>NC_136070.1:1058805418-1063805418 GCF_964261635.1 Lissotriton helveticus | reverse complement strand
TCGCCGAGTAAGTGACAAAAGTATTTAAACAAAATTAGACGTACATGAGCAAATACAACATATAGAAAGATCCAGTGAGCAAGCAAGAAATTACTACATATTGTACATATATACTTGGCACCATTTGCATGAAATACAGTTGATGTAGGCACCATTTTAATTCCATTTACCAAAGTTCTATCCTAGACAACTCAGAGTTAGTTTAGTCACCTAAGAAGAATTGTAGTTCTGGGTCATAATTAAGGCCTAGCTCTATGCAACGCATACGCATGATCCATGTCGCTTCCTTTCGCCTCAAGGTGAGTTCGCGATTGCCACCCCTTATATGAAGGGGGACAGTCTCTATGCCATAAAAGCAAACTTTGAAATCCTCCACATTTGGTTGACATTTTGCTACGTGGAGAGCGACCGGGTATTTGGAATCTTGTTTTTGTATCGCTCTCATATGTTCGGCCATTCTGTCTTTTAGAGCTCTTATCGTGCTGCCCACATATTTTTTGCCACACTGGCACTCAATAATGTACACCACATATTTTGTGGTGCAGTTAATGTTCACTCTGATTGCAACATTCTCCCCATTAGGACCATCAAAGCACTTGGTTTTATGTTTAGCCCACCTGCACATGGAGCAAAGGCCACATTTAAAGAATCCATCACTCTTTTGGGTTAGCCAGTTTGGGTTCATGCTACTCCGTGGTACAGTGGGACTCAGTCTATTTTTCAGCGTTCTCCCTTTTCGGTATGTGATTCGTGGAGATGTGGGGATCAGTTCTCGCAAAACTGGGTCCCCTTTTAAAAGGCCCCAATGTTTGATCATACTGTTCTTCACAGTGGCATGTAGCGCGTTGTATTCTGTGATCATCCTCACAGTGGTATCGGTAGTGCCTGCCTTTTTTCTTGTAAGCAGAGTCTCAGGTCTCTTAATTTTTTCCAATTTTTTCTTAGCCATGATCAGTGTTGCCTTGGGATATCCTCTTTTCTCAAATCTGTTCCTCATGTCTTCCACGACCTCCCAGTATTCTACATCATCACTACAATTTCGTCGAGCCCTGAGGAATTCACCATATGGTATCGAACTAATTTGGTGTTGTGGGTGAAAACTATCCGCTCGAAGAATTGCATTGCATGCTGTCGGTTTTCTGTATAGTTTACTGTGTAGTGTATGTTCTTTTACATAGAACTCCAGATCTAGAAATTCTATTCGGGACTTGCTGTGTTTCATTATGAATTTCAGTTCCCACAAGTTTGAGTTGAGATGTCTAAAGAAAGCCTGAAGTAGTTCATCTGTGCCTGTCCACAATAAGATACAGTCATCTATATAGCGACCCCAAAATAGGATGGAATCGGTATATCGGCTTCCCTTGTCGCCCCAAATGTGATCTGCCTCAAAAGCACCCACGAATAAGTTTGCAAATGAAGGCGAAAATTTGAATCCCATGGCAACTCCTCGTTTTTGTTGGTACCACTGCCGGTCAAAGATGAAGAAGTTGTTGTTTAGAATCAAGTTCATCATTGAGATTAACATCTGGGTGTGAGCCCAGAGAGATGCTGGCCGATTAGACAACACCCGGCTTATTGCTTCCATGCCCAATGTGGGATTGATACTGGTGTAAAGTGAGACCACATCCATAGTGACTAAAGTAGTGTCTTGTTGCCATTCAATGTCTCCCAGAAGGCTCAGAATATGCTTTGAGTCTTGGATATAGGAAGGTAGGTTCATTACTAGTGGGCCCAAGAAAAGATCTACATATTAAGCCAGTTTTTCTGTAGGACCACCCATTCCAGACACTATGGGCCTTCCCGGTGGAAAAGGGACGTCTTTGTGTATCTTCGGGAGAGTGTATAGCCATGGATATGTAGGTTTGCATACTTTCAAATACATATACTCTTCCTCATTTAAGAGACCTGTTTCCTTCCAGTTGTGCAGTTTTTGATTAATGTTAAGTGTTAACGGACCCATTGGATTTTGTGCAATCAGTTCATAACAGGAGTTGTCTGCTAGTTGGGTAAATATTTCGTTGTTGTATTCGCTTACATTCATGATAACAATGTTCCCTCCCTTGTCAGCTTCCCGAATGATGATGGTGGGATTACTGGTAAGTATTGAAAGAGCTTTACGTTCCAGTGCTCTCCCCGATCTCCACCGCGGCTCCGCATGCACAGAGAAAGCGGACTGCCTGAGCCGTTACATCGATGCCTGTACAGCCCCACTGCATCACCGAGGATCCTGAAAACGAATTTCCTCGTTTCAGTGATTTAGAAGCCGAGGGATAAGAAATAAAGCCGCCAAACTCTCCTCGATTATATTTACATCACTCTCGGGATTTCTTTCGGCATTGCCATGCTTATGCGGCGTTCTCCCCAGGAGCCGGTCACGGAGCACTGCGACCGCTTAACGAGCAGCCGCCATGTTTTCCCCGGTCCTCGGAACCATCATCATTCTTTCGACAACCATAATATTAAGTGAATGTTCTTCTCAACAACAGTGATAATGGTTCAGCTTTCCTTTGCAAGATCTTTTACTCAGATTTATTTTAAATGTTGGCTGGGTGTCAATGTTGGCCTTCTACAGATACTGAGGATTGCCCGTGTGTGCATTCTTTATTTCACCTTCACCTGATATCTGCCCTTGTTGTTAAACTCTCCAGTCCTTCATCTCTACTCTGATGAACACCAGTAGAGCTGCAGCACTAATGGAAAGCCTCATACCCAAGTATATTTGTGAGCATAGGAGGGTTGAAATGGTAGTTGGTTATAAATGGCTGCTGACATTCATGCAAGAACTTTGCTCACAGTAAAACATAGTAAATGGCTTGATCAGTCTTCTTTGAACTCACTTGAACTCTATGCATAAATGAATGCTTGTAGCTCCTAAGAAATCGACTGATTGTATTCACAGTGTATGCACACTTGCATTTGTGCATTGATCTTTCAGTGATCCTTGTCCTGTCCTATGTGTGGAACTTCATTCTGTTCAGATCTCCAAGGGGCGGTCTGCAAGCGCCCACCGTTTATTTCCACACAACTATGGTTTACTAAGCAGGATTATTACACCCGAATGGTGAGCCCTATGACAGACAGTCAAGTAGTCTATGTACGTTTTGACTCACCTTGGTGGTTTGCAAGCAATGTTTTTTTAAAATGTTGATGGAACAGAGATTTAAGAAATGGAGCATTGAAAAAGCTCATGTTAAATGAGATAAATAGACATCTATTTTATTAACCGGATCCACATGATTGCAGGCAATAAGTATTGATTTTCTGAGTAGCTTGCGTTCATTTGGTTCAGGTACAAGTTGATTGAGCTGAGTTCAAATCCCCTTATCAGAGTTCTGGCTGGTCTGAAATACTTCAACCATTATATTTCTTATTCAAACTACGATTTGAGTGGAGCGCTATGAAATTCGCTCATTATTCGTTAGGCACCATAATGTCTCATTTTAAATGTGGGGGCAGCCTCCCGCAGGGAGCCACTTTGAAGACTTGGTTGCCAATTAAGAAGGGCATACATAAACCAGAACACTTTTAGAGTCAGTTACCAATGGTTTCAATATACGAAGAATGTAATGTTGGGTAAGAAATGTCATGCAATCTACATTATTAATGCGCTCTGCAATCCTACAGGAGCCAACTGAAATATGTTACGTACACCTAATATTAGCTGCAGTCCCAGCTGTACACTTTGTGTGGGTATTCATAAGTCAAAAGCAGTCCATTACCTTACTTGACATGCTCATAGCCAAAGGAAACATCTTAGAGAGAATTTCGAATATGTTAATGTTAACTTCGTCCTTGGTGCATCTGAAAATCCTGTTAGGTATATTATACTCAATGATCTTGCTGTAGAAGTTCTAGCAGCCATAGATTTGTTTAAAGTCTGCATTGGTGGGGGGAGGGATTCAGGAATTCATTATTTTTTACTCTGTTTCTCATCTAAATCTTAATACTCGAAGACAAATCTAACTTTTTCTCTTGGATGTTGTTTCTACTGAGATGCCTTTGCTCCCTACTAGGCCAATGAACCCTTTGCCGGGGAAACTTTTCAAATAGCTAAATCAGCTATTAATATCAATAGTCTGGACTGAAAAGCACCAGTGGCATAACACAGGCCCCTGCAGCCCCCGTGGGGCAGGGGCCCCCCAAGCTCTGAGGGCCCCCCTCAGCATTCTACTCTGGTCGGAGATCTCCTGATCGAGTCCGGAGGGGGGCCCTCCCCGTGCCTTGCCGGGATGCCCCCTTAAGTTTCGTTACATCAGTGAAAAGCACAGCAATGCAGATATTGAAGTTTTCTTGGAAAAAAGAGGGTTTGGGGCAATCAGAGCTTGAGCTATGTTACCTACATGCGCATTTGCAGCACACAGGTTAGTGGATGGCTGACATGGGAAAAACAGTTACTTGAGGACACGTGTGACACAAGCTCCTGGAGTTTCTAATGATGGACCCTCATTTACCCAGGCAATATCCACATGCAGTACAGCAGGTGAACATGATTATGAAATAAGGGCCAAAAGGATCCCAAAAAGGGCTTCCTTTTGGTCAGATATGGTAATGTGGTGCATACAAACTTACAAGAAAATCATGTAAAATAAGCCAATTATGTAGTACATAGAAAGAAGATGCGAAGTGGCCATACATTTATAGCCAAATGATGACTTTATAACATTTGAAGCATCTCAAGCAGCTGTTGGGATGAGGCCAAGTCAGTTTTTACAATATGCAAAAGGAAGACAACGGGTTAGTGTGATATGGTTGATAATCTTGAAGCACCCGACACTGGAGATTGGAAAGGTATTGCTAACTCGGGGCTCCAGAACATGGAGGATGAGTTGTCTGTACACAGCACTGTAGCAAGATAAAGGCTCTCATTTAGGGGGCATTCGAAAACAGATTGTCCAGAGCCAATCTTGGAAAAAGATTGGGATATTGCATGCCAACAAATCAAGAGGATCTAAAATATTATAAGATATAAATATATGAGATTTAAACTAGCTCAGTTCAATTATGTCCATAGAACGTGCTTGCCACGTAGAAAACTAAACACGGTATAGACTGATTTCCCCCTAAGTGCTTTCAGTACAAGCAAAACAACATTTTTAAATGACATGGGCTTGCCCTTTAATTCATCGCAGCTAAACAGGAGTCAAGGTACATGCTTGCACTGATGGTAGTCCTCAGTCGCTCAGTCATAACTTTATTCGATTCAAAAGAAAGAATCATAAAAGTATACAATTTGACATACAAATTCACAAATGGTATTTCATATCCAAAGGTTGAAACACAAAGCACTCAACACAGTATATCAAAAGGCACAATACCTATAAACATTATATTCTTATATTCAAATTCTTAAAAATCAATCCAATAGCACTTAAGCATAAAATTACATTAAAAAACAATTTATAATAATCTCAGTTACTCCAGACTTCCTTATGTAGTCAGGATAGAATATCCCTCAGGAAGCAAACATACAAATGCAAAGTGCACTGTGCATTATCAAAACTTCATCATCACATTGTGTGGGTGGGTTAGCCTCTCACACCAACCCACTTAAATTTAGAGGACAACTGTCAAAACTTAGTACAATATAGCTAAATGCATTCGTATAGATCATCAATTCTATAAATTTCAATGATGGTAGTCAAATATGGGCAAATGTATCCATCTAGACTAGACAATGAACTCACAGAGTATTTGTCATCCTGAGCAATGAAGTTCCAGAGGCTATCTGACCTCTGCTGTGACAGCGTTCGTCCCACAGAGGTTCTGACTTGGGGACAATGTTGAATATGGGGAATGATGCAATGAATGATTGTGTACTGCGAAGATAACAGGCAAGATGGAAAACAGGTAAGTAGCAGGCAAAGAGTGGGTGAAGTGAGATACAAGTAGAAAAGAATGCAAATGTCTCACTCATGGATGTGGGATTGTAGGAGGGAAAGATGTGAAACATGAAAAGTGTTTGAACCAACGCAAACGCTATCATATTGTACTTTGTACCTACATCCTACTGGCATTATACAACCTGCAGTAGTATTAACAAAAAGTAGTGATAGTTCAGATATCCTGGATCTATGACTTCACCCGTGGCACTAAAATCTGCTCTGATGTTTTACACCATAATGCAAAAAAGCCCAAAAAACATTCAGCCTTATTCATCAACGGGCCGTTTTGCGAGCCCCTAATAGCGATTCATAGCGAATCGCTATTAAGGACTCGCAAAACAGTATTCATGTAGGAATTGCTAAATAAATAGCGATTCCTACACATTCCTTATTTGCGAGTAGTAGTAGTGTAGTAGTAGTGTAGTATTTGCTATTTACCGAGAGGTCTGACCTCTCGGTAAATAGCGGCCCGAAATTGCGAATCAGCAATTTAAAAATGGTTGATGAATTGCATTTAAGGAATCTCAAATAGAGATTCCTTAAATGTAATTCCTCGCAATTTAGCGAATTAGCAATTACCGATTTTTGCATTTGGGATGATGAATCCCAAATGCAAAGATTGCGCTTGCAAAGGGCCAGATTCTCAGATTATGGCCCTTTGCGAGCGCAATTCGGCTTGATGAATCAGGCTGATTGTCTTTTTAGTAGAAGCCAACCATAACACTGGTTGTAACAGAAATTGATCACTGCTGTTCAGCGTGAATCAACTTGAGATCTCCAGAATGAATACAAACAGCTTGATTTCATGAAACATTGGTACAACTATTTCACAATTAGGCAACAAAACCTTACAAGCAATTGTATGTTTAGGAAATATACAATTGTACTTATATTTGCAAAATATTAATATAATTTCTGTAAGACCCATGCTCATTATACCATTGCTGCATAGTGGCGTGATCAAATTGGTTACAAAAAGACTTCTGGTTAACGATGTTGAGAATAAGGAGTTCAGGCAATTAAGAAGATGCTTTGTTAATATGACACGTATATTAAATATGTATTCATCAATCAGTTTTTTAAAAATGTATGGATGGATCCAGCATTGAAGGTGGGTGCGAAAGAGTTGAAAGTAAGAGGCATATTTACCAAGATTTCGCCGAAAACAGAATAGCATTGAAGATTCTGCGTGCTGTGCTTGTAAGAGAAAGAGCAGAATTGCGCCATATTTACAAAATAAGTCTTTAACAATTAGATCGCATAATATTACAATCAAGCAATATTTCTGAATTGTGGCTTTCATCTGTTGCGTCTACTCGATGGCGAGACAAAATCATGCGATCATTTAGTTTTTACTGTCAATAATAATGATGTTTCCAGAAAAAGAAGACAAATCACCTCGTTTGTCACTGCTTGCACAAATGTCTTGGTTTGCTTCCATCATCCATCACTATATTAGCAAATTCATTGTAATATGGACAAATCTCCAATTTCCTAAATTTGGAAGAGATCAAAAGGCAAAAAAGTTAGTTTTCATAGAATATTGCTAACGCTGGTTCTGCCTCAGTATTTACAAACAATGGGTACACAGTAAGGACTTGCTATTGCCAGGAGACGGGTGGCTGCAACCTCTAGATGCTACCTCTTGAGTCAGCTTTAAGCTTATGTTGCTCTGCATATGGTGTCTGGCATTCTTTGTTGACAACACTACTTATATTGTTAGATTGGGCCCTTGTCAAGAATGTGGTGCCAGGTCTGACAATCCTGCTTACTTGCAGGAGAAAAAAATACCTATTTATTCAACCAAAACTTGTCAACTGAGTCCCAGTTTCCAGTTTTTCCTGTGCTACTGTGTTCCTGACACTGTTGGTATTCTTTCCTTCTTTATGGTCGCCCTTCTTCTGTAACAGCTGTTTCCTCTGGCTCTTACATCGAACCCTTGGGTTTTTCTGCTTTCATACCTGGCCGTGTCAGATTAACATTCTTGTTATTCCTGCACAGTGGTTTTTGGCATCTCCTGCCAGTGGCGGCTCCTCAGCTAAGGCAGAGGAGCATTGTTCCACTACCAGCAAAAGAAAGGAAATGCTGTTATCATTTAACTTTGTTCTTCTGCTGCGGCAGTGTACATGAGGTTGGGGGGTTGGGCTGCAGAGCAGGGGAGGAGTGGTAGAACACTCCTGTGTGCAATAACTGTTTTGTTGGCCCTCTTGGGCCACCCAAAACAGTCATGCACAGTTCCCTGTTCTCCTTGCAGGCTGTAATACAGCCTGCATGGAGAACATGCCCACCCCTCCAGCCCCTGGCTGAGACCAATCACAATGCTGAATTACAGCATTGTGATTGGCTTAGGGGTGGGAGCCTGACTTCCTGCTTCCTGTTCCAACCTGGAGTCGGACAAAGGCGAACAGGAGAGAAGACGCAGGACCCGGCGGCAGCAGCAAGGTAAGTGCTATTATTTATTAAATGCAGCCCGTGCCCCCTCGCCGGCCCCCTATGCTGTGCCGACTGCCCCTCGCTCCTGCTGACATCTTTGGTCATTCTTACAGTACATTTTGGGTACTGCTGTTACTTGTCTGCTATGGCCCCAGCAGCAGTGCTTCCTCTCCATCCCATCTCAAAGACTTTCACAATTGTATTTGTGACTTTGATTCTTAAAGTGTCCACGCCTTTGCATTGTGTATTCTCAGCCCTGCTCATGTTGTGCATTATGTAACCATATTGGATTTGAGATCAACCACATCTTCATTCAAATGCTGCTTTTAAAGAAGTGGCAGAAAAGGATCCTTCCTGCAGCTCACCAAGAAGTATCCCAGCCAGATTTACTCAGGAAATAAGCAGATCTTGGATCAAGCCAGGGATCTCCCCCTTAAATACACATAAACAAATCAGGGCAGTTTTGAGCTTGTAAAGACAAGCTGTGTACATAGCTGTCAAGTTTCCCAGGTCCATAATAGATGTGCTGTTCCAGTCCAGTATTTTTCTTTAAATTCTGAGATCTGCAGTTTTGTTAAATTTGTTATACACCAGGACTACAAGTCCCGGAATTCAAAGGAAAACACATGGAGTGTGGCAGTGCATCATACATGGACCTGCAAAACTTCGCAGCTATTAGTGTAGATGAAGGGCCAGCTTTAGCCCTGGGGGCGCCTGCTGCGACAGTCTTTTTTGGTGCCCCCCATGACCTCCTTCTCCACCAATTCTAGGGTGACCAGATCTTGAGAACCAAAAACGGGGACATTTTGGAAAAATAGAAGGACTACAATTTTACATCAACAGTGCTGCGCAGAATAACAACTCTCATCAGCATAGGAACACAGAAGAAGCACTAAGAAAATAAATAAAATGTCATTTCTTAAACCAGCATCATACCTTTGCTAACCAGCACAACTTTAGAACACCCAAATAAGTGCTACTCACTGGGTTCAGTTGACCACCTCTAAAAACCGGGACATGATCCATGCCGAAATCTGCCGGGACATCTGGTGAAAACCCGATAGTGTCCGGGCAAATCCGGGACGCCTGGTCACCCTAACTAATTCCCTCCCTACCACTCTCTGACAGTGCCCCATAACTCTCCACAACCCCTCTTTGATATACTTTTTTTTTAAATGCTACTCAGCGTTCATACACACTCAGTATTGTGATCTGCATTTTACACAGGGACATTATCCCTCTACGGTACTTTATGATGAGTAAAAACCACCGCCAGACAAAATCCCGATCTCTCACCAGCAGTAAGATTAATTACCAGTGTAATTTTTACATTTTTATTGTTATCTGTTATGTGTTCCTGCACAAGAAAGTTCACGTGCTTTTTAAATCATCAGTCATTTTTCAACACAGCGTCCTCTCTAAAGTTACCGCCAGGTGCGGCTGCACCAGTCGCACCGCCCTAAAGCTGACCCTTGTAGGTGTTTGCAAATGAAAGGAGGGTGCATGCATTTGCGCTGGCTGCAGTTAGCGGAAATTAACAGTAAAAAAACAGGCCCGCCCAGCCATAAAAAAGGCCCACAAACAGCTACATAAACCAGTCCAACCAATGACCTGTCAGCCCAGCCCTTCAGGCACTGCCACATTGACCTATAGTGTAGCCCGACCTTAGTAGCAGCTCTCAGCGATGTAATATGGGACCAAGTTAGTGCATCACCAAAGGCATAATCTAAGCGTGGTATCAAAATATGCTTCACACTGTACTGAGATTAACACTACTAAAAGGATTATCGGGTTACTCCATCTTGGCAGGACAACAAGCTTGGAGCGCCAGGTTTCCTTTTACATTGTCATCAGTTTTTTGTGATTTGTTCAAAGGAAACAAATTTCGAAACTTGTTTCTCGACGACAGGGATGGAACCGGTTTTCCTACTCACCAATTACTGACCTACTGCTGACTCCAGTTCCTGTAAACACCTGCAAGGCTGCAACACAAACAATATTTGATGAAAAATACAACTGAAATCAGTGTTGGTCGAATGTCAGCGAGTTGGTGGCCTGTGTGGTAATTAATTCAATAAGATAATATTTCTAAAAATAGATGTTCAGGGTCAGACCGAGGAAAGACACAATTGCATCAGAATATGGTTAAGGAATTGCAGACTCGTACATGAATGAATCAGAAAATATGTGAAATGTCCAATGGGAAGCGAACTTCACTCTAAGCAAACGTGCGACTGTAGTGAAATCACGCTATTTAACACAGAGTCTTTTTAAGGCATTGACAAAGTGGGCCATGGCCAGGGCCACAGCCTTTCAGGGGGCCCCCTGATAAAGCCTGCTCAGTTCTGCAGTCTTGTCCTGATGACCTTGAATAATTCTTTAATAGATTTTTTTTAAATAGCATTTTCCTTCAATTTATTTTTAGTGTGAGTGATATAAGGTAGTTTATTACTGACATTTTCCAGAGAAAAGTTTGTTTTTCAAAACTATGAGAAATTAATGGGGGTCACAAAGATTATTTGCAATAATATTAGCAAGCTTTATAATACTCAAAAAAACATGTCACTATCCCTGAATATTAGATGTAAACAGATTTATAATTTGGACCAGTGTGCCTGGGCAGTGGGCAAAGAGGGCATGAAATAGCGGTAAGTGGATCATAAATTCAAAGCTGGTACGAACAAGGGGCCCCCAAATTATATTTGGCCCAGGGCCCCCGAAATCCTTAAAATGTCCCTGATTTAAGAAGCATGTGAAGCTCATGTTGCGACTACCAACACAATCGTGTTAACGCATCAACTCTTCAAGATGCACACTGAATTTGAGTCAAGAAGCAACTGACATATCCTGCTCTAATGCCTGAAACACATTCCCACAGAGTCCAAATAATTGTTAAAACGCGAATGGGGCTAAATGCACATTTACCAGACCCACTACTTAAGTAACAACCCTACCAAAACAAATTTACAAGGAAAAAGACAAACCAGCACTGAAATGTCTGCCAATTAAAGTGTATAACACAGAAAGAAAGTACCACATCGGCAGAAACACTGAGAAGGCGGGATTTTCATTCTAGAGCCTGCTTACCACTTCCAAAATCCCGTCACAGGTCGACTGGACCTTTTTATCTGTCATAGAGTGAATTAGGCAACCTATGTACCACCAATCAATACTTTCTACAATTCCCAGTTGCTTCCCCCAAAGAACCACTGACTAAAACTATGTTTGAAGATTTATTACATAAATGAAAACAACTGAAGATACAAACACCTCAACGCGAGGTTCAGAAGATAAACAGGCACTAATACAAACACTTCCGACCAAGCAGCCACTTCCTTGACTGTACGGCTACAGTCTAACTGTAATTGTCACCGAACCGGCAAATGTCTGTCCACGAACGACGGGACAATCGCCTCCCTGATAGGTTACAGACACACGGCAACTTCCGACCAGCGTCCGTTACCCACGCACTCACACATTCATCCCCCCTATCTCGGTCCTGCGGGCGGTCAATGGTACCTCATGACCCCCTTTAACAATGGTCGACAATTACTATAGGTGTTCGATACACCCGAACCACTTAAGCTCCACTTGAGCCTAAGATTTTCACTGGTTGCGTGCGCTCACAACCTGATCTTCCTCACGCACTACAGGCACTCAACTCCGCAAGACAATACAACACAACAATACAACCGTATCACCGCAATCCAACACGCATGACCCTTTTTCATACTCACTCTCTTCCGAGCTGCTGCTTTCTGCCGCACCGTTACTCTCCGTCAGTTTCCATGGAACGCCATCCTCCCTCCGCGATTTTCTGGATACTCGTCATTGGTTCTCTATGGGCCTCGGGAAAATCTCAACCTACTCTAGATTACCCTCACTCCAGAAGATAAACCATCCTACTCTGCTACCAACTGAGAAGGCGGGATTTTCATTCTAGAGCCTGCTTACCACTTCCAAAATCCCGTCACAGGTCGACTGGACCTTTTTATCTGTCATAGAGTGAATTAGGCAACCTATGTACCACCAATCAATACTTTCTACAATTCCCAGTTGCTTCCCCCAAAGAACCACTGACTAAAACTATGTTTGAAGATTTATTACATAAATGAAAACAGCTGAAGATACAAACACCTCAACACGAGGTTCAGAAGATAAACAGGCACTAATACAAACATAATCCTACGGAAAAGTCTTAGGCGGCTTATGAATAATACGAGAATCAATTCCAGAATCATTAGGCTAACAAAAATTGCTGTAACTTGAGTTCTGGTATGCATTGAAAAGAAAAAGTCAAGTTAATCTATCCCTACACTATACTATGTGACATCCCTACTCAACAATAGCCGATCCTAGCAAAAGGTGTCAGCCATGGTGACTTCCAAGGGAGTTCACTCACTTTTTCCTCAGTCTAGAGAATCCTCAGTCCTAGCTAAGCTCTTTGCCAATCCAACCGCTCTCTCTAGCTCCTCAGCCCATCTGCTCTACCTCCACCCTCGGGGTGCTGTCCCTAATGCAAAACCCCACAATACTGGCGACACGCCTTCAGGTACGCCCCTCTCGAAGGTGTTGGTTTCCAGAATTTTCCATTATGGCCCCTTTCCATCCTTGTTGGTTCAAACGTCCTTGGGTCGCAGACTCTCAGCCGCTTCAAGTTGTATCTTTAAATTCCTCGGCTACTCCTCCATGTCTGAGCCTAACATCCTAACACTCATACACAATGGGCCCTTCTACTCTACTGTCTTCTTGGTCCGGCACCTGCAAGGAAATACATGAGAATCGGCTCACACATTCTTTTAACGTTGATTAGTTTTAGCCAAAGGCCGCTTTTACTAAACATTTCTACCATTTAATGCTAAGCAAAACATTTCCAGTCAGGCCTACACGATTTCCATGGACTGGACCTCTGCACGTTTTATAGGCCCAACATCCTACATGAACAATCCTTTCGTTCTTCAGGCCTCCAACTTTAAAGCAAATACATGTTCTACTTTAAGCAAGCTTATCATGTATATATATATATATATATAAATGCAAATATGAATTTTAATAATGCAGACCTATACATACAATGGTGCACTATGTAAACGGCATCATTAGTGTTTCAAAACCCTTAACATTTGTTCTGCATGTAGTTCTAACATCAAGTACTTCAGTTCTCAACCCTACATCGCATTTGAACATGATTAGTAAACCCTTTATATATACGGGTGCTGACTACTTGTACATATGATGCACCCCTACAATTTTTCACTTCCGTTTAGCGCTCTCTCAGTTCCCCCCTTTGATGACCTGTGTCATCACCACCATCACACCATCCCTCAAGGTAAGAACCGAGCTAAACAGAACTTGTGGCCACTTGCCCTCTCTTAAGCATTTCCAATGCTCTCAGGCTGCGATATTGACCGTCCTGCAGTCTTTCCATTCTTTGCTCTTGCACTCTCATCGATCTTTGCAATCTGGTTGACCTATACCACTTGTACAGTCTTACCAAACCCCACAGTCCAATCACACATGCCACAGCTATGATGAGGGGTTTCAGAACAAACCCAAGGAAACTCCTTCCCAGATTTGCAAACCAGTTTCCCACGTTTCCAAATCCCTTGCCAAACGTCTCCCACACGTTCTCTTGTGTCAAATCCTCAATCTCATAATGAATGGCAGTAATGTTACAGATATATTTCTCCAGATCCTTAGAATTATCTGGAATATATGTGCAACATTCCTGGACCTTCAAACGTTTACAGACTCCTCCCTCTTTGACTAGAAGGATGTCTAAAGCAAGACGGTTTTGTAAAACCATTGTCCTTATCGACAACATCTCACCCTCAACCAACACTAGTGACTTTGCTGTATTCATTGACAGTTCATCCACCACAGTTGCCAATCGCCGTATCATCACGTCATTCAGAATGACTCCCAACATGGGTATCATTGCTCCAAACACATCTCCCACTATCGCACCCGCACTTTCACCTCGCTTTACCCTCGTCTGATGTCCTCCCTGTAGGAGAGCAAAATCCTCAGTATGGTATATTTTGGGAAAAATGATCGCTAAATAACAAGTTCCGTACCATTTTTTTGGCAACCTCACATACGCATTCCTTCCACAGACAAAGTACACAGTGGGAATCACCTGCACCACACTCTTCAAGAAATCTTTCATATAATACTCCAGTGTGAAAGTATGTTCACATGTAGTATGACCCACATACACATTTTCATAATACGTCTGTGGTCTATGAAGGCATAACTTCCCTTTCTGCACTTCATCTAGAGCTATTGGACCTTAACTCCCCTTAGACTTGTGCTGCTTCTCCTCATCTGTCCAATCAACTTTACCTTGCCCTGAATCTCGCAACTGTTTTTGCTTCGTGTACCTGTCCTCAACCTGTTCTATGAACCTTTTCTCTGTCTCTGATAACAAGGATGTCAAATTGTGTCGGTGAGCATATGAGCTGTCTAATTCTTGGGTCGGAATGAAAAAATATCCAAATCTGTCCTCTGACTTATAATAGTCAAACTTATTCAAGTGTTTATAAGCAGGGACTTCCGGTAACACAGCATCATAATTCGAAAAGAAATACTCAAAATGGTTACGCCCATAAAGTATGCTAAGCAGTATACTACATGAGATTCCATATGTCAATGGAAGGTGATGGTATCTAATACCCTCACCTCATCTACTGAAGCCGGCAATTGCATACACACATAGCAGTCTTTCGCATCCATCGCATCAATGTATTCATACAACAACTTAGCATACGCATTCTGTCCAAAGTTTCCCTTAGACAGATCTGCGTGTAACCTACGACTTTCTTCTGCTAACAAAGCCTTTTCTACTCCTACCTTGACCTCTGTCTTGCTAGGAGTGATGGGTGTCGGTGTTCCCTCAACCTTCACTGCCTGCTCGTGTGGTACTAAATAGGAAACTGCAACTACTAATGCTATAAGGAGTATCACTCCTCCTAAAAGGGTACCTATTATACACTTAGCTCTACGAGTCGGGTTTCCAGCCTCCATGGTTTCAGAACAGGGTAGTTTGTTCTCAACAACTATTCAAAGTCTCTTTTTCTTGGTTGTTTGAGTCTCCCGAACCACACCTCTGAAGGCAGAAATCCCCGTTCTGCTTTTCTTTTGCAGCCTTTTCTTCTGCAGCAACAATAGACAACCCTAGCCCTTCTCCGTCCTCTGTGGAAAGTCCCTAAATTTCTTCTTCCTCCACTCGGCTCTAGGTTGATCTTGACAGCTATTTACAAAGTCTCTAATAATCAATGATGATATTTGCTCCAACTGCACAAAGCACATAATCCAACAGTTCCATGCGAAGGACTACAGCTTCAGAAGATGGTATTTCTGGACCAAATGTAGGAAAAATCAATCTATCCAGGATTAGATCACGTATCTTGCTCAGGTAAGGGGGATTTGGAATGGTAAGTGTCAATACGCCTTCAATCACCAGTCCAGGTACCAACAGTATCACTTCCAACTTAACATTTGGGATTGTACTGGTCACTGCCACCGACCTCACCCTCCCTGATCTCAGTACACCTGGCATTTGTCAAAGGGTAGATCCACTCGGGAGTGGCGTATCTTCGACAAGGTACTCTCACCCTCCTTGACCTCCTCGGACCTCTTTGCTCCATCTCCTGTTCTCCCTCGTCCTGTTCAGACTCTTCAGACACCGGAGCGAGATCCCTTTCTGAGATCAATCACACGTTCAGGCGCCTCCGCCTTTCAGGCCAATGAGCCTCTGCACTTTTCACTCTTCTGCTTCTCGTTTGCACACCCTGTTCATCACCACTTTCAGCTTGTTCTGCGCTCAGATCACCTTCACAGCCACTTCCCTCTTCAGAGGCAGACTCAGTGTCACTGTTGTCGTGATCTCCTTCAGCTCTATCGGAGGAGATACCAGCTTCTTCAGACTCCCCCACAGCTTGACTTGTCCCCTCTTGTGGATCTTCCTCTTCATCGGTGTTACCCTCTACAAGAGGAGCTGTTTCTTCCAAGGGTGCTGGCACTCGTCGGGTGTGGGAAGCATGGACCCAGTTTGGCAACCCTCCACACTTCACAGCAGTATTCATCACCAAAATAACTTGGAAAGGTCCTCTCCAGCGTACATCCAGGCAGCTTTTTCTGACGTGCTTCCGCACCGGGACCCAGTCACCCGGGCACAGGTCGTGACAAAGGTCTCTGGAAGCCGGAATTTCAGCAGCCCGCACCTGA
Organism: Lissotriton helveticus; assembly: GCF_964261635.1. Taxonomy (NCBI): domain Eukaryota; kingdom Metazoa; phylum Chordata; class Amphibia; order Caudata; family Salamandridae; genus Lissotriton; species Lissotriton helveticus. The sequence goes on along the minus strand of NC_136070.1, from coordinate 1,063,788,874 downwards.
AGGGACACAGAATGGATGACATCAGAAAGTCCCTTGCAGTAATCAAGGATCAGATCATCTGTGATATTTAGCAAGGCGGTTGTAGGAATAGATGGCAGTCTCATAGGGATGTATGACGTTACAACGCATACTTTTACCACGCCTACCATTACCACGCAATTTTTACAACGCAGGATCCATTACAACGAAGTACCATTACCACGCATGTATTTACAACGCATATACCTTTACAACGCATACAATTACAACGTAAGTATTGGTAAGTATATAATATTTTATAAAATTTAATTTAATTAAAATTAATATAATGTGATTTAATTTAATTTAATTTAATTAATTTAATTTAATTTAATTTAATTTAATTTAATTTAATTTAATTAATTTAATTTAATTTAATCAATTTAATTTAATTTAATTTAAATTTAATTATATTTAATTTTTACCCTGTACCCTTTTACCCAAAAACCCAAAACTGACCCTGAACCCTAAAAATACCCCTTTACCCAAAAACCCAAAACTGACCCTGAACCCTAAAAATACCCCTTTACCCAAAAACTCAAAACTGACCCTAAACCCTAAAATACCCCTTTACCCAAAAACCCAAAACTAATCCTGAACCCTAAAAATACCCCTTTACCCAAAAACCCAAAACTGACCCTGAACCCTAAAAATACCCCTTTACCCAAAAACCCAAAACTGACCCTAAACCCTAAAAATACCCTTTACCCAAAAACCCCAAACTAATCCCGAACCCTAAAAATACCCCTTTACCCAAAAACCCAAAACTGACCCTGAACCCTAAAAATACCCCTTTACCCAAAAACTGAAAACTGACCCTGAACCTTAAAAATACCCCTTTACCCAAAAATTGAAAACTGACCCTGAACCCTAAAAATACTCCTTTACCCAAAAACTGAAAACTGACCCTGAACCCTAAAAATACCCCTTTACCCAAAAACTGAAAACTGACCCTAAAAATACCCCTTTACCCAAAAACTGAAAACTGACCCTGAACCCTAAAAATACCCCTTTACCCAAAAACTGAAAACTGACCCTAAACCCTAAAAATACCCCTTTACCCAAAAACTGAAAACTGACCCTGAACCCTAAAAATACCCCTTTACCCAAAAACCCAAAACTGAGCCTGAACCCTAAAAATACCTCTTTACCAAAAAACCCAAAACTGACCCTGAACCCTAAAAATACCCCTTTACCCAAAAACCCAAATAATATTTTTAATAAAATAATATACTTACCAATACTTACGTTTTAATGGTATGCGTTGTAAAAGTACCTGCGTTGTAAATACATGCGTGTAATGGTATGCGTTGTAATGGATCCTGCGTTGTAAAAAATGCGTGGTAATGGTAGGTCGTTGTAAAAGTTGCGTTGTAAAGGTTGTATACCGTCTCATAGCCATCCCCATCAGTACTTCGTGAGGTGAGAGTCCTGTCCTCCTGTCTGGTGTACTACGCATGCTCATTAGTACCAACGGCAAAGCATCTGGCCATTTCAGGGACGTGGATGAGCACACCTTCGCCATTCGGGCCTTGAGGGTCCCATTTATTTGCTCCACTATGCCAGAAGCCTCTGGTCGGTAACTACAATGCAGCCTTTGGTCAATGTTCAGTGCAGAGCAGAGCATTTTCACAACTTCGCTATTAAAATGTGTCCCTCTGTCCGATTCCAAAGAGGTCGGAACCCCGAAACGTGGCACTAATTCCCTCAACAACAACTTTGCTACTGTGAGTGTATCGCACCTACGAGTTGGGTATGCCTCAACCCACCTGGAAAACACACGCACGATCACCAGGACATACCTAAGGCGATTACACCTCGGCATCTCAATGAAATCCAGTTGCATCCTGTAGAAAGGTCCGCCGGACCTCCCAATGTGACCCATAGTAACTGGCGTTCTTTTCCCAATGTTCATTTGTTGACATGTAACACACCTTTGACACACTGCTTCCGCAGCCGTCCTGAATTTTGGGTTGTACCAAGTTTGTCTTAACACACGCATCATGGCATCTCTTCCCAGATGTACAGGACCATGTATCTGTCGTGCCATCAGACTCACCAGCTCATTCGGCAACACCGCTCTCCCATCAGCCGAAACCCATAAGTCCAACTCTCCTTTGACACAACCAGCCATTTCCCACACTCTTTTCTCATAGTCAGACACCTGCTCCTGCATGCTCTTCAATTCTTCCCAGGTGTCTGCCACCTCAAGCATCATGCTTAACTTGGTTCTTTCCTGCGCTCCCTCAACTGTTTGTTCAGTAAATGAGTATCCCTGCTCGGCACAATAACGTGCGACCTCATCAGCATAACGGTTACCCATGGACACAAAGTCAGTACTCTTTGTATGTGCAGTGCATTTCACAACGGCAATTTCGGCTGGACCTTGCAGAGCCTCCAGCAACAACCTGATAAATTCTCCATTTCTGATAGGGGAACCTGATGATGTCATGTAACCCCTTTGGGACCACAATTGACCGAAATCATGAACCACACCGAACCCGTATTGGCTGTCTGTATATATGGTGATCCGAATCTTGTTGGCTGCCAGGCAGGCACGCGTCAACGCAATTATCTCAGCCACCTGCGCGGAGTGTACTCCTTCCAGGCAGCCCGCTTCGACTATTCCAGTGATAGTACAGACAGCAAACTCTGCTCTCAACTGACCAGTATTGTCCCTTACACATGAGCCATCCACAGAGTAAATTTCGTCTGGGTATACCAGTGGCTCATCGACAATATCCGGTCTGGGTTTGGTGCACAGCTCAGTCACATCAAGGCAATCATGGTCTTCCCAATCATCATCCAAGTCATTTGGTAATGGCATCAAAGTAGCAGGATTCAAGACCGAACACCTCCTAAGGGTCACATTCTCTGCGTCAAGTATAACCTGCTCGTAGCGTGTGAGCCTGTTATTGGTCATGTGTTGTGTCTTGGTCCTGGTCATCAACAATTCCACTGAATGGGGCACATGTACTATCAGTGGGTGACCCATCACAATGCTTTCACACCTCTCAATGCTGACACCTGTTGCAGCAACGGATTTAAGACATCCGGGCAACGCTGCGGCTACTGGATCTAAGGTAGCCGAGAAGTAAGCAACTGGTCTACGGACTCCTCCATGATCTTGTACTAAAACTGCCAAAGCACACCCCTCCCTTTCACAGCAGAACAGTGAAAATGATTTGGTGTAATCAGGCATTCCCAGAGCCGCAGCGCGACACAAGTCCTCTCGCAACTCAAGAAAAGCCATCATACAATCTTTGTCCCATGGTACCAGATCACTTACATCCTTGTGCGTCAGTTTCTGCAATGGCTTCGCCTTCAGGGAAAAATTGGCAATCCACTGGCGACAGTAGCCGACCATACCCAAGAACATCCTAACCTCTCTCTGGGTCGTAGGCACCATCATTTTCATGATCGCCTCAATCCTGTCTGGCGACACTTTCCTCTTTCCTTTCTCTATCCTGTGACCCAGATACTGTACTTCAGACAAACAGTACTGTAACTAGTTAGGGGATACCTTATGTCCATTCTCGGCCAAATGATTCAACAAAGTGATGGTGTCAATTCTACAAGCATCTTCAGTGTCTGACGCAACAAGGAGATCGTCTATGTACTGTACAAGAACGGAGTTCTGTGGCAGCATCAGATTCTCAAGATTTCTCTTCAGTAGCTGATTAAAGATCGATGGGCTCTCTGTATACCCTTGAGGGATACGACACCATGTTAAGACGCGGTTCTCTATTTTGAACGCAAAAAGAAATTGGCTCTCCTCATGCAATGGGATCGAAAAGAAAGCCTGACACAAATCAATCACAGAAAACCATTCAGCTTGGAACGGTATCTGAAACAGTATCACTGATGGATTCGGTACCACTGGACAGCATGGAACAACTCTGTTGTTTACCTTCCGCAAATCCTGCACAATCCTGAACTTCCCGCTAGGCTTCTGCAAGCCCATGATCGGGGAGTTGCATGGACTGCCCATGACTTCCTTCAAAATTCCCTGTCTAATCATGGATTCAATCACAGGTCTTATTCCTGCAATAGTCTCTCGGGTCAACTTGTATTGAGGTGTTCTTGGGAACTCAGCATTCCGTCTTACTTGAATCTTAACTGTCTACCCCTTTGATCAGCCCGATCTCCTCTCCTGTAAAGTCCCACACTTCCGGTAAGACTGCATCCCTCAGATCCCAAGGGAGTTCCTCCACAGTTAAAGCAGGGTACAACTCTATACACACATGTGTATTTGCAACCTTGAAGGCAGCATCATCATCATTCGTCTGTAATTCTACTCCCTGTGGGGTACAGTAAATGGTACAATTGAGTTTACACAGGAGATCCCTTCCCAACAGACACACGGGACTGGAATCACACACCACAAATTGATGGTTATCCCTGAAACTCCCGATCTTGACTGGGACTGGTTCTGTCAGAGGGTTTGTCATTCTTCTGTTTGCAACCCCTATCACTTGGATAGTCTGTCCTGAAAGGGGCAAGTTAGGGACAACTGCAGACTGCACAGTAGACCGGGAAGCACCAGTGTCAACCAAAAAGGTGGTGGGGTGTCCAGCTACATCGGCCTCTACGAATGGTCCCCTCTGATCTACCTCACGCACTGCCCCGAGGGTGCAGTCCTCCTCCCCACTCAGGCACCGTCCTGTCACTGGATCAAAGTAATAATACTCGTCCCCTTCAACTATGAAGGGCATCTGCTTGTAAACCTTGTTCCCTGTTGTAATCTTCGGTGGCTGGGGAACCGGGGCCCTAGGGGCTGAAGTCCCCCCTTTTGTCGTCTTAAATTTAGTTACTGTTACTCTCGGTTCAGGAGGGACTTGGACCTCCTCCTCCTCTTCTTGTACTTGATTGTCTGGGTTATGAGGACACTCGCGTCTCCAATGTCCGACTTCGTGACACTGGTGACACCTTGTCGTCTTTTTCAGAGCCGCCAGGTCTATCCTTGGCCTTGGGCCCTCCTCGGCCTTGGGCCCTCCTCATTGTCCCTTTTCTGTCCCCCTGATTTTCTCCCCAATGTGCCATTGCCTGACTGGCCCTGTCCTCCCGATTGCATCTGTACTAACATCAGTTTATCCTTAAGCTTCCTTGTCTTGGAATCTATCTCGTCACTGCAATACCTTGCGTACCTCAGGATCCCGTCCAGAGGCTTGTTCTGCCAGCAAATTAAATGTTGCTGTGTCATGAGACAGATATCAGGTCTCAGTCCCAGGACAAACTTGGACACAAACTGTCCCATGTCCTTTGGATCCATCACATCCAATCCACTGTACTGCTTAAAAATCTGCAAGAGCCGCTCATAATACTCATGAACTGTCTCCTTCGGTTCCTGCCTAGTCCGATCTATCTTCACCCAGTCTATGTCCTGTGGTGGTACCTTAGTCCTCAACCACGTGATCACCTGCTCATATTTTATCATCACCTTGGGTGAGGGTCCATTTGTGCTAGTATCTCGATCCGGCTCCTCTGTGGGCCATTCGACACTAACCTTACATGCTATCCACAGGTCTCCTGGAACTACAATGTCGAACAGTGTGTTTAGATCAATCCACAATACCTTTGAGATCTTAACAAACCTCTCTACCTGTTTGTACCATTCCACTGGACTCTCTCGCAACTTTGGAAATGAGTTCGTAAAGGCAGCCAAATCTCCCCTACTCCAGGGTACATGTACATATCCCCCGTGAGCCACCTCCCGTAAGGGGTACGCTTCTGCCTGCATCAACCCTCCTCCCGGGGATGTCTCAATAGCGCTTCGTCTAACGCTCTTTCTCTTTGACCACCTTTCCTCCCATTTGTCCAATTGGGTCCATGAACGGATTCCCACAATAAGTTCCCTGATGTGGGTTTTCACTCCGATCACCCTCTTTTCCTCTAGGTCTTGATCTGAGTACTGTAACCTATGGCCACCCTGTAATGCTTTTGTCTTTGTAAAATCCACAACATACTTGTTTGCCAATTCAGACAGTTTCTCATGTGCTGTCCTAGCCCTCCGAGTGACATCTTTTGCCACAAACAACAGTTCATCTGGTTCATAAAGTTCAATTCTCTCTAGTGGCAATGTACCTTCCACTATTTCCTCCACTTCTGATTTTAGTCTCAACACATCAATCCTTCTTGCTTTTATTGCCTCCCTCAATGTTCCTTGGCTAGAATTTCCATTAGAGTCCCTCCCGCCACCGTCCTGACTCACTCGTCTGTTTTCTTCAGGTGTGTTAGGGGGAACCCTTCTGTTTTCCCAACCCTCATGGTCCCACTCCTGTCTATTATCGCCAGAGGTGTGGTGGGACACCCCCCTACTTTCCACACTTCCGCGTTCCCATTCCTGCCTGCTTTCGCTAGGCGCGCAGTGAGACACCCCCCTATTTTCCTGGGTTCCATTGTCGACCTCCTTCCTCGACCTGTTGCTCTGGGTATCAACAATCGTATCCCAAGTTCTCAAGTCCGGCCTTAATTCTCTAATGGACCTTGGCCGGGGTCCTCTCAAGTCCATCGGTCCTCTCAAACCCCCCTGTTCTCCAGAGGAATCTGCCGATGCTGCCAAAGGGGTGCTCCTTTCTACCGGCCTTGGCCATTGGTACCATCCGTCCGCCACATTACTCCTCCCTTCGCTGACACTTCTCTCTCTCTCTGTTTGTAGTAGACTCTCGCTCTTTGTCTGTTCTGGATTGTATACTGATACTATGGGACCTATGGTAACAGGCACCGTAAGGGCGTCTGGCAATCTCTGTGAATCTACACCCTCTTCGGTGTGCACCTTTTGCACCGTGAATCTTCCCACTACTCTTGTTGTGGGAGATGGTTGGGGTGCCTTTTCTCCCTCTGTCGGGCCAAACTTGTCCCCTAAGGAGCTCAAACAGCTGTCCATCGGGACACCACCGTCTAGGTCAAGTATGCCTCTCCTGAGCCTTCGGCAAGGAAAAAAGAGAGACGTAGACATGTCTCACCTGCATCCTTACGAATGAGGTAATGGGGTATAAATTAATGTATTATAAAAGGCAATTAGATCAAAATAATATAATGTTAAATAAACATTTTCATTCATTTATTTAATGTATATATATTTTAAAAGTATATATACTTGTACAATGAAAAAACAAAAAGTTAAACCTGTGTTATAGTTAGGAAAACTTTATTTAATCTTTCTATACAAACCAAATTTAAACTACACAGACATTACAAATTCTAGACAAATAGTTATGCCTTTTATGTATTATTTATGCACCATCTTTACATTACTATAAATGTATTTTGTCCAACAGAAATGCAAAAAATTCTTTTGTAATTTCTTTTGTTCCAATTGTTTATTCGGGTACTCAGCATCCCACAATCAGCGGTATAATGTTTCCAAAACACAGCTTCCAAAAGATGTTAGAGTACAGTCGAACAATTTACAGCCAACACGTGTTTCGTCATGTGATGTAGCGCACATTGACTTCTTCAGGGCTGTAAACCTAAAGTAAAAACAGTTACCATCACTGTTCTTATATAGAGGCATGATGAGCCCAATCACCGGTGTATCATGCCTTCAAGACTTTAGTAACCGAATGTTAGCGTGCAAAGACAATATGCACAGTTTCAGCAGAACCATCATAATTGTCCCATACAGACAAGAAGTTAATGAGTTATCAGAATCCATTATCCCTTTATATTACACTGAAAGTCATGAGGAGAAAAAGTAGAAGACGAAAGACGAGACTCAACACCTTTCTACAAAAGGAGCCAGTACAATGAGGAAAGTATAGAGATTGAAATCTATTAGGCTAGGAAACCCCATATTTTCCCCGAGTTCATCACCTGATTCCATTGCCAGATAAATCCCCAACCCATTCAGGATAATACGCCAATATAATAAAGTCAAATAGTGTAATTACAAATACAACCAGTTATCTAATTCTTAGATTTCTGGCATTCAATCACCTTATGGCCTGCACTACCGAACCAACCAGATAAATATAGATGTCTCCATCACTACAATATTTTCACTGATGCATAATCTTCCATAAATTGTAAACCAAGGAAAGAAAAGACAACTAACCAAAGGAACTAATTAAAACCAGGAGCATGTCCTTGAACATTAGTGATCACATGTAGTCGCATCCGGCTTCCTAGTTCACATCAATGTAATGCTCACCTAGAATATATGATAAGGTGGTGTAAAGTAAGTATCCAGATAACATAAGAAGATGAAATAAGATCACAAGTTCATGACCTAAAATGCAAAGAGTAACAGCCAAGTATTATATATATAATCAACAGGTATATAAACCACATCCAGTCCAGCCACATCCCCAATACAGGTCTGTCCCGTATAAGTAAATATTAGTGTTGCGCATGCCTCTATTAGGCATCTAAATGAGTCTGGATAGAAAAAATCAGACTCCAAAACGATCTATGACAAGTACTGTCATATGGATGCACCGCTGCAATGTAGTTATCTAAACTGGTATTGTATCATACTATGACATTGTGACGTATTCATAATACAACCACTTTAGTAGTTGCATCGTAATCATTTTTCTACTATCCAGAGTGTAAGTCAACAAAATAGAACTAGCACAGTCCTTACTTGTAGATAGTAAAACGCAGTCCTCATGTAACCAAAAGGAGAACCGCAATATATACTATAGTTACACAATAGAAGTGCATCTAGTAGTACAACCCCTAGGGAAAGTAATGCAGTAATTCTGAAAGACACACTCTCATTTATAAAACTGTAACACATGAGGTAGTGGCATTAATTGTTGACTATACACCACATGCTAATATCAAAAGAATAGGCGAGCGTTAAGAATCTGTCCTCTTCATTGGCAGCTAAACAAGAAATAAAGCGGCTAATGTAATCGCATTATAGCTTCTAAAAATCCATTGTTAACGTCACATTAAGTAACTAAGGGCTAGATGTAGGTAAATAGGATATACCGATTCTAAAATACCGAATTTTACCGATTCAGAATTTTAGAATTGGTAAATGCTATGTAGCTAATAATTTGGTAAAAATTACAGAATCGTTAAGATTCGGTATTTGCCGAATCGGTATATACCAATTCTACAATTGCCATTCATTCCTATGGGCCTGGAGACCCATAGGAATGAATGTCAATTACTGAATCAGTGATTTGCATTTACAGAGGTATTCGTTATTTACCACCAACTAATAGTTGGTGGTAAATAACGAATCCTTAAAGCACAGAAGCACTCTTCAAAGTGCTTCCTACATGTCATTTACGGATTAGATAAATACCGAATCGGTAAATGATGATTCAGTAAATACCGAATCGGTAAATACCGATTTGTTATTTACCGAATCCTCCCCTACATCCCAAATGCCCAATACCGGTCGGTAACGGCCGAAATTCAGTCATTTCGGCATTGCCAACCGGTATTGGGCCACCTACATCTGGCCCTAAGCCTCTAAATGAGGCATGCAGTACATGTATACCTTAAATGTAGCATTTGTCAGATCAGTCGCTAGTATCTAAGAGTCCTTACCTATGAAAAGATCCCCAGAGCCGGAAAGTTCTCAGTATGGCATGCACCGTGGGCCCCATATTGGGTAGCAGTTTATATACGCTCACAACTACCCGCATATGTGATAAAAACGTCACATGTTCTAACCAAAAATGAGTCCGCCATTTTGAAATGTGTAATACTCATCATTAAGTAAATCCGGGTACGTTATCAAATTATTAAGTACTCTCTCATATATAATAACATCAGTGTATAGTAGAAAATCGGATCCTGGATGGACTACCAGCTCGGTTATACCATATACCGTAAGCTATATGAGCACTACTCCCGCAACGAGCACATGATAATAAAAGTCACGCGCTAATATGAAAACCGGGTCCGCCATCTTGAAATGTGTATTATGACTCATGTAGTAGTGCCGGGTATGTTGTCAAGTTATTCAGTATTCATTCAATTAGAGTAACATCCGTGTGTAGTAGAGAGTCAGATCATAGATGGGCTATCATTGCCGTAGTGCCATTTGTACTGTTTACGATTTCACATCGTGTAAGCATCAGGCTACAATGCACACTACACCCGTAACGAGCACGTGATGATACAAGTCACGTGCTAATTTAAGATATATGTCCGCCCTCTACAATTGGATAATGTACATAAAATAACACTTCTAAATGCGTCCTCAGATTATCTATAGTTGCAGGAAATAAGTATAGTTCTAACTATAATTACAAGTCAAGCAACGGACGGCGGTAGGTCCACCCAAGGAGCATTAATATGTCTCATCTATCGAGCACGAAAACCAAATCCAGTTATACTAAGAAAAAGTAATCAGAATAGGGGGAGATACATTGTGTATACAGTATGAGCAAGAGGTGGAATCCAGGTGTATAGTTCCAAGTTGTCCCAGGATAACATCATCACAGTCATAGTTCAAATACATAACAACCAATAATCCTCAGAGTGAGTACATCAATAACTTCACAAATACTCTCACTATATAGGCAACCATTATACAATTGTTACAAGCTTCATGTTCTAAGTAGTATATTCAGTATTACAGTCACGTAATTAGACATCATAACAGTTTTCTTCTTGGTACTTCTGGTGGTATAGCTATACATTGCGGCAAGATGGCCGATGGGTAAGGAGCTCCCGGCGGGAGCTCCCAGGCTAGGGATCGCCTTATGCTGAAAATCCCTGAAAAAGCCGGGGCTCTGGAGAGTGACGGAGGCTCATAGACTGCTGGCGACAGGAGGTGCGAAGATCAGCCTAAAGAGGTGCCCCGGGATCCGGGCTCACCCTTTTCTGAGTGTGCCCCCCTGCCTTTTGGTTTGTGCTGAGCTGAGCAAAGAAGCAGAGCTCGGGGGACTCCGCTTGCGGAATGCTGTTTCTGACGTCCGGGGGTGCTGGGGCTGCAGGGTGTTCCGCTGAGCCCCCGGTCCGCAATGCCTGACCTCAAAATGGCGCCATCCAGGCACCTCCTTACACAACTGCAAGCCCGTCCAGCCACACACGTATCAGAAATAGCAGCCACGATATGAGTGAGGCCACGATTATAGCTGCGGCAGAGCCGGAGGGGACGCCGGACGGAGAATCGAAATCACTACTGCAAAGGCCCAAAAAGAAATGAAGCCCAAGAGTGGAGCGAACGACTGCAAGATACGGAGTGGCTACTGCGAGCACAATAGACTATGGGCCGCTGCGGCCTGTGAGCACAGGTAACAGTGAGTGAAAGGACAGGGCTGTGAGCTGGTGTGCGGCAGCCGGCCCGAGGGGTTCTTATCCTCCCTGACTGAGCGGAATTCACAAGGATTAAGGGGAGTGAACATCACCAGTAGATCCCATAACCCATGGTGCGTTGAGGCCCTGACTGATGAGGACATTTAGGCGTGAGTGTAAATCAGCGAAGAGGAGGTGGCCTTCGCATGGGCGGAGACCCACTGGGTAGGCCACAAGTAATAACCCACATATGGCTGAGGAAGGAAACGAAACATATAATGCTATGCTGGCATAACTGCACCCAGGAGGACAGGAGCACTTTGAAATTGAGGTGTTATCCACATAGGTGAAGTTTGCCCGAACTATAACTTTCTAATAATGGCCACCATGAGTAGGCCCCTTTCCAAAGCACTCCTTCTCCCCTTGTTGGGGAGGGATCCAGCATTTATGCCCTGTAGTCTCAGAGCCCCCTCTGAGAGAGTCCACAGCGACAAGGGAGTCTCACACAGAGGAGGCCTGGGTTTTTATCCCATTAACGCTGGGAACACAGCATCTTACACCGCGACCGGCGCGCTCGATGGAACTTTTGGACTATGCCCCCCTAGGCGGAAACTATAACCTTTCTGTATGTACTGCAGTGCCCGAGCAACCTTTGGCCGATGACTGGTGGAGCTGTTCCACGCAGCTATGGAGGACTTTGGCTCTGGTTCAACCCTCGGCCGTCACTTACCCAGCCGGACGTTGGACACTCTTTTTCCTCATCTCCCTGCTGTGCCTCCTACACCCTTCCCCTCCTCTTCCCTCCATTATTCCCTGTCTACCTCCCCTATTCCTTCCCTTTCTCCCCTAATCTTCTCTCCCCTTGCCTATTTTTTTTCCTCATGTTTATGCCATGCTTTTGTACTCATGTAATTCCTGTAACTACGCTTCAGTAACTGATGTAACTTTTTAAGCATGTTCTGAAACAATGTTTCTTCCCTATGTAAAGCACTCTGATACCACTGAGTTTAGCCAGTTCTATATAAAACTCAATAAATAAATAAATACATAACAATACATTCATTGCCCAAGAAAATGCTGTAGTACACTATGTACATTGAGTTCCACTGCCTTTAGTTTCTTTATCCACAATGCTTCTCTGCGCCTCAACTGCAGTTCCCTATTACCGCCTCATGAGTTACCCTTAACATGGTCAATTCCATAGAAGCTAAATTTGCGAGTCTGTTGACCTGGGTCATTCGGCATAGTATGGGAAACAATAGGGTATCTGGTATCTCCATTTTTCAATGCCCTAAAATGTTCAGCAATACTCTCTCGTAGACATCTGATTGTACTCCTAATGTCGTTTTTTTTACATGTACAGATTATTACATAAATAACAATCTTTGTATCGCAGTAAATAAACTTCCATAGTGTTTGGTCTCCCATATTGTTAAAATTAAAATGGGTCACTCGATCAACTGCCCATTTACGAGTACTGCACCGCCCACACTTGTGGAAACCTCGCATATGATCACTTAGCCAGTTACTCTGTTGTGGAGGTTGTGAATAACTCGGACTCACTATAGTAGCAAGAGTTTGTCCTCGCCTGAAAGTCAAACTGGGCGATACTGTACGGTATGGTAAAAGGCACTTATGCGACCTAAGTATATACCAATGTTTGTGTAGTGCCCGGTATAACTTATAGGTCACAATGTTAAAAGTAGTCACCAGTCTGATTTTGTTAGTCACGTCTGTATTGCTTTTCTTAGCAATGAGCTTTAATGTATTCCTCCTATCAAGTTTATGTGCCTTGATGGCAGCGTTCTCAAAAACCCTTTTATCATTGTCCCTCAAGCCAAATCTAATCTTCATATCATTTATAGTATCATCAAACTCCTCCTTCTCTGAGCAGTTCCTATGTAGCATCCCCTGTAACGCAGGCACCCTTGCACCAAGGGTGCAATTGTGCGCCTGCGCTGTGAAAGCATGGAGATGCATCATATTATTGTAAATATGACGCATCCCTGTGCTTTAAAATGATGCAGCTCGGGGCAGCAGTGGCGCAGTTGTGGCGCCGCGCCCTTTTGTTGTATATGGGGCCCCGAATGTTTAACTATAAGTGTAGAATTTGGGATGTTTTTGTAGTTTAAGCTTGAATCTGTATAAATATATACATTCGATATAAAAGCAAAGGTTAAACCTTTGTGATCATTATATATATATTATTCTGCCCTTTAGGACATAATAGCATACAAAATAATTTCAGTAATTGTTAGACCTGGCACCATTGTCGTCGGTCTCCCATGCATTTTTTGCCTTTGCCTTCTGTGTTTTTGCTGTGTGTTGGACTCCGTGTTGCTGGTCTAGATGCTTTGAACACTTTGCCACTGCTGTTCAGTGCTAAAGTGCAAGTGCTCCCTTTGTAAATTGTTGTTATGGAATAGTGATTCCATGAATGGCATATTTGATTTACTTGTCAGACCATAGTACAGTGCACTGTGTGTGCCAGGGGCTGTAAAATCAAATGCTGCTAGTGGGCTGCAGCACTGATTGTGCCACCCATAGAAGAAGTTGCAAAATGTAACTCTGGCCTGTCATTGCATAGCCTGTGTGAAGAATAGTACTGCCATGTTGACTTGGCAAGTGTACCCACTTTCCAGTCCCTAAACCTTCCCTTTTCTACATATTAGTCAACCCAAAGGTAGGCCCAAGGTACCCCTGTGGGCAGGGTGCAGTGTATGTGAGAGATAGGGCATGCCCTAGAGTGTGTGGCATGTCCTGATAGTGAATTACTGCCAATTTACTTTTTCACTATTGCAAGTCTCCTTGTTCCCATAGGACTGAATGGGGAGTTTGATTATAACCTCTTATAAACATAACTGCCCCTGGAAACAAGGTAGGAAAATAAAGTTTAGAATGCCCGAACTCAGAATGTTAAAATGCATCTTTTATTGAGGGTGATTTTTACATTCTGTGTTTGAAAATAAATACCACTTTTAGAAAGTAGGTATTTTCTTTCTTAACCATCCAGTGTGCCTCTGCTAGGTTTGTGTATTGCATGTCTGGCTTTTGGATCACAGTGCCTGGAGAGGGGCTGTGGCTCCAGAGAGCCTAATGAGTCAGGGCTGGGCTGAATAGACCTGGGCTGCATTTAGAGTAGGGGGAGGAGATTTCCTTTCACATGAATGAGCCTGGTCTGCCTTCAACAATGCAGTCTCCACCTCCTACCAGGAAGCTGCATCAGCGAGAACAGAACTGGTTTTGGCTGGTTACAGACACACTCTGCCTTCAGAGAACAAAGGATTTGTGTGTATAAAAAGAGGGGCCCAGACTCTAGACTTTTAGATCGATTCTGGTAAATCAAGAGGAACCTTTGCAAAGGAGAAGAGCGGGAGAAGCTGAGGAGGAATACTGCCCTGTGCTGTTTGCTGTCTCAGGTTGGCCTGCAATGGCTACTTGCTGCCAAGGGAAGGAGAAATGGACTTTGCTGCTTGCTTTGTCCCCCTGATTGAAGAAAAGATCCCCAAGGGATTGAACTGAGCGTGCCCCCTGTTCTAGAGGTCTCAGGAACAGCAAACACCTCACTGTGTCTGTGGGCACTGTCTCTGATTGTCTCCGCAGAAGAAAAGGGTAACCGACTCCATCATCGAGTCGCAGGATTCCATGTGCTAAAAGCACCACCGAGAGCAACGCCACCTTGGTTTTACCATCTCTGTCAACGAGCCACTGCTTGCACCGTGTCCTGTGTGCACCACACTCCACAATGCTTCACTACACGCTGCAAGGACGCCACTGACTCTGTCGCTGCCCGAGCCGCACATCGGCCAGCTCCGTCACCGCACCGTGACCTGCCAGCACCGCTGCGAGCATCATCTCACCCTTCAACGCAAGCCCTGGTCTCAATGTCTCCTTCAATGAGCCGCTGCCTGCACCAAATTGTGAGAACATCTTCTGCTTCAATGCTCTGTTTCACAACGCGACTGTGACATTTGCTGCGACCGACTTGCACCGACGTGTTGGTTGCAACAAGAAAGGTACTGTGTCCGAGTCTGACGACGCTTTAGTTGGTCCGTATCGACGCGGTTGGCTGGAATTGTTAGACTCTGTAGTATTCAGTATCGCGTTAGCCCCAGGAGGAGCTACCGAGTCAGAAGAACTGTGTTTAATTGATTTTCCTGCAATTTAAAGGTTATTTTTCACAAGTACTAGTTTTCAAGAGTATTGTACGTAGTATTTTTATCGTATTCGGTCTTGTTGGTTTAGATAAAGATTTACTATTTTTCTAAACTGGTGTGGTGCCCATTTGTAGTGTTTTCACTGTATTACTGTACTTGTTCACAAATGCTTTACACACTGCCTCTGAGAAAAGCCTGTCTGCTCGTGCTGGGGTGAGCAGGGTTTATTTTAGGAGTGTATACCCCTTACCTTGACTAAAAGCAAGGGTCCCGATTTGGACAAAGGTACCTACCTCTGCCAACTAGAGACTCCCTTTTCTAACAGTAACAGTCCAACGGCTACAGGACATTGGTATTGGGGGCTCAGTCCTTGGCTGTCCTTGCATCTTTTCTGGAAGGAAGAGAACAGAAGCTGTATTGGTAGGGAATGCAATCAGAGGGTATCAGTCTCCCTTGTGGCGTCCCGCAGTGCTCAGCGCTCTCGCCGACGCTTTTTAATATCTATGTTACCCCGTTGGCGAGACTTGTCAGGAAACACGGTTTTGCGATGGTATCCTACGTGGATGATTCTCAGTTATTCATCTCATTGGCCAAACAACCCGAGGATACTGCTGCCAGGTTCCATGGATGCCTTTTGGAGATCTTGACCTGGATGAATCAGGGTTATTTAAAAATCAATACAGACAAGACTGAAGTCATGGAATTTGGGCCAGGACAATCCGTGTGGAACTCTGCTTGGTGGCCAACAAGGGCAGGGGAATGCCCTAAGCCGGTGTCTAAAGTTAGAAATCTAGGGATGATTTTTGATAGTCAGCTCAATTTTTCTGCGCAGGTAAATAGCAATACCTCTTCCTGCTACTTCCTTATAAAAAAAATGAGAACAATCTTCCCTTTTATTGGCCAGGATCTGCAAAAGACAGTGGTAGTGGGCCTACTGCTGTCTAAATTAGATTATTGTAATGCGTGGCTTCTGGGAATGGATAAAGCCCAGAAAAATAAAATGCAGTCCTTGCAAAATGCAGCTGCTAGGTTGCTGTTAAATATTCCCAGAGGCAGTTCTACGTCCAAGGGAATCAGAGCCCTCCATTGGCTCCCCATACAGCAAAGGGTGGAGTTTAAGGCCTTAGGCACGGTTCATAAAGTGCTCTATGGGGGAGGGGCCAAGGATATGCAGAGACTATTCAGGCCCTATATCCCAGTTAGGACATTAAGATCTAGCAATGCCTGCCTTATGCAACTAGATAAAATCAGGAGAGCCAGATGGGGTGGAAAAGCATTCTCCTATCGTGCAGCAAAGTTATGGAATAAGCTGCCATCTACCGCATGACTGCAGCCCAATCATCGAATTTTTAGGAAGATCTTAAAAAACTCTGCTGTTCTCACAAGTGTAGTGTGACACCTGTGTGATACCCCCTCACTTACATTAGCGCCAAGACGCTGTAGGCATTCGTGCGCTTTACAAATGTATATCCTATCCTATCCTAATGATTTATGATGATCTATGATTACTTACGTTTGTGCTAATGGTCTGACATTTTGTTGATACTAGACGCCCTGTACCCTGTAGAGAAGATATCATTTTAATGTATGGTGGCCCTGAAGAAAGTAGCAAGAAAGAAACAGAGGCCACCGATACATGCACCAACCACTTGTGTCATGTGGCTCACAAACCAAGGCCCTAACAGGTGGGATATATCTATAACACAACCTTTCTCTTTGGGTTGTGAAGAGGCTCCGGGAACTGTTCAGTTTTCAAGAAGTATGATAGGATATGAATGATAGTATGAATGGTGTAAGGAAACAGAGCGAAATGTAATACATTGGAATTTAAACTGGTTTGTAAAATAATAATGAAGAAATATATGAATGATAAATTAGAACTGAATATCGATTATGTCAACTAAGTTATGTAAATTAACTATTACAATAACTTTTATATGAAAATAACATTGTTATTCAAGTTAAGATGTGACATGTCCCTCATAGATTGTTTCAGATGGTTTACTGTTTAGAAGGTGTGGTATACTTCCTTATATATTTCCCAAGTGCACTATCCTGCCTTATCTGTTCCTCCTACACATCACATTCTATGGTGCATGGGTCTTCTTTGGGTGTTTTTCTGTGGGAGCTGGCCTTTGGGTGTGTAACTCATCAGTTGTTTGTGTTCTGCTTTGTGAAGAAGGGAGATATGTGGTATCCTTCCTTATATATTTTCCAGGGGCACTATATTTCCTTCTCTGTTCTCCCTGACATCATAGAATGTGATGTGCAGGACGGTTCTGTGCTGCCTGACCAAAGCAGTTAGACCAGGGCTGGAGGAAGCTCCGGGTTTCTCTGGAGAATAAATCCGCACTGCCTCTTGAGTCATTTCCCTTGAGATTGATTGATTTGAAACACCGTGATCCGCTCTTGATTCCTTACCCTGAAACAGAGGGTTAACTTGCGAAATGGAGCCCCCACCCGTCCTTTGAAAAACAATTCCCCTGATTGAGCACGCTAAATATAAGGATCTGCCCTATAACCAGCTGTCCCAGACAAGGGACTTGCTATATGCCGACGCCTCACCTCAGTCTCGTGAAAACTACAAACTCTTGATTAATATTGACAGTAACCCCCCCCCCCACCCCGACCCACCATGAGTCATCATTTCGTGATTTCCCATGGTTCACTTCGCTACCACGATTGACCCACCAGTGTCTTGAATATTAGATGCTCACACACCTATCCTGATGATGATTTCCTTTACATGAGATCGAAACGCCTTTGACCATAGTACTACGAAATTCAATTTTTACTATATAAAAAACTGCCCAAAAGAAGTCTCTTTTTGTTGTTAATTCGATGTAAGTTTTTAATAACTTCTCATCCACCACAAGTACGCTTTTTCACTTACCTGTGAGCACTAACTCTATGAACTTCTTAGCAAATTGAAACAATATTGTGCAATGAACAAATTAATTACTTGACAATTTTTCTATGTGTCCTGCCCCATACTTGCTTTGATACACTGTTTAAAGTTGTGTCCTGAAAATATATAGGACTTACTGTCTCTATCTAAAAATATCGCAAACGAGATCCACTGGCCTTAAATTAACCATTGTTTTCTGAAACTATTTTTTACCGCAGGTTCAAAAAATTTGGGGTCCCCTAATTATGTAATACATTCCATGTAATCTACAAGCATCTGTGTCTTCCTGCTTTCTCCTGACCAGCTTCCGCACATCATAAGAGAATGTATGCAAGATGAGTGAGAGGGCTTCTTCCCCCTATGATTCGTGACACTCTCCATGTCCGGAATAGAAATTCATGAAACCAGTAAGACTTCAAATGGAGCCATCCACTGCAAACATGCACTTTTAGTCATTCTATTATTGTGGAGAAATATTTTTATGGAAATTATACTTTTAGACACAATCTACCCAGCCTTCCATATGTATTTCACAAAGTGACGTTTCAGTGCCAAATTTGGCAACATACATGTGAGTGTACTGGATTCAGTTTTGACAGCTTAGGTAAAGATTGGTAAAGGGATGCCAAAATTATTGGCTTTGGTGCTATCATAACCCATAAGGCCGAAAGCTGAGTGATTTGTGAATGTTACCAAACCCTGTAATGGCAGTATTGGACCATTTAACATATGGTATCCATTATGTATTCTTTATATTTAGATTATTTTGAGGCAGCTAGCTTAGAAACCGATCTAGCTAGAATGTTTATGCTCTGTTAACCTTTCTTGAATAAACTGATGATGAATCAGTTGGCATTGTGAGGGTACATATCCAAGTGGCGGTTGCCAGTAGGTAGTTATATGTAGGACCATGCTTCCTTGGAGAAAGCGTGTTTTAACATGCCTATAACTTTGGCGCCATTTGATTAATCTAAATGAAAAAAAAAATCCCCAAAGAAGTGCACAGGTAGTTCTTGTGCATGTAAAGTTTTGGGTTGATACATCAAGCAGGGGCTGACAAAAAGAGGGGGTAAAAGAAAGTGTGTTTCGATGTTAATTCCCATAGAATCTTTAGACACGCCGGCTGCACAAACCACTGAACAGAACTACACCAAACTTGGCCGAAACCTAGCTTTTGGTCCACAAACTGCGCTATATGATATTTGGTGTAAATCCGTACAGTAGTTTGCAATATGTTAAAAGAATTCAAATTTGTATGTATACGATCGGGGAGTCTTTGTGAATGATGATCTACAGAGCTCTGATTGACTTTCAACAATTTATTCAGAAAGTGTTAGCAGCCATTTTGGGACTAAGCTTCAGCGGAGTCCCACAAAAAAACATGAAAAAAAGAAAAGGGGTAGGGTAGGAATTCCTTAACCCCCAAACTTTGGTCTTGCGGTCCCCAAGGGACTCCGGCGGGGCAAAAAGCATTTTTTTTAAATTCATGGTGATTTTCGCAAAATATTCACAAGCGTCGCCGTGAATCCCCCCTGAAAAACAAGCGGGGTGTCCCACACCTGTTTTAATTGTAACTCCTGAGTGGGACAAGTCTCAAGGGCTCTGGGTTTTTAATTTAAAATGGAGGGGGCTCACGGTGCCCCCTCCTACATATTAAAATGATGTGTGGGGCCAAGCAGACCCCTCGGACACCGGGGACCACCACCTTGGGCTAAAATAATCATTAAAGGGGGGCCCCTCCTGGGCCATATATGATCCCGGGAACCTCAACCATCACCTCCCAAGAGCTAGTGCATGCACAGAGAAGGAGGGGAGCCGCGTGGCCACCCTCCAGGAGCCATTAATGGTCCTGGGTGACACCACCCCCTAGGGCCAGCTCCTGCTATGTCCCGGTGCGCCCTCCCCAGGACATAGCTGTTTGCTTCTGCTTTGTGGGTGCTGACAGATCCTGCCAAGCAAAAGCAAACACTACCGTTCTAGGGGGCGGGAGCTGTCAAAGTGCTCCCACCCATTTGAGGTGGCAATGCCGGATCCTGCAGGAGGCGAGGAGCCCCATGCTATCATGGGGGCCTTGAGACTCCCCCACACACCCATAGCACACTGGGTACCCTGGGTCGGCTCCAGGGCACCTAGGGAATTATAGCTAGGGGACGAGGTTCATGGGGCTAAAATCTGCCCAGGGAAGGGGGTGGTGCAGCCCCCCTCTCTCATTGAATAGTGGCCAGCCCAGGGATGACATCCCCAGGGCCAAAATATGCCTGGGGAGGGGGACCATGCGGTCCCCCTCTCCATTCAGTTATTGCCAGGCCTTTGGGGTCCCGAGGGCTGAAATTGGCCAGGGACGTTGTGTGGCCCCCTACTCGTTCAAATGTGGCCAGGCCCTGGGGGGTGGGGTCTACTGGGCTGAAATCAGCCCAGGGAGGGGGGCTGCGCTGCCCCTTCTCCATTTAAATTACGGTGATCCCCTCCCCCATTTATAGAGGGGAAAAAAAGGGAATGCAAAGGGCCGAAAAACTAGCAGAAAAGGCAAAACAGAGGACAGAAAAACTATTAGGAAAGGCAAAAAAGAGGGTAGAAAAATGAGCATGGAATGCAAAACAGAGCAGAAGAGGGCAAAACAGAGGGAAAAGAAACAAGCAGAAAAGGCAAAACAGAGCAGAGGAGAAGAAAACAGAGAGCACTCAGATAATCACACACCCAGTCACAGACCCACTCAGAGACTCACGCACCCACTCACAAACCCAATGGCACACTCATTCACCCACTCACAAACCCACTAAGACACTCATGCACTGTTATGTATGAATCTAGGACCCTAGTGTAATTTTCCCGATTCATGCCCATATATAGGTATAATTCACCCAATCCTTATATAGGCATAGGAATCATGACCTTATTTAGTCTTAGCCTATGCAGCCCAAATATGGCATGGCTACTTCCACTAAACTCCGAGAATCCACAACGATTTCTTGGAAAAACCCGCCTTCAGCAGTCAGGGACTTCCCCCTGCTTGAATATTAATTTACCAAAGAACTCCTGGAGTTTTCAAGGAACTGATGCACTAGTGACGATATTATTTCCAATCTTATGTCAAACTCGGCACCTTCAAAGCATAAATATGCCTACATTTGCCCAGTGAAACACACGGTGGTTTGGGGCAGATCGACTAACTACTTGCCCGACACCCTGCTGCTGCAAGTGCCGAAGGAAGCCGACCCTCCAACTGACGCACTGAGAAGACGCTGTCTTTTCTCTTGCCGAGAAATACAGCTCTGGTGTTTCCAGGCTGCCCTTGCGGGTTGCTGGGAGATCGAGTCCTGAGAGAGAGATACAAGACCTCTATCATTCTAAAACCAAGGTACAGAGCTGATTAGACCCATAGAGAATTCTTGGAACAGATTCTTGGCAGAAAATTACTAGACTTAAGCTACACCACACTTACTCCTCCCTCGTACTAGACTTAGTTTAGGTACACCGGGTAGGCGTATTTTAGAAGCACCAGTTGAGTACTTTTAGCCACTATTTTATCACTGTATGTATTTTATGCATTTTATGTATTCTATGTTTATGGCTTAGAAACCATATCATGCTTTTACAGTACTATTTTATAATACTAATCATATTATATGCATTGTACTTCTTAACCAGCATTTCAATTGTAGCAGTGCATTTCTTATGCTTAAGAAATAAGACTGTTCAATAAATACTTTTATTGAAAACGACCGTCTCTCTATTTCTGAGCAACTCTGATAAAACGAAGCATGCACATCTGACTGAGTGAAATAGCCGTCTATTGTTTCCACGACTCTAGAGATACGTTTCATTCTGGGGAAACAAAGTTGTCATGTTATATGGTTGTCAGAGACTAATCCCTTCTTGTACTTTCGAGAAAGTTTCTAGTGACCTCTGAGCTAGCTGGCACTCCAATTAAGTCTAATATATTCGGCAGAGACCTAGTCGACTTAAGTCCTATGTCTAAGCTGCAGGATATATTATTCCAATGCACAGAACCTATTGGGAATATAGGAACTACACTACATGGCGCCCAACATTTGGTAAGACGATAACTTAACGCTAGATACTAGAGTAACTCAGTCGTGCTTTTCACACAGCCCCCTTTTCTCCCGTAAAAACTCCAAAAGACGTCTGGAGTGGGTGAAAGGCTAAATATCCGCCACAACTGAGTAGGACGAAAAATCCTATGTATTAGTTTTTGGTTTACTTTGTACAACGTTGAAGGATACAGTGTTCCAAAATATTGTGCACCTAGTCTTTGTTTCCTTGAAACTTGTTCTGCAAACTCTTCAAACAGTAAAAATAATGGTTACTGACGAAGAATTAGCTGCAGCAGCAGTACAAGCAGATTTAGATGACAGAAATAGGCTACAGAATGACCCGGATGCTATAATCATTCCGGTAAACGTAAGAAAAACTATAACTTACAGACTCATAAATAATGGAGTATCACCTAGAGGTGGTAAAGTTATCTTTGTTATAGAGGCTCATGAATATCGGCAGACAGATGTATTCTATAAATGGATTAATTTTCCTCCAGCAGATGGTGGAACACACGAGTGCCACTACTACAAAGTGGAGGAACCTCCCGAGGAATACGTTCCTTACGAGGACGTTGAAATTCCATTAACTTACCAAGAGCATCAGCTCTGGTTCAAAGGCGCCCTAAAACATGAAAATCACATTACCAGGCTCGGTCCACTGGGTAGACCAGGAGCAACATGGCCGGTACTAGCCAGCTATACACCACATCCAGACATTGAAAGGATGTCAGATGCAGAATTGTTAGCTCAGCTAAAACAGTTAATTAAAATACATAGGCAATAGGTTCAATATGTCATGCAGACATCAACAGTCCAACCAGCTCTAAGAATTCCATAGCACACCCCTCACCAGGGGAACACAAACAAAATCACACCACAGACTATACAGTCAGTCATTGGTAAACTACCAGCAAAACGGGAACAAATTCCGTTCTGGTAAGCACAAAAAATTACTCAAATAGAGGCAGTATTTCCTGATGGTACGCCTCATGAGAAACACAGGATTCTGACAATTTGTTTACCTATGGGGATTGCACCACACGTAGAGGATTGTGACACTTGGGGCACAGTCTTTGCTTCAATCTACACTAAAACACATGGTGTTCCGTCCATGGCGGTAATACCAGACGTTCTAAGACAGATTCAAAATGAATACGGTCCAGAACCGGCTTTAAATCTGGGTATGAAATTACTGAAAGATTTCAAACAGGTCTCGGCTATACTATTAGCCAACATTAAAGGTGAAGCAGCATCAGTGGCAATCCGCCAGAAACTAAAAGAAACAGATATTACTGAGCAACCATATGAGCTTGCCAGAATTATTGAAAAATCCTATGAAGAACTAGGTAGAGATAGTTTGGGTGGGAAACCACTAAAACCACAACTAACAGAGAATCCTGAAAAAACTTTTATTAAAAATAATCTCACTACTCCTAAAAAGAAGTGGGAGAACACTAAACAAACGCTTCCTAGAGAGAAGCATTCCCACCCAGAGGAAGATCTCCCCAACGGGAGCCCTCTGAAAAGAGGTACAACCTCAGAAATAGGGATACTTTAGGAAAACCTGATAGATATCAAGATAATGATACACGTTTCTCTCGTACCTTTCAGACTTCACCGCAGAAATCAGAAAGAAGAGGATGGTCAGAACAGAAAGAAGAACGCGTGAAGTCCAGAGACGAACAGCACGTTCCAAAAAATAAGAAAACTCAATTCACCAAGAAGAAGGTAGCAAGTGTAAAGATCAGACATGCCGAGGATTCTGAGGACACAACTCAAGAACGGGGAATGGGCTCAGACAATGCTAGACAGCGCAACAGAAGTAACCATAGTTCGAAAGATCCTGAAGGATCATCTGGAGACAGTGGACTTGAATGAATGCATTCAAGTTGAAACTGCCGACACCAGGGTTAGTGTACCCCACAATTTATATGAAGTAACACTCCGGATGGAGGGGGACATAACTAGAAAAATAAAAGCTCTCTTTTGGGACAAGCTTTCCAAGGGTTATAACATACTTTTAGCTGAAAGAGACTGGCCACCTGCAGTTGTTATGGAGTGCCCACATGGCGAAGAGATAATTATGCCAGCCTTCTCAAATCTCATTCCAATTCATAAACAATATACATATGCCAGGAAATGGGCAGTAGCTCAGGCTCCAGCATTATATAAAAATCACGTAGGATGGGATGAGGATTCTCCTCACCACAAAATCCAGTTAAAAAATCAACCTACTGCTAAGAGGCAGTATCCAGTCAAGCAAGAAGCTAAAAAACAAGTCAGGGAGATCATAGATCAACTTGAATATCAAGGGGTGATTGAAACATGCACCTCATCTTTGAACAATCCTTTGTTTCCTGTCTCCAAGCCAGACAATTCATATTGTCTAGTTTTGGATTACAGACACCTAAACTCTTGTTGCAAAACTTTTACAGTACAAAATTCACATAGTGCAGCACTGATGAATAACATCGTGCGCAAAAAATATAAAACCACATTAGACATTTCAAATGGGTTTTTCTGTCAAAACATTGCACCGGAAAGTAGGCACTTGACCGCTTTCTCAATCTTGGGGACACAGCGACAATTTTGCCGTCCCCCCCAGGGATTCAAGAATAGTCCAGGGTTATTTTCAGCCAGAGTTACAGAAATACTACAAATGTACAATGATGAGGTATTATCTTATGTCGATGACATATATCTTACATACGTTGATTTGGACGTGCACTTGAAAAGAGTGAATACCATAATACTTGGGTTCGCTTCTGAAGGGTACAAATTCAATTATAAGAAATCACTAATTGCCCACCTCAACGTCCTATTCTTAGGATACGAGTTGTCAAGTGAAAGCAAAAGCCTGGCAGCAAACTTTCTTGAGAAATGTGCGGTGCTCCAACCTCCAAAGACGCTGAAAAACTTACTGTCAATTCTAGGTTTCCTAAATTTTGGAAGAACTTACGTTCTAAATTACGCCGAAAGGGTTAAACCTCTCTACAAACTAATCAAGCCTGATTTCAAACAAACAAATTGGACTCAGAAACATACAGAAATTTTGCGTTCAGTACAAAAAGACATGTTAGCAAAAACACAATTAGATACACGCGACAAAGCGCGCAATCTCGTGATCTGTGTCATCCCAGAAAAATGCGGATTCACATACCTGACCTTTAATGAAGGTGAAAAGGTACCAATTGCATACAAATCACACTTGTACACACAAGCTGAAATGAAATTCACTTCAACAGAAAAAATTCTGACAGCGGTTCAAACTGCAGTAGCAAAAGAGAGAGCTCTTGCGCAGGGTAAACGCATAATGATCGTAACACCTGTACCTGCCTTAGAGGTAGTGACGAAAGCGAGCATTCCAAATGCTAAAGCTTTACATCCAAGATGGATACAATTGGTTAATTCTCTTGCTGCAACAGACGTTGATTACGATTTTGACCCCTACTTGAAGACACAGGAATTCCTACAATACGAATACGAATGTCCTCTGCCGACCGAGATTCTGCCTCTAGAACATTACGGATGTATAATTATTATTATTATTATTATTAACCGGATTTTGTAGAGCGCAAACAACCCGAAGGCCTCGTAGCGCTAAGTACCGTCATACTAAAAGAAAAAAAGGGATCAGATGAACAGGTGGGTTTTTAAATTCCTCCGGAATTTTGAGAGGCTAGGTTCACTGCGGAGGAAGGTGGGCAGAGAATTCCATTCTTTTGCAGCGTTCCATGAGAAGGAGCGCCCGCCCCATCTGGCCCGTCTGATTTTATTGACAGTCGCCAGGAAGGCAGTACTGGATCTTAAGGACCTGTGTGGAAGGTAGGGTTTAGCCAAGGAGCAGATCATAATAGGGGCATTTTTCCACATAGCTTTGTGCATAAAGCAGAGAGACTTAAACAGCACTCTGGCCCTGATCGGAAGCCAATGCAGTTTCCTGAGGGCAATGCTAGCTGAGTCTCGTTTATTGAGGTCTAACAAAAGACGAGCTGCAGCATTTTGGGTTACCTGTAGCTTTTTAATTGTAAAGGCAGGAGCACCTAAGTATAGAGAATTCCCGTAGTCTAGGCGGGACAGAATGATGGCTTGAACCATTATTCTGCGGGCTTCAAAAGGGAGAAGGGGCAGCACCTTTCTCAGCATACGCATTAGCCCAAAGCATGTAGCAGAGAGAGTGGTAGCTTGCTGCATGAAGCTGAGGTTGGAATCGAGCCAAATGCCTAAGCTCTTTATATGGCATTTTGATTGAGGCATAGGGCCCATACATGGTGGCCAGTCTAGCAAAGGAATGGGAATGGTTGAGTTGCCTAACACCATAAGCTCAGTTTTCTCGCCATTTAATTTTAAATGCGAGGTTGACATCCACTGAGCCACAGCTACCAGGCAGTTGCTTAGATTGGATGAGGACGGGGCTGCCTGATTCAAAGACACGACTAATTGCGTGTCATCGGCGTAAGTTATTATGTCCAGACCGAAAGAGTGGACTATATCAGCCAACGGCTGCATATAAATATTAAAAAGAGTAGGGCTCAACGAAGAGCCCTGAGGTACACCCCGATCCAAGGGCCAGACTTTGGAATAGATAGTACCCTCAACTACCCTAAAAGAACGGTTCTCCAGAAATGACTGGAGCCAAAGCATGGCCTTCCCCGAGATTCCCATCTGGTTGAGGCGATGAAGAAGAATGCTGGTGTTAACGGTGTCGAAGGCGGCACTAAGGTCAAGCAACATGATTGCTGTAGTGCCGCCTTGATCCATTTGCTTCCTGGCCAGCTCAGTTACCGCCAGGAGAGCCGCTTCAGTTCCAAGTTTTGGACGAAAGCCAGCTTGGGAATCGTGGAGGAGATGGTTGTTCTCTGAAAATTGAGTAATAACCGAGTTGACGTGTTTTTCAAGGAGTTTGCTGATCCATGGAAGGAGGGAAATAGGCCGATAATTGGCCATGTTTTCCGGATCCAGAGTGGGTTTTTTCAGCAATGCCTTAACCTGTGCACATTTCCATGCAGTAGGAACTGTACCTGTGGAAATGGAGGTGTTTAGTATGTTAAGGATTACAGGTTTGACTATGTTCTCAATTTTTACTATCTGAGAGGGTGGGGCAGGGTCTGTGGGGGATCCTGATTTTATTTTCGTCATGATAACTGCAAGTGAGTCTTCATCCAGCAAAGGGAACTCAACTAATTTTGGGGTCGTGAGGTTGGATGAACTGGTTCCCAAGTCCTGGGGTAGAATAGGTGGCTGAAAGGCAGAGGCAATTTTTTGTATTTTCCTGTAAAAATACTCAGCTTGACTCTCACATCGAGCCTGGGCTTTACTGGGGTCAGCGGGAACCAGGGGAGTATCAATCAGGAATTTTGCTATTTGAAAGATTTCTCTAGCGGAGTTGGAGGCGGTTGAAATTTTTTCCTCGAAGTATAGTGTTTTAGTTCGACTAATTTCTAATTTGTATTTTTTAATAGCTTCAAGATGCGAGGTTTTGTCTGCCTTACTACGAGAGATCCTCCAATTTCTTTCGAATTTTCTGCACGCCCTTTTTAGTTCTTTAAGATGGGGGGTATACCAAGGTGAACTCTTGGATTTTGTTTTTTCTTTGAGGGCCTTAATAGGTGCAATAATATCCAAGGCTGAGCACAGCCATTTGGTATAGTTCTCATATTGCTGTGCTGGGTCAATCGCTCTTAAGGGGGGGGCAGCCGAAAGCAGGTTAGCCCATTGGTCTGGGGAAACTTTAGACCAGTCTCTTCCAGTTAAGGTGGTGCGAGAGGGGGGCTGTAATGGTGTCGCTGGAGTCCACTGAATAGATATTAAATAGTGGTCGGTCCAGGTAAGAGGTAGTGGAGTTGCTACTTTCAGTCTGGTATCGTTACTAAGAACACCATCAAGAAGGTGGCCCTTTTCGTGCGTGGGCTCAAAGCCCTTTAATATAATCTGAAGGGCTGCCATACTATCCAGAAATGCCTTGGCCGTGGGGTTGTTAGGGTCCTCTAGGTGGATATTTATATCTCCTAGTATAGAAAAGTAGGATTTGCTAACCACCAGGTTGGCTATTTTGGATTGGAGTGAATCAATAAAATCTCCGATTTGATTGGGGGGACGGTAGATAAGCACACCAGAAAATGAGTCTATGGGTGAGAGATCAAGAGTGAATATCATACTCTCACAGTTAGAGATATCAGCCGAAGAAGTTCTACAGCGGTAGAGGTTTTTGTGGAGGATGCCTAGGCCGCCTCCTCTACCTTCTGGTCTGTCTAATCTCTGCAAGGTGTACCCCATTTGCAGAATGGACGTAATATCTGAGTCAGAGGCGTCTTTTAACCACGTCTCCGTCAGGAAAACCACATCTGGCTCTTTTTCCTCCAACAGGAGAGTCATTTGTGTAGCATGTTTGGTCAGTGACCGACAGTTTAGAAGAAACATTTTGTAGGAATTGCCAGGATGCTTATCTAGTTGGCTAGTGAGTGAAAAAGTACAGTAAGGGCAAGTCCCAGAGGGAGAGTCAGGGGGAATGGAGTGGCGACAGGCATGAGTAGTCAGAGGCATTAAGTTTTTCAGAGTGATAGAATCGTACCTCATCAATCTCCCACAGTCTGGTCCGCCTTGCACAGGGGGTATGGCCCCAGGTCCCGTCCGGTCGCGGACGGGCGCAGACGGGCTTGCCTTCGGCGCGCCGCCGGCGCGCCCGCTGCGCCCGCCCGCTGCGCGGACGGGGGAGTCTGATGTTTATATCCACTGTAGGGGGCGTGAGGAGGGTGGGATCGTCGATCATCTAGACCGCGATCCTACCCCTACCCAAGATGGCGCCCAAAATGAGTGAAGCGCCGAGCGCCTGAACTAGCGACCCTTGTCAGCTAGAGAGGGGGTAGGAGGCCGCCCTGGGCAACGTCGATCTTGCACCAGAGGTAGGACCAACAGGAGGCTTAAAATCGCTTCCAGTAAAATATTTACAGTTTTTAAAATTGCGCTGTTATTCCTGTTCGTTTTTAGTAGTTAAAGAGGAGCAAGAGTGCTCAAGGACCCCCGGCTTCCGCCTCAAGGGTGAAAAGGAGTATGACAAATACCCAGTTGGAGAGAAGAGGGACTCCTTTTGTATCTTGGGAGGGCGGGATCGTCGATCATCTAGACCGCGATCCTACCCCTACCCAAGATGGCGCCCAAAATGAGTGAAGCGCCGAGCGCCTGAACTAGCGACCCTTGTCAGCTAGAGAGGGGGTAGGAGGCCGCCCTGGGCAACGTCGATCTTGCACCAGAGGTAGGACCAACAGGAGGCTTAAAATCGCTTCCAGTAAAATATTTACAGTTTTTAAAATTGCGCTGTTATTCCTGTTCGTTTTTAGTAGTTAAAGAGGAGCAAGAGTGCTCAAGGACCCCCGGCTTCCGCCTCAAGGGTGAAAAGGAGTATGACAAATGCAGACGGATCAGCGCAGCCCGCAGTTGGGGGTAAACAAGCCTATAGTGCTGCGTGCGCGATCGTTAAAGGTCGTTGGCGTGAAGGTAAATTCAGACTATAGTCACTAAAACTCAATCACTCAGAGACTGTACAGCTCAGCGAGCTGAACTACAAGCTTTCAAGATGGTGCTTGAAAATACTGATCGCGAATTCCCCACACTAATAGTGTGCGATTCGTATATCTGCGTTGAATCTTACAACAAACACTTGCAGAACTGGGTTCAAAATGGTTTCAAAAATTCAAAAGGTGGCACAATTAAGCATAAAACGCTTTGGGAACAAGTAGTTCTTTTGAAGAAAGAACTACAAAAGACTCACGTGATTCATACACTGAGTCATCAACATGATGGCGTTCACGTTGCAGGGAATTCATTGGCCGATGAAGCCGCGAAGGCAGCTGTGCAAACGGCTTCCAGAGCTACAATCACTCGTTCGAAAAAAGTAATAGACGGTGAAACGTTACTAGCAGTGAAAGCCTCAATGAAAGGAAGCTATGCAGCGTTACCTCTAAAATATCCACTCACAAATACATACATAATCGATGCAAACTCCGTTCCTTTTCCTCAAATCCCTGGAGTGGGGGACAGAGTAATTCCAAACAGGAATCGGAGTGCTGCTTTGGTACACAAAGCACATATGGGAGAGGGTCTGAAACATCAAGGGATCTTAAAATCTCTAATAGAATTAGAAAAGATGTACTGGTGGCCGGGATTGGGAGTTGATGTGTACAACTTCGCAATTTATTGCCCTAACTGCAACAGAAATCGCAGCGCCGAAAGTCACTAGATACCTGACTACAGAGTAGCTAGCCCAGTTCAGACACCATTGCTAGACAGCATTAAACTATCTACACGCAAACGTTACATTGAACGGATGCGGTCCCACAACTACTAGGACAAGATTTATTTGGATGTGGCCCCAGCGCTCAGCTGACGCCAGAACTGTTATGAAGGATTTGCGAGTCTTTATCGGCACATACGCAATTGGCACGCTACATTCTGACCAGGGTCCTGCATTTAGCTCTCGAGCTTACAAGGAGGTCATGGCTAGCTTGGGCGTTGCATTGCGGTATTCTAGTCCCTTCCATCCTGAGGGTAATGCAGTAGTGGAAAGATAAAACCGTGACATAAAGCAATCCATAACAGCTAAGGTATTAGGTTCGGGTGATGGGTGGGTCAAACATCTAATAAGTGTCCAACGTAGTCTTAACAATCTGCCAAGAAATTCTCTGGATGGCGTCACTCCGTATGAACTAATGTTTGGTACTAGAATGATAATCGAAGACCTCGATTGTCAGACTTCAGTGGTGGAACAAAAACCCTTTGAGGTCAAAGATCGTTTGACTGTTTTACAGGACTTAAATGAAACAAGAAGAAGTCTGAGTAATACAATACAGAAGGCAATGCACACTGAAGAAAAACCACCTGTCCCAGCAAGGCCTGTCTGGATTCCAAAGATTGGGGATCTGGTCAGGGAGAAAATCGCGGTAAAGAAGGAATTTGGGCCTTCTTACAGAAAAGCAGTACCTGTTTTGTCCATCCACAGAACAAGATCAGTTTTACTACCGCCCCTTGCTGGTAAAAGGGAGAACAGAGTTGTATCCATCGACCTGGTCAAACCACAACATGTGTCCGATAATGAGTAGTAGGCCCAGAGGACTCCCGAGAAGTAGCAGACAACCAAATCTTGCTACAATCCAAGAGGTTCAAACTAAAAGACTTATCAATTCAATTCAATTCAAAAATCTTTATTTCGTTGCTTTTTGCAACATAAAAGATATACAACAATACAATCATAAAAAACATTACACACAAAACCAGTAATCAATACTACGCGTCATCACTTTGGAACAATCTATTATAGTATAGAATTATCACGAAATTAATAAATAGTTAAAAATGCGTTATTGCAGAGTTAAAAAAAAGCATTAAATAAGTTTATAACAGCCAAGGCTTAGAATTTTAAAATTAACAAGAAAAAATAAAAATTTAATCCGTGGTATGATCAAATACATATGGTATGCTGTTTAAAATGGAAGGGACATTTTCAGTCTAATAAAATATACAGCCAGAAGAAATCTACTAATTCCAAACACAATTACTTGGCTGGTATCCATTTTTAAAATTCTACCAGCTTCCTTGTGGGATCTAAAGCCAATACTGCGACATAAGGGCACTATCCATTTTTTCCTGGCTTTACCGTAGCTAGGACAAAAAAACAATATGTGTAAAACGTCTTCCCTCATATTGTTAGAACATAAAGTGCAGTAGTTACTGTTTGCCTTCCCCCAGCTTTTCTCTATTACCTTAGTTCTCAGTGTTCCGTATCTATATTTTAGGTACAGGGTTTTAGCCAAAGGCGGCAGAACCTCATCAAGAAATGATTCAAAACAAGCCACATTTTTACCATTAAAATTTTTTCGGTCAAAGGGCCATGCGTTCTAACGTACGCAGTATCATGGCTCACATAAGACCAGAAGGACAATTTAACAATTTTCTTGGAGGACATGATTAGGGACTCCGGCTCACTCCAGAAGTGGGTTAGGCCTAGTTTAGATAACCAAACTCTTACGTGTTTGAACCAGAAAATTTGGTTACCACTATCTAGGTCCAATACTTCTTTCAACCCATTTTTGTAGTCAGTCAGTTCAGGGGTTGTCCATAGTCTAACCCATAATAATAATGGTCTCAACATAGCATGATAGTCGGTGTGCTTGATGTTTAAATCTAAAAATAATGGTACCAATGGGGTATTAATGGGTACTTTTAGTAATCCCCTAATGAACTTGTTCTCCAGTGTTTCAAAGGTTTTCCTGCATACTGGTCCCCATAATTCAGCTCCATACAGAACAGCTGATTGAACCTTATATCTGAAAATCTCTATTGCTGGAGTAACTGCCTTGTTCACACATTTATCATATCTTTTTAATATTGGAAGACAATTTTGTTTGAACACTATTTTTGATTTTTCTAGCTGTGGTCTCCATCCCATTGACGAGTCTAATAATACCCCTAAATATGTAAAGCTCTGTTCATATTCGAGCTTATGACCGTTTAACATTACATTTTTTTTTAAACTTTTATGCGGGTTTAGTGCCATATATTTATTTTTTTTATGTTAATTTCTAACCCTTTTTAAGTACAATATTGCTGGAACCTATCTAGTAAAATCTGAAGGCCCGAGGGGTTTGTGATATGAGAATCGTATCGTCCGCAAAAAGGAGTGACGGTACCCGTTCCCCTCCCAATCGAGGCGAATCATTATCACAATTCTCCATATAAGCCGCAATATCATTGACAAAGAGGGAAAAAAGTGTGGGAGCCAGTACGCATCCCGGCGTACTCCTCTTTTTATTGGGATTGGGTCTGTAAGTTCCCCATTTGGGCCCCACCTAACCTTAGCATAGTTCTCCTGGTGCAGGCCCATCACCAGTTTTAGGAGTTCCCCAGGAAGTCCCTGCCTTTCCAAGGATTTCCAAAGTAGGTCACGAGGTATTAGGTCAAATGCTGCTCGTAAATCCACAAAGGTCACATACAGGTGGCCTTTGCGGATGATGACATATTTCCAGTACAAGCAGCATTACCTTAATACCTGGTCTATGGTCCCAATTTTTTCCCTAAACCCCGCCTGTCATTTTGATAAAACTAGTTCTTCATCTAACCACGTATTTATACGATTTAATATGTGCCTGGCGTATATCTTTTGAGTTATATCTAAAAGACTAATAGGGCGATAGTTAGCTGGATCGCCTCTATCGCCCTTTTTAAAAATAGTGATAATTTCTGCTCCTTCCCAGGTGTCTGGGATTTGATCACCAGCCGCAATAGCATTAAATAAATGGTTTAAATATGGTGCCCAGACATCAGTATTATGCAAATAAAGATCACCTGGGACTTTGTCAAGTCCGGGTGCCTTCCCTTGTTTGACAGAAGCAAGTGCTTGCTCGGTTTCGTGTAAGTCAAAGACTACCAATGGGTATAGATTCACTGACTGGTTTGAGTCGGTTCATCCAGCGAAGTGACCTCAGTGGTTTTAGCTGCATACAACATTGTAAAATGTTTTACCCATGTGGCCTCATCTAAAAAAACCTCTCTGGAGCCCTTCTCACATTTGTTCCCCTTAGCCACTAGTTCCCAGAAATGCCTCTGGTCCTTAGTTTTAGCTGCTTGTAGCATGCTGGACCATAATTCCTCGTCCCAAGAAGATTTTGCTTGTACCAATATTCTATTGTATGATTTCCTTTTGTCTTTAATTTCCTCAGGACTTTTTCTTTTGATTGCCTCAATCAGAGCTGTTTTAGCAGCACGGCATTCCTTGTTATACCAGGGTTTCCCGACTGGTTTTGCATTTACTATACCAGTCCCTATTTTAAGTCTTTTTGTTAAAAGATCTAACAATTGACTAAAGAGGAGCTTATGTAATTTGATAAATTCCCCAGATTCACATCTTAGTGGACAATACGATTCAAATGTATTTGCAAAAGTGTAATAAATATTGGATAAGAGGTCCTCTCTTTCCAATATATATGCCCATTTGACAGCCCTTCGATTATTACTAACTAAGACTTATCACTTTTGATAAACCTGCAGTAAGAAAAGAAGGACTATGCAACAAAGCCATGGAACTTGTACCTCTGGAAACCCAAATAACAGTTCGTCAAGACACGCCTGTCTACAATGACGTGACATCTGACTATACAAACATGGCAAAACAAGAAACAGCTCCAGTGATTTCAAGTAATCCTGATGAAATCCCAACAATTGACAGAACTGCTTCTGGCTACTTTATCAACTTCGATAACT
This sequence comes from Lissotriton helveticus, assembly GCF_964261635.1. Taxonomy (NCBI): domain Eukaryota; kingdom Metazoa; phylum Chordata; class Amphibia; order Caudata; family Salamandridae; genus Lissotriton; species Lissotriton helveticus. Next base: position 1,063,754,273 of record NC_136070.1, on the reverse strand, counting down.
TTTCTAAGGATCCCAGTGAACCTGAGGATAAGCCAGCAAAGAAAAACTTCAAGGAAAAAGTAACAGAACTTCTTCATCTACTGGAAAAAACATATGTGGTTTCACCATGGGTTGAATTTTGGATTGGATTAGGTATATTTTTCCTCCTGCTCTGGCTCGTACTAGTGTTAAGCTTGGGAAGGATGATTTATGGAAAATATAGTACTATGGACACAGCAAGTAAGAAAATCAACTTGGTCCTGAAACCTTACAAATCATCTCATCGTGAAAGAAGAGGCCTGTCAGCAGTGAACAGCACAGCCGTTCCTATACCTGGGGGTATAGCATGGGACTGAACTGATTATGACATATATGGTCCGGTGGAATTATTGAAGATTTCACATCAGTTTAAGGTTTCTTTGAGTGAATTTGTCACACCCAGTACGTTTTCTGATGATTGGGACTTTTAGACTGTTAACAACATGATGAAAGATTTAGAAATGCCAGCTAAATTTACAGAACATGACTACTTAGAAGGGTCATCAGATTATGAACAAATGTATTGTTTTAATCATTTTGGTCACCATTATTTGCATAAATCTGCAAGCCCTAGAAATGTGTTTCATTACAATCAATGGGAACATTGTCCTACTCCGCCGAAAGGCAGCTATAAAACATTTCAAGAAACGTTTTCGTACTTCTCAGGGTTAAATGTTACCAATCCAGAAACGTTTTATTTTAAAAATCTAAATAAGACAGGAATGAAAACAATGTTGACCAATACTAAACACATTTATTCTGCAAACTTTTATGCTCAATTGTCTGCATTAGGTTTTAACTTTTGGAAAGACAGCATTGAGACGAAAACCGTCTGGGGCACTAAAGATTGGCAGGTACAAGGTATAGAAGCCTTATTTAGAGCCTGCATCATCCCAGAACAAATAATGTTTTTAAATGACACTGTTCAACAGACGTCTTGTCTTGGCCTGGCTAAGATTAAAGATTTAAACAGACCGTCTATACCTAAACCCACAAGTTACATTAATAGCACTTCAGATGAGGAGGTAGACGTACTCTATATCATTAAACAGAACAGAACTAATCCTGATTGGAAAAAATGGTCAATCTGGCAAACAGACACTAATAACTGTCAAGATAGATTCCTGAACAAGACGCAAGGGTTCACGGTGAATAGGCCAGATCCAAGATATTCCCAGAGACAAATTCCAGGGATAGTAACCACTTACAGTGTAGGGAAGCTGTGCCTTGAGTGGCTTCAGAAATCTGCACTTCCAGAAATTAAACAACACTTATCTTTACTTAAAGAAAGCAATGATTTGCGAGAATTCTTAATGGGGCCTCGCAAACCACGGCAAAAACGTTTCATATACGCTGGAATATACGCGGCATACAACGAAATATGGAAAGTGACGCAAATGGAAACTGCAGAAAGAATACGAGAAATTGATCGTATTCATTTAGGAAAAAAAGCCTCTCTGTAGTGGACAATGGGTTAACGACTCTGTCTTCCAGAATTTATTCTTTGGACAGCATCGTGTCGTATGCCATTGACATCATAGAACAAGACTTGTTAATGTTACAACATGGCCAGTCTCAATTACGTTCTACCATGCTGCTAGGCTGGACGTTGCAAAATCTGCGTTCAGGCTGTGTGCCATGGCATCTAATCAATACCACGTCATTGTTTGCTGTATTTAACCTAACAGATAAACTATCTCTTTGACACAAAGAGGAGCAGACTATACGGTGCTGAGCATCGAAAAACTCAAAAGATTACAATTAACAGTTTCTGAGAAACCTGCCATTGAATGGATAATTCATGGCACCATTACGATACCAGTGACGTCTTTTCTATTTCAGTATTGTCTGGAGCATATTCCAGTGGGCCTGTATGAAAGGTTGGGTAAAGAATACATTAAGTCGACCTGGGTTTTACCATACACACACAAATGTTGGAATGTGGGACATGAAGTATTCTTTAGTGGTAAGAATTGTAAAAACTCACTGTAAATGTTGGATACTTGTAAAGCGCACTGTTACTCAACCCGAGTGTCCTGGCGCTGTAGACCGCTGGGGAACCCGTCCTGGTTTTCCCTGTGAGATGGTCCCTTTCTGGGTATCTCCAGGGTGAAACCAGGCATCCCCGGCGTCTGTGGGGGGCCGTTGTATAGATGAGGCAAGCTTAATGCCCAGAGTTACCGAGTGTGTTTCCTGGTTAGAGTAGGCACTGAGGCGAGAATTATCGAGTCCGTTGACCCTGGTCCAAGACCCTGCCGCGTCGGGAATTGAACCCTGGTCCCGGGCCGTTCTCTGCTTACAGGTCTGCCACCTCTAACCAGTGAGCCACACCTCTCCACTGAGTGGTACACTTTTGTGCCAGGGTATTAATTTGCACGGAGCCTGCGACGGTTCTGCAAATAACCTCTCTTGCCACCTGCATGGTTCACCATCCACAGCGATAGTACCAATTTTCAGGCAGCTATCCAATGGCAGCTACGTTATGCTCAATGATCACAGCTGTTGTGGCATGTTGCCAGGAAAAAGTTATCTCGTAACTATGTCATCACTTGTTGTATGCAAGTATTGTATCCAAAAAGTGAGACGGCTTTATGGCCTTCACTGAATATCTCTTCTATACGAATTGATACTTTAAGCAGTATGAAAGCCATTCTTTTACAAAAAAATGTGCCACTGACCTCCTCTAGAGAAACGTATGATCTGCAAGTAGCAAGGTCTCCTGCAGAGATACATGCATTATTATCAACAAATTGCCCCGTACATTTCGTAGAAATGTTAGGTCAAATCTTAAACATGTCTGATACCAGGGGCATCGCACATGTATTTAAGACAATTTTTTTCGGGACTGTTAACACCATTTGAAGCAGTCCTCGGCATTTTTCCAAATTTCGTGCACTTTGTGTTCGGCGGCCTGCCTCTCATCTTGGGATTAGTAGCAGGAATTCTATTTTCACCAGCAACACCGAAACTACCATGGAACTATGCCTCCTTGCCATGAGGTATCGTGAGAGAATTTCACAGATTCTTGGCTTGGCTCGTTTAAGAGATCTGAACACAACCTGGTTTCTATCGTTCAGACCAATCTGGCAAGATTGCATCTTACCTGTTCTTCGATGCCTGCTTTGCGGACAGGAATGCGTGTTGGACATTTGCCATCGGATGTTGATGCTTTGCTAGGTCCCGTAACGGCTCATGTATCGTGTTGCCCCCAACGGCTGCCTATTCTGATGGCGGCATTCGTTGAGGTCTAACCAGCAAGTCTAACTGAGGGTGAGATACGAGAAACTACAGGCATACAGGTACCATCTACTACGGACATTGCTAATGCATCAAACGCTTACGGCGATGATCCACACTTCTGCACTTTTGATCTGCTAACTGAAGTGGTTCCAATTTCACCTACAATGGTGAATAGTTTCTTTGCCAGCCTAGATGATCTGATGTTTTCTCCTGACACTCCTGAGAATAACTTTTGATTATTTCACACAGCGTTCTCTGAACTCTGAAATTCGGCCTTCATTTTTTAAAACAATGTACTAATTTGAACTTTTTCCAAAATAGAACTTTTGGCACAGAGTAATCTGCTTAAAGTAGAACTATTCTTAGAGAACAAGATTTCCTGTTTGAACTTACTAAATGACAATATTTGGCTTCAACCTCGAAAACAAACACAGTTAAAAACTTATGCTATAGGACAGATTTCAGGTATCAATTGATGAATGTACTTTCGTTTTATTTAATGAGAGAATATATGCTCATGATTTATGCTTGATTTCAGATGATGCCTATAACTTTTACATACAGTATATACTCATTTCATGTGAACAAGCCTATTCAAATGCATTTTTGTATTTTGGGGTGGGATTCTGTACACTTTGCTTTAGATATGTTCAGTGCTTAGGTATTATTGAACTTAATAATCGTGGAGTGGGTGTTATGTAGGAATCTAGGACCCTAGTGTAATTTTACCGATTCATGCCCATATATAGGTATAATTCACCCAATATTTATATAGGCATAGGAATCATTACCTTATTTAGTCTTAGCCTATGAAGCTCAAATACGGCATGGCTACTTCCACTAAACTCCGAGAATCCACAAAGATTTCTTGGAAAAACCCGCCTTCAGCAGTCAGGGACTTCCCCCTGCTTGAATATTAATTTATCCAAGAACTCCTGAAGTTTTCAAGGTACCGAGGCACTAGTGACGATAGTATGTCCAATCTTACGTCAAACTCGGCACCTTCAAAGCATAAATATGCCTACATTTGCCCAGTCGAACACACGGTGGTTTGGAGAAGATCGGCGAACTACTTGCCCGACACCCTGCTGCTGCAAGTGCCGAAGGAAGCCGACCCTCCAACTGACGCACTGAGAAGACGCTGTCTTTTCTCTTGCCGAGAAATCCAGCTCCGGTGTTTCCAGGCTGCCCTTGCGGGTTGCTGGGAGATCGAGTCCTGAGAGAGAGATACAAGACCTCTATCATTCTAAAACCAAGGTACGGAGCTGATTAGACCCTTAGAGAATTCTTGGAATAGATTCTTGGCAGAAAATTACTAGACTTAAGCGACACCACACTTACTCCTCCCTCATACTATACTTAGGTTAGGTAAACCGGGTAGGCGTATTTTAGAAGCACCAGTTGAGTACTTTTAGCCACTATTGTATCACTGTATGTATTTTATGCATTTTGTGTATTCTATGTTTATGGCTTAGAAACCATATCATGCTTTTACAGTATGAGATACGTTTCATTCTGGGGAAACAAAGTTGTCATGTTATATGGTTGTCAGAGACTAATCCCTTCTTGTACTTTCGAGAAAGTTTCCAGTGACCTCTGAGCTAGCTGGCACTCACAATTAAGTCTAATATATTCGGCAGAGACCTAGTCGACTTAAGTCCTACGTCTAAGCTGCAGGATATATTATTCCAATGCGCAGAGCCTATTGGGAATATAGGAACTACACTAAAGTACTCACTCACAGACCCTCTCCAACACTTATGTACTCACTCACAGACCCATTCAGACACTCACGCACCCACTCACAGACCCACTCAGAGATTCACACACCCATTCACAGTCATAATCAGACACTCACACACCCACTCACAGACCTACTGAGACACTCATGCACTCACTCACACACTTATTGTCAAAGGCTAGTGGTTACAATTAGGAAATCAAATTAAAAAAACCTCAGAAATTGACTTAACAAACAAAGGTTACAGGGACATTATAGTTCGGAAACTCTAAAAAACCTTTGTAATTCACTGAAAAAAGCAAAGGTTACAGGGACATTATAGTTTGGAAATAAAATTTAAAAAAACCTTAGAAATTCATTGAAAAAAACAAAGGTTACAGGGACGTTATAGTTAGACCTCGCATATTACGTTACTCATAACATGGTCAGTGACGTCACTGATGACATCATCCACAGAACCACTCATACATCCACTCACACCCATATACAGCATCTCATACACCCACTCACACACCAACACAACTACTCAAATACCCATTCACAGACCCATACAAGTACTCACACATCCACTCACTCAACCATAGAGTCACTCACATACCCACTCAAACGGCCACTCAACCACTCACTCACCCATACAACCACTCATGCCAATACTCCTGCCAATACTCCCTCGGCAATACAGCCAGACACACATTCAGAAGATACACAGACATACAGACACTTACACACCCACTCATACAACCTTACAACCACTCCATCACCCATATAGAAATGCACACAGCCACTCACTCAACCATGAGGGTACTCACATGCCCAAACACTCACCCATACAGCCCCTCACACTGCCACTCACTCACCTATACAATCACCCACACACCCACTGAACCACTTACATACCCATTCACACATCCATACAACCACTCATACACTATTCACTCACCCTTACAGCCACTCAGACATTCACTCTCCAACGGTAGCTGTCGGCAGTAGGTGGTTCTGTAGGGCGGTGACGTGGGCAGGGGGAGGGGCAGGATGGGGGGTAGTAATGTATGGATTACGGAGTTTTACAGGTAAGTAAACATTTAAATAAATAAAACAAATTTCGTTGTGCGCACTGCATCACCAAATGTTAAAAAATTACAGTTAAAATGCAGTTGTGACTATGAATTGAAACTGAAAAACTACTGAAATTCATAGGATATGGATAGGAGCACAATCTGCAACTCACACAATGGCCATGCAAACCAAAACTTGCCAGTGAAATGCAATGCCTTTGCGCTCACAAGTGTTATACCAATAAGTAGCAAATCCTAAAAATAAAATGGAATGAAATAGCAACACATACTCAAACCAATAAATATTATTACATTCATAGTTATCTCTTTCAAAGTGGCTAGGGAAATGAGGTATGTAATTTCATCCAGAATATTTATATGTGTAATTACATTTGCCATATTAAGGATAAGGTGATGTGCATTGCATTCAATGGACGTGGTATGGTTTGCATGGCTGCTGTGAAGATTATGGGTTGTTGTCCTAACCATAACTTGTAAATTTCAGAGGGATGGGAAGTTGGTTTTAATCTTTAACTATAACTCACTTAAATCAACTATTTGTTAGATTTCTGATGAGGACTGGCAAAGGAACATTGTATTTTCTGGCTCACTGTTATTTTCTCCGGTTCCAGAAAAAAATAGACATTTTTACTGGAACGAAATGCGTGAAATGGCACTCCTGTGTTAGAATTTATGATGTGCATCCACAGTTTCAACAAAACACATTTCAGAATACGAAAACGACAAAAACGACCAAAAGTATGAAGGAAAGACGACATCGAAGTAAAATGAAAAAGAGCGCAAACAAAGGGCGCGAAAAATACATTAGACAAACTGAAGCCGAGTCACGAATAAAACAGGATGATATTAGAAAAGAAAGGGCCACCTTTAAAATACTGCCCGTGCCGTAAATTGGCCTACTTGTCACGAGGCCCGCAGCCCACTTAACTAAATAAACGCATTCGTTCCTCTTGACCAATCCGCAAATGTAGCTCTGCAGCTGAAGACAGACTAGCATTACTGCACGAGGAAGTGGGCCCCTGGGACTGTGGTGTAAATTGACCCCCTAAGCTACACAGCAAAAATTGCAGATTCCAAAAGTAGCTGAAAACCACATTCTCACGCTGAAACGTCGTGGTTTAAACCGATTTGTAAAAACAACATAAAGAACTGTGCAGTGGCTAATTTGAAAAAAACAATAAGTGCCAGGGCCCTCTTCAGGAAGACTCGGCCACTTGCACCACCCATCGCCCCTGCCAAAAGCTGCCAATTACAGTCACAACACAACTTCTGACCACCCCAACCTTCACACTCCTACAAGAGTGACAATTCATACTATTCAAGGCCCCCCAGAGCTATAAGAATGGTTTGGGTGGCAGGTATTAGTGATTGTTAATGTATAGTAAATTAATAAACAGCTGTTGTTGTGCTCATACCAAAATGTGGCAGACAGAGCCACCATGTGGCAGACTGTCAAAAGCGCTGGTGCTAGGGATTAAGGGGCTGATTACGATGGCGGGCGGATCGCCAACTCCGGCCCGGTGGTGGCGATCTGCCCGCCATCGTAACCTGATTTACCCCCGCCATATTATTATGGCAGGGTATTTGTGGCGGATGCAAAGTGTTTCTGCCGTTTTTCTGCCAGTCGGCAATAGTCCCGATTGCCGCCGGGTGGATTTGGGCCACAAGATGATGGCAGTGCCTAGCAGGCACCGCCATCCATATTAGGATGCTGTGATGTAAAGACCTTTCCGTGGCGGCATCGCTGCCTTGGAAAGGCTGGCGGGGATTTGCTATGGGGGCCTGATGTGTGCCCCCAGGGGCGTGGGGGGTGCACTTGGGGGGTACCCATGGTACTCCCCTCCATTTCCATGCACAAGGTGGCAGGCACCGCGCAGTCTCTGCCACGTTGTGTATGGAAATGCACAACATGGCAATTTGGCATTGCAGCGGGGGCTGCTGTAAACAGCACCCGCCGCAATGTTAAACTGCAGAATGCGACTGCCAGGGTGGCGGTCGCATCCTAATTCGTGGTGCGGGACCTCCGCATGCCTGGCGGCCGGTCCCAACACTGCGGGTGTGACGGGCAGGCTTCCTCATCACCCCATAAGTACGGTGCTGAGTGCTGAACACCGGAAAACACCAACTCAAATTAAGCACTGGAGATGTGCATATCTCAGTATAGTTTTTCACCTATGTTATGTCACCCTTGTGAATCCCAGAGTGGAGTCCTTTGTCAGTAATGTACAGACGTCCTTTCATGACTCAAAAAACCTATGGCACAGATGCCTGCATGAGTGGTGTATGAATTCAAAATTACATGGGCGTTTATTTTCTTTTTATATCCTGAGCTATAGTTTTTTTTTTTTAACTGGGTTGGGGAGCATCACAGGTGGTGGAAGAAATTGGGGAGCACTGTAAGCCACACACTGGCCTGAAGCAATCACAGAGAGTGTGGATGAGGGAAGTGACATGGAGGGTTTGGAGTAGGGAAATCAAACGGGTGAGAGTGAGGGTAACGTGGGAGAAGGGGAAAAAGGGCAAGCAAGAGCAACGTGAAGCTGGGAGGGGCATAAGTACATATGCAGAAAAGCTAGTCAGGGAGGGACACATGATGCCAGGTGCATCTGCAAGACGCAGGGTAAAGCACACAGGTGAGAGAGCAGCGCAGAGAGGAGAAGAAAAACACAGTAGGGAGTACCTGGAAAATATGATCTCTTGGTGAGTGCTTGAGATAAAAGAAACAAGCATTGGCATAGCCAAATGGTCTCGCCTTTAGGACCTTATAAGTGTCTAGCTATGCAACAATTGATGTTGTTGTACCAAGGATATTGTGCTGCATAACTAAAAATGTCCCAAAAGTGAAGACCTAGTGGCTATGCCAATGCTTGTTCCATATATGGCGGGTGTGGACATCTGCCACTGTAGTGGGTGGGAGTACATTTAATGGGACAGTACAGGCACTTCTCAGGAGCAAAGGTGCTCTGATAGTGAGTACCAGCACTTCTATCTTTCCACCTGAAGCACTGATGATAGAGCGCGGGTTCACCTGCTCAGGATTTTACCATACTCACCTGGGCCCATAAAAACATACACACTTTTAACAAGGTAAACCTACGCTAAACCAGTGATTGAATTTGAACCTTTTTTAGGACCTATACCTTGACTTACCAATCCTTGTCACCAGTACCTAGAATCCTATGATCAAGTGAGTTAGCAAGAAAATAGGTAGTAAATAAACATTTTCACTCATAAAAATAACCACAGACTCGGGAAAGATTTAAACGCTTTATCTAAATATTTTCTTTAAATGTCAGAGTCCATACTAAGTGAAATCAGAGCTTGATCAATTAGAAAGAATAAAATCAAAGCAAAATGATGCAGAAATATTATGAGACTTTCTTTAAGCATTGAAACATAGGAAGGGTAAGAAGAGGGAAACAGCACAATGACATACGCACGCAACTTTATATTTACCTAGAATGGTGTGAAGACCAACCCTGGCCACGGGCTGGGATAAAGGACAGGACCCCCGACAGTGCAGGTGCCAGCAGGATAGAACAGGTGCACACCAGAATCAGGATAAGTACGGACCAAATTGGATCAGGACAGGACCACCACAGGTCAGGACCGGTACCCACAGCTAAAGTGCAACACCAGCGTCACACACCTCTCTGCAGCTAACAGTCAGACCCCGATTGGGTTATCGAATCTTCTCCCTCAGGAACCCCGATTAGGTTATCGAACTCCTTCCCAGAACCCCGATTGGGTTATCGATTCTTCTGACAGAGTGCTCCGCCAGCACCTCTGCTCTCGATCGCCTATTGAGTGCGTTGGGTCAGTGACAGGTCAGCTATTCGGACAAGTCGGACAATCTAACTAGCTAAGCCTACCTTAGTTATACCATTTTCCAGGGCAGTGTACCACACCCCAATGTTGCAAATGTGTGTATTCCCTCAATTTGATTGGTCAAAGGACGGTGAGAGGTCATCACACCATACCAGTTATGAGATCATGCTCTTCAATATTCAGATCAATGTTCCAGCCCAATATTTTATTTCCCATGCACTTTTATTCCACCCAACAATGAATGTTCCAATAGTAAATACAATGTATAATTTAACATCCTCTTGGAGGTTCAGGAGGTCGGGTTCCCATGAACATCTTCTAGCAAGTCAGGAGTTGGCATGAATTCAATGCCATGGCTTGTAGACTCTGGTGAATTCGGCGCATGCTCAATTTCAGGACCCAAGATGGAGCAACAATGTACTTGATTAGTCCCAACACGAGCTAATAGCAAAGTCAAAGAAGAACAGTTTTAGAACAAAGAATAAATGAATGCACTGTATACCACTTATCTCTACTCTATTCCTATTACTTTATTTTAACTACAGCATTAGGGATTAGGCAGAACGAACAACTTAGTAAAAGCAGCAATGCAAGCGTTAGCGCATGAGAACATAGAACAGCCATCTTTAGCTCTAGTATGTTCAAAGAATGAGCCAGCAAGGGGTTTTGTTTAAAAATTCTTAGTTGTAGCCACTGTGGGACGTAAATGAATAAGTTATCCACACTACTATCAGTTAATGGCTGGGTCTAATTTATACTAAAACAAATCAATATTGTTACCACACTAACAACACAAAAAAATAAAAAAAACAGGTTTTTATGGTCAAAAGATTATTATTTTCTTTACAGCAAATGTAGAGAGGGTACTAGAAAAATGCATTTGGGATATACAAGGAAACAGCTGTTTCCAAAACGCTGTTGCTCCGACGCTGTCAACGCGAGTTGCTCTGTTTTTTTCGATCATTCAAATCGTTATAATTCATTTCTGTCTTCTGAAACTATATCTTCAGCTGATAATTGGATTTTATCTGCTTTGTTTCAAACACTATTTACATAAGTGCCTAGTGTGGCTTGAAGTTTTGGATTCAATATTCTGCAGCACCTTGTCGATTGATTCCAACCAGCATCACTGACCCCCTTGGGAAGTGTGTATATCAGTACCTGAATTTTCTCTCAGGGTCATCATTCATAATGCTCAATATCCAAGTCCTGATGAAGGTCTTATGAAACAATTTCCGAAAGACCGAAACGTCGACTACGAAGTCTAACTCTGCTTGATATTTACTAATCATCATTGATTTTCATTTATCTTGCTGATTTGAAATCATTGTGTTATCACTTTTTAGCAGTATATACTTATCTGGAGATGTATTATAGGAGTATATAGGACGCTCCTTGTATATCCCAAATGCATTTTTCTAGTACCCTCTCTACATTTGCTGTAAAGAAAATAATAATCTTTTGACCATAAAAACCTGGTTTTTGTATTTTTTCGTGTTGTTAGTGTGGTAACAATATTTATTTGTTTTAGTATAAATTAGACCCAGCCACTAACTGATAGTAGTGTGGATAACTTATTCATTTACGTCCCACAGTGGCTACAACTAAGAATTTTTAAACAAAACCCCTTGCTGGCTCATTCTTTGAACATATTATTTGCCCAAGCCTGCAAGGGTATATTGGGTCGCTCACTCACTCTATATATCTTTAGCTCTAGTGCACAGAAGCAAAGATTTCCCAGCAAGCTTAAGAATACGTCATGTCACGTGAGTATGACAGATGAATGCGCAGAAAAGTTCCCGCTTGCGGCGGCCATTTTAAGACACTCGAGTTATGGTTAGTAAAAAGCACATAGGAAAGCTTCCCCTAGATACTAGAAATGTCGTGTTTTGCGTTGTTTATAAGACGAAACATGTTTATTAGTGTATTACAGTTTATTTCAAGGGGGCTAATTAAAAGCAAGTCTCTTTACGAGTGAAATCTTGCTCCATCACTGAGGAGCACAGTGAGATATGCAGAGTCCTGTTCCACCTCACTGCCACTCTACGCTTGGCACCACGCTGACATCTCGAGCCTTCACAAAGTACAAAGCCGTGAAATGTGTCTCTATTGTGAGTCCAGGAATGACCACACTCGAAGCTGCCTTTGAACTCTAAGTGCTCATCTGATCTGGAGAGAGTGCATTGCCCATCAGTGCACGGCTCTGCAGAGCACGGCCAATAAGCTGGCACCAAAGGGCCAGGTGTTGTGGGGGCAAGGCCTGGTCCGCAGGATGAAGAATGGGCCTCAGTTTGTGCTGGGGCTGGCAGGAATGTGGCTGCACATCTTCAGCACCAGTGTCTTTCCCTCCAATGCGCATTGCATGCTGGGATCGTCAAAGCCGGCATATAAGGCGGTGCACACCACCCCCTAGCGCCCGGATGGAAGAGCACGTGATGCGCGGCCACGGAGCAGGTGGGAGCAGTGGGCCTTGCTGCGAGGGTTGGGGATGTGGGGGTGTTTGTAAGACGTTTAGAGGGTGAAGGTGAGGTGCCAGGGGGCGCCAGCAGCACAGTTACCAGAATGCTGCACGTAAAGAGAGCGACGTGTTTCCCTTTAACAGTTAATTGCTTTATTGCTCCTAGGAGGCTTCGAGATAAACCAAGACTACAACTCCCAGTGTGCATCGGGCATTATAGTAGAAACCCAGGGCTAGAAGATAGTATCTCCGTGATATGGCATAAACTGTTGATACTAAATGAAAGGAAATGTCTCTGATAAAAAAAAAGTCTGTTGCTAATTGGGGTGTGGGGAATCACGACCCCACATCGCCATATTAAAGAGAAGAGAAGAGGCAAATGTGAAGAGAAAACTCAAGTTTGGCTTCCAGCCCGGCAGGGTTTTTGGGCTCATTCACGACTAGCTGTTCCAGTCTGGGTTACTATCTGCAGTCTTCTCTAACCGATCACAAAACCAAGACTATAAGTCCCAGAATGCAAAGGGAAAGAAACCTGAACTGGAGCAGCTCGTTCTGCAGTTTAACCTAAATCATGTGTAAAAGAAATGACTTTATGGAAAACATGATATTTAATCCAATATTTCACTTTTGTTTTTAAACTGCCCCACTTATGGAAAACCTCCTATGGATGAGACGAAATGGGAATTCATGCCAGCATCTTTGGGGAGTAGGGGCTGGTTCCATGAAGAAATAAAAGTTGTATTTAAAATGATGTACGCTCTAATCAAATACCTCTTTCAGGGGATGCTCAGTGTCCAGGCGGCAGGCCTCGCCGAGGGTCCGAGTGAAGGACACCCACAGATTCTGTGTTTAGGGGTGACACCCCGCACCAGCTGCAGCCCCCACTTCTGGCTGTGAGCCCCAAACACAGACGAGGCTAGCTCGGGCCGTGTCTGCTCACCGGGGTCAAAACCCCGGAACATCCTGTGTCATTCAAGATTTGCCACCCTCCACCCCCGCGGGATGGGAAAACTGGAGGCTCTCTCAAAGGGGCATGGTCTATGTAAGCAAGGGTGTGGCTTAAACACGAGCTAAAAATCTGCTCGTGAGCCGCAGGATGGTGTTTTGCTGCTTCTGCCTCTGCGTTCACATATATAATGTAACAAGTAACATTACACCTATAATAAGCCTGGACTGTTGACTGTGTCAATGGTTGTTTGTTGCATAAGAAATGAGTAACAACTAAAGGCTTCATTGTGTAAAGCACTGAAAATTCCTTTGTGTCGGCTGGAGAGTTTGTGGCCTGAGGGCCAGAGCTGCGGACTTTGGCGCTCAAGAAGCCGGTTCGATCCTTGGTGCGGGCTCAACATCCTATGATAACAAAAATAAACACGGCCCCCTGTAATTTAGAAAACTGCCAAATATTAATAAAAACAAGCTCGCGTGGCAGCAGGAGGAGGGGGACCTGCACTTGTGGGAGCGATAATTGCTGCCATTTGGCGGCACGCGCTCCCGCAAGTAGATCGCCTCACGTGCATGGGTTGCCATGGCAATGCAACACATGCATCTTTTTGGCCCAAAAAGCAAGTCGATTACATGAGGTCCCCTCCTATGCAACACATGCACGTTGCGTAGGCGAGACCTAAAAAGTAGGACCCTAAAAGCAAACAGAGAAAGCATAGAAGCCAGTCAATCAAAGATGTGATGAGAGGCCATGCTCCATGAGAGAGGAAAACGCAAGATGGACAAAACAAGCCAGGAATAAGAAGCAGGCAAATGAAAATGACAGTAAAGTGAGCCAATGGTAAGCAGTGGGCGGGCTGCAAGCCACTTTAGCATCGTGCTAAGCCCACAATATGCTTTTCAAAAGCTGACATCTTGGGCTGTCTGGTAGGCTCGACCTAAAAAGGATGCATAGAAAAGCTTTACTTCTGGTCATTGTTTGGGCCTCAACAGCTAAAAACATCCAATTAGTCCACATTGTCACAGTCTTGCTATCTTTTTAATAGGAATATTTTATGAGTGACTAAAGTGGGTAACTTACCTAATGCAAGTGTTTGGTTTTAAAATCTAGCTGGCCTCTATCCAGAAATAATTCCATTCGGTTTTCCCTTGCTGAAAAGTTTAAACACATTTTGTCCTATTAGCAAAATGTAAAAAAACGACGTAAAAGTACCGATCTGAGATTTCCTCTCTTGCTTGAATATAATTGTATTCGTTTTGTTGGTATTCGCTAAAGTATCCATAGGTATGCTTGGGAAGCGCCAGTCTCAGGTTACCATGCATACTCCTAAGAAAATCCCATGGCTTTTTTTACTTCATTTCTGTAATGCGCATTTATATGCGCAATACACTGTTGTTTTGTAAGGACGTTTGGTGGGTAAGTTATAGCTACTCTAAGGGCTCATGCATAACTTGTCATAGTATGAACCAATGTCTAGAATTGGGTAGTAAGCCTCAGGAAAGACATTTTCTTTCTCCCTTTACATTTGTTTTTCTCCAAAAATGTGTAATCCCCTTAAAGGTAGAACTGCAGACAAAATATGGATACTCTCTCCATACAATTAAGTTTTGGTTCTGCCTTGTATGCACTTTTTTGCAAGTTATTTACAGCTACCAGGAGAACATTTTAAACCCAGTATTGTTGATTCTGGGTCACCGTAATTGTAGATCAGCTTTTTTTAACTTATTTTTGATGAACTGTCCATTAATAACCTTTGCAGTAACAGCAGCACTCAAGATTAGTTCCACCATGGGAGAATATTGGATATACATGACATTTTACTGGAATAGTGTATGCAATCTTTTAGTCCTTTTATTCTTTTAATCTATTACTAATGAACCATTTTTCAGTAAAAAGTGATAATAGTGCCAGAAGGTCCTTGTGTGTACTCCTGATGTCCCGAGGTCTGAGATACTATTGGTCCTGACCAACTGGGCCAAGTACTACCTCTTCAGCACTTGACTTTCAGTTGTAGCGTGGGTCGAGCAGTCCAAGGCTCTTAGGGGGGTAGGTAAATTTAGGATCTACACAGACTCACTACTCAAAACACACACAGTAACCACAATAACTGATTGTCCAGGCAAATACTGGCTTTTGTGCTAAAAGTAGTATTTAATATAAACACACAAAGCATAAAAATGCACAATAAATAATATTCACAATCTCCTAAGGTCAGCATGCTAGTGTCATCCTGGGCGGTATCCACTAGTGGTCCAGTTTTTCCCATTCTAAAATAAAGGTGACTTTCAGACGTGGCACATGCTATTCACCACCTTACAAAGTCTGAGTCTGAGTTTGGTCTCAAAAGTCAACTGGGGCAGCGCAACTCACTTATTTGTGTAATCAGGTCCCCACCTGGCATATGGAGGGGTTACTGAATCCAGAAGACAGGGCGGAAGGCCTACACTCTTTCATTAGTCGTGACTAGACCGGAATCACACTTTGGCCTCCTGGATCCACTCAGCAGGATTCCCTCTGAGCCTCACTCCATCCACGATCTCACTTCCTTCTCACAAGGTTCACTGATCTTGGCATACATGCAGAAAGCCATCTTAAGGATTTGTGGGGGCCCTAGGCCAAACGAATTTTGGGGGCCCCTGTTCGGAACAGCTTTGAATTTATGATCCAATTTTAGCTCTTTCATGCCCTCTTTGGCCAGGTCACTGACATTGCTCAGGAACACTAGTCCAAATTCTAAATGTGTTTTCATCTAATAGTCAGGGATAGTGTTGCGTGTTTTCAATATTGCACAGCAGTAGCTCACTAATATTACTGCAAATAATATCTATGATAATCCTCCCATTTCTCATATGTGCGATCATGTTTTGATGTAAAATATTTTTTTATGGAAGTTGCACAAAACATAAACACACTTTCTCTGCAAAATGTCTATTAAATACTCTCACACGTCACCCAGGTAAAAAATAAATTAAAGGAAAATTGTATTTAATCTATTTCATAATTATTAAAGGTCATCAGGGTAGACTTTCTGCAGAACAGAGCTGGCTCTATCAGGGGCCCTCTGAAAGGTTGGGCACCTGGGCCAGAGCCCACTTTGCCCATGCATTAAAACGTCTATGGGTGCCCCAGCTAAGGGCAAGGGATTGTAACTTCCTGTGGAATGGCTCTTCATCCAGCAGGGTGCCAGCAGACCCTTGTCACTACTCCTGGTTGTACCAGATAGAAGTCTTGGCGATCTCCTTTCACCGTCTATTATTATTCCCTGGCCATACAGTTGTAATTCTAACCTCCAACTAGCCTTTCCAAGCCGGGGCATCCCAAATGGAACTCAAATGTCTTTATGTTGTGTACCATCTACAAGCACACGTATATATCTCCACACACACAAGCATCACGCGCTGCACATAATGTACGCCAAAGGTGAGGCATCACTCATGTTCACATTCCTATAAAGGACAAAACGGGTATTCTCCTACCACCATGCTTGTGTCACTTTATCCCGGCGTATAATGGTAGCACCTGGTGCACCCCTCCAGGTCTAACAAGATTGCATTACCATGAGACAGTCCTAGTCCTAGTGCACACTCATGATCAGTGTCAGCCCAACACCAAACATCAGCCCCTAACCAGACCCTCCAGGATTTCACGATTACGCAGTTTTCCGCGAAATCAGCACTTTTGATAAAATGCCGCGATTTTTATGAAAGTGCTGCGAAATCGGCACTTTTGTAAAAATACGCGATTTTTACACAAAGTACCCGTGAAATCGGCACTTCTCCATTTCCGGTGAACGTAAGATTGCAGCTATGGCTTTGCTGGTGGCCTTTAAACCAGGTGGATTGCAATTCTGACATTGTTTGAGGCTTTGTCTATTTTACACAAACCCACTTTAATGCAGGCAAACAAGAGAAGGCAGTACTACTTTCGAATGTGTTGCAAGAATTTATATATCGGATTGTGCATCAAAACGAAGCAGCAAAGTGGGGCGGGGGACAATGTTCGTACCTGTTTTGATAATGAGCCACTGGGTGAACACAGGACCTAGGGCCTAGAGATTTTCTCGGATACAGGAACTACCAGATTGATCTCTCACTATGCATGACTATGGCTGTAAAGTGGATGATGACTCGGAAGCTGATAACTTCCTACCTCCTGATTACACAGTGCTGGCATTTTCCTGGACTTACAAAATACTAGCGGTTTCAATACAATTCCAGAAAGGAATATCCTGTACCCCTCTAGGGCTCCTTTTGAGAAAGTTAGTTTGTTAACTTCAACAATAGGAAAAGCTGCAGAAGCATTTGAATTAATCTTGCCCCCTTCTGAGATAAAATCCTACATTTTATTTAATATCTTATAGCTGTATTCTGTGGTGTCCGAACTACTGCTATCTTTCAGTGCTACACCATTTGTCAATGACCGCCTGTAGGTGGATACCTAAGAAGGGAGTTCATTTTATTTTCATATGTACAGTTGAAAGATGACTGCTGGCACATCACAAAAAAAAAGGAAAAAAGCCAGAAGGGGAAAAGGGAAGTACACACTGAAATTTAGCGGCATTTTGCGGCACTTTATTTTGCAATTTATGCCCCCGTAGCCCGCCGCACACTGGGCATGCGGCGGGCCCAACTAACAATTTAAAAAAAAAGGAATGCCAGGAGGGTCCCGCCTCATGCTCAGTGTGTGGCGGGCCCCAAAAACATAATGCCCCGAGATCCGCCGCACACTGGGCACGCGGCTGGCCCAACGACCATTTTCCATATTTGTGCCACTAAATTTGCTAATCCATGCCTAACGGTCCAAGTATTCATGCAGCCGGAACGATCAGGGCAGAAGTTGCATGTATGTCACCATGCAGGGGACTATTCCGTCCTAACATTCTCAAACAGTTGATTTACTCAATTAGTGATTGGTCAGCAGTACTTTATAGAATCAAAAAGAGAATATACAGAGACTTGAAATGATTTATACAAGCAGACAATATTGAAGTCACTTTCCAATTCCTTATGAGATAACATTTTGGATCTTTCTTTGGTATAAATTATGTTGACAGATTGTAATAGGAGTATCACTCTCCATTCATTGTTTTATACAAATCCTGAGAAATCACATCACAACATGATGTTGAAATCCATTCAGAGCCGTTACCCAAGTTTGGCAGCAACGAATTTCATTGCACACACTGCATCGCATTTGGTGATGCAGTGTGTTCAACGAAGTTCGTTTTATTTATTTTTATGGTTACTTACCTTTTAAAGTCCGTAATCCATACATTACTAACCCACACCCTGCCCCTCCCCCTCCCCACGTCACCGCCCGGCCGATACTCCCACTACCGGCCGCGACTGGATTCACCTAATTCAGAACTTGCATGGAGAAGACTTCTAAGAAAGTGAACTCCAGTGCATCAATGTGCAGTATGTAGACCTTATGTCAACGGCTCATGTTTAGGCATGTCGAGTCATTTAATAAGATTTCAACTCGAAGCGTTACAGCTGATATCACATAACTAAGTCCAAATACTACTGGTTGAACTCGCTTTAAGGGTAGTGTGGAGGCCACCTGATGTTCTTCCTGGTGGCATGCTCCACCATCAGGAGCAATACTTCCCCCACAGTTATAAAGTGGCAGGATGATGCATAGGTGAGAGGACTGGACCTCTGTCTTTTTTTGATGAATTATTTTTTCCCCTCACCTCTGTCTATGTAGCAACAACTCTTGTCAAATGTCTGCTTATTGCTTTTAAGGAAATAAAATAAAATATGCAAAGAAACAAATTTTATTATGATACATTTTATGTACTGGGACCACTTAAAATCACATGTGATTTTACAGTTAATACCCATAAAAACACCCCAGTTCAGTGCAATTACAAGTTGAACACCACAGAATGAGGTATTGCTGTGTGGAACCAATTTTCCCGTTTCTAAAAACATTCGGAATTCACCATTTGATGAGGTTTTACTGCATACATTTCAACCTGTCTCTGAGTTCCAGCCGCGAATGGTAGTGAGAGTACCGGCCGGCGGTGATGTGGGGAGGGGGAGGGGCAGGGTGGGGGGTAGTAATGTATGGATTACGGACTTTAAAAGGTAAGTAACCATAAAAATAAATAAAACGAATTTCGTTGCACACACTGCATCGCATTTGGTGATGCAGTGTGTGCAACGAAATTCATTTTATTTATTTTTATGGTTACTTACCTTTTAAAGTCCGTAATCCATACATTACTACCCCCCACCCTGCCCCTCCCCCTCCCCACGTTACCGCCTGGCCGGTACTCCCACTTCCGGCCGCGGCTGCTGAGTTCCAGAGGTACACCATGAACTAAGCCCTACTCTCTCCGCGAGTTTGGAGAGCTGAATCTTCCCCAGCTTTGATCCACTACCAAACTGTTCTCTGAATGCAGTTTATCAGGCTCTCTCAAAGAGAACTGTATTCCACCATGAGCTTGATTTTCTTTGATCCACGCTCTTATCCCCTACTCACCCATTGGCTATATCTCCTTTAGCCCCACCAGCCCCAGCATCTAATTGATTAATATACATCGAATGAATCTACCTTTTTGTGATAGCAATTATGGTCTTTTGTTGTTTTATATGTGCTTATGTTTATTATAGTGAAAGTAACTTGCACTGTCCCATTTTAAAGACCGCTGACACCCTTGTGCCTAGTATGCGCTACCTAAAACTCCGAAGTAAATAAATACATGTATGCAAAGACCTTTGATTGGGTTAGGTACTAGGGGGGGAGAGTGGGGGAGTGAAATTGAAGCTTTTTTGAGAGGCATACAATTCAATTCAATTTTATTCGATTCAGACCTCGACTGAGATCAACAAATACAAGGTATAATCATTATTAGTAAATTAAGCTAACATTTTAAAACTCTTTCTGAGAAGAATTTTAGGAAGAGACTTAAAAAACATTTTTGTTAATCTTTGTATTATTATTTTGTGATCTAGTTTTCATTCTGATAAAAGCCAGTAAACATCAGTTGGATCTGAAGACAAGCAGCTATCTCTGCATAGTATGTTCTTTAATAATATGCTCTGTATAACATGCTTTACTGTATCTTCAAATTTATTAGGGCTCTATCTCCGATGGCCATAATTTGATGTCCAGGGTGTCCCCGGAAGCCTGAGAGGGACATCCACAGTCTCACTGGGTGCACCATTGACTGACCGCAACAGGTGTGGCCAAAGCAGAAAAATGCAGGTAAACACAACCCACCCTGATTGCGGCTCCCAAGCTCATCACAAAAGGCCCACAACAGGCTCGGTGACCCACTCACCGCCCACCTCTGCCTCGGCTTTTCCAATTGATGCATGTTAGCACAGTCTGATACTGAATCTCCAGATTGTTTTAACTCAGGATTAGCAATAGGAAAGCAAAGTCACTGGAACAGACCCATCACTCTCCATCCTGGGCGGGAATAGAGTATTCAAAAGTCCTTGGGACACAGCCTCTAGCAGTGGCCTCCACATTTTCTGAGACATCATATGTGGTCCATCCAGATTACTACCCAGTCGCTCCAGAGCCAAAAGGAACCACATTCTGGGATACCATTAAGTTACTGGCGGTACCTCGGTCTTTTTCCAGTTAAATGCGATAGTTGTTTTTTGATGTCATTAAATAATGTAGGACAGCATGCCAGTTCTGCTTAGTGAGGCTTTTATATTCTTCTGGTCTGAGCCCCAAAACATAATTTCAGGTTTCAGTGGAAAGGGATATCCCAGTATACTATGCATGGTCTTTGCAATCTTCTGCCAAACTTAGCTCAACTTAGAGCTCCCCACCAGGGGTGTAGAGCGCCCGTCTCTTGCTCCACATTCCATCAGGAAATTCTGGCTTACATAGTGGCACATACGATGGAGGTGTCTAATGCCATCCAGTTTATGGAGCTACCATCCATGCCCTGCGCCAGTTATCCCCATTGATTCTGAAGTATTTGTCTAACCATTGCCTTCTCCTAGCTTGACATGTGCCTGCAAGTGGTTTGAAAATAAATGTCTAATAATGCTAGGTCTCATTTAGAAAGAACTAATTTTTATGTGACTCAGTACTGGACTATTCTGCAGTTAGCCATGATTACACGGCTTCATAATACAAATATAGGTTTAACACTGCCATTCTTCTTCTTTTTCTGGGCTGTTGAAGCAGACTCTCAAACATGGTCTGGAATTGTTCCAGACAAACCTCAAGACAAATTTCAGCATCTGCACCAGAAATCGTTCATCAGGTACATGAGTCTTGGTAAAATGTCACAGTTTTTGTTCTTCCAGACCAAAAGCTATATAAAGGAGACCAAGAACCTAAATCCTTTTTAATGTTGTCAATAGTTTAATATACCCTTTTGCCCATCTTAAGGATATTTTTTCAAGGTCTTGCACCCCTTTGGGCCGGAAGGGCCAAGTTTAACATTTTGGGGTTGTCAGGTTGACTTCATAACCTGAGACCCTTTCAAATGTTACTACGGGCCTGAATACGAGTTTGACAGTGCGGCGCTGGGTCCAGCTGGTGCCGCACCACCAAACCTGTGGTCTGGCCACCCACCTGATTGCTAGTGTCACTCATGTCTTTTTTTAACATTCCCACAGTGGCGCCTTGAAAATGGGCACCGCAATGGGAGCTCCAAAAGCAATTCCTACACGGCATGGACCGAAAAGTATATGCCATGCAGGGGTCCATGTACACAGGGGGGCACATGCACTCCATGATGCAGAGGCACAAGGGGGCCCTGTAGCCCCCCCCTGTTTCCTCTCTGCCAGGGTTTCATGGAGGAGGAACCGTCATAAAAACCATGGAGGAGAGGAAGCTTGTAATATGTGTGGAGGGACCGCAGTGGTTTGCCAAACATATTGATGCCTCCTTACCGCCGCAACACAACCAGAGAACTGTGGTTGGCGGCTGCGGCAGGGCAATGGTGTTTCGACCGCCCTAATCATAATAGGGCAGTCGGGAGACCACTGCTGATGCTGCGCCACCAAGAGTATGGCTGTCCGTGGACTGCCAGACTCGAAATCAGGTCCAAAATGTGCAAAAACCTCTTTGAATGATGCTTCAGGTGACACCAGGGGAGGTAATACATTATTGGTAAATAATATTAACTTGTATACTCTCAAACCAAACGCGACTCTTTGATTCATCTGGAAACATCTTTTAAGGTCAGTTAAATCCCTTTTGCCCAGGCACCAGACAGAAATTAAAAAGAGGTTTCCAATTTGGTTCCAGTCCTCCATCACCTCCTACCCAAAAACCGCCTACTGCTGTTCCCAGCACTGGTCCAGGAGGGTGCATCCATGACAGATCATTTACGATAACCACTAATTACGTACATGATTTCCATTGACAATCATTGTATGTAAATTTGGCAGCCACGTGAAAATCCCGAAACTCTGCCAATCATCGAGCCCAAAATCCTCGTAAGACACAAATCTAGCCCATGCGCAAAGCAAATGCATAGAACTGATTTGAAAAACACTGTTTTCTCAATTTGAGTGACTGCAGCATGTATACAATGTGGCTGACACTTCCAATATTGTGAGAAGGCTTGTAAGTTTAATAGTTTGAACCAGAAGAGGAAGAAAGATTAGCACCACTAGTAGAAAGAAGGGGAGTTTGAGATATAGGTTCTGTTTGACAAAGTTTTTTCAGAGTAAATTAATCTAAGTCAGGAATAAACCAGAGGTATTCACAGAAAATAAAAACTTTTGTAATAAGGCCCAGAGTGCATACTTAATAAAATACATAATATGTGTTGTGAATGTTAGTCATACAAGTGCATGGTACCAGTTTTGTAGCATGATGTATTGACTTTTTGTGTCATTGAAAAGTTGAGGGGACACCTTTCCAAATTACACAAACCGAACTTAGAAAGCAAAATGTCAAGATGCTATTTGAGACTAAGTTAAGTTTCTGGAGAGAGCTAAAGAGAGGTGTCACTATAGGACAATAAGATTTCGAGTTTTAGTTTACTCACTAGTAAATGTATTTCTTAGAATGTTTAAATATTCTGAAAGAAATTGGGAAAATGTGAACCAAGTGTTGCAATCCTTTGCTAACTGACATGCCCTGGAAACCAGCTGTTGAGCTGGTTATTCAGTTCGTTGCGCTGAAAGCCCACTGATAGCAGGGTTCTTGCAGGGTGGAGTTGCATTATTTTTCAGTCTAGACATCATCACCCATGGGAAACGTGTTCCAGTGGTGCAGGAACTTTTGGGAGGTAATGTGGCGCGTGATGCCCATTCTCCGGACATTGTTCAAATGTTTGAGGCCATGGAGGGTACAGCTTGTCCTTACCAGCTGAAACATGTTGCTTAAATACCAGCAGTTGTTTATTTCTAAAGAAATATTTCATCCAGTTACTCAGAGTTCGGGAGATCCTACAGTGCAACTTCCTCTCTCTCCTTTTCTCCATTAGGTTTCAGAATCAGAAAATTATTGATGGAAGACTACTACTTTTAAATTCAATTAATATATCATTTAGCACTTTCATTCTGCTGCACTCCGTGCAGCGCAGCTACATGTATGAAAACATTGATAAAAAAATGTCTACCAGTGAATACTAAATGTACAGGGATGGGATTGAGCATAGTGGAATCATGTTTAGTGGACTTAGGTTAAAGACTATGATTTATACAATGTAGTCCTTGGCAAGACTATGACTTGATTGCTTATGTCATCGGTTTCCATGTAGATGGTATTGCCAGTCCTATTGTTTCAATGGGTGGGTGAGGGAAAAAGGTATGGCTTCCTGACAAGGCTTTTATAGGCATCAACATGTGTCTTGGAGGTGTGACAAAATGGGAGATATGGCAGATGGAGAAGGGTGTAATGGATTAGTTTGGAAAACTGTTCTGCGGATCTATATAATATTTTTCTCATGAAGTAACATGAATTTTGTGTTGTATGGAGACTGTGCATCCTTTATTGTCTAGTTCCCCAGTGACATAATTTGCCCAATGTGTTGTGTGCTGTGTGGAAGATGTCTATATGAAGACCGAGGAGCTAAATACCGCCTATTGAGTTGAATCCCGCTAATAAAATACACACAGTCATAGGCAAACTGATAGAAAGAGCAGCGTTTGCCCAGATGTCACAATTCATTGAAGAGAATGCCATACTTTCAGACTTTCAAACAGGATTCCATCCGGGAAGAGGCACAGAATCTTCCCTACTTACCATCTGGGATGACCTGAAGAACACAGTAGACCGCAAAGGGGTTGCTGCGCTACTCCTCTTGGACCTCTCGGCTGCCTTTGACACGGTTGACCAGGACACTCTGAAACAAAGACTCTATGATGCCGGCATAAAGTGGAGTGCTCTAGACTGGATCGTGTCCTAACTTGGAACAGAACTTATGTCATCCATACCCCACCTTTCTCGTCCAAACCATACTCCACAAAAACAGGGTTCCTCAAGGCTCTATCATCTCGCCCATGCTTTTCAACATCTACATGAAGTCATTACCGGTATTGATCAATCAATTTCACCCCACGTGCTATAACTATGCAGATGACACAGAAATACTCCGTCAACTGGAATGCTCCAAAGACATTGGAAACTCGCCAAAGGAAGTAAGAAACCTCGTTATGACCATGGACTCCAAGCTATTGATGAATGCCCAAGTGGACAAACTAGCAAGATCAAGCTTTGTCACTATAAAAATGGTGGGACAAATTTTCCCCCATTTGGGATTTCCACACAAGGTTCAAGCTACCATCTCCCTTGTTCTGTCCAAACTCGATTACGTCAATAGCCTCTACCACGGATCACCTTTAACAACCATGAAAAGACTACAATGGATTCAGAACTCGGCTGGCAGACTACTCTTGCATATCAAACTGCGAAACCACATCTCACCTGCCTTGAAAGACCTGCATTGGTTACCAGTTGCCAGAAGATCCACGTTTAAGCTGCTTTGAATCACCCACAAAGCAATACATGAAATGGGACCGCTCTTCATCAGGACTAAAATCACCAAACACATTCAACAAAGGAACCTCCACTCTAAAATGGCACCTCACCTCAAAATCCCAAGATACAAGAATAAAACCGTGGGTGGCACATCGTTCTCTGTTCAAGCAGCCAAACTATGGAACTCTTTACCCCAACATAAGATCAACAGACAACCACCTTATCTTTAGAAAACTACTAAAGAATTGGCTCTACCCCACATAAACACCATACACAAACAGAAATTTACAGCATATGCCTTTGTATAGAAGCATTTATTTGTCTATAGATATGTACCTATCTTTGTGTATTGATTTGTATAAACATGTAGAATAATTATGTTGTTAAAAAAAAAAATATATATATACATTTTTAAAGTACAATAACACTCGAAAACCTGAGTTTATCTAATGCATCTTTTTACTTCCTTTATGCATCTATATACCTTCCATGTACTTGGATCTATATATTTATTAAATTTCTCCTAATAAAGCATATCTAATGCACTACCCTATTTCTCATCCTATACCTCTATCAATATCTTTAATCTACATATACCTACCTCCTTTATGCATCTATATACTTTCCATGTACTTATCGATCTATATATTTATAACTTTCTTCCAATTCAGCATATCCAATTCACTACCCTGTTTCTCACCCTATACGTCTCTCAATATATCTTCTACCTCAACTATCTGACTCATCTCAAACTTCTTTCTACTACTCTTTACAATGGACTACCCTATTTCTCACCCTATACCTCTATCAATATATCCTCTACATTTATCCCAAACCCCATACCACTACTATGATCCCCAAAATAACCCTTTGTAGACTCTCCCATACTATACCCCTTCTTGCATCAAGTGACACCTTTTTTACTATACGGATCCCCCAAAACAAGCCTTTCTAAACTCCTCTCTCTGACTCTTCCCCTCCACATCCCCTTTTAACTCTTCCCAAAGCCTCATCCCACTGCTATGACCTCCAAAAAAAAGGAAAAATTTCTAAATCCTTCACTCTTCTATCTCTTCACTATCCTTTTCAATCAAAACAACCGACTAACATGTTTACTTCTCAGCATTTTATATTTCACTATACTAATTCACCACAAATCCTTTATGGGTTCCAGAGTAGCGTGCTACTCGCCAAAAAAGCGCTTCAACACCTCATTAGAGGTAGCAAGCACTATATAAATGCAAACCTTTTTTCCGTCTTCTATCTCTCCACTACCCTTCTCTATCCAAATAACTGAAAATATATCCACCACTCAAATTACTTTCATATTTCACTATACTAATTTTCAACACTAATCCTTTATGGGTTCCAGAGTAACGTGCTACTCGCCAATAAAGCGCTTCAACATCCTATCAGGGGTAACAAGCGCTATATAAATGCAAACCTTTTTCCCTTTCCTATCCCTCCCCATCCCTTCTCAATCCAAATAACTGACTAACATATCCACCACTCAAATTACTTTCATATTTCACTATACTAATTCAACACTAATCCTTATGGGTTCCAGAGTAGTGTGCTACTCACCAAAAAAGCGCTTCAAAAGTCCATCAGGGGTAGTAAACGCTATATAAATGCAAACCTCTTTTCCCTCTTCCATCCCACCGCTACCCTTCTCTATCCAAATAACTGACTAATATCCACCACTCGAATTACTTTCAGGTTTCACTGTGCAAATTTTCAACACTAATCCTTTATGGGTTCCGGAGTAGCATGTTACTCTCCAATAAAGCTCTTCAACACTCCTTCAGGGTAAAAAAGCGCTATATAAATGCAAACCTTTTTTCCCTTTTCTATACCTCCCCAACCCTTCTCAATCCAAATAATTGACTAACATATCCACCACTCAAATTACTTTCATATTTCACTATACTAATTCAACACTAATCCTTATGGGTTCCGGAGTAGCATGCTACTTGCCCAAAAAAGCGCTTCAGTACCCCATCAGGGGTAGCAAGTTATAAATGCAAACCTCTTTTCCCTCTTCTATCCCGGCGCTACTATTCTCTATCCAAATAACTGAATAACATATTCACCACTAAAATTACTTTAATATTTCACTATACTAATTTTCAACACTAATCATTTATGGGTATCTGAGTAGCGTGCTACTCCCCAAAATAGCACTTCAACAACCCATCAGGCTAACATGAGCTATATAAATGCAAACCTTTTTTCCCTTTTCTATCCCTCCGCTATCCTACTCACTCCAAATAACTGACAAATATCCACCACTCAAATTACTTTCATATTTCACTTTACTAATTCACCACTAGTCCTTTATGGGTTTGCAGGGTAGCATGCTACTCACCAAAAAAAAAAGCGCTTCAACACCCCATCAGGGGTATTAAGAACTGTATAAATACAAACCATTTTTCCCCCTTCTATCTTTCAGCTATCCTTCTGAATCCAAATAATTGACTAATCTATCCACTTTAAAAACAGTGACCATGGCTTTAGTGCTCACACGAATAGACTACTGTAATAGTCTCTATCTCACCTTGACATCAGGCCTTCTGAACAGACTCCAGATTTTGCATAATGCAGCGGCTCGCTTCATTTTCAAAATACCTAAATATGAATCAGCAAGAGAATCAGCAAGAAAAGCCATCAGAAGATTTACACTTGTAGCCAGTTAGACAACGGTGTACGTTTTCAGCCCTCTGCTTGGCGTTTAAGCCGTTGCATGGGCTAGGGCCTGACCGGTTTATAAAAAGATTTAAATGGTATATACCGGCAAGAACATTGCGCTGAGGCTCAGGTTCAGCCAGGAACATGGTGGTCCCCCCATTTAAAAAGGTCACATGGGGGGGGGGAGAAGCATTTATAGGACAACAGCAATGCTTTGGAATGACTTGCCACTTTCTCTAAAAACAGCCACCTCTCTTCTCAGTTTCAGGAAGATACTAAAAACATAGCTTTTCACACAGGATAGGTAAAGCTTTTTCGTTCCCGTTTATTAAAGTGTTTAGCTCTGCTGTCCTTTTGATTAGAAGACTACAGCACCAAGACGCCTTTGGGCATAAGTAAATTTACATTACATTACATTACACTTAAATCACTTTCATATTTCACTATACTAATTCAACACTAATCCTGTATGGGTTCCGGGTTAGCGTGCTACTCCTGAAAAAGCGCTTCAACTCCTAGTCAGGGGTAGTAAGCGCTATGCAAATGCAATTACAATGCAATACAACACTGTTAAAACTCTTTCTAAAAATGTTGCATGTGTTTACAACAGTTAATGATGAAACAAGATGCTAGTTCCATTAACACTCATTGCTTTACATTCTGAATACGAGTGAGCAACACTGACATAATTTTTTTAATCACTGAAACAATGATGTGATCACGCTGTTTAATATTTGCTTCAAATACACATTTTTATTGTTTCGTATTTCATAAATTATGTATTCATTTTAACAGAGACCAGGATTGAGCATCAATGATTGAGTTCCTCTGAATTCTATAAAAGGATAATTGCAATACCACTAGTGAACTTAGTGGTTCTGGACACATTATGTTTCAGCAACTCATTTGGAACTAAACCTGTATACCCTTCGGTACATACAAGAAACTATAACATTTATAATATTGCATACATTCCAGGCAAGTCATGGCCAGCCAGTGTGAATTGTCTCAGCAATGTTAGATACAAAATAAAGACACATCAAGTGCAAATGGTATTAGTGATATAAAATACAGCTCATTCAGCTAATTCATGTTTTGCCCTAATTGGTATGAAGATCTTTTTCAAGATGTACTACAATTTGCGATAGCAAATGCCTTATCAGTATACATTGTGTGGCTCTTTCTAAGTCTCTGTGTTACAGTGTCTTCTGGCACTTCAACCCTCTGCCTTAGCATCTTATTGACACTCTGTGCCTTGAATCTATTGTAAGTGACAAAGTCAAATCTTAGGTGGTGAAGATTTTCTTTTTGATCCGTGTAACAATTGTAGTCTGACATTTCAGTTTGTTTCCAGTTTTCCTTGGTTTTCTCGGTTACTATAGTGTTGCTTGGGACTTTTGTAACTGTCCTCCTGTTTTCTGGGTTGAGGGTTGCAACGCGATATTGAGGAGTACATAATACTTTGCTGAGCATGTTCGCTGGTGTACAATTTATCTCCTATTCATGATAGATTGTAATCTCCATGTAATGTCAGGATGGTTTCCAGATTTGGGGGTAGATTTACAAGCTCCTTGTGACACTTTTGTGCTGCAGTTGCGTCACTTTTGTGTCACTTTTGTGACGCAACGGCAGCATAAAAAAAGGCAGCAGATTTACAGCGTGACGCATCTAAGGAGATGTGTCACATTGTAAAGCCCTGCATGACATTATACCTGCATCAGGTAGAATGTGTGCAGGGAAAGTGTTATCACGCAGGAAAGCCTCGTAAAAGTGACGCAGTGAAATCTACAAGATTTCACTGTGTGACTTTTAGGACGCCACTGCGTAAGGAGTAACACAGTGTTTTGGGAATAGGCTGCACCACGCATTGCTAGAGTTGCATTGTGCTTGTTGACACGACTCCAGCAATGCATGACTTTTCCGCCAACAAATGCATCCCAATTTCTGACTCATCTATCAATCCTTGCGCCATAGTGCCCCGTATTGTAAATACGGCACATCTATGGTGGCGCAAGGGTTTTTCACACAGATGTAGGGAAACTGACGCATCTATACAGATGCATCAGTTTCTTGTAAATCTGCCCCACGGTGTTTATGGTTCCTTCATGATCCTGATATGCAAGCTCCATCTTGTTTAACATGCTGTCCTTTGTTTCCAATCATTATTCACTAGGTTTGCACCATTGTTGATCAACTGTTTGTGTGCATTATGCATCAACTAGATTGTATTTTATTTAAAATCGAGGCATATCTGATTTCCTTTTCAAATCTACGCACCGGGATAATTTAATAGTTTCACATTTTTACAGCATACAATGATCCGACCTGTGGTAAATGGCCCAGTGCCTCCTCTATAAGCGAGTATTCAATCACTTTTCTTACATGACTCTTAGGCTTAAGAAGAGTGTGTTGGTCTCGTTGGTCTCCTCATTCACAAATACTCTGATTGCTGAAGATGCTGTTTGCACTTTGACGATTATCCATTGTATGTGCCCATCACAGATGAGTTTCCTCTGTAGGTGGTGACAGTAAAAGTTATGATAATGTGGTGTCCCTCGAGGGTTATCCCATTCAAGAAGGTGGCTTTATTGTATATATTGTTTTTGTGATGTCCCAAAGTATGATGGTGGACATTTTTGGAGTGCATTTGACTTATTTTACAAGCACTGGTTTTGTACTGTATCTAGTAGTCCTTGCAGTGCGTTCCTAGTCCAGCAATTAGTTGTAGAGTCAGAGGTGTCCAAGAGGACCCTGCCAGGCAGCAAATGTAGACATGACATTAGAGGATGTTTAAATCGAAATACGTCCAAGAACAAAGAGACTTGGTTGCTGATTCTTAAGCATTCTCTGAATCCACTGCGCAATATATTTTTACAAATTAATTCTTTAATTAAACTCTGTGGCAACATCTCAAAGATTCTAGAAAGGCTCCTCTGACCGAGGTCCACTAGGTCGAAGGGCCAGTAGGAAGTGAAGGCTTCCCTCATATATATTGGCTTGATGATATTTTGTCGCTATCTTTCAAAATCTATCTGGAATATTAGTAAACCTATCATGTGTAATGATGTAAGGGCTTAGGGCTTTGCTTTCCTGCAGTCTCTATAGAATTACCTCTATTATTATTGTAGAAAAGCAGTCCTGATATGTTCACGCTTTTCTTTTTCACAGTTTTGGCTTCAATTTCCTCTCCTTCTTGATCTTTAGTTGTTGATTTTCTGGTCATCAGTTGGATCAATTTTAGACTGTCTCCTGTTGTCCTGTGTTGAATATTACAGCATAGCTGTTTGTGTTACCATTGGCTCGATCTTGCATCTGATTTTATTGTTTCATCTGGTCATGAGGTCATACATCTTTTTAAGTTTTAATTGGTTTTATTCCAGTTTAGCATACTTGACAAACACGGGCATACCCACCTGAAAGAACCACAAGTATAATGCAACATAATACAAAAAACGTTCTCTCCCAACAATTCGCCCCACCCATCCCATGACACAATGTTATGTCCCATAAGGTCACAAGAGGTTGGTGCCACCAATCCAAATTCATTTAAAGATCACTTCCTGAGAGGGCTGTGTGCTGGGACAAGAGGTCTAAGGCCCATTGCGTATTAGGAGATGTGAGATTTTTATTGCCATTGTTGAGATATGTCAGGATAGGGTCCCACATTAAGTTAGATTCATTCTGCAATATGCATACTCATTTCTCATATGCTAGAAGCCTCCAAATCCTTTGCAGCCACATAATAGTGTTCAGAGCAAGCTCCTTAACCCAGGGGCTCAGTACGGTCCATTTTGCTGCCAAGAGGAAGCATGAGATGCTTTTCCTTTTTGGGGAGTGTACGGGATAATCTGAAATTCACAGTAGCATCAGTACTGGGTCATTTATTATTGACCTGGCCTCAGTGGTGGCTATGATCCCCAAGCCCTCTTTCCAAAAAGATCCCAATCGGGCAGGACCACAATGTATGGTATATTATACCCATTCCACTGCAACATCAACAATCTTTTGGGTGCCTATTGTCCATGTCTTGCAGTTACACTGGTGTATAAATCATCTGTATACAATCTTGTAAAGTGGTTCCCACCCTTATGCATGTCTTGCGTAGTTGGTCATGTGGGTGCGAATTTTGACCCATTACTTATTGTCTAATGATGCTCCCAAATCCTCCTTCCATCCTCTCTGGTATAGTGTTGTGTAGTGCTAAGTTTGAGGGTAGAGTAGATCTGGGAGATCAAATGTTTAAATGTTGTTAGACCTTGGAAGAATTTCTCAAAGTAGGTAAGGGGCCTTGGCTTCTGCCCTAATATGTGGGTGGAGAACGCAATGTCTGATCTGTAAATAGTGTAATCTCTCCCTCTCAGGGATACAGTAGATTTTTTAATGTCCTTAAAGGAGAGATTTATCCCCTTGAGATAGAGATCTCTAGGGTGGTAACACCTGTTCGCAATCCATACCTACAATCTGGATCTCTCTGGGCCTTTTGGAGAAGTCTATGTTGCTATGTATCGGGGTCCTAGGGGAGGGGTAAGTGGTTATCCCCTTATAATGGGAACAGTAGTCCCAAGCTTTAAAGTGATCCTAGTGAACAACAGTACAGAGATTATGACATCTTTGTTTCTTGAAGTGCCACAAGACTTACTCCAAAGGTCTGACCATCATATTGTGATCAATGAAATACCAGAGTATGTCAGTTTCTCATTAGAGTCACTCTTACACATATTGTGTGTAGGATGCAAGGTAGTAGTAGTTTATATTGGGGATCCACAGTCCACCATGTTTCAGGTGTAAAGTGCTAGTCTGTGAGTGTAGTCAAAGTCTTATTCCTGCCCAAATGAAAGTCTTACAGAGATCTGTAAATTGTAAGAGTTCTATCTTCTGGAGAGAGACGGGAAGGGCCTGAAACATATATAGGAACTTGGGGAGTGCTGCCATTTTAAAGGAAGCTAGCTTACCTATCAACAAGAGTGCGTGCATGCACTGTAAAGCGTGCCTTCAGAGACCAAAAGAGTTGTTTGACGTTGCACTTTGTGCAGTAGTAAAGACCTAGTGTCAGGGTTTTCCACCCGATACATTAGGGATTTAAGTGTGGAAGGAAGTCTTGGACTACAGTGGGAGAAGGAGTTTCTTCCCCCCAGATACAACCAGCTCTATCAACTTCCCCAGGTTGATTTGGAAGCCTTCCTAATGATCGCTATTCCTCTAATAGAGGTAGAAGTGATATCAAGGATTTAGCCAGAATGATTAGGGAGAAGGGAATATCTTCAGAAAAGGTTGATACCTTGAAGGTATTCTGATGGAGGATTATGCCCGAATCTCTGCATGGCCTCATGTCTTCTAGAGTAAAGGTTTCAGATATGAGGCAAAAGCACTAGGGATATGGAGCAACGCTGTTGCATACGTCATTGGATCTGTATCCTTAGGGACTTAACTCTGTTCACATTCTGACATAAGATCACATCAAACCATCCCCGAAAGCATACTCTAAAAACTGCCTTGACAAGGGGCACCTTCAGCATGGCCCATTTGACTCGGTCAAATAAGATATTTTCAGTGTTTCTCTTCCTGCTGTCCTTTCAGAATTTGGAAGTTGTGTATTGCACATTGGGTATGTGTGTCTATTCATCTGTCCGTCCATCCACCCACCCACCCACCCACCCACCCACCCACCCACCTACCTACCTACCGACCTACCTACCTACCTACCTACCTACCTACCTACCTACCTACCTACTTATCTATCTATCTATCTATCTATCTATCTATCTATCTATCTATCTATCTATCTATCTATCTATCTATCTATCTATCTATCTATCTATCTATCTATCTATCTATCTATCTATCTATCTATCTATCTATCTATCCAAATTCAGTAAGACTCATGGCCATCAAATAAGGATGGGAACTCCTTAGAGACAGTATAATGTATTTTCTAGATTTACTTGTGGTTTGTGAGCTATTTTACTTTACTTAGTAAGAAAAGCGCCATTATTAGCTATTTTTCCAGAATTTTCTGACAAGTGCAGATATACGCCTATTGTCTGTGATGGCCCAACTATTGGAAGCCTACACATTTTATTGCTGACAGAGCTGAGATGTGATTTGTCATTGCAGCCCCACATCACTACCTCCCTCTTCTCTGATGTTTGACTCCTGCATTTCTCAAAAGGCAAAACTTCATTTACAAGCACAACAATATACTCAAGTCTCAATTACACTTACATTTTGTACTTCTGCTTGCGATAATAAACATTTTCCACGTTAAATAACCCAAAAGTAAAAGACAGATTTGTAGCAAGACCAAAAATATATTTTGAGTTTCAAGACCTCTAACTCAGCTATGAATGCATCAGTTCAAAACTCTTAAGATGTTAGTCAGCAGTGTATGTCTTGATGGTCCCAAACACAATGTAGTGCACATTCTGGGAGCACACTGCAACTCCAGTGGTGGAAAAGGATTCCTAGTTCAGATTCTGGAACACACTTTGCAGTGAAATCTGCACAAAGGAAAACCACATGTTCACAAAGAAACGAAAAATGTACATCTTTCAGCCTTTTCCCCGTTACCTCCTCTATCAAGAAAGACCTCGGCATCTCATTTTGAGAGAGCGCCCCGTATTCCCAATGAAACCATCAACAGGAGTTGCAGGCGCCTTTTGAATTACAAGTAAAGCAGGAAAACTGCAGTCCCGAATTTTTCATCCAGAAAGCAGGGAAAATGTCCAATTGTATCTTAGGGTACAAATGGGGTAAATGTGGAATTCTTGCAGGTTATTACCCGTTTACTTGTGATCAAATTAAACAAAGTCACCTCATCCTGGAAAAAACGTGACTGCGGTATTGGGGATGGGAGAGGAAATGAAGGCGCATCCGGCGCATAGCAGAGGGGCGCCCTTAGCCGCAACACGGGCAGGAGCAGAAAGGTGGAGAGGCGTCCGTCCTCTGTGTCGCCACAATGGAGGGGTGGTCGCCACCATGACATCATCGGAGGGCGCCAAAAGGGGGCAGCGCATATAAGTCCCCCGCAAGCAAGGGATCGGCCTCTTTTTCCCTCCACGAGCTCCAGGATCCATTACTCCAGTTTCGCACAACCACCCACCCACCCTGGCAAGAAGGCAGAAGGTGGCGTAATTTCTTGCAGCAGAAATGGGGGCTACCCCTAATGTGGACTGATTTACTGGAATTTTCCCCTTGGAAGGGGGTTTATTATGGGAGCACCGGGCTGGCAGGAGGGGAGGGACTGACCTGCTGGTGGTCCCGGACCTTTCGGCTCTACCCTGGGATGCCTGAAAAAATTGAACCTTTTGGGGGAGTTACCTAGTGGTAGGTAACTCTGCCAGGGATGGACCGCGCTGCGGTGCCCTGGAAGTTATTAATAAATGTATACCCTTGATGGATGGTGAGGGCGATGGATAAGGTAAGGGGCCTGCTGGCACTTGCCATTAACCTTTGAAATGTTCCTCGGTAGAGGAAGGTCGAGATACTGATGTGTTGTCTACACAATCGATGAACTGTTTATCTGCCCTATATCCTGCTTCTCAAACAATTATGTGTGATCTGGTGGATCTTATTAATGGTTTTCTCATAACGATGTATGCGTTACTTTGACGAAGGTTGTCACTTATCATTGCACAATGAGTTGTGTCTTTGTCATAGGGAATACATTTGAATTCCAGCCGAAGAGAACGGTGCTCCATTGAGGCAATTACGTCTGTCGTGGTGTGCTGTATAAGTCTATTAGACCATGCATTAATTCCTTCCTACATTGCAGATGGGAGAAAAAGCTCAGCTGCGTAAATTATTAATATATGCCTCTACTGATTTTTGCAAAAAAGAACATTTGATTTGTTCTGCATTCTGTCCATCATTTGTATGTCTTTGATTTCATGTCCTAAGTGCGCCGGGTATGCCCAGACGTGGGTCCTGGTCTCATTGTGCCACTGGATTCAAGCTAACCTGGCTGATGAGGGGTGATGCCCCGAAACAGGTACCAGGATGCTTGATTCCGGTCCATGGAGGATTTGGCTTGGCAGTTTGGGCTGGACTGTTCCCATAAGGCACAGGATCAAGACTATTTTGCATATGGCTGGGTCTAAACTGGTGTGGCATGGTGAGCAAAAGAACAATGGATTTAACCCAGATCTATTGACTGGGGGTGAATATTTGATTTTCTCTGCATTCCGTCCATCATCTGTGTCTCTTTTGCTTTCTCTACTGATTATTGGTCATCGGCTCATAAAATGTGAACCAATAACATCCACCTTCTTGTTTCCTCCTCAGGCCAAAAACAGTGGGGAGCAGAAGTAAGGGTCTCACACAGTGGCACTTGGCTCGTTTTAGGTAGCCATCTATATCTCGTTTCAAATTTCAGTTTTTATGGGGTCTTGTTCTTTATGAACAATAAATCTAATGATGTTCAATTATGCGAAAGTGTCCCATACTCATCTCCTCTCCAGGGCTTTGTAAAAAAATAATTGTTGAGTTATAAATCAAAGCTAACATTTTCTCGAGCCTCATTTAAAACTATGAGACAGCCATATGTTTTTCTTTTACGAGATTTTGGCAGAGTTTTCCTTTAAAATGTTCTCTTGTGTTTTTGTACCCCCACATATGAGGTGTCCTCAGAGAGGCTTCAGGATACAGGGCATTCTGATTCAGCAGCGTTTTCCCAGAGTCAGTCTATATTAAGCTCAGCATTTTTGCTGTTACTCATTGTTTTAATGAAATGAACAAATGCAAGTAGCCTTCAAAATGACATTGTGCTGAGTAGGAAAGTGTGCATGATAGATGGATATTGTGACAACGCAGCTTGCTTTGAGAGTGAAATGAAAACTGAGAATAAACTACAGAGGAAGAACAGAGAAGGTTCGACAAGCAGAACACATTAATGAATGTGAGAGAAAACTCTACTTTATGAGGAACCTGATCTTAGAGGCATACAAAGGGGGCGATAAAAGATGACACGCACATCCCAAATAGAGATCACTTTTGTATCCTGAAGATGTCAATGACACTTTTGGGAAGAAACCCAAGGAATGGAGCAACACCGGGTCTGGGGACGGGGGACGGGGGACAGGGGACGAGGGAGGCGCGGGTGACTCAGTGGAGAAAGGCCCAATGATAGGTTTCTATTATGGATCCTAAGAGGAGTGATCCCATTGACAAGAGTACCTCACTTGTGATATGTAGTTTTAATTGCCCACAAACACACTGGCCGTGATCTCACATGGCAAATACCAAGTACTTGGCCATAACATTATGCCGCCGTCTTCATTTCCCAGTGCTCCACTGTATCACAGAATCACTCACTCTCCAATCAGTCATTTAGTCACCCACTCAGTCAGTCAGTCACTGGCGGACTCACTCATACACTACACCACTTACACTATTTTAGATACTCATGGACCAATTATTCAGTCACTATGTCACTCACTCAGTCACTCACTCACTTACTCACTCACACCAGTATCCCCATATGTACTCACTCACAAGCTAATTTACAAAAACGTCTACCAATCTCTCCCTCCCACTCATGGACAAACAAAAAAATCGGTTTCATATGGGAATTCCCTATTGCTTGGCCTTTAACTATTAAACACATTTGTTGTGTCTGTCCAAGGCTGTATTCCATTTGGTTTAAGTTTCTACAGTTTATTTGTAATCAGGATGGGTGGAAATAATGACATTCCAGTCGCCCCTACCACATTGGTAGTAGTCATTGCATAATTAGCAAATTTACGAAATTGATCATTCTGGCAATTGAGTAAATACAGAAAAACATTAAAGCAAAATCAGTCAAGAAGAATGCATTAGATACATTATGAGTAGGATTTTAGCATTGTTTTAATGGTGTATGCAATATAGCAATATAGACAGACGGTAAATAATATGAAAATG
The DNA here is from genome assembly GCF_964261635.1 of Lissotriton helveticus. NCBI lineage: Eukaryota > Metazoa > Chordata > Amphibia > Caudata > Salamandridae > Lissotriton > Lissotriton helveticus. The sequence goes on along the minus strand of NC_136070.1, from coordinate 1,063,716,468 downwards.
TGCACAGTTTTAATCCGTATTGTTTACCTATGCTATACCGTCATTAATATATATTTTTTTACTTTAGTACATTTATGACCTTTTTTTAATGCTCCTGTTTTCATGTGGTTTTTTTGCATTTGATTTTATATGCATACATTAAAGGTACTTTTTGATGCGTGCAGTGTTAAGAGAGATCTAAACACCTGATTACTGAAGAGTAGCTTGTACGGTGTGCTGCCCTGTTCGGTTAGAGTGGTGCTGGGGTCCCACTAAAGAAGATAAACAGCATGATATGGTTCTAGTATATGTTGTAATGGAGGGAAATTCAAAATAACCTCAGTAACAAGGTCTATGGGGGCTACCAAGAAGCACAGAAGAACCTTGATAAGACCTACAAAAAGGACCACCTAGAAATACTGAAAGTGCAACCAAATGTATATTTACAACCCCTTCAGTAAAGGGTCTATGGCAGAGGTCTTCAAACGTTCTTACTCTGAGCCCCCCCCAAAGCAAAATGTTTTGAGGTAGGGCCCCCATCCAAAACTTTATGGTAAGGATTGGGGGAGCGGGAGGGACATGGCTGCGTGCGGGAACTGGGCTTATGAGATGATTTCAGGAATACTTTTTCTATAGCTTATGAACCGCACCAAACATCAAACAAAAACAGATATCCCAAACAAACTGCTCCCCATTATTGGGGTGTTGTGAGCCCCTCTCACTCTTTGACCCCCAATGCAACAATACCTGCTGCACTAATGATAACTGCAGTCCTGAGTAGCAGGCAATCTCCTCTGCCTCTTTTACCTCTTCCCCACCATGATGGATCATCACCTCTGTCCTAATGCTTAAATGACAATACACTCAGATGCCCCTTTTTTAAAAGTAGACAGTCATAATTGTGATGTAGTGGCCCCCCAAAATTCCTGGGCCCCAGTTCTGCTGCACCTGTTCCTTTATGATAACCAGCAGTGGCCACTTACACACTTGGCAGCAGTACCAGCTTCACTAATGAATGTCCCTTTTAAAAAGACAAAAACACTTATATTGTCCCCTTCGTTAGGGTATCTCTCTGAAGAAGCTGTCTCTGGCCATTTGTAAGCCTAAAAATGAGTCAGCATACAGTGCTCCCTATTCTGGGCCTTCTCTTTGACAATATCTATGAATCTCACTCCTTTCCTCTGTCTCCTAGACCATTTCTGTGAGGTCCCAAGGATCGGGAGGATTGGGCTCTACATCTGAATGCAACCCTGTTGGCTTTCTACCTGCCACCCCATGGACTCAGCTTTCACAAAAAAACTTCCCCTGAATGGTTAATACTGACTTTGAGATGCCTGTGCCTGAAATCAAAGTGTGTGGTGGTAGTGCAGAAAGTTAAAAAAGATACCGGCCTTCTTAACAGCCATTAATTGATTGAGACACTTAAAGCTAGGGCCACAGAAATTATGAGTTTCTGCAGCAGCAGGGTTTTCACATAATTATCATTTTACTGCATTTGCTACATAATCTGCAGATTTCAACAACAAAAAACTTGATTCTAGCTCAAACGGAACAAAAGTTACTTAAAGCGTGACAAAGTGTTCTGGAGCAGTGGAAGGCCCTTTGCAAAGATTGACTGGTAATCTTGTAGTTGCTTACTGCTGTATTTGGGTATTAAACTGGTACTAATGAGGTGAAATATTTCCCCTGACAGCGTTACCGTGAGTTAAAATGACAAAATAATGAAGTAATGCTAACCACAAAATGTGGTGCATTTTGACGCATAATTTACCTTTTCTTGCTGCATAATTTAGTTAAACCTGCCGCATAATTTTGTCCTCTTCTGCTGAATAATTCCAGTGGTTCTGCTTAAAGCGTTATGGTGGCAAATATCTTTTCTTTTTAAGATGTAATGTAAATGAGTTATCAGCTGGGATCTGGAATAGTGGAGACACATACAAAAATGTCTGCATTAGATACAGTTTGATTACCTATTACTAAAAAGTATATTTTGTAAGAACTTGTTTTATCTCAATCACTGCATCATTTTTCAGAGTATGTAAATATTGTTTTAAAATAATGACTTACATATTCACAGTGCTTTCTACCACAGACTGGAACCTCATAGCACTATAAACAGGGCCATTGGAATTATGCAGCAGGAGAAGGCTAAATTATGCTGCATGCTTGACTAAATTCTGCAGCAAGCAAAGGCCAATTATGCTGCATATTTTTGGGATAGCATTACTGCACTATTTTGCTATTTTTACACTTGTTAACATTGTCCTGGCCTGTATTGCCCTTCATAAGTACCACATTAACACCCACCTACAGCAATAAGCAACATAAAGGTGACCAGTCAACCTTCAGAAAGGGCCTTCCACTGTGAGGTAACGTGTTGCTGCATTTTCTAATCTACAAATCATGCAACAGATGATGGATTATGTGGCAAATGTGGAAAAACCATAACTATGCACTGTGAGCGAAGGGTGAGCGTGAAAGTATAGGGTGAGAATGAGGAGTGAGTTGTCTGAGTGCAGGGTGAATTCCCAGGCACTTGAAGTTAATCAGCATGTTATTGACAGAGCGTAGGGTTTCAGATGGATCACTGAAAGAATATCGACTGAAAGAATATTGACCATCAAAAATATAGTTGAGAAAATATCGACAGTCAAAATATCGAGTTTCTATCTACAAACAGGTAAGTACAAAAATATCGAGTTAAAAATATCGTTTACAAAAATATAGTTGTAAAAAATATCGTATTTACTAAAAACAGTGTTAAATTAAATTAATATTAATAATTAATTACTAAAATATACTTAAAATTACTTAAATTAACTTATAATAATTAAATAATTAATGAAAGTTAAATAAATATTTTTTTATTTCATATTTATTAAACATATATATATAGTAATAAAATATAATAAAATAATACCCAAAAACTGAAAACTGACCCTGAACCCTAAAAATACCCCTTTACCCAAAAACTGAAAACTGACCCTGAACCCTAAAAATACCCCTTTACCCGAAAACTGAAAACTGACCCTGAACCCTAAAAATACCCCTTTGCCCAAAAACTGAAAACTGACCCTGAACCCTAAAAATACCCCTTTACCCAAAAACCCAAAACTGACCCTGAACCCTAAAAATACCCCTTTACCCAAAAACCCCAAACTAACCCTGAACCCTAAAAATACCCCTTTACCCAAAAACCCAAAACTGACCCTGAACCCTAAAAATAAAAACGATATTACTTCACTTACCTTAAAAACGATATTACTTCACTTACCTTAAAAACGATATTTTGGCTGTCGATATTCTGTCCTGTCGATATTTTCTCCAAACGATATTTTGGAGTCGATATTATGTCCAAACGATATTTTGGAGTCGATATTATGTCTGTGTACCGTTTCAGATATAAGTCAAACTATTGCTATTATGGAATTAATCAGGGAATCGAGGGTGAAATAAATAATGTGCTGATCCTGCAACAAACTTCCAGTCTTATGATTAGGGTTGCCAGCTCATTATTTTGATGTTGCAGATGGTACAAAAATAAACAGTCACCTAAAGCTCTATTTTCAGCACTTATCTGTGTGTACTTCAAAAAGCAAATATAAAGCACTTTTAAATGAGTTCTAGGGTTGCCTGAATGATTCATGAAAATAAAAGGAACAGACAGAAAGTCACATTACAAATGAATACATACTTTTTTTATTTAAGACCCCTATTTAGTGTTAAAGAAAGGTCTTTAAAGACCCTTTAAACATACATGGCTGGCCTTTTTTCTATTGGCAACGCTTTTATTTATTCCTTTTCATGAACTGCATTTTCACACTAAAGCAGTACATTTAAAATACAAATGTAAGGAATAGGCAGAGTCGGGTCCAGGGGTACTGGAAAAAGAAAAAAAAACTAAGCTTCTAACCAGTTTCCCAAGGTATACAAATGGTCTTTAAAGACCTGTGAAATACTCGGCTGTGCTGGAGTCTTAATGAGACTCCAGACACTGCCCAGCCCCAGCAGCACACCCAATGACCTCTGGCCCCAAGGCACTTTGAGGGCTTCGGAGTAAATGAAGACATCCTGGAAATGCAGCAAATAAACATCGCTGCACTTCCAGGCGTCTTCATTTACATGTGCTTGCAGAGGCCTTTGCGCCCCCCTGGGAACCCATCCTCGCCCCCCCAGGGGGGCGCGCCCCACAGTTTGAAGAACTGTGGTCTATGGGGTCTATCCAGAAGCAGTGACGGTGTAATCCAGGAAAATCCACACGCACATTCTCTTCAATGAAACTTCTATATTGCCCACCTAGGCCTACTAAAAGTGCTGCCAATTTTTGTGGTTGAAATACGGGAGCTTGGAGTGAATAGACATCAATCTATTCATCTGTGGAATTAATGATAATAGATAAAAGTAAAGGTGAGGCACTTGCACAGAGTTTCACAAGGAAGGGCCTGACAGATGTTACAGGGGATACAATTCAGGAAGACTCAATTGATCACTCTGCCTTTTACCTGGATGCCTTACCCTATACATTTTGATGCAGTGCTGGCAATGCTTAAGGCTTTGGATGTCTGGAGGGGAGGAGACCTTCAACTTGCGATTAAATTGTCAGCACATTGGTCAATTTTTATGCTGTTATCGATGAGTAGAGCTCTATGTAAATGTTGAAGATGAAAGGGGACAGAATTGAAACCTGGTGGACTCCACAGGTGATAAGGAGCTTTCAAGATCTGAAGATACATATGTGAATGAACTGGAATCGTCGGCTGGAACATTAGGAGGCAAACTATTAGAGAAGGATGTGAATGAATCTCATTTGAGACTTCATGGTCTGGAAGACTGTGGTATGGTTGATGTTGTCAAAGGCAGCGGAGAGGTCCAGCAATATCAGTAGGCAGGGAACATGTTTATCTGTAGTCAGGAGCTAATTTTCTATGGTGTGTAAGTTAACTATCTCCTTAAAGCAGCATGATCTGAAGCCAGATTGGTAGTTGTGCAGGAGATGTTGGGCAAACAAGTGATCTTGGAGTTGAGTGTAGACTGCTTTTTTGACAGCATTGCTGATGAACGGTAAGTGACTGACCATCTGGTAGTTGGTGAGGTCATCAGCGTCTATTCAATAATGACTGGGAGGATTTAGCCTGTCTTGAGCGCTTCAGGGATGATGCCTTGAGTGAGAGAAGTGCTGACAATGGAGAGTATGGATAAGAGATCTCATCCAGATAGAGCCTTGATGAAGAAGAGGGTAAAAAACCATCTTCCTAGGAGGTGCTTTTGAGGAAATTGAGTATGTTGGTGAGAACAACAATAGATTGGGCTACTAAAAGGGGTGGGTCTAAGAGGGGAGCAGGCCTGCTGTTCTCAATTCACCTGTATTTTTCACAGTTTTTTTTCAAAGTTTTGATAGCATTGCACTTGTCTGTGGCGTGTGGGAGAGAAGAGTCACACTGGTGTTTCCACAGTGCTTGATTGCCTTCAAGTGTGTTTGTTCTGTTTCTATTGGCAGTTTTGGTATAGTATTTCACTTTGGCTAATGTGATGATTTGCAGGAATATTGCACCGAGGTCCTTTAGTAACTTAAGGCCACTGGTGGCATTGTATTTTTTAAAATCAATTTCTTTCCTGTCTGTCAATGAGCTGTGTTTCTGACGAGGTCATTTGAGTACTGGGATCGAGAAGGTTATTTTTGTCATACAGTGTTTTATTTGTAGCCTTGGTGTTCTCATGGTTTCAAAGAAAAGTGTTGAAGTTGTTTACAAAAATGTTGAATCTGGCGGGAGGCAGATGAGTTCAGCTTATATTTTTGATGCAGACGTCTGTGAAGTATCTGACAGTTTTGGGTTGACCACTGTTTGTTAATCGAATATTGAGCAGTGGATAAGGATGGAAAGGTGGCCGGTCCACTTCTGAGGTATGGGTGGTTTGCACTGGTTTGTTGTTAATTTTGTAAATATTAGGTTGAGGTGTTGAATTTTTCAGTGTGTTAGTTGGTTTGCAAGGCTTTTTTTTTTTTTTTTTTTTTTTTTTTTTGTCCTCATACATGCCACCAGATAATGTCAACTCTAGGTAGGCGCTCTCCTGGCCACAGGCATAAACCAACTGTTCCGGCCCTGGGGTCTATGGATAGCCGATGGAGGTCACCAAGAGGTAGGTTGTTTCCTAAGCCAACTCCCATTCACGATGTAGCTTGCCACTTTGGGAGAATAGGACCACTAACCTCTGGCATAATCATTGGACTCATTGGATGTTATCGTTCAGTCCATGCATTCAGAGCACACCAGATCTCATTGGCGCTTTCTCCACCACACAACATATCTAAACGACTGACCGCCATGATGTTTCTAAGGCAGTCTACAAATCTGGGAGGGTTAATAGACTTCCACTCCCTACAGATTTCTCTCCTGGCAATAACAATAACATAAAAAATAAACTGCGACACACAATTTCGAATATTATAATCATTAGGGAGACCAAACACAATCAATCTGGGGCTGGGAACAATTGGGGATGATACCACTTCTTCTATGAATTCACACACCTCACTCCAATAACCCTTGATAGACGGACAATCGAAAAACATATGTCTATCATCCGCCACTGGAAACTTACATCTTGGGCAAAAATATACTTCTGCAGACAGCTTAGCTAGTTTTGCTGGAGTCCAATAGACCCTATGCAATGTGAATAGGTGGTTTCTTCTAAGATTGGAAGGTTTTATAATTTTTTGGGAGAGTGTAAAAGAATCTATCCAGACCTTCAGGACCTCCCCAGCATCAGGGTCTAAAAGGTCATTCCATAGCTTAATAATTTCAGATTCTAGATTTTCTTTAACCCCCACAAATTTATTATACCAATGCGCAACCTCACCTTTCCATCCCCTGTCCCTATTAATTAATTCCAATGAGAGTATTTCCTTATTATAGGCCCAACACTGCCTCGCCCACCACGAGGACAATTGATAAAATTTGAACCTAGTAATAGTACCCTCCGTTAGGTTCGAGAGGGATTCCCAACTTAATAAAGCCGAATTGATACACAGGTCCCCCCAGTTTGTGATACCTGCCGCCTTCAAAGGTAGCGCTAATCGGTCCAAAAGGCATTCTGGTGTGCCTGGGGAGTCCCAAATTGGGGCTAGGGAATGGTAATAAGGTATATTAAACATTCGACGTAATGTTTGCCAGTTGTTGAGTGCAGTTTTTAGGAGCTTCAGTCGAACCTTTTTAAAAAACTTGTGATCCCCGAATTTGTAAAGAAAAAAGTCTAGGGCGTGTGGGAGATCAGAAAGCATAGCCTGAAAGAGTTTACCCTGAGATGAAGAATCAAGTTTATTTGCTAAAAGTCTGAAGTTCTTAAACTGAAAAGCATAACAATAAAGAAGCAAATCAGGAAGAGCCAGCCCACCCAACTTCAACCCTCTTCTCAATTTCCTCCAGGCGATCCTTGGAGATTTAGTTGCCCAGATGAAGGAACCAATTCTTCCTTGGAGATTAGCAATATCTGTTTTTTTGAAATTGAGGGGGATGGAATTAAATAGGAAGGTGATTTTCGGCAAGATGATCATTTTGACCAGATTGACTCTACCATAGATATTAAGCGGCAAGGTATTCCATCTGGTCAATAGTTTCCTCACTTCCTTTACTACAGTCTCCCAACTTACTTTCGTGACATTATCCAAATTATGGGTAACATAAATTCCTAGGTACCTGATTTTTTGTTTAGCTTCGGGTATCTGTACTGTATTGTTCCAGCTCATAATGTCTGTTTTGTCTTTATTTATTTTATATCCAGACACAGCGCCAAAATCCTCCGCTAACTCAAACAGCCTAGGGATAGCCTCAACCGGATTGGACGTATATAGGAGGAGATCGTCAGCATATAATGCTGTCTTAAGCGTCAAATCCCCTATTTTAAAAGGTAGAATTACTGGATCTGATCTTAAGGAACACACAAAGGGCTCAATATATATATCAAAAAGGAGGGGAGACAGGGGACAACCCTGTCTTGTTCCTCTTGAGATGTTAAACCAGTCTGTAAGGCAACCGTTGACCAAGATTTTGGCCCGGGGATTCCTATATAATGTTATAATGCCCTCGATAAATACATTCGGGAACCCAAACTTCGCCATGGTTTTCCACAAAAATGACCAGTTCACCTGATCGAAGGCTTTTGCTGCATCGATCGCAACGATAGCAAGTGGCAGCCCCCTGTCTGTTGCTATATCTATTGCTCCTAGAACTTGGAACGTGAGTTCATTAAGTTGACGGCCAGGTATGAACCCCCTCTGATCCGAATTGATAATAGATTTAATTATTTTTGCCAACCTAGATGCGAGTATTCCGGAATATATTTTCTGGTCACAGTTAAGCAAGGAAATTGGCCTGTACGATTCTATTTTTTTGGGATCTTTATTAGGTTTCACTATCAAGGTAATCGTAGCCTCAGACCAGGATGGTGGTGCTTGATCTCCCTGCAGGAAGATTTTATTAAACAGAGTTAATAAGGGTGTTAAGACTTCCTCCACATTATCTTTATACACCTCGGATGGCAGACCATCCGGACCAGAGGCCTTATTCCTAAACATCTTTTTTATCTGGGCCCGTATTTCTCCTTCAGTAATCCCTGTACCTAGGAAAGCTATGTCACTTTCACTCAGCTGGGGTAGCTCTCTCTGATCCCACCACTTTTCAAGCTCCTCTAGTCCACAGTTATTTTCTTCGTGGTAGAGCTCCTCCATGAATCTTCTTGCCTCTATCCTGATTTCTACATCCTTTGTTAAGAGCATCCCAGAGTCTTTCTGAATAAGCAAGCTTATGTTATTCCTACTTCTCTCGGTCCTCGCCTTCCAGGCCAGGAGTGAGCCACACTTTTCTCCATATTCAAAATTGTGAAGCTTGCTAACTTCCCACTTATCTTTGTTTACCTTATCAGCTCTAGCCTTAAAATCTATCTGTAGCTGTAACAGCTCTTTTTCAAGTATGGGAATCCTGCCTCTTTCTTCCAAGACGGCTAACTGCAACTGTAATTCCTTCTTTTTGATTAAGTCGAGGACCTTAGTATTCTCTATTTTCTCCAGTTTTCTTTTTAATGCCATATGTGAACCAAGGATACCCCTAAGATAGGATTTCAAAGTGTCCCAGACTATTTGCTCTGAGGCAGTCCCAACGCTAACTGAACTAAATTCTAAAAGACTAGCTCTGATTTTGGTTTTAATCTCGTCATCGAGAAGAATAGTTCTATCCAGGGTCCACCTGAACTCCGAGGAGCTAAGCTTGAAGTTGATATTTAACTCCACAGCAAAGTGATCGGACAATCCTGTGGGAATGTGTGAGACTGAAGTAATGTCAGGCACAAAAACACGATCTAGGAGAAAGAAATCTATTCTGGAGTACTGTTTATACTTCTTACTGTAGAAGGAGTACTCTCTGAGGTTGCCATGTTTTACTCTCCATACATCAATTAACGAGAAATCTTTCATGATATTTTTAAGAGCTAGGAGGGATTTATTTGGGGGATTATATTTAGCGTTTGAAGTACGGTCCAGCTGTGTGTCTAATAGAAGATTAAAGTCCCCTCCTAAGATGACTGGAGCTGAATGTAGAATAATATGTTCCTCTAACTTCTGAAGATAATCTGGGCTGTCCTCATTTGGACCATAGTACACAGCACACTGAAAAGTGAAACTTCCGATAGAGAGGACTGCCACCAGCCATCGACCCGATCGATCGGTTTCCCAGTTCTGAACCTTAATCCCCCTGTTCGCACGCACAACTAAAGCTACTCCTCTAGTAGAACCCCTCTGTTTAGAGCAGAGAACTTCCTGTACCCAACTAAGTTTTCCAAATATTTGAGCACAAATCTCCGCCTCAAGATGAGTTTCTTGCAAAAGGTATATATACGCCTCGGTATTTTTTAGAAACTCACATATTCTTTGTTGTTTCCTCAAACTTCTTATACCATTCAAATTCCAGGAAAGGAACTTATTGTTGGAGACTGTATTAGGAATCATCAGAGACTATGACCAGACCTGCAGCTAATAGAAATTTCTGTTTAAGCTCTATGTTGCAAAATAGCAATTTATGGCATATGAGGACATTTTTATATGATTTTTTCCCCTCTCCCCTGACCCCCCCCTGACCCTCCCCCCCGAGGAACCCTCCCCTTATACCTGGCGTAATCACGCCTTAAGGAGCTCTACACCCTTGAAACACCATCAGTATCTGAAAAATAAATAATTTTTCCCATTTACTCGGTGCTACATCTGACCCTTGTCTATGTGTAATTTATTTTTATTCTTTGTATATATATAAATGTTTTTTTTTTTTTTTTCATTTTATCACATTTTTTTTTTTTTTTTTACGCAAAGTCAGTTGCATCCTATTATATAAACACAAAAAAAAGAATAAAATTTACCTCTTGAGTGTTCCTTACAGAATCAAGCCTAGAAAGTAAAGTGAGTATATGGCCTACGTATGGATATTAACTTACATTTGACTTCTTATTAAGTCTTCCCAAATTAAATTAAATCATATGAGCCAAAAAGGGTTATAAGGAATATGAATCTTTCTCATTTACCCTCATACCAAAGGACTGGAATTTACTATTATCTCTATTTTCTCATTTTTTGAAGCAGTTCATCTACCTCCTCTGGATGATTACAATTGAACATCTTATTGTTCCACATAATCTTAAGTAAGGCGGGAAACTTCATTTGGACCTGGGCACCTAATGCTCGAAGCTCTGGCATCCTTGAACCCAACTCCCACTGCCTGTGGGCTGCCTTCCCCCCTATATCAGATCTAATTTGGTAAGGGTTTGCACGATAATGGAGGGAAGAACGTGCAAGACATCTAGTCAGGATTAACTCCTTAACACTATATGTCTGGAAGTAGACTAAGATTTTCCTTGGAGCTTTACGATCTGCATGCAGTCTAAAGGGATCTCTGTGTACACGCTGGATCTCAGCCTCTAGATCGATATCTAACCGGTCCTTCAGTATGTCCTCTCGCAATAATCTGCATACAAATCCCTTGATATCTTCTACCTCTTCACCTTCTGGTATCTTAAGAATTCTTAGATTGTTCCGACGACTCGCAATTTCCAATCTCTCCAAGTCCATAGTGAGGGTTCGATTTTGAGCTTTGATAGCGTCAATGTCTCTGGAATTCCCTGATGATGCTTCTGACAGTGAGTTAACTTTACTCTCCAACACACATGTTCGAGTTGCCAGCCCCTCCAGTTTGGCCTCCAGAGCGTCAAATCTATCATGCAACCCTTTCTGATTGCTCTCTGAGATTTCAAATTTCCCAAGCAGGTCTCCTCTTAAAGTCTGGAATAAAAGACCCAATCTATCGACTTCGATCTCTGCCTCAGCTGGTTCAACTGACGAACTACCAGTCTGCTGCACAGTGACTTGTTTATCGGAGGTTGGAAGGGAGAGGGTTTGCGACTGGAAGGCAGTGTTACCTGTCTGTGAGCAGAGAAGGATACTGTGCGACTCTGTCCCAGACAGAACTCGAGCTAAGGGTATCTCAGAAGTTAAGCTCTCCATAGCTGTAGCAGAAGCAGTGGCAGTGGCAGTAGCAGTAGTCAGAATAGGGGAACTCTGAGCTGTTAAAGGTAGTGAAAGGCTGGAACAGAAATCGGGACCGGGGGTAGGGCTATATACTGTATTAGGATGTATTAGATGAGTTGGAGCCTCTGACTCCCCCCCGTTAGAAAGCTCAAGTACTGTGTACCTGTTACTCAAAGGTACCGATGGAGAAGAGATCACATTATCTTCGGAGGAGTGAGCCCCTACCCCCACATCCCCTTCCACTTCAGCATCAACTTCAGCTAGTACCTCTCCTCCTATTCTCGTATCCGCTGTGCTAGTAACCTCTACGTCTAGCGCTCCCAATTTAGCCCCCGCAGTCTCTTTAATTTTTTTCTCTTTAACTTTTACAGCCTGCTCCATTATTTTAAAATAACTTTTGAGCGAGGGGGTGCCCTTATGAGCCTGGGACTGCCTCACAGCCTTTGTGACTACCACCTTCCTTGTATCTCCCTTTCTCTTCTGTTTAAAAGGGGACCGGGGTGTTGGACCTCCTTTCTCGGGAAGCTCTATTGGGTTCCAGACCGCCTGCCTAGACCTGAGCTGATATCTATTCCAGGTCGGAGGCTCTGTGTTTTTGGAGACACAGTGAAACCCCACTGTACTAAATATGACCTCCTCACTTGGTTTTACTCTTGTGGCAACCTCCTCAAGGACAGCGCTGTCAGGGCTGGGGGGGGACTGATCTGACTCAGTTAGCACTGCCGTCGAGACTGCTGCCTCCATACAGGACCTCCCCGTCAATACCTCCTTACCGCCAGTCTTCACCGACTTGCTCTGTAAGAGGCTCCAACATACCGGTCCTCTAGCGCGGAGAATGAGAGCGCCCCTGGAGCGGCACCAAAGACTTCTCCGGCTGTCTCCTGTTCTCTGCCTGCCCACCTCGGGCTCCGAAAATCCCGCAGCTGCCCTTCTCAGTCCGTTGAGCGGCTCTTCCACCTCGCGCTTCCTGACTGGACGGCAGAGTGACTCGGGCATACCGCGCAGGTCCTAGTGCTCGTCGGGTTTCGAAATGGAAAAAAAAACACCAAAACGGCGATAAAGTATATGGTGGGAAAACCAAACTAAAGAAACGTTCTCGCTGCTCACCGCATAATTCTCGTCTGCTGGCTAGGTCGATTTGACATGGGAAACACCGCTATACTATGCTGTGGCGTTCTTCAGGGTGCCGAGCTCCACAGCAGCCGTCAGCCTGCCGCCGCCATGTTCCTCCCCACCTGTGGTTTGCAAGGCTGTATCATGGGATCACTGTCACAGTATCTTTGACAGCATGATAAAGATTTTTCTAACCACAATATCATGATCCTATACTTAAAATGGTAAGTATAAAAATATTGGAGAAAAAAATATCAATCACACTATTTTCGTCCAAAAATAGACAGAAATGTTGATTTTTAAATATAAATAAAATTGAAAGTAGTAAATGTTAAATATTTTAATATAGTGTAAATTAAATATATTTCACTAATATTTAATACTATCTATAAATATATACTTCTATGAACACACAAACACATATATGTGTTTATATTTATACAAATATATACATATATGCATATTGTGTAACATGATCATTAAACCTATCTATTTTACTTTTTTTATATTTTAAATGTGTTACTATGAATATATATATATATATATATATATATATATATATACATATATTTTATACAACGATTTATTTTACACTATATTAATTTTTTATACTTTAAATATGTTGATATGGACACGTTAGAAGGTGTTTTTTCCTGCCCGCACCCCGCTCCATAAACTTTCTAAAGAGTCCAAATGAAAAGTTATTAAAGCTTTCGACTCTTAACACGGCACAGCACATGTTAAAGGCAGCTTTCCCTGCCCGCACTTCGCTCGACAAACTTTCTCCAGCCTCCGCAGCGGCACATGGGAGACTATACCCGATGAGACGCTAATAAAGTGCTGGACTCTTCCCACAGCGCGGAACACATTAGAAGGTGGCTTTCCCTGCCCTTACGCCTCTCTGCAAAACTTTTGTACAGAGCCCTGCTGCTGTAGTTGGACTACGTCCACAAGACTCCACAGGGGCACAGGATGGATTGCTGCATGATGAAGCGCTATTAAAGTGCTGTACTCTTTCCAAAGTGCAGGACACAATAGAAGGCAGTTTTCTCTGCACGCACCAAGATCCACAAACTTTCTATAGAGCCCTGCTGCTGGGGTGTGACTACATCCCCCAGCCTATAGAAGGACACAGAAACGGGGTGTGCACTGGACATGCCTGTGTGAAGAAGGGCCTGTCTTAGCCCGTCTGAGACTGAGAGAGGCAGGAATTAACATCGACTGTTCCACAGATCCATGCGAACTGTGAAGGACTATTCTCACCCAATCACAGTAAGATCTTTTCAGCCATTTTTGTACAATCACAATGGGCAAACGGACGGTGAGAGGCAGTCCTCAGGTGGTGGAAAAGACTGCAAAAAAGCAGCCCAGCATACAGCAAAGAATTGTACTATTGATGACAATGATCATCTAATTGAAGAGGTAGAATCACTATTAAATAAGAGAAATACACCAAATCATGCAGAGTCTGACCCCAAGGTAGCTGACATCTAGTCTACAAGACGATTCATGGACAAGGCCCAGCCTACCTGGAAAGCAAGCTCAAACCCCACCTACCTACTAGAACCCTCAGGTTCGCTGGTAAGCAGCGCCTAAAGGTCCCTAAAGTGCGCACTGTGAGATACGGTGACAGGTCCTTTAGTAAATTAGCGCCTGACTTCTGGAACGCTCTGCCCTTATCTATTAGGGTGCAATCCAACCACTTCAGCTTCCGAAAAAATCTAAAGACATGGCTGTTCTAGTGCCTTCCTCTTCCTTAATTTATATCTCCGCTTTCACGTCTGTATGTTGTTGTGTTCAATGCAAGCGCTCTGAGACCTTCGGGTGATTTATGCGCTATACAAAAGACAATTTACATTACAATACATTACATCTTTAAGAAAAAAAACTACTACATCTACCGGCATGAAGAAACAGTTATTAGTACCTTCAGAGACACAACCAGGTGTGACTGAAACTCTTCAAATAAAGGACACTGACTGTGGGCCTAACCCACAAAACATGGGTCTGCAAGTGCACAATTCAATTGTAGGTGGGAATTTACCAAAATTAACTACTGTCCCTGAGATTGTGTGCAGAAATTAGTTTATTCCACAACATCCGGAATACCGGAATTAGAAACCTAACCATAGGAAGAACAGGGATCCGACTGACCATGTGTGAAAAACCCTCTTTCCAGAAATAAAAATTATTTTCTAGAGTCCTCTCACCCACCAGGGTCACCCCTAGGTGGCATGCTTCATAATTGAGGTTCTCTCAATCCGCTGTGGATTGAGGCGTGCTACGACATGCGAACTACATAGGAGCACTTCGTTTTGGGAACATATGTGTGGTGCAGTGATTTGGAGTGGGAAACAAAGAGGTTAAAAATACTTAGCTAGTGAGCTAATATTTTATTCCTACTCTTAGTCGGTATGTTTTAAAAGGAGGGGTTAACACTAGGAAAAGACCTAACTGTAATGAGTATGGTGTCCCTAGTACTAGGTCAACATGTTTTGAGCTTTCCCCTAAAGCTCTTCTTCAGGACCACACGAGGTCCAGCCCGTGCGCACCACTCTTAAAGAATTCTGTTAATCTGAAACAATGGGGTGCTCACCTAATGTAGATTCACCGGATATTTAATACATATGGTGGTGCACTGACACGCTGTATCCATAGAATATAAAGCAAAGGAAAATTAAAAAAGCCTGCCTACCAGCCAAGCTGGCAGGCCTTTATTTATGCGGCGTTGTATCTCGAACAATGTACTTCTCTATAGTGGGTGTACTTAACAGCTATTTTGTGCTATCATCTGCGGTGGAAGAAATCTGTCACACACAATGTCGTGAAGAAAAGTGGTCATGTACAAATTGCAGTTTAAAAGCACTCGTGAAAAAGACACCACATGAAATACAAAATATAACAATACTACTACTATTTTGTTATATATTGTATGTCACGTAGTGTCTTTTTCACAAGTGCTTTTAATCTGCAATTTGTACATAACCACTTTTCTTCACAAAGACATTGTGTGTTATTGATTTCTTCCACCATAGATGATCGCACAAAATAGCTGTTAAGTACACCCACTATAGAGGAGTACATTGATCGAGATACGATGCAGCATATATAAAGGGCCTGCCAGCTTGCTGGTAGGCAAGCTTTTTAAATTTTCCTTTGCTTTATATCCTACAGTGTTTCAGTGTACAACTATATGTATGAAATATCAGGTGAACACACATTAGGTGTGCACCCCATTGTTTCCTATTCACAGGATTCTTTAGGAGTGGTATGCATGGGGCTGGCCCTTGTGTGGTCCGGAAGAAGAGCTTTAGGGGAAAGCTTGAAACTTGTCGACCCAGTACTGGGGACACCATACTCATTACAGTTAGGTCTTTCCCTAGTATTACATTTCTGATTTTAAAACATACCGACTAGGAGCAGGAATAAAATACTAGCTCACTAGCTAGATATTTGTAACCTATTTTGTTCCCTCTCCACATCACTGCACCACATATATTTTCCAAAATCTAAGTGCTCCTACATAGTTCACAAGTCGCAACATGCCTCAATCCACAGCGTATTGAGAGGACCCCAATGATGAAGCATGCCACCAAGGGGTAAACCTGGTGGGTGAGGGGACACTAGAAAATAATTTTTCTTTCTGAAAAGAGGGTTTGTCACACATGTTCAGTGGAATCCCTGTTCTTCCTATGGTTAGGTTCCTAATTCCGGTATTCCGGATGTTGTGGAGTTGCATTCAGTAAGGAGGGTGGAGCTAATCTTAACCTCAACCTACCCCCGTTTTTTGATTGCAGAAATTAGTTTAGCCCACTACACTGGATAATGAGAATAGTACTGTAGGTAGTCCAGTTATACAAAGGACTCAGCCTAAGTCAACCACGCTTGTGTCTACACAGTGTAATTGTCACAATGAATTATGGGAATTAAAGGTTACCATTACTCAATTGAGGGAACATCGTGTCCAATTGAAGGCACAAGTAGGATCCTTAGTAGATAAACTGGGTACACCACAATAATCAGTCAGTGGAGACAAGATAACCAGCTATAAGAGAATGGGAAACGAACAAGCTGTAAGTAGACCCGGTGCAAGTGGTTTGGACCAAAGTAGGCCCACATACTTGCAATTGGCCCAGCAAGGGTCAGTCTCAGAAAACCGCTTTGATCAGATGCCCTCACATAAGAATCCATGGCGAGGGAATAGCAGTGCTCATCCAAGTTTTCCCCACAAGGTCGTCAAAGCCAATAACTATGTAGTCAAACCACAATTCCCATTACGAGGATCTTCCATGAGAAGGAATGTTTAACATCATATTCATCTAACATATGAGATATATTGGAACAAAGGCTTATCCCGGTAGGAGGAGATTACGTGTGGGGGACATTGGGAACACAAGATACGCTCCTTGCCCCAGGTCTAAGAACTCACAGGAGTACATAGGTAGCAAATTATTCATTTTTTTCTTTTCTTTATTGTATTTTCAAATTTTGCAGACATACAATTATTCGATAAGAGTACATATTGACAGCTGTGAATATACATCAGCAAGGGGAAGAATATACATGTGTGATAAATGATTAAGGAAAAGAAGATATAATACACAGTATTTTCCTATTTTCTTTTCAATATTTTGAGCAAGTATACTCTACGCTATGCATGAGTTTCGTTGCTTTTTCGAATTACAAACGATATTGCCTTACAATTGCCCCTTATGCTGACATATAAACATAACTGAATTTGGTTTAAGAATTCCATTAATAATGTCAATATAAAAGATATTTGCTTAATTGTCTTGTCTGTTCTGAAAGGGAAACAAATAGAACTGGAAGAAAGATAAAAAGTAAATTTTAACTGCCTTCAAAAATAGACTGTATTTTGGATTGTAATATGCTTGGTCTGTACACAACCGGTGCAATGTAGATCAGGGTGATGTTATCATTGGTGCTTTCAATAAGAAACTAGATCATGGCATGTAGTATCTGTCCTGTCAAACAAGGTATTTATGGGTTAATTCAGCTCATGGTGTCATTTTAACTCGTGAGTTTGCTTATATGGAATACATGATGTATCTACATGTCAATAAGCCCATCGCCATAATTTCCTGCTTGGGAAGGTGTGACCTGGTCTTCATCCTCCCCTCTATTAAGTACTTTAAGGATGATGTCGCAGTCTTCTGCAATTGGGTACTTGAACAATCCTGCTGTTTCTTCTCTGTGTAATGATGTGCTCTCAGTTTGTGCCCATATTGTGAGATATGCCAACAAGCTATCAACCACTAGGGGATCATTGTGTTTCTATCTTTTAGGTATGAGTCGTTTTGCCGCTGCCAAACCTAAATCTGTGAACCTGTGGTTTTCTTTGATCTGGGGTATAAGTTCATAATACAGGCCTCCCATATGTTTGCCAGTGGTGTCTTCGTATATTTGGTGAGTATAGTTATTACTGCCTGTCAATATGTATGGAGATAAGTGCAAGACCATAACATGTGCAAGAGATCTGCGTCTACTTGTTGACAACGTGGGCAGGCCAAGGCATCAGTGTGAAAATACCTGTTTAGATGGGTAGCAAATTATTCATGGTTAATGTTCCTAAAGTACTGAGTGGTTTATGAGAAAATAATGAGGCCTTGACCAATAAAGTTATACATTGGACTAGGTATACTTGACACTCCGTTCCATTATTAGATCTGACATCTTCTCTGTGAGACACTCCTGTTATAATGATGAATACAGCTATATAACACTTGAATTAGCTAATGGCAGTTAGTGGATTGGCCTGGTGAACTTGGATCAGAGCACTTTACCTCCTAATGGGTCGAAGATCCAATTTAAATTCAACTTACTAGAAAGAAGCTGAAGGCATAGTGTCACCTACAACAAAGCCTGAGTCCTTAGCAGCAAACGGGACAAGGGGGCCATTAAAGTTTGACCAGTGCCAGAACATAACCTAGAGGTCAGCCTGACAGGGCGAAGCATTGCCACTCCCTAATCCGGGACTAGGTTTGGTGGTAGAAACTCCTAGGTGTTGTCTCTCCGACCCTACGGGTCACATATCAACTCAGCTGAGATTAGAACTGTGAGGAGGCAAGCCCTAGCAAATTAAGCACCCAGGGCCAATGAGACATATTCTACACTAAAGATACTCTCGTGGAAAATAGCTCGTCTGAAGCCCACATTGATTAATGTGGTTCCAAGATGAGGAGAAGCTGCCGTGTGAGGTCCTGTTGCGTCAACATCAAAATTCCTGTAGACGAGGTTTGCAATGCAAAGTCTAGGTATCAAGGATGCAGCGCACAGTGGACAATCAATCAGTTCTGAGGATGCTGGGATGCAGAGGCCGTCGTCGTTATTGAGCTGCTATCAATGAGGGATGCGAGGACCTGAATTGGAGATGTGGTGTGCTGTCAGTGATGCGTCATGTCCAAAAATGCGAGGGTGATGTCAACCTTATGCGCCAGGTGCAAACCATTCAATAGCGGTGATGCATCAGTTCTGATTGAGGATGCACCAAGGAGTTGTGTCGGTTCGGCTCAATGATGTGACGCTAAGCTAAAAAGATGTGATAGTCCCACTTCCAAGGGTCCAGGACTGGGGTGGCACCATTTGGCAGGGAATACTCACAGATGGCAGATCCAGGTGCAGATGCAAAGTTGTTGGAAGCCTGTTATGTCCCTGATGATTTGGATCAGGTGGCCAGCAAACTATCCTTTAAAGTCGCTCTGGGTTCTGGGTTCAAGAGATGCAGGAGGTCCAGTCCTTCTCACCCAGGCAAGAGGACAGCAAGCAATAGGTCAGCACAGCAAAGCAGGAGACCAGTAGAGTAGCAGTCCAACAGAGTGGCAGTCCTTTTAGCAGAGTATCCATAGGCCCAGAAGTGTACTGAAGTGGTAGTGTCTGAGTTCCTTCTTTTATGCACAGTTGTTCCTTTGAAGTAGGGAGAAACTTCTAGAGACAAGACTTTGAAGCGCAACAATACCCTTTCCTGCCAGCCCTGGCTCCAGACTAACTACAGGGGGTAGCAGCCCTTTGTGGAGGAACATTACACACCCTATTCAGGTGTAGGTGAGGCTGGGTCCAGCTACTCCCTCCCACCCTGTCAGGATAGCTTTTCATTCTCACCTATGCCCCAATTGTGTGTTGCTGTCTAGGTGGAATACACAAAGGACCAACTGCCAACTACACCCAATCATGTGACCAGAGAAAGGCTGCAGACACCAAATGGCTAAGGCACTAAAATGTGAAGTTCCTAAAAGTGCTATTTTCACAATTGTAATTTAAAATCCAACTTCACCATAGGTTAGGATTTTAAATTAGGATTCCAGATTCACCAAACGTGAACCACAAATATATTCCCATTTGGAAATTACACTTATAAAATGTAAAAAGGCAATCCCATTGCTATCCCATGGGAAAGATAGACCTTGCAGTAGTGAGAAACAGATTTGAGAGTGTTTCACTGCTAGAACATGTAAAACTTGAAAGTACATGTCCTGCTTTTTAAATACATTGAACACTGCCTTCTGGGATGTCCAGGGCCTATGATAGGGGTGACATATGTTTTACAAAGGAAGGTTTGGGCATGGCAAGAGGTTTAACTTGCCAGGTCGACATGGCAGTTTAAAACTGCACACACAGGTTCTGCAATGGCAGACCTGAGCCATGTTTAAAAGGCTACTTAAGTGGATGGCACAACCACTGTTTAAATTACAGACCCTGGGCACAGATAGTGCATATTACAAGGGACGTATAGGTAAATTCAATATGCCACTTATGGATAAGCCAAAGTTACCACGCTTTAGGGAGAAAGCACAAACACTTTAGCACTAGTCAGAACTGGTAATGGGTGCAGAATCCTAAGGCCAGACAAAACAGGAGGTCTGAAGGCAAAAAGGTAGGGGAAACCATACCAAGGATAGCAGGTCTAACAGTGAACCTCCCACCTTCTATTATCCATCAAAACAAAGTTTCCTGAAAATTGGGCAAATAAAGTTTAATCTTGTAATACATTCTGGAGACTAGTGTCTGCATCATAATCTACTTTAAAACCAATACTTAAACTTCTTGATTATAAATGAGACCTTTACATGTAAGTCAATTGAGGATTGGCACTCTACTACAAAACGATGCCCTCTTTGCGAGAAAACATATTCTGGTGGAGGGTCTAGACATATTTTTTGCTTTAATGCCACTGGTACTATCGCCCTAACCTAGGGCTGAAAAACCTTTACGCATACAGAATATAGGAGTGTATACATTGCCAGGAGCTAGTCATTTGATGTCTTTAAACATTGTCTTAGATGGTCAAATGTTCATAAAAGGATGCAGTTACATCACATTCTTGCCACAATTTCCATTATATGCTGGTACTCATCTGATATTGCCAGCAAGGTGTTTCAGATTTATCAAATATCCTTTTATTTATCCTCAGAGACAACTATACTGATTCTGGTCTGATATCGGCAATCAGATGATTTACATTTAGCAGATATCCTTTTCCTTATACTGTTGGACAACTATACTAGTATGATATTGCAAACAAGCTGTCTCAAATGTATCAAATATATTTTTCATGGTAGCTGATTCAAATGTATCAGACATCCTTTTCTTTATACTCCAAGACATATATACTGGTACCCGTCTGATATCGAAAGCAAGCTGATTCAGATTTATCAAAAATCATTTTCTTTATACTCCAAGACATATATACTGGTACCAGTCAGTCTGATAGTGACAGCAAGCTGATTTACATGATCAAATATTCTTTTCTTTATACTGCCGGACAAATATACTAATCTGATACTGCTTATAATTTATAGACAAGTATACTGGTGCTGGTCTGATATCGGCAGCAAGCTGTTTCAGATTTATTAAATATCCTTTTATTTATCCTCGGAGACAACTATTCTGATACTGGTCTGATATCGGCAAAAATCTGATTCAGATTTATCAAATATCCTTTTCTTTATCCTCTGAGACATCTACACTGATTCTGGTCTGATATCAGCAACCAGCTGATCTACGTAGCAGATATCATTTTCCTTATACTGTTGGACAACTATACTAGTCTGATATTGCTAACAAGCTGTCTCAAATGTATCAAAATCTTTTTCATGGTAGCTGATTCAAATTTATCAGGTATCATTTTCTTTATACTCCAAGACATATAACCTGGTACCCATCTGATATCGAAAGCAAGCTGATTCAGATTTATCAAAAATCTTTTTCTTTGTACTCCAAGACATATATACTGGCACCAGTCTGATAGTGACAGCAAGCTGATTCACATTGATCAAATATTATTTTCTTTATACTGCCGGACAAATATAAGGGTCTGATATTGCTTATAATTTATAGACAAGTATACTGGTGCTGGTCTGATATTGGCAGCAAGCTGATCAGATGTATCAAGTATCCTTTTTTTATTCTTCATGAAAACTATAATAATACTGGTCTGATGTCGGCAGCTGGCTGATTCAGACTTATCAAATATCCTTCTCTTTATACTCCACAACATATGTACTGGTGCTGGTCTGATATCGACGGTAAGCTCATTCAGATTTATTAAATAGGATGTACGTCGTTACAACGCATGCTTTTACAACGCATGCCTTTACGACACAAGTTTTACAAAGCAAGTCGTTACAACGACTTGCGTTGGGGGTGCTGGATAGTGAATAGTTTAATTTACAATTCCAACTCTAGTCCCGGTGGATAGTAGGGAAGGTGTTGGATAGTAAATTAAAACTGTTCCCTATCCTAGAGCGCCCCCCAGCGCAAGTCGTTGTAAAAGTTGCGTTGTAATGGTTGCGTTGTAAAGGTACTTCGTTGTAAAAGTTGCGTTGTAAACGCTGTTCCCCTATTAAATATAATTTTCTTTATTCTCCAAGACATGTATATTGGTACCGGTCTGATATCGACGGCAAGCTGATTTGGATTTATCAAATATCCTTCTCTTTATACTCCGAGACATAAATACTGGTACTTTTCTGATATCAATGGCAAGCTGATTCAGATTTATCAAAAATCCTTTCTTTGTATTGAGAGACACTATAGTTATCTGATAGTGCCAACAGTCTGATACAGGTTTATGAAAATACCTTTTTTTTATACTCCG
The DNA here is from genome assembly GCF_964261635.1 of Lissotriton helveticus. Classification (NCBI taxonomy): domain Eukaryota; kingdom Metazoa; phylum Chordata; class Amphibia; order Caudata; family Salamandridae; genus Lissotriton; species Lissotriton helveticus. The sequence continues at coordinate 1,063,693,699 of NC_136070.1, read as the reverse complement.
AGGCAACTGTACTGGTGTTGGTTTGAAGATAATCTAGATTTATCAGATATCCTTTTCTTTATTGTCAGAGGCAATTACATTTCTAAATTGTTTGAGTGGCAACATCACTAAGGGGGACCAGTGGAGAGATATCTTGACAGGGGTACCAGCTTTCTTAAGGAATAGGCTCACTTATTATGAAATGCCTAAATAACCATTTATATCTGTATTTTGCGATATGTCTGGTTCTTTTCTCTTTTCATTAGTTTGTTACTTAGCAAATTTGTACTGGGAAGTTTTTTCAATTTGTAACTAACTGTTGTGTACTGGCTTCTTCAATAACAAATGAATAATTGATGTACACTTTCCATTCGCCTATGTTTTCCTCAAACAATCAAGTTCAGGCGGCAATATATCAGATTTATTAATTAATATATTTATTTTTATTACTTTATTAGTTAAGCACAATGTCCATCCCACATAGGGTCTCTTGGCGTAACGGATTAATAGTTACAAACAACATCTGGATGACTAAAGTGACTTTATTTGGGAAGTGAGTTGTGAGAAGTCATGTTATTGACTCTCTGAATTTTTATAAGGGAAGCTTCATTCTGATTCACTTGAAGAATAGAATGCCATGTCAGAGCACCCAAGTCTTTGAAGGCATTGTAACTGCTTGGGGGGCGATGTGGCCTAATGTCTTTGGAACTTGGAGAATCAGGGTCTAATCCCAGCCTCTGCTCACCCTCCTATGGTTCTCAATAAATCACTCTTATTTCCCTGTGACTAAAATGATAAAAACATGAGGAACTAGTCTGGTTCTGTTGAAATAGATGTCTAATCCCCTGGGCCAAGTTTGCGATGTAAAAACAATTGCAAAAAATCTGATGCAGCATGAGAAACTGGGTGTATGTTAAGATGCCAAGATTTCTTACAACATGACTAGCTGGGGGCATATTTTCAGAGCATCCTGTGAACCCCATACATTAAGGTGATGATCAATGAGCATAATTTCCTTTTCAGAAAGGGTTAAGTTTGAAAAAGAACTCATCAATCCAATGGTGTCTTCAAGAGATATGGAGAGTGCTGCCATAGCACCTGGATTCTCCCACTTACCACTGAGGAGGACATTTGCGTTACCGGCATAAATATATAGTGCAAGGTACAGATTAATATATAACTGTGCAAAAAACAGTTTCTGACTGTTCACATTATAGCGTAGTTGAAACCCCATTAGCGACAGGTAATGAAAAAATGACATTTCTACTTTTTTGTAATAATTTATTACAATTGCTTTTTGAAATCACAATGTCTCTGTCCAAGCCAGCAAACAGTGTGAAAGGAAGGTCAGAGAGCTGACTTGCAACTGCTACTTAAATACGAAAAAGTAGCCCAACAACTCTGTTTCATCTGGGTTGAAGGTCTGTTTAAACTTCCACTGTTAGCTAATACATAGAATTCTAGATAGGTAACAGTGAATTACAGGAGTTTTGAGTGACATCAAATAGACAACCAGAGTGAAACTGGAGTTGTCTATGATGTCAATTAGAACCCCGAGGCGAAAAACAACCTGTATAGTTCCCTTTCTACCCATCTATACTTTTATGTTTTGTATGGCCCCAAATCATCTTCCCCTGTATTTAACTGCTATGCAGTTGGGGAGGCATACATAACATGGCTCTGTTATGTAACCCTGTTCCAATTTTTAAAAGAAAAACCTACCTGCCGTCCTTGACCAATACCGACCACCTTCCCTGTCATCCTTTCCCCTCATGCAGCTGTGCTGTCTGCTTTCAGTCAAAGTAGACAAGAAGTGCTGCACTGACAGGCTCCCAGGGAGGCCTGTTAGCCTGCCCTGGAGGGCCTTTCTTACATCACAACAGTGAGTAACCAGTTTTGGTATCAACTGTTGTTACACAGCAGTGAGTTATGACTCTTAGAAACTGAAATAAACGGAAGCAAACTATGAGAGCCATATATAACAAAGTAATAAATATGGACTATGTTTGTTTATTGCCTTGCTGGAATTCAGTACAGGAAATTCAAACTCTATTGGTATCTTGATAGCCATTCTGAACAACAGCCAATTTTTTAAAAGTGACTTACATGAAACTGCTTAAAATATATTTCCATTCAATCAAAAACTGCATATAGGCTGCCTATCTTCACAGCACAGATGTCCGTCCCATATCTACAACTATTGCATCTTTTTCATCAGAAATAATACAAAATCAAGGATTTAAAAGAGGGCCTGGGGTAGGGGGTTGGGGTGAATAGACTGACCATGTATCACAAGGAATAAAGTAGTTTGCACTGTAGTTTATAAGGATATTACAAGTCACTGTGGATTTGTGTGACTTTATAAAGGTCTCAAGGCTTGTCTCTATGGTCTGAAACCTCCCAGTTGACTTGAGATATTATTATACTATAGCCACCTTATCATATGTGACAGAAAGCTATTTAAATATTTTTCAACTCACACTGTAAGAAAAGTTTATTACAGTTTATTTAGAAAGTTTTCTATAGCGCGAACATTACCACCGAGGGTATCAGAGCGCTTTACAGTTTATACATCAAGAAGGATACAAGCAGTCAAAAGAGAACAAACAAGGACAAAAGTTATCAGTCTTGTAGAGCTAGGCCCCTCTGGAGCCCTGGCAGCTAGGAAACAAATCTCCGAGTGTAGCCTCAGTCTCCATTGGAAGCGATTTTCTAAGGCAGAAATTTCTCTAAATGAGCAGTTTTTCCAGAATAGTGAACTTATGCCACCAATAGGGATATACACCCAAAAAACCTTTGGACACTGTGTGTACAAGGTAAAAAAAAACTGCATTAGTGACAAACGCTAAAAGTTCAATATAAATCAATGTGTGTCAACAAATACTGTAATGTTGTACCAATATTTGTAGAAACTGAAAGCATATCTTCTTTGTTTGACTATTTCACAATGGTAACACTTACCTCAAGTAGCTTAAGTAGAGTACAAATGTACCACATATTATATGGTGTCAGTACTGAAGTAGCTTATCAATACATCACACTCTATGTATTTACCTATGAAATTTAGACATATTGTTATTGTGGATTGACAAATGACTCCAATAGCACAAGTAGGGCTTGATATATTTCTAATCCAGTTTAGAACTAAGCAACTATTTATTCACGTTGGAGTACAAAATATCTCAAATTATTTCAAGGTTGTCCCACCTTTGTAAAATTGTTGTACAATACATGGTGGCTTTCACCTTAGGCAAAAAGTAGAACCACACCATAGTAAATATGACATACACAGATTCACATGATACAGACAACAAAGAACCAAATGCAATTCACAATATGAAACAGATCACACCTTGATGCATTTCACCATGTTCCATATTAGTGATGAGCTGGGCCTCATTTTGAGTCTTCAAGATGGGATACTCTAACATATACGTGATGGAACATGCAATCTGCCAAAATCCATTAAAGTATCCCATTTTTCTGCCTCACCGAGTTCTCATCTGGACATAATAAAGGATACTGAAAAATGGTTTAAGGTATGAGTTTCTCTGTCACGATTGTGTACACATTCCAGTCTGTGTTTCTACAAATATTGTGTGCCTAGCACAAGTACTTGTACAAAAGCACACTGGCTTACATACACATTTGTGAAGGAGTAAGAAATCATGCAAACCCGTAGTTTTTAACATGTATGAAACAGTATATCTGATGCAAAACACAATTGGGATATATGTAGACTCCAAAACATAGTCATTAATTTTGATGTGACTAGTGATTTTGGCTCACATGCTCACTTGTTTGTGTAAAATGCCAACTTACCAATGTGACATTTGGAACATCCACTGTATCATAAGTGCATAGTGAGCTATGTCACATGTAACTGGTCCACGGTTACATCAATTACACAATAAGTGTCCTGTTGGGTCAATATCTCTTCTACAGAGTCTAAATGATCCACTTTCCCTCTACTAACTCTTCCACTGACTCATAAGTTTATGAAAAGACATGCTTTGTTAGTTTTCTGATTTACTAACATCATATATTAAGTTAGAGAACTCTTAGTTAATGCAACCTGAAGAGCCCCTACATACAAGATATGGTGTATTCTTCATACAAATCTTAACAAGGTTCGAGAAATTTGTGAAACTTGCAAATTTCGTATTACATGAATTTTGCAATAAATGTGTGAATTTCCTGAGTGAGAAATTTTGCATAATATTTCCCCACTTTTTATATGAGAGGCTATAAAAGAGTTCGAACCGGAAGGCATCTTGGGTGAAGTTGTTGAAGAATCTGCTTATCAACTGGACTGCTTTTTGTGAACTGTGGTGCTTTGGTGCATAATAGACAAGCTTGATGGAGATGGTAGCATGATCAGACCTGTTTATGTGCTCTGGGATATGTCTGATTATGCTTGTGAACGTTACGCAAATGAAATCCAGGATGTTGCTTGCGTGACCAACTGTGTGATGGAGATAGTTATATAGTATGTCGAAAAATGCCTTACACATGGGAAATGTTAGAAATTGGGTCTCTAGGTGGCAGAGGTATGCACCCTGTCCAAGTATCCTGACTCACAGCATTCTCCCACTCAAATCATGTTTCCATTGTTACCATTCACCAATAAACTACTTGTGGAACATTCGCCAGCTTTCACATCGGAAGTCACCAATTTTAATTCCTGCACTCCACTTGCCTAAATTGTGTTATACCAGGCAAATGCTCTGCTTCAAGGTCCATGTCTGCTAATGAACACGGAGAGGCATTTATTTTGCACTGACAAGAAACATGAGTACAGTTTAATAAAAAAACATTGTGGAGTGTTTTTTTCGATGTTTACAAAATCCAAAATGATGTGCCTTTCCAAGCAGACTTGTCTTCACTTTAGTGGCGCTTCCCTATTCCTCCTGCCACCGCTGCACCATCCCTCTCACCTCTCTTTCAGCAAGAAACAGAAAACACTTTTCATTTTTCAGTGCAGTGTAGTCACAAATTTGTCAGTGCCTTGAAACCCTTGGTGTTTAGACGCTCTTCCAAAACCCCTAAATTAAATAACACTAAAAAGTAATATTAAAAAGCAACATTCAGGCTGGGATAAGATGTTCAAAAATAGACTTCCATTGAGATTTGTGTACATATCTGACTTATTGGCCCCAGAGTTACATATTTTTAGAATACTTGTTCCAAATCACATACAGGAAAGGGCAGTGATGCCTTGCCAGTGACAAATTCCGCACTATAAAAATGGTAACAAAGTTATTACTACAAATATAAACAAGGGAAAATGCCCAGGTGTTATTACTTGGTAGAACGAGTTGTTATAACATAAGTGTTTGTAGGTCATAATGGTGCACCACTTGGGCCTCTCAGCCTATCGAATGGTAACATGTTTTTTTGTTACCTCCTTCAAGGATAATCCTTTAAAAGATGAAAAGCTGAGTCGATAAAGCAGAATCAACAGATTTGTCTTGTTTGTGCATAGTCCATCAAGCTACCAGACCCAGCTTATGCACTAAAGAACTATAGTGTCCACTTAAAAGAAAAAAAAGTCATTACAAAGGAAACCTTTCAAAAACTTCCTTTCACTATTGAAATACCCTAGAAAAAATTGTGTGTGCTTCAGTTGTTCTAAAAGGCCCCCTAGGGCTACACTTCTGGGACAGAGAATTTTAACAACTCGAAACATCATCCCCGGGATGCACTGCTAGTGCGAAGCTTGGTTTACCAACTCAAAAAGTTAGCCTATGGCTGCACAGCTAGTGTAAAAAGTGTTTTACCAATTCAAAAATATTTCCAGGCCCAGGCTGTTTTCAAAGTTTCTAGACCCATATGAATCCCTTTCAAGGACATGGGGTTTGTTCACCTCGCTTGCTAAATTGGATCTAAGACACACACTTTTGCCTCACCACTTTCCAAGTTCACCAGCCGCCACTGGGCCTTTCTACCTTTTAGCAATGAGATTTTTTTCAATGACAAAGCTGCCATGATGTCGCAAAGATACCAAGAGAGGGAAGGCTTGTGCCCGCAACAAAATGCCTCAAAATCCAACCAAGGTGTGATAACTAATCAGTGCATTCAGTCCGAGCAGTGTTTACCTGTTATGCTTAGAAATATTTTAAATATCACATTCTTTTCTAGTCTAGGAATTGCAGTGAGAACTACTTGTCTCATTGTTGGTGTGGAAAAATCTTCAGGTGAACATTTCATGACATTTCTCAAAAGGAGGCCTTTTAGTGGTAGGAATGTGACACTGGACGTGTTAATGGGTAACAGAAAATTATGTCACCATTGTCAAGGAGAAAGCCGTCTATCGAACAAAATATTGTATACATTTTTAATATAGAAAACAATGAGATGCAACAGAGGCAGAGATGATAGGCGGGGTACTATAAAAAGTTTGTAGAAAAGGCAGTTGGGACAGATGGAGTGATATTAAAAAAGGATGCGAATGTGGTAGCAGAATCAGTATCCACAGTGCAGTGTGTGTAGCTAGGTCTGATGGTCGATTAGACTAAGTAAGTAAGAAACTTTATTGTATAGTTAATAAAAACCATTACAAAAAAAATAAAAACATCGGTTAAAACTAATCAATATACATTCCTGTTTTGGACTTAGCAACATTAGAGAGGAAAATTATGTAAAAAATGTCCAGTGCCAAGTCAATTTATTTACGATTAGACTAATACATCGCAAGCAGGGCTCTGTGTTCGACCCCATGATCACAGACTCGAATCGTGGCATGTTTAGACAGACCCTCGTTCTTCGGGGTCGATAAAACGAGTATTATCGAGTAAATTAGTGTCTGTCAAAAAGGCACGGGTCCCTTTGTGAGTGAATATGCTTTCCACAAAAATACCTGTTATGTTATACTAGAGACCAAACATTGTTGATTTGGAAAACAACCATGGGGTCAAAAGCCAGCTTCATGAAATGTGAAATTGACAAAATGTCGACCTGATGAAAAAGTGAAAAAAATACGCGAGCCCTTTATTGAACCCCAGGCCCCAAGTAAAAAATTGATGTAGGGAAAAGAGGTTTATAAAGTAGATGGCATTTGTCACCACATTTTTTGAGACAGGAGTACGAAGAAGAAAGAACTCCTCTTTCTGCATATTACCATTGGAATGATGTACACGCAATTAATGTAAATGAATCTGCTTTTCATTTTCAGTGGTTACCTTGAAAATGTGACATAGAACCATGTACCTCTTCCTACACCACAAAAATTACAACAAAAATGGGGGTTTTGATGGAATCAGCTATAAATTGAAGAAATATCAAACATATTGTGTCCCTGCATGCAGGTTTGCAATGTGACACGTCATCATTTCTGTCCTTCACAGCTCAAGTTAATCTCACAGGCTCCCTCACTGGGTTCTTACAAATGGACTTCATCAGGCTCAGCAGGAATTCAGAGTACTGGTTTAAAGGACTCAGGCAGTAAAACTGAAGCACTTACATGAGCCCTTTTCTTATTCTTGTCTGAGTTTACCTTTCATCAGCACTGGCCTGCCTGTAGGCCCATGGTACAAGCTAAACCTTAGCTCTTGTTTGCACTGAGATGCCTCACAACCTATGCTCTGTGGTTCTGCATCACTGGGGTTACCAGGGTCTCAAGCATTCCATCCTTTCTAGGCAGAGAGTGGTGGCCCATTGGGCTAGGTTGTAAGTGCACAGTAGAACTGTGTATACTTTGATTAACTATGGCATCCATTTTCACTGTACCTTTAAACAATCGCTTAGGTTGCAGTAATCACCAGGCACCCTCCACACTGTTTTTTTAGGTCTCGCGTAGCATTGCAGCGCTTGTCATATATAGATTTTTGGGGGTTTGCTATTAACTTTGGCCCTAGATTGATGAATCTTCAGAAAATTTGCCCCAAAAAAGTGAATTCACCTCAGCTCCTTCTTGGCGAATTTTAGGGTGATCCGTCTCTGCCCCTGTTCCATATGGATTCTTTGAGAGACAGGCAGTGTTGTGTATTTATATATCTGTGCATATATTTATACCTGTAACCCGTGAGCAAGGCGATTCACGCCGAAACGTGTAGGGTGTTTTTTCCTGGCTCTAATGTGAGATTGAATAAATCCTTTTTCAACTTCAATTCGGATTTGGTGTTATCTTGGAAGGAGTGCACTCAGACACATTGTTGTGCTTGATGAGCAAGTATATATATATATATATAGATATAGATATAGATATAGATATAGATATATATATATATATATATATATATATATATATATATATATATATATATATAGATAGAGAGAGATGTAAACAGCACTATGCTGAAGTCGGAGCACAGAAGAAAGCTCACACTCCGAAATATCATTTGCAGTAGTAGTCCACTCAAAGGCTGACTTGTATGTGTATGTACTTTGTGGGCTCTGGAGATCAGCCCTAGGACTTGTCTGCTTCAGCTTAGGGACTTTTTTTCTGTTCAACTGCCTCTATGTAACTGTCTTGATAGAAAACGACCAGCAGAGGTCAGTAAAACACCTGAATTACTTTCTGCAGAGGGACTTTATTTTTTACATTTTTCTGGCAATTGCCTCTATTTAACTTTCTTGATAGAAAACGATCAGCAGAGGTCAGTAAATTATCAGAATAACTTTAGCATTCTTTAGAATCCAGTCCATAGACATTTTCTTCCACAAGCAACCATAGACAATAATATGTTTTTCAAATCTTGTATTTTCAGTGATATGACCATTGAAGTCTCTGATTTTATATCAAAAACAGAGCTTGGAGTTTGGTGCTTACTTTCCCTCATGTTAAAGAACAGTAGATGTTTCAGCTCCCAGGCTAATGTGCTGCATAGCTAAATACATATAAGGCCTCAAAGGCTAGACTGATTGCATTGCAAATGCTTGTTTTTCTGGGAAACCTCATTGCCAGGGCTAGTCTCCAGGAGGGGCCGTGGTTTGCCATTGTTACATCCCCCTCCTTCTACTGCAAGATCATCGAGTGCACAGACGTATATTTGCTGCAACAAAGCATTGGGAGTGCCCTTCCTCTGGAAACTAAACAGAAGAGATCATATTGCTGCAGTCATCACTGTAGGTTGTACTGGAGTGTCATTCAAGGTCAGAGTATAAGGAGTATGTAAATATATCATTGTTCTACTACACATTCAGTAAGATCTACCTTGTTTCATGTGGTCCTGCTGTGCTTTTACAAGGATCCAGGTAGACACCAAGGCCCATATTTACTAACCCTCATGCGCCAAAGTGCTGCATACAAAATGCAGTGCTGTGTTGTGCAGACAAAATGTAGTGTGTGTGGCATCAGATTTCACAAGAATCACTGGCCAATGACTCCTTGGGCTTGCACGCTAAAAGGCTGCTCTGCATGATGCTCATCCTTGCGTTATGGTGTATAGGTGAGACAGCAGTGTCTCGTGTAGGATTTCTACTCAGGGAGAACCCACAAGTACACATACTTATGTGTAGTCACCCACATGGCAGCCTGACATGTTTTGCATATAGCACACTTGCTACATGTAACTATGTCAGGCAATATATCTTTTGGTGCTAAATGTTTTTGCGTGGTTCCATCTCTGATACGCATCCTTTGCATAAATAAACAAGGCGATAAATCCATCCATACATCGATTTGTACATCTATCTATCTATATATTTATCTATCTATCTATCTATCTATCTATCTATCTATCTATCTATCTATCTATCTATCTATCTATCTATCTATCTATCTATCTATCTATCTATCTATCCTCATAGATGATAATGTGCTTAGAAATAACCATAAAATAGTGTTCATCCATCCATCCATTTGTAAGTTGATCTATCTATCTATCTATCTATCTATCTATCTATCTATCTATCTATCTATCTATCTATCTATCTATCTATCTATCTATCTATCTATCTATCTATCTTCATAGATAATAGTGCGCTAACAAATACACATAAAATAACGTTCATCCATCCATCTGCCCATCAACCCATCCAACCAGCCTTCAGGCATCCATCTCTCCCGCCCGTACAACTGTTTGCCTCTTTCCTTGCTTGCTTGTCTATATATTCATTCATCGTTTGCCTTTTCTTGCACCTATCATTAACTGAACCCATCCTTCAGGGGAGTTCTCCCTTTCATAATTTGGTACTTTCCTCGTGTGGCCATGTTGGCAGGACTACAAGGACAGTATTCAATCACATGCACTAGGACCAACATGAGCAGTTTAAACATCGAACAGCCAAGTGTAAGACATGGCTCCAAGTGTAGACTTGGCTCAAAGTATTTACTCACATGTATGAACATCAGCACATGTATGACCTTAAGCATGAATGGATTCGGGCCATCTTTCCATTTGAGCGCTATGACCGTACGTGTTTTGCATTGGTGTAGATTTGATCTTGATGGTAGGAGGCATTCGTTGCCATCAGGCCACTACAGAGCAGTGCACACACATCAGCTTAAAAGGAGCAGCACAGAGCTATCACTGATGTGTGCGCTTCCTTGACCATCAGAGACCAAGAGAACAAAGTTCTTCTGACTCCTGAAATCAAGCAACCCAATGAAGCAAGTTCATCACCGTTTCATTGACACGGATCCTGAATGCAGCAGCAATACCTCCCCGCACATAAAATGGGTGGACACCACGTACCCTCTGGATATTATCCTGGATGAAAATCCATGTGTTCATTTGTATTGTACTTCAACAGACTGGTATTTACAGTGTACCGTCCATTCTAAAAAATTCCTGCATTAAAGAGAAACTCCTGCTGCACTCTTAGACAGGACCAATCTATAGAATAGACCGTGAATCTGTTGTGTACAATCTAACCATCTTGACTACAGGAATCACCAATGCGCGCATCTCCCCAGTCATCCTTTCAAAATATTATTTCTAAATAATTGAAGAATGAAAACTAGACGTTAGGAAGGAACCACTGTAGGGACTCCTTCCAACATGCCATACAAAATCTATTTGGATTTTAAGTCTGATTTCAGTGTGAGTCAATTACCAATTGTTTGTTTTATTCTTTGTTTCTTCAATTGCCCACTGGGCTAACAGCACAAGAAGCACATACTCAAAAGTCTGGGGGAGTTGATATTGGTGTGCTGGTCATGCCCACTGGTGTGAAGGGCATGCCCACTAGGTTAATGGTGTAAGCTTATTGAATCTATCTTAATGCTATTTTCACTAGACCTTAAAAGAAACTTTTCCCTGAAAAACAACTGATATCTTCTGTATCCTTGATGTTACCAAGTGTGTGCTGCTTACTTTGCGGAACCCAAGTGTGTTGCCTGCATGAAGAGGAGCACATATTTTCACAAGTGATAACAATAATACAAGGGTACTATCTGTATACACTTCTTTGATAATCAAAATATACAAGCAATCACCTCAAAAAACATACTTCCTGCTCTTAAAGGAAGGGAGTTAAATATTCCTACTCAAAAATCTGGTTTCTTGAGTTGAATCAAGACTTACAAAATGGAAGTGATCTTAACACTGTGGGCAATAGTGGGTTTAAAGCCAAAATAAGGGGCATGTATCTTATATCTCGGCAATATGTAGATAGGTTAGGTAAACTGCAACATGCTTAAAGGATTGTACATATAGTTTTCCAGAAAATATTGAAAATGTATTGGGGTCCTAAAAGCTATTAATACGCCCCAGTGTATGAGCATCATCTTATAATGACGTCACAAAACATCTCAAAAAGAAGCTTACATCATCCATGAGAGAAAGCAAGAGCCTAGTATGCCTTTGGTAGTAATAGCAAAGCAGGGCAGGGCAGGAGAAAGAGAATGGTCTTTCTCAACACTGGATGGTCCTTTCAATAACATTTCTTACATCTTCTTTCTGATGAGTAATCAGACGTCATTTGAAATGGGTTGGGTACTCCATACCCCACTAGTAAACGTGTGCTGATACTACCTAGTTAATAGCAGCATGATTCTTGAAGACATTGCTACTGAGCAGAGTCAAAGCTAGGTGTAGGAACACATTTACACCTACAGTTTACTGAACTAGACCTTTTTAAAATATCACCTTTAATGGAATTTGTATCTAGGCACAAGACAGCTCCATACATTTATTGTATCATTAGTGTTGCCTTGTTCTCCTCGGAAAATGACTTTTGGGATCTTTTTTCAATTTGACGAACAAAAATTTAACCGCACAACGATATACATTTTGGTGAGTCTTAAATACGAATGCTGAGTATGTTAACTAAAGCAACTGCTTAAATAACAGATTCTGAATACACTGACAACACATTTGTGATATGGGCCTTTTAATATTAAAAGTAAATTGAAAATGTGTCTTTTTGAACAATATGCATAAAATAGACCTATGGTGCTGAAGCTCCATCTTTAAAAAATAGTTCACAGTAATATCGCAGGTATGCAATGTCTTCCCTCATAAAAATAGTGCAATTTGAGGAATGTACATGATGTCAGAGGAAGAGAATGTGTTTTTCTTCTTAGTACAAGTCCTTGTAGATTTCTTGCAGGAGTGGGTGGAGGTTCATTTCGGCCTCCGTCTTCTTGACCATCTGCAGGAGCTGCACGTGCTCCGTCACTATCTGTCGGAGGTCTGTCATTTTCTGCAGCAGTTTGGCAAAGAGCTGGGAGGACTCAGGGTGGTTGAGTTTCAGCTGTAGCTCCAAGGCCTGCAGCAGGTTATCTTGGATTTCCTCGATGGGCTTCACATTCAATAAACCAGGACGATCTGCAAGGAAAGAAGATCAAGAAACATTAGGGAACATAACTTACTAGACTAAAACAATCAATTTTTGCAGTGTGGTTTAATATATGAATGAATCACATAAGGATAGCCTTAATTGTGATTCAAGTTCATGCCAGTAAAAGACAGCACACTGATGGAGATCAGAGGGTACCAAGGAGCATAGCAAAGGCTAAAATGACTGCCTCACTACCCTTTGTCTCCATACACAGAAACCAGTCTGAACAATAATTCCTAGAAGAAAGATGCCTTCCATCCCCAAGGGAAGGATCAGTTAGGACCACATTGTCCAACTCGGGCCCCGTAGTGCCAGATGCATGCCAATTTTTCAGGATTACATCTTCTCTCTAAATGACATTTATTTAGATTCATTGTGTGTGAATTTATCATTTGTGGAAATCCTGAAAATCTGACATGGATCTAGGGCTGTGCTGGGCACATTTGATGTAGGAGACCTCTATGAAGATGGCTACAAACAGCTTTAAAGAGCATAATGTAGGTCACCAGTAACTCACAGGATAAACCTTCACAGGAAGGGTGTTTTAGAATGATGCCTTTCACGTTCCCAAAAGTCCCTTTATCCTTCAACTTTTCACCCACAAAAATCATCCAAAAGACAAAAAGGCAACTAATGACAGAAAGGTTAATGCAGGAGGCAATTCTCCTAACTACTTGAGTTGAATGTCATCGATATATTGTTTACAAAAGGAAAACACATTATGCCACTGTCATTGTTATGTTATGTTACCTGCATTTTTTGTGTGCACTATCATCCCTGAGGGTATCCTGGCTCTGTAGCAGGTGTGTGAGGCTGACCTCGGGAGGGCCTACTCATTAATGACATTAAGAATTGGGGTTATGGAATCTTAAGTTTGAGTACTTCACTTTGTGGCTGTAGACAACATTAGCATGATTCTCATTTTCCCTCGATTATTCAGGGGACATACTGAAACAGTGGGTTCAGATTCATGAAAGCCAAACATATTGATATGTGAAATTATCAAAGGCATTAATAAAACATCCAGAGATTTAAGGCAATAGCTACCCAGACTGTGATGATGCTGATTTAGAGAATAGTTTACCCATTACATCAGAAGTGTAGTTTTCCATTTATATTTAACTGCTGCTTTCGAATGTCCAATAACTTGATTTGAACGGCTAGTGACCTATAACTATTAAAGTAAAGCATGTGTTTGCAAACCTCTGAATTATACACACTTTACACTGTCTGGCAAGGCAAGGTCCATCTCTCTGCTTGACTGGTTCTGTTACTCAAAGTGTACAAATTCCTGTCCATATCTGCTTAGCCAACTAGTTTGTACTCAACTTCTAAATCATGGTGTACCTCCTTTCCATACTCCTCTCCAGTCAAGAGACCATCGTTTGCCCTCAGCATAACTCCAGTCCATATTTCATAATCCACGCCCTATTCATAGTCCATGTTTAGATCTCAGTCAGTCCGCCTTCTATATATATTGTTATGTTATGTTATGTTAAAATGGAATTTATAGAGCGCACGTACACCGGAGAGGTTTCATGGCGCTAATCTGGTCGAAATCCAAGCTCTAGAGAAAGATTCAGAAAGCCTGTCGGAAGAGCCAAGTCTTTAAAAGACTTCCAAAGCCAAGAAGGTTAGTGCAGGAACAGATTTCAGAGGGAAGAGAATTCCAAAAAGTGGGGGCCAGGATTGAAAACCTGGCACCACCAGTACGCTTTAATCTGAAACGGGGGGTAAGTAGTAGATTCTTGTGGGCAGAGCGAAGATCCCGCGTTGGAACATATTTAATTAGCAAGTTGTTAACAAACTTCGGGCTCCTGCCGTTGAGTGCCTTAAAAATAATGCATCCCATCTTAAAAGCACACCGCTGGGCAACCGGCAGCCAGTGTAGGTTCTTCAGAAGAGGGGTGATATGCTGACACCTGGGAAGATGAGCAATCAGGCGAGCAGCCTGATTTTGTATTATTTGTAGTTGTTTGGAAAGATAGAGAGGGATGCCAAATTATAAGGAGTTGGCATAGTCAACATGGGACATAACCATGGCCATGATTACCTGAAGACGGGCATCATGAGTGAGGAATCTACAAAGCTTTTTTATTTTACATAGTTGAAAAAAACAGGTGGAGATCACCGAGTTGATCTGAGACTTCAGAGTGAGGTCCTGATTGATAACCACTCCGAGGCTTTTGGCCGAACTAGAAGGGACAGGGGGCTGGCCCAACTCCCTGGCCAAAAGTTAGGTCCACATGGGCTCCTCTTAATTCCACCAGTTAAAACCAGCTCCGTCTTGTCCGGATTAAGTTTTAGATGATTCTTGTTCATCCATTCACTGATGAACAGCATGGTGGATTGAAAAGTATGAGCTGATTCCGGGGAGTCACTGATGAAAAAAATAAGTTGGAAATCGTCTGCATAATTAAAAGTGCAGACTTTGCTTTCCTTCAAAGCTCGGACAAGAGGGAGGAGGTAAAGATTGAACAACAGGGGAGAGAGAGGAGTCTGGGGGACTCCACATGGAATTTTAACTCTAGGAGCAGTAAACTGGGCGGTACAAACTGCTTGAGAGCGGTTTTCCAGAAAGGAACTAATCCAACTTAAGGCAAGGCCATTGATTCCTGCTTCCCTCACACGGCCGACCAAAAGGGAATGGTCGACCGTGTTGAAGGCGGTGGAGAGGTCGAGCAAAACAAGGGCCTGTGGGGAGCCTCTATCAACCTCACTGTGCAAGGTGTCAAGAACTGTGAGGATGACTGCCTCAGTGGAATGTGCCGGGCGGTAGCCCGCCTGATGGGGATCAAGAAATTCCGATTCCTCCAAGAAGTGTGCGAGACAGCCTGTGACATAAGCTTCCAAAATCTTTGAAAGATAGGGGAGAAGGGAGATGGGGTCATAATTAGTTAGAGTAAGTGGATCAGATCCCACCTTCTTTAGGAGGGGGATAACAATTGCCTCTTTGAAGGTTGCCGGAACGGTACCCTGAGACAGAGACTCATTTAGAAGATTCAGAGCAGCACTAGGAAAGATAGTGAATATTTCCTTCAAAATACAAGGGGGCAACAATCGGTGGGAGACCCCGATTTGACTTTAGAAAGAAGATTTCTGAAAGTGTGCTCACATATAGCAGGATAGTGCGAGAAAGTGCTAAGGTTGGAAGTGGGATGAAGACTAAGGTCCGGGGTTTGACAAACCGGAATACTGGATTTGATTTAGTGAATTTTATCAATAAAAAAGAGATTCAGTGCATTGCAGAAGGTTTGTGAGGGGGGAGGTTTACACAAAACTCTATCGGGATAGTGACAAAATTGATAGGACCCACCAGGCACATGGTAACATTGTGGCATAGGGCACAGGCGAGACTGAAGTGGGGGGAGTCATCACAAAGTTGACACCGCTATGGGATACCAAGGCTCTGGGGCACCTACGCCACACCAAAGGGTTCACCCAATGGGACAATATAGGGATCTCAACGGTAGGAGATATGTGGACAAAGGAGGGGGTGGTCCCATTCTCACACCTTCAGCAACAATACAACCTGGGTCCCACAGAAACATACAGGTATGTGCAAATTAGGCATGCACTAATGGCGGCTATCCCTGCAGACACTGTAGTCCCGGAAGCCTCACCACTTGAGGACCGCCTGCTCACTGACTTTATGCAGGAGGGTGCCACATCCCTTACTTATCGCAAACTGCTGAATAACTTGCCAGACCCACTAGTGCAGTTAAGGGAAAAATGGGTTGTAGAAGTGGGGGATGTGACCGACTCAGATTGAAATGCGGCACTAGCGTCTCCGCGCGAGGCGGGAATCTCAGCTAGGTTCCGCCTGATACAGCTCAAAATTTTACATAGAATATACTACACCAGGACTACATTGTTCAAACTGCACAGAGCAACACACCCGCTCTGCCTCAGGGGCTGTGGGCTGAAGGGTACATTCATACACACACTCTGGGAGTGCCCGGCTCTGGTAGGGTTCTGGCGACAGGTGATGCGTACTATTTCGCAAACGCTGGAAATATCCCTGGCACCCGACCCCCGTGTATGCCTGCTGAATATGTGGGGCCCGAATGACCTAACGTATCATGGTAGACTATGGGTCACGGTGGGCATGATGACAGCCAAAAGAGACATAGCACAGAAGTGGGGGGCGGCAGATCTACCAACCTTGTCGCAGTGGTGTAGAAATATGGATGCTATTATGTTGACAGAGCGGGCAGTATATAAACTGAGAGCGAATCCCCGCAAATGGAACAAAGTATGGCTGCCGTGGAACACATACAGGGGCGATCTCTGTGACTCGCTGGAGGAAGAAGATATTGAAAGTTCTGAGGACGAGATGGAGGACAATTGAGGGCCTGGGGGTTACTATAAATTGAGGATGATTGAGATGGGCGGGGGAATGTTAGGACATGAATCAGGTTGGTTGCGCGGGTGGAGTGGGGTGGGGTGTGTGTGGGCTACCTGCGTAGAGAAATGTAAATGCCGTGATGTGAGGCAGTTGGTGGAAAGCAGATGAGGTCATTCACTTGGTGCTTGAGTCAACTTGAGTTCTGTTATTACAAAATACAAAAGCAAGATGACACTTATTGTGCATATAACAGTAATGAATAAAATTGTCATGTACATTGGTAGAGATGCTGCCGGACCGGTGGTTGTCGGCTGAATAGCTGTGTAATCCTTGCATTGGTGGAATAGTGACGGATATGGCCGGCCCCAGGGTTGTAGGCATGTTACTGTATTTTATTGATTATGAAAATAAATTATTGCGTTAAAAAAAAAAACCTCTATCGGGATTAGAGAGATCATTCACAATGTGAAAGATCTCCTTTGAGCGAATAGTTGCTGACGAAATTTTGGATGAGAAGTATGCCGCTTTAGCCTTTAAAATAGATTTTTTATGTATTTTACCTACAATTCATACCCTGCCCCCTGTCCACACTACACCCCTCTTCTATACTCAACTTTAAGTGCATACTGCAGCTGCAACCATTTGGCAACTCTATTCCATACTGCAGAGCAATTTCATTCTTCGCCTCCAGGTCATACTGAACCTCTAGCCATACTGCACTTTCAGATTATAGTCCACCTACTTTGCATCCATAACACATCTACAGCACACATAACTATGTATATATATGTATATATATATATATATATATATATATATATATATATATATATATATATATATATATATATATATATATATATATATATATATATATATATATATTAGGCGGTAGATGCTTTGTGGATGCAAAGTAGGTGAACAAGGGATCTTGTTTCCCGAAACGCGTCGAGTGCGTGTGTGAATAAAGACACTTTTCAACAGCATTTGTGGCCTGGATATCGTTCTTGTGAAACTGGGAACGGCTGTCGTTTGAAATACTGGGGAGTGGCGATCCCGTCCTGGCCCGCCGCTGTCAGTGGCCATCAGAGCTTTCTTCACCGATGTTAATGGTGGATATATAGATATATATATATATATATATATATATATGCCACATCGCTTTAATGCTCACTCTTCAGCCAATATTCCCTCTCCCATCAATATTGCACCTCTCATCCATATTCCACCAAAGGCCTACCCAACATGGTCCTCCCATTGCTCACTCCCAGTCTGCCCTCCACTTCCAGTTTTCTCTGAACAGGTCCATACTACCCCATGAGTTAATATTGCACCTGCACCTGCAGTGCAAACTCCACTGTTTTGCACCTTCAAAAAGGTGCATAATGTTGTGCAGGAACCAAAGTGCTCCATTGCACAGTGGGGGAAAACACAGCACAGAGCCCAAACTACAAAGATATTGCAATGCTACTGTGATCTTCTGCACTAGCTCTCAAACAGGCTGCATAGTGTAGTACACACACCTTTGCACGGTAGTGCAAATGTGTGCACATGACAGCTAGCATAGGTTTTGCACTGCAAAGTTTTTATACTGGAAGGGCACACCTGTAGTACAGAAAAACTATGCTTAGACATACTCTAAAACTTCTCAAACACTTTATGTGTGCTGTACAGTGCATCACACATGCAAAGTTTAGGAGAAATACAGCCTTTTCTTCAAGTTAATGCTTGTCTCAAGGAGGCGGTGTTTTTGGTGCAATACCCTGAATACAAATGTTGGTAGATAGGTCTTTGCATCCAAAACCATGGGTGTAAGCATGGGAAAGCCATGTATCACCCATGGGACGCTTCGTTGATACAAAGTAATGCAAAGAAGCGCACACTGCTACATTGCTTTACTTTTAGGCAACTTTCAGGCAAGCAAATCAACACTTTTAGTTGAAATACATCACTTTGATGACTTTACACTGGCGCAAAGTGTTGACAAGTCTGCCCCTCATGTGACCAAGGGTGAAAAGATAGAAAGCTTAAGTACATGCTGACTGTAAGACTGCCCCTGCTGGACACAAATAGCTACAGAAAAGAAAGTTACAGTCGCATTCAGTAATGTGGTCATAAATATATGTAGTGCAATCACAACATTGATTTGATCAGATATTTCCTTACTACTAGGTATTTGGGGCTGACGTCCTGGGCCCTGGGTCATTTGATGGTGAAGAAGGCCATTTTAATATACACTATTGCTGGATTCTACTCTAGCCATCATCCTCCCAGAGCATATTAAAGTAAATGAGACCCAAGGATTATTTTGAAGTAGATAACCCTTGACATTGTACATCAAATTTGATGTCATGTCCATTATCAGGGTTTAAGGAGCACGAACGTATAAGGACTGGTTTGGCATTTTACTTCAGGTTTAATAATTCAATCTAAATTACTGAGATGCCGAATTTGCAGTGTGCAAACATCAGTCTCCGAAACACAGAAATGGCTAACCGGTAATCACAATTAGAAAATGGCAGCATTTTACAAATAGAAAAACACTTAGGGCCAGATGTAGGTCACCAAATACCGGTCGGTAACGGTAACGGACGGTGATTGAGATGTAGGGGCCATTATTTTACCGAATCTGTAAATTTACCGAATCGGTAAATTTATCCAGATGTAGGTAGCACTGTTTACAGTGCTACAGGCCTTCAGAATTCGGTATTTTATCATCCAATACAATTGGGTGCTAAAATACCAAATTCAGGTGTACATGCACATCTGTGCATGTACACCTGTGCCATGTGACACACAGACATGCCCTTAGGGCATGTATGTGTGCCACATGGCACACAAGCCTGGAATTGGGGTGCTACAGGGTGTCAAAGTGACACCCCGTTCATCCTTGCAGGTATTCTGTATTTCCCATTGATTCCTATGGGCTTCAAGGCCCATAGGAATCAATAGGAAATACTGATTCGTTATTTACCGAATCGGTAAATACCGACTCTTACAGGTTCGGTAATTCTAAAATAAGAATTACCTACATCTGCCCCCTTCCTATTTACCTACTCTTAAATACCGAATCGGTATGATTCGGTATTTAAGAGTAGGTAAATAAGAATTACCTACATCGGGCCCTTAGTGAGGTGTGTAACACAATAGCTTTTCCCTTTAAAAGGAAAACATCTATTGCCTTTCCTGTGAGATGTTTCCTCTCACAACAATATTCACACTACCCTTACATAGGTTGTAAGGATCTTAGGACATATTTAGTCAGATTGTTCTTCAGAGGTGCTTTAAGATCTCTGCACCTGTAAGTAAGTCGGGCTGGACTGGCCGTAGCGGGCACCAGGCATTTACCCAGTGGGACGCCAGGATTGGGGGCCGGTTTTGGGCCCCTATGGGCTGATTTTATTACAGGGCGGTTTTTGCAGCACAGCTGCAATATCGGCAGCTGTGATGAAATCGGCCAAAACCAGCTGTGGCAAACAGATTGGCCGCACCCCCAACCCCCCGGGGGGCCAGCCGAGCACTTTACCATGGCTGGTTTTGGTTCCAGTCCGGCCCTGTAAGTAAGTGAACTACTCACACTTATAATTCGGAAAAGACCTCCAATTTTGAATAAACATGAAACCATAAAGTATTTAGCAAAATACAAACGTACAAACATGTGACACTGGTGAATAATTCAAACCATACACATAGGGCCAAATTTATAAATCTTCCATGCAATATGGCAAGACAACTTGTGGCACTGCTGTGCGTGAAAGGAAGAGGGCAGGAATGCACCATATTTACTAATATATGACGCATTCCCAAGCTCTCCTTGCACTGACACGCTATATATACGCTGCCTAGCGCCACAGCAGGTACTCTTGCACCAGTGCTTCATTTGAGCTGGTGGACTCCAGCGCTTGGCACCAGCTCTTAATTGTCGACACCCACACTGATGACAGTCTGTCACATGGCGGCACTGTCTGGATAATTTAAAATTGAGCAATATTGTTTTTTATTGATTCAATATACATGAAACAGGAGTAATAGCTGCCACCCAGCCATCCTTGTAGTGTTGAGTGCCTGGAATAGTCTGAACTGTCACACTTGTAGGAGTGTGATGATTATTTGTTATGTTGGTACTGTTACTGGTAACACTGGCAGGGGCAATGGGTGGTGCAAGCTGCAGTGGCCTTCCAAGAAGGGCCCTGGCACCTATTTTTTTTTTACAAACTAAGCACTGCTTACACCATGGTGCAAGGTGCCTGCGTTGCAGGCAGAACTGTTTCTGTGCAGGAAGGGACACTTTCCTGCATAAAAACAATTCTTTGAGGTGTTCTCCACTTTCTAAGTGTGTTGTAGAATGCAGCACACTTAGAAAGAGGAAACAAAGTGGAGAAATAAATATATTTCTCCTTGCTGCGCCTCCCCTGGGAAGGAGTAGCATTTTGATGCATTCCCAGGTTTACCTGTTTTGTTAAATCTGGGAATACACCCAAATCCATGGGGGATGCATAAGAAAACCCATGCTCTGCACATGGAACGCCTTCCCAGGGCAGAGTAGCGCAAGGCAGTGACTTGCGCTGCCTTGCAAAACTCCAGATTTCCCAACCCACACAGGGCTACACAAGATGGCCTTGCGCTGCTTAGTAAATCTGACGTACGTATTGTGTTGCCCCGCAGCATCATGTGTGACGCAACACAATACAATGATAGATGTGGCCCATACTGTAGAAGTCTTTTGAAAACGCTGTCACAACACACAGACAGGCACAGTTCAGCAATGCTAACTATTAACAAAGGCTGAATTCGAGCTCTAAATCAATCAAAACATTAAAGAGCAAATCAGAAGCTCGGAACAAGCATCGGAGAGAGGGGTGTGAGCCATCTTGTCAATGGAATACCTAAATGATACTCACATCCGATTACCATAAAAATTACGCACACATTGGTTTTGGGTATTAGAAAATCAGATTTGATGACATAACAATTAATATTTTGTACCTGAATCTGGCCACAGCCACAGTGGAACTGAACAGCTATATGATTCACATCCTTGGTGCATAACCTTGTGGAAAGAGCTCAGGGCAACGTGTGTACTAGCTAACATATGCTTACAACAATACAGTTCTTTGATGTGTCCAATCATGATTTTATTATGAGTCTCATAGCTTGGGTTCCAAGTCAAAGAGGTGATACTTTTAAAGTCAACATAGACTCCCCTAATTCTTTCTTCAGAGACGAGTCCTAGATTTCTTAGTCCTTTCGGATGAAGACAAACACAAAAAGAGACCCTGCTTGCATCACTGACTGCAAAGGATTTAAACAACTTATTAAAACTACATAAAAAAAAAATAGATGCCAATGTCCCTCGTTTTTAAATGACATGATTTCCATACCAATACGGTTTTCATTACTGGGTTTAATTTTAGACATAAGTCTAAACACCAGTGTATAGCGCTTTTAGAAAATGAACAACTTAATGCTGTATTTCACATAAAGTGTGCATCAGAAATTGCATGTCTTCTCTTTTCATAATAAAAAAGCAAGACTCTCCATCACAGTCCTAATCTGTGCAACATGAAAAAGAGCTGGCAAGAAACTAGGGCCATGTTTCCTGCGAGGATTTTGGGGGCTGCTTACATCCCCACAAAAAGCTACATTTGAAACTTCAATTCATATCATGAAAATGTGACCGAGAGCATGAAGGAAGTGCATAGCACGAGTCCCTGTAAAGCAGACTAGACGACTGCATTTGAAAGCAACAGCAATGTGGTCCAACTTCTCAAAGGATCTTCTACTACTTCCGCATTGTTTTGCAACACTCTTAGAATGCTAGTTTCAACTACCTCAAAAGTATGCTGAATAAACACCCGTTGGTATCTCAAGTTTGAATCATTTTTTAATGCCAAGCAGACCATAACTTGCACAGCAAAGAAGTGCTCATGACCTCACTCTTCATGTGACAGATGCAATTACAAATGACATAAACAATGTTACAGGCTTACACAAACACATACAAACGCATCATAGGGCATTTTGTGGCACTAAAATCTGATGCATAGTGTAGAAACTGTCAAGGGATGGAGGGCTCATTGCCACACTGCACTTAACACAAGGGGGATAGGAGCACACTGCCTCACCTACCAGCACAGTTCGCCCCTTAGCATGCAACAAAAATTAAAGTAAGCATTTAAACTGAACTGCATTTATCAGGATGCTGAGGGGCGCACTGTGCTGGGGGGTGAAGCAGTGTGCTTCCTTCCCCCTTCTGTTTAAAAAGGCTCCCTTGAGCCACTGAGCTGACAAGCTCTTGGAGATTCACCTGTTTGCCAGGGAGAGGTACAGAGACCTGAGAGGATTGTGGCATCTTTCTCAGCAACCCCAGATACATTTTGTTTGTTTATCTCTTCTGATGAAGGATAATATCCAGAAACACATGTGTCTAAAGATTCACAGTACCAACCTGCACCAACTTTGGTGAAATACTTCAACAAAAATTCAAGTAAGCATTTAAACTGAACTGCATTTAACAGGATGTTTAGGGGTGTACTGTGCTGGGAGGTGAAAGAGTGTGCTCCCATCCCCCTTCTTGTCACAGTAAAGTGAAGCATAGGCACGCAAAGTTTCCTAGCAGCTGATTTCATTTTGTTTCGACGGTCCTCGATTTTGAGACTGAAGTCTCCTACATACTCATCTTCCTGTTATAGTGCTCTCACTCCATCTTGCTTAACGCCTGATAAAGGAAGTAGGATTTATCACAACAAAAGCAGGATAATTCTGAATATGCCCAATCCAATTTTATCTCACTAGATTAAGGGCCATATGTATCAAAAAAGAGTTTTGCGATTCTCAAATTGCGATTTTTAGCGAATCGCAATTAGAGAATTGCAAAATGCACTATATGTAGGATTTGCAATTTTTTTCCCCCGAATCCTACAGATTCCTTATTTACGAATTGCAAATTGAGATTCGCAAATAAGGAATACCTTCCCATTCATTCCTATGGGCGAGGAGGCCCATAGGAATGAATAGTAAGACATTTTCAATTTACGATTACCAATCAGAGAATCGCAAATTGAGAATGCAATTTCAAGGTTGCAAGGGTGCCAAAAGGACACCCTGTTGCACCCCTGAAATATGCATGTGTGCACATTTTGCACACATACATGCCCTATGGGTATGTATGTGTGACACATGGCACTTTTAAAAAAATCAAAAAAGTGTTTTTTTAAAGGAAATTGCAAATTACCACCAACTTGAAGTTGGTGATAATTTGCAATTCCTTAAGGCCAAATAGCAAATTTCTGGTGCTTCCAGAATTGCATTTAAGGAATCGCAATTTACAATTCCTTAATTGCATTCACAAAATAGAGAATTACACCTTTTACAATTCTCTATTTTGCGATGGCCTTTTGGGATGATAAATCCCAAAAGGCTTTTTCCAATTCGCAAATGGGTCGATTCTGAGAATCTGCCCGTTTGCCGTTAGCCCACTAAACTATGTAAATATGTGACTAAAAACATTAACATGACAGTTTGAGAAAATTCCATGAAACACTGACCACTGACAACTATCACTCTACCAGAGATCATGTTTCCTATATGGTGGTGTCCCTTCACTGGCTCCGTATGAAGGGACTGATTCTTTTTAAATAGCTGTGTTTGATGGACAGGCAATGTACATATACAGTGGTTCCTTCTTATAAGGCTTATTTAATTGGCACCATCCTTCTTGGTTATTGAAATCACATTACCAAGCTCTTTGGAAGGCGCTTCGCTTTTTCCACTCCACCAAAAATGTTGAGTGTTAAATTAGGATGGAATTAATCCTTGTATAATTCAGGAAGGAACTGAAGACCTGGCTCTTTTCTTGACTATGAGCCACTTTCAGCCTAACTTAGCTTTGTGTTTTCTGTTATTATTTTGTATTGGTGTGTTAGTACCACAGTACCTACCGCCCTATCGGCGGGTGGAGGTACAACTTTAGCAATGCAAAACATAAAATATTTGTTATGTTATGTTATGTTATTATCAATTTATATAGCGCACGTATACCCGTACGTGTCTTGGCACTTCTGGAACTCCATACTGTGTTTCAGACCAATAGTACTGGACGAGCCATGTCTTCAGTTGCTTTCTAAACTCAAGGAGTGTTGGAATTTCCCTCAGCCGTCGAGGGAGAGAGTTCCACTCCTTAGAAGTATTATAGCTGAAACTCCTCCCTCCCCAGTTCATCTTTCTTATTCTGGCCATAGGCATCAAATGGGTGTTTGCAGATCTCAAGGATCTGTTTGGAGTATCCCAATTAAAAAGTTCCCATAAAAATGTTGGGCCTTCTTTATGGAGGGCTTTAAAGGCTATGCACAAGGCTTTAAATTTTACCCTTTGGGCAACTGCCAGCCAATGTAAGTCCTGAATCCCTGTTCTAACCAACTGATATTTAGGTATGTCTAAGCCTAGTCTGGCGGCAGCATTTTGCACTGTTTGCAATTTTTTAAGAAGTGTAGTTTGGGTGTTGGTATATAGGCCATTGCAATAATCTAGTTTGCAATGCAATTTGTGCCTGAAAAGCAACTTCAAAATAGACCTACTAAAATAGAACTACTATTCATGCGCTCAACACTGCCTCTTGGATAGTAATAAGAAAGCCCTGAAAATCTCCTCGGGGCTAATATTCCTCAAAGGCAGTTTTGATGTCAATATTCCCATTTTCCATTTTTAACAATTTTCAAGACCATGATTCAGTCCAAAGATGACAAACTGGCTTTGTTTCTACCTTCCTGGCAAGGGCAACATGGTTGACATAGAGTAGGTGTCCCCAAAACAGGCTCATGATTCAGCCTCCAAAATCAGGCAGTTCAAACTCCAGCATCTGGGCCATTTGGGATTAGTGTAAAGATCAGGCAAGGCCATTGCTCTTTCAACAAAAAAACTGCACCCAAGTTATAAATATTATGAAAACTCATAAATCCCCTTAAAAGTAATCTTGTTTTCTTTTCCAACTTTCTTAAAACAAGCAGAAGCTGAAAAGGCGTGGCCTTTCAAAGATAATGAAATGTATGATAAAATACAGAAAATACCTCCAAAAAATAAGACCCAATCATTTTTTGGAAGCGAAAAGCATGTAATATTAATTGCATCTGGTATATGCTGACTCTGCAGGGATCGAAACTGATCAGATGTGATAAATATGATTACTGCCCTTGCAATGGGCTTAAAACGCAGATTTTGGTGCTCACTTCACCAAAATTAACATTTCCAAATATTTATGGAGCATTTTTTCTCTGGCAAATTATGGCATATTTTTCCTGCTGAAAAGTTTGTGGGGAGTGCAGTGCTGATTACACAACTTATAAAAGTGGTATATGCAATAATAGGTGTTACCACGCCTACACCAATTAACCATGCAAACCATAATTGTGACCTTAGTGTTTATAGGCAATGTTGGGAAGGGGTATTTTTATAGGATGTGGAGGAAACTCAAGGATATTTAACATAGATGTAAGTGGACCAGAACCAAGCCAAATATTGATATCTACATAATGCAAATTTACATACACACATCCAAATTGAACTCCTTTATATAGTCAATGGATATCCCAAAACTCTGGCATGGATCCTACTAGTAAAACACACAGCATTTAATGAACACTGTTAATCAGGCCCAGGTTTAACCCCATTAACGAGGAACTGAACCGCATCCTCAAGAGGACAGAGAGCCTGTGAAGTAGAGATACCATGGAAGAATATATGCTCCCATCTCTGCTTCCTGGGACTCTTTTTCTAAAAGGATATACAGTTCATTAAGATAGGAGATATGTTTTGATGGCAAACCTTGGAAGAGATTGTTGCAAAAAGATCATCACCCAATGAAGGTGCAAACTATTTCTCCAAAGAAGTTGCTTTGAGGCAAATACTATGAGTGAACTTGCACTAAATAAGCGTCACACAGAAATGGCATACTATCTGATCAAAGCCAGTGCAAGCAGATGTATAAAGAAGTGATTGGCAACTTTGATGAAAGTAAGAAAGGAGAACCAATAAATTAAAAACACGGAAGAGGTAAACAAATGAAGAAAGAATTGAAATAACCTAAAATGTGGTAAAAAAAAAAGCGGTAGAGTGAGAAAATGAATTCTATCCAAAACAGTTCAGGGAAAGACACTAAGACAATGGAATGGTGTACTAAAATTTACGTGAGACATACTGACGCAAGATTTAATTGTTTACAACTAGAAAACGTGGCATTCTGGTTAAACATTTGGAAATATGATATAAACACAGCCGGAGATCGATTTTGCGGTGTTCTAGTGTTTCTCAGAATGCTGGTATAAACTGGTAAATTTATTCACTGGCGCCTTTGAAATTTTCAGCGAGACTCGTAATGGGTCCCCAGTTCATTCATTAGTTCTCCTCATCATGTTCCATAAATTCAGAAAGTACTCACTTTACACGCGCCTCTCATACAATAAAGTTTGTTGTTTGATTTGCAGCAGGTGGTGGCAATTCAAGCACATTTTGTACAGTTCAGATCTCCAAGACATTGTGAGAGGGATTTAATTCTGCTTTGCAAAGCTGTAAGATTAGATTACATGCCCTGGACTAACAGTGACTGGAACGTACCAGTCACCTCCAGTGTCAGGAGCAGGCCTCTGGTTTCAGTCCCTGACCACAACCATGCAGCCTCGCCCATCCCAGTGCTGAAGTCCAAGGCCCTGGTACTCTCATCAATGCACCTAAATCAATGAATTTTCTAAAACATTCCTCCCGTTGCTGCTCGAGTTATTCTTCAAGATGCCTGGTGCTTCCCTTATCAGTCTCGTGACGCAGCCATGCCCGTCCTTGGCGGGCTTTTCCGAGATTTACTGAAGGTGGGTTTTGACTACATCAGCAGTTCTCGCTCAGGGTCAGCTGGGGGTGAGCTGCTCATGAGAATGCTGGGATTTGAAGAAGCGCGTGGCAGAAGTGGGGCTGAGTGAGCCCTTTCAGAACAGAAGTGCTTCCCCTCTGCCTTCAGACAACATGACTCAGCACTTTGAGCCAGGAGCTAAGCAGATGTTTTTTGTTATAAGGAAAAAAATACTGGTCAAACCTACAACAGTTTTGTTTTAAATTTCCCAGCTGCGAGCAGTGAACCAGATTACATAGTTTGCTCCAGGTGCTCTTTTCTGCACTGCGCTGGGAAAGAAAGAGTCTGTGAGGCCCAGATTTACAAAGATTTTTCATCGGGTTTGGGTTACTTTTTCACAGTACCTAATGTGCAAACAAAATAAGTGCCAGGGCTCTAGTCAGGAGGACTCTGCAGCTATCACCACCCATTGCCACTGCCCTCATTGCCAATGACAGTACCTACACAGCCACTACGAGCCTGCACACTACAAGTGTGACAATTCAGCCTATTCCAGGCCCCCAAAGCAATAAAAATTGCTTAGACGTCAGGCATTAGCTAGTTTTAATCAGTTGCGTGCGTCGGACGGCCCCCGGCCATCCGACGTCACTGTGGGCGTGTGCGAAGGACGGCCAAGGACCGTTCGAACCATGGCCACTCATTAATTCCCCAGCACCGCGTCAGAACTTGGCCGCGGTCAAGGGTTTAATTCCTACTGAATTAATAAACAATTGCTGTTCTGCTTGTCTCTAATTTATACAGACAGCACCACCATGTGGCAGCTGTCATAAGGGCATGTGTCGTCAATTAACTGCTGATGCCTGCAATTAAGTGCCGATGCTGAGCATCGTAAACCTTTGGCTCAAATTAAGCACTGCTTTTTCATCACAGGCCCGATGCAAAACCCCGGTTGAAATTTACAAACCAACGAACATTGCGATTTCCATTGATTTGTAACCTAAAGTAATGCAATGCAGGGCAATGAACTGTGGGTTAACAGGCATTCCATTGGTGAGGCATGAGTGTTCCCGTGCATCCACCCATGGATTTTGATGCAATTTCATATCTACAAATAATTGTAGACATGGATTTGCACAAAAGTCATGCGCCTCTCGTAGGCTGGTGTAACAAGGAGAAATATTTTTATTTCTCCTTGTTTTTCCTCTTTGAATGCATGATGCAGAATGCGGCGCACATACAACAAGGAAATTGCCTTAAAGTACAGTTTTTGTGTAAGAAATGATTACTTCCCACTCAAAAAATATGTTGAACACAGCACAAACATCCTTGCATAATGTTGAAAGGGTTACTGCCTCAGTGTAATGGTGCTGAAAGTGCACCAGCGAAGGGAGAATAGAAATGTGCCTCTTATTTGTAGACATGACACTTTTTTGCCTTCTCCAGTTTATGTAACGCAGAACTGTAACTTTGCTTGGTGCCCTATGTTGTATCAACTGCAGCGGCGGCTCCTCCACTAGGGCAGAGGAGCATCACCCCTCGACCTCTACTACGAATGCAGCATACATGAAAAATAAAATGTATTTATTACCAGTTTATTTTTCATGCTGGCAGGCGAGTCTCAGGTGGGACCATTGCTGCTGATTGGCAGCAAGGAAGGAGTTGTGTGTACTTTAGTTTAAAGTGCGCATGTCAATTTTGCTGGCTGTCTTGAGACGGCCAGCCTGACATGCATGCTGTACTCCTCTCCAACCAAAGCTGTCTTAGAGAGCTGGGTGGAGAGCAGGAACAGGCACCCAGTGCCTAAAGGAGCATCAAGCCTCCCCACTCCAGCCAATCGAAGCTCTTCTCTCAGGCTGCGTAACATTATCAACAGCATTAGAGCAGCATTTTGATTGGTAGAAGGGAGTTGGCTGATGTTCTGGTAGCCTGTGCTGAAGCCACAGATTAAGATGGAGAAGAGCACTGATACAGAAGATTACTTTTATATTTTTTTAATAAATTTAGTTTTGATTCTCTGACAGGCACTGTGAGAAACTTGCACTGCCTTCAGTCTTAACTTCAGAGCTCTCAGTCATGGCCCGTTATAAACACTGTTTAAAATGGACCACAATTGAGAGCTTTGGCATTGAGTCTATGGGCACTGCTGGTTTTTAGAAGTGCCTGTCAGTGGGTCAAAATATTTGCCTTACCACTTAAGCTTGTTAGCAGCCGCCACTGATCAACGCTGGACTTGGTTCTTTCTGCAAGGTCAGCCCTAAGCTTTTTGCCTTCACCGTCCTGTTTTTGTTGGCTTTTAGGACTCTGCACACTTTACCACTGCTAACCAGTGCAAACGTGCATGTGCTCACTCCTTAAAACATATTAGATTGGCTTATACCCAATTGGCATATTTAATTCACATACTATTTCCTAGTAAAGTGACACTACATGTGCATGTAAATTAAATGCTACTAGTGGGCCTGCACCACTGATTGTGCCACCCACTTAAGTAGCACTTTAAACATGCCTCAGGCCTGCAATTGCAGCCTGTATGTGTGCAGTATAAACTGCCATTTCGGCCTGGCAAAACAAACCTTTTGCAAGGCCCAAACCTTTTCCTTTGGTATATATATATATGTGACACAGTGTACAAGGTATTCAAAAAGTAGAACCAAGTCCTGTGCACACGTTCAGAGTATTGGTTTTAGTGTAAAAACCACAGGACTTGGTTCTAATTTACAGTGTGGGTCCTGACCTGCACACTCGCAGGAGTTGTTTTGTTTGGGTTTGTTTCCCCTGACCTGGCAGCACCGTATTCATTGTTCTCATCTTAAACTCCATTGCGTACTTGTTTGAGCGCCATTTCTTCCTGTCCTAAATCTAAACCCTCCACCTAACCAGTGTATTAAAAAAATTAGGACATGCACTTTTAAATTTTAAATGTCCTGGTAGTGAAAAACTCTCACATTTGTTTTTCACTACTGCAAGGCCTACCTCTCCCATAGGATAGCATTGAATCTACCTTACTACATGTTATAAGTGTAATTTCCAAATAGGAACAGGTAACTAGATCATGTTTGGTGTCTTTAAAATTGTTATGGGAAATCCCAATTTATGATGGAGTTGAATTTTAAATAAAGATTTTGAAATGCCACATTTAGAAAGTTGACATTTCCCTGCATTAGCCATTTGTTGCCTTCTGCCTCTCTCTGGGTCAGATGACTGGGAGTAGTTGACAGTTGAGCTTTGTGTGACTAAATGGGCCATCACTGGCAGCATGAGAGAGAGGGAGGAGCTGGGTGCAGCAGCACTTACCCTTAAATTGGCTGTGTTCTGTCTCCACACAAAGGGCTGCAAACCCCCTGTAGTTAGTCTGGAGCCAAGGCTAGGAAGGTATTTGATCATAAAATCAAGGAGTTTATAATTATTGTTGCACCTGTAGCTCCCAGAATTTCCTGAATTCCCTGCCATAGGTACTCTTCAGGGTGTTATTTAGCATTGGTAATTTGCAGGTATTTTCTAGGCAAGCACATACCTTTCTCATCTTTTGAGTACTCTGATACCATGTTGCATCGGTAACGCGTGAGCATTTTGACACCAATGCATACTTTGCTTAACTGTTTTTGTAAGTGCTCCCAAACCATGTTTTTCCAATAACTCCCAAGAATTTAGACCACCAGTGCATTCTCGACTGCCTAGAGAGTAACCACTCTCAAACAAAAGCCAAGTAAGATCATTACATTCTCATGATGATTCATAACATGAAGCCCAGACAATACAAATCATTGTTAAAGTGTTGATGTTTGTTATAAATGGGGGTCTCTGGTTGTCAATGGTTTGCATCTTTGTCCAAGTAGGGACTCTGCTTCATAGTCAGGCTAAGGGGGATACACTTCTAAAATAACCCCTGCTCACCCCTGTGGTAGCTTGGCACGAGCAGACAGGCTTATCTCAGAGGCAGTGTGTAAAGTATTTGTGCACACATACAGTAATACAGTGAAAACACTACAAATGGACACCACACTTGTTCAGAAAAATACGTAATCTTTATCTAAACCAAACAAGACCAAAACTACAAAAATCTACAATACAGTAATCAAAATGTAATCCTTAGAAGGTAAAAACAGTTCTTTCTATAACAAACCATAGGTGCGAAACTTTCAACACAAAGTACCTTGGATGCGTCACAATTAGGCCTGGGCGGTAAATTCCGTTCCGCTCACAGAATTTGTGGAATTTGGGTAATTTTGCGTTCCGCGGAGAACGCAAAATTGCACAAAAGTCTGCATTCTGCGACTTCACAAAATGTTTTGCTTGTTTGCGTTCTCAAATGCGTGTTCGCATGATATTTCCCCCCGAGCACGCAAACAGCGATTGCGAAAAGTAAAAAAGCATCACGAGCAAGCATTTCCACGTGTTCGCGGAATTTTTGCATGTTCGCAGAGATTTTTTACTGTTTCTTGGAGATTTGCGTAACGCGATTACGCAAATTCCGCCCACCCCTAGTCACAATCATAAATAAAATCAGCCGTAGGGAAGATGATGTGTCGGTTCTTTATGCCCAGGGAAGGTGAAACCTCGGTTCCTTACTCCAGGGGACGTGATGTGGCTGTTCCTTACTGCCTCAGAGAGGAGGTGATGCATTGGTTTCTTACTGAAGGGGAGGTGATGCGTCGGTTTCTTACTGTGCAGGGAGGTGATGCGTTGATTGTTACTATAGCCCCAGTGTCCTTGAGACTTGGCGCCCTGGTGCGATGCGTGGGAATCGAGGACGCATCAGTTCTGGATGTGGCAGCAGTGGCAAGGCGCTGGGTTGGTCGCTCCAGCCGCTGTCCCATGATGCATTGGTTCTTGCAGTCGCACAGGTGGGCCTGTGTCGGAATCGGTGTGGTGATCTTGGACTTTGGGGATCGTGCACAGAATTTGACATGCATCGATTTCTCCATCTGCGGGCAGACGCTGCATCGTTTTTTTCAGCGATGCATCAGAAACAGGTGCGGATGCTTCGCGCTTCTCTTAGTGTGATTTCTTTTCCAGCTCCCAACAGCAGGAACAACCCCCAAAGGCACAACACAGCAACATGCACCTTTTGGCAGGTCAGAACTCCAAGCAAGGAAGTTCAGGGGAGCTAGTGGTGAAGTCGTTGTGCCCCTGAGACCTCAGAACAGAAGGCAAACTCTACTTCAATCCCTTTGAGATCTTCTTCAAGCAGGATACACAGCAAAGTCTTTAGCCTCTCCTTGGTAGAAACAGCCACTGGTGGCTGACCCCAGACAGTACACAGCAAACGGTCAGTACTTCTCCTTCAGCTTTCACAGCTTTTCTCCTTGGCAGAGGTTCCTCTCGGGTCCAGAAAAATTCTAAAGTTCTGGGGTATGGGTCCCAATATTGATACAGTATTTCCATTTGTTCTCTGGTGTCAGAGAGGCTCTTTGCTCAGTCAAAACCAGTTCTGTCCTCTCTGGTCCAGCTTCCCAGCAGGAGGTAGAGACAGCATTGTGTAAGACAGACCACTCCCATTCAGGTGAAAGGAAATCTCCTCCCCCAACTCTAAATGCAGCCCAGGTCTATTCAGCCCAACTCTGACTCATCCAGGAAAGGCAGGACACACCTTAACCCCCCAGTGACTGGCTACAGTGAATGCACATCCCTAGCCCCTGTCCCTCCAAAGCCAGACCGTCAGTCCACAAACCAGCAGAGGCACACAGGTTGGCTAGCCAAGAAAATACCCACTTTCTAAAAGTGGTATTTTCAAACACACAATATAAAAATCATCTTTACTAAAATAATCTGCTTTTATATTCTGAGTTCAGGCATACTAAACTTTATCTTCCTATCTTGTCTCAATGATAATTTATGTTTATAAAATGTTATAAATAAATTCCCATTCTATCGTATAAGACAGATAGCCTTACAATAGTGAAAATTAAATTCACTGTAGTTCACTATCAGGACATGTTACACACATCAGGACATGTTCTACCTTTCACATACACTTCACCCTGCTCACAGGGGTACCTTGGGCCTACCTTAGGGGTGACTCACAAGGAAATGGAAGGTTACGGTCTGGCAAGTGGGTGTGCTTGCCAAGTCGACATGGCAGTTCCAAACTTCGCACAGACACTGCAGTGGTAGGTCTGAGAACCTTTTGAAAGGCTGTTTGTGTGGGTGGCACAATCAGTGCTGCGGGCTGACTAGCAGCATTTGACTTACATACCCTGGGCACACACAGTGCACTGTACTAGGGACTTAGTAGTAAGTTGAACAAGCCAATCATGGAAACACCAACCCATATTAACAATTTACACAGAGAGCATGTGCACTCTAGCACTGATCAGCAGTGGTAAAGTGCCCAGAGTCCTAAAACGGATGTATGTCATTAAAACGCATGCTTTTTCCACGCATGCCTTTACAACGCAGGTTTTGCAACGCAAGTCATTACAACGACTTGCGTTGGGGGGCGCTGGATAGTGAATAGTTTAATTTACTATTCCAACTCCAGTACCCATGGATAGTAGGGAAGGTTTTGGATAGTAAATTAAACTATTCCCTATCCTACAGCGCCCTCCAGCGCAAGTCGTTGTAACGACTTGCGTTGTAATTCCTGCATTGTAAAGGTACTGCATGGAAAAAGTTTCGTTGTAAAGGATGTTTACCCCTAAAACCAACAAAAACAGGGTCAAAAACAGGAGGCCCACAAGCAAAAGGTTTGGGGATAAATCCGCTGGAAAAGCCAGGTCTAACAATGTTCCAATACAATCCTTAATTCTTAATTTTTTTCCGACAGTTCTCATGAAAAATACGCTTTCTGCATGCAGAGAAATGATGCACATTTGCTGTGATCTAGTCTCCACTCACAAGAAGGTTTTAGTGGCTCCAATGACTTAGCTCATGTATCCTGCTTTAAAACCTGTTTTGTCAGCCACAGTTTGAATATAAATTTGCATGACTTTTGCTGACTTCCAGACTACTAGTGATTTTGTGATCAAAGAACCCCTCTGTCAATTTCCCTAGTTTGGGGTTTAAAAGCTCTTGTGTCTGCACCCAGTCCCAGTAAGCTCTTTTCAAGTCTTGCTTTGAGGGAGAGACCTGGGTAGCCCAGGCCTCTTTAAATCCTATGTTGGATAAGAGCTGGCGGAGATCGACTAGCCATTTAATTCTATTCCACGAGTCAGCAAGTACCAATTCATCAAGGGCGTTCGCATAGTTGGACAACTCAGGAGTCCTTCTTATGCGCGCCCAAAATAGCAGAGGGCGCAAACGAGCAATGTCCTGATTGGAACGTTTTCTCATATCATAGAATAAGGGTTTCAGCGGGGTAGATAAAGGAAGGGAAGTAAGGTCTCTCAAGAACTGATTTTCGGATCTGGCAAGCTCACTAATGTTCTCGAAGCCCCATAATTCGGCCCCATACAGGGCCGAAGGAAGCGCCTTGCCGTCATAGACCACATGCGCCGGGGCTACTGGCCTACTCACTGACTTAAGTTGTTCACTAGCAATTGGGATTATCTATTGTAATGCAATTATTTCTGGCCATAAGGCATTTACAACCCAGTGGTGGCCGGCACGCATCGGGGAGGCGCGGTGGGGGGCTGGGAGGAATTGGAGGTGTCAGAATAAAAAAAAAAGAATTAAAAAAAGTACCTTATCGCCTCGTCTCGCCGTCTCCCCTCCGCATCGAACTCTGGCTACAGGAAGCACCCAGTAAAGACCCAGGCTCCCCTGACTAATCACAACGCTGAAATGCAGCATTGTGATTGCTCTGAGCACCGTGGTTCGGTGCTCAGATGGGGACTGGAGGCCTGGGCATGTTCTCCACCCAGCTTGTAATGCAGCCTGAGTAGAGAACATGAAAACTGTGCAAGACTGTTTGCCGACCAAAAGTGCTGGCCAAACATTCATGCGCACTTGGAGTGGGCAAACCACTCCTCCCCTGTCCTGCTCAGAGAGAAGAGCTGCCAAGCCCACCCGGCTGCAAAGCAGCAGGAACAAATAAAATGATTATAACATTGAGTTATTATCATTTGATTTTTGCTTTAGTTACACTGCTTAAAAGCAGTGGGGCGATGCTTCTCTGCCTTAGCGGAGGAGCTGCAGCTGGTGCTACCAACATAAACCTCAGTTTTACCAGATGGGCTGATATTTTCTCCTCTGAGGCAAGAGTACATAGTGAGCACACATATTTGCCCACACTAGTTATTGGAGCAAGGAGACCTCATTTTTGTGCAATATTACATTGAGTGTAAAACGCCCTGAAACATTTTTCGAGCCCCTGTCATTTCTACATGCTATCTTCAAAGCCAAAATCTTTAACTGTGGAATTCATAACAGCTGCACTTGGGCATACAATTTGTTTTTTTCATTTGTTCCACCATGTTCACAAATTTAACCAAGGAAAGTTAGTACCCGGAAAATCAAGTTTTTCTGTGTTAAATTCTCATGAATAGAAAGGTAGATACGCCCACACCTGTTTGGCATGGCAACAGAGCCTAT
The DNA here is from genome assembly GCF_964261635.1 of Lissotriton helveticus. NCBI lineage: Eukaryota > Metazoa > Chordata > Amphibia > Caudata > Salamandridae > Lissotriton > Lissotriton helveticus. Next base: position 1,063,657,340 of record NC_136070.1, on the reverse strand, counting down.
TATGTCTGTTTCCAGAAAAATAAAACAGTTTAGCAGTGACAATAACTTTACCTCACCAGAGGAGGATTCTCATTATGTAAGCATTCTCGTCTTCGGCTCAGAGCATTAACAGCAGTTATCACCACTGGAGATGATATTAAGACTACTGATGGTCTGATCCAAAGGCAAGGACACATAATAAGTGAATGGGCAATTAATAATGGGCAATAAAGCTATTACTTCGCGTATATTAAGAAATAAGAAAATTATTCCTTGAGAGACCTTTGCAACCAGAAATATATATGTGAATGTAACAAATCTATTAGCCTTAACATATTTTTGTTTTTCTTAAAGCAATATTTTGTAACCAGGCCAGTACATAACTCCAACCCATGCCTCTTAATGCTGTATCATGACTATCAAGTGGCCGCATATTTTGTGTGACACTTTCAGTCTGTCCCTTTTAGCCAACAGCACTTCTCATGCTGTGATTACTCTGCCCCTAAACTACAAGTCACCGAATGGAACATGCTTCTGGATCAAAAGCCATCTCTTGATGAAGAGGTTGCACCTGACATGGGGCCACTTGGCAACTATGTTTAAAACCATTGATGGTGCTAAAGCGGTGCCCTAAACCTGTTCAAAAGTGTTTTTATATAACTTTTTTTCATTCACCGGTTACTTGTAATACTATTGGGAAAGCTACCTAGTTGTTGCTGACATCACAGTCCATACGAGGGACTATGTATCATGATGGATAAGAAAAATGACTTGGGGGAGTCATGTAGGCCATAGTAGCACAAGAGAACTTCTGTAAATTGATTTTTCTTCCACAGTTCCCTTGCTTGCTAAGATTGACACCAGTGCTTATTTTGAACCGGTGGTTTCAGGTGCTCGGCACTGGCATTGATTGCCAGCACCGGCACTTAATTGCCTGAAACTGCACTTATGACAGCTGCCACATGGTGGCACTGCTTGTGCAATATAAAGATGAGCAGAAAAACAGTTGTTTGTTGATTCAATATACATTAAAAACAACTAATACCTGCCACCCAAGCCATTCTTACAGATTTGGCGAACTCGTACAGTCTGAATTGTCAACTTGTAGCAGTGTGATGGTTAGTAGTTTTGTAAGTACAGTGGCAAACTGTGGTGACCTCCTGACAAGGGCCCTGTTTTTTTTTTTTACAAATTAAGCACTGCTCAAGACTCTCTGGATCATTGAGAAATGGGCAATGACTAATTGACTGCCTTTGTAGACTCCTCTGGCTTTACAAGTGGCAACTCATCTGTCACAGAGTCATCCCCAGTCTTTCTCTATTTAAAGGAGACCTCCAGATGCATAGGTTCCCTTCCTGGGTCCACCATGCAATTGACAGTTGTAATTCAGTTTATGACGTAGGTAAGTAACTAGGTCTGTTTTCTGTTAGTGAATTATGCGTAAGGCAACACATTTAACAAATGTCCTTTTCTTAATGGGTAGCCAACGTAAGGCTTTCAGTAAAGGTTCAGCCAAGGAGCAAGTGTGCCATTGTACAAACTTGTTCCACCTGCTGGCCATTGGCTTCACTCACTGTGTTGCTTGCCCCAGCACCTCTTTTCATTGTCCATGCTCCCTGAATCAATGAGCTTCCCCTGCCTATTATTATTCATTGGCCTTGTGCCTTGAGTCAATGTGTCTGTCCTCTCACTTTTCATTAATTGAGCTCCTAATGTCACTGTGCATCTCTGTTCCACCTGATTTCCAATAGCTTCACTGCCGGTGCCGCTGCGTTGTCCCCATCGTTTGTCCCTGCAATGTACACTTCTCCCCTGTGACTGTGCTCGCTCTCCTCACTTCTCTGTCTTTATTATTGCCATGCGCTTTGAGTGATTCAAAACAGATGATGCAGAGGGATGACAGGCTACTTTATTTTGACAAAGGCATATATAAGGTCTTTAGCTCAAAACTGATCTCATATGAATACCCAGTGGGGCATGTCGCTTGAGTTTGTAGTTTTAGTTGTTCCACAGTGGGCTTCTTCATCATAGTAATAGCTTGTTTATTGTACACAGCTGCGCTTCACACCGCTCTTGTGTTGTTTCTAAGCTGTGTAAACAACAGATGTTAATATTACTCAATTTATGGTGCTCAATTTACTGATCTCTGAAGGATGGAAGCCTTAATCTGCCATGCTGGGATTTAAACTTGTGACTTTCAGATCACGCCATTGTCAGTGGTGTGTGTTCTATTCACTGAACCATTCTCCCAGTACAAAAGGCATTCCCATAGGCAGTCCTGCAGACGAAAAAACGGATGGATAGGTAGGTAGGTAGATAGATGGATGGATGGATGGATGGATGGATGGATGGATGGATAGATGGATGGATCACTGATACAAACTGCCATATCTAGCTCCACTGAGAACATCAGCACACATATTAGCCATCTCTTGTTTAGACTTTGGCAATCTGATATCCTTCAAACCTCTTTTGTCCTGATTGTGGCTGTCCATATGTTCACCTTGTTTTTCTTGAGCACAAATGTGCACAAGTCTGTACAGGTTACATAGAGTGCCGTCATTATTTTTCTCTACTTTGTGTATTTAAATGCAGGCTACTGTTTGCATTTGTTGCTACAACCATTATTGTCTCCCTGTCTCCTACTTTTGCAATTAACGTGCATGCCTTCTAAAATTATCTTTCAGCATTACCTGTTGAGACGTTGTTTCCTATATACTAATCACTCAGTTCTCAACTGGGTTTACAAGAACTCTCCTGTGGTTTGGTTTTGTGTCCTCCATTTTACAGCATAACACATCTCCTTATAAGAATATTTAATTATATTTCCTCAATCCTCAGAGACTTACATAGTTACCCAATGATGGAAAGTTCAAAGAAAAACTCTGCTGCCTTTAAGAAAGCTTTGTAACGAAAGTAATCACTCTTGTCTAGCTAATTTTCCATCACTGGTAGACAACATGATCTTTAAAATAAGAACTTTTTCTAAATGAAATTACAGGGATTCAAAGTGTCCCAAATGCTAAGTCAGATGTTTACATGTGCTACAACATGCCTATGGAACTCTTTGCCCCAGTGGCGTAACGAACCTTGAGGGGGCCCGGACTCAATCTAGAGCTCCCCAGCAGAAGTGCGGTGCTGACGGGGCCCCCTGGAAGCAGAAGTGCGTTGCTGACGGGGCCCCCTGGAGGGTGAGGGCCCCCCCCCGCACCGCGGGGGCTGCAGGGGCCTGTGTTACGCCCCTGCTTTGCCCTTCTAAAGTAGAAGTCTGCACATTCTCCTCTCTTTCAGAAAACTGTTCAAAAAAGTAATCTTCTCCACATTCATTTGACTTAACTCGTTTTTTCTGGGGTGTCTAAAGTTATTATTATGCATTTTTTATATATAAAGTAAAGGTTCACCAATTACATCTCAACTGATGTTTCAATGCTCACTGCTTGTGTCCAAATACTTGCCATAGTGGTGAAAAAGAAAACGATTACATAAATAGAAAGATTACAAGATAGTTAGGATGGATGGATAGATGGATGGATGGACGGACGGATGGATGGATGGATGGACGGACGGACGGATGGATGGATGGACGGAGGGAAGGACGGACCACAAGACAGTCATTTGAACAGACGGATGGAATAAAAAATACATTTTGCAAGGGCAGAAGAGTTTGGGTTCCAAGGAAGAGAGAAATATATGTAAACTTTGAGGTTCCAAGTTGACAGCACACAACAGGAAGGGCCTCACAGTGAATATAAAACAGCACTGTGTGTTTTGTTATTAGTGATTGTTATCTTCTTGATCTATCCTGAGGGAGATAATCAACTTTTCATGGCATTATAATAGGAATCATACTGCTGCAGCCAAGATTAAAATAGAAGCATTGCAGAGATGAATGTAAATTATTCTCACAGACCAAAACTATTCATTTTGGCTCTTTCAGGATAGTTCCATTAATATAAAAGCTGCAAATTAATTCCATCTCTATTAAAGACCATGATAGTCACACACATCTAATGACAACTCTCCAATTATGTGAAGGAGTATTCATGTAGCGATAATGTAATTTAGTCAAGAAAAAAGACAGTTGCTTCAAGAATTACCATATGAAACTAATGTAAGGTGCCACTAGCCCACCTGGCTCCAGAGGTGGGAGTCAAAGATGCATCAACCTCAATTTAGTTGAAGGTAGGGCAGACAGGCACTAGTTTGAGTGGTTGAAAAAGTCCCTGGACCGTCCTCTTGGTTGGTGTGCATTGATTGGGAGTAATCTTCAACACAGGGCATTTGAAGACCTCAGGAATGCTGGATAGATGGTGCATTTGGCCCCCATGAATGGTGGGCTGTCTCCTACACCAGCGCCAGAATCGAAGTCTTTGGGGGTCTTCTTGACCAAAAAGTGTCTTTGAAAACAGAGGTGAGCACAGTGGGTAGCGCTTGCTCCTATATGCTCCATCAGCTAAGAATTTAAATGTCTTTGTATAGCAGGTGGGATGTTTATGGTCAAGTAAGATTGCAACTTTATACTTTTCTGCAGTCGAACAGGTACACTGGAATTTTGCAGTCAGGCTTTTGATTTGTATCGTGGATGAAGAGGCCCAGCCTTTCGTTTTGATATTTGGCCCCAAACTGTAGAACAAACTCCCTCAGGACATCAGATGAATTGAGATTGAGAACTATATGTTTTTTATTAAATGTTTTGAAAGTTTTTTAAATGAATTTGATGTCTGGGTGTTTTCTGCTGTAACATTTTCAGTGATTGTGTGCTTTAGAAATAAAATGTCTAAAAAAGTGGATAGATGTTTGTGGTGGTCCTTTGTGCTGTTGTGGGGTCAAAGCTTGCAGCTGTAGGCAGAGTGAAGGCTTTTTGAAAAAAGGAAATATGTCCCAGCCCTCAATTCAACTTGGAAATGCTATGCAGCCTGTTCAATGCCTACATCCACATGGCGTGCTGCTTGGGGTATACTATGTTCTCAGAAAAGGCAATCAGAGTGGCAGAGGCCATTGGCGGCAGCATGTTGCTAGACATGCTGAAACTGTAAATGCAACTTGTTCATGACAGGGTTTCAGACTTCAATGAATGTGAATTAATTTATAGGACATATTGTTTGTTATGAAGGGTCATTGTGCCGGAAAGTAAAGATTACAGTTGGCTAGAGGAAAACCTGTGGGATATCAGGGAGAAGAAGGGAATAGAGAGGACTGAAGATTGAGATGAAGCTACAGGGCAGTCGGAAGGCTTTTCCGGTGTTTGCCACCCAGGTGGGCTCAGGTCCAACTCCTTACGTGGCTTCTGCGGATGGAAAAAAGCTTCAGAAAATTGCAGATCAGAGGAAGTGTGGTGATCTATAGAGATGGAAGAGAGACTGCAGGTGAAATCATCGAAGGAGAAGCGAAGCACTGAAGCCCAACTGCAGCAAGGATTAACGGGGGGCCTGATGACATTACTGGTCACTTGAAAAAACTTTACATTCTAATTTTCTTAGTACAGGCAAGTTTTAATATGGGAACTTGCATGTAGTAAGAAAATAAAATAAGGCAGTTTAAGCAGTTATTACTGTTTACTACTTATTATAGTAGCATATCCATATACAGTTTTAAACCATTTAGGAGAAGAACACAATGGTCAAAAAACCTAATTTGCCAAAAAAAGAATCGTTTGGACCTTGTGAAGGTACTGAAATATGTGTGATTGTGCAAAAGTGTTACAAAACAGCAGGAGCGGCTCGTTCAGGTAAGAGCAGTGGGGCAGGTTGGGGGGGAACTCGATAGACGACGATGAGAGAATATTAAATAAATAATTTATTTTCCCTTGTCGTCGTCTGTCGGGTCCCCCCACCCCACCCCAGCACTCTAACCTGCACGAGCCGTCCCAGCAAAACAGTTTCAGAAATGGATACAAATGCTCGTAACAGTAACTGTATGGGAATACATTGAAAAATTGTTTGTCTTTAACTGGGTGAGCTGCTTCTCAAGCTTTTTAATAGCCAGAAGCTCTAGGATGTAGATAGTACAGAGGAGAACAGAAGTAATTAATGACAGATAGCAGGGACAACATGATATAACTATAGTGGGGAAGGGCAGAAGTATGGCAAAGGGAACTGCAGCCGCGGTCCGTGCAGGTAACAGACGTGGGACCGGATTTGGGGGGATTCCAACGGACGATAACAAGGGAAAATTAATTATTTATTTAATTTTCCGTCTGCATTGTCCCTCGAAATCCCCCCCCCCACCCGGCCCCACTGCTCCACCACTGTTACCGGCACGGACCTCGGCTAGGGAACTGGGATCTGATGGAATGACAGGTTTGTGGGTGTGGTCATTTACGATTGACTGATGAGGCCACTGAAGGTTATGTAGTTTCCTTGCATTTTCAATGCAAGCATTGCTGCGGCCATGAGTGGTATGGTGGGCTTGCATGACTTGCTCTCTATTTTTAGTTATCACCTACATGCAGCTTTAGATTTAGCTTTCTATTGGCTAAGAGAAATATTGCATCCAATATAGATTTAGGGTGAACTTTGTGTCACCCCATGCTCCTGAATGCAATGGTTTTTCATCCAACTGAATTCCTTGCTCCAGATCTGACTGCTTTCCTCGCAAGTCTATGTACCTTGACGATATATACATTTTCAAGGTGTGTCGATGTGGTGTTAAGAACAGTAAATCTTTATGTAACTATATTTGCTTAGCTTCAAGATAGTGGTTTTCTAAATTTGGCAACCATATTTTTGGTAGAACAACACTTTGAACATGGTATTCTGTAATGCTATGTTCTGGGCGACCAGCCTTCAAACACTTGTTAGGCAATAGGTATAGAAGAGGGTATCTAATCCTTCATCGTCTAGTTAATGTTATTGTTTGCTTTTGGGATTAACTGGCGTTCACATGCTGTTTGAAAGGGTTTAGTAACTGACCCTGATCTTACAAGCCTGTGCAGTAAGCTAATTTCAACACTTCTGCACTGTAAACTAGAGGTCTAAAAATTAACCTGAATCAAAACCTATTAACAGCAAATTCATCTAACCCACTGCTTCAGTGAGCTTCAGAGTGTATGATCACTTTGCATACCTGTAGCTTGAGTAATAGTTGTTCATCAATTTGCAAACAATGTTGATTGGGTAAAACAAATCAACGTTTGATGAGCATATACGTCTCTCAATTATGTGTCATGGTTGGTGCTTTGAAGGTCAAAAGGCTGAATATCAAGTTTTTGCAATGAAATAAATATTGCACTTCCTGAAACTTCCAACCAGTCATACTCCCCAATCCAATACCAACTTTACTTCAAAATGTGGTAAACAAAGGAACAGTTTATTAAATACAATTGGGCAATCACAAAGATGTTGATGAGTACACAAAAGAGTACCACAGGAGTACTCTTACGTACTCTGGCCCCAAAATGTCTACCTCCCTGCCAGCAAAAGTGCAAACAAGGCACTATCCTTTCTATTGGTTCTAATGGTATGTCAATATATTACCGGAATGTTCCCATTTTCCCCCCATTTTAATTACTTTGGGCCAATTCACGAAGGCATATAAGCATACTACAGTCATGCAAAAGTATATATGAGTCCTATTGCAGTACTCTGTTGCGCATTCGAACAGGCCTTTGTGAATTGGCAGCATTACTGTTTTTTCACTTGAAGTTCAGACCTGTTTTAAACTTTGAACTGCTGTTCGTCAATGTAGTTAATGTGTATAAGTTTCTACCCTTCATAGTAACCATGTAGATAGGAGGCATGTGATATCCTCGAGTACCGGGCCAGTGGGCCCAAAGCCCATTTTGCCTCTGATTTAGCGTATTTTACAGATCACATCAGAATTACAGTGTCTGTAACGAAACCCTGAGACCCCATAGGTAAACTTCAACAACCTCCACCAGACTGGGATCCCACAGCAGAAAACTGCAAAAACAAATTGGCCTTCAATCAGGCATGTGCAAAATCTTACTGGTCCTCCACATGCCAGGTCTAGTGCTGGTCTTCTGGTGTCAAGGTGTCCACCCTTCCTCTGTAATCATCATTTGGGATGGAGCATGGACTGGTAGAAATTAGCATGGGGAAGGGGATTTTTCAATGCCGCCCCCAACCGCCACTGGAGTCTACTGCAATATTTCTCGAAGTTTATAAAATGTTGAGCCTGCTCAAGCATGTCAGCATTTTCCTTTAAAACAACTCTATGGTAATTGTGAGCATGTTATTACAACAGCAGATGTTTGTGAGTTAACACAAAGTAAATATTCATGTTTTGTGTTATGATGAGGGACACTGAATTAGGCACATCAATATAATCCAATCAGACGCGGCTCCTACGCTAAGGGGGTGGAGAATCCCCCCACTGCTCTGTGAGCAGTTCAAAAAGGAAAAATAAAATGATAACAATGCAATGTTATTATCATTTTATTTTTCTATTCTGGCTCAGCTGGTTTACATTTTAGGTGTGGATGGGGTTGGGCTGTCACAGGAGCAGGGGCAGGAGTGGTGTGCACTCTCTTAAGTGCGCACAACGGCTTGGCAGGCCAAACCATCATGGGCTCTTAGCATGTTCTCCACCCGGCTTTATTGCACAGCCTGGGTGGAGAACATGCACAGGCTCACACTTCCTGTCTGAGCTCCAAACCAGGCATCTCAGACCAATCTGGTGACAGCAGCGTTGTGATTGGCTTTGGGAGTCTGGGAGCCTGTATGCTTACTGCTTCTGGAGTCGACTGAAGAGGACCAAGAGGCAGAGCCCAGCTTGCAGGTAGTGTTTTAAAAAAAAAAAATGTCATTCCTCCATGCCGTTAAGTAGTAGCCCCCACTGGATCCAATATGAAATGCAGAACAGCCTCCCCAAGCCAACTGAATGCAGTAAAACAGCCTGCAGTTTTATCATATGTAATTTTTTTACATACAATTTTACTGCGGTATAATCTTATGTGAAAAAGTCACATTCGAAAACCTTGTCATCGATAGAGCAAAATGAACGCATGAAAATGTGGAGTAATTTTGCTCCGTCTGACTCATAATCAGGGCCACTAGGGTTCCTACCTCTAGGAATACATCTAAACTACTCAAAAGTGCACAGAGTGTCCCCTGCTGGCATAAAATTGCTAAAAGCACAGGGGGTAATGTGAAGTATTGTCGGGTGATGTTGCACATTTTTTTTGTGTTATGTACTGCTGTTCTTCACTGATCAGTGGAAAGTGTGGACTCAATCTCGCTGTTATTTTACCAAGTGTGTCTTACTTAGGTCTCACTCTGTTGTCCCGGCTACTTCTAAAGCTACAGCTCAGTTGTAGGGCTGAAAACTCCCCACACTCTCAATAGATAATAAAACAGCAAGGGCTCAAGATTACACTGCAGATAGGACACTTAGCATTCTCTTAAGTGGGTAAAAATAAAGAGGATAGAAGAAATTGTCTGTCACAGCTCTGGCATGAGGTTGAGTTCCTCCCTCATTTGAAAATAAAATAAGGGGACCTGTATTTTCCAATGTGTGGATACTTCAATGATTGATGAGTATTTTCCTCTGACATTTACTTAATGCTACTGTCACCTACTCCCAGCTCCCATAATCTCAGAACCAGAAATTGGTCTGCAAGAAGGAAGGAAAATATGGCTTCTTACCTAATCTCTTAAAACGTGCAACAAGTACAGAACCGCACTCCGCTCTTATAGGAAATCTATTTATCTCGCCCAATAGTTCTCAGACAAAATTACAAAAGCATCCTGCTCCACCAAGGAGATTTTTAAATTTGTCTCAAGGCTCCGATTCTGGTTTGCTGCCAGATATGACTCAGCTGTCTCAAAGTCTCTGTGTCGCGCTCTCACCCTCTTTCCATTCCATTTTAAGGACAATTACTCTATGGTGTTCCCCATGGTTTATGTCTCCGCCTCACCCTCTTATATCTTTAGGTCTCTCCTCTCGCCAAACTAATTTGATCTTTTGGTCTCCTTTTAATATCATACGCTGACAACACTCAAATTGTGCTCCGACTTGATGATCACAGTTTTAACAACTGTACCAACTTCAAATGCTGCCTTATCTTCGTAGTCTCCTTAATGCATCATAATTTTTTAGAAATCAGTACAGACAAAATAGAATTACCAGTCTTCGGCAACAAAGGAACCCACAAGTATAGTGAATGGTGCCAGCTGAACTGGGCTCTCCCTGGCCGGAAATTTAGAAACCTATATTTATTTTTCAATTAATCACACTTTCTATAATCTCCTTTTCAAAATCAATCTCCTTCTTCCTTTTAATGCCCACATATGGCAGACCAGGCATTGATCAATCAATCAATCAATGAAACAGGGATTTGTGAAGCGCGCTACTCACCCATGAGTGTCTCAAGGCGCTGGGGGCTGGGGGGGGGGGGGTTGAAATGTGTTCAATCTTGGTCTCAAGCAGTGTCTTTTCTTTAAATAAGTGGGATTTATGTTTTGAATAGGAAAGGACTCTACAGTGTATGAGACTTACAGTGAATTTGCTCTTGAGATGAATCAACAATAATTATCAAAGGGTCAAGATACCGCTAGTGTTGGCATTTTGAACACTAATTGAACAGGCCCTTGAAGTGGGAGGCATAGAAATTGATGGTAAACTGGCCATTGGTGTGAAGTTGACTATATTCTTTTTATTACTCCTTAACCATGTATGATTATACACAAACTTTGTATGATGATTTCTGGGAATGTTATTACTGGCTGAATCAGACCGGACAAATGCCTAATGGTAACGAAACAACATTTTAAATAATTGGTCCTTCCCTGTGAGCATTGGCTTCATCTGCCATTGCATGGGACCAAGCAATAATTACCATGCACTACTTGACTTTACAATGTCGGACTGTGAGACAATGGATTATCTTGAAAAAACAATGTACTGTATAAGAATGCATTTTCTTTTAATAGAGAATGTAATTTGCAATTTTCTGCAGTGATATGGCTGCATTTGCAGGTTTCATTTATATTTATTTATTGGATTTTTCACTAGGATTCACCCATGGGGGATATCTTGGTGCTAAAAATACACAAAATACCTAACTATTATAAGAAAAACTGCTGCAAAAAAAAGAAAAAGAAACAAGACTATCAGAGAGTACTATATAGGTGTAAACTGCCATGCTTTTAACAAAGTTTCAAAATGTGTCCAAATTGACATGTTAGTGAAGATGAAGTGGAAATCATTCTACCGTGTGGTTGGAAGCACTGAGAACGCTTGTCCACCAATAAACTTTAGCCTTGAGTATCTTGTATAGGAATTTGTCCTTAGACCTTGGTCTTTGTGAAGAAAAATGAAGCCTAAGATGGACTGCGGAGAGTTAAACGTGGACTTGTGGATTAGACACATGGACTTGAATAGGATGCGCAGCTAACATACTGAAATGAAGGCTGGAATAATATGGCGTAATTTGCCTAAACCTAATGCTAGTTTTGATGCATAATTCTGGACCAACTGTAATTTGTGAACGGAATATTTGAGAAGGACAAGGTAGATCGCATTTCATCAGTACAGGCAGAAAGACAAATGCATGTAGAAATTGAAAGTCAGCGTACAGAAAAGGACTGGAACTGCAAGACTGTAAATGGGGAGTTAAAGGAATCGTGTAGAGATCAAGGGGCCGATTAAGATGTCAGTCAGAAAGCCTCCGACCACAGCTCGGAAGCTTTCTGACTGACATTGTCAGTTTCAATCAGCTGATTCCAATACAGCCAGTCGGCATTGAAACCAGCCGGTCATTCGGCCTGATTTCCGTTGAGCCCGTCGGCCTGTCAGAAGCTGGCCTGTGATCCATATGTAGAGCGTTTTACGCTGTATGGATTATGATGCGTGGTTTACAACAGGCTTTCCATCCCGGGCTTTCTGACATGGAAAGCCTATCAGAAAGCGTATTTGAGGGCCCCTAGCAGGGTCCCCTTCTTTTTGCAGCCTCCATTGGAGGCCACAGGTTTGACCCCTGCACTTTGTGGCAGGCACCTCTAGATGCCTGCCACGGGGTGCAGGGATTAACACAATCTACCATTCCCATAAGGGAGCTTGTGTTACAGCCGGTTGTTGGCCGTAACACAAGGTCGGTCGGTTTATATTCAGCAACGGTGTCGGTCAGAGGCAACTCCTAAGTAGCATAAATTGAACAGCTCTACACTTCTTCCTTGAGGGGGTCTGTTTGTTTCGATGAATTTTGCATTGTGATCTGAACTGCGGTTAGTTGCCCACTCTGTACACAGACAACTATGTTTCGCGTCCTGAGGTGTCACACAGTAAAACTATACAATGCGATAGTTGGCGTTTCAAATGGAACAAATACACTCATTTAATTGACATGGAATTACATGGGAAGCCTAAGCCAGACATTTTCCCTAAATGGAAGGAAATTGAGCATTTATTCTTATCTCTACACCTAATTTGTGCAGGACCAGATGTCGATGAAGTCCATCACAGGGTTCAATAGGGTTCTAGGTTTTACACGTCAAGAAATGAGACCTAGTTCACTTTGATTTCTTCATTAACACATTGTGATTGCGAAACCTCTTGCTGAAGTAATTCATCTTAATTTTTCCCTGTGCAATACAGGTCCACTTCATTTCATGTGATGCTGTCTTCTGCAACCTCTGCAGGTTTCCGGCACATTGGTGCCGTCTTTCAAAAGATGGATGACGTTGGCTCCACCAGAGCATGTCAGTCTGCTTTTAATTGTGCTCTGTGCACGGTTACTCATTGATCAAACATATTTTGTAATACTGCTCTTGTGCAATTCAGGAATTCATTTGTCACACTTCGCTGCACACCTTCCTGCGGATGCAATGGAGAAAAGCAGGAGCTGCTATTTGAACAGGGCTAGTAAGTGGGTGTGAGAGTAAAAGGCATCCGACTGACGCCCATCCAGTCCTGTCATAGATAAATGTTTCCTTACATAAGTTGTTGGCATATGCCCAGAACAGTGCTCATACCTGTTGAGATGTCTAACCATTTGTCCTGTGCCAGGATCTACAATTGTATGCCACGGTGAACCGTAGGGTGCCTTTACGGTGGCCTGAGGTGCAAACATATTTTACATGGTAATGTTACCTTTCAAAGGCTGCCTTTAATAATCTCTCTGATTTTTACATTTGCTGGCAGCAATTTCTTTGCATCTCTCTGAATTGGTAGTTTCTGTTTCCTGTCTAAGGCTTACAGTCAGAATTTGTGTACATCCATATTAGGGCGTTTTCAATTTCTGATCTGTATCTGGACTGATTAAGGAAACATGAGCACATTCTAATTTCTTAATTTCCCTTTCCATTTTGACGATTAAACAACTCTATTTTCATAAGCCACATACATGTTTTTCTCCTTGTGATTAATCAAACATATGTATTTGAGCCTATAAGACAAATACATTTCGGCCAAAATGTCAATACACTCTAATGGCTATCTATATACCTAAAGGATGCTGGTTGGCACAACACAGTTATGAAAAGTTGCCTCTGTCTCGAATTTATAGTGTCACCCTTTGCACTTCTGAATTGATAATAAAATAGAGATTTAGGAGTTCAACTCAGAATGTTAACGTTTTCATAGCTTAGAGCCTTCACGTTGTCCTCTTACTACTTTCCATCAAGCATCACAACATTGAAAGGATTTGATAGGGATTTGGAGCTGAAAATCCTCTGACATGCACTTTTGATTTCCCCTGAATGCATAAAGAAGCACGACCATTTAGCAACCTCTAGGAAATGCTTAGATTGACGCAGCCAATTAGAATGCTCACCTGACTACAGTTACTTGAATATATTCTAAATTTCACTGGTTAACACATTAATCAGACAGGAGAAGTTGACATATTTGTCCAGCATTTAACAGATGGAAACTCCCCTTTCCTTCATCATTCCCACAGTTTGGGCCTGTGATTGCAAGGCAGGCGGAAAAAAGTGATTAACATCCTCTGCATAGGGAATAACCCTCTGTTAACACTATGAGTAGAAGGTAATACCAATTAATTATAACCCTGTTTCTTGAATACCAATGATACCACCCATTCCAAGAAAGTGTTCTCTGCTTCAGACATTCAAAGCTTGAAACACTGTCTGCACATCATGCAGAGTAGACGTCCAGTGCTTACCTGATGCTCGATCCTACCAAAAGGGAAGTCCTGTTATTTGCCAAGAACAACAAACAAGAAACAGTACATGCCTGGCTCAGTGACATGAACCTTGACAGCATCAAACCCCAACATTCACTGAATGCCAAGTCACTTGGATTCATCCTGGACATCAACCTCACCCTCAAAGAACACAATGGCTATAATAAACAAACTGTCTAGTAACAGCTCTCTTTTCTAAAGAAAGTGAAACCATTTCTTCCAGAAAATGACTACAGAACAACTGTTAAAGCCCTTACACTCTTGCATCTGGAGGTAATGTCCTGGCCCATAGCCTCCCAGACTCCAGATTGACACCGCTTTGGGGAAGTCCTATAATCCACAGCATGTCTCTGCTATGGCCTGACGAAATATCACCATTAACTCCCATCCTTTGGGAGCTCAATTAATTACTCCTGCTTGCCCACACCATCTTTTAAACCATCTGCATCATTTACTAAATGACAAGAACCCCTACTTATCTTACAGCCAAGCGCACAGTCTATGGTGGTTTTTGAGAACAGCTGCAGTCATGATACTATCAGATAGGAGACTAAGAAATGTAAAAAAGGAAAAACAAGGAAACAGGACTTTTCCACCTATGATCTGAAGCAACATCCCCATCAGGACCACCCCAACCCTACTCCAATCTAGGAAAGAGTTGAATATGTTATCTTGTAATGAACATTACATCAGAATGCATTAACTGTCCACAAAATGGGTACCTCTCCTATCACTGGTTGACTTCATGCTGTTCTTTCACTCTATACAGTGATCCACTGCCTTTTTGGACAGAATTGTGCTTTAGAATAGTGCATACAAACGTACATGAAATGTTGAACATAGCAACCATATAAGTAGAGTTTTTTGTGTATTGTTTCTGTTCATTTGGACTTTTCTTATCACGGTTAGTTAGGTATTCTTTTTCATGTATCTTTTTAACAGTTTAGTGTTGTATTATGTTACTTTATGTTTTCATGCTTTTCAATTAAATGTTTTATCATTTGTAATCTTTTTGTTCATTTTTGATTATCTTAGGCAAGGCTACTGAGGTATAAAAAGGCTGTTTCTCTACCCTGCATCTGTAGAACTGATAAGGAAGGAGAAACCACTTTCACATCCTCATTCAGTTTTGGGTCCTTATTGGAAAAAATGTTGCTTGGCACAAAGAGAGAGCCATACTGTCTGCCATGAAAATGAAGACTAGTGCTATTCATCACCAAATCTGTGGGGAAAGACTTACTACTGCCTATTACACCCTCCACAGCCCATGCCTGTGAAAAGAACACAGTACATACATTGCATGAGGCAGCAGAAATGAAGGACACTTCTCTAGTTAATCAAAATCAAACACTTCATGGTAAGATAGCTCAGTGTTCAGTTAACTCTCCAGTTACAGATTTCTGCTTCTAATCTGAAGGATGCAGGAGTAAAAAATCCTAGCATATGTGACAGGAAAATAGTTCTTACACACCTTTATGGACTAAGTCGTAATATAGCGCTATAACATGCAGCATGCATTATGTTGTCAGTGAAACAGGCTTTCCTAACTGTTCATAATTACATCTTAATGTGGCAAGCATGATCATGGCGAGACAAGAGTTTTTAGACGAATGGGGATGATGCAACAGCGATTGCAATAGGAAATCTGCCAGGCAGGGTGGGGTAAACTATTTCGTTCAGTGTATACCATCTTATCCAAGAAACATACAAAATGTAATAAATGGGTCTAATTGAGTGTCATTCTGTTTATGTTTAAAATTATGTCAGTCAGATTGGAGGTGCAGTAAAAGTAAAATGTTACAGAAAGGTTGCATATCTATCTATCTATCTATCTATCTATCTATCTATCTATCTATCTATCTATCTATCTATCTATCTATCTATATATCTATCTATCTATCTATCTATGGTGCATGGGGCTCTTGTTCACCCTACGGATCCATGTTGTTTGTTGGAGACAGCTCCAAAGAACTCCTAAATAAGATGAGGCAGAAAAATAAAATCTTCAGAGACTTTCAGAAATGCAGTCAATTCATTATACTGCGTAGGGAGTCAGTAGGTTTATTGCACAACGTTGGGACCAGTATAGAAAAGGTTCTGCTTGCCTTGTGTTGGTACCAATAGTGAGAAACAGCCCAGATATTGCTAGTCATTTGAAAAAACAGTTACATGAAAAAGTCTTATAGAAAACCAAGAGGATCTTAAATGTGCCAGTTTATCCCCTGGGGCAAGTGAGCTCTTGAGTCAAATGTTATTGATGTGCCCTGTTGCACGAGCACTTATTGAATCTGAGCCTGAGCACCATTCTGAGAGTGGGACTCCACTCTGACATAGTGAAGTGATAGGTGGATTGTCAGTCCCAGTAGAAGAGGGCCTCTTTGTGTTTTAAATTGGAGCATTTCTCTAACCATCCTCTTCGCCGGATTCCTTCCCCAGCTTGCAATTTACAATACAAATACCAATGTTAATGTATGTTAAGAAGAACTGTATATATCTATGCATGTATATATGTATACGTTATTTTTTATAGTGCAAACCTAGCCAACAGGCAGCGGAGCACTGTACAGTGTCCAAAATAAGCATAAAGTAGGGGAGTGTTAGGACAGGAATACGGTTTGGGGACGGTTAATGTATTGTAACCGAGTCCCCTTTAAGTTGCGTCTACAACTAGTATTTTCTATATTGGATTAGCGCAGGAGCGGTCCTGATGGATGCATGCGATGTTGGTCCACATCCTGGGTTCTCTAATTCAATACACATTTACCATAAACAAACAGGTCAATTTGCTCTCTAAAAAAAGACTTCCATCTGGATATTGTATATTAGCCCAAAGGGATCAGTTCTGGACAGAACTCTCAAACAGCCACAAATTTTACAAATCAAACAATAGGAGTCCGGATATCATGTTCTCCTTCGATGTTTTGAAAATCCCTGGGGTCTCCTTGCTCACATTCTGTCTTTTTGGAGGTACTGTGTTTGATTGAAGTAGACTTGGCTGGTTTATTAGATCATATGTTTGTGGTGCATAGTTGCGGCTTCGCTACGCAACACTGGATGCTAAAAAGCTATTGGACATAGTAATGCTAAGTTTAAGTTGCTTTAGAATACCTAATGAGTGAACAACATCAACACACTCTGGTTATGCTTTATTCTACCATGAATCCCTTTCCATCAAGTCCACTTACTTACGGGTATTCAAGATCAGAAATGCGCCCAATTTAGCTTCACTTTTTTGTGAGTATATATGTTTTATTACCTCCTTCCAATCTTTGAAATGTATTATGTTATTTTTATTTTGTCATTCTCGCGGGCGTCACACGGCCTTTATTTTCCACCCTTACATTTCCTCTTAATAAATCTCTAGCTCCTCCCACAACGTTCTTTGTGAAGGTAACATGTCCCTTTATTACTAAAACTTGTTATTACATCTCAAGCCTTACACTATTTACAATTTTACACCACCACACTTTCTATTTCATCTTTTTCTGAAAAACTGGGCCGAAATTTGGCAATGCATTTATCTGGTAAGAGAGCTCAAATAGTTAAATTCTCTCTGTAGACATCTGATGTGATTTATGGGTCACAAGCCAGAATTCCTTTTAGAACTCCAGAAGTTTACATCCTTATCAGGTGGATACATTGTGTAACAGTAACACCTGTATTTATTGTGTAAAATAATATCTATTATTTGCCACATTTAGAAGTAGCAAAAACTGAGGTAAGAATGAGTACTCTGGCTACAGTTAAAGCTGCACTTTGGAAAGCTGTGAAACTAACTGTGCCTGGGCAGTGTGAAGAAGAGAAACCGTGGGGACACTGGGGTAAACATGCCTAAGCATGATTCTACAATACACTTTAGAAGGAAAAGTGTGGGAGGATCAGTGCTATTTTGCACTTATTGCATCCTTCTAAAGAATAGGATAAGGGAAGTAGTGGAAACGTATTATGAAACATAATAAACAATTTTTAACTTCAGAAAGAGTTGACAATCAATTGAGTTGTAGCCTGCCTTATTCTCATGAATAAGCTTCTCTCCTCGTTAGGCAACCTATAGCCCTTTCTAACTCAACACCCAAATTACTTTCCCATTCCCTTTTATTCTCAAAGGGCGCCAGGGACTCCTATCCTAATACCAGGATATTTCCCTCAAGTTAATAAATCAGGAATTTTTAGCCGTTTCATTAGAGCCACCCACATTCTTGAAACACTTGTTCAAAATATGTCTCAGTAGTAAGTAGTTCAACTCCTACGTCATCTGTTACTCTATGGCTTACATACAACCTACGCTCTCTCAGATGCATGTACCACTCCCGCTTCACCTTTTCCATTTCTTTTTGCAACCTTCTCCCTGTACTAAAGATTAAAAATTACTCTGTAATAACTGTTTGTACATACATCTCTATAAAGCATGTTACTTCTCTATAACTACTTTTTCATTATAAAATCATCCTTCATTCATACATACATACATACATTCAATTCTGACGTTATTGCCCAAACAAGACCGCCAGTTCACTAAATAGAACCACTTCTCCATTCTGTCAACTAAGTCAATTTTCTGTACATCATGTTATAACCAGGACGTTCAAACCTACGAAGATCAACTATGTAACTCCCAAAAATTGATTTCTTCGGACTAGTGGCGGTTGGAAGAGGCATTGGTAGCCCTTCACTTCTCTGTTGCCAACTGCAAACCATTTTAGCTCTAGTTCTAATGGCTATCTAAGGTACTGGCGGCTGTTTTGCACTTTTGGAAAGATGAATTGCTAGTTTTCGGATGCATGCCCTCAGCTTGAAACAAAAGTAGGCAATCACAATGAAGACTGGCAACCAGCAATGCAAAGGTGTCCTTGTTTTCAAGGTATGATCAAAATGCTGAAGTAAAGGTTACTGCTGCACTGAACAATTATGAGCGTAGAAAGAGCAAATTCACATAAATTGTGGAGAGAACGCCAGAAAGATATGGGGACAGCACACTCGGTTGGGATAAATGATTGTGAGGGGGTGGGGAGAAGTAAGAAAGGGGAGTGAACAAGAGGAAGAATGAGGGTGCGGAAAGGGGATCAGAGACCAATGTGTATTAGAGGAGTGGGGAGAAGAGAAATGATCAGGTGAGAGCGGGGAAATGTGAAGATTTAGTGCGGGTGGGGTCGTGGCAAAATCAGGTGTACGGTGAGAAGACGTAAAGTCATTTAAGGAAGAGAAAAAGGAGTAGGAGGATGAATAGGTAAAGAAGGAAGAAGAGTGGGAGAAGTAGAACGGACATTAGAAGGATAGATTGGCAGCAGGGTGAGTGCTTCCGTAAAGAGAAATTAGCCAACAACCTTAGGACTGCGCCAGTAGTTAGTTTCAAACTGCTAGAAAAGCCTGGAAAAATTTTCTTTTTTTAATTGGGGGCGGGTTCCAAATCTAAAATGCTGAATTGCCCAGATTGCAGAAAATCCTTGCCTCCATTCCTTATTCAAATAAATGGGTTCTGTAACTAACTCAGGAGGAACAAGATTGGTTGGCATGAATAGATTCGAAGGAGCAGATTTTGATGAAAGTGCAAACTTTTAAGAAGTGCACCGCTGGGCAAACTGTTCACTACTTTACGGATGAAGAATATTAGACACGATATCTGTAGTTTTCACTGCATTTATTTATTTTTATTTATTTATTTTGTAGAGCGCGTAGTCACCCGGAGGTATCCCAGCGCTAAAAAATCTTATCTCCTGAGTACAGTGGACCAAGGGAGGGGGAGAGGGAAGGAGGGACAAGGAAGAGGACGGGGAGGGCGGAACAAGGAACAAGATAAGGGCCAGGAGTGATTCACTGTGGGAAGAGGTGGGTTTTGAGCTGTTTCCTAAACCGGAGGTATTGAGGTTCGAGACGCAGGGCTCGGGGGAGAGCGTTCCAAAGTCGTGCAGTCTGGACTGAGAAACGCCTTCCTCCCGATCGAGCTCTCTTGAATTTGGGGGCAACAATGAGGTTTTCGGTGTCAGAACGGAGAGGTCTTGAGGATTTGTAAGGGGCGATGAATTTCTTGAGAGCAGGGGGGCCTTGATTTCGTCGTAGTTTGTGGGCCAGACACAGGGCCTTGAATTTGACCCGCTCTCTTATGGGGAGCCAGTGGAGGAGTTTTAAGGCCGGTTTGGCCGACGCTCTGGCAGGGGTATTCGTGAGGATACGGGCCGCGGTATTCTGAATTCTTTGAAGTTTATTCAGGGTCATCTCTGGGGCGCCCAGGTATATCACGTTGCTATAGTCAAGCCTCGAGATTATTAGGCCTTGAATAAGCAACTTTTGGGAGTTGGGGGGCAGGATGGGCAGGACTTTCCTCAATGACTTCAAAAGACCAAAGCAGGTCCCGGCCACTTTCTTTGCCTGCACGTTGAACGAGAGGTCGGTGTCAAGCCACACTCCCAGGCTCTTTACTTCCTCTCTGGGTTCTGGAGGAGGGCCCAGACAGGCTGGCCAGATGTTTGGGGACAGTGTGAGTCCTTTTGGGCCCAGGAGCAGAACCTCCGTTTTTGACCCATTTAATTTTAGGGCAGAGGTGTTCATCCAGTGATGGACCTCCACAAGGCAATTAAATAGATCTGCTGGTTGTTGTTTGGGGTGGGATAGTGACACAACCAGTTGTGTGTCGTCAGCATAACTGACGACACTCACTCCGAATGGAATGATGACCTCCTCCAATGTGGACATATAGATATTAAATAAAGTGGGGCTCAGGGAGGAGCCCTGAGGCACGCCACATTGGAGGGGAATTTCGGAGGAGCGGGCGTTGTTCTCCCAGATTTGGTAGGTCCTTTGAGCCAGGAAAGATGTAAGCCAGGCTAAGGCGGAGCCCTCTACACCGGCTCCCTTGAGTCTTTTGATAAGGAGTCGGTGGTCGACGGTGTCGAAGGCCGCGCTTAGGTCGAGGAGGATCACTGCCACTGATCCTCCTCCGTCCAATAGCGTTCTGGCCTCTTCAACCGCTGCTAGGAGGGCGATGTCTGTGCCCTGCCCTGGGCGAAAGCCCGTCTGGGAGCTTTTTAGTATGTTATTGCCCTCCAGGAACTGGGAAAGTTTTCTATTCACCAGTTTTTCAGCAATCTTGCTGATTCCTGGGAGTAGGGAGATGGGCCTATAGTTTGCCAGGTTTTCGGGGTCGAGGGAGGGTTTTTTTAACAAAGCTTTCACGACCGCCGCCTTCCAGCTTGGGGGTACGACTCCCTTTTGGAGTGAGGTGTTAATCAGGTGAGTCACGGGGGGGATGATCGTGGAGGCTACCTTTTTGAGAATTCGGAGTGGGGCGGGATCCTTAGGAGAGCCGCTTTTTATGGATGTTAACGTGTCTTCTACTTCTTCAGTCGTGACTTGGCCCCATGAAGAAAGACGGCAGGGTGTTGACGGTTGCGGGGGATCGTGTTCCTCACCCAGAATTGCGGAGGGAATAGCCTCGAGGATTTTTAGGATTTTCCCGTGAAAGAAATCCGCCAATTGTTGGCATTTGGTCTGGTCAGTTGTAGGGTCAGTGGGATGTTTAGGTCCGGGTGCTGGGGTTTTCAGAAGGTCTTTTAGGATAGCATAGGATTCCTTGCTGGAGCATACTGCTTTCTCTATTCGCTCCTGAAAAAACACGATTTTGGTTTTACGGATGGTGGTTTTGTAATTAAGGAGAGAAGCAGAATAGATCTCTTTATTTGTTTCTGATTTGACTTTCCTCCAGGATCGTTCCGTTCTCTTACACTCTTGACGCAGGGCTTTAAGCTCTGGTGTGTACCATGGAGCCGAGGCTACTCTTTTGGGGTGTTTGAGAGAGGAGGTTTTAGGGATGAGTGCATCAAGAGAGGAGGTGATCCATTCAGTGACCTGCTCGTCAGCCATAGCTGGATCGCTGGAGAGCTCGGGAGTGGACTCTGCTAGAACGGCGGCCCATTCCTCAGGTGCAAGTTTGTGCCACCGTCTGTCAGTGGTCTGAATTTTAGGGGTTTGAGGGTTGGTGAGGGGTGTTTCCCAAGAGATTGGGACAAGAAAGTGGTCTGTCCAAGGGAGGATCAGGGGAGGCTTAGTAGTGATGGCTGTGGCATTGGTGAGGACGGGATCCAATAAGTGTCCCTTCTCATGGGTGGGTTCATTGTTTACCAGTCGGATATTGAGTGACGACAGGTCTTGGAGAAGGTCAACGGCTATCCGATCTGTAGGGTCTTTCAAATGTAAGTTAAGATCGCCTAAAATGAGAACATTGCTGACAGAGGATGCTAGTTGTGCGACTGATTCAATAAGGGCGTTAAGGAATTTTCCCGGGGGGCCCGGGGGGCGGTAGATCAGTAAGCCCGACAGGGAGTGGGCTGGGGAGAATTGAATGGAGAATTGGCAGCTTTCGCAGTCCTCGATTTGAGCATCAGTGGTTCTACAGGTGAGATGATCCTTAAAAATTATGGCTACCCCCCCTCCCCTCCCTTTGGGTCTATGAAGTGCTTGACAGAAGTACCCTGGAGGCAGGGCCACGACGATGTCCGAGTCGGTGCTGTCTGATAGCCACGTTTCCGTAAGAAAGAGCAAATCAAAGTCATGGTCTAGAATTAGCAAGTTTGTTTCAATTGCATGTTTGGGGAGGGAACGGCAGTTAAGAAGGCCAATCTTAAGTCCGGGTTTTGTAGATGCGGTAGGGGGTGGAGCGCAGCGCATACAGTAGTAGAAAGGTTTACCTTCGGTATGCGTATGGTGACAGGCCAAGATTGTTCTCGGTTGAAGTGCGCGGAGCATGTCTCCAGTGTATACCATGCGCGCGAGTGGGGTTTCCGGCAGCATTTCTGGGCCTGGGTCCGTCTGGGCCCAGACGGGCCCAGACGGGCTTGCCTTTGGCGCGCCTTCGGCGCGCTGACGGCGCGCCCGCTGCGCCCGTCCGCTGCGCGTACGGGTGTTGCACATATTATGTATAAGCATTGAGGCTTATACATGCATAAAAGAAACCCAGGCAACAGTGGTACCAGCTACTTCCACTTATGTTGTGGTACACATAGCCAGGGTAAGCCATAAACCAACCCAAAAGTAAGATTAGAATATTCAAAGAATTAGCAGATGTTAGCCTTACCTCCACTAAGAATAATTACAGATGCAAATATGGCTAGATCACTGTCATCCAGTTCCAGTGCATTGAACTTCACAGCAAACTCAAATTTGGGCTCCATAAAGTCACAAAAAGGCTTTCTCAGGCTCTTCAAAAATTCCCTGGTCATAAATCCTTGCCCGTCGGCTATGAGAAGACCATCTTTGTTCATTAACGAGGCCAGCATTGTAAATATGATCTCATGGACTCCATACTTTAGGAGAGTCACTTGGTCATTGAGGTCAAGGCTCACAAATCCTGGAATGTTTTTGGCAAATTCAGTGATCTCCCGGACTGACTCCACTGAGCGGAACTGACATCGCTGGAAGATGCGGATAGCCACTTCTTTATTTTGTTCCGGGAAAGGGCTTAGATGTTGGGACTTGATCTGATCTTCTCCCATCATTAAGGAATTCATGTCATAAATGACAAAGGGCTGAAAAATAAAATAAAAACCGTAATGTATTAATATCAGCCATTTTAGAAAAGTGACTCAAATGTCAATTAAACATTTTAGTTTGTCAAAAACTAGAAACCATTGGTACCAGGCTGATTGTATTACCTTCACATGCAACTTGCTTTATTTGCAATTTTTAGGGCTTTTGTTCTGAGGCTTTACATGTTTTGTCTTGAAGGCCCATTAGTATAAAAAGATTATGCAATCATAACTAAAGTGGTGAAAAAAACCTATCATGTTTCTTTTGTGCCATGAGTGTAATTGTGAGGGCTGTTACACTAGCTTGTTTAGAATATTGTAGCATCTAATAGATTCACCACTGCAAAGAGGATTCTTTTTTGGCATGTGTTCAGTGGATTCTTGTTCTGAAGAGGCTCTATGACAGAGTACAATTCTTTGTAAATTGTAAATTGAACCAGAAAAAAAGCAGGATGGTAATGTAGGAGCACATAAGAAGCTGGTGTTGAGTATGACTGAACCAATGTGACGGTCATGATCTGGATTTTTTAAATCAGTTTTATTTTAAAAAGTACTTTAAGGCTGTGCTTTTGTAATGTTTTCAGTGGCACTAAAGTCATGGCCTGATTTAGGAGACTGTGTGGGTCATTTATAGTAAGGCAGGCAGGGGTCCTTGAGGCCACCAACCTGGCAGAGGTCAGTGCCTCTGAGACTAAAAGCCGCTTGCCACACTTAGATATCCGAGCTGTGCAGACGGGGCTCTCTCTAACTTCAGTGGAGTCAACATCGTGGGGGCTTCATTGAAGGCAGTGAAGTCTTTCTGAACAATTGCCATAACTAATGGTTCCACTTGGAAAACGTTTTTGGTTTTCCTAGAATAAAGCCCTAAAGTGGGAGGTTTTCTTAAAAAACAGAAAATCAATGACTCCCCCAACTTGCCAGGAGTTTTCTCCCTGCACATGGGGGTCTTTATGCAATTTCTGTGACCACGACTTGGCACAGGTCCTGGGATTGCCAGGAAGTCTTGGGTAGGAAAATGTAGTGATGGTCACCTTGCCCTAAATATGACAGCGCTGTCTTGGACTGGTTGGCAGGTCATAGGTTTTAAAAAACGAAGCAAGCTGAGGCTATGCAACTTTTGTTATAGTTGAATTTGTGACAAAGCACCTATGGCAGGACAATAATCAATATCAATTCCAAAGAAACCGAAGAGCCTTGAAGAAGGCTGCATGTTTCGCATGTGATGTATAGACGAATTCTAGAATGTTATCAGGGTTTTTGGTGGTAGCTTTACCTCTTTTGTTCCTTTGGGTGCCCTTCGTCTGTGCATGTTTACCTTCTACTTGATCCTTCTATATTATGTAGCCAATGTAATAGACATGTGACATCCTCAATCACTGTGAAATCCATGCAATATGGATGGCTTACCTATCACCGGTCAACCCAGATCCATGCAGTATGAAACATCTCCATTATGGTATGCAATGACAGCTCTGCATGACATACACAAAAGACACCCCTCCCACACACACAAAGGATGTACTATCTCAATTTATTGAATTAGCCCACTCATTTTGGGGTTCAACATCACCCAATTCCATTTGAGTCTTATGAC
The DNA here is from genome assembly GCF_964261635.1 of Lissotriton helveticus. Classification (NCBI taxonomy): domain Eukaryota; kingdom Metazoa; phylum Chordata; class Amphibia; order Caudata; family Salamandridae; genus Lissotriton; species Lissotriton helveticus. The sequence goes on along the minus strand of NC_136070.1, from coordinate 1,063,632,145 downwards.
CATAATTATTCTTTACTGATCACTTATTGGTGAGTATAAGTACTTCTATGGGCGGTCTGGTGCCTGCATATAGTAATAGAATAATATCCCATAGCACAACATAAAGACAAACTTGTTTCTAATGTTTGTGGCGTGCGGGGTTATATTCATTGTATAGCTGGTCAACGTTTGCTGGTGGCACACACACTGGTCCGGGCTTTTTGCCAATGTTTACTTGTATGGCGTGTTTGAATGCTGCAGTTTTTTGGCCAGAAGAAGGTCACGTGGATAATGAATGAATTAGTTCAATTGCAGAAAACCAGGGAATTGCTAAACAAGAATGAACAACACTTCTAACCTAGAGCAAGGCGCGTATTTGCTATTTCAAATGGAATTTAGCTCTGAATTGTATCATAAGAGGATAGAATTTTTGCCTTTTTTGCCCCTCGAATAGCTTGTAGATACATGTAGCTGTAGAAAGTAGAAAGTACCTTTTACATGTAGTAAATTATTCGTAGAAGGGGTGATGTTGTATTTACCATGGTTAAAAGGCACTAGTTGGTAAGAGAGCCGATGATAGAACAAAATAAATGGGCAGAAGCGCAGAAGCATGATACACACACACACACACATACATTCTAGTGATCATGATTTGACGAGGGCTTTCTACAAAGAAGTGATAAAACATGAGTTACCAATGGAAGATGCAGAAGACCTAACAATGGTGCTGGTAGAGTTGCATTGACACTGTAGCAAACATGATAGGGAGTGCAAATACTACTCCATTAGTATGGCAGGCTTGGAGAAAATATGATGTTGTCATATTAAAATATATGGCAGCCCATTTGACAAGTTCTGGCACTGTATTTTACTGCTAGAGGAGACCTTCATAGCTGCCTGGATGTTACAGAGAGTTAAAAACTCACTGCTGATGTGTGGAGATCTGTATTTCACGAGTTTAAGTGTCCCAATTGTGAGCTCAGCTTCCCATACTCTGAGGTTGATAAACCGAGGATGAGTAAATTTGGTTATAGTAATGCCTACTATCTACAGTGCGTACAAACAGCAGAACTGTTGTTTAAATCGCTATATGAAAAAAGAGTAATAATTGCTTGTGTGAAGTGCTGATACGAACATACAAAAAATATACAGCCCCTCTAAGTGCTGGAATTTTCCATTAGTAATATAACAGTCCTAAAAATAAGTGATAGTACTATTATTTCAAGCAAGGGTGTAGCTAGAAAAATAAAGTACCTCCACTTCGAACCCTGTCCCTAGCAGTGCTAAGCGAGTGGATGAAGCAAGCGAATCCGACTATATTTCTGGAAATTGCTCCCTCTGAGGTAATTCTGAAATACTTAATTTTTTTTACCTTCCTTCTTTGCATCCTTCTTTAAGTCTTTTGTAGTTTTTTCTTTCCATCGTTCTTTTTTAATTCTGCTGATCTATGAGACTAATGTTTGAAAATCTTCAGTAATAGAGGTCAGATTTGTGTTTTAACCGTGTTCTGAAATCATTCATATCCACTGCTGAAATGACTTTCATATTTTCACTATACTAATTCACCACTAATCCTTTATGGGTTCAGGAGTAGCACGCTACTCACCAAAAAGCTCTTCAATGCCTCGTCAGTGGTAGTAAGCGCTAGATAAATGCAATTTCAATTACAATTTTGTGCAGTAAATGTACAATTCCATAGCATTCTGCGATGATGTCACATGCAGTTACTCAAGGCCGGCAACAAAAAGATCACTCAAAACAGATTTCCTAGCAACTGAAACAGACTAGTGCTGAGCTTCTTAGCAGAATCTCTTTATATTTTAATTTTTGCATCATTATTGTCTGACTGCTGTACAGTGTGCTGGTCACTGCAGAGATATGCTTATTTGTAGATAGCTATGAAGTCAGCATGGGCCTCACAAAATGAATTATTGATAATGGTCTTCGTACCCTAACTCTCAAAATGAACATTGTCATCTTATTTATTGGATGATAACGAAACAAGGCCACAAGTCTAACTTAGACTCTCACCTCTCATTGTGTTTCAATCAATAATCAATCACGATTAGTAAAGTGCGGCTAATCACCCAATAGGGTATCCAAGGGCTTGCAGGTCATGGAGGATTATTCGAACAGCCAGTTCTTGAGGGGCATTTGGAACTGCAGAATTCATGATTCATAAAACAAAGGACAACATTGATCCATAGGGACCCCACAATTTAACAGTTGCTATATAGTTTATGTGGCATTAATGCTGTATGCTCACAGGCGCCGGACTGGGATACTCGAGAGGTTGTGTTTAGGTTACATGGATTTTATGTACCTTTATTTAACACCCACATATTAGGTGGTAGCTTATGATGCTTTCCAATACCAGCAGCAGCTCTCAGTACGTTAAAGGTTAGAAACCACTGTACTAGACTAACACAGAAGCTTGTCTTTTATGCATTCACACATGGAGAACATAAATGGTATGCACTTAAATCAAATTTCTTTTTAGGCACATGGTAAAGGTAAAAATATAGATCAGAATTTAACTGAGAGTAGGACTATGATAACTTCTAGGGGAAAAAATAGACAACCCTATTCACAAAGGTGTCTATAAAAGTACTCATAAAAGAATTAATGGTAGGCGTAAATGCTTTAGTAATGTGAATTCAAAGATCTACTTGACCTGTTACTAACCTCTGCGGTGAAAATGGTCCGTGCCAACTGGAAGGACATGAGTAAGACATCGTATAAAAGCTGGACAAACTGGATCTTCCATCTCAGAGGGACAGACAACATAGCATTACAAAACTCCATGGAAACCGTCATCCAGGACGCCGTGGAACTCTTTAGATGCGTTTCTAGACTCTTATGAACCTCGAATTAACAAAGTGTTTACCACGGACTCATATCCTGTGACCTTACTGACGTTCCACCTGAATAATTGTATTTAAGTGTAATGTTCATTGTTACGTGTACTAGGCTTTTATACTATTTAAGGCCTGCCAATATCGGGTACCCTTGTGCCAATATACGCATAGAAATGCAAAAGCGATGTTACAGCTCGTCTAGCTGTTGCTCTTCCTTCCCTTCTCTTTTCTTTCCTTTTTCTCTTCTTTTGGCTTTTTTCTTCTAACATTGATTGCTTGGGTTAGTCTCATGTTATCCATAAAGGCGCATTACCCTCACTCTATGAATACATATGTAAAACTTTGCCTTGGATACCTTATGCTTACCCTGCTATATGCTTTCTGTATACCTTGTGAAAATCAATGAAGTATTTTGAAATCAAAAAAATAAATACAGAGACATCTCATTCAAGAGGTGGGACGCGGGCTTTGGAAGGTGTGCTTTTTCTTAGAAGTATGGTAACACCGTAAAGGTATGTTTATGTGCTTTCTCAAACTCTGATCCGACCCTTTCCAGCCTTGGAAATGGATAGAGATTTACCCCAGCCAGGACGGGTGGAGGAATAGATCACACACATATTTGGTGGGGTGTTGGGTAAAGGCTTTCTCCATGAGGAAAAATGCTTTTTTCTACAGAATTCTGCAAAGGGGGACTATGGCTCCACAGGTTATAGGGCCATATGTATCAAGATACCCATTTGCGATTCCCAAATAGCGATTTTTAAGAAATCGCTATTTGAGAATCGCAATTGGGTATGTATGTACAAAATCAATTTTTTTTGCGATTTCTTAATTAAGGAATACTTTCCCATTAATTTCTATGGGCCAGGAGGCCCATAGGAATCAATGGGAAGTTATTCTCAATTTGCGATTCGCAATCTGCTAATCGCAATTTGAGAATAATTTCACCCCTGAAATATGCATGGTGCACATGTGGCACACATACATGCCCATGTATGTGCGTCACATGGCACTTTAAAAAATGCTAAAATTAGCATTTTTCAAGGAATTCTCAACTTACCACCAACTAGAAGTTGGTGGTAATTTGCGATTCCTTAAGGGCATTTTGCTAATTTTTTTTGCTACATACATTGCATTTAAGGAATCGCAAAATTTGCGATTCCTTAAATGCAATTACAAAATAAGGAATCGCAAATTTTGCGATTCCTTATTTTACACCAGTTTTGCTTGCTACATTCCATTTAGCAAATTCGCATTCGCAAAGGCCGAAATTCTGCGAATTTCGGCCTTTGCGAATGCGAATTTGCATGATACATATGGCCCATAGTCTCAGAAGTACGCTTGGAAATCTCTTCCAGTCGAATAATTCCAGGCGAACTCCTAGGAATATCTGTATACAGAAAACACACATAAAAGTAATCTCAGGAAGAGTTGTGAATCTCCGTATGCAATTTTACTATTTATCTTCACAGAGGGGGCCCAAAGTAGCTGAAAAACGGATGCACCATGCTGCCCTGTACAAGGAACAAACTAGATTTCACTAACCAGGGCCTCTCTTAAATCCTATCCAATTGTTCAGAGCTTTTTGAGCAACCTGCAAACCAGGTCCATGAACTGGGGAGGCCTTGACTTCAAAGGCCAAACTAACAAGGAGATAAAAAAAAGCCTGTCTAACGCACACCAGCCCCGCAGATCTAGTAGTCACGGACACCGAAGTTAGTTCTGGGGAGAGATAAACAGATATAGCAGAAACAATATTCTAATGTCCAGCTCTTAAGTATTTGCACAGTCTGACTCCTCACACATAAACAGCACTCAGCAGGGAGACTGAATTTTGTTAATGAGATCAGAGGTCAGTATGGCTTCTCTCAGTCTTGCCTTCTCCCCATTACAGACATTAAAAGTAGAAATATTACACATTTTTCATGCCTGCCACCATCAGTCTGCTATGGAAAAAAGGAGATCTGATTTCCTGTTGTGATTATTATCATTACCAAGATTTGTTTTTTAACAAAAGGCAGATCCTAAATGGAATTTTACACCAAGAACTAGTTGTAACCAACTGGTGCTCATTCAACGTTGTATCAGCTGGGATCATTCATCTGAATGTAAACATGAGTACTGTCAGCATATCATGTTTGGGTGCTTTTTTGCACAAAATGCACTGTATAACTGCAAGGTTCTCAGTGAAAGACAGGTTTCATCATCATAATGTATATAGCCAGGGATCTCTAGATCACAAGGACTCGAGTGCGCACTAACTAAAAGATAAATCTTTCAAATTTTTACAATTGACATAATTTTAATTCGAAATGTTTTGTAACTTATTTCATCACAAATTCAAACAAAAAAAGTATGATTCATTATAATATATACATGAACAATACACAATTAGTGCCTTTTGTCATACATTTTTCACTGATCAATTGATACACAACACAGTTATATATACAACCCAATGCATTTCGGGGTTTGTACCCCTTCGTCAGGGGCCTATAGAAGAAGAAAGAAAAAGGAAACCTAATTAATTTCGATGCTTTTGAAAAAAGTAAACTAATTTATATTAAACCAATAGGTGTTGAATTCTCTTACCTAACTAACTTGTTGGTTGGAGTATAAATTATGTGTACTACATAGTTCCTGTAGAATCTGGAAAAATCATGATTACGTAAGTACATATACTGAGGCTTACAGTAAGCACAGTATTTGATATTAGACTTATGCAGCGTTACCTTAGTTTTCAGTAGTTGAAAAAACTATCTGTGGATAATAAAGAAAATAGGAAAACATATAACAAGCTGTCACTACTAAATCTGTCTTTTACAAACCACGAAGGTCTGCATGCCATATAAGTTGTTAAACGCTCACCTGAGAATCAATTGCGCTTAACTGTAATGTAGAGGGGATCTAACAAGATAAAAGAGTGAAGACCATGAAGGGCCTATCTTTTGTTTTATAACGTTCAAATAATGTCTTCATTCGAATTATAAAGGTAAGCTTATGTTTACCTGCGAGCCTTTTACCAGGTTCCCAGGGTCTCGCTAAATTTCAGCATTCTCCCGTTCTAAGTAAAATAAATGAATGAAACGAAAACCGCGTTTAGTATTCGGTTACCAAAAAACCGATTCTCCTCACATTAAATTATCTCTCTAACTCTCACGCTTACCAGAAACGCGAAAGAGGTGGCGTTGTACCGGCGTCTTCCCTCGCTGTGTGCTTGGGAGCCTCTAGTCCTTTGTTTATGCTACCGCAACAGTTCCGGTCTCAATATCAATGACGGACTTAAACTCAAGCGTGTGGGCGCCATATTTAAACGGGGTTGTTTATAACTACGAATCTGAAGTAACCAAATTTATGCGGGATATTTAGAGCGATTTTATAATGCATAAGATAATACGACTCATAGTCAACTAATTTAAAACTATAAACAAATTCATATTTTTAGATTACAAGTGACAGAAAAAAGGAAAAGAGCAAAGAAAGAACATATAAATATCAAGCAATTTTGTGCACTTTGCATTTTTATATCAACAACAAGATTATCACTGTAAGTCAATAAATAGTATCTAGATTCTAATAGATATTCCATGTGTAGTGTCACTAATTCCAAGTACAACAGTGTTAGTAATATCCCTCGAGGAATCAGCTACTAAATTATGGCCAAAAATTAAAGGAAGCATATCATGTCCATTTTATCATTGAGCCCGTCAGGGACTACAGTCTGTAATTTCCGAATCCAGTATATTTCTCTCCTAAGCAAAATTTTGGCATTGTCTAAACCTAGACGCTGTGGAATCTGTTCAATGATTTGAAAACGAATGGTGTGGTTTTTCTCAATCCAGTGTCTGGCCAGTGGTGAGGTCATGTTTTTATTACGGATTCTACTCTTATGCTCGGCTAAACGTGTTTTCATCTTCCTGTCGGTTTTGCCGACATACAATAGTCCGCATGGGCATTTTATAGAGTAAACTACATGTTCCGCATTACAATTTGCTGAATGTCTAAGACATATTTGTTCGCCTGTTTTAGGATGAGATAGTTTGCTACCCGTAATTACATTATTACAGTTCTTGCAGTTATAGCACTTAGTTGTGCCTCTAGGACTAGATGTTTCCAATGTCATATCATCTGGTCTACTCAATAATTCTTTTATGTTTCTCGACCTTGAATATGCAAATAATGGTTTCTGTTCATTGAGATGTCCAAAATCACTTTCCATTTGCAAGATGTCCCATCCCATGTCCCATGTCCCATCTCTTGAGTATCGTCCTTTTGATTTCTCGTGTTGCCGTCGAGTACTTCGAAACGAATACCATCCTCTTTTTTAATTCTTTAGGCTTTTTTTGTAACAATTCCGTCCTAGGAATTGTTTTCACCCTTTCCATTTGCAGGTCAATCAGTTTTTCAGGATATCCTCTGTTAAGATAACATTGTTTCTGTCTTTCAAAACTCCTTACACATTGAGCATCATCCGATGCTAATCATCATCATAATGACAGCCCCCAATTGACTGTTTTGAACTTTACCACTGTCAACGCTACTAGGCTTATGCAATAAGAGTAACTGAATAATGCAGCAAGCTAATCTAAACTATGCATCATTTTATGCAGCAAGCTAATCTAAATGATGCATCATTATTTGTATCTATTTTGAACTAGAAACAACATATATTGTGAAATCTAATTATTTAGCAAATAGTGTGAATTAATAATTATTCAATAAACACAGTAGCCACAGAAATCACAGAAAATCCACTGGCTTTCACCACTGCCCATTGCTTTATCAAAAATGTATTCATGAAAGATAAAAGGTGAACAAAACGTTAAAAGTCAAATTACAATCAGTGTGCATTGTTAGCGACACAGAAAAGATAACAGCTTATTCAAGCTAAATTCCCTAAAACAAAGGTAACATGAAAAATACATTAAAGGCAATTGATGTAAAAGGTCCAATTGTGCAAGCGAAGGATTTCGGTGATATCAGAAATGTCACCAGAGCACCAATAAGGCAGCATGGGACCATATCCCCTTTTCAGGAAGGCGCTTAAGACACACCTATTTTAGGGTCACATTCAGCCTGTCCATATTGCCCTGGTCTCTCGCCGAGATATTCCTCCGGGGGTGATTCTAGCCCGTAATAATTTAAAATAACGTAACATAGCATAATTTATTCTTGTTATGTATTTTTTATATTACAAGTTAATTTGGGATAGTTAATTTGATGATGCACATTGGGCACCTACTGGAGTTGGAATGTTTACTTTTAGATAACCCTGCCACATAATTTAAACAATCTTGCCATGTAATCCTAGAGACCATGACAATTGTACAGCCTGCCAAGTGATCCAGGGTGTGTCATTATGATGATGAAACCCGTACTTCACATGGTACCGTTTAATATTTTCCATATTTCTCTGTTTGCTGTGAATTATGTTTTTTTGATAGCACAGCATTTTCAATAAAAGTATATATTATAGAGCAATTGCAGATATGCAGGTAGGCAGGCTGTTGTCATCTCCAAAATAACTTTTTCTTTTTAAATAGAACTGAACAATCATTTAATATGAAACTAAATGAACACCAAACAGGAAGCTGTATAAGACAGTCCTATATTGGCAATGAGGGTGTTAGGTGACATCATAAATCAAAACATGAGACTGAAGGCATAGTGATTTGTAAATATCACCAGACACCAAGAAGGCAATATATGGACATTTTACAAAAAATTGGCTGTTATGTATTTTTAAAATCCCATTTTTATTCAGGTGCAATTAGCATGAAAACAGTACTTTATTTAAATACTGAAAGGTTTATTAAAACACTAAGTGAAATACTGGACTATATTGGTTGTCTGTAAAAAAGGAAGAGAGTAATATTTAAATATGTAACTAATTAATAATACAGAGTATCTGATAAAACAGATAACATAGTCTTTGCTTCCTTAAAAATAACACAAATAAAATCAGAGTTAATTTAGTAACCAGACCTAAAAATTGATCTTGATTGGAATTAGAACGTTTAGCTTTCATTGTCTGATTGACTTGATTTGCTTTGTTTGCCCTAAATTGGCGGGGTATACCCAGACGTGGATCCCTTGCTCACTTTGCCACTGGATTCAAGCTAGCCTGGCTAACGACGGCTGATTAGCCAGAAACATGTCCCAGGATGCTTGCTTCCGGTCCAGGGAAGACATGGCTTGGCAGTTCGGGCTGGACTGTTCCCATGAGGCACAAGGTCAGACTGATTTGCATATGGCCATGTCTGAACTGGGGGGGCAGAGTGAGCTAAAGAATGATTATGGATTAAACCCAGATCAGTTGACTGGTGGTGAGTGCTTGCAATGTTCAACACTCCATCCATCATCCCCTTTGGTTTTGATTTGCCCTGATTGAAAAAGAGGCAATGTTTCTGTGTAGACATTGAGGCTTAAGCCCACAAGGCAGCGCTAACAATATGCCTTGATTGCATTCAGCATGTTACGGTTTTGCATGGATTTCACAAATTAACAGACGAGGTCAGATATTTAAAGTTTTTCTTTACAAATTAAATAATAAGCAATGAGAAACGTCTGCAAAGGATGGCATTACATTTTTTTGTGACATATGGAAAATATTTCCTGGGTTCCAGTGAAATACGGATTTTTATACCACACACATGAGTATGCATTCACTTGTTTTAGAAAACAGAGTGTGTGATCGACAGAGAAGCATATGCTAATGATACTCAGGTGTGCATTCAGATTATTACACCCTGACCTGGTGAACTACCATAATGAAAGAAGGGGCCCAGAGAGGCACGTTTTAAAACCAATTATGGAATCCCTGTAATGCACATGTAGTCCCTTAGCTACTAAATTTAGAGCTGCTGTTGGGATGGGTGCATTCCATTTCCTACTTGTACTTTTAATGGAATACCAGATGCTGTGCTGGGTTCCACTGTAGGTTTGCTTGGCATCTAAAACATACAAGTGGCTTAAGTTTCTCATGGATAACCCTGCTTTCAGTAGGCATAACTCCAGAGTGTAGCGCACCTCAAGTTATTAGATACTAGTCACTACACCCTCTCCCACTGGAGTTAACTTGAGTGTTCGACAACTAAGCAAATGCTATTAAGTCCTGCATCTGGTGTGACACAGAGACATGGTTACCCTTTTGGAATCTGCTCACCTGCTCTAAAGTTGCCCTCTTCGTCACTTGAAGCCGGTGAGATCCTAGGGACTCATGATGGAAGACCCATGCTTAGTGTTGAACAGGGCCACTATATTCTACACTTTGGCAGGCACTCTTATGAATGAGCTGAGTCCTATATAAAGTGTGCTGCCCCATAAAATCTCAAAAGAAGCTGTGCGTTGGTAAAGAAGGTTGTCTGAATAAAGAAAGGATTGCTACTTCCACGGTCTGGTGGCTCAGTGGACTAATGCATCCACTGCAGAGATCTGTCCTTTACCACCTGGTCACAGGTTTGATGGTGATTCCAATCAACGTTTCAGTCTTAGAAAGTCACAGAGTTGGAGAAGAATTAGCATCTGTTGTTCAACACTAAGATGCCCTTTGGGGTGAAGATGTGCTTTACACATGCACAGACCATGACCTGTATTACTCTCAATCGTTTCTAAATTCCAACATCGTGACTCAAGCAGTGGCGTAATGAAACCTGAGGGGGCCCCCCTGCAAGGTGCTTGGAGGGCTCCTCTCCAGACTCAATCAGGAGCTCTACGGCCAGAGTACTGCGCTGAGGGAACTCCCTGGAGCTCGGCCCCCCTTGCACCATGGGGGATGAGGGGTCCTGTGTTACGCCACAGGACTCAAGGAGGAGTCGAAAAGAAGTCTTGTTACCTGTCCTCAGTAGACTGATGAAGAAGGCCTGGTTGGTACAGGCAGTGCTTAATTTGTAAAAAAAAAAAAAAATAAGTGCCAGGGCGTCAATCTGGAGGCCTCTGCATCTTGCACAACCCATTGCCACTACAAGCGCTGCCAATGACAGTACCTACACAACTACTAACCAGCACACTGTTACAAGTGTGACAATTCAGCCTATTACAGGCCCTCAAAGCAATAAAAATAGCTTGGGCATCAGATATTAGTTATTTTTGAATGCATACGGAATTGATAAACAATTGCTCTTCGGCTCTTCTCTAAATTATACAAACAGCGCCACCATGTGGCAGATGTCATAAGTGCTGGTGTCGACAACTTACTGCTGGTGCCAACAAGTAAGTGTCGATGCCGAGCACCGGAACCACAGGCTCAAATTAAGCACTGGGTACAGGTCAAAACGGGCACAGTTAATGTACAGAGGAGATCTTTGAGCAATGCACATTTATTGCAACAATCACACAGTATGTGATACAAGGTCTATGGTTAAAATGTGGGAAGTCTATAAATTTGCCCATTGTAAAAGACACAATATACTGCGGTGCAAAGTCCGCTGGCGTGCAAACATGCACACAACTTAAGCGAAGGCCAAGATGTCTGCTCGCTCATTAACAAATTCACACGCTGTTTAAAATTGGAAAGGACTAACCTAGGATTGATCATTAACATGTTATGGCACATCTCTGGTGTTTAAAGAAATCTGCCATTACTCGAGGTTCAAGACGTGCTGGACGATGTTACATTTTTATCACACTGTAGGATTTAATGACGATCATGATCTACCTCTTGGGGGAAATTAGCAACATTCCCACAATCTATTTTAAAAAATGCCATTCTTTATCTGGATGTCATGCCTTCTGTCCCCTCTCCCCAGATAGTTGGTCAGCTCAGAAGGCTGGTTTGGGGAATGCATGTACTCAGGAAGTGGTTTATGCACAGCAAACATAAACAGCACGGTCCAGGCAAGATGGCTGGCTGAAAGCACTGGCAGCCGTTTGCGGGGCTTGGGTTTGGATCGCAAGAAGGCCATCCTTCAGAGGTCGGGAAATTGGGTAACAGTAACACTTTTTACTCACAGTGCTTGCCTGCGTGTAAACTACGTGTGTACAGGTGTGGTCTCTGTTCTGATGTTTGGTACCATGATTGTTCACATAATATTCTTTAAGGCAGCAAAAATGTACGGTTTCATAGAAACCACATTGATCAAACCCCACCAGAAGTTCATGGGTCCCCTGTAAATGTGAATCCTAAAAGTCAAACTTCCATTCTTGTGACGTCATTTATGACCAGGGTCAGCACTTCCATTAGGAGAGATAAAGCAGAAATCCTAGGTCACCATTTTTTTGGAAGCCCCATACTAACTGAAAAATACCCCCTCGTCAAAAGGCTTTTTTCAGTGTATGGGGAGCGCTCCAGATGGCAAAATTATCTGTTGTCTGTTGCACTGAAAATACTCATACTGTTCCCATTTGTATCCTCAACATACCACTATCCAATAGCCACAAGTTGCTCCCCATCCCCTTTCAGACTTGTGATATAGGATCTTATATAAGTTATTCTAACTCAGGGCATACTTCATTCAATGTTATTTGTATTTCCCTATTATAGATGTGGTACTCTGGAAACTGTGTGTTCTTCATTCTTTCATTAGTAAGTAAGGGCAGCATTTTTATGGCACCAGGTGGATAAAGCAGGCTGTATCAGTGAGATCCAAGGCACCCACATGGAGAAGAAAAACATATGAGCATTGCATCCCAGAACCACATACTCCGGACAAGTCAGACACAGGCCCCCTCCCTTCACTGCATCACTTCATACAGTGATAACACCAGCATTCACAAATCTGTTGCTCACTTTGTGCAGGGGACAGATAGAAATCTCACTAACACTGCACTTCTATTGTGCAAAAGAGAACACCCTAAGCTGGACTTTCTCACTACTGATGTCACGTGTTTCCAGTTTGAATCTTGCCTGGTGCTTTCAATCACATGATGCTCTTGAACAATATACAAGGGCATAAGACCATAGTTGGATCTGCATACTCTCAGACAACAGGGCCGGACTGGGACCCTAAACCGGCTCTGGCAAAGAGCTCGACTGTCCCCAGGTAACAAAAATGCTGCAAAATCGCCCACGGTAACAAAGACGGACTTCCAGGGGTCTAAAACCGTCACCCCACCCTGGCAGCCCACTGGGGAAATGCCTGGTGCCTGCTACGGCCAGTCTGGCCCTGTCTGACAACATGCAACAGTCACTCGCTTACTACCAGGGTCAGTTTCAGCATTGGTTGTGCCCAGTGCAACAATCTTTGCTGGTGTACCCCACCAATTGCCTTCTTCTCCACATATTCCATACTATCACCCTCCATTGGATACCTTGAACTCTCAATAGCCCATCTTTTACATATATTTAATTTCTTTATTAGGGCTACTCATCACAATGTAGGGTGTCAGAGCGATTGACATCACTCTCACACACGCACACATATTACTCGGACACAATGAATCATATAAGTGTGTACATCAATGTTTTGGAAATGTTAAAAAAGGCAATGAGCAGTTACAAGGTGTAGGAGTCACACCATTCATGCTGGTAGGCATTATAGATTTTACTTAATGAACAACGACACCAACAATTTCATGGTATAGGAATATCGAGGACAGAATCTCGAGGGACAAAATATCAAACGGTAAGGGCATATAGGGACATATAGATTTACTATTCCTAACTACATATCTACTTACCATGCAGATATGTATGATGCATATGCACATATATATGTGGAGTTAGGTCTAGAAAATCCAGACTTATTTACCTGAGGATATTTTTTTCGATATTTTGTCCTTGATATTCTGTTCAACTGAAATTGTGGGTTCAATATTCAGGGGGCATGCTGGCATTATGTACTAAGATTGCTTGGTCTGGAGAACCACTACCTAGGATTTACAATGTGACACAGTGTTTGTAGTTGTCTACAGTAACACTAATTTATTACTACCCAGAGGAACCTTTTTTGGCAACTTTATAATAATGAATGATTGAGAAAAACCCACTAAGGTTCTACAATTATGCCTTGCAGTTTGCATGGAGCTCTTTGAAGCTACTTTATAGCTCACTGTGCTATATTAGAATGATTATGACTTATGAACTGGAAATAACAAAAGGTCCCCTGTGAGAAAAGCTGTAACCGGTTGTGCTTTACAGTAGGCACATTAACCCTTTGTGCTACTTTATGATGAGTCAAAACTTTGAATGGACAAAACGTAAATCTCTCTAGCAAGTAAATTAACTAGGCCTGGGCGGTAAATTCCGTTCGACCGCTGAATTTGTGGAATTTGTGTAATTTTGCGTTCCACGGAGAACGGGAAATTGCCAAAAATTCCGCTATCCGCGGCTTCGTGGATTTTTTGCTTGTTCGCGCTTTCAAAATGCGTGTTCGCAAGATATACCTCACTGAGCACCCAAACAGTGTTTGCGAACAGGAAAAAAGCATTGCAAACGGGCGCAACAAGCAATTTCGCGTGTTTACTGAACTTTTGCGTATTCGCGGAGATTTTTTACCGTTTCGCGGAGCTTTGCGTAGCACGACTACGCAAATTCCGCCCACCCCTAAAATTAAACACCAGAGTTGTCTTGCCGTTATTAATATATCTTCAAACTAGCTAAGCTAACAGAGATGTCTCTACAGGCTGCTCTTGTTTCTGCTGTCACGCCTGACAGGTCTATTCTGTCACCCTTCTTTTCAGAGCGTGGCGCATGGTGCGGCGGCACAGGTCGAAACGCCACAAAGTGGCAAGGCTTGCCAGTCCTGTGGAACATAACTTAATAAGACTGCATGCCTTTGTCCTTGTATTGATTCACCTAACGAATTATATGCTAAACAGCAGCAGAGTGACTACTTATAAGTTTAGAGCCACATGGCCACTGCTGCTTTACTTGTCAGTGTGCTGCTACCAAAGACAATGTACTCGGCTACACATCTTAACATATATAAAAGGTTGACATTTACTAACATTCGTGCAGTGCAGTGCTGCGCCAAAGTATGCGGTGCAGTGTTGAGCAAACTTTACAACACTGCACAGGGTATAGTGTCACACCCTTGAGGTACAACCAGCAAAGTGTAAGCAGCATACATTGTCTCACGTCAATTACACATCTGAATTATAGGCATACCATGCAATATTCTGCTTACCTCTTGTGTGCACCTACACAAAAAGCAAGGTCAAGCTATTTTAGTAGATTTGGCTTTGCGCAAAAATCTATGAGAGTTTATGTGTATCCCACCCCATTATGCCCTCAATCAATGGGAGTTGGCGCTCTGCGTTGTGTGTGACTCCATCAACTTTACAGCCCAAAATCTATTTTGTACCTTGAAGGTGAGACACACTGCCGTCTGTGCCACTATGCATTTCACAGTGTTGCTGAGCGCCAGTAAACCTAGGCCCCAGCTTGGCCTCTGTGCTCCATATGTCCTGTGAGACATAAATTACTCTCCTCGGCGCATTAGGAAATTCATTTAGAATATGTATTGCACACATTAAAAAATACAATGTGTTCCTTCCTAAACCGTTCAAACCATATATGTTTTTAAACGATTCAAGCCTACTCTGTGGTGGCCTGTCTGTCCTACTAATGTGTTGAACTGGCCAACAGGGCAATCAGGCAGTGCCCAACTATCGGGTCTGACAGGTCATTGTGTGAACCAGACTTTTTGGCTGCATGTGGGGTTGTTTTATGGTCTGCTGGGCCGGGTTTTACTGTTGATTTCTCTGATATTAATACAAACATTGCCTGCACCAAGGTCAAATCCATGCAGTCTTACATACCTCTTGTAAACCACTTATAAAGTGTGTTTTTATAAATTCAAAGCTTCCCCAATTTCCAAAAATGGTCCATTTTTAGCTAGCTTATTCATTAATCGAGTCCACATTATTTTTGGTGCCCTGGCCTGTTTTCTGTTTCAGTCTAACTGTGGCAGGGCCGGACTGGCCATAGCGGGCACCGGGCGTTTCCCCGATAGGCCACTAGGGTGAGGGCCGGTTTTGGGCCCCTGGTGGAACGATTTTGTTAGTGGGGGCAGCAATATCGGCTCCCTGTAATAAAATCGGCCGAAACTGGCCCTCAAACTGCTCAGCTGCACTCCCCCTCATCCCAGGAGGTGTGGGGGGGGGGGGGGGGGCGGGCTGAGCAGTTTGCCAGGGCCGGTTTCTGTTCCCAGTCCTGCCCTGAACTGTGGTACTACCCCTTTAAGGCTCAGATATAATTGACAACCCCAGGCATTTGGAAACAAAGCCTTCTGTTTAGTAAGTGTCCAAAAGCTTGACAATTTTTATTCTAGAACTATGCCAGGTCGACCAGCTTCTATAAAGGCAATAGGTTGTATTGTCCTCAGTCAGATGAATGTAGGCAGAGACATTCTGGGCAAAGCCTCCACACAAGGGCAAACTAATGGAGAAAAAACCTAGCCAGCATCAAAAGCTCGCCTTGTTCAAGTTTCCACAGCTGAGGAAAAACCGACTCGAAATTATACAAGAGCCACAGTTTCTCCAACAAATTTGGGGGAAACTATTTGGCGGAAAAATATGTTCTGTCGATTGTTTCTGACAAAAATCTAACTCTAAGACAAAGGTGCAGCTTTCCTAATTCCAACGAGTGCCCATTATTCCTTAGCAATGTAGTTTAGTGTAAATATTGTTTATCACGTTCCAAATTAAAAAAATTGTTTTTATATATACAAGTAACCTTTAGCACCTGCAAAAAATCGTAGGAAAAATGTAAACCTGTTATGTAAGCACTCCTAAAATAAAAAGTATGTTTTCGGAACAAGTCGGGCTTATTTACTCAATGCACCTCTATTGAAAACAAGTTATTTAAAAGAAATCACGCTATTTTCGCAATAGTGCAAACTCTATTTTGAATAAAACAGGATGTTGCAAAGAAGCGAAATTTTACCCTGAAAGTCACAACCGAACTGCATGCCACAATCAAAGTGCCTCTTAACATTTGCAATAGCTCCTCTGATGCCATACTTAAGTACTTTCTCAATTGAGCCCTGATCTGAGTTCACGGAACTTTGTATGTCCTCTGCCCAACTGTTGTAACTGTCTCTTGGGGTAACTTTTGTACGCATCCACTGATGAAAACTTCAGAGTTTAACTACTATTACTGTAACCCGCTGTAACCCTGTATCCTGCAGGATCGGCCGGCATAACTCGTGGGTGGGGTGTTGGTGTCACGAGGGGTGTCACAGGAAGTTGCAGGAGGTGTCACGCGAAGGGAGTGGGGGTTCGAAATTTTGAAAAAACTTACCTCGAGGCTGGGTACCGCATCTTCTGTGCTCCTGCTCTCCTGAGTCCGCTTCCAGGAAGCAGGCAGCCAGGCTCCCTCCCCTAAGCCAATCAACGCTCCAATGGAGTGTTGTGATTGGTCTGAGCCCTGTGAGATGGCGCTCAGCCAGGGGCTGTAGGTGTGGGCATGTTCTCCATGCAGGCTGTAATACAGCCTGCATGGAGAAAAGGGAAGTGCGCAAGACTGCTTTGGGCTGCCCGAGAGGGCCCACCAAACAGTCATTGCGCACTTGAGTCGGTAACCTCTCCGCCCCTGCCCTGCTCCATGAGCAGAGCAGCTGCACACACCCGCCCGCCGGCAAAGGAAACATAACATGATAACAACTGAAAGTTATTATGTTATGTTTCCTCTTGTCACACTGCTTAAAGCCGTGGGTGACTCTCCCCCGCCATAGCGGAGGAGCCGCCACTGGCATCCTGTGTGTTGTGAAGCGCTCTGATGCCTTCGGGCTATGTCCACTCTACATAAAACTGCAAATAAATAAATTAATAAATAACTAAATGAATAAATAATGGAAGTTTAAAAAACATGGATGGATAGCACAGATGTATGTGATTGTAAATTTAGAGCTTGTCAGTCGTGCAAAATAAGCAACACACAGTGCTTAATTTGAGCTGGTGGTTGCAGTTGGGGCCCACGGTACTCAGTTCCGAGGACAACCACTTATTTTTTTCTTAACAGACTTTGATCCAGAGCAAGAGAGAGAAAAAACCCAAAAAAGGGAAAGCAGGAGGAAGAGAAAGACGGACAACGTGTCAGAAAAAGGAGAACGCAAAGATGGAAAAGAACCTGCATGGGTGGGATAAAGATGCAGAAAGTGTCGGATGGTAGTTTAAAGAGTCATGGGGTAAATTCAGGACTACACAACCTTGATATTCAGCACTCTAACCTGTAATAGCGCTGGAGGCAGGCGCTTGTGCAAAACGTAGGTCCCAAAACCTATTCTTTTACAAATTTAGCACTGGCAGCACTCTAAAGTGAAATCCTGTGCACCAGTGTGAGGTTTTAACCAATATGCTTTGGAATGGAAGAGGATCCAGTCAATCATCCACTAATCCTTGGCCTCACTACTGAGACTACCAATATGTGCCGAGTGTGATATTATCTCTTACTGAGCAGCCTCATACTGCTGATAACAGAACTGGAGCCATCGGCCTACTTACAACAAGCCTCTACATAACATATCAGATAGTCAGACTCTCTGGAACTTAGGTTTATATAACTGACCTGGGCAATGCTTGTTTGTCTTCTATATTTATGAAAATGAAAAATGAAAAATGTTTTGGATTTTTATTGGGCTATTCTAGATTATTCAAGAAGACCTGTTTAAAGACCTTACTTTCACTATACACAGTGTGACTGTCTGGGTTCTTAATATCTCTGGCTCTAACACCATACAGCAGGGGTCTCCAACAGTGGCTCAGGAGGGCCAGATCCAAGCCAAGCATTTAGGATTACCACTGACTATGCATGTACATTCTAGTAAGATTGAGTGTAGGCAAAGTTACTTTTGGAGATACCCTAAAACATGTTGTTGGATCCGACAACTTCAAAAGAAGAGGTAGGGGTGGTTTTTTTATCAAGGGAAGACATTATACTTTACATAGAATTTTATGAAAAATAGATGCAGAGAGAACTAACTGATTTGTCTGTCGTCCTCCCCGTCAAGATGGCTCGCGCCTTGGCTTTTGTCAGAGGGAAGGACTTTTGGTACGAGTCGAACAAGTGCTTGGCGAGGACTCGCAGGTCCGCGGACTCAGGGTTCAGGTGGTCTACGTCGCTTGAGATCTCTGCGAGGAGTTTCTCCTTTTCGGCTTGTGGCATGCGTCCAAACCTGATGGCTGCAGAAGAGGAAAAGAAAACCTCAGGTTAATCTTGCACTCCAAAGGACACACCGGCCTGCACATTCTAAAAGTCCCCTCACCCCAAAACACCTCTTGAGAGTCTCTGGCTTCATTATGAGGCACTTGACCTCAGCAAGTGTGCTGGTTTGGAGAGTAAATCTCAAAAGCTGAGAAGCGGAAACCTCAAGTCTGGCACTTCCGCCCACCGCTCAGCTGCACCACGCGGCAGGTTCAGCTCAACTCACAAACAAAAGAGAGCTTACATGTGTGTCTGGTATGAGCAATCGCAGTTTTTGTAATTTTTTCAGTGACGAACAAAAACATCAACTTCACTAAATACTGGAGTTTGCTACTGTGCTACAGAATATTCGAAAAAGGTCTGAATTAAGTGGTGTTTCTCTGTGCATACAGTAAAAACTTACAGATTCCCTTCCAGTACAAAATACTATGCCTAGACAACTTTTAAAACGTTTCCTATATTGTACGTGTGCTGTATAGCGCATCACACATGTGCAAAGTCAGAAAAGAAAGAAGAAATGAAAATATTTTGTGTTTTAATGCCTGCTTTTAAGTGGAATTAATTAGTGATGCAAACCCTGTCTCAAATTTTTTGTAAATAGGGTTTTGTGTAAAAAGGCATGGGTGGCTGCAAGGGAACGCCTATGTACCACCCATGTAACGTTGCCTTAACGCTAAGTAACAAAAAAGGACAACTTTCCAGGGCTGGAAAGTAAATCAAACATTAATACACTTGGTCTGGTATGCGTCAATTTTGTGATGCAAACACAGGGTAAAATGTTTGAAAATTTGTTCCCAAGAGTCAGCAAGTGTATGGTGGTGAAAGAAAAATATGTGAAAAGGAATCAAGAATAGACAGCCTCAGCTTCAACAACCGCAGCATTGAGCAACGCTGGCAGTGGGCTACCAGGAAAACAACGTTGGCACTTCCTGCAACTATTGGGGACTGATAATATGTAACAAAAGAATCAGGTAAAACTCACGACACCAATATACTGCTGATGGCCTGACTGATCTTGGGAAGAAAAATGACCTAGGGTAAAAGACCACAGAGCCAGCAAATTGGGGGCATTAAGGGTTAAAATGAAAACATTTCCTTCTCCCCTATGACATCCCTTGATCAGATTGTTTTTCAAGGAACAAAGCAGCCAGACATACTATTACGCAAGTGTTGCTTTGAAGTTCTCTAAAAAGTTACTGTACCTTCGAAAGAGAAATCGTTCGAAAGTATAGCTCAGCGTAAGAGGAAAGAGGTTGGTATAAGTTACCATAGAAAGTCAGCATTTATTTTTAAAAAAACGGAAAAGAAACACAGAGCAACTTCCTAGCCTGTGTCTATAACCACAGATGCTAGTCCGGCAGCCAGCCTGCATGCGATTGTCAGACAGGGTTATAGCAGCAGAAAGCCACAAATTTTGAAAATGGTCTGACAAAGAAGTTTTGAAGCAATGCTGTGGTAAGTTAGGCGTGAATAAATGGGCAGCAGCACTGATAGGTGCATATCAGAATAATGCATAAATATTATGTCCTAAATATTGTTTACAAATATATTGCTCCGTTGGGTGTAGAATTTATTTAATGAACTGCAATGGGGCAATATTCTAGTAGACTGTATTTCTCCCATTATATTTAGATCCGATGATAAAGTGTCAACAATATTTTGGTACCACGTTGAGGACTGATACTCTTGAAACACTTGCACATTTGGAGTGTTATGTGTGTCTGATTGTGAGACATGTTTTCTTTCTGCTCTGTATGAAACAAGTAGGGTTCATCTGCTGTGTTCCTTCGTGTTTTTTATTTTTTTTTACCAGAAATATTCTGTCTGTCTCATGTCGTTCTCCGCAAACCTAGTCATGTGTAAAATTGTCATTACGTAAGCAAATCTCTTCGATTGATCTAGTATATTGTCTATGCTATAGTTTGAAGAATGTTCAGCTTTTATTGCTTGTATGTCTTTTCAGGGGTTTTTCTTGCGAACTGGCATTATTTCCTCACAAGTAGTATTTGGCTCTGACAAAGGATGTGCAGTTTTAGCTTGGGTTAACTTTGAAATAATTTTCCTTAAAACTTTGCAACTAGGTATATGTTGCCTATATTTTTCATAAAGCAACATACAAGGGCACGTAAAGTCTGACTTTTTGCCAGAGAAAAACTTCACACATTTCTACACAAAGTCATCTAATTTTTCCTTTTCTTTCACTCCTTGACACACGACTCCTCTTTTTTCTCGCTTGCCCTATCTCCGATCCCTCCATTTTCTTTGTCTCCTGTCTACTTTTCAGCCATCCCTCCTTATTCCCTCCACATTTTGCTTCTCTCCTCCAAACCCACACTCCCGCCCACTAATTCTGGTTATCAGCCCGAACAAATGTACAATGTTGGAAACGAGTAACGCCTTGTGATTAATGTGTCATTCGGTCTCTGGGTTCATTTTGCAATACCCACCCTGGAAAACACAGCCCTTGCAAAGTGCCTGCTCCTTATTAGCCGGGTTGCCAACATGGTCTCCTGCGTGTGGATGTGGCAACCCATGCCAGCCCCAACTGGACTTTGGCACATTTCTTAAGACTCTTTTCTGGCTCTTGGGAACTAACTCAGGACTGAAGATGAAACAGATGGTGCTCAGTAGACTCATGAGGCCAATTGTTGACCATGCAGTAAAATCTGCTGGCATTGTGAGCCAGCAGAGGAGAAACAAAGCTAAAAGGAATAGCAAAGCAGCACAATGGCTGAAACTTACATTATCCGTATGAAGAAATGTAGACAAACATATTGCTGTTCCCCTTTTGCCTTAATTGCATAACGTTACTGGTATGAAAGATGTTAACAAAGGATAATCCTGGAGAATCACCATCGAAGGGACACCGATTCACAGTGGAGACGAAGCTTCCAGGAATAAGTGTTAATGTGCATGGAAAGGAAATTCCAAACTGGCTAGGCTCCTCAAGAATATCCTGGCTTGCCCATAAATGTCTATTCCAGTTGGCTACTCCCTTAATGCTTCCTCTTCCTTGTCTTGCTATTTCTTCAGCCGGAGTATTGCTTTTCTCTTTCCAGGGTCTCTGATATGGTTCTATGGAGGCTTCTTTTATGTTTATACAATATGCTATATTTGTGTCCCTTAGAGGTAATTCGTTTTTTTACACAAGGTAGTCAATGTTGTTTCCCTACATTTCAATTGTTATCCCTTCCTCAATCACTCATTCTCTCTCCTGTGTATTACATTCTTCACAACTACATTGCCTCTGCTGTCTCTGTCTCTTCCATCCCCAACCAGCCCTATGACATCATGTGTCTGACTTGGCCTTAGTTCTGACTATGGTATAATTGTTTCTCCTGTCCCAGTCTTAGACATCAGCCTGCTTGGTACTTTCTCTCTCTAAACTCCATTGGCCCCAAGACCCCTACTATTAGCATAAGGAAACTCCTTCTAATCTCCACTATTAGTGCCATGTCACTCTTACACATCTCCATGCCACTAGACCCTTCAGAAATCCTTACCTCATTATAACCACAGGAGAGCAAAGGCACTTTCCTAGTCCTCTGGGATGTGGAGGAGGGGAGGCTGCAGGTGGCTGACAGGGCTCCCCACCACTATTGGCAAGAGTGAGCGGGCCATGGGTTCTGCAGCTTCTGACTGCACGCTTGTGTCTGGATATGGCTTTTCCCCACGCTGGTGCTATAGGAGGCCAAACCAAGGTGCACTGTGGTCATCGGTGGTGGTTCTGGTTCTTTAGAGCTGAGTGGGGATGTGCATTCATCTCTCTGCTGCCTTAGTCAGTTACGCAGTACTGACTCCCCTAAAAACTCTGCTCCCCTACTCTGCCGCGTAGAGGTAAAGCTTACATCCAGCAGACATGATGTCCTTGTTGTCTCTGATGTTTTCCCTGTAGGAATGTTTGAGATAGGATCTCTTCTATCACACCCTTTCAAACAAGCACAACATAGTAGCATATTCCGTAATTCAGTGAAACCTATTTCAGAACACGCCTATGCATTGTAGGGCACCTAACCCCTGCTTGCAGATAAATACTTGAACATGAAACTATGCCTTTGGTTGTTTTATTTATTTTGAAAGTATAACGTTTCCAGGAGCTGAACTAGGCTATCATGCTTACATGAATAAATGCCATGCCAACCTTGCAAGATGTGGTGCAGCTGTTGGCACCTTGCCCACAGCTCTCCTGGTCTCATCTGAAAGGCCTGACGGCACTTCGTGCCAGTGAAGAGAAACAGGCAAAGCATGCAGATAAAACATGTCCTGCACCAGGATGTTAAAAGTGCCATTTGGGGTAGAAGCCACTATTTCAGTACACCGATCAAAAGCTAATAACAGCCACCAGATCCAACTAGCCTGCCCAAACCATCACAACGAAATTGAGAGTTGGGGAAGTGACACGAAAAACCACTGATGTGTCCAGCAAGCAACTCCCCTGTCGTATACTACTTTTGCTCTGTATATGTTTTTTTTTTTTTTTGCTGAATTGTGCCAGTCATCGGCTCTCAAATGTAGTCTCAGCTAGTCAACAAATCTCAGCGAAAACCAGCAGGCGAACAGCCTCGTGACTCAGAGAGTAAAACTTCTCTCTCTAGGCCACAAAATTGATAATAGGAAAAAAGAACCCGTCAGTGACCTACCAAAGGGAAAGTGAGTTCAGATAGACAGTTTGCACGCACGAGATCTGATAAGGCCGTGCATTCTGAACCCTTCCCACACCCAGGCAGCGTGATTAACCTGTTTTTTCTTCCCCTGTTTAGTAAGGGGTTGCTGGAATGGCGTCGGGCCAGTAATTCTGCTGGCTGATACGTGCTCTTCAAAACTGCCGCTAGGCTTCCGTACATAACTGCTTTCTCTTTAGGGTTCATCTGTCAACAGAGCACTATCGAGATCGTTCAGATGTCTAGGAGCTTGGTGTCCACCACGTGATCCTCAGAAGTAGTGTGACGTTTCCTGATGTGACGCAGTGTTCCTCAGGAGATAGGGTGACCAGAATTTTAAAGCAACAAGCATTTGCAATGCAATAGGTCTAGCATTAGGAACGTTTGAGCTATTGGTATTGTAAATGACACATTTTTTTATTTATGTGTTGGTTTTAAAAATAGCGAAATTAATAGCTTTGTCATTTACAATGCCAATAGTTATAATTTTTGAAAATGTGACACCTTTAGCATTTGTAATGCAATATGTGTTGTATTTATGTGACTTACATGTATTGATATTACAAATAACAATGGCTTTTATTTATTTTTATTAATTAATACTTAAATAAAAGTTATTGTAATTTATAATGGCAATAGCTTAAACTTTTGTAAATAACTTATGAAGATTATGTCCAGTGTATTTTATTGTGACAAAAATCCAAGAATAGAAGTGAAATATTAACATCTTTTTGTGACATTTGTAATAAAGCTTGAAACATTGAGAGAACATATTTGAACCAGTTATTGTTGAATTGTTGCACAGATTGATGATGTGGTGGCGCTGAGTGATGTTGTGGTTGCGACGAGTGATGCTGTGGCATTCAGTGATGCTGTGGTGGCGCATAGTGATGTTTTGGTGCCACTGAGTGATGCTGTGGTGATGCGATGGAGTGAGGGTGATAGATAGAGGGAGGGCAATAGATAGATAGAGTGGGGAGAGGGGGTAGAGGGAAGTGAGGAGAGAGGGGAGTGAGGAGAGAGGGGAAAGAGAGGGAGGGGAGAGAGGGATTGGAGAGTGGGGAGAGTGAGGAGAAGGGAGAGTGAGGAGAGGGGAGAGTGAAAAGAGGGGAGAGTGAGGAGAGGGGAGCGTGAGAATAGAGGGACTGGATAGAGGGAGGGGAGAGGGGGAGTGAGGAGAGATGGGGAGGGGAGAGTGAGGGGAGAGGGGTGAGAAAGGAGAGAGGGAAGAGGGGAGAGGGTAGAGGAGAGAGAGGAGAGAGGGGAGAGTGGGGAGAGAGGGGGGAGGTAGAGAGGAGAATAGTGAGGAGAGAGAGGAGAGTGGTGAAAGTGGTGAGGGGGAGAGTGATGAGAGAGGATAGAGTGGTGAGAGAGGAGAGAGAGGGGGAGTGATGATAGTGAGGAGAGGGGAGAGGTAGAGAAGAGGGGAGAAAGAGGAGAGTGAGGAGAGGGGAGAGAGGGAGGGGAGAGTGGAGAGAGTTGTGAGAGGGGAGAGTGAGGAGAGGGAGGTGAGAGAGGGAGTGGAGAGTGAGGAGAGGGGAGAGTGGTAAGAGAGGAGAGAGTGGTGAGAGAGGAGAGAGTGGTGTGAGAGGAGAGAGTGGGGATAGTGAGGATAGTGAGGAGAGGGGAGATTGAAGTGAGAGGGAGGTGAGAGAGGGAGGGGAGAATGGTGAGAGACGGGAGAGTGTGTGTGCTGCATAATGGTGGAGGGAGACGTAAAACCTATGATAAATATTCCCCTGTGTTTTTACGACGGACTCCAGTGCCAATTTCAGGCACTGAGGTAGCTATGGTTAAGTACCAATGTTAGGCGCTGAGGTAGATATGGTTTAGTACCAGTGTTAGGCCCTGAGGTAGATATGGTTTAGTACCAGTGTTAGGCGCTGAGGTAGATATGGTTTAGCACCAGTGTAAGCCGCTGAGGTAGATATGGTTTAGTACCAGTGTTAGGCGCTGAGGTAGATATGGTTTAGCACCAGTGTTAGGCGCTGAGGTAGATATGGTTTAGTACCAGTGTTAGGCGCTGAGGTAGATATGGTTTAGCACCAGTGTTAGGCGCTGAGGTAGATATGGTTTAGCACCAGTGTTAGGCGCTGAGGTAGATATGGTTTAGCACTAGTGTTGGGCGCTGAGGAAAGTCTGGTTTGTATAGAGGAAGTGTGCGCGCCTGGCCCGCGTGAATAGACGTGCTGACACGTCCATCCACGGCAGATGGCAGAGCAGTCCGGAGTTGCTCGGAGCTGTTGGTGAGGAGGGGGTTAGGGATGCCTTATTTTGAGCTTGGGGGCTGGGGATGGGGCGGACATGTCAGGGTTTACTGAGAGGTGAGTGGGACTGTAGCATCAGGGAAGGATAATGAGGGGGATGCATCCATTAGCAGGGCTTGAGTCAGGGCCAACAGATGGTTCATTTTGGTAGTGGGGTGGGTATGGGGCGTTCAGATGAAGATAAACAAATAAACAAATGGTAACTTTTTCCAGAAGTCCTGCGCCCAGGAGCAGTGGGAATGAATGCCAGCTGGTCTGCCTCCTGGGGTACCCTGCTGAGCCTGGGCTGATACGCCCAAGACGAAGATCGGGAGAGTGGCACAGCAGAAGCTCTGATGAGAGGGGGCAGCAGGAAAACAGGCGGACTCGGAGAGCTAATTAAGTCCGGGACGATACTTTACCATCCTTTGCGGCTCAAGATGAAAGGATGCAAGCTTTGGTCTTTAAGAAGTCTCCTGCGTCAGGCATTCACTTTTAGAATATTGTACTTCCGCCCCCTTCATCAATGCATCACTCTGCACCGAGGAAAGACATCCGGGGCCTGTTCGTTGCCAGGCGCTTCTGCCAGCCATAGCCCCGCATCACTGCTAGCAGTAAAGGGCATCTTATTCTTCAGAGACTGCTACTGGCCTCTGTTCCCTATATCACTGCACACAGTAAGGAGCTCTCCTATGTATCTATGCACACATACATTTCTACCCCTTTGGTATAACTTAAGTGCACTGCGTGGTAAAAACGTTTCTATTACGTCTGTCTCACTATAAACGCGCTGCCTGGCATAAAATAGACCCCAGCCACTTAAACAAGCAGAAAAAACGCGGCCCCGAAATGAAACTAAATAAACGCGCCCGCGAAATGAAAGCCTTTGATGGTCTGCCTCCTGGGGTGCCCTGCTGAGCCTGGGCTGATACGCCCAAGACGAAGATCTGGAGAGTGTCAAGCAGAAGCTCTGATGAGAGGGAGCAGCAGGAAAACAGGCGGACTCGGAGAGCTAATTAAGCCCGGGAAGATACTTTACCATCCTTTACGGCTCAAGATGAAAGGATGCAAGCTTTGGTCTTTAAGAAGTCTCCTGCGCCAGGCATCCACTTTTAGAATATGTGGGAGGGAGGCTGATTGCTTTGATGTGGGGAAATGCGCGTGCTTGTCTTCACGTGAACTGTTGGAAATCCGGCCGTTGGTTTGAGAACCTATTTTGGCCACTAAAATTCTCCCCTATCCATTCCTGTGGAATGGGATAGGCTCGACCTAAAAAAACGGGACATTTCACAAAAATAGAAGAAGGACTATAATTTTACGTCAAGCGAGCGCCCAGAATGACAGCGCTCCTCAGCAGAGAATTACAAACCAGACAGTAAGAACATACATAAGATGCCATTTTTAAACCCAGTAGCTTGTCAGTGAATTAAATTGCTATCTTGGAACTGCTAACTATCCCCGCTTTGTGTAACATAAAAAAAAATCTCCCCAGTTTTTAGTCTACCCTCTCCAAAAACCGGGACATGAGCTAAATTTCTCGAAATCTGCCTGGACAGCTAGTGAAAAACGGGGACTATCCTGGCAAATTAGGGACACCTGGTCACCCTATCAGGAGACAAAAAGAACGGTGGCATACACCGTGACGAGGATAACCCACCCCAGTGGAAGTTTGTGAACATCACTGAACTGAAGTAACTTTGGTTGTGTAGAGATTGGACTGTGTGACCTTCTATGCCAGTGACTGACAAATAATGCTCATTTTGAGCATGGTAAGCATTACACTCACGAGCAATAGGAGACCGATGGCAAAGATGCACTCAAAAATGCTGATATCTGAACGTTCGACTAACTGATCTCGTAGGACACCTTTCTCATGTGGTGCAAAATGTAATATCAACATGACTTCCTTAACAGGCATCTGCTATTCTACTTCTAAAATGCACACCACCCTAGCCAATAGTGGTACTCTTAAAATTAATTTGACATTAAAACAAAATTGTCTGAGAAAACGTTTATATCAAGTGGTCTGAATTCTGCACTTTAGGAAATTGGGTTACTGTTGAGGGGGTTGAAATCCTACTCAAGCAGCAACCACAATCCCTGTCAGGGTGAAACACAAATAAACCCCAAACTAATCTGAGCTTAACCCTCAGGTAGCTTGGCACAAGCGCAGTCAGACTTAGCTTAGAGGCAATGTGTAAAGTATTTATGCAGCACAAGAACCGTAATAACACACACAAGTAAAGATCTGCACAAATAAAAAATAAAATAGAGTAAAATTTAACAAATGATTTGACACAAAACGGCTAAAGTTCAAATAGTAGAACTGGAAATATGCAATTTTAAAGATTTAGGTAAAACTAGTGCTTAAGAGCACGCAGAGCTAACTGTGATTATCTGTTCGCACTGGACTGCGATGAATTGCAGGCCACATACAGGAGCCAAGTTAGGCCCACTGAACAAAGTATTTTAAATCCTGGTTATGCTGCATTGTGAGGTCTTGCGTTGAGAATGTGTCATGTAGTAGCGATTCCGAGGGGCTGCTGGGGTTTTCGAGATATTGACTCAAGGATGTGCAGCGCAACTGCAGTTCCAAGGAGCTGTGAGGCTGTGACACGAGGTCTTGCATTGAGGATGCATTGCGTGGAGATGGTTCCAAGGAGCTGCGTGTTCCTGCATCAGGGATGTGAAGCACAGCAGTGGTTCGGACAAGCTGTGAGGCAATGTGTTGCACTGCGTTGGATCTGCTAGGACCACAGCTGGGCTGGCAGAGCACCTTCAGGCCCACTTCCATGGGTCCAGGCCTGGGGTGGCACCAATTGGGGGCAGAAATCATAACAGACAGAGTCCAGGTGTGGTGTTCAAGGTGGCTGGAACATTTTCTGTCCCTGAAGCTCTGATCAGTAGGAGTCACTCTGGTGGTCCTGGGCTCAAGATGCAGGTCCAGTCCTTCTCACACAGGCTGCAGAACAGCAGTTCCTCTTCTGAGTCTTCCAAAGGTTCAGAGGTGTACCGAAGAGATGTAGCTGAGCATCCAATATGCATACTGAGTGCTCACTTTGAAGTAGGAGATGCTTCTGGAGTCCTCATCTACAGAGGTGTCTCAAATGTCTAGACTCCCTGCCCTGGCTCCAGCTTGTCTGGGACATAAAACGACTAGTGTTAAATTGTTTGTGAGCGTGCTGATGCAGAGTCTTTGTGATGTGTAAGTGTTGTAGGTGGCAGCTCCACCCTCTATCAGGTAAAAAATGGCCTATCCTGCAATACCTATTCCCCTTTTGTCTTAAAGTCTGGGGGTAATACACAAAGACCAACTGCCAGATACACCTAGTAATGTGATCCAGGTTACAGGCTGCAGGCACCAAATGATTAGGACGAGAACATTTCATCTTTCTAAAAGGGACAATTTTAGGATTGTGACTTAAAATCCAACTTTTTAATTAAAGAGGGTTTTAAATTACAATTATATAGAGACCAAACTTGACTTTCCTACTAGGTCCCAATTGAAAGTTATCACTTATTAAATATAACACAGCAACTCAATGTTATCCCATGGGAGAGGCAGGCCTTTCAGTAAAAAAAAACCAAATGTAGGAGTTTTTCCCTACCAGGAAACGTAAAAGTTAAAAGTACATGTCCAACTTTTTAAATAAAATGCACCTTGCCATATGTGCTGTCCAGGGCCTACCCTAGGGGTGACTTATATGTATTAAAAAGATGTATCTTGCCATGCCAAACTGGCAGTTTAAACTGCACACACAAGCTAGAATGGCAGACCTAAGACATGTTTACAGGGCTACTTAAGTTTGTGGCAAAATAAGTGCTGCAGGCCCACTAGTGGCATTTAATTTACATGCCCTGGGTACATGTAGTGCCACTTT
Organism: Lissotriton helveticus; assembly: GCF_964261635.1. Classification (NCBI taxonomy): domain Eukaryota; kingdom Metazoa; phylum Chordata; class Amphibia; order Caudata; family Salamandridae; genus Lissotriton; species Lissotriton helveticus. The sequence goes on along the minus strand of NC_136070.1, from coordinate 1,063,602,436 downwards.
ACTAGGGACTTACAAGTAAATTAATGTGCCAATTGGGTGGAAGACAATTTCACCAAATTAAGGGAGAGAGTATAAGCACTTTAGCACCGGTTAGCAGTGGTAAAGTGCATTGAGCCCTAAAAGCCAACATAAATGAAGTTAGCAAAAACAGAAGGGTTATGTCAATAAGTATAGGGATGACGCTGCAGGGAAGACCAGGTCCAGCATGCACCATTTGGTGTAGCTTATGCCTGCACACATAATGAACTCAAGTGACTTGAAACAGTTATGTGAGCTGTGTACATTGTACTAAAGAATTAACTTATGCTGACTTAAGAATGAATTGGATGTTTGTGCAATAGACAAACTGAAATGTATGATCCACACACCCCCTAAGAGACCCATATGCAATGAGATTTAGTAATCACTACTCTGAAATTGACAACCAAGGTCCAGATGTAGGTGGCCATTTACCGGCCGGTAACGGCCGATTTCGGCCGTTACCGACCGGTAAATGGGTTATTGGGATGTAGGGGGCCAATTTTACCGAATCGGTAAATTTACCGAATCGGTATTTTTACCGAATCGGTAAATTTACCGAATCGATATTTTTACCGATTCGGTAACTTCTAGATGTAGGTGGGACTCTTCTGAGTCCCAAAGGCCTTTCAGATTCTGTATTTTACCACCCAATCCAATTGGGTGGTAAAATACCGAATCCAGGTGTGCATGAACATGTGTGCATGCACACCTATGCCATGTGACAGACAGACATGCCCTTAGGGCATGTCTGTGTGCCACATGGCACACATGCCTGTATTTGGGGTGCTACAGGGTGTCAAAGTGACACCCCCTGCACCCTTGCTGGAATCGGTATTTAACGAATCGGTAAATACCGATTCGGTAATGCCCATTGATTCCTATGGGCTTCAATGCCAATAGGAATCAATGGACATTACCGAATCGGAATTTACAGAATCGATAAATACCGAATCTTAACGATTCGGTATTTACCGATTCTGTAATAACTACATCCCTCCCCTCTATTTTACCACTTCTTAAATACCGATTCGGTAAAATTCGGTATTTAAGAAGTGGTAAAATGAAATTACCTACATCTAGGCCCAAGTCATTGTGCCATGACCACGTATTTTTTAATTCTTTCCTATTTTTCTATACTTCTTAGTCTGCAGTTTGATAGTGTCATGAATGCAGGTTTGCAGAGAACCACCAGAGATGGTGAGCTTTTCTACAAGATACGCACAGGTCCTGGTCATGATGACTTTGTAAGTGATGCAGCTAGTGCGGCCTGGCAAGGGAAGACAATGAAGTTCTATCAGGATGGGGTGATGTGATCTTATTTCTGAGGTCTCAGGCTGCTATTAAGGCAGGGTAAGCGTTCTCTTTATTTTCAAGCACATCTCGGATATCTAACCTTGTCACAAAACAAGAATGTTGGTGTCCAAACAGTATATAACTTAAACCCTTCCAAATGGGAGCATTATCGAACATTACTGAATGCAATATGGTACCTAGGAAATATAATTTAATTCTTCAGCCACCTCTCTCCAAAAAAGGTCAAGAGTGGGACACTGCCACCAAATATGCATAGTAGTTTCCCCGACCCAACACAACTCTTTCACTACGTTGCACTTACATCCAGGCAAATGTGGTATAGTTTTTAGGGCATATGGTATCAATCAAATAGGAATTCATAGACGCCTTATTGTTTGATCTTTTATGGACATGCTTCCAATGAGCATTTGAATGCTTAGTTGTAGTTTTCTGATTCAGGTCTTTCACAATAAATTCATATAACCAGTGGGGAAAGGCTTTCGAGCCTACAAATATGGCATATGGCATAGAGCATAGCATCTTAGACCCTGTTATATAAGAGAAGAGCTTCTCAAAGATAGTTTTGGCTCTTGCAACCACTTCTCTTCTGTTAGGCTGCTTCATTCAGTGTCGTATTAACTCCTAGTGCAGACGTTCCGCCTCATTCTGGTGTAAATCTATTTCAAATTGTGTAAACAATTTGATGTGCCTTTTTGAAAAAGGTTTGATACTCATCTACATCCCTCTGACCATCATTTAGATAATGAGATTTCACATGTGACTAGTGTGAATTTGGATATTAAATGTAAAGAGCAGTTCAACAAGCCCTTCCCAGAAGTGATGATGGGTAAGGGAGAAGCTGAGTGAAGCCTGCCGCTCAGTGAGGCAGGCCTGTTTGGTGGGACTTAAAACGAAGGCCCACATTAATTAACCTCATAGCTGCTGCCGTCAGCCGCTGAACGTTTGGAGTACTACCTGGCTGGTGCTGCGAACGTTCAACGGCCGATGCGGCCCTGCCCACTCTGCGCCAAAATAACGGCCGCAGCTAAGGCGTTAAGGAATTCCGTTGTCCTTGTTTTCCTGAAGCCATCGCACAGCAACACAAGTCCTTAAATGGGATCACAAAGCCACACAGAGGGCAATGTGCACTGTCTGCATGACTTTGTATATAAATGCAATGAAACACAGTGGCTTGTGCTGGGTTGCTTTACATTTCCTTGTGGTAGGCTTTCCATGGGAAGACGATGGGTATTCCCATGCATTCACCCATGGAATCTGATGCAATCCCGGATTTACTTCAGATAGTAATCCTTGAGTTGTGCCAAAATGGCGATCCTATCACAGAGGGTGCTTCTCCTCGTTACGTCCTCTTATGTGCTTGATGCATTCTGCATCATACATATAAAGAGAAAATTGATTCTTTGCATTACTTGTGTCTTCCTGCACAAAAACGATCCTTCCTGTAATGCAAGTATCCTTGCAGCATGGTGCAAGGGTTCCGCCGTTGGCTCTGAGCAGCCTCCAGTGCGCCCACACCGGTATAGCGCTGAAGAGCACCAACGCTTGGTAAATACAGCACTGTTCCTTTGATGCAAAGCAGTGCAGCAAATTTGCTCACTGCCCTGCGTTGTGTGAACTTTGAGTAAATATGCAACTAAGTTTTGAGCTCCCTCTAATATAACACTACCTGCCTGTGGCCAGCTTTATTTTGTATTGTTTTTTTAAAACATAGTCAAAAGGAGAATTCTGAAATTTAAGGACCCTGAAGCTACCCTCCATCAAAAATGGCAGGCATTCCGGAATTGGATTTCAAGGTTTCCTCAATAAAAATACATTGATGAGAGCCAATCAGATGCTGGGCTATAAAGAGAGCAGTAAAAGCAGCAGGAAGAAAGCAGACTTATCTATTCGTGAACCACGGTTGGCACTTATCATACTGGCACTTAGTAAAGTATTTGGCTCTTCCCTTGGTACCATGGCCTAGGAGAGGACCTGTACTTATAAACTATTTCTTTCCTTTGCATCTGTCAAGCATACAAAATAGAGTAAAAGATTTCTTTCCTTAAATGGCATTTCTTACTTATTTGCAATATATTTCCTATTGGACCTCTGGCACAGCGAAGATTTTTCAAGGTTGATTATGGATGGGTTTAGTCTGCAAGTCCCTCCGTAGTTCTGAGAATTTTCTCCTCTTTAGATTACTTCGTTAAGTACCTTGAAGGGAATTTTCTCCTCTTTGGATTACTTCGTTAAGTACCTTGAAGGTAATTTCTCATTTTCTACTCTTTCTTCTAACATCCCTACAAATTGAGGCCAATATATTTGTTATTCATGACAGTTCGCTGTTTTGTTTAGTGGTGCCTATTTTAATCTCATGATTGCCAGCAAAGAGAGTAAAACTGGACAAAATGCATGAGGTAAAGAGTCAAGGCTGGGATGACTTTATTGGTGCCACTAAGCCTAGTCTTTGATCTTAAAGGTTGACAACGGTCGACGAGTATGAAAGGGATATGGTAAAGGGAATTTAGAACTATCAAATGGCCCTTCGCGTTCTCAATATCCTCGTTGGCATCACAAACAATTGCTCTTTTCCGCTTTTCTGGTGTTTTTTGTGACAAAAGAGCTTTGTTTTTGTGTGTATGCACTACAAAGTTTTCCGTTTGTTGAACTTGGTACCACAGTCTTCCAACTAATATTCTCATGTTCTTAACGCTTGTTTATTATTGTGTAGCACTTTATAATGCTTTGTAACTTATGTAACTTGCTTCTTGCTGATACTCTGTAAAGCGCTCCGATACCTCCGGGTCTAGCCAGCGCTATATAAAACTCATCAAATAAACAAATAAAGAAATAATGAATAAATATGAGGGTGGGCAGCGCTTATGAGTGTAACTGATGGAGCCTTTTTCTCTACATATTTTATTCCAACGGCACATACTTGCTCACAGTAGCACACTTGAAACTACATTTAAAGTGGTGATGTAATTGGTGATGACAAAGCTGATGGTGTCTCTGATGTTGCTAGTGAAGTCATTGATGACGTTCTTTGTGATGTCATCAGTGACACCAAGGCTGAGGTTTTGAGCAGTACATTGGAAAAGTTATATGCCCCACAATGTAAATTAAAACATAAGTGTTGAACATACTAAGTAGTTGGAAATCAGCCAACCTTTGGTGACATATTTTCTCCACACAGCTTGGAATTACGAAATATGATAATTACATTAGTTCTCATCTTTTATAATGCTTGATTATTGTTTGTAGGACATTTTGCCAATAATCTAGAGGAAAGTGAAGAAGGAAACTTCGCTATTCGCTGATTCCCAGGGCATTCTGTCTCCACCTTTATAATTGTGCTGGCTCCTGCAAGAGTTTCTCATGGGTAGCCTTGACTTTTGAGCCTCGACGTTGCCACTGTAGCTACTGAAAAGGAAACAGCCCTACCGATACATTTTTAAACTAGTTTAAAGGAGGCAAACAAACCAGACACACAATAATTTATGAGACCTATTTTGCTTACTGGAAAGTTATTTCATTTGTATTTTTGTTATCCCCTTGTATGTCAGTGTGCGCGACTGTTTTTTGTTGATGGCATCATCACTGAAGATACCTATCCCTTTCTTCACTGCCAATCAGCAACCGCAGGCGGTTGATTGACAGATCAATGTGGAGGTGTGTCCAAATATGATGTCATCAGCAGAATCAGGCCCACAGAATGATCAATGCACTGCTGACACTAAGGGGCGTGGAATTTAGGATTACAGATCGTGCCCTGATAATCGATCGAGAAATGAGGAATTACCATGGGAATCAGTAATTCTGGGTCTGCGTTGCGGATCGTTCCTCATTGTCCCAGTTGAAAAGCAGCTGAAATATGCAGGGAAAACATGAGATGTTTGTGGTGTTTCTATGCACTTTGTAATTCCCGATAAGGCTGATAACCCCGTTGCCAGCCCCATCAAGAATTCCAGTGTACTCTACTGAGGCCCTATAAGTTTCATAACTGTGGAGGAAAATTCAAACTGCATTTTGCACAAAACTCAAAATAAAGTGAAACTTGACAAGATAATCCATTATAAAGTGCTGCACAGCATATGTTTTTTATGTTGTTAGTTGTCCCCTTTAACACAGAAAATGCATCTATTTAAATTGTTCTGCTGCCCCTAAGGGATCCAATTCCCAGATTAAACATTCTTATTTTCCCAAACAGTTTATATCCCAAGATCACACATTTTGCCTTGGAGATCCTTCTTCAATAGTTCTGGAGTAGGGAATTCACTTTCCTGTTTCTGTAATGACAGCCACACTAGATACGGATACAACAACTAAAGTGCTGACTGCTTCAGTAGGTACGGTTTGGTCTGGATTGCGTGACACAACTCTGTCTTGCTGTTCTCATCAGTCAGTTGAAATCTGATAACCCATGACTCCATCAGTCATCAACCTCCTAGTATGACAGTTCGGCACATTCTGCTCAGTAACAGACTTAGCAAGAGTTGGAATGGTGTTTTTCAGGTAGCACCACTTACACCTTCCTCAGCTACGCTTGAGTGCAACTCAGACCAACAGTGGCGGTTGTTGACACAAACATACGGTGAGGCGCTTTCGCTACATACATTAAAACACACACACATACATTAAAGAACTACATTAAAACACATTAAAATAAACATCCAAGAAACAAAAAATAAAAGTTACTTTCCTTATCCTGCAGCACGTCCTCGATGCTCTCCAGTCCCTGGCTCCAGACTCCTCCGAGAGCAAGGTGACGTTACACAGCTAACTATCTTATCCAATGCAGACGCTGATCTCATGCTATGAAGCCACATGAGTGAAGTGTCTGAATTGGCTGGAGCAGGCTGCCTCAGCACTCTGAAAGGCACTGGAGACATGTGCCAGTTCTCCAACCCAGCTGACTGAGATGGCTGGGTTGAAGAGTTTGAACTGCCCATGTTGGTTTAGCTGGAGCAAGGTAGCCGGCCAGACCGGCATGCACCATTCATACTGAAGCAATGATGCACTGGCCCCATCCTGCCCTCTCTGTTCGTCAGTAAGCTGTAAAAATGAAATGGTAATTTTATTACCATCTTTTTCCAGCTTTCTGCACAGCAGTGTGTGTTTGTGTTGGGATGGTGGGTGCTCCTCCACTCCTATGGAGGAACCGCTGCTGCAGACCAATGATGTGATTTCATTCCGAATTGACTCAAATGGGCCAGGTTGCCAGGCACAGTGTAAATGTAAAGTGAATGCACCAACATCCTTAGTCTTATGCCCCAAATTATAAGTAGGGGGTGGGCTAAATTTGTTTTAGGCTTGAGTAGAGTTGGGAAATTTCAGCCTTTATGGAGGTGGCCGATGTTTTCAGACTTCACCTGGTTTGTTGCTATGTTTGGGGGAAATCCCAGCTCATCGCAATCTGATGATTTTGTTGTATATGGTTTTGTAGGGGTGGGACATCTTGAAGCAAGACATCCCGGAAACCTGTTGGTCTCCCGTGGTCACAATCTAAAGGTGTTGGAGGGAGCTGCAGGTAATGGTGGGGAAGGATCATGGCGTCTGGACGTAATCGGTATGGGGAGGGTACTTATATGAGAGTCGCTCCAGCACCTGAATCTCAGGGCCAGGTAAGCGAGCCGACTCCTTTTGGTAGATAGGACAGAGAAAAGAGGGTCTCAGAACAGGTAGCTGGAACGTGGTGAAAGTCCACCCTCTGTCCTGCACTCTTTGCAGCAGTGGGACTAGATTCCCACTGGTGCAAAGGACCACTGAAAAATGTCCTCCTTAAATTAAAAAGATCCTTGCGAGCTTCGCATTTGGCAAAGACTATGAGATTTATGAAAATCTACTAATTTGCGAATCTCTGGACTTTGCAAGTTCATACACCCTGAACATGAGACAAGTACCCACAAGCTTCTTCCATCCATGAAGGTTCAAAAGAGGAGCTTGCAGAGTGCAGTAGAAGGGAACAAGAGCAACACATTTTTTCCCAAAAATGTTTAAGAAAAAAGTAAGAGGAGACATAAAGGTGGAAAAACAAACAAACAGGAAAGAAGGTGGGAAGAGAAAGATGTAAAACCTGCCACAAAGGGAGAAAGCAGGAACCTGCAAGAGTGAGATATAGGGTCAGGGAATGCCTGTCAGTGAATTAAAGATGCAGGAGGTGGATTTAAGATGACACAGCCTTGGTATCCTGGCTCTGACATTTAATAGCGCCAGCTGCTGGGTTCTAAGCAAAGCTTTGGCCACCGGCACTTACTATTTTACAACATAACCACTGATAAATGCCGTGGGCAGAATAGACATTGAATACATTATTTTTTGGCAAAGGCTATGGGTATGTCTCAGTCGCGGCTCGTGGCTATGGCGAAGGTGCATCTCCTTTTAAGCAGTGCAAAGTATGAAGCATAAAATTATATTAACTTTAAGTTTTTATCATTTCATGCCTTATGCTGCTTTGCGGGTGGCCGAGCGTGTGGGCGGGGGTGCTCTACTCTCAGAGCAGGGCAGGGAGGAGTGGTTTGTCCACTCCTAAGTGCGCAATAACTGTTTGGTTGGCCCTCTCTGACCGCCTAAACCAGTCATGCGCACTTTCCCTAGTTCTCCATGCAGGCTGCATTACAGCCTGCTTGGAGAATATGCCCACCCCTTTAGCCCCTGACTGAGCACCTTGTCACGGCGCTCAGACCAATCACAATGCGGCATTGCAGCATTGTAATTGGTCAGGGGAACCTGGGTGCTTAACAATCACAATGCTGCATTGCAGCATTGTGATTGGTCAGTGGGGCCTGACTGTGCTTCCTGTTCCAAGGCGAGGGGAGCAGGAGCAGAGACATGGGACCCAACAGCAAGGCACGTATCTTTTTTTATATTGCGCCCCCGGTTACATTGGAACAAAAGTCATGTAACCATTGGGTAGAGCTGGTGGTTTATACTTTTAGGGCCAGTGCCACAAGTAAATTTTAACCTTTTTTTAAAGTAGACCAAATATTTGACAGCGCTGCAGCAGAAAATGAGTGTCAATGTGTTTTCAAACTAAGTGGTTTGAGGATTCTCCTTTAAAATATAATTCAGAAAACTAACCACATCTGGCACGTGCTGCCATTCTTTGACTAAAAAAGAATATAAAAATAAATTGCACATTTGTTTGAAATGATGTGTAATGTCCTGGGATTCCCTGGGAGTGGTATGTGCTCTATAAATTCATAAACTCTCATCAACATCTTTCAGAATTTTATCATGGCACTTCTAAATTGGCCTATAAATTGTTTTATACTTATATACATAGGTATCCCAGGACACTTTGTGCTGCCGTGCACTGGTTTTTTCTCCCATATATCATGAAAAATGCTAAAACTCTAAACCAAAAATTATGATTGCCTTATACGAGGGTAAACATGAGCAAGTCATCTTCTGTTTGCATTTGGCTGCTTGAAAGATTACTGCTGCTATGCACTTCAAATTTGACGTGGAAAATTCCCTTCCAAAAGCAGGTCTGTTGCTTTCAATTCAATGAACACTATTATCTTTCTATAGCACTTAGGGGTCAATTAGGATGGCGGACGGATCGCCACCGCCATGCAGGCGGTGGCGATTCGTCCGCCATCCTTGCCCGTCCGCCACCTATTTCCCCCCCGCCATATTACAATGGCGGGGGGGACCGTGGCGGACGAGAAGACCGTCCGCAGCAGTTTCGCCGCGGTCGCCTTGCGACAGCGGCGGAAAAGCTCTAATATGGTGACGATGTCTATCAGACACTGCCAGCCATGTTAGGATGTGCTGGGGGCTATGCCTTTCCGAGGCGGCAAAGCCGCCACGAAAAGGCATACTGTCCTTGCATTGGGGGCCCGTTGCGGGCCCCCAGGGTGAAGGGGGTGGTGGGGGGTGCACATGGGGGGTACCTATGGTACCCCCCTGCAGTTGCATGCACAATGCGCCAGGCACCGCGCTGTGCCTGCCGCTTTGTGCATGCCAATGCACAGCATGTATTTTTAACTTTGCGGCAGGTGCTGCTTAAAGCAGCACCCGCCGCAATGTTAAATATACGGGATGTGACCGCCAGGTTGGCAGTCACATCCTAATTCCAATGGAGGGAACGCCGCTGCCCCTGCGGACGGTCCCTCCACCTCGGGGTGGCGGACGGACGGTCCGTCCGTCATCGTAATCTACCCCATAGTACCGCACTACAACTGCTTCTAGGCACATTAACTAGAAGGTGATACTGTAACTCAGTGGTAGCAATTACGGATCTCGGAAGGATTGGAGGCTGATTCAAAGGAGAAGGATAAGATAAAGGCAAGCGTGAATATATAAAAATATATCAGGACATTGTACAATAGATCAAACGACATAGTGGTTTGATCAAAAGTTCTAATTTTTATTTTATTTTATATATTATCACATCTTTTTTTTTTCTTTTGGATCTTAAAAATACATAATTCTGCATATTTTGTAATGGCAGTGCATCAACAACATATAGGCCGGCGGTAGATAGGACTATCTACAGCCGACCCTCCTTTCTGTCCATGTTGAATTGGACCTTATTTGAAATATAAAAGAAAACACTATTGTATTATTTATTATCAGTGTCATGTTTGTTTTAAATGTATGTGATTATGTCTTATGTGTTGTTGATGCACTGTGATTATATGTTCTTAATACACTGCCATTACAACATATACAGAATTATGTATTTTTGATATCCAAAAGAAAGAAAAAAATGATGAAATAATATATAAAATAAAATAAAAATTATAGCTTTTGATCAAAGCACTATGTCGTTTGATCTATTGTACAATGTCCTGACATAATTTTATATATTCACGCTTGTCTTTAGCTTATCTTTCCCCTTTGATATATATTCCCTACTGCCTAGCAAGTATTTATTGTTAATGTAGGGGTCCCCATATTTTCCCAAACTACTTGGAGGCTGATTCAGCCTTGCCAGGATTTAAGTGCATGAGCAGCAGATCATAGCAGTTGTCAGCAGCATGCATTGAATTCACTGAGCCTTTTTGCCTGCAATGGAAATGCTGCTGCTAAACTGTGTACTACTGCACGTGTGTGAGTGCCTCAGTGGCACATGTGAAAAGAGCAGGAGTGGGTGCAGAGCACCTCTGTATTCACGGAAGAGGTACAGCAGGAGCAGTTAAGCTTTCCCACTTAATTCAGCAATGTAGGGTCAGGGGCATGGCTCCTCCATTTGAGCGGAGGAGCGTCGCCCCGCTTAAAAATCCCACAAAGCCCCAGAGATGAAAAATAAACTGCCAATTAATTACCATTATATTTTTCATCGCACGTCCCAAGCTGAGCGTCAGGACAGGGTCTGGGCTGATGCTAAGTGCCAGCAGCATGGAGGAGGGTGGACAGTAATTGCACTGTTTAAAGTGCGCATGTCTTTTTGGCCGGCTGTCTTTCGACGGCCAGCCACACATGTGCACTTTAAACTCTCTAAACTGAGTTAGCGCAAGCCAAAGCCTCCAGAGTGCTGTGGAGTGCCGAGTGAATTCGCTCCCACCAATCCTAGCGCTGCACTGATGCTGGTGAGAGCAGCGCCAGGATTGGCCAAGGGAGTTACAGCATCCGGTTCCTATGCTGGCAAAAGAAGAGGTCCAGAGTGACGATGTTGCTGAGTTCGGTAAGTTTTATTTGACTTTTTTATATTATTTTATACACGTGTGCACTCCCCCAATAGGTGCCAGCCGCCACTGTGTTCGGTCTTCAACCGGCAGCTCCAGATGCTGTAAAAAGAACCCTAAAATATTTAAATAAAAGATACTACTCTGGAAAAGGGCCTCAAGTCCATTCTTCGAGGTGACATTCCTGGTCCTGATGTTGGGCTATATGCTCTCCCCTCCTGCTAAGGTGGGTTTCAGTAAGAGTAAATTGTGGCTGTGCTCATGAGAGAGGTGTGAGGGTCTCTCTGCCAGGATCAAGGTCGGAAATAATCAGCAAGCGCCTTCACAAAAGCTGTCTAACTGTCGCATGTTGACCAACAGTGTTAGAATTTTCAACTCTGAAGGCAAAAGAGCACTGTATTTGCTGGATCGCTCCACATTCGCGGAAGCTGAATAGAAGCCATTTTAGTGCCTTATGTAGTAATTTGGCACCATCACCAGATGGTAGCATACAGCATCCTCCAGGCGTTAGCCCTGAACGTATAAGTGATTTATGTATTGGAAACGCAATCAGTGTGAAGATTGGTGGTTAGCTGCAACACTCTGTATGACACATGCAGGGCCGGACTGGCTACCGGGACATGCAGGGCCGGACTGGCTACCGGGCAGTTGTGTGTGCTGCTGAGCTGGGGGCTAATTTCTCAGTGGTGGGGGCTTATTTCATTGATGGGGACCTGCGTGCGCATTGAAATAAAAAAAGCAAAACGGATTTAGTTTTTCACACGCAGGTCCCTATCAACGAAATCAGCCCCCAGCTCGGCAGCACACACAACTGCCCGGTAGCCAGTCCGGCCCTGGACACATGAGGTCAGATGTGGATGTGTCGCAGATGCATCTGGTTGCTTGGCGATGATCTAAAACAATGGAATGGAATTCTCAGTGGATGAGATTAAGTTAAGCCTTTACATTACCTGCTTTTGTGCTACATTCTGCCTTCGGATTTGTTCTCAATAAGAAAAACTATATTTAATAGATTTGTCAAGCAAAATATTATGCTTGCTCTCTAAAGAAACCACTGGTCCCTGATTGTATGTAGGCAGCGCTTTAAATGGGCAGGTACTGTCCGGTACTGAGTACCTGCACTTCTTTAGTTTGAAATGGAGAGTATTTGCACTTCTCACCACGGCTGTCATGTATATAATGGGAGGGTATTGGCACTTCTCAGGAGCAAACAGGCACTCTAAATTGTGAGTAGCTTCACTTTTACATTTCCATTTAAAGCACTGCATATAGGGTCTGAGCAGCTCCACCCTACGTTTGGAAAGAGATACCGAAAGTAAAAACATGCTTCAGGAATTAGAACTAATAATTTCCAATTGTGATAGCTCTTGTAGGAACACATATTTGTAGACAACAAACGATCTTTACTGTGGAACGATGAGAGCCTAGTGTTGAAAACATTATAAAACAAAACTAAATTTAAGATGATAATATCGAAGAAAAATTACCTTTTCATGAATGCATGCTTTTGCTGAGTTTGTTGATATTAAAATATTTTTGCTTTGTGGTCGGATGTTGCTCATCAAAGCATTTCTGCACTTTAAGCAAACATTATACAAGTTACTCCCGAGCAGTGGGAGCATGTGCCCATGGTCACCCCCTAAACCCGCCCCGCGGTTTGCTATAGCGAATAATCACACTGATGACAAGGAGTATGGGAAGTAGTAATTTTTTTTAAAGCTTTCATAAATACCTCCGGAAAACTTATAAACCTAATTTTGTTCACTTAGTAATGTCTGTATGTTCAGTTAAGAACTTTTTTTGCACAAATTTTATAATGTTACATACTATTCACACAGTGCTTAATTTGTAAAATATGAAGTCCAGGTGCTCAAATGTTTGTCGGAGGCCACACCTCTTTTCACCGGCTCCACTCATGTCCTCCACTGGCTCCACCCACTTACTCTATTGGCTCCACCCACATTCTCAACCGGCATTGCTAAAAGTCAGATGTAATACCCGATCTGAATGTCAACAAGGAAGCCTTCCTCATAGTAAGGTTTTGATAAGAGGTTCCCCTGCCCTGTGAACATTTTGAAAAAGATTAAATCAAAAGTGCATTTAAAGGACAATTTTGGAATAAATTAGCTAAAATAACTAATGCATTGAAAAGGGACACTTGAAATATTCCAGTGCTCTATGTGCTGATTTAGGGAAAGGACAATACTGGGCTATGGGGCCAAAGGAATTTTTTTACATGGGGCGCAGCATTAAGACATTTGAAGATGACTGCTCTAAGGTAATAGGGCAAGGGGCATTTTATGACTGACTTCTCCCCAGCCTGCTCCCTAGAACTGCAGTCACAGCAATGGCTCTGCTTGTCAATTGATTCAGCTCTTACACCATGAATGCACTAACCTTTAAGAAACAAGCCTCAAAGACAAACTCAGCACTTAGAAGCACATAAAACAGCCTGATTGGCCTTTTGGAATAGCCCTTCTGAACTATCCTATTACATGACAGGCCAGTTCAAGTCTAACTGCTGTCAGTTATCCTGGAGACAGAAAGGTATTTGGAGTCTTGCAGTCATGATTTTTCTCCGTCCTGTGCATTGAAAATAAAGTGGCTATGCACTTCTTCCGTATAGGGCTGGGGTTCTGTCTCTGCTACAGATAAAGAACTGTAGAGGGTGCTCAGGAGCACTGATCCTCCCTGGAACTTCACGAAGAGGATGCCACTGCACCGTTTCCAGCTGGGAGGCCGACAGTTTACCCTTAGTTAACACATGCCTCTGTGTGGGCTGCCCTGTAGGGTCGGCTGGCATCCATTGGCCATAATCCCACATCAAGAGCTCCTCCACTTCCTTCTACCTGTGCTTTCACTTTCTGGAGGATAGGCAGGCTGGCCTTGAAGGGAGCACCATACCACCAACGTTGCCGAACTGTTGTTTTCACTCAAAGCACTGTTAGGGAGTGCAGTTGACTATTGCACTGCAATGGTTGTCCTGGATTCCGGTTGCTGCAGGAACCCCAGCTGCAGCTTTCTCTTTTCAAGCACAGGACGATGAAGTCTTGTGCGATGCGGCACTGCAAGGGCGCGGGCCGTGGCATTAACTTAATGGTAATTACATTACGTTAATTGCACTAGCCAGCTTCTGACAGTGCTTTTCAAAACAACTTTTTCTTTAGGGGAGCTTCTGTGTGGCACCGGATGGCCAGCTAGAATGCCCGGAAAAACCTTCAGGTGCGTGCGGCACGTAAACATCCTTGCCGGGCTCCGGTCAGTGCATCCACCTTGATGCAGTCAGCATCAAGTTAAATACATTAATTCCCCAGCAACTCGCATTGCTACTTCTCAAAGCAACTGTTATTTTGGCTTTGACCTTTTTATTGATGCGTAGAGCAGTGGATCAGGCTAAATTCCGCTGGGAGTGGGGATCTACATACAGGCGACCTCGAGGCCCGAGAACGGGTTAGAGTCTCGGCTGGGAGTCTGGGACGCTCAACATCCTGTAATTCTGGGCAAATCACTTACCCCCAGATGCATCAAGCATCCATTTTGCGATTCCTTATTAGCGAAAAATAACGATTCGCTAATAAGGAATTGCAAAATGCAATGCATGAAGAAGTCACTTTAAAAATAGCGATTTCTTAAAATTCCTTAATTGCGACTTGCAAATTGCGAGTCGCAATTAAGAAATATCTCCCCATTCATTCCTATGGACTTAGTGGCCCATAGGAATGAATGGGAAGAAATTCTCAATTGGCGAATCGCAAATTGAGAATGCGATTTCAAGGGTGCACGGGTGCCCAAAGGACACCCTGTTGCACCCCTGAAATTGTTTGGTGCACATATATTGTGCAAACACATGCCCTTAGGGCATGTGTGTGCGCAACATGAAACTTTGAAAAAGGCACTTTAGTGCATTTTTCAAAGTTTTTGCAAATTACCATGAAGTTCAACTTCATGGTAATTTGCGCCCCCTATTAGCGAAATCGGTAATTTTTTAACTTTGATGCATTGCATTTAAGGAATCTCAATTTGAGATTCCTTAAATGCAATAGCAATTTAAGAAATCGCAATTTTGCGATTTCTTATATTGCGATTTTTGCATTTGGGATGATGCATCCCAAATGCAACAATACCGGTCGCAAAGGGGCAAATTCTGAGAATCTGCCCCTTTGCGAGCGGATTTAAGCTTGTTGCATCTGGGCCTTTATCTTTTAATTCCAGGTATGGGGGCGCGGGAGCCGCGACCGGCAGATTGTCTACACCGATGCCCCAGTGGACCCGAGCCTGCACGCCTGCTCTCCCTTCCTCCCCGCTTTTATCTTTGAAACTATGTACTCCCCTTGACTTCTTTTTTTGCACTTTAATTCACGCTCCCTGGGTCACTTACATGGACTTTTTGACTTTTTATCTTTTGCCCTCCCCGCCATTGTGTTGCTGTTCTCTTCCGATTCCTCCGGGCCCAGACCCGCCATCATGTTGAACCTTTGTCCTTTGTGCTTTACCCTTTTCCCTTGTTCCCCCCTTGACTATTCTCAAACGTTTCTAACTTTCTGATTTACCTTTTCTCCATCCCCTCGCATCCCCGCACCCCCTCTTCTTAACATTACTTTTGTTCCCCTCTACCTTCCCTCCCCCCTTTTGGTTTTCCCACTTCCCCTGTTAATTTCCGTGCAACTGTCTTTTATTTTACTGTACCTTGAGGTAAACCACCGTTACAACGAAACTTTTACAACGGACTACTTTTACAACGCAACTTTTACAACGCAGGAACCATTACAACGAACTACCATTACAACGCATTTTTTTACAACGCAATACTTTTACAACGCAATACCTTTACAACGTAAGTATTGGTAAGTATATTATTATAGTAAAAATGTTATAAGTTTGGGTTTTTGGGTAAAGGGGTATTTTTAGGGTTCAGGGCCAGGTTTGGGTTTTTGGGTAAAGGGGTATTTTTAGGGTTCAGGGCTAAGTTTGGGTTTTTGGGTAAAGGGGTATTTTTAGGGTTCAGGGCAAGGTTTGGGTTTTTGGGTAAAGGGGTATTTTTAGGGTTCAGGGCTAGGTTTGGGTTTTTGGGTAAAGGGGTATTTTTAGGGTTCAGGGCTAGGTTTGGGTTTTTGGGTAAAGGGGTATTTTTAGGGTTCAGGGCTAGGTTTGGGTTTTTGGGTAAAAGGGTATTTTTAGGGTTCAGGGCCAGGTTTGGGTTTTTGGGTAAAGGGGTATTTTTAGGGTTCAGGGCTAGGTTTGGGTTTTTGGGTAAAAGGGTATTTTTAGGGTTCAGGGCTAGGTTTGGGTTTTTGGCTAAAGGGGTATTTTTAGGGTTCAGGGCAAGGTTTGGGTTTTTGAGTAAAAGGGTATTTTTAGGGTTCAGGGCTAAGTTTGGGTTTTTGGGTAAAGGGGTATTTTTAGGGTTCAGGGCAAGGTTTGGGTTTTTGGGTAAAGGGGTATTTTTAGGGTTCAGGGCCAGGTTTGGTTTTTTGGGTAAAGGGGTATTTTTATGGTTCAGGGCAAGGTTTGGGTTTTTGGGTAAAGGGGTATTTTTAGGGTTCAGGGCTAAGTTTGGGTTTTTAGGTAAAGGGGTATTTTTAGGGTTCAGGGCAAGGTTTGGGTTTTTGGGTAAAGGGGTATTTTTAGGGTTCAGGGCTAGGTTTGGGTTTTTGGGTAAAGGGGTATTTTTAGGGTTCAGGGCTAGGTTTGGGTTTTTGGGTAAAGGGGTATTTTTAGGGTTCATGGCTAGGTTTGGGTTTTTGGGTAAAAGGGTATTTTTAGGGTTCAGGGCCAGGTTTGGGTTTTTGGGTAAAGGGGTATTTTTAGGGTTCAGGGCTAGGTTTGGGTTTTTGGGTAAAATGGTATTTTTAGGGTTCAGGGCTAGGTTTGGGTTTTTGGGTAAAGGGGTATTTTTAGGGTTCAGGGCAAGGTTTGGGTTTTTGGGTAAAAGGGTATTTTTAGGGTTCAGGGCTAGGTTTGGGTTTTTGGGTAAAGGGGTATTTTTAGGGTTCAGGGCAAGGTTTGGGTTTTTGGGTAAAGGGGTATTTTTAGGGTTCAGGGCCAGGTTTGGTTTTTTGGGTAAAGGGGTATTTTTAGGGTTCAGGGCCAGGTTTGGGTTTTTGGGTAAAGGGGTATTTTTAGGGTTCAGGGCTAGGTTTGGGTTTTTGGGTAACGGGGTATTTTTAGGGTTCAGGGCAAAGTTTGGGTTTTTGGGTAAAGGGGTATTTTTAGGGTTCAGGGCTAAGTTTGGGTTTTTGGGTAAAGGGGTATTTTTAGGGTTCAGTGCCAGGTTTGGGTTTTGGGGTACATGGATACAGGGTAGAAATAAATTAAAAATAATATTAAATTAAAATAAATTATATTAATTTTAATTAATTACATTTTAACAAAATATTATATAATTACCAATACAAGGATACAGGGTAAAAATAAAATACAAATAATATTAAATTAAAATAAATTATATTAAATTTAATTAATTACATTTTAAAAAATATTATATACTTACCAATACTTACGTTGTAAAGGTATTGCGTTGTAAAAGTATTGCGTTGTAAAAAAATGCGTTGTAATGGTAATTCGTTGTAATGGTTCCTTCGTTGTAAAAATAGCGTTGTAAAGGTATGCATTGTTAAAGTATGCGTTATAACGTCATACATCCGTACCTTGACTGTACTCTTGTCGTTTCCATGTATTCATTATGTAACTTATTTAAACTTGTAACTTTCAACTCGCTGTGGTGTAACCTAATGTAAAGCGCTCTGGTATCTACGGGTCAAACTCATTAAATAAATAAAAATAAATAAATAAATCTGACCGCGCCTAACAAAGTGAATGTGTTCTTTCTTATGCAGTGTAGTGCAGTGTAATGTAATGTAAAGCGCTCTGATACCTTCCGGTCGAGTTTACGCTATATAAAATTCCCTAAGAAAAAAAATATTGACAGTATTGTTTCCTATTCTCTTTTCCTGTGCCATCTCTCGTCTAGGGTTACCAGATAATTCCCTTACAACTAACATTGCAGCCTAACTCTGAGCTCAGCGGATTAGCGTGCTACCCATCTACAAAGTGCTACAAGGCCTCAACAGGGGTGGTAAGCACTATACTAAAATTAAAAATAACACTTAACCTTATTTATCACCACACAAATGGTTCTCCGTAGACAAAGACAGTTGTTAGAGGCTGTTCATAGACAGGGTAGTGATGAGGCATGGTAAAACTGCACATGGTATTGCTGATAAGGTGTGGTATTACCAAACCTCTACTGGGGAATTCCAAGTTCTAACAGCTAGAATGGGGAATAACAAATGGAAAAAGGTGTTATTGCACCATTTTAGTATGTCTTTCCCAGATTCAGGATGGATTTCCTGGCATATTTCCACCTGCCTTTTGCAGGTGCAAATGTGCCTGGAAATACAGGGATGGTTATAATCCTGCTTCAGACAAAAACGGGCTCAAGGTCAAACCGGATCACTGGGACAGCTGGGATCGGTATCAGTGCGATTTTCCAGTGCAGCAACATTGTGCAATGAAAGGCTCTGCATAAGGTAAACTTTCAGAGTAATACTTCGCCTACATTTTCCAGCATTCCTAGGCTCAGTTTGAGTGAAAAAAAAATTCGATATGCGTTGAAAATTATATTTAATTGCAGGGGAATACACTTGGAAAATTTAAACTGAAAATTTGCAGCCTTCTCAATGGATGAAAATCAGGAACTTTGCAGGGAAAAATAAAATCCTAAACCACTAGGCATTATGCATATGAAGAAAAGGATGCGGTGATATCTTTACGTTTGCAGCTTGTAAACAGGGCAATTTATTTAGAGGAAGCAAGCTGTTAGCTTTATAGCTTGATACCGTATATAACATGAATGTGCCTCTTTTATTGTGCCATCGACACTAGAGTTGTAAAGGTGTTTGCAAGCAGGGGCATGCCATCAAATCAGTGAATGAATAGCCCCGTAAAAGAACCTCGGGGAGTGTTATATTGCAATATGAGCTGACTGCATGCGAGGAAAGCAGTGCCTTGGCAGAACAGACTGCTCCCAGAGTGACCCTGGCAAAGATGGAAAGATGCGTGCAGAGGGTGGGCCCTGTGCCAAGGGATTTTGCATATTTATTAACCTTCTTCGCTCCGAGCATGTGCAAGTAGCCTTGCAAACGAATTATTGACTGAGCACTTTCAGCAGTGTTTGCGAAGCAAAAGACACAAATTTCATATGCAATATTTTCCCATTTCTCCAAAAATTGTTGATGTAACAGCCTTAATCGCCTTTGGAGAAGTGGCCATTACCTTCACTTAATCACAAATGGTCTCTGTTGCCAGAGATCAGGAGCCTAGCCGATACCTATATTCCTATTCACAACATTCACTGGAGTCGGAATAGTGTATATAGTAACAGAAAAAGAGAATTGCTCCTTTTCTTGTTGTCCCCTCACTCACCAGGGTTGCCCCATGGTGACATGCTTCATCATAGGGGCCATCCCAGTCCTCTACGGGCTGGGGCGTGCTGCGACTTGCGAAGTTACGTAGGAGCACTAACAAAAAGACTATGTGTGGTGAAAGAGTTGTGATGTGATGGAGTGGGGTATATGTGAATGGTTAAAAATACCTGCCTAGTGAGTTTCAAATACTTTATTATTGCTCCTAGGTGGTAGAATTAAAACCGGGGTAGAGGTGGTAGGGTGCCTAAATGACAATGGGTTTAGGTGTACCTAACAACTTCTGTCTGCCAACATGTTTCGTGCGTCCCCCAAGCACTTCCTCAGGACTACACAGGGACCAGCCCTGTGTTCGCCACTCCTAACAAAAGCCCAAATAAGCTAATAAATGGAAAAATATTCATAAATGCTGCAAAATAATACAGCATGCATCCGGTACATACGCAACATAAATAATCACGTCCTGTCCTCCTGTCCGAAGACAGGAGGACAGGAGGGAGAAGCATAGGTGAGACTGAGTGCGGTATCCTACGAGCAAATTCTGCCTGGATAATAAACCCCTCCAAGCCAATGGGGCACAGTTAGGCCTCATTTCACGAACCACGTGATTATTTATGTTGCGTAGGTACCGGATGCATGCCTTATTATTTTGCAGCATTTATGAATATTTTTCCATTTATTAGCTTGTTTGGGCTTTTGTTAGGAGTGGCGAACACAGGGCTGGTCCCTGTGTAGTCCTGAGGAAGTGCTTGGGGGACGCACGAAACATGTTGGCAGACAGAAGTTGTTAGGTACACCTAAACCCATTGTCATTTAGGCACCCTACCACCTCTACACCGGTTTTAATTTTACCACCTAGGAGCAATAATAAAGTATTTGAAACTCACTAGGCAGGTATTTTTAACCATTCACATATACCCCACTCCATCACATCACAACTCTTGCACCACACATAGTCTTTTTGTTAGTGCTCCTACGTAACTTCGCAAGTCGCAGCACGCCCCAGCCCGTAGAGGACTGGGATGGCCCCTTTGATGAAGCATGTCACCAGGGGGCAACCCTGGTGAGTGAGGGGACACCAAGAAAAGGAGCAATTCTCCTTTTCTGTTACTATATACACTATTCCGATTCCAGTGAATGTTGTGAATAGGAATATAGGTATCGGCTAGGCTCCTGATCTCTAGCAACAGAGACCATTTGTGATTAATTGATTTTTGGAGGGAGAGCCTTAGCCCCTCTTTCCCTCTACCTCCCTTTATATTTTGTTTAGTCATTACCTCCACTTGCCTTTGCTTGAACTGAGCGTATTTATTATTATACCTCCAGTTGGAGTAATTTATGTACGTTGAGGTAACGGCAAGTTGACCAATGGCCACACCTGATTTAGGGGTCTTCAGTGGCGGCTCTCACAGGTAAGAGCGGCAGGGCGGTGAGGCTGGGTGGGGTGGCGGGCGGGCAGGGTGAAGGGTGGTGAAATTCGACAGACGACGGGATAAGTAATAATAAATAAATAAATAAAACTACTGACTTTGTGTTTGCCGCATTGCTGACCCCGCACCACTCCTGCATCGCCTCACCACTCTTTCCTGTATGAGCCGCTACTGGGGTTCACGTCCAAATAGATGTCAGTTAAGATTACCAGATTATTCCATCTCCTCAAGGACACCATTTTCCATGTGTGGTCTTTTATTTAACACATCTATTACATTCTGGGAGATGTATCATTAGTTCACTTCAAGAAAGCTAATTGGACTAAAACACCTGTTAACCGTGATTTGAAAAAGGAAAACCAAGGCCTGCAATGTGCTCCCAAACTCATGGAACTATTTGGTAACGTTAGGAGAGTTGATGTAAAGCTATCTGTGTAATGGGGGTGTCCCACCAAAATATTGTCCTTATCCTTCTGGATACCATTGAGGTGTGTTTTAGGCCGGAAGTACCTGTACAGCGTACTAACAGATATCAGATGAAGGGGGAGTTGTTCTTTTCGGGAATTGTCAATAACAATATATATGGGGTTAGAATGTTGTCACTCAAAGAGATGCTGTCCTGTTTTGCAGACCTATAGTTCTGCACTTCAGTATTCTAGAAACTCATTTAATCAATCAGTGTTTATTGTTCTAAGTTAATAAAAACCATCACAATAGCCTTACATATAATAATTCCATAAAACATGTAACAATGAGTAAAATTGATATTATGTGTGCTGTTGAAAATTCATTCTAAAATGCTAACTGTTAAAATCACTAATAGAGTGAGAAACTCAAATATGTAGGAATTTTTCATGATTGAGGTTGTTGTCGCTAGGTGTGGTCTGTACATTTGTGGTGTTCTTCCTCCAAACACAGCATACATCATGGGGTAATGGGTCAGCACACTTTAGCTATTGGTTGTCTTGCACTATTAGTTACTGCATTTTGCCTGTTCACATGCGCATAGTCACATAAAAAGAAGTGCAGTTCAGTGCCAGGGATGGTGTGCCAATACTTTATCAGCGGTTTTTTCTTTGTTGACCTTTTTGATATGTTTTATTCATCTTTGTGTGTCTAAACGGTTTTCAGCTTACAGTAAATCAAAGCCAATAGTATTTTTTCTTTACTCCAAAAAGCATCATGTTTTCCTATGATATGTATTGAAACCAAAAACGGTTTCTATACCTATTCTAGATACCCCTGCCTTCTGAGAAACCCCTGGGCTGTTATATTAAAATGATAGCCAATTTTTTGTCTGTAATTGAGAACTAGTATTGCAGGCATATGGCTCCAAAATGTAGGAAGCCATGATTTATATTTTTCTGTTTTTTTTTTTTACACTTGCGACACATGATTGCATCAAAATATATTTTTAAAAAATAACCACTGCGCCGACATGCCAAACTCGTAGCCAGAGTTGGGCTGGTCTATAGGCAATCAGGTAATGCCGGATGGGCTGGTCTGACAGATCAGTGTATGGGCTGTTTATTCAGCAGTTGTGGGCCGGCTTTACAGCCAAATGTTTATTTCCTTGATATTACCACTTTTTTTTTAACTATCTGCTTCGCCATAGGGAGCCACTTTTATTTTGTTGCCTGGGCCTATGTTTTTTGTCCCGTCTGACCCTGGCCAGAGTGTGATTTTAGTGGTGAATAAAAAACAGTAGAAGGAAGGCCCCATTCTGTGGATGATTCCCCTGTCACAGGTTGCGGGTCTCCCTGGGTACTCACCATTATGTGACATGCCAACAGAGAGGCACTTCTGGAACCGGCAGTACTGACATTTGTTTCTGCTTTTCTTGTGTATTCTGCAGTTCAGATCGCACCGGTCGTAAATGAGCTTTAATCTAATTGTTCGCCGGAAGAAGCCCTAAAAGACAAAGGTAAATTTGAAAAACAAAACAAACAGGAAGTGCAAAGCACATAGACTACTACTTCTAGGCGTCATTATTAATCTATTTCCATGTTGCACCATGTCCTCGAGCAAGCTGCAGTAAATCAGAGTGCACGTTTTAGTTTTTTTATTAGTTAGACCACTCATATCGGCAAAAAGATGTAACAATTTATTAACCCCTTCGCTGCTTCTGTCGGCCAACGGCCGTCGCGAGCACTGCCTCCGTAGTGCTGCGCACGTCCGTTGGCTGGCGCAGCCCCGCCCAATCAATGGAACGCCCACACCGCGGCGAAATGTCCGGCGCGTTTAAGGCGTTAAACAGGTTACTAATCCATTCATAAGCGAAGTATTACAAATAAATGGTGATAAAGTCAGTAATGGCTGTTGCAGCCACACCGGGGGAGGAGGACAAGGGGTAATGGGTTGGGAGAAAAACCTGAATAACTAAAAGTAATAAGGTCCAGCCAGAGTTAGAGAGCAAACCAGTCTACAAAACATGATCACCCTGACAGCGTCAGGCCCAACCACTGCCAGTAAGCACTTTGCACTGACCAAAGGCAACGGAAGGATGGTCTTTTGATATTAGCGAGTTTAGAGGGGGGTATCTGCCAGACCAGGAAGTAAGAGGCAGGTGCCTACTCTAGGAACCATGAAAGGTTAAAAAATTGCCACTTTTGGTGGAGTGGTGGCATGGCAGTGCAAACCGCAGTGCCACTGCTCCGCCAAAGGTCACCTCCTCCCACCTGCCCGGTCACAACTTTTCAGTGGTCTGGCTCGCGGGCAGCATGGCGGTCCCGAGGTGGAGCCTCATTTAATGGTGACACCACAATGGACTACACTACAAGGTTCCTGCACGGCATGAATGTGCAGGAACATATGTGCATGGACTTGGGGAGTCACATGTTATGCTCCCCTGTGTGCATCCACATGGGGTTGTGGCACAGGGGGCTTCCTCTCCTCCAAGGTTTACATGGAGGGAGACCTCCATCTAAACCCTGGAGGAGAGGAAACTCATAGTATGCTTGACGGGATCACGGTAGTCCCACCAAGCATTTTGTGGCCTCTGACTGCCGCTCCAATGTCAGGGAATGGCAGTGCCATGGTGAAGCCAGCGGTCCCTGGTAGTCCGACTGCCCAACTCCTAATGTGGCGGTTGGACTGCAGGTGCAGCAGTGGCTGGATCTGCCACCGCTGTGCCACCATGAGTCTGGCAGTCCTCAAACTGCCATAATATGTTTCCATGTAGCCACCTACATTTTAAAATGTGTTTCCAGTAGAAAATCGATCATCCCATGATTTGGATTTACATGATCCTTGTAATTCTAACAGTCTGTATATTGTTGTCTGTATTGGTTTTATCATTGTATTTTAATTCAATTGATTATTTATTTAGATGAAATTATCATATATTATTAATAATTTTAGCATGAATTTAATCAGAAACCATATCTCTAAATGAAATATGAGCTATCCTAATCCGATGTTATACATTTTTTGGGATTAACACACTTTGTCACTTTACTTAAAGGAAATAATGTAATAACTCAATTAACTGTTTGCAAAATGTCTCAAGCTAAACACCGCAACTTTGTCCTCCAAAAATTATTTCATTTATCTAATTTTGTGGAGACCTAGTTCCTGCCCTTGTTTTAGTATGGTAATCGATCTTTTTATCTGTATATTCTTTTTTGTATGCTATATGGTTATATCTTATATACCGAATAAAGCATTTGAAATTTGAATTTGAATTTGACCCTAAGAGGCAAATTTACAAATAAGTCACATAACA
The DNA here is from genome assembly GCF_964261635.1 of Lissotriton helveticus. Lineage (NCBI taxonomy): Eukaryota > Metazoa > Chordata > Amphibia > Caudata > Salamandridae > Lissotriton > Lissotriton helveticus. The sequence goes on along the minus strand of NC_136070.1, from coordinate 1,063,577,910 downwards.
CACTGAAGCACCAATGCTTTGCATTTCATCATAGGGAGGGAGCAGTACAGCTGCTTATCTAGTAGGTCTGACACTGTTCCTCTTTCCTCCTGTACTGCCACAGTTTTGGCTACCTTGCTTCCAGACACATCCTTGCAAGGGTGTGTGCGTGATGTCTAGCATAGGTTTTTTACCATGCAGTGCAAAATACTATTCCTAGTCACAGTTGGATGTTTGTATGTGTGTCTAACAGTACAGTAAACATGCAACTCGGGAAACATTTGGAGAAAAGAGAACATTTTGCCAACCTTAAGCCTGCCTTGAGGAGGCATGCTTTTTTTGTGCAAATCCCTATCAATATTAGTAAATTGAGATTTGTGTCAAATGCCTGGATGGCTGCATAAGAATGTGCGTACCACCAATGGAAAGCCCATTAATACAAAGTAGCAAACACTTTGTGTTACTTTAGGGCTACTTTCCAAGTAAATCCCATTACAACAATACAAGTGTTAAGAAATGTGGGCCTACACTGCAATTCAAAAGTGAACATTGAAAACATACTTTCACATCTAACTTTTATCAAGTTTATAGGATATAAATAACGCAGAGGTCCAAGTCACAGGATATGTGATTACACTTCTCTTGGTTGATATCTTTTTTAAAGGTAGTTTTTAAGTAAAAACGCTTAATCTTTCTTTCATTGCAATCCTGTTCCTGGATCATTAACAGTGTTCCTGTTTGAACTTGCGTTGTTTCTGGAAACAATTCATCATTTTCTGCATCTTATTTCTTTGATCAGAGGTTTTCTATAGTTTTTATGGAGTGAGGTACATTTCACAATGCGATATCAATGTGTGGGTTTTTAACATCACCTTATAAAATAGAACAATAAAGAGTAACAGGAAATATCAGACAGAAATTGGACAGTGTTCTCAAACCTAAAGCTGACCTTGAAATGGCGCACCATCTCTTGAGTAAAAGATAAAAAAAGAAATTCAGAAAATCAATCAGAAAGAAAGGACATTATTTCAATATTTAATTGTTTTACTGAGTCCCCTTAAGGTTTTCAGACTTGAGAAGGAGTAGGTGGGAAACTTTTCCCATGCCTTGAGACCAATAAACTGCACTCGGTGTTGGATTGAAAACTCAAAACAAGAAACTGGGTTGTTTCTGTTGTTCAAACCTGCACAGCAGTGGTGTGCGCAGGAACGGGAGAGGTTTGTACTTTTTTATTTTATTTAATGGAGTTTTTCATGAACAAGTTCCAGCCCATTGCAACAAATCATAGGTGTCACTGTAGCTCTGGGAGCAGATGTGGTGCAGGTGTCAGAGCTGCCAACTCGGGAGCTGGGGATTCAGGTTTGAGTCTCAGCATCGGGTCAACATCCTGTGATTTTGGGAAAATCACGTAATCTTCCCGTGCCCATGGACAGTCCCCGGATATCCTCACAGGTGATAAGCCACAATATATAAATCTTCGAAGGTAGTACCCCAAGCCCTCCAAATTTACAAAGAAGTCATGCAACACAGAGCGGCGACCAGTGTATACTAGAACTTAACCTTTAGCCAAATATATATAATATATATAGAAAATGTGCTGTTCCACAGTGACTCCAGATAAGCACAAACCAACACCTACTAAACTAACCAAACTAGCAAAAGCTAAGCCACTTTTGCTTGTTAGTCACCCTAGTTAATTTAGTTTAAGTTGCATGGAGTTGCAACAAGTGACATATTTTTGGTAATTACACCCCGATTATCAAACTCAGAATATGGATGGGACACAACATCGCAGACAAAATATTGGAAAAAGAAATATTAACAAATAAGTCTAGAAATTCTGTATCTAACTCCACATATATATGTACCTACACCATACATATACATTCAAGGTACGTAGAGGTGGAGTTAGAAATAGTAAGTCTACGCTTCTTTATATGCACCTACCTCTTGATATTTTGTCCCTCGATATTCTGTCCTCAATATTTTTTGAATCATAATATTCTGGGGGTCGATGTTCTTTAGTAGAATCTTTTCCTAAATGCCCCTATTTGATGCATCTGTTCTTGGTATCATGAGTTTTTAAACAATAATGTGCAGCTAGTGCCCTTTCATGGGAACAAGGAGGAGCTTCTTGGTGTTAAATGAAAGTATGGTCTTTTAGCTTGAAAGGTGGTACAGTATACAAGCAAAATGGTGGTCTGATTTAACACTCACTACTGACACCTGCTGGGATCTGAAGGCTACACGTTCGAAACCGGGAAGTGAAGATCCAGCCTGGCATGTTGCCGAAGTGAATATCATAACATTTTATAATAGTATCATCTTTTCTTTACAGCCCTTGGACATGGCACGGTATGTCCAAATGTTCTGTTGTACAAAAAGGAAGTGGTCGTTATTTATGTGTTTTCTTTTATTGCAGCCCCTTACCGGAAATGGGGAACAGTGAGTGAGTATGGGAATTATTAAGCATGTAAAGGGCCAAAGGATGAAATAATTTCACTTAAACACAAAAAGTTTCCAGTCGTTGGAAGTAAAGGGACATTTTGGGGTTATACAGAGGTAAAGATTCCAGCTCTGCATGAAAGATGTTTAGAATAATTTGTTTTAGGGAAGAGTGGGGGAACGTCTGATATTGAGCGGGAGTTTGTTCCAGGTCTTTGCTGCGATGTAAGCGTAGGCTCTTCCATCAGTTCTGACTCTGCATATGCTTGGGGTTTCGGAGAGGGTGAGGTCGGCGGAGCGGAGGTTTCTTTGGGGTGCATGGAAGGAGAACCTTTTGTTGAGGTATTGGGGTTTGGTGTTGTGGAGTGATTTGTAGGCGTGAGTGAGTAGCTGGAAGGCTACTCTCTTCTCAACTCTCTTCATACTGAGTTATGTCTGTATGCAACCTCTACTCCACATTATGGGATGAAGTGGAATTCAGTTACTGGCTTGTGCTGCTAACAAATATCTACTGAATGGGACATGTTCTTTGGAGACCAAAGCTAAGTTAAAGGATTGATGTCTGAAGGACTCATGCCCCCGGCTCATAAAAATCAATAATAATCTAGAGCTCAGATTTACAGAGGTTTTGCATCGGTATTGCAGCACTTTTTTGATGCAGACCCAACACAAAATCCATTTTGGTGTTTACAAAGCTATGCAAATGTCAATATGAGTAGCTATATAAAAAAGTAGAATCAAACGCATCACAGCACATAGGGTTACTTTGTGGTAGGTAGGCATCCCAGGGGTGGTACATGGGTGTTGCCTTGCGTTCATCCATGGAATTTAACACAAACCCATCCATATTTACAAAGAGTTGTAGGCATGGTTTTGCATCAAAATGGTGCACCTGACTAATGAAGGCATAAGGAGGAGATATTTCTTTATTTTCCATCATAATTTCCTCGTTGCATTAGTGCTGCTTTCTGCAGTACACATCCAAAGTGTAAAAAGCCAATCAAAGATATATATATTTTTTTGCAGGAATGTGTCCTTTCCAGCAAAAAATACTATCCTGACCATAATTCAGGCATTCTTGCACTATGGCAAGGATGCATGTATGGGTGTTAGGCAGCCCTAAGTGTTCGAGTGAAGCGAAAGAGCAGAATTTTGCCAGTGCTTTGAAAAAGTGATACATTTTTGCACTCTTCCTTTCACGCAACACAGATCAGAAACTGCACTCGCTGTGTTGCACTGCGTTGTGTCAAATCTTTGTAAATTCCGGCCTAGGTGTTCATCTAGATAGGCACATATAGCACAGTGCAGTGGACCATGAAAACACAGTAGACTGGATACAACAAAAACATACACTGCCTGCATTGAAAGCGAAAGATTTTGAGGCGGTATTCAACTCCAGGGCGAACTATGCTAAATCACAGCCTCTGGCATTTCTAAATTGTTGCTAAACAAGCTCCAGGCAGCATGAAATGCCATGGTCTGTCAAATATTCTCTATACCATCTGTAGTTTACCTAACATATTAGTAGTAAAAATACAAGAATGACTAAAACCAAACATTTTGACGTTTGGTGTGTACTTAAACGGCAACACCCATTCTAAATGCATAGCTAAGCTTTCTTTTTGTATGTTACACACACACATGCACGCATGCACACATATACAGATACATTCACTAAATCAATTATAGTGACAAAACAACACCTAAAAAACACTGAGATTGACTAGTTTTGATTAGATAAACTAATCATAATATGCACCCTTATTATGTACTGCCTACGACCTTACATATCACATTAATTATGACATGTTAATTCAATCATTGACTTCACTCTTGACATTTTTGATGACACCATCTATGACAGTGCTAGTGATATTAGACTGTGTACTGTGAGCAAGTAACAAAATAGGGAAAAAAGGGGCTCACGGTCTTATGCACCAGAACTGCGCTCACTTCAAGTATTGTGCAGCTTGTTCGATGATGAGAGTGGTAACCAGTCAATGACCTGGATTGATACTGGCACACAGAGAAGTAACATGATCATATCTTTGACTAAACAAATATGTTGAATCCTTTAGCAGGTATGTGACTGTAAGATAAAATAAATCCAGTGATTATTGTGACGAGGCATTAGGGATGCCTTGATTGGCCTTGCTGAGACTACATTGTTTCACATGCCAATAGCTCAAATAAAATGTAATAATCTAGGCTCTCTTGGTCGTGTGGTTTTCGCTCTGCATGCAGCCTTCTTCAAGGTCTACGACATCCTAAAGCCAAAGCGGCATTGTTTTTGGGATGGGGGCTTAGACGCTGCCTCTTAAAGTCATGGGCACCATGAGTGGAAGACAGAGACACTGGGAAAGAGAGACACAGACACTAGAATAGGTCAAGATCAAAACAGTGGGTCATTGACACCAGGACAGTTATGGCTCCTGGACATGGAGCACTTAGTGTTTTTAAAATACCCCTCACACACCAAAAGGACCCTTGGTGTCATGCTTCATCATTGGGGTCTTCGAACCCCTCTACGGGATGCGGCGTGCTGCGACCTACGACTACGCGGGAGCACTTTAATCAATGACTATGTGTGGTGCATCTGAGGGTTTTACTGAGTGAGTGGTGGGGTGAGTGAGATTAAAAAAGTGCCTGGCTCGTGGGGTGAAACTAAAAAACTTTTATTAGGCCCCCGGGCTGGTACTATTAAAATGGTGAAGTGCGAGGTGTTGATGTTGTGTTAATGTACATCACCTCTTGTGTGCGTCGACATGTTTCGGAGATCAACTCCTTCTTCAGGACGGGATGCACAAATTCCCCACCTTACTCACGTTTCACTGTATAAAATTTGTGTAGATATTTACAAAAAAGTGAAAAATATTAATAGGCTACAATGTGCCTACAGCGATAATATTAGTAATTGGCTATTTGCTTTACCTAAGGAAAAAGCAAGAAAAAAAGAAAGACAAAAAGCGGAAGAACATCAATAATGCCCTCGGCGACATTCTAGCAGGTGCAATCACCAAGAAAAAACGTCATGCAGGTTGTGCTTATAATAATATAATATAATATAATATATTATAATATAGGTAGTGAGTTGCCATCTTGGTTGTGCTTTTTTGCACCTCACGTTGCTTTTATGTTCATTCATGCGGGTTTTTACTGCCCTCGTTGTCATGCCTATATACTCCAGGCCACATGGACATGTAATCATGTATATTACATTTCTGCTATTGCAGTTTGTCAATCTTCTTTTTCCCAACTGGTTCCGTTGCTAAATGTGAGTTTCTTACTCTTTTTCGTCAGGTGGCAACTGCTACAATTGCCACATGGGAAGTGGCCCTGTATTCCATGTTGGGATGCCGGAGATTGCTTAGAAGGTTGGGGGCGTGTGTGGACAAGTATGTCCTTCAGGTTCCTGCCCCGTTTGTGTGCAAACATGGGTTTCTCAAAGTCCAGTGTGCCACTTGTGAGTGTTCTCCAATATCTGTTGATTATCTTTGAGACATCATTTGAGTGCGTGTTGTACGTTGTGACACATATCTGTTGTCTTTTTTCAGATTCAGGTGGTACCTTATCTTCCAAGAGACGGTCCCTGTTGTTGTTTCTGGCCCTTTTCATGGCAGAGTCAATTATTCTGTTAGGTTATTCTCTTAATTGGAGTTTTGTTTTTAGTTCATTTGCCTGCGTTTTGTACTGTGCCACGTCTGTGCAGTTGCGCCTTAGGCGCAAAAAATGGCCGTAAGGGAGGTTTTCCCTTAGGTGTCTGGGATGAAAACTGTCAAACCGTAGTAAGCAGTTCCTGGCAGTTGGTTTGAATTGGGTGGTTGTTATTAGCATACCACACTATGTAGATATATCTTAGCCATAAGCGCCTGTAACATCAATTGGTATCACATGCATCTGCGTATAATCAATCCGCCTCAAAACACGCTCATGCGCGCGATAGAGGACAGAGTGCTGCACATGCGCAGCACACGATACGATGGAGGCGCATGCGCCAGTAGTTCACTGCACGGCAATGACAAGATCTCCGCAAGTAGCCCTCCACATTACGGGATATTTTTCCACATACGATGTGCCATGAACAAAAGCGCTAACAAATGTCTGGTGCTTCAGCGCGTATATTTAACCCACCATCAATTACACGAATGCGCCTAGAATTAGTGTACGGAGCGCTGTGCATGGGCATACCAGAGTCGCGTTACCTTCACCGGTGACAGGCACTTTTTTAATCTCACTCACCCCACCACTCACTCAGTAAAACCCTCACATGCACCACACATAGTCATTGATTAAAGTGTTCCCGCGTAGTCGTAGGTCGCAGCACGCCGCATCCCGTAGAGGGGTGCGAAGACCCCAATGATGAAGCATGACACCAAGGGTCCTTTTGGTGTGTGAGGGGTATTTTAAAAACACTAAGTGCTCCCTATCACAATAGAGAACACTTCCAGCCACCCCAGGTGGATTCCTTTTGTTTATAAATGCCTACTAAGGGAGTACGAATCCACTCGTAAGACTCTCTCTCCCCCCTTCTGTTATTTCCTGGACATGGAGACACCGTCACTGGGATAAGGAGCTATGAACCTGGACAAAGACTTGGACACAGAGACACAGACATTGGGAAAGGAAGACAAGGATACTGGAACAGGAAGACCCAGACTCTTGATGGTGGAGATCTGGGTATTGGAACAAAAAAGGCATGGCTACTCAGGTATTTAAAATGGACCCTGGGATGAAGAGACATGGTCACTCTGTGACTGCTATGCAAGAGCAGTGCGACAAGGTGATGGAAACTGGAGCAGATATACACAGATACTGGCACAAGGGGAACCGGAGTTTGGGACAGTGGAAATTGACAACAGGGTGGCCTGTTACCAGGCTAGAGAAATTGAGTCACTTTGACAAGGAGAGATGGAAATGATGACAGAAAACCATGAATACAAGACTTAGTTACCTTGACATGCCATCTTCATCTGAGAAGGAGACAATGACAGAGGAAGATTGATTGTTTGATTGATTGTGGGTTTCTAAAGCGCTAGAATCGACTTCCGAAGGAGTATCTCTGCGCTGTAGACCGCTGGGGAACCCGTCCTGGCTTTCCCTGTGAGATGGTCCCTACTGGGTATCTCCAAGGTGAAACCAGGCATCCCCAGCGTATGTGGGGGGCCGCTGTGGAGATGAGGCAAGCTAATGCCCAGAGTTGCCGAGTGTGATCCCTAGTTAGAGTAGGCACCGAGGCGAGAATTATCGAGTCCGTTGACCCTGGTCCAAGACCCTGCCGCGTCGGGAATTGAACCCTGGTCCCGGACCGTCCTCTGCTCCCGGGTCTGCCGCCTCTAACCAGTGAGCCACACCACTCCACGTGGGGAGACACTAGCAAAAGGATATAGTGACATGAAGACTGGGACAGGAAAACATGAATGCTGATGCAAGGAGACACAAACACAGTAAATGTGGGATACAGGCAACAGTACAGAAAGACACTTAGGGATATATTACCAGGGCTGAACTAGCCATTTATCTCATCAGACTCTTTCGCGGAGGGTACGCCATTAGAAGCCAGTTTTTCAAGGCTTAGGGCTGCCTTTGGCATCTCTTCCACTCTATTCAGCTCTGCAGGGGCATAAGCACAGAGAGAGAGAAAGAAAAAGAGAGAAAGTGGAAAGAGAGCGGAAGAGGAAAAAGCAAGGACGGACAGAGGGCAGGCAGAGGGAGAAGAGAGAGAGAGAAAAATTGAAAATGAATTGATGTACGAAAAGAGCAATACAGAAAGCGAGGAGGAAGGGAGTGGGGGTGGTGTAATCCTTTTTGCATGGCTACTTACAGTTCACAGTTTGGCCATTATGTATATATACTAAGGTTTGCAGAGATACAAATCCAATGTAGTGAACATCTATGCTGGCTTCTAGCCTTTTATGATAGATTGCAAATCACTGCCATGTTCTGAGTAACGTTGTCTTACATAAATAACAACAAAAACCATTGGTAAGTCTATCTCATAGTCTAGGGCAGTAAGACACAGACATTGAGAGCCAGAGCCAAACGCACTGTAACAGGGAGACACAGATGAGAACAAGACATAAGTAACATCCCCCCCCACTAACATACAACCTGTCTATTCCTGGTATAAATGTGGTTGGGTATGGGGGGGTTCACAAAATGGTCTGCTGACACCCATCAGCATGTGTGGCATTTCATAGAACATCATCCAGTGTCAGACAGGGACACACAGTGACTCCCCGATTCGGGTATCACCATACATTCCCCTCTGTCTAGGTAAGAGATTTCTGGCCAACACTAATACAAAGTGGCATATGAGAGTTGGTTGGGAAATTGGTTCGCTCAGAATTTTATACTATCCGCTTGACTAGGAAGGTTTTCTGTGTAATTTCAAATCATAACTTTCTGCCAGGACATTTCTACCCTGGAGGAAAAATATTCCATAATGAGGGAGGTCTTTAAGTACCAGGAAGGGCACTGACTCTTCTGTACATTGTCCCAAATCCTGAAACAATTATTCCGTGTTTGGGACATAGCCTCATTAAAATCTTTGTGAATGCTAATTAATCCAACTTCAAGCAAACAATATCTCTATATGTTGCTTACCTTACATCCTTCACATGCGTGCACTCCATAATGGAACCCCGACGCCTTGTCTCCACACACTCTGCACTCTATCGCCATAAGGGAGTTGGAGGCATCTTCAGGAAGTTTACTGTAAGAATGATTTTGTTCCGAATAGTAAGGAGGAGATGGGGGTTCCAATTTGATTGAATCTGTTTATTGAAAAAGAGATTAGAATGTGAGAATGGTGCATCTCCTTGTCACAGTATTCATGTGTTAAACATGTTAGCTAGGAAGACTATAGAATTGTCTGATGATGCATAAATATCTTAAATATCTGCTATTGTTTTCATAGGTTTAATCCAATATACATGTATATTTATGAACAAGCGGCGGGAGCCGCGAAACGCGTCTCTGACTTTGGGCGAATAAACAATGTAAAGAAGGAATTTGGGTCCGTGTCCTGCTTTCTGGTTAATGCGCGATTAGGGCGTATACGCTAGTCCTTTCAGGATTCTAAAATATATATATATATATATATATATATATATATATATATATATATATATATATATATATATATATATATATAAAACCTATGAATATATATTATATCTTGACTTCATGACCAAAGTACCCACTGCAACACATAAGGATATTTAAAGTCACTGAGATCTGTGACCATTGACAGGAAGGCAACGTCTCTTTATAGAGTGACACAACTCTGATGACTTGCAAGATTCTCTTAAGATATTACAGGAGTTTATTATTTCTTATAAAACATGGTCACACCATGACCCTTCCTACAAACAACTACATCATTGGTGTCTTGCTCTTTCATATGAAAGAGATAGAACATTTGTAGACATGAAAAATAAAATTAGAATGTGTAGTGGAAAATCTTAAACACACAACAAAAACACTTTTAAGTAATTTGTGGCACATAGACATTAGTATCAGTTTAATATGAGCCAGATAAAAAATGCTGCAGCTCAGAATGTGTAGAAACATGCAGAAATTCTACATTTCATGTAATGATGTGTAGCATGGAAAAAATAAGCATCTCCTTTCTGTTGATTACTGTTACTTTAGAAAAACAGATCCATACAAGGAAAACACAGTTTTGACTTACTCCCTATAAAGTGGCCAATCAGAGCATATCTGGACACCAGCAGTCTTGATATAAGTATTTTTTAAACCAATCATGACCAATCCTGAGTACTTCTTTAAACATAAATTTCGAAAAAACTGCTGAACAGATTTACACCAAGTCACAAAAAGCACATTTTCTGAGTAGTGTTCTAACCTTTTGCCCAATTTGGTGTTCAGCTTTTTTACTGTATCTGTTATAGAAGTTTGCTTTCGGAATAAACATTGGAAATCAGCATTCTAGGATCCTCCTTTGCTTGTCCCCTTTCCTCGATGGATCACCCTGAAGCTTTACAGGAAGGAGCTGGATGTGTGTACTTTGTTTAGGAACGTTTCGTGCAAATTCGTCAAGCAGCGCTAAAGTTTTTAGCAAATAAAAACTATTTCCAATGGAAACGCTATCACTACACAGTGATGACCACTACTGTGTAAAATATGTATATATATTTACACACCATATCCTTTTATAGCCTAAGTATTTTAAAAATTACTATTTCTTGCTTCACAGATCAATGTTGCAAATACTTGTCATAGAAGAAACCAACTAGGCTCACACTCACAGTTGAAGACATGTTGTTTCCCTGGGATACTTTAACCTCTTGTGCTTTGGCTATGATTAAATATTTTTGTTAATAAGTTCGAAATTTAAAAGACAGCATTGTTTAAACCATACACACAGATCTTCTGAGAGTGAAAGACGCAATTTGTGTCTCATTACAATGCCAGTTGGAAAGGCTCCGAACGGTATTCATATTTTCCTAACCTGAGTCGGAACCCATGACCGACTCAGAAACATTTCTGACTGACCGATTATGATGGAAGGTAACCATTCGGTCTTTCCGACTCAGTTCCGACTGTCATTCGGAAACTATGAGTCAGTTGTGGCTGAATCATACAGCTCTACGGACCGCGTTTCCGACCGACGTATTACGATGTCGGATTCGGACAGCCTTGTCGAATAGGTGTGTCCGCCATGGAACGGCAGCCAGAAAGTCACTTTGGGGGCCTCCAGCAGGCCCCACTTCACCCAGAGGCCTCCGGCTGGAGTCCGTGGGGGTACCCATGGGATCCCTCTTTAAAAGCTTACACCACGGGGTGCCTGCGACAGGGTGCAAGGTTTTCTGCAACCACCTGTTTTTTCGATGGGAGCCTGTGTTGTCAGTTGGAACACAGGCTCCCATTGAAGTAAATGGGAGCGTGACCTAACAGTGTTTTGCAACATCGTGATCGGTCGGTCGGACTTGCCGAACCAGAGTCGGTAGGAACCGATTCCAACAAGGAGTTGGTCGTAATGCTTTCCGACCGACATCGTAATGATGCCCTTCATTACGATTTTTTAGGGAATCAAAGCAGCGGGGAATTATGATCCACTCAAGGCTATCACTTCACTCAAGGCTATCACTTATGAGTTAAGCCCCTCTACACACTCAGAAATGGCAAAAAAACATAATATTACACTCAGCATATCTGCATATATATAATATGCAGGCAGGACCACTGGAGAAAAGCAATTTTGTGCTGTGAAGTTGTCAGGAATGGCGATTCAATTTCCCTAAACCTTAAATTTACATTTCTAGACCTTTCTCCTAACTATGGTGTATATCTTACATATGTTTTTTTTTGCAGGTGACATACATTTAGTTGTGAGAAAAGTCCTGTGGTGGACTATCCCTACTGCTGCAGGATAGTTAGATTTATTTCATTGTGAAATATAACACAGAGGAAACAGAGCATAGATTTATTGGCTTTTGTAAATATAATTACAAAAAAACATAGATTGCTTGCTTAAAATACTTTGTATAAGAAAATATTTATTTTACTTAAAGTGTTTCGATGCCAAAATCCAGAAACCTGAACATCTTCACTACAAGTAGTTAATTAAATGAAAGGCAAAAGTTCTACTTTCATCCATTAAATCTGACAAATTTGAGAACTTTAGAACAGCGAAGCTATTCAAAGTTTTCCAACCTTGCCCGGCTTTGTTACCAAAAAGATAGTCCGCTGACACAACTGGGATGTATTCCAACTGCAGAATGTTTTGTTCCTGAAGGAGATGACCGCCTGTGACTGAAAAACAGTGGCAACCTCCAAGGAATGTCACTTGGCAGGCAGGGGCCAGGGCTGGGGCTTGGGTGTGGTCTGGATCCCCTGACCTTACCATTGGGGATTGGAACATGGGCTGGCCCAGGAGAAACTTGGTTGGGAGGTTGATAGTCAATATGGCAGGAGTATGACAAAGGACTTTCCAGGGGTGGAGCTCTGATGGGGTACCGCTGCAGATCAGGAACAGTCTACCTGCAGCACCTTCAGATGGGGGAACAGTGTCGTGCTGTCAAAAACGACTGCTGAAACTGCTTCCATTTTTATTAATTTGCTTTCAAAACATCTGAAAGAAGATAAATACTACCCAGGCACCAACATCTGTATCCCTGCCCATGCAACCACTATTCATAGGTATCTCATGGAGAAACCACGATGAGAGTACTTTACCATATGTATCTGTCTCATATTGCAGTGGCGGCCGGTACAGGTTAGTGCGGTGAGCCGGGGCAGGGTGGGAGAGGGGTGAAGTTGACAGAAAACGGAATAGGTATAATTAAATAAATAATATCTATTCCATGGCCTTTGACTTCCCCTCCCCTGCCCTGTCCAACCGCCCCACCGCGCTTACCTGAGCCGGCCACCGCTGCCCATATGTTGTGGTGGCAGATGTGGTGCTTTGCAGGCCCAATTACTAACAAAAGGCAATGACTTTCAGTATATGTTCTCCTAGGTTTTGGTGTCAGTCAATGCATTCGGAGCTGGAGCTCTGCTGGTAGGGCGGGAACAAGGATGCAGGCCGGGGTATCATTTGGTGCAGTCATTATTAACTGACACACTTCGAATTGCTGTCAAGCTAGCCTGTCAATGTGAACAGATGTGCATGTCTACTTGTTATAAACGTGGACGATGTCAGAAGAATTCGTTTTATTGAATATTAAAATGTTACATTATAGTAGTGACCTTGATCAAATGGATGAGGGTAATACTAAAGAAATGGAATCGAACATATCACAAAAATGATTAATAAAACCTGATCTAACTGTTGATTATACTACAGTTTTTGAGTCTTCGTTACGTGAGATGCAACAACTGCAGGCACCAGGCACAGAGTTCAGCACAGAAAAAAGCAAATGGAATTTGTGTGCTGTTAAATACTGATGAAGGTATTGAGCTGAGCTCCAACACGTTGCTTAGAAACTGAAGTACACATAGGTCTGATCCAATGGGGCTTTAAAGTTTTGCCAGAGTGCTGCCAGGTCCCTGCTCCTTGAGCACTGACAGAACGGTAGGCCAGAGGAAAGGGCTCTGAACAGTGATGAGATGGTCTTCAGTGCTCTGTTTTTATGTTTCAGATGCATTATGAGAGCTCACTGGCCTTATAGCTCGTGTATGATGCTTTATTTTCTCGATAGAGATGGAATGGATTCATTTAATCTCGGTGTTGCCATAATGCCTCCAATTACTTTCTACTTTTTCCTGTCAACTGTTTAGGTTAACAGTGGCGGCTCCGTCGTGAACCTCATCCATGCTGGTGATGAGCTCAGCTCGTCAAGGAGTACAGTTGAGCTCCACTCATGACGAGCTGAGCTCGTCACAGCCGTTGGAACGTTTGCATGCGGGGCTAATTTCCCCGCTGTGCTGAACGTTCTAAAAACGGGTGCGGCAGTGACGAGCCCAGCTCGACATGAGGGCAGCTCCGCTTTGCCTCATGACGAGCTCAGCTCGTCACCAGCATGGGGGCGATGCGTGCGGCCCCTCCCCCCCGCAGCGAAAGGGCTAAGGCGGATGAGCATCTGCCCACTAAAATAAGCCCCCAGAGATAGAAAAAATAAAATGGTAATAAAGTCAATTCATTACCATTTTAGTCTTCAAAACCTAGTGCGGAGCCGAGCGTCAGGATGGGGGGGGGGGGGCTTTCTGATTTCTGCTGCCGCTAGTCAGGCAGCATCAGGAAGCAGTGATAGGAAGGGCATTTTGGTGGACATATCTTTTTGGCTGGCCGTCTTGCTACCGCCAGCTAGACATGCGAGAAGCATAGGGTTCCAATGCCCTCGAGAGAGGTGAGAGAGTCTGCTCCCTCCAATCCTGGCTCTGCTCTCATGCAGAATGAGAGCAGCACCAGGATTGGTTACTGCAGTTTCCTGTAGCCTGCCTGGACAAGAACCAAGCGAGAAGGAGGAGGACGTCGCACCAAGAAGGTAAGTTGAAATATTTTTTCTTTCTTACTTTTTTAACTTTTATTTTTAACTCCACCGCCCACCACGCTCCTAACATGCCAGCCGCCACTGCAGGTTAGTGCAGAAAAGCTTTATGCGTTCCTTCAGAATCCCATGCAGTAATCTGATTGGATATAGAGGAACACACATACGCTTAGTGACCAGAATCTCTGTAAGTAAATACATGTTATTTAACTCTGAGAACAAAAAAATGCACCTGCTTATTTGCCAGCAGGGCGTTTTCTCTTACACACTAAACTGAATAATGAATTGGTCAGTGCTGGAGCAGGTTATCTATAGCGGATGGATATAGAGAGATAAAAACATGTACATACTTTGACATTCTTGCATTTTCAAGTCATATTTAAAGTCAAACTCTTCCTGCTCGATTCTCGATAAGGGAATCTCTTCAAAGTGTCCACCCGAAATGCTGGTGAAGTCCACCGTGTTGAAGGGCTTAATGTCATAGCCCTGGGAGAGGTCGTTCATGGCCGCCAGGTCCACCGAGCTGACTCCGTAGTTTGTAGGCCAAAATGGCATCTCCATGTCCACCATTTTTTGTCCTGAGGCGAAACAAAACACAAAACTGAAGAGCTGGCCATTGCTTAAGTACAATTATATCAAGCAGTTATGTCCAAACCACATGGTAATTCAGGCTGTGCAAATTAGGGTTACAAAAACAGTCAATTTAATTAAAAAAACATTGCAGCAATTTTAAGAAGCGTGCAAAGCAATTAATAGTGGCGGGCTGGGACACAAAAAATAGGAACGGACAACAAAATAAAAGAGACCCCCCCACTAGTGAATAGATAGGTAAAAAGTGGCCCATGCTTGCAATTGTGCCAGTTTTTAACTCGTAAAGACACGCTGTTTAAGGGATTGGCGAGGTATGGAAGTGTGCATGGGTTTGAGCTTGCTGCAGGCAATGTTGTTTTATTATTTGAGAAATTAACAGTGAAAATGGCAGGCCATAAATCAAGCCAACAAACAGCCAAAAAGCCACCCAACACACCGACCTGTCAGACCAACTTGTCGGGCACTGCCTAGTTGCCTGTTAGGCCAATCCAACCCTACATATCATGAACTACCAACATTTAAGATGCATGGTTTTTACAATGTCCCACATGTATAGGATCTCATTAGCCACTTAAATATACTGGGCCTGATTCACAAAGGACCTTCGCACAGTCTTGGGGGAATCTGTGCAGTCAGGGCGGAGATTCCACCCCGAACAAGGAGACTCCCCCACTACTGCGGGCCTCCGCCATGGGTGCAGCAGCCATTTGTGAATCAGGTCCGCTGTGTGTGACACTAAATGGGGTTTAGCACTGGGCAAAGACATACAAGTGGCGTTAAGTCCAAACATTACTTGCATTTTGCATGGAAGTATCACCCAGTAGCGTGCCTTCATTGGCGGTTGTATTCCATGCAAAGCCAAGTGGTGTGACATTAACTGATCTGGCTTTGTGTGCAGCACTTGGGGTCTTTACACTGTTGCTGACTCATTATGCCTGCATTGTATGCATTACCTGGTTTATACTACATGATGAGGTGCCCCTTATTGCTACATATTTTATCCTAACAACGGTTCACAGTATACATCAAAACATTTTTTGAAAAACAAAACATAACAGAGACATATTTCCACAGTAAATAATTAAATCAAACAGCAAAGCACACAAAAATGAAAATTTGGCCCCTATACAAAGATATCTAGAAAAACCTACAAAATGTATTCAATATAAAAATATCGTGAGGCTCAGACATATATGCTGGTACATATAACAATTGGTGAACATACACGACCAGACCAGTGGCATACAAAACGAGGTTACATGAAAGAAGGAGTTCCACAACAATCCTGGAACTACAACAAACAAAACAATGTGTCCTCCAAAAATTACGGCTACACTTGCGTCGACGACGTTTCGACCTTTGTCATTAGTACAAAGTCATCTTCAGGACAAGTAAATAACTGAGCGTCCCACCTGACAATTTCTAATCACACAAAGACAAACCCAAGAATAATCGATGCTTGTATAATTAAGTTATGCGTGTGTCTCAAGGGGAGGTGCGCCTGGCAAATCAGCGCCCATCATTTAATTTCTCCCATAACACACGTAGATTCAATTCCTGCAGCAACTCAGTTGCGAGACAGGAGAGCTTATATATATATATATATATATATATATATATATATATATATATATATATACACGGCCGCCATATATAGCATCCACTTCCGACACAAAAGATTATTTGCACCTGTTATGGTCTGAGTGCCTTAGCATTACATACTGTCATATTGTGTGGTCTGAGCACCCATACAAAACTATAGTAAATCTGTGACCTAGTACCAGTCCTTGACATTAGCCTAACCCGATTGCATTCAAGGTGATGTACATCCGTTCATTTGAATCCTTTGGAATAAAAACACCTCAACATGATTTGTGAGATGAATCTCCAGGAATAGCAAAGGTTTGCACCGAGAACATAGGGTCTGTGTAAATTTTAGGCGAGGTGGTAAGTACAGGCAACTGGTCTGGGATTAGCATCAGAGGGAACCATGGCTTGTCCTCTGTTGCGTTGTGAGTTCATGAATGGACCAAAAATAATTCTCAGACTTATTTTTCAGAGCTGAATTAATACTGTCACTCCTGAGAAGCTGACTTTGTAAGGACACCTTTAATCGCCACCAAAGATGGCAGGGTGAAAGATTATGTATCATTGTCAGAAATTTCTTACTGGCTAAATGTCCTGCATCCTTTGAAAAACAGGTTTGTTAAAGACTCATTTACTTGAGATAGTTCATAGGAATAGGCAAAATTAAAAAATTTCCCACGTGTATATTTCACAAAAAAATCTACAAAATAAGTGAAATAGGTTTGGATAGTCATTTGTTTGAAAACTGGGTGTGAGGTATGTCCTATAAAAGTCATGAAAGAGCCCTGGTCAATATATTTTCCAGTGGCGTCTCCTCCGCTAAGGTGGAGGAGTGTTGCCCACTGTGCAAAATTAAAAATATAATGACAATAACATGTTGTTATCATTATATTATTCCTATTGCAATCAGTGGCGGGGCTGGCCAGAGGAGGGGGAGGAGTGATTTGCACTCTCTAAGTGCGTATGACTGTTTGGACGGCCCTCTTGGTGAGGAATATGCAAAGGCTCCCTGTCCGTCGCCGCTCAGACCAATCACAATGCTCCATTGCAGCATTGTGATTGGCTCAGGGGGAAGATGTGTACCCGGGTGCCTCCTACTGCCGGCCGGGCCTGGAGACAGGAAGAAAGAAGATGGAAGAGGACGGAAGAGAGGGGGCAGCCAACCGTTCCAGGTAAGTCCTTCATTTTCACCCGCCTCATCATCCCAATCTGGTAGCCGCTGTTCCTGATATTTTCCACACATTTCATAAAGCCATGCAGTGAATATTTCTAGCATAACTCCTGGTGCAGAGGCAATCAGACATTTTTAAATACCAGTGAGATAATTTCTGGTCGCACAAGGTTCCTGCAGGTGAAAATGATGTGAAATAGCCGGAGAAAACGAACAATTCCCCTTGCTAGCCCAATGCAGCGTTAATCGTGTTTATGATTGTTGAACCTCTTTGTGAGATGGCTGCCAAATTCTAGTATAACATTAAATGAAACTGCCAAAGATGGAAATTACATTTATAGTATGACATTATCTTTTGCTTTAGAATTAGCATGTTTGAAAGTGATAATGCTAATAGTTTTCATGGCTTCTTGTGTCTAGTCAAAGCTTTGACTTACACTTTGGCACAGACGTCCTCCATAAGGCACCTCCTGGGGGACTGAGGAGTGTCAGTGATAAAAGGGAGAATTTATGTTATAGGAACAATTACCGAACTGAAAAACACAAAAGTTGACACTAAACACTTAAAATAGCGCACGAGAAAGGCTAATGTTTCCAAAGCATGCTTAGCTATGGATCTGAAGAAAGTATGTAAAACAATACCTGACATACGGCCAGATTTAGAGATAAGTGAAAACGGATACTCCTCGTATTTCAGAAGGAAGTACTGGTGAAAATTCACTGGGAGAATTCCCTCCCCTATACTGTAACTATGGTGAGGGAAATTCCCCTACTGAAGTCACTATTGGATTTAGCATTTCCATGAAAACCTGAGGATGTCTCTCTAGCACCAAATTTTAAACGAAACTGACAGGTGGAACACTTAGGCATGCCCATTTTTTTTAATGCAAGTGAAATATGACTTAAATGTCCATGATTCGACTTCCTGTATTTCATATAATGATAGCCACATTATTTCAAGTCTATGGTAAGCAAAAACATTGCATATCTCATCTGTACATCTTGTAAATGGAGTACTAAAGAGTGCTTCCAGTTGCTTATCAACAGACATTCCAAAAACTGTCATGTCATATGAGTGGCGGCTCCTCTATTGGAGGGAAGGAGAGTTGCCCCACTTAAGTGCCCCCCAAAGCCCCAGAGATGAATAGAAAACAGCACATAAGGTGGAACATAGTGCCCTTTAGTAACTCAGGCACATCTCTTTACATACACTCTAGTATCACCCTTTTAATTGGGTGTCAGGGCCCTATGGAAGTACACAATTGAGAACCCCTTGCAGCCGCACACTGGGAAATTAGAATTTGGGAAACCTCTGTGGTTTCCCATGCCTATCTGCCGGACACTTATCTGCACATGTGCAAATGTTGACAGTGTTGCCACACTAGATTTTTTTATTGTCAAAGCAGCACAATAAACTGGTTTGCATGTGGCACATTGTATTTTTGTACACCAATGTGCAATCTAGGACCATGTTCCCGGTTTGCAAGTGAAGCCTTTCCACTAGGTTGCTTACATCCATCTCAAATGATTGAGGGAGAGAGCAAAGACAATATGACAAAATGCAATTCAGAGGCAGGTAAAAATGAGAAAGACTCTGCTAGGGAAATTGCGGATATCCAAGCTGATACACACAAATATATGTAAACATGATTCAATATACATTTTTAGGTCTGGCTTAATAGCAGAACTGCCTGTAAGACCAATTGCTACCAGCACTTAAAATATTTACAAGGAGCAAGCTTTCGATCCACTACAGATGTATAATTCTATATTTCTCACTCACCTAATGCTATAGCCTGTTTTGATGTATCCTTCTATCTTTCAATGCATTGCATGAATGTTAGACCTATCAGCCTTAGGGTGGTCTTCCCCAAAAATATTTGCCTTCCTCTTTCATATTTGCTGATCTCGTTTCTGATGGCCTTAGGACTCTGCACATTTTAACTCTGCTAACCAGTGCTAAAGTGCATGTGCTCACACATTAATACATGATGGAATTGGTATATCCCCAGTTGGCATTTTTTTTTACTTATAAGTCCCTAGTAAAGTGGCACTACATGTATCAAAGGTCTGTAAATAAAATGCTACTAGTGGCCCTGCAGCACCGGTTGTGCCACCCACCTAAGTAGACCTTAAGCATTCCTCAGGCCTGCCATTTCTGCCTGTGTGTGCAGTTTTTAAACTGTCATTTCAGCTTGGCAAAATAAACCTTGCCAGGCCCAAACCTTCCTTTTTAATACATATAAGTCACCCCTACGGTAGTCTCATGACAGCCCAGAGTGCAGGTTGCAGTGTATTTAAAAAGTAGAACATATACTTGTAAACTTAATATATCTTGGTAGTGAAAAACTCAATATTCGTTTTTTACTAATGCAAAGCCTACTTCTCACATAGGATAACATTGGAGTTACCATTACTACATTTAATAAGCTGTACACTTTAGATGGGAACAGGTAACTCTTTCATGTTTGGTGTCTTTGGAATAGTAATGAAAAATGTAACTTATGATGAAGTTGGATTTTAAATTACAGTTTCCATGCCTTAGCCATTTAGAACCTCTAGCCTGTCTCTGGGTCACATGACTGTGTGTAGCTGACACTTGGGCTTTGTGTATTACTCCTAGACAGACACACACAGTAGAGGGCCTAGGTGTGCTTGGATGGGCCATTGCTGGCACGATGGGAGGGCGGAGCTGGCCACAGCCCCCTTACCCTTGAATAGGCCTGTGTCCTGCCTCTACACAAAGAGCTACATACCCCTCGTAGTTAGTCTGGGGCCATGGCAGGGAAGGCAGTATGCCTGGGGACTTCAAAGGGAAACCACTAGAAGCTCCTCCCACTGTCCAGAGGAAATAGTAGACCTCAGACACCAACTCGTCAGTACACTTCTGGACCTGTGAATACTCTACCAGGAAGAATGACTGCTGTGCTGCTGCAAGGATTGCTACTCTGCTGACTGCTTCTGAAGGAGTGTTGCTCTGGTTTACTGACCTCCTGCCTGCTGCCTTCTTGTCTGGGTCAGAAGGTCCGGACCTGCATCTGCTGAACAAAGGACCCCAAAGTGACACCAAGTGCTAGTTGGCTGGCTTTGGGACATCCTGCCTTGAGCCTCAAGGATAGAAGGCTCTAACAACCTTGAACCCAGCAACTAGACTCTGCCCTCTGTGAGTCTACCTTGCCAAGTGGTGCCTCCTTAGGTCTGGAGCCTTGGAAATGGGCCTAAGGTTTTCTTCCAGCTTCTGTGGATCCAGTAGAATTACTCTGCTGCATGGCGCAACCCCAAGCATAACCAATGCATCACCGCTGCTGCATGGATCAAAACCATTGCAAAGCCCGTTGCTCCATCAGAACCGCTGCTGTGTGATGTATCCTCGGCTCAGACCCTTCCATCCCTCGTCAACAGCAGTCAGACCTGCATCGCAACCTCGCAGCTCCTCAGAACCATCGCATCGCCTCAACTGTGCAACGAATTTTCGAGGCCAGACTGCATCGCAAGCCCTTGTTAAAGGGATCCTCGAAGACGACGCAGGACCTTACATCGCAGTCTCACCACATCTTGGAACAAATGCATCACAAACCAGGATTTAAGGTACTCTGTTCAGCAGACCTAACTAGGTACATGTAGCTAGCCCTCATTTCGTTGTGGTTGGTCTGAATTGATTTTGTCCTGGTCCGGCACGACCAGATATCCACAGTTGGCACTGCGCTTTTCGGCGCTACTTTTAATAAAACATTTAAAACTTACTATCTCCGGTTCTACTGATTTGTTTTATTTATAAAAAATTACTCTATATTTCTAATCTGGTATGGGATGCTTATGTGGTGTTTTTTTCCCTGTGTTACTGTTTGAAGTGTTGCACAACTACTTTACACATTACCTCTGAGTTAAGCCTGACTGCTTTGTTCAAAACTACCCGAGAATTGAGCCCAGGTTAATTTAGGGTTTGCTTGTGACTTCACCCTGAGAATTGTGGTTGCTGCTTGAGAAGGGTTTCACTCCTTTCAACCAGCAACCCCATCTCTTACAATGAAGTGCTTGTAAAAAGTACACTCAGTCTTTACACAATCAATTATTTATATTTTAAATGGATTATATAGATAGAGACAACTGATTTATTTAATATTTTCGATAAATCAATACTTTTATATTGTCACAGTTTTTTCTGTGTCAGGACTCCTGTGCAAACTTGACCCCAGAATGCCACCCTTTTTCAGCTCAAAGTGTCCATCTTGGAGTCACGTAGAAATAACAAAGACAGTTTGTATGTTATTTCAGCTACCACCAGTATTTCCTGATTGACATTGGGGCCAATTTTCTTTTTTTTTAATTTGAGCTTCCAACGTCTTTTCTTCACTTCTGCTAGGCATACTTTTATAACAAATTTATGCTGCCTGCTTCTTCTCATCACTGCTTCCATTGCAGTATTTTCCCCTTTTTTAGGTGGATGGCATGGAAGCTTTTATAAACTCTTGTGTTGGTACTATGCAACAGATACAAATGAAAAACTATAATCAAGGGTCACTTGCCATCCTACTTTTGATTCACATACAAACAAATGCCACAGGTCTGTAATACAAAAAGTTTAATGTGAAAAGTGCAGTGTCGCTGACTTGGAAAGTACAAACTGAGTGAGCAAGTACTCTCTGGAAAGACCGGGATCCTTTTAATTAGGAAATCGATATGATGAAGTGAACAGGAGCAATGTGTTTGACAAACCAAAACTCCTGAGATAGCTGAGATAAAGGATAACTTTGGGCCTGATTTACAGTTTGGTGAACAAGGTTCTCCATCACAAATGTGATGGATTTCCCGTCCACCATATTATAATTCCATTATACCCGATGGAACAGCGGATGGGATTTCCATTACTTTTGTGACGGAGTAACCCATCCGCCAAACTCTAATTCTGGCCCTTATATTCTTACAATAAAATACTTTTTTGTTGCCGCAGTAGTGGTGTCTATGTTTAGCCCAAAATCTCTTCTGGGAATGAATCATGGTCAGCTATGTGATCAGGGACTGCTTGCTTGTGACCCTTGTCCTGCTTGGAACAGAGACACCACCAGGGCTGCCAACTCCTAATGTGGGAGCTGGACTGCTCTTGTCAGAGACGTGGTCTAATAGGATACCAGTGAATTACCCATGTAAAAATATGCTCTCATTCATCAGATGGCAAAAACATTCCACACTGGAGGTCAAGGACTTCCGCAGTGAACGGCCTTGTGTGTCCTGTTCATGAACTCTCACCCAGCCCGCTCCTGTGGATGCCAATTTTTAAAGGAAGGAACCAATGAACCAATTTTTGTGCCAACTTCTTAACAATAATTACTATATTTACTATTAAATTTTATGTGAGAGGGGATGAAAAGGGTTAGTGGGTAATTGCCAACGCAGGACCTTTGACACAGAAAGCGTTAAGTTGTTAACAACAAAGATGTCAATTTTTTGTGAAGTATTTTACTTAATTGGCTGGCCTAAAGTCTTGCAGATCAACTCATGAATTCGAGATCCACACAAGCAAAGGCTTTATGGGTTGGCCCTAGATGAACAACTTTAAGGCAGAAGTAAGAAAAGCAATGTGCTTGATTGAATGTATTTGAAAATGAATGTTTGTTTTGGCAATTAAAACATTGAGAATTCATCCAAAAAACAAAAAAATCAAATATTAAAACGGTTATATTTCTTACTTTCTTGTACTCATCTGTTATTTTTAAGGCAAGGGTATAATGGGTAACATGGTTTAAATGGAAAAGCATGTCTAATTTTAAATCAATTCCAAAGCTGCTTTTGCTGGCCTATGAGCCTGGACACATCTGAGGCTGTATTACAGAAGGTGCCCCAGGGGCGCAATGGGCGATCGCGCTCTGCTTTGCACGCCCCCGGGGCCCCTTGGCATTATAGAAGGGAGCACAGGCGCTTGTGCGCCCCCTTCTATAAGGCATTCGCCAGCGCTACCTTCAAAGGGTGTTCCCTCATTTGCATATGGGCGTGCCCTATGCAAATGAGGGGATTCCTTTGACTCTGCATCCCCGCCATATTACAGACACGGGCACAGAGTCAAAGAAGGCCTCAGGAGGTGCACTGACAGTGTACTACTTAAAAGGTGGCGCACTGTTAGTGCGCCTCCTGACAGCAGCCCTCTGCAGATGGTAAACGGGGTCCCATGGACACCCCAGACATCTCCGCTGCAAGGGGACCTCTAACCCCCTTTGAAAGTGCAGGCGGGTGCCGCCTACACTGTGAAAACACAGAGCGGCGGCTCCGTGTTTTCCCATGAATGCACTGCCCTGGGGGCAGCGTGAGTTCACGGCTGCCCTGGGGGCAGCGCATATTTCGTAATAGGGTACATTGCCATTGTTTGCGCCCCGCGCACCTTTTGAAAGGTGTGCTAGGCACAAACAATGCCAATGCGTAACACGGCCCCTGATGTGCAAAAGTTAATATTCTTTCTTTTTAAGTGTCCAAAGAATAAACACTAAAGAATTAGGCAGTCGTGGGCTATGTACGAAACACCTCTCAGTGATCCATATTCTAAAAACAACTATTTACCCGAATTAATGCAAAACGCCCAGCTGACACCTGTACCCAAAATCATCTCTCACTACCTTTTCTCCACACACACAGTGCTTAAAAGCCCCTCCCTCTATGCGTTAATAAGGCTCATATAAAGCACCTATGATTACTGGACCACACTGTGCCCGTAACCCATCTCTAACTGTCCTTGGTTGTCTATGATTTAGCCTAATTCGCTTGTTTTTTTTAACTATTTAGTGTGCCCATTCATTAAAACTTTAAAAGCCATACTATATTTTCTATGCCTTTCTTCTCTGTTTCTTAAAGCATGTAGTAATGAGACATTTTCTCAAGAATGTTCTTCAACATTATTGAGCATGCTTTAGATGCTTGTAGCCAGGTCTAGTTAGTGGTGCATCTACCTATTACAAGAACCTCTCCCCAAATTCACCTTTTGTCTTTAGAAACCCTTGTCACATCCATACCTTGTACATTATCTTAAAGTGTAACCTCAGTCCTGATTCCTCACATTAGTGATATGTTTTCCTGCCAATGCCCTTTCTGCTGTAGATCTGCACAAGTCTATGGCAGGCAATGGAGACAGTGGTTGGCAGACTGAAAAATCCCCCCCATCTCCAACTCCTTGTGGTTTGAGGAGACTCAAGAGAGGTCAAGGAGAGAGGCAACCATGATGTGCTAATCCTTTGGGTTTCTGGACACCAAGGGGAGGCATTAGATCGTTGGCGTTCCAAGCACCAAGTTAAAAACGTCTTTTCTCTGCTCTGATGTTTGAGCAGTAAAAAACTGAACTCATTTTTCACTGTTCTGACTGCAGAGTAAGGAATCATATGGCTTCAGATTTGGTGTTCTGTATAATCACTTTGAAAGGAAGCCAAATCGAACATTAATTTATTTTTTATACAATTAAAAACTGTGCAGTTTTGAATTACCTGCTCAAACTATACGTAGACGAGAAAAGCTATGCTTATTACATCTGTTTAGATCTGACGTCATCATTGATGAGACGTAGCCAAAAATCAAATTATCTTAATCTAGTACTCACACGGCTTTTGTCACATTAGTGAAATCCTTTTTAGGTCGAGACTACCAGACAAGCTATCTCGTTCCCAAAAACGATTGCTACCCTACTAATGTCTTGCAGTAGGCTTGAAGCCCGTCCTTTGAATTACTATTGGTTTGTTTTATTGTCGCTCTCATTGGCTAGCTTCTTATTCAATGACTTGCCTAGTCCATCTTGCATTTGTTCCTAGCCAGGAGCATAACTCTCTTTACTTGTGCCCTTACACTCTTCACATTTAGGGAACTACTTTTTGCCATTCTGCTTAGGCACTCTGTGAGAGTTTATATGTTTTCTTGCTGTTTTGCTTGTGGTCTTCTCTTCCACTCTATGTTGCTCTCTCTCACTCGAGTGCTCTGTGGTGTTCTCTTCTTCTTGTATGTCTTCCCTCTGCCCTTCATGTGCTGCTTTTCCCTTTACTCCCCTCATCTGCTACTTTTTTACCTCTATATCTCAACAACGCTAGGCTTTTATTTGTTAATTTGTGCAATTGTACAATCTTGGATCAGCAAACTCATAAACATTTCAAAACCTTGCTTTATATATTTCTGCATCATTATTTTTATGCGGGAAACTAGTTTGAGCTTAAAACGTTTGACCAAGAGACATTTTCTGATTCAACTAGTCTTGGTGAAATGTTCAGGGGCGTAGCTCCAGGGGGCATGTTTGGGGTGTTATACCCACCACCCTAAAAATGTATTCTTTAGTAAATAGTTGGGTACAGGTGCTTTCAGTCGGGTATGGGGAGGTGTCTGTCAGATTTCTCCCTGGATTTTTACATGCTCACGCTGACAAAAACTCTCTCTCGGTCTCTCCCTTCTCTGCTTTAAACTTGGTAGTTTGCAAATGACTGTGTTTTAAGTAACCCTAGCAATTTGCATTCCTTTGTCTTTCCACTGCCTCTTAAGCACCCCTTGTGTCCTACTTCTCATATAATGTATTTTCAACATTTTATGCCAGCGTGATTGCTGGGAAATCTGAAGCTTACACCCGCTTAATTTTACTGCCCAAGCTACACCCCTAGATTTGTTACATTATTATTTTTAATATGAGATATGCCCTCATGTGAAAATTTCACACAGGTTACTGGCGAACTACATTTATAGCATTTACCTAATTTTGCATAATTTTCGCATAACTGTGACTATTCTGTTGAAAAATGCCTAATCAGCATTTACTGAAGAGAGACCGGAGGGTCTTTTAAAATACCATTAAAATCTGCAGTTAGTTCACACCTGAAATACCCTAACCACACGTGCCAGCCTTTTCCTGGTGGGCTCCCCGCCATAAAAAGGCTGTCGGTGGGGAAACTTGAAATATGATTGGCGAACTGCAGCAGTCCCGCCTTGAATATTGAACAGCGTTTCCCTGGAGCAGCCAGCGCAGTGGTCGATAGTCCAAATGGCCACATCAGAATACGGCGGGTGCAGGACCACCAACCACCACTGCGCAACGCAAGTCTGGTGGTTAAAGACTGCCAGATTCGTAATCAGCCTCAATAGTTCATACTAAAATGAAGATAACAAGGTCTAAACATGACTTTGTCATATCAGCCACTAGAATAGAGGTTCTTTGCAGGACACAGGACAGTCTTATTTGTAAGGTAATGGAGGATGTCATGAGCAGTACAGTTTGTGCACACTTGGTTATGAGCTCTACTAGAATATGAGTTTTCATCCTCCACTTCAATAAATATTAACTAAGCCAATCGTTTTGTGTTGCAAAATATATTTCAGTGTTAGCACTCCACAGACACTGGCACAAATTAAGTGGGTGTGTAATTGGTAAAGACAGGACAGGTAGGAGGCAGAGCTTTTACGGGAGGAACAGGTCAATGCCACTGCACCACACATTGGGGCATATGTAGAAGGGGATTGCTCCTAGAACGTCACTTCTTTTTACATTTCGATAGCGCATTGCCCTGCATCATATTTACAAAGTGACGTTAAGCCACTTTGTATGGCCTTATACCATTTTGTTACTATGGTACCCTTTCACGCAGGTCTCTGCGTGAAAGGGCCGCGCAATGGGTGTTGCTGTGGGCATTCCACTGCAACACCCATTGCTTTTTTATGTTGCCCCAGATTTACAAGGCGGTGTACATCGGAGGCAGCACCAAAAACTAACACAATGCAATAGCAGGTGTTAGAATGGCGCAAACAGGAGAAATAATTTTATTTATCTTTGTTTTTGCTTTTTCCTTGTGTGCTGCATTCTAAATCACACATAGAAAGATCAAAATGCCATTATTGATTGTTTATGTGCACGAAGGGACACCTTCCTGCAACTAAACAATCATTGCCTGCAACAAAGGCATCCTTCCACTATGGCACAAGGGTATCTGGTTTGGAGCTAGGCAGCTTTTTTTAGCGCCAGCTCTAGGGAAAACACAGGGATGCACCGTAGTGTTGTAAATACGGTGCATCACTGCGTTTTGGAAATGGTGGACCGTGGCACTGCAAAATTTGCCACAGCACCACATTCCGTCATTTCCTTGTAAATATCTTCCGTTGTTTATTTGTAACGTGCTAGACAATTGCCACTGGCCACTTTCAAGATGCAAAAATTTAAAGAAGAAGATAATTACACATGTTTCTAAGCACAACATTCCTTCGTGCGTTCAACTGGTATTTGTTGCAGCATGTATCTGTGTGCAGCCTATAAATCTCAGAATTGAATCCTAACAAGTCCACTCAACATTTTATCTTCGTGGCCCCACCAAAATGTTATGCCCAGGGCCCCACCAAAGCTTGTGAAGGCACTGGTACTACACAATTTCATCATTTAATAATAAGTGTTTATATGTCTTCTGTTAAAAATGGCAAGTTTGTTTCATCACCAATTATTTTTTTCATTTACCCAGTAACAAAAAGATGCACGCGGACTGCTATGCATAAAAGTTGTGACTATATAATAAATTAGAAAATGGCGCCATGCCATATCATCATCAGTTCTGTACAGAGAAGTGTGCCTGTTTTCTGTAATGGGAAGCAGGATGGTGCAGAGCAGAACTCCCTCCCAGCGACAGGAAGCACATTTTGAGTGTCTTCTCCAGGATCTGAGCCAAAGCAGTGCGTATTCCGGGAGGATAAAGCTGTCTGCTAAACGCAGGAGCGTCCTGGCCATGGCCTCGGCCGCTTTCGGCTGCACTGACTCCCACAGGCAAATGACATTGATTAAGCTTCCTTTATAGCTGTTACACCACTTCCTGTTTATGTGCCTTGCGCATGTCGTAAACATCAGCAAGTGCTTCATTTTATTGTATATTTCCCAAAGACAGGGGCTCTTGTGTGGGGATGTAGTCTAAAACCACACTATTGACCAGGGACTGCATGAAATGTGGCTAATGGCAGCATTTATAAGTGGGAGCAGACTTTCTGAGGTCAAGTCACAGGCCGTAGAACCCTCTTTCTGAGTGTTATGGTAATTCTGATGGGACTGGTAACAGGAGCACCCGACCTTTTTCGGACTGGAGGATGGAGTATTACCATTCTCCATTCTCACCAGTCAGTGTCACAATCCCACAATCAGCAGTATTACAAGCCACTGTGCTGACCCAGTGACTGATGCTGTCAGGGGCAGCTTTTGGCATGGGCAATTAGGGCCAATGTCTTGGATGCAGACATTCAGGGAGGTTAGGGTTGTCACCTGGCCTGTTTTATTTCGGCCAGATTGATATTTTAATAGCCTTGTGTGCAAAAATTAGAAAAATCACATAAAACCTGCATTCTTCCCCTTGTCAGTATATACTTTAAATAGTAAATGTTAGAAGAAAACACTTTAAAATGGGTTCTACTGCTGCCTTAATGACCCCTTATTTCTAATTAAAGTAAAGAAAGACAGAAAGGACGTGTTAAAGATGAAAACGGTCGATTTCATATCAAGTTCTAATTAGGAATCAGATCCAGACCTTTGTAGTAACTTGAATGGCTGGCTAGTAATTTATTCTAGAAAATGTGGCAACCCTACGATGAGGTGAATAGACCTGTCTATATTCAGGCCATGTAGCAATCTCCTTCCGACCTGGCTCCAAAGAAAATGTAATCTCTGTTTCTGCAGGGCACTAATGACCTTGGTCACCACCTGATTCCTAATCTGTTTATTCTTGCTTCCCTCAACATTTTTAGGTTGAGCTTACAGCGCTTGCGCTGCAGGATGACCTGTTGTATGGACTCTGTGGGGTTTGACTCCTCCCACCTCTTTGGGTTAGCTTTTAATTGTGTCATTCAAAAATCGTAGCCTCCAAATGGCTAATGGTTGGTTCATGCCCCACATTTGTCACAAGTTAACTCCCATGGAGTATTGCCGCGGGAGTGAGCAGCGGCGCGCACGGCGGCAGCTGCTTCAGCAGACACAGACTTTTCTCTGATAGCTCTGCACTTCATGCAAAAGTCTTTGTCTGGCCTGAACACCAGCGCTTGTGTTTTGAGTGACTGGTGGGTCCTAGCCAGTAACATTTTTTTTGCATCTCTCTGCAACACGTTCACCTAATGGGAGATGCTGCAGAGTACTGCAGTTTTCTTAATGCAGTTTGTTTAGCCTGTGGACTGATGAAAATGTGTCATTTCGCATTACTCAGAGCTTTTTAGGCACTGAAAGATTAAGCATGCATTCACGTATTTAAGCCACAACCTTAATTACATTTAGAGATCCCCTGTTCCTGCCTCTACTTTTATCATCCAATATGAAGCTCTGATTATAGTTAAGCACACGTAAAACCTTAAATTAATTGTCTACATGTAGTCCTACTTCTATGCCCGTTCTCACTCTGTATTTGTTTTTCAAAATCTGGCATTTTAGCTTTTAGCTGAGAGATGTATAACATCGAAGGAAGAACCACAACTAGAAATACAGAATACATATGCAGGGTAACAGGTCCCAGTGTGGTCTGTTTACAGCTAACATCAGCCGTTGTGCGAGGACTAAAAAATAGGAATTCGTAGCATAACCATTCATCACGGACCAGTCTTCCCAGCATTCAAAGCGTGACACACCCACAACGCTGCTCACGAATTGGTGGAGCTGTCCTCCAGGAATGACTACAACTACCATCAGGCTCTGAGAGCCTGGCTTCTACTTATGGCAAAGGTGCCCCAGTGTCGCCTCTCCCCCAGTTTGCATAGCACTCTCTTTCTGTACCACTTTCTCTTCTGTGACAATGTCGCTGTCCATTTCAGTGGTTCTTGTCGCAGTGCAACCTCTGGGGTTTTACCCGCTATTTTCCTAGCTGTGCCAGTAAACCTTTTTCCCCTTCCTTCACTAACTATCTCAGAGTAGCTGCCAGTGATAGGATGCAAACGCCGGGAATATGAAGCCTCAATGCACATCCCCAGGACCCCCGCCCCATCAGAAGGGCATTGGGAGGCAGCAAGGAGGAGCAAGTGGGAGGCTTATGGACAGGTGAGAGGGACTGTGTCCTGGGAAATTGGTTTCAATACTGGGGATATGTTTGCATCACTATCAGATGTTTAGAAATAAACCTCATGCATGAGGAGAGATGCAAGTTGAGGCTTTGATGGACATGTCCAATTATCATGATCTCTGATTTCCAACAGAAGTGACATGTTAAAGGTGAAGCGGGCTAGGGCCCGGGCGACTAACACAGTCCGCGGGAAATGGTGAGGGTGGCGAGGGGAGCTGTTATTGCATTTATTAATGTCAGTTTTGTAGTGTACTTCATCCTAGCCTGACGTTGCTGCAGGTTCTGACAATCTAGTGACAGGTGGTTGTTATTTCTAGTGCGAACAAACCATGTGTTGATGTTTGTAAAGTGTACTGAGGAATCCAGTGCATCAATGGGTATTGGGCTTTTTTATTACAGTGGGGAGAGTGATGTGTGTTTGAGATGTTCTCATGATGAAGGACTACTTGATTACCTTGTTGCTAACAGTCAGAAAATATGTAGGTATTTTATCAAAAAGAGGTTGGTTGCTTGAGCCTTAAGGAGCTTCACATACTGTCTCCTATGCTCACAATTCATGCTCCTAATGTGGCATACAGGTAGATGATATATGTGGAAGGAAACAACGAGGTGAGTCTCGTGACAGCTAGATATCTAGTTAATGTTTCTCCCGCTCTTACCTTGTATACCCTACACTGATTTCCCATTACGTTCGTCACAAAACAGTATAAAACACAACCACAGTTGCATTTTCATCGGGTTTTGCAGAACACAGCAGAGTAAGCAAATAATTTACGTAAACAGTTACCATTTTCACTTCCGTTTTTGAAAACCCTGGGTTTTGCTACATCGCAGCCTGAAAGAAATACAAATGTGCGCAACGAGTATATCTGCAAATATTTAGGGTAATCTGCACATGTAAAGGAAGAGCCTGTACTGACTTTAATTGGTCGAATCACTCTCAGCTTTGTGATGACAAAGATTTAATAATGTATAGCTCTTCAATCCCTTATAGCGTAGCATCCAGGGTAATATACTACATGGCTAAACACTTATAAGGTCCCAAAAGCGAGACCTAATGGCTATGCCATTGCTTGTTTTAAATCACTTTACCTAGTGTTTGGGAGGGACCAAAAGCGTGCTGGCTTGCATCACAAAACAGTTAATTGGAAGACAAAAGGGTGCAAACAAATCCAAGCCAGGCATTCTGCTGTGTCTGACGCAAGGGTATCTACTTTAAGGCCAGTGTATTGTTACCCTAATAGTGCGTGATTAAAGGAATACAATTGGATGTGTTAAGAAGAAAACTTACACATTCATAGCTCTTGAAGGCAACAGATTCATCTACAGTTTGTCATTAAAATAATATGCTTTTGTTGTGACACTTTGCCCTACAATGCGTTGTCATCTTTTATAACTTCTACAAGAGCATCTTTTTGTGTAGAATGTGGATTTTTTTGTAATTTTCTACAATTTACAGAGGTTCTCCTCATTCTCCCATCCCACCATCATTCCACTCCAGTTTCGTCACCTCGGGTTAGGCACCGTGGCAGGACCTCAGCTAAGATTGATTTAGGCAAGATGGCGTAGGAGATGAGAATAAGAGCACTGTATGAAAGAGGGCAGACAGAGTAACTTATTTTGGTTTCTTCCTGGAGACACTCTGGGCAATGGTGAGCCCTGGATGCCGCAGGTATTGGTAATTTGTGGTTGGAGGTGTGTGGGGGAAATAATGGGTGAAAATCTCTGCAATGTAACGAACGCCTAAGAGTAAGTCGTACACTTTGTTAGGAAGTCTCGCTCTTAAAAAGCACCAATAGTTCTTTAGGAAGTAACAGAGAGTCTTATTTTAGAAACACCATCTGTTAAATGTCATATTTGTTTCTAACAAACATAGCAAAAGGTGTTTGTATGCATTGATTTCTTAAGTACTTCGCCCAAAAACGTCGACACAGCCACAGAGTAAATTTTGGTGCTCAGTTATAAATGGTTTCTTCTTGACACAGTTATGGAGTATGCATTTTTGGACATTAGACTAAGTACATCCAGCTAGGCAAAAAACAAGGGGAATTGTTATGATTAAATAAAAAAATTCCAATTGAAACCAACAAGTAAGAATACATACCAATAACTAGTTCCAAGGTTCATCTGGAATTTTCTCTAGAAAAGTTCAGGAAATGTCTCAAAAACCATTTGCCAACAACTGGAGAAAGCTGGCACAATTTGTGTAATTGATTTACTGAATTTCTACCAGGAATAGATTTGCGGAGTAGGATACACAAACTGTACAAAATTAATACTTGTCTACAGGTGCTAACAAAAATCATCATGTGAGTGAGATGGAGAGCAGAGAATATTTATTACAAACCGTGAGCACTTTGGTCATTGTCCATTCAGCTACGGGGGGAGCATCTGGGAAGTGAGGTCTAAAGCCAATGGTGGAGCAATATTGGAGCAAGATTTTCTTCAAGTCTGTAGGGTGATCTGTATTACTAAATGGAAAAAATGCCTTTCAAACCCTACATAATAATAGAGCAATGCACCAAGGTGTTCAGTGAAGATGCAGTGGCACAAGGCCACTGCCTTACACAGGAAGACAAAGCCCGGTGTGAGTTATTGAGATGGATTTGACAGTCATTACATTTTGTTCATTTCCTGTGCAGCAGCCTAAAGCCCTGGTTACAAGTTTATCACCTCTTGTTAATACCATCACCCTTTGGTGAGGTACTTACATGGTGTGGTAAGTGCCCCCTATTATGGGCCTAATTACAATGTCAGTCGGGAAACCTCCGACCGCTGGTCGGGGGCTTTCCAACCGTCAATGTAGGTTTAAACTCCGACTGCCGTATTATAATGAAGGCAGTAGGAGTTTAAACCGGCCAGGGAATCCGACTGGGCTCCGATGGGCTCAAGAAGCACGTTGGCCAGTAAGAAAGGCCTCACAATCCCGTAAGGACGCATTTCCGCCATCAGGATTATGATGGCAGTTTCCAACAGCAGTTCCATATTGGCATTTCCAACGAGGAACTGCTGTCGGAAAGTGTCTTTAGCGGCCCCTGGCAGGGCCCCCGTACCCCTGGCCCTCCAATGTGTCCCTGGGGGGGGGGGGGGGTGCCTGCTACACGGCGCAGGAATGTTTAAAAACTTCAATTTTGTCAATGGGAGCTTGTGCTATGGGCGGTTTCAGCCCTCACACAAGCTCCCATTGAAAAATTGAAGATTTCGACCGCACCATGTGTAGTAGCATCCTAATTGCGGTGTCAGATACCCCTGACCTCGGGTCGGTCGGTTCCTCATCTGCAGCGATGTCGGTTGGAGGCAACTCTGACAGACATCGTGACTAGGCCTTGGTGTTTTCAAACAGGAAATAAGACACAATGCTGCATCAACACACTGAGTTCCAAACGTGTTGCTTTTTTCCAGGCCCTTTCCCTTGATATATTTGGGAAAGTTTGACCTGCTACAATCTATCTGGAGCAAACTGCCAGTGTGTGGTAAATATGGCACAACTTGTAAACTTTTGGTTGGACAGGATTTGGAATTTAACACCGTACGGATGTATGACGTTACAACGCATACTTTTACATCGCATGCCTTTACAGCACGGTTTTTACATCGCATACCTTTACAACGCATAGTGCTTTGGGGTGCTGGATAGTGAATAGTTTGATTTACTATTCCAACTCCAGTCCCCGTGGACACTAAGGAAGGTGTTGGACTGTAAATTAAACTTATTCCCTATCCTAGAGCGCCCCCAGCGCAATGCGTTGTAATGGTTTGCATTGTAAAAGTTGCGTCGTAAAGGCACTGCGTGGTAAAAGTTGCGTTGTAAAGGATGTTTCCCCACCGTACTTATAATCAGGGCCAACATTATTTTTCAATACAGGAATACACATTTGAGAATCAATTTAACTTATAATTGTCAGTAATTGTTTTTGCAGTACTTCCGCACTCCTCTCTGAAGAAAATAAGCATTGTTTCCACCTCCTTCGTGAACAAGTACATTCTTAAAAGCATCCAACCTGTCCAAAGACGTTGTAGTGATTACTGAATAACAACTGTCCTCCCTTCGTGGCAACAAACCCGATCCGAAGCATTCTGACTATATCCTTGCATTGCCTGAGCTAGACAAATTATTAAGTTCACTACTTTTTATTGGGTCCTTATTGCTCCAAGCCTGGGCGGCATCACAAAGATACTTATGGCATTGTGAGCCCAAATACATTACATTTAGTACAAAAGTTGGCTCTGTTTCAAAAAGCTACATTACAGTACATTACTACATCTATCTGTTTAGGAATTTATAAAAAAATAAATATTTGAGTGTTGTACATTTTTTGAATATAAAATACAATAAAGAACACAGATAGGAAAGTAGACTCAAATGAGAAGAATTTCAGATGGGAATGAAAATAAAAGTGTTTGGCTGCTGAACTTGTGCTAATCACCATTATATTTGCCTATGCCAGTGTTTTACAAGTTCGGAACCAATTATTGAAAATAACTTATTTTATTATGTTTATTTATAATAGATGCAAAATACGTCGATATATACAAAAAGAAACATACTGTGTTCTTTGTACAGATCCCATATCGCTGTTTACTTCAACGTATTCACATAGCATTCATTTTGTTAATCAGATTTATAATGCTGGTACAGTAGATGTAATTCATGTAGAAATGCTAGTCATACATTAGCCCAAATGTTCCAAACGTTACAGCAGTGTTCTAGTCTCCCATTTGTCCCTAAATATTTATTGTATTCTTGTTTTTAAAAACAACATTTAAAGAAATGGCATTAAACATGCCTCAATAAGCCCGCACAATGTCAACATTGGTCCTAAACCGTCACAATGCTACTCTTATATTGTATGCAATAAAAAGAATTTGTTAAAAAACATGCCTCAATAAACAAACAGATGGACAGATAATAACGCGAAAGGTATTTGAAAGTATCTGAAAATGGATTATATGTCAACATTTGGTGCCTTCCAACATATTTACATTTCCTTTGTTCAATACTCTTGCAACAAACAGTTCTAACGAGTAGAGAGTAGTGGTGTGGATCGGAAATATCGAAGACAGATTATGACCATACCCAGAATGTCGAGAGACAAATATTTAAAGAAAGACTTTTAGGAATTTTTTATACCTTACTTGTTGATATATATATATATCTTCAAGTTATGTAGCTGTAGAGTTAAGAATAGTAAATGAATACCTCCCTCTGTTCACTTGCCTCTATAAAACTTCTTTGTCCCTAGATATTCTGGTTACAATATTATGATCCTTCGATATTCTGCTTTTACCAGACGATACTGATATAAACATAACATTGTGAATATTTTTCTTATGTCAATATGCAGAATAATGTCTGTACACAACTTGGCAGAAATTGATTACAGCAAATGTATTTTAAATGTTTTAATTAGAACTACTGTTTGCATTATGTTTTGCACCCACAAATCGAAATACTCTTTATTAAATGTATTTGCCACCAGGTGAATTGGAATATGGCATAGTACTAAACCCACTAAGTTGTAGCAATCTTTTAGCGTAATGGACCCTCGGCTTTAAACTAGTTCAGGTGAGAGAGGGAAATTATTTAATAAATTCCAAAGTTGAAAAGGTATATGTGGGACATTCATAAAAACATAACCCATAACAGTATTGATCTTTCCATTACTAAGACTTGGATAGTTGGTGTACATAACTCTGCATTTAGAAGCACACTGGGTATATACCTGGATAGATATTTTGATCGACGTACTTAAGAAATCTATACAAATGGACTCACTCAGACCTATAGTCATTTTTGTTTGACATAAATATGACATTTTGTTTCTGGCAGATGGTGATTAGCTGGTGACATAGGTGTATATATCACTATGAAGAGAATAACAGTTGGATTGTATTGTGGATAGTGTGTCCTTGGTTATCAGTGCTAAACAACCTTCATCCAATATGGTGTCATCAAGACAAAGTGCTGCTAAAGTGGATGTTTTTGTCTATATTGACACTATGTGCATGATATTGCCTAGATGATGGGTTTATGGGACGAACTGTGTTGATTCTGCTGCAAACAACACTCAAGGCCTGATTACACGTGAACTAGTGGTTGAGTTTTTCCACACCCAGATTTACCAGGTTTATGTAGAGAAAAAAACAACTGCTAACTTTGACTGCAGCAGCATTCAAGTCACATACCATTTTTTTTGTTATATAATGGCTAAACATGCAATGCTGTAAACTCAAATACAACGTCCCCTTCCCTCCCTTACTCCCCATTCACCCTCCCTCACCACCCACCTCATGCTCTAGCCCTGGCATACTTATACCAACTCTTGGAGCATGTGCTAAAGCTGCTTAGAAAAGGGGACAGTGTGTTTTTATGGGCAGAAAATCATCCCGCACTGGAATCCCTCATTCCATGGGGTTTTACTCATACTTGCATGCCACAGGCCTGATTTTACTGCACAGAAAAGCAAAATCGCTTGTGACTCATAATCAGGGTCTCAGTGTGACATATTATGAGTATATCATCTCATATAGAAACAAACTTTGAGAGCAAGATAGTTTGTTCCTTCACATAGAGTCAGTCTGAATACTTTTCAAGTTAAAAGATAAGTACATCCACAAAAATAATTTTGATTTTTGCAAACTAGTGAGAGGAAAAAACTGGTGGCACCTTCTGAAATAGTAAACTGCATATAGACTTGAAGCATAATCTTTATGCTGAAGTCGATATTAACTCCCCTCAAAATATACACACATCTGTGCATCACTTATCTGAAAATGCTTCAGCAGTAGACAAGCAAGTGTTTTGTCTATCAGTGCATTATCATATCCTTGTCTTTTGCTTTGGCCACTAAATGTCTTTTACAGAAACATACCGTGCTGCAACAAACACTCTAGCCAACACAGGCCTTTGCACAGTATTACACAGTGTGTCTGTGGCAGGCTGTATAGTGGAGGGGCGGGAGCGGGCCTGTAATTGGAAAAGCAGCAGCCCCACCAAAAATATTCCTGAAAAGCTGTGTGTGGGAATGTGAAGACAATTGCAAATATTTCTGAAGATGTCAGTACCCTGGATAATCTGTTTCAGAAAATGTAATTATATAATTCAGAAAATGCATGTGATGTGAACGGTTACCTGCAGAACAGTATCTACAATGCAAAAATCAAACCAGCAAATCATTGCACGTGTTGCTTCGCAAACATATATTCCCTCCTTATAGAAAATTGAGCTCATCATCCTTCTGGGGTTCGCTGACCTTGGCCAATAACCTTAGGATTCAGAGAGATGCAGTACTTTGAGGTTGGACCACTCCCTTTGAGACAATTACTGCTACTTCCGCTGGATCGTTTTAAAGTATGAATACATTAACTATGCCTCAAGCATAGACAGACGGGCAGGGTGATATTATTAGATAAAGAAGGCTGTTATTAATGATGGTTTAATTAACAAGATGTATGTTTATGTTCCTGATCCATTTTAAGAATGCTTATAATGGCCTATTATATGGATCAAAGGTTGTGTAATATCACTCCCTGTGACGTTCCTTCAACTACAACTGCAGTGAAAGTGACATGACACAAGTTGAAATGCTATATTGTATTTGATTTTTCAGGCTACGAAAGACTGATGTTTGTAAAAAGATGTGAACACCGATGCTTTATTGTTCAAAACGTTTTTCTGTGGTTCTTTAATGAATGCACTCCCTTCACACTGTCCATGTGTGTTCATAGGTAACCCAAAAATCTGATGTTATCTATGTTACACTGTGGCAAAGTATTCACAGTAGGAGCACTTTCATATTCAATTCAGTTTGGGATCCTCTCTTTTTAATATTTTTATTTAAATCAAATACGTTTTTATTATCAAAATGGAGTTGAACATTTAGCAGTTAACTGTCACCACTCAAAAAAATGTAGTTCTTCCAGGTTTTGATATACTCTTTCGGCAACCATTTTGTCCAGTGGAATTTAAGGATTCTCTCTTTTGTTGGATAACTCAGATAAAATCTTTGATAATTCATGTGTTGAATATAGGGCAATAATAAAGGAACCATCCCAAAAGAATAATTACAGGCAGCAACAAAATTAAGTTATACAGCCACTCTCTGCACTACACCTATCTAGCAAAGAGCTGCTTTCTGCACCCTTGTGGTTCCACAAATGTAACCATAAATTATCTCAAACTGCCCCAGAAGCAGCGACTCCTAGCAGATTATACTCTAAAAGGGGTTTTTCAGTGAGACCTGGAGGAATCCCAAATTCAGAAAGACAGTACTTATGTTCAGTGCCGAAGGAAACAGGTTGATTATGAATAAATACATAATGATGAGTTAATTTTGCAGTTAGCGCTGCCCATACACTAACGGTGTCGTTTTAAGGATTTTTGGGGCCCTGAGGAAGACATATTTCGGGGCCCCTTACCAATTGTCTGCTACTTGAATCCCTCATGATGCTAAATAAACTTTCAAAAACAGGGTTTACACCGAAACAGTTGAAATATGTCTTTTCAGGGCCCCAAAAAATCCTTAAGATGCCACTGGGCAAAGAAAGACATACTGAGAAGTAGAGGTAGGCAGAGAGCAGAGAGGTTGAGATATAGAAATAGATAGAGTGTGTAGTAGTTTCATAGAAAGTTTACTTTCTCAGGGGCCCCTTGGAAGGTGGGGACCCTAGGCAATTGCTCACTTTGCCCATGAATTAAAACTTCTCTCTGCATTAATTGGTATACAATGATCCTTGCAAATATTATAAATTGGCAGAATAAAATATTTTGTGTTGTTTATTGGAAATATCATAAAGAACAGAAATTCAATATAAGAAGGGAACATCTGTTTTACTTTAGTTACATGCGTTAAGGGGAAATAAAAAAGAACACATTTTGAGGTTCACTACTCTTGCAATGCTATTTATTGCATGGGAATAAGATTTCAGAACGTTACACAAATAAATCTATTAATTAAACATCTATATTTTGTGACGAGGCTCTGAAAAAAAGAAAAACATATTTTCCAAAAGGTCATGCCAGGTTAAAGCATAACCAGAGCGTGCTTGAAAAAAATGGTCGTTCTCTTAGAGTGAGTTGAAAACGAGTTCACCGAAAGCGCAATGTTGAGGAATTAAAACAATTGTTGGACGCTAGTGGAGGCAATCATTTGCATTGAACCCAGGAATGCAGAAGTCCATCAAGAGACCAGAAAGGCTTGCTGTGTTTGAAAGTAGAGACGGTCATGTCCACCGAGTGTTGAGGATGAGCACTCAGATTTCAGATGATAGACAGGACATTATCTCATCAGTGGAAGCACATTACTTCTATCAGATTACTAAACCTAGAAAACATCATACTACCAGAGCCCTGTAATCCTGATCTTTGAAGGTTACAAGCGTGCAACTACATGCAATAAGTCAATAAAGGGACATTGCTTTGTTGCATAGATTATTCATGAAGCATTTCTGGAGAAAGATCGACTCACACTCAGTCTTTTTTGCTTTGCTATTTCCTTGCTGTTTACTTCTTTCATTTCTCTACTTGTGGGTATGGACCCACTGTGTTCGATATAGAAAAGCCGATAAGCATATATAGCTTAACAGTAATCCAAGGCACATGCAAAGTGAAGAAGAGTAATGGGTTCTTCCTAAAACAGAGCTCTTCCAGCTGGGGGGGGCGAGGGGGTGTGTTGAATTGACCTCAGGGGGGACGCCAACCACTGGCCAAGAGAATCATCATCCTGAAAACAGTAGTGTGTTTTTAGTGAAAAAACAGAATGGCAGTGAGACACTCTGTAAAGGGATGTTGTTATTGTGCTTTGTCACGTGAGTCCTGGCTGATGAAAGTTATCAAGGGGGGGGGGGTCCAAATAACCTTCAAAATCCCTCACCCCACTTCTGATAAAGGATCACGCTGTGGATACCTATCCACTTTAGAGAGACCAGACTGCCCATAACATATTGGCAAACATATATTAGTGGAGACTGAACATAACTTCAATGTTTGCATTGTTGAATATGGTTACAGCTGCCAACTGTATAGAATGATTGGGAAGACATTTGCTTGTCATTTGTGGAGGTCCTGATGATTTGTTTCCCACGAAGGGAGTGTGCAAGATTAAAATGTTTTCAGGAAGCTGAAATGGTGGTTCCCTCATGCAAGAAAAAATGGCACCCATCCATAACAGTATCATTGAAGCAGTTACCTGATGGTATCAAACTTTCAGAAAACTTTAACATCTCCTAGATTGTTTAGGTTCACCTGTAACACCGATCATAGCCACACTGGAGCAGTCAGAAAAGACAGCTCGAAATTAAAATACATGCTAAAGACATATCTATAAATATGCATTGGATTGAAAGGGACATATCATGTGCTACGTGTATTACACTACTTTACTGCGACAAACCAGACTCTGTAATATGCTTCAATATTACCATTGTAGTTATTAAAAAAAAGTGATGGTCATTTTGGGCCCGATTCCGATCTTGTCATGAAGGCCTCCGAATCGAATTTGGCTTTTCCGGATCCGATTTATACCCCTTTTTTCCAACTGAAGAGTACACAGGTCTGAACGACCAAGTACGATTCGAAGATCGCTTACGCTTTGACTGAATCGTTTCCCAACCCGATCCTGGCTGTACTACTCGTTCGTAGCCGAGTCGTGCCACGCAATGGAGTCGGATTCCGAGGGAGTAAGTACGATGCACGATTCGGACTGCTGCATCGGCTCGGTCTCAGAGAGACAAAACAGCTTTCGGAATCGTACTTTGGGGGAGCCGTATCAGGTCCCCCTACACCCTGGGCCCTCCGAATCTGTCACAGGGGTGCCCAAAGGTCCCCCAATCCAAACATGCACAGGGTGGCGGGCACCATCGGGTGCCCACCACAGGGTATACGCTTTTCCCCACCCACCCATTTTTGCTATGGGAGCCTGTGTACGCGTCCAGTATACAGGCCCTCATAGAGTTCAATGGGGGTCTAAGGGAACCAAGTATGTAAGCATGCGGATGCATCGTACTCACTCATTCGGACACCAGGTGCATGATTCGCTCGTAAAGCCCTACGGATCCAAGTCGTACGGAGGGCTTTACTAGTTAGATGGGAATCGAGCCCTAAGTCTTGGAGAGATACCCTCCTTACAAAACAATACATAAATCATACTAGTAATACACAGAACACCATTCTAAAAAATATTGATTTATCCTTTCATCCTAGAATATTTGGTCTGTGAGATTTGTTGGATGGAATGTGCACGCAGATGAGTGTTTAAAATGGGAGGACAGGGCTAAGTAAACATCAAGTGACCTTAATTATATCACAAAGTTAGGATGTGTGGCAAGGGTGATCATATTGGGGAGCACAAGGAGGAAAGGGAAACCTGATTAGCAGCATCTGCTGACAGGAGAATCACGCAAGATGAAAAGCAGAAGCAAGAGGCTGATTACGAACTGTAATACAATAGTCAGGAGCTGGAAAGTTATGTCTTCACCAATGGAAGGATATTGGAGCTTGTGGTGTCCATCATTTCATTTTATGATATCGCTGGAGAATTACAAAAGAGTTGGTAATTCCAGGTTAGTTTCTGCCAGTACTAACTGGTAGTGTGGGTAATTTGCATAATTTGCATACAT
The DNA here is from genome assembly GCF_964261635.1 of Lissotriton helveticus. Lineage (NCBI taxonomy): Eukaryota > Metazoa > Chordata > Amphibia > Caudata > Salamandridae > Lissotriton > Lissotriton helveticus. The sequence continues at coordinate 1,063,535,554 of NC_136070.1, read as the reverse complement.
TTCTGTAGCATAATGACAGCAAAATGACATAAGTTTACAAAAAGTATGTGAGGAGCTTAACCCAGCATTTAGCTATATATTCTTTGAGCAAAATGCACTCTTGCACCACAAATTGACTTGAGGGTGCATTTTGTGCTATGACTATAGCACTATATGCAACAGAACATGAATTACTGCAGCTGCTTGCGTTCACTAAGGTCATTGTTCCTGTGCTCCTGCTGTAGGATTTTTGTAGGAAGATCTGGGAAAACAGGACCGGTCTGTGGTCATTTGATAATGCCCAATGAGGCCAGTAACAGGATTATCTGCCCCTGCAGGAACTATAGGCCTCTGATGATGCACTCCTCAGGGAGCACCTTGAAGAATACTTGGCAGCCTCTGGCCTGTACAAGTACAAATAAACAAACAAGCACTTACAAGCCAGCATTCCTGAACTGGAATGACTTTCAAGTGACCGGTCTTTTCCTGCTCCTATCAGACAGCTGTTCAAGGCTGCTGGCATGAAAGCACGACACTGCTGCACCCATATTTTAATTGAAATATGCTCATATGTCCAAGTTACTCAACAAATGCTAAAAGTGCAACGTGCCCATTTCCATAGAAAGAACTCAATGGCCTGGCACTCCCTGTTTTGACTTAGAGGATAGCATTTGTCAAGGGACTTCTACCCAATTAGTTAATCAAGTCTGCTGAGTGGCACATGCATCTCCCAATAGACTCCCACACTGGGATGCTTCCAGGGCATTAGAGAGGCTATTAAAAAAAGGAAAAAATATGCCAACACTATGGCTACGTAGGTTCAATATTTGTCATTAAGATACAATTTCAAAATTCATTTTTTTTCAGGGCCAAATGTTTAATTTCTGATGCTTCAAATTCATTTTCACGGAGCCTAGCAGCTGTTTCACAGTGCCAGTCTCAGCAGAGAGGGCAGAGGAATTCATAGACACGGTCAGTAAAAGCAGAACTTTAACTGTTTTTTTTTGTTTTTTAAAAAGGGCTCCCTAAAATTCCATTCCTAAAATCTTGGCATTCATTCAACTTTTTGGAAAGTCTCAATAGTCTGACGTCTAAAAATGTGGGCGGTCAGCCAGTCAAAAGATCTTTATTCGACCATAAACTGGTCATAAAAGCCATAGGATAAATACAAAGTTCATGATCAATTTTAACAAATACAATCATTAATATTTTAAAATCACAACAGGAGTGTTACAATTGAAACAGAAAAGTGTACATTGTATAGGATTTGCTGGGTTTTATATCAGCAATTATTAAGCTAAGTGCTGCATGGTAGATTTCTGGGGAGGCCAAGGATTTTAAGAATCTTAAACCCTCTTTTTCTGAGGTGAAATGGCAGTGCATAAGTGCTGGGGGCATAAAGACCGAGGTCTTATCGAGCCGGACAATGTGCAAAACAACATAAAGTGCGCAGTGGACTGGGAGGAAACAGCATCACACGGACACTTCGGACCCAGGACTATCAAAGAACCGGTCAAAGGAAAGCCAACTAAATAATGAGATTTAGTCTTAACCTTGTCAATTAAAATCTGTGCTGGAGGTCTCCTATTCAAGTTAAATAAGAATCAATTCCGGGGACATTAAAAATGTGCATAACATTAATAACAGCACTTGAGGTGAGAGACTTTTCAATTCTATTTTCTTCTCTGAAAGACACACAATTCTCTTTAACCCTTCCTTTTGTTTTAGGGCCTATGCCTTCTGGGGAGTCAAAGAGGACTCTCAGACCTAAAGTGTAAAAAACCTTTTTTACGTATCTCATCCATGGAATAGCAATCATGTTATCTAGATTTAAACAGTCCCTCAAAACTTCCCTACAGAAACTGTCCCAGTCGGTGCTCCATAGTTTTATCCATAATAATAAAGGGGCTACGCCAGTAAGATCTTCCAGGAGTCCCATTCCTAATTATGTATGTGTGATAAAAATTGGGGTGGATTTAGGTAATGCTAAAAGTCTGCATACAAACCTATGTTCTGCTATCTGTAGCTTTCTTGGGACTGTATAACCCCACACTCCTGTCACATACCAAGAAATAGACATTTACTTTGGTATAGTTGAATCATCTCCCTAATCGGTTTGTGTCACAATCTTTTAGCAAACCTCAGGATCACTTCACCTTTAGACTTTCCAAGGACCCATTGGTATCAATTAAGTAATTAAAAGTAGATACCTTTTCTACTGGGGTCCATCCTATGGTAAAATGTTTAGTCGTCGTACTTTTGGGACCACATAATTATAAAAGGTATCTGGTTATTTACCTTAAGATTTAGGCTATTCATTCAATCACTAAAACCAGGGCCGGACTGGCTACCGGGTGTTTTGGAATGCTGCTGACCTGGGGGCTGATTTCACTGCGGTGGGGGCTGATTTTGTTCATGGAGACCTGCGTGTACTTCGAAATAACTAATGCAAAACGAATTACGTTCGGTAGATGCAGGTCCCCATCAACGAAATCAGCCCCCAGCTCAGCAGCGTTCCAAAACGCCCAGTAGCCAGTCCGGCTCTGATTAAAACCCTTTAATGAGCTTTGTAGACCATTTGCAGTTAGCCCCAGGAGAACGGCGTCATCTGAATATAAAAGAGCCGGGACAAGATGTTAGCCGGTTCTCGGGATGCCTTTTCTACAAGTCCCTAAAAAGTATCAAGGTAGTTAATAAAGAATAATAAAGAATAAAATCAAAAAAGGAGCCAGAATACATCCCTGCCTCACTCCTCAGCTCACCCTTATCGGTTTTGTGGGAGGTCAAATTTTTCATAACTAAAGGAAGTCAGTAGTAAAGATGAGGTGTCAGGCACAATCTTCTGGATCTATATTTTTAATTCTGAAAGCAAAATGGGAGGCTAAGCAGCCAATGGGAATTTTATGTGCTCAGATTTGGTTCAGGTAGTGGAGGGAGGGACACAGCAATGCTACATGTGTGGCACTGGCTGCAGGCTGTGGGCAGCAGCATTCATTATTTGGCAAAATTTGATGTATTGCAGTTTAAAAACACTTCAGAAATTCCAAATCAGAAACTCATCATTTAAAAAATCATACAACAGTTGGAAGTCTATGACTTGTTGCCTCCTAACTCAGGGTTTTCGTCTTTCTGAATGGCCCACTGAAAAGATTGATCTACATCTGTAACATGCTGGTCTGGATAGGCACAGAAGAACCAAAGTAGGATTCAGTGGATCACAGAAGTTTAAGAATTGAGTGAAAATGTGCTGCCATGGCCTGGTATAGGACTCAGTCTGGGCCACTATAGGAATAGTGTTTTGATTATACAAGTGTTGTCTCACAGAGTTTTAGATTAATAGCTAACCACTGGGTTGTGGAGTTTCACACTTCTCCCATCCCTAGGAGCTTGCGTTGTTCTTTATAATGAGTGTGAAATGGTCGTGGTAACTTTTAAGGAATTTGTATGTGAGTACATACTTACTCAGCTTCTCCTCATGAGGATTTTCAAACCATACCATGCCGCAATTTACGAGGATTTTGATTAGCTTTTTCGCAAATGATTCAACATAAAATGTGCTTACTTTCAAATTACCACAAAAGTCGTGATTTGAACCTGAAGGCCCAGCTTGTAATGACCTTGATGCCATTTGGCTGTGTGTATTTTGAGAGTTTGTACAATAAATTCCTGATCCCTAGAAACAACTTTGTTCACCCTTACCTTTAATAGCACTATCATCATTCCTTACCCTGGGTAGACAGCTCAGTATTTTATGGGCTCTCGGCTAACTTCTTTGTTTCACTGCAGCTTTCAAGTAAAAATACTTGAAGGGATGACTCTGCCTTTCATCTGATTGTGATCGATAAATTCAGTACAATTAAATTGGGTGATAGAACACTGGTTATGTACAGCACTGCAAAATTGCAACATCATGGAAGATATAAAAACACCTTATACATATTATTAGGGCTTTCAGTGGGATTAAAAAAGTGAGGGGTTTCTAAAAGAAAAGTGGTTGAACTATGGAATTAAGGCATGGCATGGTATAAACACAGACACTACATTTTCTGATCCCTATAGTGTACAACCTAGTGGTATTTTGGTGAATGATTAAGTTGAACATGTGAAATGTAAACAACAACTAATAAAGCCCTCAATAGTGTACAGCGGGTTGGGTTTTATTGTCCATCACACTCTCATTCCCATCTCCATTTCAGTAGCAGAATCCTGCATTCATTTAGTTTGATCTTTTAAAAAATGAGCCTTTTCTGAATAGTTTCCCTTGTATTATGCCCAAGCACAGCACAGTATTTTTATGAAGTAACCCCTCTGCCTGTTTTTATAGTTACTGCAGAGGTGGTATTATAGGAGTTTCAGTGCTTAATTTGAAAACACCTGAATGATTGAGATGAAGAGACAAGAAGTGAAATGTGGTTGGAGAAAGTGACATGCAGTGAAATTAAGAATAGGTCTGCCTATTCTTAATTCCGCTGCATTACACTTTCTCCAACCACAATCCACTTCTTGTCTCTTTATCTCCATCTTACAGGTTCTCTTCATCTCTGGTTCCTCCCTTTGTCACTGTATTCCTATCTTTCTCTTTATCCTTTTTTTCGGACCATGCTTGCCTTTCTCTGTGTTGTTCTGAATTAAAACATCTGATGAAGAAAAGGAAGTGCTGGTCTACAAAAGCCGGGCGAAGGTGCCCACGACTTGCAACCAAATGAACAAATTGAGGTCCGAATTTCGCAGCTCATCACGCATCCACATTTGCCGTGTTCTTTTGAACATTTATAGTGCTAATAACCCTGAGGCTTCTCCGGCGCTTACACATAACAAAATATAAATGTTGTTGGTACAAATTGAGATAGTTGGAGAGGAAGTCGTGACAGAAGGCAAAAGGAAATTGACTCAAAGCGAGTGTGATTTCTTCTTGTGCAGCAGTTTGCACATGGAGCGGGTCTGGTGTACCACAAGATTCATAAGACTAGGTAGTGCTGTCTGCTGCTTCCTATCAAGGTCAGGAGTTTACACTGTCTTTCAAATATTAACCTCCAGCTTCCTGTCTGAGGTTTTCTGTGTCATGCACTGTAGCTTCAAATTGAAGCTGCTTTAAAGTGAGACAAAGCTGTCAGAAAGAGCGATAACCTGGTGAGAGATGGAGGGGCCACATGACTTGACAGGGCCACACGATTTGTCAAGGTTTTCGTAAGGATTAAGAACAGGCAAAGCTTTTTGAGGACCAGGACTTCTTTGTAATCATTTGAATTTGGCCCAGAGCAAGACAGAAAAAGTCACAATAGAGAGGAAGCAGGAGGAAGAGAAACATAGAAAAACAGTGGCAAAAGGAGATGGAATAGGGGAAACCCCGTAAGAGGGAGAGAAAAAGGCAGAAAGTGTAGGGTGGAGGAAGAAAGAGGCATGAGGTGGAGTCACGACTAGTTGGTCTTGGAATTCGGCAATCCCAGCATGTGACAGCCCAAATGGGGGCTTCTGAAAAAAACATTTGGTCCTTGCACTTATTTTGTTGTTTCTTACAAATTAAGCACTGGGGTCCGAGTTAATTTCTTATTAGATGTACTTCAGAGTTTGCACTTTTTGCAAGAATCCCCCATCCACAAAATTACAGCTGCAGTTTCTGGATGTTGAACACTTGGATGTGCAATATTTCTGATAGAATTCATATTTTAGAAATAAAGTATTTTTTTAAAATTATTTAATTTGAGCAAAATCCAAGAATGATAAACAGGCAAACATGCCTCCCGGAAATGTCCTTGATCTGGTCGACCTTTATTGCTCCAGGTCACACTTCTGCAGTAGTATAAATCAGAAACATGCATACATTTAACTGGAATGGGAAGTAAAGCCATGACAGCCATTGATGCCAAAAATAACCCCCATAAAGAAAAACATAATTTGCAATTCTAGCTAAAGAAGCAAAGTAACCACATGTTGGGTGTAGCTTTCTGTTAGGTTCTTTACGCACTTATTAGCTTTTGAACCTGCAAAGACATGTAATGGCTTAATCAGTTGGAGTTTCCATCCTGTGACAAGGTTTTCTTCTTTGTAGTGAATCAGATCATTATCAATCAGAGGAAGAGCAACCAGGCATATTTTGAAGTGAACTGTCATGGTTAATACTACTAGGAACGTTGTTGCCCTTCCCTGGGGAAAGGGTCTACCCCGTAGACTCTCTCAAGCGATGGATACGCTTTTGCACAGTGTGTTTCAAAAAAATTTTTTTTTTTCATTGATAAAGATGTATCTTTTTCAAATAAAGTTCTCAATGTCTCTTCCATTGATTCTTCAATGTTTCACAAGTAATTCATATGTAATATTTCAAACATATACTGCATTTGTTTAATTTAATGTCGTATTTCTCACAGGGTTATTTGTCACCACCCTGTGAGAAATACGACGTTGAATTGAACAAATGCAGTATATGTTTGAAATATTGAAGAATCAATGAAAGAGTCATTGAGAACTTTATTTGAAAAAGATACATCTTTATCAATGAAATAAAAATAATTTTTTGAAACACAGTGTATCCATCGCTTGAGAGAGTCTACGGCAGAGCTTTCCATACTTTTCATGTTTGTGACACACTTTCTAGACATGCATCCTTTCGCGACACAGTAATGCAGTTTTACTAGCAAACCAGAGGTCAAATTAACTGCATTTTTAGACGTGCATCATTTTGCAACACAGTAATTCAGTTTTACTAGCAAACTAAAGGTTACATTAACTGTATATTAGAGATAAGGACCAATACATTTGTCATAGAAATTGTAAATAACAAAATATAAGGGGACACAATATATCTCACGAAAACCTTTATTATTTTTTAATCTGATTTGTAAGATAGCACACATATATTTCCAAACTGCTGCTAGCTTCTGGGAATTCTCCAGTAAAGAGTATACACGCTCATCTTAGAAGTTCTACCACCCTCCCTTAAAAGTGAACTAGCCTTGATGGGAAATGGCTGTGGTAGCACATTAAATGCAGACCCACTTGCTTGAAAAGTGCTGTACTCTGCTATTGAAAGTACAGAATCCTGGCCACGATCTCTTGTGAATGTCTCAACAACATATAGTGCTAAATGCGGACGTTCTGTCACTCTCACATTAAAGTGAACCAGCCTTGCTGAGAAATGATTGTGCGGGTGCTTTAAGATTAAAATAGCCCGCCTGCTTTGAATGTGCTGCCTGCACCATTAAAAGTATGTAGTCCTATTGAGAAGTTCTGTTGCAGTCCCATTAAAAGTGAACCAGCCTTTGCTGACACCTGGGTCTGTAGAGTGGACAATTATTGACATGCAAGTGGGCTCGAATAGTACACAGTGCGGTGTGGTGTAATTTTGGAATTGCAAATTCATGTCTGATAGAACCTGCATCCCTGTTTCCTTGTGAAAGGTGTCGCATAGAGCTGTCCCTAGTTCTCTCAGATGCTTGATGAGTGACAGGGTTTGTGTGCCTGGTGTTTGACCCTGATTGAGTGTCATTCCTAACTGTGCACTGTGCCTGATGGTGGGTGTGCACAGTTCTAGCTCGTGAGACGTGCCCGGTGTCTGACAGTGGCCTTGCGCCCTGCTATGTCCTGCTCGATGTCTGACATAGGCTGTATCTTGTAGACTTCTGCTGATGTCTGGCAGTCTCCAAGTCTAGCTTTTTCTTGTGTCCTTGGAAAATTGAGTCCCATGCTCTGGTGCGCAGTGTCTGACAGTGATCATGCCCCTGGCTTCTCGCACCTGCTTTCTTTCAGGTGATGTGCCCATGCTGTCTCATGCTGGTGTCTGCCAGCTGATGAGCTCTGTACGCTCTTGTGCCTAGCGTCTGACAGTGTCTGTGCTCCATGCTCTCTCATCCCCAGTGTATAACAGTGGCAGAACCCCGTGCTCTCTTGTACCCGGTGTCTGACACCGGCTGACCATCGAGCTCTCTTGTGCTCATGTGTGACCCGCACCATCTCAGGACTACTTGTCATGGTGTGCGCGCTCTCTGGGCCACGGAGTTGTACCCCTCTGCACACCCTCCTTCCCGTCATGCCTGTTGTCTAACAGTGGGCGAGTCTTACAGAGGTCATGTCCGGTGTCTGACAGTAGCTGTGCCCTGTATGCTCTTGTGCCCCCAGTCTGACAGAGGTCATGTCTAGTGTGTGGCAGTAGCTGAACCCTGCACACTCTCGTGCCCGAAGTCTGACAAAGGCTGTGTCCGGTGTCTGGCAGTAGCTGAACTTTGCACGCTCTCATGCCTGTGGTCTGAAAGCGGCCATCTCTGACCTTCTCTTGTGCCCGTGTATGACATTGGGTGGCTGTGCCCTCTCAAGCCTAATGGACGTGCCTTGCACTCTTTCGTAAATGAAGTATGACAGGTTTGGGGTTTATTTCTCTCATACCTGTTGCTGACCCTGTCCGTATCCCTGCTCTACCCTGGTGCTCAGGTGCCGCAGGGGTGCCCTCTAACAACCAGAGGAGGAAATGTCCAACGCAGCAAACAATGCAGAACCCTTTGTCAGTCACCAGGACCCTTTACCGCCCCCACCCTGCACACTCCCCAGGCAGGAAACAACAAGAGGAAGGAAGGCAGGCCATTTCATTCACCCACCTGGAAAAGCGCAGTCCCTGCTTTTGGAGTTGTCAGAGGAGCTACGGATTAGTTGTACTGTGTCACTGACATGAGCAGTACCGTCCTGCAAAACCAGTGAATAGACTGTGTCCATTCATTTTCATGCAACACACCCACACATGGCAGACGACACAGTACTGTGTCGCGACACACAGTTTGGAAAGCTCTGGTCTACGGGGTAGACCCTTTTCCGAGGGAAGGGCAACAAAGTTAGTCGTTTTCACAAATTTCGTCCAAGGACAGGAGGCGAATAACCTGTAGGCCCAAACCTTGAATAAATTGTCAACAACAATTAGGACTCACTGTCGTCAATACAAATTTGTTTAAACAACTGGATATAACACGAGTGCAACGGAGCCACCCTTTCTAGCTTAAATACTCCTAGGAAGGCATGTTGAGAACGTACTCCTGACAGATCACCAATCCTGCCAGAGGACTTAGCAATCCACTCAGCCGCCTGAAACTGAACTCAGACAAGACGGAAGTCCTCATCCTGGGATCCTCACCCTCCGCCTGGGACGACTCCTGGTGGCCCCCCGCCCTGGGCAGCGCACCCAAACCAACTGACCACGCACGCAACCTGGGCTTCATCCTGGACTCCTCCCTCTCCATGACCAGACAAGTCAACGCCGTCTCCTCGTCGTGCTTCCACATCCTGCGAATGCTACGCAAGATCTTCCGATGGATCCCCACCGAGACCAGGAAGACGGTCACCCAGGCCCTCGTCACCAGCCGTCTGGACTACGGCAACTCCCTCTACGCCGGAACCACCGCCAAACTCCAGAAGAGACTCCAGCGGATCCAGAACACCTCAGCACGACTCATCCTGGACATCCCCCGCCGCAGCCACATCTCCGGACACCTGAGAGACCTGCACTGGCTCCCGGTCAACAAGAGAATCACCTTCCGGCTCCTCACCCACGCACACAAAGCCTTACACAACCAAGGACCAGGATACCTCAACAGCCGCCTCAACTTCTACGCTCCCACGCGCCAGCTTCGATCGACCAGCCACGCCCTCGCCGCCGTCCCCCGCATCCGAAGAGCCACCACAGGAGGAAGGTCCTTCTCCTACCTGGCCGCCAAGACTTGGAACTCCCTTCCGACCCACCTCCGCCTGACCCAGGACCACCTCGCCTTCAGGAAGCAGCTCAAGACCTGGCTATTCGAGCAGTAGCGAACCCCCCCCCCCCCCCCCCAGTGCCTTGAGACCCTCCGGGTGAGTGGTGCGCTATACAAATGCTCTGATTGATTGATTGATTGATTGATTGACATGTCAACTTGAAACAAGGCCATCATATGGCCCTTTCTGCTGCCTCTGCTTCTAATGAGTTTCATCCTGTCCCCATCCTCTACTAAGTCTGAAGGCCTCTCACTAACTCCGACGGCCCAGCTGAACCTCAAATCACTGAGTGTTGCCATCATCACATTAGAAACCCACTCAATACTGACTGCCTTTCTGCATTGACAGTTGTATTTGAAACAATTGTTTCAAAAATAATGTGTTACCATGAATAATGCGCATAATATCTAGGACCTGCATGTCGAGACAGTAAGTGCATACAGATAAGTATAGATTTACTATTCTTAAATCCACATCAACATACCTTGAGTTTTTATATATATAGATATGCGAAAAGGAAGCAAAGAACTCTGGGAAGTTCCCAAGTTTAGGTGGAGAGCAGCTCCTGAATATGGCACCCTAAAACACAAGCAACATTCTTTTTTGCATAATTTATGTGGCACTCTATTACTGAAAGGGATTGTTTTGATTTATACTGGGTGTTCCCTTGTTTCTGGACAAAGCTAAACCTCTCTGAAGCTATAATGATAGCAAAACACATCAGGGTTGCTTTTATTCATTCCAGGTTGGTTTGGATGGTATTTTACCAGTTCAAAGCTGTAATACTGTGCCTGGAATTACAAAAGGCTTTTGCGATTTTATAGCTCGAAATGGATGGCACTGTGCTAATCCTATGCTTAAACACTTTGCTGTAGAAATGGCAAAAGACTGTGGGGCATATGTATGTAATTTATATTTTGCAAATCTCAAATAGCGATTTTTAAGGAATCGCTATTTGAGAATTGTAAAATGGAATGTATGTAATAAATCGCGATTTTTTTGCGAATCTCTAAAATTCCTTAATTGCGATTAGCAAATTGCGAATCGCAATTAAGGAATGAGTGTCCCATTCATTCCTATGGCCAAGAGGCCCATAGGAATGAATGGGGATACATTCTCAAATTGCGATTTTCTATGAGAAAATCGCAATTTGAGAATCGCAATTCCAAGTGTGCCAGGGTGTCCATAGGACAACTGTTGCACCACTGGAATGTGCATGTAAGTACATGTGGCGCACATACGTGCCCTAAGTGCATGTCTGTGCGCCACATGGCACTTTTAATTTTTTTTAAAATGCATTTTAACAGGAAATCGCAAAATACCATCTACTTGGAGTAGGCGGTATTTTGCGATAAGGAATCGTAAAATTGCGATTCCCTGAATGCTTGAGCAAAATAAGGAATCACAATTTTTGCGATTCCTTATTTTGCTATGTGGCCCATACATACCAAAACGCCGTTTGCGATTCGCAAACGCCGCAATTCTGCGAATTCCGGCATTTGCGTATCTCAAGCGGCTTCTTACATATGCCCTGTGTCTCTTTATATCTTGGTGTGGATGACAATGTGCTAATCCTATGCTTAACAACTTTGATAGAATAACAGATTTTTGAGGTGAGCAATTTCAGAGTGTCACTGGTGTCGTAGGGTGCTCTATAGAGGAGCTGCTCTCCACCTAACTTGGAAACTGCCCAGAGCTTCTTTTTTGCATAATTTATGCAGCACTATATAAATCATACATTTGAACATAATCGCAACTACAGCGAAGGACTGCACTTGGTCTTAAGCCACCTGCTTGAGCCAGATATCATGGTCCATGTAGTGCCTGAGCTGTGCTCCTCTAACGGAAGGGTTTATCTGCCCATTATCTGCTTGTGGCCTATGCTCAGTATACCTTCCACACTGAAGCCACTTTGAAGGCATATTCTAAACATTCTTTCCTGCCATCACCTTGCCCTCGGTCATGCCTGTTAAATGTGATGTACCTTGAAAAACCTTTCATCCCCCACACACATAAGCCATTGGGTGACAGGGATCCTCGTGACACATCTGTCTCCTCAATACAGCTGTGGCATCGCAAGGAGCTAGGGAGTAACTGATCTAACACTGGCCAGATCTGGGACACTCCCAATCGTTTTTCTCATTAATATAACAGCTTGTGGCGCAATTAACATACACTAGGGCTCACATCCATGTGCAACCCACATTAGCTTAGGATTCCCTACGCCTGTTCCCCTGTCAAGCAATGATCACTACATACAGGAAAGAGCTCTCGTTACTGTTTACAGTCCCCCCCGGATGTATGACACTACAACCCATGCTTTTACCACGCATGCTGTTACAACGCAGTTTTTACAACGCATGCTGTTACAACGCCTAGCGCTTTGGGGTGCTGGATAGTGAATAGTTTAATTTACTATTCCAACTCCAGTCCCCGTGGATAGTAGGGAAGGTGTTGGATAGTAAATTAAATCTATTCCCTATCCTAGAGCGCCCCCCAGTGCAATGCGTTGTAATGGTTTTTGTTGTAAAACCTGCGTTGTAATAGCACTGCGTTGTAAAAGTGTCGTTGTAAAGGATGTTTCCCGTCCCCCCCTCCCACCATGTTTTATGTTTTTCCATCCACAGGCCTTGGCTTGGGCTCTGTCACCCCAGTACATGTATAGCAGGTGTGCATAAGTTTCTCTTTCACCCCAAGCACTCAATCAGTTTTTTCGTTTGCAAATAAAATCCAGTCTGGCGTGGGAATATTGTAATGTTTTACCACCTATTTCTACCCATCTTCTTTGAACAATCATTTCAACTTCTTCATATTTAAATAGGGTCCCCTGTGTTAAAAAAAGCTCCCTCAAGCTCAGACAATTAACTTCAAAAAGTGACCTGTCTTAGCCACCTGTTAGCGTCATTTGAACCTACCTACCCCACCTCCTCAGAACAGACACTAGCTTAGAATCCATATTTTCAAACTCTTTTTAATACTTGGAGACAATGACTGACCAAATACAGCCAAAGACACTGGGAAGAAGGATCTGAGAGTAAAAGTTCACCATCAATATCTGCTTTGGTATCTGAGTCGTGAGTTTGAATCACCACATTTCCAACTCAGATTTCAGTCACAGATAAATTGAGAATCATTAATTGGAGTACTAATAGTACTTGTTATGTACAGTGCCTAAAAACTAGGGAACAGGGCCGGACTGGCCATAGCAGGCACCAGGCGTTTCCCTGGTAGGCGGCTAGGGTGGGCGCCTGTTTTGGGCCCCTGGAGGGCCATTTTTGTTACTGGGGTTCAACAATATTGCCCCCCTGTAACAAAATCGGCCAAAACCTACCTTCGCAAACTGCTCAGCTGCACTCCCCCTCTACCCAGGGGGTGCAAGCTGAGCAGTTTGACAGAGCCGGTTTCTGTTCCCAGTGCGGCCCTGCTTGGGAAGGTGGTTTGAAGAACTATATACCAAGTTATTATGTTGGTGCCCCCACATCCTTTTTATGATTAACACTTACACTTGAACACCACTTAAAGCCCTGCAATTGAATATTAAGAAAGCTCATTTTGTTTAATCTTTTTTAAAACCTTTAGTCAATAAGTATTGTAATTTTATTGCAATTGCATTTATTTAGCGCTTACTACCCCTGACGAGGCGTCACAGCACATTTTTGGCAAGTAGCATGCTACTCCGGAACCCATAAAGGATTAGTGGTGACTTAGTCCAATGTAATATTGAAAGTAATTTGAATGGTGTCACTTATTTGTATTGAGAAAGACAGTGGAGGGATATAAGAGGGAAAAAAGGGTTGCATTTATATAGCGCTTGCTACCCCTGATGGGCTGTTGAAGCGCTTTTTTGGCTAGTAGCACGATACTCCGGAACCCATAAAGTATCATGCTTCAGAAAAATAACCCTTGCTTGTTTGAAAATGTCACTACTCCACTCTAAAACCCCACTCTAACATGCAGTTATTCACATATTACAAGTTACAGTACAAGAGTGACATGGCGCTCAGTTTTAGATTGACTAGTCAGGCCCTGATTCCAAGTCGACCACTACATTCTGATGCATGTACTAACTCCTGTAATTTACTGTAGTGAATTTCTGCAGTTCAAACCAGCTGAAGTGTTCTGGGTAAATAAATGCAGATGATTCCGCATGGGCTTCCTCCACTGCATAGGGAAACTCAGAATAAGTGGTAGCAACCGCTCCCGATATTTACCATATGAAGTAAATACCTCAGCACCTTCCTTTTGGCACACTTAGAATAAGGGCCTAAGAACAGTGTTGTTACAAATAGCTGCTTCAGACCAACGAAGAGTTAAATATTAACTAAAATACAAGGGAGCATATTTGTACAATGTAAACAGACTTGGACTCACTCCTAGGATGGTATCTGACCACATACTGATTACCTCCCCTACGGCCTGCCCTTTGGTTACGATGCCCAATTGACAGTAAAGAGAAACTCACAGCAGAAGCCACAGAAGGCATAGTTTATTATCAAGTTTCATGTGTAGCACATTTACACGATCAAGGTACTTAGGCCTAGATGTAGGTAATAGCAAATTACCGAATGGTAAATACCGAATTTTACTGATTCGGTATTTACTATTCGGTAATTGCTATGTAGGTAAAAAATTCGGTAAAAATACCGAATCGGTATGATTCGGTAATTACCGAATCGGTAATTACCGAATCAGTATTTGCCATTAATTCCTATGGGCCTTGAAGCCCATAGGATTCAATAGCAAATACCGATTCGGTAATTACCGAATCGGTAAAATTACCGATTTTACAAGGGGGACAGGGTGTCACTTTGACACCCTGTTGCACCCCTGTTTCTGGCTTGTGTGCCATGTGACACACATACATGCCCTTAGGGCATGTCTGTGTGCCACATGGCACAGGTGTACATGCACAGATGTGCATGTACACTGGAATTCGTTATTTACCATGGAATAGTATTCCATGGTAAATAACGATTCGGTAAGGGCCTGTGGCACTGATTACAGTGCCACCTACATATTGATTTACAGAATCGGTAAATTTACCGATTCGGTATTTTACCGATTCTGTAAATTTACCGAATCAGTAAATATACCGATTCTGTAACATTAAGGCCACCTACATGTCAAATCCCAAATACCGGTCGGTAACGGCCGAAATCGGCCGTTACTGACCGGTATTTGGCGACCTACATCTGGCCCTTAGACCTTACAGCAGCCCACCCCACCAATAATAAGAGTAAGCTATGTCCTCAAGAATACTGGAGGCAAACAGCATTGGCAGAGACTTACTCAGGCGACCTCATGCTTTACAAACACAACACAGTGTCTACAAGAGTTAGTAGCCCCGGTGTTAGTAGAGCATGTTTAAAACACATGGCATGCCAATGAACTACTGTACAAAGAACTTGACACCTATTTCTAGCTACCACTGCCCGGTAAGGTAAAAGCAGAATAAAAGTACAAAAAATCTAGGCTTAGGGATAATTTTAATTATGGCAGAGTCTTTGGAGTATTTTCAGTAATTCAGAAACTAGTGCTAAATGTCGAGAGTAAGTTGGGGGACAATCCTACCTCAAGAGCACATTTAGCAAGCGAGAGGGGCTGCTTGGTCTGTTATTCATGGTCTGTTGCATTTAGCACTATTTCTTAACGCAAAATGCGTCCTTGCATCCATTTTGGATGAGAGAAGCATTTTTGAGGTACGAAAATAAATTCTATAAATAATTATTGAATTACTCTTCTTGCATATTTCACATGGCATTTTTGGGTAATTTTGCTACATGGAATTATGCGAGTTATGCCCACCCCTGAAAATTACACTAGTTAAAGAATCAATACATCAGCACTTGTAGAGCGAGACTTGTCTCCCGTGAGTGTATCCAGGCGCTGGGTTGCTGGGCTTATTGGAAAAACAGGTTTTGAGTCTCTTCCAGGGGCGGTTCCTCCGTTGGAGTGGAGGAGAGCCGCCCAACTTAAAATTAGCACCTCCGGAGGTGAAAAATGAAATTTTATTTTTCATCCTCTGTCCCGAGTCGAGCATCAGAATGGGGGTGGGCCATTGCTGACTGACAGCAGCAGGGAGGGAGGGCTGCCTAATGCACTGGTTAATGTGCGCATGTCTTTTTCGCCGGCCGTCTAGTGATGGTCAGTCACACAAGTGAACATTAAACTCTCAACCCAGCTGTATTAAAACAGCTGGGTTGAGAGTCAGTGCAGGCCTCCAGTGCGCTGTGGAGTGCTGAGTGTGGCCGTTCCCTCCAATCAGGGCACTGCTCATATGCTGCATGTGAGCAGACCAAGGACTGGGCAAGAGAGTTCAAGCATCCGGTTATAGTTTCTGGATGAAGAAGAGGTCCGGAGCGACGATGTCATGTTAGGTAAGTTAAAAAATGTTTTAGGGTATTTTACCTGTGCACGGGTTCGCACCTCCCAGGTGAGAGAAGGAGCAGCCTCCACTTTAGCTAAGGCAGATGTGCAGTGTCTGTGCGAGGGTGAAGGAGGCTGAGCGAAGGTGTCTGGATGGTTTTTGGAAGTTCAGACGGTGGTTTATGTATGCTGGTCCTTGGTTGTCGAGGGCTTTGTAGGCATGTGTTAGTAGTTCAAAGTGACATGTTTTCTGGACAGGGAGCCAGTGGACGTTCCTCATGTGCTGGGGGATGTAGGTCTGTTTGGGCAGGTTCAGGATCAAACTAGCAGCTGAATTCTATATTGCCTGGAGCCACCTCATGAGTTCGGCAACAGTTCCTGCGTTCAGTGCGTTGCTGTAATCCAGACGGCTGGTGATTAGGCCTTGTATGACTGTTTTTCTGGTGATTGTGGGGAGCCATTTGAAGGTTCTTCAGAGCAGGTGGAGGGTCTGGAAACAGGCAGAAAAGCCTGTGTTGACCTGTTGCCTCATGGAGAGTTTGCTGGTCGGGAAGAAGAACCCTAGCAGCTGTTTCATCCCAAGCTCATATTCAAATATCACGCTGTAATGTAAGAGTTCATGCTGCTGCATGCTACTCCACAGCACTAGCATTTCCTGCTACAAGCTGCAAAAGCAAATAGTGAACACTGATGTATTCTAGGTGGTTTCTAGAGAATGCATTTCTCTGTTGGTTCCTAGCAAATTTGGGGTTTGGCCTTAGTCAATGTAATTCTAGTGAAGCTTTGATTTTCTAAAATCTATCCATTTAGGTCTCCCTCTTTCAGAAAGATAGGTTTACTACAATTTGTTTTCAAAATATCCATAAATAGACACCAACTCTCCACCAATGTCACTGTGGCCCGTGTTTATAGTGAAAAGGTTACTGAACCACGTTAGTTTACAAAATCAAGAATGAAGATGGTGATGATGACAATAAAAATAATAATTATATAATAACGATGACATGTTATTTGTATGGGGGTTTACACAGTCACACCAGACAAAGGATGCAAAAAGATAGAAAAAAGACTTTAGTGTCCTAAGCCAAGGGCTTCAAAGATCCGTCTATGAAGTGAGATGTCATTCTTTATAATAAATGAAACCAGGAAGAGGCATAATGAGTATTACCATATGTAACCCAAACATGACATCATCTCTTTAAAGGTTCATTTTATGATAGATAAATAGTTGGACTGGGCGGACTTAAATTAACGAGTGTGAGCGAGGAAAATCCAATGCTAGACCATTTCCCAGCGAGATTTCTCATTGCGGGCAGTTGCGGGTTGTCGCTTCCGCTCGCGTTGAGAAACCTTTTGTTCATGTTGAGGAAGCTGCCGCTTGAGGAGAACTTCTACTGCAGCCAATGCTGTTTGTGCTGATTTTACAGCACTGGACAAACACCCGTCGCAAAAAATCAGCGCGAATGGCACAAGGTAATGCACTCCACCGCTTGCGGAACTGCGCGCAGAGTGGTGGTGTTTTTTTGTCACTTGATGGAGTTCCATGTAACGGAGCTTTGTAAACTCCAACCAGGCCTAATACATAGTCAGATATATTAACTTCCCTTCTTACATTTTTACAAGATAGAGCAATAGTAGTCTTTATTGTACAATATAACTAATATTAAAACAATAGTTACAACCTTGCTAGAGGAAAACTGATTGTTTACCCTCTTAATATACAATTTATGTATCAAGTTATTTGTTTATAATTTTCTTTCTATACTCCAGTCTTGTACAGGATATATGCATTTTTCTTTCTTTCACATCATGGACCAATGTTCTGTATGTTTATTAACAGAAAATATCACTTTTCCATAATAGCAGTCTTTCTTTTTGTGGATTTCACATTCCTGGTATAATATTTATTGGATTAACCACCACCAGTGTGATAAACTAGCTATGCAAACACTGTCCCCATGACCCTTAAACAGCGAATCTATTTAGCTCAGATTGTCTGAGCATCAGCCTAGCTTCTCCCCCTCAATGTCACTCCTGATGTGGTGTATCCCTTAGAATTTAATCTCCAGGTTCCTCTCTGTTTTATGCTATTTCCTATGATGGGCAGGTGTGGGATATCTAATATCACCACTGTGTATTGCTCTGGCATGTTTTTATATTCTAATCTTCAGCTCTGTTATGTGCTGCTACTCACATATGTTATGTGGCAGGTGCGTTTGAATATGAGTATTACAAACTTGTTGTTGTAATTAATAACTTCCGTACAGGGGCCAGTTCTTTTAGCCCAGCATTGTATTGCTACCAATCCCAATATTAGACATTCTAGAATGTTGCTTTGCTTGTTAATGTCAGCTTTGGTTTTGAGTTCTATTGTGACATCATTTTCCAGATGACCCCTTCTAACTTGCATATTTTGACAGTTTTACATTTATCAACAAGGGATGTGCAAATATTGTAGACACCACATTTGTGGAATACTCTTGGGGCTGGAGGAAACCAAAGCCCATATCCCCTATTTGTCGTAAAAAAATTAGGACTAACTATGGGGGTCATTAGGATGGCAGGCGGACTTTGCCCGCCCGCCATCCTGACGGGGATTGGGCGGGGTCCCGAGGGGGGTATTAGGATGTGCCCGACACAGTGGCGGGCACATCCTGCATTTGTAGCATTGTGGCGGGCGGTGCTCTCAGCACCGCCCGCCACAATGCTTGAAATGCATTTCAGCATTTGCATAAACAAAGCGGCAGGCACCGCGTGGTGCCTGCCGCTTTGTTTATGCAAATGTTGGGGGGTACTACAGGTAACCCCCCGTGTGCAGCTCCCACCCTTGCTTCACTCTGGGGGCCCGCAGGGGGCCCCCAGAGTGAAGACCGCATGCCTTTCAGTGGCGGCATTGCCGCCACGGAAAGGCATTGTAAAATGCCCATTGTAATATGGCTGGCGGTGTCTGATAGACACCGCCACCATATTATTCCTTTTCCGCCCCGGCCGCAAGGTGACCGGGGCGGAAAAGCAGAGGACCGTCTTTCCGTCCGCCGAGGTCCCCCCCGCCATACTAATATGGCGGGTGGGGGGAAATGAGTGAGGATGTCGGGCGGATTGCCCCCGGCAGGCTGGCGGGGGCTACCGCCAGCCTGGCGGGGGCAATCCGCCCGACATCCTAATGGGCCCCTATGTTCCTGACAGTGCTTCATTTTTTCAAGAGTAGTCATGACGTTGGTGTGGTACAGTCCTCAAGTCCAGTTTTCTTTTGAGAACAGTTGAAGATTTTATAGATGTGACTTATGTTTGTATTATATGACATATCTGTGAAAAGGCCTGGGTGTGCATTGGTCACTTTATTGGGTTTTGGGTCTCAAAGAACATCCCTCCTAACTTTATTAACTCTCACATGACCCTTGCCTTGCTTGGAGTCTTTTAACTCCTTGGCCGCGGCGGCATTTCCGCCGCGGCGCTGGAGGCGTGGGGGGTGAGCGCGGCGCTGCCATGCTTGTGATGGAACTACGCCGTCATAAGTCGCGGGCGAGCTGTGCTCATGACGGCGTGGTTCCGTCAACACTCCGCCCACTCACTAATTCGCCTGCACAGGTGGGGAATCAGTGTCGCGTGTGTGGAGCAGCTGCAGCATGACAGAACCAATCCGTCATGAGAGCACGCCGCAAGTGGCTCATGACGGCCTGGTTCCATCATAAGCAGGGAAGGGGTTAATTGTGCCCTCTAGTTCAGAGCCTGCCTTCCAGTACAGTTAAGTCTTTCAGGAATCCCTATACACACTTGGTTCCTCCTTAAGCACATCCCTTTCCCAAATGGTAAAGAGATGACCAGAGGCGTGGACTGTGTATTTGTTCACTTCTGGGATGACTCCAGTTTAAATCAAAATCAATACAATGATCGCAGTAAGAGACAAGGTTGGTAAGTCTTCCTGTTGCTTGAAACAGGCATGCTCACCCTCAAACTAGCCCATAATAATAATAACCTTTAATTTGTAAAGCACACAGCTGCCTCCGAAGTGGATTCCCAGCGCTGGGGGCCCTCGGGAAGATTAAGCGAGCTATTGCCTAGAGTCCCATGGTGCTTGGCTGACCTGCCGCCGGCGCGGGGATCGAACCGTGAACCCCGTGGTCTGGAGTATGGCACCCTGGCCGCTGCGCCACACCTCTTCCACAGGTTGGTTTGCTCTGCTGCAGTGCATAAAACATTTTTTATGAAGAGATCTGGTTGTTGATCACATCACAACTACTATGGATACTCTGTCCAAGATCATCATCATCACCTCTAGCCTACTTGCACCAGACACTTCAGCAGCAAGACCCTTGATTCAGTGTTGAGAGCCATTATTGAGAGCTAATTGTTGTTCCATACTATAGACCCACATGCAATGAACCTTCCCATCTGTCCTAAAGTTTGTACATCACCGATGAAGCCTTCCTCATAAAGACTTACATTATTGTTAAAAAAAACAGCTTCAATAGAATAGACCCACAAGCAATGAACATTCCCATCTGTCCTGAGAATTGTAAATATGATTTTTTTTTTTTAAATTCACATTTGGGGACATCGAGCCAAATGTCACACATGAAGATCTACCCAAGAGATGGAGGGCTACAGCGAAGCAGTTGCAGTCGCGGCCAGCATGATTCGCCGGTGGAGGTGCAGGGGTAGCGCGGGGAGGGGGTCGTGCGGGGGGAGGGTTTAATTTAAAATAAAAACTGTACCTTTACCGGCCCGGTCCAGTGTCGTCGGTCCCGCTTTGTCCTCTGCAACAGGAAGCAGGCTGCTTCCCTTCCCTCCACTAAACCAATTACAACTCTGCAATGGCAGTGTTGTGATTGGCAGGGACGCCGACCGCACAGGCATCTAAGGGGAGGCCATGTTCTCCCTGTAGGCTGCATACAGCCTACAGGGAGAAAATTGAGAGTGCGCATGGCTGGTTTGGTCAGTTCCAGAGGGCCAACCAAACAGTCAGGCCCCACAGCATTGGGCTAGGCACTCCTTCCCTGCCCTCGAGCAGGTCATAGTAAAAAGCCAAGCAGCACAATGTGCAGCATTATACACATTTTTGGGAAAATTGCATTTTGCTCACATTTTATTATTTTTGTGAATAGATGTGACTTGCTCTTGACTTACGAGTGAATTTCATGGGGTAACCGACATATACTCACGGGCGAAAGGTTTGTGGGATGGGCCTTCAGAGTATAGTCCCTTATATGTAATGTAAATTGGCATTTATAAAGGGCAAGCTGTCACTCCGTAAGGAGTATCCTGGCGCTGAAGGAGTTGGCGAGGAGAGGGGTCCTATACATACTAGCTCGTACCCTGTTAGATCAGCGCAAGACAGCAGGCATTGGAGATGTTATATATCCATGTCTTCAGGGCCTTCCTAAATTGCATTTCAGTTTTCGGTAGTCTTAAATCGATTGGGAGTGCATTCCAGGCTTTAGTCCCTAAAAAGGCGACAGTTTTTCCTCCTTTTGTTATCCGTTTAAAAGTGGGCGGTTTGAGAAGATTGGCTGTAGAGGATCTAACAGCCACATGCATCATTGTAGGAATTTGCGATTCCTAAATTGCGAACATTAAGGAATCGCAATTTAGGAATCGCAAATTCCTATGCATTAAGAATTCACAAAAGTTTTTGCGATTTCTTAATTTTCCTTATTTGCGATTCCTTAATTGCGAATCACAAATAAGGAATCGCTTTACATTGATTCCTATGGGCCTAGAGGCCCATAGGAATCAATGGGAAGGCATTCTCATTTTGCAAATTCGCAATTAAGGAATCGCAAAATGAGAATGCAATTTCAAGGGTGCAGGGGGGGTCCAAAGGACCCCCCCTGCACCCCTGAAATGTCACGTAAGTACATTTTACTCACACACATGTCCCAAGGGCATGTGTGTGTGTAAAATATAAGTTTCAAAAATGCATTTTTTTGCATTTTTGAAACTTTTCGCAAATTACCATGAAGGTTTACTTCATGGTAATTTTACCCTTCCAAATTGCGAATTCGCAAATTAAAAAAATCATGCATAGCATTTAAGAAATCACAAAATTTGCGATTTCTTGAATGCTATCGCAATTTGAGAAATCGCAAAAAATTGCGATTTCTTAAATTGCGAAAAATGAAAAAAAATGATGCATCCCCAAAAAGGTTTTTGCATTCGCAAACGGCCGAATTTTGCGATTCGCACCGTTTGCGAATGCAAAACAGTATGATGCATGTGGCCCCTAAGCGTCCTAGTAGTGATATAGGGGGAGAACCGTGCTGAGAGATACTTTGGTCCTGCTTTAAGCATTGCTCTATAAGTGATTAAAATAATTTTAAAAAGGATTCTTTTATGAATGCCTAATGCTGATGCTGGCCTGCCCTCCCTCTGGGGAATATTTCTAACAAACTGTGGGATAATATAACCGTGTTATCTAATGGAAACTGTAATATTGGAGATGGCGTAGAAGTTGGGTCACAGATGTGCCGTAACAGACTGAAGGAGAGAGGGACAGAAAACTGTACATTATTTTAGAAGCGAAAAAGCAGGGGACAGATGTCAATCTTTTATTTCTGAAAGTACCCCTGACTAATGAAAACACGATTTTAATATTGTACATTCTTCTTCAAGCTGGATGGTGCACAGGTCTGTGATATTTTACTAAAAGAGAAAACGCTGCAATAGTTTTTCTGGGTTTTAATGCACCGTTTTTGGCCCTGCCTGTTGTATAATTCTTATGTTGAAATATTTCAGAGGCTTGTTTGCCGTTCAGAGTGGCACAGGCCTTATAACCCCGTGTATGATAGCTAAGGCATTAATATACTCTACACTACTGGTGATTAAGGGGATTTCCACATTGGAGTTTGAATCATATAAAAGCATGTAACCTCTCGAAGACTTCATTTGTCATCTTCAAGAGATTGTTGGGTTATTTCCAAGAACGTTTACATAAACGCCATCCTGGGAGCAGAACAAAAAGAGACAACAGCAAAGTACATTTAATATTTTTAAACTCAAGTTTGACATGCTCGAAATATGAATATAAAGGTCATGAACCCTTTTCTTAGCACTTTCTGATGTTTCAAGCTTGATAGAGCATATATTCCCACACAAACCCTCAACAGTACAATGTTGAATTAACATTTTCCATAGCTTAGATGTTGGGGCGAGACCTAAAACGCAAGAAAAACACAATGGCCCTCATTACGATGTCGTCCGACCAAAATGGGAATGGGACTGCCCAACAAGGAATCGGATGTGCTACCCACTGAATTACAATGCGACTGCCAGCATGGCGGTCGGAAACATAGTCTTTACTATTGCCGCTTGTGCTGCTGGCTGTTAGCGGGCTGCAGCACAAGCTGCAATAGTAAAGGGTATGTTTTCAAACATCTATGCACCGTGTGGCAGGCACCATGTTGTGCCTGGCACACGGTGCTTGGATGTTTGTGGGGGCACACATGTGCCACCCTGGGCCCATTGCGGAGGCTCACGGGTGGTGGGGACCCTGCTACAGGCCCCCAAAGTCCCATTCTGTCTGCCTTTACATAGCTGTCCGACCGCCATGTAAAGGCAGAGGGAAAAGGGACATCGTAATCCCTACGGCAGTGCCTCCTTAGGCACCACCCCCAATTAGGGTATTACGCTCCGACTGATGCTCCAATGGACTCCTTGAGCCTGTCGAAGGCCGGTCAGTCCCTCCGCCTGCTGCCTCCTACCGACCGTATCATAATGCAGCGGTCGGACCCCAGCCCTAGTTGTCGAACGGACCGATACCTTCGGCCTGACGTTGGCGGTTCACCCGACATCATAATCGGTCCCAATGAATCTAAGTGCTCTAATTGGGCTCCACATTGTCTAAATGAAACATATTTGTGTTACTTAATATTACTAGTCTAGCATTGTGTCTCATTATTCACTTTCCCAGCCCCGCTTTCGGTTCTCTGATCACAAAACTGCCAAGGTAAAACTTTGTTAGAAGATAGGGAAGGCAGATTTGATATCGGGAATAATGAAAATCCCTCTCAATTCCAGAGGAAAAACAAAACCCAGAGTAGGACAGTCCAGTGGAATTTCCTCCACAGTAGGTAGTGATGGAAGGGCGAAATTCTGCCGGTGGATTTTACTCCAGAATGAGTACTTCCAGCAGAAATCGGTGAATCTTCCATTACTACCCAAAAGTAAATAAGGCATCAGACCAGTATCTAATCACCACTGTTACTAAAAGATTGAAGATGAAATATGCTAATACAAAATTTATGTGTTAGATGTATTCATATATTGATGTGAATTTTTTAAGGCAAAGCCCCTTAGTATGTGCGGAAAGTGCTATCATTTTACAGTAAAAATAAAAGTAGCCATACCTCACATGTTTAGGGCAGGTATCTGTATTATTCAGATGCGACCTGAATTTTGTGAAAGATTTTAAAGTACTTTGTGACAGCACTCATGACACAGTGTAACGCACCGAGGCTTGCATTTGTATCTGGTATTGGGTGTCTTTGTGCTGATTCACAAGGGTAAAACAATTGAGGGAAACACATGCAAATGGTACCCAAGCATGTTTTATGTCTGTTTTTTAACATTTTACATGGGCAATTACCACCCATAATAAGCCCTTCCAAGACGGCTGCACTACCCACGGGTCCCCACTTAGTTTAGAAGTGCATCCCTGTCATCAGGTGTATGCCCGCCCTCTATCAAACTGAGTTTTTAGAGAATGAGGACGGCCTATGATGAAGCATGACACTAGGTGATGTGTGAGGCCAGTCCTTCACTTTTTGTAAGATGCCCCCACCAATCACGCATCTCTAAGCACCTGTAGATCACCTCACTAGGAGCAGCCCCATTTGTGCTTAACATTTCGTGTTGGAGACTGGCTGCCTCTAGTTCCCATCTCCGGTTATATATCAGGGCTAGTGTGTTCTACTAAGTGATATCGGTTAACATCTTGCAAGTGTCTTTAAAGTCGTGCTAAAGAATATTGTGCTCAACAAGATATTTACTTACTGAACTTGCTAACTCACTTACACATTGACACGTACACTACTTAGTAACACATTTAGTTGCTCACTGACTCCTTATTCATACAGTCACTCACTCATTGATTTATTAACTGTATACATTTCCACACACACCTGCTCACTCACATAAACATACTCACTCACTCCCTTGCTCACTCACTCATTACAAGAAGTAGAACCTCCATTGCTGTCAACATATGAAGGAACAGAAGTGGAGGCCCTTCATTGGGCAACATATCAACTGGATTAGTGCATTTGCTGAATAAATCATTGTCAAACCAGTGCCTCACAGACTTGACCTTTTATCTCCAAGTGCTGATATAATTGGTACCATTTGAGTTAGATAAAAAAGCATCATTTACAGAACATTGGAGTGCATCAAGGGAGGAAGTGTCAAATAAACATATTATTTTCATCGTAGTTCAGTCCTGGACCCACAGTGAATAATATACCTTAGAATTCGGCAGGCAGGTAGTTACAGCCCTATGAAGTAAATGTGATATTAATTATAGTCCTATGAAGTGAAAGTGTTTATAGGCACATTAAATATTTCACATTTCATTCCTTGCACATTTGTATTGCGAGGCTCAATCTCCACATGAGCACCCCCGCTTTGATGTTTGGTTTCTTTTAGGACAGTTGACACTGACATTATGAAAGGACACTGTGTGGGGAGGCTTGCTGAGTGGGCCTTCTTCCCCACAAGCTAGAGGATGATGTGTTTAACACTCCTTTCCTGCTTTCGGTCCCCAGACTCAGTCAACTGTTCTCGGTTACAGATTGCACATTGGCTGACTTTTTCATCTTGGTGCCAGTGCGATGGAGTGGGATAAGACCACTAATGTGGTGGAAAGCTCCTGTTATGCCTCCTCATTACCTCTCCCCGTCCCTCATTCCACCAATGCACCACAGTCGAGACAAAGCCACAGTGGAGAAGTGTGGGTCAATGGTTAGAGTGGCAAACCCTGATGCAGAAGTCTGGCCCGGGACCAGGGTTCAATTCCCGCCTCGGCGGGTCTCGGCTCAATTTCCTTGGACCGGATAATTCTCGCCTCGTGCCTATTCTAATCATGAGTCCCACTCTGCAACTCTGAACAATAGCTTGCTTAATCTCCACAATGGCCCCAACAACGCTAGGATGCCTGGTTTCACCTTGGGGGTTTTTGATCTCTGTTGTCGTCTAGCCCTGCCTAGCCTTGCCTTGCCTGACAGACCCGACCAGCCGATCGCGGAGCGCCGAGCAGCCTCACACACCACGGACCCAGCGGAGGAGGAGAGCGCCGGTCCGTTTGGAGGAGGACGCCTATCAGAAATACACCGGTGAGCCCGGATTCCCCTCAAGCCACTCTAGCCCCCCCGGACACGCAGCGCGTGACATACGCGTAGTATAGTGAGGGGGCGGAGTAGGTCTGGGGATTGCCTGGGGACCGACGGTGCGTCGCAGCAAACGACGTGTAGCCACCCAGGAGCGAACTGGGAGCCTCAAGGGGGCGAGAACATTAGCATCCTGCACCCCGGACAACCGGAGCGGAGTGCGGGGCAGTGCAGGGGCAGCGTGGGGCGCAGTTTGGGAGAGCACCCTAGTCACCCCTGGCTGCATTGGAAAGTACAATACCAGGCACCCGTGAGCACCTATCTGGTATTAGGCAGCTTCCAAACCCCACGGAACCACAAGCGGACAGTCTGGTGAATAGGAGGCCCAGAAACCACCAGAGATACTGCTGTAAGGGGGGAAGAAGAGAGGGAGCATCAGAGGAAACGTAAAAACTGTGAACTTTGAAAATTAAAACGTGAGTGGAGAACCAGGCGAGGAAAAAGCTAAAAGACACCGCAAGAGAGGATAACAGAGGCGGCAGGCAGGCTAACCGGTGGGCATAAGGCACAACAGAGGTAAGTGTAAAGTTACAGCTACTCCTTTTTTTAAACTTTTAAATCTGAGAAACGACCGCACGAAACGAGAAATAGCTGCATTACATATTAGGCAACCTAATCGAGAAATGAGACCGAAAAAAGGGCAAACCATGCGCAAAGAAGATAGCCCAGAGAAGAGCAAAATAACAGAGGCCTCATTATCTGTGGAAGAGAGCCAAGAAAGCCAGGCCTCACATATAGAGAATAATAAAGGGCGGCGCAAGAAAAGGAAAGTCAAAAGGGTAAATAAAAACGCCAAACAGGCTAAAAAGGATGGGGACCAAACAAATTCTAAACAGAAAGACAATACGCTAACCTCCAAAGCTATAAAGGATTTTGTAGGGAAACACTACAAACCTTTAGAGCCAGTAATAAGACCGGACCCTGAGGAAGATACGGAAGAACTTGGTGCGGAAGGAGTAGGAAGGTTAGAAGCAGGAGTGGGGAATCCCGAGATGGAAGTAGGAACGGAGGATTCCGTATTAATAAACCTGACGCTCCAGAGCCAAAATACCCACATCCCAGCTCCCCGGCTCTCATCGTCACCAAAACTTTTTTCATTACAGTCACTGGGAAACGAGGAACCAAGGGGTAATGGAACACAGAGCCAGAGCCTAATCTGGGGCGGGGAGCCAGCCCATTCCCCTCAACAATATGGTACCAAAAATTTAATCCAACAACAAGAATCTACAAGAACAGGACATCATACAAACCCAGGTAGAGACCACTCACAGGACCCGGAGTGTTCCGCAACATCCACTCCTTCATTGGTGGACCTGATATTGATACTACAAAAGACGTTACAAGGAATCCTTGAAGTAACCCTATCAAATAATGGAGTATTGAAAGCCCAGAAATCGAACCTAAAAAGGATCGAAGTGGAACTAGTGGGGATAAAGAACCAAATGCCGAGGATGCAAAGCACTTCTGTCACTGAACATTCGATTGATGAAAGGGTAGAGATGGAACTGGTGGAGGTATCCGCGGGAAGTCCAGTAGGATCCCCACATCCAACAAACCAAAAGACATCAAACGACTCTATGGAAGCATCTGAAAATGTATACATCTCCAGACGCCCAATGTTGATAAAAAGGCGCGGGGTGTTTACAGGGGCCCCCCATAAGTGTAGGGGTAGAAAGAAGAGAGAACAAGCCTTAAAAGTAAAGAAAAATGGGAGGACAGCAGGGAGGGAAGCACAGGCACAGGCAGACCTAAAATCAACAGCCCAGATAGATGCACCAAATAGACCAAGGCAAAAGGAGTATAACCCAAGAACGACCCCGATAAACCCAAGAAAAAATGGGAGAACAAAGGTCATAAAAGAGAAGCCATTAACACCCTGTGTTACGAAACAGAAAGTAAGAGTAGCCTTAGGACATCCTAATAGGGGTAATAGAGCTATAAGCCCTCTAGTCCAGGTAATTCCAAGAACGGGAAATATCGGGCGGCGATCAGAGGGTCCAAAGGCAAGACAGCCCCAATATGACACCCCTAAAAAAGTTCAAGAGAAAGATAAAAGTAAATGGGTGTATTTGGACCATATACAGTCGGGGGAAAGGGGTAGTACGAATGGGAGTACGAACAGGAAAAGGAACCCCCTGAACAGAGCACAGATCCTGAAAGTCTTTGCAGAATGTAGTAGCCTTAGTGGGATCAGTACAAGCGATCTCCGGCAAGTTGGCTTTGTAGAGACCAGAAATGGTAAAGAAATAACAAAAGTATCATTACATTCAGTCATGGTAAAAATGGCAATTCTCAAAGCAACTAGCGAGATAAACCACCTGGGAATAAGAATAATCCCGGAGAGGGAAGTAAAAGCCCCCAATGACAATACCTTCCTAAAACATCATGCAGGTTTAGGGAGAAGACAGGTGAGATTATATAAAGACGAGGAAGGGAACCAAAGCTGTCTGAATATAGAAATAGACAATACAGGAAACGAAGTCCCATGGGGTAATTGGTCACACTGCAGCAGCCCAAGGTTCGATCTTAACAGGAGTCATACGGAGGCCGAGGGAGATGAGGGAGGTATGAGTGAGATAGATTAGGATGAGGGGGTGTCGCAAAGTCTAGGTCTCCTGTCATGGAATGTAAACGGGCTAGGCAATGAGAAAAAGAGAGAAACTATAGAGGAGATAGTAAATAAAGTGGACATTGCCTGCTTACAAGAGACCTGGTCATGTGACGAAACCCCGTTTAATGAAGGATACCTACAACTAAACTGCCCGGCCAAGAAAAAGAACTTTGGTCGTCCGTCGGGTGGTTTAATGACTTTGATTTCAACGAAAGTGCTCAGAGAAGTAAAACTGATAAAAATGAAATGTAAATGGGTTCAGACTAGCAGAATAGAATTATTGTCAGTGGACAAGAAGTATAAAATGCTGACTATAATGAATGTATACATGCAGTGGGAGAATGGGGCAGAGTATGAGAAGGAGATGAAGCTGTTTAAAGAAGATGTAGATTCTGTTGCAGAAAAATATGTATTGGATACCGTGATAATAATGGGGGATTTCAATCATAAACTTAACCCAAAAAAGGCGGATATCTGGAACAGAGAAATGCTAGAGGTGTTTGGTATAAACCCAGCAAGGTTCCCAGTAGGGGAGATATCAAAACATGAAGCAGCTCTGGTATACTTCCTAGGAGGCAGGGGTTTCCAATGCCTGAATGGAAGAATGAAGAACGACTGCCCAGCAGGGAAAACTTTTAAAGTAGGCTCCCAGAACTGCCCAATTGATTATATGTTTTTACATGCCTGGAACTTCCCCCAAGTACAGGAATTTAGGTTGGAACAAAAAGAGATTAGCGACCACATCCTTCTATATCTAAAAATACAAGGGGGAAGAAGCCCACCCAGAGATAAAGTGATCACCCAGGAGGTGGAGTACCCTAGACGTGTGACGACACGACTCACGGAGGAATATCAGGCAAAACTGCTAGCTATGCAAATTAAAATAAAGCCGGAAAATCTTGAGAACAAAACCATGAACTGGTTCATAGGTAAACTAGAGGAAGTTGTCTGTTGTTTAAGAATTGAATTGAAAAGGGTCAATAATACAAGTCGTAAACCACCCGGTAGAGTAAAATGGTTTTCAGTAGAGTGTCAAGCCAAAAAACGAGAGATCCGGGCAGCACAAAGAAAACAAAAAAAGAACTTTAGCCAGGAGAGACAAGATCAGGTAACCCGTTTAAAAAGAGAGTATAAAAAGATGGTAAATGACGCTAAAAGGGCATTTAAAGAGAAATGCTGGTCAAACCTGCTGGAAGCGATTGAGGATAAAAACCTAAGACAATTTTGGAAATTGGTAAAGGCAGCATTTAGCCCCCCAGAAGGGGAACTAAAATGTGTAGTTAGTGAGGCCGATTGGGAAAAGTATATTAGGGAATTGTATGGGGCAAGACCCACCACAAACCAGGTAGTGACAAATAAATGGCAGGAAATATCAGCAGACCTAAAAGCTAAATTTAGCGTAAAACAAGTAGAAGATACAATAAGAGAGCTGAATTTATCCAGAGCAGCAGGTCCGGACAACCTCCCAGCAATAATTTTAAAGTCAGACATAAACTGGTGGGCAAGATTCTTTGCTCAGATGTTTGGTACAATACTAACAGAAGGCAAAATGCCAGCCAACTGGAAGGGGGCTATAATTAGGCCCATCCATAAAAAAGGTAGCATGGAGGCACCTCAAAACTACCGCCTGATTAACCTCCTTGATATAGGAGAGAAAGTTTTCTCTAAAATTGTATTGAAGCAACTCAACATATGGGTAAAAGAGCGCCAGATTGTCCCTACAGAGCAAGGAGGTTTCAGGGAAGGGCACTCGACTATAGACCATGGGTTTGCACTGTGGGCATTGGCGAAGAAGTCAACGGAACAAAATGGCAAGTTGTGCTGTTGTTTCGTCGACTTCCGAGCCGCATTTGACTCGGTTGATCGCGCGTGCCTATGGGAAGCATTACTTAAAGTAAACATCCCGAGTGACCTCCTGACAATAATAAAGGAACTACATAATGAGAACTGGGCGCAAGTCATCAAGGATACGGAGGGCTCCTTAACGCAAAAAATACCCATCAGAAACGGCCTAAGACAGGGGTGTGTGTTAGCGCCGCAGTTATTCTCCTTATTCCTGTCAGACCTCCCAGCCCATCTAGAGGTCGAAGGTAGTGCAAGTCCCAGAATGAACGGAAACAAGGTGGCCTGCCTACTGTATGCAGACGACCTTGTTATTGTAGATCAGACAGAAATAGGCCTCCAGCGTAAGCTCAATGCCTTCAACGCATACTGTGCTAATAAATTTCTTATTGTCAACCTGGATAAAACTAAAGTACTTTGCTTTGGGAAAAAATTAACCAGATTCAATTGGTACCTAGGGGAGCTCAAACTGGAGACGGTGAATGAGTATCGCTACCTAGGTATTTGGTTCGACAAAAGCCTAAAATGGGATATGCATTGGGATACACAAAAAGCCAAAGCACACACATCGATATGTGGTCTAAAAATGTTCAACAGGGATTACGGTGAGATGTCGCACAGACCAATGCTAAGGGCCTTTGAGGCAATGATACCTCCCCAGGTGCTGTATGGGGCAGAAATCCTTTATTTGAGCGGTAAAGGAGCCTGGGACTTGGTGGAGGGTAAATGCCTCAAAGGTCTCCTCTCTCTCCCACAATCTGCGATGGTGCAAGCCATAAGAAGGGAAATAGGCACAAAGTCCTGGGAGACATTAACTCAAATGGCAATACTTAGACTTTGGAAACGTCTGGAAGACCCCGAGGGACAAAAAGTAGCACAATGGTGCAAGAAGGAAATCCAAACGAGTAACCTAAAATGGGCAAAAATGTGCAGGGAAAGAGTTACGCAAATCTGTAAAAAACTAAAGGTAGAGGTAAACCAGGAAACTCATCAACTCCTTTGTACTAGGAGTGAGTTGAAATCAAAGGGGAAGGAAATATCGGGATTGTCCGATATGGAATATCTAGCGAAAAAGAAATCAATAACATATATGATGGGCGCATGGCTAAATGAAAACTGGTTCCCCTACCTAGACATCCTACCCAACCGCGGACTTAGGCAGGAGATCTTAAGGCTGAGGGTTGGTCTAAACCCATTGTTAACAAATAAAGATCTGAAAAATAAATTGTTAGACAAAAATGGATGCTGTAAATGTAATCTGGGGTGCAAAGGAGACCTGGTACACATCCTACTTGATTGTCTGTTTTTACTGGAACAGCGGAAACTGTGGTTACGTCCCGTGTTCCTAAAATATGATATAAGCTCTAGAGCGCAGGCAGCCAACCTGTTAACTGAAATACCCACTATCGACATTGCGATTGCTCTTGGGAAATATATAAAAGCAGCATTAAGTGAGCTAAGGAATCGGGAATAACAGGTACATTCTAAAGCACTTTAAATCAATGAAACTAGCCTAGCTGAAGGAAGTAGCATGGGTTTTTTATTTTATTTTTTTTCTTTCTCTCTTTTATTCACAACTGTGGAATGTTAACTAAAATGCAATTTTAAGGGCGTCGATAAAGGATGAAGCGTGTGTAAGAGTTTTAACTAATATGTGATGGATTTTATTGGGACAATGTTTTAAATGATTTGAGCTCATTGTTTTAACTTTTTGATACTCGCTTGCACTTGTTTAAATGACTAAGGTCATAATAAACATACCTTTTGACTTGACTTGACCTTGGGGGTGCCCAGGAGTGGGCACCTCACAGGGAAAAGCCAGGAAGGGTTCCTCATCAGTATTCGTACAAGCGCCGAGATGCCTCCGGGTAGTCGTGCGCTATACAAGTGCGTAATTATCATTTCTTTTATTTAACAGTCAAATTATAGCGAATACCAGAGTAAAAGATGTGAGACAATGCCTAGAAAATCAGCATTGATGGTCACTGAAAACATACTTCACAGCCTCCAGGATTCCCATGTGCAATGTCCAGGTTGACGCTGACCATCCTTTTTGAAAACAGAAGCCCTTCCTGCTGACCAGGAGAAGTCTAGTTGAAGCAACATGGGCTGACAGCTGGAGAGAGTTGCTCAAGCCAGAGAAGCTTCAAGAAACGACGTCTGCAGGAGAAAGTCCCTCCTTTACAGTTAACCAGGCCTTCCCTCCTACAGTAATTGAAGTTGCAAAATAACGACAGGGTGTGGAAACTCTAAATGATTTAGGAAATGGAGTAGACAGTACACAAATCATGGACTGTATAACAACCAGACACTCTTACGACATCAACATGGCAGTACAGTAATTACAGTCTAGTCTGACAGCTTTCTGGGAAGGATCATTGATAAAGCAGGATACTTTGCCATGATACGAATAATTACTAGTGTCCATCAAGAGCACATGCGCACAACAAAATAGCGAAGGCATGTTGCTCCCGTCAAACAGAAACACATGCATAATGTAAAGAATAGGAATTTCCCAAACCTATAAATACTGTGTAATGCAGTATATCATGCTATGTTATTTTATATTAAGTGTTTTAGTAAAGTTGGACTTTGCCAATGTCATAGTCCCCTGGTGATGAGGACTCTGTGTTTTATTAGTTTGCAGGTTGGTTTGTCCCTGAATGGGTATTCATGTGTCTCACTGCCTCTGTGCATGATCATCTGTCCCAGTATCGATGTCCATCTCTAAATACTCTTGTATGCTTGTGTTGCAGTATCCATGTACATGTCTGCTGTGTATGTCTTTGTATCCTTGTCCCAGTACAGATGTGTGTTTCTTCTTGTCCCTGTATCAGTGAGTGTGTGGCTTTGGCAGCTTGCCCCTGGACTAAAGTCAATGTTTCTTTGCCGCTTTGTCTCATTGTTCTCCTGATTATTTGCCCTCGCTCCCTCGATAATGTCAGTGGGTCCTTGCCTGAGCATCGGTGTGTTACAGTTCCAACTCATATCTTTTATATAATGGTCAGTAATGCCCATCAGTCTGGTATTGAACATTTAATAGAGGCCAATAAGCTCTAAAGGGGTGTTTGTTGTAAATTCAACTTTGTCAATTTGGTGTCTACTCTGAACATTATGCTACTCTACTCTTGATGGCCAGTAATGGACCATGGGCAGCACTTTCAGCAAACTCTAACAAGTTCTGCACCTGTGTGAAGAAATGCTTGATTACCCTAGGCATGACCATATTTATACAGATTATTTACAGATAGGGCCTGCAGGCAGGAGCTGTATTCCCATAACAATCTTAGGTAACATATTATTCAGTTGGAGTCCAAGAAGGCAATGTGTATTTTTAGGGTTGCCAGATACTACCACAACCCTGACGCTGGAAGAAACCTTCAAATGTAAAGCAGTATGTATTCATATCTGCATACTCCAAACATATCAATCTCCAGCTCAAAGAAGGCGTCAAGCCCTGGTTATCAGCCGTGCCCTCAGTATGTTCTGATTGGGTGTGTGGCGGGGAGCTGCCGTGCCAGTTGTTGAAGACCGTATTGACAAAAGGTTGGGCTGAGCGTTGCGTGTAAACACACACCAACCACGGGAATGATCTTGATTGTGCTTTATTGATTTGTACCTGTATGATTTATTTATTTACTTATTGTTCACTTTTAAGGTGCTAAGAAAGTCAAGAGAAAGATGCTTCAAAGCATGAAAAAGGAAAGGCGGAGGAGGAAGAAAGGGTCTAAATGGGACTGCTGTCAATTCTCCTAACCACCTCTGGCACCCGCTCTTGATATTTTATCAAGCACTTTGTGCTTCTTGATGTTGAACTTCACTTGTTTAACCTCTCAACATCATTAAATCCGTTCACATGAATGAAGTCAATTCTGAATGATAAATGGAGTTATTTCTCTGTGTGCCCATTGTATTTTATACTCGTCTCCCAGACACAAATACCATCTTAATCATTAAAAAGCAGGGCCGATTGATTGCTTCTAAGTAGGGCTGATCAATTTTATTTCACCAAAAAGCAAACGAGGTGGTTTTTGGTGAAAAATCCCCTTCACTGCTAGAGGGTGGTGGAAATTGTGCACGTTTTCCAACGCTTAATGCATGCCATTCTTTGGAGAATTATATATTTCACACCTGGGAAGTCACTCGTTTGAAAATTGTCTGTAATTTATGTTCCAGCATACAAATGTAAATAAAATGTAAATGTCTTGGTACTTATAGAGCGCACTGTCACCAGACGCTCACCTTGCGGTGTCACCTATTCGGGTTCCTGGCGCTGATACTCATACTGCTGTGGAACCCCTCCTGGCTTTCCCTGTGAAGTGTCCACTCCTGGGCACCCCCAGGGTGAAGCCAGGCATCCTTAGCGCTGTTGGGGCCGGTGTGGAGGCTAAGCAAGTTATTGCCCAGAGTTGCAGCGTGGGGCCCGTGATTAGAATAGGTACCGAGGCGAGAATTAACAGGTCCGAGGAAATTGAGCCCGAGACCCCACCGAGGCGGGAATCGAACCCTGGTTCCTTGCTAGAACTCTGCATCAGGGTCTGCCGCTCTAACCATTGAGCCACACTCCTCCCACAGAAACCATGCAAGATACAAGCTCACTGTATTGATAATACAGTTCTAAAGTTGTGAATTAAACACAGTTAAAGCAGCACATGCACCCACAACGTGCAGCTAGTTTTGCAGTTTCCTGAAGACATTTTCTGCTCGAACAAGGAATCCAGCAGGATACATTTTGCAATCAGCTTATTTGTAGGGAACAGTCTAACAAAGAAGTATGCCAATACTGATATATTCATTTAGCACACCTCATGGCAACCAAAGAAGAAAAGAAATTCAAAAATGGGAATCGCTATTTAATAGCTGTTTATTCTTAATTGATTTAAGGGATTCCAAAAGTGACACTTAATACATATTACATTGGAGAATTGCAAGCGCAAAATTGAAGAATAGCACACAAGAAAGGGGGTAAAATCTCATTCACCACTTCAAATATCATACATATCACAGTCATCCCACTCACATTCACATTCAAACATTTCAGACACAGCACAATTTCCACAATAAAGGTGGAACAATGAACACAAATGGATGAAAAATAAGCAGTCTGCTCAGGTTATAGAATTTACACAAATGATTTCAATCAATAACCAACTGAAATGTTTTTTTAAAGGCTTTAAAGGTTTTTTTAAAGGCCTACGCGTTTCGAATCCCTACGCGTTTCGAATCCCGTATGCTACGTTGAACGGTGCCTGTTACACAAAATCATTTTTCTGTTTGTTGCCCCCTCCGCGGGAAGTCCCATGACCAAGCAGTGAGCTTAAAGCAGTAACTCATTCGCCCGATTGTTTCACTGTGACCGTGCATGCGCCAGAGACTAGTGCCCTGAGAACGCCGTTTGCACTCATCGGACGAATAAAACTAAACTCCGAGTGGACATAGGATACCGAGTGAACTGTGTATGCCGGTTTTGATCGTAGCATACTCCCTAGCCCTGGTTGTGGCCATGCCTCCACTTTAAGAATATCCGAT
This sequence comes from Lissotriton helveticus, assembly GCF_964261635.1. Classification (NCBI taxonomy): domain Eukaryota; kingdom Metazoa; phylum Chordata; class Amphibia; order Caudata; family Salamandridae; genus Lissotriton; species Lissotriton helveticus. The sequence continues at coordinate 1,063,499,119 of NC_136070.1, read as the reverse complement.
TACTCGTCGACTATCAGACTACACCTTTCCAGCTGGTGCCACTGCATTTGCTCTGAGGAACCTTCAGCATTGTATTCTCTACTGAGGAAAGCTCCCTGGCCCTGAGGAGAATCCCTTATTGAGTTGTAGGGATTCGAAACGCGTAGGCCTTTTTCCCTTCAGTCTGCTTTGCTTTGTTCTTGTGCTAATGTATTTTGCACTTGAATTTTCTGTATACCACTTTTTGATCTGAAATTGTGTTTTGAATACAACTGACCATTTTAAAAAAAAAACATTTCAGTTGGTTATTGATTGAAATCATTTGTGTAAATTCTATAACCTGAGCAGACTGCTTATTTTTCATCCATTTGTGTTCATTGTTCCACCTTTATTGTGGAAATTGTGCTGTGTCTGAAATGTTTGAATGTGAATGTGAGTGGGATGACTGTGATATGTATGATATTTGAAGTGGTGAATGAGACTTTACCCCCTTTCTTGTGTCCTATTCTTCAATTTTGCGCTTGCAATTCTCCAATGTAATATGTATTAAGTGTCACTTTTGGAATCCCTTAAATCAATTAAGAATAAACAGCTATTAAATAGCAATTCCCATTTTTTAATTTCTTTTCTTCTTTGGTTGCCATGAGGTGTGCTAGTGCTAAATGAATATATCAGTATTGGCATACTTCTTTGTTAGACTGTTTAATAGGCTCAGCCCATTTTTGTTAGTACTATTTGTAGGGAAAGCAAACATTGCACACAATACACTTACTCTATTCATTGTAGTTTAGGCATGTTTAAGTTGCATGAAAACATTATGCGTGGACCTATGCAGCTAAATACAAATTAACATCATACTTGCCTGTTATTCTCCCTTTGGGAATATGTAATGCATTCATTTATGTTCATCATTACTAAATCTCTGCACAATTCACATAAGGGTGCACAAAATATACAAAAATCATACATATACACATACATACACACAAACACAGACACACACACATATTGTGAGTTTTGTACATTTTGTTTTGCACAATTTTAGCTCTTCTTATCTCCTTTATATTTGTGCCGCTGCGACCGTGTGATGAGGACGTTATGGCATGGAGAGACACATATTAATATACATTCTTTTAAGGAGGTTATTGGGTGTTAATTTTGTAGAGCACTTATCTATGTTTTGAACACTGAGGCACACCCAGGAGATAGCTCCACCTCTGAGAGTTCAGCACTTGCTGCAGTGGAGAACTGGCCTGTCGGACAGTCTGGCACTGCCATATGTGCTAACTTAAAATGGCTAGTGTGTGGACTGTTTTTTGGTCCTGCCATGGTTCACAGGACCGCAGAGAAAGAAACGCTCAAACACTGACCCTTTCAAGCTGGCCCATCAGCAGGACCAGACTGCTAGACTGCCCATCAGCAGGACCATATATACTGATTTTTGGCGCACATCCACTGTTTCAGTTAAGGTTGTGCGCATGAGGTTGAAAGACTTTTTTTTCACAATACTGTTTTATTAAACTGCTTAAACGGTTTTTGTGGGCCACTATCTGTCAAAGAATATATGAAAATCTAAGTTCATTATCTTAATTCATTTTAGTAAACAATTATAGAGTATGGAGGGCTTTCCTATAAAAAGGGGAAAAAGATTGTAAACCTGTTATAACTGGCATCTTTGGCGTGTTTTCCCTTTCTTTTTTTGCTTCAGACCTACTGTTTCTGTGTTACATTTCCTTTTTTTGTTGGTTTTAGAACTGTGTGCCCTTATTCACTGCTGATCAGTGCTAAAGTGCAAGTGCTCCCTGTGTAAATGTGATTATGATTGGTTATACATGATTGGCAAATGTTATTTAGTGGTAGGTCTCTAGTAAAGAGCACAATGTGGGCCGAGGGCCTGTAAATCAAATGATGCTAGTGTGCCTGTAGCATTGATTGTGCCACCGACATGAGTAGCCCTGCAAACATGTCTCAGGCATGCCACTGCAGTGTCTGTGAGTGCCGTTTTAAACTGCCATGTCAACCTGGCAAGAGCACTCACTTGGCAGGCTACATGTAAACCTGGGAGGAGTTGTCACTGACACCTGAATAGGGCTGTGCCTGTCCTCACACAAAGCCATCTCCACCCCGCGTGGTGTGTCTAGAGCAAGGTCAGCGTATTGTGCACTACAAAGACTTTCCTTTGAAGTTTGCCTACTTCAAAGGGAGAAACTGGTATAAGTACTGGAGCTGTGACACCATAACTTCAGAACACTTCTGGAGTAAGAGACGTTTGTTCCATGAAGAACCAGAGAAGCTGTAGGAGGGGTATTGCCACTCTGCTTGTTGCTTTGTTGTTCTGGCCTCCTGCTTGCTGCTTCTGTTTTAAACAGTGAAAGGACAGGACATTGCTTTCTATATCCTGCTTGCCCGCTTGAGTGTGATTGCCTTCTGTTAAGAAGTCTCAGCAGCATCAAAGACTTCACCTGCACTCCCTGAACTCCTCTGCTGGGAGTTTTGATCTACCAAGTGGTGCCAATTTCAGGCCTGGGCCCTTGGAGGTGATTTTGCTGCAAAGAAGCTCGAAAGTCCATTCAACGACCTTCAGCGCCTGTTTTTCCCACCTCAGCTTTGTTGTGCGGTTGAAAAACCAACACATCACCGCGGTGAAGCAGAAGAATCCACGCTGCGCTTGCCATGCAGCTGAAAGAACACTGCAGTCCGAGTCCTGAGCACTGTGTCTGCAACTTCTCCGACTCCTATGCAGGCCCTGCCGTGGGGCTGAAGAAATAGACGCTTCACATGCCACACAACTGGAAAATTGACGCAGTGCCTATCTCACCACTACGGCATTGACCCAGTGCGTCCGGATTTTCAATGCATCACACCTGTATGCCAAGTTCTCCCTAGATGTTTCCTCACAGTACGGACCCAAGGTTGTGTGTCTGGAAATTGATGCTTTACCACCCCTGCAGTAAGGAATTGACGCTACACTTCTCCTGCCAGGCAGATGGAACTGACGCCTCTGTTTCACTGGGAATAAGGAATTGACACATTGCTTTTGGTTTGCAGCGCCTCACCCCCCCCAACGCCAGATTTTCTGCTCTGCTTTTAACGCATCCCAAGTACTTTGTGATAAAAGTAACAAATCTGTAGTTTTCTAGAAGCTGAACTATTTTGAACCTTTTAAAAGTGATATCTTTGCTTGTGTAAGCTGGATTTTTGTTGTTTTGGTCTTGTTTTGTTCAGATAGAGATTGGTTATTTTTTTCTGAACTGGTGTGGGATCCATTTGTAGTGTTTTAACTGTGTTATTGTGTGTTTATGTATGAATGCTTTACACATTGCCTCTGAGATAAGCCGGACTGCTCGTGTCAAGCTACCAATGGGGTTATCTTGGGTGTGTAACTCCCTTACCATGACTAGAATAAGGGTCCCTAATTGGACAGAATGCAAGCCACTGACAACTAAAGACCCCCATTTCTAACAAAAACATTTTACATTGATTAATCTGTATGTGTTATATTATGTTGATAAACCAGGAATATAAAATGTGCAAGCAATAGTCAAAGAAAACAATCTTAGCTAAAAATTCGGATAACATATATTGTCATGCTTTATTGTGTACCTACACTCAGGGACACTGGAATTATATGATTCTGTGGCCACAGCATTGTGCACATAATTATGAATTTGCTGCATTTCACACAGAATCCATTATCTGCAAAAAATATTGTTTCTGGTTCAAACCGATCAAAAGTTACTAAACATGTGGCAACATGTTCCTGCTTTGTGGTGGACCCTTTGCAACGGTTGACTGGTCATCTTTCAATTGCTTATTGCTATATTTGGGTGCTAAACTTGTACTAATAAGATGCAATATTTTCCCAGGCAGTAGTGCCTTGTGTAAAAATATCAAAATAATAAAGTAATACTATCACAAAATGTGCTTTCTGCATCATACCATTTAATTGCCTTTTTTTCTGCTTAATTTCGTCAACCCAGCCACAAAACTCCAGTGGCTCTGTCTATACCACCGTCATGCCACAGCATTGTTCTTAAAATGTGTAAACATTACTTCAAGATGTTTTTGAACTTAAGTAAAAGATTGGCCTCCCAAAGAGATGGTTCCACAACATGTGGTTTTCAGTATTTTTTAATACTTCACATCATTCTGAATGTATACGGACAGCTGACTTGTGTGCAATCTACTGACAGGGATCCCTTTCACATAAACAGTTATGTTGATATAGCTGAAAGTTGGAATTCCCAACAAGACTCTGCAATGGCAATCGTTTTCTTTTTCTGTGCTGAAATGATGTTTGCAAATTGAATTAATATTTAGAAGAGGTAGTACATGGCTAACAGCAATCATTGCTATTCTCTCACACACAGAAAAGATGTCTCTGCTGTAGAACTGTCTGCGATGAAGCTTACGCAGCTGCCACCCATTCCATAGGATTTCCTTGAGTTTGGGAAGCTTGATCTACTACTGCCCAAGTTATAACTAGTAAAAAATAATCACAACCAGTACCACTGCTATAACTGAACATGGACAGTGAACATGATAGCCTCCAAGATACTGTGTGGGAAGCTCACCCCATTAAAACTTTGGAGAAACAAAGGGCAAATGTTTAATTTTAAAGCACATTTGTTCTACAGCACGATAGGTTTTGTAGGAAAGGCCCCCTAAATTTCACCAAGATGTAGGCTCTCTGGTGGAGTTTAGGTACTGACATTGTGAGATTTGGTACTACTTTAATAATATTTTTATGAAGTATTTTCCAAAATGGAGGTCAAATAAACTCAAGTTCAAGATTATAAAACATTTCTTGATATCCCCTCCTATTGGTTGTCTGACTTGGTTCTGAGATACAAGCAAACTCTTGTGTTTAGGTATGTCTGTTTCTTTCCAGTTTATATTGTTTGCTTAGTTTTACACATGAAATGTTTCTTGATGGAGATGTTTCTTTTAATTTTCGTACTTTGCTCTGGCTACTATGTTATTTAATAAATGGAATACAATTAAAATGTATAATAGGTTTCCTTTCTTTTCTGTTACTCTATTGAACAATTAATAGTTAATGTATCTTTCCTAAAACTAATTTCAGACGCATAGCCTGGAAGACAATGGGACTTTATGTGAATAGGTATTTTTAACTATCAGCTTTATACACAAGAAAATTGCTACAAATATGTAATTCCTGATCTTATCTGCTTAACATAATATTTACACTCAAGAAAAACATCAGGCCATTACATTAAATCAACTCTCTTTGCAACCCCATTGGTTTTTATCAACAGAACTGTGGAATAACAAATGCTGGACTGTTGCTAGGCTTACAGTGCTAAGAAACTGGAACTCAAACAGGTAATTTAAACCTGAAACCTGGATAGAGGAGATGGCAACATTTACTGCATTAGAGATAGTAACGCTAGTGGAAGGGATTATGGGCTCCGGAAAATAAAGGGAAACTGCATAGATATGTGAGAAGTGTAGGAGTGACTAGCAAATATTAGAGTCAAGATCTCACTCTCTATCGAATTCCACCAGACCCATAAAACCTTATTATACACAGTGGATGTAATTGGTAAAACAAGTATATTTACTGTAGAAAAACATTTATATTTTGTTTAATAATGTAATACCATGTATGGTATATAAAAGGGGTCCTGGGGAAATCCCTAGGCTCAAAGTTAAAAAAAGAAAATGTTTACTTTTTGATGTAACTGTAGCAAATGAGATTTTGGGTTTGAAATTTATTATTTTTTCTAAAACACTTTCAACTTTAAAGGAAATTATGCTTGTTTGAGATACAAATGGTGTGTGTATCTTTAAAGAGCCACGCCAAATATTTCTAAAGGCATCAATGCAAACTTGAATTTTTCGTTGGGTTGGTTGGTAAGAAGATGTGCAAGTTATTTCTATTAAATACACTAAAATAGCGGTTTAAGATATAAAAGTTATACAGGATTTCTATAACAGATGATAAACTTTTTTTAAACTTTAATTACAATGTTTGACTTTGAGGTGGAAATTGCACCAAAAGTGGGAAAGTAGCACGACATTTTCCATAGCATGTTTCCTTGCTGAAGAACCCCATGGAAGCATATTTTTTTATCCACATTTTAGAGTGAAACGCAAAACTATCCTCTTTATTTATAAATATTTTATGCATGCTCATTGAAATCAGAGTAGGTTGCTTTCTTGGTCAACGTAGGCAATGGGCTAACAGACGCATTTTATAGTTTTTTAGCATAACATTGTGAACCTAACATAACACAATGAATTGTGCAAGGCTGAATTTCAGTCGTTCGCCCCAATAATGGCCACATCCTTTTAAAGATAAAAAGAAATAACAGACAAACATTAGCTAACTCATAGATCCTGGATACTGCGCGGAATGCGTTTATATTAAAGGTAAATGTTTTAATAACAAAGTAATGGACAAGAAGAGCAGTTCCAAAGTTGATAATGATGCTTCACAGTTGTGAGAATTATGTCATGCATAGTGTCAAGTGGCTGAACTAGGAAATACATTCACAACATATGAGCCCTGGCCCTTTCTCACTTACCCACTCCTTTGTATAAATAGAACCAGGAAGTGTTGTGATGCCCACAAGAACTCTGATGCAAGCGGAAGCTTAATAGCAATGATCCCCGGGAGTATTAGCAAACCATTTGATAACCTTTCCTCCATATTAATCACTAAGGCACATGGCCCTCTCCACCACAGCAATACGTCATCAAGAGAGCTCAAGTCAGTGATGCAAGATCCCACACTGCTGGGGTGGCACAAAGAGCAAAATCAGGAAACCATCGAACATGTGAATGATTACGTTTCACAGGGGTGTTTAGGGAAGTGCAAGAAGAGTGATCATTAGTAATCATTACTACATTTTAAAAGATCATTACCTTGTTTCGTTCAAACCAAATACTAACATATAGCGCGTGCTGCTGAGCTGGAATCTGAATTCTTTACAATTTTCAACATAGAAATAGACCATAAGGCAAAGGGCAGTGCTGGCATTTTTTTTAGCACTGAGCCCAGAGCACAGTCACTGTCAGATCCCTGTGGCTCTTTGCACCTTTGATGCCATGTTCATATTTTATACACAACACAAATAAGGCAGAAAATACCAACGCTTCACAAAAATATGTTAATTCAAGTTAATTATCGGGTAACATAAGAAAGGGTATGAGAAAACTTTGAATGGTATTGATCTACATTCCAGACCTCTGCATTATCTTTTTTGTATTCATTACACGATCACAGTCAAAAAGATATCTCCCTTTTTTAAGCCAAACCTAAAAGGTACTAGTCCAATAAAATTGAGTGAGATATTTTGTTCAATAGGCATTGTTATCCTGTGAACCACTGATCTTGAGTTTGAATCCTTGCAAAGCCAACTCAGCCACCCATCCCTTCAAGGTTGGTACAATTAGCATCATTACATTAGTTAAGAGTACATCCTATTATGTGCAGTGGTTTAATAAACATGCCTATCCATGCTTAAATTATCTGTCCCCTTGCCCACAGAAGTACACATACAAAATGTCCACAACTGCTACTAGTTCGCTCGGTGCAAAGTTCCACGACTAAAATAAATATGCAATATCGCATGGCAAGAATATCACATGGACATCTAAGTTGAGTCCTCGTTTTATAAAGCCTTTATTATATGAATATCAGCCCTTTTTCAGAAAACAAAAAGTTAATTGCTGAGTCAAATGCAAATTCACCATTTAAAGTTGAAACGTTTGAGGAAGAGACACAAACCATTTTAAATTTACAGTTATGATTTTCGTCACTTAAGGTCAGGCAAGAAACTTTAATGGGTCATCAGTTTGAAGTGAGTTTTATCAAAGCTAGATGTACTATACAAGTTAGAATAATGCTGTGAATTTAAGCACGAACTGGATCATGATCTACTACTATTAAAGTAAATGCACAAGGGACAGGAAGTGAAAGTCCAGACAGCAATACCAGGAGCTGAAGAGTATTCAGATTAGCATACTCAAATCCTGCCTGTGACAATGCGCAGGCTTTACACTGAGGGCCTGATTCACAAAGGTAGACGTACACTTGTGTAAGTGTAAGATTATTTGCTATTCACAAACTTATTGCACTAGTAGTATCTTTACACCTGCAGATTCTTTGCACTTAAAAAATAGGTCTGTCTTATCTTTTTATGTGCAGAATGTAAGTTTACCTTTGAGAATCAGGCACTGATGGGTTTATTTACAAGCCTCTTGCGCCACCGGTATATCACTTTTTCCCATATTAAAAGTGATGCACCTCCAACGCAAGGGGCTTGAAAATAAGCCCCTGAGTCTTCGATTCCAAGTAAAGTATGATCAGTAGTATGGTGTTAGCTGCTGACAGAATTCTGCATCAGGGAGAGCTGGATTAGACGAAGGTTATATTTTCATACTGCTCTTTGGCCTCACTAAAAATGCCCCTGTAATCTGGATTTGGGTACAAATGAGAGTTTCTGCCCCAATAGGATACCAAGCAGTGCAATAATACTGTGTTTTTCATCAGACACATTTTGGCAGCCAAAACCTGTTGGAATTTGTCATTGGGAATACTGCAGAATTAGAACACAGGAATGTTGAGAGCTCCATTTAAGACAATGGAGTAGCTCCAGGCTTAGCATGGCTGGTATAAACCTAGAGCTCCAGCATTCCAATGTTTGTCTTCATGTTTCTCCCCTTTTAATTTTAGAACATTCTATCCTTATTGGGTGGAATGTTTTAACACCCTTATAGCCCTTCTGCCTCTGGCTATACTGGTTGCTAAAGGCCCTCTCCCTCATTATAGGCCCTCGCCAGTGACTAGAGTGCAGGATACCATCTTAGTAGTGACTGCCAGCTTACAACCTCTAGACCCATTTAAAAAAAAACATGCATTTAGTTGCTTGTGCACTGTGCGTCCCCTCTATTATCGGAGACTACCCTTGCATCACAGAATCTGTTTGGACTGATTAGATTGTTTGGTGGCCACCGATAACGTTGGTTGCACATCGCCACTCTATCACACATGTATGACTAACACACATTATATGGAAAGTCAGAATTTTATGCATATCCACTTTCAGATATTTATCCTGCTTTCAAACACTCCAAGCTAATAAATTACACACACAAACACTCTGTTTATATTTCTGCTGCTTGTCCAACTGGACGTTGTGTTTACATGTGGATATCTCCCACGCATGTGCGTGGCGGCGCCCTGAATGCAGGAAATCTATGCAGAATGGGCAAGGTAATGTTTGCTAATGTGTGGACAACTCCCTTCTTCAAGCTGACAGATAAGCTTGGACTCTGTGTTTGTATAACATTGAATTATACAGTTTAAAACTGACGTCATCAAATCCATTTGCCAACAGACAGACCTCCGATTACAAGAGTCCATGCCAAAGAGATTGTAGCACTTGGAGAATTTTTTATTTTTTTTACATAAAATATGTTTTTGAGTGATTGAAACTCCATTAACGTCAACAAAGCCACTAAACATGGCCAAGACTGAGGGCCTCATTTATGAAAAGTGTCACATCGCTGGACAAAAACAGCAATGCAACACATTTCAGTGTGCCCTCCATGCGACACCATGGATGCGCCTTATTTAAACTACGATACTCCATGTCACAAGGATTAAACAGATACGTCAAGAATCCTGACATATCCGTTGGCACAGTAATGACACGTTGCTGGAGTGTGTCACAAAACAGAAGCAACTACAGCAATGTGTCATTACACATGGGCGAGTCACATGTAAAAGGCCTGCATCACTCCTCACGCCTGCTGTGTATCAGGCATAAGGATTTGAGGCAGTAAAGTCATAGAAGTGGCGCAGTGAAATCTCATAATTTCACTGCGCCACTTCTGCGTGCCTTTTTTTGCGTGGGAACGCCCACCCAGCATACATTAGACCTGACACCGGTATAATGTAGCGGAGGGTTTACAAAGTGACGTATCTACCTAGAAGCATCACTTTGTAAAAAGGGCGCAGTGTGACGCATTTTTTACGCCGCTGCAACATCACAAAAAAGTGACGTAACGGTGGCGTAAGGCCTCATAAATAATGCCCTATGGCTGCACTCCAAGGCACAACTTGGACCTAATCGGCACACCTCTGATGTCTTATACTGCATGTAGCCTTTTTTACTCAGCATTGTTGCCTCGGTATCATAAGTAGGTTTTCATTACGTGCTGCATATTGCTGCTTAGTCCCTACACGCTGCTTGAAGAGGAAGTGGATAAAGCTCTTGTACTGGTACAAACACCCAAGATGTTCATGACCTGTGAGCGCTGCATGCAAACATGTGTGAACATTTTGATTGCCAGTGAAGTTGATGCATGTCTCTAGAGATTTTACACGCTCTTAGGCATGTGATTACCCAGAAAGGGAGAGTGTTGAGCAAGGATCCAGTCTCGATGAGTTGCATACACTAACGTTTTTAATGGGGCTGTGTACTTTGGGTGAACTCTTCACCTGGTCGAAAACAGAGAAGAACAGGTAGGCCTTTCGTTCATTTCGCAATCTTTACGACTCCATGTTAGTTTGGCATGTGAAGTCCAGTGGTGGCTCGCCGAGGGAGTGCTGCGGGCAGTGAGGCGGGGCGGGGGAGAGGCAGGGTGTTGGGGTAGTGGACTCGGACATAGGACGGCATGGAGTAAGGTAAGTAAATAAATAAATAAAAGTATTTCCCTTGCGCTCACTGTATTGCCAACTCGGTGATGCAGTGAACGCAAGGTAAATAGTTTTATTTATTTATTTACTTACTTTACGCCATGCCATTGTATGTCCGAGTCCACAACCCCCCCTTCCTGCCCCTCGCCCGCCCCACTGCTCCGCAGCACTATCTCGGCGAGCCGCCACTGGTGATGTCACAATGAGAGCACTCCCGTAACGAAAGTTGAGGGGGCCCCCCTTCATGGTACGTGAAGGGGCCCCCACTCCATATTTAATATGGAGCTCTCAGGCTTGAGTACGGTGCTGAGGGGGCCACCTGAGCTCGGGGGCTTCCCCGCACTGCGGGGGCTGCGGGGGCCTGTGTTACGCCCCTGAATGAGAGATGCCCACAGATCTTGGAAATTGCAGTCCTAACAGGCCCTTTTTACAGAACCCATATGCTGGAAACACAAACACGATGCCAGTCTGCTAACGAAAACATGGGTTGTATTTTTTAGACACCGTTGCCATAGGTGCGAAAAAAATCTATGCCGTTGATGAAATAAAAGTCTCATTTACTTTGTGGAAGGAGGTTTTGCGGCTGCTGTTTGAGGTACCGTTTTTCAAGGTACAGAAGACAAGTAAAAGTAATTGTTTCATGACGAGAGAAAGGATCATTGCTAAAACTATTTTTGTCTTTCTGTTTTCTACTACCGCAATATTAGCAGCATTCACTTCCCACTTCTAGTATATTTTTTGATTGTGACTAAATGTCACATTGCGTCATGGTCTGCAAGAGGATCTGTTAAATGTTTTATGATGCAATATAGTGCAAGGTGAAGGGATTTTATTTATATCAGTATGGTCTTTGAAAGAAACCACATCAGACTTCAAATGTGTCAAAGCAAATTTCTCCCAAATCTCTCAGCAATATGGGGAATACAATCAGGGAACGGGAAATGTGTCCCTTTTTATATACTTTAATAACTGTGACTATCGCTGTAGCAATAGGGTGCAACAGATGTAAGCAAGCTGGGCAGGAAAGAAGAAATATAGCTACATATATGTATGTATGCTGTGTTTGTATAGATTGAACCTAGCTGAAAGACTAACAAGTTGTTTGCGTTGACTGAGACAGAGATACAAAAAGAGAATGAATCTATAAAGGATTCCTCGGTTTTGAGAAGGGAGGTAGACTATTTAGTGTGTCAAGTTTTCAAGTTTATTTATTTATGATTTTGGAACTCTGACGAGATCCACATAAAAGATTAACGAAACAAATATATTTACATACAATCATCGATAAAATACAAAAAAGATATACATATCAGACCGACTAATATATTGCTAAGAAACTTTAAAAAAAGTTAAACAGTTTATAACAAAATATTTCATTAGGAGGGTTGTAAATAGCCTCTCGAAAAGAAGTGGCGGAGAGGATACTTAATTGAAAACAGATTGGTCTCAGCCACTTACGCCTATGTGAAAGAAGGGCCGGGCACACAAACAACACATGGGTAACATCCTGAATTGGACTATTACAGAGATTGCACATCGCTGGGGAGCCATACCATCTAGACAATAGATTATTTAAGGGGAGTAGATCCTGCCTCAATAAAAACTGAAATCGCCGTACACCATGAGGGAGATTCCAGGATACATATGCTTGAGCTTTTTTCATTAGGCAAGCATCAATGATCGGAGAGGCACCCTTCTTCAGAATACAAGCTTTCCTATCCGTTATAAAGCTTAGATTCCAAGAAGCCACCTTCAAGATGGACTTCAGCTGATATGCAGATAGGGAAAAGAGGGTCGATTCATCAAGTTGCAAAAGATCAACCGCAGTTCTAATTTTTTTTACAATTAGCGAGTGTTCTTTAAAAGTTCCTAACAATTCAATTTGAATAAGGTGTCTTAATGTACCCGGTTCCCCCCTAGCAAGTCTAGAGACCCAACGCACAATCCCAGCTAGGCCCTGAACCCAACTACTACGCAGGCCAAATTCCAGCCTAATAGCGGCTGTTGAACATGCTGTATTAACCGTGGTTAGACAGCGCAAAATGTTGCCTTCCGTAGAGTCTAAAAAGCCCCAATTTTTTATATCGAGTAGTTCAATGCCATAGAGCAATGAAGTTGGGATTTTGGCACGAAAAACCTCTAGTAAAATAGCAAAATGTCTTCTACCTGTAGCTTTGTAAAGAGAGAAGAGACTTTTACCCTGGACGATTGCTTTCTGGGTATTGTTTGCCATATGGGCCTTTTCACTTAAATTACCATCTATAATTTTCCCAAGGAAGACATAGGATTTTACTACTTCCAATCTCTGACCACCTACAGTCCAGCTGAAGCTGGCAAATTTCGACTTTTTCCTTCCCATCATGCACATAACTTTACTTTTTGAGATATTTATCTTCAAGTAATGTTCCTCCGCATAGTCATGAAGTGCCTGCAGACGGTTATTTAATCCTTTAGGTGTTAGATCCAGAATTAATATATCGTCTGCATACATCAAACAGACAATCGGTTTACCCCCCAAGACAGGAGCAATTCCTTCACTTAGGGACAAAGCATGAGGGAGATCAGCTATATAGAGGGAAAATAATATAGGGGCCAATAAACAGCCTTGTTTTAACTCATTGGCTGTAGGTATTATTCGTGAGAGTCCCCTTTCCCCACCTAACAAAACTCTACACCAGGTATTAGTATGCAATGCTCGGATCAACTCCAAGAGAGTAGATGGCATGCCTACATTTGATAATTTCCTCCACAGCAAAGATCGGTCTACTTTATCAAATGCTGTGGAGAAGTCTATGAAAGCCCCATAGACTCTCCCTCCTCGGAGCTTGATATATTTTTCTGTTATGATTTGCAATGCCGTCAAATTGTCCATGGTGCCTTGCTTTTGCCTAAAACCAGTCTGCTCAAGAGGCAAGATTTTTCTTCAAACACCCAGTCATTAATTGACTTAAGAAGACATTTTGTAAAAACTTTGCCTATGGCATCCAAAAGGGCAATTTGACGATAATTATGTAGAGCATCGCGGACTCCCTTCTTATATAAGGGAATCAATATGCTCCCCCTCCACAAGGGAAGAACAGTTTTTCGAGAAAAACAGAAATTAAAAACTGGAAAAGGATTTTACTCCACATCTCACTATTTTGTTTTATAACTGAGATCGGAAGTTCATCCGGACCCATTGCTCCGGAGGAGCGCAAACCCTTAATAGCCAGTTCAATGTCCTTTTCGGTCAAAGGGCCATTTAGTGTGTCATAATGTAGTGTTCTTTGAAAAGGTGTGTCTTTAGCACTTTCAGCAGCTTCTAATGCTTTCAGTGTCCAAACTTCGGAAATAGCCGTGTAGTTTTTAGTTAGTCCCAAACATGAGATTCTGTGTTCAGAGAATGTACACGAATGGTTCACACCTCAACAGAACAGAAAGCAAATGCATTTAGCACTGTAGTGCGCTTGGTGTCATTTCAAGTGTCTATTATTAGAACAATTGCCCTCTGTGGAACTGTCTCAAATACACTGTCAATGAAAAATGTAACATAACATTTAAAGTCAACACCATGCTCAGTATAGAGCTAGGAATTTTCATGGATAGATTCAAAGTTAACAAATGCAGTTGTAAAAATGCAGATTGGCTGAAATTCTACATTTTATCACATTGAGATTTTGCTCTCTTGTAAGTGGATTGCGGGACTGATTCCGCAACTGGTGAAGTGGATGAGGCCTCCATGTGTGTGCTTCACAAGGAAATAATTGTAGACTGAAAATGAGATGGGATATGGTAAGCTCGTTCAATCCAAACCAAAAAGTCTTCAGACGTGCACTTGCACGCTTGATTCTCAAAGGAGCCTTAACCCTCATATAAAGAGTCATTTGTATATGCCATATCACCTTCTGGGGTGGCACCTAAAGGTAACAACATTTTCCAGATTAGCTCATTGGTAATAATTTTGTTTCTTTTCTTCTTAAACTAGACTTATACCACCACATGGCCTTTAAGATCAGAACTGCTAAATTTTCGACAAAATATTAAAGACTGAACTTTTTGCCTTCCTCCTGTATTTTATTCTGACCTGATGTTGGTTGTTTAATGACTCTGGGTACTTTACCACTGCTGATCAGTGCTAAAGTGCATATGATCTCTGTTGTAAATTGTTGTAAGGAATTAGTGACTCCATGATTGGCTATTTGATTTCCTTGTCAGTCCCTAGTACAGTGCACCATGTGTGCCCAGGGCCTGTAAATCAAATGCTGCTGGTGGGGTGCTGGTGGGTTTGCAGCACTCGTTGTGCCACCCACAGAAGCAGCTTAAAAAATATGTCTCAGGCCTGCCATTGCCATTGCAGAGCATGTGTGCAGTCTGGGACTGCCTTGTCGACTTGGCAAGTGCACCCACTTGCCAGTCCCTAAACCTTCTCTTTTCTACATGCTAGCCACCTCTAAGGTAGGCCCAAAGTACCCCCATGGGCAGGGTGCATTGTATGTAAAAGGTAGGACATGCCCTGGTGTGTGTGGCATGTCCTGATAGTGAATTACAGCCAATTGTGTTTTTCACTATAGCAAGGCTACCTGTTCCCATAGGCCAGGATAGGCAGTTTGATTATAACATCTTATAATCCTAACCAACCCAGGGAACTAGATAGACGTTTGAGTTTAGAATGCCTGAACTCAGAATGTTAAAATACATCTTTTAGTGAGGGTGATTTTTACATTCTGTGTTTGAAAATACCACTTTTAGAAAGGAGGTATTTTCTTGCCTAACCATCCAGTTGTCTCTGCCGGGTTTGTGTATTCCATATCTGGTTTGTGAGTGACAGGAGGCTGAACAGGGCCTTGGCTCCAGCAGTCTGATGGGTCAGGGCTGGGCTGAATAGGACCAGCATTGAATAAAGAGTAGGGGGAGGAGATTTCCTTTCACTGCCCTGAGCCCTCATAGAATAGAGAGTAAGGGGCGTCGATTTCCTTTCATTGGCCTGAGCCCTCATAGAATAAAGAGTAGGGGGAGGAGATTTCCTTCCAGCTACCTGGGCCAGGTCTGCTCTCAAACAAGGCTGTCTCCACCTCCTGCCAGGAAGCTGCACCCAGGAGGACAGAATTGTTTTTACTAGACACAGACACTCTGCTTTCAGAGATCAAAGGATTTTGCAGTATACATATTGGGGTCCAGACCCCAGAACTTTAGATCATTTCTGGGAATCAAGATGAACCCTTTGCCAAGGCAAGAAACCCAGGAATCTGGAGGAGGAGACTGCCCCTGTGCTGTTTGCTATTTGGGGTTGGCCTGCAGTGGTTACTTTTTGCCAAGGAAAGGAGAAAAGGAACTTTGTGTGTACTTTAATCATCTTGAGGAAGATCTCCAAGGGTTTGAAGCTAAGCTTGCCTCCTGTTCTGAAGTCTCAGGGACACAAAGACTTCACCCCTTGTTGGGAATTCTACTTGCAGTGAGGTGCCTGCTGTTCTTTGGGCACTCTGAGAGACTGCGTGTCACTAGGAGCTGGAAGCGTAATGCAATGAGAAGCGTGTTGCCGCCGCAGCAGTTGCTGTCGCATCACCGAAGAAGCGTGCCGCCGCCGCAGCAGTTCGCCATCGCATCACAGACGAAGCATGCCGCATCACTGGAGAAGCATGCCGCCGCAAAGGTCGCCATCGCATCACTGGAGAAGCATGTCGCAGGGCTTGTCGTGGCTCCAAAGTTCATTGATTTTGCCGCACGGCCGTCGGGCGTGCACGCATCGCATTCACATTGCCGCATCGCATCAAATACGCCATTTTGTTGCATCGCACAGGATCGTCGCATATCATCAAGGCATCAACTTGTCGCATTGCACCGGATCACAGTAAGGAACCGACGCATCACCTCCCCTGCGCTGCAGTAAGGAATCGACGCATCACCTCACCCGAAGCAAGGAACAGATGCATCACCTTCCCTGCGACCCTTTTGTTTATATTGCATGACGCATCCAAGGTACTTTGAAAGTAAAGTGTTGCATTTACCATCTACATTGAACTAAGCTATTTCTTCCATTTTAAAGTCTTATTTTCGATTACTGTATTGTGGATTTTTGTCGTTTGGTCTTGTGTTAAGGCTAGTAAAGATTATTTTTCTAAACTGGTGTGGTGTCCATTTGCAGTGTTTTCACTGTATTACTGTATGTGTTCACAAATGCTTTACACACTGCCTCTGAGTTAAGTCTGTCTGCTTGTGCCAGGCTACCAAGGGGGTGAGCAGTGGTTATCTAGGAGTGTGCCCCTCTTATCCTGACTAGAAGCAAGGGTCCCTATTTGGACAAATGTGCAAACCATTGCCAACTAGAGACCCCCATTTCTAACAAAGACCATACCTAGTCACCTATCCTTAAAGTCCATACTGGCTAGGATAGAAGGGAGAAAAACATCAAGATCATATTCTTACAAAGTCCGAGTGAAATTTGAAATACGCCAGCGTAGTTCACATAATTTTGCGTTATTCTAGTTATGCTAAATGTCATCCAAAATGTACGCCATTATTCCATAACATGTCATTATGCTGCCGCTAGTGGCAAAATTATAGCATGGGAGCACAACAACCTCGGGAGCAACCAGAATGTAAGCAGCTGCTGTTCACCGCAATAGTGTTTTCCACACTATTTTTTAGCGTAATATGTGTCTTTGCATCAGAAATTGACTTGAGAATGCATTTTGTACTAAAAATCTACTGCTAATGATAGATTCGAATTTTGCTTAATTTGGAGTCCTTTTCCTAATCTTTTGCATGCTTAAGAGAAAGAAAGCTATGTGAATTTTAGACACCCGAATCCTTAACTCATAAAATGAATCCAAGGCCCTGCTTCCGATTAAATCCAAGAACAGTGTGATTCTAGTAACAATTTTGCCAAAAGCAATACAGTAGAAGGTAAATCATTTATACCCTTGCAAACAATATATGCATGTGTTTTAATTTTATACCTAGATTGTTATTCTGTTGGCACTCTAATCTAACCAATAATCTCCATGCATCGTCTCTCAACGTTCAACAGACAATGCCTACTCCAAATTAAATAAAAAACATATGTGACAGGAGCTGTACTGCGGTCACCCAGTTGGTGGGAGTGATAGTACAGGACCATCTCACATGTGCAACAGCTACCCCTCTACACTTCAAGAGTTACTCCTCAACCAACTGGCACCATACCCCACCTATTAACTTGCTTGTGCAACACCTGACTGCATCTGTTTTGCACAGGGCTTATGGACTGGGAGTTTGGGTTTAAGGGCCATATGTATCATCATCACCATTTGCGATTTCTAAATAGCGATTTTTAAGGAATCATTATTTAGAAATCGCAAAATGGTATGTATGTAGGAAATCGCTACTTTTTAGCGATTCCTTAACATTCCTAAATTGCGATTAGCAAATTGCTAATCGCAAATTTCCCATTCATTTCTATGGGCCAGGAGGCCCATAGGAATGAAGGGGAAATTTGTGATTAGCAATTTGCTAATCGCAATTTAGGAATATTTTCAAGGGTGCAGGGGTGTCACAAGAACACCCTGCTGCACCCCTGAAAATGACATGTGTGGGCATATGGCGCACATACATGCCCTAAGGGCATGTATGAGCTTCATATGGCACCTTTGGATTTTAAATAAATTGCTTTTTTAACAGAATTCGCAACTTACCACCAACTAGAAGTTGGTGGTAATTTGCGAATCCTTATGGGCATTTTTGCATTCATTTTTCTTTGATACATTGCATTTAAGGAATCGCAAAATTTGCGATTCCTAAAGTGCAATCGCAAAATAAGGAATGGCAAATTTTGCAATTCCTTATTTTGCTGCAAAAATGTTTCATACATACCATTTAGCAAATTAGCATTCGCAAAGGCCGAAATTCTGCGAATTTCTGCCTTTGCGAATGCTAATTTGCTTGATACATATGGCCCTAAGTCTATGAAATAAATGTTCATTCTCCCTTTGAAGGGGCTCCTCCATTCTGCTTCAATTGTGAAACAAGCCTGCTGGCTCCTAAAAGCTTTAAAAATATCGATAAAAGATACTAAGCCCTGTATTGTATGGACATTACTCCATACCAGTCGCATGCTAATTTTGTCTGTGAGGAAAGAACATTTATTTCCACTTGTATCTAAAACGTGCTTTGTGTCTGAATGTCTAGACAGACTATCTTCATAAGGCACGGTGGCTGGTTGGGATAAATCATATTGCAAAATATGCTTTGGGCTTTGCTGTTTATTCCAGCTTCTACAAGTAGCCATTGATTGTCAATTGTCATGAATATGGTCGTGTGCGTTGCATGTGGAATTATATGACCTACTGAATGAAGAACCCCTTAGCAGAGTCCTAGACTGCCCTTGCTCAAAATGTCTGTCAGATCATTGGGCCCTTCCAGCTATAACTGGACTGGTGCAGGACCCACTTGTGAAAATGTACAGGCAGTATAGATGGCTTGATTTCCCTTCTATTTGGCAAGATATCTTTATTGAGTTTTTAGAACAGCTAAAGTGCATCACCGGAGCAGGATATAACCATGTTGCATACCCTCTTAGCAAGTCTTCGGTATATGACTGATACTGCTGCTCCAGCACTGGAAAGGAACAACACAGAACTTCCACCTACAAAAGACAGTACCCCATCCCACGGGGAGCGGAGGTATCCTGCAGAGACGGGACAACAGCGTAACTTTCCGTTGGTGAATTATTTCCCTCAAAATCTTCCCCTGTCCCTCCTCCCCCCACACCACCCTGTAGGGATCAACCGAAGAACTTATCCTAAAACCATAAGCATTACCGTCCCAAATAGTAGAAAGTGCCCACATGCACCATCATTCAGACCCTGGTTCAGAAGTAGAAGCAGCAACCAGTAGCTCAGTACCACTCTTGATCTCCCTGTCTCCTGCTGCAGTGATCAAGCGGAGGGCGTAAGTTTCCAAAGTACATGCAGTTAAAAGCTGGTGTGCTTGGGTATTCTTCACCGCATGTGACTGCACATAGTTTAAAGTTAATAAGCAAGTTTGCTGATCTGGTAGATGAAACAATATGGATGTCAATGATATTCCCAAAAATGTTTTGTTTACTCAATACATTCTTTAGCTTGGGAATTTGCTTGATGTAAGTGTGGAGAACAATGTTTAAAAAGAAAATACTGCAAATGTGACATTTTTCATGATTTTATTTAATGCCGATGTTTCATTTACTTGACAATCTGCATGATTAAGGTATGAGCATCTCATAATGTCAAGCATTTCCAGAAGTACTCATAGCATTCTTTGAGAATCCCATAAAATTTGAAAATTGTTGTATTTTATGTCTTCCTGCTGCTCAGCTAGAATGCATGTGATGTGGAATGTTGGATGAATGGAATGTTGGAGGTTTGTGAATGTCAGTTGGGTGAGGGCTGAGCAGCAGGACAGCTGCTCCTGATGGGGTTATCGTTATAACTTATTACTTAACATCTTAACTTAAATAAAGTAACTTGCTTAATCTACATGGAAGTTCCAGCTTCTTATTGATTACATCAAAAATCTACTCCAAAATTAAGCATAATCCAAGTGGCAGAAATTTCTCATCCTGCCCTTTTTATTAATTAAAATGTGATTCATACTGTGTTTAAGACACTTGTTCACTCTGGTTGGGCATGGAAGGCCATGAGGCGTTGTAGATACTGGTGGGTCTTGCATACCCATAGACACTCTCTACGTACACCTCAGGGGATATGGGAAATGGATGTGAACGTTTGAGGGAGAAGCCCTAATGGTACATTGCCAATTTAGAAACCTTCCAAACCCTGGGCTTCATCAAGGCAGTAGCTTTGTATCGAGTGACCAGCAAGGCGCCGCTATTTTGATCCAGGAAGTGTCCAATATATAGCCACTAATCATGTGAAGCTCAGGAGTGGGGAAAATGTATTTATGTCTTTAAAAAACGTGCACATGTTAATTTCCCTCAGCCTGTTCTGCTTTTTAGAGCGACAGATTATAATTGAAGTCTCCAATCTGTGGTCTTCTAGAAGCAAAGCAGGAAATATGTATGAAGTTTTTACATGCACATTTAACATCCATCAGGATAAAACTCGCTTCCAAAAAAAGAAATCGGAAACCCCGTTGCCTGTAGCCTCTAAGAAGTCTGTTCAATGAACGCACGATGGATTATTGCAGAAAACACGCACGCTCTTGATAGTGAGGCCTTTTGAATAGTGAAAAGGCACCATGTTGTGCGCAGGTCTCGGGTTTCACATCAATTGTTCCAGCAGTTCGAGAACTAACGGACTTATTCATTCTAAGAACAGAGGATTAATATACACGGGATTCTGTTCCTACAAGTTTTGTACTGCCCTCCCACGCAGCATTAGAACAGTTTACAGCAGCTGAGGTCTGTGTTAGGGCAAACACATGTCTGCAGGATCACAGCCTTCTACGTCACAGCAGTTGCCTGTTATCTGACACCTTTGGCTACAAACGGATAAGCCTTTTCACACAACAGTGCTCGCAATCCAGGGAACACACTTCAGCACCAACGGAACCAGTGACGACTTGCGCTGGGGTACATGTATTTTGTTCATTGCAACGTTAATTAAACCCTAGGGCGAAACAATTTGAAATTCAAAGTATAACACGTACATCTATCTTTAACCCCTCCCATGCTTGTGACGGAACCGCTCCGTCACGAGCCTCGGGTGGGCTGTGCTGGTGACGGAGCGGTTCCGTCACAAGCACAGCTCACCCGAGGCTCGTGACGGAGCGGTTCCATCACGAGCATGCGAGCGCCGCACGCTCCCTCCTCCCCCCCTAGCGCTGCGGCCGAATTGCCGCTGCAGCCAAGGGGTTAAGCTGTAGTGCAATGTGTGATTGCTTTATGGGCAAGAATACGAGTCATGTGGCGACATGATACACAATAGCATCAGTAGCGGCTCCTGGAGGGAGTGCTGCTGGGCGGGGGGTAGTGTGGTGCAGCGTGCGCAATGTAATTCGTTTTATTTATATATTTATGTACTTACCTCCGTTTGGCCGTATGCCGGAGATTAGGAAGGTGTCCCTTCCTGCACATAAACAATCAATAATGATGGTTTGCTACTTCTATGTGTGCTGCGTTCTGCAGCATACATAGTAGCACATCACCATTATCTAATGATCAAATTATCTTTGTTAAAAAACTGACTGGAAGTACAGATTTATGTGGACACATCCATGTGGATACACTGATTCTCACATGTTATTCCCCATTCCAAAAGAGGATATGGGAGATCAACTACCCATCCTAAAGTAATAACCGGACACATATGGGGCCTCATTACAATGTCTGTCGGAAACCAAACCTCCCGACTCCTTGTCGGATTCGGTTCCGACTGACTCGTGATCAGCGGTTCCGCCCGACAGATTGTGATACTTCCGAACAGCTTTCAGAAGAACTTCCATTGACTTCTATGGGAGCCTATGTTCCGACAGACAACGCAGGCTCCTATGGGGAAAATGGGTGTCTGTGGAAAACCTTGCACCCTGTGGCAGGTACCCCAGGTTGCCTGCCACACTGTGCGTGGTTTTACAGGGGGTCTCTTGGGTACCCCCAAAACCACAAACTGGAGGACTCAGGATGAAGGGGGTCCTACTAGGAGGACCCCAAAGTCAGTTTCCGATAGCTTTTTCGTGTCGGACAGCCTGAGTCAGAGAGGATGTCAGAATCCAACATTGTAATCAGTTGTTCGGAATTGTTTCCGACAGTGTCAAGTGGATGGGTTCCAACACAGTCTAGGGGAATCCGGCTATCGGTCGGAGGTTTTAAGACCAACATCGTAATGAAGCCCTTAGTTATATCACTAACACTGGGTTCAGCATTAGTGCCAGATAACTCTGGGCCACCCATAATGAGGATCAAAGACTAGCAAAAAAGTTAAGTGAACTGAGATATGAGAAATAATTTGGTGATAGTAGACCATTTAACTTCAGAACAGCACATGTTTTACCTACAAAATGTGCACTGTGATGGTTCCAGGAGGCTTCAAAGTAACCACCCCTTTGATGCTGAAAGTGTGACAAATAAGGATCTTTGGGGTTGATCAGTGAAAGATGTGGCAAGTACTCCTTGCTTAGATGTAGACTATGAGTGCGTGTAGCTCTCCTAATGGAGTGCAGTGTAATCATGTGTAATTACCTAAAATTCATTTCATATCGCAAAAATGCCCCCTCAAGGCCAAAATGTATGTGAGGATGTATTTTGAGTTAAGAAATAATGCTAAATGTTACAAACCGCGAACAGCGAGTGCAAGTAGCCGCTCGTGCTCACTAAATGGGCTCTTGTGATGTGACTTTTTACCCAACTTACTACCGACCCCAACTTACTACCGCCATTTAGCACTATTTTCTTTGCGCAAAATGCATCTTTGTGTCAAAAATGTCCTCAAAGATGCTTTTTGCGCTAAGAAACAGTACTAAATGCACCATAGCAAAAATAGGAGGCAACAACAGTCTCTCATTAACCTCTCCGGTGCTCATGACGAGACCAGCTCGTCATGAGTCACAATGGAGCTGTGCTCATGACGAGCTGGTCTCGTCATAACGGCTCCGCGCCGCCCACGTGCGATTGATTTCCCACCTGTGCGGGCAAAGTATTCAGTGGGCGGTGTCATGACGAGACCAGCTCATTATGAGCACAGCTCCATCGTGACTCATGACGAGCTGGTCACGTCATAAGCACTGCAGCGCTGCGCTCACCCCGAGCCCCCCCGCACCGTGGGGGAATTACCCCTGCAGGGAAGGGGTTAAATGTGCCCTCATGTAAGGATTTGTTCTCTCAAATTTATCTTAATTACGCGAAGAGGTGTCTTGTATAGTTATTGGTAATTCCGCATCGAAGAGTAGTGCAGAGTTATAAGAATTACTCTAATTACTCCAGCATAATTAAAATTCTGCCCAGGCTTAATGTAAACCTATGACTTGCATAGATGTCTTAATTTTTTTAAATCACTGACCTAAGGTTTTGATGTGCGAAACAGACACGTTTTCCCAGCTTATCCATGAAGCAGACTTAGGATTCTGTCCCCTTCTGCACTGTGATCAATACGTTTCAAGCCATCCAGATTTGTGAATGTTAATGTTAGCTCGGGGGCCTTTTAAAGGCTTTCTTCAACAATGGAATACAGGTATGTTGTATTTCCACCGCAAACTGTACTTTCAGAGGTGGCTTGTCTTTGATAATTAATGGTTACCAGATGACATAGTGTCACGAAGAACAGGCTCAACCAGCCCTTGTCCTGCAGGTTCCGAATTCTGTTACATTCCCCCAACACCTGCCTGTTAGGGAAACAACATTTAGAGAGCCTCTAATTGCTGACCGGCTTGAGAGACACGGTAGAATTGTCCTCACACTCTGAAGACCTAAAACATATTAATGGACAGAAAGAAGGGACCCTCTTTCAAATGTGGACAGTTTAAATGACATGTCAGCAGTGAACATTGCCTATTTTAATATATGTATTATTTTCACTCTAAAGGTTGATTCCACTTTGGTGCGCTTTTCAGTGGGAACAAAGCAAAATACCAAGTTACCTCTTGAATAAAGGTTAACCAAATTAAAATGTATAATTTTTTAATGCATATTTCAATACTAATGTGCCACCCTCCACCCACCTTCGCAGTTAGTCTGAAAGGAGCTGATTCACAGAACTGATCTGAGATAAAATGCTAAACGTACTACTTTTGGTATTTACAGAAGGCATTTAGTAGTAGTAAAGTTAGGACTCTTAACTTTACTACTACTAAATGCCTTCTGTGAATACTAAAAGTAGTTAATTTAGGATTTTATCTCAGTTTAGTCATAGTAAAGTTAGGTGTCCTAAATTTACTACTACTAAATGCCTTCTGTGAATACCAAAATTAGGAAGTTTAGGATGTTATCTCTGATCAGTTCTGTGAATCGCCCCCCTCTGTTCTGAGGTTGCTTGTGTTGTGTTTCTGGAGGGCATGTCCTAGCAGTTCAGGCTCATCTGTTCCTATTGGAGCAGTATCGTGTCTGATTTTCATGTAGTTAGTCTTTTCCTGGAATGACATAGTCAGCAGAGGGAGGAAGTGAAATGTATCCTTGAGTGAAAAAGGACCAGTGTCTGAGAGTAATTCTAGCAGTCTTTCTTCACTTTTGATTTTCAACGTGAGACGCTATGTGTGATGGGTATGCCAAGAAATGGGTTCTATGCTCACTGTGGGGCTCGGGTGCACCTCATTCATGAGACCCCTAAAGGCTGAAACCGTTCTGGGGATGCTTCCATCCCCATGTGGAGTAGCTGACCTCGCAGTTCTTATGGGCACAAGACCAAGCCTCACTTGCATATGGCTGGTCTCCATCTGCAGTGGATTGATGGACAACAACAGATGGACTAGAATGCAGCACTAGTAACATAACATAACAGGTGTATTTGTAAAGCGCATGATTACCCGTAGGTGTCTTGGCGCTGAATAACAGATGTTTATTGTTACATAACTCAATGGTACTCATTTTATCGACCTCAGATGGATGAAAGGCTGAGTGGACCCGCCGGGATTTGAACCTGTGACCATGAGGTTGAACACAGGCCCCTGCAATGGACGCATTAGTCCACTGAACCACCAGACCCGGCTAGAGATTAATTCAAGCATTCAGTCATTGCATTTTTTCTTTTTTTAATTGACTTGCCTGCATTAGAACACATCTTCACCAAAAGAGGACTCGGACTGCTCAGTTCGATTCTGCAATCGCTTTGCCAGTTAACTTCGCTTTTAAAAGACAATTTAGAGTCAATCACGAAATCAGACCCTAAAAACTCACCACCTCGAATTACATTGCAGCGAATGTACAGGAAGTACTGCAGCGTACACCTCTGTGAAAAAATGGGGAATTACATGTACCAAAGATTTTTCTGCCTTATTTGTTAATATTCGTTCCACATTATTTCAATCAGTGCTAGCAGTCCGCACCAGCTAACTGCAGGTGTAAAGTGTTAGCAAGTGAAATTCGCACTAGGCCCTCAAAGGGAGGCAGTGCAAAAATGGTTATATATATATACATTTATATATATAACATTTGCTTCTGTTCTGTATTTTCCTCAGGGCCTATGCAAAGCTTCTTAGCTTCTTTTACACAGCAGCAGCTCCTCTGTTAAAGCATCTCCTCACTACTCTCAAAGCAGTGCACCAAGGGAAAAAAATTATATTAACATATTGTTATTATAGTTGTATTTGTCTTCACTGAGCCAGGTTGGGGCAGGGCTGGGCTGGTGCACAGGAGGATGAGTGTTAAGGTCACTACTAAGTGCGCATGATGGTTTGATCAGCCGTCATGCACCCTTTGCATTTCTCTTCTATTTCTCTGTGTTGCACAGCAGGGTGGAGAACTTTCCCAAGGCTCCCAGGCACTGCCTGAGCGGCCCAACAGGCCACTCAGACCAATCATGACGCTGCTGTCATGCTTGTGACAGCAGCGTCATGATTGGCTTAGGGAAGCCTGGGCGCTTCCTGCTCTTGGGAAGCAGGAGGGAGAGAAGAGGATGGAGGAGAGGTGGCGGCAGTAACCAGATAAGTGATTTTTTTCTAACCCCAAACCACCTTCTGCCCCACCACCAGCCGCTACTGCCAGGGAGGGAGGGATCTGATAGACCTTTGAAACATATCTAGAGTAGGGGATAGGATTGCTTCTATACATTTTTATGAACATGATATGAAAGCTTATGTAATTCTGAAATGCCGAGGGGCATCTTCTAACTTTTTCAGAAAAAGATATTTTTGTGCCTCAAAAGGGAATTGCGAATCAATAGCCAACTGCTGATTTTCAAAATTGATGAGCCGTAGATGAAAAAAATAGTGCACATTACACATTATTGTGAAAAGTGCATGGTACCTATGTTAGGTTTTGGGTGCAAAGTTTGCACCTCCAATGCCCACGTGTAAATTCATACAAAAATGAGCTACCTGTGTTAGAATCACAATGCGTCACCTGCAAAGTCGGTATACATAGGTTTATAGAATATTTTTTCTGGATTACTATATAACAAGTCTCTTTTGTGTGTGGGTGGTGATGGCCTAAGGCAAGAACCAACAAACCAGCCTGGCCCGAAGATTGAGTCAAGCAGGATATCGGAGATGAATTACTACTAGAAATAACACCAAATTCACTGTATTTCTTAGGTTTTTTTCTCCATGTTTTCGTATTCACAATGAGCATGTGATATTGTACGGATCATTGCTCTGCTACAGAACGTTTAGATCTGCTTGTCCAAATATTTGTCTTCAAGGCTCATTTAAGCAGCAATAGAAACAGATTTTTTGGTCCGATTAACAAGCAATATACACGGAGTCAATGTGCCTGCAAAATGTCAGTGCACAATCATCCTTTGATAAGTGAGAGTTTGCTATTGTGATACATGAGTATGTGCTCAGTGCAAAGCCACCACGTTCAACATGGTATAAGTGCACCTTCACTCCCCTTTTGGTGACTGCAGCAGTGGCGTAACAAACACCCCAGCGGCGCGGTCGGAGGTCTGAGCTCCAGGCGATCCTCTCAGCACAGTACCCTGGCCTGGGAGCTACTGAGGGTGGTAGGAGGGGGCCCCCTCCATGTACTTTGCAGGAGGGCCCCCTCAAGTTTTGTTACGCCACTGGACTGCGGCGGATTAGCCGCATATATGTCTTCTATTCTTTGGTGACTACCAGACAACATAGCATTGGCACATTTTTTGGGACTGGACATTATACAGATTCATCACACCTATGGAAATGGCAGCCATCTTGTTTCGCTAGCACCAAGGACCATGACCAAGGGCAGAGGCAAGGCTTTGTGGCCAACCCACCACTGCGCATAGCTGTAGGCTGTGCGCATAGCTGTAGGCTGTGCACACAGCAGGGGGTACGCTGTATGCAGGGGGGTTGGGCACAGGGCCTTTCCAGATACCAAGCCTTCCAGCCAATCTTCTGCAGGGTTGGACGCTTCTAAGGAGGGGCTGGTGACCTGCAATCAAGTTGGACGCAGGGCCTGGCCAGAGACCAGGCACTGTAGCCAACCTTTGCTGCTCACGGCAAAAGGTTGTGCGCAGCCGGGGGGTTGGAGTTTTGTGGGAAGTTAACAAAAGTATGCGAACAGAAGCACCCCATCCAAGTTTGTACACCTTTAGCTCAAACTATTTAAAATGTGGTGTTTCCCTAAGGACTGAAAAGGTACTCCAGCAGTGAAGGATTTATACTATCATCTACATAACTATCTAGCTGTCATTTGCTTGCATTGCCCGTTGAGGATATTGATCCAAAAATTCATGTGCCTTGCTTTGCTTTAATCGGGCAATTGCTATCATCTGTTAGATGCTGCTTAAGGTATTCTGCCCTTTTCCAAATTCTGAAAAGAATGCTGTTAGAAAGGTAGGTCCCTGTCTAGTTAAAGCAGTAGTGACACATCGCAATAAATAACTATGGTGATCTTTACTAAATGTATATCTATACAAAGTCTCTCACATAAAATTATTTTATAAGAAGGGGCAAATAACTTTGCAGATCCTTCTGAATGGAATGTGAAAGAAACATGCAATGAGTGGAAAAAAAGTTTACTTTTCCTACATGATTTTGTTTTATAAGCTGTCATTTGGAATTTCCATAAGGATATGCCACTATTATTCAATTCCTAGAGCAGTATTCTCGCCTAAATGGGCCTTGGGTGGACAAACTTTTTGTTTATGAGTGTAAATTCATACTTTAATAAAACAAAAATGTATAGATTTATACTCACAAAGTGGTTTATTCACATCTATAATATTGCACCACTGTGATGTAAAATTGTGTGTGAGTATATCTGCCCTCTGGGTCGATGAGTGGATATTCAGTAGTAGGGATGGTTGTCTAAGAAGATGTGCATCTACAAAGTTACAAGTGTTTATAACCACAAATATTTGCAATGCACTTTTCCACTATGGATGTAGTCAGATGCAAACTCCTGACAAGGGAAGGTATTTATCTGTATCTAAGGTGGGAATGGGAGTGACAACTCCGAAATAGAGTATGCTGGAAAATAAGGATTGCTCGGTGGGAACAATAGTTCCAAGCAGAAAGAAACATGAAATTTAAAACAAAGATACACTATTGCAAAGAATGTATGAATGTGCATAAATAAACACCCTTTACATTATTGATGAGGACGAAATTAATTTAAAGAGGAGTACGTTAAAATTTGCAAACAACTTCCACAAAATATTCTTGGTAACCTCTGACTGTCTTAGCTTCCCAGGACTCCTACTCCTTAATGTCTCGGAGTGTCGATAGGAAGCCCAGATTTTCTCCAAATTTAGGAGTAAATCTACAGAACTAAATGTAATTTTTTTAGAAACTTTTGGACAAAGAGAATAAGGTTGTGCATTACTTTCTCAACACAAATACCTCAATAACGATGGAAGAATACATCAGTAAAAGAATAGAATGAAGATGTTTAATGGGATTAAATGTAATTGCAGTATAAAGAACTTCTCAAGATACAAAAGCAAGGCCATCCCACAACTGTAATTCCAGGTTTCAGTGGTGTACCCATAATTTGGATGTAAAGTTGATATAAGTATCAATTACATTCTTTAATCAGCTTTGAGGTGGGGCCAAATAGTCAAATATAGCTAATGGCAAATGATGAATGCAAAGTGTGATTGTCCACAGAGAACACCCTCATGATTAGCACTCACCCCACTCGCAATGAATATAAGCCAGCAGGGTCAAAGAGAGTCTCAAGTATGTGTATCATGTGACCACAATGTACATCTATCCTGTGAGGCTAGCAAAAAAAATGAAATACATTCTTGTCTGTTGAATCTTTAGTATGTGTCTCTTCTCTGTCATGGGTTTCACACCAAGGCAAGTTTCCTTATCTCACTTTGTGTATGTGTTTCTTAATGTGTTACAGATGAACATGTATGCATCATAGTGGCATGTTATCTTAACCACTTGGCTGCTAAGGGGTTTTCCCCTCCTGTGCTGGAGATTTATGTTTCCCATTATACATGACGAGTTGACCTTGTCATGAGCACAGATCCAGTGTGCCTCATGACGAGTTCACCTTGTCATTAGCATGCAAGTGGTTAAGGATGAGCTACCTCGTATTTTGTAGGTATGTGTGTTTAAATAACGGGTACATTCACTTTGTCTGTAGTACCACTCTATAGAGCATGTGGGGGCATATTATCAAGGGATTTATCTCCGCTTTTTTGGCTTTAAAAGACAAGAAAGCGGAGATAAAATTATCTCCCTATTACCTAGCTGTCGTTAACACCAGTTAGCGACAGCTAGTAGGAGATAGCGACCATCTTGGGCCCCGCTTTGCATGTCAGAGATATTTATCTCTAATGACATGCAAAGTGGGCGTGCCAAGATGTTAGCGACTGGAAACAGTCGCTTACATTGCTATCTCCTATTACCAACTTTTGGAGATATTCACGCTCAGCGTGTAAATCTCCAAAAGCTAACACCTGCCCTGAGCAGTTCTTAGCCATGTTATCCAATGGGAGGTGGATAACATGGCTAAGAGCATTAGCTCGGTAATGCATGAATATCGCTGACTTTACAGCGATATTCATGCATTTCGGCCGATTTTTATCGCTTAGGAGATAAACCTTGATAATATCAAGGCTCCTAAGCGATATAAATCGCTGCAACACGGCGATAAAATTATTGCCGCTATGCCAATATAGCGATAATTATCGCTAGTTGTTGGTAATATGCCCTGTGGTTCTTAAACAGAAGTACATCTATTCCATATGAACCATTCCCTATGAGTCGGAGCTTTCTGTTGCCACAATTAGTTCATTACAAGTGACCATAGGTGCAGCTTTATTCTATCACAGGTATCATTCACCCCACAGATCTATGTTCACAACAGCACCTTTCTTCACTGACAACTGTGCACTTTGTGATATATAGACAAATATTTAACCTTGCTTCCTTCCTCTTGGTAATGCATTGTCTGCAGAGCTCTGTAATACAGACGTCCTTTACTGAAGCAGATAGAGGAACAGTTAATGACATAACCGAACATTCAGTAAATCGATTTCAACTGAAAACGCATGCATTGGTAAAGCCAAGAGGTCTGGAGTTGGCTGCCAGGCTTTTGGCTTTGCCAGTGTCTGTTTTGTTTTGTCATGATATTTTGCACAACTTTATTGTTTGGGAACCCGTTAGGCTCTCTTCAATCTAAAAAAAAGCTTTGGCTATGAGCAAAAATATTTCTGGTCACAAAAAGCACACATTGTTGTAACAGTAATGTTCCTTGCGCCTGAAGGAAATACTATTTGTGTTGATGTGATACTTGTGAAATGACAAGATGCTGGCTCTCACTTTGAAGTTAGTCCATGGCACAAGTGGGCTGACACACTGCTCCAAGCGATATGCTGTATTCGAGAAAAATGTTACAAGAACAGACCAATGGATTGAGAGGGCTGGCTGAAAGACTGTGGGGCATATTATCAAGCAGGGCGATAGGCAATTATCGTCGCTTTAGTGGCTGTTTTCGGACGCTAAGCGGTGATAATTCTATCGCCCTATTAGCAAGCTGTCGCTAACTGATGTTAGCGACAGCTTTTAGGTGATAGCGAGTGATTTGAGGCCCGCTTTGCATGTCAGCGATGTTTATCGCTAGTGACATGCAAAGTGGGCATACCCAACCAGTTAGCGACTGAAAGCAGTCGCTAACATCGCTATCGCCTATTAGCAAGGCAGGTGTAGCGATGGAAATATTTGCGCTAAGCGCGAATATCTCCAAATACTAACACCTGCCCAGACCAGTTCTTAGCTATGTTATCCAATGGGAGATGGATAACATGGCTAAGAGCATTTCGTCGCTAATGCGTGAATATTGCTGTATTCTCAGCGATATTCACGCATTTCGCCGCTATCGCTGGATATTTTAGCACAATGGAGAAAAACGTTGCTAATTGCATGTTTTCTCCGCTAACATATCCAGCGATAGGCAGCGATAAAAAAATCATCGCTAAGCCTATTTAGCGATAATTATCGCTACTTGTTGGTAATATGCCCCCTAATAAGTAAGTACACTATGCAATTAGTTCTAGTGAAGTCAAGAGTTCTTGGCTAACTCCAAACATAATGGACAGTATATGTCCTGTTAGATCTATTTGCTTTGGGACAGGGTTATGAGAGAGGAATTGTCATGAATGCAAGCCGGGAAAAATACCTACTAACTCGAGATCACAGGGCCTCATAGCAAACCAGTTTGAAGCACTGTTCTTTATAGTATGCAGATAACCGTAGCTGCTGCTCTTAGGGTTATTTGGAGTCTGAGACCGTGTTCCACTGTGCTTTATCCCTGAATCCGGCATATTTTCAGTGCCAGCCTCTACGAACTCTAATTCCACCTTGCTAGGAGTCTCATAAGAAGTGCCTTGCAACATCCATTTATAACCGGCCATATTGAGAAATGTAAGATCTGTGGAAACACACCTGACCTGTCAAAATAACATCGGAAAATGGATCTGTTTTCAGCAGCCAAAATCTCAAGAGAACTATGGGAGAGAATGAGGAATTGCTTGGGGAATCAGACCAAGAATAATGTTATTCCGCATTTTTCATGGGCTTCTTATGGTTCGAGCCATATTCCCCATTACTGCTGCCCCCCTGTAGTTAATGGGCCCACAGTATCATTAACTCAGGAGTTGTGGAATCACTGGCGTAGCAAGGGGGGAGGGTGGCGGCCTCCCTCCCCAGCAATTACTAGCACCCCCCCCAATGTCACCAGCACCCTCCCATCCTACTCTCCCACTCTTCAATGTGGCTGCCGCAGAGCGGTAAACACAGGGACCACCACGGACAGCCAAAGGGCTAGCTACGCCACTGTGTGGAATTAATAACCCCTGCACTAGGGCACTTAAAAGGAGAACTAGGGCACTTAAAAGGAGAACTAAGGCAAAGCGGACATGCTCTTGATTACATAAACGTAATGTATGTTTCTAATTTGCAGTGAAGTATTATCTTACAACATAATGCATATTGAAATTGTGTAATATTTTGCTCCATTTCCTTTTGCAATAGCCACTGCTTGACTGAGGCAGCAAAAATAAATGTTCACATTTTGTTTAGCTGTAGTGAATATATTGAGTTTTCCGCAAACAGTATTAACCAATAGAAATTAAGTAACACTTTTCTGTATTTTGTAGAATGGGTCTAAATAGTATCTATGTACAAATTAGAATCACCAGGGCAGTTTATGTAATCTAGTTCATGCTTCACCTTTTCAAGCTCCCACAGATGCCAACAGTATTAGAGGTGGTTGCTTCACATTGCCACTGACAATTGTATTACTGAATATTGCCCCCCAGAATATTGTGGTATAAGAATATCTATGACAGAATATCTAGGGCAAAATTGTGAAAGGTAAGTGTGTATCGCAAAGTATACATATAGAATTCCTACCTCCCCATGTACGCAACTTGTAGACATATGTAACACTATGTGGAGATAGGTATAAAAATCTAGACTTACTTGCCGATATTTTTTTCAATATTTTGTCCTTGATATTCTGTTTCATTGATATTCTGGGTTCGATATTCAGGGTGCACACCATCACCCACCCCAAATTATGAGAGTAATTTCACTGATTAGACAAACCATACTAGAAACAGCTACACCATACCCAACAAGAATTCCATTTTCCTGCTGCTGGCTGGTAGTTACACCCCATTATTGAGCTGGATGTTCCAGAACTCATCCTTAATTTTCTACTAACCACTTCTCCAGCTGTGATCATTGAAAATTCCTCAAGAAGAGCCTCCTGTATCTCCTCTCATCACCATCTTCAAATGTTCTTACTTTGCCAGTTGAATCATGTCCAAATAGCTCAAATGTGCGGTAGTCACCAATTCTAAAGAAAGCTGTAAACAAGGCTACAAGCAAAGTCCCCAGTTAACCTCTAAAAATGCCCGGCTCTATGTGGCCAGCAAATTCTTAGATCCAGTTTTAAGGCTAGCTGTATTATTCAGAAAGACCTGTACCGTCGGAATTCACACTAAGGACCCCATTTGTATGGCGGGCGAACTTTGTCTGCCCGCCATACCCTTGGAAACCGGGATTGCCCGCTGAGGGTGCGGGGGTCCTGCACTCTCGATTACATTGCGCCCGCCACACTGGCGGGCGCATAGATCATCTGCAACATTGCAGCGGGCGGTGCAGACAGCACCGCCCGCCGTAATGCCACAGAGGCAGGTTGTGCGTTTCAATGCACAACGTGACAGGCACCGAGTGGTGACTGCAACGTTGCTCATTGAAAGGGTACCCCCCATGTGCAACCCTACACCCCCGGAGTACCTGAGAGCCCGCAACGGGCCCCCCAAGCAGACTCCGCATGCCTTTCTGTGGCGGCAATGCCGCCACGGAAGGCATTTCCAGGGCCACATTCTAATATGGCTGGTGGTGTCTTTCAGACGCGTCAACATATTGAACCCTTTTCCGCCCGGTCGACATGTCGACCGGGGGGAAAGGCTGTGGACGGTCTTTCCGTCCATCGCGGACCCCCCAGCCATTGTAATATGGCGGGGGATCATTTCTGAAGGGATGGCCGGCGGGTCGCCCCCCCCGGCCAGCGGTGACTACCGCCGGCCCGGCGGGACGATCCGCCCGCCTTCCTAATGGGGCCCCTAAATTAGTGAGGCGCTTCCACAAATCTAAGGCTGACCTCCACTATCTTTTGACATTTCATCCAGGCATATACAAGCGGTGAGGCGGGGAGGCTCAATTTTTCTGGAATATTCCTTCTCTTTCATTGCAGGCTGGAAGAAGACTGTGGAAGATTCTGACAAAGAACAGACATTCATCATTTCAACTCTGCTCATGGCAATGATCCATCTTAGAAAAAAGACTGACAATGGTTTGCAACCACCATCTCCTCCTTTTTACCCCTTCACTCTAATGCTTGGTAGATGCTATAAAGTAGCATGAGGGCTACATATATAAACGTAATAAGCAAATAAATAAATAAATAAATACATGTGTGCTGACAATGTTGAAGAATGTGCATAAGGTACTACAATGCTAACATAATCAGTTTACCATTCTATATTACAGTTTACTGTGCTATATTATTGGTCAAAGTGCCCTTAGAGATTAACCCTTTCTATATTTATATAAAGATATTTCACTACATGTCTTGGCCACTCACGATTAACTTCAATCACCGCTAACAAACTTCAAAATCAGTCATTTAGTCCTTTTCTTCAGGAAATAGCCCTCCTTTTTGCCACACGTTGAATTTAACACACTTCCTTGAGTGCAACTCGATGCCCACGTGAGTGACAGTGAAAGGTATAGCAATCTTCCTCGTGGTATTCTTGTACCTTAGATATTTCCTTGATATGAGTTTTTTATACGTCCATAGCCATGTAAAAGGAAACCTATGAAAGCAGAATAGTGTCAAAGCCCCCTCCACTTCCTGAACATGTGGATTCTCTAATGAGCCTTACCATGAATCAAGAAATCAGTGGTGTGAACTTCTGAATTCAAGATACCATTGTACTGAGTTAAATGTCAACATGTAAGTAACATGTGTAGTAGGTCGCTTTTTTCATAGGGGAGCATTGTGCTTAGCAAAGGAGAAGGGTGAAATGAGTTATTTTCAAGTAACATGCCAAATAAGTTGCCATCTCCTTTTCAATCACTTGGCTAGACAGGTATTTTCTTTTGCAGATCTTTCTTCCAAAGTTTAAGTCCATTGAAAAACTGATAGATAATTTTCAAGTTAATACTTTATTCTAAAACTGAACGGAATTCATAACAGACAGACAGCACCTGGAAGATATGTTCTGCATATATCCACACAGAGTGATAGTATTATCGTGCAAACCTCTTTATGCTGCTCAGGCAAGGTATCTTAACTGTCCAATGGAATGGACTCCTCAGGGAGTGAAAATCTACCTATTGGAGCTCAAATTCCATATCATTCAATCTTCTGTCTCTACAGTGAGGCTACAAAAGATTACTACTGTGGTAAATGTTAGTGAATTAGACAGATTGGACTGCTGCCCCCACCTTATTAATTAAAGGTATTAGGTGCGCGCTGTAGACGCAGTACATTTCATTATCACCAAAACAGACTGCACTACAACCAGTGACACAAGGGCTTCAGCCATGTGTCGAGACACTGAGCCACCCGTCTCCCGACAGTTTAAAATGCATGGTTATGTTTGGAAAATTAATTTTTGAAAACTAAATAAAAAAAATCTCTTAAAACTATGTCTATTTTTTAAAATCTAAGAATACAATGTAATAGTCTGTCTAACTATGGGGACATATCTGATTTCAAATTGGGAAAACTTCCCCAAACTTCCACAGTTATTAAAAAAAACGAAATGCCACTTTTGTATTTAGTGACTGAAGTTGTGTCATGTCAATGGTCATTTTAGGTCGGTAATATCCAGTGCATAGCCCTATGAATCTCTAAGATATGATATTGATCTCTAAGCCCCAAGAGAAGGAATCTCCCATCCTAAATTTTGCAATCTTCACAATCAAAAGTCCTTAATTTATAATGATGCCATTACAGAGCTTGTCACTTGCTATTATTGAGGTATATTTTTTCTTAATGTATGCATTTTATGAACCCTGACTTTCTGCAGGCAACATAAGGAATTCTAAAATCAATCTTAAAGGAACCCTATTGCAAAATGTGTCTGAACAAAGCTCTGTTTGCCATTGTTTCTCGCCAATGTGTAGAAACAGGAAAACTTACAATGCCTGAGCTTCAGATTTTCCGACAATCACGCCGGCATATAATGTCAAAATACATAATAGGACAAGCAGGGCACCTGAGAGAGGATAAAGGGGCAGTGGAAAGTGAGACGAATGTGGATTGAAAGCGAGAGAAAACACAATATTTTGCGAAATAACCAACATTTTTTAACACTTTCTAAGCAAAGAGAGAGAGAGTGTTTGTGCCTTTTTGTCTAGATTATTGTAAAAAGTCCTTGTGAAGTCCGAAAGACACCTCACTATACTCTACTGAAAGCACCTGTACCCAACTACCTACCTGAAAGTACATTAATTAGCGGAGTGTAACACCCCAAACACTCCCCACTGATGCTACGCCGCTGATGATGCTAATTATTTTACATGTGCTTTTGACGCGCTATAAACTGTGATCTGTTTCAATTAAACAGCACTCCCTCCCATCATCCTCTCAGGCACCACCTGTGTACCACCCTCAGAGTGCCAATATGTTTTTTGTTACACTTCAACCTCTGTGATGGAGCAGCCACCTGTGTAGGACACTGCATGACTGTGCTCAGGTAGTCAATAAACAATAATGTATGTATAATGTCGTAGTAAAAACACATAAACTATGTACCATTGATGTCACAGGTGATACTGGAAGCCGCATAAACCCTCTGTAGAAAGTGACATGAGGGCAAGCGAAAGTGATAGTGCTTAACTTGTACCAAAATAAGTGCAGGGACCCACAGACATTCTAAAGAGCTAACCACCCGGGCTACCAAATGACTGGGTTATCGAAACCAATGATAGCTAGCCTTCATTCACATGTTTGCCTCTTTTTCCAGCACTTGACACTTCCTGTCTCCTTATAGCCCACTTGCAGGTTCTTTTGTATCCCTTCCTGGGCTTATCTTCCTCCTTTTTGCTCCTTATTCTGTATTTCTGTCTCTCACACTGGGTCAATGTCTGACTGCTGCTCAAAATGGTTCTCATTTCCCCAAATGAATAAAGTACGGTCCAACAACCATAGAAATGAAAGCACTTCGCACTGAAGACAATTTCATCACTTTGCATCTATTCAATCAGTTGTCAAGGCCCATGCCTGACGGAGCCTTTCAGCATGCGCACCTGCTGATCAAAGACTAAGCGGGCCTTCCCTGAAAACCCACCATTACTTGGAAACATAACCATGATTTAGTCAATTCAGCCCAGTTCTATGCAGAAGGCAGCATGACGAGGATGTCACAGACCTTCTAGAATCCAGCACAGTAGATGCCTACCTCACAGGTACTTTTAGGGCAGGAACGCACATACATTAAAGGAATTTTGCAAACAAGCACATTATTTGTAGGAAACATTAATGCATTTGTGAATAGCAGTTATCATAACGTCAAGAAATAACAGGGATGGGTTTTTCATTAGGAGATTATTAAAATCAAGAAAAATCTAAGTCCGCCAGGAACTCACTTTAAAACCGGCAAACATGAATTTAAAGTTACGACACCGTAAACTGGGACAGCTCCAGAATGAATAGGTAACGCAGTAAATACCTCCTCAATGACCGGGATGACAAAATACCCAGGTAAACACCGAGGTAGGCATAAGTCAAGCACTGCCGCCGCTGGTGTCATGGTTCAAAGGGCACAGTCTCGCGCACGGCTGCCAACTATACAGATCAATACTGTCGGGAGCGCAGCCAATGAGTGGCATGTATGATGGGACATACGCATATGGATAACATAGTATGAGTAGGTAGGGTTCCTCGCCACATAAGGATTAATTTGATTTTCTGAGCCTGTGCAAAGCTTATACATCATAAAATAAGGCAGCGAGCTAGGCAAACTTTGGACTCCTTCCGTTCACTGACCTTCGAAGTGTCAGGCCCGATGCAAAGAGTTCGGCTCTTGTCGTAAGTCCGTCTGACTGTGCTTGTCACTCGGCCGCCCGCCGGCGCATCCCCTCAGCCTGACATAGCAGCTTCCCTCGCTGTCTGCTGACTGACATGAACCCACTCAGGGGAAGCCTCGCTCTCTATGTCCTCGCTCAGAAGGGGGCGGCAACGAGCGGCAGAGCCTGCCCGTCGAGTGTCTCGGAGTCTCGTCTCCTCCCCTTTCAGAGGGAGCTGTCAAATTACCCCCGTCTCTCTCGTTCTCTCTCTCACACTCTCTCTCTGCTTCCTCATTCCCTCTTCATTCCACCCCATGCGGCCTCTCTGCGCGCTCCCTCCCTCAAAGGACCTCCCCAGAAACTTCATTCGGTACTTTTTTCATCTTTTTTTGCAGTCTAGCAATAATGTAAGCCACTTACACTAATTCATCGCCACCTACTGGGCGGATATTACATTTGAGTGGAACGAGCTGTGTTCTGCAAGAATGTGCGCCCGACGGTCCTTCTGCCCTGGGCTAAGACGTCGCTTTCTGTTTTCTCTTTTTTTTTGCAGTTTTATTCAGCGCGAACTGGACTAGAAGGTATTGGAACGATTTACTTGACCACCAGTTTGTTTTTTGTTGAGATGGGGAGATTTCGTATTATAAGTATAAGAATTACAGCGAGGGAAGTGGAGGGTAGATGGGACCGACGAGGAACTGAAAATGCTTAAAGCATACAAAACGTGAAGCAAAACGAGAAAATGTAGACATGGGCAGAAAGGTAGTTCTGCTGTACTATTGGAAGCAAAAAGACATGAAAAATATTACATTTTTGTTTACATTTTTGCTCAAAAAACGTATTTTGATCTAACGAACAGTGCGCCAAATGTATTTAGCTGAATGTGGAGCCATCTTTTTTTTAGATCTCGAGAGAGAGCTAAATCTATATGTAGCGAGACTTTAGTGCTTTAAGTGGGATGACAAAGGCGTGGGGTCTCTAAAAAGGACGTGGTCATAGAAACATCCCCATGAAATATTTCAAGGAGGCATAGCCCATATATTTAAGGGTGGGTGTCGATCAAAGCATGTATACTTTATCCTGTGCTTCTCATAGCGTGCCACTTGACCCATTCATCCCGACATATAGCAGAATAGACACATATACTTAAAACAACCTAGACCTATTGGCTTTGCAAGTGCTTATACATTATTTCATCTCTTGCACATCACCATTTATCACCCATGCTAACAACTCACTCTCTCACCTGAAAGCGGGGCCTTGTCATTTCCTTTGGCTCTGTCCATATTTTGACATCTTACCCCGACATCTTCCTCAACGAAAGAAAGTAAGCCGCACACCAACAGCAGAGACTTTGTGTCTTTATTTTGGATCCTCTCACTTTTCCGGCAGTCCTAACATGTTTCGCTGACATCTGTGCACCTCTGTTACACACTTTCCCAAAATTCCAAAGAGCAAAAATGCAGCCGTTGAACTCACCGCGCTACGTAGAGGCCAAGAAGTGGATGTGCATGCTGTCTGCACACCTTTATGAGCCACTGCCAACCAGTGTGAGAAACACACTGCCTTCAACCTCAGCATCAAATATCTCAACTGTGCCCGGTTATGAATATCCACCCGCAACCATAACTTATCCAGGCACCCTAAGCACTTCATTTCTTAGTATGCACTATACAGGAGTCACATTTTGCATGAAAAAGCTACAGAAAATACATCACCTTGAAAAAAAGCAAATAGTCTTGGAGAATGCGTGCGAAATGTGAAAAGGGATTTTTGAATCACTGGCAAGGAATACCTCAAGGGCTTTTGCAGTCATTGCTGAGAACTAGAATTATTGATCAGTGTTTTGACAGTATAGTTAAAGACATGAATATAGAGCGTGGCAGGGACAATTTTCGGAGTTGGTTTTAAGTACCGCTGGGTCTGAGACCTGGCTGCACATGACCTACCTAAAGCCCCGCAAGACCTGCTGTTTCTGGTGCAAAACATATACTTAGAGTGGACGTTGTGTCTGCCCTGTCCCCATGATTACATTACTTTCTCATCTATTTCAGGACTTGAGTCAATGGCTTTCCTCCCTCTTCTTGATTTTGTGCCACTCAGGACACCAGCATTTCAGTATTACAGGGTTCAGAGTGGATGAGGTGCACCCTTCCACTGGTAACTTCAGGGGACTAATTTTTTCTTTATCATTTTAGCACCTCTTGTGCTTGCTTGTTCCCTGCTTGTTCCTTTGCCCCTGCATGCTCTCTTTGTACTCTCCTTTCTCTACCTCACTCCCACATACCCCCGTCCTGCTACCTGTTTTAAATATTTATTTTAATAATCCCTGCTAGTGGCAAACTGCTATAGGGATGCTTGCTTGATTTTTAGGTGCTGTAATTCACTTTATGTCTACTTTTAAGTCATAAGGTACTCTTGTGCATGTGTTGTGATGCAGGGGCATGTGTGCGTTGTGTAGCATGCACATATAAACAGCTATTTTGTGAAACACATTCTTAAATTGACAACCCTCAGCAAGATTTCTGGCCATGCATGCATGTCCATCATGATGTATGCATTCAAAGGCTATTGGCAATGTAAACAAGCATTGGCAAAGCCAATCAGTCTCACTTCTTTGAGAGCTATTGTTTTAGCCAACGTCTTTTAGCCATGGTGTACAGCAACATGGCTGCTGTTTAGCATGGCTTAAAGTAAGTAGCATGGAGTAGAGGATATTGGAGAAGAGTGGTATAGAGTAGAGTGCTGCAGAGTGGAGTGGCGTAAACAGCATTGAGTAGAGTGGCATAGAGTGGAAAGTCATAGAGTGGAGTGGGGGAGAGTGGAGTGGTGTAGAGTGGAGTGCATAGAGTGGACTGGTGTATAATAAAGTGGTGTACAGTGCAGTGGCATAGAAGAGAGTGACATGGAGTAGAGTAGCATAGAGTAGACTGGCGTAGAGCAGAGTGGCATAGGCTAAAGTTGCGTAGAGTACAGTGACGTAGTGTAGAGTGGCACTGAGTGCTGTAGTGTGGGATGGATAGCTATAGAGTAAACTGTCATTCTGTTGAGTGGCGTTGAGTGGCATAGAGTAGAGTGGAGTGGCGAATAGTAGAGGGGTTTACAGTAGAGGGGTGTACTGTAGTGTGGCTTAGAGTGGAGTGGCATACAATGCCATAGAGTGGCACTGTGAGGAATGGAATGGAGTGCCACAGAGTGGCGTAGACATGAGTGGAGTGGCATAGAGTGGCACTGAGCAGAGTGGCATAGATTAGATTCATATAGAGTAGAGTGGCATAGAGTAAAGTGACGCAGAGTAAAATGGTGTTTAATGACATAATAGAGTGCCATAGAGTGGGGTGTAGTGGAGAAAAGTAGTGTAGGGTGGAGTAGAGTGGCATAAAGTGGAATGGAGTGAGGTAGAGTGGAGTAGTGTAGAGTAGAGTGGAGTGGAGTGGCCTACAGCAGTGCAGGGTAGAGTGGCTTAGAGTAGAACGGCATTGAGTAGAGTGATGTAGAATGGTGTAGAGTGGCATTGTGCAGAATTGGGTGGCATAGATTGGTGTAGAGTAGAGTGGCATAGACTGGCGTGAATTAGAGAAGCATACAGTGGAGTGGCATAGAGTGACATACAGTGGAGTGGCATAGAGTGCTGTATAGTGGAATTGTGTGGAGTGGTGCAGAGAAGAAAGGAGTGGTGTGGAGTGGCATAGAGTGAATTGGCGTAGAGTAGACTTGCATAGAGTGGGGTGCTGCATAGTATAGTGGTGCAAAGTTGAGTGATGCAGAGTGGAGTGGTGTAGAGTGGCGCAGGGTGGAGTGAGTGTTGTACAGTAGAGTGGTGTAGAATTGAGTGGAGTGGGATAGCGTGGCATAGAGTAGAGCAGCATAGAGTAAAGAGGCATAGAGTACAAGGGAATTGAGTACAGTGGCGTAGAGTAGACTTGCACAGAGTGGGGTGCTGCATAGTGTAGTGGTGCAGAGGTAAGTGACACAGACTGGAGTGTTGCAGAGTGGTGCACAGTGTAGTGAGTGTTGTAGAGTAG
The DNA here is from genome assembly GCF_964261635.1 of Lissotriton helveticus. Classification (NCBI taxonomy): domain Eukaryota; kingdom Metazoa; phylum Chordata; class Amphibia; order Caudata; family Salamandridae; genus Lissotriton; species Lissotriton helveticus. The sequence goes on along the minus strand of NC_136070.1, from coordinate 1,063,456,876 downwards.
AGTGGTGTAGAAAAGAATGGCGTGGGACAGAGTGTGATAGAGTAGAGTGGAGTGGTGTAGAGTAGAGCGACATAGAGTAAAGAAACATAGGGTACAGTGGCCGAGAAAGCAGTGGCTTGGACTAGTGTGGAGCGGTGTAGAGTAGAGTGGAATAGAGAAGAGTGGAGTGGTGTGTAGTGGCAAAGAGTGGATTGGTGTAGAGCAGAGTTGCATAGAGTGGAGTGATGTAGAGTGGAGTGGTGCAGAGTTAAGTGGCACAGAGTGGAGTGGCATAGAGTGACATATAGTGAAGTGGCATAGAGTGCTGTATAGTGAAATTGTGTGGAGTGGTGCAGAGTAGAATTGTGTGGTGTGGAGTGGCAAAGAGTGGATTGGCGTAGAATAGAGTTGCATGGAGTGTAGTGATGTAGAGTGTAGTGATGCAGAGTTAAGTTGCACAGAGTGGAGTGTTGTAGAGTGGCGCAGGGTGGAGAGAGTGTTGTAGAGTAGAGCAGTGTAGAATTGGGTGGAGTGGGATAGAGTGGCATAGAGTAGAGTGGAGTGGTTTAGAGTAGAGCGGCATAGTGTAAAGAGGCATAGAAAACAGTGGAATAGAGTACAGTGGCTTAGACTAGAGTGTAGTGGTGCAGAGTTAAGTGGCACAGAGTGGAGTGGTGTAGAGTGGTGCATGGTGTAGTGAGTGTTGTGGAATAGAGTGGTGTAGAAAAGAGGGGAGTGGGATAGAGTGGAGTAGAGTGGAGTGGTGTAGAGTAGAGTGGAAGAGAGTTGAGTGGTGGAGGGTGGCATGTAGTGGGGTAGAGCAGAGTGGCATAGAGTAGAGGGTCGTGGAGTGAAGTGGAGTAGAGTGGGGTGGAGTAGAGAGCTGTGGAGTGGCATAGAGTGGAATAGTTTTAGTTTGAGTAGAGTTTCACAGATTGGAGTGATGTAGAGTGGAGTGGCATAGAGTGGAGTAGTGTAAAGTTGAGTGCGTAGAGTAGAGTGGAGTGGTGTGCCGTAAAGTGGTGTACAGTACAGCGACAAGAATAGAGGGGTGTAGAGTAGAGTGGCATAGAGTAGACAGGCATAGAGTAGAGTGGTGTAGAGTGGAGAGGTATAGAGTGGCGTAGAGTAGAGTGGTGTACAGTAGACTGACTTCGAGTCAAGTGGGAAGTAGAGAGATGTAGAGTTTCACTGTGTGGAGTGGATTGGAGTGGTGTGGAGTTCCATAGAGTGGCATAAACTGAAATGGAGTGGTGTGGAGAGTAGTGGCATAGAGTGGTGTAAAATGGAGTGGCATTGATTAGATTAATGTAGAGTAGAGTTGCATAGATTAAAGTGGTGAAGAGTAGAATGGCGTAGGGTGATAAAAAGTAGAGTGACATAGAGTGGAGTGGAGTGAAGTAGAGTCAGTTGGAGTAGAGTGCATGGATTAGAATGGAGTGGGGTAGAGTGTAGTGGGGTAGAGTACAGCAGTGTAGACTGGAGTGGCTTAGTGGAGCACAGAGTAGAGTGGCGTAAAGTAGAGTGGAGTAGAGTAGAGTGGCAGAGAGTGGTGTAAAGTGGCATTGTGTGGAGTGGAGTGGCATAGAGTGGTATAGAGTACAGTGACATAAAGTAGAGAGGCGTACTGCGGAGGAAGCCTGGGCAGTGAACTCCACTTCATTCTCATAGTTTGCAGAGTTTTCTGCATTCTGCACTCAGCAAGGCTCACAGAGTGCAAAAAACTCTGCTCCATGTAGTGCAGCGGAGATTTTCCTCGCCCGCGCTCGCTAATAGGTAAGTTGGCGAGAGCGAGATGCCGCAAGGGTAGAATTTCTACTCAAGTGGCAGGAAGATCAGCGCATACAGGAGTTCACGCTGCACTCCACCACTTGTGGAGTGAGCAGAGTTTTTTTTTGTCACTCTGCACAGGCCTACAGTGGAGTGGCATAAAGTGGCATAGAGTAGAGTGGCGTAGAGTGGAGTGGAGTAGTGGATCATATAGTTGCATTGTGTGGTGTGGAGTGTAGCAGCGTAGGATAGGGTGGAGTGATGTGGAGTGGCATAGAGAGGAGTGACGTAGAGTAGAGTGTCATAGAGCAGAGGTGTGTAGAGTGGATTGGTGAAGAGTTGAGTGGCACAAAGTTGGGTGGTGTAAAGTGACATAGAGTGGAATAGAGTGGAATCGCATGGAGTAGCATTGCGTAGAATAGAGTGGCATAGAGTGGCATGGAGTGGAGTAGAGTGGCATGGAGTAGACGGGCAGACAATGGGGTAGAGGAGTACTCTCCTGAGTGGCATAGACGGGAGTGATCCAGAGTAAAATGGTGCAGAGTGGAGTGGCATAGAGTAGCGTAGAGTGGAGTGAGTGGCATAGTGTGGAGTGGCATAAGTTTAAGTTTAAGTTTAAGTTTAAATCACTTATAGAGCGCACGTTCACCTTGCGGTTTCATGGCGCTGTGGTACACTGAGCCTCAATTAGCGGGGGGTGGATCGGGAACAGATGAAGATTAAAGGGAAAAGGCCTGAGAAAAGAGAAAGGTTTTTAACGCTTTTCGAAACTGAGAATATTCGGTGAGAGACCTAAGGTGGAGCGGGAGTAAATTCCAAAAGCTAGGGGCAATGGTGGAGAATTTGGAGCCTCCCCATTTTTTTCGACGAAATCGGGGGACAATCAGCAGATATTGGGAAGACGATCTCAATTCCCTCGCAGGTGTATACGCTTTAATTTCGGAAGATATGAAGGAGGGAGCGGATCCTGCCTGGGCCTGAAAGGTAATACAGCCCATCTTGAACAGTGAGCGCTCACGAATAGGGAGCCAGTGAAGGGATTTTAGAAGCGGGGTGACGTGATGTGACTTGGACAGTTTATAGACTAGACGAGCGGCCTGGTTCTGCACCAGCTGCAGCCGTCGAACATTATAGGCTGGCATACCACAATATAAGGCGTTGCCGTAATCTAATCTGGAGACAACCATAGCCAGTGCAATAAGTTTTAGAGCAGGGAAAGAGAAGAAGCGGGAAACCTTACGAATAGTACGGAGGGAGAGGAAAGAAGAGGACACCACGGAACCCACCTGGGAGTGCAGAGTGAGTTGATCATTAATCTTGAAACCAAGCGCTTTGACAGAGGGAGACAGGGAGGGAGAGGGGCCTAAGGAAGGGGGCCAAAAGAGAGAGGACCAGGGACTGGAAGAGCCACCTGTCAAGACCAACTCGGTTTTATCCGGGTTTAGTTTCAGGTGGATGTGGCTCATCCAGTCCCGGGTGAATGTCATAATAGTGTGAAAATTGGAAATAGAGTCGGGGGATGAAGAAAGGTTGAAAATCAGCTGGAGGTCATCCGCATAATTAAATACGGAGACCTCCATTTGTTGGAGGGCAAAGATAAGAGGGGCAATGTAAAGATTAAAAAGTAATGGGGAAAGAGAAGAACCCTGGGGGACTCCACAAGGCACTTTGCAGGGCTCAGCCGAGAAATCGCCCAACCGGACCGCTTGAGTGCGGTCCCTCAGGAAGGAGGATAACCATACCAGGGCTACCCCGCCGACCCCAGCCGCCCCGACACGGGAAAGTAGGATGGAGTGGTCCACCGTTTCGAAGGCGGCGGACAGGTCGAGGAGGACCAGGGCCTGGGGAAGGTTGGTGTCCATACCTTCTCTAAGGTTGTCAAGAACGGATAGCGCCACAGACTCAGTGGAATGAGCGGGGCGGAATCCGGCTTGACGAGGGGCCAAGACCTGGTTATCTTCCACGAAGATGGTGAGAGCTCGGGTCACATGCCGTTCAAGTACCTTCCCTAAGAAGGGGAGTAAAGAAATGGGACGAAAGTTGATAGGAGCAGAGGGGTCAGCACCAGGTTTTTTTAATATAGGAAGAATATTAGCTGCTTTCAATAAAGGAGGAACAATGCCCTGAGATAAGGAACAGTTAAGAAAGGAAAGTGGGGGTGACCAACAGGTAGTGAAGATAAGTCTAAGGATGTGAGCGGGGCACAGGTCCAGCGGGGAACCTGATTTGACCAAGGGAAGTAGAGCAAGAAAAGATTCTTCCGTTAAAGGAGGAAATGAGTCAAAGCGGACCTGTGCAGAGGGACTGGGGGGGCAACAAAAGGAAGAGGAGGGGGGGGATATTGGTTTTGATTTTATCAATTTTCTCAAGGAAGTAGGAATTCAAAGAGTCACAAAGAGACTGAGAAGGGGGGGGTTTAAGGGTGGTTCTATCAGCATAGGCAAGATTGTGAACTATGGAAAAGATTTCTTTAGACTGGTTCTCAGCTGCTAAGATTTTAGAAGAGAAGTAGTCTGTTTTAGTAGATATAATGGTTTTCTTATACTGCGACAGGAGTGAGGTGTACTGGGTTTTTAGGTTGGGGCAGTAGTGGTGTCTCCAAGCGCGTTGGGCGTGTTGAACAGAAAGTTTCAGCATCTTAAGTTCCTCACTGAACCAGCGATTGGAGTCATTGGGACGTCTGGAGGAGACTCGTCGGAAAGGAGCGATCGAGTCACAGCCTGACTGAAGCCAGGTGTTAATGGCATCAGTTTGAATTGAGAGCGATAGTCCTGATAGGTCGGGGTAGAGAGGGAGGAGTGTGGAAGCCACTAAGGATGCATCAATCCGACCCCAAGAACGTGCCCAGATATTTTTGGGAAGAGGGGGCTTAGACATTGGGTCAAGAGGTAAAGAAAAAGAAATCAGAAAGTGATCAGACCAGGAACAAGGGGAAGTAGAAAGAGACGCTATAGGGCAGTTAAGAGACCAGATCTGGTCAAGAGTGTGACCCAGATTATGAGTGGGAGAGTGAACATAGGAGTTGAAATTAAGAGAACGGAGAGTATCAGAAAATTCTTTAGAGTGAGAGCATAGATTGAAGTGGCATAGAATAGAGTAGAGTAGTGTTAATTGGTGTAAAGTAGAGTGGCATAGAGTGGGGTGAAGTGGAGTAGTGTTGCGTGGAGTAGAGTGGAGAGGCATAGAGTAGAGTAGGGTAGAGCAGAGAAGAATGGCATAGAGTGGCGTGGCATAGAGTGAAGTCCCATAGAGTGTTGTAGAGTAGCACAGAGTGGCATGGCATAGAGTGCTATAGAGTGGCAGTGGCGTCAAATTGAGTGATATAGAGTAGAGTGGCATAGAGTGGAGTGGCCTACATGGAGTGGCGCAGACAGCAGTGACGTAGTGTGGAGTGAGCAGCATAGAGTAGAGTGGTGTACAGTAGAGTGGAGTGGCATAGAGTGGCAAAGAATAGAGTGGAGTGCTATTGAGTAGAGGGGTGTGGAGCAGAGTGGCATAGTTAGGCCTAGAGTAGAGTGGCATAGATCGGAGTGACCTAGAGCGGCATAGAGTGGCATTGTGTGGTGTAGATTTGAGTGAAGTAGAGTGGCTTACAGGGGCATAACCTGGTGTAGATTGATGTACAGTGGAGTAGAGTGGTGAGTAGAGTTGCATGGGGTGGAGTGGTGTGGAGGTGCATATAGTGGAGTGCCGTAAAGTGGCATAGAGTAGAGTGGCAAACAATAGAGGGGTGTAGTGTTGAGTGGCATAGATGGGATGTCATGGAGCTGAGTTGAGTAGAATGGCATAGAGTGGAGCACTGCAGAGTGGTGTAGAGTGCACCAGCAAAGAGTAGCATGGAGTGGCGTAGAGTAGACAAACATTGAGAGGATTGGAGTAGAGTAGAGTGACGTAGAGTAGAGTGGCAAAGAGAGCTAAGAAGTAGAGTGCCATGGAGTGGTGAGGCTTAGAGTACTGTAGAATGGCATTGTGTGGATTGGCTTAGAACAGAGTGGAGTGGTGCGGGGTAGAGTAGAATAGAGTGGCCTAGAGTAGAGTGGCATGGACCAGAGTGCCATGGAGTAAAGTGATGTAGAATGGAGTGGCATAGAGTTGAATAGATTTGAGTGGCATAGAGAAATGTGGAGTGGCATAGGGTATGGTGGAGTTTTATAGAGTAGAGTGGTGAACAGTAGAGTAAAGTGGTGTAGAGTAAAGTAGCACAGGGTGTAATGGTGCAGAGTGGAGTGGCATAGAGTGGAGTGACACAGAGTAGAGTGGAGAGGCGCAGAGTAGAGTGGTGTAGAGTGGGGTGATGTAGGGTAGAGTGGTATAGAATGGGGTGGCATAGAGTGACGTAGAGTAGAGTGGAGTGGCTTTAGACTGGAGTGGTGTAGAGTGATGTAGAGTGGAGTGGAGTGGCTTACAGTGGAGCAGCATAGGGTAGAGTGGCATAAAGTATGTTTGTTGTGGGTATAAGTAACTAAAACATTAATAAATTGGCAGATAGGGTAAAAACAACTGTATGCCTGTGTTAAAAGTAAAAAAGCACATTAAAAATCCAGGACTAATAGGGAAATGCTTATAAAATTAAGAAAATAGTGCATTTCCAAAAGATGCGGTAGAACATGTGCACTTGGTCTATGCTCAAGGGATACCTTAACACAAGAAAGGAAGGGAAGATTATGGGAGCCAAGCAATCAAAAGATTACAGATGAGAGTGACAATAAAACAACTAATGATATGCTGTAGACGGGTTTCAAGCCTACTGATAAACAATACGTGTCACAGCACAGCGCATTCTCTGTGTAGGCGACACATAAAAACTTGGCAAAATCAGTTGCTCTTTTAGAGCAGGGACCTATAGGCTTTGTCAGTCCTTCCTTATACTGTTCCTAACATGATAAAGACACACAGGAAATGATAAAAACAATGAATAAACAATATGTGCATGCAATAAACAAGAAACAATAAAACAATTATTATTGTCAAATAGTAAATGTTAAATAAACAAAAAATAAAAATTAAAACTACTACTACATATTTGTTCACATGTTTCTATTATACTGCTGTTTAAGTCCAACTTGGATCATTACATCATTAACGCAGGAGAATGAAAAATCATCAGCAACTGAGTGGATGAGAGTCACAAAGAATGTATCCCTAAATGTCCTAGCACACATGTGGTGGGAAGCACATTTTGTGCATGCACAGATTCACAAGCAAATCAGCATGTTCAAAATGTGCTGCATATCTTGAATGTGCATCTTCCCCCAAGTGCCCAAAACAAAATTCGTGCTTTGGAGGTGTGACTAGGCATTATACCAGGTATCAGGCAGGCGCTCATCTTCTGCATTCTTGCCGCACGCAGAAATGGATGTCATCCACATCTTTGTTCACCTAATTCTCCTATAATGTTCGGGATTAGACAAAGGGTCCGTGTGCTGGAGTGACCAATGCTGCCATTGGAAACAAGGTCCCTAACAGCTTTGCAAGCACCATGTATACCACTGCTAAAGTATGCTGGAGTGGGAATTAATTAAAATAAAATGGTTTAACATCTCACACAAACAGGGTTGATCCCTGCTCTCATTATTGGTAGTCACTACTCTGCAAGACACCTTTGTCATCGTTTATGAGAAGATCAGAAGCTAAACATTATAAAAATCATATTGCAATACTACTTCTAAGTTCGGTCAGTAATTAGAGTTTTGATTACTTTTAAGGGTTTTATGTTCATTAAACTATTTAGTACATTTTCTTTTTATAAAGTTTCAGTCAAATTATAGAGTTGCTAATAAAAGAATGGTTAAAACAAATTGTTATAAATAATGCACCAAGCGTGTTCCATAAAGGAAAGAATTCCTTTTTCTGAAGAATGGGGCGAAACTGGTGTTATCAAGAACTCTTAAAGAGCCCAAGTTTCAGTGAGCATAAAAATCAAGATTCAATCAGTCAATGACACCGAATTTCCCATAAAGAGAGGCTCACTAAACTCAGTAGAGTCTCAGCAATAGAGCAGAACAAATGCAGTAGCAGTTGCAACTGCAGCCAGCAATCAGGTCGGAAAAGGGATTGAATATTAATGTTCAGCCTTCAGCATAAAGCCATTAGCTTTCAAATTCAGAATGGATATGACATATGGTAAGAGCCCAAAGGGAAAAACATTAACCTACTCTAGGAACACACACTTATATAAACATTAAAAAAGAAATGTTTCACTTGTATCTTCATCTACTCTCATCCAATCAGATTTCGGTGTTCGTCCGAGAACAAACTCTTCTTTTCCTCTCTCACAATTCCATACAAAGAACTTTCAAAGAAATATTATAAAGTATAAAACATTTTTAAACCTATTTCTATGCATCAGGTCTTTGGATTCTTAGAAATCCTTTCACATGGGCATGAGCACATTCTAAACCTTATTAAGCTAACAATCTGCAATGTGAAATAGAAACATACGTTGCAACAAATATTATTCAGCATGACATTTCTTTTCTGTAAAATTAGAAAACAGTGTTAAACTATCAACATTTTCTATTCATGCACTGTAGTTAGTGTGTGAAATAAAAAATAATTTTATTTAATGATGAAGTGTTTTTAGTAAAACATATCACAACCTTATTGCTAATCAGGAACATTCTGCAGTACTACTTGAAACTTTCCTTAAAGGCATGTCAGGGTAAGGTCAACTTTTTAGCATTTAGAGCACATCTCAGCACAGTTGGTTTAGTTGCTTGTAAAATACAGCATGCTTAGACATTTCTGAGGCCTCTTACTAATAGGTATGACTGCATACTGCGTTTTTACACATTGTAATGTTGTGTCAGTTCAATATAAGTTGCACATTAACGTTACATTAAGTCCTGTTTTTGTCAAAGATGTTCTTAGGGGCCAACTCACACTAGGACAGAAGTAATGTATGCTGCTATAGTTTATAAGGATGGTACACCAAGAAATGCAAGCAAAAGAGCTATGCTCAGAGCCTGGCCAACATCTCCAGATCCTAATAGTGATTTTGAATCTCTGGTTTCAAAATGTACAACCCACCTTGTGCAAGGGACAACTTGCTTCTCAGAAATGAGCAGCCATATCTTTGTGAATACGCTCATTTGATCTCAATATGTAAAACTATTTCATGTAAAATAGGCACAAATTAAAGTATCTAATCGGATAAAAGAGTTTGAACGTTGTTCTCAGAGCTGCCAGCTACCTTTGTGTAGATGCATATTGTAGAATCCTTTGTTTTGTTATATCTCAGTAACATACTGTGAATAGTTCCTTGGCTTAGATCAATTGTTATTTTTTAAATCAAATTTAATGTTGAACAGACAAAGTTGAAATTATCTACATTTCTATGTGACTCCTTCCACAAAAAAACATATTACCAGGGTCTTTTGCTCTAATCTAATGTTATCCATTAAATGCAGCATACGTCCAAAAATCATCACCAGATTTCATCAGCTCTGTCAATAGCATCTTGAACTGTTAAAGCAATTCTTTCAATTGTTCTTTGTCTATTTCAGTATATTCAGTCCTAAATAATGTTAATTTACAAAGGGTTTGTCTTACTTCTCAACCCCAAATTTCTTTTTTTAGGTAATGTGATCATTTTAGAAGAGCTATGTTTTTCAATATCTAATTATCAGATTTGTGTATCTGCATTTGAAGCAATTAGACATATTTCATATAAGATTTCCTAAATATGACTCACAAAATCATAGTCCCATAACATTTCATATATTCTCATTTGCCATTGTACAGTTCCAGCAAATTTGACCAAGTTCCAAACCTACTCTGATTTTTTTTGTCTGATGTTCTATACGTACAACATAAAAGATTCTGACACGAGTAAGGAGCACCTAAATCCAGTGATAAATATTACAGAACACCTACAAACTATGTCTGATCTGCTGGACTTTCAAAACATATCTGCTTTGTCCTTTTGTTCTATAGGTTAGCTAGTTGCTCATTCTCTCTAGCAGGACGAGTCTTGTAAATAACTCTAATATAATTAGTGTCTTTATCTCTATTATGCAGGATTACTTGATGAAGAGATACACCGCTGCTAAGGGCTTGTTAGAAGTGTCTCAGAATTCCAGATGATGCTAGTAGCAGAGTTAACTGCTCCAGAGGAATTACAAAGTGCACAGAAAGACCAAAGACCTGGTATTTTCCCTTCATAGTTTTCTGGAAAGAGCTGTAACATCTGGGGAAACTGCGGGGAAAATTAGGAATTAGTGTAGAATTTGGATCCCAAGGTTAAACCTGTAGTTCTTGTAAATTGTGTACTCCCTGGCATTAACTTTGTCCGTGCGAAATTAACATTCCCTGTACCAGGGTACTAGTAATGCGAATGTATGTATTTTTCCTAGTGTTTGCAGGATTGTAGTTAGTGTAGTGTGTTCAACTTGTTTTTAATTTATTTACTTTTTAAATGGCTTTAAGAGGAAGCTTAGACCTGACAAAAGGTTTACTTTGCAAGGTAGAAATGGCAGTTGTAGTGGCAGGCCTGAGACATGTTTTACAGTGCTACTTTAATGGGTAAATAACACATTTTACTTATAAGTCCCTAGCACATGGTACCACCAGCACCCAGGGCCTGTAAATTAAATGCTACTAGTGGGCTGCAGCACTCATTGTGCCATCTACTACAGTAGGTCAATGCAATCTGGGTGTGATGTTTTGAACTGCCATTTCGACCTGCCAAAGACAACCTTTTTCCAGACCTATACATTCTTTTTTAACACTTATAAGTCACTCCCAATTTAGACATTGCAGGTCCATAGGGCAGGGTGCATGGTATTTAGAAGTACAGCATACATATGTAATGTTTTACATTTCCTGGCAGTAGAAAAACACCAATGTTGTTTTTCACTGAAGCAAGGCTGCTATCCCATAGGTTAACACTGGTTTACACTATTACATTTATTAAGTGCTAAATTCAGTGTGGGAATAGCGAGAAAAATATTTCAAAGACTCATTGTAGTAGTAACTTAAATTCCAACTTGACCAATTTGGATTTATATTACTATTTTGGAAAGGACACTTTTAGAAAGCTTTTACTTTCCTACCTAAAACTAAAAGTCTTTCCTGCTAGTGTCCAGCTGTCACCTGACACCTGAGGGAGTGTTTTGCATTGTGATTCAGGCATTGGTTGAGCTGGGTGGGTCCGATGTTGTTGAGACTCTCAAGAAGGGTGATGGAGTTGAGGTCCGTTGGACTGAGCAGTAAGACGTGGCTGGAACTGATGATGAAGGAAGTGATGAAGTTTGCAAGGAGGTTGCTAAAGGCGGTGCATGGTTTGTATGGTTTATTTTAGTGTAGAATTTGGAGGAAACTTGGACCTTGAAAAAACATGGTTGGAGTTAGTACGTTACACCTCCTTGTGGCTTCTTGGCATGGATCATTTTATTGTAAAATTCTGAGGAAATTTGGACCTAGAAAGAAGCCTGGCTGAAATGAGTACACTACTGTAGTACTTGGGAATATCATCGGCATAAATATTGTGGTACGCAAATAACGTAGTAAAAAAATTGTTATAGTAACTATTTACAGATAAATATAGATTTACTATTCTTAACTCCACATCTATATACTCTAGTCTACAGGTATATGTATTGTCATGGTACATAGATACGGAGTTAACTCTAGTAAACCAATACTTATGTAGAGATACTATATTTTCAGTCATTATTTTTGCCTTAATATTTTTTAGCATGATTTTGTGGTACTGCACAAACTGGCAAATCCGTCATGATGGAAATGCTCAGGTTTGACTGTAAAGGACTGCTGTTTAACTACAGGGATCTTGGTCTGCTCAACCAATTCTGATGATAGAGCTGGTACTGTAGGCAGTTCATAGCCACAATTTAGAGAGAGTAAATAATCAGTAGTTACCAGAGAATCTGGAAAAATCTGAATTTTCATCTAAAAATGATTTTGTGCTTCACATGAGCAATGGCCCAACATGCATTCATTAAAGCAAAGTTCAATTGGTACAACTTTCCAGTGTTTGGATATTTGGCAGATATAGGTGTTCCCTTAGCTTTAAAATCTATTCTAGCATTCTGTCAGTATGCAGTGGCAATGTATGCAACTCTTTGCACAAGTATTTTAACCCACAATGGACAATGCATATCACTCATAATAGTTACAATCCGTCCATACTAATTGAGCAGAGTCATTTGCCACAACAGTATGTTGAGGTGAGATTATGAAAGGAGTGATTGAAGATGTGTGGTGAAACCGGCACAGCAAACATGACCAGAGAAAGCCCAAATAGGACACTGTCCCCATTTATTGGACTCCCGGGGGTTACCATGGGTAACGTTAGCCTTGTTAGGCTTTGATTGTACTTACTGCTAATTTTGTGATTGTGTTCTCCTGCACTGCTGCATGTTGCAGGGTGCAGGTGACATACACTTTTAAAATTGTTTATATTGTTCCTTATTTATAAAACCACTCGATATTTTAACATTTCCCTATCTGGCAAGAGAAATCCGGCTCCGACCTGCGGCAAATAGGTGTGCTGTGTCCTATTCCCCATATTGACACGCACAGGTGCCATTTTTGGAAGATCATGCAAAAGGGGGGGTTAGGCCCTAAGGATTAGAGGGTAGGTTGGGCCAAATAATTATACATTCGAAAAAGTACCTAACCCTCAAACTTACTTAAACAGTCTTTTCCTATACAAAAAGATAAACAAACTTTATACGTTTATCTTGGCAATTATTTATGCCTTTTATTTTGATATTTATTTGTACTTGTGAATTTTTAAATTCATCAAGAAAGACACATCATCCTTTCCACAGGATACCACATTATTACAACTTATTTACAAACAACAACAGTAAATTGTGCATTAACAATCCTATACATAAATCATACAAGTGTTAAATACATTTAGAAAACAAACAAAATGTCACGAACATTTCTTATGGACATGTGTTTTAGAAAGTATGAAATCTTTCCTAAACAGTTGCCTAATAACCACAACTTTCTGGAAACTGGAAATTCCTATTCATAACCTTGTTATAAGAAACCTGTTAATTGTCTCTAATTCATCAAGGAATTTTTGGAATATGAATCCTATTATCTGATTATTCATGGAATGAATGCCGTTGCCGACGCGTTTCGAGTTCTGGTTCAAAATCACCGGACTCTCATCAGGGCTGTATTGGTCTTTTCCTTAAAACACCGTTCATGACAAAAAACAAAACATGCAGGATTTTATTTAGAAAGCTACCTCTACCTATTCAAGGTTATCTTATGTACTTCTCATTTGTCAGGACAACATACCTTCATATTCTCACGAAGCTAGTGGATTTAAAATGTTGAAAGTGCTGGCGGTATAGTTCTACAACAAAATGCAGCTTTAACCAGTTCTTACTCTCATAATGTCAAATCAACAAATACTTCCAATGAAAGGAATGGGCAAGGATTTTGCTCACATTTTTACCTCATTCGGAAAGTATCAGATACAGGTCGGGACAGTAACCGGTATTTCTTTTCGTTTGGCCGAAAGTGATTGAATCAAACCCAAGCAAGTGATTCTGAAAAGAAAAAGGTAAGTACGCTGTAGCCTTTAAGCACGCATTCAGTTAAATCGTGCGAGAAAAAGGGGATAGATACTCACTGTTTGCAGTGTGTGCCTTGTTCAAAAATAGTGGGGCTGCCGCTTATGAACTTATTTGCGTGCTAGCCTGCAAAAGTGACAAATAAAATAATGGGTGGTAAATGCGAGGCTCGAGTGGAAAATCAGATAGAGTTCCGTGATTTCAAGGCAGGAGGAATCTCACCTTATCATCCGCGTTTGTCATATCGATATCGATTTTCAATCAAATGCTCCATCTTGGCTACTTCCCCAAAAGTTGGAAAATAGCAGCAGTTCTTCCTCTTTTAAAAAAAACAAATCTGCATGCTAATAATCCCAACAATTATAGGCCAATTTCTTGACTTTCTTTTCCAGCCAAGATGACAGAGATAGCCATGAACACCGAGCTTTCTCTATTCATCCAGGAACATAAGCTATTAGATTTCTTCCCGGTTTGTCTTTAGAAGCCAACACATTAAGGAGATTGCTCTGATTACAGCCTCAGAATATGTCAGAACAACTTTAGATAAGGGAGGGAACGCTGTTCTGTTAGAATTTTCATCAGCGTTCGATACTGTTAGCCATACACTCCTTATCAATCGTTCGTCTGAGATAGGAGTCATAGGTCCCGCTCTTAAACTCTGCAAATCCTTTCACACAAACAGATCACAGTTTGTGGAATGTAACGGTCACAGGTCTACACCTTTTACTCTACTCTATAGGGTACCACAAGGATCAGCATTAAGTCCCACTCTTTTTAATCTGTACATTACTCCTTTGGTCTCAGTGATTAAAAGCTTTGGTTTCTCAGTTGTCTCATATGCTGACTACACCCAAATCATAGTGTCAGTCACAGAAAATCCTGAAACCACAGCAGAATGTTTTCACAACTGCATGCTACAGATCGGTAGTTGGATGTCCAACATTTGTCTGAAATTAAACTCAGGTAAGACTAAGGTGTTACTCTTTGGAAATCACCCATTATTTTGTCCCCTAAATGGGGGCCTAAGGGGGCGTGGCTAAGCGCGCAATGGCGGAGGACGCGCTAGGGTAGAGCTCCGTGCCGAGCTCCCCTTCCCTGGGCCAATTCTCCACCAAATTTGCCCGCAGCCGCCAGTAACTTCAAGCGGACCCTCACGGAGCGATAATCGGCACCTGGGCCGACTTTGTCTGTGAAGACCCGGCGCGGCTGGCACCGGTCTTTCCTGCGGCCCGCTTGCGGGGCCGGCAACTCCCAGACCGGCGGGGCGACCACGAGAGGCCGCGACTCGGGCCTACCGAGTAGGCCCCGAAAATCAGACGCCGGCCGGGACAGGGGCGGGCCCCCCGGAGACCGCAACTGTGAAGCGGAGGATCCCTAGCTGCCGGAGGCCGTACCCGGCGCGCTGCTGCCCACCTGCCAGGGGCCTGATCGGAAGGTGGAACGGACACCATACCGCACCCGTCCCACCGCTGCGCTGCTGGGAGCCCGGAGGTGAGTCGCCGTTGCTTGGCTGGGAGGAGACGCATGTGGTGGAGCTGCGACCCTGAGCTGGCGACCGGAGACCCAGCGCGGCCTGCGGCGATCCCTCCAGTGGCCCCCAGAGAGGACTGTGCCTTCCACAACTGGCGGAAGGGACGCGGAGGCGTGGAAACCGGGATTGACTAGTAGGCCCCAGCCTGCGACATCCGCCCTGCAGCGAGCGGCCTCCCCGGAGGCCGCCACCGACCTAGGGGAACACTTGGGCGGCTGGGGGCCCGGATTGTGGAGTGAGCCTGCCTGGCCCCCTCACACCTGTGAAAAGGGTGACAGAAACCCTAGGAAGACCTGACGGAACAACTGGGGCGGACCCCCGGGCCTCCACGGAGAAGCTGCCGGGTGGCAGCCGGTGCCGCTTGCGCCCTGCGGGCCCCCCCTCAGACTTTGTGACCGCAGTCCAGCCGAGCAAATTGACCGTTGGGCAGCTGCAGCTGGCAGGCCAACTGGTCCCCTGCGCAGGGGGCCCGCTACACCACGAGTGGCATAACTTTCCATGTCCCAGACCCACATCGAGAGCGGGACGGCGGGGGCAGACCTGGGGCAGTGAGAGGCAGGGTCCAGGCTGGCGACCCTCGGCGAGAGCACCACCGGAGGTAGCTGCTGTTTCAAACCCAGAGACGACCTGGTGAGGGAAGCGAGTGGGGAGCCGGTGGACTGCTTAAGAGACGCTGCCTGGCACACGGGCCTGCCGCGGGAACACCCCTCTCCCGCGCCATCTGGAACAAAGGCAGGGCGGCTCCGCACATGTCCGGCGGAGTGAGGACGCATACTGGGACAGGGGGAGCCCCGCCGAAAGGAAGAACAGGCAAGTCACAGAGCAAGATGGCCGCCGAGCAGGTAACTGCGCGGCTGGATAGCGTGCTCGCGGCTATGGAGCGCATGGAACAGTCGCTGCAGCAAACCAGATCATCCCTGGAGTCAAAAATAGACAGTGTCGCGATTGACCTCACCCACCTGCGAGACGACCACAGGAAACTAACCGACCGGACCAAGACACTGGAAGGAGTGGTGAAAGAACTTGAACCCAAAGTCACTCAGACGGACAAGCTAGTGCAGGACCTTCTAAATAGAGTGGACTTCTTGGAAGACAGGGCTGAGGATGCAGAAGGAAGGGCGAGACGCAATAACATAAGACTTGTGGGGGTCCCGGAAAATTGGGAAGGGAACCGACCAGCACAACGAGTGGAGGACTGGCTCAGGGACCTGCTACCCACGGACACACTTTCGCCGCACTTTGTAGTGGAGAGGGCGCACAGAGTTCTGACGAGGCCCCGCACCACAGGCATGAATCCCAGGCCACTCCTTTTCAGGATCCTCAATTATAGGGACAGAGACACGGTGCTGCGGGAAACCCGACGACTTGGGGAAGTCCGCATAGACAATGCCAACATAATGTTTTTCCCGGACTACACTGTCCAAATGCAACGTCAACGGCACGATTTTCTAGAGGCCAAGCGGAGACTCAGAGACGCGGGCTTAAAGTATTCCTTCCTCTTTCCTGCCAAGCTCAGAGTGGTGGCGCGGGACAAAACCTACTTCTTTAACACTCCTGAAGAGGTCTGTGAATGGCTGGACAGCGGCATAGAAACGACGCCACGGCAGGCACCAGGAAACGGGACGAGGCCGAGAGCATGAGGACCGCGACGCCGCCGTGGGAACAGAGGTCAGCATAATAGGCGCCCGGAGGAAACATCGCGCCACTCCCCGCCAGCAGATCAAATGCTCGAGGAACAACGGGATGCGCTCCGCAGAATCTCCCAATTGAGCAATTCGCCAGGATCGGAGGTCGCTCTAGACCCTGGCCAGCAGATAATCCCTAGCGATGATGAGGCCATTTATGGGATACTGGACTCCCAGGTATCTGTGGAACTCCCAGAGGTCACGCCGCAGACGGCGGACATGCTCCACTGATGGCGCTTACACACAGATCGGATGCCCTGTTGCACCGGCGGGGATGGAGCAGTGATTGAAGGGACAGCCGGACGCACTGCACACTGGTCTTCTGCCGGACTGGCTCCCAGGATCTGGGCGGTAGTTGGCTTGGTCTTCACACAGTGAGTACTTCTCCCAGCCTCGTGGCCCCCGAGGGGGCAGGAGGGTGGCGGAACAGTATTGCCGGGATTGCCCCCTCCTCCCCCCCCTGGCCTGTGTCACCACCTTCCCCAGCTTTGCTAACTGGTCGGGGGATGCAGTAACCCTCCAATGCCGCATGACTTTTCCACACTGAATTAACGGTGGGTCGGCGGGCATATACTCGCCCTCTACATAGACTGGCCGAAAGGGTGGGTCCCCTCATGGGACTGTCGACGCCAGGACCTGGTGCATTGATTATGGCTACATATACACTAACACATAAGGCCCAGGGAAGGGCTCTGATCTTCCTTATCATATACCTAATTGAACCGTCCGGACCGTGATTAGCACACGATCCCCCCAGACTTGACAAGTTGTCCCTCTTCTTTTGAGGATATGGACGGTGGCCCGTTTCGCTACTGCCCTTTTGGTATTTTAAGGGAGTTTCCCCATTGTTGGTTTTTGCTGCTAATTGTTTTTTTCCCCTTTATTGATGTCTTCCCGAAATTTATGTGTGTGGTGGGGGGGTATCCATGGGAGAATTGAAGGTGGGAGCACGGTGGAGGGGCGCTAGGCGGATGTTTGTGGGGGCGGAGGAGGGGAGCATACTATGGCATGATGACGACGAACAACATATGCACCTGGAATATTAGAGGTATGCACACTCCACAACACCGTTATCAGATATACTCATACTTGAAAAGGCACCGGGTGCAGATTGCACTCCTGCAGGTAACACACTTGAACAAGGCAGAGGTGGTCGCGCTGCGGCGTAGGTGGAGGGGGCAATTGTATGCTACTGAGTACTCCTCGTTCGCCCGGGGAGCGCTGATATGGGTGAAGCCAGGTACCCCCTTTGCAATGACTGATGTCCAAACTGACCCGGAGGGCAGATATGTGTTGGTGAGGGGCCGCATTGATGGGCAACCTATAGTACCAGCATCCATATACTCTCCGAACACGGAACAGGGGGTCTTCTTGGCACGCGTCTCAGAGAAGCTGGCGCCTTGGCACGGAGTCCCCTGGGTTCTGGGGGGGGACTACAACACGGTGCTGGATCCCACACTGGACCGCTCGGCCCCGCCTAGACCCAATGCCACATCCCTGGGAGCCACAAGGGCGCTCACCCAGTGGGCGGCACGATGGGACCTAAGGGATGCCTGGCGCGCACATAACCCTAACACTAAAATATACTCCTACTTCTCAGGGGCACACTCGTTACATGTCCGCCTAGACAGATATATGGTGTCCTCGGAACTGTTGCCACACATAACGGATTCGCAGTACATGGGCAGGACGCATTCTGACCACAACCCGCACACGCTGCACATAGCTTGGGAGCGCCCACACCCGCCCATCCCCACGTGGCGATTACAGCCGGCTTTACTGCTAGACGCCCCCTTCCGAGATTCCCTGCAGGCCTGCGTGGCGGGTTACTTTGCTGCCAACTCGGGCACGGCGTCCTCCCCGCAGATCGAGTGGGACGCCTTCAAGGTTGTGGTGCGGGGCCACTGCCTGGGCACACAGGGCGGCATACAGACACAGATAGAGAAAGACCTGCTCCGAGTAGAGACTGACTTGCTCCGCTGGGAACAGGAGGCGATAGAGGGAACAGGCGACAGGCTGGGTGAGGTCCGTGCGGAACATATGGCGCTACTAGAACGATTGCGCAACGTTAACTATGCAGCCCACTCGGCGCGAACGCACCAATTCAGCGACAAACCCGGGAGACTGCTGGCCTGGCTGGTCAGACAGGAGGGTCGTACTGAGCCGGTGTCCGCCATCCGGACAGCAGTGGGAGAGGTAGTGTATACTCAAAGTGCAATACATGGGGCCTTTGTGCAGCATTACCAAGACCTGTTCAGGTCCCAGCTGAGAGCTTCGTCGGTAACCATAGCGGCCTACCTGGAGAACATCCCACTGCCATCCCTTACGGACGCTCAGCGGGGAGAACTGGGGGCGCCTTTCACACAGGAAGAGATGCGTGAGGCTATCTGCGCCCTCTCCAATGGCAAGTCACCGGGTCCAGATGGCCTACCTGCCGAATTTTTTAAAACCTGTTCAGATGCACTGATCCCGGAACTGCTTAAAATGTATAATGCTGCGATAGAAGACTCGGCGCTTCCAGCCACGCTAAATGAGGCCAACCTGGTTTCGCTTTTGAAGCCGGGCAGGGACGGAACGAACATGGGCTCCTACAGGCCTTTGGCTATGTTGAACACTGATTACAAAATCTTCACCTCTTTGCTGGCCCGACGCCTAGCTATGGAGGTCACGGCCCTGGTACATGCTGACCAAAATGGCTTCGTGCCGGCGAGAAGCACTTCGCGCAATATCCGCCGTCTCTTCCGCATACAAGACGCCGCCGTGACCCACTGGCCGAGATCGGGTTGTCTGGTTCTCGACCTCGAGAAAGCCTTTGATTCGGTGGAGTGGCCCTATCTGGGAGCAGTACTGGACAGATTTGGCCTGGGAGACGCATTCGAGGAGATGGTTGACCTCATCTATAAGCGGCCCAGTGTCAGAGTGCGAACGGGCAGGCTGCTCTCGGAGGTAGTGCGGGTACGCAGAGGCACCCGGCAGGGTTGCCCACTGTCGCCCCTACTCTTCTCGCTGGCTATCGAACCCCTGGCTGCGCTGCTGCGTGCACGGGGGGCGGCTTGGGGGATCCCACTGGCTGATGGTACACACATAGTTTCGCTATACGCGGACGACTTGCTTCTATACGTACGAGACCTCACAGCAGTGCCGGACGCACTGTCGGATATCTTCCGGACGTTTGAAACAGTATCAGGGCTTAAAGTCAATTGGGCGAAGTCCGGAGTGTATTCATTTAGCCGAGACACGCGGGAGTGCGACGTGCACCTGGGTGGAGTCAGGCTAACCTGGTATCCTACCACCTTTAAATACCTTGGAGTGCACATATATAGAGACGTGGAGAACATACTGGAGGGGAACCTGGGACGAGCCATGTCCTCTTTACGAGCCCAGATGGCTTTCTGGAAAACGCTGCCACTAAATGTACCGAGCAGGATTGCTTTAACTAAAATGATAGCATTGCCTAGACTGCTCTATCACTTTGCTAACACCCCGCTGTACGTCCCCGCAAAGTTTTTCCGGGACCTTGAATCGATGATCCGTAACCTGATCTGGAACACGGGACGCCCCCGAGTGGCCCTGACGAAACTGTACTCCCCAGTAACGGAGGGAGGGCTGGCGGTTCCTAATATGGAACTGTATTATTTGGCGGCACAGCTGCAATGGGTGACACACTGGCTGAGCGATGCGCATTTAGACGACACTGCCAACTCCACATACATATGGACACACACACAGATATGCACGCTGTTCCATCCCTTGACAAAGGGACCGCGCCCACTGCCCCTACATGTAGCTGTGGCCCGCAAGTGTTTCCTCCGCAGTTTGAAATTGACCCGAGAAACCAAGCCATATGCACCTGCGGTTCCTCTGTTGGGCACACCCAGAAGGGGCGGAGCAGTGACGACGCGCACGCTAGAGAGCTGGAAGGAGGCTGGAGTGGAAACGATAGGTGACCTTGACGCGGACGGGGCTTTGCTCCCGTTTGAGGAACTGACAGAGAGCACGGGTCTACCGGCGGGATAATTCCTGACACATGCGTCTATCCTGAGGACGTACACAGATTCCTGGGGAGATGTTCGGGAGGAGCCGCTGTTGCACCATGCAATGCAGTATCTGCATGTGATGGGCAACGGTACCCACATCATTCACTGGCTGGCACAGGCCCTCCTCCTACACACACAACGATCCACGCAGCCGATAAGAGACAAATGGGCCACCCACCGAGGAAGGGACTGGACGGATAAGGAATGGACCATGATCCTAGCTTGCCCTATGAACATCCCGCGCAGCGCCCGCTTCCGAACCATCCAATTTTATATAATGCACCAGGCGTACTTGTCCCCAGACAGGATCAACAAATACTTCATGATCGACACCGCTGCCTGTCCCTGATGCGACCTGATAAGTGCGGACATATTGCACATGCTCTGGAATTGCCCCTCTCTGGCCACATATTGGGGGGAGGTGACATCTCTATTAACGCACAGCGCTGGACCGGGGCTACCACACACTTGGGAGGCCTGCATACTAGGTCTGTATAGAAGAAATAAGCCAAACAAGACTCAAGCCAGGTTCTGGGACCTAGGCCTCATCACAGCCAAGAGGTTAATCACCAAACACTGGAAAAAACGGGAGCCACCAATCCCTAAATACTGGTGCGCTTCCTTCACCAATTGGGCTACAGCAGAAAGTGTGGCTTTACATCGGGAGGAGGTTGCGGGCTTGAGGCAGGTTCCAATTGCGCAGCTCTGGGATGGTTTTGTGGGTTCCCTCCAAAAAGAAGGCGTGACCAGGGGATTCATATAGGGATCGACACGAGCGAGATCACACAGAAGGTATAGCGGAGGATACGCTGGGCGCGCGGACAGAGCTTTCCCACTCCCAATAATAAAAGCACGTTCGGAGCGCTGGCTGTGTAGCATATCTAGATTGACAGAGGTTGCCGCCTCCCCGAATGCCCGGAGGGCTGACACCTGCGCCCATAACACGTCCGACACACTACCCTGTGGGCAGGATAGCTGTCTACCTGCAAACGCGATGGTACCACAAAGGCCCGCTAAAGTGTCTTCCTAGCCACCATTCACAGCGACACTCTCTTATACACACTCTACCTCCCCACCCCCCCCCACTCCCGTATAAACACCCCCCGTTTAACTGTTCTGGATACTTGCCTTCCATATATAGATTATGAGACTGGAGACATACACACACACCGACACCGACACCGGCATTAGGACCGATGTGAGTCGCGTCTCTTCAGCTGACTGACAGGCTATGCAACTACCCGTGCGAAACACTACACAAAGAAGGGATGAAACGAGAGGCTCCGCTGTCCCTTAGTAGGCGGAGTACCTCGTGGCAAGGGTTGACCACATACGAGTGTCAAATACACCCACACTATTGACAAACACAGGAGGTCAGCACGCAATAATTATAGGTTTCGGAAGAACGGCTGCCGACATGTTCCTTGGAGACACAGCCGACAAAATGGGACGCACCGATAAGCAATGTCCAGTTTACAGAGTTGAAATGTTTTCTTACGTCATTTGCAAGCACATTGTACATAAGAGCACCTGTAGCGCGAAGGTTACTGTCAACGAACTACGGCTTTAGGTGGCCGATATGTGACTGCATATGTGTTACATGCGCCTCTTTGTCCATTACAGACACCCACGAGTTGCAGCCGGCCCTAAGGGTTGTAGGCTATGCTATATGTACTGCAATGAGAAATATTAATAAAGTCTTACCAAAAAAAAAAAAAAAAAATGGGGGCCTAAGGAAATGTGTGCGCTCCCAACACCTGTTCCCAAAAATCTGGGAGTCCAATTTGCTGATAACTTTCCTATGTGGGACACGCCAATGCCATCACTTCCTTGTGTTTCTTTATGTTTAAATCAATCACTTAGGAAGGTCTTCCCTATCATCACTTTGGACCTACGCAAAGCAGTGATCACAGCACTGGTCTTTTCTAAAATAGGCTACTGCAATGGGGTTTTTCTGACTGCTCACAAGAACGCTCTGGACAAGCTCCAAATTGTCTAAAATGCGGCTGCCAGATTGCTTCTAGGAATACCAAAACATCAATCGGTCTCCAAGTCTTTCCTCTTACTTCATTGGCTCCCGGTGAGAAAGCAGGTAATGTTTGAGTCTTTGTGCATAGTCTTTAAGATCCTCCTCCCATGCCAATTTGGTCATTCCTACATTTAAAAGAGACACCTGGGGAGGCAAGAGCTTTGCAGTGGCTACTCACAAACTCTGAAAAGAAAAACCTTAAAAATCTGTTTATCTAAAACCTGGCTGTTTACCAATTAGTTCAGCACTAATTTGTTGTCCCTCCTAGATGTCTGGTTCTATCCTTTACCCTGGCCCACCTTCTGCGAGTCAGTGCCTAGACACCTGCGGGTAGTAGTGCACTTTAGAAATCTTAATTTCATTTCATTTCAAGGACCACTTAGCTGACCCAAATGACATTTTGAGGTACTGGGTTTTTCAGAACCGGTACCAAACCGGTAACCCAGCGGTGCCAGGGTACACCCAAAGACCTCGGGTTCTTTCCTGATTCAGACCACAGAAACTCAGAGTCTTCTAGGTGAAGTCAAGGATCGATTTTATTGACTGCAACCAAGGTAACAAGCGTCCTAGAAGTACAACACACGGGATGTATATTCTCAGGAGACTGCTCAACTTCACAAAGTCAGGCTTCTCAACTTCACAAAGTCAGGCTTCTCTTTTTATACGAAATATTGTGCTTTAGGCAAACATTCTTCGAATTTACAGTATACTATTCACATTTCTTTGTTACAAAGGAAAAGCAGAGTCATGATGACATGTCCACATTTCACTTCGTCCAGCCCACAACAAATCACCCGGCAAGGCCCAACATTTCATCAGATATCGGTGGACCCCCAATAAAAACGGGCACCTCCCCATCATAAAGCAATTGAGAGAAAAGAGCAGGGACAGGTGTGAGCAAGATTCGGCAGGGTGTGTGTGTGCTGAAAAGGTTTTATGGCCTGTTGAGCCTTGATGCTATCTCATTCGGCCACTGGGAGAGGAACTGACCAAACAGGTCCGGCCTGGGGCAATGGTTCCAACTTGCCCAGGTCATAGGAAAGTCGACCAAGGTGTACGTGTCCTTTTGGAATCGAATCTAGCTGGATTAAAGCCTATGTAAAGGGCAACTCATAAAATGGCTGCCATACATAAAATGGAAGCCGAGGGTTCAGAACGATGATGGCGATTTCGAGGTGAAATCGTCACTCGAATATGCTGAAAATGCTTGTACATGGTGTACTCGTCATTCTCGGTCTTTTGATACTAAATTCGTCATGTTACGATGAAGTTTTATTCTTGAGTCCAGAATTATTACACGAGTCCATAATTTTCAGAACCACAAACCCTCCTTTTGCCCTTACATGGGCAATTAATCTATCCTCATGCTAATCTGAGTCCAGATCTATATTCCTAAAGTCATTGAGATGTTGCTGTAACATCATTCTAGTACCTAGTTCGTCTCTTAATACAGGCTTCCTTACACATGATGTAACACAGAGGCCACATATTGCAGGAGCACACTGTATGCACAGACAGAACAGGAAAAGAATGGCTAAGACCATCCCAATGACCATGAGAATTTTCCATCCCCAGGCGGATATCAGTTCCCAGAACCATCCGATTAATGACCAATCTCCTTTATCCACATGAATAGATTCGGAAATCTTATGCAGTTTAGAGATGGCCTGGTACACTGTTATCTGGAATGAAAACACAGCAACTCGATTGGATCAATCTACATACCCCACCTCGGTCTTCAAGTATGACATCTAATGCGACCCTGTTCTGAAGGGTCATAAGTCGATCCGACTGAAGTTCAGCAGTCAAGTTACTAAGGGCACCAGCAGTTTCAATCACAGTGGATTCAACCACCCTTGTCAATTGCCTTATGTTCCTGCTGTTAGCCATGGATCCCCAGAACGGCAGAAAACCCTTTGCGAAGTCCCCAAATTCTTGTCCTGCAGTGTCTTCTTTGCTCAAGACACCTCTAACTATCCTTGTCTTGTGGTAATCTGCCGCTGCTGTGTAGGTGGGAGGCAACAGGAACGAAACAAAACATGAGCCCGAGAAGTCAGGGGGCAACCATGTATAGGCTCTATCATGGCAGATGAAATAGGTGCCCTTAGCTGCTAAAAATGAAGGGGAAGTCTGGGCTGCAAAAACATAAGTTTTAGTGCAGATACTCTTCCCTAACTGAGCTCTGGGATTCGTGCCATTACCTTGCAGACACAGATGACCCTGATGGGGTACAATCCAAATCGGGGAAGATCTCTTAGCTTGCTGTTTCTCACTCAGAGTAGCTCCATATCCGGTTACGTTCCATCCTATGTATACTAGTGTCTCATCTCTCGGGATAGTCTCATAAGAAATACCTTCCTTAATCATGTCTACTATACCCTTAACTAGAGCACTATTTTTAGGATTGTTTGTTACAGAACGTAGGGGGTAGACTTCATGCGCATATATCAACATTGTTCTGTATGCCCACACAGAACCATTGTGGCTGAAAGGCAGGACCAGATAAGGAATACCTTTATCCGTTGTGTGAGGCATAAGACCACACACCCAACAGTTAGTCGTGTTCATTACAAGTTGGTGTTGGTGCAAGAGCTGAACAAAGGAGTTGTTAATAAACTCTAATCTCCTAGCTGATTCGTGTTCAGGAAGGGGTTGAAAAGAGTGTGGGGAAACAGTAGAAGGAGGAGGTATAGGCGATGTAGTGGGTGCAAATGTTACTCGAAAAGAGAACAAAACATAACTTATTAGAAATATCATCACACTGAATAGCATAAAAATGCACAATATCAAAAAGCTTTTCTTTGTCATTATATTACAAATCTTGTGTTTAAAGTTCATTTCCTTGGCAGGTCTCTCCATCTCGGGAAACTCCATCCTCTCTAAAGTGCTGCCCGCGACGGGAGGTTGATTCTGCTAAGGAATGCTTCTGTCAGTCCAGGGCAACTCCCTTAGACCAACCAGAACTGCCGACCTAACATCGTCAGCTGCACCCCAAAGACTTTAAGCAATCGCGGCCCTAGCAGCGGAACCCGGATGGCGGTTCGAAAAACAAAAATAAGCAAGTTTCTCAGATGGGAGAGCTGCACTTTTCAAAAATAGTACTAGGAGGAAAAAAAGAATTGTTTTATTTGTCTATAGGTCTCGGCCTCAAATTGTAGCGCTTTTTCCCGGGTATTGTCTGATCCTGAAACAGGAGTTCAGGCTCTGTAGTGTCCAATGGAATTGACGGTGATACAGCTGGTTGCAAAAGTTTCTCGCTCTCTTGTTCAGTAAATGTTCCTTTTACTCGTGCATCACTGAAGGGTAGGAAACGTGGCACGGTTTCAGTTTCTGAGTCAGCGACACCCTTCTGGACCCACTGGTCATAAGGCAGAGGTAAAGGGATCTTTTTACAATGGACCCCGTGGATCCAGTTGGCCTTCCCCTCCACTCGAACTGCTGATCTTGTGGAAAGAAGGACAGGGTGCGGTCCGGTCCACCTGGGCTGGTCGTTCTTTGTTCTCGGGAAGTTCTTGACCAGCACCCAGGATCCAGGGTTTATTGCGTGTCCTGGAGCTTCAGAGACCGGAGGCAGGGTGTCGTGAACCTGTTGATGCAAAACACGCAATTTAGCCGTCAATTCATACAGATAATCAAGCAAAACAGGGTGTTCCAGTTCGCTGAACTTAGTGGGCCTTGGCACTCCCCATATGTTGGCCGGGCGGCCGAAAACGATTTCATAGGGACTAAGTTTCACTCGTGAATGCACAGTCATTCTGGTGGATAGGAGTGCTAAGGGTAGAGCATCAGGCCATTTAAGACCTGTGCTCGCTTGAATTTTGGCTAGTTTTAATTTAAGCGTGCCATTATAACATTCTACTAATCCAGCTGATTGGGGGTGATTTGCAGGGTGGAACTTCTGTTGAATGCCTAGCCCTTCACATACTCTCTTCATCACTCGACCCACAAATTCACTTCCATTATCACTCCAGACCATTCTAGGCATTCCAAACCTGGGGAAGAACTCTTTCACAAGGGCTTTAGCTGTGGATAAGGCAGTATTGTCTTTTAGGGGGTATGCTTCTACCCATTTTGAGAAGGCACAAACAACAACGAGTACGTATTTTAAATTGTTGCACCTCTCCATGTGAATGAAATCTAGCTTCAAAACCTCAAACGGATACGTAGGAGGTGCAAAATGACCAGCTGGAGTTGGGGTTCCCCTACCAGGATTGTGTTTCAGACACACCATGCAATTCTTGATGACATTCTCTGCACACTTGGGAATTCCTGCATTTTGCCATACTGGAGCCAACAACTTGCAAATCCCTTTCACGCTGATATGAGCCATTCCATGAGCCATTGTAACCACTGCAAGCACATATGCATCAGGTAACAACCATCTCTGATGCTCTGACAATTCAATCCAGCAACCATTTGCATCCATTCTAACCGTACTTTCTCTCCACATGCTCAACTCTTTCTCTGTAGCCTCAGCTTGAATAGACTTCACACTCTCTATCGTGTCCTCACACATTCCAACATCACCAACCCATCTTGCAGTACCTGCAACATACATGCGGCTCATCACATTCCTTGCAGTTTCTTTCGCGATTTCGTCAGCAAATGCATTTCCACGACCCACATCATCAGTCACCTTCTTGTGAGCACTACATTTCACAATCGCCACTTGCAGAGGCATGGTCAGTGATTCAAGAAGCTCATTCACCAACTGACCATGCTGAATCTTAGCTCCATGCGAAGTCAGGAACCCACGTTCTTTCCACAATCGTCCAAAACTGTGAGCCACACCAAATGCATACTGACTGTCGGTATAGACAGTCACTTTCATTCCTTTTGACAACACACATGCTCTTGTAAGTGCAATCAACTCTGCTGCTTGAGCTGAATTATGTGGAAAACGTGCAGCTTCAACAATTGTATGCAAAGTCGTGACAGCATATGCTGCAGTCGTGTCACCATTCGGAAGCTTGAAGCATGAACCATCCACCCACAATGTACCATCACATTCAGCAAGAGGAGTATCGTAGAGATCTACTCTCCCTTTCGTTTCTTCTTCTGTTCTAAGAAAACAATCATGCTGTTCTGAAGCATCTAATTCCTCTACAATTGGCAACAACGTAGCTAGGTTTAAAGTGTTGCACCTTTTTATGTGCAAATGACTAGCTAACAATGTTAATTTGTAACCTGACAATCGAGCACTAGTTAAGTGCTGTGTCTTGGTTCTATTTAACAACGTGTCTACTGCATGTGGGACCATCACAACTAGTGTATTGTTCATTACTAGACCAGCAGACTGTCGGATAGAACCAGATGCTGCCGCTGAGGCTTTTAAACAACTTGGCAACGCTCTAGCTACTGGATCCAAAGTCGACGAAAAATATGCACATGGACGCTGTTTGTCCCCAAACAACTGAGTCAACACTGACAATGCACAACCTTCCTTCTCATGGACATACAATGTAAAGGGCTTACTGTAGTTGGGGGTACCTAACACAGGAGCCGAACATAATGCTGTGCGCAATTCAGAAAAACTTTTCTGACACTCTTCAGACCAAGGAATGGGATTGGGTGTATCTTTACACGTTAATGCCACCAAAGGTTTGGCTAATAATGAAAAATTTGGAATCCACTGTCTACAGTACGATGTAATGCCCAAGAAAGCACGCACTTCTCTCTGTGTTCTTGGCACACTCAGTTTCGCTATTGCCTGAATTCTTTCTGGGGTCAGTTTCCTTCCCTCCTTCGATAAGAGATGACCTAAGTAGGTCACTTCTTGTCGACAATATTGCAGTTTTGAGAGAGACACTTTGTGGTGCAACTCACACAAATGACGCAACAATGACAATGTGGCTTCTTTACAGATTTCCTCAGTATCTGCAGCAATAAGCAAATCATCAACATACTGAATAAGGGTAGCACCTTCAGGTAAAAAAATCGTGTCAAGCTGTGTTTTTAGAGCTTGACTATATATTGATGGACTTTCACAATAGCCCTGAGTAGCGCGTTTAAAGCGGAAGCTTCGTCCTCCTAAACTGAAGGAAAAAATATCCCTGCTCTCCTCAGCAATCGGGATGCTGAAGAAAGCATTCTTCAAGTCAATCACCGAAAACCAAGTGGCAGAAGCTGGAATCATAGTCAATAATGTAGTAATGTCGGGGACAACTGGGAATTGTGGCACAACTATTTTATTGACCTCTCTAAGACCAATCACGAATCTGTAAACAGGTGGCTGGGAAGGGTCAGTTCGCTTTAAAACAGGCAGAACAGGGCTATTGCAAACGTTGCCTCTTGTCTCTTCAATGACATCTTTTCCAATTAGATCGTAAACGATCGCTAGCAAAGCTTTTTCACCTTCACTAGAGATTTTGTATTGGGGAATTCGTGGCATTCTAACATTGGCTTTCAATGTTACAACATATGGCGGTATTTCCAAAAGACCTACATCATTAGGACCAGTAGCCCAAAGAATATTAGGGAGAGACGACAATTCTGTTGGAAGTTTGTCTCTCAACAAATACATTGGAGAAACCACTTTCTTACCCAGTGTAAGTTGTACTCCAGAAGGAGAACAGTACAAAGTCGCATGCAATCTTTTTAGCAAATCTAATCCTAGCAAGTTTTCACCACAACCTGTTGTCAGAATAAGGGGTGCTTCGAATTCACAAGGTCCAACAGAAAGGGACAAAGGGTCAGAAATCGGATTTCTAACTGGGGCGCCAGAAAAACCTACTAATACATTCGTTTCGCCAGACAAAGGTGCGCCAGGGAGTTTGGAGTGCATAATAGAACTCTTTGTAGCACCAGTATCCAACAGAAAAGGCTCTGACACACCTGATGTAATCACCTCAACGTAAGGTCCACTCTGATCTACTGGAACTGAAACAACTCCCTCTCTTTGTCTATGGCTGTCCTAGCAATCATTACCTTCCCAATGCTCATCTTCTGTATAGTAATCATCAGCATAGTACTGAGCTGTCCTACCAGATGCGTTATTCTGCTGATCAAACCTATTCATCGAATTTTGAGGTGGAAGAGGCTGTGTGTTCTGGGGGAAATTTCCACGTCCTCTACCTCTAGACGCTTGCTGAACACCTCGACCTCTTACACCAGAAGCACAATTTGCACGCTGTAATAAAATAGGACAACTATACTTGAAATGACCCTCTTCCTTGCAATATGAACACTGATTGGGGCCTACAGGGACACGTGGCTGAGTATACTCGACTCTTTGCGAGTTCCTCTGATACTGTTGAGGCTGCTGATAATTATTCTGATAGTTACTCTGACCACTATTATTTTGACCACCACTATTCTGGCCACCACGTGGCGGATATGCTTGCTGTAACAAAACCTTCGTTTTCAACTCTTTCGTTTTCTTCTCTGCTCTATCTTTCTCATCTTTGTCTCAATTTTCGTAATACTGTGCAGTAGCCAATATCTGTGCTGAGGAGGAAACTGCCCATGAACTCTCTGAATCTTTTAACTTTTTACACAACTCTGGAAGCAGATTGTGCACGGATTTATCGACGAACAAACGCTGACCACCTTCTGTGCTCATATCTTGACCACTGTGGTCGACAAATGTCTCTTCAAACCTGGTGAAGAAATCTGAGACCGTTTCATCTTTCTTCTGCTTACATGCAGACAACTTATCCCAATTTACACGTATTGCAGGCATTATCGTTTTCATGTAATCAATTATTTTAACCAGGAAGTTCAGCTACTAAAGGCTCAGGCTTAGCACCACCAACTTGTCGGGCATCTGCAGCAGCAATATTAGCCCATGAGTCACCTAACTCCTGATCATGATCTGTATGACGAATCTTACCCCATAAAGGCTGTGGAACAACATTCCCAAATAACATATCGATATCGGCTAAATTCATGATACATGACCCTGCAGTCTGTAACAACTCTTTGTAATACCCTGCGGGATTTTTACGGGGATCAGGTAATGTCTGTTTAAGGGCTAAAACTTCAGCTCGCCTCCATGGGACATGTACCCACAACCGCTGAAAGTGTGGCAGAATAGGTGGGTGAGCATTTGCGTCACCCTCTCTCCATTGTGGGGGAACCTCTCTCATGGGGTACTGTCGTGCCTTTTTCCTACCGGATGTGCCATGCTCAAATGACGACTGAGAACTGCCCCCCTTACTCCGAAATGACAACAATGTCTCAACCGCTCTCTCGACATCGGGACCTACAATCATGCCCTCTCTAAACTCGAACCGTACACGACACAACTTTTGCGGGTTGCATTCCAGATCATTGTCTTCCAAATCCTCACAGAGGAAAACACACATTTGTTCAAAAACATATCTCTGCGTCGGTGCTTCCCATTGACGGAAGATTTCCATGACAGACTCTACATCATACCTTACAGTGTCCATAACCCATTTATGTGCTAAACGATTCAGTGAATCTCTCTCTTGATAGTCAGGCAGTTGACTTCGCAACTGTCTTTGTTCCATGTTAGGGGTCGTAGTAGGCGACCCGAAAAGAGGTGAGAAAAGATTAGTAACAGTGTTGGCCATTCTCTGCCGAACGGAAGGAGAAACTGAAGGAAGAACGGGTGGAAAAACAGGGTGAGATAAGGCAGGGGCAGAAGCAATAGCAGAGAGATCATTAGGAGAAATAGAAGGTGTAGTAGGCAAAGTCGTAGAAAGCACAGGTGAAACAGATGTGATCGGTGGGCCTTGAGGAGGCTGCACCGAAGGAGCAGGAGCCAGCTGAAGAACAGCTGGTGGGTGCTGTGGAGGAACAGGAGGCACAGGTTGCACAACTAAAGGTTGCGGAGGTGCCGTGGCATTTTGTGCATAAGGAGGTGGCGAATTCAATAAATGCGACATTAAGGGATCTTTTTCAAGCCCTTTTGCTGCATCTTGCTGAGGAGGTGGCAAAACTGGATAGCATTTATCTATTACCATTTTACGTTGCCTGTGCAACTGCTCACTCATCTGTTCTTCTTCATTGTCTTTAAACTGCATAGCAGCTTGCATTATCGAAATTCCCCCTTCTCTCTTATTTTTCTTCGCTAATTTAATTTCCTTCTGTTTGGCTTCCTTACGCCATAGGTGGAAAGAGTCAAACATCGCCGGCCGGGCTTTCTTTTTGAAAAGTTTAACTTCTAAGTTATCTAAGATTTCGGTATCAAAGCTACCATATTTGGGCCATTTTAAAACACCATCTTTTCTGGTGTATTTGATCCACACTTCATTGTATGTGATGGGGCCTACTCCATGTTTCACATATAACTCTTAAGTTGGAGTTCCAACCGGAGGAACCGGACACGAGTCCTCCAATCGGGAGTCCCTATTATTACAACCAAGACAAAACAAATTTCCAAGTCTAAGACCAGGCATCTTCGCTCTCTAGTCTAGCTCCAAACTTCAAAGGATTATCGATTACGATATTTCTCGTGAATACACGAGTCCTTCGGCTTTGGCACTTGCAAGTTCCAAATTAAAACCAACTAAGGACTGGGAGACGCTCCACTTATACTTAACTGAGATATCGATGACGTCACCAGAAGACTCGTCTTAGTGTTTCGCTCTACCAAACTTCAAGGGTCCAAATCAGGGCGATAGCCAGGGCAGCAGACCTTTGTAGCCGTCGGGAAGCGGGGAACCTCGCAGCAAAGACCTTCGGACCATGTCGACATGCAGGGGTCGATGAAGTGGTTGGCCGTCCTCCAGAATTTTCACACGAAGCTCCTCACGAACCTCTGGCTGGACTGGTATCGCTGGTATCGCCCCACGTTGGGCGCCAACTGAGGTACTGGGTTTTTCAGAACCGGTACCAAACTGGTAACCCAGCGGTGCCAGGGTACACCCAAAGACCTCGGGTTCTTTCCTGATTCAGACCACAGAAACTCAGAGTCTTCTAGGTGAAGTCAAGGATCGATTTTATTGGCTGCAACCAAGGTAACAAGCGTCCTAGAAGTACAACACACGGGATGTATATTCTCAGGAGACTGCTCAACTTCACAAAGTGAGGCTTCTCTTTTTATACGAAATATTGTGCTTTAGGCAAACATTCTTCGAATTTACAGTATACTATTCACATTTCTTTGTTACAAAGGAAAAGCAGAGTCATTATGACATGTCCATATTTCACTTCGTCCAGCCCACAACAAATCACCCGGCAAGGCCCAACATTTCATCAGATATCGGTGGACCCCCAATAAAAACGGGCACCTCCCCATCATAAAGCAAGTGAGAGAAAAGAGCAGGGACAGGTGTGAGCAAGATTCGGCAGGGTGTGTGTGTGTGCTGAAAAGGTTTTATGGCCTGTTGAGCCTTGATGCTATCTCATTCGGCCACTGGGAGAGGAACTGACCAAACAGATCCGGCCTGGGGCAATGGTTCCAACTTGCCCAGGTCATAGGAAAGTCGACCAAGGTGTACGTGTCCTTTTGGAATCGAATCTAGCTGGATTAAAGCCTATGTAAAGGGCAACTCATAAAATGGCTGCCATACATAAAATGGAAGCCGAGGGTTCAGAACGATGATGGCGATTTCGAGGTGAAATCGTCACTCGAATATGCTGAAAATGCTTGTACATGGTGTACTCGTCATTCTCGGTCTTTTGATACTAAATTAGTCATGTTGATGATGAAGTTTTATTCTTGAGTCCAGAATTATTACACGAGTCCATAATTTTCAGAACCACTATTTTTGAGGGGCGCTGTGGGTGAGGGCCTGGAAACTGTAATCAACCCATGACAGGGAGATGTGGTCTGTAAGGCAGAGCCAAAACAAACAAACCATCTTAAATGCCAAAATAAGTAAAAACGAATGAAGGATAACACAAGTGTAGCAAAATTAAGCAGGGTAGAAGTGTCAGTGGACTGTAAGGGCCTGATTATGAGTTTTGGCGGTGTGAGGGCAGGCAGTACACCAATGTCACGCCCCCCACACCACCGAGTCTCACCAGCACCCGCCCACCAGATTATGACTTTAAAGTGGTCTGGTGTGGCAGGTGGTGTGGCGGTCCCAGGGTGGTGCCTCTTTCAAAGGGTACTGAACTGGGAACACCTCAGAAGGTTCCTGCATGGTATGGACTCAAAAGTCCATGCCGTGCAGAAACATTTGTGAATGCATTTATGGGGGCACATGTTATGCCCCCCTCTGGGCATCGACAAGCATAGGAGGCACAGGGGACTCTGTAGGGCCTCCTCTGTTTCCTCTCCTCCATGGTGTACATGGAGGAGGAACCTCCATGACACCGCCGGCGGAAAGGAAACTTGTAAGATGCTTGGCGGGACCGCAGCAGTCCCGCCAAGCATATTACAGCATCCTGACTGCCACAACAACTCCAGGGTGCAGCGGTTCCCTTACGGCGGCAGCCCTGGTCCCAGGGCGGTCTGACAGCCCAACTGGTAATTGGGTGGTCAGACCGCCTGTGTGGCAATGGGTGGACTGCCACCGCAGGTCCGCCATGACTCTGGCCGTCCTCGGACCACCAGACTCTTAATTAGGGCCTACGTGGGGTGGCTCCTGCCCCATCTGAGGCCCAGCAGTAATTAAAAACAGTCTTTGAAATCGGTCAATATCGGTCCCTTTAATATTAATATTAACTTTTCAAACAAAAACACTGATTGGTTTATCAACAATAACTGCAAAACTCCTTATTGTAATCCATGTCAACGATGTACTCCATGTTAACATTACACGTTTTACATTATTTTGCATTCCCTGAGAGTATTTGATTTCTTCAGATGCTGTATTTCTGTGTTCTATTTGTGATTACAGACGTTATAAATATGTGTATTCCAGGATTCTCAGTATTTTTGGAAATTTACAGGTAAGTATATGGGGTTAACATGTTTGACGCTATCACACCCACCACATTTGATTCTCTCAGAGTCTTCATCGGGAAAGGCACATAAAAATTAATGGTCGTGTGAATTGCTGCTGTGCATCTCAAAAGGTGACTGTATCAAACCTGTTTTTAAGCAATTATTATTTTATTTAATACTTTTAAAAACTGAGCTTTCAGGATGAATGCAAAGAAACTGATTAAAATGTTGTTTCTAAGCAGGATTGTCATACTCTAATAAATGCTTTGAAAGGACAGTCTTGAGAAAAAACATTAAGTAAATAATGTGGCTAAAGTGTAGTAGATGTACAATTTTAAATAAATGGTCTTTAGGGAGTCTGAACATTTTTCCATTCTTCTCTGGAATATGCAAAAAATG
Source organism: Lissotriton helveticus (assembly GCF_964261635.1). Taxonomy (NCBI): domain Eukaryota; kingdom Metazoa; phylum Chordata; class Amphibia; order Caudata; family Salamandridae; genus Lissotriton; species Lissotriton helveticus. The sequence goes on along the minus strand of NC_136070.1, from coordinate 1,063,422,085 downwards.
TTGTGTCAGGTTACGTTTATAAGTAAAAATGTATTTCATACAAGTGACCTATAGAAAGAAAATGTAATATTGCTATATGCCTGGCTTTGCAGTGTTGTAGCAAAGTGGCCATGGACCATATTGCAAGCAGGAAAAATGTCTCCTGTCTCTCAGGTTGATATAAAAAAAAATCTAAAATTGGGATGTAGTTTGAGCATGCCATCCATGGGGCTCGATGCCACTGCACCAGCTGCACTATTGGTAAATATGCCCCTGCTTACGCTATAAAGAGGAAGGTTGGGAGAGTTAAAGGCACCTTTTGGGGTCATTGTTCCATACACTGCTGAACAGCTTGTTTGTCAGCAAAATGGAGTATAAGGGGAAGTGCAGTAATTTCAAGCCTGTCTCACCCCCTCAACATCCCCCTGCAGCACAAACAGCAGGAAAAGGTCTGTAGTGGGGGAAGCTTTGAATCTTTACCAGTGGCGGCTTGCAGTGGGAGTGCTGTGGGGTGGTGAGGCGGGGGAGAGGCAGTGTGGGGGGTAGTGGGGTCAGACATACGATGTCTACGAGTACAGTAAGTAAAAAAAACAAAAAACTATTTACCTTGCGCTCAACGCATCACCGAGTTGCGAGCACAAGGTAAATAGTTTTATTTATTTATTTACTTACTTTATTCGTGGACGTCGTATGTCCAACTCCACTACCCCCCACCCTACCCCTCCCCCGCCCACCGCCCCGCAGCACTCCCACTGCAAGCCACCACTGATTACTCTTTGAATTGAAATTGCTTTCACTATAATTGTGGATACGAGGACAGCTGCTGCTCATGTGTATATAATTAAAAAAACATTTTAAATGCAGTCAGACAATTACATTATGGGACCTAGAGAGGTGCGATACTCTGTATTTTGTGGATGCGTGTTACTGTAGGGAATGCTAAAATGTGTGTACACAGTAATATGGGGGAATGTTGAGTGGTCCACTGTACTGGAGAGGTGGCTTAAGCAGGGGCAACCACAGTCCTGTGGTGGTAGCCCACTTACGTCTGGACTGCCTACCAGTCCAGTACTGCCTATGATGGAAGCTCTCACCATGGCCACATGTGGACTGCAGAGATAATTGCATGCATATGGGATGACTCTTGTCACATGGTATTTGAATCCCTGTGGTGAGTGTTGGACTGTTGGGTATGGGGATTCCACAACTGTCAGTTGGGAAGGCAGATGCTGCTGGGTTGGTTTCCTGGCAGTGTGAATAAAGACTGCTCTTACCTACATCGCAGTCTGAGTGTCTTCTCTTTACAGAGGTTTTCGCTGGATTCTTAATTTGGCCCTGTAATCCAATCAAATCCATCCATCCAACCATCCATCCACCCAAACATTAACCTCAGCATGGAGTGGTTCTGAGTGCATTTCATTAAGGTATGTGCAGCGCACTAGTCTGCTGGTGGTGCCACCTGACCTCAGGTCCATTGACAATACTAGGAAAGTCAGGAAATTATCTACTTTGCATTTAAAGACTCATGTTTGATGTGCAGTATACATGTATCATGTTGCTTGTGCTCTGTAGACTATTCACAACGGAATTAACTAGCATTTACAATGCAATAGGTCTCTGGTTAATTAAGTTTTAGCTATTGGCATTGCTAAATATTGCAACACCAACTGCAACAAAAGCTATTGGTGTTGCATTATTTAGCAATGCCAATAGCTCAAACTTTAAGAATGCGAGACCTATTGCATTACCAAAGCAAAGAATAAGTCTGTTCATATTATATTCCATACACCTGTTTAAATCATGCATGTGGAGCATAAAACCTGGCACATTTGAGAAAAATATTGCAGATTCCATAAGTAATCCCACTGTAGTAATGCTTCTCGCGTTGATGGGCCCCAGATTTAAGATGAGGGGAGGGTAGTTACTTTTTTTCATTTAAAAAAAATGAATGTTATATTTTTCCTGTTCCAATTAAAAGACTGTTTAAACGGTAATAGTGTGACTCTTGTAGTGAATTTTGTTGTATGGACATTACTTTCTTAGGCTACGAGCAAGCTCCCTGCTAAGGGCGTGTGGCCGCAGTGTTCCACTGTTGTGCCCTAAATACCCAAGGGGGCTGAACTCCTTGTAAATTAGTGGGATGTATGCGACGCAGCAGAACTCACTGCTCACCTTTAACAACATGTTCTTTGAAATCCCATTAAGCTTGGCCAAACTAGCCCCATGTTAGCAGTGTTTTTTTTCACTGTGCATGCTGCATTTCATGACTTCATTTGCGGTCTCTCTAGCCTTTCGCACCTCAAAGCACTCCGAAACACTGTAGGCCTAAGGCAGTATGTCTGCATTATATATAATCAACCCAAATAAAGTGAGTAGGGTTCTTTTTTTAACTAGAATTGCTTTGCTAAACGTAATAAATGCAAGAGATACTTCTACATACCACATGGTGACATTGTTTAATAGGCATGCCATGTATAATTATTACAATACTTTATTTTGAAGTAAAAAAACAAATCCCTCAAATGGTTATCAAAATGCGATGTATAAATCCAGTGGGTTGTCTTTCAAATACATACTCCGCACGAGACCTGCAGTGTTCAGATCAGCAGCGTTGAAACAGCCGTCCATAGTCTGGTCATATTTAGCGTTCAGGGCCACGCAGGAGCTCGGCTGCATGGGGCTGGCGTGCAGGAATGTACCAGGGATGCCCACTGCGGTCTGGTTGTCCAGTAACAATATGCAGGCAGAGCAGTCACTGCGCAGCAGGCATCGAGTCCCCCGGCGTTAATAAATATTGGCAGAATGTGACATGAGTGAGTAAGGCGCGTGCATACCCTGCAACGGGTGAGCTTTTGGCTGTGACTGCAACCAGCGATGACTTTCTGCTCCCCTCGCGGTCCAGAAGAACCAGTGAGCAACATGGACACCTCGTGCCACGGACGTGTTGGGCTACACTCCTGCTGAGCGTCGGGCTGGGAGAGAGTATCATTGGATCTGACTGCGTCTCGTGCCCGTGGTTCACGACGGGCTGCGTAGTTGTGTTGTGGGGCACAACGAGGCTGCACAACATATACACAGCCCGCGTTGGCACTATCTTGGTGGCCGCACGCGAAGCATCTACTCTGAAGATCGAGGCTGCAAGACACGCAACAGGGGTCCTTGTGAATTCCACACCCATTATTTGGCAATCCGACATTCTAGGATGATTCACGTGTGACACTGACACTGCCTGCCCCTAGCCTCCCTGCTCTGACTCCTGGTGGGTTCCTTCGCCGCGCGGTGCCCTGCGCGTAGCCTTGTTGTCCTGCGACTAGTTTCCTGCCTTCGTCTCTTTTGTATTCCCAGTCCCTTCTCTACCTTTATCGCTTACCTCACACGCTCTCTGCTGCCAGCACTTCTATGCTATTGGTTTATTTTTATTATTAATAACATTACAAGTTTACAAATTAAATAAAAAAGCCAACGTTAAGTTACATGAGGCAACAAGTCAAATACCGCTGCTTCCTGAAATAAAGCCTGCCTGTTTATCAGCGCCGCGCGCCCCTCTGCAGACTCCTCCTGCATTCCAAAGTCAATCACGTGACCTCTTCCCGAGGCGCGCGACGTGATCTGATTCTTTCTGGCATGCTGAAAACAGCAGAAGTTCACGCGCGCAATGTAATCCTATGGCAAATTGATGCGCGTGGCCAGCTCTTGTCTTCACTTTCCTCTCGTTGTCGGCTGAGCCGACAGCTATAGTTCTCTGGCGAGAACGCGCTCCGCGCGTTTCTAGCCGAGACCTAAAAAAGGACATTGCACTTGCTACTCAAATCTAGAGCTTGCACTATATGCTTGAGTCAGTGGTCGATGTGTGGGGGGGATTCTGAGGAGCACGAGGTGCCCCAACTTTTTTAATTTTAGAAAAACGGTTCCCCTACATTTTGTTAAAAGGAAATCGTGCCCAGTCGGTTACCTCTGACAGCTGAAATGCTTCAGCTGAAGTGTAAAGCAGAGAGTCTCCTGTGCTGTGAAACTGAGGGAGGACAAAACAGCTAAATAAGCCTTCTTGCCTGGGAGCTACCAGCTAAGATGTGAAGTGCATACTTTAAAAAGACAGTTACCAAAATAAATTGCTTCCTGGTGGCACACATTTATTATTTTGAGGGTTTTGTAAGCTATGAAGTGTGTGATTTTAAATGACAGTTATTTAAAAAAAAGAAGTGCACTCCGTACAGCCTGCAAAACATCTATATTTTGGAAGCACTTTTTATCTTAAACCTTTTTTGGGCATTCTTTAGTAGCCTGTCTTATATTGTGTGCAATGCAAGTTTAAAATGTAGACTTACATGTCCAGAGTGGGAACTTCTAGCACTAAACATACACAAGTCACTATTCTCCACTGCAGCAACCAGGATTTGGTGCAGTGCATTAACTATTAGAGGTTTCACAAAGTAAGATAGTGCATTTGCCCCTAATTAACATAACGTGTACTGCATTTTCACTTAAGCTGTGTATTTTTTCATATGTAGTTACCGAAAGGTGAAAGACTGAAAAAAGTTACAGAATATATCTTTTTTTAGTCACGCTACAAGCTCACTCAGACCACCCCCTTGAGCACAGCATCACAGTTCACATACACCGAATAAGAGTGATGTCTCACAAAAGAACGTATTCTTAAATTAACAGCTTTGTGGAAAAGACATGCTGAGCACCTTTGTTGTCCAATTTAAGCTCTTTGTTTCAAGTTCTTTACAATTCCACCTAATGGCTGTTTTCATACGTAAAAAAACCTCAGATACGAAATGAAAGGGTGTAGGACTGGAATTACAATTAAGCGTAAAATGAAATAAGCGTGGCAGTCATTTATTAATAGAAGCACAACGGAACACAAATATAAACATTTCCAGGGAAAAAAATAGAGTTCAATTAACAGTCTCTATTGGGCCATTAGAAATGCAAAGGATATTTACTAGAAGCCCAGTTTATTTTTGGAACTCAAATTTACAACATTTCTCAGGAAATAAGTTTCCACTTTTAATACAGCTGCCCGGACACTATTATATCCATAACAATTACAGAGATTGGCCTCTTTTAGACAATTGGCCGGGCTCCATTATTGTTCAACAAAATACATTTTCAGGGGAGCTCTCGGAATTTTGCCCACTGTGCCCTTGGCCTCATTCTGCTGTTCAAGGTTCCTGGCACGCACCTTTGTCACAGAAACCTGTGTGCAGAGAGGATGGGTTCAAGAGGTGACGTCACCCATTGTCGGGTGCTACAAGAATTATTTTACATTGGAGGGGAGGTATTGCACGGATTCCGAAGTACAGACGTTGTAGCAAATATCATACCTGCTTTCACTGACGGGTCATTTAAACGCCTCTATGAAGGAAAACAGTGAAAAAAAACGTACTATGCATTGAACTATAAATCAGTGGAATATGTCAAGTTTCAGTGTTAAAGTTAGTTGTCCCCCTTTTTCTTTATGTATGTGTAGCTTTCCCGGAATTCATGGGTATATCTGAAATCCAGCAGAACGTATTGCTACAAAACATACCTGCTAAACTTCTCAAAGTCACCATTGGGAGAGCCAAATACATTATCTTTTTAAAATGTATACTATTAGTTTTAAGGCATCGAGCACTTGCTTTGATTGGCCATAAACCGTATGACAATTCTCGCTGGGAATATTATCAGTTTCATTCCAACCAACAAAAGGTCGTATTAAAAAATAGCAATACAGAAATGTAAAGTTTGCTTTTTGTGTAATCAGCAGGAGTAGGTATTATGGAAATGTAAATACTGCATAATTTTGACATATTCCTGCAAGTCTACATTTACCTTTTCCCCATTTTATCCCCACAAGGAAATGATTTTCAGCATACCTTGGAGAACAATCCCCTGTAGCATAGGGCCCACACCTTTGTGAAATATGGGAAGGTATGGGATATTTTCAAATCCCATTTCCAAACTCACTATAGGAAAATCACACTTTTGGCATGAGCATCATCATTTTTTTGGGACTAATGCTACTGTTTTTTGACTCTGTGTATGAGTCATTGTCCTTGTCCAGGCCCCACTGCATGTGCTCTGACCCTTAAAACATGTTGAAATTGGCTACACTCGTTCTTGGCATATTTAACTTACCGATATGTCCCTTATATATGGTACATGGTGAACCAAGGGTCTGTACCTAGGGAAAAACAGCAATATCAATGACGGCTGAACCTTTGCAATGCGATCGGAACAGCGAATGCGCCTAAACCACGCATTCCTTTACTGTGTATGTCCTTACAACAGCGTGCCTTAGGTAAAGTGGTGTTGGGCTTTAAAGTCCAATGCTTTCCCTACTGTTGTGCAGACTGGAGTTGGAATAGTAAAATATACTGTTGCAAACTCCAGCTCTTTACCTAAGGCAAGTCATGGTAAAGACTTGCGTCGGAAAGGAATGCGTGGTTAAGACACATTCGTTGTTCCGACATGGTTAGTAAGGCATGCATGGTTAGCCATGCTGGTTCTGTCATAGCACCACCATACCCAGGTCCTGTAAGTTGAATGTCAGTAGTGGACTGCAGCACACATTGTGCCACCACCAAAGAGACAATGTAAAACATGACTGCTGACCTGCCACCAGTTGACTTTCATTTCAGAGTCTAAATCAGCAGGAAAAAATTCAGAACGGGACCAACCTAGTCTCTTTAGTCGACCCATGCACCATCAGGGTCGGCCATTTGTATTTTAAAAATACATTGTCTGTGACTCTTTCTTCTTGCAAAGTTTTTAGTATTACATTTTGTGGGTAAAATATGTCAAAATAAATAGCAGGACACATATATTTTTTTAAACAAATATGTCTGTGAGTTTTTCTTTTAACCTTTTTCGGCCTCATGAATCCAATGAGATAAACAACCACAAGAGGCATGGCTATATAGAAAATAAAGCCCTTGCAGGGCATTATGGGGTGCTCTTTCCTAGGAGCAGTGAATAATAAATGAGAAGCTCCTGCCGTTCATTTATTCTTTTCTTTTAATGTTTACAATGGGCATCCGAGTGCCCATCCAGAATACCCATATATAATTTTTTATAAATCGAGGGGGGAGTGCAGCCCCACTATAAACCTTTCCAGAACCTGGGACCCCATCTCTTAGGGCTTTTTTTAAGGTTAAGAGGGCTTGCAGCTCCCCTCTCCAAGCCAAAAGTGCCCCCCAAGAACCCCTACCCAGTGCCTTTTATTTAAAAAATGTGGCGGTGGCATTTCCCCCTCCTTTAGCCACCATGGTCCCTGGAGACCCCATCACTGGAGTCTTTTTTGTACAAATAAATGGAAGATCTGTGCTGCCCCCCTCCAAAGAGAGCAAGGGCCCTGGGGACCCCAACCACCGGGGCCTCTAGTTGATGGCCAGTTGCCCACCGAGGCACCCACTAACTACTATGTGGGGGTCTGCTCCCACTGGGTACAAGCAAATTGGAGTTTCCCTCACTCTCCCAGGCAGGAAACCACAGTGTCCCCGGGTGGGCTCCCTGGAACACTGCATATTTGTGTGCCCTGGCTGATGGGGTCCCTAGAGACGGTATAGGCATGCGGAAAGGGAATGTGTGGCCAAACACCAAAACCTTTGCCAGCTTTGGTAATCTGTGATATTCCTTGTTGACACTCCACTCCTACAGGCCTCTTGCTTCTTGCATATGGAATTCACAGTAAATGTCAGGTCTCTTGCCTTTGTCTTAACTTTTCATACTAAACAGGTAGGGCCCATAGCCTTGATCAAAGACTTGTCACCATACCCAACTAATTCCTGCTGTGTTGAATATAAGCTTTCCCACAAAGCAAAAAGTGTAATACAATCACCCTCTAACCAATCAAAATCTGTACCCGTGAAATTTAACATTTGGGTGTACCCAAAGCCCCTGTCATTCAGTTTATCACACAAGGTCATGCTACAGCTGCACTGTGAAACCTCCAGTAATGAGTGAAGGGTGCAAGAAGCAAGCTCACAAAGGATGCTTATTGGCACATCCATAGAGTGGCTTTCAAAGAAGTTCAATATACCATGTTTGTATTCACATATTCAGTTGTCTGGCGCTCAGGGGCAATGAAGTTGGTCTGTCAAAATGGTAGTACATTCCTCATTAACTTATGCATTCACTGCCACTGCAAACCAATATGGGCTGTAAATCACCTGCAATAGGTTGTAATTGGTAAAAGTGATAGGTCTTGCTTCCTAGCAAAATTGCAACCCTCATGCAACCATGAGGACATCAATAGTAAATTCATCACTATGGATCTACCTGAAGTGCAAATTGTTTTTGCACTATTGCAGGTGTAATCCACACGTTGGGCCTTGTAAAGCTGTATATATGAATATATGTATGTATGTATGAGATATATCTTTAACATATACATAGCCAAACGGCAGCAAAGCGGTGTACAAGCTCAAAGACAAGCAAAAAGTCAATAAGTGATAGGAGTGCAGTTAGTTTGTGATGGATAATGCATTGTGATGTATTGTTCTTTACAAAGGGCGTCTCTATCTCCTGCTTAAAATGGAGCAGCGCTGGGGAAGTCCTAATAGACATGGGAAATTGTAAATCCTGGGTGTATGGATGGAAAAGGCCTGCTGTCTCTTTTTTCTCTTTTTTAAATTTCTTAATCTGCCGTCTGTTGGTGTCCTGGCTGCAGGCGTGTTGAGATTCACCAGAGATGGTGAGCTTCTCTACAAGATAAGAGAGGGTTCTGAACGTGATGGCTTTTTAAATGATGCAGTTGGTTTTGAAGATGGTGTGGGCCAAAAAGGGGAGCCAAGAAAGTTCTATCAAGATTGTTGTGATGTCATCATATTTCTTTGAGCCATAGTTGAGATGTGCTGTGGAGTGAAGGATGAGTTTAAAGCATGCCAAAGTGGAGTTTGGGAGGCTATGGAGCAGGATGATTCCTCCATCCAGATGCAATAGTAAGTGGACTAGAATAAGTTTTTAACCCACTTTCTGAAAGAAATGTTTTCACTTGCTTTATAAGAGAGAGCTGATAGCAGGCTGTTGTTGTTTTTTGGGCAGTGTGTTCCTTGAGGGTGAGGTTCCTGTGTAGGTTGAACCAAAGTGGGAACCTGTGGAAATTCAGCAAACAAGCCCTCAAAACCATGTCCTTGAGTCACTTTGTACTGTTTATTCTTGTCATTTAATGGGCATTGAATCTTGGTTGGGTTCAGTGCTGGACATCCAGGTCTAGATAATGGGCAGAGAGTGTTTGAGTTAGATATCGAAAGCAGAGGAGACTTTCAAGTACAGTTGTATATCATCAGCATATTGGTGAATCTTGATGCTGCTTCTGTAAATAGAGTACCGGGCACTTCCATGTAGAGGTTGAAGATGACAAAGGACAGATTGGTACTCTAAATGAAGCTGATGGCAATTTGAATCTTTTTGGGACTTGGAGGCGTCCATGTGAAGTAACTGGTGATGTTTGTTAAGGTAGGAGGAGAACCAGTAAAAGATATTGACAGTGTTTCCAATGTGACACTTCATGTTGTGTTTCAGGCTGAGATGGTTGAATGTGTTGAAGGCAATTTACAGGTCCAGCAATTATTTCAGGATGCAAAGGTGATCTTCATCTGTGGTCAGGAGAGCGTTGTCCTTGATATGAAAGGTAGAAGTCACAGTGATGCAGTGGAATCAGAAGCCTGGTAGTCATGCAGGAGATCATTAGCATTACTGTGGTATCAAAGTTGAGCATAGATTGACTTTTCAATTATCTTGTCAATGAATGGTAGGTGAATGATGGGCTGGTAGCATGTGAGGTATCCAGGGTCTTGTATATATTTCCTTAGCAGTACGAGGATATTGCCTATCTTGAGAGCTTCTGGGAAGATGCCTTGAGTGAGGGAAGCATTGACAATGGTGACTCGGGTGAGAGAGCATCCCGAGAGAGATGAAGTTGAAGGGTAAGATGTCATCAATATAATAAGTGGCTTTGATGGTGATGAGTCAGCGAGAGATAGGGCTTTGAAGACTGACCATTCTATGGGAAGGGGTGGGCCTAAGAGGTTGATGTTGCTGATGTGCTGTCAGGTCTTCTGTGTTTTTTCACAAGAGGATGATGCTATTGCACTTTTCTGTAGCGTGCTGAATAGATGGGTCTGTCAGGGGATTCATCCAGTGCTTGTTTGTCTGGAAACACATTCTGTTTCTGTTGGTGGCTTCATTTGTGATGTTGGCATAGTACTTTGCTTTCACAGATGTGTTGAGCTGTCTGCATATTGCACAGAGGGACTGCTGTCTCTTGAAGTCCTCTGGAGTTCTGTTTATCTTTTTCTTTCCTGTCTGCGGTTGGATTGTATAATAATTATTTCAAGTGTGGCTCTGGTATAGAGGTGATGAAGGAATACTGTTACCAACAGGCAACCACATTTACTCCCAAACGCATGCATTACTATTTAAAGGTCATGCATGCATCCAATACATAAACAAATTCGCATTTATTGGGGGTTACTTAAAACAATACTATAGTAATGTGGGTCACTATACAAAGACATTGATACATCAGTTAAAAAGAACAGAACTATTACAAACCTTCAGTAGCCTATAATTGTAAGCAAAGTGTCACAGAAAAGTGATCAAATATTGCAAGAGCCAGGCCAAAAAAGAAAGAAAGCAACAATAAGTTAATCATGGCATGCTGCCTGTCAGTAATAACACAAATCCATGGTGGGTGAAGATAAAGTAAACACATCAAGTAAATGTCCTTAAATAATCAAGGATAAAGGCAGAAAACATTCATTAATGGTAAAGCTTTATTCTTCAGTAAGAAACGGATGGCGTCCTACAGTTCTAAAGCTGGTATTGCTTATCATTACCCAATTTAATTCGGGCAATCCCTAAACGCTAAGAAAGAAAAAGATAAATTAGTCACTGTATGCTGCCTGTAAAAATAACCACAAATGCATAGACACTGCAAATAAACAGACCATCCAGAATGAGTAATTCAATAGCAAAGTTATGAAAGAGCAAGGATTACCACAACAGATGTTAGAATGGCTGAGCATCAAATCGAAAAAGAAAACAATACTAAAATATTAAAAGTGGAAATACTGTTAGCCACAGTCCCTACTAAACTACAATATCAAGCATAGCCCACAGAAGTGGCCAGTGACCAATGATAGTAGAGGGTGTGTACTAGTAATCGCTCTGATTATATATGTCAATTTCGGATATGGCAAAGCACCCAGAATTAAAGATGACATACAAGAATCCATGCAGTCTTGCCAAATATTTCACACTGAAGGAAGTTTGCAATACACATTTTGTTGTGTTTCTATCTAAGACCCTAATTCGATATTCCCGATTTATGCCCTTATATGGCTATAATAAATAATATCCTTATAAAGGCATAAGAATCATATCCATATTTAGTAATAGCCCATGCAGTCCAAATACGGCAAGGCTACTCCCCTAGACTCCTAGAAAGTACAACGCGTTCTTTAAACAAACCAAACCTCCAGCAACCTGGGAATTCCCCATGCTTTTGTTTTGATTTGTCCTAGAACTCCTGCGAGCACTGAAAGAACGGCCAGTTCTTAGTGACATCTTTTATTGACGTCTCATGTCCAACCTTACGTCAAACCCGGCACCTTTCAGGTATAAATATACCAACAGTTGCCTTATGCAAACACACGGTGGTTTGGAGCAGAGTGGCTATCTACTTGCCCGGGAGCCCAGCTGATGCGAGAGCCCACGGACGCCGCCACTCCCTTTTGACGCACTGAGAAAGACGCTGTCTTTTTCTCCAGCCGAGAAAATCCAGCTCCGGTGTTTCCAGCCGCCCTTGCGGGTTGCTGGGATATCGAGTCCTGAGAGAGAGATACCAGACCTCCTACATTCTATTACCAAGGTACGGAGCTGACTAAACCCTTGAGAGAATTCTTGATTCAGATTCCTTGGCAAAAACCAACTTAACTTAAACTGCTACTTACTTACTCCTTCCCACGTATTAGGATTAGGTCAGGTACACCGGGGTAGGCGTAGACTAGAAGCACCAGTTGAGTACGTTAGTCGATGTATTTATGTATGTATATATTTTATCCATTTTAAAGTATCATATGGCTAAGAAACCATATCAATGCTTTTACAGTATTATTTTATAATACTCCTTTTACTGTACGCACTTTACTTTATAATAAGTATTGCAATTGTGGCAATTCACTTCTCTTGCATGAGAAAGAAGACTGCTCAATAAATAACACCTTGTATTGAAAACGCCCGTCTCTCTATTTCTCTGCACTCTGGTGAAACTAAGTATGCACGATTGACTGAGTAAAATAGCTGTCTTTTGTTTTCACACGACTCTAGAGATACACTCTTTATTCTGAGGGAGCAAAGTTGTCATGTTTATGGTTGTCAGAAGCTAATCCCTTCTTGTCTATCCAGGGAAGTTAAACTCCTCCTTGTTTACTCGAGAAAGTTTCTAGTGACCTCTGAGCTAGCTGGCAAAACTAATTAAGTCTAATATAGTCGTAGAGACCTAGTCAACCTCAGTCCTACGTCTACACTGCTGTTTATATTATTCCAATGCGCAGAGCCTATTGGGAATATAGGAACTACACTACATGGCGCCCAACGTTTGGTAAGGCGACAATCTAACGCAAGACATTAGAGTAACTCAGTCGTGCTTTTTCACACAGACCCTTTTTCCCGTAAAAACTCCAAAAGACGTCTGGAGTGGGTAAAAGGTTAAAATCTGCCTGAACTTAGTAGGAAGAGATTCCTATGTATAGTTTTTGGTTTAGTCAACGTTGAAGGATACAGTGTTCCAAAATATTGTGCACCTAATCTTTGTTTCCCTTGAAACTTGATCTGCAACAAAACTTTCTGTCAGTAAAATGGTGGAAAGTGATGATGAAACGGAGAGAGTTAGAATAGCAGGTCAACTCCTAGCGGATGACACAAGTCTCCAAGAAAACGACCCGAATGCTATCATTATTCCGGTAAATATAAGAAGAACTATAACTATTAAACTTATAGAAAACGGACTGACATCACGAGGTGGTACATCTGGCATGGTCCCGATCGCATGGAAACAGGCCATGGTCAGAGCCCTGTTGAAAAAACCCAACTTGGACTCCAATGACCTTAGCAATTATCGGCCCATATCCCTGCTCCCGTGGGTCAGTAAGATCCTGGAGAAATTCATAAACAAACAACTAACAACCTTTTTAGAAGAGCACCACCTACTGGACCCTACTCAGACGGGCTTTAGACCTAAACATGGGACTGAGACCGCCCTCCTCATGGTTACTGAGGAGGCTAGAAAAATCCTGGATCAGGGAGGATCAGTGGCAGTGATCCTCCTTGATCTCAGTGCGGCCTTTGATACGGTCAGCCATGACACTCTGCTGTACCGTATGTCCCAGGTAGGGATTGGGGATAAAGCCTGGTCTTGGTTCCAGTCCTTCTTAGAGGATAGATCCTTTCGTGTGTTTGAAGGCGAGTCTGTCTCCACCAGCAGACCACTGAAATGTGGAGTCCCTCAGGGATCATCTCTAAGCCCTGCACTGTTTAACCTGTACATGAGGCCACTGGCGGATGTCGTTCGCCCATATGGGATCAATATCATATCATACGCGGACGACACGCAGCTGGTGGTCTCCTTGACACAGGAAACTAATCCATCTGCACCGGGCGGGCTTAGAGAATGCCTCGAGGAAGTGAAGACCTGGATGTCCCGTTCGTCTTTAAAACTGAATGGGGACAAAACGGAGCTGATGCTCTTAGGCCCCCCAGACCTCAGCATCCCCCCTCCTTGTGGCCGCCCAGCTTGGGTCCCCCACCTACTCCTAAAAACAGCATCAAGAGTCTTGGAGTCTGGCTGGACAGATCTCTGTCCTTTAGTGTACAGGCCACAAAACTTTCAGCCACCTGTTTTGGCATTATGAGGACGCTAAAAAAAATCCTCCCTCTCCTTCCTTTAGACGCCAAACAAACAGCCGTACAAGGTCTAATTCAGTCACGACTCGATTTTAGCAATGTACTCTACCTTGGCGCCCCTGAGTCCACCCTGAGAAGGCTTCAGATCGTGCAGAACTGCGCAGCACGCATTCTACTTGACCTTCCCCGCAGACAGTCAGTGAGGGCCGGACTGGTTACCCTTCACTGGCTACCGGTGCACCAGAGAGTCCTGTTCAAGGCCTTATGCATAGCACACCAGGCCTTCTGGAACACTGGCCCCAAAATCACTCGGGACTTAATCACTCACTATATGCCCAACAGAACCCTCCGTTCCAGTCAGACCTTCCTTGCTTAAGTCCCCAATATAAAAAGATCCAGATCCGGAGGCAGGACGTTCTCCTATAATGGCGCCAGGGCTTGGAACGCCCTTCCGTTACACCTTAGAGCCAACTCCAATCTTTTGGCTTTACGCAAACAGTTAAAAACGTTTCTATTCCATCCAGTCTAGTTAACCTCTACTCTTCTTTCCTCCTGGGTCTTTTGGGGGGACCACGGTATTCCCAGCGCTTGGACGCCTCCGGGCAGCAATTCGCGCTTTATAAGTGTACATCCTATCCTATCCTATCCTATTCGTGGTAGAGGCCCATGAATATCGGCAGACAGAGGTATTCTATTCATGGATACACTTTCCAGCAGCAAACGCTGTAACAAAAGAATTCCACTATTACAAAATAGAGAAACCTCCGGATGAATACACTCCTTTCGAGGAGGTTGAAATACCACTAAATTACCAAGAGCACCTGCTCTGGTTTAAAGGCGCCCTAAAACATAAAAATCACATCACCAGGCTCGGTCCACTAGGTAGACCAGGAGCCACGTGGCCTGTTCTAGCCAGCTACACACCACATCCCGACATTGAAAAAATGTCAAGTGAAGAACTTTTAGTTAAAATAAAAGAATTAACAAAGGCATATAGAGAATTAGTTCAATTGGCAATGGAGGACATAACATACCTCCAGAAATTAAAAGAAACAGATATAGCAGAACAACCTTTTGAACTTGCCAGAATCATAGAAAAATCCTATGAAGAACTAGAAAGAGATAGTTTGGGTGGGAAACCAGTAAAACCCCAACTAACTGAAAATCCTGAAAAAACATTTATTAAAAATAATCTAAATACTCCAAAAAAGAGTTGGGATGGTAATAAACAATCCACTCCCAAAGAAAAACGATTCCAGTCCAGAGGAAGGTCTCCTCAACGGAGAGAAAGATCTCCGGACCAAGGACACAAGTCTCCCCAGAGGGCGCCCTCTGAGAAAAGATACAACCTTAGAGATAGGGATAAATTGAGAAAACCTGATAGATATCAAGATATTGATACACGTCCCTCTCGATCTTTTCAGACTTCCTCACAGAAATCGGAAAGAAGAGGACGGTCAGAACACAAGGAAGAGCAACCTGCTCATCAAAGTAAAAAATTACAATTTCCAAGAAAGAAGGTAGCTAGTATTAAAATAATAAAACATGCCGAGGATACTGAGGATACAACTGAAAAACGGAGAGTGGGCACAGACAATGCTAGACAGCGCAGCAGAAGTGACAATAGCTTGCAAGATCTTTTTTTTATTTTTTTTTATTTTTTTGAAAACCTTTATTGTGACATAAGGCAAATACAATTGCAGGCCAGCAAGAGCACAGTCGGCCAGTATCACAGAGACGGTCAATGCAAATCAATAAGTCAAAACACATACATCCCGCCTCCTCAATTCCACATCAACACCCAGGATACTGTCGCACCATAATGGTACCAGGATAAGAGAGGTTTTTTTTTTTTTCTTTTTTAAAGTTCAGAGATAGAACAGGATCCGATGTCATATAATCTAATAACACCAGAGGTAGGGGACATCACAAATCAGGATATGCACATTCGGGACCACTGCAGGCGGGGCGCAGGCACTAACGCGCACTAAACAGGATAGACAACAAATAATACATTACGCCCCCCAATGCAGCACACGCCCGCCGTCTCTAAAAAGGAACTAATATAACATCCCCCATACAGGCTTGAGACATAAGAACATCCGGCAAGCCACCTACTACTCGGAATCCCAAAGATAAGAAAAAGAAAGAAAGGAAAGAAAAAGCCAAGCAAAGCAAGAGAGAAAAAGAGGCCCTAGAAACTGAAAAAGGGAAAGAAAAACAGAGAATACCCCCCACCCTGCACCCCTGCCTCCGGCTACGGCCTCCCCCTCAGCAGAGTGCCTGTCGCCCATTTTATGAAACCCGAGATTTAGAAGAGAGAGAAAAGAAACTACCACCCACCTAGACTAAAAGAGGAACCCAAGCGAGGGAAGGAAAAGAAAGAAATGAAAAACGGAGGGGAACCCTCCAGCAGTCCCCCGGCCTCTCCCTCTGCAAATAACGTATGTGGACAGGACGTAAAACACCTCCGCTAAAAGCAGTACAATAGAACAGTGCACTAGGCACAGGATCAGCCCAGCATGGTAATAAATAAGACAATATGCCACACATCCCCCATAAACCCGCAAGCAGGAAGTATCGAGACGGAGGAAACATCATTTATCCTTGTCCTGTCCTGCGCATACCACGATGGCCCACCAAATTGTCGCACTCCAAATCCGCAATCGTAAGGAATAGGAATATCAGAGCAAACCCAGACAGCAGCAATTCTGTAGTGCTGCGATGCGATCGGACCTCATCCGAGCCCGTTCCTGCCAGCGTGATGGACCCAACCTGACGCAATAACATGACTGCCACATCGCAATCGGCAAAGCAGAGAAGGGAAAGATCGTCACATTGTCAAAACGTGGTTGGAGCAGAACCAGAGATACCAACAGCATGGCGTAGAAAGAAAGTCCATCGCTCGGTTCCAAGCAGGAGCCCACGGATAGTTCTAGATCACGAATGTCACCAACTGGAGATGGCTCGAGAGCCCGTGTCCCGGATTCTGGGATATCAGTAGCCGGCACCATATTGTCGCGTCTGGGTAAGAAGTGAAGCATCCCACTGTGCGCCCACGAACCACCCGGGCCCATTAGTTCCGCCACAAAGACAACATCATCCAGCTTATCACCCAGTGAACGGGCATCCTGCTCCAAGGTATCGCGAAGGTCAGCTAGGGCAGCAAGGAGATCGCCAAGATGTAGTTCTGCTCCGTGCCCCCTTTTTGTCAAGCTCCCTTCCTCCATAGGATGCAAATCAGGTCGGGACTCGGTTTCACGGATGCAGCACTCTGCTCCCCTCGCTACGTTCCGAGGAAGCACAATCATAGATCGGGGCCGGGGCACGCGCAGCAGGGCATCAGGCGCCATGGTATCACCAGCAGGGCACCCAAACAGCGGAGACGTAGCCAAAACACAGCCGCCGAGGGAGTCCGCGCTATTAAACGCGGCCGGGCTCAAATTCGGGATTCTCCCGCAATTAGCGGGACAGGTCTCACCGCGGTCCCCGGCGGCAAGCGAGCAAAGGTCCCAAAAAAGCAGAAACGACTCAGGGGAACCATGAAGGGTCGATCTAACTCATGCCCCCAATCAGCTGAGCGAGCGATCCGAAAATCGGCCGGTCCGATTCGATCCGGAGCCGACCGGCCCCTCACTGCAGCTGGTGGCCGTTGTTGTTCAATTGATGGCCGGTCCTGCAGTCCAGACGAGTCCCCGGTCTTCAAGCTGCCTCGGGCCGCAAACGCCGCTGTCCGTTTCTCCCCGTGTGGAGGTGGTACAAACCTCGGGGACGCGCCATCGAGTACCGGAGCTGCTCCTGCGCCCGTGTGTGCCCTTTCGAATCAGGATATCAGGCAGAAGGCGCCCTCGGGAGGAGATGGTACACGGAGCCGGGGGACTGGGCGGCCATCTTCGACGCCGGCTTGGCTCCTCCCAATCGAGCTTGCAAGATCTTGATGAATCTTCTGGAGACAGTGGACACGAATGAATACATTCAAGTAGAAACTGCAGATACCAGAGTTAGTAAACCTCATAAAATATACAAAATAACATTACGTATAGAGGGGGACAAGACTAGGAAAGTAAGGGGTCTCTTTTGGGATAACCTTTCGAAAGGCTATGACATCCTGTTAGCTGAGAAAGACTGGCCACCAGAGTTTGTCAGGGAGTTCCCTCATGGCGAAGAAATGATTATGCCTGCCTTCTCAAATCATATTTCAACTCATTAAAAATCCATATATGCAAGAAAATGGGCAGTGGCCCAAGCTCCTGCATTATATAAAAATCATGTAGGATGGGATGAGGATTCTCCTCACCACAAAATCCAGTTAAAAAACCAACCCACTGCACAAAGGCAGTACCCAGTTAAACAAGAAGCTAAAAAACAAGTTAGGGAGATATTAGATCAACTTGAATATCAGGGGGTGATTGAAACATGCACCTCACAAATGAACAATCCTTTGTTTCCTGTCTCCAAGCCAGACGATTCATATCGTCTAGTTTTGGACTACAGACACCTAAACTCCTGTTGCAAAACATTTGCAGTACAAAACTCACACAGTGCAGCACTAATGAATAACATCGTGCGCAAAAAAATACAAAACAACATTAGATATCTCAAATGGATTCTTTTGTCAAAACATTGCACCTGAAAGCAGGTATTTGACCGCTTTCTCAATAATGGGGTCCCGATAACACTTCTGTCGACTCCCACAGGGATTCAAGAATAGCCCAGGATTATTCTCAGCAAGAGTAACAGAGTTACTACAAATATATGATGATGAAGCATTATCTTATGTCGATGACATCTATCTCACAGATGATGACCTGGAGACACACTTGAAAAGAGTGAACACCATAATACTTGGGTTTGCAGCTGAGGGTTACAAATTCAACTTTAAAAAGTCAAGAATTGCCCATCTAACTGTCCTATTTTTAGGATACAAATTATCAAGTGAAGGCAAAAGCCTAGCAGACAACTTCTTAGAGAAGTGTGCTGTACTCCAAGCACCAAAAATGCTGAAGAACTTACAATCAATACTAGGTTTCCTGAATTTCGGAAGAACATACATTCTAAATTATGCAGAGAGGGTAAAACCTCTCTATGAATTAATAAAACCTGATTTCAAACCAATAAATTGGACTCAGAAACACACAGAAATTTTAAGAACATTGCAAACAGATATGTTAGCTAAAACAAAATTACAAACTCGCGAAAACATACGCAACATTGTAATCCGAGTCATCCCAGGAAGATGCGGATTGACGTACCTAACCTCTAATGAGGGAGAAACGGTACCGATTGCTTACAAATCACATTTGTACACACAAGCTGAAATGAAATTCAGTTCTACTGAAAAAATTCTAACTGCGATTCAAACTGCTGTAGCAAAAGAGAGAGCCCTAGCACAAGGTAAACGAATAATAATTGTTACACCAGTACCTGCCCTAGAAGCAGTAACAAAAGCAAGCATTCCAAATGCTAAAGCACTACATCCGAGATGGATACAATGGGTTAATTCTCTTGCTGCAACAGACGTAATATATGAATTTGATCCTAATTTAGAAACACAAGAATTTCTCCAATATGAATATGAATGACCTCTGCCGACCGAAATCCTGCCTCAGGAACATTGCGGTTGTATAATATATACAGACGATTCAGCACAACCCGCAGTTGGGGGTAAACAAGCTTACAGTGCTGCATGCGCGATTGTTAAAGGTCGTTGGCACGAAGGAAAATTTAGATCACTGGTCACTAAAACCCAATCTCTAGGAGATTGTACAGCTCAGCGAGCTGAACTACTAGCATTTAAGATGGCGCTTGGAAATACTGATCGCGAATTCCCCACACTAATAGTGTGCGATTTATATTATTGCGTCCAGTCTTATAATGAATACTTGCAGAACTGGGTTCAAAATGGCTTAAAAGATGCAAAAGGTGGCACAATCAAGCATAAAACGCTTTGGGAACAAGTAGTTCTTTTACAGAAAGAACTACGAAAGACTCACGTGATACATACACTGAGTCATCAATGTGATGGCGTTCACGTTGCAGGGAATTCATTGGCTGATGAGGCCGCGAAGGCAGCTGTGCAAACGGCTTCCGTAGCTGCTATCACACGGCCAAAAACAAAAATAGACAGCGATGTAATGCAAGCTGTCAGTGCTTCAGTAAAAGATGATAGAAAATCACTCCCGAAAGGCTTTCCAGTAAAGTACTCATACATAACTGATGCGATTAATGTTCCTTTTGCTCGAATCCCTGGAGTGGGGGATAGGGCAATTCCAAACATGGAACACAGGTTAGGACTAATTACAGCGGCACACGAAGGGCTGGCTTCTGCACACCCTGGTGTTTCTGCCACAATATCGTTATTAAAACAGAGATATTGGTGGCCGCGCATGAGAAAACAAACTAGAAACTATGTTCTAGAATGTGAAATATGCCAAAGAATGAAAGTATCAACAGTGAAACTACCAGCACAGACGCCCCTTCTAATCTCAGATAAACCATTAGCATGTGTTTACCTGGACCACTGTGGTCCCTTACAAAGGGATGGCAACTATATATATATCATGGTCGCAGTGGATTCCTGCATGAGATTCATTTGGATGTGGCCCCAGCGCTCGGCTGACGCCAGAACTGTTATAAAAGATTTGCGAGTCTTTATCGGCATATACGCAATTGGCATGCTACATTCTGGCCAGGGTCCTGCGTTTAGCTCTCGAGCTTACAAAGAGGCCATGACCAGCATGGGCATTGCATTGCGGTACTCTTCTCCATTCCATCCTGAGGGAAATGCGGTAGTGGAAAGAAAAAACCGTGACATAAAGCAATCTATAACGACGAGGGTATTAGGTTCGGGTGATGGGTGGGTCAAACATTTAACAAGTGTCCAACGTAGTCTTAACAATCTGCCAAGAAATTCTCTAAAAGGTCTCACTCCCTACGAACTATTGTTCGGTACTAGAATGCATATACAGGACTTAGATAGTCACACTTCAGTGGTAGAAGAAAAATGCTTTGATATCAAAGACCGTTTGCCTGTTTTACAGGACTTAAATGAAACAAGAAGAAACCTGAGTAACATAAAGTTAAAACAACAATCAACAGACACTGAAGAAAAACCACCTGTCCCAGCAAGACCTGTCTGGATTCCAAAGATTGGGGATCTGGTCAGAGAGAAGATCGCGGTTAAGAAGGAATTTGGGCCTTCTTACAGAAAAGCAGTACCTGTCTTAGCTGTCAGCGGAACAAGATCAGTTGTACTACCGCCCCTTGCTGGTAAAAAGGAGAACCGAGTTGTATCCATCGACCTGGTAAAACTACAATCATGTGGCCAATAATAAGTAGTAGGCCCAGTGGACTCCCAAGAAATAGCAGAATACCAACATTTGCTACAATCCAAGAGGTTCAAACTGGGAGACTAATCACATTTGATAAACCTGCAGTGAATAAAAAAGGACTATGCAACAAAGCCATGGAACTTGTGCCTCTTGAAACCCAAATTGCAACAGTTCGTCAAGAAACACCAGTCTACAACGATGTAGCCTCAGACTATGCAAGTGAAACAAAGAAAAATCCAAAAGCAAAAGAAAATCCGGAAGCAATTCCAACAATTGACAGAACTGGATCTGGATACTTCATCAATTTCGATGACTTTTCTGATGATCCAAGTGAACATGAAGAAACGCCAGCAACAAAAACATTCAAAGACAAAGAAACTGAACTCTTTCATCAACTCAAAGAAACATATCTGATTTCACCATGGATTGAATTTTGGATTGTGTTAGGTGTACTTTTCCTCCTGCTTTGGCTCATCATGGTCCTTTGTTTGGGAAAATTCATTGATGGAACATATAGTACAATGGACACAGCAAGTCAGAACATCAACTTGGTCCTAAAGCCTCACACATCCTCTCACATCACAAAAAGAGAACTGTCACCAGTGAACATCACAGCCAATCCAATACCTGGTGGGGTAGCATGGGACAAAACTGATTATGAAATCTATGGCCCGATCGAGCTCTTGAAATATCCACACCAGTTCAAGGTTTCATTAAGTGACTTTGTAAAACCAAGTACTTTTTCTGATGATTTGGACTTTGATAATATTAATAATATGATGTCAGATTTAGTAATGTCAGCTAAATTCACAGAACATGATTATTTACAGGGTTCATCAAATTATGAAGAGTTATATTGTTATAATCATTTTGGTCATCACTATTTGCATAAATCTGCTCATCCTAGAAATGTTTTAAATTATAATCAATAGAAACATTGTGCAACACCGCCTAAAGGCAGCTCAAAAACATTTTATGAGAAATTCCCATACTTCTCAGGGTTTAACACAAGTGATGCAGAAACGTTTTATTTTAGAATGTCAAATAAGACAGGAATGAAAACAATGTTGACAAATACTAAATTAATTTAATCTGAAACATTTTATGAAAAAATGACTACATTTGGTTTTGAATTCTGGAGAAAACAACATTGAAACAAAAACCATCTGGGGTACAAAAGAATGGCAGGTTCAAGGCCTAGAAGCATTGTTTAGAGCCTGCATGATCCCAGAACAAATAATATTCTTGAATGACACCATTCAACAGACAACCTGTCTTGGCTTAGCCAAAATTAAAGACTTAAACAAACCGTCTATTCCGAAGCCCATACCTGATAGTAATACCACTACAGATGTGGAGATAGACGTATCCCATATTTTACACCAAAACAGAACAAATCCTGATTGGAAAAAATGGTTGATCTGGCCCACAGACACAAATAACCGTCAAGATAGATTCCTGAACAAAACACAGGGGTTTAAACAGACCAGGCCAGATCCTAGATACTCCCAGAGACAAAATCCAGGGATAGTTACAACATACAGTGTAGGGAAACTCTGCCTCGAATGGCTACAGAAATCCACACTGGCTGAAATTAAGCAACACTTGACTTTACTTAAAGACGGTGCTGACTTGCGTGATTTCATACTGGGACCACGCAAACAGCGTCAAAAACGATTCATAGCGGCCGGTATATACGCTGCATACAACGAGGCTTGGAAAGAAACACAAATTGAAACAGCAGAAAAAATACGAGAAATTGATCGTATTAATTTGGAAAAATCACTTTCTGGTGTGGACAATGGGTTAACGACTCTGTCCTCCAGAATATATTCACTGGACAGTATCGTATCATCTGCTATTGATATAATAGAGCAGGACTTACTAATGTTACAACATGGTCAGTCCCAATTACGTTCTATTGTACAGCTTGGCTGGACGTTGCAAAATCTGCGTTCAGGCTACGTGCCATGGCGTTTAATCAACGTAACGTCATTATTCTCTATCTTTAACCTTACTGATAAACAAATCAGTTTGGCACAAAAAGGAGCAGACTATACGATTCTGAGCATTGAAAAACTTGAGAGATTACCTTTAACAATGTCAGAAAGACCTGTCATGGAATGGATAATACACGGAATTATTACAATTCCGATAACAACTTTCCAGTTTAAATATTGCCAAGAGTATATACCAGCAGGCCAGTATGAAAGGTTGGGTAAAGGATACATCAAGTCAACATGGAAATTACCTTATACACACAAATGTTATAGTGAAAAGAAAAAAGAGGTATTCCTTAGTGGTAACAATTGTAAATAATCACTAAGTGGTACACTCCTGTGTCAAGGTATTAACTTGCATTGAGCCTGCGAAGGGTCTTCAAATAACCTTTCATGTCACCTGCACGGCACTCCTGCAAAACAGATAGAGCCATTTTTCAGACAGCTTTCCAACGGCAGCTACGTTCTAATAAGTGACCACAGCTGTTGTGGCATGGTGCCAGGAAAAGCCTATCTCGTGAGCGTTAGTTCCATGGTCACTTGCTGTATGCAAGTATTGTATCCAAACAGCAATCCAGACATGGAGGCGGCAATATGGCCTCGTTTGAATATCTCTTCTATTCGAATTGATACTTTAAGCAGAATGAAGTCTATTCTTTTACAGACAACTGTGCCTTTAACCTCGTCCAAAGAGACGTATGATCTGCAAGTTGCAAGGACAGCAGCAGAGATACATTCCCTATTATCAACAAATTGCCCCGTACATTTCGTAGAAATGTTAAGCCAAATTTTAAACATGTCTGATACCAGTGGCATCGCACATGTATTTAAGAAAAAAATTTCGGGACTGTTAACACCCTTTGAAACAGTTCTGGGCATCTTTCCGAATTTTGTCCATTCTGTCTTCGGCGGTCTGCCTCTACTTTTGGGACTCGTAGCAGGAATTTTATTTTTGATCCTTCTGCTCCGATATGGCAAGCCAAGCCACAGACAAAACTCCAGCAACGATGGGAGAAACGATCCTAGCTATACGCTACCGGGAACGCATCACTAAAGTCCTCGGATTAGCCCGGCTAAGAGATCTAAGTGCAACCTGGTTTCTTTTCTTCAGACCTATCTGGCAAGATTGCATCTTACCTGTGCTTCGATGTCTGCTATGCGGAGAAGAATGCATGTTGGACATCTGTCTTACACTACCATCAGCAGTACCAATGGATACAGATACCTTGCTAGGTCCGGTAACGACTCATGCATCGTGTTGTCCCCAGCGGCTACCTATTCTGATGACGGCATTCGTTGAGAATTCACCATTACCATTAGGTGGCGGTGAAGTACGAGAGGAAAGCAGCACCAAACAGGTACAACCTTCTGTGAGCATTGCTGATCCTGACATCGATGATAGCAATCATTCTCACATATGCACAATCTCAGCATTTTCGAACTTGGTCGAACTTTCACCTGATGTCGTAGACCAATTTTTTGCAAGCCTGTCTGAAATGATGTTCTCCCCTGAACAAAAAGAATAACTTTTTAAAAACAACGAGCACACAGCGTTCCCTGAACTCTGAATTCGGCCTTCAGTTTTTGATAAACACAGCTACTGAAAACAATTGGAACTATTTTTTCCCTTGAGAGCGAAATTATTTTTTTTTCACTTCCAAAATATTTACCCTTTTTCTGGCACAAAGTACTCTGCTTAAAGTAGAACTATTCTTAGAGAACAGAGCTTCTATTTTAGGAACTCTAGAGACAATATTTTACCTCAGCCTCTAGCACATGTACAGCATTTGTATAAATATGTGATGGAATGGTCTCGACCTTCTTTTCTGTATTAAGAGCCATTTCATATGTAATTTTCGCAATTCATTCAGCCGATATATATTTGCATTTAACTGAATGATAACACTGCTTGAAAAGCGTACAGTACCAATACTCATTTTCTTGTATTTACCATATACCATTTCAAATGCGATTTTTGTATTTTGGGGTGGGTTGTTAAACACACATGCATCGTTATGTTTAATATTGCTTAGTTTTTAGTAATGATGGACATTAATTCGTGGAGTGGGTGCTGTGTTTCTATCTAGGACCCTAATTCGATATTCCCGATTTATGCGCTTATATGGCTATATTAAATAATATCCTTATAAAGGCATAAGAATCATATCCATATTTAGTAATAGCTCATGCAGTTCCAATACGGCAAGGCTACTCCCCTAGACTCCTAGAAAGTACAAGGCGTTCTTTAAACAAACCAAACCTCCAAAACCCAGCAACCTGGGGATTCCCCATGCTTTTGTTTTGATTTGTCCTAGAACTTCTGCGAGCACTGAAAGAACGGCCAGTTCTTAGTGACATCTTTTATTGACGTCTTATAACCCGGCACCTTTCAGGTATAAATATACCAACAGTTGCCTTATGCAAACACACGGTGGTTTGGAGCAGAGCGGCTATCTACTTGCCCGGGAGCCCAGCTGATGCGAGAGCCCACGGACGCTGCCCCTCCCTTAAGACGCACTGAGAAAGACTCTGTCTTTTTCTCCAGCCGAGAAAATCCAGCTCCGGTGTTTCCAGCCGCCCTTGCGGGTTGCTGGGATATCGAGTCCCGAGAGAGAGATACCAGACCTCCTACATTCTATTACCAAGGTACGGAGCTGACTAAACCCTTGAGAGAATTCTTGATTCAGATTCCTTGGCATAAACCAACTTAACTTAAACTGCTACTTACTTACTCCTTCCCACGTATTAGGCTTAGGTCAGGTACACCGGGGTAGGCGTAGACTAGAAGCACCAGTTGAGTACGTTAGTCGATGTATTTATGTATGTATATATTTTATCCATTTTAAAGTATCATATGGCCAAGAAACCATATCAATGCTTTTACAGTATTATTTTATAATACTCCTTTTACTGTACGCACTTTACTTTATAATAAGTATTGCAATTGTGGCAATTCACTTCTCTTGCATGAGAAAGAAGACTGCTCAATAAATAACACCTTTTATTGAAAACGCCCGTCTCTCTATTTCTCTGCACTCTGGTGAAACTAAGTATGCACGATTGACTGAGCGAAATAGTTGTCTTTTGTTTTCACACGACTCTAGAGATACACTCTTTATTCTGAGGGAGCAAAGTTGTCATGTTTATGGTTGTCAGAAGCTAATCCCTTCTTGTCTATCCAGGGAAGTTAAACTCCTCCTTGTTTACTCAAGAAAGTTTCTAGTGACCTCTGAGCTAGCTGGCAAAACTAATTAAGTCTAATATAGTCAGTAGAGACCTAGTCGACCTCAGTCCTATGTCTACACTGCTGTTTATATTATTCCAATGCGCAGAGCCTATTGGGAATATAGGAACTACACTACAATTTCATCGGCTGCACTTTTTGATATACTGTAATGGCAATGAATGATTACTAAATGATTATATTAGCCACATCCAGGCATGTCCAGGTCACAAAAGGCCCTTAAGAAATGAAATGAAAGAAATGAAAATGTAATTTATAACGTGAGCTTATACACAAGAGTGTTTAGGCCCGATCACCTGTGGTGTCTCCCAGGGCTCCATACAGTCTCCTGTCATCTTCAACCTCTACATAGAAATGCTTCTGCTCTACTCACAGATAGATAGCAGCATCAAGATTCACCAATATGCTGATGATACACAATGATAACCTGAAAACCTCCTCTGCTTTAGACATCCAACACCTAAAAACATCATTCAGACCTGGATGTCCAGCGACAACCTGAAGTTCATCCCAACCAAGACAGAGTTTATTTTATTTGCCAAAACAATAAACAAGAAACAGTACAACCTTGGATCAGTTACATGAATCTTGATGGTTCCAAACCCCAGCTTTCACCAAAGGCCCAGTCACTTAAATTCACTCTAACACCAACATCACCCTCAAGGACCACATTGCCAAAAAACACAAAGTTGGACGGGTACCGGCTCTCTTTTCCAAAAAAAGGTGAAACCATTTCTTCCTGAAAGTGACTTCATAACTGCTGTTCAAGCCCTCATAGTCTTGCATCTGGATGGTGGTAATGCCCAGATCCAAAGCCTCTCATGCTCCACAATGGCATCTCTTAGGAGCATCCTATATGCTGTAGCACATTTCATTCAGGGCCTGAAAAAATATGATCACATCACCCCCAACCTGATGGAACTTCATTGGCGCCCCCTGCTGGCCCTCTTGATCTTCAAATTAGCTGCTTCATTTACAAAGCTAATACAACCAGCCCCTCTTATCTTGTAAATAAGCTCTCCATCTCTGGTCAATCTTGGTACACCTACAGCC
This sequence comes from Lissotriton helveticus, assembly GCF_964261635.1. NCBI lineage: Eukaryota > Metazoa > Chordata > Amphibia > Caudata > Salamandridae > Lissotriton > Lissotriton helveticus. Next base: position 1,063,394,582 of record NC_136070.1, on the reverse strand, counting down.
AGGACACCATCAGACTGCAGACTAATACGTATAAAAAAAAAACAAGGCAGCAGACCTTTCCATTCATGCATCTAGGATTTATAACAAGATCCCGGTATGCATCAGGAATGCCCCAAAGCTGCATCAATTTAGGAAAGGCTCAGTCACCAGTTCGAAATTCACTACATCACAAAACATTAACCATCCACAACCCAGCTTCCTCTCCTCTTACTCGTTTACTTTATGTTCATCTTTGACCAGGCACAGTGCTCCACTGCCATTTGGCTAGGTTTGCGTTACTAACATACCATATACATATATTCATACATTAACCCACCTCTAAAATAGAACCATCATTTCAACTTAATGCTTTCCTGCTGCGTTGGAGCTTTCAATGAACTTCAAGAATTGTCCATTCAAGCACCTCAGGCATGCCAGCTGATATGAAAATTGACTTTATATAAATTCTCCTCAACAGCAAAAGAGTCGTACTCAAAACAATGGGCCAATACTCAAAATAATTTATGAGTAAGAGAAGTAGCATTATACGAGTACTCTTTAACATACTAATACATGCCTATTTGAATGGGCCCCAAAATGCCCAAATTCATGAAAAAGTTAAGTGAACCTAAAAGGATAATAAATGTTAATGAGTCTAGTTGTCCTGAGAGAAATGTTATGCCTTCCTTTAACTACCCCAAACTGAAGACCATGTAAATTAGACTAGAATTTCTCCTCTTCTTAATATGCTGTTACCGTTTCATTGTTGTAAATTTGGAAGAAGCATTATGTATTTAAGAAGAGATTTTAATGTCCTGTTCTGATGAAAATGCACATCCAAGTCCAAAAAATGTGGGCTATAAGTCATCAGAAAATGATAATTGTGATTCATTTTTGGACCACGGGACTCTAAATTATTTATATATTGCTTTAAAAGGTCACGAATAAGACAAGAGTTTTTCTAAATGCCAATGACACACTAACCGCAATGACTCCCAGTCCAAAATCAATTTTGATGCTTCACCTTTGACATATTCTCCTTTTAATTTCTTGGGTACTATGATTTCCTTCCGATTTGTGCAACAGACTGGTACGTGAACTGTACCCTTTACAGGATATAAGTAATTTCCTCTTTGGTCAGGCATCCCGTGACACTTCCTTTATTTTTAGATCACTTTTCCTCATTTTATATTTTTTTGCTTTTATTTATAGTGGCTTCATTTGGTTTCAACCATTCTATACGTTCGACCATTGCTTTTCTATGCTCAATGTCCTTAATGTGCACTACAAACCTTTTGGCTAGTTCTACATATTATGATGGATAGCTCGAGCTCGAGGTCAGATTTTCTATTGAGGCTAATTTGGTACTTTGGGTTGCTTTGTCTATCAATTCAAAATACCTAAACTGTGTCAATTTTGAACAACATAATATGACTTTAGTTTGGAGCTCAGCCGCAAATCACATCTAGTTTGCGACCTCCTTCTACTTAAGGCAACCAAGCCTATTTCCCAAAATGTGTGTTTCAACAGGGGGTATTTGGATTTTTGGCAGTGATAAAATAAAATCCTTATGAAAAATTAAGCAGCATAATGTTTTATATGTGTCCTTTTTGGATTGTTCCATTTTATGAAAATGTTCATTGAAAAGTGCTCCTGTACATAACCCGATGCCCTGCATTAGGACTAGTGCAGGGAGTCGAGGTAAGTTTAAAATTTTGTGAATGCCCATAATAGCATGAAAGAGAGAAAGCTATCGAAATTGCAAGTAAAGACGTTCAAGCAATAAACGTCTTCTTTATTAAAGGAACACAGGGCCGAAGAACAGTGTGTGCCATTCAACACGGGGAGAGGCCATTCAACATGAGGAGAGGATGTGGCATCACAGAAAGGGCGGTCGACCTCACATCTGGGGATCTGGGTTCGAGTCTCAGCAACAATGCTCAACATCCTGTGATTCTGAGGAAATCATTTAATCTACCCATGCCTAACGAAAATGAATGTGTCCCTTTGTAACACAACTGGTGCTCATGTAATGTGCTCTGATACTTAAGACCTTTGGGTCATGTTCGGGCTATATAAAACTCAGGAAAAAAAGACAACCTAGTCTAAATAGCGATAGGACTGGGGATTTAAACTCTAAAGCTAGTGGATGTGCCACCTATTGCCATGAGAAAATAGGCTTGACATATTTTGACAGGCAGACCTTAACTTTGGCCACAGCAGAGACTATCCCAGAGCAATGTCACTATGACTGGCCGCCTAATTAGAATGGGTGGATATATAGACATTTTTTACTGTATTTCACTGCCAGGCAAATCAAGGCAGTGAGTGACAGTAAAATGCAAATAATGCTCCTCCCGCCATGGGATAACTCCCATGGCATGAGTAGCATTACTTTTTTTATCTACAAAAAAACAACCCGTTTCAGGATTTTCTTTTTGTAAATAAAAAAAGAATACTCTCTGCTACAGGGCTGCATCAGCAGGACGCAGCCCTGTACCAAAGAGTAAAATGCACTGACATGAATCGCTGCAATGGCGGTTCTTGCCAACGCTTATAAAAATGATCGCCTGCTTGGTTGTCATTTATAAATCAGGTGGGGGGTCCCTCCGTCATGGTGAATTTAATCCGTCCCCTATTCGGAACGGTGGGCTGTCTGCCTGTATATCAATAAGGATCAAAGTATTTAGGTATGCAGTTGGTGGGGATGTTGTTCATTGGATTTTAACTTTTGAGTTTGGTTGTCAGATGCATCTATTGGGAGCCAGAGATTGATGGTTGTATTCAGTGAATCGAATGAAAAACACATTTTTTTTGTTTATTGAACATTTTCATTTAGATAGCATATACAGGGGCGTAGCTAGAGCTTGTGGCGCCCGGGGCTATCCCTCAGATTGCCGCCCCTTGGGGGAGGGGGGGTGCTGGGGAAAAAGGACGGTGAGCACAATTAAGAGACAAAATAACAGGTCCCGCCATTGTGTGCCAGCCATCTTATTATTAAAGAACAACAGACCAGGAAGCAGCGTTGCAGCCTTGATTGGATGACTGGTGTTATTGTGACACTGGTGACCTTTCCATGAGTCAGTCCTGTTTTATAGGCACACGGAGTTCACTAACTAGGGTGTAAGGTGAAGCGATTTTGGAATGACCTACAATATTACTGTGCCCTTTAAGATATAAAGGGAGGGTGATAGGGAACGACTTGCACAAATCTAGCTCATAAAAGCCCACCACTGAGATCCAGATTGTGTCAATATTTCAACCCTTCCTCGTGAATTGAAAAGTTGCCTGCATAGGAGGGATTATGGGTATAATACTTCTCTCCCCCCTCTGCGGTTAAAGTGGACGATGTCCAACTAAGGGATTTTAAAGTAGTGGTTCATAGCTGCCAAGGTTTCAGATTGCTTTGTGTGACATTTTCATAATTTCAGTGTAATTATGAGTGACATTTCAAAAACTAGGAGTGACACTTTTTCCGCAAAGCAAAACCATGCAATTAGAGCGAGGGGAACATAAATATCAGACATTACACCCATAGGGGTCACAACCCGGACACAGACTGTACTTTATTTCAAAAAGACACAATGAGCAGTTTAATAAAAATCAATTTGCGGATTATATCAGGGTGCGCAGCCCCGCTCATTATTTATTATTTACCTGAGGCTGAGAATACATGTTATTGCTATTCTAAGCCATTACCATACGACACAGTAAGGCATCGGAGGGAGGGGGGGTCAGGGCAAGCCTCAGGAAGAGAGGCTGACTGAAGTACACATAGCCTAGTTCAGAGCCCGACTGTAAGCTGTATTATCTAAAAATACACTTTTTGAGAGAGTGACCAGTAATATTCATAAATAGTTGCACGGCCGTCAGCCCTGGTCATGGTTCACTGGTATGTCACCACCTCTACCTAAGAGTACTTGCACCGGTGCGTGTCATGCAGGTTGTCTAAAAACACACATATGGCACAGAAGTGCTAATTTTAAAACATACCGGCACTCTCTCTCTCTGGTGTGTACTTCATTCTGATGACCAATGGCTTCTTGTGGCAGCTGAGCCCACTGCACGTGCTGCGCCAGCAAGCTGGTATCGGATCCGGCCTGGGGAAGTCAGATGCCAGCAAGCTCTGCTCCTTTATTGCCGCACTGCTTCGCCGGCTAATCATGAGGCCTGCCAGGTGCATCACTCGAGTAAAGCACAGATAGGCCTGGGGTCAAGGGGTTCAGTCGCTGGGCTGGCGAGATCCCATTTGATCAGCTCTGACTCCGTCCCCAAAGACAATTCAGCTGCGGCCGGCGTTGCCTGGGCCCGGCTGTCCCGGAGTGGCGCGAAATAGTGACAATCCTCAAGATCCCCAGCACAATAGCGTCAAATAGCTCGAAGCGGGCTCCCAGGCTGCTGCGCAGTTCAGAATGCGGCCCCCGGGGGAAAGCAGGTCGGCAGACCAGTCTTTTCCCCAGGGTGTTCGCGCGATACCAGGACAAGGCAGGAAGTAGTTAGGGGGCTTAGGTCAGGGGTGGGAGGGGTTAGGAGGTTATTTAAGGGGACAGGAGGGGGAAGGACTTCCTCTTCCTGTCCCCGGTGCCTCAGGGAAAAGAAGTTGGAGCTGTAGGTGGAGTGTGAATTAGGGGTAGTTTGGTCGCGTTCTGGTGCCCCAGAGCGACTTGGTTGGGTGGTTTTGCTGTGTCCAGCTAGGCGGGATATCCATTTAGGCGAATTTTAAGGTTTTTGTCCTCGGGTCCCGGTACGTCGTACGCGGGTGCCGTATCTCACGCATCTCGCGGACGGGCCGAGGGTGCCGAATCCCACGCATCTCGCGGACGGACTGGATTTGGGGTTGCCAAACCTCACGCATCTCGCGGTAGGTAAAAAAATCACTTTTAGTGACATGGCAGCACCGGATGCAGAGGCAGTGAGGGCTGCACTACTGGTTCTGGGACGGGCAGGACGGTCGGACCTCCTGCAACCAGGGGTCTTGGACCAGGCTTGGGTGGGGATGACCCGCACGCCCCGGTCGGCGTCCGCGGGGGTGGCTGCAGCTGTCGCAGCTTGTATGGACGAGCCCGCTGGGGCTCGGGCGGGCGCGCCTAAAAAGGCTAGGGGTAAGAAGCAACAGGAGGCGCCCAGGACAGGGGGGAGGCGGCTCAGCCTCCCGGCTAAGATTGAGTCCATTGAGGCCTTTTACGGTGGGGATGGTGGGGCGTCCGGGACTCCGCTGGCACTGGGTGCCGGGGGGTCGGGGAGTGTGGGGCCACTGGTGGAGTACGAGGAGAGCAGTGAGGGCAGTGGGGGGGAGGATCTGGGTGAGTGGGAGGCGGCGGCTGGTGAGGATTTTGCGCTCACCCTGTCGGGGGGGAGTCTCGGGGGGAGGAGGAGTTCACCATCCTGGAGCAACCGGTTGACCTTTCGGGGGGCCGGAAAGGGGTTGTCAAGCAGCAGGGTTCCAAGGGCAAAGGCCCGTTGAAGGCGCAGCAGCAGCCTGGGGCAGGGGGTGCTGCGGCACCGGTGCCTGGGGGGGGGCCTGGGGGTGCCTGGGCGGTCGTCCATTTATGACAGGTGGGAGCACATAAGAGAGGGCCCGCGACCAGCGTTGCGTCATTTCCGAGTATGAGAGAGAGTGGCAGCGTTTGAGGGAGGCTAAGGGGGCGAAGGCGGGTGGGGCGCTCAAGGGCGAGGGGGCCCTGGCGCCTGCGCGTGGTAAGGGGACGACTGGAGGTAGAGGCAGGGGGGCCCCTGGGTCACAAGGGCAGTGGGTCTGGGGGGACGGTTCAGGGACTGCCTTGACGGATCAGAGACTTGTTGGCACCGGGGCCTCCCCGAGCGCATACGGCTCGGGGGGGGGGGGGTGGGGACAAGCCAGCGGGGCCAGCTGGCAGAGGCCGGGGTGGGCCGGCAGGGCGCAAAACGGCCTCCAAACGCCGGGGCGAAGAAGCAGGGGGGTCCGCGGCGGCCTGCCCTCCATCGAGGGAGCGGGCACCATCGATGCTGGAATGCGAGTTTATGCCTGGTGTGAAAGGAAAGGGTGCCAAGAGAGTGGTGACTGAAGTGGTGCCGCTGGATGTTCAGGATGAGTGGTTGGACTATGAGGATGAGGAGGATGAGTTGGAAGAGGGTGAATTGCGCGAGTCGGAGTGTGTTGACAAGGCTAAGGTGGCATCTGCCACGGTGGGTGTTTCCCATGAGGCACGAGATGGCGCCGGTCGGGCCACCAAGGGGACCATGAAGCCGGCGGACGCACGGCGACGGGAGACGGACGCTCCTGCAACATTGTCAGGTGAGGGATCTTGGTGGGACGCATGGACTGACGGGGGGAAGGGAGGGAGGAAGAAACCCTGCCGGTCGGTGGGGGTGGGGGATGGGTCGGTGAGGACGGGGGCCTATGTTGGGGCGGAGCCAGTGGCGGCTGCCGGGGGGAAGCAGGTCACGACGGCCAGTGCGTAAACCGACAAGGTGGAGGATTTGGGGGGCAAAGATGATGGCGTGGGGAAGCTCCCCAAGAAGTTGCCTTATATGGGTTTGGCCACGCCACTGGGATCGCATCTGTCGGAGAAAACGAAGGGGAAAATTTGGAGGCATGAGTATGTGGATGTGTTTAAACTGCTACATAGGGAGATTCAGGCGAAGGAAGGGTCTAAGGAGGAGGAATGGGAGCTGACCAGGCGGCCGAGGGTGCCGGTTACGATGGAGAATTGGACGTCGGCTTTCCTGATTTACGCGAGTATATATTGCGAAAAGCATGGTGATCGGGCGATTGCTCTGTTCAAGTATATGGACGTGATCAGGAAGGCCCAGCTGCATTTCGGGGGTTTTGCTTGGCTGAGCTACGACGAGGAGTTTAGGGCCAGGATCAGCGTCAATCCGGACAAGCCGTGGGGGGAGGTGGACCAGGAGCTTTGGATTCAATGGATGTCTTCGACGCAGGCGGCGGCTTCCACTCATACGGCTAGCGGTCTTCCGGTGACTTATCGGTCTTTTTAGTCGCGCCCCGCCCAGTCTGGGGCGGGTAGCCAGGGAAGTTCAGGTGGTTCAGGAAACCAGGCAGTGTGGTCCGGGGCTGCGGGACAACAGTACAAGCCAGTGTCTTCAGGAGCCTGTTGGGGTTTTAACAAAGGTTTCTGCAACCGCCCCTCCTGTAAGTTCAAGCATGAGTGTTCGAAGTGCGGGGGGCGGCATGCAGTTACACAATGCCTCACGTTGGCTTCGCCGTCAGAGCAGTGGAAGCTTGCCAAGGGTAGGGGTCAGCCTGGGCCGAAGGGCCCATACTCCGGTTAGGTTGGAGGCCATGTGTCCATGGCTCTCACGGTATCCTGATAAAGAAGCGGCGCTGCGTTTGTACTGGGGTTTCATGGAAGGTTTTCGGATTGGTTATCAGGGGCCGAGGGAGAGACGTTGGGCTGAGAACTTGCGGTCAGCCAAGGAGTTGCCGGAGGTAGTGGCGCGTAAATTGGAGAAGGAGGTTTCGGAGGGCAGGATTGCGGGACCTTTTGCTGACTGGCCAATGTCGGATCTCATTGTTTCACCTCTTGGGGTGGTGCCCAAGAAAGAACCGGGGGAGTTTCGATTGATTCATCACTTGTCTTGGCCTGAGGAAGGATCGGTGAATGATTTCATTGCTGAGGAGGACTCAAGAGTACCGTATGCGTCGGTGGATGATGCCATAGGCTTGGTGAGGTCCTGTGGGAAGGGGGCGGAGTTGGCCAAGTGTGACATCAAGTCGGCCTTTCGCCTCCTCCCCATTCACCCCGCGGATTTTTTCATTGTTGGGCATGCAGTTTGGAGGGTCCATCTTCGTGGACATGGTTCTACCGATGGGTTGTGCGATTTCCTGCGCGCTTTTCGAGACTTTCAGCTCCTTTTTGCAGTGGGCCTTTGTGGACCGCAGTGGACACCGGCTGGTGTCTCACTATTTGGATGACTTTCTGTTTGTGGGCGCGGGTCACTCTGGCGCTTGCGGTGCGGCCTTGGGGCAGTTTCAGTTGTTGGCACAGGATTTTGGGGTGCCTTTGGCACCGGAGAAGACTGAAGGGCCTAGTTGTTGCCTGACTTTTCTCGGGATTGAGTTGGATTCGGAGGCTTGGCAGGCGAGGCTACCGGTACGGAAGGTGGGGGAGATGCAGGAAGCTTTGAGAAGTGCGATCGAGGTTCGGAAGCTGGAGTTGAGGTCCGTGCAGGGCCTGTTGGGGTTGCTGACCTTTGCGTGCAGGGTGGTGAGGGCAGGAAGGACGTTTTGCAGGCGGCTCGGCATGGCCATGTCGGGGGCGGCCCTCCCGCATCACAGGATCAGGATCACGCTGGGGGTCCGGTCGGACTTGCGAGTGTGGCTGGTTTTTCTGGAGGACTTCAATGGTGTGTCCTTGGATTTTGCGCGTGACCTGATGGTGTGGCAGATTCAGCTCTACTCTGACGCGGCGGGTGCTGCTGGCTTCGGAATTTTCTGGGACGGCCGCTGGTGTGCAGAGCAGTGGCCGGCTCATTGGCTGCGACAGGGCAGGAGCATTGCATTTTTGGAGTTCTTCCCCTTGTTGGTTGCTTTGCTGGTGTGGGGCCCGGAGTTCAGGAACAGGTCGGTGTTGTTTCATGTTGACAATATGACTGTAGTGGACTTGGTGAATAACCAGAAGGCAAGGGACCTGCGGGTGCTGCGCTTGCTGCGAAGTTTCATGCTGCTGTGTCTGCGTTACAATGTGCTGTTCCGCGTGCAACATGTGCCAGGCGTCAGTAACGAAATTGCGGATGCGTTATCTCGTTCGCAGTGGCAGCGCTTCAGGGAGCTGGCGCCGGGAGCGGAAGCTTGCAAGACCAAGGTGCCGGAGGGTATCTGGGCCTGGGGGGAGTGAGAGTGGTTGGGTTGGTTGAGAGGTCGATAGCGCGATCCACTAGGCGGGCGTACAGGTTGGCGTGGGCTGAGTTTGGGTCCTTGGTGGGGGGAGCGATGGGAGTGGGACGATTGTCCAAGGAAGAGTGTGAGCGTGCCGTGGTGCGCTTTGTGTTGGATTGCATGGATAAAGGGCTGTCGCAGACGACGATTGCTGGCAAGTTGGCGGGCGTATCTTTCTACAGCATGGTATACTTGGGTTTTGATCCGGCTAGGGCGGATCTGCTGAGCCGAATGTTGGAAGGTTGGGGTCGGGTGAGGGCGGAGATGGGTGGGGGGGAATTGCCACGGGAGGCGGTCACGTTTGAGTTGTTGGTGCAGGTTTTGAGGGAGTTGCATTTCTGTTGTTATGACGGGGACGAGGTGGCGCTCTTCCGTTTATGTATGATTTGGATGTTTTTTGGTGCATTTCGGGTGTCTGAGTTGCTGGGGACGCGTGGGGTGCCGGGCCGAGTGTTTGCGGACGTGCGTGTGGACGGGTCTCGTTTGGGTATATGGTTGGGTCGTTCCAAGACAGACCAGTTGGGTCGGGGCAAATGGGTGTGGTTGTCAGAGAGTGGGTGTGAGGGTGTGTGCCCCGTGCGTGAATGGCTGGCATTTTGTGGTCGAGTGCGGAGCTTGGAGGGGGAGATTTTTGTGCATGTGTCGCGAAAGCGCTTGACGTCCTCCCAGTTGTTGGAGGTTCTGCGGATGGCTTTGCGGAAGTTGGGCAGGGACACGGCGCGTTTTGGCACGCACTCGTTTCGGATCGGGGCGGCCACGGCTGCGGCGGGTTTGGGTTGGTCGTGGGAGGAGATCCGGAGGATTGGTCGGTGCAGGTCGCGTTGCTTCGAGCGCTATGTGCGTAAATGAGGGTGGGGCGTGCTGCTTGGCCGGCTGCACTGTTTTTTGGTTGTTGTTTCTCTTGTTCTGCTGAGGTACTAATCTCTTTCTCTTCGTAGGTTGTGTTCGTGGGCCGGGGGCCAAGACGGTCACCTGGATCGTTGGGCACTCTTTTGTGCACTGGGGGAGAAGTATGCTGCCAGGCGGGTGTACGGCCGTAACCTGGGCCTGAGGAGCAGTCATCATGAAGTGCAATGGTGGGGTAAGAGCGGAATGCGTTGGGGAGAATTGCTACCATGGCTCACAAAGAAAGTGGCGCAGCTGGGCTGCCCGGACATGCTCATCATCCACTTGGGAGAGAATGACTTAGTGAAGCAGTCGGGGGTGTCACTTTTGCACTTGATGCAGAGGGATTTGGATGCAATGAGACGCAATCTGGCTGGCGCCTGTATTGTGTGGACTGAATTTGTTCCACGACGGATCTGGAGGGGTGCGCTTAAGCCTGCGGCAGTCGAACGGGCACGCAGGAAACTGAACAGGGCTATGAGACTCTTTTGTGCAGATAAGGGGATCCACGTGCTGGCTCATGTCGGTCTTCAGCTGGAGCAGCCACTTCTTTTCCGGGACGACGGCGTGCACCTTTCTCACATGGGGAATGCCTTTTACCTAATGGAGTTGCGCGACCTGATTAGCCATTTGTGGAATGAATCTATCTGGTGTCCGAGAGTATGAGTTCGAAAGGTGCACGTGTGGTGGGGCAGGTAACTGCCCTCCGGGGGTTCCCTGGGTGGCGGGAACTGGGAGGGGTGGGGAGTCCATGACGGGCAGAATCACCCTTTCAGGGAGGGGGTTACAGGTGCAGGATGGGGGGAGTGGTAGACGGGAGTGCGATGGATGGAGATGACAGAGGAGTTGGAAAGTGAAAGGGGGAAAGTGAATGAGATGCAAAGAGTTCAACAAAACAGGTATGTGGAGGGTCAAGGGGTGTTATTTAACGACCTGTCACCTTATGCCCCTACTCATAAATTAACAACAAAAGAAGGTGACCAGGTCATGGGTGGTGGGTCGACATGATGATACCAAAGGATAATGGGGAAGTGCGTGCCAAAGAGTTGAAAGAGTCACTAATGGCCAATAGAATTCCCATCTGACCACCCTCTTGGCGGAATTTCATCATCTGGGAATTTGTGAATCGACTCATGCACCGTCCAAACCATGAGGTAGCGGTGCGGAGGTAACTGTCGATACATTGGCCATATTAGCGCTCAAAGAAATCATACTAGTGAAGTGCAGTGCTTAGATAACAATGTGTAGATAAAATTGGCTACCTAGAACAACAGGGAATATCTAGTGTAAGATGTCTAGGTGTCAGAACATTAAAAACCCGCCTAATTGTCAAAACATGGGACAACATTATGGCGATGTGAGATGGTCAACATGTTTCAGCCGGTTTGAGCATTGCTCCGGCTTTCGTCAGGACCTAAATTGACAAACTGCTACTGCAAAAAAATTACACATAGACACTCAAGAATGTATAAGCGTAAAGTATGAAGTTACTATCTGGATACTATTATATCTACCAGGTACTTGGATCCCCAATGTCTGCTGGAGACAGTAAGAGTTCTTCTCCCCAGCATTGCGTGGGTGCTGGCCTCACCTCGCCCGGCAACCGCTCGGGAAAACTGAGGCCCCGCTCTGTCCGTCGGTACCCCGCGCTCACATCGAGCGGAAGTGGAGGTGCATGAGTCGATTCACAAATTCCCAGATGATGAAATTCCGCCAAGAGGGTGGTCAGATGGGAATTCTATTGGCCATTAGTGACTCTTTCAACTCTTTGGCACGCACTTCCCCATTATCCTTTGGTATCATCATGTCGACACACCACCCATGACCTGGTCACCTTCTTTTGTTGTTAATTTATGAGATGCAAAGAGGTCATGGTGTGAAGGGGGAGTGGCTGGTGAAGCACGTGAGTGGATGATGGGGTGAATGGCAGGATGTTGGGGGATTGTTAAAAGTTAATGTGTTATGTTTATTGCTGATGTCATGCCTGTCCTAATAAATGGCCTTTTACGCTAACTGATGCGTGGAGTGGTTATTTGAGCGATGCGGCCCCCGGGGGAAAGCAGGTCGGCAGACCAGTCTTTTCCCCGGGGTGTTCGCGCGATACCAGGACAAGGCAGGAAGTAGTTAGGGGGCTTAGGTCAGGGGTGGGAGGGGTTAGGAGGTTATTTAAGGGGACAGGAGGGGGAAGGACTTCCTCTTCCTGTCCCCGGTGCCTCAGGGAAAAGAAGTTAGTTTTACCACCCACCCACCCTACATTTGGAAAGGGGTTGTGGGCGTTTGTTGTAATTGCCACAGTTGGGCAATGTGCCAGTTTAGGACAGGATGGCGAGATAGGGTGTTGACGGGAACTGGGAGGGGTGGGGAGTCCATGACGGGCAGAATCACCCTTTCAGGGAGGGGGTTACAGGTGCAGGATGGGGGGAGTGGTAGACGGGAGTGCGATGGATGGAGATGACAGAGGAGTTGGAAAGTGAAAGGGGGAAAGTGAATGAGATGCAAAGAGGTCATGGTGTGAAGGGGGAGTGGCTGATGGGGTGAATGGCAGGATGTTGGGGGATTGTTAAAAGTTAATGTGTTATGTTTATTGCTGATGTCATGCCTGTCCTAATAAATGGCCTTTTACGCTAACTGATGCGTGGAGTGGTTATTTGCGCGATTACGGCTCCGCCTAAAGTGCAGCAAAAACTTTATAAAATGCTGCCCTCTCGCACTGCGGGCAGCAGCTGAGTTCAGCAGGGCAATGGGAGACCTGTGACTCATCCCCCACCTTAGACTGTGTCTGTCTCCGATGCGCTCACATAGTCAACCATGAGCACTGACTCCTGTAAGGTCGATGGCAGTAATGCGCATGCGAACTCGGGACTCCGGGGTGGGGGTATCTCACTACAATAGAAACATTGCAGCCGCGGCCGCCTCAAAAATGGTGCCGCCTGGGGCGGACCGCCCCCCTCGCCCTCCCCATAGCTACGCCAGTGAGCATATACTGTATTAACAACATCAACACAACACTATATTCAACATACAAGAGTGACAGAGAATGCAATGTAATGTTAGCTAATGTCTACTGTACAACACATTGCATGTGGCCTATAAAAACATATTGCTGTATGGGCATTAAAGCCTGAGGTCAAATCACCGGGGCCAGCGCATAGAAATAAAAAGATTCCGTTAATTCTAGGCAAAGGTACAAAAAAAGAAACCTTAAACAGGGAACAGGCCAGCGCCCATCTAATTAGATAACATGTGCCATTTCCCAACACAATCAAAGGGTTTAAACAAAAGAGCGAGTGGCAAATGGTCAGAGCGGAGCATAGAATACAGTTTGCAATCAATGCACAACTGGGGAGCCTATGTCTGCAGTGTGGTCAAATGATCGTCAAGGGAACTATTTTTTGTTTGCAATTTAGATCTGACCAGGGGAAAACCTTTTCAGAGCCAGAGGGTAGATAGGCCCTTTCACAATTGAAAGGGATTTTGGGGGGAATACGTCCTCCCTAGTACATATGCAACAAAGTTATAAGTATCCCACCTAGTATATCGGGTGTGAACACTTCTAGACCCGGAGAGAGAAGAAGAGGGGTGGTTACATAAGGTATCCACTGTAGCACTGTGCTATTCAGTGCGGGAATTAAGAAAATTCTTTTTTATGTAACCCTCACACACTTTAGTAGTGTCATGCTTCATCATCGGGTTCACCCTGACTCCCAAAGGTCAGGGTGTGCTCAACGGGAAACATCCTTTACAACGCAACTTATACCACGCAATGCCTTTACAACGTGGTATTTACAACGAATACCTTTACAACGCATTGCGCTGGGGGGCGCTCTAGGATAGGGAATAGATTTAATTTACTAGCCAACACCTTCCCTACTATCCACGGGGACTGGATTTGGAATAGTAAATTAAACTATTCACTATCCAGCGCCCCAAAGCACTATGCGTTGTGAAGGTATTCGTTGTAAATACCGCGTTGTAATGGTATGCGTGGTAAAAGCATGCATTGTAATGTCATACATCCGTGCTCAACCATCTTCCAGGGAGCTTTTAAAGAGAAAAGTGACCAGGGTGCTTAGCTAGAGATTAAAAATCCCTCAACTTCTCCAAGGTATCCCTTTATTGTCAGAGAAGACAGAGAAGACGGGGAAGGTTAAAAAATATATAATGATGGGTACTGAGTATTTGATGGTCCTATGACCCAGTGTTATATCAATGTGGTATAACACAGGGTCATAGGATCATCAAATCCTCACATCTGTTAAACAAGTTGGGACAATCATAATTTTGATTCATCCAGGGAACTCAACTGTGTGCAGCGTAGCAGGTAGGAATTCAATCAGTATAGCGTTGCAGCAGGCTGCGATGGGGTACTTTTGTAAACCCATTGTGTCTTCCCTGTCTAGGGCAATACATCAGCTTCAAAGTAACAGCCTGCCACTACTGGTTCAGAGACGGACAGGCCCACAGCATATGCAGAAAATCACATTCAGGCACGCAACAGCTTAGGCGGGTGGTATCCGTGAAGTGAAAATAATGCTTTATCTTGTGTGGGGTAAGGTAGGCCTTGTGAAGGATGTAATACTGAATGAGACGAAAGCGCCCATCACATGGGACACGGACAGGACACTCCGGTATAGAACTCCACTCCTGACCCATGCAGGGGTTGCCCAGGTCTGTCTCTCAATGTAGGCGCATGGGGGTGAGCGGTGCTGCAGCATGTGTGGAATAAAACAACTCGTCATCACACCGACCACCGAAGCAGTGCACACTCTCGACCCCATCTTCGCTGGAGGAAGCAGTGTCCACTTCATTCACACCATGCAACCCCCTTGGACCGACCACCACTCCGTACACTTCCTGGTCAACAAACCCAAGCCACCCGGACCGGCCCCATGCCCACCGAGAAGGAACCTGGAGCAAAGTCACAGTGGAACAACTTAACTCCACCCTTAACAGTAACGCCCCCACCGTAGCAACCTACCCCAACCATGTAGCCACAGAATTCTACACTTGGATCGCCAATTACGCAGACAAGTTCGCTCGCTACGCAAACCCGACAAGCAGCGCCCCAGAAAAGTCACCTGGTTCTCTACCGTCCTCCAAGAAGCCAGACACGCCTGCAGATACCTGGAGAAGACCTGCAGAAACAACAAAACACCTGAAAACCACACCACCTACAAGGATGTCATAACGGAATACCATCCACGCATCAGAACCACCAAAAGGACCTTCATTCACAGCAGAATCCTCGCAAACTCCAGCAACTCCAAGGAACTCTTCAGCGTTATCCAGTAATTCACCAAGTCCCGCAGCAAAACCACTAATATCACCCCCTCCCAAGGCCTCTGTGACAATCTCGGATCCTACTTCCACCTGACCCCGCAACCAGCCCTCCCTCCAACAACTCCAGCCAGCCCACCATCCTATCCTGGACACTGATCACGACAGAAGAGACCGCCGCGACCATGAAAAGCATCCACTCCGGGGTCCACACGGATCCCTGCCCGCCACACATATACCACAGAGACAGGCATCTTCCCCGACAACTGGAAACGTGCAGAAGTCAGGCCCTGATCAAGAAGCCCTTAGCAGACCCAACAGACCTCAAATGCTTTCGGCCCATTTCGCTCCTCCCCTTCGCAGCAAAAGTCACTGAGAAGACCGTCAACGGAGAACTGGTGAAGTTCATTGAAGATAACGCCTTCCTCGACCCCTCGCAATCCGGATTCCGCAGCAACCACAGCACCGAGACCGCCCTACTCGCCGCAACCGACGACATCTGCTTCCTCCTCGATCACAGCCACACCGCACCCTGATCTTACTCGGCCTATCAGCAGCTTATGACACTGTCTCCCATCGCATACTCGCAGCCAGAATACACGACTCCGGAATACAAGGCACCCCCCTCGACTGGATCCATTCATTTCTCACCGGCAGAAGCCAAAGGATAAGACTACCACTGTAGCAAATGGCCGCTTGCCAAAGGGGCTCTGCCGGACGAGCATACAATCCGTTAGGAATCCTGCATCAAAACCATCGATCCTGTCCCAGAAGAATCTTACATAGGGCAGCATGCTGACACCCAAGATATGCTTACCGGCAAGTGAGCTGATGTAGAAGTGACTGATTCACCCCCCGGTGCTGGAGAGGCAGAGGTCCGGGCCTGCAGCTGTGGCGGCGCCGGACCGAGCGTGAGCCGAGTGCCGCAAGGTGTGGTCGCAAGGTGTGGTCGTCGCCGATCCGGTGTGCCCGCGGACGTGGCATTTGAGGACAGCGTCTGGAAATCGGGAGCGCGGCCCGGCCCTGTCTCAGTCTCTGCCGCCGACGCCTGCTGCGACTGAGATGCGGGCGGCGCTGTGGAAATCTGGAGGTGGTAAGCGTGAAAGGTAGTCCCGGGTGCATTGCTTGCGTGAGGCCGAGCGACGCGAGTGTGGGAAGCTGTCCACTCGCTGTCCCATGCGCCTGCAGACGTGAGAGGCACTGGAAGTGGATACTGTTGCCCCTGAGGCGGACTGTGGGCTCCAATCTACGGCCGTGCCCACTGTCTGCCCGGAAGGCAAAATGGCGCACGATGAGTCATACTGAGCCAAGAGGTGAAGCCTGATCATCAGCCTCAGTGCTAGCCTCAGTGCTAGGAAGTAGCAAGCTCACGATACAGCACTGGCTTGAATCTGTATGCTGAAAATCTGGGGGCTGAAAATCAGAGACGGGTCACCCACCTGTGGATGCCGCATAGCCGCACTACAAGCTCGCCTGCTGGAACACCGGGCCATCTGTGCTGTTGCCAGGGACTACACTTACCGGCACCACTTGCGACTTGGACGCCGCCTACGTGCTTCCCACGTGCTTCCTGGCGTGCTTCCTGGCGTGCTTCCTGGTGCATAAAATCATCTTGGAACTTCCGCGTCGCGGCACACCCGCGGGCAGTCGCCGGGCTAAGCCCGGGCAAAGGGCAGGCCGTCTGTGGCCGTCAGGGGCCAAAAGGGGCCGGGGTGGGCCACAGCCCTAACACTTGACAGACTGGACGAAGGAAGTAAGACTTTGGTATCAAATAGTATAGTGTGTCGGCCCTCTGCCACTGAAGTGATTTCTGTGTATAGTGCCTTAATTGGTTTTGTAACATCACTTTGCTTTCCTGAAAGGGTTGTGTGTCTCACGAAGTAATGTTAGCCATGACAAAACCAAAGGAAGGTAAAAGTAAAGGTGTGGTGGGCACTCTGGACGCGTTCTTAGTAAGAGCTGAATCTGTAATTATTAATGAAATCAAGTTAACGGAACGCAGGCTCTCTCTTGATTCACAACTGCTTCAGAGTCGCTATGATACAATTGGTTCAAACCCAGTTGAGGGCCAGGCAGAGGGAGGAACACAACTTAATGGGGGTCCCTTGTTCCCGCTAGATTCTCCCAGTATTGAAGAGATTACGGATTCACCCACTCCAGGAGAAAAAACAACTGTATTAACAAGGGCACAAAGATCTAAACAGATAGCTGGAGGTAGTCCTCCCCCAAGTAAAAAACGAAGGGCACAGATAACTAAAAACTCACGCAAACAGTATATAACTAAATCCCAGGGAAAGAAAGGTACGCAAGAGTCCAGTGAGATAACACCTGAACTCACAACTGAGTCTAGTCATGATCCAGTGCTACCAGACCCAATACCAATACAAACAGCATGGCTTTGCAGCAAGGTATGGGGGATAACTACTGGAGTAAGCTTGAAGTAGTGATGAATGCTCATGTACAACCCATTTTAAGTAAATTGGCGGGAATTGAAAAACGGCTACTAGGTTTGGAGAATCAATATTTAAATACCTGTATACCACAAGTTGGACCTAGATCCGGCTTACCCATTCAAACGGGTAAAAATAGAAGTGGGGAAGTAGTTACATCAGACCGCCCGGGGTCTGGAATCTCCAATGGCTCTATGAGTATGAGTTTCACCTTGGATGTAGACACCTCGACCCAGGCCGGTAACCAAGCTATAAATTTGACGATTGTGAACAAACCAGTAGGGGTGGGTAACCCTCATATTGAAAGCAGACCAAATAAGATAAGTGTAGTAGATTGCCGACCACAACATTTACCTGTTAGAAGCCCAGACTCAATTTAAAATCTGCCACCCCAAACTACACCCTACATTGCTGTTTTGGTAAATGTTCGACCATTGAACCCAGGGGAAGGGGAAGACTGGACAGCCCTGAGAAACAAATCATTGCATCTTGTTAATGCCAAAACAGGAATTAATAGTAGTATCCTGTTTTCTGAATTGAAGATGGCACGAAGAGTTAGATGGGTTGGGCCAACTGAGAAAACCCTTGAGGGGGACTGTATAGATCTAACGTTTAGGTCCCCAGGGTTGGTGAGAGCTATAAATGATAGGCTGCTCGACCAAATTATAGATAAATCAAAAGTTATGATCCTACCGTTGGGGTTCATTTACCGTCCTCTCTCATGGCAACCGAATCTTGCATGAATACGGTGTTATGTATGTATGTATGTATTTATTTATTTATTAAGCGCGGCTACCACCCAAAGGGTATCCTGGCGCTGAGACTGCATCTATCCCACAGGCAGACTGCCATTACATTACTCTGGGGAACATAAAGGTCTTAAGGTCCTTTTTAAAAGAGGTGAAATCTTGTCTGCACCTCAGCGTCAGCGGGAGGGTGTTCCAAAGAGTAGCGGCCGTGAAACTAAAAGCACGGCCACCCATCCTCACTCTATTGATCCTAGGGACCGTCACTAGAAACGCAGAGGAGGATCTTAAAGGTCTGGCAGCGCAATACCAGGAGAAAAGATTTTGGAGTGGTATCGGCCCCTGTCCATGCAGAGCCTTGAAGACGAGGCATACCGCCTTGAAGGAAATTCTCTGTTGGACAGGTAGCCAATGAAGGTCAGCCAATGCGCCGGAAGAAGAGGCAGAGCGGGGACGGGATAGAGCCAATTTAGCCGCCATATTTTGGATCCTCTGCAGCTTTAAGATCAAAGTTTTGGGGGCTCCCAGAAGTAGTGCATTGCAGTAATCTAATCGACTAAGAATAGAACTGCGCACTACCTCTGCCCTTGCCTCTTTGGGGAGGAGCGGTAAGATCTTACGTAGGGCGCGGAGTAAGCCCATACAACCCGCTATAGTTCTGTTCACAGAGGCATCAAGCTGCAGGTTGGGTTCAAACAGAACTCCCAGATTACGGGCCGACTCAGCAGCCTCTACCGTACCTAGAATAGATGTAGGCCAGAAATCGTCCGGTTATAATAAAACAAACCAGCAATCCCAATGTCCACCTTGGTTTCATACAAATCGTTTTGATCCTCTGAGTACCCTAGCAGAGGTTGATTGACTACAACCAGAGAATCTTAGGCAAAGCGACGTTAAGGATAAGACCACCTTTCCTTCAGGTATTGGGAACATTAGTGCGAATACATTAGTTGTTGACCATGAATGTGATGATCTTCAGTCATCCTGTAATAAAGACTTAACGCAAATTCAGGTTACGGAGTGTGAAGACAATCAGGAATCTACACAAGCTGATCAACTGGCTGAGGGGTTAGATTTAAGTAAATATCTAGATAGAGGAAAAAAACAACTGGATAGATGCACCCTTCGTTTAATATCATGGAATGTGGCAGGCATTGCACGAAGATTACGGGATGAGGTGTGGATGGGCTATATCAATTCCTTTGACATTATTTGTCTTCAGGAGACTTGGAGTAAAACTGATCCATGTCTGGATGGATATTTCTCATCTACTGTTCATGCTGTACCTTCGTTGGCAGGAAGGGCAAAAGGTGGCATAATGACTTCAATCTCGGTTAAATATAAGTCTTTGAAGATTGATAAACTAATGGTCTCACCATGGTATCAATTGATCCTGATTACTAACTTACTCATCGTCCCTCTCCTTTTGATTAATTGGTACTATAACATTTTTGAGACACAGACTGCGTTCATTATTGATGGCTTACAGGCTGAAGTAGCAAAGGTGACTGAAAAAACTTCCCCCCTGTGCATTATGTGGTTGGGGGATTTTAATTGTACCACATGCTATCAAAGTGGGACGAAGGCCTGTTGCCTACTTGATACTAATGTCCAACCAATTGCACATTTTAAGCGCACTATACAGGGTGACGCTTTGAATAATATTATTGTAATAAATGATCTGTGTATGTTAGATATGGTGACCAGTACTGAATCGGCGCCAATCCCAACGTTTCAAGGGTCTGGGGGACAAATGAGTACAATCGATTTTGTTCTGGTCTCTAGTAGGTATGTCCACCTTATTGAAGATTTTAAAGTAGAAGCCAACCCTGCTAGTGATCATAATCCACTTGTCCTATTGTTGAGCACTGTGGTTGGTAAGGAACAATTATCTGAACAACCCATAAAATATAGCCAGAACCATGGTCTTAGGCTAAAATGGGATAAGGTTAATCCAAAAAAATTGGAGGAAATTATTTTTAAGGCCAACCATCTACAAGTAGCCACCTGTCTAACGAATACTTGTGAGCCGGAATTAATTGTTCAGAATTTTGAAGCCTTATGTGAGAGCGTGGCTAGGACTCTGCTTAAACCTATAGGGAAGGGTGGTACCCGAGACAATAAATGGTTTGATGCTGAATGCTCTGCACGTAAACACTAGTGAAGAAGGCCTTACATAGAATCCCGTGGGATAAGTAGATGGTCAAGAGAGCAAGAATAAATTATAAAGAGACCATTGAAAAAAGGAAATTAGAATTGAAAAAACTAGCTTGGGGTGACCTAGAGAAAACCTCTGAACTCAGGGATAGTAGGCTATTTTGGGAGGTGATAAATCGACCCTTCCTTAGCAGTGAAAATAGGACCATGATTATGCAGATAACTGGGGAGGATTGGGAGTCCCATTACTCCAGGATTTTTAATCCAACGGGTATTACCTTGAAAAATGAAAGCGAGGATGAAACTTATTTTAATATTGAGACTGCGCAAAAGCTTAGTCTCTCGCTCACTTTGGGGGAGGTGGAGGAGGCCCTGAGAAGAGGCATGTCACTTAAGGCACCAGGTCCTGACTCCGTACCTTTGGATTTGTTTAAAAATAATCCCGTAGTGTGGATACCTCTGTTGCTAAATGCTTTTAAGGCGATCATTGTGGGGCGTATTCCATCATCATGGAAAGAGGCAGAAGTGGTGCCAATTTTTGAAAAGGGCAATAAAAGCGACCCTTGTTGCTACCGGCCAATCTCTCTAATAGACACATCTTGTAAGCTATTGGGGAGAGTAATATTGGCTCGCCTAGAGACATGGGCAAACTCATCGGGAATCATTGTGGATTGACAGTATGGCTTCAGAAATGGCAGAGGTACAACAGAGCAGTGTCTCAACTTGGCCCTGATTATTGGTAAGTACATAAAGGCCAGGGGTGTTTCTATGCACCTGGCCTTTATGGACTTATCCAGTGCCTTTGATACTGTGTGCAGGGAGAAATTATGGCTACTGATGGAGACTATGGGTTTTGAGGAACCGTTGATTACTTTGCTACGTAGATTACACGCTGCTACCTCCATGGCCATTCGATATGGGCCTGGAGGTGAAAAGACAGGGCCTATCCCATCAACGGAAGGTGTCCGCCAGGGCTGTATTCTTGCCCTCTTTTTATTTTTAGTCTACACAAATGGTTTAGAAAAATTCTTGATTGAAAAAGGTTTTGACTTTCCTAAAATTAATGGCAAATATTTGCCCTTATTGTCTTATGCAGATGATACTGTGTTAATGACTTTGACTGCAAATAGTATGCAAATATGCTTGGATGCTTTTAATGAATTTATGCTGGGTTTAGACCTACAGGTAAACTTCAGAAAATCGTTTACAATGGTCTGTGGCCCAAATAAGACTAAAACACGCAAATTTGTTGTGGAAAACATGGTTATCGAAAAAAGTTCCACATTTTAGTTATTTGGAAAATGTTTTTAACAAATCTCTAAATTGGGACCCTCTTATAACCTCACGGGTACAGAAAACAACCAGATCTATAGAGGCTCTTTTTTGTTTTGCTAGCAAACTAGGTAAAAAACCAATTGCTGAGTTAAAGACACTGTACAAATCAAAATGTTTGCCTATGGCAATTTATGGCGCAGGGGTATGGGGATACCATAAATGTGCACAGTTACAAATTATGGAGAATACGTTTTTTAAATGCCTGTTATCAGTGCCAAATAGTTCTCCAAATATTTCTTGTCATTCCGAGGTAGGCCTAGACTTCGTGAGTGACAATATTCATGTTTCCCCACTTCTTTTATGGGGGAAAATATGGTCCTCAGATGACCTGTTGTTCTCAAAAGAAATTTTGAAAGATTGTATAAATTTGGAAAATGCCTTGAAAATTCCCTGGTTGTGTTATGTAAAGGAAACTTTTGAAAAAATTGGTCTTGGTGATTTTTACAATAACCCATATCTGATTAAATCAGATACAAAGATGGTGATTAAGAACGCATATCGTACTATATTAGGTTTGTCTAAATATGAAAATCAGCTTCCACTCCAAACAGTTATTCCCCAGCAACAATTTTATTTATCTTTTACTCTACACATTCAATGGCGTTTTTACCTAACCAGATTTCGGTTAAATGCACTGCACGTTTTAGTGGCTTTTCCAAAGCAAGGAGGCTGGTGTGAGAGACTACCCCCTTGCCCATGTGATAATGAAGCTCAACAATGCACTTTGTGCTTTTTTGCACACTTTATAAAGCTCCACGTGATCGCTTTATTAAACCCCTCTTAAGGGACATTAGACCCTGTAATTTTAGGGAAGGCTTTGAGCATTTAAGATCATTATCAACCGCTGTTATATGTAGCTCTATGCTTAGCTTCATTAGATCAGCAATTTTAATTAGGAATCGTTACTGATATTGTGTTTTTTGCTATCTTTGATTTTGATCTCATTATTGAAAATTATTGAAACTAATAGAAATGATGATCTTGACTAACGCTTTTAGCTATAATGTATTAAATTTAAGTTGCTTGGTGTGAGAGGCTAATCCGCTTTTATACAATGTATGGATACCGTTTTCTGATAATGCACAGTGCACTTTATATTTGCTTATTAGCTTGTGAGAATTATGTTTTCGATAATGCACAGTGCACTTTACATTTGCATATTAGCTTGTGAGGGATGTGATTGCGATTATAGGATGAAATCTGGCAAAATCGTGATATTATATATTGTTTTTAATGTACATTTTATGGACTAATATATGAATATGTCTTTATGTATTCTGTTCTTGATATATTTTGCTGGTGTTTTGTGTTTCATTTCTGGGAAATGAAATACCATTTGTACATTTGTAAGTTTAAAACTGTACACTTTTATGATTCTTCTTTTTTAATCGAATAAAGTTATTACTGACTGACTGACTGACTACCACCCTTCCTCTCCAAACCCACTCGCACCCCTCGTCACCATCGTACAACAGCACGGCCTCAGCATAGTCTCCTACGCAGACAACACCCAGCTCATCATCTCCCTCACCAAGGACCCTGCCACAACCAGACTCAACTTCCAGGATCGAGTGCAGGACATCGCAGCCTGGATGAGCATCAGCTGCCTAAAACTCAACTTGGAGAAGACAGAAGTCCTCTTCCTACGAAACACCCATCGGTATGGAACAACATCTGGTGGCTCACAGCCCTTGGCAGCCCCCCGACCCCCACGACCACGCCAAAAACCTCGGCAGCATACTCAACTCCTCCCTCTCCATGAAATGACAGGTCAACGCCATCACCTCCAGCTGCTACAACACTCTTCGCATCCTCCCCAAGACCTTCAACTAGATCCCCCAGAGACAAGGAAGACAGTCACTCATGCACTCATCACCAGCAGGTTGGACTACGGAAATGCCCTCTACACCGGTATCAACAAGTCTCTACTCCGCAAGCTCCAGATGATAAGAACACCCCACAGATTCCTCCTTGGTATCCCTCAACACGAGCACATCAGCCAACCCCTACTCAAGCTTCACTGGCCCCCATCGGGAAAAGGTTCACCCACGCCTACAAATGCCTACACAACACCAAACCCCAATAACTCAATGACAGAATCACCCTCCACATACCCAAGAAACCTCCGCTCCGCCAACCTCTTCCTCGCTGAAACCCCACGCATCCACAGAGCTAGAGAAAGGGAGAATGAATGAATGAATAAATACTTTTATTTGATTTCATTAAAAAAAACATAAAAGGGTGGGGAACCACCATTCATGAAATGTACATTTTGAAGTAAAAACAAGTGAGTTTAAAACATACAGGGCCCGATTCACAGAATGAACTTAAGACTCAATCCTAAACGTACTACTATTTTGGTATTCACAGAATGCACTTACTACTTTTGGCATTCACAGAATGAACTTACTACTTTTGGTATTCACAGAAGTTAGGATTTTGTCTTAAGTTTATCTTAAGACAAACTTAAGATAGACTTAAGACAGACTTAAGACAAAATCCTAACTTCTATGAATACCAAAAGTAGTAAGTTCATTCTGTGAATGCCAAAAGTAGTAAGTGCATTCTGTGAATACAAAAATAGTAGTAAGTTTAGGATTGAGTCTTAAGTTCATTCTGTGAATCGGGCCCACAGACAATACCATTAGTGAGTTTCTGGACAAAGTGTACTGGAACTTATTAAGTTAGTTAAAGGTGTCCTTTTTTTCCAGTTCTGTTGCTGCGGTTTTAAGGAACTTTATAGCTCTGCAGGACAGTTGGATCGATAGCCCTCTGAGGCATTGGATGACGGCTACTCTACATGACGTTATTTGTTCCTTCCTAAAGGCTTCCCTGAGGACCGTTCTTCGGGTCTCTGCCAGGCAAGGGCAGATGCATAGTAAATGAAGAAAAGACTCGTCCCATCCTCCGAATAAGCGACATTTCTTGGATTGCCAGGGGTATTTCCATTTTGGTGTCAAGTCTTTTGATGGAAATGACCCCAGCTGCAGTAACGTTAGATAGTGCTTTTTCTCCTGGGCAAAGTGGTCTAGCAGGTATGGTTGAGGGTTCAGCCGCTGATAGCCTTGAATCACGGCCCAGGCATGTTTTTTTTTTGAGACAGCTATTTTGTCTGTTAAAAAGAAGGTCCTTTTGATTGCCTTATTCACTACAGTTTTGAAACTGGAATAGGTGGGGAGGATGAGTCAGGCCTCCTCTAGCTGTAATGCCACGAGGGAATCCTTCAGATCACTGAATGTAGATTTGTTTAGCCTGGCTTAGGAGCAAGGGAGAAGATCCTTCTCCTACATCACAGCCAAGACCTGGAACGAGCTCCCCACCGACATCAGATGCGCCCCTTCCCTGAGCTCCTTCAGGAAAGCTCTGAAGATCTGGCTTTTTGACTTCACAGAACTGCTCCCTCCTAACCCTCGAGCGCCTTGAGACCCTTACGGGTGAGTAGCTTGCTTAAAATTCCCCTGATTGATTGATTGTGGGTGCAAAGAGTCAGCTAGCGAACGTGTCAAGTGTTTCCCTGTTCCCAGTACATAGAGATATTGGATAGTAAGGAGCATATGATGTCCCTGCAACATGTCCCCCCACTGGCCCACTAGTACCCCAATGGGAGAGTTATAGAGGAGAAATTGACCAGGAGGTAGACTGTCCTCCTCAATCAGAGACTCAAGAGGGATGAGAGCACCTTCTTGATACAAATCACCCAGTGTATGCATTCCCTTCTTGTACCAGGGGAATATTTCCGCCAATAATTAAAAACACTGTTTATTGTAAATTTAAGCATACTCCCTGAACTTTAGACCACACCTTTATAGAGGATCCAGCAGAGATTTATTGAGAGGCTAGGATAAATCCAGCTCTTTAACGATATGTCAATTCTTAAGGGATTTGAATGGGATAGAGTATTGATTGTGTAATGTTTATGCAGAGGTTTCTCAGCTCTAGGTGAAAGTCAAATTCCCTGAACCTTGGGGACTTGGTTAGGGCAGCCAACCACTGTGTCGTAGAAAAGAAGTTCCCTGAACCTAAGGGCTGGGACATCCAATCATTGTGTATTCCAGGGTATCACAAATATCCATTGGAAGAATGGAGACAACCCTCAGACTGTAGAGATCTAACTATTAGAATGGAAAAGGAAAAGCCCACTAAAGCCCACTGATTGGATGATTGGATGTTGGTGGGTTGGAGTATGTCCCTGAAGAATGAGAAGGGGTGGAAGTAGCCCTCCAATGTCAATGGATGGCATAAAGTGAGACTCAGAATGGTGGTAGCAGAGCGGGGCAGAGACTTACCCAGGGAGAAAAAAGAGAATGGGCTTGTCCTGGGGGTCTTCGGAGACCAGGATCAACATTGTGGATAAATTGTTGCGCTCAACCACTGCAGTCTGATGCCTGAAGTGGTTGAGCGGAAAGTGAATGTGGGATGCATTTAGCATTTAGATTAGTTTGTCTACTACGAAGTCACCTTGAGGCCTTGAAGTTCTCAATAATATTTGATATCTGAAAGTCTAAAGATGGTTTTTGCAGATTGGAGAGTGGCAAGAGTTGCGTAATTGGCCATCAGTGGACAACTCCACTGATACAGGTAGGCTACACAGCACTGACCTGTCAAATGTGCTTCTGACAGAATCCCAGGTGTTGTAATCTTTAGGTACAGTATCCAACATTGGAGTAACAGTGGGCTTCTCCTTCTTCCCTGAAAGTGAGACTGTACCATTCAAGCATTTCCTACTGTACCCATGTGGAGTCAGCTGAGCGATCAGAAGGTGAGGACTTCGATTGTTTCCCTACTGTGTCATTGATCCATTGGCACTTGGATGTGTAGTTCCTGCATTATAAAATTAACATAAAGGCCTGAAAAATGTCTGGAATTAATCCAGGAAATTATAAGTAAGTGTTTATTATTCCATAGGATACAAGTTGAGTTTTTCCAAAGTACTGACATTAAATATTTGCCTGACGCTGTTAGGGTAATAACTTGGATTGGGCATTTATTTATTTATTTTTGTATTTCAGCAATGCGTAGACTGGAGTTAGCTTGCTTACAAAATAATATATTAATAACTAGTAGTTAATACAGTGATTTCTAAAGTAAATGTTAAACACTGTAACAACGGCTTTTATCTTTACCCAACTGAGATGAGCTCATTTTATCAACATTAAAAGTTTAGACTATTGGGTTATGACCTCAGCTGTTACCCGAATTCCTCAGTGAGTGTATAATATGAATAACTTCCATATGGTAAGGTAATGGTAGATATACAAGCTAGCTTGAACAGGTTAAACATATGACCAATTGTCTCTGTGACCTTGATTGTCACGCTTCTGATCTATGCAGTATTCGCCAATAAGGCAACATCTAAATCAAACTCAAAGCAATTATCTGCACCCTAGCAAATGGCGAAGCCAGAGAATTAAAATATACCCCACTTTGAACTTAAGCTTTAATGGCACTAAGAAATTGAAGGAAGGATTGGCTGCCGTTTCCGGGAAGAGCTCTTTTGTCTCTATCATTCATCCATCTATTTGTCATCATTTCATCTTTTCATTCACCCACTGATATCCACCATTTCACCTTTACAATCTGTCATCCATTTCTTCTTTCATCCACACTGGTCCTAGCTGCTGATGAATGGAGGACCATCTGTGACAGGGTGTCTGCTGCTCTTATTTTGCTCGACTTGTCATCTAACCTCATCTAACCTCTCACCGGCACCCTCAAGGGAAAGGAGGAGGAGCCAGGATCCAACTTGGCCTATCAGAACGTCTGTTCTGCTGTAACCCAGCTTTCATCAACTAAGTGAGGCGCTTAATCCCCCCCCCCCAAACAACTGTTTCAACCATCTCCGGACATCGGATGGTCGGGAGTGTCTGACGCTGTGGCCGCCTTTCCAACCGGTCGTAGCAACACAAGGTTTCTGGCGAAAATCTCACCCAGCGTTTTAACCTCAAGATGGCGCCTGAGAAGGAACGGACCTGCTTTTTGAATGACTAGAAGCAGATCCATGCAAACTTTTACCGAACTACCAACCCCTACCCCTCCCCGCTCCACTCCTCTCCACTTTCCTTCTACTGACCTCTGCCCTCACCTGTCCTGGCCCTAGTCCCCTCCCTGTTTACCTGTGAATTTCCCCTCGTCATTTGAGATCTAGCTATTTTGTCTGATGCCTGATGGAGCTACCTGGTTTAGCTATAGAGGAGACAGGTCCTTGGACGTCACCCACCCAGTCAGTCTTTAGCCAGACTTCCTTTCATCTCTCCTGTCGTCTCTTCCCACATCCTCCCTCTATTTATGTCTCTCCTTCTCTCCTCTCTCAGTGTATTGAGATTGAACTATTTTGTCTGATGCCCGATGGAGCTACCTGATTTAGCTATAGGGGAGATGGGCCGTGGACTCCCTCCTTGGTTGTCACCTACCCAGTCGGCCTTTAGACAGATTTCATTTCGTCTCTCCTTGTTGTCTCTTCTCCTATCCTCCCTTTCTCACCTTCCCTGTCCCCTCCCCTCTACGCTCCATTTATTTTGCCCTCCATGTTCCTTAAATGTTTCCCATTGAGACCTAGCTATTTGGCCAAAGCCCGGTGGAGCTACCTGATAGCTATAGAGGAGATCTGTTTTGGGACTTCCCCCACGACTGTCACCTACCCAGCCGGACTTTGGGCAGACTTTCTACTGTATCTCCTCCCACCACTTTGCCCTTACCCCTTTCCCTCTACACTTCACTTATCTCGTTTTCTATGCTCTTGTAATTGTTTGTCTAGCAACTGATGTAAATTGGAACTGATGTAATCTTGTAATTTTGTGGAACCTCATGTAAAGTGCTCTGATACCTCCGGGTCTAGCCAGCGCTATATAAAACTCTTAAAATAAATAAATAAATAAATCCATCCATCCATCCTTTTGCTCATCCATCAATTCAACCAACCTTTCACTTCATCTATCCATCCATCCTCCATTCAACTCTTTAATCCATCCCTCCTTCCTCTCAGCCAACCATTCCTTCACTCATCCATCTACCCTTCCATCCATCCATTCACTGATCCACCCACCCATTAACCCTTTCACATATCCATTTACCCGTTGACCCATCCATCCTCCCTTTCAATCATCCATCCGTTCTTTCACTCACCCATCCTGCCATCCACCCTTCCATCTATCCATCCATCCATCCATCCATCCACCCTTCCTCTCATCCATTCATCCACCCTTTCACTCTGTCTATCTATCCTGCCATCCATCCATCCTCCTTTTCATTTATCCATCCATCCATCCATCAACCCTTTTATAACCATCATCCCATTCACTCATCCATCCACTTTTCCACCCATGCATTCAATCGTGCATCATTCCATTTACCCATCCTCTCATTCATCTATCCTTTCACTCACTCATTCAGCCATCTATCCTGTCTCTCATCATCCATCCACTCTTTGATACATCCTCCATTCTTCCATCCATCTATCCATCCTCCCATACACTCACCCATCGATTCTTTCACTAATCCACCCTTACAACCATTCTTTCACTCATTCTTTCATTTGCCCATCCAGCCTTTCGATCATCCTCCCATACACCATTTTGCTGACACATCCATCCTTCCATCAGTCCGTCCATCCATCCATCCACCCTACCCTTTCAGGTTCATTATGAGCCTTTGGTGAGTTGCAGACAGAAGATGCCTATCAAGAAATCCACCCAATTGAAGTTGCTAAAGTAGGTTTCACGATGCCCCTGGCTCCAACTCATAATGGCTGAAACGCTGCGATTGAAAATCCATAAATCCAGTTCAAATCTTTCAAAAATTGTCATTGACGTAATTGTTGGAGCACATATCTCTAACAGCTATTGATGCAAAGGTTGTACATGCAAATAAAAGATGTGCAGTAACTGAGGTAATCACTGGGGGCCAAGCCAATTGTCAGGGCCTGTTGGTGCCTTTAAAGGGTCAATAACAAAAGAAAAAGAAGAGAAGGGAAAACAGATAATTATTGAAAATCATCAAAAATACCCTATTTTATTTTGCAGGTTGAAAACATGAGTAAAGAGCGGTATCTAATGCATCTATTGCAGAGTGTAACTTTAAGGACTTTGCTTCCAATTTTTGTAAGACAACTCATTGGGCGTTACCAACTTAATTGTATTCTTGTGCAGTCTGCAAATTGCAGATTCAAAATCTCAGTACAGAGCAGAGGGTAAATGCATCTACTGCTGTGGTCTGTATGTATCCTGCAGATCACAGGTTCAAAAATACATACATAAAATAAGAATTTGACCAATGGATAACTTTTCTACATCGATTCACACACCCAACCACATTACTACTCCCACAAAACTCATCAATCAATAGTTCCATTGTAGAGTTATATGGGAACAGAGGTCTGGCTTTACATTAAAAGACATGAGGCACGTACCCCCCCAAAAAACAACTTCTAGGTTGTTCTAACACTTTTTGATGAAGACTTTGAACTCAAATATCTACCAAATGAGACACAAACTGCATAGGGAGCCTCAAAAACAGTTTTGAGATTGCTTGCACACTGGCTGACCACCTCTAGTCCACAATCATATATTCTCCTGCACTCAGATAGAGCAATTAGCAAACATCTCAATATATAATTTGTAAAATTAGACTCACGATTGGACTGAGAGGATATTCAATGACATGGTCAATAATTAGGTTATCGGGGCTTTTTACAAAAGAGCTGAAATATTTTTCCTATGCCTCCACAGATCTGATACTGGCTAGCTGCATAATGGCCATTTCTATGTATTACTTCATTACACATATGGATGAACTTCCCAGACATGTATTATAGCTGATCGCAAAATGGTTGCTTCTCTGCCGCTGAACCATGACCCATCAGAGCATACATTTGGATGATTCTATAATGACCATGTGTGTGGACAGCTCCCTGCCAATCCTTAGAGGACTCCTAATGCATATCTGAGCTGGTTGTGTACCATACAGTGGACCTATCATAGCATTTCTACTGTTGATTAAATAATGTTCACTATTAGAGATTGCCCTTGTTGCTGTTGTCTTCTTGCTTAATGCGCATTCCTAGTAGTTGATGCTCTAGCTTGACTTTGTGGAATGCAATGAAGATTATACATGTGTAAATATGTATATGTATATATATGTGTGTGTATATATATATATATATATATATATATATATATATTGTTTAAGCAAACGCCCTCGAGCTTGGGAGGGAACACGACGCTGCCTCTCACCATCCAGCTGTATAAGCCTCGCTGTTGAACTTTCATCTCCGTGATGCGCGCTATCTCCAAAGGGGGATTGAACTTGGATGCAAACAGCTTTGTCCTACTCAAGGTGAAATACAAAGCGCTAACAAAAACAACTGAGGAACTGAGCCTACTTAAGGTTAATACTTACTTTGTGCCTTTTTGGACTCCAAACACCAGCATGCCAGGCGGCATGTGTGAGGCCACACCCTCTTAGGGCGTTTGTGTTCAATGAAAAAACAATAAAAGCACGAACACAGCACAGAGTCGTCATGTCCTTAGTTGAAGCGTGTCCATGATTAAGGGGCGTTCCAAGCCTCGAAACGCGTCGGATGGCAATAATAGAATCAAAGCAGTCTGCAACCAAGCAACAGCGAGGCTTATACAGCTGGATGGTGAGAGGCAGCGTCGTGTTCCCTCCCAAGCTCGAGGGCGTTTGCTTAAACAATATATATATATATATATATATATATATATATATATATATATATATATAAAATGTGTGTATGAGTGTTTATGCAAGATTGTAGCTAAGAGTAGGCTCCTTCACCTCTAGCCACTCCTTATACCCATATTCAATGTGTTTTACACTGCCTGAAACAGAAGAAAGCAACAATCCAAATGGTCTCCGTTTGCATGATTGACCACACCTTTTCTCACAATTTTCTCTTACACTTATGTATAGACGATTGCATTGACAAGGTTTGTGCTGATTCTCATATACATCTACTATAACAAAACACTTCCCACATAGGCTCCACTGCAATTACACACTTTAGGCATCCATACTCGCTTAAATCAGACCGAGAACATTAGAGCGGACCTTAACAGCTGACGGCGCTGAAGAAGGCATAACCGCCGAAATGCATCCGCCAGAGCTGGGACTCTTGAAATAAAACGGTGTCTAACCTGCATCTTCCTTGTGGCCTCTGTTCTTTTTCGTTTGAAAGGGAAGTTCGCCACATTTTCTGAGCTTGCCAGCAGCTCAGTCCAGATGGCCCTGCAGCGCAAGTGAACCCGAGGCCAAACTGGCACACCGCTGCTTGCAGCACATTCATCAACCAGGGGACTGGTATCTTCGGGCTCCGCCTTGATCGTCAGGGGATAGTGAGTTGAACTAGGTATTTTACCTTAACAGGGTGATCTGTCTCGCATTTGACAGCCCTTTCTCATGTTTTCCCCAAACGCATCGGGCTGCTGCAGCATGCAAGGAGATGCGGCAAGGTCACTGCTTGTTTTGATGGCTCCGTGATCCACTCGACTCGCCTGGAGCCTGCACTACGGAAATCGAGCCCATCCTTCCACACCACCAGCCCGGGACACCTTGATGCGGCATTCTGGGAAATGGAGTTCGCTATCGACGCAAGCGGGCCCTGATTGGTGCACAGACTGTGAAGGAAGGAGGGATACAAGTGCCGGCAATTATTTAAATCAGACCGAGAACATTAGAGCGGACCTTAACAGCTGACGGCGCTGAAGAAGGCATAACCGCCGAAATGCATCCGCCAGAGCTGGGACTCTTGAAATAAAACGGTGTCTAACCTGCATCTTCCTTGTGGCCTCTGTTCTTTTTCGTTTGAAAGGGAAGTTCGCCATATATATATATGTATATATATATAATGTGTGTATGAGTGTTTATGCAAGATTGTAGCTAAGAGTAGGCTCCTTCACCTCTAGCCACTCCTTATACCCATATTCAATGTGTTTTACACTGCCTGAAACAGAAGAAAGCAACAATCCAAATGGTCTCCGTTTGCATGATTGACCACACCTTTTCTCACAATTTTCTCTTACACTTATGTATAGACGATTGCATTGACAAGGTTTGTGCTGATTCTCATATACATCTACTATAACAAAACACTTCCCACATAGGCTCCACTGCAATTACACACTTTAGGCATCCATACTCGCTTCTAATTGTTGCCTAGGCATCAAGATAAAGTATTGTAAAAAAAATATGGTCTTTATGCCTTTATGCATGACACTTATAAAGTATATAGGGACAACAGCACAGACTACTGTTATGCATCCAAAGGACTCCCAGGGAGTTGCAAATGAGCCGACTCCAAATGAGCTAGGTGGCTTGTTATGTACAGCAACTTTACTTCAATTCAACTACACTACAGAAGAATTGTTGTGAGAGTCACATCAGCTCCTCATAACGTGTCTCAAATGGGAAAAGTTTTTTTTTTTAGTCATCAGTCTCTTTAGCATGCTTTAAAAAAATGTTCAGTTTGGACAATCAAGTTCTGGGATGGTGGTCTACTGTCCCTTGCAGGCCACCATCCCTGTATTTGCAGCTGTGCACTGAGGAATACAAAATGCAACCTGCCTAATTAATATTCATTAGGCAGATCCTTCTGTGAAATTACATCCTTGCTTGCTAACCAGTCAGTGGACATTTTTCACATCAATAGTTTGCAAACAGGACTACTGCATCGCTCCCTAAAAGCTTTTTTATGTTTATTTATTTATTTATTTATTTATAAAGTCTTATATAGCGCGAACGTGACCCACGAGGGTATCAGAGCGCTTTACAATAGAAGAATAAACCGTGGAAGAGGTAGTCAATACAAACAAAATGTCAAATTGTCATAATAGAGCAATAGCATCTGCAGAACAAATTACATTAGACATTGTGCTATCAGCCGCACAGATCTATATCCCACGAAAAACATTAATCAGCAAACAATTGTGGAGCAACAGGGGATGTGATAAAAGACATGCAGCCAGATACGTCCCATACTAGATTTAGGACATTAGTTTGTTCATTAATAGGCTTTTTACTTCCTTTTTGAATACAGTAATGGATGTGATTCCACGCACTCGGGTTGGTAGAGAGTTCCAAATCTTTGGAGCAATCCCTGAAAAGGCTCTACAGCCTATTCTCTTCTTCCTGAAGGATTGGGGTTTCAGAAGTAGAGTGGTCGTACTTCGTAGTTGTCTGCAGCCTCCTGATTTTTCCAACTTTAGCGCCAAGTAGCTGGGTGTATTGTTGTGAATTGCTTTGTGCATCATGCACGCCACCTTAAGGTGTATTCTTGCTTCATAAGGCAACCAGTTCAGTGCTTTCAAGGTTGGTGAGATGTGATTGTTTCTTTTGGTTCCTGATACCAGTCTAGCCGCAGCATTCAGAGCTGCTCTCAACGGTGCAAGCCTGTATTTCGGGAGACCAGCGAGGGTGGTACTTCTGTAGTCTAGTCTTGGTAGTACCAGAGCTTGTACAGCAACTTTTAGGTCAGCCTGGGGGAGGAAGGGTTTAAGTTTTCTTAATATATTAATTTTGTGATTAGCTCCCTTGGTGGCAGTAGAGATGTGCGACTGCATATTCAAGTGTTTGTCAATGGTGACACCTAGGGATTTAGCCGAGTCTATGATGAGGGGGACACAGTCAAAGGAGGTTAGGTGTTTTAACCAGAGGTCTATCTTTGGGGTGTAGTTTGGTGGTGAGATGAGAATGAATTCCGTTTTTTGGGTGTTTAGCATGAGATGGTTGTTGGTGAGCCAGCTTTGCGTGTTCAGAAGCGTAGTGTTAAGAGCAACAAAGTCATCTGGCGAGGTGATTTTAAGGTATAGCTGCGTGTCATCCGCATAAAGGTGATATAGAATGTTCGCAGAATTCAGAGCATTCGCCAGGGGCTCCATTAACAAATTGAAGAGAATGGGTGAAAGGGCAGATCCCTGAGGTACACCAAGAGTGACCATGGATGGTTGCGAGAGTGAGTTCTTCATCTTGAATCTTTGAGATCTGTTATTCAGGAAGGAGGAGAACCACTGTAGCACAACGCCCGAGAGGCCCATCCTTCTTTCCAATAGGGCTAGGAGCTTATCGTGCTTGACCGTATCGAAGGCGGAAGACAGATCAAGGAGTATTAAAAGGCATGATTCATTTCGATCAAGCATGATTAGTATATCATCCATAATGTGCGTGAGTGCAGATTCTGTGCTGTGCCCACTACGGAAGCCCGATTGGTGACTGTCTAAGAGGTTGAAGCTCTCAATGTGATTGCATAATTGGATTTGAACACATTTCTCCAATAGTTTAGCCAAGGTGGGGATATCGGTTATAGGACGGTAGTTGTTAGGATCAGTTGGAGAAGCATCAGCCTTCTTTAGTATAGAAGTGACCTGTCCTATTTTAAGGCAATCCGGAATGACACCTTGAGTCAGGGAGGCGTTTACAATTTTAGACCATAATGGTAGTATAGCGGTTTTTAAAATCTTGAATAGGGCAGGTGGCAAGGGATCCGAGAAATGATTGGAGGGGTTGATTGCTTGTAGAGTGTTGTAGATAGTTTGTTGAGAGATTGGCGAGAAGGTGTGCCAGGAGGCATTGTTTTTTGGAACTTCCCTTGGGTTAATATAATTAATAAGGTCTTCAGATAAACCGTCCAACTTGGGATCTAGAGCCATAGTTTGGCGGGTGGCCAGCTTTGATTGGATGTCTAGCTCAATAGTTCTAGTCTTTTCATGGAAGAAACTGGCAAGAACATCACATGTAGGAGTGGCCAGGTCATTTAACTCACTGTAGTTAGTTGTATTGCAAGATTGTTCCTTGATGATTTCAAAGAGTTTTTTTGGTCGGTTGCTCGCTAGGTTCAGCTGAGTTCGGAAGAAGTCTGCCTTTGCCTTAAGAATCTTCCTATTGTATGAGTTCCTCAATTTTCTAAGATGATCAAGGTTGGAAGTGCTAGGAGCTGATTTCCAAAGACGTTCAGCAGCTCTTAGCTGTCTACGCTCCAAGTTCAGGTCTTCATTGAACCAAGGTTTGGACCTCTTGGTGGAAACATTTATTTCCTGTAGTGGAGCTGTGGAGTCCAGAGTTTCAAGCATCTTGTTGTTGTAGAAGGTTGTAAGCTCATGAACATCAGTTATGTCAGACATTAGGGACAGCGCGGAGTTGCACTGGTTTACTAGGGAGATGGGATTGATATTTTGTAGATTCCGTTTCCATTGCTTTAACTTTGACGGTTGTCCCCTTTTATGCATTATTTCAGTATTTATGGAGAAGAGGATGAAGTAATGCTCAGACCAATCGCAGGGAGTGATGGATTCCAGTAGGATGATGTTAGATTTTGCAATGATGTTCTGTCGTTTTAACTCCTTACCCTTTTCCTATCCCTCTGTAGCAACGATAAAGCTATTGAGGCTCTAAGTGGGGAGAAGGGGTTAACCTTGTGATGTCATTGGAGTCGAAGGATGTGTGATATCACTTAAGGTCTGATTTCAAGTAAAGTGCTATTTACCACACTCGGGAGCATATCAACAAGGGGTGGCAATAATATTATCGCCGGTATAGAGCCCGTTTTCGGGCGAAAAGCGGCAATAATATTATCACATTATCAACAATGCTCATGCTAGCACGTGTTTCCTTGCAATAGTGCCCCTTGTCAGCACACCTCCCATCGCATCGCATCCCTAATGAGATGCAAAGGAGGCGTGCCTGACAAGACTCCCTTGGGAAAATATCGCTAACCCAGCTTCATCATATTGACAACGAGGATTAGTGATATTTAAAATCACGTTAAGTATGCCTTAACGCAGGAATTTAACGTCTGTTAAATTCCTGACTAAGGCATACCTAACATGGGGGGTGGATTGTGTGGCTAAGACCACAGGCACTATCATCTAGGATATCGCAGTTTTCCACCATGGAAAACGGCGATATCCCCACTATCTCTGGAATTTTTAGCGCCTCAGCAATGCACGTTGTTGATAACACGCTAACCGGACGATAAATTCCAGAGATAGCTGGCAATAAATATGCAAGCGCTAAGCACACTTTGCGATATTTATCTCCAGCCCTTGATAATATGCCTGTGCTAAATAACCATACCCTGGGGTTCATTATTTAAATGCTGCGATAAATAGCGCCTATTAAGATTTATTGGGGAATAACATGCAGATTTTTTACCCTTATAAATTTCGGTAGGTTTGACATGCCGAAATTCTTAATTTTTGATTAAATAAAACCAAACTCGTAATTCCACCTGGTGCATAAACAGAGATTTACTCACAGGACGGAATTAACCCAAATTTGTAATCAGGGCGTTAGTGTTTTGTTGAATTAGTGTGCATTTTTCTGCATCTAATTTGCTGTCATTTGGAGGGGACAGCCCTTACCATGGTCATACCTTCTCCATTGTGTGTTAAATTGGAACCTTTGAGCCTATGCAGTTTCAAATTAAGATCGACATTGGAAAAATAAAATCACCGGAGGATACTGTCAAACTCGACAACTGTGTAGGGGAATTACTGGCAAAAACGTGCTAAGGAGTTCGCTCCTCTGCTGTGGAATGCGCTAAATAGTAAATCTGCTAACAGAGCAGTCTGGGTTCTCTCAGTTGTTGGCTGGTACCTAGAGTTGTGCACATACCCCAACAGATGGCGCGTGCACTAATCCCGAACCCTCATTAAGGACAACAGTAATTCCATAATTAAACGATAGGCCCTGACAGACCATGGAGTTATGGGTATGTTGTGCAAACCCTTGAAGAGCTCGTGATGAACTTTGCCAAATTTTATTTCGATTGCATCCACAATGCAAAACATTCTCCATAATGCATAGAGTCAAGAGCGCATGGAAATAAGAATTATTTTTTGCTGGTTTAATCCACATTAAGATATGCCGTCAGTTGCACTGCATGATTATTATGCGAAGCATTACAAAAAATAAATAATTTCAGAATAGGCACTGATTTGTATTTGTATCATTAGAGCAGCAATATGCTCACGTATGAAAAGGAGAATATGCCAATAAAGAGCAACTTTAAAAGGATGGCATATAAAACTAAGAGCAAAATGAATCTAGATAGGATAACAGGTGAAAGTTCGAGCCCTTAACAAAAAACCCAAAGCCTTTTAAAACAATGGCTTAGTAGAACCAACACACTGATAATTACAATATCTTCCGTAGGAGAAGACAACTTGGTTTCTGTCCACGAAAACAAAAGCAGAAGCGAATTTCCATTTGAAAAACACACCCTCAAGGGTTGTGTCGGACTGGAAGTGGTCTGGGACAGCATGATTATGAATGGCAGCAGATTGGACAATTAAAATGTTTTAATCAAAAAAGGCATGCTCTGATTAATTGAGGGCAACCAATCAGCACTACTGATACAGCATGGTAACCAATCAATCAATACATTTTTATTGGGATATAAAATATCCATAAATGCACAGAGCAAAATACCAGCAAAAATGTACATTTTAAAAACATTACGTAATTTGAAACAATAAACACACAATTTAAATCAATAAACACACAGACCTGTGAATTGTGCAAAGCGACGCAACAAATTCTTCATAAACTTATGATAAGCTTAAGACTTCTGATAAAGTTTCTCATAGCATGTAGCAGCATAATTTGATAAAGTGCAAAATGATTTAACAGAAAGCAGCAAATTATGGTCTGGATACTGTGAGAAAGTGCCATCTTTCTTGCATTGGTATGCCCCCACTTTTGCTGAACTGCTGATGTGCCTTGACTGAGTGTGTCCTGGGCTCCTGCCAACCAGGTACCCAGGGCCTGTGTTCCTTCCCTAAAACTGTATTGAACCTAAAACCCAATTGGCATCTCTGGCCACCTAACAACCCCTAGTAAATGGTACCCTAGGTACCCAGGGCCTGGCGACCAGAGAAGACCCCTAAGGGTACTTATTGTGCCACCCTTAGGGGCCCTGTACCCTGACACCCACACACTGTCTTTGCAGGCTGAGGGTCTAAGTACAGAACCAAACAGAGAGTCGACATGGCACACATCCCTGTGTGCCATATCCACAGAACCCACTGCCCTGGCATACTTCAGCCACCCCTCTAGCTGGGTGCCCTGTGCCAGTGGTGTGGGCACAGGTGCATGAGCCCTGTGGCCCTACAGTACCCAGAGCCATTCCTGGGCACTGTAAGTGCAGTGATGCCATTCAGAGTATATGGTGCTGGGAGGTTGTCATTACGAACTCCACAGCACCCTAATGGCTACACTGAAGATTGACAAGTTTGGTACCAAACTTCTCAGCACATTAAACCCACACTGATGCCAGTTTGGGATTTAATGTAAAATGCACCAGAGGGCAGCTTAGAGATGCCCCCTGAAAACCTAATCTACAATCCACGTCTGGTGTGAGTGGCTGCAGAGGCTGCCACACAGCTGACATGTTGCTGGACCCCCGCTCTCCTGGGCCTGCAACAATGCACATCCTGGGCGAGGTGCTAGGTCTCCTCCCCCAGGATGGGCAGGGGGAAGCTTCGAAGGCATGCTGCCTCTGTGAGCTTCTCCAGACCATTTGCTGTACTCAGCAACTGGCCGCCACCAGTTCCAACCCCCACTCTGGTGGGAAGACTGGCGGGAAACCCTACGTCAGGAAGGGAGGTGTGCCAGCCTGTGCCAACCC
Organism: Lissotriton helveticus; assembly: GCF_964261635.1. Taxonomy (NCBI): domain Eukaryota; kingdom Metazoa; phylum Chordata; class Amphibia; order Caudata; family Salamandridae; genus Lissotriton; species Lissotriton helveticus. The sequence continues at coordinate 1,063,355,240 of NC_136070.1, read as the reverse complement.
CACCCCTCAGGTGGGAGAGGCGAGGTGAAGCACGACCCCGGGCTCCGGCCATCTTGAAGATGGGGAGCCCTGCCCAATCACAGCTAGGCTCCTGCCCCCCTCCCACAGGAGAGGAGCAGGCTAGGGGGTGTACCCACCCCAGGACAGAGACCTATTGGTCCCTGCCCTTGCCCTACCTGTAACGCCCCTAAATTTAGCATTTAGGGGCAACCTGAACCTTCCTTCCTCAGATCCCGATAAGAAAAGAAGAAAGAAGATCAAGAAGAAGAAGACCCGCCGCACAGCTGCTAACAACAGGACGACACCCACTGACTTGGCCCCAGCACTACCGGCCTGTCGATCCTGGAACCTGCTCCTGCTTAATCCCGGCGTCTCCTCCGGACAGCAACCATGGGACACTCGGAGGACCTGCCTGCCTTGACCCTCTTAAAGACTCGGACTCCCATAAGCAGAGGCTCTGCTTCAACAACCACCCCCTGGTGCCAGCCAGGAACCTCAAGACCTGCCCACTCTGCACCTGCCGAGCCAGGCCCGTGCCCGAGTTATCCAAGACCACGAGGACGTCCCCCCGGCATCTGGGACCCGAAGTCCAGTGCCCAAAGACCCTCCTCGATGAACCAGATGACGCCTGCAGCCTCAGAACCAGGGACCCCACCAACCGCGATCAGCCGAGGGTAAGATTCCAGACACCAAAAGACCCCCCTGCACCCGGCTCCCTGCAGCCCCCTGTGCCTGCCTTTGTGGTACCTACCTCTTCTCCAAGATTCCAACTTACCTCTCAAAGTGGTGGTCGCACCAGAAGAATCCCCGGTCCGAGTCTGCAGCCTTTGTTACCTTTTTACTTTTCTAACTGAATAACATTGAGCACTCGGCGGCTCAAAAGCACCTTGCACCCAGCCGCCCGAGTGCCTCTGACTGTGCAACCCTTGTCCTATCCTACTTCCTCTTTGGCCCTGAGCAAGTGACCAGGAGCCCAGCTCCCACAGCCGCGTGGCCTGCAGCACCCAACCGGAGGCCCCCTGCCCCTCATTGGATAACATTGGGCCTAACTACCTCTGCAGCCGGCCTCCCCTGTGCTGCTGAGGGTGAACCAACTGTACCTACCTGACCCTGGGGGACCCGTGTGATGGAGCAAGGATTTGCACGTAACGCGACTTGCTTGTATTCAGTCCTGTCGACATTACATTAATAAACTAACCAACATGTTTGAATTACTAATATTGCATTACACAACATCCGAGGGAAGCTTGAATATGTGCTTTTACTAACTATAATCCGCTTGCATTAAAATGGCTGCTGCTACATGGGATTTTCTACTGCGCATGCGTCTGTCATACTCACGTGACATGACGTACTCTTTGCTTTGGAGGGAAACTTTCGCTTCTGCGCACTAGCATTAAAATATCTGATCTGTGTTACAGCATGCATGAAGCTTGCACTGCTGCTTTTGCTAAGCTGTTCGTTCTGCTTAACCTTGACGCAATAGTTAAATATAAAGTAATGGGAATAGAGTAGAGATAAGTGGTATACAGTGCATTATTTTATTCTGTGTTCTTAAACTGTTTCTTTTCTATTCTTACATGTAAATAAAATTTGGGCCTGAAGCCTGTCGCTGAACTCCATATTGAAACCTTTGAGCCTGCGCACCACAGTCTAAAATCCATCGAGTCATGGCATTGAATGAGTGCCATGGACAATCTTGACCAAGAGGCGCCTGGGAACCTCACCTCCTGAACTCTACTACTCTAATATGAACTAAAATGTAACAAATAATAGAACATTCATTGTTGGGTGGAATAAAGATGTCATGTGAGAATAAAATTGATGGGTGGGAACGAAAATTTAAATATGAGATGCAGAAAGTTTCAATTTGGTATGGTGTGATGACCTCTCCTCATTCCTTGTCCTATCAAAATTGGGGAACCTTACACTTGCAACATTGGGGAGTGGTACACTGACCTGGAATATAGTATAACTAGGGTAGGCCCTCTACGCCGGTACCACCGCCAAGCTCCAGAAGAGACTCCAGCGGATCCAGAACGCCTCAGCCAGACTCATCCTCGACATCCCACGAAACAGCCACATCTCCGGACATCTGAGAGACCTGCATTGGCTCCCCGTCAACAAAAGAATCACCTTCCGCCTCCTCACCCACGCACACAAAGCCCTTCACGATCAAGGCCCGAGCTACCTCAACAGCCGAATCAACTTCTACGCTCCCAAACGCCACCTCCGATTAGCCAGCCACGCCCTCGCCGCCGTCCCCCGCATCCGAAGAGCGACAACAGGAGGAAGGTCCTTCTCCTACCTGGCCGCCAAGACCTGGAACTCCCTCCCGACCGACCTGCGCCTGACCCAAGACCACCTCTCCTTCAGGAAGAAGCTCAAGACCTGGCTGTTCGAGCAGTAACGGCACCCCCCCCCCCAGCGCTTTGAGACCCCACGGGTAAGTAGTGCGCTATATAAATGTCTTTGATTGATTGATTGATAGGCTTAGCTAGTTAATTTGTCCAACTTGTCCGAATAGCTGACCTGTCACTGACCCAACGCACTCAATAGGTGACCAAGAACAGAGGGCTGCAGAGCACTCTGTCAGAAGATTCGATAACCCAATCGGGGTTGTGGGAGCTGAAGTGCAGGCAAAGCACTTTGTCTGGGAAATCGATAACCCAATCGGGGTTCTGGCTGTTAGCTGCAGAGAGGGAGTAACGCAGGCGTTGCAACTTAACTGCGGGTGCCAGTCTTAACCTTTTGTGGTCCTGTCCTGATCCAAATTAGCTTTACCTGTCCTGATTCTGATCCACACCTGCTAGCCTACTGGCGACTGCAACTTTCGGGGTTCTGTCCTTCGAACTGACCTGTGGCCAGGGTTAGTTCTTCACACCATTCTAGGTAAATATAAAATCCATGTGGGTTCGTCATTGATTTGTTCTCTCTCTTACCCTTCCTATTCGCTACATGTTTAATTGCAGCATATTTGCATATCATGTTCCTTTACTGTTAATGTTTGACATGTTCCCTTTTTACCCTCCCTTTTGTTAAAAGCCGAAAAGTTTGATTGTATTTCATGTTCTTTTTCTTTACCCTCCCTATTGCTAAATGATTGAAATTAGTTTAATACATCTTTTGCATAGTTACATTTTGATTCTGATGTTTATATTTGAAAGTCTTTTGGTGTTCAATCTTTGGATCTGAAGAACTGTAATCTTCATTCTCAGGGGTCTCACTAATACAAAGAACTTGGCACAGAAGCTGAAATATGAAAAGACATCTTTATTAAACTTAATTAAGTGAGACTACGTCATACAGAAGCCTTTAGCAACTGAATGAGGCAGTCTAAAGAGTACAAAACACAGAGGCCTTTTATATGCTTAGGGTTACAAACTCAGCATAAAAGAAAGGGGCAGTCCTAGATTCTGCAAGCATGCAAAATACCTAATATGGACATACAAGATCTGCAAAATATTAGCCAATAGGAAAACATTCAGAACAAAGCGTCATGTAACCAGAACGTCCGCCTTACGTTGTGTTTCTGCCCAACCCACAAGTAAATTAATTACAGCAACTATAGGTCAATCAGTAATGGCAGGACATGTCTGTATGCAGTTAGGCCAGCTGGTGTCTAAGATTGATTTCAAAGCAAGGACAGAGGGGGGTTTTCAACACGTTGCAGTCCAAAGGGCAGAGACACTTCATGAATAGAGCAGCCTGTGTAAAGGCAACACAAAAATGACGACAAATGTAAGATGGAGTCAAAATTAAAGAACCTCAGCCCTCCTTTTTCCATTACACAGGCAAATCCTAATTCATTGCTAGGTTAGCATTCTACTCATTTTATACAAACAGGTATATATAAACTATCAGCAGGAATACAAAGAGAACAAAGCATTTAACATTCAGATAGCAAAAGAAAGTAATGACCACTATTACAAACACTTTTATCATATTTTTTCACAACCCTAGGCAAAATCAAATCCTAAAATTATTTTGCAAACATTTTTAGGGCTCCTAGTTATTTCAGTGACTATTGACAATGCCAGTAAAACAATAAGAATCAGTCTCCAAACACCCATTCTATGCAATCGCACGGGAAATACCCAGAGTCCGTCGAAGCCTCTCTGGCAGGCTTCTATTGTCCATCAAATCTACTTCTGTTGTTTTCTTCCGCATGGGCCTCTTCATTCAGGCCTTTCATGGAAATGGTGCTTCTCAGTATCCGTTGGAGTGCCTTCCTGGCAAACACTCACAGCTCACTTAAAAGTCTCAATGTCTCAATGTAGTGCACCAATATTTCCTGTGCTGCAGGCACTACAGATATTGTGCTCTTCGTTTAGTCATGGGCACAGATCATCTCATGCAGACCCAAGTTCTATTAATCGGGAAAGAGCAACAGACTGTCACACTCAGCAACACTTTCAGGCTCCAACACTCTCTATTCAGTGTCAGAGGATGCTCGGGCTGCTCTTTCATTTAATCATAGGTACCACAATGTAGTGCCTTTTGCCAATCCTGGATCCTCCGGTGCACTGCACTTCCGTTGGAGCAAAGAAAAGGGGGGGTGTGGCCAAAACTCAGGCCAAGGTGCTCAAGAGACTGCACACTGTCAGCGGTTACCAGCACATGACAGGTGGAAAACTGAAGCCTCAATTCTTTCGCTCTTTTGCACTGAAACTCTGATTCTGTGGCAAAACCAGCTCCTCCTTCTTTTCTGATGTTCAACGCCTTCTGATGAAGCAAGCACAATACTTTGGAGATACCATTGATGGCACGCTGGTGATTGCTGTGACTTTTCATCTGTTAGCTGTCACTCAAGGAAAGGAGATGTGACACAGTTGTTAGTTTCCTTCAATTTAGTACAAAACAGTTCATTGTATAACAAGGGGACTGCAAGCAAGTGGCCTGCAATCTTCAAAGGAATGGCAATACGCCATGGGACTATTGTGATCTTAAAATACACTGTCATTCTCAAAGGCAATACAAAGACAAAGGCAGTAGGCAAAACAGTGCCTCTAGCCTCTTTACTTGGGTTTCCATGTGAGAGCATATCCTCTACCATCTAAGGGTAGATAGCGACATGGGAATTCTATCTGAATGGATGTCCTCACACATGGTGGCATTGTCTAATGGGGCAAACACGTTTTTTTTTCTCAATGATTACGTCTAGGTGTTCCTAAATTCCTTATCTAGAACACCTCAAAAGAGAAATCACATGATACAGATTATCAGGGACATGTAGATACCTCCCTTTTAATAACTGTGCATCAGGTGCACTATACAATACAAAGGCTAATGATCAAAATTTGGAAACAAAAGACAAGAACTAGAGAGTCCTGGTATTTCCATGATTTGGAACACATCTAATCCACCAAAAATTAAAGCAGCAGAAAAAAGGAACTAAAAACCAAATTAGAATAGGCATTGAATTTGTCATATTCAAAAAAACGTAAGGTGTCTCCTATTGAGGTGGAAAACTTATCTTATTATAGTATTGAGTCAGTTAACCAGTCCATCACTACCCTGACAGTCAGACTGGAAAACATCAGAGTAGGCCTAAAGAAGATTCTTGAAAACCAGTCTGGTCATACAAAAGGGAATTATACATAATATGGGTGTCTCTGGTACATTACTGCAATCTGGAAGTGTGAACCTGAACAATACAAAAATAATAAAAGGGATAACTGGTGAAAGGAATATGGAAAAGAGAAATGGAACTAAGACCCAGCTAAAAAACCCAATAGCTAGGCACGATGCGACATCGGTCAGGGGAGAAGTAACAAAAGAAAAATCTATAGGAAGAACAAGGAATTACTTGGGTGAACAAAAATCTAAAATAGTTCACACATTTTAACTCTACCACTGGCCGCTAAACCATATACGCTAACCTCAGCTAATGTTCCAGTTCCTTCTTCAGGGAAAAATTAAGCCTTGTTTCCTTTATGGTACAAAGCCATACACTACTTAGGAAGCAGAACAAAACTGACTAATGTAATATAGAAATTAGGTCATCATGTACAAGAGTCACAAATCTATAATTTATCCTTACGTCCAATCAGGATACATACATTTAGGGCTGTCTGTTCCTTAAGGGAAGAGGACAGTATCGTGACTAACAGCAGGTGACACACTTTGATCCTGTATATCTCTTTTATTTTACTTCAATACTATATAGCCAAATTTGACATACACTGGTGAAGTGTTGTCTGTCTTGTTCACAGCATAAAAAATCATATCTGTGAAATTTAGTATCAGCGCAAATTCACCCAACTGTTGTGCAGCGATATACATCGTCATGTAGAACCCTTCACAACACAGGTGAACTTGTAATAGTATCTAAAGCAGCAACATAAAACAAAAACATGCATAAAATAAAAAAACACACATATGCCAAGCCATCAGATATACGCGCTGTATATCAAGCACAAAAAGCATAGACAAAGTACAATAGCATATGTAAATAAACGGTAACACACAACACCATTGAATGCACTTTATGCACTGTGAACCTGCAGCCCAAAACAGGATATTCAGGCCTGCTTAATTTGTCAGGCTTAAAATCCTCACCCTCCTTTTGACAGCAGATCACCAGTTAGTGGAGATTTGGCTGTCAAACGCAACTTACTGTGTCGCTTCTGACACACAGAACCAGCAGGAACAATTCATAAAAGGATAAAATGCAAAAATATGTAAAACACACGAACATTTCTTTTCAAAATAAGTCATAATAAAAAAACACATCTGTTTCAACATACTGCTGACACTGCACATAACACACAAAATATCAACTGTAACCAACCATCTTTTGAAAACATGCTAAACCACCTTAATTGTGACGTCCCAAAAACTCTTTCACAGACACTCTGCGTGTTCCGTGCGCCAACACCCTTTGAGGCCCTGCTTTTCCAATCAATGATTTCTCCATCTGTTTACACTTACTCCTATCCTACCTCACTGACCTTAAGGGCAAAATCTGCCTTGCGGGCTCCTCAGACCTCTATCTCTTCCTCACTCTAAGGCTGAAAAAGACAAAAAGAACCCTCCCAACTCTTTCTAACCTGCAATAACCAACCCTATTTAAAAACACATGATATATATATTACTCCTGTTAGGGGCTACAATTTATTTCTATACTTAGATTATTAAAACAGTTACTGTGAATAATTTGCAGAACATAATAACACACATACCAGTTTTTAAAACAAATGCTTGTTTGCAATGGTACTCATTTCATCAACCTTAAATGGATGACGGTCCAGCCAAAGTTAAAACCTTCCACCCTGATAAAAAACTCAAACCTCTGCACCAGGCACATTGCCTCACTGAGCCATTTAAAAGCAAACCCAAATGGGAACAACCTGCACATTTGTATTATACCTAAATGTATGCATTTACTGAAGCCTAAAGCACTTTAAAGCTATTGTAAATGGCAAAAATGCCCAAATTTTACCCAAATTCGACTTTAATATTTGGGGCACTTAAAAATAAAGATCCTACAATTGCATTACTTATTAATCATCCTCAGAATGTTCTTTGCAAATTGCAGAGATTGGACATTAGACATATCTCATGCAAATCCTGAGAAAAAATGAGTTTTTCACGCCTGCGCCAAGTGAAATTCTATATGCTAATGTCCTCATTATGCAGTATAACATAACTTAAATTAAATTATAATGCTAGGAGGTCACAGTATAAGTATTAAGCTTCATGAATAGTAAAAAACGAATGTTGTAGCACTTATTTGTATAACCCAATCATTTTTAATAATTCCACATGTTAAGGTTCTGTAATTCCTCGAATCTGACTTCATTTTCTTTTTTTTTCTGCTCTGTGCCACGTAGGCCTGCAAAGATAGCCTGGCGAACAAGGTGGTACACATTAACCAGATTTACTCCGAAATAAACTGTAAGAAACTGACCTCTTCACCCGAAACTGACCTCGCAAAACCAATTTCCCTGATTGATCTTTATCTGAGATTGCCAATCAATGTTCAGGACATCGTTAACTTTTTAGTTTCCTTGCACTTGCCTTATCTTGTTTCAGCATCTGTTACTGTTTCTTTCTTTTTAAATGTTTCTTCATTACATGGGTTAATTATTATTTAGCAACAGAGACAAGAATATGCTTACAGAAATGCTTAAAGAGCGGAAAACCCTTAATTGAAATGTCTTCCTATAATACAAAATAATGAACCTTAGTTTTGGAACCTTTTTAAAACAGCATTCTGAAATGCAAAGTTTCACCCGTGCAACTGAGGGCAAAGTCCTGGCTCAATAAATATTCCTGTTTATGTAGCTTGTCTCTCAATATTTGTAACATAAGCACGGTGGCTGTCTTTTTCAAACTAAAACATATCAATGCGTGTTCTATAATATGCGTTTGGATTCAGCAAAAATGTACTTCAACTGAAGTGTTTGCCTGTTAATATCTAATACAATGTATCTAAGGAAAATGCTGTAAGTTTATTTATTTCTCGCAAAACACCCAATTTCGTTTTTGGGGCTTTTTTAATCCTAGTGAATGTGAATTTATATTTTAGTTTTTAAGCATTTAGACATTTTGCTTAATAGACTGAAAACATCAAAAAGAAACACAAACACACATTTGAGCTCATTTCAGACATAAACAGAAAGGGGTCAAACACTCAGGACACACAATACGGCGCGCTTTAGCCATGCATTTCATAAATAGCGCCAACGCTATTCACTTACAGAAATTGCACTAATGGGAAAACCACATAGACTTTTAAACACACATTTAACCCACAAACCAATACTCAGAACAGAAACAAAGGACAGCCCACAGACTGTACTTAAACCAAACCATTTGTAAATACTAGTTGTAAGTCATATTTACAAGAAACGCTTTTCAATTGTGTTGCAAAAGACTGCAAAAACAGACTGCTACATATCCAAGAAGCCAAAACACACTCAATTCACTAGCTTTGGCTGGCAGAACACCAAAAATCGCTCTGCATATCTTCATTCATAAAATTGCACAGAACAAAGGATCCTTGTATGTATTATGTCCATATTTTAATTCCCTGGGGATACAGAATCACCAAGGAAGAAATATGTTTGTATACCTAAACCTATTTAGGTATTCCTTCTAGGAGAGCCGGCTAATTAATTTCACATCACACTATGGTACCTTCCAAATAAAGCAACACATTCCTCTATGTGAGCTTTGAATCAGGCATGCAAAATATTGCAAAATATACAATATTATAATCAAAGTAGTGCTTAATGTACTTTTCGTACGTGCACCGTTCAACAAAACCAAATAGAGAAAAATCTCCTCATTACCTGTCTACACAAATTGCAATTTGCATATCAAATCCATACAAATCAAAAGTTGGCCAACACAAATTCCAAAATTCCAAAGCTACAGTAAGCGTTACTAAACTACCTTACTTTTACCAATCAAAATATTGTCCAAATTCTAACTGCCAAGTTCTAAATGACCTAACGGTCCTTTTTTAGAATACTCACGCCAAAAAGGTTCTCAGTCAGGAGTGACATCATGTGGAGGATCAAAATCAGGAAGATCAGAAATATACTGGGCTGCAAAGACAAAGAATCTCCAGAATCCTTGTGCACAGAGTAGTAGAGTCCCGTGCTGTCCTCCTCAGTAGATTTCAGTCTCCAGACAAGATCACTCCTTCAGAAAGTCACTTCTCTGATGAAGCCCACGTTGGCCGCGCCATTTGAAGAACTGTAATCTTCATTCTCAGGGGTCTCACTAATACAAAGAACTTGGCACAGAAGCTGAAATATGAAAAGACATCTTTATTAAACTTAATTAAGTGAGACTACGTCACACAGAAGCCTTTAGCAACTGAATGAGGCAGTCTAAAGAGTACAAAACACAGAGGCCTTTTAAATGCTTAGGGTTACAAACTCATCATAAAAGAAAGGGGCAGTCCTAGCTTCTACAAGCATGCAAAATACCTAATATGGACATACAAGATCTGCAAAATATTAGCCAATAGGAAAACATTCAGAACAAAGCGTCATGTAACCAGAGCGTCCCCCTTATGTCGTGTTTCTGCCCAACCCACAAGTAAATTAATTACAGCACCTATAGGTCAATCAGTAATGGCAGTACATGTCTGTATGCAGTTAGGCCAGCTGGTGTCTAAGATTGATTTCAAAGCAAGGACAGAGGGGGGTTTTCAACACGTTGCAGTCCAAAGGGCAGAGACACTTCATGAATAGAGCAGCCTGTGTAAAGGCAACACAAAAATGATGACAAATGTAAGATGGAGTCAAAATTAAAGAACCTCAGATCATGACCATTTAAGACAACTTAGAAAAAGAATTAAAACTTTCCCGAGTCTGTGGTTATTATATGAGTGCAATGTTAATTTTTGCTGCCTATTTTAAAACTAACTCCCTGATCCAGTAGGTTTACAGGTACCGGCAACAAGGGTTGGTAAGTTAATGGTACAGGACCTAGTAGGGAAAAATATCTGGTAGTAGAGCGAAGGTTACCTGATTAGGTTATATGTTTATTGTATATGGGCCCAGGTGAGTATGGTAAAAATATAGTCGAGGTGACCTGAGCGCTCTATCACCTGAGTCTATGCCCAGGACCCTAACTTCCCCAGACGAGTACTTGCCTGGAAACCGATAACTCACTTACCCGCCATTGGATACCATTAACTGGTTTGACTCAAAAAATCTTCTAAGTGTGAAGTTTTGAAAACTTAAAATGTTCCCATAAAATCAACCAAATTCCGAAGTACTCACCTGTGATCAGGAGAGATGCCAGTGCTGCATCTTGTAGCCCAGTACTGAACCGCAAAAGTAATCCTAGTCGGGTTTACTAGTAACTTGAATTTTCTCCATTGAAATCCATTGAGTACTTTTCTGTGAAATTTCCTCTGTGTCTTCTTTTGAAAACTTGAAATATTCTTTAAAAATCATACCAAATACTGAAACGTAATTACTTACCTGTTTTAAGTTGAGACCCCAGTGCTGGACCTAGTAGCCCAGTAGTGGATTACAAAAGTAACGAGATCGTACTTTAACTGCAACTTGAATTTTCTCCCATTGGATAACATTGCCAGATTTTCATTGAAAAGTTTTTGTGTGAACTTTTAAAATAGACTTATATTCCTTAAAAATCACTGCAATAACTAAAACGTTTTTACTAAACTGTTTTCAACTTAGATCCCAAGACTGAATCTAGGATCCAGTCTTGGAACTACCAGAGTAATCTACAAAGTAATCAGCTGTATTTATATGGAAAGACCCATTGAACTCAATGCTAAATTGTGTTTAGAATTGTGTTGCCTACTGCAACCCCTGTACCCATTGTGTTTACAAAATATATTGCCTTTCTGCAAAGTACTCTTCTGAGACCTATCATATTGAGAACAGTATATTTTGATACCTGTTGGTTCTAGTAATAAAACAACTATATCTTTTATATAAAAACAATTGGCCTGGAGTTCAGTTTTTGAGTGTGTGAAACCTTTTGCTGACTGAGTGTGTTCAACAAATGCTTTACACTGTCCTCTGGTACTGCCTTACTGCTCGACCAAGCTACCACTTTAGAGAGTAAGGTCACACCTGGCTTTAACCTCTGTTACACCTCTGGGGTTTGTGGACTCTATACACACTGTACCTTCTCTTGGTCCAGTATATATAGAGCCACTTTCTCACAGATACGGTCGAGTATAAACGGCTACAAGCATAATGCTTTAAAGTGCGATCAAATTAAACTGTGCGGTTTGGACCATAGAATTAATGACAGCACTTTCCAGGGCTCTGACCAAGATCCAAACTTAACGTCCTTAACAAATAGGAGTAAGATGTAAAAAGTGCAATCATATCTATTTATAAAGTACTCATGGAGGCGCATGAATTGATTGCCATTTTCAGAAAAATGATGACACAGAAAATTAAGTCTTCCCCATTAAGCTTAAGGATATCCCTATAGGCAACTTTATAGTCAATAATGGCCAGTGCCTTGAAAAAGGGGTCAGCAATTGTTTACTATATTTTTGATAAAAGTTACAGAAGAATAGAAAATGTAACATAGATTGATTGCCACGATTGCCGCAGGGACAGGGCGTTTGCTCAAGGTTAATGTTAAAGCCTAAAGGGAAGCACAGTAAGTATTTTAAAGTGCCAGTCCTAAGGCGAAAGAGCGAGCTTCTCTCCCAGCAACTAATATCTTTTAGGAGGTAACTGGCTGGCAAATGTGAAGGGGCCATCAGCGTCCACCAGGGACATATACCATATGACTGATGATTTTGAGAGTTCTTTTGCATGCTAACTTGTTTTATGATTGGCAACGTTCAGACTTTCACAACCTGTCTCTATGGCATGGGTACTAGCAAACATTTTCCCAGGGGCCAAAAAGTTCAGTCTGTGGTGTGACCTAGAGCCACATTGATGCCAGCAGGATGGCAGGAGGGAGAGAGGCATTAAGAGGGGTGTAGGGGAAGCAAAGCATGTACATCTAGTGCCTCAATTGGAAAATGTGAAAACAGAAAACCCTGAATAAATCCCAGTTTTCCCACTTGACTAAATTGTGTGAGCCTGGGCAATTGTTTTCTTTCACTTTTCCTCCTTTTACTTCATTTTCACACACAAGAGGACCTTGAAATGCATGACTTCAAGATGTGCACTGTATGAAACCTTCTCCTGTGTTTGATTTAATAAACTATAATGTTGTTCATGTATAATTGCAACTAATTGTAAATATGTTGCATTTCTGTGCTTGAAAACGAATGCAGCGCGGCGCAGCAAAATGACTTGCGGCACCGCGCAGTGTTAGTTGCTTGTAAATCGCCTCCCTTGTATTTAAATCCAGTTGAGCTCCATCAAAGAAATAAGTGAAAGCTTCCATGCAGATATGGACCTTAAAATAATTAAGTGAAGCATTAATAAGCCTTTGGTGTTTCTCTGCAGTTTCTGGGCATACGCATAATATTTGCAATTTAGTTACACACTTGTAACTGCTGAGCCTGCTCTTTTTGGGGCCTATTCAGAAAGGTAAATCTACATGTGTAGATCTAAAACAAGTAGAGATGCCACTTTTCTCAGATAAAAATTCTGGCCATGGGCCTGATTCACAAAAGGTAAACTTACACTTTTGTCGGAGATTACTGCCTTTCAGTATTCACAATCTATGTGCGTACTTTTACGACTCCATGCTGTCTATAAATATGCGTGTAGAATTCACCACCCTGACTGCAGAGTCTTCCGGAGCCGAGAACTTCTCACATATAAGTATAGGGAGTGAGGAGTTGTAAATGTTTGTGCATAATTTGTGAATATGAAAGGTATTAAAACTTACACAAAAAAACGTAAGTTTACAGACCCCTGCTCATGTTTTAAGATTCTGTAAATGCCTGGACATGATTCTCAAGTATGTAATTTTCTTGATTCAGTTTTCTGTCTTTTTTTAATTTAGTTATGAGTCAGGGGTCATTAGGGCATCTGTAGAACTCACTTTAAACTGTTTTCTTCTAACATTTAATGCTTAAGCATGTACTGGCTTTGGGTGATTTTCTCATTTTTTTACAAGCAGGGAAGCCTGACTTGTGGGTATAAAACCAGGCAGGCAGCAAACCTAACTACAAGTACATTTACCCCAACACTTTGAATAATTTTACTACTTTCAGCTACTCACTATTTACAAGTGTAAAGTTACCAAGAAATGTAGACTCACATGTTTCCACAGCCTGAAATAGGGGTGGAGTCAGTAAAAACATCAAATACGACTGCTAGAACTGGGGTTTGTGGTTAGTAGAGGTATGCACCCTGTCCAAGCAGGAACCACCACTCTAGTCAGGGTAAGCTAGATACATACTTTAGGCTAACCTGTGATCACCTTCTGGTCGCTTGGCACAGAGCAGTCAGGCTTATCTAAAGAGGCAATGTGTAAAGTATTTATGCAACAAACACAGTGATACAATGAAAACACCACAATACTCCACACAGTGTTAGAATAACAGAGAATAATTTTATGAGGAAAAGAAGACCAAAACAAAAAAAAATCCAATATGTAGAATCAGAGGTATGTATTTTTAAAGATTAAATGAAAGTATAGTGCTTAGAGTCATAAAGCGCCAACCAGGGACATCTGGCCATGCTAGACCGGGCTAAATCCAAAGTACAGGCCAACTGCGATGGAGGGCAGGTTGGCTACAGAGCTCATGCAGGTTCTCCTGAATAAGTATCTTGTATGGAGGAAGCCTTGATGCAAAGAGTCAAGGAGGCTCCGCCTTGTCGTTGATTCCATGGATGGCGGCAAAGCATCGGTTTCAATCCACACAGTTGATGAAGGCTCCGTTGACGGGCCCCTTTTGGATGCTAGCAATGCGACGAGTAGTCCAGTCCGCTCAGCCCGTCTAAGCGATTTAGTTGAGCAGCAACTGCATCAGAACAGGTAGCAAGCCAGCAAGCCATGTGAGTCACTCTGGGTTCAAGTGAAATAAGTCCAGTCCTTGTCCTCAGCAGGGCAGAGATCAGCAGGCAGCAGGGCAGCAAAGCAGAAAAGCAGTTCTTCCAGAGCAGCAGTCAAGCACAGTGGCCATCCTTGTAGCACAGCAGTCTTTACTCCCGGCTTCTTCACAGGTCCAGTAGTGTACTGTTTTAGTAGGGTCAGAGCCCCAGTACTTATACCCAGTTGTGCTTTGAAGTGGGGGTGACTTCAAAGAGGGGTGTTCGAAGTGCACACAGGTCCTTCCTTCCCAGCCCTGGCTCTAGGCTACCAGTAGGGGGTAAACAGCAGTTTGTGTGGAAAACAGGACACTGCATATTCAGGTATAAATGTCAGCTTCCCCCTCTCTTCCTGCCCAGCAAGAGGTATCAGAATGCAGATGAATGCTAATGAGTTCTCTGTCACATCCACCCTTCCTGTGTTTGTGGCTGTCTAGAGGGAATGCACAAAATGTAGCTGTCACTTCACCCCAGACATGTATTGGAGAAAGGCTGCAAGGCAGACAGAACAAAAAATGGCATTTCTAAAACAGTAAAGTGTTATCCAACTGTACCAGTAAAGTGTATTTATTATTAATATTATTATTACCATTCCAAATATATGAAACATGCAGCAGCTACTCCTTTCTAATCAGGAATTACAGATTAAAAGTGTATTAAGGATTTCCCAATGGTAACCTACGAGAGGAGTAGGCCTCACAGTAGTGAAAAAGAAATTTGGGTGTTTGTCACTACCAGGACATGAAAAACTTAACAGAACATGCCCTTCCTTTTACTTACACAGCAGCCTGGCCCTTGGGCTACCTAGGGCCTACCTTAGGGGTGACTTATGTGTAAATGAAATGGAAGTTTAAGGCTTGACAAGCAGTTTTAAATGCCAAGTCAATGTGGCAGTAAACTGCACACACAGGCCCTGCAGTGGCAGGCCCGAGACAGGTTTGAAAAGATACCTGTGTGGGTGGCACAATCAGTGCTGCAGGCCCACTAGTAGCATTTAACTTACAGGCTCTGGGTATATGGTATACCTCTTTACAATGGACTTATAAGTAAACTAAATAGGCCTATTATATATACACCAATGTTACCATGTTTAGGGGAGAAGCAAATGGACTTTAGGACTGGTCAGAAGTGGTAAAGTGGTCAAAATTCTAACTCCAACAAAAATATACAGTAAAAAGAGGAGGTAAGCAGGCAAAATGCTTGGGGAACACCACCCTAAGGATGAAAGGTCTAACACCGACTGTAAAGTTACTGTTAGTACTGACTTTCCAAATGTATTTAACGTTCCACACACCTGGAGGAGACATCCGCAAGTGGGACAGAGATCACCCTATGGTAAAGCAAAAGGAAAAGTTTAAAAGTTTATTAAACTTTTAAATAATTAGAACAAAATATTTCTATGTTAAATAAGGATGTAGGGGCGTGGCCAAGAGAACCAAGATGGCGTTCGCACTCTGAGAGTGCTCCGGGCCCCTCCTTCATCTGATGGAATCCAGCCCAAAGACGAGAAGTCGGAATTATCCCCAACTTTCCTGGAGTGCCCCAACATGACGCAGAGATGACCCGAGCTGCGGTGGCACCTGAAGACCCAGTAAGCGCTATGGAGGAGTAACGAGACCCGGTCATAAAATGGTGGCGCCAGGGCTGCAGTGATCTCTGGCCTGGGGGCTACGTGGGGGTATCAGACAGCTGAGGAGTGAGGCAGCGACGTCTGACCGAAGGCCCTCTGCCCACCCAATGTATCAGGGCCGCAGCTTGTCACTGTCCTGACCCCTGAGCCACCGGAGACCGGAGTACAGCGGGTCACCAGAAGACAAGCAGAAGGTGGGGAAGAGATGTGGCCCCGGGTGGCTACCACCGTCTGAGGATGATGGCTTAGCTGAGCCGTGCACTGACTTGAAGATACGGAAGGGCCCCCTACAGTGCAGCAAATCGATGCGGCCCATGTGAGATCTGAGCAAATGATGGGCCCTGAGTAATGCTGAGCTAGTGGATGTGGCACCAGCCACTCGTGGCTGTGGTTACCCGGAGAGTGCATGAAGAATGGTGGGCCTGCCACAGAGGGTCCCGCGTCAAGGAAACCAGATAGGTTGCTGTCCAGTGCTCAGGGCTGTCCGCTTCCATGTCGCTGTCCCTGCAGGTGAAGAGTAGCGGGGCAGTCAGAAGCTGACATGGATCTGGGCCTGAATTTCGGCGAGTAACCACCTGGTCATAGGGAGCCAGTATGGGCAGCGGGCCGGTTGAAGAGGGCCCCCCTATTTGGTATTCCAGCGAGCGCCCAAGGATGGTGGCATCCCCCACAAGGTGGGTTGGCTTCAATAAATAAATAAATTACGAGCAACATAGGCGTTAGCAAAGTTGCCCCATCCAGGCCTCCAGTACTCGAGGGGAACCTAGCCACTATCCTACATGCGATCTGTGCTTCCAGGGACTCAGTAGAAACTAAAATTGGTGAGGTACATGTGGATGTGGCACTTATTAGGAAACACCTCAGTAATTCTACTGTCAGGATCTCAGAAGCTGATTTCCGTTTATCCACCATTGAAGATGAGGTCTCAGCAATGAAGCATCAAGTCTCAAAGCTCCTATCTCACAAGGTTGAGCTGCACAGGTGGGCTGAGGAAGGCAAAAATAATTCCCGCTGGAACAACCTTCGCCTAGTGGGTTTTCCGGAGGGCCCAATTAGGTATCAGCTTTTCTTGAAACTTGGATCCAATCATGGGTGCAGACAGAACTCCGCTCTACATGGTTTGTAGTGGAGAAGGCTTATCGCTCGCTTTCACTTAAACCACCTCTGGGGACACCCCATAGGCCAATTATACCGTGCATCTGCTCTCTCCTTCCAAGGATCCAAAGTTATGGTGTTCCTAGACTATACTAAAGAGGTCCAGGCTCAATGGAGATCCTGTGCTGCTGTGAAACAGAAGCTACAAGCCCTCAATCTCTCATATAGACTCCTGTTCCCAGCCGTCTCAGGGTCATCCACAACAACAAGAGCCACTTCTTCGACTCCCAAGAGGAAGTGTGGACATAGGCCACAGAAGAGCACCCTTTGTTGGGAGCAAAGTAGTATCCTCCTCTCCGACGCGGATGCTCTCAAACATTGCAGCGGGAGGATCAGCGAAACCACAGCGAAGACGCACTCGGTCTTGATGAGGCCATAATGCACAAAGGAGGAAATCCTCCTCACCAGAAGAAACCATAAGAAGTGCCTCCGGCTCTCCTCTAGCTGAGAGAATACATGCCCTTTTGCAGGAGCGGGACTGGAACGAGGAGGCGCCTCAGACCCGATCGTGACCCCAGTGATGGAAGGAACAGGAGACTGAGATCTATCCGCAGCCCAGCAATATGACACGTAGCTGTGGATGTAGAAAAGCAACGGCCTTGATGGCCGCAAACATTTCCGGACTTCAGGGTAACACCAGATCCTGATAAGTGGTGGGGTCCATTACTTTGCCCTCAATGTGCAATGACTGCACTTGTTCCTGTTTTTACTGTTAGGGTGGCAGATGCTTCAAGAGATGAAGTATGGGGAGGGGGTGACAGTTAGAGTTTTGTTTCTTGGTTCCTAATTTCTTCTTTTCAGTTGCTCAAGACACTCGATGCGATGCGCCTTCACCGCCCTCCTGATGACGCCACCTCAGGATATACCAGTTCACCCTGCTCTTAGACAATGCACACAAAAGGCTTGGGCGCCCACAGGCCATCACATATAGCCCCCTAATGATAGAAACCTTGGCCACACCCCATCTTGACCTGAAGCCCATACGCATCCTCTTCTGGAATGTCAATGGCCTCCGGGACAAGTTGAAATCTGCTGCAGTTTTGAAGTTCTCAAATCGTTCTGCCTCCTATGTCCTCGTGCTGCAGTAAACTTATCTATTTGGTAACCACTGCCCAATTCTATCCTGTCAAGGATTTGACAGGGTGTATCATACAGGTTTCACATGGGGTCTCGAGGAGAAGCAATCCTGCCCCGCTGATCCTTTTCATTTGTAGTTACACAAGAACTCTGCGACCCTCAGGGACGATTCTTAGCTCTCACTGGGACAGTCATGAAACCAGACTGGGATGCCACCTGTGCCTCCTCCTCGCATCGGAGTGCTAATGCCAAGAAACTTGTCGACTGGGCCACCCAGCTTGGTGTATGCAATGTCTGGAGAGTATGGAACCCATGTCTCTGCCAAAACACTCACAGGTCTGCTGCCCATCACTCCTGATCACACATTGACTATTTGTTCATGCCTGCTCCGGACTGTAGACTGGTTGCAAACATCCACACAATCGTTCGAGGAATCCCAGACCACATGCCCAGCTTCTGGATCTTGGAGGACCTACAGGCTTTCTTCACCCCATGTAGCGATTTAATGCCTGGTTCCTGCAACGTAAAGAGTGCAAAGAAGCAATCGAGAGCGAACTGAGATGATATTTTCAAATAAACGAAGGCTCGGTTCCTTCCCCTGGCACATTAGGGGTTGCAGGCAAGGCGACAATCAGAGGATTCACCAAAGGGTACGTCAAAAGGACCCACCAGGCCTGAAACGAGTGCCTCTCCCTGTTGGAAGCTCACACAGTCCAGCTAGAGCAAGTAGCAGACGCAGACGCCAAGGGTAGCAAACCTGCCAGCCCGACTTATTATGTGAAGAAATGTGACATATCTCCTTAGAATCGGCCAGGCATACCTCCACTGCCTGTTTCTACGGGTGGGGTGACAAAAATGGCAAGCTCCTTTATTGGCTAGCATCTCACCCCTAAGCTAACCGAATAATTCTCTAAACAGTGGACGTGGACGGTATTACCCAATGTGCGTTGGAGGTGATTGCGCAGACATTTGTGACTTACTACAATTGTCTCTATTCCAGAGCACAGAGACTGGACTTAGAGATTGGGTCTGACTTGATAGGAGACATTACGCTCCCGCAGCTGCCCGCAGTGGAGAGTCAAGTACTTCAAGTTCAAGTTCAATAAAACATAATTCGTTTTTTTACAACCATAAACGTATACAGTAAGCAGCATATCAGGCAAAAAATATCAATGAGGACCATAAAATATACAATACATTTCTTAAGCTTATCGTTCACAGATCCTTAAAATAAAAGATAGATATCTTAAAAAAAGGTTTTTTTTAAAATAAGCTGTCCTTTCTTGGGTCATTTCGACCTTCCAGTAAGTCTTACACCATACTTCTATCCATAAATACTTCATACTCCCTATCGCTTACAAGATCTCTAATTCATCAGTGCTTTTTACATTTAAGGAACCCTTTAACTTTAATCAAATATTTACCAAAAGCACAGGCTATATCTAAATTCCCCATTCCCACAAGGAGATTTACAGCTTGTATCTCATTTTTAATATCATATTTTTTTTAAATCAGGCCTAAAATCTCTCCCCTCGTAAGTCTAATGTCCTCCAGCAGTCTAACAATATATGTAAAATATCACACGTAGTACCTAAAGTGCAAGTGTAGTTTCCATTACTGGTTATCATAAAGTTTTTAACCCCTTTGTTCATATAACAAGGGTTTACCCAATTCTCAAACGTAGCACTTCACGCCTTAGCCGGCAACTAGTTAACCTGTCGATATATGGATAATGTATGTCATTTTTCTAGGCTGAAGCCATATGGGAGACTGTACTTTTCCGTGATAAGTACTCTTGGTCAAGGATTCAAGACACTTCTAAGCCCAGGTTCCTAAGCTCTTTTTTGTCTAACTTCAGTTGAAGGGACTGAGGGCTCCACTTTAGGTGTAACACACCACACGCTTTGTTAATTAAGGCTCTCGTCCGTTTTGCTCAGGACAGTTCACTATTGGCAATTTAATTTTTTCACCACTGTGTGATTTTTAGGTCCTCACCCAAACCTAGCCGCTGCCAGAAACGTAAAAAAGACATACAGGCTATAATACTCCATGAGGTGGTTCCCACTTCTAATCTTGCCACCTGTACCATCGACGAACTTGGTAGCGCGAACAAACATTTAAGGATATTTCCCTCCTTTTTATCCCAGCTGTTTTTGCCACTTTTATAGAGTACCTCTGCACCATACAAAAATTGTGGAGGGACCATTGCTTGATAAGCCTTTAACATCTGTCTATCAGACATTTCACCATATACACTGTTAAATCTTTTTAATCCCTTCACTGAGGCAGAAGCCCTCATTTTTAATGCGTCAAGATAGGTATGCCAATGGAGACTACTCGCGAACCACATACGCAGATATCTGTATTCTGTTACGTTTTCCAGCAACTCAGTGCCCAGATACCATAAGAACTTTCTTTTGCTTCTTCCAAAGCACAGGATTTTGGTATTTTCCAAGTTCACAACTAGTTTTTTAGTTTGGCAATATTCTTTAAAGATGTTTAATATCTTTGGAGACCAATCTCCGTCTGATCCATACTACCCAGGTCATCTGCATATAATAAGTAGGGGATATGGTTTCCTCCTATTTTCGGGCTAGCCCCTCTAACCTTTCTTAACTCTAAGGGCAGATCAGTTATAAACAGGGAAAAAAGCAGGGGGGCAAGCACACACCCCTGTCTTAACCCATAACCAATCTGGATCCTCCTGGATAATCCTCCATTCTCATCCAGGACTATATGGGCCCAAGTTTTAGTGTGAAGGGCTTGGATCAGAGCCAGTAAATCATTTAGAATTTTGTACCATAACAAGGTTGACCACAGTTGCCCCCTGTTTACCAGATCGAAAGCTGCGCGGAAGTCCACAAAGCAGCCGTTCAAATTGCCCCTCTGTTCAATCAACTTCCGCGCAATGGACCAGAGACCAAAACAGTGATCAACCGTCGAATGACCCTTTTTAACCCCTCCCTGTTCTGGGGGCCCAATCTGTTTTTCTTTGGTCCTGTCTTTGAGCAGACCCCGGATTACTTTAGCAAACACTTTTTCGCCTATGTCCAGGAGATTTATTAAACAGTAGTTTTTAGGGGAATTTACATCACCTTTCTTATGTATAGCTCTCACAATAGCCCCTTTCCAACTATCTGGTATAGCCCCTGTATTAAGGATCCCCTGGAACATATTTGAAAAGAACTCTGACCACCACTCTGGGTTCGTTTTTATAATCACAGCTGGCAGATTATCTGGACTGGCGGCTCGAGTTAGGTTTAACCTAGAGATTATACTTCTAATATGGTTGGTGGAGAAGTGCTCGTTTACTTCTTCCCTTTCACCTGACCAAACAAAGGTATTTATTTCATCCATCCATGGCCAATTCCCATAAATTTCCTCCAGATAATCCGCCCACTTATCCTTCGGCACCGAGCACTGTAAAGACCCTAATACTTTGCCAGTGCTCTCTTGTACTAATTTCCAGAAGCCTTTCACATTTTTTCCTTCGATTACCTCGAGTAACTTCACCCACCATCTGTCCTTATAAGTTCTTTTTTTATCTCTAGTAATTGCTTTATATTTTATCCTTAATTTCTGGAGGCTAAGTAACAGATCATCATTGTGTCTCCCCCTTAGGCTTCTTTCCTTTTGGCTAATACTAACTTTTACTTTTCAACAATCCTCTTCAAACAAAGGCTTATTATTAGAAGGCAGTTTTTCCTTACTTACTGACCCACGTTTACCCCATTTAATTTTTATCCTGAGGCATTCTACCAATTGCCTTATTATGTCTTCATACCAGGTAATGCCCTCTTCTGGTTGCAATTTTTCTAGTGTGAATGTCAACTGGACTTTCCTTAATTTTTTTATATGATATATGATAATATTTTTATATAATTTTTTTATATGTTCTTCGGTGATACGAGTTGTAAGTCGCTAAGGGTATTTTACCTGTACTTGTATGCCTTTTTGTCTCTGAGGTGCCCTTTTTAGGGCTCGGGCCTCCGCCTCCACGAAGTGGGGAGGCGGAGCTTCCCGAGATCTTATGCTATCAAAAGAAGAAGGAATTCAGAAAGGGCTCTTTCCAGGCACATTCCTTAGATTTTTATGGCATCTGCCTAGTGATTCGTCTTCGCTGTTCTGTTTTTTTTGTAGCGTTGACCTGATAGGCTATAAGTAATTTACGCGTGGCCGATGTGGCATATTGTGTGCGCGAACGAGCACGGCTGAGTGATTAATCTTAATTAGGAGCTGTCAGAGTGGCCGTGTAATGCAATCCAGATGGTGCCGCTTTTAACATTTAAGTTCCTGTGTATGTTCGTTTCCCAGAGCCGCTCCTGACAGACAGTGGACTGCGCGCGCCCTCACTACATTAGCATAAAAAAGCACAAGTGTTCCTTCAACAGCAGAACACACTAAGCAATCCAGCACATATAAGAGAACGGATGTAAACATACAATTCAGGTCAGATTTATTCGCATGGAGTGATGTTTTCAGTATGACATACATGCAGTGCATAGAAGACCCTAAGATGCTGCAAAGACTAATCAATCGGGTGCCGTAGACCAGTGTTACATTTTCTCAAAGTCACATTTTAAAATCGATTTTCTAAGTTACATTGCAAGCCTGAATAGCAATATAAACGCCTTCAAGAAAGCACATAGATCATAAGGCATGCCCCGCGCTTTAAATCACACTTGATGGCACCAAGTGCCTCAACTACTAGGTCATCTGTCAATTGGAGATTCCATGGACAACTTTATGATCATATGCAGTATTACAGAAACCAATTTTACAGCAAAGATAATCGCTCTAATATTTTGTTTTGAATGCAACAGTGGAAACCAGGTACAAAAGGATTCGATGTGTGAGACGAGAATAGTAGGACCTTGCAGGAAACTGTCACATGTAAGCTGGCAATGGGGAAAAGTTTGCGCATTTCAAACTCCCACAGTACTGGTTTGAAAACAAAACAAAAACAACAACAAAAAAGAGCCAGAAGGGAAAAAAATTATAGATTTCTGACCAAAGGTGAAACAAGCAATATCCGATACCATCTAGTGCATAGTGGCGGTGCAGAGTGCAGAGTGGTGGTGCAGAGTGGTGGTGCAGAATGGTGGTGCAGAGTGGTGGTGCAGAGTGGCGGTGCAGAGTGGCGGTGCAGAGTGACAGTGCAGAGTGGCAGTGAGGTGGTGCAGAGTGGCGGTGCAGAGTGCAGAGTGGCGGTGCAGAGTGGCGGTGCAGAGTGGCGGTGCAGAGTGGCGGTGCAGAGTGGCGGTGCAGTGCAGAGTGGCGGTGCAGTGGTGCAGAGTGGCAGTGCAGAGTGCAGAGTGGCGGTGCAGAGTGGCGGTGCAGAGTGACGGTGCAGAGTGGCGGTGCAGAGTGGCGGTGCAGAGTGGGGGTGCAGAGTGGGGGTTCAGAGTGGCAGTGCAGAGTGCAGAGTGGCGGTGCAGAGTGGCAGTGCAGAGTGGCCGTGCAGTGCAGAGTGGCGGTGCAGAGTGGCGGTGCAGAGTGGCGGTGCAGAGTGGCGGTGCAGAGTGCAGAGTGGCGGTGCATAGTGGCGGTGCAGAGTGCAGAGTGGCGGTGCATAGTGGCGGTGCAGAGTGCAGAGTGGCGGTGCAGAGTGGCGGTGCAGAGTGGCGGTGCAGAGTGGTGGTGCAGAGTGGTGGTGCAGAGTGGTGGTGCAGAGTGGCGGTGCAGAGTGGTGGTGCAGAGTGGCGGTGCAGAGTGGCGGTGCAGAGTGGCGGTGCGGTGGTGCAGAGTGGCAGTGCAGGGTGGCGGTGCAAAGTGGCGGTGCAGAGTGGCGGTGCGGTGGTGCAGAGTGGCGGTGCAGAGTGGCGGTGCAGGGTGGCGGTGCAGAGTGGCGGTGCAGAGTGGCGGTGCAGGGTGGCGGTGCAGGGTGGCGGTGCAGAGTGGCGGTGCAGAGTGGCGGTGCAGAGTGGCGGTGCAGAGTGGCGGTGCAGAGTGGCGGTGCAGAGGTGCAGAGTGGCAGTGCAGAGGTGCAGAGTGGCGGTGCAGAGGTGCAGAGTGGCGGTGCAGAGTGGCAGTGCGGTGGTGCAGAGTGGCGGTGCAGAGTGGCAGTGTGGTGGTGCAGAGTGGCGGTGCAGAGTGGCGGTGCAGAGTGGCGGTGCAGAGTGGCGGTGCAGAGTGGCGGTGCAGAGTGCAGAGTGGCGGTGCAGAGTGGCGGTGCAGAGTGCAGAGTGGTGGTGCAGAGTGGCAGTGCAGAGTGGCAGTGCAGAGTGGCGGTGCAGTGGTGCAGAGTGGCGGTGCAGAGTGGCGGTGCAGAGTGGCGGTGCAGAGTGGCGGTGCAGAGTGGCGGTGCAGAGTGCAGAGTGGCGGTGCAGAGTGGCGGTGCAGAGTGCAGAGTGGCGGTGCAGAGTGGCGGTCTAGAGTGGCGGTGCAGAGTGGCGGTGCAGAGTGGCGGTGCAGAGTGGCGGTGCAGAGTGGCGGTGCAGAGTGCAGAGTGGCGGTGCAGAGTGGCGGTGCAGAGTGGCGGTGCAGAGTGGTGGTGCAGAGTGGCAGTGCAGAGTGGCGGTGCAGAGTGCAGAGTGGCGGTGCAGAGTGGCGGTGCAGAGTGGCGGTGCAGGGTGGCGGTGCAGAGTGGCGGTGCAGAGTGGCGGTGCAGGGTGGCGGTGCAGGGTGGCGGTGCAGGGTGGCGGTGCAGAGTGACGGTGCAGAGTGGCGGTGCAGAGTGGCGGTGCAGAGTGGCGGTGCAGAGGTGCAGAGTGGCGGTGCAGAGGTGCAGAGTGGCGGTGCAGAGGTGCAGAGTGGTGGTGCAGAGTGGCAGTGCGGTGGTGCAGAGTGGCGGTGCAGAGTGGCAGTGTGGTGGTGCAGGGTGGTGGTGCAGAGTGGCGGTGCAGAGTGGCGGTGCAGAGTGGCGGTGCAGAGTGGCGGTGCAGAGTGCAGAGTGGCGGTGCAGAGTGGCGGTGCAGAGTGCAGAGTGGTGGTGCAGAGTGGCAGTGCAGAGTGGCAGTGCAGAGTGGCGGTGCAGTGGTGCAGAGTGGTGGTGCAGAGTGGCGGTGCAGAGTGGCGGTGCAGAGTGGCGGTGCAGAGTGGCGGTGCAGAGTGCAGAGTGGCGGTGCAGAGTGCAGAGTGGCGGTGCAGAGTGGCGGTGCAGAGTGCAGAGTGGCGGTGCAGAGTGGCGGTGCAGAGTGGCGGTGCAGAGTGGCGGTGCAGTGCAGAGTGGCGGTGCAGTGGTGCAGAGTGGCGGTGCAGAGTGGCGGTGCAGAGTGGCGGTGCAGAGTGGCGGTGCAGAGTGGCGGTGCAGAGTGGCGGTGCAGGGTGGCGGTGCAGAGTGGTGTGCAGAGTGGCGTGCAGAGTGGCGGTGCAGAGTGGCGGTGCAGAGTGGTGGTGCAGTGCAGAGTGGCGGTGCAGTGGTGCAGAGTGGCGGTGCAGAGTGGCGGTGCAGAGTGGCGGTGCAGAGTGGCGGTGCAGAGTGGCAGTGCGGTGGTGCAGAGTGGCGGTGCAAAGTGGCAGTGCGGTGGTGCAGAGTGGCGGTGCAGAGTGGCAGTGCGGTGGTGCAGAGTGGCGGTGCAGAGTGGCAGTGCGGTGGTGCAGAGTGGCAGTGCAGAGTGGCAGTGCGGTGGTGCAGAGTGGCGGTGCAGGGTGGCGGTGCAGAGTGGCGGTGCAGAGTGGCGGTGCAGAGTGGCAGTGCAGAGTGGCGGTGCATAGTGCCGGTGCAGAGTGCAGATGACAGTGCATATCTACAGGCTAGTGAAGCCAATGCATATCTACAGGCTAGCAACGACAGCGCATATCTACAGGATAGCAACGACAGCGCATATCTACAGGCTAGCGACGACAGTGCATATCTACAGGCTAGCGATGACAGTGCATATCTACAGGCTAGCGATGACAGTGCATATCTACAGGCTAGCGATGACAGTGCATATCTACAGGCTAGCGATGACAGAGCATATCTACAGGCTAGCGATGACAGAGCATAACTACAGCCTAGTGAAGCCAATGCATATCTACAGGTTAGCGATGACAGTGCATATCTACAGGCTAGCGATGACGGTGCATATCTACAGGCTAGTGAAGCCAATGCATATCTACAGGCTAGTGATGACAGTGCATATCTACAGGCTAGCGATGACAAAGCATATCTACAGGCTAGCGATGACAGTGCATACCTACAAGCTAGCGATGATAATGCATATCTACAGGCTAGCTACGACAGCGCATATCTACAGGATAGCAATGACAGCGCATATCTACAGGCTAGCGATGACAGTGCATATCTACAGGCTAGCGATGACAGTGCATATCTACAGGCTAGCGATGACAGAGCATATCTACAGGCTAGCGATGACAGAGCATAACTACAGCCTAGTGAAGCCAATGCAGATCTACAGGTTAGCGATGACAGTGCATATCTACAGGCTAGCGATGACGGTGCATATCTACAGGCTAGTGAAGCCAATGCATATCTACAGGCTAGTGATGACAGTGCATATCTACAGGCTAGCGATGACAAAGCATATCTACAGGCTAGCGATGACAGTGCATACCTACAAGCTAGCGATGATAATGCATATCTACAGGCTAGCTACGACAGCGCATATCTACAGGATAGCAATGACAGCGCATATCTACAGGCTAGCGATGACAGTGCATATCTACAGGCTAGCGATGACGGTGCATACCTACAGGCTAGTGAAGCCAATGCATATCTACAGGCTAGCGATGATAGTGCATATCTACAGGCTAGCAATGACAGTGCATACACTCACAAGGAGACCACAGCCAGCTGAGGTGCAATCTTCACCCACTCACAAGTACGACATCACAGGCAGCAGCAGTGCAAGCTTCTTACACTCACAAGGAGACCACAGGCAGCAGAGGTGCAAGCTTCTCACACATAAGACGGACATCACAGGCAAGTGGTGCAATATTGGCACATTCACAAGGAGATCCCTAGCAGTACACACCACATGAACACACTCCATAACACATAGCAACAATACATTGGCATTTACAATGCCATTAGCTCAAACTCAAATAAATCCGAGCCCGATTGCATTTCTAATGCTTGTTGCATATAGTTTCATGAGTAAAGGGTAATGATCACTGCCTTCCACCCCTACCACTTCGAAATGTTTGACTAGTTCGAAGCTCCAAGCCTTTAAAAACATATAATCTATCGGACACATTTGCTTCCCTATTGTAAAAGTATGCTTAGCTGGTCTATCCACCTCCGTTCTACCATTTACACACACCTGGCCTAAAGCGCCCAATAGCAAATTTCTCAACCATGGGTCTATTTTTGAGGGAATTAGTCTGTGATTAAAATCACCCAAAATCAAAAGCACATCTCTCGGGTACATATCACAGAGGGCCTCCAAATAATTTTTTAGACTTTCCTGGTGTACCTTATAATCTTTCCCTTTTCCCTTCTGTATATACACGTTGACGATACATATGCCTTCATAACATTAATAACAGGATTATTATTCAATGTCAACACTCTGCTACCTAGCACCCACTTACATTTAAGTTCAAGGGATTCTATTTTCCTAGCGATTTTTGTAAAAACTAGCGTCTGCTGCCCCACCGACAGTCTGCCAGATGTGTTCTTTCTAGCTTGCTTTGCTTGATAGGTGAATCCTTCAGTTATTAGGGTTTCACCGCACAGCCAAGTCTCCTGTAAACATGCTATGTCAGTATTCTTTAGAATCTTTTTTAAACTTTCGTCAAGCACTATTCTTTTATAGCCATTAACGTTCCAGGATACTATAGACAGGCTGTGCGACGACCCCAACTCCTAGTCAATGTCACTCAGATACCCATTTTCTTCACCTTCCAAATATGCAAGCTCTCTATATCTATTCCCAAACAGCACATCTTCATCATCCCACCCTAAATACTTAGGGACTATTGTGATTTCCAGTTCATCCTTCTTACCCCATCCGGCGTTAATCATTCTTATTTTCCGATTGCCCAGCCAAGCATGGTTCCTTAGGAAAGCTTTCCCCTGTTTATCTATTGGCATTTCCTCTCGTTTTATTATCCTAATGCCTTCTTTTAACATCACAGGTTCTGCTTTTTCCAAGTCATCTTTGACTAAAGCAGAGTGAAGTAGAATTTTAGTTACCTCTTCCCCTTTAGTATTTGTTAAAAACCCAACTCCTTTAAGATCTTCAGAGCTAACATAGCGTAGGCTAGGACATTTAGAAAAAGAAGAGAGGAGATGAAAGCGATTTAGGGGGTTTAGGGCAAGATGTAGGAGGCCATTTACTGACCGGTAACGACCGATTTCGTCCGTTACCGACCGGTAAATGGGTATTTGTGATGTAGGGGCATCATTTTACAGATTTGGTAAATTTATCGAATCGGTAAATTTACCGAATCTGTAAAATACCGAATCGGTAATTTTACCGATTCGGTAAATCCAAGATGTAGGTAGCACTGTTTACAGTGCTACAGGCCTTCAGAATTCGGTATTTTACCACACAATCCTATTGTGTGGTGAAAAACCGAATTCAGGTGTGCATGCACATCTGTGCATGCACACCTATGCCATGTGACAGACAGACATGCCCTTAGGGCATGTCTGTGTGCCACATGGCGCACATGCCTGTATTTCGGGTGCTAGAGGGTGTCAAAGTGACACCCCCTGCACCCTTGCTGGAATCGGTATTTACCGAATCGGTAAATACCGATTCAGTATTGCCCATTGATTCCTATGGGCTTCAATGCCCATAGGAATCAATGGGCATTACCGAATCGGTATTTACAGAATCGGTAAATACCGAATCTTAACGATTCGGTATCTACCGCTTCAGAAATACCTACATCCCCCCCCCTCTATTTTACCACTTCTTAAATACCGAATCGGTAAAATCCGGTATTTAAGAAGTGGTAAAATAGAATTACCTACATCTAGCCCTAAGTTTCCTAACTCTTTTCCCACCTTTTTCCTGACCTATAGGCTCAAAAAGGACCCAAACGTCCCCCGTCGTTCTAAATATAAACTTGGTGGATATCCATCTATCCTCTCTTCCCTTCTTTGTCTATGAGCCACGTCAATTCTACTCTTTTTAATGGCCCTGTCAGGGTTGGAATTGCTGGGGCCTATATCTAAGGACATGCCCGCCCTTCTTTCTGTAACTACCTCTTTATTTTCTATCATTTGCACTCTTTGAAGTTCTTTTTCCCTTTATCCATCTAGATTGTAAATCTGGACTGCAAATAGATACTCCTGATTCATTGAAACTAATCTTTTTAGACTCAGGGGTCACTGTATTTCCATTTGACCTTTGATCTAACTTTCCCCCTTTCCCATTAACCTGACGCCTTAAGGGATAACACTTGGGTGGACCTTTCCTCCCCATTCTTGCCCGCGGAATGTATTGTTTATTATGCCTCCTTTCCCCGCAGCTCTTTATAATCATTGGGCAACGTGATATATATACCGTAGGTTCCTCTTTCTGTAATTGGCTATTACTTGCAACTTCTTCCTCCCCACCAACTATTATTTCCTGTTGGGCTTCTATTGGCCTTACTAGAGAAGGCATTAGACCTTTAATTTGTGTTAGCTCCCCAGTCATAATCTTAAACTGCCTACTTTGTGTTTTTAAAATTTCATTGTTTCACACTGAGACCTCAAGAATACCCTGCAGTGTTTTCTGGAGCATCAGCATAACCTCTAACATTGATATGCTGGAGGATCCCGTAACCTCCAGACTATGTAATGATGGACATGTTAAATCAGATTTAGCAACATAGGAATTTTCCAGACATCCTTTTACATTAAAACAGTCTTTCCTGTGAATAATATCTCCTTCGCTCAAAGATTTACTTTGCGAGACACCTTCTCCACTACCACCTCTGCCTCAGTGTCTTGGCCGAATAATGACCGGAATAACCTTGGCGAGGAGGATAAATGTGGTTCCATATCAGTCTCTGTGATGTTAAAATTTGTTTGATTCAGAGATTCCAAGCTTAGAGCTGCCGGATCCTCTATGATTATGGAAGTCTCTGCGATGCTCTGCTCCTTCTCCGATAACTCCTTCCCTTTAAAATGTTTCCCTAAAAAAATCCTTAATCAACTTCGTAACTGCTGATTCTCCTTTTATACCCACTGACTTTCTAGACATCGTTGTTGACTGTGGGGTTAAATTCAATGATTTAGTGTTTCCTTTTACTGATTTTTTTGTTCCTATTGGCGCTGCAATGCTACCGTTCCCCTCACTCAGTCCTTTAGGTAATTCAGTTGGTTCTTCCATCCCTGGGCTTTTATTTCCTGACTTTTTAGAATTTTTCAGGACTTTCCGGGGTTTAGATTTCCCTAAGGCCATCTCCTTTCTTCCTCTTAGGGTCCCTTCGTCCTTGAATTCCTTCCTTCAGGTATAAATCCCGCTAGAGTGTTCTTCACCTTAGGTGTCTTAACTTTGAGTGATAAGCTATGGGAATTCTGGCGCCCAACACCTCATGTGCTTACTAAATCTTCCATTCACTTTCTTTTACACAGAGGTTTCCTAGGCAAAAATACAATAAATATAAATTATTCAATACATTTCATATAATTAAATTACTTCCCACCCTATTCCCCTATAAACCCACAACCCACTATGGAACTAAAAATGCAAAATTCAATTAAAAAAAATTATTAACTACTATAAATAATAAATAAAATGTATATAATTAAATTACTTCGGACCCAACTCCCCTATAAACCCACAACCCGCTACAAAACGAAAAATGCTAAATTCAATTTAAAAAACATTTATTAACTCCAAAAATGTTAACAGATATAATAAAAATACAAACAATTCTCATACAAAAAACAAACAGAACACACATATACTAAAATACATAACATTAATACAAAATCGCTATTTTTAACAACTATATTTTTACAAACGATATTTAACACTTCAATATTTTTTCAATCAATATTACTTACCTAAAAACCAATATTCTTGACCACAATATTTTTTCTGTTGATATTTCTGACCCACAATATTTTTACCTTGATATTTGTGCTAATTGATATTTTTACATCGATATTTTGACTCTGCACCTTGCACATTTACTAATGTAACGTGCACCTATGTGTGCAGAGATTTCCGCACAGAAAAGAGAAATAGGTGGAGGCGAAAACCCCCATAATGTAAGCATGTAAATAGGATTTTTAAATACATTGATGGTACTATTGTAGTACTACAAAACGTACTAAAGAATTCAGCTTTTAAATAGGCCCTGTTGTCTATGGTCTCCATTGGTGCCATTAAATCACTGGTTGGGAACTTGCTAAATCTATGATTCTTGTATTTGAGGTAAGCTCGAAATTGTTTTCTTAGATGAATTTACCACTGGCTGGTTTCATAAGTGTTAATAGCTGATCCTGGCATGGGATTTAATTTACATAGTCCCATTTTGTTCTGAACTTGGACAGCTAGGTTTAATGATTTATTAACCGTTTACCAAATTCAACTCCCTGACATTTTCGAAAGGTCATTCATTCTTAGGGTATCTATAGCAGATTCAAGGTATTTCAGAATTCGTGATTTTCATCTATATAAAATGATTGCAGACAATACAAACTGCAGCCACTTGCATTATTCTAAACTTCTGGATCCTCTTATCTATGAAAGTTACACTGGCTTCAAGTCAGACAACATGTCAGTTTTTGAAATCCATAGATCATGTTCACAGGGCCTTGTATGCTATAGGTCCTGTCTATTTAGGGGAAAAAATCTGGTTTGCAGTAAACATATTGTTGGGGCAAAAATAGATTAAACAAAATAAATGTCAAAATGTCATCGTCTCCAAAAAATGTATGACAGAAAGTTGTGGCTTTAAAATAATCTTAAAGTGTTATGCATTGTAGAACAAATTTAAGTGTACTGAGAGCGAGGGCAAGGGCAAGGTGACATCCTCATGTAAAGTAGAGAGGAACATTTGAAGTGAGTTGGGGCCTGGTGTGGCCTATGGGACAAGAGTTCACCTGCCTGTTAACCTGGAGGGTCCACCCAGGACTCCACCCTTACAAATAATTTTTCTCCAATTGATTCTCACCGAAACCTAGCATGGAGGGGAATTGAACTAGTGGGCGGGCATCCAAAACAATAAAACGAAGCCCCAGCATAGTGTCTCTCCTGTCTGCCTTAAGGTCCCTGACATATTCAGGGAGGTGCTGCTTGTGCTATCAATGACGTGGCGGGCGGTGATGAGTGCACCACCGCCACAATGACAGGAATGCAGGATGCGCCCGCCACTGCAGCGGGTGCATCCTAATTGTCCCCACGGGACCCCCACCCTTATAGCGGGCGGTCCCGTTTCCCGATAGGGTGGTGGGCGGACAAAGTCCGCCAGCCATCCTAATGACCACCCAAGTTTCTACGGCTGTACCGACAGAAGAAACATTTGGATTTTCAAGACTATGGAATAAACTACTGATTTTGGACTTTATATACGGGAAATCCTTACCAGTAGGAGATACTGTTGATACATTGTGCTCAGGGAGGAATTGAATTTCATTATGGGTTCTTATAGTGTAATGTGTGGAATGTCAATGGTCTTCTACACCGGATCAAACATTCAGCAGTATTGAGATACGCCCAGCACCACCCCGTCTATTCTAATGCTCCAAGAGACACACCTGATGGGCACCAAATGTCCATTTCTGGCAAGGCAGGGGTTTGATAGGGTATATCACGCTGGTTTTGCACAAGGGTCCCACGGAGTAGCAGTTTTGATCCACTGCTCCTTTTCCTTGGATGTGGTTCAGACCTGAATAGATTCACACAGTCGGTATCTGGCCCTTACATTCGGGTACAACCGAATGAAAGCTTCCTAAAAATCCTCTGCCTTCATACCCCCACCCCCACTGCACCAGACTCTTTCTTAGACACACTCCTTGGTGTGCTGCCTGAACTACCTCTGGGTCTCACTATTGTAGTGGGAGACTTCAATGTGTTCTTGGACCCAAGGTTCAACTCAGCTGGGCCCAAATTTGATGTCCATCGCCACAGAGCTAATTCATTACACAAATGGGTGACCAAGCTGGGGGTATGCTACATATGTTGAAATCTAAGGCAGAGACAATACATAAATACGTCTGTGCCACACCACACTCATGCACGCATTGACACACTTCTGGTGCCAGGTACAGATGTCCTATCAATTTCACAAGTACAGATCCTCTCACAAGGAATCTCAGACCATGCCCCCTCACTTCTTTGTGTCAGTATGCCAGATTCTACTAGGTGCCCTGCATGGCAGCTCAATGCATGGCATCTTCATAATGCTGAGTACTCTAGAGATGTGAGGCACGAAATATCAGCATACTTCCTAACAAACACAGTGATGGTCCAATCTGAGGGTACTCTCTGAGCTACTGTTTGGGGACATGCCAGGGCCCTCCTCTGTTTAAAAGAAAAGGTGTTTCACAAATGGATCACCCGGCTAGAGGCATGTGCTCTTCGTCTAAAGATTAAACTCTCTAGCATTGATCACAATGGCATCAATAGGTAACCGGCCCTGAATCATGAGGAGCTTAGACCCCATTCCCTTGAAGCAGCAATACAAATCTGGTGGGCCACTATAGCCCGGGTATACAGGTGGATTCACAAGAATAGCAAACTGTTATACTGGCTGGCATCTCGCCCGCTGGTCAGTCAGATTATACCCAAAGTGGCAGATAGCCAGGGCACCATCCACCGCTCCTCCTTCCATATTGTCCAGGTCTTTGCAGACAACTATGCTACTTATTTCAGAGCTGCACCTCATCCCGATCCCGAGCGGGCTAACCCTATTCTTCATGAGGTCTTCTTGCCCAGCCTTTCTAAAGCTGAATAACGAGAGCCGGATCAATCGATTACACTCGAAGAGGTTGGAGAAGCAGTATTACATATGGCGGCAGGGAAAACACCCAGTCCTGATGGCTACCCCATGGAATATAAAACAAAATACAGGTATGTTCTGATGTTTCACCTGTCAGCCCTCCACAAAGAAGCACTCTGGATGGGCTCATTCCTCCGAGACCTTGATCAGGCCACTACAGTGGTCATACCTAAGACGCACCCACATTCCACATTCCATTTCCTGTGCTGATTACCGAACTATTTCTCTTATCAATGGGAAAGTAAAAATTTTGGCCACTGAACTCACCAATTGTCTATGCCCGGTTCTCCTGTCTTTAATCCATCCAGACAAATGCAGCTTCATGCCAGCTGAAGTATGAGACACTGAGGTGTTTGCATGTGGCCACTGTCATAGGTTTTCATCCCCACTAGCCTTACTTTTGATGAATTTTGAGTGGGCCTTGTATACGGTGGACTGTAGCTATCTAACTCATGTGGTGTAGAGGACAGGTTTTGGGGCTTGGTTTAGTGGACTGATGTGAAGCTTGTACTCCAACCCAACAGCCCGAGTCCAAATAAACAGGGAGATCTTTAACATCTTTCTCATCTGAAGAGGGACCAGACAGGGTTGCCCCCTGTCCCTCCTCATTTTTGCACTTGCCATTGAGCCCCTGGCTCAGCTTGTATGCTGTGATGTGCAGATTAGAGGGTGGAAGTGGAACGCATGGCAACTAGCCCATATAGCACTCTATGCGGATGATGTGTTGCAGTATCTCTCCAATCACAAGATAGCGCCCCACTGTGTGTATGCATCTTGCAACTGTTCACAGAGGCATCTATTCTAACAATTAATCTAGCCAAACTGATTCTAGTGCCACTCGTGCCCTCTAGGGACTGCGTAGATTGGCAGCCCAATATCCCATTACGTTGCCTTAGTTTCTGGTATCTGGGGAATACATGTGGCTCTCAACCCAACATTGACCTGGTCGCTTAATATTACCCCACTCATCCATATGGTCAAAAGAGGGCTTAAAAAATGGCAGACATTGCTATTAAAGTTATGTGTCACATAGTACTCTATAAAATTATGATATTGCCCTGATTCCTATATCTCCTTCAAAATTTCCCTTACAGTATCTCGTGCCATGGGTTCAGAGAGATGGACTCTTTGGCGGTTTCATTCTCATAGAACAACTCTACATCCCATTTAGCCTCATGCACCTGCCAACACACTTCATATGAAGGGGACTTAGGGATTGATAACTTGTACCTATATTATTTGGCATCCCACCAACTGACCATCAATGGCTGGTACAGAGAAAAGGGTTGGACGCAGCATGAAGGAAGTAACCCATTTGGGCCACCCGGGTCATTAATGACCACCTCTCAGCCGTCCGTTCTAAATGAAGAGTCGGTCAGTCAGTAAAGAATACAAACCAATAACTGTTTATTCATATACAGTCAGAGTAGAGCCCAGTCTGCTCAGTCACTAGGAGCGCTACAGAGGAAACTGAAATTCACAAGCATAAAGATATAAGATATATTATGTACGTTTTGTAACCCGGCGAAAACACGCCCACAGTGGAATTTTCCAAGCAGGTGCAGTTACACAGCAAAATACAGAAAAAAACTGTTTCAGCGCTCATATCTTACACAAAGTAACATAGTGCAAGGTCATTCTATCCCGAGCCCACCAACAGAGAAGGGGGAGAGAGCCTCTACCTAAGGAGAAAGCTAAGTGCTAACATGAACAGTGTGCTCATTACTGAAACAAAACTCAGAGAGGAGCATTTCTCGGAATTGAACTAGATCAGTTTCGAACAGCCTAAAATTACGCCCAAATAGAAAATGGTGCAGTGAATGCTAACTTACATGGAGCACTGCATAAGCATAAGCAATTTCTATTCTAACAAGCTTACCAGCTGCAGTTGGATGCACTTGGATTTTCACCAATTCTTGAACTATTGTACGGCTATGCCATACCCAGAGTGCTTCCGGAGGTGACTCGGTTGGTGTTGGGTAGGTGGAGGGCGGCGCTCCGACACATGGCCTGGTGGAGGAGACTTGTTCAGCATACTCTCCTGTGGCACGGCACATGTCTGGGGGAGGTAATGGCATTGAAGGGATTTACCTGCAGGGACACTATCGGAATCACTCTGTTGGGGGATGTTTGGCTTGGCTCACACATGGCCTCCTTTCAAGAACTTCATGATAAATATACGCTGTCCAAAACACAACTTCACAAGTTCCTGCAGCTACACCACTTGCTGTGAGTGTACATCCCCCCGATACCTGTGTCCTGGAATTCAGTTCCATCGAGGCCAAAGTGATGTTGGGAGATATGGGGAAGGGAGGTGATCATAAATGCTCCTGATACAATACAGGCCCTTTGTGCCCTCTGGGAGTCGTGGCTTGGACCCTTGGATGACACCAACTGGTGTGATGCCCTAATGGCACCCAGAGTTCTAACAATATCCTGCAGGCTTTATTTAATACAGATATAATATTACAATGTGCATACCTCACTTTTCCAGGCTGTTTCGAGCGGGTCTTAGAGCAGGCACCGAGTGTGGCCGATGATCCCAAGCACCAGCAGATTCTTTTCACATGGTATGGTCCTGCCCCATCATAACACACTACTGGTAGTCAATTTTGGCAGAGTTCTCGCAAATATTGGATCTGACGTTGGCCCTCTCCTGGTGCTGCTAGGGATAGAAGATGGATGGGGGTTTACCAGGTGGATAGGGCTTTGCTGGATACTGCCTCGCTGGTGGCTAAGAGAGATGTTACAACCCACTGGAAGGTCCCTACGGCTCCCAAGCTGTCGACATGGAGTGAATTGGTGTGCTCAACAAGAGAAACCGGTGTATAAGGCATGAGATTGCCCTGCCAAGCAAGTCAAGATTTATGGTAGATGGCTGGGGGTGGTGGAAGGGAATGAGGATGGGATATAACCGCACTGTATGTATAATGATTGTCATCTCCTTGTGTGAAGTGTTGGAGGTTAACTGAAGCAGCAAATGTTTGTAAGTGATGCGGCAAAAGGTTTTTCGAGGACCACAAAAGTGAACTGTTGTCTTGCAAATATAACAATAAAAACTTGTTTGTCAAATAAAAAGATTGATTGCTGATAACAAGCTCGCTAAAGTCAGCTGTGCTCCATCTACAGACCACTGTCCCTTTTAATGGCCTTTGTGGGTAATGGGCTCTAGAGTGCCATGATTAGGCCTCATGCCTGGATGCTTGCCCAAGAATTTTCCAGTGATATGAAGAGATCCCTTAAGAATATGCTGTATTATGGTTTCAGGCTTTTCTGTAATAACGCTGACTCTGCACTGCTGTGCTTTAGGCCAGACGTGCTTTAGTCTCTCTGGCATCTCAATTCTATCAACAATATCAGAAATTCAGAGGAACTTCTCGAGGTCTCTTATATCAACAGAGGCAGCCTTTGCAACTAGTACATCAGCCAGCACAATCCATTTGCGACTCAAGAGGATATGGTGGTGTCCGAGGCTGCAGGAACCAGCAGGTACAGCAGTCCTCTTGCTTGTCCTCCACTGCCATGATGTGGCCCAGCAACTTTGATTCCCCTTCCCATGGTCAAGTGCAATTAGTAGGGTGCAAAATTATTTTTTAATTGCCTGGCTGACATGCTACAATTTCAGACCAGTGGGCTCTTCAGGTTGTGCAGCTTGGGTATGCCATTCTCTTCACATCCAAAAGCCCTCATATTAGGTGAGGTTGTAGATCCAGTGCTAGGAAGAACTGTGGCTATTGAAGTGGTTGGATTCCTATGGGACCAGATCGCTGACGATCAGCTATTTGGTGGGTATGCTGAATGCCTGGACAGGTGAGTTCAGCAGATGCCATCTGGCAGGCCATGAATGGCGTCTTCACCTGGAAGTGGTTCAAGGCATCTTTGCTTGGTGGAGCGCTTCTGCTTGAAGTGGGAGACTCCACCTACTGTACAGCTTGCCACTCCTACCATTGAATGTCTGAAAAAGGTCCAAACAGACTGAGCTCAGATCATTCTGTGAGCCCTGGATTAGGGCTTTTGGAATGGGTGACTCAGCACTCTGATCACCTGAGCAGCTTCCTTCCAATCCTTGTGATCCTTTAGTGGCCTCAGGCAGAGTCCTCCACCCGAATCCTCACAACCTTCAAGTCTATGCGTGGAGATTGTATAGCAGCAACTGAGCTGGTTCGATCTGCCCCTTGAAGCTGTAAAAATTATTCTCTCAACTAGGTTCCTATCGACCAAATCTATTCTGATAATTGAGCACATTTTGTGGCCTGGTGCGGAGCCCGTAAATTGACCTTTGCAAGACAAAATTGGCTGATATTATAATGTTTGTCTTTTATCTGGCCCAGTAAGGCTTTATGATGGGCAATGTTGAAGATTACTTATCAGCATTTTTGGCCTTTCTACATTTGCCAGACTAACCTTCATTATTCAAGTCACTGGTTGGGATGCCTTTTTTGAAGGAGCTCACATACATGTTACCTTTAGTACCATTTATTATGCCTCAAATGGATCTTAAGTTGGTTATCACATTCTTGGTGTACAGATCAGCATATGCACAGTTGTTTACTAAGAGTGCTTACCACTAAGACGGTATTCCTTCTGCGTACCGTGTCAGTGAGCTAAAGATGACATAACCGCTACCGCAATATGCCACCATCTTTCCAGATGAACTGGTTGTGCAAACTCATGCTTCCTTTCTGACAAAGTTGATATCAGCCTTCCATGCGGAATACTTCATCACTCTTGTTGTGTTCTCCTTCCATCTTCACTTCCCTAAGAAGGTTGAGGGTCTTCACCAGCTAGATCCAAGAAAATCACTTCTTCTTCATCGAAAACATGAAGGAGCACTGAGTAAGTCATTACCTGTTCCTTGGCTTTTCCTGTGCTATTGAGGGTAAGGCTCTCCAGTTGGCTCAACCTATGTATTAAAACAGGCTGAGCTCTAGGTAAAAAGAGCCCTGTGCTCATTCCACAAGAGCCACACCACCCACTACAGCACTGGGGAGAGATGTTTCAGTATTGAACATCTTCAAAGCTGCAACATGGATATCCTTTCACACCTTTGCCAGGCAGCCTGTCTCAGGAGCCAAGTATGCAGGGAGGGTCATTTTACCCACTTAGTCCTAAAGGACATTCTGCTGTAAGTCTACTCTTCAGACCCTCCTGCTCATAAGATGTCATGTTTTTGTAACTATTTGAAAAGTGAGGGATCTTCAGAGCAAAGTATCCATCAGAAGAACACATTATTTGCCTTCAGTATTGCTCTTTCTGGTGGATACTGCAGATTCATCTCATCCTCCCTTCCCCTTATACTGTGGCATCGATATTTAGGGTTCTCAAAGGCTAGATTTTGCACACTATCAGAATTGAATCTGTTATGGTCATTCTGTGTCTGAGGATGTTGAAGAGTCCCAAGGAAAACTGATGTCAATGGGCCTAGCTGGTCCTGAGTACGGTCCTGCCTTGTCGATTCCTGGGATGGCTTGAGGTCCCCACAGAGCCATTGGTGCTACTTATCAGCATATGGGAGCAGTTACTCTTAAAAGTTCTGAATCTAGTCTGGCACCTGGGGGGAATTTAGAAAGTGAGAAATCTGCTTTTAGATTGAGTACCCCGTAGAAAGTGTTGTTTCTGAATTAAGCAACTTGCTCATCAGACATACTTCTGTAAAGCATTTCTCTCTGGTGGAATGTTCTGCCCTGGATCCTGCCTGCATGAGGGGGAGTAATGCTGCATTTTCTTGTAAAATGTGGGGTAAATGCATGGCTGCAGGACGTGGTACCTGACGTTGTGGATCTGTTAAAACCTGCACTTTATTTAGGAGTGGGTTTGCACAAAACCAGTGCAATATTTCTGTTTTACTTGCATATAAAATGCTTCGTTGCAATTATGCTTGCATTGTCAATGGGGTCCCAACTAATTATAAAATGCAGTTAATACAAGCCACAGCGCCCTCCATCTCTAGGACTTAGTTTTTTCTCCAATTTCAGGGTAGATGCCCCACAGTCGAAGTAGCTTCCACTGGTAAGATCTGACCCTCTCTGTCATTGTGTCTCACTTTCGGCACTCAAGGTTTTCATCAACGTGACTCACTTCCTATTTGTTGGATATGTCAAAAGTTGTCCCAGAACTTGCTTACATTGTAAAAAGATGGTAGTAGCTGTGATGGCCTGGCCTTGTACCTACTATGCCTGGGCCAATGCCACTCTTGAACCTGGGACAATTAATCACACATGCTATAGTGTACGGGCAACAGTCCACGTGTGGTCTAGTCCCTTTTAATTTATAGCGACTGGTCGCTCCCGGGCAGAGGATGTCATGCATATAACATCTGGGGCATGGGAGCCACAATGAGGAAGTCCTTGATGCTCACTACATCTCTTACCCACTTGGTACTGAAAAACATACCTAAACATTGCTTACAAAATGTATGATCTTTGAGTTAGGCTTAGGGTTCGGTCTCAGGTCATATCGCTGATGGTGAGATCCTTTATACCTGCTCTCTTAGTCTGGATCAAGTTGGGTCTCTGCATTACCCCTTTCTCTGACAACTGATTTCCCTGATACATTTCTGCTCTGCGATGGGCTGGCTTGTTCCTCTGTCTCTGGAGGGTTATCGCTGTCAGTGGCCTCTTTGCCCTTCAATTCTTGTTGGTTGGCTATTCTCAGCTTTCTAAACCATGATATTTTTTGACTCAATACTAGCTCTCAGGTTGTTCTGCACGCACCAGGCCTGGGCATCCACAGGATCATATTATGGGGGAGTCCATTCTGGGTGCACAGGGATTGTTTCTTTTCTCAACCCCCACAACATTAGGGACCAAGGGGGACATTGGATGGTGCAGTGCGGTGTGCCTCTATATTCACGCAAGAATCTTTGGAGGCTTACTTCTGGGCTGACTCCCTCAACCACAGTGATCCAGAGAGCCTTGTTCAGGGTCCACATGAAGTATTCTCCATTCACTTGTGGCCACTGTGGTGTGATACACCGGTTTGTGATGCCTAACCTTTCAATT
Organism: Lissotriton helveticus; assembly: GCF_964261635.1. NCBI lineage: Eukaryota > Metazoa > Chordata > Amphibia > Caudata > Salamandridae > Lissotriton > Lissotriton helveticus. The sequence goes on along the minus strand of NC_136070.1, from coordinate 1,063,314,087 downwards.
AGATCGTTGAATGCTGACTCTTGGAATGGCGGACCATAGTCCGTTTTTATTTCCTCAGGCGGCCCGAAAAATGTAAACACTCTTTTCATTGCTGGGAAGACATTTTCAAATTCCATGGATTCCACTAGTTCAACCACTGGATACTGTAAATAGCTATCTACGATGACCATGGTGATTTGCCCATCCAGAAAACTCCCCAAAATCCACGCTCACCATGAGCCACAGGATGGTACACAGTTCTTCAGGGATGACTGAGAGTGCCCCTCCGGGTCAAGTTGCCCCCACAGTAGCAGTGACCGGTGGGGGCATGGCCGATTACGTAGCAGTGCCCCGCAGCCACCACCAGCGGTTTACTGAAGTTATCTGGTTTGCTCAGCGCAGGCATCTGTTGCCATCAGGACACAGGAGTTGCACTGGGGGTAATCGCCAATCTGGGGCTGTGTGTATCCCACTGTTTGTTACCAGTGAGATGGCCAGGCCTCGTACCTACTGCACCTGGTCCATGCTGCTCTTGAACATGTAAAAAAGTTAAAAAGTTCATGGGGCACTGCTTAGTTTCTAATAATGGTTCATGGCCAGTTTATCTATAAACATGTCTCACATGGCCTCTGGCAAGGCATTGTACCCAGCCTCTCTGTTCTCAAATCTGCTGTACTCAGCCCTCAGAAGAACTCTGCAATCATGGTCTCAGGTCTCAGTCCTTTACTAGAGGACTGTGAGTAGTTTTGCCTGTACCCTTTCTAATGGGTTGTGAAAGTAGGCTTGTTTTTCTTTGGTACCTCTGAACTTTCATTTCAGTTTTATGAACCCCATTTCATCACAGTGGCCTGGTCCCAACATAGCCCAAGCCCCCACAAGTTTTTTTGTCCAATAAAAAAATGTACTCTTCAAAAGATGGAAGGTCTGGACAAGGCTCCCATATTTTCTGTACAGCACCTTCACTTCTAAGGTACGCTGGTCTGGTAGTTAGACAATACTTTGAAACATCTAAAGCTGTGTTAACCATCCAAGTATGTTAGCGTGCTTGGATGTCACCCAGAGTATTGTCTTCCGGAGTCCTAAAATATTTGAGATTCACTTTTCCCTTCCAGCAGAAATTCTAGTACCTGCTGAGCAGCTTTTCAGAAACATTTTGGCTGATGTCAACCAATAATCCTTTTAACCATGAAGAGATGACAGATGCCTGCGCGTAGAAAGAGTATAGGAAGGAGGAAACTGAGCAATGTGAAAGTAGAAGGAACATTCTAAAGCTCCTTCTCAGGGCTCTTTATGCACAACAAATTGGTCTTTCTCAATTGCTGTTATTTGTGAAATAATTTTTATTTAGAATGAGAAAAGTCACACTAAAGGTTGCAAATCAGCACTTGCAGCGTTATTTGGGACCTTACTGAAGTATGGCTAACAAAGTGCCTTTATCATATTTTTCTAGAAGTACTCCAAGCAAAAGTCATGCAGTGTACCTTTTTTTGGTCTTGGTATTTCACCGCTGAAGAAGAATACTCAGGGAATAATGCTGCATTTATACAAAACATTTGTACAGACTTTTTCCTTTTCTTTTTTGTCTACCAATGGAGAGGCACTTCCCGACAGAACCTGTTGAGGTTCTGTTCCCTATCACTGTCACGTCAGGTGAACGTACCCAATATGAGGCTAAATGAAACACCTCTGCATTATCTATATTGGGTAATGCCTCTTACTTGAGGACACACTTGCATCCCTAAGGTCAAACTACAGGACCATGCAATATTTATGAAAATATACAGGATGACCTCTCACACTCACCAGGTTGTCATACTATATCATCAGTCATCCTGTGCTTGCCAAAGAATCATCTAATGGCAGACGGGTCTTCAGCTGCATTGAGGGTGCTTGCAGGGAAGAAGAGGTTAAGGATCCAGATGGAAAGTAAAAAGAAAAGCCCGCTCAACCTTTTAAGGATCAGCCATGGCCTGTGCAGGTAAGAGTGGTGGAGCCGGGTGTGGGGGGCATTTGACAGACAACCATGAGGTCAAATTAAATAAATAAATAATTTCCCTTATCGTCGTCTGTCGAAATCACTCCCCACTCGCCCGACCGCCCTACCACTCTTACCTGCATGGGCCAAGGCTATTAAGGATATTCCTCTTTATTAGGGGTATGGTGAAAAGGAGGGTAAATGTGTATATGGGATGTGAAAGAGACTTTTATGGTTCTTGCATCCAACTAGGACAACATGTTTCAGCCCTCCCAATGGCCTAAGAAGGGCCCAGGGCTTTCTTCAGGAACTTATTCCTACTTTCCCTAGGATGAATCCCTGGCTACATTCATACACTCACAAAAATAAGAGAGGGGTCCTCCTTTCCAAAGGGACAGGACACCAAAATGACAGTAAGCCAAAAAAAAATTCCCATTGGATTGTTTAGAAGCATACCATCATTAGTTCATATCACATCCATACACAAACAAACTAATATCACCGAGTGTCACAGAATACCAAAGCTAATATATAAAAGTTTTAATAAATGAATAATTTTTTATATATAAAAAACCTTAAAAGTACATTAAAACAACAAATCAATTGTTATCTAGTAAATCAGGGATTCCCATATATAATATAATACTCATTACATTCAAGAATGGGAGAATGAAATTGACAATAAAACATATTTTCATATAACGAGCACCAAACCAATAGTCATTTCAGGATCAACTCATGATTGTGTACTGTTATTGTTTTTCCAATCAAAACCCGTTCGATTTGATGCTTTTTAGTAGCAACGCATTTCGGTGGTATAAGCTGATCCAACCACCTTCTTCAGGCACAATAATTCAATATCCCCCAACACTTCATCAACATTGGTGATGAAGTGGTGATAGGTTTTTAGGGGATGTAGCTCCTCCAAATCAGTGTATCCTCTCTCACGTTTATACGGCAATTATTGATTAAAATAAAGGAGAGAAGGACTCTCTGTTAACCTTCAATTCAATGGTGCGTAATACAGGTGCAAATGAACCTGTCTGAGGTTGTAAAACGAGACAGTCTCCAGGTTTATAAGACCTCCTTGTAGTGCCCACTTCTCCTTATCGTGAAACCAGTTGCCGGAACTGAACAGCCTCCTGACACCCTTCGGTCACTGTTTGTTACACTCAAGGGTTTCACGATAAACAATTGATTTGTTGTTTTAATGTACTTTTAAGGTTTTTTATATATAAAAAAGGATTCATTTAATAAAACATGTATATATTAGCTTTGGCATTCTGTGACATTCGTTGATGATAGTTTGTTTGTGTAAGGATGTGATATGAACTAATGGTGGTATGGTTCTGAACAATCCAAAGGGAATTTGTTTTTGGCTCGGTTACATTCATACACTATCAGCTTACATGCATACAATTCCAGTGTAAATATTCTGTTGGGGAGCGAAGACTCGCTTAGCAATTAGTATTCATGAGGTCCTGTTTCACAAAACATAAAAATTATATTAAATTAAAGATATTGAGACAGAAAATAACGGTAAATGACAAAAAAGGCATGCATGCAAACAAAAAGTTGGAGAAGCATTCATCTCCTATCGTAAACATGTTATGCCAACTACGTGTACACTGCAAATGTGTGTGAACACTGCAAACCAAATAACACAGTGGGTTCTCGCTGCAACTCAGTACCAAATGTGAATACTTGTGTACGTGTTTAAACATCACACAATTCAGTTCGCACATTTCCTTACCCTTATTATAGGACTTTCAAAGATTATGGGGAGTTAATGAGGGGAGCCTTGAAGTCACACACTGTAAAAAACGTTGGGCTAATACCTTGTAAGTGTGCAGGATATTATGTGTAATAGAAACGAACATTGAGTATTCCATCAATAATAACACTTCCGCTTAACCTATCTATATTCATTGATGGAAAATAATATATTGTAGGCTGATCCCTAAAATTCATTTACATTTTTCTTTTATTACACATTTCTTTTTTGTTATTTACATTTTATTTTAAATGTCTAACAATTTTTCTTATTTTCATGTATTTCATTTTCTATAAACCTTTTATATAAATGTAATACTTAAAATCATACATAGATTTCACAAACAGTACTACAATAAATCCAAAATCGAAAAAGTATAATAAACAACAATAAATCATGTGACCACCCGACTCACCAGTTTACTCACTCCCTCATACACCACACTTATACATACTCCATATACAAAAAATCATTTAACCCCCGCCATAACAGTAATTTTCATCAGACAACCAAGAATAGCGTTCTTCTTTAGACGTCCATTGATATTTCTTGAAATGGTCTTTTCAGACAATTGGTCAACGTATGTTTCGGTGAAATTCTGATATTTTTAACCACCTTCTTCAGGACATATAAATCGTAATATTTCCTTTGTAACCCATTCTAACAAGTAGGGTAATGTTTGGTAAAATAAAAAAAACATCCATATATCAGGGTCACAACCACCTTTTCAAATGAGCTATATCTTCAATAATTCCTAAACTTAAAGCCCTTTAGAAACCTCACTACATCACAAGTAAACTCACCATATCCAGAAAAATAAAAAACAAATTGAAAAATAAAAGAAATTATGCCGAAAGTTCTAGAAATGTAGTATACTGAAAAGATAGATCTGTCACCACTTAAAATGTCCCATGTGCCCTACTCCTTAAATAACTAACCACTTAAGTGCAAAAAAAGATAAAAGATTTTTATTTCCATCAGGATGTTCAAGAAATTGTTTTCCTCCACCAGTGCCAATAATTGGATAATGAAGGAGTAATTTGGAAAAAAAACTTGATGTGGTTGCATTCTATTTAATATGAGGCCTATGTATGTGATAAATTAATTGAATGGTAACAGTGAGTGTAAGATCTTTGAGGGACTGGCGTTGGACTAATTTCTTCTGCAGGCGGAGCTTTTATGGAGGCTGATGCTCTCAGTACGAGTGGCACTGTGTTAGGAGAAATATTTTTTGCATCTGATAAGTAATGTAAGTGTGAGGTACGTCATTCATCAGTTGTGATCAATAGTACTTATTTCAAAAATGTCCCCTAAATGTGGCCTAACATGTGGATTTTGGTTTCTACTACACTAAAACCCACATGTCTCAGTCTCAGTATTTATTGGACATGTTTCTCCCGATAAATATCAACAGTTTACCATGCTGAAATTTAGCAGCAGGTGCGATTTTTATGGTAAAATTATATATACTATGATAGGAGTTAGCCCACATATCGGAATTTTATCACACAACTCATAATGAGGGTCGAAGACATGATTAAAAAATCCTCAATATTTAAAAGAGGAAAACATCCTCAGAAATGTAATTGGGAATAGATAAGCATTTTGACAAAAATGCTTTGATTACCTACCGAACCATGTATAAAAGGTCATATATGTTTTGGGTGGTTATACATGTATATTTTATGCTATATGTGTGATGACTGAGAGCCAAACATACAGACAAAAAACAACGTTCACAAAGTCTATAGATCTGGCCTTGGCCAGCTGGTGTGATACTTTATTATTTACTTATATTTGTTGGAAGCATATACTACTAAAATAAAAATCAAAAACACATGCAGGATCCTTAATGGGTGTCCATACGTTTCCTATAAAAAATTTAAATTAAAATACACAAATATTGTGCGTAATTTTAACAGACTAATTTGGGTGCTTCTTAGCAGGAACGTGATTTTAGATGAGATACAGAAAGTCCTTTTTAGTTTTAATACACATCACAGAAAAAATATGAATATTGCTGTCATGAAAGGGTACTATTGGCTTCAGTCACTGTCCCCTCAAGACATAGTTTAAACACAAGAATAAAAAGTATAAAAAAACGAAGGATTGAAAGAAAAACACATTCCAAAGTAAATTATTGGTCAGTTAGCACTGGCATTGAAGTACATTTCATTTTGCCGACCCGTGCATGTGGTCAGGCAAAATGCGGTCACTCAGAGTGCAAGAGAGCTAATAAATGAAGCAGGGTGACCCATTGCCCAATGTTGTATGCTGTGTTTTGAATCGAAGAAAATGTGAATAACAGCTGAATGGATAAAAAATGGATGAAAAAGACTGCCCCAAAGTTTCCCTAGGAATGTATAAATATGTGCATGTTTCTTTAAAAAAAAAAAAATTGACTTCAGGTTTGTAAAATAGCCGAAGCTTACTCTAGGCTGGACATAAAATTAACATTAGACAGGGCACACTACCTGGTATAGGCACCTATCTATATATTCATATCAGGGCATAATGAAAGGGCACAAGAGGGCAATGCTGAGATAGTAACACTTAAATGCGGCTTTTTTCAAGTACGAGAAGGGGGATCTTTACAAGGGTTTGACAGAGATATGAAAGTAGATTAAGAGAAGTTCAGCTGAGAGTCTTATCTGGCGGTTTGATCCTGATAGCTAAAGGTAGGATTGCAAAACAGCACAGAAAGGTTTAAGAATGACAAGAAGATTAAGGTTAATCGAGTGAAGATTGCAAGAAGTCATGTATTTTTTCAGAATTTGAGATTCGTTACTGGGAATAAATGAATAATAACTTAATAAACAGAAGTAGAAGTCTGTAAATTATTCTGGTTTTTTTCTCCATATTATCAGCTGATTTTATGACTACAGTAAATGTAGGACTGTGTGTAAGGAGGTTATAAAGGGTCTGAAAGCAAAGTATAGCAGTTTGTCCAAAAGAAAGAATGAGTTAAAGTCAGACATGTAAGATGTATGTTTTCATTTAAAGCACACTTTATGCAAAGATATCGGGCAATAGACTGCTTGACTCCTTACTTGTGCCTGGTTTTACTTTATGTTGGATTTGGTGCAAAGTCAAATCATGCTACTGTAGTAGATCTGGCTTTGCAGCAAAACCTACATTTTGTCCTCAAGTCTGCCTAAGGCACATCCGTTTGCAAAAATTAACAGGGAGCTGACACAAGTCAGATTTGGCACTGCATGATGGTCAATATTTGGGTTAAAATAGCATTTGAGAGCAAAAGTTGTTTCTTGATGCCATTTGCACTGATTGGCATCACTTTGTCTTCTGCAAGTGCACACACAAACCATTATTAAATCTGGTTCATATGTCACGTTGAATCAACTGTCGAGCAAATTTAGGTGGAAAGCGACCTCTCAGTGCAAAGAACAGCTAACTGCGTTTTCTCCCTAGGCCCAAAATATATCAGAAAGTTTAATTTTGCTCTAGAGTTCGTGCCTCCCTCAATACTCTTGATACCCAAAAGGATATCAAGTTCATGTTGCTAGGTGCTCTTTGAGTTAGCTTGCATTGTTCTCCAGTGGAGGATAGTCCCCTCCACAAAGTAGAGTGGATGCTATTTCACTTTTGTATCTACAGTCATTTTCTGCCAATGTGCACCCCTAGTCTCATCACATTTTAGCATTGTTCACCAGTAGACCATCTTGATGCCTACTATGAGGGCAAATGAGAGCCTTCATTGTTCACCATTTTGATTTCGCATGATACTCTGAGAGCTCCTGTGTTCTATATCAGGGTTCTTCAAAGTCGCTTCTGGAGGGCTGGATCCATCGCAGATTTTTAAGGTAACTACATTTATCTAAATGTGGATATGCTAAAAATCTGCCATGCATCTGGCCCTCCTGGGCCGACTTTGGAGAACCCTGTTGTAGATGGTTGCCTTGGAAAGGTTTAGTGTCAGGAGGGTACTTTAACTGAGTCTGATAGATCAGTCAGAGCTTGATGATGAAGAGTGTGGGTAATCATAGGACCAGGACAGTCTGGGGATCTCCTCTGAGATGGGAGTGTGTGCCATCTGTTCTGGGATCTGCTGTGGTTCTCTCTAGATTGGGACACTACATTGTTAAATCTTGAGCAAGGCAGACTCACATCACTCCCATACCACATGCTAATGGGCCTTTCTACTGCCCTTTCCCAGACGGCTTCAAGTGTATCTAAGAAGTAGACATTGGTTTGAAAGATCGACTTTAATCTTGCCTAATACTTGAGCATATGACAAATATTTAAGGCCCAGAGTCTTGTGTAATCAGGAAAGACCATGATGCAGTCGGGTTCATACTGGACCATACTCATGCCCTGTATTGCCTTCAGAATCGTATCCCTCTCTTTATAGTTCAGAGTGTGTGTTATCATGGGCCTGGGTGCGGCTCCAGGTAGCGGGTTTTGAGAAAGGGTCCTCTGTGCCTGCTTCACAACAAAGCATTGTCTTTCTGCTGGGATAATATCCTTGAGCCAGGCTCAAAGAAATGTTCTGGGTGAGATTCCTTCATGTCCGATGGAATACCAGGAATTGCTGATTGTTCCTCCTTGCTTTACCTTCTTTGTCCTTGACCCTGTCTTCCAGAGACCTGAGTTTGCATGCCTATGCATCTTTTGGTCCTGATATGCAGCCCTCCACCATCAAGTTGACTGAATGTCGCAGAACATGTTGCAGTAGGGAGAGTTCTAGGTCGACTTCACCTATCTTAGTTAACAACTCATTTTAGATAAGCAAATGTTTTTATTAAGCATGCCATTTTACAACTCACTTTAAACATAAGATATATCAATGAGGTGAACAGAGGAGTCATTACCAAGCATCTGCTTGATAAGAACTTAGAAGTGGACACAAAGTGACGGCTTTGACTCCATGCATAAAATATTTTGGAATTTCAGTCCCTCACTTTCTTGAAGCACAGTTTTCACAGAGACTTTGTATGGTTGCATTTTACTTTGCACACCTACGATTTTACTATCAAAGTCAAAGTCAAGTTCAGCTACAGCAGTTAGCTAAATATTAGCTTCACTATAGATAAAACTGCCTTTCCCTCAAAACAAATACCCTGGCTTGATTTTACAGAACAAAGAAAGTGCACTAACCGTTCAAACTGGCTAACTCTGGTATGAGGTTACAAATATAATATGGAATAGGATTAAAAATAGAAATACCACCATCTAGTGTAGCTAAAGATTTCTCTCTTTTAGGGGTAGTTATTGGGCCGAACTACCGACATTATTGATATAAAGGCTTGATGTGCACATTTAAGCTATGTGATTGGTGCTTTTGGACTTGAGGTACGGTGGAATTCAATTTAGATTTGATATTTGTGTTATGTAATACCTGCTTATTCCCATACTGGTACACGTTAAAAAAGTTGATGTCCTTGACTTGGGTATTGGGACATTTGGAAATGGCTGGATTTTTATTTAGTCTTCCACTGGCTTTCCCACATGCATGATTTTTTATATGGAACTGAACATGACCTGGATTACTGTTGCACTTATAACCACTTGCCCATAAGACCTCTGAAAAATACTACATGGCGCTGGAAATGGAAACAAATGCCAATCTGAGAGCAGCCGCCCAATCTGTAGGTATGAATACTGGAATGGAATCTGTGTAGAATAGACCACAGAATCTGCCTCACATGGGAAGGAGGCACCTGCAATGTGGACTATGGGCATCGTTACAATGGAGGTGGGACAGCCACCATCAGGCCGTTGGTGGTGGTCCCACCGCCATCGGATCCTGCATGTCCGCCCACCGCATTATGATGGCGGGGGATGGAGGGTGGGTGGAGAGACCACCCGCCATGCATTAGCCCGGCGGACGGACTTGAATACATACAATGATGGCGGTGCCTGCTCAGGCACCTCAGTGGGGATTACAATGGCCCTTTCGGTGAACCCGGCATGAGAAGGCTTGTGGAAAGGAACTTGGGGGTCTGTAGCAGGCCCTCATTCCCTCCTGACCCTCTGATATGTGCCCTGGGGGCATCATAGGTGCCCCCCTTCCTATCCCTGCACCATTTGGCAGATGTGTTTATTTTGCAGCCCGCAGCACACGCCGCAATACAAAATATACACATTGTGACTGCCTTGAAGGCGGTTGCATCCTAATCCCTACGGTGGGACCTCCGACTCCTAGTCAGGTGGTCCTTGTTCCGCCACAGCGGCATCGTAATGAGGCCCTATATGTGCCTCAAGCCATGTACAAGTGCTAGTTGGATCAACTTCTTCAATGATGGGACATGCATCGTACTGTTGCAGAAAACATGCTCTTCAAGACTTTCTGCACATGAGGAGCCTGAGATAAAACAATCTAGCTAAAACTAACATAGTTTGTAATTGAAAGTTCAGCGAAAACCTAGAAAGCCTATGCCCATAATAAACCACAAAAGCGTAATGAGGAGATGAATACATTTCTGAAAAAAATACATAAAAAAATGTCCCCTCTATAAAAGTTGAAAAGAACAATGTTTTTCGAGTGAATGGGGGATGTCTTCTAACACAGACCATAAAGGGATATGTTATAATACCACTGGAATAATGAAAAATACCCTGACAACTTGAAGCGGCTCTAAAATGGTACATCATTTTTCGAAGGAGAGTACACTTCGGCCATAAGAACCCTTCCGTGAATGACTGAAAAAAACGAGGAACCATTATGAATCATTAAATAATTTTGACTAAAATAATTTTCAGGAAGCTATCACGAGTGAATATTTTACTGACGCAAGCCTCCAAAGCCCATCACAAGTTTTACTCTCACCTCTGGACCACCAGATGTCCTGCATGCTTTAAAAATTACCAGTGGCATGTTCTGATATTCCCAGCTGTTGTCATTGGGAATATAATCAGTGGTTAATTTGTAAAACAATAAGTGCCAGGGCCCTCTTCAGAAGGACACAGCAGCTTGAACCACCCATTGCCCGTGCCAGTGCTGGCAATGACAGTACCAACACAACTACTAACCATCACACTCCTATAAGTGTGACAATTCACACTATTGAAGGCCCCCAAAGCTATAAGAATGGCTTGGGTGGCACATATTAGTGAATGTTATTGTATATTAAATCATTAAACCGCTATTGTTGTGCTCATACCCAAATTTGGCAGTTAGGGTCACCATGTGGCAGACTGTCACAAGCTCCGGTGCTAAGAATTAAGTAGGGTGCCGAGCTCCAGAAACCACCAGCTCAAATTAAACACTGAATATAATCATATGGTTAAAAATAGCACTCTAGTACCTACCCTTGCCACCTGTGGTAAATATTAAAGCAGTGGGGAACTCATGAGGAAGGGCTTTCTTTCATTTACTGTAAACCATATTAGTAGAAGAGGGATTTTTTTCCCAAGCAAATTATGCATGCATGGGGAGGTGTGTCTTCGGATATTAGGACACAATACACCTAAAGTTTGTACAGCTAAAAACTGCATTATGTTAATAATCAGTTCAATAATTCAACAGGAATCGACAAAGTCTATGTGTCTGGCTTTAATATGCTAACTCTTGCAAACACAGGAATGAACAAATGCTGTTTTCATGTGTTAACACCTGAAAGCCACACATATAGTGGGGTTTCAATGGAATAGCCACAGTCCACAATGCTTTGTACTGCACCTGTATACGGAAAGGCCCTGGGTTTTATCTTCATACCCAGAGGCATTTGCACTATGTGTTTTCTCAGCAATCATTTGTACAATAGTAGTATATCTGCAATCCTTGGCATCACTCTATGCTTGTTGATGTGTTTCTAGTAATATTAAGTTGTTTAAGGTTTGGCCAAACAGAATGTCCAATTTGTGTGCATACTTTAGTCAAATTAACTGTGTTTATCTGTTCCATGACTCAAATGGTTATGTGTAATTGTCACTGAGGTTCATTAGCACTCAGTGTAATAACTAGAGTAATGTTGAATTTCTGGACGATTGCTGTATATCAATTGACACCCTGTTTACTGACATGCAAGGATCTTCCAGAAATTCACACCAATGCGAGCCATGCGTGAAAGCCATTAATTAATTTTCATTCTATTCAAAGTATACAATGTGGAGTACTCCATATTTTATAGCAACATAAAAAGATGATGGACGTAATGCTGAACATTGTCAAACATTCACCCCCAGTCACAGATCTGGGATAAATCCAACGTTTTTTTGTTCACCTTGCCACCCCAGTTTGGACCCAGCCATATTCAAATCAGTCTTGACCCTGCTCTCATGGGAACAGTCAGCCTGAACTGCCAGGCTAGGTGTTCCCTGGACCAGAATAGGAGCATCCTGGGACCAGTTTCAGGGTACCACCCCGGCTAGCTTGAATCCAGTTGCATAGCGAGCAGGGGACCCACACCTGGGCATACCCATCCCACTTAAGGCAAATACAGCAACACAAAAAAAGATGATGGATGGAATGCCACCTCAGTCACGAATCTGGGTTAAATCCATTGTTGTTTTGCTCACGATACCGCCCCAGTTTGGACCCAGTCACCTGCAAAACCAGTCTTGACCCTGCTCCCCACGGAAACAGTCCAACCCGAACCGGAAAACAAGAATCCTGAGACCAGATTCGGAGTATCACCCCATATCAGCCAGGCTAACTATTTTGTGTTGCTATAGTACACCATACATTGGCATTTTTCCCTTCTACATATTTGGAACATCAATAGAGCCTCCCAAAGCTTCATGAGGCTATGGCTTTAGTTAATGATCTTGTGCCACTTTAGGGTGGTCATTTTGATCTTACCAGCAAAGGGATAACCCAATTAAGAGGTCATTTTAAAGATCAGTCTCACATTAAATTCCTCGCAAATGCATTAAAACATTCAGGCTAAAGTGAAACAAGAAAGGGTTGGTTTATGTTTGAAATGCCAGTTTGAGATAAAGCACAACATGTGTGTGATAAAACAATGGCAACACTTGATGTACAAGATCTTCTATTGTCTCCCAGTACCATCATAATGTACAGCGCTATGGTTCTCCAATTAGGTTTGTACTATATATACATACCAATCCTTAGGTACATTGATAACATGTGTGAATAATGCAATAGTTGCTGTCAGAGGCAAACTGATAAACAACATCCTTATGCCTTGTCCCACGGTTGCCAAGTAGACTGTACTGGGAAGAAGCAGTATGAAAGAATGGATGACTATCTCGTTTCAAGGCCAAAGAAAATATGGGTGATGCGACAGAGCTTGCATGAAGTTAGGAGAAACCTGCTGGATAAGTGCCTTTGTGCTGTTTTGCTTCTTGACAACACCTCTACGAAATCCGGAACCCCTCTATCAGGAGCACGTGCCATTCCTGGTATGAGCGTTGCTTCCAGGCCATATGATGTGGGCTGTAGTGGCAAAATAGGATTCCAGCACCTGTGTGATGTGATTTGAGTGGCAAGCACTTAATAGCCCCCTCAGAAACAATTTCCTTTAGTAAAATGGCTACCCCACACCTTTTCACAAGCAAAGACTACCTCAAGTCCATCATACATTTTGACTTCATTTCTCAGATTGCAGTTAAGCTTTTTGTCTTTCCTGCTTTCTTCGGTTCCCCAGGATGCTTCAGAAACAACCATACCAAAAAGCACAAGTTTGGGGATATTCAAGATAAGGAAATATAATTCAGGTTATCTAGAATGCTAGCCTGCTGAGGCACCTATCTGTAGCCAGATAGATATCGCAGAAACCCTAAAAAGAGAAGCAATTAGAACCTGCTGACAGTACTATATTGCAGGGGTCAATACATCACAGCTACCAAGTTAGATCGCATAAAGCCTCATTCCGAAGTTGTGCAAAACTCGTGGGCATTTACAGCGCTGTGTACATACGATCACCACGGGGGGTAAGGTAAATAGTAGGTGGCGTAAGTACCTCTGTTAGCAGTTTCTACCATGGGAATTAGGGATGACATGCAGATCTGGTGATATGACACCTTAATTCACATTTTGCCTTTTTTTCGGTCATTTCCTGCAATATATTTTGCAAGGTCTCTACTGTCATCAGTCTGACTTGACAGTTGAAAACCGCACACATATGATCATTATAGCACAACTCACTATTTTAATTCCTGCACAGAGATCTGTATTTACCAGGTACCTAGTATTCAGGCCGAAAATTACTATATTATTAAACAGCAAGGCGCTATCTCCTCACCACTTAGACACTTTGACTAAGCTAAGCCGCTACAGTTTGTAAACCTCTCTTAAACAACAAAGCATCAAGAAAGAGAACAATTGTTGCCAGAAGGGAAGTCCAACACTCACAAAAACATTTTCCGAAATTAGTCACGAAAAAGAGGTTGCATGAGAAGCGGCCTGAAAAACCAGTCTGTGAAGAAGCACACTCGTCTTGAAATGACAGATGAGGCCTTTTACAGGGGACCCTGACAGAGACACTTTCCATGAGATAGGATCAGAAGTCTGCAGCCCAGTACAGCTTCAATGCATGGGCTGCCCAGAGTGTTTATAGCTTCTGTAGACTGAAAGGTCACACTTGACTGTGGACATTTCCGGGTACATTCCTTTTAAGCATGTTTTAGAAACGGTCTATTTCAGTGCTCCTTTCTTCTGTGTGCATGGCAATTTTTAGGAGGATAGCAATATTGATTAACAAGTAATAATTAAATATATATTGTTGCTCGACTAACCCTTTACTGAGGTGTTTACTGGTAACCTGGGGCATTGTCTATGGATCTTTGTTATGCATTCCGTCCATCAACTGTGTCTTTTGCTTTCTCGCCCTAAGTGCGCCGGGCATGCCCAGACGTGGGTCCCGGGCTCACTGTGCCACTGGATTCAAGCTAGCCTGGCTGATGAGGGGTAAAACCCTGAAACCGGTCCCAAGATGCTTGTTTCCGGTCCAGGGAAGACATGGCTTGGCAGTTCGGGCTGGACTGTGCCCATGAGGCACAGTGTCAAGACTGATTTGCATATAGCTGTGTCTGAACTGGGGTGGCAAAGTGAGCTAAAGAAGGATGATGAATTCAACCCAGATCGGTGACTGGGGGTGAGTGTTTGAAAAGTTTCAGCGCTCCGTCCATCATCTCCTTGTGTTTACATTGTCTATGGATGACTTGCTTGGTGGGGTTTCCAATAGTAAAACACGCAGGGTCCCAACCAGGGAAACCAAGAACTGATGCCATACGTTGGAGCTCGCGGTGGAGTCCCAAGGCCACCGCAGTCTAGCCGGCTCCTGCTCGCCAGAGGGCACCAGCCTGCCATTGTGTTTTTTAAGGGTGTTCCAGACAAACAACATGAAATTATGGAGGCATCCACAGCATGGAGAATTGTTGGGGGCTGCAAGTGGAGGTCCATGGCCCCTGTGGCCCTGCTGACTCCACTTGCAGCACCCATCCTGTGTGCTGGTGGAAGCCAGATCCATTAGTTTGCTTTTGCCTAATGAACGTAGCTTTTGGAAACCTATGTTCTCTGCCTGAGAGAGCAGAGACTTACCTTTCTGTTCCCCGCCCACACTCTCTCTGGCACAAAACAATACAGTGTCCTGAAGGATGGGGTCCCTGGACACTGACAGGATTCGGGCCCCGGGGAAAGCGGTCCCATGGGCCATATTAAGCTTGGGGAGGGGAGCCCTTTGCCCGTTCCCCAAATAATTATGTGGATGGGTCCCAACAGATGGGTTTGTGTTGGACTTGGCCCTCTTTGCAGAGTTATCCCCAAACGTTTTGCTTCTTCCTCCTATTTTTTCCTGACCTGTTGTTGTTGGTTTTAGGACTCTGGGCACTTTACCACTGCTAATCAGTGCTAAAGTGCATATGCCCTCTGTGTAAATTGTGAACATGATGATTATCCATGATTGGCATATTTGATTTACTGGTAAGCCCCTAGTAAAGTACTGAGTGTCCAGGGCCTGTAAATTAAATGCTACTAGTGGGCATGCAGCACTGATTGTGCCACCCACATAAGTAGCCCTGAAAAGATATCTCAGGTGTCTGTGCACAGTTTGTTAACTGCCATGTCGACCTGGCAAGTGCACCCACTTGCCAGGCCATAACCTTCCCTTTTCATATATGTAAGGCACCCCTATGGTAGCCCAAGGTACCCCCCTGGGCAGGGTGCAGTGTATGTAAAAGGTAGGACATGTACTGGTGTGTGTGACAGGTCCTGATAGTGAAATATTGCCAATTTCATTTTCCATCATTGAAAGGATATCTTGCCCATAGGATTACATGGGAGTTAATTTGTAACTTCTTATAAATATAACTTCCCATTGGGATAAGATAGGAAGATAAAGCTTAGTATTACTGAACTCGGAATACAAAGATGCATCTTTTAGTAAAGATGATGTTTATATTGTGTGTTTGATAAAAACACTTTTGGAAACTGGGTATTTGCTTACTTAGCCACCCTATGTGCCTCTGCTGGTTTGTGGATTGACTGTCTGGCTTGTAATTGACAGGGGCTGGGGATGTGTATTCTCTCTGACAGCCACCAAGGGGGGTTGATGTGTGTCTGCCTCCTGTATGAGTTGGGCTGAATGGACCTGGGCTGCATGTAGAGTAGGGGAAGGAGATTTCTTTCACACCTGAATAGGTCTGGTCTGCCTGGGACAATGCTATCTCCATATCCTGGTGGGCAGCTGCACCAGGGAGGACAGAACTGGTTTTGGCTGGGCAAATAGCTTCTCTGCTACCAGAGAACAAAGAAGTTTGTGCTATAAAAAGTGGGGCCCACACCCCTGAACTTTAGACTACTTCTGAAATCAAGAGGAACCTTTGCCAAGGAGAAGAGCTGGAGAAACTGAGAAGAAGTACTGCCCCTTTGCTGTGTGTCTGGAGTTGGAGTACTGTAGCTGTTTCTGCCAAGGAAAGGATAAGGACTCTTCTGTGTGCTGTGTCCCCTGCTGAAAGAAGATCTCCAAGGGCTTGAGTAGAGCTTACCTCTTGTTAAGAAGTCTGAGGGACACAAAAGACTTCCTGCAAATCTGCTGGTGCTGCTGGACTCTGCCATCTGTAAGTCCTACCCTTACCTGAGGTGCCTCCTTCCAGTTACAGGGTCTGAGAGGTGGGGTTTGCAGCTAACCTCTGCAAGAACTGGCACAAAACATTGTGAAGCCGTGCAAAGCATCTCAGAACTGACAACGGACAACGCAGAGCCTCACCGAGTTCCTCGGGGAGACGCAAAACCTCGCCGCGCACACCCAGTACTGACGCCAGACAGTAAGAAGCCTCGCAAAGTGACGCATAACCTCTGGTGTGTGACACATCATACCTGTGCACCAAGTTTTTCCACGCATCACCCGCAGACCAGAATCATCTTGGATTTCGACGTCTCACTTCCCCCAATAGTCCGGATTTGACGCATTGCTCTGCGTATCGCTGCGCCGCTGCTGAACCAACGCAGCACCTGTCACGACTGCAACAACTGATGCATCATGGATCGCAGCTGAAGAAACCAATGCAGCACTGCTTGCCACCACTGCATCGATCGCTGTCGCATCCCAGATTTCCACACACGCACCTGTGCGGGATGTCTTTCCGATGCATCACCCGTGGACCAGAACCATCTTGGAGTCGACGCATCACTTCTCCCTACAGTACGGATCTGACGCATCACTTCTCCTGATGGAGCAAGGATTCGCACGTACAGTGTCTTGCTTGTATTCAAGAACCTTGTATAACCCTAATTAAACTAATCAATCTGTTTGTCTTATTAATTTACCCCTTATTCTGACATTTTGGGTGTCCCAGTGACGCTTGCCTATGTGTTTACTAATAGTAATATGCTTGCAAATTAAAATGACTGCTGCTACGTGGGAATTTCTACTGCACATGCATCGGTCACACCCATGTGATGTGACGTACTCACAGTTCTGGTGGGAAACCTTTTGCACTTGCGCATTAGAGTTAAAATGGCTGCTTTGTGTTCTCACATGTCTGAAGCTTGCAGCGATGCTTTTGCTATACTGTTTGTTCTGCATTAATTCTAATGCTATAGTTATTATAAAGTAATGGGAGTAGTATAGTGATTCATGGTATACAGTGCATTCATTTTTTTCTGTGTTCTAAAACTGTTTCTTTTTCATTTCATTGTACATTACGAAATGTGGCCTGCCTTCCCTTGCTGTACTCCATTTTGCCTGAAACTGAGTCTGCGCGAGATCTGCGAGCCTCCACAGCAATGACCTTTGGAACCATACCAAGTAGCAGTCCCAGCCAAGATGCGCCTGGGAAGAGGCACCTTCACCTAGTAGAAGAAGCTGAAATGTATCAAATGTATTACAATGTCTAAATTAATAGATTCACCATTGTTACGTGTAAAAGACATGTCATGGGAACCTGAAATTCAAGGGGCGGTCTTGAAAATGCAAATAGTGGGCTTGAGAAAGTCAAATCCTAGGAAGTGTGATGACCTGTCCTAACTTTTGTCCAATCGAAATTGGGGATCCTTACACTTGCAACATTTGGGGGGTGTAACACAGACCCGAAAACAGTATAACTAGCCAAGGTTTAGCTAGAGAAATTGTCTGACTTGTCCGAATAGCTGACCTGTCACTGACCCAATGCACTCAATAGCTGATCGAGAAACAGAGGTGCTGCGGAGCACTCTGTCAGACAGACTCGCAGACCCATTCGGGGTTTTGAGAACCTTAAGTGCTGGCGAAGCACTTTGCGGGGAAATTCGATAACCCAATCGGGGTTCTGACTGATAGCTGCAGAGAGGGTGTAGCGCAGGCGTTGCAACTGAACTGTGGGTGCTGGTCTCAACTTTGGTGGTCCTGTCCTGATCCTAATCTGGTTTTCCTGTCCTGGGTTCCATTCTGCACCTGCTGGCCTACTGGCAATCTTTTCCTTGGGGTTTAACCTGTCCTTAACTGACCCGAGGCCTGGGTTGGTCTCCACACCGTTCTAGGTAAATATATATCTGTTAGGGAAACTCACATACGTCCTTTTCTTGCCTTCTTTGAAACTGCTACAAGTCTTATGTTGCATATTGTTCCTTTTCTTTCCTCCCTGTGCTGACCAATAATAAAGTTCTACATTTTGGCTGTTTTTCTAGCATGTTCCATTTCCCCCCATCCTTTAAGTAAATGGTAACATACAGTTTCATTAGCGTGTTCCGATTTTACCTTCTCATAGCTGCATAGTTACTTCCAAAATCCTTAGTACGATTTAAAGTTCTTTTCCTTACCCACCTTCTAGGGGTACTCAAACGGTGACATTCTAGCATGTTCCTTATTTTCCCCGTCCTTTAGACACATCATTCCTACCCTAATTTCTGAAAATTTCATACTAGCAGGTTCCCTGTTCTTACCTTCCCTTTAGAATTCTAAATGGTTGGCATAATCTATTTTCTGCATGGTTACACGATTTTCATGATCTTGGTCATTGATAGTTTACTCGCTGTGAATTTTATGCTTTCTACTTTTTATGAAGACTAGATAAAGGTTTTCAAAACTTCCTGAGTCTGTGGTTAATATAAAGAGTGCAAATATTATATGTTATTGTATTTTGGTGACTGCTTATCTTTTTCAGCTAGCTCCCTGATCCATTGTGATCATAGGTACCCGTGACGAGGATAGGTAAGTCGGGTACATTGGAAATAAATAGGAATGAACTGGGTTACTGGTAGTAGAGTGTAGGTGACCCGATTAATAAATATGGTAAATTAAATTTATGGGCCCAAATGTGCATATGGTAAAAATTATAGTCGGTGACCTGCGCGCTTTATCAGTAATATTCTGGTAGCAGAGCTATGGTTAGGGACTAGTTAAAGGTAGGTAGGACTAGTTAAGATAGGTAGATAGGTAAACTGCTGCTAACTGTGAAAATGTTATTGCTGCTAAAAGTATTGATCGATCAAATGTAAAATTGTTGTTTTTAATTGCTTTTAAATGTTATGAAATGTTTAAAATGTTCTATGAAATGCTGCTATATTGATCTATGTTCTAACAAAACTTGTTAGTGATTGTTATATGTTTGTCTGGAATCCCCGGGGGCAGAATAGCGAGTGGTAGAATAGAAGCCACGTCGCAGTGAGGTCAGTTGCTCGAGGAAAATTGGTACAGGTTGGGCAGAACTGGAAGCACTAATTAGGGTTTTCTGTATAAATGTATGAATAAATGATAGCAAAGAGTTCACTGGCAAAACTTCTATTGTGATATCACCTAGTAAGGGTCACACGGAAGGAGTAGCAGGTTCGTCTGAGCTTGATTATTAGCAAAAGGGGTTCGCTGGTGAAACTTTTGGCTTAGTATATATCCCCAAGTAGATGAGTCGAAGGAGTAGCAGGTTCTCTAATGCTTGATGTGAAGAGTAGGCAGAAGGGATCTACTCGCAGTATATGAAAAGTAAACGGAAGAGATTTACTTGCAGTGAAACAAATCTTTTCTTTCTAGACACTCGAGTACAGTGGCGAATGTGTTTGGGTTGTGAATTAAACTGAGCACTTGCACTTTAAAGGGTAGAAATTCGAAGTTTGCCATACCCTGTGAAGGAAGGAATCAGTTGCGGAGCTGCGCTGACGTCACTCAGTGCCGCGCTGGTATTGGTCGAGACAGCGGGCGTGTAGCAGAGATAGAATTATAAAGGAGGGGTGAGCACAGGAGCGTGAGAACTCGTCTCACGAGAAACGCCGCGCACCCATTGGTTGAAGTTGTTGAAGTCGCGCGGTTTGATTGGTTGCAGAAAAATAAAAGTCGCATTCGTATTGGAAGTGATTTTGTAAACAAAAGTAATTTGCGAAAAAGTATATGTGGTATTCAACTAACCCAGAGACTAGACCTGATCCAAGATATCTAGGGTTTGCGAAAGATCAGTGGAAAAGCCGTAGATATAACATTATGTACGGAAACAAGAGAAAAATGACATTTGTAGACAAAGTAAAGAATTATTTCAAGAAAGACAAGCCTATCAAAACTAGAGAAGGAGTTATCATTCCACCACCTAATACTCCCGCATCATTTATGTTATTCGACAGAGGCTACCATGCTTGCGTGTGGTTAGAGAATTGGGTGGAATATACTAAAGATGACGGAATTTTGGCATTTCCGTTAGAAGGTACATTTAATGGCAGGATTCTGTTCAATTTGAGGACCCGAATGAATGATTTACATCCCAGACCTAGACTAACGCAATATGAGGCCTTAGAGGAGTGGGAAATAGAGGCTTTTGAGCAAGACAGACCGAGAATTGACAAAGGGTTAGCTAAATTTTATCCGAAGGTACATAAAGAAATCTGAGAAAAAAGAATGAAAGAATGGAGACAAAACATCATGGTAGAAGGACTGTACCCTGTAATAACAGTAGAGGAGCCCATGGGAGGGAAAAGGACAGAGAAAACAAAACATTTAATGACCAGTGGTGATTCAGACAATGATTATCTAGAGGATTTGTTAATGAAGAATCCACCACCTTATAATGAGGAACCAAGATCCCTAAGCAAGGAGAAACCCATTCCTGAAACCTAATTATGGGGAGGGACCGAGTATGACACATCCAACTGTCCCGAGTTTTAGCCCTCCATTAGTTCCGCAAATAGTACATGAAACCTCCATGGACAAAGTACTTCAGGATAGAGAACGAGAGGCTTTAATTAAACAAAGAACAGAATTAATTCAGAAAATCTCCCAACTGAATACCAGTCCTGAAGCTTTGACAATCCCAGTAACTATTGGACCAGTTGTTCCTCTGTACGGGATAAGCAAAGTAGTCCCAAAACTCCAATTATAACCCCATCTGTAGTACAGCCGAGAAAGGAGCCTTTGGTAGTAGATGATCAGGCAAGTGAATGTGAATCTGTGATTTCCTTGATGGATTTACCGATAAGGGAGCCAGAAGGGAGCTCACAGAGAAAGAACACTCCTTTTAGTTCAAGAGAAGTGCAAATTGAGTCATCTACTGGTACAAGAAGTGCTACAGTGGTGACTCCTGAAGAAATCGACAGATGGACCCGAGAATTAGAGAAGCCAAATCCTCAGCCAAAACCATTGGAGATATACAAACTGAGAATAGAATTAGAAGAACTGATGGCTGGGAATGTGGGGTTGGACAGACTAAACATCCTTAGTGAAGAAGAATTGTTATTCATTTGTAAAAGTATCACCCGTAATACCCGAGTGTTCCACGAGAAATTAATGGAAACTGCGGCTAGCATGGGAATAGATATTAGCAGATCTAAAGTGTTGCAAAAACCCTACAGAGCAGAATTCTCAGACAAAGATTTGGAAAACATGAACATGTCAGGGAAATGGTGCAGATAAGAGAATTGTTAAACCTGTTACAAAAATGGGGCGAATTAGAAAAATGGAAAGCCAGGTGGGCAAAGAAAAAAGAGGAAATTAGATCCAAACAGATGACCTCTGAGTATGTCTTAAAAAAAGCAGAAAAGGTGGAAAAATTATATCCTATGAGAGAAGTGCCAGGTGGAGGATATGTACATGTTCCATGGTCCCAACAGGATATTGTGTACTTTACAAATGACTTCCCAAAATTGTGAGAAAAACCTGTAGAATGGTACAGACAGGTCGAGAGATTTGTGAAAGTTCAAAAATGCCTCCTGAAAGATCTAGATGGTTTCTTTGACATTGTAGTTCCTGTAGATTTATGTACAGAATGCAAACTTGCTGTTGATTGGCCTAGTGAGGAATTCCAGAGGGACCCAAAGACAGGGGCCCCTTCAGGGGATGTGATGAGGAAGTACAATCAGGTAATGCTGTATCTAAAAGGAAAGGTGCCTGCAAAGGAAACTGATTGGACCCGAATAGACAGAACTACCCAGGATCGAGATGAAACGGTGCATTCTTACTATGAATGACTGTTACAGGTGTTCAAGACATACAGTGGTCTGGACAACATTGAGATGAAGGCCATGACTCACTTCATTTATCGATTTGTGTTAGGGTTAAGGCCTGAGATTTCCCAATGGATTAAAGACAATAAAATCTGCTGGCAAGCTAAACCAATTGATGAAGTCCTGAAGTATGCTAAATACTGCGAAGATGAGCTGGCAGATAAATGGAAAGAGTTAAAGGAAAAGGTCATGTGGGCACAGGAAAAATTAGCAGAGCACCAGGAACAGCAGTTAAGCAAAATTGCTAATAATCAGAATCAAAGCCCCGGGGGTGGGGGAAAGCCCAGAGTAAAAATGAGCCGAGAAGAGGCACGAAAAAAGTTTCCCTGTCACGGGTGCGGAAAGATAGGACACTGGAGAGACGAGTGTAAGGCTGTACAGAATGGTAATGTGCAAATTATTGATTTAAATCCACAGAGGCAGAATGAAACTCTACGGAAGACCCAGCAGCAGGTAAAACAGAATCAGTTGCCTCGTGCACCTAGGCCAAATTATAGGAGCAAAGCACAACAGAGTGAAGACACTGATGGTTGGAAAGGAAGGGAGGATAGAAATGCAGCAACTTCAAAATTTCTGTTAAATGACACATTTCTCTGTGATGACACCTACTGACAGTGCCTGAGGGGGGAGGACGAGGAGTGCGTACTTGGCGCCTCCTTGCCGGTGGACCAGTCAGGGCCATACATTGAAGGAAAGGTTGAAGGAAATGACGTCACCTTTCTGTTGGACACTGGTGCTACCCGTTCTACTGTGAGAACAGCAGACATTCCAAACCTACCCCTCTTGGGAGAAGCGATCCAAGTAGTAATCAGCTAATTAGTAACCCAGTTACAGAACCTATGGAAATTTTAAAGAAATGCATAGATTTGTTGTCTGTGATTCTAGTCCTGTAAACCTGCTAGGACGAGATTTGTTGTGCAAAATGAACTGCACTATCTTTTGCACTCCAAATGGCGTCGATATTCAGACCCCAGATGAAGATGGAATTTACAAATTAATGTTAGCAAGACCTGACTCAGAAATTAAAAGACTGACAGTACAGGACTTACCTGAAGAACTCCAAGAGACAGTGAAACCGGAAGAATGGGATTTTACTGGAAAAGATGTAGGATTAATGGCAAATGTTGACCCAACTAAAATAGCCATAAAAGAAGATGCAGTCTACCCAAATACTAAGTATAAAATGAGTGCAGAAGTCAAAGCAAGAGTTGCTATTGAAATCAAACGATTGCTAGAAGCAGGTATTTTGCAAGAAGTATTGAGCAGTCCTTGTAACTCACCAATAATTGGCATAAAGAAACCTAGTGGTAAGTACAGGGTCGTACAGGACCTGTGCAAGGTTAACAAAATCGTGGTTCCTTGCTGTCCTGTCGTGCCAAACCCTGCAGTGATTCTATACCAAATACCGTGGAATGCTGGATGGTTTACCGTCATTGACTTATGTCATGCATTCATTTCAATTCCATTGCATCCAGATAGTAAATTTCTTTTCTCATTTGAATTCGACAGCCATGTCTACGTCTGGAATCGTGTTCCTCAGGGGTACACGGAAAGCCCTTCGATTTTTAATCAAATTTAAAAAAAATGCCTTGAAACTCTGGTATTGCCCGGAAAATGAGTCCTGGTGCAATACATAGACAACCTCTTGGTGGCGTCTAAGAGCAGGAAAGACTGTGTTACTGACACAATTGCCCTATTGAACCATTTAGGTGAAGGTGGCCATAAAGTGTCGCCAGAAAAGCTGCAATTCTGTACCTCATCAGTAAAATATCTGGGACACCAGATAGAGAGAGGTATCAGGAAAGTTACCACAAAAAGAATTAGAATAATTCGAAACATGGAATTGCCCAATACCCAGAAATAAATCAGAATGTTTCTAGGAGTGGAAGGATACTTCAGGCAGTGGACTGTGGGATTTGCAGTCCTAGCAAGACCATTGATAAAAATGACAAAGAAAGGAGCAAAGGATCCTGTGGAATGGGATGACGAAAGCATGACTGCTTTTGAAAAATTGCGAGAATGTCTGTGTACAGCTCCTGCATTAGGAATGCTTGACTATTCAAAAGATTTTGCACTTTTCTGTGACACACGAGATAATTGTGCACTTTCAGTCCTGACCCAAATTCATGGTTTGACTCGACGTCCAGTGGCATATTTTTCTTCCACATTGGACCCAGTCGCAGCTGGATTACCTGGATGTTTGAAAGCTGTAGCTGCAACCTGCGCGAGTCTTGAACAGAGTGAGTCCATTGTTATGGGACATCCAGTAACTGTGTATGTTCCACATTCTGTTGTAATTTTGCTGACAAGAACAAAGACTCAGTATCTCACACCAAGTCGGCTGACTAAGTATGAGAGAATCCTTGTAGGTGCAGGAAATGTAACCATTGCTAGATGTAATATTCTGAATCCAGCTACCTTACTGCCTAGTTTATTCGCAGCAGAAGTGAGGGAGGAAACTGAACATGATTGCATTGATTTGACCGAGTTTAGTACAAAACCACGCCCAGACATAAAAGAAAACCCTTTAATTAATGAAGATTATGAGCTGTTTGTAGACGGCTCCTGCATGAGACATGAGGAAGGTGGCCTAAGTGCTGCCTACTCAGTGTGTACTCTAGGAGGTCCAGTGGAAGCATCCTATTTACATGGAGTCAAGTCTGCAAAAATAGCTGAATTGGTTGCATTAACAAAAGCTTGCAAATTTGGGAGGAACTCGAAGATAACCATATATACTGATCGCCAATATGGTTATGGGGTTGTGCATGACTTTGGCCAGTTATGGATGCAAAGGGAGTTCCTGCCTTCTTCAGGCACCCCTATCAGAAATGGAAATTATGTGCAGAATTTACTGGAAGCAATCCAGTTAGCAAAAGAATTGGCTGTGGTCAAGTGTGCTGCTCACAAATCAGGCGATGACAAAGTGACAGCAGGTAATCGATATGCTGACCAGTTAGCCCAATATTGTGCAAGATACCGAATAGCAATCAATATAAAGGTTGGGGGAAACGGAAACAGCCTCCAACTTTTGATGCTGGAGGGAGTGAGTACATGGGAGGAAGTGAGAGACTTACAGGACACAACAGTGCCACAGGAAAAACAAAGGTGGAAAAACTTTGGTTGTCAGAGAAGGGCAGAAGATGGTGTCATTGTTTACTTGGATGGTATGCCTGTGTTGCCAGACTGTCTGCTTGCTCCTATGGCTAGATTGATACATGGAGACACACATTTACGCAGAGACGCCATGATTCACATGTTTCGCCAGACCTGGTTCAATTCGAAATTCAGAAACGTAGCAGAAGCACTCTGCCAGAGGTGCCTGGTTTGTCAGCAATTTAACCCAGGAAAGAAAACTGTAGTGTTACCAGGAAAGGTTGGAAAGGCAGAAGGCCCTTTTATTAGACTACAACTTGACTTCATTCAGTTGCCCCCTTGTCGAGGAAGGAAATACCTACTTGTCATTGTCTGCTTATTTTCAAAATGGGTGGAAGCTTACCCTGCACGTCGAAATGACAGCATTACAGTAGCCAAACTATTACTTAGGGAACTCATACCTAGGTACGGTTTCCCAGTCACGATTGAATCTGACTGAGGAAGTCATTTCCAAAATGAAATAATTAAACAGATCTGTGAAGCATTCAAAATCACTCAAAAACTGAACTGTGCTTATCGCCCAGAGGCTTCTGGAGTGGTAGAACAACTGAATGGCACAATTAAAGCAAGATTGGGAAAAATGTGTGAATACACTCAATTGGAATGGCCTGATGCTTTGCCACTTGTATTGATGGGACTCAGAAGTATTCCAGACCGGAACACGGGCTTGAGCCACCATGAGATACTAATGGGAAGAGCAATGCGGCAAGCATGGGTGCCAGGATACAAACTGATAAGCATATCTGATGATTTGGTACTAGAATACTGTAAAGAGCTGGCTGACCAAGTGCGTTCTATCTCTCACCAGGTTGGGGAGACGCTGTCGCCAGGCCAACGACTCCAGCACATGACCTGAATCCAGGTGACTGGGTTGTAATAAAGAAACATATTCGGAAAAGTTGCCTTGCACCAAGGTGGGGAAAGCCACGACAGGTGATCCTAGTAACCACCACAGCTGTGAAGTGTGCAGGAGTACCGCGCTGGATCCATGCCAGCCATATGAAGAAAGTGACTGAACCTGACGAAACTGAGGCTGAAGGTTGTGCAGCTGAGGGGTCCCAAGATATCGGTCCTGAAGTAGCTGAAGAAGAACAACCGAGCTCCAGTCAAGAAGATTGGGTCCCAATAGTCGACCTGACTATCGACCCAATACGAACCAGACGACAAATCTATTTAGATAGACAGTGGGATAGTGAGGACGATACAGGTATAGAAGAAGGTACTCAGATCATCAAAATCCAAGTCAAATCTGATTCTGAGGAGGACCAGATAGGGAAAGAACATGTAATCGACACTCCACCAAGAACACCTGAGCCAGAAGAGGGACAGATAGAAATTAGGGCGGAAGTTCAAGCGGAAGAGAATCAAGAGTTCGAAGAGCTTGCACAGGGTCAGGTAGGATTAGACAATTGTGTTCAGGAAGAAGAAAACGAAACAAACCAAAGCCAAAATCAGCATACACCTGAACAAGACCAGTTTAGGGACCAGGCAGAAGAAGCTGATGAAAGACCTGGACCTAGCCAGTTAAGGGAAAGTACAGAAGACGAAGTTGAACAAAATGTGCCACAACTGAACGACAACAAAAGAACGTTTGAAGAAGACCTAGACACAGTGCCAGTTAAAAGACTCAGAAAAGGTGACTCAGTACCTAGATTTTTGAAAAGACTGAGATTGAGACTAAAGACAATAAACGAAGAACCTGAGCAAATAAACGAAGTGTCAAGTCAAACTGACCCAGCGGTAGTAAAACCTAAGAGAAGAAGTGCCCGTATAAAGAAACTGAATAACAAGTACCAGAGTCCTGAGTGGACTTACTTTGTATTGGAAGAATTTGAGAATCTGGAAATAAGTGACGAAAGTGATGAAGAATTGATTACTGACCAGGCCGAAGAAGAAGCAAAACCAACCTGAAAAGTTGCTCGGGTAAGTAAGCTGTACAAAGTTACAAAGAGGGGTTGAAGCTTCTTTTTAGTCAAAATATCTGATTCTTCTGTGAATGGAAGACCGAGGCGAGGTTGGTTTAAAACATGCTGCCAAGTATGTTTATGTAGTGTAGTAATAGTACTGATACTTTGGATAGGACTAACAATAGCTATTCCTTGTATGATGAGTAAAGACCCGAACCTGTACCTAAATATTCACTTACCAGAAGACACTGTAGAATCACACACTAGAAATACACCACATAGAGTAGATGCACCAGAGAAGCCACTTAGCCTTTAGCAAACAAAGTTAGATTTAGAAGCACCAGATGAGGAAGGATTACATTACAATAAGATTAAGAACAACACTCATTTAAATGTTTTCGCAAACCTGTTAGCACATTATGTAGAAGCTATGGAAATAGATGACTGCTATCTCTGCATGAAGCTGCCCACTTCAGTAGCTGAAGGTGTGACTTACCACCACTTGCCCTTAACCTATGGAATTTCCTGTAGTATTCTAACAAGTTTATTTTATAGAAGAGGACCTTTACAGTATTATTATTCAAACATTGATGTGACATTTTCTGAACTTCCTCTCAGAAGAAACCTGAACCCTGTACAAACAACTAGAGATGTAGCAAAATACATGAGTGACTATTTTCTAACTGTAGATAAAATAAATATAGATGACGCACACAAAGATAACTTGACCTGTTCATTACGCGAAAAAGAGAAAATGTTTTTAAACATGGTAGAGAAAAGAAGAGAAAGTTTCAAAAGAAAGCAAAAGACAAGAATCAGAAAACCCCTAAATGGGCTGAGAGCATAGGGAGCACCTCAAATGGTGGGGCTAATGCTGCTATGTTACTAGATTTCGAAAAGAAAGGGAAACTTTGTCTTCAAAGAGAAAGAACCAGTTATTATAACAACATATTCATTGGTTCCAGTGAATGCGAAAACAATTACAAGGTAATTGGGGGTTGGGGTTTCAAAGATGGGTCAGAGCCTGTTTCCCGGAATTTATTATGTATGTGGGAACAAGGCTTATTTCAAATTGCCCGACCATTGGGACGGAAGCTGTTATTTTGGTATTGTCTACCCAATGATATACCATGTGGGGAAAATCACTGGAAGCACTGGAAAAACTAATGAATTAGTACGTACTAAAAGAGAAAGTGTTGGTGAAATAGTAGGTGATATTTTTAGTGCAATGATACCTACAGTGGGAGTGGCTCTGAACACACACAGAATTTGCAATTTGTCAACAGTAGTGGATCGGTTATCTACTGACACTGCTGGAGGTTTCCTGATGGTCAATACCGAATTGGTTGCGGTCAGAACTATGGTTTTACAGAATCGACTTGCTCTTGACACATTATTGGCAAAAGAGGGCGGAGTCTGCAGAATTGTGAAAGCGCAACATTGTTGCACTTACATACCTGACAAAAGTGTGGAAATCAAAGGGTATATGAGGACCATTACTAATTTGGAAAAAGAGCTTTAACCACTTGAGGTTGACAGTGCATGGAAGAGACTTACTGATGGTCTCTCTGCTGTAGGTCATTGGTTTTCTAACCTAGGTAAAAGTCTTTTGAGTAAAATACTGATGCCAATTGCGGGAATAGTTCTAGTAATGTTCATCATATTAATCTGCTGCAAATGTCGAAAACACCAAAAGAAATACACTGTGAACAAGAGAGGAGTGAAACGAAAAGTTGATGAACTTGAGTTAGAAGAACTAAATAATCAGATCTTTAAAAGGGTGAAAAATGATCACTCTAATAAAGAGACTGAGAAAAAGCTGAATAGAATGTTTGAAGAGATTGAACTGGGGAAAATGTGAAAAGTTGGCATCTGGTTCCATTAATTTGTGATGATATAAAATATCATCAAAGAGGGGATTGATGGAGCAAGGATTCGCACGTACGGCGACTTGCTTGTATTCAAGAACCTCGTATAACCCTAATTAAACTAATCAATCTGTTTGTCTTAATAATTTACCCCTTATTCTGACATTTTGGGTGTCCGAGTGACGCTTGCCTATGTGTTTACTAATAGTAATATGCTTGCAAATTAAAATGGCTGCTGCTACGCGGGAATTTCTACTGCGCATGCGTCGGTCACACCCATGTGACGTGACGTACTCGCAGTTCTGGTGGGAAATCTTTTGCACTTGCGCATTAGAGTTAAAATGGCTGCTTTGTGTTCTCACATGTCTGAAGCTTGCAGCAATGCTTTTGCTATACTGTTTGTTCTGCAATAATTCTAATGCTATAGTTATTATAAAGTAATGGGAGTAGTATAGTGATTGATGGTATACAGTGCATTCATTTTTTTCTGTGTTCTAAAACTGTTTCTTTTTCATTTCATGGTACATTACGAAATGTGGCCTGCCTTCCCTTGCTGTACTCCATTTTGCCTGAAACTGAGTCTGCGCGAGATCTGCGAGTCTCCACAGCAATGACCTTTGGAACCATACCAAGTAGCAGTCCCAGCCAAGATGCGCCTTGGGAGAGGCACCTTCACCTAGTAGAAGAAGCTGAAATGTACTAAACGTATTACAATGTCTAAATTAATAGATTCACCATTGTTACGTGTAAAAGACATGTCATGGGAACCTGAAATTCAAGGGGCGGTCTTGAAAATGCAAATAGTGGGCTTGAGAAAGTCAAATCCTAGGAAGTGTGATGACCTGTCCTTACTTTTGTCCAATCGAAATTGGGGATCCTTACACTTGCAACATTTGGGGGGTGTAACACAGACCAGAAAACAGTATAACTAGCCTAGGTTTAGCTAGAGAAATTGTCTGACTTGTCCGAATAGCTGTCCTGTCACTGACCCAACGCACTCAATAGCTGATCGAGAAACAGAGGTGCTGCGGAGCACTCTGTCAGACAGACTCGCAGACCCATTCGGGGTTTTGAGAACCTTAAGTGCTGGCAAAGCACTTTGCGGGGGAATTTGATAACCCAATCGGGGTTCTGACTGATAGCTGCAGAGAGGGTGTAGTGCAGGCGTTGCAACTGAACTGCGGGTGCTGGTCTCAACTTTGGTGGTCCTGTCCTGATCCTAATCTGGTTTTCCTGTCCTGGGTTCCATTCTGCACCTGCTGGCCTACTGGCAATCTTTTCCTTGGGGTTTCACCTGTCCTTAACTGACCCGTGGCCAGGGTTGGTCTCCACACCGTTCTAGGTAAATATATATCTGTTAGGGAAACTCACTTACGTCCTTTTCTTGCCTTCTTTGAAACTGCTACAAGTCTTATGTTGCATATTGTTCCTTTTCTTTCCTCCCTGTGCTGACCAATAATAAAGTTCTACATTTTGGCTGTTTTAATAGCATGTTCCATTTTCCCTCATCCTTTAAGTAAATGGTAACATACAGTTTCATTAGCGTGTTCCGATTTTACCTTCTCTCATAGCTGCATAGTTACTTCCAAAATCCTTAGTACGATTTAAAGTTCTTTTCCTTACCCACCTTCTAGGGGTATTCAAATGGTGACATTCTAGCATGTTCCTTATTTTCCCCGTCCTTTAGACACATCATACCAAGCCTAATTTCTGAAAATGTCATACTAGCATGTTCCCTGTTCTTACCTTCCCTTTAGAATTCTAAATGGTTGGCATAATCTATTTTCTGCATGGTTACACGATTTTCATGATCTTGGTCATTGATAGTTTACTCGCTGTGAATTTTATGCTTTCTACTTTTGATGAAGACTGGATAAAGGTTTTCAAAACTTCCTGAGTCTGTGGGTATTATAAAGAGTGCAAATATTATATGTTATTGTATTTTGGTGACTGCTTATCTTTTTCAGCTAGCTCCCTGATCCATTGTGCTCATAGGTACCCGTGACGAGGATTGGTAAGTCGGGAACATTGGAAATAAATAGGAATGAACTGGGTTACTGGTAGTAGAGTGTAGGTTACCCGATTAATAAATATGGTAAATTAAATTTATGGGCCCAAATGTGCATATAGTAAAAATTATAGTCGGGTGACCTGCGCGCTCTATCACTCCTGTGTGTAGCAGAACTGTTGCTTCACCTTCCCAAGGACTCAGGTACTGACGCATCGCTGTGTTTTCCAACACTTCCTTTCTCTGCAGCTGTTTGGCCTTGTGAATCTTGACGCATCTTCAGGTACTTTGTGAGAAATCACGTATCCATAGTTTTCTATGGGCTAAGTTGTTTGAAACCTTTTTAAAGTCATAATTTTATTACATGTATGTTGGATTTTTGACGTTTTGGTCTTGTTAAAGTTTAGATAAAGATACTTTATTTTTCCTTAACTGGTGTGGTGTCCATTTGTGGTGTTATCATTGTATTTCTGTGTGTTTTGAGTACAAATTCTTTACACATTGCTTTTGGGATAAGCTTTTCCGCTCGTGCCAAGCTATCCAGAGGGTGTGCAGGGGTTATCTAAAGTGTGTATTCCCCTTACCCTGACTAGAAGCAAGGGTCCCTATTTGGACAAAGGTACCTACCTCTGCCAACTAGAGACCCCCATTTCTAACATTTTCCAAAAACTATTTAATGGCTCAGGAAGAGGGCTGCACACAACTTCCTTTTAAAATTATAATGCAGCCCTCACCCAGGCCCTGGCCCACCCGAGGGATTTAAAACGGTAGGAGAAGAATGAGTCCACACTTTTTTTCAATTACATTTTACCACAAAACTGCAGGACTACTGCAGTTCAGTGGTACCATTTTGAAAATGATATATGCTTTGGCCGTCGGGAGACCCTCTGGGGCCTCTCCCACCAGGCCTAGGTTGTCCCTAGCTTGCCTCCTATATTTTGTTTATATTTTTTTCAGGCCATCGGGACTGAGTCCTTGATTCCTAAAATGGCTGCTGCAACATCTATGCTGATAATGACAGCAGCCAATCAGATATAATCTTTTGATCTGTTGGGTTCATGGATCCTCGGCAGCTTGAAATATACATTAATTTTGAGCCCTAATTTCTCAAAAACTACTGAACAGATATACACCAAATCACAAGAAGCCTACTTTTTTGGAAAAGATCGAGCTTTCTGCCAAATTTGGTTTAATTCAGTTCAGCTGTTTTTTCTGTATCCCTGTTCAATTTTCCTATGGAAAATTGTTATTAAACCTTTTTTTTATTAATTGCGGTCAACAGAGATACATGACAGTCACAGCATCAATAAACCAATATAGCATAACATGTATGGTACATTCAGTAGAAAAGCAGTACTTGGGCATGGGCTGGTATAGCACGCATAGGTCAGCCCACAAGGCTCATATTACAGTGATCAACATTGCGAAGACATCCACGGTACAGCACGCCTCCCACCCACTCATGGTCACAAGGTGTGGGGATCCCACAGCTTCAACGCATAAAAACAGACTACCAATCAAGGGTGGAAGGTGCCACGAAGCCCACCAGCCCCCCGACTACCTCAGTCTCTACCAGTCAACCAGCTACACCTCCGAGTGTATAAGTGTGCCTCATTTGTGACAAGGAGAGGGTGGCCCCTCACAACACTCCAGGAAGCGTGCAGCGCTCAGGCAATATATGTGTATCATGCCAAAAAAGCGGGGCATAGTGCTCACCCATGCAAGCGTCATCTCTACCGATGCGCAGTCCCTAGAGCCAATGTGTATGTTTACCCCCCGCAGACCTGTCATACTAGGATAACGGGAGGGTCAGGAAGATGTGCATTGTGAGTAACAGCATATTACTGGTAAGTACCCCAGAGTCCCCAGCAGCCCTCTAGCAGTAAGCCTACCATCATGGTCCGAGCAGGGGGGGCTGTGTCCCCACCTCTCGGTCGTTATGTAACATGGTGAGTGTTCTACGCAACGGCCACACGCTCAGGGGGCAGGCAACGGATCTTCATCCCCAGAGGAATCACTGTGAGCCATCTGGGACAACCAGTAAACCTGTAAAGGGGACCAAAAATCACTGGGTCTACAGCGAGCGGGGAGCAATTCCGCATAGATGCCATGTTGGTCTTGGCAGTACGTGAGGTCATCCAGCCAGTCTTTAAACTTCGGTGCCCTGCCCCTTCCCCACCTGCAGGCTATCCTCCTCTTAGCTAGCAGCAAAGCTATATTAACAAACCTCCGGTCCGCCTTGGGCACATCCTTGGTATACCCCAGCAGCATCACCACCGGGTCCAGAGGGAGGGGGCCAGCAATCATGATCTGGAGAGCTGAATGTACCTGCGCCCAGTATGCCTGTATCACTCCACACTCCCAGGCCAAATGGAGGAATCCCGCACCTTCCGCGCGGCAACGTGCACACCTGTCGTCCTCTGAGAGGTGAAATCGCAGCTTCCGAACCGGGGTGTAATAGTACCTCTGTACAAACTTGTAGTGAATAATTTTCAATCGACAGCTGGAGGATATGTCAGCCGTGACCGAGCAGCAATATTTCCACTGCTCGTCAGTGAGGTCAACAGGCAGCTCAGAGTCCCAGGCAACCCGTGCCTTTGACAGAGCCAGCGGCCGCTGCCCACGGACGGCAGCATACAGTTTGGACACCAGGTGCCTACCATCCGACACCAGCAACACATGCAAAGGCAGAACCGTCTCCGGCTCATCCGGAAAGCTGGGGAGTATGTCCCGCATACCCTGACGCAGCCTAATATAATAGAACACCTCCATCGGCGTCGGGGGGCCGGTACGAAACACCTGATCTTTGGAGCGGAACAACCCATCCTGGAACAAGTCGCCCCACGTGGCTATGTGTACCCGTTTGCACATGGATCGAAACCCAGTTTCCAACAATAGCGACAGCTTTGGGTGGTACGCAAGAGGCATTGCCGGTGAATAAAGCATGGGCGCTCCAAGCAGTTTAGTCACTCTCCTCCAAGAGTCAACAGTGCAGGTAACAGTGGTAGCAGGCGTCTCGATATCGCCAACCTGACCCAGTAGCATGCCCCTGAGCGGGAGTGGATGTACTATCCAATCCTCGGCAGCTACCTGCGGCATAAAAGGGGCGGGGCTGACCCAGTGATATGCATGCTGCGCCTGAGCACTGAGATAATACACTTCGAGATCAGGGACATCGAATCCGCCCCTGTCATATGGCTGCGTTAGGACCTTCCAGCTAAGGCGCGGTTGTTTGCCGCCCCAGAAGAGACGAAGCAGCTCGGTTCGGAGCCTCTTAAAAAAATAGTTACCCGGGTAGTAGGGGATGTTCTGGAATAGGTATAGGAAACGTGGTAGGATGACCATTTTTATCAGTGAGGCTCTGCCTGCCATCGACAGCGGGAGGGCCAACCAGCGGGTCACATTGTCAGTCAATTGCGAGATAGCCACTCCGTAATTCATCCGAATCACGTCTTCTTTATTGAGTGATACCTCAATGCCCAGGTACCTCAGGTCAGAGCCACACCACTCCAATGGGTAATCCAATGGAAATCGGGTAACTGCGGCCGTGAGGGGGAAGAATTGCGACTTCTGCCAATTAATGTGCACTCCGGATATGCCGCCAAACACTATAAATTCTTGCAGAAGTGGGTTAAGGTGTTGTTGTGGGTGCCGCACGTACAATGTAACATCATCCGCATAAAGGGAAATCCCAATCTGCCGCTGGTTACAGTTAAAGGCGCTAGCCTTATGTAATTGCCGGATCCTGCAAGCCAGTGGCTCAATTGCTAAGGCGAAGAGTAGGGGCGACAGGGGGCAGCCCTGCCTAGTACCTCTCGTGATATGCATTCGAGCAGACAATACCCCATTGATGACGACCCTAGCGACTGGAGAGGTGTAGAGCAGTTTCACCCAGGCAATAAATATCTGAGGGAACCCCATCCTACCTAAGATAGCCATGAGGTAGCCCCACTCGACAGAATCGAACGCTTTGGTGGCGTCCAGGAACACAGCAGCGACCGGTAGCGTAGGTGCTATGGTGGGTATAAGGGAGAACAGCGTACGAAGGTTATGCGAAGTGGCTCGCCCTGGGACAAACCCAGATTGATCCGGCAGCACCAGTGTAGTCATGAGTAGGGACAGCCTAGTCGCCAGTACTTTAGCAAGTATTTTTGCATCGCAGTTGAGCAGCGAGAGGGGTCTATAGGCGTCAGGCTCAACCGGGTTTTTCCCTGGCTTCAGAAGTGAGGTTATCGCCACCTCCCTCATTGAGCCCGGCAGTATCCCCATCTCCAGCGATTCTTCAAAGACTTCCTTCAGCACCGGTGCTATGATGTCGATGTAGCACTTATAGAATTCGGCTGGGAGGCCGTCCAGCCCCGCAGCTTTGCCATTGCTGAGGGACATAATCGCTTCCCTGATCTCATCCAGTTCAAAAGAACATCCTAGGAATGCCCTATCGCCGTCACTCAGCCAGCAGAGTGCTATATCATCTAGGAAGTTCCCGAAGTCCACCTCGTTTTCCTGCTGTGTGGAATATAACCGACGGTAGTGCTGCAGGAAGGTGTCCTGGATACTCTTAGTGTCCTGATAGGACCCGCCTTTGCCATCAGTGATTTCTAATATGTGGGTGGCATGGCGCTGGTGTCTAGTGAGTGCCGCGAGCACCTTTCCTGGCCGGTCCCCCTCACAATAGCGCCTAGCCGTCCAGTATTTGCCCCGGAACTTCACCTCTCTAGCTGCCTCCTCCTCGAAGGACGAAAGCTTGGCCCTGAATTCCTCCGCCAGGTCAGGGCGAGGATTGCTGACCATCTCCGCCTCCAGCGCTTTAAGCTCCAATTCCAGTTTTGACAACGTGCTCACTATGGCCTTGAGTATACCACAGCTCTTAGAGATCGTGAAGCCCCTAACAGTCACTTTAAAGGCTTCCCAGATCGTTTCCACCTTATCGACCGACCCCTTGTTTCTAGGGAAGAATGCCTCAATCTCCTCACCAAGTTCGTGTTTAAAAACAGGGTCAAGCAGGGCAGAGGGGAAGAGCCGCCACGGCGGCCGCACTCTGGCATATCCAGGCATTTCCAACACAGCCAATACGGGGCAGTGGTCTGAGTAA
Source organism: Lissotriton helveticus (assembly GCF_964261635.1). Taxonomy (NCBI): domain Eukaryota; kingdom Metazoa; phylum Chordata; class Amphibia; order Caudata; family Salamandridae; genus Lissotriton; species Lissotriton helveticus. Next base: position 1,063,277,511 of record NC_136070.1, on the reverse strand, counting down.
GTACGAGGCAGATGTTGCACCCGAACTACACCCCCAGCCAGTCCCCGCGAGATGAAGCAGTAGTCAATCCTCGCCCACGAGCGTGCGTGCGTCGTGAAATGAGTGCCCTCCCTAGTCACTGGGTGTGTGTGCCTCCAGCTATCCAATAGGCCCGCCTCCAACAGTATACCCTGAAGAGTGTCCCGAGCCTTCACGTTGTATTGTCCACTACCATCTGACCTATCTGCCCCAGGATTCAATGAGAGGTTGAAGTCCCCCCCCCAAATTAAATGTGTAGCTTCCACCTCCAGTACATGACCCCACAATGCAAGAAAGAAACCGGGTGTGTCGATATTGGGTGCATAACAATTGACAAGCATGACCACATCAGTGCCCAATCTACCCCAAAGTAGCACATACCTCCCCTCAGTGTCCACCCTCGCTCCCAACTTCTGGAAAGGAAGCCCCTTATTGATCAGAATAGCCGCACCCCTCGAGTAAGTGGAATATGAGGAAAATTCCCTCACTGTAGCCCACCTACTTGCAAACTTAGGAACATTACGTGGATTCAGGTGGGTTTCCTGTAGCATTGCGATCTGTACATGATGTCTATCCAAATATGCAAGTACATTTCTGCATTTCCGGGGGTCATTAAGGCCCCGAACATTCCAGGACACGATTGAGACATTGCTCAAGGCGACATCACCCATGCTCATCATCACACCCCTGAAAAAGACCCATGGTCGGTGCACCAGCCCGCACTCGGAACGCACCAATGACAAGTCTCTTTGCTGATTGGAACTTTCGCATTGCCCATCCACTGACACACGCGCACACTCCGTCATCGATTTCTGCATACATGCCATGAACATCTCCCGCAAAACTGCCCCTGGGGCCAACAACGCACACCCCCACAGTCATACACCCCCCCCCATTCGTGCAACACCCCAACCCCCGCTCAGCAAGACCTCCCCCCTCCCACTGAAGCAACCCAATTTTGCCAGTATCACATCCCCCCTCCCCACCCCAATCTCCACCCTCAACAACCATAGAAAAACTGTGTGGGGAACCCCCTTCTGAGGGCATCAGAGGTACGCACCAATACACCCCTACAATCCCCTCCCGTCCCGCACAGTTCATACGGGAACAGTCAGAGAAGGGGGGGTGGAGCCTGGTATATATCACCCCTGCAGGTCAGAGCCCGACCAACATATCACCGTCTCTTGCGGCATCCCCCCCTGTTGGAGAAGGTGCCAATCAGGCCAGGTGAGTCATCTATGCATCCGCCACTGCGCATAACACCCCCAACATTACATCCAACCTGGACATTCCAATACAAAGCTCAACCCTGGAGTACAGCATACGACCTGTCCGCCAGTCCACAGCCAGTTCACACAATGATGAATCTGCAATCCAGTTCCAGAACCCTGGTCAGAACAACCGGGGCCAAGACAGGTCGAAGGATCCAATCCGAACGCCAGATCAACAACAGGAGGTCAACCATCCAGCAACAATGAGGCAACCTCAGTCCGCAGCCTGCTCCTCTGGGTTCTCGTCCGCATCCCCATTTTCCGCATCTCGTCTGTCTCTCCTGGTAGCTCGGAGTTTTTTGATGTATTCCTCCACCTGCTGTGGATTGACGAAAAAATGTTGTTTACCCTGATGGGTCACCCTAAGTCGTGCCGGGTATAGGAGGGCGTAATCCACCTGCACGTCTCTTATTTTTTTCTTTACAATCAGAAACTTTTTCCGCTGTTCCTGCACAAGCGGCGTAAAGTCCGGGTACACCGAGAAGGGTACTCCATCGCAAGACAAGTTGTGATTTGTCCGTGCTGCTCGTAGTGCTGCGTCGCGGTCCCGGTAGTTAAGCAACCGAGCGATGATAGGCCGCGGTTGCGCCCCAGGCTTGGGCACTGGACCCAGGGAGCGGTGCGCCCTTTCAACGATAAATTGACCAGAGAAGGCCTCTCTGCCCACCGCAGCTATCAGGATTTTCTCCACGTATTCCTCCATGCGCCCAGTGTTGGTGGATTCCGGTACACCCGTTACGCGAATGTTATTGCGCCTACTTCTCGCCTCCAACTCCTCATTCCTTGCCGCTATTACTCGCAATATGTTGTCCAGTCTGGAGAAGCGCGCATCGTGAGAAGCAGTCGAGTCCTCCGAGGCAGAAATGCGTCTCTCCGCTTCCGTCAAGCGTTCTTCATGGACCTCCAGCTTCTGTACGACCCCATCCATCCTGGAGGACAGGCGGTCTACCTTGTCCACTATTGTGGCGAAGCCCTGTCTCATCTCTTCCAGCATTATGCGCATCTCAGGGGCCATGGACATGGAAGGGAGCTCAGTGCCCGGTGGATCGTGGGCACTACCAGCGCCCGTCGTGCCACGCAGCTGCTTCCTGGGCGGCGCAGGCTCAAAAGAGAGTTTAGACTGCTTATTTTCGTTCTTCCCCATTGTGCTCCGCTTGTAGGGGCCCGAGGCGCCCAGCGAGAGGCGACCAGTGTGGCTCTCACCGCTCCCCGCCACTCCTCTGTGCATACGTGCCCCCTGTGCGATGGTCGCGTCGTTGGCCGCGTCTCCTGCGTGAGGAGCAGGGAAGTAGTGCCAGAATTACTCCCCGACGTGCCCCTTCTCCGGTGCCCAGGACCAGCCGCCACTGCACACGAGGGGGGTCGGAGTTCCAGCTGGCTACGCTATGTGGGTGGCGGGCAGTGATGCGCCGGCGATTTGCAGGCAAGGTCCGCATTCAAGGTGCCCTAGGGGGCAGTGTGGGGGGGATGGGGGGGGAGGCCCAGCGCGCCTCCACCGGGCGGCAACGTCCACAGTATGGCCTCAGTCCGTGGCCCCCATGAGTCCCCTGATACTCCCCGATCCCCAGTGCCCAGAAGCAGCGAGCCCAAAGCAGGATCAGGGGGGACCGCCGGCAATCCGCAGTTAGTGGCCGGGGTACCGGTCAAACACCCGCCAGCTCAGGCGGTAGTACACAGCACTCTCTGCTATCCCAGCAGGGCGTAGGTCCGCCGATCAGCACCACCGAGCGGTGCCATGTCCAGATAAGGGGGAAGACTCACCACCGTCACCGACCTCCGAGGTCCGGCAGGTCTCGCACCTCCCGGGCCGATCACTCTAAGTCCGAGGCCCACCTGCCTCGTGGTAAGCCTCGACCTCGCGTGGCGCCGCACGCGGGGTCCCGCGTCTCCTCTCCCCTGCGATGCGTCCCGGCCAGAGTCTTCGGCCGGCTAAGTTCGGCGCCGATGCTCGGTTCGTCTCCAAACTCGGACCGGAGCTACTGGGCAGGATGGCTCACACTCGGTGAAAGTTTCAGGCATAGATCCGCAGGCAAACAGGATAGAATAAGGATAAAGCTGACCAGGCAGCCAGAGCCTCACTAAAGTGCGGCCATTAGCTCGTGCGCCCCCTAGCGCCCTCTCCTATGGAAAATTGTATGAGGAAAAAGTGTTTTGGGACTCCCTTTTTTCATCCCCCCACTTGATTGATCACCCCAAAACTATCCAGGAAGGAGCTAAGGTGGATGAGAATTTTTTTGGAAAGATTTGTAAAATGGTGTTAAAGTCATTAGCCAGCCAAAAAAACAGTTTCTATGAAAATGTGGTTGTAACTATACCTACTGTTGTAATCACAACAGGACTCGAAACCAGACTATAGATTTAAAAAGTGTATTTACATTAGCACATAGCATCAGCACACCTCATCCTTCAGTCAGCAGCCGCTCATCTGACAGGACGCGAGCGCACAGTCAACTCATTAGAATGTTGGAAGCATGGACATTCTTCAGGAAGATCATAACATACCTCCCTTTCTTCTACTTGCAGGTAGAGCAAATGAGCAGAGGAATAACAGAGGAGGAAATCAAAGAGAGAACAGGGCAAAGAAAAAGGCAAGAAAATAAAGGACAATGGAGCAGTGAAAAGATCGAAGGACAAAGAAATAACAGTGAGAGCAAAACACCCGAGAAAGAATAAAAAACAAAGAGGGTAAATCACCCCACCATGAAATCATGCAGGTGTTGAGGAATTCTCCTGACCAGTGAGGGTCTTTGAGACAGTTGTGTAGCTGGAGGACCATGAGAATCTGGATTCTCAACATTGACCCTTAGGCTATAACCCAAGTTGTCACCACTGGGACCTGACACTCTCATCTCTGCACAGGTGCAGGAACTGTTGAGGAAATTCGTGATCATGAGCCAACATGTTACCCGAACAGGAATTTTGGTCGACAATGGCTTTGGGAGATTTGTCTCATGAGCGATACTTGGCTACTCTGCGTAGATTCCATTTCTCTCCATTGGCTAACACAACATACAAAGGATGCACCTCCAGAACTTCGAAAGGACCGCAAAACTTGCATAGGCCTTTGATCCAACGACCAGATCTTACTTTGACCCAGTCACCAACAAGTAGGTTGGCAGAAGGCTTGGTTAGAGAATGTACAAGAGAGAGTGCATACATAGGGGTACCCTTATGACTGCCACTCACATTATTCCCTTTCAACAACACTCTGACCCATGAAGGTACTAGTTTGGAAGAAGGTTTTCTACCTCGCATGGCAATGAAGGGAACCACACCAGTGGTGGAATTTTCTGTGGTGCGGTAAGCCTGCACTAATTCATTTAAGGCCTCATCAATGTCAAGATTATTGGTGAGAGTAAGACTAATAGCTCCTTGGTTACCTCTTTCCACAATACCGTTGGATTGAGGATTGTACAATGTGGTGAGGGAATGTTTAATACCACACTCACAAAGAAACTCACACATTTCCATGGAAGTTAGTTGAGTGCCATTGTCCGTAATAAGGACAGTGGGAAAACCTTCCTCTTTAAACATAGTGTGCAGCACTTTAATGGTGACTCTAGTGGTAATCTGAGGAAGCAGATACACAATAAGCCATCTAGAGTGAACATCCATTACAACCATACCAAATCTCTTCCTGGGGTTTACTCCTGGCATAGGTCTAATGAAGTCAAACCAAATGATATGCCTACACCAGGATCATGGATGGAACTGGGGACAGACTGTGGCCCAACCTTAAGTCTCTTCTCACACTCTCTGCATTCACTGCATCTTTCAACCCAATCAACTACCTCACTATCCATGCCCGGCCACCAGAATTCACGCCGCAAATGTTTTTTTGTAATGGTCTGCCCTAAGTATCCTTCATAGGCTGAGTTGAATAATCTTTTGCAAATGCCAAACGGAGGAACTATCTCCACGCATGATAATCTGATCAGGGACAGTGGATAGTTTGTCATTGACAGCATTAAAGGGTCTAACACTACTGGGTAATTTACTCTCCCTGCGTCTACCTTTGAGAATGAGGTTGAGAATTCCCTTTAGGACTTCATCTTGTGACATGGCCTCCGCCCATTCTTCTTTACTGACTACACCACAACTCCACTGGACAACATCATCCACACTGGAGATAGCTCCTTCCCATTCACTCTTTGACACGCCACTTTTGTCCACTTCCTCCCAGTTCAAGGGCAGACACAACAGACAGTTAGCTTGAACATTGCGTCAACCAGAGATAAACTCAATATTGAAGTTGTATTAATGCAACCTGGAGGCACGGCGAGCTAGTCTAGCTGACCCTTTCCCTGTTCCACCTGGAGACACAATTTTGAGTAATGGTTTATGGTTGGTGCGAAGGAAAAACTTGCGCCCCCAAACATATTCGACACCCCATGTGGCTGCTAGGGTTTGTTTCTCTATTACAGAGTAATGGCGTTCAACATTAGTCAAGGTTCGGGAAGTAAACGCTACAGTTCTCTCTGAGGTACCACCATTCTGAGATAATACAGCACCAATACCAGTGTCACTGGCATCAACAGTGACAATGGTTTTTGCGTTAACATTGAAAGGAACCAGAATACCTGCATTACAGATTTCAAGTTTGATATTATCAAAACAATTTTGTTGATCAGTTCCCCAAAATGAAATTGACACCTTTCCTCATAAGTACCTTTAAAGGTTCAGTTTTACTCGCAAAATTCTTCACAAAATTAGAGTGGTACTCTATTAATCCAAGGAAGGAACGTAGCTGGTCTCTGTTACTAGGAATGGGAGCCAATTTTATGGATGCAAGCAAATCTCTCTTAGGTTTGACACCCTCAGAAGAGATGGAGTGTCCTAAGTACTCCACCTCTGTGGCAAGCGAAAATTTTTCTCTACATAGTGTTAAACCAGATTCTAAAAGTCTAACAAGGGCATCTTTTAACGCTAAGTTGTGGCTGCTCAGGCTATCACCAAAGACCAGGATATCATCTTGGAAGTAGATGATATTCTTTAGACCTTTAAACACTTCTGAGACCATCCTCTGAAAAACACTAGCAGCCGAGGACAAGCCAAAAGGCATCCTAGTAAATTGAAAGATACCTTCCGTGGTGATTAAGGCTGTCAAATGTTTAGAGGAGTCATGCAAATGTATTTGGTGATAAGCGTGACAAAGGTCTAGCTTGGAGAAAAATGTTGCTCCTTGTAACAACATCATTAACTCCTTGATATTGGCTAGGGGAAAAGTGTCTGGGATAATATTCTGATTTAAACCCCGCAAATCAACACATTAACGCAAATTTCCATCTGCCTTTTCTGTAATAACGACAGGAGAAACCCAAGCAGAACTCAACGGGCTCAATGACACCACTGGATGACATTTTATCCAACATCTTCTTGACCTCCCCTCTCACCATGATGGGAACCTTCCTAAGCTTATGCTCAACAGGGATGGCACCATGTTTAAGTTTTATTTTGTGAACGTAACCTTCCAAATTACCAAGTTGGTCTCTGAAAACTCCTTTACCTCCCTTCAAAATATCTTCAACTGAGAAGTCATCCACCACCATTACTTGTTTCACAGCGTGAGGGTCAATCCTAATATGAAGGTTGTACTGGTGATATCAACCCAATATGGGGGGCCCAGATTCAACCACATAAACTTGACCTTTGACCTACCTGTTTTTGAAGAAAATGTCCGTCAAAATGTAACCCAATATGTCTATCTGCTTACCTTGATACGCACCGAGATTTATATCTTTGGGTAATAATTTCATGTGGGGCCATTCCTGTTGGTATATTCTCTTTGGTATGCTGGTATATAAGGACCCCGAATCAACCATTAGATAAATGTTCCTGTTACCAATGACAAACTCTGCTTTGGGTCTACGTCTCCTCTTGTCATCTAAGCAGAAAGAATTGGTGAGGAGAACATCTTCATTATCTACAACATCACCTAGGGAAGGTTCAACACAAAGAATTCTGTCTGGTCTGAGCGAACATTCACTAACATGTGTCTCCTCAAACAACAGTGCTACCTTTCCCTTGTTGGCATCTCTACACATTCTGGCGAAATGACCTTTGCGGCCACAAATTCTACATTCTTTACCAATGGCCCAACAATTTTTAGAGTCCGACGTGTGATAAGTGCTCCTGCACTTGCCACAAGTCTTATTACCAAACGTACCAGGATACAACCTGCTGCTGTAAGTACTCCTCCCACCTTTAAATCTGGTAGAGGCAGCCACATCCCCTTCACCCCCCTCTACAACGGATGTTTCACTTTCATTAGTAATGTTCAGTTTGGAATCTCTGCATTCCATTTCCTTCATACAGAACTCTGATTCTTCAACTATTTTTGCTATGTCAATTGCATCTTTAAAAGAGGGGTCTTTGGCAGACCATAAGTGTTCTTGTGTCTTTCTGCTTCTACATTGCACAATGAGTTGACCTTGTATCATTTCCTCAGCCATGGGACCAAATTTACACTTAATTGAAAGTTCATGGAGTCTCGTAACGAAGTCAGCAATGGATTCTCCAACTTTCTGAGGTTGAGTATAAAATTTGTATCACCACATGATGACATTAGTCTCCTTTGCAAATCTAACCTCCAACCTTTTACATCCTTCTTGATAGACATCTTCAATGGGTTTGCCACGTTCATTGGTGACAACAGGCAGGTACTCGAAAATATGTTGGCCTTCTTTACCCAGATTGGTGAGTAAAATCGCTTTTTTCCTATTTGAGCTGAATTTGTGGGCATCCATTGCTTCCAAGTAATGATCAAACATTACAATCCACTCATCCAATTCTATGCTGGGACCACCAGGCTGATTGAGAAAATGTGGAGGAGAAGAAACCGCTGAAACATCTAATGCTGTAGATTCATAAAGAATGAGCAGAAAGTCAAAAAGGATGAATTACAAAAGACGTTCTCGCCTTCCACCCCACAAATTATTTATTGGATGCTCTTTGCTTTTTCTGTCAGCTGCATCCCAAGCAACATTTAAAAACGTGCCCGATCGGTGTGGGGTACTGGCTGTGGACTTTAATTCTTCACGAGAGGAGAGTAGTACTCTGTGATGTGTGGGATCCTCCGCGCGTGATGCCCGTCACGAGCTATGGACTGAAAATCAGCTTGTCTACAACACACGCTCGGTTAAAAACTTGCTCGTTTTCTGTGGTCTACAGCTGATTCTCAACGTGTGTAATTGACAGGTTCGTCAGCTGAGGGGCGTTGTGATGAGCGTCCAACCTTTCCCCAGCAGGTGGCAGCGTCCTCCTCTCAGCTTCCACCTCTGCCTTCCCGATTGCTACCAGCCTGGGAGAGTGGGGAAACAACCATTACAACGCAACTTTTACAACACACTACCATTACAACGAAACTTTTACAACGCAAAAACCATTACAACGCATGTATTTACAACGCATGTTTTTACAACGCAGGTACCTTTACAACGCATACCATTACAACGTAAGTATTGGTAAGTATATAATTATATTTTAAATTTTATATGTTTGGGTTTTTTTAAGGGGTATTTTTAGGGTTCAGGGTCAGTTTTCAGTTTTTGGGTAAAGGGGCATTTTTAGGGTTCAGGGTCAGTTTTCAGTTTTTGGGTAAAGGGGCATTTTTAGGGTTCAGGGTCAGTTTTCAGTTTTTGGGTAAAGGGGTATTTTTAGGGTTCAGGGTCAGTTTTCAGTTTTTGGGTAAAGGGGTATTTTTAGGGTTCAGGGTCAGTTTTCAGTTTTTGGGTAAAGGGGCATTTTTAGGGTTCAGGGTCAGTTTTTAGTTTTTGGGTAAAGGGGCATTTTTAGGGTTCAGGGTCAGTTTTCAGTTTTTGGGTAAAGGGGCATTTTTAGGGTTCAGGGTCAGTTTTCAGTTTTTGGGTAAAGGGGTATTTTTAGGGTTCAGGGTCAGTTTTCAGTTTTTGGGTAAAGGGGCATTTTTAGGGTTCAGGGTCAGTTTTTAGTTTTTGGGTAAAGGGGCATTTTTAGGGTTCAGGGTCAGTTTTTAGTTTTTGGGTAAAGGGGCATTTTTAGGGTTCAGGGTCAGTTTTCAGTTTTTGGGTAAAGGGGTATTTTTAGGGTTCAGGGTCAGTTTTCAGTTTTTGGGTAAAGGGGTATTTTTAGGGTTCAGGGTCAGTTTTCAGTTTTTGGGTAAAGGGGTATTTTTAGGGTTCAGGGTCAGTTTTCAGTTTTTGGGTAAAGGGGCATTTTTAGGGTTCAGGGTCAGTTTTCAGTTTTTGGGTAAAGGGGTATTTTTAGGGTTCAGGGTCAGTTTTCAGTTTTTGGGTAAAGGGGTATTTTTAGGGTTCAGGGTCAGTTTTCAGTTTTTGGGTAAAGGGGTATTTTTAGGGTTCAGGGTCAGTTTTTAGTTTTTGGGTAAAGGGGTATTTTTAGGGTTCAGGGTCAGTTTTCAGTTTTGGGGTAAATGGGTATTTTTAGGGTTCAGGGTCAGTTTTCAGTTTTTTGGTAAAGGGGTATTTTTAGGGTTCAGGGTCAGTTTTCAGTTTTTGGGTAAAGGGGTATTTTTAGGGTTCAGGGTCAGTTTTCAGTTTTTGGGTAAAGGGGTATTTTTAGGGTTCAGGGTCAGTTTGGGGTTTTTGGGTAAAGGGGTATTTTTAGGGTTCAGGGTCAGTTTTGGGTTTTTGGGGTACAGGGGTATTTTTAGGGTTCAGGGTCAGTTTTGGGTTTTTGGGTAAAGGGGTATTTTTAGGGTTCAGGGTCAGTTTTGGGTTTTTGGGGTACAGGGGTATTTTTAGGGTTCAGGGTCAGTTTTGGGTTTTTGGGGTACAGGGGTATTTTTAGGGTTCAGGGTCAGTTTTGGGTTTTTGGGGTACAGGGGTATAAGGTAAAAATAAAATAAAATAAAATTTAAATTAAATCAATTAAATTAAATTAAATTAAATTAAATTAAATTAAATTATATTATTTTAAATTAAAAAAAAATAATATATACTTACCAATACTTACGTTGTAATGGTATGCGTTGTAAAGGTACCTGCGTTGTAAAACATGCGTTGTAAATACATGCGTTGTAAAAGTTTTTGCGTTGTAAAAAATTTGTTGTAATGGCATGCGTTGTAAAAGTATGAGTTGTAACGTCATACATCCGGGAGAGTGACATGCAGGGGTTAATCCACTGTGAGGAAAACTCCTCTCCGAATGTCAGTTCCTTGCCAGCTGACCTCCGTGTTTCTGCACTCTCAGCTGCCACCAAGCATTGCAGCACCGTTCCTCCCGTAGAGCCATGGAGAGGAGGGGAACACTTCCATGCCCAGATTTCCTCAGCCGGCGCTTCTTTGCTAGGTAACATTTTTACGTTGTTCCCTACTATCCCTACTATACTCAGAGCATCCCAGCTGATTGTAGTTTCAGGCTTACTGCACTCTCAATACTCAATGCGCAGCTTATAAATTTCAGTGCGCCAACACTTCAAAGAAAATATTCTCCCCACGCAGAGAAACACGAGATCGACGTGTTGGGTGTTTACTTCAAACATCTTCTCACCCCGCACCAGCTAACGCTCTTTCACACCTTTAATCGCTTCACTTACTCACACTCCCAGTAAAGAAGGTGTTCTCTCCAGGCAAACGAACACCAGAGTGACGTGTTGGGGTTTCACCTCAGGCGTCTTCTCACCCCGCAGTGTAGTCACAGCACGCATAGATTCTCTGCTGTACGCTATGTGCTCCACTGACTGAAGCTCGTCGCCAAGAACATGTTGTAATCACATGGAACTAAACCAGACTGTAGATTTAACAAGCTTATTTCAATTAGAACATAGCATCAGCGCACCTCATCCTTCAGCCAGCAGCCGCTCAACTGACAGGACGTGAGCGCAAAACTCATTAGAATGTTGGAAGCATGGACATTCTACAGAGGCGTGCGGAGCGCGGCGTCAATGAGAGGAAGATACCTACCCATTGGCGAATGTCACTAAGTGATATATATATATATATATAAAAAAAAAAAAAATATATATATATATATATATATATATATATATATATATATATATATATATATATATATATATATATATATATTACCTACTGGCGGTCGCCAGTAGGTATATATAGTTAGGATTGTTTCTCTATGGGATTTTTGAAAATTCTATGTCTAATAACTTTGGCGTTTGTGGACGGAATTGGCTGAAATTTTCAGGAAAATGGCACATTTTGTTTCTGAGCAGCCCTTGAAAATTTGGGGGGGGTTCGTCAAGGGGGGGCTGAGAAAAAAGGGGGGTCCCAAAACGTGTTTTTACCATTGAGTTTTCCATAGGGCGGTTGGCCTCACTTTTAGCCCGAACGGCTGAATGGATTTGCACGAAACTTGGCAAAATTGTAGGGACTGGTAGCCCGATGTGCCTTTTGTAGGTCTCAATATATGTGCTACAGTGGATTTTGAGAAATTAATGTTTAAAAAAAGATATATATCTGTAACAGCGGACCGGGCAGCGCTCCAGGACGCGTACTTTTCGCGCAACGGAGCTTTGTGAAGCGAAGCTGATTGGTTCTCCGGCGTCTGTCAACATTCCAAACAGTCCGTAGCGGCCGCCATCTTGTCTCTCGGTAGGATCGAGAGACAAGAGGAGGCCAAAGCGAAGGGGCAAATGACCATAAGGGGGAATAGTAGATCCTCGCTGACCCCCTACGTTTGATGTGGAGGTTTTAAAAGGGCCCCGCGGGGCAAAAAAAAAAAAAAATAATAATAATCGACCGGCTGAATGGATTTGCACGAAACTTGGCAAAATATTAGGGACTGGTAGCCCGATGTGCCTTTGCTAGGTCTCAATATATGTGCTCCAGTGGATTTTGAGAAATTAACGTTCAAAAAAAGATATATATCTGTAACAGCGCTCCGCTTCGCGTACTTTTCGCGTTACGGAGCTTTGCGAAGCTGATTGGTTCTCCGGCGTCTGTCAACATTCCAAACAGTCCGTAGCGGCCGCCATCTTGTCTCTCGGTAGGATTGAGAGACAAGAGGAGGCCAAAGCGAAGGGGGAAATGACCATAAGGGGGCATAGTAGATCCTTCCTGACCTCTTAGGTTTGATGTACCATTTTGCCAAGTTTGGTGTAATTCCGTTCAGCCATTCAGGCTGTAGACGTATGTAAATGTCCTATGGAAAATTGCATGGGGAAAACACATTTGAAAGTGTTGAAATTTAGAACCAATTAAAATGTTAGTTTGGTTTTGTATTTGTGTGTGATGAAAGTTAATTGGTTATGTATATATTTCAAATGAGAGGAAACCACAGCCATTTTGTGATACTACTGTCTGAGGTACATTTGTGAGGAATTTTTGGTGGTGAATTTCTGGTGTTTGATTTACACAGTACTAACACTTCTCCTACTTTTAAAAAGGTGAGTTGTTAATTTGTAAGGGGAACTATGTTGTACACTTGAAGATAATTTGAAAAATGTTTTCTGTTATTTATTTGCAGTCCTTCTGTTATACTAAATACTTGATAAAGTTAGTTTTATATTATGTATTACTAAAAACGATAAATGAAAGTGATTATTTTTTTCTGCAATTTACAGCAAGCAATTTCAAAATAAAATGGCTCACAATGAAGAGACCGTGGCAATTTCTTTTGAATTGTCCACTACATTGATTGAAATTGAGAGCACCAATAATGAAATATTGTCACAAGGAGGAGATGACTTGTATGATTCCATTAGATTGATTGAAATGGACAGCACCAATAATGAAATATTGGCACAAGGAGATGACTTGAATGATTCCACTACATTGATTGAAATTGAGAGCACCAATAATGAAATATTGTCACAAGGAGGAGATGACTTGTATGATTCCATTAGATTGATTGAAATGGACAGCACCAATAATGAAATATTGTCACAAGGAGGAGATGACTTGAATGATTCCACTACATTGATTGAAATTGAGAGCACCAATAATGAAATATTGTCACGAGGAGATGACTTGAATGATTCCACTACATTGATTGAAATTGACAGCACCAATAATGAAATATTGTCACAAGGAGGAGATGACTTGAATGATTTTTTTGATCAATCTCTTGATGGCGAATTTATCGAATGTTTGGAGACCATAGAGTTACAAGAATCATCATTGCAGACTTTTCATGAGGACATTGCTGATGAGGACATGTTACTAGTTCTTTCAAATTTAGAAAATTCTGAAGAATAAATTTATATTTAGAGGTTGTAGTGAAGTGATTGTAGTATAAAATGAGACTTATAGTATAGAGTGCAACATTTTTATGTTACATGGTAAGTTTACTCATATTTACTTCCCTTCTGCCACTATATTATCTCCAATGTGTATTTGACATCTCTTCTTCATCTCCGGCCTCCTTTCTCTCACTGTGGGGCATATTATCAAGGGGGTTTATCTCCGCTTTTTTGGCTTTAAAAGCCAAGAAAGCGGAGATAAAATTATCTCCCTATTACCAAGCTGTCGCTAGCACCAGTTAGTGACAGCTAATAGGAGATAGCGACCATCTTGGGCCCCGCTTTGCATGTCAGTGATATTTATCACTAATGACATGCAAAGTGGGCGTGCCAAGATGTTAGCGACTGGAAACAGTCGCTAACATCGCTATCTCCTATTACCAACTTTTGGAGATATTCGCGCTAAACGCGAATATCTCCAAAAGCTAACACCTGCCCTGAGCAGTTCTTCACCATGTTATCCAATGGGAGGTGGATAACATGGCTAAGAGCATTTGCTCGATAATGCATGAATATCGCTGACTTTTCAGCGATATTCATGCATTGCGGCCGTTTTTTATCGCATTTGCGATAAACCTTGCTAATAGCAAGGTTTATCTGCGATAAAAATCGCCGATGTGCGGCGATAATTTTTGTCTCTAACAAGTTAGAGACAAAAATTTTCGCTAGTTGTTGGTAATATGCCCCTGTGTGTCTCCGATGCATCTTATCGCTGCTTTTTTGTGTAATTACAGAAGAGAGTAAAATAAAATAGTTTGGAACGTGAAAAGGGGGCAAAGTAGAGTACTCCTCACCCCCTAGGCCTTTTTAGGCGGTCCCAAAAGGATCAGTTTCTGCTTTCCTGAGAGATTATGGTATGAGTTCCATATACCACAATAACTTGCATTACAACATGCAAGATATCTATCTCCTTTTGGAGATATTCGCGCTAAGCGCGAATATCTCCAAAAAGTAACACCTGCCCTGAGCAGTTCTTAGCCATGTTATCCAATGGGAGGTGGATAACATGGCTAAGAGCATTAGCTCGGTAATGCATGAATATCGCTGAGTTTTTAGCGATATTGATGCATTGCGGCCGTTTATTATCGCATTTGCGATAAACCTTGATAATAGCAAGGTTTATCTTCGATAATTTCTGACGATGCTTAGCGGTAAAAAATTCGTTGGTAAGCATCGTTAGCGATAAATATCGCTTAACTTTGGTAATATGCCCCAACGTCTGTTAACGTTCGATTCGAAGGAAATGAGGAAGTGTTGAAAAACATTGTTTGCGCCATCTTGCCTTTTTTGAAATGCCACACTTTTGTGGTGCACGGCAGCCATTTTAGATGTCTTGACCAGACCCACTCTCTGCACGCTGTCGATTCGTAGCATGGCTCCTCACCCTCGCAAGCATCTTCCCCAGGCACTGGTCACCCCCGCTCTCTGTCTTATGCATGGGCAATAAACCTCCCCCCATCTGCGCTGCTCTTCCCTGAGAATCACACTCTGTGCCCGCCCGACACCTCCCTTTCGCCCTATTCACTACCGCACCCTCTGACACTCCTCTTCCTCTGTGTCCGATTGTCCAGGCTATCAGCTAGCCTGCAGATGTAGTTTATGGCCCCAGCTGTAAAGAATCACCCCTCTTCAAAGGAGTTATAGTAGATCAAGGCCCACACCCGATGAGATCCGTCACACCACACGTGTTCCTACTATCTGAAAACCATCCTGTATTGTGATTGGGGAGGGGACCGAGCCTGAAGCGGAAGATTCCAGGAATGACTCTTGGTACATCAAAGTTTTTACAATTATGTGTCACATTAAAAATATGTAGCACTCCAACAAAGTAGTAGGAATATAAAACTTTAATAACATATAAATATATACAACAAAACAAAAACAGTAAAAACATTTAAACAACGAAGAGACCGTGGCAATTTCTTTTGAATTATCCAATAGATTTATTGAAATTGACAGCACCAATAATGAAATATTCTTGTCAGTAGCGGTCTGTTGTGCGAATAGTTCCAAGGCAGCAGAACGCGCTGAAATCTAGATGGCACGAAAGTGATGTCTAGTAAGTTGCCGCCCAGCAAATAACGGCGTGGGGCGCCGCGGGGGTGAGTGAGTCCAGTAGGCACCACAGCTATTCTTACCGGCATCGCAGAATTACTGCTGGGGACAATGCCTGTGCTGTAGCAGGGTCACAGCAGAAACAAAAAGGATTTTGTTGAAGATGTTGTTGGTTTTAAATTTGAAAACAGTTCTGGTGTCAACTGCTATGCTAATGTAGTGGTTAATGTTTTGTTTTCTCTAGAAAATGTAAAAGAGGGGGAGGCAGTCCAAAGTTCCGTTAAAAGGGCAAAGGAAAGGATCGGTGGTTTGAACTATCAGTGAAAAAGGGGAGGGGGTGCAACAATTTTTCCTACCGGGTCACACTGTGCTTTCACCGGAACTGAGGTCTGCAGGATTCTAGTAATTCAAAGTGAGGCTGGCGCCAGCATGGGAGCGCCGACGTCCCGCGGATACAGTTTCGTCACTCCACGGGCGATCATGGCAGTCATTCCCCATCGGGGGTCGGAGACTCCCGCGGCTCCTCTAGAATCTTCAAGGTCGTGGAGGACTACGGTGGTGGAGTCAAGCAGTGACCGGGCCATTTCTTTATGCTGGGCCCGCTCTTGCCAGGTCGACCGCCATTTTGAGAGTTCGGTAGCTACTGGCGATCGCGGGGTCAAATGAGCGGACGGGCTCCACCCTGCCGGGCGAGACGTTGCAGCATGGCCACAGTGGAAGAACCCTTTTCCGGGCGCCTGGAGCGCTGAGGGTGCAGCTGGGAAGCCTCCACCTGGGGAGGCGGGAGAGGCCTGTTCGCACCGTCTCTCCCTCCCAGTGCACCCCACAGCGTCTCGCTTGAGATTTGTTATGGCCGGACCAGGCGATGAGGACGAGGGGGGGGGTCGGAGGCATGTGCAAGACATCCCCCCCCAGTGTTGTCGCAGCCATTATTCAAGAAAGAAGAAGTGTCCCGTCCGTCTTCGGGCCGGGCTTCCGGTAGATGTCGGCCGGACGCCCCTGGCTCTGGCCCCATGAACGGGTTTCTTGGTTTATCGGCTGCAGCCGGATCCCGTCGTCCTCGGCCCCCCGACCGTTGGTGGCCGGACCGGAAGAGCATGTGGCGGGAGTACCTGCAACTCTCAAGGGCCACCGCGGCCGGACTGGGAGAGAGAGGGGAGGGTCGAGGAGACATTCCCCCCCCCTGCAACTGTTCAGCGTTGTAAAGGCAATCCCCTGGCCGGGTCCCGCTGGCCTCGGCCTCTCCTCCGGCTACACCCTACGTTAGGCGTGGCAGCAGGACCTGCCTTATATGGGCTGCTCCCGGCTGGGCGTAGCCGCAACCCTGCCCCACCTTGGAAGTTTCCAGAGTGGGGGCGGATGTTCTACTGACTTGCATTTTCCCTAGTCTATCGATTTTTTTGGCGTGGCAGGCGGTGGGACAGCGAGGGGTGATTTGGTTTCTCTTACTGTTTTTCTGGTCTCTCACCACTGGCATATTTTAACGTTTTCTTGTTTCTAGGACATTAATAGGTTTTATCATTACGTTATGTTATCGTTTCTTTGTTCGTTGTTTAATAAAAGTTCATGTTCATCAGTGGCCTACTGATTTTCGTTTTCCTATTCTTTTCTTTCCAGGTTGTTTCATGCTAAAGTTTCTGTTAACAGGATACAGTGATCACTTCGTTATTATTGCATATGTCCTTTTCACTAGGGGTGCTCTCTGGTCGGGCCAGATGACGTATCTCTAGTAAATGGTCCGGGTGAAACAGGTGCATCAATCAGTGGGGAGTAGATAGGCATGACAGATTACAACGGGGGAGAAAGGTCCGCATTACGTACCCTTTCACTACTTGCAAAGATTTTCCTACGTTTATTTGCAAACAGGGAATACCTCCAAAAAGAACTAATTCCCAAACAGTCAATGTTCGGACAATCAATCAATCAATGAGGAATGAAATAGGTACGACGTGTTAAAGGCTTGCGTTACCTACCCTTCACTATCTGCAAAGGGAGAGAGAATATTCCTATTCTTCCTCGTTTGCAGGCAGAGAAGATCCTTAAGAGAACCAACTTCGAACAATTCAATGCTCGATTGAAACAATCAACAAGGGGTACTGTGAACACAAATGAACGCCGCTTATGTACATACGCATTGCTATTTTCAACAGGTTGTTCCTAATGTTTCTATTTTAGCGAGGTCAAAAAGAGATCCCATTAGTGGCCTACTGATTTTGTTCGATTCCTTTTGTTTTTTTACACGATTTTAAGCTATCTGCAAAGACTAAACAGAGTATTGCGACTCTGTGCTTGTTTGTAAATAGAGAATGAACCAAAGAGAACAATCAATCAAATGGAGAGAGAAGCAGGCACGACGGATTACAAAGGGGGCAAAGGGCTGCGTTAACTACCCTTCACTATCTGCAAAGAGAGAGTACTCCTAATAGAAATGAGGGGTGGGGGGCAGCATTCAAAGCAGATCAGTGTGCATAAACACGAAAATGTTTTTACTTACCACGTACTTGACATTCGACAGCTTATGATATTTGCTATTAAAAAACCATTGAAATTCACTGAAAAAACCATAGGTTATAGACCATATATAGTTAGGAATTAGCATTTACAAAACCTTGAAAATTCACTGCAAAAACCATAGGTTAGAGACCATATATAGTTAGCTGGACATTTTATTGACATAAAACCAATGAAATTCCATATATAGTTAGTTGCACTAACTATATATCGCGCACCCGCAATCCACTGCTGATGATGTCACATATTACATCATTCATGACATGGTCAGTGACATCACTGATGACATCACTGATGACATCTCAAATGACATCACTGATGACATCACTGATGACATCTCATTTGACATCAATGACCACATCACTGATGATATCATTCATGTGACAATACAATGCATCTCCTCACATTTTAATATAACCTCTGTTTCACCCAGTGTTAAAAAGAGTATAATTTTTGAAACCATTGACACACCAATACTAGTTACTACATACGCACTCACTGATTGCTACGTCAACACACACCTTCACTCATTCACCCATACAATCATTCATACATACAATCACTCATCTTTACAACACTATCATATGCACTCATACACCTATACAGACACTCACAGTCTGCCACTCATCCATGGAGTTACTCACACACCTAGTCAGTCCTGTAAAGAATCAATGAGACTTCCATTTTCTTGTCTATACAGTTAAACATAGAGCACCTTACATTTTCAAACATATACTAACACATACTTACCTTCTTATACAATCATTGATACAAGTACAGATTGATCTGCACAGAGTCACACACCTCCCAGCTAGCCACACACACACTCAGTCTCCCATACAAATACTTGGGCAATCAATCAATAACCCATATAGTTACTCATATAGCTACTGATCAACACATGCAGCAGTTTACAGAACAACAGACATAATGATGCACAAATTAAGACAGTTTAGTCACTAACCCATGCACTCAGTGAGACACATTTAATCACTCACTCATACAGTCAGTCATGCACCTACTAAATCCTTCGTCCAGACACTTACACATCCACTCATTCTTCAATATGTAAGACATATTTAAACTTTATAGAAACAAAAAATCACTGGATGTTGTTATCAGTGATGTCATCAGTGATGTCATTTGAGATGTCATCAGTGATGTCATCAGTGATGTCACTGACCATGTCATGAATGATGTAATATGTGACATCATCAGCAGTGGATTGCGGGTGCGCGATATATAGTTAGTGCAACTAACTATATATGGAATTTCATTGGTTTTATGTCAATAAAATGTCCAGCTAACTATATATGGTCTCTAACCTATGGTTTTTGCAGTGAATTTTCAAGGTTTTGTAAATGCTAATTCCTAACTATATATGGTCTATAACCTATGGTTTTTTCAGTGAATTTTCAAGGTTTTGTAAATGCTAATTCCTAACTATATATGGTCTATAACCTATGGTTTTTTCAGTGAATATATATATATATATACACATATATAGTACCTACTGGCGGATTTCTCAAAGAAGATGGCCCGCTCCGCTCCGCTCCTTCCCTGAAAGTTTGGGGGGGATTTGTCAAGCGGGTGCCGAGATAAAAGCGGGGTCCCAAAACGTGTTTTCCCCATGTTAATTTCCATAGGGCGGTTAGACTCACTTTTAGCCCGAACGGCTGAATGGATTTCCACAAAACTTGGCAAAATTGTAGGGACTGGTAGCCCGATGTGCCTTTGCTATGTCTCAAGATATGTGCTCCAGTGGATTTTGAGTAATTAAGGTTCAAAAATATATATATATCTATAGGCGCGCCCCGGTACGCGCACCGGGGCGCGCACCAGCGCGCTACGCGAGTTCGCGAGCGAAAAGCTGATTGGCTCTCGGGTGCCTGTCAACATTCCAAACAGTCTGGAGCGGCCGCCATCTTGTGTCTCGGTAGGATCGAGACAGAAGAGGTGGCAAAAACAAAGGGGGAAATGACCAAAAGGGGGCAGGGTAGACCCCCCTTGACCCCCTAGGTTTGATGTGGGGGCCATAAAAGGGCCCCGCGGGGCAAAAAAATAATAATTTTTTTTCGATTTTCACGGGGGGAGCGCCCGGTACGCGCACCGGGGAGTGTACCGGGGAGCGTACCATGGGGAAAACCCAGTGAAATAGTGAAATAATAATTTAAAGTGCTTAGAGGTAGGGTAGCTCTGAATAGAGTTGTTGTGTTGTTTGGGTGATTCTTATCCTCCATGTTTACTCCCCTTTCCCTAACTCCCCTTCCACATTCAACTTCTTTCAGTCCCCCTTCTTTACTTCCCTTAACCTCTGTTCCCTTCCTTTGCTCCCACACTCATTCCCTTTCCCTTAATCATTTACTTTACTCCTGTCACTCCTTCTCTCAGTCCGTCTGTTCTCACAGTTCCTCATTTCCGTTCCCTCACTCGGTCTCTCTTATCGTCGCTGTCTCTGTCCCCTCACTCTGTCACTACTCTTTCGTCATGCTCACTCCCTACAAGTCACCCACAATCCCTCACTTACCTTTCTTTGCTGCTTCACTCAGACCCTTTCAGTCACTCCTTCCTTTACTCTCTCTGTTCTTTCTCTCTGTCACTCCCCATGTCTTACCCTTATTCACTTTTATCCACCCTCTTTTACCCCTCTTTACTTACACTCACTGCTCTTTTCTCACCCTCCCTCACCGCTGTTCCTTTACTCCGGTTCCGTCACTACTCCTCATTCCCCATCCTTTACTGTCCTTCCCTTTACTTTCAACACCCACTCACATTCTCCCAGTACTTCTGCTTTAGTTTTCTTCCTCTCTCTTCCCTTCTTTCGCTCCCTTATTCATTTTCCTTTTCTCACTTACACCCTATTACACCTTCTCTCAGTCTTACTATGTAATACACAGTCCCTCTGTGTTGCTCCCTCTAGCTCTCTTTCTCTTAACATCACTCTCTCTGTCCCCTTCCCTCATGCTCACTCCTTCATTATTTTTTTTTATTTTTTTTTTTGGTGCGCGCCCCGGTGCGCATACCCGAAGGAAAAAAGAATGACAGAGTTTTTAAAAAATGTAGCATTTTTTTATAAATTGGAGGTAGTTCTAAAAAGAACTGTTTTTTTAATTCTTTTTGTTGTTTTATATTTTTTTTATTTTTTTTTTGAACATTGTTTACTTTTTTGGGCTTTTCTGAACAGTTTTATATTTTTTTGTATCTTTTATGGGGAGAAACAAAAGACAGGGAATTGTAAACGGCTCAACTGGAGCAAAAAAAAAAGCAGGAAAAAATTAGGTTTTTTTGGGGCAATTGTGGTTGTCACCAGCAAGGACGATGAGCTTTACGCTCTGCTCACCATAGCTGATGGTCTTACCACAAAAAATACATGTGACCCTGAATTCACCAAACCGTGGTTGTATGACTGGCATCATCTCCCTTGTCTCTGGTCCCGATGGAGTGGGTTGCTTTCTTTTGGAGGTGCTGGGTGAAGATTGGGGAGGGTTACTGGCCAGTTCTCTCACCTCTGCAGCAGCATAGTTGTTGGGATGCTTGCGCTGCATATGCCGAATCATGGTGTAGTTGCCAAATGAATATTTCTTATTAGAGTTCCCCCTTGAAAGTTCCATGCCACAGATTCGGCAAGTCACCTTTGGCGCATTCACTTTCTTCTTGCCCTCTGGGATGGAAAAAAACTCCCATACAATGTGCTCCTTTGGCCTATATGGGGTATTGTCTTCTGGCAGGAATGTCCTTCTCCCCTCCTCCTCCTCCTCCTCCTCCTCTTCTTCTTCTTGACCACCAATGTGATGTTGTGGTGGTCCTCTTGGTGGTGGTGGTGGTGGTGGTGCAGATGCTCCAGCTGCTGCTGCTACTGTAGCCATTTTAAAGTACAAAATATCAGTGACAGATCTCCAAACAGGTCTTCCTCAGTCAAAGGACAAAGTCAGAATAAGGAAAAAAGGTGGGGGCTTTCATCATTTGGAAAAAAAAAACTGTCCTGGACCAATGAAAAGTGTTATTTTCAGGTCACATGACCCGGACTTTCATCATTTGGAAACCAAAACTGTTCTGCACCAATGAAAAGTGTTATTTTCAGGTCACATGACTCGACGCGCTTACGCTACGCGCCCCGGGGCGCGCCCGGCGGCGCTTATGTTGTGCGATCGTAGGCGCTCGGGTGCTTCCGGGTGCGCTTACGCAGTGCGTCATATGACGCATCACGCGGCTACGCGATACGTCACAATGTTGTTTTCGTTCGTGGGAATAGCGCTAACGGGACGCTCACCGGTACGCGCCCCGGGGCGCGCAGTAGCACGGCGCTTACCGGTGAGCGCATCGGTATGCGCCCCGGGAGCGCTCCGGGGCAAAAAAATAAAAAATAAATAAATAAATAAACATAAAAAAATACCATTACATAATTATACAATATAAAATTCGTTATAAAAAATATTACTTTTCATACCTATAGAGATTTGTTATTAAAAAACCTTTGAAATTCACTGAAAAAACCATAGGTTTCACACCAGTTATAGTTAGGAATTAGCATTTAAAAAAACTATTAAATTCACTGAAAAAACCATAGGTTTCACACCAGTTATAGTTAGCTGGAAATTTTACTGGCATAAAACCATTGAAATTCCCACGTTATAGTTAGTTGGACTCACTATAACTTGCGCGCGCAATGCACTGCTGATGACGTCACATATTACATCACTCATGACATGGTCAGTGACATCACTCATGACATCACTGATGACACCATCCAGTGAATGTGTCTTTCCGAAAAATAAATATGTGTTATATATGTATATGTAAAAGTTGATGGAAGAATAAATGTTTAAATAAGTGTTTACATGGATGTTTTTAAAAAAAAATTGATTGGTTAACTGGCTTATTAAGTGTATCTTAGGCAATACATATATTAGTGAGTAATGTTTAAATATTTAAATATAAGGATTAGTGTTTCACTTTGTGTATAAGTGGCTGCATGGGTTGGTGAGTAGCTACATGTGTATGTATATGGGTTATTAGATGTTTGTTTTAATATCAGTATGAGTGTCTATATGGTTTGGTGGGGTATTACTTAGCGCATAGATGCATGAATGACTGACTCTCTGTTTGTATGTGTTTTGAAGACAGCATATGTGCAGGACTGTATGGGTGGATGAGTGTGTATATGTGTATGTTAGTGAGTGAATGACTGTCTCACTAGTGTCTTTATCAGTACCTACATATGTTTTAATATAGTATATGTGAATGTTGATGTATATAAGTGAGTATATGTGAGAGTAAGATATTGTAAGAGTTCCTGTTTAAATAAGTATGTGTTTCTATAAGTGATTGTTTAAGAGAATAAATATGTGTAAATTTCCTTAGAAGTAAGGTGGTAGTGTGTGTATAGCTCTATATGCAAATAAATGGATGTTCAATAGCTTATTTGCATGTGTGAGTATGTGTGTGAGTAACTTCCTGTTGACTGTCGGTGTGTAACAGGATGTATAGGTGTATTACTACATATGATAAGTGAGTATATGTATGAGTGACTATATAGAACTGTTTGGGAATGAGTGGATGTGTATATAGATGGTGGAATTACTGAATTGGTTGTTGTAACTGATATGGGTATCTCCATTTTTTTGAAAATGTTAGTTTCTATTTTTGAATATGTGTTTCAAGGGTTAAATTACAGTGAAAGGAGGTCTGTCACTCTGTCACAAGGATGGTGTCATCAGTGATGTCATGAGTGATGTCACTGACCATGTCATGAGTGATGTAATATGTGATGTCATCAGCAGTGCATTGCACGCGCAAGTTATAGTGAGTCCAACTAACTATAACGTGGTAATTTCAATGGTTTTATGCCAGTAAAATTTCCAGCTAACTATAACTGGTGTGAAACCTATGGTTTTTTCAGTGAATATATATATATATATATATATATATATATATATATATATATATATATATATATATATATATATATATATATATATATATATATATATATATATACACACATAGTCCAGTTTGTAACAAAATACACCCCTTCCAATCACAATTTGAAAGATGATACACCCCTTTCAATCAGGCTTGCCTTAGTCTTCAGGAATTCATAATTGTTTCACTGAGTACCCTAATTTGTTTTGTACCCTAATGCATTTTGGATCATATATGGCCCTTCTCAAGGGTAATATGTACTTGTACTTATGTTCGTTGAGTATTGAGGATGCCTTGATGCAACATAGTGTCACGAAAATCAAGGGTTTTCAGAGAACATGATTAGTTATGTGCTCTACATGGGACTCTAGCTGTAAATGTGTCAAAAAACAAACAGTAGAATGTAAAGTAAGCTACGACTAGTATGCCATGGTACTTTGTGGCCAAGAGGACTTTGACTTTGCTAGTATCAACAGGTGGTCACAGACACAGTAGGGCCAAGAATGGCATTCTGCCTGAACTCAGCTCACCCAGCTCTAAAATAGTGGCACATAAAAACACAACTATTACTTGCTGTTACTGGTCCTTTGTGCTGCATTATACTTGAATGCATTAAAATGGTTCATAAAGTTTCTCTTCATAAATGACTGTTGATCAAATAACATTTAATTAGGGGGCTCATGTGCGTACCCAGATGATACCACTTCTTCAATTGCCAAACTCATACAATGTATAAGACAGACCCCATTTTGTTGGTATTCACAGTAGCTCATATCTTTCTTTAATTCGAACCCAAACATCAAGCATGTTAAAATGTACATATAATTTCTTTGCAGAATTCATTATGACAGATTATTGTTATACATCATCAGCTTTATATTTACACCCCCTCGTTGCAGGCTCAGTCAACCTTGCTTCATGCACATGATTATGCAACATATCAGAATCACAGCTTCAGCATAGTCAATTTCCATGAGTCACAAAGAAAACAAGAGGTTATTAGCTGTGCAACTCGGGCTTATTAGCCCATTGCCCCTCCCATTCACTGATGTGACTCTGGTATACCGTTCTGCTGGGAGCCATGCTATTAGGAAAGGCAGACAATGAGACAGAAGAGTAGAGGGGATACTGCCCACAATAGAAGATGCCAAATACAAGTGGCCCTCTCGGATTGACTACTGGCATGTCTTCATTAGTCCGGAGTACTGTTTACAAGATATCTGGAAAAATGCATTATAAAAAGGATTATATGGCCAGAACAAAAAAATGGCTTTAGACCTGTCAGCCTTAGGGTGGTCTTCCCCCAAATGTTTTGCATTCCTCCTCCACTTTCTTTCTGATTTTGGTTTTGTTGGCGTTATGACTCTGTGCATTTTTCCAATGCTAACTAGTGGTAACATGCTTGTGCTCTCTCATTGAAACATGGTGAAATTGGTTTACACCCAATTTGCACATTTAATTTACAGTTAAGTCCCTAGTAAACTGGCATTAAATGTACCCAAGACCTGCAAATGAAATGCTACTAGAGGGCCTGCAGCACTGATTGTGCTACCCATTTAAGTAGCCCTTTAAACATGTTTCTGGCCTGCCATTGCAGCCTGTGTGCGTAGTTTGAAACAGCCATTTCGAGCTGGCAAATTAACTGTTTGCCAAGCCCAAACCTTCATTTTAAAACATATAAATCACTCAAGGATTGGCCCTAAATAGCCCATAGGGCAGGGTGCAGTGATTTTAAATAGTTTGACATTTACTATTAAGTCTTACATGTTCCAGGTAGTGAAAAACTCTTAAATTACTTTTTCACTATTGCAAATCTTACCTCTCTCATAGAATAACATTGGGTGCCTTGTTACACTTAATTAAGTGATAACTTTCAATTGGGAGCAGGTAGATAGCACAAGTTTGGTGTCTAAATAATTGTAATTAAAGCCTTCTCTAATAGCAAAGTCAGATTTTAAGTCACAACTCTCAAACGGCTCCTTTAGAAAGGTGTCCTTTTCTTGTCTTAACCATTTGATGTCTGCTGCTGTAGATATGAAAAAGCAGTTACAAAGTTGGAAGGGAGTTAGGAAGTGGCCGGATTTCGTATTCACAGTGTATCTCCACTACAAGTGACAATGTGGATAAGATAAAATCCAGAGTACAGCCGTCAAAGCTCAAGAATCCTGGTTGTTAGCCAGTCTGGCATAATGAAGGATGAAATGGTCGCTATTTGTGCTTGAGGCCGTCGTGTTATAATGTGAAACGCCACATCCGTAATCCAGTAATATGGTAGTCTGACCGCTTGATAACGTGACTAAAGTCCAACTTCCAGCTGGCAACTGAGAGTTGCTCCACGGTCACTTTGTTACTGCTTTTTTATATCTTCCTCTAACGGCAACTGAGATTTGTGCTCCGGGACACTATTATTGTTCGGGTCTGGGACTATATATTTTTTCGCGCCCATCACCAATCTTCTTCTTACAGTGTTCCATGCATCCATCGAGCCTTGAGAAAGTCTTGGTACGGACTGTTTACCGACGAACACGTGTTGGCTGTTTCTTCTGATGTTCATGAATAAATTGAATAACATACACAAAAGGGCTTCGGCTTGATCATCTTGTCTCAAGGAGAACATTGTTGATGAAATGTGCATATATTATGATTACTTTGCCTTGCTTTGTGATACAAAATTGCTATGACTAATAGGTCATTCTTGACACTGCTAGCAGGATAGTGCTTAACCGACCCCTTTTTGCAACAGACCCTGCAACAGACCACACAGCAGGAAGCACCCACAAGCACAGCTGGCTCATAACATTTCACCCATCCACACATGGCACCCCAATGCCAGGTGTCAGCATGCCAGAAGGAGGTGGCCGAACAGGTGTGGGTGGGGTCCGAATCCATGGAAGGTGAAATAGATTACGTATGTTGGTGTCTATTATCCTTCAGGTACCACCTACACCCCGCAAAGAGGACCAACACTTCCATAGAGACACATGCAGATGCACATTCACAGTACAGAACCACACCCAGGGGCACGCAAATAGCAGTCACACACCCACTTTGGCTCTGCGTATGACAACCTAGGCCACTCCCCATACGAATTGAGTGGGTGATGACAAAACTGCATGTCAAATTCCCAACTTGCTACCTGCGGTGACATGTCTGCACCCGCTGTACACAGCACAATGTAACATTGTAGGGTCCAGGGCTGTCATGCATACAACAAGACCAAAGGAACACATGCAGATATTATGTTGCACTGGGTACGGGTATGTGCGCCTGGCCCCCTTATTGGCAGGGCCACATGTACAGTGACGCCTGTGCTGGATGTGTGTGGCGTGAGTGTAAGCGGTGCTGGCAACAACTTGAACAGTGAACACCAGTGCACCGGAAACTGAAAACACCTGCATAATAGAGTCAACTACTGAGCAACATTGAGGGAGCCGGAGCAAATACAGAGGTCACCCAACATGCAAACAGAAGTGTCTATGGGTTGCGGTGCACTGAGTCAGTGGCACCTGGAGTGCTGAGCAGGGGATCAGGCAGAAGATGGCAACCACGACAGGTGCGAGCAACTCTGTCAGTTTGCCAGTACGACCACTTGGACACTGGCAGTTGGAGTTGGTCCTGGCGGTGGTGGCGTGTACCTCCTGCGGTGATGCAACTTCCGGGCTGGTCAGGACTCTATTTGATGTGTGAGCCCTGGTGGGCCGCAGTTGAGGCAGGACGCAGCGGACAGCGCAGGGCCACAGACACATGGCGTTGATGACCCGAAGGCCATCGCGTCAGAGCCCATCTGATATCTCAGAAGAAGGGGTCCCGCACCTGACCAGCACAGAGTTAGTGGCCCCAGATGCAGAGCGGCCGGGACAAGCACCCTGCCACGGGACGGTGACTTGCAGTGCACTGAGGTAGGGCCATGCAGACTGGGCGGGTCCTCGTCGAAGGTGAATGTGGCTGAGGGTTGCGGGGGACAGTGGAAGGTGTCCTCCAGAGCATGATGCAGAAGGTCTGATGTTATCCAGAAGCAGCAAATGGTGGAGTGGAAAGCGACAGCCTCGTTGCCAGTACCAATTCGGTATCAGCTACATGAGGATGAAAACTACCCTCTAGTCCATAGACTCAGACGCCACCAATGTACGACCAGTGAGTGTCCATGAATGTCAGGGAACAGACTTAGTGGCACCGGGGATGAGAGGGGATGCAGTCTGCGATGATGCCGGTACACTGATATGAACTCTGCCATTGCTAAAGCAAGACTCTGTGACCTACTGGACCGCAGTGTAGGCCAGAGGCAGTGGTCAGCAGTGGCCCACAGCCACGTGTCATTGGCTTGCGATACACAGAGTTAGTGACACCAGGGCAGTTGTCGGTTGTGTTCGATCACATCCGTAACGATGATCCTTTTTTGCTCCTGACTGAAACGTGTCATCCTTTTATTACACCTCTCCTTGCGTGCAGTATGTACTCTGCCATTGAAAAATTGATGCTCAGTTCCAATTGTGCAACCAACTCGACCGCAGTGTAGGTGGTAGGCGTTGCCAGCAAAGGGCCACAGGAACGTGTGGTTGTGATGCTATACATAGACTTGGAGTCACCACATCGAAGGGAGTATAGTGATTTAAAGTCTGCATTGCCATGTGTACCCGGCCATTGCATGATCAAGACTCATTTCCAAATGTGTGACCTACTCGAGCTTAGTGTGGCCCGGGAGAAGTAGTCCGAGTGGGCCCACAGACACGTGTGGTTGTAATGCTATGCATAGACTTCGTGGCACCACATCGAAGGTAGTATAGTGACTTCAGCTCAGCCATAAACATCATCCTCAACTATAGTGTAATAAAGACTCAGTTCCAAATGTGTGTCCTACTTGTCCGCTATGTCTGCCGGTAGAGTACGTCAACGAGAAAGGAGTACTGCGGGTCTGTGACGCGGAGGCTGTGCTCCAACTTTACACCAGGTCAGAGCAGGTGTTAGTTTCCTATGCCTTATCGTATGTTTTGGGGTCTTATCGCCGATCTCGCTGGTCGTTATGAATGTTGCGAAGTGGTGTTGTTGTGGATTTTCGCACAGGAACGCCTACTCTGCATCTCATTAGTGATAGTTGCCTGGGTCGTCTGTGGCAATGTATTTTGAGGCTGTTATCGCTGGTAAACTGGTGCTATGTGCTGTTAGCACCAGATTGTGAATGGGGTGATGAATTTATTGTGACTTTGGCTGCGATAAAGTGCCGTTAACTCAGCGATAGCTCCTTGAGAATATGCCCCCTGCAGTAATGTGGTTTGAGCTGGCCAACCTGGAAAGTTACACTGCGGTTGAGTTCAAACAGTTTTGTAAGGAAAGGGGGACTAGTAGCCAAGAAAGGCACCAAGCAGTTGGAGCTTCAGAAATCTCTGAGGGCGTGGACCTTGTTTCACAGACAGCAACAGTGGATGGGAATAAGGAGGATGATATGGATGAGCAGGAGCAGGTGGTGGATACCAGCCCTGAGATACAGCACTCAGTGGATGAGGATGAATCATTTCCTAAGCTGGAACTCCCTGCCAGAGCAGGAAAAAGTGTATCTTTGCATTGCCTGTCCCCAGAGGAGTTGGTGGACAGGTAGGCAGAGAAAGAATTTTGGCTGCAGGTGGCCGGGTTCAAGATGGAGAGAGACCCAGCCCTGGAGGAAAAGAGAATGACATGATGAGCTCAGTCTC
Organism: Lissotriton helveticus; assembly: GCF_964261635.1. NCBI lineage: Eukaryota > Metazoa > Chordata > Amphibia > Caudata > Salamandridae > Lissotriton > Lissotriton helveticus. Next base: position 1,063,247,845 of record NC_136070.1, on the reverse strand, counting down.
AGACGGTTGGACCTTTAAGTCAGACAAGCAGAATCCAGGAGCCAGGGTGACAGCATACCCACAGTGTCTGAAGAGGACATGAAAGTTCACTTCCCTAAAGATCTGGAGCTTGATGTACGACCGTTTTATTTTGCGAGCCTTTAATTGACTCGTAACTAAGGACTCGCAAAATGAAATGTACTAATGTGTTTCAGACACATTTAGCGATTCCCAATGTGGTCGCAAATGACCTACCTCATCAATATTCATGAGGTAGGCTTCAATTTGCGAACCATTGGGAACAGCCTGTAATCACAGGGATGGTGACTTGCTGGGGTCAGCAGACCCCCCATGTCTGTGATTACTTTTTAAATAAAGCAATATTTTTTTGTAATGCACCCTGTTTTCCTTAAAGGAAAACAAGCTGCATTGCAAAAATAAAAATGAAAGGTTTTCTTTTTTTTCTGTGGGACCACTGCCTGCTCTTATTTTTTTTTTTTCACCTGCACCCACAAAGGAGAAGGATTCCCTTAGGGAACCCCTTCCCGTTTTTTAAATGGTTACCTCCTCCTCTACGAGGTTGGTAAATTATGAATGTTTTGCAGCAGAATTCAAGTTGCAAAACATTCATACATACCAGTGCTATTTGGTATTAGGAAGGTACGCCTTAAACACGCCCCTTCCCAATACCGATCGAAAAAGCAAAATGCGATTCTGTAACAAGTTACTGAGTCACATTTTGCCTTTCGTACAAGGCAAAATGCATTCTACCTATCTCAAATGGCCTGATGGGCCATTTGCGACCAGTAAAATGCTTTGTACATCTGTCCTATAATGCCCAACTCTTTGTTAGGTGGTCACTTAGACAAGTGGATTTCTGCCTATGAGGTGGCCAATATGATGCACAGAGTTCCAGAAGAGTTTTGCGGTGCATCATTCTGGAGACACAAGCCTACAGTGGGGAGGGATACCTTACTTACATTGGTGGTGGGGGACCAAAAGAATTATCTCCCAATGAAAATTATCCTTACCAGGAAATGTGGACTTGCCCCAGAGAACTGCAGCATTAGTTTCAGGGATAGCTAAAAGTTGCAGAACCAGTCTTTGGTGGATTTTTTAATTATGTCGGCAAGGCACTGAAAGCTCATGTGCGGGGCAGCAAAGTTGATGATTTTACAAGGTTGTTTAATCTGATACTAAGAAAACACTTGATAAATGTCTGTTTTACAGAGCTGGGCCAGCACTTAGTTCATGGTAAGCTCACTGACCCCAGGGAGCTTACTAACGAGGCTTCTGGGTGAGCACCAGAGTGTCCAAAAAGGTATCAGGGGTTACCAGAAGGGTGGTCAGGGGTCCCACCAGAAGAAAGAGGGGGGAGAAACACTTAAAAATAAGATGTTCTCTAAGGTTGTATGACTGAACCATGCACGCTTGAACAGCAGAGTAACTGTTGCATGTTATTGGGGCAGTTTTCTTTCTCCGGTTCTCCCTCACCCCTGAGCTCACGCATTTGTGTACGCATGACATATATAGTGGTGCCAGTATGCCTGTCAAAAATAAAATTTACAGGCTGTCAGATACGGTGATGGCCAGTATCAGGGGGAGGTCTTTAAAATGCTGGCATTAGGGGTAATTGAGCCGTTCAACATTCCCTGGTCCAGCCAAGTGGTGCTGGTACCCAAGGCAGTCCCATTGGGCACCACCCCAGTACTCAGGTTCTGCGTGGACTGCGGAGGACTCAATTCCATCACTGTTAGACCTGTCAGCCTTAGGGTGGTCTTCCTCCCAACTTTTTGCCTCCCGCCTCCGTTTTTTTTACCTCATTTATGCTGCACTTAGGAATCTGAGCACTTTACCACTGCTAACCAGTGCCAAAGTCCATGTGTTCTCTCATTTAAACATGGTAATTGGCCCATACTCAATTGGCAGATTTAATTTACTTATAAATCCCTAGTAAAGTGGCACTATACGTGCACAGAGCATGTAAATTAAATGCTACTAGTAGGCCAACCACCCACATAAGTAGCCCTTTAAACATGCCTAGGCCTGTTATTGTACGACACAAAAGAACACAGGTGGTCTAGATGCCAGATAATCTGGCAGGGCTGTCAAAATGGACTAGCACAGTCGCCGAGGTGCCTAAGTCACCCAAAGACAGCCTCTAAGATAAGGGTGAACAGCCAAATGTGGCAAAACACAACAGACACTGTAAAGACACCAAAATCACATCAGAAAGTGGTTGACAAAATCCACGCCATCAGGTAAAGGGTTATCATCAAACAGACTCGATGATCAGTCATATCATCTGGCCCACCCAGGTGTGAGTTGGCTAATCCCCTGATCATTGGGATACAGACGCCACACCAGTAGTAGTTGGTCTTGGATTTGGTCCACCAATCAATACGGAATGCCGTCTAATAGCTGATCTTTGATGGTGTGTAGTGAAAGTACAGTGCAACAACAGACAAAAGTGGTGAATTAAAATAGGATGATGTGTCCTCCATACATCAATTTTATTCCTTAGCCGAACAACATCCCCTAATTAAAAACCAGAACAGTGCAAAAAGAGACAGCAACAAATATCTGTCTAAAGAGGGGCCAACATGTTTCTGCCTAGTGGGCAACCTGTCCCATGGCTTTCATCAGGGCCTCTGTTCTATGAATAGTTGCACGTGTTATTTGAGAAATTGTGACTAAACTAAAACATACCAAAAAGTGAAAAAATAGTGAAAAATATTAAAGGTTGGAAACAATACAACCTGTACCAACCTAAGGACACAAATCCTCCATGTCAATTGGAACGATTATTTCTAAGGAGAAAATATACAGTGGTTAGTGTCACAATCACAGTATCTACCATTCCTCTACCCACAGTGGTGTCACCCTAAAATCATTAGCAACAAATAAACCAATTTTGCTCAGCCGTCTTGACAGGGGAAAGGACCTCACCTCACCTGGACCATGCTCAGGTTCTACGAGGCCCCGCACTATGGATAAATGAAGCAGAACAGAGAGTGGAGACACCGTGAAGCTATTACTAGCATAGTTCAAAACATGTCCAGCAAAAATCTGTTATTGAACAGCCTGAGTGTGCAGCTTAAACTACCATTTTGACCTGGAAAAATAAACCTTTTGCCAGGCCCAAGCTTTCCTTTTTAATACATTAAAGTCACCCCTAGGGTAGGCCTTGGACAGCCCAGAGGGCATAGTGTATGTATTTAAAAAAGCAGGACGCGTACTTTTAAGTTTTATATGTCCTGGTAGTGAAAAACCCTTAAATTCGTTTTTCGCTACTGCAAGGCTTATATCTCCCATAGGATAACATTGGAAGTATCTTATTACATTTTATAAGTGTAATGCAAATGGGAAGATATAACTGTTTCAAGTTTGGTGTCTGGAATCCTAATTTAAAATCCTGACTTATGGTGAAGTTGGTTTTAAATTACAACTCTGAAAATGCCACTATCAGAAATTGCTATTTTCTTCTCCTAAGCATGTGGATTCCGCTTCCTGTATCCTGGGTTACATGACTAGATGTACCTGGCAGTAGGTATTTGTGTATTGCTCTCACACAGTGAAACAAAGGGCCATAGGTGTTGGCAGGATGGACCATCTCTGACTTGAGGTGGAGGCGCTGTCACCTACCGAACATGCACATCACAAAGGCTATGCCTGAGCACACTCAGATGGCACCTGTCTAATGTGACCGCAGACCAGCTGGGGCAGGTAAAGGAGGCAGGGAATTCCAAACATCTCTGGAAGGGGGGGGGCTCCAGAACCTTCCCCTACTTCAAAGCTGGCACCAAGTAAAAATAATGACCCTTTGACCAACTCTGTTTCTGTGCTCTGCTGCCCTGCTGATCTGCTACCTGAGTGAATGATTGGACCTAATTCCTAAACCCAGTACCACCAGAGTGACGCCTAGGGCCAGTTGGCTGGCCTCTTGATCAGAAGCTTCATTGACAGAACAGCCTTCCCCCATCTTGAAACCAGTACCTGGACTCAGTCTGCTGTGAGTCTCGTCTCCCAAGTAGTGCAAGCCCAGTCCTTTACCCTTGGAAGTGGACCAGCCCAGCTGTGGTCCCAGCAGAACCGATGCCGCAAGACACATCACCTTATAAAACCCCTCTTGGGCTAGCACAGCCCCTTCAGGAACCACAGCGCAATGCATCGCCTCACAAAACTCTGCATTGGAACTACTGCACGACACATTCTCAATAAAGGAATTTGCATTGCAAGTCCCTCGCTGACGGCATCCTCTACGACGACGCAGAACCTCATATTGCTGGCTCCCAGTGTCCCTGAACCACTGCTGCGCAATACATCTCCAGACCAGGATCTCGCATCTCCTTATCTGTGTGACACATCCCCAATGTGGTACCTTGCAATGCTCCATAACCAGGATTCAGGGTACTTTTTTTCAGCTGGCCTAACTTGGTCCCTGTATCCAGCCTGTGCTCTATAGAGGTCGGCATGAACTTGTGACTTTGTCCTGGTCAGGAGAGACCACATAACCACAGTTGGCACTCTTTGCTGTTAAACACTATTTTCACTTAAACCATTAAAATTGCATATCTCCCATTCTACTGATTGGATTTTTATCATTTTGGTCTCAAATAGTTTATTGTATTTTACTCAATGTTTCTAAATTGGTGTGGAATTTTTCTTGAGTAGCATTTTCACTTTATTACTGTTTGAAGTGTTGCATAAATACGTTACAAATTGCCTCTGAGTTAAGCCTAACTAGTTTTGTGCCTACCTACCAGAGGGTTAAGCACTGGATAATTTGGGGTTTACTTGTGTTTCACCCAGACAGAGATCGGTCTGCTTAAGTGGAATTTCAACCACCCTCAACCTGTAACCAATTTCCAACAAGTGTGAATGGTGGTGACATTCAAACTGCACGAGTGCCCCCTGGTTGTGCTGGCTGCGTCCAATGAGGATTAGTTTTAAATCATTTTTCCAGGGCTGCTTAAAGTTTCTAAACTAGTCGAGCCCGGAACATCAGTAATAGTACTATTACATCCGGTTACAGCAGAACGTAGGAACACGTTGCGTCAGGAGCAATGACACGCCTAAACTTTCATATCATTTTCATAAAGGATTACTGCCAACACCTGAGGGCTGAGAGTCCAACGTTGAATTACTTATTACCGAACCTTAAAGGGAAAGCAATCACGTGACCTCGTAAATGCTGAATCACGGTGACGATTTCAGCTATGTGTTTGTACAGTTCCACTTTTATCACATGCGGATATTTTGCAATTGCCTACACAGCCACTCCTCTTACTCACTGAAACAAAACGAACTCGATTGAATCACAGTCAAACACGCACTCAGCGTCAAACACCCGCAGGCACGCGCGCGCACACGGTCAAATTCAATTCTATGCACACATGAAACAGAGAAATGAAAATTAGAAAAATGACTCCTAATTTTCATGTTTTTCACTTTACACAGGGGAACAACTCTCCTCCCGGGTAACCCCTCACAATCCGAATTTGGTTATTTTTTTAAATCACACATTTCCATAATATAATCCATAAATGCAGATGTGCTGTGTGTAATGGTGAATTGGAGCTTTTTCCTGTTCTAATAAAAGTGTGTATACACGTTTTTTAGTACAGCTCCTCTACATAGCATGTTTTGGTCAGAATAGTGACTGCGTGGCCAGATCTACATCATATGGACCAACATTCTCTCCAAATGTTTCATGGTGGACTTCAGGAGGCAAATAAGCAAATAAGGCGTTACTCTAATGGGTTTTCTCTCTTCCCCGTGTTTAAATAGAAATTATATTACAGGGGGAAAAACTGTCCATAAATAACATTTAGAAACCTAGGGAGCAGCAGAGTCTTCAGGTCTTCATTGACCTTATAGATTTCCATAGGTATTCCATATAGTCCTAGGCTCTTATTCCTGAGTCTAGATATAATGTCTTTCTCGACCTCATCAAGGGTAAAGTTGAGACAATAGCTTACGATAAAGTTTATCACATCCCAATTACCAGTTGCATTTCATTTAAATATATGCTAACAATGTTCCAGAACACATTTTGGCTAACAATAAATATTTAAAACTTAAAACCACAGGACACAATAGAGCCTGAGTAATAATTTAATACAGACCATAATTTAAGACAACAAGATCAAAAAACATAATTAATTACACAGCAATGCATAAAAAAACCATACAAGATGGACGAACAAAAACTGGGAAGGATGTCCCAATGTGAGGAAACACATAAACGTGGGGACGCCGAGTAAATTTAAATACTTTCAATTTATGTGCTCTAGAGCACATGTAGACAGTTGGAACGCACTAGAATACAGGAACACCTTATATTACACCAACATAAAATTGTGTGCTAAAACTGTTGAGGATGATTCAAACCAGGTCGAAGCAGGGCCCGACTGGCCGTAGCGGGCACCAGGCGTTTCCCAGGTGAGCCACCAGGGTGGGGGCCGATTTTGGGCCCCTGGGGGGCCGTTTTTGTTACATGGGGACGGCAATATCGGCCCCCTGTAACAAAATCGGCTGAAACTGGTCCTCACAAACAGCTCCACTGCACCCCCTCTCCTTCAAGGGGGGCCGGCTGAGCAGTTTGCCAGGACTGGATTCGGTTCCCAGTGCCTCAGTTACAAACGTTTGATATGCGGCAGCGCAGCAGGAGTTCCTGCTGCACTGCTGTGCATCAAAAGAAAAGGGCAGGAATGCGCTGTATTTACAAGATGAGGCCCAAGGGCTCTGTTATTTAACACAAATGGGTCATAGTAGTTTTACAAACTATAGTGTGTATGTGTTGTTATCTGGAGGTAGAAAGGTCACAGGGGAAGTGTAGTCTACGGGTAACCAAGTGAGGGACATGTAATAATGACCACAGTGTGCAGGTAATTCATGTGCAGATTTATAGGACACTCAAATGAGTGGTAGCGCCAATGAGAGGAACCATAGGTGGTTATAGAAACTTTACTTACTCGGACAGAATGATGGCTTGAAAAATAGCAACAGATTTTGTGATTTATAGCTCGGCACAACACACAAACCAAGGAACTACTTTAAAGCCAAGTAAGAGGACACACAGTCATTTTGACACATTCCCTATTTTACCATTAATGGCAGACCTGGGAATGAGCCAAAATGCCACTCCTTACCAGGAGAGGCGTAACGTGGGGAAATATCTTTATTTCTTCTTGTTACTTTCTCTTTATATGTGTGCTGCATTCTGAAAGAAGAATATGCCTCAGGGGATTGTTTTTGTGCAGGAAGGTGCCCCATCTTGCACAAAAGCAATCCTGCTTGCAACGCAGGCACCCTTGCTCCATGGTGCAAGGATGCCTGAGTTGGTGCAGGCAGCACATTATGCACCAGCACTGGGGAAAGGCTGGAATGCGCTGTATTTTGATAAATATGGCACAGTCCTGCCCTTTCCTTGCAACGCAGTGGAGCATGGTGACTTGGTGCACTGCACTACTTTACTTTTTGATAAATATGGCCCTAGGTGCGCCAGACTATTCAGGGTTGCGCCGGCCAAAGTGGTCTGGGAAGGATCAGTGCACCTTGACTGTCAGAGGTCTATAAACCTGTACACAAGGATGGGCTGATGAATTTAAGCTGGCCACTAATAGAACTATAACTGCTCAGTGGCGGCTGCCGCTGTGTAATGCATATATAAATTATAGAAGTGGCTACAGTGTTTCTCTAGTTAAGGTCATAACTGAGCTTAAATTGAAAGGGCATAACTTTGATGCTATTCAATAAATATTTTGGAAATGGAAGTTTATAGTGTTTTAGTTTGGCATACCAGGTTTCTTGCAGATTCATCAACCATTGGGTAAAAAAAGGGGATCATAAAGTGACATTTCCCATTTTTATTTTTATAGGATTCTTTCTCCCTGATACAGTAAAAATGGAGAGGAGGAATCACCAAACCTGGCATGCAAGCCAATTTTCACTCAAGCAAAAGTTTGCTTGATTTGGTGTCAATCCTTTCGGTCTATTTAGAGAAATTATAGCTAGAAAATAGGTTTCTGTACCTCCTCACATGAAGCCAGCCTGCAAACCACCTTTAGTACAGGGATGGTCCATGAAGTTAGGTTTGTGGATCATTTACAGGCTCCAAATAAAAAAAAGAATGAAATCTGATTAGACATGGCAGTTTTTTCTCCCATTGTCCATTTTGGGTCATCAAACTCAAACCTGGGTCTGATGCTCTCTGCTAGGTTGTCCGCAACCAGAAGAAAAATGTTGCAGGCCATGAGCTGCATGGCTTGGCTTCTCACGTCAGATTGGGTGCATGGACCTGCGCCTAACTGTTGAATACGGAATGTGATGAAAAAAAACTGAAATTCACTGATAAAATCAAGGTTAACGTGAAAATATGAGGTTAGCTTTGGTTCAAAATCCATAACATGTCTCTCTCTCTCTCTCTCTCTCTCTCTCTCTCGCTTTCTCTCTCTCTCTCTCTCTTCTCTCTCTCTCTCTCTCTCTCTCTCTCTATATATATATATATATATATATATATATATATACATATATATATATATTACCTACTGGCGATAGCCAGTAGGTATATATAGTTAGGATTTTTTTCCTATGGGATTTTTGAAAATTCTATGTCGAATAACTTTGGCGTTTGAGGACAGAATTGGCTGAAATTTTCAGGAAAATGGAACATTTTGTTTCTGAGCAGCCCCTGAAAATTTGGGGGGGTTTCGTCAAGGGGGGGCCGAGAAAAAAGGGGGGTCCCAAAACGTGTTTTTCCCATGCAATTTTCCATAGGGCGGTTGGCCTCACTTTTAGCCTGAACGGCTGAATGGATTTACACCAAACTTGGCAAAATTGTAGGGACTGGTAGCCCGATGTGCCTTTGCTATGTCTCAAGATATAGGCTCCAGTGGTTTTTACGAAAATTAACTTTGAAAAATATATATTGGGCTACATTGGGCTATATATATGTTGGAGCCCAAATGTAGCCCAATGTAGCCCAATGTAGCCCAATGTAGCCCAAGGTAGCCCAAAGATGGCCACCAGAGACAAAAATAACAAATGTAGCCCAAATATCAGCCAGATGTAGCCCAACTATAGCCCAATGACAGAATGTCCCAGAGTGTTCTAAAGAACAACTAGAGTGCTAACAGTCCTACTTATTACAAAGGTATGGCACACCTGAAGCCATCTTGATTGGAATAAAGTGGTAACTCTTAAAACATTTAATTTAAAAATGAACAAAATGAGGGGGTTCATTTTGCCATAGAAAGTATGATTAGCGAATATATGACGAAATCCCGCATACCATCAGTCCGCAAAAAAAATCCCGCATGTACTATTAGGCCGCAAATTAAAATAACGAAAACTTTTAGAACGAATATGCCTTTAGCATACACTAAACAACTAAACTACCCTAAACCCTAAAACACTACCCCCAGCATGACCCTACACTACACAAACAGTACAACACTACCCTAAACCCTAAAACACTACCCCCAGCATGACCCTACACTACACAAACACTACAACACTACCCTAAACCCTAAAACACTACCCCCAGCATGACCCTACACTACGCAAACACTACAACACTACCCAAAACCCTAAAACACTACACCCCAGCATGACCCTACACTACGCAAACACTACAACACTACCCTAAACCCTAAAACACTACCCCCAGCATGACCCTACACTACACAAACACTACAACACAACCCTAAACCCTAAAACACTACCCCCAGCATGACCCTACACTACGCAAACACTACAACACAACCCTAAACCCTAAAACACTACCCCCAGCATGACCCTACACTATGCAAACACTACAACACTACCCTAAACCCTAAAACACTACCCCCAGCATGACCCTACACTACGCAAACACTACAACACTACCCAAAACCCTAAAACACTACACCCCAGCATGACCCTACACTACGCAAACACTACAACAGTACCCTAAACCCTAAAACACTACCCCCAGCATGACCCTACACTACGCAAACACTACAACACTACCCAAAACCCTAAAACACTACACCCTAGCATGACCCTACACTACGCAAACACTACAACACTACCCTAAACCCTAAAACACTACCCCCAGCATGACCCTACACTACGCAAACACTACAACACTACCCTAAACCCTAAAACACTACCCCCAGCATGACCCTACACTACGCAAACACTACAACACTACCCTAAACCCTAAAACACTACCCCCAGCCTGACCCTACACTACGCAAACACTACAACACTACCCTAAACCCTAAAACACTACCCCCAGCATGACCCTACACTACGCAAACACTACAACACTACCCTAAACCCTAAAACACTACCCCCAGCATGACCCTACACTACGCAAACACTACAACACTACCCTAAACCCTAAAACACTACCCCCAGCATGACCCTACACTACGCAAACACTACAACACTACCCAAAACCCTAAAACACTACCCCCCAGCATGACCCTACACTACGCAAACACTACAACACTACCCAAAACCCTAAAACACTACCCCCAGCATGACCCTACACTACGCAAACACTACAACACTACCCAAAACCCTAAAACACTACCCCCAGCATGACCCTACACTACGCAAACACTACAACACTACCCAAAACCCTAAAACACTACACCCCAGCATGACCCTACACTACGCAAACACTACAACACTACCCAAAACCCTAAAACACTACACCCCAGCATGACCCTACACTACGCAAACACTACAACACTACCCAAAACCCTAAAACACTACCCCCAGCATGACCCTACACTACGCAAACACCACAACACTACCCTAAACCCTAAAATACTACACCCCAGCATGACCCTACACTACGCAAACACTACAACACTACCCAAAACCCTAAAACACTACCCCCAGCATGACCCTACACTACGCAAACACTACAACACTATCCTAAACCCTAAAACACTACGCCCAGCATGACCCTACACTACGCAAACACTACAACACTACCCTAAACCCTAAAACACTAGCCCCAGCATGACCCTACACTACGCAAACACTACAACACAACCCTAAACCCTAAAACACTACCCCCAGCATGACCCTACACTACGCAAACACTACAACACTACCCTAAACCCTAAAACACTACCCCCAGCATGACCCTACACTACGCAAACACTACAACACAACCCTAAACCCTAAAACACTACCCCCAGTGGGAATATATAGTTAGGATTTTTACTCTATGGGATTTCTGAAAATTCTATGTCTAATAACTTTGGCGTTTGTGGACGGAATTGGCTGAAATTTTCAGGAAAATGGCACATTTCGTGTCTGAGCAGCCCCTGAAAATATGGGGGGGTTTCGTCAAGGGGGGGCCGAGAAAAAAGGGGGGTCCCAAAACGCGTTTTTCCCATTCATTTTTCCGTAGGGCGGTTGGACTCACTTTTAGCTCGAACGGCTGAATAGATTTACATGAAACTTGGCAAAATTGTAGATATGGTTTGCCCGACGTGCCTTTGCTATGTCTCAATATATGTGCTCCAGTGGATTTTGAGAAATTAACGTTTAAAAAAATATATATATCTGTGACAGCGCTCCGGTTAGCGCCCCGGTTCGCGTACCTGACGCGTAACGGAACTTCGCGAAGCGAATCTGATTGGCTCTCCGGTGTCTGTCAACATTCTAAACAGTCCGGGCAGCTCACCGGGCAGCTCACCGGGCAGCTAACCGGCAGCGTAGCTGTCAACATTGTAAACAGTCCGGAGCGGCCGCCATCTTGTCTCTCGGTAGGTTCGAGAGACAAGATGTGGTGAAAAAAGAAGGGGGAAATGAAGGAAAGGGGGCAAGGTAAACCCCTCCTGACCCCCTAGGATTGATGAGGGGGATATTAAAGTTCGCGGTAGAGGCGCTTCCCGGTACGCGAACCGGGCAGCTAACCGGCAGCGTAGCGGGAGTCCGCCATCTTGTGTTTTTGGAGCGTCCGGTTCGCGTACCGGGTAGCGTCCCGGTAAGCGTAACAAGGGGAAAACCAAGAGAAACAGTAAAAAAAAAATTAAGGGAATAGATTTCCAGCAAACTTGGCAAAATTGTAGGGACTGTTTGTTTGATGTGGCTTTGCAAGGCCTCAAGATATGTGCACGTGTGGATTTTGTCTCATTAAGGTTAAAAAAAATATATATATCTGTAAGCGTGCTCCGGCACGCTTACGTTACGGGTTTTGTTTGCGCTGCAGAGCCGATACGTCACGGTTATGCGACGCGTCATGAGGCGTCTCACGTGGCTACGTGATACGTCACGTAATAAAGAATATATTTTACAGCTATAGATATTAGCTTTTAAAAAACCAATGAAATTCACTGAAAAAACCATAGGTTATAGACCATATATAGTTAGGAATTTGCATTTACAAAACCTTGAAAATTCACTGAAAAAACCATAGGTTAGAGACCATATATAGTTAGCTGGACATTTTATTGACATAAAACCAATGAAATTCCATATATAGTTAGTTGCACTAACTATATATCGCGCACCCGCAATCCACTGCTGATGATGTCACATATTACATCATTCATGACATGGTCAGTGACATCACTGATGACATCACTAATGACATCTCAAATGACATCTCAAATGACATCACTGATGACATCATGACACACCAATACCAGTTACTACATACGCACTCACTGATTCCTACGTCTACACACACATTCACTAATTCACCCATACAATCACTCATACATACAGTCACTCATTATTACAACACTATCATATGCACTCATACACCTATGCAGACACTCACACACTGCCACTCATCCATGGAGTTACTCACACACCTAGTCAGTCCTGTAAAGAATCAATCACACTTCCATTTCCTCATCTATACAGTTAAACACAGAACACCATACTTCAGTGACATCACTGATGACATCACTGATGACATCTCAAATGACATCACTGATGACATCTCAAATGACATCACTGATGACATCATGACACACCAATACCAGTTACTACATACGCACTCACTGATTCCTACGTCTACACACACATTCACTCATTCACCCATACAATCACTCATACATACAGTCACTCATTATTACAACACTATCATATGCACTCATACACCTAGTCAGTCCTGTGAAGAATCAATCACACTTCGATTTCCTCATCTATACAGTTAAACACAGAACACCATACTTTTCACACATATACTAACACATACTTACTCTCTTATACAATCACTGATACAAGTACACATTGATATGCACAGAGTCACACACCTCCCAGCCAGCCACACACACTCAGTCTTCCATACATCCACTCATTCTTCAATATGTAAAACATATTTAAACTTTACAAAAACACACAGACACTAGATGATGTCATCAGTGATGTCATTTGAGATGTCATCAGTGATGTCATCAGTGATGTCATTTGAGATGTCATCAGTGATGTCATCAGTGATGTCACTGACCATGTCATGAATGATGTAATATGTGACATCATCAGCAGTGGATTGCGGGTGCGCGATATATAGTTAGTGCAACTAACTATATATGGAATTTCATTGGTTTTATGTCAATAAAATGTCCAGCTAACTATATATGGTCTCTAACCTATGGTTTTTTTCAGTGAATATATATATATATATATATATTTATATATATATGTATATATATATATATATATATTTATAGATAGATAGATAGATAGATAGATAGATAGATAGATAGATAGATAGATAGATATAGGTATATATATATAGATATAGATATATGTAAAAAAAGACTTCTGACATTTCCATCATGTTCTATCTGTCGCAAACATAAGGGAAAATAGCATGACATGAAATTTGCACATGGGCAAATAGCAACATGTGCAATTGACACATGGTTAAGTATCTCCCAACCTAGAACACTTTTCCAGATGCAAATGGCAGGTTGCACATAAAAGATGTTTATCCACATATTTGTAATCAGGGAGAGGCACAGAGTAATTTGACAGTGCCTCGACCCGGAACATTTGCTGCTATTCAAGCTCTGCTGCCATGACTGACAAAAATGTAAGCAGTGCGTGTTGCACCCACAGCGTAATTCATTCATAAAACAGATAGGCTTAACTTAACAAATAAACATTGCAATGTTCCACAAGTGGATCGAACACACTTCAGCTATCCCATAATTTAAAACAACCACAGTCAAAGACAGTAAACTGGTGCATGTTTGCTGCTGGTGCTAGCTTTCCCAATGCTTGTATAATTACGGTGCAAGCACTGGCAAAGTCAGTAGCAGCTAACTTCATAGCTCTTTTGTAAGTATAAAAAAATAACATTGCAAGATGGCGAAGCATTATTTTCTATACTTCCAAGATGACCACCACTCTGAGACTAGATGCACAAGTGGTCCTCTTAAAAGTATAGAAAATAATGTTCCAAGAAGACTCTGTACCCTTTTCTGTACTTCAAAAATGGCTGCTATGTTGTGTCTAAACGCAATGTGGTGCTATGTTGGAAGTATATAGAATAATTTTCCAAGATGACAAAGCCAACAGCAACAGATGGCCATCTTGTAATGCTATTTTCTGTACTTTCAAGAAGGCCACAACACTGCATTATTCAGCTTCATCTTGCACCTACAGAGTTACTGTGATATTATGGATACCACAGTTTTCAATCAAGTCACACTTTTTCATCAACATTTGCGGAGCTCAGAGACTTTGGCTACCTGCAGAGTTCTCAAACCTCATAGTTCTATGCATGACTAGCTAATCCAGTCGAGTTTCTTTTCTTTGCCATTCTGGGATTTCAATTTCTGATTATTCCTTTATAAAGGTGGAATTTCAAGTTAAAAACCCAGACTCTTCTTAACCTCCCCTTTTACTACATATGAGTCACCCCTAAGGTAGGCCCTAGGTAGCCCATGGGGCAAGGTGCTATATAAGTAAAAGGTAGGACATTTACTATTATGTTTTGCATGTCCAGGTAGTGACAAACAGCAAAGTTTGTTTTTCACTACTGTGAGGCCTACTCCTCTTATAGGCTAGCATTGAGAATTCCCTTATACACTTTTAGACAGCCACACACGCAGGAAGGATAAGTGTGTTAGAGTCCCTATGTACATACATTTGCATTCTGATGGACCTGCCTGGGCAGGATGGCAGGGTGGCGCTAACACTTCTCTGAATAGGTAGTTTCCTGTCCCCACACAAAGGGCTGATTTACACCTGAGAGATAGTCTGGCAGACAGGGCTGAATTGAAAGGAGGACATGGGCCTTTCAAGATGTTGCTTTGAAGTCCCCCTCACATCAAAGGCACTTTTGGGTGTAAATACTGGGTCTCTGACCCCCTAAAATCATACACTACTGGTCTTGTAACTGAAGTTCTTCCGGAAGAACTGTGGAGCTGCTTAAAGGACTTAACTGGACTGATGATCTGGAAGGCCTACTTTTCTACTTGTTGCCTTGCTGCCTGCTGCTCCATGACTTAGCCGAAGGAGAGCTGGACTCTGCCTTCAATCCAAGTGTGCTCCAAGTGCTTGTTGGCTTGCCTCCTGTTGCCTGAGACTTGGGCAGATCGAAGTCTCTACCCCTGCTACTGTAGCTGGCTCACTGGAAGTGGCCAAGATTCTTCAACACAACAATCAACTCGGCTGCAGGAGTATCGCATTGGAACCAGCACTTTGCTTCCTGAGATTGACGCATGGGACAGCGTATCACTGCCACTGTAGCTTGCAGAGATCGACACATCCCCTTCACTGCGTGGAGTATTCTGGAACATCGTTTGATGCCTCTCAACTCCTGTCTACATAAACATCACATCCTCATCAGTGCTTGGAGAAAATCGATGTACCCTCGACTTGCGGGACCCTCATTGATGGATCCTACGATGCATCTCACTGTTGTGACCAGGAAAGATTCTTTGTTCGCCGAGGCCTGCGTGGCTCCTGTAGCCAGCCGGCAGTCCATCGTGGTCGACCCGAACTTTGACTTTGCCCCAGTTCAGCATGACCTAAAGTGACTCCTAAAGCGCTATTTGCTCCTAAGTGCAATTTTTCGAATATTCTTTTGAAATTCAATGTCAATCAATCAATCAATCAGGAGCTTGTTAAAGCGCGACTACTCACCCGTAAGGGTCTCAAGGCGCTAGGGGTGCCGAGGGGGTTGGGGGGGTGCAGGTTCCATTCCATCAAGGAGGGGGTCTGTCGAAGAGCCAGGTTTTGAGGTTTCTTGCGAAGATGGGGAGCGATGTTGTCTGTCTGAGGTGGAGCGGAAGGGCGTTCCATGCTTTGGCCGCGAGGAAGGAGAAGGAGCGGCCTCCCGATCTGGTCTTTCTGGTGCGGTGGACCACAGCGTAGGAAAGCTGGGCTGATCGTAGGGTCCTTTGGGGTGCGTGGAATTTGAGTCGGCTGTTCAGGTATGCTGGTCCGGTGCCGTGGAGGGCCTTGTGTGCGTGGGTGAGCATCTTAAAGGTGATTCTCGCCTCAACGGGGAGCCAGTGGAGTGTGCGCAGGTGCTGGGAGATGTGGCAGTGTTTTGGCAGGTTGAGGACCAGTCTTGCGGCGGCGTTCTGGATGTTCTGTAGCTTGCGGATGAGGTTTTTGTTTATTCCGGCGTAGAGTGCGTTGCCGTAGTCGAGTCTGCTGGTGACCAGGGCGTGAGTGACTGTCTTTCGGTGTTCGATGGGGATCCATTTGAAGGTCTTACGAAGGAGGCGGAGGGTGTGGAAGCAGGAAGATGAGACAGAGTTGATCTGGCGGTCCATTTTGAGCTCGGAGTCCAGGATGATTCCCAGGTTGCGTGCGTGGTCTGTGGGGGTTGGCGGGTTTCCGAGGGCGGTGGGCCACCAGGTGTCACTCCAGGCGTCGGGGTTTGGGCCCATGATGAGTACTTCTGTTTTGTTGGTGTTTAGTTGTAGGCAGCTGTTTTTCATCCATTTGGCAACGGCTTCCATGCCTTCTCGAAAGTTGCGTCTGGCGGTGTTGGGCTCGTTGGATAGGGAGAGGATGAGCTGGGTGTCGTCTGCATATGACACGATGTTGAGTCCGTAGGTTCTGACGATGGGGGCAAGTGGAGCCATGTAGACGTTGAAGAGCGTCGGGCTGAGGGAGGAGCCCTGGGGGACTCCGCAGGTGATAGGTGTGGGGTCCGAGAGGAAAGGGGGGAGTCTGACCCGCTGCGTCCTGCTGGAGAGGAAGGAGCAGATCCAGTCGAGGGCCTTGTCCTGGATTCCTGCATTGTAGAGTCTGCGTATTAGGGTGCGGTGGGAGACTGTGTCGAACGCCGCTGATAGGTCGTGGAGGATGAGGGCTACTGTTTCTCCTTTGTCCAGTAAGGTGCGGATGTCGTCTGTTGCGGCGAGGAGGGCGGTTTCCGTACTGTGGTTTTTTCTGAAGCCGGATTGGGAGGAGTCGAGGATGTTGTGTTCTTCAATGAATGTGGCGAGTTGGCTGTTGATGGCTTTCTCGATGACTTTCGCTGGGAACGGGAGCAGGGAGATGGGTCTGTAGTTTTTGAGGTCGGTGGGGTCCGCTGAGGGTTTCTTTAGGAGGGGGTTGACCTCGGCGTGTTTCCAGTCGTCGGGGAATGAGGCGGTCGCCAGGGAGCGGTTGATGGTTTGGCGGAGCATGGGTGCGATGGTGTTGGCGGCTCTGTTGAAGATGTGGTGGGGGCAGGGGTCCGTGGGGGCCCCTGAGTGGATTGACTTCATTGTCTTCAGTGTGTCTTCGGTGGTGAGGGCTGTCCAGTCATCAATCGCTGGTTTCCGGGTGTCGGGGGTGGTTGGTGAGGGTTCAGTGTGTTGGTTGTCTTCGTCGAAGTTGTCGTAGATGCTCTTGATTTTGTGGTGGAAAAAGATGCTGAGTTTGTCGCAGAGGTCTTGTGAGGGAGGGATGTTGGTAGACTCGCTGGTGGGTTGGGCGAACTCCTTGATGATGCTGAAGAGTTCCTTGCTGTTGTGTGCGTGGGTGGAGATTCTGTCTTCAATCGCTTTTTTCCTCATTTCTCTGATGAGTTGATGGTGGGCGTTGGTGGCGGCTCTGAAGTTGTTGTGGGCTTCTGTGGATTTGGTGTTTCTCCAGGCCTTTTCGAGGCGGCGGCATGTGCGCCTGGACTCTCGAAGTTCGGTGGTAAACCATCTGGCTTTCTTGGCACGGGTATTGTTGTTTTTCTTGAGGGGGGCTATGGTGTTGGTGCTGTCCGAGATCCATCTATGCAGGGTTCGGGCTGCGGTGTTGGGGTCGTCGTTTTCCGCGATGGTTGGGATGGAGTTGTTGAGTGAGGAGGTGAGCTGGTCATCGGTGATTTTGGTCCAGTTTCTTTGTGGAAGCAGGTGCTGGTGTCTGTGGATGGTGGGTGTTCTGAAGGTGAAGTGGACGCAACGATGGTCGGTCCATGGGAGTTCGGTGGTGGGGCTGAAGGTGATGGAGTTTCCTGTAGTGAAGAGGGGGTCGAGGGTGTGTCCTGCTGAGTGCGTGGGCTCGGTCACGATCTGGCGGAGTCCAATGTTGTGGAGGTTGTCCAGGAGGGATGTGGTGTTGGGGTCCAGTTGATTGTCGAGGTGGAAGTTGAGGTCTCCCAGCAGGGTGTAGTTGGTGGATGCGATGGCCTGCAGGGAGATAATGTCCGTAATGGAGTTGGCGAAGGGTCCGCGGGGTCCAGGGGGTCGGTAGATGAGGGTTCCTCGGAGGGCGGCGGTGGGGCTGGCCAGTATCTTGAAGTGAAGGTGTTCCATCAGTTCTGTGGACTCGTCAGGGAGTGTGCTCAGGCGGAGGCTGGATTTGTGGACGATGGCGATTCCTCCTCCTGGGTGGATGGGGCGGTCCTTCCTGGAGATCTTGTATCCTTGGGGGATGGCGATGGCGATGTCCGGTCCTGAGGTGGTGTTGGTCCAGGTTTCGGTGAAGAATGCTACGTCTGGGGTTGTGCTGTCGAGGAGGTCCCAGATTTCTGTGGCGTGTTTGTGGAGGGATCGGACGTTGAGGAGGATGCATTGTAGGGTCTTCGGTTCGGTTGTGTTCTTGTGGGCGGGTTGTGCTGGATCCGTGTTCTTGGCGGTGCTGCAGGTGTGCCGGCAGCGGTGACAGCTGAAGGGTCCATGGGTGTCGGCTGGTGATGCTAGCTTGCAGTTGTTGTTGCAGCCTGGGTTGAGTGCGTGGAGTGCTGCTGGGTCGTAGCGTTGGCGGGGCGGAGGTCCTGGGTTCCTGGTGCTGGTCGCGGACGGGTCGCAGACGGGCGCAGACGTGCTTGCCTTTGACGCGCCTTCGGTGCACCAGCGGCGCGCCCGCAGCCCGCGGCCGCTGCGCGGCCGCACAGTGGCCGCCATTAAGTAGGGGTCGGGGAGGGCTGGACAGCTGGGAGGCGGGAGCGGGGAGGGGAGCTGGATTGGGCCGGTCGTGCTGGGGGGGGAGGGGCCGCGGGGGCAGCAGCGGCAGGGAAAGGTAAAGGGAGGAAAGAAGGGATAAAGAAAAAAGGGAAAATAAGCAGAAATAAGGCACAAAAGAGCAGAGATGCAGAAAAGAGCAGAAAGGAGAAAGATAGAAAGGGTAAAAAAACGAGTGAAAACGGGTGAAGGAGCAGAGGGGGAGAGAAAGGGAAAATGGGCAAAAATAAGGCACAAAAGAGCAGAGGTGCAGCAAGGTGAAAGATAGAAAGGGAAAAAAACGAGTGAAAACGAGTGAAGGAGCAGAGGGAGAGAAAGGGAAATGGGCAGAAATAAGGCGCAAAAGAGCAGAGGTGCAGAAAGGTGAAAGATAGAAAGGGGAGAAAAAGGAGTGAAGGAGCAGAAAGAAAGAAAGGAGACAGAGGTCCACTGGACCACCAGGGATGAGGCGCAGGGAAACCTGCGGGTGGAGGAGGGCCTCGATCACCAACACTCAAGAGTGCAGGGGCAGGGGCACCTCACTTAATGGTGGAGCTGCGAGGGTGGGAGAGCAATTTCACTGACAATGAGTCAGTGGTCTTGCTCGCCTGTCCCCGCAGTGGCCGCCATTAAGTAGGGGTCGGGGAGGGCTGGACAGCTGGGAGGCGTGAGCGGGGAGGGGAGCTGGATTGGGCCGGTCGTGCTGGGGGGGGAGGGGCCGCGGGGGCAGCAGCGGCGGGGAAAGGTAAAGGGAGGAAAGAAGGGATAAAGAAAAAAGGGAAAATAAGCAGAAATAAGGCACAAAAGAGCAGAGATGCAGAAAAGAGCAGAAAGGAGAAAGATAGAAAGGGTAAAAAAACGAGTGAAAACGGGTGAAGGAGCAGAGGGAAAGAAAGGGAAAATGGGCAAAAATAAGGGACAAAAGAGCTGAGGTGCAGCAAGGTGAAAGATAGAAAGGGAAAAAAACGAGTGAAAACGAGTGAAGGAGCAGAGGGAGAGAAAGGGAAATGGGCAGAAATAAGGCGCAAAAGAGCAGAGGTGCAGAAAGGTGAAAGATAGAAAGGGGAGAAAAAGGAGTGAAGGAGCAGAAAGAAAGAAAGGAGACAGAGGTCCACTGGACCACCAGGGATGAGGCGCAGGGAAACCTGCGGGTGGAGGAGGGCCTCGATCACCAACACTCAAGAGTGCAGGGGCAGGGGCACCTCACTTAATGGTGGAGCTGCGAGGGTGGGAGAGCAATTTCACTGACAATGAGTCAGTGGTCTTGCTCGCCTGTCCCCGCAGTGGCCGCCATTAAGTAGGGGTCGGGGAGGGCTGGACAGCTGGGAGGCGGGAGCGGGGAGGGAAGCTGGATTGGGCCGGTCCTGCTGGGGGGGGAGGGGCCGCGGGGGCAGCAGCGGCGGGGAAAGGTAAAGGGAGGAAAGAAGGGATAAAGAAAAAAGGGAAAATAAGCAGAAATAAGGCACAAAAGAGCAGAGATGCAGAAAAGAGCAGAAAGGAGAAAGATAGAAAGGGTAAAAAAACGAGTGAAAACGGGTGAAGGAGCAGAGGGAGAGAAAGGGAAAATGGGCAAAAATAAGGCACAAAAGAGCAGAGGTGCAGGAAGATGAAAGATAGAAAGGGAAAAAACGAGTCAAAACGAGTGAAGGAGCAGAGGGAGAGAAA
The DNA here is from genome assembly GCF_964261635.1 of Lissotriton helveticus. Lineage (NCBI taxonomy): Eukaryota > Metazoa > Chordata > Amphibia > Caudata > Salamandridae > Lissotriton > Lissotriton helveticus. The sequence goes on along the minus strand of NC_136070.1, from coordinate 1,063,226,849 downwards.
GGGAAATGGGCAGAAATAAGGCGCAAAAGAGCAGAGGTGCAGAAAGGTGAAAGATAGAAAGGGGAGAAAAAGGAGTGAAGGAGCAGAAAGAAAGAAAGGAGACAGAGGTCCACTGGACCACCAGGGATGAGGCGCAGGGAAACCTGCGGATGGAGGAGGGCCTCGATCACCAACACTCAAGAGTGCAGGGGCAGGGGCACCTCACTTAATGGTGGAGCTGCGAGGGTGGGAGAGCAATTTCACTGACAATGAGTCAGTGGTCTTGCTCAACAACTTCTATACATTTAATTTTTGTTGTTTTGGTCTAGTTTAGTTCAGAATATAATAAACTATTCTTCTACACATGTTTGAAGTCTTTTGTGGTGTATTCATTGTGTTACTGTGTGTGTGTGTGGTGCTCAAATACTTTACAGATTGCCTCTTTAGATAAGCCTGACTGCTCTGTGCAAAGCTAGCAGAGGGTGAGCACTGGTTATGTTTTAGTGTCTACTTAGCTTACCCTGATTAGACTGGTGGTTCCTGTTTGGCCTGGGCGCACACCTCAGCCAATAAGGAATTCCAGTTCCAATTGTTATTATGAGCAGTATTTTGTTGTGAGTGATTTGAGTAAAAATACCTCTTTTTTGCAAAAGAATAAGCTTTGGCTAGACATTGAATTATTAACTGGTGTTGGTTATTTATGGGTTTCTGAGTCTGTAACCTAACACCATCTCTCTGAGTGAGCTGCTTGGCTGTGATACCCTGAGGGTTCAGACCGCAAGGGGAGCACTTGCTGTTCAGTTTATGGCTCAAAGGAATGTTACCCAAAGGTGTTCTTTCCTGTATTGATGAACCTGTTTAGTATTGTCGTGTATTTCTATAGGTTCTGAATCAGTCCCCCTATTCCTGACCCTATTCTGGTTAAACTAACTATCAAGTTAACTAACAGTCAGCCCATGAGGCAAGAAATCCCCCATGATGCAGATACCGTTATCTGACGCAGTCACACTACGGCACAGGAACGTGTTATCTGATTAGGTCATAACGCTTGAGATCTAATTAGACAAGCGACATTCCTCCAGCCCCTGATAAGGCATACGACGTTCTCATAACAAATCAAACCTATGACAACCTGGATAATCCGTGCGGCCATTGTTTTGATTTCACAGAGAACTTTTGCAAAAGAATGTGCTAACGAGCAAGTCGTATGACATCTTTATTGACGTACCTATGTCCATCCTTACGTCAATCTCGGCACCTTTAAGGTATAAATATTGCCGACCTTGCCCTATGCAAACACACGCGTGGTGACAAGACGGAGCAGCCATACTTGCCGAAGCCGAGAGCAGAAGCAGACCCCGCTGGCAGCAGCCCCGCCTTCCTGACGCGCTGAGAGACGCGCTGCTATCTCAAGCCGAGAGACCCAGCACCGGCGTTTCTGGGCAGCCCTCGCAGGCAGCCTGGAATATCGAGAGCAGAGAAAGAGATACCATTCCTCATCCATCCTAACTTCCAGGTACAGAACTGAATAACCCCTCACAGAGAATTCTTTAGTTATTCACTTGGCAAAAACAAACTTAACTTAAACTGTAACTTTCTATTCCCGCCCACGCATTAGACTTAGGTCAGGTACACGGGGTAGGCGTATTTAGAAACACCAGTTGAGTACGTTTAGTCAAATGTATATGTGTATGTAAATATATCTTAATCATTTTAAACATCATATGGCTCAGAAACCATATCAATGTTTTTACAGTATTATTTTATACTATTGCTTTTAATGTATGCACTTTACTTAACTATAAGTATTGCAATAATATCGATCCATTTCTCTTGTACGAGAAAAGAGACTGATCAATAAATAACATCTTTTATTGAACACGCCCGTCTCTTTCTTTTCTCTACATTCTGATGAGACTAAGAATGCACGTACTGACTGAGTAAAATAATTGCCTTGTGCTCACACGACTCTCGAGATTGACTCTTGATTAGGGGAGAGCAAAGTTGTCATGTTCTATGGTTGTCAGAAACTAAATCCCTTCTTGTCTAATCAGGGAAGTTAATCCTTCCTTGAACATTCGAGAAAGTTTCTAGCGAACTCTGAGCTTAGCTGGCAAACCCAAAAATTAAGTCTAGTATCGACAGTAGTAGACCTAGTTAACGTCTGGCCTAGGCCTTTACTGCCGTAGGTACTATTCCAATGCGCAGAGCCTATTGGGAAGATAGGAGCTACACTACATGGCGCCCAACGTGTTTGGAAAGGGCGATAAAACTAACGTAAGACATTTAGAGTAACTCAGTCGTGCTTTCTCACTCAGACCCCTTTTCCCGAATACTCCAAAGACGTCTGGAGTGGGTGAAAGGTTATATCCTCCAAAACCTCGCAGGAGGGAACTCCTATGTATGGTTCTTGGTCTAGTCAACGTTGAAGGATAAAAACAGTTCCATAATATTGTGCATCTAATCTTTGTTCCATAAAGAAACCTGATCTGCAAATAGACATAATATCATCCTGTCTGTAAAATGGGAGACAGTGATGAAGAAAGAGAGGCAGTGAGATTAGCAGCTGAAATAGCAGCAGCAGATACTGCACTAAAGGATGCAGACGCGGATATAATACTCATTCCGGTCAGCAAAAGAAGATCTATAACCTTAAAACTTATAGAAAATGGACTGACACCTAGAGGTGGCACAGTCATATTCGTAATCGAGGCACATGAATATCGGCAGACAGAGGTATACTATACATGGATACATTTTCCAGCAGCAAATGCTGTAACAAAGTACTTCCACTATTACAAAATAGAGGTTCCACCCGACATTTACACTCCTTTCGAGGAGGTGGAAGTACCACTCAAATTCCAAGAGCATTTGCTCTTATTTGATGGCGCCCTAATACATAACAATCACATTACAAGGCTCGGTCCTTTAGGAAGACCAGGAGCAACGTGGCCGGTCTTAGCCGGATACACACCACATCCAGACATCGAAAGAATGCCTGCAGCAGAGCTGTTAATACAGCTAAAACAACTACTAAAAATTCATAGACAATTAGTTCAGTATGTAATGCGGACTTCAACAATTCAGCCAGCGATTAAACTTCCACAGCTGACCCCTCACCAGGGGAACACAAATAAAATTACACCACAGAACATCCAATCCTGCCTAGGTAAAGTTCCAGCTAAACGGGAACAGATACCATTCTGGTTGGCACAGAAAATTACCCAAATAGAGGCGGTGTTTCCTGACACCACCCCGCTGGAAAAACACAGGATTCTGACTATATGTCTCCCAATGGGAATCGCACCACACATTGAGGACTGTGACACTTGGGGTACAGTCTTTGCTTCCATCTACACAAAAACGCACGGTGTTCCATCCATTTCGGTAATACCAGATGTGCTAAAACAAATTCAAGATGAATACGGTCCAGAACCTGCTTTAACTCTTGGTATGAAATTACTAAAAGACTTCAAACAGGTCTCGGCTATATTACTAGCCAACATAAAAGGTGAAGCAGCAAACGTGGCGATCCGCCAGAGGTTAAAAGAGACAGATATAGCAGACCAACCAGCTGAAATTGCCAGAATCATAGAAAAATCCTATGAAGAACTAGGCAGAGATAGTCTAGGTGGAATACCAGTAAAACCGCAACTGACTACAAGTCCAGAAAAAATATTTTTTAATAATAATAATTCACCAAAAAAGAACTGGGATGGAAATAAACAATCCAATCCTAAAGAAAAGAAATTCCAGTCCCGAGGAAGGTCTCCTAGGCGAAGAGAGAAATCTCCAAACCAAAGACAGAGGTCACCGCAGAGTGACCCCTCTGGGAATAGATATAACCTTAGAAATAGGGATAATATTAAAAAACCTGATAGATATCAAGACATTGATACACGTCCCTCTCAATCTTTTCAGACTTCCTCGCAGAAATCGGAAAGAAGAGGACGATCAGAAGAGCACGCCAAGTCCAAAGACAAGGAACCTGCTCAACTAAAAAAGAAATTACAATTTCCAAAAAAGAAGGTAGCCAGTATCAAGGTAGTTAAAAATGCCGAGAATACTGAGGACACAACTGAAAAACGGAGAATGGGCTCAGACAATGCTAGACAGCGCAGCAGAGGTGAGCATAGCTCGCAAAGTCCTTATGAATCATCTGGAGACAGTGGACACGAATGAATACCTTCAAGTGGAAACTGCAGACACCAGAGTTAGCAAGCCCCACAAGATATACGAGATAACATTACGTATAGAGGGAGATAAGACTAGGAAAATAAGGGGACTATTTTGGGATAACCTCTCCAAAGGCTATGACATCCTTCTAGCTGAAAAAGACTGGCCACCAGAGTTTGTCAGGGAGTGCCCTCATGGCGAAGAAGTAATTATGCCTGCCTTCTCGAATCAAATACCGATTCATAAAAAATACACACTTGCTAGAAAGTGGGCAGTGGCCTTAGCACCTGCTTTATATAAAAATCATGTAGGATGGGATGAGGATTCTCCTCCTCACAAAATCCAGTTAAAATCACAACCAACTGCACAAAGGCAGTACCCAATTAAGCAAGAAGCTAAAAAACAAGTAAATGAAATACTAGATCAGCTAGAATACCAGGGGGTGATTGAAACTTGCACCTCACAAATGAACAATCCTTTGTTTCCGGTCTCCAAACCAGACAATTCGTACCGTCTAGTTTTGGATTACCGACACCTTAACACATGTTGCAAAACCTTTGCAGTGCAAAACTCACACAGTGCTGCACTAATGAATAACATAGTGCGCAAAAAATACAAAACAACCTTGGACATCTCCAATGGATTCTTTTGTCAAAACATAGCACCAGAGAGCAGATCTTTAACTGCATTCTCAGTAAATGGCACTCAAAAACAATTCTGTCGGTTAGCCCAGGGGTACAAGAACAGCCCGGGGGTATTCTCAGCGAGAGTAACAGAATTACTACAACTATATGATGATGAAGCATTATCTTATGTCGATGACATTTACTTAACAGATGATGACTTGGAGACTCACTTGAAAAGGGTGAACACCATAATACTTGGGTTCGCTGCAGAGGGTTACAAATTCAACTTCAAAAAGTCCAGAATTGCCCATCTGACAGTCCTATTCTTAGGATATGAGTTATCAAGTGAAGGCAAAAGCCTGGCAGACAATTTCCTAGAGAAATGTGCCGTAATCCAAGCCCCTAAAACACTAAAAAACCTACAGTCAATTCTAGGCTTCCTAAATTTCGGAAGAACATACATTGCAAATTACGCAGAAAGGGTCAAACCCCTTTATGATCTAATTAAACCAGACTTTAAAAGATCCAATTGGACTCAAACACACACAGAAATTTTGAGATCCTTACAAACAGACATGCTAATTAAAACAAAATTAGAAACACGTGATAACACACGCAATCTTGTGATCCGAGTCATCCCAGGGAAATGCGGATTCACATACCTGACCTCTAATGAGGGAGAAAAGGTACCAATTGCATTTAAATCACACATGTACACAGAAGCTGAACAGAAATTCAGTAATATAGAAAAAATCATTCGTGCAGTTCAAACCGCAATAGCTAGAGAAAAAGACATAGCTGACGGTAGACATATCACAGTCAGAACAGCAGAATCAGCCTTTGAGGCACTAACAACACCGTGTAATTTACCAATAACAACATTGAATCCGGAATGGATACAATGGGTGAATTCAATCACAACGGACAAAGTATACTACTACTTTGATCCAGAACTAGAAGAATTGAAAAATCTAAAATATGAAAAGACGTACCCTCTGCCAATCGACATTCTGCCTCTACGACATTACGCCTGTGTAATCTATACAGACGGACATGCTCAACCCTCCGTTTGGGGAGAACATGCATACAATCCCACATGTGAGATTACAAAAGAAGTGTGGCGCGGAGGTAAACTAAAACCTCTATTAACAAAATCACACTCAGTAGAAACTAATTCAGAACTACAAACTGAAATAATAGCTTTGAAAATGGCGCTAGATAATGCGGATCGCGAATTCCCGACACTTATAGTGTCAGATTCATATTACTGCGTCAAAGCATATAACAAGGATTTGCAGACATGGATTCAGAACGGTTACAAAGATGACACAGATGCACCAATAAAGCAGAAACTGCTCTGGGAACAAGTAGCTCTTTTGAAAAAAGAACTACCAAAGACTCACGTGACACACTCACTGAGTCATCAGCGTGATGGCGTTCACGTTGTGGGGAATTCATTGGCTGAAGCAGCCGCAGCGGCAGCCACTAAATCGGCTCCGGTAGATCGAAAAAAGCGTACATTAAAATACATTGACGGTGAAACATTGCTGGCAGTGAAAACGTCATCAAACGGCGACTGCTCAGCACTACCGATCAACTATCCACTCAATTATACATACATAATCGATGCAAACTCCGTCCCTTTTGCTCGAATCCCTGGAGTGGGGGATAGAGTGATTCCAAACATGGACAGGAGAAACTTGTTAATCGCAGACGCACACATGGGCGAGGGTCTCAGACACCTTAAATTAAAAGATTCTCTGGAAGAATTACAATCACGGTACTGGTGGCCAGGCATGAGCCTGCACTACACCATGTTTGTAAAAAACTGCCCAAACTGCAACAGAGATCGCAGAGGGGAGAGAAGCAGTTTAATACCTCGTCGAATCAAGGCAGATAATATTACCAGCAAAAAGAATGGCTTGCGATTAACATATACAGGCTAGTTTCCACTTATAATGTAGATCACCAGCACTCGGCTGACGTCCGGACTGTTATACAAGATTTGCGAGTCTAAATGGCATATACGCTAAGAGCATGCTACGTTCGACCATTTCTTTCACTCAGGCAAACCAGCCTGGGGGGGAAACATGGCCAAATGAGCACAGCCCAGCGGGAATCTTCTCACTTCCTTCCTGAGGGTAAGGGATGGTGTAAAGAAAAAACCAAGGCAGAAAGCAATCTATAATAGAAAGGATATTAGGTTCGGGAGCTGGGTGGGTCAAACATCTAATAAGTGTCCAACGTAGTCTAAATAACTTGCCAAGAAATTCTCTGAAGGGTTTCAGTCCGTACAAATTATTATTCGGAACTAGGATGTTGATCTCTGACCTTGATAGTCAGACTTCAGTGGTAATAGAAAAAACCTTTGATGTCAAAGACCGTTTGGCTATTTTGCAGGACTTAAACAAAACAAGAAAAGACCTGAGCAACATACAGTTGAAACAACAGCCAACAGCCACTGAAGAATCACCACCTGTCCCAGCAAGACCTGTCTGGATTCCAAAAGTCGGGGATCTAGTCAGGGAGAAGATCGCGGTGAAGAAGGAATTTGGGCCTTCTTACAGAAAAGCAGTTCCTGTCTTGTCTGTCAACGGGACAAGATCAGTTGTACTACCGCCACTTGCTGGAAAAAAGGAGAACCGAGTTGTATCCATCGACCTGGTAAAACCACAACATGTGGCCGATAACAAACAGTAGGCCAAGTGGACTCCCAATAAGTAGCAGAACACCAAGGTTTGCTACCAGTACAGAGGTCCTGTCAAAGAGGCTCATCACATTCGAAACGCCTACAGAAGAACAACAAGGACTATGCAACAATGCAATAGAACTAAGACCTCTGAAAACCCAAATAAAAACATTTAGCAGAGACACACCAATCTATACTGAAGTACCAAGTGAAAATGCAAAAAACAAAAATCCTGAACCAATTGGAACAATTGACAGAACTGCATCTGGTTACTTCATCAACTTCGATGATTCCTCTGAAGGCTTCAGTGAACCAAAGACACAGCCATCATCAAAATCCTTTAAAGACGAAGCTAAGGAACTTTTGAAACAACTGAAAGAAACATATCTGGTTTCTCCATGGATTGAATTTTGGGTGGGTTTTGGTGCATTTATCCTCATACTTTGGCTCATCGTGGTATTTACTTTGGGACGCTTCATTGAGGGAAAATATGCTAAAATGGACACAGCAAGTCAGAACATCAACTTGGTCCTCAAACCACACACATCTTCACACGTCGAGAAAAGAGAACTTTCTTCAGCCAACTTCACAGCCAATCCGATACCTGGTGGGGTAGCCTGGGACAACACTGACTATGAAATTTATGGTCCGGTCGAGATCCTGAAATATCCACACCAAATCAAGATCTCCTTGAGTGACTTTGCAAAACCAAACTCATTTGCTGATGATTGGGACTTTGAAAGTATTAACAATATGATGTCTGACTTAGTAATGTCTGCTAAATTTACAAAACATGATTATTTGCAAGGTTCTACAAATTATGATAGTATGTATTGCTATAACCATTATGGTAACCATTACTTGCATAAATCTGCACAACCTAGAAATGTTTTAAATTATAATCAATGGGAACATTGTGCTACACCTCCAAAAGGGAGCTCTAGAACCGTTTATGACAAATATTCATATTTTTCAGGTTTTAACATAACTAATGCTGAAACATTTTATTACAAATTGTCAAACAAGACAGGGATGAAAACCATGATAACCAACACAAAATTGATATATTCAGATTCATCCTTTGAAAAAATGAATACTTTTGGATTTGATTATTGGGACAAAAATGTTGATTTGAAAAGTGTTTGGGGTACAAAAGAATGGCAAGTACAGGGTTTAGAAGCTTTGTTTAGAGCCTGCATGATCCCAGAACAAATGATATTTTTAAATGACACTGTTCAACAAACCACCTGTCTTGGCTTAGCCAAAATCAAAGATTTAAATAACCCGTCTATTCCAAAGCCAACAATGTTTAGCAATAACTCTGATACAGATGAAGAAATAGACGTAAACCATATATTAAACCAAAACAGAACACATCCTGATTGGAAACAATGGTTGATCTAGCCCACAGATACAAATAACTGTCAAGATAGATTCCTGAATAAAACACAGGGTTTCAAAATGACCAGGCCAGACCCTAGATATCCCCAAAGACATCACCCAGGGATAATAACAACCTACAGTGTGGGCAAATTATGCCTTCAATGGCTACAGTCTTCCACACTGCCTGAAATTAAGCAACACCTAACTTTACTTACTGATGGTGCTGACTTGCGTGATTTCATACTGGGACCGCGCAAACAGCGTCAAAAGCGTTTCATAGCAGCCTCTGTATATGCAGCATACAATGAGGCCTGGAAGGTTACTCAAATTGAGACAGCAGAAAGAATACGGGAAATTGACCGTATCAATTTGGAAAAATCACTTTCTGTAGTGGACAATGGGTTAATGACTCTGTCCTCCAGAATTTTTTCTTTGGACAGCATTGTGTCTTCAGCAATCGATATATTATCGCAAGACTTACTGTTATTACAACATGGTCAGTCACAATTGCGTTCCATTGTACAGCTTGGCTGGACGTTACAAAATCTGCGTTCAGGCTATGTGCCTTGGCGTTTAATCAACACAACGTCACTATTCCAAATCTTTAACCTTACTGATAGACAAATCGGTATGGCGCAAAAGGGTGCTGATTATACAATCTTGAGCATTGAAAAACTAGAAAGATTACCAATGACAATGTCAGAACGACCTGTCAGTGAATGGATAATCCACGGAATCATAAATATTCCAATCTCAACCTTCAGGTTTCAATACTGCCAAAAATATATACAGGCTGGCATGTACGAGAAATTGGGAAAGGGGTACCTTAAAACAACTTGGAACCTGCCCTATTCACATGCATGTGTCAGTAATAAAGGACAGAAAGTGTTTCTTAGTGGCAACAATTGTGCTATGTCACTAAGCGGCACGCTTCTGTGTAACGGAATTAGTTTGCATGGAGCCTGTGAAGGGAATTCATACAACCTTTCATGTCACCAGCAAGGCGCACCTGCAACTGAAATAGAACCATTCTTTCAAAGACTCTATAATGGGAGTTACATTCTTATTGTAGACCGCAGATGTTGCAGTCTTATGCCCGGGACTCCTTATCTAGTAACTACAACAGCGAAGGTCAAGTGCTGTGGACGTTCTTTGTTCCCCAGCTCCTTTCCAGACAGGGAGGCAAGGGCATGGCCCAGTTTGAAAATTACTTCTATTCGAATAGACACTTTAAGCAGAATGAAAACAGTGCTTCTTCAGACGCCTACAAGGCTCACGTCATCAAAAGAAACGTATGATCTACAAGTCGCAAGGACGACTGCAGAGATACATACATTATTATCAACTAATTCCCCCGTACATTTCGCGGAAATCCTGAGCGAAATCTTAAATATTTCTGATACCACTGGGGTCTCAAAGGTATTTAAGACAGTATTTTCGATGGCATTAACACCATTCAAAGCCATACTGGGTATTTTTCCAGATTTCGTCCATTTGATTTTTGGCGGACTTCCCCTGATCCTGGGACTAATTGCAGGAATCCTATTCCTAGTCCTTATTTTTCGTTATGGCAACCCATGTCACAGATCAAACTCTCGCGACAATGGAAGATACGATCCTAGCCATTGGATACCGGGACCGGAAATCAAAAATCCTGGGACTCTCCCGGCTTAGAGACCTAAACATGACTTGGTTTCTATCATTTCGACCAATGTGGCAAAGGTGTGTTTTACCTGTACTAAGGTGTCTGCTATGCGGAGAAGAATGCGTGTTAGACACCTGTCTGATGCTACAATCGGATGCGCCAGTGGATGCAGATACACTGTTGGTTCCTACCAAGGTTCACGCTTTGTGCTGCCCTCAAAGGCTGCCAATCCTGATGACGGCATTCCTGGAATCTTCACCACTACGATTGAAGAGTAGTGAAGTTCAAGATGAAAGCAACATCGAACAGGTACGACCTTCTGTCAGCAATGCAAATCAGAATGTCAATGGAGACAATCATGCGCACGAATGCATGGTTACCCCTATTTCCGACTTAGTGGAACTTTCCCATGAAGCTGTTGACAGTTTTTTCGAAAGCCTGAATGATATGATGTTCTCTCCGGAACAGAAATAGAGACTTTTGAGTAAACTCGCACACGGCGTTCCCTGAATTCGGCCTTCAACTTTAAAAATAAAGTCACATGAACAATTACAATCCAGTTCACGGACAGCGATTTTTTCAGCAAGCCCCTAAAATATTTTTCTTCCTATATTTTTTTCCGGGACACTGATCTTCTGCTTAAAGTAAGAAACTATTCCTAGAGAACTAAGATTTCTATTTTTTAGATACTTTATATAGACTTTAGCTGCCCGCTGGTAGGTTCACAAATATTTTATTATGTGATGAAATGGTCTCGGACTTCCTTTCTGTATAGCCATATTAAGAGCCATTTCATGTGTATTTCTCATATACCAAAAAGCAATAATGCATAACAATGCGTGTTTACTTTTGCATTTAATTCATAGCTTAAGTGCATACAATATATATGACTGCAATTTTTCAGTATATTTGAAAATTTCGAAATGCATTTATGTATTTTGGGGTGGTAAGGTATACACTATACTCTATAGTATGTTGTACTATGTTATACTATGCATAGATTAGTAGATATGACCATAGTTAGCGTGGAGTGGGTGTCGTGTATTTCTATAGGTTCTGAATCAGTCCCCCTATTCCTGACCCTATTCTGGTTAAACTAACTATCAAGTTAACTAACAGTCAGCCCATGAGGCAAGAAATCCCCCATGATGCAGATACCGTTATCTGACGCAGTCACACTACGGCACAGGAACGTGTTATCTGATTAGGTCATAACGCTTGAGATCTAATTAGACAAGCGACATTCCTCCAGCCCCTGATAAGGCATACGACGTTCTCATAACAAATCAAACCTATGACAACCTGGATAATCCGTGCGGCCATTGTTTTGATTTCACAGAGAACTTTTGCAAAAGAATGTGCTAACGAGCAAGTCGTATGACATCTTTATTGACGTACCTATGTCCATCCTTACGTCAATCTCGGCACCTTTAAGGTATAAATATTGCCGACCTTGCCCTATGCAAACACACGCGTGGTGACAAGACGGAGCAGCCATACTTGCCGAAGCCGAGAGCAGAAGCAGACCCCGCTGGCAGCAGCCCCGCCTTCCTGACGCGCTGAGAGACGCGCTGCTATCTCAAGCCAAGAGACCCAGCACCGGCGTTTCTGGGCAGCCCTCGCAGGCAGCCTGGAATATCGAGAGCAGAGAAAGAGATACCATTCCTCATCCATCCTAACTTCCAGGTACAGAACTGAATAACCCCTCACAGAGAATTCTTTAGTTATTCACTTGGCAAAAACAAACTTAACTTAAACTGTAACTTTCTATTCCCGCCCACGCATTAGACTTAGGTCAGGTACACGGGGTAGGCGTATTTAGAAACACCAGTTGAGTACGTTTAGTCAAATGTATATGTGTATGTAAATATATCTTAATCATTTTAAACATCATATGGCTCAGAAACCATATCAATGTTTTTACAGTATTATTTTATACTATTGCTTTTAATGTATGCACTTTACTTAACTATAAGTATTGCAATAATATCGATCCATTTCTCTTGTACGAGAAAAGAGACTGATCAATAAATAACATCTTTTATTGAACACGCCCGTCTCTTCCTTTTCTCTACATTCTGATGAGACTAAGAATGCACGTACTGACTGAGTAAAATAATTGCCTTGTGCTCACACGACTCTCGAGATTGACTCTTGATTAGGGGAGAGCAAAGTTGTCATGTTCTATGGTTGTCAGAAACTAAATCCCTTCTTGTCTAATCAGGGAAGTTAATCCTTCCTTGAACATTCGAGAAAGTTTCTAGCGAACTCTGAGCTTAGCTGGCAAACCCAAAAATTAAGTCTAGTATCGACAGTAGTAGACCTAGTTAACGTCTGGCCTAGGCCTTTACTGCCGTAGGTACTATTCCAATGCGCAGAGCCTATTGGGAAGATAGGAGCTACACTACAGTATTTTAAGGACAGATGATAGTGAAGCTGGCCAGAGACTCAAAGGTGGGGTTGCTCCAAGATCTTCACAGGTTTACATTTCAAAGCAAGGAAAGCATGTGGTGCATTTTAGACTCTTTCAAAGGATCTTAAGTACCAATGTTCTAGGATTTTTGGCATGTGTGCTTCATTTCTGAGCACAGTAAATTGATTGATACTTTTAATAAGGGCTGTAGCACACAGCCTTTTTAAAAGCCCAAATTCTAAGGCAGTTTGAAACAATATATAAATAGAATTTGCAGATGCTAGGGGCCTCTCACAAAGGTAAACTTTCACTTTTGGTGTAAGTTTACTCTTTTAAGCAATTCACAAACTACGAGTGTAGTTTTTCATGTAGTATTTAAAAGACTGCAGAGACTGCCCTATCTTTTAATGTGCAGAGTTCTCCGCAGTCGGAGAGATACTACAGGTAAAACTACACTCATAGTTTGTGAATAGCATCAACACAGTAAACTTACACCAAAAGTGTAGGTTTACCTTTGTGAATATGGCCCTAAGTGTTTCAAAACCCTCAAAACATGAAGCATCACAAAGGATAAGGCTTACACCATAAAAGAGATTTTGTTTAGAAAGAGAAATCCTTTAACAAAAAAAAATTGTCTTAAGTATCTCAAGATAGCTGTAGGAAGCACCTACTTTTCTTTGCTTTCACATAAAGTTACACAAGAAAATGCTGGGCTTAACTCAAGAAATTATTGCAAAGTATACATTTCGTTTGCTTAGTATTCAAATCCAGATATCAGATAGGGGTTCTTTAAGGAGCAGAAGTATGTATTTATGAGCTGGGCCACTCCCTGAAGCATAATTAATAAATAGTATGAATAGTTCCTAAACAAATATATGGTGTGTGAGACTGGGCACATTACCCCCGACAGGAACCTAAACTTTAACAGCATACAGACATGAAACAAACTGTTACATTGCCACTTGCAAGCACAAGCAGCAACCCTTTAACCCTAGTTAAAGTTTGGCAGATAATAGTAGCTCTCTAGTCACTGAAGTGACAAATTAACCTTTCCTTAATCTTAAAATGAATGCATTCTATCGCAGCATAATGGTTTTACTAGCCTCCTTTCCTAGCATATGCTCTGAGTAATATTTTCCCTCACTAACAGTTCTGAATATTTTCAGAGAAACAACAAGACAGCTTCTACAGGTTGTGTATACATTTTTGTCTGTCTCGCAAAATAGTTCATGATAGGGGGTAGGATGAAGAAAGGCATGGATCCAGTGAGAGAGTACTTTTGACACGGTCACACTGGATGGGTGCCTATGTGCTTCAAAACCAAGAGGACCCTTCTGTGCAAAACAATACTGTGGAAAGTCATCTATTTTATCAGCCTTCAATGGACAAGCAAAAAGTGAAGGATGGATTACTTGAATTAATCTTGGCCTTACTCTCGGTTGGGTTAAAGTGGAAACAGGGATTACAAGATACGGTTTAGCAGCATTTGGGGTTAACCCCTGCCGCTCACTTCTAATGCAGTGGAGCTTTGCTGTTGTTTTAGAGAAGAGGATTAAGCAGTACATCAAATAATAGTCACAATAACTATTCTGATTCTTAGTCAACAGAGAGAGTTAGTAGTAGTTTAAAGAGTTTACTAATCAAATAGTTTAGTAGTTATCTTTTATTTAAAAATTTCAAGTTAGATTCAGATTTTTTTCAGTAGTCACTATATAAATGACAGAAATATAAAATCGATACAGATTAATCAAATCATGTAATAAATACAAGCGTGTTACATAAAAGAAAGAATCCCTGTTCTAGGAATCAGATGAAAATGGAGATAGTCAGAATCTCAAAGCAATGGGACATAAAGTCTGGTTCTGGCTAAGTGGAAAAATGTTCTCTTTAGCAAGAGAGAGGATCAAAAAGGAGTGGTTACCTACTCGAGGAACACACAGTATTATAACATCAAATTTCACAAAGCCTTTTGCGACATGTTGCTCTTCTTGTTTCTCATCAACTAGTCAGCCTCCGATGCTCTCCTGGGAACAGGATCACTCCTCATCTTCTCACATGATTACAATAGTCCACTGACAGCAATGTTACTTTTGCGACTAAATTATAACAACTATGTGCTCTTGTGGAGTTTTTCTCATTCAGGATCACTTTCCCACATATACACTATATCTCTCACCGTCTAATATCAAGTTTCTAAACAACAGTCTAGGTAGAAGGTGAAACATCTGTGTTAAAAAAAAGTAAACATTTTGAAGAATCACCATTGATGGGGAAAAACAAATAGGTTAGAGGGTCAAGCTTACTTTTTAAACTCTCCATTGGAATTCATGAACTCTTCATTACCCCATTAAATGAAAAAAAATGTATCATGTCAATAGTGGTCCATGTGTAAGTAGAACATTATTGGAACTATATAAGTAACCTATTAATTATCAAAACACATGTTCATAGAGAGGTCAAGAATCATAATTTTTATATGCGTGTTAAGCATTTTATATTCAAGCTTGTTTTTCAAGTAGCATTGCTTCAGTCCTTTAAGGCCTAGTATGAGTTAATAGTATAGCTTACATTTTTAGGCATTATAAACATATTATTTTCATCAAAGCTTGCACATTAATTTTGCCCAAAGTTTCTATAACCTGTGTTATTTGTTCATTTAAAACTTTCTTTCTCAGTTGCATTCCACTTCACTGATGTGGTCCCTGCGTGACTACAGAAATGATCCAGTGCACACGTCAGCCATCGCCAGGCCTTCCCCAAAAGGTCAATCCCATTCAAATTACTAGGCCACTTCCAATCTGCATAGGACCAACAGAAACATATGTTTGAGGCTTGTTGTGCCTTGTTAGAAATGAGGGTCTCTAGCTGGCAAGGGTTTGTACTTTTGTCCATGTAGGGGCCCTTCTTCCTAGTCAGGGTAAGGGGGATACACTCCTAAAATAACCCCTGCTCACCCCCTTGGTAGGTTGACATGAGCAGACAGGCTTATCTCAGAGGCAGGGTGTAAAGCATTTGTGAATCCATACAGTAATACAGTGAAAACACTACAAATGGACACCACACCAGTTTAGAAAAATAAGAAATCTTTATCTAAATCAAACAAGACCAAAACAACAAAAATACACAATACAGTAATAAAAATATGACTTTCAAATAGTAGAAATAGTTCTGTTCAAAGCAAATTGAAGATGCAACACTTTTCACACAAAGTACCTTGGATGCGTTGCATACACAAACAAAAAGGGTCACAGGGAAAGTGATGCAGCGGTTCCTAACACACAGGGATGGTGATGGGTTGGTTCCTTGCTTCGGGGGAGGTGATGCGTCGGTTCCTTACTACTGCATAGGGAAGGTGATGCATCACTTCCTTACTGGAAAGGAGGTGATGCATCGGTATCTTACTGCGTGGGTAGGTGGTGCGTCAGTTTCTTACTGCATCCCCCAATGATGTGACAGACCTGGCGCTCGATGCGATGTGTGACGATCCGGGACAATGCGATGGTTCTTGCAGCCGCACAGCAGGGCGTCTGAATTGGGGTGTGATCTCTGAGATCGATGCACCCGATGTGGCGTGCGGTGATTTCTCGAGCCGTGGGCAGGCGCTGCATCACTTTTTTCAGTGATGCATCGGAAACAGGTACAGATGTGTCGCGCTTTTCGTCGTTGCGTTGCTTTTCCAACTCCCAACAGCCAGAACAACCTCCAGAGGCCCAGAACAGCTACAAGCACCTCTTGGCAGGTCAGAACTCTCAGCAAGGAAGTTCAGGGGAGCAGGGGGGAAGTATTTGTGTGGCTGAGACTTCAGAACAGGAGGCAAGCTCTTCTTAAAGCCCTTGGAGATCTTCCTCAAGCAGAGGACACAGCACACAGCAAAGTCCTTTTCCCGTTCCATGGCTGTAACAGCCACTACAGGCCAACCCCAGACAGCAAACAGCAAAGGGCAGTACTCCTCCTCTGTTTCTCGAGCTCTTCTCCTTGGTAAATGTTCCTCTTGTTTCCCAGAAGTGCTCTAAAAATCCAGGGTCTGGGTCCTTCTTTTTATATTACAAAATCCTCTGTTCTCTGTGGCAGAGAAGCTCTTTGCCCAGCCAAAAACAGTTCTGTCCTATCTGGTGCAGCTTCCTGGCAGGAGGTGGAGGAATCACTGGCATAATATCGACACTCACAGTATCGACCTACATTTTTATTGATAGAAAAATATTGATTGCTCTAATATTGACACCCCTACTTAATTAAAAAAATACACTATTATCGACCACTAAAATATTGTCAAACATAATTTTCGATTACAGTAATATCGAACACAGAAATATCGTGATGTAAAATATCGAACATCCTTTAAAAATATACAGCATGTTCAAAATATCGATCACAATATATAGACAGCAATATTATCGTTTTTGTAAAAATATCGACAACTCAAAAATAGATAAAACACACAAAATTAAACACCATAAATATAGATAAATAAATAAACATACACTGCATATAGAATACAAGCAAATACATAATTTTAGAAAAGAGTGAAACATATCGTAACATTTTAAAGGATACACCATTTAGTTGTTATATTTACATTATGTACACACATTTGTTAACATCACATATAATATAAAACACATTTAAATAATTCAACATGTGAAAAAAAAGTAACTGACTCTTAATTAGCATTTTCCATATATGGAAAACAACTACCAAAACAATTAAAACAATAAAGATCAACCAATAAAAATACACAATCTTAAAATGAACCGATAAGGTTAACCAAAAAATTAAATAAACACTATATAAAGAAGGAAAATGTATTCTTATTTTACACCTTAAACCAAAAACAATAAAGAAGCCAAAACTCTGCCAGATTTCTACCAGAAGCAAGGACTTCTTCAAAGAAAAATCTATTCCACTCTTCGAAAAGTAAGTAAATTACCATCTATGAAATAACAGTAATTCTATTCTTCAAAAACTGCTATTTATCATACTCAAATAATTAATATATATCTTTTTTCAATGTATGTCTCCTCTACAGATAATTCTCAAAGCATCGAGAAAATAACAGCTTCTAAAACCATCTAACTAATAAAGTAAGTATTCAGTAAAACGCCTTTTAAAAACATGTAAAACACCCAACAAAACCCTAACTACATCCCAAACACCCACCCCGCCCCATGTACATATTTAACAAAATAAGTAAAAATATGTTTTACTCTTCCTACAGAAAAATCAACAACTTAACAGGATTTAACAAGCAAAGAGAGAACATCTCCATTTAAATTCAGCTCAAACCCCACATTGTAAGTATATTTATAACAATGTGTATTTATTAAGACATAAACATGTAAAATATTCATTTTAATAATTTTGATATACATTTGTTGTAGAATATACCTCATCACAATGAAAGAAGGCGCCCAATTTATAACATCCCAAAAAAGAAAAGTTTTGCTATGTTATTTGGGTTATGGCTATACCCAGGAAAAGCAAAGTGGGCTTAAAGTCAATTCGAAATGTAGCAAGTTCTATTCAATAAGTGATATGGTCGGGTAACAACTAGAGAATAAACTGTGTTGTATACAAGGGAGCATAACCACCCTCCAAATGCTACTGAAATAGAGGTTAGGAATGACATTAGACCAGCTAGCACTAGCTCATAGAAATCTACCAGTCAAATGCTGAAAGAAATGCTGCCTAGATAACCCAACCATGCTACTGGGCAAATGCCCTTTAATTCTTCATTAGAAAGAACTATAGCTTGCACAAAAAAGCCACAACAGCTACCACACCTACTCCAAAAACATTTGAAGAGGTGGAAATTCCCTCAGAACTATCAATATCTTATAATGAAGAACCCTTTGTTCTCTATGACAACAAATGCAAAGAGAAAAGAATAATTATGTTTGCAACTGCAAACAATTCAATAAAGCTTCAACAATCAGAAATATGGATTATTGACGGGACTTTTAAAATCTGTCCCAAACCATTCTACCAATTATACACTGTCCATGCTCTATATCAGAACACCAACATCCCCTTTATCTACGCCTTGCTACCCAATGAACAAAACTCCACATATATGGAAGTACAAACTAATATTAAACAAGTAACAATTATTTTCCACTCAAAATAATTATAGATTTTGAGCAGGCAATGATAAGTGCAATTCTAAAATCCTACCCAGACACATCAATTCAGGGATGTTACTCTCATTTCAATCAGTGTCTATGGAGACACCTTCAGGAATCAAATCTTAGGGGCTCATTACGATGGCGGAAGGACCACCACCTCCGTGCCATGCGGTGCTGGTTCTTCCGCCATCGGAGCTCGATTTTCCCACCACCGAATTAGGATGGCGGTGGGAATCCCAATCTGTCCGAGGCGGACCGAAAGACCGTCTGCTACCGGTCCGCCAGGAGCAATCAATCTGATTGCTTGGCGGATGGACAAGGGGGCATAAAATGGTGGCAGCGCCTAGCAGGCACCGTCCACCAAATTATGATGGTGGAGTTTGCAGGGCTTTCCATGGCAGTGATGCCACCATGTAAAGGCTGGTAGAGAATTGTTTCGGCCCCCATAGTGTTGGGGGAGGTGTTGGTGCACCAGGGGTACCCATGGTACCCCCCAACATTTCACTGCACCAAGTGTCAGGCACCGTGTGGTGCATGCCAAGTAGTGCAGTGAAATGCACAACATGGCTTTTTCGCTTTGCAGCGGGTGCTGCTCCAGCTTTGCAGCATCCACCGCAATGTTAAAAAGTAAAATGCGACCACCATGGTGGCGGTCACCTACTAATTTGGTATGCGTGACCACTGCATGTTTTGCGGACGTTCCCGGTTTACCACAGGATGGCATTAATTAGGTGTAGGTGCTGGACACTAAACTTAATAAATGTACTATTCCCACTTCAGCTAGTATTAATTCAGGGTAGCTGCTGGACTCTAGACTTAATTAATTTACTATTCCCTCTCCAGTTAGTATTAAGTCAGGGTAGATGCTGAACACTAAACGTAATACATTTACTATTCCTACTTCAATTATTACTAAATCAGGGTAGGTACTGGACACTAAACTTAAATAATTTTCTATTACCACTCCAGTTACTATTAATTAGGGGTAGATGCTGGACACTAAATGTAATTAATTTACTATTCCCACTGCAGTTAGTATTAATTAGATGTAGGTGCTGGACATTAATCTAAATTAATTTACTATTCCCACTCCAGTTAGTATTAATTAGAGGTAGGTGCTGGATATTAAAGTTATTTAAGTTACTTTTCCCACTCCAGTTAGTATTAATTAGGGGTAGGTGCTGGACACTAAACTTATGTCATATAGATATGCTTTGCCTACACACTGTGTTAAGTTAGCATGAGCTTATTAGGAGTTTAAACGCCATTTTACCTTTTTGCTGCTTCTGCACACGACACATAATTATTACTTTAGCTTTGAGCCTAGTAGAATGTTTTGCTCGACACGATAATATTTTTTGTTATTGCTCTGATATCCGCTTTGCTTGGTGAGCTGTGTCTGTACAGTGAGTGCTGAAACCTTCAAGGATATCTCAACATAGTAGTTGTTATGAGGTCTGATCTTCGCACGTTCCTAGACATAACATACATGCAGCTGCGGCCAAGTTCTGACTTTAGGCGCGTTTTATATTGCATTGCATACACACACACTTGATGGTGCTTTGCATGCAGAGAGCTGGTGGAAGATGATGTGATCCTTTACCACTAGGATCTGAGGTATGGGCCCGCCCTGATAAAACCCAAAGAGACCTTCTTAGATATAATATAATATACTAGCTAGGGAGGGTGAGAATTAAGTGTTGTTTAACCCTATTCGTTTTAGCATTTTAACATGCTTTCACCTTTTGTATTCTATGGACTAGTAACTATGCTGATTACTTTGTTTCTTATAATATGTTTGCTTGTATTAGCTAAGATACTGCGTTTGAGAACACTGCATTAGAAAATAAACATTTCAAATGTGCACGCGTCCTTATTTACTCCTTGTTCTGGATTGAAATGATTGTATAACGAAAGAGTGTTCATGTGTTCCATGTTACCTGAGGTGTACTAAGTCCATGTTCTGGTTTGTCTAAACATTGGGAGTTTGTAATAACCAATGAGACACTGTAGCTAGTCTGGTAGGGGATTTTGGGTACTGAGGTGAGTTTTGGTACACCCCAATTCACTGAGGTTCCAAGTCTCTATGCACAGTTCTGTAGGAGAACGGAATCCCTGCGACATGGCGCCCAACCGTTGGTGGTCTTATTACATGACACTCAAGAAGTGCAATATTCAGTCCTTAACCCCTTCACTATTGTTTCCGGTTAACGATGGTGTAGGACAAACCTACCTATATGTACATAGGTCCTTTCAAGCTTGAATCTTTCTAAATGGTTTCCTTGAATTACTACCCAGTTGTGCTACAAAGTTTACTTTGTACCTCTTTCTATCTGTGTCGCTATGGCCACAGTGAACATTCCGCAACATAGTCGCATTGCGGTGCGCAATCATTTGCAGACTTATAATATTCCCGTGGAAGGCATGGCCATGATTATGGTGGAGAGTGCAGAGGTGGCTTACCCTTGCGAAATCTTTTACTCGTGGGTGACCTTCCCGGCTGTGAACGCAAATTCTAGGGAAGCACCCACAGCATCGGTGTCAAAACATTGCGGTGCTATCGCACCGCGATTTTTACATCGCATCGTTGTTCACATCGCATGCTCCCACTGTGCGATGTCATTAACATCGCATGCCATTAAAACGCATGCGATGTTAGCGATGTTACGGTAAAAATGCCGATGTTAATACACCATTACAATGCATTTATGAAACGGAATGCATGAACGGAGAAAAAAGATGTTACCAATGTTAATACACCATTAAAAATGCTGATGTTAATGCACCATTACAATGCATTTATGAAACGGAAGCGGTTTTTTATTTTGGAAAACAGTCAAATGCCTTATGGTGAATGGTTGAATGGATGGCTGAAGGTGGGTGAATGGATGGATGGGTTTATGGGTGGATGGATGCATGAATGAAGGATGGGTGGATATATGGGTGATGGTGGGTGAATGGATGGATGGGTGAGTGATGGTGGAGGCCGCAGGGGCACCGCCTGTAAAAGAAGGCACAATGTTATGATCTTCTTTATCCCACTGTCCTCAGATATTGGTGAGATAACCCAACCCGTCTTCAAAGGGCAGAGCATAAATGCAAAATACTCAGCAGCTCCCTTGCTCAGATTGTATTATTTTAGATTGAGCGTTTTACGCCATCCCACAAGGAAAGATTGAACACTTTCATCCCTCAAAAAACATCACAAATAACCCCCGTAAATACCTCTAATATGTTTAGAAATACAAGGACGATGCACAACAGTGTAGGAAAAAAACTCACAGGATTTAGCTTGCAGGCAAAGGAACTACATGGTAAAGTACGACCTGGAACAATGCTGTGCGAAATCTTCTGTGGTACTGGACAGCTTTAAGTAAATAGGATCAACAAAGAAGCGTTGCGATGGCTGGAGATATGTGTACCTTGATGAACGAAATTTAGGACACGATATTTCTTCAAGTCGATATTTTTGCTATTTTTTGTTTTGACACAGCATTTTTATTACATGTTCGTCCAATTACGACACACGAAGGACAACATGCAACTCACATCCACAGCTGATGCGCTATCGGTGCTCACCAATATGTGGGTGTCGATAGACTGGAGGTACTATCTGTCAGAAACCCCATGCATAGTTGTGTGCTGAGCATGCAGGGCCATGGGCTTTCAGCACAGAAGGACTAAAATGGCACTGCAGGTTTGCCAGTTTCAAACACATTAGCTAATGTGTCACAAGAAGATATCTTCAGTTTTCTCAAATGGCCAGAGCAGCGAATAAAAGGCCCCTAACTCTTGACAAAGACTCTAGTCACTCCCTTCCCCAGCACATCACCCCCTCTCATGCAGTAGTTGAGGAGGAAATTGCATGA
Organism: Lissotriton helveticus; assembly: GCF_964261635.1. Taxonomy (NCBI): domain Eukaryota; kingdom Metazoa; phylum Chordata; class Amphibia; order Caudata; family Salamandridae; genus Lissotriton; species Lissotriton helveticus. The sequence goes on along the minus strand of NC_136070.1, from coordinate 1,063,203,947 downwards.
CCACACCAGGCCAAGGAGCCACAAGGTGTGTGTCCTCATCCACCAGGGGGTGGACAGGCTCACTTTTACAAGCCAGGGCCGGGCTCACGTCTGTCATCATAGCTTTGCAAGCTTGGTCCAAGCAGCCTGCTGATTTCGCAGTAACCAGTGTGGTCAGTCTACGCTTGGGAAAACAAGACTGGTTACTGATCAATATTCGATCCATCTGATCTTTCTGTGCCTCTTACTTTGCAGGCATGCGGCCCACCCATAGTGGCATGTACAGGTGAGCCACCTACTTGCAGGCTCTCCTGCTGCACCTTTTGCCACCAGGTCTTTGCAGACAAGAACTGGAGCAGATGCTTAAGGCAGTGTGATGGTTGCAAGGCTCCTGTGATGCCATCGCTCCCAACTTCGGCTCAGATTGCTCTTCTTTTGGGGACTCATCTTTGCTGCATCTCAGATGGTGAAATGAATGGCAATGGCATCCCAATTATTACCTGGCTTTTGGCACAGTTGCCTCTTTGGATGCCTATTCAACAGCTACCTCTTGCATTAGTTTAAAGCGCCAACGATAAAGATGAACACACTTAAAAGCCACAATGATTTACAGTGGTGACAGTAACAGGGCCTACATTTAACTCGTTAGACAAGAAGTCATTAGACATTCCTATGATGGAAGGAAAAGGGAGTAAAATCTCTTTTGTGACTTCATTCAGTAACACCGTGTTCTAATGGATCAACAATCAACCACTAGCAAACAGACCTAACCCTAAAAAGAGCACTTTTTAATTAATGCCATAAAGATTAACCAAATGAATATACGCATGGATATTGTAGTGTGTGAAATTTGATTTTCACCAGTTCGGAAACCAAAGTGAAGAAGGGTCTTCATCTTAATATCGCTGTTACTTTTTCCTCCTTTCAATCCCCACCTCATATCTTCTCTCGCCTCTCCACTTTTGTCTTGCCATATTTAAATCATAAACATCGAGGATGCCGCTGTTGAATGCAATCAACATGATAACATTGGGTACGCAACAATTATGCAGGAAGCAATAGGAGGGGGAATTGCGCCTCCACTTTATGCTATACCTAAGTGTTTCAACTTCCCATTCCTACTTTCAATATTTACCTTCCTTCAGTCCCTTGCCTGTGTGAATCACTGTTATTTATTTATATTCAGCTTACATGTATTCATGAAAGTTTGCAAGGTCCGCAGGGTTCATAAAATGTCATTTAATTTAAGGAAGAAAGTTGCCAGATATACTAAAAAGGTGCGCACACAGGGTAATAAGCACCTTGAAAAAAAGTGAAGAGAAATACTTATTCTATGCACATTTGTAATGAGGCAAACCTAGCGCTAACATCTGCTACACAGGCTGGCACGCGTACAGGCACAATGGATGCAGGCACTGGGGGCGAAACGTTATATAACCCCCCCCCCCAGATACGGGATCACGCGTTGTCCTGACACGCGATTTCAAGCCATGCGATGTGCTATCCTGCCAATAGGATTTACCGCACTAGCGTCGCAACGACGTTCGAGGTAAAACATAGCGGTGTAACAGTAGATGCGATGTATTTGCGGCGATGTAAAGCCGCGCGAGGAAAGTGTTTCTGCTGTATCATCATACAACCCAAATTCTAATGTGTTCGAGACATACACTGCCACAGTTGTGCCACAGGAATATACTTCATATAGGGCACAGGAAGTTCCTATTGATGCTTGGCAGCACCGCGTATGGTTTGATGGCGCCCTACCCCACTCTTTGACAGCTCTGAGGTTAGGTCCTTTGTCCATTCCCGGCGCAAATTGGCCTGTTTTGGCTGGATTTACACCTCATCCTCAACACGGGGCATGTACCATGGTTGAGTTAAGACGACTTCATGTAGTCGCAATTAGCGTTATTAGGTCGTTAGTGCAATACATAACCCGTAATCTCCCGGGCGGGGCCCCAGGTGGTGCGGCGCTTCCTGCTGGACAGATCGGTATGAAGCTCAGCCCCGTGATAGTCAACGCTGTGATGGGCAAGCGACCCCAGGATAGGGATGAACTTCCTTTCTGGCTTGCCGGAAAGTTTGACCAGCTGGAAGCAGTATTTCCTAACACGACTCCTGGTGAAAAACACAGGATTCTGACGATTAGCATGCCGAAAGTCTTGACCCCAAAAATTGGTGACTGTGAGACATGGGGTAGAACATTTGCGGCAGTCTATGCAAGGTGTTACGGCACTCCGTCTATGACTGTTTTGCTGACGGTCCTTAAGCGTGTTCAGGATGAGCACAGACCTGAGGCTGCTGTTGAATTGGGTATGCGCCTGTGTGGCTCCTTTGATGTAGTTTACGATCTCATACTTGCTAACGTCAAGGGGGATGCGGTGAACTTTCAGGTGGCCAATGCTTCGCAGGTGCTTTCCGAGGTTGAGAAACCCCGACAGGTGGCATGAATTATTGTGGCGGCTTATAAAACCGTGGGACGCAATAGTAGGGGTCTCAAGCCTTTTTCTACTAAAGAGAAACAACAAAAACATCCCCAGGGGCAGAAGTCAGAAACTGATGAACAGCCCAAGACCAAAAAACAAAATTGGCCGAAGAAACAGAAACAGGGAAAACAACAACAACAGAGACAGGAGTCTCGTCCTGCGTCTCCATTGCCTGCGCCCCCAGAACGTGTTTATGACTTGCACGATCGCAAGACGATTAAATCACCTGATCGATTTCAGGTTTCTGACCAACGCTCTCCTCGTTCTTTTCAGGTCTTATCGGCTTCATCGACTGGTGGTGGAGGAGGCGGCAGGGGTCGGGGTGGCCAGCAAGGACGCGACCAGCCCCGCCCGAAAGACGGTAAAGGCAAGCAGGATGATTCTACACCGAAGAGACCTCAGTTTCAGAAGAAGAAAGTCGCCGCTTTATCAGAGAGATATGCCACAGATAGTGAGAACGTGGCTTCGGAATCTGACATGGGCTCTGACCTTGCTGGACAGCGCGGCGGAGATTACCATAGTGCGAAAGGCCCTGCGTCCACTACTGAAGGTGACAGCGACTGACCGTTATGTTGTTGTGGAGACAGCTTACACTAGAGTTGCTCCCCTGACAGACTTTATGAAATTGTCCTGTTAATTGAAGGTGACATACAACGTACAATAAAAGGGGTATTTTGAGAGAATCTTACAACTACCTATGACATTTTGTTAGCGGAGGCTGACTGGCCCCACCTTTTGTTCTCGCAGCTCTGAGAGGGGAGGAGGTAATCCTCCCTAGTTTCGCGCACACGGTTTCGAAGGAGCATGCACTGAATTTTGCAGAAGAGTGGGCTACAGCCCTTGCGCCAGCTCTGTACCGTACACACTGTGGTTGTGATAAATTTTCCCCACACCACGAAATTCCTTTGCGGTCTAGGCCACAGCCACAACCTCAATATCCCATAAGACGCGAAGCTAAAGCTTCCGTCGCATAAATCCTTGAACAATTGGAATATCAAGGAGTGATTGAAACATGTGTGTCACCGATGAATAACCCTCTTTTTACTGTGACCAACCTTGACGGTTCATATCGTTTGGTTTTGGATTACTCGCAATGTCATACCTGTGCAGTACAGAATACACACGGCTCTCCCTTGGTGGATAGTCTTGTGCGTAAGCGGTTTAAAACCACGCTTGACATATCCAACGGTTTTTATGCCCATCATTTGGATGGTCTAAGTTCCCAATGGACCAGTTTTACATGCGGCGGCATCCAAAAACAGTTCAAACGTTTACCGATGGGCTATAAGAATAGTCCTGGGGTGTTTGCTGCCTGCATTGTCACTCTCTTGGAGATAATTGACCCTGATGCTTGTTCGTATGTGGATGACATTTATCTCACAGACGACGAACTTTGGGAGCATCTGTGTCGAGTTGACCGCTTAATTTGTAGCTTTGCGGACTTCGGTTACAAATTTACCTTTGCAAAGTCGCACATTGCAGAGTACACAGTGTTGTTCCTGGGCTATGAGCTCAACAATGAAGGTAGAGGATTCGCTCCTCACTTCTTGGAGAAATGCGCACAACTCTGACAAAATTACAGTCTTTGCTGGGATATTTGAATTTCGGGAGGACATACATTCCTGAATATGCCCAGCGTATCAAGCCTTTGTATGCTCTGATACAACCTACTTTTACCAAATCATTCTGGCTGCCGGAGCACTCAGCTATACTGCAATCTTTGCAGGCTGATCTGCTCGCTTCTAAATACTTACTGACTCATGATAACCACACCAACCTGGTGAGAAGAATCATCCCTGGGGCTGTGGGTTTCACTTACCTTACTTTTAATGAAGGAGACACAGTACCTATTGCCTACAAGTCACACTTGTACATTTTCCACTGTGGAGAAAGTTTTGATGGCTGTACAGATGGCGATTCTTAAGGAACGTGCTCTGTCACAGGGAAAACGCATGTTGGTTGTAACCCCGTGTCCTGCTTTGGAGGCAGTTACGAAAGCCAGTGTACCTAATTCTAAAGCTTTGCACCCTCTGTGGATACAATGGGCTGCTTCACTGACCTCTCCGGATGTCACATTTATTTTTGATGCTTCCTTACGGTCGCAGGAGTTTTTGCAATATGAATTCGTTCATCCTGCACCTTTGGCTATGCGGCCTTTGGAGGATTTCCATTGCATCATATACACTGATGGTTCGGCGCAGATTGCGCATGGTTCTAAACATGCATACGTTTCCGCATGCGCCATTGTGGTAGGTGCCATGGTGAACGATGAGTTCAAGTCCAGAGTCGTGCACACGCAGACCCTAGGGGACTGCACCACACAATTGGCAGAGCTTCGTGCTCTGATGCTTGCATTGGAGTACGCTGATCCTAGTGTGACAACTCTTATTGTAAGTGATTCTTACTACTGTGTCCAGTCTTACAATGAAAATTTGTTCTTTTGGATTCAGAATGATTTTCGTGATTCCAAGATAGCACAATAAAACATAAAATGATCTGGGTCCGAGTGGCTGAGCTTAAAGAGCAGTTGCCACTCGTGTTTGTAAGGAAACAACGCAAGTATTACAACGAAAACCTTTACTTTGCATTACACTGGGGGGCGCTCTAGGATAGGGAATAGTTTTAATTTACTATCCAACACCTTCCCTAGTGTCCACGGGGACTGGGGTTGGAATAGTAAATTAAACTATTCACTATCCAGCACCCCCAAGTGTAATGCGTTGTAAAGGTTTGCGTTGTAATACTTGCGTTCTAACAGCATGCGTGGTAAAAGCATGCGTTGTAACGTCATACATCCGTGTTTGTAATTCATACTCTTGGTCATCAGCGCGTGGGAGTCCACGCTGTTGGCAACTCGCTTGCTGATGAGGCAGCGAAATAAGCAGTATCGACATATTTAGTTGCAGCAGTTACAGGGTCCAAAAGTAAGATTGATGATGATATCTTGGCAGCTGTTGCTGCCACTGAGAAGGGAGGTAAATATCTTAAAGGGTTCCCTTCGAAGTATTCATACCACTTAAGTCCTGATAAGTTCCTTATGTGAAAATACCTGATGTTGGGGAGAGATTGATTCCTAACTCGGATCGCAGAAATACATTGATCACAGCGGCCCATGAAGGAGTTGCGTCTGCGCATGCGGGCATTTCTGCCACTGTGTCTCAATTACAACAGCGTTTTTGGTGGCGGGGACTGTACAAACAGACGCACAATTATGTCCTTCAATGTGACATTAGCCAGCAGATTAAGCCTTCAACTGATGCGTGTCCGCCCCAAACACAGTTGTTCATTTCTAATAAACCACTAGGTTGTGTTTATTTAGATCACTGCGGTCCTTTTTCTTCTGATACTGCATATAAGTCATCTTAGTTGCAGTTGATTCATGCACACGCTTTGTATGGGTGTGGCCTCACCGCAGCGCTGATTCACGGACTGTCATCAGGGATTTGCGTGTCTTTGTAGGGATTTTTGCCTGTGGAACCTTCCATTCGGATCAGGGTCCTGCTTTCGCCTCTGAGGCGTATAAGGATGCCATGGCTTCGTTGGGGGTCCAAGTCAAGTTTTCATCTCCATACCGACCTGAGGGTAATAGTGTTGTGGAACGAATGAACCGTGACTTAAAGCAATCATTGACAGCTCGAGTTATAGGCACTGGCAGGAACTGGCTGGCCCATCTCAATGGCTTGCAGCGTGCTCTTAATAATCTCCCTAGAAGGTCTCTGGGTGGGCGGACCCATACAAAATGCTCTTTGGTATCAAGATGTATGTGACTCGGTGGCCGTTGCTGCCTCCTTTGACGTAGATGAACATTGCAATGTTTTACAGACTCTACAAAAGACAAGAGACAGTCTTGCAAAGAACATTTGCCCTCCACTTCGGATGATGCGTTGCAGATCCCGGTTGTTGGCTGGCTTCCCCAAGTTGGAGAATTAGTTCGGGAGAAGATCGAAAACAAGAAAGAATTTGGTCCCTCTTACCGTGCTCCAGTTCCTGTGCTTGGTGTGAAGGGCACAAGAACAGTCATTTTACCACCGCTTCCAGGTCGTAAAGAAAACAGGTATATCTCCATTGACAATGTCAAGATACACAGAGTGGCCGATTCTTCTTAGTATGACACCGGCAGTCTCCTGCCCTTCGATTGTGAGAAATTCTGTATTGGCCACTGCTTCAAATGCTGAGCCGTAGGTGGCCATCGAGATGCCTACAATTTCTAGTCCTTTATTGAGTACATTGCCTGGTACTCAACTTGATGAAACTGACTACTCTTACCCAACTGACTTATCGATGACTGATTTACAAACTTGTTTGGCCACAGAACCCAGATTTTCTTTTGACACTGTTTCACACACATCAGGAAAGCCCTCACGGATTGCAGTCTATACAAGGTTATTTAAAAAACATTTTTTGATTCCCCCTTGGACATACATTTGGCTGGTGCTTTTTTCGATTTACCTTTTTATGTCAATTAGTTTTGTGTTTTATTTTTTCCGGCTCGTCAATGGACACTATGTCGAAGAGAGAACATGCATTCGACACCTCAACATTGGCACCCCATTCCTCCTCGCATACTGCACACAGATTGAAGAGAGACTTGGCCTTTGTTAACATCACTGCTTGGCCTGTCCTGGATGGGATAGTATGGGATGCTGTTAAATTTCAAATACATGGCCCCACTAAGGTTATAAATGTCCCTAATGTACTTAGAGTAAACAAGACATACGTTCTGATGATTGGGATGTTCAGGCCGTAGAGGCGTTGTTTTCTGATTTGAAATATTATGCTGCCTTTCATGCTGAAGATTTGTATTTAGAATCTGCTAATTATGGTGATTTATTTTGTGACCAACATTTTGGTAACCACTACCTACATAAAACTAATTCCAGGAGGAACACTGTAAATTATACACACAATGGGAACATTGTCCAACTCCATTGAAAGGCAGTTCGAGTACCTTTTTGAAAAAGTACACTTATTTTACAGACTTTAATCAGTCCAATCCCGCTTCCTTTTATTTTAAAATGACAGAAAAGTCCATGTCCAAAGTTAGACTTACCGATACTAAGTTATTGTACTCGAAGTCCTTTCTAGACCAGCTATCTGTTGGAGGCTACGAGTTGTGGAAGGAAACAATTGACCTTAAATCTGTTTGGGGTTCTAAAAGCTGGCAGGTACAAGGCACTGTGGCTTAGCACGGTGCATGTCTCATCCCGAAACATATGTTGTTTTTTAATTCTACCATTTCACAGACAACCTGCTTTGGATTGGCTACTTCTAAAAAATTAAATACTCCATCATTCCCTGATTTGGAAGAATATTCAGGTTGGGGTGATACTACAAAATTTTCAATCAGGAAGTTGCAAACTCTATTGCTAAATTCATCCTTTAACATATCCAGTTTGGATTCCAAAGGTTGGCTGCTGTGGCACCGAAGTGCTGACTCGTGCCAACATCATTTTCTGGGTTTGGCTGATGGCTTTACACAAGTCAGGGTTGATCCCCGTTTTGACAGTGATCATTCTGTCACCACTTATTCAGTAGGAAAATTATGTCAGAATTGGCTCAAACATTCAACCTTGCCGTCTGTTAAACTGCATTTATCTAAACTTACTGACGATGTTGATTAGAATGATTTCTAAAGGTAGATCTAAAAGATGGATATATGCAGTTTATAATGAAATCTGGAAAACATCATAGATTGAGGCGACTACCCGCCTTAGGGCTATTGATCAAGCTAATTTAGAAAAAGTGCTTGCAGTTGTGGATAATAGCATTAACACACTTTCTTCCCGCATTTACACATTGGATAATATTGTGTCATCTGTTGTTGATATTGTGCAAGATGATGTGTCTGTATTATACCATGGTCAAAAAAAATTGCGTTCTATTATGCAGTTTGCGTGGACACTGCAGACGCTTAACGCCGGAAAAGTGCCTTGGAATTACATGAATACCTCTTCTCTTTTTGCCCCGTTTAATTTGACTGACAAGCAGCGTTTGCTTTCAATGAGAGATGCATCTTTTTCCATGTTACACATTGAACGTTTGGAGTATTTACCATTCTCTGTGGCAGAGGCATGGCTTATCCAGGGGTTAATACCTTTACCATTTGCTCTTTTCGAATTTAAAAAGTGTATGAAATATTTTGCCATTGGTAGATATGAGCCTCTTGGTAGCTCCTATCTGCATGAAGCCTGGTCGATTCCTTTTACATACAGATGCCTTAGGGAGGGAAAGGAAGTTTATCTGAAAGGTGAAGAGTGCACCGAAACACCAGATCACTCATTAAAGTGTAGACATATTCAATTACATGGCTCTTGCAATCAAGAACAGCCTAATTTAGCCTGTGCTTTGAAAGGTACACCCTTGCCCGCAATCATCCCCACATTCACATTACTGGCAAATGGCAGTTATTTACTTTAAAATAATGAAGATTGCTGTGGGTTAATAAAAGGCATTGCTTATGTGGTTACAGTCAGTGAACGTGTGGTTTGCTGTAAAAATGTGGTGTATCTACCCACGCATGGGAACTTGGATGTTTCCATCTGGCCGAGGATTCCGACTTTGAAAGCAGAGTTCAATAAGATGAGTCGAATAAGGGCTCTATTGTCCCAAAAAAAAGTCGCCCTGACATCAGCTTGTGAAACATTTGTCCTTCACGTGGCTAACATCCGCACAGAGGTGCATGCTTTCTTAAATACTGACCTTCCATTGCATTTCGGTGAACTGATTCATACAATCTTTAACGCATCCTCCACAACGGGGCTGGCGCACTTTTTTTAAAGTAGTTAGCAGTGGTTTAGTGACTTCATTTCAGAAGATATTTGGGGTCATTCCTGCTTTCTTCCATTCAATCTTTTCCAGCCTATATGGTGGATTTCCCGTTTTACTGGCACTGGCTGCAGACGTACTTTTGCTGTTTCATTCGCAATGGATGCACATCCTGTGTTCCAAGACGAGCTGTCGCGGCTGGCACTGTTTCGCAACAGGATGCTTGATTACTATGGTGCACTGCCGCTCGCCACCTTAAGTGCAGTTTATGGATTATCATTTCGATTTTCCTATTTCACATGTGTCCAACCTGTCTTTCATTGCCTGAGCTGCGATTTCGACTCGGCACTGGATTTGTGTCTCTGCAATACGGTGTCTCCTGATGTGGATTATAACCAGCTCATGAGCCCCTTAGTTGCTCATGAATTGCTTTGTTCTGATGGAGGGATTATGGCCTTTGCGGCGATGCATGGAATGCTGGGTCGTTGGAATATATTCGCAGCGGCGCAAGATTTCTTGGCACACAGCTTCATAGAAAACCCACCGAGTTGCCCTCTGATGGTGCTAGAGGCTCCGGTAATTGAAGAGTATTTACTATTCCCATTACAGTTAGTATTAATTATGGGTAGGTGCTGGACACTAAACGTAATTAATTTACTATTTCTACCCCAGTTAGTTTTAATTAGGGCTAGGTGCTGTGCACTAAACTTAAATAATTTACTATTCCCACTCCAGTTAGTTTTAATTTGGGGTAGGTGCTGGACACTAAACCTAATTAATTTACTATTCGCACTCCAGTTACCATTAATTTAGGATTAGTGGTGGACGCTAAACTTACTTAATTTTCTTTTCTCACTCCAGTTACTGTTAATTAGGGGTAGGTGCTGGACACTAGACTTCATCAATTTACTATTCCCTCTCCAGTTAGTATTAATTCAGGGTAGGTGCCTGACACTAAACTTATTTAATTTACTATTCCCATTTCAATTATTACTAAATCAGGGTAGGTACTGGGCACTAAACTTAAATAATTGTCTATTCCTACTCCAGCTGCTATTAATTAGGAATTGGTGTTGTACATTAAAATTAATTATTTACTATTCCCACTCTAGTTACTATTAATTAGGGGTAGATGCTGGACACTAAACGTAATTAATTTACTATTCCCATTGCAGTTAGTATTAATTAGAGGTAGGTGCAGGACACTAAACATAATTAATTTACTATTCCTACTCCAGATAGTATTAATTAGAGGTAGGTGCTGGACACTAAATGTATTTAATTTACTATTCCCACTCCAGTTAGTAATAATTCAGGGTAGGAGCTGGACACTAAACTTAATGAATTTACTATTCTCACTCCAGTTACTATTAACCAGGGGTCCGTGTTGGACACTAAACATAATAAATTTACTATTCCCTCTCCAGTTAGTATTAAATCAGGGTAGGTGCTGGACAATAAACGTAATTTCATTACTATTCCCATCTCAATTATTACTAAATCAGGGTAGGTACTGAACACTTAAATAAACTTAAAAATGTTACTATTCCCACTTAGTATTAATTTGGGGTAGGTGCTGGACACTACACTTAATTAATTTACTATTTCGACTCCAGTTACCAATAATTTAGGATTAGTGCTAGAGACTAAACTTAATTAATTTATTATTCCCACTCCAGTTACTATTAATTAGGTGTAGGTGCTGGACACTAAACTTAATAAATTTACAATTCCCCCTTCAGTTAGTATTAATTAATTGTAGGTCCTGAACCCTAGACTTAATTAATTTACTATTCCCTCTCCAGTTAGTATTAATTCAGGGTAGATGCTGAACAATAAACTTAATTAATTTACTATTCCCACTTCAATAATTACTAAATCAGGGTAGGTACTGGAAACTAAACTTAAATAATTTTCTATTTCCACTCCAGTTACTAATAATTAGGAGTTGGTGTTGGACACTAAACCTAATTAATTTACTATTGTCACTCCAGTTACAATTAATTAGGGGTAGATGCTGGACACTAAACGTAAATAATTTACTATTTCCACTCCAGTTAGTATTAATTAGAGGTAGGTGCTGGGCACTACATTTTTTTAGTTTACTATTCCCACTCCAGTTAATATTAATTAGGGGTAGGTGCTGGACACTAAATTTAATTAATTTACTGTTCCCACTCCAGTTGTTACTAATTATGGGTAGGTGCTGTACTCTAAACTTAAATAATTTACTATTCCCACTCCAGTTAGTATTAATCTGGGGTAGGTGCTGGTCACTAAACTTAATTAATTTACTATTCCCACTCCAGTTACCACTAATTTAGGATTAGTGCTGGTCATTAAACATAATTAATTAGCTATACCCACTAAAATTACTGTAAAATAAATGTAGTTGCCAGACCTTTAAAAGGTATATTTTTCTTTTTCCATTAAAATTAATATAGTCTGACTAACTGCACTCTACATAAAATGTCAAGTATTTTACAACACCTATAATAAATTACTACACTATATAATATAATTAATTTCATTTTTATCTACATAAAAATACTTAAATACAAATATTTCAATATTAAATTTTAATTGTATATATGTATTCATATCTTAGTTTAACTCTTTTAAAAAAAATTGTTTTTATTAAAAAAAATTCATAATAAATGAAATATTTAATAACTTTCATTTATATTACATTTTCTAACTTTGTTCTAATGTTTTTATTAATATACAATTCAATAAACATTTTCATAGATGAAAAATTTACACTGTAAACACATCTTTTTTGTAAATTTGTGTAAATATTTTTTTTATTTCAATTTTAAATATTTCAACAAAATGTATAAAACATTAACCAACATTATATACTATAAACACAGCTCCGAACTGATGAAACACAACATTCAATACACAAATAATATATAACCAAATTGAATATATAAACTTTGAATTTTTTTTACATTTCATTCAATATTTTTAAAACATGCCCCACCCTTATCCACTAGAAACTCAACATCCCACTCCTAAAAAATAATTCTCTAAATTGTTAAAGATATTTTTTAAATTTCAATTTTTAATTTCAAATTTATTATAAATTAAAAAATCAATTAATTTAAAACATTCCCCACCCTTATCCCCTATAAACCCAACTTCCCACTTCTAAAAAATATTCTACAAATTATTTTTTATAACATTAACTAACTAATGTTAAACTACAAAAAAACTCACCCATTCAGGTGTGAAAGAAATGTCCCCCCCTATTCTGAATGCAGCCCAGGCCCATTCAGCCCATCCCTGACTCACCCTGGAAAGGCCGGACACATCTCCCCCCCCCAACAAGTGGCTGTCTGAAGAGAATGCACATCCCCAACCTCTGTCACTCCAAAGCTAGACAGTCAAGACAAAACGTAGCAGAGGCACACTAGATTGTTAGGCAAGAAAATACCTACTTTCTAAAAGTGGTATTTTCAAACCCAGAATGTAAAAATCACCCTCACTAAAAGATGCATCTTAACATTCTGAGTTTATGCATATCAAACTTTATTTTCCTATCATGTCCTAATGGGCAGAAATACTCATAAGATGTTATGAGCAAACTACTCATTCTACCCTATGGGACAGATAGCCTCTCAATAGTGAAAAAGAAAATTGGCATATTTCACTATCTTTTTTTGTCCTCATCAAGCAAAGTTTTTTGGGGAGTTTGGAGGAGTCAGAGGCCCCTTTATGTGCTCTGTACCAAATGTGCCGTGGGCCCCTTTTTGTCCAGCTCCAGGCACAAGATTATTGGGAGGTGGGGGGGCTAGCCATTATGACTACTTAGTTCAAGACCCAGCTTGAAATCTTTGTTACCATTGCCTTAATCATTAGACACCCTGTTGTTTTGATTGGATATGTGTGTAGAGTAACGCACCCAGGCAAGCAATATAAGGACTTGCACAATTCAAATGGCAAACAGAGCGAGATTAATGATAGAACACTGAATTAGCATAAAAAGTACATTTTAATAGATTTCATAAAAAGTGTCATGAATTAAATCATTGACATATTGATAAAACATAATAAAAACAAATCCATTAACTGATGTGCATTATTTATACAGTAACTGATGTAGTGGAGGGATGGTTTCTTGTCTACGCGTTTCGACACGTTGAAGGTTTCTTCCTCAGGACATTACCATCATAATACTGGAAATAAATAAACAATATTTAAAAGTGTGTCTTTATGCTAAACAGTTTATAATGATAAGTACAGTTTGCAAGAATATTTGGCCAGTGTTTTGATATGGTTCCATGATATACCGAATTACATTGGTTCATTTTATTTACCATATAAAGGAATACCAGAGAGGCATGATTACAGTCATATTTGTGGAATTAAAGAAAGACAGTTGACATTTCATGTTATATTAGAAGAGAATATTGGAAAGGAAAACAGATAAGAGAAAGTGATGAAAATACTATTCAAGTATTAAACATAAACAAAGAGAAGGAGAATGGTGTTTATCTATTCCTTACTGGTGTTAAACTAGTTGGGGGTAAGTTTTGACCTATTTGGTAGTATTTTTATGGGGATGGGAAAATCCGTTTATTAGTTAGGTCAGGAAGTGATGTCACTTAGTGGATATCTACATAGATGAAAGTATTATGTAGAATTCAACGTGAAGATAATGTTAATCCACTTCATGCTAAAACTGGGAAAACGTTTTGGGGAGAAAATCTGATACAGATAGTTTAGAGTCATTTAGATGATAGATAGATGATATTTCCTAATGAATGCCTGAAGTAACACTGCTAAGTGCTAGTTTCCTATATTGATAATTAGCATCAACGTTACTTGGAACAATTGGTAAATTCTACAAGGTTATATACAATCCCTAAAAGTTCAAAAAATGTAGTCAATATTGTTTGGTTTTCCATCACAATATTGAGCTTATTTTAGCTGGTCTATCGTAAGCATTTCATTGAGAAGGCTCGGGTATAGGTAGGTTATGGTTATATATAACAAAATATGTTTCAAGAAATATTTGTTGCTTTGTTTGTGGCATAGCAATCTATCTACGTATTTAATTACCTGTACTGTGATCTTTGTGCTGAGCCGGATCAGTGTGGTTATTGCGGTCAAAGCCCCTATTGTTGCGTTTCATATGAGGGAACTTGCCAGGGAGAAATAACCAGATGTCAAAAAGAAACGAGTAACTATAAATACAGGGCAAGGCATCCATTGATTGTTTAGGGTGCCTCGGATTTTATCAAACGCTACAGTATCTCTGTTACAATTTACCTGTATGTCCAGATATATGGTAAACAGTAGTGCTATGAGTTAGGGCACGGTCTGTGTAGACTCAGGATTTCAGCTATCTAGAAAGTAAGGTGGAGGTAAATACTGGTTGCGTCTCGAAACGTTATTTTAAAGGTTAACATAGTAACGGGTGATTGCATTTAATTGCAGTTCTTACCTGTATTTATAAAGTATGGTGATTGATTAGTGCTAAAATGTGAAAAGAGATCCTCTGTAGAACCGTATGATTTCTCAGCCGAGTGAAATTTGGTCGGGTTTTAGGTTATTGGTTATCTAGGGTTAAAACGTAGCCGTACATAAGAATCAGCATTTACGAAATGCATTTCAAGATGGTGATGGATGACGTGATGTTTTTATTTTCCTTACCTTTATTAAACAAGATAGTTGCGTAACGAAGTCACATAGTTACACAGCCAAGTGAAGTTTGGTCATATTCAGATTACCGGCTATCTAAAATTAAAAATAGCCGTGTAAGGAGATACGCGTTGTGAAGTGTATAACGAGTTGATTATTATTTTAAGCACAAGTGTTTTTTGCTCCTTACCTGTATTAGACAAACTAAAGGCGTGCCGGAGACACATGGTTACCCAGCCGATAGAGGTTTGGTCATGTCCAGATTACCGGCTATCTAAGATTAAAAATAGCCGTGTAAGGGGATAAGCGTTGTGAAGTTCATAACGAGTTAATTATTATGTTTAGCACGAACGTTTTTTGCTTCTTACCTGTATTAAACAAACTAACGGTGTACCGGAGTCACGTGGTTACCCAGCCGATAGAAGTTTTGGTCGGGTTCAGATTTCCGGCTATCTAAAATTAGAGATAGCCGTACATAGGAATTAGTATTCCAAAATGCGTAACGAATTAATTATTGTAAATGACGCGAGTATCTATTTTACTTCTTACCTGTATTAGACGAAAAGGTGGCGTGCCGGGATGGTGCGGCAGAACGGCTGAGAGTTCAGTAGAGGGATTTGATTAGATCGCATTGATTGGTTTATATACTACGTGCTACCATTGGTATTTGGCATTAACCTTGCCTCCTCTTAAAGGTGCATACTATAGTTATCTGCATTTAGTTTACAGTGGATTCGCAGGGCGTTGGTAAAAGTTGTCAACCACAACTCCCAAGGGCATATTGTCTAAATGTTCACGAAACATGGGGATAGAAGGACTATGAGGGGAGTACACCCCTAAGTAGATCCAAAAATGCCAAACATTTACCAAATTCACAAGGGGAGGATAGATAGATATATTCATTTGACGCATTAGGGAGGAACAGGGTTTTAAGCCATTTACTGCAGATGTTTTGAATGTAAGCTCTACCGTCAGATTATTTTCTATTCTCTATTTAGTTTTACAGAAATAGCGTTCTCCCAAGGTAATTCATTGTTTAAGCCATGGGTAAATGTCCCCAAGGAAAAGATCCAGAATACTTATTTTTTCTTTCTGATCTTATCACCACCGTGACTATTCGGCATGTGGATCTTTTCCAGGATACGCCATCTGATGTCAGACGGCCAGTGTTTAAATTCAGAAAAGTGATTGACCAATGGGGCTGTGAGCTTACGTGTTTTGATGGCAGACCTATGTTCTGTGAGACGTGTTTTTATTGTGCAAGAGGTTTCTCCCACATAGCCCAAATTGCATGGGCATATGATAAGATATATTATGTTACGTGTATTACACGTCCATAGTTCTTTTGCTTGTATGTTGAATTGATTAAAGATGAGGGACTCTCCCGATATGATGTTGTCACATGACTGACAAGAGCCACATCTTGAGGTACCCTTTACTAAGTTGGTGCCATATATTGATTTTTGTACAAATGGAGTTTTGGTAATTGCTGCAGTGTAACGTGATCGGACTACAAAGTCCTTTAGATTCTTATTGCGGCGGTGCGCAAACATTGGTTTTCTGAGTTTGGTTTGGGAGGAGTCCACATTTAGAAGATGCCAATTGGCATTAATGATTTGTTTGACCGTGGCATCTAATGTGGAATGCTTCGTGATGCAAACCAGTTTTGGTTCTTGTTGTTCTTTTTGAGGTTTGAGGAGGGCATCCCGGTCATAGAATCGGGCTCTTTTATATGCTTCTCTTATAAGACGGTGAGGATAACCTCGTTCAAGGAATTTTTGTTTCATCGCTACCGATTGGGTGTCACAGTCCTTTAAGTTTGTGCAGTTTCTTCTAACTCTAAGAAACTGTGAAAAGGGGATGCCATCCTTTTGATTTCTCGGGTGGTAGCTGGTAAAATGAAGCAAGGTATTCCTTGCCGTCGGCTTTGTGTATAAGTTTACCTCAAGCATATTTGATTCATTCCTGATATAGATGTCCAAAAACTCAACTTGCGTTGTATTGATGTGGGCAGTAAAGCGGAGATTGATGTCGGCAAGATTGAGCCAGTCCAAAATTTCTTGTAGGGTCTGTTCCCCATTGGTCCAGATGTAAAAAATATCATCAATATAGCGGCACCAATGGGAAACAGACTCAAAGAATGGGGCCATTTCGTTATATATATGCTTGGACTCAAAAAGAGCCATGTATATATTTGCTATGGACGGAGCCATGGCTGCCCCCATGCTTACGCCCTTTGTTTCCTGGTACATGTGCTAACCAAACTGGAAAACATTCTCTTTAAGGACTAAAGAAAGACATTCAAAAATAAATGATTTGGAACATGGTATATGGTACATATCTATGAACCACATGGTTACATCTATTGCTTCTTTTTGGGGAATGTTGCTATACAGGGATTCAACATCAAGGGTGACCAGCAGGTCACTGTGTTGATTAAAAGGCAGGTGTTCAACCTTTGTGATGATTGACCCTGTATCTTTAATATAAGAGGGTGTTAACGGAATATAAGGTCTAAGAATGTTGTCTAAATATTTAGAGATGGCTTCGGTAGGGGTGCCTATTGTTGACACTATTGGGCGATAGGGGGGGTCCTGTTGGTTCTTATGTATTTTCGGTACCCCGTAAATACAAGATATCTTTTTTTGTGATTTATTCAAGAAGTCATATTCTTTTTTATTGATCACTCCTGTGTCAAGGGCCCTTGTGGTAATTCTTTGAATTGTTTTAATTATTCTATCTGTGGGATTGATTGTAATTTTTTTGTGTAACAAGGGATCATTCAACTTTTTTAACATGTTGGTCTCATAGTTTGTTGAATCCATAAGAACTCTACCACCTCCTTTATCACTACTCTTGATAACGATGGATTTATTGTTTTTCAAGTTGTTTAGAGATGTGTATTCTTCTCTGGAGATGTTATATCTAGGTTTCGGTACAAACCGTAATGCTTGTTCCAATTTGTTTAAGACCACTTTTTCGAATATTGCCATTTCCGGGCCTACTTGGTCTAAAGAAGGAGTAAAAGTGGATGGTAAGGCTGCTATATTGTTTACTCTGGTGTCTTGATCAATTTCTTCTTTGTTCATGAAGAAATTTTTTAATCTTATTTTTCTGAAAAATGAATGGATGTCTTGATGTAATTCAAATAGGTCTACATTTGAATGAGGAACCAATGTTAGACCTTTCGTTAGAAGAGACATATCTGCAGCATTTAGATTGTGTGTCGAAAGGTTGAAAATGGGTATTACATCCATTGTCTTTGATATTGTTTGCTGCGTGTCTCTAGATAGTGTTGGGGTTCTGGGGGATACTGATGGGTCTGATAATGGCCTCTCGATTGGGGCTGAAATCTTACTCTCTGTCGTCCCTGTTTGGCACCGCGGTAGCCTAAAAAAGGCTGCCGTGTGTTTCTACGTCCATTATGTGGATTATACGGGCCTTCCTCATGGTAGTTGGAGTTACTATCTCCATCTGAATCAGGATCTGAGGAATCTGAGAAAGTATTGATTTTTTGGGGATTATAATTGGTTTCTCCTTGATGGTAATCTGTTTTTATAAAAATTCTCTCCAAGATAAGGATAAGTTTGTTCTAGGGTGTAGAATCTCTTAGCCTTTGTGAATTTCTAATTTTTCCTTTTTGTAAGATATTCAGCGAAGGATAAGATATCTTTCTTCAGAGTTTCTAGTTGTTTATCAGCTTCCTCTATTGTAGATGATCTCTTTATTTTATCTTCAAGATCTTCTATTTCTTTTTTTAGATCTGAAGCTAGCTCTTTGGATGTTGCTATGATTAGGATCATGAGGTCCCGGGAATTGTGCCAGTCCTTATATTGCTTGCCTGTGTGCGTTACTCTACACACATTATTTGCCCTGACCCAGGAACTTTAGCCAAATCAGAGGGTCCTTGTTTTTTCACGTTTTGATTGGATATATCATTCCCAGATATTCCAGAATTTACATTTCTCACTCTTTTTCCCTTCATTATCTAGTTTGTAAACCCTTAGTATGGAATTTAGCCATTCATTGTGTACTGGTGGTGTAGCTTTTATCCAATTAATACATATCTCCCTTCTGGAATATTTCACTATCAGGACATTCCACACACATCAGGGCATGTCGAACCTTTCACATACACTGCACCCTGCTCACAGGGGTACCTTGGGCCTACCTTAGAGGTGACTAACATGTAAGAAAAGGGAAGGTTAGGGCCTGGCAAGAGGGTGCATTTGCCAGGTCGACATGGCGGTACTAGATGCACACAGGCACTGCAATGGCAGGCCTGAGACCTTGTTGCAAAGCTGCTTGTGTGGGTGGCACAATCAGTGCTGCAAGTCCACTACGAGCATTTGGTTTATAATAATAATAACTGAATTTGTAAAGCGCCTGGTTACACCATACTGGTGTGTCCCCGCGCTGCAGAAGCCAGCGTAAAGCCCGAGCACTTCACCTGCTGTTGCTTTCATCTTCCTTACAGTCCTACCTTGCCCTTACCTACTCTTTGGGAAATAAATGAGTTTTCAGCCCTTTGCGGAAAGCTGCCTCTGCCGTCTCCAGCCGGAGATTCCTCGTCAGTCTATTCCATTGTTGGGCTGCTACCACGCGGAAGGAGTGTCCTCCTAGTCTCCCTCTTTTGAAATTAGGAACTTGGACCTGTCCTGTCACGCTGGACCTAAGCTTAGCCCTGGGACCTGGGCACATACGGTGCACTGTACTAGGGACTTAATAGTAAACCAAATAAACCTATAATGGGAACACCAATCCATGTTAACAATTTATAAAGGGAGCACTTGTAATTTGGCACTGAACAGCAGTGGCAAAGTGCCCAAAAATACAGGGGAAGCCCATGCCAATGAGGCCAGGTCTAACGCGTCTCATCAGTTAGATGTAGCTTGAGTCCTGTGATAAAGATTTGATTACAGTAACTACCTGCTAACAGGCTTACCACCAGTGCTCATTGCACCACTGTAAGCAAGAAGCAGATGTTTCACAAATGGAAGCAAAGATTTGCGCACATCACACCAAATTTTACAAATGCTCCTTTTGCTTTTAATTGAAGCTAGATCAACACTCATAAAGCCTTACATATAGGCACTTCTTAACTCACCAAAATGTTGAGAATCAACGATGGCTAAAGCCCTTGCACAGTAATGATTCCATTCTATTGCAATCTATGGAATTACAAAAACAGCACTCTATGACTGTTCTATTTCTTCGGCACTAGAATTTGGAACTTACGTCTGATCTCATCACAACTTCTCACATTTTGTCCAAGATGGATCTGAAACTGCTTCTTTTAGAAAGACTCTTTGATATCCAGACGTTTTAGTTGAATCTGGCTGACTGCTTTATTATCTGATTATTCTGCCTTTTCTTACATTATGACGTACTCTTGCATGTACAGCTTCTTTTCCCTATGAATTGCTTTATGTTACTTCCTCTTAATCATTGTCCATTTTTTCATTGACATCCCACATTTATCTTCTTCTCCATTTTTTAACTCGGATAACTTCATTGCTTCTTTCTTATGTAAATACATTTTTAATCTTGGTTTTACTATTGGGCCGATTTACAAAGTCATTTTGGAGTACTTAACGTAATACTCCTGTAGTGCTCTTTTATGTACTCTTACATGATTTTTTGAATTGGCTCTAAAAATTCTAAAATGGTAATAAAACGGAAATATTCAGCGAATGTTCACATACAGTTAGTAAAAATAGAAAGAGCTTTGTTCTCTTGGTACTTTTACGATTAGGGACTTGGATGTTTCAGGGCTCATTTACAAAGCCCAGTAAGAGTGCGCAAGGCGGGAGGCGGTCTGGGCAATGTCGGCGCGGGCGAGGGCCAGGGCGGGAGTGCACCCAAGCCTGAAATGTTGCCCCCAGCCCCCTTCTGCCCCGGGCAACGCTGACGCAATCCGGAAATGATGCCCCCTTCTGCCCCAAGCAACGCTGGGGCGGGCTTCTAGTACAATCATAAAAACAAAAAAAAAGCAATGATGGCATGTACATCTGGGAATACTAAATCGGTAGTGACAACCCACTAGGAAAACAAAAAGTGATAGATGGAATGCTAATATTGATCTCAGCCACTAATAATTACTGCCTAACTGATGTAGTATGCCCTTATGTGGAGCCTTCTGCTCCGCTGTCACAAAGAATCAAAGCTCTCTTCGTTCCAAAATGTATACCTTTTAGACAAATGATGCCTCCTATGACTTCAAATGTAGAATCTCTAAGTGCTTTGATGAGAGAATCTCAATTTACTTAAAGAAACAGAGACTAACATTAGGTACAAAGGGGCCCATTAGGATGTCGGACGGATTGCCCCTGCCAGGCTGGCGGTAGTCACCGCCGGCCTGGCGGGGGCAATCTGCCTGACATCCACTCCCAAATGCCCCCCCACCATATTAGTATGGCGGGGGGGACCACGGTGGACGGAAAGACCTTGCGGCCGGGGCGGAAAAGGATTAATATGGCTGGCGGTGTCTAATAGACGTATAAACAAAAGGAAACCTACCAGAGGAGAAGTGCTACCCATAGGTGGTATGGGAGCACTCAGTGTTTTGTAAAATACCCCTCACACACCAAAAGGCCCCTTGGTGTCATGCTTCATCATCGGGGTCTTCGCACCCCTCTATCGGGATGCGGCGTGCTGCGACCTACGGCTACGCGGGAGCACTTGTCAATTGACTATGTGTGGTGTGTGTGGTGCAAGTGAATGGTAATGTGAGTGGTGGTGGGTAGTGAAGAGTTAAAAAGTACCTGGCTCGTAGGTGAAAAAAATATTTATTCAGGACCTCGAGCTGGCACTATTAAAAGAAGTGAAGTGCGAGGTAAGTTTGTCGTGATAATGAACAGTACCTCATGTGTGCGTCGACATGTTTCGGAGATGGCGCTCCTTCTTCAGGACGGGAGCACAACTTCCCCACCTTACTCACGTTTTACTATTTGTAACTCAAAATTAATGGTTAGTTAAATAAAAGTGAAAAAAATTTCAAAGTGATATATAGGCTATAATGTGCCTACAGCGGATTTTGGCTCAGGATACATGCAGTTGCATGACCTGAAAAAGAAAACAAAAGGAAGGTCACCCAAGGTATGGGTAGTTCTACAGGTGCAGTCACCTGGAACAACCTTTTAGTACAGTTGCCCTGTAAAAGGAAAGGACTCACAAAACATACAACATAGAGAACACATAAGATGTAAATTAAAAATACCAAAGAAAAGTGGGTCATACTCAATAGAAAAGAGTTGCTTGCTTCATGAGCTCATAGAAGCGTCTGGGGGTTGATTGCTACTTTGTGAAATCTGAGTGGAGAAATAAAAGTAACAAAAACGAGATTTAGTGATCAGTTCTTACTTGGTTAGGAGGTGAAGCCTTGTTAACCCTCTCAATATACTCACAAGGTAGGGACGAAATTGCCACCGTCTTACCCCTCGCGCTGCTCCGCTCGTATGGTTGTTAGAGCCTTTTGCTGGAGGTATTTATACCAGATGGGATTAATTAATTGGCCCAGTATTTAATTGCCGGATTAAGTGTGGTGCCCAAATATGGGCTTTCCGCCGGCCTGATTACCGTTTGAGGACTGGTTGCAAAGCCTGGAACTAATTAGTTTGTACGGGGGCGGAAAGGCGCGCCCTGCCTATGCGAGCGCTGCCGCCCAAGCGTCCCAGTCTTGCGCGTGCGCATTGGCTCGTGTGGAGCATGCGCATGCGCGTAAAGGAGACGCTACACGGCCGCGCATGCGCGGTTCGAGTGATTGCTCCCTCGGTTGTTGTGGGGAGTTTATCATGGTAAAAATTGGTGAAATAGACGCTATGGGCCTCATTCATCATTGTACATAATTCCCAAATGGGAGTGGGTGGGTATTAGAGAGGCTAAGGTGGGAATGGTATCTAGAAGTACTACTGAAAAATGGACAATTGATCACGTCCACTAATGGGTATATATTCATTAAGTGGACAGTTGTGACCAAGGGACATCATCATTGAGTCCATGTATATGTGTGCCCAGACGGAACACCCATCTTTGTTCCTTCTGAAAAAGGCCTTTTTCAGATGGCAATGATTCAATGATTGTCCAGCTCAGGTCATTGACACAGTGTTGTTTTTCGAGGTAGTGTGTTGCCATCTTGGTGGTGCTTTTTTTGCACCAGACATTGCTTTTATGTTCATTTAGTCTTGTTTTCACAGCTCTGGTGGTCATCCCCACTTATTCCAAACCACAGGGGCAAGTTATTAAGTAGACCACGTTTTTGGTGTTACAGTTCGTGAGGCGTCGTTGTTCCCAAATGGTGCCATTCCTGAATGTAAGGGTCTTGCTCTTTTTCGTCAGGTGGCAGCTACTACAGTTTCCACATGGAAAATGGCCTTGAATACCAACAGGTTGTGTCCTCGTATCAAAATCCGTTTTTGGTCTGGTATGTACCAAGATGTCTTTCAGGTTGCGTCCACGACGGTGGGCATACATGGGTTTCTCCAGATTCAGTGTACCACAGTTGAGAATAGACCAATGTTTATTTATAATTTTGGACACTTCGTTTGACACAGTGGTATAGGTAGTGACACAAATTGGTCTTTTGTTGTCACTAGTCTCACGTACTCGATCTTCAAGAAGAGCCTCTCTGTGGTTATTCGTGGCCCTTTTCATGGCTTTGTTGATAGTCTTCTTTGGGTACTGCCTTTGTAACAATTTTTCTTTGAGGTCACAAGCCTGTGACTTGTACTCGGTTAGTTCGGTGCAGTTACGTCTCAGTCGTAAAAATTGTCCATATGGCAAATTCTCTCTTAAGTGTCTGGGGTGAAAACTGTCATATCTTAAGAGACAGTTCCTCGCCGTGGGTTTGAAATGGGTGGTACTTTTTAATTTACCACCTTGAGAGTAAACTTTGAGGTCCAGAAAGACCATGGAATGGTGTGAGACAGTGCTAGTAAATTTTAAGAAAGCATTTTGGTTATTCAACCATGCTAGGAAATCCACTGCTGATTGGTGGTTCCCGTTCCAGATGACGAAAACGTCATCAATATACCTTTTCCAGGTATTGATGTTGCTCCTGTATGGATTGTCTGGATGTAGTATCTTGTTTGTTTCTAGAGGGTGGACATATAGTCCAGCCAGACTTGGAGCAAAAGTACTGCCCATGCTGGTACCATGGCTTTGTAAATAGATGGTTTGTTTGTACTGGAAAAAGTTGTGTTGAAGTGCTAAAGAGATACATTCAAGTACCAGACCTCTTGGTGTTTGGTACTTCCAAGGGGTGGTAAATAGTACTTCTTCGATGATTTGGAGTGTTTCATTGTGAGGCAGGCTTGTATACAGACTCTCCACGTCCAAACTCATCAGAAGTTGATTTGATGGGTTGAAGTCTCTGTTGTCAAGCAGTTGTAGAACCGACTTGGTGTCTTTTAGGTAAGTGGTTGTTGACTGGACCAGTGGGCGTAGGAAAGCATCCGCAAATTTGGAAAGTGGCTCAAGAATAGAGCCAATTCCAGATACAATAGGTCTTCCCGGTGGGTTGGACATGTCTTTATGGATTTTCGGGATGCAGTAGAAGGAGGGGATGCGTGGTGCTGGCTGTTGTAGGAATTCTGCCTCATTTTTACTCAACCAATGGTGCGCAAGCCCCTCCTCGATCATGCTCCCTATCCTTGTCCTGAGTCTTTCCGTAGGGTCGTCCTGTAATACAGTGTAGTTCCGTCTATCAGATAGTAATCTCAGACACTCTGTATCATACAACTCTGTTGTTTGCACCACTATAGCACCCCCCTTGTCTGCCGGTTTTATGATTATTTTGTTGTTATCAGCTTGTTCCCTTATGGCTTATTGCTCTTGTCTGTTGGTATTATGAAAAACTTTAGCCGTTGACAGATTGATTTTATTGACTTCAGTCATAATTGCCTTTTCAAACGTTAATATTTCGATGGGCAGAGTGGAGTCAGGGGGGGTGAATGTGGACTTTGGTCGTAGTCTGTTCCTTGGATGGACGGTTTGTCCTGAAAAAAAGCCTTTAATTTCAGCTTCCTCACAAAGTCTTTCATTTCCATATTTAGTCTGAAAATGTCTGGTTTGTGCGTAGGTACAAACCCTAGTCCCTTGTTTAGTACATTTTCCTGGATCTCTGTTAGAGGCCAGGGAGTCAAATTTACCACTAAGTTCCCCTTTTGCTTGTTGAAGGCTGGTTCGGGAGGGATCCTGTCATACTCCTCGTCGTCCTGGAGTTGTTCTGTTCCTGTTGGTCTTCCCAGGCCACATTGTTGCCTTTTCTGTTTCTTCCCCGTGTCCCGGGGCGTGAGCCTAAAAAAGGCTGTTGATCATAGAAACCCTCATTGTATTCTGGGTTCCACTGTTGGTAATTTGGTCCTGCCATAGGTGGACCAAATGGAAACGGGGTGAATTGTGGTGGGCCCAAGTATGTTGGATATTGGGGTTGGGGTTGATGTTGGTAGCCTCGCCATCCCCTTTGTCTAGGGAATTGTTGTCTTCTTTGTCTCCAGCCACCTCGCCGTGGCTTGTACCCTTTATTCCCGCTAGAATTGGATCCAGAGGAACCATTGTCCGAACTATCGCTGTCATAATCGCTGTTGGAGTTTTTTGGAACGTAATCAGCTTTCGTGTAAGGGTAGGCTCCTTCTGGTGTGAACTTGGCTTTATCCTTACTTAATTTGTTGGTCTTGCTTTGTTTGAGTATAAACTCAAAATCAGTCATTTGCTGATTCAGTTCGTCCAATCTCGCTTTTAGGTCAGCTGATGATATATATGTGTTCAATTGGACCTCGATTTTGTTGATCTCAATTTTTAGTTCTTGGGTGATCCTGGCTGCTGTTTTTATTATCAAGACCAGCCAATCTCTTGAGCAATGCCATGAGATCAGCGACCACTCTTTTTTAAAAATGAGATCATTCTGAAAAATCAGTGGTTCGTTTTTAACAATTAACCCTGGTGGTGCCATTTTACTCCTAAGGTATTCTTTCATGAAAAGGCCATGTAGCGCTGCTTTTATTTGGTTACGTCTAATAGACACCGCCAGCCATATTCTAATGGGCCAAATCGAATGCCTTTCTGTGGCGGCGATGCCCCCAGAGTGAAGGAGGGGTGGGGGTGCACACGGGGGTACCTGTGGTACCCCCCATCATTTGCGTAAACAAAGCGGCAGGCACCGCGCGGTGCCTGCCGCTTTGTTTATGCAAATGCACACATACATTTTTAACATTGTGCCAGGCGGTGCAGTGAGCACCGCCCACCACAATGTTAAAAATGGGGGATGCGCCCACCACTGTGGCGGGCGCATCCTAATGCAAACATCGGGACCCCCGCCCTTAAGGCGGGCGGTCCCGTTCTCCGCAAGGGCGACGGGCGGGCATCCTAATGGGGGCCAAAGTCTCTTTATAGTTACTCCAAGCAGCCTTCCTAAAGCACAACAATAACCATGAAGACCAATCCAAAATCAGAAAACTGGTATAGATATAAAGCCCTGAACTCAACAAGGGCCGATATACTAATCACTCATTATAAAAATCGGTTTGCAATTTGAGGCAAGTATTTACACAATCACTAAAGATTTGAACAAACTGAACAATGTACTAATAGGTTGGTTCGCTAAATTCCAATTCTAAGTGGTTCATATTCCGACCTACTGCATAAATAATATTGAGGTAAGTTGCAAATTGTGGCTTACTCCGACTGGTGTACATCATAGAGGATGGTGACCTGCTAGAGTCGATAGACCACATATATCGGATTACTTTTCAATAAAGCAATTTTTCTTTTTTACAAAAAAGCATCATTTTCTTTAAAGGAAACAGGGTGGCTTTTAAAAAGAAAAGTGTTTTTTTTTAAAGTTTGTCTGGAAGTTGGAGTCACACCCTGGATTATTGCCTCTTCCCCAGCAAACATTTTTTTACATTCACAAATGTGGAACCGGTCACTAATGGACACCCTTTCCTTTGGCGACTGCATTACCGCTCTGGGGAGTATGTAATTTTTGTATGTTTTGTAACCATATTGGGCTGCAAAACATTGCTACATTGAATAGCCATTCAGTAATTGGAAGGGATGCCTACAACACAGAGCCTAAAATACCAAATTGGTATGGGGACGTATTCTCATTACAGGAATTGGTAAATGTTTACCGACTGAGACCCACAATTACATACATTGAAATCGGCATACACAACCTAAAACACATTTCAGTCACAGAAAATACCAGTGTTTTGATTCTAGAATGTTGTTTTTAGTTATTGTTTTGCTTTAAAAAAGGCTGCTCAATGTGGCAATAAAGAGACTTTAAGCACAATAGGGGCCTCTGATCTTGACATGAATTCGTATTTTTAAAGCCAGACACTATAAAAATTAAAACATTCACTGTCTGATTACAATAGTTGCCCTTTAAGATCTTAGTAAAGGTTCAACAGGAATATTGTTCAAGTATCACCAAATTCTCGGAAACAGTTCACAGAGTTCACCAGCATTCACTTGACCAGGCACTCCAGCCACCTCTAGCGGAAAAGTAAGATGGTGTCACATAATCATCAAGCTAAACAATTCATTTCCAAAATAGTCAACCAACGAGTTCAGTGGAACAGACCACTAATTTTTCCAGCACAGGACTGCGACTCTTTTGAAAAAAATACAGAAAACGTTATCAAAGCATTGCACAAAAATATTGTGGTCCAGCTTTATTTTAGTTGGCCACTCCTCCAAGAATCTTTTTTCATAATGTTTGAAATGTGTCCAGAGTAGCTCCTGGGTTCAGGTGGTAACTATGTCTCGTAAGGATTTGGTGCCATCTGTTTGCTTGTTCTGAAATCAAGTCAGCTTGCTGTCACTTCTGTGGTCATGAGGCGAGGAATGACCTGAACTATATCAGCTTGTGGCGACCCCTTACCTCCAACACCTCAACTTCCCATAGGAGCCCATGACAGAGCTCTGGCTGTCTGCCATAGTATTCCCTCCATCAGGATCATTGAATTCGAAAAAGACCGCATCCCTAATCATGTGTTAGCCAATACCATTCATGTCTTCTTAGGCATCCATACGAACTTCTCACCCATTGTTTGAGCAGCATCTCTCTCTCGCATACCTGCTCACGTCATGTTCGTTGACTGTCACTCGCGTGCCATCACTCACAACGTGCATGGTGTTTCCCTCAATCACAGACTGACTACACAGTACTTCTTATTCAGACAAGCAGAATTTCTCATGGTGTTGCATTGCCCTTGTGTCAGCTAGGGTGTCACAAGGACAAAGCAATGCCTGAGTCATATTTTCTAAGCAATGCAAGGCCACCTTGCATGGCCCTGCATTGCTTGGTAAATCTAGAGTAATGTGAGGCAGCGTAAGACGCTGCCTGGCATTACTGAGCCCTGAAGAGGTGTTCCATGAGCAGAGCAAGGGTTTTCTTATGCATCTACCCATGGATTTTGGCTTATTCCCAGAGTTACCAAGACTTGTAAACCTGTGAATGTGTCAAAATGCTATGCATTCCCAGAGGAGCCACAATGAGGAGAAATATCTTTATTTCGCCTCGTGGTTTCCCCTTTATAAATGTGTTGCATTCTCCTTGTGTCATAATTTGCACAATGTACCTTGCTATTTAGTAACTCTTGACAATCACTCGGCGTAGTGGGTACTACCTCACCCCAAAGATGATGAAAGAATAAAGCCTCCTTTGAGAGAAGATAGAGACATGTCTCTATATGATTTATCATGTGAACAAGAAATATTTTCCACTACAAGATTGTAGAAGAGGGTGGTATACAAGGAGCCTTTGCCTCAAGGTTGATTTAACAAAATGTCTTCCAATGTACATTGTCAGGTCTAGCATCCTTGTTCCCTCCTAACGTTTGCCTTCAGACCTCCTGTTATTGCTGACGTCCTTTTTGCTGGCCTTAGAACTCTGCACACTTTACTACTGTTAACCAGTGCTAATGTGATTGTGGTCTATCCCTAAAAAGTGGTAACATTGGCTTAAACCCAATTGGCATATTTAATTTACGCCCTCGTAAAGTGGCACTACATGTGCCCACGGCCTGCAAATTAAATGCTACTAGTGGGACTGCAGCACTGATTGTGCCACCCATTTAAGTAACACGTCTCTGGCCTGCCATTGCAAAGCCTGTGTGTGCAATTTAACCTGCTATTTTCATGGAAAAATAAACCTTTTGCCAGGCCCAAACCTTAAATTTTAATGCATTTAAGTCACCCCTACGGTTGGCCCTGGACAACTCAGAGGGCAAGGTGCAAATAATTTAAAAAGTAGGACATGTACTTTTAAATTTTACATGTCCTAGTAGTGAAAAACTCTTAAATTCGTTTTTCCCTTCAGCAAGGCTTATCTCTCCCATAGGATAACATTGAAGTTACTTTCTAACATTTTATGAGTGTAATTTTGAAATAGGAAGAGATATCCTGTTTATGTTTGGTGTCACTGGAATTGGAATTTAAAATCCTAGCTTATGGTGAAGTCAGCTTTTAAACGACAATTTTGAAAATTTCACTTTTTAGAAAATTGGCACTTTCTTGCATTATACATTTGGTGCCTGCAGCCTGTCTCTGGGTCACAAGAGTGGATCTTGCTGACAGTTCAGCTTTATGCAATCGTCCTAGACAACTACATATAATGGAGCGCTCAGGTGTGACTGGATGGGTCATCACTGGCAGGATGGGTAGAGGAAGCTGTACCAAGTCCCACTCATACTTCAATATCCTGTGTCCTTTCTCCACACAAAGGGCTGCATACCCCTGTAGGTATACTGTAGCCAGGGCCAGGAAGTCATGGCACCTGTGCGCTTCAAAGGCATGACTCTAGACAATTCTCCCTACTTCAAAAGCACAACTGTGTATAATTACTGGACCTCAGCGGTACAAAAGGGGGTGGTGATGGACGGAGCATCTGAACCAATCAAACACTCACACCCACTCAACAGATCTGGGTTTAATCCATCACCGTTTTTTAGCCCACTCTGCCTCCCCAGTTTAGACATGGCCATATGCAAATCAGTCTGACACTGCCTCATGGGAACGGTACAGCCCGAACTGACAAGCCATGCCTTCCCTGGACGGGAAACAAGCTTCCTAGGACCGGTTTCTGGCATTTCAGCTGTCTTCAGCCAGGCTTGCTTGAATCCAGTGGCAAAGTGAGCAAGGGACTCACGTCTGAGCATACCCTGCCAACTTATGGCGAACAAAGCGGTACAAAAGGGGGTGGTGATGGACGGAGCATCTGAACCAATCAAACACTCACACCCAGTCAACAGATCTGGGTTTAATCCATCACCGTTCTTTAGCCCACTCTGCCACCCCAGTTCAGACATGACCATATGCAAATCAGTCTAACCCTGTGCCTCATGGGAACAGCCCAGCCCGAACTGCCAAGCCATGCCTTCCCTGAACTGGAAACAAGCTTCCTAGGACAGGTTTCTGGCATTTCAGCCGTCTTCAGCCAGGCTTGCTTGAATCCAGTGGCAAAGTGAGCAAGTGACTCACGTCTGAGCATACCCTGACAACATAAATACTGGACCTCAGACACCAACTCTTCAGTACACTTCTGGACCTGTGGATACTCTGCCAGGAAGAAGGACTGTTGTTCTGCCACAAGGACTGCCACTCTGCTGAATGCTGCTCTAAAGTAACTGCTTCCCTGCTGCCATCTTCTTGCCTGAGGAAGAGGAACTGGACCTGAAACTTCATCCTGAACCAAAGACCACATAGCGACTAAGGATGGGCGGAATTCGCGTAGCAGCGCTATGCGGAACTCAGCAAAGTCACAAAAAACTCTGCCCACTACACGGAGTTCTGCAAGGAGGTGGAGTTCCTTGTCCCTCCTGTTCATGCAATGTTTCCGCCGTACCGCAATCCGGATTGCATGTTCGGGCAAAAATATTGCGTAAACTGCACCATGCGGTCATGCGTGGGCCCAGCCATCTTGTTTCTTACTGTGCTTATGGTGCTGGGGCCTACTTTTTTTTTCACAACTGTGTTTATTAAATGTTTAGGCATATCATATGTACAGTTCTCCATAGTCAGGAGGACACTGTCAGTGGTCAACATACAACAGAATGCATGAACAGCCTAAACGCTCAACTGGCCCCCCTCCCCCACCCCTTCCCCCGCCAACAACCCCAAAATCCCCCACTACCCACCCTTTATCCCACCCTAGCCCGGTGCACGTGATCACCATCAGCTGCAGTATACAGTTAAAGCAAAATAGGCGTCCTGTAACCTCCTAGGCCCCGAGGTCACTACCGGTAGGCAGTCCATCATCCAGGTCAATGGGGGGCTCCAAGGTCAACTCCCTGTAGTCCGCCCACCGCTTTCAGATCTTGTAATGTTTCCGGGGGCAGCCCCTGGCCTCAAACACTGGCAATTCCAACCCCATAAGAAAATCCAAGCCCGCCCTCCAGGCGCTAAGTGGGGGGGCGCGGTCGCTCTTCCATGCCCTTGCCAAATCCCGCTTGGCCACAACTAGGCCCAGCAGAAGGAGGTGAAGCTTGTAGATGTTACCACCCACTTGTTCCAGGATATGCAGAAGACCCAATCTGGGCGTACGAGGAAGGTCCCACCCCAGCACCTCTGACAAGCAATTCCATACTCCATTCCAGAACCGGGTCAGACCCACACACGACCACACAGTATGCAACAGTGTACCTCTCTCAGTCCCACAGCGCAGGCATTCTGGGGTAGCGATGAGGCCAGCCCTCCACAGTCTCTCTCTGGTGTAATAGGCCCTATGCAGGTATTTGAACTGTATAAACCGGAGTCTCACAGCTATTGCAGCCCCACGGGGGGACTCCAGGGCCTCCCTCCAGTCATCCTCATCCAAAGGACCGATATCCGTCTCCCAGTAGGCCTTCAACGACAGGAGGGAAGAGGAGCAATGAGTGACGAGCGTTTGGTAAATTTTGGAGACTTTTTTATCTCCCAGATCTCCCATGAAAAGCTTAGCTTCCACGGGGCTAAACTCAGGAAGTCGGTTCAGCCCCACCAGACTCGGTGCAAGAGCATGACGAAGCTGTAGATATTTAAAAAATTGGGTCTTGGGCATGTCAAATTTGGCGCTGAGGGCTTGAAAGGATTTGAGGGTAGTCCCAGTAAGAACATCGCCAAGTGACGAGATCCCAATGGAGTCCCAGCCACCAAACCCCGGCAGCGAGGCTAGTGCGGGGAGCTGTCCATTGTTCCAAAGTGGAGTTTCCGCCATCAGCCGACCCCACCAGCCCATGCGGCGCAGCACCTGTCTCCAGATCGCGAAGACCACCTGAGTGACCTGCGGTAGTCTCTTCCTCCGTCCGGCCGAGTACAACAGTGTCTGAAGCGTGGCGTCCCCCATCAGAAGGTGTTCCAGGGCGTATGCCGGGTCCGCCGTACCACCACTCGTTCAGAACCAACAAATGGGAGGCCTGATAGTAGGACAGAATGTCCGATGTAGCGAGACCCCCACAGTACGTGGACAAGAAACAAGTCCGCAGCGCCACTCTGGAAGCACCCCCCGCCCACAGAAAGCGACCCAGCACTGAATTTACTCGACTGAACCATTGCGGGTCGATCCTGTGTGGATGGTTCTGTAGTCGGTACAGGAGTCTGGGAAGGGCGACCATTTTGAAGATTGCGGACCTGCCATAGATATTGAGAGGCATGCGAGACCAAGTTTTGACGTCCGATTGGACTTTGTCCCATACCGGCTGAACGTTGCGCTCCCATGCAATTGCAGCAGACTCAGACAGGAAAACTCCCAGATATTTTAGACCACCGACCGCCACCTGTAGAGCCAAGGCCCCTGGGGCCTACTTTTTGATCCTTCTTTAATCTTTTGAATCCTTGCTTTCTAAAACTTTTTCCTGATCTGGTTTATATATTATCTTACCCTATATCCTCCTGTGTGTATTTTGTATTTCTTTCTACTGTTTTGTGGGTTTTCCGTGAGTCTTTGTACTTTAATTCCTTCCTATTTTTTTTATTTTCTTCCCTCTTATTCCTGCTTATTTATACTTTCTACATCTTCTCTCCTATGCCCCCCAGAATCATGGCAGAGAAGGGTGCCCCAAAAAAAGGCAGCAACAAGGAGCCGCCTTCTTCCAAAAGGCGACATACAGAAAAAGTGCAGCCCTGGGCCTTGTATTCTGAGCTGGAGGTGGCAGCGCTGTGAGTAGCTAATTATGAATATTATTATTACTTGTGTGTTCTATGTTATTGCTAAAAAAAAATTCCCAAATAGCAAGCATGCTGCTCACATGTAGGTAAGTTACGTTTACAAATCTTATGTGATTGTTATTCTAGACTGGTTCTCTGTGTTAACTGATTAAACTTGTTTGCCCTTGCTTGAGCAGATTATGTAAGAACTTAAGTAATGCAGACTAGAGACACCTTTGTCCTGTCACTAAGAACCTTTTTTGTAGCTCGTACAGTGACAAGCAACCAACTAATTTTGTGTAAGCATGGGTCCATCTATGCATGCAAAGACAAAATGCAGGCTTAGTGAATTGGCCTGTCACAGGGGGTTAAGAATGATTGTGAATAGAAGCAAACATCATTTGTTGCAATTTATTAGTGATTTTAAAGTTTATGTCTTAAATCAGCATCCAGGGGCAAGAGGTCATCCGAGGTGGGTGAGGGAGCTGGAGGTGCCTCCCATTGTGAAGAACGCTTGTCGGCCGATGACTCTGGTGGCCACAGTAAGTCCTCCTGTTGTTAATATGAATATATATATGCAGGAAGCGATCTCTTCAGGAAGAAGTAATCGGAGGAACACAGCAGGGCAGTCAGGAAAAGACATTTATTTTGGCAATGGCATGACGCGTTTTGGCAAGCATGCCTTTGTCATATGCCGCTGCAAGCACAGTCTCCCCCTTCAAACTGCATTAAATGATCCTTATCGTTCTCCCTTTGGTGGCAGTCCAGGTGGGGCGTGTTAGAAGTCCAATTAGCACTGCAGCTCACATCGGTGTACTACAGCTCCCAGCAGACATCTGAGGCCAACTAGGTAAGTGCTTGGAATCATCCCCATATATCCCTTGATGGGTACTGGAAAAGAGTTCAGAACGTGATGACTGCAGTTTTGGTGAAAGCGCTGTGTTACTGCCGGAACAACTTTTCTTCCCTGGCCCCCAACGCCCAAGCTGCATTAAACCTCTTCCAGCCATCCCTTGGGACGTAGACAGAGTGGTTCTATGCCTTCGCGCAGTCACGGACTGCGTTTGCAGCAATGCTTACCCTTCGATGGATGCGGCGGTCACGGAGTACATTCAATACCTTAAATCTTTCCACCAGTTGCCCTTGTTGACTACGGTCACTTGTTTGAGGTGGTCCCCCAAAGTGCGCAGAGGGCAAGCGCACTAAAATATGCAGGAAGCGATCTCTTCAGGAAGAAGTTATTGGAGGGATACAGCAGGGAACTCAGGAAACTTCTTTATTTCGGCAATGGCATGATGCGTTTCGGCAAGTATGCCTTTGTCACATGCGGTTGCAAGCACAATCTCCCGCTTCAAACTGCATTAAATGATCCTTATCATTCTCCCATTGGTGGCAGTCCAGGTGGGGCGTGTTAGAAGTCCAATTAGCACTGCAGCCCACATCGATGTACTACAGCTCCCAGCAGACATCTGAGGCCAACTAGGTAAGTGCTTGGAATCATCCCCATATATCCCTTGATGGGTACTGGAAAATTGTTCAGAACGTGATGACTGCGTGATGACTGCAGTTTTGGTGAAAGCGCTGTGTTACTGCCGGAACAACTCTCCTTCCCTGGCCCCCAATGCCCAAGCTGCATTAATCATCTTCCAGACAGCCTCTGGGATGTAGACAGAGTTGTCCCTCTGTGCAGTCACAGACTGCGTTTTCAGCAATGCTTAGACTTCGAGGGATGCGGCGGTCACGGAGTTTATTCAATACCTTGAATCCTTCCACCAGTTGCCCTTGTTGACTCCGGACACTTGTTTGAGCGGGTAACCCAAAGCGCGCTGAGTGCAAGCAGGCTAAAATATGCAGGAAGCGATCTCTTCAGGAAGAAGTAATCAGAGGGACACAGAAGGGAAGTCAGGAAAAGACGTTTATTTCAGCAATGGCATGACGCGTTTCGGCGAGTATGCCTTTGTCAAATGAATATATATATCCCTAAATGTTACCGCTCCTTTTTAATTTTTTTTTATTTTTACCTGTTTCATAATTTCCTTTGCCCAAATCCTCTTCGATCTTTCCGTTTCTAAATTCTTGTTATCCCTGCATTATCCTATTTACTTTTTTCTGTATTCGTAGTGTCTGCATTTTTCCTAAAACTGTCTCTACCTGTACTAATCTGCCTGTTGCTTCCTTTTTTCTGCTTTCTCATTCAGCTTTCTCTTTCCCCTGATATATATTTTGTAGACTGCCTGGTGGTGGCACTATAAGACTTAGACAACATATTGGTCATGGTCACATACTACTACTAGTACTACTACTCTGCTGTGCGGATTACATGCCAAGTAAGGTATTCTACATGTGTTAGTTGAGATGAGAAGGCTTTCTTTTACATTCTCATGCTCAATCAGTAAAATGAGAGTGGTCATGGTCACGTTGGACACCCCAAAGTTATGTCTTCTTCTTTTTAGCTAGACATAGTATTATTACCAGCAGTTGGTGATGAACTGTTTACCGTGCACTGTGACTGGAAGGAAGTATAAGGAGGACGGCCCCACTGCATTTGCCAACCAAGACCTTATGTCTAGTTGTCCACTCTTATCTCTTTGTAAAAACTCAGATTCATCAATAGCTCTAGCCACTCCAGTCCTTTACAGGTTGTCTTTTTGAGAGGGTTTTCAGAAATTGCCAGAGTAGGTGACTTTACATTTTGTGGAAGGGATAATTTGTGAAGGACATGCCAAATACAATCTCATGTTTCTTAATAATTTCCCTGTGGTGTAGTGCATTACTTTTTCCATGATAAAATGTAATGGGGCAACCCTGTATCCCTCACCTAGGTATAGTTGATAAGGACTACAACGTTTACTGTTGGGTTTTTCAATTCAATTCAATTTGTCTTTATTCGATCATAATCAATCATAAAAGACACATATAAACAGTACAATCTGACATAAAAGACGTAAAATCTCATTAAAAAGATTTTTAAAAAAAGAGCATATCATTTTAACATCCCAAATCTATTTAAAACAATGATTATGTTTAAAAAGGGAGAATTCAAAATCAAAGGGTGTTAAGGCAGAATTACACAGGGCAGAATTATAGTCTCCAATATTTAAAGTAAATATTTTGGGGGAGACTTGGGAACACCAACATATAAGCAAACAGGTTACATGCTGCCTCGCAAATTCTTTCTTCTAAGGACCCACGTCCAGCTCAGGAACTTAGCCATGGTAATGACCAAGACTTCAGTAGTTCCTGTTTTTAGAATACGCACGGCTGTTTGACAAGATCTTGTACCAAGCATTCTACAAACTGGCTTGAGCCATTTCTGTCGAGGGACCTTGTAAGCAGGGCACACAAACAGGACATGCAATAAAGTCTCATCCTCTGGTAAACAAGCATCACATTTTATATCCTGGTCATCCCCCCACTTATTAGTGAAAGATTTTACGGGGAGTGTTCCCACTCTAAATTGGTGGAAGAGTTTTCTATGACCAGGACATGTGATGATGTCC
Organism: Lissotriton helveticus; assembly: GCF_964261635.1. Classification (NCBI taxonomy): domain Eukaryota; kingdom Metazoa; phylum Chordata; class Amphibia; order Caudata; family Salamandridae; genus Lissotriton; species Lissotriton helveticus. The sequence goes on along the minus strand of NC_136070.1, from coordinate 1,063,167,439 downwards.
CAATAGGCCTTAAACCTATACTCACACTTAAAATCTAAAAAGAGGCATGTTAGGGAACCACTAGCAGCTGAGTACAGAGACTTTACATAAACCTTGTCCCTATATAAGGCTTTCAAATCTTTTTTGGACGGGAATAAATTCCCTTCCGGGTCCTCCCACAGGTGAATGAGGCCCATATATAATAACAATAGCTTAATCTTTAATAACCAAGAGATTTTATTTGACTTGTCTGCTTCGCTAATAAACTTAACAGCTCTTGCATAGGGTGCAAGCTCCGAGGTAGTCCAAAGTCTTCGCCAATAGGCAAGTAGTCTAAAACCCGCAGCCTCCTCAAAAGAAATACATTCTAAATCCAAAAGTAGGGGCCTAAGAGGTGACGATTGAGGAAGGCCGGTCAGTGCCCTTAGAAACTTATTCTGGGCTAAGACTAATGGAGCTACATTTTCAAACCCCCAGAGTTCCGCCCCATAAATTATTGAAGCTCTAACCTTCCCCTGGTAAATGGATAGAGCCGGTCCCACTGGTTTGAGACAACCAGAATTCTTTTAAGAGGGCCCCTGCTAATTGATTATGCCTTAAGACTAATAAATCTAACTGTGGCTTCCAGTTTAAACGTTTGCCCAAAGTAATGCCCAAATATGCAAAGGAGTCAGTTTGTTCCAGGGGCACATTATTCATTTCCACTCTAGCTTTCACTACTTTGTGTTTGTGCAAGACCATGAACTTCGTCTTATCGATGTTAACTACTAAATCATGGCCATTGCAGAACAAGATGAATCGATAAAGGGCACATTGCAGACCAGATTGCATTTTGGACAAAATTAAAGTGTTGTCTGCAAACATTAAAAGCAGAACCCTGTATCCAGCAAGAGTAGGTCCGTCCGTGGGATATTCAGTGTAGTATGAGATAACATTATTTATGAACAAAGAGAAAAGGGTAGGGGCCAGAACACACCCCTGCCTTACTCCCTTGCTCACAGGAAAGCGGTCTGTTAACTCACCCTGCTGACCCCAACGTACTTGGGCGTATGTTGATTCATGTAGTTTTACAATAAAGTATAAGATCTCAACAGGCATCCCTGCTTCCCTCAGGGTATCCCACATCTTAGGGCGGGGGACTAAGTCAAAAGCAGATTTAAGATCTACGAATGTTGCATAGAGTGTCCCCCCTGCTAAGACCATTGTGTTCCAGTATATCAACATGAATCTGAAGACTTGGTCGATAGTGCTAACATGGGAACAAAATCCTGCTTGATAAGTGGATAGTATTTTGTTCTCATCTATCCACCTGTTTACCCTACTTAGCACTAATCTCGCCACAATTTTTTGATTGGAGTGGCTGCCTGCAGCCGCTCCATCAAGAGCTCCCTCAATTTCCCCTAGTATAAAGTATAGGACTTAGTCTGTCTCTACACAGGGATGCCCAATACTTTCTTCAGGCGATGAAAATTGGGCCTGATAGTGTGCAACCCATACTTCTGGAGGAACGTTATTAACAGGAGCCGGGCCAGCACTACCATTGCCCCATTTTATTAAGTGCCAGAACCGACACCAATTTTTCCCATTGGTTGCGTCTAGGAGGTCCCTCCATCTATTTTCATCATAGGCCTTCTGTGCCATAAATTGAGTGGCCTTGTAATCTGCCCTAAGTTCCCTTATGTCCTGCGTAGATCCCACCCTTATTGCTTGGGACAATTGTCTGAAATCTAACCTGCATGCCCCATCATACCATTTTGCGACTTTATGGATGGGGAGCACATTAGATCTTTTTATATTTTTTGTGAAATAGCTTTTCAGCTTAATAAACAGAAACTCATGGGATTCTATAAGGGTTGTAAGGCTAGCCTCTGTAGAACCGGCTTTTGCATTACCAAAGAGACCAAGACAACTGAGCTGTGGAGGGAAGTAGGCTATTTTATTAGCTTGAGCTAAGGACAGGGTCCCAGAATGGCACAGAGACAATTCTACAGAGACTGCTGCTTCACTCCGCAGCACACACATGATTATAGCACAAGCCACACCCTTTACATAATAAAAGTTCATCATTAGTCTCGGTTGGCGCAATCGCGGCCAGGGAGCATCTGTCTCTGGTTGCACAATGTATGCAGCCTCTTGCTTCCGCTTCCAGATGGTGTTGTTACGGAGCACAGCTGTTGGTTGTGGCAGGCTGAGTTACCAATAGTTCACAGGATGTGGCTAAGTCTCTGGCACAACTGGGGGTGAGGTACACAGGCAGCTTCTTGGAATCGGCTCAACCGCAAAGAGCGGCGAGGGTTGAGCAAGTTCCAGCAGGGACATAGAAAACAATCCTTCACCAGGTTGCTGAGAGCATGGCAACACAAAATGGAGTCTCAGTGGCCATTTTATGCACAGTTCAACAGTCCCTCCTTTTGCCATGCAGAGGCAACTATCAGTCGTCACCTAGGTCAATGTCAATCATATGCTGGACCGCCTTCTCAAGCATCATCATAGCATTCTGGTGGTGTGAATTCACTGGTTTGGGTGCTAAAGAGGTGGCACAGAGGCCACATAGTGCGGGCATACATTGAACACAGAGGCAGCAAGAGAAGAATGCGGCTGCAATGATGGCAATGAAAATCAATATCTTCCATTCCCACTGAGAGACCAGGCCCCAAAATCAACCGGTTAGGGACCATGAACCCTCATCCTGATGGATGTCGGAAGCAATCTTATGGAGCTTCTGGATTGCTTGATAAACTGTCGGTGCATTATCAGGTATGTATACACAGCAGCTTGTTCTGATCAATGTACAGACTCCTCCATGGTCTGCTAGGATTGTGTCAAGAACCATCTGGTTCTGCAAAGTCATGAGGCGGTCCGCTTGAAGTTCAGCAGTGATGTTACTGAGAGCACCGGCAGTCACGTTGATGGTGGCCTCTACCACTCTTGTAAGGTGTCGAATATTGCGACTATTGACCATAGGGCCCCAAAAAGGGAGAACCCTTTAGCAAAGTCTCCAAATTCGTGTCCGGCTGTGTCTTCAGCGTCAACTACATCTCTCTTCTGGATGTGGTGTGTTGCATCGGCTGTGTAGGTCAGGGGAAGCAACCAAGCGATATAACAGGTGCTAGCCCAAGACTTGGGCAGCCAGGTGTAGGCCTTGCTCCCACACACAAAATAGGTATTTAGCGAAGCCACCAGAGTTGGGCGGGTCGAGCCATTAAGCCGGAGTGTGTAAGCGCAGTCACTCTCCCCCACGCATACTGTTCCACTGGTCTCGATGCAGTATCGCCCAGAATGTGGTCCCTGAGGGGCGGCAGTCATCGTCTTTCTCATGCTGATGAGGCTCAGCGGATAGAAAGGACCGTGGTTGTTCTCATATTCATCCTTTTCGGGTGAAGCTTTATTCATATTTGGTCACTCCGTAGCCATAATGTGGGTGAATGCATGTTTGCTACTATTCTTCCCTAGGGACCGCGTAGGTGTGTTACTTGAATAGAATGCGTCAAAGAATACCATATACCATCTATAGGCTGAACTGGCTCGAGAAAAGGGAGCAAGAATCAGGGGCATCCCTGTGCCCGCAGTATGGGGCAGCAACCCACATACCCAACAGTTCGTTGTATTCGCCACAAGCTGGTGCTGGTGTAACATCTGAATGAAAGTATTGTTAAAAAATTCTGCCCTTCTGGTTTTCATGTGGGGGGGAAAGACACATGCTGATGAGGCAATTCTGTAGAGATAGGAGACTCAAGTGCTGCAAGGGCAGCGTGTCTTATCCACCCGAGGCAGGCCAGCACAAGTAAAATAATTATGAGTACAAGTAGACTGATCGTGTACCGGCCATGTATTATCTTTATATACTTTCTTTTCTTCATTTTGCTGTCCTTCAAGCTTTCAGCGTTCATTTTTGTCACCGGCATGCCTCACCAGGATTTCCCTAATTGCTTCCTGTGATTGCTGGTTGCTTCACCGGACAGTGATTCCAGCAGTCCTGTTGACACGCTCTGGTCCGCTGTACCGGCACCGGTCAGATAGATCCGCCGGAAAACATCACAGCCCTGCAGCGAACGTCAGGCCAGGTGAGGGAGAGGACAGAGACTTTTGTCTTTTCAGTCCTTTTTTCTGGGTCGAAGGTTGTACCTGGTGGATCCGGGCGTTGTTTGATCAGGAAACAAAGGTTCCGACTGTTGAGTGTCCCTTAGCCTCAAACGCGGAGGAACAGCTGCTTTCAGGATTTCATCGTCCTCTCGCTCAGATGAAGCCCAGGCAACGTTAGCATCACTGAAGGGTACAAAGCGTGGAAATTGTTCACAATTGTGGTCTCCCAGGCCCTCCTTGATCCACTGATCGTATGGCAGTGGCAGAGGCACTCATTTGCAGAGCGTCACGTGTACCCAATTCTTTCTTCCTGCCACTTTCACTGCAGATCTGGTAGCCAACAACACTTGCTGGGGTGCTTTCCACCCCAGCTCCAGGTTCTTGGTCCTCTGGAAGTTGCGGATGCAGACCCAATCACCTGGCTGGAGGGTGTGGCCAGGGTCCTCGGGTTTGGGTGGCAGGATGTCCTGTACCTGACGATGAATACGACGCAGGTTAGTGGTCAATTCATGTAAATAATCAATCAACAATGGGTATTCAATATCAGAATATTTCTTTGGGCGGGGCACTCCCCAAACATTTGCTGGTCGGCCAAAGACTATTTCATAAGCAGATAGTCCGGTGCTGGAATGTGCTGTGGCTCTAGTGGATAAAAAGGACAAGAGGCAGGGCGTCCGGCCAAGATATTCCTGTGTCAGCCTGCATTTTAGCCATTTTCAGTTTCAATGTCTCATTGTGGCGCTCAACCAAACCCGCTGACTGGGGATGGTTGGCAGCATGGAATTTCTGTTTGATCCTCATCCCTACACACACTTTCTTCATTATTTCCCATGTAAAGTGGCTTCCGTTGTTGCTCCAGAATATTCTGGGCATTCCGAATCTGGGAAAAAATTCCTTCAACAAGATCTTAGCAGTGCTGATAGCAGTGTTGTCCTTAAGGGGGTATGCCTCAATCCACTTACAAAAGGCACGCACAACCACCAGGACATATCGGAGGTTGTTACATCTTTCCATATGAAAATATTATCAATTTGGAGCACCTCAAAGGGGCAAGATGGGGTGCAAAATTCCCAGCAGGTGTTGGTGTGCCCTTACCTGGGTTGTGCATCAAACAAATCATGCAATTCCTGACTAGCCTCTCAGCATATTTTGGGATATGCTTGTTTTGCCATACTGGAGCTAACAATTTGCAAATACCTTTTGCGCTAATATGAGCTGGGCCATGAGCCATAGTGACCGCTGGCAAAACATAGGCATCGAGTAACAACCACCGCTGTTATTCAGACAGATCCGTCCAAAAGCCATTCTCATCTAATAGGCCTGTTTGCTCTTCCCAGAGAGCCTTTTCCTCTATAGTTGCCTCCGCCTGTATTTCCTTCACATTTTCAAGAGTGTCCTCATGCATCCCTCCCTCCTGTACCCAATTTGAGGGGCCAGCTGCATACATACTGATGGAGAGATCTTTGGCTGTTTCCTTTGCAGTCTGGTCAGCAAATGCATTACCTCTTCCTATGTCATCTGTTACTTTCTTGTGGGCGCTACATTTAACCACAGCTATCTTTGAAGGGAGAGTCAATGCTTCCAACAGCCTGCTGACCAGTTGACCATGTTGTATCTTAATACCTTGAGAGGTTCAAAATCCCCTCTCAGCCCATAGTTGCCCAAAATGATGGGCCACTCCGAAAGCATACTGGCTGTCGGTGTAGATGTTGACGGCCATCCCCGCACTCAATTCACATGCTCTTATCAGCGCCACTAACTCAGCAGCCTGTGCTGATTGGTAAGGTGTCCTCTCACTCTCCACCACTGTCTGTAATGTGGTGATAGCATAGGCGGTAGTTTCTGCTAACATCAGGAAGTTTAAAACAAGAACCATCCACATACAGAGTACCATCAGGATCAGTGAGGGGTGTGTCAGTCAAATCTACACGGCCTTTAGTCTCTTCCTCTGTCCGGAGGACACAATCATGCGGTTCAGAACTAGTGTCACCATCAAGAAAGGGTAATATGACTGGCTAAGAGAGTCAACTCATATCCGGACAAACGTGCACTAGTAAGATGTTGAGTTTTTGTCCTATTCAATAAAGTATCAACTGCGTGAGGAACCATAACTGTAAGTGCAGTGTCAAGAAACAGACCAACAGATTGGCGAATGGATATAGCAGCTGCGGCTGCTGCTCTCAAGCAACTGGGCAATGCTCGTGCCATGGGATCTAGAACTGCAGAAAAATATGCACTGGGGTGTTGTCTGTCACCAAAACGCTGCGTTAATACTGACAATGCGCAACCATCATGCTCATGTACGAAAAGAGTGAAGGGCTTCTGATAACTAGGGGTGCCTAGCAACCGGGGCCGAATGCAAGGCGGTTTTTAGTTCATCAAATGCATGCTGGCACTCATTTGTCCAGGGGAGCGGGTGTGGAACATCTTTAAGTGGGAGGGCCAACAAAGGTTTAATGAGTAGAGAAAAATTGGGTATCCATTGGCAGCAGTAGGAGGTGATACCAATGAAAGTACGGACCTCTTTCTGAGTTTTTTGGTGGGGGCATTTTACTGATCGTCTGTATTCGTTAAGGGGTGAGACAGTGTCCCTCCTTTGACAGGAGATGACCTAAGTAGGTAACCTCATGTCGACAATATTGGAGTTTGGAGAGGGAAACTTTGTGATTGAACTGTGCCAAATGCAGGAGTAATTTCATCTTAGCTTCTTTACATAATGCCTCGGTGTCTGCCGCTATAAGTAAATCATCAATGTACTGGAGTAATGCTGTTCCTTGAGGTAGGGACAGGGAATCAAGTTGGCCCTTGAGGGCCTGACTATAAATGGAAGGGCTCTCTGTATATCCTTGTCGAGCTCTACAGAACCGGAACTTTTGACCTTCCAATGAAAATCAAAAAAAATCCCTACTCTGTTCATGTGAGGGTGACCCCGGCCCCGTCCGTATCAGTGTACAGCACCCCAAGGACATAAGTTGGATCCCTTACCATTACGAGGATGAGGAGGAAGCCAGTGACGGATCGGCATCACTAACACGTGATTCTTCCCTCCTCCCACAGCATTCTGCCACTGACCCGGATACAGCCCGCTCCTGGGAAGGTGGGACCGACGAGCTCCAGGACCAATCGGGAGTGTGCACTGGCAAACAATGGCCGCTAGAAAAGGAAGGGAGAATATCACTGCAGGTGCCTGCAGAGGAGACACCAGAAGGAGATCGCCGGAAGACCCTGAAGCTGCCGAGGAAGAACGCCGACGCAGAGACGGAAGAAACTGAAGAAGACGAAGAGAGTTGGAGTGAGGCCTGGTGGAGCCCGGAGGACGTACGAGCCGCCACAACTCCGGAGAGTTGTGGCTAATTGCGGTACGTGGCGGGACAATGGTTTAGGGAAGGGGAGGGACGCTACAATAGTTAGAAGGTGGGGTTTTGCTGCAAGTTCCCTTTTTGTATTCTGCCTCATTCCAATAAGTTGTTGCACATGTGTAAACTGTCTCAGTCCTACCCTGACCCATCTCCCGATAGTTTGCCTGCATAAGATTCCATCGGTCTCAGCACATAAATAAGTAGCCCTGCTAAACCCCAAACCCCAGAGCTTTTTCTGCCGAAATACTCTCACAATATCTTTATTATATCATCACTCACGTGGGTTTTGGTGACGGTTTTTCCCTATAGTTAAACGAATAGTCCCTGACGCCACTCTCTTTTGTTTGAGGTGCCTCCGGAACCGGGCCGAACACCAGAAACCCGTAATAAGTTTCTCCCTACGGAATGGACACCAGAAACCCGTAATAGGTTTCTCAAGACCGGGGAGACGACCAGAAGCCTTTAGCCGATCCTAGCACTCTGAAGGAAGGAGATTCCACCGCCGGACTATCTAATAACCCACCCTGTTATACCTATCCAGTGACGCTTTATCCTGACTGCATGCCTCAGTAACCTAGTCTAAAACCCAGTAAAAGTCTCAATATTGACCCCATACGGACTCCTTGCTTCTGCTTCCGACCATCCCTCCGACATTTCATCAATGGGTATACTAAAGAAGAAGCATTCTTCAAATCAATGACAGAAAAGAAACATGCCGACGGGGGGACCATAGTGAGTAAGGCAGTGATAACTGGGACCACAGGAAACGGGGGAACTAGTATTTTATTTATTTTGCGTAAATCAATGACAAAACGATAAACAGGGGCTTGGAAGGGTCGGTGCGTTTGAGGACAGGCAACATTGGGCTGTTATACACAATGCCTCTTGTCTCTTCAACCACGCCCATGTCAACAAGTTCAGAAATGATCTGGAGTAATGCCCTTTCCCCTTCCTTTGGTATTTTGTATTGGGGAAGTCGGGAAGGGCAAACATTTTCCTTCAGGGTAACAGAAAAGGGGGGTATGGACAAAAGGCCGACATCAGTATCACCTTGTGCCAAAGGGTAGGAGGGACATTTTGACGTTCCTGGGGAATTCAAGTTGAGGAGGCTAAATATACTGGGTGTGTGGTAGGGGGCCCATAGTGATGCAAACACCATCAGGAGAACAGTATATGGTGGCATGTAATCTTTTTTAATAGATCTAGACCCAACACATTTTCGCCAAATGTGGAAGTCAAAACCAAAGGGTAATCAACCGTGTAGGGTCCTATCGTTAGTTCCAGTGGTTGTGAGACAGGGCTAAACACTGGGGTACCAGAAAACACCACAGAAATGCTATTTGCGCCACACAAGGGGGCCCCGGGGACTTTAGACCTAGCAATAGAACTTTTGGTTGCACCAGTGTCGACCAAGAATGGTTCAGTAGAGCCCACATGAACATACGGTCCCTTCTGGTCAACAGGAATAGGCACAGGTCCCTTCCCTTGTCCTTGGCAATCCTAGTGGAACAGAAACCCTGTCCCTTCTTCGGTTTCCTAATCCTCAGTAAAATAATTGTGATTTTCATAATTGATTGTATCAAATCTATTCTCATGCATGAGGGGGCACCTGTTCTCTGACTGCGTTCTAAGTCCGCCTCATCCTCGTCCTCCCTGGGGCCGTTGTCCTGTGAAGCGGTCAGCAGGAGCAGAGTTGTTCTGGACCAACAAGGGACACTCATCACGCCAATGACCCTCCTGCTAACAATAAGCGCACTGATTGGGCCCCAGCGTTGGTCGAGGAGTTACGGGGGCAGGTTTCTGAGCAATTTGTTGAAACTTTGGGGCTCCCCTGTTTTGGGTCTGGGTCGGGTATGCCTGTTGGAGTAATACCTTTGTTTTCAGATCTTTAGTCTTTTTATCTGTTTTGTCTCGCTCTTCATTCTTCCTATTCTCATAGTACTGGGTCAGTGTCAAAATGCCAGACAGGGTGGAAATGGGCCAGGCACTTTCCGACATTTTGAGCTTAGTCCCAAGTTCTGGTAACAGATTGGACACAAATGTATCCACAAACAGTCGCTGTCCCCCCTCTGAAGTCATATCTTGTCCACTATAGTTGGTGAACGTGCGTTCAAATCGTGTGAGACACTTTCATCTTTCTTTTGCCTGCAAGCAGCTAATTTGTCCCAATTAATACGGTGAGGTGTCAACATCTTTTTCATGGCAGTAAGTATCTGGGCCGGAAGTGCCAAGATCATGGGATCAGGTTTCTCACCGCCAGTTCAAGCTCTGTCGGCCTCCTGAAATTTTTTCCAAGTGTGGCCAAATTCTGCCTGATCATTATGACGTATTCTAGACCATACTTCAGTCGGTACTACCTGTCCCATCAACATATCGATATCTGCTAAAGTCATCACGCAAGACTGGAGGGACTGAGTCAATTCCTTGTAATAACCCGCTGGATTTCTACATGGGTCAGGCAATTGGCTTTTAAGCTGGAGGACATCAGACCTTTTCCAGGGGACATGGACCCACATCTGCCTAAAACCCACCGGTATGTCAGGCTGTTATCCACGCCAGCAATGTGGTCCCTCCAAACAGGCTGTACCTCCCTCATAGGAAAACCCTTATTCAGCATGACACCAGATAAAGAGTCCCTAAAAGTTACTAACGTGACCAGATCGCAGAATAGTGTGGGGCCCTGAATGTCCCCCTTCGCAACCCTATTGCGAAGGTCAGACAGACCAGGGGGTGGACCTGAGTCTACAAAATCTTCCCACATTTGGGTCAGTATTTCACACATATCACAAAAAATGTCAATCTGTTGGATGCATGTCCACTGATCCATGGTCATCCATATGTCCTGAGCGGTGTACATAGTGCCATTTTCCACCCACATACGAGCCTGTTGACCCATAGCGAGTTGTTCCTGTGTATTACCAATCTGTATGCTCAAAGTACGTTGTCTGGGAGGGGTGGCCTATGCGGAGTTACATAAGGTATACAATCACGGACCACTGACCAAGCAATTGCCAACAGCCCTGCACTGGGGGAAGGTGTTGGATGACTGTCAACAAGAAACAGGTTAGTTGTGACGGGAGTTAAAGGCACATTGGGTTGGACAGGCACAGGACCAGTGGAAGGAGCAACAAGGGAAAGGGAAGGGTGAACCTGCATCGGTACAGTGGCCTGAACAGTCGGGGCATTGTGAACAAGTGGCTTAGGTATCGGATGAACCAGGGTATGGACAGGGGCAACAACTGGAGCGGTAGCGAGGGCCAATTGTGCGGGATCAAGGTCTAGATACATGGCGGGAGTATATGGTGGATGGGTGTTCAACATGGAGGACATGAGAGGGTCATCCTCCTTTCAGAACCTTTTTTGTAACGTAACATCCGTCTACCTGCATTCAATGTAATCTATCATGTATTACTATACCCTCTTCTATTTTCTGATTATCATGATTCTGGGCCTTCTGAATCACACTCATGCATATTATTTTAGCTTCGCTCTTTTTGAGTTTGATTTCCTTCTGCTTAGACTCCTTGCGCCAAACCCGAAAGGAATCAAGCATCGCTGGTCTAGCTTTTCTTAGAAACAATTTCTCCTCTAGTTTGTCTAATACCGGAGGTTCAAAACTACCATGCATTGGCCATTGCAACTCAGCATTACCCTTTGCATACTTATGCCAGAGCGAGGAAAACACAATCGGTCCAATACTATATTTAGCATAGACTTCATGATTAGGGGTCCCCAGGGGAGGTATCGGTCAAGATTCCTCCAATGCGGAGTCCTTTGCACAATAACAACAACACCATTTCCGAAAATTACTAAATCCAGGCATCTCTAGAGGCGTATCCTGGTTCCAAACATCAAAGGGTACAATCAAACATTTACAGCTTTCAAATGTACTTATAATAATAATAATTGCATTTGTAGAGCGCCTGATTACACTGGGCCAGTGTGTCCCCCAGGCTACAAACAGCAACAACAAGGGGGCCTACAACTAAGACCTATAGTTATACCGCAGGAAACAAATGGGTCTTCAAACCTTTCCGAAAAATAGACTCAGAGCACTCCAGCCGGAGACTCAGGAAGTGTGTTCCACAACTGAGCAGCCAGATAGCGAAAAGAGCGACTGCCCATCCTGGCTCTCTTGATGTTGGGTATTCACACCTTTCCTCTCCCACTAGATCTTAGATGTCTAGTCAGTACATAGGGAATTAAAAAATCAGGCAAGTACTAGGGCCCCTTTCTTTGTATAATCCGGTTACTAACACACAGGGCCTTAAACTGTACTCTCTCCCTAATAGGAAGCCAATGTAGGGAGGCCAAAGCCCTAGTTGTCCAAGGAAGCATAAGAACCAATCTTGCTGCTGCATTCTGCATGCACTGCAATCTCTGCATGGATTTGGCAGTAGCACCCAGATACAGGAGATTGCCATAATCCAGGAGAGAAGACACCAAAGCATGCACCATGGTCTTCCTTGATGCAGTGGGAAGGGCGTCTAGAGTTTTCCGTAAACCCCGTAAGATACCAAAACAGGCACCTGCCACCCACCTGGTATGGTAACCCATACCCCAAGGTTCTTGGCTTGTTCACAAGGTGTAGGAGTTGGACCCAGAGTCTGGGGCCACCATGTTGGTGACCACACTGATAGAGCCTTCCCTATCACCAGCACCTCGGTCTTGCTGCCATTCAATTTCAGGCAGTTATTTGCCATCCACACAGCCAGTTCTTGAAGGCAGGACACAAAATTGGAGGCAGCACCAGCCCGAGCTTGGGTGAGGGAGACCACCAGCTGGGTGTCATCAGTGTAGGACAGGGTATTGATCCCAAATTTATCTGAGATTTTAGCCAGGGGGCGACATAAAGATTAAACAATGTCGGGCTATGAGTAGAGCCCTGAGGCACCCCCTGTGTCAGCTTGATGTTCCTGGAGTAGTAAGTACCCTGCATGACTTGAAAGCTGTGCTCAGATAGAAAGGATTCGGATATATGACGTTAAAACGCATATTTTTACAACGCATACCGTTACAACGGGACTTTTACAACGCCAATACTATTACCACGCATGTATTTACAACGCATTTTTTTACAACGCAGGTACCTTTACAACGCATACCATTACAACGTAAGTATTGGTAAGTATATATATTTTTTTTAATTGTATATTATTTAAAATTAATATAATGTAATGTAATTGTATTTAATTTAATTTAATTTAATTTAATTTCATTTAATTAATTTAATTTAAATTTAATTTTATTTTATTTTTACCCTGTACCCCTTTACCCAAAAACCCAAAACTGACCCTGAACCCTAAAAATACCCCTTTACCCAAAAAACCAAAACTGACCCTGAACCCTAAAAATACCCCTTTACCCAAAAACCCAAAACTGACCCTAAACCCTAAAAATACCCCTTTACCCAAAAACTGAAAACTGACCCTAAACCCTAAAAATACCCCTTTACCCAAAAACTGAAAACTGACCCTGAACCCTAAAAATACCCCTTTACCCAAAAACTGAAAACTGACCCTGAACCCTAAAAATACCCCTTTACCCAAAAACTGAAAACTGACCCTGAACCCTAAAAATACCCCTTTACCCAAAAACCCAAAACTGACCCTGAACCCTAAAAATACCCCTTTACCCAAAAACCCAAAACTGACCCTGAACCCTAAAAATACCCCTTTACCCAAAAACCCAAAACTGACCCTAAACCCTAAAAATACCCCTTTACCCAAAAACTGAAAACTTACCCTGAACCCTAAAAATACCCCTTTACCAAAAAACTGAAAACTGACCCTGAACCCTAAAAATACCCCTTTACCCAAAAACTGAAAACTGACCCTGAACCCTAAAAATACCCCTTTACCCAAAAACTGAAAACTGACCCTGAACCCTAAAAATACCCCTTTACCCAAAAACCCAAAACTGACCCTGAACCCTAAAATACCCCATTACCCAAAAACCCAAAACTGACCCTGAACCCTAAAAATACCCCTTTACCCAAAAACCTAAAACTGACCCTGAACCCTAAAAATACCCCTTTACCCAAAAACCCAAAACTGACCCTAAACCCTAAAAATGCCCCTTTAAAAAAAACCTAACATATAACATTTTAAATATAATTATATACTTACCAATACTTACGTTGTAATGGTATGCGTTGTAAAAGTACCTGCGTTGTAAAAACATGCGTTGTAAATAAATGCGTTGTAATGGTATTTGCGTTGTAAAAGTTCCGTTGTAATGGTAGTGCGTTGTAAAAAATGCGTTGTAATGTGTGTTTACCAAAGGATTCCATCCACTTCAGGGCCCCACCTGCTACACCACCTCTCTCCAGGTCTTGCAACAGGGTATGATGGGCAACAGTGTCGAAAGCGGCACTTAAGTCTAAAAGCATTAGGGCAGCTGTCTGCCCTTCGTCCACATATTTACGAATGGTCTCAGTCGAGAACAATAGGGCAGATTCTGTGGAATGAAGGACCCGAAAGCCAGACTGAGTAGGATGGAGAAGGTTGTTTTTACAGATATGTGCTGAAGTTGTAAATTTGCAATCTTCTCCACAACCTTAGCAAAATAAGGGAGCAGGGAGATAGGTCACGAGTTGTCAAGCTGATCAACACTTATGTGAGGTTTCTTTTGTAGAGGGAGAACAACTGCCTCCTTACATATTTTTGGGACCACTCCTGAGCTAAAAGACAGCTCTAAAAGATGTCTCATAAATGACTCGAGTATGTCAATACTCCCTCTAAGAACCTTATGGGAGGCCGGTCCCTTGGTGAACCCGATTTGATACTGATGGCTATCTGTTTAAGAATGTCAGGGGAGGGCACGAAAAATGTGTGAAGACACTGTATTTCCAGAACATCAACAGGTTCCACCTCCACCCCATTGCCATCACGAGCAGAGGCAGGAAAGGAGGAGTACATTTTCTCCACCTTTGGCTTCGGCTTTTGCAAAAGTCGAACAATACCTAAAACCAAATACCTGACCGTTAATCTTCCCTCACACGGCAAGTGTCACAAAGGTCTCGATCTCCCAAAACTAGGAACCGGAACTGGGGCCTCAGTCGGGGCCGCAGTCAGATAGCCCATAGGAAGGAGGAATCATGCAATCGGAGATCTCGGCCCACAAGGACAATTTTTCAGCCGATGTAGTGCCGCGCCTCCCTTGGAATTTGATCACGGACTCCTCACAACCACCAGGCTCGATGACGACCACCGAAGATGCCCCACGTTGAGTGCAAAATTGTAGAACCGGATTTTGGGGACCCCTCCCCACTGAGAGGGTCAAAGCCAGCGGTGCAGGGGACACCTAGAATCTACGTGTTCTCCTCCTCAATGTCGCATTACCAAAGAGACATCAATACCAATGAAACCCTGTCTTATGGACACAAACAATGTCAGAGTGCCATGCAACAGATCAGTGTCGTATCAATGTTTGCCTTGCCAGTACCCCCTTAACTATCGTATTTACGTGGGTATCTACTGCAATGTGTCCAACACCTAGAACTATTTTCTTAGAGAAACTTTATTTTTTATAAAAAACGGGGAAGAAGATTTGGTGTATTGATTAACATCTATTGACAGTCGCATAGAACACCACACAAAGACTGAAAACTTAGTCCCTACAGTGCTGACCCCAAAAATATTTGAGAAAGTGTTAAAGCAAACTCAGCAAAAAGACATCTATCAAGAAAATGTGTGGCGAAAAGAATGACACCTCACGGGAACACCACCCTCGGGGTAACTGGCGAGTTCTCACCAGACTGGGCCCCTTTTCTCATCATGGTCGTCATTCAATTCAAAAAGAAGAAAGCAAGAAAAAGTGTCCCAACGAAACCCAACAAAGTAAAGGTGCGCTAAAAGCAGAACCCTTTGGCACTGCTGGTGACAATAAAGTGTGATTAAAATCAACAGGCACGCCTATTTGCAACCATTTTATTCCTATATTTTAGGCGTGGACTGTCGAATTAAAAAGGCTGGTAGCTAGCCTTGCATACCATTACCTATCGCCAACATGTTTCTCTGCATCAAGAGTAACGGCAGATTCGTCAGGGCAACACACCATGTCACCACACCACTGTTGGACACTTTGTTCTGTAGCGACTGTCAAATAGAAGAAAACAATACGAAACACATTGTGAAACAACAGTCATATATAACATGATACATTCAATTGATGTATAAATATAACACATATTAAGTATGTCATGTGCTTGGTGTGCTTTGATTTTCCTGTGGGCAGACAGGAGGATGCCTGTCTGCATAATTGTCTTCTTTATAATTAGTTAGCAGTACCTCACGTGACATATATATAATTCATAGTAACTATTCATCTGCCTTGCAGTCAGGGTGAAATTGAGGCATTTGACAGAGCATGGCCATGATAGGAAAAGAGATCTAGTCTAGTACAGCTGCCCCACCTGCAGACAGTAGCAAAGTAACGCGACACAATTATGTCTGTCTAGGGTGATAGCTGAGCTGGCATTCCTACATTAATTTAGCTGAACAAGAGAGAGAAGTATACTTGTATACTCCACAGTGCATAATGCCTGAAACTCTAATCACATCAAAATCAAACGGCCCAAGGGTACCAGCAAATGTATTGCTACTGTGTCACTATATAATTTTATGAGTTTTGATAAGAGTATTGTTTACAATTTGTCTTTTTTCTTTTTTAATATAGCTATTCCTTCCAATCCAAAATAACTCAACGGGCAGGAGGTAGCAGACATGACTCAGCAAAGGAAGCTGGAGGCCATCAGGGCAGAGAAAGAGGAGGAGATAGCAGCAGCTACAAATGCCCTGGCCCCAGTACCTCCAGTAGTCCATCTCTGCATTCACAAGGCAGCCGCCTGCCGCCATTCCACCACTCCTGCTCCCCTCTATTTTAGAATATCTCAATGCCGCATTCTGCAGAGGATGACACACATGGAAGCCAGGCAGGAGGAGCATCTGGACACTTTGGAGAGAAAGCTCTCAGCCCACCGCTAGGCTTCTTTTGCCCGTTTTGTTAATCTTTTTTTTGGTGGGTGGCACTTGTTGGGGAGACAGTGAGAATATGGGAGTAGGGGCATTTTGGGGTTAAAGAGAGAGGTGGGCCAGTTGTGGGTTTACTAGTTTATTTATATTTGTAAGGTAAATACATTTTTATAGTTGTACATATCATTTTAATCTGTTTGGGGGGTGTTACTGTTTTACTTTGCACCAATGCCTTTGCCGCAGGACCGCTGCCAAGTTTTAAAATCTGCTGAAAGTGTATCAACAATAAAATAGTTCTGCAGGACCCTCACTTGCCCTACTCCTCTCTCTTCCTAGTTTCTGTAATGTGCAACTATATTAACTCCTAAGGGCTCAGAGGGGGTGGGGGTATGAATTGCCATTGTATATAGATTATTGCAGTTCAACAATGAATCACTCGCAGTTCTTCTCTTACCTGATTCGATGAAGTGATGGCTGCATGGTTTTCCAAGGTGCCATGGGGGTGGTAGTAGTAGCAGAATGCTAGCTCACTAGCCAAACAGTGAAATTACTAGATCCCAAAGTGAGGACCCACTCCATCTAGCCGATCTCAAACTGTAGGATAAGGAATATTCATTGCAGGAAGCTAATTAAATTGAAATAAAAATGGTAATGCCATTATTATATGCAAACGTTACAAAACAAAATAAGACAGTCAACAGAGACTAGACTACTAGTACAGAATAAGAAAATAGACAATAGAGAAAATATGATAGACAATGCTAAATTAAGATAGTTAGAATGGTGAGCTAATCAAAGTTAGAAAAGGAAGTCAACTTGAGCTACAAAGTGGACAAGTGTAACCTTTGACACAATACAGTGCTTCAAGGATGATGTTGGCAATTATGTTCCTCTGAAAAAATATCGGCTACTGTGCGTCCGTTGCTAATATAAATATCATATTCCAGTGTGGGCTACACTTAGACCTGAAGCGGGTCCTTGCCCTGCAGTCAGTTGGTGTTGCTTTCACCACACCCACCCCACCAAGTGTGTGACCAATGAATGGTGTAAATTTAATTTAAAACCGGTTGCAGTGCCAAAGCTTTTTGACTGTCTCCCCGGGCACTAGGATATGTGCTGAGTTTCCAGCTAGATTCCAAAAATAAAGATACTTTGCTCCTTTTTCGGTTGTTGCTTATGATAATTTATTCATATAATCACGATGTTGTATTCACATCTGTTCGTCGAATTAACTTATTTCAATATATTTCGTTGCTTTAAAAAAACCTGCAAATCAATGATTTCTTTGCTGACCAAATGCATTTCGGCGAGGTTTCGCCTTCATCAGGGGTTAAATCTGTGAAAGTAACAATGGTTGTTCAAATATTGTGTCAAACCGCATAAAGTTTGCCTCCCCCTTGTAAACACATATATATGCTTTATTACGCTGTGAAACATGTTAGACTCGTGCTGTTGATCTGGCCTAGATCGCTGCCGCGTAAAAAACAGACGCGGGAGGAAGGCGAGAGAAAGACGCGGCTTTGGTAAGCGTTCTTCAAGCATTTAAGTGTTTTAGCGCTTTTAAGAACTAATGGCAACTATAGAACCGATGTGATTACTATCACATAAAGGTAACCACCAACGAAGTTAACCATTAGAGAAGTAAAGTTTCCTAATGGCTTTTAACAGCATGGAACACGAAAGCCCTAGCTTAAATCTGGAAGAAGTATCACTTACACGCCCATTACTTAGTCCGGCAGCGATCTAGGCCAGATCAACAGCACAAGTCTAACATGTTTCACAGCGTAATAAAGCATATATATGCGCTTAGAAGGGGGAGGCAAACTTTATGCGGTTTGACACAATATTTGAACAACCATTGATACTTTCACAGATTTAACCCCTGATGCAGGCGAAACCTCGCCGAAATGCATTGGGTCAGCAAAGAAATCAGTGATTTGCATGTTTTTTGAAAGCAACTGAATATTGAAATAAGTTAATTCGACAAACAGATGTGAATACAACATCGTGATTATATGAATAAATTATCATAACCAACAACCGACAAAGGAGCAAACTATCTTTATTTTTGGAATCAACCTGGAAACGCAGCACATATCCTAGTGCCCGGGGAGACAGACCAAAAGCTTTGGCACTGCAACCGGTTTTTGATTTCAGAACACACCCCTGAGTAGGGAGTGATTCCTAGGAGCACAGGACACTTGAATTATCTTCATAGTATCTCAATTACGCGGTGCACGACTAAAATTTCATTGTAAATTTAATTTAGCCACACCTCAATAAATTGCACATCCCAATCAAAGAGGGTTAGGGGTTTGATGAATGGATGGGAACACTACACAAGGACAACATTCATCTTGGCAGCCAACCATCATAAATCTGTTATGGGAGTAAAAGGAAATGGAGGAATGTTGATGAGTAGTACAGGCAAATCAAATCAAATTGTCCGTCTGCCCCCAGAGAGACTCACGTTACATTATGTTCTGTGGGACCGAGCTTTGAAAGATAGAAAATATGTAAAACTAAAATATCTGTAGGAATAAAGTAAATATAAACAACACTCATAGTTCTAATGATTAAAGAGGAAAACTGATACTGTATTGCCAAATTGGGAGTTGCATCTGCATTCCTCTTGGACTGTCCATCAATCTTGGGTGCCTGGCGAATGCAGTTCGGTAAAGTAAGCGTGGGTATGCTATATTGTTTTTCCATTATGGCACAGGGTAAGAGGACCTGTAGATTTAAAAACAAAAATGATATTGAAGAATCCAGGACACAAAAATTAAACTGCATAGGGAGTGCCCTGAGTGGACTCAGAGGCAGCATGGCTAAATGTGTGTTTCCGGTTACCTTCAACAACAGGCTCCCCACCCAACCACCACTTAGCTTTGAATTTGAGACAGACAGCACAGCACATACACCCCCACCAACATAGCATTTTCCCAATCAAGTAAAGTCAATGCACTGCAGTCCCTCATCACCACTAAACAGAGTTGTGTAGGTCTGTTGTTTACGTTTAGGCTACTTCAAACTCATCACCAAATTGGTTGGTTTCAGTGAATTTGAAAACTTCCATCTTATTCTGGGAGCCGTTCACGAAGTAGTCACGCCGACGCCCTGAGTCATTCCATCATCATCAGCTCCTGAGTCTGACTCTGAGTATGTTGTTCGACTCCATACCAATGGTGTCCAGAGTCCTGACTCAAATGCAGTAGATCATGTTGTAGACTAGATTTGTGTTTGCGTCATCTAAGGGACTGGTTGGGTCTGACTTTCTGAGGAGTAATAAGCAGAAAACAATAAAACAAAGCAGTGTGGACTGTAGAGTGGGCCAGGTGAAGAAATCTATCTGTCAAAAGAGAAGGAAAAACAATAATCTTCAGGGGAAAATTGATCAGTCATCAGTAGGCCACCACATGAATCATCTCTCAAAGCACATCATAAGTTCACAACAAACATCAGTCACTCAGCGAACAATGCATGCCATTTACCTGTTCTTCTGGCGTGCTCATCGAGGTCGATTTGTGGTTCATGGCAGAATGCATATCCATTTGTTCACGAAGCAGAGAATGACCAGTGTAAATCGAATTATATTGTCACATCTGGGGCAGTCCCTGTAGGGTAGGAAAGGATAGATAGTCACATTCCAGGGTTGGAGGTAGGCAAATATTTGTTTGCATTCTCCATCCAATGCCCTTAAGGGAAACGGGTGGTGGGAGCGGAGTTGAGACTTCTTCACTGCATACAGTTGCAACTCTAAGTAGCAATAAAATATGTCCAAGAGTAGGACGGTGGGGATGCATTAGTCAACCAGACACAAACAGAAGTAAGTTAATAATAAGTTGCCCTAGTAGTTATATAGTTTTTGGGGTGGCAAAGAAAGGAAGAAAGCAGATAGACTAGAGACTGAGAGAGAAAGTTCAATGGATGTTGGCTCAGGCCTAGTAGTCAGGGAAGTAGACCTCGTCCTCAAACTCTGGTGGTTTGCCCAGAAGTAGATCATCTAATACACTACTTCCACGACCTGAGTTTCCCTTATCTTATTCCTTTGGTACTTCAGGTATGGAGTAATCCGGTGGTATAAAGTGCTGGTTCATTTTGATCATGGTTAATCTCTCCACGTTTTGGGGTGAGAGACTGGTTCTTCTCACAGAGATAACGGCACCAGCAGCACTAAAAACATGCTCAGTGGAGACACTGGCTACTGGGCAAGCCAGATACATGACTGTCCTACTGTTGAGCACTGGCCATTGGCGCCTCTTCCCATTCCAATAGACCAATGGGTTTTGATCAAGGTGGACCTCTGTTGTGTCGTCCAGATAGGCCTGGTCCATTTGCTAAAAGGTCATTGCTGGCGCTCCACTTTGCTCAACATGTTTTGCCTTTGCCTCTGCAATGGACTTAAGCATTGCTGGTAGAAACCACTCAGTTGCAGATGTTGGGGCTGATGCTCCTGGTCTTGTTGACGGTGTTCTTGTTGTTAATTTTGACTGCTGTGAGCCAACAGCACTGCCCTTAGGCTCCAAATTTAAAGGCTGTCCCTATAGGAATTGTGCCCTAGAGGAGTAAGCTTCATATTCCCTGGTGTTCTGTTTTTAGCTCACTGCCTTGCTTAGCTATCCATGTTTTGTATTTCTAACATCCCTGTCTGGAAAAGGATTGAAATTGTACAGTAATGGTTTGTACCCTGGATCAAGAATTGTGGCACCAATGTAATATTTGGAGGACACAATGTCTCTTTGCACCCTTGTATTAGCAGACAAGCGATAGATTAAGCTCTCCACCAAGTCATACGCATCTTTTTTGCCTTCATGCCTGTGTAAATCACAGACACCTCGTTTAGCTGTTCCTGCAGCATGTGCAACAATGGGATAGCTTGATCCATAATGCTGTCCTCTTTGCTGACTTATCCTATAAACACTTCAAAAGGAAGCCTGGCTATTAATTTGTCATGATAGGAGAGTGCTGTTGCAGTTAATTGATCAAATCACTTCAAACTTTTTGAGTGGTAGAGCTGTGAAATGCTTGTTTTTAATTTTCTTTGTATTAACATAGTGCTTACTATCCCTGAGAATGCGTTGAAGGGACCGTTATGTAATATAATTGCGTTACATAGGGTCTGGATATTACTAAAATCTATGGGCGTCATTTACAATGAAATTGTGTAGGGCAGCTCCGCAAGCATTTTTGCTGTGCTGCCCTATCCCAATTCAAAAGGGCAGGAATGGACTGTATTTATAAGATACCGGGCACACCTGTCCTTTCTACCGGCGCACAATTTGGTGCCTAGCGCCAATGAAGGCACCTTGTACCATGGTACAAGGGTGTCTGCATTGTTGGCAGGATTGTTTTTCAAGAAGACCGGCCTTACTGTGCGAAAACAACCCATGGAGGCTATTTCCTCTTTCTATATGCGCTGTACATAGCAAGAGGGAACAATTGAGGAGAATTAAAGATATTTCTCCTTGTGGCAGCTTACAGTTTTGACCAATCCTTAGGTTTACAGATCCTTGTAAATCTGGGAACGTGTAAAAACCCATGGGAAAACCCACTGTAACGCCCATGGAATGTCCCCTGATGCAGTGTAAGGCAACGCATCGACTTGCACTGCGTTGCCTTACATCATATCTAGGAGGCCATGAAAAGCCACGCAACGTGACTTTGCGTGGCCTCATTGATACGGGTCTGCACTCTGCAGAACCAGAGCGTCATAAAAAAAAGACGCTCCGGCAGGGCAAGAGACTTATAAATAAACCCCAATGTTTTCGAAGCAGGCCATATATTTTGATATTTTGGAAGCACTATTTTATAGTAAAACATTTTGCACATTTTGTAGCGGTCTATCTTGTAGTGTGTGTAATGCAAGTATAAAATAAAGACTTACATATTCACAGTGCTTTCTGTCACGGGCTGTGACATCATAGCAATAAAAATACACAGGTCACTATTCTCCACTGCCCCAACCACGATTTAATTCTGTGGCTCTCTGGTTTCACACAGACTTTTGCAGTGCATTAACTAGTATAGGTTTTATAATTTATTATAGTGCATTTCCCACTGAATAACAACTTTTTAAAATGTATTTATTTTTCATTGAAGCTGCCTGTTATTTTAAATGTAGCTACCTGACGGTGAAAGACCTAAAAACATACGTATGTTTTAATTATGATGAATGATCACTACGGTCGTTGAGGGCATAGCTCCCCTTACCGTTCTTTCCTCGGCCAGAACCAAACCCTCTGCACCATGGTTCTCCCAGTTGCTGCGGGAAGAAAAAAGCAAATGTAAAAGATTAGAACGCCTTTGGCGACAGACTTATGACCCAATTGCTAAAACAACTTCTAGAGTGGCATTAAAATTTTTTCATAAAATCAAACAAAGCACCATGAGGGAGTATTTTGCCAGTAAAATTAAATCTGCAGATAAGTCAACCAAGGTGCTTTTTCAAATCGTGAAAGATTTCACCAACCCCGCTGCCCTCACGCACAAGACAGAGCCCTGCCAAGAACTCTGTGATAAATTATCAAATTTCTTCTATGATAAAATCAATCTTATTTATGCTTCTTTTAAGGCAGCGGATAGACCTGACGTAGAGGCTATACCCATGATACATCCCATCTCCAAGGACATAAGGCTAAACGCGTTTAAATCTATTACCCTGGACACTGCATTAAATAAACTTAAGCTTTGTAAATCGGGTTCACCCCTAGATCCCATGCCCGCTCAAGTTTTCTCTGCAGTTGCTTCGGCGATTGTACAACCTCTTTTATCAATTTGGAATTCCTCTCTCCTATCAGGCCAGTTCCCGGAGACATGGAAGCAGGCCATCCTTATCCCCCTCTTGAAAAAACCTGAGGCAGACCCCGCTGTTCTCGGCAATTATCGCCCGATATCGTTGCTACCTAAGCCAGCTAAAATCCTAGAAAAAATAGTCCAAGAACAACTCTCTGACTGTTTTGAAAGCAATGATCTCCTACAAGACTCGCAATCCGGTTTTAGGACCGGGTATAGCACGGAGACAGCACTCCTGGAGGTATCGGAGACCGTGCGGGAGACTGTGGACAGGGGAGAGGTAGCCATGCTTGTGCTCCTCGACTTGTCCGTGGCTTTCGACACGGTCTCCCACGCCATCCTCTTGAATAGACTCCGAGAGTTGGGGATCTGTGACATCCCTCTAGCCTGGATCACCTCCTTCTTAACGGACCGTACACAACAAGTATGGTGTCGGGCATTCTGGTCTAAAGACAAGAAACCGCTTGGTTGTGGGGTGCCCCAAGGATCTGCCCTCAGTCCTCTTTTTTTTAACGTTTACGTTGCACCCCTTGCAAAGGTGATTGAGTCATCTGGGGTGAGAGTGATCTCTTACGCTGATGATACTCAGCTTATTTTTTCTTTTAGAGATCACTCGCCCCTTGGTTTTAAAAATTATAGAACCTGCCTCTCTAATATTGTATCCTGGATGACCCTTAACACGTTAAAACTTAATACGGACAAAACAGAGGTGCTGTTTTTTAATCAAATGAGTCTCATGTCACCCGCCACCTGGTGGCCGGCTGAACTCAACCCAGTGCCTTCCCCGGTTATGGTGGCGCGCAATCTTGGAGTCCAGTTCGACAACAAACTATCTTTTAAACCCCAGATCCAGAAAGTCACCTCGGCATGTTTTGGTAAACTCCACATGTTAAAAAAAATAGCCCCCTTTCTCCCCACGGAATCACTGAAGACAGTGACACACGCCTTAATCACCTCGCACCTGGATTACGCGAACAGCCTATATGTGGGACTCCCTGCCTACCTCCTTCATAGGCTGCAGATCGTGCAGAATGCCGCGGCCAGGCTGCTCTGTAAAGTCCCCTTTCGACACTACATCTCACCCTTCTTGAGGAAATTGCATTGGCTCCCGATCTCTGCTCGCTTTAAATTCAAGGCCCTGGTACTAGTTTTCAGGGCTCTGAACGGAAAAGGCCCCGAATACCTCAGACACAGACTAAAACCAGTTCATTCTTCTCTTAATCTCAGATCCAACCACCTTCACCTCTTACTTCCTCCCAGATTCCGACTTGCGAGAAAAGGTGGTAGAGCTTTTGCCGTGATTGTATCAAAACTGTGGAACTCCCTCCCCATCAGCCTCCGTCTCATTGACATCGAATCTCAATTCAGGGGCAAATTAAAGACCTTCTTATTTTCTGGCTGCTAAATTCTCTCCCTCAATTTGCAATCCCAGCGCCGGGACACCCCCGTTGGGGGTAGCCGTGCGCTTAACAAATGTCAATAATAATAATAATAATAATGATGTTCAGCTACCTCCAGTTACATGCAGCTGTAAATGGCAAGCTATCAGCATCCCATTAAATATTGTATGATTTTCCTCTAATGCCATGCAATAAAGTTTCAGCCCATTCATTACAGCTGTTATACCAAGGGCCACTGGAATTATGGGATTGTGTGGCCACAGCGATGTTAGCATAGTTATAGATTTGCCACATTTGCCAAATAATCCATCATCTGCCACATAACCTGCTGATTTCAACAAAAAAAGATTTATTCAAAAGATTTAAATGTTACTAAAAAGGTGCAATAGGTGTTGCCGATCTGTAGAAGGCCTTTTGTGAAGCTGTACTAGTCACCTTTTTGTTGCTTATTGCAATATGTGGGTGTTAAACTGGTACTAATGAGGTGCAACCACAGATTTACCGTTTCTCTGGAGAAAATGTATGATTGTCAATGATAAGAAGTACCAAGTTCTAGAAATTGTTGTCGGGAGGGGGTCCCTATGCCCAAAACATTTTTATGGGTGTTCTCTGCATCAACATGTTTGAAAACCACTGGTCTAACCTTTGCCTCATAAGTCAGTAAAAAGCATGGGCCTTGGAATATCTGGTAGGGTTGTGTTAAAGAAAGTTACAGGACTAGCTTTTGTCACTGAAAAGCCAGTGTGATGTCACAAGTCAGCCAGAGCCTCTAGAAAGCCGCTAAGCTTAATTCACAAATAATAGTCAGACATCAGCCTCTGAAGTTTGGAACAGCATAAAGTAAGCCGGTCACACCCCAGCCTTCTGCCTCATGGTTGCTTTGGAATCAGCCATAAATCAGCTCTCACCGTTGAAAAGGCCACAAGTGCTACTATCTAGCCAGTCAGTCAGCCATTTGTGTGCCTCTGAATGACCAATAGGACCAGGAGACAATTATTACAAGTTAACCCTGTGCTTTTAAAAAGCAGTTTAGTCCACAAAGGTCCTTAAAGCTCCAGCATAGTAATGATCTGCAGATGCAGCAGAGATCTCAACGCAATCATTAATTTTTTGCCTGAGAACGCTCTAGTTCTGTAATTGTAAATGATAAACCAAAATGGAAATTACAAGGAAAGTGAAAAAAAACCAGACAGGATAATGTAAGCATTCACAAATAACAAAGTTAAACGTTCTGCCTTCTGCTATACCTGCTACAACTGCCAGTGAAGCTTGCATTGTTGTTGACTGTACATTACCTGTTATGTTTGAGCGAACATTGCACTTTATGCTTGCTCACTTTGTTACACCGGCTCTGTGTGTGTAAGTGAAGTAGTGCTGTGGATATTTGTTTTTTTATGTACTCTGGCCCAGATTTATGAAGGATTTGAGTTGCCCTTGCACCACACAAGGGGATGCAAGGGAACGCAAGGTGACGCAATACCTAAAGTGAGATTTACAAAGCCATGCAAGGCATTCTGCAGCACACTTAGAAAGAGGAAAATGCCTCTAAGTATTGTTTTTGTGCAGAAAGGTGTCACTTCCTGCACAAAACACTCCTACCTGTAACGCAGGCACCCTTGCTCCCTGGCGCAAAGGTGTCTGCATTGGCACTAGGCTGCAGATTTTGTGCCGGCAGAGGACAGGAATGTACCATATATTAAATGATATGGCACATTCCAGCCCTCTGCCTTTCAAACATCACAGCGCAGCTGTGCTGCATTGTGTGGAAAAATGATAAATATGGCCTACTGGGTATACAGCTGAGGCTTACACTACTGCTGTTTGCACTCTTTCTGCTTGCTGTGTTCCCAACTGAAGCATGCACTGTTGATACATCAAGAGGCATATTTATATATAGACTTGAGTTTTCCTTGCGTCACACAAGTCATCACGAAGAAACGCAAGTGTTTAACCCTTTCCGTGTTGATGATGGAACCGCTCCGTCATCAGCCGCGGTGGCGCTGTGCTGATGACGGAGCGGTTCCATCATGGTCCGCCCGACGCGCCTGCGCGGCGCTGATTTCACGCCTGCGCGGCGCTGATTTCGCGCCTGCGTGGCGCGTTCTATTAAGCGGGCGGAGCCATGACGGAACCGCTCCGTCATGAGCACAGATCAACCGTGGCTGGTGACGGAGCGGTTCCGTCACCAGCATGGGCCCGCCGCACGCCCCCCCGCCCCCTTAGCGCTGCGGCGGAATAGCCGCCACAGCGATGAGGTTAAATGAGATTGCAAAGTCATGCAAAGGGCGATTTGCTCTTCCTTGCGTAAATTTGAAAAGAGAAGTAACATGGTGCAGCAACATATATGCTGTGCTGCGTTACATTTTGTTATGGAAGTCGGTCCATGGGTGGAACATGGGCATACCCATGCTTCACTGATGAAATTTGATGTAATCCCAGATTTACTAAAGACAATAATTCTGGAATTGCGCCAAAATAGTGCGCCTACCACAGTGCAGCGTAACAAGGAGAAATATCTTTTTTTTCTCCTATTTATTTCCTCTGCCCATGTGAGCTGAATTCATACATGGAAAGAAGACCAAGCATCTAATGATTGTTTTTATGCAGAAAGGCATTCCTGTGCGCCAGGGCAGAAGTATGCCATATGTTAGTAGATCTGGCCCTCATTCTACCTGCAGTGTCCGTAAGATAAGTTTGCACTGATGCGGTCTTCAGCACCATGAACCAATGTACATTACACCTGTCAAGGAGTGCAAAAGCGTAGGGTAGATTTCATGCCATTGAATTATTGGATTTTTTGCTGGCACTTGAAATCGGTATTGCACAATAAACACCACAGCAAACCTATTAAGACGATGTGGTACTGCTGAATTAAAATAATACCTGTCCGGCTGAGAGTTTCCAGTTCTATTGCATTGAATGTATTTCAGCCCAGCTGAAATGTTCTGGTATAATTCTATAAATAATATGTAATCTCTGCTGAGATCATCTCATTTGACACTATTTCTTTAGAAGCTTTGCAGCGATGCTGAGATGTTCTAGTACTGTCAAATAACAAGCACAGCATCCCCTTTCAAAATATCAGTGCTGTCTTTCTGAAATGACAGTAGCCCAGCCGAGGTTTGATAGCATTATCCCACCAAATGTATGGCAATTCTTCGTAGGAGTTCAAAAACTGTCCAGTTAAAACATTACATTCTTGCTGGTTCTAACCCTGAGATCCTTAATCTGGCCTCCATGTTTTTAACACCCCTCGCCTGTCCCACTCTGAAGTTGGATGTTGTCCGTCGTTAACATTCGTTCCTCTAATGGGAGCATCCAAATAGAGGAATCGAATTTATCAATTGCGACGATTGGTCCTACTATTACATCGGCTCAAAGATGGTTTTAATAATTTTCCTTCTCATGTGTGAGAAGTGACAGATTCCGAAAAAAATAAGCAACTTGATATGTTATTCCCGTTTGGTAATAATAAAAATCTCAAACCCATAGGACACCTGCCACTAGCTTCAGTTCCTCATCCTGCTTATCAGAAACTGCTTTTTAGGTCTCGGCCTAGCGTACACTGCGCAGCAGTGTGGAGAAGCCGAGATTTTATATTTTCTTAGAGTGGGCTTGAACCCGCCCCTCTTCTCCATTGGCTGGCTTCCTAAACGGAGGCCAGCCATTGGAGGCGAGAGGCGTCACTCAGTTCAAGACGGAATTCGGGGATGTGTTTTTGACGTTCTTTGTCTCCTCTTCCCATTGGCTGGAATTTTACATTCCAGCCAATGGGAAGAGGAGAGAACGAAAACCACGCCCCTGAATCTGAAAATGTCGGGGCTTTTCGGAAGCCATTTCTGCTGGACCGCTGCCGGAAGAAGTAGAGAAGCTGCCGAGTCCTCCGGTAAGTGCTCGCTTTCTCGTTGTTCTCATTGTTTGTGCTTGCTCTCCTGCCCCCTCGTTGTTTGTGCTTGCTCTCCTGCCCCCTTGTTGTTTGTGCTTGTCCCTAAACCCTCCCCCACCCGCCGTTCCTGCTCTTACCGCTGCCGGAGCGCGAACCCAAGTGTAGGAGACGGCAGTGAGCGGGCAACTCGTTGGTTGTGCTTGTCCCTAAACACCCCCCCCCACCGTTCCTGCTGCTCTTACCGCTGCCGGAGCGTGAACCTGATGTAGGAGACGGCAGTGAGCGGGCAACTCGTTATTTGTGCTTGTCCCTAAAACCCCCCCGCCGTTCCTGCTCTTACCGCTGCCAGAGTGCGAACCTGATGTAGGAGACGGCAGTGAGCGGGCAACTCGTTGTTTGTGCTTGTCCCTAAACCCCCCGCCGTTCCTGCTCTTGACGCTGCCGGAGCACGAACCCGAGTGTAGGAGACGGCAGTGAGCGGGCAACTCTTGGGGTGAGAGTATCTGGCGCAGGACAAGCTAGGGGAAGGGGAGTGTGGCAAGCGTAGGAGGTGGTTAGTTAAATCTTCGTAGTTTTGCGGACAACATATACAACGAAGTGGTACATTAAAGGGAAATGTATTGTTACTGTGAACTCAGTGATACAAGAGGTTGCAATAAACGGGTGATGGCATCACTAGGCATGTTTAGATGCATACCATTTAAGGGGGGTCGTGTGGGCGTGATACGATCATAGTGTTGATCAGAGTAGTCCTCCGTGCACTTTTCCTGCCCTCTATTAGGTGCTCTACCGTTCGTTATGTTCATGGATTGTAACAGTATTTTACGATTACCGAAGCATGGCAGATTCATGCAACTCCTAATCTGCTCGCCTGCATTAACATTGTGTGTGTGCACTGCCTCCCCTGCACTCTGCTGCTCTAACTGCCTGTTAATGTAGGCAACGGTCCATCCTATATGTTTAACACGCTGAATACTAATACTCCTCTTGCAGATTGCATTCCTCTTTAAGACTGTCCTCTAAGTCGGCCTTGACCCTTTCATCATGCATAGAGAGCCTTCCCGCCCCTGTACATACCTCTCATCCACAGACTACAATGCAATATTGCTCTCCTGCCCCCTCGTTGTTTGTGCTTGCTCTCCTGCCCCCTCGTTTGTTGTGCTTGCTCTCCTGCCCCCTCGTTGGTTGTGCTTGCTCTCCTGCCCCCTCGTTGGTTGTGCTTGCTCTCCTGCCCCCTGTTCCCTCGTTGTGAGCGTTAGTTCTGGCCTCTGCTCCCTGTGTGTGTGGCTCTGTGTGTGTGTGTGGCTCTGTGTGTGTGTGGCTGTGTGTGTGTATGGCTCTGTGTGTGTGGCTCTGTGTGTGTGTGGCTTTGTGTGTGTGGGTGGCTATGTGTGTGTGTGGCTCTGTGTGTGTGTGGCTCAGTGTGTGTGGCTCTGTGTGTGTGTGTGTGTGGGTGGGTGGCATTGTGTGTGTGGCTCTGTGTGGGTGCAAATGCAGTAAGTCTTGCATTTGTGAGCAATTAAGCTATTGGCATTGTAAATGACAATGCCATTTATTTATGTTTTAAAAACAACAAAAACATAAATAAAATAATGTCATGAGCAATGCCAATAGCTCTAACTTTAAGAATGCCGAGACCATTGCATTGTAAATGCTTGTTGCACTTCCGACCAGTGTCAGCTCTTCAGACAGGCAGTCACTAGAGCCTTTCATTACATTGGCCACTAACATGAGCTTTCACACTACATCATATTGTAAGCGCTTTACAATACCCACCATTGTCAATTTCACATGCTCCCTACCAGTTCTTGCTTCTTTATTTTACCCTCTAGAATAGCTCCTTCTGCTACTCAACTGTGCCAGCTTCTCATATAGCTTACTACTGTGAGCTTTTCTCACGATCTACCACTGCTAGATAGTCATGCGATGTTATGACTATGAGTTATGTGATAATCTTGCTAATCACTTCAAGCTAAATATCGATAAAATCTATCGCTCTTTTAGCATAGAGGGGGAACTTAGAGTGATATCACACAATCCTGAAGATCCCTTCTCTCACCCATTGGAGGTCTTTAACGCCAAAACGTTGGAGCAAGTCCAGTCTTCATTAGCGCACATAAAATCTGGCTCCCTTCTAGACCTTGCCCCTCCTTTTATCATCTCAGCTATTGCCCGGCCATTGCGGCTCAGATCACTGAAGTCTGCTATTTATCGTTAGCTACTGCCACCTTCCCTCAGAAATGGAAGAAGGCTCAAATAAGACCCTTATTTAAAAAACCCTGGCCGAACCATTGGATTTGCAAGACTATAGACCCATTTCTCTTCTTCCTTTTTTTACTAAAATTATGGAAGCTTTGATTAACAAGCAGTTAACTGAATATCTTGAGCGGAACAACGCACTTGATTCTTCCCAGTCAGGCTTCCGCATGTCGTACAGTATCGAATCTGCACAAACTGAAGGAACGAAAACAACTAAGCTGGCCCTAGTCAAGGGGACACCAACTATGTTGATTCTCCTTGACCTATCAAATCCTAGTGTATAGGCTACGAGAGATTGGTGTCAGCGAAATAGCATTAAAATGGTTTGAAAGCTTCCTTGATGACAGAACACAGTGAGTCCAACTAGATTCGTTTATATCTCAGACCACGGCTGTAGACAAAGGGGTCCCACAGGGTTCCATCTTAAGCCTCACTTTATTCAACATCTATGTGTCTTCCGTGGCCACCATTATTAGATCTTGTGGGATTGATAACTTCTCGTACGCAGAAGATACTCAATTGACAGTTACTATTGATCCGGATCACATGTTGACCAGAGAAAAATATCAAAAACTGCATGTTAAAAACGGCGGCATGGATGACTGCACATTTTTTCCAGCTTAACACCAACAAAACCGAGATTCTGTTGTTCGGGAAAGCGAGGGGGCTCTGGTCCTCGGAGTGGTGGCCTTCCGAGGTGGGAGAACCCCCTTTGCCAAAAAAATGGGCGAAAAATGTGGGTGATCTAATGGATGACTAATAGTCTATGGAAGAACAAGTGAAAAGCATCTCGGGCACATGTTTCTGCCTGATGCGAATGCTTAGAAAGATATTTCCCTGGTTCCCTCTCTCAGTACGAAAATTCCTTACACAGGCACTTTTAGTGAGCAGACTAGATTATGGAAACTCCCTACTGGTAGGGATCAAGGAAGATCTACTTTCCAGGCTGCAGGTTGTGCAGAACACAGCAGCGCATCTGGCCGTTAATCGGCCTGCTCGAACCCCTTCGGAACCCTTCCTGCGACTGCTTCACTGGCTGCCCATCAGAAAAAGTGCAGTGTTTAAGCTTCTATGTATGGTATTCAAAACTCTCTAGCGGAAGGGTCCAGCTTACCTAAGAAAGAAGCTAAAACAAAATATACCTTCTCGTCAATTGCGATCAAGTAATCAATGGTTGTTGCGCCCCCTGAGAATTAATAGAATCAGAATGGGTGGCCATTCTTTCTAGTATCTCGCTCCCTTTTATTGGAACAAATTGGCAGACAACATCCGTTCATGCTTCAATCTCTGGCAGTTTAAAAAACTTCTCAAACCATGGCTCTTCTGTCACTAATCAGTTGTCTCTGCTCTGCTCTGTCTGATATTGTGGCGCAGAGAGATCCCCGTGGGGATGAACCATTTTGCGCCTAATAAATATAAATAATATTAATAATGATAATAATAATAATAATGCTTGTTGGTGCCAAAAACTCCTGTACCTTCTAGTGCTAAGTCCTCTTACTGGCAATAAGCCACTGCTCCTCACACTGCCCGCCAGGGCCATCTTCTTGCAATGCCCACCAGTGTATATTCCTCACATAGTCAGCAGTTGTGCTCCTTGCATTGTCAAGTGCTTGTTCCTCACACTACCGATCAAAAGCACCTTTTGCCACTGTCGACCAACGTCAGCTTCTCTGTCCACTGGTCACTGCTAAATATTCAGACTGCTCATCAGAGCACATCAGTGATGGCTCCGGATATCACCCAACGGTGACAACTCATCGCTCCTCACACAATTAACCACTGATAATTCCACACACTGCCGACAAGTGCTAACATCTCATTCTAACCAAGATGTGAATTTCTTACACTGTCCACATTGGTAGGTTCCTCATGCTACCCATTTTTCTATGCTCTACAGATTGACTGTCAGTGTCATCTGCTTATTCTTCTCTTTAGTTCTACCTTCTCATACTGCATTTTAGATTCTCAAACTTCCCACCAATGAGACCTCAATTCATGTCCATTCACGATCCACCAGTGCAGGATTCTCACATTGACAATCTGTTAATGCCCCCCTCACTGCCTACCAATATTAATTTATTATGCTGCCCATTAGTTGGATGTCCTTACACTACCCAGCAGAGCTAGTGTGCTGCCTACCAGCTAGACATACTGACATACTTATGCACTCTCTTCATACTTCTCAAGAATGTAAGCTTCTCACATTACTTTCCTTTGACAACTGTTCATACTGCCCTTTAGTGTGAAATGTTCCCACTGTCCACCATAGAGATCAGTTTGTATTGACTATGAGTTTTCCTCTTCTCACTGCCCACCAGTGTCACCTCCTTCCATGATTGTTAATAGGGGTTCCTCATACTGCCTTGCCTACCTGTCTACACATTTTTTCAATAGTCCAAGGTCCTCACACTACCCACCAGTCGCAACTCCTCACACTAACCAGTTGTATCTGCTCGAATGTGAGCTTGCAGCTTGTCATGTGAGCTTGCAGCTTGTCATATGAGTTTGCAGTATGTGATACAGCAGTGTGGGGACAAGCCTGCCAGTTTTTCATACAACTTACCAACACCCACTCATAATACTGTCCACACGTACATGCACCTCAAACTGCTAATCGGTACTACTGCCCCACATTGTTCATCAAAAAAGGGGGTGGTGGTGAACAGAGTGCCTGAATTAAGCAGACCACTCTTACCCAGTCCAAAGATCAGGGCTTGATCCATCACCGTTTTTTAGCTCACTGCACCATCCCAGCTCAGAACTTGGCTATATGCAAATTAGTCTGTTCCTGTCCCAGTGCATGATGGGAACAGGGCAAACCAAACTACCAAGCCAATTCTTATACTGGGAAGGGAACAAGCTTCCGGGGACCAGTTTCTGCCATTTCAGGCGTCGTCGGCCCGGCTTGCTTGAATCCTGATGGTGCAATGAGCAAGGGACTCACATCTGAGTATACCCTTCCACGCTTATGGTGGACAAAATGATTCAGAAGCTAAATAACGGTGATGGATCAAGCCCTGATCTTTGGACTGGGTAAGAGTGGTCTGCTTAATTCAGACACTCTGTTCATCACCACCCCCTTTTCTGAACCACATTGTTCATCAGCAACAATCCCTAATGCTTCACCTTAGTGTCCGCTTCTCACACTACCCACCAGTACTGTGAGAAGCTGGCCTGGTATATGATGTCCACTAATGTAAGTGGGCATCTTGCACCAGTCCAGACACCCCTTATGGTGATTTAGGAGGTCTCAGACAACCTTAGAAAGCTATCCCAGTGGTTTCTACAGAGAGCAGCCTCCAGGCTTAGTCTTGAAGGAGTTTAATGCAGCTTGGTTTACCAGAATACAATCTTATAGTATAGATCAAATAAAAAAGAACCACACTAAGGGGCCATTTAGGATGGCGGTTAATCTGCATCCCCCGGGCCGGCGGAAGCCACCGCCGGCCTGGAGGATGCGGATTAACCGCCGCGGCCACAGACAACACCCACCGCCAGATTAGGATGGCGGTGGGACTGCGGCGGGACCAGCAGCGGACGGCTGTTCTACTATTGTTCTACTTTCCCCTGCTCGAGCTTGGCTCAGCAGCAGGAGGGCAGAAATGTGTCTCTGGTCGGCAGCAACCATTTTGTCCTGTCCGGGACTAGAAGGCTGGTACCGGAAACACTGAGAGCCTAACAGAGGGCTCTTCCAGTGCTTGGAATCATACCTCCCACACCATAAACGGTGTATGATTTTGACATGTTTGATAGCAAACAAAATAGGAATTGTTGCAGCCGTTTTCGAGATGGGCATCGCGCGATTATGCGTTGCCACGCTATATAGTATATGGCTGCTTCACTGACAACCCGGGAGAATGGACTCCGTAGGCTGCAGGGGTGTCCTGCTCATGCAGGGGCACCCTCTCACTTAGAACAAAGCACCCTACCTTCAGGATTGTAAAGCGCTGCTACAGGGGTGACTTATAGGTTTTAAGTGCAGTGACCCTTAGATACAGTAAACCTATATCTTTAGTAAGTGGTACATGCACCAACTTACACAGGCTCGGATGGCAGGCCTGTAGTTCCATTTTGAATGGTCTCCCATGGGTGGCATAATACATTCTGCAGCCCATGGGAGACCTCTGAGGTACCTATGCCCTGGGTACATGGGTACCATATACTAGGGACTGACAAGGGTATTCTAGTATCAGATTGGGGATGTACCTAAGTACTGAACACAACAATTTAGTGCGAAAGCAGATGGACTGGGGTCCTGACTAGCATGATCCTAGTCAGACTAGTCAAAGACAGCAGCACATCAATCAAAAAGTGGGGTAACCATACGAAGCAGACCTACTTTCCTACAAGTACCAACTCCTTACATGTCCTAGCAATGGTTGCTTCCTGCACTCTTTATCAGGGCCAATTTTCTTAGAATGCTTAAGAGGGTCCACAACTCATGATTCTCCCAGTGCCTCAGCTTTACATTGCTAAAGTACCTGCTCCTGTTCTGCGCACCAGTGTCAGATCTTCATAATGAACACCAAAATATTCTGCTTACACTGCTCACAAGTGACTGCTTCGTATTCTTGCCCAGTGCAACCAGTGTCAGCAGTGTCATCTTCTCACACTTATGTATGCAATGGGGGAGTTTTCGTCCTCAGCAAACCAGGTATAGACTACTATTCAATAGGAACACAACAAGGGAAGGGTACCTGGTTATATATTTAATTGCTATTTATTTTGTGAGCAGAAAAAACAAATGCTCACTTTGCCACTGAATTCAAGCAAGCCGGGCTGAAGACGGCTGTAATGCCAGAAACCGGTCCTCAGAAGCTTGTTTCCGGTCCAGGGAAGGCATGGCTTGGCAGTTCGGGCTGGACTGTTCCCATGAGGCACAGGGTCAGACTGATTTGCATATAGCCATGTCTGAACTGGGGTGGCAGAGTGGGCTAAAGAACGGTGATGGATCAAACCCAGATCTTTTGACTGGGTGTAAGTGTTTGATTGGTTCAGATCCCCTGTCCATCAGCACCCCCTTTTGTACAGAAAAAACAATGAGCATTAGATTCATCTGTTCTCGTCATGCGCCAGGACTGCCATGCTGTTCCAATAAGCATTGAATTAAATTAATTCAGCAAGTTACGTGTGCGGCTTACCTTCTTTCGGTGCAAAGAGAATTGTGTTGATATATATATATATATATTCACTGAAAAAACCATAGGTTAGAGACCATATATAGTTAGGAATTAGCATTTAAAAAACCTTGAAAATTCACTGAAAAAACCATAGGTTATAGACCATATATAGTTAGGGCTTAGCATTTAAAAAACCTTATTTTACTCACACAAAACCATTGAAATTCCATATATAGTTAGTTGCACTAACTATATATCGCGCACCCGCAATCCACTGCTGATGATGTCACATATTACATCATTCATGACATGGTCAGTGACATCACTGATGACATCACTGATGACATCTCAAATGACATCACTGATGACATCACTGATGACATCTCATTTGACATCAATGACCACATCACTGATGATATCATTCATGTGACAATACAATGCATCTCCTCACATTTTAATATAACCTCTGTTACACCCAGTGTTAAATACAGAGTATAATTTTTGAAACCATTGACACACCAATACTAGTTACTACATACGCACTCACTGATTCCTACGTCTACACACACATTCACTCATTCACCCATACAATCATTCATACATACAATCACTCATCTTTACACTATCATATGCACTCATACACCTATACAGACACTCACACTCTGCCACTCATCCATGGAGATACTCACACACCTAGTCAGTCCTGTAAAGAATCAATCACACTTCCATTTTCTAATCTATACAGTTAAACATAGAGCACCTTACATTTTCAAACATATACTAACACATACTTACTCACTTATA
The DNA here is from genome assembly GCF_964261635.1 of Lissotriton helveticus. Taxonomy (NCBI): domain Eukaryota; kingdom Metazoa; phylum Chordata; class Amphibia; order Caudata; family Salamandridae; genus Lissotriton; species Lissotriton helveticus. Next base: position 1,063,130,779 of record NC_136070.1, on the reverse strand, counting down.
CAATCATTGATACAAGTACACATTGATCTGCACAGAGTCACACACCTCCCAGCCAGCCACACACACACTCAGTCTCCCATACAAATACTTGGACAATCAATCAGTAACCCATATAGTTAATCATATAGCTACTGATCAACACATGCAGCAGTTTACAGAACAACAGACATAATGATGCACAAATTAAGACAGTTTAGTCACTAACCCATGCACTCAGTGAGACACATTTAATCACTCACTCATACATTCAGTCATGCACCTACTAAATCCTTTGTCCAGACACTTATACTTCCACTCATTTGAGATGTCATCAGTGATGTCATCAGTGATGTCACTGACCATGTCATGAATGATGTAATATGTGACATCATCAGCAGTGGATTGCGGGTGCGCGATATATAGTTAGTGCAACTAACTATATATGGAATTTCAATGGTTTTGTGTGAGTAAAATAAGGTTTTTTAAATGCTAAGCCCTAACTATATATGGTCTATAACCTATGGTTTTTTCAGTGAATTTTCAAGGTTTTTCAAATGCTAATTCCTAACTATATATGGTCTCTAACCTATGGTTTTTTCAGTGAATTTCAATGGTTTTTTAATAGCAAATATCATAAGCTGTCGAATGTCAAGTACGTGGTAAGTAAAAACATTTTCGTGTTTATGCACACTGATCTGCTTTGAATGCTGCCCCCCCTCCCCCTCATTTCTATTAGGAGTACTCTCTCTTTGCAGATAGTGAAGGGTAGTTAACGCAGGCCTTTGCCCCCGTTGTAATCCGTCGTGCCTGCTTCTCTCTCCATTTGATTGATTGTTATCCAAGCATTTACTGTTTTAGAATTGCTTCTCTTTGGTTCATTCTCTATTTACAAACAAGCACAGAGTCGCAATACTCTGTTTAGTCTTTGCAGATAGCGAAAAATCGTGTAAAAAAACAAAAGGAATCGAGCAAAATCAGTAGGCCACTAATGGGATCTCTTTTTGACCTCGCTAAAATAGAAACATTAGGAACAACCCCTCATGACAAACACGAAACTATTGAGATGAACTGAACTCCACACCATGATGGCTGCAATACAGCTCGGCTCCGCCACCCACCCCGCCCAAAATAACGATAAACTCTATGCAAATATTACAAATATATACAACACACCAGCAAAGTAACAGGGTAAAACATTTTATTAAACAACTATTTACATAACTATTTTATACTTTTTGTTGCCCGATCCGGCTAGCTCAATCGATCGAGCATGAAACTCATGCACTCTGATGGTTCAAAGTTTTGAGGAGTGCTTGTAACACTGTCTGAAGCCTATTTGCACTTGCTTCAGCTTCACTATTGTCAAAGTAAAGTGGGGACTGTTTGAGGACGTGACTGCATTTGTGAACAATGTAATGTGGTGCCACCCTGAACCGCTTGACGGAGGCCCCCGAGGGACGGTGTGATGGCGCGGACTCGGAGGGGGCGCTTGGCTCTGGCTCCCTCCCCAAGTCGTGTTCTCCTGGTGTAGCCTGAGATCGCCCCCGACATAGGTGGCCGGCTCCCAGGATCAAGCGGAACTTTTTGCCTTTTGGTAACTCTTCCATTCTTGACCTTGTCCCCCTTTACCATTTCAGTTGCCATTCCGCCCGCTTTTGCTACACTGTGCCTCTTCCGCTATTCAGCTGTTTACCGCCCGCTCTTTCGACTACAGCGTCTCGCTCACCATGTAGTTGAGTTGCTCCCGCTCTTGCGGTGCAGCGATAGCCGGCTGCCACAGTACTCTCAAAATGGCGGCCGGCTCTTCAGATTTGGGCGTGGTCCACTAAAATTGCCCTGCGACACCTTGGAACTCGGACGCTTGTCTGCTAGAGATTGGGCTCCATTCTCGAAAGCATCCCCTCAGCCTTGAAGATTCTACAAAAGTCTTGGGGGCCCCCGACTCCCGCAGGCTTCTGGTGGAGAGCGGCTAGCATTATTGCTCGTCGAATGGCCACGACGGAGCTACGAAATGGTGGTGCTCTCATGCTAACGCCAGCTTCAGTCTGAAACATCCAGAAACACTGTAGACTACCAATTCGATCAGTTCCGGTAGCGCCCCAACGTGACCCGGTAAAGAAGAACTAGCCCTCCCCTCTTTGACTGATGGTTCTTGTTGCCTGTCCCTTCTGTTGTCATTTAACAGAACTATTTAGCCTGCTGAAAGGGGTTGTGTTCCGACCGCTGGTTGGTGGAGACATTTTGACTATATTCTAGACCTGCGTTGTCGCGTAATGCGTCATATGACGCGCCGCGTTAGCGCATCCGGAAGTGATCCGGGGCGCGACGCGCAGCGCGTAACGTAAGCATAACAGGTCATATGACTTGTTAATAAAACTTTTCATTGGTTCATTTTACTTTTCTTATTCTAATGATGCTTTCGAACATTATTTTTTCTTAAATATATGTTATAATGTTCCAGGCTAATGTACTTTCCCGGAAAATTTACAACTGTCCTGCAAGTAAAATATATTCCTTTTTCGAGAAAAAAGGCATTTCTTCGTCCCATGACGGAGCCGTTGAGCAAAAGAGGGTCGGCCTGCTGTCTTAGTCGCCGATACGCCTGAATATCAGATTCTTATCGATCACTTTATGTTGCAGGAGTAGAAAACACAACAGCCCTTGACCATTTATCTTTACTGCGTTCCTGCGTATTATACCTTTTACCCTTCATGTAATTGGACTGCTTTATTTCACTTGCCTTTTACTGATTCGAAAACAGTGACTATTATTAAAAACTTTACCAATGTATATACTACTACCATGTTTTCTTTTAAAAACCTTTATTGTGAAAATGTCATTATACAAATACGGGCCTATAACCACGTGGGCCGGCCACGGAGCAAACTGTAATCGTATATGATGAGTAGACATTTACACTGTAGAGGAACGTAACGGGCGGGCCATTAGGTTGCAAGAACTAAAGTGTCTAACAGTTGCGGAATCGGTGGACGTACATTTTATAATTAAAATACGACAGGGCCACTTACAATAAAATTATCTAGATATACATTTGCGGGCAAGTACCATGGGTGACGTTAATTCGAACTTTCAATAGTACAGTAATCAATAACACATCAGAACTTAATATCAATAGGGATATCGAAATATTCAATCTATTCTCGTCCCCGCCCGCCATGTGCTTCAAAACTGCATACGTATCTCGTGATATCAAGGTTGTGCAACCAGTACACAACAAGGAGTTACGAGTCCCATTTATTCCGGCGCCATTTTGGGCGAGGACGGGCAGGTCCAGGATATAGTCAAAATGTCTCTACCAACCATCGACTATGATGATGTTCATATGCTGTATTTATTAGAGTAACACTCATCTGTCCACATGAAATTAATTTGCCACAATCTAAACATGTCATTTTAATCTTTCCAAAGTTCTTCTAAATATTTGGGACCGTTTCCCTTGCCTCTGATGCTGTCAGTGCCACTTCTTTGATGAATGTACTGGCAGGTCGGGGTTCTCCTCCAAATCTCTCTTTTATGCAGCACTATAATTAATCGGTGCCACCTCTCCATATGACGATGCATGGTATAGTTACCATAACTATATTTTTTTTCGGTTCCTCTGGAGAGTACATCGTGGCAGATGAAGCGTGTAACGTACCGGGCATTTACCTTTTTTTGCATGTAGAGGAAAGGAAAAAAAATTCGAGCGTCCGAGTTCTAAGGTGTCCCAGGGCCATTTTAGTGGACCAGGCCCAAGTCCAAAGAACAGGCCGCCATTTTGAGAGTCCTCTTGCAGCCGCCTGTCGCTGTAGCATCAAGAGCGGCCGAAACTCAGCTGAATGGCAACTGAAACGGTAAAGGGGCGCCCCCCTACAGCAGACGAGCCTCCACCTAGGAAGGCCCGTTCACGCCGCCTCCCCCCCCCCCTTCGGGCACCCCACGCCGTTATTCGGAGCAGGATTGTAGGATGGCCACACCAGTACGGCAACTTGCTAGACACCACCTCGGTGCCTACCGAATCTCAGCGCCTTGTGGTGTCTTCTATTCAGAAAACATTGTTGTGCTGCCTTCGACCTATTCGCCGCAAGTGCGCACGCAACTCAGCTGCATAGCTTGCTAGACACCACCTCGGTGCTAACCGAATCTCAGCGCTTTGTGGTGTCTTCTATTCCAAAAATATTGTTGCGCTGCCTTTGGCCCCATTCGCACATCGGTCCGCTACTGACGCCATCTCACAGGCCAACGGGGCGCCCCACGCCGACTTTCAGCATTGTAGGATGGCCACACCAGTGCGACAACTTACTAGACACCACCTCGGTGCCATCCGGATCTTGGCATCTCCGCGCCTTGTGGTGTCTTCTATTCAGAAAATATTGTTGCGCTGCCTTTGGCCCCATTAGCACATCGGTCCGCTACTGACGCCATCTCACAGGCCAACGGGGCGCCCCACGCCGACTTTCAGCATTGTAGGATGGCCACACCAGTGCAACTTACTAGACACCACCTCGGTGCCATCCGGATCTTGGCATCTCAGCGCCTTGTGGTGTCTTCTATTCAGAAAATATTGTTGCGCTGCCTTTGGCCCCATTCGCACATCGGTCCGCTACTGACGCCATCTCACAGGCCAACGGGGCGCCCCACGCCGACTTTCAGCATTGTAGGATGGCCACACCAGTGCACCTTACTAGACACCACCTCGGTGCCATCCGGATCTTGGCATCTCAGCGCCTTGTGGTGTCTTCTATTCAGAAAATATTGTTGCGCTGCCTTTGGCCCCATTCGCACATCGGTCCGCTACTGCCACCATCTCACAGGCCAACGGGGCGCCCCACGCCGACTTTCAGCATTGTAGGATGGCCACACCAGTGCGACAACTTGCTGGACACCACCTCGGTGCCATCCGGATCTTGGCATCTCAGCGCCTTGTGGTGTCCTCTATTCAGAAAATATTGTTGCGCTGCCTTTGGCCCCATTCGCACATCGGTCCGCTACTGCCGCCATCTCACAGGCCAACGGGGCGCCCCACGCCGACTTTCAGCATTGTAGGATGGCCACACCAGTGCGACAACTTGCTGGACACCACCTCGGTGCCATCCGGATCTTGGCGCGTTGTGCTGCCTTCGGCCTATTCGCACATCGGTCCGCTACTGACGCGAACTCACAGGCCAACGGGGCGCCCCACGCCGACTTTCAGCATTGTAGGATGGCCACACCAGTGCGACAACTTGCTGGACACCACCTCTGTGCCATCCGGATCTTGGCGCGTTGTGCTGCCTTCGGCCTATTCGCACATCGGTCCGCTACTGACGCCGCCTCACGTGCCAACGGATTTTCTACGCTTTTTATACCCTATGCCGCATAACAGGTCATGTGACTTGTTTATAAAACTTTTCATTGGTTCATTTTACTTTTGGTTTCCTAATGATGGAAGGCTTGATCATATGACCTAAAAATAACACTTTTCATTGGATGAAACTATTTTTTTTTCCCAAACGATGAAAGCCCCACCTTGTTTCTGGATGTTTCAGACTGAAGCTGGCGTCAGCATGAAAGCACCACCATCTCGTGGCTCCGTCGTGGTCATTCCGCGAGCAATCATGGCAGCCGCTCCCCACCGGAAGCCTACAGGAGTCGGGGGCCCCCAAGACTTTTGTAGAATCCTCAAGGCGGAGGGGACGCTTTCAAGAATGGGGTCCAAGACCTAGCAGACAAGCGTCCGATTTCCAAGGTGTCCCAGGGCCATTTCAGTGGACCAGGCCCAAAAAGGAAAGAGCCTGCCCCCATTTTGAGAGTCCTGTGACAGCCGCCTATCGCTGCACCGCAAGAGTGGGCGCAACTCAGCTGAATTGCGGATTTTGACACAGTGGACCAAAAGCGGACGGAATGGCAACTGAAACGGTAAAGGGGCGCCCCACTACAGCAGACGAGGCTCCACCTGGGGAGGCCCGTTCACGCCGCCTCCCCCCCCCCCGGGGCGCCCCACGCCGTTATTCGGAGGGCGGCAACTCAGCTGAATTGCGGATTTTGACACAGTGGACCAAAAGCGGACGGAATGGCAACTGAAACGGTAAAGGGGCGCCCCACTACAGCAGACGAGGCTCCACCTGGGGAGGCCCGTTCACGCCGCCTCCCTCCCCCCCCCCTGGGGCGCCCCACGCCGTTATTCGGAGGGCGGCAACTTACTGGACATCACCTTGGTGCCATCGTTCTGCTGCCTTGGAACTATTCGCACAACAGACCGCTACTGATGACCCACCCCCCGCGACGCCCCACGCCAGATACCGAAATCAGTGTGGCACCCAGGCAACATCACCTGGGTGCCGTCCAGAAATCTGGACATTATGCTGCCTTGGGACTATTCGCACAACCGACCGCTACTTCCTTCTTTTTCCCTAAAAATGTTTAAATGTTTTTACTGTTTTTGTTTTGTTGTATATATTTATAAGTTATTAACGTTTTATAATCCTACTACTTTGTTGGAGTGCTATATATTTTTAATGTGACACATAATTGTAAAAACTTTGATGTACAAAGAGTCATCCCTGGAATCTTCCGCTTCAGGCTCGGTCCCCTCCCCAATCACAATACAGGATGGTTTTCAGATAGTAGGAACGCGTGTGGTGTGACGGATCTCATCGGGTGTGGGCCTTGATCTACTATAACTCCTTTGAAGAGGGTTAATTCTTTACAGCTGGGGCCATAAACTACATCTGCAGGGCTAGCTGATAGCCTGAGACCGGCCTGGACAATCGGACACAGAGGAAGAGGGTGCGGTAGTGAATAGGGCGAAAGGGAGGTGTCGGGCGGGCACAGGGTGTGATTCTCAGGGAAGAGCAGCGCAGATGGGGGGAGGTTTATTGCCCATGCATAAGACAGAGAGCGGGGGTGACCAGTGCCTGGGGGAGATGCTTGCGAGGGTGGGGAGCCATGCTAAGGATCGACAGCGTGCAGAGAGTGGGTCTGGTCAAGTCATCTAAAATGGCTGCCGTGCACGACAAAAGTGTGGCATTTGAAAAAAGGCAAGATGGCGCAGACAATGTTTTTCAACACTTCCTGATTTCCTTCGAATCGAACGTTAACAGACGTTGGGGCATATTACCAAAGTTAAGCGATATTTACCCTAACGATGCTTAGCAACAAATTTTTTACCGCTAAGCATCGTCAGAAATTATCGCAGATAAACCTTGCTATTATCAAGGTTTATAGCAAATGCGATAAAAAACGGCCGCAATGCATTAATATCGCTGAAAAGTCAGCGATATTCATGCATTACCGAGCTAATGCTCTTAGCCATGTTATCCACCTCCCATTGGATAACATGGCTAAGAACTGCTCAGGGCAGGTGTTACTTTTTGGAGATATTCGCGCTTAGCACGAATATCTCCAAAAGTTGGTAATAGGAGATAGCGATGTTAGCGACTGTTTCCAGTCGCTAACATCTTGGCATGCCCACTTTGCATGTCATTAGTGATAAATATCACTGACATGCAAAGTGGGGCCCAAGATAGTCGCTATCTCCTACTAGCGATCGCTAACTGGTGTTAGCGACAGCTAGGTAATACGGAGATAATTTTAAAGCCAAAAAAGCGGAGATATGCCCCGTTATCTCTCCCACACTACCGGTCCCCCTGGGCTTAAACGCCGAGATGGTAGGGACTGCATCCCGTGAAGATAGGCCGAGACGTCACTCAGCAGAAAAAAAAGTAAAAAAAAAAGTCTATAAACATACAATAAGTTAAAAGTCAATCATTCTTCATTCCTTGTAGTACGCTCCCCAGTCCGCTTCCCGTTACGCTAACCGGGCGCACCCCACCATTTTAAAACCTCCACATCAAACCTAGGGGGTCAGGGAGGATCTACTATGCCCCCTTATGGTCATTTGCCCCTTCGCTTTGGCCTCCTCTTGTCTCTCGATCCTACCGAGAGACAAGATGGCGGCCGCTACGGACTGTTTGGAATGTTTACAGACGCCGGAGAACCAATCAGCTTCGCTTCACAAAGCTCCGTAACGCGAAAAGTACGCGAACTGGAGCGCTGCCCGGTCCGCTGTTACAGATATATATCTTTTTTTGAACGTTAATTTCTCAAAATCCACTGCAGCACATATATTGAGACCTAGCAAAGGCACATCGGGCTACCAGTCCCTACAATTTTGCCAAGTTTCGTGCAAATCCATTCAGCCGTTCAGGCTAAAAGTGAGGCCAACCGCCCTATGGAAAACTCAATGTTAAAAACACGTTTTGGGACCCCCCTTTTTTCTCAGCCCCCCCTTGACAAACCCCCCCCAAATTTTCAGTGGCTGCTCAGAAACAAAATGTTCCATTTTCCTGAAAATTTCAGCCAATTCCGTCCACAAACGCCAAAGTTATTAGACATAGAATTTTCAAAAATCCCATAGAGAAAAAATCCTAACTATATATACCTACTGGCGACCGCCAGTAGGTAATATATATATATATATATATATATATATATATATATATATATATATACATATATGTGTATATATACTGCAATAAAAAGGCACTGTCCACTGGAGGGATTTATATATATATATATATATATATACATATATGTGTATATATACTGCAATAAAAAGGCACTGTCCACTGGAGGGATTTAATGTACACTGTCTGATGGGCCACACGTCCCAGCACTCCATTTAAAGACCTATTGGGGTGTCCAATAGAGGGCTAAAAATATAAATTTACGCAATTGTTTGTGGACACAAGCAGTTTTAAGGAGTGTGGAGGCTTACAGTCAAAAAATTTCACTTTGACCGAAACGCGCAGGACTGCCGTGCTGTTCTATAAATAAAAAGTGACTGACACCCAGTTTTGTGAGTGTGTCTCTCTCTCTTCTAAATGGGGAGAATGGTTTCATATGTAGCAGCTTGGTTCTGCCGCAGAGTGACACACTGCCAGTAAGAGGGCCTCAATTGCCCACTTTAGAACCATCTGTGCGGCTCGTAAAAGCGTTAAAGGGCAATGGGCTGCCACCGAAGTCCTTCTACAGTATGGGTCCAAACAGCCTTGAAAATGGGACTGTATATGGCACAATAGTGAGCTGATAACTTGAAATGTTAAAATATATAAAACTAGAATGGCAATAAAAAGGCTCTGCCCACTGGAGGGATTTAATGTACACTGCCTGACAGACCACATGTCGCATCATGCCATTTAAAGACCTATTAGGGTGTCCACTAGAGGCCTAAAAATATACATGTATGCAATTGTTTGTGGATGCTAGCAGTGTTAATGAGTGCCGAGGCTTAACTTAAAAAAAGGTCACTTTGACCAAAAGACTTCAGGACTGCCGTGCTATTCTATAAATAAAAAGTGACTGACAGCCAGTTTTGCGAGTGCGTCTCTCGCTCTTCTAAATGGGGAGAATGTTTTGATATATATATATATTTAAGAAGCCGACAACATTCAGGCTCTCCCCAGGAAACAACCTTCAAAAAACATTGCACTCTGGGATCTGTAGTTTTTCCAAGGCTGCAGGGGAGTGGCAACCAGGTGACCTATGGACAAGCGGACTATCGCCTATGGGAGAGAATCCTGACATGCCAAAAGGTGGGGGTGGAGCAATTCCTTGTGACCAGCGGCATCCGAAGTAGGCCGTAAGGATGAAATGCATCATGCCTGAGCTGTGCTAATAAAGGTCTTCCAACGTGTCCCCATAGTGGCCCCTACTTCTTCTTCTCAAACGGAGCAGTTTCCTTGGATATTTTTGCGCTAACCAGAGGCGAGTAAGGGGCTCCGTTCCGACAAAGGGCCGGAGTGAAACTGGTACCCGCTACTGCTGTATCTTTTTCTTCGCATCCAAGTGATTGGAACACTCCGGCACGCCTTGAAATGCTGGCCTAGCCATGGGCTGTTGCCTAGTGCAATTCGTTCTTAACGAAGAGACAAGTTCACAACAAGCTTGACTCGCGGCCCGGCGGGCATTTGTACTACAAGGCTGGAACGTATTGGGGACTCGAGGAAGCCTTGTGGCAGATCTACAAACAAGGATCCCATATTCCGACACTCTGCACCTTTTAAGAAGCCGACAACGTTCAGGCTCTCCCCAGGAAACAACCTTCAAAAAACATTGCACTCTGGGATCTGTAGTTTTTCCAAGGCTGCAGGGGAGTGGCAACCAGGTGACCTATGGACAAGCGGACTACCGCCTATGGGAGAGAATCCTGACATGCCAAAAGGTGGGGGTGGAGCAATTCCTTGTGACCAGCGGCATCCGGAGAAGGCCGGAAGGCCGAAATGCATCATGCCTGAGCTGTGCTAATAAAGATCTTTCAACGTGTCCCCAGAGTGGCCCCTACTTCTTCTTCTCAAACGGAGCAGTTTCCTTGGATATTTTCGCGCTAACCAGAGGCGTGTAAGGGGCTCCGTTCCGACAAAGGGCCGGAGTGAAACTGGTACCCGCTACTGCTGTATCTTTTTCTTCGCATCCAAGTGATTGGAACACTCCGGCACGCCTTGAAATGCTGGCCTAGCCATGGGCTGTTGCCTAGTGCAATTCGTTCCTAACGAAGAGACAAGTTCACAACAAGCTTGACTCGCGGCCCGGCGGGCATTTGTACTACAAGGCTGGAACGTATTGGGGACTCGAGGAAGCCTTGTGGCAGATCTACAAACAAGGATCCCATATTCCGACACTCTGCACCTTTTAAGAAGCCGACAACGTTCAGGCTCTCCCCAGGAAACAACCTTCAAAAAACATTGCACTCTGGGATCTGTAGTTTTTCCAAGGCTGCAGGGGAGTGGCAACCAGGTGACCTATGGACAAGCGGACTACCGCCTATGGGAGAGAATCCTGACATGCCAAAAGGTGGGGGTGGAGCAATTCCTTGTGACCAGCGGCATCCGAAGAAGGCCGTAAGGCCGAAATGCATCATGCCTGAGCTGTGCTAATAAAGATCTTCCAACGTGTCCCCAGAGTGGCCCCTACTTCTTCTTCTCAAACGGAGCAGTTTCCTTGGATATTTTCGTGCTAACCAGAGGCGTGTAAGGGGCTCCGTTCCGACAAAGGGCCGGAGTGAAACTGGTACCCACTACTGCTGTATCTTTTTCTTCGCATCCAAGTGATTGGAACACTCCGGCACGCCTTGAAATGCTGGCCTAGCCATGGGCTGTTGCCTAGTGCAATTCGTTCTTAACGAAGAGACAAGTTCACGACAAGCTTGACTCACGGCCCGGCGGGCATTTGTACTACAAGGCTGGAACGTATTGGGGACTCGAGGAAGCCTTGTGGCAGATCTACAAACAAGGATCCCATATTTGGACACTCTGCATCTTTTAAGAAGCCGACAACGTTCAGGCTCTCCCCAGGAAACAACCTTCAAAAAACATTGCACTCTGGGATCTGTAGTTTTTCCAAGGCTCCAGGGGAGTGGCAACCAGGTGACCTATGGACAAGCGGACTACCGCCTATGGGAGAGAATCCTGACATTCCCAAAGGTGGGGGTGGAGCAATTCCTTGTGACCAGCGGCATCCGAAGAAGGCCGGAAGGCCGAAATGCATCATGCCTGAGCTGTGCTAATACAGGTCTTCCAACGTGTCCCCAGAGTGGCCCCTACTTCTTCTTCTCAAACGGAGCAGTTTCCTTGGATATTTTCGCGCTAACCAGAGGCGTGTAAGGGGCTCCGTTCCGACAAGGGGCCGGAGTGAAACTGGTACCCGCTACTGCTGTATCTTTTTCTTCGCATCCAAGTGATTGGAACACTCCGGCACGCCTTGAAATGCTGGCCTAGCCATGGGCTGTTGCCTAGTGCAATTCGTTCTTAACGAAGAGACAAGTTCACGACAAGCTTGACTCACGGCCCGGCGGGCATTTGTACTACAAGGCTGGAACGTATTGGGGACTCTATATATATATATATATATATATATATATATATATATATATATATATATATATATATATATATATATATATATATATATATATATATCCCACAAGTTGCCCGTGATGCAACATTCCAAAAGCCCGGATGGGCGTGTTACTTATTGAGGGGATAATCAGTTGGAGGAGCCACGAAAAAAACACTGCTATGCATGCTGCCTCTGAGGAAAGAAATTTACTCTGAAACGCGTCAGGCAAAGCATGCGAGAAGATTTTATTTATCTGTCTTTCATCCAAGAGTGTTCCTGCGCTTTGAAAACCTTGTTGCGAGTGCATCCTAAGAAATGCAACTTGTGGGTCATAATATATACGGCCTAGCCAGGTCGGGGAATGCATCATTGCTGGATTCAAGGCAAGTCCTGTGGCGTGAGATGTTTTAGCGCTACATTGGAACAACAAGGTGTGCTTTACTTCTGGGGACATTTCTTGATGACTGTACATTTTGCTGAATAAAAAAGGTATGCTGCTTACAAATAGGTAGAGTTTTTTATATTTCGGAACCACATGGGTTAAAATAGGACCCAACTCCCGTGATGCAACATTTCAAAAGCCTGGATGGGCGTGTTACTTATTGAGGGGATAATCAGTTGGAGGAGCCACGAAAAAAACACTGCTAAGCATGCCGCCTCTGAGGAAGGAGATTTACTCTGAAACGCGTCAGGCGAAGCATGCGAGATGATTTTATTTATCTGTCTTTCATCCAAGAGTCTTCCTGTGCTTTGAAATACTTGTTGCGAGTACATCCTAAGAAAGGCAACTTGTGGGACATTATATATATATATATATATGTAGCACATCCATATTGATTTTTGAGTTAACTTAGCCTGACAATAGGCCTTAGCTGACATTGTTTGCTCTAATCTGTATGCTGCTGTTTTCTCTCCTCTGCAGGTGTACTACCATGTTTCTCATTAGCTAGAGAAAGGCTTAGTGTTATGTATTAGTTTGTTAATAGTGAGGCATGGGAGAGAAAAAGGTGGCAACGAATGTGGAGCATTGATGGTGAAGGAAAGTCACCTGTTGCCAGTGTATCAGCAGACCACAACACCCAAGTCCAACAGATGTGCACCTCTTTATGTCGAGCTAGTTACTTAGTGAGTATGTCGACTCCCCTCAAATGCAGATCTGGGATTGGATTTTAGTGGTGGGAACGGGATATGAATGTTCTGGAAGCTGTTGGTTGTGCTTTTAATTGGTGTTTTAGAGTTAGTTAGGCATACTTCATCCTGATTTTGAGAGGGAGAAGATTTCTCTCTGCTGGTCTTATTTCCTTAGGTGAAATGCTTCATGCTGAACATTTACATTTTCTTTCAAATGTCTCCTGTAGATTCGATCCAGGCTGACACCTTCTATGCTTTCTCTTTAGATGCCCTTTACAGATTCATTGTCCTAACTTATTTTTAGACTAGAAAGTGAAAGTTTCTGTGTGGCACATCTGATTGAGACAATTTGTTTTCTGTCCATTGTGGCTGTTACTATTTTGTATCTCCTTTTACCCCGACTTCACTTACTAGAATATTTTGGGCCCCAGACTGTATTGCTATACCTTCTAAATCTGTTTCTTCTTTGCATATATACTGGTTGGAGAAATGCTCCGGAATTAACCTTCATAGGTGAATTACCTATTCTTGGTCTTCATTGTGGAGCTGCCATAAAGTCCTTATGGATCTTATGTAGGCCTGATTCATTTTTGGCTAGTGGAGGTCCCCATCATAATATTCTCAAACAATGACGTTGCCATCTTTCTCGATTTATGCAGAACCATTGTCATGTCTGCCATATGACACAAATGTTGTCTGACGTCATCTTTCTAAGAACTGCGAAAGTGTTGTCATTCAGTTATTGAAATAGATACCACACTTAATGCAACATTTGTATGTGTCAAATCTCTACTCTTGACCATGTCAAGGTTAAATAGAAACCCATACATACATATAACCAAAATAGTGTAGTCTGGGTTAATGTCCTTCAAAAGGAAACATCTAGGACACACACCTTGATGCAGATGCTACAACTGTTCATTTTATTCTTGCTATTTATAAAGTGTCTTTTTGGTATTTTTGTAATATTCTGTGCAGTTGTTTTAGATGGACTGAGAAACAGGTTGTTCCTGTAGCAATAAAAACTTGTACTTAATAGTGTGCCTTCTTCTTAGCACAGTGTGTGTATGATATTGTGAATAGCGAAAGAAGATTTTTTACTGTTTCTACGGTGTCCCTGATCACTTCATGGGATTGTTAGTAACCCAAATTAATATTTCTATCTCAATTACTCATTGAAAAGTGCTTCGCAGGGCTACAATAACCTGTCTTTCACATTCATCTCTAGTGATTTGAACCAAGTTCTCTGTGTCAACTCTGGGTGGAAAAGCACACCTTGTGTAGTTATGCCAAAGTTGTATTTATACAAAATTGCTCTGGATATTTCCAATGGTTTCTTTAGTTAGAACATAGCATCTGAGAGTGAGTATCTAACCACTTTCAATTTTGACAGAGCACAGTTTTCCTTCAGACCTGTGCCTATGGGCTGTAAGAATAGGACCATGCTGTTTCAAGTAAGAATCAGGGAGATCTTATAACCAGGTCCTGAGGTATTGTCATACATTGATGATATCTATTTAACTGACAATGATCTAAGTCTACACCTGACCAGGATCAAATGAGTGGTGATCATATTACCTAACACAGTTACACAATTAATTAAAAAAAAATTATCATTCTCTACCTGATAGTGACCTTCTTAGAATATGAGTTTTTCTACGAGGGCAAATGTTAGGCACTGGACTTTCTTTAGAAGTGTGCTCCCTTGCAGCCTCCAAATACACTGAAAAAGTTGCAGTCCCTCATGGGATTTCTTAACATTGAACATACATATTCACGTGAAGCCCTTGTATGACCTGATTTCTCCCATGTTCTCTTCTAAACAATGGCTGAATGTGCTCACGATCACTTGCTTGCTCTGCAAGAAGACATGCCTGGGACTAAATATTTACAAAGTAGGGATAACAAAACCCACCTAGCTATCAAAGTCAAACCCAATCACAATGGTTATACCTATGTGACTTACAAAGAAGGACAAACCATACTGTTGAGTTCAAGTATCACTTGCATTTCCTGGCTGAAGTTCGTTTCGCTTCCTGTTAAAAAGTCCCAATGGCCGTGCAAACAGATATCTTGAAAGAGCACCCTTTGGCACAAGGGAAACATATCATCATTGTTTTTCCCATAATAGCACTAGAGGCAGCCATGAAGGCAGGCATACCTAATGAGCCCTACACCCGAAGTGGGTATTGTGGGCCTCTTCTTTAGGTGCAGTGGATGTAAAGTTTCAGTATGCTCCCTGTCTTCATACACAAGCTTCTCTCCAACACAAGGCAGTCCTCTACAGCCAACCATGGTAGCCACAGAGAAGGATTCAGAGTAGTGTCTCCCTGTCACTCCCTACACTGATTGCTCTAACACCTGAATAAACCAGTAAGATTTCCAACTCTAGTTCCAAGCCAGGAAAATCTGAGCTTAACACTCTACTCAGAACATTGAGTGTAACAAAGACAACTGATGCTGCCAATATGACTGTGGCTACTGTCCAACAAAATGCAATTCCATGGTTTACCATGAAATTTCACCTGAAGCTACATTCTGTGAACTGACACCTTTTCGGGAGCCTTGAGAGACCATCAAAATTAAAAATCACTGGACATTTCACAGGAGACTTTCCAATTCCTTCTACAGTCACTTATTGACAGAGACTACTTAATTCTTGTCATTGCTTTCATGACAAGTATTTGATTTCTCTGTGGTCCTATGCGGTGATCATTTTGGGAACTTTTCTTTTCATAATGTGGTTATCAATGATACTAGTTGTTCTACTACTACTAAATGGACATTTCGACCCTGCAAGAACAATTGCGTCGCCTGTGGTTCGTGAACTACAGCCACACTCTTCATCCCACAGAGTCTGAAGAGGTCTCTATGCTGGAAACATTACAGCTTATCCTGGGAGGGCATAGTTAGAGGAAAGGGCACATATCAGATTATGGCCCCCACTGGGACATTACAATTGCCTTATGTGATCAAAGTTTCAATGAATTATGTTATAGTACCTGGTTCTATTTGAGATGATTGGGACATTGAGACTGTTAAAAGAATGATTTCTGATTTACAAGCATAGGCTACCTTGAACAATTAAGATCCTTATTTGAAATCAGCAAATTATAAAGAACTGTATTTTTATCAGGCTCAGCCAAGCTGCTTTGAGGAGCTATTAAGTGGCCTGCATAGAGCATAGGTCATCTGGTGAGGGGAGCCCTGCAGCTTCAGAGAACAGGCCAGGATGGGGACTGGGTAATTCAAACTGAGCTTTAAAGAGAGCAGGACCATAAGGAATGCCAGGCCTACCCCCTCATCCTGTACACTGCAGTCCGATGGCATGCTCAGGATGGCAGGCCCAGGAATATAATTTGCAGAAGGCCTGGAGGAGGAGAATTAATGGAAATGAGCCAAGCCTTACTCTCCTGGAGAAGAATTCTCTATTTTGAATTTTAACGAGTAGTGAATTGTGGGACAAGAATATGCCACACTGTCATGCTTTTGAGTGGCACCCTGAACCTCATTGGACATGTGTGCCCCCTGCTTGTTGCCCCAGATCATTGAATAAATATGTGAGAGCAGCATAGCAACTCAGAATTGCTGCCTGAAACTACAAGGAGAAGAAGAATTGCCCTGAAACTACAAGGAGATGCACTGCCCTGCTGGAACCTGGACTGCACCCCCAAAGGATTGCAATCTGAGGAACTGTTCCTGTATGACAATTGGAACTGCAGCCCTGAGGACTGTGCCTTGCTTCAAAAAGGATTAGAGAGTGGACTCCCTGAAAGCAACAGGTTAACAGAGCTTCCCTCCACCATCTCACTCAAGAAGTACCCAGCCTGGAGTGTATTCAGTGGGCATTTAAGAATTTGGCCAGGTGAAATGTGGGAAATGTAATCCCAAATTTCCAAGGACCATCTCAAACCCTCAAGAGGAAGTTCAAAAAGAAGTACCAAAAGTCTGGAGACTTTTAGGGCAAATTTTGGACAGAGCTACATAAGTGGACAGGCCCGACGTCGAGAGTCGAGCCAGCTACCTTCAATCGCGACCCGGCCTTGATTTCAGGATCATCCTGCTAAAAGCTCCGGAGCTCCAGACTTCCATGATTTGGCCGGTGCCTTGCTGAGAAGCAATTTGACAGAACTGCATCAAAATCGTCCTTCTGGAGGGTACCACATGACATTGTGAGAAAATCCTCCAGAAACATTGCTAAGTCTCGGGGTAAACATTTGGCTGGGCCTACCAATTAGTGTATCTGACCAGTGCTCCATTGCAATTGCCTTAAACTATGACTTTGTCAGGGTAAATCCTGAACGGATGTCCCAGGTTGGCGGTATATGTAATTAAGAACAAGAAAGTGGGTAATCTTTAAAAATCCACATTTCCAGTTCCTTATATTACATTTTTGTTGCTTTGGTGTCATTTGAAAGACAAACATATTTCCTTATAGTATAAATTAGTGTGGGATTTTTATTCTGTTTTGTGTCTTGCTTATTTAATGTATTGGTGTTTTAATAGCTTTACACACCTGTCGCCTGAGTTAAGCCTGCCTGCTTGCAGGCAGCTACCAAGGGCTGAGCCGGGGGCTAATGTATTGAGACCTTGACTGGACCTTATATTGCATTGGTGGCCTTATTGCTAGTGGTATATGCATACTTACCCCCACTAAGAAACCACTTTCCAACATAGATCAAGAAAACATGCAAACAGTTTTTACATTAATAGACAATGGAATGTCCACTTTCTAAAAGAGTGTACTCAGTAAATCAGATTTAGTCCTCAGTCTTAGACCTACATGAAGGAGACCTGAATTTATTACAACACAGGCAGGCTCAGTTAAGAGCAATTATACAACTAAATTAGGCATTTTAAACACTGAGGGCCCGATTCACAGAATGAACTTAAGACTTAATCCTAAACTTACTACTATTTTGGTATTCACAGAATGCACTTACTACTTTTGGCTTTCACAGAATAAACTTACTACTTTTGGTATTCACAGAAGGTTGGATTTTGTCAAGACAAACTTAAGACTGACTTAAGACAGACTTGAGACAGACTTAAGACAGACTTAAGACAGACAAGACAAAATCCTAACTTCTGTGAATACCAAAAGTAGTACGTTTATTCTGTGAATGCCAAAAGTAGTAAGTGCATTCTGTGAATACCAAAATAGTACTAAGTTTAGGATTGAAGACCTGCACCCTATTTTTCTGCTACTCTTGATCCCATAGCCACAGTGCTGCCCATTTATCGTAAAGATGTAGCAGCGGTAGGTGTTAGCATTGAAAGATGTGAAAGCATAGTCCAGGCACATCCCCTTACTGTGTTAGTGCCTCATTCTGTTGACAAATCTGACAAATAGCAGGTTGACCAAATATGAACAGATCGTACACCCCACAGTGAATATAACTCTTAAACAGTGTGCCATGCTAAATTCTGCTACTTTGTTCCCATTCCTGAAAATGAAGTAGATGAGGGGGTGGTGGAACATGACTGTCTAGATGTTACTGAACTATGCGCCAAGACCAGATATTCGAGATGAGCTCCTGGCAGAGTCTGATTACATACTGTTTGTGGATGGCTCTTGCCTGAGAGATGATGGGGGAACTCTGAGAGCTGCAAATACAGTCTGTACCATGGAGGGAGTAGTGGAAGCCTCCTGGATTTGACGTGAAGCCTCTGCACTAGTAGCTTAATTTGTTGCTCTTACTAGAGCCTGCTGTGTTTCAGGCCAACTGAGAGTGACTGATAGTCAGTAATGCTTTGGTGTGGGTCATCCACTTTCAAAAAGGGGGACCCCTGAGAAAGGATGTAGGTAGAGGAACAGGGGAAAAGACCAAAAATCACAAAAATTGAACTTTAACTGTTTCAATTTAACATATGCTATACATCATATATTATGTAGGCCACTCTGGCTGGACCACTAACATAAGTATAAAGACATTCAAGAAGGTGTACTCATTACTTGATTTATTATTTTTTTATATATATTTTCAATACAAAATGATTAGTGCATTAATAAATACATACCTTAACTACAGAATTTTAGGAAAAATCAGATATCATTACACAACTTTCACTCAACAGCACTCCGCCACCTTCATACTCAAACCATACTCACGCAAAACCACAAATACATACATCACATATAAACAAAAGAAGCTTCATATGCACCAACCCCCCTCACATTGTCTATTAATGTTCAAAAAGTGGATTTGTCCTACTCATCAGTGCAATAACTTATAAACATTTTTAACAGTTGATATGACTCCATTCAACAAAGTCTTCAGAATAACTTTGATCTTTCAAAACCTATTTTAATTTCTAAAGAAGGACTTTTCAGCATAATTCATCGTTTTTTCAAAAACACATAGATCAAGTATATTTATGGAGGGAACTAATTCAAAGCGCCAACAAGCTTTTCGGTGAAAAACCCATTTGTTTGGGTGCCACCTTCTTCAGGTCACATATGATGTTTATTCTATAAAGGAGGCAATAGGACCTGTCGATAGGAAGATATCAATTATAACATTACTTCATTGTGCAAGCGTAATTATCGCAGGTAGATTACTTCAATCAATTAAATGTATTGCGAAGTAATGGTCAACAGCACAGAGGGTCACACTCTAAGATAAATCTATATACAAAATTAACAGAATGACTTAATATAGAGACATATGCACTGCCCAAGAGGAGAGAAAATTTAAATGAAAAATAGAATCAAGATAAACAGAAAAAAAACTCAATAAGATAAGTGAATAGAAGCGAGACAGAAAACCAGAATAAAAACAAATAGATAATCAAGGGTTGTCAAGATGGGCTAAACTAGACAAAGATCAAGAGCAACATTCCATTTGTACTGCCTAAAGCTTGAATCAGCAAATCAATATTCTGAAGAAAACAAGTAACATCAATGAAAATCAATACAGTGAAAAAAGGCATAATAATAAAATTCATAAGCGACTGAGTGTATTAAATTCGATTATTTTCAAGTTTCACAGGTAATAATCATTGGTGCTTACCTGTCATACAAAAAATAGAGAATATTAATAAGGCTTTAACTCTCCTAGAAGCAAAGGACAAATGCCGCTATTAGTTCTCTGTAATTCTGGCCTATAGATAGAAACAAGATCATCATATCGTAAATAGGTCTAGTTCTCGTAAAATGCTAGCAAAGCCAGATGCTGTTGTCTAAAAATATTATGTTCGACCGAATAATTTGAAAGTTATTGTGCAACGAGTTAAAGCTGGACGCGCTGGGACACTAGTTGAGATCGATTGATTTTCAGAATTCAAATGCCAGTCTTCAGCGATATAAAAACAAGAACGTGTCCTGCTGAGGTTCTGAAAGAGTAATACTGTGCAGTAGCAAAGTATCCAAATGGGGAACAAAGTTTCATCAGGTGCGAAGAATAACACGCTGCCTAAAGTAAACAAACAGTCACTCACCTTCTTTTGGTTACGCTGTGAATAACGCTGTTTGCAAAAAACTGATCAGAAGGGATACTCAGAGCTAAAAACATGGAAAAAGAAAGGGATGATGTAGAGCAAGAAAAATTATTCCTGCCTGGCATCTCATGAAATAACGCGGTCACAAAGGCATTAGATAAGCTAAATTAAAATTGGTACCTTGTAGAGGCAGTTTCATGGAAATGAAACCCGCTTCTTGTCGTTAGTTCTAAAAGAGCGGCCAAGCAAAATTCCCTGACCTGTACTGAGCAAGAACCATAATAAGAATTTGTTTAGAGTAATGTCTTCTAATAACGATTTCCAGTCGAAAAACCGTCCTAATAAACGAAATAAATTACCTGGATGCAAATAGATATGCAATTAAAGGCTCAAGGGTGATAAAGGGTCCCGCAGGCGATAAGGCGGTTCAAACAAAAGTCTAATTAATTAGGGCTCTTAAATAATCCAATAAGATCACACGTCAGTATCTGCGCAGTCGTGCAGAACGTAGATCTCGCCGATGGTCACTGCGTATCTGTTCCCTAAAGGATTCTTAAAGAAATATGATCCCCTTTAAAGAAAAGAAAATAAACACCTGTAGATTAATGCGTCAGCCGCGTTCACTAAACTTAGTCAGGTCATACAAAAGGAAATAAGTATCTCAATGCTAAATCCATGAGATGTAAGGATAAAAAATAGCACAATCGCTCTATGCTCAAATTAAGATTGACTTGTATATTCAAACTGTGTATTCATAGGTTTATTAAAACAGATTCCCTGCAAGCGTGTCGGGTCTCATTCGATTTGGAAAATAAAAGCAGGACCTTCTAGCATAATATAGATAGACAGACAATAATCCAAATAAGTAAAAAATAAAATAGAATAGAAATAGCATGTACTAGTTAAAGCCTGACGGTAAAACAGCTCAAAGGGCAAATTCAGCCCCCAGCAAGCTGGGTATAGATATCCTACCTAACAAGCAAAAAGAACATATTTGAGTGGTTGACAGATGCGAAAGTTCTAAAAAATTGCATTTTTCCATCAGCGAGCTGGATATAGACATCCCAGCTGGCAAGCAAAAAGAACGTATAGAGTAGTAGACAGGTGCGAAAGTTCTTAAAAATCACATTTCCCCATGGAAGGGGTTCATTCAGTCCCTTATCCTTTGAATTGAGTAAGAATATCCAAAATACTTTGCGTTTACTGTGTATGTTGGTACTGTCTGAGCCTTTCTGTGTTGGTCATTTCTTTCAGTTGTATAGTGCGATTGTTTATGCAAATCCGGTTGCTAACAATGGCGTTAGCACATGGTACCTCATTTGTTCCCACTTACAATGCCTCTGAATTGGAAACTGAAGTTAGCCTTTATAAATTCATGCGAAATTTGAAACTTCGTCACTTTTTCACGAATGTATTTCCACCTACAGTTACTCCATTAACTCATGCTTGTAAAGACTTGAGGAGTAAGAGTACTTTTTTGGCTCCGGTGAGCCATAAGATCTTCGATACATATGAAACTATCACCATGAACTCCATCAAAGACTGTTTCAAAAATCTATTCCCATTCACAACAATTTCAATCGCAGGAAATCCAGAGCGCTTGATCAAATTGCACGCAATCCCAACATTGTATGTTGCAAAGCCGACAAAGGGGGAGCATTGGGGGGCGTGGCCAAGATGGCGGCTTGAACGGACGTGGATCGAGAGGCTCCCCGGCCCCAAGCCCCAATATCACGTTATCTCTAGCTGCCACCCCCTGTGCATCTGCCCAACTCAAGCTCCGAACCTCTCTGCTTCCCTGGAGCGCTATTGGCCGGTCTTTCTGGGCTATTGATCGCCTGTGCCCCCGCTTTCCCAACCGCCGGAGAGGACAGCGCAATGGCGACAAAGGTTTGAGCCCTTCCGCCGCGCGGTCGCACTGCAGAGGCTGCACACACAGGACCGGAGTGCCGTGGGAGCGCATACCGGAACACGGAGAGGCGAACCCGGCGACCGACTGTGATAGCCGGGAGAAACAGTGCGCCCCGACCCCCTCCGGACATAGTGCGCCCCGCCGGAGGACCCCTGGCAACTCCAGGCCCCGGCGTGGGCCTACCAGTCGGCCGAGCGGGACCGGCCCCGGCGGACCTGCGGCGCCCATATCCTGCACATGCCAAACCTGCTCCATTTGGGGACCGCTGATCTTTGTGAGCCGCCGACCACTGGCGGCCCACTGCTTCCGCTGCTGACACAACCGGTGCACCGGCGACGAAGGTTAGAGCCCTTCTGCCGCGCACCTACGCCTCGGCGGCTGAGGGCGCAGGCCGGAGTACCAGGCTTGCGAGCGGCTGCCCACGGAGAGGCAACCGGAGCATCCAGCGGAGGAGACCCTGATGGGTCAGTGTTCCCGGCTTTTCCGGACGGACCGTGCCCCGCCAGCAACCAACCAACGAATCCGGGCCCCGGCGTGGGCCTCCAGACGAACAACTGCGCCTTCTCTTAGCAGGCCTGCGGGGGCTTGGGCGGCGCAGGACATCGGCCTCCGGTCCTGCGCATTCCCGCTGAGCTTCCCCCACCTCATCGGCTGCCTCTGGAGGAAGCGCGCCGGGATCGGCGACTCCACCCCCTCGGGGCCTTAAGCACTCCGGCGGAGGCCCCTTGAACAATTTAGGCCCTGGCGTGGGCCTACCGGGTGGGGACACAGGACCAGCCCCGCCGCCCCCACAGGGCCATACAACGGGCGGGGCGTCGGTCGCCCGCCCCCCACGACTCACCGGAATCCCCCTCGCACCTTCGATCTCCAGCGGGGGGATCCCACCTGTGCTGGGGCCTACTCACCCCGACCCCTCTGATAACTGCGAGCTCCACCGGAAGCCTCCGGCCACTCCGCGCCCCGGCGTGGGCCTGCTGGGCGGTCGAAGAGATCTCCGCCCATCGCGCCACCCACAGTGGACATCTTACAAAGCGGCATCGGTCCGCCGCCGGGGGAGCCCCAGAGCCTCCCCACTCCCGGGCCTGCCGGCGGAAAGACGCACCGGCGACGTGGGGTGCCACCCAGCTGCACATCCCCGCATTGGTAACGGCCCCCGGACGGGGGGCATAAGGTGAGCGGCGCCCAGCGACCTGGACCACCGAGCACTCTCCCCCCCCCGGGTCCTAGCACTCCCTGTTGGGTGGCCCTCAGCTGCTGCGGCCGGTGACACAGCCTTGCTAGAAGCTATCCTGGGCCCTCGCTCACCAGAGCCGTCAACTCCGGCTTCCTCCCTGTTGCCTGCTATCTACCGTCCACCGGGTCCTCCACTCAGTCACTGCGGCCGTCGGTGGACCTCACCGCGACATCCAGCCTACGAGATCTTCCTCCGGCTGCTGCCGGGGCGCTGCTCTCCTGCCTGGCGCCTACGCACTCTTCCTGGGCCCGCGTTGCTCTTCCTCCATCGAACATAACCTTGCTCGGCGCGGCACGGTGGCCCCAGCCCGAATAATCTGGTCACCTCTACCTTCACTACCTCACCTGCTATTATGCACTCTGAGTACCGCCCTTGCAGCGCCCCACGGAAGACTCTTCCTCCAGACCGCCGCCCCCGGAACGGCTTGCGGGGCCTCCTCCCGGGTCGTCGATCCTTGACCCTTCGCATGGCCCAGGGCCGGCTCTGAACCGTCAGCTACCCCCCACGGTTGGCTTCGCCTACGTTGCTGGGCGATCACTCGACAGCCCCCGACGACACCCGTCGTCTGGCCCCTCGCCCTGCTCTGGACATCATGACGCACTCTAATCGCAAAGGGACCCGTAATGTTGTGGAACTCATGCATAAGGCAGCGTCAAAAGGAGACAAGACCCAGCCACAGTCGTCCCCGAAACCCCCCGCGAGCCCTCAGACACTGGACGAAGACTCCGCTCCAATCACGAAAGCCTTCCTGGCCTCCCTCTTCAACACACTGCGAGAGGACTTCCAGACTCTGAAACAGGACTTGGCTGGGGAACAACGCGAACTCCGTCGTGACATTGATGGCCTGGGTGAGCGGGTTGCCTCTCTGGAAGACGCTGATCGGTCCCGCAGCGGGGAGGTGGAGAGACTCCAGCAGGAAATCCTGCGACTTCAGGATCAACAGGTGGATTTACAGTCGCACTCTGAAGACCTGGAGAACCGCTCCAGGCGGAATAACATACGGGTCAGGGGTGTTCCGTTGAAGGCCGAAAAGGACAATGTGACCAACTACCTCCAAGACCTATTCAGAGACATCTTGGGGGAGCCGAGCGACTTTGAAATCCGAATCGACAGGGCGCACAGGGTAGGCATGGCACGCAGAGCACCTGCACCACCTCCGGACATTCTAGCGTTCCTCCCGGACTTCCCCATGAAGGAACGCATCCTTAGGGAGGCCAGGAAAGCGCAGCCCATCAGATTTCGCGACGACCCTGTGGCCCTTTTTCAGGATCTCTCGAACATCACCTTACAAAAGCGTAAATCCTTCAGGCCTGCGACGAACTTCCTGCGAGATGCCGGGATACCCTACTCCTGGGGCCACCCGTTCCGCCTGATCTTTAAATGGAACGGCTCCCTTCACCAGCTTAGATCACTCCGCGACACCTGTTCCCTACTGGGGATCGACATGCCGGAAAGCTCGACCTCCAGAGACGCCTCTCCGTCCCGGTCGCAAGAGGACCCATCTCGTTCTACAAGAGACGGCTGGCAGACGGTCCGCAGGAGGAGAACGCCGAGAACCATCCCGAAACCAGACCCGACCATGGTCGCCCAGGAACGTGAAGCCACAGTACAGGAAGTGGCAGATAACACAGCACCCGATCTGTAGAACATTGACCTTGTGAACCTTGACCAATCTGGGGGTGTTCTCTCACCCGCACATGGCTTAACTGGGGATTGGGCCGGGGAGCCGCTAATTGGGCTGCGACCACGCTACCCCTTTCTTTGACTTTCTACGGACCTGTGCCCTGCACGACTAGGCCCGAGACTTTTACCAGTTTCTGTTGGGGGGATTGTTCTGGGAGGGGGCGGGGAATTTGGGGGATGGGGGTTCAATACTTGAGGGGGGTTGGGCTGGTCCACTCTGTTGGGGTTAGGGTGGCCACGGGGGGGAGGACCTTGTTGGGGGGGACCAGTACGCCATGGGATCTTTACACGCGCCAGGGATGGCCCATGTTTTCCACCATTGCGCAGCGTCTTGCACTACTGAGCCCGTTCGCCCCCCACGTGCCCCAGCGATGGCTGACACGCTCAAAATCCTGTCTCTTAACGTCAAGGGACTCAACAACCCGATTAAGCGCAGGGCTATCATCTCCTACCTAGAAAACTCTGAAGCCGACGTCTGCCTGCTGCAAGAAACCCACCTCTTGGCCAAGGACTGGCACCGGCTGCGCTCCCGCGCTTTCCCACAGCAATTCTTTTCTTCTCTCCCATCAAAGAAAGCTGGGGTAGCTATACTCATATCACGGCGCTTCAAAGGCAAGGTAGGGGCCAAAGTAGGGGAAATTAAAGGACGCCTTCTAGCCCATACTTTCCAGATAGGCAACACCACTTACGCGATAGGCTCCATCTATTCCCCCAACACAGGTCAGGAACCCTTCTTGCTCTCCGCAATCTCAGAAACGCTTCAAGCACCTCACACCCACATGCTCCTAGGGGGGGACCTCAACCTCGTCATGGATACAGTCAAGGATAGATCGGGGCGCCGCTATGGAGACACAGGGGCGATTTCGCAGAAGGGCATTACTTGGCTGCAGGATAGAGACATCTCGGACCTTTGGAGACACACACACCCACTTACAACGCAGTACACATTCTACTCACACGTACACCACACTTACGCACACATAGACCACTTCATGGGCTCCTCGAGCCTCATTCCCCACATCGCCACAGTGTCAATTGTCCCGGCAACCCTTTTCCGACCACGAGGCAGTGGAACTGACGCTTAACGTGCCCAGCTCGCCGCGCACTCCCGGGTCGTGGAGGCTTAACGAAACCCTCTTACAGAAGCCGGCGGTAGCCCACCAGCTTCATAAATGCATATCAGACTACTTGGCCACCAACGACACCCCTGATGTGTCGGTGTCATCCTTATGGGGAGCCTTGAAAGCTGTTGTTAGGGGGGAGCTGATAGCAATATCAGCTGCAGACGCCAAACTTCGCAAAGAAAAGAGGAGCGACCTCTCCGACAAAGTTGCGGAGCTGGAGAGAGTTCACAGCCGCACTGGTGCCCCGAGAATTTGGCGCCAACTTAAGGCTGCCCGGGCTCAGTTGGCTAGCCTCGACACCGACAGGGCAGAATTTGCTGCTCTTCGCCTCCGCCACACGTACTACGTGGGGGGCAACCGCACCGGCCGGCTCCTGGCCAGCGCCTTGAAAGCCAAACTCCAACGCTCCAAAATTACGACGCTACTGGACGACGCCGGCAATGCAGTTACTGAGGACGCACAGATAGCCTCGGCTTTTCGATCCTTCTACGCCTCTCTATATAGCGCGGATAAGACGTCGCCAACAGCCATTGACACCTACTTGCAATCTGCCGATATCACGCCGTTATGTTCGGCGAGTGTGGAAGCCCTCGAAGCCCCCATTCGCTCCGACGAGATTCTCGCTGCCATTGCACGCCTCCGTCCGCTAAAATCCCCGGGCCCTGACGGCTTTTCGTCGGGCTTTTATAAGTCCTTCGGCCATGTCCTGGCGCCTATCCTCGCCAGGCTGTTTAACTCCTTTGAAGGGCCGAGCTCCATCCCGCCCGATATGCTTGCAGCCGACATTGTGGTCCTGCCTAAGCCGGGCAAACCCCCAACGCATTGCTCCGCATTCCGCCCCATCTCCTTACTCAATCTAGATCTGAAGCTGTTTACGGGGGTACTGGCGGCTCGCCTAGGTCCCTGCCTCCCGGGCATCCTCGAACCGGACCAATCGGGCTTTGTCCCGAACCGCCAGTGCAGTGACAACACCAAAAGACTCCTGCACCTCGTGGACAAAGCTCATTTTCAGGTCTCAGACTCTGCCCTATTAGCCATCGATGCAGAGAAGGCTTTCGACCGTGTCGACTGGACCTATTTACATGCTGTGCTACGGCGCTACCACCTGGGCGACCGGTTTCAGGCCTGGATCGCAAGCTGCTACCACCGTCCCTTGGCACGTGTCCGGCTGGGTGGCCTCAAGTCCGACCCCTTCGAGATACAGAGAGGAACCCGCCAGGGATGTCCCGTCTCACCCCTCCTATTTGCTCTATACGTGGAGCCTTTAGCGCAGAAAATCCGCGATAATCCTCACATTACGGGAATGTCTTTCGGCATCGAACCCCATGTGGTGGGACTATACGGGGACAACATAATCGCCGCTTTAGACCGCCCATCTAGCTCCATACCGGCGCTTCTGGCGGAGCTGGAACAATTCGGCGCGGTATCAGGTTTCAAAGTTAATCAGGGGAAGTCCCTGATACTGCCCCTTGGCAGCCATGCTCTTCCTAATAACCCACCACCTACCTTCGGATGCCAATTACGGTCCACCACTCGGCTTCCATACCTAGGGATTACCCTGACCTCCTCCACGGTCTTGACGGTCAACCACAATTATTCTACTTTATCATCCCAGATCCGGGCCGATCTCGCGCGTTGGTCAAAGCAACCCCTCTCCCTACTTGGCAGGATCGCGGCGGTTAAGATGTCGGTCCTACCCAAGATATTGTACATCTTTCAGACCCTCCCGGTGCCAACGGGAATGCTGGCTGACCACCAACATGATCTTCACCAATTTGTGTGGGAGAAGAAACGCGCCAGGCTACATCGATGAGTAGCGCACAGGACGGTCGACGAGGGCGGCCTCGGGATCCCAAACTTGCTGCAATACTTCCAGGCCTCGCAAATTCGATATCTAGTGGAGTGGTACCGGCCCGAATCAGAGAAGAGATGGCTCTTTCAGGACAGGGCCATGGCACGGACCTCCCTGTGGAAGATACCGTTTCTTGCTCGCCAGCACAGGCCGCGTTATCTCCTCCGCTCCCCTATTACTCGGACCACTATGGCAGCCTGGGACATGGTAGCGGTCAAACGGGGCCTCACAACCTTCCCATCCCCACTTACCCCGCTCTTTGACAATCCCGCATTCCTGCCCGGCACGGACGCCCGAGCTTTCCTGCAATGGCGTGACACGCCTTGCCGATCAGCTGGGCACCTCTTTGATCTGGAGGGGTTCCTCTCTCTCGCCGACATCTCGCAAGACTATGGAGTGGATAACCCTCACATGTTTCAATATTTCCAAATCCGCCACTGGCTCTTGCAGCCGGACGTTGCCCCTCTGGTCGGCCGGCAAATGACACCGTTCGAACGCTGGCTCGTGTCCAAGGACTCAGATAAACATCTTATCTCAGACCTCTATCGGATGCTCTCCCCTGCTGCCGACCCGGCTAAAACTGCTGGACAGCGGCGATGGGAAGCCGAATTCGGAAGACCTCTCTCCTCAACAGAATGGAACCACATATACTACAGGGCCGCCCACACTACCCGCAATACCAAAGCCAGGGAATCAGCGATAAAATTGGCTATCTATTGGCACCTTACCCCAGCGAGACTCAATCAAGGCAACCCGACCCGAAGCGTGCTGTGTTGGAGAGGCCGTTGGCAGCAGGGGTACACTGACTCACCTTCTGTGGGAATGTCCCGCCTTGCAGGAAGGCTGTCCTGGATGACATTGATTCCACATTCGACACTGAGATCCCACGCTTCCCAGCATACACACTCCTAGGGCTTCCCAACACGCTTACATTCCCCCTGAGATCAGTTCACGGCAAACAGATGGGCATCGCTATGCAGGCAGCGTCACAACACATCCTGTCACTCTGGGGCTCCACTATCCCACCCACCCACACTGGCTGGCTACACAAGCTGTGGTTCACGTTAGGCATGGAACGGATCCAGGCCACACTCACACATACATCTGATACATTCCGGACTACTTGGCAGCCGCTCCTGACGTTGCTCTCCAGGGGATTCCATGAAATCACTTGCCCGAAGTACCTTCGTATCCTACGCCTTACAGACTGCATGGTGGACCAAACGCGACCCGAGGCACCTTGATACACTTAGACTGGCTATAGCTCACACGATCACTATGGAAGTATGGCGTACTGGTGGGGTGGGGGGAGGGCGTTAGAGTTGGGTGTTAGGGGGGAGGCGGGTTCTTAGGGCTGTTTTTTTTTTTTTTTTTTACTTGTTGCTCCGACTAGGGGCTTTTCTCGATCTCCGGGCACCACCTTCCCATCTGGGCATGTTCATCCTGCTCACCTAATGCTTATTAGAGAAGACGTGTCTGTCTGTCTCGCTTGCCTAATTTGCCTGTTGATTGTCCATTGCTATGCCATGCCTGTTTTTTCTGTTCTAAAACTCAATAAAAAATACTTTGAAATTAAAGGGGGAGCATTGGTCGTAATGGATAGTGATTACTACCACAAGAGTGTCACCAATCATGTTCATGACACTGACCTGTACATGAAGTTAAACTATGACCCAACCGAGCCATTTTCCAAGGTCTTGAAGATCATTCTGGATAAAGCTGTTACCATGGGTACCATTACGGATAAAGATCACAAGTTCTTAACCCAGGCTCATCCCAAATGTCCCAGCATCCACATGCTCCCTAAGATTCACAAGAATGTACATCAACCACCGTTCCGCCCTATCGAAAATTCTATTCACGAACCTACAGGCAAATTCATTGATCTTTATCTTGAGGACATTGTCAAAAACATGTCGACCTACCTACATGACACCACTGACTTTTTGAATCGCCTTCAACAAGTGACCCTGGAGTCTGACTGCACATACACTTTGGCTACCATTGACGTGTGTGCTTTGTACACATCGATACCACACAACAGGGGCATTGAAGCGATTGAATCGTTCCTTCTAACCCATCCCATTGATGATGACCTGAAAGTTCTCATCCTTGAACTTATTCAGTTTACACTTTACCACAGTTATTTCTCTTGGAACAACGATTACTACCTGCAGCTCGTTGGTACATCAATGGGCAATTGCGCAGCGCCCAGCTACGCCATTCTGTTTATGCACCGCATGGAATTAGATCACATCTTGAACAATAACAAATGGGTCAACAACATTCTAACCCTGTGGCGATACATTGACGACATTTTTTTAATTTGGATTGGTCAACCAGAAGAGATTTCTGAGTTTCTAACATACATCAACAGTCTTGATGACCACATACGATTCACCCACACCATCAGTACCATCAGTCTACCCTTCTTGGATGTTCGAGTGAATCTACGGAACAACAAGTTAGTCACTGACCTGTTTGTGAAAGACACCGACAGAAACAATGCTCTATTTTTCACTAGTTGTCATCCTCCATCCTTGAAAAGACATCTACCTTATTCGCAACTACTAAGGGCCAAAAGAATTTGTTCAGAACCTGAGGCATATGAGTTGTCTGAACAAAAGATCCTACAGAAATATAGAGACCGGAGATATCCTGAATCCACCTTGTTGGCTGCTAGATTACGTATTTCCAATAAGAGCCGCCAAGGTCTAATGACATCTCATCATGAATCAAGCAGCAACCAGAGACCAGTTTTTGTGTCTAAATATTCCACTAGAAGCACTACCATCAAGAACATCATTCTAAAGAATTGGGACATGATTCGATATGAACCGGATTTCCAAGGCATTTTCAATCACAGACCACTGTTCGCATACCAGAGAGCGAAAAACATCAAGAACATCCTAGAGACTAGATCAACTGATTCCCCTACCCGTTACAATGGCACTAAACCCTGTTTAAATTGCAGTCACTGCAACAACATCATCACCGGGAACTTCGTTAATCATCCATCATCTGGTAAAACCATTAAACTTCTGACCAATGCAACCTGCGACTCCAAAAATGTTGTTTACCTACTTAAATGTCCATGTGGGTTACCCTATGTGGGTAAGACTGAAAGAAAAATAAAAGTATGTTTGACTGAACACAAGAGCACCATAAGGAATAAGACTCTCAAAGCACCCCTTGCGGCTCATTTCACCACACATCACCACAATGTCAGTCAACTACGGTTCCTAATTTTGGAAATTGTTCCGCTGAGACCAGGCATGGATAACAGGAAAAAACTCCTTCAAAGAGAAACTTTTTGGATAAAGAGTCTTGATGCATGCCTGCCGAAAGGCCTTAATGACCGGATTGAATACAGTTGTTTTCTCTGATTTACTGTTAAACGTATGTATTCTTTCTATTTACCTGTCGTTTTCTACTTTCTATCACTTTTCTCATAGTCTTCAAAATCTATTCTTTATTTTGTTTTATTCTTATTAGCCCATTTCTTACCTCCTATGTTCCACTTTATATTTTGTCTCTTTTACTTTGATTTTATGTTTTGTAACCTGCACATTCATCTTCCCTTCTGCCTACTTTATCCACTATGATCTGCTGATACTTCCTCACCTTGTTTCCACCATTTCATTTCACCTCTGAAGATCCTTTTTTTCCTACATGGTCACCTAGTGTACTTTTGGCATTTTAACTTTTTTCCGTTCCATGTTACACTTATTTTTTCTCTTTCTTTTTGGTTTTATGTATTGTGACTGTATCCCCGCCTTGTTTCTACCATTTTGCCTTCACTTTGATGATTCCTTTTTTTCCTGTTCCAACATGGCCACCCTGTGTCTTGGTTGTTCGTACCCGAGCCCGTTTGCCCTTTCAGTCACATCACATTATATTATTTCCCTGATTCCCCGTTCCTTTTTCACTTTCGCTTAATTTTTCGCTTTTGAGTGTTCATGTATTTTACCCCAGCAGTCCATTGTCACTTTCCCCACTTGCCGGCACACACCCTTCTCAGTCCACTTTTTATGTTTATGCCGCACGCGTCCATGTATTTACTTCCTGGTTTCCTTTCCGGCACTTTTCACTCGTTTGACCTACACGCTCCGTGTAACCAGGTGTTTGAATCCGGTAAGCTTTGAATATTTTGCACGCTTCACACGGGTGATTTAGAACTTTAATTTCGTTTCTACTATTCGGATTCAATTCACGTTTATAGTGCTTTGTGACCTTTGTGCACCCTGTTTTTTTTGTCATATCACTCCCTGGCACTGTCACTTTCTCGCTTCCAGCAGACCCTTCTGTTTTTCTCGGTTATCTTTTAAGGTACCGAAGGTCTAACACGTGTTTCCCTTGCATATTTATTCTCTAACCACCTACCAGCGTTAACCCCGACATATTCACTCACTCTACGTTTGATTTTTTCTCATTTACGTTAATACCTTTTGGAGGATGCTCCTCTTCCTGATACGCTGTACTTTTCATTTATTTTTAGATTGCGACATGTCCCCTGACGAAGGATTTCAGTCCCGAAATGCATAGGGACACCTATTATGCAATTGGATTTCTTTGAATTTGAATTATGCACTAAGAAAAAATTACCTCAACCTAGTCACTATGATGAAATACGTGACTTTCAAAATAAAGATTACTCATGAACATTGATGCGATAGCGAGATTCTATTTTTGACTTTGTTATTACCTACTGAACATTTTTCTGAAGAAGTTATCTTCTCCCACTGGAGTGCCAAAGGATACAGTGCAGGACGTTCCTGCACTCCCCTATTTACTCAGTTAGCACATGCATGACATGTTCTGCACTTATGGTTTCCATTTATAGGGCAGTCTCCTGTGTTCGATATTTGGACCAATACTCTCTGCTTCGGGGATTTAGCTTTAACCAACAAGTTCCTCACGTTTTTGTTTCTGCGGAATGCAAACAGTGGTTTGGGCATATGTACTGTTTGGCTATCCAAGTTGAGTAGATGCCTTTGTGAATTCACAATTTGCCGGATTTTGTTGTTAATTGAAAAGTGTTTTGTGACACAGACTAATTTGTCTGTCTGTTCTTGTTGTTTCGGTAGGAACATGGAGTCACGGTTACAGAAGCGTGCCCTCTTCAGGGCATCTCTAATCATCCTGGGTGAGTACCCTCTTTGTATGAATGTTTCCTTCGGCGTTAAAAAGATAGTCCTAGATGGAAGTACAGGTTCTACGTAGACTTAGAAACTGACTGAATGGAATTCCATCTTTTTGGCTTCTCGGGTGGAAGCTACTGAAGAGGAGGAGGGTGTTCCTGGCTGAGGTTTTGGTTATAAGGACACCATCAGTTTGGAATCCTGGTGTCCTACCCATACATTTAGGAACTCGGGTTTGTGGGTACTCATATGTGCAGTAAACCTGAGGTTGATGTGTGCTGCATTAATCCATTGGATGAATTCATCCAAAGCCTTCTGGTCGCCGTTCCAGATGAAAAAAAAATTAATCTATGAACCGCGACCAGTGGCAGATGTTTTCAAAGAAAGGGGCAAGCTCGTTGTAAATGTTGCGTTTTCCAAAATGCCCCATATAGAGGCAGGCAACGCTGGGAGCACAGGCAGCCCCCATGCTGAAGCCTTGCACCTGCTGATAAAAGTTGTCATCAAATTCGAAGAAGTTTTCTTCTAGGACAATCTCCAGGGATTGAATCAAAAATCTGCCATTATGTAACGTGCTTTCTGTATCGATAATGTTACTGACTACCCTCAATGCTTCTTTCTGAGGAATGTTGGAATATAAAGATTCAACAATCAGGGTCACTAAGACCTCTTGTTGTTTGTACTGGAAACCTTCTATCTTAGAGATGAAGTGCCTCATATCTTTAAAATATGAAGGTAGGGCAGCCACCAGCGGTTGTAGGAACTTGTCGATGTATTTAGACAGAGGTTCGGTGGCTGATCCAATGGTGGAGAAAATCGGTCTCAAAGGGGGATCCACTTGATCCTTGTGGGTTTTTGGTATTCCGTAAATTATCGTAATGCGTGTATGGGTGGGGGTGAGATATTCTGCCTCATTCTGGCAGATCTCTCCTCTCTCTGCTGCACCTTCAACCTCACGAAGAATCCTACATTTCATTCTATGTTCAGGATTAGACATAATCCTGAGATAATGTCTCGGTGAGCCAGGAAGGTCTCCCATTTTCTCTTTGTATCTGTCGGTATCAAAAATAACAATGCCGCCACCCTTGTCGCAAGGCGTAATAGTGAGATTACTATGATTCTTGAGAATGTTAAGGGCGGCATTTTCCTCCTTGGATATATTGTAGGAAGGATTAGGTACAAATTTGATAACTTTCTATATTTTATTAAGAACAGCCTTTTCAAACATACTAACCTCCATACCCACTAGGTCAATGCCAGGAGTAAAACTGGAAGGTGGTTTCAATCCTGATAGATTATCATTGTCCAAAGTGGTGTTTCTGTTTTGAAAATATTTCCTAAGTTTCACTCTTCGAAAAAAGGCATGCAGATCCTTTATAAGCTCAAATCTGTTTATATTAGTAGGTGGAACAAAGGAAAGTCCTTTGGTCAGGAGCGCTTTGGTAGAGCAGTCCATTTGATAACTAGAGAGATTAAATACCGGTATGTTGTTTATGTGCTCCAGTACTGTTGTTGGTGTGTCTGTATGTATCTCTGTGGTTGAACTTGTTCTAGATACTGACCCCTCTGCTTTTGGTTCTGATGTTGATTTTGATATTGATTCTGGTAGCGGGGACGATAATTGCCCCGTCGATTGCCTAAAAAATGATGTGGGCCTCTCAGTTTCCTGTCTGTGCTAAGGATTGTAATAGGGGGGCCCTCGCTGTCCAAATCTGTTGTATGTGAGAAGGTGATAATGACTCTGTTACCCCAGTTCGGGTTGGTATTATTAGTAGCATTCTCACTGTTGGGGGTGTAGAAGTTCTCGGTAAGGAACGGATACACACGTTCCTGGGAAAAAAGTCTATTGTCTTTTCTGAGTTTCTCGGTTTTTCTCTTGAACAGATACTCATAGAAGGAATCTAATTCAATCGTGATTTCCTCTACTTTCTTTTTTCCCTCCTCTACACTATTAGACTGCTTCAGCTTCTCCTCTAGTTCTTTGGACACAGCCAGAGAGTGCAGGATCAGGATAGGGGAACACAAGTCCAACATCAGAAGATCTAAACCTACAGCACCCTTGGTCGGTCATTGGGCGGAAGCTAAATAAACGGAGGAGGATCTCCGTTGGATTATTCTTGAAATAAGGGCTAAGGGACTGAATGAATCCCTTCCATGGGAAAATGAGATAGGAATAATTTTTCATGGTCTACATTTTTCCTTTCTTTTTCCATGTTTTTAGCTCGGAGTACTCCTTCTGATTGTTTTTTCTGCAAACAGCGTTATTCACCGCGTGATGGAGAGAGGGTGAGTGACTGTTAGTTTACATTAGGCAGCGTGTTATTGTTCACACCTGATGAAACTTTGTTCCCAATTTGGATACTTTGTTACAGCGTAGTATTACTCTTTCAGAACCTCAGCGGGACACACTCTTCTTTTTATATCGCTGAAGACTAGCATTTGAATTCTGCAAATCGATTGATCTCAACTGTTGTCCCAGCAGGCCCAGCTTTAACTCGTTGCACAATAACCTTCAAATTATTCGGTGATACATAATATTTTTAGATGACAGCAT
Organism: Lissotriton helveticus; assembly: GCF_964261635.1. Taxonomy (NCBI): domain Eukaryota; kingdom Metazoa; phylum Chordata; class Amphibia; order Caudata; family Salamandridae; genus Lissotriton; species Lissotriton helveticus. The sequence goes on along the minus strand of NC_136070.1, from coordinate 1,063,094,852 downwards.
CTGGCTTTTCTAGCATTTTACGAGAACTACAATTTATGATATGACGATCTTGTTTCTATCTACAGGCCAGAATTGCAGAGAACTAGTAGCGGCCTTCGTCCTTTGCTACTAGGAGAGTTGAAGCCTTATTAATATTCTCTATTTTTGGTAGGACAGGTAAGCACCAATGATTATTACCTGTGAAACTCGAAATTAATACACTCAGTCATTTACGAATTTTATTATTATGCCTTTTTTCTCTGTATTGATTTTCATTTATGTTACTAAGGGCCAGATGTAGGTAATGAATATTTTCCGATTCTAAAATACCGAATTTTACCGATTCGGTACTTTAGAATCGGTAAATGAGATGTAGGTATTTATTCGGTAAGTATTACTGAATCAGTATGAGGCCCATAGGAATGAATGTGAATTACCGAATCTGTAAATACCGATTCAGTAAAATAGGGAAACATTCAAGGGTGGCAGGGTGTCACATTGACACCCTGTTGCACCCCTGAATAGTGCTTGTGTGCACATGTGTCACACATACATGCCCTAAGGCAGGGGTACTCATACTACGGCCCGCGGGCCGCTGGCGGCCCAGCAAGCCTTCCCTGGTGGCCTGCGGACTTTCAGACATCGTACCCGAGATTTTATCTTATTTTAAAGGCTGTCTGCAACCAGAGCTCGACTCAGAGACTCTGATGCCTGTGGGGGCCGGGCGATTTCCGCCGTAGTCAGAGTGGGGCTGCAGGGGCGCCGAGAGGTGAAAATAGCCTCATTAACATGCTAATTGTCTTTTAAAGACCTGTGAAATGCTTGGGTGCGGCTGTGTGCGCGCGCCTGGAAGCTGTCACAGTCCGGGAAGGGGGGGGGAGGGCACAGAGGCAGGGTCAACTTGCCTGTGTGCCTTCCCCCCCCTTCCCGGACTGTGACAGCTTCGGAGCACACACACACACACACAGCCGCACCCAAGCATTTCACAGGTCTTTAAAAGACCATTAGCATGTTAATGAGGCAATAGTTGGTGGTAAATAACGAATCCTTAGAGCACAAAGCACTCTTAAAAGTGCTTCCTACATGCCATTTACCGATTCGGTAAATACCGAATCTGTAAATACCGATTCTGTATTTACCGAATCATCCCCTACATCTGAAATGGCTCAATACCGGTCGGTAAGCCTGAAATTTATAGAATTTCGGGTTTACCGACCGGTAATGGGCCACCTACATCGGGCCTTGGTTTCTTCAGAATATTGATTTGCTGATTCCTAAACACAGCTGTTCAAGCTTTAGACAGTACAATTGGAATGTTGCTCTTGATCTTTGTCTAGTTTAGTCCAGCTTGACGACGCTTGATTGAGTATATATTTGTTTTTATACCGGTTTTCTGTCTCTTTTCTATTCACTTTTCTTATTGAGCTTTTTCTCTGTTAATCTTGATTCTATTTTTTATTTGAATTTTCTCTCCTCTTGGGCAGTGCATGCATTTCTATATTAAGTAATTCTGTTAATTTTGTAAATCGATTTATCTTAGAGTGTGACCCTCTGCGCTGTTGACCATTACTTCCCAATACATTTAATTGATTGAATTAATCTACCTGTGATAATTATGCTTGCACAATGAAGTAATGTTATAATTGATATCTTCTTTTTGCCAGGTCCCATTGCCTGCTTCATTTAATATACATCATATGCGACCTGAAGAAGGTGGCACCCAAACGAAAAGGTTTTTCACCGAAACACACGTGGGCGCATTGAATTAGTTCCCTCCATAAAAGTACTTGATCTATGTGTTTTGAAAAAATGATTAATTATGCTGATAAGTTCTTCTTTTGAAATGTGCTGATAAGTCCTTCTTTTGAAATGAAAATATGTTTTGACTAATCGAAGTTATTCTGAAGACTTTGTTGTAATGGACTCATATCAACTGTTACATTTTTTTTATAAGTTATTGCACTGTTCAGTAGAACAAATCCTCTTTTTGAACATTAATAGACATTGTGAGGGGGCTTGGTGTATATTAAGCTTCTTTTGTATATATGTGATGAATGTATTTGTGGTTTCACGTGAGTATGAAGGTGGCTGAGTGCTGTTGAGTGAAAGTTGTGCAATGGGATCTGATTTTTCCTATAAGTCTGTAGTTAGGGTGTGTATTTATATTATTGCAATAATAATTTTGTATTGAAAATATATATAAAAAAATAAATAAATCAAGTAATGAGTACATCTTCTTGAATGCCTTTATATTTATGTTAATGGTCCAGCCAGAGTGGCCCACATAATATATGATGTATGATGTATAGCATATATTGAATTGAAATAGGAAAAGTTAATTTTTTGTGAATTTTGGTGTGGGTCATGACTTTGGACAGCTGTGGTCCCTGAGGGGATTTATGACATCATCTGGGTCCCCAATTAAAAATGAAGAATAGGTCAAGAAACTATTGGAAACTTTGCAGACGCCTAGCAAAATTGCAGTTGTAAAATGTTCAGAACATAGGAGTGGAAATAACTATGTAACAGTTGTCAACCGTTCTGCTGATGAGGTTGCATGGTATTGTGCTCATGGGTCCTGAACCGTAATTGGAGAATATGTAAATGAATCGGAGACCAGCTTGAACCTGTTGTTGTCAGTGGATTATACTTTGGAAGAAATTAAAAGATTGCAAAAAGAAGTACCAAGGGCAGAACAGCAGAATTGTGTCAAAAGGGATGATGAGATTTGGGGATCAACAGATGGAAGACACATGCTGCCTGATAGTTTGCTATCCCAAATCCAGCTGTCATACTGATTCAGATTCCAAGTGAGGCTGAGTTGTTCACTGTGGTCAATTTGTGTCAGAATTTTTTTTTCATACCCTTGTACGAGGACAATCAGTACCTTTTCGCATTACGATTCCAGACCCAAGCTGCTTGATATTTTGCTATCCCCAATAGCTAGACACTTTAATGATCATGCATATTTTGGTAGGGATGGCATGGGCAGGTTGTTAATTTAGAACTGGTACCATCCCTGGTTCAGGTTGATGACAAAGTCTGTGCCACCAATGCGTTGTGTACCAGCCGATGAACATAGGCAGAAAGACTCCAGGGACAGTGAGCCACAGAGGGAGATCAGAAGGTGCGCTCAAAAGGTTGTACCTACACTTCTTCAAAATGCCTGGTGAAATGGGCTATGTCCTGGTGGTTGTATGTATTTTTTCATGGTGAAGCTTATCCTACAAGGAAAAATGAAAGTCTCACAATAGGTAAGCTATTGTTGAGGGAATTATTCTCCTAGTTAAAATTTCTGTCTACTCTGGAGTCAGACCATTGAACGCATTTTAATCACGAGATCCTGAAAATCTTTTGCGCAACACTGCAGGAAGAACAGAGACTGCACTGTAGCTATCAACCTTAGGCTTCTGGTATTGTGGAGCAGGCCAATAGCACGTTGAAATTCCGTTTAGCTAAGGTGTGTGCTTCTACCTCTTGGAAGTGGACAGATGCTTTGCGTTTGGTGTTGATGAATCTACTCCGTATTCCTGATCGGAGGACAGTACTGTCTCCCCATGAGATATCATCATAGGTAGAACAATGAGGTTGCCTGCAGTACCTGCAAATGCACTTGTGAATTTTGCAGATGATATGATTCTTGACTACTGCAAGGAGCTAGCTGACGTGGTGTGATCTGTGTCTCATGTGTTTGGAGCTGCCACTGCTCTCCTGTATCAGAAACAATGCATGACCTCAGTCCCGGAAATTGGGTCTTGGTAAAGAAACATTCTTCTATTGATGTGCCTGGAGCCTCGCTGGTAGAGGCCTTTCCAAGTAATTTTGATGAACAATGATGCTGTTATATGTGAAGGTGTGCAGAACTCGGTGCAAGCCTCACACACCCAATGAGTGGAGTGTCCCCTTGATAATGTGACAGTGCCTCTGCCTGAAGAACAGACCATAACTGTAGAGCACCAGGAACCACCTGAGGGGTTCCCAGAATGAGTGAGAGATTAGAGACTTGTTCTCCAAGAGTCTGCAGTATCCCACTTTCAGCCCAAGGAGGTCTTGATATGGTGGCGTCTGGAGTTGAAGCAGATGAAAGGTCCTAACCACTGGCGCAGGTGGAGGCTGACCTTGATCTGGGAGAAGGGTTGAGTGTTGTGGCCAGTTGAGTTGGAGCTGAATGGGCAAGAAGGCAAGGGAGAAGGAGACAAAGTTTGTCTGTTGAACACATACCACAAACTGTCACTGAAGAAATCAAAGCTATTGATTTAGGTGGCAGTGAAGATGAACAGCTCACACTGAGGAGATTGACAAGAGCATGGGTGGCTTTTCAGAGGTACTCAACCCCTGTGTAGACTTATTTCATGGCCTATGACAGAAACCAAGAGATCTATGATTTGGATGATGACTGTACAGTGCCAATTGAACCTCTGTGAATATGAACTCATTGTGGAGTGTTGCTTTAGAACTCCTCCTGTCGCTGGATGAACTGAACTGTGTCTTTGTTTGAGTTGTGGAACTGAGCCTTGACATTTCGTTTGAAATGTGACAATGTAATGAACCTTGTTCAAGAATTAAGAAGATTGCCTAAGTCTAAGGCTACAGAAGGAGCATCATTTTAGAAGGAAGATGGAGTAGGGGTAGGGATAACTCATGAAGATTGCTGCAAATAAGTTAATTGTCTTTCATCATTATTGTCAGTTTCGCCATTTGCCCAAGTACAAACATACAGAGAGAATCTAATTACTGCTATTTCTATTCAAATGGTCTCATTTTGGAGAAGTTATGAAAACCAATAACCCTAGTAGGCGTAGAATTGTAGTGCCTTGAATATTAACATTGATTGTTGTAGCACTCTGTATTTTGTTTGTAAAACTAAACAAGCACCCTCTTTAAGTCCCATTAGATCTAAACCAGCTTCTAGCACCTCTGCATCTGCTGTAGGCAGTTTTCGTACTTTCAATTTCAAGCTGTTACACATAGATGCTTCAAAGGGAGATTTCTCTTCCAATGCTTATTTTAAATTTCTTTATGAGCATATTGCCACCTTGGGTGCTAAAGATTTCAATGCATGAACACAGTTCCCTGATTCAGTAGCTAATGCCATCACATATCTTCATACTCCTCTCACTTATGGTATTTCATGTAGTAATATACTTAATCTTTTGTATAGAGGAGAGATCATTTTGATTATTATTTTTCAAATTATGATTTGGTTTCACAGGAGTCCCTATGTACAAACATTTGAATCCACATCCAAATGCTGAACAAACGGCACTGTTTGAAGCTTCTTTCAGCCTCTAAAGAAGCTTGACAATGCCTATACACATAGACAGAATTTGACCTTTGCACTGATAAAGCCTGAGACGAAATGTATCGACAAGCTGAAAGACAGAAGAAGATAATTCAAGATAGATAGAAAACAGGGGAAGATCTAGAGAAAAATTACTGGGATTAGGAGGAGTTAGAACATAAACCTGCATTGATTTTAGATTAGCAAGAAAAAGGCTTGTTATGTGTACATAGAGTTAAGACTGTGATCTACAATAAATGTATGGGAAAGAGTGATTGTTACTAAATATTTAATTTGGGAACAAATAACAGAGTAAATCTTGGGTGGGAAAGATCACTTTATTCCCTGAGTTTTTTATGTTTTCAGAGCTCATGCTTATTTTTCAATGCCTAGAAATTGGTACAGCTCTTGCTATTTGGTTATTGTCTTTCAGAAGATTTATCATGTAGAACATTTAGAGGTCATCCCTATGGATTGCCTGGTAGGCCAAAAATATAGTAGCAATAGGTAGTGCTTGTGAAAAAGCAGGAGACATTTTTGGTGCACTAATTCTTTCTGTTGGGGTAGTCTTGAATGATTTTAAGATTAGAAAGCGTTCTTCTACAGTCAAAAAATTAGCTTCTTGTACAGCTGGATCATTGTAAGCTGTAGATACTGAGATGATAGCTATTAAGTCTATGGTTCTACAAAACCGCCTTGCATTAGATATCCTTCTAAAGAAGGAGGGCAGAGTCTGCAAGATGCTGAAGGTTTAACAATGTTGTACCTCTCGCCCTGATAATAGTGAGGTGATAAACACTTTTTTAAGAGCATTATTGAATTGAAGAAGCATTTCTGAGAACTTGAAGCTACAGATGCATCAGAAGGATTTGGGATATGATTTGCTGCTGCAGGCTATATTGAGCCCTATCATAGTTATTGAAATGTGTATAATTCGTTTGTTTGTCATGTTTAAAGGATACACGTACATGAGATCAATGAAATGTGTATGATTCGTTTGTTTGTCATATTTAAAGGATACACGTACATGAGATCAAAGAAAAGAGATGAGCATGGAAGGAGAGTTAAGAGAAAGAGAAGGGATCTAAAATTAGAGAACAGCCAGTGTAGGTTTTATGATGAGTTGAAGCATCTGGAAAGCACAAGGCATAACATGCTAAGGGCAACTAAACTTTGAGCTGTTCTCAAGAGAAAGATTCATGTGATATTTTGATGGCTATCCTTGCCACCAGATGGGTGTTTGGAGCAGGGAAATTTTGGCTCCACCCTATCTATGTCATCTATATGCATTTATACACTTATATACAACATTTATATATGTATCATTTAACCTCATTAACATGTGTGGTACATTTAAATTAATTAATAATATGTGTTAGACCTGGTATCCTTGGTGTGGTTTGCCCCCTGACTTTTTGCATTCAGAGCTCCTCTTTTGCTGACCTTAGGACTCTGTGCACTTTATCACTCTTAGCCTGTACTAAAGTGCTTGTGTTCACTCCTCTAAACATGGTACGATTGACTTATAACTGATTGGCATACATAATTTACTTATACGTCCATGGAAAGTGGTACTAGATGTACCCAGTGCCTGTAAATTAAATGATAGTAGTGAACCTTCAGCACTGATTGCACTGCCTACTTAAGTAGCCTTTTAAACATGTCTCAGGCCTGCCATTGCAGCCTGTGTGTATAGTTTTAAAACTGCCATTTCAACCTGGCAGAACAAACCTTTTGCTATGCCTAAACCTACACTTGAAATACCTGCTGCTGAAAGGACTGCACTCTGCCGGCCAGCTCCCCTAAAGGACTCTGCTCCGAAGGACTTTACTGACCTGTTGCCTGCCACCCTCTTGCCTGGGTGAGAAAACCAGGACATGCAGTCTGAATGCAGGACCCCAGAGTGACTCCAAGGGCTAGTTGGCTGGTCTCCTGATCAAAAGGCTCAGGGATATAACAGGCTTTCCACAACCTTGAACCCAGCACCTGGACTCTGCCATCTGTGAGTTCTGTCCTCACAGATGGTGCAACCCCAGTCCTGGGCCCTTGGAAGCGGGCCTAAGGGTGCTTCTGCCAATCCCAGATGTGGCCCTGATCAGAACTGATTCAAAGCAATGGAAAGCCCTGCAAAGCCTCGCCACACAGCTGTCAGCTTCATTGAAATCATCACTGAGCATTGCCGAGCCCCGCAAAGCCTTGCAGCATGGCAGCCAGCTCATCGAAATGGATTCGAAGTGATGCAAGGCCCCACCAAGCTTCACAGCACAGCCCCCTGGCTGACACAAAGCAACATCAAGCCCCACAAAGCCTTACCACACAGCTTCCTTAGAACTAACCACACACCAAGATATAAGGTGTTGTGTTCAGCTGACCTACGTGTTTCCTATAGCCAACTCATGTTCCATTGAAGTCGACCTGAAGTGGGACTTTGACCTGTTCCGATGCAACCAGATTACCATAGGTGGTGTTTTGTGCTTTTTGGTGCTGATTGGATTTCTGTTGTTTTGGTCTTATTTATTAGATACTACTCTATTGTTCTAATTTGATGTGGGATACTTCTAGTCTGATGTTTTCCCTTTATTACTGTTTGAAGTTTTGTGCAAATACTTTACACATTACCTCTAAATTAAGCCTAACCACTCTGTGCCAAACTACCAGAGGGTTGAGCACAGGTTAATGTAAGACAAAGATGGTGATTGCTGCTCGAGAAGGGTTTCCCCCCTTCAACTATTAACCCAATTTCTTACATTGATGTTCGGGATGAGGCTTAGGACTTGTGTTTTTGCAGTGCCACATAGTAATTTTGTGTTAAACTACAATCCAATATCTGAGACCAATTCAAGTTTTAAATTCTTCCTGACTTGTCTTTTTGTTTTTCCAAGTTATCCTTACTTTATCTGACTGTTGGTGTCTGTGGCCTAACCTACAAAGTTAAAATTTGAGCTCCGCAACCTGAAGAGCTACACTGTGGCGGAGCTCAGGGAATTTTGCAAGCAAAGGGGTCTGCCTGCTGTAGCGCTCGCGCTCCGTGTAGAACACAGTTCGGAGGAGCGCGCAGTAACGGAGAATAACTTTAAATGAAAATACAAGGTAAGAAAATCGATAAAAGTTGGTAAAATCAATCGATTTACTCACGATTAGCACAGGAGAAATATGTACAACAAATGTAGCTCATCCGCAATCTTCCATATTGTTTTTTTTTTTTTTAATTAATGAGTTGAAGAAGATATTTGACCACGAAGAATTTGAAGTGATGTCGAAGTATCTTGAAGATATTGAAAAATGTAAATAGAAATGAAGTAGATAAAATAAAAATCTCCAATTTTGAAAATGACGAGGAACAGAAGAAAACATTTTTTTTTTTTAAAAAGCAAATCCAACGTAAGTTCTGAATTCTTCTTCCTGTTGTTTCCATGAAATCCCATCCTCGTCGCCAGTTGTAGTATCAATGATTTATGAATCCAGCTGGTTTAAGTAGAAGATTAATTCTGTAGTAAATGGGCAGGTCAATACATAACAGCTGACTACAGAAACTGTCTAGTGAAAACATCACGAGTCATATGGAATGTGGAACATACAGTTCAAAGGAATACATCTTGCTTAAAGGGAAACTTACCATAACATTTATACAATACTACACCTGCCAAAAGGAGCCAAAGAAGTAAGACCTCCAGAAGGCTTGAGAGCATGGGTGAAGGCCCACCAGTTGCCAGTCACAACAGAGGACAAGGATGGAGAGGATGATGTGGAGGGCCAGGGGATGCAGAGCTCAGAGGATTGACTTGACCCCCAAGTTGGAGCTCCCTGCAAAGGAAGAGTCAGTGTGTCTTCTCCAGTCCTGTCCCCAGAGGAGCTGGTGGGCAGGAAGGCTGAAAGGAAGTTCAGGTTGCAGATAGGCCAGTTGAGAATGGAGGAAATTAAACTGACCATGGAGGCAAAACAAAAAAAGGATGAGACTGAGAGATCCCTGGCAAAGGAGAAGGCTGAGAGAGCCTTGGAGGAGAAGCAAATTGCCTATGAGCTACGTTTCAGAAAGCTGGGCATCAGAGGTAAGCAGAAGGAGTCCAGCAATAATAGTGGCAGCTTACCAACAGTGCCCTCTGAAGACAAGAGACAAAATGTTCCTACAGATCTGGTGCATGACTTTGTTATGGGGGAAGACATTGAGAAGTGGTTTGAAGCTTATGAAGTAGCTTTACCAATGTACTGGATCCCTGATGAGGCTTGCGTGGGCTAGACTCTTGAAGCATATCTCTAGCAAGGAGAAGGACACCCTACTCACCCAGGAGACAGGATGAAGGAAACCCCATGAACAAAACTCTTGTAAGGAAATGTGGCCTCACCTCTTGGAAGTACAGGCAAAAGTGTATGGACGGCCAGAAGTTGCCCCAGCAGTCCTGTGTGGCTTTTGTGGATTCATTTTGCAAGGCACTGGATGCTTGTGAGAAGGGCAGTGAGGTGATTAATTACAAAGGGCTGCATGATTTGTTTGCAAGAGAGCACATTCAGGTAATTGTTTTCCAGATATGCACAAACACGTAATTGATAGTTAGCTCACTGACCCCAGGGAGCTTGCTAAAGAGTTGGACTGCTGGCTCAGAACCAGGGTACACAAAAAGGTATCTAAGGGGCATCACCAACAAGGGTGAGCAGGTTCCCCATCAGAAGGAGGAGGGGGTGACAAACATAAAAACAAGAAGTTGTCTAAAGGTCTCCAAACGGGTGCTAAGGATCAGGGCTCCCAATCCAGGCCTGAGCAGAGAAAAGTGGTTCCCTAATAATAAGTCCTCGATGAAGCAACCCCTAAAAGTGTTATGAGTGTCAACATGTTGGAGACAACACGGAGGGTGCCAAGTTTCCCAAGCAGGCACAGCCCCCCACTGTTGGGCAGACACCAGGGTTGGTTAATGCTGTGCTTGGGGAAGAGATTCCCCTAGATAGTGTGGGGGAGAGCGTAGAGGTTACCTTAGTGTCCCTGGGAGATGGAGAGATGGTGCAGAATACTCACATGCCTAGTAATACTAGGATATATAGGCAGTGTCTAATCCTGAACATAGAATGAAATGTAGGATTCTTTGTGAGGTTGAAGGTGCAGCAGAGAGAGAAGAGATCTGCCAGAATGAGGCAGAATATCTCACCCCCACACATACACGCATTCCGATAATTTACGGAATACCAAATACCCACAAGGATCAAGTGGATCCCCCTTTGAGACAGATTTTCTCCACCATTGGATCAGCCACTGAACCTCTGTCTAAATACATCGACAAGTTCCTACAACCGCTAGTGGCTGCCCTACCTTCATATGTTAAAGATATGGGGCACTTCATCTCTAAGATAGAAGTACTCCAGTACAAACAACAAGAGGTCTTAGTGACCCTGATTGTTGACTCTTTATATTCCAAATTTCCTCAGAAAGAAGCATTGAGGATAGTCAGTAACATTATCGATACAGAAAGCACGTTACATAATGGCAGATTTTTGATTCAATCCCTGGAGATTGTCCTAGAAGAAAACTTCTTCGAATTTGATGACAACTTTTATCAGCAGGTGCAAGTCTTCAGCATGGGGGCTGCCTGTGCTCCCAGCCTTGCCTGCCTCTATATGGGGCATTTTGGAAAACGCAACATTTACAACGAGCTTGCCCCTTTCTTTGAAAACATCTGCCACTGGTCGCGGTTCATAGATTAGATTTTTTTCATCTGGAACGGCGACCAGGAGGCTTTGGATGAATTCATCCAATGGATTAATGCAGCAGACATCAACCTCAGGTTTACTGCACATATGAGTACCCGCAAACCGGAGTTCCTAAATGTACGGGTAGGACACCAGGATTCCAAACTGATGGTGTCCTTATAACCAAACCTTCAGCCAGAAACACCCTCCTCCTCTTCAGTAGCTTCCACCCGAGAAGCCAAAAAGATGGAATCCATTCAGTCAGTTTCTACGTATACGTAGAACCTGTACTTCCATCTAGGACTATCTTTATAACGCCGAAGGAAACATTCATACAAAGAGGGTACCCACTCAGGATGATTAGAGATTCCCTGAAGAGGGCACGCTTCTATAACCGTGACTCCGTGTTCCTACCGATACAACAAGAACAGACAGACAAATTAGTCTGTGTCACAAAACACTTTTCGATTGACAACAAAATCCGGCAAATTATGAATTCACAAAGGCATCTACTCAACCTGGATAGCCAAACAGTACTTATGCCCAAACCACTGTTTGCATTCCGCAGAAACGAAAACTTGAGGAACTTTGTTGGTCAAAGCTAAATCCCCGAAGCAGAGAGTATTGGTCCAAAAATCGAACACAGGAGACTGCCCTATAAATGGAAACCATAAGTGCGGAACATGTCATGCATGTGCTAACGCCATTGTTAGCAACCGGATTTGCATAAACAATCGCACTATACAACTGAAAGAAATGACCTACTGTAGGTCTTCAAATTGTATCTATGCTATTGTGTGTCCCTGCAACTTAACCTATGTAGGGGAAACAGCCAGAGAGTGCAAGATCAGAATAGGGGAACACAAGTTCAACATCAGAAGATCTAAACCTGCAGCACCCTTGGTCAGTCATTGGGGAGAAGCTAATCATACGGAGGAGGATCTCCGTTGAATCATTCTTGTAAAAATACGCCCACAGAAAGGCTCAGACAGTACCAACATACACAGTAAACGCAAAGTATTTTGGATATTCTTACTCAATTCAAAGGATAAGGGGCTGAATGAACCCCTTCCATGGGGTGTTGTATAGCTCCTATATATCCTTATATCGTGTTAAGTTAGCATAGGTACATTTGAGATTTAAACGCCATTTTTCCTTTCTTGCAACTTCTGCACACGACCCTTAATTGTTGACTTAGCTTTCAACCTAGTGGTTTGCCGTGGTGTATGTGAGAATAATATGTTATTGCTCTGATATCAGTCTTGTTTAATAAACCATGTCTGCACGGAGAGTGCTGAAGTTTCAGGAGCAACACGATATGGAATTGTTATGAGGTCTGATCTCCACGCTTTCATAGTCATAACACAAGTGCAGCCTTTGCCAACTTGGGCTTGAGGCGGGATTGATATTGCTTTGCACGAGAATTGTTAACACACTTGATGCGGTGCACATGCAGAGAGAGCTGGTGTATGCTGATGTGATTCCTTCATGCTAGGACACTAAGGTATGGGCCCGCCCTAAAACAACCCAAAGAGACCTTCTTAGCTAATAATATAATATATGTGTTAGGGAGGGTGAGATATAAGTGTTGTTAACTCTTATTCATTACAGCATGTTAACATGCTGTCACCATTCGCTTTTTATGTCTTAGTAACTATGCTGATAATTTTGCTACTGATAATAAGTATACTTGTATTATCAAAGATACTGCGCCTGAGAAGACGGCATTAGTAAATAAACATTTCAAATGCACATGTGTCTTCTTTACTCCATGTTCTGGTTTGTAATGATAATATAACGAAAGAGTGTTCATGAGTCCCACGTACCCTGAGGTACTGTAAGTTCATGTTCTGGTTTGTCTAAACATTGGGTGTTTGATATGTCCAATGAGACACTGTAGCTAGCTCGGTAAGGGGTGAGTTGGTTGCTAAGGTAAGTTTTGGGACATCCTAATTTGCCGAGGTTCCACTCCTCTGTGCACAGTTCTGTGTGAGTACAGAAACCCTGCAACATGGCGCCCAACGGTTTCGGTGGTCTTATATCATGACACTCGAGTAGTTTATCGTTCATGCCTTAACCCCTTCACGTCCGTTTCCGGAAAACGGGGTGTTGGTGAAACCTACCTATTTTTTGAAATAGGTCTTTATTCAAGCTTGATTCTTACTTAAACGGTTTCTTTGAATTACTACCCAGTTGTGCTACAAAGTATTCTTTGTGTTTTCTTGTTTCCGATTCTGTGATGGCGGCTGCGGTGGCTATTGCACAGCATAGTCGCGTAGCGGTACGCAACCATCTTCAGACATACCAGGTGCCAGTAGATGGGATGGCTGTGATTTTCGTGGTTAGTGCAGATCCGGCGTTTCCTTACGAGTTGTTTTACTCTTGGGTTACGTTTCCGGCTGTGGACGCTAATTCTGGTTTGTACCACTCCTACACCGCCTCGGATGTCCCGGCTGAATATACGCCATACAGGGCATTGGAAATACCTATTGATCATTGGCAGCATCGAGTTTGGTTTGATGGCGCCCTCCCCCACTCTTTGTCCCGTGCGAGGTTAGGTCCACTCTCGATTCCAGGTACGAATTGGCCTGCATTGGGTGGCTTTACCCCGCACCCGAATCACGGGGCTTGTACCCTGGCAGAAATTCGCAGGCTACATGTAGTTTCCATTTCCGTGATTCGTGCTTTAGTGCAATACATTGGTCGACATCTTCCTGGTGGTCCCCAGGGGGGTGCGGCCGCTCCCATGGAACGAGGCGGAATGCGTCTCAATCCAGTGATGGTAAATTCGGTTTTTGGTGCGCGTCCTGTTGACAACGATGACTTCCCATTCTGGCTAGCGGAGAAGTTTGATCAACTGGAGGCGGTTTTTCCGAATTCTACACCTGCTGATAAACATAGAATGTTGACGATTACTCTACCGAAGGATATTACTCCTGAACTTGCTGACTGTGACAGCTGGGGGAAAACATTTGCGGCAGTTTATACAAGGTGCTTTGGCACCCCGTCTATGACTGCCCTGCCTGAAATCGTTAGACGTGTTCAGAATGATCACGGTCCAGAGGCAGCGGTTGAATTGGGTATGCGCCTGTGTGGTTCTTTTGAGATTGTAAGTGATCTCATTCTCTCCAATGTAAAAGGAGATGCAGTTAACTTTCAGGTGTCGAATGCTTTGGCTGCTCTGCCCGATGCCGACAAACCCCGCCAGTTAGCAAAGATTGTGGTGGCCGCTTATAAAACGATTGGCCGCACAAGTAGAGGTCTGAAATATTTTCCAGTGAAGGATAAAAAACAACCACAGGGACAATCTGCAGTGACAGATGCCCAGCCCAAGTCCAAGAAATCGAATTGGCCTAAAAAACAGACACAGGGGAAGCAGACAGTGCAGACTCAGGGTACTTTTCCTGCAATACAAGCTCCTGCGCCATCCGAAAAAGTTTATGATTTGCGCGACCGCGCGATGATTAAATCACCTGATCGTTTTCAGGGTTCTGATCAACGCTCTCCTCGTTCCTTTCAGGACACATCGGCCCCGAAGACCGGTGGAGGAGGAGGGGGTGGACGTGGACGTGGTGGCCAACAAGGACGTGGTCAGTCCCGCCAGACGGACGGCGCAGTGAAGCAGGAGGATTCTACGCCTAGGCGTCCGCAGTTTGCGAAAAAGAAAGTCGCAGCCTTAACAGCGCATCGATATGCCACAGATAGTGAGAACGCGGCTTCGGAATCTGACGTGGGCTCTGACCTTGCTGGACAGCGCGGCGGAGATAACCATAGTCAGAGAGGCGCTGCGTCCACTACTGAGGGTGACAGCGACTGATGTCTACGTTGTGATAGAAACAGCGGATACGAGACTTGCTCCCCCTGAAAGACTATATGAAATTGTCCTGTTAATTGAAGGTGACATACAGCGTACCGTTAAAGGTGTATTTTGGGAGAATCTGTCTTCTACATATGATATTTTGCTTTCGGAGGCTGACTGGCCCCCACCTTTTGTGCTCGCGGCGCCGCGAGGGGAGGAGGTGATCCTACCCAGTTTCGCGAACACTGTCTCGACAGAGCATGCGCAGCATTTTGCAGAAGAGTGGGCTCGGGCTCTCGCGCCGGCTCTGTACCGTAACCAATGTGGTTGGGATAAATTGTCGCCTTGCCACGAAATTCCGTTGCGGTCTCAGCCGCAGCCTCAACCTCAATATCCCATTCGGCGTGAAGCAAAATCTTCCGTCGCGGAAATCCTTGAACAATTGGAATATCAGGGAGTTATTGAAACGTGTGTGTCACCGATGAATAATCCCCTTTTTACTGTGAATAAACCTGACGGTTCATATCGTTTGGTTTTGGATTACCGGCATTTAAACTCGCATTGCCGTAACTGTGCAGTACAGAATACCCACGGCTCTGCCCTAGTGGATAGTCTCGTGCGTAAGCGTTTCAAGACAACGCTTGACATATCCAATGGTTTTTATGCCCACAGATTGGACAGCTTTAGCTCCCAATGGACCAGTTTTACAAGCGCTGGAGTCCAAAAGCAATTCCGGCGTCTTCCAATGGGCTACAAGAATAGTCCTGGTATATTTACCGCTCGAATTGTCTCTATTCTGGAGGCACTAGACCCCGATGCTTTTTCGTATGTGGATGACATATATCTCACAGACGACGATATTTGGGAGCATCTGTGTCGTGTAAATTCTCTTGTTTGCAACTTCGCAGACATGGGTTACAAATTCAACTTTGCAAAATCGCACATTGCTGAACACACAGTGTTGTTTTTGGGCTATGAGCTCAACAATGAAGGTAGAGGTTTGGCTCCTCACTTCTTGGAGAAGTGCGCACAATTGCGCGCACCAACAACACTGAAAAAATTACAATCCTTACTGGGCTTTTTGAATTTCGGCAGAACTTACATTCCGGAATATGCCCAGCGTATCAAGCCTCTGTATGCTTTGATACAACCAACTTTCTCAAAATCATGCTGGCTGCCTGAGCATTCAGCCATTTTGCAATCCTTGCAGGCTGATCTGCTCGCTTCTAAATATTTACTGACTCGTGATAACCACACCAACCTGGTAATAAGAATAATTCCTGGGACGGTGGGTTTCACATACCTCACTTTTAATGAAGGTGACACAGTACCTATTGCTTACAAGTCACACTTGTACACCTCGGCTGAGATGCGGTTTCCCACCGTGGAAAAGGTTTTAACTGCTGTACAGATGGCAATTCTAAAAGAACGTGCTCTGTCACAGGGGAAGCGCATGCTAGTGGTAACACCCTGTCCTCATTTAGAGGCAGTCACGAAAGCCAGTGTACCAAATTCAAAGGCTTTGCACCCTCGGTGGATTCAGTGGGCTGCGTCATTGTCATCCGCAGATGTCATGTTTATTTTTGACGCTTCCTTGAGGTCGCAGGAGTACTTGCAGTATGAATTCGTTCATCCTGCTCCTCTGGCGATGCGACCTTTGGAAGACTTCCATTGCATCATTTACACTGATGGGTCGGCGCAGGTTGCGCATGGCTCTAAACATGCCTACGTTTCCGCATGCGCCATTGTGGTCGGTGCTATGTTGAATGATGAGTTCATTTCCAGGGAGGTACACACGTTGCCCCTGGGCGATTGCACCGCACAATTGGCAGAGCTTCGTGCTCTCTTACTAGCTTTGGAGTACGCAGATCCAAGTGTTACTACTCTAATTGTAAGTGATTCTTACTACTGTGTCCAGTCTTACAATGAAAACTTGTTCTTTTGGATTCAAAATGATTTTCATGATTCCAAGGGTAGCACAATAAAACATAAAATGATCTGGGTTCGAGTGGCAGAGCTTAAGGCTATGTTGCCACTCGTTTATGTGATTCATACTCTCGGTCATCAGCGCGTGGGAGTACACGCTGTTGGCAACTCGCTTGCTGATGAAGCGGCGAAATCAGCAGTATCTACATACTTAGTTGCAGCAGTTACTAGGTCTAAAACCAAGATTGATAGCGACATCTTGGCAGCGGTTGCTGCCTCTGAGAAGGGAAGTAAACATCCTTCGGGATTCCCTTCGAAGTATAAATACCACTTAAGTCCCGAAAAGGTTCCTTTTGTGACAATACCTGATGTTGGGGAACGGCTGATTCCCAACACGGATCGCAGAACAGACTTGATTACGGCGGCTCATGAAGGTGTGGCGTCTGCGCATGCGGGCGTCTCAGCCACTGTAACGCAACTACAACAACGTTTCTGGTGGCGGGGACTGTACAAACAGACGCGTGATTATGTCCTTCTTTGTGACATATGCCAGCAGATTAAACCTTCAACTGCTACGCGTCCGCCTCAGACTCAGTTGTACATTTCTAATAAACCACTAGGCTGTGTTTATTTAGATCACTGCGGTCCATTTTCATCTGATACTGCGTATAAATACATCTTAGTAGCAGTTGACTCATGCACACGCTTTGTGTGGGTATGGCCACATCGCAGCGCTGATTCCCGGACTGTCATCAGAGATTTGCGTATCTTTATAGGGATTTTTGCCTGTGGTACCTTCCATTCGGATCAGGGTCCGGCTTTCGCCTCTAAGGCGTATAAGGATGCCATGACTTCGATGGGGGTCCAAGTCAAGTTTTCGTCACCCTACAGACCCGAGGGTAATAGTGTAGTTGAACGAATGAACCGTGATTTAAAGCAATCTTTGACAGCCCGAGTTATAGGCACTGGCAGAAACTGGCTGGCTCACCTCTATGGCGTGCAGCGTGCTCTTAATAATCTCCCTAGAAGGTCTCTGGGTGGGCGGACCCCATACGAAATGCTCTTTGGCATCAAGATGTTCGTCCCTGACCTTGACGGTCTAGACTCGGTGGTTCGCGCCACTTCCTTTGACGCAGATGAACATTGCAATGTTTTACAGAATCTACAAAAGACGAGAGACACTCTTGCAAAGGAACATTTGCCCTCCACATCGGATGATGCGTTGCAGATCCCGGTAGTTGGCTGGCTACCCCAAGTTGGAGAACTGGTTCGAGAGAAGATCGACAACAAGAAAGAGTTTGGTCCCTCCTATCGAGCTCCAGTCCCAGTGCTTGGAGTGAAGGGCACAAGAACAGTCATTTTACCACCACTTCCAGGTCGTAAGGAAAACAGGTTTATTTCTATTGACAATGTCAAGATACACAGAGTGGCCGATTCTTCTTAGCATGACACCGGCTGTTTCCTGTCCTTCCATTGTGAGAAATTCAATTAGGCCCACTGCTTCTAATAATGAACCTGAGGTGGCCATCGAATTACCTGCTGTTTCCAGTCCATTATTGAATAATTTACCAGGAACTAACCTTGATGAGACAGACTATACATACCCCACTGATTTGTCCATGCCTGACCTGCAAGCTCGTTTAGCCACGGAATCCAGATTTTCATTTGACTCTGCTTCCCTTGCCTCGAAAAAACCCTCTAAAATTGCAGTATATGCTAGCCTGTTTAAAAAACATTTTTTGATACCTCCTTGGATATACATTTGGCTGGTCCTTTTTTCAGTTTACCTTTTTATGTCAATTGGTTTTGTGTTTTATTTTTTTCGAATTATGAATGGACACTATGTCGAGGAGAGAACTTGCATTACTCATTTAAATGGAACTTTGGCCCCACTTTCCTCTTCACATTCTACACATAGATTTAAAAGAGACTTGACTTTGGTTAACATCACAGCGTGGCCTGTTCTGGATGGAATCGCGTGGGATGCAGTTCGTTTTCAGATTCATGGCCCAACGGAAGTCGTTAATGTCCCTAATGTACTAAGAGTTAATATGGGGGATGTGGTGAAACAAAACATTCGTTCTGATGATTGGGATGTTAATGCTGTGGAGAGTTTGTTTTCTGATTTGAAATATTATGCTGCTTTTGATGCTGAGGATTTATATTTAGAATCTGCTAATTATGGTGAATTGTTCTGTTACCAACATTATGGCAATCACTTCTTACACAAGACATCTTCCCGAAGGGATGCGGTTAATTTTACTCAGTGGGAACATTGCCCAGCACCTACACAAGAGAGTTCAGAAACGTTTCTTAAAAAGTATACTTATTTCACTGACTTTAATCAGTCCAATCCCGAGTCCTTTTATTTTAAATTTAACAAACAGCCACTGTCCAAGGTTCGACTTACAAATACAAAATTGTTATATTCAAAGGCCTTCCTGGATCAATTAGTTACTGGAGGGTATGAGTTATGGAAGGATACCATAGACCTTAAATCAGTTTGGGGCTCAAGGGCCTGGCAGGTACAAGGCACTGAGGCTTTGCACCGTGCATGTCTCATCCCAAATCATATGTTGTTTTTAAATGAAACCATTTCCCAGACCACATGCTTTGGATTGGCTACATCTAAAAGGTTAAACACCCCGTCTTTCCCGGAGTTGGAGGAATATGAGAATTGGAGTAATTTTACTAAATTGTCCATTAGAGATATACAGGCTCTGCTTCTGAATTCCTCCTTTAACATTTCCAGTATGAATCCCAAGGGTTGGCTGCTTTGGCACCGTAGTGCTGATTCTTGCCAAAAGAGATTTTTAAATATAACTGACGGTTTTAAGACTGTTAGATCTGATCCCCGTTTTGATTTGAGTCATACTGTCACCACTTACTCAGTGGGCAAGTTGTGTCAAGCTTGGCTGAAACATTCAACTTTACCTGCGGTTATGTATCACCTTTTCAAACTGAATGCAGACGTGGATTTGAATGATTTCATTAAGGGCCCAGCTAGTGGCAGGTCGAAACGTTGGTTATATGGTGTTTACAATGAAATTTGGAAACTCTCACAGATTGAGGCTGCTTCACGCCTTAGGGCTATTGATCAGGCAAATCTTGAGAAAGTTCTTGCAGTTGTTGACATTAGCATTAACGTGCTTTCCTCTAGAATTTACACATTAGATAATATTGTGTCGTCTGTTGTTGATATTGTACATGATGAAGTATCTGTTTTATACCATGGTCAAAATCAATTACGTTCAATCATGCAGTTTGCATGGACACTTCAGACTCTGAAAATGGGTAAAGTTCCCTGGGGATACATGAATGTTTCTTCTTTATTTGCACCGTTTAATTTGACAGACAAACAACGCTTGCTTTCAATGCGTGATGCTTCCTTTTCTATGCTCCATATTGAAAGGTTGGAATCTTTACCTTTTTCTGTGGCAGAAGCCACTGCTGCTACGTGGCTTATCCACGGTTTAATAACGCTGCCTTTTGCTTTATATCAGTTTTCAAATTGTATGAAATATGTGCCAATAGGTCGTTTTGAACCCTTAGGTAGCGGTTTTCTTCATGAGGTCTGGTCACTCCCATACACATACAGATGTTTCAAGGATGAACAAGAAGTTTATCTGACAGGGGATGAGTGTACTGAGACGCCAGATCATTCTTTAATGTGTAGACACATACAGTTACACGGTTCATGTAACAAGGACAGACCGAATATGGCTTGCGTTTTACAGGGCACGCCGGTTCCTGCTATAATCCCCACGTTTAAATTGTTAGAGAATGGTAGTTATTTAATGCTCAATAATGAAAACTGTTGTGGTTTGATTAAAGGTATAGCTTTCATAGTAACAGTTAGTGAGCGAGTTATTTGCTGCAGAAATGTGCTTTATCCTCCCACACGTGAACATAGGGAGTCTTCCATTTGGCCACAGATACCGACCTTGGGAGCAGAATTCAGCGGCATGGCTAGAATAAGAGCTCTATTGTCCCAGAAAGAGGTGGCCTTGAGCTCGGCCCGTGAAACTTTCGTGCTTCACATTGCTAACACCCGTACGGAGGTTCAGGCTCTTTTAAACACTGATTTGCCCTTGCATTTCGGAGCCATGGTCCGTTCTATCTTTAACGCATCCTCCACAACGGGCCTAGCACATTTTTTTAAAGTTGTTAGCGGTGGTCTCGTGACTTCCTTTGAGAAGATTTTTGGAGTCATCCCTGCTTTCTTCCATTCTATTTTTTCATCCTTATTTGGAGGGTTCCCGTTTTTACTTGCTTTAGCGGCTGGCGCATTGGTGGTTTTCTGCCTTTTTAAATATGGCTGCCCTTCCTGTGCAAGACCACGCACAGCTACTACTGACGCGGTTTCGCAACCGCATGCTTGATTACTATGGCACACTGCCGTTAGCGACTCTAAGCACGGCGTTTGGATTATCTTTTCGGTTCTCCTATTTCACCTGTGTCCAGCCTGTATTTCGCTGTCTGACCTGTGATTTCCTTTGGGCCATTGATTTGTGTCTCTGCGGACCAGTATCTTCTGACGTCGATTTTGATCAACTGATGAGTCCTATCATTGCTCACGAGTTGGTTTGTTCTGACGAAAGGATTATGGCCTTGGCGGTGGCACATGGACTAATGGGTCCCTGGGATGTGTTGTCGGCAGCGCAAAATTTCTTGGAACTGAGTTTTCTTGAAAACCCACCGAGCTGTCCTCTGATGGTTATAGAGGATCCGGTGCTGGAAGATCACGTATGTTCCTTTCATCTTTTAAATTGGATGGCTGAACTGTTTTCGGATGAGGACAATGACTTCCTCCTGGAGGCTGTTGCAGCTTACTTTTCATATACAGTCTTATCATAGACACTGCCTCAAATTGACATGCTGATTGATAGCATTTCCTTGATTTTATTGACTTTTGGTCAAGACATTTTATTTTTTGCTTGCCTATTGGCTTGAGCCACATTATATTTGTGGGCTATTTTTTAGCATTAGTTTTTATAATTGAATTTTTATTCATGCTCGTTTATAAATGGATTCTGCTCTCATGTGATGGCACTTCTGTTATCTTATTTAGTCCGTTCTCGGATCATGGGGGGGTGTTGTATAGCTCCTATATATCCTTATATCGTGTTAAGTTAGCATAGGTACATTTGAGATTTAAACGCCATTTTTCCTTTCTTGCAACTTCTGCACACGACCCTTAATTGTTGACTTAGCTTTCAACCTAGTGGTTTGCCGTGGTGTATGTGAGAATAATATGTTATTGCTCTGATATCAGTCTTGTTTAATAAACCATGTCTGCACGGAGAGTGCTGAAGTTTCAGGAGCAACACGATATGGAATTGTTATGAGGTCTGATCTCCACGCTTTCATAGTCATAACACAAGTGCAGCCTTTGCCAACTTGGGCTTGAGGCGGGATTGATATTGCTTTGCACGAGAATTGTTAACACACTTGATGCGGTGCACATGCAGAGAGAGCTGGTGTATGCTGATGTGATTCCTTCATGCTAGGACACTAAGGTATGGGCCCGCCCTAAAACAACCCAAAGAGACCTTCTTAGCTAATAATATAATATATGTGTTAGGGAGGGTGAGATATAAGTGTTGTTAACTCTTATTCATTACAGCATGTTAACATGCTGTCACCATTCGCTTTTTATGTCTTAGTAACTATGCTGATAATTTTGCTACTGATAATAAGTATACTTGTATTATCAAAGATACTGCGCCTGAGAAGACGGCATTAGTAAATAAACATTTCAAATGCACATGTGTCTTCTTTACTCCATGTTCTGGTTTGTAATGATAATATAACGAAAGAGTGTTCATGAGTCCCACGTACCCTGAGGTACTGTAAGTTCATGTTCTGGTTTGTCTAAACATTGGGTGTTTGATATGTCCAATGAGACACTGTAGCTAGCTCGGTAAGGGGTGAGTTGGTTGCTAAGGTAAGTTTTGGGACATCCTAATTTGCCGAGGTTCCACTCCTCTGTGCACAGTTCTGTGTGAGTACAGAAACCCTGCAACAGGGGAAATGCGATTTTTAAGAACTTTCGCACCTGTTTACTACTCTATACGTTCTTTTTGCTTGCAAGCTGGGAAGTCTATATCCAGCTCGCCGATGGAAAAATGCAATTTTTTAGAACTTTCGCATCTGTCAACCACTCAAATATGTTCTTTTTGCTTGTTAGGTAGGATATCTATACCCAGTTTGCTGGGGGCTGAATTTGCCCTTTGAGCTGTTTTACCGTCAGGCTTTAACTAGTACATGCATGCTATTTCTATTCTATTTTATTTTTTACTTATTTGGATTATTGTCTGTCTATCTATATTATGCTAGAAGGTCCTGCTTTTATTTTCCAAATCGAATGAGACCCAACACGCTTGCAGGGCTTCTGTTTTAATAAACCTATGAATACACAGTTTGAATATACAAGTCAATCTTAATTAGAGCATAGAGCAATTGTGCTATTTTTTATCCTTACATCTCATGGATTTAGCATTGAGATACTTATTTCCTTTTGTATGACCTGACTAAGTTTAGTGAACGCGGCTGACGCATTAATCTACAGGTGTTTATTTTCCTTTCTTTAAAGGGGATCATATTTCTTTAAAAATCCTTTAGGAAACAGATACGCAGTGACCATCGGCGAGATCTACGTTCTGCACGACTGCGCAGATATTGACGTGTGATCTTACTGGATTATTTAAGAGCCCTAATTAATTAGACTTTTGTTCGAACCGCCTTATCGCCTGCGGGACGCTTTATCACCCTTGAGCCTTTAATTGCATATCTATTTGCATCCAGGTAATTTATTTAGTTTATTAGGACGGTTTTTCGACTGGAAATCGTTATTAGAAGACATTACTCTAAACAAATTCTTATTATGGTTCTTGCTCCGTACAGGTCAGGGAATTTTGCTTGGCCGCTCTTTTAGAACTAACGACAAGAAGCCGGTTTCATTTCCATGAAGCTGCCTCTACGAGGTACCAATTTTAATTTAGCTCATCTAATGCCTTTGTGACCGCGTTATTTCATGAGATGCCAGGCAGGAATAATTTTTCTTGGTCTACATCTTCCCTTTCTTTTTCCATGTTTTTAACTCGGAGTACCCCTTCTGATCTTTTTTTGCAAACAGCGTTATTCACCGCGTGATGGAGAGAGGGTGAGTGACTGTTAGATTACTTTAGGCAGCGTGTTATTGTTCACACCTGATGAAACTTTGTTCCCAATTTGGATACTTTGTTACAGCGTAGTATTACTCTTTCAGAACCTCAGCGGGACACACTCTTCTTTTTATATCGCTGAAGACTAGCATTTGAATTCTGCAAATCGATCGATCTCAACTGGTGTCACAGCAGGCCCAGCTTTAACTCGTTGCACAATACTCTTCAAATTATTTGGTGAGACATAATATTTTTAGATGACAGCATCTGGCTTTGCTAGCATTTTACGAGTACTACAATTTATGATATGACGATCTTGTTTCTATCTACAGGCCAGAATTGCAGAGAACTAGTAGCGGCCTTCGTCCTTTGCTTCTAGGAGAGTTGAAGCCTTATTAATATTTTCTATTTTTGGTAGGACTGGTAAGCACCAATGATTATTACCTTTGAAACTCGAAATTAATACACTCAGTCATTTACGAATTTTATTATTATGCCTTTTTTCTCTGTATTGATTTTCATTTATGTTACTAAGGGCCAGATGTAGGTAATGAAGATTTTCCGATTCTAAAATACCGAATTTTACCGATTCGGTATTTTAGAATCGGTAAATGAGATGTAGGTATTTATTCGGTAAGTATTACTGAATCGGTATGAGGCCCATAGGAATGAATGTGAATTACCGAATCTGTAAATACCGATTCAGTAAAATAGGGAAACATTCAAGGGTGTCAGGGTATCACATTGACACCCTGTTGCACCCCTGAATAGTGCTTGTTTGCACATGTGTCACACATACATGCCCTAAGGGCATGTATGTCTGCCACATGGCACTGTTGAAAATGCACAGATTTGCATTTTCAAAGGTATTCGTTATTTACCACCAACTAATAGTTGGTGGTAAATAACGAATTCTTAGAGCACATAAGCACTCTTAAAAGTGCTTCCTACATGCCATTTACCGATTCGGTAAATACCGAATCTGTAAATACCGATTCGGTATTTACCGAATCATCTCCTACATCTGAATTGACTCAATACCGGTCGGTAAGCCTGAAATTTACAGAATTTCGGGTTTACTGACTGGTAATGGGCCACCTACATTGGGCCTTGGTTTCTTCAGAATATTGATTTGCTGATTCCTAAACACAGCTGTTCAAGCTTTAGACAGTACAATTGGAATGTTGCTCTTGATCTTTGTCTAGTTTAGTCCAGCTTGACGACGCTTGATTGAGTATATATTTGTTTTTATTCCGGTTTTCTGTCTCTTTTCTATTCACTTTTCTTATTGAGCTTTTTCTCTGTTTATCTTGATTCTATTTTTTATTTGAATTTTCTCTCCTCTCGGGCAGTGCATGTATTTCTATATTAAGTAATTCTGTTAATTTTGTAAATCGATTTATCTTAGAGTGTGACCCTCTGTGCTGTTGACCATTACTTCCCGATACATTTAATTGATTGAATTAATCTACCTGTGATAATTATGCTTGCACAATGAAGTAATGTTATAATTGATATCTTCCTTTTGTCATGTCCCATTGCCTGCTTCATTTAATATACATCATATGCGCCCTGAAGAAGGTGGCACCCAAACGAAAAGGTTTTTCACCGAAACGCACGTCGGCGCTTTGAATTAGTTCCCTCCATAAAAGTACTTGATCTATGTGTTTTTAAAAAAAACGATTAATTATGCTGATAAGTCCTTCTTTTGAAATGTGATGATAAGTCCTTTTGAAAGGAAAATAGGTTTTGACTGATCTAAGTTATTCTGAAGACTTTGTTGTAATGGAGTCATATCAACTGTTAAAAATGTTTATAAGTTATTGCAGTGTTCAGTAGAACAAATCCTCTTTTTGAACTTTAATAGACATTGTGAGGTGGGCTTGGTGTATATTAAGCTTCTTTTGTATATATGTGATGAATGTATTTGTGGTTTCACGTGAGTATGAAGGTGGCTGAGTGCTGTTGAGGGAAAGTTGTGCAATGGGATCTGATTTTTCCGATAATTCTGTAGTTAGGGTGTGTATTTATTATTGCAATAATAATTTTGTATTGAAAATATATATAAAAAAATAATAAATCAAGTAATGAGTACATCTTCTTGAATGCCTTTATATTTATGTTAATGGTCCAGCCAGAGTGGCCCACATAATATATTATGTATGATGTATAGCATATATTGAATTGAAATAGGTAACGTTCATTTTTTGTGAATTTTGGTGTGGGTCATGACTTTGGACAGCTGTGGTCCCTGAGGGGATTTATGACATCATCTGGGTCCCCAATTAAAAATGAAGAATAGGTCAAGAAACTATTGGACACTTTGCAGACGCCTAGCGAAATTGCAGTTGTAAAATGTTCAGAACATAGGAGTGGAAATAACTATGTGACAGTTGTCAACCGTTCTGCTGATGAGTTTGCATGGTATTGTGGTCATGGGTCCTGAACCGTAATTGGAGAATATGTAAATGAATCGGAGACCAGCTTGAACCTGTTGTTGTCAGTGGATTATACTTTGGAAAAAATTAAAAGATTGCAAAAAGAAGTACCAAGGGCAGAACAGCAGAATTGTGTCAAAAGGGATGATGAGATTTGGGGATCAACAGACAAAAGACACATGCTGCCTGATAGTTTACTATCCCCAATCCAGCTGTCATACTGATTCAGATTCCACGTGAGTCTGAGTTGTTCACTGTGGTCAATTTGTGTCAGGCTTTTTTTTTCATACCCTTGTACGAGGACAATCAGTACCTTTTCGCCTTACGGTTCCAGACCCATGCTGCTTGATATTTTGCTATCCCCAATAGCTAGACACTTTAATGATCATTCATATTTTGGTAGGGATGTCATGGGCAGGTTGTTAAGTTAGAACTGGTACCATCCCTGGTTCAGGTTGATGACAAAGTCTGTGCCACCAATGCGTTGTGTACCAGCCAATGAACATAGGCAGAAAGACCCAAGGGGCAGTGAGCCACATAGGGAGATCTGAAGGTGCGTTCAAAAGGTTGTACCTACACTTCTTCAAAATGCCTGGTGAAATGGGCTCAGATATGTCCTGGTGGTTGTATGTATTTTTTCATGGTGAAGCTTATCCTACAAGGAAAAATGAAAGTCTCACAGTAGGTAAGCTTTTGTTGAGGGAATTATTCTCCTAGTTCAAATTTCTGTCTACTCTAGAGTCAGACCATTGAACTCATTTTAATCACGAGATCCTGAAAATCTTTTGCGCAACACTGCAGGAAAAACAGAGACTGCACTGTAGCTATCAACCTTAGGCTTCTGGTATTGTGGAACAGGCCAATAGCACGTTGAAATTCCGTTTAGCCAAGGTGTGTGCTTCTACCTCTTGGAAGTGGACAGATGCTTTGCGTTTGGTGTTGATGAATCTACTCCGTATTCCTGATCGGAGGACAGTACTGTTTCCCCATGAGATATCATAATAGGTAGAACAATGAGGTTGCCTGCAGTACCTGCAAATGCGCTTGTGAACATTGCGGATTATATGATTCTTGACTACTGCAAGGAGCTAGCCGACGTGGTGTGTTCTGTGTCTCATGTGTTTGGAGCTACCAATGCTCTCCTGTATCAGGAACAATGCCATGACCTCAGTCCCGGAAATTGGGTCTTGGTAAAGAAACATTCTTCTAACGATGTGCATGGAGTCTCGCTGGTAGAGGCCTTCCCAAGTAATTTTGATGACCAATGCTGCAGTTATATGTGAAGGTGTGCAGAACTCGGTGCAAGCCTCACACACCAAATGAGTCGAGTGTCCCCTTGATAATGTGACAGTAACTCTGCCTGAAGAACATACCATAGCTGTAGAGCACCAGGAACCACCTGAGGGGGCTCCCAGAATGAGTGAGAGATTAGAGACTTGTTCTCCAAGAGTCTGCAGTATCCCACTTTCAGCCCAAGGAGGTCTTGATATGGTGGCGTCTGGAGTTGAAGCAGATGAAAGGTCCTGACCACTGGCGCAGGTGGAGGCTGACCTTGATCTGGGAGAAGGGTTGAGTGTTGTGGCCAGTTGAGTTGGAGCTGAATGGGCAAGAAGGCAAGGGAGAAGTAGACCAAGTTTGTCTGTTGAACACATACCACAAACTGTCACCGAAGAAATCAAAGCTATTGATTTAGGTGGCAGTGAAGATGAACAGCTCACACTGAGGAGATTGACAAGAGCAAGGGTGGCTTTTCAGAGGTACTCAACCCCTGTGTAGACTTATTTCATGGCCTATGACAGAAACCAAGAGATCTAAGATTTGGATGATGACTGTACAGTGCCAATTGAACCTCTGTGAATATGAACTCATTGTGGAGTGTGGCTTTAGAACTCCTCTTGTCGCTGGATGAACTGAACTGTGTCTTTGTTTGATTTGTGGAACTGAGCCTTGACATTTCGTTTGAAATGTGACAATGTAATGAACCTTGTTGAAGAATTAAGAAGATTGCCTAGGTCTAAGGCTACAGAAGGAGCATCATTTTAGAAGGAAGATGGAGTAGGGGTAGGGATAACTCATGAAGATTGCTGCAAATAAGTTAATTGTGTTTCATCATTATTGTCAGTTTCGCAATTTGCCCAAGTACAATCATACAGAGAGAATCTTATTACTGCTATTTCTATTCAAATGGTCTCATTTTGGAGAAGTTATGAAAACCAATAACCCTAGTAGGCGTAGATTTATAGTGCCTGGAATATTAACATTGATTGTTGTAGCACTCTGTATTTTGTTTGTAAAACTAAACAAGCACCCTCTTTAAGTCCCATTAGATCTAAACCAGCTTCTAGCACCCCTGCATCTGCTGTAGGCAATTTTCGTACTTTCAATTTCAAGCTGTTATAGATGCTTCAAAGGGAGATTTCTCTTCCAATGCTTATTTTAGATTTCTTTATGAGCATATTGACACCTTGGGTGCTAAAGATTTCTATGGATGAACACAGTTCCCTGATTCAGTAGCTAATGGCATCACATATCTTGATATTCCTCTCACTTATGGTATTTCATTTAGTAATAGACTTAATCTTTTGTATAGAGGAGAGATCATTTTGAATATTATTTTTCAAATTATGATTTGGTTTCACAGAAGTCCCTCTGTGCAAACATTTGAATCTACATCCAAATGCTGAACAAACTGCACTGTTTGAAGCTTCTTTCAGCCTCTAAAGAAGCTTGACAATGCCTATACACATAGACAGAATTTGACCTGTGCACTGATATAGCCTGAGACGAAATGTATCGAGAAGCTGAAAGACAGAAGAAGATAATTCAAGATAGATAGAAAACAGGGGAAGATCTAGGGAAAAATTACTGGGATTAGGAGGAGTTAGAACATAAACCTGCATTGACTTTAGATTAGCAAGAAAAAGGCATGTTATGTGTACATAGAGTTAAGACTGTGATCTACAATAAACGTATGGGAAAGAGTGATTGTTACTAAATATTTTATTTGGGAACAAATAACAGAGCAAATCTTGGGTGGGAAAGATCACTTTATTCCCTGAGTTTATTATGTTTTCAGAGCTCATGCTTATTTTTCAATGCCTAGAAATTGGTACAGCTCTTGCTATTTGGTTATTGTCTTTCAGAAGATTTATCATGTAGAACATTTAGAGGTCATCCCTATGGATTGCTTGGTAGGCCAAAAATATAGTAGCAATAGGTAGTGCTTGTGAAAAAGCAGGAGACATTTTGGTGCACTAATTACTTCTGTTGGGGTAGTCTTGAATGATCTTAATATTAGAAAACGTTCTTCTACAGTCAACAAATTAGCTTCTTGTACAGCTGGATCATTGTAAGCTGTAGATACTGAGATGATAGCTATTAAGTCTATGGTTCTACAAAACCGCCTTGCATTAGATATCCTTCTAAAGAAGGAGGGCAGAGTCTGCAAGATGCTGAAGGTTTAACAATGTTGTACCTCTCGCCCTGATAATAGTGAGGTGATAAAACGTTTTTTAAGAGCATTATTGAATTGAAGAAGGATTTCTGAGAACTTGAAGCTACAGATGCATCAGAAGGATTTGGGATATGATTTGCTGCTGCAGGCTATATTGAGCCCTGTCATAGTTATTGAAATGTGTATGATTCGTTTGTTTGTCATGTTTAAAGGATACACGTACATGAGATCAAAGAAAAGAGATGAGCATGGAAGGAGAGTTAAGAGAAAGAGAAGGGATCTAAAATTGGAGAACAGTCAGTGTAGGTTTTTATGATGAGTTGAAGCATCTGGAAAGCACAAGGCATAACATGCTAAGGGCAACTAAACTTTGAGCTGTTCTCAAGAGAAAGATTCATGTGATATTTTGATGGCTATCGTTGCCACCAGATGGGTGTTTGGAGCAGGGAAATTTTGGCTCCACCCTATCTATGTCATCTATATGCATTTATACAATTATATACAACATTTATATTTGTATCATTTAACCTCATTAACATGTGTGGCACATTTAAATTAATTAATAATATGTGTTAGACCTGGTATCCTTGGTGTGGTTTGCCCCCTGACTTTTTGCATTCAGAGCTCCTCTTTTGCTGACCTTAGGACTCTGTGCACTTTATCACTCTTAGCCTGTACTAAAGTGCTTGTGCTCACTCCTCTAAACATGGTACGATTGACTTATAACTGATTGGCATACATAATTTACTTATATGTCCATGGAAAGTGGTACTAGATGTACCCAGTGCCTGTAAATTAAATGATAGTAGTGAACCTTCAGCACTGATTGTACTGCCTACTTAAGTAGCCTTTTAAACATGTCTTAGGCCTGCCATTGCAGCCTGTGTGTATAGTTTTAAAACTGCCATTTCAACCTGGCAGAACAAACCTTTTGCTATGCCTAAACCTTCATTTGAAATACCTGCTGCTGAAAGGACTGCACTCTGCTTGCCAGCTCCCCTAAAGGACTCTGCTCCGGAGGACTTTACTGACCTGTTGCCTGCCACCCTCTTGCCTGGATGAGAAAACCTGGACATGCACTCTGAATGCAGGACCCCAGTGTGACTCCAAGGGCTAGTTGGCTGGTCTCCTGATCAAAAGGCTCAGGGATATAAGAGGCTTTCCACAACCTTGAACCCAGCATCTGGACTCTGCCATCTGTGAGTTCTGTCCTCACAGATGGTGCAACCCCAGTCCTGGGCCCTTGAAAGTGGGCCTAAAGGTGCTTCTGCCAATCCCAGCTGTGGCCCTCATCAGAACTGACTCTAAGCAATGGAAAGCCCTGCAAAGCCTCGCCACACAGCTGTCCGCTTCATTGGAATCATCACTGAGCATTGCCTAGACCCGCAAAGCCTTGCAGCATGGCAGCCAGCTCATCGGAATGGACGCGAAGTGATGCACGGCCCACCAAGCTTCACAGCACAGCCCCCTGGATGACAAAAAGCAACATCAAGCCCCACAAAGCCTTACCACACAGCTTCCTTAGAACTGACCACACACCAAGATCTAAGGTGTTGTGTTCAAGCTGACCTAGGTGTTACCTATAGCCAACTCATGTTCCATTGAAGTCGACCTGAAGTGGGACTTTGACCTGGCCCGGTGCAACCAGATTACCATAGGTGGTGTTTTGTGCTTTTTGGTGCTGATTGGATTTCTGTTGTTTTGGTCTTATTTATTAGATACTACTCTATTGTTCTAATTTGATGTGGGATACTTCTAGTCTGATGTTTTCCCTTTATTACTGTTTGAAGTTTTGTGCTAATACTTTACACATTGCCTCTAAGTTAAGCCTAACCACTCTGTGCCAAACTACCAGAGGGTTGAGCACAGGTTAATGTAAGACAAGGATGGTGACTGCTGCTTGAGAAGGGTTTCCCCCCTTCAACTATTAACCCAATTTCTTACATTGATGTTCGGGATGAGGATTAGGACTTGTGTTTTTGCAGTGCCACATAGTAATTTTGTGTTAAACTACAATCCAATATCTGAGACCAATTCAAGTTTTAAATTCTTCCTGACTTGTCTTTTTGTTTTTCCAAGTTATCCTTACTTTATCTGACTGTGGTAAATAAATAAATAATACCCTATTTTTGACTAGGCATATAGCATAACAGATAGCTCAATAAATAAGAGTCAAGATTCGAGGTAGTAGGAGTTTCTGCAGGTTTATTACAGCATAAGGACAGGATCAGGACAACCTGCATAGGATGACCCAGCAGCTGCTGCGGCCGGGTCTGGGATGAGCGCGCTAACTTTTAATAACAATACATGAACTTATATACATAGCGCAAACACATAGCATTACATTGCAGTAGGCGTAGCAGTGGGTGGAGCAGAAGGCGTGACGCGTAGCAGTCGCGAAAGATAACAGTAAAAGTAGGTGTAACTGGGCGTATACATAGACATGTGGTGCAAACGTAACAGAATATGTCATGAATGGGGCGGAAACATAGGAGGGGGCTACCTAAGGAGCCGGGACCTCTAACCTGGTGGTGCACGCAAACTGGCAATGACGTATTACTAGGAGAAGCTGGGGGCTATGAACTCTGTGCTAGGAGCAGAGACTAAAGTCTGGAGGGTCGGAGCGACTTGTACCTAAACCCTATCTAGTATCTGATGTTTAGGGAACATGTTGATATAAACTAGAAGTCAAGAGGGGAAAGGCTAACTTGATTCTAAGACTGGACCATGCATTATTCTACATGTAGTGCGTGATGAAGAATATTAAATGACCATTAAATACAGTATTTCTCTAACATGGAGACGAGAAGGCTAGACAATGACGGAAACTATTGATGCAGTTCAGTAGCTTAGGAATGCAGAGAAGGAGGACTGAACTGATAGCTGGAACTATAACATACTTTTGGCAGACTCAGAGGCAGAGCCAAGCTGCACCGGGCACTGCGAGGCAGGAAGTAAGTGAAGGGTCGAGGATACAGGTGGGGGCTATATCGCTCCTCAGCGAGGCTTCAGGAGACAGGAGCTGAATCTGTGGTCCGGGCCCTTTTGAGGCCTGGAAACGGGGACTTTATAATGGAATAACGTGCACACTGAGAAACGTGGCAACGTAACTTTACATAGGCCTGATATTCGTAGTATTCACGAGGACTGGAAACTAGCATACTAAAGGTGGACACAACTGTAATTGCGTCATTAATCGGACATGGGGAATACATATGCATATTTAATCATGCACACATAACATATGATGGATGAGGCGTAGGGACACAGAACATGGCAAAATTTACTTTTCCACATTCCCTCCTTGTCACTACGTTTCCATCAGGAAACATCAATATTCATGATACCGTCTATCATTTCATACAGTACCATTTGCTCGTCTCGAATTATCTTGGAACGGGATTTAGAACAGGGCTTGGGACTAGGAATACAAGAGGTAGCACAAATGCCGCAAATCGCAGGGCCACATTGTATACAGAGGCAGCAGCTAAATATGATCGCTACTGCAATACTTAGAAAAGACAGGACTTTCCATCCCCATGCGGAAATTATATTCCAGAACCAACCGGACCATGTCCAGGTGCCTGGATCTTGGTGTAACAGATGGGCAATTTTATGGAGTCTGGTTATAGCTGAATAAACAGACGGCGCGTTATTTGGAATGAAAACGCAACAACTAGATCCGATGAGTCTACAGGCCCCGCCCCTATCGGCCAGTATGACGTCAAGGACGAGACGATTCTGTAAAACGACAATTCTCATAAAGGATTGCTCTTCGGTTAAGTTACCTAGAGCGGAGGCAGTCTCATCTACTACAGCTTCAAGGGTTCTTGTTAACCTACGGATTAGCTTACTATTTACAACTGTGCCTAAATAAGGGAAAACACCTTTATCTATATCAATGAATTGCTCTGCGGCGGTTTCAGTATAATCGACAATCGGGAGATTTCTCTTGTGTCTAGTATGTACTAGGAAGGAATTCCTATGGTAGTCAGGTGGGGCTAGAAAAACAGGCGGCAGTAGGAAGGCAATGTAACAGGTTCCCTCCCAATCGAGGGGCAGACGAACATATGCAGTTTGACCACAAACAAAATAAGAATGACGTGAGGCTTTAAAAATAGATTTCCCACTGTCACTATACTGAATAACAGTAGTACATTCACTATGGCCTACGTGTACAGAACCATAATTACGGACACATAATTCGCCTTTGACTGGTAGTACTGAAATAGCAGGTGAGTCTGGAGTAGTATCAGACTGAACATTCAGGACCATGAAATTCGACGAATAGTTACCTAAATTATACACTTCATTTTCTAGATCTAACCCGGTTCTGTGGGGGAGACCTTGCTTGTCTGGGAAACATGTACTGTTAAGAAAAGACATATCTGTTGAGGATGACGTTAACGTGGACCATGCTCCACACGAACCATTATGTGAAAAAGGATAAGGAAAGAGTGGCAGAACTCCCTTCGGTGTCTGGAAAGGGGGGAGTCGACCACACACCCAACAATTAGTGGCATTGCTGGTCTGGTGTGAGTAATGTAACATGCGGATAAATGTGTTGTTACGCATAGCGAGGCGGTATGAATATTCGTAAGGAGGCAGATCACTAAACGTGTGCTCTACTGTAACATTAGCAGACTTATTTACATGAGGAACTGAGAAACACAGGAAAAGTGCGTAGCTAGTGCAGGAAATCATTATGCTGATGAATAATATGAAACTTAGAAAAATGATACATTGAATTGAACTTTGACTGACTCTCTCACTATGGGGGTCTATTTTATACATGTCAGAAACAATCTAACCGTTTCACCTAGGGGAGGACTTATACAATCAAACTGACTGACTTACTAGACCGTAGTTTTTGCTTATACTCCTGTTGCGGAGTTTTCTCTAACAGGGAAGGGGTTGTAACAATGTCTTTTGCGGGACAGTCCTTTAAAACAATGTCTTGGCAGTCTTTAAAATCCTGGGACTCCTTGGAAATGTTTTTAGAAACGGGTTTCAATCCATTGAAAAGTTTTACATGAGAAAGGTGGACCCACCCCTTCCTGCCTTCCAGCTTGACGGCAGTACGGGTGGTCAAGAGGACCTGACGTGGCTCCTTCCAACGAGGTTCCAGCGGACTTGATCTGTCAAAATTCCGGACCATCACAAGGGAACCTGGAACGATTTCATGCGGTGCCACCTCGGTATTGTCTGGAAAGGCGGCGGCAACCTGTGAACGACATGAGTTGAGGGCAGACATCAAGGAAGCTAGGTAATCTGTCAACATATTACATGAAACATCGGTAATACTTCGGGGTCTAGGAGTACCCCACATGTTAGGGGGGCGGCCGAATACGACCTCATACGGGGACAGACCTGATCTGGAATGTGCGACCATGCGCATATAAAATAGAGCAACTGGCAGAGCTACTAGCCAGTCCACACCTTTTTCTTTACAAACTTTTGCAATACGGATTTTCAGGGTCTGATTATGTCTCTCGACTAGACCGGCTGCTTCAGGATGGCGTACACAATGGAACTTCCACTGGTACCCTAACAACAGGGAAACATGCTTCATTAACTCTGAGGAGAATGGCTGACCGTTATCAGAATATACGACTCTAGGGAGTCCATATCTAGGGAAGAATTCACGAACCAACTGCTTGGCAGTGGTCGCGGCTGTGTAATCTGGGACTGGATATGCTTCTGTCCACCTGGACAAAGCGCATACTACTACAAGGACATACTTGAAACCTCGACATCGCTCCATTTGAATATAATCCATCTGGAGGACCTCAAAAGGGTGGTCAGGGGGCTGGAAACCACCTTGTTCCACCGGGACACTTTTACCTGGATTAAACTGACAACATATCATACAGGTACGGACTTTCTGCTTGGCTGCAGCTCATAAATGCTTGTTGAACCAAATGTTCTGGATACTGTCTAACATAGCTTTTTCTCCTAAATGTGCTGGACTATGTGCGGTATTGATAATGACTTGAACCATAGAGTCGGGGAGAAACCATGTGGCTCTACCCTTTGTTAACCATCCTTGATCTGTCTGGACCCCTCCTTGTTCGGACCATTTCTTGATTTCCTCGGGAGTAGCATGTAACTGGATATCTATGACATCTTGTGTAGGGTCCTTAACTGTCATGCATGTAGTCGGATCTGGAGTATGTGTCTGATTAACTGGAATGTCTAGAGTCTGTGCTGTAAGCTTGGCTGTGCGGTCTGCTAGATCGTTACCTTGGGAAATAATGTCAGTAACTTTCGTATGTGCTTTGCATTTCATGATAGCAATGGATGTCGGTAAATGTATGGCATCTAACAGAGCTTGAATAAGGAGACCATGCTGAATCTTGGTTCCATGAGAAGTCATGAAACCTCTCTCCTGCCAGAGCACTCCGAAGTCGTGTACAACTCCGAATGCGTAACGTGAATCTGTATAAACATTAACTTTCAGGTTCTTGGCGTGTATACAGGCTTGTGTCAGAGCAACTAGCTCTGCTGCTTGAGCGGACAGGGTATCAATACGGTGTGTTTCAATAACTTCGGTGTCAGTAGTCACTGCATACGCGGCGACTAGTTCTCCTGTACTAGTTCTCATACATGAACCATCCACATAAAGTGTCAGGTCAGGATCTGGTAACGGAATGTCTGTCTTGTCTTGGTTTTGTCGTAATGTTAACTACTTCCACACAGTCATGTGGGTCAGGGTTCAAACTGACTGATGGTAACAGTGTAGCAGGATTCAGGACGTTGCAGCGTCTAATTTCTATGTGTGGCTGGAACAGTGTCAATTCATAACCTGTTAAACGTGCAATTGTCAAGTGCTGAGTTTGTGTTCGGTTTAAAAGAACTTCCACGGAATGTGGAACTTGTACTGTCAGGGAATGTCCTAAAACTATGGAATCACTTTGTCTGATAGCTAGTGCGGTGGCTGCAACTGACTTAAGGCACGCAGGCAACGCCTGGGCGACTGGATCTAATGTGCTAGAAAAGTAAGCACAGGGCTTGGATTGTCCTGCTTGATCTTGTGTGAGAACAGATAATGCTGTACCTTCACGTTCAGTAACGAAAAGTGTAAAAGGCTTACTGTAGTTCGGTGTAGCTAGAACTGGAGCTTGACATAGGGCTTTCTTTAACTCGTTGAAACTAAGTGTATGTTCAGATGTCCAAGGGAGGACAGTCGATACGGCTGCCTCCTGTGTCGTTAACTGTATCAGTGGCTTGGCTAGAAATGCATACTGGGGAATCCATTGTCTACAATAAGAAGTAAGGCCGATAAAAGCACGTACCTCCTTCTGGGTTCTGGGCTGGGGAAGACTCGCTATTAACTGGATACGGTCGGGTGTCAACTGCCTACCCCTCTTGGACAGCAAGTGTCCTAAGTAGACCACTTGCTGGACACAGAATTGAAGCTTCGAAGGGGACACCTTGTGCCCCATCTCGGCTAGAAAATACAAGACTGTAAGTGATGCTCGCTCGCAAGCACGTTCAGAACGGGCTGTGATCAGTAGATCATCGACATACTGGAGCAGGGCAGTGTCCGTTGGCATGTGAATGTTGTCTAGTTGTCTCTTAAGTGCCTGACTGTAAATACTAGGACTTTCTGTGAAACCTTGAGGAGCGCGTGTGAACATATAGCTCCTTCCATTTAAACAAAATCCGAAAAGAAACTGGCTGTCTGGATGAATTGGAACACTAAAAAATGCATTCTTGAGGTCGATGACAGTGAAGAACGTGGCTTCAGAATCAATGGCTGTTAATAGGGAAGAGATATCTGGGACAACTGGGTACTGCGGAATAATACATTTATTAAGCTCTCGTAAATCAATCACTAATCGATATACTGGGGGTGCATTTGGATCAGTACGTTTCATGACTGGAATGATCGGAGAATTACATACATTGGAGTCAGTTTCTACAACTACTCCTTGAACAATGAGCTCGTCAATAATTTTGGATAAGGCTGCTACAGCCTCAGGTGGCAATCTGTACTGTCTGATTCGTGGTAACACTACACCTGGTTTGAGAGTCACACGATAGGGTGTGATTTGCATATAACCTACATCTGTTGGACCTTGTGCCCATAGATGCTGCGGAACATTAGACAGTCTGGAATCAAAATCTCGTAATACATAGTGACCCTTAAAGTCACGTAGGAACAGACGTATTCCCTCTGGGGAACAGCAAATGACTGCACCTAACTCTTTCAGTGTCTTAATGCCTAATAGATTCTCTGGACATGACTTAGTAAGTAACAGATCAGTAGTGCGGGACAATGGACCTACTTCTAGAGTAACTGGCTTTGAGATCTCATTTATAATGGGTTTTCCTGAAAAATCCAAGGGAAACATTTCTTGAGCCTGAGAGCGGAGCCCCTGGAACTTCGGCATGACTAATTGTGGTCCTACTTGCCCCTGTATCGATCAAAAACTTTCTGTCTTTCCCTAATACTTGACTGTGAACATAGGGACCTTCTTGATCTACAGGTATCGCGATGAGAGGCAAGCCTACCTCCCTCTCTAGGCTGTTTCATGAATATGGCTGATACTCTGGATACTCGGACTGTGCATACTGGTACATCTGCGATGTAACGTGCTGTGTTGCAGCAATAGGCTGCGGTGCTGGAACTGTCTGTTGTGCATTCTGTGACTGAGGAGTCTGTGAAACTTGTTCTTGTCTAGGCGGACGTGGTCTTTCTTTAGTCTTACCAGTAGCTATGTTATGTTTCAGAACTGCACACTCGTTTATAAAATGACCTGGCTGTTTACAATAATTGCAGTTCCCTTTAACGGGAGCTGCAGGATGACTGGCTTGATTCGGACCCCTCTTCTGACTGTCTTGAGGAACAGATTGTGCAACTAGCACTTTCATTTTCGTGTCTTTCATACGTTTTCTTTCGTGTTCTTGCTCTTCTCTGATTCTATTCTGGTGGTATTGGAGCATCTGGAGCATCTGGGACGGAGTATTTGCTTGCCAGGTGCTTTCGACTTTCAAAACTCGATTTTTAATTTGAGGACTTGAATTCTCGACTAATTTAGTAACGAAAAGGTGAGGGTATGACTCACTACTTGTCTTGAGACCACTGTTAATACTAAAACATTTTTCAAATCTAGAATAAAAATCACTAATATCTTCGTCTTGTTTCTGTTTACAGGCTGAGATTGCATCCCAGTCTTCTTTTCTAGTTGTCAATAATCTGGGTAAAACTTGAATCAATAATTCTGGTAATTCTTTACATTTATCTCCAAGACCGGTACCTGGTACTCGAGCCTTGTCTTCAGCTTCTAGAGCTGTCCAATCGATCTTTTTCTCTCCCACCTCCCATTCTTTTTCCTTTAGCTTTTCATACACCCCTGCGGGTAACAGGACCTTTAACATTTTAATGATATCTGGGTAAGTGTATTCTCCCATACGGAGCATGTCTTTTAATTCTCTATGGAACCCTGCTGGATCTTTGTCATGACAGGGAATTAATTTCTTCATTTCAAGAAGTTCCATCTTTGTTATTGGAGTGTATACAAACACTCGTTGCATTTCGCCACCCGTTCCTCTGACTGGGTGGACTTCTCGTAACGGATTCTGTCTGTCTATGTAGAATGATTTACTTTCTGGGAGGGAGACATGAACAAAATGTGGGTTCAAGAACGTTCTATATTTGTGGCGTTGTTCTAGAATGACACTAATTAAATCGGTACCTAGACCTCTCCATTTATACTGGAGTAACTCGTTCAGGATATCATGTAACGGACCTGGGTCAGAGTGTTGACCCTCATACAGAGTAATGAGGTGCTGAATCATATACATCAGAAACATTTGTGCCACTATTTCGTCTGGAAAAGTGGTAGAATCAGTAATCCATCGGACTGCTGATCGGGCTAGTTCTTGTTCATGCATGGTACTTAACTCACTATAACCGATTCGTGATTTCAGAATGTGATCGGTAGCTTGAAATACTTGTTCTAGAGAACCTTGTTCTGGTGCTGAATGATGAAAAATAGACTTGGGTTCTAGGCGTAAATGGCGATCTGGAAATCTAGATTTTCCTACATACGCTATTCTGGCGGGATTCTCGTCCTCTTCTTCTTCAGGATCAGAGATACTTTCTTTCTCGCTTACTTGTGCTGCTTTACGCTGTTCGTGTATCTTTATTATCTCTTTACGGATTTTCTTGTACATACTCTCCATAGCACCGACGGTCTTGTGCTTACCCTCGGCTATATTATCACTCCACCTTGTCAGGATTCTCATTTCGGCGGAATCTTTAGACGGGTAATCTTGTTCTCTTATTAGACAATTGATCAGGAACTTTAATATCATGAGCTGGATCTCGGCTTTCCTTTGAGACATAGTCTCGCTAATACTTTCTGGATCATCCCCTGTACGGATGAAACGATATATTCTGTCTAGATCTTCTTTCATATTCGGTAAGGTGACTAGATACTCGGCCACCTTTCTTACGCGAAATGAA
The DNA here is from genome assembly GCF_964261635.1 of Lissotriton helveticus. NCBI lineage: Eukaryota > Metazoa > Chordata > Amphibia > Caudata > Salamandridae > Lissotriton > Lissotriton helveticus. The sequence continues at coordinate 1,063,054,659 of NC_136070.1, read as the reverse complement.
TATAAAACCATATTATCCTCGCCTGGGACTGGATCATAGGAACATTCGGCAAGGGATTTTCTTATTTCTGCAACAGACTGATACCTAGGCGTACGCTGTGATGCTTGTGCATGTAATTCGGCTAACGTTAAACGCTTGTGTGGCGGCGGGGTTTGAGGAGGACCTCCTCCTGCAGCCCCTAAACTAGAGTCGTCTACTGAGGCTCTACGTCCTGGCAGAGTGGGAAATGGAAATGTAGGCTGGACTTGTATGGCGGGCTGGACCGGGGGTACCGTAACAGGTACTCCGGTGTCTGGAGGAGCGGGAAGTGCCTGATTTACAGGGACTGGCGGAGCGCGAACAGGATTTGCATATTCTGGGACTGTGTCGTCCAAATAGGACGAAATAAAAATATCAGCTGCGGTCTGTTTGTGACGTAGCTTGGTCGGAACTAATGGTGGCGGGAAATTACTGGATGCCTCTGGGGTCGCTTTTGGCAAGCCCTCGGCAAGAAGAGGATACATTCCCTTAATGAGGGCATGCCTCTGTCTGTCTGACTGTTCGGCTTTGACTCGTTCACCTATCTCGATTAATTCTCTTTCTTGGGCTCGTTCTTGGGATTCTCTACTTAACTCTGACTTTCGGACTTCCTTTTCGGTTCTTCTATGCGCTTCTTTACGCCATAACTCGATGGCATCTTTCTGTGACTGTCTGGCTTTCTTTTTCCATAATGCTTCTTCTACTCGCATGATACATTCGGCATCCCATGTACCCGATACGGGCCATCTATACTTTTCTTCTAACTGTTTGGTATACTCTACCCATAAATCTAGATACAATATGGCGCTTATGCCATGTTTCTGATACATAAAGTGACCTGGACTGTCCCTAGGCGGGACAGGAACTGCTTCTTCTAATAAACCCTTTCTAGTTTTTAGCTGACGTAATCTTGAAAAGAGCGGCATTGTAAACTTGAATCGGAACACAATACAATACACGAAGAACAATAACAATTGGGAAAACAATTCAGGCATACCACGACATTGGAATTACATTAAACAATATCATAACATAACAGTTCGAACAGAATATTACCTGGAATACTTGAGAACAGAAACAGAACAGAATTTCTCGAGAATGGAACAGACTAGAATTACTGGATGCACTGCTGAAACAGTACGGAACATACCGGTCCCATAAAGGAACGCATCAAGACCCGTATCCACCTAGGTGAACACTTCGTTTGTGAGTCTGGGCACCACCAACCCACGGACCAGGAGTCAATTTAGATTGGTCCTGTCTAGATACTACCCCAGCAATGGTACTCACCGGGCAGCAAGAACGGAAAGCCTCGGACGGGACTGGGCTGACGACGACGGACTTCGGACTTCAGTTACGGGTGGGCCTCCGGATACCTCGGACCTTGGACTCTCGGCTTGGGCTCTGGTCGGGACTCGCCGCGTTCCTCCACCGTCTCGTTCGGATGCTGGACCGCCTCCTCCGTCTCCTCCGTGGGCCTGAGGGATACTTGAGCAGAAATATCTGCCACTGCGCAGAAGAGTTCCGTCACGACTGTAGAGGGTCAGGGGGTCGGCGTGGCTTCACCGACGCGTGGGGAAAGGGCAAGTCCCTGTTCGGGCGCCATTATGTGGTAAATAAATAAATAATACCCTATTTTTGACTAGGCATATAGCATAACAGATAGCTCAATAAATAAGAGTCAAGATTCGAGGTAGTAGGAGTTTCTGCAGGTTTATTACAGCATAAGGACAGGATCAGGACAACCTGCATAGGATGACCCAGCAGCTGCTGGGGCCGGGTCTGGGATGAGCGCGCTAACTTTTAATAACAATACATGAACTTATATACATAGCGCAAACACATAGCATTACATTGCAGTAGGCGTAGCAGTGGGTGGAGCAGAAGGCGTGACGCGTAGCAGTCGCGAAAGATAACAGTAAAAGTAGGTGTAACTGGGCGTATACATAGACATGTGGTGCAAACGTAACAGAATATGTCATGAATGGGGCGGAAACATAGGAGGGGGCTACCTAAGGAGCCGGGACCTCTAACCTGGTGGTGCACGCAAACTGGCAATGACGTATTACTAGGAGAAGCTGGGGGCTATGAACTCTGTGCTAGGAGCAGAGACTAAAGTCTGGAGGGTCGGAGCGACTTGTACCTAAACCCTATCTAGTATCTGATGTTTAGGGAACATGTTGATATAAACTAGAAGTCAAGAGGGGAAAGGCTAACTTGATTCTAAGACTGGACCATGCATTATTCTACATGTAGTGCGTGATGAAGAATATTAAATGACCATTAAATACAGTATTTCTCTAACATGGAGACGAGAAGGCTAGACAATGACGGAAACTATTGATGCAGTTCAGTAGCTTAGGAATGCAGAGAAGGAGGACTGAACTGATAGCTGGAACTATAACATACTTTTGGCAGACTCAGAGGCAGAGCCAAGCTGCACCGGGCACTGCGAGGCAGGAAGTAAGTGAAGGGTCGAGGATACAGGTGGGGGCTATATCGCTCCTCAGCGAGGCTTCAGGAGACAGGAGCTGAATCTGTGGTCCGGGCCCTTTTGAGGCCTGGAAACGGGGACTTTATAATGGAATAACGTGCACACTGAGAAACGTGGCAACGTAACTTTACATAGGCCTGATATTCGTAGTATTCACGAGGACTGGAAACTAGCATACTAAAGGTGGACACAACTGTAATTGCGTCATTAATCGGACATGGGGAATACATATGCATATTTAATCATGCACACATAACATATGATGGATGAGGCGTAGGGACACAGAACATGGCAAAATTTACTTTTCCACATGACTGTTGGTGTCTGTGGCCTAACCTACAAAGTTGAAATTTGAGCTCCGCAACCTGAAGAGCTACACTGTGGAGGAGCTCAAGGAATTTTGCAAGCAAAGGGGTCTGCCTGCCAAAAGGAGCACTAGGAAGTAAGACCTCCAGAAGGCTTGAGAGCATGGGTGAAGGCCCACCAGTTGCCACTCACAACAGAGTACAAGGATGGAGAGGATGATGTGGAGGGCCAGGGGATGCAGAGCTCAGAGGATTGACTTGACCCCCAAGTTGGAGCTCCCTGCAAAGGAAGAGTCAGTGTGTCTTCTCCAGTCCTGTCCCCAGAGGAGCTGGTGGGCAGGAAGGCTGAAAGGAAGTTCAGTTTGCAGATGGGCCAGTTGAGAATGGAGGAAATGAAACTGACCATGGAGGCAAAACAAAAAAAGGATGAGACTGAGAGATCCCTGGCAAAGGAGAAGGCTGAGAGAGCCTTGGAGGAGACGCAAATTGCCTATGAGCTACGTTTCAGAAAGCTGGGCATCAGAGGTAAGCAGGAGTCCAGCAATAATAGTGGCAGCTTACCAACAGTGCCCTCTGAAGACAAGAGACAAAATGTTCCTACAGATCTGGTGCATGACTTTGTTGTGGGGGAAGACATTGAGAAGTGGTTTGAAGCTTATGAAGTAGCATTACCAATGTACTGGATCCCTGACGAGGCTTGCGTGGGCTAGACTCTTGAAGCATATCTCTAGCAAGGAGAAGGACACCCTACTCACCCAGGAGACAGGATGAAGGAAACCCCATGAACAAAACTCTTGTAAGGAAATGTGGCCTCACCTCTTGGAAGTATAGGCAGAAGTGTATGGACGGCCAGAAGTTGCCCCAGCAGTCCTGTGTGGCTTTTGTGGATTCCTTTTGCAAAGCACTGGACGCTTGGGTGAAGGGCAGTGAGGTGATTAATTACAAAGGGCTGCATGATTCGTTTGCAAGAGAGCACATGTTCAGTTATTGTTTTCCAGATATGCACAAACACGTAATTGATAGTTAGCTCACTGACCCCAGGGAGCATGCTAAAGAGTTGGACTGCTGGCTCAGAACCAGGGTACACAAAAAGATATCTAAGGGGCATCACCAACAAGGGTGAGCAGGGCCCCCATCAGAAGGAGGAGGGGGTGACAAACATGAAAACAAGGAGTTGTCTAAAGGTCCCCAAACTGGTGCTAAGGATCAGGGCTCCCAATCCAAGCCTGAGCAGAGAAAAGTGGTTCCCTAATAATAAGTCCTCAATGAAGCAACCCCTAAAAGTGTTATGAGTGTCAACATGTTGGGGACAACACAGAGGGTGCCAAGTGTCCCATGCAGGCACAGCCCCCCACTGTTGGGCAGACACCAGGGTTGGTTAATGCTGTGCTTGGGGAAGAGATTCCCCTAGATAGTGTGGGGGAGAGCGTAGAGGTTACCTTAGTGTCCCTGGGAGATGGAGAGATGGTGCAGAATACTCACATGCCTAGTAACACTAGGATATATAGGCAGTGAGTTGCCATCAACAGGCAGAGGGTAGACACTCAAAGAGACACTAGATCCATCATGACAACTATCAGATGTCATCTGGTGGGATCAAAGCAAGTAGTCCCTAATTGCATTCCACCAGATTATTGCTGTTGACATCCATGAGAGTCACTACCCAGTGGCTCCGGTTCCTTTAGAGTGTCTGCTTGACAATGACCATAACATGTGTATTTGTAAAGCGCACGTTCTCCCAACCAGGGTACCTTGGAGCTAAATAACAGATGATTAATGTTACCCAACTCAATGGTACTCATTGTATCGACCAGAGGTGGATGAAAGGCTGAGTGGAGCTGCTGGGATTTGAACCTGTGGCCATGAGGTCGAACACAGGACCTTGAAGTGGATGCATTAGTCCACTGAGCCACCATGCCCTCTGTAAAGAGGTGGATCTCAGGCCATACTTGGAGAGGTGAGGGTTGCCTGAGTAGGTGTGCCTAACCACACGGTCCATGGCTGGCAGGGAGGATAGTTGGGAGGACCTGAAGCCTGGAAGAATGTCCCAGGTGCCTGCCAAGAAGAGGAAGGGCAAGGGACATAGGAAACCTGCCCCCAAAACTCCCACGGTCCGGGACGAGGCGAAGGGTGAGGGTGACGTCCCAGTACCTAGAGGGAAGGATATTGTTACCCTGGGGATCCTACCAAAATTGTGTAACTCGCAGAGGGGTCCCACAGGGAAGAGGTCTGCAAGGCACAGAAGGAGTGCCCTACTCTTGAGGGTCTGCAGTAGCAGGCTGAGGTTGAAGTAGCTGGCAACACCTTTAGTGAGCACATGATTTACTGGGAGAATAGTCTCCTGTATAATGAACCTAAGGTTACTGAACCTGGTGCAACCCATGAGGTTGTGGTCTCTCGGTGCTACAGAGCCATCCCACTGGAATTAGCTCACGATGTAGCTCTGGCAGGTTATCTAGGGCAGGACAAGACCTTTGACTGGCTTGACACCCACTAATTAGAACCAGAAAAGTAGGGTTTCAGATACGTTCTATAGGCTATGTCCTACCTGCCAGGCAAGTGGCAAGTGTGAAGGGAGGAGCACAAGGCTCTCCTGCAGTCATTCCCTGCCTTTGGCACTGCGTTTAAACAGGATGGCATCAACATTGTTGGGTCTCTGGACCCCAAAACAGCTGTAGGCAACAGGTTCATCCTGGTCTTGGTGGACCATACTCGGAGGCTATCACTCTAAAGTCAGTGACTAGGCCTACAGTGACCAGGGCACTAATGGATATATTTACCCGTGTGGGGGATGCCTAAGGAGGCAGTGTCTGACCTTGGTACCAAATTCATATCAACGTGCCTGTGGAAGGAGTGTGAAGTAACTTACAAGTTATCCACTTCTTACCAGCCCCAAACTAACGGGTTTGTGGAGAGGGTTTCTTTCAGTCCCTGTGAACTTCTGTAGAGGCACACTGTGAGAGGAACTCTAAGTCTAATGAAGTAGGCCTGGGAGCCAGCTCCCAGGAAGGCCCCCCAGGATGTGGTCAGCTACATGTGGGCACACCATACCAATAAGATGCACTTCAGGAAGATAGTCCAAGAAAACCTAAAAGCCAGCCAAAAGGTCATTAAATGGTGGTAATACCAGAACTCTAATTTTAATGAGTTTCTGCCTGGCCAAAAAGTGTGGGTTATGGAGCCTGTGGATCTCAAAGCCTGCAAGACTGCCTTATGAGGTTAAAGAGCGCAAAAGTGAGGTCACATACCTGGTGACCCTCAAGACTCCCAGGAACCCTTTCTGGGCACATGTCAATTGCTTCAAACCCCATTTTGAGAGATTAGAGATAACCATGCTTCAGATCAGAGATGAGGGAGTGGAGGAGGAGAGTTGGGAATCGTTCTTTCCTCCAAGGAGCAGAATGGGTCAGTGGAGGGTGTCAGCCTCTCTTCTACACTGACCCTAGAGCAACAGATAGACTTCTGCAAGTTGTTGGGGACGTTTGCCTCTCTCTTTTCCATTACCCCAGGACCTACTACATGGTGCACCCGTGATATCGATAATGAGGGCATCAGGCCTGTGAAGGGTAAGATTATATGCTGTCTGACAAGGTGAGAGCCAGCATTAAAGAGGAATTCTTCAAATTGCTGGAGCTTGGGGTAGGTTAGCCCTCAAACAGCTGTTAGGCCAGCCCAGTGATGTTGATCCCTAAGACTGCCCCTCCAGGTGCTACCCCACTTAGGTTCTCTGTGGATAATAGGTAGCTCAGTGCAGTCATCAAGACAGACACACACCCCATCCCCAGAGCTGATGAGCTCATAAATCGGTTGGGAGCTGTCACGTTCTTCAGAATGTTTGGCTGAATGTTTGGGTACTGGCAGATTGTTTTGACCGAGAGTGCCAAAGAGGGGTCCACATTCTCTATCCTTGAAGTGCACTTCCAGTTCCAGGTAATATCCTTTGGGTTGAGGAACACCCCTGCCACCTTCCAGAGGTTGGTCCATCAGGTCCTGGCTGGGTTGGAGAACATCAGCGCCGCCTATCTAGACAACATTGGTGTCTTCGTTTCTAGCTGGGAGGACCATGTATGCCACCTCAGGGAAGTGCTTAAGGCTCTGCAGGGGGCAGGCCTGACTATCAAGGCCAGTACGTTCCAGATAGTGCAGGGTTCAATGGTCTACTTGGGTCACCAAGTGGGAGGAGACAAGGTGTAGTCTCTCCAGGCCAAACTCAAAACCATCCAGACTTGGGACTCCTCCCCACCAAAGACATAGAGAGAAGTGATAACCTCCTTAAGCCTAACTGTTTATTACAGGAGATGTGTTAATGGAAATGGCATAATTGTTGCACCCTTGACAGAGCTGACTTCTAAGAAGCAGCCCAGACCGATGATATGGACAGAGGAGTACCAGAATGCTTTTGGTACACTGAAGGAGGCTATGTGCACAGCACCCGTGCTCAAGGCCTCTGATCTTTCCAAAGAATTCATTTTGCAGAAGGACACCTGAGAGCTTAGCATAGTGGTAGTGCTCTCACAGATGAATGAAGAAGGCCTAGATAAACCAGTAGCCATCATCAGAAGGAGGTTACTTCCCCAGAATCAGAGGTGGAGTGCTTATAGACCTGTCAGTATTAAGCGCTATACAAATCGCAATTAACATAACATAACAATGGTGAGAGAAGCTATTGCATTGATCTGGGCACTGAAGAAGCGAATACCTGTTTGGTGCTAACTTCTAGGTTCAAATAGACCCCTCAGATGGCTAATGCAGATGAGGGGGGGTGGAATCCCAAATTGAGGTGGTCCATCTCTCTACAGGGAATGTACTTTATGGTGGAACATCTTCCTGGAATAGACTACGCCAATGCTGATGATCTCCCCAGGTTCTCCTGCCTCAGTGAAGAGAACTAACAAGCAATTGTGTTGCTCTCCCCACTTTCAGATGGATGTGTTAGACCATGCATCCATGGCATTGTTTTCCCCATAACATTTTGCCTCCAGGCCTTCTATTTTGCTGACCTCGTTTTTACTGGCCTTATGGCTCTGCACACTTTCCCACTGCTAACCAGTGCTAACATGCTTATGCACTCTTCTAAATGCATGGTATGATTGGCTTATATCCAATTGGCATATTTAATTTATTTACACGTTCCAAGTAAAGTGGTACTCCATGTACCCATGGCCTGTAAATTAAGTGCTACTAGTGGGCCTGCAGCACTGATTGTGCCAACCACATAAGTAGCCATTTAAACATGTCTCAGGCCTTTTTTTGGAAAGGTGGCATTTTTCTGCCATAAACCAACTGTACCTTCCTGCTAGAGTCCTGAGTCACATGAATGTGAATGGCTTTCAAGTTGTGGGTTGTGTATTACTTGCAGACATTGGGACAAAAGAGGCCTAAGTGTGAGGGGTGAGGGTATTTCTAATCAGATGGCTGAGGAGGAGTTGTGCCCTGCCATGATGACACTTCAAACGGCCCTGCCTGCAGCACACATGAAGGGACTGAACACCAGGCCCACTTTTGCCATTGTCATCCTCAACAATTTAGAGCCATGAATAGAAAGACCTGACCTGGGGGTAGGACAGGAATTCCCAACACCAAGACTGGCACCAGTATAAAAGTAGCACATTCTGTAACTCATCAGGCACAGTAGAAACTGTGGAAGATTCAAAGAAAGGATTGCCCTGTTTTCTGAAGAAGGAAGATTGGACCTTCTTCGCTCGAATCCAGTCCCCCCAAAGGTGACTACAAGGATCAGGTGGCTGACCTCCTGTTTGTGCTACAGGGACACATTTTTCCACAGGCCTCCCTGCAAATGCCCAGCTCTCCAGCAACAACTGGACCTGCCTGGACCTGCATGAGTTCTGCAGATGGCCTCTGCTGGAGTAAGTCCTAATCCCTAAGACTTGCCCCCTAGGTCTTTAACCCTTGGCTGGCATCATAGTGTACTCCTACTGAGGAAAAGGTGAAGATACAAATGTTTGGCCTTCTTGCGATTGCAATATGGCCTCCTTGCACCAGGGATCTACCTCCTGCCACGGCTGTCAACAGGAAGTCTGGGTTTAAGATAGTGTGCTCCATGTCAGAATTTAATTCTACATAGAATAGTAAGGACGAAATTAGAAACTTGCCTCAGATCCCATAAACGGCCACCTCTCATAAAGCAGTTCAGAAGTGAGGTGTTCTTTACCATGTGGTGCCTGTGCAATCCTTGGCTTACTAAACACATTTTGTTTCTCGCAATATATCTTTCTCATCTTGGGGACTAACAGTGCATGTATTCAGGATTAGAATGCACATACTTAGTAAGGAGTTTGACAGAGAAGAAGATCATCTGAAGTCTTTCAAAGAATCGCCAGCACCTTAACAAGTCAAGTATCTTTAACTTTTCCGAAGTATAATACCTATTTAATATGTTTGCCGAGGTCACTTCTAGAGAATTTCACTTTGAAGCAATTCTCCTAAAAACAATAATAATGACTATGCTGATAGTGTCACTAGCAGTGGCACATCTTGAACTCTCAATAATAGTAACAGATCTGCAAAGGAAATAAGAGGTGAAACTCCATATTTAGGTCTGACTCAATGGCACTTGCACTGTGTTCAACCTAATGGCACTTCAGCCATTCACTAGGGTGTTTGTGCCTAGAATTTCTTTGCTGTTTATTGGGAGTGAGATGTTTGAAGTGTCATCACTCAGGAATGGAGTGTGTGCTTCTCAAATGCTAATCAGGTTGTGCTGTTTCCATTGGTGGCCAACAGGTGCTGTTAGAAACAAAGGGCCTGATTCACAGAGTGCCTCTGCACTTGTGGTGGAGCCCCCGCAGTCATGGGGCAGTCTTCACACTTGGATGGAATAACCGCTATGAGAATTCTCATTGGGGAAATTTCGCTCCAAGGGTGTCAAAACAATCACGGGTGGACTAGTGTCCGCCCACCACTGTGGTGGTGATCGGGACCACCTGCCATGCATGCGGCAATCCCGCACTCCAAATTAGGATGCGACCGCCACCATGGCAGTCAAATCTTGCAATTAGACATTGCGGCGGGTTCTGATGACTGCAGCACCCTCCATGATGTCAAAAATGCAGGTTGTGCATTTGACTGCACTACATGGCAGGCACTGTGATGACTGCTACTTAGTGGAATGAAATGTAGAGGGGTACCATTGGTACCCCCCAGGGCACCCACACCCCCCAACACAAGGGGGGGCTGCAATGGGCCCCCGAACAAATAACTACCGGTCCTTCCGCCATCGTAATGACTCCCCAAGTCTGGAGACTCCCCGACGACTGTGGAGCCTCCACCACGATGGCGAAGGGCCTTTGTGAATCAGGCCCAAAGTGTTTTTTGTACAGAGAGTACTTTGAGGGTGGCTTTTGTGACAATAGCTTTGTGGTCATTACCGATTCCCATCATCACTGTTGGGGCAGTGTTCTGTGTGGGTCATGTTATCATCATCATTTTTGGGGTAGTGTTCTGTGTGTTACAATCTGTCTGTATTACAGTAATAAACAACATGGGAACAAATGTCAATAAGAAATAGAGGCAGATAAATAACCTTCTGGGAAATTTTTAAAAAGTGTTCCATCACGCAGTAAAAATGATTTCTGCAAGGAGAGGCCAGAGATTAATTAGGAATTGACACAATCTTTTCTTCAACTTCAAGTTTGATTTAATTTGCAAATGGTCGAAAGATTAAGGGATATGAAACCTGCATCAGTTAATCCACTCTCCCACTTTCTGTTCTTTCACTCCCTTACCCCTTGATAGTGCCTTTTTATATGCTTTCTAACAGTATCATTGTTGTGTGGGAGAGTATAAGCATCTCTCTAAAAGTCTACAATTTGTCATGTTCTGAAAAACCCTGATTCCTCAAACTGCTCCCCTTCAATCCCCTCTCTTGTTCCCTCTTTCCATTCTTGAAGGCACTTTTCTATTTCTGCTTCCTACTTGTCAACCAGAGACAACAAATGTAATTTTTGACTTCCGTTTTGTTTTAGGGGTGATCACTCCATTCACTAGGCACCATCCTCAATCTCTCTCTTTCTCTTTAGTTCCATTTTTCACATTTAGTGCAATGAGGTGTTTTATAGCACATTACGTGCTGCCTGAGTAATCAAACTTTCATAACCTTTAAATCTTTGCCTGTGTGTGGGTGGCTGCAAGTCTGAGAAGGAGTGCATATGGCAGCATCTTTGTTTGCTGCTCTGCATGCTAGGGTGGCTGTTGGTGTTTTGGTCTGCAGATATATTGATCTGCTTACTTGCATACCAGCATCATCTGTGCCATGTATGCGGCTTGTCTGAGCGCATGCACTGTACGAAGTCAAACGTATTTGCTTTGTCAAAGGTTTTAGGTTTTTAAGACCATAATGTTATGTTAATTGTACTTGTAAAGCTCGCACATCAACCAGGAGCGTATTCTGGTGTTGCTGAGAAGAGGGGATGCTTAACGGCCTGTCTGAGTAGTACATGAAGGAGCACGTTATCAGTTTCTAACTGAATTCTATTTATGCACTGGCAGCCCTAATAAGAATGGTGGAGTGCATTCCAGTCTTTCCGAGCCAGGTACAAGAAGGTGTGGCAGCCAGCTCTGGCTCTGGCTCTTCGGATATAGGGGACAGTGGTGAGCAGGAGGTTTGTAGAGCTGAGGTGTCTGGTGGGGCAGTGGAAGCTGGTGTGATTGTTCAGGTAGGTGGGTCATGAATTATGCTTTGCATGTGTGAGTAGATTGAACTGTGGATGTTTGTGTATGGGGAGGTTTCTGAGGTTGGGTGAGATGTGGATGCGTGGGGCAATGTTGAGTCTGAATCTAGCTATTGTATGCTAAGTTGTCTAGAAACCGCTTGGGAGTTGGGCAGAGATTCCAACATAGAGTATATTTCCATAGCCTAGCTTGCTGGCTATGAGTGCTTGGTTAATGTTTCGGCAGATGTAGAGAGGGAGCCACCAGCATATTTCCTTGAGGATCTTGAGGTTGTGGAAGCTGGAGTATGTGATTGAGATGAGTTGGCAGGCCATCAATAGTTTGTTTTTCACCACGATTTCCAGGTTCCTGCCTTGACTGGAGGGGTCCAAGTTCTGATAGCCACCAGGCTGAAGAACTTAGAGTCGGGCCTTTCTTGAACAATACTACGTCCAACCTTCTGAGTTGAGTTTGAGGCAGTTGGAGATCCTTCAAAGGTTGGCTTTTAACATGCACTTGATGTACTTTGCATGGCTGTTAGTGGTGACCTTTGAGAGGCAGAGTATGAGTGTTGCGTTGTTGATGTATGAGATGATGTTGATTCTTAAGGGTTACAAGATATTGGCAATTTCAGTGCTGTGTTTAGGTCCAAAGCTTGATTGGGAGTGTTAGGAGGTGAATGCTATCCATGTGGCTATCTAATCTCTTGTTGCTCAATTTCTCTAGGACTTTCACAGGATAGGTATTAGACCTGGCAGCCTTAGGGTGGTCCAGCCAACATTTTGCCTACCTCCTCCATGTTTCTGGTCTCATTGTTGCTGGCCTTAGGGCTCTGTGCACTTTACCACTTCTAACCAGTGCTAAAGTGTTTGTGCCCTCCCCTAAACATGGTAATTTTGGCTCATCCCCAATTGGTATATTTGATGTACTTATAAGCCCTTAGTAAAGTGCATTACATACACATAGGACCTGTAGATTAAATGTTACTAGTGGGCCTGCAGCACTCATTGTGCCACCCACTTAAGTAGCCCTCTAACCATGGCTCAGGCCTGCCATTGCAGAGCCTGTCTGTGTAGTTACAATGCCATTTCAACCTAGAAAGATAAAACTCTTGCCAGGTCTAAACCTTTGTATTTTAACTGCGCATCTTGTGATTTTAATACCTGTTGTGCACTGAATACCCTGGCATTTCGGCGATAGCGCTCAGCAGCAGACAGCTGTTGTTGTTGCCCTAGTCCCGCGTCTTGCCGCCACTTCCTGGTCGAGGGACCCGCCAGACACGCCCACCGCGGCTGGCCACGCACCCCCCTCCCACGCAGTTACTCTCTATTTATTATGTGCCTCGGCAGGAAGCGCAGCGGACGAGCGCAGCGGGCGCGACGATTGCGCGCCGAAGGCGCGCATAATGCAAGCTCGTCTGCGCTCGTCCGCGCCTCGGCAGCGCCCGGTGCGCCACCCGCGGCCCTGTTACCCCCGTCCACCAGTAGCTCGCCGCACTTGACGCGTGAGGCTCTACTCCTCCTCAGAGACTTTGCTCATGAAGGTCAACTATCTTTCCAAGACACCGCCTATCCTCTGCACGATTTTGTGCGCAAAGGCTTATCTACAGGTGGCCTGCTGAATGTCAGGTCCCTACCCAAACACGCTCACGAAATCGCCCAGCTCATAGATAATCACCATCTTGATGCTCTATTCCTGACGGAAACTTGGACCCACTCTGACTGCAATATAGAATTGGATTGGGCCTGCCCACAAGATTTCAAAATCCTGCATCTCCCACGTCCAAAGGGGCGGGGCGGTGGAGTCGGTTTAATCTACAGAGCGTCCTGGTCAGTAAAAACTATTGCTATGGACCCAGTGGTCGGGACCGAAATACTTGGCCTCTCCATCGACTGTCATCTTGGTACTACCTTTACGGCTGTGATTTGTTATCGCCCTCCGGGAGCTTTTAATTCCACTCAGCAGCAGTCGCTCCTCACCACCCTCACTAATATGGCTACCTCTCACAACAACCTGATTGTTCTGGGCGATTTCAACCTTTGGCCCAATGGCAGCCTAGATTCTGCACTTAACAATCTCCTACTCTCTTGTGAAGGATTGGGACTCTTCCAGCTAGTGAACAAACCCACACATTCAGCAGGGCACCAGCTCGATTTAATCTTCTCCTCCCCCCAGCTAGCACATCTGAGCGATATTTTGCCGATGTGCTGGACCGACCATGCATTCATCAAATTTTATATAGCAGGCAGCAGGTCTTGCAGACCGGCACTCCACGGCCCTGTACCCCCGTACAGAGACTGGAAGGCTCTGGACAAACTCAGACTGAATGGCCCAGTATTTGAAGTGGAAGACAGTTTTTCCATTACCCAACCAGTTGAGGCTAATTATCTATCCCTTTGCACAAGGATTTCCAACACCTCGGAACGCCTCGCCCCTCTGAAAAAGGGCAAACCACAGAGACGAGCGCCGGCCCCATGGTTTGACGACTCTTTAAGAGCTCTCAAACTAGCATGCAGACAAGCAGAGAGAAAATGGAGGCAGGGTTATTCTGACACTCACAAAACCCTCTGGAAAGAAAACCTCCGGGAGTACAAAACTGCCATCGCCCAAAATAAGGCCAAACACTACTGCTCCATCATCACCAACGCCACCAACAGCTCAAAAAGCATCTTTCAGATACTCAAAAACCTAACTAATCCGGATTGTGTCAACTCTACACAGCCTCCCACCCAAGCCCTCTGCGACAACCTTGCTGTGTTTTTCACTAATAAAATTAACATCATTATTCATAACTTGAAAACACCTCCCTCTCCAGGAACTTCTACCACGCAGAGACCGGACACCAGCTCGCGGAACTTGTCGTCCCCAGGCTCTGTCCTCCTGGCTAGACTACGGGAATTTCCCCCAATCCCGGCCTTCGAGTTTGAAAGACTGGCGCTTGGTGTCACCTCGGGTTCTCCACTCGACCCCCTACCTCCAAAAGTTTGGAAAAATTTTGGAAATGAACTCTTTGACACCATGCGCCTTATATGCAACCAGTCCTTGCATAGTGGCTTTGTCCCAACCCCGTGGAAACAGGCACTAATCACCCCTCTCTTGAAGAAACCCTCCCTGAGCCCAGACTGTCTTTCAAACTACCGACCCATCTCTCTGCTGCCTTTCCCAGCGAAGGTCGCCGAACGATGGGTCAGTTCGTGCCTGTCCGCCCACTTGGAACAAAACAACCTTCTTGATGATCACCAGTTCGGGTTCCGCCCTGCCCACGGCACCGAAACAGCAGTCTTAACAGCCATGGAGGATCTTCGCATGCGTGCAGACAGGGGCCAGCCAGTGGCGCTGATACTGCTGGACCTGTCTGCCGCATTCGATACGGTCAACCATGGTAGGCTGCTGCAGAGACTTGGTGAAGTGGGAGTGGAAGGCACTGCACTGCTCTGGTTTCACTCTTACCTCTGGGACAGAAGACAGGCTGTTTCCCTCCCCCCATTCCAATCCACCTTTGCACCAGTGCCCCAGGGAGTCCCCCAGGGCTCCTCCATCAGCCCCATCCTTTTTAATGTGTACCTCATCCCGCTAATTAAACTGATCCAATCCTTTGGGATCAAAACTATAAATTACGCTGATGACACACAGCTCATCCTCTCTTGGGAAGGTGAAGATGCCATTCCTTTCTCCACCTTCCACGACTGCCTAAGAGAGACGGCTGGATGGCTACACAGAAACTCCCTCCAGTTCAACTCCGCTAAAACGGAGGTCCTGTTTTGCTCAGGCACTAAGATACCCCGCCAGTTCCCGAATGAATTTTGGCCCCCAGAGTTCAGTGACAAACCTCTGCCAGTTCCCTCGGTTCGCAACCTGGGAGCCATGCTTAACAACAAATTAAGCATGGAAACCCAGGTGACGAAAACTGTGGGGATCTGCACAGCCCTGCTTCGCTCACTGCGGAAAATTATGCCTCTTCTCCCGGCACAAGCCAGGGCGTCGATAGTCAGGTGTACGATACTCAGTCGCCTCGACTATTGTAACGCCCTGCTCCTGGAGTCTCCAGTCACGCTGATGGATCGACTACAGCGAATTCAATCTGCCGCCGCCAAGCTGGCTCTTGGATGGGCGAGGAGGGCTTCGGCCACAGCAGCTCTGGCGGAGCTACACTGGCTTCCCTTAAAACAACGAGTGGCCTTCAAGTCCCTCTGCATTGTCTTTAAGGCTCTGCACGGACTTGGACCCAAACCTCTGCAAGCCCTGTTTCGGTGGTACACTCCTGCCAGAGACCTACGCTCATCCTCGGCCTGTCTGATAAAGGTACCCAGATTCTATAAAACCAGAACAGGTGGCAGGTCCTTCAGTGTTGCAGCGGCCAAGCTGTGGAACAGCCTGCCCACTGACATACGTCAGATCTCACAGCTTCTCCCATTTAGGAGACGTATCAAGACCTGGCTTTTCCCCCAATAAATGTCCGTCTGATTGTTCTCCCGGTTATCCGTTAACAGAGTACTCTCCAGCGCCAGGAAGCCTGCAAGGTATCAGTCGCGCTCTACAAATTCTCAAAATAATAAAAATAATAATAAATAATACAGCACCCTCCCCAGTGCCTTTAGACCCTCACAGGGTGGTGTCCATGCTTTATGAACCCCTGATTGATTGATTGATTGACTGATGGGCCATTTAGATCATATAGGCCATCCTGGACAGTATAGGAGGGGGAAGTTGGACACAGCCTTACACCTGAATGGGCTGTGCCTTGTCCCCACACAAGGGGCTGCATGGCCCCCTGTAGTAGGTCTGGGGACAGGGCATGAAGGGGGGGACCTCGGGGCACTTTAAAGAACTTTCTTTGAAGTCTCCCTCACTTCAAAGGCACAACTAGGTGCAAGTACTGGACCTCTGACACCAGCACTTCAGTACACTCCTGGACCTGTGAAGACTCTGCCAGGAAGAAGGACTGCAGAGCTGCTGAAGGACTGCCTCTCTGATGGACTGCTGCTTTGCTGGACTCCTGCCTTGCCGTTTTGCCCCGCTGCTTCCTGTTCCCCTGCCTGGTTGATGAGGACTGGCCGTGCATCACTTGTTTCCAGAGGTACTCCAAGGGCTTGCTGGTTTGCCTCCTGATTTGAAGTTTCACGGACATATAAGACTTCCATCCATCCTGCTCCTACTCCTGGACACTGAAATCTGTGAGTCTGTCCTGCCATATGGTGACACCCCAATCTTAAACCCTTGGAAGTGGGCCTTACGTGTTTGGCCCAGTGGTACAGATGCATTCTCTGCTGCATGAGCAGACTCAACATATCACTGCTGTTGCAGCGATAGGACCTCACTCGGAACCAGTACATTGCCTTTGGAACTGCCGCTTCAGAACCAATACATTGCGTGGAGAAGATCGACACATTGCCTCTACTGTGTGGAGACACTCTGCTTATCGTCTTCGGAACTGCCGCACCTTGTACCAGGTGCATTGCCGCTGTTGCATGGAGAAAATCAATGAATCATCCCAACTGCATGGGGAACACTGGCGCACCGCTTGGCTGCTCCTCACATCTTTATCAACACAACCAGGATTAAGGTACTTTTTTCAAAATACCTAAGTGGGTCCCTGTGTCCAGCCAGCACTCCATCGAGGTCAACCTGAACTTCAGAATTTTCTCTGGTCCAGCGCAACCAGATATCCCAAATAGCCGCCCATTGCTTTTAAGCACTATTTGACAGTGTATTCTTCAAACATCATATCTCAAATTCTACTTATTGGATTTGTGTCATTTTGGTCTTGTTTTATTTATTAAATTACGTTCTATATTTCTAACCTGGTGTGGATTCTTTTTGTGTGGTGATTTCACTGCTTTACTTTACAAATACTTTACACATTGCCTCTAAATTAATCCTGACTGCTCAGTGTGCAACTGCCAGAGGGTAAACAAAGGTTAATTTAGGGTTTGCCTTACACTTACCCTGACTAGGATTATTGTTCCTGTTTGAACAGCATTTATACCTCTGCCAACCAGAAACCCAATTTCTAACAATAGGAAAGCAAGAAGAGTGGCCTGTAGTTGACTTGAGAGGACAGATCTACAGTGGGTTTCTTCAGTAGTGACGAGGTGGCAGCATGTTTCCAGGGTCCACGTATGTAGCTGTGGTTACGGAGTCATTGAGGATTGGGGTGAGTGTGGTGCACCTTGGCTTGAGTCGTCTAGCAAAGGCAGGTGTGGGCAAGGATTCTAGGGACTACCCAAGGGGATGTATCACATGACAGAGGTGGTTTTTGAAAGGGTGACTGTGGACCAAAAGGTCAGGGTGGTTCCTGGAATGCTGTTGTTTCCATGGAGGGCTGCTGGGGTGGAACGGTTCAGTTGGCGAGAGGCTGGAAAGACATATGAGGCATCGTGGGAAGGAGCAGGGACGAAAGGTGCAACAAGGCTGGAGTGTAGAAAATGAAAGTCCAAAAAGGCAAAGTGGCAAAGAAAAAGTGGGGCAAAATGAAGTGAAAGAAAGCAAAAAGTGGTAACAAGAGAGGCAGAAGAAAGACCAGAACTGTGAGACAGAGATTGCAAGTGCAGAAAGCGAGAGAAGAGAGGCCAAAATGAAAGAAAAATAGTGCAATTAGTATAAAAGAAAATAAATAAAAGCGGCAAAAAGCGAGGCAAAAGGTGTGAGAGAAAGAGAGTGAATGAAAGTGGACAGAGTGAGAAGAGCAGGGCAAAGGAGCGATAGAGTGACAAAAGGCACAGAGAAAAAAAAGGAAAAGTGGCAAAGAGAGAGGCAAAAAGGTGTGATGGAAATAGAGTGAGGGAACACGGACAAAGTGAGGCTGGACCACAGGACAATCAGCAGCAGGGATGGTGCTCTGATAGGGCTCTGTCTGGCCGGAGGTTCAAGGCAATCAGGTAAGCCAGCCAGATAGGTCCAGAAAACGCCTTCGTCCATGGTGGGGCCACATTAAAGAAGTTGTGGGGAGGCGGAAAGGAGCTAGGCGGTGATGGTCAATCCTGGGTGGTCAGGAGAGATAAATCAGGCGGTGGCGTGAAGGAGGAGCGGGTGAGAGAGAGCAACGTGGTGGAAAAGCAAAAAACGAAAGTCAAAGAAAGCAAATGTGGCAAAGAAGCACAAAGAAAAAAGAGGCAAAAGTGGAGGAAAAGAAAGCGGAAAAGTGGTAAAAGAGAGTCAAAAGAGATGTCAAAAGTGTAAGAGAGAAAGGCAGTGCAAGAGGAGAGCAGGGCAAGAGGAGCGAAAAGGGGCATAAAGGCATAGAGAAAAATAAAGAAAAAATGGCAAAAGAGAGGCCAGACGTTGAGATAGAAAGAGAGCGAGTGAAAGCCGGCAGAGTGAGGCTGGGCCTCAGGACGAGCAGCAGCAGAGATGGGGTACCAAAGGGGTTGTACCTGGCTGTTGGGCAAAGACAATCAGGTAATGCCATCAGGCAGGGCCAGGCAACACCTTCTGAATAATAAGTGGAGACATTAGGAATTATCAATCAATCAATCAGAACATTTATATAGCGCACTACTCACCCGGAGGGTCTCAAGGCGCTTGGGGGGGGGGGGTCCGCTACTGCTCGAACAGCCAGGTCTTGAGCGGCTTCCTGAAGGCGAGGTGGTCCTGGGTCAGGCGGAGGTGGGTCGGGAGGGAGTTCCAAGTCTTGGCGGCCAGGTAGGAGAAAGACCTTCCTCCTGTGGTGGCTCTTCGGATGCGGGGGACGGCGGCGAGGGCGTTGCTGGTCGATCGGAGCTGACGAGTGGGAGTGTAGAAGTTAAGGCAGCTGTTGAGGTATCTTGGGCCTTGGTTGTGTAGGGCTTTGTGTGCGTGGGTGAGGAGGCGGAAGGTGATTCTCTTGTTGACCGGGAGCCAGTGCAGGTCTCTCAGGTGTCCGGAGATGTGGCTGTGACGGGGGATGTCGAGGATGAGTCTTGCTGAAGCGTTCTGGATCCGCTGGAGTCTCTTCTGGAGCTTGGCGGTGGGTCCGACGTAGAGGGCGTTGCCGTAGTCCAGTCGGCTGGTGACCAGGGCCTGGGTGACCGTCTTCCTGGTCTCGGTGGGGATCCAGCGGAAGATCTTACGTAGCATGCGCAGGATGTTGAAGCATGACGAGGAGACGGCGTTGACTTGTCTGGTCATGGAGAGGGAGGAGTCCAAGATGAAGCCCAGGTTACAAAGAAAATCAAGCCCAACACGCACAAATAGCTCTTTAACGTTGTTTAAACCTTTAAAAAATATTTAAATAAATAATTTAACCTCACCGATGGCGATGTACATATTATTTAATGCTAAATTATTATATTTCTTTGTTTTATTTATACCCCTGAAATTAAATAAAACAAAGATACAGCCTGTGGATTATGTGCAATGCATTTTTACTATTTGCACCTACCTCTGCTATTTTGCGTTTTACAGCACTTCTAATCCAACTGGGGTAGTTGCTCGTTACACAGGGCTGCATGCTCACATGTAGGGAGAGCTGCCAATTATTCTGTTAAGCCACTGTCTCATCAGTGTTGCATGATAAGGCCTGCAGCCTACTGAAATCATTCTTAGGCCCAGAGTAAATGATGGGTAGCGTATAATTTTCATGTGGAGGTCAGCACTGCACAATAACAACTGACCCGCTGTTCCTACTCCCGTTTTTCTGGGAAAATGCATGTCATATATCTTTTCTCAAACATATGAATCGAATGACGGATGATTTCTTAAAACATTCAAATAATTCTGCTACACATATCCCATCAACACTGCTGCTGTTGGCCATATCCACAAACTTCACAGATGGCTTTGATGATTTATCTGGTTTAGGGCTGTTGCATGCTCTGCAAAGGAAAATGGACACAAAAACACACGCTCATGCAAACAGACATTGAAGTCCCATTTTGATACTTAAGTTCAGTAACAGGAAATAAATAGTATTGACACAGCATCGTAAATTATCTAAATCTATGTAGAAAGCAATTTGGTAGGAGATTGCTCTTAGTCAGGAACATGGACTTGGTATTTATTAGCTGAGGCTCCAAAAACATACATTTGGCAATAAAAGGCCATGCATATCACTTACAGAATAACAAAAGACTCAATTTTAGTAGCGCTCCGAAAACAGAAATGTTTCATAGATACATGAGAAAATACAACGGTTTATGACAATGAGTTGACGAGGGATGGCATTGTTTTTACATGGATAAAGTGCACACGGGACAGAGAGTGGAGGAAGTTTAGACAGAAGCAAGATTGTCAAAAGTTAAGGCCGAGATTTGGTTTCATTTTCTGATCGGTAATATTGGATAGCAATGAAGTAATTTCTTGTTTTACTTCAATGCCTTCTAAAACAGTAGGGAACAAAGCATATTTCATTGTCTCAAAGGATACGGACTATGGCTATCATCCATTGTGTCTCTTAATTATGTACCTTTAAAGGAAGGGCCACAACAACGTAATTGTGCCACTTTTCTTGCTTTCAATAAAGTGTTGAACATGACCGCCCTTCCTTGTTTCATTTCACCTCTTCCCAATAGAGCAAACGTCAATTGTCCCACTTGACTGTGTCACTTCCGAGTCTTCTGATAATGTAAGGAATATGCCTATCTTATTTCTGTGTTACTTCCCAGCCTTCTAAATCTGTTGGACTAGCTCCTCTTCAATGTGTCACTTTTCTCCCTTCCGATACATTTAGGACCACGGCCTCCCTTAACGGTGTGACTTTCATGTGTTACAGACTAATTTGTGATGTTGGCCACACTTCTCTGATTCCTTTCTCAGCATAAAAAATGGTATAGGGCCACTTACCGGACACCATAGTAGACTCCCTGGACACTTTTCAGTGCATCACTATACTATCTGCCAATAGAGTGAGGACCATGGCCATCGAGCACTGTGACACCTTCCTGCCGTGCTATGGAGCATGACCATGGATACGTTTCGATGTGTCACCTACGCAATACTACAGGCGAGACCAAGGATCGTGTTCATTTTTGCTGATCCATTCTTCAGATACAATGGAAGCTGAGGACATCTTTCATAGAAACAGAGTACATGCCTACAATTCATTGTCGCTGTTGTCAAGTATAAGAGAAACCCAAAGTATCGCTTCTGAGGATTAATACACAATAAATAATCTTATCTTGTATATAGCAATCCAGCCCACAGGTATAGCACGAGGGGACATGAATGCATTTGGGAAATTTTCACATATTGACATTTCCTTTAGGCACATTTAATTTATGGAACGCATACTGCCATTGTCCAGTATTACAGTTTTCTTTTGTCATTATAACATCTGCTAGGCAAAAGTAGCAGTAACACATATGAGTGAGGAAGTAAATGAGTTTTAAGATTGGATAATCCATCAAAGTGAAATTAGATTTTTGAATAATTATATAGGAGGTTTAAACATAAATGTAAAAATGCTCATAGTTAATTGCTGTTTTGGTCCCGTTAGAACATTAATTAACTTTAAGATTAAATATCATGTCTTCACCAGTCATACCAATTGTTTAATAAGAGTCAAGCAAAGTGATGTACCAACTACATTTTGATGTAAGTTCAGTTAACAAGTTAGTATTTTATCAACATGAAATTAAGCTTTCACTGGTTTTATGTGACAGTGATTTGCATTTCATAGTCAGTGAAAGCTGCATACAAATTCTGCACAATGAATACATGGAAAGAAGCCCCAGTGTCTCATAAAAGAGAGAACATTTTTGCTTTTTCTTGTCCAGAGCATAGACAATACGTGACAATATCGGTCCAAAATCCTTATAATTGATGACATTTCGAGCATGATCTTCATCAGGACAATGTCTGAGACAATTAAAGTAGCAACCCTCTTGTTAATATTATTGAAGAAGCCAGAAAATCTGGAAAACACATGCATTTTACTATTTTAAATCATCACTGACATCTTTCTCTCACTTGAGTCCAATGCCATCACTGTTTCACTTTACATATCAATTTGCCACAACTATAGTTGTGTTATTTTTTAATCTGTCCAAAAAATAAACTAATGCATGTACATCAAATGCATTTTTGTTTTTAGCGATCTATAATTATAATATATATTACGTGTATCCACAATTGAGGGATTAATTTGCCCTTGGACATTTTGAGAGGTGGACAATTACTTCGGCACCTCTCCCATTACAAAAGAAGAACACGGTATGTACTTAATATGTCCTGAAAGAACCCCACTTGACTAACCATGAACTCACAGTTCAGAAAATAAGTTTCATATTCTTAACAATAGGTGTAGTGACTATAAAGAGTAATTTTCAATACTGGAAACAAGGGTAGAGGTCTCCGTAAAACAATTTACTATCAGGTGTATTTTCTTCTTCCTGCAAACCTTATAGATAAAAGGATTACTTTGTGAACCTTTACAGTCTCTTTTGCATTAGACTTCAAAACACTGAAGAATGATTGTCCATTTAAGGACAGTAATAAATATTTCCTTTTGGCTAGGCCATCAGTAGTTCCACATTATGGCAATCACCCAGAGGGCTATTAGTCAGGTTGAAGTCCAACTTCCCCAACTGACATACTTTAACATTGTAATGCTCAGCTGAGGCTGTATGCTTTCTGGACTACAATTTATAAGCAAAAGAAAATATACACCTCACAAATCATAATTTCTTCTTCTCCTAAGGTGTCTTTGGACAGCAGAAAGTAGAAGATAAAGTTGGCTCTCTTATATCAGACAATGAGTGAGCATCCTCAATACTGACACTGAGACAATAAAAGTTCATGATTCTTGGGTTTATTTATATTTTACTGCTGATGTTCCACTGTATAAGGTCCACTATGTACCTCTTAGTTTCTCTTATGGAACCATTTTTTCTGTGTTAATTATTTTTCTCTATGCGGAGCTCCCATACCATAGACAAGACCATTATTAGTCTTCACTGAATGACTGATTTTTAACCCTTTAGATCAGCCATGAAAGTACAGTATTTCGAGGGGCTGGGATACTATGGTTCCACCATGTTGCTTTTACAATGTAGCTGTAGTTCGTTGCATGGTTAGAGTCTGAATATGCTTACTTTGATAGTATAACATATGTCAAATGTGAGTTATTGTCTATAGGGTTGACACATGCTATGGCTGGCTTATCGCCTGCGAATGGTCTGTCTTTCTTCCTCAGAATGTAATTTATTGCAGATATATTTAGAAAGTAGGGATGATGGAGTTTATTCTATTTGATGGTGTCCATGGACGTGTGCGATTGAGATCATAAGGAAACCAAATAAAATATAGAACAGATTCACTCCTGGATACTTTTGGTGAGGTTTTTCTTTCTAAAATGATATCTATAAGTACTATAAGGTATTTTCAACATTTGCAATATATTGTAAAGGGTGAAATGCTTAAGGAAGGCGGTGTTTTCTTGCTGAGCAATGCATTGTTGAATCTGCTCTGAAATAACTGGAAGCAGGGGTGCTGGTAAATAGCAGAAACTACGGTCTTACTCTGTTTAGAATAAGAACAATTTTGAAACGTGAACTTGTAAGGAATGGGGAATGCCACCAGTCTTGTTTTACATAGTTTTAAAAGTGAATATAACATGGGAATGCAATAACAATTAAAGCAAGCATGGACATACTATCAATATAGTTAACCACACATTTTAAAAAAGAAATGCAGAGGACACACATTAAGGCCACAATATCACAGTCACACCCCCTTCCTTTCTTACTACCCACAACCCCCCGCACCCCATCAAGTTAAGCTGCAGATGCAGAAGTGATGGCAGTGCTTCCCCTCCTTATCCTGAGTAATCAGATGATTTTACCATGACAGAGTCCTTATCAGCAGTACCATATTGCTTCTCAACAACAAAGCAGCACAAAACGAATGGTTACAAAAGGACCACAGGACATGAAATAAACACTGGCTTCGTATTGTACTATATGATGTGTTCAGAGCAGATCTAGCTGATAGGCTTGAAACCTAGTCTGAAAAGAGGCTGGCAAATGATTTCCTCAAATTTCGGATTGTTTCAGCCTTGTTCTCGTCTTCGTTTACACTTGAGCGGAAAAAGGAGGAGTCGCCAAAGCCAAAGGCGTTTGTCAGGGATTGAGATTTGCTGCAAGACAAAAAAACAGAAAAAAAACAGTCAAATTTGAACGATGTTTCATTATCCCCCTCACAAAGACTATGACGGAAAAGCTAAAAGAACTCTATACATCATCAATCATTTTTTTCAGTGTCTACAGAAGCTACTCTGATGAAACAAGCTAATTCTTGGCAAATTTTGAGGCCTCCAAAAGCTTTCACAACAAATGATTGACTTGGGCCTGTCGCTGTAGCTGCATCAGACTGCCTTGTCTAAATTGCATTATAGATACTGCACCACTGTCTAGAATAACAAAGTCAAGGACCATCATACGCTGGGAACTCACACAACAAACAGTCCCATCTCTACCACCAAAATCTGATAGTTGGATGCTCTTGAAGCAAAAACCTGATGCCTTATGGGACTTACCTTCATTTTAATTTGAGATATTTCTAACTAAATAACTATAAAATAGCAGGCACACATTTTCATCCTATCATGCAGCTTGGCTCATTTATTGTCTATTCATTTTATTTATAACAGAACAAGAAATCATAATGGGCATTAGAGCATGGAAATACAACATATAATTCGGGGGAAGAGCACTCTCTAATTTCTGATGGTGCTCTAAATATCTCACCAATCTCCAGTAGTGAAATATCATAGATGTCATATGATGGTCCATTAACTCTATTAAGAGACATAAAGATCTTCATCTTTCCGATAGCAGTGCCATTGCAGACTCCACCATCGGAAATCCTACACTGATGGTACAAAAGAGATGAGGCTGTCAGTGTAGGTGCATCAAACCGCCAGGTCTATATAGAGCAGAAGTGCTGAGGCAGCTCCCAGGATGTCTGAGTCATTTTTTTAATCAAAAAACAAACTCCCACTTTGGGAATTTGGTTTAGGAAAACAAAAAAATGTTATGAGCAGCTGCCTGAAACATGGTGGCCACCCACCAAACATTCAGCACTTTCGAAGGAGTCAGCATGATAGCAGCTCCTCTGAGTTCACATAGATTTTTGAAGAGCCGGCGGACATCTCAAAATATGGAGGGTAGGGGTCCACCAGAGTAGTGGAGGCAATGACCTCCACCCCCTTGATGGAAGGCAGGCCACCCACCTTACTTTAAATCAGGGCCTTAAACGTATTTTCGGAAGTCCTCAGTTGAGGCAAGTTTGAAGGATGTGTCTGATAAGTTTAGTTGAAGGCAGATACATGTTGGTCGAGGTCCCACTGTGCTCAATGTAATTAGTGGGAAAAAGGCAGAGCTAAAAAATTCAAATTTTAAACCCGCTGAAATTCTCTCTTCAGCCAAATACTTTTTGCGCCTTCCCCTGATCAATATTGCCACTTTAGGATATAGTCTCTTTTTTGGTGCTCACAGTACCCCAGTGGGACAAACTTTGAACCTGTAACTGGGCAAGTCGCACTGAAGCCAACTATTTTATAAGTGAGAATCTGCTGAAGTCTTCTTTCAGGTTTTAAAAAAATCAGCGTGGGATAAACCTGATGTTCTTGCCCATGGAGTCTGTCCCTTAAACAGAGAGTCTTATTTATTTATTTATTTGTGTATTTTGTAAAGCGCAACAGCTGCCCCAATGGGGCGTCCCGGCGCTAATAAATCATGGAACTTAGAGGCTAGGCACCAATGGGGCATTATATGGGGAAGAGATGTGTTTTCAGGGACTTTCGGAATGCTAATTCAGTTTGACAGGCTCGTAATGCAACCGGGAGGTTATTCCAACACCGAGTGGCACAGACCTCGAATGTTTTCCCTCCGGCGCGAGTTCGTTTAAATCTAGGGGTTTCCAGCAGAAGTAGGGAATTTGAGCGTAATGTCCTGGTGTTGACATACGGTCTCAGAGTGCTTTTCAGATGGGCCGAGCCTTTGCCCTTGGAGGCCCGGAAAGCCAGGGTCATGGCCTTAAAAATACATCTCTTGGAAATGGGGAGCCAGTGGAGGTTACGGAGGTGTGGGGAGATGTGATGTCTGGCAGGAATTCTCTCAACCAGCCGAGCAGCAGCATTCTGGACAGTTTGTAACTTGTGGCATAGGCCTGCTGTGATGCCAAGATATAGTGCGTTGGCGTAGTCCAGGTGAGATATTATCAGGGCTTGTACCACAGTCTTATGGCAGTCCATCGGCAGGTAGTTGATGAGCCGTCTAATTGTCTTGATCTTAGCAAAACAGGATGCTGCTACTGTTTGAACCTGGGCGTTGAAACTGAGATGATTATCCCAGCGCACTCCCAGGTTTCTCACCGAGTCTTTAGGCGTGGGGGCATGGCTGAGATCATCCGGCCACCATATATTAGAATCAAGAGGGGATGATGAGTTAAAAAACAAAATCTCTGTCTTTCCAGCGTTGAGTCGGAGGGAATTGGAGTCCATCCAGCTAGAGATGTCTCTTAGACAGTTTTTCAATGGGTCGAAGGCAGAGGCAGTGGGGGTATCAAAGGTGAAGAGTAACTGAATGTCGTCAGCGTAGGAGGTGGATTTAATCCCAGTTTGCGCAATCAGTTTAGCCAAGGGGGAAAAGTAAACATTGAACAAGAGCGGGCTCAGGGAGGAGCCCTGTGGAACTCCCCATTTAAGTGGTCTAGCAGTGGAGGTGAAGGGAGGGGTGTATACCTGCTGAGTACGGTCACCCAGGTAGGAAGAGAGCCATCTCAACACTGCACCGCCAATACCCAGGTCTCCCAGCCTTCTCAGCAGGATCTTATGAGAGACGGTGTCAAATGCTGCTGAGAGATCCAGCAGCACTAACACCGCCCTCGACCCTCGATCCAGCGTCCATCTCACCGAGTCAGCCATTTCAACAAGGGCCGACTCCGTGCTGTGGCCCGATCGAAAGCCGTGCTGAGAGTCATGCAGGAGCCCATGGGATTCAATATAGTTGGCAAGCTGGGCGTGCACCAGTTTTTCCAGGATCTTAGCTGGGGCAGGCAGTCTTGGTTTGTTGATCCATATTTTTTGAAAGTCTGGAATTTCCAACTTTTCAAACTTTCTGGAGTAGCTCCAATTGGTCACTTCTAAGGCTTCCAGGAACTCACAAACAGCACTCAGAGTCCAGAAGCCACTCCAGTAGAGCCTACCAGCACGGTCCAATCCAAGTCCTCTTGCCACTGGTTATTTGTTCACTACAGAAAAAGGCTACTTCCAGCTTTTGATGCCCCTGTAGCCACACAGGAGGTCAGCCAACTGACCCTTGGAGTCCACATATTTGTCTTGAATAAGTGGGAGCAGGTCTAGCTCTTTAGGTCCCACAAGTCCAGACATGTTGAGAGGAGCTGGGCATGAGGGGACACTTTTGTATAATTCACTAGCCAGTGGGTCGGCATGACTCCTGGGCACTTCCCAATCAATGGGCAAACCTTCCTCTTTTTACAGCACATACCTTTTACCCTCCTGTACATTATTCCACACTGCATCATTTCTAGGGACAACAAAGATGACAGTACTGTTTTGCCCCTCGGGGAGCCTGGAGACCCAATCATGGGTGTGTCTATAGAAATAAGCAGCCCCTTCCTCCTCAAATAAATCAAATTGATTCTAGGACCAACTCCCCCTCCCACTGGGAAGGAGCCAGGATGGCTACAGTGTGCCCTAGGGTCAAAGGACTGCCATCGACAGGTCATATCTTAACTTACATGTGCAGGTTTCACACCAATCCCAAGTTGATGAAGTTCCTCAGCTCTCTCCAATTACATTTCCTGAGATGAGATAAATCACTTACCTCACACCCAGATCTTCCTTTCAAAGGGTCCAAGCCATTTTCTGTGCTCTAGGAGCAATTTTCACACCTTATCAAGGGGAAAGCACTGACAAGGAGGGCATCTGCAGGTAGGCTAATGCTAATTATCCCACTGGAGTTTCAGTCAGGAAAAATATAACTTTATAAAAGTTACTTTTCCTATAGTTTTACCAAAATATCCAACTTCACCATTAAACTGGATTTGTAATGAATATTAGAAACAGTGGTTGAATGGATTCTGTAGCTTATTCTACATCCAAGTTTCTAGAAATAACATTTTAATTGTACTGTAGCTTTAATCTTAGAGGGGTATAGTCACTATAAGAACATGCCAAAAATAAAGTCTAATATTTCCACTTTAAGATATTAGGAATTCTAAAGTAGGGTCCCTTTAAAAAAAAAAAAAAAGAGGTTATTTAAGAAGGTCATCTGCAGGTTTAACAACTTCAGCAGTCAAGCTATATATATAGGCCTGAAGCCAAGTTTGCATTGGCAGTCGAGTGGAGGGCACAATGTGTGATTTAGTCCATTGTGACGCTTTCTTGTGCAGTCTCTGTAGCGCTTAACAAATGGGCAATTTAACTTCAATATTTATGGTGTTTTACCTGCACCAGATGCTATGGCCTTCGGGGAAAGTTAAATATGTACCTGGGTTTTACCCAATGTTACCATGTTTTAGGGATCACAGCGTATACAATGGGGACTGGCTCCAATTGGTCACTTCTAAGGCTTCCAGGAACTCACAAACAGCACTCAGAGTCCAGAAGCCACTCCAGTAGAGCCTACCAGCACGGTCCAATCCAAGTCCTCTTGCCACTGGTTATTTGTTCACTACAGAAAAAGGCTACTTCCAGCTTTTGATGCCCCTGTAGCCACACAGGAGGTCAGCCAACTGACCCTTGGAGTCCACATATTTGTCTTGAATAAGTGGGAGCAGGTCTAGCTCTTTAGGTCCCACAAGTCCAGACATGTTGAGAGGAGCTGGGCATGAGGGGACACTTTTGTATAATTCACTAGCCAGTGGGTCGGCATGACTCCTGGGCACTTCCCAATCAATGGGCAAACCTTCCTCTTTTTACAGCACATACCTTTTACCCTCCTGTACATTATTCCACACTGCATCATTTCTAGGGACAACAAAGATGACAGTACTGTTTTGCCCCTCGGGGAGCCTGGAGACCCAATCATGGGTGTGTCTATAGAAATAAGCAGCCCCTTCCTCCTCAAATAAATCAAATTGATTCTAGGACCAACTCCCCCTCCCACTGGGAAGGAGCCAGGATGGCTACAGTGTGCCCTAGGGTCAAAGGACTGTCATCGACAGGTCATATCTTAACTTACATGTGCAGGTTTCACACCAATCCCAAGTTGATGAAGTTCCTCAGCTCTCTCCAATTACATTTCCTGAGATGAGATAAATCACTTACCTCACACCCAGATCTTCCTTTCAAAGGGTCCAAGCCATTTTCTGTGCTCTAGGAGCAATTTTCACACCTTATCAAGGGGAAAGCACTGACAAGGAGGGCATCTGCAGGTAGGCTAATGCTAATTATCCCACTGGAGTTTCAGTCAGGAAAAATATAACTTTATAAAAGTTACTTTTCCTATAGTTTTACCAAAATATCCAACTTCACCATTAAACTGGATTTGTAATGAATATTAGAAACAGTGGTTGAATGGATTCTGTAGCTTATTCTACATCCAAGTTTCTAGAAATAACATTTTAATTGTACTGTAGCTTTAATCTTAGAGGGGTATAGTCACTATAAGAACATGCCAAAAATAAAGTCTAATATTTCCACTTTAAGATATTAGGAATTCTAAAGTAGGGTCCCTTTAAAAAAAAAAAAAGAGGTTATTTAAGAAGGTCATCTGCAGGTTTAACAACTTCAGCAGTCAAGCTATATATATAGGCCTGAAGCCAAGTTTGCATTGGCAGTCGAGTGGAGGGCACAATGTGTGATTTAGTCCATTGTGACGCTTTCTTGTGCAGTCTCTGTAGCGCTTAACAAATGGGCAATTTAACTTCAATATTTATGGTGTTTTACCTGCACCAGATGCTATGGCCTTCGGGGAAAGTTAAATATGTACCTGGGTTTTACCCAATGTTACCATGTTTTAGGGATCACAGCGTATACAATGGGGACTGGCCAGTAGTGTTGCAATGTGAAGAGTTAAAAAACAGCACTACCAGTCAGCAGAAAATGGGGGTGGTCACACAAAAAGAGGCTCTTTCTCATAGAAGATGTAAATGGCCATACATTTTCGGAAAGAATACAGTCTAAAATAGGTGCATTCCTCCAACTAGTTAAGATACCATTGCAGAATGTTCTACCACTGATCTGCCAGGTTTATTTCATTTGTTCTGTTAGCTTATCTTCCTTAAATCTTAGTGATGTGCTTGATGTAGTAAGACTGACCGGAGCACTTTCGTCAACTCATGTTTCATGGAGATTGTACTTAGCTATTCTGGTACATCCCAATATGCTTTATTGGCCAAAGTAATAACTTTTAAAATATATTTTCAGCACCTGATTCTAGTGTCATCCTGGAGGATGGGTTATGCTTCTGTAACTGGATTCTAAGTTGAAGATAAGTCCCACTTCCCCATTCTGATCTCTTTCTACATAAAATCTGTATTGACTTTGAAGAAAAACGGAATTATTTGTAGCCTTCATGAAATAATGGTTATTGGCTTTTAAACGTGTTGTCAAACCAAACTACTATGTGTTTTGCTGCTATCATAGTGTGAGCATAGGGTTCAAGAAATCTGGCCTCATAATTCGTGGGGAGTTCGCTGAAAGTCTATTCAGAAACATTTCCTCTTATTTTGAGTTATTCAGTGGCAATTTCTGAACCTCATCGAGGCTTTTATTGAAAACAGACAGCCATGAACAAGCCCATTATCCTTCCTGTCCTGTTGGACCAGCAAGGGGATGACAAATGATCCCTGATGACCCCAGCCAGTTGTTGGACCAGAGTATCAAAGAAAAGAGAGGCAAGCAGACCCCAAATCAATGCAACCATATAAGAAGATTGTATTGAATAAAATGTTTTTCTATTTTAACCTGTTGGATTCCACCACAAAGGAATTCTTATTTCCCCGACAAAAATATTTTTTCGTCTCTTTATCAAATATCAGGGGGAAATTTGCAAAAAAATAAATTTAAAAAAAAGTGACAAGTCATGCAAAAGTCTACATGAAAGGGGGATAGACACAAATGTTCAGGGGCCGTATTACAGAGAGTGTCCTGGGGCACAATGAACGTTTGCAACCACTTTGCGCACCCCGGGGGCACTTTGATATTACAGAAGGGACGCAGACGCTTGTGCAGCCGCTTCTGTAATACCGATAGCACTGGCTCACATAAAGTGCCAGCGCTATATGCAGGGGGCATTCCTTAATTTGCATGGGGGTATGCCCCATGCAAATGAGGGGATCCCTTTGCCTCTGTGCCGGCATCGTATTACAGACGCGGGCGCAGAGGCAAAGAAGCTGTCAGGAGGCACAATGACAGTGCGCCACCTAAAAGGTGGTGCACTGTGAGTGTGCCCCCTGAATGCAGCCCTATTCAGGGGTAAAAGGGGTCCTATGGACCCCCTAGACATCCTTTTACAGGTGGGTGAGGTCACTGACTGCACCCGCCTGCAAGGGGATCTCTAATCCCCCTTCAAAGTGCAGGTGAGTTGCCGCTTGAACAGTGAAACATGGAGCGGTAATGCTTCAAAGCCACTCCGTATTTTACTTCAATGTGGTGCCCCCAGGGCAACATAAGTTCACGGAGCCCCCAGGGCAGTGCATTCTATGCAATAGGGCGCACTTTCTATGTTTGCACCCGACGCACCTGTTTTAAGGTGCACCAAGCGCAAACAGGGAAAGTGCGCCCTAATACATAATATGGCCCTCAGGAGTGTATTTTCCTTTGCTACAAATCTTGTGAAAATCAAAATCAAAATATAGATGGTAAATCCATGAAACAAACTCTGAGACTATCAAAGCATTGGACGATGAACTCTGCCAAGCACAAACGTAGACTTAAGCAACTTATATAAAGGAATGAATAATAAAGTCCATTTGAAGCACATAGGAATATCACAAAGACACATCCCAGGGATTGAAGAACAGTGAGGCACCTATAATCACACCTGTTGAACAAAATAGCATACCCACACTCCTTGCACGAAACTAAGGCATCAGTTTACAGACATGTTAACATTTTTCATGAAACTGACTACAACAGATGACAAACTACAGATGCAATGTGCAAAGACCAACACAGGAGCACAAAGTACTCTTAGAGCAAGAGCAAAATCATTTCTCGCTTCCCAAACGGCAATGTGGTGAGATGAAAATAAAACATACACACACACACAAACATATCACATCCCCAATTTTCAAGTGAGCATACACACATAATAACAATGGCGCCACATCCCATTCAGCCCTCCATAAAGCACTAAGTTGGGAAGACCACGATGTTGGTGTAAGAAAGGATACACAATATCATATAAATACCTGGTTAACAATAACAACCATTCAAAGAAATCACTCATGCCCACTGGAAACTTCACCCATAAGCCACAAATAAAGAGGCAATCAAATAAACACCCACACTAGATACCTCCATTCCATTCAATTACACACACACTCAGAGCACTGTGGAACCTTGCACTCTGTTACCATGCAATTACCCCAACAGATGATTTAATGTATGCAACCTAAAATATACAGAAACAGTGGTCACTATTCGGCCCATAACAAGGCACATATGTGGTAGGCAAGGTGATACCTCTGACACCTACTTGTACAAAAATGTAGGTCAACAGCAACAGTCAGTGCATTGTCCACCAACAATTTCTCTATACGTAGTGGACCTTAAACCCCCCCTTTACTGTGTGCTTTGCTGTGTTGGCCTGAAGTTACTGCTTCTGCCAAGGAATAGTACAAAGACTGTGAACCTGCTTGAAGAATCTCCAAGGACTTGTGTGTGCTGGCCTCCTGTTCTGAAGTCTCAGAAACACAAAGACTTCACCAACGGCTTCCCTGAACTCCACTGCTGGATGTTTTGACCTGCCTGGAGGTGGCTAGTCCAGTTTTGGGCCTTTAGAGGTTGTTCCTGCTGTTGGGAGCTGGAAGAAACTTAAAGAATGCAAGAATAACAACTCAGATGCCTGCAGTGATGCTGAAACCTGCACCGAGGCCAGGGGCACTGCTCATGAAGTGCACGACACACTGCCCTACCTGCACCGCGGCTCCGACACCCTACGACACCAGCAATTATCGTTCTCGCCAATGCCAACCCTCGCAATGACGCCATCACCGCCTGCGCCACCATGTATCATCCATAGACTTCATTTTCCAAGGTACTGTTGTTTCAGGGTCAGTGTGACTCCGTGCCTGACACCGCGCACCTCGCGGTCAGCGCCATACTTTGGATTTATGCCTTTCACAATGTCGTAATAGCTCCAGGTGGAGCTATTTGTTTCTACAAGTGCTATTTCTGCAAGTAACTGGTTTTAAGGGCTATTTGATATATGTATATTGGATTTTTGCCATTTTTGGTCTTGTTTGGTTGAGATAAAGATACCTTATTTTTCTAAACTGGTGTGGTGTCCCTTTGTGGTGTTTCCACTGTATTACTGTTTGTTTTGAGTATAAATATTTACACATTGCCTTTGGGATAAGCCTGTCTGTTCCTTCCATGCTACCTAATGGGGTGAGAAGGGGGTATCCAAAGTGTGTAACTCCCTTGCTCTGACTAGAAGGAAGGATCCCTACTTGGACAAAGGTGCATACCTATGCCAATTAAAGACCCCCATTTCTAACATCTCTGGGATTATATTGTGCAACCAACATTGACCAAACTGTGAGCGCATCATCCCTACCCATTAGGTGTTTGCTGCTTTAAAAATTCTAGCTGGGAGGCAATTATTCCGGGCGCTTGTGTACGTCTGCAAAGGATTTGGTTGTTGAAGATCATGAGTCTGGGCGAAGGAAGGCTCTAGCACATCAACATGCGCCCTGCAACTCTGAACTCTTTCTACACTCTTATGGATAAATGACAAACATATATTGATGGGGTTTTAATTACAAAATTGGAAAACCCCATTCTAAGAGGGCAAAGGAAGCAGTGGTGTTGAGGGGCCACTGCGCGCGATTGTGCCCTTTGCAGGAGCATAGAGTTACTCAGTAGGGAGGCCAGAGAAACTACTTTTTTTGCCAGTCATCTTTGAAAAGTGTAAAACTATGCAACACTGTTGTGAGTAACACAAAATGTGAAGGAAACATCAAACAAAGGCTGAAGGAGGATGACCTAAACCAGTTAATGGCCAAAGAGGGCTGACCCCATGCTCACTCTCTTAGTATTGTTCTCAAAAGGTCTGTAAACAGCAAGCAAGAAAAATCATGCTTGACTTAGATATTTTTGCTTGTTGAAATCTTGTGTTTTGTTGTGAGTCTGGCAATTAGATATCGGTTTAATAGGGTTGTAAAGTCTTGTATACAACCCCTGGCTAAGGTTATGAACTGATACAAGGTTACACTCTGAATCCAACTCGATATACTTGAGTAGGATGCAGAAGAGTTCCCTCATAACGTTATAATAATGAAGCTGTGGGCCCTCTACTGGCTCAGCTGTGAACAGCCTGTCATCACTGAGGTGGCATTTTGTTCTCAGTGGTTGAGGGCAAATACATCATGGCAGTTTCAGGCAGAAAAGGCCTAGCATCATATAGGC
Organism: Lissotriton helveticus; assembly: GCF_964261635.1. Classification (NCBI taxonomy): domain Eukaryota; kingdom Metazoa; phylum Chordata; class Amphibia; order Caudata; family Salamandridae; genus Lissotriton; species Lissotriton helveticus. Next base: position 1,063,019,654 of record NC_136070.1, on the reverse strand, counting down.
AGGCCTACGGATGCCCTGAAGATGGCAGCTCTCCAGTGGGTGGCCTGCAGGAAATGCAGACCTGACTGAGGCATCACCATTGGTTATGAAGATGTTCCACACCTTTAAATGCAACGTGTATCCAAGAAATAGATGGGTGGGGTATCAGCCAATTTTTGACAGATGCCCCTTCACTGCCTATGTCCTACTAACCAATAAATATAGTACGTAGAGCAGTCCTTGAGCAAACACCCAATTGTCATATGAGCAATATGTGAAAATAACCAGGCAGCATATGGTGATAACCAGTTTATGATCCTGAGGAGAAGCAGGCAAGTGTTGTCTCAATGATCCACAGATCTGACTGGCTCAAATTCCTCATCACAATCCCACTGGTCTGTAGCAACCTAAGAAAGCAGTTAATAGTCCTCAAATAGGTTACTATTGGGTTACTCTATGTGGAATCTCTAATACTGTATGACAAAAGTCATGATCTGTACCAAAACAAAAGTTTTCTACAGCAAAAAAATGATCTCAGAATAATCTACTGGGATGAATTTTCAAGCTACACATTTCGTATGTCCAAGAGGGACTCAAGCTGCAATTTCATTTTAGTGCTCCTGTGCACCCTTGTCCTATGCTTTCCTTTACATTAAATAAATCAATAAAGTGGCCAGGTAGAGGGTGTGTATCCTGCAGGGCTTGCTCATTCCTTTCAGAGCTAAAGGGTCTTCAGCATTTTAATCAGTATGATGAACAACATGTCTTAATAGACACTTCCCTAGTTTGTTGCACTGGGGATCACAAATCACTGATCAGTATGTGCTAAAATAAATGTATTGCTTTCTAAAAAGTCCAAGACAGGCAAGACAGACGATTTTGTAATCAGTGTGGCTAGTTGGACTTTTAATTAATATTTTAAAACATTTTAAGAGCTCATGATGTAGTTGCACAATTTTGCAAATATATTAAAATGTATGTTATGTTAACAAAATTTGTAGAGCACTCGTATACTCCAAGGTTTCTTGGCGCTGACATAACTCGAACACGACTGGAAAGAGAATCTAAATTATTAAACAACCATTTTGAGCACCTTCCAAAAGAAGATACGGGAGGTCAGAGCTCTGATATGATGAGGAAGACCTTTCCAGAGCTTGGTGGTCCCCGTAATGAAACTTCTGCCGCCCCAATTCATTTTACAGAATTGGGGACCACCATTTTCTTTTCTCCAAGGGAGCTCAGGAGTTTGTAGGGATGGTACCAATTAAAGACATGCCTCAGCAATTCTGGACCAGCATTATGCAAGGCCATGTGGGCGATGCAGAGGACCATACATGTAATATGGCTTCTATCAGGAAGCCAGTGTATCTTCTCAATTCTTTAGAGACAGGATGAAATTTGGTAATCCCTAGAAGTAGTCTTGCAGATGCATTCTATACCATCTGTAATCTATTTAGATGTTTTTCCTGCATGTTGACATAGAGTCCATTGCAATAGTCTAACTTTGAATGAAATGAGGCCATGATGACAGTCTTTCTAGCATTGACTGGGAGAAAAGAAAGACTTTTCTTTATCATACGAAGTGTGAGGAATCAAGAAGAGACCGTGGCATTAACTTAATTTACAAAATTCAGCTTGTTGTCAATTTGAACACCTAGGTTCTTGGCCCTAATCACTGAGATGGTAGGAGAGCCTAATTCCTCTGGCCACCAGGGAGGGTCCCAAGCTGGGGAGAGGGTTCTGAACTATACCACCTAGCTTTTTCTGAATTAAGCTTCAAACAGTGCTTGCTTATCAATGAGCTGATAGCACACATACAGTCATGGAAGTGGGTGCAAATGTTCGCCGTATTGTTAAAAGCGGACACAACAATCTGTGTGTTGTTGGCATAGGAGGTAATGGAAAAGCCAACATTTCTGATCAGAGTAGCCAACTCTGTCACTTATACATTATTATTGGACTAAGTAATGATCCCTGCTGGATCCCGCAAGTCAGAGAAAAGGGGACATTCTAACTATTTAAGGGCAATGGATTGGAATGAGGTTAGTAAGGCCAGGGTTTGTCCTTGATTCCAAGATCTCCTAGCAGCTTGATCAACAGCTTATGGTCTACCGTATCAAATGCTGCTGATAAGTCTAGGAGAATAAGGGATGCAGCACCACTCCTATTCAACACAGCCCACAGCTCCACTTTGGCCTTAATCAAGGCAGTCTCTGTGCTATGCTCAGGTTGGAACCAAAATCATGTAGGGTCGAGCAAACCATTGGCTTGGGTAAACTGGGCAAGCTGTGTGTTCATCACTTTCTCCATATTTTTTTGCAGGAAGAGTAGAGCTATTATTATTGGGAGCAGCCATATTCAGAGTGGATTTCTTTATAATCAGGAGAATGGAGGCTTTTTTACAAAGAGGGAAAAACTCCCATAATAAACACTGAACTAAAAATGGCCAAGAGATTTGTACCTATAAGATCAGGTATAAGCTTTAATGCCAAGGCAGAGCATGGATCTAAAGGAGAGCCAGACTTAGCTGTAAGAATAAATGTTGCTACCTGATCTGAAGTGACTGGGAGGAATTAAATGAAGGAAGTCTGGACAGAAGTGGTTATGTTAGAGTTGTTTGAGGCCTTAAACCTGGAACAAATTTGGTTTACTTTATCCCTGAAGAGGTGAGCTAGTGTGTTGCAAAAGGTTTGAATACAGTTAGCTACTTTGATGCTTGATGAGGTGGTTAATTTAGTTACTACTTGAAATAGCTCCTTAGTGGAGTTTTTTGCTAGTTCTATTAGTTTGGTAAAGTGGTTACTTTTTTCTTTTGTCAGTAGGCATTTGTACTTTGATAGCACCTGTTTATAGGAGTGTTTCCCGAAGTTATCATACTGAGAGTGAAGGCGTCTTTTCTGTCTCCTACAGTTTTATAGTTCAGATCTTAGTGCTTCAACAAAAAAAAGATACAGAGGGTGTGGTCCTATAAGAAGATGCTGATTTAAATGGAGCTAACCTAATAAAACATTAAGCCAGTCAGTATAGTCTAGGGACGCTTGCTCCGCACTCGTGGCCCCTGTGCCTGTAAGAGCGGTAAGACCGGGTTGGGGGAGATTTGAATACAGTAGATCAGTTTTAAGCCATTGCCTCATTTAAGAGGTCTGTCCAGCCTGTGTACTGACACTACTGCAGCATATGCCCATGTTTCAGTTAGAAACAACAGATCTAGTTTCTAGCCATCTATAAAGTCAGACATACATATCATTCTAAATGACTCATGCCTTGTACATTTCATAAGGATATCTGAAGACAATTTGAAGAAGTTACTGTACATTTTACGGTCTTAAAGCATCCTAGGGGTTGCCTACCACCACGTTATGTGGCCAGTAGCAAGTCATAAAAGTGACACAAAGCATTTCATCCATTTACCAACCATTATAAAAGCCCATGTGTACAGCATATCATTTCTCACTACTGTGTGAGCTCTCTCAGAAACCATAATAAATGTAGGCCCCTGTGTATCGCTCCCTTTGCCTGCTTGCCTACAGCGAACCCAGTAGCAGAACCAAAAGTGCTGGTTTGAAATGGAATTTACCTCCAGGCCCTTTTTAAAAAGCTATGTTCATGTGCAAAATGTATTACAAATGTGCACTTTACATGAGAACAGAAGGACTCATTTAGCCCTCGGGGATGGCCGCTAGTCTACTGAGTTAGCCCAGGTCCTCGGCTCCATCTTCTCGGCATAATACAGCCTGGAAGGGACCTCTTTGATGAAAATGCATTCATTAGTGCATATCAGGTGTTCATTGAGCTTTGAAGAAGTAATGGAGCTTAAAGAATCTTCTTACTCATAATGAGAAGATGGGATCTGGCTCCTGCACCGGAAACCCTTATGGATTGAATTCTGTCTACCAGAGTTGGACCAGCTAGATCCTCAATTTAACCACTGGAACAGTAAGGAAGTTTCCCTGCTTCTGCTTTGGCATCTGTGACAACCATGGGAGACTCAAGCGCTTGGAATTTAAGAAGTGGCTCTTTGGCTCCGTAACTCAGAACACGTAACTTCCTTTTTGGTTCATCATATCCCGAATGATTTCAACATTCCTAGCTCTAATCATTCCACAATTGTAACAAAGACTCAGCAAACGTTATGTTTTCCCGTTTATGCAAGCACCCTTATCATTTGTATAGGATATACTCACACTAACATGAGGCGTCATCATATCATATTAGCTGGTAATGAAAATATATTTACCTACCAGATTATTCAATCCAGCCATTGTTGTCAAATAAATTAATATTGACATACAGTTTTCTTTGACAGCATCCCCCTCAATAACCATAGATTTACACCCTTATATCTACAGTTACATTTGTTTGGAAAAAGGATGGTCACTTTCTCGCTTCATTATTTAAGTTTTCTTTTTATGTTCCCACTCCTTAAATCCTGGCAATGAATTTACAATGTTAGCTACCAAGCAGAAACACAGACACAGATCTTACTTCAGCTGTGGCTTCTGCTGTGGCACAGGCTGTGGCAGTGTCCCAGCACCGGAAGAAGGTTGCCCCTGGGAACGCGGCTGAGTGGTTGTGGGCGCGGGAGGCTTTGGTGGTTTCTGAGGCTTGGAGACGGCAGGCTGCTTGAGATGGTCCTGAGCAGGAGGTCCTGATGACGAGAGCCCACTCTGTGTTTGCAACAGCTCCTGGCTTTGTGATTGCATTTCCTGGGGTTGCACTGGGCCCCCTAATTTCAGTACAAGAAAAACTTCAAAATGTTACAGTGTTAAAGGTTTTTATTAGTCTTCACATCCAGTTTTTGTTTCAAATATGGAAGCTGTTCCTTATGTGGAATTCATATTTCCCTAGTTATAAACTGATCTGTAGATATTAATGAAAATAATCAACACACCTTTAGCCATGACACCGGTGATAATCAATTCAATTAACTACTGTAGTTGCCTTCACACGTTTGACACACTGTGCAGCCCCAAATAAGGGTTAACAACAAAGGATTATTCTGCCAAATTCTTAAATGTGAAGTTGATAAAGATAACCTTTTACTAGTAAGTTATAGATGGCTGTATTTTATGCAAAACATATTTGAGTCGGAAATTAATAGTTTTTTGGAAATGGGTATAAAGTTCTCACACTGTGTTCTAGGTCTTTAGCAAAAGCACATTCATTGTATTTTACGTTAATACGTAATCATCAACATTTTTCATTACTATTGTTTGACTAGAGTCTTGATATCTGTAATCTATAGAAAATAGGCAACTAAATCATGACTACAAGCATTCCCTTTGTTCTTTATCTGTAATCACAATTTTTTCACTTCTAGAAATGTTTCATTTGTAATACCTGCGGTGGAAGCATAATGTTTACCAAACTACAGATTAGCTGCGAAAAGTAGCACAGGTGTTAAATACTGCAGTGCTGTAATTTAATTGTTTTGTGAAAGGAAATTATCAAAATATTTTTGATCATTACAATCTATAGGAGCAGCCATTTTCCACCACCTGGATTCAGAGGTAATGCATGGATATTAAAAAAACGTTTCCTAATGGGTCATATCAGAAAAATATAGAAGTGCTCAATCCTGTCATACGCCATAAAAGTAAGAATAGGATAAATCAACAAACGCAGGACATTTGGCTGTAACAATGTTAATAGAAACAGAAATAACTTCATAATCAGTACTCAATGCTTAACTGATCACACAGTGCAAAGCAAAAGAAGCGAAAATAAACGTGTATATTTGGTACATGGAGAACAATGATTTGTGTAGCTGTATTTGGTCCTGTTAACATGGGACCCTCCCTCAGATTAATACACAAAAATCCCTAAATTTCACTTAAAATCCATTGGCCTAATGGGCGTTGATAGTGTTACGGCCCACTACCATTGGGGGGGGGTCATCATCAGGACAATAATAGTTTGAGAGCAGAGCAGTATTTGAATGTTCCAATTCATAGCAAATGCCAAGGTTGATCAATTGTTTTGATCACAAAGTGGTCTAGTCTATAAAGAAACTTCCACTATTGAACCCCTGCGATTTCTATTGACCTCAAAAATCTGGCAAACCTACTAGAAACAACTATCAATTGTCCTGCAAGCCAGTGTGCCTCTGTTCCTTTCTGAAGCATTTACTCACAATGTCAAATCCCGGTAGAATAGTTCAGGGGTTTAAGAAGTCTACATTCAAGACTCATGACACATAGAAGGCCAACGGTTCCAATCATTTAGACACAGATTAGTAGACACACTTGAAGTAGAAGAAAGATGTGTTGGGTCATGAAAGAGACAAAACATCATCTGAGTCTTCTAAGGTCACTGAATAAGTATTGTTTAGTTTTGTAATACCAAAATATAATATTAATGTGCCAAGATGCAATTCACATTGGTCTGTGTGTCCTGTAAGTGGCAATGGACAATGACAGAAATTTGAAAGTGAGAAAATATCACCTTTGCCACCCACCTTCAAGATTTTGACAAGTTTATTGTGGGCTGGTCTTCTGTGCTCTATGAATATTTGTGCAAAGTTTGCATTGTTCTATGTGACATATTTAATGTATATTCATGAATTAATTTTTGTATTTGTCCTGCCTCATTACTTTTAACCCCTTCCACGCTCATGACGAGCTGAGCTCGTCATGAGTTGCGCTGCTCGCATGCTCATGACGAGCTCAGCTCGTCATGTAACGCGGCTTTTCGAAAAACGCCGCACAGTGCGAAAAAAGCCGCCGCACGCATGCGGTTAAAGAAAAGGATAAAATATTTAATGATAAATAAAATAAGAAAAACAGCTGAGCTGCTCTGTGGGTGGATATTTCTATATTTTGGAGCTATTGCCCTATCTTCACTCATAGTTGGGGACATCTTCTGATGTTCTTTAGTTTGTCTTTCTCCCTGATTGGATGTTCCCCTAGAATTGGGTTTCTTAGGGTTCCTCTTTTGTTTATCTAGCAAGTGTCCTAGGTGACATTATGTGCAGCTGAACATATGATATTTTATCGATGGTGGTGTGATGCTACTTCACTGGGACACTGTTAGAACTTTATAAAAGAAGAGACCCTAAAGGAGGGGCAACGCCATACTTTTTCTTTTCTCCCCGAGAGAGGACTCTATGCTGATTGTTTTTTGAGAACTATTCGCTTACTCTTGGACTGCTTTGCCGAGGCTACACTCGGTAGTTGGTGTACTGAAACTTTGTTTGCCATTTAAAATACTTTTCCTTTTTCCTTTGTTGTATGCTAAAGGACTCGCATTTATATGGATTATAAATTTGAACCTCATAGGATATGAGTTGTTAGACAACAAACTATCTTTCTGCCTAAATGGTGGTGGGACTCTGTAAACTGATTTTATAAAAACTATCAAAATAAGCCTGGCTAAATGAGTGGTGCTGTTATACAAGCTGTGATGTTCTTAACTGAAATTCTCAAGATATTGCTTGTGGCAATGAACTTTGAATCTTTATTACAATAGCCAAATTAATCTAATACCTGTCTGACTCTATTATTGAGTCCTGTTGGTTCTTCCATTCAAACTGGGCTATTTTGTAATGACTTAAATGTGTTGTAGAGATAAACAGCAAACTCTGTCAAAACATCAGGTGTGACTTCTTTTCTTTTGTTTTGTGTTGCTGTTGCCGAGCTTTTGGTCTGCATAATCCGAATTCGACTTTACTTCCTCAGGAGAAAACAAACAAAATTGGCAATGTACCCGTAAAGGACCAAGCACCTGACCAGTTATCCCTAAACTATTAATGTGTAATAGGATTTCTCCATCAATTGTGTGTGCACACTGTTAAAGCACCCACTGACATGGTGCAATCCAAAACGGGATTATAACTAACAGGATAAATTGCAAAGATGGACCACTTAATAGCAAAAGACAATAGACACATCACAAAGCATCTGGTCCGTGTCCAAGGTATTTTTCAAATGATATCTTTTATTCAAAAAAATATTTTTCTTTCATAAAAAGACCATAGCCGAAGCACTTCATCCAATAATGGACTTCTTCAGGGCTGTGAATTCAACAAATATATATATATATATATATATATATATATATATATATATATATATATATATATATATATATATATATATATATTGAACACAGCAACTTTATCAATTGAAAGAAGTCAGCTCGAGCCCAAATCCATTTAGTGTGAAGTTTTATTGACTACACAGAATGCCAAAAACACCCGACGCGTTTGGTCACGGGTAACAGTGTTTTTTTCTATCACGGGTTTTAAAGTAAACAGCAAATAACATAAAGGTAGGACTACTCGTCATCGCACAAGTGTGTTTAACCACATTTTGGCGGCCATATTTGAATGTGTTTTTCAAATAGAAATGCATCCCCATTACCACAGTGATTTTTGAGCAACTCATAATTAGAAAGTGTGCACTTAAATGAAATCAACACTGACATTTCATATAAAGCTGTTGATAAACCGAATATTAAACAGAATAATTCATTCTAAATAACAGTGCGTCAGAATTTTGTTAATAGATATCGCCCCAGTGGGCTGTAACATTTTGAATGAAATTTGTATCTCGTATTACAATCAAGCCCCAGTGGGCTATATTAATCAACTTGTAATGATTGGTCACTGTGATTGTTGGTCGCCTGCATTGCTGCCCCAGTGGGCAATCATACAATGTCTCTGAGCTCAAAAGCAAATTAAAGGTAAGATAGGTATATATATATATATTCAAATTAGGAAATACATTCACTTTACACAAGGAAATCATCCGTCACTCGAGCAAGGGTATCGTTGGTTTAGGCTTATTTATTTATTTTCAGAGTTACATCCATCAACGCGTTTCGGGAGTCAAGCTCCCTTGATCACGATATATATATAATACAAACATGAATATGCAAAATACCTGTCCAGCACATATACATGGGCGCATTGTTTACAAAATATGTGACCTTGTAGACAGAATAGCTACATACAAAGAAAATGTTACACCTGATAATCCTAAACAGTTTTTTACTTATACAAAACTTACTTAGCAGCTTAGCAGATATCTTGTTTCAAGGTAGCCTCTTGATTCAATAGGTTTATACAACATTTAACATTTAAACAATGATACATCATATTCCATATGCATGGTGGACCATATACAAACAAACGTATCCAACAATAGACAAAAAAAATAGAATAAAAGATCGCAGAGAAGATTAGAGAAAGCATTTGAGATAGAATGTATGAGGTAGCATGATATCTCCTCATATATAGACTATACAGAAATTTAAAGCGTACAATAGTATGTGGCCTGAGGTAATTTGCCAAAATGAAAAAGCCAATAGAGAGAAGAGAAAGCAGCAAAAGCTTTGTTGTCTATATATGATGAGATATCATGCTACCTCATAAATTCAATTTCAAATGCTTTCTCTAATCTTCTCTGCGATCTTTTATTCTATATTTTGTAAGCAATGCTCCTATTTTTATTTGCTGGGCAGGTATTTTGTATATTCATATTTGTATTGTCTTTTTATATGTATATATTTATGAGTATTTATATATTTGTTGAATTTACAGCCCTGAAGAAGTCCGTTATTGGACGAAACGTGTCGGCTGTAGTCTTTTTATGAAAGAAAAATTAACTTCTTCAGGAAGTTGGGTCTTCCTATTTCTATTTAATTTTACAGTATGGTTTAAGAGTGATATATCTAAATCTAGTCTCAAATTTGTGAGGTAGCTGTCAGTTAATGGTCCTCATTGAACAGCTAACAAGGTATTTGGTCACCTTAATTTCCACTCCTCCTATAGGCGGAGAAAGATTGGTCAGAGGAGCATTGCCTCTCAGGTAACGGAAGGTGCTGCAGATTGTCAATCATAAACGGCCCAATACCGTTAGAAAAGTAAGGTGAATAAGAGTATAATAATAAATATTTTACCACACTTACGTTGCAGCAATCAGAAGTCCCAAATGAGACATTTTAAGGATTTGGAACACAACACTACTTAATAGAGGATGTCGGCCAACTTCTGCAAAATTTAGAATAAGTTGCTTCAAGCTGACAAATGCAGCAATTAGGTTTAAGATTTTTGCTAAAAAATGTCAGACTTCTGAAAAACCTTGTATCAGTTTTTGAAGAAGGCTAATACCCTACTCTGTGGCCATGAATCCGATTAAGGCAGTAATTGTGAGGCAGGTGCCCTGCCCACCAAACTCATGTTTCCTTGGACTCATTTCATCTCAGGACCTGCAGAGTTCACAAGGGCTAGCTCTGAGTTAGTTTCATCATAAACCCTCGACCTCATGGCTCACCCGTCAGATAGCCACCAGATCAGTTACAGTTGCCCGCCTTATTTATGGCAGTGGCCATCACTTGACTTATGCAGCTGGGTCCACCACGCATGCCATGGCCGTCTTAGACAGAGAAATAACATTTTTGGCTCTCATTCACGAAGAGAAAGCTACATGCATGTCAGGGTGATTTATATGTATATTTTCCTGAAGCCTTGCCAGCAGATCCATTTCAGGCACTGAGATTGCTGCCAGGCAGGCATGTATCTCAAAATACAGTAAGCAGTCCTCCATGGGGACAGTAGACATAATGCGCTCCACTGACCTAGTGGGCAGTCTGGTTGCCCCCTGAGGTCTCAGTTTTTTCATAGGTGTTCTAACAAGGCCCAGTTGCCCTGTTGGACTAAAGAATACGCATTACAGAGTTTGGAAGGCAATTCTGAGATTCAGCACTCATACAGAGAATTATTGTGTTTGCAATTTTTCCTGTTGTTTGTGCTTTTCTTGTCTGTTTTCCTTTGGAAGTCACAGATGGCAAGAAAATATGTGCTGGACTTGCAGGCGTAGATTTTTTAAGCTGGTGGCTATTTTATTCAAAGCCTGTGCATGGTTACAGAAGGAGTGGACATTGGCACTAGTAATTACACTGCTGTTATAGGATCCAAAAACCTAAAAACCATAAGTTTAGAATTCCTGGTTCATTGGACATGACTTGAACCAAGTTTCAGCCATCCACAGCATGGACTGAAGCTTCTCTTTCCCCCAAAAAACGACCAGTTCCCACAAGTGCAATCCAATGCCAAGGAACTTTCTACACCCTCAAGCTGTGACTTACAACCGCATGAAGAGTTTTAAGGTCTGTAAATTCAACCCCTTGGCCCCTGCCTTTCTTGATGCATGTGCCTAGCTACTGAACATAGTATTTTACTATTTGTCAAGACACATTAACATGGTTTTTGACACATCCTGCAATGTTAACAGATACTTAGCCATATTGTGTTGCTTTCTTGTTTAGGTTGTTGGTATAGTGATGTCCAATGGGGTAATCAATGTATTTTGCATGTGTTTGAAAACATACAATACACATACATTTAAATAAATACAATGTCAAAAATAACAATAACATTTTATCTGGATGTGCATACATTTTGTCATGTCAATGTGGTAGCAGGCATCAATGAATATCATAGACCTTCCTTTGGAATTGATCTTCTTTTTGCATTTCTTCATCTCCAGTCTGCTGGAGTCCTATTGCAGCTGAGAACCACTAGAGGTATTCTGCTTGTCAGACAGTTAGATGGGAGTTTTGGCTGAGATGGCTTTGTAGGTGAGAGAACTGTTTGCAAGGTGGTGTGGAAAGGCAATACAAAAAACAAACTTCACTAGGGAGGGTCAGAGGGAAAGTTTAATGACCAAGAGTGCTACGTCCCTCATAAGTACTAGACACCAACTAACAAGTAACACTCAGTCAAAAACCTGCTCAGAAATGAGGGTTGGAAGATTGCGTGTGCTGCTTGCAAAATCAATAACGGGACACCCTTCCGATAGTTACAGTGTTCCCATCAGAGTTCCATCCTGTACCGCCCTTCATCATTTGGGAAGACCACCATAAGTACACAGGGAAACCCCATATACGATTAGGCACAGCATGGTGGAAAACAATGCCCAATGAAGTTATGACAGGTCGGTGGCAGGATGTAACCAATAAGCAGTGCTAAATAATGAAAATAAAATTTTTCAAAAAAGTGGTGATGTTAAAAAGGGGTAGAAGAAGGAAAATAGATTTATTAGCAACCTTCAACTCCCACTCTCTAAAAACAGTGCAAAAAGGTAGTGTAAGCAAATTACTACCTCGACAGTTTATAAAGTCACGGTCGACATGTTTCTGCAGCTTTTACCTGTGCCCCGGGGTCACTTGCTGCTTCTTCAGGACCTATCCTGCTACTGCTTAATTAGTGCATAATAAACAAGGAAACTTAAATAAAATAAATGTCACCTTAGATTCTCCTGATGGAGGAACCAGTGGATTTCGCAAAACAGCACACACACATAAAAAAGAAGAAAAAGAGAACAAGCCTATTAGCAAAAGCTCTCTGGGCGAGACTCGAATACAAAGCAAAGTCTCGCAATTAATGGTTTATAATCCATTTCCTTCCACACTTATTTTGAGATAACAGCTATTCCCAAAAGAGCCAGATTGCCACTTGAGTACAAAAACACACTCACCCCACGTTATGGAGAATGCTGCCCCACCTCACCCGGCATTAGCTCAGGTACTGCGGAGCCCCGCTCTGTATGAATCACAAACACATATAAAACAAGAATCAATTAAAGGAAGTACTGTAAGGTCAAGGCAGGCCACTCGATATAGCGTGGCTTACAGAGGCGCCTGTTCTGTCTGTTGACTCACCTATCCGTCGGTACTCCAGACGTCCAACTGGGCTGTCTGTGGGAGGTACCGGCGGTCGGAGTCCTGTTACTTAAATAGGCTATAGATCTTATGAGCCTACCGGCACATACCGTGAAACGGGGACGCGCTGCCCCGCTCCTTGCTGCTAGCGTCAGTCTGTCCTCTTCCGGGTATGCCAGAGGAGTATTACGATTGGCTGGCGCGGAGCGTGACGCGGACGCGTCACGCGAGGAACTATGGGCTTAGTGGTTTGAAACCCTCGTGTGTACTCTGTCTAAACCTATCTATTGTATAGGGACTAAAAGGTCTCATAGACTCCTCAGATTTTTTACACACAAAACCGGCGTCAGCACGCAAATTATCGTGACGCCCTCGCAATGATGCAAAAAAATTTTTTTAACAATTTAAACAGCGTATAAAACAGCCTGGCGGCAACTCCTAGTTGACAAAAAAGGGGGGGCACCAAAACTAAGGCCCCGTGTGTCTTTATAGCAAGGTCAATGACCATATCATGTTTAGGCTATTGGCGCATCTGGGTAAGACCTAGACAGATCTCGCCTCAAAAGGCCATTATAAACGCGCTACTCCTGCGCTGTATCCATTGTGCTGGACAACAAAACTCCTGAGCATCCATGCACCCAGGCAGCGAACATGTTCTATCTCCCTTAATCAGCAGGCTGGCGGTGCTCTATCTACAGCATCTCCACCAGTCTCATTAATCTGAACACAACATGTGTTACACGCGTCATTCCTGATATCTACTGTCGAGAGGGCCCCTTCTGTTACCCTGTCGTGATATGGGAGTAATACTCACAGCCCACATGCCACACATACCATATGATCATCAGGTACTCATACTCAAGGGAAGTAACAGATATACCTCTCTCCGGGCATATCATTCATTAATGTAAAAGCACTGATTATCTTGTGCCTCTAACTCTTGAGTGACATCCAAGGAATATCTTCATTCAATCCTCGCTTGTCTGTGCCCAATTTATATACCCATCGCTGTTCACGCTGGAACAGGAAACTCTTAGTGTCAGTGATATGGGCTGGTATCAAAGGCTGCTCTATCACAGTCCAATGCAACTCAGACGACATATGCTTGGCTGTTAAAAAGTGGTTCGTCAGTCTGGTCGACTGTCTTGAGCACCGAATAGAGCTTTTGTGCTCACAAATGCGTGTCTTGATTTTGCGAGTAGTCATACCCACAAACCTCTTGTTGCATGGGCAGCTAATTAGGTACACTAAATTGGAGCTGTTACAATTTGTGAACCTACGCTGTTCCCACGGTCTCCCAGTCCCTATATCAATAGTTTGGGATTTCGTTGTGTTCGGACAGGCCGCGCAGTTCCCACAGGGATGGTGTCCTGTGGCCGCAGGCATGTCCCATAATGTACCTAATGCTCGTGGTATGTCCCCTTTGGGACGCGTGTGAACCAATCTGTCCTTTAAGCTCTGCCCTCTCTTAAAGGCAAACAGTGGAGCTGGAATAGTGTCCCCTCCAGTATTCAGAATGCACCAACGTTTCTTTATTATTTTCTGGATGGCATTTGATTGCGGAGTGAAGGTGCTCACACAGGTCATTCGATTTTGAATGGGTTTGGGTGGCAATATCTCCAATAGCCCCTCACGGTTGTTGTTGGAGGCTCTCTTTTTTGATTTCCGAACAAGGCCTTTGGGATAATGCTTTTGTGCAAGATCTTCTTTAAGGCAATCGGCATGATGTTCAAACCGGTCTTTAATCGAGCAATTTCGTTGTATGCGCAAAAATTGCCCATAAGGTAAATTATCTCGAAGAGATTTAGGATGACAGCTGTTATAGTCTAGTAAAGAATTACGCGACATCGGTTTGCGGTACAGCTCTGAGGCCAAACCTGTAGTCGTGGGTGTAATTAGTAGATCGAGAAACGCTAGATGAACTCTACTCTGCTCCATTGTGAAGCGTAGAAAGCGATTTCTCTCATTCAACCATTCGTGGAACCTGGTTAGTTCTTCTTCACTCCCTCTCCAGATCACTAAAATATCATCAATATACCGCTTCCACAGACGCAACTGGTCTGTGAAAGGGTTATTGTCCGAGAAGATGTGCTCTGTTTCAAAGTTATGCACATACAGATTTGCTAACGACGGCGCAAAAATGCTGCCCATGCTCGTTCCACTGACTTGAAGATAGAGTGAGTCTTCAAATTGGAAAAAATTCTCCGTCATGGCTATATTAGCCAGAGTCATTATAAGATTGACGGGAGTGATGGAATCTAGATCTCTCTCTAAGAGGAGCATTTCCACTTAGAGAGAAACTTAGATACAAACCAGTGAGAGTCCATCAGAGGTTCAGTGATGTGGTCATAGTTCTTCAGGCTATCATGAAGCATGCTGTGGCATTAGGGATACCCAAAAGTAGCTTAAGGATAGAGTCTGCATTGCAGCCATCAAAATGCAAGGGTGCACTGCCGTGTATATGTAAGGCCTTCAAATTATTTTCTAAAGTCACTCTTTTTTTTATAAATGGATTCACTTTCTCTACTGGAGAGAGCTGGTACAAAGCAATCTTGTTTTAAGTGATTCCTTCGTTGTGAGTGAGATTGGTGTCCAGGAAAAATCCAAATGACTTCATATTGGGTGAAAGTTGAGTTTGAATCCATCCAGGTTCCCATCATTGAATCAGGTTTGGATAAATTGTTGCATATCTATCCTGATTGTTTAAGTAATATTGTGCATGCTGGTAGACAGAATTGTATTTAAAATAAACACAGGTGTCTTTGACCTATGGGATTGTAATGGTAATTTCCCATGCCTCTGCGTCTATGTTTCTAGTTGTTCATACATTTCATGGTAAAATTTGGCAACATCTAAAGCCATATTACCATAATAGCAGTGGTTGATTCACATTCAAAATGCTTAATGAGTGTTGCTTTTAGCGTCTTTCTCTTTCTCATTCTAACATCCTCAAAGTGATACATTCTCATATTTAACAATTTTAGAGCTAGTGTACACCAGCAGGTCGTTCAGGAAAATACACAATCTGTTTCAGGGTAGAGATGGGAGTGTGAGAAGGTGTGGTTGGGGCTGGCGATGTTGGTGGTGGCAAGTGCCTGGAGGCTTAGTCTGTTTTTGTTTTATTAATGCCCATGAGTATAGAAGGCACCTCAAATGTGTATTCTTGTCTGTATGATCTGATGACAGATGACTAATAGATTTGCGGATCCTGGCTCCAAAATTACTGATGGTACCTGGTTATGGCTGCCCAGTAAATATTTAATCTCATTAGTCACATATCTCTTGGAATTAAATGAGGAAGTGGATTAGATGGTGCGATGGCGCAAAGCAAGGAGGGGACACTGATCCTTTTGCAGGAGGACTGACCGTACTGATGTTGGCAGGGAGCAGAGGTGGGAGAGTTAGCACGTCTATGCCAGCTTCCACATGCACAGATGATCCTGATGTCTCATCCTCTATCAGCTCTTGAGCTGAAATGGCTGTCAGGGGCTCACCAAAGTAGGCACCAACCCAGAAGTTGTGTGGTGGATGGGATGGGATGGGATGAGAATTTCCTTGCATGCTTAGGTCTGACTGCTCCAACCTCCTCTAAAGTCCTGGGATTGTGCAGCTGTGCATATCCATCTCTTGATGTTTTGGCATGCAGGCCTCCTACAATGGGGTTATGACTGCTGTTTCATTGACACTTGAGGAGTGGAAAGAGCTGGGAAAGGAACACACATGTACAATGTAGTCACTTAAGGCCTTAACAAACTGTGAGTACTTTCCCTGATCTTGAATTTTACCTTCAGACATGGCCACTTCATTTGTACTTAGGAATACTCCAAAGAAATAAGGTGTGATGTTAAAGCTGATGAGGATGGCACAGAACCAGATACTTTACTTCACTATTCCTGGTGTGGCCTTCAAAATTCCACCAAAAGGTCAAAGGTGTGCAAGCTGGCATATCATGGCTGCCAATGTGCTGTCTTTTTCAGAAATCCTTGGCTCACTGTCTCAGTCCTATGGAGGTTTAAAGTGTCAACTATGTCTAGGTGGTGAATACATTTCTCCATTTCTCCCAGACTGCTAAGTTAGGTTCCCCAGTCAGAGATGGAAGTGAGATGTAAGCTCAAGAACTCATTCTAGCCAAGACTCCAACAAAGGGAAAGCCAGCTGATTTCACTGTTGAGAATCACTCCCAGTATTGGGGGTCAAGGTAAAAGCAGGTCCAGGCCTCAATCGAATTCCATATTGATACTGCAGCAGGTTATTCCTCCTCTCATGTCCAGGTGTGCTCTGAGAAGCTAGTGGTGTGAAGCTTTTATTATAGGAATTACTAGCAAGTGATTTGCGATACTTCCTAATCCAGTCGAAAAGCAATTCTCACTGCCTACCCTGCTCTCTTATACAGCACTTTATCTCTTTATAGTAAAACAGTCAAATACATCACTGTTTTGAGCACCTTCTGACATGGCAGGACCCCTGTTTCAGTTTATCAGCTTTGAATCCTCAGCCTAGCTCTGTTCAATGTAGATGAGGTAACTCCCTTGGAAAACCAACCCTGACTGGTTCTGAGGCCACAAACACCCCCGTAGTGAAAGAAGGCAAGTTTTCTGGAAGCAGAGCAAGTTCAAAGGCACCCAGATACTATTGTGTTGTTTACTATAAACATACTACTCTCTCATGTTTAAGCCAGTTTTTTGGAAGAGTCATTGGCTGTTCCTATTCCTTTACCTCACTTAGTTTGCATGACATATACCAATGAATGGGCTTCGACCTATTTCTCCCTACATCCTGCCCTGGAATCACAACACACCAGAAGTAGAACCCCTTCATA
The DNA here is from genome assembly GCF_964261635.1 of Lissotriton helveticus. Taxonomy (NCBI): domain Eukaryota; kingdom Metazoa; phylum Chordata; class Amphibia; order Caudata; family Salamandridae; genus Lissotriton; species Lissotriton helveticus. Next base: position 1,063,002,193 of record NC_136070.1, on the reverse strand, counting down.
GGATGTCACTGGCACTCTGAACCTCCACCCTGGCCCTATGCATTCCACTTACTGTCGGCCATGAATTAGGGGCAGATTTAGAATAACTTTTCCCAGACATAAGTAGTGTTACAGGGTGATACACTTCTTACTTTCCAGTGCAAAGCTTTATTTGTGCTGGGTAATTGCCCTTAAAGTAACACACAGTGATTTGTGCTACTTTGCATCACAGAGGTGACAAATGGGTAGTAGATTGGTGCTGCCATGCTACCACTCATGGTTTTTGATGGTATGACCTATCTACAAACATTTCTAAACAGTGCTTACCAACAACAATAATACCTCCTTGAGACAGGCCCTAAGAAGGAGAAATCTTTTATTTGCTCCTAACGTTTCACACAGTGCTTTTCATCTGTACTGTACAGCCCACATTCAATAGGATGTAGGGTTCAAAAGCATAGCAAACACAATAAGATGATAGAAGGAGTGCTGAAACCTTTCAGATACTCCCCCCTAGTCACAGATCTGAGCTAAATCATCATCATTCTTCTGCACACTAAGCCACCCCAGTTTGGATCCAGCCATATGCAAATCAGTCTTGACCATGTTCCTCATGGGAAAAGTCCAGCCCAAACTGACAGGCCAGGTCCTCCCTCGACCGGAAAAAAAGCCTCCTGGGGCCGGTTTCAGGGTATCAGCCCTCATCAGCCAGTGTAACTTGACTCCAGTGGAAAAGTGAGCATGGGACCCACGTCTGGAACTGGCCACTGAGGGCTTACATAGTAAACACTATAAGATGATGGACAGAGTGCTGAAACTTTTCAGACACTCACCATCATTTACAGATCTGGGTTGAATCCATCATCGTTCAAAAGCATGCCGAGGCCTAGGATTGTATTTCAAAAAGATAGCCTTCCAGGACAAAGAAATGCCATAAATCACACAAACACCTTTGCACTGTGGTGCAAAAGTGTAAGTGTGGTGCTAGGCAGCACTGTGGAAGAGAGCATCAGTGTTATTTTGGTATATATGCGGTGTGCTGCTTATTTTTCTAGCACAATGCAACACATTAACTTTGGCATCCTGCACAAAAAAGAACTGTACCCCAATATTTCATCAACAATCTGTGCTGCTTCTGGCTAGATAGTGTCACTATTCTAAAATTTATTTAAGAATCAGGGTTCCCTATTTCTTCCACATATTGCCCCAAAAAAAGATTCTCTCACTCTCTCTCCCTGCACAGTGCTCTGTCTCACTTTGGGAAAGTATAAGAATACCTTACAAAGTGTTTTAAACTTCAGAAAAATAGTTTCAAAAAATGTGTTTTAAATATTAATGTAAATTAATTGTGTATATTAACTTTAAATATAAAACAAAATAAAAAATGTTTACTGCACTGTTAACTTAATGTTTCATCAAATATTTATTTAATTTAAATATATTCAAGGAAACAAAAATGATTTCTTAAAAACTCATTTAAAACAATCCAACCTAAAATAAAATGTTTATATTTATTGTGCACTAACATTATAAAAAGTTAAACATAAAATTTACTTTCATTATTGTAATAATAAAAAAGTATTATTTATTTTATAAATTGAAAAAGTATTTAAAATGTTTTACAACATTTTTAATATATATGTGATCAAGACCGGTGTGACCCGGTTGAAACGCGTCATGCTGTGGTAGTCAATTTGAAAATAAACACACTTTATTCATCAAGCTGCCTGTGGTCCGTACCTGTTCTTTTTCCTGCCCCCTGCGGCATATATATTATATATATATGGAGAAAAAAAATATATATATATATATATGGAATATATATATATATATATATATATATATATATATATATATATATATATATATATATATATATATATATATATATATATATATATATATACACATATATACATATATACACCTCAAGGAGACTTGCAATTCAAGCTTATTACATAGTCAAATCCGCTCCCATTGGATAGGCACTGCATGCGGAGATGGCAACTCCCACATTGGGTACAGGTTCCACAATGCACCTCACTTTACTATGTGCTTACCAAATGTGGCACATTACTTTTTGGAGCGGTTTGACATAATTATTAGATTGGCCTCCTTCTCCTTCAAACAGCCGCATATTGACTGTGTAAATAGCCTGAAATGTGAGATTCCTTGTGGCATATGGCATTGAGAAAGGCAAAGTGTCACCAAAGCGTGTCTGCCTAATAAATGGATGTTGTGAACCCACTGTATACATATACTAATAACTTTGGTGCAGTTTGATGTACCTTCACAAAACTTTCCAAAGAAGTGCTATTTTCTGCTTAGTTTCTTCTTGGAAGTTTCAAGGTGGACCGTCATGTAGGGGTAGAGAAAAAAACGGAATTACACCAAATTTGCCAAGAAGCTAGATCTTGGTCCAGTGCTTATTGTGATTTGCTGTAAATCCTTTCAGTAGTTTTTGGGAAATTAAGGTTAAAAAATAATTATTTATTTGGACGGTTGCATTTGAGAGTACTGAAAGCACAACTTAAAAAAATAGAGCATTCTGATTGGCCTAAGGGGATTTCTTTCCCCTTTGGCAATCCCCCTACAGTGGGAGTGAAGGTCCAGAGGGAGTGAATGCTCTGATTAGTTGGCTGCAACATGAACAAAAATGTTACCGTGGCCTTTACAGGACTGTGTGGGCTTAGTCCCCTGTCCTAAAACTGAGTTAAAAACAAAGGGGGCAGGGTAAGGCTACCCTGCCAACCTAGCTCTTGTAGAGGTTCCCAGAAGGACCGTCCCTTGGGAAGAAATTAACAGACATCTTTATTTTTGCTGCAATCCTGTTGCTCTCCCGTGGGTTTCCAGCACAAAACAACAACAAAAAAATTACACCAGTCATTTTTTATAACATTAAAATGAAATCCACAGTAAGCCAGGGCCGGGGGTCAATATATAAATCTATTTGGGGAGGGAGAACATGCCTGTAACCCTAGTCCTCAAGCCAATGTCTACCCGGGGACCCCATCCCTGAGGCCCGTTAACTTTTCCACAGGGGAGGGAGCGGCCCTTCTACCCAAGCTGATTACAGACTAGCATAAAATAAATGGTTTATTAATGTTGCGATCTTATTGATACCGTGTTTCATAAGCACTTAATTGCAATACTGCTGACATAATTGTCAGCACTGTGTTAATTTGTGTGTCTGTTTTTCATGACTATTCACACATTATTTTGTATGTTTTGCTTTTGTAACATGTCACATTTGACCTGTGAGAAAGGTTTCGGCTGAAAGTGTCAGGTGGGGAGCCTTTGTTTGCAACCTTCAACTTGTGTCTGCAACTCTTCTTTAATGGGTAAAGGACGTTGATATAAATATATAAATATATAGAGCCCAGTGCCGGTCATCACTGGGTAGTTATAGTTAGTTTTGTGTTTCCAAAGGAAATGCATTTTTTGTTTTCTATATAACTTGGGGGCCGTTAAACGAATCTTCACAAATCCTTCTTAAAAGAAAAAGTCATCCAACCCAGATTTTGGAGTTATCCAGGAAGCGGGAGCTGCAAAAGCTATGGATTCCATTAATGTTTCCATAGGAAAATACTCAACAGTGAATTGACAAAAACTGCATAAAATCATAACCTATTTGGAAGAAAGCTAAATCTTGGCCCAGAAAGCGAGCTTCCTGTGATTTACTGCAAATCTGTTCTGTAGTTTTTGAGCAATTAAGGCTCCAAACAATTGTTCCTTTCATGCGGCAGAGGGTCTGTGTAGCCAACAGATCATAAGATCTGACCTGATTGGCAGGTGATACATCAACAATGATTGGTGGCAGTCATCCTAGGATCCAGTCTTGAATCCTGATTAAAAGGTATGAAATAGCTATAAAGGGGCAGGGGTAGGAATATGCTGCTCCCCTAGGCCAGGTGGGGGTGTACTAGAAGCCCACCACCCACCACAAGTGCAGTGCCCCAATTTATTTTTTGATTTCTCCACAAATTCACTGCGGATCCAAATATTTTATAGAAGAGGGACCCCATCCCTAAAGGTCGATATGTAAAGTAAAGAGGCGGAGGGGTGTGTTGCCCCCTTCCCGTGGCTATCCAAGGCCCTGTGAACCCCATCCTTCTGTACCATTAATATTTAGAAGGAAACTGGGTGTGCAGCCCACCTCCCCAAACCTTGAAATGACCCAGAGACACCATCCCCAGGGCTGGCTCACTCATTGTGTCTCAGCGAGCCCACCCATGGGACATGGTATTTTCCCTGCCCAGAACACTTGTTGGCTCCCACCTGGTTGGAGCTTTAAAAATTATCCTGCTGGGTGAGAGCATGCATGTTTGTCTACCCATGCTTTTGTGGGCAGGGAAACTTCGATTGCTCTCGTCCAGCACAAGCCTGCAAAACAGCTGTTCCTGCCGGGAAGAAGCAATGCTGGCTCTCGATGCAACCTTTATGGGTGCATGAGGTTAGTCAGCGGGGCCCTAGGGGCTCCCCCGTTGCTCTCACCAACTCAAGACCCCAGGAGATAGGATCCCTGGAGCAACTATAGGCTCAGGAAAGGAGTCTGCAAAAGTAACTATAACTTGTGCTCTCGCCATACACTGCTTATGACCTTACATATTATATCACTCATTACATTTTCTATGACATTATTGATAACATGACTGCAACATTTGAAATTACATCATTGATTACAAACTGTGTATTGCTGGGCATGAGTTATAGGTATTTTAGGGCAGAGTGATAGTTACTTGAGTTAACTATAACTTGTGAATTTCAGTGGTTTTGTTAGTTTAAAATTGTATGTTTTAGGTGACATTTTCACCTAACCAGAACGTCTCTTTAACATTAGTTTTTTTTCTGGGAATATATGTATTATAGATATATATTTTTAAGTCAAAATACATTCTTTTTGTTTGTCTCATTATTTCCTATGGGGCATTATTTTTAAAATCTGCCTCCATTATATAGGAATGTGCTGCAGTACTGCCAGTGCTTGGCCATATGTGTTTCTAAAACGTATTCCAAATCTGAGAAGGAGTTTATTTGCTTGTTTTGGGACCTTTTGCTTGAAGTAGTTTTAGAATTGTAGTTTGTGAATATGATTACTGTTATGTGGGAGGTGTAGGTCCCTCCCTAAACCACTCAGTAATTCTCCCTAAAACCCTCTTTACAATTCCTTATTTATTCCCCATGACCCAGTCACTTCACTTGTCCCTCCTAAATTTACTAAAAAATGTATACGTAGAAGTGCAGAGGTCTCAGCACTCAGGGCTGATATTTCCATGCATAAAAGATAGGAGAGATGAAGGTGGAGTGCTCTCTAAGAACTAAATAAGATAAAGTCAAGCCAATCTAATTATCCATCAATTTATTGGACAAATACAAGGTGGGCCTTTGGACTTCTGTGGTACTGAATCAGTAACAATGGCTTTCACTGATGACCTCAGTGCTTTGTTAGTCTATTAGTGGCCTTTATTTATTTATTTATTTATTTATTCAAAGTTTTATATAGCGCGAACAAGATCCTTGCTGATATCAGAGCGCTTCACAAAGACAGGGTCCTTTGATGGTGAAAATACAAAATTAGGCACAACAGACTGTGAAAGTGTAAGATTAGAATAAAATGTTATAGTATTCCTTAGAGGCAAGAAAAAGGCAGTGAATCTTGCGCTGGAAACTTCTCACTAGGGGCTTACCCGAAGGGTAGTATGGTCCACCATGCTCTTTAATGTTTATCAACTTTCTTGTATGAATTTACTTTACCAAGAAAAGATGCTGTGTTGCAAATGTATGAGTACTATCAGTTGATTCTCAAGCTCATTCCTCCCTAAATCTAGGAACATGGGGGCTTTGAGATTCTTCAACTGCAAATGATCTCTGAATGAATACATAAAAGTGATATAATGTTAGCTGGGGCATTTCTACTAATTTCCCAAAGGAACTCTGGCCTGCTATCCTAGGTCCAAGCCTTTTACCAGCAGACAAAGTAAACCACCTTGGAGTCTGGATGGACAAGAAACAGTCCATTGAGAGCCAGATTCATAACTTTGGAGGTCATTATGATGCCGGTCAGACCAGTTTCCACGTTTCTTTCGGAGGTGGTCAGATCGCTGCGGTTTCGTCGGAATCTCTCAATTGGACCACCGGATTACAATGCATGCATCATGTACTCCAACCGACCTCTGACAGACTGACGACTTTGACAGCCTTTCTCTGACCGCAGAGATGGCAGTTGGAGAAATACTAGCAGCCATAAGGCAGTCCACCGATCTCTGACTGCTGTCTGAATTACAAAGTGGGGTTCCGATGACCTGACCATGGTGGTCCGGAAATTTAATTTTTATAGTGCATACTCACCAAATTCTGCTTCTCCTCACCAGTCTCTGCAGTGGATCCATTTCTCCAGGTCTCCCCTACACCTGAACAGCTGTACCCTGATGTCTATGACCCTATGGATACGGATTCCTCGTAAGTCCATCGGTATCCCCATTGACTGGACTGTGCACATTCCACCACACTCCATCAATGGGGTACATGCAGCACAAGTCATACCCCCAGATATGTCATGCATGTGTGTACAATTCACATATTTTCTGTGATTTTTTACACAATTGCAGAAACATATATGGGGATATGTGCACACAGTTGCATCGTAATACGGTGGGGGGATCCTCAGCGGTCAGATTCGGATCATGGCGGCGGCAGTCGGAGAGTAGATCCAAGCGGCATCGTAATGACCCTCTAAATGTGCATTGTTTTTATTGCTTTCAACTCTCAAATAAATTGTTTGGCTATTTGATCTCCCTGCAAAACATGCACGCTAACCTAAGAATAATCATCTACTAAACGGAGTTTGCTACTGTCATCAATGATGAAGTAAGCATATGTCTATTATATTATACTGCTTACAAAATACAGCAAAGTGGACCCTGGCTATGATCATTTAAATTATTACATAGCCCACAAGGTGTGCTTCACAATGGTTTCCTGTTGGACATCATGCACAATTTCAGACATTTGCTGTTAGTCAAAAATGCAATTTTTCAGTGGCATCCATCTTACTGAGCAACCATTTTAGCAAACATTACCAAAAGAAAGATGTACCATGAGTAGGTAAACCTCTACTATGTAATCCTAGCATCAGGAGAGACAACAATGGGTGGTAATGCCTTCTTTGTTTTTGTTAGGAAATTATTGATCTTCCATCCACCTTCAAAATGGAAACTGAAATGTTGAATATTTATGATAGAACAATCTGTGAAAATGCCTCTAAAATTAAACTTTCTTTTAAGGGGTTGAATACCATGTCGTTCGGAAACCATTTTGACCGAATCGATTTAGGAATGGTTTTCGACCAAATTTTATTCTGGGAGTCCGTCCGAATGATTACGATGCTTCCCAACACCGTTTGGTCTGACTCCCATTGACTTCAATGGGAGCCTGTGTTCCGATCGAATACACAGGCTTCTATTGAAGAAAGAGGTGGTAGTGGAAAATTGTGCACCCTTTAGCTGGTACCCCAAGGTGCCAGCCACACTGTGCATGTTTGGAAAGGGGGGACCCATGGGTACACCCATGGGCCCAATTCGAAGGCCCTTGGTTGAAGGGGGGCCTGCTAAGGCCCCCAAAGTCAGCTACTGAAAACAGATCTGTGCAGGAACAACCGTTTCGGAAAGGCTGTCCAAATTGGACATCTAATCACTCATTCAGAAACAAGGTAGGTAGACCTGTAAAAGTCAGCTCCGAATGACTCAGTTTCTCTGAATGCATTTGGGAACCGAGTCAGACAGTCCGAATGGTTTCCGAACATCATGATCGGTGGTTCGGAAATGTTTTGGAATCAGTCGGAAACAAGGTTTCCGACTCGGATTCAAACAAATCGTATGCCATTCGTGGCCTTTCTGAATTACATTGTAATTGACCCCTAAGTTGATTCACCACCTATGCATTTCATTTTGCTGAATTATTTCTTTTATGACCAACAAAGATACCTCTTTTGAGGTAGAAATGGTGCTTTGTGAAAGATTGTAACATAACACAACATTTACTAAAATTGTGTATGGGTAGGCAGTAGGCACACACTTCTATTCACATCTGCCACTCACAGGATTAAAATAAACAGGGACATCTCAAGAATTCATATCTCTGCTGGCCTATTTCAACACCACTCCTTGCTACCAGGTACATTATTAAAGTAATCTCTATGATTAGCATACATCGGTGTGAAACATTAAACAATTCTAATGGGGATTCTGCTTTTGAGAAGAAAATATTTATTGGAACCAATCCTGAAATGGCAGAAATACAAGTTTCATATGCTCACATAAAAAAATATTTTCATTGATAATATAGTTCATGAGGCATGAGAACTTGTGTTAAGAATATATTGCTTTAAACTCAACTATGCAGCCTAGCCTAAGTTTAAAATGTGTTTGGTTATGGATTTTATTTATGACTGTTGGCTGTTTAATGCTATATGATTTACACATCGTTTTGGTACTGTTTGCATGCCTTAGCTATTGGAATATTTCACAAATAAAGTAAAGGAAAGATGTGTGCTTAGCCAAATTGATTTAAGTTACAAAAACCTGTATTAAAATACTTCTTTAGAGATGCTTTCTGGCCCACCATGATTTTACCTTGTTCAGGATGTGGATAACATGTTCAGAATCAGACATGATTGTTATGAGGCCTTAGTTCACTCTAATTCTTTAGTGATAACATATAGAGTGTCTTTCATGTATTTCAAATGTCTGGTAATGAATGGCTAAACATTATACCCAAAGATTTAATAATCCTTATTCGGAGTATGTACAGACAAATAAGTGCCCTACGGTATTCCAAGATTCATTCATTCATGTGTATTAATTCAGGGTAATTTAACATGGTTTATGGTACCGGAATATTGTGGACTAAATATTGTCTGACCAAAATATTGTGTCATGAATATTGATTACCAAATATTGCACTCGTGAAGCAAATAATCAAAAATCATTTTTTGGAACCAATAGGACCATATATTTATGTCTGATGGTGTTTTTGAAAATTGTATTTTAACAATCAACTAAATACGAAATCTAAGTGTTCAAAGGAAAATTGGAGGAAAGCGTAATTTAGTTCTACTTCTATACATTATAAATTGCCTACCAGGATAATCTTAAGGATTTAGATTATTATTTAGTTACTAGCAGCCCGTCCCGACGTTGTCCGGGTATGAAATAGAATGTGTGTAATGTGTGTATTTGGCAAGGGCAATTTATTTTAAAATCTCGCGGTAGACAACATTTTTTGTTTCATTAGAATAGGGATGGAGAAGGCGCAGCTGCAGCCCTGGTTGATGTTAGCAGGCGCGTGTAATTGGTGTAGTGATCCGCCGCCTGAGCATGGCTACAGCCCTGGTTGATGTTAGCAGGTGCGTGTAATGTCGTTGAATGAGAGAGTTATCAGCCGCGGGTAAATCAGTTTAATGAGAGAGTTGAGTGACAGCGAGTAGGAGAGGCTGCAGTAATTGTCCCCGCAGACACGCTCATTTGCGTGTTCCCCCGCTTGAGGCCCAGATGCAGGCCTGTTTTATGTTAGCAGGCGCATGTTCCCCCGCCTGAGGCCCAGCTGCAGCCCTGGTTGATGTTATCAGGTGCATGTAATTAGTGTACTGATCCGCCGCCTGAGCCCGGCTAGAGCCCTTGTTGATGGTAGCAGGCGCGTGTCATTTCGTTGAATGAGAGAGTTCAGTAACAGCGCGCAGGAGAGGCTGCAGTAACGTTACTTACCAGGCCTCCAGGTGAACGCGTTTGTCAGCCCCCCGGCACACGGCCACAGCAGACGATCTTCTGATTAATGTACGACCCACATGGCATGAAGGGCGGAATGTAGCACACGCCCCCAGCGTTTCTCACGCCCCCAGCGTGCCCCTTGATGCGGCGCAATTGCGTTCACATGGCATGAAGGCCGGACACACGCCCCCAGCATTTCTCATGCCCCCAGCGTGTCATGCCCCCAGCGTACCCCTTGATGCTGCGCAGCAAAGTAATTGGCGCTTGTATGTATGACTCACATGGCATGAAGGGCGGACACACGCCCCCAGCATTTGTCACGCCCCCCAGCACACGCCCACAGCCGACTATGTGATGGCTGTCCCACATGCCCACAGCGTTAGTCACGCCCACAGCACAACGCAGACACGCCCACAAGGGACTACTTTGCTGGCCCGGTTCTTTTACCTTTTGAATGTATAGAGGAGTTGGCCTAACGGCTAAGGTTCTCGACCTCGGACCTGGGGATCTGGGTTCGAGTCTTGGTAACGACGCCAAACATCCTGTGATTCTGGGCAAATCACTTAATCTCCCCGTGCCTAACAAAAATGAATGTGTGTCCTCATGTAACGTAACTGGTGCTGTGTAAAGCGCTCTGATACCTGATTCAGTTTGGGTCAAGTTTGCGCTATATAAAACTCTGCAAAAAAAATATATATATGGTGGCCGTCTGCATAGCCTATGTCCTTCTGCTGCAACTGCCCTTTCCAACGCTGTATTGGGTGTTGTGATTGGAGCTGTGGTTACTGAGATTACCTGCCTCAAAGGTTTAGGCTCTCTCTTTATAATATTAGTATGGATATGGATTGAATGTTAGGAAACACTGACATATACCAATTCATCCAAATTCAAAATCCAACTACAAATTCTAATGTAATCCGATTGGTGTAAAAGTAAGTCCTTGAGACTTACGCACATTTTAGGAAGCTGAACAACTCATAGAAATAATGTAATTATCATAGACACTTTGCAGTGCTTTCCCTAGTAAACTACCTTTATCATAAAAGTTGTTTATTTTATGAAAAAACATTCTGTCTATATATAGTTCCTGTTTGAATGAGATTTACCCTGATAAGGCCATTGTAAAAGCTGGCCTTTATGTATGAGAATGCATACATTTTGATATATTGCTATGATAAACTTATGTGATCTTAATTTCTATTATTTATTTTCCATATACTGTGGGCAAGTAAAAAAAGAAAACCATTAATGCTGGAATGCATAATGGATGCTGTGCTGATTCCAAACACAATTTACCATGGGAAAGCCTTCTGTGTATGCATGGGAATTAGAAACTGATAAAACAATAATTGCTAGAGGTCGTTGTGTGAATCGTATCAGTTGGTAAGGAAATTAAATGTCAAAATGTGCTAAGAATGACTGTATTATAATCATATTTTATAATGATTGAGATCTGAAACGGGGAGTGCAGTTTAGAACTTTAAAAACGTTGTGAATTTGTGGGGAAATTAGCAAGTGAAAAATCCTGTGCAAAGTTAGTTATGCAGTACAAAAGCAAAAAAGCTACCTTTTCTTTGGACAGTTAGCACACAAAAAGATGAATAGGAAAAATCTCTTAGGCCTCTATCAGTTGATGTTTGTAGTGAACATCACTCCTATTTCGTCAAGCCCATCATCAAGGTTACAAGCCTGTCTTAATAAAATGGGTGCATTATTCATTAAGACATTTACAATGCCAACATTGCCCGAGTGAAAGGCTCGTATTGTGAGTAACCCCATGGCATACTCAAATATCTTTTTGTCATTCTAGAAAGAAAACTTTTCACAGAGTAATGCCACCTGGTTCTGTCAGCCTTTTAAGTCTGCTATCACAGATAACATGTTACATTAACAGATCCCAGGTATGCATTCTCTTAAATATAGTCCACAAAAAGGGTAGATTTACATATCATTTAAACAAAGAGTATTGAAATATCTATATCCCATACCTGTTGTATCAGATAGTACATTTCAATAGACACAATAGACAGGTAGAGAACAATGACTCTCCGCTTACAACAAAACACATACATAAACAGAATAATGTTTTGCTCATTGTATTTGAGATGAAAATTCACCAGTCCCAAATGACTGTAGAAGTAGCATACAGTAAATACATACGTTTGGTGTGATTGCTTAATTTGATGATTTTCTCTGTCATTATTTGGAGTCATTCTAACTTGAGTTTTATAAAGAATGTACACTTATCATAACAGATGTTTATTTACAATGTTGATATCTTAAAGCACTCTAAAATAAAACCTATGGATAATATTCTATTCAGTTTTTTGTGGGTATCTGTATTGCGCTATATGCTTCTATTCATTAATTTGTGTATTAAAGCACATGTAAGTTGAATAAATCGTATCTGATTTGTTCTATTGGAATACCTAGCCCTCTAGAATGAGATTTACCTAGCTGTTCTCAATAGACCCACAGTTTAAGTTACCCACTGCCTTTACATGCCTTAAATCTCGAAATAATCCAAGTCAAAATATTTGCCTCCCCAAGCTGCATTTCAAAGCTTACAAAAATTTCAAAATGCACATTGATCAGCCAGAAATGTTACAACTTTAGACTGAAGGCAGATGTAATGTTCCTTTATTGCACATAAAGCTGTACAAGATATTTCACATAAAAGAAATACTGCAGTCACACTTCCAGCATTTGTTCAATTGCTCACAGCCGGGTTAGTACAAAAAAGAGGCAACAACAATAACAAAAGGTTTACAAAAAAATTTAACATTTACCCTACACTGTACAACACCTGCTTCTCTTACCCAACCTAAAATATTGCATCAAAGCATGCTGACATGCAAAACCTTAACCACTTTGGCTTGTCTTCGGTCTGTGTGGTTATGCGTTAGATGAGTACAGCACAATGAGCATAGGAATTTACATTCCTTCCACAAACAACACACTTCTGCCTACCTGGGATTAAATCATTTTGTTACACACACAGGTTACAAATGTCAAGTAAAACACATACTTCGAGACTCACCCGAATAGTTCATGCAAGTGGCACACCTTGTCCATGGATAACACACTGCAATGAGTTTTGTTTCACACAGGGGTAAAGTTATTTTCAGTGGGTGGTTTGTAGTACCTGCTCTGGAGTCATATCCCTTTGAATACAGACTACGGTATTTGACTTTCCAGCAAAAAAAATCAGATGAGGTTGGTCGATATAGAGGAAGTGACCACTGGCCGTAAATTAGCAATTAGGCTTATCATAGTTTTTCTCATGAGTAAACCATAATATGCCTAAACAGCAAGCAAACATTGCTCACTTTTAATGCTCTGTTTGCCGTGCAATATCAGCTTCAAATAATAATAAAACACATGCAACATCCGGCTGCTTAAAATAAAATAAAAGCTCAAACACCATTGCCATTAATTTTATTTTGGAATGTGAGTCAAAAAACGTAATATGCAAGTATGTTTCACCTAAAAAACACAACCTTGCTTGTTAACTCTGTGGCCACTGCCTTTGCAAATGTTTCTTTCGGACAGAACTGCAGTTCAGTGTGTTTTTGGTATCACTAGGTAGTGTATTAGTGGTGCAGACATCCTGTGCTGATATGCAGGGTAGGACTGATATGTCAAAATAGTTTAATTGCCGGCTTGGGTATTGCTTTACGGTGCAATGGCTAAGCTATTGTGTATGCACAAGTCGTAAAAGCAATTATGGCTTTAAAAAGGCTCAAACAGTCAAGATGTCAACATTACATCAGTGTTTCAAACCACAATATTTACATGCTAACAAGGGGTACATTGAAGAGCAGTCTTTAGTTATGGACAACTATTGGTCTACACTCTACAGTGAACTCATCATCTCCTTAAGAGCATGACAATTGAAAAGCTACCAGGTATTTGTTCTGACACATTAATAGACATAGCGACCTATCTATTTTTACGAGTAGCTCTCTGATTATCCAAGCCCTACAGGGCTATGCATCTCGCAAGCCCAATCTAGAATTAATGCAGCCTGTAAATTAACCGCTTTTCCCCAGGAAGAGAGCTATTTTCATAGCAAATACATGCCTTAAATTTATAAAAAAAACACAGACATCGGGTCCACAACAAAAGTGGAAAACATGTTATCGCAATCTGAACGCTTCCCACATTTTCCTCTGCGATATTGCACATAAGTGAACCATTTAAAGAGCACGTAAGTACTAATTTGATGCAGATTTGCTAAAAAATATAAACATCTGCATGTGAAATATATCACGCTCCAGTGTTGCCAGAAACAGCATTTTCTTAGTGGCACACCGATTCACTAGAACAAAGTTGCATACTGTTTCTTTTACATAGTAACTGAAATATCAATACACTTTATAAAATTATAAAAAGAAAAATGCTTTCATCTTCAACAAATATATTAAATTAGTCCTTTAAATATATACGTATATATATATTTTCTATGTTTTTCATGCAAAAATAAAAATACATTTTTTACTCACACACCCATTCACGTAATTAAGCAATGATGTTCTATATTAACTGTTTTTGGCCCACAATGTAAAATACAAAAAAAATTACTATATCACTGTCCATAAGATACAGTCAAACTAGACTCAGAAGAGGCACAGATATTTGCACACTTTTGACTACCGCCCTGCAACCACAATGTATACAGAGATCTAAGGGAGAGCATTACAAGCACAAACAAGAACAAGTAAAACGAGTAGACAGGTAGAGGTGACACTGCATAGAAAAACACAGTCCAGGTCAGCAGTGATACGTTACAAAAAACTGGTATGTCTTGTTTTATTTTTGTTTAGCCAACCCCCCTACATTATCACTTTAGTTAGACAGCCTGGACTTGTTTTGCTCCTACTGCAACCCCATTACAGTCGAGAATGTACTGTAAACAACCTTGGGGTGGTGGTCGCTGTGTTGGGATCTTGCTTAGCTCAGACTCCTTCAGTGCTCCGCCCTGCAAGAGAAAAATACAAAAAAGGGTTCAAAGCAAGATTCACCTTGTCCTTCCATAAGCCAGGCATCAGGTTTTAATGTACTTGTTCGCACATACTTTCCAGTCATTGCAAAAAATAATTCATCTCTCACATATGGAGTCGAGTGGAAGGTCTAGTTTACTGACTACACTAGAAATATCAAACATTTAGGCCCAGATTTACACACATTTTGTGCTGGGTTTACGTCACAAAAGTGATGCAAACCTGTGCAAATTGTTAGATACACTTTCCAGCGCAAACTTTTTGCCTCTCTGTACTGTAAACAGTCCAAACCCCTGATTTGCCTTACTCCTCCCGTGATTCTTCGTGCAAAACTCCATGTACTAACAATAGTAGAAAGGGTTTTCCACCACATCTAATGCCACTTTGAAGCATACTTCAAAAAGGAGAAATGCTTTTATTTCTCTTAACTTTTCCCACCTTGCATGTGTGCTGCACTGTAGACCACACTTTCGAAGTGAGGAAAGTTTAAAAGTTTGCCTAGGCATAATGACCTATATGACCGACAAATCTCCCAGCACAGAAGTAAAGTTAAACAAGCTAGTGAATTTCGTAAAAGACAACAAGCAGGATCAGCTGCTTTGAATGCTTCACATGTAGAGTGCAAGAACTCGAATTTCATGTAGAAAACTCCGAAAAAAATATGGAGAATAGAAGAAGACAAAACTATAGGAGAATATATGATTTATGGCATACACTAAAGGAAAAAGAAAAATGTCATGATCTTGTTTCTAACAAATCTCATGGACATCCAATGAGCTCACAGGCTTTTGTCTTGTCACCAATGGTGACAAGACAACAAGCAACTCTAAGCCACGAGGCATTATAACATACTTGCCAGGATACACTCAAGTCAATATGACTCTATAAATAGCCAAAACAATGAAAAAAAGAAAGTAAAGGCTACTAGATATGACACCCACCTTAGAAAACCACAACATTAGCTATGCCATCATATACCGGGAAGGTGCAAAATTACAGATAAACCCAAAATCTTTGAGGAGCTACAAGATTTACAAACCTTCTTTGATGTATTATTATCTCAAGAAATGGAAACGAATCACCCCAGTACACTGCATTGCTCTGCCAAGACCTAGAACATATCTGAACAATGGCCTCAGCCAAGCAATGAGTACACAGTCAAACAAATAATTTTTTGTTCAATGGTCCAGACAGACAGCGAGCAGACATGTTCTCAGTTTCCCACTAGCAATACCAGCACCTCTCACACATGTGCTCATAATCTCCCGTCTCTCAGCCCTGTTGTCTAGAATTGTTGATTAAAGGTACAGCCTAAAAGTTTGTGGAATGTCAAAGGAATCCATAATGCAATGAAAAGGCGAAAAATGATTTCATATCTTCAAACGAGTACATTGAACAGTACTTCCATTCAAGCAACCTGTTAGAAATGGGATTTCTGGTTGGCTAGGGCACGCGCTTAAGCCAGGAAGAAACCAACACTCTAGTCAGGACAAGGGAGTTACATGCTGAAGATAACCACTGTTCACCCCCTTGGTAACTTGGCACAAGCA
This sequence comes from Lissotriton helveticus, assembly GCF_964261635.1. NCBI lineage: Eukaryota > Metazoa > Chordata > Amphibia > Caudata > Salamandridae > Lissotriton > Lissotriton helveticus. Next base: position 1,062,985,897 of record NC_136070.1, on the reverse strand, counting down.
GTCAGTATTATCCCAGAGGCAATGTGTAAAGCGTTTGTGCAACACACTCACACAGCAGCGACACACTAGGCACACTACAAAAGAAACTCGATACAAGGTTATATAAAAATAGCCTTTGTATTACTCATAAAACACATTAGAACGCAGTCATATATATATACACTGTACCACCTGGCACTATGTATGACTTTACAGGGATTATATACACTTAAAGGGCCAACCGGGTTAACACTGGGTGATTTAAATAACGATGGACAGCTCATCCCATTTGAAGACTTACCTGCTAGCTTGGACCTACCACAAGGTCAGTTCCTACTCCACACCGCAGTGACGAGCACACTGAGCGTGTCATGGGGGAATATGATACAGGAACCAGCCACCTTATTTAACCATACAATATGTGCATGAATTGGGCACAGGCCGCCACCTCACTAGATGGTTGGCAGAGTCCCTCAGAGTCCACACAACACCGCAGCTGCTCTCCTTGCACGCTCAATGTGACACAGATCAACGGAGACCCGCCACGGGCCGGGAGTGGGAGCAAATACTCTAAAGCCCCACATGGATTCCCTGTAATGCAAGATTTCGACTTATCCAATACTATAAAATACATAGAGCCTACCTGACGCTGGCAAAAATAAACAAAAATTTTGCTTACGCATATGCCAAGTGCACGAGGTGCGGTGAGGCAGGGGCAGACCTATTGTAAATGCTATGGTCATGCACAGCCATTCAAATATATTGGAGAGAGGTTATTAAGTGCCTATCCCAGTGCACAGAACGTACTTTAGACTGGACCCGGAAAACATGCATACTAGGACTGTACCAGAGACCCAAAAAGAACAAAGTGACATTTAGGTACATAGATTGTAATTTGTAATGTGTAATTGCTATTTGTAGAGCGAGTTATCACTGTACGGTCTTTAAGCGCTGTGAGAGGGTGCAGCCTTGGCCCAGGTGGGGGTGGAGTAAGTTACCGTGTACCCTACGCCTCCTGAAAGAGTACTGTCTTGAGCTTCTTCCTGTACAAGAGCAGAGAGTGTTCCTTTCGTACATTCTCAGGCAGCTTGTTCCAGATTTGAGGGATAAAGGTGGAGAATGCTCCAATGGAGGACAAGCAGGGCTGGGGGCAGACCAGCAGACCAGCTTCAGAAGACCGTAGCGTTCTACTTGGGTTGTATATGGCTAGACTGTCTTTAATATAACTCGGGGCTTGGCCATAAATGGCTTTGTGTGCAGTGCAGAGGCCTTTGAACTTTGTCCTCTGCCTGATTGGAAGCCAATGTTGCTGGCGTAGGAGGGGAGTGGCATGCGTTTGTCTGGGCACTCTGCATATCAGTCTGGCGGCATCATTCATTACTATCTGCAGTCTTGCCAATACCTTTCCTTGGAGGCCGAGGTAAAGGGAGTTGGCATAATCCAATCTTGATATGATTAGAGCTGATACAGCTAATCTTAGGGTGTCAAAAGTGAGAAGGGGGGCCAGTTTTCGTAGCTCTCTCAGCAAGCCTGTGCATGTGCCCACTATTGCCGATACCTGTTGGGTCATGGACAGCTTGGCGTCTATTTTAATACCCAGGCTTTTAACAGCCAAGGCTGGCTCTGGGTATTTGCCTAACTCTTGTGGCCAAAAGAGGTTGATCCAAGGGTTGGCATCCGTAGTGACAGCCAACACCTCTGTCTTGTCTGGGTTGATTTTGAGGGAGTTGAACGTCATCCAGTTGACTGTAAATTTCAAGATGTTCTGAACCCTTGCATGGGCAGTAGGAGAATTATCAATCTGAATGATAATTTGGGTATCGACGGCAAAGTTGTAAATCTGGCACTCCATCTGATCTGATAGATCTGGGCCTAATAATGGCTAAGAGTTTACTCACACGTCGCTGGAAAACCCCTGTTCCCCCAGTAGCAATGGCCTGGTATCAATCACTATTCGGCTGGGCGCAGGCAGGGAGCATAGCGCTCCGCCGAGATGAAGCAATGGGACTGAGGAAACAACCTTTGGCGGCAGCATGGGACACAGTCTTATCAGATATCCGCACGGCCTGGCAGACCCCCCTGGGGGCGCTAGCGGACACACCTGAGAGTGATGGGGGGCACACAGCAGGAGGACCAGCGCATACTTAGGTCCCAGAAAACATGTTGACAAGGAATCTAAACAGGGACTGGCATATGATTTTAAAATTGTGTAATACAGAAGCAAGGCTGGGCGGCTGGGACAACTCGAAGACATGAACAACATCAATCATGATACTAGCGCTTATGTGAAAACACAATACAGAGAATCCAATGAGGTGGGATTTATGTTATGTAATGTTATTGTTATGTTGGTTATATATCAAACTCTGACTGCCAAGACATTATGCCAGCTGAACATGCACCAGACTAGAATAATAGTGTAACTGGCTGTGTTGTATCTTCTCGTACCTTCGCTGTGTTGTGCAGTTTTATTATACTAACTAGCAGCCCATCCCGACGTTGTACGGGCATGCTGTAGCCGACGCCACTGTACCTTAACACGCTCCAGCCGTGAACGTGTTTTTCCGGTGTTCGTTCCATCCCCGAAGGTGTTTGGCCGCTCCAGCGTGTTTTGCTGCCCCAGCCTACGCCCCTGCAATATGCGAACGTGTGTGTTCGCTCCATCCCCGAATGTGTTTGGCCGCTCCAGCCTACACCACTTAGACGCACAACATCGCGTCAACGTCCAACGCCCACAACAATGCTAAAGGACTCGTATTGGAACGCTAGTCCCACACAGAACGCTTCTCTACTGACTACTTTTCACAAAAAGTTCTTTTCCCCTTCTAATGTATTTGTTGGGCTGCTGTATAGCCTATGACCATCTGCTGATACTGTAGTTTGCAATGCTGTATTGGGTGTTCCGATTGGTGCTGTAGTTCTTGAGCTTACCTACCTCAAAGTTTGAGCTCTCTCTTTATTATATTAGTATAGATTATGCAGAATTGCAGATATATCAGATGTTATTTAAAATGTATAAAATACAATAAAAACAAAGTAAAAAAAAAAATGTTGCAACCGGGCCACTGTCAGAACATCACAATTTTCAGGTAGTGAAAAACAACCAGTAACTACTGTTAAAGGTACACTTAGCATAAACATATTAGGCAAATATCTTAATTATCAACAGTACACCAAATCATTAGCACCACTCAGTCACTACAGGTAACGGTGCCCTGTGCACATCGCCTCTAGGCATAACATATCTTCAGCAGTAAAGTAAAATGAACACTGGTAAGTTGCACACATAGGAAGCCCATGGGCATAACACCATTTCATTCCACCACTGTACATATCCTGCAGGTACCACCACTGTACATATACAGCAGGTACGACCACTGTACATTACCCTAGAGTGGCAGAACCGTTAGAGCACCACCTGTGCTCTAAGGTTAGGGCCGGGTTTCCCTCCCATAGGCTTCTGGGCCACGTGCCCGCCTACACCAGAAAATGCAGTAGTTCCAACCTCCTTCGAGGTCTCGCCTCGGTCTAACCCCACCAAGAATTACCCTGGTGCCTAGTGCACCAAATCCGGGGCAGGGGAATGCAATACGTTATCCCTGTGACTTGCCTGTGGTGCCTCCTCTAAGACTGCCCACCCCAGCGACCTCCTCGTGGTGCAGCGGGCCCGGATGGGCTCTCCTCCCGGCGCAGTCCCTCTGGTTCAGGACTCCTAGTTCTTGGGGCACCGCCGCCAACTGCGGCGTCCTTGCTCAGCCTCTGCTCTTAGTGCGAGGTTTCTGCACAGCCCCTCGTTAGGGCATTTCCCACCTCGGCTGCCCGCAGCACAGTCACCAACCGCTGCATCTTTACTCAGCTTCTAGCAAACATGCAGGGCTCTCCTCCGTCCTACGGAGAGCCCCGTCAACAGTCAGGCAACAGTCACCAGGCTTCCTGCTCTGTTTCCGTGTACTCTGGTGGAGCCCTCACACTCCAGCATCACGCGGGCACTACTCTTCCTGGATTAGAGTCCCGCCCACCATCAGGCAACAATCGCCTGACTTCCTGTGACTCGTCCCGGCCCGAGATTGCAGAGCAAAGTCTCTGTATGGCTGGGAATCTTTTCGGTCGCTTCTCCTCAGTCAGGTGGGGGCTCGGCCCAGAACTACTCAGCCCGTTTACCGCTCCCTTCACGGTTTCAGGAGGCGCAGTGGCCTTAGACCCGGGCCAACAAAGAATGTCCCCCCCAAGCAAAAGGGGAGGGGGGGCACCTCCAATAAATCCAGCGCTCTAGCCTCAGTGCAAATGCTCTCTCTCTTCCTCTGCAACTGCAGCCCTTTCAACTGGAGCCCTTGTCAGAGCTCCTTGACTTAGCGCTAAGTTACCTAAGCCTTTCAAGGCAGGACCCTCAGCCCTGGGAGATCCCTGAAGCAGGCAACAGGGCCCAGGCAGGCAAGCACACAGGGTTCCCTGGCATAAGGGCAGCCTTCGCAGCCACCCAGCGGGCAGCAGGCAGTCCCCGGTGGCGGTACCTCCTGGCAGTATCTTATCCAAGTTCCAAGTAGGCACCCAACAGAACAACTTCATGGGGTCACAGCCACAATACTTATACCTCCTATGTTCTTTGTTCTCACCCTGGCACAGGGCTCTGTGCCCGGTATAAACCAGTTTTGGGGGGCAATTAAAATTTTATTCACAGTGCACAACAACCTCCTTTGTAAGTGTAGGCTCTGGTGCCGGACACACCACAGGGGGCGGAGCCAGCATTGTGGGAGGCAGGCACAGTCTATTCAGTCCCAGGTGCTACTCCTCCCACTACTCCAAATGCAGATCGGCCTATTCAGCCTAGCGCTAACTCACCCAGCCCCCCTGGAGCCACTGCACCTCCCTAGCCCCCGTCACTCCAGAGCCAGAAATGCAATAAACAGCAGGCAAGCACAAAGACACAGCACACAGAAATGCCCACTTCTAAAAGTGGCATTTCTAAAATAGTGATAATAAATCTGCGAACATTATTACGCAGCATTTGTTACCACTATTCCAAACATACCAAGCTACTCCTCTCATATCAGGAATTACCACTGAAACACATATCCGGGAATCCCCAATGCATTCCTATGACAGGGCAGCCTCACAGTAGTGAGAAACCAAAAGGACTGTTTGTCACTACCGGGACATGCCACACTGTTAAGGCACATGTCCCACCTTTTACCTACAGCTTACCCTTCCCATCGAGCTAGCTAAGCCCTACCTTAGGGGTGACTGATATATAGTAAAAGGATAGTCACAGACATTGCACCCACTTTATGTGCCATGTCAGAGCGGCAGTAACTGCACGTGTAGGCGTTGCAATGGCAGAGGCCTGAGCCAGGTTTGAAAGGCTGCTTCGGTGAGTGGTGCAAGTTGCACTGCAAGCCCACCAGTAGTATTTAACTTATTGGCCCCGGGTATATGAGATACACTTTACAGGAGACTGATAGGTAAATTAAATACGCCAAACAGGTGTAGACCAATCTTACCACGTTTACCATAGAGAGCACATGCACTTTACACTGGCAGCAGTGATAAAGTGCCCAGAGTCCTAAAACCACCAACACCAGGTCAGAAAAAAATACTGGGAGGAAGGCAAAAAGTTCAGGGATGACCCTGCTAAAAGTGGCCAACACAACCCATCTGAAAAAAATAAATCTTTGAAACTAAAAAATACATCTGACAGAAAAATGGAAAATTCTGAAGCAGTAAAGAACAACATTGGATTGCTGTACTACTTCACAAACAAACACTATAAAGGCAAAAAATGAAGGAAAATGGGTCAAACGGAAACCTACCACAACCTGAAAAATGCCACTTACAATCTAATCAATATCTATGCCTCAGCAAATATAAAAGCTCACTCCTGGAATAAGGCCAAACAAGTAATCAGAGAATTACTCAACCAACAAGCCATCGTTTTAGGTGGTGATTGCAACACATATCTAAACACTATTACTGACAGAAAATGCATGGCAAGATATATCCCCAATAAATTCCATAAATCCTTCAGGAACATGGGTGAATAGGAAATCCTCACTGGTATGTGCCTAAAAGCTTATCCACAGACACAGTAATTCATTTTCCGCTGTAACCTATGCAAATTACACATGAAATAGAATTCTTATTAATGTCCAAGAATTTGCTCAATACTGTGACTGGAAAGGTTCAGTTTTCTTTTCTGATCATGGATCCACTTCAGTTGTATTCAAAACCTTAACAATTAATAAATCCATCCCAAAATTGCAACTGAATATCACCACACTAAACAATCCTGAGGCTGCACAATACCTCAAAAAAGTTCACCTCCAAAAACTGCCGTTGTAGTACAGAAGACGTAGCAAAAGAATCAAAAGATTTCCTGTGAAAAATCAGGAAACTAGGAAATTAGTTCCGCAAGACAATCCATGGTCTTCATACTCTATGCTTTTGAAGCTAAAAGTAGAATTAAACAAAAGATATCTATGCAGCTGGTCACATTCTCCTCAGCATCATATCCAAATACCAAATTGGCTGTAACAGAAGAGGTAAACTACCGGGGAATTACCTCCATGCCAGGAAGCAGTAAATTAAAATAATTAGAATCAGAGATCAAAAGTCTATCCTCCGAACCAAGGAGGCTCAAATAAAAGGAATCTTACCAGATGTATATGACTCTCTATATACAAGTGAACATAATCTACCAAACAAGGCTTGGATTCTTTCTTTTCTTTTGTCAGCAGTAAACTACAGAACAAAGCAGATTTATCAGAATTTGAATCAGAAGTGACTGAGGAGGAGATTGTGAGTAACATAAATAGCACCTGAATTGCAACAATCCCTCCAAACTGACCCAGTTCCAAGACTTCTAAACTTGCTCTACCACTTTAATGAAGCTAATAGTCCTCCAAGAACCTTCGTAGAAGCAACCATCAGTCCCAACCATCAGTCCCATCCAAAAAAAGCGAAGAGCCCACGGGTAACAAAAAATTACAAATCCACATTGCTAATAAATGTGGACTGTAAACTTGTGGACAAGTTTCTGGTAAACCGATAGATCCCATAGTTCCAAATATGATCCATCAATGACACTCTGGATTTCTCAAACGTCACCAGTAGGTATCTATTTGAAGACTATTAAAGACCATTATAACTGAAGCAGAATCTGGCGAGCAGAATACATGATGCTCTATCTCACTTGATGCTAAAAAGGCTTTTGATAGACTTGAATGGGCTTTTCATTTTGGAGCCCTCAAATAGCATGGTTTTCTACTGATGTTTATCAATAAAGCTGAAATACACAAGCCCAAAAGATTCAGTCCTCACTATCTGGATCTTTTCTTGAAGATTCAATTTCAAAGATGGCCAATACAGGATTACTGTTTCCACTTCTATTCGTACTCGCACTTGAATATTTCTTAGCGAGAGTCAGGGAAAAACAACGATATTGAAGCAATTATAATGTAATCCCATAAACATAAATTATCTGCATATGCAGATGTTATCCTAATCTTTGTTAATAACCCACACTAATCAATTCCAAACATTATTCAGAAGATAGACACTTTTGACTCTCTTTTGTGCTGCAGGCTCAACCAAGACAAGACTGAAGTCCTGCCACTAACAAGGCCGTATATAAAGCAGTACCTGGACAACTGTGATTTCAAATGGTGCCGAAAGCAGAGAATGCGTCTCATGCATAATGTTCTCTCTTTGGTAGTGGGGTCTTCTAGACAACATCAACATTTAGCTTACCTCAATCATTTTGTACACTTTTCACATGCTTTCACTCACCTTTCCACCAAACACCTTCCTTGAAATCAATTGTATTTTAAGATTGTTCTTGTGAAAAGCAGAGATCCTAAAATCTCAACCCAGAAACTTCAATTTCCTACAAGCATGGGTGGTGTAAAATTCCCTGATATTACCGAGTAGCAGATTGCAATAAAACTGACTCAAGTACATCAATGTCTGACATCACACAATGAGTTGCTCAATCCCCTTACCGTCACTTTAGATACGTCACTCGCCAACCCGATACTTATTCTGCATTCCACCAGATCAACCAAGAACATACTCATGAAGTATTACTGCTTCTTCAGTCTTTACAAAATAGAATGGTTGCACAAATCCTTTAGGTTTAATTGCAAACTACAATCCTCTGCATCCCATCATTCCCGGAACTCTCATTCCACAAGGATACATACACAAACAACAATACATGAACAAAATCATTATACCCTTTAACACACTTAAGAAACAATACTACCTAGACCACCAGAAAGAAACACTTTAAATAGAATTATTTTCAAAACAGAGTCAGACCACAATCTGATTCCCATCAGGCTTAACTCCCCCGAAAATATAGTCAAAGGTGTCAGTATCTATAAATCCATTACAAGCAACAATGTAAATCTCCAAACTCTGGCCAGTACGCTTCAGCATGGACTCCTCTTGAAATACCTCACTGACAACAGGATGAAGAAAATATATCAGTTAGAGCAAATAGTTTCTATAAATCAGCCTCCATCTTGCAAATAATATACTTTATTGTACATAGAACTTTATGGTCACCCAGTAAACTATACAAGCCAACCTAGCTGACAATGATCGATAGTGGCATTGTCAGAGACAGAATGCGGAAAATTACCACAAACTATTCTTTTGTCTCAAGTTAAGTGACTATTGGAAAAGAATCACCACTGTGATCATTTCAAATATTGTGTCAAGCTGCAACTTTAGCTTTAAGGAAATATTTTCTAACGTTCATTGGAATAATGTAACTTCTGTTACCCAACAAAACAATTCAAGCTACAGAAGATCACAACTACATGGAACTGTTGGATTGATATCTGCTACATTCACAGGCTTGAAAATAAACTAGTTGAAAGTGACACTGGGCACGTTTCATTGGCAGTAGCATGGACACACCTATGTGATTAACCTGAACTCTACCACATCAAAGTGAAAGAGTAGTAGTGCTTCCCAATCATACTGTGAGCAATATTTGAAACCACCCTGACCCTAAACCTCCCTTCCCACTTTGGTCTTAAATGCCAACATACCCTTCTCTAGGTGAACTTCCCTTCCAAACTCACTATTATTTTCCCCATGGTGTGCTCTTGACTGAATCTTTTTATTTCCATAAGTAAATAATAAATATTAAACTTTAAAAGAATGAATGATACGAGAATAGTCACGAGGATACCATTTTGGACTGTTTGTTACTTTCAAAATATCACCTGCATCCCATTCTTGGGAACATTCATGATTCCACTCTGGACCCTGAACTTACAACAGCAGAAAATGTGGCATACTGTTAAATGGTAGTTTTATTTGTACAGTGGAAATGTCTTCAGATCCTGATTTTGAGATTCTGCATTTGCTATTTGACATCACCAATGGGTTGTTTAAACCACTCAGGAGGACAAACAAGTTGTGAATAAGGTTCTGAGTAAATGATCCCATGGCAGGCAGCCACTTTTCTCACCTTTTGGAAATTACTTTTATTGTTCAGTTATGAATAATCTCCCACATGACTCTTTATTGCTGGAAATCAAACTTTTTATTCCTTCTTCAAATATCCGTATTTTCTTATAACTGATTTTACTGTTCCCAAAGATGAACATGTTTATTTGTACAAACTCTGTGCCTTTGTTTTTATTTCACAGAGAACTGGAATGATTCACAAACAACAATGACTATATTATGAAAGATATATTGCAGACTGTGGAGCTCATTCAAAAAAGATTTCTGACTTACTCATTTGGACTCTTATTTGAATTCCTTCCCATTGAATTTCAGGATAGTCAGGGAAATGTATGATAGTTCATGATTTGCCTGAGTACTCACAAGAATATAAATTCTGCATGGCAATCTATAAACAAGTGCAAAATTCCACTAACTTAAATTGAATACAAATGTGCTGTTGCACAATTAACAGGTTTGGTGGTTTCATGGCACGGATGATAGCACTTGTTTACTTCAATTCAATCCATTGCACAGTGCCATGCCAGGACATAATGTGAAGGTCTATGCTGCTCGCAAGATGGTTTAACATAGCATGGCTAGGAAGAACTGCAGAATGTTCCATCGTGTCAAATGATGAAGAGATGCTGGGTCATATGGCGCGGCCACTCGAAGTGGTGGCATAGGCCAATGGACCTCGTGGAATGGGAAAGCATTACTACTGCACATCTGGTTAGGGTCTTAGACACTTCTATAAAGGCATGGTGAGTCTTTCAGGACCTACTTCCCTATAATCCAATCACAAATAATTGGACTTTCTCCTTCTGTTTTCCTGATCTGCATGCTGATCGAGTTACAACCTATGTACTGAAGCATGCAATTAAGTGCTTTGAAGAAACTGAAAAGCAGCATGAAGCACTTTACAATACTCCATAATAAAAAAATAAACAAACAAATGAATATGTTAATACATCGTTCTTCTAGATCTACCTACATCCTGTGAAAATTCTCCCTAACCTCAACTTTCATGTTTTGCTAATTAACTTACATCATGTGTAAGACAATGGACAATCTACCCGACTTTCTTCTTGGTAACACAGCAGTTGTCTTTGTGCTATCTCCATTTTATGTTTTATTTGTGTGGCAGGAATGTAGCCTAAAGCCAACAGAGTGCTCTACAGAGTCAAAGAAAAAACAAAAGGGTCATTCAGTGGAGCATTCAAAAAGTACTTTTGGTTTTCAACAAGACAATATTGGTCAATATTAGTAAATAATCAACTCCAGTTTGTATTGTTCCAAATAAACAACTTTGTTCATGGCTGTAGATTTATGGGGTCAATAATGTTCGCCCTACACAATCAGTTTTGAGGATGGACTCAAATATTAATCAGAACAGAGACAGAAACATCAACGGGTGATCCACATATTGTTGTAATTATAATTTACCTTAATATAATGTATACCCAATCTCACAAGGAGTTATTGGATTGCGCTTGTTTTAGTACAACTCTACAGAGTCAAAGTCACAGATACAGTCAACAAGTCGTTGGAAGAGTACCTGGGTTCTTAGAATGGAGCTGGACTGCTCTCATGACCAAATCTAGACTTCAAACCTTTGGCCAGTGAATTAAGCAGGTCAATTCTGGTCAGTCTTACTGGAAAGCATAGCCCAGAAATATTAAAAAAGAATGGATGAAAAGATCTGTGAGTCCCTTTTTACCTGCATTAAATATTCTGGGACCTGCTCTTTAAAGACTAGCTGGTAGCTCCTTACATTTTCTCTGTTTGGGAAGAATACTCGGCTGCTGCAAAATCTTTTACTTTTGTTCCATAATTTACTGCCCTCTGTTTTGGGGACCTCTATGTCCTGTTCTATTGTGAGACTTTGTCTGTACTGTGCTGCGCAAAACTTCCCTTGTCCTGTTGATTGATTTGAATTGATTGATTTTATTTGTTATAAAGCGCAAATAATTGCCCGGGGGCATCTTGACACTGCTCAAGACAAGTGACTGGGAATCACGAGGTTAAGAAACCTAGTCATGCCTAATAACCCAAGTTTTTAATGTTTTCCAGAACTTGATGAGGAAGGTGCTGTTTTTATCTCAAAGGGCAGGTCATTTCAGTTTTGAGCTGTTCAAAGGATAATACTCCTGCCACCCCAGCTGGTCAATCTATGCTTGGGGCTTGCCAAATCCTTGGCAGAACTGGAATGTAGAGCCTTATCTGGAAGATACCATCTGCGCTTTTCTTTGAGGTATCCCGGGTCAAAACCATGCAATTCCTTGTAGACTGTACAGAGTCCCCTAAAAATGATCCGCTTTCTAACTGACAGCCAATGTAAACAGTTAATGGCTGAGGAGGCTAAGACATATCCGGGAACCTTCATCAGCATTCATGCTGCTGTATTTTTCCGAATTTGCAATTTATTCAAAGATTGTTCGGGAAGATTGTGATACAGCCTGTTGCAGTAGTCTATCCTTGGAAAGCACTAGTTTAATAACAACCGTTTTAAACATGTCGATTGGTAAAACTTGGGAGATTTTTTTTATCACACGCATAGTGAAGAAGGCAGTAGATATACCTTTGTTCACCAGCTCTTTGTATATCAGACAGTCATCAAGTATGATTCCGAGATTTTTAGCCTTATGGAACGGTTCCTTTGCCCACCATTTGGGGAACCAAAAGGGCGGGTTATTGCCGAACAAAATGACTTCCGTTTTTGAGGAGTTGAGTTTTAGGCAATTTTGGTCCATCCAAGAGCCTCCTGCACTCATGCAGCTGCTGAAGGTTTTACTCATGTCAGGGCCTTTATTTGATAAGGAAACACGAATCTGCGTGTCATTGGCGTAATATACCAGTGACAACCAAATTTATTTGATTAGTGCCGCTAAGGGGGTAACATAAAGTTTGAACAAAGTAGGGTTAAAATGAGCATTGAGGGACTTCACATGGCAACGTAGAGGGTTCCGAGATGAAATCTTTGAAATTATCTCAGAATGTTAAGGGCTGTACCCTAAATTCCCAAGTTCTGTAATCGGTCCATCAAAAGGGCGTGATTGACCGTGTCAAACAACACAGGACACGGGCGGCGGTTCCTCCCTTATCCACTGCAGCTCTGATCTCATCTGTGACCACTGTCAGGGCTGACTCAGTGCTGAATCCCTTACGGAAGCTGCTCTGTGTGTCATCAAGAAGAACATTGTCTTCCTAAAAAGTCTCCAGTTGAGAGTTCATAGCTTTCTCAACTGATTTTTGCCGGTAAAGGGAGTCCTGAAACAGTACAGTACTTAGGGGCCTATTATGATTGCGGTTTTTCCGCATCCTCCGGGCCGGCGGAAGCCACCGCCGGCCGGGAGGATGCGAAAAAAACACAGCGGACCCACCAAAGACCCACCGCCACATTAGGATGTCTGGTGGGTCCTGGTTTCCGTCCGCAGCTTTTCCGCCGCGGTTGGCTTACAACCGCGGCGGAAAAGCTCTAATATGGTGGCGGTGTCTCTCAGACACCATCCGCCATATTAGGAAGGGCTTTAAGAAATTCCTTTCCGCGGCGGGTTTTCTGCCGTGGAAAAGCATGTGTAACTTCACTGCGGGGGCCCGTTGCGGGCCCCCTAGGTGAAGGGGGGTTGGGGGGTGCACATGGGGGGTACCTATGGTACCCCCCAGCATTTGTATGCAGAAATCGACAGGCATCGCACAGTGCCTGCCGCTTTCTGCATACAAATGCAATGTATGCATTTTTACCATTGCGGCGGATGCAGCTTGAAGCCGCACCCGCCGCAATGGTAAAAATAGAGGATGTGACCGCCAGGGTGGCAGTCACATCCTAATTGCACAGGAGGGAACTCCGCAGGCAATGCGGAGGTTCCCTCCTGCTCTATGGTGGCATTTCATCATAATCGGCCCCTTATTTAGGTCCTGCTCATTCAAGTTTGGTTTATTTTGTAGTGGGAGTACAGAAGCAGCCTTTCACTGCCATGGGAACACTCCTGAACTGAACATTATATTGCACATTTTAGTCAAAGCGGATGCTACAACCTCTGGTATGTGATGAATAATATTAGGTGGACAAGGGTCCAAAGGGAATTCACTGAGTGATTTGCTCAAAGATCACTTGAGCAAACTCAGTGATGGTGGATTTATTTGGCGGTCCAGCACTGTCCTCTTGGCAGTTTTGGCTCTGAAACCCACTTGTGATGAGTTTGTTGAAGATAAGTTGTACTTTTTGTTGAAAGAAGCTTGCCAAGGAATCGCAGAAGGTCGGACTTCCTTCTACTTCTGTACAGGTTGCTGGGGCTGATAATTTTGTGACTGCTTGAAACAGCACCTTAGAAGAATTGATGGAAGTTTTTATTCGTTCAGCGGTGAACACTGCTTTTGCTTCTATGACAAGCTTCTGTTGTGAAACCTTTCTTTCCCTGTCCCTGTGGAAGACTTTCGTTATTCTGTTCTTGCACAAGACTTTGCTTGCCTGTCTTGTTCCTTGGCAAGACTTTGCCGATCCTTCAACTGCATACTTCTTTCCTTTTATTCAATTTATTTATTGTTATACATACTCTCTGTTCACTATTTTGTGATTATTCTATGACTTTGACTATTAGTGGATGAAGGAATGTCCCCAACGAAAGAGGATACTTAGGGTGTGTTGCAGCATGGGAGTAATATTAATGGTACTGGACCGCTGATCTCATCTTCTTGTCTGGACATCTCCACTTCCTCACTATTTAACCAGTTGCCTCACTGAAAAACAACCCGGTCTACTGAAGGCTTGGATGACTGATGGAAGACACAATAACTTTTATGACCTCTCTCGTGAACAAATGCAGTTTCTTACAAATATCAGGTATTGTTATAAAAACAGATATGCTGTCTTAATAAAGAATATAGTCTGTGTCCATAAATGTAATGGTAAGCGTGTGGGAATTGAGACTACCACGTCTAGGGCATCAACAAGAGTGGAATTATTTCAGGAATCTTGTCTGTGCCAGCCTGGGACATTGAAGGTCCATTCTGCTTATTCCTGGTATAGCTTTAATTTCTACCCGACACACCATCAGCCGCAAATGGCTCCACTGGGCCGGAAGGAGCAACATGGTGTATTCCCGAATTGCATCCAACGACCTGCTTCCCCCAAAACACATTGAGGTTCCATTGGGTTTTTTTTTGGGAGTCAAAATATTTCTATGCCCAAAGTGTTGGTAGCAATAAACTTCAGAGATCAAAAAAAAATATTCTGGATATAAGTGTGAAACCAAAAGTATACATCCGATTTACATTTATCAAATCGGTACGCTACATGCAATTCACAGCAGCCAGAGGTATTTGCAGGAGTCATACACTAGGCACTGGGAATAGAAAGAGGGACACTGGGAGGCATTTAAAGGTAGAAAACTGGATGTTGATAGTTTAAGAATATCGCCAGACCTCTAAATCTAGAGATTATAATTGGTTATGTTATGCGGACTTTGGGAGTGTACTATCGCCTGGGAGTGTATTCTGGCGCTGAGCAGGGGTGAGTCTAGGCACACCTAAGGCCTAGTGGGAGGAATAGAAAAGCCAGGTTTTCAGATTCTTGTGGGATTCAAGAAGCGAGGAGGAGGCTCTTATGTGTAGCGGCAGGTCATTTAACACTCTTAGAGCGATATAGGAGAAGGCTCGACTGCTGCATCTGGTTTTCCATAGCATGGGATTTGTCAAGTAGGATTAAACACAATTAAATCTAAGTTGGTACTAAATGTGCCTCTGTCTGCATTTTTCCTATAAAGGGTTAATAACAATATGTTTGTAGACCACTCTGTCACCACTCTGATAGCTTTCCGAGTTGCTGGTGCTGTTTCTTAAGTTTATGGATGTTTGTTTCAGTGTTGGGTTTATAGAAATGTCCGGATGAACGAACTAACACAAATGCTTAGTCCCACGTCCTTTATGATCTCATTGCTAAAGCAATGAAAGAACATACTGATTTGCATGCTTACTTTATCTGTACATGATTCCCAGCCATAAGTACTATGCAAACATTGCCAAGAAAAGAAAGATTCTGCCACGACACAGGATGGGAAGAGAAAGGACATGATGAAAATTCACAACCTGTTTTCTGGGCAATATCACTTCCACATTTTTGAAAAAAACAAAAGAGTTTTTAATAGTACATTTTAAAATGAATAACGTTACCTTGACAAGGCATGCCCAAACTATTTCTTGTTCGTCATTCTATCTACACAGGAACTGTCAACAAATAAATACGCTTAGAACTCTCTTTGCCACTTCCCCATCAGCCCCTTTATCACTTAGGTATTAAGTCTGAGTTCCAAAACATGGCAATATTACCACAAATTTCAGGAACACATTTAACTTGAAAAATATAAGGTTGCGACCTCCACAAAATACATAATTACATCCCTTAAAGATATACAATCTCTTCAAACCTATGTAATACACTCAGTTCGCGGGGAGTTGCTAGCCTTTATTCACCTCAAAAACTGATAGAGCCGAGACAGTACTCCAAAGAAAGCTACCTACAAACATAAGCCTCACAAACAGAGACATCAAAAAATTAAATATTCGGGCAGATGGTGTTAAAACAATCAGGACAACACTTAGGTTCATGTGTATATCCCAAGAGGATACTACAAAACAAGCAGCTTTAGGAATCACAGGTCACACCTGGTTCCTCGTTGACCATTTGTATTTGCAGATTATATGGACCAAATCACACGGATATCACTAAATACTTCAAAGGCATAATTCACAACCTGACAGCCATTTACCACTCAAAACTCATGTTGTAGGAAGAGTGTGCGCCTGATGCATACAAAATGGCCGGCATATAGCAGACCTCCTCTTTCCTTGTCCGTTTTTTCAGGAATTTTAAGACTGGAGCTGTCACTTCCTTCATTTCATAGAGGCGCTGTGTTTGTGAGAGCGGGAGGCTACAGGCGGTGAGTGTTCTTCAATAAAATGAAAAAAAAAATAATCATCTGACTGCCTTCTCTTCAGTTGAAAGCTCCCCCTCAGTGCCCTTTGACAGGATTTCCAGTGCTCCTTCGTGTTGACATTACATTAAAGGTATATACTCCTTTCCCTCTACTTCCTTCTTTGTCAATGGTCTACAATCCTCATACTTCTCTCTCACTAGAGGTACTAGACAAGTTTGCCCTCTTTCCCCTTTGCTGTTCATCCTCACCATAGAACCTTTTTGGAGTCCCTACTCCTTCCCCAGTTTTAACTGGCTTTCAAAATAAGCATTTGCATATCAAATTTACAAATTATGCCAATGGCATATTACTTTATCTTTTTCATCCTTCCTCTTTCATCCCTGAGTTTTTTTTCGTGTTTTGTCCCTTTATTCTTCGGTGTCTGGGTATAAACTTAACATCGATAAATCTGAAGTCATGCCTCTCAATAAATTTTGTCTTAAGGATATGTTTAAAGATTCTGGTTTCTTATGGTCCTCCTCTAGGATTAAATGTTTAGGAATTTTGTATTCCTCTTCTCTTAAAGATGGATTTACAGCTAATATAGAGGTTTTCTTTCTTGGTGGGGAGACTAGCCACTATTACAATGCTGATTTTGCCCATCATTCATTTCTACTCACAGATGCTCTTTCTTAGGCTTCCTACCGCTTTCTTCCGTTCTATTGATAGTTTAATTTCCAAGTTTTATGGAACAAATGTCCAGCCCAAATTTCTTTTTCCAAATTCAAGAATCCTATAAGTAATGGAGGTGTTAGCTTTCCAGATTTCATACATTATCATTCAGCTTTTGTACTTAAGCAGATCTGATACTCTTTAGATTTCTAATCCTTCTCCTATACCCCTGTGGCAATCCCTTTAACTTTTGGTAACTTCTCCCTTTTCTTTTCTTCAATTTGCCCTTATTCCTCCAAAACCTTGGCATATGTCTTCTCCGTTACTCAACCATTCCAGTACCATTGCCAAAAAATATATCTCTCAGGTATATTCTTCTTCCCAACTTTTGTTATTATCCCCTATTTAGTACAATCCTTCTATCACAATATCTAATAAGGTTCTTCATTGGCCCTCTTGGCTTGCCTCTTGGATTATATCAATTTCCCAATTAATCTCCAATGATGAGTTTCTTTCCTTTGAGAAATTATGTAGACTATTTCATATACCATTGACTCACAGATGTAAATATTCTTTTCTTGAAGATGGACTTCGTACACACATTGTAGAGCCCTCTCTCAGGCCCAGATAATTCCCTTGTTGATCCTATACTTTCTCATAATTTTTCAACTTATGTTACAGCTGCTTTTATTTATAAACAGCTATCTATACAAGACCCAGACGGGTGAAAACCCAAACTAAGTATGCTTGGGGGCAGGACCTTCAGACCTCTTTCTCAATCTCTTTATGGAATACATTATGGGAGAAGATACATTATACTTCTAATTCAGCTAGTGTCACTCAGGCCATGTTTTTCTTTTTTAATAGATTGTTTCTAACTCATTCTATTTCATTCAAAATGAAACTCTTATCTAACAACAATTGTTGGTCATGCGGTTCCCCTAATGGTGATTTTCTTCATATGTCTTTTCATGTCCCAAACTCTATACTTTTTGGCACCATGTGTGGCATAACATTTTTCAGCTATTCTTATTCTCCACTCCCTTTCAAATAGTTAGCCTTTTTACTGGCAGCTTCTGAGATATATGGTCAGGCGACAAGACCAAGGGCATGCATATTTGTGGATCTTCTCCTGACGGTTGTTTTTCAGGTTATTATTTACAATTGGAAAAAGTAGTATAAGATTTCTTATATGGCATGATGGAACTTAATTTGCTATAATCATAGCTTAATTACTTCTTACTCCTCAACATTACATGAGGGCATCAAGGGAGATTTGATTTGGCTTTCCTTGACTTCGTACCTGTCTCTCCCTTTCTCTACACACGTTAAAAACGTTGAAGTTACCAAACCTCCTTGAATTTCATTATTTCTGCTTTCCCTCCTACCTTCTTTCCATCCTTTTTATCCTGTTATATAGTTCCCTGTGTACCTCCTGATTTCACATTACCTTCATTTCCTTACCATCCATTATCTTTCTTAAATAGCCCTATTTTATTTAGTTTTTCCTCTCCCTCTCTTTTTCTTTTCTTTCCTCTCCATAAAAATACAAAATCTATAAAATGCTATCTATATTATATTACAACATTTTCCTTTTACTTCTCATTGAGATTTGTTCTATTTTATATAATATTTATATTAACATGTGTATATTTTGTATTGTTATCATTATAGTAATTGATTCCTTTATGATATGTCTTGGTAACAATACTTGTTTACATATATTGTTGTAGTTCCTTCTGGTTATTTTTTTAAAGAAGCATTTTTAAGCACAAAAACAACACAAAATCTCATGTTTCCCCCATTCCTGTCATCCAGCTACCACCACAAACCCTTCTTCCATTTCCTGTGAAAATATCTAGAAAAGAGACTATCCAATTGGTGCACTACTTGGCATCCAAAGGGATGCAGAGTGTGTGGCAGTGTTCAAACCAGAGAGAAACAGCCATCAATATGTCTCAGGAATTGAAGCCCTTGCTGCTGACATCTGTATGGTCCTTGTGATGAGTTCTAAGCTTACCAGGTAAAATACATCCTTTCATTTTCCTGCAATTGATAATCGATTACTTGAGTAAAGTTAACATCTGTTACTCACAGCATTTAGAAAGATCAAACACAGAGGTATTGTTGTACTTGGCCTTTTTGGCAGGTTCGCTCTGAAACTTTTTTGCATTTTCCTAGCCTGTTTCTGTAACCTGGTGTTGGTGATTTTAGGCCTCTGCGCACTTTTCACTGTGGTCCAGTGTAAAGTGCGTGCGCTCTCTGTGTATGTATGGTGAGATTGACCTGCCCTCACAAAGGAATGCATGGGGAATATGTGTGTCCATGGTAGTTCCTGATGTGTGGGGAGTGCAGGGGCGCGTTTGGTATGTGCAAACTCTTGAGGTTAAATGCTGCACGATGATGTGCGCGGATTTAATGTGTCTAGTGGAGAAGTGCCACTTCTAGAAGTTGGCATGACTGTGCAGTAAATGTGAATTGACTGTCTGGCTTGTGATTGGCTGGAGCTGGCTGGTGTACCTGGCTCCAGGAGTCAGGATGGGTCTGCCCCGGTGGTGAATGGAGAGATCTGCATGTTGATGGGAGGGAGGAGTGCACCTGGGACCTGAATAGGGCTGGGCCTTCCCTCCACAGTGCTGGCTCCACCCCCTGTGGTGTGTCTGATGTCCCTGACCCATCCTGTGAATAGGCAGAGGGGCTGAGCAAAAAAAAGTGCTCCAGAACCAGTTGCATCTGGTTCGCCCCTTGCCTGCACCTTTGGAGACAAAGGATTTTGTGTATAAAAGAGGGGCTGTGACCCCATGAAAATGTTCTTGTTTTCCAACTTGAATCTACCAAGGACGTGCTGCTGCTGGGGCCCAGGGGAAGGCTTGCCTCCCTGGGCCCTGCCCAGCCCCTGGATGCTGGAGGAATTTCCTTTGCTGGGAGCTGCTGTGCTCCATCTCTTATGCCCAGGACCTCTGGGACCTATTTCCTCCTTTGTGAATTTTACCAATGCTTGTTACAGCCTTCCGGCGCCTTATTTTTAGCCTGGGCACTTTGATTTACCCTCCCTGGGAAAGGGAGAGCCTGGGGCTGAGCAGCGCAGCGCTGCAGCCCTTGTCGAGGGAATACCCCTCCTCCTTGTGGGATTTTGTGGGTGCCCACCCCGCTCATGTGTGATTTGCTCGAACAGGTGCCCACCCTGCGTCTGCCGGTGTAATGGAGGGAGCAGGTGCACACCCCGCTCCTAACTTTATTGTTGTTCTCTCGAGGGAGCCTACCCCTCATGGCGACCGAGAACTGAGGTTGCCGCTGCCGCCCGCGGCCCGTCTAGTGGTGGGCGGGGCCGCCGGACGGAAGCGGACGTGACGCCGGGAAGTGCTCTCACGGGGCTCCCATGTGGAAGGGAGAGCCCTGCGGTGGCGCCAGGTGGAGAGAAGCCCCGGGTCCCAGGAGTGGGCCCGGGTGAAGAAGAGATGGCGGCCTCTGCCGCCCACGGCAGTGCGGGGCTCCCAGGAGTTCAGGGGAGTCCGGCAGGAGAAGTGCTGCCGCACCCAGAAACAAGGAGTCCCCTGCGCTGGAGCCCGGTGAGGTCAGGAATGGGCAGGGAACATGGGCGTCTTCTTGCTTCCGCTTCCCGAGGGAGCAGATCGTGTTGGTGGTGCCCATACATGGCACTCCGCCCGAGCAGCCCCGGTTGTCAGTGCGTCACTCCAACGTGCCACATGGCTTGTAGGGCCCCCGTGGGGGTACAGAGGGCCGGGGGGGGCCGTGCCCATTTGTTTAAAGTCCCAGTGAGGGGCTTGGCCTATTGGTTTCAGAGCCTAGGAGGCTCCAACGAAGGGGCAGTGAAAGTTTCAGGGAGCCCCATCAGTGGCCCGAGAGGCCTGTGTCTTCCCCCGTGGGATGCCTCAGTGCTTGGGGGCAAGTTCTTCTATTTTGGGGGCATAACTAGTTAAGAGCCCGAGTGCTCCAGGGGCCACATTGTTGGCTTCATGATTTCTAGAGCGTAGTTGGCTCCAGCATTTGGTGCAGTTTTTGGTCCTAAGGGCCAGTGAGAGCCCATGTCGCAGTTTTGATTTCACAGCTGCCCAGCAAGTAGTGGGCAGCTGCAACATTTAGGTTTGCACAGATGGCGCACCCCTGACTGGCACTGCCTTAGCAGCGCTCCCTGACATTCTGGACACAGGGCATTTGAGCCCCTTCTTGGATGACCAGTTGGCCAGGGGGGCTGGTATATGGCTAGGGCGCAAGGCACTAATGTGATTTATGTGCTGAAGAGAATGTGGTGCTAGGAAACTTAATGCATTTAGTATGTTTTACGCACCCTGTGGTTTATACCTCTAAACTGTGGTTTATGATTATGAGGTTATTTTGCATTCCATGTGGTTATGCTAGTGAGATTATGTTTCACTGTGTGATGTACGCCCCTAATGTGAGTTATACTTAGGAGGTAGGGTCTAAGGTGTTTAGACTAGTGAGAGATTGCATAATGTGTTTATGCTGGTGAGGTTGGCGCAGGATATAATTCGCGCATGATGTGGTAGTGCATAATGTAAAGTTATGTTACAGGTTGAGGTGGAGTACAGTGATTACCAGTGGCTACTGGTTGTAGGTTTATGATCTATTTTTACTTGTACCAATTTCTGCTAAGTGTTGATCCTGACAGTCGCCCACGTGGCCCTGTCCTGTGTAAATAATCCCTTGTGAATATTTCCGGTGCCATTTGGCACAATGTATATTGTGTGATTACTATCTGATGTGTTATGAGAATACAAAAGCTATTTTTATATAACCTTGTGTGGAGTTCTTTTTGTAGTGTGCCTGGGATGTTGTTGCTGTGTGCATGCGCAAACGCTTTACACATTGCCTCCGGGATAAGCCTGACTGCTCGTGCCATGCTAGCAAGGGGGTGAGCAGGGGTTATCTTTGGCATGTAACTCCCTTGCCCTGACTAGAGTGGTGGTTTCTGCCTGGCTTCGGCACAAACCTTAGCCAACCAGAAATCCCATTTCTAACAGGTATTAATGCAGTGTAAAAACATATGTCAGTATTATTAGACTAAACTGAGTGAAGCACAAAAATGTTTAAGCAAAAAAAAAATACAAAAGAAATAATATTAGGCCATACTTACATTTTCGGCTCCTTGCCAGTTAGGTCAGACACATGGTTTTGATACATTTTGGAATACATTTTTCATTCCAATGAGGAAAGCTAGCAAATGTCGGTTGCACCCCTAATCCACCATACTCTCCACACGTATGTATAAACCCTCTTCATGCCGTACACACCAATAACTTGGACCAAGAGGATTCCTGCACTGGCTACCCCTCCGCCACTGGGCACCAGATCATATTGACAGTAGTCATGGGCATTTTGGGGACAATCTACATGACGCATGTTGGTGCCAGGCAAAGAAATCCATCAAGGTTCTCCACCTTGGGTAAAACTGTTTGCATGTAAGGGACATTATGTTTTTCAAGAACAAACTCCTGCTTTAGGAGCTTATACCTGAAAATCAAAAACGTTTGCTGAGGAGGAACTGTAAACACAATGCCTGCTTGAGAAACTCTTCATTCTGCAGAGTAATCGCTGTAGTGGTGTGTTCGATGAATGCTTTTTGATCCCTGCTTGTAAAGCCTTCTGCCAAGCCCATAGCCTCAGCAATCTTGCTGGGTTGGCCACCAAGGTCTAAATAACTCCAAAGATCATTCTAACCATTCTACATTCCTTGAGGATGGGTGGTATGTTGTGGGTGCCAAATTGTTGATATTAAGGATTTCCTATAGCAAGAGCCACACCAGAGAATTTGATATAATATACTATGTGTTGACATGCCGAAACTAATGCTACGGAAGAAGCTGTCTCAAAACAGGAGGTTAGAAAATGGTTTCATCTTTGTAAAATATATAATTAAATAACTTATCAAAATGGCATCCTCAATATAGATGCATACTTGGTGGACAATATGATAAGGCTCTAAATATTCTCTGATCCATGTCTGAACTCAATGTCAGCTAAGTCTTAGGTAGGCCTCATGATATACACTATCATGGCAAAAGGAGTTAACTTCCTATCCTGTAGGCCCTCCCCACAACTCCCCCAGATTTCTGAGCCAGATAGGGCGACTGTGGCTTTCAACACCGGAAACATATCAGAACTTCAATAATTTGAGCTGGAACACGTACTATTTCCCATTCTTTGAGTTAATGAAAGTACCCTCTTAGTTATTTGCTTGGGTCATTTAGCATTATAGCCAAAGCATCCTCCAGGCTAATCAAAGTCAGAAACCTTCTCAAACTGGTACACTGCCTTATGGGTAAAGCCAGCTGTATTCACCAGACCACAACATCCGTGGAATGCTGACATAAGGTAGAGATACATGTATACTATCATTAAAATATAAGTACCAGCAGGGCCGGACTGCCTACCGAGAGTTTTGGAATGCTACCGAGGTGGGGGCTGATTTCACTGCGGTGGGGGCTGAATTCGTTGATGGAGACCTGCGTGTGCTTTGAAATAAACAAAGCAAAATGAATTTCGTCCATCAACGAAATCGGCTCCCAGCTCAGCAGCATTCAAAAACGCCCAGTAGCCTGAGTACCAGTGGACTGGCAACCTTATCATTGGCTCCAACAAATGCAACGTGCAGGACACAGCTTTATAAGATAAGAGTGGAACAACTGTTGCCAATGTACAATGAAGGATTACCTCATGAAAACTACAAACTACTTTTTTAAAGAAAAGTACCAATGCAGGCAAAGTCGGTCAGAAAATGTGTGGGATAATATCAATTAAATGAATGTGATTTTCCTCCTATTGTTTGTTTGGATCAAAGATTTAAGGCTCATGATCTTTCTTTGAACACTTCAATATTTTTAATAGGTGCCAATGTTCAAGATTTATCAAAATATCAAGAATCAAACACTTGTTCTAAAGTTCAATTTCGTTGGGCATGTGAGGGTTTTTTACCGTTACAGATTCTAAAGCTCTTTGAGGCAGTGAGGGTAGCGAAGTGAATACAATTTATATGTTTTGTTGGTGCGCTATACAACTGTGAGGCAATCCTTAATTTGATTCTTTCCAAAAGCTACTAACATAGGTCTAGGCACCCTAAACCATAGATACATGTTTTACTAACACATTTTCTAATGCGCACAATACAGTTTACTCCTGAATAAAATTAGCTCATATATTAATATATATAATAACCAAATTGCCTATTGGAAACATTAGATCAGATCGCTGAATAGCCTTAGGTTGAGTTGTTGGTATAATCTTTTTGCAAAAAAGGACTACAATCAGCCTCATTGATAACTCTGTAACCACCCCTCCATAATTCCCCCATTCACATGGGAATTCTCTAGGGCTCTGAATTGTCTTACTGCTACAGTTTGTGTAGCCCAGTTTAAACATCAGAGCCCTTAACTATGTCTTCATGAAAAAATCACAGAGTTATTAGGGCTCCGGTATTGCCTTAATACCTATTTTTATATATTTCTTTCAGCAGTGCTGCATTATTTTTCCTAAGTGTCATGGTCTGTGGAAAAGAAGCTGCTAAAGAAGGTGGACAGCTTTTCTTTGGGAAGATGGAAACAAGAGGTTCTATACCCGGGAAATTAGTTTGTGCACCTCAAGGTGCAAGGTCAGTTTTCACCCAGTATTCACCACATAGAGACAGTTCTGGTATGACCATACTCTACTGTGCCATACAAACTCAGAGGGGCAGCAAGTATTCACAGTACACTGCTGGCTAGGACAAGCTATTGTGGTATTACTAGTTGTTGGAAATGGCCCTCTCTGCAGGGTCACCCCCAATCGATTTGCCTTCCTTCTCCCCCTTTTTTTGCTGAATTTGTTTTTTGTTGGCCTAAGGACTCTGTACACTTTACCACTGCTAATCAGTGCTTAAATGCTTGCGCTCTCTCCTTAAGACATGGCAACATTGGACCATACCCAATTTACATATTACATTTACTTATAAGTCCCTAGTAAGGTGCACTACATATGCCCAGGGTCTGCAAATTAAATGGTAGTAGTGGGCATGCAACACTGATTGTGCTACCCACTTAAGTAGCCCTTTAAACATGTCTCAGGCCTGCCATTGCAGAGCCTGTGTGTGCAGTTTAAACTGCAATTTTAACCTGGAAAATAAAGCTCTTGGCAAGCCAAGCCCAAATCTTCCCCTTTAAAACATATGTCACCCCTAGGGTGGGCCCTGAACAACCCAGGAGAAAGGGTGCAATGTATCTAAAAACCAGGGCATGCACTTTTTAAATTTTACATGTTCTGATAGTGAAAAACTCTTTGGCTTGTTTTTCACTGCTGCAAGGCTTGTATCTCTCGTAGGAGAACATTGAGATTACCTTATTACATTTTAGAAGTGTAATTTCCAAATGGGAGGATATACCTGGCTCAAGTTTGGTGCCTCTGGAATCCTAATTTAAAATCCTAACATATGGTGAAGTCGGATTTGAAATTGCAATTCCGAAAATGCCACTTTTAGAACGTTTCCATTTTCCTGCTTTAGCCATTTGGTGCCTGTAGCCTGTCTCTAATCACATGGCTGGACGTAGCTGGCAGTTGTGCTTTGTGTATTCATCGTAGCCACACATAATCGGAGCTTAGGTGTGACTTGATGGGCCATCCTGGCAGGATGGGAGGGAGGTGCTGGGCACAGTCTCACTTACACCTGAATAGGATGTGTCCCCCCCCCGTAGTGAGGCCGTAGCCAGGGCAGGAAGAGAGGACATCTGTGCACTTCAAAGACATGTCTTTGAAGCCTCCCCCACTGCAAAAGTCATCACTGGGTATAAGTACTTGACCTCAAACACCACCACTTAAATACACTTCTGTACCTGTGATACTCTGCCAGGAAGAAGGATTGCAATGCTGCTGAAAAGACTGCCCCTCTGCTGTATTGCTATTCGGCTTTGCTATGGTGACCTGCTGCCTCATGCCTGGGTGAGAAGTACTGGACCTGCATCTCTTAAACTTAGAACCCAGAGTGACTCCAAGGGCTAATTAGCTGGCTTCTTCCTGATCTGAAGCCTCAGGGACATAACAGGCTTTCAATAACATTGCACATGCACCTGGTCTCTGCCATCTGTGAGTCTATCCTGCAAATGATGCCTTCCCAGTCCTTGACCCTTGGAAGTGGGCCAAAGATGCTTACCAGAAGAACTGATGCATCTCCTCGGCTAAAAGGCGTATCCTGGAGCAGAACTGACACATCACTGCTGCTATGTGGATTAGACCCACCGCATTGCCCTTGCAGTCCTCAAAACCAAAGCATCGCTGAAGGCGCTATGCATCTCCCACCCAGTTCCCCGCATCTCTCAACAACTCCACCCTCGATGAGCAACTCTGCATCGCAGCCTCGCAGCTCCTCAGAATGGATGCATCACCAGAACTAAGTGTTGCAAGCCTCATTGACAACGCAACAGGATCTCGCACCGCAGCGCCATCGCATCTCGGAACCGTCGCATCACCTTGGCTGAACACCACTTCTTTGACCCGGATCCACCCAACACTCTGCAACCAGGATTTTAGGTACTTTGTTCAGTGGGCCTAACTGGGTCCCTATGCCAGCCCACACTCCATGCCAGTCAGGCTGAATTTATGACTTTGTCCCGGTCCAGTGCAACTATATAGCCCTTGTTGGTACTTTTTACTTTTTGGCGCTATTTCAACATAAAACTTTAAAATGTATTATCTCTGGTTTTCCTGCTTTGATTTTTGTCATTTTAGTCTTGTTTTTATATTAAATTAAGCTCTGTTTTTCTAACCTCGTGTTGGATACTTTTTGTGTGGTGTTTTCACTGTTTAACTGTTTAAGTGTTGTTTAAATACTTTAAACATTGCCTTCAAGGCAAGCCTGACTGCTCAGTGCCAAGCTACCAGAGGGTGAGCACAGGTTAATTTGGGCTTTCTCTTGCACCTTACCCTGACTAGGATTGTGTTGCTGCTTGACCAGGACTCAAACCCCAGTCAACCAGTAACCCAAATTCTAACACTAGTAATTTGTTATGTGTTATTACACGTGACTAGTAATGACATATTC
Organism: Lissotriton helveticus; assembly: GCF_964261635.1. Lineage (NCBI taxonomy): Eukaryota > Metazoa > Chordata > Amphibia > Caudata > Salamandridae > Lissotriton > Lissotriton helveticus. Next base: position 1,062,958,831 of record NC_136070.1, on the reverse strand, counting down.
ATATTATAGGTATGTTCCAAAGTTAGACCATGCCTGTGACCACATTTAATGAGTTAAATATGGTGATAATTCTTTCTAGTTAATTTCAGGTAGCTCGTCTAGTAAAAGCAACATGCATCACAGAAATCCAATGCTTGGTCTGCAAGTGCCTTAGCTGTTCTGTGCAGGCTAAACAGAATTAGTGACATATTACTGCTGACTAAGAGCCAGAGTGTTGACTATACAATTAAATTGGCTTAGTTATAGTCAAGTAAACACAAACGATTTTATGCCATCCAAAGTTCAGTTCCATAAAACTGTCCAGTAATTATGAATGTTGGCACGGAAGGTATTTTCTAGCTTTTGGATAAGTTGGCAAAATGCGAACAACACAAGGTTTACAAGTGCGATTACATTGCCAGTTATAACTCCTCTCACTCTATTTATTTAGGTCATGTGATAAATCTGGTAGATTTGCTCTTAAGGGGACCTTTTACTACAGTTCTCTTTACCTAATCCTGCATTTCTAGAAATCGCCAACAATAGGCATTCTAGAGTGTTGCTTTGCTTGATGATGTCTGATTAGCATTTGAGCTGTATTGTGATATTATTCACCCGAAGACTTCTTCAGAAGTATAAATAATCTGTAAAGGTGGGGGGGGGCGCATGTATGAAAGATTTGTCCTGTGCATCCAGCTACATTTGCATGTACAATTACAATAAATGCTTCACTTAAGAGAAAGCAGTATGCTTCTATATTCAATTAATATATCTTTCCCTGATACCTTTTTTCAGGACACCGTTTAATCTTCAATCCTGACTGGATCCTTGATTCTAGGCAAGCACCAGGACCACATGGCGCGTAACAGGATTGTTTAACAAGCAGGACCATCATGGCCATGGGATGCTCTTAAATTGCTCAGCCACCCGTACCTGGCCATATCTCGTTTTGCAACAATCAAACCCAAATTACAAAACAAGAGTTGTGCCCTCGGCATATCAATTTCCGTAGGGGTACCCAACAAGATATATTTACTCCTTGGATATTTTGGGGTTGTCTCTTGCTAGGGGTGGGTCTACCTATTACATCCTTGTTGTTTATAATAGGTCCACTGGGGTGAACAGGCCATCTAGTACCATCCATACCCTTGAGGATGACATATATTCTCTCCTGCATAGCGCTCAGATAAAATGCGAAGACGCACTGTCACAGGCAAGATCTGCATGGGATTGTAGGGTGTGGGAGGACCTGGTAGCAGCTGTCAGGGCTTCTAATTTCCTAAACTATGTGTGCTCTGCAGGTGATAGTTGATCACTTTCCAAGATTCTGCAGAGCTAGGGGTCTTGAACTTAACATCAATAACATCCAATTTATGGTATTTAACCTCTGTAAACTAGGATGGGCGAATAGTTTGGTCCATGGTATGCTTCTAGAGCCAGTTCAAGAGTTTGTGTACCTGGAGGCTTGCCTAACGCACAAGCTGAGCTGGACCACGCACGTTGGCAAGAGCTCCTTGAACCTTCAGAAAGAATCAGGTGCTGTGAATAAAATGTTGAGGAATTGGCCCATGCTTGCCTCCCTGCTTCAGCAGTAGAGAGATTTACAGTGTAAAAACAAAAAGCTCATTATGTATGTGGCAGAGCTCTGGGGGCATGCGATGGCCAATGACCTTTCTAAGGCAGAATAGTCATAAGACGAGGAGTGCTCCTCGCCTTCCTCAACTTATGGACATTGACATTTATCCTATCAACCTTGGTGTGTTGCTCTGACTCATCTTGTATTGGCCTAGGATCCGGCCACAGATTAGCTGAAATCATTTTAAATAATGATAGAGGTGCTCCTAAGGTCCTTGGGCTGTGAGAGGATCCCCTGATTTGCTTACATTAGATCCACCCTGTTTGAGATTGGTGTGCTCACTCTCTTGGACACCCCGGTTTCAGCAAAGTCAGTTCTTTACTACTTGGTTAAACTAAAGGGTGCCTTAGGGAGCATTTGTGGTTGCAAGAACTGAAGTGTGTAAAGGCAGGGAGTCTGACAGACTTGTTTTTATACCTTAAGATTACTCCTGCATACGAGTCATTCCTTGACACTGTCGCAGGATGTATCCCACTCAATTATTTTTTAAATGGAGGTTTGGGGTCTTGCCAGTGAATAGTTTCTGTGCCAAATGGGGTGAGAAATATTGCAGTTCCAGCAAGTGTCCCTCCTGCACTTTAGCTGACAAAACTCTTCATCATTTTGCCTTTTTCTGCCCTGATTCTGTTTGACCTTGTGATAAATGACTAAAACCGTTGTATCAGAGAGCTGCATACTTGTTTCCTCGCTGGAGTTCGTCGCACTGTGCTCTGCCTGACTTCCCTGGCCTCCCCTTGACGAGGACTCGCTGGTGTGAGCAAGCCCTGCATTCGGCAGGGCTGGTGACACGCTCCCAGCTAGAGTCTTGTGGGTTGAGGCTCGGGTTACCATCTTTCAGCGCTCCGGGGGACTGCGAGGACCAGCAACCTTCAGGCTGCTCAGCTGGTTCCTCTTCCCCCGGCGCTCCGCCCACGGACACGCCCACCAACCTCCGCATTAACTTTCGTGACACCCGCTTCGCGGGTGCCACTCACCGTTGTATCAGAGAGCTGCATACTTGTTTCCTCGCTGGAGTTCGTCGCACTGTGCTCTGCCTGACTTCTCTGGCCTCCCCTTGACGAGGACTCGCTGGTGTGAGCAAGCCCTGCATTCGGCAGGGCTGGTGACACGCTCCCAGCTAGAGTCTTGTGGGTTGAGGCTCGGGTTACCATCTTTCAGCGCTCCGGGGGACTGCGAGGACCAGCAACCTTCAGGCTGCTCAGCTTGTTCCTCTTCCCCCGGCGCTCTGCCCACGGACGCGCCCACCAACCTCCGCATTAACTTTCGTGACACCCGCTTCGCGGGTGCCACTCACCGTTGTATCAGAGAGCTGCATACTTGTTTCCTCGCTGGAGTTCGTCGCACTGTGCTCTGCCTGACTTCCCTGGCCTCCCCTTGACGAGGACTCGCTGGTGTGAGCAAGCCCTGCATTCGGCAGGGCTGGTGACACACTCCCAGCTAGAGTCTTGTGGGTTGAGGCTCGGGTTACCATCTTTCAGCGCTCCGGGGGACTGCGAGGACCAGCAACCTTCAGGCTGCTCAGCTGGTTCCTCTTCCCCCGGCGCTCCGCCCACGGACACGCCCACCAACCTCCGCATTAACTTTCGTGACACCCGCTTCGCGGGTGCCACTCACCGTTGTATCAGAGAGCTGCATACTTGTTTCCTCGCTGGAGTTCGTCGCACTGTGCTCTGCCTGACTTCCCTGGCCTCCCCTTGACGAGGACTCGCTGGTGTGAGCAAGCCCTGCATTCGGCAGGGCTGGTGACACGCTCCCAGCTAGAGTCTTGTGGGTTGAGGCTCGGGTTACCATCTTTCAGCGCTCCGGGGGACTGCGAGGACCAGCAACCCTCAGGCTGCTCAGCTGGTTCCTCTTCCCCCGGCGCTCCGCCCACGGACATGCCCACCAACCTCCGCATTAACCTTCGTGACACCCGCTTCGCGGGTGCCACTCACCGTTGTATCAGAGAGCTGCATACTTGTTTCCTCGCTGGAGTTCGTCGCACTGTGCTCTGCCTGACTTCCCTGGCCTCCCCTTGACGAGGACTCGCTGGTGTGAGCAAGCCCTGCATTCGGCATGGCTGGTGACACGCTCCCAGCTAGAGTCTTGTGGGTTGAGGCTCGGGTTACCATCTTTCAGCGCTCCGGGGGACTGCGAGGACCAGCAACCTTCAGGCTGCTCAGCTGGTTCCTCTTCCCCCGGCGCTCCGCCCACGGACACGCCCACTAACCACTAGTATATATAGATACCATCTCTCCCGCGAAGCGGGACGCCGGGCGAAGCCCGGGCAAAGGGCGGGCCGTCTGTGGCCGTCTGTGGACGAACGAGGACGGGACGGGCCCCCCCCCCCTTTTTCTGCCCAAGTGCATCATCTTTGAAATCTCTGTAGCTGCAGGAGATTACATTTTTCTTACGCAAGTATACTGGGGAAGACCAAGAACCCCCCAAAACCGTATTACCTTCATTAAAAATTTGTGGCAAATCTACAGAAATATACATCAAATATTAACGCCTATCGGAAAACAAATGGGTTTTAAAAAACTGCGATCTCACACTATACACATGAAAAGAATGGGCACTGAAAATGCAGTACGGCAATCCTCCGATAAAGCTATAAAACAAGGTCGCATAACTTATACGCCAGCAATCAGTACCTACTTCTCTGCACTTACACCTAAAGAGAATCAAGAATTACACATATCAGGTACAGAAATAACTCTCAATTCATCAGTTACCGTTAGGGAAACTGAAAGCACCTCAACCATACCTAGTTCACAATCCAAAGTGGGACATTTGGAACCGGACTCAAGTAACAAATTATTCAGTATTCCAAAAGATCTTCAATTCTCGGATCACGAAATGACCAATTTAAAAACTTCAACACCTGTAAAAACTAGAGGGAGCTCAATGCTACTTGATGATTCAAACATTAACAAACAAAATTCTGCGACACAAAAGGCAGAATTCGGAACAAACAATAGTATTCAGCAAAAAACATCTTCTCCTATCGCTTTACTTGATCTTTCGATGGACCCCTTTAATCTCAAAAATAACAATAATACTGCTGACACAGCCCCACCTGTGTCTAAAGCCCTATTTTCGTTACAGGAGATATTGGAATCAGTTCTTTCATTTCTGGGAAACATTCTAGAAAACTCTGACCAAACTTTGGACGTTCAAATAGGGATATTAAAACATGTAGTAGAAGAAAAAAAGAAAAAAGACTCCTCTGTAGCAGAGAAAATTAATACGCTATCCAAAACCAAACTTATGCAAAATGACATTCTAAAAGACCATAACAAAGCTCAGGAGAAAAGAATACGTGACTTTGGTACTCAAACAACAGATACACAAATACAACAAAAACAGAAGTCTGATAACCTAAATAATTCAGTGATATACTCTCTAAAAAAGCTATTTAAAGAAAAACACCAACAAAAAGCAAAACACTTCCCAATATTTACAAAAACCAACGCAATAAATAAAGTTACAAATGAATATGCATTAGATACACAGGAAACAAGAATAAATACTAATAATATACTAAGCCAAGGAAATGGAGAAACGACAATCACCAAGAAACAGGAAAAAAATACAAAAGTAGGGAAAAGAAGGAGGAAAAAACCAGAAAGAAGGATCCAAAAAAAGAAAAACCGTAAACTAAAATTTCAAAAATCAGTTACTATATATAAATCTGAGGAGGAACAACGCGATGACATAACAGAGTCCCAAAATGCTGAAAAGCTTGTAATCAGTAAAAACCTTGAAGAAATGATGCCACCTTTGGATCCAACAGTAAAAGAATATGTTCCAAATAGACTCTCTACACAACCAGATCAAAGCATTAAAAATTTAAGGGAAGATAAGAATAGGTACAAGCAAAAGGGGGAAGAGCCCTCTTCTAAAACTCTACAATTTGAGGAACTTTTCCCTACCGATACAGCTCCACTTAACAGAGGAAGGATTATAAATTTATTACGCCACATAAGGTTTTTACACACAATGACCAGTAATGAAATCGATCTAGTGATCTTTCCTAAAAAAGACAATATTAAACTAGTAACGGTAACATTCTGGTCAACAGTTCTTCCAGGTATAATACTTAATGAGAAAGAGACACTACATAAACATGGATATGACGTAGTGGAAAAAGTGGAATCAATGGTTAATAAAACTCCAATCTGGTACAACTCCCAAATACGAGCTATTTCCAACTCACATGTCAAAAAATACCAGGGAAATAATGACATGACAGAAGACCAAGAAATCACGTACTCAGGAACAAACTCTACAGGGCATGAAAATCTAAAAATCCTGGTGGATAAAGGTCAAAGGGCAGTTTGGTACAAAGTTGCTAAGGAACCCGAAAATAGTAATAGCATTAAGTCTTGGGCTTGGGTCTCTGAGACTCTGAATAGCAACAAAAATACTAATACTCAACAACAATCTGTTTAGCACCGGTTTAAAAATCATATCTTGGAACATCGCAGGCAGAACTAAGAATAAACTGTCCATGGTCACGAGTAACTTGCCAGATATTTTGTTCCTACAAGAAACATGGGAAACTGTGTCTCTCACCCTTAAAGGTTATTATGTATATGAAATCCCAGCAATACCTACCAAACGAGGACATGCTAAAGGTGGTTTGGCCATTTTACTGAGGGAAGAACATTTGTGGGCACAAGTAATAGTAGATACGAAATCAGAAAACTTACAGTGCATACAAATCTCTGCAAAAATACATAGTACTGCTCCACTACAGGCAATCCTCCTCTTTAACGTATATGCCCCTCCAGGCAAAAAACATGATATTACATTTTCTGATATCATGGAAAAGATTAGGCAGATAACAGAAAATCACCCTCACTCATCTTTTTTAATCGTGGGCGATTTTAATAGCAAAATTTCCAACTCCGAAATTAACAGGTGGGCAAAACTGTTCATAGAAAAAGGTATGGAATCTATAATTCCACAATTTCCTGAGGGTATACTAACAGACAAAAGAGGCAAATTGTTAATATCAGCGTTAACTAACCTAAATGGATTAATACTGAACGGCAATACTGAGGGGGACATTCCAGCAAATTACACCAGACGGGGTAATGGGACTTTATCCATTATAGATTACATTATAAGCAGTATGGATCTGATAGATACAGTTTCGTATTTGCTCAACCAGTTTAGCCAAGAGAGCGATCATGCATTAATGCATTTAACTACAGATTGGATACCTAAATCCTCTCAATCCAGTCATATTATCTATCATCAAAGTACTACAATGATAAAAAGCGAACAGAGACGCATCTTCTGGAATTCTTCGACTCTAGATAAAATCACAACAATGATTGATCATTCCCAGCTTTTAGCAAAAATATTCTCCGAAAATCCTATAGAAAACTTCGAATTTATAATAAAGGATTTCAAAAATCTCATTTTAAAAATGATAACAACGGGTGCAAGAGGTAATAATAAGAGGAAAGAAGAAAAAAATAAACGCACCTCTAAGAACTCTGAAGTAAAGAAAAAGTTAAATAAACTTCTACGCGCCCAATACACGAATTCTTCGCCAACTACGAAGAAGGAAATAAATAAACTGAAAAACCAACTGAGACGTGAGAATCAAAGACAAAAAAAAGCTTTACAAGATCGCAATTGGGTCGACATTCAGACAGCTGCAAGTAAATATAACCAGCGCAAATATTGGTTTTTAATCGCAAAAATAACTGGATCAAAAAAGAAATTACAATCAATACCGGTCCCTCCGAACGACTGGGAATCTTATCTGTCAGATCTCTACAAAGCTAATTTAGTAATACTATATGAAAGTAGCGAGGACATGACCGAAGAAAAAGATAAGAGTTCATTATCTAAAACCACAGCCATTTCGGTTGAACTCAATATTCGTAAAGCAAGAACTACAGGTGCCTCTGGCCCGGACCAGATTCCGATTAAGGTGTTACAAGTTGCCCCGAAGGAATGGAGTAAGTTGTTATACCCCCTCTTCAATTACATTTTTGAGACTGGTCAGGTACCAAAATCATGGCAGGGGAGCATTATTATCCCTATCCATAAGAAGGGAAGCAGAACTCAAGCAGGGAACTATCGTCAAATTGCACTTATGGACTCTGTGGGAAAAGTATTTGCAGCAGAGGTACTAGACCGCCTGAAAGAATGGGCCTTCTCGCAGGGTCTGATACCCATGTTTCAAGCAGGCTTCAGACCCAAACATTCGGTAACAGACAATATTGCAGTTATCCAGGTTATCTTTGATAAATATATTACCCGAAAAACCCAGGTCGTTTACGCTGCATTCATAGACTATTCTACGGCGTTCGATCGGGTAGATCGACCAACATTATGGAGAAAATTAAGGAGGCTTGGAATTCACGAACAACTGCTACAAGTTATAGTAAGCTTACATACCAATACTTGGTGTCAAGTCCAAATGGGGGGAGAAAAAGGACTTACAAAAAGAATTAAAACGGAGAACGGATTAAAACAAGGATGCCTCTTAGCTCCGATCCTATTCTCCCTCTACTTAAGCGACCTGCCTCACCACCTGCAACTAGGCTCCAGTTTACCTCCAAAAATAGCTACGCAAAGCATACATTCATTGCTCTATGCTGATGACATAGTGCTGTTAGACCTCACTCCTTTCGGATTACAAGCATCATTGGATATTTTGCATAATTACTCTAAAGATAATTACTTAGTACCGAACATAAAGAAAACAAAAGTGATAGCCTTTTCGGGGAGAAAACAAAGCGCCAAATATATCTGGAAGATAGGAGAAGACAAGATAGAAGAGGTTGATAATTATCCCTATCTTGGCAGGATCCTTTCGAAAAACTTAACAAACACAATACAGGTATCAAATGTATTAAGGAAAACTGATATACATGCTTCAGCCCTCCAGAGACTTTATAGCGCAACAGGGAACAGACATTTTTTCTCATTGTTAAATACTTACAGAGTAAAAATACCACCTGTATTATCCTATGCGACGGAGTACATCCCCATAAAGCAATGGGTCTTTATGGATCGCAAAGAAGGAACATTTTTAAGAAGGATTATGAAAGTCTCGGATGCTGTACCTGTTCAAGCATTGAGATTAGAACTATCAATTACAAGCTCTTACGCTATAGCTATTGCCAATGTAATTAGGTGGGCCCATAATTTGTTACATGCGAAAGAGAACACTTTAAGGTCATTGCTGCAAAAAGAGACTTTTGGGACTGACGCTAAAAAACAAATCTTTTTAGAGAACATGACTGTAGCATTTCGTATGGCAAATATTAATACAGAATTGCTGCTAACTTGGTCACCGGCACAACTAAAATTGTTCTTAAAATGTTTTACCCCAAAACTGAGTTACGAATTGGACTCCCTACACTGTAACAAATTAGCCACCTATAAACCCTTCGTAGACTTGCTAGAATACAAGCAAAGCCAGTCTTACATTGGGTTCACCTTGACACATGGCGCAAGGAGGGCGATCACCTTGATTCGATTGGGCATCTTACCTGTATTAGCATACACCTCAAGATGGTTTCCGGGAGGATCTCCAATATGTACATTGTGCGCAGGGGGTGATCAGACTTTAGAGCATGTACTATTCGTATGTCCAAATCATAAAGTAACCCTAGCTCGTACAAGATACCTTGTCCCTATACTTCGCTCTTGTAGAATTACAATGGGGAGAGATTTCTTAGCTCTTTGTAATCAACCTTCGAATGAATTTGTTTGTTACAATCTGTATACATTTTGAAAATCTTTTTTATCTTTATATTGACATAATTGAATTCTTTTTAAACATGTAAAAATTGTAACAATTTTGTGGTCCTCTGTCGAGTACCAATACAAATAAACCTTTTTGACTTTGACTTTGACTTTGACTTTGACTGTGTGTAAGCTCTTTGGATTCAGCCAATTTGTGCCTGCATTACGTATCTTACATTTTGAGATTAGAGACGTTATCGTTATTGCAGTGGCAAAATATCTGCATGCTGCTTGGCTTATTCTCAATCACATTGTCTGTTGCTGAACATTTGCATTGACTCTGACAACACTTGTTTATCGCCACAATCTTTTAAAACTGTTTTTTGCACTTGATCTTTATCTTTTTATCTGATCGTTGTTGTCACACTGTTGTTTTTTTTTATGTATATGATTTTTATTAGTTTTGTCTAGCGCTTTTCATTGTTAGCGTGCCTAATGCCCTTGTAGATAGCTTTATTGCTCTGAGCTTTCTTATGACATAGTGACCATTGTCTCTCTTTTCCTTTCTTTTTGAAGAGCGATGGAACTGGCACTTTGAATGTGATTGATGGCACTTTACATTTTATGCGTTATGGATTGTATTTGTAACCTTGTGTGTTGATGATTTGTGTTTTATGGACTGTTATATGTGAAATAAACAGTTTTTATAAAGATATATTTTGGGTCAAGTGGGACTTCTACCTCTAAAATACCCTGGAGCTCCTGAACAATGACCAACCAGTCGGTCTGAATGATATGGCAACCCCAAAGCGTGTACAGGAGGTCCCCCTATTTCCCCTACATCTCAAACACTCCAGGACAGCCACTCTCCTCATCTGTCACAATCATATTATTAACAATGGAGCACTTTAAACTGTACAAGTCGGAGTCAGGACTTAATTGCCACTTCTGAGAGATGCATCAGGTCCGCCACCCAGTCAGCATCATCAATCTCCATCACCCACCTCTCTTGCATTGTACCTAAGGAATCAGAAATATTATTGTTAATAGTTTTGTAAGTGTAATATATGGCCTTACTGCAGAGTTCCTCCATAATGCACCTTCCCTCAAGCGGGAAATACTCTGGTATTTCAACCTCATCCAAACCCACAGCCACCCAGGCATGACAAAGGTGGCCAAACTTCAAGTACTGATTTCGGTGTAGGTCATAATTCTGTCGCAAAGAGGTGAAGGGCATAAGAATCTTGGAGATGCTAATGAGATTTTAAGGTCCAAATCTATACAGTATACCCAATTCTTTCATCAATCCCCCTTCCCATCGGGGTGTTTCCTAAGTTACCCTTGATGCCCAGCCTATCGTCTTGGAAGCTCGGCAATCATGAGTGTCATCATGAGCTTCCTGTGAAGAGGGGAGGAGGAGACTGCTATCTGAAGCGCTACACAGCAATTACACACATCCCGCTGCATGTCCACGCCCGAATGAGGCCAGAGGAGGCTGAGCTGGGCCACCCATCTTACATCTGTGTCTGCCTGCGAGTCTGCTTAGTGATCCATGTAAGTAGAATCAAAGGCTGTAATTGCTTCGAGGGTTGGCCCTGGTCTGGGATTTGTAATGTTTTTTCTTTTTTGTCAATGGTGCCATGTGGAAGAGGAAAGTTGACTTATTAAATGTGGCAGACAAATTGCCAAGGACTAACAAGACTATTCTATCCTTTCTCAACAATGCCATGGGGGGTTTTATGGAGGAGATTGGTCTTGAAATGTTGTGAGGCGGACCCTCCTAGGAGCTAAGCGGAGGCCTTGCCTGTTAGTGTTTTAACTGAGAGCTCTTCCAATTTATGCTGTTCTCCACACTGCCCTAACACTGAGGATCTGCTCAGTAACAATACCCCAAATTATACCCTAGGCTAGGAATGTTCAACTTCCCTTAAACTGTCCAGAGGCTGTGGGGAAAGCGTTAGACTAAAAGAGAAAACATTGTGCTACCAAGTAAGCCCCAAGCTGGAAACAAACCAGGAAGGGGGGGACACAATTATGGATTTAGTTCAATACCATGAACTATCTATGGGGCCCTGCAGTCATCATGACCTCTTCTTAAAACTAGAAACGCATATGTCAACTGACTTTGATGTGCTTATATGCATATCACTAAAACGGAGGAGGTGTTGGGGAATTTGGGATAATCTGTAGGAATTATTCATATGCAAATGGCACATGTCTTGAGTAAATCTACTCCTTTGACTCTCATCCCCGCAGTGCCCCCAGTATACCTCCACAGGATCACCCTAGCGGGCACTTCCTACCCCAACTATTAGAGACCATTAGGGGACCAACGGATCACTGGCACTATAGCCACTGCTACTCTATCATCCCTTGTTACTCAGTCAGGGTCCGAAGGGTGTTCAGCACAGTGCTCTCAAAGTTAGGAACTTTCTCCACAGAATTAGTCAGAGCATAGATCGAGGACGAAAAGGGAGGGATACGCTTATCCAGTTGAGATCACCTCGGGAGACCTCTCTTGTGACGGTGTTATCCAATTGCCACCTGCATGTACCCCAAATGTTCTAGTAATTGCCAACATTCCCCCACTGAGGGTAAGGAGAAGTTAGCAGCAGCTCAAAAACAAAGTTACACACTGACTGTCTGGCAGAGTAAACCTTGATCACCTTAACTGGCAACCATTGTTAAATAACAATAGCATGATTTTCAACAGGGCCATTTATAGTTTTAGTGATTTTCCATGACGGTTGAGGCATAAATCAATAAAGGTGGTTGAGAAATCTGGGGCTGTGCGCCCATCCAGGTGGTGAAAAATATGTTTCTGAGAGACCTTTTAAAGACTCCATAAGGCATGCCCACTGAGATTGCACATGAAGAGCTGGGGATGGGGTACTTATTGGATTTTCTCACCTTTGTCCACTTTTATTATGGCTCCTAGTCTGGATGAATGATGAATTAAACCTCAACAAATCAAATGTGATTGTAGAGGTCTGGATAATATGTGACATATTCCATGGCTGCAATACATCCTGCATAACGTGAAAGAATTAGGGAGAGCACAACTTTTCTTCGATCCAGGCTGCATTGTCAAAGGGGATAAGGCTTGGGGGAAGAAGGTCTTTTGTTCCACAGTGGCAGCGCAGTGAGAGTCTCCTTCTATGACCAAGAGTTCAATGTGTCAGTTTAATCTGGTAAAATTGGTAAGGGGAATATGTTAGAAATGGGGTTTCTGGTTGGCTAGGATATGTACCTAAGCCAGGCATAACCCACCACTCTAGTCAGGGTAAGGCAGTTACACACCCAAGATAACCCCTTCTCACCCCCTTGGTAGCAAAGCAATGCCCCCCTCCCCCAACAGGAGGTAAGAACGCAGCTGCCTGCGAAGGCGCGAGTGACTGCCTGCAGTGAAGCCAGACAAACTTACCAATCACCGGGGCTGATTGGGTTTAGGTTGTAGCCGTAGGCTGCAGAGATGAGAAGAGAGCCGGCGCTCCTGAATGCATGTGTCCTTCCTGCAAAGGCCTGCGCCATCATGGAGGAAGCTGTGGCTCGTTCCTAAGCCAATGGAGAGAAACACGATGGTTCAGCCCCATGGTGGCAGGCTGCAGACTTGAGCATGTGAGGCTCCAGTACCTTCCGGGTGCGGAAAGCAGCTGAGTGTAGCCCACGAGGCTCTGGCCCCTTCCAGGAGTGGCTGGGCCTTGCCTCCCTCTGGCGTCGGCACTGCCCCAGCAACACAGCGGGACTCCCTTTCGGGTAGGGCGCTGTGGGGCTCGGCAGCCCGTGGTCACACCACAGAGCCCTGGCTGCAGAAAGACAGAACCAACCGAAATGTAGATACATGACAGTGAGAGGGAGAGTGCTTTGTTCGCCTCAGCTCTACTCTCCCGTTTCTCAGGCCACAGAGGAGAATGTGGTGCTGCCCACGCTGCAGGTACATCAAAAGCTATCTTCCCTGGTTTAGCACAGAGTGAGCCCACTCCTTGGCCAACAGAATTTAAAGAGCTCACCCAGTGCTGACTGGCAAATTAACAAGCACTCATTGGTGATCACTGGGGGGCACCAGAGCAAGAGGACAGGCAGTAATCCAGCACACAGGGTCCTTCTGAGCAGGCCTGCATCACACAGCTAAGTCACATGGTGATTCCTTCTGGCAGCACAGCATCTCCTCCAGGCAATATGCAGTCTGTAGAACCAGCAGCAACTGATTATAAGTCCACGCAGCGCCTAATATCATGGGGTCACCACCCCTGTACTTATAGTTCAAAAGTATTTGTTCTGGGGGCACTTCAAACACTGCTTAGAAGAGAACAACACCCTCACTCAAATCCTAAGCGCAGGCCCAGACACACTACAGGGGGGCAGAGACTGCATTGTAGAAGGCAAGCACAGTCCTATTCAGGTGCAAGAGAAACTCCTCCTGCCACTCTAAATGCAGCGAAGGTCTATTCAGCCTTGCGCTGAGTCACCTAGGAAAGGCAGGACACACCTCAACGCCCCTTGTGACTGTCTAGAGTGAATACACACCCCATCTCTCTGGTCAGTCTAAACCAGATGGGGAATACACATCCCGGCAGGGCACAAAGACTCATAAGCCCACAGAAATGCCCACTTCTAAAAGTGAACGTTCTTAAATACTAATAACAAATCCGCTTTCACCAATAGCAGGATTTATTACTACTATTCCAAACATACCAACATGGCCATGCTACCCCTCTCATATCAGAAATTACCACTGAAGCACATATCACGGAATCCCTAATGCAAACCTATGAGATGGCAGCCGCACAGCAGGGAGAAACAAAATAGGTTGTTTTTCACTACCAGATCATGCCACACAGTTAAGGCACATGTCCTACCTTTTACCTACATAGCACCCTGTTCACAGGGCTAGCTAGGGCCTACATTAGGGGGGACTCATATGTAGTAAAAGGCAGTGGTGGCTGGGGGGATTTAAATGTGGTGGCTCGTAAGAGCAATTAATGACTAATTGCAGCAGGCAAAACAAGCAAGCTTGATGTTTAATAGGAGGTTTGGTGGAAGTTCTCCCCCCAGAGAAAAGTTTTAAAAATTGGTTTATTTAAGTTACATTTTCAGTACTGCTTCTGTGATAAATGGACCAAAAATACCATTCTTAAAGGAAAACTCTCAAAATATTTATTAGAATTTCTGGTTTGCCAAGCAAGTCGGAATTCCAAAGGGAAAAAGTAACCAGGCATCACTTCCCTTTACAATATAAAGCACATAACTTAGGATCATAAATGTCCACAAAGCATAGACGTATTGGTGTGAGTTTGTGCTTTAAACAATAGATGAGTTGTCCAAGTGTCTGCTTACATTAGAAATGGAGTGTGTTGGAGGGTTTTGGAGAGCCATCTCCTTGAAGGGGCACCAGTAACTTTGACTAAGTCTGCAATGGTGGGCACTGATAGTGCCCTGCGTTGACTTGTTTGGCAAAACGTCACCTTTCATGCATGAGCAGATTCATTCATAGCGTGATAGTGATAGATCTGAGAATCACCATACAAGGCGAAATGTTGATCCATTTACCACATACGGAAAGCAGAGGGGGAATCAGTGTTTTACCACTGGCATCCCAGGGACATATTTTTTACGATTAATATTGGTGAACAGTGAACATGGTATTCTTACAAATGCCAGTAGATGAAGTAGGAAGGAGAAAATGATTTTATAATAATGAATTACCATAAATTCGCATTTATATATACATATTTCTATTGGAATGTTAAAAATATGAAATTATGCTGAAAAAAAGATTAAGCGCTAAATTGTGTGCAAATGGGGCCTGAGTATGCATGAATAAGTGTGTCTGTGAAAGATCAAATGGGAGTTAATGGTTATGTGTACATATGCAAGTGTGTTCCTGAGTCTCTGTTCAAGCACGAGAATGTGTGCAGTTTTGTGTGGAGGTGCATGCACGCATGTAAACATGTCTATGTGGACGAATATGTATTCGTGCACGTGTATGTTTGAGAATGTGCTCGTTGCAGTGAGTGTGTGTGCAAGTGTTTGCAAACAAAACTCTGTTTATGTATGCGTATGCATGTGTTTTCTTTTGGAAAATGTCTTTATGTGCAAACATATGTGCACAAACATGCATGTGGGTACATATGAGCAGGTACATATGTGTGCATGGTAGTATATGCATAGAAGTGTGTGCTCAGCATTGGTTCACATGTTTAACCTTCTCCATGCGTCGGACGGCCGTCACAGTGGGTGTGTGTATTGGATGGACGGCGGACGTCCTACCTGCTTACGTGTAATTTTTCTCCACACCGCGGCGGAATGTCCACCGTCGCCACGCGGTTAATTAAGCACCTGGGAATGTGCTCAATGAATGCATACATTTCAGCAAGCGGGTAGCAGTGAATATTTATGCGAGAGGGAGTTTGCTAGAAAGTGTGTGTGCGCCCAGTGAATACTCGTGAATGTGTGCATCATCGAGTGTTATTTAGTATTTGAAGAAGTCAAGTAATTTTCTGATTTTACAGTGACTGCTATGGCAGCTTCTAATTGAGTAACAGCTTCTGAGTCATGAGAATGACTTTGCTGAGTTTTATTGAGTTTCTTATGAGTAACTAGGCAGTAGAAATAAGTCAGATCAGGCAGTGTCCAGAGCTCAAATTAAAAGGTGCATTTCCTTAGCATGTGGAAGCTTTGACATTAATATGTTACATTATAGCACCGCACTGTGAAACACTTAATAAAAGTAATCGTTTTTAAACATGATCTAAAAACCATTTTGCCCCATCCCACCCTGGTGACAATGACATTAGTGAACTGAGAGGCAAGATATAAGTCATGTGAACCCTGTATGTGGCCAAGATTCTTAATAGATAGATTAACATTATATTTGTGTAATTCAAACATAAAAGGTTTTTAATTAGCTGGAATTCTGACAGTATTTGAATGTGCTTAAATATCCAATAGTGGTAACAAAATAAAGGTTTGGTAAAGTAATATGTTTGCCTAATATCACACAAATTGGGTAAGTGAGGAAGCCACGATTAATCTGGTTTTTCTGGTTTTATTTTGTAGAAATCAGCCGCTAAATGTAAATGGACAACTGTTTGTCTCTCCTTTTTACCTGAAACATTACTGCTTTGTTGTCACCTCCGTGCATTTTGAGCGTAGCGTGAGGTAGAAGAGGCCAGGTGAAACCCCAGCTCCTTATTTATGGTCTTTAACGGGGGACAGACTTCAAAGGAGAAAAAGACCTAAATAGAGGCCGAAAAATAATGCAACCCAAGATGTAGGGTACTCAGGGGAGGGCATCATTCAGTCAATGCCCTCCCCTCTCTCTCAAGATGCAATATTGCTTCTTTTTGTCACAATCTGTGCTCTGATCGCGCCGCTAACGTTACCCGGCACTTTTAAACTTACTAGGCAGTTTCAGAAACCTAGCCAGCCCTGTGAGGCCAGGGTTGGTGTACTGAAGGTCACTGTGGCAGTGAGAGGTGCCCAGAGTCAGCCCTCCACCAGTCCGATTTCGAGCCACACAGACGAGCTGAAAGTGACAGCTCTACAGTGAGACTGGCTGAAATGCCATACACAGAAACACTCTAAGCAGTGTATCTCTCTAAACAGCATTTGATGTGACGTCACAGAGATGTCACGTCAGATTTGTATACAAACTTTTTTTATATACAGCTTTATTGCAGTAATCACAGCAAAATACTGTGATTCCTGTAGTAAAGATGTTGAAGCTGTAAAAAAAACAACAACAAAAAACCCTTACTTTCCCACCTTGTCTCAGCATTGGGTGGGGTCAGTTCTGCTTGATGACCCCACCCTCCCCACTGACGACTGGGGAAAGAGCGGGTTCTTCAAAACAGCTTAAATAATGGTAAGAAACAAGAAGCTTCAGGAAGTACAGCGCTGTGACAGTACTCAACAAGTCCGGCTTTAAAATAAGACACTGCTCCATGTCATTAGTGGGCAGTCTCTGAGGACCCACACACATAGATCACAGGGCTGACAGCTTGTCAGCCTGGACTCACAATCACCTCTGTGCCACCAATAAAACTCTGCATTTGGTGCATGCACACTAGCACTGCCTGACTGCTTGCCTGGTATCTGTGTGTCATCCATTACTGTCAAGCAGGGAGCTGTCCAATTAAAAGATGAAACAACTAGCGCAAGTCATTCACATTTCTTATAGGATGCTAAGGAGCACCATTGGTGTTGCTTAGCATTCTTAAAGAAATGTGGATGCCGTATGTGCTGTTTGCAAATACAGTCCACATGTATGTTAATAGGGTGGGCGGAGCCCCTGCACCCTAGAGAAGAAACTGCTGCTGGTAGAACGGGAGTTTCAGACGTGGCACACCACTGCGGCAGTAAACTGTGCGTGCCGGCCCTGCAGCAGTAGAGGTCTGAGACAGGTTTGAAATGCTACTTTGGTGGGTGGCACAAGCAGCGCTACAGGCCCACTAGTAGCATTTAATTTACAGTCCCTGGGTATATGGGATAACACAGTACAAGTGACTTACATGTAAATTAAATATGCCAAACAGGTGTAGACCAGTCTTACCAGGTTTACAAAAGAAAGCACATGCACTATAGCACTGAATAGCAGTGGAAAAGGGCCCAGAGTCATAAAACCAACAAAAACAGGTCAGAAAAATACAGGAGAAAGTCAAAATGTTGTGGGATGACCCTGCAAAAATTGTCAAGTCCAAAAAGGATGGAACCATATATGAGTCTGGACATGTCTAGTCTTCATCACAGGCTGTTGACTTATTTTAGGTTAAGTTTGATTCATCACTTGATGTTTACAAATGATGGCTGGATAAAAGAATCTGCTATGTTAGTATGTGTTTGTGACAATACTTGAATCCCTGGCATCTTGCACATTGTCATGATCTGCCCTAGGTTTAGGAATTTACATCGTAAATATATAAGGCCTCTCCTGCTACCTATTAATTTTACAAGCGTTATTAGTTTGCAACTTTTACCAGCACCCAAGGGATGCTTTTTATCATGTTTTTTTATCAGGTGTATGGAGTTCAAAACAAATAGGATGTTATTTTGTTCCTCTTTTTTTGGCTGTATTTTCATCATATGCTTTAGATTTTGTTTTCTGGACTCCTTATTTGCATATGCATCCTACATACTGCATTTCTTGTTGATATATCCCAAGTATTTGCACTCTTAGATTCTGTTTTATCAAATGTTTATTTATGTGTTAATTTTTATGACTTTCATGACAAAAATCGAATAAAGTTTTTATATTGATTGATTGGTACAGTTCCAACCATTTTGATGGAACACCCTAATCATGCCCCTTGCAAACAGTGATTTGTTATGGCTCTCTAAGCCCGTTTTGGACATTAGAAACACCGCCGCAGCCCGTGGAGGGAGTTCGGTGGGGCAGGGAGGCGATGCGGGGGAGGGTGGTAAACAACGAAATATGGGTAATTGCAGGTAAGTAAACAATTTAATAAATAAAATGAATTTCGTAGTGCACCCTGCATCGCAAAATGCGATGCAGCGCGCGCGCTACGAAATTCGTTTTATTTATTAAATTGTTTACTTACCTGCAATTATCCATATTCCGTTGTTTACCACCCTCCACCCTGCCCCTCCCCCGAACCGCCTCCCTGACCCACCGAACTCCCTCCACTGGCTGCGGCTGTAGAAACATGTTACCAAATTGGAAAATGGGTTTATTACGTAACAAAAAGTCATTTTTTGCTGTCTCAAACCCTGTCATTTTGCAAACCTCAGACTTAGCAAACTCAAAATGGCGGCATTGTAATCCAGGTCCTAAATCTTAACTTTAGGGTGACTTTGCCTGCCCATTTTCGCGGTATTAAGCATTTCCCTTCAGGTCTTGTGCTAAATGGTCATCTTAAAGAAGCTTTTTGCCCACATCCACAGTTGAATGGCTAGATTTACGTTTCGAGCATATAATATTTAAGCCTCTAATTTTTCTTCTTGTTCTACTCAGGTTACCGCCTTACTCTCTTACAAAACGATATATTTTTACATTAGGGTACCTTGGTAAAACAAAATTATAATCCAAAAGAGTTGTAGAAGCAGATTTCCATTTTTTACATGTAAAATATATGCTTGTTTACGTTTGTATAAAACATACACCAAAATAGTAAACCTTCTACATAAAATGTCACAGCACAATTTTGAGAATAGATGGTAGACCCGATAGTTAAGCGCTTTTATTAATAGTACATTTACTCATAAAGGGAATTGCACTATAGTTTGTATAAAATTAAGACTGAAAGTTTTCCTGAGAAACTGAAATGATGTTTATTATATTTTTGCAAAGACTGATACAAATATATCATTGATCAAATTCACATATATTCTCTATTTATTTCAGCAATTACCGTGGGCCCCCAAAACAGGCTGCATCTCAGGACCCAAGGAAATAAGCAGTGCCTTTCTCTATGAAAGAATTGTTGAATTAAAATCCCTGCCAGAGTGATAGGATGAGAATGCCACTGCAATAACCAGAACAAGCATTCCAAATACTTGCTCTATCCAGAAAACCTGATATTTTCAAAACCCTGAACTTAGTTAAATTGAACAGTCTTTTTTGTACTTTAGATGAGTTCAACAATCTACATTATGTCGGGATCATGCTAGTATCAAGTCAGTATACAGAGAAGGCAGATATACCTGCCCGGTGTTCCTTTACCCTAAATTGACAGTGATGTGTATGTTGCTGTAAGGTGGTTCATGTTCCCTTAACGCCATCCAAGTCCCCCACAGTTTAGGGCCATTGGAATTATGCAACTCTGTGGCTTTGGCTTTTACTGCATATTTATGGATTTTCCATATTCCGTCATACGCAGCATATTCGGCAGATTTTTAAAAAATAGTTTCTCGCTCAAATGGATCAAACATTATTAACAGATGTGGTGATGTGTTCCCACATAGTGCATGGCCTTTTGCAAATGTCGGCTGGTCATCTTTCAGTTCCTTTTTGCTGTATTTGGTTGTTGAAGTGGTACTAATGAGGTGCCCAGACAGTGGGACCATGTGTAAACATTTCAAAATAATGAAGTAATAGTATCACAAAATTTGAAGCTTTACGCCACATAATTTGCTATATCCTGCCACATAATCTGGTCCTCTCCACCACATAATGCCAGGTCTCTCTCTATAGTTTCCAAAAGCAATTCTTGAATAACAAAAATTCTGGAACTGTCATTTGGTGAAGCTGCAGGGAGAACTGATGGGTCATGGAGAACCATAGAGCCACACTATGAAATCAGAATAATCAAGAGGTAAGACTTGTGATTACCCGCTGTATTAGGATATAAAGCAGTACCTTACTGGACCCTTTCACTCTACTCTACCATTTAATTCTCTAGGCCACTTGAAGATGTATTGTTTACTTGACATTTCTATTGATAGGAGATTTGATGAACACAAATACCCCAATTTCAGATCTGGAAGGGGAATGCTACATTTTATGTTCATGATCCTGTGTGTTGGCTGCATTTGTCCATGCAGGGGATATCTTTTCAAGGAAACGATATTTAAATTATATTTAAAGTACAGTTTAATGGTGACTACTTTTGTATTTTATTATTATATCCCCTGTGTGAAAAACGCCTAAAATAATAAACCCATGTACTATGATATAGCCATGGCATCAGCCTGTTCTGATATGCCAGTAGTAGCCCAACCCAGACAATTGCCTACGATCTTTACGATGTATATGGATTATATGACTACTCACAATTCATGTTAATCATTAACACTGAAAAACACCTCTAAGCTTCCTTCCTTCCTTCTTCTTCTGCCAAGCTTATCACACATCAGAATCATCAATATCCCTACAGAACTTTTTTGTTTTCCCACTGCCCTTAAACCTCGCCTGACCCTGATCTGGCAAGGAACACGGTAAAGT
Source organism: Lissotriton helveticus (assembly GCF_964261635.1). Lineage (NCBI taxonomy): Eukaryota > Metazoa > Chordata > Amphibia > Caudata > Salamandridae > Lissotriton > Lissotriton helveticus. Next base: position 1,062,937,616 of record NC_136070.1, on the reverse strand, counting down.
AAACATTGTGACATAAAATATTCTCAAATGTCCCAAGAACAGAGACCTAGGAAAATCAGGGTAGGTAAAGTGGCACTACTCATGTGACTGTGTAAGTTGTATTTGTTATAGCGTAAAAGCTGATTATTCTTTACACAACACCAAAACTGATAACAACAAAACTCTAATGTGTACAACACTGAAATTGAGAAAAGTTGAAGTGCCATCACCGTAAAGTATGCTTGGATAGGTAGAAAGCAGGATTAGTAAAATTATGAATTTAAAATTTTTATTAACAGATTACCTTATATTTTAACAAATTCGTTATGAAAATTAATGAAGAAACTTGACATTTTTATTGCTTTTATTGCAATGTACCATAACAAAATGAAAAGCAGTGCAAAATATTTATGCAATGTGTATGCAGTATAGATCCTTGACATTATTAGGGTCTTTAATAGCTAAAAATTTGTTTTAATGATTTTTATGAATAGTTTGCATGTAGGTACTTTAGAAATGTTGGTAGTAGGCCATAATTAGAGTTGAACATTGTGTGTAATAATCACTGACAACATTACACATTTTTCAATATATGATGTAATTGTTCGATTTCATTATGCTTGAACTTAATTATGAGTTTATTTTTCTAAAGAAGACATGCTAACTTTAAAGTGCATTGAATTGTCTTTTTCCTTAGGCTGCATTATTTCATAGCCTGGTGAAATGGACTTTTGTTATGTTTCCTCAAAGGTTGATTTATCTATTCTGTTTATGCAACATTCTTTAATCAAGAAGACACTTTTCTAGTATTTCTTTCGTGTATGAGTTGTAGGGAACATGAATTTGCAACTTAATACATGGATAGAAACAAAGTAATAAGCCATTTGTCAACTAATCTATGTGAATGGAAGAATGGCCCAGATGGATATCGAGGGTATTTTATCTTTGGTTAGTTTCATGTGCACTCTATTTTACTAAATTTGGTCCTGATGAAGCACCAACGACCTATATGGCGATAGAGGCGCGAAACATGTTGACCTATGACCCCTGGGCATAGTGTGCCTCCAAGGTAACATTTTTTGTTTTAGCAGTTAAATTCTGCTAAGGGTACATCTTTTCAAAATCTGCTGCATGACGACCCTTTATTACTTTTTCACTATTTTGCACACACTTTTTCTACCCTCCACATATGACCCATCCCCGCAAACCCACATGCACCATCCGGCGGTCCTTAAAAGATCTCCGATAAAGTGACCCTTCAGGGTGCCCGTAGGGAATAGCAGCGCCGGCCCTACGAGGAGCAACCACCCGATGATGAAGCATGACATCCTTCGGGGTGTGTGAGGGCATCAGAGGACAAAGAGTGTTCTCCCATTTACCTGGGTGGGTCCTTAACCTAGAAATTCTTTACACTCTTCCTTCTCTTTTTTAAGGGCATGGGTGACTGTTTGCACCTGGCCATAGGAACAGTGTCCTCCTGGTGGTTTATATGTTGAACAGGAAGCCCAGCCGCCCTAAATATATGTCTCTCTGGCAATATTGCATCATATGCACACAAAGGACCTCATGACTGGGTCTCCCTTTATTTAGAAGCTTTCTAAATCTGGTACCCATATGTTGGCAAAACGGGATAGGCTCCAATTCGGCTGCCGTTGGGCAGTAATGGGGTGGAAAAGGTTCCCTGCAAGGTTCAGGTGAGTGTGCACCTCTGCTTCAGGTTCCTCATTGTGGGTTCTGTTGGTTATGGATTTTTTTTTCAGCAAACATGACACTAATGCATATGAACTGTCGGTTTACATAAAAAGATACTTGAACAGGGCTTTGTGTTCTGGAGGAGTGCACAATCTGCATACACCCTTTCTGAGCATGACTATCATCAGCTCACTGGGCTGTATAAGACTGGCAGTGCTGGCAGCAATGGGTTATAGTGGCAGGGCAGACCTTTTTTATGTGTTGCCTGTCAGGTTGCCAACTGACATCTCCTGCCATGCACTGATCTGCTTTTCCACTGAAATCTGCTCTTTTCACTCCGTACATGGTGAACATTGCTGGCCCATATGTGCACAGGTTATACATTTGCAGTACAATGCGTGGAATAAGTGTGTTGCATGTGACTGTAGAAACCTAGGAATCCATCTTGAATTATTGAACCTAAGTGGCATATAAGATGGGAGGTTAGAGGGAGCCCAGATTGCAATAAAAATTGCATGCCTTCTCCAAAGCATTCCAGAGATCCTCTGAAGATGACCAGTCTTTAAAGTGAGGGGTTTAGGAGACAGAGGGTGCTTTTGAACTGCAGTCCCATCTTGACCAATATTATGTTGAATATTAGTTACTGGGAAGCCTCTCCTTCTTTTGTGCTTATATTTTGGCAGGAGACTCCTGACCACGCTCAACCCAGGTGGAGAGGAATACGCAATAGCGAGGGCCTTCTTGAAACTGATCTCAGAGTTGGACCTGAGGAACACAATCACCCTGTCTGCATACCTAGTATAAGTATAGGGCAGAAATTAGCAGCCACAGCAACAAAATTGGTTTATAAAAATTTGAGACGCTACAACTGTGCAACAGGGACACTCTTCTATGCTCTGGGATTGGGTTAATTGACTGCCTGCTCCCCTTAACCAGGTTCAGGGTTAGGAACCGGAAAGTTATTTATTCTAAAAGAAAAAAACTGTCTTGGGCATACCTGAAGGATGGAGCTGACTGACTGCTGATAAAGGGTGCTGGAAATGCTCTTGCATGTACAAAGTGCTAACAAGAAGAAATGGATTGCAAGGAGCAGAGGAGGGAGAAGCAGAACACAGAACGCCACAACTCAGGGAAGGCTAGGTACTGCCGGACATAGTCATGAGGCCAGGGGACCATGCAACACCTACAGCATGCCCAGAAGCTGAACAGCATGTGATGCCTTGAAGGTCACAAAGACACAACTACATCCCGCGATCTCTCCAAATTGATATGAATCACCAGTGACTGTGCAGCACCTGAAGGACCAAGACTGCTCTTCAGCAGTTGCAGCAAAAGAAACCAAAGTGCCTAGAGAGGGTTCACACTATAACAAGATCATACCACAATCTGTGGCTTCCTCTGACATCTGTTGGAACAAAGGTGCAACCTGAGGTGGGATCTATATGTTGTTTGGATGGCAAATTTGTGATTGGTCCTGGGGAAGAATTCTCTTCAAGATACTTCTGACCAGAGTGGCACCTGTGGAGCACGGCTTCCATCTCTCTCGTGCACACCACCCCGCCTCCTCAGCCGGAGCATGTGCCCTATCATTAGATGTGACGACAGATGCACTGACCAAGCCAGAGCTAAGTCAATGTGACTGTTCCTGGAGAGCCATGCGAGACCGCTCTCCATCGGGGCCATGCTACCACTGCCCTCAGTCAGGGGACGAGGGTGTACCCACTAAACACATAACTTTCAAGACACAGAACAAGTATGTGGCATTTGCAAGGAGAAAAATGAACCTTTGGAACCCTTCTCAATCGCTACTTGGAAATTAGACTGACTGAACTTGGGTGGCAGGGATGGGTAATTAGGAACCCAGAGGGACCCTAAATGAGCCACAGTCATCCACTCTCCTGAGAAGATAATGCAGGTACCATGCTTTACTCCAACAGTATTTTCAATGCACCCTCAGCAAATACTAGTGGATTGCCCCTACACAGCAATTGATATGCTGGCAACTGTTTACCACATGTATGCCTTCTAAATTCTTTATATATAGAATTCCGCTGAGAGTTCGAAATAATATACTTTTTCTCATATGTAAATGCAATGAGGGGAAATTTATATTTTGACTACTGCTATACGTTTCACTGAGCTCTGAGTCTCTAACCCACATCACCTCCCTGAATAAGACTTGGTCTGCGCATCTTTGTTACCTTAAAAAAGTATGTAGTTGGTGCTCCATTTTTGGATCAATAGAATGCCAGTGGCGAATGCTCTGAGTCCCCAAAGTTCTTACAGTTTAAGGATGTTGGGCATTTCAGGTAAAATAGCCTTTTAATGCTCTAGCATATGGCCTTTTCTAAGACAAAAACTGTTTTAGGCCTTTGCTGATTATTTGTATCTACCAAAATGTTGCATCCCGAAGCTGCTGTGTTAGCTCGCCTTCTGGGGTCTTCATATATGATATTTAGGTGTATTTTTGGGGATATCAATAATGCCACCCAAAGTGTATTTGGGACAAATCAATCGCAAACCAACCGCTGTTACTCATTCTTTTCAGGCCAAACATCTATGTGTTTTAAATGAAGCCAGTATCTGCGTACATCAGGGAATGACCACCGGGAGCGTGCTTCCATCATGCGCAATGCATAGAGAGCACAGGTTCTATGTTTAAACCCTCTGGAGAAAACTCTCCACTAAACGTCTTCTCATTAGACACACATTCAACATACAGATTCATAAACAATCCAATATATCTGTTAATTCATACCTATCAAGCCAATACAAGTTACATTTTAATCTAAGACACGGACCTGTGGATGAGTAAAACAAAAATGTGCCTGCTTGATAAAGTCTCAGTCACTGGCAATCACTTGAGTTGCTTTCCTGTCTATCATTTTTCACCACCTATGTCATTTCAGAGACCACCTTGTGCAAATCAGGCTTTGATCCTGCTAGAAATGCCAGGTCAATGTATCTGTGGATGGGCACAATAGCAACCCTGGACAGGTTTAAGCCTACTTAGAGGTACCTCACTCTCCAAATACATAATGGTTGTTTGGGGCCTGACCAACATGTGAATAACACCCAATGGTTGGAGGAGGCTCACCCATTGTGCATTGTGGGTATGCTGTTGAGGGGACTTATCTACCATCTAAATGATGTGTCAGAATCTCCATCAGTATCTCCCAAAGCCTAAAGTCCAGTCCATTGTGAAGAGAAACAGAGAGAGAGGACCAATTTCATGATAGGTGAGAGTGCTTCATAAAAAGAACAAGACTTTCAGACCTTCGCTCATTATAAGCTTTAGAGAAAGACACATGCCAGCATAGACTTTCCATTTCTACAACTAAAGTGTTAAAATTGGGGGCGTTTGCTATTGGAGTATGTTACTCATGGATATTTAAGGCTCACACATTAGAAGCAGCTATTCCAGTGGTTTGCAAATTAATAAGAATGTCAAAGCACTGTGACATGGCAAACAGCTGTACGCTAGGCGGTATATCTACAACATTCTGTAAACACTACACATCAATGAGTAATTGGGTTGTTGGTTCAAGGATGTGACACTTGTTCAAGCAACTGCCACAATCCCTGTCAGGGTGAACCACAAAATACACTAAATTAACCTGTGCTTAACCCTCTGGTAGCGTGACACAAAATTAGTCAGGATTTACTTAGAGGAAATGTGTAGAGTATTTGCAGAACATAAACAGTAATAATGTGAAAACACAACAAGAAAAATCCCACACCAATTTAGAAAAATAGAGTACATTTGAATACATTATTTGACACGCAAACAACTAAAGTCAAATCAGTAGAACCAAAGTAATGAATTTTAAACGTTTTTTATAAAATCTACCACCTAAAAGATCACAGCGCCAACTGTGGACAACTAATTATGTGAGACCAAGTCAAAGTCGAAAAATAGGGCTGACCACGATGGTGCGAGGAATGGATACAAAGAATGGACTGGGCCAAGTCAGTGCTTTCTTTCAGTCTTGGAAGAAATTTCAAAGAAAAGTTCTGAGAATTTAAAGTTCAGCAAGGTAAGGCTATAGGCAGTGTCTGAGGAGGAGGCGCTATCGTCTCGGTGCCAGTAAACAAATTTACAGTGAAATATTCTACATTTGGACGCAGTCTATTTTTTTTAAAGTTGGAAATCCTTCTTGGGGCGAAACTGGAGGCTGCACCTAGCAAGGAATCCAGAAGGCCTAATATCCCTTCACCGAGGTACTGCTAAAAAGGATTTGCTGCTGCAGAAAAGAACGTAGTGGGAGCTGCTGCAAAGTCAGACCAACAGGCAATACACCTTTGGCAGATAGACGAGCAGGTCGGTCCCAGTTTTACCTCAATTTTCTGAGCAGCTTTTAGCAAAGAGATTTCTAGGTCCCAAGTTTTGGATTTTGGTTATCTGGGCACCTTTAGCACCACCACAATGTGTCCAGAACTGGAGGGGCACCCCTTGAGGGGGACTAGGACTCACTCAGGCTTGGTCCAGATGCAATTTCAATATGGTGGGAGCCTTTTCTGTCCATGAGGCTCTGAACAGGAGGCCAGCAAGCTACTTCTTGGAGTCACTATGGTATCTGGGTTGAGGGGAAGATGCAGGGTTCAAGCAGAAGGGCAGGCATCTGAGGGGTCAGGGCAGGCTCCAGGCAGCAAAGCATCCTTGCCAGGCGCAGCAAAGCATTCTTATGGAGCATGCAGCAGGCCACGGGCAGTCCTCTCAGATTCCTTCTGCAGGTACAGAATGTGAACTGAAGAGTGGTTCTCAGGGCCATAGCAATGCATAGGAAAATGTGTTTGTGAATAGGTAACAGAAATGGGTCATGTACTCAAGTAGACATTCTACTAACGGATTGTTAACCTCTGTCACTCCTGTATATAGGAATATTGTTCTGTTCTGTAAATTGGAATTATTGGATTAAAAAATCCGAACAAAAGAATACACCTGCTTATTGTCTTTGATCTATTTCATTTGTAATTCCTTTTGAAACGCTTAAAGTTTCATGACTCCCTGCCTTGGCATAAGCTGGTTTCAAGCTGGCTGCTAGAATATTTCAGGGGTTGACAAGTCCTTTGTGTGAAGGGAGAGAACAGCCTTTCATAGCAAGTGGGGCTGCACCCACCTCCGCCCCACCAAACTTGCCACTTAATGTCCCATCCAGACAAACCTAATTCCTCTATTGTATGGCTGTCTAGGACATATAAACATAGTTCTACTGCCAGCTACATCCAGTCACGTGACCCAGGAGAGGCTGCAGGCACCAATTGTCATAGGACAGGAAAATGCTAATTTTCTAAAAGTGCCATTTTCTAAATTGTAACTTAAAATCTGACCAGGAATTTATTGACACTTTCTCAGACACCAAACATGAAATGTGTAACTGTTGCCAATTATAAGTTATCACTTAATAAACATATTTAGACGTTTTCACTACCAAGACATATAAAACTTAGAAGCACATGTCCAACCTTTTAGTCACAATGCACTCTGCCCTCTAGGCTGCCTATAGCCTACCCTGGGGTGACATATATGCAATAAAGGGGGAGTTTAAGGCTTGCCAAAGGAATTATATTGCAATTCGAAATGGCAGTTTAAAACTGCATTCAGGCTGTAAAGGCAGGGACATTGCTTTAAGGGTCTACTTAGGTGGGAAGCACAATAAGTGCTATAGGCCCACTTGTAGCATTTACTTTACAGACCCTGGGTAAATAGAATACCACTCTACCAAGGACTTCTAAGTAAATTAAATATGTCAATTAGGTGTAAGACCACTAGTTAGCAGAGGTAAAGTGCACAGAGTCCAAAGCCAACACAAAGTAATTTCAGCAAAAAAGGAATACAAAGGCAAAAGGTTTGGGGGAAGACCACCCTAAGGCTGACAGATCTGGCAATATCAATTTGTACAAGGTTAATAACATGTGAATAATACTATGGATTTGAATATATTTGTGTCTTGTTATGTCATTCCTTAAACATATCAAACCGAAAGGCTTAGGTACTTAGCCTAGAAATAATGTTAGAACACTAAGGGCATCAGTTATGGAGATTTGGCGTAGGTCAGTGCAGCAAGTCGCCTTGTTGTGCTCCCCTACATCAGAGTGAAAGATCAGGAATGCATTGTATTTATCCAATAAGGTGAATTCCTGTCCTTTCCACTGGTGATGGCACCATTTTGGCAGCCTAGCACCAATGTAGGCACTCTTGCAACCACGGTGTAGGGCTGCCTGTGTTGTCAGCTGGATTGTTTAAGTGCAGGAAGTGGCATCTTCCTGCGCGGAAACAATCCATTGAGGCATGTTCCTCTTTCTATGTATGCTGCAGAATGCAGCACACATAGAAAGAGAAGTAAATAGGGAGAAATAAAGTTATTTCTCCTTGTTAGGGCTTACCTAATGAGACGTATGGTTGAGGCCCATCCCTAGGTTTACATGATCTTGTAAATCTGGGTAAGCGTTAAAATCCATGGGTTTTGCATGGGAACACCAACTGCAACACCCAGGGGATGCCTCCCTAGTGCAGAGTAAGGCAACTCAGCGATTTGCAAGCCTTGCTTTACACCATATCTATGAGATACTGCCAAACCTGTGATGTTTTATTTCGTGCTGGCCACCATGCCTTTTCCTGCACAACACGATTGAGTAGAGCAAGAACAGTAAGCACAGGCCTGAGCAAGGTACAGACAGGGACCCGTGAACCTGCATGAGTCACTTTTCTTTATATTCACTTCATCAAGACAATAAAGAATCTATCTCAATTCGCTGTTCTCAAGAAACAATACCAAGAAATACTGTTGACTATTACTCATTATTTGAGCCCTGAAGAAGTCTCAGTGTTTGAGACGAAACGCGTCGGCTACGAAAGGAATCTATTTGTATTCTTGGATTTCTTTACCTTGTATTACTACAATAAAGAACCTTGGAAAAGAAAAATCTCACTGAAGCCCGGACTTATCTGTTATTAGACTGTATATTTCTAAATGCATTGTGGACTATTGAAACTATTGAGAAAACACTGTTTGGATGGGTGCTGATTCCATATCGTTTATTGCAATTTTCGGGCTTTTGCCCTTGAAGGAACAGACAGGGTTGTGTTCCTTGGATTCAAAAGCACCATCCCCATTACTCTCAAGCCACAGGTAAAAGTAGGTGCATTATTCTCTTGCCTCAACCCTTGTTGTTGTATATAATCTCTTTCTATGTATGCTGCAGAATGCAGCACACATAGAAAGAGAAGTAAATAGGGAGAAATAAAGTTATTTCTCCTTGTTAGGGCTTACCTAATGAGACGTACGGTTGAGGCCCATCCCTAGGTTTACATGATCTTGTAAATCTGGGTAAGCGTTAAAATCCATGGGTTTTGCATGGGAACACCAACTGCAACACCCAGGGGATGCCTCCCTAGTGCAGAGTAAGGCAACTCAGCGATTTGCAAGCCTTGCCTTACACCATATCTATGAGGCCATTCAAAGCCACGCAAAATGGCTTTGTGTGGCCTCATAGATATGACTTTATGGTGTGCCACGCCAGAGCATTACAAAAAGTGACACTATGGCGGTGCAAGGGGGTCATAAATATGCTTCTAAACTTACGAGCACTTCAGTAGACCTGTGTGCGCTTTATAAATTAAACTGATCAGTCCGAAAAGGTGAGGCCTCACTAGGGAGTAGCCAGAAAGTTGAAATACCCGCCACTTCAAACCAAAGCTTTTATGGCACCAAGCGAACGAAGCAAGTCAGCACAACCCTTTCCAGATTAGCTTTTTTGTCTCTTTTATCCAAGCATCTATCCATTCATCCTTCCATCCACCTGCTGATACCCACACTTTCACCTTTACATTCTGTCATCCATTAATTCTTTCATCTATCATTCGGTCTTTCACTATTCTGTCCATCCGCCCAGCCATGTTGAAACCTATGCATGCATCTCCAAACCTATCCATTCATCTGTGCACCCTTTCACTCATCCATCCCTACATCCACCCTTTCACTTATCCATCCCTCCTTTCTGTCATTCATCCATCCCTTCATCCACCTTTTCACTCCATCCAACCACCTTATAACTCCATCCATCCATCCACTCAACCATCCATTCCCCTTTTCACTCATTTATCCATCCTTTCACTTAGCCATCCAATCATCCATCCTTTCACTCATCCTTTCAAACTAAGCACTCATCAATCCACTGACCTTTTCACTCACACATCCACTCACTCACTCATCCATCCATGCTTTCACTCATCCGTTCATCCAACTACGCTCCCTTTCACTCAGCTATCCATTCTTTCACTCATCCATCTACCCTTTCATGAATCCACCCTCTCTTTCACTCATCCATTCTTTCGCTCATCTACCAATCCACCCTTTCATCCGCCCACCCACCTACCCTCCATTCTTTCTCTCATCCATTTTTTCTCTCACCCATCCTTTCACTCATATGTTCTTTCACTCATCCATCAGTCCTTTTACTCATCCATCCATCCTTTTGCTCATCCAATCACCCTTTCACTCCACCCAGCTGCCTTTTCACCCCATTATTTGTCCATCCTCCCTTTCACTCACCTCATCCATCAATCCATCCACCCTCCCTTTCACTCATCTATCCTTTCATCCATCCACTCTTTCATTCATCCATCCATTCTTTCACTCATCCATCCATCTACCCATCCATCCATCTTTTCACTCACCCATTCATCTATCCTTTCACTCACAAACCCATCCATCTATCCTTTATCTCATTCACGTCCCTTTATCTGCCAAGTTGCAGACGGAAGAGGCCCATCAAGAACTCCACCCCACTGTAGTTTCTTAAGTTGGAGGGATCACAGCATCCCAGCATCCATCCATCAATTCATCCATCTATCCTTTTTTCATCCACCTATCCACCCTTTCATTCTGTCCATCTATCCACCCTTTCACTCTGCACAAGCACCCAACCTTTCACTAATCCATCCCTTTCAAATCATCCAGCCACCCTTTCATTCATCCATCCTTTCACTTATCCATCTATCCACACATGTATCCATTCATCCACCCTCACTTTCACTCATCCATTCATTCTTTCACTCATCCATCCTTACATCCATCTCTTCACTCATTCATCCACCCATTCACCCACCCAACCTTTCTCTCACCACACCTAACCATCCGTCCTTTTACTCACTCACTCAACCAACCAACCACCCTCCTTTCACGTTATTTAAGAGTCTTTGCCGAGCTGCAGACAGAAGTGACACATCAAGAACTCCACTCCTGCTTAAGCTGCAAAAGCGGGTGGTTCATGACGCACCCTGGGGCCTCATTTACAACAATTTGACACAGGGCAACGCTGCACGTCACTTTACTGTGCTGCACTGTGTCAAAAGAAAAGGGCAGGAAGGCGCCATATCTATTAGATACAGCGCATACCTATTTTCTTCCCCTGCGCTGGTGCACAAATTGCTGCCTTGCGCCAATACTGGCACCCTTGCACCATGATGCAAGGGTGTCCGTGTTGTAGAAATGATTGTCTGTGCAGGAAGGGATACCTTCCTGCACAAAAACAACCAATGGAGTTGTTTACTGTTTCGATGTGTGCATTCTGCAGCACACATAGAAAGAAGAAAAACAAGGAGAAATAGTTACTTCTACTTGTAATGCCACTTCTGGGGAGGCGCACCATTTTGCTGCATTCCCAGATTCATGCTGTGTTGTAAATCTGGGAATGTGTGAAATACCATGGTCATGGACTTGGGACACCCACATAACACCCATGGCATGCCTCCATGCCACAGTGTGAGGCAACCCAGCAACTTGTGCTGCAATAATTGCAAAGTGGCTTTTCGTGGCCTCGTAGATATGGCTCTGCACTCTGCACTACTAGAGAATCAAAATAAGTGACGCTCGTCTGCGCACAGGACTTGTATAAAAGCTTCGTGGAGTCGAACAGATCAACCAACACTTACTGCAGATATATCTTTTACTATACAATAACGTAAGCTAATGTCTATCAAAGAAGACTGCATTATATGCTGCCTTTTTGGCATAAGGGAAGTCAATGACTAATTAATTAGTTAATTCTTTTTTGTGGTATCACATATACTTCAGAGCGCTGTACAGTTCCAAAAACAAGATCAAGATTTTGGGTGGCAGGAGTCCAACCGAATGAAGGGCATGATCCAAATCTACCTACTGATCAGATGGATGTGATTACATATGGGTCTTGATTTCAACTAATTCTACTTCTACATCCTACATGCCATTTTGAAAAGGTCACCGTAAATTATTATTTTTTTTATCCGTATTTGTAAAGCGCGAACTACTCACCCTTACCGGTCTCAAGGCGCTGGGGGCAGTTGTGGAAATTAAGTAAAATATTGCCCAATGTCACATGGTGCTGGGCTGAGCTTGTGCTCTGAAGTCAGCTGCCCTGGCCGCTGCACCACACCTCTCCACAAGGTCACCATTACTTGTTTTTTTAAACATAGGTGCCAACAGTGGACATTTCAAGAGCACATCGCTACGTTTGTGATACATACACTGATGATGTATGTACGTATTCGCAAATCTAAAATTAAACGAGAGTGAGTGGTAGATACAATAAACTATAAACTGGGTCATTACAAAGATTGCATGCTGTACAATTCAGTTGAAAATATAAAGTGCGCCACAAGGTGTCGCTCTAACACAAAGAATAGCTATCTCTAAACTTCTCTGCAAGGGGGATAAAGCTATATCTTCTCTTTTTTACGACAATCTGTAAGTGTGGTTACTGTTGTGTCTATTATGTCGAAAATCGGAGGAAATATAATTGAAGTCAACTGTAAACATGTAATCGTCGTAAAAACAGCTCTAGTTCTATTTCACCGCATGTGCAGCCAGTGAAAGTGAAACATGTCACTCTTTTCACTCTTTTCTCCAACATCACTTTCCTTAAGAAAGCCAAAATAGGACAGAGAGAATCAGAGACACTCTGCAAATGATGACGACATTCTATGTCGTGAGTTTAAGATTTGTACGTAAATTGCATCGATGCCTCGAAGAGATGAAAAAACAGCATATTCGCGGTATGATTCATTAAATAAGAAATGCAAAGCATGAATTTCCTTAAAATGTCTTTTATGAGAGTAAAAAATAGAGAATATAGACGGGTATACAATAATAATAATATTGAAGTGATGCAACAACATCAGCGATGATTGTGCATTTAAGCAGTTTCATGTCGCGCGGCAATGGGTTAAAATGTTCGCCCCTCTGGTGGGGCAATTTTAAACACTGAGGGGCAGATTTATGATGACTGGCGCATCCCCAGGGATGCGCCAGTCATCCTGCGCTGCTGCTCCGCCACCCATGGTGCGCCGCATTTACAATGCGGCGCACCATGGGGCAAAAACGGCACAGATGCGTGACGCATCTGTGGCGTAAAGGTGGCGCATTGCTGGAGCTACATCGCAAGCGCGACGCAGCTCCAGCAAGGCTCGGGGGTGCCCCATCTCCACAATGCTGCGTCAAGACCTACGCCTGCTTCAAGCAGGCGCAGGGTTTTGACGCAGCATTGTCCTGAAAGTGACTTGAGCGAAATCTCATAGATTTCACTCAGCCACTTTTAGGAGGCGTTCCTGCGCAGGAACGCCCCCCCCCCCCCTCCGCAGGAACGCCTGCTTATGGCGCAGGGCTTTACAACGTGCCGCATCTCCTAGATGCGTCACGTTGTAAATAGGGTGCATTATTTGCGCCGCCGTTGCATCAAATAAAGTGACGCACCGGCGGCGCAAGGCCTTCATAAATCTGCCCATGACTTCCTTTCCACTTTTCAGCCCGAGAACCGATTTGATTTCTTTCTCCCATCAACAGGAGCATCAGGAATCCAGGATCAGGCAGCATGCACATATGGAGAAGTGTGGCTCAATGGTTAGAACAGGCAGACCTCGATGCAGAGCTCTGGCCAGGGACCAGGGTTCGATTCCCGCCTCGGCGGGTCTTGGGCTCATTAATTCCCCAGACCGGATATTCTCGCCTCAGCGCCTATTCTGATCATGGGTCCCGCGCTGCAACTCTGGGCAATAGCTTGCTTAGTCTCCACAACGGCCCCCGCAACGCGAGGGATGCCTGGTCTGCACCATGGGGGTGCTCAGGAGTGGACACTTCACAGGGAAAGCCAGGAGGGGTTCCCTTGCGGTATTCGTACAAGCGCCGGGAAACCCACTGCGGGTAGCTGTGCGCTATACAAGTACAAAAACATTTACATTTACATAACATTTACATTTACATATGTCAAGTTTCTACTTTTCATATGTGCGACATTTCCAACCTTTCTTTATGTGTAACACTTTGGGGCATATTTACAAGCCCTCACTGAATACCATGGAATACCAGGCATTAGAATGGCGATCCTCGTTTTTTGCTCTATCCATGTGTCCTGCATTCTGCAGCTCACATAGGAGGTGCAAATCGCCATTATTGATTGCTTATGTGGTCCTTCCTGCAAATAAACAATAGTCCCTGCAGAGCAGACACCCTTGCAACATGGTTGCAGGGTGCCTGCGCTGGTGCTAGGTAGCTTTTCTTGCACCAGTGTTCGGGGGAACACAGGGGTGCGCCGTATTCTTATGAATATGGTGCAGCCATGCGTTTTTTGTAAATATGCCCTTTAACCCTTTCGCTGCGGCGGCAATTCCGCCGCAGCGCTAAGGGGCGGGGGGGCCGCGCGGCGCTCCGACGCTTGTGACGGAACCGCTCCGTCATGCCCCTCTGGTGGGCTGTGCTTGTGACGGAGCGGTTGCGTCATGGCCCCGCCCGCTCAATAGAACGCGCCGCGCAGGCGCGGCGAGCGGGCCGTGACGGAACCGCTCCATCACCAGCACAGCCCACCCAAGGGGCGTGATGGAGCGGTTCCGTCACAAGCGTGGGAGGGGTTAAGTGTAACAAACCTTAGGTGTGACACTTTGAGTGACCTTTTATCGTAAGCCAAACAAGGACATTGATTCTTATAAAGAACTTATTTTCTTGACTTTAAAATACTTTATTTAAGCAATCAAGTACATTAACGTGCAGAGAACAATAAACTTGAGAACAATGCAAACATATATCAGTTGAAATTAAATTTAACCAAATAAGCACCTTCTAATTGTCCATTACAGTCAATTCATATAGAGTGTAAATCAGATAAGCTCATAACATGCTATTTTAAAATACGACAAGCTAGTGCCATAGACATTTAACAGTGAGCTAGCGTGGAGTGCAGAGATCAAGCTTGGACCTTCCTGCATATGTACGTACCAATAGCTTTTGAAAGTCACTAAAGATTTGTGCTTCTTAGTGTAAACTAATCTGTTTGCACTTGTAACAGAGCAACTATTTGTGATTTAAAACTTCTAAGGTTAAAATTAATGACATTTCATTAAAAATGGTGCATCTGCAAAGTAAAACAAGTGAGTCTAAGCTCAAGGGTTATCACTAAAGTGCAAAGTTATAGATTGTCAATAGATAAGGATATTGTAATACTAGATATTCCCTTGAGCTACTCCAAAGATTATATCACAGGCTGACTCTAATCTATGAGTTCCTAAAATGGCACGGTAGGTAAGGTTTGTTAATGGTCATCAGAATCCAGTATTAGACACAAATAAATCCATATAAAAGTTTTTATCTTCACATATCAGCCTGCCCCTATATTCCCACATTGTCTGGAATATTGCTGGCAATGACTATGTAGGGACAAAAGGAATAGTCTAAATCAGCCAATGACCACAGAGCTCAATCATGTTCACCGCTGACCTACTCAAAGAACCTAGAATTAAAAATCATGCAGTGAACAATCTTTGACAGTTTTGTCCCTTTAAGCAGTCAGATAGTTTATATGGATGCTTTAACCCTTTCTGTGCGTCGGACGGCCCCCGGCCATCCAACGTCACAGTGGGCATGTGCGGAGGAAGGCCGGGGGCCGTCCAAACCACGCCCACTCATTATTTCACCCGCACCGCAGCAGAATTTGCACCACAGTCAACGGGTTAAATGTGATAGTTGGCCATTTGGTAATCTCATGTTAGATCCAGATGGCAAAGGCAATCAGCTAATAGCTGCATGGCCGCATTGTTTATATCTGGGACTTTTATACTGAAGCTCTAAGGTGGTTAAGACTGTGGCTGAGTTCCTTAGTGTTTTATCAGCTCTATCCAGGAATTTTATGAGGTTGGCAATCACTTGCAGATGGGATTAATTCAAGAGAAATGTAACGGCCACAGTTATTGTTTGTGTCCCTTGTTTAATCAGAAAGTGGCGAAGAAACCTTTTGCATTCATCAAGTAAGACAGTACATATACAGAACAAGTATGATAATGACTCCTGGACAGGCCAAATTAACAGCATGTATTAATGACAGGTTGGCACACCCAGGGAGGCAAGAAATCAAATGATAAAAAAACACAGTCCATACATAGTTGACAAAACTTAACTTTATAGTACACAGAGAATGATTCAGTAATGTATTGTGGATCATAGCATAGCTCTCAATGACCAAATCATCAATTTATTTTCAGATATTGCACCATTTTAGAAATGTAATTGTGCCTAAAATGGCCCATAAAGGGAGTTGCTGCACATCAGATTCTGATCCAATGGTCTAAAGTGCAACCGCTCTTAACCTGTAGTCCGAGGAACCCTGGGGTCAGCGACGTCTACTCAGCAGTGGGGGAAACAACCTTTACAATGCAACTTTTACAACGCACTACCATTACAACGAAACTTTTACAACGCAACATCCATTACAACGCATGCATTTACAACACAACCATTACAACGCACGACACTACAACGCACACCACTACAACGCATGTCATTACAACTCAGTCATTACAACGCATACCATTACAACGCATAACATTACCATCCAACACTTACCCTACTGTTGCACCCCCTGAAGTTAGAATAGTAATTTTACCCCTACACTATCCAACACTTACCCTACTGTTGCACCCCCTGGAGTTAGAATAGTAATTTTTACCCCTACACTGTCCAACACTTACCCTACTGTTGCACCCCCTAGAGTTAGAATAGTAATTTTACCCCTACACTATCCAATACTTACCAAAACATGCAATGTAATGTTATGCGTTGTAATGGTATGCATTGTAAAGGTATTATGCGTTGTAATGGAATGCGTTGTAAAGTTAGTTTTTAAAATTTCGTTGTAATGGCATGCGTTGTAATGGAATGCGTTGTAATGGATGTTGCATTGTAAAAATGTGTTGTAAAGGTATGCGTTGTAAAAGTGTGCGTTGTAATGTCATACATCCAGCAGAGGTGCATGGTGACCCTCAATGTTGGAGGGTCGTTGAGCTGAGAGCTAAACCTAGTGGCACTGTAATAAATCACACAGCCTTTAGGCTCACACTCCAAAGCTCTCAATCATGGCTCGTTAACAGATTTTATAACGGGCCGTGACTGAGAGCTCTGGAATTATGGCTGAAGGCAATGCAAGTTTCTCACAGTGCCTGTCAGTGGGCCAAAAAGCAAAAAATATAATGAGAAAACCTACTTATCCACACTTTCTCATTTTGATTTCAATCAGCGCAAATCCTCCTGGAACCTCAGCCAACTCCCCTCTCCAAATCTGGACGCTGCTCTCATGCTGCAGATGAGCAGCATGAGAGCAGCGCCAGGATTGGCTGGAGCAGGCTGCCTAGAGGGCTCTAGCAGGCACTGACGGCCTGTTTCTTCTCTCCAACCACTTGCATGAAACAGCTAGGTGGAGAGGTTTAAAGCACGTCAGCATGGCTGTCATTAGACAGCTGGCCAAAGTGACATATGCACTTTAAACTGGAGTGAGCACCACTTCTCATCTGCTGCCTGTCAGCAGCAATGGCCCCGCCTTCAAACACTGCTCTGGCTGCCCATTTTATTTTTCACTCTTGCTGCACTGGCAGCAGGAGGGAGACGCTCCTACGCCCTAATGGGGGGCCGTCGCATCTACTTAGGGGATCCACAACTGCTTAGAAAACCAAATAATATTAATGGATTATTAAGGTGTATGAAAAAAGGGAAGCAAATTGTAAAAATGAAAAGTTTAAAACGTCTGTAAATGTGAAGGAATTTGAAATTGGAGGCTAAAAAAACTTACATTGGTACCCTAAGATTAACTTGTGGGAGCAGTGCAAGTGCAAAAGAATATGGAATGGATAACGGGTGGCCTAAATTAGATTTACAAAAGCTCCAACCTTTCCATTAAAATTAAAAGTCTGATTTTTTTTTACATTAGTCCGTGAACTGAATAAAATATTTAAACATTTGTGTATTTGTTTGCTAAATGTTTTTTCTGTATTTTTGTATTTTGTTTTGCTATTCAACTCATCAAAATTGCTTCGGCTGGGGATCCCGAATTCCAATAATAACTCAGAGGGGGTCCCTGGATTCCAATAATGATTTAGTGGGGTCTCCGGATCCCAGTAATGATTAAGACGGTGTCCCTAGAAGTCAAAAGTTTAAGCACCACTGCCATAGAGTATCCATAGGCCGAAACTGGGAGGCTTCCCTGTTGCATCCTATGTCTTTCAAGTACCAGACAGACTGACACACAGAACACCAGTGGTATTGTCTCCATCCTTGGTAGGAAATTAAAGGGATCTGGTTGATCCACCAGCTCAAGCAGAGCCAGAGCCAGCCCCGGCTGATTCCTAAATCCTAATGAAATATGCTGAATTTGCCCCAGTATAATTTTCTGATGCCGGGACACATTTTGCAGAGCCTGAAGAGCCTGAACTTTGTCTGATTTTTGTTTGGAGAAACAACCTGCAAGGTGTGAGAGCAGGTTTCTTACTTTCACTTCGAACTTGGCCCAATACAAAGACCTTACCTAAAAGACCATCAGCCCTGCTTTCGTTCGAGTCTTAACTTGGCTGGGTTCTATCTAGATTCTAACACCTTGATGCCAATACCATGGAGAACTTGTTAGCACGTCACATGGGCTTAAGAGAAAAACTATGATTTGAATGCAAATGTTGATTTTGTTGATCCCTCTGTACATAAAGAGATATGCATGCACTATTAGAATGTCAGATGTATTTGACTGAAGGACTAATTGCACCAAATGGCCATTTATATAACACTCTACTTTTTTAAATTATTTTATTTCTTGTGATATTCATGTGTCAGAACACTTTACATCACACAGATGTTATACAGAGACAATCATATAAGTGTGCAATGTGCTGTACATGTTACATAAGACAGAGAGGGTCGCAAAGGGTAGGGGTCACATATCATCCAAGCTGGTAGGCATTATATTTTATGAATACTTGGTCTGAAAAAACACAGTCAGTATTTAAAATCTAATGTAGTGGTTAGGGGTGTCAGTACTTATTCATCTTTATTGCTACTCAAAGGAAGGTTTTTTAGCAGAATATCAAAAGGTTGATGAAAATAAATAGTAATGTTCTAAACTGACATCATGGGGATGGGATACATCCTCTTGATGCAAATTCATAGCTATCTGTGTTACAATAGAATACATTTAATTTATATACTGCAAGTAAGAAAGGGATCTCTGTGGCCAACACAGTAACCCAGTGAGCTAATTAGCTTAGGAAAATACCAGTTTATTATCTGCATATTACACTATGTGCTTTGCAGTAGGTACATTAGCCCTCTATGCTACTTTATGACCAATACAAAGTACAGATGACTCCAGCAATTGAATGGACCACTAAACTTTCTACGTCCATGGACTTCAAAGTGGTGTATGACAATCATGGCTTAACACTGAGACTTGTGAAACGTGAAATGTGGGTGGGTCTGCACACCTATGGTAAACTGGTTTTATCTAGTTGTGAAGAATATAATTAATGAATGTTATCAAAGTATGTGCGTGCGGAGCATTGGGAAGGTGTACCACATCCCCTATGTATAATGTGTAAAATGAGCCCTTGGAGACTGCCTTCGGCCTGCCACCTCCAATTGAGCTGCCACTGGCACTGACTGTATAAGCAGAGGGAGAGCAAGTCCTTGTATGGTGAGGCATTTTAGGGTACTGCTCAATGCCCATCTTAATCTGTAAAATATTCAGTGCCGGGGCTCTGAGCAGGAGGACTCTGCAGCTTGCACCATCTATCGCCCTTGTCATTGCTGCCAAAACAACTGCTAACCATCTCTATCGCATGTAAATGCGACAGTTCAGATTATTCCAGGTCCCTAAAGATAAAGGAATGGCTGAGGAGCCCTGCATTAGCAATTTTGTATGTATATTGTTTTCCTAAACAACTGTTATACTACTCATCTCTAAATTACATTAGCAGCGCCACCATGTGGCAGACTGCCCTAAGTAAGGTGTTGACAATTAGGTGCCGGTGCTCAGCACCGGAAAGCACCGGCTAAAATTAAGCACTGTAAATGCCCCTTTTTATTGCTCAGCTTTGTTAGGTCTACCATGGGCCACCCAGTTAGTGACAATCTCCATCAATCGGATGCCCGACTATGGAACAATCTTCCATTCGAGGAGGATCTTCTTCCATTCAAGAAGAGATTAAAGACATGGCTCTGCCCTAGTGAATAACTTTGCCACTCTGACGAAATCCATTAGCATGAGCCCAGTTGGGCACACATATGTTAGTGCCAGGATGCCTGCTAGGTGACAGTGTGCTTTACAAGTGTTGGAAATAAATAAATAGGATCAAAAATGCATTAGTCTAACACAAGATACATGGTACTTAGGGGGGGGGGGCTGAGCAGGGACTGACAGAAGAAGTCAAGCACGAGTTGGCCAAGGACAGTGATACACACAAGTTAAAATAGAGGAGATAGGACCTGAAAAGGTGAGAACAGGTACCGAGAATGCCGAAGAAAGGCTGCATCTGGAGACAGAATCCATAGGGTGAGGAAGCCGAATATGGAACAGAAAATAGGAGAAAGTGAGCTGGCTAAAACTGCAGTGCCCTTAGTGGTCTAAAGCACTGTTCTTCTAATGAGATGAGCTGTTTATGAAAGGAAGAGCCTAACCTTTCTTCTCCTGAAACAGTGACCGAATAATGCCCTCAGGCAAACAATATGGGTCTGTTAATGAGAGAATAACCTCCATGACACCAGTTAACAACCTGCATTGCCTAACTACTTTCAAAAGGATTGGCTCCCTACCATTCTTTTGATCCATTAAATTTCTTAACGTTATGAAATAAAAACATTTAATTAAAAAGTGCAAAGGTATATGAAAAGCAACACATATATTTCAATGTAATTTGTAGTTGGTAAAAGAGTCCATTTAATCAGTCTACAAGTGGGGGTTGGCTGACATTAGTCCACGCTTTATTGCTTTTAGTGTTGTATGCAGGTACACTTTCTTATAGTTAGAGATGAAAATTCAACTTATTACTAGCTACAAATCCATGTCTAACATCAACATGTTATTACATCCCAATTGTATGCTCCATTTGCAGTGTAAACATCATCTAAAATGTGCTGCCTCATATAAATTAATGACTAGAAAAAGGAGTGAATGGTATCTATATTCACAAAGTAACTCGCAAGCATGTTCCAGTCTGGTGGAGCTCGTACCCAGGAGTTTCTAGCGTCGACATACATTCCTTTACAACCTATAACCAGACACTCTCTTTCTTAATACACTATTATTTCTTTAATGTGGTTCCTCTAGCATCAACTCCCTTCATGTCCAGTATTAGGTAAGATCAGCGAGGCCCTTTTCAGTGGCGTAGCAGGGTCAGGTGCTACCTGGTTCGGAAAATTCCTGGTCATCGAGTACAAACTCCAGAGACAGTCTTCAGCGGAAAGAAACATCCACTCCCCTTCCTTATCCATACGCTCTCCACCATTTTGTCACCCCTCCCCTCAGTGATGACCCCCGAGGTGGCCCGCATCCACTGCAACTGTGTTCCTATGCCGCTGGCCCTTTTTCGTGTTCAAGCCTTTCCTATCTTGTAAGGGGAGTGTGGACATGTCTCTCATTCCTCTGCAGAATGGCACTGGTACATTTGCTTGCAGTATGTTGAATATTCGTGAAAGAAATGAATAAATGTTTGCTGTGTTGTCTACATATTGGACATTGGGATCTGATGGTCCGGAATCATTGTGTGGCATTTCTCTGGGTTGTGGGCCAGACCCCATCACAATGCCACTTTGTAGCACTGCAGAGGGAGGCTGACATTTCCTTCACACTCCAGGCTCCAATGCTGAATGAAAATAGCTTTTATCTATGTTCCTCCTGTCTCCAAATGAGCACAATTCAAGATGCTAAGGATGTGGTTGCCATAGCTTCCTAAAAGGAATATTTTGTTCCACTTATTAAGCAATCACCACACACTTACTTCATTCTATTAATTACACATTGACCTAATTGAATGCAACTCTAGACTTTAAAGTGAAGACAATGTACATTGGATTTGATCCCTGTAGAAAGTACATCAAGGACCTCATTATGGGAGCAGAGTTTTAGTTCCGTATGTACAGAATTAGCAATACCAGGGGGTTCCAGTCACTCTGCTGTAGTTTCCCCTGTGATTTCGATTCAGAGCAGTGCTTGAAATGGAAAAAAATAAGTGCAGATATTCATTAAATAGAGGTGTGGCAAGTGAGCAGGGATAGGGGCAGGGATAAGGGCAAGATATGATCATACATAATAATCTTCTGTACCAGTTGCAGCACATATCAAAACACACGAGAAATGTGTTTATGTCAATAAAACAGATTAACTCATTACACATAATGAAATCCATGATGGCACTTTCACCACGTTGGTCGTTGCGCACCTGATTGACAGTGCAGGGTCTGTCTGGAGACCCTCTCCTGATAATCACGGCAGTGGCGTCAGTAGAGGGGTGCGGGGGTGCGGACCGCACCGGGTGACACCATCACCTGGGGTGACACCAATCGCACACCAGATGATTGGAGTCACCCCAGGTGATCGTGGTTAGTGGGACAACGTGGCTGCGGCTCACTGAAGCTGCGAGCCTGGACGACGCGGCAGCAGTCTAGAGTTGACTGACTGCCTGCAGGCAGGCCCAGGGTAACCCTGGGCAGATAGTAGTGTTCCTGCTCTAGCCAATCACAACGCTGCCATTGCAGCGTTGTGATTGGCGCACGAGAGGGAGGGAGATCTGATGCAGAAAGGAAAGTGATGCACAGGAGCAGACAGGGAAGGGCGCCGAGGACACGTGTTAAAAAGTACTTTTAAAAACACAGTCCGAGTAACTTGCTTGTGTTTTGTTAACATTTACAAAGTGCCTCACCCTGAACGTTAATTTAAGTGTCTTGCGCGGAAAATGAATGGCTTACATACGATGCTACAAAGCTCCGAGAAGCCCAGATGCTCTAATTCCAGTGCTACTGCTATAGCAGAGGCCCTTTTCCCTGCACGACCCACACTGGCCAGCAGGGGCAGTGTGTGTGGACCGGATATTATCAAGCAATGTAATGGCAAGTAGCTGCCAAGGATGCTACCCACAGAGAGGGCCAAATGTGTCCTATGTGCACCACATTTTTTTTGTAGTAATACAGGGCAAAACATACTCATTCAAAGGCAGCAGGAATCCCTACACACAGACTAGGACTGACTATTCGTCCCAATGGGCATTTCCTGGGGGCTGCAACTCTTGCTGCACAGTTGTTGAACGAGGGTGACTGCGTTCTAAGATGTGAGGCACCGGGCGGGCGGCACACAGGAGGGAGAGAGAGGGGTAGAGTTGACTGACTGCCTGCAGGCTGTCAGTCAACTTTAGACTGCTGCCGAGTCCGGGCTCGTAGCGCAGTAGCAAATAGTACGCATGTTCCTGAATCCTTTTTTTCTGGGCTGAGACCGAGGGTTGCATCAAGCAGCAACCCCTGGTCTCCTATGGGCAGATAGTAGTGTTCCTGCTCTAGCCAATCACAACGCTGCCATTGCAGCGTTGTGATTGGCGCACAAGAGGGAAGGAGGCTTCATGAAGCCTGCTTCGCAAAAACGCAGCAGCCCAGGACCGGTCAGGAGCATTGAGGCGGCGCTGAGCGGGACTAGGCGGTAAGGTAGGTTTTTTAATTATAACAACCGCCCCCCCCGTCTGCCACGACCCCATCTGCCATGCCATTGCACTCTCATTTTGCTACTCCTCCCTTTCCCTCACACATGTCCCCTTACACACCCCTCTGCCTGTCTTTCCCTCCAGTCGTGAGGGGGTGACACCTTTACCCGCACTGGGTGACACCAACCCTAGTGACGCCACTGAATCACGGTGTGACACAAGCCCTCTCAAACCCCTGCAGTTTGGGGACATTCAAACGAGCACTGCTGGAATCTTCACCAGCAACTCTACAAAAGGCTACTTCACAGCTTGGCTAATTACATGCTCCTCTGAAGCAGAGCAGCATCTGCCCTGTACATGCTCCTAGGAAGCAGAGTGGCATCTGCCCGGCACTGGAGGAGAAACCTAACCTACGCCTGCCATGCCGTGGATCAGGGTAGTCATACTCTCCCTGGCTACAGAGAAGTGCTGGTACTGATGGCAAAAAAATTCGGAAGTGCCGGTATTCAGTACCGGTGTCTTGATACCTGTACAGTAGATTTTTGTTGTTTGGTCTTGTTTTGGTTTAGATAAAGGGTATTTATTTTTCTACATTGGTGTGGTGTTCATTTGTAGTGTTTTCACTGTATTACCGGATGTGTTCACAAATGCTTTTGAGATGAGCCTGTCTGCTCGTGCCAAGCTACCAAGGGGGTGAGCAGGGGTTATTTTAGGAGTGTATCCCGCTTATCCTGACTAGTAGCAAGGGCCCCTATTTGGACAAACGTACCTACATCTCCAAACTAGAGACCCCCATTTCTAACATTGGTGGTCAGCGGTGAGGATCCTGGTCTTGCATTTGTGATTTACATACAGTTATTGATGTACACTACAAGTGAGTGCAGACCATTACGCAACCACACATATTTTGGAATTTTTTGCATCTTGAGAACTGCCAATTTTCACCATGAGTAAGCAAGGATCCATTGCATCTCTGGCTATTGAATTTGAAGAGGAGAGGGTTGATACCTACACTGTGCCACAACATAAAACCATCTGCAAACATTTTTAAATCCCCGTGAGAAGCCCCACCAGGAAGGAGGACTTCCAAATGGCGCTGAGGGCCTGGTTGGAAGCAAGGAATGCCAATGGGCAGACAAAGAATCCTTTGGTGGAGGTGGAGAATTTAGAGGAGCAGCAGGATGGGTTAGTGGGCCTAACTGGAGGGGGAGTGCCTCCCAGGGAAGGCAGCAGTGTGTCTTCAAACGGCATGTCTGCAGAAGAGTTGGAGGACGGGGGAAAAGCAGAGTGCATGAGATGGAACTTGCTAAGCTCAAGCTATGGAGCCAGTGTGACTTAGAGAATAAGATGTTGGAGTTGGAGAAATTGGCTATGGAGGAAAAGAAGAGAGAGCGTTGAGGGAGCTAGAGCTGAAAGCAAAGAGCTTAGAAATCACTCCCTCTGGTGGCAGCACACCATCAGTGCCTGTAGAAGGGAAAGTATACATTCCCAAGGTCAGTGGTTCAAGGCCTACAAGGTAGCAATGTAGTCTCATAGAATCCCTGAGAGAGATTGGGAGCGGGGTTGTGGGGACGCTTTCTTAGTAAAGGAATGGACACCTTGTTAGACCTGCCCACTGAGGATCAGATCTCCTATACCCCCATGAAGGAAGCCTTAGTAGCCAGGTATGGGTTGACCCCAGAGCTTTATAGGCAGCAATTTAGAAATTGCAAGAAGCTGGAGTCAAGTACCTGGGCGGAGTATGTGTCCTACTTTTGCAGGGCATTGGATGGATGGGAGAAGGGTAGCAAGGTAAATGATTTTCAGGCGCTCTATGATTTGGTTGCATGGGAGCACTTGTCCAATAGTTGTTTTCCAGAGCTACGCCAGCACCTGATTGACAGTAAGCTGACTGACCCCAGGAAGCTTGCTGTAGAGGCGGACCGCTGGGTCAGTACCAGGGTCCACAAGTGTCTTGTGGGAGACTCCGCCAAAGGTGGGCAGGGTACGCAGCAGAACGGTGGGGGGGGTGTCAAGGGTAAACAGAAGGAGTTGCAAAAAGGGCCCCAAAGTAATCCCCACGAGAACCAAGGTAAGGGTTCCCAGCCTCCCGCTGAAAAGCAATCATGGGTCCAGCCAGGTAAGCCTACGCAGAAGGGTCCCAAGACCTGTTTTAGCTAGTTTTGAGTGTGCTGAGTGTGTGAGGTACGTAAGGGGAGTGAGATGGTTGCAGGAGGGTGCATGTGAAATGGCAGGTGGGGCAGGGTTGCTGTTAGGGCTTCAAATGAACATGTACCATCCTGACTAAAGCCTATGCTATGTTGAGGTGGGCATGAGATGGGATTGAACTGTTGGATATGGAATCACAAGGAATACCTTTCCCAAATGAGATTGTCAGGAATACATCCCTTTTATTATGGTTAGAAAGTCAATAACATTACAACTGAAGAGCCGAGGTCTGAAAAACAAACTTCATATCTTTTGTGATGGCAGATGACACAGATTTTACAGTTATTGTGACCGTGTTTACATGAAGAAATAGAACACTACCTGCTTACAGGGAATACCTAAAGACAGCGCGCACCTATTCACGATGGTGTAACATTGTGTGCTGACTGCCCACTGATTGCAACCAGGTAAGGACCGCATGCACCTTGATGCTTCTGTCTCACTA
Organism: Lissotriton helveticus; assembly: GCF_964261635.1. Taxonomy (NCBI): domain Eukaryota; kingdom Metazoa; phylum Chordata; class Amphibia; order Caudata; family Salamandridae; genus Lissotriton; species Lissotriton helveticus. Next base: position 1,062,911,325 of record NC_136070.1, on the reverse strand, counting down.
CATTATTGACGAAAAAAGTGCATCCCCAGATATGTAAAAATAATTGATACAACTGGCATACATCTCATACTGTTTTCGACTGAAGCTCTTGCATTACAGGTGAAGGCAAAATATCGTACTCTAAGCAGGAAACTTGCAAGGCCGCAAAATCCGTTCTTCACAAATTACCTGGAATTTCATTGAATGCTACATTAACCAGCTGCACTTTGTCACAGAGGGGCGCGAGCCACTGATGCCTGGCGCTGGCTCAGGTCAAGGGCCTATTGGAGACTCAAGCCCAATACAAGTGGAATCTTTGACTTCTTTCTGCCCTGCTGCCCACCCTCTTACCTCATCGTACAAGCCTGCAAATTCACCCTTCAGCCCTCCTGCATCTGATCAGCACTGCACTGTCACAGGCTTTATATAGATGGGGAGATAGCAAGGCGCTGACTAGGCCCATCTCAATGCTTCCCCTATGATCACTGGAAGTAATGAAAAATGCAGATAGGTTGGACAGACCTGTGGCATGAAAGTCTAGCTGATGAATTGTGCAGTGTGAATCAAGGAAACCTGTGATCGGTCCTAACTTCCTAACCTCAGTTGACCAAATTGTATGATCGTAGGCAATTATTTGCTTTTACTGTGCCTTCTTTTCCTTCATCATAGCATTGCAAGCCTCTTGAAATACATCAATTCAGTATATGTACTGTACACAATCCTCTCTTGTAAGAAGTTTAAAAGATTACAATAGCTTCTATCTTAAGTAAGACATCAGCTACACTAATGACATCTTTATTTATTTTATTTTTATTTTGAGAGTTTTATGTAGCGCTGGCTAGACCCAGAGCTATCAGAGCGCTTTACATTAGGTTCTACATAAATTACTAAATTACATCAGTTACACGTTACATCAGCTACTAGAATTCTTTTTTTTTTCATTTTTTTTTTTCAAGAGAGTAGAAGACAAAATAAATGGAGCTTAGAGGGGTAAGGGGGTATAGATAAATATATGCAACACATTAAAGAGCGAGAAGGGGAGACAAATAGAGCGGATAGGGGTAGAGGAGGAGTGAGAAGGGAGAGGAGAGGTAGACGGTAGGAGAGACGAAGGGAAAATCTGCCCAATGACCGACTGGGTAGGTGACGCCCGAGGAGGGAATCCACAGCCAGTCTCCCCTTTAGCTCTCAAGGTAGCTCCATCGGAGAGAGGGCCATGAAGGTTTCTAAGTTCATTCTAGAAACTATTTCTTCTTACAAATGATAATTATGCAGTGATATGAACTAATGAACTAAGTGAAAAACCTCTCACCTTATAAAGAAATAAACCTGTTTGCATGTATAAACTGTTTTATTTTGCTGGCTGTGATAGTGGTCAGACACTTAGAGCCAAGTCACTCCCCCTTAATGTTATATGTTCCATTGTGGTTGGTTTAGAATGTAAATTAACTTGCAATAAAATGCATTTAAAATACTCTTAGAAGCCTGTTTATGAAAAGGTAAGGCAGCGCAGCAAGTCACCTTGCTGCGCTGTGCTGCGAGACAGGGAAAGAGCAGGAATGCATTGTATTTAACATAATAAGGCACATTCCTGCTCTTTCCCAGCACTGGCGCACAATGTGCTGCCTATCACCAGCGCAGGCACTCCTGCACCATGGTGCTCGGGTGCCTGCATTGTAGGTATGATTGTTTTTGTGCAGGAAGGGGAAACGTCCTGCACAAAAAGAATCCCCTGAGGCATTTTCCCGTTTCTATGTATGTTGCAAAATGCAGCACACATAGAAAGAGGAAAAAACGAAGAGAAATAAATATATTTCTCTTTGTTCCGCCTCTTCTAGGGAGGCGTAGCAGTTTTGGTACATTCCTCGATCTGCCACTTATGGTAAATGCATCAAAATCCATGGCTGTTGAGTGAAAACACCCACAAACCACCCATGGAACGCCTACCTGGAACAGAGTAGCATAATGCAGCAATTTGCACTGCGTTGCGCTACTCTGGGTTTGTCAAGCCACTCAGGGCCATGTAAGGTGTCCTTGCTTGGCTGAATAATTATCGCATTTAGTAGTTGCGTCAAGCTTGCGCACCTTTGCGTTTTGCAAAAGCGACGCAACTATATGAAAAATATGGCCCTCAATATATAGAAAAGCTTCACACATGTGAAGGCGTAATTAAACCGGAACCATGCAAAGTTCACAGAGTATGAACATCGAGGACTCCACTGGCGTAGGAACAACGTTGCACGCACCTGGTGACTACAAAGAACGTTTAAAAAAAAAATAATTTAGCTATGATAAGTTCCTATGGAGTATACCAATTTGCATGTCTTTATTTTCAAAAACCAATGTACTCCGCCCCAAATGCGCTCCATATTGGCATTATCATCCACATATTAATGTCACGTTTGCCATCAATGGAAGACCTTAAATCTGTGCACACTTATCATTGGATGCCCGTCGTCTGCCTTCTGTGAAACCCGAAATAAATAAAGGCTACAAACAGCAATGAAAATTATACCAGACGGTCGTACTGTAAGCTCCGATTGTTGTCAGTGTAAGCTGCGTCCATGTGCACAGGACTTTTTTTAAGAGCACTAGGAAACATATACGTTCAACTCCGAGTTCTGCAGTTGTATACTTTCTTGCAAGGAGATTGCATATGTAAAAGTTACCACAAGAGGTCCTCGTAACTTAAGGAAAATACCGTTTGCTTTGTTTTCGTACACACGATTGCTGATTGCTACGTCTAACTCTGGGTTATATCGTGCAGAATACAAAGGACGTATTAAACAGACCCCCCAGGATATAGCGGCATGGATTAGCAAATTTAGCGGCACAAATATGGAAATTTAGCGGCACAAATATGGAAATTTAGCGGCATTTTTGCGGCACTTTATTTTACTCAAAATCATTCATTTTCAGTCGGAAATCAATGGAAACTGTTTCAGCAGAATATTCCACTTTGCAATAGGCATGTTTAAAGTGTCTGCAACTCTACAGAAGCACAGCTCTGGTCCTAACCTCGCAGGAAGGAGCTGGATTTCTCCCTGGGATGTTCTAGTGCCCATGTATGTACCCCTGCCGAGCACTCATTAAAACCAAGTTAGAATGTAACTCAATTCGGAAAATAAAGTCATTAGAGGTAAATATTTAGTCAAAGAACAAAAAGTATACCTCTAACAAATGCACAGCGCTGTTCTTTGGGACATGATTATTTTTGTAATGACCCCCTAATTATTACGATCCCAGGATGGCAGCTGTTCCCGGAGCTGCAGTGGGACTCTGTTTTGCTTATAACCAGACATGGTACCGAGGGGCCTCTCTCGGCTCCTTGGGTGTGAAATTGAAGGTCGACCAGCGACATCAGAGACACAGTCATTATGCTGTCTGGGGGGCGGGGGAGATCAGGAGCACGAGAGCCACGATAAAGATATGCCCTCGTCTGACTTCTCTGTGGTGCCCCCATAGCGAAAACAAAACCATGCCCTCTTTGCTTCAGAGGAGCTACAAAGAAGTACAGCTGCAACTGCCCGGCCATGTCAGCAGCGCCTGCCCGGCAGTGGTGAAAACTTGAGTAATTAAAACCTACTGTAAACACTGTAAATACTGTATTCTCTGTCAAGCCGAACTACACGGTCGTCCGGCTGCCGCGGTGGTGAGCAGCACGGGGTCATCGTGGTGACGGGGTCACGGCCCCACTGGCACACAAGATGAGCTGCACCACTGCTAGCAAGACTAAGTAAGCTGTATGTGACACGATAACAAGTCAGTATGCCGAGTTAGTAGAATTAAGACCATTAGGAAGAAACTATCTTACGGCTCAACAGCGACACCTAGTGACGTGAGCGCCACATTGCAAATCCTTAATTATTTCCTTTATTTGAAAATCACCTTGCTAAATTTAAAATTAATTTTGTTTTTTGGCTCTTGAAACTATGCCAACTAGAACGGTTTGCGTGACCCTCATCCAGTATGTAATTTATTAAAATATTTATTTTTTTAAAAGGCGCCCAAAGTTTTTCTTAGGAGCCCACTGCCCGCTTCCTCTACTTGCGTGGTCCCACTTCCACCTTTGGCACGGTCCACTTCTGCTGCTCGCACGACCTAATTCCACCACTGGCGCTGCCCACTTCCTGGAAGAACACTACCCTAAGCCTTCAGCGTCCGCATTACCCCTCTGGCAAGCTTGTCAGTTGCTTGAGCCTTTCCTGATTGATAGGTGTCTTTTTGTTAAGGCCTGGGAAGTGGATGATACCTAAATTAAAACAGAGTACCATGCCTACTTATGACTTAACTTTAAAAAAAATTCTAGAAATACTTCTTCTTCCAACTTAACATGTAATGTGCGTATTTAACACTTTGCTCTGATGTACCTTCTCAGTGAATTAAAGGCAGCACATTGGGTGCAAGGAGCCAAATAAGCAGATCAGAAAAGCCAAGTATTCAGACTCCTGCAAAAGGCAAGGAGAGAAGAGCAAATCTGGTAGAGAGTGCCATAGCCTTGGACCTAGATAAGCAAAAGAACTTCCCATCATACAGGGCACACTGACCTTAGGAACTGTAAACATGGCCTGATGCGAGGATCTCAAGGAGTAAAAGGGTTGTTCCTCAATTTACACCCCACACGACGAGTCCCTTTTCATAGCTTCTCTTATAGCCAAATCCCTTATTTTGCAGTCATGGAAAATAGATCTAGTACCAACATTTTCAGGCATGGAAGGCAAAATTATTACGAATCAAGGGAAGGGGAAAAAAATACGCACTGAGATCAGGGGCTCTTAAGAAATACGAAACATTTTGGAATGTATTTGAATTCTAGACTGTTCTCTGACAATATCTAATCTGAATCACATTTTCTTAATATTAGTTTGCTAGATTGTTTCTATTTATGCACATCGCACTTTAAAATTAAGTTTTGAATTGATGAAATTTGAACAGGTTTCTGTATTTACGTGTCCAGTACTGTATGATTCTGTTTTTATCACTGTGTTTTGAAATGCTGATTTTGTCTTCATGAACTCTCAATAAAAATATACAAAAAAAAAGGTGTAAAAGGGTTGGGATGGGGATGGATAGTGGCTTTTTATGCTCCCAGATACAGCACATTTCCAGAGAATAACGGCCAGGATCACCGTCCTTTGCACAGAAATGGGGATCAGTCAGAGGATCTTTTTTAGCCACTTGAACACTGCAAAACAAGTGCCCGTCACCTTGGCCTCTTGAGGCTTCATAGCTTATTATCCATAAGAAAGCCCAAATTATTGACCTTTGATGATGGTGTAGGCAGAGCACCTAGGGAGGTAGGCCAATGTGGTGATCTCCAGAAATCAAGGTTCTTTCGCAAAATCATGACCTCAGTTTTGTCCCTATTGCGCTTGAGTGAGTTGTTATTCATCCAAGAGCAGATGCAATTCAAGCCCAAACTGGATCCATTAGGAAAATCAATAATTACTTCACCTGTACTGCTGACTACACTATATATGTGCTGATATGCCCCTGTGAACTTTGTTACATGGGCAGTACCATCCACCCCTCAAAGAAAAAGATGCTCGAACATGCACAAGCAATAACTAACTTAGATCAACAATACCCTGCAGCTCATCATTTCAGCACCTTTCACAATTGAGACTCCACCAAACTCAAATGCTTTGTAATTCATCAGATACCCAGGAGTTGGAGGGGAGGTAAAAAAATGGGTATTTTAAGGAGATTAGGGTCACAGTACATACCTAAATTAAACACATAAACCCCACGGGGTCTGAATATGGACAAGGAATTACATAACCATTTGGCATGTTAGTTTTCTTATTCATCTGTTCTCAAATAGTAATTTACTATGTCCTCGTTTAGTGTGTTTACTGTAATGATAAGCATAAGATTGTAATATTTTCTTTTATTAGTCCAATTTTTTAGTCACAGTTGTAGTTATTCTCTCTTTTTTTTGTCTTTTATCACTGCACCTTCTCCCATATTCTATTCTTATCTTGCAGGGTCACAGGAGATATGTACCCATTCTTCTTGAGTGACCAGGAAGCTTAGACACTAATATTTTTTCTTTCATTTTATTCTGTCATTGGAAAGCTTTCATTGTATTATGCCCAAATTGGCTTAATTGTTCGTATGCAGTTCATACTTCTCTGTATTTCTGTTGAATAATATTCAGATTATTGCCATTTTTTCTAATGGGTCAATCAATTTAGACTTGCATCTAATTTAATTTAAGTTATGTCTGCCACATAAATGTAAATGTGGTTGTTCCTTTTATTAGAACAGATACACACTCTTGCCTAATCTAAGATTTAATTTCTAACAACAACTTGATGTTAGTACATGTTTTTATATGGTATATCCAGTAATGTACCCACAAGATACTTGTGTCATTGAGCACTTTAGGTCTTGTATTTTTGGCTATTAGGCATGTAACAGTAAGCAACCAGATTGCCCACTGGGGCTATGGGGGCTATATATAATTGAGAAAGTGGCGACACTCATGTTTATGTTATTTAAATATGGTTTCTTTACTTATGTTTTTCGTATATATTCTCTGGCACTTTGCGCCAGGTTGCCTGCTTTATTTTTTTATTAAGAATGACAATGTGGCATCTTTCATACTGGATATGCACTGTCTTAAAATGGTCGCCATGAAAAATGTAGGAGCACTTGACCAGAAAGTCCTTTGTTGATGTCTACTCATCTAATGATGTCACTTCTATATCTATACATGGAGAGAATGCTTTCTCACCCGTGAAGAAAGCGATAGGTACCCCAAAACGCCCTGGTGTTTGTTGTTGAGCTGGTAGCACTCAGCTGGTTCACCAAGATAATGACAATAAAGAACTAGGCTGCAACACGCTTTCAGAGTGTGCGTCATTCTTCTACTGCATGTCAGTGAAAATTAGATTTGTAATTTGCATACTAGCAGGCCGCCTTGTTTGGACGCTCACCGCTGCTGTCATGGACTACCGTGAGAGGTACCCTGAGAGCAGCACACACACATGTATTATATACACATTTATATGTTTAACTATTTTAAATGATTTCATTTAATATAACATTATTACTTATGTGGTTTTGTTCCTAACCTCCATTTTTTTCTATGAGAGAGTGTTGCATTACCAGTGATTGGCCATATATGGTGTTAGACTTACTACTTTTTTTTAAGTAACTTACACTCAGATTTTATTCTAACTGCCAAACCGTAGCAAACTTACTCAAAAGTGTAAGTTACCTTTGTGAATCAGGCCTTCTGTCAATTTTTTTCTTCTTTTTTCTTCATGAGTGCCCTGGAGCTACTAAGTGCCACTAAGCCACTAAGCCACTCACTTCCTTTTTTATGTTGGTGTGCTCTTTTTCCCCTTTGTTAAATGTTAATACACTGGCAATGACTGGCTCAAATTAAGCACTGCCCTCACCATTTGCATTCACATTATTGAGCTCCTCAAAATTCTCTTTGTAAGTTTATGTTTCTGGAATAACTTGTAGGCCAAACATTAAAATGAAACTATCCTGACTTTCAGCAGCTTTTCTCACTAACTTGGAGGAAGTTTGAGGTAAATGTATGAACTTAAGACAGCACAGTCACCTATAAACAGGTGCCCTGCTGTTACTTCTGTGAGCGCACACATGGCCCCTGTTCATAAAGTTTCACAGTGTGAGGGTTGTTAGAAACAAGGAGTGGCGAAACCAATAGAGTCCAGCCCTAAAAATCTGAGGTATTGGCTTTGTCAGTGATTTTTTATTTGTATTCACATATCCAAATTATGATTTATGCAGTACATGTAGGTGCATAGCCAGCAATTTTGCAACTTTTTTTTATTAAAGAAAACCCATTCTAAGATGGTCTACGATGTACACGTGTAGGTCATAATGCATGTGCATGTGCATTTGCACGTCATGGGGCATGGCAGGCATTTTTTACTTCCCCCTTTAACATTGTGACCAACCAAGTTAGAGAGATACATTAAAATTTAACAAAGGGGAAAAAGAGCACACCAACATAAAAAAGGAAGTGAGTGGCTTAGTGGCTTAGTGGCACAGTGGCACTTAGTAGCTCCAGGGCACTCATGAAGAAAAAAGAAGAAAAAAATTGAAAATAGAGATTGGAGCGGGCTTGATAGGGAGCATTGTGGAGAAAGATATGTGAGAAAACATAGAGCATATGGGGCAGGGCAGAGAAACAAGAGGGGGGGAGAAAGAAAATACTTGCACTCGACTTCAAATGAAAAAACAGAGTTCCCTCAAGTAAGCAGAGAACAGTAAAACTCAACTAATTAGAACAATGTGACACCAAAATGCTCCTGGACATAACAAACACAGGAATAGGGAAGAAAGCCACCTAAACAAGAGAAGACAACAAAGGTATCATGAACCCGCTATAAGTATATGTCATACACTGAAAACAATAGGTATGCCAACAAATAATTAGGGTGTTTGTAGCTGAAACCTGAAAAGGAACGCCCCTCAAGACAGTCTGCATAACTTACTTTTTTTCTTCAGAACATGCATGGCCATAGATGATACAGTGTGCAGTGAAAAGATCTTCAAATCCATTGTAGCTTTAATGGGGTACCCAAAGAAAGTTTGTAGAGGTGGCCTAGCTTGAGAGAATTTAGGCTCACCCATAAGTTTGGAACAGGGGGTGACAAGGAATGCACTGTTTCACTCTTCTCCACTACTGTGGAGACACCAGAAACATAGCCAAATAGAAGATGCTGTGTATGATCCTTCATCTGTACTTAAGTTCCTGAACCATTTCCACTTGACTTAGACAATGTGCACAAGTTAATCCAATGTAATGAGTAACGTTTTTACCACTCTTGGGTGCTCCAAATTATCTTATGTACTTCTCCTTCATTCTGTGGAAATGTATGTTTCTATACCATCACATGAGTCAATGCGTCATTTGTAGGGTGCGCACTGTGAGCCACCAATGTCTTGTAGCTGTTTATAGTTTATAGATGTGCTAATATTCAGTGGTGTATTAGACTAGTTTGTGATTCCCTTGTTATCTACCTATCAGGATATGTGCTGCTATTCTCCCTTTGAATGACAATTGTCCTAGACTTGTGGTACTGGTCAAAATATTATGTTAATAGTATACATTTAATTAATAAGACCATTGTTATTGAGAGTAGAAAGGTCAGCGGTGGCCACCAAATATTGGTTTCAAGGTAGGGTACAGATATACATTTTATTACACTGCCACAGAGAGGCTTTAACATGGATGTGATTATACTGTGCCATACGGATCTTCTGCTTCATCTAATTTATCACAAGGAGACAATGGAGAGCACAATTGTTGGAGAAGATCTAACATGATCTATTTTTAAAACAGTGCTCTGCAGTAATCACAGGCAACTAATGCCATTGGTTAGGACACTGACTATGTGGCAATGATTGTGGTGGTTTAACAGCTCTGAAATGCTTTCAGATCGTATCTAATGATAGAAGTGGGAGTGTATGCATAGCTGGGATAAGCTGTGGGATGATCAGTTATAATGAACTTAGTGATTAGTTATTGGGGTGAATTTTGTGTCACAAGCAAACAGTGAACCCTGCCTGGGTAGGTGAGTAGCTGAGATAACTTTAGCCAGGAGGTCTGGGTATGTTCCATTCTAGAACACTTGCTCATCGAACGACTATGCAACATGAAGATGGGCAAGACGAGTGCAAATAGGGTTTTATTTTACAAATAAACAAAAAAAAGTAAACATTCTATTTATACAGTGTTTACATTTATCAATTTTCCAACAGAAAACCTTGTACCCTCTCTCGTATTAGAATGTTTTTGGAAACATGTTTCATCGAAGTATTGAGCTGAAAAACATCTTCGGTGAAGGCTGACAAAAGTTTCTCGAAAGACCAGAAGTTGGAAACTACTAACAACTATGCAAGATAGCTTAGAATCCATTGACAAATATGTTTACATGAAATAAACTATGTTTGATATTTTGTGAATTTTTAGAATTTTGGAAATTCTAAAAATACACATGATACCTGAATACAGGTATAAATGTGACACTCCCAAAAGAATTGGAAGACCAAAGATGCGAGAAACTGTAACAATTAAGATTTGTTAAACGCCAGGATCATATACACACAAGAGCTGAGAAACGCAAATAGCGCCTGAGAGTGAGAATTTCTATTTCATTATCTTTTGAGGACAGAGAAATTGCTAAGAGGCATTTGACACCTGACATTAGGGAACGTTTTCTGATGAACATTACACTTAAGATTTTCAAAATTCCTGACTGTCGAATAATACCCAATAATTGATTAGTAAGTACACCCACTTCACATTAATGTCAGCCACCTACTAACCACTGTGTTGCTAGCAAACGGCATTGAAATACAATCATTAATGTAGCATCTCGTTAATGGGGCTACTATATATCCAATGTGTGAATTTAATACAACTTTCCAGATTAACTAATACACCTAATCAAATATTCATTTTGAACTACGAGTTTGCAATATAATAAAACAAAACACATTTATTTTATGTTAGTTGTAACTTCAGGAAGGGTTTGTGGGAGTGAGAACTTGTACATTTAAGTAAACCTCCTGTTGTAATGAAAAGTAATTTCATGTTAACTACAAGTACATTTACAATATTTTTATGCATAACAATTTAATATTTGATTTTTGACATTACAATGCCTGCTGCCCAGCCTGCAGTAAGGGTGAAAGGCCAGTCAAAGAGCATAATTTCAGCTCGGGTTTAAACTAGGAAACAGAAATTGCCTTCCCCTTCTTCTGATATGCTTTTGAAAAATTAAAAGTGTTAAGAAGAGTGGAGAAGAAAGAAAGAAAGGAGATCATTATACCAACATATCTTTTGGCAAAAATGTATGTTATTGCTTTTTAGTGTGTTTAATTTCGAAGAACAGATTCGATTGTATTCTTTATTTCTGAAATGAACATGAACTAACAAGGTGCTAACGATTTAAGCGGAGTTTGGAAGAGTTATGATGTGACCATGTATTATAAGGAATAAAATACTATATGCCGTAGATAAAAAGGATATTGGACTTAACCAGGAAGGTTCATGACCTTTTAACAAAAACTCAGCCATTGGCCTCGTTCCTCAATATATATATGGACATGCAACTCCTTGGTGACTTGCAATATCTTTATAATGAAATGCAGGGGTACCTTATGCCATATATCCAGAGATGAGTGTCTCTTTAAGTCTTTATACAACAGAGGCTATTGAAAAAATGCCAGATCTGACTCATGGACTCCTTTTTGGGAAGTGCCTTTGGGAGTAGCATCACTAGAAATAGAATAATGCACTATAGCAGTATAGCGTTAAAAGGATACTTTTCATCCAAGTTTCACCTGGAGATTTTAGCTGGTTTTAGCAGCAGAAATCTCTAAGTCAAACAAAACTAGTTTGTGTCTTCATGTTAATCTCATAATTCTGATGCAGTCGGCCACATCAGTTGGAGGTGGAATTCAGACCACACAGCCCTGGCATTCAATACAATGTCATTCGATGACACCCTCCGTGGGATACTGCACTAAACTTTGGGGACCAGCAAAAATATAGCACTGAAGCCTCACTTTGACTCACAGCGCATGCAAAAAAACACTGTCCCAAATACTATGTCTTAGATCCTCAAAGCGCTGGATGGTAGGCACAGTTTCAAATATTTCACAGCAGTTTGAGACAAATAATGAAGAAGTAGTCAGACCATTCCAACATCTGAGGAGTGAAAAAGCCCATGCGCCAGTAATTCTGTTAATTATAACGAGTATTCTTACCTGAGGCTGTTGAGTAGTAGAGGGTCTCAGAGGGGATGGTACTGGTGTTTTTGACAGGGTTTGGTTCATCCTAGTTACAACTAAATCGGCAATGAGCTGTCTGTCTTCAACCTGATGCTCTCCGAGGACAGGCATTGTACAGTCCATAACCTACAAGAAACAGAACCAACACCAAGTTAGAATCTGAAAACAGAGGCTTCCCTGAATTATTGATGGTTTCTCTGCTGATCACACACTGTGGTTGCAAAGTAATATGAAAAAGAAGACTGGAGAGCTGCTCAGATCCATCATATTGACACAGTAGCTGTTGTGAATAAAAATTTGGCGATATTTAAAGGAGGATGGGTTTAGAGAACATGTTGTGGTAAAGAAACAAATTAAAATAAAATGTGGAGACCCTGAGGGATAAACTAAGGGGAACATGTGTCAACAGAATGAGAGACAGTTATTTCCCTTTTTACGAGTAGTGTTTACATCCCTACTTTGCAAAGGGGTTTCTGTGGCAACCTGTGTGGCACATCAACAGCTACCCTGACATCAATAAGATATGAGTAATGCTGTATATGTACCCCAATGGGATTTATTTGTCAGGTAATTTGCATCATTTAGTCTGTTCACCCAAAGCACTTTACAAACTTTCCACAAAATATAAATGTCACAGAAACATTTCAAAAAATGAAAATTTGTGGACGATTGGATACACCGCCCCTTGACCGATCCGCTTTTGTTGCGCCCGCTGCATCGCATTTGGCGATGCAGCGCACGCAACGGATTTCATTTTATTGATTTAATTGTCAATTTACCTGCATTCGTCCATATTCCGGTGTTTACTACCCCCCACCCTGCCCCTCCCCTGCCCCATGTCACCGCCCGGCAGCACTCCCAACAGGAGCCGCTACTGCAAAGATGAAACACTATAGGGTTTATGGCAATGAGTGGTCCAGGTCAAAAAGAAGGGGACACTGAAGTGATCAGTCGAGAGAAAAGGGAGAGTATAGCAACTAAAAAGGGAGGTAGCAGTAGAGAAAATAAGGTCGCAAAATGCCCTACTTTGTGAGTGGGACCAAGTTTCAATAAATTGAGCCCAAACATTGAAGGACTCCCTGTAATGGAACCAGGAACAAGGCCAAGGAGTTAACACAGTTATTAGCGGGACCTGGAGGTCAGTAGATAAATGTGCTTGTAAAAGTGGTTTGTGTGGGCCTACGCAGAAGAATTTCAGCAAGGAAACATTCTCTGAAGAAAATACTTTGACCTGTAAGGAGAAGCGAAGAATGATAGCTAGGCTACCCCAAGGTGTTCCTGCGCGATCTTTGGGAAGAATGTTGTGGTTAGAGGGAATAGCAAATGCTACATCTGGGCCAGAATAATCTTGTAGCAAGGATTCTGTAACAAATAAGGCATCTAACTTCCAAGTCTCAAGAAGGAGGTGAATTTCATGTTTATGGTGTTTAATGGAATGCACCTGGATGAGGAGGCAGTATAAACTGTTACTGGGCATTTCGATAAAGCGACTTTGAGGAACATAGGCCCAATAGTGATTGGTTTTAAGTTTGCCCACGGGGCAGGAAGCGACATTGAAATAACTAAACAACCAGACTGCAGTGAAAGAAACTAAATCTAAAATGGGGCAGGGCACAAAAAATGACTATCTGGAGTCCATCTGCTATATTAGACATGCCAACATTGAGTTAGGCCCAAGCGAATGTACCTTAGCAGAAAGAGAGAGAATAATTGGCTTGCAGTAGAAGGAGATATGTTTAGGCAGGAGAAGATAAAAAAGGGAAATTGCGGTATATTTGGGTTCATGACAATTATTATTTGAAATTGCTTTCCCCACCTTACAACACATCTTCCCTAGAAAGGGAGCAGATGGTGTCTGGATTTTATGTAAATTTGGACAGGATATGTAAGTTAGGGGAGAGAGTGGTAAGAAGACGGCATGGGAGGATGATTGGTTGAGAGATAAAGGAGTGAAAGCAAATGAATTTGGTTTCGGGTGACAGTATAGAGTTTAAAACCAGTGCTTGAGAGGATTATATAAATATATATATATATATATAGAGAGAGAGACTAGAGATGGAAACACACACACATACATACATGCCTGCAAGCATGCACTATCACACAATGCACCCACACACAAACACCACATATATTGAGACTTAAAGACAGAAAATAATGAATGATGTGCTTAAGTGAGATATAAAAAATACACAGAAGAAGATTTCAAGTGATAATTTAGAACACAATTGAAAGACAAATATGGTTGGAAGAAAACAATTTAGCTGTAAGAGCTACACTGAGACAGGAAGCAGAATAAAGATATTAAACGACAACATTCAGACAGTCAGAAGACTAGTACGCTTAAACAGAGACAAGAAATACATGTGCCAATCCCTTTCACTTCTGAAGCTCAAAGACACCTGTTCCAAAAACCTGCCTGTGCTGTGTTTTAAATACAAGAGGAACAAAACACATCTGAACGCATGTTATCCAAGACAAAGACATCCAAGGTTAGATACTGAAATATTCTGACAACTAACCGAGCTTGTCACCAGCAGTAGTATACTATGCCCAGATAAAGTGTCATGCTACTGTCCATGTGTACATTCTTCATCCTCATTCAACACACTTTACATATATCACCCCACTCATATATATACTCAAGGGATCATTCTACCATTGATGCTTCAATACACCTGTATGGCAGCCTATCCACCCCCACAGTTTAAACTTTGTGTTTACCCAAATTCGGGAGAGCATGTGGGGATCCCCTGGGCCATTGTCTGCTCCCTCTAAGACAAGGGACAACTTTGCCTTTGTGAATCAGAAGCTATCTTCTCTCTCTCTCTCTCTCTCTCTCTCTCTCTCTCTCTGAGAGAGAGAGAGAGAGAGAGAGAGAGAGCTAGTATCTGATCAATGGTTTGTGAGTACAATTATGGTCACAACTCTTGTACGCTTGAAAAATTGATTCCTCTAGTATAGACCATGTACAGCATCTTACCAGCAGAATGTGTGAGCGCTGAACTCATTCGGATGAAACCTAGACACTAGGTTTTCAATAATTTCTGTAGCTTGTTGCTTGGCATACTTTCCTTGAGACCAAAAATCACCCAATAGCATGAGTCTGTGTTATAATGCTTGGGTCAGTAAGATCTGCAATTTTGTCGCTAAACCTCAGACAATGAATGTGAGGATTAGTGAATAGTTAGAGCATTTAGAAATCCACAACTGCTATATGCTCTGCAGTGCACTCAAATGATGCATAGCTTAAAACTGGCACATCAGGAAATATCACAGGATTAGTGCTCAGCGACCACTTCTGCTACACGGTATATTCTGCACTGAAATCTTAAGCTTTGGTGGCATAATGCTTTTGAGAAACATGGCAGCTTCGAAGGAGAACCAGAACTCGACCACCCCAAGAATGACACTTTCCTCCTCTTTGAGGTTTTTCATTTCAAGTGAGTGCTCTGCTGCTGAATGGGTGTTTATCGCGCCTTTATGAAGATTCACAACTTTCCTTGTTCTGCTTCGTTCCCAGAGATGAGGGAGGATTTAAATCAATTAGTAGTTTTTATGTAATTTGGCGCACATATTTCAATGAATGTGTTATTATCATGCATTGTTTCAATATACCATTTGGAAATTGCTTTTTATTGCTCTACTGGCATATCCCCTAACTCTCTATCACAAATTGGTTTATGGTCTCATATTTTTTGCACGCAACCATTTTTGTGCTGGATTTATTGTAATCATTCCAGAGCAGATAGATAAGGATTCAAAATATTGCTGAAAGGTTCATGGACAGTACAGTTCAGTATTCATCATTCACTTTAAATGTGAATTCATCAGAGAAAGCACGCTCTCTAGCCAGCCTTAAAGTTAAACTACTGCAGATAAATATGATCAATGTAAATTGTGCACCGTAAAATGTACAGAACTGTTAATTATTCCCTTATTAGGCTGTTGCTAAGTGATATTATGTCAACAGGAGATCACTCTACATTACTGGGGATGTCTGCAGGATAAGGCTCTTGAAAGGGTTCAACCTGCCAATTAGTCTGGTTGATTTACTAATATGAGTATAACCAGTCAGAATTGCCATTTACCCGTGGCTTAGAAAGCAAAGTGGTAGGTGTCAGTGCTTAATTTATAAAACATTAAGGGGTCTATTTGGATGGTGGGCGGTTAGCCTCCGCCATCCACGTCGGAAAGACCCCCTGCCATATTATTATGGATGAGGGGTCCGCGGCGGATGGAAAGACCGTCCGCCGCTTTTCCGCCGGTCGACTCGTTGACCGGGTGGAAAACACCTTTAATATGGTGGCGGTGTCTGCAAGACATCACCATCAATATTAGGTAGTAGGCGGAGAGCAGTCTTTCCATGGCAGCGTTGCCGCCATGGAAAGGCATGCGGTCTTTGCCATTGGGGGCCCGTTGTGGGCCCCCAAGGTGCAGGGGGTGCACATGGGGGTACCTATGGTACCCCCCTGCATTTGCCTGCACCAGGTGGCAGGCACCGCGCAGTGCCTGTCAGCTTGTGCATGCAAATGCACAGCGTGCTTTTCCAGCATTGTGGTGGGCGGTGCTTTGAGCACCGCCCACCGCAATGCTGGGAATGGGCGATGCCACCTCCACGGTGGCGGTGGCATCCTGATAGCAGGTTCAGGACCACCGCACCCCTGGCGGACGGTCCCGCATTCGTTACGGTGGCAGGCGGACATCGTAATAGACCCCCATGTGTCAGGGTGGCCACTGCTAATTCTTGGATTGCCAAATATCAAGTATATTTAGTTTTGATTTCAACTCATGCTTTTTTAGTCAAAGCTCTCGAAGAGCATATCTTCCCTGCCCAATTCATCTCACTTTTCCAGGTCCTTGATATTTCCCTTTGTCACTATGTTTCCATAATTTCCCCTTTGCTGCCTTTTTCTGTCTTGTTGTCGGTCATCTTACTAATAATGTGCCCCACCTATAATCACCAGCTCTAATTGAGCACTGGTAGGAGTAAATGTGTTGTGTGTGTGTCTCAATCTGCTGAACAGCCTGATGAATTGATGGATGTCAACATCTGCATGCAGGGCCCAGTCACCACTTTGTGGTAAGGTGATGGGGTTCAGTGGTGCTTAATCACCGAAAGCTTTTCAAAATAGAACACTCTCCAGGCTCTTAAGGCTCTCTCTGAGGGAGTGGTAGTTCTACTGAGATCCCAGAGACAGGTCAAGAGCATTTCCATGCAGCAGCATTTGAACCAAACCAAAAATTGGTTGTGTTTATAGAAATCACCAATTTGTCACGTGAATCAAGTAAATCTACTTAAATTTGAAAATTCCCATATAACGTACTGGATGTCAGATTGAAATGGGGTCCATAGCGTTTGAGTCTAAAGGCTTGGTGGAAAGTAACACGTGTATTTCATTTAACCCTTATGCTACTGGCAGAAAGAAAAAGAACTTCAGGGAAATGTCATAACTATGAGACTTAATTTGCTTGTCAGTGAATGAATTTTCAGTTTTTGACAAAATATGTGATTGCTATGAGCACACCAGCAAAGACAACCAGGTGTAAATAAACTAATGAGATAATTAGATTTAATGGTGCTAAAACTATGCAAATCAATGTCCCTAATGATAATTTACACTGTAATAAGCAAATATTAGAAACAATGTCACAACATGATTAGTGTCTCACATCACAGCATTAACGTGGAAGAAATGGCCTACTGTCAGAGCAATGCAACACCAGTAAGCCAAGTAAAGTCAGCCAGACTTACAACAAGAACAATCTCAGCTTGTCAAATAGTATTTAAAATGTTTTGACAACTGTGTGCCACTGGCAAGTGATTGCATGAGGCCGCTATGCATTTGCAGCAAGGGTTGATTTCTCCTAAATGTTGATTTAACCCAGGGCTTAATTTATGCCGGTGTTTGATGGTGCTCTGTATTGGTACTTAATGTTTAACACCAGAAATTTGTTATGGTAGTCCACCACACGGTGGGGCGAGTATCTATTTCTGAACAGAGTACATTAATCTTTAACAATGAAATAACCTTTTAGAAAACTAATTCTAGCCTATCAATGCCATTCATCCAGCGCTGAGTGGTATAGATGTTGAGAGGCAGATTACGATGTGGCCCGGAAAGGCTCCGACTGTTGGTCGGAGCCATTCCGGGCCTCAGCTCGGTTTTATTTCCGACCTTCCCATTACAATGCTGGCGGTCAGAAATTAAACTGGCTGGTCATTCTGGCTGGCTTCGAATGGACTCAAGGAGCCCGGCCAGTCGCAGGCCGACCTGTAATCCCAAAGGGCAGCCTTTTTGCCCTTGGGATTATGATACTCTGTCTCCCCATTGCTTCTGTGGTCTCGGGTTGGAGGGCCGGTGACTCCTGTACACCCCTCCACTGTGTGACAGGTACCCTGAGGTGCCTGCCACATGGTCCAGGGTTGAACACAGACTCCCAATCCTCTATGGTAGCTTGAGTTATGCCCGGTTTGATGAGGTGGTTTCATGAGGTGGTTGGGACCGCTGACCCTAGGTTGGTCGGTCCTGTCCCCGAGACTGTGTTGGGCAGACATAAATCTGCCCGACATCGTAATAGGCCCCTTACTAAGAAGCAATTATGAAGGCATCGGTCATCGATGGCAGGTCCAGTCGGTAATGCAAGCTGCAGCAGCATTGTAGGAGATACCTTGGGCCCTGGCACTCATTTTGTTACAAATTATACACAGTGTTAACCATATGCTTGCATTATGTTGGGACAACAGGGAACAAGAATGACACTGAAAGCATTGACATCAATCGTGAAAGACAGAGAGCAGCGACAATTACAATGTAAGGCTTCCTGGCCACAATGCTGACTGACAACATATGCAGACAGTTTACTTTGCACATTGCTTCCAATTTTACAGGACGCCAGTTAGCAACTGGTTACACGGCTAGTAAATCCCAGGAGGCAAATGCGGTTTTAATTATTTCCACCATACATTTGTCACTGTGTGGCCAGCAGAAGCCCCAGACGGCTTCCGATTAAGCTATTTTTATTCCTATGTTTATTTTAGAGTTTTCCAAACATTGTAAACACACATGTAATTCGGTTTTCAAACACTTCAGTGTTCTCTTACAGGAACCTCGGAGTCAAATTTAGATCTGAATAAAGCCTTCGTATGATTAAAATTTATTTATAGAGGTGGTCAATCTAGTTCCCAAGATGTGTAATATATCCTTTTCCATTTACTACATAAGGTGGTGGAAAAGACAACTCGTTTTAGTAGTGTATAAGTGAGATTATTAGC
Organism: Lissotriton helveticus; assembly: GCF_964261635.1. Taxonomy (NCBI): domain Eukaryota; kingdom Metazoa; phylum Chordata; class Amphibia; order Caudata; family Salamandridae; genus Lissotriton; species Lissotriton helveticus. The sequence goes on along the minus strand of NC_136070.1, from coordinate 1,062,892,283 downwards.
TGCACAGATATAGAAACTGTATCCAATGTACTTAATGTAACAGTTTATCAACATTTAGTATCGAAAAATCATAATTGATACTTATTTTGTTGACCTTGTTTGGATTAAAATATTTTTCCGGATCACACTCTTCTTTCTCTTTTACCTCACATATTAAATCAGTCTCGACTCTGCTCTTACCCTTTTTGCTGACTTCATCGCAGCACCTAAACACCGCAACTTGTGCAATCATGCAATGCTTTAAATATTACGGTAGAAAGTAGCAGTAAACGAATTATTGCAAATCCTCCTTGTAGTCCAAGTGATGCAAACACATATAGTTATATTAGAGGTGCTGGGTCAAAAGAGCCCCTCAGTGCCTAAGGGACCTCGTTTGCAAACTACAGTTGTCACAACCGTTTGCGGCAAACCTTTGAACCATCAATATTTTACTAGGGATTAGGACAGCAGACTTCTAGTTGATCTCAGTCCGCAAACAGTGTGTTATTGACCATACATGCTATTTTATTCAAAATAGGCACAATAAAGAAGCACACTGTTGTGTATACAAAGACATCTGCTCAGCTGCAACATCTCTCCATCAGTAAACAAGATTTCGTTTTTTGGTCTCCTCAACAAACTTGTGCTAGTAAAGCTCGTATCTTCTCATGACTATATTCTATTACAGAAAGTAGGTATGCTTTTCTGTTGTCAATTATTGGAGGCGTGCATGCGCTTGAAAGTGTTCTTTAATTTTCGGCACATGGATGTGAATCACAGGGACCATCTGCCTTTTTCTTCTGATCCCCATTTGCCTAACGTGGGAAAAAAACATGGGCAAAGCCAATAGGTCTCGCATATGCAAGTGCTATTGATTTGCTAATGTCTTTTGCCATGTTGTATACAAGCGTGGCTGCTGTTCAGCTTGAAGAGTGGAGTGCAGTGTAGTGTAGTGGAGTGGCATACAGTGGAGTAGAGTGTCGGAGTAGATGTGGGCGAGCCAACACATTAACAGGGAGAGGCGAGGCAAGGGTCTGGCTCAGATCTTAGGACTTGTGCTGAGCCCAGAAAATATCTGTTATGTAAATCATACAACAAACCACCTAAAATATGATAAAAACTCTTCCAAGTTCAAAAAAGCATGTTTGTTTTAACACGTGTAAGCTTTGATATTGATAGACATGCTATCACTTCTCAAAAGTGATTGTTTTGTGCATCTGGTAGTCTGAACTCACATTCAAAAATGTTTTCATGAAAGATAATAAAGAAAAAAAGAGTTTTGCCTACGAGCACACAATTTAAGCAGGAAAGCTGTGATTTATCCAGTGTCGTATAATGAAATGGGGTCGATTGCTGAAGAGTGAAGTGTTGTAGAGTGGAGTAGAGTATCATGGAGAGGTACAGAGTAGAGTGCATTGAGTGGAGTAACATGGCATGGAGTGGTGTAGAGTGGATTGACACAAAATGGAAAAGACGGTCGGAGTGGAGTAGAGTGTCACAGAGTGAAGTGGCAGAGTAGAGTGGGGCAGAGTGAAGTACCATAGAGTTGAGTGGCAGAGTTGAGTGGCACAGAGTGGAGTAAAGTGTCATAGACTGAAGTGGCATAGAATGGAGTAGAGTAATCTGGAGTGGAGAAGAATTGAGTGGCGTGAGAAGAGTTGTGTGGAGTAAAGGAGCATAGGGGAGTGGCATAAAATGGACTGGTGAAGAGGGTCGAAAAGTGGCTTGAAGTGGAGCAGAGTGTCAGAGTGGATTGGTGTTGAGTTGAGTGGAGTGATGTAAAGTGGAGAAGAGTGTCAGAGTGGAGTAGATTGTCAAAGAGTGTAGTGTCGTAGAGAGGTGTGCCGTAGAGTGGAGTGGCACAAAGTTAAGTGGAGTGTCATAGAGCTGAGTGGCATAGAGTGGAGTCAAGTGTCATAGAGTGAAGTGCATAGAATGGAGTAGAGTATTGTGGACTGGAGAAGAATAGAGTGGGATGTCAGAGTGGTGTGGAGTAGAATGGTGCAGAGTAGAGTGGCATAGAGAGAAGTAGAATGTGTTAGAATGGACTGGCGTAGAGTGGAGTAGAGTGTTGTAGAGTTCAGTGGCGTACACAGCAGTAGAGGGTCGTAGAGAGTAGTGTTGTAAAGTGTTATAGAGTTGGCGCGTTAGGGACACCGCCTAGAGTCAAAAACGTATTTTTAAAACAAATCAGCCACTAATTTGCAGTGGATCTGCAACTGTATATTAAGAACAAGCGCGGTCTACCACACTTATTTATTTTTAGCCCCCCCGAATGGGCTAGGTACAGAGGGGATTTGTTTATTTCATAGAGGGGAGGGGACGCATGTGGCCCCCCTTCCTGGGCTGATTTTGGCCCTAGGGACCTCATCCCCCAAAGCCTGGCCTTACAAAAAGGGGAAGGTTGCATGCGGCCCCGTAGGGGCGATAGCAGACCCTCTCACGGGCCAATATAGGCCCCAGGGAGCCCATCTTCACCATGTGCTGGAGCGTTTGGATTAACCTATGGTAATTAAATGTTATTTTATGGTAAAAAAAACTTGACTGAAAAAAAACTAAGTTACTTGGACGTTATAGTTAGAAAACGGAATTTAAAAAACGTTAGACATTCATTAAAAAACCCAACGGTTACAAAGACGTTATAGTAGGTTCAGATTTAACTCACACAAAACCATAGAAAATCAGCAGTTATAGTTAGAGTTATCTCAAGTAACTATAACTCGTGCCCTAAGGTAACTACAACTTGAGCCCTCGCCCTGCACTTATTACCCCTCATATTACATCACTCATGACATCTTCTGTGACATCATTGATCATTTTAGCGCAACACTTGCTATAAAATTATTGATGCGAAAACTGTGCATGGCAGGGGTGCAAGATATCGTTACCTTTGGGTACAATTAATAATTACTTGAGATAACGCTAACTGCTGAATTTCTATGGTTTTGTGTGTGTAGAATCTGAACCTAACTATAACGTCCCTTAACCTTTGTTTTTTTTGTGCATTTCTAATTTTTTTTTTATTCTATTTCCTTACAATAACGTTCCTGTAACCTTTGATTTTTTTCAGTGAATGTATACATATAGTGCCTTAAAAAGAAAAAATATTAACAATCTAAGTCTAAAACATAAAACAAATTACCAAACAAATAAAAAAATTGATCGTTTACAACAGATATTATAAAAGTTTGAAAGGAAATAAAAATTAAAAAAAATACTATAAAATTCAAATTATGAACACATATTTATAAAAATATATGTACCCAATATTAGGAAATGTTTTGGCATCTGAGAATACTAATTCCCACTCCAGTTTTTGCAACAGTAGAGAAATTGTAGGACTTCAGAGGGGTTAAACATTATAAAGAGGGAAAGCGTTGGACTTCGGACAGTTTAAAAGTACTATTCCCACTCCAGCCTGTACAACCATAGGGTAAGCGCTGGACTTCGGACGGGTTACATTTACTATTTTTACTTCAGCCTGTGCGACAGTGGGGAAAGCGTTGGACTTCAGAGGAGTGAGATTTACTATTCCCACTCCAGTCTGTACAACAGTAGGGAAAGAGCTAGACTTCGGAGGGGTAAGATTTACTATTCCCACTCCAGTCTGTGAAGCAGTTGGGAAAGCATTGGACTTTGGAGGGGTTACAATTACTAATTCTACTCCAGCCTGTGCATCAGTAGGGAAAGCATAAAAATGCGGGGGGGAGGAGAAATACTATTCCCACTCCAATCTGTGGGACAGTAGGGAAAGGGCTGGAATTCAGTGAGGTAAAATTATTATTCCTACTCTAGTTTAAGCAACTATATTATATTTTTGAATAACTCTATTCATTTAGAAACAATGTAAAACTCTAAATATAATCATTATTACATAAAATATACAATTATCTAATTTACAAAATTCATAAACAATGTAACATTTAATTTCAAATAAAAAATAATGGGTATTTTATTACTACTTAATTCACTTTCCGCCCTATATCCCTACAAACCTAGAAATCCATTCCAGACCTAAAATATAATGTAAATAAATAAAAATTTACATAATTGATAATCCCTTACATAGTTAATTAATATGTAATTGTTTAAGTATTACCCAATTAACTTCCCACCCTACAAACAAGCAGCCCACACCTAAAATGTAATTAAAATATGTTATGTTATGTTATGTTATTTTTGAGCTTCTATAGCGCACGGCCACTCCAGTTGGAGCATCCCGGCGCTTTTTCGAAGGTACCCACTAAAAGAGGGAGAAACATAACACTGAAGGGAATTGTAACACACGCATGAAAGAAAAAAAAGAACAGCAGCGGTCTAAGGGAAAAGCCATGTTTTAAGGGCCTTTCGGAAGGACATCAGGCTAGAAGCCTGTCTTATAGAAATCGGAAGGTCATTCCAGGCACGAGGAGCTAGATAACGAAAGGACCGACCTCCTGCTCTGGCGCGCTTAATAATGGGAACCCTCACTTTGGATAGCGCAGCAGATCTAAGAGATCTGGAAGGCTGGTACCAAGACACACGATTGGAAATATATTTTGGACCGATGCCATGTAAGGCCTTGTAGGTCGTTGTCAAAGTTTTAAAAAGAATCCTTTTATCAACCGGGAGCCAATGTAAGGTCGAAAGAAGAGCAGTGGCTCTAGCTCTTCTTGGGAGACCAAAGACCGCTCGGGCTGCAGAATTCTGAGCGACTTGAAGACGCCTGACCAGGTATTTAGGAAGCCCCAGAAATAAGACATTGGCGTAATCCAGTCTGGATCCCACCAGTGCCTGGACAATAATTTTCCTGTGCTCAATGGATACTAAAGGTAGAAATGTACGTAGCATCCGTAGGATGCCAAAACATTTCCCAGTGAGAGAGGAAATATGTGGTCCAAAAGAGAGATCATTGTCAATGATCACTCCCAAATTTTTGGCCTTCTGGGATGAGCTAACTGGGGGAGACATCTCCTGCGGCCACCAGGGTTTCCAGTCCGGCTCGGAGGTGCACCCGAAAAAGAGCAGCTCCGACTTGTCGGAGTTGCATTTCAGCCCATGGTGTCCTAACCACTCGAAAACCGCACTCAGACAACCTCTGATCTGCTCGTCGTTAAACAGACCGTTCCTGTTGCTCACAAACAGGAGCTGGGTATCGTCAGCGTAGGTGACAATCCGGGCACCAAAAGACTCCGCGACCGCTGCCAGAGGAGCCATAAAGATGTTGAAAAGGAGGGGGCTCAAGATGGACCCTTGAGGAACCCCCACTTCTAGCAGCGGCATGTCAGCGGAGTACGGAGGAGCCCAGATTGTCTGTCGGCGGTCGGCTAAGAAGGATTGAAGCCACCTCCACACCGTTCCCTGCAAGCCAAAATCCCAGAGTCTAGCAAGGAGAAGCGCATGGGGAACGGTGTCGAATGCCGCCGACAGATCAAGCATGACCAATACCGCCTTTCTTCCAGCATCCAGCTCCTCCCGGATAGCGTCTGTGACTTCGAGGAGCGCAGTTTCCGTGCTGAAATTCGCACGGAAACCGGATTGGGTGTTATGTAACAGATCGTTTTCCTCGATGAAGTTAGATATCGATCTGTGAACAAACCTCTCAGTCACTTTCGCTAGAGCCGGGAGTAAGGAGATAGGTCTGTAGTTGGCATGGACCAGAGGGTCGAGTGCTGGTTTTTTCAGGAGTGGCAGGATCATGGCGCTCTTCCAAGCCTTAGGAACTACCCCAGATAGGAGTGACATGTTTAAAATGGGGTTGACCAAGTCATTTAGCACAGGTGCCAAATTCGCTAAACACTTGGCCGGGCACGGATCCTGTGGAGATCCAGATTTAAGGTTGGACAGAATGGCAAGAGAACTTGCATTGTCCAATGGAGGAAACTCACACAACAGAGGACCGTGATCGGACATGGGACACCCCAGACTCACCGGTTGCTGCTGGAAAGAGGAAGAGAGGGAGTCTTGAATAGTAATAATTTTCTGTACAAAGTATACAGCCAGATCCCTCAACCAGGATTCAGAGTGCGTGTGGATGGGGGTGTACGCAGAGGGAGAAGTAAAGTCTTTTACCACCCTAAAAAGTTCTTTACTGGAATGCTCCGCCTCATTTATTCTGGATTCTAAATAGGCTTTTTTCCCCGCCCAGATTGACTTATGGTAAACTCTCATCAGAGTCTTAAAATTCTGTTTTTCCGAAAGATCATAAGATCGTCTCCAAGCTCTTTCAGCTTTTTTTAGATCTTGTCTGGCTTTTTTTAGCTGCGGAGTGAACCATGGGGCAGATGTCCTTTTATTGGCCGAGTTCTGTGACTTGGTCGGAATCGAACTCTCAAGACACTCTAAGAGCCATTGGTGGAAGGAGGCAGTATAGTCCTCAACATTATCAGATGTAGGACAAGGACAGTTAGTTAAGGTATTTAATAGCATCTCTCTGGTAAACAGATGGAAAGATTTAGACCGATGGTTTGACGTGCCCACAAACTTGGACCGCGTTGGTACCATATTAAGGAGGGAAAAAGAAATAAGAAAGTGGTCCGACCACAAAACTGGCTTAGGGAGATCTATCTCGATAGGGAGAGTAGAAAAGATCTGGTCCAGCGTGTGGCCCTTCTCATGGGACGGTCCTACCACATAAGGAACTAATCCGAGCACAGAAGTAATATCAAATAATTTTTGGGTATCCGGGTCTGAACTGACATCCATGTGAATATTTAGATCGCCTAACAGAAGGCAGTGATTAGATCTGAGACAAGGAGTCGAAAGGGCTGTCTGTAATTCATCTAAAAATGACCCCGTCGAGCCTGGTGGTCTATAGACAAGAATCCCTGTACAAGCCTGGGAGGATGAGAGCTGAAAGGTGAAGCCAAGGGCTTCACTGCCCTGAATATTATCAACCGGAAAGGTGCGACATGGTATGCTCTTATTTACTATCATCGCCACTCCACCGCCTCTACTGGACGGTCTATCTTTTCTAAATATATTGTAGGCGGAGGGTATGGCATTAGCCAAATCAGGGGCAGACAAATCAGACAACCAAGTCTCTGTCAGGAATAAACAGGAAATCTTAGAATCCTGTAATAGGTTCCAGATATCCATAGCATGGCAGGGTAGGGATCTGGTATTGAGTAATATACATTGATGATTCAAGGGTGCACTAACCTTAGAGGAGTGGTAGCAAGCAGGAAGGCGCCAGCCACAGTCGCTGCAGCCTTTCCTTAGAGCCCTTCCTCCGGGGAATACATGATGGCAGAGACTATGCGGAGGACGGAGAGAACATAGCACGGCGCTAGAATAAGTAAACATAATAAGGCACAGTGTGAAAATAGGCCAAATAGCGGTCAAACAGCCGGCCGTCCTGCCCCGTCCGCCTACGTGCCGCTGACGGGCGCAGACGGGCAGGACTCTGGCGCGACTCAGGCGCAGAGAGGGCGCCACACCTGCGCGTCACCGCTGCGCGTTGAAAGAGGTGGAGCTTTAAATAGGCTGGCTGAATCACGGAGAAAATACCTCTCCTATGTACCTGCACCAAGATGGCGAATATATAATTCTTACACAGTTTATAAAATCAATTAAATATTTAATGATACATTAATAATAATTATTCATTATCGAATTACTTTCCCACGCGATACTCCTACCAAACTAGCAACCCATAACTCAAATATAACTAAAATAAAACAGCAATAAATAATGTACATATTTAATAACCCATTCAATAATTAATAAATAATTATTAATTAATGTTTAAATAATTGTTACTTAACTCCCACATTACCCTACAAACCCTGAAATCGACACTTAAAACATAACACAAAGATATGATTATACAATATACATAATTATTCATCAATTAAATAAATATGTAATTATAAATTAATTATGAATAATCACCTAATTCCATTCCTATCCTATACCCCTACAAACGTAGCAACCTGCACCAAACATCTAAGTATAATAAATCATTATTACATAATATACATAATTAATTTCAAGCACATTAGTATTTTAAAAGTATTAATAAATTAATTATTAAATACTACTCAATTAACATCCCACCCTATCCCTCTACAAACCCACTAACCTATTACGACACTATAAATTACTATTAACAATTAGATTCTTAACCACTTAAAATTACAAGCTATATTAAAAAAAATAGTAACAACTATACAACCAATACTAACACATAAAACTATTACCTACAAAATCATATTCCTGACAATGATATTTCAGCATCACAATATTTTTGTATCTCAATATATTTTTGGGGATATTTCTGTCTCCCGATATTTACAACTCAATATTTTGTTCAAATACCGCTTTATTTTGGCAAAAGGAATGGACTTGCCTCTTTACAAGCCTGTTTAATCTTCCTCAACTTCCTGCACCATAATCCAGTCTCCTCTTACTTTACACTCAGTGAAGAATTGTTCCCCGTTGAAAGTCATCTATGTTTGACTTGCCGACGGATGTACAAAATGTCTCTCCTTGAGATTACTCCTTAACCCCTTGCGTGCGCATGACGGAACCATGCTGTCATGAGCCACAGGCGTTGTGTGATCATGACGGCATGGCTCCGTCATGCTGGGGCCGCTCCGCCCGCGCGGCACTGATTCCCTGCATGTGCGGGCGAATTGATGAGTGGGCGTGGTCATGACGGACCCACGCCGTCATGAGCACACGCCGCCTGTGACTCATGATGGAGCGGTTCCGTCATGAGCACGGAAGCGCCACGCTCACCCCCTAACCCCGACGACACAGCGGAATTCGCAGCGCAGGGAAGGGGTTAAAGGAAACAACTCCTTCTGTCCGAATCATAAGATGTCTGTGACCCCTTCGGAGACAAAGAAATAGGATGGCCAATGTTTTACGTACCAGCATATTCTAGAAAAATTACCAATGCCCACTGACCTAAAATAGAGAGACTTCAAGCAAGCAGCCCTCCTGATTGCATCCTTATAGTGAAATGTTGACTGTTTTCCAGACCCAAACACTGTAGCTAGTGCTGGATACTCATTTCCGAATCAGCTCTCAGGTTACCCCTATCACCCCTCTCTATGAGACAGGTGAGGAAATTGATACCCCGGTTTGGGCTCTGCCTGTAGCTGTCTGTTTTCAATCTGAAGGCAGGTGGGTCTGCCATGCCCCCTCTGTGATGCTGGTGTCCAGGAAACGGGAGTACAAATCACCATAGTGAAACATCAGCATCTGAAGTTCACATTTCTTGTTTTCCTCACCTCAGTTATAGTGGTTAGACCTAGGGCTTTCGAGCTTCCGTTTTCTTATGCGATGTTTACTTTCAGATAGCAGCTATATAAATAAATCAGCCCTTCAGTGCTAGTAGACTAGACAAACAGAGATTCCATCCCTCTTATGCACACAGGCTCTTGTCCTCAGCCTTTTTTAGAAGGATGCTTTTAAATGTACATTACTTTAGAATACATTTGTTTTCTTTTAGATATATCACGTCCGAAAATAACATAAAATGACAAGATTTTATTGATATTTACTCAAGATGTTCTGCAATCAATGTAGGCTTCTGCAACTGCCTCACTCCCCGCTTTCTGAACAAATGGACGGTAAAACAGACTTCCGTTCTATGCAACTCGGCATGGTTCATTTCACATGATGAATTAGAGAAAAATGTGTGTACTTGGCATGATGAATTAATATTAAGCCATGCGGCATCAGTCCATGCAGCGAAATTATGGTTTTATTGATAGTGAAAGAGAGGGCACTGTAGCCAATCACTCTTCACACTCTAGTTATCTGAACTTCCATTAAATGAAGTTTAACAGGAAGTACATTATTACTACAGGGTACTTAATTAAAATTATGACAATCCAGAATGCTCATAAAACTTTAAAATGTTAATTTATATTTGGATTTTTTTAGTCTGGTATTTTTAAAAACTGAACGTGTGTCACTAGGGCCATAGAAGAAATTGAGCTTTTGAGTGAGGTGGTGAAAACCCTCCTCAAGCAAACACAACAAATCTCTTCAGGGTGAACAACAAAAGTCACCTAATTAACTTGTGTTTAACGCTCTGCTAGCTTAGCAAAAAAACTGTCAGATTTAACTTAAAGGCACTGTGCTATGTATTTATGCAGCACACAAACACTAATAAATTGAAAACATAACACAAGTGATAACCCACACCAATTTAGAAGAATAGAGTCAAATTTAATCAATAAAATGAGACCAAAAATACAAACATCCAATCCAGAGAACCAGAGATATGCAATTTTAAATGCTTAAGTAAAAATAGCGTAAAAAAGCAGAAAGTCTAACTGTGGGTGCCTGGTTGCACTAGACTGGAACAAAGTCACATGTTCTGGCTCACCACAAAGGAGTACGGGCCAGATTAAGGAACCAGGTCTGGCCTGCTGAAAAAGTTACCTTCTCAAAGTTTGACACAAAGTTCAAAATTTCATGACTTCACAGGAGGAGTTCAACTGTTGTCAGCCAAGGGTCCAGGACTTGGGGAGGAACCTCTTGGGTTTCAGGAACTGTTCGAAGGTCTATTATTGGTAGGGGTAACTATGCACCTACCACTAGCAATAAAGCCACCAACACAATATAAGGACCAGCCAAGGTTTCAGTGCATTAGCCCCTGGCCCAACCCTTGGTAGCTGGCTATGAGCAGGCAGGCTTAACTCAGGCGACAGGTATGTACAGCATTTAAAAACACCAATACCTTCAATAAGTAAGACACAACACAAAATATAAATTGCAAACAAATTTATAAAAATAGGAAATATTTTTATCTTTAAAATGACACTAAAATGACAAAAATCCAGAGTAAGGAACCGGAGATATGAACTTTTTAAGATGATACACTTTCTAGTGCTTAAAAATGTATTTACCCAACTTGGAACATCTGGTCGCGCTTGACCGGGACAAAGCCAATGTTTGAGGTTGACCGCAATGGAGTCCTTGTTGGATACAGTAAGCGGGGGGGGGGGGCGCTCCCAAATTTAACTTCACAGTTAGAAACGTTTCTGGAGGATTTTCTCTCGACTGAAAGCAAGGTACAGGCCGGATTCGCAGTGGGTTCACCATTCAGCGGGAGCCCCAGGCCAACGCCTGGAGGTCTTGAGCTCTGGAGCTTTCAGCGGTATGAACCTGAAATCCAGGCCAGGTCCCAGTTGACGGTATCCAGCTTGACTCTTGACGTCGGGTCGGTACACTTCTGGATCTTTTTCCAAAAGTTGCTCCAAACTTCTCCAAACTTTTGGAACTTCCTCCTGAAGTTCCTCTTGAGGGTTCAAAGTTTCCAAAACACAAATCCAAGGGTCTGGAAGCTCTGAGATGGTCCTTGGAAATTTGTGACTCCAGTTCACATAATGCACCCGGCTAAATCCTTAAAAGTATACTGGACGCACTGCAGGTTGGAGACATCTTGAGGGAGAGGATGCAGGGAAGCTCTGTTAACCTGTTACTTTCAGGGAGTCCACTCCTTAATCCTTTTTGAAGCAAGGCAAAGTCCTCAGGGCTGTAGTTTCAAGTGTGTAACAGCAGCAGATTACAATCCTTTGAGTTGCAGATAAGGGTGCCAGAAGGGCGGTCCTCCTTCTCCTTGTAATTTCAGGCAGCAAATCTGAGTTGCTATGCAGCTCTCACTGATCACATGATCTGGGGTGACAAGCAGAGGGGAACACCTGTCCAATGAGGTGCAGGGTGTCACCCAAAGGCACAACAGCTTCCTCCAAAGTGTAGTATAGTCTTGTCCCACAAAGCACTGCACTTTAAACCTCTCTGGGACAGTAAGTCCTGGCTAAACGAACATACTGGTGTGGCTCATTCCTATTAATACTCCCCCTCCTGACCTCCTGCAAAATCCATTTATGTGACTGCCATCTTGGTGGGGGGTACAGGAACAGTGGGTAGGCCTGGCTGGAATTCCTTACTGTACTGTTCTCTTTCAAGCCCATTTTGATTTTCCCAGCCACCGTCCTTGCCTGTTCTCTGCAGGTGCAGAGCTCCCCCTACCAAATAACCTCTGCTCAATGCAGGCCACATATCACCTCATTAAAGCAGTTGGACGAAGTATGTTAAGGCTGACCAATTAGGATAGGATGCTAGAAGGCTGGATTTTGGCTAACAGGAAAGAAAGTTCTATAACTTATTTTCTGTATTAGTTATGATAAATTCAACAGTGGAAAGTTGTTGGATTTATCATTACCAATCTTTAAGTACTTGCATGACATTTTAGCTCCTCCCTAGCAATATTTACACTTAAATAATTAATAGTCCAATGTTAGCCTACGGAGCCAAGCATCTACACTGGGGAAAACAAAATTGGGGGTTTTCCATCACCAGGGCAAATAAACATCTTTTATAATGTCCCTGCTTATAGTTACATAGTAACCCACCTCTGGTGCACCTAGGGGGAACATTAGTGGCGACTTGTATGTAAACATAAGTTAGATTACTACTTTGGAAGTACCTTTAATTCCAAAGTCGAATTTGCATATAATTTACTGTTAAAGACAGTCAGCAAAGCAGGGCTGCCTTTACAATTGACAGCAGGCCACACAGCAGTGCACCCTCCAGTGCAGGAAATCTACTCGGTCTCTAAACCTCTCTGCTCTATTATATAACGTGAAATCATAGGTAGTTTGAATCCCCCTTGCCGTATTATATACTAAGGACTTACAGGTGTCTGTTATTGTCAATTGTAATTATACCTAATTACCATATACATTTTTCATCAGAGCACTGGCACTGGGCCTGGTTAGAGAGCCCAGGGTACAATAAGAGTCAGTTACCTCCAGTATCAGTCAACAAATGGGGATGATTAGGGCAAAAATGAGGACTTTCTCAGAGGAACCCAATCCAGCAGAGCCCAGCAGGTCTTAGGCAGGTCCAGAAAGATCCATTTGCAGGTCTAGGCAGGACAGTTGCATAAGGTCAAGTAAGCAGTTACAGAGAGGCCTCTGCAGTTTGTTGAGTCCCTGAAGCTCAGAATAGGAGGTCAGCCAAATGACCCTTGGCGTTACTCAGACTAGCCTGTAATGAAGGGAGCAGATCCAGTCTTCCTTCTCATAGAGCAGCGCAGGCCTCAAGCAGTAGGATAGTCCTCTGAAAAGCAAGGCAGTCCACAAGCAGCAGGGCAGGCCTATGGGGAACAAGGCAGGCCTCAAGCAGCATGGCAGTCTTTTTGTAGTAGCATGGCAGTCCCCTGAAGAACAAGGCAGGCCTCAAGTAGCAAGGCTGTCCTCTGGGGAATAATACAGGCATCAAGCAGCAGGGCAATCCTCTGTGGGTCAAGGCAGTCTTTCTTCTGTAATAGTCACAGGCCCAGGAGTGTATTGATGAGTGGCTCTGGAAGTCAATATGTATACCTCCTGACCCCCTTTGAAGTGGCTGAAATTTTTAGTCCAACCCAACATCTGGTATTGAAAAGTTCCTTCATTCCCCTTTCATCCCCTGCTCAGACTAAGAGGTCTAGTGTAGCAAAAGGCTGGTGTCAAGTTCCTTTGCGAGTGTGCTGGTCGCAGCCCTTTGAAATGGAAGTGGGGCAGGAAAGAGCTCCGTCCCTCCAATCCTGGCAAGATAGCCCTCTCCCAGCTACACTCTGGCCCTATTGTTCACTGTCTGGGCCCAGTACATATTCCTGATCGGGGAGCAGTGAACAGGCCCAGGCTGCTGGAAACTCCTAAAACGCTTCAGAAAGCTTTGGGCAGGAAAATGGCAACTTTCTAAAAGTGCAAAAAGGCAAATGCAGGATGCTTGTTTCCGGTAAAGGGAGGACCTGGCTTGGCAGTTCAGGCTGGACTGTTCCTATGAGGAACAGGGTCAGAACTGATTTGCATATGGCTGGGTCCAAACTGGGGATGCGTGGTTAGTAAAAGAACAATGGATTAAACCAATTTTTTTGTTACTGGGGTGAATGTCTACATTGTTCAGCATTCCGTCCATCATTTGTTCCTTTTGCGTTTGTCGCCCTAAGTGGGAAGGGTATGCCCAGATGTGGGTCCTGTGCTCACTGCACTACTGGATTCAAGCTAGCTTGTGTCGTGTCCATGCTGTGCGCAGGGGTGTACACCACACACAGGACGCAGGTTAGTTTACCACTTCTTTATTCTTACATCATCCAGTTGCTTGTCCCCACGTCCGTCCACGTCTCTGTCCTGGTCATTGTCCGCCTCCTTCCTGTCCCGTCACCGGATCTGGTGTCCGGTGACCTGGTCACTCTGCCTGAGGACCCACAGGGTCCTACTGCCCTACTGTCAGTCGCCCACACTGTCGGATCCCAACATCTCCGTCACGACATCTCCCCCCTTGTTGCAAACAAATGTTCGTGACACATTTATCATAGTCCTCATTCACAGTTATATTGATGAAGGTGAAAGAATGAGAGAGAGAGAGAGAGAGAGAGAGAGAGAGAGAGAGAGAGAGAGAGAGAGATGTTGTTCGATGGCCCAGAGGCCTCTTCGTTTACACCTCTTCAATTAGTCTCTTTGGTTCCATGTGTTTCCTTCTTGATCGCTGTTTCCTGATATCCGCTTGAGCTTCTTCCTTTTGTGTGCCTTTCTATAATTCTTGCTTTGACCTTTCCGCTTCTCTTGCGTCTGCCTTGCTGACATGCGAAAGGTGCCCTGTGACGTGACACTGGCCAAACTGCCGCCTTTGCCATCCGTTCTTTTGCTTTCGTCATCTTCAATTTGCCTCCGGGGATCTCGTTGCTCCATTTCCTCGCTTGTCCTTCTTTGACCATCGCAATGCCTCCTTTCTTTCTTTTCCGTTTCGTCGCATGTCTTCCTTTTTTCTCCTGAGCCTTTGTTGTTGCGTTTGCTGTTTGAGCTCTTGCAGCAGTGTCTTCTTGTTCCACGCTTTTTCCTTTCTTGTGTGTGATAGTCTCACTCTTCTTCATTCTCTCATTGCCACCACCTGTCTTCGGTAATTTTTTTTTTTTTCTTTGTTGATGTTGTGTCACCTTTGCTACCAGTTCTATTTCGTTGCCATCTGAATTTGGCTTTCTGCGCTGTCCCCTGTCAGCGTGTGCTGGGTCGTCCTCTGCCATCATAGCAAACCTGATCTCTTTCAATTCTTTGTGGTGCTCTTCGGTCCATGTGACACGTTTTCCTTTGTTTGTTAGCCCCTTCGGTGGGGTGCTTGTGATGGCATCATCTTCTTCCAGTCTTTCAGTTGCCATGAGACCCATCATTTGCGTTGTGACGTTGCTCAACAGGCACGGCGCTGTTTCGTCTGTGAACTTTCCTCGCTCCATTCCTTTTGCGTCTGCTGTCGCTCTAGCCTCCGCTCTTGCTAGGGCCAGGATGTTTTCTAGTGATGTTGGCTCTTTTAGTATTTCTGCACGGAAGCTCTTGTCACGGCATCCTTCTATTATTCGCAATCTTATTGCTTGTGTGTTGTCAAATTTGTCAAATTCACAATGCGTTACAAGTTTCCTCAGTCTTGTCGCAAAGTCATCTGGTGTTTCGCCTATTTGTTGAGACGCAGTTGCGAAATTGTATCTTTCAAGATCAATGTTTCTTTGCTGGTCAAATTTCATTGTTAAATATTCCTTTAGTCTTTTATAAGTAGTTGTTTCCTTTGTTGGTAGCGTCACTAGGAGGTCCCCAATGTCATCGCCTGCATACTTTAGTAATAGACCCAGTTTCTTTGCCTCTGTCACATCAGTCTCTTCCATGTATCTCTCCAGATGTCTGATCCAATTCTCCCACCTTATTCCTACTTGTGGCTCCGACAAGTTGAATGGTGGTATTTTTCTGTATTGTGCACTTTGTCTTTCTGGCTTGGGGTCTGTCATTTCTTCTTTTCTGTGCTCTTCTTGACACTCTTTCGTGTGCGCTTCCTGGTATTCTTTTGTTCTTTCCCGTGCTCTTTCTGGCACTCTTCTGTTTCCCGTGCTCTTTCTGGCACTCTTCTGTTTCCTGTGCTCTTCCTGGCACTCTTCTATTCTCCGTGCGCTTCCGGCACTCTTCTATTCTCCGTGCTCTTTCTGGCACTCTTCTGTTTCCTGTGCTCTTCCTGGCACTCTTCTATTCTCCGTGCTCTTCCTGGCACTCTTCTATTCCCCGTGCTCTTCCTGGCACTCTTTTTTTTTGTTGTTATTTCTTCTATTATCTTTTTCTTTTGTTGTTTCCCGTGCTCTTTCTGGCACTCTTCTGTTTCCTGTGCTCTTCCTGGCACTCTTCTATTCTCTTATTCGTCCTTGTCACTCTTTGTTCTTTCTTTATTTTCTTCTTTGTCTGTGCTTTGTTCTCTTGTATCTTCTTTATTTGCACCTGTTCGTTGTGCTGTCACCTTCTCTTCTGTTCTTTGTTCTATTGCTCCTTGTTCAACCCTTGTTTTCTTATTTTGCCTCTTTTTGCCTTTGCATATGCTTCTTTGTTCCTTTTTCTTAATTCCCTTTCTTCTGTTGCTGTTTCTCCTGCGCCAAAGTCTTGTCACGTTGCTCCTTTCTTTTTTTTTTTTATTTGTTATTTCTACTTCTCTCTTCCTTTCTCTTTTCTCTATATTTTCTTTTCTTCTTTTCTTCTTCTTTTCTCTTTATTTACTTCTTATCTCTTTATCTTCTTTCTTCCTCTTTATTTTCTTCTTTTCTCTTTATCTTCTTTCTTCTCTTTATTTTTTTTTTTTTTTATGTCCTTTCTTTTCTGTCCTATTTCTCTTTTATGTCTTTTATTTAGCCTTCTCTGACTTCTTCCACTCTCTTCTGCTCCTTTCTTTTGTCTTTCTTCTTCTTCTTTCTCTTTGTCGATTTGTCTTTCTCTTTATGTCCTTTCTCTTCCTTTCACTTATTATTTTCCTTTTTCTTATTGCACTGTCTTCTTTCTTTCTCTTGTTGCCCTTTTTCACTTGTGCGCCCTTTTTGCACTTTATTTATCCTTTATTCTTCACTCAAACTTTTATTTTCTTTCTCTTTTCAGACTTTTTCCATTCTTATTTTCTTTTTCTTTCTGTCTTTCTTCTCTATTCCTTTTTTATTATTCGCGTTCTCCCTAATTCACCTTGTCTTATGCTATTCTTCTTATTTGCCCTTTGCCTGGCTTTGAAATGTCTGCTCAGCTGTTTCCCTCTGCTCTTTTCTTGAATGTCCCATTCATAAATCTTTATCATAAAAGTCTTCTTGTAGCAGCTACACCCCTTGCCACAACTGTCCTTTGCTGTATGTTCTTTTCATTCCCTTCCTTTCCGACGTTATTTGGCCTTAAAATGGCCGCTCCATTCTTTTTGTCCTTCTTTCCTCGTCAAAAATGGCCGCCACCGTTTTCGCGCAGTTTCGCGGTCACAATCACATTGCCTGATCATAAGATGGCCGCCACTTCAAATATAGTTTCTCTCCACAGACATACGAGATCACTTGGCCGTGTTCACGACATCTCCCCCACAGGCCAGCGAACCACTAGTGGAGAGTCAGCATCTCTGCACCCCTTTCGCTGGGGCCGGCCCACTGCTGTTCTCGGTGCTATTCTCTCAACTCGCCCCATTCAAATATGGCCGCCGAGTGTCTGGATGCTCTCGCGACGGCTCGCTTTCGCCTCTTCAACACACTCCCCTTTTTTTTTTTCAGCGCTTACCGCATCCGCGCTCGTCTTCACCGGGATGTGCTCCCACGTCGCTGCTCAATGGGCATTCTTTCTTTTTGTCTCCTGCACTTCCAGGGTGGGCTCCTGGTGTGTCTCCAGCCGTCAGTTTCCGCACTGTGACCCACGCGGCGTTCGTCACTTTCCCTCGTCGCCAGTTGTCGTGTCCATGCTGTGCGCAGGGGTGTACACCACACACAGGACGCAGGTTAGTTTACCACTTCTTTATTCTTACATCATCCAGTTGCTTGTCCCCACGTCCGTCCACGTCTCTGTCCTGGTCATTGTCCGCCTCCTTCCTGTCCCGTCACCGGATCTGGTGTCCGGTGACCTGGTCACTCTGCCTGAGGACCCACAGGGTCCTACTGCCCTACTGTCAGTCGCCCACACTGTCGGATCCCAACATCTCCGTCACGACATCTTGGCTGATGAGGGGTGATGCCCCAAAACTGGTCCCAGGATGCTTGTTTCCGGTCCAAGGAGGACATGGCTTGAAAGGTCGGAGTGGACTGTTCTCATGAGGAACAGGGTCAAGACTCATTTGCATATGGCTGGGTCCAAACTGGGGTGGCGTGATGAGCAAAAGAACAATGGATTAAACCCAGATCTTTGTAACTGGGGGTGAATGATGTCATTGTTCAGCATCCCGTCCATCATTTGTTCCTTTTGCATCTTTCTAAAAGTGGCATTTTCAAAATGGTAATCTAAAATCTAATTTTACTGTTAAAGAGGATTTTAAATTTCAATTTGAGTCCAAACAGGAAATTTCTACCTGCTCCAAATCAAAAGGTGGAACTGATTAACTGTAATAAGTTTAGCCAATGTTATCTTATTGGAGAGGTTGACCTAAAAATAGTAAAAAAAGGAAGTTAGGGGCTTTTCACTACCAGGACATGTAAAACTTAAAAACACGTGTCCTACTTCTTAATTAGAATGTACCCTGTTTAGAACCTACTTTAGGGCTAACTTACATGTATTAAAAAGGAAGGTTTATTCCTGTGAAAAGGTTTATTTTGAAAAGTCATATTGGCAATTTAAAACTGCAAATCAGGCTGCTAGGAGGCCTGAAAAATGTTTTAAAAGGCTATTATTCTTATGTGGCTCGAGCACTGCAGCCCACTAGTACCATTTAATTCACAGGTGCTGGATATCCATGGTACCGCATAGGAGCGACTTACAAGTAAATTAAATGTACCAATCAGGTGCAAGCCAATTGTACCATGTTTTAGGCACAGAGCACAAGCACTTTAGCACTGGTTAGCAGTCCGAAAAGCCAACAAAAAGATTGGGGGTAACCCCGCATAGAGGGCCAAGTTCAACTGGCCATTTCTTAGTAAGAATAAGTGATATGGGGAAAGAGAGTATGTTTCTGTAACAAAATGGAGCTAGAACTAAGGGCCTTATTGCAAATTTGGCAGATGTCCCTTCCTCCGAATTATAAGTGATTTATATCCTATGGTGCCCTGCAATACAGGGACATGGATATCTGCCAGGTTTTGATTAAGTATCCTGTCCATCAAATTCCGAATTAGACCCTAAAAATACACATACACAGTAGTATTCTTTAGTGGATTGTCCTAGTCTATAAGGAGGTAGCATGGTAAATAGTCAAGTATGTTGGTGGCCAGTCCGCTTGTAACTGAGATGTTTAGACTCCGTTCAGCTTTCAATCAGTGTCACCACACTAGAACATTAACAATATGACAGCATGCATATCAATGGGGTCTTAACCAACATACCGACAAATCATACTAGTGAATGATATGGAGTGGGGGGTATATGCAAATCAATACAGAACCACTGAACATTTCAGTCTTGTTTCTCAAGGAAACCCAGAGGACAGGATTGTATTATGGCTTTACAGAGCAGTAAAGAGAGTTTTTTTTTTTTGCAATTATGGGTTCCAGCTGCTTTTGATCTTGACTTACATCCTTGGAACTCATGCCAGCTCTAAAGTATGTTGGAGTTCTCCTTGATTCAGAACTATACATGCTCCACCAACTAGAGTCTGTGGTGAATAAATTAGGTGCTAGCTGAGACCGGTAAGGGACGTGGTATGCAATCTATCATTCTTAAAATAAAATAATGAGTTGGTTATTTTTTTATCTCCATATAGGCTGTACTATTGTGACTGGCATTTACTATCTAAAGCCTGATAAAGTTACTTACTAATATACACCAGAGTCTGGCAAAGAGTCACTTCTTTATTTTTAATGGAAGACGCTGCTGATGTCAGAGGCTTCACTGAATTTACCTGTTGTAGGGATATAGGATATTTAGGCTCTGTGTGTTGGAATCAGGTCTCTTCCAAAACAAATTTATGCTTGATATGCTGATACCTACATTCTGTGATTTTATGTTACTTGTTATGAAATATGTGCGATGTTTCTAATTGTGTAAAATTTACTATTATTTAAAAGCTATCCTTCAATGGTTCAAGGTGCATTAGAAATTTGTAAAACAAAATCTGTATTCTTAAGAACAGGACAAAGTCAGTAATGTAGCAAGGATTCCAAGGACCAAGGTGCAAGCAAGAAAAATGTCCCATTGACCTCTGTTAAGGTAGAAAAATACAGCAATTATAAGTATTACATTTCCCCTATGGGTTCTGTGCTCCGGTGCCAGCGCACCCGCAGTTCCAATAGTGGCTACTACCATGGAGAAGGTTTAAGAAGATTGCCTTTAATTAAATCCGAATAAAAACGAGTACCCAATAAAAAGGGCGTAAAACATTATATGTCCCTTTGTCATTCATGAGAACTTCACAAAGATTTCAAATCTTGCTGCACACAATCCATATACATTTTTTGGACCTGCTACTGACTAAGGGAAATTGTGTCCGAGAAATCACACCCTATCTCTGGGATTACTGGTGTTCAAACACATGAAATACACCCTGCTGCGTGCCTGCTTGAAGATTGTATTGCATGCAAAATACCATTTCAAGAATTTAGCGAAGATTATATTTCATAAATATCATTTTGACAGAATGTAAAGTATGTTTTTCATGAAAGTAGTATTTGAGCAGCTGGACATCTGGACTGTATAAAGGAAACACAGTTTCCAACATATGTCAATGGAAAACGCCCAAAAGAACCCTGAACAAACAGACTGAAAATTTCTGAAAACATGTTAGCTTTTTTTGCAATGATGAGCTGCAATCCACGATTCTCTCTGCGTTATGTTCTCTCGCACAGCTTACTATTTACCAATATTTACTTTACTGTATTGTTTATACTTGATACATTTGCGTTTTAAAGATTAAGGAACAACAAATGACCTATGGAGGTTTAAAACCAGCCAGGCAACAGAAAGAAAGGTGAGAAAAACAATGGCATTTTGGCCAACCAAAGGAGGGCAAAATGTTTAACATGATACACCATATAGGAAAAATGCTAATAGTGTGCTTCAGATATCAAATATCAAGCAAATGCTAGTGGTATGTAGGATCTATCACTATTAAGAGAGTTGGTGTCTATGGACTGTGGCAGGACAGTTCATAAATAATTTACATATGTATTTATTTCTTTATCATGCAGTACATTTGTAGATTGGCAATATGCCAACAGAAGGCAGCTTCAGAGATCTTTGGCAAGAAAGGGGGCGAGAGGCACTAGTGGATAGTCAATAAGGTTTTCAGATGCCAGCTTCTGCTAGTTGATCTACATTTTCCATGAGTGTGCCTCAAATGTGGGCTCCCTGAGGGAAGGGGTCCGGGTTCAGGATGACCAGAATTTAGGCATTATATAAAGTTTGTGATTGTGCCAAAATGGTGAAGTTGTAATTATATTGCTTCTATTTGACTTTTACGTCATTAGAGCTTTGCCTGCAGGGCAGTCCTGGCCGTAGCCGGCACCAGGCATTTTCCCGGTGGCCCAGAAGGGTGGGGGCTGGTTTTCCATCGGTGTGGGACAGGTTTTGTTATTGGGGCAATATCGGCCCTCTGTAACAAAAGTGGCAGCAGTGCTAAAGCAGCCAGCAGCAGTGCTAAAGTCTCACCAGTGCTTCTCACTAGCAATAGACGGTCCAGATGAATTGCCAGGGTTAGTTGCCTGTTTCCCTGTACCACCATTGAAGTGGTAAAGGTCTTCCAGTGCCTTACAGATGACAATTGTGGGCTTCATTTATGAGATTTTGCTGAAGGGCAGCGCTGCAAAGAATCTTTAAGATATGGCGCATTCCTGTCCTTTTCCCCTGCGCCGGCGCACAATAGGCTGCCATGTGCCAATGCAGGCATCCTTGCACCATGGTGCAAGGGTGACTGCATTATGATGCTGAATGATTTTGCACAGGAAGGGATATCAATTCAGGCAATTTCGTCTTTCTATTTTCTATGTGTAATGCATAATGCAGCACACTTAGAAAAAGGAAACAAGCATTTGCAATTCAATAGGTCTTGCATTTACGTGAGTTAAAGGTATTGGCATTGTAAATGACAATGCCTTTTATTTGTGTTTTTAAAACGAAAACAAAAATAAAAGGCATTGTTATTTGCAATGTCAAAAGCTCAAACTCGGGTAAATGCGAGACCTATTGCATTGGAAATGCTTGTTTCAATGTTTCATGTGGACATTACCATTTCAGTTTGCCATACCACTGCATCAAATGTATGCTTTGTGCATGGAGGGGGGGGGGGTAGACCCCAGATACTAGCTTCCACCTGCTACGCACGTGAAGGAGGTCAATTTAGATTAATTTATGAAAAGTTATTCTATGTGGTTAGTCATACAAAATCTTTCCAGAATCCCTCTACCTGGACCATGTTGAACATACTATAGCCGTCCTTACTATCAATAGCTTTTCAGCTGGACCTCTATCAATCAATCAATCAATCAAGACATTTATAAAGCACACTACATACCTGTGAGGGTCTCAAGGCGCTGGGGATGGAGGGGCGAGGGGGGGGGGGTGCTGCTGCTAGTGATCAAAGAGCCAGGTCTTGAGGAGTCTTATATACTGACTTTCTTAAACTGATGTAGCATGTATGGTCAACACCACTTCTGCTGGGACTTGCAGATACTGATAAAATTATGAATTGAAAAGGTGCGTTTACCTGTCCAAGGTGAAATGCAAAAAAGCCTAAAGCAGCCTTGCAAGTACTTTTCATGTTGTTGTTTAACACAGCTGTGTTTAGAGTGGAACTTGAAGCATTCTTTCTATATTTCTGCGGGAGAATCGAGACGTTGACGGCAGTGCTACAGACATGCATAATTTTAGTCTGAATATCTTGATGAATGGAGAGCGCCACAGCAGTGCAGAAGAGACTAAAAGTGGTAGTTCAGTAAAAAGAACAGTTCTCTCCCCTGTCCAAATGTAACAAGCATAGATAGACAATTTTGAGTGGCCCTTTGATGACGTCAGCTGCGTTTTTAGACCTACTGTGACATCATTCATCGGCAGGCCCCCTTAACGTCTGGTAGGCTATACATTACTTGTAATGGAGCTGCAGTAGACTACAATGCTCATATAAAGTACAAAGCATTGCTACGCCATTGATGTCTGAGGACACCATTGGTTACGACATGCGCATGGGTTCCCGTTATGTCAAGGATGACGTTCTTAATGTATCAGCGCCATCATGTGAGATCAGAAGCGCTGTGTTAAAATACTGATGCAGCAGAGAATCGAAGAACACAGCTTACGAAACCCAAAGGTTTTAAATAATACCCCGTCTTCAGTCTATTTTAAAGAGAGATTTTTAAGTAATTCATTACATGAATACTACCAGATATTACGAGGTAACCGAAACTTACTGAATTAAATTTTATACGTGTATATTGCTTATAAGTACACATTTATTTTCAGCTGAACAGACAGTGCAGTTCTGACCAAAACAGTAAAGCGCCAAAAGGTCCACAGTAATTGTAACTACAGAATCAGAGGAATGCCACACCACTAAGAACCTCGGAATCGCATTGAAACTGCGTCAGAAGTAACATCAGGTACGCACAGCAACTCGTATTGCATGGGGTAAAAATAAAGTTGAATATATAACTACAAATACAGGACGGTTTACAAAGAGCATGAAATGATGATTTACAGGTACCAGGCAATAGAGAATATCACGCAGGTATTCATGTGCGCACCTATAGACGCAGTCTCTTACTTACGCCGTGTGAGAGCCGCTTAGCCGGCACTCTTTGCATTGTGTTACTTGTAGTCCATCCTGAGTCAATTATAGCAAAACTACTAGAGGTGGGTGAGCCTCTGAATGCTCCAGCCAGACATGCTCTGGCTTGGAACCTCCAGCAAACCAAGCATGTCCAGTGTAAAGCAAGCAAGACACGCAGCCGCAAGACGCTCTCTGTGGTGGGGGAGGGGGGAGCGTTGAAGCGCACGCTTAGGCAAGCAAGCAAGAGGAAAGCCCGATGGTGCCTGATCAAGCGATGCGTGGAATACGCATGCACGCTCGTGTAGCCGCACGCTCTAGGGCAGCAAAAGTTTGTGGTGGGATTTCTGAAGCCCACTCAATAAATGTCTCGCCAATGTAGCGCATGGACTGGCTCAGGCAAGACCTAAAAAACGAGGAGAAATGAAAAATGTCTCCTTGTTGCGCATCCCTAACACTATCCCTGGGGTGGCATTAGATTCTGATCCATTCCCAGGTTTATGAATTCTGGTAAATCTGGGAATGCTTCAGATTCCATGGGTTTTGCGTGGGAACACCCACAGCAACACCCATGGAATGCCCCTTTCACGCAGTATTCTGCATAAAAGGGGCACATATTTACAAGGCCATAAAGTGGCTTTAGGTGGCCTTGTAAATATGTTGTGGCACCGGAATTCCAAAATAGTGACGTTCTGGCAGCGTAAAAGTGCTGCAGGGGCCTCATAAATAAGGTCCTGTGTTTCTCTGTGAGAAGGAGACGGTTTGTGCAAGTGAAGGCCATATGTGTCAGCAAGCTACACATGTGTACTGATGTGAATTGTGGAAGTGGGGTGAGGTCATTATGTTTTTGGTTGAGAATTGCAGACATGGAATCAGGATAGTGAATATTTAGCGGAATGTTCACTAAGGGTGTAAGTAATGTGATGTGGAGGGGTCAAAGATAGGTTGTGAGTGAGCTAATGTGACGGATAGTAGTATAAGATGTTGGGGTAGGTAAATACATTCTTAAATATGCCTTAATGCATATATTTGTTTACTATGAAAATGCAAATGCTCATGTGTACCTTAACGTTCACTGTTACATTTTATTAATCAATTGCAATGTAATTTGCACACCAGCTTGAAGATCGTCAAAAAATAGCATTACTGCATATTTACACACATTTTAAATGGACTATGGTTCTGCTCCTCCATGTCATACACTGTATATTTTTGTTGAACCGTGTTAGCAAAGTGTGGCCTCGTTTCAATGCTGGTACAATGAAGCGAGGATTTTAGAAAGTAATAGTCAGCTCCTTTAGACCTAACTGTAGCTTCTCCTTGTGCACCTCTCAGATTCCTCCTAATGGGAAGATGCAGGCACCTGTTCATTAGTTGCTGTCAGCTAGTCTTACTCCTATCACATGTTCCTGTTTCAATTCTCCTGTATTGGGTAACACTGCGTAAATCTGATCAAAAAATGCATGGATTTTAGCATTACATGCTCAAACTGATGAAGGGTCTTTGAACCTACAATTGGCTTACATTATTTTTGAATGATTGCTGCCTATTCTACATTAAATGCAATTAAGACTTGGTATGCTTTCCTGCGTGTGTTTGCGTTTACAACCTTGATTGTGGAGTGGTTGTTGCAGGGATTCTGCTCAGGAACAGAAGTATAAATGGTACCATAGAACATCAGTATGTAGGGACTAGGTCACCATATTACTTCCGTTCCTATAAGCCTGGGTCTGACTACCTATAGTGCCTCACTTGCCCTCCTAACCTTTCCAGAAAAAACTAGTGAATTTGCACCCTAGAACACAACACACAACACAACACCCTGGACCCTCTCAGGGATCATAGTAACAGGACACACCCTTTCGCTCTCTTACTCATACTTGTCCACAATGAGGTCAACAAAGACAAGAAGGAGGTTTAAAATATGTATTTAAACTACTGTGCTCTAAGATGTAGTATTAGTAGATGTAGTATTTGCATCACAATCAAAAAACAAATGCATACCAAACATATTGATAGCATGGTTAACAAACCTTATACCATAAAAGCCCTGTAATTTTATAAGACAGATTAGCCTAAACCTTTCTTACTACTGAAGCTAAATGATTATATATCAAAGATCCCTGGGAGTGGTGGTGGACTCTGTACCTTAGCATACACAGATGGACATTCTACATCTCAGCTGACGCAGTAATCTTGCTTCAGGACCTAGGCTCAGTGTGTTTTTCAGAACTCCCGTCCTCAGTTATATGACAAGACATGTTTGCTCACAAACAGCAGCTGCATTTTCGTGTTATGTCTAGGTCCTAGTACCTGACCAGAGAGAATAACAAGGGGCATTGTTGTTTGACTTGGTCTATTGTGTTCAGACTAAATCCCAGGAAAGAACAGAACACAAAAACATATGCAAGTTCTGTGTGAAAATACAAGGTGGCACAAAAGTGAACATGTTTATGTGGTAACGTGTGCAAAAGGAATGCAAACTAAAATGTGAACAGTTACGCTAACATAGTAAAATTGACAAAGGGCCATGCAGGAAACACACAACATGGTAGGTGTAAAGTTCCAGATAGTATGTTTGCTTTGATGGTGGCAGTGACTGGTTTACAACTCATGATAGCTGGATGTTTGATGTAGTATTTAGGTGGCTTTAAGCATTTTGTTGAGGAGAAAACATCAACCAACTGGATTTCTTTTTTACTCTAAAATCTTGCTTTCCTTGTGAATATTTATATTTTTTGCAGACCACCACCAGTGATGACGTTCAAGCTGCTATGAGCTTTTTGTTTTTAAAGTAAAAGGACCATGTGCAAAGTAGAATTTCAGAACAAAATAAGAGAAGAGCTAAACTTCCAACAATGTTAAGCAAACTAAATAAGAAGTAGTCCAAATGTTTCCTTTGTCATTTGCTTTAGAACTATGAAAAATGGTAAATTCCACATTAATAGTGAATGAGATGCTGGTCGTCAGCGCTGAGCGGTGAAGAAAACATGTTCTTCTAGTTTGGTAACTCCATGTTTTCAATCTTTAATGAGTTTGACAATCTAGTAACTCAGATTTCCTTCTCTCGCTGGGCACTTTTAGTAAGCCACTTTATTTTCAACATCTTTGGGGCTCACACAAACTCTTTAATTCTCCCATTATATGTTTCATTGAGACGGACAAGAGGACACAGCAGGACAAAGATTTCCCTGACACTCAACATTAATCACTATGGCCAACCATAGACAAAGTTACTCATGGCTAAGATAGGTAACACTGGTGGGAGACAACATCCCTCAGAGGTAGACTAAAGAGCATCAGTAAGAAATTCTATAAAATGATTCACTAAGTTCATCATAGATTAGATTAAACGTGTGTCTCGTGCATCTTTGTTTGCAGTCTATAGCTACAATCAGAAATAAATCACAAAAGGCAAAGAAAGTGGAAACATGCAGTGTTTAATGTGAGCCGTGGTTTTCGGTGCTGGGCACTTAATTGCGAGAACACACACTTATGACAGCTGCCACATGGTGGCACTGTTTGTGCAATTTAATGATGAGCAGAAAAACTGTTGTTTGATAATTCAATATTTATTAAAAACAACTAATACCTACCACCCAAGCCACTCGTAAAGCTTTGGCAGCCTCAAACAGACTGGATTGTCACACTTATAGCAGTAAGTTGGTTAGTAATTGAGTAAGTACAGCAGCAATGTGTGGTGTAAACTGTGGTGGCCTCACTGACGAGGGCCCCAGCACTTAATTGTTTGACAAATTAAGCACTGGAAACATGGACCACAAAATGCAACAGATTTGCACTTGCACAATAGACCAGACTTGTACTTGCACAATAGACCAGGCGGACACCAGACAGGAGTACTGACTGTAAGTTTTGAACACCTAATACACACCATAGACAAATCTAAGAGGATGTACCGCAAAGCTGGAACATACTTTTAATGGATAGTAGAGTGATCTGGCAAGAGGTGCAGACTCGATGCTGCACACTTGCATATCCGGAGTGACAGCTATAACTGGATATCTTCAGTGTGTGCCAAAAAATTCTGCAGCAGTAAGACTGACTCAGAAGTCATAAGAGCAAAGGATATCTTTAGAACCAGTGCCATTCCCAATCCATAGACATATGCAGCGTCATTTTAGCTGGTTACTCAATTTTTCTAAATACTTATGTTTTTTAGAATAGTTTCACATGTCCTTTTTAGGATGCGAAATAATGAAAACATTAATTTAGTTTGTTTCTAAAAATTAAAAAAATAAATTAAAAAAGGCCACAGACAAGCTGGGAGTATGCTGGGACATTTCAGTGTTTATTTGTCTGGAAACTTGTCATGCCAGCTGTGGGACGTCAAGACACCTGCCAGTGTGAGGAAGATGTCCCACCTCCTATTATCCTACTCACCCCCTTTATCTCCCCAAAATAGTCAAAAGCAGCACTGAACACCCATTTTACCAACAAAACAGACACAAGACTTTAAGACAATGTACTTCCAACCTATTCATAATGCTGTTTTCCCAAAACCTCTTTAACAAATGAGACCTCACAAATACATTGTCTTTCTGATAGCTTCATAATATCTTTTGTAGTAATTGCATCACTAGTACCAGGATATTTATTGCGTATTTAAAAACCTTGGTCCAATAAAATGTAGATGAGATTAATCCACGGATGAAACAAATGCAGATTGGAAGTAATTTAAAAAACAGTTATTTATGTGTAGCATCAGTTCAGAGTTAAGACTAAAGGAAAAGGCTTATTATCATCAAAAGTGCAATATGCCGGCACCAGATGGGAAATACTGCAAAGGAAAGTGGCAGATTAATCATCTGTTTATTATTATATCATATTTTTTACACAACAGTTTTTATTCTGAGTGCATGAGCTTCAACATACTAGAAGATATGGCCTCGGAGGATTGAAGCGAACCCAAGCAATTCTGTTGAGTCCTTTATCTTAAGCGATCTTACATTTTGAGTTCAGTACCATTTTGGACCTATAAAACTGCCCTGTGAGACTATTGTCCTCATTTGGTTTTTCATGATACCTGGATCGTATGTGAACAAGCAGTACAGCATCTTCGCACACCCATGATTTTATTCTTGCACATTTTTCTAGGTGTTAACAAGCAAAATTTGCACAAGGAAAACAAGAAGGAACAAGGGATAATGTGTTGAATTCGGATGGTATAACTATTGTCTCCCAACGTGCCTCATTTTGCTGCAGAACACTCTGAAACCTGCAGTAAATGTACCTCAGATAAAAACTACAAGGTCAAGTTATAGATGGTACCTGGGGCGAATTTACTACCAAGTCAGAAAGTGCCTGAAGTTGTAAAAGCCTTGTAAAAGAATATCATTAGGC
The DNA here is from genome assembly GCF_964261635.1 of Lissotriton helveticus. Lineage (NCBI taxonomy): Eukaryota > Metazoa > Chordata > Amphibia > Caudata > Salamandridae > Lissotriton > Lissotriton helveticus. The sequence goes on along the minus strand of NC_136070.1, from coordinate 1,062,863,294 downwards.
ATCAACGATTAAAGGTGAATCCTGGATATGTAAGCTAGCTGGACTGCACATTACATGAATATTATCATCAAGAAATCTTTTTTGGGTACAGGGTTGGACGGACCAGGAGGGTAGATATGTGTTTGTTAAAATCAATTTGCTGGGAAACACTCTCATACTTGGATCCATACGCACATGACACAAGCAAATCTCTGTCTCACATATTGAGATTGCTACCAAATTTGGAACAACCAAACTGATTATGGGAGGAGACTAGAACATGACAAATGATCATACACTTGACTGAACAGGACCTCCTGACAAGTATGATTTGCAGATATAGCAGTCGTGGGGGAAGGGGAACCTATAGACTGATAGACACGTAGTATCACACCTACTAGATAAATTCTATTCATTTTAGTCACAGGTACATAATACATCCTCTTGGATTGACTACTTCTTCTTTTGAGGGTTCCTCCTACAACTCCCATTTCAGATGGACATTATACCTGGGGCAATTTCTGATTACTGCCCAATCCTAGTTATATATCATTTGTGACAAACCTCCTAACAACAAGGTGCTCCCACCCTTTGGCACTCAACTGACTTTATCCCACATATTATAGGGATGGCTTGATCGAGATTAGAACCGCGAGGCTGTTTTGGGGTAAAGAAAATAGACGGGCATACATCACCTCCCACTAGGGAGGCACGAAGCTTGTCATTTGTCATTGCCGATGCCAGTGCTGCTAACGTCAGTACCATCACACCAACTAACCATCACACTTGCGCGTGACCATTGGAGTATCACAGATCAGCCACACACACCTGGATAGCTTGTAATATTATTTCTTAGCGCATTTTGAATTATTAAACACTTGTTGATGTGTTCACCTCAAAATAGGCAAATAGTGCCACGAAGTGGTCACAAGTGTCAGGGTAGAAAATTAGGTGTCGGTGCTGAGCACCGGCAAACGCCAGCTGAAGTTAAGAACTGCTCTTTAAATCACGTTTAATTAATGTGCTTTTATGTACTGCCTAGACAGTATCAGATTATTTTTACACCAACAACTCTTCTCCAAAATTGTGATTTGTCCATTTTTATGCATCTTTTTCCTTCAGATTCAGAAATGAAATTGACACTTCAGAATGAAAGTTTAATTTCATTGTCCGTTACCCATCCTCTGCTGTGCTGTGTTGTTTGATGAGATTGGGGCGATTGGCCAAGGGCCACTTTCTGCATTGCACTTTCAGAAAGGCCGTCCTACTTAGACCCTACTGTAATAGCCTGCCTTCTTATTCTTCCCTACTGATAAAGGCCCTAACTAATACACCACACTTTCAGATAGTGACTAATCAAATGCAAGTACATTTACTTTTCAGCAAAGGGGTTTTGCTTGCAGTATTCACTTAGAGTTAGAGTCAATGTACCCCACAGGGGTACTCTTTTGTGTGTCCTGAAAGAAGACACCCCTCGTTGATTTACCAGCCGTTTGGGCTCATAGGAGCAGCCCCACTCGATGCATTGCATAGATGCCCAGGCGGCAGCATGGATATAGTATTTCCGGTGCATCAGTGGTAACCGGGGCAGCAGCCTACTGGGATCAACGTGTAAATTAAATGTATTTACTTGGCACAGACGTGGCTCATCGTAATTATTTTTTCTATGCATATGCTATGTTTGTGAACGTTATGAATATAAGTGTTTGCAATTTGAATTGCGCTCATCTAAAATGTTCAGGCAATAAATACTTTCCAAGTACTGTCACTGGAGCAAACAGTAGGGTTGTAATGTGAAACCTAGAGGAGAACCCCACGTGGCTGCTTCCCGACTAGTTCTGTGTTTTTTAGTGTTTCTGCATGGAAAGCAGCATGTTTCCTGCCTGTGTTACCTCCTGAAAGTGACACTGATCATCAACACTTAGGGAGTGATGATCACTGCAAAGAATTCTGGGGAGGGGATTTTCCCACACTCTTCGATCAAAAAAATGTGCCAGGCTTGCTGGCAACACCCTTTTAATTCAGAGTATACACTGACTCTGAGTGGCAGTAGACTGGCGCTCTGAACTTAGACATATGCTCTGGATGTCCCTCCAGCTTGCAGAACAGCTTTCAGATGTGACCCTCAAAAGGGCTATGCTGCTGTCCGTGCTCCCAGTACCTGTAGCTGGTTGCTGCCATTTTCGTTCTAGCTGTGACCAAGTCTGGAGGTCTCTCCTGAAGTTCCAATCACCATCCTTGCCACTGACCTTTCTCTGTGAAAGCCCTCAGACAGCCCAAGGAGACTAGAAATGTGGGAACAATGTCTTTCAAGCCTCACCAGACACCAAAGGAGGGCTGCACAAGGCAAGTACAACTTCTACAGGTGCTGACGAGCTAAGTGTTCATTTTGCATGGAAAGTTCACTCCCACACAGCAAAAAATTATGTTATTTTCTGTTCATTATTGGCCCTTGCCATTGATGGGGTCTGGAAAATGATTAGCTTGGGCATGTAGCCAAATCAAGAAAGACTTATGTGGTCTGCGGCAAGTCCATTTTGCCTGTGGGGCTTTGCCCATTTGTGTCAGTCATACTGCATTCTGTCCCCAATTATCATTACGTTTGCCACACCCTGAGTGAGGAAAGACAGAACCAGTCCCTCTAGATCCCACACAGTGCTTAATTTGAGACTTTGGTTTCCGGTGCTCGGTACTGGCACTTAATTGTCAACACAGCACTTATGACAGTCTGCCACTTGGTGGCAATGTCTGTCTAATTTTGGAATGAGCACAATAACAGCTGTTCATTTATTTATTTATTTTATTTTATTTTGAAAGTTTTATATAGCGCGAACAAGATCTTTGCAGATAACAGAGCGCTTTACAAAGGCAGGAGGTAGGAGGTAGGGTGGGTACCAGGGGCAGCATAGTTAGGGGGATGGGTCAAACAATGGGAGTAGTACAGATAAGAGGGAGCATGAACAATAAGGTAGGGTCGATAATACAAGTAAAACCCATGTGCAAAGGAGCATGAACAATCAGGTAGGGCCGATAATACAAGTAAAACACATGAGCAAAGGAATCAAACAGTAGTACAGATCGACGCAGAGTCTTAAAGATCAAAAGTAGTAGTTCAAGTGTATTTAGCCATGAGGATAGCTTTAACTTCTTTCTTAAAAAGAAAAGTGGATGGGATGAGCCTGGTTTCAGGAGGGAGTGAGTTCCAGATCCTAGGCGCCATTCCTAAGAAGGAGCGTTTGTAGGTTCTTTCCTTCCGGAATCTTCGAGGCTTCAGCAGAAGATTGTTTGCACTTCTGGTGGTTCTGGAGCCGCCGGAGATTGTCAGCTTCTGAGTGAGGTAGCCGGGTGAGTTCAGGTGTATAGCCTTGTGCGTCATGCAGGCAATTTTCAGATGTATTCTGGCTTCAAAAGGCAGCCAGTTCAGGGATTTGAAGTCAGGGGAAATATGTGAGTGCTTTTTAGATCCAGTGATGAGCCTTGCTGCCGCGTTTAGTGAGGCTCTTAGCGGTGCAGTTGTAGTTAGGGTGAGGCCGCAGAGGGCGGTGCTGCCGTAGTCTATGCGAGGGATGATTAGTGCTTGTACTGCATTTTGGAAGTCTTTGGCTGGGAGGAAGGGTTTGAGTTTCCTCAAGGTATTTATTTGGAAGTTCGCTCCTTTAGTTGCCTTGCTGATATGCTGCTGCATGTTGAGATTGGCGTCAAGTGTTATGCCTAAAGATTTTGCTGAATCCACGATGGTCGGTTGGACATTGAGTGCAGTTAGGTATTTAAGCCAGGTTTGAGTGGTAGAGATTTTCGCGGGAGGTGAGATCAGAAGGAACTCAGTTTTCATGGCATTGAGCTTGAGGTGGTTATTGGCCAGCCAGGATTGGGTGTTTCTGATCATTGAGTTCAGACGGATAATGTCTTTAGGGGATTGCAGTTTGAGATATATGTGAGTGTCATCAGCGTACATGTGAAAGTGTACATTGGATGCTTGTAGCAGGGTGGTGAGAGGTTCCAACTAAGTTGAACAAAGTAGGGGATAGGCAGGATCCTTGAGGGACCCCTAACGATACAGGTACTGGAGAGGACATCAAGTTGTTGCTCTTGAATTTCTGAGACCGGTTGTGTAGAAAAGAGGTGAACCACTGAAGAACAGTCCCAGAAAGACCCATTCTTGTGCTTAAGAGCTCGAGTAAGTTCTCATGTTTCACAGTATCGAATGCTAAAGAGAGATCAAGAAGGATGAGGAGGCAGGTGTCATTTTGATCCAAGATTTGTAGGGCGTCGTCAATTATGTGAGTCATAGCAGTTTCGGTACTGTGCCCTGCTCGGAAGCCTGATTGATGAGGGTTGAGGAGATCAAACTGCGCTATGTGCTTTGTCAATTGTAGTTGAACGCATTTTTCCAACAGTTTGGCGAGAGTGGGAATGTTGGTAATAGGACGGTAGTTGTTTAGATCAGTGGGGTCGGCAGTTGGTTTCTTTAGTAAAGGTGTAACTTGTCCAACTTTGAGGGAGTCAGGGATTGTTCCTTGTTGAAGTGAGCAATTAATAATTTTAGTCCAGAGTGGGAGGAGCAGAGGGGTGAAGTCTTTTACAGCGTTAGCCGGAAGAGGGTCAATGAGGTGGTTGGATGGTTTCAGGGTGCTGAGTAGTCTGTCAATTTCTTCTTCAGAGTAAGTGTCAAAGGATGACCATGTCGCATTGTTTTTTGGTTCATTGGGTGTGAAGCAGTGGGGTTTGGGGTAAAGGCTTGCATCAATGAGGAGATCGCTCCTTATTTTGTCAGTTTTTTGGTTAAAGAAAGCAGAGAACTCTTCACAGGAAGGTGCATTGCCCATGGTGTCGACTGCTTGGGGTTGTTCCTTGGATTGTGATCGGATTAGCTCGAACAGTTTTTTTGGCCGGTTTTTTGCTTGGTCGAGCTGGAGTCTGAAGAAATCTGACTTTGAGCGTTTTATTTTCCTGAAGTACGCGTTTCTCTTTTTCTTCAGAGTTTTTAGGTGCAGGGCTGAGGGAACAGATCTCCAGGTGCGCTCTGCCATTCGCATGGCCCTTCTGTCTTCATTGAGACTCCCGTCGTACCAAGGGTTGGAGATCTTGGTGGAGACTCTTTTCAGTTGCATCGGTGCAGCCTCGTTGATTATTGAGGTCATAGAGTTGAGATAGTGGTCAGTTAAGCACTGAACGTCAGTAACGCCGGCAGGGGGAAGTAGGAGATTGCAGCTGTCAGGGGGTAGAGAGTTTGGATCGAGTTTCTTCAAGTCTCTTTTCCAGACTTTGGGCTTGGAGGTTTGGATAGGGATACGTTTAACTTTTTCCTTGATGAAGAATGTGACAATATGGTGATCAGACCAGTCACATGGTTGGATTGAATCAAGTTGAGTAGTGCCTTCTTTGGAGATGACCAGGTCGAGGATAGAGCCTTTGTCATGGGTCGGGCTGTTGCAAATTTGAGTGAGGTCAGAGGCATTAAGGTAATGTTTGAGGCTATTGACCACTGCGTCACTACAATCATTCCAGTGAAGATTGTAATCGCCCAGGTAAATTTGTGTGTTTTGCCGTCCTGAGTTGATTGAGATTGTGTCCATGAGTTGTTGGGAGAAGGTGATGTTGTCCCCAGGTGGATGGTAGATGATGTGTAGAGAACATACAGGTTTGTTTTCACTGATGACATCAAGGCAGATGTATTCACAGGAGGTAAGAGAAGGGGCGGTGACTTTATTAATTGAAAGGTTGCTCTTGTAAATGCATGCGATTCCACCGCCTGCCTTCTTGGACCTGTCAAGTCTAATAATGCAATAATTGGGGGGGACTAGGATATCCATGATAGGAAAAGAAGATTCAGTTAACCATGTTTCCGTCAGGATGGCGAGGTCAAGGTTCAAAGAGATGATGAGATCAGCAACCTCCGAGGCGTGTCTTTGGGCCGATCTGCAGTTGAGGAGTGCGCATTTGAGTCTGGGGGTGCAGGGAGAGGAGGAGGGATCTAAAGTGAGGGGGATTTTTGTGAGGTTGTTGGGGACAGAGCCTCTGTAGTTATGCGTAGGGTGTCTGAGAGGGTTGGAGAGAATCTTAGGAATAGGCAGTTGTGTTGTGGCTAAGACGTGACGATCCGTGACATAAGTGCAGAGAAGGGTGTGTATGTCAGGGTCCGAGAGAGTCTTGATAGTGCGCCGAGGGCGGCTGGGGGTAGTGCGAGAGGGGATAGAGGTCCAGTGTAGGGGGTGGGTAGGATGTGAGGGTGATATGTTGTTAGGTTGAGAGGTGGAGGTGGGGGGGTGTCTGGGGTGTGTGAGAAGTAACTCTTTGAGGGTGTGGAGTTCTTCTCTCACTTGGAGGAGGGTAGACATGATCATGTCCAGCGTGGGGTTGGGTACAGAATTGGGGGTGGGCATAGATGTAGAGCAAGTGTCTTGATTAGTGGAGTGGGGGGGAGGGGGGTGGTGGGGGCGTTAGTGGGGTGGGTGGAGTTGGTGTTGGAGGTGTTAGTGAGTGTGTTGGTGTTCGGGTAAGTAGGGAAGTTGGGGGAGGAGGGAGTGGAAGTGTTAGAGAAGGTATTGTTGTTATTGGATGGGGAGTCAGTGATAGGGGGGGTGAGCCAATTGTGGGACGTGTGGGGGCTGGGCGTTGTGGGGATGACGGTGTGGTAGCAGGGAGTGAGAGTGGGGGGGAGAGGTTGCGGGAGGAAAGAGGGCCAGGAGTGGCAGGAGTGCACAGAGTGGGGGGGAGAGGTTAAGGGAGAGATGAGGGCCAGAAGTGGAGGGAGTGCAAAGAGGGGGGGGGGAGACGTTGAGGGAGAGATGAGGGCTAGGAGTGGAGGGAGTGCGAAGAGAGGAGGGGGAGATTGGTTGGGAGAGAGTCATGTTGTGTTGGGTGCAGTCGGGTGGGGTTTGTTGTTCTGAAATAATAGTAGGATGTGAGGGGTTCTCGTTAAGTGGGAGTGGGGTGGAGGGGGTGGCGGTGTTAATGGCGAAGGGGAGATCCGCGTCTGGGATTGAGGAGTGTGGAGTGTATGTAGCCGGTGAGTGAGAGAGTAGAGTACTGGGGGGAGGGAAGAGGTGCGTGTTAATTATGGGTGGTGCTGTGAGGTCGAGGATGTTGGTATTAGAGGCCTGATGGTGTGGGAACCGAGCATTGGAAATGTATTCTTTGAAAGTGGGGAACAGGTTGTCAAATAGGTCAAGGTTTCTGTCTGTGGATTGAATTAGGATATTACCGTTATTGTAGATAGTGATGGATGCTCTAGCTGGGTAGAGATGGGATGGTGTGGTGGAAAGTGTTATGCCATGGGCAGTTTTCCTGGTGGTCGATATGGTGAGTAAGGTGAGGAATGCTTTTCTCCATTGTGCTCTGCGTATAGTATAGAGAATGATATCGGTGCTCTTAGTACCATTGATCATTAATGCAGTATCTATTAAAAAGGATTAATACCTGCTATACCAGCTATACCTGCTATACCAGTATCTATTAAAAAGGACTAATACCTGCCGCCAAGCCATCCTTATAGTGTTGGGGCACTTGGAATTGACTAAATTGTCACCCGTGTAGGAGTGTGATTGTTTGTAGTTGTCATGGTACAGCCATTGGTAGCGCTAGCAGGAGCAATGGGTGGTGCACGCTGCAGTGGCCTTCTGAGGTGGGCCTGGCACTTATCTTTTTCTAAATTAAGCACTGGTCCGGTCCCATTTTGTGCTTTACAGTCACCAATCATAAAGTCAGGAGGTAGGCATACTGCCTGGACATTGTAAATGCACCTCCCAAAATGTTTGACACTGTCCCCCTTCATTTGCGAACTGCTACTGTAGGACACTGCCCCTTTCGCGAGGTCGCTCCCACTATTTTGCCTGATTGTTTTTTCGACTCTGCACACCTTGACACTTCTGCGTTCGGAGTCACTGGCTCTAAAAATGCTCTTGCAAGGCAGCAGGTGCTGTAAAAAAGGGATTGGGGGACTGCATGCATGCATTCCCGAGCTCTCCGAAATAGTGACCTTACAATTTGCTACTAGATCTGCCAATAAGTCCATGCAATACCGATATTACTCTCTGAAAGAGGTTTGAGATAATTAGTGTCTTCTTACCTTGCTAGCATCCTGGGAATTCGAGGATCAAGTAAAAATCTCAGTTCTCATGATTGCTCCTTTAACACTTCCTCCCCCATAAGTTAATTTATTCAGTGATGGAATTCTAAAAGATAACTTTAAAGTATCTATTTTGTGCGTCAGATTTTTTATGAGAATTGACCAGCTTGTAATTCAGCATTGGGTCTTCTACTAACATCAGAAAATACAAGAAACGTGGACACTTTCCAAACAACTAATTAAACTGTGACACATACCCCCTAATAATCTTATTTTATCAAACGAAAAACATGTTAACTTTTTAAAATACTACATGTGCGTGTTCTTTAAATACTTTACACACCGGTCTGCTTGTTCATACAATATGATGATCTTAATACTCGATGCAAAAGCACTTGTCTCAGTGTTGTTTATGCTTCAAGGTTCTAGGCCCTCTTAAAAGCAAAGTCAAGAAAAAAAAGCAGCCTAGAACAAGCTGGAAGCACAAAACTTCTGACAACAGCTATGTCTTTGTGTTTCTCAGTTCAATAGAAACACATAACTATTCTTGTTATAGCTAAGGACACCCGAGCAGAAAACAAATTCTGTATATTGTCATCTAGTGTTTCGATCCATGTATGTATGAATATAAGTTGTGGTAGTAAGTATTGGACCCATAGTTCACTCTGCAAACAGTGCTGATGATCTTGAATGCCCTGTGTCATTTTTATTATGAATTGGCGCCTGCTCTGCACAAATCTGCAAAACCTATATAGACATTCAAGATGGAGAGTAACCCGGCAGTGTAAGGCCTCTAACTACAGCATCGGTTTCTTTCTCATAAGAAACTGTGCCCATTGTTTGACATTGTAATACTAACTCCATTTATATTGCGTTTACTACCCCTGATGAGGCATCAACGCGCTCTTCGGTGAGTAGCTTGCTACTCCGGAACCCAAAAAGGATTAATGGTGAATTAGTTTACGAAAATATGAAATTAATTCGCGCGGTGGACATGTGAGTCTGTTATTTGGGTTGAAAAGGATAGTGGAGGGATAGAAGAGGAATGAATTTGCATTTATAGAGAGCTTGGTACCCCTGATGAAGCATCAAAGCACATTTCGTGGAGTAGCATGCCACTCTGGAACCCAAAAAGGATTAGTGGTGAATTAGTTTATGGAAATATGAAATTCATTTGAGCAGTGAACATGTGAGTCTGTTAGATGGATTGAAAAAGGATAGTGGAGGGATAGAAGAGGGAAGGGTCTAGAAAGAGTTTATTTGGAGATCATAGCAGCAGGAGCAGGTTTGGGATGAGTATATACCACGAAGGCTGACTGCACCAGTGGGGGTATCACTGAAGGAGGGGGCAGGGTCTGTTTCAAGACAAGATACAGAGAAGCCGATGCCATGGGAAAGGACTAGTGCTGCTGGTCCCGCGTAAATCTGAGAAAGAATCTTCGCTGTCAGACAACCACAAAGATGACTGCAGTTATGAACTGAATTACACTTGCACTCAGATTCACAGCACGAAAAGTCTGTTCCATGGATCGTCATCTGAAGATTGGTTACAATCGCTATTAAAAATCTATACAATTGTAAAACATATCATTTAAGGGATCGTTAGAAATGGGGGTCTCTAGTTGGCAGAGGTAGGTACCTTGTCCAAGTAGGGACCCTTCTTCCTGGTCAGGGTAAGGAGGATACACTTCTAAAATAACTCATGCTCACCCCCTTGGTAGCTTGGGACTAGCAGACAGTCTTATCTCGGAGGCAGTATATAAAGCGTTTGTGAACACATACAATAATACAGTGAAAACACTACAAATGGACACCACGCCAGGTAAAAAAAGAAGTAATCTTTATATAAACCAAAGAAGACCAAAACGACAAAAATCCACAATACAGTAATCAAAAATGTAATCCTTAGAAGGGAAAAACAGTTCTGTCCAGCGCAAACTATGGATGCAACACTTTCCACACAAATTACCTTGGATACATTGTGCAAACAAACAAAAAAGGGCTGCAAGGAAGGTGATGGGTTGGTTCCTTACACACAAGGAAGTTGATGAGTCGGTTCCTTACTTCGGGGTAGGTGATGCATCGGTTCTTTACAGCTGTGCAGGGGAGGTGATGCGTCAGTTCCTTACTGGAGAGTAGGTGATGCATCGGTTTCTTACTGCTGGTGGAGGTTATGCGGCAGTTTCTTTACTATGTCCCTCAACGATGCAACAGACTTGGTGCTTCGATGTGATGCGACGATCCGGGACGATGCGTGGGTTCTTGCAGCTGCACAGCAGGCCTTACGTCGGAATCGGTGCTGTGATCTCGGACTTCGGAGACCGGTGCACTCGATGCGGCATGCATCGATTTTTCAAGCCGCGTGCAGGCAATGCGACGATCTCTTTGGCGATGCGTCAAACAGGTGGGATCTGTCATGCTTCTCTAAGTTGCATTACTTTTCCAGCTCCCAGCGGCAAACAGCCTCCAGAGGTCCAAAACAACAGAAGGCACCTCTTAGCAGGTGAGAACTCCCAGCAAGGGAATTAAGGGGAGCTGGGGGTGAAGTCTTTGTGTCCCTGAGACTTCAGAACTGGAGGTAAGCTCAGTTTCAAGCCCTTTGAGATCTCCCTCAAGCAGGGGACACAGCAAACAGCAAAGTCCTTTTCCCTTTCTTTGGCAGAAAGTAGCCACTGCAGGCCAACCTCAAACAGCAAACAGCACATGAGCAGTATTCCTCCTCAGTTTATCCAGCTCTTCTCCTTGGCAAAGGTTCCTCTTGATTTCCCAGAAGTGATATTTGAAGTCGTTTCTGTCCCTGAGACTTCCAACAGGAGGCAAGCTATACTTCATGCCCTTGGAGAAAACTCTAGCAGCAGGATGATGAATGCACAGTCCAGTCCTTTCCCTACCCAAGACAGAAGCAACCACTGTAGGCCAACCCCAACAACACACAGCACAGGGGCAGTACGCCTCCTCCAGCTTTCCTTGTCCTTTTTTCCGGCAGGTTCCTTAGTTCAGCCATGAACTCAAAGTCTGGGGTCTCTGCCCCTCTTTTTATACAGTAAATCTATTTGTTCTCTCCTGGCCCAGGGCTCTGAGCCCAGTCCAAACCAGTTCAGGGGGGCGCTTTGCAAGTGCACAACAACCTCCATTGTCAGTGTGAGCCCTATTCAGTTGCTGCTACTCCTACCACTCCATATGCAGACCAGGCCTAATCAGCCTAGCACTGACTCATCCGGACTCTCTGGAGCCACTGCACATCCCCAGCCCCTGTCACTCCAAAGCCAGACAGCCAATACACATGCTAGCAGAGGCACACTGGAAGGCTAAGCAAGAAAATACCTACTTTCTAAAAGTGGTATTTTCAAACACAGAACATAAAAATCACCATCACTAAGGGATGCATTTCAACATTCTGAGTTCAGGCATACTAAACCTTATTTTCCTACCTTTTTCCAGGGGTTGTTATGATTATATGATGTTATAAGCAAACTCCCCATTCTACCCTATGGGAACAGGTAGCCTTGCAATAGTAAAGAACGAATTTGGCAGTATTTCACTATCAGGACATGCCAAACACACCAGGGCATGTCCTACCTTTCACATACACTGCAACCCGCTCACAGGGGTACCTCGGGCCTACCTTAGGGATGACTAACATGTAATAAAAGGGAAGAACAGGGACTAGCAAGTGTGTGCACTTGCCAAGTCGACATGGCAGCCCCAGACTGCACACAGGCTCTTCAATGGCAGGCCTGAGTTACATTTCCAGGCTGCTTATGTGGGTGGCACAATCAGTGCTGCAGGCCCACACAGTGCAGTGTACTAGTGACTGCCTAGAAAGTCAAATATGCCAATCACAGAATCATTAATCCATAACAACAATTTACACTGATCAGCAGTAGTAAAGTGCTTAGAGTCATAAAACCAACAAACCCCACTAGAGTGGTGTACTCTGATCACTATTATCAGGCACCACCTACAACTTAATGTAACACAGAAATAGTTTGTCAGTAGAGCACAGTAAAACAACCCAACAAAAACAATGTTGTCTTAAAAAACATAGCATTTTTATTCTAACAATGATAAAAAGAGGGATTAACCTTCACAGTTTAAAAACAATGTACAATACATATACAGAACACAGAAGGTCGACACAGAGTTTTGGTGAGTTTTCGATGTATCACCTTCTTTAGGACAGTTTTCTATAGCCTCTATCTGAGGACTAATGTTCAAGCTTTAGGTTAAAAACAAGGTAATATGACCTTAGGATGGCTCCCGATGATATCCAATATTAAAACCTTGTAATAAAAGCAAAGCAATGGAATATGCTGCACGTTGGATACAACCGTATATAATTTATTCAGATGTGACAGCATTGTTCTAAAATGTAAACGATGTATCGTTTAATGGAGTTCTGCACCATCTATTCTTTTTGGTGCTGGAATATACACGCACTTTAAGGGTATTGATGAATGCAATTCAGCCCACCTTCATCAATTTGAGGGCCTTGCAAAAATAGGACGGCCTCCCTGCTTCCATTCGTGCAGGTTCCGGGTCGGGATCCGTTCTTCTGGGGACTGTTTATGCTTTGTAAGATTTCACCCTGTCCCAATTGGATTTAAGGGTATTTCCCTTTTTGTTGTAACGATAAAACCAACAAAAACAGGTCCAGAAATAGAAGGCCAAAAAGCAATAAATCTAAGGATAAATCCGCTGAAAAAGCCAGGTCTAACAGGCATTATCAAAGCGGGCACACGCCACTTGACAACTGGATGAAAGGCAAACCCGTCCAATTAGAGATTTTTATTTTACAGTTATGAATATCTATTCCTTTCTTCCTTGTTCTAAGTTATTACTTGTTGCAGTACAGAAAAAAATGAAGTTGAAAGTTAGCTATAAGTTATTACTTTCCCATTTCAGGATTAGGCCTATTTCAATGGACAGTTACTTACTGTCTTGGGAATTTGTAAGAAAGAAACATACAGGTGCATGTTTAATTAACTCAGTGCTGAACTGACACTTTATTAAAGTGGTCTCATATTTCTGCGAGCCTGTCTCGTGTGTAATGGGGCCTGGGCGCTGAACACTCAAACGGAGGAGGGAAGAAGAGAAAATAAATGAGCGGCTTTAATAGTTATTCAGATAATTGCAAGGATTTTCTGATGATGGGTCTGACAAGCTATTAGACTGGCTAAGCGATTCTCTAATTAGGTGCATTAGTAGTTAATAGAGCTTTGACTTCAAAAAGATGAACCTCATAAAAAGAAGTGAAGTCTCTTAACGAAGAAATTGACATCCAACTCCAAATGGCTCCCAGTATATTCAACATTCACTTTGTATGCAGAGCCTTCTATTGTTGTCATTTATCCAGGTTGGAAGCATGTCACAGTTTTTTCTTTCAGTAGTGAGACAAATAAGCACAACTAAAAAGGAAAGGCAAAGCCAACAGGTCTAACTATAATGTGCAAGCACATGTAAACACAGGCATTCACACATGCTTTTTATATGGGTTACATGCAGAAATGCTGTTTAATAGATTAATGCAAAACAACAGGTGATGGACAGAATGCAGAACAATGTCATACATTCACCCCAGTACAGCGATCTGGGCCTAAATCCATCGTTTTTTTGCTCACCATGCCTTTCCAGTTTGAACCCAGCTTTATGCAAATCAGTCTTGACCCTGTGCCCCATGGGAACAGTCCAGCCCGAACTGCTAAGCCAGGTCCTCCCTGGACAGGAAACAAGCATCCAAGGACCGGTTTCGGGCTTTCAGCCCTCTTCAGCCTGGATAGCTTGATTCCAGTGGCATGGAGAGCACGGGACTCACGTCTGAGCATACCCGTCCCACTCGGGGTGACAAATGCAAAACAACAGGTGATGGACAGAATGCAGAACAATGTCATACATTCACCCCAGTACAGCGATCTGGGCCTAAATCCATAGTTTTTTTGCTCACCATGCCTTTCCAGTTTGAACCCAGCTTTATGCAAATCAGTCTTGACCCTGTGCCCCATGGGAACAGTCCAGCCCGAACTGCTAAGCCAGGTCCTCCCTGGACAGGAAACAAGCATCCAAGGACCGGTTTCGGGCTTTCAGCCCTCTTCAGCCTGGATAGCTTGATTCCAGTGGCATGGAGAGCACGGGACTCACGTCTGAGCATACCCGTCCCACTCGGGGTGACAAATGCAAAACAACAGGTGATGGACAGAATGCAGAACAATGTCATACATTCACCCCAGTACAGCGATCTGGGCCTAAATCCATCGTTTTTTTGCTCACCATGCCTTTCCAGTTTGAACCCAGCTTTATGCAAATCAGTCTTGACCCTGTGCCCCATGGGAACAGTCCAGCCCGAACTGCTAAGCCAGGTCCTCCCTGGACAGGAAACAAGCATCCAAGGACCGGTTTCGGGCTTTCAGCCCTCTTCAGCCTGGATAGCTTGATTCCAGTGGCATGGAGAGCACGGGACTCACGTCTGAGCATACCCGTCCCACTCGGGGTGACAAATGCAAAACAACAGGTGATAGACAGAATGCAGAACAATGTCATACATTCACCCCAGTACAGCGATCTGGGCCTAAATCCATCGTTTTTTTGCTCACCATGCCTTTCCAGTTTGAACCCAGCTTTATGCAAATCAGTCTTGACCCTGTGCCCCATGGGAACAGTCCAGCCCGAACTGCTAAGCCAGGTCCTCCCTGGACAGGAAACAAGCATCCAAGGACCGGTTTCGGGCTTTCAGCCCTCTTCAGCCTGGATAGCTTGATTCCAGTGGCATGGAGAGCACGGGACTCACGTCTGAGCATACCCGTCCCACTCGGGGTGACAAATGCAAAACAACAGGTGATGGACAGAATGCAGAACAATGTCATACATTCACCCCAGTACAGCGATCTGGGCCTAAATCCATCGTTTTTTTGCTCACCATGCCTTTCCAGTTTGAACCCAGCTTTATGCAAATCAGTCTTGACCCTGTGCCCCATGGGAACAGTCCAGCCCGAACTGTTAAGCCAGGTCCTCCCTGGACAGGAAACAAGCATCCAAGGACCGGTTTCGGGCTTTCAGCCCTCTTCAGCCTGGATAGCTTGATTCCAGTGGCATGGAGAGCACGGGACTCACGTCTGAGCATACCCGTCCCACTCGGGGTGACAAATGCAAAACAACAGGTGATGGACAGAATGCAGAACAATGTCATACATTCACCCCAGTACAGCGATCTGGGCCTAAATCCATCGTTTTTTTGCTCACCATGCCTTTCCAGTTTGAACCCAGCTTTATGCAAATCAGTCTTGACCCTGTGCCCCATGGGAACAGTCCAGCCCGAACTGCTAAGCCAGGTCCTCCCTGGACAGGAAACAAGCATCCAAGGACCGGTTTCGGGCTTTCAGCCCTCTTCAGCCTGGATAGCTTGATTCCAGTGGCATGGAGAGCACGGGACTCACGTCTGAGCATACCCGTCCCACTCGGGGTGACAAATGCAAAACAACAGGTGATGGACAGAATGCAGAACAATGTCATACATTCACCCCAGTACAGCGATCTGGGCCTAAATCCATCGTTTTTTTGCTCACCATGCCTTTCCAGTTTGAACCCAGCTTTATGCAAATCAGTCTTGACCCTGTGCCCCATGGGAACAGTCCAGCCCGAACTGCTAAGCCAGGTCCTCCCTGGACAGGAAACAAGCATCCAAGGACCGGTTTCGGGCTTTCAGCCCTCTTCAGCCTGGATAGCTTGATTCCAGTGGCATGGAGAGCACGGGACTCACGTCTGAGCATACCCGTCCCACTCGGGGTGACAAATGCAAAACAACAGGTAATGGACAGAATGCAGAACAATGTCATACATTCACCCCAGTACAGCGATCTGGGCCTAAATCCATCGTTTTTTTGCTCACCATGCCTTTCCAGTTTGAACCCAGCTTTATGCAAATCAGTCTTGACCCTGTGCCCCATGGGAACAGTCCAGCCCGAACTGCTAAGCCAGGTCCTCCCTTGACAGGAAACAAGCATCCAAGGACCGGTTTTGGGCTTTCAGCCCTCTTCAGCCTGGATAGCTTGATTCCAGTGGCATGGAGAGCACGGGACTCACGTCTGAGCATACCCGTCCCACTCGGGGTGACAAATGCAAAACAACAGGTGATGGACAGAATGCAGAACAATGTCATACATTCACCCCAGTACAGCGATCTGGGCCTAAATCCATCGTTTTTTTGCTCACCATGCCTTTCCAGTTTGAACCCAGCTTTATGCAAATCAGTCTTGACCCTGTGCCCCATGGGAACAGTCCAGCCCGAACTGCTAAGCCAGGTCCTCCCTGGACAGGAAACAAGCATCCAAGGACCGGTTTCGGGCTTTCAGCCCTCTTCAGCCTGGATAGCTTGATTCCAGTGGCATGGAGAGCACGGGACTCACGTCTGAGCATACCCGTCCCACTCGGGGTGACAAATGCAAAACAACAGGTGATGGACAGAATGCAGAACAATGTCATACATTCACCCCAGTACAGCGATCTGGGCCTAAATCCATCGTTTTTTTGCTCACCATGCCTTTCCAGTTTGAACCCAGCTTTATGCAAATCAGTCTTGACCCTGTGCCCCATGGGAACAGTCCAGCCCGAACTGCTAAGCCAGGTCCTCCCTGGACAGGAAACAAGCATCCAAGGACCGGTTTCGGGCTTTCAGCCCTCTTCAGCCTGGATAGCTTGATTCCAGTGGCATGGAGAGCACGGGACTCACGTCTGAGCATACCCGTCCCACTCGGGGTGACAAATGCAAAACAACAGGTGATGGACAGAATGCAGAACAATGTCATACATTCACCCCAGTACAGCGATCTGGGCCTAAATCCATCGTTTTTTTGCTCACCATGCCTTTCCAGTTTGAACCCAGCTTTATGCAAATCAGTCTTGACCCTGTGCCCCATGGGAACAGTCCAGCCCGAACTGCTAAGCCAGGTCCTCCCTGGACAGGAAACAAGCATCCAAGGACCGGTTTCGGGCTTTCAGCCCTCTTCAGCCTGGATAGCTTGATTCCAGTGGCATGGAGAGCACGGGACTCACGTCTGAGCATACCCGTCCCACTCGGGGTGACAAATGCAAAACAACAGGTGATGGACAGAATGCAGAACAATGTCATACATTCACCCCAGTACAGCGATCTGGGCCTAAATCCATCGTTTTTTTGCTCACCATGCCTTTCCAGTTTGAACCCAGCTTTATGCAAATCAGTCTTGACCCTGTGCCCCATGGGAACAGTCCAGCCCGAACTGCTAAGCCAGGTCCTCCCTGGACAGGAAACAAGCATCCAAGGACCGGTTTCGGGCTTTCAGCCCTCTTCAGCCTGGATAGCTTGATTCCAGTGGCATGGAGAGCACGGGACTCACGTCTGAGCATACCCGTCCCACTCGGGGTGACAAATGCAAAACAACAGGTGATGGACAGAATGCAGAACAATGTCATACATTCACCCCAGTACAGCGATCTGGGCCTAAATCCATCGTTTTTTTGCTCACCATGCCTTTCCAGTTTGAACCCAGCTTTATGCAAATCAGTCTTGACCCTGTGCCCCATGGGAACAGTCCAGCCCGAACTGCTAAGCCAGGTCCTCCCTGGACAGGAAACAAGCATCCAAGGACCGGTTTCGGGCTTTCAGCCCTCTTCAGCCTGGATAGCTTGATTCCAGTGGCATGGAGAGCACGGGACTCACGTCTGAGCATACCCGTCCCACTCGGGGTGACAAATGCAAAACAACAGGTGATGGACAGAATGCAGAACAATGTCATACATTCACCCCAGTACAGCGATCTGGGCCTAAATCCATCGTTTTTTTGCTCACCATGCCTTTCCAGTTTGAACCCAACTTTATGCAAATCAGTCTTGACCCTGTGCCCCATGGGAACAGTCCAGCCCGAACTGCTAAGCCAGGTCCTCCCTGGACAGGAAACAAGCATCCAAGGACCGGTTTCGGGCTTTCAGCCCTCTTCAGCCTGGATAGCTTGATTCCAGTGGCATGGAGAGCACGGGACTCACGTCTGAGCATACCCGTCCCACTCGGGGTGACAAATGCAAAACAACAGGTGATGGACAGAATGCAGAACAATGTCATACATTCACCCCAGTACAGCGATCTGGGCCTAAATCCATCGTTTTTTTGCTCACCATGCCTTTCCAGTTTGAACCCAGCTTTATGCAAATCAGTCTTGACCCTGTGCCCCATGGGAACAGTCCAGCCCGAACTGCTAAGCCAGGTCCTCCCTGGACAGGAAACAAGCATCCAAGGACCGGTTTCGGGCTTTCAGCCCTCTTCAGCCTGGATAGCTTGATTCCAGTGGCATGGAGAGCACGGGACTCACGTCTGAGCATACCCGTCCCACTCGGGGTGACAAATGCAAAACAACAGGTGATGGACAGAATGCAGAACAATGTCATACATTCACCCCAGTACAGCGATCTGGGCCTAAATCCATCGTTTTTTTGCTCACCATGCCTTTCCAGTTTGAACCCAGCTTTATGCAAATCAGTCTTGACCCTGTGCCCCATGGGAACAGTCCAGCCCGAACTGCTAAGCCAGGTCCTCCCTGGACAGGAAACAAGCATCCAAGGACCGGTTTCGGGCTTTCAGCCCTCTTCAGCCTGGATAGCTTGATTCCAGTGGCATGGAGAGCACGGGACTCACGTCTGAGCATACCCGTCCCACTCGGGGTGACAAATGCAAAACAACAGGTGATGGACAGAATGCAGAACAATGTCATACATTCACCCCAGTACAGCGATCTGGGCCTAAATCCATCGTTTTTTTGCTCACCATGCCTTTCCAGTTTGAACCCAGCTTTATGCAAATCAGTCTTGACCCTGTGCCCCATGGGAACAGTCCAGCCCGAACTGCTAAGCCAGGTCCTCCCTGGACAGGAAACAAGCATCCAAGGACCGGTTTCGGGCTTTCAGCCCTCTTCAGCCTGGATAGCTTGATTCCAGTGGCATGGAGAGCACGGGACTCACGTCTGAGCATACCCGTCCCACTCGGGGTGACAAATGCAAAACAACAGGTGATGGACAGAATGCAGAACAATGTCATACATTCACCCCAGTACAGCGATCTGGGCCTAAATCCATCGTTTTTTTGCTCACCATGCCTTTCCAGTTTGAACCCAGCTTTATGCAAATCAGTCTTGACCCTGTGCCCCATGGGAACAGTCCAGCCCGAACTGCTAAGCCAGGTCCTCCCTGGACAGGAAACAAGCATCCAAGGACCGGTTTCGGGCTTTCAGCCCTCTTCAGCCTGGATAGCTTGATTCCAGTGGCATGGAGAGCACGGGACTCACGTCTGAGCATACCCGTCCCACTCGGGGTGACAAATGCAAAACAACAGGTGATGGACAGAATGCAGAACAATGTCATACATTCACCCCAGTACAGCGATCTGGGCCTAAATCCATCGTTTTTTTGCTCACCATGCCTTTCCAGTTTGAACCCAGCTTTATGCAAATCAGTCTTGACCCTGTGCCCCATGGGAACAGTCCAGCCCGAACTGCTAAGCCAGGTCCTCCCTGGACAGGAAACAAGCATCCAAGGACCGGTTTCGGGCTTTCAGCCCTCTTCAGCCTGGATAGCTTGATTCCAGTGGCATGGAGAGCACGGGACTCACGTCTGAGCATACCCGTCCCACTCGGGGTGACAAATGCAAAACAACAGGTGATGGACAGAATGCAGAACAATGTCATACATTCACCCCAGTACAGCGATCTGGGCCTAAATCCATCGTTTTTTTGCTCACCATGCCTTTCCAGTTTGAACCCAGCTTTATGCAAATCAGTCTTGACCCTGTGCCCCATGGGAACAGTCCAGCCCGAACTGCTAAGCCAGGTCCTCCCTGGACAGGAAACAAGCATCCAAGGACCGGTTTCGGGCTTTCAGCCCTCTTCAGCCTGGATAGCTTGATTCCAGTGGCATGGAGAGCACGGGACTCACGTCTGAGCATACCCGTCCCACTCGGGGTGACAAATGCAAAACAACAGGTGATGGACAGAATGCAGAACAATGTCATACATTCACCCCAGTACAGCGATCTGGGCCTAAATCCATCGTTTTTTTGCTCACCATGCCTTTCCAGTTTGAACCCAGCTTTATGCAAATCAGTCTTGACCCTGTGCCCCATGGGAACAGTCCAGCCCGAACTGCTAAGCCAGGTCCTCCCTGGACAGGAAACAAGCATCCAAGGACCGGTTTCGGGCTTTCAGCCCTCTTCAGCCTGGATAGCTTGATTCCAGTGGCATGGAGAGCACGGGACTCACGTCTGAGCATACCCGTCCCACTCGGGGTGACAAATGCAAAACAACAGGTGATGGACAGAATGCAGAACAATGTCATACATTCACCCCAGTACAGCGATCTGGGCCTAAATCCATCGTTTTTTTGCTCACCATGCCTTTCCAGTTTGAACCCAGCTTTATGCAAATCAGTCTTGACCCTGTGCCCCATGGGAACAGTCCAGCCCGAACTGCTAAGCCAGGTCCTCCCTGGACAGGAAACAAGCATCCAAGGACCGGTTTCGGGCTTTCAGCCCTCTTCAGCCTTAATAGATTAAAGCCTGACCTATCGGCTTTGCCAGAGCTGGGTACAAAGTATCAAACATGGATTGCTTTCTGTATAAACTGCGTACAGGAGATAAATAATTAAATGATAAATTGTGTGATGTTTGAGTGTACTTTTCAAATGTAAAGTAGTAACTGAGCATACCAATGGAAGTACGTCCTTGAAGGTAGAATGATACAGCGAATAGCCATAGCATTAAGTTAAGAGTAATACTTCTTAGGGTGAGGCCAAAGCCCATTCTTTGTATTTTAAATATTCGGTACCAATAGTCTTCTTGACAACACTATAACGCCAGTCACCAAACCTAGAAAGGGCGTTCTCTGGAAGCAAACGACAAATCCTAATTCATGAAATCTACAATCAGGGTGGGGTTTCCACAGTTGCAAATATTGCTTACTTGTTTTAGAGCACAGGGTCTCTTAGTACAGCGTGTTCAGCCAGTCAGTGACAGAGTTTACTCACCACATAGCAGCTTCTAATGATCCATCGATTTGTCTTTGCTAGCTGGGTCCAATCGTGACCAGCTTTTAAAAAATCTTAAACTTTCTGTATCTTAATTGTGCAGCAGAAGTCTCTTTTTTGCTTGGCTCGGCTTGTTAAATTTCTTTAACTTAAATATAAAACATTTCCTTCCATTAAAGCAAACAGTGGCTGGCTCCCCCGCACACTCATGGAAAGGCGCTGTGCATGGACGTTTGGTTATCTCTGTTATACACCTTATTTCTATATAGAAATAAAACAAAACTGCTGTATGATTTCCTTTCTGCCCGTTCTATGAAATAGCTGCCCAGGGTACAGTACAGAAGGCTCTGTGAAATCAGACACAAGCAAAACTGCATATCCCCACTAAAAGTAGAGTAGCTGGGAATGCGTGTCAGTACTTATTTTTGTGGCTTTTTCACTCAGGAACGACTGAACATTTTTAGGTCTCGTGTTTGGCAGCGCATGCAGCGCGCATGCGCTGTCTCAGCGAGACCGAAACTAATGTGTATGTTGGCTTAAACTCCATGTAATTTGTTTTTCCTCTTGCAATTGGTTTACCTGTGTCACATGCTGTTGTTATATAGCTTTCGGTTGGCTGTTGATCCTATGCTAACTTCCGTGTAGTCCTGAAGCAGCGGCGCCTAACTACAGTTCCCATCCGCTCTGCTTGCACTTGTTTTAATTGCGTGCGGTGTGCCACATTTGTTTATTTATTTTAAAGATCACCCCCTGCTTCTGTAACTGGAGACTCTCCTGTGGGATTAGCCTCTGTAACTACAGCGGCAGCATTGCATGAAAGAATTGTGCCGGGCCCCCATGCTTTATGTTTGCCATAAATCACCTTGTCTCCCCGGGGCATCCCCCACCACCTCCCGCAAGTTGCAGCTGCTCCGACAGAAGAATGCTTAACAAGAGGATTTTAGAGGGACGGTGGAAGCATTTACAAATAACAATTTAAGAAGAGCCCTTTCTTTTTAAGTTCAGAAAAAGTTTATTAGGACAAAAGAATTAGGAAAAAAAGAATTACAACAATGTGCAGAATATAAAAACAATGAAGGCAGTAGGTTCATATACAATGTAACAAGTGGGTTTAGAAAATAAAGAGAGTATAAACATAACAAATAAGAAATGCAAATACAATCAAAAATAGTGATAACATAAGCAATATTGTACAAAAGAAGGTATAAATAGAAATATAAATTAACACAAAGGAAGTCATGGAGGTTTAGTAACTTCTTGCTGCAGAGGTCTAGGGATAGTAAAGCATCTAGCATGAGCGTCAATGAATAAAATGACCAGAGCCCATAAATCAGAGCGCTTGGATGCCAAATGTGATGGATATACAAATGTAGTGTCACGCCGGTGATTGTAACAGACCGCATACCACCATGCTTGATATGAAAGCTTAGTGAAATCCTTCCAGTTTCTCGTTATTTGCTGGAAGGCTACTGCTATTAGGAGGTCAATTATTTTGACATTAAAGTTAGAATGTTCCCAGATGGAGGATACGCTACCTAAATATGTAATGTAGAAAAGGGATGAGTGGACTGAAAAATCAAGTTTAGTTGATTCCACACCTTTTCCCCAAAAGGGCTAACAAATTTACAATTAAAGAGTAGATGGAATAAATCAGCATGTTGGGCTGAACAGGACCAGCATTCATGTGAGACATCAGCGTGGAATGAGTGGAGAGTAAGAGGGGAGAATAGAAGTCTATTATATATAAAGAAGAGCGTTTGCGTCGTGTTTGCAGCCCTGGAAGATTTCCTAAGTTTAAGCCAAATTTTATCCCAGATGTCGACATTCCAGGAGCTGTCAAAGTCCTTTTCCCACAATAATTCTGTCTGAGTTTTGTCTCTTGGTGTGGATGAGGTATGTAAAAAACAGTAAATGGTAGAAGCTTTAGAATGAGCAAGCAACGGAGAATGCAGTTTAACAGTATGAGTAGAATCAATAGAGCTGTTTAAAGGAGGTGGTCTAAAAGTCTGGGAGGCAGATTGGATAGCTTGTGTTAGGAGGGAATATTTCGAGCAGAAAGATGAGGGAAAATCAAAAACAATACGAGCCTGTGCAATGGGTAGAATTAAATCCTGATTATATAATTGATTGACCAAGAAGAGCCCTTTCTTGCCAATTAAAATGCTTGAATAAAAAACATTTTTGGCGCATTCGCTCAACAGATAATATCGGCGCTGGGCCGCTGAACTGTTCACGTAATCAAAAGTGGCGAGGACGGGCACATAGGTGCCAGCGTCCCTTAAAAGCACACTTCCGAGCTGTTTCAGAAGACCCTTGCTAAACCCGAGCTAAACGTAGTGTCAGAGACCTGGTGTGGGACTTGGGCTACAGAGGAAAGACTATCCCCTCGATGAAGTGAGCGCGCGAACAGCGCTGCGGGCTTGAGTGAGCGCCTCCAAGGTCTCTCGGCTACTCAGCACAACAAGGGCCCTCTCTCAGGAATGCGGCTTTTCAGATGACCAAATCCGACACTTTCTTGCGAGATCGTTTTTTGGGAGACAATAAAAACAGCCACCAGCTTGCCAAAGTGTTGTGTCTGTGCCTTAAGGTCATTCAAATGATGTTACCAGATTGGAGATAGCTGTACAATTGTGCATACGTTCTAAAGCACTGTTCTTGGGATAGCAAAATTCTTTCAGATTCTTTCTGCTAGACGGAGTCTCTTGAGTGCTGTGAGCTGGGAGCTTCGGTAGGTCTCTTTTGATGTAATTGGAGTGTCAAGGTACCCTGCTTAGTACACACACCACTCTCGCACACACTCACACTCCCTCACGCTCTCACACACACGGACATTCACTCACTCTCACACACTCCCTCACTTTTGGACACACTCTCCCACCACACACACTCCCCACACACACACACACTCCCATTCTGACTGACTTCACACCTGTCCCAAACACTTCAAGTAGCAAAACGCTGAAAACCTGAGAAATCGAGGCTGAAGTCGAGGGAACACATTAAAAAACACAGAACAGAACAAAAGTTTTTTAATTGTAAATGAGCCTTGGGTGGGCCAGGGGAGGGCTTAGCCCACTTGCCCTACCTCTAGAACCGGCCTTGGCCCAGAGCCCCTCGGTTCCTGCAGTGCGCACTCCAAAACATTATCACTTTAGTTTTGTGGTGCCTTGTGCTTGCTTCAGCCCGGCATACAGGGAGCTTGGAACGATTCTTATTAACCTGCACGCATGCATTGTTGAGAAGGAGTGAATGGATTGATCCAGTATCCCCTCTGTTCAACACCTTTCCATGCAGCGCAAATGTTTATCATGACTGCCAAGTTGTTAATGTGTTTTCTCTGCTGTATTTATTTAAATTAAGCATTATATTGAGGTTTAATTAACGCAAATGTTAGTTTGAGGTAAAAAAAAAAAGTGGAGAAGATGTGGCGTAACAACCAGAGTTACCGAAGGGTCGGCTCAACATCCTGTGATTCTGGGCAAATCACTTAATCTTACAGTGCCTATAAATAATGCATGTGACCTTGTGGGGTGTAATTGGCGCGCGGATATATCCGCCCACTGACGCAGAGTGTGAGGGTCTAAGGTAACATCTTCTCACTGCTTCAGTGAGTGCACGAGGGAGCTTCTCACTCTCTCACTACTACAGTGTTAAGGAGCCGATGGAAGTGCAGTAACATCTGTCACTGCTTCAGTGAGTGTACGAGGAGAACCTCTCACTGCTACAGTGAAAGCGTACGGGGGAAGCCTCGGTGCTACAGTAACGGGGAGCTGATGCAGTGAGTGCAGTAACACCGGTCACTGGTATAGCCCAAGAGCCTGAAATACGTACAGGGTGGGTCAGTCTATGCTACAGAGCCTAAATATGAATGCAGTAACAACTGCTCACTGCTGCCCTACGAGGGATCCGCGTGTGCGAGGGCTGCTAGTCAGTGCTGCAGTCAGAGCCGAGCAGTGAATGCAGTAACATCTGATCACTGCTGTAGTGCAAGAGCTCGATGTACAAGGGCAGCCTGCCACTGCTAGTATCAGAGCCGAGGTATGAATGCAGTAACTTCTGGCCCCTGCTGCAGCGTGAGGGAGCCTCGATAGGAATATAGACACGTCACCACTGCTTTTTGGTGAGCGCTGCTCGGTTAGGTGAGCAGTGACTCCTCCACCCCTCCCTTACTTCACTTTGATAACTGCTGTTGTAGTGTGAGCAATACAGGTACATGTTCAGTGGCACCCTGTCTCTGGTGTAGTGTTGTGGGGGCAAGGTATGGTCCAGTCACCCCTTGTCACTGCTGCACTGTGAGGTCCTAGGCAGTTTCAAATAAAACGCACATGGGCGCCCCACTGCCCTGTCAGTTTTGTAGTCCGCGAGTGCAGTGACACACCCTCTGATGCCATATGAGGAAGCCCTCTGTACAGCAATTTGCATTCACTGCAGCAGTGAGGGAGGCAAGGGATAGGTGCAGTACAGTGCGTGTTCCAGGGCGCAGTGCAGTAGCCTCACTGCAGCAGAAAGGGAGGCAAGGTGCAGTGCAGTGAGGGACATCGTGTGCGATGCATTTATCACCACTACAGCAGTGAGGGAGACGAGGGATGGTGCTGTGCAGTGTAAGCTACTTAGTTCTTCATTGTCCTCTGTTTGGTAATTAGGGAAAATGTACATGGATACCTTATCGCAGGGGTGTCGTATGTACGACAGAAAGCCACACCTGCAAAACTTTCTGGTTACCCACTGAATCTTTAACCCCTTGCGTGCTCATGACGGAACCATTCCGTCACGAGCCACGGTGGGGCTGTGCTGGTGACGGAATGGTTCTGTCACGGCCCGGCAGCCGCGCCTGCGTGGCGCTGATTCCGCGCCTGCGATGAGCGTTCCATTGAGCGGGCAGGGCCGTGACGGAACACTCCGTCACAAGCACAGCGCCACTGCGGCTCGTGACGGAGTGGTTCCGTCACGAGCATGGTGGCGCCGTGCGGCCCCCCTCACCCCTAGCGCCGCAGCGGAATTACCGCCGCGGCCAAGAGGTTAAACTCGTTTTGTTTAGATTAAATGTATATACCTTTGTCGTGTCTAAATCTAGAAAACCGGTTACAGGGAAATCTTCCTAATACTAAGTTGGCAACCCCTGCCTTATTGGGTCGATACTATGCAGAATGACTGTATAGCCACCAAATTAACTGCTCTGAATGGGTACACAATGGAGTATGGGCCCCAAAAAGAGTCTTATCTAGCTGACCCTGCAATAGGTCTCGCATTTAAGCGAGTTTGAGCAATTGGTATTGCAAATAACAATGCCTTTTATTTTTGTTTTTAAAACATAACTAAAAGGCATTGTCATTGACAATGCCAATAGCTTAAACTCACGTTAATGCGAGACCTATTGCATTGCAAATGCTTGTTTAGGACATGCAGGCCCTTAATCCCTATCGTAGGGACTCACATTATTTTCTTTTTATGTCTGGCCGTGAGACTCAGGAGCGGGCAGTGCAAGTAAGAGCCATAGGGTGGTGGGGCCGGGGGGGAGGGGGGATTCGACAGATGATGACGAGGGAAAATGTGATAAATAATCAATTTTCCTTTGTTGTCATCTGTTGAATCCCTCCCCCCACCTGGCCTCACTGCTCTTACCTGCACAGGCCTCTCCTGATGAGAATTGTGTTCCCCAATAAAATCATACAAAAAATTCATATATACGTATATACACAAAGGGACATTCGTCAGTCATCTTCATCCACAGGTCTGTGCAAATGTCAATCACACATTGTTTTTTTTTTTTTTTTGACAGAGTTTTATATAGCGCGAACTAGACCTGAACTGAATCGGGTATCAGAGCGCTTTACATAGCACCAGTTACGTTACATGAGGACACGCATTCATTTTAGGCACGGGGAGATTAAGTGATTTGCCCAGAATCACAGGAGGTTTTTGGCGTCGTTACCGAGACTCGAACCCAGATCCCCAGGTCCGAGGTCGAGCGCCCTAGCCGTTCGGCCAGCTCCTCTCCCGTACCCACCTCAGCATTAAGGATGGGCCAATGCATTAAGCGACTTCATTCATTGGCGATCTTGCACTGTGAGGGATGGCATTTCGCCCGATCACGTGCTCAACTGTCTACACAAGTGTTCACTTCACTGTATACAAGCCCTGTAAGGGGTATTGGTACAGCACAAGTGGTAGAGAGCCCATAGCACTGCTGGAAGTTAAAGTACATGATACGTTTTTCTTTTAGGCATGACAAATTGTATTCCAAAGTTTTAAAGAATGGCACAGCAATCCCCATGCTTTGAATAATGTTTTCAGTTCAAAATGGCCACTGTAGTCCCGCCTTTGCCATTGCAAGACTACAGGCCCAATCTCACGTTCTGACAAGAAGTGCTGTGAGTTTTGAGATAATCCCTTATTGTTGCACTGGACATCCTTGGGATGGTTTTCCCCCAGCGTATTTGCCTTCCAGTCTCCTGTTTTTGTTGACTTCATTTTTGCTGGCTTTAGGACCTTGGGCACTTAAGCATTGCTAAAGTGGTAGTGCTCCCTCCTTTAAACATGCTAACATTGGCTTGGACCCAATTTGCATATACGATTTACTTCTAAATCTCAAGTAAAGTGGCACTATGTGTACCCGGGGCCTGTAAATGAAATGCCTGCAGTACTCATTGTGCAACCCACCTAAGTAGCCCTAAGTAGCCCTTTAAACATGTCTCTAAACATGACTCAGGCCTACCATTACGCGCCAGGTTTGTGGTTTTAAATTGCCATTTTGACTTGGCATGATAAACCTCTTGACAGGCCAGAACCTCCCTTTTTAATACACCTAGGTCAACCCTGGGGTAGGCTCTACACAGCCCAGAGGGCAGGGTGCAGTGTATTTAAAAAGTTGTACATCAACTTTTGACTTTTACATGTCCTGGTAGTGAAAAACCCCAAAATTCGTTTATGACCACTGTGAGGCCTACCTCTCCTATATGATAGAATTGGGGGTAACTTACTATATTTAATAAGTCCTATCTTTTGATTAGGAACAGGTAACCTTTCATGTTTGGTGTCTGAAAAATTGTAATTAGAAATCCTCTTTAATGGTTAAGTTGGATTTTAAGTTACAATTTTGAAAATGTCACCTTTAGAAAGTTTGTTTACTAGGGGGTTGTGCCTTTTTAATGTCAGCAAGGATAGGCCACGCTAAATTCAAACATACATACATACACAATATACCTTTGCTGACACCACTTTCAAACTCATTCTGTTCATCATAGTGGACATGAAATTAATTAGCATGACCATTCAAGTATTATTTCTTTAAAACTTTCAAGTTCTTTTTTAATTTAAATGTTTCTTAGCACACCAAGTCATAAACTTTGGAACTCTATACCTATTGTGTGACTGAGATAAAGTGTCAGACCACCACTGTATTAGACATGCTTGTAGAATACAAATTCCTATTGAACAAGCAAAATACATTGCAACATAATAGACATAAAACATACAAAAATCTATTTACAAAAATAAGGTCTCATGATTGATAATTTTATAATGTCCCAGTCTCAATTTAAATGTTCAAGGAGTAGCAGGGACTGGCCATAGTGGGCTCCGGGCATTTCCCCAGTGGGCTGCTAGGGTGGGGCCGATTTTGGGCCCCTATGGGCCGTTTTTGTTGCAGGGCCGTTTTTGCAGCATAGCTGTAAAATTGGCCCCTGTAACAAAATCGGCCAAAACCAGCCGTGGCAAAAAAGCTCGGGCGCTCCCAGGGGGGCTGGCCGAGCTCTTTGCCAGGGCCAGTTTTGGTTCCCAGTCTGGCCCTAAGGAGTAGTCCTTTTTCACTTTTTTCTATACTCCTGCAATCAAAATAGGGGGTTGAAAAAACTACCTCTCAATTGGGATCTGAGTTATTTTTCCATTTATTGGTAGGTTCCTTTGGAGCCCCTTATTGTTCCTACCAACTCCCTCATTTTGAATGTGTTGACATGTTTCAAACCCAACAATTCAGGGTTCTCCTCAGGACAATGAACTGGTTGACATCGTTCTTCACTGTTCACTTGTGCCACCTATTACCTTTCTTGAGTTTGTAATGGCTCGAATGGTGAAGTGAAGCTCTTGCCATTGTCTTTTCATTAGAGTAGTTCCACTTTTATCACGTCACTTATGGTAGTTTCCCTTCCCTCATCTATTTTTTTAAAGGATTCGAAAAGTCTCCTGCTTGAACAGGCTCATTGCGCTACAGCAATGACTGTCCGCGCGACCCAGCCTGCTCTTCGCGATACATCGACCCCCATACGCAGAGCTCTCCCTGCTCCTTGCAGCTCCTTCCAAAGTCAATTGAACTCTTTGTGTTGGCCTTAGTAGGGAACTCTTTCAGTTGAACTAACCTGGTCCCTATATATGTCCCTGGCTCCTTCGCGGTTGGCCTGAACTTGTGACTTTCACCCGGTCTCTAATGACTAGATAACCGCGAGCATCGCTTTTTGGTTTTAGGTGCATTACTTAACTGAAAACCATAAAATTACATTCCTCTGGTTCTTCTGATTGGATTTCTGGCATTTGTATATCAAATTTATGAAATTGTACTCTGTTTTTCTAAGTAGCTGTGGAATTTTTCTTGTGTTGTGTTTTCACTTTCTTACTATTTGAAGTGCTGCATAAATACTTTAACATTGCTTCTAAGTTAAGCCTGACTACTTTTGTGCTAAGCTACCAGAGAGTTAAGCACAGGTTAATTTTGGGTTTGCTGTGACTTCAAAGCAAAATAAATTGTGGTTTGTACTTGAGAAGGGTTTCACCCCCTTCAACAAGTAACCAATTTCCAACACTTATTAACCCATAGCCTTAACATGCACTTTTGCTCAACCTTTTATTTATGCATAGCACTTACTCTCGAAGCTCATGCAATATGCAGCCATCCCTTTTATCTTGGTAGCAGGTACTTGCTCAGTGCTTAATCTGAGATGGTGGTTGCCAGTGGGGCCCACTAACACTAATTTTTGGGGACAAGCATTTATTTTTCCTCATCAGATATTGACCACGTACAAGAGAGAAAAACAAAAACATGAGAAAGAAGGAGGAAGAGAAAGACAGGAAAATGGGCACAAAGGGAGAAAGCAGGGACTGGCAAGATTTAGATCAAGGGGCAGCATTGTCTAGTAGTAAATTAAAGAGGCATGAGGTGCATTCAATAGTAGGTAGCCATGCTATTTGGTGTGCTGATTTTCAATAGAACATGTAGAAACAGAGTTTTGGGTACCATAACTGATTCTTTTACAAATTAAGCACTGCCTTGCTAATCACTCAACGATCCGTCTGCAGTTTGGAAAAAAAAACAGCCATACATAATATGAAAACTTTAACAAATTCTAAAAACAACAGTAGTGTTTATCTAAAATATGTTTACTAATTCATAATACAAAATAAACAAAATTGACCAGATGTTTTCTATTTCCTTTAAGTCACTACCTCCTACTTCCTGGTAGAACATGATGACAGCTAACACTACCAGACCACCCAAAAGGCAAATAACATGACATCAGGGACAGAATGACAAGTGACAGGAGTAGTTGTTTATAAGCTTCACCTCAGCAAGATGCTGTAAAATATCGCTTCCTAGAATATTCAAAAGTTGCCTTTCATTTTTTCTTTCCTGATTTCTCCTGTACTATTTTCACTTCATTTTCCACCATCTATGCATTCTACCCTTTTCATGTTTTTAAACATTTCCTTATTTTTCTTCTATCTAATACTTACTTTCTTCATTGGCAATTTTCTCTTTCCTTTCTTTCGTATTTCTCTCTTGCAAGAGCCTCGGAACATACTTTTGGCATGCTCATAGCCATACTGGTAAAAATGCAGGTATGAGGTGGTGCAGGCAAAGCTCACCACACTGCTATTTCACACAGAATCAGGGATTCCTTCACTGATGTTGGCTCGGCATTTGCTTAATATGTTCTAAATCTACCTGGAAGTTCACATTAACCGCTTGCGTGCTGCAGGAATTCCAGCCCAGTGCTGGACATTCCAATCGTGGGCGTTGTCGTGACGGAACCATTCCGTCATCAGCACAGCCCAACCGTGACTCATGACGGAATGGTTCCGTCATGAGGGAAGGGGTTAAGGTTTTATAGCCCCTATCCTTCCGCTTGCTGTTGAAAAATGTTGAAAAAAGCAGTAAAAGGCCTTTTCCTGCAACTGCCCATGTGACCGGTGGCAACTTGATCTGGACTGGACCCTGCTGTTTGGCCTCTGTCTGACACCTTGTGAGTCTTAAAGTGCCTCTTCTGAGATCCTGGGGGGCATTAGAAGTGTAATCCTGTTGTGGATTGGGACTAAAATGACTAAAGTCACAAGGTAAAATCTTTGACCAGGACAAACATGGTTGGTGTTCTGCATTGTATTCTGCTCAAACTTTCATTGGTACTTTATGCTCCTTGGTGCTATTACAACCTACATCTTTAAAAATGTATATCTTCGGCTTCCATATTGGATTTTTGTCATTTTGGTGTAATTTTGTTTATTATATTTTACTCAAATTTTCTAATTCTGCTTATGATTTTTATTTGTGTCATTTTATGCATTAACATCCAAAACGCGCATACCCACATTACAAACAACTACCCAGATAATCCTTGACAGGCCACCATACATTTTCTAAGGAAATCAGCATACAGCAATTCACAAATGTCCAGGAGATTTGTGCAGGATGGGCGTTAGGTGATAGTAGGAGTGGATACTTCTCTGCCAAAATCCAGTCTTTTCATAGCTGGGGTGAGGAGGGCCTTGCTCAGGGCACACTTCTGTGTCTGCTGTGAACCTTCTATCTCAATGCCAAAGAATGCCCTAATCAATCTCATTTTTTTCTCATATTTCTTAGGGCAACCCCTAGCCGTGTGGACCACTTTTTCAACTGCCATGCAAGCATCCATTCCCACAGCCCATTGTTCCTTAGTAGGGTCCTCCTGTACCCTCCAAACCCACACCAGATCCCTCTTGGCTGCCACAAACCCAACAAGCCAAACAATAACTTTTTATGGGGCATATCTACATCTACTAGTACTCCCAAGAGTACAATTTGGCGGATAAGTGGTATCTCTTCTTCTAGTATGGTCCCCAATTCTGTTGCTCTTGTCAACCAGTATTGGTGTATCCCTGAGAATTACAATATGATGTGCTAGAACGACCTGACGTGTTTTGCAGCAAAGGCAGGTGGACTGTAGGATCTTCCCCATCTGCTGCAACCTGTCCAGAGCAATGTAGACCCTGTGGAAGATTTTAAGCTATATCTAGCAGAAACACGCTCTAACGGCCACCTCCTGAGGGTGCATTCGTGCTGCCTCGCAGGCTACATCCTCAATATCTCCCACGTCTTGCTCCCAGCATCGCCAGAGGCCTCCCAGGCCACCCGGGCTGTTGTCAATGATTACCCTGTATGCAGACAACATTGCCCTCTTCCCTAAGGGTTCGGGCAGGAGGTGGGTTTCCAGTGGGGACACATCTGGCTAGGAGGCCAAGTTTGCTGCTTCAGCATGCATGGCATGTCAAAGCTGGGTGTATTTGTAGTGCTACATGTGTGAGAGGCCATAATCCTCCTGTACAGGGAAGCGATTTGAGAGTCCCATCAGCCATCAAATTCTCTCGGCAGACTATGCCACCCACCTCTCCTGGATTGAAGCCATGCAGCTTGCTAACTTCATGCAATGTTTCCC
Organism: Lissotriton helveticus; assembly: GCF_964261635.1. NCBI lineage: Eukaryota > Metazoa > Chordata > Amphibia > Caudata > Salamandridae > Lissotriton > Lissotriton helveticus. The sequence continues at coordinate 1,062,830,531 of NC_136070.1, read as the reverse complement.
CTATGCAAAAAGGTGTGGTCTTAGCAAGCCCTATGAACTTATGTGTAATGTATTGGTATGTACACAGACAATGGAGTAGGTGTGTGGAAGGTGCTGCAGGACCCCCAAAATAACCTTGCAGAAGGCCATCCTTCAAGATGGATTTGACTAGAGATGTGTGTACCTTAGAGCAGTCAGGACAGGGTGGATATTGGCAAAATAAGGTAGCTCCTTAGTCCCTTTGATTTGCAATATATCTTTTAAAGTTGGAAGGGCAAAGTAAACATCCTAAATAGGACTGGACTGGCAACCCAAAGCAGCCCTGGCAAACTTTGTCAGACCAGCCCCCATACGGTGCATAGCGAGTGCAATGTGCGATCCTGATCACTAAAAAAAGAGCGTTTTGGGAAGGTTCTCCCGGCAAGAAAAATTGGGGAAAAATGATGTATTCTACAACACATTTGTCATTATATATTCAATTCAGTTAGCTTATAAAGCATAGCAAATTATGACCCTACTGTGCACCAGGAAAATACAATCTTTGTTGGGGCTCTTCAATGATTCTCTCACTATCACCCTCCAACAGTGTATCTCATCTCTCCAGAGCTCCATTTCACATGTATTTTGTTTTATAGCACTTCTCATAACAGTGTAGGGAGTTGAAGCACTTTACATCACACACATATACAGAGACAATGAATCAAACTGTGTAAATCAGTGGATAGAAAATGTTACATAAGGTAAAGGGAACTAATAGGTGTAGGATTCACTTGTCATCCACACTGGTGGACATTTTTTAAGAGTGCTTGGCCTAGAGAAGCATAAACCCAGAATTCAGAACATGACACAGTGGTTATGGTTGACTTTAATTGTAACAATTTAGTTCTACCCAAATAAACCTTTTTAGCAACATCAGGCTAATGAAAGGCTGGAGAAGAAGTATAACTTTCTAACCTGTACTATGCAGTTTGCATGCAGCTCTTTGATGGCAGTTCAAACCTCACTGTGCTAGATTACAATTGTCACTTATGAACTACACAGAAACAAAAAAATCTCTGCGACAAAAGCAGTAACCTATTGAGCTATGTACATAAAATATTGTTCTATGAAATAAATGGTACATGTTCTTTGCAGCAGGTATATTAACCCTCTGCGCCACCTTATATGAGTCAAAACTGCCACTAGACAAAACTCTCACTTCTCTCCAGCAGGTACATTAATCACCAGAGTTATCTTGACACTGTTATTGTTGCCCGAACACTGCTGAATATATGAGGAACTTTTCAGTGTCTTTAAAACTGCTGCACTGCTACACAACCGGTCCCCACTCGCAAAACCAGACCTCCACCCTTCCAGCCTTATGGAGAAATGCCGATGTCCGGTACGGCCAGTCCGGTTTTGATCCTCACCCAGTGCACAGCTTTATTGAGGTTAGATGAGGTGTCTTTATAAACTCTTTGCCCCAGGGATTGTATCCTTACTGCCACTCAAGGGGTTGCCTCAGCAAAAGGTGCAACACAGGTAATGATGCACATCATAATAATTCATACCAGGTCTATCATCTTTCTAACAACCATGCCCAAAACCCACCCCTTATCCACTTACCCCTTGCCCACTGAATAATTTACCTTTTTGTTAATTGGTCAGTTTTATCATGTTAGAGCAGTAGAAACAGTTGATGAAAGTGCAGTTGGAACAGTTGCATCACAGCATGTATTTCAACGCATGTACTACTAAGTACGTTGGGCTGCGGAAAAGCAACACCACAATATTGTGATACAAGAATATTGAGGAGCGAATATTGGGGGAAAAATTTCAAATGTAAGTGCATATAGGGAAGTATACATTTTCTTTTCCTAAAACCACATCTACATACTTTGAAGATATATGTATTGTGTAGGTGCACATAGTTGGATTTAGGTATACAAAATCTAGACTTACATGTCAATATTTTATTTTCAATTTTTTATTCTGTGCTCAATAGTGTGTCCCCTCCATAGTGTGCTTTCATTATTCAGGGGGCCCACCTACAAGGTGTCACAAACATTTCAGCCTTGTGGTGTGCTTTTCGGCATTCAGGAACATAGACACCTAAGAATGGCAAAAAGAACTCTGGACACTAACAGTCAAATCCCCAGGTAAAAGTAAAGAGTTCCATGGGTTCTCACAAATTTCTTAGTTTTGATTTGCCAATAAATGAGGTGACTGGCAAAATCACAAGTGGCCGCATGTAATGAGCGCCATACTATGAAATGTAATCCCTTTTAAACGAATTGCATGCAAACCTGCAAAGTGCAAAAACTGATACTGGACTACTTCGAATGAAAATCTTGGCCTGGTCCTTTTGCCATATTAAAATGAAATTATGAGACAACGTCCTTATACCAGCTATGTCACACTATGGACGGAGCCCACAGCGCTACAGACAAGATCTATTTATTTTCAGATTGGGAACCCACAGCACTCCGACAAGAACTCTTCATCTCCGGATTAGGATCCTCAGTGTTTGGGACTTACTAAGGACCAAACTCTACAAAAGCCAGTTTCAGGTCCCACGGCGAGGCAAAGCACAAGCACTTTCAATAAAGAACACTGATCAAGGGCATTTACAGGCACTGCTAAAGGGAAACGGAAGAAAAACTGGAAGGCGGACTGCCTTGGGGGTTTACTGAGTAAAGGGACGCTACTAACATGAACTATAAGCCCTAGGCTATCGCACAGAGCACAGGCTCTTTATTAATGAACTGGCCCTAGGGCCAAATACATGCTGCTAAAAGGTAAGGGCTTCAGAGCTGATGAACTAAAGGGATGGATCCCTGGGGATACTGTTCACATGGGTCGGTCTCCGGGAAATGTGTGTCTTCTTGGATATTACCTGAAACCAAACCAGCCTACCTCTCTTGAACTTTGACAGAAAGGCTCGCCGTAATGTTTTATGTAAAAACCTTTTAATTAGTAATGAAAGCAACTGGAGTTTTTTTAGCTAATGTACTCAGTTTTGTGGTTTAATATCATGGTTTGTTACTATTTTATCTGTCATGCAATGGTTTTGATTAACTTATGCAAATAAATAATTACACCTACTACCCGCATGTAAACCTATCTCAAGCCGATATTCTATAAAATGTGGCAGAACTTTGACCTGTTGTGGGAAATGCTGGAGACTCCTGGCCTCAAGCAATACGATCACACTTTGAATCACTATTAAACAGTGTAGCACATTTAAATAATCGACACTGGTCATCCAAAAGAAACAAAAATGTAATATAAATTCTGTTGTATCACCTACAAATCCGTTTATTTCATCAAATCATCCTACCTTCATAGCAATCAGTACCTTCATAGCAGTCAGTGAAGTGATATTAGAAACAAAGAAAAGATAACTTATGAATCAGGTTATCACATATGTACCACAAACAATTTGGAATGAATTGCTAGAAGAAATTAGATTGTTGGTGATAGTCATGATATTCTGAAATATGTGGAAATTCTACTTTCATGGAACGTGCCATGACAGAAACTATTCCTCAATTACTTGCCTAGGTTCATGCACTTCTCTTCGTTGTACTTCCTCTGTATGTGTCTATAGAACTCCAGGGCTGGGAGAGATGGTAATTGGATCGGATAGTGGTAAACTAAGGATTTAAATAATGTGTGAAAAGGCTTCTTTTTAGGACCTTTGGGTTGTACATGCACAGGGATGGACCACTTTTAAATAATGCAACAAAACCAATGTTAGTGCAAAATGCTTCCTCCAGCCCTTTTTTACATATATACCTTGGAAGATTTATTTATTTATTTATTTTTTACACTTGTATGGCGTGCAGCTACCCAAAAAGGGTTTCCCGGCGCCGATGACATGTAGTTGAGCAGAGGTATGTGATGAGCATGATTTAGCATAGTTGTTTCTGAAAGAGCCAAGTCTTTATGTTCTTCCTGAACCTGGCGTAGTTTTCTTCTTTCCGGATGTAGAGGGGAAGTGTGTTCCAAAGAATAGGCCCTCTGACAGAGAAGGATCTTCCTCCCATTCTTGTCAGTCTGTCAGTCTGAACCTGGGGACCGCGAAGTTTGCTGCTGTTTGGGAGCGCAGGTTTCTTGCTGGTAGGTAGGGAGTGGCTAGTGCTTGCAGATATTCCGGTGCCGTTCCTGATTTAATCCTGAACATATAGCTCAGGGCTTTAAAACTGATGCGCTTTTCCACCCTGAGCCAATGCAGGTCGTTCAGATGCTTTGACACCCTGGCCATTTTTGGAATTCTGCACAAGAGTCTCGCAGCTGAGTTTTGAACAAGCTGTAACCGCTCAAATGGATCACGAGGAGAGCCTGATGTGATGGTCTTGAGGGAGGACTAAAGAGAGTCCACGGTTATGGGAGGCCAGCGTTCTAAGATGTTAATTTCGGCCAACCTCTTGGGGATGTCTTCCTGTGGGCCATTTGCGGCGGAGATTGAATTGATGTCAAGGATGATCTTGTCAATTTTTTCAGTGAAGAAGGAGGCAAGGTCTTGGCATTGTTTTTTGTTTAAAGGGTGGGTCGTTGCGGTTGTTTGAGCACCTGCAAGGTCTTTAACCGTGTTAAAGAGTGTTCTTGCCTTATTGGAGGCAGTGTTTATAGATGAGAATAAAAGGCTAAAGGAAGAGTATGGTGAATTAACAATGAGAATTCCTAAGCATGGAAGACGGTGACAAAACATCAGACAGTCTGAAAAAAGTCTTTCTAGACTTACTATGCATTTCATTCAATGCCAGCTTTGTTTTAGCAGTTGCTGAAATGGGAACTGATCTGACTACACCCACTGTTTAGGCCTAGTGTGCAAACACATGGACCTGATTGATTAACAAATCTATCCAGATTATAAATTCAAATCTACTTTAGTTTACCAAGATTACATCATCAAAAGAATTTTTCTTAAGGCACTTGAGACCAAACAAGGTCTCTTAGAACTTGATTTAAATTGTACTCTTTAGATGATTAATCTATTTTGCGGTCTGACAATGGCAGAAAGTTCGCGAATAGAACTGAAACAGGTCTTAAGAGTTTTAAGTTTGTCCCCAAAGTTTTGCATAGGAAGCTCCATCAGAGTCAACCTTATTGAAGGCATCAAAAATCAAGATCAAGATATTGGAGCAAGGTTTAAGATTTGTGCAATCAATGAAATAGTGCTTACCATACTGTGATAAAGAGGTATTCTTTTGAAGCACATTTTGGCTTGATAATGATTGCCAGAGTAAAATTAATTGGCTATCTCTAAAAGGCTATTGTGTAGAAAAGAAGTAATTTTACTTGAAGTTATATTATTTGAGAATCAGTTTATGTGTAATATTTTATAATCATGTTGATTTTTAAAGGAAAACTCTTTGCAGATAATTCTGTTTTCTGATATAAATACATTGTATTTTTTAATACATTCATTATTGTTTATTCTTCAGTATTTGGACTACAAATATCATTATGAGCATTTGTTCAATAATGTGTTGTCAATTTGCTTATAATAAAATTACACATTTCCTTGCTTGCAAATTGCCCAATTTAATGTTGACATTTCATACAATGACTATGTATTTCATAAAATGCTCAGGTAAACCACTGACTCCTAACACATTGCTTAAGGTACTTTCAGCATTTGATATTATGTCTAGATTTTTTCTATACTGAACAGTTAACTGAGCATAATATTAAAATAATATATTTTCCAACTTTTCATCTAATTTCTTATCATTGTATTGACCATGTAGAAACTTTATATACATGCTGCTACTAATATACTGTCTAAGATAATTTGTGTATTTTCCATAATACTAGTCAACGGTGTTTGTTTCTTTTTTTCTCTTCCATTATAAAGCACTTGTGTGAGCTGTTGCGTAATGCACATTTTTGTAAGTTCATTTTTGTTTTTCCTATGAAACATTGCAATTTTATATAAAATCTAGGAAATCTACTGCTCACTAACACGTGGCATAAGTTTATTGTGGTATTTCATATAAAGTAATTGTAAACCCTACATAATATGAAAATTATATTTGTATACTTTACCTAGGTTTCTGGCATTGTAATAATACTTTACTATTGATTTTTTTTCTTTTTTTTACAAAAATAAATACATTTGATGGGGATATCAATATGTTGTGGGGTCTCTTCCCATGGTAGTATTTACAGATATAAATGAAATCACTGCTTTTCATACTACCCTGCAGCGACTGTAATTCTCAGAATTCCTCATCGTGACTGAGAACAGTCTTGCATAAGACTAGGCAGTGTTTAGAAAGAGTCATTTGTCAGATTCAAGCCAGTTCCGCCTACCTGTATTATGGAGTCCAGTTTTACTGCTTCCCAGAGGGCTACTACCTAGTGGGAAATGGGTAGCATTATGTTGAGCCTCAACACTTCCAATGTCATGAAATGAAGAACAATGCAGCGGCTCAGCTGTGAATTATTTAAGGAGTAATATCTCTTACAGTTTCAAGAACGATTGAGCCATTTAGTGCTAAACCCTGGATAAAACTAGACTATTAGCAACATTTAAGATAAATCGTCTTTTGTCATGGCCTTCTAAGGTTCCAAGCAAAATCAAAGGGGATGATGGACGGAGTGTTGAACATTGCAATCACTCACCCCAAGTCAACTGATCTGAGTTTAAATCCATCATCATTCTTTAGCTCACTCCGCCACCCCAGTCCAGACATGGCCATATTCAAATCAGTCTGACCCTGTGCCTCATGACAACAGTTCAGCCCGAACAAACTAAGGTTCCAGTCATCAATCAGAAACACCCTTTGACAAATGGAGAGAGTGATGTTGTCTCATTGGCCATTTGGATGGTTAGGCACAAAAAGAATGGCAGGAAGAACTTTTACAATAAAATACATCAGATGAAAAAAATAACTATTGTGTATCCTAAGTCAGAGTCTTTTTGATGTGTATTTGTGGTAGGGGACTGTTACACCCCTCTTGCATTCAAGGATGGCACATTCTGCTAACACCTACTCCCCCCTTATCTCAGTGTCTGAGAGTAATATACAAAGACCAAATATCAGCTACACCAACCAAGTGGTTGGGACAAGAAAATGTCAACATTTTAAAAGTAGCATTTTCAAAAGTGTGACTTAAAATCCAACTTTACCATTAAAGAGGGTTTTAAATTCCAATTCTTTAGCTATCAACCTTGAAATTCCTTCTCACTCCCAAATGAAAGTTATCACTCATTAAGTGAAAAAGGTAACCCAATGTCATCTTATTGGAAACGCAGGGCTTGGAGTACCAAGACATGTAAAAGCTAAAGTACTTGTCCCACTTTATAAATACACCGCACCCTGCCCTGTGGGATGTTTAGGGCCTAATAATAGGGGCGAGTTGTATGTATTAAAAAATATGGTTTAAGTATGCAAAACTATGTATTGTGCCAGGTTGAAATTGAAGTTTAAAACTGCACACCCAGCTGCAATGGCAGGTCTGAGACATTTTTAAAAGGGCTAGTTAAGTGGAAGGCACACTTAGTGCTACAGGCCCACTAGTAGCATTTCATTTACTAGCCCTGGGTATATGTAGCACCCCTTTACTAGCATCATACAAGTAATTTGAATGTGCCAATGCAACCATGTTTAAAGGAGAGAACACAAACACTTCAGCACTGGTTAGCAGTGGTGACATGTGGAGAGTCTTAAGGACAACAAAAACAGATTCAGCAAAAACAGAAGGAACAAGGCAAAAGGTTTGGGGGAACACCACCCCAAGGCTAAAAGGTGTAACAACTAAGATACCCACAAGATTGATGATAATGAAGACAATGGGTAGCATATTTAATTTTGGGAAAATGAAACCACAGACTGTTAAAATTCGATCAGAATAAAAACAGAATCCTTCTATGGGATTGATTTGAAGCTGGATGGTAATACAAAACATGTGATTTGTGGAAAGGTTTGCCAAATCCTCTGTTGAAATACTCTGTGTCACTGGAAAATCCCCCAGCACAATTACTTCTGCTATATTATCTATATTGCAGTTATAAATATGCTTACATATTCTCCATGTGTAGAGATCCATCTAATGAAGAATACACCATTTCATCCACAAAACAGAGTGTATTTTATTACCGCTGAAAGTCTTCGCGAAGGCCTTACCAGGTTTCAGAATCAGTGAGACTACTGCCACATTCCAGGACCCTGGTATAGGTAATCCCTCCAGTAAAATGGAATTTAAAGACTTAATCCAAACAGGAAACACCTCCTTTGACAAGAAGATATAAAGCTTATTTGGAATATCATCGTACTGCCTGATATCATTGTTGAACTATGACTACAAGGCCTTTTCTAGTATCTTAGCTATGCGCTTTAGCAAAGTTGTATGCAGTTTGATAAACGAAGACAAGAAGGGCTTACTGCCTGGGAGACATTTGCATGAGCTGACACATACATAATAGGTTCAATAGATCTAGCAACAAGTTTAGAGGCCCTACTGTCAATAGTAACATTGGATGCAGCTAAGGCATTTGACCTCGTTAACTGGAAGTATCTAATTACTGTATTAAAGCATTTTAGGATTGCGATCTGTTTTTGGGTGTAGAGCTAGCAAAGCACCCAGGTTCTGGTCAATGATAATCTCCCTGTGCCAGAGAAAATAGGAAGGAGGATCAAGCAGGCATACCCTCACAATAACGCCCTTGACCCAAAGTTTGGGATTGAATAGGGAAATATAGCATTTTATGGTAGGTCTGTTTTCTAGGAAAAGAACACTGTGTGGCAATAACGTTATGCTTTTCACTTCAGACGCTGTGAACAGCAGTTAAGATCAGAAGTGCGGTGCTTTGGGATCTATCAGGATGTGAGGTTAACCCGACAAACACAGAGGCTATGAAATGGAGTCAGAGCTGCGAGGATGTACAAACTAGGGGAGAGATAAGACACCTAAGCTAAAAATAATGCAAGATCTAGAGAAAATCCCAATTGCTAACCTGAAGAGGGTCAGTTATGAGGTGGACAGGATAATAAAGAGATGGAAGCGCTTGCCATTCACCATATTTGGATGGATAAATCTAGTTAAGATATCTATCCTACTCACGTTTATCTATTTGTTTGATAACATTCCCCAAAATTTTCTAGCTCTAGTGAAAAAACAGAGGAAAATTACTTCCTTTATATGGACAACTAAGGGAGTCGAGGAGGAGGTCAAAGAAAGGGGGTCAAGGGCTGTCTTGCTGGACTTTTTAGCTCAATAATAGCAGATGCTCCTTCTCAACCTTGATGAGTTAATTTGGGGGTGATGTACAGTGCCATGTTAGCAGATTTAACCGAGGAGGGCTTCTCTTATAAATCTGGAGCACTCAAATATTTTAAAAAGGTATGGTTGAAGTGTCTACAGGCAGCTGCCAAAGTGTGGTATGGGATCAGGCTGCTCTTAGGGATTCCGTATTATACAAGCTGCCACAGGTATGGGATTCACGATGAACACACGACTGCATGCCAGGCTGTCTAGGGATATCCCTGAGGGAGTGCAGCATAATTAAGTGGGGACAGTTTGTGAAAGGAGGCAGGGTTTGCCCTGGGACACCTGGAAAAGGCTGACAAAAGGGACCCTATTAAGATTTACATTTTTCTAAATGAATGCGTGGCTTAGAACTCTGGGGTGGACTGAGCTTGGGATTACCATAGTGGAAAGGGAACTTCAGAACTCCATGGCAAGGACAAAGGAAGTGTCACACTGGTACCAGTATGTCCTGAAGGCTGCTGAAGAGAACATGAAACCCCTACATCAAGTTTGTGATTGATAATTGTTGAGCACAGAGTTGTAGGAGTTATGTCAAGTATCAATGAATATGCCTTATTTAGAGACCATATCTGCTTCAGTAAGGAGAAACCACGTCTTTACACTCCATAGAGCTTATTAGACCCTGCTGAATTTGTCTAAGATAAGAGGGAGTTAGGATCCCAGGTGCAGAAGTTGTGGTACTCGAAATGCTGATGATGTCCATATGTTCGCAAGTTGACTGAGAATGAAGGGTTATTGGCTAAGTGTGGGTAAGATAATCTCTGTCGCTTTGGGAAGGATCATGGAGATAAGATCAATTACGATTAGTTTTTGCTCGGTGCAACAAGAGGCTGAAAAAGTGTCTTTGTTAGCAAAGCAAATCAAGCTGATTGTTTACCATACTCTTTTGGCAAGGAAGGAGATTTGTAAAATGTGGTCTATCTATAGCCAAAACCTGGTGTGACTGGTGTAGGACTGGTGTAGGTCAGTAAGATATTATAAGGTGATGGATAAGAAAAGCATGATGGGGATAGTGGCAGAAGGGTTTTGGAATTTGATAAAAACGAATTGAGTAAGGTTGCACCCTATGATTACATTCTCTAATCAGGACTGGCTTGGGAGGTCATGACATGGAGCCACAGCTAAGTTAATTGACTGAAATGAGCCTGAAATAGACCACAAGGGTCTGTTTAAGGTAGGGAATGTGCTCATTAGAGGTGATATGAGGGCAAAAAAATGTCTTCATCAGATTCTATAATTTGACAGAGGGTCACCACTGAGCCAATCTGAGAAAGCAAAGCCTTAGCTAAATGCCTTGAGTCATTGTCTTGATTCTTGGGCAAATAGAGTCAGAGCGGGCAATGTCTGCTGATAATTTGTCAGCTCCTAAACTCATCGAGCTTAGTTACAGTGACTTTCCCTATTAATACTTCTTCATAGACGTGTGCATCACATTGCACTCATTATCTGCAAATATATATCACTCCTTATTTTACACATACAAGTACCCCTAGATTCTCCCTGGATGGAATGTTGAGGGCAAAATTGTGGGATAATAATCTGTAGAAAGTAGGTCACAAAAATGTTTTGCACGTTAATCACCATTATTTAATGCAAAAGTAATAATCAGTGTAAAATCGGACCAGTGCATAAATGGTATTTGATCTAGGGTGTTTTCCATCCAATATAACCATGCAACTCAGAACAAGGCCGGCAGATATGTTAAATATATGTTTCCACTTCATTGACTTTAATGACTGCCCAAAATACAGCTGTCTTCTAAGGTTATAGGACATAGCTATGCCTGTCTGTTTTTTGTCAAGTAATATATTGGTATTATTCTTGGGAAGTTCAAATTTTGACTTTTGGATAAACCTGGCAGTTCAAAAAGTATAGTACCAGAATATAGAGATTTCAATGTCTCTCAAAATAGCTTGACCGAAAAATCCACTAACACAATCTTGTGATGGTAAGAATTTGTAGGCAAGTATAGATTTGCTATTCTTAAATCCACGTGTATCTGGACAGTATATATGTATATTACCCATACATACTTATCTTCACTACATTTTGTTTGTTAATATGTTAGTCACACTATGACATGCAGCTGTTTAAAATATGAAGAATCTAGCGTAAAGGTAAATTTTTACCCTGGGTGATGAAGTTGGGGAGGTAGATGTGTTCACTTGATAATTCATAGGATGTCTTGCCTTTTTATTTGCATGTTGAACACATAACCTATTTCTATATATCTATGCAGCCAAATTTCTCAAAGATAAGATAATTCGTGGTTGGCCTGTCTCTCTCTCTCCTGTGGCATCTCATATTCCATCATGAATACTTTCACTCGTAAATGTCCGGTAGACATAGCAGCTGGCATGGGGAAAGGGAAATGGTGGCAGGCACACCCAACAGGAGAAAGCAGATACCATAAATCCATCATGCAGCAAAAGGTCAATCAGCTGGTGAGTAGAAAGGAATAAATTCGGTCTAGAGCAGCTTAGATGCAAAACTAAAATATATGATCTAATGAGCAATGTCAATTCATGCGAGAATACCAAATGGCAGAAAACCTTTGCACTTGACCCGCTTACCATCTAACATGAGTTCTGAGACCCTGAGATACTAACAAACACAGACTTAGTATAACAGTAGCTCTCAAAAGACCACCATGATTCTCTTCCATTTGAAATTCATGGAAATCCTTGAGCCTATAATCCACTTCCCACACCTTCAAAACTGTTTTCCATACTCCCAAATGCTCTTGCTCTCTGTCTGTCAAAAGCTGCACATGACAATAGCCATATGAAGATCAACAACAGCCCGGCTGGTATACCCTGTCATTATACTCTACAGGGTTCAATGAATGCATGTCAATACTCACAACCAACTTTACTGTATTGCTCAATCCATTTCTGCTGTAGAGTACAGTGATCCCCCCTCAAAAACTCAAGCAATTATAACACTGCGCCTCAAGAAACCTACCCAAAGTAGACCAGACAACTCCACCACCTACAGTCGGATTTCAAAGCTTCCACATTGGAGTATCGGTCTTGTAGTGCAAGATAACTAAACAGCTGCAAAAAGTATGAACCATGCAACCTCCTTAATGATATTCAATCAGGCTTCAGGCCTAAAGAAGCCCGGAAAGTAGACATGCACCAAGACTTCTTCACCTTTCTTTTGATAAGCATTAGCTAGAGCATTAATTCTGCTTACCTGAGAAATTTTATCTGGTCATTCTGTGTGCATGCTTTAGTGCCTGCCTTTGCAATCAACTTGTGAATACCAGCAATCGTGGAGTAGGGGTTCAAACCCTTTGAAAAGGTAGGCCACATAATTTGGAAAACATGAACAATTGTCATTTGTGAAAAATGTCTACTTTTAGTCATTAAGACAAGTTCTTTAGCAAAGACGGAGTTCAGGGTTGCTGTATTCAATATTTTCAAAGAACATTTTCAAAAAGAAGGAGGAAAATGCACAGCTCTCAAAAGTATGTGTGAATTTGTAGTTATGGACTTTTCCAAGGAAGCAGGAACTTTGAATTCCTCTTCTGATCATATCACCAAGATAAGGATGATGTAAGCTGCTCCATGTGTAGAAGAAATTTGCGCTGCTCAATTGAATTTCAATGAAATACCTGCTATATCTTGCAATTCAAAAAATATTTGACATCTGGAAATCTCACTGTGGAAATCAGCTTAAGTAGTAAAGTTTTAAAATGAAACTCTGAATTTTACCTCAATAATGTAGTCCTTTCCATCTTTGCCATGCACAGCTTTCACCGCACAGACATCTAGTCCCCCAAACATCTCAGAACAGGTGTCAACCCAAAGCTTGTATCTGAAAGCAAAGACAAGGGCGGCATTATATAGTGATACATTTTGGCAAATGTGTGCACACATCAAGGGGTAAGGGTTCCTTTAACATTCTCATTCTCGCTATCCTTTCATAAAAACTTTCCTTGACTCAAACACACACACACACACACACACACACACACACACACACACACATATATATATATATATATATATGTATGTCTAATCAAAAGGTTGCGGAACATCGTACAAGGTAAAAAACACACACAAACATGTGATTCGATTTGATTTGATTTGAGGGTTTATTTAGCCCATGGCTACCTGGAACAGGCTTCCCAGCACTAAGGTCAGTTAGCTTGCATACTGAATGTTCAGGCAAACAGATGGGTTTGAATTTGTTTTCTGAAGCTGAGTAGGGTGTTGTTTTGTCTGAGATTTAGCGGTAATATATTTCAGAGTTTAGGGGCAAGATGGACACACGAGCTGCCCCAGCGACTGGCTCTTTTAATTCTGGAGACAATAAGAAGACACTGGCTATTTGATCTGAGTTCTCTGTTGGCACAGTAAAAGTTGATAAAATGATGGGGGATAGGAGAGGTAACATGTTTGTAGGTGGTTAATAAATTGTGATTTCGTTTTCTTTAAAGAGGTGCATCTGCAACTCTTTCCTAATTTAGAGCAGCATTAGGGCGATCCTGATGGATACAGGGATGTTGTTCTAGATCCTGTGTGCATAGATGGAAAAACCCTGCTGATATGTTTTCTATTTTTATACTTCCTAGTGTGCGGTTTGAAGGTGTCCTGGATGCGAGTGTGCCAAGAACCACCAGAGATGGTGAGCATGTCTGCAAAATAAGCAGAGTGCTAGTTGTGATGTCTTTGTAAATGACACAACAGGCTTCAAATATGGTGCAGGCTTCCAAGGGGAGCCAATCAAGTTCCATTATGATAGGGGTGATGGGATCACATTTCTTCAGGCCCTAAAGGAGAGGTAGGGCAGCATATAGGATCTCTTAAAGGGTACTATTGTGAAATCTGGTGGGCCCAGGAGCAGAGTGTTTCCACCATGCAAACTGTGACAATACAAGGGGATGAACAGCAGTACTGAAGTCCTTTTCTTGAAGAACTGGCTTCACTTTCTTCAGAAAAAAGAGCTAATACCAGCCATCTTCGATTTTTGGCAATGTACTCTTTGAGGGTGAGGCTGGTGTCCAGAGTGAAGTGAAGTGAAGTCACTTGGCCTTTGGGGAAAGTTGGAGTTCCAAAGCATCAAGGTTCATGTCATAGAGACAGGCGTGTACTATTTCTAGTTTGTTGTTCTTGGCAAATAACAGGAATTCTGTCTTGGTTGTGTTGAGCTTCAGGTAGGCCCTGGAGATCCAGGTCTGGATGAATTCCACACAGTGTTTAAGGTGATGGATGTCTAAAGCAGAGGAGACTTTCAAATAGAGTTGTGTATCATCACGTATTGGTGAATCGTGTTGCTGTTAACTGTCAGTAGAGCACCAAGTGAAAATGACAAGAGACAAAATGGTAGGTGTGGGATTACGAAGGTGATATGGATCTATAGGGACTTGGAGATACCCATGTGAACAAAGTGGTGTGGGGTAGAACGGCAGGAGGAGAAGCAATGAAGGATATTGCCTGTGAATCTCATTTGAAACTCCATGGTGAGTATGAGGGTGGGATGGTCGACTGTTTTGAAGAAAGCTGTCAGGTCCAGTCACATCAGAAGGCCGGGACCGTCTTCATCTGCTGTCAGGGGGGCATTGTCTGCTACGTGCAGGATAGCAGTCTCTATTGTGCACTGTGGTCCAAAGCCTACTTATTGATGCTTATTCAAAATATGGTTAGTATTAATGTGATTTTGTAGCTGAACATAGGCTGCTTTTTCAGTTATCTTGCAGATGAATGGTATGTGAGTGATGGACTGAGAGGCCATCAGGGTATAGTGTAGGTTTATTTAGATGTTGGAGTATCTGGAACTTCTTGAGAGCCTCTGAGAAGGTATCTTGAGTAAGGAAGATATTGATAATCGTGGCTATGGGAAAGTAAAAGTCCCCAGAGTGTGCATTGATAAAGAATAAGGCTAATAAATCATCTTTATAATAAGTGGCTTTGAGAGAGTGGAGTCTGACATGAGGTCTGTGAGACATAGGGCATCGAAGGCTGACCATTGAAAGAATCTTGAATAGGAGTTTGGTTTAGAACATGAAGCAGGCTTGGTGTTGTTGATGTGCTGTTGCATCTTCTGTATTTTGTCAGTGAAGAAGTTGTTAATTGGAGTGTACTTTTCTGTTGAGTGAGGAATAATGGGTCTGGCAACAATTTAATGCACTGTTTCAATGTCTTTAAAAGAGTTCTGCTTCTTTTGGTGGCTTCATTGATTTGCTTTAGATTATGTGATGAGCTATCTCCATGTTGCGCAGATCAATTTTGGTTCTTGGGAGTTCTGTTTTTCTTCTATTTTCTTTCCTGCCTTTGATGGATTGTTTATTTACAGCAAGGTCTTCAGAGTACCATGATACTGAAGGCTTTGGCTTGCGCTTCCAATTTTCAACTGGAGTGTGGGTGTTCACATACATTTTCTACAAAGTGTTGAAGTTGTTTAAAAGAGTGCTGGCATGGGGTGTGGAGTTGATAGGGAGAAAGGTGAATTCAAGCATTAGGCTGTATATGGAGAAGTATTTACAAGTTCTTAAGGTTTTGTCTTCTCTTGTGGGTTGACTTGCTGTGTTGGTAGAACAGTGAGCAGGCAGATAGGGATGGTGAAGTGGTAGCTCTAGTCAAGGTGTTCAGGGTTCTTACATTGGACTGTTGGTGATATTAACAAGACACAGTCGAGATTGTGGCCTCTGAAGTGTGTTGGTTGTGTGACATACTGTACCACAATGAGTTTGTCAATGATGTTATGGATGGTGTCTCTTGTTTTTTTATTTTGAGAATGTGGTTTCTTTGAGGATTATGTCACCCATGAGAGGAGGGAGGACATTTCCGATAGAGAAGGTAGGAAGGAGATCTGAGAGTTCATCAGTGAAGTCCTTGTTATTCCTTGGAGGCCTGTAGATGAGAAGCAAGGTGGCAGTCACATTTGCTAAGAGTGGGAAATGGCATGTCAGCAGCTCCAAATATTTGAGTGCTGGAGCAGGAGGACCTATGGTTGACAGTGAGGCATTTTTTCTTCTAATGTGTGTGTTGCATGCAATGGATATTGTAGCCTGAGCGAAGGAGGACATCTAAGAAGCGAAAGGATGTAGGGGTAAACTATGGTTCTATTATGAACACTGCATCAAGGGCCAAAGGGGAGGGGGTAGAAGGTGCAGATTCCTTATTTGTTTTAGTGATGCACATAAAGGTGTTTGAGAAGTGCCATTAACCCTGCCATGAGAGATGAAGAAGAATTTCTAGTTTGAGAAATTGTGGCATCTCTTTTGTGATAAGTCTAACTGATAAATTAACTGGATTCATTTGCTAATGGGAGATAGAGATGAGAACCAACAATGGACTATGTGATTGGATTTGCATAGTCTCAAGACAATGCAACCGTGTTACTCTGTACATGATGGGTCTCATGAAGAGGAACAACAGGATATTGAGATAAAGATTGTTGCAATATTCAAGACTGATGGTACTAAAGACATTGACAACAACTAATTTGCTAGAAATGGAAACGAGGGTCATTACTTGATGGTGGAGAAAGATTAAACCAGTTGTTTTATGCATACATTGTTCACAAACATAACCATTGAGTTATTGGTCCATAATCATATTACACAAATATGACCATTGGGCAATGGTTTGAATGCAGCTTTATGATTTAAGATTTGAATGCCTGATAAAACTGTTACCAGTCTGAAATACAGGGCTGGACTGGCTACCGGGAAGTTTGGAATGCTGCTGAGCTGGGGGGTGATTTCGTTCATGGAGACCTGCGTGTGCTAAACGAAATTCGTTTTGCATTAATTATTTCGAAGCATACGCAGGTCTCCATGAACGAAATCAGCCCCCAGCTCGGCAGCTTTCTACACTGCCCGGTAGCCAGTCCGGCCCTGCTGAAATATAGTGTTAACGCATTTGGAATACATTTGTACTCATGAGATGCAAACTCTCCAAACCTGACTTGCCTCAACGGTATGGAGTATTTGGGAATTTGGACCACACAAGATTGCATTATGAAATGTATAACTCTGAAGATTTGAACTTTTCCAATGTGGTTGATAAGTAGTGATGTAATTAGAATACAATGAAAAAAGCTTCTGAAGCATGTGGCAGCAGTACAACAAATGGCTATTTGTCATTACATGTGAGAATGAGCAGAGTGTATTAACCTTCCTAAAGTAATCTGTTGGGAAGGAATGTCAAACACAAACTTATTAAAACTAAATAAATATCTGCTAAACACTACAAAAACATCTGGAAAATTGACACATGAAAACAGAAGGGTAAAATAGTCAATGGTGTTGCCAATAGTTAGGGGTGTGAAAAATTGTAAATTCATATTTCCAAATTTTGTTGAAATTATGTGCTGGTGAAAATTTAGGAAGAGGGTAGACCCTGCATCCAACAGTCATGCAAGATATCAGCAAAAGACTGTTTTGAGGAGAAAATCTCTCAATTTGGAGATCTGTTTGAAGCAGACTGCTGCTGTAAAGAAAAGTGCACATTTGCACACCCACAGACCGTCATAACATTACACAAAATGTGTGCAAGATGACACTTTATGGGCATACTAAACATGTAACACTAGCCCACCTATTAATCTGGCAGTAAAGTGACTCAATGCAATTCTTTGGGTTATTGTAGAGGAGTCACAAATATGTCTGTCATATCAAGCCTATGTGTGCTAATAATCACTGCATGTCTTTCAAAACGCTTATTTGGATGGTTTAGTGAAAGGGGTCAAACAGAATATAACTCCTCCGGACAGTATATGATGCTTCTCAGCAGCCAATTAAGCCTAACCGGAAGTCTCAGGAACTGGGTTTCTTCTCTTGCCTGTTATTCTCCTGGTGATTTTTAAGAACGTCATATTGTTTGGGTGAGATGAAAATAGGATTCACATTTTTAGATTGGCCATGTGTAGAAGGACCCCAAAGATGGAAAATGTCTGGTTGGGATAAAGAGTTTGGAGAGGTCATTGATCCCATATTACAACTAAACCGGTGCTGGGGCTTCATCCCTGTCTGCCTATGGAAATTCTGAAAAGTGTTAAAGAATTTCTGAGTATTAAGGCATTTTCTATCAATGTGGACCACACTTCAGACAAAACTAACTAGAATCTCGTACTGGATGTTTTAAATCCCGTAGCTGCACCTTGACCAAACCCAGGACAGCACCTATATTTTATTTGCTAGTGTGTGTCAATCATTCTACACAAGGTTGAGGTTTGAACACAGTAGGCTCATGATCAAGAGCCATGTCAATAATTATTCTATGTTTGAGTGTGTACTCTACAACTGCAAGCACATTAGGCTTTCTGGCTCATTATACCGAGGAATAAACCAATAAGCAGAATTTCATAGCTCTTTAGGAAAATGTCCCTCCATTGAACTCACTGTTGGGAGTGTGAACCATCTTACACGGGCAGACAAGGTGCCATTCTCCTAAACACTTACAACGGTACCTGGCTATAATCCGATTAGCGCAACTTTCAATCCTTAAAACAGAGATCCAAGCCTTTGCGCGAGCTGACATATGCACAATTCCTCAGTAGTTAGGCATGTCTAAATCTCCTTGGCATTTGATTGGAACTGAAAGGCTCACTACCTATTATTATTTAGAATTACTGTTGCTATACTTGTAGTCAGATTATCAATTCTCCTGCTCCCCTAGTTAATAGTCAGGGACATCTCACAAACAGAGAGCCCAGATAAAGCATCAACTGTGCTTCAAGCCATCGGTTTGTTGGTGGTGATAGTAACAAAAAATATGTCCTTGCCTTGGGTCACTTTTTAAGAATTCGGCATTTATGCGACTCCGATCAAAGATCATGCAAACAAATCATTTTACCTCTGGGGCTCACCAATATTAATTCTGCCTCCTGTTTTCTATTAAGATATACACGGCTGCCAAACAATTTATACTTTGAAACCGCCATCAAGAAGAAATTAAATAAACCTTGGTTTATTTTAGAGGTTATATCTCACAGTGATCTCTAGGTTAACTGGCAAATTCAGCAGAAAGGGCATGTTGGGAGAGATGTCAGGAATAATGAATTTTCATGTTAGTGTAACTTAATAGCTGCAGTCAAGGATGTGGCTTCTGTGTGCATTCCTAAGGGTCGCCTTCTTACGTGCAGTTTAATAAGCTATATATCCAGTGGTACATTCCAGCAGGCTTGAAATGAGCCAAATCACATACACTTTAAAAGAGTGGCAGGGCACATGTGAAGGGGGTGACTTGCTTTACACAGACATATGCTGTAGATCTAATTGCCTTGGTTGTTAGTGGAGGTCCACAAATAAAGGTATAATCACTAAAAACATGGGTACTTTACACATTAGAAAGGTGAGATACCTCACATCACGGATTCTACATGTTAAAGTGAAATTTCAGGACCTTATGAAACCACGAAGTCTGTGGTCTGGCGCCTCCTATTTGTTACAAAGCTACTTCGGGACTTCAGATCTCTATTTGTGTACATGTCTGGTTACTTTAGCCATAGATATTAATTACAGTGTAGGCATTTGTTACTCTCCTTTGAAGAGCATCTGAGTGTTTTCCATATTGTATTCACTTGGTTTCAAGTAAATTAGGCACATCAACATTGTTAATATATTGTTAAATTTAGAAAAATGTGCCTTTCAAATGTTTCAAATTACAAAGTTGCTTGGAGGTATGTGGCGGGCCATTCGATTTAAACAGAATGTGAATTGGATTTGAAATCCTTTTCTTTTGTTTGACATACAAATGTTTTGCTCTTGTCAATTATTCTCCCCCACTACCATATTCAGATGGAGAAACAAATAAATATCAAGGGCAACACCATTAAATCATACTACTTTCCTGAATTGCAATACATCCAAGATGAGTTATCCCATGAGAAATTCTGCAGCAGGACCTGCGGCCCTTTGTGGCACACCTACTACACAAACATTGTTTGCACTGGACAGGCCTTGCTCAGCCTCACATCATTCAGGAATGCACTGAATGCCCTTGGATATGTGTGGAATGCTCTGAGACAGATGTCTTCACCATACCCACTCTTTCAGAGTCTTTCTGAAGATCAGTTCCCAGCAGGTCAATATTAGTAGGGGGCGATAAACCCTGCCCCACCGGCGAAGTTTTGCCCACTCCGCGCTCTGCCAACCGACATGTGGCAGAGTTTTTTCCTCATGGGCAGCGCCCCTCTTTAATTTGGCGAGCACGAGCGAGGAAAACGAGTGCTAGAACACCTCCCGACAAGATTTCTCAAAGTGGGCGGTCACATCAGGTCACTACTATTGGTGTTGAGAAAGCTGCCGCTCGAGTAGAAAATCTATTTGGTAGGCAGAAAGAAGCAGCACCCTCTGGCACTCTGCGTGGTGCCGTTTGTGCTGATTTTACAGTCTGGGACAAGCTCCTAGCACTGAAAAACATCTAGAGCAGTGCAACAAGTCGAAATCCACTGCTTGAGGAACTCTGCGGAATTTTGCAGAGCTTTTATGCAACTCCGCGGAATTCCAAAGAGTGGAATTCCGTGAGTTTCGTCTCCCCCCTTTTTCACACACTGCGACCTGTGAGCTGCCCAGAAACTGAGACACCACCACTCTTCATGCGTGTGCACCTGAGCTACACAATCCCTGTGCTCTTTTGCATCTCCTCCTGCTAATCTTGACTTCAATCAGCCTCTTATGATGCTGCCCTAAGGTGGCAACTTGCCAGCTTCATTCCCTGTTGGTCGTGACCTGCAACAACTACCAGTTTTAGGATTTGTTTTCAAGCAGGATGTGCTGTTTGGAGCTCCGATGCACTCTGCCATCACGTTTGGATGTTACTTATCCATCACACTTCAATTACATATGGTTTAGTTATTAATAAAGAGTTGAGGCGGCGTGTTTAAACTGCAGTTTGTTTCAAGACATAAGTCTCACTTACACCTGGGACATGTTCTGTGAATTGTCCACAACACTGCCTTCGGCCTCACTGACATCATTTCCATGCCTGTAAATTTCCCTTGCTTTTCCTGCCCAAGTGATGCAATCCTGGACAGGGAGTGAGGATATGGTTCTATCCGGGCTCTCTTGTTGACTTTGGATATGATGCAATTTTTGCAGGTGTACATTTTATGACTGTTAATGGCCGACAATAACAGGTCATATATTTTTAAACTGATAAACAATGGCTCGTGGATCTGGAAACTTAAACGTTCTGCATTTCAAATACCAACAGTGGTGCTTTAATGATTCTAGTTCTAACGCAAAGAAAACATTCTTGCGAGGGGATAACTGAATGTTTTAGCAAAATTAATTCTCTAAGAAAAATAATTGGTGCATTTCAATTTTTTTTATTTTCGTGCCAAAATACGGATGAACTACTGGATTTTTTTTACTGGATTTTTTTTCGAAGCATAATATGTGGTGCACTAGAACGTTTTGATTCAAATAACCTCCTGGCAAATGAAGGCAGTTTAACAGAGTCCAAGAAACACTTTCTGTTTATTCCTTTCGGAAGAACAGTTGCCTCGTGAGAAAAATGTGTCATAAGTTTTACTGCGCCAAAATCAAGTGACTAACTGCTGAGTCTTATAACTGATATAGCCCAGCGAGGTGTGAAAGTCCACACACCATGTCGTGTTTCGTGCGAAATGCATTTATTTTAATCAAACGCTATGTTATCAGCGTTGATAGGGGAAACTATTTATATCCGGCATTGATGTAACACCACCGATGGCAAATAACATGCCTCACGACTTACCAATACGTCACCAGGAAGTGCTTGCAGCACACGCAATTCTCACCAGTTCATTGGTTCTCACTATTGCCAACATGAGTTTTCTGTGATATGGGATAATTGCACGGAGCTGGTTTTAAAGCATGAGAAACAGTGCACAGAACATGAATGTGGGGGGGGGGGGGTCTATATGTACAATGAAGTGGCTAGCCTCCGTGGCTTAACGGCACGCTCCACCACTTCGGAGACAGAAGGCAGATGTGGTGCAGCCTTGCGTTTCCCGGATGATGGCGCTAAATTTACCAATTTAGCGCCAACGCAGACACCCTTGCACCATGTGCAGGGGCGGATTGGTTATGTGTAGGAAGGTGTCCCTTCCTGCATATAAACAATCCTAAAATGCCATTTTCTAACTTTCATGTGTGCTGCTCCATGCAGCACACATGAAAGGTACAAAATGGCATTTTTAAAAAAGGTTTGTTCATTCACAGGAAGGTACACCTTCCTGTACATAAACAAACCATGGCATTTTGCTTTGTCCATGTTTGCTGCACAGGGCAGCACACATGGAAAAAGCAAAAACGAGGAGAAATAATCAATTACTCCTCGTTTCACCAACTTAAGGCCAGGATTTTCCTGTTCTTAATTTTGGCGCTGCCACCTATGTACGCCATCCTTGTACATTGGGGGCAGCATCAAATACAATGGGTGTTGCGGTGGAACGCCCACCATAACACCAACTGAACGTCCCTTTCACTCCAAGTTAGCGTGAAAGGGTGCCTTATGTACAAGGCAGCGTTAAGACACTTTAAGTAGTTTAACGCTGCCTTGTACATAAGGCAAGACCCCTATCACCACAGGAACGTCGCAAAAAGGAACGTTTATGTGGCAACAGGGGCTTGTACATACGCCCCTGGGTTCTTTAATTTATGAAAGATCACCATATATTTTATATAGATATGCACTTTGAGATATTTAGTTCTGATGAGCAATATCTTCACCAGCAGGGTTTTGTGTAACAAATATTACACAATGGCTCCAGCTAGAAACACTGCATACAAAAAAATAGTTAAAAGATTTCTCCATCGGAAATGATTCATTTATATGAAATTGACTAATATTGCAGCACAAAAGTTTTTTTTGTTTTCCTGTGGGAAACTGTATTTGCAATCATTAGTTTCTTGATAACAGCAAATGTGGTGGCAATAGTGGCCAACAGCTACATCCAAGATCAGTCTGAGTACAAACTAATGATTTCCCATAGGAAAACACTTCTTTTTACTTACAGCACAAAGTTCTATTTCATTTCGGCTTTATTTTCTTAAGAAATCATCTTTAACAATTCCTGAACAGGGTGTTATAATTACATTTTTATCACAGACAAGTGCCTCAACCCATGTCCAATGAGAAAGAGGCAGTGATGTTCTTGATAGGTGTTTGAGAAGTTGGATAAGCATCCTTTGCACTTTTGCGTTTTTGGCACATATGATGACATTGAAATAGCTGCCCCATTGGCCTATGAAATCTCAATGACAAGGGCAGGTGTGCACCTTTACCAATTCAATTTCAGGGTGCATGAGCTGATTCGGAAGGATTGTTCTATGTGCAGATGTGTTTACTCCTGTCTCAGACGTGAATTACTCTTTAATTTCAATTCTTGAGTAATCAAGCGTTTTCAGTGAGCAGTTTTATCTTGCTCCAGATTCACAGGGGAGTTCGCTTCCTCTTAATTCACGTGATGACGAGCATTTGATTACAGGAGGAGCAATACTGTATTGGTAGGGTGTGAAGGTTTGTTTTGGCTTGGTAAGGTAGACAAATGTCTATATATAGAGAAACATGCTTTTTAGGCTTGGGGTGGGACGATAGACGAGGAGGCAATACACTGATTTGCTTATCAACTGGGTAAGATTGATTTGTTACCCACGCCTTAATTTCAATCCAGCACAAAAATAAATGAAAGCCTAATTTGCGTTACGGGGTACACTATTTCACATTTGTGTGGCTAACTGCACAATTTTGATTAGCACACCTTAAAATGGGTGATAATGCACTAAGTGCATGTATTTTCACCCATTCTGAGAAGAGCAAACTCAGAATATGTGATGACTGCCTGCAGAAATTTTGCCAGGTTTTTCATGGTAAACGTTTTGTTGGCAAACACTGCAGGTTTCAGTAATTGCTACAAAACCGTTAATTCCAAATAATATTCAAACTCCTGTTTGAGATTTGCACATGGGTCACAGTCATTCAGTGCATGTTTCATAATCCGAGGTCTACAAGTCTAAATAAGCATATACTCATAGGTCAAGCAATTTTAACAAATTACTAAAATTATTAATATTACTTGCTATCATGGCTTTTTTTAATCAACAATGTTTTATTAAGGTATGAAAAATCACAAATAAAAAGATTTTTGAAAGATCCCTGAGCAGATCCCAAAATCAGAAAGGAGCGATTGAAATTAGAAACGCTGGGATGAGGTGAGCAGCAGAGAGGAAGAGCTATCACCACCAAATGAAAATGCCTGATAGCTCATCCAGGGACCATAAAACTTTTCTAAATTTTGAAGAAGCCTCTAACAATATAACCAAATTTCCCAGCGAGCATGCACCAGTCCATGATGGAACTTAAACAGTCAATGGTCTTAGCACACCCCAATCTCCTGGTTACATCACATCACACCCCAATTCCTATGCCACAAAATAGCTTAGTATACTTTACGGTTCTGAGTGCATCCCATATGCTTAACATTATGGAATGAGCTCTATTGTCCAAATTAATCATGGTCAGAAATCCTAAAACCCCATCGAAAAGTAGGCATAGTTTGGGCCTTCTCCAAACCATCTTGGAATAGCACCCCCAACTATACCCATCCCCTTACTGCTGTCCATATCCTTATTTTTTGTCTTACCAGTTTTTATTGCTGGAAAATCTTGATTTCCACACTATAAATACCCCATAAATGGCACACTCATTTCTGACTTACTTGTCCGACATCGCAATCTGCTCAAGCATTGCAGAGCCAGTGTTGGTCTTCCAGTTTCCAGAAATTGAAGTTCTCCTGATAGAGAGGAAAAAGAAAAGGAAATGGCTTTCTAAATTATATTAATTTAGGAATTTAAATGAGGGCATGGAAGACAGTGAAGTACTTATGAATAAAATACACATTGTTGTATCATACAATATGGTAACATGAAAAAAAGTATACATAAATTATCTACAGGTGATTGCTAGTAGGTTGTTATAGTTAGGACCTAGTTTCCATGTGAAAAGTTTTTATTTTATTTTTTTAGAGTTTTATATAGCACGAACTAGGCCCGAGACATCGGGTATCAAAGCACTTTACATGAGCACCAGTTTCCTTACAGATGGACACATTCATTTTTGATAGGCACGGGGAGATTAAGTGATCTGCCCAGAATCACAGGATGTTGAGCGTCGTAGCCGAGGCTCGAACCCTGTTCCCCAGCTTTGAGGTCTACCGCTCTAGCTGTAAAACTACATCCTCTCACTCATATCTTGCCTATATCTTTGGCTCTGTTTGATAAATCTTCATGACATTTTCTCCAACAAAGTGCAAAGCTGTTTCTAGTTCTCCATAGAAAGTTTCAGGTAATCCGTCAAGCGAGGACAGAAAAAAAGGGGGGTAAAAAAAAGTGTGCTACCTAAGTTAATTCTCCTAGGAATTTTAGACATGACTACAGCCCGAATCACTGAACGGAATTACACCACATTTGTTAGAAAGCTAGATCTTGGTCCAGAAAGTGTGCTTTCTGTGACTTGGTGTAAATCCGTTCAGTAGTTTTCGAGATATTAAATAAAATCCCAATTTTTATACCTAGCGCAATTAAGCCTTTGCAAATACTTTGCAATGTGTCACAAATACATTCACAAACAGGAATGCTGTGATTGACTGGCCACAACCTGTGTAGAAAGTTGCAGCCGCCGGTTTACATAATGGGACATTCTCAGAGGGGGCTCAAAGTACCCACTCACTCTGTTACTCCTACTCAAATACTTACTCCTAGACTCACTCACTCACTTAAAGACCCAGAGACTTACGCACCCACTGACAAACCCACTCAGGTAACTCATGCACCCACTACCCCACCACTCAGACACTCACACACCCACTCATACACTCACATACCCACTCACAGACCCACACAGACACTCACACACCCACTCATAGATCCATTTTGGCACTTGTGCACCCACTTACAGATCCACTCAGAGACTCACACACCCACTCTCAGACCCACTAAGTAACTCCCACACCCCCTCAGAGATCCACGAAGAGACGTGTGTGCATCCTCACAGATCCACTGAGACACTTGTGAATCTAGTCACAGACCCACTCAGACACTCATGCACTCACTCACAGATCCACTCAGAGATTTACACACCCATGCAGAGACCCACTCAGACACTCAAGCATTCACTGAGACCTAGTTAAACACTCACACACCCACTCCCAGACCCATCAAAAGACTCACACACCCACTCACAGCCCACTCAGACACCTATTCACAGGCCTACTCACATACTTATGAACCTACTCACAGACCCACTCAGAGACTCATGCACCCACTCACAGACCCACTCAGACACTCATGCACCTACTCAGACACTCATGCATCCATCCTTTCAACCGTAGCATTGCGACATATGGTATGCTATTCACTAAATGTTGGGGGTCAGAACTTGTGGCATGCAGGACTGAATTACCGGCCGTTTCTTTCTGGTAAAGGCGAGTTTCGAGCCTCTTGTTCTGCACAAAAACCTGCGTGTCTAAAAAGTTGACAAATGTCTCACTAATTGTGGCTGTGAAGTGAAGGTTAAGGGAATTACAATTGATCAGGTCAACAAATTGTGATGCCTGTTCCTTTGTCCCATGCCAGACTAGAAACAAATTGCCGATGTAGCGGAGCCAGATTTTAACACTATGTTCCATAACATGTGTGTATTCCGCCTTAAGGACCAGTGCCTCCCACCAGCCCATATGTAAACAGGCGTAGCAGGGGAGAAGCTGGCCCCACAGCAACCCCCCTAGTTTGTTGGTATAGGAGGTTGTTGAACATAAAGATGTTGTTTCGGAGGCAAAAGTCAATCATAGAGACTAACATTTCACTGTGTGACTGAAATTGTACAGGCCTTTGGGACAGATTAAATTGAACCACATTGATGCCATCATGGTGTTGGATACTCGTTTAGAGGGCAGATACATCGAGTGCCATTAATAAATAGTCATTACACCATTGAAAGTCCGTAATCTTTCTGATAAAGTCGCTTGTGTCTAGCATATGAGGGTAATGTCTTAACGAAATCTTGCAAAAAAAAAGTCAACATATTTCGAAGTGTTTTCGAGGAGTTCGTCCCTATATATATATTACCTACTGGCGATAGCCAGTAGGTATATATAGTTAGGATTGTTTTCCATAGGGAAATCTCAACATTCTATTGGGAATAACTTTGGCGCCGGTTGAGGAATCTTCCTGAAATTTACCCTAACTTTGCCTCGCGGCGCTCCGGTCTTTCCCTGAAAGTTTGGGGGGGATTCGTCAAGCGGGGGCCGAGATAAAAGGGGGGTCCCAAAACGTGTTTTCCCCATGTTAATTTCCATAGGGCGGTTGGACTCACTTTTAGCCCGAACGGCTGAATGGTTTTCCACCAAACTTGGCAAAATTGTAGGGACTGGTAGCCCGATGTGCCTTTTCTATGTCTCAAGATATGTGCTCCAGTGGTTTTTACGAAAATTAACTTTGAAAAAATATATATTGGGCTACATTGGGCTATATATGTTAGAGCCCAAATGTAGCCCAATGTAGCCCAATCTAGCCTAAAGATGGCCACCAGAGACAAAAAAAAACAAATGTAGCCCAAATATCAGCCAGATGTAGCCCAACTATAGCCCAATGACAGAATGTCCCAGAGTGTTCTAAAGAACAACTAGAGCGCTAACAGTCTTACTTATGACAAAAGTATGGCACACCTGAAGTCACCTTGATTGGAATAAAGTTTGGAATAAAACATTTAATTTGCAAAGGAACAAAATGAGGGGGTTCATTTTGCCATAAAAATTATGATTAGTGCTGAAGAAAGAAAAATTAGGGCACATTTTGAGTGACTTCTCAAATCCTCTTATATTTCATTAAAAAAATTCTGATATGCAGTCTCCCAAGATGGCCACCAGAGACAAAAGAGCCTGTGCTTAAAAACTCTGTTAGCAAAGCAGGCATTTGAGATTTAAAAAACGTTTTAATATATAAAAACGTTATTCGCTAATAGAATTAGCATTTAAAAAACCTTGCGAATTCAATGAAAAAAACCATAGGTTTCAGGCCTTATATAGTTAGGAATTAGCATTTAAAAAACCTTGCGAATTCACTGAAAAAAACATAGGTTTCAGGCCTTATATAGTTAGGAATTAGCATTTAAAAAAACCTTGCAAATTCACTGAAAAAACCATAGGTTTCAGGCCTTATATAGTTAGGAATTAGCATTTAAAAAACCTTTGAAATTCACTGAAAAAACCATAGGTTTCAGGCCTTATATAGTTAGGAATTAGCATTTAAAAAACCTTGCAAATTCACTGAAAAAAACATAGGTTTCAGGCCTTATATAGTTAGGAATTAGCATTTAAAAAACCTTTGAAATTCACTGAAAAAACCATAGGATTCAGGAGTTATATAGTTAGGAATTAGCTTTTAAAAAACCTTTGAAATTCACTCAAAAAACTATACGTTTTAGTGGTGTTATAGTTAGCTAGACATTTTACTCATACAAAACCATTGAAATTGCTCCTATATAGTTAGTTGTACTAACTATATTTCGTGCACCCGCAATCCACTGCTGATGATGTCACATATTAGATCATTCATGACATGGTCAGTGACATCACTGATGACATCTCAAATGACATCACTGATGACATCATCCACGTGACAATCACATACACCTTTTCATACACTATTAAAATTTTTCATCACTCTTTGTAAAATACAGAGTATCATATTTAAATCCATTGTCTCAGCAATACAAGTATCTAAAAATCCACTCAGTGAGTCATAGATGTATACACACATCTAATCACTTACCTATGGATTCACTCATACATGCTGTCAATGAACAATAGAACACTATCAAAAATACTTATACATCTATATCGACATTAAACAACAGCACGCATCCTATTCACATATGAAGTCATCCTACTCACTTATGCAAACAATGGATCATACTTACATATTTACTTAGCAAAACACTTATACAAACACCACTTCTTCTATTCATTTAGATAGTAAGTCATACTTAGTGAATTATAAAATCATTATTGCAAGTATACAGTTATCCATACAGTCACTCACACAATCATTGTGTCTTATGTATACCTATTTATATACAACAACTAACACATACACTGCCTTTTATTTTTCTAGTTTGTTGGACCTGTACCATTGAGAAATATATTTGCCCATCACCACACCCATAAAGATATTCACTCACCCAAACAACTGTTAGAACATGTAGTTTTAACTTCATATATCTACTGAATCAACTATTCACACATCTTTGGACAGTCACACACCCCCCACCGAACCACACACACTTTCACACTCCCATACAAAATACTCAGTTAACTAATCAATAACTAATATAGGCTTTCACATAGCTAGTAACCAACTGTAGAATCAGTTTACACAACAACTGACAAAGTGATACAGATATTCACACAGTTTAGTCACTATCCACTATATTTAGTGAGACATTATAAATTGGTCAAGTAAACAGTCAATTACACTGCTACTAAATCCTCCATCCAAATATTTATTTATATATATCCACTTATTCTTCAATGCAAATTGCTATATATATAATGCATATTTAAATAACGAAGCAAACCACATTCACTGGATGATGTCATCAGTGATGTCATTTGAGATGTCATCAGTGATGTCACTGACCATGTCATGAATGATCTAATATGTGACATCATCAGCAGTGGATTGCGGGTGCGCGAAATATAGTTAGTACAACTAACTATATAGGAGCAATTTCAATGGTTTTGTATGAGTAAAATGTCCAGCTAACTATAACACCACTAAAACTTATAGTTTTTTGAGTGAATTTCAAAGGTTTTTTAAAAGCTAATTCCTAACTATATAACTCCTGAAACCTATGGTTTATTCAGTGAATTTCAAAGGTTTTTTAAATGCTAATTCCTAACTATATAAGGCCTAAAACCTAAGGTTTTTTCAGTGAATTTCAAAGGTTTTTTAAATGCTAATTCCTAACTATATAAGGCCTGAAACCTAAGGTTTTTTCAGTGATTTTGCAAGGTTTTTTAAATGCTAATTCCTAACTATATAAAGCCTGAAACCTATGGTTTTTTCAGTGAATTTCAAAGGTTTTTTAAATGCTAATTCCTAACTATATAAGGCCTGAAACCTATGGTTTTTTCAGTGAATATATATATATATATATATATATATATATATATATATATATATATATATATATATATATATAATATAAATATATATACACATATATAGATAGATATATTTTCACTGAACAAACAAAGGTTAAAGTGACACTATAGTTAGTAAGGATTTTGTTTAAAAAAGAACAATGGGTTTACAGGCTCAAGACACACATAGGGCGTCTGAAAGGAAATATTCCATAGAGCCAGTTCACCTGATACACTGTAATAATTTCTTTTTACAAAATAAATATACTTGCCCTTGAATATATTGTGTCCTGAATATAGTCCACACTTAGTAACAAGGAATCATGGACATAGCAGTTCTTCTACTGCCATTGATTTTATTTGTATTTTTTAAAATGTTTACGTCTTTCCTACCAGGATACATATTATATACATATATATTCCCTTTTACATGTTTTCCTCATAGCCTCTCTACTCTGTATTTTTTTTAAGAAATTCCTTTTTACGGGCTCGACGACGTCACCACTTCGTCAGAAGTGGGGAGGAGCTGAAGCCGTATTGTAGCGGGTTTCTGGCTCATGCTGGAAAAATTCTTCTTTGCTCCTGCATTTGCAGTGCTTTATTTTATAATCTGAATGTTGATTGGTCCTCGCGGTGCTGTTTTTTTTAGTAGTCTTCATGTGATAGGGCATATGTAATGTTCGTCTGCCATTTCTGGCATTTTCTGTGCGGTTTCGCGCACGGCAGTCCATTAATTTTAATGAGGAGCTGTCAGGGTGCCCTTCTAATGCAATCCAGATGGTGGGAGCGCGTTCACCATTCTGCACTGCATGAATAGGGCGCGCGTTCGTCTGCAGCGTTTTTGGGGCTGAAAAATGTGGACGTCTATTGTATTGAACTTTTATGTGATTTATAATTGCTCTGAAAAATGTGTGTTTGCAAGGAAGTGTTCCCGATTAGAAGGACATGGTGTTTGCTTATTTCCTTTGAAGCGCTGATCTGATATGTATTTCTCTTTAATAGCAACACGTACTTTGGGTACAACACATCAATTGCGCATTGACACAACCATGCCACTACAAAGAGTATCAGATGACATCGTGTAAAACCACCACCAGTACTACCAGTACCACCACCAGTACTACCACTACCAGTACCACCACCACCACCAGTACTACAAGTACTACAGTCACCAGTACTACCACTACCACCAGTACTACCAGTACCACGACCACCAGTACTACCACTACCAGTACTACCACTACCAATACCACTACCACCACCAGTACTACCACCACCAGTACCACCACCAACAGTACTACCAGTACCACCACCACCAGTACTACCACTACCAGTACCACCACCACCAGTACTACCACTACCAGTACCACCACCAGTACTACCAGTACTACCACCATCAGTACTACCAGTACTACCACCACCAGTACTACCACTACTACAGCCACCAGTACTACCACTAATACAGCCACCAGTACTACCACTACCACCACCACCAGTAGTACCACCACCACCAGTACTACCAGTACCACCACCACCAGTACTACCACTACCAGTAATACCACTACCAGTACTACAAGTACCACAACCACCATCACTACTACCAGTACTACCATTATCAGTACTACCAGTACTACCACCACCAGTACTACCACTACTACAGCCACCAGTACTACCACTACTACAGCCACCAGTACTACCACTATCACCACCACTACCACCACCACCAGTACTACCAGTACCACAACCACCAGTACTACCACTACCAGTACTACCACTACCAGTACTACCAGTACCACT
Organism: Lissotriton helveticus; assembly: GCF_964261635.1. Taxonomy (NCBI): domain Eukaryota; kingdom Metazoa; phylum Chordata; class Amphibia; order Caudata; family Salamandridae; genus Lissotriton; species Lissotriton helveticus. Next base: position 1,062,798,350 of record NC_136070.1, on the reverse strand, counting down.
ACCACCACCACCACCAGTACCACCACCACCAGTACTACCAACACCAGTACTACCAGTACCACCACCACCACCAGTACTACCACTACCACCACCACCACCAGTACTACCAGTACTACAGCCACCAGTACTACCACTACCACCACCACCAGTACTACCAGTACCACGACCACCAGTACCATCACTACCAGTACTACCACTACCAGTACCACTACCACCACCAGTACTACCATCACCAGTACCACCACCACCAGTACTACCACTACCAGTACTACGGCCAGCAGTACCACCACCACCAATGCTACTGCTACCAGTACCACCACCACCAGTACTACCAGTACCACCACCACCACCAATACTACCAGTATCACCACCACCAGTACTACCACCACCAGTACTACCACTACCAGTACTACCACTACCAGTACCACCACCACCAGCACCACCAGTACTAACACTACCAGTACCACCACCACCACCACCACCAGTACTACCACCACCAGTACAACCACCACCAGTACTACCACTACAAGTACTACCACCACCAGTACTACCATTGCCAGTACTACAGCCACCAGTACTACCAGTGCCACCACCACCAGTACCACCACCACCAGTGCTACCACCACCAGTACTACCAGTACCACCACCTCCAGTACTACCACTACTACCACTACCAGTACCACCACCACCAGTACTACCAGTACCACCACCACCAGTACTACCACTACCACCACCACCACCACCAGTACTACCACTACCAGTACCACCACCACCAGTACTACCAGTACTACCACCATCAGTACTACCAGTACTACCACCACCAGTACTACCACTACTACAGCCACCAGTACTACCACTACTACAGCCACCAGTACTACCACTACCACCACCACCAGTACTACCACCACCACCAGTACTACCAGTACCACCACCACCAGTACTACCACTACCAGTACTACCACTACCAGTACTACCAGTACCACAACCACCACCACTACTACCAGTACTACCACCATCAGTACTACCAGTACTACCACCACCAGTACTACCACTACTACAGCCACCAGTACTACCACTACTACAGCCACCAGTACTACCACTACCACCACCACCACCACTACCACCACCACCAGTACTACCAGTACCACCACCACCAGTACTACCACTACCAGTACTACCACTACCAGTACTACCAGTACCACTACCACCACCACCAGTACCACCACCACCAGTACTACCAACACCAGTACTACCAGTACCACCACCACCACCAGTACTACCACTACCAGTACCACGACCACCACCAGTACTACCAGTACTACAGCCACCAGTACTACCACTACCACCACCACCAGCACTACCAGTACCACGGCCACCAGTACTACCACTATCAGTACTACCACTACCAGTACCACTACCACCACCAGTACTACCACTACCAGTACCACCACCACCAGTACTACCACTACCAGTACTACGGCCAGCAGTACCACCACCACCAATGCTACTGCTACCAGTACCACCACCACCAGTACTACCGCTACCAGTACCACCACCACCAGTACCACCACTACCAGTACTACCACCACCAGTACTACCAACACCAGTACTACCACTACCAGTACCACCACCTCCAGTACTACCACTACTACCACTACCAGTACCACCACCACCAGTACTACCAGTACCACCACCACCAGTACTACCACTACCAGTACCACCACCACCAGTACTACCACTACCAGTACTACCACTACCACTACCACCACCACCACCAGTACTACCACTACCAGTACCACCACCACCACCAGTACTACCAGTACTACAGCCACCACTACTACCACTACCACCACCACCAGCACTACCAGTACCACGGCCACCAGTACTACCACTATCAGTACTACCACTACCAGTACCACTACCACCACCAGTACTACCACTACCAGTACCACCACCACCAGTACTACCACTACCAGTACTACGGCCAGCAGTACCACCACCACCAATGCTACTGCTACCAGTACCACCACCACCAGTACTACCGCTACCAGTACCACCACCACCAGTACCACCACTACCAGTACTACCACCACCAGTACTACCAACACCAGTACTACCACTACCAGTACCACCACCTCCAGTACTACCACTACTACCACTACCAGTACCACCACCACCAGTACTACCAGTACCACCACCACCAGTACTACCACTACCAGTACCACCACCACCAGTACTACCACTACCAGTACCACCAACACCACCAGCACTACCAGTACTACCCCCATCAGTACTACCACCACCAGTACTACCACTACTACAGCCACCAGTACTACCACTACTACAGCCACCAGTACTACCACTACCACCACCACCAGTACTACCACCACCACCAGTACTACCAGTACCACCACCACCAGTACTACCACTACCAGTACTACCACTACCAGTACCACAACCACCACCACTACTACCAGTACTACCACCATCAGTACTACCAGTACTGCCACCACCAGTACTACCACTACTACAGCCACCAGTACTACCACTAATACAGCCACCAGTACTACCACTACCTCCACCACCAGTAGTACCACCACCACCAGTACTACCAGTACCACCACCACCAGTACTACCACTACCAGTAATACCACTACCAGTACTACCAGTACCACAACCACCATCACTACTACCAGTACTACCATTATCAGTACTACCAGTACTACCACCACCAGTACTACCACTACTACAGCCACCAGTACTACCACTACTACAGCCACCAGTACTACCACTACCACCACCACTACCACCACCACCAGTACTACCAGTACCACCACCACCAGTACTACCACTACCAGTACTACCACTACCAGTACTACCAGTACCACTACCACCACCACCACCAGTACCACCACCACCAGTACTACCAACACCAGTACTACCAGTACCACCACCACCACCAGTACTACCACTACCACCACCACCACCAGTACTACCAGTACTACAGCCACCAGTACTACCACTACCACCACCACCAGTACTACCAGTACCACGACCACCAGTACTATCACTACCAGTACTACCACTACCAGTACCACTACCACCACCAGTACTACCATCACCAGTACCACCACCACCAGTACTACCACTACCAGTACTACGGCCAGCAGTACCACCACCACCAATGCTACTGCTACCAGTACCACCACCACCAGTACTACCAGTACCACCACCACCACCAATACTACCAGTATCACCACCACCAGTACTACCACCACCAGTACTACCACTACCAGTACTACCACTACCAGTACCACCACCACCAGCACCACCAGTACTAACACTACCAGTACCACCACCACCACCACCACCACCAGTACTACCACCACCAGTACAACCACCACCAGTACTACCACTACAAGTACTACCACCACCAGTGTTACCATTGCCAGTACTACAGCCACCAGTACTACCAGTGCCACCACCACCAGTACCACCACCACCAGTGCTACCACCACCAGTACTACCAGTACCACCACCTCCAGTACTACCACTACTACCACTACCAGTACCACCACCACCAGTACTACCAGTACCACCACCACCAGTACTACCACTACCACCACCACCAGTACTACCACTACCAGTACTACCACCACCACCAGTACTACCAGTACTACCACCATCAGTACTACCAGTACTACCACCACCAGTACTACCACTACTACAGCCACCAGTACTACCACTACTACAGCCACCAGTACTACCACTACCACCACCACCAGTACTACCAGTACCACCACCACCAGTACCACCACCACCAGTCCTACCACTACCAGTACTACCACTACCAGTACTACCAGTACCACAACCACCACCACTACTACCAGTACTACCACCATCAGTACTACCAGTACTACCACCACCAGTACTACCACTACTACAGCCACCAGTACTACCACTACCACCACCACCACCACTACCACTACCACCACCACCACCACCACCAGTACTACCAGTACCACCACCACCAGTACTACCACTACCACCACCACCAGTACTACCACTACCAGTACTACCACTACCAGTACTACCAGTACCACAACCACCACCACTACTACCAGTACTACCACCATCAGTACTACCAGTACTACCACCACCAGTACTACCACTACTACAGCCACCAGTACTACCACTACCACCACCACCACCACTACCACCACCACCAGTACTGCCAGTACCACCACCACCAGTACTACCACTACCAGTACTACCACTACCAGTACTACCAGTACCACTACCACCACCACCAGTACCACCACCACCAGTACTACCAACACCAGTACTACCAGTACCACCACCACCACCAGTACTACCACTACCAGTACCACCACCACCACCAGTACTACCAGTACTACAGCCACCAGTACTACCCCTACCACCACCAGTACTACCAGTACCACGACCACCAGTACTACCACTACCAGTACTACCACTACCAGTACCACCACCACCACCAGTACTACCACTACCAGTACCACCACCACCACCAGTACTACCAGTACTACAGCCACCACTACTACCACTACCACCACCACCAGCACTACCAGTACCACGGCCACCAGTACTACCACTATCAGTACTACCACTACCAGTACCACTACCACCACCAGTACTACCACTACCAGTACCACCACCACCAGTACTTCCACTACCAGTACTACGGCCAGCAGTACCACCACCACCAATGCTACTGCTACCAGTACCACCACCACCAGTACTACCGCTACCAGTACCACCACCACCAGTACCACCACTACCAGTACTACCACCACCAGTACTACCAACACCAGTACTACCACTACCAGTACCACCACCTCCAGTACTACCACTACTACCACTACCAGTACCACCACCACCAGTACTACCAGTACCACCACCACCAGTACTACCACTACCAGTACCACCACCACCAGTACTACCACTACCAGTACCACCAACACCACCAGTACTACCAGTACTACCCCCATCAGTACTACCACCACCAGTACTACCACTACTACAGCCACCAGTACTACCACTACTACAGCCACCAGTACTACCACTACCACCACCACCAGTACTACCACCACCACCAGTACTACCAGTACCACCACCACCAGTACTACCACTACCAGTACTACCACTACCAGTACCACAACCACCACCACTTCTACCAGTACTACCACCATCAGTACTACCAGTACTACCACCACCAGTACTACCACTACTACAGCCACCAGTACTACCACTACTACAGCCACCAGTACTACCACTACCACCACCACTACCACCACCACCAGTACTACCAGTACCACCACCACCAGTACTACCACTACCAGTACTACCACTACCAGTACTACCAGTACCACTACCACCACCACCAGTACCACCACCACCAGTACTACCACCACCAGTACTACCACTACCACTACCACCACCACCACCAGTACTACCAGTACTACAGCCACCAGTACTACCACTACCACCACCACCAGTACTACCAGTACCACGACCACCAGTACTGCCATTACCAGTACTACCACTACCAGTACCACTACCACCACCAGTACTACCACCACCAGTACCACCACCACCAGTACTACCACTACCAGTACTATGGCCAGCAGTACCACCACCACCAATGCTACTGCTACCAGTACCACCACCACCAGTACTCCCGCTACCAGTACCACCACCACCACCACCAGTACCACCACTACCAGTACTACCACCACCAGTACTACCACCACCAGTACTACCACTACCAGTACCACCACCTCCAGTACTACCACTACTACCACTACCAGTACCACCACCACCAGTACTATCAGTACCACCACCACCAGTACTACCACTACCAGTACTACCACTACCAGTACCACCACCACCACCAGTACTACCAGTACTACCACCATCAGTACTACCAGTACTGCCACCACCAGTACTACCACTACTACAGCCACCAGTACTACCACTACTACAGCCACCAGTACTACCACTACCACCACCACCAGTAGTACCACCACCACCAGTACTACCAGTACCACCACCACCAGTACTACCACTACCAGTAATACCACTACCAGTACTACCAGTACCACAACCACCATCACTACTACCAGTACTACCATTATCAGTACTACCAGTACTACCACCACCAGTACTACCACTACTACAGTCACCAGTACTACCACTACTACAGCCACCAGTACTACCACTACCACCACCACTACCACCACCACCAGTACTACCAGTACCACCACCACCAGTACTACCACTACCAGTACTACCACTACCAGTACTACCAGTACCACTACCACCACCACCACCAGTACCACCACCACCAGTACTACCAACACCAGTACTACCAGTACCACCACCACCACCAGTACTACCACTACCACCACCACCACCAGTACTACCAGTACTACAGCCACCAGTACTACCACTACCACCACCACCAGTACTACCAGTACCACGACCACCAGTACTATCACTACCAGTACTACCACTACCAGTACCACTACCACCACCAGTACTACCATCACCAGTACCACCACCACCAGTACTACCACTACCAGTACTACGGCCAGCAGTACCACCACCACCAATGCTACTGCTACCAGTACCACCACCACCAGTACTACCAGTACCACCACCACCACCAATACTACCAGTATCACCACCACCAGTACTACCACCACCAGTACTACCACTACCAGTACTACCACTACCAGTACCACCACCACCAGCACCACCAGTACTAACACTACCAGTACCACCACCACCACCACCAGTACTACCACCACCAGTACAACCACCACCAGTACTACCACTACAAGTACTACCACCACCAGTGTTACCATTGCCAGTACTACAGCCACCACTACTACCAGTGCCACCACCACCAGTACCACCACCACCAGTGCTACCACCACCAGTACTACCAGTACCACCACCTCCAGTACTACCACTACTACCACTACCAGTACCACCACCACCAGTACTACCAGTACCACCACCACCAGTACTACCACTACCACCACCACCAGTACTACCACTACCAGTACCACCACCACCACCAGTACTACCAGTACTACCACCATCAGTACTACCAGTACTACCACCACCAGTACTACCACTACTACAGCCACCAGTACTACCACTACTACAGCCACCAGTACTACCACTACCACCACCACCAGTACTACCACCACCACCAGTACTACCAGTACCACCACCACCAGTACTACCACTACCAGTACTACCACTACCAGTACTACCAGTACCACAACCACCACCACTACTACCAGTACTACCACCATCAGTACTACCAGTACTACCACCACCAGTACTACCACTACTACAGCCACCAGTACTACCACTACCACCACCACCACCACTACCACCACCACCAGTACTACCAGTACCACCACCACCAGTACTACCACTACCACCACCACCAGTACTACCACTACCAGTACTACCAGTACCACAACCACCACCACTACTACCAGTACTACCACCATCAGTACTACCAGTACTACCACCACCAGTACTACCACTACTACAGCCACCAGTACTACCACTACCACCACCACCACCACTACCACCACCACCAGTACTACCAGTACCACCACCACCAGTACTACCACTACCAGTACTACCACTACCAGTACTACCAGTACCACTACCACCACCACCAGTACCACCACCACCAGTACTACCAACACCAGTACTACCAGTACCACCACCACCACCAGTACTACCACTACCAGTACCACCACCACCACCAGTACTACCAGTACTACAGCCACCAGTACTACCACTACCACCACCAGTACTACCAGTACCACGACCACCAGTACTACCACTACCAGTACTACCACTACCAGTACCACCACCACCACCAGTACTACCACTACCAGTACCACCACCACCACCAGTACTACCAGTACTACAGCCACCACTACTACCACTACCACCACCACCAGCACTACCAGTACCATGGCCACCAGTACTACCACTATCAGTACTACCACTACCAGTACCACTACCACCACCAGTACTACCACTACCAGTACCACCACCACCAGTACTACCACTACCAGTACTACGGCCAGCAGTACCACCACCACCAATGCTACTGCTACCAGTACCACCACCACCAGTACTACCGCTACCAGTACCACCACCACCAGTACCACCACTACCAGTACTACCACCACCAGTACGACCAACACCAGTACTACCACTACCAGTACCACCACCTCCAGTACTACCACTACTACCACTACCAGTACCACCACCACCAGTACTACCAGTACCACCACCACCAGTACTACCACTACCAGTACCACCACCACCAGTACTACCACTACCAGTACCACCAACACCACCAGTACTACCAGTACTACCCCCATCAGTACTACCACCACCAGTACTACCACTACTACAGCCACCAGTACTACCACTACTACAGCCACCAGTACTACCACTACCACCACCACCAGTACTACCACCACCACCAGTACTACCAGTACCACCACCACCAGTACTACCACTACCAGTACTACCACTACCAGTACCACAACCACCACCACTACTACCAGTACTACCACCATCAGTACTACCAGTACTACCACCACCAGTACTACCACTACTACAGCCACCAGTACTACCACTACCACCACCACCAGTACTACCAGTACCACCACCACCAGTACTACCACTACCAGTACTACCACTACCAGTACTACCAGTACCACTACCACCACCACCAGTACCACCACCACCAGTACTACCACCACCAGTACTACCACTACCACTACCACCACCACCACCAGTACTACCAGTACTACAGCCACCAGTACTACCACTACCACCACCACCAGTACTACCAGTAGCACGACCACCAGTACTGCCATTACCAGTACTACCACTACCAGTACCACTACCACCACCAGTACTACCACCACCAGTACCACCACCACCAGTACTACCACTACCAGTACTATGGCCAGCAGTACCACCACCACCAATGCTACTGCTACCAGTACCACCACCACCAGTACTCCCGCTACCAGTACCACCATCACCACCACCAGTACCACCACTACCAGTACTACCACCACCAGTACTACCACCACCAGTACTACCACTACCAGTACCACCACCTCCAGTACTACCACTACTACCACTACCAGTACCACCACCACCAGTACTATCAGTACCACCACCACCAGTACTACCACTACCAGTACTACCACTACCAGTACCACCACCACCACCAGTACTACCAGTACTACCACCATCAGTACTACCAGTACTACCACCACCAGTACTACCACTACTACAGCCACCACTACTACAGCCACCAGTACTACCACTACCACCACCACCAGTACTACCACCACCACCAGTACTACCAGTACCACCACCACCAGTACTACCACTACCAGTACTACCACCACCAGTACTACCAGTACCACAACCACCACCACTACTACCAGTACTACCGCCATCAGTACTACCAGTACTACCACCACCAGTACTACCACTACTACAGCCACCAGTACTACCACTACTACAGCCACCAGTACTACCACTACCACCACCACCACCACTACCACCACCACCAGTACTACCAGTACCACCACCACCAGTACTACCACTACCAGTACTACCACTACCAGTACTACCAGTACCACTACCACCACCACCAGTACCACCACCACCAGTACTACCAACACCAGTACTACCAGTACCACCACTACCACTACCACCACCACCACCAGTACTACCAGTACTACAGCCACCAGTACTACCACTACCACCACCAGTACTACCAGTACCACGACCACCAGTACTACCACTACCAGTACCACCACCACCACTAGTACTACCACTACCAGTACCACCACCACCACCAGTACTACAGCCACCACTACTACCACTACCACCACCACCAGTACTACCAGTACCACGGCCACCAGTACTACCACTATCAGTACTACCACTACCAGTACCACTACCACCACCAGTACTACCACTACCAGTACCACCACCACCAGTACTACCACTATCAGTACTAGGGCCAGCAGTACCACCACCACCAATGCTACTGCTACCAGTAGCACCACCATCAGTACTACCGCTACCAGTACCACCACCACCAGTACCACCACCACCAGTACCACCACTACCAGTACTACCACCACCAGTACTACCAACACCAGTACTACCACTACCAGTACCACCACCTCCAGTACTACCACTACTACCACTACCAGTACCACCACCACCAGTACTACCAGTACCACCACCACCAGTACTACCACTACCAGTACCACCACCACCAGTACTACCACTACCAGTACCACCACCACCACCAGTACTACCAGTACTACCCCCATCAGTACTACCACCACCAGTACTACCACCACCAGTACTACCACTACAAGTACTACCACCACCAGTACTACCATTGCCAGTACTACAGCCACCAGTACTACCAGTGCCACCACCACCAGTACCACCACCACCAGTGCTACCACCACCAGTACTACCACTACCAGTACCACCACCTCCAGTACTACCACTACTACCACTACCAGTACCACCACCACCAGTACTACCAGTACCACCACCACCAGTACTACCACTACCACCACCACCAGTACTACCACTACCAGTACCACCACCACCACCAGTACTACCAGTACTACCACCATCAGTACTACCAGTACTACCACCACCAGTACTACCACTACCACTACTACAGCCACCAGTACTACCACTACCACCACCACCAGTACTACCACCACCACCAGTACTACCAGTACCACCACCACCAGTACTACCACTACCAGTACTACCACTACCAGTACCACAACAACCACCACTACTACCAGTACTACCACCATCAGTACTACCAGTACTACGACCAGTACTACCACTACTACATCCACCAGTACTACCACTACCACCACCACCACCACTACCACCACCACCAGTACTACCAGTACCACCACCACCAGTACTACCACTACCAGTACTACCACTACCAGTACTACCAGTACCACTACCACCACCACCAGTACCACCACTACCAGTACTACCAACACCAGTACTACCAGTACCATCACCACCACCAGTACTACCACTACCAGTACCACCACCACCACCAGTACTACCAGTACTACAGCCACCAGTACTACCACTACCACCACCAGCAATACCAGTACCACGACCACCAGTACTACCACTACCAGTACTACCACTACCAGTACCACCACCACCACCAGTACTACCACTACCAGTACCACCACCACCACCAGTACTACCAGTACTACAGCCACCACTACTACCACTACCACCACCACCAGTACTACCAGTACCACGGCCACCAGTACTACCACTATCAGTACCACCACTACCAGTACCACTACCACCACCAGTACTACCACTACCAGTACCACCACCACCAGTACTACCACTACCAGTACTATGGCCAGCAGTACCACCACCACCAATGCTACTGCTACCAGTACCACCACCACCAGTACTACCGCTACCAGTACCACCACCACCAGTACCACCACTACCAGTACTACCACCACCAGTACTACCAACACCAGTACTACCACTACCAGTACCACCACCTCCAGTACTACCACTATTACCACTACCAGTACCACCACCACCAGTACTACCAGTACCACCACCACCAGTACTACCACTACCAGTACCACCACCACCAGTACTACCACTACCAGTACCACCACCACCACCAGTACTACCAGTACTACCCCATCCGTACTACCACCACCAGTACTACCACTACTACAGCCACCAGTACTACCACTACTACAGCCACCAGTACTACCACTACCACCACCACCAGTACTACCACCACCACCAGTACTACCAGTACCACCACCACCAGTACTACCACTACCAGTACTACCACTACCAGTACTACCAGTACCACAACCACCACCACTACTACCAGTACTACCATCATCAGTACTACCAGTACTACCACCACCAGTACTACCACTACTACAGCCACCAGTACTACCACTACTACAGCCACCAGTACTACCACTACCACCACCACCAGTACTACCACTACCAGTACTACCAGTACCACTACCACCACCACCAGTACCACCACCACCAGTACTACCAACACCAGTACTACCAGTACCACCACCACCACCAGTACTACCACTACCACTACCACCACCACCACCAGTACTACAGCCACCAGTACTACCACTACCACCACCACCAGTACTACCAGTACCACGACCACCAGTACTACCACTACCAGTACTACCACTACCAGTACCACTACCACCACCAGTACTACCACCACCAGTACCACCACCTCCAGTACTACCACTACTACCACTACCAGTACCACCACCACCAGTACTATCAATACCACCACCACCAGTACTACCACTACCAGTACTACCACTACCAGTACAACCACCACCACCAGTACTACCAGTACTACCGCCATCAGTACTACCAGTACTACCACCACCAGTACTACCACTACACCCACCAGTACTACCACTATTACAGCCACCGGTACTACCACTACCACGACCACCAGTACTACCACCACCACCAGTACTACCAGTACCACCACCACCAGTACTACCACTACCAGTACTACCACTACCAGTACTACCAGTACCACAACCACCACCACTACTACCAGTACTACCACCATCAGTACTACCAGTACTACCACCACCAGTACTACCACTACTACAGCCACCAGTACTACCACTACTACAGCCACCAGTACTACCACTACCAGTACCACTACCACCACCACCAGTGCCACCACCACCAGTACTACCAACACCAGTACTACAAGTACCACCAGTACTACCACTACCACCACCACCACCAGTACTACCAGTACTACAGCCACCAGTACTACCAGTACCACCACCAGTACTACCAGTACCACGACCACCAGTACTACCACTACCAGTACTACCACTACCACCACCACCACCAGTACTACCACTACCAGTACCACCACCACCAGTACTACCAGTACTACAGCCAATACCACCACCACCAGTACTACCAGTACCACGGCCACCAGTACTACCACTATCAGTACTACCACTACCAGTACCACTACCACCACCAGTACTACCACTACCAGTACCACCACCACCAGTACTACCACTACCAGTACTAGGGCCAGCAGTACCACCACCACCAATGCTACTGCTACCAGTACCACCACCACCAGTACTACCGCTACCAGTACCACCACCACCAGTACCACCACCACCAGTACCACCACTACCAGTACTACCACCACCAGTACTACCAACACCAGTACTACCACTACCAGTACCACCACCTCCAGTACTACCACTACTACCACTACCAGTACCACCACCACCAGTACTACCAGTACCACCACCACCAGTACTACCAGTACCACCACCACCAGTACTACCACTACCAGTACCACCACCACCACCAGTACTACCAGTACTACCCCCATCAGTACTACCACCACCAGTACTACCACTACTACAGCCACCAGTACTACTACTACTACAGCCACCAGTACTACCACTACCACCACCACCAGTACTACCACCACCACCAGTACTACCAGTACCACCACCACCAGTACTACCACTACCAGTACTACCACTACCAGTACTACCAGTACCACAACCACCCCCACTACTACCAGTACTACCACCATCAGTACTACCAGTACTACCACCACCAGTCCTACCACTACTACAGCCACCAGTACTACCACTACTACAGCCACCAGTACTACCACTACCACCACCACTACCACCAACACCAGTACTACCAGTACCACCACTACCAGTACTACCACTACCAGTACTACCAGTACCACCACCACCAGTACCACCACCACCAGTACTACCAACACCAGTACTACCAACACCAGTACTACCAGTACCACCACCACCACCAGTACTACCACTACCAGTACCACCACCACCACCACCATTACTACCAGTACTACAGCCACCAGTCCTAACACTACCACCACCACCAGTACTACCAGTACCACAACCACCAGTCCTACCACTACCAGTACTACCACTACCAGTACCACTACCACCACCAGTACTACCACCAACAGTACCACCACCACCAGTACTACCACTACCAGTACTACGGCCAGCAGTACCACCACCACTAGCACTACCACTACCGGTGCCACCACCAGTACTACCACTACCAGTACCACCACCACCAGTACTACCACTACCAGTACCACCACCATTACCACCACTACCAGTACTACCACCACCAGTACTAACACCACCAGTACTACCACTACCAGTACCACCACCTCCAGTACTACCACTACTACCACTACCAGTACCACCACCACCAGTACTACCAGTACCACCACAACCAGTACTACCACTACCAGTACCACCACCACCAGTACTACCACTACCAGTACCACCACCACCAGTACTACCAGTACTACCACCATCAGTACTACCAGTACTACCACCAGCAGTACTACCACTACTACAGCCACCAGTACTACCACTACTACAGCCACCAGTACTACCACTACCTCCACCACCACCACCACCAGTACTACCAGTACCACCACCACCAGCACCACCACTATCAGTACTACCACTATCAGTACTACCAGTACCACTACCACCACCAGTACCACCACCACCACCACCAGTACCACCACCACCAGTACTACCACCACCAGTACTACCAGTACCACCACCAACACCAGTATTACCACTACCAGTACCACCACCACCACCAGTACTACCAGTACTACAGCCACCAGTACTACCACTACCACCACCACCAGTACTACCAGTACCACGGCCACCAGTACTACCACTATCAGTACTACCACTACCAGTACCACTACCACCACCAGTACTACCACTACCAGTACCACCACTACCAGTACCACCACCACCAGTACTACCACTACCAGTACTACGGCCAGCACTACCACCACCACCAATGCTACTGCTACCAGTACCACCACCACCAGTACTACCGCTACCAGTACCACCAGTACCACCACTACCACTACTACCACCACCAGTACTACCACCACCAGTATTACCACTACCAGTACCACCACCTCCAGTACTACCACTACTACCACTACCAGTACCACCACCACCAGTACTACCAGTACCACCACCACCAGTACTACCACTACCAGTACCACAACCACCAGTACTACCACTACCAGTACCACCACCACCACCAGTTCTACCACCATCAGTACTACCACCACCAGTACTACCACTACTACAGCCACCAGTACTACCACTACCACCACCACCAGTACTACCACCACCAGTACTACCACCACCAGTACTACCAGTACCACCACCACCACCAGCACTACCACTACCAGTACCACCACCACCACCAGTACTACCAGTACTACAGCCACCAGTATACCACTACCACCACCACCAGTACTACCAGTACCACGACCACCAGTACTACCACTACCAGTACTACCACTACCAATACCACTACCACCACCAGTACTACCACCACCAGTACCACCACCACCAGTACTACCACTACCAGTACTACGGACAGCAGTACCACCACCACCAATGCTACTGCTACGAGTACCACCACCACCAGTACTACCGCTACCAGTACCACCACCACCACCAATACTACCACTACCAGTAGCACCACCACCACCAATACTACCACTACCAGTACCACCACCACCACCAATACTACCACTACCAGTACCACCACCACCACCAATACTACCAGTATCACCACCACCAGTACTACCACCACCAGTACTACCACTACCAGTACTACCACTACCAGTACCACCACCACCAGCACCACCAGTACTAACACTACCAGTACCACCACCACCACCACCACCAGTACTACCACCACCAGTACTACCACCACCAGTACTACCACCACCAGTACTATCACTACAAGTACTACCACCACCAGTACTACCATTGCCAGTACTACAGCCACCAGTACTACCAGTGCCACCACCACCACCAGTACCACCACCACCAGTACTACCACTACCAGTACCACCACCACCACCAGTACCACCACCACCAGTACCACCACCACCAGTACTACCACTCCCAGTACTACAGCCAGCAATACCACCACCACCAATACTACTGCTACCAGTACCACCACCACCAATTCTAACACTACCAGTACCTCCACCACATATACTACCACTGCCAGTACCACCACCACCAATACTACCGCTACCGGTATTACCAGTGCCACCAGTACCATCAAGCATTTGCAATGCAATAGGTCTCGCATTTGCGAGAGTTTAAGATATTGGCATTGTAAATGACAATGCCTTTTATTTATGTTTCAAAAACAAATACATAAATAAAAGGCACTGGCATTTAAAATGCCAATAGCTCAAACTCTCACAACTGCGAGACCTCACAAGAAGGACATCACAGGCAGCAGCTGTGCAAGCTTCTTACACTCACAAGGAGACCACAGGCAGCAGAGGTGCAAGCTTCTCACACTCACAAGAAGGACATCACAGGCAGCAGCTGTGCAAGCTTCTTACACTCACAAGGAGACCGCAGGCAGCTGAGGTGCAAGCTTCTCCCACTCACAAGAAGGACATCACAAGCAGCAGCTGTGCAAGCTTCTCACACTCACAAGAACGACATCACAGGCAGCAGCAGTGCAAGCTTCTTACACTCACAAGGAGACCACAGGCAGCAGAGGTGCAAGCTTCTCGCACTGGCAAGAACGACATCACAAGCAGCAGTGGTGCAAGCTTCCCTCACACACTCACAGCAGGTACTGTGCCAAGGCAGCAGCAGCAACAGAGCAAGAGTCCCTTACAAAGAAAAGGCACAGCACAGAGATGCACAATGCAATCTTCTCATACTCACAGGCAGCAGCGGTGCAAGCTTCTCACACTCACAAGAAGGACATCACAGACAGCAGCTGTGCAAGCTTCTTACACTCACAAGGAGACCACAGGCAGCTGAGGTGCAAGCTTCTCCAACTCACAAGAAGGGCATCACAAGCAGCAGCGGTGCAGGCTTCTCACACTCACAAGAACAACATCACAGGCAGCAGCAGTGCAAGCTTCTTACACTCACAAGGAGACCACAGGCAGCAGAGGTGCAAGCTTCTCACACTCGCAAGAAGGACATCACAAGCAGCAGTGGTGCAAGCTTCCCTTACACACTCACAGCAGGTACTGTGCCAAGGCAGCAGCAGCAACAGAGCAAGAGTCCCTTACAAAGAACAGGAACAGCACAGAGATGCACAATGCAATCTTCTCATACTCACAGGCAGCAGCGGTGCAAGCTTCTCACACTCACAAGAAGGACATCACAGGCAGCAGCTGTGCAAGCTTCTTACACTCACAAGGAGACCACAGGCAGCTGAGGTGCAAGCTACTCCCACTCACAAGAAGGACATCACAAGCAGCAGCGGTGCAAGCTTCTCACACTCACAAGAACGACATCACAGGCAGCAGCAGTGCAAGCTTCTTACACTCACAAGGAGACCACAGGCAGCAGAGGTGCAAGCTTCTCACACTCGCAAGAACGACATCACAAGCAGCAGTGGTGCAAGCTTCCCTTACACACTCACAGCAGGTACTGTGCCAAGGCAGCAGCAGCAACAGAGCAAGAGTCCCTTACAAAGAACAGGCACACTACAGAGATGCACAATGCAATCTTCTCATACTCACAGGCAGCAGCGGTGCAAGCTTCTCACACTCACACGAAGGACATCACAGGCAGCAGCTGTGCAAGCTTCTTACACTCACAAGGAGACCACAGGCAGCTGAGGCGCAAGCTTCTCCCACTCACAAGAAGGACATCACAAGCAGCAGCGGTGCAAGCTTCTCACACTCACAAGACCGACATCACAGGCAGCAGCAGTGCAAGCTTCTTACACTCACAAGGAGACCACAGGCAGCAGAGGTGCAAGCTTCTCACACTCACAAGAAGGACATCACAGGCAGTAACGGTGCAATATTCTCACACTCACAAGGAGATCACTGGCAGTACACACCACATGAACACACTCCATAACACATAGCAACAATACATTGGCATTTACAATGCCATTAGCTCAAACTCAAATAAATCCGAGCCCGATTGCAATTGCAATGCTTGTTACAATTGGGATTGTTTTCCTCTCCATCCTTTCACAGACACAAGGACACCGACATCCGACTGGCTCCCGCAGATTTAGTCTGTGCTTGCACCACCCGCCGGCATCCTCAGAGCCATGGGGGGGCGTGTTCCCTAAGCGAGGGAGCAGCCTTGACAAAGTAAGTGGAGACACTTTTCTTTTTCCTTTTTCTTCATGGATACGCTTGACTCAATAGTGCTCACAATAGCCTTTCCTTTTCTCACACAGAGTGTGACTACAGGTATCCCTCTCCCACCGTTTTGGACTCATGATGCCTTAACAAGGCTAATAATGACAAATAGCGATGTGTGTGTTTGTATATGTTTCTGTGCCTCACGGATTTACAGTAGCACTAGAAGTGCTCACATATTTTACCAGAACAGTACATCACACGTTCCACAATGGTGTCGTGTTTTAACCCCTTCCCTGCTGGGCACATTCCCCTGCTGGGCCTGGGGAACGGGGGGCGTGCATCTCCCCGGTGCTCATGACAAGCTCAGCTCGTCATGCAGCACAGTGCTCGTGTGCTCATGACGACCTGAGCTCGTCATGACCACACCCGTTTCTTTAGAACGCTCGCACAGCAGGGGAATTAGCCCAGCATGCGAGCGTGCTACAGGCCATGACGAGCTCAGCTCGCCATGAGCACCGGAGCACCGTGGCTCATGACGAGCTGAGCTCGTCATGAGCATGCAAGGGGTTAAGCATAATAGGTGCAACATGGCCCTAGTGCGATGTTTTATTAATTGTTTCCCTTCATGTACCTTTGCAGATTTTCAAGAAATAACACCAATTAGGTGCTGTATGGATTGATCTTTATTATTTGCTTTGTTATCAGCATGCAGTGAACTTCATAATAAAAGGAGTGGTATCAGGGAGTAGAAATCCTTGGTATGGAAGAAAAGCCTTGGGGTAGGGCTTGAAACATGTTGACCAGTGAAACCCAGGGACATTATCCCATTGAGTCTCCTTTTCCCCCCATTTTTTTAACCAAACTGGATAGAAGTGCAAATAAATAGTATTTTTCCTACTAGTCAGGGTTTTTTATTCCCGCTTAGAAACCCCCACCCCCCCCCACTCCTAGTTTTTCATCTGGATTGGTCTAATACCATCAGTGCTCCCACATACTCGTAGGTCATAGCACTCCCCATTCCACAGTGGAACGTGAAGAATCCAATGATGAAGCATGCCACTAAGGAGAAGCACTGGTGGATGAGGGTTATTTAGAGAAAATATTCTGCCTCCAAGAACATCTGAAGGGGAAGAAAAATTTCTAAGGACGGAGTGACTGTACACTCCGGTTGACGTCAATACAGGATTTAGGGACCACTATGCCCGACTCTATAAGCCCCCACCAGACTCTGGCTCTCAGGCATTGCATACATATGTCTTGGATGCTTGGATGGCGAGGTTGGCTGGCGAAAGCACTGGAGGAGGGTATTTAAGTTCCGGATGCATGAGGAGCTATCAAGTCCTGGGACGAGGTAAAACCCCAGCCACAGATGAGTTGCCCATCAAGTTCTATTCAATGTACAGTGATATACTAGCCCTAAGTTTAAACAAATCTACAATACCACGAAAGACCAGGCTACTCCCCCCACTATACGAGAAGCCCTATTGGTCCCACACCTGAAACTGAGGAAAGAGGGGGACCTTCTTTCCTCTCAATCATAAACTCCTTACCTATATCTTGGACCAAACACCTCTATTGTGATGCTATTACCAATGTGAACACTGTGTGCCTTATCTCGGAGGTCTGTGGCACCAAAAGAAGCACTAGACGGGGCTGCCCCTTTTCCCCTGTGCACTTTAGCCTAGCAGATAAGCCTCTGGCTCTCACACTCCAACAGGGGTGGTCCTACCAGGGACTACCACTCATTAATAGCCCACTTTATATCTCATTATATGCAGATACCTTAGAGGGGACGCCTTCGTGCAGAGGGCACTACTGAAGCGCTCAGTGAGTTTGGAGCCATGTTCGGCCTTGGGTTAAACTGAAATAAAAGCCACACATACCATGTCAATGAACCTGAGATGGACTCAAGGCTACTAGACATAGGGGAGAGTCTACACTGGGAACATCACACCTTCCGCTATTTGGGGTGCGGGTTTATTGATCAGAAACTCATCATCTGGAGGGTAAGCTATGAGCAACACCATTCAATAGCCTTCCACCATACTCTACAGCTGTAGGTTATGGGTCGTGCCGCATTTGCCAAGTTGTCAATGTGCTTTGCCTACTATACTTCTTCTCCACACTCCCTATATGAGTA
The DNA here is from genome assembly GCF_964261635.1 of Lissotriton helveticus. Classification (NCBI taxonomy): domain Eukaryota; kingdom Metazoa; phylum Chordata; class Amphibia; order Caudata; family Salamandridae; genus Lissotriton; species Lissotriton helveticus. Next base: position 1,062,777,804 of record NC_136070.1, on the reverse strand, counting down.
CTGCATATCATATTTTGAGAAATAGGCAATTTACTATTGTTGTTTATTCTTAAGAACACGGCACCACAGAATTTCCTTGGTCAAGCTTCACCTTCCTACGATGGCAGGCGGCCTTATGCTCCCTGATTTTGAACATTATTACCTGGCTGCACAATTGGTTATGGACGACTAAATGCAGAGAGATTAGTTGGAGCCTCCCGAGTGAACTTTGTGTGTGCAGCCCCACATGCACCACGTGGGTGCATCTAATCGTTCACCCCTCACGGTCGACGCACTTAAATATGCTTGGTCCATGGTACTCCAGAGAACACACTTTACATGCCCATATGCCTGGGACCCCAACTGGGACTATAGGCTGTGTCTGTTTTACAACCCAAGTATCTGTTGTGGGACTGAGGGATTTGGAAAGAGTCAGACTTGAGATCATAGGTGGAGGCTTCCTAAACGACACACTCTAGCATTCCAGGATCTGTTTGAAACTTTGAGCTCCACCCCACCCTTTCTTAGTATAAGAGGCAATTCATGCCACAATCCAGGCATACTGGCATAAGGGGCAAACGAGACATCGACCCAGGATGCCCTACAGATTATATGCACTACGACAGGTAAGGTCAAAGCCATCACCCTACTGTACAAAGCACTCCTACAACAAGTACTAGGGAATCTGGGGAGCCTGTGGGACAGATGGGTGGGGGGCATGGAACTCCCGATTATGGGCAGGGATTAGATCGCTACTTTGGAATGCACTCCACGTACATCCAGTTACGCTATGGTTAGGCTCATACATATTGTGTTTTTTTACACAGAATATACCTCACACTGAAACTAATAAATCTGATGTTCCCTATGGTACAGGCTTGGCTGTGAATTAATGAGGTAGAAGCCAATTTTTATGACATGGTCTGGGCTTGCTATGCCCTTTGCCAGTACTGGGAGACACTTATTCAGTGCATTGCAGTGGCCACGGACCGCCATAGTCTAAAAACGCCACACTATTGTCTGTAGAATGGATGAATGAATGAATGTATGTGCTTTTTAAAGCCCAACTCTTGCCTGGAGGGGTCTTGGCATTATAAAGACAAGTACAGCTGCAGGAGAGGTAGTCCTTTTAGATACTCAAATCTCCAAATCCTGAGAGAAAAGCCAAGTTTTCATGGTTTTTCTAAAAGTAAATAGTGAAGGAGCGGCTTTAAGTTCCAATGGTAAGCCATTCCAGGTCAGAGCGGTTGTCCTTAAAAATACCCCCCCTCCCCAAGATGTCCACCTAAAGGAGGGGACCTACAAGGTTTATAGCTGAGCCTGAATGTAGCATCCTCCCTGGGATATGCCATTAGAGCTTTTCCTTAAACCGGGCTGGCCCTAATCCCGCAATGATTTGTAGGCCAGGCATAGTGCCTTGAACCTAACATGTTGATTAATTGGGAGCCAGTGAAGTTTCCTAATGCTCCCCTGACTGATTCAAATCTAGGAATTTTACAGAGAAAATGAGCAGCTGCATTCTGCAGAGTCTGAAGATTATTCAGAGATCCTGATGCAAGATTAAAATATAGGCCATTACAATAATCGAGCCTTGACCGCACCAGTGCGATAATTAATGTCTTCAAAAGCTCGGACGGCAAGAACTTTTTTTTTTTTACTAGCTTCAGAGAACAGAATGAGGCAGATGTAACTTTATTCACTTGATCTTTAAGATTCAGTTCTTTATCCAGCAAAAGTCCTAGATTTTTAACTTTATTTGCTGGCTCTGGAAGGGGGCCTAACTCAGGGGACCACCATTCCGGCGTAAAAAATGATGGAATATTGCCTAAAAATTATAACTACCATTTTTGAAGTATTTAGCTTAAGACAGTTGTTATCCATCCAATTGCCTACATCGCTCATGCAAGTTCTAAATACAAGACCAGAGTTGTTCTCATGTTTCACCAATGACACCACAATTTGAGTATCATCTGTGTATGAGGCTTAAGAAAAATCAGATTTTTAAATATGTGTAGCCAACGGCGTGACATAAAGATTGAACAATGGTGGGCCTAGTGCGGAGCCCTATGGGACTCCGCAAGGCAGAGAGAAGGGCCTAGATTTAAATTTGCCCAACACCACTCTTTGTTGTCTGTTAGCTAAAAAGGATTGGAGGAGACAAAGAGCTTTATATCCTATCCCTAAACTCCGCATAGACCAACCAGAATGTCATAGTTGACCGTGTCAAATACCGCCGAGAGGTCAAACAAATCAGAGCCACAGTTCCTCCCCCATCGAGCGTTTCACAGATTTCCTCGGTGGCCACCAGCAAGGCAGATTCGGTGCTATTGTTTTTCCTAAACCCAAATTGGGTATCATCCAACAGACAGTTTTCTGTGATGTGCTTGATAACTGTTCATTCATTACCTTCTCTACCAACTTAGCGGCAAAGGGAAGTCTGGAAATAGGGTGATAATTATTCAGATCAAGTTCATTAAGGCTGTTGGGGCTCTTTCCTAGACCCAAGGCAAAAGCAATATCATCTAAAAGAATTGATCTGGTGTTCATATTGGCTTGCTGCCAAATAGCAATCTCTTGGAAAGACCCCTGGGGACCAGATATGCAAAGGCAGGAGGCCTGAAATACTGAAATGGGCAGTCTGTGAAGAGGAAGGCCCTCGGAGGGAGGCATTATGCTTCATAAATGCTGCAGCATATGCAAAGGCTTGCACATGATATTGCAAGATTCCTTGGTGCTGGCAGCAATGGGGACAATCATGTCCCCCTTCCAGGCAACGGGGAGAGTAGTGAGGATGAAACGAGAACTTTTCCATTTAGGGAGTAGCCCTAGATCAGCCCACAATGAAGATATCACACTGGTCTGCGAGTCTAGTGCTCAACATCCAATCAGAGTACCTATACTCATATTAAACCTTCATCAGTAGCATGGATAGGATATATTTTGGTCAGAGAGCTACAAGAGAGAACACTAGAAATCTGAAATGAAGACATTATCACATAAACCAAGGGGGATGAGAACAAAAAAAGGGAAGCTCTGCTTATCCGCAATAAGCATTTGTTAGACCTGGCACCTTGGCGTGAGTTTCCCTTCCACTTTTTGCTGTTGTGCCTCAGATGTTTTTGCTGGTGTCCGCTACTCAGGGCACTGCGCCACGGCCAACCCGTGCCGCAGTGCAAGTGCTCCCTACTGTAAAGTGTACATGTGATTGATATACCTGATTGGTTCATTGAATTTACTGTCAGTCCCCAGTAAAGTGCACCAGGAGTGCCAGGGCTTGTGAATGCCAATACTGCTAGTGGGCCTGCAGCGCTGGTTGCGCCACCCACAGAAGCAGCCTTAAAATGTGTCTAGGGTCTGCCATTGCAGATCCTGCGTGCAGTCTGGTACTGTCATGCTGGCTGGGCAAGTGCACACACTTGCCAGCCCCTACACCTTCCCTTAACTTCATATTAGTCACCCCTATGGTAGGCCTAAGGGCAGGGTGCATTGTAAGTGTAAGGTAGAACATGCCCTGATGTGTGTGGCATGTTCTAATAGTGAATTACTGCCAAATTCGTTTTTCACTATTGTAAGGCTACCAGTTCCCTTCTAGGCCAGATGGGCTGCTGGAATTATTACACTCTATAATCCCAGCAGGCTCAGGGAACATGGTAGAAATTAATGTTTAGTATGCCTGAACTCAGAATAATAAAATACTTCTTTTAGTAAAGTTTATTTTAATATCCTGTGTTTGCAAATGCTACTTTTAGAAAGTTAGCATTTGCTTGCCTAACCATTTCAGCCCGCCTCTGCTTGGATGTGGATCTGACTGTCTGGTGTGTGTGAGTGACAGGGCTGGGAGTTGACAGGTAGTGAATAGCCAGATGACACCTTAGTGGGTGGTGGGAGTTTCCCCTGAATGATGCAAGAGGCTGTGCTCTGCCACCACAATGCTGGCTCCGCCCTCCTGGGGAGCGACTGATGACTCAGCCTGCACCTGGCCCAGGAAGGACCGAAGCTTGTCAACAGAGTGCTCAGGCTGCCCCTGTCTTCACAATGCCGGCTCCGCCCCCCTGGGGAGCGGCTGATGTGCCTGCCCTCACACTGAATGCAGAAGCAGAAGTACCCACCACAAGTGCTCAGGAGCTGAGAGCAGTTATGCAGAGGCCCCCCTGGCCAGTGAGAACAAAAGAAACTGTGTATAAAAGTAGGAGCCCTGCTCCTTGTAAATTAGAATCCTGTTTCACCACGAAGGACCTCTGCCCGACTAGAAGGAGAAGAGACGCTGGGAGAACTGGCCTGCTGCTTGCCTTGCTGAGAAAGGAGAGGAAAAGACTTGATAAGAAAAGACTTTGCTGCTTTGTGCTTAAACATTCTCCAAGGGCTTGACTGAGCTTGCCCCCTGACCTGAGCCACAGGACCATCTGGCTCAACCTGCCTCTGCTCGTCTGCCGGTAATTAACCGGGATATCTACTACTGCCGGAGCTGTGACTTTGGTGCCCCCCAGCCCCTCCCTGAGGCCGTGACCGACTGTGTCTCCTCGTCCCCGCCGAGGAAGAGCTCCGCTCCGTTGAGCCGCTCTTCCCCCGCTGAGGAGATCGCTGAGTTGACCGCCTGGAAGGCTCGCTGCTGTGGTGCCCCCCAGCCCTTTCCTCAGGCCGTGACCGACTGTGTCCTCTCGTCCCCGCCGAGGAAGAGCTCCGCTCCGTTGAGCCGCTCTTCCCCCGCTGAGGGGATCGCTGTGTCGACCGCCTAAGAAGGCCCGCTGCGGTGCCTCACCCTCCCGCCAGAAATCCCTACCGGACGCAAACAGACCCAGGGGACAGACCTCCGCTGGACGGACGCCTCGGGTGCCAGCCTCGCTCTGCTTGAGCCGCTGGGCACCTCGCCTTTGTCCCCGGAGGAAAGCCGCCACCGAGACCGTCAACGGGCTCGGGGCCCGCAACGTTTGTTTTTGCCCTTTTTGTTGAGCCAGCCGCCCTGCCTACGAGTGCCCCCGGCCTCCAGATCAGCTGTGGTGCGAGCCGCCCTTTCGCAGCTGACTCGCACCGCTCTCTGTCCCTGCTCGCGGCGCCGCTCCGCTCTGTGCGAGCGCTTCAGCCCCTCCCGCTGGAATCCGATCCAGGCGGGCAGGAGAAGTCTCCGGCTGCATCCCGCGCCCCGGCCGCAGTGACAGAAGCGGCCCCGGGTCCTTTGGCCCTTGCCTCCCGTGGGCCGCCCCGAGGCCAACACTCACCCCTGCCTGAGCCCCCCAGACCCGTGGGGGCCGCCCGCATCAACAGCCCCGGCAGGGCCGAACGCGTCCCACGCGGGAAGCGTGAGCTTTGGGCGGTCGGGCCCCGATCTCGGCCCGGAACAGGCCAAGAGTATCCCGGAGCCCCTGGGCAGGCTGCAACAAGTTGGAAAGGAGCAGTGTGACCCCCAATATTCCCCAGGACTCAAGAGAACCCTCCTGGAAGGTACACTGCAGGGAAACATCCGTTTTAAGGACTAAAAAGTACATTTTGAATTACAACGAAGAAAGCTTGCCTGTTTACAACCTGTGGGCACCCCAAAAACGTTATTTGATCTTGTGATAAGTCTGACCTAAGAGATATATATATTTTACATAAAGAAGCGTATTTTTATATACTCACAGCCTGGTGTCCATTTGTGGGGGGATTGGTATATTTTACTGTGTGTGTGCCTACAAATGCTTAACTGACTAACGCCTGGAGAATCGCCTTGGCTGCTCACGCCACGCACCTAGAGGGTGAGCAAGGGTAATTCTGAAGGGTCATCCTTTGCCCTGACTTAGAGGAGAGGGTCCCTGCTTGTCACAAGTACTTACTTGCGCCAACCAGAGACCCCCAATTCTAACATTGGACGCAGCGGTGAGGATTTGCGAATTTGCATTTGTAGTTTACATACAGTGAATTACTGATCACCACATAGGGAGAGCAGATCTATAACGCAGCCACAGGTTTCCAGTTCCTTTTTTAATTTTGTTGAGACATCTGCCATTACTGAAGCCATGCCTGGCTCGCTCCCTGCTGGAAGAGCACTCTCTACCTTCTCTGGAGCAGATGACATAGATTGGAGGGAGGGAGCCTTGAGGAGCTTAACCAATGACCAGCTGAAAGATCTCTGCACAAAATGCAGAATTGCCAAAAGTGGATTGAGCAACAAGACCCAACTCGTGACGGCGCTGAGAGCCTGGAGGGAGTCAAGAGATCCACAGACCCCGGTGGATATCATTCCACCAGATGGCGCTGCAGAGCCCCCCAGAGGCCTGTCACCAGAGGAGCTGGCAGACAGGGCAGCAGACAGGGCACATGCAATGGAGATGGCAAGATTAGCTGGGCAAATGGAAATGGAAAAACAAAAACTGGAAATGGACAAGCAAAGATTGGCCATGGAGGCACAGCAACGCCAGCTGGACCATGACCTGAGAATGAAGGAGTTGGATCAAAGAGGTTTGGGAACAGCTCCTTCTGGTGGCAGCACAACGCCGGTGCAGGTAGAGTCCAAAGTGTACATCCCCAAAGATGTAGTTAAGGAATTCTTTAGGGGGGATGACATAGGACAGTGGTTTAGGGCATATGAGGTAGCCATGTCCTCCCACCGGGTCCCTGAAAAGGATTGGGGAGCGGGGTTGTGGGGAAGGTTCCTTAGTGAAGGGCGGGACACCCTGCTAGATTTGCCCACTGCAGAACAGATTTCCTATCCCCACATGAAAGAGGCCTTAATGACCAGGTATGGGCTTACCCCTGAATTATATAGACAGAGGTTCAGGGGGTGTGCAAAGCGTCCTGGGACTACGTATGTGGAGTATGTGAATTTTTTTTGCAGAGCCCTGGATGGTTGGGTGAAGGGTAACAAGGTGAATGATTTTCAAAGTCTCTTTGATTTAATTGCATGGGAGCACTTGTCTGATAACTGTTTTCCTGAGTTACGCCAGCACCTGATTGATAGCAAGCTGTCCAACCCGAGGAAGCTTGCTGAGGAGGCGGACCGCTGGCTCAGCACCAGGGTCCACAAGGGTCCAGTGGGAGACTCCGCCAAGGGTGGGCAGGGTCCCCAGCAGAAGAGTGGGGGGGACAGGGGTAAACAGAAAGGGTTCCCTAAAGGCCCCCAAAGTAATCCTCAAGGGAACCAGCAGAAGGGTTCTCAGCCTCCCCCACCCCCAAAGCAGAATGGGGCCCCGACAGGTAGACCTGTTCCAAAGGGGCCCTTCAATTGTTACAAATGTGGTGACCCGGGGCACATAGCCAGTGACCCCAAGTGTCGCCTGTTTGGAAAACCAGCACCCACTGGTGCTCCGCCCCGACAAGTGACCAGTGTTCACTTAGGAGAAGAAGTGATGGTCCCGGGGGGTGGAGATCCTGTTCAGATGACCCTAGTCTCACTAGGAGACAGTGAGATGGTCCCTACAAGCTACCTGCCCTCTAACACTAAAAAATATGGGCAGGTGGTTACCATCAATGGTAAGAAAGCTGAGGCTCTTAGAGATACAGGAGCCAGTGTGACTGCAGTGAGGCAGCACCTGGTGTCTCAAGAGCAGGTTGTACCCCATGCCTACTGTAGGGTTGTCAACGCTGACAATTCAGAGAGTCAGTGTCCGATGGCTCAAGTTCCCTTCGAGTGGGGGGGGGTCTCTGGTACTCTGCAGGTCTGTGTGAGGAAAACCATGCCTGTTGACTGTTTGCTAGGGAATGACTTGGAGGACTCCCCTTGGGAAAAGGTGGAGAAAACGACTCACCTGAAGATGGTGGGTCTGCCTGACTGGGCGTGCGTGACCACCCGGTCAATGGCAGCCAGTAGGGGTGATCAAGAAGTCCTGGGACCTGAAGGAGAGGCCCAGGAACCGGCCTTAGAGAGAAGGCGCAGGGGGCGCGGGAAACCGGCCCCTGCTGTTCCCACGGTCCAGGAGGAAGCAGACCTTGAGGGGGATGCCCTGGAGCCTACAGGGGAACAGATTGCTGAACTGGGGGACCTGCCTGAGCTGACCCATTGGCAGCAAGAAGGAGGCCCCTCCAGGGAGGAATTCTGCAGGGAGCAGAAAGAATGCCCTTCTCTCGTGGGTATGCGGCAGCAGGCTGCAGACCAGGCCAATGGTGGTCAGGCCAAAACACATTATGTGTACTGGGAGAATGACCTCCTGTATTCAGAGCCTAAGACTGCTGAACCTGGGTCAGCCCGTGTGCTGGTGGTACCCCAGAAGTTCAGAGCCTTCCTACTGGGACTGGCTCATGATGTGCCATTAGCAGGACATTTGGGGATGGACAAGACCTATGACAGGCTTGTCACCCACTTTTACTGGCCCCAAATGCACAAGAGCTCAGATGCTCATTGTAGGACCTGTCCAACTTGCCAGGCAAGTGGGAAGAGTGGAGGGAAGAACAAGGCTCCACTCCAACCATTCCCTGTGGTCAGTACTCCATTCCAACGAGTGGGTATTGACATTGTTGGGCCTCTGGACCCCAAGACAGCCATGGGCAACAGGTTCATCCTGGTCTTGGTGGATCATGCCACCCGGTACCCTGAAGCCATCCCTCTGAGGACAGTGACGGCCCCCGTGGTGGGGCGTGCACTAATGGGAATTTTCTCCAGAGTGGGGTTCCCTCTAGAGGTGGTGAGCGACAGAGGGACCAACTTCATATCCAAGTATATGAAGTCCCTTTGGCAAGAGTGTGGTGTGACCTACAAGTTCACCACACCTTACCATCCACAAGGAAATGGGTTGGTTGAAAGATTCAACCGAACCCTGAAGGGCATGATCATGGGCCTGGAAGGTCCGATGAGGCGTAAGTGGGACGTCCTCTTACCATGCCTGCTCTTTGCATACCGCGAGGTGCCACAGAAGTCTCTAGGGTTCAGCCCCTTTGAGCTGCTGTATGGCCACCCCGTGAGAGGACCACTGAGTTTGGTAAAGGAAGGCTGGGAGCAATCTCCCAGGAAACCTCCCCAGAATGTATATAGCTACATGCTGGCCTTCAGAAACCAAACCAGGCGCTTCAGACAACTTGCTGAGGCAAATCTGGAAGCTAGCCAGGAGGAGATGAAGCGGTGGTACGACCAGAATGCCACTCTGGTAGAGCTTCAGCCTGGACAAGAGGTGTATGTCTTGGCCCCAGTGGAACCCTGTGCACTTCAGGATAAGTGGACAGGCCCATTTGAGGTTGTGGAGCGCAAGAGCTCAGTGACATACTTGGTGGACATGAAGACGCCCAGGAATCCTTTAAGGGTCTTACATGTCAACCGCCTCAAGCCCCACTTGAAAAGGTCCGAAGTGGGCATGCTGTTGGCCACTGATGATGGAATGGAAGAGGAGTCTGAGCCTCTTCCTGACCTCTTAGTGGCCTGTGAGAAGGATGGGTCAGTGGATGGAGTTAACCTCTCACCCACCCTGACCCCTGAGCAACAGGAAGACTGCCGCCAGTTGCTGGGGCAGTTTCCAGACCTGTTCTCCCTGGTTCCTAGTGTCACAGATTGGTGCGTCCATGATGTGGACACAGGAGACAGCTTACCTGTGAAGCATAAGGCTTACAGGGTAACTGACAGGGTCCGGGCCTGCATCAAGGAGGAGGTCTCCAAGATGCTTGCTCTTAGGGTGGTTGAGTCTTCCAGCAGTCCTTGGTCCAGCCCCGTGGTCTTGGTCCCAAAGGCTGCTGCGCCGGGAGCCACACCTGAACTCCGGTTCTGTGTGGACTACAGAGGACTCAATTCAGTCACCAAGACTGACGCGCACCCTATCCCCAGAGCTGACGAGCTCATTGATCGGCTAGGGGCTGCCCGGTTCCTCAGCACGTTTGATTTAACGTCTGGGTACTGGCAGATCGCCTTGACCGATGGGGCAAAGGAGAGGTCCGCATTCTCCACACCAGATGGGCATTTCCAGTTCCGGGTTATGCCATTTGGGATGAAGAATGCCCCTGCCACCTTTCAGAGGTTGGTCAACCAGGTGTTGGTTGGGCTGGATGAGTTCAGTGCCGCCTACCTGGATGACATCGCAGTGTTCAGTGGCACCTGGCCAGAACACCTGCAGCACCTCTGGGAAGTGTTGATGGCGCTGCGCAAGGCAGGCCTCACAATCAAGGCGAGCAAGTGCCAGATTGGGCAGGGTTCCGTGGTGTACTTGGGACACCAAGTGGGGAGTGGCAAGGTGGCACCCTTGCAACCCAAAATTGAGACCATCCTGGCTTGGGAACCCCCCAAGACCCAGACTGCAGTGAGAGCCTTCCTGGGGCTCACTGGGTATTACAGGAGGTTTGTCAAGGGCTATGGCACTATTGTGACCCCCTTGACAGAGCTGACTTCTAAGAAGCAGCCCAGGAATGTGATTTGGACTGACACCTGTCAGAAGGCTTTTGACACCCTGAAGACTGCCATGTGCACGGCGCCCGTGCTCCTGGCTCCTGATTTCTCCAAGGAATTCATAGTGCAAACAGATGCTTCAGAGCATGGGGTAGGGGCTGTTCTCTCACAGATGACTGAGGAGGGCTGGGACCAACCTGTAGCCTTCATCAGTAGGAGGTTACTTCCACGGGAAAGTAGGTGGAGTGCAATAGAGCGTGAAGCATTTGCTGTGGTCTGGGCACTGAAGAAGCTAAGACCCTACTTGTTTGGGTCTCACTTCCGGGTTCAGACAGACCACAGGCCCCTCAGATGGTTGATGCAAATGAGGGGTGAGAACCCAAAACTGTTGAGGTGGTCCATCTCCCTACAGGGTATGGACTTTACGGTGGAACACCGCCCTGGCACAGATCACGCCAACGCTGACGGTCTGTCCAGGTTTTTCCGCCTTAGTGATGTGGAACTCCCTGGGGAAGGGTAGTTCCCCCCACATTTCAGCTGGAGGGGACACGTGTTAGACCTGGCACCTTGGCGTGAGTTTCCCTTCCACTTTTTGCTGTTGTGCCTCAGATGTTTTTGCTGGTGTCCGCTACTCAGGGCACTGCGCCACGGCCAACCCGTGCCGCAGTGCAAGTGCTCCCTACTGTAAAGTGTACATGTGATTGATATACCTGATTGGTTCATTGGATTTACTGTCAGTCCCCAGTAAAGTGCACCAGGAGTGCCAGGGCTTGTGAATGCCAATACTGCTAGTGGGCCTGCAGCGCTGGTTGCGCCACCCACAGAAGCAGCCTTAAAATGTGTCTAGGGTCTGCCATTGCAGATCCTGCGTGCAGTCTGGTACTGTCATGCTGGCTGGGCAAGTGCACACACTTGCCAGCCCCTACACCTTCCCTTAACTTCATATTAGTCACCCCTATGGTAGGCCTAAGGGCAGGGTGCATTGTAAGTGTAAGGTAGAACATGCCCTGATGTGTGTGGCATGTTCTAATAGTGAATTACTGCCAAATTCGTTTTTCACTATTGTAAGGCTACCAGTTCCCTTCTAGGCCAGATGGGCTGCTGGAATTATTACACTCTATAATCCCAGCAGGCTCAGGGAACATGGTAGAAATTAATGTTTAGTATGCCTGAACTCAGAATAATAAAATACTTCTTTTAGTAAAGTTTATTTTAATATCCTGTGTTTGCAAATGCTACTTTTAGAAAGTTAGCATTTGCTTGCCTAACCATTTCAGCCCGCCTCTGCTTGGATGTGGATCTGACTGTCTGGTGTGTGTGAGTGACAGGGCTGGGAGTTGACAGGTAGTGAATAGCCAGATGACACCTTAGTGGGTGGTGGGAGTTTCCCCTGAATGATGCATGAGGCTGTGCTCTGCCACCACAATGCTGGCTCCGCCCTCCTGGGGAGCGACTGATGACTCAGCCTGCACCTGGCCCAGGAAGGACCGAAGCTTGTCAACAGAGTGCTCAGGCTGCCCCTGTCTTCACAATGCCGGCTCCGCCCCCCTGGGGAGCGGCTGATGTGCCTGCCCTCACACTGAATGCAGAAGCAGAAGTACCCACCACAAGTGCTCAGGAGCTGAGAGCAGTTATGCAGAGGCCCCCCTGGCCAGTGAGAACAAAAGAAACTGTGTATAAAAGTAGGAGCCCTGCTCCTTGTAAATTAGAATCCTGTTTCACCACGAAGGACCTCTGCCCGACTAGAAGGAGAAGAGACGCTGGGAGAACTGGCCTGCTGCTTGCCTTGCTGAGAAAGGAGAGGAAAAGACTTGATAAGAAAAGACTTTGCTGCTTTGTGCTTAAACATTCTCCAAGGGCTTGACTGAGCTTGCCCCCTGACCTGAGCCACAGGACCATCTGGCTCAACCTGCCTCTGCTCGTCTGCCGGTAATTAACCGGGATATCTACTACTGCCGGAGCTGTGACTTTGGTGCCCCCCAGCCCCTCCCTGAGGCCGTGACCGACTGTGTCTCCTCGTCCCCGCCGAGGAAGAGCTCCGCTCCGTTGAGCCGCTCTTCCCCCGCTGAGGAGATCGCTGAGTTGACCGCCTGGAAGGCTCGCTGCTGTGGTGCCCCCCAGCCCTTTCCTCAGGCCGTGACCGACTGTGTCCTCTCGTCCCCGCCGAGGAAGAGCTCCGCTCCGTTGAGCCGCTCTTCCCCCGCTGAGGGGATCGCTGTGTCGACCGCCTAAGAAGGCCCGCTGCGGTGCCTCACCCTCCCGCCAGAAATCCCTACCGGACGCAAACAGACCCAGGGGACAGACCTCCGCTGGACGGACGCCTCGGGTGCCAGCCTCGCTCTGCTTGAGCCGCTGGGCACCTCGCCTTTGTCCCCGGAGGAAAGCCGCCACCGAGACCGTCAACGGGCTCGGGGCCCGCAACGTTTGTTTTTGCCCTTTTTGTTGAGCCAGCCGCCCTGCCTACGAGTGCCCCCGGCCTCCAGATCAGCTGTGGTGCGAGCCGCCCTTTCGCAGCTGACTCGCACCGCTCTCTGTCCCTGCTCGCGGCGCCGCTCCGCTCTGTGCGAGCGCTTCAGCCCCTCCCGCTGGAATCCGATCCAGGCGGGCAGGAGAAGTCTCCGGCTGCATCCCGCGCCCCGGCCGCAGTGACAGAAGCGGCCCCGGGTCCTTTGGCCCTTGCCTCCCGTGGGCCGCCCCGAGGCCAACACTCACCCCTGCCTGAGCCCCCCAGACCCGTGGGGGCCGCCCGCATCAACAGCCCCGGCAGGGCCGAACGCGTCCCACGCGGGAAGCGTGAGCTTTGGGCGGTCGGGCCCCGATCTCGGCCCGGAACAGGCCAAGAGTATCCCGGAGCCCCTGGGCAGGCTGCAACAAGTTGGAAAGGAGCAGTGTGACCCCCAATATTCCCCAGGACTCAAGAGAACCCTCCTGGAAGGTACACTGCAGGGAAACATCCGTTTTAAGGACTAAAAAGTACATTTTGAATTACAACGAAGAAAGCTTGCCTATTTACAACCTGTGGGCACCCCAAAAACGTTATTTGATCTTGTGATAAGTCTGACCTAAGAGATATATATATTTTACATAAAGAAGCGTATTTTTATATACTCACAGCCTGGTGTCCATTTGTGGGGGGATTGGTATATTTTACTGTGTGTGTGCCTACAAATGCTTAACTGACTAACGCCTGGAGAATCGCCTTGGCTGCTCACGCCACGCACCTAGAGGGTGAGCAAGGGTAATTCTGAAGGGTCATCCTTTGCCCTGACTTAGAGGAGAGGGTCCCTGCTTGTCACAAGTACTTACTTGCGCCAACCAGAGACCCCCAATTCTAACAGCATTCATCTTATATATTCTAAATCAGACAAGACTTGCACAGTTGTCACTTGCCTAGCTATCCTTTTGATTGCCAGAGCTGATCAATCAATGGTGGGAAAACAGAATAACATTAAACCCACCTACACAAATTTCCACTGTGTTAAAGTTTGTCTTTTCACTTAAAAGTCTGGCCCACATAGAGTCTCCCTCCAAGTTAAGACCATAAAAAGAGCAGACACAGATCTCTCTACCCATACCACAGCATTGAAGAATAATCCATTAGCCAGCTGAATCAGAGACATGTCTTACTAACTCAACAGCCCAACTGTAGACAAGAATTTGCCCCTACTCGACTTAGAAGTTTGAAAAGTAAATCTAATACTCCACAGTCAGAAGAATATGAAAATGTACACATGCTATCATTTGAATTGTTGCACCATTTGGCATGATATTTTAAACATTACATTGCTTCTGGGGCCCTCATTGCCTTCCAAATTTGTCATAAGCTGTGTAGGGAACTGATTTTTGATTCTGAGGTCAGTGACAATTTCATTTGAATGCCACCAATATAAGCCAGCCTGTATTGACCAGGTAAATCCAACCAATACAGAAGACTCAATGATGGCATTGGCCCATTTAATACTATCCTTTGCTAGCCTAATTTTTAGAATGCAGAGCATGGGTAACTTATCTCATGTGTGTTTACACTGCAGTGCCTTTGCTCGATTAATTGACATTGAATGAGAGACACCTGCACACTAACGAGTTCTTCCAAAAGTTGACATCAGCGTTCGCAGACAAAGCTGACCTACAAAGCAAGTGGTGTTGAGGCAACGTTGATGCAGTGATGAGCATCTCATGACCGAGCTCATATGGTAATTAGAGTTTCTGGTTCCTCGTACAACCATTCTGGCAGACCAGAACCTTAGCAAGGATTCCACAGGAGGCAACACTGTGCATTTTCAAATGCTTAGGAACAAGTGTTGATGGAAAAGGCTAAGGACCCACCCTATATCAACAAACGCCCGATAGCCTCCCTTCTCTACGTGGACGATGCAATGCTGATGGCCCGCACTCCGTTAGGTTTACAACTAGCCTCACCACCTACACCACCTTCATGGACAACCTAGGCCTAAAACTGAATGCCAAGAAAACATATGGTATGACTTGTGGGAGGGGAGACAGAAATACAGGAGTCTTCCCATAGGAGGAAGCAGGGTAGAATCCACTAAGACATTTACATATTTAGTTATTTTAGTTGACTGCACTGGTTCCTGGCGCCAGGCTGTCAAAAGTAGGAGTCTGTATTTCATGAAGTCGACAGCGACTGTGGCTAACTTTGCAAAAATAATTGGGGAGAAGGTCACCAGCGATGCTCCTTAAGATTTATCAGGCTAAATGTGTGAGCATTGCCATCAATGGTGCGGGTGTGTGGGGCTTTCAAGACTTGCAACCCATTCAGCTTGTCGGAAATGCTTTTTTAAAGCTTATTTTAGAAGTACCAGGTAGTACTTCTGTGTATAATTGTCACAGCGAGATGGGCATTCCTTATATTGTAGACATCATTAAAGCCCAGCCGGTATTATTATGGCACAGGATTTGGACTTCCAGTAGTACAGGTCTGAATCAAGACATAATTAAGGACTCAATGGAGCTGGATCGGGCTACCAAGATCTCATGGCTGGATTATATAAAAAATGTCATGCATGATCTCGGGTATCCTGATTACTATAATTTCCCTGAATCTATAAACTCTGTCTCCAGGAAGGAATTTAAAAGAATTTGTATGAGCCACCTGGAGGCAAAAATATTTGCTTTGAAAGTAAACAAACCGTCAGTAGTACAGCATCAATTGATTTTAATGACATATGATATTCAGCCATATTTATTGTGTAACATAAGTGGATATGACAGATGTGTTTCAACTCGATTCAGACTAGGGAACTTTCATCGGTTGATTAGTTACCCTGAAATGAAAAACTGGTCTAAAGAGTTAAGTTGCTGTCGATGTGACGATTTTTGTCCACAATCTACAATACATATGCTCTTGTTTTGTACATTTTATAAAAAGTAGAGAACAAGGTGGATCCTGCCTATTTTAAGGCCAGGCGAATGGAGGTATGTCGACCAGCATTTTTATATTTACAATTTTTAGACAATGATTGCTTTACTATAGCTATTTCTTGTTTCCTAAAAAGTATAATAAGGACTAGAAAGCGTACTAGTGTTTAAAGCTCACAAAAGGTTGGGTATTTTAACACTCTATGGTGGATTTAATTGTGCAAGACACTTGTTTTTAAAATGGTTTTCTTTTTTAATCTCACGAACTATGTTTATTTCTTAATGTTCTATACAGGATGAATTGTAGAATGGACTGTGCGCTTACATGTAGATTTATTAATGTCTAAATTGTTTATCCTTTTATCTGTCTTGTCTTCTTTTGTGACTTTGCTTGTATAAAATTGAATGAAGCTTATTCTGAATCTGATTCACTCATCAAACCCACAGAACATACCGCAGGCAAAATAAAAAAAATATAAAAATAACAAACATTGACAAATCCAATGGATCTGGTTTAATATGGAGATTGCCTCGCCATTGGATGATGACACGTCTTGTATGGATCATCGACCTGTTCACTCTTGCCTGCATTCACACATTCAGCAACAATGTACCCCCTACACACACTGACACATCAATCAAGGATTTATTTTTTTTGTTATAAAAGCCATACCAATTCCGCTTTCGTCGCGCAAACATAACATGTTTAGCGCTAAACTTGTGAGCAAAATAAATCCCTGAATTTAAATACCCGAATTTTAAGGGTATATAGAAAAAATTATATTCTAGGACAGAGGTGGATTTTGCGCTTTGTTATGTCCAGTGTTTGCATATATGGTGCCTCTCAGGCCATTTCTTAGACTCGTTCTTGCTACTAGCCACTAAACAGGCCTAAAGTACCAATTCCGTGAAATCTGGCATTTGTGGTCAGTCTTTCATCTGCCATGTAACTGCTGCCTGCATTAAAAAGCCCCATTAGAAACAGTAAACAGAAGCTATTATATGAAGGAGGAATGTTCAGTTTGGCATCTTGCCATATAAATTATAAACAATGACAACTTACATATAAAGGAAGAAAACCAGTGATGTCACTTAATCCTCTGCATTACTAAAATTATTCTTTTACCTGCATCTTTTGAAACATCTGAGCTCCTGATGGTCCATCAACATGTTAAAATCACATTAAGGGGCCGATTTTGATGTCCGATGGACCTGAACCCGTCCGACTTCGATCTGGAACTTGGACTGAGCAACCTCCTGTCAGAGGTCCCAAACCAGCAATTAGGAAAACAGTATTCGGTCGCACTCATATACGTTACAATGGAGCATGCATGTGAAGAGCACCCGGTGGCAGGTACTTCAAGGTGGCTGCCACCGGGTGCAGGGATTAACCCTCAGCCGCCATCTGGAGGCCTTGCACCCATGGGGCCCTACTGGGGGCCCCCAAAGTTGACTTCCCACAGCCTTTCTGTGTCAGAAAGGCCGGCACAGAAAGAGTGTTTGAATCCGACATTGTAATCCCTCGGGTGGAAAAAGCCGCTCTTGGGATTACAGCAGGCTTTACGAATGGCAGTCATGCTCTCCAAGCCCGTTGTAAGCCATTCGGAAATCCTGTTTTGTTTCTTTTCTGACCAACTCCATCAAAGTGGGTAAATTGGAAATTAATCCAAACATGAGATTACAATGCCCTAGGAGCAACTCCGATCAAGGGTGGGAGCTGTTTCCTACGTCATTGTAATCAGCCCCTAAATCTGTTTACTTGTTTTCTTCTGGATAAAATTCACTCTGAAATGTCCCATGTTTCTTAATTAGCCTAATATTTTTAAATCAGAGCTTTGGTGTATATGACATGTTTTTAAATTGAAGATTTGTGCATTTGAATCAGCCTGTTAAAACTCATACATATCTGTTAAGGCTTTGGCTGCACCCTAATAAATAGAAGTTAGTTGCAAGTTTATGGATCTGGCCCATCAAAGATATATACCGATGGCCTGGAGGTTGGCTAGAGCTCCTGAAATAGAAAGGTGGAAGACGGAAGTGACACAATAGGCTGAGCATGAGCGCTCAATATTGTGTGTGGAGACAAATCAGACATTAGGCATAGTAAATGTGGCCCAGGTTAGGGGTCAGTTGGTGATAGAGTTTATTAGGATGAATAATAATAGTAATAAGCTACTACAGCTTCACTCAGAACTCACCCTGAGAATGACAAACGTATCAGCAGGCTCTTAGGGTTTGATTACAATGCCGGTAGAGGGGTGTTGTTGGAGGTGGGCGGACCGCCGTGGTCTGGTCGGCAGCAGCCTGTCTGACCGCCGGAATATGATGCATGCCTCTTGTTCTCCGACCGTCCACTGAAAGGCCACCGACTCCGACAGCCCTTCTCTAACCGCCGAGATAGCCATGGGACAACACTATCCATAGTGCAGTAATGGGGATCTCGGACTGCCATCCGGATTGCGATGTGTGTTTCTGACGACCTGACCATGACAGTGTGACTGCCTGCCACGAATCTTTGGAAACTATGGATTTGGGGTGCCTACTCACCCAAATCAGCTTCTTCCCAACAGTCTGCGGCATTGATCCCTTTCTCGAGGTCCCCCCTCTACTGCAGCAGCTGAACCCAGAAGATTACAACACTACTGGCGCCGGAATGCAGGTAAGTCTGTCATTGGTATGTATCCGCATTGGCTGGGCAGTGCCCAATTCGCCTCACTCCAGCAATGGGATACATGGTGCACAAGGCATATCCCCACATGTCATGCATGTGTGTACATATCACAGGTTTCCTGTGATTTTGCTCACACTTACAGCAACATATTCGGGGGTATGTGCACCGCCGTAGATGAGACTGCTGGAGTAGCAGCAGTTGCATCGTAATCCGGTGGGGGGAACTTTCCCGGCCTCGCCGATCAGAATCGGATGGCAGCCATTGGACAGTCGGTCGACCAGCATCGTACTCAGGCCCTTAGGTTGACTGCACTCTATAAATTAGGTAGTACTACTTTTCATTGCGGGATGCCCTTTAACAAATATGCACAAAGCCAACTAAGCCTCAGATGCATCTAGCTGGCCTCACTCGGCAGACGATGTGTTTAAAATGCGCCTCTTGTTTTATTATTATAGCAAATTCCTTTTATTTGGGAGATGGTCAATAAGAAATGCCTGGAGGCTGCTTACCCCAGCAACCCAATGGCTGAAAGGGACTAACCCCAAGACCCCTATGCATATTTGGGATGAAATAAACTTTGGAACTCAGCCAAGGCTGCATGAATATCTTTTTTTGGGAGGCCATGCCACGCTGGCTTAACAAACAAGTTGCAAACAAACGCACTAACAGCATTTCATTAGCTCCTTAAAAAAAACTAAAAACACCGATCACATTTTATCCACTCAGTGCAACCTACAGTTTAAATGGATGGATGTTCTTTTCTAAGCTCAATTCAAATACCATTGTATATGTGAAAAACGTACGTGATTTACCCACCAAAAAGATCTAATATGCCGTTTCATTTCTAGCGTGATTATATTAATGCTATTTGTTGCTTTTGGGATGCTTTCGGGCATGCTAAGATATACTAACAATTTCTAACAGAAAGGCCTATCCTGCACGCTTTTCCTCTATACAATTACTGATTTATCGCAAGCAAAATCATTTAACTTCAAAGTTATCTTTTTTACTCAACAATATTTCCCAATAGTATATTTGTACTCTCCAGTCGTGGAATGCTCTATAGCCCTTGCAGCTGTCTCCAAGGGCACGGGGACCCCAGTATCGAAGCTAATATTTGGGACTAAACAGGTCTCATGTCTCTCAGGGCACAGTAAGGAGATGGGTTCAAAAAAAGAGCTAAGCCATCCAGAAGATTATTTTTAAACAACGGCTAAACCTGGATGAGTGGTATTTGTGCTCCTTCTTATAAATACATGCATATCTTTATCAGGCTCCATGGCCCACTTTGACAGCCGAACTTGACATTAACATGCAAAATGCGGTCACCCACTGCGTCCGACTCTCCCAACACCCAGTGATTGACAGGTGAGCTGCTCAAAAATGTGAATGACAGTGCCAAAAAAAGCCTGCGGATAATGGGAGCTGCTGCATTGCTCCTCTCTAAGTATGCTACCTGTGAACTGAACCAGAATGTGAATGACAATTCAGCAAAGTGATCACTGTAGGCGGCAGACCCAAAGCCCCTTTATGAATGTCTTTGCATTTATTTTTATTGTAATGTGTTAAAAATCTATAAATCTGCCAAGACCGCTCATACATAATTCTGTATGACTTTCAAGAACTCTAGTGGGTCAACTAAATCTGTTATGTGCCCCAGACCTAAAATTATTTCCCAGTTTCTATTTTAGGGCAGTAGTCATTTGCATGTATTTACGAACTGTAAAATGTTGTGCCATTGATTTCCAATGGAATTTGTATTATGATTTAAGGAATGTTAGCTTGCCATTGCCTGCTTTTTAGGTCTCGCGCCTAGCGATATACTGCGCAGCAGTGTTCGCGCAGCGGGAGTCCCTTTGACAGGGTTTTCGAAATGGATCCTGGAAATTAACATGCATGTGCGTGTTTTCTTTCTTTCCTTTTTTTCTTTTGCGACCTGCTATTGGCCTTTCTCTGCATGTTCTTTTTTAGGCTAGCACACAATAGGCCAGAGGCGGGCGCATAGCTCCGCTCCTGGCCTATTGGTGTCTATTACAAGCATTTCCTGCCATATGGTTTCAATTATCGTGCCCAGACACGAGCGCGATAATTGAAAGCGTATGGCACGCGCACGCAACACTTGGTTTTTTTTGCCTGCCCAGACAGCTGCAGCTTCAGCACCTTATGGCGCCCCCCAGGGCAGCAGCTTTTCCCGCCGCGCCCTCCTGTTCAGCCTGCTCGCTGAGTCCTGGCGCCTGCCCCGGAGGCTCCAGATGAGCGGCGCCCGGGGTCCGGGGAGACATGCGGGCGCGGAGTGCCGCCTTTGCCGGCCGTAGCCCAAGGAGCTGATCTTGCTGGCTAATTACTACCGGGTCTAAGACCCGGCCCACTTAACCGAGTCAACGATAGTCTCCTTACCGTCCAAGGAGCCTCAACATTTTCCCTGCCTGCCCTTGTAGGCCGCCATCATTCTCGGCTCATACAGCTCAAGTAACAAAAGGAGGTAGGTCGAGTGCAGGAGCAAGCGGGTTATGAACATGAAGTAGGACATTAAATGTTTAATGAAAGTCTGAAATGCTGGCCGCTCTTGTTCTACTGTAGATCACAGATGGGTGCAAAAGGAGAAAAGAACGTCACATCCGTGCTCCAGTGCAAACAGGCGAGCACGTTAGTGGTGGTGCAGTTCGGCTACGTCACATCGCCATCATCTTTCTGGGGAAAGCTGTAGTCACCAGCGGAGAGAGAGGGGGGGAGCAATGGGGGTTACAAGTGGGCTGAAGACCCAGTAAGTGAGGGCCGAGAACCTCTATGACCTGGTGAACAGATGAGGGCCGATCCCTGCCCCCTCCGTTCCAGGTGAGCTTGTGGGAAATTAGGTTGCTTTGACACCCAGCGGGATGAACGGGTGGCAAAGCTGGTACTTCTTACTGACTGGATCGGCTGCACAGTGTTGGCCACAAGTTCAGGCGTTGGAGGAATTGAAAAAGTCAAGTATACAGGGCGTGCCTGGGTGATAACCGTATATCCAACTAATGTACCGCCACATCAGACGTTCCATCTATGATGTAAACATGTGTAATGCAGCGTGCCAGGCCTGTTTGAATATGGAGGGCAAAGTCTTGAACGTGAATTAAACATGACCTCCTCGTGCTTGGAGACACGTTAGTGGTACCCCGTGTTATGGCTTTGAGGAATTTACATTCCTTTTCCTTTATTTGATCGACCTTTGAATCTCGGACAGCAGATCCCTTTGTGACCTAAAGGGTTAGTACAGCTGTGTCGCTAGAACATCACTATGCCAAAGGCAGACATGCCTACTTGTAATGCAACAAAAATACAGACAAGTCAGAACAACCCTCCCACTCCAGGGTGTCTGATATGGAGCCGAACAGCTGTTCAGTGAGCGCGTCATCTTATTTACAGCGTAGGATCGCAGACCAAAGAGACGGACGTGGGCAGCGCAGTTGTACATTACACAAGGGGTTAAACTACCTCATTGTGGAGATAAGGCCCTGGGTCTCGAAGTATTATTGTAAAGCACCCACCTTGGGTACTGGCTCATTCTACGATAGGGCCTCCACCCAAATTACTGGACCCTTTGGATAGTTTTGTAATGAAGAGAGTTTCCTGTTGGCTCTGAGAGACCACCAGATGAACAGTGCTTTGCTTAAACTGTAGGGTGACACTCTCATTCGGAAGAGACAGCCCTTGTAAACACAGGTCAGCTAAAGAAAAGCTTTGGCAGCTGCTGACAATTCCCCGAGCAGACCATGTTGCAGCACAAGACAACCCCATTCATGTTCTTGATGAGCAGCAGTATGCCTTGTGAAAGACAGGACATATGCTGTCCAGTAAGCTTCAACCTTAAAAAGCACCCTATAAGCTCTCTTCTATGATGGCTGGTTGCTCACAGACAGGGTCGCTAATAGATACTTGCCTTGGAAAAACTGTATTGGATGGAGGCAGAAGCGCGCACAAGTCCACATTTACCTCAATGCCTATATTACCCCATAGAGACCACCTGTTTTTGGTTTCTACAAGAGAAGATGATGTTATACCCCTGTGTCTTCAATGAGCTGCTATATGGTGTACAAGCCCTCTTGAGTCCTTGTCTGAGCTTTGATGTTGTAGAAGACCTCTGTAGTAAAGGCCCCTCAGGCACCACTACTAGCTTCTGTTCTCTGCTGCAGGATTCTGTGCTGCCAGAAGTTTGTAGGAAAGAAGAAAATACTACAACAAAGGCTGGTATATGTCAGATGGTGGCTTGGGCATAATTACAGGCGTTGTTCCACATCTATCGGAATAGGAGTTTCCTTAGTGCTTCAAAACTACCTCAGAAAACACACCAAGGGCAGAGTCCGGTTCAATGGGATAGTTGCACAATCCGATACCATGCAATACCGTTTCAAATATACTTTTCACTAGTTGCATGATGATAACAAGCATTTGCAATACAATAGGTCTTGCATTATTAAAGTTTGAGCTATTGCTGTTGCATTATTTAGCAAAGCCAATGCCTCAAACTTTAATAATGCGAAACCTATTGCATTGCAAATGCTTGTTCTGTTAATGCCCTAGCTGGGTCACTGTTACAATTTGCAATAGTCTCTTAATTCTATACTTTCTTCCATTTTTATGGATCTCTGATTTTTGGCTTGCGATCATACATCCCTTGAATGTGCTCCACACATTATTTAATTATTTAAGGGACAGTACAGGCACATGTGTTGCATCTCCAAAAATATTGAATGGTAACTGGGTAAATTTTGGAAATGTGCCCTTTCTACTAGTTCAACTGGGATTTCTTTCCTTTTTATTGAACCCTATTTTTGTTGGCTGATGAACTTGGTGCACTTTACTCCTGCTAAACAGTGATAAACATGCTTGTGCTCTCCCTGTTCAACATGGTAAACTTGGTATACACCTGGTTTGCATGTTTAATGTATTCATAAGTTTCTAGTGTATGGTAATACCATAACCCAGGGCCTGTAAATTAACTAACTAGGGGACTGCAGCACTCATTGTGACAGCCACTCCGCTAACATAGTAAAACATGTCCTGGACCCTTGGCTGGGGTTAGAGTGCATTCCTTCAGTCCCACCCAAACTGCATTAAGTAGGAGTTAGAAATGTTTTGCACCTTTCTGCCTGGAGAACCAATAAAGAAAAGGGATCGCCATCAAGACACCCACCGTCAAGGTTGAATCGCCGGTTGGCCTCAACTTTCTGGTTTGCCCTGCTAAAAGTGATCCAATTTTCAGAAAAGTTTTCAAGTCTGAATATAGAAGGCTTCAACAAGGCAGGGAAGAAAGGAAAGCTGATGCAGCAAGGGCCCTTGAGGAGAAAAAGGCGAAAAGAAGCTGGCTTTAGAGGAGAAGAAAATGTGGCTGGCACATGAGCCAAGGCATTGACACAGAGGTGACTAGAGAAGTTAGAATGGCAACTTTCCCTAAAGGCTTGGTCTTTAGCTTTGGGTTGGGAGACGACATCTACAAGTGGTTTGAAGTCCATGAGGTAGGCTTGTGCACGCACAAAGTCCCAGAAGAGAATTGGGGGCTAGTCTGTGGAAGCAAGGGGTGGGTGAAACTGTTGGAGTTTCCCTCTACAGAATTCCACAGAGTTACCTAATACCTCTGTGAAATTCTGCGGAGTTCTGTGAGCTGCCACAATTCGGTACGCTGTGCTGCTCATGCAGATTTTAAGCATTTTAGAGTTTTCCACGCTGTAAATAAGCATTAACTGCACCACGTGGTGCACAGAGGGCACTGCTTCTTTCAGCCACTCGAGTAGTTGTTCAATTCCTGCCGCAGCTTTCTGAACGTGAATGGTCATGACCTGCGGCGCCTGCCTGCATTGAAAAATCTCACTGGGAGGCGTTTTAGCTCCTGAAAATCGCACTGGGGGTGCAAATTCTTGCTCGTGCTTGCCAACCTAACGTTCCAAGTGGAATGTGGAGTCAGCAAAACTCAGTGAACTGGAGGACCCGGATTATTTGCCTACCCCTAGTGGAAGCATATGCAAGTCATTTGGGGGAATAGACACTAAGTGAAGCTGACAAGAGGTAGTATGCCAAAAAGAGAAGTTTGGCCTTTTCAAGAGAAAAAGTACTTGAAATTTAGGGACAGCCAGTGTAAGAAATTGAGTTGTTAGTTGACTGGAATGTGAGTGCTGGTGAAGCAGCAACCGCATTCCTTGTGAGGGTAAGGCACAAGCCAACCCTACGAGTTTTACACGTACCTAGGTCTAAATCCGCTACATCTAACAATATCTATGAGAAATCCGATCATTGGGATTGAAAGTTGTGGCGAGCCCTGGGTGTTGGTGAGACACATGTGCTTTTTGTAAACGCAATTGCTATCACGGCCTTTTTTACCACTGCGTTTACGATCACCCGCGAAGGCGACCCCCTGTCCATTCAGAAAATCCGCCAATCTTTAGCGCCAGACGAGGGGTTAACAATCCCAAGGGGGCCAATTACAGGTGCACAATTGTATCAGAACAGATCTGGTACGGCTCCCTACAAAAAACGCCACCAGGTTTAACAACGCTTCCTTGGTTGGCGATCTGCAC
Source organism: Lissotriton helveticus (assembly GCF_964261635.1). NCBI lineage: Eukaryota > Metazoa > Chordata > Amphibia > Caudata > Salamandridae > Lissotriton > Lissotriton helveticus. The sequence goes on along the minus strand of NC_136070.1, from coordinate 1,062,752,951 downwards.
CCGTGATTAAGAACCGTCTTCACGGCCTTTGCCATTAGGAGCACCCATTATATGTTTTATGTACAAAAATGTTTGTCCATTGTCCATGTGATCCCAACCCCCTTTTTCCTTAATCTTTTTTTCATAGGTTTTTCTTCCAGAACGGGGAGAAGACATCACTATTTTGAAAAGGGCCACAAGTTTGTGGTTCCGTTTTTCATGATCGAGGGTAGGGCGCATCTTAGCGTGTGCGTACCGCCCAGGTCATCCACACTGGTCCTGACGAAAACCCACATTGGCAAGATGGTTGAAACATGTAGACCTGTATTTTAATCACATAGCACACGTCGCTATTTTAATTCACTACACGTCTTGAACACCGGAGTCTACCTAATTAGACATAGGTGTCACAGTTTATCTGTAAGGGTGTCCAATCACTCAGGAATAAAGTCTTAGAGTGAGTAGCATTACCCCCTTTTTAAATCACTAATTACCTTTTAATATCACCGCACATATAAAAAGAAAACAAAATACCCGCTCCACTGTAGCAGGTGTCGAAGCACACCCTGCTGGCACTCGGCCTGCGGGATGGGACCCCGATGATGAAGCATGTCACCAACTAGGTTGGTGAGTGAGGGGTCTTCAAAAAGGACATCCCATGTCCTTTAATAAGGTTGGGCACATTGTGCATTATTGATCTTCAAGTTGTGGTTACAGAGTCTTTCTCTGTTATACCCAGGGGGCACTTCTTCAATTGTTGTTTAAAATATTCAAAAGGGGACCAGGAGTTCCCGCCTTACACGTATGTAGAACACCCTCTCTCTCTCTTTTGTTTTGAATAAGAGGTTTACTTTGCCAGGTTGAAATGACAGTTTAAAATTGCACCCCCGGGGGCGTGGCCAAGATGGCAGCTCGATGAGATATGCCTTCTTGTCTCTCCACTCTCGCCCAGGTTGGCCCTGAATAAAGCCTACACAATATCAGGGCTATCATCAATGGTGTCTCTCAGCTGACCCCCCTGAGTGCTTGAGAGGATCAGGAGCGGTTTCGGCCACCTCGACAACCGGGAGGGCTGAGACGGCATGGCTGCTGACCGTGGCCGTATGGCCGCGGCGCCCTTACTCCAGGTGACACTACGCCGCCTATTGGATGGGGATATTGATTGGATGCAGAGCCGGGGCTGGAGGACCCCCTTCAAGATGATGTGGTGAAGGCGAGGGGGAGCAGTGCTCCAGGCGGCCCACACGCACAACCAAGTGCACTGAGGACTGCAGTTGGGGGATCGAACTTGTGTGAGCAGTGAAGCCCAGGTGCTCCCAATCCAGCTGTCTGAGGCTCCTGAAGGTGGGTCTCTGCTGAAAGGCCCCTCTTTAGAGGCAGCAGAGGAGATCAGTCAAGGAAGTGAGGAGCGGCTGCGACGGGGAAGCTGAGGCAGCCAACTGAGCTGGGCCGCGCCTAACAAGCGAGGCGGTGAGAGACTCAGCCCGCTGCAGGTCTCAGAGCAAAACAGCATTCCTGGAATTAAGGGGTCGGTGCCTGGGCACGTCCCCCCGCCCCCATACCTCACATATCGTAGTGATTGAGAGAAACGGAGGCAACGGACCTCCTTTGTTGGTTGGACCTGATGGAAGCGATGAGGCCCTGAGTGCCCAATACATCGAGCACCTTGTGTCCTCTATCCTGAAGCTGCTGTGAGGCCCTGGGGGAACGGTGTGGAGGACTACCTCTGGGGACGGACTGGGGCCTGGGTTTGAGGCAATGAAAGGTACACTGTGGTGATCCTGAAACTAAGAGGCTGGTGTCCGGGCCCACCATTCTACGGTCCAGCCCAGAGGACACCCATCTACCCCAGCAGTGCCAGCCTGATGAGCGTGGCTAGACAGGGGGCCCTCCCTCTGATGGCCAACTACGCTTAGTTCTACTCCTCGCTACTGAGATCGGTGAGGCGGTGGGTGCGGTGGAGGGGACTATGACCCCAGATGATTGCATTGTCTCCTAAGCAGGCTCCTCGTCGACACCTGTGAACAGCCTCAACCTTTAGGGGGCACCATGCGGAAAATGGCCCCCTGCAATGGAAGGAAGGACAGATTGGTGAAGGAAATGCTCCTCAAAACACCCAACTCGTTATATGAGGGCTCTATCTCACAAAAGGTAATGCAGAGGACTTGGAGGGGGTGGACGATAGGAACTCTCATCAATGAAGAGGGAGCTCTTGGCCAACCTGAGAGAGGTCCACCGAGTTCTGGAGTCCCTGGGAGATAGGATTAACACCCTAGAGGACCATGAACCTTACAGGGACAAAGAGATGGAAGGTCTCCAGCAGGAGGTCATTCGGCAGCATCAGCAAAACCTGGACCTTCAAGCCCACACTGAGGACTTGGAAAACAACTCCTGGCGCAATACCATACATAACAGGGGCGTTGCAACTGGGATGGAGGACACAAACATAGAGGCTTTGGTGGCCGACCTCTGTCATGCAATCCTAGGAGAGCCTCCAGACTTCCAAATCAAATTGGATCACATGCCCAGAGTGGGTCCTAAAAGTGCTGCTCAAGCTCCACCGGCCGATATCTTAACATGTGTTCATGACTTCCAGCTCAAGGAGCGTATACCTCGCAAGCCCAGAGACAATCCCGCACTCTAGTTCAAAGGCCAAAATGTACGCTATATTAGGACTTAGCAGCCTCCACTTTGTAGAAGTGCAAAGCATTCCGGCCTATCACCACCCATCTGCGGGTCTTTGGCATACCTTACTCTTGGGGCGACCCATTCCCGTTGATTTTCCCATTCAACAGGAAGCTCTGGCAAATACGCTCAGTGGTGGAGGCACGCAAACTGCTCGGTATTGAGGCCACACCTGCAGATGAGGCACAAAAAGACAAGGCGAGCAGGAACCGTCGGACCGGCCATGACTGAACAACAATAAAATCTCTGGCTCAAAATTTGTATCCCGACCCAAATACCATGGCCAAAGAAAGACTGACCAGGGACCCAGCTGGACCCTCACAATCATAATCTGCAGGGGGGGGAAGCTGCCAAACTGATAGTTCCCTCTCCCAGACTCCCTTGATGTGCGGGTGGGAGCTGGGCTCGGGCGGGAGCACAAAGATGATGGGCACTGGTACTCCCTATCAGTTACTCCTTGGTGCATTACGCTTCGAACTTCAACCATCCGCAAGATGACTGTTTGTTTGCTAATAGTTGTACTCGTTGGGTTTTGTTTGTCTTTGTTTACCCTCCTGGGTCTCCTTCACGCTTGGCTTCACACTCAGGTAACCTTTTGCCATCAGGTACACACATTTGGTAAAACAGAAGCGCTCAGGGATAGCTCTCCCCGGGCCTGCAGCAGCGCTTTACCCAGCTCCCGACCAAGTCCCGAGCCATATGGTAGCAGATACCAAAATCCTCACCTTGAATATGAAGGGACTAAACAATCTGATTAAAAGGAGGGCCATCCTATCCTACCACAGCAATCGGATGCTCACATCTGGCTCCTTGCCAGGGAAACGCATAGACTTCGCTTGAGGGCTTTCCCTCACCAGTACTTCTTCTCAAGCACAACCAAGATGGCAGGGGTGGCAATCCTCATCTCTCGCACCTTTATAGGGAAGGTGGGTCCCAAACAAGCTGAAATCAAAGGGCGGCTCTTAGCTTTCTCTGACACGATCAATACCCATACCTTCACCCTAGGCTCCCTATATGCACCCAACGAGGGTCAGGAGGTCTCCCTCCCAGAGCAGTGATAGAATTAGCAAGCTCACCAGATAGGCAAATCTTAATAGGGGGAGACATCAACATGGTCTTCGACAACCAGCTGGACCGCTCGGCCTAGCGGCAAGGACAGACTGGGCCTCTGTCGCGGGATGGACGGGGATGGCTACATGTGACTGGTAGATATCTGGTGGTCTCTACACAATACTGACTATACATTCTACTGAAACACGGACAAAACTTATGCTAGAATTGACTACTTCATAGGGTCCGGAACCCTGCTCCCCCTAGCCTCATCCTTGGAAATCAATCCCCGCTCGCTCTCGGACCATGCCGCATTGACTCTCACGTTAGCGATCCCCCTGGTGGGTGGACCACCACATTCATGTCAGTTGCGCAACACTTCTACACCACCCTTCCATGTTACAGTGGCTCACAAAGACACTGGAGGAGTTGCTGGCTTTTAATGATACCGCTGACACCTCTATTTCCACCCTATGGGAAACACTCAAACTAGTCGCAACGGGGGGAACTTATTGCAACGACCTCAGCCCGCGTATAATAGGCTAGGCAGGAATAAGAGAGAGGGCCTAACCAAACAGGTACAAGAGCTGGAGCCCATCCACAAGAGGACGGGTGCGCCACGGTTATGGCGGCAACTGGAGGCGGCATGCTCACAGCGTGACGGCCTGGACCTGAACATAGCGGAATACACTGCCCTACAGCTGCGGGACTCATTTGATGTGGGGGGGATAGATGCGGATGCCTTCTGTCCAACAAATTGCGAGCACAGCGCCAGGCAGTCACCGTTCAGACAGTGCTGGGTACGACTGGCTCCAAATGCACACATAGACTACGCGTTCCTCAACTTCTATGTTGAGCTCTACACAGGCCAACATCTTTCAGAGAAAACAACGCTGAATTACCTTTAAGGAATAACCCACACTAAATTGACCCGGGAATAGGCGTCCAGCCTGGACAGCCCGATCCGCATAGAGGAGGTGATCTCTGCCACAGCCCGACTTAAACACCTCAAATCCCCTAGCCTGACGGGTTTCCCGCCATATTTTACTAAATTTTCTGCACAATTTTAGCATCTATACTAACCAGACGTTTTAATGCAATAAGCGATACCTCCAACATTCCCCTTATGACGCTTCTGGCCTCTATCGTTGTGCCCCCAAATCGAGGCAAGGAAAATTGACTCTGTGCTTCTACCGACCAATATCACTCTTAAATGTAGGCCTAAAGATTACCAAAGGGATCTTGACGGCTAGATTGGGGCAGTTGATGCTGTGGCTTGTAGATTCAGACCAGTCGAGCTTTGTGACCACCTAATAATGCAGCGACAACACACGGAGATTACTGCATCTCATTGATAAGGCCCAGCATCAGGGAGTGGAGCGGATTGTCTATTGGTCGATGCTGGAAAAGCATTCGACCAGGTTCACTGGCTATACTTAGCAGCCACCCTTAAACAATTTGGAATAGGGACTGTTTTCGCAACTGAAGTTTTAGCAGCTATAACCACCCACAGCCACAGTACGGGTGAATGGCTCATCCACCTCTTTCAGATCGCCGAGGCACAAGACAGGGGTGTCCACTCTCCCCTCCTGCTATTCGCTCTATATAGTGAGCCCATGGCACAAAGGGTGCAGGAGAACTCATTGATCACTGGGGCCCAGTTTGCCAGGGAGAGTCACACCATCAGCCTCTATGCAGATGATGGCATCGCAACCCTGAAAGACCCCTGGACTTCCATACCGTTTTTTTCGCCGAGCTCGAATGCTTCGCACAAGTATCAGGTTTCAAGGTCAATGTCCAGAGCCCGTAATGTCTCTAGCGGTGAAACGGCGACCAAGATTGCTACCTATTGTTACCTCACACCCCCTAAATTACACAGAAGCAAAGTGGCCCGTAAACCTGACTGCTGGAAAATTGCAGGTCCCTCTGCACATTAACGCACCTACTATGAGATTGCCCCACTCTCGCATCCTACTGGGGACAGGTCCTCAACGACATAGATAAGCACTTTGACACACAGCTACCTTGCTTTCTGGCATATGTCATCCTGGGCCTACCCAACGCGCTTATATTCCCACTTAAATCGCGTAAGGGTCGACAAATGGGTATAGCCCTGTGTACGGCCTTGCAAAATATGCGATTCCACTGGGGCACAGACCGGATTTCTACCTACCAAGGGTGGTTACACAGAATGTGGTATCTACTGGCACCCATTTCTCTCTGCTCAGCACTGAACTAGGGGAACTTACTTGCCCCAAGTACTTGCGTCTTCTACAACTTACAGAGCCCCCATAACACCGCCTACTTTATCATTGATAGTTAGAATGGCCGGTGAGCTCCTGCTTTTCCCTATTAGATTCACATAAGATTTACCCGGTGTGGGGGGGAGATTGGGAGGGAACCAGGGGAGGGGGTAATTCAGGAGGGAGCGGACGGGTGGGGAGTTGAGTTGGGGTTATATTGTTCTTCTGCCCTTTTGTACATGCTATGATTTATATGGCCTATTCCCAGAGGATTTGTTCAGCACATATAACAAAAATGATAATAATAAAAAGATTTACACCTAAAATGACACCCACACAGGCTGCATTTGCAAGCTTGTAATGCTTGTAATGCTTAGTTCCAGTTTGTGAGCAGCTAGAAAAAATATTCAAGGACTTACTTTAATAGTAATTTAAAATCCAGCATAATGGTCAAACTGGATGTTATATTCCTATTTTTGGGGGATTACACTTTTAGAAAGTTGTCATTTTCCTGACTTAAGCCAGAATGGCCTCTGCACCAGTGTCCATGGTCCCATGACTGCTGATAGCTTCCCTGCGGTGAGATGTGGATAGCTTCCAGGCAGTGGACAAAAGTGTAGGCTATTTGGGTGTGTTTCCTCCTTAAGCAGGATAGCCTGAGGGCTGGACAAAGACCCTTTCTGAGACTCAAAGGATGGCTACCCTGTCACTGGCAGATGGAGCCCACAGCTAGTCTTGCTTCTTCTTGTCTTCCTAGGTATAAGGGAGGGTTTTTCCATTATCATAGCCATACCACCGGGTGGGCACAAGGAGCTCTGACCATGGTTTTGCCAAGTTGGATTCAGGAAAAGTGGGGCACTGTGGGATAGTTTACAGTAAAATACACAGAAAGTGCTACAAAAATGGGTCACTCCTGGAATTTGTACCCCATTGGTACCCCATTGGTAAGGGAGTGACCAGGGGTTTCCACACTCACAGACTGGCATTAGTCATACATATGGCATCCCAGGTACCCTGCTCAGAACACTCCTGGACCTGTGAAAATCAAAAAAGGAGTGTCTCACTGTCTGAAACTGGATGGAAGACTGCACTTTCTTGCCTTGGACTCAGGACCCCGGAAGAGACTTCAAGGGTAAGTTGGTTGAGCTCTTGTTTGAGCTAGAGAGACACAAAAAGCTTCCAGAGGCCTCTCTCCCAGCAATTCCCCAGATGATCAGTTCCCACTAGTCTGCCTAGGACCCTGATGCTGGCCTTTGTTAGAGTGAGTCCTAACCTGTACATGATGCCCTCAGGTCATGGACCCTTGGCTAGTGCTAGAGTGTACGCCTCCTGTCCCCCAAACTGCAAGAAATGGGACTGTCAGGAGAACCAATGGAGAAGGAGATCACCATCAAATTGCTGGTCTGCCTCAACTTGCTAGTTGGTCTCAACTTACTGGTTTGCCAGACTGAAGCAGATCTGAGAAATGTTTCTAAGTCTGAACGTTGAGGGCTACATCGAGTCTGATGCCCAGCCGAAACCTGTTGAAATCGAGGCCTTACTGAGCACGGATTCCAGACTTGAATGTTCAGAGCTTTCCTGTCATTGTCGATGACTGCACCATGACCCTGCTCTTCAGCAACCCACTGTTGCTGAGACCCACTTCGGATTCAGCTTGCAGTTTGCCCTTCCGTTGACTCGTCAACTACCACTTTTTTTCCATAAACGTTTCTAAGTGCTGTTTCCCTGCAAGCTCAACTATACATGCCTTAGCCATACATATGCCTTAACCACGCATATGCGTGGTTAAGGCACTGCGCGGTCTAGATGCAGGAATGGGTGGGCCCAGGAACAGGAAGAATCGGGAGAGGATGCGATGAGGTAAGTGGGACTGGGATTTTGGGGGTAGGGGTAGTTTTTAAGGATTAGGTACTTTTTAGGGCTCAAGGGGGGTTGGGTAGGGTTAAGGGCTTGGTTGCTTGGTGGGGGCTGGGTAGTGTTTAGGGCTTGGGGATCAGGTAGTGTTTGGGGTCAGGGTAGTTTTTAGGGCTCAGGGACCATGGTAGTTTTTAGGGCTGAGGGGGGGTCGGGTGGTGTTCGGAGCTCGGGGGGGGTCAGGGTAGTATTTAGGGCCCCCTGGCCGGTCGGGGTAGAGTTTAGGGCTCGGGGGTCAGGGTAGTGTTTAGGGCACTGGGGGGTAGGGGTAGTGTTTAGTTCTCAGGAGAAGGGGTTGGGGTAGTGTTTTGGGCTCAGGTGAGGTGTAGTGTTTATGGTTCAGGGGTTGAGTCGTTTTTAGGGCTCAGGGGTTTGGGGTAGTTTTTAGGGCTCAGGGCAGAAGGGTTGGTTTGTAATCTTTACCACACATCCCTTTAACAGTCATGCCTTTACCATGAAAATGTGTGCTAAAGGCATGCGTGGTAAAGGAATGCGTTGTTCGGATGCATTCGTTGTTGGGGCTTGATAGTAGAGGCACGTGTAGTTTGGCCATGCATGCCTCTGTCATACAACGAACTGTCCCGCTTTTCCCACCTTCACTTTTCATTGAGGTTCCCGTCTGAGCAGTCCCTATGCTCCCTCTCACATCCCTTGAGGATTACTACTTCTCATGGCTTGTCCCATTCGACTCATGCCTTTCCTCCTGTTTCACACAGGGACATCACTGTCTCTACTGGTGCCACACCATTTAAGTAGGTAATATGTGAAATTCTTGAGTGCGCTTCTTGTTTTCCTTGGCCTTTGCATCATATGACTTCTCCGACAGGGCTTCTTTTTGCATGTACTTGGGGCATCACCTTCTCTTGCCAATGACTGTATTTTAAGAAAAGCCCTTTTGGGTTATTAAAAGGCTCACTAATGTTTCCCTAATCCGGGGTAGCATTTTCTAAGGGGCAGTATAAATGGGTGCAAGAGCTTTAAGATGTCTGGGTTACTGACCATTCAGACTATTTTGGCGAGTCACCTATCAGTAGCCATATCCCTTCATGTTATTCTTTTGCATTGGGTTGAAAGTGTCTTTGAGACACAGGCTCTATGTGGCATGCAAGTGAGAGTGAACATTGCTATCAGCACCATAACATCGTAAATAACTCATTGGGCAACAGATCAAAAAAACCTTGAGCTAGCCCATTTATATGTTGTCCAAATCTCCAGATTTCTTCCACAGACACTTATGGAATCTAAACATATTGTTCTCTAAGCAAGGGTATCATGAAAGAGAGGCGTTTCACGAATTCACGTTGTTATACATGAGTTATTCTTAGTATTACTGAAAAACATAATCACAAAATGTTAGGCGTTGCGGTTTGTGAAGTGTTTGTGCACTGCCTCATGAAGCCCCATTCAGTATTTACACAGAGAAAGAAGAACCTGTGAATAGAAATAAATGAAGATTTCACAATTCCTCTAAAATTAGACTTACACAAGTTAAACGACCTATTGGTTAGTTTATCCATAGATGCAAACTTCGGCCTTTAAGTGGTGGTCTGGGGGTGCCACACTATCATGGTCGAAATCTCGTTCTCCAACTATATCGAATGAATCCACAATACCACCTTTCAATATACTGCCATGACAGCTGTGTCGCTAGAACATCACTATGCCAAAGGCAGACATGCCTACTTGTAATGCAACAAAAATACAGACAAGTCAGAACAACCCTCCCACTCCAGGGTGTCTGATATGGAGCCGAACAGCTGTTCAGTGAGCGCGTCATCTTATTTACAGCGTAGGATCGCAGACCAAAGAGACGGACGTGGGCAGCGCAGTTGTACATTACACAAGGGGTTAAACTACCTCATTGTGGAGATAAGGCCCTGGGTCTCGAAGTATTATTGTAAAGCACCCACCTTGGGTACTGGCTCATTCTACGATAGGGCCTCCACCCAAATTACTGGACCCTTTGGATAGTTTTGTAATGAAGAGAGTTTCCTGTTGGCTCTGAGAGACCACCAGATGAACAGTGCTTTGCTTAAACTGTAGGGTGACACTCTCATTCGGAAGAGACAGCCCTTGTAAACACAGGTCAGCTAAAGAAAAGCTTTGGCAGCTGCTGACAATTCCCCGAGCAGACCATGTTGCAGCACAAGACAACCCCATTCATGTTCTTGATGAGCAGCAGTATGCCTTGTGAAAGACAGGACATATGCTGTCCAGTAAGCTTCAACCTTAAAAAGCACCCTATAAGCTCTCTTCTATGATGGCTGGTTGCTCACAGACAGGGTCGCTAATAGATACTTGCCTTGGAAAAACTGTATTGGATGGAGGCAGAAGCGCGCACAAGTCCACATTTACCTCAATGCCTATATTACCCCATAGAGACCACCTGTTTTTGGTTTCTACAAGAGAAGATGATGTTATACCCCTGTGTCTTCAATGAGCTGCTATATGGTGTACAAGCCCTCTTGAGTCCTTGTCTGAGCTTTGATGTTGTAGAAGACCTCTGTAGTAAAGGCCCCTCAGGCACCACTACTAGCTTCTGTTCTCTGCTGCAGGATTCTGTGCTGCCAGAAGTTTGTAGGAAAGAAGAAAATACTACAACAAAGGCTGGTATATGTCAGATGGTGGCTTGGGCATAATTACAGGCGTTGTTCCACATCTATCGGAATAGGAGTTTCCTTAGTGCTTCAAAACTACCTCAGAAAACACACCAAGGGCAGAGTCCGGTTCAATGGGATAGTTGCACAATCCGATACCATGCAATACCGTTTCAAATATACTTTTCACTAGTTGCATGATGATAACAAGCATTTGCAATACAATAGGTCTTGCATTATTAAAGTTTGAGCTATTGCTGTTGCATTATTTAGCAAAGCCAATGCCTCAAACTTTAATAATGCGAAACCTATTGCATTGCAAATGCTTGTTCTGTTAATGCCCTAGCTGGGTCACTGTTACAATTTGCAATAGTCTCTTAATTCTATACTTTCTTCCATTTTTATGGATCTCTGATTTTTGGCTTGCGATCATACATCCCTTGAATGTGCTCCACACATTATTTAATTATTTAAGGGACAGTACAGGCACATGTGTTGCATCTCCAAAAATATTGAATGGTAACTGGGTAAATTTTGGAAATGTGCCCTTTCTACTAGTTCAACTGGGATTTCTTTCCTTTTTATTGAACCCTATTTTTGTTGGCTGATGAACTTGGTGCACTTTACTCCTGCTAAACAGTGATAAACATGCTTGTGCTCTCCCTGTTCAACATGGTAAACTTGGTATACACCTGGTTTGCATGTTTAATGTATTCATAAGTTTCTAGTGTATGGTAATACCATAACCCAGGGCCTGTAAATTAACTAACTAGGGGACTGCAGCACTCATTGTGACAGCCACTCCGCTAACATAGTAAAACATGTCCTGGACCCTTGGCTGGGGTTAGAGTGCATTCCTTCAGTCCCACCCAAACTGCATTAAGTAGGAGTTAGAAATGTTTTGCACCTTTCTGCCTGGAGAACCAATAAAGAAAAGGGATCGCCATCAAGACACCCACCGTCAAGGTTGAATCGCCGGTTGGCCTCAACTTTCTGGTTTGCCCTGCTAAAAGTGATCCAATTTTCAGAAAAGTTTTCAAGTCTGAATATAGAAGGCTTCAACAAGGCAGGGAAGAAAGGAAAGCTGATGCAGCAAGGGCCCTTGAGGAGAAAAAGGCGAAAAGAAGCTGGCTTTAGAGGAGAAGAAAATGTGGCTGGCACATGAGCCAAGGCATTGACACAGAGGTGACTAGAGAAGTTAGAATGGCAACTTTCCCTAAAGGCTTGGTCTTTAGCTTTGGGTTGGGAGACGACATCTACAAGTGGTTTGAAGTCCATGAGGTAGGCTTGTGCACGCACAAAGTCCCAGAAGAGAATTGGGGGCTAGTCTGTGGAAGCAAGGGGTGGGTGAAACTGTTGGAGTTTCCCTCTACAGAATTCCACAGAGTTACCTAATACCTCTGTGAAATTCTGCGGAGTTCTGTGAGCTGCCACAATTCGGTACGCTGTGCTGCTCATGCAGATTTTAAGCATTTTAGAGTTTTCCACGCTGTAAATAAGCATTAACTGCACCACGTGGTGCACAGAGGGCACTGCTTCTTTCAGCCACTCGAGTAGTTGTTCAATTCCTGCCGCAGCTTTCTGAACGTGAATGGTCATGACCTGCGGCGCCTGCCTGCATTGAAAAATCTCACTGGGAGGCGTTTTAGCTCCTGAAAATCGCACTGGGGGTGCAAATTCTTGCTCGTGCTTGCCAACCTAACGTTCCAAGTGGAATGTGGAGTCAGCAAAACTCAGTGAACTGGAGGACCCGGATTATTTGCCTACCCCTAGTGGAAGCATATGCAAGTCATTTGGGGGAATAGACACTAAGTGAAGCTGACAAGAGGTAGTATGCCAAAAAGAGAAGTTTGGCCTTTTCAAGAGAAAAAGTACTTGAAATTTAGGGACAGCCAGTGTAAGAAATTGAGTTGTTAGTTGACTGGAATGTGAGTGCTGGTGAAGCAGCAACCGCATTCCTTGTGAGGGTAAGGCACAAGCCAACCCTACGAGTTTTACACGTACCTAGGTCTAAATCCGCTACATCTAACAATATCTATGAGAAATCCGATCATTGGGATTGAAAGTTGTGGCGAGCCCTGGGTGTTGGTGAGACACATGTGCTTTTTGTAAACGCAATTGCTATCACGGCCTTTTTTACCACTGCGTTTACGATCACCCGCGAAGGCGACCCCCTGTCCATTCAGAAAATCCGCCAATCTTTAGCGCCAGACGAGGGGTTAACAATCCCAAGGGGGCCAATTACAGGTGCACAATTGTATCAGAACAGATCTGGTACGGCTCCCTACAAAAAACGCCACCAGGTTTAACAACGCTTCCTTGGTTGGCGATCTGCACCCGTGATTAAGAACCGTCTTCACGGCCTTTGCCATTAGGAGCACCCATTATATGTTTTATGTACAAAAATGTTTGTCCATTGTCCATGTGATCCCAACCCCCTTTTTCCTTAATCTTTTTTTCATAGGTTTTTCTTCCAGAACGGGGAGAAGACATCACTATTTTGAAAAGGGCCACAAGTTTGTGGTTCCGTTTTTCATGATCGAGGGTAGGGCGCATCTTAGCGTGTGCGTACCGCCCAGGTCATCCACACTGGTCCTGACGAAAACCCACATTGGCAAGATGGTTGAAACATGTAGACCTGTATTTTAATCACATAGCACACGTCGCTATTTTAATTCACTACACGTCTTGAACACCGGAGTCTACCTAATTAGACATAGGTGTCACAGTTTATCTGTAAGGGTGTCCAATCACTCAGGAATAAAGTCTTAGAGTGAGTAGCATTACCCCCTTTTTAAATCACTAATTACCTTTTAATATCACCGCACATATAAAAAGAAAACAAAATACCCGCTCCACTGTAGCAGGTGTCGAAGCACACCCTGCTGGCACTCGGCCTGCGGGATGGGACCCCGATGATGAAGCATGTCACCAACTAGGTTGGTGAGTGAGGGGTCTTCAAAAAGGACATCCCATGTCCTTTAATAAGGTTGGGCACATTGTGCATTATTGATCTTCAAGTTGTGGTTACAGAGTCTTTCTCTGTTATACCCAGGGGGCACTTCTTCAATTGTTGTTTAAAATATTCAAAAGGGGACCAGGAGTTCCCGCCTTACACGTATGTAGAACACCCTCTCTCTCTCTTTTGTTTTGAATAAGAGGTTTACTTTGCCAGGTTGAAATGACAGTTTAAAATTGCACCCCCGGGGGCGTGGCCAAGATGGCAGCTCGATGAGATATGCCTTCTTGTCTCTCCACTCTCGCCCAGGTTGGCCCTGAATAAAGCCTACACAATATCAGGGCTATCATCAATGGTGTCTCTCAGCTGACCCCCCTGAGTGCTTGAGAGGATCAGGAGCGGTTTCGGCCACCTCGACAACCGGGAGGGCTGAGACGGCATGGCTGCTGACCGTGGCCGTATGGCCGCGGCGCCCTTACTCCAGGTGACACTACGCCGCCTATTGGATGGGGATATTGATTGGATGCAGAGCCGGGGCTGGAGGACCCCCTTCAAGATGATGTGGTGAAGGCGAGGGGGAGCAGTGCTCCAGGCGGCCCACACGCACAACCAAGTGCACTGAGGACTGCAGTTGGGGGATCGAACTTGTGTGAGCAGTGAAGCCCAGGTGCTCCCAATCCAGCTGTCTGAGGCTCCTGAAGGTGGGTCTCTGCTGAAAGGCCCCTCTTTAGAGGCAGCAGAGGAGATCAGTCAAGGAAGTGAGGAGCGGCTGCGACGGGGAAGCTGAGGCAGCCAACTGAGCTGGGCCGCGCCTAACAAGCGAGGCGGTGAGAGACTCAGCCCGCTGCAGGTCTCAGAGCAAAACAGCATTCCTGGAATTAAGGGGTCGGTGCCTGGGCACGTCCCCCCGCCCCCATACCTCACATATCGTAGTGATTGAGAGAAACGGAGGCAACGGACCTCCTTTGTTGGTTGGACCTGATGGAAGCGATGAGGCCCTGAGTGCCCAATACATCGAGCACCTTGTGTCCTCTATCCTGAAGCTGCTGTGAGGCCCTGGGGGAACGGTGTGGAGGACTACCTCTGGGGACGGACTGGGGCCTGGGTTTGAGGCAATGAAAGGTACACTGTGGTGATCCTGAAACTAAGAGGCTGGTGTCCGGGCCCACCATTCTACGGTCCAGCCCAGAGGACACCCATCTACCCCAGCAGTGCCAGCCTGATGAGCGTGGCTAGACAGGGGGCCCTCCCTCTGATGGCCAACTACGCTTAGTTCTACTCCTCGCTACTGAGATCGGTGAGGCGGTGGGTGCGGTGGAGGGGACTATGACCCCAGATGATTGCATTGTCTCCTAAGCAGGCTCCTCGTCGACACCTGTGAACAGCCTCAACCTTTAGGGGGCACCATGCGGAAAATGGCCCCCTGCAATGGAAGGAAGGACAGATTGGTGAAGGAAATGCTCCTCAAAACACCCAACTCGTTATATGAGGGCTCTATCTCACAAAAGGTAATGCAGAGGACTTGGAGGGGGTGGACGATAGGAACTCTCATCAATGAAGAGGGAGCTCTTGGCCAACCTGAGAGAGGTCCACCGAGTTCTGGAGTCCCTGGGAGATAGGATTAACACCCTAGAGGACCATGAACCTTACAGGGACAAAGAGATGGAAGGTCTCCAGCAGGAGGTCATTCGGCAGCATCAGCAAAACCTGGACCTTCAAGCCCACACTGAGGACTTGGAAAACAACTCCTGGCGCAATACCATACATAACAGGGGCGTTGCAACTGGGATGGAGGACACAAACATAGAGGCTTTGGTGGCCGACCTCTGTCATGCAATCCTAGGAGAGCCTCCAGACTTCCAAATCAAATTGGATCACATGCCCAGAGTGGGTCCTAAAAGTGCTGCTCAAGCTCCACCGGCCGATATCTTAACATGTGTTCATGACTTCCAGCTCAAGGAGCGTATACCTCGCAAGCCCAGAGACAATCCCGCACTCTAGTTCAAAGGCCAAAATGTACGCTATATTAGGACTTAGCAGCCTCCACTTTGTAGAAGTGCAAAGCATTCCGGCCTATCACCACCCATCTGCGGGTCTTTGGCATACCTTACTCTTGGGGCGACCCATTCCCGTTGATTTTCCCATTCAACAGGAAGCTCTGGCAAATACGCTCAGTGGTGGAGGCACGCAAACTGCTCGGTATTGAGGCCACACCTGCAGATGAGGCACAAAAAGACAAGGCGAGCAGGAACCGTCGGACCGGCCATGGCTGAACAACAATAAAATCTCTGGCTCAAAATTTGTATCCCGACCCAAATACCATGGCCAAAGAAAGACTGACCAGGGACCCAGCTGGACCCTCACAATCATAATCTGCAGGGGGGGGAAGCTGCCAAACTGATAGTTCCCTCTCCCAGACTCCCTTGATGTGCGGGTGGGAGCTGGGCTCGGGCGGGAGCACAAAGATGATGGGCACTGGTACTCCCTATCAGTTACTCCTTGGTGCATTACGCTTCGAACTTCAACCATCCGCAAGATGACTGTTTGTTTGCTAATAGTTGTACTCGTTGGGTTTTGTTTGTCTTTGTTTACCCTCCTGGGTCTCCTTCACGCTTGGCTTCACACTCAGGTAACCTTTTGCCATCAGGTACACACATTTGGTAAAACAGAAGCGCTCAGGGATAGCTCTCCCCGGGCCTGCAGCAGCGCTTTACCCAGCTCCCGACCAAGTCCCGAGCCATATGGTAGCAGATACCAAAATCCTCACCTTGAATATGAAGGGACTAAACAATCTGATTAAAAGGAGGGCCATCCTATCCTACCACAGCAATCGGATGCTCACATCTGGCTCCTTGCCAGGGAAACGCATAGACTTCGCTTGAGGGCTTTCCCTCACCAGTACTTCTTCTCAAGCACAACCAAGATGGCAGGGGTGGCAATCCTCATCTCTCGCACCTTTATAGGGAAGGTGGGTCCCAAACAAGCTGAAATCAAAGGGCGGCTCTTAGCTTTCTCTGACACGATCAATACCCATACCTTCACCCTAGGCTCCCTATATGCACCCAACGAGGGTCAGGAGGTCTCCCTCCCAGAGCAGTGATAGAATTAGCAAGCTCACCAGATAGGCAAATCTTAATAGGGGGAGACATCAACATGGTCTTCGACAACCAGCTGGACCGCTCGGCCTAGCGGCAAGGACAGACTGGGCCTCTGTCGCGGGATGGACGGGGATGGCTACATGTGACTGGTAGATATCTGGTGGTCTCTACACAATACTGACTATACATTCTACTGAAACACGGACAAAACTTATGCTAGAATTGACTACTTCATAGGGTCCGGAACCCTGCTCCCCCTAGCCTCATCCTTGGAAATCAATCCCCGCTCGCTCTCGGACCATGCCGCATTGACTCTCACGTTAGCGATCCCCCTGGTGGGTGGACCACCACATTCATGTCAGTTGCGCAACACTTCTACACCACCCTTCCATGTTACAGTGGCTCACAAAGACACTGGAGGAGTTGCTGGCTTTTAATGATACCGCTGACACCTCTATTTCCACCCTATGGGAAACACTCAAACTAGTCGCAACGGGGGGAACTTATTGCAACGACCTCAGCCCGCGTATAATAGGCTAGGCAGGAATAAGAGAGAGGGCCTAACCAAACAGGTACAAGAGCTGGAGCCCATCCACAAGAGGACGGGTGCGCCACGGTTATGGCGGCAACTGGAGGCGGCATGCTCACAGCGTGACGGCCTGGACCTGAACATAGCGGAATACACTGCCCTACAGCTGCGGGACTCATTTGATGTGGGGGGGATAGATGCGGATGCCTTCTGTCCAACAAATTGCGAGCACAGCGCCAGGCAGTCACCGTTCAGACAGTGCTGGGTACGACTGGCTCCAAATGCACACATAGACTACGCGTTCCTCAACTTCTATGTTGAGCTCTACACAGGCCAACATCTTTCAGAGAAAACAACGCTGAATTACCTTTAAGGAATAACCCACACTAAATTGACCCGGGAATAGGCGTCCAGCCTGGACAGCCCGATCCGCATAGAGGAGGTGATCTCTGCCACAGCCCGACTTAAACACCTCAAATCCCCTAGCCTGACGGGTTTCCCGCCATATTTTACTAAATTTTCTGCACAATTTTAGCATCTATACTAACCAGACGTTTTAATGCAATAAGCGATACCTCCAACATTCCCCTTATGACGCTTCTGGCCTCTATCGTTGTGCCCCCAAATCGAGGCAAGGAAAATTGACTCTGTGCTTCTACCGACCAATATCACTCTTAAATGTAGGCCTAAAGATTACCAAAGGGATCTTGACGGCTAGATTGGGGCAGTTGATGCTGTGGCTTGTAGATTCAGACCAGTCGAGCTTTGTGACCACCTAATAATGCAGCGACAACACACGGAGATTACTGCATCTCATTGATAAGGCCCAGCATCAGGGAGTGGAGCGGATTGTCTATTGGTCGATGCTGGAAAAGCATTCGACCAGGTTCACTGGCTATACTTAGCAGCCACCCTTAAACAATTTGGAATAGGGACTGTTTTCGCAACTGAAGTTTTAGCAGCTATAACCACCCACAGCCACAGTACGGGTGAATGGCTCATCCACCTCTTTCAGATCGCCGAGGCACAAGACAGGGGTGTCCACTCTCCCCTCCTGCTATTCGCTCTATATAGTGAGCCCATGGCACAAAGGGTGCAGGAGAACTCATTGATCACTGGGGCCCAGTTTGCCAGGGAGAGTCACACCATCAGCCTCTATGCAGATGATGGCATCGCAACCCTGAAAGACCCCTGGACTTCCATACCGTTTTTTTCGCCGAGCTCGAATGCTTCGCACAAGTATCAGGTTTCAAGGTCAATGTCCAGAGCCCGTAATGTCTCTAGCGGTGAAACGGCGACCAAGATTGCTACCTATTGTTACCTCACACCCCCTAAATTACACAGAAGCAAAGTGGCCCGTAAACCTGACTGCTGGAAAATTGCAGGTCCCTCTGCACATTAACGCACCTACTATGAGATTGCCCCACTCTCGCATCCTACTGGGGACAGGTCCTCAACGACATAGATAAGCACTTTGACACACAGCTACCTTGCTTTCTGGCATATGTCATCCTGGGCCTACCCAACGCGCTTATATTCCCACTTAAATCGCGTAAGGGTCGACAAATGGGTATAGCCCTGTGTACGGCCTTGCAAAATATGCGATTCCACTGGGGCACAGACCGGATTTCTACCTACCAAGGGTGGTTACACAGAATGTGGTATCTACTGGCACCCATTTCTCTCTGCTCAGCACTGAACTAGGGGAACTTACTTGCCCCAAGTACTTGCGTCTTCTACAACTTACAGAGCCCCCATAACACCGCCTACTTTATCATTGATAGTTAGAATGGCCGGTGAGCTCCTGCTTTTCCCTATTAGATTCACATAAGATTTACCCGGTGTGGGGGGGAGATTGGGAGGGAACCAGGGGAGGGGGTAATTCAGGAGGGAGCGGACGGGTGGGGAGTTGAGTTGGGGTTATATTGTTCTTCTGCCCTTTTGTACATGCTATGATTTATATGGCCTATTCCCAGAGGATTTGTTCAGCACATATAACAAAAATGATAATAATAAAAAGATTTACACCTAAAATGACACCCACACAGGCTGCATTTGCAAGCTTGTAATGCTTGTAATGCTTAGTTCCAGTTTGTGAGCAGCTAGAAAAAATATTCAAGGACTTACTTTAATAGTAATTTAAAATCCAGCATAATGGTCAAACTGGATGTTATATTCCTATTTTTGGGGGATTACACTTTTAGAAAGTTGTCATTTTCCTGACTTAAGCCAGAATGGCCTCTGCACCAGTGTCCATGGTCCCATGACTGCTGATAGCTTCCCTGCGGTGAGATGTGGATAGCTTCCAGGCAGTGGACAAAAGTGTAGGCTATTTGGGTGTGTTTCCTCCTTAAGCAGGATAGCCTGAGGGCTGGACAAAGACCCTTTCTGAGACTCAAAGGATGGCTACCCTGTCACTGGCAGATGGAGCCCACAGCTAGTCTTGCTTCTTCTTGTCTTCCTAGGTATAAGGGAGGGTTTTTCCATTATCATAGCCATACCACCGGGTGGGCACAAGGAGCTCTGACCATGGTTTTGCCAAGTTGGATTCAGGAAAAGTGGGGCACTGTGGGATAGTTTACAGTAAAATACACAGAAAGTGCTACAAAAATGGGTCACTCCTGGAATTTGTACCCCATTGGTACCCCATTGGTAAGGGAGTGACCAGGGGTTTCCACACTCACAGACTGGCATTAGTCATACATATGGCATCCCAGGTACCCTGCTCAGAACACTCCTGGACCTGTGAAAATCAAAAAAGGAGTGTCTCACTGTCTGAAACTGGATGGAAGACTGCACTTTCTTGCCTTGGACTCAGGACCCCGGAAGAGACTTCAAGGGTAAGTTGGTTGAGCTCTTGTTTGAGCTAGAGAGACACAAAAAGCTTCCAGAGGCCTCTCTCCCAGCAATTCCCCAGATGATCAGTTCCCACTAGTCTGCCTAGGACCCTGATGCTGGCCTTTGTTAGAGTGAGTCCTAACCTGTACATGATGCCCTCAGGTCATGGACCCTTGGCTAGTGCTAGAGTGTACGCCTCCTGTCCCCCAAACTGCAAGAAATGGGACTGTCAGGAGAACCAATGGAGAAGGAGATCACCATCAAATTGCTGGTCTGCCTCAACTTGCTAGTTGGTCTCAACTTACTGGTTTGCCAGACTGAAGCAGATCTGAGAAATGTTTCTAAGTCTGAACGTTGAGGGCTACATCGAGTCTGATGCCCAGCCGAAACCTGTTGAAATCGAGGCCTTACTGAGCACGGATTCCAGACTTGAATGTTCAGAGCTTTCCTGTCATTGTCGATGACTGCACCATGACCCTGCTCTTCAGCAACCCACTGTTGCTGAGACCCACTTCGGATTCAGCTTGCAGTTTGCCCTTCCGTTGACTCGTCAACTACCACTTTTTTTCCATAAACGTTTCTAAGTGCTGTTTCCCTGCAAGCTCAACTATACATGCCTTAGCCATACATATGCCTTAACCACGCATATGCGTGGTTAAGGCACTGCGCGGTCTAGATGCAGGAATGGGTGGGCCCAGGAACAGGAAGAATCGGGAGAGGATGCGATGAGGTAAGTGGGACTGGGATTTTGGGGGTAGGGGTAGTTTTTAAGGATTAGGTACTTTTTAGGGCTCAAGGGGGGTTGGGTAGGGTTAAGGGCTTGGTTGCTTGGTGGGGGCTGGGTAGTGTTTAGGGCTTGGGGATCAGGTAGTGTTTGGGGTCAGGGTAGTTTTTAGGGCTCAGGGACCATGGTAGTTTTTAGGGCTGAGGGGGGGTCGGGTGGTGTTCGGAGCTCGGGGGGGGTCAGGGTAGTATTTAGGGCCCCCTGGCCGGTCGGGGTAGAGTTTAGGGCTCGGGGGTCAGGGTAGTGTTTAGGGCACTGGGGGGTAGGGGTAGTGTTTAGTTCTCAGGAGAAGGGGTTGGGGTAGTGTTTTGGGCTCAGGTGAGGTGTAGTGTTTATGGTTCAGGGGTTGAGTCGTTTTTAGGGCTCAGGGGTTTGGGGTAGTTTTTAGGGCTCAGGGCAGAAGGGTTGGTTTGTAATCTTTACCACACATCCCTTTAACAGTCATGCCTTTACCATGAAAATGTGTGCTAAAGGCATGCGTGGTAAAGGAATGCGTTGTTCGGATGCATTCGTTGTTGGGGCTTGATAGTAGAGGCACGTGTAGTTTGGCCATGCATGCCTCTGTCATACAACGAACTGTCCCGCTTTTCCCACCTTCACTTTTCATTGAGGTTCCCGTCTGAGCAGTCCCTATGCTCCCTCTCACATCCCTTGAGGATTACTACTTCTCATGGCTTGTCCCATTCGACTCATGCCTTTCCTCCTGTTTCACACAGGGACATCACTGTCTCTACTGGTGCCACACCATTTAAGTAGGTAATATGTGAAATTCTTGAGTGCGCTTCTTGTTTTCCTTGGCCTTTGCATCATATGACTTCTCCGACAGGGCTTCTTTTTGCATGTACTTGGGGCATCACCTTCTCTTGCCAATGACTGTATTTTAAGAAAAGCCCTTTTGGGTTATTAAAAGGCTCACTAATGTTTCCCTAATCCGGGGTAGCATTTTCTAAGGGGCAGTATAAATGGGTGCAAGAGCTTTAAGATGTCTGGGTTACTGACCATTCAGACTATTTTGGCGAGTCACCTATCAGTAGCCATATCCCTTCATGTTATTCTTTTGCATTGGGTTGAAAGTGTCTTTGAGACACAGGCTCTATGTGGCATGCAAGTGAGAGTGAACATTGCTATCAGCACCATAACATCGTAAATAACTCATTGGGCAACAGATCAAAAAAACCTTGAGCTAGCCCATTTATATGTTGTCCAAATCTCCAGATTTCTTCCACAGACACTTATGGAATCTAAACATATTGTTCTCTAAGCAAGGGTATCATGAAAGAGAGGCGTTTCACGAATTCACGTTGTTATACATGAGTTATTCTTAGTATTACTGAAAAACATAATCACAAAATGTTAGGCGTTGCGGTTTGTGAAGTGTTTGTGCACTGCCTCATGAAGCCCCATTCAGTATTTACACAGAGAAAGAAGAACCTGTGAATAGAAATAAATGAAGATTTCACAATTCCTCTAAAATTAGACTTACACAAGTTAAACGACCTATTGGTTAGTTTATCCATAGATGCAAACTTCGGCCTTTAAGTGGTGGTCTGGGGGTGCCACACTATCATGGTCGAAATCTCGTTCTCCAACTATATCGAATGAATCCACAATACCACCTTTCAATATACTGCCATGATAAGTAGATATGACGTCAAGTAGAATTTTGCGTATGTGTGGCTGCACCATTTTTTGCACAGTTATAGACTTGCCGCATTTGCCATATAATTCACCACACTTTGCAGATTTTAACAAAAAAAACATGATTCTTGGTCAAACGGTTAAAAAGCTACTAAAACGCTGTGACTGGTGTTGCTGAGCAGCGGAAGGCCCTTTGCAAAGCTTGACTGGTAACGTGTTTGTTGCCTATTGATATATTTGGATGTTAAACTGGAATAATGAGGTGCAACCAATGCCCAACCAGTGTTAACAGGTGTAAAAAATGTCAAGATAATGGAGTAAAACGATGACAAAATGTGCAGCATTACTTTCCACAATTTGCCTTTTCTTGCCACATAACTTACTGAACCCTGCCGCATAATTTCACCCGCGCCATAATTTTAGTGCCCCTGTACTTATGTTGACCACTTAATGATAGTAGATATCGTTAAGTTCATACTGTAAAAGGTCAAAATTCAGGACCTTGGTATTTTGGACTCAAACTCATAACGGTGCAAATAACATTTGCGCCAGTCTGCAAAACTCTGCTGTACCCAATTATCTCCTAGTGTAAACTAATGGAGAAAATCACTCACAAATATTATTGCAACCATATTGTACGTTATTAGTCCTTTCTCACACGTTTGCATGGGCAACTACCACGCTGTAAAATCTCATGACGACTGTCAATGCAAGCACGGGGAGTGCAATTTGCACTCAACCTCTGATGCGAATTTGCTCTGCTTTTTTGTGCTAACTCGTGTGTCAAAATGACCCCGTGTAAGCTGCATGGTCAACAGAGTCATGTCTTCAGTGGCTTGCCCCGTGCAGTCTTCTCAGCGTTCATAAATTATTGCTTTTGTTTTAATCAAACCCATACCGTCTTCAGTGTGACTGATTCCTTTGGAATTGTTCTGGTTCATCTGATGCTTTGATCATGTGTTAGCTTTGACATGGCCTCCTCAACATCCTGTTTATACTGGCTCATTACTTCACTGCTCCACCCTTCACACATCACTGCCTCAATGTGGCCAGAGGATTTGGCGAAGTAGCATGAAAGAGATGCAGCCGCAGAAGAAAAGCGCGGGAAAGCATATCTTTAGAGCCTATGATTCCACAGAGGGTGCGGACACCAAATAATGCAAGCCTGCTACGTAGTGATGTCATGAGATGGATGGTTTTAACTTCCATCAAGGAAATCAGCTTGATTTCATTTTTTATACTAATAAACACGGAGAAAAGAGTAACAGAAATTATTTTAGTTGGAGGTTCCAATGCATATTTCAATGTTCCAAAATTCATTATAACTTTTCGCTCTAGTGTGTCCTTTTTTCCAATTATTACATATTGATTAGTATGGAAGTTTTAATTTTTCTTGAAATATTTACTGACCTACTAGACTTTTTGATTATTTCTTTATTATCGAATTCTTTGCTTGTCCTCGTCATTACAAAAAATCAGCAGTTTAGCAATCGAATGACACGCGCCTGAGTGCGTTTCAAAATGCTGATTAGTCAAGCACAATACAGTGAAGGCGCCTTCTCTCATTGCAGTGTTTGTAACTTATCTGTAGATTGCCTTATGCTTTAGTGTAGGAGGATGGATATCTGACTATGGTTACCCCAGATTTTTTGCCTTGTGTTTAGCTGGTTTTCGACTTAGTTGGCCTGGGATCCTGCTAATCTGGGCCCCAGGCTATCTGCTCTCACTGTAAAATGGACTCCATGTACTCTAGGTACATCTCCAATTGGTAATTGGGTCACCTTATCAGCCCCTGTATAGTGTGCCATAGGCACCCAGGGCATAGGTGCATCCAAGGACTACCAGGGGCTGCAGCATATCTTTTGCCACCCCTGGCTGGCCTTCCAATTTGATCACAACTGGCTGATCCCTCAGCTGGGGCAAGGTGGTGTAATCACCCCTTGCTTAGATATAGTATTCCTATATCTACCTTTACATATAGACACATATGCACCTATAAGTCACTCCTATGGCAGGCCTTAACAATCCTGGAGGCAGAGTGCTTGGTTTTATGTGAGATGGTGCTCTAGCATGAGCTGAGCCTGTCTGCAGCTTTCGGAACCATGTCCTTATAGCTGTTCTATGATATTGCCATACCATATACTCTTAAATGCATTATAATCCTCGCGGTTATTGCTAACTTTGGCTTGGCTTTATCAAAACATGTCGTGTAAGATGTCATACGCTTTGGAATACTACCCCCTCGCCAGTTCTGGCGACGGGGGTAGCATTCCACCCTTCTAGAGGGAGAAGACATATTACTTTCCTTAAACACGGTTAAAATCAACCAGAGCCTCAGCATCACAAAATGGATGCTGCTGCCACAGACACAAGTCTGGCCTCCTGCTGCTGACCGAAACTCCGGCAGGGGAGGCCTGGACAAAAGGTTTCCTGTCACAGGGAGGTGCTAGCACCACCCCAGACAGGAGATAGTGGCTTGGGGCAGGGAGGGCTGAATGAAACTAGACACTGCCTGGGGCACACAAGGTGTCCCATGCATAGCCCGGTTCAAACCGGTGCTGGGGCACTCCAGCCCCATCTCTGGCGCGAAACTGGACAAAGGGAAAGGGGGGTAACCACCCCATTCCTGGGTCCCACCCATAGGAGGGACCTAGCAGGTAATCCAGCCCCTTGATTTGGAATAAAGGTAGGAGCTGTGTCCCAAGACTTTAGATAATCCTGACTGAAACTTTGATACATAACTCTGGACCCTTCGACATCCTACTCAACGTAGAAGACTGAAGAACCTCCCTTGTGCTCAAGGAGTGACCACCCTGTGCAAGCAGGCACCATCAAGCACACAACAGTTTGCTTTGTTGCTGCTCCCGCCAGAGCTCGAGCAACAGAGATCAACAAAAACCAGACATCCAACAGCCCGATCCACAGCAACAGCAAAGCTGTGACCCATGGATGCGACGTGAGACGTGGGACCGGCCATCTTGGAAAACCATCAAATTGCTTTCCGTGCAGTTCCCGAGGCACCCTCGAAGCTGTGCATTGGGGATTAAGAAGCCCCAGCCCCGAGCATCAATTGCAATGAATATCACCTCTCCAGACTCACCGAGTGCTGCGTGGGGCCCTTTTGCATTTTCCAGCTTGACGCATCTGTCCAGTCACTTGCACATTAGCTAGTGGCCTCTGTGACAATGAACCTTCAAATTTACAATGCTGGTCTGATTGCTCCAGACTGGCTCTTGCTCCCCTGAAAAATAGCAGCCCATCAGACCTTGCTGGTCTGTTCCAGAAGCCATCTTTGATTCCTGCGTGGGTTGCATTTGCCAAGGCCTGTTGACTCCAATCCGGAAGCCGATACCGCCGACAGCGAGAGCCTTTATGGGACAGTCCGTGCCCAGCTCCTGGTCATCGTCGATACCTCCTGGTCCACGTGGCAGCGGAGTCAAGCTTCACACCAACCACCTGATTGCGCCCGACATCGCCTGGTTCCTTCCTGGTCACTGGCTAGTGACCCAGACTTTGTCCCCTCTGCTTTCAGGTACTCTACATCTTCAATCCACCCTTGGATCCAACCAGACTCTTCTCTCCTGGTCGGCTGCAGCATCTTTTCTCCAAGGCTCCATAGAACTCCACGACGAAACCCAACACACTTTGACACTTATGCACCCGCTTCCTGTGGGTGGGGTAACGCGAGTATCACGGTGCTCCTGTAGAGATTTACATCCCTGGTGTCCTAGTTTAAAGTGGTTAAGTTCTAGTCCAGTCGGAAGACTTCCAAATCTGCAACTTTCTAACTTTTACGCACCATTGACTTCTATTGGTGCACGCGTGTGCATTTAGACACTGCATCCGCATCCTGTGGGCCTCCCGCGTCCTAACCTCAGTTAGTCCAGTGTAGCCCCAGCGATTCTCAAGGCCCTAGGCCTTACCATTGTTCGTGACGTGGTTCTTATACCACTATTTTAGTGTATGGGTTTAGGGGCCACCAGGGCCTATCCATATTTGTGCAACTTTTGTATGTTATATGAAGTTCTTTGTTTAACGCTTGTGCTTCTGCCCTCATAAAGAGTACAGAGGATTATTCTAGTAATAAATACATATATTTTATAATATATAACTTGTGTGGTGTCCTTTCATTTGGTATTGAAAGGAGTGCATATGGTAAAACAGCATGCTTCACATGCCCTCTTGAGTTTAGCCTAAGACTGCTTTTGTCCATGCTACCCCTAGGATAGCTGGTCTATAAGGTTGACTTACAACCAATCACCATAAGGGTTGTTTGGACTGGTGCAAGGTGCTCACTAGAAAAGTGAACATCATACACCAGGCCAACTTCTCACATTTAGCTACATAGAATACAACACATATGTCTATAAGGTGCAAGATGGGAAGTTTTTCAACCCTTCTGGCCTCCCAAGCTTGCTATTGCATGTAGTGCTTTGCAAAAGAAATACACGTATATTTCATTAAATATACAAGCAAATCAAAAATTGTACAAAATCATCAAATGTGTCAGCAATTCGAGATCTCCATGAAGAGCAATTCGCCCACACCTTTTTTTGCAATGGGACATGCACTGTGCTAACAAGGAACACACGAATGGGCGCCTCAATTTAAACACATGAATGGGCACCTCAATTTAAACAATCAGCGGTTATTTCATGTATTGCAATGTATACAGTATGAATTTGTGCTCATATAAGGCGCTCAGATACCCAATTGGGTAACAAGAAACCTAAAAAAATACTGCAGATGGTGTCACTAGGTCCATTTCATACTAATAAACTGCACGAAAATTGCAAAAGCGTCGGATTCTTACAAGGTATTTGTTTTTTGTGTGCTCATGTTATGTAATTAGGTGTATAAAAGGAGATTGAAATTAGCCTTGAAGAATTTCTTAATATTATTACTTTTCTCATCTCTTCTTACACCTCTCTCATACCTAGTGGTCTCAGCACAAGTGATCCTTCTCCCTTTTCAATGTGACTAAAGTCAAGTGAAAAAGCAGAAATGAATTGTGGGCCCACAGCTTTGCTCTTGGCACCCATGAGGGCCTAATATAAGTGATGATTCTACAATGATTCACCGAAGCAGAAAATAGGAAGCAGCAGAGAAACAACATCAGACGGCAGAAGCTACGATTATAAATACACACGCAGAAGATGATTGTTTGTTGGTAAGCAGTCTTTAGGATACAGGCCATTGACTAATTTCCATAACAGCAGACAGGACCACATTGGCAGGTGTGGTGTACTCACATGTAGGCCTTGTAGTTACTGCCTATCTTTTGGATCCTGATGTCGTACTTTGAGTCTATGAACGGCTCCGTGGTAGCGTAGGTCTGGGTCAAGGCCACCACGCTGACTATGTCTTGAAAATCATAGTGGTTCTCCACCTTCACCTGTCCCCATCAGAGCAGCAAAGAAAGAGGAAAACATGAAAAATTGTTAGAGTAGGAAGCAAATAAACATGAAAAAGATGTATTATCTTGATGATATTGTGGTGTTGGAAAATTACACTAGTGAGTGGACATGTGGATTCTGCAATTGGAGCACATGAGCCCAAATAAAAATGGTGTACTCTAGCAAAGGGACATACAGATATCCTGCAGTTTAGAACATATAAGTAAATGTGCTCTACACATCTCATGGTCAATTCTTAGCATAATCTGTCCCACAACTCTATTTGAGTGGCTTAATTGCAGAATGCCTTAGTTATCAATTTGCCTGCAATATTTCAGATCTAATAAGTATCAATGTATTCCATTGGGTTACCAGTGAAAAGATATATGAATTGTACACATAGTAACGACCCTACAGAGGGTTTCTGGCTCACTCCGTTATTGCTCACTCAGTGTCCAATAATTGAAAAACATTATATGCTTTAATTAGCTCCAGGGTCCTATTATATCTTGTGGTTCTCTCCTGCTCCTGTATACGACAGTGAACTCTACGAAAGTTGATATGATAATGAATCCTTTGGAATTAAAATGTATATAACCAGTCTTTTGTAGATCATTTAGAATTCTGCCTCTGTAAACGATCTCCTTTCCCAAATATACTGCCCCACCTTCTGATACCATCTACCAATGGTAAGATGGCAGCCACGTTCCCTCCGATCCCAGTCACTTGCACACATGTGCACCATTTTTCATAATCATTGACTTGCTTTCAACGCAGTAGCCTGATTTTTGGTGAGAGGTGGCAGTCGGAGAGTGGCCTTTCCTCACTGCTGTTACACAGTAGGTGTCTATTTCACTACTATGGTCTTGCACCACTATACATCTGCCATGCTCACAACTAATTTCCACATTGATGCATGTTTCACAATAATTATCAAAGGGATCATCCCACTTACTTGGGGAGCCTCTATAATGCGGCTGGGTTGGAGTCCACAGCCCACTTTGGCAGTTGCAGACTAATTCCCTTAAGTTTGGTAAGCGTCGCCTCACATCTCACTCTTCATTCCTTCACCTATGCATGGTTGTATGCTCATGTTCTATTGCCCCAACTTCTGTTTGGATTCACAGACTACTGCTAATTCATTCTCTATGCCCCATGGTTAAGTGCCGTGACTGCCTCATTGTAGAATCAGGTTCGTATCAGTCCGCATTCATTCATGACTAATTTTCCAGCTACTTGCCCACCCTATTATGACACTCTCTTCCCTTCCTGAACTTTTCGAGGATTGTTCGATGGCCCTCCCTCTTAGTTTGTCATCACCCCGATTGGGGATGTTAGGTCAATCATTTTTCTATTTCACTCCTATACTTGGTTTAAATAATTTAGGTTCAGACACATCCCTCAATTGAATGGTTTCTCATCCCATTTTTCATAGCATGGTTTCTCTTCATGTTCCTTGCGACACTGTGTCTACAGTATGATGCACGTCACAATACACGTAGGTGCTTGGAATGAGAGGTGATCGCATTCCATTATGGTTTTTATCATTACTAATTTATTTCCCTTTTTCCCCTCTTTTCCCCTTTCCTTTTTACATAACCCCATATCTTTCTCCTTATTTCCCTCTTTCTTTCGAACAGGAGTTTTTTGTCTCAGGCATATACAATTAAGTCCTGATGATGATCCACATATTATAAAGGGGATCAAAACGTTGTCGACACATAGTACCTTGACTATAGTGAATGTCTTTTTCTTTAAAAAGATTGCATTGGTACTTCAAAATAAGTTGTGACATAATTTGTTAATTACTTTTGCAGTCCCTAAGAAACTGTCTGAGCTGTAAAAAATGTTTTTTGATTTCTTTGTTGTTTCCCACTTATATTATGTCTCCTTGTGTTATATGATTGAATACACACCTGTATTTTTCTATTTCTGATTATTTATTTATTTTCTATGTTCATTGTTTAGTGTGTATTCACTGTTAGGGACCACTTGCTCCTTTAGAAATAAGTGGTAATGACCTGGAGCACACTGTCAGGAAAGAGGTGGAGCTCCAGTCCCACCTAGAGATGTTAGGGTTGCTTGAGTGGGTTTGCCTGACCACACGGTCCATGGCAGACTGAGACCGAAGTCAAAAGGACCTGGAGCCTGAAAAAAAATCCCAGGTACCTGCCAGAAAGACATAGGGCAGAGAGAATGGAAAACCTGCCACTGAGACTGTCACGGTCCAGGAGGAGGTTGAGCCTGAGGGCGATGCCATGGAACCTGCTGGGAAAGACATTGCTGCCCTGGGATATGTACACGAGTTGGTTGGCTGCAAACCAGAGGGTGGCCATCCAAGGCAGGGTTCTGCAAAGTGTAGAGAAATCGCCATACTCTTGAGGGCCTACGGTGACAGACCGAGGCCCAGGAAGCTGGTGATACCTCTGGTGACCACCTGACTGTTTGGAGAACGATCTCTTGTTGGTGGTCCACCAGTGCTGCAGGGCCTGCCTACAGGTTTGGCTCATGACATACTCCTGAAAGGACATCTGAGGCAAGCCAGAACTTACGCAAGGTCGGGTAGCCAATTTTTTGGACCTCGAATGAGAATGATCTCCAAACCATCCGGGGTGGAAAGTGGCCAAGGTTCTCGAACACGATCCTTATGCTCCCCAGGGACCTGGGATTTGGCAAGCCCCAATCTTTTGGAATACTACTGGGTGGCACACTTACTCTATGTCTCGATATGGGTTGTTCGCAAGAGCAAAAAACACTGGTTCCATCTGGACCATGCAGTGGCGTGTCAACCTCTCTGGGATTTGACCTGGCTTTCAAGACATCTTAGACCTTGCAGTGCTTAAATCGCTACCCCTACTAGGTCTGTCCTTGATATCTGGGACAAAATAGAAATTAAACAGGGTGTCGTCACTTCTCCTCTCTGAATATACCACAGGCCCGTAACCTGGACTTTCCCCAGCCTTACAACCTTGTTCTTTCCCTGCTTGGAGGGAGGAAGAATGTCGCACATTTTGGGACCTTTTTATAGGGGGTTTTGTTCAAGACTTTTGATCAATGGAAAGAGGACGTTCAACTCCCTGATACTGTCTGCCTGTAGTACTATTAATTGCGGCACTGGCTGCTTCAACTCCCCAATGCACAAGGGGTGACATGACAGCTGAACCCCTTTGAAATGCTGCTCAGATCTTTTGATGAGACAAGAGGCCTGATCTCACGCACCTACCAGGTATTACCACACTCCTCCCCTGTACATCCACACAAGTACCAGGTTTATTGGCAGGCTGACTCCACAGAAGGTATCTCAAGGGAACAAATGGAGCAACTTTGGTGTGACATCCCCAAGATACACAGGCGCATCTCCCAGCATGAAACAGCCTACAAATTAATGACTAGATGGTTCTACACCCTAACACGACTACAGAGAATGCTTCCCACTTCCTCTCCTCACTGCTGGCATTGCCAATAAGCAACCAGTGACTTCGTCCACATCTGGTGGTCCTTCCCCCACCTTCCCCTATATTGAAAAGAGATCCTGAACTACATTAAAGGAACCATAGGCTTTCCTCTCTCAAACTCATATAACACCTTCATACTTGGTATTCGCACTCTAATACTGACAGCCATTATGCATTCTGACTAGCGTCTTATAGTTCGAATGTTAGGCAAGACTAAACAAGGACTTGCTCTCCACTGGAAGAAGCCTACTGCGCCACTGATCGTCCAGAGGTTTATGCGTCTTTGGCATGTCGTGGCCATGGAGCTTCTATCTCACAGGGTAACACACACTAAGAACAAATTTGCCCGCATCTTGCGGCCCCGAATAGCTTATATCTCCAGACTGGAACATTCCTTTTTAGATCACCCCTGCTCAGAGCTCTTCAACTATGTGAACACACCTCCCCTGGATCCGGAGACCCCATCCCATAGACTGGGGACTGGCTCTCCCCTGTAGTGCCATAAATTTTCATTACCCGGATTCCTATATACAATCTCTAAAGCACACACTCGAGATATCCCCTCTACCATATCCTTCCTTTTGAACAAACGTGATCCATATTGCTGTACCCTCGAACTAAATTAGATTTTTTTGTGTTCTGTTTTTCCTTCTCTTTCCTCAGGGTTTTTCCTATTCACTACTTGTGTGAACCCTGTCACACTTCTGTTTGCTTTAATATCCTACTGCTTAGCTGATCCAAAGCCTAGAGGCAATCCTCGCATTGAGTTTTATGCAGCTTTGTTTACGGTCTACACTGGCCTATACTCCAGTTGCCTTGATTGTTATGATGATGTTGCCGTTTGCTAAAGTTGGATGTCCAATGCATGCTGATTATTGCACTGTTTGTATACACTCTTTCAATTATCTTCAATAAAAAGGCTTGCACAAAAAAATATGACATGCCAAAAAAAACGATATTCTTGACAACGATATTCTGTACCACAATATTTTTGCATCACAAACTTTTTGAGCGTTCCGAAATTTCGCACAATATTTTTTCCAAACTCAATTTCATAATAAGTTAGAAACTCGGCCCTGTCTTTGTCGCAGGAAACAGTATCTCCTACAGCCACACCACGATCTCCAATGGACTGACCAGAACTGCATCCATTTCACTTCAACAAACTCACCGCCGCACAACAGCATGCCCACCGTTTACTCCGCAGAAGCTGGAACAGAATCACAGAAGTTCAACTCACCACCTTCCTCTATGACACATCACCACCTATATCCTCAGACATCAACACCACAGCACGCAACCTCCACCAATAGATTGCAAAATGCGCAGACACCCTTGCCCCCCTCAAGAAAGCCACTGGCAAACAATATATCAAGAAAGCAACCTGGTTTACCCCTGTACTTCAAGAGTCCAGACACACCTGTAGATGGCTCAAGAAAACATGGAGGAATAACATAATCCTGGAAGCCCATGCGGCCATCAAAGCAGCCACCACTGCACACCACCACCTCATCAAAAGCACAAGGAAGAAGGCCCTCCAAGTCAGAATCACCAACAATGCACACAATAACAAAGAACTCTTCAGCATAATCAAAGAGTTCATCAAACCCAACAGAGAGGCCACCGACGTCCCCCCTCCCAAGACAGTTCGCTGACAGAATATCGACACCTACAATATCCCCATACCACACTATTGAGTTATAAATATCGATCTAAAAAATATCGACATCCTATATTTATAAGGGTAAGTCCAAAAATATTGGGGATAAGAATATCAATATCATAAATATAGTTGCCCAAAATATCTTATATATATATATATTTAAAATAAAATAATACATTTTAAATATGTTAAATATGAAAATTAATTAAACAATGTAGAATTCATATACATTTTAACCCATATAAAACTTAATTAAAAAAAGTTAAACATACATATATTAATTTTTATATATATATATATATATATATATATATATATATATATATATATTTATATATATATATATATATATATATATATATATATAAATATATATTTTAAAACAATTACTAAACTAATCATTTTAATATATTTTATAATTTTAAAAGTATGAAAAAATATAACAAATAAATATACATATACCAATAACAGAAAATCTATACAAAAATATTCTAATTAAATAAAAATATTAAACTATTTAAAAATCTTTAAACTTAGTAAAAATAATTTTCATATTAACAAATATTAATAGTTAAAAATATTATAATTTAAAATAAATAAAACATAATAATATAAATTATAACAATACAAAATTACCTATAACATTTAATGCACATAGTATTCCCAATACAATTTAAACAAAACCAAGCAGACTATTAAAGTAAATATATAAACAATTTACCACTCCCATTTAGCACAGCACATAAATATTAATACTGGATACAAATACATCTTACAAACCTCCTTCCAATAAATGCAACAGTAGTAAAAGAGATAAATTACATATAGAAAATATTTACTGCAACCATTCCAGCAAACACAACACCAAGTAAACTGTTAAAGAGCAGAGGGATCAAATATAATATTCCCACTCCAGTCAGTGCAACAGTAGGGAAAGTGTTGGATAGCCCAGGGGTAAAAATTACTATTCCCACTCCAGTGAGTGCAACAGTAGGGAAAGTGTCGGATAGCGGAGAGATACAATTTACTATTCCCACTCCAGTCAGTGTATCAATAGGGAAAGTGTTGGATTGCAGAGGGTAAAATGCACTATTCCCACTCCAATAAGTTGAAAATTAAAAACAAACATCATCAACAAAATAAAAACACTTTTAAAAAACGTTCAAAAAATATCAATATGTATTATTTTTTCCACATATAATAATGTTAAACACATATCAGAAAGACCTACAAAGATTATATTAAATAAAATAGGAAATCATTTTCAAATAAATAAATATTTTAATTTAGAATGTTTTTACCAAAAACAATAATTAGTACCGAAATTTAGTTTATTTTTTACTACCCTATAACACCACACAACTCACAACCCACATCTAAAAAATGTATATTTGTATAATTAACATAATTATCAATTAAACAAATACTATTAATAAAAAAGAATTAAAACACATAAAAATGAATTAACTTCCCACCCTTTACACCTATATCCCCACACAGAAAAAAATAATTAAACAATTAGCCTAATTGATTATCAACTAATTAACAACTAATTATTGACTAATTAAAAATAAATAACCTCCCACCCTTTACCCCTATAAACCCAAAACCCACACTCTCAAAAATATAAACAATTAACAAAATTAATTATAAATATTACTTAATTAAAAATAAATTACTTCCCACCCTTTACCCCTACACGCTCCACAACCAACACCTAAAATTAATTACACAATTACCATAAGTATTATTAATTAATTAATTATAATTAATTAATTAAAAATTACTTCCCAAATTACACCCCTTCAAACCCCATACAATTTACCTCAAAATTAAACCAGAATTAACATTATAAAATCTCAATTAAATAAATATTAATAAATAAAAAATATTCATACATTTATTATAATTAAATTACTTCCCACACTATTCCCCTATACACCCCAACCCACTACAAAACTAAAAAATGAAAATTTTAATTAAAATAAAATTAATAACTACTAAACATTTAACACATATATTAAAAAATATAAAAATACATCACATACATTTAAAATATATACTAAAATACAAAACACTAATTAAAAAATCGATATTTTAAACTATATTTTTGCAAACAATTCTGACATTTTTTTAAAATCAATATTTGTTACCTTAAATTCAATATTTTTGACCACGATATTCTTGCTGTCAAAATTTTTGTGTCACAATATTTTAAACTAGATATTTGTGTCACAATATTTACAACTATATATTTGTGTAAGTCAACATTTCCAACTTATATTTTGACTGAAAACCCCCTCAAGACCTTAGCAACAGACTCAGCTTATTCTTCTATCACAAGATCAAGACTATCTTAAACAACTTCGACACCCAGGCCCAACCCACCATGCCAGCAACCACCACAACTGCCGCCGCCCCCCCGACCGACTCTGCACAGCTGGTCCCAACTCACTACGGACGACGCCATGAATACCATGAAAAGCATCTACTCTGGAACACCTACAGACCCCTGCCCGCACCTCATCTTCCACGGAGCTGCCATCGTACCCACGCTATGCCAAACCATGAATTGCTCCCTCGAGACCGCCACCTTCCTCGGCAACTGGAAACATGCTGAGATCAACTCCCTTCTGAAGAAACCCTCTGTGGACCAGACGGATCTCAGGAACTTCAGGCCCATCTCCCTGCTCACCTTCCCAGCTAAAGTCATCGAAAAAGCCTACAACGCCTAGCTCGTCAACTTTATCGAAACCAACCATGTCCTGGACTTCTCCCAATCTGAATTTCGAAGCAATCATAGCACTGAGACCACCCTCCTTGCTGCTATTGACAACATCCACTCCCTCATCGACCAGGGAGAACCTGAGGCCCTCGTCCTACTGGACCCTTCAGCGGGCTTCAACACCGTCTCCCACCGCACCCTAGCCACAAGACTCCATGATGCTAGTATCCGAGACAAGCCCCTCAACTGGATCCACTCCTTCCTCACTGGCAGAACACAATGGAATAGACTCCTACCGTACCTCTCAAAAGCGACAGAGATCAGTGCAGAGTAGCCCAGGGATCCTCCCTCAGCCCCACCCTCTTCAATGTCTTCATGGCCCCCCTCACAGCCATGATCAGGAACCATGGGCTCAACATTGTCTCCTACGCCAACACCCAGCTGATCCTCTCCCTCATCAAAGAACCCACTGTCGCCAGGAACAACTTCTACGAAGGAATGAAAGCCTTCACCGCCTGGATGAAGGACAGCTGCCTGAATCTGAACTCGGACAAGACAGAAATCCTTATCCTGGGAGCCTCCGCTTCAGCTTTCTTTGGGTCTCTGAGATATATATTTAGATAAAACTGAAAACTTTTGCCCTGAAAAAGGTGAAGAGATAGTAAAATGTTCACCGAAATGCTGCATCAATATTTTTTCGTAAAAAGTTTCTTTTGATATATTTGTGTATATTTTTTAATTTGAATTTGTATTTTGTCTTCTTTGATTTTAATCCATTAATGAATAGAATTTATTGGGATTAGATTGTTTTTTATATTCTATATTTGTAAAAACTGATGACCAATTGGTCTCTGTTTCATATTGACATTTTTAAAATGAACAATTCATATTCTACTATATGTTTTAATTATTTGTTTTTTTATAACTTGAAATTTTCTCTCTATATGGAAATGCTTTTGATTTAAGAATTGTGGTAACTAGGGGGTCCATTACGATTGCGGGCGGACTCACCGTAACGGAAAGCGGGAGCGTCCGCCAGGGGTACGGCGGTCCCACACCTGTAATTAGGATGCCACCGCCACCGTGGCGGTGGCATCTCCCATTTCCAGCATTTTGGCGGGTGGCGCTCACAGCACCGCCCGCCACAATGCTGGGAATGCACGTGACAGGTACCGCGAGGTGCCTGCCACCTTGTTCATGCCAATGCAGGGCGGCGCCATAGGTACCCCCCATGTGCACTTCCTACCCCCTAACATTCTGAGGGCCCACTACGGGTCCCAAACAGCAAAGACTCCATGCCTTTCCAAAGGCTCATCTCCGCCCTCATCATAATATGGATGGCGGTGTCTTAGAGACACCGCCACCATATTGTAGTAGTTTTCTGACCGGTCGACGTGTCGACCGGCAGAAAAGCGGCAGATGGTTTTCCCGTCTGCCGTGGACCCCCCAGCCATCCTAATGTGGCGGGGGTGAATCATCGACGGATGACGGGCAGATCGCCCTGCCGGGCTGACGGTGGCTACCACTGGCCCAGCGGGGGCGATCCGCCCGCCATCCTAATGGGCCCCATGGTCTTCTTGTTTAACCCCTCCCATGCTCATGACGAGCTGAGCTCGTCATGACCGTTAGAACGCTCAGGTGCGGGGCTAATTTCCCTCCTGTGCTCGGCGTTCTAACGAACGGGTGTGGTCATGACGAATGTGCTCATGACGAGCTGAGCTCGTCATGAGCACCTGGGTGCTGTGCGCGCCCCCTCTCCCCCCAGCACAGCGGGGGGAATCGGCCCCGCAGCCAAGGGGTTAAAGTATCTATAGCACATGATCCATACTAGGGTATGCTCTACAGTATTGGGTTTCTACCCTTAGTTTAGTCTTGTGGAAAGGGATTTTTTGCTTTATGATTTATAGACCCGTCCCTTTTCTAAGAATCGGGGTATATCACTCAAATTTTGGTCAACTGCTTCAAAACACTCCACCTGCTTCTAAAGACTTTCAGATGGATCCCCACCGAATTAAGGAAGACAGTAACCCATGCCCTCATTAGCAGCAGACTCGACTACAGCAACGCACTCTACACCGGCGTCACCTAGAAAGTCCTCCGAAGACTCCAGAATGCCCTGAATGCCGTAACAAGATTAATCCTCAACATTCTCTGTCGCAGTCACATCATTCAACACCTCTGTGACCTCCACTGGCTCCTAGTTGACAGAAGAATAACCTTCAAACCCCTCACCCATGCATACAAGGCCCTTCACTACACCGGACCTGAATATCTGAATCACTGCCTCACATTCCAAGAGACACCTCTGCTCCACCCAACTTTCTCTGGGTACCATCCCACAAATCTGCAAGACCAGAACCGGAGGAATGTCCGTCACCTACCTTGCCTCCAACACATGGAACACCCTGTTCATCTACCTCAGGAAATCACCCTTGCTGATGTAATTCAGGAAGGCCCTCAAGACCTGGTTGTTTGGATGAACTCAGCAGGGTCCGATTACGATGTAGGCCCAAAACTCTTCCGAACGACTCTGTTTTGGAATCGGTTCCGACCGACTCGGGTTCGGCGAGTCCGACCGACCGATTACAATGCTTCTCAACACTGTACGGTAGGACTTCCATTGATGTCAATGGGAGCCTGTGTTCAGAACGAGAACACAGGCTCCCATTGGAAAAATGGGTGGTTGCAGAAAACCTTGTACCCTGTTGCAGGCACCCCATGGTGCCTGCCACACTGTGCATGGTTTTAAAGGGGAGTCTCTCGGGTAACTCACAGACCCCAATGGGAGGCCTCAGGAGGAATGGTGGGCCTTCAACCCGCCCCTAGAGTCAGCTTCCAACAGCCTTTTCGTGATGGGCATGTCAACTCGGAGGGACTGTCAGACTCTGACATCATAATCACTCAGTCAGAAACGGTGTCCGTAGAGCAGTAAGAATCAACTCCGACAAACTCCGGGACTCCGAGTGCCAATCAGGACTGATTCGGACAACCTGAATGGTTAACTTCTATTATAATCAGTCGGTCGGAGAGTTTTCTGAGTCGGTCGGAGTCATAGGTTCTGAAACGGTTTAGGAGAATCCAAATGCCGTTTGGAGCCTTTTCTGACCGGCATCGTAATTGGCCCCTTAGTCTGATCCACTGCGCCCCACCACAAACACACAGCGCCATGAGACCCTCATGGCTGAGTAGCGGCGCTTTACTAACCCTGATTGATTGATTGAAAGATCTGAAGTGATAAAAAATGTAAAAGGCGTATGATACCTACACTAACTGCATACCATAATGCTCGGTCTAGAGATGTTTACAATATGATTGCTTGTATATGAACTGAACATTAGAATTTTCAGTCTATGCGTTTCTACCTTTATAAACATACTGTATGATAATAAAGGCCAAGTGCCATTCCCATAGTAGGGTTGCTGTGCCATTTTCTTTTTTGCGCTTGTTTAGGCTTTACCTCTGAATGCACATGCATTATATCATTGTGTCCGTATGTGTTCATTTGCACTGTTATGTTTTGTTTGTGTTCCCTGCGTGTTGCCTTTTCTGCACTCATTTCTAGATGTATGTTACATCTACCCTCATGTTTGCCTATAGTGTTGCCAATGTAAATCTGTATGTATGGGGACAGGTCTGCATGCACTACCCCGAAGACAGACAAATTGGCTTTGTCAATGCTTTTTAATGGTGCAGTGAATTATCAAGCACAAAGTGTGAAGAGACCTCTACTTCTTAGAACTCACAATTAAACAATATAACAGGAAGCAACAAAGCAGTACCTGGACGGGGTAATAATAACTTTTTTTTACAACTGTTTTTAATTAGGCTTTAAGAATTCATGATATAGATCAATCGTGTAATTGAACACAGCTACGCAACGCCCACCTATCACATTCCTCGGGGAGTAGCCCAGGCATTTAATTGCTACTTATACATCATTCCTATACATGAAACTTCTCATGATAAACAATCCAATCTCCCTAGACCTTGCAGCGTTTCTCCTGGAAGCCATGGGATTTTATAATTGTTCTGCTACCGCGCAGCAATCCATCCCATGTATCCATTCAGATATCAGCGGTGCCAATTCTGATCTCCAGCACCATGCTATGTCACTCTCAGCAATAAGAAAGCCCAGCCCCACAGTTGCCATTTAAAGTCTTGTGTGAGATACCCCCCCCCCCATGCATCAACCCCAATAGGAGTAGTTTTGGGTCAGGTTCCACTGGGTTGCCCACCACTTTTGAGAGTATAGTGCAAATGTTGTGCCAGTAGTGCTGTATAACAGGCATTCCCATATCATGTGATAAAAGGTACCCCGGGCTGATTTACATCCTAAGCACTGTGCGTGTGGTAATGCTAACTTGTACGCTAACTTCATTCCATGACACTGGCTTAAATAAAGAGGAGTGGACACGGTTTTTAATGAAGGCATGTTTGTTGCTCTGTATAAAAACCAGGGAAATTGTTGGGCATGAAAGCAAACAATCATCTGGCTCTGCATGAAGGTATTACCAATGTACAAACGGTATGAGGAGTTCCAGTATGTATAAGAGAAATGCCTCTAAGGAAACCAGTGCCCCATGTAACTGAGGGACACAGATAATGCAATTCAAAGGACTTGAACTGGCCATGCATGGTTAGCTATGAAAACTGCCTTCCCCACTCTTTCCAGCACTTACTTCAAGTTATCTTTTAGCTCCATGTCTCTTCCTGTTGTAGGCAATCCCCAAACAACAATAGATCATGAGAAAAGATGAGATAATGCAAATATCACTTACCTTTCCCATGCCACCATGAGCATGTCCAATCTTAACAACAACTGGAAACGTTGGCATTGTCAACTGAAAATAAAAGAACATTTAATAAATATCGTTGTCTGCAGAAATAAGTTGTTCAAATAAAGGTAGTCACTTGAGATAAAATCCCATTAATTTTGAAATGCAGACATACTACCAGAATTAACCGAGAAGCATCCTTCGAATAGAATGGCATTATTCCCCAAAAATGTTTTAGGCATTTGCTGATATAAATATTTTTACATGTTCAAATAGATTTGTTGGTTGCATAATTTCTAGGAACAATTC
Source organism: Lissotriton helveticus (assembly GCF_964261635.1). Lineage (NCBI taxonomy): Eukaryota > Metazoa > Chordata > Amphibia > Caudata > Salamandridae > Lissotriton > Lissotriton helveticus. The sequence goes on along the minus strand of NC_136070.1, from coordinate 1,062,712,314 downwards.
AGGGTCAGACTTTGCAGCCAAAAGATAGCATTGCTTATGCTTTTTATGGTTGCAAAAAACACAGTTGATGGACAGAATGTAGAACAATGTCATACATTCACCCCAGTACAAGGATCTGGGCCTAAATCCATCGTTTTTTTGCACTCCACACGACCCTGGGTTAGACACTGGCTATATGCAAATCAGCTCTGACCCTGTGCCTCATGGGAACAGTCCAGTCCGAGCTACCAAGCCGTGTCTTTCCCAGACCGGAATCAAGCATCCAAGGACCGGTTTCTGGCTATCAGCCTTCATCAGCCTGGATAGCTTGACTCCAGTGGTGTGGAGAGCCTGGGACTCACGTCTGAGCATACCCAGCCCCCTCGGGGTGAAAATTGCAAAAAACACAGTTGATGGACAGAATGTAGAACAATGTCATACATTCACCCGAGTACAAGGATCTGGGCCTAAATCCATCGTTTTTTTGCACTCCACACGTCCCTGGGTTAGACACTGGCTATTTGCAAATCAGCTCTGACCCTGTGCCTCATGGGTACAGTCCAGTCCGAACTACCAAGCCATGTCTTTCCCAGACCGGAATCAAGCATCCAAGGACCGGTTTCTGGCTATCAGCCTTCATCAGCCTGGATAGCTTGACTCCAGTGGTGTGGAGAGCCTGGGACTCACGTCTGAGCATACCCAGCCCACTCGGGGTGAAAATTGCAAAAAACACAGTTGATGGACAGAATGTAGAACAATGTCATACATTCACCCCGTGAGTCCCAGGCTCTCCACAGCACTGGAGTCAAGCTATCCAGGCTGATGAAGGCTGATAGCCAGAAACCGGTCCTTGGATGCTTGATTCCGGTCTGGGAAAGACATGGCTTGGTAGTTCGGACTGGACTGTTCCCATGGGGCACAGGGTCAGATCTGATTTGCATATAGCCAGTGTCTAACCCAGGGTGGTGTGGAGTGCAAAAAAACGATGGATTTAGACCCAGATCCTTGTACTGGGGTGAATGTATGACATTGTTCTACATTCTGTCCATCAACTGTGTTTTTTGCAATTTTCACCCCGAGTGGGCTGGGTATGCTCAGACGTGAGTCCCAGGCTCTCCACACCACTGGAGTCAAGCTATCCAGGCTGATGAAGGCTGATAGCCAGAAACCGGTCCTTGGATGCTTGATTCCGGTCTGGGAAAGACATGGCTTGGTAGTTCGGACTGGACTGTTCCCATGGGGCACAGGGTCAGATCTGATTTGCATATAGCCAGTGTCTAACCGAGGGTGGTGTGGAGTGCAAAAAAACTATGGATTTAGGCCCAGATCCTTGTACTGGGGTGAATGTATGACATTGTTCTACATTCTGTCCATCAACTGTGTTTTTTGCTATGCTTTTTATGGTGACATTAAAACTCGTTATGGCTCATCAAATTTCATTCAAGGCACAGGTAGAACGCGTTGTGGTTTGATGCCACCTACATTGGCAATTAAAACTGATCCTGTATTTAAATTTGACAAGTTGCTTAATATTGAAGAACTTGACTTAAACCCAGAAAGCCTTATGAGAGGTCTGCTGCAGTGTGTATTCAAGCCATCAAAGAAGTCCCTTGCTCACTTTGCCACTGGATTCAAGCTAGCCTGGCTGATGAATGGTTTTACCCTGAAACCCAGTGGCGTAGCTAGCCCTCTGGCGGCCCGTGGCTGCCCTTGCATTTGCTGAAGTGAAGATCAGAGGGGGCGAAGGGGGAGGGCGAATGCTGGTTAGTTTTCTCCGTTTGCTGCCCTGCGGCAAATGCTTTGAGGAGTGGGGTGTGCCCTGAGACGGCAGTTAAGAGCAGTGGTAGCCCACCACCCCCAAAACTTGTGCTGCCAGGGATGCACTGCCCCCTCTCCCCCCCTCCAGCTATGCCACTGTTGAAACCAGTCCAAGGAAGCTGGTTTCCGGTCCAGGGAAGACCTGGCTTGGCAGTTCGGGCTGAATTGTTCCCTAGAGTAACAGGGTCAAGACTGATTTGCATATGACTGATTTGCATATGACTGGGTATGAACTGGGGTGGCAAAGTGATGGATTCAACCCAGATCTGTGACTGTGGGTGGGTGTCTAAAAAGTTTCAACACTCCGTCCATCATCTGCTTATGTCTGTCAATTATCGAAGCAGAGCGCGAAGAACAGATCAAAAAGTGAAAGCGAGAACGAGAGAGAGAGAGAGAGTTAGAGAGAGTTTAAGTCTGTGTGTGTGTGTTTGTGTGTCTTTCTTTCCAGGCTTTAAATTATTCATGGTTCTGCAGGTTATATACATCCAGAAAACATACACATTAAGGGCCTGATTCTGATGTGGTTAGGAAAGCATTCCCACCTAGGCCCAGATTCTGATGCGGTTAGGAAGGCCTCCTAACAGCATTTCCTCCTTCCAAATCGGATCCGGAACGTGTCTTCCCAAACGAGGGCCCAATTATGATGCGGTTAGGAACAAATGCCCCCATTGAAGTCAATGGGAGTCCAACCAAATCGTATAGGGAAGCATCCGGATGCATCGTACTCCGTCGGTCGGACTCTCCTGATCCGAGTGGGTCGGACACCATTTCCAAACCGATTTGATTTGGAAGTTTTCTAACCTGCATCACAATCGGGCCCTTAGGGCCTCATGAGCTGTGGTATTACACCCAGAGCAATAACCCTGGATGAAAAAGCCCAAGTGTGTCTGGGCCCAGAATGATCAGGTCATGAAAGTCCAGACCGTAGAGGTCCCTGGGCCCGAGACACCTTGCCTGTGAGATTCCTTGGAGGGCATGATAGGGCGGATGCATTGCCTGCCTGACACCTACGTCCTTAGGTGTCTAGAGGAACAGATAATACTCCACAAGTACAGGGAAGTGTACCACTCATCCCTGCCCCCATCACTCTACACCCACTTGGCAGTCAGCCACGGCAGCTGAAGAGCGGTGGGGCCAGCTGGTGGGGATTTCGAGAGACGACCACTAGGAAAAATTCATTATTTAATTCTCCCTTGTGGTCGTCTCTCAAAATCCCCCCTTCCACTCCCCCCCCCCCCCCTCCCAGCCGACCCCTCTGCTCTCACCTGCAGCAGCCGCAGCTGCTGGCAGTCCTGCAGACATTTTCCTCCTGCCCAGAGCTCTCCACTATGTCCGCAGAAAAGCCCGACCAACTGGTAATGAGGCCCTACAAAAATAGATTAATGCTTTTATATAAGAGGTAATGCATACTGAGGACAACCATCCTGGCATGCACCTGAGAGAACTGGAAAATAATACATTTTCAGTAAAGTGTATAATTTGTTTTAATGTAGGCTTTTAGACATGAGTGTATACGTTTAAATATGCAGATTATATTAATGTACAGTTCACTCGAGTATTACCTAATAGCACAAACTGAAAGCAGAGCATTTGTAATATAGCTAAAACCTTTGGTGTGAATGTTTAGCTTCCAAATAGGCCTTACCATGTTAGAAGCTGTAAACAATGTTCAGTCGGTTCCTGACAAGGTCAGGCAGAGGGACAGAGGTAAAGGCAAGGGCCTTACTCCATTGAATGTCAATAACAACTCGCAATTTCTGCACCTCTCGGATAGCATTATTACTGTAAATCAAATATTTAAATTTTGAATGTAGCTTGCAATATTTTCATGGCTGTGTTTTAGATAGAACTAGCTTGGGTTAAAGTACACCTTACTGTATCATTGTGTTGCTTAGACAGCATTCAGGTTCGCTTGTTAAAACACAACGTGAAGTGTCTGTAGAAATGAACTGGTGTAGGTGAGAATAGGAGTTCAACGACAAAGATCACTTGCGAAAATGTGGGCAATGTCAAGGTGATTTTACCTTGAAAAATGTGTTTATAACCTCCTGGAGTTCCTTGCACTGACTTTAACACAAAAAAAGTTTTCTCTGATGATTCCTTTTATTCAAATCATGCAGTATGTCAATTGAACCTAACTTTATAAGTATAAACTTAAAATGAACCTCTTAAATTTCTAAATGTTGACATTACATGATTGTCTGATTTAAAGCCCTAACATTGACTGAATTGGCCTCCTCTCGCATTAAAGCTGCAAGATAACCACCCAGAGGGGATGTTTCCAGCAGTTTAGTTTATTATGATGTGTCTTTCCACTAAACGCAACGTTGTCATTTCGAAGTCTAAAAACATGTTTACATTAAACGTTTTGTACTAAAAGTGGCTTTCATTTTTGTGTTATATTCTACACATGAGGACTATTACAGTAAACGTTTCATCTGCAAATCCTAAGCACTATTATATGAGAAGTTTAAGTTGTGAAAAAAGGTACAGGCGCAAATTCCTTTGTCCATTTTTCCTTCTTGTGTGATAGGTAATGCCGCATTACTTACAGGTAATCTTCATTACACCCAGATCCCTCCTTTCCTCGTCCTATTCATAACTTGTGAAGAACACCAAATCCAGGAAACCAGCCTTCCAACCCCCCAAACAATACTCAGGACACCACACTGAGAGCATCATCCCAAGGGAAGCAAACGGGAGAGCCACAGGAAAAACACAGGCAGGAGCACACCACCCACAAGGCTCCCAACCAAAGAGGACACACCACCAAGAACAAGCACGAGATGCCCAAAGGGAACAAAAAAAAGGCAAGTCCACAGAGCCGCAACCCACAGACCAGCCAACACCCAACGGAAACATCTCCCAACCAATAATGGAGGAGGAGGAGCCCATGCCAAGAACGCACCAGAGACAGCCACCCACAGAAGGACAGTGAGGAGGCCACAGACCAAAGAAGATCCCAAAACGGCCCGCCCCAAGCAAAGCCAGGGACAGACCAACAGGGACAGAACCAAGGTCTGAAAACCCAGACCCCAGAAACATACGGCACCACAAGCCCAAGAAGGCAGACAATCACAGAAAATGGATAAGCAGGGCACACAGGCCTCCCAACCCCAAAAACCACTGAGCGGAAGGGAGCCAGCCACAATAAGGCAAGGACAAACAAAAAACCAAGGCTGGAAAAGGGGCACGCCACAGAGACCCCCAGACCAAAGGCCAAACTCCAGAAGGAAAAATGGGGCTGAAGCAACCATACCCCTAAATCAATCGGCACAAGGAGTACCAGAATGGAAGAAGCACCCCACAGGAAACGAAAAGCCAGCAAGAACACCCACCAGTTCAAAAGGTTGCCATGCCTAGCACCAACAAGCCAAACCTGAGACACTGCAGTGGAACCGACAGAGAACGTACCAGGTAAACCAAGTAAGGAACGACCAACAAACCCAAACAGGCACACAACCAGCCCCAGAAGAGAGCTGAGGGGAACAGGGGAAGACCCAAAAGCGCCAGCCCCAAGTAAGAACGGAGGGGCGACAACAAAAGAATAACCAACAACATCCCTGGGGAGGCCCACAAAGGAGGAGAGGGGCTGCCAACAGTGTCAAGGCCCACACCCTGAGGACCAAACAAGGGCAGGACCACATCGACCAAACAAGGAATGGAGGATACAACAACCAAAGAGCAATCCCCCAACAACCACACTGACCCCGCCACCAGAAAGCACAGAGGCTACCAACGCCACCAAAACCCTGGAGGAGGACCAGGCGCAAGACAAGAATGTCCAGTACAAACCACCAGTGCTGAAACAGGACAACCGCCCAAGCACCCAGGCCGGGGGAAGGAGCCATAACAGGGGCACAGGAACAGGCCCACAGGTCAAGACCGAGGCAAACAACCAACAGAACCCCATGCCACAAAGTCACCAGTGCAGACAGAAGGAGGCCGGCCCAACGGGCACCCAAAACACACACCCCACTGAAACAGGAAAAAACAGGGGACGAGCCAGAGGCCAGAACCCAGAGAAGCATAACACCCCACCAGGATGAGGTCAATAACAGGGGATAATCCCAATCTGTGGACACCACCATACTATGAACAGGACTGAACCGGACCAGGAAACAGCAACCAGCAAAAGCAGGACAATGCAATCCCCAAAGCCACTGAGACCAGGGGAACCTAAAGGCCAACTGGGAACAACAGGGAAGACCCATGCCCCAAACAACACACACCAAAGACGACACTCCAAAGCACAATTCTGGTGGTCGACCCAAGGCGGACAAAGCAGCACTGGGGAAAGACAAGCCCTCTGAGCACCAGAAAGGAGTCCCATACCCAATAGCCCATACAAGGGCGATGGGACAATGGGACAACCAGCCTAACCGGGACCACCCCAAGGGAGACCCAGCACCAGCTGGAGAAGGGCCAACACAAAGCCCCATGACAGCCCCAGAGACACCGGAGAAGTGGAAACCACCGGCTCCAGAGTCCCCATCCAAAAACCCAGCAGGAAACCACCACCAGGCCAGGAACACAAGGACAGGAGACCAAGCAAAGCACCAGGAAGAAGAAGAAAGCGAGAAAGGCCCACAGGCATGCACCCAAAAGGCACCCCCAAAGGCAGTGAAACCACAAAGGCCAGAGACCCCCATTAGTAAGACCCAACCAGGAGAAAGGGGCAGAGAATGCACCGCCAACCCAACTGCAAAGCCAACAAGGGCCCCAAATCAGAACAGAGAGGCCACAAAAAAAGACAGAGGCAGAATCCAAAGTCCCATAACCAGACCCGCAGCTATGCGCAACACCACTATCGCATCGGAGGGCACACAGGCACTTGCCCCAAGAAGGAGCAAGGGCCGGAAGAGGGACAAGCCAGAAACCGGACCCACACTGCCACAACAGGGCAACCAAAAGCCAAGGAAGAGCCCAAAGCAGGCCTCCGGCAGATAAACTGGCCCCAGAAACAAACATGACAGCACAGAGCAAGTAGCAAAGACCGCAACGAAACTTAGGAAACAGAGCCGCTAGCAGAGGGACATAAGGCCATGAAGAGGAGGCATCAAAGTAGCCAGAGGCACAAGACCCCGCCCAAACTACAGCGCCAAGCGTGTGACATATATGCTGCAGTCTGAATCACGAGGGAGAGCAGTTCCTAAGGGAGGGGAAGGAGGGAAAAGGAAGGTCTTTTCAAAAAGTGCCCTTACACACCCCGAAGGATGTCATGCTTCACCATTGGGCCTTAAAGAGATTGCAGAAAAACGCACCAATGCAGGATTCCAGAATACTTCCAGATTGGAAACCGAGGCTGTTAGAACCTTGGCCAATGAAGTTAACATAACCATCAAAGAGGCAGACAAAGGCGGTGCTATTGTCATAATGTCTACCGATAACAATAGGACTGAATGTCTATGCCAACTACACAACAGCAGATACTACACTCCCCTCACGGAGGATCCTACTGCACGTTTTTTAACACAAATAAAATCATTAACAACATGGGGTGGGCGTAGTTCGCGAAGTAGCGATACACTTAGCTACACGAAGTGCACTTCGCACTATGCGAGCTATGCGTAGCACTATGCGAACTGCGTAGTAGCATGTTCGCACTGTGCAAGATGTCGTTTTCAATGATTGCACAGTGCGGACAAGCATCCGGCACTGTGCAATCATTGAAAACAGCATCTTGCACAGTGCGAGCTGTTCTTTTCTGCCGCTCGAGTAGATTTTTACTCGAGCTGCAGCTTTCTCAACGCGGATTGGTAGTTTCTCATCGCGAGCGGTCGCGAGCATGAGCGACCACTCGCAATGAGAAACCTGACCTCCCCGCGTTGAGAATCTCTGTGGTGAAGTGTGGCTCAATGGTTAGAGCGGCAGACCCTGATGCAGAGGTCTGGTCCGGGACCAGGGTTCAATACCCGCCTCGGCGGGTCCTGGGCTCAATTTCCTCGGACTTGATAATTGTCGCCTTGGTGCCTATTCTAATCATGGGTCCCACTCTGCAACTCTGGGCAATAGCTTGCTTAATCTCCACAACGGCCCCAACAGCGCTGAGATGCCTGGCTTCACCTTGGGGATAAAGCCAGGAAGGGTTCGTAAGCGGTATACGGACAGCGCCGGGACACCTCGGGTGAAGTAGCTGTGCGCTTTACAAATGCCCTCATTTCATTTCATTTCATCTCCCCGGGAGGTTTATTTTCCATGCTCGCGATCAGCAACTTGATATTGCTGATCGCGAACAAGGAAAAAGTCTCGCAAGGATGTCATTTTGCTTGCTCGCGGTCGCCAACTTGACGTTGAGGACCGCGAGCAAGTAAAAAACGACCGTTGCACTACGCTACGCATGTTTGCATTGTGCTACGAGCAGTTCGCGTAGTGCGAAGTTGCTCAAACTGCGCAAACCACGCGAGCGTAGCGTAGTGCTTTGCCCAGGGTTACTCCTAACCAAGGATGGATCTCAAAAAATGAGTAAGAATTCCTTATCAACAACAACGCCAGACTACCCTAGATTCACAAGGGGGTACTGCCACCACTAGGAAGGCCAATTGTGTTGGGCATAGGGTCTGTCTTGGAGCCACTCTCAAACTTTTGCAATCACTTTTTCCAACCTCTAGTAAAAGCTACACCCACCTTCCTTCAGGACACTAGGGATGTCCTGAGACTATTTGAGGCTACAAACGTGGAGGGCCACTACCTGATGTCCTATTAACTCTTGACGTCAAGGCCCTCTACACTAATATTCCTCAATTAGCTACCCTCGAGGTTGTAGAGGATATTCTGAGAAATATCACATGGACTTCCCCCACTCCCATAAGTTTAATCATGGAGTGCGCACACAATCCCTTGATGGATAATTTTCTTCCAGTTTGAGGATTGTGGAGGTTCTGGGTCCAAACAGGCAGGCTGGCATCAGCAGAGCAGTCCAAGGCAGGAGAAAAGTCGTTGAGTAGAAAAGCAGGCCTTGGGAAGCAGAGCAGTCCTCGGTCAGCAGGGCAGACTTCACAAAGCTGGGCAGTCCTTCTATAGTATCCACAGGTCCAGAAGTGATGCAAATAGGTGGGTCTGAAGGTCCAATATTTACATCTGGTGCCAGCTTTGAAGTGGGAGAAGCTTCTGTAGTTTATCCCTACAGAGGGTGGCACAATCAGTGCTGCAGACCAACTAGTAGCATTTGATTTACAGATCCTGGGTACATTTAGTACCACTTTACTAGGGACTTGCAAGTAAATTAAATGTGCCAATTGGGTGTAAACCAATTTTACCATGGTTAAGGGAGAGAGCTAAATAATTTTAGCACTAGTTAGCACTGGCAAAGTGTACAGAGTCCTAAGGCTGACAAAAACAAATTCAGCAAAACAGGAGGAGTGAAGGTAAAAAATTTGGGGGAAGACCACCCTAAGATTGACAGGTCTAACAGTTGTCAAAAAGTTGCCTGGGTCCTGTGCAAATGTATAATCCCCCCCTCTACTGTTGTTGTCATTTGTTACTACTCTTTGTTGGCAGTGGAATTCAAGGTCCTCCTTTATACAATGTGGATGCTTGTGCAGCAGAAACCCTACCAACCAGGCAGTGGGGACCCCTCCAGGAAGTGAGCAGTGCAAAAAAATCTAAATAAAATGATAATACCAAGAGTTGCCACGGGTACATTTATTTTATTATGTTCTATCAGGTACAATAAAGTGCGCTACCTGAGACATAACCTCAGACATGCGCCGTTGTCTCTTTTAATCAGATTGGAAGGCCTATTGATTGAAATTGTTTTAGTTGGTGTTTCCAAACCTGTTTTAAACTTCCTTCAGGTTACACACCTCCACTCACTCATCTACACTGGTTAGGCCCCTCACCCACACGGCACCAAATGGCAATTTGGAATAAAAGATCTCCGCCAAAGAGCCCCTCATAGGGAGCCCGTCAGGTATTGCAGCGCCGACCTGACGAGGAGCAGCCCTATGATGAAGCATGACACCCAGCCGGGTGTGTGAGGGCCCCAAATTACAAGAGGAGCTATCCCTGTCCTCCTACATCTCATGACCACGCAAAACCGGTTCTCCTAGTATTCCCTTGTCTCGTAATTAGGAACAGCATACTTTCTGTATCTTGTCCAGCATGGACAGTCACAATTATCACAGGATATTAGAGAGGATTTCCCTAAATGCTCTAGGCTACGGATTCCCCTTTTTCTCCTGGGAAGCTAGCAGGTGAAAAGACCTTTAAAACCAGTTTGAAACCCCCAACCGCAAAAAATGAACCCTGTTAAAAAAAAAATTAAACAACCTGACCGCATCGCTGCTAGTGCGTGTTGCCTCACACCACAGCACTTCATCCCCAGCACCTGCCTCAGAAAATACATCACAGGCAATCCTTTCACGAAAAAAACACCAGCCTCAGCGCCCCCCTGTAGTAGCAATCCATGGCACATAGAACCAGGGCCACAGGAAACCAGCTTCACCACTTTCTGGGAAAGAAAATTTGTTAAATCAACTGAAAAGAAGTAAAGAAAGATGATATAGTGTTAGAACGGGCACAATGCCACCCACCACACTAGAAGAAAACAACTGTAGCAATTTCAAAATAATTCCTTATTAGGCCCATATTCGTGCAGGAAGCATTCTAATTGGTTGACCCGATATATATGTTCCAATTGGGTGCTAATAATTTATTTTTTTTAGAAAGTTTGAACATTGGCAAATGACTGTCTATCAAATAACATTATGCAAAGTGACTGATGTTACACTTAGTGACCAAGATAAATGTTTAATCATAATCTGTAATATGTATAATAATTAGTTCTATGATTCATCACTTTGAAAGATGGCTAAATTAATAATGTTTTATACTGTCGGATACGATTTAGGGTAGTTAGAAAAGATTGATCTGAACGCTCAATTTTGCATGTTTGGGCAACATTGAACATGCCCTTCTTCTGAACTGCGTTATTTAAATAGTATCTGACTTGCTGGAGGATAATTTATTCGATGCACCTGTCATACAAATTGGTCATTGTGGGCCGAGGGCACCTTTGCAATAAAAGTATTCTCATGCTTCCTGCCATTTTAATGAATGGAATTACAAATTATCGTAATGTCTTAGCAGTGTGGATGTCTATCTAAATGTCAAAATTATAACCAGCCTTGGTTAATCGCATTGATTGCAGATCCAAGGACAAAGGTAAGTGATAGATACATTAGTAGCCACATATTACTAAAGCCACAAATCTGCAAAACATGTTATTATTATTATTATTATTAGTTATAATAATTGCAGAATTGCTATTATTACTATGATTAATATTATAATTAGAATTATTATACACATATAAATTTACTGAAAAAACCATAGGTTACACGGGCGTTATAGTTGGTTGGACATTTCACTCGTACAAAACCGGAGAAATTGCGCAGTTATAGTTAGTTCAGCTAACTATACCTTTCGATATTCAGGGACGCGGTAGATTCACTACCCCTCCCGACCACGAGCTTCACTGTGATTGGCTGCCAACACTCCAGACCAGGAAGTGTTGGCAGCCATCTTGTGACTCTGTAGAACCGAGTCACAAGAAAACAGTAAAACAAAGTTGAAAAACAAGAAAAGGGGGCAGAGTAGAAACAACTAGACTCTCTAGGCCTGCTCAGGACGTCCCAAAAGGACCCCCAGGTAAAAAAAAAACAGTTAATTCGCACTGGGGTTGCGAATCCTGCCAATTATTTTTTTTTTTAAATGAAGCACAGGCTGCCGCGCTTCATTTAATTTAGGCCACCAGGTGGGTCAGGTCCCGGAGGCATTGCCCAAAAATATTAGTGGGGACCTGCGGGGGCCCCCGCAGCACTGAAGACTGCCACCTCCCCGGGGCTATGTTTATAATATGCGGGAGGGCGTGCGGCCCTCCCGCAGTCCCGGGGACCCCCACACCCGGGCTTTTTCTCAAATATTCTTAATATTAATTTTTTAATAAATATTAAACTGTGTGGGGATCTCAACCCCCCCCCACACGCCCGGGGATCGCCTCCTCCCTGGGGCACTAATCATGTAAATTCAGAGGTCCGTTATGGACCCCCAATGGACCAGCACCTCCCGGGGGCTGTGCACTAGTTGGGAGGGGGCTGCGCGGCCCCCGTCCTGTAGCCCTCGATGGCCCTGGGACCGCCACCCCCCAAGGCCAGCTCCTGCAGTGTCCCAGGGTTCCCACCCCGGGACACTGCTGTTTGCAATGCTCCCGCCCTGTCATTGTAAACTCTGGTTTGGATTTTGGAAGCGAGAGCCGTTTTACTGCTCTCGGTTCCAAAATCCAAAGCAGATTGCTTTGCCACATGGGGAGCTGCATGTCAGCAGCAGCCCATGTGGAATAGAAATGCTGGCTCCCGCAGGAGGCGGGGAGCTGGTGGGACCGTGGGGGCATTTGGGGTTCCCCCACGGTCCCCAACGGATAGGGCCGGCCCCGGGGGATTGGGTTCCCGTGGCTAGAAGTGTCCCGGGAGAGGGCCACGCGGCCCCTATCCCCAAAAAATAAATAAATAAAAAAGAAAGGCCGGCTCCGGGGGATGGGGTCCTTGGGCCAATAGAGGCCTCAGGAAGGGGACGAAGCAGCCCCGCCTTAAAAAATAAATATATGTAGCCATGACCCGGGGATGGAGTCCCTGGGGCCGGAATTGCCACAGGAGGGGGGCCCATGAGGCCCCCTTCCCATTTTGATTATTTATTTATTTTTGAAAGGGGTCAGGCCCTGGGGAATGGAGTCCCCAGGGCCCAAGAAAAGGAAAAAGAAGGGGGACCACACAGCCCCCTTCTAAAAAGAAAACACAGAGCTACCTTGCAGATAGGTGCTCCGAGGCCAAGCACCTTTTTACACCTCTCTGCAATGCAGCTCTTTGGCGCTTACTGGAGGTACCTGGTGGGCTAGTTGGACTCCAGGGACCCTCAGGAATCAAGGGGATTTTATTCCCTAATTTACAACATACCAGGGGGCGCGTTTGCACAGTGCTGTAGGGAGGGGGCGTGGCCTGATTTGACAAGTGTGCAAACACGCCCTGTGGCCCGTTTTAAGTTGGAGGATTAAGTTTCTTTTAATCCTCAAGGTCCTTGGGGGCAAACTAGCCCAAAAAGTACCTCCAGTAAGCGCCAGGGAGCTGCGTTGCAAAGTGGTGGTCCAAGGTCACACCCCCTTTTTACATCACCATGCAACACAGCTCTGTGGCACTTACTGGAGGTAGCTGGCGGGCTAGTTGGCCCTCGGCGACCCTCAGGATTCAAGGAGACTTAATCACCCAACTTAAAACACACCACAGGGCGCGTTTGCACACTTGTCACATCAGGCCCTGACCCCCTCCCTGCACCATAGTGCAAACACGCCCTGTGGTGTGTTTTAAGTTGGAGGATTAATTCCTCTTCAATCCTGAGGGTCCCTGGGGGCCAACTAGTCCACCAGGTACCTCTTGTAAACGCCACAGGGCTGCGTTGCAGAGAGGTGCTCAGAGGCCATGGCTCTTTTTACACCACTCTGCAAACATTGGCTTCTGGTGCACTGCCGGTGGGGTGATGAGGTCCTCTTGTTTTCTGAGGACCTAAAGACACAAGTGGACTTCATCCTCTGACCAGCAGTGTTCCAGAAGGGTCATGACCACAGAACACCTCTCTGAAACGCAGGTCTGTGGCACTTACTGGATGTACCTGGTGGGCTTCTTGGTCACCAGGGACCTTCAGGATTCAAGGGGACTTAATAGGAATGTCATAGTTAGAATTTTGCATTTTAAAAATCATTGAAATTCAACTAAAAGAAACCATGGGTTTCAGGTACAGTATAGTTAAAAATTAGCATTTAAAAAACCTTAGAACTTCACTGAAAAAACCATAGGTTTTCAGGGACATTATAGTTAGCTGGACATTTCACTCTTACAAAAGCATAGAAATTCCACCGTTATAGTTAGTTCACCTAACTATAACTTGCGCATCCGAAATGCACCGCTCATGACGTCACATATTACATCATTCATGACATGGTCATTGACATCACTGATGACATCAAAAAGTCACAGCGACTGCTATCGATGCCCAGCAATGTAAAATCTGCACTTTATGCTACAGCATTGACATCCAGCAGTGAAGTGAATCTCCAGCAACGACCATCTGTGATGTACGACACAATCTTTGTGCCACAGTGACGATCATCCGCAACACCCAGCCTGCTCTTCACCCTGACAAAAAATGAGGATGCTGCTTTAGTAGGGTTTCACCCCTCTCACCCAGTAATCAAATTTTCTACAATATGATATCCAAACATGAGGAAAGGGCTGACCCAAAGCCCACTTCATGTATTATTTTATCGTAGACTATAGATTTTCTACAACAGACAGATAAAACTGCCTGTAGGTGAGACCTAAAAAGGCATGACCCAAGTTACATGCTATGAGCAGCTGCATCCATCATCTGGTAGAAGTTGATAACTCAAAACTAACAAATACAGAAACAGACCACTGGGAGAGTCACAGAGAACATATTGACATAAGTGCCCTACTAGGCAGGGGTGTAGGGAGGGACAGGAAGGGACTTAGGGAGGAAACTGCACCCACCCACAAAAGGAAAGCTCATTGATATTCATAACCTGCATGCCTAAAGTTACTACATCTAAAAAAACACCAAAGCAGTAGCAAATGTACTCCGGCTCGGAGCTGCAGTAAGACCAGCGCCACACATGTGACTAACCACTGGTACTGCAACACCCTCCCATAGGAAATGATTGGGGTTAAAACATAAAATGAAACCTCATAGGAAATAATTAAATGAAATTACGTAAAATAGTTACAAAGATAAGTCCATTTAATTTTTAAAGAATATCTAACTCGGAAATGGGTGAATTCATGGCCTTTGAAATGCATCTATGGTATGACAATGGCCTCGTTAAACGATTAAATAAAATTGTTTAAAAAACGTATGCCTTTTTAAGTGCTCCAGAAGAACTATTCTTGAGTCGCAATTAAACCTTAATAAACAGTTTAGGTGTTGTTATTAGTAAACTTGTGTTTATTTCTTTATTCAATAATTTAAAATAAAATCTTTTATCTGTAAATGTAAGAGAATTTTAAAACTACATTTTAAAATAAAGATAACAGCACCACCAAAAGAAATAAAATCTAAAAATAAAAGCTAATATTTTATTTTCAAATATGTAATAACCTTGTTTGAATTACAAAATTGTTGGAACAATATTTTTTACTCAAATGTTTTTAATTTCATTGGATTACTTCTATACATCATTTTAAAGAATTTTTAACACATAATAAAAAATAATTGTTTTTACTTTATGGGTTATTTTTTAATTTAAATTATAGAATCATAATTTTAAATTAAGTTATCATATTAAAAAATAATTGGGGCATGGATCTCCCAATGGTAAAATGTGGGGGAAAGTACAACAGTTTATTAAACTTTAAAAAGTACTTAGAATCCTTTTGTGTTAAATATTAACATAAATTAATATTATATCTTTATCTTAAATCTAAAACAAAATTACAGAAATGTTACAACACAATTAACTTATGTTTTATTACGTATTTATTCAATTTAAATATATTTAATTAGTATTTAAGACTTAGTAAAAATATCTCACCTAAAAATGTTTTTATATTTATTTATTATGTATAAAACGTTTGAAAAATGTATGATGGAAATATATTAAAATATTTTAATAAAAAAATACAAATGTATATATGTTTTACGTTTACAAACATTTTATCATAAAATAACATTTCTTTTTTAATCATGTTTACATTTTTTAACACTGAATTAATTTTAGATACATACATTTAAAAAGTTGGAATAACATATTTGCATTTAACATTGTTTCTTATGGGGTTCTATTTTAAGACCCTGTCTGTGTTATTTTCCAGGGAAGGTGTTGTAGTATCAGTGGTTGGGCATTAATAACCTAGACTTCTAGATTTGTTTCCATCCCCTATTTTGAATAACTTTGAATAACTTTACACTTGTAAATGGTGAATTTACAAAGTACTAAATTTACTCAAAAGTGTAAGAGTAAACTTACACATGAACCATACTCACAAGTATAAGTCACCTTTGTGAATAGACTTGATAACGAACATGTTAGCAGAGGATGATAAGAGCTATATCTCAATATAATCTGTCCCCTCAAATATGTTTCTGCCATATGGAATTCGTAACAGCTACTGGGAGAAATTTTCGTTCTCATACCATTTGATGCTGATTGGAATCTTGGGTAGAAAATGTCATTGGGAATTTCCATTGAAGGATGCGAAAGAGATTCTTGTCGCCTATGTAAGAAAATGAATACTGCCATTGAGGTAATATCAAGAATAAGTCCAGAGAGATAGACTTCACACAACAGACTGCCAACAGTTCTGTGAGTTACCCTCTTGTCTGTCTTTTCCATCCTAGCCCGTTCAAAACATGGTTGATTCATTCAGCATACCGAATTTACCTTTCCTAAACAGAGAAAACAAAAACCATCTAAAAACACATTCCTGTGATCTCTACTATGTCTCTCTCTTTCCTATCTACCATAAGAAAGCAACAGGAGCAGCAAAGGAACTCCTTTTTTATGGTTTGGAGTGACAGATAATGCCTTTCTATGTCAACTTTCTCCTGTTTGTTCCCTTGACCCTCAACCATCCAGTTGGATTTAGCCGTATGGCCTTTGAGGAATGGGGAGGCTTCGAAGATCGGATGGACTTTTTTTGATTCTAAGAATGGCCTTCTTGTTGGACCATATCTGGTTCTGATTTATTGTTGATGGTTCTGCTAGTTCCCACTGTTGGTATTTTGGTTGGACAGCCATTGCAAGGCTAGTGGTAGTGGGCACTGTGTGCCTCTTATGGCTTCTGAGTTTTGGTGCTGTCTTCTTCACTCTCATTTAAGTTGTTATTTACCACTGCCTCTCTCCTGACCACTAGATTTCTCCCTTGTACTGTGGGGGGGGGGAGGGTAGTGTCTCTGATTGGGTGGTTCATTGGAACATATGTGTGATACAGTTGGTTGCTTTTTTACGGACAAAGGTTTTCCTCTTCTATTCACTAAAATGGTCCTTATGCCTACTTTGCATTTCCTCCCAACAGTTTCCTCTGTTTTTTCGGGGGGTAGCCATGCAGTATTCTTTTTTTTTTGTAAAATATTTTTATTTGATTTTCACAGAGAGATATGACATTAAACATTTATATATTGCGTTGTCCATACATGGAGGCAAACACGTTAGGATACGGTATTGGTAGCCTAGTTTACATAGGCTTGTGTTCCCAGTTAACGCACTTGTAAAACAATTAACATCAAACATAGAACATGTAAACTGCGGCCCTATGAGTTGGAAGGGTGCCTGATAGGTTTGGCTGGTAGACTTGGGCCCTAAGGTATGGCTGGCACCTGTCCTCCTGACTACTCTACAGAAAGTACTGATAGAGTGAGAGGGGGAGAGAGAAGGGGGGAAGTGGGGGGAAGTGTAGAGGGGGTGTCCTGCTCTGACTAACCGGGCCGTGTCGTGACATTGGTTGTAGCTTGCCATTCATGGTGGTTCATACGGGTTTAGAAATCTGTCCAAGGAGGTCCACAACCCCCGTTAGGGTTTCTCCATGGTGTGTTGCGAAGGGTAGTTAAGTCAGCCCCCCTCAAGAAAGTCACCCAGTTCAGCCACCCCTTGAAGGTGGCTTTGAAGGGGTCTTTCCAGTTGGTGAGGACTATTTTGGTTGCTGCTGTTAATAAAAGGTCTAGCAGGTCTCTGTCTCGTTGTGAGTCTAGATCAGCTGTTATGAATGCGGTAGTGAGAGAGGAGAACTCTTCTTTAAGAGTGCAACCTAAGGTGTTGTTTATGAAGAAGAAGACTTTGTTCCAATATTTCTTGACTTTTATGCAACGGAAGATGAGGTGTGCCAGGTCAGCCTGTTTTAAGTCGCAGTTCCAGCACTGGTCGTTTTCTCTCAGGCCCATGGCCGCTAGGCAGGCCGGGGTCCAGTAGAGTTTGTGTAGCAACCAGAATTTAGTCTGGGCTAGGACAGGGAATACCATATTCTTAGAGGGGGCTTACCAGAGGGCGTGTCTTTGTTGTTCCGTGAGGGCAGAGTCACGGTCTGCCTCCCAGAACTTGATTGTTTTGTTGTTCAGCATGGATGTGTTGGGACTGAGAAGTTTGGAGATATGGGAGATCTGGTGGCCCACTATGTTCAGGTTTTGTAAGTATTGGAAGATTGACGGTGTGTGGTTGGTTAAGTATGCTTTGGATACGGCAGTTCTGATTTTGAGGAAGTTGTAGAGTTCTATGTCAGGCATTTTATGTCGGGATTGAAGAGCGCTGAATATAAGGGGTAAACCCCCTTCTTCCAAATGGGCAGTCAACGAAATTCCTGTTTTTGTCCATGAGTCTATGTTTAGGGGATTTCCTCTGTATTTTATCTTTGTGTTTCCCCACAGCGATTCCCACTTGGAGTTTTTGATGCTGTGTTTTAGTAATCTATCCACTCTGAGTAGGTAGGGTGAGTCTGGTGTTTTTGAGTATATGGCTCATGTTCTGTGTTTGTTTGTTTATGGTTAGTAGTGATAGTGGGTCACAGTTGTTAAGTAAGGCTTTCTCTACCTTGAGCCACATCGGTGTGTAATTTGGGTTGGTTGTGACCCAGTATATTCCCTGTCTTGCTATGGATGCGATGTGGAACGTTCTGTGAACAGTCAGGTTTAGGCCTCCTAGGTTTTTATTTAATCTCAGTTTTTTAGGCTTATTCTGGATTTTTTATCTTGCCAGAGGAACTTGTTTAGCAACTTGTCTGTTTTGCGGTGGAAGTCGTCTGATAGTGTAAGTGGAATCATTACCGCAAGGTAATTGATTACCGGAGTGATCATCAACTTAATTGTGTCTACTCTCCCCCACCAGGATACAAACTTGGGTGACCATGCCTTCAGGAGCTTTTTATTTTCCCTAAGGTCAGCTTCTCATTTTGTTCAAGTGTAGATTTGAGGTTTTTCCCGAACTGGATCCCTAGGTACTTGATGAAACCTTGCTGCCATGCGAGGCCTGAGTTTACCAACCACCTCTCTGGTGGTGTGGATGATGAGTGGCATGCAGTCCGATTTGTCTCTGTTGAGTTTGTACCCTGAGTGGGCAGAGTATTTACTGATGGATTCCATTAGGGCTGGTATGGATGTTGTGGGGTCTTCTGTGATATGCAGCTAATTTGGCAGTAACCCCATTTATCTTGACTCCTGCAACGTCACTATTGGCTAAGATATCTCTGATTAGAGGCTCGAGAGCCAGCACAAATAGCGCGGGGGAAAGGGGGCAGCCCTGTCTTGTCCCTCGCTGTAGGGTGAATTGTTCTGAGACTCCCCCGTTAATCGCTATGTGTGCCCTTGGGTCTACGTAAAGTACCATAACTTTCCTTATGAAGTCATTTCCCAAGTAGTAGGACTTTAGGCACTTTTCTAGGAATTGCCAGGACACTCTGATGAAGGCCTTCTCTGCTTCAAGGGTAATTGCCACCGCAGGTTTGTTGGATGTGGATGAGTGATCGAGGACGTGGCAGAGGAGGCTTGTGTTGTCATGTGACATGTGTGTCTTCATGAATCCTACTTGTGAGACCCCAATTAGCTTTGGGAGTAGCGCGTTGAGCCTTGTGGCTATGATTTTGGCGTATATTTTGCAATCTAAATTGATAAGGGAGATGGGTCGGTAGTTCTGGGGGCGTTGCGGGTCTTTGCCTTCCTTAGGGATAACTATAATATTAGCATCCTTCATAGTGTTTGCCACTCTGCCCACCCCCTCACAATGGTTAAACAACTTTTTCATGGTGGGGATTAGTAGAGGCCTGAAGGTTTTGTAGAAGGATGCTGTATAGCCGTCTGGACCTGGAGGCTTGTTATCTTTGAGTGTCTTGATAGCCACCTCAATTTCAGGAGTGCTTATCTCCCTCCCTAATGTGCTTGCCTCGTCCTTGGTTATCTTGGGCAGGTTTAGACGGTTTAAGTATTCTGTAATACTCTCCTGATCTAAAGCGTTGTCCTTTCTGTAGAGGTTCTGGTAGAACTCAGAAAATGTACGCAGTATGTCTTTGTGTTTGGTGTGTGTAATGTTATTTGCGTCCATGATAGAGGGTAGGGTGTATTGTCTCTGTCTATATTTCAGGTAGGTTGCAAGGGACTTCCCTGCCTTGTTGCCTCGCATAGGTTGATCTGTTTGTGTTTGTTGATCCACAGGCCTGCCCTTTCACTCAGAAATCTGTTATACTCGTATTTCTTTTTTGTCAGATCAGTTAGTGCGGCTACGTTACGTGTGTCCATGCTGTGGGTTCCCTCTAGCTTTTTGATGTCTGATTCTAGTCTGTCTAGGTGCGCTCTCGCTATCTTGTTTCGGATTGCCATGCTATCTATTAGAGTGCCTCTGACTGTGGCTTTCAGTGCGTCCCACACCGTGGCTGGGTCCATGTCTGGTGTGTCGTGTTGTATGTATTCGTTGATGGCTTGTTCAATCTTAGCCTTGTCCTCTTGGTTGTTGATGGCAGTATTATTAAACCTCCACCTGCGAGTGGTGTGTTTGTTGTGTCAACCCGTCAATTGTAGGCTGATGGTCGGAGATTGTCCTAGCCGCTATCCCCGTGTGTTCTATTAGGTGGGTGTGGGAGTCTGATATTAGTATATAGTCAATCCTACTGTAGGAATTGTGTGGGTTAGAGTAAAACGTATAGTCTCTGGTGTCTGGGTGTTGTAGCCTCCAGGGATCTCTGAGGTTGAACCTCTTGCACATGTTCTTTAAGCTGTTGTGTGAGGTGGGGGGGTGGATGTGCGCTTGTGTTTTTCTGTCTAGGGTATGGTCGAGTGCCAGATTGAAGTCCCCTGCCACTACTGTCATATCGCTGGGGGGGGGGGGCCGTATCCAGTCTCCTGGCGACGTCCTCCCAGTAACTGGTGTCATCTGTGTTTGGGGCGTATAAGTTCTCTACTTGTATTGTTTCGCTGTCTCTTTTCAACTGTGTTACTAGTATCCTACCCTCCTTATCGTGCTGTTGGTCTTCTATTGTTATATTGGATTTCTTGTTTATGATTGTGATGACTCCTTTTTTCCCCCTGACGCAGGTAAGCATGCTACCTGCCCTATCCATTTTGCCTTGAGTCTGGATGCGTCTTCTAGAGCTAGTTTTGTCTCTTGTAGCAGTATGATATCACCTTTAGTTTTGGCTAAATAGTCTAGGATCTTCTTCCTTTTGACTGGGTGGTTGAGGCCCTTAACGTATAGGGAGACTATCTTGAGGTTAGATGTGAAAGAGGGGTGGATGTTGTGTGTCATGGGGACTTCTGTGTGCGCCACTCGTTCCCCCCCGCCTCCCAGTCTGGTTTGCGCAAGATCTCTCCCTAGAGTGGTGTAGTGCTCCGTGGGCTTTCACCCCCATATACTTGGATTTGTGCAGGCCGCTGAGTCGCAGGCTATAGACATGGGAAAGTGTAGTAGTGTGTGCAGAGTAGTTGAGAGACATAGGTAGTACGTGAACGACAGACTGGACAGACGAGACGGACTGGATGAGATAGACATACAAGACATACAAACAGTGACCCCCCCTTCACCCACCCCCCTCCCTTGCATCCTGAGCGTGCGACAGCAAGATCCTCTGATCCGCCCCCTGAGAGTGTCGCTTTCGGTTACCCCTCTACACTGCCATGGCTGGTTGCCTTAGGTAAAATAGGTAACCCTTAATAGTGACCATTCCTTATACATTTCTAGTTTACGTCGAAACCCCCCACATACTTCCTATGTCTTTAAACGTTAAAAGACGATTCTATAGTAGAAGGATATATAGCAGCAGGTATGAGGTAGCTTCGTAGTATCTGTGCAGTTCTGGGGATTATGGTTGTCCTGAGGTAGATGTGGTTGAGCGGCTCAATTAAGGTCTTCCGTTTCTTTGTTCTTTGGGGCCCTCAGGTTCTCCAGTTCCTAGCTCTGGCGAGGCCCTTCTCTTGCTTGAGCCTGGTTGTGATGTTTCCATGTCTTGTTGTGTTGGGGTCTTTAGGTATCTGCTCAGTTCATTAGGATCTTCAAAGATTAGTGAACTCCCCTTGTTGATTATTTTGAATTTGGTGGGACCCACAAAAGAGAACAGAATATTAGCTTATCGCGTTGGGCCAGGAATCCCTTTCTAATGTCCACTGTGCTTTTGGAGTAATCTTGGGTTAGAATAATTTTGTGTCCGTTCCATTGCATGTTTTGGTTTCTCCGTGTTATCCAGAATATTGCTTCTGTGTGATGCGATCGTAGGGGCTTGCATATAATCGGTCGTGGTCCTGGTCTATTCTTTGATTTGAATGCTGGGACCCTGTCTAGTTCAAAAGGTTGATCCAGTTTAACATTTGTGATTTTCGGGATCAAGTTTCGATGAGGGCCATGCAGGAACCGGCTTCATCTTCTTCCCCCTCTGGCACCCCGAGCATCCTTATGTGGCCCTTCCTGTTGGGGTCATCCAGTTCCACTGTCTGTTTTAGGACTGTTGCTGTGGATTTAGACAAAGCAGCTAAGATTTTGTTTGTGTTTTGGTCAGCATCTTCTATGTCGCTGACTCTCTGCTCTACTGCTGTGATCCTGTTGTTCGCAGCTTGGTTGTCTGCCCTGGCCGCTGCAATTTCTAGCTGGATTGCGTCCGTGATTTGTTTGGTAGACTTGGCAAGGTCGTGTACTTCGGCTAGTTTCTTCAGGATCATATCAAGTGTGGCGTTCAAATCTGCTCTTTGTTTTAAGGGAGAGTCTGAGGGGGAGTCTCCCCTGTTCTTCTGTGATTGCTGGCCAGCCATCATTTGGAGACCTCTTTTTGTTTGTAGTAGCTGGAATCTTTGGTCCACTTTTTGCCCAGTTGGACGACCTGCTTGAGCTTTAGTTGCCATTCTTATTTTTTCAGGGCTGTGCTGTGATTTGATCGGGGTCTGTGGTTTGGTTTCCTTCCTTAGTACGTCGCTGTCCGCTCTACTCCTTGGTTGTTTACCGTACGTAGAGTACCCGTGGGGTCTTCCCTGTTTGCTGGTACTGGTACTGGTATTTATTGTTTAGTGGTCACCGGCTGTTAGAGATCATTCCGGAGTGTCCACTGGGTAAACAAAGGTGCAGTTGTTCTCCTATTCGATGTGCCGCTTAGTGTGGTTGTTGTGCTGGCTGGTTGTCCTCTTTTTACCACGATAGCGGTACCCTTGCGTTCGCCTTTGCGTTGTTTTCGTCCTTGCTGTGCTGTTGCTCCTGGTCATAGGTGGCCCTGACTGAAGTAGCCATTGGAGGAGAGTCGATTCCCCCCGGGATGTGCACCCGATGGTCTCTATTGTTGGGTCTGTATACACCCCCTCTGTATCGGCGCTTATATCTCTCCCCTAATGCTGGTGCGGGTTTGTGGTTAAGGCCGTGTTCTTTCTTGCCCTGTTTTTTCTTGGGAGTGCGCTGATCCCCCCTCGCACCCACACACGACCACTGGAATTCACCGAGAGTGCTGGCTATGGTCTACATGTGCATATGTTTATTACGTATTATTTCTCCGAGATGCACAGGCTTCTTAAAGCTTTCACTTTTCACTTTTCTCGTACTTTTCTTCACCCGCACTGTATCGTCTTGCTCTATGTTTAAGATGGCGTCTCCCAGTGTTGAGTTTCGCTTTCTTCTGTCTGCGCGGGTCGGGGGAAGCCCTACCCCTGGTCGGCTTGTTCACAGGAAGGTAGGTGTTATGGTGCTGGTCTGGTGGTACACTAACCTCGTATGAGCGCCTTGGCGATTCAGCTCACTCGCTGCTACGATACTTGGCTCCTCGCTTCCTCTATCTCCTCTGCTTTAGCGTCCCGTCGCCATCTTGGATTTAATGCGACTTGGGCACTTGTAGGGTCTGATCTGCCCCACTGTAGCCCGTTTGGTCTCTGCACACTCTCTTGCCCCATCCCTTCCACGCTGAGCTTGTGAGATTGTGAGATCACCCGGCACGTGCTAGGGTAAGTTGCGTGTCTCCTTCCGATTATTTGTTTACGGTGGGGCACCGCCTAATCCACGGTGTCGGCCCCCACGGTGGTGTTGGTTTCGGTATCACTGTAGGGTGCGGTTGCTAGCCTGGTTGTTGTGCGGTGGTGCGCTAGGTCTCTGCAACCCCTTCCCCTGTTCCTTCCACGCTGAGCTTGTGAAATCACACGGCACTTGCTAGGGTAAGTACCATGTCTCCTTCCGGTTATTTGACCAAGATGGCGGCCCTCACGGTGGTGTCGGTTTCGGTTTCATTGTAGGGTTCGGTGCCTATTCTCGGTACGGCTGTTAGCCTGGTTGCTGTGCGGTGGTGCGCTAGGTCTCTGTCCCCACTTGCCCGGTACATTCCCCGCTGTGCTTATGAGTTCACACGGCACTTGATCGGGTGAGTTGTGCGTTTCCTTTCTGAGTATTTATTTACCAAGATGGCGCCCCCACGGTGGTGTCGGTTTTGGTTCTGTTGTGTGGTCCGGGACCTGTTCTCAGATCAGTTGCATGCCTGATTGCTGTACGGTGCAGGGCTAGATCCGCTCGCGGTGGGCTGATTTCGTGTTGCTGTGATTCTCTCTTCTGACTCCTCCTTTCCTGTTATAGCTTTCCGGTGCCTTGGATTCCTATGAGTCCTCCAGGTTCTCCATCTTGTCTCGCCGCATCTCTGAGATTGGGAAGTTATCGGGTCTCATTCTTCAGCTCTGCCTCATTGCTCGATGTCCCCTTTTCGCTCGTTCTCTGCTCGGTACCTTCCGGCGTGTGTAGGCGATTTTCGCGATGCTTAGGGTTCTTGTTTCGGGTTAAATTGTTTGGCTCCTCTCAGGGAGATGCGGAGCTCTGGATTCAGGCAAGCTGCCACATTGCCGTCCAAGCCACGCCCCCTTGGGCATGCAGTATTCTAATTTGCATGCTGGTCTGTTGTCTTCTCTTGCGGACCCTGTTAGGTGGATCATAGCACTCTTTTGAGGCTCTTTGGCAAGAGACTATGGGCAGTCAGAGTTGCTTGTTGCTTAAGCTCACTTGGTACCTTGGTAGGCAATGCTTGGTCCTGTTTGTATCATCTCAGCTGTTTTGCAGCAAGGGACTCTCTGCCAGAATTTGGGATCTTTGCTGGGAAGCTGATTCTGCACGTTTTTTTCACTCTTGTTTGGGTTGCCCCTGACTAGTGCATTGGAGGTTTTGGTGTGAGACTCCGGGTTGTTCTTCGACTTCTCTGTGGTCAAAGGGCATCTGTTTGTGTACATCCTAATTTTATAATGAATGTGACCAGGAAGACCGATGAGCAAATAATGCCCTATTACTTACTAATAATCTTCAATACTCTGAATCCTTGTCATCCTCATCACATTCCTGGGTTAAATCCATTCTGCCCCTTTTTCATCTGCCTATGGTTTGGGTGTGCTTGGTAGTACAGCAAGTGTGCTGCAGATCACTCCTTCTTCTGGCAGACAGGAAGCTTTTCTACAAATCCCTCTAATCCGCACCTCTTGATTTGGTGGCAGATCTTTCTCGTATCTCTCCCCATTCCATTGGAACAAACTCCCTCTGCAAATTTGCCTATGTCTGGAGCAGGGCATTTTCAAAAGACTTCTGAAGACGTGGCTGCCTTAATGTATTCTGCAGGCCTGAGTTAGTAAAGTGCCAAGATGCACCTTTTGGTGTGTCATTGTGCTATAATAAGTGGCAATAACATGACATAACAAGGGAAGGTGCCATACTCATGGACAATGGGGATATGTTTTTGTTTCTATCTGTTGAAGGAAACATACACAATTTCTTAAGGACTATGAGAGAGAGACTAGGGGTCAGATTAGTGAAGATTACATATAAGTAATCGGGGCCCTAAAGCTTTTATACCAAGAACAACTATTAACTGACATATACAACAGGACATATTTACTTGACAACTGTTAAGCAGTGGGCTAATCAAAGAAACCAATCAATGTTTATGAATATTTGAAATCCCTACACCATAATTTTCATTCCTGTTTGCAATTGCACTATATGCTTCTTTTCCTGAAAGTATGCAGTTCGTTAATTTGACAAAATAGTTTTAGCTTTACTAAACTCCAACACAGAGCTAAGGCATCAAATACATTTCCTGGGCATGCAAATAAAATGTAAACTTGAACTGAAAGTTTGAAAGCCTTGTGTTAAGTTTAGCATGACACAAAGCAGACTAGTTGGAAGAAAGTTTTATAGAGTAATTAATGTCAAGCTTTTGGAGCAGGTTTTCAGGGAACAACCGCCTTTTACTGGATTTATAGTAAGCGCTTTTAGAGTTCAGTTCACCTTGTATAAACAAGGTACATTTTAAGCCATGGTTTTGGCGGGGCTTTGTAGACTCGTCTGCAGCTTTCATGCTCCATCATGCAGTGGCCGCGCTACTCGAATCATAGGTCTCAATGCAGAGGTGTAGTAAAGGTGCCATGCCCTCTAATGCAAACACGGAAAGTGATCTCTGACTAATGTCTGCTTTGCAAAATACAGAAATAATGAAGATTCAGGGACCACTCGTGGACCTGTGCCCCAGTACCACAACACCAGCTGCACCACTGATAACGATGCCCTTCAATGAGCAGAGACTGTCTTTTGAGATAACAATTACTTTAGTGCATAGATCCGATTCTTTACATTTAACTAATTGTTTACAGCGCTTAATTTAGGAGTGTGTTAAGTCGGGTTCATGCATACAGTTCTTCGTACTACTTTGGAAAAATGTACACTTTAAGGGAATGTTAAAAATGGGAGTATCTAGTTGGCAGTGGTATGCACCCTCTCAAAGTAGTCAGGGTAAAGGAGTTACATACCCAAGAAAACCCCTGCTCACCCCCTTGGTAGCTTGGCACTAGCAGTCAGACCTACCTCAGCAGCAATGTGTAAAGTATTTGCACATAACACAGTGAAAACACTACAAATACACACCAGACCAGTTTAGAACATTAAACAATCTTTATCTAAAGCAAGCAAGATCAAAATGACACAAATCCAACATACATAAGCAAAGATATCACTTTTTAAAGGTCTAAGCAATTCTGTCCATAGAACTCTATGGATGCGGTTGATTTAGCACAAAGTACCTTTGATGTGCCAAAAACCAAGACAAAAAACAGCCATAAAGGAGGGACGCATTGGAAAATAAACACTAGCGATGTGTCGAATCTTGAGTCTTCCAGCCGGGGACCGGGGATGCATCAATTCCTTTAGCCGCACAGCAGGTCCTGCGTCAGAGCAGGGGTCTCAGTTATCAGAGACTCGGTGCTCTGAACTCGGGCTTTGGTGATTCTTCGGGCCATGAACAGGCGCTGCATCAATTTTTCAGTCGCACCACGGCGATGCATTCATTTTTCAACTGCACAGCAAGCTTGCTGTGGAAAAAACAGCGCTGGAAAGGCGATGCGTGGATTTTCATCTCTCGAAGCAGCCAAAACATCTCCAAGGGCCCAGAACTGGAGTTGGCATGACTTAGGAGGTCACAATTCCCAGCAGGGAAGTTCAGGAAAGCTGCAGATGAAGTCATTGATGGTCCTGAGACTTCCAACAGGACCACACACAAGCCATTGGAGAACCATGAAACAGTAGGATTCAGAAAGCAATGTCCAGTTCTTTCACTGCCCACAGACAGAAGCAGCAACTGCAGGCCGACCCAGCAAAGCAACACACAGCAAAAGGCAGTACTCCTAACAGCCCTTCTTCTTGGCAGAGTCCTCAGTCCAGAAATGTTCTAAAAATGTGGGATTACAGGTCTAATACTTGCATCCCTTTTGGCCTTTGAAGTAGGCATTCTTCAAAGGAAAGCATTTGTAGTTCACAAGATCCTAACTTGGCCCTGACTTGGCTCCAGGCATACTACAGAGGGTGTGGAGACAGCATTGTGACAGGACAGGCAGAGGCAAGTCTGAGACATGGTTACATGCCTACTTATGTGAGTAAAGGGGTGTAGGTGCCTACATTGGGATATGATTTGAATTAGGTACAGATTGTAAGTTACAATTAACTCAAGGGGAGAAGTCAATCATCCTGATGTGTAGCTAATACATCAAAATCGAATAAATCAAGATTATGAAATCACATATAACAAATTTGAACACATACACAACATATAGACAACAAAACACGAAGGTGTATCTAAAAAAATGAATTTTATCAAAAGTTTTTTTTTAAATAATTCAACAGAGCAGAAAATAGGAGATGCAGGTACAACAAAGTTGATGCCAAATTAATAAGTGTCACAGCAAAACCTAAAGAAACATCTATCCCAAATCAAGACGAATTAAGCACTGCAGGGATAAGATGATAGTGTCGACGTTTCGGTCTCTTAAAACACAGTTTCCGAGACCATCCTCAGGACTGATGTCACTTATGTACTGCTAAGAACTGTAGTGTAATCTGGTAGTACATAAATCGTGGCTGTTCGTCAGATTGATTTCGACTTTTACAGACACCAGAGAGACTGCTCAATAATTGAGTCAAGCAGCCTTAAATAACTTCAATCCAGGATATTGCTACATTGGATAAGGTCAAAGCCACATCGTCTTAAATACTCCCTTGATGCGACGAGGCTTCGTCATCTAAAGGTCCATATTTTCCTAAATAGAGTGGTTCACACTTGGTCCCATCGGATTAGCGCCAATTACGTCCACCATTCACGTTCCTAGTTGTTTGTCATCATCAACAGGAGGCACGCGATTTATGTACTACCAGATTACACTACAGTTCTTAGCAGTACATAAGTGACATCAGTCCTGAGGATGGTCTCGGAAACTGTGTTTTAAGAGACCGAAACGTCGACACTATCATCTTATCCCTGCAGTGCTTAATTCGTCTTGATTTGGGATAGATGTTTCTTTAGGTTTTGCTGTGACACTTATTAATTTGGCATCAACTTTGTTGTACCTGCATCTCCTATTTTCTGCTCTGTTGAATTATTTAAAAAAAAACTTTTGATAAAATTCATTTTTTTAGATACATCTTCGTGTTTTGTTGTCTATATGTTGTGTATGTGTTCAAATTTGTTATATGTGATTTCATAATCTTGATTTATTCGATTTTGATGTATTAGCTACACATCAGGATGATTGACTTCTCCCCTTGAGTTAATTGTAACTGACAATATGTACCTAATTCAAATCATATCCCTTGTAGGCACCTATACCCCTTTACTAAATTACCCAAGCCCTCAAGGGTTACTTTGGGTCGCTCACTTTTTGATAATCATTACTTATGTGAGTGGCACAATCAGTGCTGCAGCCCCACTAGTAGTATTTGATTTACAGGCCTGGGCACACACAGTGCACTTTACTAGAGACCTACCAGTAAATCAAATATGCCAATCACCGAGAAACCAATTACCAATAAAATCCAGGGAGAGAGCATATTCACTTTAGCACTGATTAGAGGTTGTAAAGAGTCCAGAGTCCTAGAGTTAACAAAAAGAAGGTCAGAAAAATAGGAGGCAAATGGCAGACATTCTTGGGATAAATCTGCAAAATGGTTCAGGTCCAACAGGGATGTACCTATTGTCTTCTAATGCAAAAGATGTACTGAATTCACTTGCAATGTACTAGAAAGAGTGGTTTGCTTCAGGTGAATTACGATGAAACTATGGAGCCTATTTTTGCACAAGGGGCTTTCTTTGTCTACACATGTTCTTTGCAAAAAGTGACCAAATTATTGAGAGCCGGAGTACCAAATATAGCTCCTCACCAAGTGTAAGCAACAGGATTATACTCTACCCTAAAACATCTTGCGTGGCAAATGTATCTTCTAAATGGATGGAACATTATAAAACTGTGCTCAACCCTCCCTGGTCTGGAAGCAATTAATTTGAAGGACACTTAATCAGTTGCCTTTCTTCCTCCATCCAGGCCTTATACCCTGTTATATTAATGACCCACTGTAAGCAAGCCGAGAGACCCACCAAGAACGAACTCGGAGCCATAAGAACCAACCAGAAACCCCACGAATCAATTTAGCTTGGGGCAAAAAGTGAGACCAAATCTCTAATGGTGACCTCGGGCGCGATGATGATCATCACTAGTGGGTCTGGGTACAACTGAACATGTATAGACCATAAATCGAGAAACACAGACTTGGACAGACATGGCTACCTGCGTCTTAACAGCAAGGCCCTAATGAACGAAGATGAAAGCATCTGCCCACCTTCACCATGTGTTCATGGAATGCCAGGGGGCTCACAGAATCAACCAACAAAAAAGAGGCAATCTCATTTGTAAGTTTGTTTGACAGTGTCTGTGCAAGAAATGTGGGCCCTGGACTGAGCCCCCTGGCAGGATTTCAAGGTGTTTAAATCTCTGACAAACTCATCTACAGCAGAGGGGGTCACGCATCAGTGGGATTCTCTAGTTATGTGAAGATTGAGCTGGTGGCAGCAACATCCATTTCTAAAAGAGGGAAAGCGACTACATCATGATTTGTGTAACTCTGACCCAAAAAACTTTAGACCGGTGTAGGAAGCATTTATCTACATCTAGCGAAGCCCAAGCATGATACAACATTAGCTCTGTTACTCCCACTGCTGAGAGAACTAAAATAGACCAACACTGACTCATTATGGCTACTAACGGGAGATTTCAACACCAATTTAATTAATATAGGGCCATATGTATCAAAATCGTCTTTCGCGATTCTCAAATAGCGATTTTTTGCGAATCGCTATTTGAGAATCGCAAAATGCTATGTATGTAGGATTTGCAATACATTTTGCGAATCCTACATATTCCTTAATTGCGAATCTCAAATTGCAATTTGCAATTAAGAAATAACTTCCCATTCATTCCTATGGGCCTAGAGGCCCATAGGAATGAATGGGAAGACATTCTCAATTTGCGATTAGCAATTAGAGAATCGCAAATTGAGAATGCAATTTCAAGGGTGCAAAGGTGTCAAAAGGACACCCTGTTGCCCCTTGAAATAAGCATGGGTGCACATGTGGCGCACATACATGCCCTAAGGGCATGTATGTGATTGCACTTTGAAAAATGCAAAAAAGTGCATTCTTCAAAGAAATCGCAAATTACCACCAACTTGAAGTTGGTGGAATTTGAGATTCCTTAAGGCCAAATTGCACTTTTTTGGTGCTCTTACATTGTATTTCAGGAATCGCTAATTTTGCAATTCCTTATTTTGCACGCAGATTTGCCTAGAGGCCCATAGGAATGAATGGGAAGACATTCTGAATTTGCGATTAGCAATTAGAGAATCGCAAATTGAGAATGCAATTTCAAGGGTGCAAAGGTGTCAAAAGGACACCATGTTGCCCCCTGAAATAAGCATGGGTGCACATGTGGCGCACATACATGCCCTAAGGGCATGTATGTGCTTCACATTGCACTTTGAAAAATGCAAAAAAGTGCATTCTTCAAAGAAATCGCAAATTACCACCAACTTGAAGTTGGTGGAATTTGCGATTCCTTAAGGTCAAATTGCACTTTTTTGGTGCTCTTACATTGTATTTCAGGAATCGCAAAATTTGCGATTCCTTAAATGCAATTGCAAAATAAGGAATCGCAAATTTTGCAATTCCTTATTTTGCACGCAGATTTGCCTTCATACATACCATTTAGCAAAAATGTGATCGCAATTTTGCTTGATACATATGGCCCATAGAGTCTAACAACAGCTGGCAGAAGCTCGAGGGCCAAACAAGTAATATCCCCGAGGTGAAGGCCCAATTCCAAAGACCAGATAAACATGGAAAGAACTCAATTTGGCCCTCAATAATCTGTGATTAAGCCTCCTAAATGGCAGATTTAACACAGATTTGCCAGTGTCCTATACACGTTCCTTTCCTAGTAGATTAGCAGCACTGGATTATACATGGATGTCAATAGCCCACTTTCAGTTTATTAGCAAATTCAAGGTGCACCCCTCCTTAGCGAGTGACCATGCGATGCTGAAATGCACGATGGAGCCTTGGAGTATTCGCTGCACCAAGCAGAATCACATAGGCATTCAGGAGGAACTTGAATCAATCAAGAGAATAAACTGATTCATGAAGGTTCAGGAGGGGCTAAAACTAACAATGAAAATGTTCCTAAAGGATTTAACAAGCAAAGCAGAAGGGGCCATTACAATTAAGGATCCATGGAGTGTGTGGATCACATTCCTTGAAGAGGCTGAAACGAGCAGCAACATACAAGAAAGACCACGGAGCAGCTAACAGGGGGCGAATTAATGAAGTTTAAGAAGGAAATAATAAAACTAAAGTGGCAACTAACAAAGCTCTTAGAACAGTGCCAGAGTAATGCCGATAATTAACACGCCAAAAACAAAGTTAACAGGATAAGAACAAGAAACTGATACATGCACAAAAATCAGGAGGAAGAAGTGAATCAATGTGTGCAACCCCATGAGATCATCAGATCAAAACCCCAGAGGAAATTCTGAGCTTGCATAAATGGCATGGAGTGAACCACATCCCACGAAGGCGTTCCTGATATTCTGCTAGCACAACAGGAAGCTTTCATTAAAAAAATTAATCAACGATCCTGCCAGGGGCGTCTCCTCCACTAGGGCGGAGGAGCGTCACCCCACTGCTTTCTCTACTTCTCTGCAGTGCGAGAAGTAGAAACATAAAATGGTAATAACTACCATTTTAGGTTTCTGCTTCTCGCACTGCGACAAAGCAGAAGGGTTTTTTGGGGGGCGGGCAGGTGATCGGCACAGCTCTCTGGCAGGGGAGGAGTGGTTTGCCCATTGCTGAGAGCGCTGAGGCCCCAGGGGCTGACCAAACCAGTCATGCACACTCTATAGTTCTCCATGCATGCTGCAATGCAGCCTACATGAAGAACATGGCCTTCCCGTAAGCCCCTTCCTAGGCGGCGGCCCAACCTATCACAACGCTCCACTGGAGCATTGTGATTGTCTTAGTGGAGGGGAGGGAGGCTGCCTGCTTCCTGAGGACGTGGGACACGGCCGGCGAAAAGGTAGGTTTACATTTTTTATTTATTAATTACATTAACACCCCTGTGCGACTCCCCACTCCACGTGCGGACTCCTCCCACCCCCCACTCGAACCCCCTCCCACCCACCCCTCCCGCGAGACATGCCAGCCGCGACTGGATCCTGCACCGATCACCTTCCAGCTCACAAAAGTTAACACGAAACCGCATATCAAGAAGAAAAGGTGATTGGCTTTATGCAGGCAAATGGGGCACCCTGTCCAAATGGCATTCTAGCAGCCATATTGTTGTTGTTGTTGTATATGTGTGGTGATATGTATTGTGCAACTTGGAACCATTCCCATGTCACTGGGAATGTTCCAGGTACAGGGTTCCAGCACAGGCGGTTATTATCTTGCCATCGACCTGCCTGCTGGGACGGCTCTCCCTATCCTCAATAAACTACGCTTAAAGAACTTACCCTCTGTGTCCAGATAACATCATTTCAATATGCTTTCTTTCGACAACCAGTGTCATAAAATCATTAAAAAGACAATATGATTAAAAAAAACATCCATATTAGACATAGAATACAGAAGCATGATACAAACGGTATGCACAGCACAGGCGGTCCGTAAAAGTACACTATTGTACCGCCATAGGAGATACGGTTGCCGAAAACTACATGGTAAAAACTGTTATACAATTCATCAATAAAAGCATGCACGAGTTGCAATAAATATAATTAAAGAATAGCAGCATAATAATCCCTCCTAGATTGCTGTAGGCCCGATATAAAATCCCCTTAAGATTAACAACAGGGAGAGCTGATTGTAAAGTGCATGTGCAAAAGCCGTACACGGCCTAATGGCCTTCAAACACTGTTGCAATTCCATCTTGGCAATAGTTGGTTTGGGATTAGGCCGCTCTTGACAAGATCTTTTGTCTAATTAGCCAAGTATGGCTAAGAAATTTTGCCACACCACACGCAAAGAGGGGTCTAGGGTCGGACCTAAGAATTCACAGGGTGGCCCGATGGTCCTGTGTGCCTAACTGTCGGCATATAGGTTTTAGCCACTTTGACCTCAGAGCGTGGTATGAGGGACATGCAAACATAACATGCGCAACACTTTCCAACGGGGCCCTGCAGCATGGACAATCCTTGGATGTCTGTTTGAAGGAGTGCCATTTTGCAGTTGTCTCACAGACAGGAAGTGTGCAGAGCATGAAATGAATATATAACATGCTATCTGTCGGGAGCTGAATGAAATCTAAATAAAGCTCTAGGCATCTGGTCTGCTTATGTAAATAAAATTCTGCTGTCAAACTACCAACATTGAGTTTGCATATTTCCTGGCAGTCCACCCAATCCAAATACAGCCGTTTAAACTCCTCTTTACTTGGTAGTTCTTGCCTATCCCACTGAGCTTTAAGCCTTAAACCTAACAGTGTTTTCCTAATGTCTGAGAGCCATCCTATTTTACGGCCAACATCTAATTGTGTGACCTCAGTGAGGGCTTCAGCTTACATAGAGAGCTCAGGGGTCAGCCTTATGTGCGCCCAGAAGAGCAATGGACATAGTCTTGCAGTATCCTTGATCGACCGCCTGTCCATGTTGAGCATTAAAGGTACAAGAAAAATGTTACGGGGCAGCATCACCAAGTCCCTAAGGAACTTATGTTCAGATCTACAGAAATCGTCAACATTGTCAAAACCCCATAGCTCAGCTCCATAAAGAGCTGTGCTAATTGCTTTGGCATCATAGTCCGTGAAGGCCGGAGCAAGTGGCCTACTGTGTGAGAGGCGGTGTTCTTTTCCTAATATTCACGCCATTCGTTTATGCCCCATGAGCATCTTTGCTACATGGGGCCTCCATATTTAAATGGGCCCCAACAAATGGGTAGCGGTACTATCTCCTATTCTTAAATCTAACATCCTCAAAAAATCAATTCTAGAAAACTGGAGAGGTTCAATCTTAGTACCAAATCATAAAAAAAGAGATCGCACAAGCCGAGAGAGCTATAGGATGAACGCCTTATTGGACACAGAGGGAAAATGCTACGCAAACATTCTAAGTATGGAACTGGAAAAATGGTCAGAGGAAAAAAAACTGATTCCGCCATGCCAAACGTGATTCAGAAAAGTCTGTCATAAACAGGACAACCTGCTCTGTAATACCCATCTGATAGAAAAAGCAATGTGGGTAAAAAACAGATCTTTATACCTCAGATTTGTTGACTTGCAATAGCCTTTGACAGTGTTTCACACTGCAAACTCAAGTCAAACTGAACAAATAGGATATTCCACCTCCCTTATTCAATGCCATATGATCACTATACTCGGGCACATGGTTAAAAGTAAAGGAGAGCATCCGCTAGAATACATCCACAAAGGTTGAAACCAACAAGAGCCTAGATCAAGGATGCATGCTTGCACCCCTATTATTCAACCTATACCTGAATGGCCTGAAAGATTACTTGGAAGAAACAAGAGCATTTCCCCTGAAGATAGCAGGCCACAAAATATAGTTGTTGCAGTATGCTGACAACGCAGTGCTATTAGATCAGATACAAATTGGACTCCAGAGACAATTTGATACCATGGTGAAGTATTGCGACTACAACTATCGGCGGATTAACAATGCATAAACCGAAGTAGTGATTGCTAGTCACAAGATAATACAGAGTGGAGCATGGAGCACAAATACTTGCCCAGAAAGCAGCCGCCAATTCTTTAACCCGGGATTTGTTCAAGCTAAATAGATCAATTCAGAGCCCACATCTACAGCAGCTCTGAAAGGTAGTGACCAGCAAAATGCTACCTACCATTGCTTATGGTGTCCTTTCTTTCAGAGGCTAAATGGGCAATTGGCTAGACAGAGCTCAAGTCATCACCTACTTGAAAATCTTTGCTTTGCCAAATTGTATGACTCATTCCCAAGTACATATAGAATTCAATCTAACCTCTCAACAAGTGATACTTCATGCAAAAGTTCTGGCCTACTGCTTGAAAGTAAAACAGGCATCTCTCAGCAACTTAAAACATATTTGACAGCCAGTAATACACGGGGTGGAATCAAACTGGCACAGGTACAAGGAATAGCTCTCTGATAGATCTAGAAGCACAAGAGATATGGGCTGCTAAGCTTCCTCCAAAACATATAGCAAAACTGCCTCTAAAGCAAGCAAAGTTAATATCCCTGGATCAAGATTTGAAAGCCCTGAAAGGAAAGTCCCATGGTAGCTGGGCTACATGATTCGGGATCATTCCTTATTTAGCACTCCCAACCACTGGCCAAGGACATTAAAATAAACTTAATAAAATGAAGACTTGGCATGATCCCTCTTAAAACATACTGATACAGAAGATGTGGAGGTGATGAAAACAGGCTATGTAGAATATGTGCTGTGAGAGCAGAATCATGAACTCAAATAATCTGCATTTGCAAACCGCTCCTCCTATAAAGAAGATTCTGGCTGAGCCGCACTAGGAGCTTTAAATACTCACACCTGTAACAAAGCCATGCTCTGCTGCTTTAAAGGAGAATCAACCCAGCTGTCAGCATGCTTGATGAAATTCTTCAAGGCAGCGACTCAAATGCGGCAAGTAGTCAGGGAACATCTCCAAGGCACCCAAGGTACCCCTCAAAGCAATGGCGATTGCAGCACGCTAGCAGTGTTCCCGGCCCTACAATAGCTTACAGATAAACATCTTAGCAAAATGCATTTTTCAGCCTCACTGAGGTTTGAGAATCACTGGATTCATGACTAAATATTGTGGACTAATAGCACAAAGCTCTTTAGAGGACAATTGCAATTTTTGTAACACTGCGGGGAGCACCCCATAGTACTCATACTGGGGTATACCCTGTTAATGTCCTGAGTGGACTTTAGAGAAGTCAAAGGTATCTAGTGGGGACAGATATGATATCTACGCAAACAACAAACTGTTTCTACAGGCCCACCTGAACACAGTGATTAGCTCCCAGGGAGCAACAGCCATAGGGCCATTTATGACTTTTGGAGGTGCAGTGGCGGGTAGCAAAAGTCGCTGCTGCGCGCCTGCCAGATTACAACTTAAAAGTGGACTGGCGGACATGAGGGCGGCGTGGCGGTCCTGTGATGGTGTCCGTTTCAAAGGCGGAAGTGCCTTTGAAAATCGCACTGCAATGGGAATGCCACACAAGGTTCCTACATGGCATTGACTGTTATATCCATGTCATGCAGGAAATGGTGTGCATGCAAATACTGGTAACATGGCATGAGGCACCAGGAGGCCCTGTCGAACCATGAAAATTGTGGTGGAGAGGGAACTCGTAATATGCTTTGCGGGACCACAGCGTTCTTGCCAAGCATAAATCAGCCTCAGGACTACCATCCACCTCCAGGGAACGGCCTTTCCCTAGTGGTGGTGGCGGGCCCATAGTAGTCCAAACGCCCCGGTAATAATGGGGAGGTTGGACCGCTGATGTGGAGGTGGCTGGACTGCCACGGCAGCGTCACCTCAACCTCAGACTGGTAATTGGGCCCTTAGTGCTTACTAACTAGTGGTACATGGGGACATCTGTGAGATATAGGAGGGCTCAACACCTCTCCCGGAAGGAGCACAAAATGGGTGCGAGGCAAGAGGGCCTGGTTCACCCACTTCTCCCGAGGTCACAAGTGGTGGAGACCCTTAAAAACCTTAAAACTGAAAGAGATACAGTGGCTTGTTCGAATCGGACATGCGCAGGCCTTTAGACAGGTAGGTAACCAAAGGTCCCCAGACATATTAAAAAATGGGATATATGCGGGATGGTTGTCTGCCATGCACTCCATTGTAATTGCATGCCATAGCCTTGCATGCCTTTGAGTCAGCGATGGTGCCTCTTTACGTTTTGACGTGCAGCCACAGCCAATTTCGCTGCCCCCAAACAAAGCCACATTACCATCTGGTCTCCAATTGTCTGACGTTTAACAGAATCCTCCCTCAGCCCCAGAGGGGCAAAGACGGGATTATTGGGCACTGGCTACACCAAATCATCTTTCATTGAGGCCAAAATTTTGGACCAGAAACAGACAATGGTCAGGCAGTCCCACCAAATGTGCCTAAAATCAACCATCATACCGCACCCTCTCCAACATTGATCAGACAAGTAAGGGAAGATTTTTTTAAAGTTTGGTTGGGTATAGATACCAATCATGTAATAGCTTATAATGAGCCTCCTTCATACCTGTTGAGTGATTAAACAGAGGGATATATCCCCAAAATTTGAACCACTATGTCTCTGGGATGGAGCCCCCCATGATTCGCTCCCAGAACTCCATATGTCATGGTCTCAGGGTGTGTAAAGTGTCTAACAATAGTGCATAGAGAAATGCAATACACCCATTAGTGACATTTACCCTCCTAGCAAATTTCTCAATAGGTCAGCTCCCTGGTTGCAGCCGCCTGTACCCTTGGTTGAGCACCCAATGGTTTAACTGATTATAGCGAAAACATTCTGTGGGCAGTTGTTGGAAGTCCCATTGACAATTCTCAAAGGTTAAAATGTCCCAATTGTGGAATAGGTTGGAGATCACCAAATAGCACTCAGCTCTCCAGATAACAAAGGGGCCCGGTTGTAGTGCCGGGGTGAAGGCCGGGTGAATCTGAGTAAATGAAGAGGAGAAGGTCATCCATGATGGCCCTTTATTCATGTCATCTCAAACCCTGAGAGTGGTAATTGTGGGGGTGCTCAGATATGCATTAGGGTGTGCTCTTCTTTAGGCTTCCGCAACAAATCCCAGATATTTCTCCCCACCACACCTCTATCCATATGGAGACAGACTTGTGTGCAGACTACTCAGGAATCACGTTCAACTGCGCTGCCTTATAGTACAAATTTATTTATTTATTTATTTGCGAGTTTTTATAGCGCTATGAATAGACTCCCGAAGGAGTATCTCCGCGCTGTTGGCAACCAGTAACGCAACTGACAAAGAGCATTTTAATTAAAAGAGAGTGCTGTGGGGTTCAGAGTCCAGCAAATGAACAACTAAACTGAGCTAAACAGAAAGGTTTTCAGACATTTTCTGAATTGAAGGTGGTTATGACACTGTCTTAGTGAGAGTGGGAGGGAGTTCCAAAGATTGGGACCTACTACAGACAAGGCCCTACCACCTAGTCTGGATTTGGTTATCCTAGGAACATTCAGTAACAACTGGTCACTGGATCTAAGGGATCGAATAGGGGCATAAGGAACAAACTTGCTGGCTAGGTACTCTGGTCCCAATTGATTAAGTCCCTTATGGATAACGCAGCAGGTCTTAAACTTCACACGTTGGCGTATTGGTAGCCAGTGTAATTTTTGAAGTAATGGTTTTGAGGGGGATCTAGGGGGTACATTTAACACCAGCCTAGCTGCGGTATTTTGCACCACCTGCAAACGGTCTAGAACCTCCTCATTTGCACCTGCCAGAAGACCGTTGCAATAATCAAGTCTGCTTATGACCAGAGCTTGAACTAAGGTTTTCCTATGAGAGTCAGGGAGAAAAGGAAAAATCCTACGGAGCAGACCAATCGCATGGAAACAAGATCCCACAGTGATATTAACATTATGCTTCATGGTCAGCTCCGGCTCCAATCTGACTCCCAGATTCTTGATTACTGTTTTGGGCTCAGGAACTGGGCCCAAGTCTGAAGGCCACCAATCGGGGGACCATTGAATCCTGGCTTCCCCGAAGAGCATCACCTCCGTCTTTCCAACGTTACATTGAAGGAGGTTGGAGGACATCCATCTAGCAACTGCCTTCATCCCATCGGAAAAAGATTGTATTATTTCCGGGGAAAGATGTTTAAAAGGGAAGAGCAGCTGCGTGTCGTCAGCGTAGGACACTGGATAGAATCCAAAAGCTCTAGTAACATCTGCCAAGGGAGCCACGTAGGTATTAAATAAAGTCGGGCTCAAACAAGAGCCCTGTGGTACTCCCTTGGTGATGTTGACCTCTTCCGACCTAAACTCACCCATGCTGACAGATTGGGTGCGGTTGGAGAGGAAGCTCTTGATCCAGTCCAGTGCCCTGCCGCCGATTCCACTCCTGGACAGTCGTTCGATCAGAATGGTGTGGGAAATCGTATCGAACGCTGCCGATAAATCTAGCAGCACCAGGACAACAGAGTAGCCCCTGTCCTGGTACAGCCGCAGATCGTCCGTTATCGACAGCAAGGCCGTTTCCGTGCTGAATTTTGGCCTAAAGCCTGACTGAGATCGATCAAGGCTACCAGACTGTTCCAGGTAGGTGGATAGGTGCTTATTGGTGTGCTTTTCAATAATTTTCCCTAAGAATGGTAGGAGGGAAATAGGCCTCAGGTTAGACATGTTGGTCCAAGGAACAGATGAATTCTTCCTAATAGGTCTAACTAGGGCTTTTTTCCAGCACTGTGGGACAACTCCAGATGTAAGTGAGAGGTTTACCAGTTTCTGAACATCAGGGCCTAGTGTACTCCCTAGTGGGCCCATAAGCCTGGCTGGAAGCAAGTCCGCAGGACTTCCACTTTTAATATCCGTAAACAGTCTCTGAACCTCTGCTAACGATATCTCAGGGAAATTATTGAAAGAATAGATGTTAGTGGATGCAGTCTGTACCAAAGTAGGGTTATCCTGGCTACTTATGCCAGAACTATATGCCTCTATTTTATTGTAGATGGCATCGATTTTTTCCGTGAAGAAGCAGGAGATACTGTCACAAAGATGTTGTGAGGCCATGTCTGCACTTTCACATGCTTTAGGTTTCAGAAATGTTGTAACAATCTGATAAAGAGTTTTTGAGTCGTTGCCGGCTGCTTATAACTGGGCAGTGACATGGTTTTTCCGTGCAGATCTTATGGCTTTATGATAGGTACTAAGATTTGTTTTGTATTTGATTTTGTCTTCCTCCAAGGAGGTTTTTCTCCAAATTTTCTCTGCCTTTCTAGCTAAGCGTTTGAAATTACGCAGTTCCTCTGAGTACCAGACCTCTTGCTTCCTGGCTAGACTAATTTTGAAAGTCTTCATCGGGGCAATTTGTTGTACCACGGCAGTGACTGCAGAATCCCAAGTAGAGAGAGCAGTATTAATATCATCTGTACAGAGAATAGGGGGAGAGAGATATTTCTGCGCAAAATCAGTGTTGGTTATTTTGTGCCACTGTCTGCGTTTAGAAGGAATTTGTGTGTGGGAAATAGATCGATAGTCATTTATCGGCATGGAGAACTCAAGTACATAGTGGTCTGTCCAAGGATATTGTTTGGGTGCACAACATTTAATACCAGGGAAGTTAGATATTATCAGGTCCAGGGTGTGTCCCGCCTGATGTGTAGGTCCATGGTTACATTGCTTTAATCCTAGAAGAGACATGTCAGTTAGAAAAGATTGTGCATCACTGTTGGCCTCTTCTTCACTATGAATATTAAAATCCCCAAGCAACAGGAAATCTCTATCTTGACACACATGGGGGGCTAATGCTTCCATTAGCTGTCTAGACACATTTTTTAAGGGGCCCGGTGGGCGATAAACCAAGGCTCCTTTCCTGCTATGTTTAGTGGAAGAGCCAATCCTAAAAATCATCATTT
Source organism: Lissotriton helveticus (assembly GCF_964261635.1). Lineage (NCBI taxonomy): Eukaryota > Metazoa > Chordata > Amphibia > Caudata > Salamandridae > Lissotriton > Lissotriton helveticus. The sequence continues at coordinate 1,062,671,079 of NC_136070.1, read as the reverse complement.
CTAAGTCTGAGTTACAACACTGATCAATGACCGAAACAGAAATCTCATTTTTAAAAACAATTGCTATTCCCCCACCGATTTTTTTAGGTCGATCTAATCTAATAATCTTGTAACCCTCGGGTATTCCAAGGGTAATGGCGGGGGTAGTATGGGGTTTCAGCCATGTTTCTGTTAAAAAGCAGAGATCTGCTTGTTGGGAAGAAATTAGGTCCCAAACCTCAAAGGAATGTTTAACCAAGGATCTAACATTACACAACAGAATCCTTCCCTCCTGTATCGATACTTTAGGAGTATTACAGGGACGATATTTGAAGGAATGTTTAACTGTCTGAAATTGTGTATAGCACGATCTGCATGGGAAAGGTCCCTCGGGAAAACAGAAAGATGGTAACTTACAGTCAGGAGTTAACACAGTAGGGCGTAGGCGCAGTAAGGCCTGCGAAGAGTAAGACCGTCTAAATACCTTAGTAGACTTATATGGAACATCCATAGCCCCTAGCCACGTCCTGTCGCGGACGGGCGCAGACGGGCTTCTCTCTGGCGCGTCTCAGGCGCTTCGCTGCGCGCAACCGCTGCGCGCCTGCTGTGACGAGGGGGCTAAGTACCCCTCAAGGTGCAGCAACTAGAGCGCTGACCGCTCAGCAAAAGCGGAAGTGACCTGGCTCTGCCTGACCCGCCCTCCGCTCAACGGCACTGGTTGCCGAGTCGGACCGGGGCGGGCAGGACCAAAGATCGAGCCCAGGCAATTACAGTGTAAGGTGAAGTTGTCAGACACAATAGCGTGTAGCGCTTATATTAAAACAAGTGTAGGCTGTTAAAATACGGCGCTATTAAAATTCTAGCATTCAGTGAACATTTCTATATTAAGTCACAGTTTTAAACATTCAATGAGCATTACTGTTTTGAGTCACAGTTTTTTTAAAATTAATTGCTGCACGAGTAAAATGACAGTCTGGCAGACCTGAGCACTTTGAAGATTTGGATAAGCGCAACAAAATGTATGGAATGTGCGCTCTGTAGTTTTGCCAAATAAAGTAAATCACTAGGGTTCGCAATCCCAGGAGGAATTCAGAGTCCTATTCGATAGGGAGCCCCTGAAATAAGAATAGCAGTTTGGTAAATATGGTATTTTAATGACGTGGATTCTCCTGAGCCAGTAGATATACATGGATGCCCATCTTTTAACCTCTTTGGTGCTCAGGACGTCACAGTGGGCGTGTGCTAAGGTCAGCCAGGGGCCGTCCGAATCCCGCCCACTTATTAATTCTCCCGCACAGCGGGAGAATTTGCGCAGCGCCGAAGGGGTTAAAGTCAAGTTTCAGTTGTTGGAGCAACGTAGGATAATTGGCGGCTAGAGATCAAATAGTTTGGGGGTTATCTTGATACCCAAATATGTAATCTCTTTCCTAGCCTACTAAAAAGGGTGTTAACGCCCCAAGGGTCAAGATTTCTGTGGCTGGTTCAGCACGAAGGATTGGGATAAAGTGATACGAAACCCAGCTACTTGTTCAAACCAGTTTAACTCAACTAAGAGGGCCTCCAGAGAAGTCCGGGGGGGAAGTCAGGGATAACAGCACATCATCTGCAAATTGCGATATTTTGTGCTCTGTGTCACCAAAGTTGTTACCCTGAATGCTAGGAGTTAGATGTAATCTTTGCAGCAAGTGGTTCGATGCTTAATGCGCATAACAACGGTGACCGAGGACACCCATGTCTTGTCCCTCGTTCCAACTGAAAGAGCTCAGAGCTTATCCCATTTATTAAAACCCTGGTTCTGCGTATCGTATAGTTGCCATAATCATGTTAGTAAATTGCTCACAAATACTGAACCTATGTAGGGTATGTAGTAGGAAGGACCAGTCCACCCGACCGAAGGCTTTTTTGTCATCCAGAGCCAATAAGACCGCAAGTATAAATTTTTTGTTGCTTTCTTGACTCGGTGAATCACTTTCCGAATATTATCATGTGTCTGTCTACCCTCTATATATCCGGATTGATCTGGGTGAATCAAGTTTGGAAATAGATCATCCAATCTGGCAGCCAGTATTTTTAAATACAGTTTGGTGTCTAGATTTAATAATGCTATGGGGATATAGGAGCTGCAAGCCTTTGGGTCTTTGCCCGGTTTTAGTATTGCTGAAATAATTGCCTAACTCATGGAGGATGTGACAGCCCCTGATTCAGCCAAATAGTTCAAAAGAGTCAGTAAGTGAGGGACTAGATCAGAACTGAACATCTTATAAAATTGGATAGTTAGCCGATTGGGCCCTGGTGATTTATGAGATTTTAGGTTTGATATCGTCTTGAGAATGTCCTCCTCCGTAATCAGACTCCCCAGCAATTTGTTTAGCCCATCCGTTACCTGAGACAGTATTTCCTCGCTCACATACTCTATATGAACTTGTGTGTCTGGCCTCCATGGGGTGTATACATTTATATATAAGCACCCTTCTCTGTGTCTGAGGTTGCTAAGCCTCCTGCTTCTCAATTGATGTCTTCTATATATTCCTTCTCCCTCTTAACCCTCATTTGTCGTGCTAAGTGGGGCCCACTTTGTTACCCTGTTCGTAGGTCAAGTATCGTAGTCTTAGTAGAGTGAGTTCTGCGCGATTGTTATGAATAGCGTTACATTTTCCTCTGTGGGCAGTCACATTTCTCTGACAGGGCAGTGTTGGGTTTTCTTTATGTAATTTTTCATCGGTATGAAGCTCTGCTTCTAATGTCAACCTCTCCTTGGCCTTTTGTTTATTTAATGATGAATTCAGGGCTATGCATTACCCCCTCACTACAGCCTTGATCGAGTCCCAGTTATTCACAGGGTTAGTATTGTGCGGGTTATTCCTCCAGAAAAACTCCTTAATCTTCTTCTGTATGTCATCCCGCAGAAGTCTATCTTGCACTATTGACCCCGGGAAGAACCAGCAGCAGTTTCTAGTAGGTGGGGCACATTATTCCAAAGTCAGGTCTACCGGAGCATGGTCCGACAGTGCAATAGGGTGGAATGTAATTAAATACTGGGCCTGAGTCAAGGATTCACTCACAAAGACAGTCTAATTGTGAGTAGCTGCCGTGGGTGTAGGGTACGCCAAGGACCCAAGAGTCCAAGTTAGTGAAACGCCCGCTTCAATGCCTTAGGAAAACTCGCAATGGTAGACCTGGGTGGATGTGTGCTATCCACTCTCAAGTCCCATGTGAGATTAAAATCACCCATTACTATGCTACCCCACAAACCCTACTAATACTGATAAAAAAGCATGTAAGAATGGGGTTTGGTTGGTATTGGGGGGTAAAATGAGACTACGGTACATAGGCAGCCATGGATGTGGACTTTCACCATAACAATTCTCCCAATTCTATAAGTTTTACACCCTTCAGGCTAGAATTTTAGTGATGAGTAAAAGAAGAGTGCTATCCCATTATTCTTTGAGGCTGCAGAGAATGAATATATCACAGGGTAATCTTTATGCCGTAATCTGTGTTCCTAAGAGCGTTTAAGATGACATTCATGTAAAGCTAGTACATCATTTCTTTGGTCCAATATAAATTTCCACATTTTTTAGCGCTTAGCGGGGGAATTAAGGCATCTCACATTCCAAGTGACTGTAGTAATCACCATGGTACCAAATAAGAACCACCATTCCGCATTAGCACTTGACTAAAGACCATTACTCCTGGCCCTCCCCTCTGGTTAATTGAATGTAGATGAATGTCGCACACTTTTAATGGTATATATTTATTCAGGATATTTGCGATATGTGTGCTGCTCTGTATTAATGCCTGCCAAGCATTTGTGATAAACTATGAAACAAGGCCTATCACCATATAGGTTGCTAGGACTACAGTGCGCACTACTTGTTCTGATTTCTAAACATTCAACAAGACTTTTTAAGTTCCTCAGTTTTTATATTTAATGTATTTTTTCTTCAAATATTGAATTGACAAATCAATAAAGTATTCATTTCAACAATTTATATTACATTTGTAATATACATTTCTGTTTAAATTTCTTGAACAACCACCCAACGCATTTCGGGACGTTCTTGTCCCTTCGTCAGGGGTTCCAGTTGCAGACTGAAAAAACAAGGAAACAATATATAAACGATGCCTAATCACATGTTTAAAGTAAACTTTCGATTAAAACCATTCAGTTAAGCCGATGTATAAAAATATAAAAATAGATAGTGATTTCTGTACTTATGTTTTTACTGTGATTAACAATGATTAAGTTAATGATTTAGGATATGTTTATGCTTATTTTTGAAATACTACCAATGCTATATAAGTCATGAACGGATGTCAATAATACACTGCCAAATGTTTTATAGGGTTAATCGAAAGTTTACTTTAAACATGTGATTAGGCATCGTTTATATATTGTTTCCTTGTTTTTTCAGTCTACAACTGGAACCCCTGACGAAGGGACAAGAACGTCCCGAAATGCATTGGGTGGTTGTTCAAGAAATTTAAACAGAAATGTATATTACAAATGTAATATAAATTGTTGAAATGAATACTTTATTGATTTGTCAATTCAATATTTGAAGAAAAAATACATTAAATATAAAAACTGAGGAACTTAAAAAGTCTTGTTGAATGTTTAGAAATCAGAACAAGAAGTGCGCACTGTAGTCCTAGCAACCTATATGGTGATAGGCCTTGTTTCATAACCTCCCCTCTGGTTGGCATACAAACATATCTCTCCTCCTTCACCTCTCCTGGCCTTGAGCCTAAAAGTAAAGACTCATGTACCAATAAATTAAATAATACAACCCCCCCTCATTATGACAGACATAAAGAATATCCCCATCCTATCATACATTCCAACTAAGTAAAGCCTCATGTCGGACATAACAGTCAGTGTCTGCTAAGGCATGTATGTAACTAAGATATGTTTCTATATGGGAACCTAGAATCAGCAAAGTGATGCTATAAGTGAGTGTAGCCACCCAAAGTCAGACCTAATGTAGATCGCCTATGGAAGAGTGAGCAGGTTAACTTCAAAACAGCGTTTGCAGAACCACAAGTACCGTCTATGCCATTCAAAGACTCTGATTTTGCTCCCCTGCCAGCCATGTTGCATGTTACAGAGTTGCAATGACAGGGATATTACTCATAATGTTAAAATTTCTTCTGGAAATTTTGATGGTTTTGTGTCAGCCATTGCTTTTTGTTCCTCCTTTCTGTGGAGGATCCACTCAACTCCCCTTGTACCCCCTCCTCAACCTGGTCCTCAGGGGGACTGTCCCAGAACCTGCACAGCTTCCTGAAGGTCTGCGACGTGTTGCGACTTAGGATGGAATTCAAATGCCAGTCCGAAAGGATATGTCCATCTATATTTAATTCGGTCTTGCCACAGCTTGTAAGTCACAGGGTGAAATTGTAGGTGTCTTAATAGTGTTCCCGGTGAAGTATCTTAAAAGATGGAACTTGACACACCCTGAAAGGAAATGTCTTTGAATCACTGTGCCGCCTGGAATATTGCTTCTTTCATCTTGAAGGAGTGCAGCTTGGCCAGGAAATCTCTGGGGCTTCTCCCTTCACCAGCTGGTAGGTTTTCACTTGAAGTTTTTTATCTCCCAATAGTTCAGAGAAGAGTCCCACAATAAAGGACTCTAAGTCTGGTCCTTCTGCCCCTTCGGCCAGGTTTTAGAGTTTCTTTGTCTCTTCGAGACCTGCATTCAAGGTCTTCGCTTTTCAGTATGAAGGCCTGAAGCTGAGTATTAAGGAGGCAGTGTGGTGCTCCGTCTGGTTCGTATGCTACTCCAGCTCCTGTACCTTAGATTCAAGATCCAGAGTATGCATCCCCACTGAATCAACATCTATCTCATTTGTCGGTGGGTGACTATTAATGTCGAAGTTTACTGACTCTAGGGAGGAGGTCATGTTAGCCTTTAGCTCCATTTGGAGCTCACATTTAAAGCCCCTTAAAGAGGCAAAAAGGTCCTCCTAAATGGGTGCCAGTCGCTGTCTGTGTGCGGCTCTGTGTGAGTGTCTCGTACTTCAGCTGGGGTTAAGTATCTGGAGACCCTGTTATTATGAGCTTTTTTTGGTGGCATAAAAACTGAGGGTGCAATGTGTTGGGTCAACCAAGAGATGCTGATGGATACTGCTGCTGTAACCAAGAAGCCTGGGATGTTATAACATCTCCTGCGGCAATTAGAATACTTCACGTTGCTGACAGGAGTCCCCTCAGTACTTCACTCTCAGTGCCTACCAATCGATGTGCAGCTCTGAAGCACACTGGAAAGGGCAAGATCCTATCGAGCCTGTTCCGCTGTGGGGAATGCTAGCCTGGCCTCTGAGAAATCATGGCCAGTTCATCTGAAAATCTCTAATGTGTTTCCTAACGATCCTCCACTCGAGTGGGTGGAGGCTCTCCACATAGTTCCTCTTACAATCATTCAGAAGTATGTGTCCTTTGTAGTTCCCTCCACACCAAGCACAGGTAGGCAAGGAGGGATGTCCGTTTCCCTTCTTCCCCCATCTGGACCGGCGGAAACACTTACGGCAGTTTGGGGATGTATTATTATTATTATACAAAATTTATAGCGCACTCAGTTACCCATGAGCATCCCGGCGCGAGACAGATAAGAAGAAAACTAGGCTGACCCACTATACTGGAAACAAGTGAGTCTTAAGAAGTTTCCTGAATAGTAGAATCCTGGGCTCTGAGCGGATCTTAAGGGGCAGGGAATTCCACAGCGTCGCCACCTGCACTGAGAAACGCCTGCCCCCCGAGCGAGCCTTCCTTACTCTGGTTGACTGCAGACGATGTCCTTGATCCGACCGCAGAGGACGAGTAGGCTTGTAGGGACGTACCAAAGTAGAGAGAATAGGGGGACCCCTACCATGCAGAATTCTATGGGCAGTGCATAACGCCTTAAACTTCACCCGCTCCCTAACAGGGAGCCAGTGCAGCGTTTTCAGAGCTGGGGCCGCTGAATGCCTTCTGGGAACATCCAACAGCAGTCTGGCGGCTGCGTTTTGTACTTGCTGAAGAATTTTAAAAGTAGCTTCAGGAGCCCCCAGAAACAATGCGTTGCCATAGTCGAGCCTCGACAAGATTAGGCCACGGATCAGTAGCTTCCTTACTGGATCAGGGAGCAATGGCAACACCTTGCGGGCTGACCGCAGCAGGCCAAAACACGTCCCCGCGGTCTTCCTGGCGTGGGTTCTAAAGGACAGATCTTCCTCCAACCAAACTCCCAAGGTCTTGATCTCCTTCTTGGGAGATGGTGGATCACCCAGGGACCGGGGCCAACAGCTAGCCATACTAGAGGGACTGGACTTACCCAGGAGCATCAGCTCTGTTTTTTCCCCATTGAGCTTCAAGGCAGAGTGAGACATCCAACGATGGATCTTTGCCAGGCAGTCATGAAGGACATCAGGTTGTTCCGCCAGCTGGGTGAGGCCTACCACCAGCTGAGTGTCATCAGCATATCTGATAATCTTCACTCCCGAAGAGGCAACCACTCCTTCAAGCGGAGTCATGTATATATTAAATAAGGTAGGGCTCAAGGATGAGCCCTGCGGGACTCCACATTGAAGGGGGAACGGGGTCGACTGCTCTGCCGCTTCCCAGATTTGGTAGACCCGATTGGCGAGGAAGGACTCCAGCCATTTAAGGGCCATCCCGGACACACCCACCTCTGACAGACGGTGGAGGAGTACCTGGTGACTTACGGTATCAAAGGCAGCACTCAAGTCCAGGAGGATCACTGCCACTGACCCTCCTGTATCAAGAATGCTCCTCGCTTCCTCCACTACTGCCAGCAGGGCCGTGTCCATCCCCTGTCCGGGCCGGAAGCCAGTCTGGGAGTCTCCCAACAGGTGGTATGACTCTAGATGACCGGAGAGCTGACGGTTAACCAGCTTCTCTGCGATTTTGGAAAAACCAGGTAGCAGTGAAATTGGTCTGAAATTGGCCAGATTCGAGGGATCCAATCCCGGCTTTTTTAGAAGTGCCTTCACCACTGCCTTTTTCCATCTCTGGGGAACTATGCCCTGAGAGAGTGAGAGATTGATCAAGTCAGTGAGCGGAGTGGCCAAAGTGTCTGCAACTAATTTAAGATATTTCATGGGAGCAGGATCACTTGGGGAGCCACTCTTCATCTCCTTCAGAGTTTTTATAACCTCCTCCTCAGAGAAAGGGCCGAAGGAGGAAAGCTCCACATGGCCAACTACAGGGCTGACATTTAATTCCGGGCTCAAGGGGGTCGCAGGCAGTGAGGATAGGATCTTCTCTATTTTAGAGTGAAAGAAATAGGCCAGTTCTTCACATTTTACTTTAGGGTTGTCATATACAACCGGCGGGACCGGGGCTTTAAGTAATTCCTTGAAGATTTTAAAGGCTTCACCTGGTAAATTGTTAGCACTCTCGATCCTGTCACTAAAGAAGTTCCTTTTGGTATCCTTTAGCGCATTTTTATATTTCCTCATCTCTCTCTTATAAACTTCCAGACGGTCTTCCAACCTCTCTCTCCTCCATGCACGTTCCAATCTTTTACATGAGGTTCTGAGGACCCTAAGTTCGGACGTGTACCAGGGAGCGGAGCCAATTCTCCTTTCCCTGACAGGTCTTCTTTTTTTTGGAATCAGGGAATCCAAGGCAGCAGTCAGCCAGATTCCCATATGTTGGTCAGCAATAGTGGGATCGGCGGCCAAGGGGGGGCAGGTTCTGACTAACTCTGCCGCCCAGCTGTCCACTGAGAGCTTCGACCAAAGTCGCTCTACTGTGTACTGTCTGGGTCCAGGATCTCTCCGTTTCGCTAACAGCCATCTGAGCGGGACAAGATAGTGATCCGTCCAGGGGAGAGCCAGCGGCGGGAACGCTAGCAGATTCTTAGAATTAGCAAAAGCAACATCGAGCTGATGACCCCTATTATGGGTAACACCAACATTGGCAAGATATAAGTCGAGTGCACCCAGCGTAGCTAATAGATCTCTCGCTACGGCGTCCTCGGGGTCGTCAAAATGTAGGTTGAGGTCCCCGAGGATTAAAAAATTGGAAGATGCGGCTGCCAATGGGATCACTGCCTCGATGAAAGAATCTACAAAATTACCCAGCGTAGCCGGGGGCCGGTACACAAGAAGGCCAGAGATGGAGACAGTAGAAGATATGCCTAGGGAGAACTGACAGCCTTCAGCATTGTTAATGCCGCAGTCTACCGCTTTGCAAACATATGTGTCTCTATATACAATGGCCACTCCACCTCCCCTCCCGTCACTCCACCTCCCCTCCTGTCACTATGTCCCTGATGTCACATTGAAGACTTCTCTTTCCCCCAGGCCTCCTGTTAATTCTACATCAGGCTCACACTGCTCGATACACCCCTCACTGCATTCACTTCCATATGAGCTCCTACAGACGTGTAACCTGTTCCAAGGGACAAGGAGCCGCCACCTTGTGATCGAGAATTACACTGCCACTGACGCCTGCTGAACTTGCCAAGATAGTTTCATCTTCGCCCACTCCTGCTACTGATGTCTTCCTTACCAGGTCTTGAAGTTTGGCTGAGGCTGCTTTCTGGAAGCGCCAATGTTACATGCACACCCAAGCCCGAATTGCCCTTTGCCAGAAGAGTCCACCGTCGCGGTGAGTACCAGCCACCAGGCACGGCCCCGGTAACAGAAAGGTGCACCTACTCTCCCTGGACTGGAGGTTAGTACAAATCTATGTAGTAGGGCATCCAGGGTCTCCACTTCGCCAACGCCTCTCCAGAGCTCCAAGCTAGCCTGGCTGATGAGGGGTGAAACCCCGAAACTGGTCTCAGGATGCTTGTTTCCGGTCCAGGGAGGACCTGGCCTGGCAGTTCGGGCTCGACTGTTGCCATGAAGAACAGCGTCAAGACTGATTTAAATATGGCTGGGTGCAAACTGGGGTGGCATAGAGAGCAAAATATTGATGGATTACCCCCTAATCTGTGACTGGGGGAGAGTGGCTGAAAAGTTTCAGCACTCTGTCCATCACTTTGTTGTGTTTGCTATGGTCGCTCTGAGTGGCCAAGAGTATGCCCAGACATGGGTCCCTGTCTCACTGTGACACCAGATTCAAGCTAACCATCCTGGCTGATGAGGAATGAAACCCCAAAACCGGTCTCGGCATGCTTGTTTCCAGTCCAGGTAGGACCTGGCCTGGCAGTTCGGGCTGAACTGTTCCCATGAGAAACAGGGTGAAGACTGATTTGCATATGGCTGGGTTCAAACGGGGGTGGCATAGTGAGCAAAAGAACAATGGATTAAACCCAGATCTGTGACTGGGAGTGAGTGGTTGAAAAGGTTCAGCACTCCGTCCGTCATCTTGTTGTGTTTGCTATCTCCAGGGCTCCAGGCAGTCCTTCCGTCCTTGGTCTCCCGAGCTCCTGCCCTCTTCATATGGCCTGGCCTACGCACAGCCTACTCGCCATTTCCACTCAGAGCCCAGGTTGAATCCTCCAGCATTGACTGGCTTAGCAGGCTCTCATGCGGCTCATTCAGGACTCGAAATTCTTGCGGCCAAGAGTACTACCCAAAGGGCTTGTTGATCTTGCTGAATGACATCTGTGTCTTGATTATTCCCCAACATTGCTGTGGAGCCGTCGTGGATTACATCCACTCGGCCATCTTGGTTGGACCCCTCAGCTATGTTGATTTCAATAACTTGAAAAAGATTTTTTTAAATTGTACAATGCTTTTGATTCGATTTTGATTTGATCAAAATAAAATTTTAATTGAGCAATCCTGAAAATATACTTTCCTATTGCAGTTCTTAAAAAAGGACAAATCTAACTGCTGTGTACATATGAATGTTTTATTTGGGCACTATCTATGCGAAAGAGAGAGACCAACTCTTAAGAGAATAGTTTACTTTCTGTTCCTGGCTCCGCTATCATAATCAGTAGACCTCAGCCAGTGTTAGGGGTTCCTAAAGGCAAGCTAATCCAATATTGAAGTCCATGCTAAGGGGTTGTCAAACCTTTCTAACGTATAAGTGCTTGGTAGTTTGGCACTATAGCTGTTGACAGAATACGCAGATAAGTTGGACATGGGCTCAGATCTACACCAAAGCCAGTAGGGAACAATTTACATTCTGAGCTTACTTTCATTAACACTGGGGAGTTGTCTGTGTGGCACAAGACCCACGTCATTGTGGTTCCTTTTATTGGATGTCTTAGCAGAGGCCAAGAGCCAAATTAACATGGACTGATTAAACTGTCACTTTCCTGATTAAGTTTGATGCACATTAGCTGGCAACGTGAGGAAGCTATTTTCAAAGGCATTCGATACATCCAGGCACCTTGCAGTGTGTAATGCAAAAAAAAACAACCAGTAACTGCATGTGTACCTGTTCAGGTTCAGACAGACAAACACTACACAGCATACCAAGCACACATTTACTACAGCAAAAGCAATTCCTGTACTGTATTAACCACTGGAATGCCTATTGGCACCCATGAATCTGTGTCATGCTTCATAAAAGGATAACTATGACATACTCCCCCCTAGGGCATTTTTCTGTCACCCAGGAACACCCAACAAGGGCTTTGATAAGCTTGGACCTTTCTGCAGGGTCAAAACTCTAACTTTTTGCCTTCACCCTCCTTTTTTCTCAACCCATTTTGGTTGGCTTTTAGGACTCTTGCCGCTTTATCACTGCAAACCAGTGCTAAATTGTTTGTGCACTCTCCGTATCAGAATTGGTTTACACTCAATTGGCATATTTAATTTACTTGTAAGTCCCTAGCAAAGTGGCACTATCTGTCCCCAGGGTCTGTAAATGAAATGCTAATAGTGGGCCTGCAGCACTGATTGTGCCACCCACTTACGTAGCACTTTAAACATATCTCAGGCCTCCTGTTGCAGCTTGTGTGTACAGTCCTAAACTGCCATTTGGACTTGGCTAAGTAAACCTTTTGCCAGGCCCAACCTTCCTTTTTAATACATATGAGTCACCCCTATGTAGGTCCGAAACAGCCCATAGGGCAGGGTGCATGTATTTAAGAAGTTGGACATGTACTTTTAAGTTTTACTACAGCAAGGCCTACCTCTCCTATAGGATAAAAGTGAAGTTAGCTTATTACATTTAACAAGTTGTTACTTCCAATTGGGACTAGGTAGACAGATTGAAATTTTGTATCTAAAGAATTGTAATTAAAAACCATCTTTAATGGTAAAATCGGATATCTAATCAAAATTCTGAAAATGCCACATTTAGGAAGCTGGCATTTTCTTGTCCTAACCATTTGGTGCCTGCAGCCTGCTCCTGGGTCTCATGACTAGCTGTAGCTGGCTGTTGGTCTTTGTGTATTGCTCCCAGACAGTGAGACAAAGGGAGACTAGGTATTGGCAGGATGTGCTATTCTGAGTTAATGAAGAGGAGGAGCTGTCAACTACCGCACTTGTAAATCACAAAGTCTCTGCCTGAGCACTCTCACAAAGGGCTTGTTGCTAAGCTATTAAGACCCTAGATAAGCTGGGGCCAGGACAGGGGAGTAGGGATGCCTGACACCTCGAGAGGTTGGGAACCACTAGAAACTTCTTCAACTTCAAAGTAGACACTGGGTATAGATATTGCACCACAGACCCCAACTGTTCAGTACACTTCTGGACCTGTGGATATTCTGCCAGGAAGAAGGCCTGCTGTGCTGCTGAGATTACTGCCACTCTGCTGGACTGCTGCTCTGAAGGACTGCAGCCCTCTGTGCTGACTTGCTGCCTTCTTCCCTCTTCCCTGGGTGAGAAGGATTGGACATGCATCTCTAGAACCCAAATCCCGGAGTGACTCCAAGGGCTAGTAATCTGGCTTCCCGATCTGAAGCCTCAGGGACAAAACAAGCTTCCAACAACCTTGCACCTGCATCTGGCTCAGCCATCACAGATTCCGCCCTGCCAAGTGGTGCCACCCCAGTTCTAGACCCTTGGAAGAGGGTTTAAGGTGCTCTGCCAACCTCTGTGAATCCAGCAGTACCAATGCATCTCTTCTGCTTCACTGTGCAAAGCCGAGCAGAACCAACACTGCTGCATGGGTTGGCCCTGTCACAAAGACCTGCATCACTGCTGCAATCCACAACATCTTCGGAGCCACCAATGTGCAATGCATCCTCAGTGCAGACCCTCCCATTCCTCATCATCTGCAGCCTTGACAATGGACGCTGCATCTCAGCCTCTGAACCGAAGCATGCCCCGACTGTGAACACATCCTCGTAGCCAGACTTCGCATCATAAGCCCTCGTCGACTGGATCCTCAACGACAACACAGGACCTCGCATAGCAGCCTCACCGCATCTCGGAAGTGATGCATTGATTTGGCTGTGCGATGCATCTTGGTGCAGTTCCTTGAAACCCTTCACAAACCAGGATTTGAGGTACTCTGTTGAGTGGGCCTAACTGTGTCCCTGTAGCCAGCCCAAATTCCATTGCAGTTGACCTGAACTTGTGACTTTTTTCCTGGTCTGGCGCAACCAGTTATCCACAGAAGGCGTTTTTTGCTTTTTTGGTATTATTTTCACTAAAATCATGCATATCTCCTGTTCTATGATTGGATTTTTGTTATTGTGAGCTTGTTTTATGTATGTAAAGTTACTCTATATGTCTAGCGTGTTGTAGGATACTTTTGTGAGGTGTCCTCACTGTATTACTGTTTGGAGTCTAGCACAAATACTCTACATAATGCTTCTAAGTTAAGCCTGGCTACTCTGTGCCAAGATACCAGGTGTTTGAGCACAGGTTAATTTAGGGTTGGCTTGTGCTACACCCTGACAAGGATTTTGGTTGCTGCTTCACCAGACCTCACACCACAATCAAACAGTAACCTAATTTCTTACATGCCTGTTTGCACATAATCATGTCTGCCTATGATATGTAACTCTTTAGTAGTTGTGGACAACAGCTAGGAGGTCCAGACATAGCAGATGTTACCCGTGACTTTCCTTGCTTTGGTACCAATGGCATGACATTTCAGACGTTGCCTCATAGGAATTGATGGATTCAAAGATGTATTTCAAAAAAGTTTAAGTTCTTTGAGAAATTCAGATTATGCAGGAAAACACGGCATTGAAAAAATAATCCTCTTTTCTTTCCTGTTGAGAACAACCAGCAAAATCTAATTGCATGTTGTCAACAGGTGTGCTGTACTTCGGTCTGCCAAACTAAAAGTGGAAATAAATTCTTGTTTAAACATATTAGATGTTACACTTATTTGGCTTAAACCGTGTTCTGCTTTTCATCCTGCAGTTTTGTTTTTCTGTGAACACAGGGCTGCTCTCTAATTGCTTTTTGAGGTTGGTACATCAAAAATTAGAAAGTGATTTTAAAGCATATGTGCAAACGCTCAATTTAGTCATGAGGCCCTAGTGCAATGATTTGTTTACTTTACATAATGAATATTAAGATGCAGACCAGCAAGAACACTGTCTGCGACATTGTTGGACAAGCCCCTTTCTTCAGGGTCATTCCCCAAACGTTTTGCCTTCACTGTACTGCTTTCTGAACCGGTTTTTGTTAGCCGCAGGACTCTGAGCACTTTACCAGTGCTACAGTGCTTGTGCTCTCTCCTCCAAACATTGACAAATTGGCTTTCACCTAATCGGCACATTTAGGTTACCTTTACGTCCCTAGCAAAATGGTACTACATGTACCCAGGGCCTGTAAATGAAATGCTACTAGTGGGACAGCAGCAATTCTTGTGCCACCCACTTAAGTAGCCTTACAAACCTTTTTTGGGCCTGCCATTGTGGCCTGTGTGTGCAGTTTTGAACTGATATTTTGACCTGGCAAGATGTCTTATGCCAGGCCCAAACCTTAAGTTTTAATACATATAAATCCCCCCTAGGGTAGGCCCTGGACAGCCCAGAGGGAAGGGTACCATGTATTTAAAACATACAGCATGTCATTTTAGTTTTTTTTTTATGTCCAGATAGTTAAAAACTCTTAAATTCAGCTTCACTATTGCTAGAATTGAAAAATCGGATTTTTTGTATGAGTTTGAAAATGCCACTTTTAGAAAGTTGAAATGTTCCTGCCTTAGCAATTTAGTGCCTCCAGGCCGTCTCTGGGTCACAAGACTGGATGTGGTTGGCTGTTAGACTTGGTGTATTCCTCCTAAACAGCCACACACAAAATACACCTTAAGTGTGCATGGATGAGCCATCACTGGCAGGATGGGAGGCAAGAGTTAGGCACAGCCCTACTTACACCTGTATATGCTGTGTCCTGCCATCACACAAAGGAATGCATACCCATGTAGTTAGTCAAGAGCCAGGGCGGGGGCGGCAGGAAACCTGTGCACATAAAAGGGAAACCTCTAGAAGCTCTACCACTTAAAATAATCCATCAGGTATAAATATTCTACCTCATGGACATCAGACCCTAACTCTTCAGTACACTTATGGACCTGTGGATACTACTGAAGAAGGACGAGCATGCTGCTTTGCTGCCAGAAGACAG
Source organism: Lissotriton helveticus (assembly GCF_964261635.1). Classification (NCBI taxonomy): domain Eukaryota; kingdom Metazoa; phylum Chordata; class Amphibia; order Caudata; family Salamandridae; genus Lissotriton; species Lissotriton helveticus. The sequence goes on along the minus strand of NC_136070.1, from coordinate 1,062,655,656 downwards.
CCATTCAGCGGCCCTGCTACTCTGCTGTTCTGGTGACTGCTGCCCGGCTGGCAGAGAAGGAAGATTAGGCCTGGGCCCTTCATCCCAGGCAAAAGTACCCCCAAGGGTCAGCCATCTGGCCTCCTGTTCTGAGCTATAGGGACATAACAGGCTCCAGAGGCTCCCTACAACTGCCCAGCTGACCTGCTCTGGGGACCTACAACTGGACCTTCCTGTGCCCTGCGTGTCTCTGCTGGAGTGAGTTCCTGACCCACAAGTAGTTCCCCTCAGGTCCAGGGCCCTTGGTGGGGGTCAGCTGAGCTCCTCTGACGTTTTTGGGCTCCTTGCAAACTTGAAAGGGCCTTTCGTGCCAAGACTTTGCAGCCTGTGTAAGTCGCCAATGTGAAGTTTCAGAGAACTAACACTACACACTGCTTATTGAAAACAGGAACAATGTCTTATGTGGAAGTGTTAAATTTGATGAACTTATCAGTAAGGATCCAGGGATCTAGCTTAAAGGACTTCAGATTTTCATGGTTTGTAGGCACCAGTGGCTGGGATTTGGTGTACTTAATCTGGAGGCCCCTTTTATATTTATGGTGGGATTTTCTATTATGGCTGGCATTCATATTTAATTTACTATTCTAACATGGCAAATGCCAGTATATTAAAAATTAAAAAAGAGTTCAGAACAACTGTGTGCAAAGTGCAACAACTGAAGTGAGCAGCCTAGCAGCTCTTTTTTTAGCTTCTAGGCACTTATTAAAATAAATAATTCTAATTTTTAAAAATTTAACACAGGGAGCAGGATGGGGAGTGAAATGGGCAGCAGGCTTGAATGAAAAGAGAAAGTGTGGGGGAGGCAATTAGAAGAAAATGGGGTCGAGAAAGAAGGAGGAAACACATGCATTCCAATGGAATGTGAGATACAGAATATAAAAATATCCCGTGAAGTTTGCAATGGAAGGATTCAGCTCATCCAATAAGGGAACGTGGAGACTGAAATATTCATGTATAAGACAAACACAACAATAAGGAAGTAAATCATTGAATGAACAACCGACAGACAATGAGATAGACAGCAAAGCCATCAAGTCTTGTGTCAGGGACAGATCCAAAGCTCATATGTAATTTATTGGAAACAAAAGGTCTGCCAATAGACAGCTAAAGCTACCTGTAGCTGAGACCTCAAAGTAACCTTCCACTATTTTTGAAAAAGCCTTTTAACTGGTCATAGCAAATTAATGTTGTTTGTTGTCTGATTATATACAATGTATGAAGTGTAATGTTCTTGTGTGTTACAGTCAGTGCTTGAAATGGGCCGGTGCTGTCCAATACGGAGTACCTGCCTTTCTATCATTCCAGAGGGAGGGTACATGCACTTTTCAGCACTCTTGCAATGTATTTAATGGGAGAGTACCCACACTTCTCAGGAGCAAAAATTTGCTCTAAATAGAGAGTACTGCACTTCTATATTTCCAATTTAAAGCATTGGTTACAGCAATAAAACATTCAGTTTATATTTCAAAGTTTATATGTTCACCTTTCTGCTTGGGCGAAAAAGTAAATGGACCATTAATTCCAACTGGAACAGTTAATCTATACAAACATGTCCCCAATTTCACTCTACACACCGAGCCAGACCCTGAAATAAGAGGCTGTAAATCTGAATTTTCTAAAATTAAGGTTTAGGGTTATTAATAGTCACACTGAGTCACAACACTAGCATTCAGATCAGAGCAGGAAAGTTTAATACAATAAAACTGTCATACAATATTTTCAGCAGAGCTCTGCTTTTTTCATCAGGAAGGCGGGGTTAGCAGCCAGGCTCTCAGGCATAAAAAGAGGGTCCCATTTGAGGAGAGTTAGAAGTCAGATAGCATAAGCTTGCACTCAAACGGAGGCTTGGCGAGCTCTTCCGCGGCGTCTGTCTCTGGTGTGCTCGCGGGAACAGAAGCGAAGGCAGGGAAGGGGACGGCGAGCAGCAAGTTTCAATCTTCGTGCCCAGGAAGAGGGAAAGGGACTGCTTTGCCCAGACGGTCAGCTGTGCGTTGTAAGTCAGCATGGAGTCTGCCGTCAGTCGCTGTCTGTTTTCAGTGCTGCTGCTTCTGACCTTCAGACACCCGGAGCGGGCAGACGCCTGCAGCTGTGCCGCTTCGCACCCACAACAACTCATCTGCGACGCGGCGATAGGTGAGTCACACTTTACTTTTGCTCGCTGCGGCCCTCGGGTCCAAAACAGCTCGATAACTAACCGAATGCGTCCCCAGATAAACAGACTTGAAGCAGCAGGTTTTCCAAGCCCCAGACCCTTCTCATCAATGTACCTCTCCTGCTGCATGCTCAGTGCTTTGTTTGAGGGGCGACCCTTGAGTGGCATTGAATGATACTTAAATCTTGCTACTTGCCTTGTGCGTTTTTGGAAACTAGAAGCCAGAGATAGCTGCAAATATTGGCTAAGGTTCCACACCTATTAGGCGTTTGCGGGACTTTTTTAGTGACTTCCTGTCCTAATGTGCTAACTTGTTGGAAATATTTGCGTGTTGTGGTAAAAAAACAAACAAAAAAAGTTCTGTTGGCTGGTTGCGAGTGCTGACTCTCTGCAGTGGCTGCTGTAATACTGTAGCCCCCTGTTCTGCAATTAAAATTGTGCGGTCGATGCGAACTCGTGTCAACAGTAAAATAAACCGTCATTTTTACAGCACATAATGCCAAACTCTCAGGGAAACAAACAACAAACTGTGATAGAAATAATCCGGCATTTTGATTAAAAGGCAGATGAAAGGGCAGAAAAATGAAAGAAATTGTAAAAAATAAAAAATAAACAATTTGAAGTGTTTATTCTTTTTCTAACAAGAGTGTGTACCGCTCAACTTTTGTGGAGTTATTTTGGCCCTAGAGGGTCGCGATCGCGTTGTGTTTGGTAATATTGTGCCATGTTGTAGTTTGAATACTCTTAAAACACAGGACAGGCGTGGGACGTACATTTGTTTAATCTTCATATTTTGGTCGGTGATGCGTCTGACGTGGTTTATTTACTATGAGGCCTCTCCATTGATACAGCAGAGGAAGCCATTTTATCGATTAAAAACACACACACACACACTTCATCACAAGTGCAGTATTGCTGCTGTCTGTGCTTCCAAAGCACTATCAGTAAACAGACCGATAGAGCGAGAGATAGACAGATAATTATAATGATAGAAATACAGAGAAGCAGATGTATAGAATTATAGAATGGGAGAAAGAACAATAGAACGCCAGAATAATAGATAGATAGATAGATAGATAGATAGATAGATAGATAGAATGAATTCAGGAATCGATAGATAGATAGATAGATAGATAGATATAGATAGATTGATTTTAGAGATAGATAGATAGATAGAATTCAGGAATCGATAGATAGATAGATAGATATAGATAGATTGATTTTAGAGATAGATAGATAGATAGATAGATAGATAGATAGATAGATAGATAGATAGATAGATAGATAGATAGATAGATAGATAGATAGATAGATAGATAGATTGAATGAATGAATTTAGGATTCGACACACAGGCTGATAGATAGATAGATAGATAGATAGATAGATAGATAGATAGATAGATAGATAGATAGATAGATAGATATTTCAGAAATCAACAGACAGACACATAGATCGATAGCCAGATAGTTCAGGAATCGATAGACAGACAGACACATAGTTTGATAGACACATAGATCGATAGACAGACACATAGATTAGTTTCAGAGATAGATAGATAGATAAATTTCAGAGATAGATAGATAGATAGATAGATAGATAGATAGATACAGGGCCGGCTTTAGGCATGTGCAAACTGTGCACCTGCACAGGGCCACCAAACCCCAGGGGCCACCACGCCAATATATATCCTTAAAATATTAATCCTCTGAGGATGGATACATATTTGCGTGGTGGCCCCTGGCAGGGATTTGGCGGCCTCCGGCTATGTTCCACTTCTAAACACCCTGACCCCCTCCCCTCTTTACTGGCCTGCGCTCTCCACTCCGCCCGGACCCCCTCTTCCGGGCCCCCTACCTACGCTCCCTGCCCAGGGCCACCATGAGCCTAGAGCCGGCCCTGATAGATAGATAGATAAATAGATTTATTTATTCTCCGGAATGAAATTCTCCCAATGAGACAATAGAGTAGAAAAGGATAACGTGACATTGAGCCGGTCCTTTGGATGTGGCTGCTCCTGCTCTGCCTGGTTATAATCCACCCAGTGTGAACAGTAATTGTAGAACACGAGTTTCCAAAATGCCCCAGAATTTGCATGTCTAAGGCGCAGCCCATGCCTGCTGCATACTGATGCGCTGCTCTTAATGCAGCGGCAGGAACTCTTTGTGGACCCGACAAGCCCCGGCCTTCCCTGGTGACCACCGCTGAATTGGTTAGAAGCAGGCTGTGTGCTAAGCGCTCATTTAGGTCACCCCATCCCATCTCTGTGGAGAGCATGTACTCATCGAAAGGCCCGGTGCGAGATGTTTTGAATGGTGCTGCAAATATATGTCAGATTACTGCACGGTGTGGTACCAGATTATCATTGTCAGAATATTGTTTGACAAAAATCCAGTGTCCTAATAAAATGTACAAAAATAACACAACTTTCGAGTTAATAATAGAAAATATACAACCTATGGGCGCTATTTTTGTGAATGATATTTACAATGCTAGTTTTTTTTCAGAGGCTATACCGAACTAGGATATTCTGATTCACACCGCCATAGCACAGCGGTGTGCGTCGAGCATCAACATATATCACGTCATTTAAAGATGTTTCCGTGTTAAAAGCAGCATATGCTTTACATGATGTTTCTAGATTTGACCATCAAGGTGTATTTTTCTTACTGTAGACATGTTCAGTTGTTACTTTCCCATACCACAAACATAAACAAGAGTACTTAAATCCAGGCTTCATGGGATCTGATGCCCTTCCCTGAGCAATGGTAATAAACCTCATATTACTACTTATGGACCTACATGTATGGTTTATGTCATGGTATTTGATTTGTGAAAGTTGTAAAAAAAAAAGAAAACATTTTTGTGGAACAAAATCATAAGTGGTTACATTCGTGAAGCAGAAATTAGCCTTTTAAGGTCGGGTTGAGTTGTTTTCCTCTAGGCTGTGATTGTAGCTTGTAACCCATGAGGCAGTAAGCCGTGAATTTTCAAACTATTTGGGGGTGCACTCTGGTAACGGATGGAATTTAACCACTGTCCTGTAGTAACTGACCTGTCAATGGGTGTTTATCAGTAAACTTGCTCCAAATACCATTCCAATGGGCCACACACACACACAAACATAACATTTGTGCCATTCCCTAATCAGATAGACATAATACCCTCCAGGGTGAGTTGTGTGCTATACAAATACGCATAACATAACATATTTGAAGTACCAGCAATGCAGTCATTTAAAACAACTTGTAACCGCTCTGAGGCCAAATGTGTACAATGCCTATGTACAATTGTGTACAGTATAGACATCTATAATAGTCAAACTATACTTTATTTTCACAAACACTACAAGGGTTCTGCATATGGCTATTAATCAGGCATTATTGCCCTGTGTCTAACAATGTTGCTGATGATAAATGCCCATCTCACAATTATGTGTTTTAGCACAATGTGAGGTTCCATAATGAAGAGAAGGTCAACTACCAGCTGTTACCACCCTTAGAAGAAATCAATATGGGTATGAACACCTGATCTAACCCACACACAATCAACAGATACTTCCATCTCCTTCATTCCCCCGCTACAAGCGTTAGCAAAACTTGGGAGGGCTTTAAATGTAGGGAGACAACAACACTAGGTCCAGAAATGATGATGATAAAATTTGAAGGTCAAAAAAAGTAATGTGTTCAAACCACAGAAGTACTATGTACCTAAACCCTTAAAATATCTAAATATCGTTTACAGAAGGCAATTAACTTTCCTGCAAATCAATACAATTTTAAATATGAACTCACATCATGAATATTGGTAGACTGAAAACATTTTCTCAGGAGTCATGTCTTGTGGGTTTGCAAATGTAACATCATGAATACTTATGACAATTATGTGCACTTTTGAATGTTGATCACATTTTGGATTTTGCATTATAGGATATTCAGCAACATTCGTTGCATTTTAATGTAACCAGTAGAGAGTGCAAGTCCCTCAATGTTGCTACGCAACAGACACATTCCGCTGTCTTCAAATACATTAGAACTCTACTCTGAAAAGTCAAATATTCATAGTTCTTATCTTGGTTTTAAAACTGTACATTTTGGATAAAATAATGTTACAATCCATTGAATCCTCCTTGAATTTGTAGTGACCTATTTTAGAACAAGGTCTATTCCAGTCACGTTACCAATCTCCTAGCTTGGGTATCATTGTGCAGTTGGCTAGATGGGCACTTACATATCAGTGTGCAAAGCTGTCTAATAGGAATTAACGGGCTCTCGTTTCAGTGTGGCCAGCACAGCACTCCATATTCTTGCGCAACCAGGCATGTGTGACTGAGCATGCATTACAACTTGTGTATTACTGCACTTTTTTGCCTCCAAGACTTTCTCTTGATGGAATTTGTGTGGGAAAAATACCACACACTAGAAATTATGGTATTATTCAGTCAGTCCCTATTCCAAGTAGCAGAATTTGGAACGGGGAGGTGGTACCACCAGGTAAGTACTAAACACAACTGTACCAGCCTACACCTAGTGAAGTAATACTTTCCAAAATCATGAGCAACTCATAATTAGGCGCTTAAGGGTTTGGTGCTAAGTCCAGAGTTAATTCTCCAAAACACTAATGGTGCTACCGAAATTGTAAGGTGACATAACTTACAGTCCAAGTGCAGAACATGTGATAACATAAGGCAGATATATATAGCAGCTGCTATGCAACAAAGCATGCATCATTCAACGTGGATTGCCTTTTAGCCTGCATACTATGTTTAAACGTTATTACCCTTATCCTGAGGTCATCTGTGAAATAAAGGGTTAAACTAACACAACTCACTTCAACCACTGGCTTGACTGTGTGCGGTCACTTTGAAAGCTCAGCATTCAAGTTGGATCCCCCAGAAGAAACAAGCAGAGAAATTAATTAAGTTTGAGCCCGGCACTTTTCTCTGTGACTTTTGTCTCGGTGATTAGTAGTGTGACACTTTGTCTTTTCTTGTCAGGGGGCTTTTGTGGCCTCAGGCTGTCTTTTTCAAAACACCCATAGAGAGGACACAGCTTGAGGAATGGGGAGAAAGCCACAAACTTCCAGACAGACCCAGAGGGCGGGAAGGGGTTCACTTTCAGGTTGTCACTTTCAGGGAGAAGAAGGAATTGGTGGGGAGGGGGATGAAGGTTCAAAAGTGCAGGCAGAAAACGACGCATATTTGGTAACTTCAAGTTTTTCATTCTACAAGTCAATTAAAGGTTATTTTTAAGAAACTTATTGAAGATGAAAGTAATATATTGTGCCTTACTCATTAAGGCGGGCGGGGCAGGTGGAAGGGATTACCTCAATGAGAGACGTGAACTAAGAGGTACATCCAGAGTGTAAATTAGAAAGGTATCTCGACCATAGGGAGGTCGAAAAGTTGGTCACAAGTCGATATTAATGATGCAACCTAATTGGAGACATTGATGAAAATTTGCCCAAGAACATGTGGTGTATTCTGTCATAGGGTTCGAGTCGGGGTACCGCGCGGGTGGACGGCGTCCCCCCACTTATTTTACCGGGAGCTCGATAACTATATACTGCAACTGAGTGCAAGCCACCTTTCGTGACTTCACTTCCTGTCATGACGTCAGTGTCCCCCCACTTCTTTTTTTAGGACTTGTGTCCTGATTCTATGATTCCCCTTCTGGTGTTGTGGGAGTTTAGTACCGGTATGTACTCATTTAACCGACTAGGATAGGCAAAGAAAATCGGATTTGGATAAATATTATCTTGAGTTGTGCCAAGATTCCATTAGACACACAACTTAAGTCCAGCTACAAGATAAAGTGAAAAGTGTTGCATGAATTCTTCTAAGCATCAGGGCTAGAGTGTGAAAATAACTCTAGTGTATATGCTCAGTGCGTTCACTAACTGCTCAAGTTACTGTAGCTAATTGCCTCGATCAGCGACATTGGTAGCTACTAACCAGCACAAGCCTCAGATCATCTTATGCTTCTGAGTGCTCGGCCTCTTGCTCAGAAGAGGGATGGTCTAAGGCAGTGGTTCCCAAAGTGTGCGCCGCGGCGCCCTGGTGCGCCGTGATGAGAAGCCAGGGGCGCCGCGGCGCCGTGCAGGATGTGGGTCGTGGAAATTGCAGCCGCAATTCCTCCCCCTCCTTTCTGCTGCCAGGTCACGCGATCATCACACTCTGCATCTCAATGGCTCTGCGCTCATCAGCCGGGACTCTGTAACTACTGCTAATGGGCCCAGATGAGTGGTCACTCTAGGGGTCCCTTAGCCTTCTTACAGGAGGTGATTCTGAACGGAGTCAAGGGAAAGAGCTGGGCGGGCTCCCTGCCTGCGAGCGAGCACCCTCCTCCTCCTCGGCTCACAACGAGGAGCTCAAGCCGTCTTCGCTAGAAGCGCCCTGTCCTTCCTTCTACAGGTGGAGGTGAGGGGAGAAATTTGCCGCGCTCTTATGTCCCTGGTGCTTGTCATGGGCACGAAATCTATGACAGGAGTGAGCATAGAAAACTATACTTCGGTCGTGGGCATGGATTCGGCCCTTGGTCCTGGTTAAAACAAAGATTTGCATGTTCCCATCTCCGATATACGTGACGTGCGGCTTGCACATTTCATCCTTTTCCCGCAACGTGCATAGTACGGAAAAGCAATAGATGTAGCCTTAGAAGAGCTGTCATCTACATCTTGCTGTTGTAAACAAAACACTAATAAACCATCCATCCTTCCTATCCCTGCTCCTTCAGCCATGCCACCCAACTAACAAGCAGGCACGACCACTACTTACAAAACAACTCACTACTTCCCCTTTTCAAACCCACTCCTGTCATTCTATCCATACCACTACTAACTCCACTAAACAGTAAACAAACAAGCAACCAAGAGCACAATCCTAACACAACTAATGCACAAGAAAAACAATCGTACTCATTTACTAATCCTACGTTTCGGAGTTGCATGCTTCTCGCTGAAAAAAAAGTGCTCAGATGTCTTTTCAGAGGTGTTTATGTGCTATAAAATACATTTCCAATTATTGCAAATTGCAACTAAAGCAATGCGTTTTCTTAAAATGTGTTCACTATGATGCTTCCTGGCACTGTATAATTGAATATTGTTCCATGGAAAAACAGTACACTTTTTAAACACTAATACTAATAGCACGATTCACTTATCTGAACACGTGCAAGAACATTATGCAGATGGGCATTATTTGAGCATAAGTAAGTACAGGTTATTTGAGAAATTCAGGGCACAATCCTCGAAGAGGGTTAACAATTATCAAGATGTGACTGGATGTGCAAGCAACGTGCTCGGTACAGCGGAGAGCAAGCTTCTAATCTAAGGTACTGCTCAAAGGCAAAGACGCTCATCTGGCCCCAGCTTTCACATTCTGCACTATCCACAGTTTCTGCACCAATTTTAATGGGGTCTTGTATCCCAGGTTTTCTAAAGTAGAAGCCTGAACCAACAGTTCTCAATTGGGACAAGACTGTGTGCAACCTATACATTCTACTGAAGGTAGTGATAACCCCACTTCACCACAGTGATAATATTCATTGCTTTCAATGGAAACAAACAAGTGCAAGAACTCAGCCAATGGGCTATGGCAGTGGTTCCCAAAGTGTGCGCCGCGGCACCCCAGTGCTCGGGTAAAAAAATGGTGGGGAGCCACGGCCAACTGCCAATTAGGTCAAGGGAGCCACGGGTCAAAAAAGTTTGGGAACCACTGGTCTAAGGTATTTCAACCTGATTTTGATTTTTGGGAACGAATGTTATATCCTGATGCACTTGTAATATGGCAGACAGGTATTATATCCTAATGAACTTGTAATAAGAAGGACATGTATTAAATAGCCTAATGAACTTGTAATAAGGCAGACGGGTTAGCCATCATACTTGCGACAGAATACATGTCTGTCAAACTCTAAATTGGGCCCTATATGCTTGGCACAGTATATGTGTGCACTTCACCACCACACCATCTCAGCCTGTTTCTTATAATCACGTCTACCTCATTCAAAAATTCGACTGTGTTTTATGTCACAGCTACATTTCAGATTGAAATCGAACTTGGCTACACAAACCCACAAAGCAGGAAATGGTAGGAGTTGCTGGAGCAGCACACAAGTCACTTGAGTGGATTAAAAAGTATCCAAGAAGTTTCTGACCGAAGTGCTGATTTAGCTCGCTGCACTTAATAGATAGCTGCTAGGAGACCTGGCATTCATCTACTTTCTTGATCTGAAACTTATTCTGCTATTAGTATGCTTTTGTGTTACCTTTCCATTTATTCATCATGCCGTAGAGGCCAATTGCTTCTTTTATGAACTTGGCAGCTTTTAGTGCCTCCGTGGTACAATTTAATAAAAAAGCAATTAAGCTTAGTTGTCATTTGAAGGAGTAATAAGACCGTGGTCTGCTTATTCTTACATATGGATTAAAGGTATACCCAATGCACATGTTGGAGAAGTGCTATACAAATTGCTTTTTTCAATACTAGTATCTTCGAACAATATTAGGAAAGGTTTTAAAGTTTGATTCTGAGACTTCAGATGGACACGCCAGAAAGTTAACTCAGCAACACGTTTATTTCAGGTTACACTGGACAGCAGCAAAGATGAAAAGTCTGCAGTCGTCGAGTCAGATTCTTTTAGACGTGCAAGAATAGTGCTGGAAATTTAAGCCTGTTAGAATGATTTGGATTTTGGAAAGTGATGGAAAGGATTAGCCTGTTTTGGGCGAGAACATGCATTTCAGAAAGATTAGTCATTTTCAATGATGTAGCCAATAGAACCAAGCAAACCCCTCTCACAAAGTTTTGCATCCTGTCATGTCGGCCTTGAAATGAATTTTACATAAACTGAAGGCATTAGCAACCCATGTGTCGTTGATTTGGGAAGCTGACATCTAAGCCGGCTGCTCTACAGAGGGTTCCATCTGCAGTTCGGGGAATGCGGCACCTCTACTGGAGAATGGGAAACATTTTTACAACAATATGATCGAGTTATTCCTATATCTGTGTATCTGAGGAGAATATATGATCGATTTATGATATTAGCCAAGTTACATATAGTTTACTGATGTTTTTGAACGTATTGTTATTTATGATCGTGTTTAATACTATGATGTTCTTAGTATATGTAAAACTTTATTGTGAAAGGGTAATATGCAAAATTTAAAAAAAGCTTGTTTAACATTGTTTTTCCGGTTGCATTTGAATTCATTTATTATCTCTTCAGAGGATTTTGTCCACCTTATATCAACATCTAATTCGATCTGTTTTCCAGTTTTAAAATCACAGAAGTAAGGTTGGGACAACTATTGGGTCATAAAGTACCAAAGCTGAGGAACAAATATTGCTTAAAAAAGGGTTGATGGGTAATGCCCTATTACTTACCGTAATCTTCATTATTCATGGTCCCATTGTCTCCTCGTCCCATTCAATAAAAAGTGAGATCGGATTATCTCACTTTGTAATGCATGGGACGAGGACTGGAGGGACCTGGTTGTAATGGTAGGGAACGAGCACAGGGAGTACCCATTTTGAAAACTGTTCTCAGAAAGACAACATGAGAGTTAACTGTTGCTGTGTTTTTTTTTTACCATGTTTTATTGAATGTTCTAAGTAAATCATAGCAATTCCAGCTGCCCGGTTTAACACACATGGGGCACAGGTTATTAAATAGTTTGAATAGCAGTGTAAACAACAATGCATAGTAAAGATATGTCATATGTCAGATAAGTAAAGTAAGCAGTTTATTAAACTTTTGGAGGGCCATTTAAGATAAGGTAAGGGAAGTGGGGGTGCAGTGGCCGCATGTGTTGCAACTAGACATCAGTCGGCGAAGGGGAACAGCTTAGAAGATCATGTGTGATGGAATAGGACGTATGAGACCGGTATCAGTAGGTGGGAAGGAGCATTGTCCTGTAGGCAGCATGGGAGCACTACGGGGATGCTGGGCAATGCAGGGCTTATGGTGGAAAGGGAACAAGTGCATTAGGGTGGTGAATCTATGGCGAACAAAGACTTCGCCTCTTCCAGGAGGGATCCCAGCACATTGCGAAGACCTCTGGTCTCCTTTCTGTGCAGGACTTTACTGTCTGCCTCAGACCCATTGAATAGGACGGCAATCCAGATTATAACTCAGGAGAGGATTGAAAATTCAATTCCACTTTTGGCACACATACTACAACCGTTATGCTTGCCCTCTAATTTTTTTAATCAACATTAGACTCATTTGGGCTGTGGAATGAAAGATATGGAGCCTTTTTTGTTCTAGGCTATTAAATAAATTAATTTGTTAAACCTCAAACTTGTGGTTGGTTACTATGGATGTATGTTTGGGTATTCATATAGTGCAAACATAGGAAGCAACAGAGACCTAACATGAGGACACTCGCCTAAGATACCTTTACAAATACAGACAAGGAGGCAGGTGGCTATCTGGTATGATGCACTATTTTGTGAAAAGGTGTGGCTTCAGTTTCTTCAGAATTTTAGGAGTGAGTGATGTTCTTTGAAAGAAATCGGGTTACTGCTTGACTGAGTTGTGAGCCCTGGTAAAGCAGCAACAACAATGCTTATCAGGGTAAGGCACAAGCAAACCCCAAATTAACCTGGTCTGAACCCCTGGTAGTTTGGCACAGAGCAGTGAAGCTGAACTGAGAGGCAATGTGTAAAATATTTTTGCAACACATCAAACAGTAAAACAGTGAAAACACCACACCAAAAAGTATTCCACTCCAGCTTGGAAAAATAGACCAGAATCTAATAAACAAAATAAGAACAAAATGACAACTGTCCAATCAGTAGAACTGTAGTTATGAATTTGTAAGGAATAAAGTGTAAAATGGCCCCTAACAGGATAAAGTGACAACCACGACTATCTGGTTGCGCTGGACCAGTCAAAAGTCAAAAGTTCAGGCAGACTGCGATGGAGCGCAGGTCGAATACAGTCCCAGATTAGTCCTGCTGAAATGTTGCTGTCTCAAATTTTGTGCCAAGAGTCCCGTTCACGTTGGAGAGGGCCGTAATGAGCAAGGGGAGCATCACAGAAGGCTGTTGCACGAAGAGCAGGCAGGGTGTGGCCGACAGGTATGCTGGAGTTTTGCATTGGCTGTTCCCCACAAACTGTTGATGCTGCAGTGCGGAGATATGTGCTGGCGGGGCTTTACACTAATTTTCGGTGCGAGCAGCACTGTCTCAGTGCAAACAGTCCCATTTGTGGTCACAGAGAGCTGAACGGCTTGAATGCAGCTTGCTGAGTCACACCAAGGGTCCAGGGCATGAGGGACACCACCTGGGGCTCAGGAACGTGCATCAACCGGGTCCAGGACTTTCATGTCTTTATTGTCCCGAGGCTCAAATCAGGAGACCAGCTGAATAGCCACTCTGGGGTCCTGGGCTCAGGATGAGGTTGCAGCTCTAGTTTTTCCTCGCCAGACAAGAAGGCAGCAGGCGGTTGCTCCTTCAGAGTATCGGTCCAGCAGAGTGGCAGTCTTTTCAGCAGCACAACAGTCCTTCTTCCTGGCAAAGTATCCACAGGACCAGAAGTGTACTGAATAGTGGTGTCTGAGGTCCAGTATTTATACACAGTTGTGCCTGTGAAGTGGAGAGAACCTTTTAGAGTCATGCCTTTGAAATGCACAGATGTGCTGCCTTCCTGGCCCTGGCTCCAGACTACCTAAATGGGGTATACAGCCCTTTGTGTGGAGACAGAACACAGCCTATTCACGTGTCAATGGGGCTGGGCCTAGGTCCTCTCTCTCATCATGCCACTGATGACACATACAGTCACACCTAAGCTCCCCATTGTGTGCGGATACCTAAGAGGAATACACAAAGTCCAACTGTCATCCACAACCAGTCATGTGACTCAGATACAGGCTGCATGCACCAAATGACTAAAGCAAGAAAACGATAACTTTGTAAAAGTGAGAAAAAAGTAACCTAGATGAATATCTAGGTTGACCCAGTGCACTACCAAAGTGTCACAAATTAATGTACAGTAATAATTCAACATAATATTCAAGAAGACTCTAAGAGGTAATACAATTATTCGCAAGTCATCATCAAAAACAAAATTACAAGCACATTTAAAAATAAGTCCTCATGAGATTCCACAATTGAAAATCTGCGAAATTTATTCCAAATTGTAGCAGATAATTTCCAATGTAAAATGCGATGTTGCTGCTTGAATTCAGCATGCAAAATCAAATTTCAATATGTTCCCAATGCATTTCGGGCTTTAAACAGTAGCCCTTCATCAGGGGCATCTGAAACACATATGTACATAACAATAAGGTCTATATTCCATAAATATATTAGGTAGTTTCATTTGCTGACAAGAGCTCAAGTACATAAATTGGTGCCAAAATGATTCCCATGTTATGTGGCATATCAACAAATACACTAAATGAACAGATTGTGAAGAAAGGACACCGTGTGTGCAAAATAAGAACTAGAAAAGATCAGAAGAAAACCATAACCAGCCCGTGTTTGTAGGCACTCAAAATGTGAATCAAAGGAAAAGGTGAAACGAATGGCTCTATGTACCTGAATACTAAAACTTGGGAGCACAAAAGTCTCGCTGACTGAAACCAGCCAAAAATGATAGATATCTTAAATCGGCTGCCGAGCACTATAAAAAACAATAAAAATGGTGATGACTATCAATGAACACACAAGAGTCTCTGTGGTAAAACGTGTATACCTTGTGAAAAAACAATAATTACCAAAGGAATGTGCAAAGGCAGGCAACCAAGGTCCTGGTCCTAACGGGCGATTCTAACACTGGCGGCTCCTATTAACAAAGAACCGAATGTAACGCTCGAAATATGTGGTCTTACAAGCGTAATCAAAATATACGAGATCAAACTTACCACTAAATGCTCTTAGATGCCAAAGGCAAAAACTCAGCTGACTCGAACGACGCAGGAACAGGATGGTGTTCCGCGTTCAACAGCGTCGTGGTGAACTGAACATAAAAAAGGGGACTAAAATAGTGGCATGTATCAGGTGAATCAACGTAATCGCCATATTGTAATGTGAAAGAATAGGCAAAGAAGGAGGACTCGGGTGATAGCGCGAGTCAGGCGAATCCGAATGATCCACCATATAGGGTGATGGAAAACGGCTTGCTGTAAAACATAAGGAGCCAGATGGTGTTGGAAAAAGACAGGAATAGCATGAAAAAATACCAGGGAATACAAAGTGAAAGGAACAGAATTCCCAAATGCCAAATCGTTGTGAAAATAGTAAAAAGTAGTGAAAATCTATCTTGGCACTAAAAGAATGAATGAGAAGTGTATACACATACAATCATGATGTTCAATAGAGATGAAATGTTCTAGTACATTGTATAAACATAAAGTAAAATAGGCAATAAATCAACCAACAGTACATCTCCATGTGATAAGTTCATAATAAAACTACAGAAAACATGACAATTCGAATGTATCATTAAATCCTTTGGGGGACAGTGTTTGCAAATGCCATACCCAGTAGGATTCTCTCTGTAAAAGCAGCTTAGATGTGTCCCTGTCTGATTGTTCTGTAAGTTTTTTCCAACACTCCAAATCTCAATTGGACAATCAAATGGTGTTTCTGCTGCCAATGTTGAGCTAGCGGTGAGCTCACGGTGTTGGTACGTATACAACTTTTATGCTCAGTGATCCTTGTACGAAGGATGCTTTCAGTTTTGCCAATGTATAGCAAATCGCACGGGCATTTGATAACGTAGATTCCGTGATGACTATTGCAATTCGCATTGAAATGCAAGTTAATCTTTTTGCCTGTGCCGGAATGGCAGATGCTATTACCTGAAATGACATAATTACAGTGTGAACAGTTCATGCATTTGGTCATACCTCTGACCAAAACTTTTTGGTTTTCAGGACGTTTATTAAGAATTTCCTTCAAATTGCTTGATCTTTTGTACGCAAATAAAGGAGGTTCACTAAACATGCCCTTCAAATCTGGCTCTGATTTAAGTAAATCCCATCTTTGTAAGAAGATTTCCTTAATTCGAGTGGAGCTAGTGGAGAAAGTCGAAATAAAGACTTCTCTGGATATTGAGGATGAAACTATGCTTTTTTTCAAAAGATCTGCACGGTTTAAAGATAGTGCTCTTCTCTCTGCCTGATCAATTACTTGTGATGGGTATCCTCTGGAAAGAAATTGTAGTTTAGCATCACTTATGGTCTGCACCTTGCCTGGTGCACACACTTCTAAGTGAAAATTGTTAATATAGAAAAGTTTTTTGATACACTGGTTTTGAACTAGTTTCTAGAGTGCACACCCGCTGCGTTCTCTTATTTGTATATTCAATTCCCTGCACAGCAGCCATTGTGCAGCACCCCATACCATTTTCACAAAATGTCTTCTTTTGATGATATTCTACATTTAACGGAAAACAGAGCTCAAACCAAGGTTTATTCTGCTTCAGAAGCCGCTGACATCTATGGGCTCATACGAGAAGTAAGAACAGTTGACACAACTTCAGGTCCTGTTCAACAACAGATCAGACAGTTTGAATATCTTATACGTAGAGAAATCAATCAGCGTCTGCATGCAACCATTCTTTTTCAGTACCACAAGGCCAGCCGCATACCCTGAGGGTTACGCTTAGCGATTAAGCCAATGCTCTTTAAAATGAATAAAAAATTTATGGAAAAGTGGTATACTATTTTAAGCAAATGTTCATTAGATTACATTTTTGTTAATTGTGGAGGAACTTTCTCAAGTTTTAGTTGGTCTTGAAGCTGAAATTGAAGAACTACAATCCAATCTAACATCTAGCTTGGAAGCTGATGCTTGGACCACTACCCTTGATGAAATCAATAATAAACTTGATGTGTACGCTAAAGAAATTCACGAGCGAAAAATCAGAACATTTCACTGTGATACAATTGATTATAAACTTGATGAAGTTTATTTGTGGGCGGAATTTTACGCTCAAAAAAGATCATGGCAAAAGCAAGGTACTACCTCTTCAGAAGAGAGCCTAATATCGGTCAGTGACACCCAACTATCTAGACCTCCAGTACCCACCGCAATTTCCACCAGTGATGGCGTGACAGCCGGTCCTAGTACAACTAAGGTTTCTTTTTTAGAGATCAGTCCCGCTGCAAATCAACCTCCTACGCAGGCAGCAACTGCATCTACCAAACCCGCAGAGGTCATAGATTCAGCAAAAACAGGAGGGACACGTAGCAAGAAACACTAGTAGTAAACATTTCTTCTAGAAAACTCACAACAAACCAGATGACAGCACTGTAAACAGGTAGTTCATTTGTTCCAACGCACCACACCAATAGCCTTGATCCTCAAATAGCACTGTACAAATTCACCAGAAAGTTGAGATTAAGATACTTCTTTTCCACTGTGACCTCCGAATTAGTTCCATCTGAAGATGTTGAATACCAAGAATTTAAACCCAAAAGTACATTTGTTCCGCCTGTCTCTCATAAAACTATTGATTCATTTGAGACACTTGTTAAACAAGATTTGGTTAATCTTCCTAATGTTACCTCAAAAAAAGAAAAGTTGCCCACTAGAGAAAGGTTTGCATTAAGATCACTGCAAGGAAACAAGTCGTTACATTTTACCAGGGCAGATAAAGGTGGTGCTCTGGTAGTAATGGACAGCATTCAATACGAACAATAGATTGAATTAATGTTGTAGGATTCCTCTACATACATTCCGCTCTCTGAAGACCCCACACAATCATTTTAACCCTTTTGGACTCAATTTTGACAAACACCACGCAAATGAAGTGGATTAACTCTAAAACCAAAGAGTACTTATTCACTCGGTTTCCACGGCGACCGAGTTTATACATGCCCCCCAAAATCCACAAAAACTTGAGGGATCCCCCGCTGAGACCAATAGTCTCAGGATGAGGGTCTTTACATGAGCCTCTTGGTTGTTATCTGGACACATTCTTTCATCCGGTTGTACAAGCTAGTCCATCATACCTTCAAGACACCACACATTTGTTAAACATCTTAAACGCAATCAACTTAAATGAAAATGATCAAATCTGGTTATGTACAATTGACGTGGTGTCATTGTACACTTCCATACCCCACACTGAAGGCATTAAGGCCATCGAATGGGCCCTTTTGAAACAGCAAGAGATCAAAGCCAATAAAGTATTTCTTCTTGAAATCCTTCATTTTTGTTTGTTTCATAGTTATTTTCATTGGCAAAAGCGATTTTATCTTCAAGCCAATGGCACATCGATGGGCTTCTCCGGAGCCCCCAGCTATGCGAATATTTTCATGTTAAAATTTAAAACTGAGAATATTCTATCAGATGAGACGTGGAGTTCTAATCTCGCCTCATATAGAAGATTCATAGATGATATACTGATCACCTGGAAAGGATCTCGTAGTATGTTGGAGACACAGATTTCCAAATTGAATGACCATTCCCCGAATTCAATTTACGTTTCAAGTTGAGGCACACAATATAGCCTTTTTAGACGTCATGCTCAAACGGTCAGGCACTATGATAGAGACTACAGTTTTCTAAAAAAAATCACTGACCGCAATAATGCTCTACTCTACCAGAGTTTCCACCCCAGGCCGCTCAAACGCCACTTGCCTTTCTCTCAATTCTTGAGAATCAAAAGAATAACCTCGAACCCTGAGTTGGGAGTGCAGACTATAAGTTATGCTAAACTACAATTTCTTTCCAGAGGATACCCTCCCCAAGTAATTGATCAGGCAGAGAGAAGAGCACTATCTTTAAACTGTGCAGATCTTTTGGAAAAAAGCATAGTTTCTTCCTCAATTTCCAGAGAAGTCTTCGTTTCGATTTTCTCCACTAGCTCCACTCGAATTAAGGAAATCATCTTACAAATTTGGGATTTACTTAAATCAGAGTCAGATTTCAAGGGCATGTTTAGTGAACCTCCTTTATTTGCGTACAAAAGATCAAGCAATTTGAAGGAAATTCTTAATAAACGTCCTGAAAACCAAAAAGTTTTGTTCAGAGGTATGACCAGATGCTTGAACTGTTCATACTGTAATAATGTAATTTCAGGTAATAGCATCTGCCATCCCCGCACTGGCAAAAAGATTAACTTGCATTTCAATGCGAATTGCAATAGTCATCACGTAATCTATGTTATCAAATTCCCGCGCTATTTGCTATACATTGGCAAAACTGAAAGGATCCTTCGTACAAGGATCACTGAGCATAAAAGTCGTATACGTACCAACACCGTGAGACCACCACTAGCTCAACATTGGCAGCAGAAACACCATTTGATTGCCCAATTGAGATTTGGAGTGTTGGAAAAAATTACAGACATACAATCAATATGAAGCATAGAGGGAAATGGAACCCTGGTTGCCCTCCACTCAAAGAGTTATAAACAACAAAAAGACCAGGATCCTGAGACTACAGAAATCCTAATCTATCGTATTTCCTATTGTAGTCCATCTGAAGACTTGTAGTTTTCTACATAACCTTCATTATACTCTAATCAGTAGTATGTGTATGTAAATAACATAAAACCCTTTTCAACACTTTGTTGACAGTTTTTAAGATATCAGGGAATCATAAGGAAAACATTCTCAACTATTCCAGTCCCATTCACACACTAATTCGTGTAAAAAATGTGAAAAGGGCGAAATGACCACTCACGGGCGCACCACCAAGCGGGTAACTGGCAGGTACTCACCAGATAAGCCCATTTTTGTCATCATTGGCGGTCATTAAGCCCAAACAGAAAAGTGTCCAAAGAAAGGTATAAGAGGTGTAAAGGTGCGTGCAGTGAATTGAAAAAGTAAATCACACCTCACAGTGTGGGAAATAGTGGTTAAAATTGAAGGGATTCACTCGATACACAACAATTTTATTCTTTTACTCAGTGAACCCACTCAAACTAAAAAACAGCTTAGGATGCTATATATGCATACCACTGTTAGATGGCAACATGTTTCTCTGCTTCATATATTTTGTGCAGAAATTACAGAACAATCAGACAGGGACACATCTAAGCTGCTTTTACAGAGAGAATCCTACTGGATATGGCATTTGCAAACACTGTCCCCCAAAGGACTTAATGATACATTCAAATTGTCATGTTTTCTGTAGTTATATTATGAACTTATCACATGGAGATGTACTGTTGGTTGTTTTATTGCCTATTTTACTTTCTGTTTATACAATGTACTAGAACATTTCATCTCTGTTGAACATCATGATTGTATGTGTGTACACTTCTCATTCATTCTTTTAGTGCCAAGATAGATTTTCACTGCACATTTTTCACTACTTTTTACTATTTTCACAACGATTTGGCATTTGGAAATTCTGTTCCTTTCACTTTGTATTCCCTGGTATTTTTTCATGCTATTCCCGTCTATTTCCCACTCCATCTGGCTCCTTATGTTTTACAGCAAGCCGTTTTTCATCACCCTATATGGTGGATCATTCTGATTCGCCTGACTCGCGCTATCACCTGAGTCCTCCTTCTTTGCCTATTCTTTCACATTACAATATGGCGGTTACGTTGATTCACCTGATACATGCCACTATTTTAGTCCCCTTTTTTATTTTCAGTTCACCACTACGCTGTCGAACGCGGAACGCCATCCTGTTCCCGCGTCGTTCGAGTCAGCTGAGTTTTTGCCTTTGGCTTCTGAGAGCATTTAGTGGTAAGTTTGATCCCGTATATTTTGATTACGCTTGTAAGTCCACATATTTCGAGCGTTACATTTGGTTCTTTGTTAATAGGAGCCGCCAGTGTTAGAATCGCCCGTTGAGGACCAGGACCTTGGTTTCCTGCCTTTGCACATTCCTTCGGTAATTATTGTTTTTTCACAAGGTATACATGTTTTACCACAGAGACTCTCATGTATTTATTGATAGTCATCACCATTTTTATTGTTTTTTATAGTGCTCGGCAGCCGATTTAAGATATCTATCATTTTTGGCTGGTTTCAGTCAGCGAGACTTTTGTGCTCCCGAGTTTTAGTATTCAGGTACATAGAGCCATTCGTTTCACCTTTTCCTTTGATTCACATTTGAGTGCCTACAAACACGGGCTGGATATGGTTTTCTTCTGATCTTTTCTAGTTCTTATTTTGCACACGCGGTGTCCTTTCTTCACAATCTGTTCATTTAGTGTCTTTGTTGATATGCCACATAACATTAGAATCATTTTGGCACCAATTTATGTACTTGAGCGCTTGTCAGCAAATGAAACTACCAATTATTTTTATGGAATATAGACCTTATTGTTATGTACATATGTGTTTCAGATGCCCCTGATGAAGGGCTACTGTTTAAAGCCCGAAATGCATTGGGAACCTATTGAAATTTGATTTTGCATGCTGAATCCAAGGAGCAATATCGCATTTTACGTTGGAAATGATCTGTTACAATTTGGAATAAATTTAGCAGATTTTCAATTGTGGAATCTCATGAGGACTTATTTTGAAATTTGCTTGTAATTTTGGTTTCGATGATGACTTGCGAATAATTGTATTACCTCTTAGAGTCTTTTTGAATATTATGTTGAATTATGACTGTACCCTAATTTGTAACACTTTGGTAGTGCACTGGGTCAACCTACATAATTATCTAGGTTACTTTTTTTCTCATTTTGAACCAGGTGGCTTGCAGAACCCCTTGCCTGGTGCACACATGTCTAAGTGAAAATTGTCAATATAGAAAAGTTTTTTGATACACTGGTTTTGAACTAGTTTCTAGAGTGCACGCCTGCTGCGTTCTCTTATTTGTATATTCAACTTTGTAAAAGTGACATTTTCAGAATTGCAATTTTTTTTTTGTTTGAAAACCTTTATTGTGCATTAATAAAAGGACAATTACGGGCCCACAACCATCAGGCCGGCCACGGAAACTGTTAAAGCACCAGCGCATGCAATATGGCGACACAGTAACACATTACTACCATAAGCGAGCATTGAAAAGTTACACCGTAAATCATCATGATACCATGTCGTAGGAGCGATGAAGGTTAATTTTAAATGTTTTTTCGTTGCAACTATTAAGGTCGACATTTCGGTTTTCAAATGGAAAATATAAACTATAAACTAAGAAAGCAGAGTCCGTGCTGGTGTAACAGAACATGAGTGACAAATCCACCATATAGTTCAACAACCCAAAAGTCAAGTCCCCCCAGGCGGCATGGCGGCTCAAAGTGTGTGCAGCGGGGGTATCAGAACCAACAACCAAGCCAATGTCCACCGCCACCCGCCCGCTAACAATCCAAAACACGGACCCAAAGAGAAGAAAGAAGAAGAAACAAAACGAAGAAAAAACAAGGCACCATAGAAACTAAAACCAAGAAACTAAAAACCCCTCCCCCAACCCCCCACCCTACACGCATGCAGAGGCTACGGCCTACCCCCCCAGCAGTGTGTCTGTCGCCCAATAAACCCGAAATATAGAACAAGGAGAGAAGAAGAAAAAAAGAGAAAGAATTAGTATAATACCTAAAATATGAGAGTAAGAAAAGAGCATCCTAATCTAAAACTCCCATAGAACACGGAAGACCGGAGGAGGGCCAGAACCAATTAATCCCGGACTCCACAGCCCGCACAGAACCTCTACCCCACCAACAAGGATCAACAACAGGACATATCAATTGCAACCTTAAGAGGGGAAAAAACATTACAAACAGCGCATTCAAATGTATCAGGAAGCGTTCCAGTCCGGGTCTCCGCCAGTCAAGCAAACAAAATCAGCGAGAAGAACACCATCAGCCCTGGCCCGAACGTTGAAAGCCCACCAAACATAGCCACTGCTGGGAGCCCACCGAGGGCAGAACAAAGAGACAAGATGGCCGCCCCCAACAAAGAAGAAGCAGAAAAAGATGAGATGAATGTCTCCAGTTACCAATAAGTCCAGTGTCCCAAAAGACGAGCGTCCCCTCGAGCACAGGATGAAACACACTCCACCGTCGTAGTAAAAAGGCTCCGGAGGCAAAGGCAGCCAGGAGGGCCAGCAACCGGGAAGGCGGCAAACGAAGCAATAGTAGCGATTGCATCGGCAGAGCCTCAGTTCTCGGAGCGGGGGGAGACAGTGTAGCAGCAGCTCCGTCGATAGATGGACACGACCCATTATTGCCAGGGACAGTCCGCTTCATTGTACACGCATGCTGAAACATAGTATCCATTCCAGGTGTAGTTGGAGGCAGCAGGGAGCTGGAGCGCCTCGGTCGCCCCAGTTCAGATGTAGCATCTTCAATCTTCCGACCCAGCTCTCGGGTGTATCGCAGCCATGTAACCCTTAAGTCGGTAAGAGCTGCCAGGATGTCGCCGCAAGTCAGGACCCGCTGCAGTTCTAACCGGTCCGCGCTTTGATTGGACGCCGTCGGGCCGTCATATTGCTCAAGGCCAGGCAGGATAGCACGCCCAGGGAACAAGGAGGCACTCACCTCCTCGTCCTGGAAGACCGGCGCCATCACCACCCCGTCAATGAGACCACAATGGAGGGAGGGGGGCGACATCGATACCGGGAAACATCAGGCCGGGTCGCCGGTAGGAGCACGGCTCGTAATCCAGAGCGGCGCACAGGGAGAGCCCCTGCGCCTCCAGTCGATGAGGGCGACCCACGGCAGAGAAGGCGCTCCAAGATGGAGTCAGCTCAGCCCGTCAGCAGCGGAACAAAGAGAAGCGATGCGAGAAGGGATCCCGCCTCGCCAGTACACACCTCAGCCACGTAGGGAATCTCGCCACATCGGAAAGGGTTTACACCATCTCCCTCTGCAGTCAGCAGCACCACCTCAAGCGTCAGCGCCTCCCCAGATCGTCCCACCGACACCGTTACAGCAGCGCCCAGCGGCGGCGGTCGGCACAGGGTCCAGGGGCAGCCATGGAGGACAGCCAACGCATCGAGTCCTCCGTCAAACCAGCAGGCAGAGACCTCGGAAGAACGCGATCGGAAACAGCGCGTTTAAATCGCCGTTACACCGCAACATAGGCACAGGATAAATAGCAGGATGTCGATGCAGGAGTGGAAGGCTCGCGGAGCCGGGAGCCTACACGTCCGTCCCGTCGGCCATCTTGGCTCCTCCCAGAATTGCAATTTTAAATCCAACGTACCCATAAGATAGGATTTTAAATTATGATTCAAGAGACAACAAACATAACGGGGTTATCGGTTCCCATTTTGAAATTACATTTATATAATGTAACTAGGTAATTTCATTATGATTCTATGGGAGAGGTAGGCCTTGCAGTAATAAAAAAACAAATTTACAAGTTTTTCACTACCAGGACTTGTAAAACTTAAAAGAACATGCCCTACTTTTTAAATACATTGCACCCTGCCCTCTGGGCTATCCAGAGCCTACCTTAGGGGTGAAGTATGTGTATTAAAAAATACGGTTAGGTTTGGACCTGGAAAAAGCTTTACTTTGCCAGGTCAAAATGGCAGTTTAAAACTGCACACACACAGGCTGCAATAGCAGGCTCCAGGCATGTTTAAAGTGTTACTTAAGTGGATGGCACATTCAGTGCTACAGGCCCACCAGTAGTATTTAGTTTACATCCACTAGGCACTTTGCTAGGGACTTATAAGTAAATTACATATGCCAATTCGGAATAAGTCAATGTTACCATGTTTTGAGCAGTGAGCACTTTAGCACTGGTTAGCAGTGGTAAATTTCACAGAATCCTAATGCCAGCAAAAAGAGGAGGCCTGAAAGCAAAAAGTTAGGCGTAAAAACTCGCCAAGGATGCCAGGTCTACCAATGCTCTATAAAGGAATTACAAAGTATGATCAAAGCAGTGATATCAAACAGTGAGAGCGATCTATGCTTGGGTAGCGGAGAACCAATATGTGTGACCCAAACGGGGAAGTCTAGAAGAGTCTGTGGCATTTATATGTGGCGGCTAAGATCAGGATGTTTCAGATATGGGAGGGGACTTGTGATTAAGATTGAAGTAGCTGGATTGGTAAATTGCTTCCCATCACAACTAATAACTGGGATGAAAATGGAGATTTAGTGGAGTTGAGGTCAGTTTTAGAGGTCTTTGCGGCTAAACTGAGGCATCATGTACATGATTTTGCAATCTCTGAATGTAGCAAATGGACAACTGTCCCTTTTCCCAGCAAAATATAAATCACTAAAGCAGACACTGGCTACTAACAACTACCTGACAACCTTTAAACCACAGCCTCTGCCCAGTTGCATAATATATTTCACAACGTGCACCTCACGTATAGGAAACAGCCTTTACAACACGGTCTGAGCCACACACAGATGATAGCATTCCCTACATAAGTAGTAAAGAATTTCAAAGCATCATTGGTTACAGTATGCCCATGTCCATATAGCAGCACCCAGTTTTAAGCATTCAGAGTGCTACTGGACCATTATTTAATTGAAAGCATTTCAGAAACGGCCTTAATCCCACCAAATAAATTACAAGCCATTCATTTATAATCTGCCACATGAAGAGCTAATCGAGGGAGGAGGAGGTTACTGAAAGCCCACCTGCTTGTCCAGTAGCAGGGAGCTAGACCAGCTAGAGGCAGGGAGGCCACAATAATAGATTGTAAAGGCGAAATATTAAGCAATTTGGATGAAAACCATCCAAAATCCATCATTTTTCTGGGTCACCCAACGATATACAACATAATATACAAAAGTACACGGGAACAACCAAGACAGCCTTTACTCAAGTTTTTTCCTTTCCCTATGTGTACTGCAGCAAATGGAATTATTCCATTCATGAAAACACACTTGAGAAATAATGTATTGGGTTAATGAACAATACACACTACAGAATGCCATTACAGATAAGCCATGTAGTATTGGAACTCCAGGGTCATTGAAACATTGAATGGAATATGTCTTGTGCCATGTTGACCATCAAATACCTGATTGATTCCCTGGAGAATGAAAATGATCAATCAGCAAATGTTAGGCTTTCAGCGTTCTACCTAATGAATCCAGAGGTATCACAACAGAAGCAATAGGGTTCTAGTTTCCATTGCCCTCAAGCCCATAAGCCCCTTCATCTTTAGCAAGTAGATGAATGTTGATAAGGATAACTTCAAGTAAAAACTACTGGATTACATCAATAGCCAATAGCCTTTGCATAATTCTACCCCAAATTCTTAGCAATGTATTGGTTCACAAATTCAAGGGCCACACCAATTTTAGACCTACAATAGACAGGCCATATCCACCTAGCCTTCTGAACTCAAATTCATGGAGATCATTTAGGATGATGAAGGGTAGCTGTTTGAACTTCATGCCAAAGTGCTTGATCTAACTGGTTTGATATATTTGCTTTTATTCTTTTCCAGGTTTTAACATACGATCCCTTTCGTGCAATGATCTTAAGTCTCTGTTGCACTCTCTTCCATGTGGGTTTCCTCAGGGATCTGCTCTGAGTCCTAACCTTTTTAATGTTTATGTTGCTCCCTTGGCTAAACTCATCAGATCTTTTGTTTTTTCCACCTTTTCCTATGCCGATGATACTCAAATCGTGGTCTCGGTGTCCAGCAATCCAATTTAAATGGCCATCCAGTTTCATGATTGCATGCGTCAGGCTGGTGAATAGATGACTCAAAACTGCCTTAAGCTTAACTCCGATAAAACGGAGGTTTTGCTGTATGTAAAATACACCACCATGTGATCTCCAGCCTGGTAGACAACAGAGCTAGGTCCTCCCCGATTCCCACTCAGCAAATAATCTTGGAGTATTATTTGACAGCATACTCTCGTTTAAGGGCCATATAAATTCAATCACCCCGCATCATTTTATTCTATGAAACTTCTTAGGAAAATCTATCCTTTCATTCCTAATGATCTGCAGAAATCAGTGACCTCTAGTTCTATCTAGAATAGATTACTACAATGCCCTCTTCAGTAATTTGAAGAAGAACTCTATAAACAAAATCCAGATCTTACAAAATATGGTGCCCGGCTTCTCCTAGGCATTCTAAAATGCCAATCGGTATCCTCCGCACTGGTGCAACTGCACTGGCTCCCTGTAAAAAAAGCAAATTGAATTCAAATATCTATGCATCGCTTTCAGGGCACTGCATGGAAGTGGTCCAGAATTCTTCAAGCTACAGTTTCAGATGGATACCCACTCCAGAACTCTTCGTTCTGTCTCTAGCCACAATCTGGTGGTGCCCAGATTCATAAAGGCACAGGAGCTTTATCACCACTACCTCACAGCTCTGGAACTCTCTTCCTCCCGAACTGAAACCATTTCTCAACCTAATGCAATTTAGGAAAGCACTAAAGACCTGGCTCTTTCAGCATTAACCTCCTCTTCTATTTTTTCTCTCTTCTTCTCTCCAGCGGAGCTCAGCTCCTTGACACTTCCGGGTCGTAGAACGATTTACAAGTACCTTTTTATTCATTCATACCCATAGATAGGAGAATTATCTTTGATTCAGCATCTTCCTAAAGCTTCACCCACATTTCCCCTGGAGATTTATCACCCTCTCCTGAGTAGTGTCAATCAGGCCCAGAAAGGAGCCATGGGCAGACCCATGCAATCAGGTCACCACAGTAAGTTTCAAGTGCTGGGCCATGCTGGGCCTTCTGGTAGAATCTCGAAAACCCTTTTATTATTTCTCCTCCAAGAGATGAGCGTTGGGAACTGAAGCAAAACAGTGGTAGCTGAAAAAGTAACATTCGTATTTGACTGGTAGAGCCTAATATAAAGTTTCTTTAGGGTCTTATTTAAAGTTCAGTCAGTTTAGTGAAGAGATGTACTTGGCACCCCTGGCACAGTACAACCCTCCTAATTTAGAGATCACCGTCTTGCAGGTAGAAATTTCAGCAGAGGTGCTTCTATGGTGGCTCCTTGGAAAGCAGTGAAGCTTTACTCAACCAGCACTATAATCAATACATCCTCACAACACCACTTTTTTGTTTTTCAAAAACAAACTCCCAAAGCAGGAGTTTGCTTTTGAAAAGCAAAAAGAATAATACCCTAAATGCGCGTGGAGGTATCTCCAGTGCATTGTGGGTCGTTAGTGGTATGTCCTGTTCTGGGCCACACAGTCTTTCAATGGCAGTGGCAAAAAACATCACAATGTGCACCATCGAAAGATTGGATGGTCTGAGGTCTTTTGACTGATGGCCCAATGCTATTCGAATATTTATCAAGGAATTTTAGCAGTGAACTAGTGTAGGCTCTGTCTTCGGAATCATGGCAGTTCCACCAACTCTATACAGAGAGGGGAAAAAACAATTCTGGAGGATGTGTTGTCCGTCATCTGTTTGGTGTATTGGTGTATCATCCAGTCTGTCAAACTCTAAATATGGCCCTTAGTCATCTGATTAGTTACAGAGTGAGGTTGGGGTACTCTACTAAAAAAGTGAAAGGATTTTCTGTAAGGGTGTGACAGCAATTCTTAATCAGATAGGAATTGCTTGATAAATGCAAACCAATTCATAAAACTACAGTGACCACTAATCTAGTTCATCAGGATTAGTCACCCAACATAAGAGTCTAAGAATTATAATTTATTAGCAGTCCTTTTTAAATCAAGAAAAATGCACAATTAGTACATTATTTGACCACCCAGCAGATACCCTCATGTTCCAATATAGAAATAGCAGCCTTCATGGTAATATCCTGCATAATATAAAAATTAACAAATATATGTATATCTTTATTCATTATTCCCATATATATTAGATTCAAAAGTCCAAATTCAAGGGAGAGGAAGTAAAATTGTTTTCTTGTCACGTGTAATTACTTATGGATTTCGTTGTTCCGCCAGAGGAGTTAATCTGCAGTAAATGTTTTCTTAAGAGGGCTGGAAGAGGGAGTAGTTGCTCTATATTCAAAAGTCACTACAGATTAGAGTTTCGCCTGCAGTTGTTTTTAGACATAGAGTACTTGCTCCCTCTTGTGTCTCTTTTTTAAGGAACCACTGCAGTGCATACATCTTTGCATCCTTACATACTCTGCAGTAATTACTGCAGAGTATGTAAGGGTGCCGTTGGGGTATGCAATACAGTCCATACCCTTCGGAGTCTTTACATACTCTGCAGTGATCACAAAGTATGTAAGGGCACCAAGGTGTATGCAATGCAGTGATTTTCAAACAGGGCGGGAAGAGGGAGTAGTCTCTCTATTTTTAAAGAGTACGTAGGGGCTCCAAAGGGTATGCACTGCTGTTAGAAATCGAGTCTGCTGTTGGCTTGGGTATGCACCTAAGCTAGGCAGAACCCACCACTCTAGTCAGGTTAAGGGAGTTACACACCGTGCTCACCTCCTTAGTAGTTTGGCTTGGCAGGGCAGTCAGGCCTATCCCAGAGGCAATGTGCAAAGCATTTGCCCAACACACATACACACACGCACACACACAAAGTTTGTGCTGGACTGTTCCCATGCAAAGCAGGATCAAGGCTGATATGCATATGTATGGGTCCAAACTAAGGTGGCACGTTGAGAGAAAAACAATGGATTGGAATGCGGCCCAAGCGATAGGTAGTGGCTGAGATTAATACAAGCACCTTGTTGTTGTGTGTTAAAAATAAGTACACTTCTGCTTCCATCAGTAATGCCTTGACCTCTTCACCCTGCAGCCAGAAGACATTTTTGCTTATGCAGCTGGCTGTAAATGTGTACTGTCAGAATCTATAGGACCAGGTCCAGCTTTAGCAATGGTGCCCCGGCGCGACAATAATTTTTGGCACCCCCACTTCCCATGACCGCCTCCTCGGATTCTCTCCCTATCACTGGGCAAAAGTGCCCATCTCTCGAATTAAAAGTTATTGCTAAACACAGCGCCACCGCGAGGTCAATGCCCCCTCCACAAGTCGGAATCCAAAGCGGTCGCACTCGTCGCAGTGCCCTAAAGCCGGCCCTGGGTAGAACTGCCAAAATCAAATTGTGTCATTGTTTCTTTTCATCCCCGATCCCTCTATATAACTACAGATCAGGCCTGCTTTAAAACTCTTTGTATGTTAACAAAAGAGAACTTGGCGTTGTCTCTGGAAAAATACTTATGGGTTTAATTTTCAATAGTAATGCCTTTCATATAAAATAAGAAATTCCTTTGAACTCCTTCCAGGTTAACAAGCATAAACATGATCATCCAAAAGAAGGAGCAGGTACTGGATACATTATATACTGATCGCTGCCTCATGTTAGAAGCTTTGGAGAAGCAGATTAGTTTAGGGACTATGGAATGCATGCATTCTGATACATGAGAAAAACATGTTTTTATGCAAAATATTAATACTTCTCACTTTTCATGTATGTCATCCTACTTATAAACTACCATCTCCCTTTTATTTATCTGTTCTCATAATTAACACATAAATAATAGACATTGTCATTTATGATGCCAATAGCTCAAACTCTTGTAAATGTGAGACCTCTTGGCCGACATTGTCCCGGTGCTGCTTGGAAAGTGAAAGCGTGCGTGGCGTGCTGAATGTTGCAGGAAAGCATGTCATGCCTGAAGTAGGAGAAACTCATTAAAGAAAATAGTGCTTACAGACTAAAAAAGACATATTGTGTAACAGAAGTTACAGTGCCAGTCCTCATAGGAGGTTACAAATGAAGACAATGTAACTAAGGAGGGATTAACAAACCTATTAGTGAGTCAGAAGTATGCATTTACGAAGATAATGACACAAGCCAATGGAAAATATGGGCAGAGAGTATGCAAGGCTTTAAGTCCATTCTCAAATACAACATGCCTTACAGAGTAGTGCATGTGCTGCCCAGCCTCTACCTAAAATATAAATGGTGTCACTAGTTGCCTGTTTTAACTCCGTTATCAATTAAGAGTCGTTTGCTACTTTCTTCTCACTTCATAGGCTCACAAGCAGGAGCCGGTGCCCCAAGAAAAACTGATAGCTCCAGTGCCATGCTCCCTTGGAGTGAGCTGCTCTCCATTCACTGGTGTGTGTTGCTCTAGCTGTCCCCCAGAGACAGGGAAAGTAGAAGCAGACTGGCAAAGTAGGGTTGGCTAACAGTCAGGCACACCAGCTTCAGTGATTGTTGAGAGCAGTGGCAGCGCAGATGCATCCTTTCCAAACGCAGTGGAGCAATGCAGCTGCTTCGCATCTATCTGTATGAAGAGAGCATTGGCATTGGCAAAGGTAGTAGGTCTGGCTCTAAAGTGAAAATGCCGGTATCCACAAGCATGCACAAATGCAGATGGGCTATGTGTGGGTTCTCTCTGCGAAGCATGCCTCTTTCAGTTATTCTGTCTGCGTCCTTTTTAGGTCTCGCCTGTCGATGCGCATGCGCATCGAGCTTGCGAGACTATTGGGGCTTAACCACTCTTCAACTAACTTGCAAGGAATCGTGGCGATTCCTTGCAGTGCCCGTGACTTTTAAGCTCAATGTGCATGCTCATTGAGCTTAAAAGCGCGTGCACATCAGTTCCCTCAGCCGCACTCCAGTCCCCTGCTGCTTTCACACCCTCTCCCCGCTCCGCCCCCTCCCCTGCCCGCCGTGTCGCATTTCTCCTCCCCCTCCCCTTATCTGCCTATCCCTCCGTCTTGTTTTTTTTTTACCCGCTCCGCCCCCTCCCCTGCCCGCCGTGTCGCATTTCTTTTCTCCTCTTTGCTCCTCCAGCAGTTCTCTGTCACCTTTGCTTCTCTCCTCCCTTGTCCACCTTTTCATTGTTTTTGCCCACCTCTCCTCCAGTTGAACTCTGTCACTAGCTCCTTTCAGCCCCTTCTCATTCCAGTGTTTTCGGGTCCCATCTCATGCTTGGGGTTAAGCTCCCTTTGCCTGCAAATGCACGGGAAAACGGACAGACACGCACCAGGAAACACCACACAGACGCAGTACAAGCATTGATTAATCACTCGCACACATCACGTTTTACTCCTTTGCTAGTGTTCTCGTTGTTTACATCAGAAAGAAACAGACCTTAAAACGATTGAATAATTGACAGAATCCTTAAATATTGTTAATTCCATTGAAGTCTAGTGAAAACGCTGCTCGAAGATGATATGTTGCTAAAATTACCGTAACAAAATCAATCCACTCACTGTAATATTCTTAATGTAATTGTATGTGCTAGCACCAGAAGGTATGGAGTGAAATTACTTAACTTGTGAGTAAACATATTTGTTCACACCCTCTCCCCGCTCCGCCCCCTCCCCTGCCCGCCGTGTCGCATTTCTCCTCCCCCCTCCCCTTATCTGCCTTTCCCTCCGTCTTGTTTTTTTTTTTACCCGCTCCGCCCCCTCCCCTGCCCGCCGTGTCGCATTTCTTTTCTCCTCTTTGCTCCTCCAGCAGTTCTCTGTCACCTTTCCTTCTCTCCTCCCTTGTCCACCTTTTCATTGTTTTTGCCCACCTCTCCTCCAGTTGAACTCTGTCACTAGCTCCTTTCAGCCCCTTCTCATTCCAGTGTTTTCGGGTCCCATCTCATGCTTGTTATAAAGGGGCTGCCAAAATGCGGACACTCCTCAACCCTCTGCTTCACATGAGACTCTGCGGCTCTCCTGGGACAATAAACCACTCCAGAACAAACATGGAGCTGTCATACGCGGCCATCTATCTCAATTAAAGGCCACATAGCTTCTCTAACCTCTAGGAAAATCTAGCCCTGCTATTTAATTTTGGTGCGGGATTACTGTGTAAAGAAGGTTTGCATAACGTCTCATCTGACTAACTAGTGCTTTAGTTTAGCATTGTATGTGTTTTCATAGGCTTGTGTGTATGTCCTTTAATGCATGTGCATGCTTGTCTTTTTCTGTTCAGTTCCCGTGTCAGTGTGTGCTTACCTGGATTTCCGTTTGTCTAATTTATGTGGCCTTTGTCAACGAGGCAATCCGCTACTCTGTCCAACGTTTATGAAGACGAGACACTCAACCACGCAATGCCACTCACACACACAACGCCACTCACACACACAACGCCACTCACACACGCAACGCCACTCACCCACGCAACGCCACTTACCCACGCAACGCCACTCACCCACGCAACGCCACTCAGCCACGCAACGCCACTCAGCCACGCAACGCCACTCACACACGCAACGCCACTCACACACGCAACGCCACTCACACACGCAACGCCACTCCGCAACGCCACTCAACCACGCAACGCCACTCAACCACGCAATGCCACTCAACCACGCAACGCCACTCACAACGCAACGCCACTCACACACGCAACGCCACTCACACACGCAACGCCACTCACCCACGCAACGCCACTCAACCACGCAACGCCACTCACCCACCCAATGCCTCTCACCCACGCAACGGCACTCAGCCACGCAACGCCACTCACACACGCAACGCCACTCACACATGCAACGCCACTCACACACGCAACGCCACTCACACAGGCAACGCCACTCATCCACGCAACACCACTCACACATGCAACGCCACTCAACAACGCAACGCCACTCAACCACGCAACGCCACTCAACCACGCAACGCCACTCACACATGCAACGCCACTCACACACGCAACGCCACTGAAACAACAGCACCACTCAAACAACAGCGCCACTCACACACGCAACGCCACTCACACATGCAACGCCACTCACACACGCAACGCCACTCACACACGCAACGCCACTCACACAAACAACGCCACTCACACAAACAACGCCACTCATCCACGCAACGCCACTCATCCACGCAACGCCACTCATCCACGCAACGCCACTCATCCACGCAACGCCACTCATCTATTTGCAAAACGAAAAATGTTAAACTCTTCTATTGCGAGACCTATTGCATTTTCAATGCTTGTTTATTTTCCAAGCTTGCAGTGCTGTATGACACCAGCATGACAACCTTAAGAAATTAAAAGCAGCAGGTTACAAATAGTCTGAGCACATTTATGAATGTTGGTGTTGCCTACGTTGGCACATTCATGCCAAAACCCTTGCCTTTGTCAATGCTTGTTGTCAAACAGTCTGAGGTCTTTTAGTTTTAGTATTTATGTCCCCTTTTTAGTACAAGGAGGATGAGTTAAGGTCTGGTTTTGATGAAGAAGCAGCCTGACCAATACAATTTTGACAGTCAGAAAGTTGTATGTGTGTTTTCTCTACAAAAATCATGTGGATGATGAAGAACTTTTTCTGAGTAAAGAGAGTGGAATGTAGTTGTTGGTTGTTGTTTGATAGCTAGGATTTAAGGCGGTGGATGGGTCTCTTCATTTACCTAGAAGTCGTTGAAATCTACAAGGGAACATTGATCATTGAAGAAAATAAGATGATCAGTACTTCAATCAAGGAAACTATCACTAAAACTCTTTTTGCCACCAGGTGATATTAGATTTTCATCTTCTTTGGTTTAGATGTCATCTTCGTTTTCCCCACAGCACAGCATCAAAATGATGAGCACTTTATTAAGTTAACCAATTTGCTTCTAAGGGACTCCTTATTGATAAAGGTAAATACCTGGCCACTTTTTACTGCTCTGGAGAAGGTGGTGCTCTGGTGGTAATATTGTGTACGGAAGATGAACAGAACCAGTTACAGTGAGTGCAGTGGAACCAAAATCACAGTCTTGGGTGAAAACAGATATGGAAATTTGATTACATACCACAAATGGTCAGCTTTAATGTGATATCAAGGAGATGGTTCATTGGAGTGAGATGAAGTGATCCATTTGCGGTTGCATAGGCTTTTATTGCATTTATGACATCTAGCATGGGAAACTTTGATAAAAGGATGTGCTGTGTGATCTGTGATTAGTGAGTATATCGGATCTAGCCCTGGGAATTGTTACAACAGGATGTGCTGTGTGATTTGTAAATACAGAGTATTCAGGTGTGTGTGTTGAATTATGAGTAATCTGTGACGAGCTATGCTTTGAACCGTTGAGTGCCAGGTGAATTGTACTATAGCCTTATAGCCTGCCGTAGCGGGCTATACCTGCTATTAAAGGCCAGCTGCAGCATTAAAGGCCCGAGCCGAAGGCAAGGGACTTTAACAAAGCAGAGGGACTTTAAATGCTGGTCTAGCCCTGCTATGAAGGGCTATAAGGCTATTAAAACATTCTGCCACTAGAGGGCAGAATGTTCGAACAAATAAAACAAAGCCTTCAGGGAGCGCAAGGGGACTAAAATCCCCTCAGGCTCCCTGAAGCCTTTGTTCACTGCCAGAGCTGTGAACAGAGAAACATTGGAATGTTGGAGCTCCGGGCTTATACCAGCCATTATAAGCCCGGAGCACCCCATTGTTTTCAATGGAGCTACCAGCATTCCAATGTTCTAATGTGGATTAGGAGAGCACTAAAGAAGAGCGAGAAAGAATGTGGGTTGCAGAATTAGTATCAACTCATGCAGCTGATGTAGATTTAGCCTGATGTCAAGTCAAGCATTTCATTTTAGAAAGTGGATCAGAGGATTACGCTATGATCAGTTGCAATCATCTGTAATGAGCCTGAAGCGAGTAATCGCATCTCTCACCCGAGTCATACATATAGGTGGTTGTGTCCTTCTATGGCAAGTCTGTCTGTTGTTCTGCTGTTTTGTTGTAACTGAAGTGGACCGGAAAGTGGATTGATGTAGAGAAGCTCCATTAAGGGGCATTGGTAACTAGCAGGACAGGAGGGCTGTGAGTGTGTTTCTTAACAATATTAAGCTCTGTGTTAGTTGAGTGTTGCTTTGTTTCAGTTTATGTTCTAAAATGTCTTGGTTTATGCTGGCATTTTGCCGACTGTTTGAAATCCATGAGGGGTGTGTTTAATTGATTGGAGACTTGGATTTAGGTCACTGATTAAGATTTCCTATCTGGTCATTATGGCTCAGTGTTTGCAGTAGTTGAAGGCACCGGTGGATTAGGGATTGGCTAGGACCCAAATAGAATGTCTTAGGTGTTGTTACATGTATCCTGGAGACTGATACGAAGTTGTTTATTACAGATTAGGTATTCATAAGATTGCACAAAAATGTGTAGGCTATTTATCTTAAGAAGAGGACTCAGAGAAGCAGATATGGGGCATCGCCCAGTAAACAGAAAATGGCACAGTAGTATGTCACATTAAGGGCCCGATTACGATCTCGCAAGGAAAGCCCTCCATATGACTCAGATCCAGAGGGCTTTCCAAGCGAGACGTGCTGCAGGAGTACGAACGAGCGCGAGTACAATGCTGCCGCATGCTTACAGACTTGGTTAGCTTGGACTCCCATTGATCTCCATGGGTGCAAGTGTGCAGATGCGTACACATGCTCCCATAGTAGAAAACGGGTGGGTGGGGAAAAGCGCACACCCTGTGGCGGGCATCCCATGGTGTCGACTAGACTGTTCATGTCTGGATCAGGGGGACCCATGGGCACATCCCTGTGACAGATTCAGAGGGCCCAGGGTGAAGGGGGGCCTTCTAAGGGCCCCCAAATTACGCTTCCAACAACTGTTTCATTTAGTGGAGACTGAGGCAAAGCAGCTGTCCGAATCGTACATCGTAATCGCTCGGTCAGAATTTGGCTCCATTGCGCGGCACAATTCGGCTACGAATGAGTCGTACGGAGCGGTTCGGGTCCGAAAACAATTCAGTTGGCACTTAGGCGATCATCGCATCCTACTAGGTTGTTCAGACCTGTGTATGATTCGTTCAGAAACAAGGGCTACGAAACGGATACCGCAAAGCCAAATCCAATTCGAAGGCCTTTCGAACAACATCGTAACCGGGGCCCTTGGTGTAAAAGGTGTGCATCAGTAAAGATGAAGCATGCCACTTCGGTGGGTGATGGGATTCCATCCTTTTTAAAGGATTCTTTTGATGCATGATTGAAGGTCTCTGCTTGTGCTACATGGTGGTAGAGCATTTTTTAGGCTTGCCAGACCCATGGATAAACTGTTGTGTTGTAATAGATGTGTTTAGGGAATGTATCCGCAATGGTCTTAAAAAGTTTCCCTTAGACCCCCCATCCTCCTTTGTGTATATCTCATCAGTAATGCCTCACATTTAAGTTGTCAACACATCAAGTTACAAAATCAGCATTTGTGTAAAAAACGTTTAGGAGTACAAATTAAATTAACCTGCACAATCACATGTAGGTGCCAAAGTCACTTGCCGGTTTTAAATCACCTTTAGTACTAAGTAACCCTGGGCGAAGCACTACGCTCCGCTCGCGGAGTTTGCGAAGTTTTTGCAACTTCGCACTACGCGAGCGGCACGTAGCACAGTGCGAACATGCGTAGTGCAGCGTAGCGTAGTGCAGTGCTCATTTTTTGCTTGTTCGCGGTCCTGAACGTCATGTTCGCGACCGCGAGCAAGCAAAATGACATCCCGGCGAGATTCTCAACGCGAGGAGGTCAGGTTTCTCATTGTGAGTGGTTGCGTATGCTCGCGACCGCTCTCAATGAGAAACTACCTGTTCGCGTTGAGAAAGCTGCCGCTCGAGCAATAATCTCCTCGAGCAGCAGAAAACTACAGCTCGCACTGTGCAAGATGCCGTTTTCAATGCTTGCACAGTGCCGGATGCTTGTTCGCACTGTGCAATCATTGAAAACGCATCTTGCACAGTGCGAACATGCTACTACGCAGCTCGCGTAGTGCTACGTGAAGTTCGCGTAGTGCGAAGTGCACTTCGCGTAGCGCTACTCCGCGAACTACGCCCACCCTTAGTACTAAGTAAGAATTTATATGGTATCACTTTTAGAAGTGAAGTCACATATAGACGCAAATTCACGTTTAGGTGTAAAAATCACTCCTGGTACACCATCTTTAGGAGCATGGAAACACTTTTAGGAGCACGAATCACATTTAAGAGGAAGGACATATTTAGATGCAAAATCACCACTGGTGCAAAGTGAACAGGAATGTAAGAACATTTGTAGGAACAAAAATCACATTTGGATACAAAGCACATTTAGGTGAGAATTTGCACTGTTTGTGCAGCATCAGCAAAAACAAGGGAGCACTTCTAGAATCACCGATGGGCATCCTTTGCATTGCATGGTCAATACACCTCAAGCCCTGCAGTGAGAAGCACTATTTAAGCAGGCTGACTAGCTCTCCAAATAGCCAGTACTTAAACGTAGCGTTGAGATATAAATACTCCCATGGGCTGATCCAAAATGTGTATGACATTTTCTTGAAGCAAAGGCTGAAGAGGGCCCAATCAAGCCAATGGCTGCCGGCGTCTGAAACAAGGCCCCCCTCTGTGTATGGTTTTGCTGCTGAAGAAATCTACACTGTAAGTAAGCTAAAGCTATAAATATACAATTCAGGCTATTACCTAATACTTTTTTCAGTAAATAAAGAACTAGTCTTCGAGTATCATGCCTCTGTGTTCACAGACCTTGCCAGTGACCTGCAATATCCTTACAATGTACAAGTGAGGATATTTCTCCCCCCACATATATTAATCCACACCCCGGTACAGGTCCATCGCAAAACAACATCATGCCCTTTTCTGTTGCAAATCTTCCCCTGAAGAATTCCTAAACTTTGGTTTATATTTTACAGCACTTAAACAAGCAATACTTATGTACTATATCAATACAGGCAGAAATAATAGTTATGACTGGAGAAGTGCATCTCCACAGGGGCTGTCAAGAACCTTAGTCAAGAGTGGGGTGATCTTAAAGAAAACGGGGAACGTAACCTCTTCTTACTAAGGGACATATAAAAGAGAAATTTGGGGTAGGTGTCAGCCTTAAACACAAGCGATGATAGAGAATCTATGCTAAGTTGCCTCAGTTTACATTAGAATAAGCTAACACTGAGGAAATGGGTAACATGGTTAACCACCCAAAAGATTGATTATCACTGTGTTCTGATTTTAAGGTTAATGAAAGCCCGGACAATTGCAAGAAAACCAACTCTCATTGAAAAATGCATAGTTGACTAGATGAGTGCTTTTTTTCCACAACAAGTTCACAGAAGAAAGCTGGACTCCACAAAAAGTAAAGCATACATTTTTTATATAATGAATGTCGAGCATTGGGGTCAGGTGTAACCAATATTTGTGGGAATATGGATACTTGAGTCAATGCTGCCTGCAGCAAATTAATCTGGTCTGAAAGGAGAGGAGACAACAGTCCTGCAGGGCTCTCCAAGGAGAGAAAGTTTACCCTTGTAGTGGGCACCATCCCTTGTGCGCTCCCCTTTTGCTCCCCTGCAGGAACTATGATCAGGTATCTGGTTGTGATATTTGATAGTGGGCCTTCATTTTAGTCTCTGGTCAATAAGTTGTCAAAGTGTCTGCATTGCCTCACAGCCACTAATTGTGAAGTCCTTTTTTTGCAAATGCTCTCCTTTTCAGGAAGGTTTTTGCTGTTGGATGAGGGGAATGCAGTTAAAGTAAATGAAAACTGGTAATCCTTGCCATAAAATGCATCTTGTCAATAGCATTTCTTGTTTTTCCAAGTATCAAATATTGAGGGTCTAATTACGATGCGGTTCAGATTGCAACCAACGGCTTGACAGTTGCGGTCCGAACCACATCTGCTGCTGCTGTCCGACCGACGCTGCTTTCCAACAACCTTTCCATGTCTACCTTTCTGACATGGAAAGGCTGTCGGAAAGCGACATTGGGGGCCCCTAGCAGGGCCCCCTTTCACCCAGGGACTCCTCATCTGGGCTTGGCCCACTGAACATCCCTACCTTGTGTGGAAGGCATTGTGTAGGGATGTTCACAAACTCACATTTCTCAATGGAGCTTGTGCTGCGGGCAGTTTGCACACACACACAGACACACACACACCATAGATTTCAACAAAATGGAAATTGAATTTCTTCATAATAACTTACTTTTAACAATTTCTGAATAGCAATTTCATGTATTGTACAGGTAGAAGCAGCAATTAAAAACCTATGCTGTAGATGTAGAAAGGAATTGTTTTAATTGTTTTGTTCAATATTCAGCTTGAGGACATAGACAAAAAAGAATACAACCATCACTCAAATACAAGGTAATTGCGAAGTTAAAACAGAGATGCACATTTAGTTTGGATACCTAATCTTCTGCAAATATTTAGTGATGTCTGTTCATTTTGGCACAGTGTGGTTTCTCTGCAAAGACATTCTTAGCAAGATCTCCATCTTTACCCGCAAATATTCACAAGCATAAAAACGTGCTTTTTTTATAGTAAAAAGCAACACATAAATAACTGCACATTTCCCATATTAGAATGTTGCTGACCCTATGTAGATATGCCTTTCTTTTGTAACAAGGCTACCTTTGGGTTGTTTTAATATAGATGATGAAATAGGTTTTAATCCACCTTCCGTTAGTGTATGTGCATGTGTAACACACGAACTACATACGCTGCTAATAATTATGAGTTGGAATTATGAATGGAGATACACAATTTTTCCATATGAATAGTAAGGTAAATTTTGGCCAGCGAGACTTCGCTACTAATCTAACAAAACTAAATTATTATGCACACTTAAGAATTTTATTAGGTTATGAAGATCCCACTGGGCAATATTGTATTTGGTATTAAATTTGCAACATACAGTCTGCACTTACTAAAATGCAAATTGATATGGTAAGCCCAATTTTACGAGTTGGAAAAACGTTTCTGAATCATTGATTGGGTTTCGTACATTAGCAAAAGGCATTTTGTGGTCACAAACCAAGTAAATTAGTAAATTAAAGGGTTTGCTGTAGAATCCTTGTTTACACCAGTCACATGGTTAAGTGCAGTTTGTATGGCTTGCTTGGTGGTAGTATGTGCTGGTTAAGCTCAGAATCCCACATTTAACATGAATGTCATCCATGCAGGTGGGTAAATGTGCATTACTTTTACTGGATTTGCAATGGTTGACCAAACAAAATTAAATGATACTTTTAAGTGCATTGGACATGCGCATAAAATATAGTATTAAGGTAACTCAATTGAAAAGTGAAAATGCAGTGACGGCTATTAGGGAATGGGGTGAGGGGGTGGGGGAGACGAGGACAGGGGTGTGGGTTGAAAATATATATATATATTTTTTAATGCACTTATTCCAGTCCAAAATAAGCTTCAGAAGCTCTCGGGTACACAGGCTCCCCTGAGCCAAGCACAACGCTACAATGCAGCGTTGTGATTGGTCAGGACAGGGAGAATGTGCATATTCCCTACCAGGCTGTCCATTACAGCCTAGTCAGAAATATGCAAATAGCGCATGACTGCTTGGCCGGCCAAAACGGCCAGCCAAGCAGTCATGCGCATTAGTGTGCATAGTTCACTCCTTCTCCCATCCTGAGCCACCAGCCCCACCCCACCCTAACCCAGCCCGCAGAAAAAAAAGAAACAATAATAACCTTGTTATTATAGTTTTATTTTACAACTTTTCACCGCTCTGAAAGCAGTAGGGTGATGCTCCTCCACCTTGGCGGAGTAGGCGCCACTGTGAAAATGTATGATGTGGTACCTGATGCAGAAGAATTACTTTAATACCATAGTCTGTCTTCATGATTGTTGAACGTTTGTATTGTATTTATTGCAATTTGAACCATAGTCGGACCCACCATGAACAGGGCTTGATCTGTGAGCTGAAACACTTCGGATCTGACATCACATATAATAAATGCACTTGTCACTTTGCACCAGCAAAAGAGCATGTGAGTGTGTACTGTGGAGCTGCAGTTTTGAAGCTGTGTATTGCGGGCATCCGCATACACACCGCCTCAAGAGAGTTGAGGCAGACAGCTTTTCATGTTGAAGTAGCTACAGTGCCGGCCCTAGGCATGTGCAAAGTGTGCACCTGCACAGGGCCGCCAAACCCCAGGGGCCGCAACGACGAGGATCGGATCGGAAGGATCAATGATACATCGTGGCACTGGCGGCCCCCTGGCAGGATTTGGCGGCCTCTGGATCCGACCCCGGCTTCCAATACTAAGTTCCGACAGTCACAGTTCCAAGCCCTGACACAGTGAGTCACCCCCCCCCCCCCTCCTCCCTTTAACTTCCCTGGCCTCTGGCTTCGAGTCCGCACCGACCTCGTTCCTGATTGGGCAGCAGGGGCGCCGGGGTGTTTCAAATCATTATGACTGTCACCCGGCTGGCTGGCACAGACGCCGGAAGCCAGGATAGAGTGATCTGCGGCAGCGCGCAGACTCAACCTAACCTGCTGCTTGACTTCCCCGCGTGCGTAACTAACTTGTGGGACTGGTGGCGTATGACTCTCTCTGCACAGCCCAGCCATTTGGTGGTCGTCGACGTCGGAGTCGGACAAAAGCTGAGCGGCCCCTGAGCTCAGACTGAGAATAAAGTGAAGAAGTGTGAATGCACCTGCCGGGTAAGGTCAGAATAGATCCATTCTCTCAGATGATTGATAATGATATTTCTGCACACTGTTTGTGACACTGACTGACTATCGCGGCGCGTCATGGCAAGCAAGCGAGTCATATTATGAAGATAGGTAGCCGGGCATGAGTGTAGCTGTTAATGCTTGAGGTAGGAGGGGCGAGACTATCGCGACGCGTCATGGCAAGCAAGCGAGTCATATTATGAAGATAGGTAGCCGGGCGTGAGTGTAGCTGTTAATGCTTGAGGACGGAGGGGCGAATTTACTGCAGCCGGGAGTTTTGCCGCAATGCATCGAGGTAGGCCGCCCGCTGTCTGTCTTCCAGTGGCAGCGCCGGCCACTGATTTCCTTTAGGCCCCTCTCCGCCTGTGCCTGCAGGTCCTATAATAAAGGTGGAGTCGGGGGCTGTACTATTTTGCATTAAATTAAGCGGCAGTATATGGCTGGCTCCCAGCCAGCGGAAGGCCTAATGATTGCCGAGTATTACATTTCGGAATCACTGACACTTTCTCTGAGGGGGGGCCGCCGCATATTCAATTTGCCGGTGCCGCATCCATCAAATCGTACTAGGCCGCTGTCTGTCTTCCAGTCAGTGGCAGCGGGCGCGGCCTCCCATGTAAACTGGTGGTGATTGATTTCTTTAGGCCCCCTGCTCCGCCTGTGCCAATAAAGGTGGAGAGAAAGGGTATTTCTGCACTATTAAGCGGCAGACAGTTGAAATATGGCTCCAAATCCCAGCAACTCCTGGGGGCCCCTATAGCTCGGGGGGCAGGTGAGCGACCGGGCCAACCCGAGCGCTTTCAGTTTCACACAGCCAGGCGCGGGCCACGGTGGAGCGCGGAGAGCACCTATGGTTACTCCAGGGGAAGGAACTCGCTGCTATCTCTCTCTCTAGCAGTCCTGCTGTCCGTTACTGGGACTCACCCAGCTCTGCCAGAGCACCTCACTCCTCAGCTGGGGCGTCCCGTAGACACATGTGAGATACATAGAGAGGGAGGGAGGTTAAAGGTACATGGAGAAGTAGAACTAGAGTCAGGTTAAGAGAGAAGGTGAAGTGAAATAAGGAAATAAGGAAATCCCATAGAGTATTTTTTAAATTTAATTGCCACCAACTGCCAGAGAGTGCTAGGGTTAAGGCTAGATTGGGCACGCCAGGCATGCACACCAAGGGGCAGATTTTCTTTATCGCAATGCAGCACAGCAACAAAAGTTACTGACCTGCACAAGGGTGAGATTAAAGCAGCACAGAGCCGTATATATTAGATATGGCCTGCTGCTGCTCACTACTCGCTTGTCACTTTACTTGTCCTGAACTGCGTCCCCAGGGCAGCAGTGGGCGTGGCAAACACAGGAAGGTCAACATTACTATTCTAACTAGACGTTTTTCTTTTGCCTGCATATCCTACAGTCAGTTTTTGCATACATTGTTATGTATCATTTTAGGACCCTAGTGTAATTTTCCCGATTATTGCCCTTTGCCCTTATATAGGTATAGATCTCCATATCCTTATATAGGCATAGAAATCATAACCAATGACCGATTATTTCGCTGTGGGGGGTTATGGGGGTCCGGTGCCCCTGTCATGGCCCTGGCACTGCAGCTGTCTGTGCGCCCAGTCCCTCATGTCGTGTGTCACAATGCCCTCCTCCTCCTAAATTGTATCGTTCTGAGACGAATTTGGAAAGGTAGGAGCAGCCGCAGGTACTGGTCAATCATCTAACGACTTTTCTGGACGTATTATTAAAACACCTTCCTGAGCTCCACCCCGTCCGGACCCCCTCTTCCGGGGCCCCCACCTACGCTCCCTGCACAGGGCCACCATGAGCCTAGAGCCGGCCCTGGTAGCTATAAGATATATAGTAAAATACGCAGATGCGCAGAATGTAAAAGAGTATCATATGTTTTTATTAACATTGCTAAGTGTAGGAAGGGAGCATAACTCTCTAGAAGCAAAGCAAAAGTGTACATATGAAAAACACCATGGCATAAACTATATAGGGAGAAGCACATAGTGGATATGTCATTTGTGCCATATAATACCATTGCATCATCAGCTCTTTGTATAAGACTATTCATTTACTTTTATTTAGTTTCAAAACCCCGACCAATGTAAATTCCAAAGTAGCTCCTTGATATCTTCAGTGAGATAAGACCTTTTACAGTACCAAAATAAAATCTATCCACTTTTTATAGCACAAAGTAAATCTGGGTAATACTCAGAACCTGACACGGCAATAGAAGCTTAGTGTTGCCCAAAAATGGGAATCCAATTGTAAAGCAACATAGACTGTTGTCTGCTTAAAGAATTTAAATGCAGGGTCACTGTTTTGTGCTGTCAAATTGCTCACTGCATAGCATGTGGTTACCATGTGCACCACCTTACTACTTTGCACATTCTCAAGGCTTCAAGTGAAGTATAATATAAACGCATAAACTATTTTGGAATCTTGAAGCCTAGACATGTTTCTCATTTTCTGATTTCCAATGTAGTTTCTCTTAGTAATTCATGGCATCGCTAATTTATACCGGTCACATTTCTGTTTTATCTTATGTGACCTATGAAAAATACCACAGAGCGCTGCAGGAAATAACACATCTGCATCTGATTTTTAAGGCGTTATTTAGGAGGTATTG
The DNA here is from genome assembly GCF_964261635.1 of Lissotriton helveticus. Lineage (NCBI taxonomy): Eukaryota > Metazoa > Chordata > Amphibia > Caudata > Salamandridae > Lissotriton > Lissotriton helveticus. The sequence goes on along the minus strand of NC_136070.1, from coordinate 1,062,610,684 downwards.
TCATTTCCCCATAAGCGCGTTAGAAGTTTTGCTCAGCTCTGGGACGGATAACTCTTCGACTGCAGTTGCATACTTTGCAGAATATGAGTGGTATTTGCAAAATGTAAGATGCTGCTTCCTATTCAAAGCTTCAAGCAATTAATCAATTGAAGTAAACATATATTTTGGGAACACATCGTCTTACAAACTAGAACCACAACTACTATATTACAGCAAAACACTTTTTGAAACATTAAAATGTAAATGGCATGTCTAATCACACCATCTGTCTTTTGTCTATTTCGTGATTTATGTAAAAGTCGGAAGTAAGCTCCATGAAATTGCAATAAAATGAGAGGCAAGTAGGCCCAGGTAGCTTTCCTGATGGGTTATATTTATTTGAGACAACTAGGAGGTTTTCTCTTTCTGAGTGGAAATGTCTGCTAGGTTGGTATACCTTCATTTCCCTCTGCTGAACAGAGTGTAGGACCATCTAGGTATCTAAATATGAGGCTAAAGATTTTATAGGATACTGAATTTGCTGGGTCGGAAGTGTAGCCTCTGCATTCATGGGTTAAAACTACATGGACCATGAGGTTGTTGATGTCACTTTCCTTAGAAGGATGGATAGCTTGAGTATAGTGCGCTGCCACACTCAAGGCAAGAATTCACAAATGCCCCAATCACTATTGTGTGAGGCTTGTGTCGAATGAAGGAGAGGGTCTTTGTGAGGAGTTTCATTTGGTGAAAGTCCGATTTAACAACTGTACTTACTTGACAATTTAGTCTGAGTTTGTCTTCCATAATGCTTCTGATGTTTCTGACTTTGATATTTATATAAACTGTTTCTCCGAAGAACACTGGAGCGAGGCAGCCAAAGTATTTTCTGAGCAAGTGAGGTTGACCTAGCACTAGTAATTATGTTTTAGACCCATTGAGCCTAAGATGCATTGGCAGGAAAAGAGCACAGGTGAGACTGGACTTGAGATATCAGGTGCCAGCTAAGGACCTTTGGACAGATTCCCAAAATGTTTCAGTGGTTGCAAATCCAGCGGTGGCTGGTAGGAACAGTGGTGGTGGTGGTGGTGGGGAAGGGGGGGGGGCTTGTCGTTGCCGATCACCAGCCGCAGCCTCTTCTCCATCCTTGCTGTTATACCGGCTCCTGGCAGCACCCAGGCGCCCCTAAGCCAATCATGATGCTGCTGTCACCATGACAGGAGCGTCGTGATTGATCTGAGCACCATGGTTTGGCGTACAGGCGGGGACTGGGAGGCTGTGTATGTTCTCCACCTAGCCTGTACAATACAGCCGGTGGAGAACATGCTAAGTGCGCATGGCGGTTTGACAGGCCCAAGACTGCCGGCCAAACAGTCATGCGCACCTAGTGCAGCAGCAACCACTCTTCCTCCCTCTCCCTATGAAAAGTCTTGCCTGCCCCATCATGCCTTTCTCTTACAGAAGAAGAAAATGCTAATAATATTAACGTTATTAAGGTTGTGTTATTAGAATTTCCTTTTTCTTTTTACACTTAGTGGGGCAAAACTCATCTGCTTTAGCAGAGGAGCTGCCCCTGTGCAAATCCTGTATTTTGCTGATTGTGTGGGTTTGCGACTGCCAACATTTTATTCCTGGGTAATAAACCTTTTAGGAATCAGTAAAAGTTTGCCGGCTCCTAAAATTTATTTAGAAATGGCTTAACTATTGCTAGCTGCAAGGGGAATTTTGTGGGAGCCTTGACTAAAAAACAATTTGGTACCCTGTGTATAACTGGTTTGTGACCGCAATTCTGGTTGCAAGCTATTGATAATTTACATATTCTCCAAATGGGGTGGTAACTCATTTGCAAAAAGGAGGGGGTTCCCTTAGGACAGCATCCACTTTGGGAATTTGTGTGCTTGTTTCAGGGGAAGTAGGCAGTGGTCCACAGGAAACGTTTCATGTTTTTCTTCTTTTAAGAAACATGTCTGCTAATCGATGCCAATTCTGATTAGCTACAGTGAACAAATCTGACCTGGCAAGAATCATTAATTTCATTATCAGAATTTTCCAAAATGTGCATTTGTTCTTTGTGTGTGCGGTTGTTCTTTCCAGTTTTCGAAACAAGCATGTGCCCTTCACTTTCCTCCCTTCACTTCCTCTCATCTATCCGGTGATCCCAATTACACTCAGTTTCCTCTTCCTCCTTTGTTATTGAACTCCTACTATAGCTTCTATTAACCTAATCTCTTTCCCCCTTCAACTCAATTCAGTTTGCAGCTCTTTAATTCCACATCACTGCCTTTCTATGTTGCCCTTAAACTCCCCTGCCTATACTTTCCTAGCTTTTTCCTTGTCATGATTGCATCATTGTTTTGTTCCCTTTTTCTCCTGTATATTTGTTTCTGGATTGGGTAACAGTAGACATAGAAGGTAAACTATCGTCCCCCAATCTTTTCTTTGGTCCCATTTTTCTCCCCCTTACATTTTTTTCATTGTCAACGTAATTATCCATGCACAGAATAATCTTAAGGGAACTGGAGGAATTTGTTTACTTCTGTTCACACCTTACGTAACTTGATGAAATATCAACTTGAATTTTAGTATTGTCTCAAGTATATTCACTATTGCTGCACGTCAGCAGATTTATATGGACACAGGCTTAGCTCCAGGGGATTATATGTAACCAGGGAAATAGTAGTGATGAGATGGCAGGTTGCCAGGTAGGGCTATGTTGTTGTTGTAAATCTTTTATTCGACATTTTTGCCATAAAGCCAACAATTTTAAAATACATTCGTATACATGATTTAAAAGCAAATATCAGTTTAAAAAAATTACAGAAAAAGAATACAATACATACATAGGTCGAGTCCCAGACAACATCACAATCTATTTTCAATTTGCATGAGGATACGTTGTTTTTTTTTTATAGTTTAACATACAATTTATAATAATCTTCAAGTTAGAATTGATTACAAGACCGAGTATTAAAAAGAATTATAAACACAATATAAATAGATAAAAATGCCAGTATAAAAGATTAATATACTATATTTTTAGTCCATATTTCTTCCTAATCAAGCAGACACTATAAAGATACCTACTGACTCCAAAGGTTATCAACTGAGAAGTTGAGGATCTGAGTAGTCTTTCAGCCTCACTAAACGATCTTATGCCCAGATTTTTACAAAGAGGCTTAATCCATTTCATACGTTGTATTTTGTAAAGGGGACAAAAGAAGAGAATGTGGGCCTCATCTTCTTTTTGCATCAATTCACACAACTTACAATATGAGTCAGTCCCCTTAAAGTTACCCCACCGACTGGTGTTTGCATTTATCTGTAAAACTCCATATCTGTATTGGAGATATACGGTTTTAGCCAATGGTGGTTCAACTTCATCCATAAATTGTTCGAATATGGGAGTATCCTTAAATTGCAGAAACTTTTGTGTCAACGAGCCAGTGACAAGTTCATATACTCTGCTGGTCATGTAGTACCAATAGGCAATTTTTACCTGTTCTTTGGAGTTAGTTTGCAAAGCAGTTGGATTTTTCCAAAAGTGTGAAAGACCAATTTTTGTAAGCCAAGTGGATATATGTCTTAACCACTTGATTGAGTTGAACGTGTCCAATTCCCTAATTTCCGATAAACCAGCTCTGTAGTCAATGAGTTCAGGGGTAGACCACAATCTCACCCAATAGAGTAGTGGCCTCAACCAACATAGGTAGGGCTATGTTTGTGGTGTTGGGTAGGACAGCCAGTATTTGCAGTCATTGTAAAGGGTATGTTTGAAAAGATGGACTCCAAAACTAGAAAGAATGTAATGACTGGTCAGGGTTACACTTATCTTTTAAAGCATTCAACAAAAAACCCTATAATTCAAGCAAAGCACAGTCAAACAAAAAATGTGCACATCAAAGGGTTTCAAATCGCTAGACCTGTCAGCCTTAGGCTGGTCTTCCTCCAAACTCTGTGCCTCGCCTCTTCCATTTTGCTGAAGAATTTGTTGTTGGCCTTAGGACTCTGTGCACTGCTGACCAGTGCTAAAGTGCTTGGGCTCACTCCCCTAAAACATGGTTAGAGGTCAAGTGTGCAAGTAAAATTAAGTGTAAGCTTTGCTTCCAATAGTAGAGGCATAAACTCTATATGTATGTGTTTTGAAGAGGAATGGCTGGAGGATGCCAACTAGGGGCTGTTTTAGGAGGAGATGAGGGTATGGGTAGAATTTCATGAATAGGATTTGCTTGGAGGGGTAGGAGTGGGGGATACCTGAATAACAGGAGTTTGGTTTGTCTATGCGGTGAGGTAGGAGGTAGGATGTGTGTGTTTAGGAATAAACTGCAGCACACCATGTATGGCTACATTTTGACAAGTGCACCATAGATGAGAGGTATATGATGTGCTTGAAGTGGTAAAGATCAGGATGACAGGCAGGGAACTGTTTGGAATGTTGTTTAATGCCAGGATGGAAGGTATATCTCGGTGTGTGAAGTGTGGCAAATTTACAGACAAGGGATGTGTGTGAACCAAAATGTACTGCCATAAACCACAATATGTTGCAATCCATGGCACTTTAGGCTGATGTGTCTCTGTAATGTCAAAAGTCTTTCCAACTGAAAATTCCTCTTGATGGGTTCCAGCATAAAATCATTGAGATTTCACTGCTGACTGTGTGCAGGAAAGTAGTCTGGAAACAAATATTTGTCTCAATATTTTTGGGAGACATGCTGTAACATTTTTTTGCCATTATTTACAGTAGGATACTTTGAATTCTATCCATGGGGCAAAATGTTCCTTAATTAGCAGTACCACAAACATTCTCACTGGCGACTTAATGTGATTTGTGTTTCCGACTAAGTTCAATATGAAGTTAATGTTGCTAAAATACTTCTTCTTAAGCCTGTGCAGCAACGATTGCTTTACTAACCCACACCTCATTTTTATGAAAACGCAAACAGGGAAGGGATAATCGGTAATGTCACTCAAAACCTAAAGAATCTGTACTTGGTTTACAAAGCTTGTTTGTGTGTTCAAAAAATTAATACATTTCTGGACCTGTGGATACTCCACCAGGAAGAAGGACTTATGTGTTGCAGAAAGGACTGCCACTCTGCTGGACTGTTGCTCTGAAGGAACTGCTGCCCTACTGTGCTGACATGCTGCCCTCTTGCCTGGGTGAGAAGGACTGGACCTGCATCTGTTGAACCCAGGACCCCAGAGTGAGTCCAAAGGCTAGTTGGCTGGCCGACTGACTTGAGCCTCAGGGACAGAAGGATCCAACATCTTCGATCCCAACATCTGGACTTTGATTTCTGCGAGTCTACTCTCCCAAGTGATGCCACCTCAGTCTTAGGCCCTAGATAGTGGCTCTAAAGTGCTTGCCAGTCTGTGGATCCAGGAGAACCAACACTCTGCTGCGTGGCGCATACTGGAGCAGAACTGACATCGCCACTGTTGTACGGGCCTTCCTTGTTGCAAAGACCTGCATTGATTTGCAAGCTTTATCGGAACAGCCTCTGTGCAATGCATCCTCATTGCAGGCCCATGCATCCCTTGTCAATGGCAGTCTTGACAATGACGCCAGACTCTGCATCGCAGCCTCGTTGCTCCTCAGAATCGATGCATTTCCCCACTGGCAGAAGGCATCCTTGACACTAGACTTCATATTGTATATTCATAACACGATCCTCAATGATGACGCAGGAGCTCTCATATCAACCTCGTCACATCTTGGAACTGACGCATCTCTTCAGCGGTGCAACACATATACAACGTGGACCCTCGCAATGTTCCCAACCAAGATTTAAGATACTTTGTTCAGCTGGCCTAACTTGGTCTCTGTAGCCGTTCCGCATTTCATCGCTGTCGGACTGAAGTTGTGGCTTAGTCCCTCTCTTACACAACCAGATAACCGTGAGTGGTGTTCTCTGATTTTTGGTGCTATTTTCACTTAAATCACTAAATTTGCATATTTCCCATTCTACATTAATCTGGACTACTCTTTGCCAAGCTACCAGAGGGTTTAGCACTGGTTACTTTGGGGTTTGCTTGTGACTTCGTGCTGACAAGGATTTTTAGTTGCTGCTTGAGTAGGGTTTCACCCGCCTCACAGTCACAATAACCTTTGTTTTTGCAGTGATTTTCTAAGGTTTTTTAAAATGTAAATTTAGATATAATTACAATTCCTAACTATAACGTCACATTAGATATTTTTTTGAGTGAATTTCTAGGTGTTTTGTTAATGTAAACTAATATTAAATTAACATAAATAAAGCAAGCCCCCTGCTACACATGGCCTTCAGCTGTGCATGGCAGAGGGTTGGCTACAGGGCCAGGCCTGTGGCCAGGGCCTGCAGCCAACCCCTGCAGCCAACCCCTTTGCAGGAAATTAAGCACACATTGCGGACAGCATTAGGCCGTGCATTGTGTGCAGTTGGCTGCAAGGCCTGGCCTGCAGTCATGTCCTGTTAATGACCCTCTGGGGGCAGACAACCCCAGCAATACATGGCTTTAGGCCATATGGTGTTGGGTTGGCAGCAAGCAGCGAGCTCCCTGCCAGGGGAGAGAGTTCTATGACCCCCCTTGTTCCCAAGCCACTAGTGGCTCGAGAATCAAAAACATTTATTTTATGTGAGAGGTCGCTTGGCCCCCTCCCTCGCCCCAAATTAGCATGGTTGGCTCCCATCCCCTGGGGCCCAATAATAATGATAGAAAAGGGGGGCCATAAGAGGCCCCAGGGACTCCATCCCCTTGGGGTGAATTCTATTATTAAGAGGAGGGGGGCACATAGCTCCCAGTCTAAATATGCCCCAGAGACCCTAATCACCCATGGCAAATTCTGTTATTAAAGAGGAGGGATCCCCCTTTCCCGAGCCTTATTAGTTCCCTTAGGACCAAATTGCATTATTAAGGGGAGGGGGTAAGGCTTTCCTCATGAGACTTCTTGGACCCTGGGGACCCCATCCCCCAAGGCCAGAGGTAGGTGTCCCGGTGCTCACCCGGGGCACCCACAAACCACAATTTAGGGCATGCACGGGGACTGCGGGCTTCCATGGCCCCATCAGGTTCCCCATGTAGTGCAGGAGCCAGCATTGCTCCGTGCGGGAGTGAGCAGCTGTTCATGCTTGTTCCCTCCAGGTGGGAGCACTATCTGTTCAATACTTGCAGGAGTGCTGACATGGAAACAGAAGTGTGCTTCCACCCAGCAGGAGCATGTTTAAATCTCCCACCAGGTGGGAACAGTCATGCCTTCCCTACACACACTGCTGCAGGGCCGGCATGTTTGTTGCCATTTGGCAGGAGATACAAAAAGGCTCCTACCAGGTAGGAGCAAACATGTTTCCCTGTCCCTGCTACTGCAGGCAGGGAAACTACTCTGTTCTAGGGTGGGCTCTCCCAAACACAGTGATTGAGCCGGCCCCAGGGGATGGGGTCTCAGGGGTCTTTTGAGACTCAGGGAGGGGGGCAGCACAGACCCCTTCCCTTTTTTACACTAAAGGGCCTTTTATAGTCCAGGAGTGGGGTGCATGCCCCCCCCCTACATTTTTTAAAAGATATTGCCTCAGGAGATGAGGTCTCCGGGGCCTGCAAAGGTCTCTTTTGTAAGAAATCTGGTCCCTGGGGCCCAAACCAACTCAGGGAGGGGGCTCCCACTCATGTCATCTCCCCAGATATTTTGTTAAGATGGCAGGTAGCCATTTAGTTTGTTTGGGTTTTGCCCCAATCCTACAGGAGTCCTACAGGCTTACAGCAAAAGCGGACAATTTTGTTTTAAATGTTGGGCAGGAAGGGGTCCCTCTGGGTCCCCCCACATGGCCTTGGTGGGGCAGGATATCCTTACACTGGCCCCTCATACTTTCCGTGGAAGCAAGATGGCCCAAGGGAGAAAAAAAACCTGAGCCAACGATAAGGCTCTATTTTTAAAAATTGGGTTTGATGAACCTTTGAACCCAACCACCCACATGTACACTTATTTTTGGAGTTTAATTTCTCCAGAACTACTGAATGGATTTACACCAAATCACAAACAGCATGCATCCTGGATCTGGCTTCCTGCTAAATTTGGTGTAAATCCGTTCAGCAGTTTTTGTGTTAGTGCTGCCTAAAACAGTCTAAGGAAATGCATGGGTATTTTCCACTTTGGGACCCCTTTCTTTGCTCGTCCCCACTTGACTGAGCACCCCAAAACATTCCACGCACAAACTAGGTAGAAAAGGGAAAGTTTTGGAAAGTTTCATCACAATTCATCAAACGGTGGCAAAGTTATTGGCAAAACATAAAAAGGCATTTCCTATGGAAATACGATGCTAACTATAAAATCCTAGTATGTAAAATCAAAGGGTCTTGGTCGATACCTGATCTAATAAAATTGAACACCACAACCATCTAGTTGTGTAGACAATGATAGTCATAATCAGGATGCCATTATCATCGGTACCAAAGCATTTGCAATACTGTTGATAGCTGCACCCTTACACTGGTTCAGAGGATGGGGTACAAATTCTCCTGGATAGACTAGAGAAGTGGGCGGAGGAAAATGGTACCCTCTTACAAGTGCAGTATGGATTTCGTTCTGGTAGGCCCTAGGGTAAAAAATATACCATTGCTTGCCCCAGTTCTATTCCTCTAGGGTTCATGGATCTCACCCCTGCGTGTGTGTGAGTCAGCCAAAGGAAATTATGGCAGGCTATGTTATCCATGGGAGTTGATTGTGACATCATTCTGGTTTTTAATGGACTTGCATATGAACACCACAGCCTCAGTTCGCTATTCCAGTGATCTGAAATGTTCTTGTAGCGTTCATATTAATTAGAGAGTCCGCCAGGGCTGTATTCTGGCCCATTTCTTTTAAAATTGTATATAAATAGTTTGGAGCAGGCCCTCGTTGTTACCAAAGCAAATTCTCTGCGTGTGGGAGCCTGGTGTCTGCCAGTGCTCATAAACGCAGATGATGCTGTTATCAAAATTGCAAGTCCTTGTTGAATTCCTTTGCTAACTTCATGGAGGACTTGGATTTATCTGTAAATGTTCAAAAAATCCTATGTGATGGTGGTTGGACCACGTAAGACTAACACTTGTAAGTTTACCCTGAGGGCCAGTGTACTCCCAAAGACAAGAGTATTTTCTTGGGTCTGCTATCTGACTCCTCATTGTGTGGTGTCCTTTAGTGAGTAGGAAGAAGGAGGAATTCACAAGGGCAAGTGCTGCACTGTTCAGTTTTGCCTCAAGGCTAGGTAGAAGACTGATTCAGGCCTTATTACAGGTCTATCGTGCAAAAAGCATTTGAAAGGTAATTTATGGGAGTAAAGTCTAGGGATTTGTTGATCAGGCCGATCTGCAGATTGTGGAAAATTCATTCTTAAGACGTCTTTTATGTGTCCCCACATAGTGACATACATTCTCGATGCATGATAAATTGGGACTAGGGTACATTACAGATATAACAGCATTCCACCCTTTTTCTTTATGGTTAGATATTTGGAACAGGCCCACAGCCAAATTAAATAGAGAGATTTCAAAAGACTGTATGCAGATTCCCTGGCTTAAGTATATCAAGGATCTGTCGTTGAGCTGTATAGCTCACCGGAGGGAATTGTGAGGTCTGACCATAATTGGGCCAAAGAAAATTATTTCTAGCTAAGGTCTGCCTCTAGAGAAGAGGGTACACTTTTGAAACGCCGAGTGCGTGCCCTTCTTCTGCTGAACTCTACTCTTTCTATTGAGCCCCGTTTCCTACTTGTAAAAAACCTGTCTGAGCGATTTTTTCTGACTAGATTTAGGTTTGGTCTTTTTCACCTTCTGTTGGCGTATCCCCTGGAGAGGAATTGTGGGCAGCCAATGGAGACCTGCGGCTACCACAATTTGTCTCCGCAGAACACCATGCATTTTATAATGTTTTATAGTTTATGAGGTCCCAAGAAAGGCAAATATTATACCATTGCTACAAATAATATTTTTTTTCCAAGTGTGTCCAGCCCTTCTGTACTTGCAATTGTTATATGAAGAAGTTATGTTTATTATGGTATGTTTTTTTAAAACTGGCATGAGATTGAGAAAAACCTGTGAGTAATTTTTAACTTGTTTGTGACTGGTCGGTTTTTATGTGCTTTGTATATTTTTTGCCATCATCTTTTTTTTCTAATCGTATTTATACTTATGTTTATTACATTAAGGAGGGTGATACCTAACAGAAACATATTAGAACACTCTACTCATGTGGTACAGTTTAATTTAAGATGTTCAAAGTAGTTAAAAAGTGGAGAGGAACCTCACAACTTGTAAACTGTTTAAAATACATGGGATAACCTAGTCTAATGGTATAAAATGCTTTAAAAAGCTTGGGAAGTAAATTTTTCAGGATTACGTACTCATTTTCAGTAAAGCTTCAAATGCTGTAAGCAACTGCCTATAAGCCTGACATTAGCAAGCAATTGTGTAAGATGTGGAAATTAAATATTTTAAATTCTCAGAGGGGAAACATTTGTGTCCTAATGTAGGGAATCAAATTGTGTTACTTGAGTATTTTACTTCACAAACGTGCTGCAAAGTGTCCACCTGTGTTTTAAAAAAACATCAGGTAGAAAAGACTCTCTCCAGCCCACAGCTCTCCCAGCCTCCCACAATATTATAACATTCTTAGATGTTGCACTTCAAGGGATAATCGGGGTATTGATCCTGTAGAAGATCCATTTAGGAAGAGATCCTTAATCATGTTGTGTCACGCAGGGTGTGCTGTCAGTGAATCAAAACTGTGCAATGCACGGAAGGGCTGAGCATAGATGTGGATTACTAGATCTTGTTTGAAGTAGGTACTTGGGGGGGTCTGCTACTCCAGAGCAAGGGCCGCCCTACACAATCACATTGCTGGGTAGGCTGCTTGAAGGTGCACCAGACACTCAATCATTGTACGGTCCTTATCACAATGGGCATGCAACTGCTCAATGGCAGCACAGCAAGAAAATAATCAGTATTCTCCCAGCCTATTTCACAGGAGGATTGCATGCCGACAGGTGAACAGAAACTGCCTCTAAGGCCACGGAGCAGCAGGGTTATTTAGCATCTTCCAGTCACTGGCAAGAGTCCCACTACAGATTGGCTCCACTGGTGCGACTGGCATCTTGACAAGGGTACAGCACTGTAAGGGAGGTGAATTTGGCTTCTGTTGGTATGGTTATGAAGGTCTACATCTGTTTTCTCTTCCTGAGCATCTCACAGAGAATGTAGTTTGAGAAACTCATTTGATGACCTACTAGGCTGAGAGTCAAATATGTACTACAGTGGTCATACTCTTTAGGTGATATTTCAGCACTTCTGGGTGCAGAGATGTTATATTTCACATTGCAGAAAGGACAGCCCTGTATCAAATCACATTAACTAATTGCAACAGTGTCCTATGACCTAAAAGTAGATATCATCAACTCAACATCTTTTTCTAAGTTATATATGTCGCTGAACAGAATAGGCATCTAATATGGCCTGAAAAGATACCTTCAAGTACATGTTAGGAGATAAACTTTGTCTCATACTGTTTAGTGTTGTCTAAATATATGGCCCCATTAACTGGGGTGATTATGTGACATTTTAAGTGACTACAGGTCTTGTTTATTTTGTGAATTTGGGGCCAGATGTATGACCATAGCATTTTAGCGACTCGCAAATTACGCTCAATTGCGAGTCGCAAAATGCTATGTACAACAGTGTCAGAGACACTGTGCGATTCCCAATGATGTCGCAAATTGCATGCCTCATCAATATTCATTAGGCAGTCACAATTTGTGACCCCATCGGGAATGGCTGGCCCTTACATGTATAGTGACCTGCTGGGCTCGGCAGACCTCCATGTCTGGGACTGCTTTTAAATAAAGCATTATGTTTTTTTAAAGGAAAACGGGATGCATTTACAAAAAGCAAAATGAAACGTTTTTGTTTACATTTTTAAGGACAGGTAGTGGTCCCTGGGACAACTGCCTGCCCCTAAAAAATATTTTCCCCTGCATTCACAAAGGGAAAGGGGTTCCCTGATGACCCCTTCCCAGTTGCAAAATGGTTACCACCTTCTTGAAGAGGGCGGTAAATTGTGAGGGTTTTGTGACTGGCATTGAAGTCGCAAAACATTCTTACATGGGGTAGTGAGTCGCTATTAGGAAAGGAAGCCCTTGGAACGCCCCTTCCTAATAGCGAGTGGCACATCCTATTTAGCGAGTCACAAAAAAATTGTTCGTACATGGCCCTATTGTATTTTGCATGCGCAAACGGGTCGCAAACCCGTTTGCGCATTCAAAATAGGGTCGTACATCCGGCCCTTGATGTAGCACATGACTCCCTCATGAAAGGAGTATCTCGGCCCTGTGGAGCAAGCAGGGGCAAGAGCTTTTACAAAAAGCATGATTTCATCACTTTCTTGAAGGCCCAGAAGTTGGTGCAGGTGCAGAGATGGAGGGGCAGTTTGTTCCAGTGGAATCGGGCTAAAAAGGAAAAGAACCTTCCACCAAACCTGCAAACAAATACCCAAAGGTGTCAAGGCACTATCACAGTGGGAGAAGAAACCACAAGTAAAGTACAACTTACTTAGGGAACAACCATGTTTTTAGGTTCTTCCTAAACAGAAACAGTTTCAGAATAGACGTGATGGAAAGGCTAAGTGCATTCCATTACTTAGCAGTGGAGTTCTCAAAACCTCCTCCTCTCCAGTTCGTTCATTTAATACTTTTTACAATTATTTTACGGGTGCCTGAAGACCTTCATCTTCTTGGAACATACCATTAAAATAAATGACTAAGGAACTTAGGGTCAATTCTGTGTAGAGCTTTTGGGCAAGGTGGAGGACTTTACATTTAATGCACTGCCTGACAGACAACCAGTGGAGATGTTTAATAGCTTGTGCAGCTGATTAATGTTTAGGGGTCCAGTTAATCTGGCTGCTGCTTTTTTCAGGACCTGCAGCTTGTTCAGATGTTGCTGCTGTATGTCCAGATATAGAGCATTGCAGTAATCAATTTTGGAAAGTATGAGAGCAGTCATCACCGCTTTTGGGGAGTTGAGTAAAATAAAAGGAAAACATTATCTAAGCATTCATTGTACAAAAACTTTGCATTACCTGTAGTCCAAAAGTCAGTTTATATCCCATGATCACTTCCAGATGTCTGGCCTTGGACATCAGTGTAGTAAGGGAACTCAATTCTTCTGGCCAACAGAATGGTGTCCATAAGGAAGGGGAGTTACCAAACATAATGACCTCGGTTTTCCCAGAAGTTAGTTTTAGACAGTTCAGGCTCGTCCAGTTTCCTATGGCAGTAATACAGTCATGAAAAGTGGAACCTGTTTGGCTGTTTAAAGCAGACAAAGCCACCACAATTTGAGTATCGTCTGCGAAAGAGGTAAGATTGATCCCAAATGATCTAATGAGGGAGGCAGAGGTTTAACATAAGTGTTAAACAATGTGGGGCTGAGTGAGGATACCCTGAGGGACCCCACATGGTAGTGAGAAGGGTTTGGACACAAATGGGTCCAAGGCTACAACTTAGATCTACCACACAGAAATGATTCTATGAGTTTAAGAGCCGACTCCTTGATTCTGACAGCCCTCAGATGCTCAAACAAAATCTTTTCGTCAACCGTGTCAAAGGCAGATGATAAACCGAGGAGCATTAGTGCAGCATTACCTCCACCTTCAACTATGGACCTGATTTCTTTGGTGGTTTTGATCAAAAGGGATTTGGTGCTATGACCACTCCTAAATCCAAATTGGGCGGCTTCAAGAAACTGAGTATTAATGGCCTTTTGGAATATTTTGGCTGGGAAAGGTAAACAGGATATTGGCAGATAATTATTTGGGGCATTGGGATTTGGGATGACTGACATAATATAGAATGACAAAATATAGACTTACCAAAATATAGTCACCAAAATATAGAATGCCAAAATATCGAATTCCTGTCTACAAACAGGTAAGTACAAAAATATCGAATCCAAAATATAGTCTGTAAAAAATATAGTCAGTCAAAATATCGAATTTTTTTAAATGTCTTAAAAGTAATTTAAAATTAATGAAATAATAAATATAATTAACTAAAACATACTTAAAAATACTCAAAAAAAACCTTAAAATGAAGATATAATTTATTTAATTTATTAATAAAAAATGTACAATATTTTACCGTAGGATAGCAGGAGGGTAACATTTAATATTACCACTCCAGTGAGTGCAACAGTAGGGAAAGCGTTGGATAGCGTAGGGGTAAAAAATACTATTCCCACTCCAGTGAGTGCAACAGTAGGGAAAGCGTTGGATAGCCTAGGGGTAAAAAATACTATTCCCACTCCAGAGAGTACAACAGTAGGGAAAGCTTTGGATAGCGTAGGGGTAAAAATTACTATTCCCACTCCAGAGAGTGTAACAGTAGGGAAAGCGTTGGATAGCATAGGGGTAAAAAATACTATTCCCACTCCAGTGAGTGCAACAGTAGGGAAAGCTTTGGATAGCGTAAGGGTAAAAATTACTATTCCCACTCCAGAGAGTGCAACAGTAGGGAAAGTGTTGGATAGCGGTAGGGTAAAAAATACTATTCCCATTCCAGTGAGTGCAACAGTAGGGAAAGCGTTGGATAGCGTAGGGGTAAAAAATATTATTCCCACTCCAGAGAGTGCAACAGTAGGGAAAGCGTTGGATAGCGTAGGGGTAAAAATTACTATTCCCACTCCAGCGAGTGAAACAGTAGGGAAAGTGTTGGATAGCGTAGGGGTAAAAAATACTATTCCCACTCCAGTGAGTACAACAGTTGGGAAAGCGTTGGATAGCATAAGGGTAAAAAATACTATTCCCACTCCAGAGAGTGCAACAGTAGGGAAAGCCTTGGATAGCGGTAGGGTAAAAATTACTATTCCAACTCCAGAGCGTGCAACAGTAGGGAAAGCATTGGATAGCATAGGGGTAAAAATTACTATTCCCACTCCAGAGAGTGCAACAGTAGGGAAAGCGTTGGATATTGTAAGGGTAAAAATTACTATTTCGACTCCAGAGAGTACAACAGTAGGGAAAGCATTGGATAGCGTTGGGGTAAAAATTACTATTCCCACTCCAGAGAGTGCAACAGTAGGGAAAGCGTTGGATAGCGTAGGGGTAAAAAATACTATTCCCACTCCAGAGAGTGCAACAGTAGGGAAAGCGTTGGATAGCGGGAGTGTGAAAATTACTATTCCCACTCCAGATAGTGCAACAGTAGGGAAAGCTTTGGATAGCGTAGGGGTAAAAATTACTAATCCCACTCCAGAGAGTGCAACAGTAGGGAAAGCGTTGGATAGCGTAGGGGTAAAAAATACTATTCCCACTCCAGAGAGTGCAACAGTAGGGAAAGCTTTGGATAGCGGGAGGGTGAAAATTACTATTCCCACTCCAGTGAGTTTAACAGTAGGGAAAGTAATGATTTAATATATTATTAAAAATAAATTAAATATCAATACCAATAAAACATTAATTGAAATTAATAACCAATTTAATATTATGTAATAATTAATTAGAAATACAACTACATATTAGTTATTAAAAATGAATAACCTACTCATAATTATTTAACAACTAATTAATTTTCAATAACAAAAAATAATTAATAATAAAAACTAATACCAATTAAAAATGAACAGTAAATTAATTATCAATACACAAAAAGTATTTTTAATATGTAATTAATTACAATTACATTACTTCCCACCCTATTCCCCTATAAACCCACATCCCACTACAGAAAATACTTTAACACAATTATCATAATTATCAAATATTTAATGAATACAAAATAATTACCAATTAATAAAAATTAATTGCCAATTAATAAAAATTAATTACCAATTAAAAATTAATTAACAATAAATTTAAAATCAATACCAATAAATGAAAAAAATTATTTACTTAATTATAATTAATTTACTTCCCACCCTATGCCCCTACAAACCCACAACCCGCTACAGAAAATAAATTTAGAAAATTAACATAACTAACAATTAATCAATTAATACAAATTAATTGGCAATTAATAAAAAATAATTACCAATTAAAAAATAACAATAAATTCAAAATGAATACCAATAAATAAATAAAAATATTTAATTAATTAGTATTAAATTACTTCCCACCCTATTCCCCTATAAACCCACAACCCGCTACAGAATTAAATTACGCAAAAATTAAATAACATAAAATTCATTACTTAAAATACATTAAACATACATTACAAAAATTAATATACACTATTCACACATATACTAACATACAAAACACTTTAAAAAAATTGATATTATTAAAAAATCGATATATTTAATGCCTATATTGTATACTTCGATATTTTGACTTCTATATTTTGAAAATCGATATTACTTACCTTAAATTCGATATTTTTAACCACTATATTGTGTCCATTCGATATTTTGTCCATTCTATATTTTTACTTCGATATTATGTCCATTCTATATTTTGGAATCGATATTATGACTGTTTACCTGGGATTTGTACTGGACTTATTTAACAACAAAATTATGGAAGTTTCTTTCCATATAGTGGGGAAGATACCAAGTTTCAACATAGAGTTGAAAACATCTGTTAGTCAAGCAACCACTGCTTCTGTGACCTGGGGGCAGGGGTCCATAAGAGATCCCGATTTAATGGATCTGATGAAGGAAGTCACCTCTAATATGGATAATGAAGAGAACTCTGTAAGTTTACAGGAGTCCTCTAATAAGGATGGCTGAGATTGATCTACTGTGCCTGAGGAAGGGTAATAATTACATTTGTTGTATATCTGCACCACTTTGTCTAGCAATACATTAGCCAGGGTATAACAAAATGTTGGCTATTATTTGCTGTGCTCTTCCTGAAGGGTGAGATCAAATTAGAAACCATTCAGTCACTATCTTTTGCTTGAAATATAAGGTTTTCTTTGAACAGAAGAGCATTGTAATTATTTGAGCAGATTTTGTATTTTTCTTTTTCGGTAAAATGGTAGTACTTCCTCCAGGGTCTCTCCTGTCTTCTATATGCCGGTTTCTGTAGCCTAGGCTTCTCTGTGAACCAGGGGGCAGAAGGTTTGTTTCTCCTAGAATTAAACGTTCTCAGAGGTGCAGTAATAGCTATGGTAGACTGAAACAATTTGGTGAAGTTAGATGAAGAGTCTTCTGGATTTTTAGAAGGAGGAGGCATATTATCTAATAAGATTTTGTTGAGGGTTTTGCTTTGAACTTTATTCTAGGTGTGGCTTTTATTCTTTTGGTTCAGGGTTGTTCCAGAACTGGATTTTTGTTTGAGCGTATGTCAAACAGAACAGCTTGGTGGTCTGATCAGGTTAAAGGAATCAGTCTTTCATAACCACAAAAGATTTATTAGAGAACATTCCACCTAGTGTATGTCCAGCTATATAGGTAGAGTGTTTTCACTAGGTGAGATGGCCGGGGGAGGGGTGGGGGGGTGATGATAAACTAGTACGCCTCAGAAAGATTGACTATTATAGAGTAGGCCCGTGAACTAGAAGGCTTCACATTCAGATGTAGGTGCTTGTTTGATGACTGCAGACCACTCATCTCTGACTATTAGGGCAAGGCCCTCTCCCCATTTTGAAGGCCTGCCTCTATGGTGGAGGACAAAATTGGGGGGTGGGTGGCTGCTGCTAGATCAGGTCCTGGCGATAGATCAGCCCAGGTTTCAGTGACCCAAGCAATACCTAGGTGGTGACTTTCCATAAAAGTGATGTTTTATTAGTGATCTAGAATTTATAAGCATATAACTAGTCAGAGAAGGAGGGCGTGCAACCAGTGGCCGTTGGACTAATATAGTCATTGCAAATAGTGTTTATCCAGGTAATTGAATCCCCACAATTTGAGCAAGTAAATATTTTATCCTGGGTAGCAATAGGGGACTCAAGACATAAACAGCCATGTGGCTTATCTCTAGCATTCAGATTTAGAATCCTACCTCTAGAGTAGGTGATAGTCCGTAGGAGGTGAGGGCTGGAACGAGCAGGGGGCTGGCGTTGAGCGTGGTCCGAGCACGGATGGGGCTGTCTTTGGCACTAACGTGCTCTGTGCCACATTAAATACCCTTGCAACTTGGTGGACGTGGCCCAGAATACCTGCTTTTTCATATCAATAAAGAAAAATGGGAAAGGAAATAAACAAAAATAAACATGGGTCCAGAAAACCATTTTATTCCTTGCCAGCCTCCCCTGGGAGGGATAACTCCTGGTAAATTAAATGCAGCTAAAAGAAAGAGGATGACAATAACATTATAAAATGAGTAAAACGGGTACTTCACCCTTTTAAGATGGGGCCTGCTGTCGGGAGCCAGGCCTCTCCTTTCAAAGTGCACTTTCAGTGTGGAACACAAAGAGAGTAATTTTGGGAATGCGGGCAATTCTCTCCCAATGGAGCTGAGAGGATGTTCTCTGCGACACATTAAATCCTCTCTGTACTTAGGTGCCTAGAGGGAAGTAATTGGGGGCTTACTGTCAATTCTGTCCCATTGGAGCTGCACGGACGCACTCCGTGACACATTAAATCCCCTTGGTACTTGGTGGGCATGGCCTAGAATACCTGCGCTTTCAGAGCGCTAAAGAAAAACGGGAAGGGAAATAAAAGAAATCGAGATTCAGCAACACCTGTTATTCCTCGCCAGGCTACCCTGAGTGGGATAACCACTGATAAATTAAATGCAGCTAAAAGTAAAAGGATGACAATAAAAGTATAAAAAATGGGTACTTAGCCCCTTTAAGAAGATGGCCGTTGTCAAGAGAGTCAGGCACCTCCCTTCAAAGTGCACTTTGATAGCAGACTACAAAGAAAGTAATTTGGGGCTTGCGGTCAATTCTCTGGCAATGGCGCTACGAGGACGCTCTGCGTGACACATTGAATCCCCTCGGTACTTAGCTGCCTGGATGGCTCGTAGTGTCTGAGTCTTGAAGAAAGTAGGGCAAGTTAGGGTTTGTAACAACCTTATGCATCAGACAGCATAGTTTGAAGACAGTATGTTTTTTCATAGGCAGTCAATGAAGTTTTTCCAAAGTGGACCCTGATGGAGTTCATGAAGAAAGGTTGCAGATAAGCCGGGAGGCTGTAATCTACACAACTTGCTGCTTGGTTATCAGGGTGTCATTTGCCGCGACCGGTAAGGCATTCCATTTGTCGAAACGGCTGATTATGAGAGCCTGGATTAGGCTTTTCCTAGAAGACAAGGGCAGCCAAGGGACACCTTAATTCAGAAGCCTTGTTGTGGCGAAGCACGAGCCACAAATGGAGTTAACTTGGTGCAGACTCATAGACATGTGTGATTGATCTTTACTCCCAAAATTCTTCAACACTTGCTTAGGCGATGTGGCTGCCCATAACTCTTGGGCTCTGCTGAATAACACTATCTCAGTGTTTGCACTATTGAGCTGTAGGCAATTCATGGCCATCCAATTAGCGATTTCTTTCATACAGTGTGCAAACTAAGCTTTCACTTTGTCAAGGTCAGGGCCGAAGGAGCAAAGAAGTTGTGTATCATCTACGTAAGACACAATCTTTACATCATATGCTCTCACAGACTGAGGTAGAGTTGCTACATAGACATTAAAAAATTTTGGGCTCAGACACGAGCCCTGTTGGACTCCCTTACCGATGTACTGAGGTTTTGCAAAGGTTTACCTCTTGTGATTATAATGAGTTTTGAATCGTTCAATACCCCTTATATATTCTTGAAAATACTGTAACCCATGGACTATGTCTAGTTATAGATAATAATATTTATTTAATGATGTCCAGTATGATTACTAGTTTCTTCAGGTTTGGGGGAGTGTGACTGTGTGAATGTGGTAGAATCAGTCTGAACTCATAGGATGACCCCTACCTCGAAAGCCAGTGCCTGTAGCATTACTGTAGAATGGTTAGGGCTATTTTGGAGGAGAGAAAGAGAGAGAGAGAGACAAAGAGAAAGGGAGAGAGCGAGAGCAACGAAGAGCGAGAACAACAAAGAGCGAGAGCGACAGAGAGAGAGCGACAGAAGAGAGAGCGAGAGAGAAAGAGTGAGAGAAAGAGAGCGAGAGAGAGCACGAGAGAAAGAGAGAGAGAGAGAAAGTAAAAGTGAGCTAGGAAAAAATGTAGAGTGTGAATCACTTCTGCTGTTTCAGTTCTCGAAAGGGGGCCTTTCTTTAGAGAAAATATTCCAGGGTAGATCATGCCATAAATTGGTACCTCGGCCACCTCTCTTAGTTGGCATGAGAAAGGCCACAGGTTCTGGTAATATGTCCGACACATTACAGCCACTTATGACGGCAGTGAATTTTTGAGTTGTGAGTTAAAGCCTATACTCTAACGATTTAGGTGAGTTGCCTAGATTCATGTAAGCATTACTACTAAATAAAACCTGTTGCCTTAAAATGACTAGCAGAAAGTAGGAAAGATGGTTGAGTGAGGGAAATGGATCTGAGTGCTTCCGTGGCAAAAAGGGTAAGCATAGTTTAAATGCAGTGTCAGTGTTAGGTAGCATTTAAAATAGTCTCATGTAAATACACGACTGAGGAAAAAGACTCTCACTGAAATGGTAAGTTAAGCTAGGATTTAGCCCCTGGCAGGTGGAAGACTCTCTGTCAGGGTGGCAAACGACTTAATGTCCACCTCCCTGAAGGGCAGTTGTCAGTCCGATATAGAGGTAACCCGTGACTCAGAACTCATCTCTGTACATTGAAGGGAACTGCTGCTCCCCTCTAAGGTAGAAGGTCATCTTTTTGTTTTTCAAAAACAAACTATAAGTGGGTACAAATTCCACCCCCCCTCCCCCCAATCAGACCATTCACTATTAATAGAGTGGGCAGTTTGATGGCTTTACTCTCATGGCCCCCTGCTCCATAGAACAGTCAGAGGTAGCTTTCCATTGACAGCGCAAAAAGGGCTTCATTATCAGAAAGCGGATGGTCCACCCGTCTCCAAATGAGGTAGGCAAGCTAAGTTTGGTGGACAGGGTACTGCATCACATTTGTTACAGAGTACACTGTGTGCCAAATTCTAAATCAATCCCTTAGTAAACTCTTCCTAGGCTTGGAGAATATCAGTTTGTGAGTTGCTGATTAAATATACACCCAATCTACATCGAAGACAAACCTGTTATGTTCTAAAAGGCGATGCAATGAATGGGGGGTTTCAGAAAAACCTATTTGTATTGTAAATTGAAGAGTATGTCTCACTGGGCTGGAGTCAAATTATTACATTTTTAGAGATATGATAAAGAAACCCATTGGACCATGAATAAGACAATTCTAACTTAGTACAAGAAGATCCAGGTATGCAAGTCAAAGCAATAGAAATGACGTTCCTTATCTGCCCTGAAAGGCATCTTTAAAACCGGTCACTTTGTAAGCGACCTTGAGAGTAAAGAGGCTTTTTTTTAACAAAAAAGCAACTGGTCATTCAGACACACGGCAGGAAAGCACTGTCAATGTCAACACCTTGAAAAGGGAGAAATAAGCAAAGATAAATCATTGAAAGCAATGTAAAGATTCATGCTGCATTGACATATTAATGCACCTTATAAAATTTAGTATACGAGAAGATACATGTTCTTTAAGGAATCTTTCTAAGAGTGAAAGAGGCCTGGGGAAGATTTTCAGAAGCTAACCACTATCTACAGTTCTTGCTTTGTGGCTTAGTAGACCACCTGTATATTTTTTCAATTTATTGCAATAAAGTTGAAAAGTGGATAACCAACATGAAGGGTGAACATAATTTGTTTGTTTGATGAAAATTAGGAATACCTCAGCACATTAACGTCGGCAGAGTGAAGGCACTTAAAAAGCTGGATATAGGTACAATACAGCTGGAGATGTTAATGGCACAGCTATGTGTGCGCGCACACACACACATGCCCACCTAGGTAATGTCTTTAGTATTCAGGTGTACTACTAAAAGTTATGATTTCATAAAAAGAGTTCAGGTCTGACAACTGTATGTCTCTGATGGACACTTCAGTGAGAAAGTTAAGTCTCCCAGTTCTACTTGGCAGTTATGTAGCACAGTGTATGCATTGCACAAAGAATGCCACTATAAAAGCATAACAATTACTCATTCAAAAACTGGATAATTTTATAATAATAACAATAGCTAATTTGTAAAGTGCATGGTTACTCCAATCGGCGTGTCTCCCCACAAGGAGTTCATTCTCTAATAAGGAACCTAGAGAGCACCTAGTTGTGTTATCAGATAGCCCTAGATTTGCATAAAAAACAATGTCTTGTGTTTCTTCCATAAGACGAATTCGGAGCGTTCCTGTCTCAGATCCAGAGGAAAGCTATTCCACATTTTGCAGGCTGAAAAACTAAAGGAGCATCCTCCCATACCTTCTGTTTTCACGGTGGAAATCACTGTGTGTGCAGCTCCTGTGGACTTAATGTTTCTGTTAGGTTGATAAGGTTTCTCCAGAGGAAGTAAGTAGTTGGTTCCTTTGCCATTCTGGGGCCATATTATGGATGCAGTGCATTATGGTGAACGGGCTGCCCTGGGGGCAGCCAAGAACTCGTGTTGCTCTGGGGGCAGCGCATTCATGTGAAAAAAGGAGTGGCTGCTTTTCAGCCGCTCCATGTTTTCACAGTACAGGTGGAAACTCGCCTCCATTTTTAAAGGGGATTAGAGATCCCCTTGCAGGCCATGGGACCCCATTTCCCCCGCCAGAGGGATGCAATCAAGGGGCGCACTAACAGTGGGCTACCTTATAGGTGGGGCACTGTCAGTGGACCTCCTTAGAGCTTCTCTGCCTTACATGCACTGGCTGTAGAGGCAAAGTAATTCCCTCATTTGCATTGCACCACACCCCCATGCAAATGAGTGAGCAACCTCTTGAAGAAGCGCTGGCACTGCATTTGCCCAGCGCTTTCAGTATTACAAAAGGGGATGCACAACCGTCTGTGGCCCCTTATGCAATACCAAAGTGCCCTGGGTGCGTGCAAAGTGGGCGCAAATGGCCGATGCTCCCCCAGGGCACTTCCATAATACAGCCCCAGGAATATATATGACAGAAATACATGGTTTTGAAGGACATTCTTTTACTCAACGGGAGCCAGTGAAATTTACCACAGCTGGTCCCATGGAAGAGCGCCTCTGGATGTTCAGCAGTGAGCATGTTGCTGTGCTCTGAACCCTGTGAAGCCTTCCCAGCCTGCCTTGTTTAACACAGAGATATAATGCATTGTAGTAGTCCAGCCTGGGCATGACCAGTGACTGGACTAATGTTTTATTGGCTGCTTCAGGGAGAAGGCCCATGATTTAATAAATGTTTTAAGGATGCCTAAGCATTTCCCCAGGAGGTTGGCGATTTGGCTGTCAAATGCTAAATTAGGGTCAAAATGTGTTACAATATAATCTTTGTACAATTAGAGAATATTAACAGCAACATTATTAATATTTTTTGTTTTACATTAATTTTTAATTGTGAGATTCGGTGACTTATGCAAACGTTGCTTTCACAAATAATAATGCTGCTTTTTTAATTTAACTAAGACTGCACATATTCAAGTCTTGTGATAGCAAACGCTTACAAGTCTATCAATAAGCCATCACTGTTCCAGAATGTCCAGCCTCAAGGATGAAGAGTCAGATTGGCACACCTCTTCTAAAATGTCTTTATTGAATGAGCACCATATTTAGAAAGGGAGAAATCGTTTTAAATATAAGTTGCAGAATCAAAGATTATTTTTATAGTAGTTGCAGGGAGTGCTTAGTTCGTTAAAGAAAATAAATGCAATTTTTCATATTAGCCTGCTGGCCAAGTGACAAATACTGAATTTGCTGAATGCTAAGGATATCTCATCTACCCAAGCCTCTTTCTTTCACCACTCTGTGATTCCCGGCACTTTATCTTAGTCTTTGAGGAAACTTTTCAAGTCTGTGTTCTTCATTCATCATTATTGGCTGACTGTACAAAGCCAATTTGTGGTTGCCAACACTGCGATTCACAAAACCCATGGGGTTGGGACTGCAAAAGGGATATCCTTAATGTGCAAATTCTTTCTGAATTGTAAAATGTTTTTTGTAATCTTTTCAGAATTTGCAAATAGGAGAGTGTGTAAAAGGGGTGACCCCTCATATTTAAAAATTGGAGAGGAAAGTATGATTGTTTGTGACTGCTAACCATTCATGAGTTGGGATGGTAACTGATTAGCGTTACCATCCCATTTGTAAATTGTGTTGGCAGACTTTGGGGACCTGGCAATGATCCTCTGAACTACTGCCTTCTGCCTCCCCAAACAGGAAACCTTTTTTTTCAAAGTAGCACAGGTTCCTGTATTCAATAAGGGCTGCTAAAACAAATAATATTTGGGGATGCAAAAAGGTTTGATAGTATGCTCATCGTCAGGTCCCTAGACACTTCAACTGGAGTATTTTCCCTCTAGGGAAAAATTAGACCCTAAGTCTGGTGGAATCAAAGGACCAACCAGTGGGATCACAGGGGATCCGAGTGGTCAGATCTTAATTCCCTCACACACCTGGTAGAGTGTCATGCTTCATCATAGGGTGCTCCTCGTCAAGCCAGCGCTACAATGCTTGACAGGCCTCGGGGCGAATTATCGGAGATCTTTTGATCCGTAGATTCCGTTAGATGAGTGCATGTGAGGGTTTATTTTAACAAATAGGGCGGTGACAGTCTAAGGGAACTGAGGAAATATGTATGGGGTAGTGGTCCCTTGACTGGAGGAATTTGGTATTAGGGAGTGTGCCCTGAAATGGTTTCGGTCTTTCCTTCAGGACAGATCTTTTAGGGTTTCGGCCCCTCCCTTTCTATCCAAGTTCCACCATATTGGTCAAGGTGTCCCACAGGGCTCAGCGCTTAGTCCGTCCCTTTTTAATCTTTATGTGCAGCCGCTTGCTGCGATTGCCAGAGAGTGGGGCTTGACGCTGGTATCGTACGCTGACGATACTCAGCTAGTCGTCACACTCTCTGAGAGTCCATCTGTCAATGCTACAATATTTAGGGACGGAATAGCTGCAGTTGCGCACTGGATGACCAACAACTGTCTCCAGTTGAATGCCGATAAAACGGAGATTCTGCTGCTGGGAAAGAATACGACCCTGTGGAACGAACATTGGTGGCCTCCCTCCTTAGGTCTGATGCCTGCTCCTAAGGCCTCAGTGAAAAACTTGGGTGTCTGAATGGATCCCTCTTTGGGCCTCGAGACCCACACCAAGAGAGTGGCAGCGACTTGTGTAGGCCTATTAAGGAGCCTTCGTCCCATCTTGGGGTTCTTTGAACCCGCTATGCGTCAGCTTGTGGTTCAAGCTATCATTCTGTCACGCTTAGACTATGCCAGTGTCCTCCTGTTAGGTGCCAACAAAACGGAAGTAGCCCGTTTTCAGAGAGTTCAGAACTCGGCTGCTAGGACCCTGGTTGGCCTTCCCCGAAGATGCTCTGCCAGAGCTACGATCAAAAAACTGCACTGGCTCCCAATGGAATTTCGCATCAAATTTAAGGCACTTTGTCTGGCATTCAAAATCCTTAAACTTCAGAGCCCGGCCATTCTGCGCCCTCTTTTGACTCTGTATGTCCCACAACGTAATTTACGCTCCCTCGGTCAGCACCTTGCAATCATACCTAAGAGCAGGCTCTGCCGTATGGGTGGACGCTCTTTTCGGGTGCTGGGAGCCAGGCTTTGGAATTCCCTTCTGGTTGCCATTCGTGGCACCGAGAACCTGCTTGCTTTTCGTAAAGCTGTAAAGACCTTTCTGTTCTCCTGCCCCTAAGGCTTTGCCCTTCTGGCCTGCTCCATCCACTCCACTTCACTGCTCTCTAGCGCCGGGACGCCTCTTTGCTCGGGCAGCTGTTGCGCTTCAATAAACTAATAACATAACATAACATAACATAACTCAACAAAAATGGTGGTGCTATCCTCAGGTCACAATGTATAGCCACGAATGTGAGAAATAAGGTGGGTTTGACATGATTCATGCCTGTGTTGCCAGGAGGGTCAATTGACATTTCATCAGGACCAGAATTATTTATTCCTACTCTGTATACGTTTGTAGATCATCCTCAAAATCATAGGGGCCCACTAGAGCATAAGATACTGCACCTGAATCAATGCAGTGGGGTAGATTCCACCTAAAAGAAAAAAATAAAATAAACAAACCGAATAAATGAAAATCACCCCATAGGGAGGAAACTACCTCCAAAGATTGCTAATGACACATTTAAAATCATGGTCACTGAATTGCCGCATTCCCTTGCTAGTGGAGCACAGTCTTAAATTAAGTATTATATTCTGGGTCTTTGAACATCCCCATACCACGATTTGCACTCAAACACACTAACAACCTTCATGACCTCATGGAACATACTAGAACACGTGTAAAAACCAGTTCAAAGAACCTTGTGAGATAGACCAACAGTCACAGGACACTTTTCTGTGGCCATTGCAGGGTTTGTCAACTAACAGAACCCTCAAAAGAAGTTACTTGGGACACCATCCTTGCATGGACCCAAAGAATCCATACCAACTGCCTTGCCAGGAATTGTGTCTATTAAATTGAGTGCCCTTGTAAACTCCGGTACATTGACATGACCATAAGGCCAGTGAAAACATGCATAACTGAACACCGCAGCAACATCCGCTGCAAAAAAGGTTCCATGAAAATGAGTTCTCACTTTGTTGAAAAACATCACACCCCTTATGATATAAGATGGACTATCTTGGAAGCGAATAACCAGTGGAACAAGAGGACTCAGTTCCAAAAGGAGCAATGTTGGATTTCCCGCCTATCAACTAACATGATCGGTCAAAACAATGAAATCCCATGAAATGACCTTGATCAGTAAGATATTCTGTCTCATAACCCCCTCCATTGTTTATCATTTTGAGACTGTGTTCTACTAAGGGTGATTAACAATCATTACAAAATACTAAAGTAAATAGGAAAGACCTCCTCAATGTCCTGCTTTACTCTTCCCCAAAGGAATATCTGAATTGAACACACTGATACATCATCATTATCAGATGGTACACCGATACACTCACTGAAAGACCACTGTAAGATGGCCACTGCTGATGGATGGCCGGCTTTTAGCCTCTATGCTCCTGTATGAGTAGCCCTTATTGATGGTCAGTATTAATAGTTCAGTACTCTAAACATACACTTACCTGAACATTACTCGTAGATATTACACCCAGGGACAAGACGGAGCCAGGCTTAACATTCCTGAATCTACAGCCGTACTATAAACCAGATAATAAACCTCTAAGATGGTCGCCATCTGTGCCATTCAGCTGAACTACACTCTCGAGACGATGCCTGCCTATGATGTACCCACTATGAGAATCAGACCTGCCTTGTCCGGCCATACACCGCAATGACTAGACAATGTGAACAGCTGTCTATCCTAACACTAACAATAATTCATGAAGAATATTCAATAAGAAGGGCGGACCCAACTTATTCTGGGAACCATGAATTTCCTGTCCAAGGCACGGTCCCCCGGTGCGAGGACTCACGTTCGTCTGCACTGGGGGAATCACGTGATTTATCAACCAACACTACTTAATCGACACTACCTCCCACAAGCTTCACCTATAGGCAGGCAGAGGAGGGTAGGTCCAGAGAGACTGTCCCACGAATATCACGAGTGTTACTGCACACAGTATGTCATGTCTAACAAGTCTGGGTCAATCTGCTATTGCATTGCTCCTTTTGACCTAGAAGCTACTACTGTTTAATTACTTGCAACTGATTTTTCTCTATCTGGAATTTCCCAGTTTTTCCCAGAGTTATGCCGGGAACCCCAGCCTTACCTAAGGGGGAATTCTTTCCAGATCATCTGGTAAGGTCCTGAGGCACACATATATATGTACTTTCTTTGTTGCTCACGAGAATGAATTGATCGCACCATGTAATTCCTCCCTGATGGATGCTGCCTATACAACTAGGCATGGTTATGATTATTTCTATTCACCATTGTCATTAATACAAAGCATATTTCAAATGAGATGTGTCACTAGAGATGTGTAGTCTTTGAGGCTTTTACCATTTTATGTAATACTTAATTTAAGACCATGATTTTAAATCAATAGAACTCTGGAGGTAGTTTCCTCCCTATGGGGTAATTTTCATTTTCTCTGTTTATTTTATTTTTTATTTTAGGTGGAATCTACCCCAATGCATCGAATAGGGTGCAGTATCTATGCTCTAGTCTATGATTTTGTGACCTATCAATTGTTATAGGGTCGGATTAATTAATTCTGGTCTTGATGAAATGCCGATATAGGCATGAAACTTGGCGACCCCACCTTATTCCCTACATTTGTAGCTGTTAGAGTACATTGTGAACTGAGCATAGCACCACTATTTTTATTGAGTCAAGGGACCACTACCCCATACATTTTTCCTTGGTTCCTTTAGACTAATTTGGCAGTCATCTCAGTGCTGGCTTGACGGGGAGCGCCCTATGATGAGGCATGACACCCTACCAGGTATGTGATGACATTAAGATCTGACCACTCAGATCGCCTGTTATCCCTCTGGTGGGTCCATTGATTCCACCAGATTTAGGGTCTAATTTATTACTAGAGAGGAACTACTCCAGTTGAAGTGTTTAGGAACAGAATTCTGGGAGGAGTGTGGCTGTAGGACCTCATTAAATATAGCTCTTCGTCCCCCTTTTGATTAGATCCTTGCAGGTCACCATCCCTGTGTTTGCGGCCAATAAAAGTAGGGTCAGAAGTAGGCATCTTTTTCCTCTTTATTCCTTTCTTTGCTATCTTTCTCTTGCAATGAATCTAAGTGTGCCAAAGAAATAGCCCACATCCACAAAAAATAAGTGCTGGTGCCCCTCATGTGCAACCAGCTGCATAAATTAAGCAGTCATTGCTGATGCTCATACAATTGTTGAAATAAAACGTTGGTTGCCCTTGTGATTGCTAATTCACAGTTCAAGTTCGAAGAAACCATGCAATGCCATTGGCTTGTGCATATAACCAGACATAACGTGCATCAAATTCTTATATTTTCTTTCTTGTAGTGATTCGAGCAAAGATATCTAGTGAGAAGGTGATTTCTGCTGGTGCTGATACATCCCATCCCATCAAAATGATTCAATATGAAATCAAACAAATAAAGGTACAGAATAAACAAATATTTTCTTTAATTCTCCACTGAGTAACATACTATTTGACTATGTGACAGTGCATGTGGTTCATTATCAATTCTACATATGATATACATGGGTGCTTATAAAGTGTTGGTACCATGGAAAACGGGCATTATGTTTCTTTCTGTGATTAATGGAGTAGATACACCAAAGTGGTGGTATATGGATTAAATAGGTAGAGCATAGAGTATCCTTTTTCAGGAGCTTACATTGTGAGGACTCGAGCTATTACATCTCCTTAGATGCTTTTTTCCTCATGTTCATACTTTCCTGAGGCACTACAGTTGATCACTGCTATTTCCGTGCCTTTTTCAATATTAATACAAGACTGTTTTTTTTACCTTAGTTTTCCCTGACTTCTCCATTGAATCACAATCCAATCAAATGAAAATGCCATACTGGTGGGGTGATCTTCATAATAAGAGATACCAGTGCCCAAACAGGTACAGGGACGTGAACATCAAATGTGTTTTACATATTTACAGAAACAAATAGTGACATAAGTAAAAGAATAAGATGTGTACCTAGAGGTGCATGGTTTATAACCAAACCATGTTTAAATTTGTAACCGCCCAATGTTCCAAAAGGAGTATCTAACTATTTTAAGGCATTACCAGCTATTTCAGTCCCTATACCATGTACTGTACTCATGCATCAAAATACATTTCCATTCCTTTTGCTTTTGTTTCATTAAGTGGGAAGGGTATGCCCAGACGTGGGTCCTGTGCTCACTGCGCTACTGGATTCAAGCTAGCCTGGCTGATGAGGGGTGATGCCTCGAAAACGGTCCCAGGATGATTGTTTCGAGTACAGGTTGGATCTGGCTTGACAGTTCGGGCTGGACTTGTCCCATTAGCAATGAGATCAAGACTGATTTGCATATGGCTGGGTCAAATCTGGGGTGGCATGATGAGCAAAAGAAAAATGGACAAAACCCAGATCTTTGTGACTGGGGGTGAATGTTTGCATTGTTCAGCATTCCTTCCATCACTTGTTCCTTTGCTTTTGTTGCACTAAGTGGGAAGGGTATACCCCGTCTTGGTCCTGTGCTCACTGCGCCACTAGATTCAAGCTAGCCTTGCTGATGAGGGATGATGTCCCGAAACCGGTCCCAGGATGCTTGTTTACGGTCCAGGGAGGAGCTGGCTTGGGAGTTCTGGCTGGACTGTTCACATGAGGAACAGGGTCAAGGCTGATTTGTATATGGCTGGGTCCAAACTGGGGTGGCGTGGTGAGCAAAAGAACAATGGATTAAAACCAGATCTGTGTGACTGGGGGTGAATGTTTGAATTGTTCAGCATTCCGTCCATTATTTGTTCTATTTGCTTATATTTACATTGGGGCATGAAAAATGGCATCTGGAATATACTTGGGAAATGTTAACAGCAACAAAACATCGCAACACTTTTGCACAGATATCTAAAAAATAACGCCACAGAAAAGGACGATACATGTCAAATGCAGCATGCCTCATTCAGGGCAAGAATTGCATCTAACAATTGTTGTTGATATTTGCAACATGCTACAAAACAGAATGACCTTACCTGATCACAAATCACACAATAGATACGCAACTAGGGTAGTACATGTAACACCTATCTGTTACTGAATGAAGGGGCCTTGTTATAGGTGCCTGAAAGTCTTTGTAAATGTCACAGGAAGGCACAATATAGAGGGGTTTCATCTGGAGACAGTGTCTGATCAGACAATAGTATTATGGCCATTGCCTTAAGAAGGGATGACTACTCATTCCTAAATGTTAATTTATTATAGTTCTCAACCAAATACATAGGTACTCTTAAAGAATGTGTTGCTTGGGATATAATAAAGAGAGTAAACAATAATTATTTTGGTCAGTGCCCTGAGCCTTCCTAAAGTGCAGAATCATTTTTTCACAGACACGGATCTTTTGGATAACACCCGTTTTCAAAATTGAATTATAGAGCATTGATAGGTAAGATGCCCATTAGCCAACGTTGCTCTTTGGGTGATTGTTAAATGAGCCAGTGGGCACCTAGCATTGGACGGCTTTCACTTTTTTATTGAAATTACTAATATTCAATGCCATAAGCTTGATGGAATTGTAATGATCTCAAGTCATTTCTGAGCCATCTTTGGAAATGTATTTCAATATGCGTACCATGAGTCTTTCAGTATTGGAACAGTATTTCTCAAGCTTTCCCCTCGCCAATGTCTTTTATAACAAGGCCATGTCAGCACACAGCATGTTCCACTGATACAAAAAATAAATAAAACTGTGAAGCTCTTCCATTCCATCCCAGCTTTATCATACCTGGTTTATTCACCACAGCAAAGCTGTTAATGGTTCCACTCCCACCGTACTAGTACTTAGTGAAGGTGCTTTGTTAGTGATACAATTCTGGGTGAATGAGGACGTCTTTCTGGTGGTGGTGGATCTGCAACTCAGATATTTGGGCATTTGTTTCTTAAAGGCTTTCACTTTGAGCATCATAAGTGACTTTCGAAGAAATCAATATAAAGTACAAATCAAGGGCTACTGGTGACAAGGAAACATGAGAACGAATAGAGTCAACAATAACACATCAGTGACAAAACAGCTGAATTTCCTCTGGTTGATAGTTCAAGATTCATCATTGTAGAAATTGGGTTTTTGAGTGGGGGGGGTGAAAACCCATCTCAAGCAACAACCACAGTCCTTGTCAGGGTTATTCCCAAAAGTTGCTGACTCAACCTGTGCTTACCCCTCTACTTGCTTGGCACAAAAGCAGTCAGGTGTATCGTAGAGGCAATGAGTTATGTATTTATGCAGCACCCAAACAGTAAGAAAGTGAGAACACAACACATGAACATTTCCAAACCAGGTTAGAAAAATAGAGAAAACTGTAATAAATAATTTGACACCGAAACAAATTAAATCCAATCATTATAACCATAGTTATGAAATGTTCGAAAAATAGCTCCTAAAAGATCAAAGCGCCAACCACGGGCATCTTGTTGTGAGAGACTGGGGCAACGTCAAAAGTTATGGCTGACCGATATGAAGCGCGGTTCGGATACACAAGGTGGATCGGATCTGGTATTGGCTAACCTTCAAACTTAAGAGACACTTTGAAGAAAAATGTCTGAGAAGGTAAAGTTCAATGGGGCAAGGCAGCAGGTGGTGTCCGAGGAGGAGACGTCATTGTTGAGTAAACGCTGGACGATTTCTCGTTTGTACTTTGTCAGTTTTTTGGAAGTCGAAAATCTGTAACAGGACACAGCTGCTGGCCCATGAAGGCTCTTCGAGGATGTGCACACTTCCGAAGAGGAGCCACTGAACAGGATTTGCTGCTGCAGAGAAGAGCGAAGTGCGAGCTACCATGAAGTCAGCCCAAATGGTCCCTTGTCTGTATTTGTGAACAAGTAGGTCCTGGTCTCCTGTCAGTTCTTAGACCACTTTTTAGTGGCACAATTAGTGCTGCGGCCCTGAGTACAAATAGTACCACTTTACTAAGGACTTACAACAAAATTAAATGTGCCAATTGGATGTAAACCAATTAAATACACCATGTTTAAAAGAGAGAGCACAAGCACTTTCACACTGGTTAGTAGTGGCATAGTGTGCAGAGCCCTAAACGCCAACAAAAATGGGTTCAAAAATAGGAGGGTGAATAAAAAAGCTTGGGTATGAGCCTGCAGAAAGACTACGTCTAACAATTCTGCTTATATAATAAGTAATGCTGAGAAAATATATCCACTTTTCATATGGGAAAGACTTAACGAAGCCTAAGGCAAAATCAGGTAGCTCAATGTTAAAATTGTAATTAGCACAAAACAGCACAAAATCAGTGTTTTCTAATATTATTTACAAAAACATATTCATTGACTAGAATATTTTTGATAAAGTCTCTATAACACTTAAAAAATAATGTACAATTAAACAAATTTTTATACACTCATCAAGGGTTGCTCTATCTATTTTATCAATATTGCAGTTGTGTATAAACCTTTCAGTAATATGGGTTGGGGAAAAATTGTTGGCTTCATTAGGCAGTACACAGGCTGCAAAGTACTGAAAAATGTGATAACCCAATTTTTTTAACCAATGCTAGGTTTTTGTAAAACTATCACTAACATGGAATCACACAGCTGAAAGTTCTCATAATAACCTTCCTTAGAACCTGACACTCAATTTTTCTGAACACTTCACAGTTGTTTCTCAACCTTATCCTTAGATGAGGATTACTGAATTCAATGGACTCTGATGCATAATGTCCACTTAAATACTAAAAGATTTTAATGGGGGGGATGGCATCACAACACAGTGTTGACTAGTGCAAAAACCATGTCCTTACTGGCAGGTAATACCGTGTGTGCTTCAACCATCTTTTACTATCATATTATGAAAGCAGATTTGTGGAAGTGGTAATGTGTAACAATATTATTTGCACATATTTGTTGCTATAATGATGAGGTTTTTTTTGGACTTTTTAGGTCTTGCATTAGCCAATACCTTTTGATGTTACTAAAATAATATGTATAATATGCTTACCCATAGAGGCTTTCAGACACCTCTCTTCACCCATTGGTCAGTTATTGTGCCATTCCAGTTTTGCTTCCACCCAATACAGCATACAGCATGGGATAGTGGGTCAGACTACTTATGCCTCTGGCTAACGTCGATTCGAGTGACAGCCTTTTTTTATCTTTCACAAAGTGCAATCTGCGGTTCTCCCTAATGTTCCAGTGTTGCCTGATGTGATGATAGGACGCATTTAAAGTAAGCACAGGGCACATTCCAGCTTTATCAACTCATGTCTTCTTCTAATGCTGTTGTTAATTCCTTTTGTAGTGTACTGCTGTATTTCGCAGCATACCACATTGTGTTCCAAGACTTTCACCAATGGTTCTTTGATAAACTTTGCCCATGATAAAAACCAAACTTTATAGTGTTTAATTAGCATCACACTTGTAACAATTTTAATTAAACATAGGAGGCTATAATTTGGTTTTTCGCATCAAATATTTCACACTGTGAACCTTCTTTCCTTTCTTCTTTCCTTTTTTATTTTTACCTTTTTTCCTTCTTTTGTTCCTCCGTTCTTTCCTTTTTTCCTTCATTTTCTTATGCCTTCTTCCTGTTTTCTTTCTTTTTTCACTTTTGCCTTCTTCCCTTTACTTTTCCCAACTTATTTTATTCTTTCAATTGTTTTTATTTTTTTTATGCCATCCTTTGTTTTTCTTTCCTTTTTTGCATTTTTCTTTCTTTTGTTCTTTCTTTCATTCTTTCTTTTCTGGTTTCCTTTTTCTACTACATCTTTTTCCTTCTTTCTATTTTACCTTCTTTAATTCTCCCCTTTCTTGTTTACTTTCCATTTTTCTATGCTTCTTCCTTTCTTTCCTTCTTTTTCTCTTTTCTGCCTTCTTTCTTCTTTTTTTTCTTCTCACCTTTATTTCATTTTGCCTTAATTTCTTTTTCTTTACATCTTTCATTCATTGCACCTTTATTTATGCCTTCATTACTTTTCCCTTTTCCCTTTCCTTCTATCTTTCTGTATTTCTTGCCTTCTTTGCTTTTTTCTTCCTTCTTTCTTCCTTCCTGCTTTCAGTTTTACCTTCTTTCACTCTTCCCTTTTTCATTTTTCCAGCTTTCTTTTTTGCCTTCTTTGCTTTTGTCTTTCCTTCTTTGATTTTTTCTTTCTTTCTTATTTCTTCCTTCCTTTCTTCTCTTCTTTCTTTCATTCTTTCCTTTTCTCTTTCTTTCATTTTCCTTTTGCCCTCTTTCCTTCTTTCTTTTCTACTTTCTTTTTTGCTTCTTTCCTTCGTTCCCTATTTCCCTTTTCTTACTATTTTCATTTTTTCTTCTTTGCTGCTTTACTTCTTCACTCTTTGCTTCCTTATTGCCTTACCTTCCTTCCATCTTTTTTCCTTCCTTCCTGATTTGCCCTTCTACCTTCCTTCCTTCCTTTCTTCTCTTCTTTCTTTCATTCTTTCCTTTTCTCTTTCTTTCATTTTCCTTTTGCCCTCTTTCCTTCTTTCTTTTCTACTTCCTTTTTTGCTTCTTTCCTTCGTTCCCTATTTCACTTTTCTTACTATTTTCCTTTTTTCTTCTTTGCTGCTTTACTTCTTCACTCTTTGCTTCCTTAGTGCCTTACCTTCCTTCCATCTTTTTTCCTTCCTTCCTGATTTTCCCTTCTACCTTCCTTTTTTGTCTGCCTTCATTCCTTCCCTTCTTTCTTCCCTTCTTTACCAAAGGCGAGGCTAGCAGCCAGTGCCAAGAAGTAAGAAATGGTAAGGGGTTCTGCCCACTTAACCCTCCCGTACCTGAGCAGGAGACATCCAAGGATGAAAAAGTAGAAAAAAGGGGGTACTGAAGGGATTAATCCTTTTTTAATTTTTCAACAAGAAACATCTAATTATCTTGTGAAACACAAATAGAACATTATACACATATGTAAGAAAATTCATAAACGCACATATGAGCGGACATCTAGGGAAGCACGACAATCAACACTCTATATACAAATTATCACATATACATTATGTACAAATATAGAAGACATATACAATCTCAACAAACATTTATCTGTACCCTAAATTCAACAGATATATACAAATATATATACACGGATTTAAGTAAATGCCTCCTCCTAATTTACAAAAGAGTGCACAACAAAGTGGAGGTCCCAAAAGAAAAGCACCAGGGGGTTTGACCATTAACCCAATCTCAAATTGTATAGGTGCACAACAGAAACAAATCAAATCTTTTTAAGTTAGAACAAGGGACTCCATTCAAAAGGTGTCGACGCCGTCGCGGTCGCGTTTCAGCCAGATGATGTAGGCTTCATCAGGACATGGGTACTCTGGTGATCACAAATATATATCAGTAAACAACCTTAATTTATGCCCACAAAGGTGCATATACTAAAAAACATAATTAGCTGCAACCACATAATATTAACTTACACTCCCCCTCGCGTGGAAATGCAGTGTAACGAGTAGGATCTGTCAAAGAAGCAAGTGACACGAGAAGCAGAACAAAGGTATCCGACTCAAAACAGCTCCAGAGTGAAGCAAAAAATAAATGTAAGTGATATCGTTCATATGTAGTGCTCACAGACCACACCTCGACTACACATATAAGTGTGACCATTACCCAAGTGTAGCAGAAGAAAGGAAGGAAGAAATATTACCACCTTATATCCCGCAATCAGTCCAAGTGCCTTCAAACCTAATGGTAATAGCAAGAATCACACCCCTAAAAAACAGGAAAATAAATACCTAATCTTGAAGGTCCTGGCCACGCCTAGGTCCGGTATACCTGGTAAGCCCACAATGCCACCCACACGGGTGGGGTGGGGACCACTATCTTAACTCAGGTACTGTAAATAATCCCTGGGGAAAACATATGTGGAGAAGAACCCAATTAGTCGCGGCCCAAATTAGCTAGGGGACGACAACATCCAATGTCCATGACTACTATAGTCTACACCAGACACAGAGAGTTTATTTCTAGAGCATACCTTATATATACAATATGTCCACTTGGCAAAAAAGGTTGATTCTCAGCATACGTGGCTTAAATCACACGGTCTCTCTGCCGTCATAATCCAAACGTCGAGGTGGAAACAAAAAAAGGAGAATAATAAATTGATATAACTATCACCATCCCTCCAACTACAATCATTTTACATACGTGGGACTAAAGCTGAATAGAATTAACATGGCATGCATAGTCACACAAGTCGACCTGTGCAAATATACTGATAATGGTATAGGCATGTGTCTACGTATTCCCCAATTCTAATCAAAAAAGCATCTAGTCCATGGGGTCTGTCCATCCCTCAACTCGAGAGAACCATAAGACAACAAAAGGGTAAATAGATCTATTAGTCTCCCGTCTGTCATCGCCCTACTTGACTTCTCTACATACCAATCATCCTAAAATCAAATATTAGCCACTCTATATCAAATAGTAACGGAGGTCAGTATAACACAGCTATCTAACGAATTCAATCGTGTAATATATACAGAGACACAATCATGTCATATCTGATATTCTAAGAGACTAATCTCATGTCGTAGCCTGAGTACAAGAGAACACAACAAGGAATATCGGGAGGAAGGTACAAATACCTCAATTATAAAGGAGTCACGACCAAAACGAGTCCGCCTCGGCGTTATTCATTTTCCGCGAGGCAGAGAGAGACACATAGCGCGCATATAAATGACGCGTCCCAAGCGTCAGCAAATCCGCCAGGTCGGCAAAGAACACAAAAAAAGGACTCCAACACGAAAGGCAAGTTCCAGTGTCAGTACGGCAAAGCATCCAATGCATATCCCGGCCTCGGGTATTCAAGTATCCCACATTCATTCAAATACACACATCCACATACTAAAAAAGAAACAGTGTAAATAAATTAAATCGGAAAAAGAATAGTAGTTAAATAATCCTAGAGGATTAATCCATCAAGATAAAAAACGAGGGAATATAATAACCAATAACTAATACAAAATCCTACTACTGCATTTCCACTATAGGGTTCCCATTTTAATAGACCAAACCAAACACAAGGACCTTGTAGCACAACATCAATACATCAGTATTCTAAAAGATACCGACTGTTCAAGTGTAAAATATAACATTCACTATATCTCTATATACATCATAAAGTCTCAACAGAAATCAGTGTACAGGTCAATCGGATGCCATTATACATACTGCAATGGTATGCGTCATATACTAATCGGCACCAGAAGAATGGAAAAATTGACAAATCACTGGGCTTAATGACAAACGTGGCACAGATTCAGATCAACGCCCACATTTCATCACGTTCATTCAGTCCTTTATCAGAAGTATGGTATCTATCTATTAATCTTGCTTCAGTGCGGTTCAATTTGGACTCTAATTCTGTTTTATTTTTTGCTAAGATAGTCACTAGGACTGTCCAAGTCAACTCTTCTTCATTGTGATCAACTTCCATAAAATGCTGTACCAGAGGGGCCCCAATGTACTTGCATCTTATGCCTGATTTGTGCTGCCCAATACGCATTTTGACTGCTTGTGTCGTCTGACCAATATAGGCCAGACCACAGGGACAGGTCACTACATAAATACAGTTTTTGGTGTTACAATTAGAAAAGGTACGCATCGTATGTTTGTGACCAATAATCTCAATCTCTTTAAGGTCCCTGGTGTTGGAACACACAGAACAATTCATACATCGGTAGTGTCCGATCACAGGTGGTAGTCCCAACAAACTCCTGGTGTCCTTTTTAATTGACAACAATCTGTTAGCCTTCACTAAATGTTGTTTTATATTCTTTCCCTTACGGAACGCAAAAACTGGTTTTGGAATATTCAAATGATCTATTAATCTCCAATTTTTTTAAATGATCTGTTTGACCTTATTTGCTTTGGGGTTGAATGTAAGCACACAGGTCAATGCTATGCCCTCTTTCTTATCTCTGGGTGTCAGTAAACTTTCTCGGGGTGTGTACCATGCACGTTTGAGTGCTGCTCTAACCAACTTTCTAGGGTATCCTCTATTACAAAGTTTACTCATTAGGATATCCGCATTATCAAAATAGTCATTTTTATTGGAGCAATTGCGCCGAATGCGCAAAAATTGCCCATAGGGCAGGTTTTCTTTGAGGCTCCTTGGGTGACCACTACTGAATTCCAGAAGAGTATTCCGGTCAGTAGGTTTAGTGTACAAATTAACTTTTAAGGTTCCTTCGTCATTGAAAATCCACACATCGAGAAAGTTGATTTTATCATTGCTGACATTCATGGTAAATTTCAAATCAGGTGAACATGAGTTAAGCCACTCATGGAAAAGGGACAATCCCTCATTGTTACTATTCCAGATGAGGAATATGTCGTCGATGTAGCGAACCCACCTCGACAACAAGTGCCGAAATGGGTTCGCCACACCGAAGACACACACCTCCTCAAATTGGTCCATCACCAAATTGGCAATCTCTGGTGCAAAGCAACACCCCATCGCGACTCCCTTAAGTTGTAAATAGAGGGAGTCTTTGAAAGTGAAAAAGTTGTTTTTTAAACACATTTTGGCCAATCCTATGATAAATGTCGTGGGCACCTGATGTGGTCTAGTTCTACGGTCAGAGTCCTTTTTTAGTGTTCTTTGCCGACCTGGCGGATTTGCTGATGCTTGGGACGCGTCATTTATATGCGCGCTATGTGTGAATAACGCCGAGGCGGACTCGATTTGGTCGTGACTCCTTTATAATTGAGGTATTTGCACCTTCCTCCCGATATTCCTTGTTGTGTTCTCTTGTACTCAGGCTACGACATGAGATTAGTCTCTTAGAATATCAGATATGACATGATTGTGTCTCTGTGTATATTACAAGATTGAATTTGTTAGATAGCTGTGTTATACGGACCTCCGTTACTATTTGATATAGAGTGGCTGATATTTGAGTTTAGGATGATTGGTATGTAGAGAAGTCAAGTAGGGCGATGACAGACGGGAGACTAATAGATCTATTTACCCTTTTGTTGTCTTATGGTTCTCTCGAGTTGAGGGATGGACAGACCTCATGGACTAGATGCTTTTTTGATTAGAATTGGGGAATACGTAGACACATGCCTATACCATTTTCAGTATATTTGCACAGGTCGACTTGTGTGACTATGCATGCCATGTTAATTCTATTCAGCTTTAGTCCCACGTATGTAAAATGATTGTAGTTGGAGGGATGATGATAGTTATATCAATTTATTATTTTCCTTTTTTTGTTTCCACCTCGACGTTTGGATTATGACGGCAGAGAGACTGTGTGATTTAAGCCACGTATGCTGAGAATCAACCTTTTTTGCCAAGTGGACATATTGTATATATAAGGTATGCTCTAGAAATAAACTCTCTGTGTCTGGTGTAGACTATAGTAGTCATGGACATTGGATGTTGTCGTCCCCTAGCTAATTTGGGCCGCGACTAATTGGGTTCTTCTCCACATATGTTTTCCCCAGGGATTATTTACAGTACCTGAGTTAAGATAGTGGTCCCAACCCCACCCGTGTGGGTGGCATTGTGGGCTTACCAGGTATACCGGACCTAGGCGTGGCCAGGACCTTCAAGATTAGGTATTTATTTTCCTGTTTTTTAGGGGTGTGATTCTTGCTATTACAATTAGGTTTGAAGGCACTTGGACTGATTGCGGGATATAAGGTGGTAATATTTCTTCCTTCCTTTCTTCTGCTACACTTGGGTAATGGTCACACTTATATGTGTAGTCGAGGTGTGGTCTGTGAGCACTACATATGAACGATATCACTTACATTTATTTTTTGCTTCACTCTGGAGCTGTTTTGAGTCGGATACCTTTGTTCTGCTTCTCGTGTCACTTGCTTCTTTGACAGATCCAACTCGTTACACTGCATTTCCACGCGAGGGGGAGTGTAAGTTATTATTATGTGGTTGCAGCTAATTATGTTTTTTAGTATATGCACCTTTGTGGGCATAAATTAAGGTTGTTTACTGATATATATTTGTGATCACCAGAGTACCCATGTCCTGATGAAGCCTACATCATCTGGCTGAAACGCGACCGCGACGGCGTCGACACCTTTTGAATGGAGTCCCTTGTTCTAACTTAAAAAGATTTGATTTGTTTCTGTTGTGCACCTATACAATTTGAGATTGGGTTAATGGTCTAACCCCCTGGTGCTTTTCTTTTGGGACCTCCACTTTGTTGTGCACTCTTTTGTAAATTAGGAGGAGGCATTTACTTAAATCAGTGTATATATATTTGTATATATCTGTTGAATTTAGGGTACAGATAAATGTTTGTTGAGATTGTATATGTCTTCTATATTTGTACATAATGTATATGTGATAATTTGTATATAGAGTGTTGATTGTCGTGCTTCCCTAGATGTCCGCTCATATGTGCGTATATGAATTTTCTTAGCAGCCAGTGCCAGGCAGATGGCTTTTTTAGATCAGTGTTAGCCAAGACCTTTTGGTTTTATGAAAAGTATGCATAACATAGTAACTTATTGGGGTTTTCAGTCAGACTTCATCCATTAGTCTGTGATCTGTGCCATTCACATTTTTCTTCCACCCACTCCAGCATGCATCAAGGGGCAATGTTAGTCCACTTCACCTATTGACTGACTTCACTATGATTTACGGCATGCTGCCCTTTCGCAAGGAGCACATCTACACGTGAAGTAGTTCCCTTCAGTGCTGGATAAACAATGGTAATGTGCAATTTTATGAGACTCGAAAAACACTTTAGACATTTTTTTTTTTTAGATTTATTTAGCACGCAGATTGCCAAACCATAAACTTTTGTTAAAACCATGACAAAACAAGAATTGCCAAACGGTTGATGGTTGATGTCAGATCTATTGACTTTATGTCCTATGTTATGGCATTGTGTTATGGTTTTAGTGCACTATGTGTCCTATTCTGTTTAAACTTTTTTGTTGTGCAATATTACTTTTGTTGTGCAGTTATTTTGTTTATCTTGTATATTGTGTTGTACTCTGGAAGCATGTTAAAGAAGTCAACAAATGATGCTACATTTACAGATTAAAAGGGCGAATTCCTTTAGACATTCCAGTGACAAACAACCATTTATCAATGTTTAACAACACTTTAGGACACCGGTCAGGCCAAAACTGTGGCAGAGAATTGTTTCAATGTTCAATGTAATTGACAGAATGACCTGTCATTCCAAAAAGAGTGAAAAGAACTTTTGGTTCATATAAACTAATGTAACAAAGGTATGCTATTCTTTAGTACATAACTCCCATTGCTGTAACATGTGAAGTGGCATCAGAGTCTAGGTTTGTGAGGGCCTGCTGCACCCTTAATATTGTTTTCTGTTACTACCCATTCTGGCGTTTGTGTGGCCTGGTGGAGAAATGAAATATCAAGTAGGAAATTTCTACTTACCACAATATTGATGTCAAAATATTGAGGACCTAAATATGGGCATGTAAGTAGATTGCTAAGTATAAGTTTACTATATATATCTTCAAGCTACGTATATGAGAAGTTAATGGTAAATCTACACTTGCCTATATGCATGTAGATCCTCAATATTTTGTTATTGAATATTCGAACTATGATTTCTTGTAAATAGATATTACCTTCTCGGACAACAACCGTAAGGCCTGTTACCTTGATTGAATTTGTACCCAAGGCACATTTCTTACCAGAATATGGAGCCTGAATATTGTGCTACCAAAAATATTGTAGCGAAAATATTAACAACAATAATATTGTTTTATGAAGGTATGTATAGATCTACTGTAGTTAATTCTACATATATGTACCTCAACGGCATATGAATCTTTAAGGTATGTCGATTTGGAATTACCTTTATATACTTATCTTCACTACATTTTGATTGTAGATTATTTCTTGTGTTCAACTCTGGGGTACAACCCTGTTTTACTCTTAGAATGGAATTTTAAAAACTTACAGAGGGTGCTTATGTGAATTTCACACTTTACCAGTTTTGCTGGTGCAATCCGGTTTTCATTCACCAAGGATAATGTCTAGAGGTGAAAAGTTTGCCAATTTCGTCCTAGTCAGTAAAGTGCATGTTGTATATCTGTTTATCCAGGTTTGTCTCTCCATGGAAAACATTTTTCAGCATGGAGAACCCACATCTGAACCTAATGCCAACTGTATTATGAACACTCTGAGATCAGATTTTGCGGAGGTCATATAATTTTCCACAGACTAGAGCCTACTCCCCTGAACACCCCCTTACATTTTCTTAAGCCAGCATCCTGATTTACCCATGTGAATAAATCACCAAGCAGAAAGGGTACACAAGTGAGTGGATTTCCACTCCAAAGTATGCCTTCTGCAAACCAGAACTTCTTGTTTTGATGCTGAAATATTGTTCTAATCATGTAAATGACACCTACATACAGAAAAACATATCTAACACAGCTTTTTACCACTACCTCATCTTTCAAACCCATCCCTACCGACATGCAATGAGGGATGTTGATTTTTACTTGCAATACTAACTTCTCTGATGCCATGATCAATGTAGTACAAACGGGGGTGGTGATGGACGGAGCATCTGAACCAATCAAACACTCACACCCAGTCAACAGATCTGGGTTTAATCCATCACCGTTCTTTAGCCCACTCTGCCACCACAGTTCAGACATGGCCATATGCAAATCAGTCTGACCCTGTGCCTCGTGGGAACAGTCCAGCCCGAACTGCCAAGCCATGCCTTCCCTGGACCGGAAACAAGCTTCCGAAGACCGGTTTCTGGCATTTCAGCCGTCTTCAGCCCGGCTTGCTTGAATCCAGTGGCAAAGTGAGCAAGGGACTCACGTCTGAGCATACCCTGCCAACTTATGGCGAACAAAGTGGTACAAAAGGGGGTGGTGATGGACGGAGCATTTGAACCAATCAAACACTCACGCCCAGTCAACAGATCTGGGTTTAATCCATCACCGTTCTTTAGCCCACTCTGCCACCCCAGTTCAGACATGGCCATATGCAAATCAGTCTGACCCTGTGCCTCATGGGAACAGTCCAGCCTGAACTGCCAAGCCATGCCTTCCCTGGACCGGAAACAAGCTTCCGAGGACCGATTTCTGTCATTTCAGCCGTCTTCAGCCCGGCTTGCTTGAATCCAGTGGCAAAGTGAGCAAGGGACTCACGTCTGAGCATACCCTGCCAACTTATGGCGAACAAAGTGGTACAAAAGGGGGTGGTGATGGACGGAGCATTTGAACCAATCAAACACTCACGCCCCGTCAACAGATCTGGGTTTAATCCATCACCATTATTTTGCCCACTCTGCCACCCCAGTTCAGACATGGCCATATGCAAATCAGTCTGACCCTGTGCCTCATGGGAACAGTCCAGCCCGAACTGCCAAGCCATGCCTTCCCTGGACCGGAAACAAGCTTCCGAGGACCGGTTTCTGGCATTTCAGCCGTCTTCAGCCCGGCTTGCTTGAATCCAGTGGCAAAGTGAGCAAGGGACTCGTGTCTGAGCATACCCTGCCAACTTATGGCGAACAAAGTGGTACAAAAGGGGGTGGTGATGGACGGAGCATCTGAACAAATCAAACACTCACACCCAGTCAACAGATCTGATTTGCATATGGCCATGTCTGAACTGGGGTGGCGGAGTGAGCTAAAGAACGGTGATGGATTAAACCCAGATCAGTTGACTGGGGGTGAGTGTTTGTATTGTCAATGCTCCGTCCATCACCACCTTTGGTTTTTCTTTGTTCGCCCTAAGTTGGCAGGGTATGCTCAGACGTGAGTCCCTTGCTCACTTTGCCACTGGAGTCAAGCAAGCCCGGCTGAAGACGGCTGTAATGCCAGAAACCGGTCCTGGGAAGCTTGATTCCGGTCCAGGGAAGACATGGCTTGGCAGTTCGGGCTGGACTGTTCCCATGAGGCACAGGGTCAGACTGATTTGCATATGGCCATGTCTGAACTGGGGTGGCGGAGTGAGCTAAAGAACGGTGATGGATTAAAACCAGATCAGTTGACTGGGGGTGAGTGTTTGTATTGTCAACGCTCTGTCCATCACCACCTTTGGTTTTTGTTTGTTCGCCCTAAGTTGGCAGGGTATGCTCAGACGTGAGTCCCTTGCTCACTTTCCCACTGGAGTCAAGCAAGCCCGGCTAAACACAGCTGTAATGCCAGAAACCGGTCCTGGGAAGCTTGATTCCGGTCCAGGGAAGACATGGCTTGGCAGTTCGGGCTGGACTGTTCCCATGAGGCACAGGGTCACAC
Source organism: Lissotriton helveticus (assembly GCF_964261635.1). NCBI lineage: Eukaryota > Metazoa > Chordata > Amphibia > Caudata > Salamandridae > Lissotriton > Lissotriton helveticus. Next base: position 1,062,565,856 of record NC_136070.1, on the reverse strand, counting down.
TGATTTGCATATGGCCATGTCTGAACTGGGGTGGCGGAGTGAGATAAAGAACGGTGATGGATTAAACCCAGATCAGTTGTCTGGGGGTGAGTGTTTGTATTGTCAACGCTCTGTCCATCACCACCTTTGGTTTTTCTTTGTTCGCCCTAAGTTGGCAGGGTATGCTCAGACGTGAGTCCCTTGCTCACTTTGCCACTGGAGTCAAGCAAGCCCGGCTAAAGACGGCTGTAATGCCAGAAACCGGTCCTGGGAAGCTTGATTCCGGTCCAGGGAAGACATGGCTTGGCAGTTTGGGCTGGACTGTTCCCATGAGGCACAGGGTCAGACTGATTTGCATATGGCCATGTCTGAACTGGGGTGGCAGAGTGAGCTAAAGAACGGTGATGGATTAAACCCAGATCAGTTGACTGGGGGTGAGTATTTGTATTGTCAATGCTCCGTCCATCACCACCTTTGGTTTTGCCATGATCAATGTAGCCTATGGATAAGAGACAACTGCCTCAGACTCAACTATGACAAGTACTGATCTTTGGGAAGAACATCTCCACATGGGACCACTGCTGGTGGCCTTCAGAACTCGAATCTACAACACCAACCTACCATGCACACAACCTCAACATCATCCTCGACAGTCAACTGACCATGAAACAACAAGTCAATGGAGGCTCCTCCAGCTTCTACGCACTCTGCAGAATGTTCAGGTGGAACCCAATCAAAACCAGAAATATTGTCAATCAGGCATTCATCACCTAGCCGCCTCTACTATGGCAAGAACCTCTACACTGACATCTCCGCCCAGCTCCTCAGAAGACTCCAGACCATATAGAACAATGCAGCCAGGGCCTCCCCAAACAAAACCACAGCACCCCCCCAACTGAGAGACCTCCACTGGATCCCCATCCAGAAGCAAATCCAGTTCACAATCACCAAGCATACCTACAAAGCCCTCCACAAACTAGGACCTACCTACATCATCCATCAACTGAACTTCCACCAACCCTCTAACCTGTGCTGCTCTTCTGCATTGGTGGTTGTTCCTTCTCCTACATCGCTGTCAAGACCTGGAACTGCCTTCCCCTCCAGCTCTGTACAGCCCCCTCCCTGGCATACTTCATAAAGAGACCTGGCTCTTTGATGGAGACACAGCTCCCAGATACCCCTAGGACTGACAATGTTGCACTTTACAAGTGCTATTTGATTGATTGATTGATTCCTTTGAAAACCACTATGATTTAAGAAACGATCTCAAGAGCAGATCACAGTTTATTAGCATTCTTCAGTCAGATTTGAGTTGTCAATGAAGATTGTTTAAAAAAAACACACAATGGCATCTTTATGTCTAAGTTAATGTGATATATCACAATGGTGGCGGAGTGCACACCTTTTTTCTCCAATTGTCTGCGCCACATTTATTCTGTCCATTATATTCAAACCACTGTAGGCGTGCAAACTTGTATCGCGCTCCACCCATTTGCGCAAGGAAAATAGCAAAACACAAGGGGACCACATCTGGTCCCCTACAAGATGCACAGCCATACATCTTGTAGGGGACCAGATGCTGTCCCCTGGTGTTTTGCTAAGTTAATATGATGGCATATCCCTTTATGCCATCATATTACCTTAGGGCTAAGGTTGTGTGAGGTCACTTTAGATGTCTTTATTATTGTGTGGAAACAGCATAACTTATCATGAGATCAAACTTTGAATGCCCAGTGAGGACTGTCTTGGAACTTTAGTTTGGATAAAACACATTCATTAAAATGTATACCTACACCTAAAAACAATTTTGGCTTTTAATTTTAAATGTATGTTGTTCTTAGATGTTTAAAGGATTTGAGAAAATAAAAGATGTACAGTATGTGTACACCCCTCTTGATTCCTCTCTTTGTGGAATAAAGCTTGAAGCCAACAACAAGAAACAATACCTTCTTACTGGTAAGAAAACATCAATGATTTTATGTATTCAAATGTAACAGGCACACCTTCCTCCATATATATCTTGTACGTATATACATGGAAATGTACCTGAAATATTTAAAATTCTACAGAATTCCTTGCATTAAAATTGCCTTCAATTCTGAAACGCCTTCTTTGCGGAGGCTCTTACTGTACAGTAAATTAGCATTTGTCATGCTGCTTGATGATTTTGCACTTGTTTTCATTCTATTCTAATAGCTTAAATGTTTATTTTGTTTTTCACCCAAGGTCAGATATCGAGCTCTGGTAAAGTGCACATCCACCTATGCAATTACATAGAACCCTGGGATGACTTGTCTTTGTCCCAGAAGAAGAGCCTGAACCAGAGATATCAAATGGGCTGTGACTGTAAAGTAAGTCCATTTTACACTGTTTTCCTTCAGAGCTGATATGAAAGTTTTGAACTCATATGTATTTCCTCATTCTGCACTACGTAATCTAACACTCTATTTTCTTTTACTCATAGCCATAAAAAAGATTCATTGTTTGTGCAAAACCGGTGGTCCTGCAGGGACACTGAACATCTGCTAATATTAGAACATGAACAGAGTGTACCAATAGCCAGGGCAAATCCGTTGAGATGTAAACCAATTTGACATATCATTCACACAGTCTACTGACTTGTTGCAACAGGTTTTTAAATTCCAGTAGCTGCAAAACAATAGCTTTATATATACTGTTATAATATTTTGTTTTCCTGAATGTACTACATTTGGATATAGTCATCTTTTGCTATTATACCCCGAATGCAACTCCAACTTCAATAAAGATTACAGATGTCAACCTTTATAATATATATGAATATATTTTAAAGGTAGACATCTGTAATTTGTTTTGAAGTTGGAGTTGCATTTGGGGTATAATAGCAAAAAACGACTATATACATATGAAGAACATTCATGAAAATGAAATTGTATAATTATATATATATATATATATATATATATATATATACATATATATTTTTGTAGTCTGTGTACCTGCTGGTGCGGAGAAGCACAACTGCGGCAAGTCGGATTTTCATACATATATATATATATATATATACATATATATATATATATATATATATATATTCACTGAAAAAAACATAGGTTTCAGGAGTTATATAGTTAGGAATTAGCTTTCACAAAACCTTTGAAATTCACTCAAAAAACTATAAGTTTTAGTGGTGTTATAGTTAGCTGGACATTTTACTCATACAAAACCATTGAAATTGCTCCTATATAGTTAGTTGTACTAACTATATTTCGCGCACCCGCAATCCACTGCTGATGATGTCACATATTAGATCATTCATGACATGGTTTTGTATGAGTAAAATGTCCAGCTAACTATAACACCACTAAAACTTATAGTTTTTTGAGTGAATTTCAAAGGTTTTGTAAAAGCTAATTCCTAACTATATAACTCCTGAAACCTATGGTTTTTTCAGTGAATTTGCAAGGTTTTTTAAATGCTAATTCCTAACTATATAAGGCCTGAAACCTATGGTTTTTTCAGTGAATTTGCAAGGTTTTTTAAATGCTAATTCCTAACTATATAAGGCCTGAAACCTATGGTTTTTCAGTGAATTTCAAAGGTTTTTTAAATGCTAATTCCTAACTATATAAGGCCTGAAACCTATGATTTTTTCAGTGAATTCGCAAGGTTTTTTAAATGCTAATTCCTAACTATATAAGGCCTGAAACCTATGGTTTTTTCAGTGAATTTCAAAGGTTTTTTAAATGCCAATTCCTAACTATATAAGGCCTGAAACCTATGGTTTTTTCAGTGAATTTCAAAGTTTTTTTAATGCTAATTCTATTCGCGGATAACGTTTAAATATATTAATATCCTAGTGGGACCACCTGAGCAGCCCTAAGGGGGTCAGGGTGTTTCTACCCTGCCCCCTTTTTGTGTTCTACACGTTTGTTTTTCTGCTTTCTTGTGCCTCAGTCTACTAAGACCCAAGATGGATGCCAACACTTCCTGGTTAGAAGTGTTGACAGCCAATGAGCATGCAGCTTTCTCGGGAAGGGATGCTGATTGGCTGTCACTGTCTGTCAACACTAGCACAAGATGGATGCCAACACCTCCTGGTTAGAAGTGTTGACAGCCAATGACCATGCAGCTTTCTCGGGAAGGCATGCTGATTGGCTGCCACTGTCTGTCAACACTCAAAACCAGGAAGTGTTGGCAGCCATCTTGTGCCTTGTTAGAACCAAGGCACAAGAAAGCAGTGAAACAAAGGTGTGAAACTCGCAAAGGGGCCAGAGTAGAAGCACCCTGACCCCCTAGGCCTGCTCAGAGGTCCCACAAGGATCCCCAAGGCAAAAAAAAGATAATTTTTATTACGGGTACCGTGCGCGTACGGTACGCGTACGTTACGCGTACCCCGTGACTTTTTTAGCCTTGGGGGTCCTTGTGGGACCCCCTGAGCAGGCCTAGGGGGTCAGGGTGCTTCTACCGTGCCCCCTTTTTGAGTTCTACACGTTTGTTTTTCTGCTTTCCTGTGCCTCAGACTACCGAGGCACAAGATGGCTGCCAACAGTTTCTGTTTTGGAGTGTTGATAGACATTGGCAGCCAATCAGAATACAGCTCGCGCACTAGAGGTACGGTACGCGTATGTGCGGGTACGGTACGCGTACGGTAAGCGTACCGTAAGCGTACGGGTAAGCTCACAGGTAAGCTGCTATAGATATATATATTTTTTTGAACCTAAATTACTCAAAATCCACTGGAGCACATATCTTGAGACATAGCAAAGGCACATCGGGCTACCAGTCCCTACAATTTTGCCAAGTTTGGTGGAAAACCATTCAGCCGTTCGGGCTAAAAGTGAGTCCAACCGCCCTATGGAATTTTACATAGGGAAAACACGTTTTGGGACCCCCCTTTTATCTCGGCCCCCGCTTGACGAATCCCCCCGAAACTTTTAGGGAAGAAGCGCAGCGAGGCAAAGTTAAGGAAAATTACAGGCAGATCCCTCAACCGGCGCCAAAGTTATTCCCAATAGAATGTTGCGATTTCCCTATGGAAAACAATCCTAACTATATATACCTACTGGCTGTCGCCAGTAGGTAATATATATATATATATATATATATATATATATATATTGGCGCTCTTTTTTTCTTTCAATCAAAAAGAAAATCTGCACTCGCGGGGACATTCAACGTTGTTTTATTTATCCAGCAACAAACGCGTTTCGGCGGTCTGCCTCCCTCGGTGTTACTGCCACACCGGAAGCGACCTTGTATTGAACTCTACCACATGTGCATTAACATCGAAAAGGGACCAACGCATCAGGCCAAAGATCACACCATCTTGCAATGCCTAAAACCATACATTGTTCATATTGCATCAATGATCATGCATACAATATGCACCCAACCAAGATGTAATAATTTCATTTGTTATTCAAAATCCACTTTGTATATCTATTGTTCATCTATTTGCTCAAAATTTATTACAACCAATTTCTTTTTCAACCTTAGATAAATCAATTAATCCTTTACAACCATATAATATGGTGCCGTCCTCAAACCAAAATAGTACATTGCAATTTCTTATGAGGTATATTACACCGTATATCGGCCGGAGCAATAATATAACACCTTGGTACATTACTATCTTGCCGTGGATCGGCCAAGGTCCCTTTATATCAATGTTATAGCTATGCACACTTTGTGAGACAATAATCCTACTCAGAAACATATTTACGGAAACGATACATCTCATAGTGCTGTGTATCAGCAAATCAGTTATTAAAAGTCTCATTTATGGACCTAAATGTACTGCCAACTCTTCCCCACTATTTAATCCTTTGGGGAACTTCGTTTGCAAATCCACAATATAGCGTGACTCCAACCTCGTAATGTTAGAATTCTGTCACCCCCTCTGATTTTTTCGGACACATGGTCTAATCCAAAATACTGTAGCAAGTTCCTATTGCTAAGATGTTTATCAGCAAAATGCCTAGCTACTGGGTATGATACATCTTTTTTTGAGACAGCCCTGAGATGTTCTAGTATTCTTATTTTCTGTGGGTGGATCGTGCTGCCGATATATCTTAGCCCACATGGGCATATTAGACAGTACACTGAGTACGCAGTTTTGCAAGTTATAAATGTAGTTATGGGTCTACCCTTATCTATGTCAGGGATGTTGTAGGACAACACTCTTTTTCTATTAGAACAGGCTTTGCATTTACCGCATGGGTTAAAACCACGCATCTCTTTCAGGTTGCCCATTTTTTGTGGTATTTTGTCAAGATGACTTCGGACAAGCATGTCTTTTAGTGATCGCCCCTTTTTAAAGGTGACTAATGGATATGCTGGAATATCATTATTAATGACAATGTCCGTTTTCAAAATGTGCAAGTTCTTTCTCAGCATGCGTTTCAGGTAATTTGCTTCAGCTGAAAATGTTGTGACCATCCTAAACTTCCCCTCGCCGGTAGTTTCGGATATATTCTTGCTTTTACCTGTCAATAATTGACTTCTGGGCATTCCTGTCACTTTATTGAGTGTTTTCTCAAGTAGTGTTGAATTGTAGCCTCGCAGGGTAAATCTAGCTAGACATTCTCTGGCGGCAACCTCAAAGCCACAATCTCTGGAGCTGTTTCTTTTTAGCCTTAAAAGCTCGCCATATGGAATGCTGTGTATTAGTTTGGGTTTATGGTTACTTGTTGCAAATAGTGTCGAGTTCCCTGCTGTTGATTTTCTATATAGGGCTGTGTTGAGTTTCCCTGCTGATACAAACACCTTCTGGTCCAGGTAGGCCACTGCCACTGGGCTAACTGTACCCGAAAATTGCAGGTTCAAGTCATTGCTGTTCAAGACTTTGATATACTCATGAGCTGTCTGTGAGGTGACCTGCCACACTATAAAAATATAATTGATGGATTTATGCCATACAATAACCTTGCCCTTTTCTGTCCCGTGCTCATAGGACCCGTACACCTGCTCCTCCCACCAGCCCACAAACAAGTTTGCATAGCTGGGGGCAAAGCATGTGCCCATCGCGGTCCCTGAAATTTGTTTGAAGTATTCCCCTTCAAATAGAAAAATGTTGTTTGTGAAACAGAACCTTGTAAACTCAACCAGCATGAGATTGTGCTCTGAAAATCGTACCTGTTGTTTATTCAAATAGAACTGTATGGCTTTTAGACCATCTTCATGGTTTATACAAGTGTATAAACTTGTAATATCCAACACCATTAATTGCTATGAGGGATCCTAAGTCATTTCAGCAATTTTGTTTAAAAAGGCTTTTGTGTCCTTTACATATGATGTTAATTGGACAACAAGTGTGAAAAAAAAATGGTCGATAAACATAGATAAATGTTCAGTGCACTAACTATAATGGCTGAATTTCTCTGGTTTTGTACGAGTGAAATCTGACCCGAACTATAACGTCCCTGCAACCTTTGTTTTTTTCATTGAATTTCTAAGGTTTTTTCAATGCTAATTCCTAACTATAATGTCTCTAGCATTTGGTTTTTGGCATATTGAACATTTTTTAAATGCTAATCCCTAACTAGAACATCCCTGTAACCTTTGGCTTTTTTCAGTAAATTCCTATGGTTTTTTAAATAGTAGTTGCATTTGCAGAGTGGTGGAGAAAGGGAGGGATCCTGCTGTGTAGGACTTACAGAAGGCACCGGGAGGGCTTCTTGGCCCCTAAAGTCCCTCAGGATTAAAGTGGATTCCATGCCCCAACCAGTAGTGCATCATTAGCCGCATTTGTAAGGTGGTGGATAAAGGGGGCATGTGTGTGGACTTACTGTGTAAGACTTACTGGAGAAAACCACTTCTTCTTGTTATAATCTATGTGTCCCAGGAGGGGCAGCGGGGAAGGTTTTAGGGCCGCCCTCATATTTTGTATAAATTAAAAGCAGCGTGCCCAGGGGAGGTGGCGGTCCCCAGGGCTGAGTGGTGAGGCAGGAGCCCCCTACGCATTATTATATATCTTAGGCCGGGGAGGTGGTGGCCCCCCATATTTCTTTTGTCTTCCCCCTGGGATGTGGCAGACCATGGGGCTGCATGGGGGCAGGAACCCCATCGCGCATTATTATATAACTTAGCCCCGGGGAGGTGGCAGTCCCTGGGGCTATGTGACCCCCTTCATGTCTTTTGTCATCAGCCCTAGGAAGGTGGCAGTCCCCAGGGCTGCGGGGTCCCACCGGGCCCCCATCATTATTTTCTTAATGCCCCCAGGAACTGGCCCACCCAGGGGCCTAAATTAAATGGTGTGTGAGCCCACACTTTGTTTTGTTTTCATTTTCAGCGGGAGTTGTGGATCCAATGCGACTCACTCCAAAATTATTTTTAAATCATGCTTTTTGGGCCCTTGGGATCCATGTGGGAATCCCCCTCAAGAGGCCTAGGGGGTCAGGGTGTTTTGACCCTGACCCCTTATCTTTTTTTCAATCTTTTTTCTTGCTACTCGGGTCAACCGAGTCACAAGATGTCTGCCAACACTTCCTGGTTTGAAGTGTTGGCAGCCAATCAGATCTCAGGTATGAGATCGAGAGGGTTCGTGGATCCACTGCATCCCTAGATATACAATTGGAAATTTCTTTACATTTTTATGCAACTACTGAACACATTTACACCATTTAATAAAAAAGGGTGCTTTCTGGATCAAGAGCTACCTTTCTGCCAAACTTGGTTTAATTCCATTCAGCAATTCAGACTGTAGCCATGTCTAAACTTTCCTATGGCAATTAACATTGAGAAAAATCATTTTGGACAACCTTTTCTTGGCGCCCACTTGATGGATCACCCAGAACCTTTCAAGACAGTAGGTAAAGTGAGTGTCAAACTAGTTTTGAAAATTTCGCAAAGATCCGTCAAACAACGCCAAAGTTATTGGCAAATAGAAAAACTCTTCCTATGGAAATTAGGTCATAACTATAACTACCTACTAGTGACTGCCAGTAGGTGATATATATAGTGCAACATTTTAAAACAAAAGGTTGAGGGGCTAGAAAAAAACACGTGCATGGTGATATCCTTTAAATTGTTTATTCCTTCCGAACAACAGAAGTAGAGCACTTAAGTGTTAAATCCTTCACATGAGGGCAATATCGCATATTATTTACCCTCCCTAGCCAATATGGGTCCGAACTGCAGATGGGGGTCGATAATGAGGAGATGTTAAATAACAGCTGTTCGGACTTGCAGGTAAGGTAAATAAGGCTATTTTTTTCCTCTGAAACAAATTCTGATCACAGTGGGAGCAGGAGCTTTTGGCAAAAAAAATATCTTCCACAGAACTGCTCCACCCTCTCCAGAAGTAGCCTTTTACACATGGCTGTATGGACTTCTGCCTTTAACTTGCTAAGAGAGAAGCCCAAATGTTTGTTTATATTCTTCAATCATGTTTGGCTAATTGGGCTCCGCTTTAAAAAAAGAAAAAATAAAGGGATTAGCCCAGGCAGTTGGGTATAAGCAAGTTGCCTTTGAAGAGCGCCACAAGAGAATGGAGGCATTTTGTCCCTATCTCTCCAGGTAAGAGAAACTGCTTGCTCACGGAGCAATCCCAGGGTCAATAGCACACTGTAGGGATGTTGTGAGCTGGCAGAATACTCTCTTTGTGGGCTTGTACCAATATCGCTAGCCCAAAAAGAGTATATTCTGAATGTGACCACCCCAAAGTTCCATCCAGGGTGCTAATAATCAATATTCTACATGCATAACTAAGCCTTCTCACCAAGCCATCACAGCATTTCACGTTTTTCTGGGGATGGATATATAATGGGGATGGATATATAATGCGTGTATTCTCACTCCGCATTCTGGAACAAATGTCTGAAATATAGTTTTTGCTTTACATTACATGACCCCAGTGTAAATGGTTACGTTTTTTTTTGGTCTCAGAAATTGAGCAAAAATTTAGCAATGGAGTGTAAGTGACAGATTTATAAAATGTAATGTTGAAAACACCTTTTATTGACCATCATCCCTAATATTTTTTATTTAGATCACAATATGCTACATGGTGCCCTGCTCTCTGAATACCCCAAATGAGTGCCTCTGGACAGATTGGCTGATAGAAAGAAAGCTATATGGACAACAAGCCAAGCATTTCTCCTGCATCAAGCGAAGTGATGGATCCTGCAGCTGGTACAGAGGAGGCCCTATTCCTGAGAAAGAGTTCATTGATTTGAGTGAACCCTAAAACTATATCTCCTTTACTGCTTCGGAGGCTAAATATTTTCGCCGAGCATAGATCACTTTAATCTTCAAAGTGACGAGGTTGACACTTTCTTTTCATTAGGGAAAAAGTCAAATTCCAGTGTGCTTTTAAAGTACTGAATATGTGGAAGTGGTATTTAGGCAAGCAGGGGACCCGGCATTTTGAATGGCACACATCCAATTATTATATTGTTTCTTTGTGTGCGCATTCATGAAGCCACAAGCTAAGCCTCTCTTTAAACCCTGCCTATCAATATTTATGCGTAAGGACAACATTATAGAGTTGTCCTGACAGGCAAGAATCTAAGTACACATAAAATGTAACATGAATTATCATGTGTTTTGAATAGGTTTTGCAAACCAGTACTTTCTTAAGAGTTATGTTTTTGCTAAACAGTAATATTAAAGTGTCTTGAGAAAGGACAACTAGTTTAATTTGTTTTACAGACATTTAAAAGTTTACAAGACAAGCAGTCCAGCCTAGAATGCAAATATATCCAATGTACCATTAAAACATGGATCCTTTGTTGTGGTTCTGCATTTCTAAACATTCTACGATTGTTTGGTCGGTGTTCGGTGTTATTGAGAAAAAATCATGAATGGAAATTTAACAAACATCCTTTAAAATTATTAAAATATGAAAATGTATTATTTTCCATATTTATGGTCCAAATTGATGCACCTGGGAGAAAGAGAGTTAGAGGATAAAAGATGGCGAAGGCTGGGAGGGGAAGGTTCCATAACTCAATTTGCTCAATCTGGCCCCCTTTACTCTGTATTAAACAAACCGCATGTTTTGCAATCAGTCATTGGAATGGGAGAAGCGTTGGGCAATGTGGGAAATAATTTGAAAAATATCTGCCTAGACATTATTGACAATGCCCCTGTAGGAAACTTCTTTCATCGTTTGTGGTTGCACAAAGGTGACTTTAAAATATTTGCAGTTTAATGCTTTTTTCCATATAAACACATATTATTAGACTACCTTTTCCCGATCTACAACTTTGAAAAGACCAACTTTCTATTTACTGTAGCCTTACATTCTCACGTGCATCATGTTACAGGAAGGACATTGCAGTTCATCTCGGTGTCAGAATGGGTGATGCAGTACAGGGTTAGGGAGAATAATGCTCTAATGCCAAAAGCCTGATAGAGTTGAAAATTAAACAAACTCCAAATTCACAAAATATTTCAAAATGTCAGGAGCAACTCACATAGCTATACCTAATAGTTAGCTAAATATGAAAACCTATTCAAGAGTCCATTTAGTGTGATTTTTTTAAACTTATACAATTCATTTTATTTTGTACTGTTTAAAGTTAGTTCTGTGTTTCTTACAATTACAAAGCATATCCAGCAATGCATTGTGTAAGGACTCGTAAAGTCTAAGTTGAACATGTTTAATTTAAATGCATTAAGTCAGAAACCGTTTGCTCAAAATTCTCTTACATCTATGAAAAAATCCCTTTTTTCACAATGATTACTTTGCACATCACACCTTTGACCCAAATGGAAGTATTTGTTTCTTAAAAAAAACAAAAAAAAACACAGTCAATATTTTCTAATTTACTAACAAAAGTGGTAAAAACTATTTTTATCACTAATTAAAAAAAATGTTTTTAAACCTGTGTCTTTATATCAGTGACCTACCGCTAAATTCAACATTGCCCCTTACCTTGTTTTGCCGTTAGCTTAAGGGAGCTAATTTGCTGTTCTAAATGAATGTATCAACTTATTTGGGCAATAGAGCCAAGTCATTGAAATGGTAAGTTGAGTACTATTGGTCATAGGTCAAACTTCAAACTGTGTTTCCAACCTTATGTTTTTAAAGTAATGTTTTCCAACCCAAAGTGTCCAACGAAAATGTTATCAAGGTAAATATTTAAATTATGCCCATTTTGCAATTGTTTATGTCATAAACATTTTGTGTACATTTTAGTTAAACACTAATATCTCCATTTATATCTGGGGTACTTTGCATTTTATAATTATCTTGTTCCATCCATGCTATCTAAACGGTTTATCTACTGTTATCAAACCTTTTTCCATAGATGCAGATAAGTAAAAACTTGTAAGAGGAGGTAACATTTATGGTTGTGCAAACACGATGGAAGACAAAAGGGGAGGGAATTTCCTGTACCCTGGTCGCAGAAGGCAAAAGGTGGTTGTATTTTTTCATTAGTCTCAGATAAGCTAATCCTTGAAGGGAAGTGTTTGAGCTCCTACCTGAGAAATGCAGGTAAAGACTTACAGTGGATTTTGTCTACAACTTCAAGAGCATCATAAAAGTCCAATATTCCTACATACCCTTAAATCAGGTTTTAGCTCACATCATCACATAATGACTAAAATTACAAAGCTAAGGGATGAGAATTTGTGACAAGTGCACAGAGGAATGTCTACATTATGTATACATTATATTTGTTTGCTGTACTGGTTACTTGCAGTCAGTGTGACAACAATGTTTTGCTCAACAGACTCTCATCCAAAAATTATCACAGCAAAGTGATTTTCTAACTTTTCAGCCTGATGTAAGTGAAGAGTAGGAGTAGGTGACTTCATGTCCTTACAAAGGATAGTAACATGTGGGACTCAAAAGTGTCCCTTTCCTCACCAAGCATAATTGGTGTTATCCAAAACTGCTTATTGACATGAATAAATTGCACTGATCTATTGTCCTATATGAAGATTGATATCATGGACTTGTTCACTTGTTCTAGGACAGAAAATGCAATGCTTCGCATATCCTACTATTACTATTGTTTGGTGAAAAACAGTTGACTGCAACCACCATTAGTTGGTAAGAAACCGCTGACTGCAGTTAAACCTATCTGTAATTATAAGAGTAATTGTAGGCCACCAAACATAAAAAAACAACTTGGCATCTGTAGTTTGCCTTCCAGTCTGCAAGAGGAACATCTCACACAGACATGAGGAGTCAAAAGTCTAGGAGTCATAAGAAAAAGCAATATTTCAAAATTACAACAGATTGTTCAGGAAAAATTCATGTTGTAATGGAAACCGCAATAAAGATCCTTCATAATTACTCTATAGATAGTCAAGTAGGCTGTCTAAAAAAAGGGCTAACTACATCACATATGGTCTTAATTGACATGGTCTGGCTATCACTAGTTACAAGTAATTCCACAACTCCTCTAAATATAGTACAACAATTCACAAGCTCTGCTTAAGTGTGTAATAGGTGAAGCATCAGGTTATCTCATGGGAAGCTATGAAAATATACACCCCCCAAAAAAGCTATGGTCCATGAATGAAAGCATTTTAGTGGTTCTTTGGTTATGCTTTAAGAACAGAGGAAACCAAAAATACCTTGCTCAAGGCCCAACATTATTTAATGGCTATCTGCTTTCAATTCACAAACCTCTAAGTGTAAATGTCCTTAGTGAATCATTAAGTGTATCATTAAAATAATTTAAAGGTTTTAACCCAATAGCGCTGCTGTAATAGAATGTGCATTAGAATGTTACCTTTATGCAAAGGTAGCCTGTACGTGTTCACACTCAGACTCTTACTTATTTACTAACATATTGCCAAATATAAAATGAACTCAAAGCTAGAGGTGAACACAACTGTGGAACTTCATTTTTGCAAATTGTGTTAAGATTTTGTTTTTAAATCAGGAAAGTTGTGAATTTTACATAGTTGGCTTGATTTTAAAAAGTAAAATGTGAAATGGATAGAGATAAATGTATTTATTGCAGGAAAATTGTCAGACAAAATTTCGTTATGCAGGAATCTTCATCCATGCATTGAGTAGCATGAAAGCCACAATCTTCACAACTTCAAGAAGTGTAAAATGTATCATCTTTGCACAACTTTGACAGAAGAATTTTAATTCTGTACACACCCACTCACAACTCGACTTCTTGTATTATGGTATTTCTCTGCACGCTTTTATTCACGTGATACCAATTTTGGAAAAATTTGCAAATGCCATGCAAGTTAGAAAGTCATGCTTGGCACAGATGAAATTATATAACAAAAAATGTATGGATAAAAATTGAGGTGAAGAAAAATATAGTCCATCCATTCTCAACTATATGCATTGCATTGCATGTTCCGGTTTCAATTTGCCACCTTTTATATACTTCTCTCATCTACCTTTGCTGTGTTCATGCTTATTAGAAAACACATTTGTGTAGGGAGACTTTTTCCAATTTGAAATCACACAACAAAGGGAAATATCTGATAAATCACACAGGTTAAGCAGAACATTATTGTTCTCTAGCAATAGTTAATGCAGCTGAGAGGGAGATTAGAGTGAACACTTCTGATAAACATTGATTTCACTGGGGCAAAGATATTATCCATCAAAACATTTAATTCTGTCAGTGAAGTTATTGTCAAACTCCCCACTCCAGCCTGTATCGTCTCTCCTTTTTGTCTATGGATTTAATTTTAAAGCAGAAAAGACTGATTTTAGAGGAGGTAGGCAAATGTATTACTCCTACTCCTTGTTAAAGACACCTGAAAACAACATAGTTACTTCTCAAAAATGAAGCATTAGAAATTCTCATAACAGTGTTTTTCCTATATTTATTGAAATATACCTGGGAATATATTGTACAAATATGGGTAATTATGGTATACAAGTTAGTTATTTCTGCCTTCCCAACTTTGATCTACCTTTCTTAAAAGGTACATTTAGGTGGCATATTTTAGTCTGCTATGGGGGTTCACATTATTTATGCTAAAGTAATTCGCATTGCATGAAGCATAACACTGATTTATTTATTTCCTACGCTTTTAAAATGCATTTTAGGGACCATAAGTACTGCTGCTGTTGATTTTAATTACAGTTGTGATTTAAAGTATATTGTGAAACCTCATTTACTGTTCATATAGTATTCCTAGAAAGACACTGAAATAACTGTGCAGTGCTTTTTTATTGGCTGTTTTTGCGACCACTGCTTTGAGAGGGATGCTATACAATGAAGGTCAGAAGTTTAGTTTTAGTGGTAAATTAAATATGTTTGCACAATTATAAGGTATGATGCTGTCAAACCTTAGTCTATCAATGACACTCCCTGTGATCTTGCAAATTATTCACCCAGTTGGATTTCATCATCAAAATCAAATTAAATGCTGCAGTAAATAAAACTGAATCTTACTGAATTAAAAAGAGGAGACAATGATGATGTAACAGTCCTTGCAATGTGTGCCATTGACAGAAATCAAAATCATTGGTGGTGTAATATCCAAGTCTGTCTGATATTCATTGGCCAGTAGCACCTGCTACTCTTGTACATAAACGTAACAATTTCGCATTATCTGTTTAGCTAAACCAAATTAACACTCATGTATTAATGTAGTACTTTTTGATTACTCATCATATATATATTTTGTTATCAACCATTAGGTCATGGACACCTTCTAATCTAATATACACAATGTGACATTTGTTTTGATGTAATGATGTGTTTTGAAACGATTGTGCAGTAAATGTACATTTTCTACGGTTTCATGCCCCTTTTTTCTTTCAATGCAGTGTCTGTATCAATATTTCCAGAATGATTCGGTTTTGCCCATTTAGTGAAGGGACCTATTCTTAATATCCATCCTGGGGGACATTTAGACAGAACTTTGCCACAGAAAGGAACTGATACTACATCAAATGACATTCATATTAACATTTAGGGTGCCCTAGAGAAAGGTGAGGCCGTCGTCCTAGTCTTCTAGATGTCTGTGCTCTATTTGATCGTCTTAATCACACATCTTCTCTCTAGGCTGTTGGAAGCGGTGGTTTGTTGAATAAATGAAGTGGCTTTTTTGCCTTCTTAATTCCCAACCATCTGGTGTGTGAAGCCTGTGAAGGACATAAGTCAGTGTTTTCCCAGAAGATTTGAGGTGTCCCAAGTGGGTTATATATTTTGTAACTACTCTGACATCTAAATAGAGCATTTGCATAAACTCTTGTATCAACTAGAGGTACATTTGCCTACATATGCAGAAGACAAATATTACTTTGCAACTCAAGGCTGTCTTGGACACAATATCAGCATATTTTAAAAGAGCCTACTTTGCCACATAATACTGTATGCAAGAGAATAAGTAAGTATGAGGCCTTATTGAAGCAAGATGCTTCCTTGTGCTACAAACATAAAACTGAATACCATCCATCCACTGTGTTCATCTACTAGCAATCAAAATGCAAGACATATGCTAGAAATATTTGACTTGTTTCTGTGAATGAAGTAACCTTTATTGTATAGTTCATTGAAATATATTGTTAAACTTAATAAAATAGCTACATGCTTTTGTCTGTTGCAGCCATAGCTATCCCTGGGACAAAGCTAGAACACTCAAAATCTGTTTACATGGTAAACACAATACTGCTTTTACAAAAAGCACTATTCAAGAAACAAGCATAGAAACTAGGTGCCCTAACATTAAGAAAAACAATAAAATGTGGATTTACAGTGCACCATCTACCAATTAAATTCTTCATTACATATACATATGTAAATCACTGCATACTCTATGGATTGTCAGTTGATGTTAGAAAAAAAAACTAAGCAGAAGGCCTGCTCTTGACTTAAGGTCACTGTTCTGAAGGTGAGACACATCTTTCCTTAACATGCTGTAGAGTGATGGAACAGATGTTCTGAATGTCTGCACAAAGGATTTGTTTACTGTTGTTTTACCAGCAGATAATGAGCACCATAGTTGTCTGTCCTTGAATCTGCTACTTTTTTTATCAGTGCTCTGGAGAAATCTGTAAAAAACTTCCATTTGTTTGGACTAGATTTAAATATTGTCATGGATTCAATTTAATTATCATCTTCTATTACATAGACACTAATAATTCATATTTGTGCCTGTTCCTCTATACGAGAAATGCGTAATATCATATCCACTTACATCAATCTTTTCCAGGAACTGGATAGCATTTAGGATTTTGTCTTCCCCCGACATAGTCACGAATCTTCAAACCAATAAATTAGTCAACTCTAATGGATTGCTTTCAGACCACATTTCTCTTGCGTAT
This sequence comes from Lissotriton helveticus, assembly GCF_964261635.1. NCBI lineage: Eukaryota > Metazoa > Chordata > Amphibia > Caudata > Salamandridae > Lissotriton > Lissotriton helveticus. The sequence goes on along the minus strand of NC_136070.1, from coordinate 1,062,548,683 downwards.
TGCTATAACTACTCTACCTGTAGCCTATTCACAATGGAAATCTGAAGTATGCAAAGCAGTACTCTTATTGCTTGCTGAATGTTCTCTTACATGCCTTTGTAAATTGGTCCTGAGAACATTTAAAATGGGAATACATTGGAAATTATCAGAGAATATTAAATTACAATTAGTGCAAATAGAAAGGACTGTGCCCTTTTTGCACTTTTACTAATCGAGATTTGTCAGACTGATTCCCAAAAGCAAGTAAGTATATGTAAAAGAGTACTTTAGTACTACTTCCTGTACTCATAAATGTTTTGTGAATTGTCCTCCATTTGCTGAAGAGGAGGGAGAAACCGACATCTTGCTCTTGGGACTTTACAGATGTCAATACAGAACATTGTGCCTCTTACCTGCAAATTAATACTGGTCAAGTTGAAATTCCAAATCTGTGTAATTCTATGGTTCATATGTTTCCAACTGTATGGTTCATCTAGGCATTTATGGCTCTGTTACAAGCTTTATAATTCATACACAGAAATATTTGCCACTGCGTAGAACATTATCTTGACACAAGGAGCAGCAATTGAATTGCTCAGAAGAGGACACTTTCATGGACTGCCTCACACAGCTGGGCCAATACTGCATTTTGGACAAGTGGTGCTTTAGTTACACAATGGCGAAAAGTATGGAGTTCATCCTATGGAATGTGAGTGTTGAATGCATCCCATTTGGTACCTTCATTCAATGTGTACCTCATGCACCTTGGGCATAAAGGTAAGCTGATCCTCCTATTTGCAGATTTAATTTGCCACCATGTTAGTGGCTGGATTACTTCCTATTCAAAATCGCAGACCTGAAACTGTGCCTTGCATGACTCTTGTGCAAGAAAATAGACTATCTTATAACTAACTAATCAGACAATCATGGGTCTCTCTGTGACATAAAGTGCAGTAATATTTATAAAGATAGTTACAATGGTGAGCGTGGCTTCCAATGGTGGTCTTTGTGGTGAATGTCAGGTGTGAAATCCAGTTATTTACTGCTCTCATGTCACAGCATTCACAAACAAAAGTTGTTCATCACAGCGATGGTGTCAAGCAGGGAAGGAAGAAGTCACTTCCCCAGACTTATCCCTGTCTCAGATGCCAGGTCGCTAGAGATCTGACTGAAGTAGAGAAACCACAGATGAGAATCCATCAGTTTTCTCCTTCATTGTGTGGGATCTCCAGAGACCTGAGGGAGGAAGAGGACCACAGGTGACTCTGTGCTGCTCCCAAACACATTCTTCTCCACTAGCTTCAAGTCTTTGCAGCTCGTAACTGACAGGAAAATGCATTCCATGTTGTTGACCAGCTCTCAATCTGCTAGTGAGTGGTGACGATGGTTGGGTTTCGGTAGAGAAGGAATAGAAATTATTATTATTATTTCCACATATAGAACACATGGCTACCCAGGGGGTTTCCCGGCACTAAGCATAGATATAAATGTTTAACTAGAGGATTAGAATAACCAGGTATTTAGACTCCTACGAAAATACAGCAAAGATGTACAGTGTCTTAGGAATTTTGGTAGGGCATTCCAAAGCTTATGACCTAAATATGCAAAGGAACGACCTCCTATACATGCTGGGTGGATTCTGGGAACAAGGCAGAGAGCCTTATTCCAGGATCTTATTTTCCACCTGGACAGATAGTGATTCAGCAGACCCTGGACATAGAGAGGTCCTAGTCCAGCCCCGGCATTGAAAATTTTAATTTGAACTCTCTTTTCAATTGGAAGGCAGTGCATTTCACAGAGGAGAGGCGTAGATGGGGCATACTTCGGGAGCCGATACAGGAGTCTCGCAGCTGAGTTCTGTATTACCTGTAGGTGACAAATAGATGATCGATTCCCAAAAAGAGAATGTTACCACAGTCAACTCGTGAGAGTATTAAGGCTTGAAACAATGTTCTTTGTGCTGTGTGAGGAATGATCCAAATGATCTTCCTTACCCACTTCATCACAGCAAAACAAATGAAGGCCACTTTGGCCACTTGGGTTGCATAGAGAGGTTTTCATCCAGCCAGAACCCCAAGCTTTTTACTTTGGGAGATAGTGTTGGGAGAGTCCCTAGGGACTCAGGCCAGTGTTGTGAATCCCAGAGCTGTGGATTCCTACCTAGCACCATAACCTCGGTCTTATCATTGTAGAGTTTAAGCGATTGCTAGCCATTTGGGAAGCAACTTTGTGTGTCATCCGCGAATCCCAATGAATACAGTGTCAGTCCGCAACTCTTCACCACATCCACGAGATGGCGGATATACAGATTAAACAACATGGGCTCAAGAGGCCCGGGGCCAAGGGGCCCAGAGGTCAAGGCACAGATCCCTGACCTTTCTTCTGATGAAAAAACTTGGAATGACCTACCTTCCATGAAGGTCAGCCAAGCTAGGGCTGTTCTATCAAGGCCCGTGTCACCAGCCTATCCACCAAGCTGGAGTGGTACACAGTATCTAATAATAATAATCCACATTTGTATAGCGCACAATCACCCGTTAGGGTCTCTAGGCGCTGGGGGCCGTCGGGAAGATTAAGCAAGCTATTGCCCAGAGTCACATGGTGCTGGGCTAACCTGCCGCCGGAGCCGGGGATCGAACCCTGATCCCCAGATTCCAGCGTCAGTCGCCCTGGCCGCGGCGCCACACCTCTTCCTCTGCACATCTAAGGCTGTGCAGAGATCTAACAGAATCAGCGAAGCTGTACCACCCTTATCTAGGAGTTGTTTTAGGTGTTCTGTGACTCCTAGGACAGTGGAATCCGTACTGTGCCCGGCCCTGAAACCTGTCTGAGACTGGTGAAGGAATTGCTGGACTTCCACAAAGGTGGTGAGCCGTGGGTTTACATGCTTTACCCAAATTTTGGAAAAGACGGGCAGCACGAAGATGGGTCTAAAATTAGTCCAATTTGTTGGATCTTGATTGGGCTTCTTTAGAAGTGGGAGGACCATGGCATGTTTTCACGACCATGGAGCACAGCCCTCATGAAGTGAAGAATTGAGCAAGTCTACGACCTCTTGCAACAAGTCTGGATCTAGAAACCCCAACCTGACTGGAGGAAGCTGGTCTAGGGGAAAACCTGATTTGATTGATAGCAAGATGGACAAGAATCCAGAAAGGTCAAGCTGAGGCAAGGACTCAATTTTTGGGGCTGGGACTGACATATCCTGAGGAGGAATAGGAACAATCAAAGGGTATGCCCCATGCCACTATCAGTATCCTCAGCTTGTATCCCTGCCTTGTGGCTCACTGCCAATTGCAATTAAATTATAGTCACCTTCCCAACAAAAAAAGTGAGCTAGTTCTGCACAGTTAGAGTGGGGAAAGATGAGGTGCAGAGGAAAATTTGCTCGGGTCAGTCAGTTCTTTGACCACATGAAAAAGCATCTTAAGATAATTCTAAGCATGAGAAATTTTATCTGAGTAATAAATGCCAGTGCTGCTCTGCACAGTGTGTAATATTTATTAATAGCAGTTTTATATTTGGCTTTAGCCTCCAGGCTGTACATCTTACTCCAGAGTCTCGAAACACTTGCAAAGATTTTCTCTAAATGAAGCATGCCATTGAAAGGGGCCGGAGGATAGGATCTCACTGAATCCTTATATGTTGATGGAAGAACAGACTCCAAGCAGTTTCTTACATAGGGGCCGACTATGATTGCGGTTTTTCCGCATCCTCCGGGCCGGCGGAAGCCACCGCCGGCCCAGAGGATGCGGAAAAACCGCTGCGGAGCCTCCAAAGACCCACCGCCATATTAGGATGGCTGGTGGGTGTGGAATTCCGTCCGCAGCTTTTCCGCCGCGGTCGCCTTCCGACCGCAGCGGAAAAGCTCTAACATGGCTGGCGGTGTCTATAAGACACCGCCAGCCATATTAGGATGGAGTGAAAGACATGCTTTTCCGCGGCGGCTATTCTATCGTGGAAAAGCATACGGACTTTCACTTCGGGGGCGCGTTGCGGGCCCCCTGGGTGAAGGGGAGGTGGGGGGTGCACATGGGGGGTACCTATGGTACCCCCCTGCATTTGCGTGCACAAAGCAGCAGGCACTGCGCGGTGCCTGCCGCTTTGTGCATGCAAATGTGATGCATGCATTTTTGACCTTGCGGCGGGTGCAGCTTGAAGATGCACCCGCCGCAATGTTATAGATAGAGGATGTGACCGCCACCCTGGCGGTCACATCCTAATCTGCTCGGAGGGAACGCCGCAGCCCTTGCGGACATTCCCTCCTCCTTGACTTGAGTCCGTCCGCGATCATAATCGGCCCCTAAGTATGGGCGAATTTTGCAGATTTGCGGTCCGCAAATTTGCGTGAAATTGCCCAAAAAATCAGTGAGTTCGCGAAAAATCCGCGAACTTACGGATTTGCACAAATTACTGTTTCTACTGGCTAACCGTAAGTGCTAGCTCGTTGGGTAAATGTATAGTTCTTTTCCAACACTGCAGCTGCGAAAGGGCCAGAAGAGTTGTCTCCAGTGACCATGTGTGTGTTACTATGCCATCGCGCCGAAGGGCGCAGGGGTCCCTTGAGTGAGCTGTCCATCATAGTGAGTAAATGGCGGGAAGACGGTGCACACCGCTAGTGTGTGGCGGGGCCAAAGAGCGGGGCTTTTATGCGAGTTCACATGCCTCTTGTGTGTAAAAAAGGTCAGAGACCGATCAGAGCAGCAGATGAGGAGAAAGAAGCTCCTGGACACAAGAACTGCACGGGGATTGCGCTTGTGAAAGTGAAGGATGCAAAGGCTTCTATCCAGCATTACAGCTAATTTTCAACGGTAGATATGGGGAGAAAGCACACCTGCCCAGCGCCGGGGTCCCTTGAGTGAGCTGTCCATCATAGTGAGTCAGGGCGGGAAAACGGTGCATACCACTAGTGTGTGGGCAGGGCCAAAGAGTGGGGCTTCCATGCGAGTTCACATGCCTCTTGTGTGTATAAAAGGTCAGAGACCGATCAGAGCAGCAGATGAGGAGAAAGAAGCTCCTGGACACAGGAACTGCACGGGGATTGCGCTCGTGAAAGTGAAGGATGCAGAGGCCTCTGTCCAGCATCACAGCTAATTTTCGACGGTAGATATGGGGAGAAAGCACACCTGTCCAGCCTCGACAAAGCTCACAGTTGTTTTTGGGCTGATGAATGCATTACTGAATTTGAACTTCAACTCGGGCACCTGCTTAGTTGTAACTATTCTCCGACCCTGCCTCGGGCCCCCGGCTGTTTAGGGTCAGGACAGGGTCAGAGAATAGTTGCAAGTAAGCAACTTCAACTCTAGCAGCTTGCCGGCGCCATTTGTAACTATTCTCTGACCCTGTCTCGGGCACCCGGCTGTTTAGGGTCCGGACAGGGTCAGAGAATAGTTGCAACAAGTAAGCAACTTCAACTCTGGCAGCTTGCCGGCGCCATTACCTGCCTTAACTCTGCAGGAGCATACTGCCAGAATGTGAATCTGCCCACGAGCAGATTTGCCAATTTTTCCGCAATTTTGCGAGATTCGCGGATCGCAAAATTGCCGAAAATCCGCAAATTCCGCGAGCGGAACGGATTTGGCGCCCACATTTATTTCTAATCCATTGGAGCATCTAAAGCTGATCAGCTTCGACCTTCTACTTTAAATCTGATTTAGAACTTCGAAGCAGTGAATTCAAGCCTGGGGCGTCCATAAACCAGTTCCTGGACCTGATTATATGTTTGGGAGGTCCCGCAGATGACAGTGGTGAAGTTCTAATAATAAATGGTACTGCCAACTGCCGCTGTAAGGAGGTTCTCCATTTTGGAAAAAATAGGATCCAGGAGGTGGCCAGCTTTATGAATGGGGTTAAATTACAGAGAGCTGGACTTAAAACATTCAGATCTCCTGTGAGTGCAGTACCTTGGCTGCATGTGGGGTCCTCTAAATGGATATTAAGGTCACCAAGCAAAATAAAATTGGCACACCTAAGAACAAAAAGAAAAAGATGATCAGCTGTTTGTCCGTCTACTAGATATTTTTCAACTTTTGGGCTTGGCGGTGCGTGCTCTGGAATTGACCGAACGTAGGCAGTTTGCCAGGTATGTTATGTGTTTGGTTGTGGTGGGACTATCCAGAGGGTGGTGGCTAGGGTGGCAAGAGGTTATTTTTTGTTTATATTTTGGCTGGGGTAATAGCACTAGAAGATGTTGGGTGGCTGGAAACTATGTTAGTATAATATACAGCACACTATGAGGACCAGAGTGAGGTGTTTTGCATACATCTTCAATGACTCCTGTTTTTCCATAATCTCCGTAGGGGAGGATGTCTTGCCAGATGGGAGACATCCATTACAACGCAGTCTTTACACAGCAATACATTTACAACGTGGTGATTACAACGCAAGTCGTTATAACAACTTGCGCTGGATAGCGCTATACACTAAGGAATAGTATGATTTACTATTCCAACACCTTCCTTACTGTTACGTAGGCTGGAGTTGGAATAGTAAATCATACTATTCCTAAGTCCAGCACCCTCCAGCGCAAGTTGTTGTAACAACTTGCGTTGTAATGACTGCATTGTAGACCTATCGCGGTGTAAAGGCTGCGATGTAACAACACACAGTCTTGCCAGACCATTCAGAATGAAAATTTGTACTTGAGGAGCTATAGTTTAGGTGTTGGGGTTCCTAATTACATCATTGACAACTCTCAATTCTTTCTTCTTGTATACCTGAAGTCACTTGCAAGCATGCCGACATATGGAAGAAGGAAAGAGGGAGATTTTGAAAAAATACAATTGAGTGAATTAATTTTCCCTAATGACTTACTTTGGAATGAAGCCAATTTTAGGTGGAAGAAAGATCAAATAAAGGTTTTTTAGGGTTTTAAAACTGGAGGTATCATGTCCGAATGTGGTGTGTTGGAGGTGCAGGCAAAAATAACCCATTCAAGGAAAACAACCCTGCTAATGACAGCTAACCTCTATGATAATATATGTTGCATGCCTTAAACATTGAATAATTTATCATTTTCAAGCTTATAATGATGATGAAAAAGATATGGGTTGTATTAGATGAAAATAATTGCTCGCAGCAAACTTCTTTTTCACCCATAACGTTTTTTACTGCTTATATGTCTTTATGAATGTACCAGTACTGAAAACAGCTGCTCAATGGGCACTCTGGAGGCTGAGAATGCCTCTTGTATCCTGGCACAGGTACTGCTGATTCAAGGGTTAGCTGACATGCTCCCTTAGATGACTCGAAGTAGAGAAAAGGGCAGGTGACAGCCACTTGCACACAGCATCAAACCCTTGAACCTGCAGAGAATCAGGCATGCCTTGCTGTGGTCTCTGCTCTGTCTTGTAACTGCTCTTGTCAACAAACGAGTTGGGTGACAGCAGCTATCTGCTTTTTATTTATGTACCTCTTTTATGTCAATATATGGGAAAACAAAACCAATGTTTCTCGCAGCTCGAGAGATTATGCGTAGTGCTGTGTGACACTTTTATTTTAAGAAAGGTGCTATGTATGTAGTGTCTTTAATGATGTGCAGAATTAATGTGCTTGGGGGGCCCATTCTTCCCATGACACCACATCCCTTTGGTGGAGCTAGACTGAACAGAGCTTTAAATTATTTATCTGCTAGCTGATCAATAAAGAGATTACAGGCGTTATCCAAGAACTCACTCATAATTGATTTTGAGGATTTGCAGTCTTTAGTGGAAACCCAAAATGACAGAAAAGACTGTCCCATTTCTATTTTTTGTATCCCAGATACCTGTGCAAATAGATCTTAACACCTCTCTCAATATTTAAAATGTAAACGGGGATTCTTCTGAAGAAGGATTTGGACATAAAACTGGAGAAAAAAAATGGCATCTGCTCCCTGTGGAACCCTGAATTTACTTTGAGAACAAAATCTCAGGTTCCAGTGTCAAAACAAACTTATCATCAAACATCCTCAAGAATGGATGATGGCAGAACTATCCCAAACCTCCAATTCTCATTACACCTAAAAGATGACCTTGAGAGCTAGAAATGTAGCCAGTAGTTCTTACAATTGTTCAAAGAGTGGTTTTGTAACTCTGCGAAAATCAGATGAAGAAACAGGGTGGTAACAACTCCCTCTCGTTTGGCATTAACATATCAAAACAGTGAATTGTCTGGAAGCCAAGGATTTTATTGTAGATAAATCAACCCATGGGCACCTGTAAGCTGCAATGGATGACCACTGTAGCTGTAGGATAGAAACAGAAAAACCTTTTTTAATAGCCGCCTGTAAGTGTGTGACTGCACCTGGGACATGCGATTTTACTGTAAAGTGCACATAAATGGGAAATAGCTTGCAGAGACATAGTTTCCAATGAGCATTTACTGGTGCTGAAAAAGCCGCAGCTGTATGATCACATACGTTATGGAGAAAAACTCTATTATTTAAACTGGAAAAACATGTTAAAGGTCAAAGATACAACTTACTTCACATTTAGTATGTGATTTACGCTCCTTTGGCGATCTCTGAAGGAGGGCCTAAATGTAGTATCTTACATATAATGAGAAAGATAGAACAATCTTAACATCTATTACTAAAGTAATCACAATCGGTGATCTGTGACCCGAGTCCAACTCGCCAATAGAGCAGCCTGGAAGTTTCAGAAGGGCTTGTCTCACAGGTAGGTATGTGGGCTGTTTTGGCTGCTAGTGGTCCGGTTTTATCTGTTGATTCCCTGATGTTACCATAAACATAATCTGCAGAAAGCAAACATACATGCAGTGTCCCATACCTTGCAAAACACCTACACAGCTTGTCTTCACAAGTTCAACACTGCCACAATATTCACCAATTATTGTAACAATCTTATTCGCTAACTCACAACTGCTCCGCTCCAGAAAACAACTGGAACCTCCTGTACAATGCTAAACCTTGATGAAGCGAGGTAGAAAACAAAATTTTGTTTAAACTCGTGGAGTCACACTTCCATAATATAAATTAATAATATTAATGATTTGTGATATGTTATGCTAACTCAACCTAGATTAAACTTTATACATGGGGATATTAACATGTGTGCTCATAAACGTGCATTATTGTTGCATCTTTTGTTTGTGCAGAAATAATAAATTAATTTTGTCGTTTTCATTTTTGTCATTACTAACTGCTGCAAATTTTAAAATGGCATGTGCTTGTTTTGCTTTCCTTGTCTATGTGATGTTATTTCTACTATTATAGGTGCATATAAGATTTCATGGATTCTTGAAGACTGGTAGATATAAAATGCTGCTTTATTTGTTTGCTTCTTGCTAGGTAACACTACACTAATAGGGTGGGTTAATCTTTTAGTAAACAAAGGGTGGAAACAGAATAAAATAATATTTCTTTCATTAATACTTTTCTTGTGTTTGTTTTATACTAGAAAAATAAGTTGCCTGCTTTTGGGCCTGGTTTGCTCGAGTTTGCAAAAAGATGAATTCAATTTCTGCCTGAAGCACGATGTCCACTCTAAAGTTTTCCATGAAAGTTACATTCACATAACAATGAAGAAGCGCTGTCATTATTTTTGTCGGACGTGGCCAAGGTCAGAAACCGGCAGAAAGAAAGTTTGATAACTTGGCATCCGAGGCAGTAAAAAGAAGTCAGTGAGAACTCTTGTTCAAATTTGTTGCAAACTAAGGAAGCTTTGGAACACGTACAAAAAAAAGACAATGGTCTCAAAGAATATGACAGAATGGAAGTTTTGAAATATGGGGTGACATGTCACTTGTCACTTTCGGACCAATGGGACATCGACTTTTGCAGAAAATTTTCCTTTACTTAGATTAGCTAGCGTAGAAAGGTATAAAAACCCGTGCCCTATGGTTAGGGCTGGCTGCTGCTTTTCAACTTTCAGATGAGGGTGTCGTGCTGACGGACTTTGCTAGGAGGACCTAAGAACTCATAAAGACTTTACTTTATTTCCATTTATTCTAATTTAGCTAGGGACTTAGGATTTTAGAAATGCTAAACTTTTATTTCCTTACTTGAAACTGTAATTTTCTATAATGTTTTCAAATATGCTTACTATGATTCTAATAAAATTTCATTAATAAAATTATATTCACAACAATCTATAATTAGTTAATAAAATCTTACTTTTGGAAACAAGCTGGTCTTGATTATTCAGAAGTGTGGGTTACTATTAGCTAGATGCCATCGCCATGGTGGTCATTTAAATAGTTAGGATTTGTTCAAATGATGTCATTCTTTACCGTGGTTGTATATAAGTTGTAAATAAGTTGTATATAAGTTTAATTTGGCCACCTGATTCAGTAAGTCAAAGTATGTCATATAAGATTAATGGGTCCATGAGGTAGAGTAGTGTTTAATGTAATAGGTTATAGAGTTAGGAAGCGTTACTTATGACATATTTCCTATAGGCCGCTGGATCAATTCTTCAGAATGAGTCTTACCTGGGCACATTTATGGCCTTTCCACGCTAGTAGGTGAGAGTGAGTAATGATCCTAACCCCTTGATACATCTTCCATTGGAAGGAGAAACGTCTTCCACGGGAAGGAGCAAAAGCAGAAGCGGAGACACATGCATTACCTCATGATCCTCTTCTGGTGCATCTGTACCTCCCTTGAACACCCTACACCAGAATTCATTAACTCCCCATATTGCCCTCAATGAACCAATTTGTAACCCCGTCTCCACTGGAATGAGCATATAATAGATAAGCCTGGGTGGCTAACTCCACTCCGCCAGCGGAGGTTGCATAGATGTTGAACTCCGCATTCGTTTGGAGTGCAAAGTTTTCAAAAACTCTGCACTCGCAGCGGAACGGAGTTTACCGGTGCCAGGAGGACAGGAGTGTAGGACGTACCTACTCTTGCTGCTGGCTACACTAGTCTCCCGCGGCTCAGGCTGGCTCCTAGAATTCAATTCACAGGAAGAACTGCAGTGCGCATGCGTGAAGTCATGCCTGATCCTATTATAGGGTCAGGCATGCGTGAAGGCATGAGGCACAGGGTCAAGACTGATTTGCATATAGCTGTGTCTGAACTGGGGTGGTGAAGTGAGCTAAAGAACGATAATGGGTTCAACCCAGATCTGTGACTGGGGGTGAGTGTCTGAAAAGTTTCAGTGCTCCGTCCATCATCTCCTCGTGTTTGCTTTGTTCACCCTAAGTTGGAACGGTATGCCAAGGCGCGGGCCCCTTGCTCAGTTTGCCACTGGATTCAAGCTATCCTGGTTGATGAGGGCTGTTAGCCCGAAACCGGTCCCAAGATGCTGGTTTCCGGTCCAGGGAAGACATGGCTTAGTAGTTCGGGCTGGAATGTTCCCATGAGGCACAGGGTCAAGACTGGTTTGCACATAGCTGTGTCTGAACTGAGGTGGTGAAATGAGCTAAAGAACGATGATGGATTCAACCCAGATCTGTGACTGGGAGTGAGTGTCTGAAAAGTTTCAGCATTCCGTCCATCATCTCCTTGTGTTTGCTTTATTCACCCTAAGTTGGTAGGGTATGCCCAGACGTGGGTCCCTTGCCTACTTTGCCATTAGATTCAAGCTAGCCTGGCTGATGAGGGCTGTTAGCCCAAAACCGGTCCCAGGATGCATGTTTCTGGTCCAGGGAAGACATGGCTTGGCAGTTCAGGCTGGAATGTTCCCATGAGGCACAGGGTCAAGACTGATTTGCATATAGCTGTGTCTGAACTGGGTGGTGAAGTGAGCTATAGCACGATGATGGATTCAACCCAGATCTGTGACTGGGTGTGAGTGTCTGAAAAGTTTCAGTGCTCTGCCCATCATCTCCTTGTGTTTGCTTTGTTTGCCCTAAATTGGCAGGGTATGCCTAGATGTGGGTCCCCTGCTCACTTTGCCACTGGATTCAAGCTAGCCTGGCTGATGAAGGCTGTTAGCCCAAAACCGGTCCCAGGATGCTTCTTTCCAGTCCAGGGAAGACATGGCTTGGCACTTGGGGCTGGACCGTTCCCATGAGGCGCAGGGTCAAGTCTGATTTGAATATAGCTGTTTCTGAACTGGGGTGGTGAAGTGAGCTAAAGAACGATGATGGATTCAACCCAGATCTGTGACTGGGGGTGAGTGTCTGAAAAGTTTCAGTGCTCCGTCCATCATCTCCTTGTGTTTGCAAAGCATGATTTATAACCTGGCCTGAATGATATACTTTATGTATACCAACCTGGCTCTTAGCCCGCACTGCATACTTTACAACATGGCCTGAATATTGCACTTTATACATGGTAACTTGGCTTTTAAACCGCACTGTGTCTTTTACAACATAGCCTGAATGATAAATGTATTCAAGGTAACCTGGCCTTCATACAGCACTGTCAACTTTACAATCTGCCCTAAAAAATGCACTTTATAAATGGTAACTTACTCTTTATACCGTACTGTATACTTTACAACATAGCCTGAACGATGCACTTTTATTATGGTAATCTGCTCCTTTTACTGCACTATATAGATTATAATCTAGACTGATTGATGCACTCTATGAATGATAATCTGGACTTTATAGTGCACATCATGCTTTTAAACTGGCCTGAATGATGCATTTTATAAATTGCAATCTGCCCTTTATACTACATAGCGTGTTTTATAAACTGGCCTGAATGATGGCATTTACTCATGGCAACTTGCTCTTTAAAATGCACAGCATGCCAAGCATATGGCCACGAGAAGAGGTTCTTCACAGGAATGAAGAAAAGAAACAAAAATGTGATGATGCGTTCTCCTATTAAATTTCGAAAGGTAAACAAATGGGTTTTCCATCAATGTAAAGCCATTGGTTTAGAATACGATGTTCATATGGAGCATTACCATTTTTCTACATTTCGATTTGCTGTCCTGATGATTTTTGTAAGCTCCCCAACGTATTGGAATCCCTGGAAATGACAGGAGAAAAACTGTCAATCACCTGTAAACTAAGGTGTCAACCTCACTCCGGGTCAATATGGACACTGCCTCAAGTCCTGGACTTTTGTGCAATGGACCGAGTTTGAGGGTGCCATAGATGAATGCCATCCATTTTATCGGTTTTAGTCTGCCAAAGTTTACCTCGGTCTCCACTTATGTTTATCCAAAGTTTGTGGAGCCACCATTAAACTCAGAACTGAGCTGACAACTTAAACTTTCCAATTGTAAAGGTGGGTTTTTCCACTAGTTCCTATACTTATTGCCGGGTCAGAAATGTCACACATCACTTCAATTTCCACTTAATTCAGAGCTAGCTAAGGTGTTTTAATAGACTTACATTGGGTACTATTAAACTTCTATTATAAGGGTTGTCCTTGTTGACTATGATAAAATATTACATTTACTTTACCAGGTATTCTCTGTTGTACGTTTTTCAACATTGTTAGTGGTAATTAGTATTTTTTCATTAAACAGCTTTGCTTCAAACCTAAAGGTTTCTCTTATGTTGACTGTATTTTTTTCAGGATATATTGATGCCTAAATCAGCCCATTTCAGCACATGTCATAGATTAAACTTTATTCTGAGCCTTTGCTGGTTAGATGTGAGTGAAGGAAGAGCCAAGGATACCTCAGGATGGTCTTTAGTATGCATCAGTGGGAATTTGGTGCATTGTGGGATCTTACCTAATGCATGCGTACTTGATGGGAGTCTGCAATCCATTACATTCTTTTGGTACTTTGCCTTCGTCCTCGTTCCTCTATACGGTCACGGAACTCCTCTGTGACTTCACTACCCTTATAATGTACAAAAGTAGGTACTTTATACCATATATACATTTCCTACTGATTCTCTTTAGGAAAAAGACAACTTCTATATTGTGAAGACATTTCTAACCACAAACAAAAAATCAATTACCCAAGAGAGACAACTGCTTCATTCCCTAATATGGAGCAACCATTCAACTAATTGCTCTGTGATTAAAATAGCCACATTTCCCGATGAGTAATAAAAGGCACATTGTAAGTGTGAAGCAAACAGACACCATCAGATCTTGTACTATAAATTATTTTTTTACAGATGAATTCTGCAGGCCAGTAGCTCACTAGCACACATCAACCATCCGAAAATGTGTAGCAATGTAACTGACAACCCATATTCCAAAAATCAAAATACAAGGTTCTTTGTCTAAAACCTCCACAGTTAGTCCATTTCGGAGAACTGGGTCCCTGGTCCAAATCGGGATGCATAAACAAAATGAATTAACCATGAACACTGTCTGTGTTAATTCCTGATTTAACAGATCATATAAATATGAGAGAGGAGCGAATTATAATTTTTTAACAATTCCAGTAAACTCAAGGCATCAAAGTACATTCAGTAGTATAGTGTTGACTTTCAAAATGGTTCTGGGGATTCAAAGTGTGATTCAAGTTTCTGAAGATGTTTGTTGAGTTCAGTAAATGGGAACATGCATATGATATGTGAATGTGTTAACCTTAGTGAGCTGTGAGTAATTGATGCTTAAGATCAGGGGGATAGCTTTATCAAATTGCTTACTCGTTTTCAGAATTAATGCATGGGGCTATTGCCCATAAAATGTATATTTGTGGAAGGCAATTGCATACAAACAAAATTCCAAGCAATTCAATATCCCATAAAGACACCAAAGCCCAGTGTCGTCTCATTCATGTTATACTGGCGTCAATCTTTTTGACATGGCGACTGAAGTCTGTAGAGACTATGGCTAATCGATCCCACTACCCTCCATATCTTCAAATTAAAGCTGATGCAATTTGAGATTCCTTTCAATCTTATATATCCTTATATGGTTGTATGTGCAATTTGAAGGCATACCCTTTATATCAGTTATTATTCTTGCTCTAATTGAGATATGGTGTTGGATGGAACTGTTCAAATACCATTGGTTAATAACAATTTCTTGTATAATTCTTCTTTCTCAGGGTGAAATTTGACATTTTGTCAGTACAGAAAACATGTAATTTTTGTAAAGATGATGCTCATTATGCAAAATACCTTTGACTGATCATCTGCTTGAGAACTGTATTTGCGGCTAGCTATAGCTCGTATAATAAAAACACATGAAATACTGACTGGTTCCAGAAGAAAATGACTTGCAACCATAGCACTGGTCAGTTCCACAATTTCTATTGGGCTTTAAAAAGTATTAGGGATGAAAATAGCGCGCAAGCAAAAATCAAACAGAATACAAAACAACATCCAGAAATTATTTGAGATTTCGCTCATGTCAAAAAACAAGCACGACTTTGCAAAATGCGTACAACTATGATGTCCTTGAAGAAACATGTTTCACAGTCATATTCAATCCAATGACTTTAACTTGTACGAGCCGTAGGCAATATGATGATAGAAATTATCCAGACTCCATCTCAACAAGTTTATCTGTATTCAATTTCAAGGGCCTCTTCTCGTTCTGTATTGAGCCCGCTGAATATTTTGTCCGCATCAGTACCTCTCACTTGAGCGCCTGAACAACAAGCAAATCTGCAGAAGGCAGCTCTCTGAGCTGAGCTAGCAAGAAAAATCCATAGCAGTGTCATATAAGATGAAAACATAATATATTTGCTTTGCTTAGATGCAAACAAAGTTAAAGTAGTAATTTGTGTACACCTACCATTTCCCTGTGGTCTGGGTAAAATGTCTGTTCGATCAGAGGGAATTTCTCTGGGCCCAAGGCCTTATACGTGGACACCAACTGGGCAAACTGTAAAAATAAAAAGGAACGTTTATCAATAAATAATTACTACACTGTTAGTTTACTTACACCTCTTTACTCCCAGAAGTTATCGACCCCAACATGCAGAGCAAAATACAATGACCGAGAGTACATTTGGGATTTTTTGCAAATTCTGCGAGGAGGATTATAGAAAAGAGTTAATTTAAAAAAGCAAACTTTGCTCAAAAATGGCTAGAATATCAGGACAGACACAAGTACAGGCTCCAATGATAGCAGTGAACTCGTTTGTCTGCTTCGGTCATGCATAAGCTTTCCTTCCCTTACCAGTACTTGATTAGGCCTGGGCGGAGTTCGTGGAGTACCCAAAATTCTCTGCTACACTATCAGCAGTTCTGTAAGCTGCAGAGTGTGTTCGGTTGTGCCATTTATGCCGTTTTTAGCACTAAGTATTTGTACTGCACTGGAAAATCTGCGTGAACTGCACCATGTACAGCTTCTTTCTGCCAGTCGAGTACATGTTCTACTTGAGCAGCGGCTTCCTCAATGCAAAATGGAAGGTTTCTCAATGCGAGCAGTCGTGGCCATCCGCAACCGCCCTCATTGAGAAATTTTGCCGGGAGGTGGTCTGGAGTAAGATTTTCCTCGCTCATGGTCGCCAACTTAACATGGGCAAGCGCGAGCAAGGAAAGAGCTCTGCTCCTCTACACGGAGTGGGGAAAACTCCACAAATTCTGCAAGCCGAATTTCATGTCCAGGCCTACTCTTTTTTTTTTTTTTTTTTTTTTTTTTGGTTAAAAACTTTTATTGAGCAATCAGATAAAAAATACAAAGATGGGCCTACAACCACACGGGCTGGCCGCTAAGTCGCAATGCACGACACATGAAGTAAACAATCATTTCCGTGGTCAGGCCGTAATCATAGAGTAAAATTGCTCCAGACATAGGACAGGACACAGCAATTTTCTATATTAAACATTAAAATAACGAACACCAAACAAGGCGAATGCAGCAATCAAGTCAGCCCGGATGTCAGAGGGGAAGGCCACTAATCAGGAAAACAAAGGTAAGTCAATGAGACTTGGCAAGGCCGGGGGGGGGGGGGGGGGAAGCAGGGAGGACAGGAAAATCCTAGAACAGAATGAAAAATTTCGGGAACGTCAGCCTAGGGAGACAAGGTAACATCGGAGGTGGCAACCAAGGGAGGGGTACAAATGTCTCCACGATATGCATTCCATTGACCCCAAATTTTCGTCCATGCCCTGGGTCTGCCCCTAGCCACATAGACGGTCTTCTCTCGGAACATGGACCAGTCCATGTTATCCTCCCATACCGAAACGTCTGGAGGTCGGGATGCGCCCCAAAGTTGCGCAATGTCACGCTTCGCGACCATGTAACCCAAGGTCGCCCATCTAGTCTGGGCCACAGAGTAATCGGAGGGTTCCGACACGTTCAGCAGGCATCGTCGGGCCTCAGGCCGCAGGGCAACACCAGTCACAACAGTCATTACCGCAAGCACATCCACCCAGTAGGCTGCCACCACAGGGCACTCCCAGAGTATATGCATAAAGGTAGTGCTCATCCCGCAGCCACGCTTACATAAGCCATCTGGGGAAAAACCCATTACAACCAGACGCGGGCCAGTCACATACACCCGGTGGAGGATCTTAAGCTGCACCAAACGAAGACGGGCGGGAATGGCGACCTCTTTCGGAGAGGAGAGTGCCGACTGCCAATCCTCGTCATCTAATTCTAATCCGTCACCGACCCACATCTCCCTGAGTCGGACCAACAAATCAGCGCGATTATGAATCAATTTTTTGTAAATAAGGGAGATAGTGCTGTCGGGCAGGTGTCCATCTAGTATACGATCTTCAAGGGGGGAGGACTCGGGCAGGTCCACATCAGGAGTCAGAACTGAGGCCAGGGCATGCCGGACCTGCAGATACCGGAAAAACTCTCTATCACTCAAGCCGTATTCTGCCTTAAGGGCCTGGAATGACTTCACGCTACCATTCACACAAACATCACCCACCTTACAAATCCCAATCATATCCCAGAGGTCAAAGCCCTTAGTAAACCAGAGACCCCCCAAACGTTCAGAAGCATAAAGCGGAGTCGCCAGCGTCAGTCGATTCTCCCATCCCAAACTCCCATTCGCGGCGCGCCACACGTTGACTGCGATCCTGGACGGGCCCGTAAGATGGCGCCCGGCCGATCTAGAATAAAGCGCTCTATTAAAGTCCCCTCCCGGCAGCTGGAACCTATCCATCTCAAAGGCCGGATCGTGACCCGGCGAATACATCGCGTGGTTAATGGCAGATAGCTGGGCAGCCCAGTAATATCTCTTGATGTCGGGGAGCGCCATGCCCCCGTCGTACCAAGGGATGGTAAGTTTCGCAAGGGCTATACGTGGACGCCCGTCCCAAATCAGTTGTCTTTGCAGACTCTCGATCTCCCTGAAATACGTCGCGGGAATGTCGTCATAAGAATTTTGAAGTGCGTAGAGGAACCGCGGCAAGGACATCATTTTAAAAAGAGCTGCCCTACCCAAAGGAGATAGGGGTAGCTTACGCCAACGGGCCACATCCAGTCGCAGTCTAAGAAGCGGGGGGAGAAGATTACGCTCAAACCGGAGTGAGGAGTCCAGGGTAATAAAAATCCCCAAATACTTGAAGCCAGACTGGACCACCTGGATAGGAAATCTGTCCGGCAAAGGGGGCAAAACACCCGAAAGAACATACACACAGGACTTAGCCCAGTTAATAACAAGGCCCGAGTTAGCACCGAACGAAGTAAGAACATCAAATAAGACATTTAAAGAGTTACGCGGGGAGGTAAGATATAGAAGAATGTCGTCCGCGTAAAGAGAGACGCGGTCCTCAAAGTCCGGTGACCAACGGATCCCTTTGAGTGAAGGCTCCCATCGAAGCCACGCAGCTAACGGTTCCAAGGCAAGCGCGAAAAGCAATGGAGACAAGGGGCAACCCTGACGGGTCCCCCTACCAAGGCAGAAGGGGACTGAAACTCTACCGTTCACCACTACTTGCGCTAAGGGTTCAACGTACAACAACTTCACCCAACCAATAAATTCAGGTCCAAAACCAAATTTTTCGAGAGCCGCCCAAAGATAGGGCCACTCGACAGTGTCAAAGGCCATCGAGGCGTCTAACGAGGCTAAAATGGCCGGCTCCGTCAGAAGCCCCGCCCTCGCAACAGCACCGTGGAGACGACGTAGGTTAAGAGCCGTGTTGCGATGTGGGATAAATCCGGATTGATCCGGATGAACCAAGCCACTAATGACCGTCAGTAGGCGGGTCGCCAGGAGCTTAGCCAGGACCATAGGCTCAACATTTAACAGGGAAATGGGCCTATTAGACGAACAAAGGTCCCGCGGTTTCCCGTCTTTGGGAATTACGACTATCGTAGCCAGACGCTGGTCATACGGGAGAATACCCCGTTCCCGGGACTCCAAAAACATGGCACGAAGATAGGGCGCTACCCTGTCAGGGCGTAGCTTGTACAGCTCAATTGGCAACCCATTCGGGCCCAAGGCCTTGCCCGAACGGAGCGAACGAATGGCAGTCGCTATCTCATCCGTAGTAAAAGGGGACTCCAACGAGACACGATCTAGATCGGAAACACTGGGCAAAGCTATATCGCGCAACAAAAGGCGAGAGTCAGCCACATCCCGTCCAGACACAGGGGTATAAACCACACGAAAATACTCCGCAAAACATTCAACTATTCCAACCGGGTCTGTCACTTCGACACCAGTCGACGACTGAATCACAGGCACCACACGATTCGCCCTCTCTTTCTTATCCAACCATGCCAACAATTTACCCGCTTTGTCCCCCACATCATACAGACGACCCTGCTGTTCCCGGAACATCAGTTTAGCCGCATCCGTGACCAAGGACTTATAGGCAAACTGTTTCAGACCCAGGACGTGGAGTTTATCAGAGGTGACATCTGACTCTAAGTCGGCCTCCCTCTCCGCAATCTCTCTCTCAAGGTCCACCACCTCCCGATTCCTAGCCTTCTTGGATTCAACAATAAGGGAAAGGGCCTGCCCACGAATCACTGTCTTAAAGGCCTCCCACAGGGATACCGCAGAGGAAACGGACCCCTCGTTGTCTAAAAAATAGGCATCCAAAGACTTAGTCAAAAGGTTGCGGGTCTCGGGGGAGGCAAGGTACCAGGGGTTAATAGGCGCCACTCTGCCCGCCGCCTCCACCCCAAATTCAAAACCAAGCCAGAGCGGAGAATGATCGGAGATGCCCCGGGGGAGGTGTCTGATCTCACGCACCGCCGGCGTCTGCGCCGCGGGCATCAGGAAATAATCCAGTCTAGACAGACTCCCATGGGCCCCGGAATGGAAAGTGTATTGAAGCTGGGTAGGATGCAGAAGCTTCCAGCAATCCACCAAGCCAAACGTGTCCAAAAACCCACCCAGCCACTGTTGGGCTGAAGGAGTATCTCTAGGGGGGTAACGATCGTGTAGACCGGAGATCACAGAATTAAAGTCACCTGCAACAAAGAGAGTACTATCAGGGAGGTTCAACAACACACAGCCCAAATCGGAAAAGGTAGAAGTCTGTAGGCCGGGGGGCACATAAACCGTAAAAAGGGAAAGGGTACGACCCTCATAACGACCCACGAGGACAGCATAACGCCCCCGATCATCAAGGATCACATCATCAATAGCTAGGGGGAGGGAAGCCCGAACAAGGATACCCACCCCCCTGGAACCCGTGGTAAACCCTGAATGTGCAGCAAGGCGATATCCCCAACTATTCATCGCACGGCAAGTATTGCCCACCAAATGAGTTTCCTGTAGAAAAACAATATCTGGAGATAAACGGCGTAGACATTTTAACACCACACTCCGCTTAATGCGATCCCCCAGACCATTAACATTCCACGAAACAAACCTCAACCCGCTACCCCCATCCCACACAGAAACGCCGAAACCCCTCTGCAATGAGCATGACGTAAGAAACATCAGAAGCAAGATTGAGTCGCCTTGAGAACACAACACACAAACATCGAACATCCCAACCGCCCACCCCCCAACAATCAAGAAAACACCCCCCACCCTGCACCCCTGCAAAATGCTAAAAAGCCACCCCAACATGCAGTGTGCCTGTCGCCCAAGAACCCCCATTCTACAAAAAGAACCCCGGAGGAGGAAAGGCTCTGGCCCACCCGCCACCCCGAGCAAGCAGATA
Source organism: Lissotriton helveticus (assembly GCF_964261635.1). NCBI lineage: Eukaryota > Metazoa > Chordata > Amphibia > Caudata > Salamandridae > Lissotriton > Lissotriton helveticus. Next base: position 1,062,527,851 of record NC_136070.1, on the reverse strand, counting down.
ATGAGGAGAACACACAAACAGTAGAGGCACTGAGGCATAAAATCCCTGAAAAGTTACTCTATACGAGGGCCCAGGTGCAGACGAATCGTTCAGCTCTCCACACCACCCTCAGCACCACCCGGGTGGGCGGCGGACTCAGTCGCAGGAGGTCGGTCAGGCAGAGAGTCTAGCCAGTCATTCACAGAATCAGGCCGATCAAAGAAGAAGGCTCGGTCACTGTACTCAACGCGCAGCCTGGTCGGAAAAAGCATAGCGTAGCGTAATCCCATATCCCGGAGACGTTTCTTGACACCACGGAAGCCCGCTGTTTCTGGACCTGTTGAGAAAAGTCCGGATAAAAGTTCACCGTGGCGTTCTCAAAGGCCACCGGGCCCTTCACACGTGATGCTTGCAGGATAGCGTCCCGGTCCCTATAATGGAAGAGTTTCGCAACGATAGGCCTCGGCGGGGCACCTGGCTTACCCTGGCCCCCCGGAACACGGTGGGCACGCTCCACTGCGAAAAATTTACTGAGACCAGATGGAGAGAGGTAGTTCTGGATCAAGTCCTCAACAAGGAGATCAACAGAGTGAGGTTCTGGATTCTCCGGAACTCCGACCACGCGCACATTACAGCGACGTGCCCTGTTCTCAAAGTCCTCCAAGCGCCGGGTCATGAAATCGTTCACCCTACGGAGGTTGCTGATCTCCGTCTGTATCTCCGAGATGTCTTCCGTGAGGCTGGACGACTTGAGATCCAATGACTTCACCTTCTCATTGGTTTTCGACAGGTCGGCTCGAATCAAGTTCACAGCAATGGCCACGGTGTCGATTTTGTGGGCCAAAGCTTCATATTGTTGGCCTATCGTTTCCTTCATGCCAGAAATGGCGCCCATGATGTCTTGCAAGGATGGCTCCGTTGACGCGTCCACAATGTGGTCAGCAGTACTTGATCCGGGCAGGGCGGCTCCGGGGGACCCCTTTGAATGGGTGTAGCGGTCCATAACGTTAGACTGGACCGGGCCCCCACGCAGGGGCGCCCTGGTCTTTTCCTAGTCTCTCGGTCCCCTCTGCCTGCCATGCTAGAACTGCGTCACCAGGAGAGTCACCAGGCTCGATGGAATGGCCACAGGAAAGTAGGGCTTCGGGACCAAAGAGCCGCCGCCAGGGTACCACTAGGATAGGGCCAGCCGATAGGAGAATAAACCAGCCAAAGGCCCAACAGCCGTCCCACGCCCCGGCTCCAGCCCAGGCCAGGCTCCCCTGCCAGAGGTCTCAGTCTGAGGCAGAAACGAAACCGAAACTTAAGAGGGGGACCCACAAGTCGAATCCCCCCGCCGCTGTTGTTCAACTCCAAGACGGCCACAGAGCCTCACCCAGTCCCGGGCATACCTCGAGGGCGGAGCCCGAAAGTTCGAATCACCGTAACTCCGGCACCCCGGGTCCAAATCAAATTTCAAAAGTTCCAGGGCAAGCAGCTCAGCGTCCTCTACACAAATCCTCGTAAAGAGTCAGGATATGTTCAGGATATCATGCCGGGAGTGGCGGGGGTCCGGGGAGCGCTGTGCTCACGCGGCCATCTCGGATGCCCGCCAAGCTCCTCCTCCTCCAGGCCTACTCTTGATGTACTCGCACCCTTAGTGATTATACACTGTTGACTTTCTTTGTAGCTACGTTTGCACTATATATGTTCACCTCACTTGCATACATACACACATGTCAAATAGCTATTTCTCTGTATATGCCAACATGCATGCTACAAACACCATGCCTACAGGATACGACCAGATGTCCCATCCAATACCCATTTCGCTACCTAATGAAGCACATGCAGTATATACATAACTACCGACTTTTTCACTCGAGTCAGTGCCCATTTTGTGACTAAGCACAGATTTTGTCCCAAACCCTCTTAAGGCAGAGCTTAATTTGACCTGTTGGTTGCAGTTGAACCCACAGGCACTCATGTTTGGGAACCAGTACTTAATTTTCCCCACCAGTCTTCGACCCAGGGTGAGAAAGAGAAACAAAGAAGGGGGTAAGGAGAGGAATAAAAGATGTAAAAACAGTGACACTGGGAGAAAGCAGGGGTGAAAAAGAACCTGCAAGAGTGAGATTAAGGGGAAAGGAGTATCTGGTGGTGGAGTAAAAAGGCATGAGGTGGAATCAAGACTATGCAGCCTTAGTATTTAGTTGCAAAGGCTTCTGTGCAAAACATTTTAGTCTGCAGTTATTCTTTTAGAAATTAAGCTGTTGGAGCCAGATTTACCTAGAAGTCATGCAACAACTAATGTTGCTGTGCTGCATGAAAGGTAGGGAGCAGAATAGCGCCATATTTACTAAGATGTAGCACTGTTTTCACTGCCTGCGAGGAAACACTTTTGGCAGCTATGCACCAATGCAGACACCCTTACGCCACACTGTGAGGGTATTCGTTTTCTCTGAAACATAGGTTTGGCAACGGAAGGTGTCTTTTCCAATAGAAAAGCTATAGTTTAAGGCTTTCCTCGCTATGCATGTGTGCTTTAAAAGAGGCACACATACAAAGTAGGGAAACTAAGGTTAATTCCATGTTGTGCCTGCTTCAAGGAGGAGCAGAATTTTGGCACAAATCCCTGTTTGTGATTTTTGGCAGATAGGGATTTGCGTCAAAACAGATGGGTGGTTGCATGGGAATATCCATGCACCACGGATGGAATGCCCCCCTTGACACAAAGTAACATAAGGCAGCACATTGCTAAACTTTGTATTACTTTGGGATGCAAGCGGAGGATCGTCGGAAGCGCGGGAGGGACTCGGCATCAGGGGCTCGCGATACTCGGAGCCTGATGTGGACACGTGATCAGTTGACACGAGGTCCGATACATGATTGCCGGTACGTGAAGACGTGGCAATCACAAGGTCCAGTTATTATTATGGTGTGAAGGCTGAGAATAGAGAACCCCATCTTTGCCCTGATGAAGTTGCTGAAATTGGAGCAACGAAACATGTCGGTTCTCAATAAATAATAATGGTATATAATTAACCATTTTTTAATTGGGAGGCTTTGCAGCACCGGAATAAAAGATTGATAGCCAGCAAAACCTCACCAGGTTTTTATCTTCTCTTATGGGGTCGTAGGTGTAGCTCTACACTTTCTTCACAACAAGTGTGAGTATTTGTTCACTGTTTGTGTTTTGGTCAATATTCTCATTTGTGCACATTTGTATGTTTGTGTGTACCTCTTTTGTCTTCACACAGAGAGAGTGACCGATGATGAGAAGTGGGTATACCAGCAATTACTAGCTGGGAACCCCTCGGGTGTTGCAACCGTGAGGCACTCTCTCTCTGCACTCTCACACTTTTTCCTGGTTGTAGCAAGCGGGTACCTGTGTATATATCTTGGTTTCTTAATGAATACATCTTGACCTGTTGAATAGTGCTAATTTACACATTGAAGGTACAGTTACCGATAATGGTATTTCAGTCTCTGATTACTGGTCCAGTACATTGATGTTTTATTGGATTAGGTAAGGCTTTTCTAGATTGACAGATAATTGAGCGGGGGGCAGCCTTGCCTATTACTTTCCCCCTACACTCCCAGAGATTGATAATTCCATGTTGTGCCTGCTTCAAGGAGGAGCAGAATTTTGGCACAAATCCCTGTTTGTGATTTTTGGCATATAGGGATTTGCGTCAAAACAGATGGGTGGTTGCATGGGAATACCCATGCACCACGGATGGAATGCCCCCCTTGACACAAAGTAACATAAGGCAGCACATTGCTGAACTTTGTATTACTTTGGGATGCAAGCCAATGCAAATCTGAATTTGCAGTGGATAAAAAATCTCACCTTAACACTTTGCTTCAGGTTTGTGTTACAATAATGTTGACAAAAACAACTTTTAATACAGGTGTTATAAGTAGTTTATAAACGAAGTGTTAGCGAGGGGATAATGGACTAAGAAACCAAAAGTTCAGAGATGTTTTAAGATATAAGCAAAGTGGAAAATTGCAGAGTGACCCCACCTTACCCGAGTAAAATGATCTTTCTCCCTCTGTCTCACATTTGTTAATATCTCTATCACAGGTTTTCTACCCTCTCCCTCTACATCAACACTCTTTATCTACCACTATTTCTTTCTTCACTTATCTCTTCTGCAATCTTCTTTCTCTTCCAACCTGACCTCAGCCTCCTCTTTCTCTCTACTGCGCTATCTACCCCCTCTATTTTACTCGTTACCTCAGCTCCCTTTGTTTGTCATGCCTCTCTCTCATCCCTATCTTTCTACTGCTCCTTTCGCAACCCCACTCTTCTCTACCTTGTTTGAAGTACTTCATCTTTCTCTCTGTTACCAATCATTAAATATCCTCTTTTCTCTTCTTTATTTATCTACCCCCTCTCCATCTAGGTCTACATCTCCTTTATGTAGAATCCCCCACCTCTCTATCTCACACTCGCCTACCTCTCTGTCTCATGTCTCTCTCCTTTCTTCAATGTACCTCCTTTACCTCACCTGTCTTTCACTCTTTTTCTAGCTACACATCTGTATGTTCCTAGCCACAAATGTCTATCTCATTTCACTTTACCTCAACTGTTTCTCTCAAAACACATCTTTCTACCACACTTTTCTACCTTTCCTTCACAACCCCACTTCTGTTTCTCTACCACTCTCAGCCTCTTTACCTTTCAACATCTGTCACCTGCACATTTCTCTCTCTACCCCCTTTTGTAGCTCACTAATCATTTTTCATGATCTCTCTCAGCTGAAATTCTCTCTCAGCCCATCTCTCTCTTTACCTCATCTCTCTATCTCTGTCCACCACTCTATATCTCGCTTCTCTCTCAACCTTTCCCCTACTACTTTCCCCACCTCACCACCTCTCCACACTTCCTCACTCCTCTCTCTACATCACTTGTCTAACTCACTTACTTTCTCATATTTTTCAACCCATTTTCTTCATCTCTGTCTCTCTCTATCAAACCTCTCAATTTATCTCTCAATGTGTTTGCTAGGTCTCCTCCACTTTCTCCCTTAGTTCTTCTATCACACTTCTCTAACTACCTTACTCATTTAATGCTACCTTTCTTTTGTAACCTAACCTCTTGTTATACCCACCACTCCCCTTTTTTTCTTTTGTCTCTCTGTACCTTCTTCTCTAGTTCAATTTACACTCGTTAACTCACCGCTCTCTTGATAAATCTCTGTCGCATTTTTTCTTACTTAGAACCTGATTTGGAGTTTGGTAGACCGGTTACTCAATCACAAACATGACAGATATCCTGTTGGCTGTACCACAAGTGCCACCAGATATAATAAACGTTTAACATGGTGGACAGAATATCCAGCACATTTGTGATGAAGTAACCCATCCCCCAAACTGTACATCAGGCTCGCCTACCTCTCTGTCTCATGTCTCTCTCCTTTCTTCAACTTACCTCCTTTACCTCACCTGTCTTTCACTCTTTTTCTATCTACACATCTGTATGTTCCTAGCCACAAATGTCTATCTCATTTCACTTTACCTCAACTGTTTCTCTTGATGGAGCGAGATAGAAAACAAAATTTTGTTTAAACTCGCAAAGTCACATTTCCATAACATGAATAAAATTATTAATGATTTGTGATATGTCGTGTTAATACAACTTAGATTAAACTTTACACGTGGGGGGACTAACATGTGTGCTCATAAACGTGCATAAATGTTGCATCTTTCTGTTTGTGCAAATTAATAAAATAATTTATTGTTTTCGTTTTTGTCATTACTAACTGCTGCAAACTTAAACGAAGCATGTGCTTGTTTTGCTTTTCCTTGTCTGTGTGATGTCATTTCTACTATTCTAGGTGCTTATGGGTCTCATAGAAAAACGGAGACTGGTAAATATAAACGCTGCTTTATTTGTTTGCAATGGCTAGGTGACATTTTGATTAATCGGGTGGGTTAATTAATTAGTATACCATGGGGTGGATACAGAATATACTTTATTTCTTACATTAATACTTTTCTTGTGTTTGTTTTATACTAGAAAACATAAGTTGCCTGCTTTTGGGCCTAGTTATTTGAGCCGCAGAAAAAGAGCTGATCTATAATTCTGCAGAAAGTCACGAGACGCCCATTCTGAATTAAAACGTTTATTGAAGCTGCATTCACAAAGCAAAAACTGATGAGCTGACATCATTCTGTCGGACATGGCCAAGGTCGAAAGTGAACATTTTGTCAGTCCTTAACTTGACATCCGCGGAAGTTGTACCGAAAGACTATGGAAGCTGCGAGGATGACTTAATACAAAGTTGCAATCGCAGGAAGCTTCTGGCTTCACGTGGAAGAGACAATGGTCTTTGTAAGACATGATTTTGTGGAACTTTTTAAGAATCGGGTGACATGTCACTTGCCACTCTCAGCCAATGGGACGTCGAAGATTTCTGAAAACTTTCCTTTGCTAGTTTAGTTAGCGTAGAAAGGTATAAAAAGTCATGCCCTTAGGGTTGGGCTGGCTGCTGCTTTCTGACTTTCCGATGAGGGTGATGTGCTGTTGGACTTTGCGTGGAGCACGTAAGAATCCTCAAAGAACTTTACTTTAATTTCTGTCTATTTAGCTCAGTTAGGGAAATAGGTTTTAGAAATGCTAAACTTTATATAATATCTTTAAAATTGATTCAATTGCTTAAATTGTATTTTTCTCATATTTCTTACCATCATGCTTACTTTATTGCAAATAAATTTCATTTATAAAACTTTCAACTTATATACCATAATTTAGAAAATAAAATCTTACTTTTGACAAACAAGCTGGTCTTGATTATTTAGAAGTATAGGTTACCATTAGCTAGATCACGTCACCTATGGTGGTCGTTTAAATGGTTGGGTTTTATTCTGATGACTATATTCTTTTTGCAAATGTATAAATATGTATATAGTGTGTAGATAATGTATATAGATTTATTCTGACCACCTGATTCAGTAGGCCCAAAATATATCAGGTTCATAAATGGGTCCATATTTAGTATAGAATTTTGTTTATAGGTTATGAAGTTGGGTAGCGTAGTTTATGATATATTTTCTATAGCCCGCTGGATCAATTCTCTGGTAGCAGAGGATGGTTGCTAAGAGGTAACCAAGGTAATATGTTGGTTGCTAAGGGTTACGTCATGGTATGGAAATAGGATCGATGTTTTAACACATGTTAAGTTCGTTTTTCGTGCCTATCTGTAAGCTATACCGGTATAGATTGTGTGGCGAGAAATTAGTCACGCAAGCCATCTGTTCTGTTTGTAGTGATATCGCCGAGTATCACAAGAGGTATCGCCGTGTACCATAGTGTTGTCGCCGAGCAGCACAGTTTTAGGGCTAGGTCTGAATCTTGTATAGTGAGGATTTTCTAAGAAATTTGAACAGCATGAGAATAGGGACAAAGCGCCTTCCATAAAACTCACTGTGATGAGAGTATTAGTTATATCCGAGCTTGAGTGAAGGGTAAAATTAACGTCGGTGCATGATTATCTATAAACAGGTTAGAGTCCTGTACGGGTACATGTTTCATATCTATAAACAGGTGAGAGCCCTGTACGGATAACGTCGTTATTTTGCTAACGGTGCATGAATTCTATAAACAGGTGAGAGTCCTGTACGGATTTCATGTGTGTTTGAATTTAGGAAATTTCCGTGTAAAAGTGCGAGTTTGAATTGTATAATATGTTCAAGTGGAACTCTTAGAACTTTCACTTCGCGGTGGGTTCAGAGCAAAGCGAGTTCATAATTATACGTGTTAGAAGGGTGGGGTAAGGTTACTCTACTGACAATTGAATATTATCCTTAGTGTGAATAGCGCCGTCTATTCCGAAGTGTGGATACTTGAATGTATGTAAACTATCCTAATTAGTGAAACGAACAGATGTTGTCTTTATAGTCATTGTTAAGAATTAATTTACACTGAAAAGTGTCCTTAAAATGGCGCTGTGAAAAGATTTTGTGAAGGAGGGGTAAGCGCTAGGAGTGAGAAGCGAGAAACCGCAGCTGCTGTGTACGTCACAGAGCCGCGCTGGGATTGGGTGACCTACGTCACAAGCTGTATTCTGATTGGCTCCTGAGTCTCTGACGGCCTGTGAGCTGATTGGTCGTTCGGAAAATTTCTAAATTTATTGGTTGAGCAGAAAAGTGACGTAGCTCAACTGCCATTGGCTTGTTGGTGTGTTTCGCGCACGGATTGGTTGTTTTGCGGAACATCCCGGAAATATTTTACGAACGATTTTGTGAATTAAATTTAACTTTTAAAAATGAGTTATCATTTTAAACATGTTGAGAAAAAGACAACATTATTTCAGAAATTTAAGAATTTATTTTCACCTGACAAGAAAATAGAAACGCGAGGTGGTAAACTACTTCATAAGTATAAAACACCTGCAGCGTACATGGAAGGTGAATACGGATATCATACTGTCTTATGGTTCGACAGTTGGAAACGTTATACTAAAAACGACGGTGTTTTAGCTTGGCCTGATGATGGTTCATTTAATGTAAGAGTTTTAAGAAACTTACGAGAGAAAATGAATGCTCTTGTTCCAAAACCGAGACCAACTCAATTTGAAGCTTTAGTTGAGTGGGAAGACGAGATGTATCAGTTACAAAGAGAAGCTAGTGGAATTAAAAGACCTTCTAAAAATCCATCATGGAAAAGAGAAACTCATGAAGATAGATTGCGAATGTGGAGACAGGGAAACATGAGTGAAGGATTATATTTAATTCATGAAATGGTAATGGGTTCTCCTACAGGGAAATCTATGGAAAGTGAATCTGAGGATGCAGTTATGGAAGAAATATATACAACTGCTAGAAAGAAACAGCCTAATCAGCCTTTGAGACCTCCTAGATCATGGTCTACTCCGGTGGTTTCTACTGAAACTTCACCGAGTGCACCTCCAATTAGTGAAGCTCCTAAACTTTATCCAAATAATTGTGAAATCACTGAAACTCCTAGAAGATCAGAATTTGAGAATGCTCGAAATGAAGGTAGACATTTTTCAATGACTCCAAGAACAAGGGAACCTCCAAAAGATTATGCAAGAGAGACAAGAAATGTTGAGGATGTTGATTATAATGAATATTTAAGGTCTAAAGAAGAATTAATTAAAAGAATGACAAAAGGCATGGAAGCTGTCACAGTTCCAGTAACAATAGGTCCTGTTCAGCCTGTATTTGATCAAAGAGATACAAATAAAAACGGATTAACTATTCCTTTAAATACAGAAACTCAAAAAGCTACTGAAAAATTTTATTCAGACTTGACTGAATTAAACACTTCTAGATCGAGAATGCCTGATTTAACTTTTAATGAGGACTTATCTCCAAAAACACCAATGGGTGCTATGTCAGATGTAGGAAGTCCTGAAGTCAGGGTAACAACACCAAAACTTGATGTGGCCAAATTAAAAGCGAATATAGAAGAATTAATAATTGGAACAATAGGCCCAGATAGTTTAAATTACTATCGGGATGATGAGCTACTATTCATTTGCAAAAGTATTCAGTGGAAAACGAAAAATAAATATGATCAATTAGAGGATTTAGCTGCAGAACTTGAAATCGATGTAAGTAAACAAAAGAATTTTGCAAAGCATTACAGATTAGACTTTTCAGAAAGTGATATTGAGAGTTTGAACTCAATGGGAAGAATAGTTCATATTAAAGATTTGATTGTATATATCAAAAAGCTAGGAGAACTGAACAAATGGAGAGTGAAATGGACCAAAAGGAAGGAAGATGAAAGATTGGAAAAATTGTCAAAACAATTTCCAATGAGAGAAGTTGCAGGTGGAGGATATGTTCATGTCCCATGGTCAAGACAAGACATTCTATTATTCACAAATGACTTTCCAAAATTGAGGGAGAAACCTGTCGAGTGGTACAGGCAAGTCGATAGATTTATCAAAGTGTCAAAAGTTCTGTGGATTGATTTAGATGGATTTTTTGACATTGTAGTTCCATCTGATCTTTGGACAGAATGTAAAATATCTATTAGTTGGCCAAAAGCAGAACCTGAGCGAATTAAAGAAACAGGTGCCCCAAATCCACTTGTAATGGATTACTATGAGAAAGTAATTGTTTGGATGAAAAACAAAATTCCACCCAAAGAAGTTGATTGGGTTAAAATAGAAAGAACAGAACAAGAAACAAAAGAATCAGTTCATTCTTTTTATGAAAGACTATTGTTAATCTTTAAACAATACAGTGGTTATGAAAAATTAGATGAAAAAGACATGAGTCATTTTATCTATAGATTTGTTTATGGACTAAAACCTGAAATTGGAGAAATGATCAGAACTAGTATTGTCGGATGGCAAGCACTATCTGTAGATGATATTCTAAGAAAAGCAAAATATTGTAGCGATGAATTAGAAGTAAAGCAGAAGAAGCTGAAGGAGAAAGCCATGTGGGCTCAGGTAAAGGTGGCTGAGCAACAAATTGCCAGCATAGGAAATAAGAACACTAATTTTGTTCAAACTGGAAATACAAACCAGATACAAGGAAAGTTTAAAGGTAATAATTTCCAAAAGAAATTTAGCCCAAAGATAGAAGAGCTGAAACAAAGATTACCTTGTTTTAATTGTGGCGAAATTGGACATTGGAGGGACGAGTGTCCTCATCCTCCTAGAAACTCAAAGAATCCCTTATTGAATCCACAGATGCAGAATGGTGTTAACCTACAACAACAGCTGCAGATGCAACAAGGGTTAAATGAATTTAATATTCAGCGACAGTTACAACAACAGCAACAACAACAGGTGAATAATCGTCAAGACCAATTGCCACAACCACCTTTTCCGAATTGTGGGGGAGTTCAAAAATATAATCCAAACGTGGGATTTCAGGGATGTGAACAGGTAATAAAACCACAAAAACAGCAAAAGCAGCAAAGAGTTCAAATGCAAAATGCTTCACAACAATTTTTATTAGCAGAAAGTCAAGACAGTGATTGTGATGATTATTGCTGACGGTGCCCGAGAGAGGAGGAAGAGTGTGTTGTTGGAGCCACTCTTGAGGTTGACCAGTCTGGTCCTTATGTAAACGGGAAAGTTAATGATGTAGACATCACTTTTCTAGTGGACACTGGTGCTACCCGTTCTACTGTTAGATCAGTGGAAATTGAAAACCTACCTCTCTCTGGGGATACCATCCAAGTTGTGGGAGTAAGTAATCAGCAAATTAAAACAGACTTAACTGATCCAGTACCAGTTGAAATTGGAAATTACAGAGACAAACACAGATTTGTGGTTTGTAATAGTAGTCCAGTAAATCTATTAGGTAGAGACATCCTATGTAAAATGAATTGCAGAATATATTGTTCTCCTGAAGGAGTTGAGTTACAAACAATGGAGGAAGATGGTTTGTACAGAATGACAATGATGATGATGGAAGCAGAACAAACAAAATTGTTTCCTGCATTTGAAGAAAAGGATTTACCTGAAGAGCTAAAAGAAACAGTGAAATCTGAAATATGGGATTTTACTGGGAATGAGATGGGTCTGATGAAAAATGTAGATCCTGTAAAAATAGCATTGAAACAGGGAATAGAATTTCCAAACACTCCACAGTATAAAATGAAAACAGAGACAATTGAAGGTATTACACCTATAATTGAAAAGTTAATCAAGCAAGGCGTATTAAAGGAAATGAAGAGTAGTTCTTGTAATTCACCAATAATGGGAGTTAAAAAGTCTAACGGAACATTTAGGATCGTACAAGATTTGAGAAAGGTTAATCAAATTGTCATTCCATGTTGTCCTGTGGTTCCAAATCCAGCAGTAATTCTATTTCAGATTCCACATGATGCTGAGTGGTATACAGTCATTGACCTTTGCAATGCATTCTTTACTGTTCCCTTACACCCAGACAGTTATGAAATCTTTGCTTTCAGATTCCAAGGTAAGACCCTTGGATGGACAAGAATCCCTCAGGGCTATACAGAAAGTCCTTCAATCTTTAATGAATTGTTAAAAAGATCATTAGAAGATTTAGACTTACCAGGTAGGTCTACGATGGTGCAGTATATTGATGATTTGTTAATAGCTGCAAAGACAAGAGAAAATTGTGTAACAGACACAATAATTCTGTTAAATCGCCTTGCAGAAGAAGGACATAAAGTGTCCCCAGCAAAACTACAGTTTTGCAAACAAGAAGTAAAATATCTTGGTCACAGAATTGCAAAGGGAAAAAGACAAGTAACAATAGAGAGAATAAAAATGATTCAAGCAATGTTACCGCCAAGAACACAAAGACAGGTCAGAATGTTCCTGGGAATGGTAGGTTACTGTCGACAATGGATAAGTGGATTTTCAGTAATTGCAAAACCACTACAAAGACTGACCAAATCAGATATAAAAGATCCAATTATTCTCAATAATGCTGAGATGGAATCTTTTGAGAACCTGAAAAAGAGCTTATGTCAAGCTCCTGCTTTAGGCATGCCAAATTATGAGAAAGATTTTGAACTGTATTGCAGTGAGAGAGAAGGATGTGCATTATCTGTGTTAATTCAGAGACATGGAAATCTAAAGAAACCTATTGCATACTTCTCCGCAGTTCTTGATCCAATTGCAAAAGCATTACCAGGTTGTTTGAAAGCAGTTGCAGCTACAAGTATCAGCCTTGAACAAAGTGAAGGAATCATTATGGGATTTCCTGTAAAAGTTTTTGTGCCTCATTCAGTTGAAATATTACTGACAAGAGGTAAGACTCAACATTTAACAAGTAGCAGATTGACAAAGTATGAGAAAATCATACTGGGAGCAGATAATGTTTCGATTTCAAGATGTTTGAATCTGAATCCTTCTACATTACTGCCTGATTCTGAAATTGTTGATGATATTGAAACTGAACATGAATGTTTAGATGTCATGGAATTCTGCACAAAACCAAGAAAAGACATCAAAGACAGACCTTTGTCTGAATCGGATTTTGTCTACTTTGTAGATGGCTCATGCTTAAGATCCGAAGGAGGTGTCTTGAAAGCTTCATACTCAGTTTGTACAGTTGTAGATGTTGAAGAAGCATCATGTCTTGAAGGAGTTCGTTCAGCACAAGTGGCTGAATTGATTGCTTTAATTCGTGCATGTGAAATATCAAAAGATATAAGAGTTACCATCATTACTGATAGTCAGTATGGGTACGGAGTTGTGCATGATTATGGACAACTCTGGTCACAGAGAGGATACATGACATCAACAGGATCACCAATTAAAAATGCAGTTTTCATTAGAAGATTAATTGAAGCAATACAATTGCCAAAAGAAATTGCCATAGTCAAGTGTGCAGCGCACACTAGAGGAACTGATTATATTTCCAAGGGAAATGCCTTCGCAGACGAAACAGCAAAGTACTGCGCAAGAAAAAATTATTCATACAATCGGGAGAGGAGTAAAGAAACTGATTCAAATTCATTAATGCTAACAACTGTTGTAGAAACATGGCATGAGATTAGAGATTTACAAAATGAAGCAGATGATGAAGAAAAAGACCTATGGTTAAGATCAGATTGTAGACCACGTGAAGAAGTTGGAGTTGGAAGAAAAATTGAAGTGATATCGAGAAAAGGGAAGAGAATAATTAGACCAAACCAGAAATACAAGTCTCCTGAGTGGACTTACTTAGTAATTCCACCTGTTATTGACATATATGATAGTAGTGAAGAAGAAAACGAAATCCAAGAAATTAGTGACAATGATTAAAGTACAAAATTATTAAATTGGCAAAAGGCTGAAGAAATACTGTTAGTTGACACAAGGTCGAAGAAAAACTGTTTAGTAGAAGAAAACTTATGTATGACATAAGGTCGAAGAAATCTTGTTTAGGGTAATAAAAGAAAAATATATTTTAAAAGGGGGGTGTATATAAATTTTAAAATTTATTTTTATTTTTGAGGCTAAAACTAACCTAAAAATGCCTTACGTTAAGGAGAGCACTTCAAAGTGTTCTGTTTTTAAGAGATGCTGTAAGATGACTCTGGTGTGTCTGCTCATTTTAGTTCTGCTCTGGTTGGTACTGGCTGTGATTATACCTTTAGAAATGAATAGAGAATTACACAAAGTTAACATAACAAGTAAAGCTCTGGTTAGCCAAACTAAACATAGTACATCTGCAAAAGTAATTGATCATCAGCCTAACATTCATCAAGATAAATCAATAGGTGATTTTTCAAGCAATACATTCACAAAGCTATTGAGTGAATATGTAAAGGTAATGGATGCAAAGGACTGTTATGTCTGTGTTAAGTTACCTGCTTCTGTTTCTGAGGGAGTAACATATAATATGCTTCCTCTCACTTATGCTGTTACATGTAGTGTATTAACTAGTTTATTTTATCAAACTGGTCGTTTAGAATATTACTATTCAAATTATGATGAGATTTTTGCTAATGTTAAGATTGATAATGCTTTAAATAAGCATAAGAAAGCAAAACAAATGAGAGAATATTTCCTTGTTACTAACGAACTCACTTATGAGTATGCTTATAAGAATAATCTAACATGTAAATTAAGTGCTGAAGGAAAGAAATTTTTGAATATGGTTGAGGAGAGAAGAGCAATTTATAAGAGAAATGAATTAGTCAAACAGACTAAGTCATCCTTCTGGCAAAAAGAGGATGAGAAATTAAATGGCAAAATGCTTGAAAATATTGCAATTCACATAGACAAACCTGTTAGTGGAAAGCTTTGCATTAGAAGAGATAATACACTTTTTGATAATTATTTTGTAGGTGCAAGCAACTGTGAAGATACTTATCAGATTATGGGAGGTTGGGGATTTAAAGGTGGAAAAGATCCTATCTTTCCTGGAATTTATTTTGTTTGTGGTGACAAAGCCTATTATAATCTTCCAGACCATTGGTATGGAACTTGTTATGTGGGAATTGTTTTTCCTAAAGTGTTTCATGTTGACAGAGATTCAGAAGGATTGTTTAAAATACATAATTATGTAAATAGAGCTAAAAGAGAAACTTTTACTGAAGTTCTGGGAGATATTTTTCAAGCTGTAATACCTTTTGTTGGTATAACCCTAAATGCAGGGAGAATCAGAAAATTGTCCACTATAGTTGATAGATTATCAACTGACACTGCTGATGGGTTCCAATTAGTGAATGTTGAAGTTATTGCAATCAGATCCATGGTAATTCAAGATCGCCTTGCTTTGGACATACTCCTAGCAAAAGAGGGAGGAGTCTGTGGCATTTTACATGTCCAACATTGCTGTACATATATACCTGATGAAAGTAAGAATATTGAAATGTATATTAAGAATATTACACAAATGCATTCAGAGATAATTCCTTTAGAAGAAGAAGATTTTACAGGGAAACTTTCAAAAAGGTTTCAAGCAATTAAAAACTGGTTTCATAATATCGGAAGTTCAATTCTTGGCAAGATTCTGGCACCTTTGATTATAATAGTATTCATTTTTATTTTGACTAAAGTAGGTTGTTTGTTACATAAAAGAAAGAAACATTTGAGAGAAAAGAAAAGAATCTATAAACTCAGAAAAGAAGAGGAAAGGGAGATCGAGTTACAGGAGTTACATAGAGAGCGTCATGTTAATTGCAAAGATTATGCTGAAACAGACTTTTAGGTTTACTAATACAATTGAATTTGAATCGATTTCTTAAAATTTTAATTTACCAAAATTTTGAGTGCTGGTGTGGTGATTTGTTAATCACCAGATGAGGGAGTTGATGGAGCGAGATAGAAAACAAAATTTTGTTTAAACTCGCAAAGTCACATTTCCATAACATGAATAAAATTATTAATGATTTGTGATATGTCGTGTTAATACAACTTAGATTAAACTTTACACGTGGGGGGACTAACATGTGTGCTCATAAACGTGCATAAATGTTGCATCTTTCTGTTTGTGCAAATTAATAAAATAATTTATTGTTTTCGTTTTTGTCATTACTAACTGCTGCAAACTTAAACGAAGCATGTGCTTGTTTTGCTTTTCCTTGTCTGTGTGATGTCATTTCTACTATTCTAGGTGCTTATGGGTCTCATAGAAAAACGGAGACTGGTAAATATAAACGCTGCTTTATTTGTTTGCAATGGCTAGGTGACATTTTGATTAATCGGGTGGGTTAATTAATTAGTATACCATGGGGTGGATACAGAATATACTTTATTTCTTACATTAATACTTTTCTTGTGTTTGTTTTATACTAGAAAACATAAGTTGCCTGCTTTTGGGCCTAGTTATTTGAGCCGCAGAAAAAGAGCTGATCTATAATTCTGCAGAAAGTCACGAGACGCCCATTCTGAATTAAAACGTTTATTGAAGCTGCATTCACAAAGCAAAAACTGATGAGCTGACATCATTCTGTCGGACATGGCCAAGGTCGAAAGTGAACATTTTGTCAGTCCTTAACTTGACATCCGCGGAAGTTGTACCGAAAGACTATGGAAGCTGCGAGGATGACTTAATACAAAGTTGCAATCGCAGGAAGCTTCTGGCTTCACGTGGAAGAGACAATGGTCTTTGTAAGACATGATTTTGTGGAACTTTTTAAGAATCGGGTGACATGTCACTTGCCACTCTCAGCCAATGGGACGTCGAAGATTTCTGAAAACTTTCCTTTGCTAGTTTAGTTAGCGTAGAAAGGTATAAAAAGTCATGCCCTTAGGGTTGGGCTGGCTGCTGCTTTCTGACTTTCCGATGAGGGTGATGTGCTGTTGGACTTTGCGTGGAGCACGTAAGAATCCTCAAAGAACTTTACTTTAATTTCTGTCTATTTAGCTCAGTTAGGGAAATAGGTTTTAGAAATGCTAAACTTTATATAATATCTTTAAAATTGATTCAATTGCTTAAATTGTATTTTTCTCATATTTCTTACCATCATGCTTACTTTATTGCAAATAAATTTCATTTATAAAACTTTCAACTTATATACCATAATTTAGAAAATAAAATCTTACTTTTGACAAACAAGCTGGTCTTGATTATTTAGAAGTATAGGTTACCATTAGCTAGATCACGTCACCTATGGTGGTCGTTTAAATGGTTGGGTTTTATTCTGATGACTATATTCTTTTTGCAAATGTATAAATATGTATATAGTGTGTAGATAATGTATATAGATTTATTCTGACCACCTGATTCAGTAGGCCCAAAATATATCAGGTTCATAAATGGGTCCATATTTAGTATAGAATTTTGTTTATAGGTTATGAAGTTGGGTAGCGTAGTTTATGATATATTTTCTATAGCCCGCTGGATCACTCTCAAAACACATCTTTCTACCACACTTTTCTACCTTTCCTTCACAACCCCACTACTGTTTCTCTACCACTCTCAGCCTCTTTACCTTTCAACATCTGTCACCTGCACATTTCTCTCTCTACCCCCTTTTGTAGCTCACTAATCATTTTTCATGATCTCTCTCAGCTGAAATTCTCTCTCAGCCCATCTCTCTCTTTACCTCATCTCTCTATCTCTGTCCACCACTCTATATCTCCCTTCTCTCTCAACCTTTCCCCTACTACTTTCCCCACCTCACCACCTCTCCACACTTCCTCACTCATCTCTCTACATCACTTGTCTAACTCACTTACTTTCTCATATTTTTCAACCCATTTTCTTCATCTCTGTCTCTCTCTATCAAACCTCTCAATTTATCTCTCAATGTGTTTGCTATGTCTCCTCCACTTTCTACCTTAGTTCTTCTATCACACTTCTCTAACTACCTTACTCATTTAATACTACCTTTCTTTTTTAACCTATCCTCTTGTTATACCCACCACTCCCCTTTTTTTCTTTTGTCTCTCTGTACCTTCTTCTCTCGCTCAATTTACCCTCGTTAACTCACCGCTCTCTTGATAAATGTCTGTCGCATTTTTTCTTACTTAGAACCTGATTTGGAGTTTGGTAGACCGGTTACTCAATCACAAACATGACAGATATCCTGTTGACTGTACCACAAGTGCCACCAGATATAATAAACGTTTAACATGGTGGACAGAATATCCAGCACATTTGTGATGAAGTAACTCATCCCCCAAACTGTACATCAGGCTCTCAGTCTCTGTTTTTAGTTCCCTTTCACACTTCCCAACATCTCCCACAATGCCACTCTTTACCTCTCTTTCCTTCACCTGTCTCTTGTCCAATCCCAAAGCCAGATGGCATTATCTAGTCAAAGTAGTAGACACACAGAAATAGGGAAATAACGACAAGACGGGGAAACGATTTAAAGAGAAAATGATCAGACTTCTCCCAATGAATGATGAACACCCTCAGAGCAGTGCTTTGACTTTCAGTTTATTTATTAGAAATGTAATTTCTTTTCAATTTCAAAAGTATGTCAATTGCAGCTAAAACGTTTAACCCTCTATGCATATGTCTTATTTTGATGTTATGCATTAGTCTGCTAAACATCCACTATGCCTCTCCTACAATTTGAGGAACCAGCTGTTTACTATTATTATTTCAAGACAATAAAAATCTGGATCTGAACAAAAAATCGTTTTACAATGCTTCATTAAAATGTTCTTTCTTTATTATTTGGTTCCCAGATTTCAGTTCTTTTTAGGGCCACCATTACTAAATGTTTAACACATAATTCAATATCGTTTGCAATCATGTGGCTTCGAATTAGTAGAATGTAGGTAATTGTTAGAAATGGGATTTCTGGTTGGCTAGGGCTTGCGCGTAAGCCAGGCAGAAACCACCACTCTAGTCAGCGCAAGGGAGTTAGAAGCTTAAGATAACCCCTGCTCACCCCCTTGGTAGCTTGGCACTAGCAGACAGGCTTATCTCAGAGGCAATGTGTAAAGCGTTTGCGCAACACACACACAGCAGCAACACACTAGGCACACCACAAAAGAAACTTCACACAAGGTTATATGAAAATAGCCTTTGTATTATCATAAACGCATTAGAAACATAATCACACATTTACACTGTGACAACTGGCACTAGGCAAGATCACAGGGGACTATATACAGGACCAGGGCAATCAGGTCACAGTCAGAACTATCAGAAGGCAGGTAGTAAACATAAAACACAACTAGTAACAACCAATGGTACAGTAATGACCTCAGCATTATTACATTAGGCATAAAACACATTAGGCCCAAACCCCCTAAGCATAAACACATTATGCAATAGGCCTCACCAGTATAAACACATTATGCAATAATCATGGTGCATAAATCACATTTGGCATCATCCTAAAACATTATAGCATGACACTAGACATAAAACACTGTATGCATCTTATCAGACATAAACCACAATATGCACTAGCAGTAGGCATCACCTTAGGCATACACAACCTAACATAAACACAGTATGCCTTCCCTTAGGACCTTGCGCCCTTCCAGTACACACAGGTACCAACCATGGACTTGACTCCAGGCCAACAGGCCTTTCGCTGAGGCTCAAATACCCTCTGTCCCAAAATGTCAGGGCTGGCTGCCAATGGCTGCCAATGCAGCAGAATCCCAAAGGTGCGCAATGGTGCAGGTCTAAATGTGGCAGAATGTGGGCACTGGCACTCAATGTACCCTCTGGGCCCCTCTGGGTCCCCATCGGGATTCTCTAACTAATTATGCCCAATGTTGCAGCTGCCCCTGTCAGGTGGGGCAGCTGGGGAAAATGCCTTGGCACTACGGTGCCCCGGACCTCTCGATCAGTCCCAATAATTGCACCCAAGTGTTACAGCTGCCCACTGTCAGGTGGGGCAGCTGGGGGGAAATGCCTTAGCACTACGGTGCCCTGGGAACCCTTGATTGGTTCCTACAATTCAAAAGAGAAGCCCCACTCACTGGGGCTAGGCTCTGACACCTCCCATGTCTCCTGCAGGGGGAAAGGCACAGGCAATGTGCCTTGAAACACCCCCCACCACCGGACTCCCAACTCGGCCCCCCTCACCGGCTCTGCAGGCTTCGCTGGTATCCTCCACCACAGGGGGAAACTCTGCTCTTCACCCTGTCCCTCTCCTGGGACACAGGTCTTTAGGGTTGAGCCCGCAAGGCTCCGGATGGCCCTTGGCGGAGGTGGGACTTCGTCCTTCCTGCTTCCGGGTCTCAGCTGTGGGAGGCTCCCCCCCCAACCAGGCAAATTGCCTGACTTCCGAGGCCACAGTGGTGACTTCTCTGGCTGCGGCAAAGTACGGGATGGGCACAAGCTTTAGCAATACTCATATAAGCTGGGTGGGCACCCGCCAAGTAGCTCCGCATGCGGGGTGGGCACCCGCTGTTGTAAATATCCATAAAGCAGGGTAGGCTCCCGCTTGGCACCTCACTGCGGGGGGCTCCCGCTCCTCTCAGCACCCAGGTGGGGAAATCCCCACGTCGGGATTCCCTGGATGTAAGTTGCAGCTCCGTGCTGCAGAGCCCACAAGCTCTTCTCTGGCAATTTGAATGTAGCGTTCACGAGGCGCTGGATGAAAAGAGTCCTTATAGGGGAAGGGAGCAAAGCTGGGCCCAGGCAGGCCAACACACAGGTCCCTCCAGCAGGGAGGCATTCCCTTGTGGCGGTTTCTCCTGAGGCCCAGCAGCAGCAACAAGCCCCCAGTCACAAGAACAGCTCTACACATGTTGTCACAGCCCCAACATTTATATTATATTCCTCCTTTGTCTACGCTGGCACAAGGGTTTGGGGTAATCAGCCAAAACTGGTTCAGGGGGGAATTGGAGCACTTTGTTTACAAGGCTCCTCTTCCCTTTTGTCAGGTGGGGGCTCGTCAGCAGGCACACCACAGGGGGCAGAGCCAGCATTCACTAGGGCAGGTACAATCCTACTCAGGGACAAGGGACTACTCCTCCCACTACTCCAAATGAAGATGTCCCATTCAGCCTAGTGCTGACTCACCCTGCCCCTCCTGGAGCCACACACACCTCACCAGCCCCTGTCAATCAAAAGCCAGACATGCAATTCACATCAGGCAGGCAGACACATAGCACACAGAAATGTCAACTTCTAAAAGTGGCACTTGTAAAATAGTTATAATAAATCTGTGGACACCATTGCACACCATTTATTATCACTATTCCAAATATACCAAACTTGACCACATGCTCCTCTAATATCAGGAATTACCACTGAAACACTTATCAGGGAATTCCAACTGCATTCCTATGGGAGGGCAGCCCCTCAGTAGTGAGAAACCAAAAATTACTGTTTGTCACTACCAGGACATGTCACACACTTAAGGTACATGCCCTATCTTTTACCTACAATGCACCCTGCCCATAGGTCTAGTTATGGCCTACCTTAGGGGTGACAGACATGCAGTAAAAGGGGCATCACAGACACGGCACACACTTTAGGTGCCATGTCACAGCGGCAGTAACACTGAGCGCACAGGCCCTGCAATGGCAGAGGCCTGAGATAGGTTTGCAAGGTTAATTTGGTGGGTGGCGCAATCCGCACTGCAAGCCCAACAGTAGCATTTAATTTACCAGCCCTGGGTATATGAGATACCACTTTACAAGGGACTGACAGGTAAATTAAATGGGCCAAACAGGTGTAGACCAATCTTACCATATTTGACACAGAGAGCACATGCACATTACACTGGACAACAGTGCTAAAGGGCCCAGAGTCCTAAAACCACCAACACCATGTCAGAAAAAAGGCTTGGAGAAAGGTAAAAGGTTTAGGGATGACCCTGCAAAAAAGGCCAAGTCCAACACTAATAAATTCAAAGTTGTTCCAAATGGGGGAGAAGAGATTATAAATAAATTTTGCTCGGGCCAAAAATACCTCAGATACTATTCCACCTTTATATTCTTAATAGTACTGTCCACTTTTATATATTCCAAAAATGTATTTGACAGGTCTAGAATTCAAGCATTGCAAATGCAGCACAACTAAGGCATGTTCAACCCCCTGAATGTACTGACATTCCTGTTGAACTTGAGATTCTGAGCTTAGCCAGCACATAGTACTAAGCAAGCCCATTAAACAGCACAGGACTATGGGCCAGATGTATGGAAGGATTTTGCAATTGCAAACTCTGTGATTTGCAAAGTCACTTGGTTTGTGACCACAGAATGCCTTTTTCTAATATATAAAACCCATATAATGTGGCAGAAAAGTTTTTCCAACTCGTATAATTGGGGTTACCATACTAAATTGTATTTTGGAAAGTGTATAAAAGAGACGTTCCTTCCAAACTGCAATTCAGTATGCAATGTATTGGTGGTGTGGAACTGCAATCTTGGTGACAAATAATTGAACTGATACTTCAAACGAGGTGGTAGCTGATTTGCAAAGGGGAATTGATCCCCTTGGCACACCATTGCTTATTGGAATTGTTCTGCCAGCTCTCCTGCTTTTTACCTACATGGAAAAATTGTATTTTATAAAAAAGCAGCACCTGTTCCTCTGAGAAAGATGTGCTGCTTTAAAAAACAGGTTTTCCTTTCAAGAATGCAAACACAGGGACAGTGATATGCTATTCTGTAGTGTATTTCCTCTATTCCAAATAGGCTCTGCGCATTGGATTAATATATCCTACAGATTAGACGTAGGACTGAGGTAGACTAGGTCTCTATCGAATATATTAAACTTAATAGTGAATGCCAGCTAGCTCAGAGGTCACTAGAAACTTTCTCGAATTCACAAGAAGGGATTAGTTTCTGACAACTGCATAAACATGACAACTTTGTTTCCCAAGAATGAGAAAAGTATCTCTAGAGTCGCGGAAACAATAGATAAGTATTTCACTCAGTCACTCGTGCATGCTTCGTTCCTACAGAGGTGCAGAGAAATAGAGAGATGGGCGTTTTCAATAAAAGGTTTTATTGAACAGTCTTCTTTCTCATGCAAGTACTGCTACAATCGTAATGCAGACAGCAAAGTATAATGTGTACAGCAAGAACAATATTATAAAATAATACTGTAAGAGGATTGTATGGTTTCTAAACCATATATAAATACATACATAAATAACAAGGGCTAAAAGTACTAAACTGGTGCTTCTAAAATACGCCTACCCCTATGTACCTAACCTTAGCCTAGTACACGGGAAGGAGTACGTTTGGTGTAGCATAGGTTTAGTTTTCTTGTCAAGAATCTACCCAAGGTTTCTCTAGGTTCTAATCAGCTCCAAACCTTCAGTTTATAATGAAGAAGGTCTCGATTTCCCAACACCCCACAAGGGGAGCTTGGAAACACTGGAGCTGGATTCTTGCCGAGAGAAATGCAGCCTCTCGATCAGTGGGTTAGCTGGAGGGTCGACTTCCATCGGCACTTGCTGTAGCGAACTGCGTCGGGCAAGTAGTCGAACTGCTCCGAACAACCGTGTCTTGCTAGAGCAAGTGAAGGCATATTTATACCATGAAGGTGTCTAGTTTGACGTAAAGTCAGGCATAATAACATCAGAAAAGAACCCCAAAGGAATAGTAGTTCTTTGTAAAGTACATGAGTTCTTGGACAAATCAATATTTAGGCAAGGGAAGGTCCCTGACTGCTTAAGCCGATTTTCCAAGAAATCGTTGTGACGTTTTGATACGGGTGGAAGTAGCCATGCCTGTACTTCATCTGCATGGGCTATGTCTAAATAAGGAAATGATTTCTAAGCCTATATTTGGGCAATGTGAATTGTACATATATAAGGGCATGAATCGGGAAAATTCACTCGGAGCCTAAAACGCCATACAACAATTCTGTGCTAATCACTATTCCTGTGTTTGCAGCCAATCCCAGGGAGGCTACATTTACAACTTGTCTGAACAATATTGATTGGGCAGGTCATCTGCGACTCCTTGTGAATAATAATTTTGCAATGTGACCTATTATTACGTAGGCTACTTTGCAAAATCAGGATCTGCAAAAAGTTGGTATGCGATTGTAATCACTGTTTGCAGAGTCGGAGTACTTCTGGCCCCATGTGGCTAGTGCTCCAAATAAGAAAGACACAAAAGAGTAATCCCTGACAGCATTTTTGAAAAAGTGCCCAGCAAACATTTGTGGGTTTGTTTAAGTTGGGAGGTGTTATGCTTAAAATGGCTTAAGGACCACATCACAAAGGTTCTGACATATAGGAAAAACACAGGTGAATATCTGCATTTGGTGTGAGATTCGGGGTTCAGAAGCTCAGCTCAAGTGTTTCATCCAAGGTGATGGGGTCATTATTGGGTTTTTTTGTGTTCCCACTAAGTTTTTCCTGCTGCTGTTGGAGGGTAAAAAAATTAATTACACCATAAACCCTATTAAGGCCACTGGATGAAGCTTTCCATCGACCTAGCCAATAGATGGTCAGTTGACAGAACGCTTATGATGCATCCATCTATAAATAAGGCGGCCAGACTGAGACTTTGACAGGCAGGTTACTCTGTCATATTTGTAACTGAATTCTGTGTCCTGCAAACTCTATATCAGACCCTTAGAGTCTCTACATACGTCTCTTTATATAAGCTCATACTCTGGATGAGACCCTCTGAAAATAATACTTTTCTACTATCTTGCATTGTGTGCCTGGCAGTTGCTGCTGCACATGAAGGGCCAGAGCAAGACCAACAAAGATCCAACATTCACAGCACGAGCCGTGAAGGAGACAAAAGATAGCCCTCTAATCCCTCGGCACAGACAAAATATTTGGCAGAGTTGAGTGAGATACAGGAGCTAAGCAGAATTCCCCTCCCCCTTCTGATGCTCCAGTTACACTGTGAGCTATGGGGAAGGATTGAGTAAGGATCACTGCATGCCCTCATCCACAGCTTCTGTCTCTCATTCCTCTTTGCAATCCATAGATGCTGGGGAGGCATGGGACTGTGAGAGTCAGAAACTGCAGATTAGGACATTGGAAAGCTGACAGCAGCAGGTCTATATCAGTGCTGATTCTCCATGCTTTTAAGAAAGTTGTTACATGCCAATGTTTATTTGATTTTAAGGAACACAAGAGGTGGGGAGCTATGGAGGAGTGGGAGGGTAAAGGCAGAGGGAAGTGGGCAAGGGAAACTAAGGACAAGCTAGAGATTGCGGGGGTTGCATAAATATATATTTCTTAAAAGCCTGGTTGGGTGAAGTATTGGGCAGGTTGGTGGGGTGGAGTAAAAAAGAAAATGTGCATTCATAACCACAGTGAGTTTGCACTTTCACCAACCCACCAGACACCTACAGTCTGCCTCACTCTCACACACAGGCACACACTCCGCACAACTGCAAAAGCTTAACTGGAGGTCGCTCATTCTCCTACATCGTACCCTAGAGAGACATGAAACTACCTCCCTCAACATATCAGAGCCTCCTCCTCACGTCTTGAGTTCTGCAAGAAGAGGAAGACCTGGATCTTCGTACTGGCACCTTGGGGACCACAAACTTACATATCTGCCAAAGCACCTGGATACCCTTCCGGGTGATTAGTGGGCTTGATAAATCAACATAACATAAAGGGGAGCAATATGGAGAATGATGGGTGGAGGAAATACCACACGAGGCCGAGAGCAAGGTGAAAGCAATGGATGAGGTGGGGTATGGGAACGGCACAAAGCACATAGTGGCTGGTATTTGAGGTGGAAGCAGCAATTAAGAAGACAGCAATAAAATGGATCTATTCCCATAGAGTCCTGAAATAAAAAGGAAGCAGTTGTTCCCTGAAAGTGAGTAGGACAAGAATAAAAGTAATTCAATCAAAATCATTTCAATTAAGCTATGCTCTACGTGATGGACAAATACAAGAAGAGGAAAGGAAGCAGTTGAATAAAATGCAAGCGAATGAGTCACAACCAAGCCAACCACCAATGATAAGTAATCAGCAGGCTGTAGGCCCAATGCAACTTTTTTATTATTCTCAAGAGGTCTTTTGACAACAGACATCTAAATGCTGTCTTTAAGCTAGACCTAAAAATAGCAAAAGACCAAACTAAGACAAGTTATACTTCATTCAATATCCGTCAGGCATTTTTTTTTATAATCAATTTTATTAGCATTTAAGGAAACAAGAACATAAGAAGACAGCAGATAAGTGCACGGTACATCATTGTCCATCATCAACAAATAATAAGAAATCTCCTTCAAAATACAGGGTCCTTGTACTGGCTTTCTCAGGTGTAAAATAAAACCACAACACAGATAAGAAATCTGTATGAAGTTCAGCCCAGCAAGTTAAGCCACTTGCCCCAAACATCTCAGGGCAGCCGCGGGCCTCATAAAGAGGTTCTTCCTGGGTTGGGCACCAGTCCACACCTCACTGCCACTTATCTAAGTGGGAGGCTTTGCCTGCGACCAGGCCGCCGCTATGTCTCGTTTGGCCACTTCCAACGCCGTGCCCAAGAAACACTTGTCGGCTCGGGAGCCATCCAAGCCGTCAAACACCCCTAGAAGGAGACTGATGGGATCGTGTGGGACTGGCCACCCCAAGGTGCTTGTGAGTCCAGTTTCTATACCTGTCCAAAAGGGGATGAGAACGGGACCCGTCAGGCATTTAAAATTATTTATTTGACAATCCATAGCCATAAGAGTTTGATAAAATTGTTACTATAAAAGCATTTCCTCAGCGCAAAATAAGCAGGATTCTTTACACAGTCAATTTCAATTGCATGCCAGATACTAAAAGTGAGCAATAAAACTAATTATTTCAGTAAAAAGAATGAAAGTGACTATAATATGTTCTTGTAAAGATTTCCTAATTTTTAAACTCACTATTTCAAAAGTTTAACACAACCAGGCATATAAAATCTGAATGAATCAAGCAATATGTTTAATTAACCACTTCAGGCGCTGGTTGAAGAAAACTTTTAAAGGTTTAGGGCATGAGGAATGGTAAAAAAATCATCTTATTGAGTGTGAAGAGGTAAAATTCTGATACTTTCTTCATTGTTTGCTTTCATTTAGCAAGAAAAAAATGTGAAAAGAATTCAAAAGTCAAAACACCCTAATAAAAGAAACCAACTAAACTGTCCCAAAATTAAGCTTCACTTTGCGTACTTTGTTATTATGATTGAGGTTTGATTAAAGGAAGAGTTTACATTTGGACTCAACTACATTCCCCTCAGGCAAGACAGTACAATTAAGTAGAAACACCCACCTTCTTCCGACTCACACATGCTGGTGGCTACCGGAGAGGAAACTAGACTCTTCCTTAAATAGAAGTTGCAGCTTGTCTGTGACTCTTAAAGCTTCACTGAAACAGCATTTTCCGGACTGCTAGACTGTACCTCATAAGCAATTCCCATCTCCCTCTGATGTTGACAAGCTGGTACTTCAGAGTAAGTAGCTCCTCCCACCACCCCGTGGGACCAAGAAACAATGCCACATGCCAAGGAAGAGATAATATGGCATCTTAACCTTAACTCAACAAGTTTTGTGAGATTATTACCAAG
Organism: Lissotriton helveticus; assembly: GCF_964261635.1. Classification (NCBI taxonomy): domain Eukaryota; kingdom Metazoa; phylum Chordata; class Amphibia; order Caudata; family Salamandridae; genus Lissotriton; species Lissotriton helveticus. The sequence continues at coordinate 1,062,500,582 of NC_136070.1, read as the reverse complement.
AAGTAACCAATTGGAGGCTGTTAGACCCGGGATCCCTGGTTGGCTGAGGTAGGTACCTTAGGCCAAATAAGGAACTGCATTTCAACGTCAGGTAAAGGAAGGTCACCTTCTGAGATAACCCAGCTCACCCCCTTGGTAGCTTGGCACGAGCAGCTAGGCTTATCTTCAAGGAAAATGTGTAAAGTATTTGCAACCATACTCACAGCAACCCAATGATGACACCACAAATAGACTCCACACGAGTTTTATAAAAACGAGTATAAACTTTATATAAAAAGATATACGATAAGACCACACAATATAAATCCCACATATACGTATTTGTAATGTTCCTCCTGGCCGGTTGCTAGGCCAGCCTGCCCTTATAAGTTTTGGCGATATTAATGAGCACTTCTAAACATTCTACTGTAATCCTAACACCATGTTATGCAGATCGTAATACTAGAATCAGGCACTTTTGCAATGTAAAAATAATGCAATGCGTACGCAACAATCAGGCACTTTGCGATGTAAAAAAGAATGCAATATGTAACACAACAATCTGGTACTTTGCAATGTAAAAATAATGCAACGCGTAATACAACCATCAGGTACGTCGTTAAGCAATGCGTAAAACACTAATCGGGTAGTTCGTTATGCAGGAATAATGTAATGCGTAATACGGTAATCAGGTAGTTTGTTATGCAGAAACAATGCAATGCGTCATACGACAATCAGGTAGTTGGTTATGCAGAAACAATGCCATGCGTCATACACTAATCAGGTAGTTTGTTATGCAGGAAAGATGAAATGCGTAATACACTAATCAGGTACTTTGCTGTGCAGAAATGATGCAATGTGTAATACGACAATCAGGTACTCTGTTATGCAAAAATAGAGTAATCCGTAATAGACCCCGGCACCGTTCACAGTGCCTTAGGCGGTCTCTCCGCCACTCGTGCTGACTCGCAGGTAGCCTCTGACAACAGTTGCACAAAAAACACAAAAAATGCAGCTCCGCACTCCGGCCTCAGTACTGCCACTCCCTTGGCAATACGGGCCACGATAGGAGCCAAAGTAGAGGCTTGCGCTGCTGAAATGAAAGAGAGGCAGAGAGTGTCTCCCTCCGAGCCCGCGCCCCGCCCCGGGAGTCGACACACATTACCTGGGGGGCACAAACTCACTCTCCTCACCTTGTCCAGAGGTTTGGGCCTCCGATGCAATCTTTGGGACTTGGCAACAGCGGTCTCGGGCCGGCGGCTCAGTTCCTCTGGTGCTGCCGGTCTGAGCCGCTACTGCTACGAAGATCTCAGGCTGCCACAGGGCACATGCTCACAGCGTCGCTGAGACTCCCTTGAGCTTCGGGTGCACGATCACCGGGCACTTGTCGCTGAGACTCACTTTAATTCCGGGTGCACGTAAACAAGGCAATCCTCACGAAGGTCTCACTTTGCACAAAGCACACACACACACAGAGTCAATGAGACTCCCTTGGACTCCAGGTGCACAATAACAAGGCAATCCTCACAAAGGTCTCACGCTGCACAAAGCACACGCACACAGCGTCGATGAGACTCCCTTGGATTTCTGGTGCACGATAACAACGGAATCCTCAAAAAGATCTCACGCTGCACAAAGGACACACACACAGCGTTGTGAGACTCACTTGGATTCCTGTACAGACAATAACTGGACAATCCTCACAAAATGTTCAGGCTGCACAAAGCACACGCACACAGCTTCGCTGATCCTCGCTTGGACTCCAGGTGCCCACGATCACAGGACACACCTTACGAGGGTCTCAGACTGCAACAAGCACGCACACACAACGCCGGTTGAGACTCACCTGGAAACTTTTGTGTTCCTGAGTTTCCGTAACAGGGAGCCAGCTCACCTCAGGCCCTTGGGGATAAGCTACTTCAGGACACAGCACAAAGCAATGTCCCTTCAAGCAGGGGGATACAGCACATAGCAGAGTCCCTTTAGCCTTTCCTTGGGTAAAACAGCAACCTGCAGGCCAGCCCCAGAACACACAGCAAGGGTCAGTCCTATCCTTCAGTCTCTTCAGTTGTTTCTTCCTTGGCAAAGGATCAATCTTGATCAAGCCATTCTCCAATGTTCAGGGACTTCAGCTCCCATAGTTATACCCCCAATGGCTTTGAAGTCTTTGTGTTCAGGGGCCACTGAGCCCTGTTCAAACCAGTTCTGGGTGCCTCCCTGCCAGTGACACCTTCTTCCTTTCATTAGTGGGGGTCTGGATTATCAATCACTCAGCAGGAGATTGGACAATTGTTTTAAAGCAGCAACCCAGGCCTCTTCACCTCTAGGGGCTTCTCCTCCCCTTACACTCCAAATGCAGGTCAGCCTGTTGCTGTCTCACCTCCTCCCCTGGGCCAAGACATTCCCCAGATCCTATTGCTTTCAAATCCAGACAGTCAATCCACAGCCAGGCAGAGACCCACAGACATGCTAGAGAAAAAAAAGTAGACACTTCTAAAAGAGTGGCTTCTAAACACACAATGCAAAAACCACCTTCATAAAAAGATGTTTTATTACATTGTGAGTTCAGGCATACTAAACCTCACCTCTCCATCTTAAGCCTTTGAGAAAATAGGCTGGAAAACATATAATACTGCCTTCCCATTCTGTCCTATGGGCAAGATGGCCTTTTAACAGTTACAAACTAAATGGAGATTATTTCACTGTCAGGACATGGCACACACATTAGTACATGTCCTACCTTTCACATGCACTGCACCCAACACTGCATTGTACCCTAGACCTACCAAAGGGGTGTCTGATGTGCATAGAAAGGGAAGGGTAAGGTCTGGCAAGTGATTGCACTTGTCAGCACAACATGGCTGTTTAACAACCTGCGCGCAGGCACTGCAATGGCAGGCCTGAGTTCCCTTTTCAAGGCTACTTGTGTGGGTGGCACAATTAGTGCTGCAGTCCCACTAGTAGAATTTGCATTACCAGACCTGGCACACATTGTGCACTTCACTAGGGACTTTACTATTAAGGCAAACATACCAATCATGGACAACAAATTACCATTACACTTTATACAGGGAGCACTTGCACTTTGACACTGTTTAGCAGTGGCAAAGTGTCCAAAGCATCTAAGTTGGCAATATAAAATCTATCACAGCACCAAAAATAGAGGAGGTAGAGGCAAAAAGTCTGGGGTAATCACGCCAAGAAATACCAGGTCTAACAGAGGCATGCTGTGTTTACACCTGAATAGCCTCTATGGGTTATCTCCAAAATGACACTGGGCCTATGATTATTTTCTGTGCTCTAAAGTGTACAGTGTATCCTTTGTTTCCTAATTATGTTCTCCAATGAGTTAATGTAAGAGTGGGAGAGGTGTGGCGCATCAGCCAGTGCAGCTGAGTCCGGAGCGTGGGGCTCATGGTTCGATCGCCGGCGGCAGCTCAGCTCAGCACCAAGTGACTCTGGCCACTAGCTCACTTAATCTCTTTGACCGCCCCCAGCACCTTGAAACCTTATGGGGTGATTTGTTTGCGCTTAACACATATGGATTATTATTATTGAGACATTATATTGAAACCATAACGCAACCATGCTCTCCATTTGGTCTTGCATCTCTTCAAAGACTTTTAAACTTGTGGAGATTTTGACAAAAACTGGAGTTGTGTACAACACCCTACTCGGCAGATTGTAACCAAAAATTGTAGTTTTATACGATAACTCATCTGTGTGAGTGATGCCAAAAGTTGTCATAGTGCCCAATCCCTCCTTATCTGTGTGCCTTTAAAAAATTGTTGTTGTGTGGGGCACTAGTCTATGTGAGTGTCATAAAAAATTTATTGTTTGTGCAAACCAAGGAAAGCATTGAATGTGCCACTGCTCGTTGCGAAAGTCTGCTTGAGCTCAAAACATTAAACAAGGAATGCTTTCTATTTGTGGATGGCTCATGGACTCCTGAGTGCCTCATCTGGATATCTGAAAGGCCAGTGTCCGTGTTTTATTTTGACATGTTGTAGGTTTTCTGTGTCAATATTTAATTTCTTTTATGTCCTGTGACTTGAATCTGGGTTTCTGTCATTGTTGCACATTATAAATAAATAATCTAACATTAAATAAATGTAAGCTAGAAACATCAGAGGGCATCCTTATCGGCTACCTTGATTTTGTTTCCTTCACCTATGTCATATGAGGTGTCCGTGAAGACAGCTATGTCTTACCCGCAAATCCTGTTGGTTTTACCAACCGAACTACTACTACTTCACAACTAGTCATTCTGTAATTTAAAAAACATAAACACTGCCTGATGATACTCCTGCTTTCTGTATGAAAGTCCAGGTGGGGTGCAGGGTAGTCTGCAGGAAGGCGGTGCTCATTCGTTTTGGGAAACGCGTGCTGTTTACTGGAGTTACAAAGATGCTTCACTTCTGTCCATACAAAATAGCAGCCATTGCAACCAACAACACTTTCTGATTCAAGGCGGCAGGGGGCAGCTCATGCTTTCTGTGCCCAAATGAACTTCAAAGTGGCCAAGAACATCAGTTGATGAGAAGTCATATTCAAGAGCATTCAGCAGTAAATACTCGGCACTGTCTCTGTGTGGGTGCTGTGTATATTGATGTCGAAATGCTTGCTGTTTACGAGAAATATGCACCAAATAAGTGACTTCTGGATGGCTGAAGGGGTTGGGTCTTTCCCTACTATAATCAGTAAACAATTGTTCCTGCAAGTGCCTCTGTAATACAGTCTTACATTGTTTAACTAGAGCCACATCTGTCTCTGTTCTGGCCCACAGTCTGGAATGCAGACCCATTTAAATTAGGGTGCAGGTAAAGCAGGGGTCAAGAAATACATGCTAACACATTTTCACCACTTTCATCCATCTATCATCATAATGGATTGTCATGAAAGACGAATAGCTGTTTTCTCACCAGTTGTGAAATAGCAGACCTAACACGTTTAGCATGCCCGATCTCCATCCTCAAAATGTTAATTTCCAGAAGGTAAGCTAGTGTAAACACCAAGGGCCAGATGTAGGTAACTTCAATTTACCGACTCATAAATACCGAATTTTACCGATTCGGTATTTATGATTCGGTAAATATGAAGGAGGGAGATGTAGGTAATTTTTAAAATTGAATTACCGAATCGGTAACATTCGGTATTTACCAATTCGGTAAATACCGAATCGTATTTCCCATTGATTCCTATGGGCTGTGAAGCCCATAGGAATCAATGGGAAGTACCGATTCGGTATTTACCGAATCGGTAAATACCGAATGTTGCATGGGTGCAGGGGGTGTCACTTTGACACCCTCTAGCACCCCACGTAAAGGCATGTGTGACATGGGCACACATACATGCCCTAAGGGCATGTCTGTGTGTCACATTGCACAGTGTGCATGCACAGATGTGCATGCACACCTGGATTCGGTATTTTACCACACAATAGGATTGTGTGGTAAAATACCGACTCTTAAGGGCCTGTGGCACTCTCAGTAGTGTCACCTACATTTGGATTTACCGAATCGGTAAAATTACCTAATCGGTATTTTACAGAATCGGTAAATTTACCGATTCAGTAAATTTACCGATTCTGTAAAATAATGGCCCCTACAACTGAAAATCCAAATACCGGTCGGTAACGGCCGAATTCGGCCCTTACCGACCGGTATTAGGGCTCTTACATCTGGCCCCAAGTGAATGAAAAAGAGGTATTGCCCACAAAGGTAGTGCCTTCTTAGAAGTGTTTCCGAGGTCGAAAATTGCACTTCAGCTACCAATGGTGTAAATAAGGTACCTTCAAAAGCTCAACAATGACCTTAGGTTTTACCAGTAACAGCCTTGCAGCCCCCACTGAGGCCATTAAGCTTAGACAATATGAAACATGGAGTTTTAGCCAGTCAGTCAAAATCTTTATTTCGGCAAAACAGCCATAAAAGTACAGATAAATAGAGAAAAAGACATACAGATATGAAATAAAATATATAAATATATAATAAATACATGTTAAAAACAGTCCTTAGATGGAAATGAAAAAGATAACAAGCATTGGTAATGCATCAGTTTCCCCTATGTAATGAAATAAGAGCTGTTTTCATCAATCATCGTCCGGGAGAAGGAAAGAGCTCCCTGACAGATAACACAGGAGTGGAATGGATGTGGCACAGTGGTCAGAGCTGCTTACTTGAGCGCTGGGGATCTCGGCTGCGCTGCGCAACATCCTGTGATTCTATGCGAATCACGTAATCTCTCTGGGTGATAAATTGTTGTATAAATATGCTGCAAGAGTACAAGGTAAAATTTTATGAAAATATAGTTCCATCAAAGCAGAGATACCCGTAGGGTGAAGTTGCTGCGCTATATAAGAAATAAATACATACATACAGATGGGGCCGGACTGGGAACCACAACCGGCCCTGGCAAAGTGCTCGGCCGGCCCCGCCTCCCCACTCGGGGGGTTGGAGGTGCCGCTGAGCTCTTTGCCGGGGCCGGTTTTCAGCCAATTTTGGTACAGGGCCGATTTTGCAGCTACGCTGCAAAAACGGCCCTGTAACAGAAACGGCCCCCAGGGGCCCAAAACTGGCCTCCACCCGTGCGGCGCACCGGAGGATTGCCCGGTGCCCGCTATGGCCAGTCAGGCCCTGAAAGCAGATGCTAACGGTATTTCGATGGTGGGAAACTGATACGAGAAGCAGACAAGGAACTAGCATTGGTAAATGCACAAAAATATGCTACAGCCAATGGAAATGGAGGAAAGGTAATTGCCATGCGCAGGAACCAATGAGAAGCCAGGAAAGAGAGGAGGCGGGATGTAAAGCCCTTTTACGTTCATATTAAAAACAATAGATTTCTCAAGCACAGTGCAAGCACTGTGCAGGCAAAACCTAAAAAGGGAGAGTAGGAATATACAACATTTCTAAGATTCAATGCTTTAATGTCACTAACATCCATTAAAAACTGTGCAAAATTATACCAGGTGCCACATTATCCCCACAATCATAAATTGCATATTAGCAATGTTGGGGAGTTTTAGTAGTACATTGTCAATGATGCTTTCGACTGATGGAGTGATAGTTTGTGATGTACCTTCTACACATGCAAAGCGTATTTGGAGCTCTAAACCGGCTCATAGTCCTGCATGCCTTCTGTGCCATGCAACAAAGCACAGCCAGGGTAACCAGTACTGGAAAATAATGTCACAAGAAAGTGGTGGATGTGAGCAAAGCAAGTGACAATGCTTGGGCTGCAGAGGCAACACTGGCATACCAGCCATTGTGTACCACCACAAAACCCAACTCAGGTTTTTGGGGACATAGTCAGTTCTCTACCACTTGTTCCCTCTTTCCTGTGGGTCAGCTCTTTTGTGCCTCATACCACCGGATATTTGCATGCACAGACAGGTTTGTGATGAACAGCATTTACCTGTTGCAAACCCCTCTGGTGCAGTCAGCGCTCTGAACACCGGTCCATATGTCCACGTTGAAATAGAAGATCCAATGTCCAATGGTTCCTTATCACAAAAAGTACTTGATCACACAACTGAGTTTCATCTGTATTTATAAAATGGTTTCATCTGAGAAGCTGCCAACATGGATCATTATTTGCCCTCAACTCCGAAAACCTTAGTATAGCCGAATTTCTTTATGCAGCCGCATTGACATTTAAATCACTGAGCACATTTAAGGTACATTTAGCTCTGGGGTTAATTCTGCTTGCACTGATATGACTTCTATGCATGTTCACTCCTTTAATGCTACCCTACCCTATGAGTGTTTATGACCTGGTCAAGCACCTGTATTTGTTACTATCAGGAGATAGCTTCTAGGATGCTTGTATGGGGAAGTGTCAGCATTCTGCTGAGTACACATTAGAGATGGCTGCTGTACACCTTCACCTAATTTTTTGTTTATACCACCCATTAATACGACTCCATAAAAACCATTGACCTGATTTGACCCAGGCTTACCATTGGTCATATTTTCATGACACAGAGTGTATGAGGCAAGATATAGCTGTCACTCAAACTGCATGGTAGACATGAACAATAGAACCCTGCGTACGTTTGTTAAGTGCTGAGAAGAAAGGGAGATAACAAACAGTGGGGACCTCGATGGTGCAGAAGTCCCACTGCTATTGTTTGGATTGTGGCTGCTCACAAAGACTAAACGTACAGTACAAGTACCATTGTTGCCACTGCTCACTGTAAATCATTATGAATTTATAATTAATGTATCTCAGCTGCCGTCCATTTGAATGTGCATGGAAGAAGCTGTAGCCACCAATGTCATCTCAATGATGGCTGTGAATGGGGATAGATGTCAGACTCTGTCCTTGACCAAAGTCAAACCAGGGAGACACTGCTGTAAGCAACATATTATTCATATAGGTAAGGCAACAGTAGCTGCTGCTACCCAATACATCATGATGGATGATCATGGCCTTTTTCTTTCCAATGCTGTAGGCTGCCTTCCCATTCTCTGTGCCTTTTTGTTCTGCCAGCACTGTTAGCCTTTAGTTCAATTGACAGGCCAATACATTAATAAAGGTCTTCAGCCTGTTTTTGCTACTTTTGTACACATTCTTCAGAGTTATTGTTTGCTACAGATTGTAAAACAGTATTCAGTGCACAGTTCCTACAATAGTGCTACAGTTACCCTTCTCTGGAATGTGCTGCTGAAGATGCCATTTTTAGGACAAGCCAATGCAACGCTTGTGCTGTTAGGTGATCTGTTGTCTGTACTTTGAAGGCTCTGACACATCCCACGGATTGGATTGTCTTTTTTCTAGTGTCATTTAACAATTGTAGACTCCAAATGGCTAACGCTTGGTCAATCCGGGGTTGTTAAAATGTGCTACTCACCAGTAAGGGTCTCAAGGCGTGCGTGTGGGGTGGTGCAGCTCCATATCAGCGGCAGAGCCAGGTCTTGAAGCTCTTCCTGAAAGTGTGCAAGGTAAGGGAGCATCTGATGTTGACTGGGAGCTCGTTCCAGGCCTTTGCCACGATATGAGAGAAGGCTCTTCCCCCTGCTCTGGTTCTGTAGATGCAAAACGTGTTTCTGCTAGGGGGTGGTCAGCAGAGTGGAAGTTTCTTTTGGGTACGTGGAAAGATACTCTTTCATGGAGGTTTTTGGGTCCGATATTGTGGAAGAATTTGCAGGTGTGGGTGAGTAGCTTGAAGGTAACTCTCCTCGACGGAGAGCCAGTGGAAGTCTCTCAGGTGTTGGGTGATATGCTTGTGTCATGGAGTCCAGAGGTGGAGTCAGGCCGCAGACTTCTGGATGGTCTGGAGTTTGTGAAGGAGGGATTTGTTGATTCTGGCATAGAGGGCGTTTCTGTAGTCCAGTCTGCTGGTTATGAGGGCGTGGGTGATGATTTTTCTGGCTTTGGGGTGGATCCACTTGAATGTCTTGAGGAGGGAGTTGAAGCAGGTGAAGGTGACGGCATTGATCTGGCGTGTCATGGTGAGGGAGGAGTCTAGGATGATGCTGAGGTTCCAGGCGTGGACCGTCAGGGTGGGTGGGTTTCTGAGGGCAGAGGGCCACCATGTGTTGTCCCAAGGGGAGTGGGCGGGTCCAAGGACAAGGACCTCTGTCTTCTCAGAGTTGAGTTTTAGGCAGCTGTTGCTCATCCAAGCTGCGACGTCCTTCATTCCTTCCTGGAAGCTGAGTCTGGTGTCTTCAGGGTTCTTAGTGAGGGAGAGTGTTGTTGAATTTCTGCATCTGCCTTCTGAAGGTACCTCCTCCTTTTTTTGGGCAGCTTTACTTTCCAAATGGCGTTCCTATATCATCCATCTTTGTTACTTAATGATTATGCAATAATTTGCGGTGATAGGATTGGTGCTACTGTTGCCCTAGATTGAGGACATGGCACTTTGTGATCTTGGATTTCTGATTGAAACAGCATACTGAGAGAAAGTATACAGTGCTTAATCTGTGAACAAGTAAGTGACGGGCCCGTTCAAGGAGGCCACTGCAGCTTTTATCACCTATTGCCCTTGCCAGCACTGCCAATGCCAGTACCAGCCCAACTAGGAAGCATCACACGCCTCTAAGTGTCACAAATTTAGACTATTCCTGGCCCCCAAAGACATATAAATGGCACGTATTACCCATTTTCAAGGTATATTTAATTAATAAACAACTGTTATTGTGCTTGTCGCTAAATTAGATTGTCATAAATGCTGGCTTTGACAATTAAGTGCCGGTGATAAGCACTGGAAAACACTGGCTCAAATTAAGCACTGCAAGTACGTCACATGAAATGATGTAGGTTTCTTAGTTGGTGTGGGAAACTGAATTGTTATGGGGAATGCATGACCTCCCACCCAGTTAAGCAATATAGGCCTGATATACAGAGAGACAGTTCACAAACAATGGATGAAAATCAGTCTTGATCCTGCAGCAATAGAAGAAGCTCATTCAGAACTGTCATACTGGGTCAGCTCTAGGAGGGGAATACAAGCAACCCGTGGCTGGTTTTGGCCTTTTTAATGCAGATTGAGACCTCCTATTAGAGCTTCTGCACTATAAGTGTGCTTCTTTTCTGGGCAGAACAATTAAAAACTGTACTTCATACATCCCTATGCTTTTGTTTGGGGAACCCGAATTACAAGCTCTGAAGGAGGTGGTAGACAGGACTGAGGCAAAAACTTTATAAAATTTATATTTGTAACATTTATACCTGCATTATTAATTTGCCATTATATTAGACGTTCTCTATATTTTTAGAATGCAGTGAACATAATGATTTTATGTTATACCTAGACCCTGATTTTGTTTTTTAAACATAAAGTAGGCTTTACCAATGGAAAATCTATGTAGTCTGTGTAGTTAACTGCACTCTTAATCCCTAGTGCTATAGAAACCTGCGTGTGGCACACTTTCGTCTTTCACTTCTGAACAATATGCAAGTGTGAATTGTGAAATGTAGTCATGTAAGCAATGTCTTATTTAATGTACAGAGTAGCTTTAAGCATGTCAAAAATGTTTTCCCTCTGACATGTAACTGGTTCAACATGGTCAGCTGGAGATGGAGCTGCCGGGCAGCTCTCCTGAAACGGTTTAAGGCTTCTTTTGTAGGTTGAGGGGCAACAACATTGTAGCCCGCATCCGACATTTGTTTTTTTTGCCACTTGAAAAGTTGTTACAGATTTTACTGTGGCCTTAACTAAAAGTCACATATGCCAAATGTTGTTTGGCAATAATTTGCCATGATTATTGGTAAAGTGCGAGACATTGGGGTGTTGGTCGACTATGGTGTGAGCCCTGGGCAAGCAGCAGTCCAAATCCCTGGCAGAATGAGCCACAACAAGTCACTAAATTAAACTGTGCTTAACCCTGGGTATCTTTTTGTGCAAAAAGCAGTCAGGCTTAACTTAGAGGCAATGTGGAAAGTATTTATGCAGCACACAAAAGTAATAAAGTGAAAACCTAGCATAAGGAAACTCCCAAACAAACTTATAAAAATATAGTACATTTTTATAAACTATTTGAAACAAAAATGACAACAACAAAAATGAGTGGAACCATATTTAAGAATTTGTAACCTTTTTTAGTAAAATCAATTCGCCCAAAATATCAATGCGACAACCGCAGACATCTAGTCATGCAAGACCGTGTCAAAGTCGAACAGTAGGACTGACTGCAATGGAGTGCTGGTTGGATACAAGAAGTGGATTGGGCCCTGTTAGAAATGGGGTTTCTGGTTGGCTAGGGTATGCACCTAAGCCATGCAAAACCCACCACTCTAGTCAGGGTCAGTGTAGTACACACTAAATGTTTACCTGTGGTCACCCTCTGGTAGCTTGGCGCAGAGCAACCAGGCAGCTAAACTAAAGAGGGAATGTGTGAAGTATTTGTGCACTCACACACAGTAACACAGTGAACACACCACAAAAGTATGCCACACCAGTTTAGAAAAATAGCCAATATTTATCTGAGTAAAACAAGACCAAAATGACACAAATCCACCATACACAAGTAAAGACATGAATTTGCAAGATTAAATCAAAATGTAGTGCTTAGAAGTTAATAGCTCCAACGGGGGCCATCTGGTCATGCTTGACTGGGGTGAAATCAAAAGTTCTGTCTCACCGTGATGTAGCGTGGTGAAGTCTTTGATATCCTTGAGATTTCAGTAACAGGAGGCAAACTCAGTCGAACCCTTTTAGAACCTTAGAAAGCAGGATGTAGAGAGTCCAGTCCTCTCGCTCCCTTGTGCAAGAAGCAACATGCAGCAGGCCAACACAGGAACGCAAGCAGCAAAGTGGCAGTCCCTCCTGCCAGCACAACAGCTCTTATTCCTGGCATAATGTCCTCAGTCCAGAAGTGTCCTTAGTATATGGGGTCAGAGGTCCAGTACTTATACCCCTTTTAGCCTTTGAAGTAGGGAGACTTCAAAGAAAGACCTTTGTAGTTTACAAGACCCTCCCCTACCTGGCACTGGCTCCAGACACTACGGGGGGTAGGCAGCTCTTTGTGTGGGAACAGGCACAGACCTATTCAGGTGCAAATGTCAGCTCCTTCCACCACTCTATCTCAGGAAGACCCATCACCCTGGTGATAGGCCATCAGGATATGCAGGGTGTACTTCAGCTCCCTGTGCGAGTGACTGTCTAGAGTGAATTCACAAAGCCCAGTTGTCACCCTGACCCAGACTTGTATGCGAAGGACAGGCAGAGGCACATATTGGTTAAAGTGAGAAAATGCTAACTTTCTAAAAGAGGCATTTTCAGACCTGCAATTTATAGTAACAACTCCACTACAAGATCTACTTTTAAATGTTGAATTCATAGACATCCAAACTCCAATTTTGTATCTGCTCGCAATTGGAAGTTACACTTGTAAAGTGTTATAAGGCAGCTCCAATGCTAACCTGTGGGAGAGACAGGCCTTGCTGTAGTGAAAAACGAATTTAGCAGTTTCTCAAAACCAGGACATGTAAAACTGAAAAGCACATGTCCTATCTTTTAAATACACTGCACCCTACCCATGGGGCTGCCTAAGGCCTACCTAAGGGGTGACTTACATGTAGTAAAAGTAAAGGTTTGGGCCTGGCAAGTAGGTTAACTTGCCAGGTCCTAATGGCAGTTTAAAACTGCACATACAGGCTCTGCAGTGGCAGGCCCGAGTCAGGCTTGAAGGGATACTCATGTGGATGGCACAATCAGTGCTGCAGGCCCACTAGTAGCATTTGATTTACAGGCCCTGGGCATATGTAGTGCAATCAAATATGCCAACCATCGAGAAACCAATGGCATTACATTTGAGACACAGAGCATATGCACTCTAGAACTGGTCAGCGGTGCCCAGAGTCCTAAAAGAGTCCTAGAACCAGAAAAAACAAAGTAAGAAACAGGAGGTCAGAAGCAAAAAGACAGGGGAAACCATGCCAAAGATACCAAGTCTAACAGGCCGGCTTAGCACTTACCTTCAGACTTAGAAGAATTTTCAAGAACCATTTTCTGAGATGGTAAAGTTCAGCGGGGCAAGGCTGCAGGCAGTATCTGAGGAGGGGGCATCAATGTCTGGGAACTTGGGGTCGAATATGGGGTAAAGATTTCTATGTTCAGACTTAGTATAGAAAGATGAAAATCTCCAGTGCGATAAATTAGGCGACTATAGCTGAAGACAGTTACAGGGGCTCAGAAAACCCTTTGTCCAAATGTTTCCATACGTGTAGATTGTGGTCCCGCTCCACATCAATAAATGAATAAATAACGTGTCCAAAGCAATAGAGCACTGAGGTTTGCTTTTAATTCACTGAGCGGGATGAGGCCTCCATGGAGCGGGACCGCAACCTACACGTATGGAAACATTTGTATAATTTGGAGGGTATCCCATCAGTCTATTGTTGGATCCCTACCCCTAAATTACCTTACTATCGCTAAATTGAACACATCTGGTGTTCAGTTTATAATCGGCCCCTATTGCTTCCCCTATCCATGAAATTTCTCTTGGATTTGAAATATTTTTTCTTAAGGTCTTAAGGCAGCCAAGACCTGGTACTCCCTCCCCATCCACCTCGGTCTTACCCATGACCACCTCTCCTTCAGGAAGCAACTCAAGACCTGGCTGTTCGAGCAGTAGCGGACCCCCCCCCAACCCCCCAAAGCGCCTTGAGACCCTCCGGGTGAGTAGCGCGCTATACAAATTTCTTGATTGATTGATTGATTGATTAAAGAGGAAATAAATTGGGTTGGAAACTGAATATTGTTCTAGATACTTAGCCCTTGCCACGTAATGAAATATTGTTTTTAAAATTCAATACTATTGTCATATAGAGCCCTGTTGCACCACATATAAGAAATGATCAGGATATTTTGGATGACAATTAACCACCCTACTGATTTGCTGTGCCTTGACAAAGGAACTGTGGGTTTGAGATCCCACTCCGAAATGCGCGTTCGCGCCTTCCTTCTTCTTTATTTGCTCGGTGTATAAATGAAAATGAATTCTACTCTCCTTGCTCTATGTGCCAATTAAACAAATTATGTTATTTATTGAGAAGTTCAGTTTAGTTATGTCATTGAGTATGATTGTGTTGTGTATGATTGTTAGTTGTGTGTCTGGTGGCGTGAGTGCATTGTGAGATATTTATTTTGCTCTTTGGGCTCAACTTTTGATGCGATTTTGTAAATAACTTGAAAGTAAATTAATATATTTATCCATATATCTATATATAAAAAATAATATAAAAATATTTTTTGATAAATAAAAAGATGAATAAGTAATGTATTAGTGGTGCAATACATTTTTTGATGATGGAGGTATATCCCGAATAGGAAATAAATGTTAAGGAGAGGTTTTCTGTTGTTGCTGTTCAAGAGGGGCAAGGGGCATCATGACCCATGTGAAGCTTCATCTCTCGTGAGTCATGGCCTCTCCACACACTCACATGAATTGTAGGTAAACCGAATTAGTCTAAAAGATTCAAAATTTTAAGAAAAGATTCATGAGCAAGCTTATGTTATTTATGTGTTTTAAAGTTAACCTGAATTTAATGAGGCTTTTTGAGTGATAAGCACTTGCATGTCCTGTGGTACTAATCTAATTTTCAGGTAGTAGATATTTGTACTTGTTTAATAGTGAAGTGACCTTCACAACACTTTTGAAAGATTGGTCAATATCTTTCAGGAAGAAGAGAACACAGGTTGGGGAAGGAAATGAGGAAAATAAAGGCGAGAGACTAGTATCTCATTGTTGTCTAGCCCACTTCTTAAAGCAAGTACACCAACTGTACCAGGAATTAGGCAGATTATGCCTACTTTTCATTTTTAGTAGTCCGTTCAGTCCCTGCAGTCCTGTCAAAAGTGAATGAAAGAGTGATTTCAGAAGAAACGTCTCCTTTAAAGGGAAAAGGACATGAATTAGAAGGTCAAGAGTCGAACATGGATGTGCTTAGACGGCAGCCCTATTGTAATGGAACTTTAATAGTAAAATGTTACTGCTAGCAGTAAAGATTCCACATTGAATTGGTCCTATCTAGCTTCATGTACTTGATCACTTTAAATAAAGCAAGAAAGAAAAGGGAAAGAAAAAAGACTGATAGTCAAAGAGGGCCAGTCTTATTCAAGGTTATTTGCATGGTCGTCCTTTGTCAAATATAGCCTAGTTATGGGGGTTCCCATTGTAGAGGTGGGGAGAATGTTATCATATTATATATATCTTTGCAGGAGCATATGGGGTGTATGTGTATCAAGAAGCAAACTACTTTATTAGCTGATAGATACCACATACTTGGTTACTTTTACATTGAATATGTTTGACACCTTGGAAAGCAGGACTGCCATTTTTAAGTGGCATGTATAGAGTGTTTCAAGGGTATGAAGCATTTGTATGTATCCGTTGCAAACACTGTCTTCATGGTCTACTCACTAATATAAATAATTCAATTTTACAGTACAGTTCCAGTAACAAATGGTTATTGTGCACTAACACTTAATACTGTTTTGTACACAGAAAAAAAGCAGCAGCCATATTTAAGTGGTTGCAAGTTATTTCACAAAAGTTGTTTGGAACCTCCCTTTGACAGATTCTTAACATTATGTTAAGAGCAATAGTATCTTTAATTGATTTAATTGTACATCACAACAACATTATTGTCTTGTGTGGTGTTACATGTACAGAAGTATGGTAGATATATACTCGTAATCTGATCATATTAGAGCACAAGGGGCAGTGGCCATATTGAAGTGGTTACCATTTTCACAGTAGATCTCCTATCAGTCACTAAGTAAAAGTTATTTACAGGTTTTAGGGATGCAGTGTACTGTTTTTAAAAATCATTGGGTATATTCGGTCCCAAGTTGTTTTGAGCTGTATTTTCATTAGAAGTTACTTCTATCAATTATTTTTTATGCTACAGGATCTTGCTCCTGTGGTGCTGGTACTTGCCCATCCATAGATATTTTGTTGATCATACAAGTTTAGTCAGAAACATACATGACTTTGAATAGATACATTTTAGTAATGTAATCATAGTATGAACAAAAAACATACTAAGTATGGTACTGCAAATGGTGTTCTTGAGAAAGTATTAGATATATTGGTACATAAATTATGGTAGCATGTATGTTAAAGAGTTGGTTTCTAGTCGTAATTAAAGACCCATGCTACAAAATAAATAATTAATTATCTTTTTATTAGTGTTCAGTGTCAAAATCCATTCACTTTGTCTCATTTGGAGTTTATGATTTCCTCCCAGTGACTGAGCCTTGTGATGTGTTCTAATCCAAAGAAGATTAAGGTTTTGTTGTGTGGGTCTTTCTGGTTGTAATGTGTGGTAGCACTATTTAAAAGGGATTGAACAGAGCTGCAGAAATGCAATTTTGGCTGCAAGACACGTAATAAACTGCCAACGACGAAATCACCCTGGTCCAGAAACAGCTTGAAACCACTAATAAAATAAAAAGTCGCCCGAAGTGTAGAAACAGAAACCTATATCTGCTTGGGGTTAGGTCTCCTGTTTAAAGAGAATTTGTTATTTCCCTTATAGCAAGGATCTGCAATTACTACTAGAAACTAATTCTTTATCATACAAGTTCCCATAATTTCTGTACCAATATCTCAAATACGTTCTTAATGCTCTCTGCATCTTTGGTCAATCCCTTTTGAGTAGTGCATGATGTGTTCTTATTTAATTTTGCTTTCCACTTACCATGACTGTCACTTGCATCATGTGGTTCAAACAATGTGGTGCGTCTGTATCACTGCAACCATAAGTAAGTCTATACTGTGGACTAGGAAAATGCTGTTTCTAAATTCCTTATAGTTTAATTTAACTCTAGATTTAAAAGCACTGTTGGACTTGACCCTCTTCGGAGGGCCACCCCTTAACATTTTGCCTTCAACCCTACTATTTTTGCTGAATTTGTTTATGTTGGTCTTCAGAATTTGTGCAATTTACCACTGCTAAACAGTTTTAAAGGGCTTGTGCTCACTCGCCAAAACGCGGCGACATTGACTTACACCTATTGACATATTTAATTTACGTATTAGACCTCAGTAAAGTGGTATACCATATACCAAGGGCATGTCATTTGAATGCTAACAGTGGGCCTGCAGCACTTATTTGTTCCACCCACTTAAGGAGCACCTTAGAATGTGTTGCAGGTCTGCCATGGAAACCTGAATGCAGTTTTAAACTGCCAATTCGACTTGGTAATATAACTCCCTTGCAAAGCCTTACATTGTATTGCATACATGTCACCCCTAAGGTAGGCCCTAGGCAGCCCATAGGGCAGGGTGCATTCTAACTAAACCGTAGGACATGTACGTTTAAGTTTTACATGTCCTGGTAGTGAAAAACTGCTAATTGTGTCTTTCCCTACTGTGAGAACTACTCTCCCATAGGATAACATTGGGTTGACTTATCACATTTAATAAGTACTAACCTTTGATTGGGAAAAGGTAAACATGTCATGTCTAGTGTTTGAGAAATTGCATTTTAAACCCTCTTTAATGGTAAAGTCGAATATTAAGTTAGAATTTTGAAAATGCAATTTTTAGACAGATGGCATTTTCCTGCCCTAGCTATTTGGTGCCTGGAGCCTATTCCTGGGTCACATGATGGGCGTAGTTGGCAGCTGGACTTTGTGTATACCTCCCAGACAGCCACACAATAGGGAGTAGGTGTGCCTGGATTGGCCAACACGTTCAAGATGGGGGCAGAGCTGGGCACAGCCCCACTTGCAATTGAATAAGCTGTGTTCCGCCTTCACACAGAGGACTTGCCACCACTGCAATGTTCATGCAGCCAGCTTGGAGCCAGGGCAGGGGAGGCAATAAATTTCACGAACTTCAAAGAAAATTCTCCAGAAACTTTTCCTAATTCAAAGAAGGCACCAGGTATAAGAATCGGACCATAGGAACCACTCTTCAATTCACTTTCTGGACCTACGGAAGAACTCTAATGTCTGATACTATGGCCTTCTGTGTACTCAACAAGACTGTTTTCTGCACCTGTAAGGACTGCTTTGCTGACTGGAGCGTGCCTTGCCCCCTCAGATGCCTGCCCTGCTACTTGAACCCTGTTTCACTGCCTGAAAACAGGACTACCAAAGTGACTCCAAGGACTATTTGGCTGGACTCCTGATCAGAGCTTTATGGACAGGAAAGGCTACAACCATATTGAAACAGGTACTGGATCCAGCATGAGTGAGTTCTAACCCCACAAGTAGTGATCCTTCAGTCCTGGGCCCTTGGTGGAGGTGCTAAATGTGCCCAGATAGCCAAAAGCCACAACTTGGGACATTTTTTGCTAAAAACTGCTCTAAGAACTGAGAGGAGACCAGGTGCACTGCCATCGGCCTGACTTTACAACATCTCCCACTACATTCTTTTCCGGAGCAGCAAACCATGTTGAGGGGTACTTTTGCCAAAGGGGTATCCAGCCTCGTGGAACTCTTGTCGGCTACAGCGTCCAGCCTCGTCCTGCAGGAGATTTTCAATTTCCAAAAAACAGACTAAATCTGAAAGCAGAAATGTTCACCGTAAATTTTTTCAGAGGCTCCCTAACGATGACGCCTCTTCCTAGGATGCCAATTGCAGTCTTGCCCAGCTGAACTTTACCTTCCCAGACAATGTTTTTGTTCACATTTCTCCTAAGGTAAGCACCATCCGGGCCCAATCCACTCTTTGTATCCGATTCGTGCTTCATGGAGGTCAGCAATTTTTTATTTTACTATGACTTGGTCTTGCATGACTAGATGTCTGTGGTTGTAGATTTGATCTTTTAGGTACATGTTTTTACCTTAAACTTTTAAAATTCATAACTCTGGTTGCACTGGTTGGATTTTTATTGTGTTGGTGGCAAATGAATTATTAAAATGTACTCTATTCTTCTAAATTGGTGTTTGGATTTTTCTTGTGTTGTGTTTCCACTTTATTAGTTTGTTTGCTCCATAAATACTTTACACATTGCCTTTAAGTTAAGCAAGCTTAACTGTTTTGTGACAAGCTACCAAAAGGTTGAGCACAGTGCTGCACCCTGTCAGAGATTGTGGCTGTTGCTTGAGCAGTTTTAGCAAGCCATTCATCCAACAACCCAATTTCACGCAAGTATACTACAAAGCTCTAGCACAACTGATGGATGAGCTGCACTCTTTAAGTTTGGTTGCTTCTAAATAGAACACTAGTTATGATTTACTTTGGGTTGCCAGAGATGACTTCTTAGTCCCGTTTGGGTTCCTTTGAAATTATTGTGTTATGACCCCCTAAAAGCCCGTCATGTAGCACTAAGACGTTCGGAGCAAAAGACTCAGGACTACAGTTTATCAAAGAACCAGCAAAAGTTCCCCACCTTGGTTTAGTCACTCTTCCTCTATCTAGTTCCCTTTTTCTTGGTGTCTATTACATTCTATGCATATGCCTTCCCCTATGCTCCCATACAATACACACACCATTCACCTGACCATTCACCCTCAACTCCAGAACACAGCAGGAACTGGTATCCTTTAACATCAGCATTTTCAGACTTCTCATTGAATAAACTGTAATTGTATTCTTTCCTGTGTCTCTCATACTCCTACCCATGTGCTAGGACTTTGAAAATGTATCTTTTGACTTGGCCATAACTTTTGTTCAGCGAATAGTGTAACTGGATACCTAACTGCCACTAACCCCCAAACAAAAAACAAAATGTTAAATGGACTATCTCACTTTATCAAGAGATAGAACGTGCTGCATTTTCTTCATAACAAACATGCTGATGTTGGTCTACTCCAGGAGACCCATTTATCTCCCTTCAAATCCTCTGATCTGAGGTCTGGGAGGGTACTTGATAAGCAAAAGCATAATGATAAATGAACAAGCAGGGGCTTAGCTTCAGGGGGTTGTTACACCACCCCTAAAAATGTATTCTGTAGGAAATATTTAGGTACAAGTGCTTTTAGTCAGATATGATTAAGTGTCTGTCACCATTTCACCTGGATTTTTTACATGCCCACACTCCCACACTGACAAAAAGACATGAACACACACTTTCTATTTTCTCTGTTTTAAAGGCCTTAAAATGTTGATTAGTTTGAAACATATTGTGTCTTAAGTACGTCTAACAATTTGTCCTCCTCTCTCGTTCCACGCCCCTTAAGCGCCCCTTAAGCGCCCCCTTATGTCTTGCTTCTCATATACTGTAATTTTTACAGGATAATCCAGGATGACAGTTGGGAAATCTGAAGCTCACCCTGCCCCAATCTTACTGCCCAAGCTACACCCCTTTGCATAAGGAGCTCCACCCACCTCCACCAACTGTTCCAAAAAACATGGGCTCACTATTCTGAAACATACTTAAAGATGCACACAGACATATCACACGCACCAGTTATGCTGCTGAATGGAAGCATTTTGTGCATTACAGTACTCAAAACAACATTCATCCACTAATCCCCATGGTGCAGGATATCAGCGGTTATCTCCTTCAATATCAAACATCAGGTCTGGTCTATACCTCAATCAGGTTACATCTAGCCACTATTGCGGCATTCATGTAAACCAGAGAACGTTCTTCTCTCTTCTGAAGGCCTCAATAGGTTCATCCTACCCAGAATCTTATCTGTCCCTTCTTGGAGCCTTAAGATCATCCTTACCAGATTGATGGCTCCACTCTTCGAGCCCATAAATTCATGTCCTATTCAATTTCTCTCATGGAAGGTTGCCCTCTTCAACGCAATTACCTTTCTGAGATACATGAGTTAACTGAAAGCTCTCATGCTTCGAGAACCCTTTTTACAAGGATAAAGTGGTTCTTAGGACTAATCCCAAATTCTTACCCAAGGTGATCTCCGCCTTCCATCTCAATTAATCTATTGAGCTCCCAGTCTTCTTCCCACAACCCGACTCAGAAGCTGGAAATGGCACTTCACCCTCTGGACGATAAACATGCTCTACTGTATTAAATTTAGAGACCAAATTATTCTCATAAGGTACAACAGATATTTGTAAGCCTTCTCCAAACCTCATGAAGGACATGCCATTTCAAAGGCAGGAATAACCAAGTGAATGGTCAAGTGCATCCAAACCTGTTACACTAAAGCTAAAAGAAACCCTACCCTCCCACCTCTGACCACATTCCACCCACAAGCAGGGAACTACTATGGCTTTTCTTGGAACTATTCCCAAAACAGACATTTGCAAAGCTGCCACTTGATCCACTCCACACACTTGTATAAAAGATTATTGTGTGGCTGTACTATCAATAGAACAAACCAAAGTTGGTCAGACTGTCCTTGGAACTTTGTTTCAAATCTGTGACCCATCCACTTGCGTTTTAACCACTTACAGCAGGTCTGCTTTTCAGTCTATGCACAGCATGTGTATCCACAGCCACATTTGATTTAAAAGGAATATGTTATTTGGCCTGTAAACATCTGGTCGTTCCAAGCTTTGCTGTAGATTCACTTGTGCTGACTTCCACCCTCCTCCCAGGAGCCAGTAACTGATGCAGGCTTTTCTCTTTTTTATGTGTTTTTTCTAATGCATGGTCACTGTTCAGTTCTATGCACACTACTCCTTAATTAAACCCACCCTTTTGGCAATAAACAATCAAACAATGGAGTTGATGTCCACGCACATCTTCACCTAAAGGAGTAGTCACTTTGACCTTGTGACTTGAAAGACTTCTTAGAAAAACAACTTGCAACGTCCGAGCCCAACACTAGATGGCAGGACTATGCACTGTATATCTACAACCACACACACTATGAACATAAAATGATCATGCTACCAGTTATGCTACAAAAAATTAAACTATATTTAGTATTTACTTTTGCACTTACCGTTCCTTACATAATCTTTTTTTAAAAAGTATGTTCTTTCCACGCATTCTCATCTACACATTTTAACATAGCCTAGTAGACCATAATGCAATTCAGGAGATACTGGTAGCTTCATATTAATTCCTAATACAGAGTACAGAGTTCAGAAAGACAAGAAAGTAGGTCACACACCTTAAAAAGAAATATTGAAAAACATCTTGTTCTGTATCTTAGACAGACAGTGGAAACCGGAAACCTGAGCTCAAATCCTACCTTCCTCTACTTGACCAAACAATGATTTTATGCAAAACAAATTATAACTGATCCTTATTTTCATTAACTGACGAAATTAGGCACACAACTGATTAATTTTCTAGAGTCTGCATGATATACAGAAAATCGCTCATACAAAGTTTGGTAGACTACAGAGACGATCCATATATAATGACGTTGATTCCTTCCACAGCGCACACAGCAAAATTAATTGTGACGTCTCTCACTCATGGCAAAATCACTTACGATTATATTGATTCTGATTAAGTAGATATTTTATTTTACATTTATCAATGGTATAAAATAGGCACAAACAATGAATAAATCCTGACCCTATTTAACAAGATACTTAGCATAATAGTGTTCAGCAGTGTGCCAAAAATGCAGTTTGCCTTTGGCACCACTACAGAGTGAAGCCAGTACTATATCGGTTTAGAACCGCAGTCTGTGTTATTGAAAATGTTTATCAATATCAACAAACATAAGACTTTTTTTGGGTGTTCACCTAATTTGTGTTGAACATTCCCCAGATACCCCAGTAGTAAAACACCTTTACCCTTTCTCATATTTATGACTGGGGGCAAATGCCAGTATTTTGCAGATTTACAGAAGTATTTAGTGCAATCTTGCCAGGAAATATCCACAGATCCTGACTTTGCAAATTTAGATCTGCAATGTCCGTGTCAAAATTCCAGATTTTGCGCATTTGATTTCCACTTTCATGTGCATATTATTTTGTACAATGGGCCAGAATTGTACAAATATGTTTCAACTTTAGAGTAAAAATATTTTAAGAGCTATTTTTTACACAATTCATCACAGATATATACATTTTACTCTGTGGTAGTTTTATTTAACTGAAGGTCTAAAAGCTAATGTAGGGAGCATGGTAACATGAATGTAACAGCATTTTAGTTTCTATGTGCATATCATATATGAAGGATTTAAATGCCACGTGAGTTGTTACTCTCCAAGGATTTATATTTAGTTGCATTTTTGTTTCCGAAAACAAAAAAGTGGTCCTGTACGGTAGTGTCTTTTTTAAACAAACTATTTTTACTTGATCCTCTTCTACCTTATGTATGTTCTATACTTAGGAGAATATTGCGTTTTTGTTTTCAAGAGTATTACATTATTTTAGGAATCTGCTTATCAAGAAATTCACAGCTCAAATGTAGGTTATATTTTAGAAACTTGAATGGTTTTCTGAAATGTACAATGGATACAAATATTTACATTCACAACATTGGTTTAATCTTTTTCAAAAGTTGATCATTAATCTTTAAACTTTCCTCGTGGTTGTACTTCCATGGGTATACTGAGCCAGAATTTGTATTCACAAGTACTATTACAGGGCACATGCATGGCACAGAGCTAATATTAAATTATAGAAAAAAGGTTTAACACTTACCACCCACGGTTTATCACAAAAGTTGTATATTGACTCTAAGGAGTTGACACTTGGTATTCCAGCATACTGCATTCCAATAATTAGGTTACGATAGTCTTCATTCTCAGCCATACTATATGAATGTTGCCGAATAAGAACAAAGTCGGGTCTGAATGATCTAAAAGGATAAATAATTAACATAAAAATAGCTGTTACAAGTAATTATAAATTATGTTTATGATAATACTGTAGGATAGGACAGTAAAGTGAACAATACCTTTACATTACTTTGGCTATTAACACCTTAGACGTGCCCCACTAGGCTTTTTTACCACAGCCCCTAAGAATTGCCCATAAAGCTGTGCTGCACTCCCAGTAAGTTGCATTATTATTAATGGTGTTAGCACAGCACATATGACTCAAAATAGAGGAGCTATTTGAAAGAACAAATGGAACAATTAAAAATGACTAGCAAAACGTTGGAGATGTTCTTGGTTTGTGACTGAATTATTACTAGATAAAAACTGCAGCCAATCAAATAAAATACATGGTAAAAATATCCTCAGGAAAAAAACTTTAGATTAGATTACAAAATGGAACAGACAGATACTGATTAAGACACAGTGCTGCATAAAATATTTAACGTCCGATCTCTCTGCTTCCCTACCCAGCTAAAGTTCTCAAGAAACCTATCACCTAGCAGCTCCCCTAATTCCTGGAACAAAACCACCTAATGGATGCCTCTCAATCAGGATTCCTTGTCAACCACAGCACTGAGACCACGCTGATTGATGCCATGGACTACATCAGAACACCCCTTGACCTTGGAGAAATGGTGGCCCTAATCCTCCTCTACCTCTCCGTGGCATTCGACGCAGTCCCCCACAACACCTTCATCAACAGACTCTACAACATAGGCATACGACAACACGCCCTCAAGGGGATCTCCTCTTTCCTTACAAGGTGCACACACAGCATCTGACTGTGTCTCGTCACCTCCACACCCAAAGACATCATATTTTTATATGTTTTAATCCTTTTGGTAAAGATAGAATTTTGCTTTGACAACTGTAATTGTTAATACATTTGGTAGTTTTATGACTTAATGCTTGATGGATGCCATGTGGCAAAGGTTGCTCTCAAAACAGTAGGCTTGATTTGGTTATGGCACAGGGCAATGACAAAGGTTACAGGCCTGGTATTATTATCGCAAAAAAGGCATGACAAAGGCATTTGTCCAAGCTTAAATATTGTGAAAAACACTTGCTGAAGTCAATAGGCTTTTTATGATGGATTGTTATCACACTGTGTTATAGACTGCAGACAGATCTTGTGTTGTATGAAATATCACAAATTACCTTGGTAGGCAAGGATTTTGGTGTTGATCATTCCCTCTGAGAAATCCTGTGGGTAAATGATTTGCACTGTAATAATGCTTTCTAGAATAATTTTGTTAGGCTTGCATTTATTCCTCCTTTATATGAGTGTAATTTACAGTCTTGTTCCCTCTATGAAAGCATACAGCATGAAGGAATGGGTCAGCCCACTTCAGCCATTTGTACTTTTCCTCTTTGCGACTTTAAGTAACTGTGAAAGACACTCACTTGACACTTATGACAGTCTACCACATGGTGGCACAGTTTGTCTAATTTAGGGATGAGCACAAAAACAGATGTTTATTAATTTAACCTACATTAAAAATTACTAATACCTGCTGCACAAGTCATTCTTATAACTACTGGTGGCCTGTAATTGTCTGACTTGTCATACTTGTAGGAGTGTGATAGTTAGTAGTAGTGTTGGCAGAACTGGCAGGGCAATGGGTAACGTAAGCTGTAGTGGCCTCCTGATCAGGGTCCTGGCACTTATTGCTTTACAAACTAAGCACTGTCCCCTTTAATTTCTCCCCTTCTCCCATTTTAACTTACATTTGTTAGAGCACATTACAACCACTCAGACAGTGCAAAATAATCACTTGGCTGCTCTTAATTTCATATGCAATTCGTTGCATCTTGAGTCTACACTATGCACAATACAACTCCAAGATGGCCGCCTGCTGTTATGTTTAATATTGATGGTTATCGCAAGAACATGCATGCCATGTTTAGGTGGCAGCATGTTTTCTTTTTTACACTAATTATTTTAATTTATCTTGCATGCTTACAAATTTGTTGTGTAGGTTTTAGTGTGGTTGTATAGCCGGGTGGTTACAAGAACTAATTGGTGGGTGGATAAATGATGAATGCATGCAAGGATGAGTGATAGGGTGTGATATATGATGATTTATTAAGTGCCTAAACCCATCAATCAGTGAAGAGACACTTTTATTTATAAGCAACACCTACAGGCGATATCTTCATGTGTGTGCTACTTTAGCAGTTCTGGTTCATTCCTTTATTGTAAAACCTCTGTGTTTTGTGGGCATGCTCGCTGTGTACGTTTTGAAATTTCTCTCTGTAATATTACTTTCTCTGTTGAATGAAGAATTTGAGTGGGGGCAATATTTTATAATCATTTCATGAGTTTGATATTCAATGTGGAAAAGGTAGTGACACTATCCTATTTGTGGTTAGAGTTTTTTTTTAATCCGGGTCGGTGTAGGAGATCACAATTTACATACAAAGCTCATTTGAATACTTATATAATTGTTCTTTCAATGTAAACTCTGCACTGCAATTTCCACTTTATCACTGCCACATGCCCATAATAGTCATTAAGCTAAGTTCAGGTTCTCCTTAACAAACGAATTTGCCTACTGAAATATTTTAGTACAGACTGGTTGGTTAATGGCTATTGTATTTCTAGTCTGATGACTTTCTCCGTTAGTCTTGAGCATGGTTTCCCCTTAATGGGTAGCTCAACGAAATAGTTTTGGAATAGTTCTAATCTGTTGTAAATTTAAGATAGGGACTACATTGATTGTGTGCCACTTATGAGAAGAATAATGCAAACAATAAGACCCTATCCAGATCATGAGCGTGTTATCTATACGACATTGTCTTGTGAATGCATTCAAGAGATAGTATATGGTGTCTTACTCAAATGTAGCCTTCAGTACATTTGCAACATTGTGTTTGATTGTTACTGTCACTCCTCCTAAAGTCTGCCTCTCTGATCTTATAGTGTTTTCTTATGTGTGACAAAATCATTGGTCAAGGCCATTTTAGCACGAGCTGCCGAACATTCCGATAATACTGCAAGTATGAGTCTCGATATGTTGGTGTATAAATTACAATGCGTCAAATGTGGTGAGTATTTCCTATGTGCACTCAAATGGATGACTATCCATTATATTAATAGCCAGCAGTGCTTGACTCTCATATGAAGGACCTATAAATTGTCAGTTTGACAGTTTGCCTACTTTTTTTTCCTGTTTAACTCTCATAACATTTTAGAGTTCACATCTGAATGAACTGTTGTCATGTTCTTTGGTATGTTATATACTGTATGGGCGCCTTCTTATCCATATACTGAATGCATTAATTTATTGATGGGTTAAAGCAGAGTGGGGAAGATCGTCATAAAGTTATTTGGAGTTGTACACATGCCAGATATAAGCTGCTTTGGCATTCACAATTTTAGCAATAAATATGGAAATGAGCACACATTTAACCATGTAAACTTTTGAGAGGAATATGATTATCAGAAAATGACTATTAGAAATGGAGTCACTAGCTGGCAGAGATGAGCACCCTGTCCAAGTGTGGACCACCACCCTAGTGAGGTAAAGTCAGATACACACCCTAAAGTAACCTGTGCTCACCCTCTGGTAGCTTTGAACAGAGCCGTTACGCTTAACTTAGAAGGCAATATGAAACTCGTTAGATACAGTAACTCAGTGAACACACCACAAAAAGACTCCAAACAGGTTTAGAACTATAGAGAATATTTATCTGAGTAAAACAATATCAAATAAAAGAATTCAATCAGTAGAAGTCAACATATGCATTTTTGAAAAAATAATTAAATGCCAAAACAGTGCTTAGAAGTTAATAGTGCTAAAGGTTACTTGAAGTTGTGATACAAAAGGGGTACATCTAAAAAGTCAGGCTGACCATGATGGAGCGTGGGTGGGATAAAGTTCCATACAGGTCCTGCTGAAGTTTTACCTTCTCAAGTTGAGCCAAGAGTCCCTTTGGCTGGGAAAGAGTTCACAAGGAGCACAGTGAGCATCGCTGGTGGTGGTCCGCGGGGCGTGAAGGGCCTCCGGGCAATGCAGACAGACAGGCTGCGGCCTCGCAGTTGTGAGCAGAAATCTTGCTGTGCGAAGAGATGAACTTGCTCCCGCGCGCGCTGATCCTTTGAGCAAGCGACATGGTTCCAGAGCGAACAGACTTGTTTGCGGTTGCAAAGTGCCAAAAAGCTTGATTTAAAGGGGTCAGGAGCTGTTGATCATGAAAGCAGCTTCAGAACCTATTTATGACGGACAGAGCTTGGAGGGGGCACACCAGGCAAGGGTAGGACTCACAGAAAGCAGATTTGTAGAAAGTCCTTTGGGTCCCTGATACTTCGGAAAACAGGATGCAAACCAGCAAGCCATTGGAGCACCTCTGGATTCAGTCCTTGGCCTCAGCAGGGCAGAGAACAGCAGGCAGCAGGGCAGCTCAACAAAGCATACACGCAGTTCCTCAGAACAGTCAGTCACAGAAGAGAGGCAATCCTTCAGCACTGAAGGGTTCTTTCCAGGTCCAGTAGGATAACGATTTGATAGGGCCAGAGCTCTGGTGCTTGTACCCAAAAGTGCATTTGATGCATGGGGTGACTTCAAAGGAACCCTCTGAAGTGCACAAGGATACCTGCCTGACAGGCTAACCCTGGGGGTAAATCAGTGCATTGTGGAAGGACAGGACGAATCCTATTCATATGTAAGTGTGAGCCACCTCTCCCCCTTCCTGCTTAGAAAGGCTATCAGTATGCTGTCTAGAGGGGATGCACAAAGTGTAGCTGTCACCTAGCCAAGACATGTATTGGAGTCAGACTGCAAAGCACACAGTAAGTGCAGAGAAATGTCCACTTTCTAAAAGTGGCATTTCTAAAATGGTGATGTCAAATCCAACTTTACAATTAAAGAGGATTTATTACCACTATTCCAAAAGACATTTAACATGGAGTAGCTACTTCTTTCCAATCAAGGATTACAGCTTGAAAGGTGTTTTTAGGAATCCCTAATACTAGCCTATGGACAGAGTAGGCCTCACAGCAGTGAAAAAAACGAATTTAGCTGATTGCCACTGTCACATGTAAAACTTAAAAGTACATGTCCTGCCTTTCAGTTACACAGCACCCTGCCCTTAGTGTCACTTAGAGCCTTGCTTAGGGGGGCTTTCGTGTAATAAAAGAGGAGTTTAGGTAGGACACAGCAACAGGATGCGGACTGCTGCATGTGGAAATGAAAAGAAATATACATTACAGTGCTTGAGAATGTGAGATATAGTCTTCTTTTTAAGCTTTTGTTCAAAATAATTAAATAGCGCATCTTTACAGGACAAATTTGACAGCTTCACACTTGTGTACATGTGTCCATGTCTAATTAAAATACAGTTTCTGGCTTTCTGGCATTTCCCGGCGAGACAGCTGCTTTTAGGGCCGGTTGGATTGCTCTGATCCATCCCTAAAGTTTCTAACCCAATATATTTGGCTGTTCTCTCTACCTAACCCAATGGCACTTACGCCCCCTAAAGACACCTGCCCTCAGCAACGGCTGACAATCTCTCAGCTGAATGTAAGATCTCTAGCTAAACACTATGGTGAAGTATATGATCTCATTGAGGAGAACAAATTGGATATTTTGTTCCTTACCGAGACCTGGCTACAGGACGACATGACCACAGTCCTTAATTTGGCCGTGCCGCCCGGTGGAAGAGGTGTGGCGCTGCGGCCAGGGCGACTGACGCTGGAATCTGGGGATCACGGTTCGATCCCCGGCTCCGGCGGCAGGTTAGCCCAGCACCATGCGACTCTGGGCAATAGCTTGCTTAATCTTCCCGATGGCCCCCAGCGCCTAGAGACCCTAACGGGTGATTGTGCGCTATACAAATGTGGATTATTATTGGTGTGATTGTCAACTCTCGCTACCCTTGCCTTTTCACTAAAGTTGATATTGAAGAATGCGAATATGCTCGCTTTAGCATCCTGGTAAATTCGCATCTGACCCTTTCTGGAATCCTGGTGTATAGGCCCCCCTGGGCAAGACGGTAGTTTCACAAATGCTCTTTTGGAAACAGTGCTTTCATTGGCTGTAGGAACTGCACATTTTAGCATCTTTGGAGATTTGAATCTCCATTTTGATCTTACCTTAGACAAAAAGATTAGCGGTCTGCTAGCAGATCTAGCAGCATTTCAACTGCACCAACTAGTTACGAGTCCCACCCATAGAGGTGGACATTTACTAGATCCCATCTTTTCTAATATGGAAGCGGTGGTAGTAGATGCCCCTATTCCGGTCCCTTGGTCCGATCATATGTTGGTCGGCATGTCTCTACCCTTAAAAGAATCATCAGATGTGGTTACTAGTCAACCAGTATTTAAGCGCCCCTGGCGGAAATTACGTCTCGATGATTTTTACGCCCTGCTCAGAACAGATCCTCCCGAACCATTCGAGAATACAGAGTCAGGATATGAGATGTTCTGTACCTGGTTAACTCGGGCTCTGGATTCTTTGATCCCGGCCAGCTGGATCAAAGGCCGCTCTGAAGAATCTAACCCATGGTTTAATGAGTCTCTAACTACCCTAAGGAAAACCTGTAAAAAAATCGAACGGAAATGGAGGAAAACGTACGATCCGGAAATAAAAGAGCAATACATTACCGCACAAAAAACTATCACAGAGCTATTTGTAAGACACGAGCTGCTTACTATGCCAAGGAGATCAGGCTTAGCCCGAATCCCTCAAAATCTATTTTTAAAATTCTGAAGGATCTCAGCGCCAAACAAGCCTCGACACCGGTGACTGTCTCTGAAACACACTGCGAAGAATTGGCTTCCTTCTTTGTAGAAAATGTGTGTGCAATTTATACATCCTTTCTGCCTACACTTTTACACAACCCTTTTAGTCCTGAGTCAATCACCAAACTCATGGTGATTCCTGAAATCTCCCATGATGAATTCATTAGACTATGTGGGAAAATCAAGTATGGCTCTCCTGCTGACCCCTTAAAACCTGCCCAATTTAGGGAGGCATCCGCGCTTGTGCTTAACCCTCTTCGCCAAATAATTAATTCCTCCTTTGAATCAGCCGTGATACCGGCAAGATGGAAACAGGCATGGGTATCTCCCATTATTAAAAAACCTACGTTGGATTCCACCAAACCTGATAATTTCAGGCCTATTTCCCTGTTCCCTTGGCCGGCCAAGGTGGCAGAATCCCACGGTAATAGCACTCTTACCAGCTTTCTTTGCTCTAACAATACTCTGGATGCCTCGCAGCATGGTTTCCAAACCTGTCACAGCACCAAGATGGCAATTTTGAGCATGACGGAACATATGCGGACCATCCTTGACTCTGGTCAAACGGCGGCACTGATCCTGTTGGATCTGAGTGCCGCCTTCGACACAGTCTCGCAAGCGGTTTTGTTACATAGTCTAGAAGAAGCAGGTGTCGGGGAACTCGCTCTGGGGTGGTTCAGAGCCTTTTTAACAGGAAGATACTTTCGGGTTTCCACTCCCTATTGAGCAGGGAGTCCCCCAGGGCTGGCACTCAGCTCTACGTTATTCAATCTTTACGTACAGCCACTGGCTGCGGTCGCTAAGCTATGGGATCTCCCATAATGGTCTCATACGCTGACGATACGCAGCTAGTGGTGACTCTGATGGAGGACTCCGCTTTGAGTGACACCAGGTTTAAGAGTGGCCTAACGGCCGTGGCTAATTGGATGACCTCTAATTATTTGCAGCTTAATGCGAGTAAGATGGAGGTTTTATTAGTGGGGAAAAACGCTTCTGCATGGTGCGAAAAATGGTGGCCCAATACTCTAGGGAACTTTCCCGACGCAAAATCAGAAGTGAAAAATCTTGGGGTCTGGATAGATTCCTCCCTCAGTCTTAGTACTCACACCAAGAAAACGGCAGCCACATGCTTTGGGATCCTACGGAATCTCAAACCTATTTTAAAAAATGTTGATCCTCCTACACGCTAGCTCATAGTGCAATCGACTATTCTCTCTCGCTTGGACTATGCAAGCTCCTTGTTGTTAGGGGCCAACCAGGCAGAGATTGGAAGAATGTAGCGGGTGCAAAATGCGGCAGCAAGAATTTTGGTAGGCCTCCCTCGCTCTCATCCGGCTGCGGGCACATTAAGTAAACTCCATTGGTTGCCTGTGGCTAAACGGATTCAATTTAAGGCTCTCTGTCTCTCATTCAAGATCCTAAAACTCGCGACTCCACCTATGCTCTGTTCGTTACTTACCCCGTATGTCCCCCGACGATCTTTGCGGTCAGAAGGCCAGCACCTTGTAGCGGTCCCTCGGGTGAAACGTTCTCGGATGGGCTGTCGCTCCTTCCGCTATCTGGCTGCTAAATTATGGAATGCCTTGCCGTCCCAGTTGCGTGGCTTAAATGATCTCTTGACTTTCAGGAAAGCCATTAAGACTTACCTTTTTCCCTCAGACTAGATCCTAGGGCTTGTCGTGTTAGGGCCTGCCGTGCTTTGTAGAGGCAGCTGCCCTCCTTGCTGTTTGACAGCGCCGGGACGCCCCTTTGCTTGGGCAGCTGAGCGCTATATAAACATTTGTAACATAACATAACATTTGCTGCAATTTGCACCATCTAGACGCATTTCATCTGAAATTGCCTTACACCCATGTTCCACTATCCATTATTGGGGTCAGGTTGTTTGATATACCCCCATGTCCCGTGCAATATGGGGCTGGTTGGAACATTTTTGCTGTGTGTGACTTTTTATGTGTGTGTGAAATCACTTAATTGCGTTTGCGTAATAACAAACGATTTTGCAAAACGTACACTATGTGAAATACAAAACAGGTGTTAAACGCTACATTTTAGCAGGAAATGGGCAGTTGCTTTCTTTTTGGAAGTGAGGATGCATGTCTCCCTACAAATTTTACAAAAATCATAAACAGCAACCGCTCACATTCTGGCTGTTTGCATTCTTTGTGCCCTCCTATGGTAAAATTATGCCATGCAGTTTAATGGCAGAATTTAAGGAATTTTGCACAAGTGAAACACAGTTTTCTGAATGTTATACTTTAAGGCAGTGGTTTTTAACTAGGGGACCCCTGGGGGTCTGTGATTCCTACTCAGGCCGTCTGTGATTGCTTAGAAAATTTAATAATAATAGATTAATAAAGTGTACATACATAAAGAAGCAAAATGTACAGCTGAAAACTTTAAAACAATCTGTAAATGTGAAGGAATTTTAAATTGAGGCAAAAATTAAGTTAGTAACCTCAGATTGATTTGTGGGATCAGTGCAACAAACATAATATAGATTGAATTATTATTGGCCTCAATTAAATTTATAAAATCTGCAAACTTTCCATTAAAATTACAATAAGTATTTTTTTCAATATTTTTGTGTGAATGAAAACAATATTTCATAATTTGGGCATTTGTTTGATGCATGCTTGTTTCAGTATTTGTGTGTATTGTTTTGCAGTTCAAATCATCGAGAACCCTTAGGCTGCAGTCCCAAGCTTCCAGTAATGACTAAGAGGGGGGTATTCGGATTGCAATAATGATTCAAAGGACCACCGCGGGTTCCACTAATGGTAAAGTGGTGGTTCACAGAAGTCAAAAGGTTAAGAACAACTGCTTTAAGATCTTTCCGAAGTTACTGGGTCCACGTAAAAAGGGCTCACCCTACATACAGTGTTTGGTTTAGAAATGTGCTGGTTTGTGAGAATCTTAAATGTTTAGGTTTGCTGTGCTGATTATTACCTGTACTACTATACACTCCCAGTCTTTAAGCACTAAGCCTGGGCTATTTTTCTATAAATGGTTGCACACAACTACAAGCTATAAATCAGAGTGCTTTAATTACACAGAGGGAAATACACAAGTACTGCCCTTTAAAATTAAGCACTTCATGGTTTGGACAGGAACAGGCTGCATAGACCTAAACTATGGGTGTCTAGTGTTTATTTATTGTCAATATGCATGGCTTAATGTTAGTAGACATTATCGATTAAGTTGAAACTCGGTTTAATCCTACTTTACATTTTAAGTTTTGTAATTACGTGAATAAGTAGATAGGTAAGCAAGTATATTCTCAGACTATTTACTTCGTCCAATATTGTAAAAATATGCGCTGCTTTCACAGTAAGGCATCGTAGTGTTAACTACGACTGTATACCGCCAAATTA
This sequence comes from Lissotriton helveticus, assembly GCF_964261635.1. NCBI lineage: Eukaryota > Metazoa > Chordata > Amphibia > Caudata > Salamandridae > Lissotriton > Lissotriton helveticus. The sequence goes on along the minus strand of NC_136070.1, from coordinate 1,062,466,375 downwards.
GAAGAACGTTGATGTGGTCTCTCTGGATCTGCAGCTACGTTTTGCTTCCTACCCTGGGAATCGAAAAGAAAATTGTGGGATGTGATTAGAGTGACAGGGGATTTAAGGTTCTTACTTATGACTGCATACAATACCGCTCCTCGTCCATCACTCAACGGCTCAAAGAGGTGTTGAAGAAATTCAATTATGAAATATGGAATAGTTAAAGGATAAGTATCAGGTGTATGTTATCAGCCCGACTGCTCTGATTGATGTATACTATTGTCAGTCTATTAATGTTGTGTCGTAGGAGATGTTCCTTCCGATATTAAATTGAAGCTAGATATCCAAATTGTTGTTTTTATTTTTGTATTTATTTGATAAACATTCATATAACTGTGAACCAGATAAAAGCTTCAGAATGCGAGTTATAAGACAGTACCTAGACGAGAGAAATACAAAACAGACTGGTATAAAAAGGCAAGAGGTAACATGAAACAGTAGTAAATCACAATGTAAGTTTGAACAAGCATTGGAAATGCAATAGGTCTTGGATTTTTTGAGTTAGAGCTAATGGCATTGTAAATGGCAATGTCTTTTAGCCATGTGTTATGGAGTGTATGCATGTGGTGTGTAGTAGAATCATGTGGCTTGGATTGGAATTGTATCAATGGTGGCATGCTGCGCTTTAAATGAATATGTTTAAAAGTAAAGTGCACCAAATTGCGATTGCTAAAATAGTTAATTGTGGATGCGTTATCAATTGATGTGTGCACTGATGGCTGGTGGTGTGGTGTGCCTGTAGAAATTGTGCACTGATGGCTGGTGGTGTGTGTGCCTGGTGGAAGCGTGCACTGCCGGCTGGTGGTGTGTGCCTGGTGGAAGCCTGCACTGACGGCCGGTGGTGTTTGTGCCTGGTGGAAGCGTGCACTGCCGGCTGGTGGTGTGTGCCTGGTGGAAGCCTGCACTGACGGCCGGTGGGGTTTGTGCTCGGTGAAAGCGTGCACTGACGGCTGGTGGTGTTTGTGCCCGGTGAAAGCGTGCACTGACGGTGTGGTTGTGTGTGTGGTTGTGTGTGTGGTGGTGAGTGTGTGGTGGTGAGTGTGTGGTGGTGAGTGTGTGGTGGTGTGTGTGTGTGTGTCTGTGTGTGTGTATTGTGGTGTGTGTGGTGTTATGTGTGTGGTGTTATGTGTGTATGTGTGTGGTGGACTTAGTTCGAGTTTTCGTACCCAGCAAATTCACACACTGCCCCTACACACTCACAGACTGCTCACCCTACACACTCACACAATGTTCACCCTGCACACTCACACACTGCTCACCCTGCACACTCACACACTGCTCACCCTACACACTCACACACAAACTGCTCACCCTACACACTCTCACACTGCTCACCCTGCACACTCACACACTGCTCACCCTACACAATCTCACACTGCTCACCCTACACACTCACACAATGTTCACCCTGCACACTCACACACTGCTCACCTTACACACTCACACAATGTTCAACCTGCACACTCACACACTGTTAAACCTGCATGCTCACACACTGCTCACCCTGCATGCTCACACACTGCTCACCCTGCACGCTCACACACACTGCTCACCCTGCACACTCACACACTGCTCACCCTACACACTCACACACTGCTCACCCTACATAATGCGAAAAGACCTAGCTCTGCCCTTTGGCCTGCATTGTAATCGTACAGTAGGTTGTGAGTAGTTGAGCTTGTTTGGTTGAGGCGTCCCCTCCTTGCTGCTCCCCTCACAGAGGGCCGGCTGCCTCCATGAAGCTCCCAAGACACGTGTTCAGCTGTTCTTTGTTTTAGCTCCTGTGTGTCAGTGCACCGTGTAAGCGCACAAGCATACTCTGCTCTCTCTGGAACACTCACATTGCTGAGTCACTCTCACTCTGCTGACACTCTCACTCTGCTGTCTCACTCTGCTGTCACTCTCACTCTGCTGTCACTCTCACTCTGCTGTCCCTCTCACTCTGCTGTCCCTCTCACTCTGCTGTCACTCTCACTCTGCTGTCACTCTCACTCTGCTCTCACTCTCACTCTGCTCTCACTCTGCTGTCACTCATGCTGTCTCTCTCACTCTGCTGTCACTCACACTCTACTGTCACTCACACTCTACTGTCACTCACACTCTACTGTCACTCACACTCTGCTGTCTCTCACACTCTGCTGTCACTCACACTCTGCTGTCACTCTCACTCTGCTGTCACTCTCACTCTGCTGTCACTCTCACTCTGCTGTCACTCTCACTCTGTAGTAGCATTAGTACTGAGCGGTTGTTGGTGGAATATTGTCCTGAAAATGAGCTACAATTTGCAGGAGACAGGCAGTGGGTACGATACAGATGAGGTGGCTTGTTCTGGAAGCTCCTGTGTGTCTGGCATATCCCCCAGCTATCTCACACTGTCTCTTTTCTGCTTTGGATTACAAGTTCGCATTTTTGGAAACCAGCATCAAAGCACTCCACAAAAAAAAAAATCGCCCTGCACACTCACACTGCTGGCCCTGGACACCCACATACTTGATCACCCTGCATACTCGCGTACTGATCACCCTGCATACTCAAACACTGCTCACCCTGAAAGGTCTCGCATTTGTTAAAGTTGGAGCTATTGGCATTGTAAATGACAATGTCTTTTATTCATTTGTTTTGAAAACCTGCAAGCGCCGAATAAACACGCACTTTGTATTTATAGTCCTTGCTTACGAGAAGCAAGGCTTGCAGTAAAGGAGAATGCCAGCCTTGCTCCTCATAAGCAAGGACTAGAAGTACAAAGTACTTGTTTAGGCACAGCTTGCAGGTTTTCAAACGCCTAAATAAAAGGCATGGTCATTTACAATGCCAATAGCTCAAACTCTCGCAAATGCGAGACCTATTGCATTGCAAATGCTTGTTTAGATAAGCAACTGTGGAACCAAACACGTGAAAGGGAACTTAAAGTGGCTTCAGTGGCTCCATACAAAAACGAACCACTGTAACCTCAGGACCACCTTCTCAGCTTCAACCTCCTACCCGCTGCTGTTCTCCATTCCACACTGAGTCTTCACTCTGAGGAATCCCTTCTTGTAGAGTATTAAGTTTCTTTGTAAGTAAGTTTGCACTATGTAAACCACACACAAGCTAAGTAACCAGTGACAGATCGTACAAAAGCAGTGTTGGGGGTATAAGCTTAGGGAAGGTGTGGTCCTAACCCCACAGGCGTATGAAGAACAGTTGAAACTGGACTCACAGCTTTTGAGTGAAAGTATTCTGGATGGAAATGCAGTACACAAAGAAAGTAACCATTTAATTTCTAGCTTTTTTGTCTCGTTACAATGGTCTTACCATGGAGAAAAATAGAATTTTATTTGCATCAGAATAGCAATTTTCTATTACTTTTCAGTCAAAACGGATAACTGTAAATACCATGTAACCACGACTTGCGCTGGAGGGCAATAAAGAATAGTATATTTACTATTCCAACACCTTCCCTACTATCCACGGGGACTGGTGTTAGAATAGTAAATTATACTATTCACTATCTGCGCCCCCCCCAACGCAAGTCGTGGTAACGACTTGCGTTTTTAAAGACGCGTTGTAAAAGCACGCGTTGAAACGGTACGCGTTGTACCGTCATACATCCGTTGGAGAATGGCCACATCAAGACTTCAGGGATACCTTTGCTTACATATCGGACAGCAACCATCGCATTCCACCCTAAAACAGGCAGTCGTTCACCAAAGTGATATATTGTTTTTTTTTCCCTGTAGTGCTTGTTACCAGATTCGCAGGTTCATTAAACTGCACAGAGCAGGATCATTACTCAGGGGATTCTTAGGGTACGACCAATAATCCACGTTAACTTTTCATCCCTGCAGTTTACAGTACCCACTCTATTGTTAACTCTGGGGAACTAAGACCCTTTGCTCTGGGGACTCATAATTAGGTCCTGAAGGGTACTCAATTAGTTTACCTTGAAAGGGTGAAGAACCAAGTTGCTACTCACTCACATCGAAACCTGTGAGCAGTAAGTTTCACCTATTTCAGCAATAAATGCACTAAACCAGTCAGCTGTCAGATGATTAACTGAGTACTACACTATGACCCAATTAACTTAAGTTTTAACAGGTTGGTTGCCATCAGATTGTGCGGTTTCATAGCTCTGAAAATGTATATAACGCATACTCATTTCATTGACCTTGAAATGATGAAATTACCAGTGGTGGACAAAAAAAAGAAAATCAGAAAAATATAATCTGCAGAAACATGAAGATATTTTTGTGGGAAAGGGTCAAATCTGTAGTGAGGATGGAGAATAGTCCTCCTAATGTTTCTTAGACCGATGCGAAAAATAAAAGTATATAAAACTGCGCCCACTGTGTGTCTCAAGGAGCCCTACAATTCTAGAACGTAAGGCAATATATAACTTGGGTCTCTCCTCCCTTGTAAATAGCTCTCTTTAGCTACAATGTGTGCATGCGGATGTGAAGGCCTCCATCTTGATCGCCTATCTCCTGTTCCCACACTTAGGTCAACAACTTTTTATGGGCTTTTGAAAGGTTATTTGCACCCTTGTCGTTTTCCTAGGAAAACCTTTGCGTTCATGCCCACCCAAAATCGTGCCGTGTTAGAAGAGCCAGGGTGACTAGGGCTGGACAGCAGGGCCGGCGCTAGGCATGGACAGCGTGGACAGCTGCCCAGGGCCTCGCATTCAGCCCACCAACATGGGGCCACGCACTGGTGGTGTGTTCTGTTGTTTCCCTGGCGATCCATTTCAGAGAAAGGTGTCGCCTTGCAATTAAGGACCTTCAGAGGGGCCCCCCTCCCCAGGCCTCTCAAGGATGGTGTCTTGAGGCATAGGGGAGGGAGACGCTCCCTTCAATTGCAAGGAGACCCATTCAAAGACACCGTGGGAGGCCCATTGTCCAGCATTTTGGCACCCCCATAGATTTAACTTTTAGCGCACAAGCAATTCTCACACCTGTCGGACTGAAGGTGTGAGAAATGCTTGTGGTCTGAAAGTTAAAACTGTGGGGGGGCCAAAATGCTGGACAATGGGCCTCCCACAGTGTCTGTGAATGGTCTCCTAAAGGGGCCACTTATCTACATTAGAGGGGCCTCGCACATTCCATTTTAGCCCAGGGCCTCGCAAATCCTAGAACCTGCCCTGCTGGACAGAGTCACTGCATACTCTTAACACACAAACACGACAACCATTCAGGCTGGCCTGAACTCGGGGAACTAATGAAGAATATCCCAGACCCTCCTCCGCACCTTTCTGAAGCTGCTACACAATCTAGCTATGCAAGTAGATTTTGGCACATCTAGAACCTCTGCAAGTAATTCTACAATTTGGTGGAGAAAATGAAAAATATTGACAGTCCGTGGGGAACTAAGAAGTCATCTGTAAGCTTAATAAAACGCGTTTTGACTGTCCCTACCTACGAGTTTTGGCTTGAAGGCATATTTGCTACGGCCAACCTTCTTTTTGGCTTTAACTACCGTTTTACTTCAAGTGCCGTTAGCGACCACTCAAGTCGGCGACTGCTCAGACATTCACGAAGTTAAGGTAAGCCAAATGGAGAAGTATGCAGGGCCGGACTGGAAATTAGCATAAGATGATCAAAAGGGTTCAAACCGGGTAAGCAGCAGGTGGCAGTAAAAAGGGGGTGGGGGCGGCATGGGAGCATGGCTGGGACACGGCACCTCATGCTGCTCTAAAAGCGGGCTCTTTGCTTTCACTCTAACAGGGAGTGCCGAGGGGTATAATGGCCATTCGACCCTGGAGGCGTGGGCTCGTCGCCAAAAACAACTCTTACTTAATATAGCTTATCTTTTTTGTTCCGAAGAAGTCCTCCCTTCCCATGAGCTGGGGCACGTTAGGCGAAGGCTGCTGTGGGGGAGTTGAGGGAGCTCCGGCAATGGTCAGAAAGGCAAACTTCCTTGATCTGTCAGAAAATTAAGTTTACTATTAGGTTAAAGGGTGTCTCATCAGATTTGCGTTTTATATAATTGGGCAGCTGCCACACCTTCTTTAAATGGTGGTTTGCATGAATAATACTATATACTTTACCTCACGATCCCAGGAAACCACATTCCATTTCTATTTCTTTTTACTAAGCTCACGTGCGGATCTGGTTTAATCATCTAGGGATCATTCAACTTCCAGCTATAGGGCGCGAACAAGATGACTCACGACACGGTCAACACCACTGTCCGATGACGACAGATTATAATCACCGAATTTCAGCAACACACTCATTTTCTGATGCGAAATCAGGTGGAGAAGAATTCCGTATCCAGTGGAACGGAATGCTTTCAAAAATTGTATAGGCCAACAGCTCGTATTAACATCTACGTGAAATGCATTTTTACCTCATCTCCCACATACCTAATGTGTGTGCCACTGGTCTGTTGGTGTAAATCTAAAATTGCACTGTCAGAAAATAGAGTATAGGTGCACCACATAAAATACGTTCAGGAAAAGCGGATACGGACCCCCATAGATGCATGCCTCGACATGGACAAGTCAAGCAAACCCTCTTTCAAAACGTAGTTTATAAATTCAGCACTGATCAGCGGCGTAGCTAGACCTTTGCGGTCCCTGTGGTGACATCCTACAATGCCTGAGTGTAATGGGGTGGGGATTCCTGCATTTTCCACCCCGTGATGAGCAGGGGGGAGTCGCCTTTAAAACGAGTGCATATAAAGAACAATATCCCAACAGGTATCAATTCAAAAGACAATTATTCATGTATGTGGGAGGCATTACAGAAACAGGAAACAAGGAGACTCAAATGGTTCGTCTTAAGGTTGTTAATCACCAAGTTGTATCACATACAGTTACATAGGAATATACAGTTAAAGCAGCACTGTGTAGAGAAAATCATATGACAATCCGAAGGCACTTGGTGTATAGTGATATATACAAGTGGAAACAGGTGACGACGCAAGTGAACAAGGTGAACAGCGTGAGCAGCGCAAGGTGAACATATATACAGTGGTGGCTCAAAAGAATAACAAATTACATCAATCGCATTCATTATTTTTCCATTTTTGTAATGAGCCGAACAGCAGAAATACGCCAGAGGGTTGCGCTGTGGTGTCGACGGCATTTCGATCCTCTTTACTAGGGATCGTCTTCAGGACGGGGTTGTCAAATTGGTAGAGTGATTGGTGAGCGGAAGTAGGACGTCGATCCAAGCGGGTCCGGGGGGGGGTTGTTAGGTAGGGTCCAATTAATGGATCAGCGTCTCGAATGGAGCAATTTAAGTGTGGGGGAGGTCCAAGTCGGGGGCGGCACATAGTTTGTGCTCCAAACTACGCGCCGCCCCGCCACCTTGCCTCCCCGGGACCCAGCGTCCTGCCAGCAGCCACGATTCACTCAGGCGCTGCTGCAGTGCTCATGACGGAACCATGCCATTGTGAGTCAAGGGTGGCTTGTGCTCATAATGGCATGGTTCCGTCATGGCCCCGTCCGCCAATTATGTTTGCCTGCACCGGCGGGGAATTAATGCTGCCTGGGTGGAGTGGCAGCCGCATGAACCACGCCATCATGAGCACACGCCACCCATGACTCATGACGGGGTGGTTCCATCATAGGCAAGCAACAGGTTAAATGAAGATCAAATTCCTTCTTGGTTCATAATGTGAGGCAATAGAACTCAGATACTCAAGGGGCACATTTTGATGAATTTCGTACAGGGAACAGAGAACTTTAAAAGTGATGCTTTCTGTGACAGGGAGCCAGTGCAACATTAGGAGCATTGCAGAGCTAAGATCACACTGAAAATTAGCCTCAAAATTAGTCTTGCTGGATAGATCTGAAGGACTTGGGTTTTGTATAGATAGACTATGGGGTAAGACAAAATCATTACGATTAAAGTCTTCATTTAGTTCCATTGGGAAATGAAAGAGTAAAAAATAAAACATTGATAAAGGTCTATGTCCATTAGCGATTATTTGTTTTTGCTTTTTCTTAGGAGTATTTGTTAACGCCTTAACCGTGGCGGACATTCCGCCGCGGTGCGGGGCGTTCTATTGAGTGGGCGGGCGGCGGCGGCGAACGGACGTGCGCAGCACTACGGAGGTAGTGCTCGCGACGGCCGTTGGCCGACAGAAGCAGCGAAATGGAGTGTTATATGTAGCAGAAACAAATACATCAGGATAGATGGAAGAAGCTTTGAAAAGTCCTAATATCTAGACATATATAGGACATAGAACAGTTAGTTGTAGAAACCTCGAGTTGACATACATACTAGGTGTGACACTAAGGCACATAGAGATCTAATTGGGAGAGATATATTAGGACTGGGTAGGTATTGTTATTGTTGGAATAAGACATTTTTACATTCTTCTGGTAAGGTTTGAGGGATTGGACAATCTTAGAAGGTGTAGACGGTTGTTTAATCTGTTCCGTGAATAGCAGATGTATGGCCATTGGTGAGTCCTTACCTTGTAGTCTTTCTGTCTATTGTACCAAGAGGAGTTGAGACTGCTAGTAGATCAGCCAAGAATGTGATGACTGTTGACTAGATTTCTGGTTTGGTGATTTGAGAGCATTATGGGCGACACCAAAAGTTTGAAATCTTAAGCATGCTTTGAAGGAATCTAGTGCAGATGTTTGAAAATCTGGATAGCCTTATTAGACTTTATTTTTCCACTAGTATGCAGGTTGCAGGTTTAAAGATAGCCTTTATGAAGGTAAGAGTGCAGTAATTAATGCGGTTTTTATTCCTACCATCAATGTAAGGTAATACTGAGGAATGGCTTGCTTGAAATAAATTGTCTGGGTTAATGCTAGATGCTCTAGACATTCTTGAGTACCTGGCTCTCCAAAGAATGTTTTGAGTCAGTTTGAAAGTTTGTGACTTCGAAGAGTAAGTGAAGAGAGTGAGAGGCATTCAAAGTTCATTTCTGATTACTATAATGTATCTGGGTTTGGTGTACTTCACCGTATAGGACACAATATCCGTTTCTTTTAGCTTGAGGGACACATCCTTCCATCCAGGTATGGATAAAGTTGTCTCAAGATCTGAATTGACAGATTTCAGATGCTGAAGAAAGTCTAAAGGAGGCACAACAATGTATTATCATGTGAATGGTACATAGCTGTACTCGAAGTGGGTTATTAAATAAATTGTAAAGACTGGGCAAGAGAATGGAGAGAGAGAGAGAGAGAGAGAGCGAGAGAGAGAGAGAAGGTGTGTATTAGACGCTGCCAAATGGGTAAGTTTTGATGTATCTCAGGTTATGAAAGCATCACAGCATGGGGTCTACCAAGGGCTGACGCCACCCCCATACTCCCCTTTTCCACAAATTTGCCAATAGGAGACATGAGAAATGGAAGTAAGATCTGGGTGGGATGGAGCACGTAGCTATTACTGCCTGTGTTTCTCTCTACCATCACTGCTGCCTGCCTTCTCCTTTTCTCCAACCCGATCCTCAGTCTTTTTTCAGCACATCCATCATATTACCTGCAGCCCCAAACCTGCTGTGACTATGAGCTAGCTCTCCTTATGGATCAGGAGGCAGAAAGCTACTAGCATCACATGGAACGGCGATGAGAGGGAACCATCGGGGAGTTGTAGAGCTGACAGTGGCAGAGCTGGGAGCTAGGTACACCCTATCCCTCCAGTTGGTACATAAGGAAGGGAAAAGAGGACAGCAGCCAAGAGACACAATAATTGTGAGTTAGTGTGTGTGGTTGTTTCTCATGTGTGATGAGGCTGTGTGAGAGGCTGTGTGAGTTAGCAAGCCTGTAAGAAATTGGGTTAATGGTTGATTAGGGTGTGAACCCTTTCCAAGCAGCAACCACAATCCTTGTCAGGGTGGGGTACAAGTCAACCCTTAAATAACCCGTGCTCAATCATCTTTGAGTTTTGCATAGAGCAGTCAGGCTTAACTTAAAAGCAATGTGTAAAGTATTTGTGCAACACTTCAAACACTAATAAAGTGAAAACATCACACAAAATGGTTCCCACAGAGTAATTTTTAATATATCAAACAAGTCCAAACATCAAAACTCCTATCGGAACAACAGGCAGGAGATTTTCAATTTTAAAGATTTCAGTAACAATAGCGGTAGAAAGCACAAAGCACCAGGACTAAGTCATGAGTTCAGTCCTAATGCGATACAGCTTGGTCCAATTTCAGTGACCCAGTTAGGCCCGCTGAACAAAGTACCTTAAATACTGGTTTGTGGAGCATTGGGAGGGTCTGCGTCAAACATGCCTTGCGCAGCCAAAGTGATGAGCTGGTTAGAGTTGTGGCGAGACTAAGATGTGAGGTCCTGTCTTATCATTGAGGATCCCATTGATGAGGGACTGCAATGAGAAGTTCGGCATTAAAGATGTATTGTGCGGTTGGGACAATGCGTCGATTCAGTGGAGCTGAGCGGCTGTGATGCAGAGTCCAGCATAGTTATTGAGGCTGCCATCGATGAGGGATGTGAGGACCTGCACAGGATGTGTCACGCAGAGGCAATTCCAATGAGGCAGCGGGCTGTGATGCAATGCAGGTCTTTGCGATGGTCCTTGCGATGCAGGAGACCCACACACCGGAGGCGATGCGTTGATTCTGTTTGGGGTTGTGCTGTGCAGCAGAGGAGATGCATCAGTTCCGCTGGGTCCACAAAAGCTGATAAGCACCTTAGGCGCACTTCCATGGGTCCATGACTGGGGATGCACCACTTGACAGGGTAGACTCACAGTTGGCAGAGTCCAGGCACTGGGGTCGAGGTTGTTGGAACCTTCTGTTCATGAGGCTCAAGTCAGAAGGCTAGCGAACTAGCCCTTGGAGTCACTCTGGGGTCCTGGGTTCAACAGATGCAGATCCAGTCCTTCTCACCCAGGCAAGAGAGCAGCATGCACCGGGCCAAAGCAGCAGGGCAGCAGTCCTTCAGAAGGACAATCCATCAGAGTGGCAGTCCTTTCAGCAACACAGCAGTCCTGCTTCCTCGCAGAGTATACACAGGTACAGATCTGTTATGAAGAGTTGATGGCTGAGGGCCAATGTTTATATCCACTTCTGCCTTTGAAGTGGAAGAAGCTTGGAGAGGAACGCCTTTGTAGTGCACAGGTGCTGTGCCTTCCTTGCCATGGCTCCAGGGGTATGCATCCCTTCGTGTTGAGGCATGCCACAATGTTTTCAAGTGTAGCTGGGGTGTGCCAAGCTCCTCCCTCCCATCCTGCCAGTGAAGGCCACTCCAGGCACACCTAAGCTCCCTATTGTTTGTGGCTGTCTAGGAGGAATAAATAAAGTCCAAGTGTCAATTACACAGAGTCATGTGCACAATGAACACTGAAGAAAGCCACAACACCTCTGCAGCGGGTTAATAGGCTGAAACATGTCAACCATTTTTTTATACTAAAAGCACGTATAATTTCCCCCTGCAGTGTCCTATTTTTAATCCTGGCCCAGAGACACATGAATAAAGGAAGCCACGTACCATGTAGCTAGTTTTAATTCTCACTTTCACTTTGCTCTACTGCTGAGGTTCTGTGATTTTGCGTGCTTTTAAAGTGCACGACTTTCTTTTCTAAACATGGGTTTTTGCCATGCATCGCGACTGCCATCTGGTGTTGCCTTTTACGTAGGCCTCAGAAGTTAGTCTACAAGCAAAGCAGTCTGACCTTTTGTGGGTCATGTGTACATTAACTAAGGTTTCCTTCGTGTGCTGGAGTTAATTTCAGAAGCTGGCCTTTCACCTGGAATTGACCCTGCCAAACCAATTTCCCTGCAAGATCGTTATCCACTTTCCCAATCACCATTCAAGACATTTGTTAACTTTTAAGTTTCTTTACGTTTCTATTATTTGAATCAATATCGAGGACCACCTTGTTTTCTATATTACTTCACCATAAAGTGTCACCTTCAAAGTTGCAATATTGTCGCCAAGAAGTGACCTACTTAGGTCATCTCTTGTCGAAGGAGGGAAGGAGATTGACCCCAGAACAAATTCAAGCGATTGCACGAATGAATGTGCCATCCACGCAGAGAGAAGTGCGTGCCTTTTTAGGTATCACTTCGTATTGTAGGCAATGCATTCCCAATTTTTCCTTGCTAGCGAAACCTCTGTTGGCATTGACTCTGAAAGATACTCCGCATCCTCTTCCTTGGTCTGACGAATGTCAGAAAAGTTTTTCTGAACTATGCGATGCATTGTGTTCGGCTCCTGTGTTGGGTACTCCAGACTATAGTAAGCCTTTCACGTTGTACGAGCACAAGAGAGAAGGTTGTGCGTTGTCAGTGTTGACACAACCATTCGGGGACAAGCAGCGTCCATGCGCGTATTTTTCAGCAACGTTAGACCCAGTTGCTAAGGCATTGCCGAGTTGTCTGAGAGCTACAGCTGCAGCGGCTGTTTCTATCCAACAGTCTGCTGGTTTGGTATTGGACAATACGTTGATTGTGATGGTTCCACATGCAGTAGATACCTCATTAAACAGGACTAAGACACAGCACCTTACTAGTGCACATCTGTCAGTTTACGAGTTGACATTGTTGGCTAGCCATGTTCACATTAGAAGATGTAATGTGTTAAATCCAGCTACATTATTGCCGATCTCTACAGAGACGGATGCTCAAGAACAGCATGATTGTTTTCTTCGTACAGAGGAAGAAACGAAGGCTAGAGTTGACCTGAGGGATACTCCCCTTACGGATGTTGATGGTACCCTATGGGTAGATGGTTCGTGTTTTAAGCTTCCGAATGGTGAAACGATTGCAGCGTATGCTATTACAACTTTACATACAGTTGTTGAGACAGCACGCATACCACAGAATTCTGCACAAGCAGCAGAGTTGATTGCACTGACTAGAGCGTGCGTGTTGTCAGAAGGAAAGCGAGTGAATGTTTACACCGATAGTCCGTATGCGTTTGGTGTTGCCCATAGTTTTGGGCGTTTGTGGAGAGAGCGTGGGTTCCTTACTTCGCATGGGACAAAAATACAGCATGGGCAGTTGGTGAATGAACTTTTGGAATCTCTCAATCTCCCAAAGCAGATTGCAATTATGAAGTGTAGTGCGCATAAGAAAGTTGTGGACGATGTTGGTCGAGGGAATGCGTTTGCAGATGAAGTTGTGAAGGAAACGGCGAAAGACATGATGATCCGTATGTATGTTGCAGGCCCAGCTAATTGGGTTATGGCTGGAGGAATGTGTGAAGACACAATAGAAAGTGTGAAAATGATTCAGGCTGAAGCGACTGAGAAAGAAGTGAGTGTTTGGAGAGAGACTACGGGTATGTTGGATTCGACAGGTTGTTGGGTTGAGTTGTCAGAACACCAGCGATGGCTGTTGCCTGATGCTTATGTGCTCCCAGTGGTTACAATGGCTCATGGAATGGCTCACATAAGTTCGAAGGGAATATGCAAGTTGTTGGCTCCAAATTGGCAGAATGCTGGAATTCTGAAATGTGCAGAGAACGTGTTGAAACATTTTATGATTTGTTTGAAGTATAATCCTGGTAAGGGAACTCCAACTCCAGCTGGTCATTTTGCTCCTCCAACATATCCGTTTGAAGTGATACAGTTAGACTACATTCACATGGAGAGATGCAATAATTTGAAGTATGTCCTTGTGGTTGTTTGCGCCTTTTCCAGGTGGATAGAGGCCTACCCCCTAAAGGATAATACTGCTTTGTCTACAGACAATGTTTTGCTCAAAGACTACTTCCCTAGGTATGGTTTGCCGAGAATTGTATGGTCGGACAATGGAAGTGAATTTGTGGGTCAAATCATGAAGAAAGTATGTGCTGGTTTGGGAATAAATCAGAGGTTCCATGCAGCGAATCACCCCCAGTCTGCTGGACTTGTTGAATGTTACAATGGTACCTTGAAGCTGAAATTATCTAAGGTACAAGCAAGCACTGGTCTTACATGGCCGGATGCCTTGCCGTTGGCTCTTTTGTCAACAAGGACGACTGTGCATTCTCGAGTGGGACTTAGTCCGTATGAAATCGTGTTTGGTCGTCCTGCGAATGCTTGGGGTGTACCTCGTCCTAAAGAATACAGCAGTATTGAGTACCCTATGTTGGTGGATTACTTACATGACTTGACTGCTAAATTACGTGTTCTCCACCAACAGGTCCATGACAGTTTACCGACAGCTACTACAGATCCAGGCCATTCCATTGAACCTGGACACTACGTTCTCGTTAAGAATTTCCAGCGCACCAAGAATGTGGAACCGAGATGGACTGGTCCCTACTTAGTTCTTCTGGTCACTAGAACTGCTGTTAGAGTAGCTGGGAAAAAGAACTGGGTGCATGCCACCCACTGTAAAAAAGTTCCATTGCCCTTACCATATGACAAGTGGGTGAGGGGAGGTATAGCCGATTCTGAATGTAAAAAAACTCCTAGATTTGTTCCATTTAGTGATGCTCATTTGACATGGACACGGTCAGAACGCGAGGATGATGATGTTCTGCAAGCTGCTGTGCCTCCTCATCTAAAGATTGACACCACCAATCCGGAACTTTTATTTAAGGATCCAACTGTACCTGATAAAGAACGCTACAATCTAAGACCGCGAAAGACTGTACATATGGACAAATAAACGTGAAACTGGAATATTTTTTTAGATAGTGAATTACACCTTGTCAGATCAAGAGACATTTTTGCTTTTTCCTTTTTCGAGTCACCATCCGGACTCAGCTGCAGGGTCACGGTAGGAAGTTCTTAAGTGGTGAGCCACGTATTGACACAAGGTCTGTGGTTCAGGGTCGTTAGTGCGATCTTGGCGCACACTTAAGTGAAGAAGGAAAATTTCCGTGAGCAGCACGTTAGAGGATGGAGTTTCTTGAATCTGATAAATGTGCTAGGAAAGTGGATTCTAAAGTCCAAATGTGTACATTGGTTCATAGCAAATGTTTTTTAATAATGTGTTTTCTTATGCTTGTGAATATTACGTTAGCTTGTGTGGGTTGGATTTTCTATGTCAGACAATTGCCACTTACATCTACCTCCCAACCTACTCTTTCTTTTTCTACTGTTTCTCCACATGAGTTTCATACGTTACCTGAACATGAACAGACACGAAGATCAGAATTTGTGAACAATTCGTTTATACAGATGTTGCATCAGCATCAGCTAGTCATAAATACCACGAATTGTTGGGTGTGTGGTCTTATGCCACATACTACAGATAAGGGAATGCCATATTTGGTTTTGCCTTTTTCGCCTAACGGGTCAGTTTGGGCACTCCAATCAATGTTTATCTATGCGAATGAAGCCTCTTCTGTATGTTCTGTCAAAGACAATGCAAGTAATAATGCCTTGATACGGGGAATAGTTGATATGATTAGAGATATCGATGCGTATAACGCTATCCCTAGAGATGAGGTACGAGCATTTCGATTGGAATAAGACGACATATAGTGTTAGCTTGACGGAGAAAGAAAGGCAGCGAAGGTCTCCCCCTATTTGGATTATACCCCACCGAGGTCATCTTTGTTTGCAAGGTAATGGTCAGAATCCGAGAGGTCAGCTTGGTAAGAGTGTGTGTGTTCACACATACGTTTATACCTCCCACAAATCTCCTCCGTTCGTGCCAGCTAAAGGCACGTATTTTGTTTGTCACGATAGAGCATACACATGGTTGCCATCTGATTTTTCCGGCACATGTTACGTGGCATTTTTGCTTCCCCCTACATACACTGCTGTTTCCGATTACCATAAGACAAGATATGGGAGAGGTGTAATCGATGCGAAAGATACTGTCGCACAGGAAGCTGGAGACTTCTTTAAGGGTTTCCTACCCTTTTGGGGTCCTATGGCTAATAGTAGGAATATTCGTCAGCTTACGAGAGTGGTTGAGGCCACTATAAATGAGACTGCAGGTGCCCTTAGCAATATTACAGCTGAGCTTCAAGTGGATCGCCTTATGACATTACAGAACCGCTTTGTTCTAGATAATATACTTGCAGATAGAGGTGGGGTATGCAAATTGGTTAGATCTAGTTGCTGCGTTTTCATACCAGATAATGCCCCGACAGTGTACCAAGCCATCTCTAGACTACATAAGATCTCTGAGTCTATTCATGTGGACGAAGGAGACTGGTCGTTGATGGGATGGTTATGGGAATCGCTGTCCAAATGGGGATGGAAGATTCTGATGTTCCTTGGTATGGCGTTAGCTATCCTTTTCTCGTGTTGTTTATGCATCCAGTGTGGTCTCGCCATTTGTAGTCTTTGTGCTACGATCTGTGTGAGAAGACCAGTCTCGAGAGAAGTAAAGGATAATAAGATGATGTTCCAGCAACACCTTGATGACCTGATGAGAATAGATATAGACCTAGATTCAGATTGACATGAGTTTAGGCTATTGCCTACGTAATGGCAAAAGGAGGGTCTGAGGTTCTGTGATTTTGCGAGCTTTTAAAGTGCACAACTTTTTTGTCTAAACATGGGTTTTTGCCATGCGTCGTGACTGCCATCTGGTGTTGCCTTTTACGTAGGCCTCAGAAGTTAGTCTGCGAGCAAAGCAGTCTGACCTTTTGTGGACCATGTGTACATTAACTAAGGTTTCCTTCGTGTGCTGGAGTTAATTTCAGAAGCTGGCCTTTCACCTGGAATTGACCCTGCCAAGCCAATTTCCCTGCAAGATCGTTATCCACTTTCCCAATCACCATTCAAGACATTTGTTAACTTTTAAGTTTCTTTACGTTTCTGTTATCTTGCACATTATCTGAAACTACTTTTCTTTACTGTTTCTTCATTTCATGGGTTACACTTTCAATTAAGGGTTTGTCCGGGCCTTCCAGATTATTATTTAGATATGCCTAAATATTAACTTGTGGGTTGGGACACTGTAAAATGAGCTTTACTATATGATGCTGTGTGATGTCATGTATTTTCTATTGGTTGAATTTTGGTGCAGGGGCGTGCATTTTAAATGTACCTTTTTGTGTATAAATAGGGATGTCTCGCCTTAGTAAAATTGAGCAGTTTCTTGAGTTTTACACCGTGTTGTATTGCTGGGATTTCTGCTACTAGCTGCAGCTAATAAATTTGATCTCTGACGCCACCTAGAAGTATTCCGTGTCTCTGTATACCAAGGCAAGGGAACCCAGAGGACTTTGGGCGTGTCCCTGGCGCCGCTGGGTACTTGAAATCCCAGTTCTTCACTGCTCTCACTACCGTTAGCTCATCGTACTGATATTTAGTGTGCCTCTTTTCACAATAAAACATCCTGAAATCATCCCTCTCAGTGAGGGGGTTGTAGCCCATTCCGAAACCAGGTATCAGGGTGTGAGGAGGTTCCTAATGATGAAGCATACCATCTATAGTGGGTGAGGGAATTCGTCCTTTTAAAGGGATATTCCATCATAGCTAGGTCTCCAGCTACAGTAGAAACATTTTACAAACCCAAGGTTTCTTTTTTTTTGTGGTACCTATGTGAAATAGGGGAATTAACCCTTGCTGGTCTTTCAACCCTCCTGTATGATAGAAAAGGTTTTGTTTTGCCAGGTCCGAAAGGCAGTTAAGGCTTTAATGACAGGTATGAGACATGTTTAAAGTGCTATTTAAGTGGGTGGCACAATCAGTGCTGCAGGTCCATTAGTATAATTTAATTTACAGGCCCTGGGCACAGATAGTGCCCCCTCACTAGGGACTAAAAGTGAATTAAATATTCTATATGAGTAAAAAACAATCTTCAAGCTAGCCTGGCTTATGAAGGGTGTTACCCAGAAACCGGTCCCAGGATGCTTGTTTTCGGTTCAGGGAAGTCCTGGCTTGGCAGTCCGGGCTTGACTGTTCCCATGAGGCACAGGGTCAAGACTGATTTGCATATAGCTGGGTCTGAACTGAGGTAGCGAACTGAGCTCAAGAATGATGATGGATTCAATCCAGATCTGTGACTGGGGGTGAGTGTCTGAAAGGTTTCAGCATTTCGTCCATCATCTCCTTGTGTTTGCTTTGTTCGCCCTAAGTTGGCAGGGTATATCCCAATGTGGGTCCCTTGCTCACTTTGCCACTGGATTGAAGCTAGCCTGGCTGATGAAGGGCGTTACCCAGGAACCGGTCCCAGGATGTTTGTTTCTGGTTCAAGAAAGACCTAGCTGGGCTATTCGAGCTGAACTGTTCCCGTGAGGCACAGGGTCAAGACTGATTTGTATATAGCTGGGTCTGAACTGAGGTGGCGAAGTAAGCTAAAGAATGATGATTGATTCAATCCAGATCTGTGACTGGGAGTGAGTGTCTGAAAAGTTTCAGCTCTCCGTCCATCATCTCCTTGTGTTTGCTATGTTTAGGGAGAGAGCACAAGCTCTTTAGCACTGGTTAGCAGTTGTAAAGTGCACAGATTCCTAAAGCCAGCAAAAGCGAAGTCAGCAAACAAAAGGGTTGAAGGCAAAATGTTAGAGGAAAACAATGACACGGATACCAGGTCTAACAATATCTATATCCATCCAAGGCTGAAATTGGTGAGGTCATTTGGTCTTTGTTGTATGAATTATGAGAATTATATACAATTAATCATAGCCCTAGATCAGTCTGGCGCTCCCACTCCAGAGATCTTACTCCACTGCATGTCTGCAGTTTTGTGGTTGAAGCACAATTACCTGAAATGTATTGCAGCCAAAACTGAGGTGTTATGACTCAATACTACTCAATCTGTTTGACCATTTTCTTCTAACTTTTGGTCTCCCTTCTTGTCTGATCCTCCGGGCCTGACTGAAATAGTAAAATAAAACTAAAAATCGGGATTTTAATTTGGAGTCTGACTTCACCCTTGAAAAACAGATAAACCATTTGTCTTCTGCCTGTTTTCTTTTGCTTTGAGTTAGGAGGAAAATGTTACTGCTATGTCCTCAGTCTGTATGCACAGTGATGGCCCAGGCTGCCCTTTTGAGATGCCTAGGCTATTCTAATTCTCTTTTTCTGGGAACCCTCAGAGGTTTGTTGAAAATAAAAAAGCACCAGCTAAACTGGCCCTTGGCTTAGTTTGATACGCATCTGCCTCTGCGTCACTGGATACACTTTGTTTACTTCAAGGGGCTCATAGGATTGCTTTAAAATCTCCATGTCATGTTTGTAGAGCATTTTATGATGCATGACCTCTATTGCAGAAAAAAATGTAATCAATATGTTCCCCATTGTACTCTTTGCTGTATGGATGCATCCCTATTGGCTATATCAAAGTTTAATCGTTCTTGCATTGGGGGCAGGTACTCTTCGGTCTCAGCTGCTTCAATCAATCAGCAATCATTTGTAAAGCGCGCAGCTACCTCGATCAGAGGAGTCCTGGCACTAAAGCAGACTACAGCGAAAGATCACCCAATAATACTACCCTGCCTAAAGAGCCAGGTTTTTAGAGGTTTCATGAACTCATGTTCTGTTTCTATCTGGTGCAACTGTATTGGCAGAGAGTTCTACAATTTATGGGTCCTCATCGAGACAGACCTGTAACCTTGTTGAGTCTTGGCATATCATGGGATGGAGAGCAGTCGCTGGTAATTGGATCTCAGGGTCCGCTCCTGTCGATATGGCCTAAGTTTAGGATAGTCTGGGCTCATGCCGCTCATGGCTTGAAAAGCAAAGGTCAGGGCTTTAAATTCTATCCTCTTAGCCACCGGGACCCAATGTAACTGTCTCAGGTGAGGGGAGATATGATGAAAGACGTTGACCCAATGAATTTGCCCCACCACTGCATTCTGGACCATCTGAAGTCTATGAATCAGGTAGGCTGGCAATCCCAGATATAGGCTATTGGTGTAACCCAAGTGTGTGGTCCCCAATGCATTGAACTTGATCCTGCGGCTCTCCTCCGGTAGCAAATGTAGGAACTTCCTGATAGTTCTCAGCTTCCCAAAACAAGCTGAAGAGCTCTGTCGGACTCGCGCTGTAAAAGATAGATCTGTCTCTAATCTAATGCCAAGATTTCTTGCTGAGTCTGCCGGAACAGCTCTACCGACCACCAGAGACATGTAGGGTGGGGGTGAGGGGGGTGTTGGGGGGGGGGGAGTGCCTGGCAAAAAAACAAAAACTCTGGTTGGCTTGCAGAAATTGATCACTGGATTAGGAACCTACACCACCTTGAACCAACTCACGATTAATCATCAAAAGACAAAGTTATGTGTTTTTCAAAACATAATAAAATATTGAAAAGGCACACTTTTTCCTGGAAATTGGGCGAACAATCGCTGGCCCGGGATGCTTCCTAGAAATATCTAGACTTTCTGCTAGATTGCAAGCTCAACTTTAAGCAACACATGGCACAAGGAAGCACTAAAGCTAAACAACTGTTATTTGCCTTCAAAATCCTGAGAAAAAAACTCATAGGTTGCTCTACCAGTCATGTACTAAAAGTGATCGCCGCAAGATTTCTACCTTCCATCTCGTATGGCTCAGAACTCCTGAATACTAAAGATGCTACAATATTAAATACGTCACTGTACCTCACAAGGCTGACGGAAGCTGCCTTGCTACTCGAAAAGGCAGAGCGCTGTCCGGCAGGATATTTATCTACATTCTGGTTACAGTGCATTGTCACTGGTTAACATTTACCAAAGGATTTCCCCCGCCACGGCTGTAGCGAAGTACGCCGTGATCCCATCTGCCGCATTCCAATAATTTTACTGGCAGTTTTTCCTCATATTGAGTACCCGGATGGGTTCTCATGTGAGTAACTTCTTTTCTTCTAGTTTTTCCATGTGTGGCAAACAATTCATGAGACTGCCCAGTTACATCCTCAGATGTCCCTTCATCGCTAGTCCTGAAGAGACCCTACGCTGACTATAGGGTCGAAACGCCGTTGACACACAGAAGAGGCGAACCATTACACAGCGCATGTCATTGCATATTGCTGCTGTCTATATACAGATTATTCTTGTTAACGGTCGACTTAAAAAATAATGGAAACCTTGTATATAGAAATTCACACTGTCACTTTACTTTGGGGTCCCGTTCTCAATTGGGACACAATGCACTAATGTTTTTTGATTTCCAAATTATGTTTATATTGCTTTTGGTCCAAAAAATGTATAAAAATGTTACATGAATTCTACTGTGTTAGTGTTTCTTTAGCCCTCTGTCATCGAGGTACCCTCTAAAATATTGCAATTTTGCCTCCTTTATTACAAAAGTATCTTATCAATCCACAGGAACCGTTGTTTTTCCTTATTTAACGATTACCCTGGTTCCATAGTGAGTAGGGTTCCCCTGTTTTCCTTCCTTGACAATATTAAATACAGCACAATCTACATTTTTCAAAAGACTGTTTTTAATAGCGCTACACACTTCACAGGAACAAATTTGTTTAGAATTCGGACTAACAAAACAGATCATGGCCAGACAAGGTGCCTTAGTAAAGTATTATTGGAGGATGAGGGAGGCAGAAGACAACACTCTAGCCAACCGCTATTGGGGTGAGATTGAAAATCATGCAAGACCTTCATAATTGAATCATGACAATCCTGAAGGAATCTTTGTCGGTATTACAGCTAGAGGAGGCATGGTTAACACATGTAATGTATTTTGGATTCAAAAGCGTGGTGAATACTGCAATCAAGCGGATCTCTTTATAAAATGATCTTTGCAAAAAAAATCACGCTTGGGCGGTGAACATGCCTACCAGAGGCAGAAGCCGCAACAGTATATGATTGACCATTTCTCCAACCATAAAAAGCACTACCTGATGTTGCTACAAATGAGATCATTCCCTTCAAAGGATTTGACCCCAAAATGGAAACATACATGGCCATCTAAGGAATGCCGCCTCTGTCGTCAAGGGGAGGAGTCACTACTACACCTAGTATGTACTTGCCCTTTTTTACTGAAAACCCGCAAATCCATTCTTCGGGAGATTTTAAGGAATGAACAGATAAGAACATGTAGGGCCGCAGTCATAAGGTATCTTGGAGGGTTTTCGATTCCCCTGTCTTGTAGTGCCATAAAATTCTGGAAAATAGCAGCAAAGGAACTGGATACAAATGATTCATGCCAAGCAGCCAATAAATAATCTGCTGGCTGACATTTTTAAATGTATTGTAATACTTGTTAGTTTTTTAATTGTGGTCACGACCCTAAGGCCTTTTTTCTCTATGTTTTTTTAAAATGCTCATTTAAAGTGTTTTATGATGGTTTGCCATCCTTTTATGATTTTTAACGAATCAATAAAAGTCTTTTTGATTTGACTTTACTTGAATACCTCAGTATTATCAGCATTTAATTTCAGACAGTTACTGTTCATTCACATTGAAATATCTTTCAGGGACTCCTTGAATTTATGGAAGGCAGCAGAGGATTGTTCTTTAAAAGAAAACACTTGCTGAGTGTCATCATTCTTAACCCCCCCCTGATGCAATGAGAGTAGTCAGGGGGGCAAGGTAAATGTTAAAGAGCAGTGGGCTCAAGGCGGAGTCCTGAGGCACTCCACACAGTAGTAGTTTTAGTGAGGATCGAAATGAATGGACAAAAACCCATTGGGAGGGGGCTTCAAGGTAGGACTGAATCCAGGAGAGTGCCACACCAAGCTGACTTAGTCTTTTTTGCAGGACCTGGTGTGCGACCGTGTCGAACGCTGCTGACACGTCTACCAAACTTTCATGGCAGATGCGCCACCATCAACGGTCGCTCTCATTGATTCAGCCACTTCTACCAAAGCTGCCTCCATGCTGTAACTAGGTCAAAAGCACAATTGAGAATCGTGTGAATGCCATTCACCTTTACAAAATCGGCTAGCTGTCGCTGTTTCTCAAAACTTTTTGCGGGTGCACACATCAGGAAAATAGGTCGCAAATTGCTGAGCACAGCAGGGTAAGCATTAGGTTTCTTCAGCAATGATAATAAAAATGCTTGTTTCCAAATGGCCGGAAAGGTGGCAGTTTTAAGAGAGGAGTTCCAGATTTGGTTCAGTACATGATTTAACAAGGGGCCATCGTTCTAAAAAATTGGGAAGGACAGGGTCCCCGGGGGAACTCCGAGCAGAAATACTCCCATTTCTGAAGGGATGAGATTTCCAGCCCTTCTTCTATTTCTTCATGCTTGAATGTCCATCTTCCCTGTTTGCCAAGGAAGTAGTGATGAAAGTGTGGACTGCTGTGGGTCTTTGCGTCCCTCAGCGAAACTTCGAATGAGGAGCGGAGACTGGGAATACAGTCCAAATGAATGACAAACTAACGTACTAGTCTACAATACTATAATATACTATAGTGGATCAACTTGAGTCGCCCAATGGTGAATTAGAGGCAAGTGTATGTCCACCAGCATATTTATAGTTCTGTCCTTTCGAAAACAAAAAACGATATTTACTAGTTCTATTCCTTCAATTGTGCAAAGCAGACAAGATGGTACAATGAGAAGTTAGGAAAAGGTCCATGTACACATTTCTGCACTTACTATCCCATCCTTGACATACTGGGGTCATTTTTGACTCAATATTGTCTATTAGCATGATAGTGACACACATTTTATATGTTCGAGGCCTCCCTAAATGCATTTTTATTTTTGTCTGTACCAGGCATAATAGTGGCTCATGTTTTACAAATTGGGGGTGCTCTTGGCATTTTTGGCTATAATGGGCACAATAGTGACACTTTACATTGTTGACATCATTGACAGCATTTTATTTTTCCCTAGCATACTAGAAGTACATCTTTGGCATATTTGGGGGTGCTTAAAAAACTTTTCTATACTCCTGCAAAAATAGTAGCCCATCCTTAAAATAAGCAGCCATTCTTTTCTTAGGTTCTGAATCATTTTTTTTTTTAGAGTTTTATGTAGCGCGAACTAGACCCGAACCGAATCGGGTATCAGAGCGCTTTACATAGTACCAGTTACGTTACATGAGGACACGCATTCATTTTTAGGCACAGGGAGATTAAGTGATTTGCCCAGAATCACAGGAGGTTTTGGCGTCGTTACCGAGACTCGAACCCAGTTCCCCAGGTCCGAGGTCGAGCGCCCTAGCCGTTAGGCCATCTCCTCTCCATCATGTTGGTATAAGGGCTAATATCGCCTCACCAAGTGAGATGTAAGCTTTTACTAACATTGGTATGATATATTCCACGTTTGTTGAATTAAAAAATTCTTGAACTGTTTTTTTTGTCTCTATCTCTCTCATATCCGAGCAGTGGTTCTGACCCTAGCTGAGGCTGCCATTGGCACCATTCTGAACCAGTGTCTCCAGTGTCTTTTCCCTTCCCCTATTTTGCCATGGATTCCTAACTGATGAATTAGTATTCAGTGTAGAGGTTGGAAAAGGTGGAAGATTGTGATTGTTAGCAGTATTCCTTTTGTGGAATTACACTATTGTCCTTAGATCCACACACGGGTCTTCTTGATCGTTGTCATCCTAGTGCCTTCTGATTTTATCTCTCCTGGTCCTCTCAATCCTAGTCTTTCTGTCTCCCGGTCATGGTCCCTGGGCCGTGTTCTGGGACTTGTGACCTTCGTCACCTGGACATGCTCTTGGCAGTACTGATTATGTTCTAGTCATTCAGGTGCTGCTCTCAGCCATCCTATTCTTGTCCTACTAGCCGTCATCCTTTTTCTCCCATCCTTGTACTTTGCTAATCCCTTTCATATCCTTCTGGCTCTGATCAACTGAACCCCAGTCCTGGTCCTTGTGTTTTTTATCCTGGTGCCTTGGTCTTCCTGGAGGACCAGGTCTTCATAGTCCTTATACTCCCCGTCCTCATACTCTTATCTCTCCTCCTCATCTTCCTCCTCTCCCTCATGGACATCCTGGTCATATTGCACTTGGTCTCCTCCTCAGTGAACATTATATAAGCATGCCACTGCCTTTAAGCTTTTTGATCAAGTTTTTTATTTCTTGTTTGCATGCTGAGGTGGGAGTAAGTGGAGAACAGAAACAGAGGGTCCTTTCAGAACAATCCTCTACACCTTTTTTGACCTTCCTGATGCTTACCTGCAGGACCTTAAACACTTAAAGCGTTGGGGTTAAGAACCCGGCAGCCAGGTTTTATGTGTACCATGTATGTTTCGCTGTTTACTAACAATGTAAATCTGGTGATGAATGCACTTGCTGGTGAGATATGTGTGTTATATCTGGTCACATTTTTTAACCATACAATTAGCTCACATTATTAATATGCATTCTGTAAAGCCTTGTGAGGAACATAATTTGCACATTTGTATTTTGTGTAAGATAGCTCAGTGGGTTCATGATTTTGTGGCATAGAGATTTTTGTTATTTGAAAGTCATAAGTTAGAATACATACAGTTTTAGTTGACACTTCCTTATCGGTTCCCGTGGCTTAATATATTTGATTAACAACATGTCACTCAAACTAAAAAAGCGCTTTTTTTTCATGAGCAGCCTCAAATTATAACCCAGTTTAACACTTATCAAAGTCCAGTGATGTTATGTAAATGTACCATTGACACCCAGACTAGATGGCTCTTGACCTCCCCTATATGAGTTGAACATGAAGTGTGTAGGGGTGCTTTCTTTTTGTGGCAAGACTTTCTGATCAAATTGACAGCAGGAAGGGAGGATCAGCAGCATAAAGGCATGCGGACATAATATGATTGCCATCTTGCCAGTATAGAAAATAACATCAGGCTAGCTTGTAGAAGCAATTTCTGCCTTTAAACAAGCTAATCAAGAAAAACCTGAACAGTTGCATCCCCGTAGCCAATAATGTAGCCTGGCCTGCCTTTCTGGCAGTCCGATTCAATTAATTATCAAAGTTCCTGGTGATACGTGATCTGAGATAGCCCCTGCCCCATGACCTTGGCTAGGGTTGCAAGAAATGAGTGAAGCTTTTTCCTCTCAGAGCAAATATAATAATAGAACTGCACCTGCAGACTGGATATGAGTCAATCACCGTTGGGCTGTATCATGGAGAAAACTATTTAACCCGTTGTATGCTGATGACGGAACCGCTCCGTCGTCAGCTGCGGGTGCGCTGTGCTGATGACGGAGCGGTTCCGTCATGGCCCGCCCGGCACGCTTGCACGGCGTGAATTCCGCGCCTGCGCTGAGCGTTCTATTGAGTGGGGCGGGCCATGACGGAACCGCTCCGTCACAAGCACAGTCAACCGACGCTGGTGACGGAGCGGTTCGGTCACCAGCATGCGCCCGCCGTATTTCCGCCCCACCCCCTTAGCACTGCGGCGGAATAGCCGCCGCAGTGAAGGGGTTAAATACCTTTGTACCACTGCAGAGTACTGACCAGATCGGAGGAGGAGCTCCATGGAAGAGAGGCTCTCAGTGTCGGTGGCTCTTCTTCTCAGAATCAAATCACATCCTCTAACCTCCTGCTCCAGTGCTAGAGGAACCGGGAATGCTACTAGCTTCCATGGTGTCATCTGCATAGAGTAGTAGACTGGAAACCAGGGACTCTACTATTCTAAAGAGGAGACTGGCCCTCAAAAATAGGACAGCCTTCTCTCTGGAATATGCAAAAGAAACAATTGAGGGACAGAATGCTGGATAATGCAACCAGGCTAGCTTGAACCCAGTGGTGTAGTGAGCATGGGACCCATGTCTGGGCATACCCTTCCCACTTAGGGTGACATATGCAAAAGAAACAATTGATGGACAGAATGCTGAACAATGCAAACATTCACCCCAGTCACAAGGATCTGGATTTATTCAATCATTGTTTTGCTCACCACACCACCCCAGTTTGGACCCAGCCATATGCAAATCAGTCTTGGCCCTGCTCCTTATTGGAACAGTCCAGCCCGAACTGTCAAGCCAGGTCCTCCCCGGACCGTAAACAAGTATCCTGGGACCGGTTTTAGGGTATCACCCTTCATCAGCCAGGCTAGCTTGAATCTAGTGGTGTAGGGAGTATGGGACCGGCGCCTGGGCATACCCTTCTGACTTAGGGCGACATATACAAAAGAAACAATTGATGGACAGAATGCTGGACAATGCAAATTTCCACCCCAGTCACAAGGATCTGGGTTTATTCCATCATTCTTTTGCTCAGCACACCACCCCAGTTTGGACCCAGCCATATGCAATCGTCCCATTGGGGACAGGGTCAAGACTGATTTGCATATGGCTGGGTCCAAACTATAATGGCATGGTGAGCAAAATAACAATGGATTTAGGCCCAGATCTCTGTACTGAGGTGAATCTTTGACATTGTTCTGCCTTCTGTCCATCAATTGTTCTTTTAGCGTTTATCACCCAAGTGGAATGGGTATGCGCAGACGTGGGTCCCGTGCACACCATGCCACTGGAGTCAGCCTATCCTGGCTGATGAGGGCTGAAAGCCCGAAACATGTCCTAGGATGCTTATTTCCAGTTCAGGGAGGACCTGGACTGGCAGTTTGGGCTGAACTGATCCCATTGGGTGAAGGGTCAAGACTGATTTGCATATGGCTGGGTCCAAACTGGAATGGCATGGTGAGAAAAAAAACGATGGATTGAGGCCCAGAACTTTATACTTGGGTGAATGTATGACACTGTTCTGCATTCTGTCCATCAACTGTTCTTTTTGCCTCTTTCTGGAATGTCTGCAGATCCAGGCACCCTAGTAAAGAGAAGGCTGCTAGGAATGCCTGATCTGTGCAACATGGCACTACATCCGACTATCCTTTAAAGTTCCCCCTTTCAGCCACGCCATAAGGACTAAGAATAAAACAAAAGGGGTGGAAGTGACTCTGCGGTCCTACTCTAAATTACTACTGGTGACACCCAATTGATGACCCTAATCATTTGGTGTCTGAACTCTTGGCGCGGAAACATGTTGAGCTATGATACATGCCCATATACCGATAAAATTCAATGTCGATGCCTGAGCACCTGCCCTTATTCCCATTTGTGAAATAAGGTATTGCCCTTTGATCTAGGTGCAGCCTAAGCCTCATGTTGTAACATTCAAGCTGCAAATAGGTGCTTTCCTGGATGCATGTTTTTTCTAAAAAATGTGCAACTAAACCCAAATAACATGAGTCTTACAAGTGAAAACTCATTATTTGTGTGAGGCATCCTTCAAAAACACTAGAACACAGCACTAAAATGTACAAACAGCACTGCCGAAAAATGTTTGTGGTAAATAATAAGAAGTAAACATTGATGGAAAGGCAGACTGTTTGGCTGCACACAGTGTTGTTTCATGCCGACTTGTCCATGCCCTGCGGTTGTCGCCTTCTTACAAATCTGGCCAGGAGCTCCCTCAATGCCTTCTTTGTCTCCCTCACTTTGTTATATGCCAGTTGCATCATGTAAGACTAGGATTTGCTTCGCACACAAATAGGCCAGTTCCAACCTCATGCTGGCAGCACCAATAGGATTTTTTCCTGGAGTAAGAAATGCGAGCTGCGTGTTTACGTGTCGTTTTAACGGCCTTCCGCAGAGGAAAATCACTGAACACGGACATGTGTCCCTCGCGGATTACTTAAAGCTGCTTACAATTTGATACACAATGGATAAATTCTCTCTTTATAAATACTTTTTTAATATTTTAAGAAATATATTATTGCATAGTTTCTCAGATACATGTCTAATAAAGGGATCTTGAGAAATAATTTTGGAACAATAAATAAATTAAGAAAGGACTACATGGAAGGTACTGCAAGAATTTCCTTTTTGGGAGATTTCACTTGCACCATTTTACTTAAACCTATTTGTGTCTTACTGTTCCTCACCAGAACACAATTTCTGCAGGTATATGTAGTAGATTTTAAAATTACCAGCAGAAGTCTTGATTTAAATTACTGTATGTGGTTCTTTAATTGGAGGGCATAAAATCCCATGCTACACAATTCTCAGTCAAAAGCCTTGTATGTCCTGTGGTAAATAACCACTCACCACTTTCTAAGGTGGTAAAACAGAGCTGCTCAAGCTCTTCGACAATTAAAACAACACTTAAAACAATTCTGCCCAAAACTATGGCTGCCACCAATGGCCACTTTATGTGACACGACCCTAAATGCATAGCAGGATGCCAAATTCTATGGCCCAGAATGTCTTCCGCTGAATGCTTTTTGATGAAAATATATAAAATGACAATGCATTTTTTTTTAAAATCAAAAACTGACCTTAATATCTGATACCAAATTGTGGGGGCTACATCACCTTCACGCTGTTCTATTTTTATTTTTACTACCTGTGTTGTGTCTGCATTTTCCTTGCCACACTGGCACTCCATGTTGGACTCATTCGTGCCCACTATCTGTACTTTGGTACTCGGCTTCCCGGTAATATTTGGTGCTTTCTTTCTTTTCCCAGAATCTTTATCTTAAATTGTTTCGTATTTTGATAATAGATTTTGTCAGTGAAGGTTTCAGAATAAATCTTATTTACATTGATCAAATATTAAGCAAATACACAAAAAACACTTTTCTTTTATCATTATCTGCAAAAGTGCTAAAATGTATCTTATTTTGGTATGTAAGGCTATTTGTAGAGGGTGCGCTATAAAGATTTTGCTATGATGTGAGAAGAATGGAAAATAAGGCTCGGGTAGAGTGTGGCTAGTGAACATAGGGGCCTATTAGGATGGCGGACGGACCTGCGTCCGTCCCCCACCCCCGAGGTGGGGGACGGACCCACCGCAGGGGCAGCGGCGGTCCCTCTGGTGCAATTAGGATGTGACCGCCACCCTGGCGGTCACATCCCATATCTTTAACCTTGCGGTGCCTGCCGCTTTGTGCGTGTAAATGCTGGGGGGTACCATAGGTACCCCCCATGTGCACACCCCACCCCCGACACCCTGGGGGCCCGCAATGGGCCCCCAAACACCAAAGACCACATGCTTTTCCACGGCGGAAAAGCCACCGTGGAAAAGCATGTTTCCCTGCACATCGTAATTTGGCTGACGGTGTCTTGCAGACATTGCCACCAAATAGCCCTCCACAACCCGCGGATCAGCGGCGGACGGACCTGCCGTCCGCCGCTGGTCCCACCGCAAACCCACCGCCATCCTAATCTGGCGGTGGGTGTTTCCTGTGCCGCGGCGGTGAATCCGCATCCTCCAGGCCGGCGGTGGCTTTCGCCAGCCAGGAGGATGCGGATTCACCGCCATCCTAATCGGCCCCTAAGTTCCACATGAATAAACATCCAGTGCTTTAATTATATCCTGGGCACACTGTACCTGCTTGCACCCTTAACTAGTTGTGAACAGCGTGGACTTGTTTCACATACCAGGTGCACTATACCTGTTTGCACCCTTAACAACTTTCGCCGATGTATCCCAGGGCAGTGTGGCTGATTACACAAATAAATGGTGTGGACTTTGACAGTTCGCACCTGTGATGAGGAGAACGCATTATAATTGACGGCTGTGGACCGTGGCTCAGGATTTCAATGTAATGGGCCAGCCTTTGGATGATGAGGTGGAAAGGCTGCCTGCGGACAGTTGAAATGCGTTGCTGTACCTCTCTGCAGAGGGATGCCAGCAATGTCCCTCTGATCCCCACCATGTCCTCCCGCCTAGTGATGCCCTCAGTGGATGAACTAAATGTGCACTACCTCTTTGTGGTACATAGGCTGTGCCCTTTCTAACACTTCATTACCTCTCTGTCCATATCTGTAATACAGCATGGGCAGAAATGCAACGTGCTTCCTCAGTTCCATGAGACCACTCTCCATGCACATGACGGAATGTTTCATTGTGATGTGCATCACAACATGTGTGCTGGCGTGACAGATAGTAGACAAGCATTGGCAAAGCCAAGTCTGTCCTTTCAGATACCTACCCTTACCTCAAGTACTAGATGTCCTTTCTGAGTCAGAGAAAACTGTGTGAAGTCTTTAAAAAGACTGCAGCCCTTCAGAACTTTACTAGAAGTTCCTCTCAAGTCAGAAGCAACTGCTTAGCAAGTCTGTCACAATTCTGCAATAACTCACACTGCTACTAAATGTCCCTCTTGATTAAGATGCAACTGCTAAACAACATCCTTCATAAATTTGAGGGAGAGTGGCTTCAACATATAGATGTACAATTCCACTTTTGCGACTCTAATAAATATTTGATATTCCTTCATGAAGGTGCAGTACCACACATTTTACTGGGGTTCCTCACAAGAAAAATGTAAAAAGATGTACATTGTTTAATGAAGGTACACTTTCAGAAGATGTCACTAGGTTTTGAGGCCAGATTTATCAAGGTTTTGCATCGCCCTTGCACCATTAAATGGGGTGCAAGGGTGACACAAAACCTAAGTAAGATGTATCAAGCCACACAAGGCCACCTTATGTGGCCATGCATGGCTTGATAAATCCGGAGAAACGCAAGGCAGCACAAATTGTTGCCTTGCATTACTTTGCCGCAGGGAGGCGTTCCATGGGTGGAGAGTGGGTGTTTCCACGCGTCCACCAATGAATTTTGCCGCATTCTCAGATTTACCATTAGTGGTGGACCTGGGAAAGCATCACAATTCTATGCTTCCCCTGGTGAAGTGCAGAAATATCTTTATTTCTCTTTGTTGTTTTCCTCTTTCTGTGTGTGCTGCATTCTGCAGCACACACAGAAATAGGAAAGTGCCTCTGAGGATTGTTTTTGTACAAGAAAGTGTCCCTTCTGACAGAAAAGTAATCCTGCCTACAATTCAGGCACCTTTGCAACATGACGTAAGTGTGCAAGCATTGGAGCTAGGCTGCTAATTGTGCACCAGCGCAGGCAGAGGACAAAAAGGCACCATATCTTGATAGCTCTGGTATGCTCTTGCCCTCTCTCTTTCACGCAATACAGCAAGATGTCTGCTGCGTTGTGCTTCATGAGAGTTTGATAAATATAGCCCTTAACTTCTTACTTGAAGCTGCAGGTCCAGTAGTCATTAACTAGTTGTACCTATAGAGTCAGCTGCAAAAGCATTGAAATTCTTTAATGAAGCTGATGGTCCACCAGTGGTTACTAGGTGTCCCTCACAAATAAAAAGCAAAAGCATTGAAATTCTTACAAAAACTGCAGTTCTATTAGCCGTTACTAGGTGACCCTCATAAATCAAATGCAAAAACATTCATAGTCTTTTATGAAGATGCAATTCTAGAAGTCGTACTAGGTGTCCCTCACAACTCAAATGCAAAAGTATTGAAATTCTCTAATTAAGTCAAAGTTCCACACGTTTTTACTTGGTGGGCAAAAGTTTTGAAATTCTTACTTAAAGCTGCAGTTTCATTAGTCTTTTCTGGATTGTTCTTATAATTCAAATGGAAAAGCATTGACATTCTTACGTCAACCTGCAGTTCCACTAGTCATCACTAGGTGTCCTGAAGCATCCTCTAGAGGAGAACTGCACTGCAGCCTTGTTTATTTATTTATTTATTTATTTAATGGTTTTGTAAAGCGCGTAGTAACTCAATGAGCATCCCAGCGCTGACCTGTTTCTCCTGGGGCTTCCAGCAATCTGAATGAAGTTATGTTTGCGGGAAAAGGAGGGTCTTTAAGGATTTCCTGAACTGGAGATGGTTTGATTCTGACCTCAGACTTTGTGGTAAACAGTTCCAGTGTTTGGCCGTGTGGACCGAAAAGCGACGGCCACCGGTTTTGGCTTTTTTGACTCTGGGAACTGAAATAAGATTTTCTCCATTGGACCGGAGGTCTCTTTTCACTTTATAGGGGATTAAGAGTTCTTTGAGAAGGGGGGGGCCGTTATTGTTGAGGGTCTTATGGGCCAGGCAGAGGGCCTTAAAGATGACTCTTTCTCTGATTGGCAGCCAGTGCAGAGACCTGAGAGCTGGCTTGGCGGAGGATCTTGCAGGTGTGCCCGTGAGTAGGCGGGCGGCGGCGTTTTGGACTTTCTGCAGCGCATTTAGGGTGGCTTCAGGAGCTCCTAGGTAGATGGCGTTACAGTAGTCTAATCTCGCTAGGATTAGGCCCTGTATAAGGAGCTTCCTTGCGGTGGCTGGGAGCAGAGGGAAGATCTTCCTGCAGGCCCGGAGGAGACCAAAGCATGTCCCTGCTGTTTTATTTGCCTGGGTTTTGAAGCTCGTGTCCTTGTCAATCCACACACCTAGGCTTTTAACCTCGTCCTTAGGTGCGGGAGGGTCGCCCAGGCAGCTGGGCCAGAGATGAGGTGGAAGGGCAGGGCCCGTGTGACCTAACAGTAGTATCTCGGTCTTTGATCCGTTCAGCTTTAACTTGTGAAGAGTGACCTTCACCAGCTGAGGGGATATGACTTCAGTATATACATTTGCATGCAGACATTTACAATTTTAACCAATTGTGCTTGTTTTCTATAGAAATAACTATTTGAGCTGGTTCATAGTGAGGAATGGACATTGTAATGTACAATAAATGTCTTGAGAGTTATGAAAATAGTTACTGTAACCCTACTATATATATATATATATATATATATATATAGGCATGAGAAGTCAATAGAAAGTGCAGGTCCACTAGTCATTACAAGGTGTTCATCAGAAGCCACATAAAAAAATAATTGACAGTGTTTTCAGAAAAGTCAGTCTCAGACGTCCATTGCAAAAATATTGAAATTCTTTATTTACGCTGTAGTTCTTTTTACCCTGTGCACTTCCAGCTTCTGTTTCATGTTCAATTTTGAAAAAAAATTAATTATTTAAAAAATAAAATAAGCTGCAGTTTCTCAAATCATTACTAGATGGTCCTCAAAGTCAAATGCAAATGCTTTGACACTCTTACTTGACCTGCAGTTCCACTAGTCCTTACTAGATGTCCCTCACAAGTCATTAACATTCTTATACCAGATAGCTTTAGTATATACATTTGCATACACACTTTTACAATTTAACCAGTTGAGCTTTTTTCCAATAGGATATATTAATTTTGCTCGTTTATAGTGAGGAACACACATTGTTATTTACAATAATTGCCTTGAGAGTTATGAACATAATTGCTGGAGCCCTATTGTACATTAGGAATAGCAGTCATTGGGAAGTGCAAGTGTCTAACAAGTTTGGTTTTAGGGGAACTACCTTTTAGGTGTATGTATACACGTGCACAGACAAAACAGTTGCTCAAAGGGAAATCATCAAATGGCTGGAGTGGGCTGGTCTGTTGATCTACACCTTTTGCTAGAGTGAGAGGGAGTATAATTTGAGTGACCTGTCAAAAGAACAATAGTGAAGGAGTGTTGATTGGAAGCCCCTGTATGTGTATGTATATGTATTTTCTGTATGTTATTTTAGGAAAATATGAGGCTAGCAAAACAGCTATAGTTGTCTTTAAGCCAGACCTAAAAAAAACATAAAAGCATCTTCAGCACCTTCTCAAATAGTAAAGTGCCAGAGTGATGTAAGAAGTGGGCACAAACACCCATTGCATCCCTGTTCTACTTTCTGTAATAAGACCCCAGGTCTTCAAGACCTGACTGATTTTCAGGCATTGTCATTTTAGTTTGATGGAGAGAGCTAGGGAATTGCACAATTTCAAACTTGAATAAAGAACTACCTCTGTATAATTACTATTCAGTTCAAATTGTATATTATCAAGTTGAATTTAGGAGAACAGTGTAAGTCACACTATCTAATATCTCATGTGCTACATAGGTGTAACACATTTGCTGTGTGAGTGTAAGATGCATTTCAGACTGACGGGGACGGACAGGCTACTGCAGAGTGTTCTGAGTGTATAGATGTTCGACAAGTAGTCATCTAGGGAGCTCATAATAAACATATATAACTGAACCTTTTTGTGTGTGTACAGTGAATATTACAGTTTGGTGATGAGTTATTCTGAATTCTGGACTTAAAGTGTGTTTCAAGTGCAAGAAACTTCATATACTTTACAAGAAAGGAACTAAGAAAAGAGGTAAAATAAGGGAAAATTAGGCCATCCCAGTGCCACAGCAACACTGGGGAAGCATCAGAAAAGCAGTATATGAGAGCAACCTCTCTTGTCGTCCAGTGTGGTTGTCCTGTTTCAAGTATAATATAGAAAAAAAGAGAACTGCAGCTGTGGTGACAGATCTACAGCACATACAGGGGAAATGAGAAAATAGCAGTTTGGTGAAACTACTGTCACAAACCCCATTGACCATTGAATCAATGGGGTAAGCCCAATTAATCACAGGACCTGGGTAACAATGTGTATATAGAAACAGAGTGGTCCTAGATATGACTCAAGACACAATTCATGTAACTCTTATTGTTAATATAAACAAGTTCCAATTAAACAGAGTAAATCTGTAGCTGAGGAGATGTATGATTTGTAAACAACAATATTAATTGCAATGAACCCAACACATATAAGTCAAAAACCAAAAGTACTTTATATCACAAGTTTATTTACATAATCCTAAAAATATTTGAGCCAGGAAAACTGCAGAATGCAGTGGACAGGAAGAAGATACAAGGGGGTGCTCGAGTGGATTGAAAGAAATAAGCTCAAAGGACAGAATTAAAATGATTCAGTACAACTCAAAAACCAAATTTTCCAGTTGAACAAACAAAGGCCTACACACACATTTGTATATACATCAATTGAAACAGTAAGGGGGTGGGGCGGTGAAAAAATTGGGTGTAGACCTTAGGTTAGGGGAATAGCCGTCGACGTTTCGACCCAAGCCCAAGAAGGGGCGATTTCAAGGCCTCTGCTGCGGGTCTTCTTCAGGACAAGGGTGGGAAGGGCGGGGACTGGACCAAAGGACCTAAAATGTAATTAGTCAAATTAGATTTGCTATTCCAATACAAACATTATGTTGAATTTACATGAATGGTGTTGGGTACATTACCAAGGATAAAGCAAAGGGGTCACATCAATACAATTGGAACGGGCCACCTAAAAGGGACAAAGAACAGACTCAGTGCCCATCTCCAAAAAGCACTGTCGTCTAATGTCCAACATACCCAATGGTAATAGATTTACTCGAAGACATAAACTCACCAATTATAGATGTATCAAGGAATCCGAACGATGGAAAGGATGTCTACTCCGGATGTTATTGATACGTATCTAAATACAAAAGGGGTGGGAATACAGTGTAATTCCCAATCTCCCAATGTTCAATCAACTGAGTCAGTCCTCCAAGTGAGGTAGAAAATCACTCACCCACGCCTGGAGTCACAGACGTCTCAGCGTAGGATCAATTCGCTACAGGTAATCAAGTTGAGAGCGGGGTGGAAGGGGGACGAACCCACATAAGGTACCAAAGTTGATTGTTATGGCAATCCTATTATAAACATAAAATCGTAAAATCAACCAGGGTCAATAAAGTATAGATCGATAATTTCGAATAATATAATGCCAATAGTTATACTAGTATTCGGGACCAAAACAGGTATATAATTACCTCGAACAATTGTTCCATACAAAAAGGTTTCTTTAAATCAGGGTTACTCCATACTGAAAGGTTTCTTTAAATCAGGGTCTACGTGACTGGAGCTCTTCTCTGTTATAGGACAAGAAAGAGACAGAAAGGAGCCGTGATTAGACTAAATCTATTCGTAACTAATAAGTTCAAGGTAAACGGTCTGGCCAAACATACAACCAGTAGTTACCTTAGTCGAAGTGAACCGTGAGGGAAAATCCAAACCGCGTTCTGCAAGTAAAACCGAGCCGCGTCTCAGCCGAGTTTACAAAATCCGGGGGCGTGGCCAACGTTACACGCAACATGACGTACGGTCACATGGTATCCCGCATTACAACTAAGTTCTGACACAGACTGTGTTGGGATAGAAAGAGGGATTGCATTAGAGGTGCCCTACCGTACGAAAGTGGCTGGTATAGTTCGCTAGCTACTCAATGTGGCACGATAATAATGTGAATGTCTTCTTCGATTACTTGGAAATCGTGAGTCAAAGCTGCTCAAAAAACTATAGAGACGGTGCTGGTTTATTGGCCTGAAAAAAAGGGGGCAGGCTTAAGTCGTTATTTCTATGTCATATATTATACATGGTGGCATACAATTTATACATAAAATTAGATTGATTAATACCATGTTTAATTGGTATTACTTATTTGGACAGACTAGATAGACTCTCAATTAAGACAATACATTCAATACAGTACGATGCTGGGTATATAAGTATCCATATCTATGGCCAGGGCCCTGGACAACAGACATTATGTACATGAATACAATACCACAGTTATACGGATCATATACATAAACAATACAGATTATACATCAAGGAACACAGATGAAAATGTCATAGCTCTAACAGAGGTTAATGCCAAGTGGTGCTCTCAGTGATGTTTTGTCCTCTATGCCTAACTAATGACTCTGATACTCTGATAACTGCCTGACTGACATTGACAAGCCTCCCTGAATTAAAAAGACACCATGAAGGGAGTCTATTCATGCTGACTATTGACAACAGCTGGAAAGACGGATAGAGAGTTAGGGTAATGTTCAGGGGACATTAGCCCCTTTAGGCCTTAAGTCAAGTCAAGTCAAGTCAAGTCAAGTCAGAGAATTTATATAGCGCACTACATACCCAGAGGGTCTCAAGGCGCTTGGGGAAGGGTGGGGGAATTATTTGTCGAAAATCCAAGTTTTAAGCTGTTTTCTGAAGGATAGGTGGTTTTGAGTGAGGCGGAGGTGAATGGGAAGGGAGTTCCATGTTTTAGCTGCTAGGTAGGAGAAGGATCTTCCCCCCATGGTGGATTTGTTGATGCGAGGAATATCAGCGAGGGCTTGGTTGGAAGAATGTAGCTGGCGGGATGGGGAGTAGAAGGATAGACGTGTGTTGAGGCATTCTGGTCCAAGTTCGTAAAGTGCTTTGTGTGCGTGGGTGAGGAGGCGGAACGTTATCCTCTTATTGATGGGGAGCCAGTGGAGGTCTTTTAGGTGACCGGAAATGTGGTCTTTATGCTGTATGTCTAGTATGAGTCTGGCTGATGCGTTTTGGATGCGTTGGAGTTTTTTCTGAAGTTTCGCGGTGGTACCGGCGTATAGGGTGTTTCCGTAGTCCAGGCGGCTTGTAACCAGTGCGTGAGTGACCGTCTTTCTGGTTTCGGTGGGGATCCAGCGAAATGTTTTTTTGAGCATGCGGAGGATGTTGAAGCAAGATGATGAAACTGCGTTGACTTGTCTGGTCATCGAAAGTGAGGAGTCCAGGATGACGCCCAGGTTCCGTGCGTGGTCAGTTGGGATGGGTGCTTTTCCTAGGGCAGCTGGCCACCAAGAGTCATCCCAGGTGGAGGGAGAATTACCTAAGATGAGGACTTCTGTTTTGTCTGAGTTCAGTTTGAGACGGCTGAGCTTCATCCATTCGGCTACTTCTTTCATTCCTTTATGTAGGTTGGTTTTGGCGGTGTTTGGGTCTTTGGTGAGGGAGAGGATTAGTTGAGTGTCATCAGCGTAGGAGATGATGTTGAGGTTGTGTTGGCGTGCGATGGCCGCGAGGGGGCTCATGTATACGTTGAAGAGGGTGGGGCTGAGTGAAGATCCTTGTGGTATGCCACAAATGACTTCGGTGGCCTCTGACTTGAACGGTGGGAGGCGGACTCTCTGTGTTCTTCCGGCAAGGAATGAGGTGATCCAATCCAGTGCTTTTCCTTGGATTCCGATGTCATTGAGGCGTTGTAGAAGGGTGCTGTGGCAGACTGTGTCGAAGGCTGCGGAGAGGTCAAGGAGGATGAGGGCGACTGTGTCTCCGTTGTCCAGTAGTGTTCGAATGTCGTCTGTTGCTGCGATGAGGGTGGTTTCAGTGCTGTGTTTGGCTCGGAAGCCGGACTGTGAAGAGTCGAGGGAGTTGTTGGTTTCGAGGAAGGCGGAGAGCTGGTTGTTGACTGCTTTCTCGATGACTTTGGCCGGGAATGGTAGGAGCGAAATGCGGCGGTAGTTTTTGAGTTCGGTGGGATCAGCTGTGGGTTTTTTTCAGAAGGGCGCTGAGTTCGGCGTGTTTCCAGCTTTCCGGGAAGGTGGCGGATTTGAAGGAGCAGTTGATGACGTCTCGAAGATAGGGTGCTATGATGGAGTCTGCTTTGTTGAAGATGTGGTGAGGACATGGGTCTGTGGGGTATCCTGAGTGGATGGAGTTCATCAGGCGAATGGTTTCCTCGGTGGAGATTGGGTTCCAGTCATTAAAAGGAGCGGCAGAGTTTCTTGGATTTCTTAAGATCATCGTTGAACCAGGGGACGTTTTTGCTGCCTTGTTTAATTTGTCGTTTTTTCAAAGGTGCTAGAGTGTCGGCGCTGTTGGTTAGCCATTGAGTGAGTTTAATGGCTGCTTGGTTGGCGTTCGATGAGAGGGCAGGGGGTTTTTGAAGAAGTGCTGAGGAGATCTGGTTGATGGGGATTTTGTTCCAGTTTCTTCGCAGAGAAGGTTGAGGATGACTATGGGTTGTGGTCTTTTTGTAGACAAAGTGGACGCAGCTGTCGTCTGTCCAATGGAGAACTGAAGTGTGACTGAAGGAGATGTGTTTGCTAGAGGTGAAGATAGGGTCGAGTGTGTGTCCTGCGATGTGGGTGGGGGTGTTTACAAGTTGTTTGAGTCCGAGGTTGGCGAGATTGTCCAGAAGGGTGATGGAGTTGTTGTCGTTGTTCTTTTCTAGGTGGAAATTGAGGTCTCCCAGTAGAATGTAGTCCTCGGAGGGGAGGGCGTGAGGGGTGATGAAGTCAGTGATGTCTTCACTGAATTGTGTGCGGGGTCCTGGTAGCCTGTATAGGAGGGTTCCTCTGAGTGTGGTCTTGGGGTCGGTGTGGATCTGGAAGTGAAGGTGTTCGGCACTAGCGAGGTTGTCGTCTGAGCTGGTTGAGATACGGATGGTGTTCCTATGGACGATGACGGTGCCTCCTCCTTTTTGGATTGTGCGGTCTTTTCGGATTATCTTGTAGCCGTCCGGGATGGCTATGGTTATAAATGTGGAGCCTGTTAGGCATGTTTGATGGACGTAGAAACAAAAGAATGTACATATAACAACTATAAACACACCCTAAAGCATCATACCAACTGTAATACCATGGGGGTAATTTATGCCATACTTTGCCCTTGTGGCTTTATGTATATAGGGCAAACAACGCAGGAGGCAAAGAGTCGTATCTTGCAGCATTGCAGTAGGGTAAGATGCAAGGTACAGGGAGCTCCCTTGATGGAGCACTTTGTCAAATTTAATCATCATCCTGAAAGCCTCAAGTGGTGGGTAATTGAGAAGGTAACACAGAACCCCCGGGGAGGTAACTTTGCCAATGTCATCAGCACCCGAGAATGCATATGGATGCATCTTTTTGATACAGTGAATAGGGGACTGAATGAGCATGAGGAAGTCAGCAGACAGATGGCTTCGATCCCTAATGGTTGATATCTTTCCTCACTGAGACTATTAGTTAGGCATAGAGGTTAAAACATCACTGAGAGCACCACTGAGAGCATAACTTCTGTTAGAGCTATGACATTTTCATCTGTGTTCCTTGATGTATAATCTGTATTGTTTATGTATATGATCCGTATAACTGTGGTATTGTATTCATGTACATAATGTCTGTTGTCCAGGGCCCTGGCCATAGATATGGATACTTATATACCCAGCATCGTACTGTATTGAATGTATTGTCTTAATTGAGAGTCTATGTAGTCTGTCCAAATAAG
This sequence comes from Lissotriton helveticus, assembly GCF_964261635.1. Taxonomy (NCBI): domain Eukaryota; kingdom Metazoa; phylum Chordata; class Amphibia; order Caudata; family Salamandridae; genus Lissotriton; species Lissotriton helveticus. The sequence continues at coordinate 1,062,426,001 of NC_136070.1, read as the reverse complement.
TAATACCAATTAAACCTGGTATTAATCAATCTAATTTTATGTATAAATTGTATGCCACCATGTATAATATATGACATAGAAATAACGACTTAAGATTGCCCCCTTTTTCAGGCCAATAAACCGGCACCGTCTCTATAGTTTTTTGAGCAACTTTGACTCGCGATATCCAAGTAATCGAAGAAGACATTCACATTATTATCGTGCCACATTGAGTAGCTAGCGAACTATACAAGCCACTCTCGTACGGTAGGGCACCACTAATGTAAGCCCTCTTTCTATCCCAACACAGTCTGTGTCAGAACTTAGTAGTAATGCGGGATACCATGTGACCGTACGTCACGTTGCGTGTAACGTTGGCCATGCCCCCTGTTTTTGTAAACTCGGCTGAGACGCGGCTCGGTTTTACTGGCAGAACGCGGTTTGTATTTTCCCTCACGGTTCACTTTGACTAAGGTAACTACTGGTTGTATGTTTGGCCAGACCGTTTACCTTGAACTTATTAACTACGAATAGATTTAGTCTAATCACGACTCCTTTCTGTCTCTTTCTTGTCCTATAACAGAGAAGAGCTCCAGTCACGTAGACCCTGATTTAAAGAAACCTTTCTGTATGGAGTAACCCTGATTTAATGAAACCTTTTTGTATGGAACAATTGTTCGAGGTAATTTTAGACCTGTTTTGGTCCCGAATACTAGTATAACTATTGGCATTGTATTATTCAAAATTATCGATCTCTACTTTATTGACCCTGGTCGATTTTACGATTTTATGTTTATAATAGGATTGCCATAACAATCAACTTTGGTACCTTATGTGGGTTTGTCCCCCTTCCACCCCGCTCTCAACTTGATTACCTGTAGCGAATTGATCCTACGCTGAGACGTCTGTGGCTCCAGGCGTGGGTGAGAGATTTTCTACCTCACTTGGAGGACTGACTCAGCTTATTGAACATTGGGAGATTGGGAATTACATTGTATTCCCACCCCTTTTGTATTTAGATACGTATCAATAACATCCGGAGTAGACATCTTTTCCATCGCTCGGATTCCTTGATACATCTATAATTGGTGAGTTTATGTCTTCGAGTAAATCTATTACCATTGGGTATGTTGGACATTAGACGGCAGTGCTTTTTGGAGATGGGCACTGAGTCTGTTCTTTGTCCCTTTTAGGTGGCCCGTTCCAATTGTATTGACGTGACCCCTTTGCTTTATCCTTGGTAATGTACCCAACACCATTCATGTAAATTCAACATAATGTTTGTATTGGAATAGCAAATCTAATTTGACTAATTAAATTTTAGGTCCTTTGGTCCAGTCCCCGCCCTTCCCACCCTTGTCCTGAAGAAGACCCGCAGAAGAGGCCTTGAAATCGCCCCATCTTGCGCTTGGGTCGAAACGTCGATGGCTATTCCCCTAACCTAAGGCCTACACCCAATTTTTTCACCGCCCCACCCCCTTACTGTTTTAATTTATGTATATACAAATGTGTGGGTAGGCCTTTGTTTGTTCAACTGGAAAATTTGGTTTTTGAGTTGTACTGAATCATTTTAATTCTGTCCTTTGAGCTGATTTCCTTTCAATCCACTTGAGCACCCCCTTGTATCTTCTTCCTGTCCACTGCATTCTGCAGTTTTCCTGGATCAATTATTTTTAGGATTATGTAAATAAACTCGGATATAAAGCACTTTTGGTTTTTGACTTATATGTGTTGGGTTCATTGCAATTAATATTGTTGTATGCAAATCATACATCTCCTCAGGTACAGATTTACTCTGTTTAATTGGAACTTGTTTATATTAACAATAAGAGTTACATGAATTGTGTCTTGAGTCATATCTAGGACCACTCTGTTTCTATATACACAAACCCCATTGAAGCAGATAATGTGTTGCTCATCTACAGTTCAAGAAAGACAATGGAGCGGTCCAGGAAGTAAATTAAAAAATTGCACCTCCCCCCCTCCCAAAAGCAGCCTTGGGTGTCAGCATGTGGCTCTCTGTCTTTACCTCAGTGAGGAAGGGGCAAGAAAACAGTTTACAATGCTGTGTGCCAATGATGTTGGACACAGATAGAAAAGAGCACTGGTGAACTGTTCGCAATCTAATGTGCAGCAAAATTTGATGGGAGGCATATTCAGCGGCCATAAAATATAAAGGCACCGTGCTTAGGACATGTTCTGGCTCTTGTGGCCATTTTCTGGTTTATCGCATTTCTGGAGACTGGACCACTTCCTACAGGTCAACAGGACTGTGCACCTGTTTGCTTTGGAGACAGAATAGGCTGCCTACTTCCTCAAGTGATATAGGATGTGATTTGTCAGTTCCATGCTGTGCCTGAGATTAAGAAAAAGGGCAACCCAGTAACCTCTTGCAAGCTTGGGTTATTGAATATATAGTAACGTTAAATGGCTAACAAGGGAGTCATCAGAAAACAGTTTTCTTGAAATAGCAAAGTGAATTGCTTGTCCACAGAGTGACCAATATAGTCAAGTCAAGTCAAGAAATACTTTATTTCGGCCATAGGTCATAAAAGTTTCACAATACCACAAAGTTATAGTACAATTTGTTAGCATCAAAAGCTGCACAGTACATTGTTCATGGTGGGCTTCCACACAGTGAGCAAAACATCTCTGTTTACATATTGGCTCAAGATACTAAAACAAGGACACAAACCATAGGAAAAAATGACAATGCCTTTTATTTACTTGTTGATTTTTAAAACATAAATAAAAAGCATTGTTATTTACAATGCCAATAGATTAAACTCTCACAAATGCGATACCTATTGCATATGGTCAGGTCTAAACTGGGGTGGCATGGTGAGCAAAAGAATGATGGATTTAACCCAGATCTCTTGACTGGGGGTGAATGTTTTGATTTGTTCTGCATTCCGTCCATCAATTGTGTGTCTTTTGCTAGTGAGTAGAGAACCTTGTATCTGATATTCATACAGCTCCTCCTGTAGTGAACAGAGAGACCACGCTTTTGTTGAATTCTAATAGTGATTGCACTAGTGAGTAGAGAAACCTTGCGTCTGCTATACTCATACAGCTCCTCCGGTAGTGAGGACACTCGATAAAAGTTAACAATGAATAAATTCTCTTGGGATGTCACAAAAAGTTCAGATCGTACTATGCTCCCTCGCTACTTTTGCCCAGAAGGATCTTTGATTTCTTCTGTGTATAACCTATCAAACCCAGGTTCACTGGGTTAGACCTTATCCAGGTTTGTAGGGGCTGAATGAGAAATTATCTTAGACTGAATATGCCAGATACGTTCTAAATATTTTGCAATTGAAAATATAACATAAGGGGTAGTGTCTGACCGGCAGATTCTCAAAGCGACCCAGCACTGGCGTACTTCTATGAAAACGACATACGGGAACAATCCAACGCTTGTGCTGCTTGGAGTAACTTGGACAGAAGAACAATAGGTGTTTGTCAGTTTCATTACGTGCTCTGCAACTGAGCAAGGTTTACTATCCTTCCTGTGACCCTTGCATTTGACCGTGAAAGTAGCAAGTGGAAGGGCACCGAGCCCGAACCATATAAAAAGGGCTTTTGTATAGTGGCGGGGCGGGGGCAATCTCATCCAGGTAAGGTTCACATGTAGGGAATGGCTTTTCCTCCAAGAATATTTTGGTTAGGGATCCCAAACATGATAGTTTATTCCATCTTATCTCCTCGTGCTCCCAGAAGAGGGACCATCTTTTGGATAGAGGATGACATAATAATTGTTGGGTCTAGCAACAATTCAGACAGACCCAGTGTATCTAGTGCCTATCTCACATATTTTAGCCAGGCTAAAGTCATCCCACCCTTTTGTTTGTCCAATGACCAAGAACAGGGGAATCGTTGTCACAGTCTGAGAGGAAATCTACTTAAACATTAATAAAAAGGAGGAACAGTGTTGGGGTAAGAACGCAGCCCTGCCGAACCCCCTTTCTGACTTTGATACAGTCAGTAGTTTTCCCATTAACTCCCCAACAGAACAGATCATAGTTGTTGCAATTAATGCATCAAATGATATCTTTAAAGGTACTAGGAAGCCCTACATCAATGAGGTGGCACCAGAGTCATCCTCTGGGGACCATGTCAAATGCCACTTTTAAGTCGACGAAGGCGACATAAAGGCTGCCTTTATTAATATCAACCACCTCCCATCTAATGAGTTGGAATCTGAAAACCTAATCAACAATACTTATCATGGGATGGAATCTGAAATTGTGACAAGATGTTATCGTCATCATTACAGGGTAGAAGCATGGTCTAAGATTAATTTGCTAAAGATTTCTTTTACTAGAATAGATAAAGCTTATAGGCCGGTAGTTTACTGGGTCTGATGTAAGACCTTTCTTAAAAATTGGGATAATCTTAGCCCCTCACCAGGTTGTAGGGTTTTGTGCGCCCGCCATGATGACACTGGTGACGCGGTTTAAGTAGGGCACCCAGATAAGAGATTCAGATATGGATAGGTTCACAAGAATTCTGTCTGGCCCAGTTGCCTTACCTACCTTCTATGAACAGATAGCACTTATTGTTTCTGGCACAGAAAAAAAGCCTCTGTTTGTCATATTTGAGTTCCTGCGGGTTCAGGGAAGGTGATGTAGGTGAAACATTTTCTAGCGCATCAGAATCTCAGAGAAAAGAAGAAGTAAAAGCCAGAGATTCACTGTAAAAAGAATGAAAGTGGTTGACCCAGTCTTGCGGGAGGATGCTGGACTGTGGCCTCATTCTGCCCTTCTTGGTGTCATAAGGAAATTTCAAGCACCAACAACAAATGGCAAGAAAGTGGAACTCGGGCTGCAAATAGTCGAAGGGCCGGCAATACACAACAAGCCTTCTTCCTGGTCTAGACACAACAGGGGGGAAAGAGTTAGACTAGATTTGGGCACTAGACAAATGAGCCAAAGTGGCCTTCAGGGAGAAGCTGGATTACCATGAGAGTCTTAGCAGAAAATAGGGGTAGGCAAAGAAAGCCAAGAGGGGTGGCCCTGCCCTGCTTCTTCCTGGCGATGATGGGTGCAGAGGGATGTGTGTAGGCACTTTATAGCACTTGGTAATCAGGAGCAGCACAGCAAGTTGTAAGGGCCGCCTCTAGGACCCTGGAGGTTAACTGTGACTCGTAGTCACACACATTTTACAATTTTTTGTCCCCCACAGTGGAATGCAGGTATGCACTTTATAGCGTGTGGTATCAGGAGCGGGTGCAGCAAGTTGTAGGGGCCGCCTCCAGGATCCTCTAGGTTAACTGGGACTTTAGTCCTGCCGATTTTTGGTCCCCCACAGCCTGATGCGTGTAGGTGCATTATAGCTCTTGCTGATCTGGAACAGGTGCGGCAAGTTGTAAGGGCTGCCTCTGGGACTCTCTAGGTTAACTGGGTATCGTACTTCCACCGATTATGCAGATTTTTGGTAGAATCAAACTAATCATTCAAATATGTATCACATTTTCATATGAATCAATCTGAAGAAATGCCCGGTTATGAAAACCAACCAATTTTCTGCACATATAATCAAGAGGTACACAATAAAGAATAGTCAAGCATACATAAACCAGTCCATCTAAGTCCAGTTGGACAGCAACATTTGTAGATCTGTCTGTTCACACTGAAGAGTAAACAGTTCATCCGATGAAGTTCCTGTGATTGTATGATAAGAACTGGCCTTGGCGTCGATGTTTCGGTCCCTATTTACCTTAGTTCGTGAGACCATTCTCAGGACCAATATAATTAGGTGAAAATACAAAAATTACCCCACAAAAACGGATACATAAATTAAGAACATAAATACATAATTATACTTGTATTCCAGTACATATGACAAGTGGACATGCCATGGCAACCATACAGCTCACACGTGTTGCACTATGAGCAAAGCAAAAGTGATGGTGCTTACAAAACTAAAGGCTCACAGGCCAGAACCTTTGAGGGGTGGCCCCCAACTTAGTTAATTTAATGAGGAAGAGGAGAGCTGTAAAAGAATAGAGTAAGGAAGAAGTGGAAAATAGAAGAAACAATATAGCTAAACAAGTGGAAGGCATGGAGAATGCAGACACAGCTTTCCTGACTTAAAATGAGGGTGGTAGAATTGTGGTAGTAGACATGCCTGAAGTGTACAGAGGCTTACTAAGTTAACTATTCAGTGGAAGAGAACATAGAAGTAGTTCTAATTATCAACAGGACAACTCTACCAGCATCCCAGAAAAAACATACAAGGTGAGGAGAACTGTAAAGCTGGCAAGAGCACTGGGTATGATAATAGCAGCAGCCTGGGAAATGTCTGACTTCCTCCCTTCAAGAGCTTCGTCATCAGTTGCACAACTGAGGTTGGATAAGGTGCCATAACTTCCAACTAAGAGGAAACAAATCTTTGACCATGCAAATCACTTCCGGTGCTGCCATTTGCTTAGTGATGAGCTAAAACGGATTGAGTCCATTTCATTCCAGTAAAAGTTAATATTTTGACAGAGAGCAAAAAAAACAGTATTCTAGGAGTCATTATATATTGAAGAAAATTTGGCTGGATCATTAGCGATCTTTCATTAATTTACAGGTTTTGATCATCAGTCTCTTTAATATGTTATGCCATTGCAATACAAAAATGCGGAATTGTTGCCTTTTTTACATACCTGACAACTTTGACATTATTCCGGAGTACCTGCATGTCAACAGCAAATGTGCCATCAGCGTGTGCCACCAAGTTGATCTCTGAAAACTCTGCCTGAAAAATAGGATACACACATCAATGCAGTTAATGAACTCTTTTCTTATTTTTGTCTTACATGATTGAAAAATAGGCACTGCCAAAGTCGACTATTGATGTAAAACCTAATATTTAAAGCTTGCATTTCTAGATTCTCTTTCATCATTGAACTTCCAACTCAGTTTCAGGGTCATCAGCATGCCAAAAAACGCTAGGAAGCACTGCTGTTGTTAATGTCAGTAGCATATATTCATTAATCAAGATGCATTCTTTTGATATAAGGTCCTTATAAAGATTCAGATTCCTCAAGAAGAACAACAGTCCGCATTACTGTTACAATTAAAGGAAAGATACGTAGTCCAAAGATGTATATTAGGAACACAGCTTTATTTTTCAGATAGGATCCAAGTTATGTCTAATGCTATGCCCCCACCAGGAGCAGCCTCCTTGCTGCTCAAACCTTCTACACCAACTGAATCCTTCTTCCACTCAAACACTCTCAACATTCTGATGACATCACAGACTGAGCAGCAAGGCAAAGGGCAACAACAGAGAGGATGCATTAATCACTTACTAGATTATAACAATTACCCAGTAACATTTTCAGCAGCCGTGGCTCGTGCAGGTAAGAACGGTGGGGCAGTGGGGCCGGGTTGGAGGGGGGTATTTGACAGACGACCACAGGGGGAAATCAAATAAGTAATTCATGTTTACTCGTCTTCGTCTGTTGAAAACCTCCCTCACCTGCCCCCACCTTTCGCTTACCTGCATGGTCCACGGCTGATTTCAGTTTAACGCATATTCCAAGGATGCTCTCAGAAATCTACAAGGGTCATCGATATCTGAGCATACTCTTGTTACCCTGTTCCTTGGGTGTTTCAAAACGTAAATGTGCACTTTTTCTTTTTTTGTGTGTCCTTTCTTCCTCATAATTCCTTCATAATTACTTGAAAATGTTGTGGCGTTTAGGGCAGTTTGCTACACAGTTTATTTATTGTTCTGCCTTGTAGCACGAATATTAAGGGAGCAAACTTGATACAATTAGCTAAGGAGAATGTCTGTGATTGCCACAAAGTAAGAACTTTATGAATATTTACCACATTCACTATATCCTCTCTTACTCGTTCTTTGGGAAGTCCATGTTCTAATCCAGGTTCCAAAGTCAGTCCTGGAGCGGTAGATCCATGCCAGATTTTTAAGATAACTACGAGGCGCGGCAGGTCCATTTGGGAGGAAGGGCCCCGCCCCCTTTTTCCCCATTGGAACAGTGTCTGTCAGGCTGAACAAAAGTCAGCCTGACAGACTCTATTCACTTTCAGTTTAAGCAGCCAGGAGACACACATGCACATTTAGCGCTGGCTCCTAGCTGCCTGAACTGAACTTTGCTGGGCTGAGAAAGTCGCAGCTCGGTTGGGCATGACTTTCTCAGCTCAGCAAAGGTTGCCGAGGCCCTCCCCTCAGTGAAGAGGGATAGCATCACTGATTGCCTCGCACCTGGGTGCTACAGTTTTAAGCCCTGAAGCGCCCAGGGTTGCGTGTCAATCAGTGACACTTCATCACAGAGTGGGGTGGGGTCAGTAATCTCCCTGACCCCATCCCACTCTGTGATGACGATAGGACTGCTGCCTTCTCTCATTGGCTGACCTTAGGCCAGCCAATGAGGAAAGGCAGCAGTCCTAAGCCTCCTGGAACCCCCGAGGCAGAGCAGAGCTGGCTAAAGGTAAGTGTGATTTAAGTTATTTTTACATTGTTTGGTGCGTGCGTGCATGTTTGGGAAAGAGTGTTGTGAATGAATGTGTGTGTGTGTGTGTGTGCGCCTGGTTGTGAGTGTTATGTGTATGTGAGCGTGTGTGTGTGTGTCCCGTCTGCCACCCTCCCCCCCAAACCTTACCGGCCGCCACTGATAACTACATTTATCTATATGGGGATATGCTAAAAATCTGGACCGACCTTGGAGAACCCTGCTCTAATGCTTCACATTAGATTTAGCAATCCTCAAAAATCAATCATATTAGACTATTTTCTGCTACACCAATCTTGAATTTACAAATCACTCTTACATGCACTCTGAGCAGACTCTTTTTGTACACCTAAGCGTTTACTCGAGTACCCAAAATATCTAATGAACTGTGCAAAGATCGAGCAATTCACCCTGAAAGAAAAGTGCGCATTTGGATTTAGAAAATTAACTCATGTTGATTTTAAAAATACAACAAAAAGTAAATTCTAATGCAAAATGTCGCAATTAGGTACACTCATGACTTCACAGCAGGACATTTATTAAGTGTTTGGTGCAATTTTACGCACTTTTTGGTAGATGGGTAATTTCAAGGTGGGCAATGGCAATACATGTAAGTTACAATATTTGGTAACACCAGGAACGACTATATTATTATTACTGAATTTCTGATATTTGTAAACGATTTATAGGGAACATTTTAGGAACAGAACCCATTCCATTTGCAACAGAAATTGGTAGTAAGTTCAAAGTGTATTCTTATCTGCCTTCTACAGCAAAGAACACGAAATTATCTTCACTGAAATCCATTCTAGTTGGCTTTAGTGCCGAATGACTTTTAAAATAAAAGCTTAAAACACTGATGTTTTCTAAGACACAAAGGTCGTTACCTGTTCAACTCTGATGTCAAATTCTCCATGAACTTTCTTCCCACGAAAACATTTCGCCCTGAAACAAATAAAAAACAGAAATACAGTCAGTAACACAGACTGAACTCTTGGTGTTTGTCAACATGAACAAAGGTGAAGCAACGGTGTACCAGATAAATCTGTTTTTTATAATTAATACCACAATGCCTTTTTTTTTAATAAAAGCATCGTTCATTTGTTTCCGTGAAGCACAGTACTATCAAATTGTGATATTTGTTCACCCAAACTGCATTTTTACTTTCTCAACTCCAGATTGATTGAACACTGACAATTGCATAGAACTTTAAAAATTCAGACAGCTGTCAGTTAACAAATATCGCTGTAATTTTTTAACTGCGGGAACGACTGCTGGTTACCATTTTCTTGAAGTTGAAATGCTATTTTCTGTGAAAGCCAGAAAAATACATGTTGCTCCCTCAATAAATCCACAACAAACAACTGTTCCCAATGTTTCTCCCCCTACAAACCGACTATGCCTTATCCAGATATCTTTAGAGAAGAAGGAAGTAGTCTATTTAGGTTTTGGCAAATGGTGGGTGCTTTTAAATGACACTGCCACAAAGCCCTGTTTCAGATGAATGAACAGGACACACTGGCTCATTTTTATGCTCTGTAATCAACTAGTCATGCAGTGTTTCAGCTGGGTGGTAGAACACCAACCACATTTTTCCCATTGCTAATAGTACTGCTTTTATAAATTCCCCGACTTAAATCTGTCATGGCGCATTGTAGAGCCATGAGATGCTCAGGTACAACCTCATACAAGACTGAATCATTTTTCATTGTTAGCTGATGCTTCTACTGTTTCTTAAAAAAATGGGGTTAATGTATTTATGTCAGAGGGAAAAATCACAGAGGACCACAGACTGTTTGCACATCCCCCCCCCCTTTACCTTTATTGGCCATTAACGTCGTTTATTTGTATTTAAAGGCACCATAATTAAAATAAAAGCCTATAAGTACTTCACAAAAGTAATATTACAGGGAAGTAAGCCTCTGATAAATGTGAGGGACGCCTACAACACACTCCAGATAACGAATCAGTATTCACATTTCCAGTTTAGGAGTCAGAAAAATAATTCCAACTTTTAAAATGGAACTAGTACATCCAAAAAGCATTATTCTGGCCTCAAACACTGAATCTGAGTGTTTGCCATCCCACAAATGCTTGTGCATTGAATGAATGAATGAATTATATGTGCATTTCTATAGCGCAAGGCTACTCAAAAGAGAGTGTCCCGACGTTGTTCGTTGTTCAGTATGCTCAGAGTTGAGAAAACTAGAGGTAGAAGCCTTTACTCCTTGCTAGCTTCTGAATTAAAATTACTTTAGCTCACTTTTAAATTTTGCTTCCTCGGGTATCTGTCTAAGGTAATCTGGTAGTTTATTCCACAGTTTTGCTGTTATAACCGTGAAGATAGCACCTCCCGTCCTCAGTTTCAAAAAGTATTGGGACACAATGAAGCCAGCTGAGCTTGACCGCAGCAATCTCCCTACGCAATAAGCCTTGATATGATCCTTTAGCTACCAGCTACCTAGGTCCCCCACTGTGGAACGCTTGATGCGTTAGGGTCAGAGCTTTATACTTAATTCACTGACGAACTGGCAGCCAGTGAAGTTTGCCTCAATACACTGAGGCGGATGTGAATTTCTGCATTTAGTATAATAAACGGACTGTAATATTCTGCATGACCCGTAGGTGCTGGTTCAGATATTCCGGCAGACCAAGATACAGGACAGTACCAAGTCCAACCTGGATAAAATTAGTGATCTAACCACTGTGATTTGGGCCACACAAGGAAGCAAATAAAGAAACTTCCCCACATGCAAAAAATCAAGAAACAGGATATCACCACTGCTGACACCTGTGCTCCAAATGTAGTCTGGGTACAAACTGCATACCAAGATTTCTTGCCACGGCAGTTGGTGGGGGAGGCAGGGGCAGACTTTCAGGCCAGGCTCCATCCGAGCCAGGAAAGGGGAGGGGGTCGTTCAAATATGAAGACTTCTGTCTTATCAGGGGTGCACTGCAATCTATTAGCCCTCAGCCAGTCTAACAGTACCACCATACAGTTGGCAAAGGCAACCTTCGCCCTCTCAGACTTCCCATCATACATGAGCAGAAGTTGAGTATAATCTGCATATAAGAGATGATCTTGATATAATAGGATTCCACCAAATGAGCTAATGGAGACATGTACATTTTAAAGAGTGTAGGACTGAGAGAGGAGCCTTGCGAAACCCCCAATTTCAACTATTTAACTCCAAAAGCATATGGTTTCATCCAAACCACCTGCTCATGGTCTTTAAGGAAATACCCCAACCAGCTCAGCGCAGAGCCCGCTACCCCTAGATGTTTTAACCTGTACAGCAGGATGTGATGATCCACCATGTAAAAAGCTGCTGACAGGTCCAACAGCACCCGAGCCACATAACGGACAGAGTGTAGATTGAACTCGATGGACTCAGAGACCATCAACAGTGTGGTCTCTGTGGTGTGGGCAGCTCTGAACCCTAATTGAGAATGGTGGAGCAAGTTGTTTTCCACCAAAAATGTGTTGAGTTGCCAGTTTACCGCCTACTCCAGCTCTTTGGATGCTACTGGCAGCAGCGAGGCTGGCCTGAAATGTGCTAAACATTCAGGATCAGCATTGGTCTTTCATAATGGAAGAATCAACCTGCCTTTTTTCCAGTCATCAGGCACTACGCCTATGTCAAGGGAGCTAGCAAATAGCTTCTGATAGACAGGAGCAATAATGTCCAAGGTTGACTTCAATATATGGGGGGTATCGGATCCATTAAAAAAGTTAACCTACCTTCACCGGTCCCGCGCCATCTCTGCTCCTCTCCTGCCTACGGCAGGAACATGAAGCAGACATCCCCCAGCCCTCCCCTAACCCAATTACAACACTGCAATGGAGCTTTGTGATTGGTCGGGACGCCGAGCAGACAGGCGCTTATGGGGACGCCATTTTCTCCAGGTAGGCTGCATGCAGCCTACATGGGGAAAGGGCAGAGTACCGACCAAACAGTCAGCACCCTCAGCTGTGGGCAAGCCACTCCTGCCTGCCCTAGAGCAGCCCCGCCCACCCACCCGTCCCCAACCAAACACTTCTGCTTTCTCGCAGTGCGAGAAGCAGAAACATAAAATGGTAGTTTTACCATTTTATGTTTCTGCTTCTCGCACTGCAAGAAAGCAGTGGGGCGACGCTCCTCCGCCCTAGTGGAGGAGCCATCCCTGGAAAAAATGTGTGACTTGCCTTATGAATACTCACAAGGTAGGTTGGGTTATGACCCCCTAATATTCGGGTTTTACGAACCAACCTATTAATACCTAGGTTGCTACATAAAATCCTTTACAAGTCAAAAAAATACTGGTTGCAAATTGTGACCAGAGCTTTGTGACCAGATTCTTTTACATCTGGCCTCTATTATTACATTGCTGGCCAAAGTAGTTTATTTAGTGCTTATCAAATTATTTATAATACAATATTATTATCCTAAGTAGTATTTTATATTTTAATTTTTTTTAATATTTTCATAATATTAAATGTCCCTTGTGCATATCTCCTGGTCATGAGAAAGCTATGCTTACGCAGTCAAGTATGACAATGCCTGGTGTGTGAATAGAAAAGAAAAACCTAAATGCTGAGGTATGCACATACTGGTGCTTCAAGCAAATATATCTCGGTTGTACTTTTACAATGCTGTAGCTACATCAGGTAAGTATAGAATACTTTTTAGCACGCTTTAAGATCTTAATATAATTATTATGCACATTTATGCAGAATGTGGAGTACATTTCTTATATTCATTCATGTTCCTTTATCTTTCCTATTTTTACTCTGTTTGTACCATAGGTGGCGTCCTCACCAAGAACCAAGGGGAAAGATGCATCTGCTATATTTCAAATGGCATTGTATGCACGGGTGGATGAGATGGGCTCTTGTGTTTGCCTGTTGCTGCACAGAAGATAAACACATTGTTTAGACCAGTAACTGATTAACATAGAGCTGTCCTATACAAGCCGGCTTCTCGAGATTAAATTGAGCGCCCCTTCACTCTCTGACTTTTGGAATTTCACATCCTTTGTCTTCGAAAACAAAAATTTGCCTTGGCTTCTGTCCGGCGATATTTGCTAACCTATTCATGGACCCAGATCGACTTTTTTTTCCCTCACAAAGCTCTATTCAGGGGACTCCTGGAAACGTTTCCTCTTTTCCAGCATGCAATGCTCTGTGAGGCAGAGTCGCATTTGCATGCAATGCAAACAATGGCGTCCTGTGCTGTCCTAGGATGAGACTGGAGCTGTAAACAGGGAGATGTCTTCAGCAGCAATTAATACACAAAATCCCACCAGAGTGTGATTGAGGTTATCGCCTGCCAATGATCTGAAGCAGCTGCGATGCACATAAACATTTCTGACATATTTCTGTCATCCAGTACAAGACCAAAACATTGACACCCCCAGGATGCAACAGTTAGCAACATTCTGGAGAATAATGATGTTTAGTTCATGGAAAACAAAGAAATTCTAGATACTAGAGGTTAATTTGTTCACTTATTTATACCATGACGTTGAAAACTATAGCTTTAAAGCCTGTAGAAATAAGGAAGACAAATGTGGGAGTGTATTAGGGAACCATAAAGCGCAGTGCAACTTTTTACCTTGGGGGAGAATATTTTAAAACAAATGGTCTAAAACTAAGATCCACACATTTCATTAAAAACAAATGCAAACATTTAGGAACGAGAGACAACACCACATTACAATAGTATACAAATGTAAAATCCGGATAAATAAGGATATTATTGGCTTAATTAATTAGAACATACATAGGACTACAATAGGGAGAAAGTAAATATATTTCTTTAAAAATGCAGTGTTTAAAACATGAAGGAAATATGAATCAAATTTTAAATGTAAGAAATGAAGATATATTAAACATGTTTACTGAAGTACGTTTTTTCTGTCTTGAGGACTATTTCCCTGATGGTCTCCAACTTATCCCTGCCTATTAAGTGCATTGTTCCTCAAACATCTTGAGATTAACCCTCTTGATTTAATTTCACCCAGCCTCTCTTTATTCTCCTATTCTGTAACTGGTCCACGATACTACAAAAATGAAGTAATTCTGTTTTCAAGAAAAGAGACAAGAAAGTGTAATAGTAATTATACTGAGACCCACTTATGCTTAAAAAATACTCGAAAACTTAACATAATTAAGTAGCTTTAACTAATACAATTTCACCGTTGCATAGTTTATGAATCTTCATCTGTCGTTTCATAATTTTTTGGTCTAGCAATATGATTTTACACACATAAGATGCCTCTTTCTCCTAATACAAAATAAATATATGCCATTTTGCTTGGTCTGTATGGATTATGTTTTCAATCATTCGTGGAGCACGTGAAATCCTACATTTTAATATTAGAATAATACCAAGAATCGAGAAATGTCAACGTAATATGGTAAACGTATCATGTATATTGTCGCACAGCACAATTTCCCCCAAATGGCAGAGACAGTCAAGTTGCTTCAATTTATGGCAAGTACATCACATTTCACACCCACAATATCAATCTGGGCCTTAGATGGGCCACAATATGTCGTAGGAAGGTAAACGCAGAGCTGGTCACATATATATTGGTGAAAGTCATGACTTGAACAATGACCTTCAGCTCACCAGAGACTGGCGTCTGATTCTTATACTCACAATAGCAATTCACTTCAGCTCTATTGCAAGAACTCCTGAACTAAAGACATCAAAACGCTCTTACAGGTAAAAGGTCAAACGACACTGATTAAGAAATTCTTCCATCCATTCTGTTGAAAGATGGAGAGAATGTGTTTTGATCCTATAACCACCATTTTCAAAAGGTCCTACTCGAAAGAGAAAATTCCCTGACCTTTTAGTGAGCTGCCCTTTGATCATAAAAAAAAACATCATTTGTGTCTCACATGCTGTCAGGTTATACACACATTCCCAACCTGTAAACCCACTCAATACATTCGAAAAAGGATTTTAACCTCACAAATTGACTTATACATCATCATAGTAACCAACCAAGTGAGCTTCGTGCCAGAACACAGGACACATCCAGCTTTGATTGGAAGTATACACGTGCAAAGAAGGTGGGGGAAGCAGTTTGCATATTCATAATCTAAAGCACAATATGTTACAGTCAATAGTCATGATGTTCTGCATCACAGACTGAATATGCCATTGTTCATCTTCAATGGAAGAGCTTTTGGTCCTTCCTGAGCAAGAGAATAGACAGCAGAAGACGGGGAGAGTTGCCACTTCTTCGTTTATCACAGTTGACCACTGAAGTGCCACAGTGATCCCTATTGCCCTAAGCTCTGTTCTGAATTCACTGCAAGCCCCTAACCGCTAAAAATAGAACTAGAGTGCCTCTCTTATCTCTTGTGCTAATGGCTTCCATTGTTGTCTTTCAGTGGCCACAGTTATCCTTGACATACAACACAAGATGTCTTAGCCCGTACAAAGTTGTGAGACTTCTCCCACACACCAATGCCGGGTCATACAAATGCCAGGTACCGAGGCCTACTATCTAGGGCCCTTTACAAACTCCAAAGTTATACCGATGCGAGATCTAACTTTGCTGCGGGGAAAGACCCAGGCACTCTGCATGTGGAATACTAAAATATTGTCTGACTCACAATCTGGTAGAAAGCCTTCTAAAAAGGTACTTGACAGTGTGCTCACTATGTTGTACAGTACTGATCCTTAATTCACAGGAAATAGATAGCACTGCGACAGATAATCAGCCCCCCCCCCCAGCCCCTTGAGACCCTGACGGATGAGTAGCCGTGCTCTTTAAACCCCTGATTAATCAATAGAGAAACTACATTATCCGATACAAAGTCACATCAGATGCTTCTATATTTGTATGTTACTATTGTATTGTGTCCTTTTAGAGCATAGGCTAAGTGCGTATTTGTGCTTAGGCAGGCAAATTGTCCGAGATAACATCAGCTGTACAGTCCATGAAAATATATCGGTTTTGAAGCTTCTCATGAGCTCAGCAGAGGAGCATATTGAAAGAAAGGAAATTTGCCTGGAATTCCACAATTAAAGCACCATAGCCTGAAAGGCCTCTCCTGGCTTACTTGTGCAACAGATGTTTTGAATAGGCAACACATCAGAATCCAGGAGGATTGTGCAGGGTGATAATGCACAGTGCTCCCCACAGGATCAATGGGTCTCATTCTGGGAGGGCCAGAAATCTATACAACAGACATTCAGTGGAGTGATGAAAGATATGCTATGAAACTGTATTTGTAGAAACCTATTTAAAACCAGATACCATCATTTGGAACGATTCCTTTGCAGCAAAAATATATGAAAAATAGGCCTGATGTAGTCAGATGACAAGATGTAGTTGGCAGGTGGCCGTTGTGCATTCCTCCCAGACAGCATCACATTAGAGGATCTGGGTGTTGGCAGCATGTGGGGGGTGGAGGTGGGGCGGCAGAGCTGGCACCTACTTTACTTGCACTTCAAATCACTAGCCCATTTCACACATAGAGGACTTCACACTAGCCTATTGACCCCAGACAGCTGACTGGGACATGGTAGGGAGGCAGAAAATGCCAGACACCTCTGCACTTTACTTGTCAATGCTTTCCTTTTTTTAAAAACATTTTTTGGGGAAAAATATTATTACAATGAGAAGCCAACATGGTCTAATCACATAATCAGAAATGTGTCCACATAGACAATAATAATATGTCAGACTCATGGCCCCCAAGACAACTGTGTGCTCAGCACTTTCTTAGAGACATTGATGATGCAGCTTGGGGTTGGCTACAATTCTAGTTTACAAAGGGTAACATTTAAGGAATAATAGAACTTTAACACCTCTGTTGAACTTTTACACCCCCCACCCCTACTGTAACCCCCAGTGGCCACGGGCCCTTATGCAACCAAGAAATTGGCCCCGATGTCACCTGAATGGGTAGTCATAGACAGCCATAAGTAGGGTGCAACGCCCACCTACCCCCCAAGTCCATGGCTACCGGTGACACTAGACCTGTGTCACTAATGATAGCCTTGTCCCTGTGTAACCCACAAACCAGGGCTCTAAACCAGCACTTAATCATTAAGGCCTGCACTTTTCAGGAGCACCAGTTAAGGACACATTTATTTATAGTAGGTACACGGGAGATGAATTGATTTGCCCAGAATAACAGGATTTTGAGCCGATGTCAAGACTTTAACCTGGTTCCACAGCTTCGAAGTCGGCAGCTCTAGCCACTACGCCACATCATTCCCCCACTTCCCTGGTTAGTAGTTGGTTCTGCTTCAGGCAGCACTAACAAGAGAAATGGGCAGGTGCAAGCAGCTTCCTGAAGAGAAACCCGGCACTTCTATTTTTTTTTTACAAATTAACCACTGCCACAAACTCTACTTTAGCCTTATCACCAACCATTGATACCATCCAGCGGGTGGAAGAGCAAGATGGATTGTTAGAGGTGTGAGATCTGAAGCCAGGCAGCATGCTGTAGGATTCAGCAAATCCATCTATTATGTGCTCCCTTTTAGCCCTCCTGTGGTTCATACTTCAATCACACGCCAGTGCTGTCTCTTCCTACAGACAGTTGACAAAACTTCCCAGCTTTTTTTTCTGTAATGAGGACCACAGGGAAAGAAATGAAACACGGATGTTTTACAAGTTCACTAAGTGGTGGGTACCAAAAACATAGCTTGCAGCTTCCCTAATCACTTCCTGCCTCCGCTTCCCTGACATTTCCCGTTTTGCTGCGGTGCTTTAATGGTTGTACTGTCTAGACGAGATAGATGGGACTGTCATCATTTTAGACTGTGGATGCGAGTAACACTGATGGGAAGCAAGGAGGGACAAAATGTATCTTCCGTCAGCCAGGAGTTTTATATGATTGTACCACTGAATATCGACACCAACAAAATCGTGACATACTCATATCGAGGGCAGTATATGGAGGGGCAAAATCAAAAGGTAAATGCATAAATGAAAGTAGATATACTATTCCTAACTCCACATCTATGCAACGTGAAGATATGTACCCCACTTAGGTACATATATGTGTTGTTAAGTATGACAAATCTAGAGTTACTTACCTCTCAATAATGTATTTTCGATATTATGTGCTCGAAAGTCTGTCCCATTGAAATCTGTTGATTCAATATTCAGGGCATTCACCATTTTACAAAAACTCGTCAAATCCACAGCATAGACTTTGAAATTTTAGAAGATGCAATCCGATTTTTAAATACTGACCTCCGACCTCCAGAGCCATTGAACAACTTTTAATGATCCGGAATTTGAGACATGATGTTTAGTTATGATGTGTTGTATAGTGCCTACACACTGCCTGGCACTTTCTTGGGAGGGCTAGAGTAGCCTATGTGCATATGCAAAATGATGTGGTGCGTTTCTTTTTAATGGGGAGAACAACAGTGGTCATACGCCATGTGCGCACCTTGTCTTTTGTCATCTTTACAGCGCGAAAAAAACACAATTGATTACATCACCGTGTATAAGGTCATGGATTAGGAAAATTGCTATTGCCTACGTAAATAATTCTCTGCAAGTCCAAGAAAGCAAAGAAACAAAGTAAAATGCAGGTCCTAGTAAAACGTGTGTGCTTTGCAACAGGAAGGAAACATCCACATGTTATATGAGATAATGTACCTTCAACAGTACATTAATAAAAAGGATATTTCATTTCTGCCAGTCGGCAGAGTAATCTTAGGCAATATTTTAATTGGAAGTAGCATGTCTGATGCTATGTAATTATACCGGTTATGTTGTTTATTAAATGCACATAAATACTCTTGTTAAAAAAGATATTAAGAGTCACTTCAGAATTGTGAGATGAGAGCTGCAGTCTTTGAGCTCCTCATTGGCCTATGATATTCTTATAATGTAAATTAGTTTGCATGCTAGACTATGAATAATAAGCAGATGTCATTTTTCTTTGATGATGAAATGCTGATGATTCTTTTCCTTTTCATGTGAATTGGTTGATTTTGTATGTATTGTGTGGGGTAGGAACACAGACAGTGCTTAATTTTAACAAGTGGTTTCCGATGCTCGGCACCGACACTTAATTGTCAACACGGACACTTATGAAAGTCTGCTACATGGAGACACTTTTTTGTATAATTTGGAGATGAGCACAACAATAGTTGTTTAATAATTCAATATACATAAAAAATTACTTTTACCTGCCAACCAAGCCATTGTTATAGCTTTGGGTTGTCGGGGAAAGTTTGAATTGTCACGCTTGTAGGATTGTGACGGTTAATAGATGTGTTGGTACTGTCCTTGGCAGTGGTGCAAGGATCAATGGATGGCGTAAGCTGCAATGGGCCCCTAAAGAGGGTCCTGGCAATTAGATATATATATATATATATTGTTTTACAAATTAAGCACTCACCCAGAGACCACTTTCAGATAGTTGTAATTCTGGCAGCCCACCATTTCATTCTCATTGTCTCGATACAATACATTGGGTAGCTTGTGCTATGTAAAAATGGTCATTCATCCACCTATTCATTCATTGTTTCACAAATATGTTAGTCTTCTAGAGGGAAGAAAAACAACTACAACGGGAATTGCTCCATCTGATAAAACATGCCACAAAAGTCACATCAACATGCTAGTTGCCATTGTATGTTCTGTGCCCATTTCCAAATTGCATTCATGCAGTACCTTTGGCATACTTGCCAACTGCATTTGATGCATGCTGTAAGAAACTGACTTTTATGGGCATGGCCGGACGGGGAACCACAACCGGCCCTGGCAAAGTGCTCGGCTATGCTGCAAAAATGGCCCTGTAACAAAAACGCCCCCCAGGTGCCCAAAACTGGCCCCCACCCGTGCGCTGCACCGGGGGATTGCCCGGTGCCAGCTATGGCCAGTCGGGCCTGTTTATGGGGACTGTATACAGAGAGCCGTGCAGGGAATGCAACGCTTAACCGCATGCGTGCTGCGGCTTTTTTCGCGCTGTACGGCTTTTTTTAAAAAGCCACGTTACATGACGAGCTGAGCTCGTCATGAGCATGCGAGCGGCGCAACTATGAGCGTGGAAGGGGTTAAAGCCTCGTTTTCTTGCTACCGTTAAATGGGCGGGCATCACACACTGAGGGAGGAAGAAAGCAGGCATTCAAGTTCTATGGACATTGGACATCAAACAAGGAAGCGAAAAGATAGTTTAATAATATAATCTCAATATTGCGCAGCTAAATCCGGTTTATTTGGTGTTTTGTTATTACCGGAAAGTTCTAGCAGTTGACTGCAAGTCTACGTGTTTCTGGGGCCATGGGGGATGTTATTATAAAAATAAAAAAACGATCTGATTACATCATATAAACAAGTACAAAAATACTCCCTTGGACACATCTGCGAACAAATGAACATTTTGTGCATTTAGTAAAATAATGAAACCTCACATGTTTTTCTTTCTCGCTGTGCTGACAAACCTAATTAATTGGGCTGTATATTTTTAAAAGCCTTGCACATATTCATAACACTTCGTGGAGAGCTTGGGGATTGGCTGTTGCGGTGTGAAAACCAATTTCTGTCTTCCTCGGAATAATTTTAAGATGCGCTTTCCAACGGGGCCGATAAAGAATTATATTGAATATTCATCTTACATAAAAATATGACAGCGCAATTTAACACTCCTAAAGGGAAAAACACACAAGGCACGGGCGCGTGCTGATAAAGGCATGGCAATGTCTTATCAGCAGTGTTCTTGCCTGAGTGTGCATGTACAGCGAGGACATGTACTACATAGGTAAACAACAACTGAGTGCTGCCCCCCTGCGTGTAAGTAAGTGCATCGCAAGTAAACCCATGACAGGATTAATGTTTGCGACAAATCAATGTTCTGCTCTTTATGGAGATTTTACATTTCTTTTCACTGATCCACAATCTTCTGTGTAGGAGCACCAACTTAGCATCAACAGCAAAACAGTTTGCATTCCCTTAAAATCCATCCCAGTTGAATTCAAAGTATATATATATATATATATATATATATATATATATATATATATATATATATATATATATATATATATATATATATATTGGAAACACTAAATACGCTGGCATTTAGTCCACAATTCAGTCCCAATGATGGAGGAATCTCAGCCTGTGGATCGTCCTGTGGTATTCTCAGTTCGTCCACAGATTGGAGGATTTTCCTTAACCACCGAACTCGAATTCAGGCCAAAAATCCGCTAACGTGTCTGACATAATATTCCAACTTCTGCATTAGAAGCAGTTAGATCTTATGGATGAAGCTATGATGTCTGAGCCAAGCACAGATCTTCCAATCAGACATGCCCTGAACGTGCCGAGTCAACAGTGTAGGACGCTCCTTCTCACACCTGTCGACCAAAGCTTGGAACGACCTTCCTCTGCACCTCAGGACCACCTTGTCTCTCCAGCAATTCAGGAAAGGACTGAAGACCTGGCTGTGTTTGACGAAACGTTCACCACGAAGCAGCTAGCAACTTCAGCGTCTCAAGACCTTTACTGGTTATTTGCCGCGCTTTACAAATCCTTGATTGATTGGCTGATTGCTAGATCATAATTCGTTTGGTCATGAAGGAATCCAGCTGTCCCTCATCAAGCAAAAGACCCATTGAACTATGTCCCTCATTGCGAGCCTCGTTATGCAATCCATTTCTTTCACCTAGATAGGCTCCTGTTGATCACGCAATCCTAATTATATCAACAAAGAACCTGACAATATACCCTCTCAATCTTAAGGCAAAGATCCCGGCTGCAGCATTTTCCAAGACCTTTGTAATCTTATGTATATCCTGATTATTTGGTCACTGTAGCTTAAGTAAATTATCAATCTGCCTTATGCCAACAGCAGCTATGTATTTCTCTCATGCAAGACTTGGCTAAAAAGAAATGTCTTTTGGTTATTCTGTGATCCTTGTTCTTAAGATGACAAATTTTGCATCTGGCCTGCTTCAAGGATTGGCATATATGCCCGTAAATGCCAATAGAGCATTTTTTGCGATCAGCCACATGAGCCACTAGATTGGCTACTCTACTTATGCATCGATAATCATATTCATATTCGAACATCTGAGGAGTCTTGAAAATGGAGATATGCCATGGATTATAGTGCCATTGCACAGTATTAGATAGGTTTCATCTCACCCTCACTAAAAGGATCAAAAACTACCATGTACCTTCCTATTCAATTAGGTTCCCAAATTCAGTACCTTAGACTGACTTGGAATGTGGGATCATCTTTAAATGTGTCAAGTCTTTGATTCTGCAGGAAACTAATGTTGCTAAGCACATGATCTCTCATCTCCACATCTATCAATTCATCCTTTCACAGTAATAGACTTAGGGTCTTATTACGAGTTTGGCTGTCCGTGGACCGCTGTATCCGGGGTGTGACCATGGAGAGCTCGCCAAATTGACCACTGCATTAAGAGTTGAGCAGATTGCTTTTGCGAAGACCGCAGCTGAACCACTGAGACCACTCTGACCACTGGGTTTGGGGGCAGGGAAAGGCAGCAGCCATAGGGCCATACAGGGGATCTGTACCACCGTCCATATTACGAGTTGCCTTATCCCTGAGCTGACCATGGTGGCCCGACTACCTGTTTCAAGCTGGTGAACACGAAGGATTTGAGGTACGTACTCTCCCCTTTCTTGTTCTTCCAGGCACAGTCCGACATGGATCGCTTTCTTCAACTCCACCTTCACAGCAAGATCTTCACCCCGAGGATTACGACCCTGTTTGCGACGATCAGCAGTTGAGTCCTTTTCATATCATGTACCTGATGGAGCGGAAATCTCATTCCATTTGTAGGGGTACATCATAATCACATAAAGAGAGCATCATCATATAATCTTGCATTGTGCGGGTTTAGAATTTTGAAATGTAGTAACATAACTATGTGACATATTTTAGGTTACTGACAAGTGCCATGGAGAATTAGTGTAGGAAATGGATGTAATTAGTAGAATACGTTAACCTGTAGAACTTGTGTTGTGGAATCCGACACTACTCATGTAGTAAATGTGTTTATTAATGGTACGTTTGACAATTAGGTAAATCTATTAGTTGAAATGTAATAATGATTTTGTGAATTTGTAATTCTTAAGCAATACATTCTTATGTTAACCAAAGCAGTAGGCTTGAAATGCAAGCCCCTGACAACCTCGCTTTAAGTTCAAGTTCAAGTTCAGGAATTTGTATAGCGCACTACTCACCCAGAGGGTCTCAAGGCGCTTGGGGGATGGGGTGCATTATTTATCGAATAGCCAGGTTTTAAGTTCCTTTCTGAAGGAAATGTGGTTCTGTGTAAGGCGGAGGTGAGTGAGGAGAGAATTCCAGGTCTTGGCCGCCAAGTAGGAGAAGGATCTTCCTCCCATGGTGGATCTGTGGATGCGCGGAACTGCGGTGAGGGCTTGATTGGAGGATCTTAGTTGGCGGGTGGGTGTGTAGAGGGACAGTAGTGTGTTGAGGCATTCGGGTCCTAGTTTGTAGAGGGCCTTGTGTGCGTGGGTGAGGAGACGGAACGTTATTCTCTTGTTGACGGGGTGCCAGTGGAGGTCTTTCAGGTGACTGGTAATGTGAGCTTGGCGAGGGATGTCCAATATGAGTCTGGCTGATGCGTTTTGGATGCGTTGGAGTTTTTTCTGTAATTTGGCTGTGGTTCCGGCGTAGAGGGTGTTTCCATAGTCCAGTCGGCTAGTGACCAGTGCGTGGGTGACAGTCTTTCTTGTTTCGGTGGGGATCCAACGAAAGATTTTCTTGAGCATACGAAGTACGTTGAAGCAAGAGGATGAGACGCCGTTGACTTGTCTAGTCATCGAGAGGGAGGAGTCTAGGATGAAGCCTAGGTTACGTGCTTGGTCTGTGGGTATGGGTGCCGTGCCCAGGGCCGATGGCCACCATGAGTCGTCCCAGGCAGAGGGGGATGATCCTAGGATGAGGACTTCTGTTTTGTCTGAGTTAAGTTTTAGGCGGCTGTTTTTCATCCAATCGGCTACTTCTTTCATGCCTTCGTGAAGATTGGTTTTGGCGGTGTTAGGGTCTTTGGTGAGGGAAAGAATCAGCTGGGTGTCGTCAGTGTAAGAGATGATGTTAAGGTTGTGGTGTCGCGCGATGGATGCGAGGGGACTCATGTAAACGTTGAAGAGGGTGGGACTGAGTGATGATCCTTGTGGTACTCCGCAGATGACTTCGGTGGCCTCTGATTTGAATGGGGGGAGTCGGACTCTTTGGGTTCTCCCGGCGAGGAACGAGATGATCCAGTCTAATGCTTTTCCTTGTATTCCGACGTTGCTGAGGCGTTGTATGAGGGTGCTATGACAGACTGTGTCGAAAGCGGCGGAGAGGTCGAGTAGGATGAGGGCAACTGTTTCTCCGTTGTCCAGAAGCGTTCGGATGTCGTCTGTTGCTGCAATGAGGGCGGTTTCGGTGCTGTGTTTGGCTCGGAAGCCGGACTGTGAGGTATCGAGGGAGTTATTGGATTCAAGGAAGGCGGCGAGCTGGCTATTGACGGCTTTCTCAATGACTTTGGCAGGGAATGGGAGGAGGGAGATGGGGCGGTAGTTCTTAAGTTCGGAGGGGTCTGCTGTGGGTTTCTTCAGGAGGGCGCTGAGTTCGGCGTGTTTCCAGCTTTCTGGGAAGGTAGCGGAGTTGAAGGAGCAGTTGATGACATCACGGAGATGGGGTGCGATGATGGAGTCTGCTTTGTTGAAGATGTGGTGGGGACAGGGGTCGGATGGCGAACCTGAGTGGATGGAGTTCATTAGGCGGATGGTGTCTTCAGTGGTGGTTGGGTTCCAGGCGTTAAGGTTGTTAGAGGGCGGTTTAGGTTCGGAGGTGGGTGGAGTGGACTGTTCTTTGGAAATGTTCTCAAAGCTGTTATGTATGTCGGCGATTTTGTTGTAGAAGAAAGAGGATAGCGAATCGCAGAGGTCTTGGGAGGGAGTAATGTCGTTTGAGGCTGCGGTGGGGTTGGTAAATTCTTTGACGATGTTGAATAGTTCCTTGCTGTTATGGGCGTTGTTGTCGAGTCGATCCTTGAATGTTGATTTCTTGGTGTATCGGATCAATTGGTGGTGTTTGCGGGTGGCTGTCTTGAAGGTGGTCAGGTTGTCAGAGGTTGGGTTTTTTCTCCATGTTTTCTCGAGGGTACGGCATAGTTTCTTGGATTTCTTGAGGTCATCGTTGAACCAGGGGGCCTTTTTGCTACCCTGTTTGGTTTGGTGGTTTTTCAAGGGTGCTAATTCGTCAACGCTGTGAGTGATCCATTGTTTGAGTTTGGTGGCAGCTTTGTTTGGGTCCGATGAGAGGACGGGAGGGTTTTGTTTGAGCGCTGTGAGGAGTTGGTCGGTGGTGATTTTGTTCCAGTTTCTTCGCGGAATAGGTTGTGGGGGGTTGTGGGTCGAGGTAGTTTTATAGCTGAAGTGAACACAGCTGTGGTCCGTCCAATGGAGAGCTGTGGTGTGATCGAAGGAGATGTGCTTGCTGGAGGTGAAGATTGGGTCGAGCGTATGTCCGGCTACATGGGTGGGGGTGTCAACAAGTTGTTTGAGTCCGAGATTGGCCAGGTTGTCCAGAAGGGTGGTGGTGTTGCTGTCGTTTTTCTTTTCCAGGTGGAAGTTGAGGTCTCCCAGTAGAATGTAGTTCTCCGAGGAGAGGGCGTGTGGGCTGATGAAGTCTGTGATGTCTTCGCTGAATTGTTTACGGGTTCCTGGTGGTCTGTAGATGAGGGTGCCTCTAAGTGTGGTCCTGGGGTCGGTGTGGATCTGGAAGTGGAGGTGTTCGGCGGTTGCAAGGTTATCGTCGAAGCTATTCGTGATTCTGATGGTGTTCTTATGGACGATGGTGATGCCTCCTCCTGTTTGGTTGGTGCGGTCTTTTCGGATGATCTTGTAAGCGTCCGGGATGGCTATGGCGATGTCGGGTGTTGATGATGCGTTCATCCAGGTTTCTGTAAGGAAGGCGAGGTCCGGTGAAGTAGTGTCGAGTAAGTCCCAGAGTTCAGTGGCGTGTCTGTGGACCGAGCGGGTGTTCAGCAGGATGCACTTCAGGTGGTTAGAGTCGAAGCTGTGTTTGGAGTTAGTGGATTTGGTGTGGGTCTGGATGCAGGCGAACTTGCAGGAGTGGCAGGCGAAGGGTCCGTGGGTGCGTCCTGGGGCAGCTTCGTAGCATTGTGCTGTGCGTCCAGGGTTAAGGGCTAGGAGGGTGGCGGCGGCGTATGTTATGCGAGAGGAGTGCGGTTTGCGGGGGCCAGGGGATCTGGCGCAGGGCGCAGTCCAGGCGCGGACGGGCGTAGACGGGCTTACCTTTGGCGCACCTTCGGCGCGCATGGGGCGCGATCGCTGTGTGTGAACGCTGCGCGCAGAAGCATCTCTCATATGTGGATGGTGGAGGGGGGAGGGGCGAGAGAGGATCAGCTGGGAGGCGTGGCGGGCTGTAGAGGATGGGCTTCCAGGCACAACAAACAAAATTGCAGCGAAAACGAAACTAGAGAAAGGCACAAAGATTAATGAAATACTGAGACAATGTGTGCTGAAAGCGCAACAATGAACGGGTCACAAATCAAGCAATGCAATATACGTACAAAGCAAACACAAATAGCGCTACAATTGGGACAGCGCGAATGAAAGCACAGTGCTAAAATCGGAATGAACCGCTAAAATTATTTCTAATCTTCGCCAATGCTAATCGCGCTAGAGTGCTATGAAGACAGGAGCTAGCAGATTGGTTAAGCAGCAGATCTTACCAAGGAGCGCAACACAACGATACCAATGAGAGCTGGGAGCGTGTGGGAGCGACTGCTACTGATAGCGTCAGGACGGTCACTGGTCAGTGGTGGGAGGTCGGCCATTTCTGGTGGATCTTGGAATACCTGCAGTCAACAGGCTTTTCCATCTATAAATTCAGGATCTGGAACATCCCCATATCCATCAGAACCGTCCAACACAATACATGGAGTAATATACACAATAGGAGTGGGTGGGGAGGCACAATGAGGAGGGAACAGCAAGGAGGGGAATCTGTACTACACAAGATGTATCATGATGTAATAATTTCGGATCTAATAGTTGCAGAAGTAACAAGTGATGGTCCCAATGGACACCAATGAAGTCCTCAAAACTTCTCTTTTGCTTCTGTGCTACGAAGGGATGAACAACGAAGGACGGAACCACGATTCCATTCTTCGAGGTACGTCAGCTCCGCTCAATCTGCATCTGAGGTTCCATTCTGGTCTGGGGTTCCAGTGCTGTAATTGGCCAATTACACAGCATGCTGCTTTGCTTTGCCCTCCGTGCTGGGCCTCCATCAATTCGCCCCTCGGTCTCCTCACTACGTTGAGCCACACAACAAGAGGTTTAGAATTCATGGTGTGAAATTCATGTGCACTGTGGAAGCTGGCCTTACTCACGTTTTGCAATGCAGGAGGAGAAGTATTCTTTAGGCAAAATAATGTCTTTGTCTTAGTAGCCAAGACAGGAGAGAAGAAGGTACAATCATATGACTCGAAGGCGATAAAGGAAAAATATTGTTTTTTCATGGGAGAAGGCCTTGGAATCAAGGACAAATTGTTGCAAAAGATGTCCATGGAGAACACCGTGGAAAAGTGCGCTAATGACTGTACTCATCGTGAAATTCGTGCAAAGATGGGCATCATGAAAAAATTACCTGGGGATAATTGGTTGTTGGAATTAAGGAAAGTGCCTTCCTCTTTCTTGCCTTTGGAGATGAGCATCTCAGAGCAAACTCTTGCGATGGTGGCTTTATGCTACCTGTCCTTTCTTGATGGGCAAGAAACTTCTTAGGAAGACTCCACAACTGACATCTCTTTCCTCTTGACTCAACTTGCTTATCCATTAACATAGGGATGTAATTTTAGCAATAGTGTAGGGATAGATTTGATGTTTCTCATTCATCAACCCTCGATGCAGGGGAATTTGGACTCTTGCAGGTACATGCATCAATGTAGGCTTTTGCGATTCCTTAATTGCAAATATTAAGGAATTGAAATTAAGGAATTGCAAAAGCTTATGCATGTAGGAATCACTATAAAATTAGCGATTCCCAAGCATTCCTAATTGTGACTCGCAAATTGCGAGTCGCAATTAAGAAATGCCTTCCCATTCATTCCTATGGGCCTACAGACCCATAGGAATGAATGGGAGATTGCATGCGCAATTTGCGAGTACCAATAGGTACTCGCAAATTGCGCATGCAATTTCAAGGGTGCAACGGTGTAAAAAGGACACCCTTTTGCACCCCTGAAATTGATCTGTGCACACATGTTGCGCACACACATGCCGCAAGGGCATGTGTGTGTGTAACCTACAACTTTGAAAAATGCACTTTAGTGCATTTTTCAAAGTCTTTGCAAATTACCATCAAGTTCAACGTGATGGTAATTTTCGCCCCCTAGTAGCGAAATCGCAATTTGCGATTCCATCACGCATTGAATTTAAGGAATCGCAATTTGCAATTCCTTAAATGCAATCGCAATTTAAGAAATCTCAATAATTAGCGATTTGTTAAATTGCGAGAGGCTGACACATTGATGCATCGCAGAAGCCCATTTTGTGTGCGCAAACGGATGATTTTTGCGAATCACACTGATTGCGCTCACAAATATGGTTGATGCATGTGCCTGCAGCTTCCTAATCATCTGTATCCTATTTCTTGAACTAATAGTTCTGTTTATGTTGCACTGTCTGAATTGGGTGCGTTGATTTGGCTTTATGCTGTTTCCTTTGAATTTCTGTACACTCGTGTTGAGGTGCCTTTATGTCCAACTATTTTTGGCTTTGTAATAAATCAAGCTAACCTTTCCAACATTTTAATTTGGTTATTATGCATTCAGGAGAAGCATTTTCAATTGATTACGTACTAATGATTTTCTTCCCTTGACAATTTCTTACTGCTAAAAAGATCCATTGTAAAGTTTCTCTAGAAAGGGCCAGAACGAATTTATGGGCCCCCTTTCATACCCATTGCCAGGACTGCTCACATATCGGCCGGACCACAGCAATGCGTAGATGGTATATTTCCACTTGTATCATGCATATGTCTGCATCCTACTATATGCAGTCTTAATGCACACACAGACATCAATATATTTGGCAAAAGTGCTCAACACCACTGCAAGATCTCTGCATCCACACCTCTGGCACTATGGTCAACTCATAATACGGAGGTCTAAAGACTACAAGTGCTGTGGGCTACTGGCAGACACAGTTCTCGGGCGGTCGGACCGCCAAACTCGTAATCAGGCCCTTAGCTTTCTTCTACATGAAGCGGTAGTTACTCTCCAGGACAAATGCAGTGAGGTTTTCAAAGTCCTCCCAATCAAGATCACTCTCCAAACAATACAACACTATGAATCTTGCCTTAGAGTTAGGTTGTGATATTGTGTCTGCACTAGAGTCGTTTGCTGGAAAACCACAGGGTGAAATTGGAAACTCTCTTCCTCAAAGCCTAAGCTTTGCAAAGGCAGGCTCCAAAGCTTTCTAGCAATGTAGTAACTTCCACTCAAATTGTTCATGCACCTAAGTTCTGTCTCCAAAACCAATGTTTATTGCACCGATGTGAAATATCATTTTTGTTGCAGGGATATAATGTACTCACAAAGATCAAGCATTTTGAACTCCCAAACATTTCTCTTTTAAACAAAAGCTAAATTCGGAACATTCTGAAAATGCACAAGAAATCACCTCTTTCACAAAGTGGTTGTTTCTCAATCACCATTTCAGAGACTCGGACCGACGCCCACACCCAAAACCTACTCTCATTTCATACAGTGACATATAAATGTTATATGGTCAAATTCTTCACAAACATCAAACATTTTGACCTCCTTACATTTGCCCATGCAGTTCTAGGTGAATTTTAGGAAATATTTATGTCTTGATATATGTGATAAAATGTCCTTTGCTGTATATTCTAAGGATATTTCAAGTCATTGTGGACTCACTTGACCATACAGAGGCACGAGGTCGAAGTGTATAGGCTGCTCATGCAGGTCCGGTTGAGAGGATAGGGGTGTGGATAGTCTGTGCAAAGGATATTTATGGTTCAGGGGTCGAGTTAGGTGCAATGTCACATATTCCAGACTGCAAGAGATGCAGCAAAATGAAGAACAATACGTGAAAACTATCATTGCATATGTAATAAGAAGATGGCTGCTGCATTAATTAAGGATGAACTGCTGTGATGCAAGAAGTGGTGCAAACCAGCAAAAAAAAGATGTCTTATCAGGTACTGCTCAAAACGCCTTCTGCTCTCACTCAAACATATGTATGTATACACACACACACACACACACAAATGCATGTCCTCCTTTCTCTTCTCTTCTTCATTTCTCCCAATTACTATCTCCCACTCACAAACAGATGGCCTCTTTTGGAAAGTTTATATATGAGACACGGTCCAAGCTGATGGCCACCCAGGGCACACACGAATAGAGACCTTGCAGACGCATGTCGGGTTGTCTTACCATGATCCCCTTTTTCACTGCACTCACCAGCGTCCAAGGAACCACTATACAGACTTGCTAGCTGATACTCTCTCGATTTTAATTTTTGTAATTTTGTATTCTGGTTTTTAATGTAATGGTTTTGAGTAAACAAACAAAGTATTCATTCATTCATTCACTCAAAACCAGCTGTATCTCTGATTTATGTCCCTATATCTGGCTTCTGTCACCAGATCTCCTACTACTTGGGTATGAGAGGGGGAGGGAATGTCATAGGCAGGCAATGATAAGAGTAAGGCAAGTTTATTCCTACAGCCTTTGAAACAGTGCTGCTGCTGTAAAACACAAATCTATGTCCTACCTGACCTTCACAGGTTGGTGTGGGAAAATGCATTGCCTTACGAGGCACGGCCTTTTCCCTACTGCCTCCCAGTGAAGTGTTCTATTTCTCTCACCAACACAAAAATGACTGGGTACAACAGCATTGGAGCAACATTTGGTTTATTAAATGCACAGACATTACCGGTAGGGTTAAACAAGAGAGCACTTCCACATCACAGAACTGTTTATCAAAGTTTATATGAACGTTTTTGCTTTATTGCTTATATTGAATTGACATGTTTATATTGTAGGTGGTGCAATGGATACATGAATCAATTTCATTCCAGGGTTAACGTGAATTGCTCACAGTGTCCCTGGGATAGAGAAAATGCTTGCCCGAACTCAGTGCAGGCAGCTGGTTGGCCAGGGAACATTACTTAAGCAGTGCTAGCCCTGATAATATGAAAGCAGTTTATTGGCTGTAATAGATCATATAGATTTGAAATCAATAAATATCAGGGCCTATTTAGCTAAATGGGACTCCAGTGTACAAACTAACTACACCCTTATGACCTGCAAATCAAGGGTTTTGGAAAATGATTAGCCAACCAGGTCATAAACTATCTTTCTAGGTGTTTTAGTCTTTGTTTGGTTTACTTGATCCGATCCAAATGCTGAAGGGGGCTACTAGAGTTTGTGAAATAAACAAGTTTACAAATCGGAATACAGTGCTCCTGAAACATGATCTGGTAAGGCTAACTATAATTATGAAATGTGTTTTTCTACCAAGGCAGAAAGTCGAGTGTTGGCGGCCACTTGATGCTCTGTGATACTATAGTGGCAGCTTTCTAGGAGAGGGGGATTTTTGCTTGTGAAATTGATTTTTTAGTTTACTAGCAGTGTATTTTTCCTGTCAAAATGTAGGTGGAATTTCATTTGTTTGCTTGTTGTGCCTGTTTTTTGGCTCATTCAAATCCACCATTCGGTTTGCGGTCTGTGACTGGATCAAACTGACCAATGAGAGTCCAGGTGTCAGTTTTCTGATTTTAACTTGCTGGTTGTGGGTCAGTGCGGTAATAGCCTATAGTTGGGGAGCTTAGCATTGCACAGGATGACCTTGGAGTGAAAAAGTAGTACAGCTGCATGGATGGCGCAATGGAGGAGGCCAGCGGCCAACAGTGACGTCACTTTGATAATGTAAGTCTGTGTGCCTGCAGACGTAGGCTTTTTGCCTTGGCAGCTTTGATCTCATCGAAACCGAAACAAATGTGCATGACCATTTTGATTTACTCCTGGATGTACACTTCACAGTCCCCATAGAAATCGTACACTCCAACAAAAAATATGGTGCCTAAACATGAACTTTAGCAGAAGTTGCTTAATGCTAATGACCAAGTCAGTCTCATCCTATGGGTGGATATGTGGTTGTCAGTCCATGGTTTACATGTTTGATTGGCTCAACCTTGAGACTTGGGTAAGTCTTTACTAGGGGTGGGTAGAAGTTTCAAAATTGACTTTTGCAAATTATCGCAAAATTGTTCAAAATCTCCATGAGAAAGCAAAACTTTCGCATAGATGCAGAGATTGTTTTTCCCGCCCGTTCGCGATGTGTTTTTGCGTGCTCGCGGGAAAATGTATCTCCAACTTGCCCATGCGGTGGCTAATAGGCGCAGCCATCTTGCTCGCGATGCTTATTTCCTGTCCTGGGTCGAATGACGTGTCCGTGGGATAGCCCTACCGGCTACCAACAATCCAACATCTCGTGGGGCACACAAACAGATAGGAAAACTCGTCTGCGAACGCAGGGACCCAGTAAGTCGCTACCGCGCGCGCGCGAGGACACATTTATAAAGCGCGAACAAGAAAATACTTCCGTTTCACTGCAGATTGCGGAGCGCAAAAATTTCCGAATATCGCAAATTCCGCAAGCAGAACGAAATTTACCACCCAGGCCTAGTCTTTACACATGATGTTTTTTCTGCAGGGCTGGATGTCAAAGGTTATATGGACATGCCCAGCTTCAACATCAACCTAGAATGTTGGAGTCTTCTTGGGAAGCCAGTGCCCTTCAGGGATTTTCCAAACTTGGCCAGAATTCTGGTCTCATGATTACAACAAAGTGTTCTGCATGGCTGGCTAAGTTAAGGACCGGACATCTGTACATCAGTATATTCAATTTAGGACAAGATCACTCTGCGATCAACAACAGCCTCGTCAGAAGCTTTCGGGGGCGAACTGTGGTAAAAAGTTTGGAGGGTCCCTTACTTGCTTCCCATCACCGTTGGACACCCAAGTGTGGGAAGCAAGCACGCTGTGTAGAGAAACAACAGTATTTTGCGCCACTTAGTGGTGATGGAGTAGATGGCCCCAGGGCCGGACTGGGAACCAAAACCGGCCCTGGCAAAGTGCTCGGCCGGCCCCCCTCCCCCTGTGGGGGGTTGTAGGTGCCGCCGAGCTCTTTGCGGGGCCGGTTTTCGGATGATTTTGTTACAGGGCCGATTTTGCAGCTATGCTGCAAAAACGGCCGTGTAACAAAATCGGCCCCCAGGGGCCCCAAACCGGCCCCCACCCGTGCGGCGCACCGGGGGATTGCCCGGTGCCCGCTACGGCCAGTCCGGGCCTGGATGGCCCATGTGATATGTAAGAGATGAGCCGCCTACTTGCAATCTTAGCGGTTCTACTATAAACCGATTTTCTTTTGAAAGGGCGGGGGCTGTTCCTGCTCACTGAGGGGATTTATGTGAAAAAAAAGAAACCTTTTCAACCATCTTGAATCATTTTTTTCCTGTATGGCTGTATCTTGGCAGTCTTGTGATATTGCATTTTGAGATGAAAGCTTCAATGCACTCATATAATTTTCCTGTCATCTCTGTTAGTCTCCTGCACATGTTCTGTTTTATGAAGCTGTATGTGATAAGGCATCTCAAACCACGATGCATTCTACACTGATGTGCTTCCGCTGTAAATAACAATTTGCTAATGATTTTCTTGTTCGTGGTTCTGAAGCAATAACAGGATTAAATATTTCAGGGCCCTGAGTAGCTCAAAATCTGCTTGAATATTTTCTGCAGCCTTGCTGACAGATTCTGTGGGAGCATACTATTGTTCCTCCCCTCCCACGCTCTCCTGCTGAGAGCGTATCCTTTAGCATCTGTGCAAGACAGGAACGTGTTTTTCATTCTGTAAGAGACCTCACAAAATTAAACCAGCCTTTCATATAATAAATATACCGCAGGGCTTTCAGAGCTATAAAATGCTAATGGGGAACCATAACAAGTGAAAACAATAAGTCCCTTCTTCCTTCTTTTTAGGATTACTAGTGGTATTCACACAAAATGTATTGCAAAAATATACATGAGACTTTTGGAAATCCAAAACAAATTTAGTTTTCTTTTCTTTTTCTTTTGTTCTCAGGTGTTTCTGCTTGGCATGATTGGATTTACACTAGTTGTGTATCCACATAGCAGGAGTATTCCATGTCCACTGCAATAGTGTACATGAAAGGTGTCCTGCAGGAATAGTATTCAAATATTGTTAATGAAATATCCTAGTAAAAAAACTATTGTGACCTACATTTTTTTCACTAAGTATATATACATAAGTATGGGGTTTCTATACTTAGCACTATACTGTGCATGTGTTACACTGGCAGAGCTAGCAGCTGTGTAGTTATAGTAATTTGAGCCTTTCCATAGATGGTGAACATATAGTGGCTCCCTTGCAGCTCCTCATGGATTCTTGTCTCTGGAGAGGATATTGGGGGATATGTGCGGCAGAACGGCATGTAGGGCTGCTCCTGGTTCCGGCTCCAGGTTAAAGTGCTGGACAAACCTGGTGCTGGAGATTTGAGCGGTATTGCTCGTAGCCTCTGAGGTGCCTCAGGGGACGGGAGGAGCTAGGGTTCGTAGGTGGAGGATCCTTAGCGCTGGACTGACTGCAGGGCGGACTGCGGTGACAGCAATGGCGCCAAAGAATGCCAGAGTTGCCTGCCACGTGGCTAGGTTAGGCCCGGGAAGAAACACTGCCATTTTACATGTACACATTTCTTAAGTTGTCTTCTCTTCCACACAATGGTTTTTGACATACATTTGTTTGCATGAATCAATTTCATTCCAGGGTGAATGTGGATTGCCCACAGTGTCTCTGGGATAGAGAAAATGGTTGCCCGAACTCTGTGCAGGCAGATGGTTGACC
This sequence comes from Lissotriton helveticus, assembly GCF_964261635.1. NCBI lineage: Eukaryota > Metazoa > Chordata > Amphibia > Caudata > Salamandridae > Lissotriton > Lissotriton helveticus. The sequence goes on along the minus strand of NC_136070.1, from coordinate 1,062,390,598 downwards.
GGGAAACATTACTCAAACAGTGCTATCCCTGATAATATGAAAGCAGTTTATTGGCTGTAATAGATCATATAGCTTTGAAATCAATAAATATCAGGGCCTATTTAGCTAAATGGGACTCCAGTGTACAAACTAACTACACCCTTATGGCCTGCAAATCAAGGGCTTGGAAAGTGATTAGCCAACCAGGTCATAAACTATCTTTCTGGGTGTTTTAGGCTTTGTTTGGTTTACTTGATCCAATCCAAATGATGAAGGGGTCTAGTAGAGTTTGTGAAATAAACGAGTATACAACTGGGAATACAATGATCCCGAAACATGATCTGATAAGGCTAACTATAATTATGCAATGTGTTTTTTACCAAGGCAGAAATTCGAGTGTTGGCAGCCACTTGATGCTCTGTGATACTATATTGGCAGCTTTTTAGGAGAGGGAGGATTAGTTTCTCTGAAATTTCATGCTTTACAAATTCTACTTTGTAAGGACACTATCACGCGACCTTGAACGTGCAGTACAAGGTCTGGACACACATTGTGCAAATATTGTTGTTTGGTATTTTGTCCATGAGGTGACAATGCTAAGACAGAGACAATAAACAAGGCCAGCGCAGCTGAAGGATGAACGCGGAAGCATGAATACTTTTGTTATAAATACACCCTTATTTCCGTGCTCCAAGGAGAGAAGCACTCTGCTGTAATTTCCAGGTCATCGCTGTGTCGGAATCTCAGCTCAGTTGATTCCTGTTTATCCTCTGCAAGGAGGGATATCCAACTTGATACCAAGAAAGGAACTACATACCTTGCCTTCAGGTAATTAAGGGTAGATCATCCAATAAGGGATTCTTGGCAGAACACCCTCTCTAGGTAATTAGGTTAGATGAGTGCAGAGTAGGAGTACACTATACACAGCACTTATATGCAAGCATATATACACTGTTTTAGCACTATGGTGGAATTGTTAATTCTTTTCACTGTCCTTATATTGCTAATACCTTTTATCTGATTCCATTATTCATTGCAATGCATATGTTCTACACAAGAATCACAATGGTTCAATAAATATTTATAATGTGCCTTTATGTAATTCTTGTGTATCTCTCTGAGTGAGCGTGAGTGACTGAACGAAAAGGTTCTAGATCTGTTACCACAGGAAACCACTGAGAAATGCTATAACCTGCGTAACCGTGATAATATTAGACTGACCGACAGATAGCAGGATACTGATACACGTTCATCTCGTTCCTTTCAGGAGTCATCCGAAAAACGTTTGGAGAGAGGTGGACAGTCAGAGCACAGCTAGGAGGAGCATATGAAGCCAAAGAAGGAGTCACAATGCTCAACTGACTACATGATTACACAGGTAGACAAAGTTAAAACATCCATCCCTCAATTGAAAAAGAAGAAGGTAGCTGGACTTAAGGTCAGACATGCCACGGATATTGAGGACACTGCTTCTGATTGGGGAATGGGCAGTGACCATGCTGGATATTGTGGCAGAGGTCACAATAGTTCGCTAGAACCTGATGGATTGTCTGGTTGGAGCAGCGCTGACTGAATGTATCCAGGCGGAGACACCGGATACTAGGGTAAGCATCCCATATCGTTTATACGAAATGCAACTTCATTTGGAGAGGGACCTACCTAGACGTATCAATGTTCTCTTTTGGGAGGACGTAACATATAGATACAATATTCTTTTGTCCAAAAAGGATTGGCCACCTAATTTCATAATGTATTGCCCAAACAGAGAAACAGTAATTTTACCTGCTTTTTCCAACCTTATCCCAGAATCAGTTCACAAATCATATGCCAAGGAGTGGGCATTAACACTAGCTCCTGCTTTATGCCACAAACATGTGGCATGGGATGATGGTTCTCCTTACCATGAAATACCACTGAGGTTGACCCCACAACCTCAAACACAATACCCCATTTTTGTCTGCTGAACTCGCTCTGTGGTCCCTTCCCTGTGTAGTATGTGGGGATCTGAATATCAATAGAACCTGAGGTACAACTGTGGTAATACTGATGTTTACTCAGGCCACACACCAAAGGTGCTTAGAGCCTTGCATAACCTAGAGAGAGAGCAGGGCTTGATGGATGCCAGGCTTACGATAAAGGCACCGGACACCGGCTATATCTACTACTTGGCTCCCCATGGTTCTTTTGATTCGGCTTTATTAATTATTTTCTTTTACACCTAGGGCCTTATTTATGAAGACCTGAGACACTTTTATGCTGCTGTTGCATCACGTTTTGTGACACTGCAGTGGTGTAAATAACATGTCATATTGCGCCATATTTACGTGACGCATCTCACAGATGTAAACTTTGTAAAGGCTTGCGCTTTTTACCTTCATCAGGTATAATGTATGCAGGGTGGGCATTCCCCCGCAATAAATGGTCGTAGAAGTGGCGCATTGAAATCAATGAGATTTCACTGCAACACTTCTAAGACGCTACTGCGTCAATATCTTATGCCTGCTTCATAGCAGGCATAAGAATGATGCAGGCCCTTTCACATGGGGCTTGCTCCATGTGAAAGGATGCATTACATGAGTTGCGTCTGTTTTCAGACACACTCCAGCAATGCATGACTTTTGCACCTACAAATACATCAGAAATACTGACATATCTGTATTTGCTTACGACATGGAGTGCCATACATTAAATACAGCGCATCCATTGTGTTGGAAGGAGGGCACACTGATAACTGTTGCCTCGCTGTTGTCACAGCGATGCAACAGTTTTCATAAATGAGGCCCAAACCAGGGGTGCTAATTAGAATTATTCTCTTGTGTTAGGTCAGATCATAACCCCTTGGTAATTGGACTCTCGCTAGCAGGGTGAACAGGGTCGGTTCGGAGCTGGTCTTTTGAGAGGCCTCCTTGTTGAGCCAGCTTACATTACAGACACGAATGCCGCAATAGGGGTTGTATGGGATGCTTTTAAAGCGGGGTAAGGGTGAAACCATCAAATTTTGTTTGAACCACTAGATCCACACTCAACTGCTTGTTTCGGAATTATATCAGAAACTTAGCTGAGCGGTAGTTCCTCTTATCTCCGCGGTTGTGACTGGGGTAGATTCTGAAACTGCCCAGCAGCAGGTAGCCTTGATCAAGGCCGAGCTCAATGAAATTAAGGCAAAAAAGAAGCAAAGAAATTCCTGGCTCGAAGGTTGGAATTCTATGAGTATAATGGGGGGTGAGGCACCTCCTGGCCATATGCAATCGGCAAAAGGCATCTGCTGGTCACCTTGCAGAAATCATCAGGGCAAATATGGTTACGTACCCTGAATAAATCCGGGAGGTTGCTCACGAATATTATGAAGGGCTTTACAGGGCAAGGGACCAGCAGATCAGGAAAAACACAAAGCAATATCTGAATCCAGTATCTTTTGATAGAACGAGCCACCAAGATAGAGATTTCTGGATGCCTTTATTACCATTGATGAAATCCAGGCGGGGCTCAAGGATCTTCCTTTTGGCAAGGCTAGGGGGACCGATCAGATTCAGTCGGAATTTTATAAGGTGTTCTTTTTAGAGTTGAGGTCAGAGCTGAGGGAGCTGTTTCTACAAGTGCAGAAGGGACAATTGGCCCCTGAATCATGGTCTGCTGCTAACAACTTTGTTTATTTTAAAGAAAAGGGAATCTCTGCATGAGCATCGGTCGTACCGGCCAATAACTTTAACGAACAGCTATACTAAGTTATATTCAAATATTTTGAACAAGAGATTGAGCCAGATCATCACTAAAATGCTTTCCATTAACCAGCATGGCTTTATCCCTGAGAGGGGTAGCACGGACTATATTTGGATGGGGATTATGCTTCTTGATGCAGCTGCCATCTCAAGAGAGTCCATGCATTAGCCCTGTTGGATGCAGAAAAAAGCATTCAGCAGGGTATCCTGGGATTATTGGTGTAAAGTGATGGGCTTGTTCGGTCTTCGTGCCCAGTATATCAAAGCTGTTCAGGCAGTATATTGTAAACCCACATCCCGGATCCAGAGGATGGGGGGGACAATTGGGTCCAATCACAAATTGGAAGAGGCACTAGGCAAAGGTGCTTTTGTTTACCCCTGCTTTTTACTTTATATACCAACCCTTTTATTCGGAAACAGAAGCTAATATAGCCATAGAACCTCTGTGGTGCCATGTATGGGAAACTAAAATCCTAGCTTATGCAGATGTCATTGCAGTTGTAACTGCAAATCCTGATGGACCAGTATGGGCTGCAGAGGAAGAGGCTGCAAAATTTGGCACATTTTCTGGTTACTCCCTAAATAGAAATAAAACACAATTGGTCGTGAATAGGCAGGCTTCAACACCAGATGCACATGTGGTTGATCACATCATTTCATCATTGGTTAGGACGATTGCTGTCTATGTTCCATTTAGAAATTGAGTTATATGAGCACAGAGGCAGGAAGCCCAGACGAAAGGACAAAAAGTTTTGGGCACTCCTCCTGGACTGGGTCTATTCTTAGTAACCAATTTTATTTATGCTATACAGCTGAAGCCTGTTTTGATTGGTTTTCTGGAGACCTATTAATGGTGGGCTGACTTCGGAATATATGTTTATACAGAGTGTCCAATTTGATGCCAGCAAACTCTGTAACGGCAAAGATCCACAATTGACACTGTATCTGTTGAATGTTTGCTTACTGCTCTGGGTCTATATCAATTGAATGTATTTTGCCTATTTTACACTTCACTCTTTTTATGGTATTTTTTTAATGTATATTAAGTATTGATTATAGTGAGCCCATTTACATACATCTGTAGTATTTTAAGAGTATGATCGAATTTGAAACAGTTTTTATCAAATAGTCAAAATTAAATTAATTATTTGGTAATCATTTTATATAAAATCAATTTAGATTGGTCTGAGCCATGTGGAATATCTGTCCAGAACTAATTTAGTTTGCACTTTATCTATTGTAATTCTGCCGTTGAAAAATCACAAAACCTCTGGTTTTTATCTTTAAAGCATTTGTATGTGCGTTTTATATCTATTTTGCCCTGAGTTTTGCATAAAGGGACCCTCCCTGAGATTCTTATTAAAAAAAAATATTGTTGCAGGTACCGCGGTTCCAACAGCTTGATCTGTAGTACCCAGCAAAGCTCTCTTGTGTGGTTCTGGGCTACGAACACAGAACAACAGATCCAAAAATATGTTTAAAAAAGTTTAAATGGTCTGGCCAACTGCTACTGTGCAGTACAAGGCTGTGTGCAGTGGGGTTAGCTGTCTGCGGGGGGTTTGATGCAGGGCCAACCCCCCACTGAGCATGGCAGAAGACTATGCACAGCAGTGGCTGGCTGGCTAGGGGGGGCTTGGCGCAGGTCACCTGTGGTGGTTGGGCACATGCCTTAGCTGGAGGTCTGACTTTGCAGCAAACCCATCGCTAAGCATATGTCACCCTTGGAGGGTTAGGGAATAGCCAGGCTGGAAGCCATGCCATGTGTCCAAACTCTACAGGTGACCCCCTGTGGACAGCCATCCACTCCTGTGCACACTTTCAGCCATTTGTTACCAGGGATTTGGAACTGTGCGCACCCCCCTGTGGGTGGCCATGACGGATGTCATCAATGATATCACTTAAAAAACATGAGTGAAATACTATATGACGTCATCATCAGTGCATGATGGGGGCATAAATTATATTTAGTTGACTAAACTATAACTGTTGAATTTCAGTTTTTAAATGTTAGTTCTGATCTCATGTAAATACCTAACTGTAACATCACTTTAATATTTGTATTGTTTTGTTTAGTGTTTATATATAATACATATGGATGTGGATGTGGAGTTAGGAAAAGAAAATCTCTACTTATCTATGTATAGGTATCATCACACTATTTTAGCCACAATATGTTTGTAGTACAATATTTCTCCATCGATATTCTGACATACCTCCTTCCCTGATTGTTATGCTTTTAGCCTCCTGAGAATGCAGTCCCATAATTCATAACCCACTACATGCACTAAAGGATAAGGGATTTCCAAGTGTACAAACATGAACTTTTTACATTAGTCATGTAAAAATGTCCCTGCGTTTGATATTTTGCAAATTCACATTTCACGGATTTCCAGGTGTTACCTGGGAAACCTGGATGAAATCCCCAAATTTGTAAATCGAGACCCACGCATAGTGACAATCTATCAGTTGTAAACTTTTTCATTTTTTAAGACAAAGGCTTCACGAAAATAAAACCACAAACACATTGTGCTATGTGCAAGGGTACAATGTTGTATGATATTGTCTAATGTTCCACATACTGCAGATTTGCAGCACGTGTTCACACACTAAACCTTATATGTTCCTTTTATGTGACTAGAAACTCACGATTTATAAATGTTTTCCACTTCTGATCTTTGAAGACATTTCCTCATAATGTAAATTTCTGAATCTGACAACCACAAACTAAAGGCAATGGCAATACTGGATAATTGTGCAGATTACCACATTTCCCAGGATCCATACACAAGTCATAAAATCCTTGGATAATCTAAATCCTCAAACAGCCTTTCAATAAGACTATTTAAGCCATGCTCTTAAAATCTACTCTGCGGTAAGGATAACTGTCCGATGCATTTGCGGGTTTTAAAGACATCTGAATGAAAGAGCAGGCCTGTAACCACAACATAATCTTTGCTACTGGTACACTCGTCCAAGAAGAAACGCTACAGCAAACTAACAACTGTTTTATATGGAGATCCATTATGCACAACTATCAGTGGTTAACTTGTAAAAAAAGAAGAAAAATTTGACAGGCTCTCGTCAGGAGGCGGCTTGCACCAACACATTTCTCCCTTAAGCGCCACCTGAAACAGAACTCACATGCCTACCAAAAATGAATGTGTCTGCATTCCAATACCTTTGGGTCGAGTTCGCGCTATAAGGGCTAGTGTTCATGATTAAGTGCTGGTACTGAGAAACCAGAAACCACCGGCTCAAATTAAGCATTGTTTATTATTCACCTATGCTGTTTATAAACATTGTAAATAACATATGCCAGTATTATTCAACTAAAGGCATTAATTTTACCAAACTGGAATGGAAGGTTATGTTTGCCATGCGGGGATTAACACTTGTGACCCTCGAACACCTCATTTGTCAGAGGTGAATGTTCAGCTTCCTTAGCTATCCTCCCTTCGACACAAGACGAGATAGGTAAAGTAAAAAATTGTTTTAACCTTTTCACCGCGTGCAGTTCGGACGGCTGTTTGACGCAGACGCCCACCGTGACGTCGGATACATCGAAAAGGTTAACCGCTTGCCTTGCGTTCGCCGCACAGCCAACTCAACATGATTGGTTTAATACATTTTTTAAATTCAATTTTTACCTATTCCATCGTCTGTGGAATTATACCCCCCACCCTGCCCCGTCCCACCGCTCTTAGAAAGAGGAGCGTCTGGCACAGCTATCGTCGGATATCCAGAACCTGATCATGGAACCCACCTACCGTACATCGTAGGCCACTATAAGCAGTGTGTCCTGGATCAGGGGCGGCCTTAGGCATATGCAAGCTGTGCACCTGCACAGGGCCACCAAACCCCAGCGGCCACCACACCAATATATATCCTTAATATAATAATCCTCTGAGGATGGATACATATTTGCGTGGCGGCCCCTGGCAGGGATTTGGCGGCCTCCAGCTCTGTTCCACTTCCAAACACCCTGACCCCCCCTCCTTTTCACCGGCCTCCGCGCTCCACCCCGCCGAGACCCCCTCTTCCGGGGCCCTGGATATCAGGGCTTTAATCATCAGGCTGCTACGTTTGCTTCGATAAAGCAGCTATTTTGGCTTTGATGTGTCCTTCGGGTGGCATTTAAGGAAACCTAGCTCATTTATACAGTTCTAAATTGGTTCATAAGCCTTTTCTCCGTATTTCTCTTTAGTGAGATATGTAGGGCTTCATAATGCACTGACCAGCACAGTACGGGCGGACATAAAAGCAGCAGTGATTAAATAATAATTTTTGTATAAATATGTAACCCAAAATAATGAAGAAAACGTGTTGTAAAGCACAGTATGAAAACAAGCATTTCTGGGAAAAAACTGCTAGACACACACAGCTCCTTATTAGATTCTATTCCACGTTCAAGGTCCAGGTGGAAGCTGGACATATGCAAATGCTCACTAAATAGGAGGAGAAGAAGTCAAATAAATAAGTATATACTGGAATATGAGACACATTCTGAAATAGACTGATTTATCTTGGATTGCATGATTTATCAGGCTCAGCAAGTAACATGAGCCTGATCAACAGTAATCACTGATATGAGACTGATCTGTTGCAAGGCACACTGACATGATTTGCGCCCATAACACATGGTTTTGTTGTTATTGATCAGCTAGTAACATGCCATGAATTCGGGCTTACATTTGTGGTTGACAGTTTATAATAAAGTACACGTTTTCTCAACCTTTGACAGAGTGACATAATAATACATTAAAAAAAAAACAACTGGCAAAGGCAATAGCTATGATATTGACTGTCAAATGTTTGGCTTTGCCAATGTATGTTTTGGGTTATCGTGGTTTTGGCAAAACGTTACTGTTAGGGAAGCTGCCAGGGACTCGACAATTTTAAAAAATGACTAAAAGCGAAAATATTGTTGGTCTCAAAAGACAGACGCTGTGATAGCAGTCTAGAGTTTCCAGTCCCCTACTTTGAATGTGTGTATGTGCTCCTTATCAAAGGGAAGGATGTGGCCACTCACAGTCAAGATAACTACTGACCCATTGCCTCATTCTGAATGATGTAGTGGGTGGAAGAAAAATGTTAACAATACTAGCCCAAAAATGAAGACTGCGGGCGAAAAATCCCCTAGAAGCATGTGTTGAATTGTCTTGGTAAAAACAGAGCTTTTTCTAGCCCTTGCAGAGAAAATCTATATTTTATTAAAGGAAAGAAGCCTGATATTTTATGACAATTAAAGGAGAATTGCCAAATAACTTTTCTCCTGGTCATAAAATTGAAATGATGGCAAATTAGACTGTCCTGTGAGGGCTGGCTGCTCATTTCTATAAATGATACCAGGAAGCGTTAGAGAGAACTCAAGGCAGCACGAACTACTAGTACACTGCTGCCACCTGCTGGTCCGAAGTCAAAGGTGAGAAATGGTACTTTAGAGTTTGCTTTTGGCCTTTCGGTCACCTGTTTATCACTTTAGACTACAGTTGGGCGATACATAAAGATCTCGAATTCAAGCATCATAGAACTGATTGTACTAGAAAGTCTTGCAAAAGTAAAGAAATAGTTATTAGTTTTGCTATTGCTGTGTTTTAAAATGTATGCTTTTATGGCGTTGTTTGAAAACTGCTCCTTTGTTCTAGGAGATACCCGTGTTAAATAATTATGCTCTGGCTTTATGTTTAAGGTTGTTTTACTGATCACTCCCCTTTCAATATCTTCTTTTTAAGTTACGTGTTTCTTTTATTCGTATTATGCTTTTAATTTTTGTTGTCGTTTTTACCTATCATTGAGATCATCTCCATAGAGAATGTTACGATCACAAACAACAAAACGAAATGATATACTAGAACAACAAGCTATACCTGGCCAACCAGGTGAGATCTGTCAACTGAAAGTGTCATGTTCTGACAGCTAGAAACAAACTGTGCGATTTCATTGTCAACTAACCTTACAATAAAACTCCGAACAGATCTGAAGATAAGCACGTGGCCTCCAAAGCTTTTTCGTAAGGCCAGTGAAAGCTATCATACCAGCTACAAAAGACAGACCTGCAGGTACAGATTAGCAGGCAGAAGCCAAGTACAGAGAGGAAAGCACAAAGGTGATGGGTGCAATTCCGACAAAAGTCTTAGCTACTGACAATTATTCAGGCCTCATTCCAGTCCATCCTTTTTCACCAAGTATGTCACTTCAGCCAGAGACCAGCCACACGCACATCATCCTTAGCCCTGCTCCAGTAGGACCATCCAAGCCCAACCTGTAAGGCCAGGTCACCTCTGAATGGCAACAGAAACGATCCAAGACCAGGTATGGCCTAGAAAGGACTTCACAAACTTCACACTGCCGCTGCAATGTTTTAGATGTGTTTCATACAAAAAATAGAGAAATGATGTTGATAAAGTCTATAGTGTAGAAACGTTTTGCACCAGGTCAAAGCTGGAAAAAACAAACTGATAAACATTTTAAAAGATTTTATATGTCGTCATTCACTTATAATTTGACTTAGCTAATGCAACATTATAATTGATGAAAGAAACCTAAACCTAGTGATATGCATTAACTCTTTAGGCGACTGAGAAGCTTTTCCACACCTAAAGCTGGATGTATAAATATTTGGTTGCAAAATACTAGCCTTAGTTATGAATTAAAACTAGTATTTTTGCAACCATTAAATATTTCAAAGAAGTGACCAATGTACTAATAGGTCTCAATACAAAAGGAGGTAGTAGTGTCTAAGGGATCGCACCTCCGAAAGGTATGTAATTAGGCTGGGCAATCGTAAATATGTTTAACTTTCCTAGTCAATCTAAGCAATGGAACAATTGATTATGGTGCCACTGAGGGTAAAAGATGTTTGGCGGCAGGAGAACGCCACTTGCGATGTGGCGCAGGATTACCCGATAAAAAAGCCATTGGCTATTTTCTGTGGCTATCATACCACATAAGCCACACTTCCGGCTACAAAAATTACCGAAGGATCTCAAGGAAACGAATGACCATCTAGTGTTCTTATATTTGTCGCTTTGATTGGACTACATACCGGCCCAGATAGAAGAGTTAATTAAATCGCTTAATGGAACACAAGGGTCTGAATACCATCCTAGTTACAACACATCTTTTGGTAAAGGTTATCATGCCACAATTCGCGACTTAGTTCCTAAATTACCCTGAAGAAGTCCTGTTTTTCAAGGACGAAACGCGTTGGCTGACTGTCTTTTAAGAGATTCTGCCCACAAGAATTCACTTTTGCATTTGAATATTTTGATTTGGTGATTGTATTGGATTGGTGCCCGATTGGTTGCTTGTTTGGTCCACTGTTTTCTTTTGTGTGTTTTGGTAAAATATGTCCCCTAATACCTTGGGTGCATAAATACACAGGTACTGCCAACAGTCACCAGATAGGAATACAATGATTCCATGTTTAACGCCAGTTCCATAAGTTACGATTATATTTCGAACACAGAGTGGCGTCTGAGTAGGAAGACGTGACCGCTTATCTCGGTGGCCGCACCACTCGATGCTGGAAATATAATATACCTTTCACCCAAGGAAACCCGGGACTAAACTCTGCACAGCTTAACGGCACTAAGGCCTAAATTTCATAAACAAACCTTTCACAAAAGGTTTGTTTATGAAATTTAGGCCTTAGTGCCGTTAAGCTGTGCAGAGCTTAGTCCCGGGTTTCCTTGGACTCACACTTAAGCATTTATACCCAGGAGATAGGTACCCTCTCCTACAGCACTGCACGCAAATAGAATATAAAATTGTGTTTACATATGACACTAGTTTGATTAAAGACGGTGTGCAGACCCACCTACATTTCACGGAAATATAATATAAGCATTTGGAACTGGCGTTAAATATGGAATAATTGTACTCCTATCTGGCTTTGCACTATTGAAGGTGTTGATATTTCCGAATACTGGGTCAATCTTTCTGTTATGAGCATTGGAATTGTTATCATCAATTACTAGCTTCTGCTAATTAATTGGCAGCATGATCTATTAGGTCTGTTATCAAACAGTGTCTGGAGACGATTTCTGTACTTTATGAATCACCGAGTGTCATTACATTGGCGTAAGATATATATATATAATCTTTCATTACCATTTAAGCCCTGAGGAAGTTCCATAAACTGTTGGTTTTTTGAGTAACGAAACTCGTTGACTGTCATGTTCCGTGCACCTCCATTTGTTCAAAACATGGAGAGTGTGACTATTTGAATGAGGGGTAAATACTGTGGAATCATGGAGGAAATTTCGACCGAGTTGTCGTGATACAGTAGCACAGAGATTCCACCAACGAAAAATTTGAATAAACAAGAATAAAAATCCACAATTGGAGAAACAAAGATGGGGAGAAGAACAAATACATCAGCATCCATCACTAAAAAGGACCATAACTGGAACCCTCGGATAGAAGACCTACTGTCAAATGACAGAATCCCATTATCTAATCTCTAATCTCTTAACCCTCTCACTCTACTTAGAACATAGCTTTGAAACTCTCACCATGGTATAGAACTATCACTACTTGAAGGCGTTCTAAACGTGTCAAGATGAATAAGCAACCCAGTTGCATTCTGAAAGAAAACCAATACACTCATAGACAAAATAGGGATTTAGCAGAGACTACCACCGGTAAAAACGAAAACCAAGAAAGACCGAGTGCAGTTGGCTGGATACTGTGTCTCGAATCAGCTCTTTTGCAAATGAACTTTAAAATTACAGGCAGCGATAAAAACATTTATAATTAACAATGCGTTGTACTGCAAATAAGACAGCGTGTGCTCATTGGCTTCACAGATTTTAGTGGTGAATAAAATGTTTATGTGATGACTGAAATCTGCTCACAAATGACACATTCAATGCTAAAGGGAGGAATATGCAATTAATCAGAAGAGGTAAAAGTGGCAGATACTTTAGCAGGTTAATAAAAAAACACATTTCAAGATAGCTGGCATTTTTTTTAATGAAAAAAAATATCACCACATCTTCCTCACCTTTTTATTAAATAGTGTTATAAGAGAAGCTCCCTGGCTGTGCCATAAATGAGATGAACTACAGATCCACACGTTTGTAATGGAATTTAGTGCAGCGTGAAATGCAGATGCAAGAGACTTCTTTCTTTACGAAAATGTACTGATGAATTCAAAGGAAATGAATAAAACGTTGAAACAGAAGTACAGAATAGCTGTAGATTCTGTCCCGGAAGGGTCATTCAATCATCTCTTGAAAAGGTCAGTAAGTCTGAACCTTATGGTGTGATTTCCCCACCAGTGAACTCGACCAGAGCCACTCACTTCTCCGGTCTCCTGTCTGAATAGCTACAAAATGCTCTTGTAAAACGATTTTCATGAATGCACCGAAGCTCTGTGACCTTCGAGCAGTTGACTGTCAATTTTGCTGATGGAAAATGCCAGTCTGTTTTTCAGCTACTAAATCACCATTAGAAGCCAGTCACTACCAAGTACAAAAAACATATTGAATTGGGAATACAATAAAGGGAGAAAGAGAGAGAGATGGATAGCAAAATTCATCCGATTTGAAACAACTGAAAAGTCAATGTAAAACTCAGAGATTCTGTTGTGATAGCTCCTGGAGTCCGGGCCATGGAGGCGCTAAATGTGCTATTATATGAGAAACTTAGGCACACACGCAGCTTTGGATGAATAAGAAATAACCCTAAAAATCAGACGAAAAAATGCTGAAGACAAAATCAATAAAGGGAAACAAAATTGAATGATTATGAACAGTGGAAAAAGTTAGAGTAAGTTTAGTCTTGGGTTGGAAAGGCTCTATCCTTTCGAACAATTTGACTTCTCTGTATTCATTTAGTTGGTCAGCCTCTCTCACATCCTGTGATTCCGGGCAAATCACTTTATCCCCAAAAACATTAAAGGTGTTTTTCAGTGAAAAAAATAAACTGTAATTGTGAGAGAGAAATGGTCCTTTTGGGGGAAGGGGAAGCCAAACCTACTTTGAATATTTTTTAAAGGATTGATAATAACTTGTCTTGAAGGCAAGTGCATTGTGAAACCAGACCGAGAGAAGGGGTTTTCACTTATGTAAACAGAGCCTACCTTCTTTGAAAAACTATTGGGACTAAGATGGGCAAGATAAATGGAAGCAAGGCATGATACTTGGTACCATTTTCCATTTGAAAGGTGTTTGTTTTGCTCTGCATTCTGCATAGGGTTAAATTATTGCAAAGTTGTACTGCTTTATATTGCAGGTGGTCAGAGTCCCCTATACATCGGAATGGAGCATCTCTGTGTAGTCCTGATACTGCCTCCAACAGCGTGTGGTGAACCCTTGCTTTGTTTGCTGTGTATGTACACAGCAGGTTACATATTCAATATATGAATACTCAAGCGAAGTTCCTTGTTCTCTCCCACAGAGAACACACTCTGAAAGCAGAATAATTGAACCCATGCCCTACGGCAGTTTTTCTCAATTAGTTTTTATCTTCGGAAAGTTGTTTTCACTATTACAGGAGAACATGATTTTTACTCAGATAGTTACTTGAAGGATTCCCACGTCACCCAAACTAAACAGGCCAATAGAATTACAAGCAGATTTCCAGAAACGGGTTGCTTACCATTAAAAGATTCGTTGTTAGAGACAAGAACAGACTGAAAGGAATAAAAAGTGATGTAACCTTTGTAATTGTTTGACTCCCCATTACTCGTCCCTCCACACTGATCCATGCAGGCTCTTTGGCCTGACCCGCTGAGGATGTGGCAAAAACTTTCCCTAAGCAATGGAAAAAGAGAGGCTGGTCCTTGCACAGTACAGTAAAACCTTTCCAGCACCCTTAACTCTTTGCATAGATCACAGAGTAAATAAAGACAGAGGTGTGCAATTTGAAGGACTGACCTGCGCAAGCAACGATAACATTCACCATCTCTATACAATAGATTTGACAAAACAATTGATTCACTGCCACTTTAGCCCCTGAACTGCTCCGAACGTTCCGCGCCAGTGCGGAACGTTCTATTGAGTGGGCGGGGCCGCGAAGGCCAGCGGACGTGCGCAGCACTACAAAGGTAGTGCACGCGACGGCCGTTGGCCATCAGGAGCAGCCATGAGATTAAACATTGTAACGCATGGGTATCCTGGCGTTTCTTTGTTTTTTTTAGACATATATATCCCCTAATGTCTCCCACATCCTTCAAGGACACAGCACTACTCAGTGTCTAACATCTGCCGGAACCCAATGAAACAATAATCTGACTCGATTGGGGTGAGTTCGGACACATGCACTACACACGCACTGCTTGTGTACATTTCTGCTTGCTTTTTTAAGTTAGTTTTTAATCGCCAATTGCTTGGTCACAAACACCTAAGTGTGATGCATTACCTTTTACCATGTAAATCCCTTGTTTTATTAACTGAACACTGTACCAGTATAGAGGTTTCTTCCAATGTCCCAGTAAATCTCTAGGACTTTTTATTTTCAGGTTGATGTCCTAGATCTACAGGTACCACTTTTTAGGGTGCTGTATGGGTGGCCACTTAGTTACGTAGTTAGGGACCACTACCAAACAGTGTAGATTGATCTTACATCGGTCCTGAAGAATTGCCTTCTACTTGAACTAATGGCAAGAAACATGTTGACCTCAACAGCGCATCTCCCTGTGACCTTATAACAGGGGTGCGCGCTATTCACGTTTTTAATCAGGAGAGTGGCCACATTCATTAAAATAGTTCTGGGTGGACCTCTACCTCCTGTTTTAACCTTATGTTTGCACCTTTCACATCTACACTCACTAGGACCCTTACACACACTGCACCTTACAGCAAAGGAAAAAAGATCTCCGCCAAAAGGCCCCAATAAGGGTGCCGATCGAGTATTGCAGCTGTATGAGGGTCCCTTTCCAAAAGGAGGAAACTTCCTCCTGCCTCTAGTGAGTACTTCATATCTCACCACTTATACATCAACTGACAGTGTTCAGTAGGAACAGCATACCACTCTGTTTTTATTTTATCCTTGCGTTTCCTCACTGTTTGGAGCTATGTTTTAAAAAGATCAAACAAGTCTGCCATTAATGTTTCCATATGTTTGAGGCTTTTAGGAGTTAAAATGCTTCATGCTATCAATCTTGCCCTTCATAAAGAATTTCGATTAAAGCATGTCTGGTGGAACTGTTTGCACAGTACTAAATTAGTGTGCGTTTTCGTCTGGAATATTTAGGTGTTTGACGCACCCTGCCAGGCCCAACCCTAGCATTGCATGCTTTCGGATTGTATGAAAAAGGGGATGCCCGCCAGCTGCAAACCAGGACTTGGACAGAGTGTGTATGGCAGGGCCACTGCTGAAAGGTCCGCTCCTACTTGGAAAGCTTTTTGGATTGGCCAGGGTTTGTAGGGGTATTTTACCCTTGCATCTCGTGCTGATCGGAATACAGGAAAAAGGCAAGTTACAAACCAATGTGAGAACTGAGGTTGGAGCTCCTACATAGATCACCCTACAACACCCGCGACACTCTAAATCTTCTCACCTCAAATGCCTGTTTTGGACAAAGCTAAAGCTCTCTGACGAGCTGTAATGACAGCAAAACACGTCAGGGGTTTGCTTTTATTAATTCGAGGTTAGCTTGGATGGCAATTAACAATCCAAAGCTGGAATAATGTGCCTAGAGTGGTAAAATGCTTTTATAATTTTACAGCTTGGCATGGATGGCACTGGCTAATCCTATGCTTAACGACTTTGCTGTAAGAATCACAAAATACTTTGTTCCTTTCTGTTTCGACGTGGGTGGCACAGTGCTAATCCTATGCTTAAAAACGTTGCTAGTATCTAACCTGCTGTGGAGTAACCGCCCAGCTCGTATAGCACATGCTAAGATGAATAGGAGTTGGTATGAGGGGGGAATTGCGCTGCCGGATTTAGAATTGTATTATTGGGCGGCGCAGCTAAAGACCATCAACCATTGGATTCACGCCCCCCAGGACGACCCAGCATACAGGGCCGACAGGGCGCAGCTGGGCACTGACGGCATGCTCGCAGCTCTATATGATAAACGTCTCGCGTCGAGGATGGTGGGACCCACAAAACTCTCGACCACATTATGGCACACAGCACTGGCTAAATTGGGGTGGCAAGGTAGAATCACCAAACTCACCCCACTATGGGACACCAAGGCCTTAGGGCGCCTTAGACACAGTAAGGGCTTCACGCATTGGGACACGATCGGTATCTTGACGGTAGGTGACCTGTGGGACAGGGGAACGGTGGTCCCCTTTAACCAGCTACAACAACAATACGAGTTGGGAGCGACTGAGTCCGATAGATATGTACAACTACGGCATGCACTGCTGACAGCTATACCGGCAGACTCGGAGGTCCCGGAGGCTTCGCCTCTAGAGGACCGCCTCCTCACGGACTACATGCACCAGCGTGCAGCATCACTCACATACCGGAAATTGATTAATAATATGCCGGATCCCACACAGAAATTGAGAGAGAAATGGGGAGCTGAGTTAGGAGACATGGATGATTCAGAATGGAACGAGGCGCTGGCTTCTCCGAAAGAGGTGGGCATCTCAGCCAAATTCCGTCTAGTGCAGCTCAAAATTCTACATCGGGTGTATTACACGAGAACTACCCTACACAAAATCCAGCGAGCCCAACACCCTTACTGTCTTCGCGGTTGCGGGGAGGAGGGAACATTCATTCACACTATGTGGGAATGCCCTCGTATAATTGAATACAGGAGACAAGTAATGTGTACCATGTCACAGACGTTGGGGGTGTCCCTGGTGCCTGAGCCACGCAAATGCCTGTTGAACATTTGGGAGCCGAACAACCTCACTAGGCACGGTCAAACCTGTGCCACGATGGGCATGATAGTTGCAAAGAGAGACATAGCTCAGAAGTGGGGTGCAGTAGACCTTCCCACGTTAACACAATGGTGTAAGAATATGGACATGGTGATGATCATAGAAAGGGCGGTGTACATGGCTAGAGCGATCTCACGCAAATGGAATAGAGTATGGACCCAGTGGAACGTGTTCAGGGGAGAGGTTTGTGACCCACTGCCGGAGGATGAACCGGCAGACTCAGAGGAAGAAGATGCTGAGGAGTGAATCGGAAGGGAGGGGTCGGGGGCGCGTCTAAAGTCCCATATCAAACTTAGGGTATTTTGATACTGTGCTCCGCTATATATGATATGCAAGGCCTGCTTGGCCAGATTAGCGCTGTACCCTGAACTGCCATGACTACTACACTGGTATGTTTCCTGTATTGTTTTTACTTGTTAGAGTGTTTCTAATAACATGACAAAGTTTAACAAAAAAACACAAAAACTACTAGACCTCTAGGTCATCCGGAACACGGACTGTTTTGCTCAATGTACACTTTATTTTGCCGCGCCGCTGGACCCCAGGGTTGTCGGCTAAAAGGCTGTGTTAATCCGAAAGTGTAGAACGGGAACTGAGAGCAACGCGGCCGGCCCTTGGGGCTGTAGGCCTTAAGCTGTGTACTTCTCGCATTGTACAATAAAGGTCTTTATAAAAAAAAAAATTAAAAAAACGCTGCTAAATAACAAGACATTTGAGGTGAGCAGCTGCAGGTGTTCCAGAGTGCTCTATATAGGAGTCACTCTCCACCTAAACTTGGGAACTAACTAGACCTTGCTGCTTCCTAGTTGCATAATTTATGCAGCTTACTAAGCCTCAAAGAGTATTGTTTTGGTATATAAATATAAATATGCATGGTTACATTCTGCACTTCCACACAAAAAGTAGGCCTCTTGAACAGTTTTCCAAAAACAATTCAAAACATTTACAAAGCCAAAAGCTAACATCCTACACCAGAACTATTGGCTTCGCCAATTCTTATTATTATTAAGTATTCTTTCTTCCTCTCCCCTAATTCTTCACAATCCTCAATGCCGCCTCATGATAAGGCTTTGCTAGAAAGCTCTACAAAGCAGAGCCAGTGTCCTCCTTTTTCTCTCTCAGTTATTGGGATTTCAGAGCACAGGAATACTTTTTTTATGAAATGGAGGCAATGTCATATTATTCATTGTATGCCACGATCCATAATTTGAATTGCAATAGTTCTTGAATTTCATTCTTTCTTTTGTCCTGGTATGTAGACATGGGCTCATTGCCACACTGCTCTGGTTAGGCCTAGTTTGGATCAGGAGGTTACTCACTGGACCGACCGTACTGACCACCATCGCCAGGTGCATCACTCCCTCCCAGTGAAGGAGAAATGCAATCAGCCATGTTTTTATGTGTGAGTTCTCCAATATCAGCTCATTTTAAGAAAGAGGAAGGTTTGTGTCTGACCCTGGCAGTTTTTGCATTTGGGTTTTATGCCCTAATACAAGACTGGGTGAACTGCAGCCAATTTGGACAATGGGACCACGACCAGGGCAGGACCGGACTGGGACCCCACAGCAGCCCTGGCAATTTTGCCGTACCGGCCCCTACCAAGGGAGGGAGTGGGGGCTGTGCATGCATGAAGCACTGCTGCATGATAAAACCAGCCCCAGTAACAAACCAACTCCCACCGCTCCAAAACCTGCACCCACCCTACCAGCCTCCCTGCTTGGCCACAAGCTTCTTGGTTTTCTGTCACTCCTAAAAGGCTGGGTGTGCTCCAGGAATCCAGGCTATAAGTGGGGCCACAGCCCTATTGCCTTGAACTGCACAAGGGAAACGCCACCTGTCTTTGGAAGATTGAGATCCTCCTTGCAGGGGTAATAGTATTGAACAGTGCTTTTCTTGGTGGAGGCCCTCAGTGGCTATTGGACCCTCTAGGTCTCCCCCAAATTGACCCACATATTTGTTTCAACAGTACACCACAATCTAGAGATGTACAGTTTGCACCCTTCCAAAGAGGCGTGGTTCTCATTGTATTTGTCCCATAATGTGACGTGCATACTGGGAAACATAACCATAGGCTTGTTGAGTAACCCAATAAAAAGTAGGGGATTCTGTAGGTTTACAGAATTACTGAAGTGGCCATAATGAGCTTTTTGTAAAACCAAAGTATGCTCCTACCACACAAGGCAATGCATACGGATGATTTTATGGATTACAGTATGCAGCACTTTGTAGCATTTAGCTAGTTTTTTTTTGTAGCGCCAAAAATTACATTTGCTAAATGTATTGCCAAGACTCCAGGACTCCAGGTTAGGGAAAAGTATTTTTCCTGATTTGTGACCAAAAGATAAAAGGTGATTTAAATTAAACGCTGTTGTTTCGGTCTTATTCCTGTCCTTAACATGAGTCCCAGGTGTGGCAAGAAATATCACTACTTCTGCAGATGAGAAGATAGGAAGGGAAGGTCCTGTTGAATATCACTTTTTTCACACAGTTTTGGCTTTAGTACTAAGTCCCAAATTCGCAAGGCGCCCAATAAATGATTTGGAGACAAGCCAACTGCTCCTACTCTGCACAGCACCCCAACATGCCATAAGGAACAAATTAACCTCTGGGAATATGATAACATTTACATGAGTTTAAATCAGACTGAACATATGACCAGCTGTATAGGACATCAAACTGACATGTCTTATTAACCAATGTTTGGTAATATGTTTGAAACACTGCAGGATAATTACAAATGTACTTTGTGTTAACCTCCTCTGAGCTTGTGGCTCCTGTCATTTGCTGTGAGATAATTAGTGCTCACTTTGTAAAAATAAATAAGTACAGGGTCTATTTTTTCTTAGGAGTCAGCTGAAGGTGCTGCTGAATGGTGGGTGAATAGTAGGGCTGCATAGTCTTAGCACCACCCCTTGCATCTTTCTTCAATCAAGTCAACACTTCCTGCCTCTTTATCTCACTCTTGCAGGGGTTTTTCACGCCTCCTTTCTCGCGTTGTCACTTCTATTCTATCTTTCCATCGCCCCTTCCTGCTCCATTTTCTCCTCTTCTCTCTCTCACTTTCGGTCAAATTCTGATGATGAAAAGTAATTCGGAGTCCCCTGAAATGAGAGCTGGTGTCCATCGAATGCAAAACACCAGTGCCATTAAAGAACTAGAGATAAAGTGACTTGCACATGTACATTAGAACCAGCTGCAGCTCCTCCGCTATAGCTGAGGAGCGTCGCCCCCCCTCGCTCTACGCCGACAGTCAAACAAATGAAAAAGAAAGTGATAATAAATCCTTGTTTATTATCGTTTTATTTTTGCTCTCGGAGCTGAGGCTAGGTGGCGGGGCTAGGGGTTTACAGGCACTAATGGGAGTTGTTCTCAGAGTGCATGACGGTTTGGCTGGCCATCTCAGGATGGCCAAACCTTGATGCGAGCTGAAGCTCTCTCCAACCCGAGCTGTAGTGCTGACTTGGAGCGGGCAGGAACAGGCTCCCAGTCTAACTGAAAGTCAAATCAAGGGCACTCAAGCCAATCCGGACTCCTCTCTTATGCATGAAAGCAGCATCAGGATTGGCTGCAGTGGAGTCTGCAGTGGCGAGGAGTGCAATGCGGCAGGTATGTGTTTTTTTTGTTTTTTCTTTGTTTGTCCCACAATCTGTCCCCCACCTTCCCCTTCCCCCACCACTCTATCAAGACACTGGCTGCTACTGATTAGGACTGTGAGGATTGAGTACTACGCCTTTATGTAGTGTCAACACAGCCTATTGTCAGCTTTTCTCTATGAAAGATTTTGGAAAATAAAGGGTGGAAAATTGATGCACTTAGACTTCTCACTGAGAAAGTAGCTGTAAATGTTTAATTATTTCCAGAGCACTGTGGTATCCGATCACTATACCGCTAAGGATAATTGACTCAGAATTGCAGGCCTCAGCAGGTGAAAGAAAACACTGAGCACTGTTAATGTTAAGGAAGGTTAAGCAATCGGAGCTAGCACAGAGATGTTCCTAAACTCGAGGGTGAAAGACACATAGTGCAGGAAAAGAAGGCACACCTTGCAAATGGTATTATAATCAATGACAGAGCCCAGGGGAAATGCTAAAGAGCAATAAGACTGTGGGGAAAAGGAAATAAAAGGAACAGAAAGGAAAAACAAGAAAGCTGGTAAAGGCCAATCAAATCAAACAGCATTTGTAAAGTGCAACAATGTCATCCCTAGGGGTATCTGTGCGTTATGTCTCCACTGAAGAGCCAGGTCTTGAGTCTCTTCCTGAAGTCTAACATTAATCACAAGCTGCCTAGCTTGAGTGAGTCCCACTGTTCACCAGGTGTAAAAACACCTATTTCCTATGTCCAAAAATAAACACAATGGTTGTATTCATACAATTATATTATCATCATTTGTTTTGACAATCAAAGTCATACTTTTCATAATTCTGTACATGACAATCAAATCAATTAAATTAAATCATTTGTCAATGTTGTGATTATACATTCATCATAATACATTTTACATTGGTTAATGCAACAATTTCATAGATGATGCCCAATGCATTTCGGAACCTAACTGGTTTCCTTCCTCAGGGGCTGATCTTCTTGATTTTATGAGCGACACCCCCAAAAAAATCTCAAGGAAACCATATCACTTATGGCGTGAAAAAAAGACTCCTTTAAACTTAAATCCTCTGTCAGCGCGATATACTTGTTTCCTCAGAATCGAGCGAACACCTGAAATTACGACCAGTATCTCAAAATGATCAAAAATGAGTCTTTTTTTCACGCCATAAGTGATATGGTTTGCTTGAGATTTATTTTGGGGTGTCGCTCATAAAATCAAGAAGATCAGCCCCCGAGGAAGGAACCAGTTAGGTTCCGAAATGCATTGGGCATCATCTATGAAATTGTTGCATTAACCAATGTAAAATGTATTATGATGAATGTATAATCACAACATTGACAAAGGATTTAATTTAATTGATTTGATTGTCATGTATAGAATTATGAAAAGTATGATTTTGATTGTCAAAACAAATAATGATAATATAATTGTATAAATACAACCATTGTGTTTATTTTTGGACATAGGAAATAGGTGTTTTTACACCTGGTGAACAGTGCGCGACTCACTCAAGCTATGCAGCTTGTGATTAATGTTGGATTTCAGATAACAAGGGGTGACAACCCTTGTTAGTCGCAGCACCTTTAGAGTAATTTGAACAAGGGAGAACCTAATAGAATAAGTTCACGAGTGCACCCCACACCATATATTCTTCCTGAAGTCTGCCAGTGAGTGGGCTGTGTGGAGCCGAAGGGGCAGGTCATTCCAGGTCTTGTCAGCGATGTAGAGGTAGCAGCTACCACTTTGACTGCGACGGATGCTGGGTGTGTGTGCATGGGCGAGTAAAGAGGAGGGCAGGTGTTTGGAGGACTGGTGGAAGTTCAGTTGATTGTTGATGTAGGCAGGTCCGAGGTCGTGGAGGGCTTTCTAACAGTGCAAAGGAAAAAGTGTGGGGTTTGAGGGAGATGTCCCATCCCTCATGATAGACCTGCTTTGGGTAGGAAAAGACAGTCATAATTGAAGTCCAGAGGACCCCTCAAACTCTGTTTGCACCAATGATCTCTAACCCCATTTATTCCAGTGTCAAAGTCGTTGTCATCATTCGAGGAAGATAGTGACTGGGTGTGTGGTGTGACAATAAAGTGAACACAAACCACCATAGCACAAAGACATTTTGAAGCCCACAGTGTACTTTAATATTTGCAAGAAATGTATAAGCCCAGACTATGGAGACAGGTACTGTGGGCCTCATTCAGAGAGGAAATCTCAGTCGTAACTGGAAGTAAAATACCTATTTTTCACCAGCAATGAATTCATGAAGGCATTCTTGGTGGTTGTAAAGGCGTTTACAAGCGTGAATGTATCTGCCACATGCACAGAAAAATCTGCAATCAATAAATCGTCACTCGTAAGTTCCACTCAAGAGGTTGGACATGATGATTCGGATGCATGGTTTGCCTTGAACTCTTGCAGGCACCCAAAAACAGGGACATTTGTCGGCATTCACAAAGTTTGATCCAACCTTTCTCCACCCTAGAACATGTTATATATTTACTCCAGCAAAGAACTGAAGTAACAGTTGTATAACGTTACAACGTATACTTTTAGCCCGCCTGCCGTTGTGACGCAATCTTTTACCCCGACTTGCTCTCGGGGGTGAGCTGGAGTTTGGAATAGTATAATTTACTATTCCACTCCAGTCTGTGCAACAGTTGGGAAGGTTTTGGAGTTAAATCCAACACCTTATAACCCCTACAGCAAGCCATGTTCGTTGTAATGGCATGCAGGGTAAAAGCATGCGTTGTAATGAATGCGTTGTAACGGTTGTTTCCAGAAGTAACACCCCTTTACAGGATGGAATGGTAACTGATCACCTCCAGATTTTTTGGGGCTGGAGATCAAGGGCTTTTTTGTAAAGGAAAACAAAAATCCTTCATAGAGGAAAAAAAGTGCATTGGCACAGGAGAGCCCATTTGTGCTGTGCATACTTTTCCACAATGGAGAACTCCGCACAGCGGGAATAGGACCCAGCAGGACTTTTCATGTGGCACTGCCAGTAATAGGCCTAGAAACCTGACCGTGGTGCTAGTTCCTAGCTGTACTGCCTGGAATGAAGCTGAACAGAAAATAAACATAAAAATGCGCCCCGGCAGAGGAGTAAATCTTCGCCTGTAATTTTGCGTCTATTGTCGTGAAAGGGACCCTGCAGGCAGTAATGAAAATGAAAGAACGCTGCATGGGGCATTGATTCACAGAGGAGCGGAGGGCCAAACAATATTGAGGTCAAGGTTTGCATTGAGTACAACAGGCACGTATGAAAGAAAATGAAAAGCAACCTGACAATGGGTTCTCTGCAGGCCTAAGCAATGCTTCCTTTGACTGAAGGATGCAATTCTTCTGGTGGCTGGCACATCAGAAAGACATTTTATTTCTCCTTTTAGCGCTTCATTTTAGAAAATTTGAGATATTAAAGGAAATCATACAAAAATAAAGTGCCCTCATATTCCAGTGTACCTTTAGATATGCTCTTTCTGATATAAAAAAAAGGATACGTGACATTAAAGTATATTTTTGTCCCTGTGGCACTAACAAAGACTTGTGGACGGAATTCAATTATCTGTAGCATTTAGCAGCTTTTCTACGGAATCCCATAACCAAATAACACAATCTCTGCTCATGCTTAGAACAACTAATATGTTTCTTATGTTTAAGGCCACGGGTTCAGATTGGTCTGTGTGTAAACCAGGGTATATGCAATAGTTGCTTTAAATAGATCACAACATTTTAGTTGTCCTCAGTCCAATTTCGGGACAAAAAAATGCCATTTATGGGCACACATATTAACGTCTGTTTTACAGACTATTATACCTGAAGATTAATTTTACTCTCAAGGAAAGTTCTTTAGCATGGCATCTTTTCTGCAGTAGCAGGGTTCGTAGTAGGGGTTTTGCTAAGGAAGATGCAGAGATGTGGCCATCAGGAAGAGAAGGTAATAACGCTGTCGATATTCTTAAACATTTCCAAAAGCACTTCATCCCCAATTTGCATAGCTACCCTTTAGCGCAAAAAAAGTTGTGTGTGAAAAATGTCCAACCCCACTAATTTGTTCACGTGGGTCTGAAAGAGTAATTTTGTTCAAAAGTAAAATATTTTCTTGCTTAAGACTATCTATTTAAATAGTATTTAAATATTATTATTCAAATAATATTAGGCTCCCAACCCAATAAAAAATTATATTATTAAAAATCATTTTTTGGGGTTCTTAGGAAGGAATTTCATAAAAGGGAAATTCTTTTCTTTTCTTGGTGGATAACAAAGATAGTGACACGTTATTAGGTTGATGTTCCATTCAAGTTAATAAAAGTAGTCAACGAATGGATTACTCCCACGGCAATATACCACTAATTAATCATAGCTGTGAAGTGATCCCATGTCAAGAGAGAGGATCTCTTTTAGTAAGACACAGTTTTTCTGTTAACACCAGCAATCATGCTGGTAGGTGTATGTCTTAGGTGTAATAGGAATGTTAAAGTTAGAAGCATTTTAAGTATTGTACCTTAAAAGGACAAGGCTGGCTTAAGATCACCCTCATGAGCTGGTACACCTTCACAGATAAGATAGGGCAATATGGCTAGTCTCCTGGAACATAGGGAAAATATGGCATACTTTTTAAAAGCTGAAAGTCTGCGCTGGCTGAATTTTTCTAACAAGAACTAAAATACCCTATATGTTGACTAAGCCATGAAGTAAAGAAGTGAATTGTTTTCCTATGCTTATCCATTTTAGGTTAGATTTATTGTTCCAAGGGACTGGGATGGGCAGGGTTGAGGGGAAGTATTGGAGTTAGGGCTTATCTGAAAGGGAAGCAGCCTTGGGGAGCATTGGATCTCAGTTTGAAGATGGAGGCTTGTGCATAGACGAATAAAGAAATACTATTGAGTTATGTTTTGGCCATTCCATTCTCCAGCTTACGAGACCTGGTACCAACATGCACCTTCTTTGCTTCTGCAACAGGAAAGGAATCTGGTGCTGCTGGGCTCTGTAGAAAGTTGATTGGGTGTAAGGGTGAGACACGGACTAGCTGGGATTGACAGGTAACATGGGATAAATTGTGTTGCCATTTGGTTCCTCTTTGCCTAGCAGCTCCTTTTATATCTCATGTTACTGGGTCTCACTACACCTCCACACCCTGGACCTGGGATCCATGCTCTAAGCTGAGTAGGCTACACTTGACCTCAGGGTGGGGCTCAGACCTATGTCCCGCAAACTGGCTTGATAGCTAGACTACTTTGCCGGGTTCTTAGGGCCACCTCTGTCTCTGGCCGCCTACGGGACCTGCATTGGCTCAGGGTGGAGAAACGAATCAAGTTCAAAGCCCTGAGCTACATGTTCAAAATCAAAATAGGTGCTGCCCCTCAGTACCTGCAGTCTCTAGTCTGCCACTATGTCCCCCCCGATGTCTTTGCTCATCCACTCAAGGGAAGTTCTCTGTGCCCAGAATCAGACTATCTCAGATGGGTGGTAGATCGTTTGCATATCTCAGTCCCTAACTTTGGAATGCCCTTCCCACAGCTATTCGGAATGAAACTGTGTATGCCCAATTTCGCAAATCATTGAAGACTTGGCTTTTTAACTAGTAATCCTGTAAGCTGTTACACAGTCTCTGATCTGCCCCGGCCCCAGGAAACCCTTTTTGGGTAGTGGCTGTGCCTTATAAATTCCGTGAATCTATATAAATAAAAATGTAACTGTTCGCTTGCTCAAAATCTCAAATTTACGAAAGTTCTTCACCGATTGCTTTGAAATTTTGACACAACGTTGCATTCGAATATACACGTGTTTTTATATACACAACAATGGATTCAAATACGCGCGTGTCGAATACGCACGTGTTTTTAATCGAAAGCACAAACACACACATAAAAATTTCAATGTGCGTTTGATAAACTTAAATCTATGAAAGTTCTTCACCGATTAATTTGAAATGTTGACACAACGTTGAATTTGAATAATCGCGTGTTTATATATACACAACGTTGGATTAGAATACGTGCGTCTCAAATACGCGCGTGTTTTTAATCTAAAGGACAAACAGACCCTATCGATTGGGTTGCTGTGCAACAACTACAATAGATGAATAGAGACAATAGTCTACATATATTAGGATGAACAGTTGGTGTCAGGATGGCAGACCAGGAAGTGGGTGGAGGGAGGGGGGAGGAGTTGGTTCACTTGGCAACATTAAGAAAGCACGCATAGAGACAATAGTCTACATATATTAGGATGAACAGTTGGTGTGAGGATGGCAGACCGGGAAGTGGGTGGAGGGAGAGGGGAGGAGTAGGTTCACTTTTCAACATTAGCGCGTGTTTGTATATACACAGCCTTGGTTTCAAATATGTGCGTGTCCAATACGCGCGTGTTTTTAATCAAAAGGCCGAACAGACACTATTGATTTGGTTGCTGCGCAACAAATACAAGGGACGCATATAGACAATAGTCTATATATATTAGGATGGACAGTTGGTGTCAAGATGGCAGTCCGGGAAGTGGGTGGAGGGAGGGGGGAGGAGTTTATTCACTTTGCAACCCCAACAGACCCTATTGATTTGGTTGCTGCGCAACAAATGCAAGGGACGCATATAGACAATAGTCTACATATATTAGGATGGACAGTTAGTGTCAGGATGGCAGACTGGGAAGTGGGTGGAGGGAGGGAGGGGGAGGAGTTGGTTCACTTGGCAACATTAAGAAAGGACGCATAGAGACAATAGTCTATATATATATATTAGGATGGACAGTTGGTGTCAAGATGGCAGACCGGGAAGTGGGTGGAGGGAGGGGGGAGGAGTTGATTCACTTTGCAACCCCAACAGACCCTATTGATTTGGTTGCTGCGCAACAAATACAAGGGACGCATATAGACAATAGTCTACATATATTAGGATGGACAGTTAGTGTCAGGATGGCAGACTGGGAAGTGGGAGGAGGGAGGGGGGAGGAGTTGGTTCACTTTGCAACCGTAGCGCATGCTTATATATACACAAGGTTGGATTTGAATACGCGTGTGTCCAATACACGCGTTTTTAATCAAAAGGCCGAACAGACCCTATCAATTTGGTTGCTGCACAACAAATACAAGGGACGCATATAGACAAGAGCGACCCTCGACCCTGTTTACAGGCCAGGTCGCTCCCCCACCGTGTCAGCATCCCCCCTGCTGCTTCTGTGCTCCAGCTTTTTCCTGCCGTTCTTCGATTCCCGCTCCCACTGCTGCCTCCCCTGCAGCCCCGCCCCCCGCGCCTGATTCGCCACCCGCTCCCCCTCCCAGCTGCTCCTCCCTCCCTCGCACCCTTCTTAAAGGAGGACGCTGCGCACTAAGGGAGCGACGCTCGACCCTGTTTACAGGCCAGGTCACTCCCCCATCGCGTCAGCATCCCCCCTGCTGCCTCTGTGCTCCAGCTTTTTCCTGCCGTTCTTCGATTCCCGCTCCCGCCGCTGCCTCCCCTGCGGCCCCGCCCCAGCGCCTGATTCGCCACCAGCTCCCCCTCCCAGCTGCTCCTAACTCCCTCACACCCTTCTTAAAGGAGGAAGCTGCGCACTAAGGGAGCGACCCTCAACCCTGTTTACAGGCCAGGTCGCTCCCCCACCGTGCCAGCATCCCCCCTGCTGCCTCTGTACTCCAGCTTTTTCCACCGTTCTTCTATTCCCGCTCCCGCCGCTGCCTCCCCTGCGGCCCCACCCCAAGCACCTGATTCGCCACCCGCTCCCCCTCTCAGCTGCTCCTCCCTCCCTCGCACCCTTCTTAATGGAGGCCACTGCGCAGTGCGCCGAAGGTGCGCCAAAGGCAAGCCCGTCTGCGCCCATCCGCGCCTGGACCGCGATCAGCGCCAGAACCCCTGGCCCCAGCCGTTGCCAGGGCACCCGACTGAGGTACGACAGCGCCACCCTCACCGCACTCAACACCGGACGACCAGCCGCCTGCCACTGAGCCACCCTGAGGTGCACCCACGGACCCTTCACCTGCCAAGCCTGCAAATTCACCTGCCTCCAAACCTGCACCCCGCCCACCGAACACAGCAACAACAACAACCACCTCAAGTGCATCCTGCTCAACACACGCTCCGTCCACAAACATGCCGTAGAACTTTGGGAACTCCTCGATACCACAGCACCAGACGTCGCCTTCCTCACAGAAACCTGGATGAACACCTCCTCGGCCCCCGACATCCCCATAGCCATACCGGACGGCTACAAGATCATCCGGAAAGACTGCATCAACCAAACTGGAGGAGGAATCGCCATCATCTACAGGAACTCCATCAGCGTCACGACCAACGCCGAAGACACACTCACCGCTGCCAAACACCTACACTTCCGGATCCACACCGACCCCCAGACCACCCTCAGAGGAACACTCATCTAGAGACCCCCGGGCCCACGGACACAATTCAGCAATACCATCGCTGACTTCATCAGCCCGCACGCCCTAGCCTCACCAGAGTACATCCTCCTAGGGGACCTGAACTTCCACCTGGAGAAAAACAATGACAACATCACCACCACCCTGCTTGACAACTTCGACAACATCGGACTCAAGCAACTGGTGGACACACCCACCCACCTCGCTGGCCACACGCTCGACCCCATCTTCTCCGCCAGCAACCACGTCTCCTTCAGCCACTCCACCGGACTGCACTGGACCGACCACAGCTGCATCCACTTCACCTTCAAGAAGACCACCTCCCACCACCAGATGCTACAGATCCCCCGCAGATGCTGGAACAAAGTCACTGCAGACCCACTGACCACATCACTGAGCCAGAACCCACCTGTCGACACCCCCGACACCAACAACACACACACAATCTCGCACAATGGATCACCAACTGCGCCGATGACCTCGCCCCTCTGAAGAAACCCCCAGGCAAGACTAGCAACAGAAAGACCGCATGGTTCACAGACGGCCTCAAAATCGCAAAGAAATCATGCCGAACCCTCGAAAAAGCCTGGCGCCACAAACGGACATCAGAAAACATGACAGCCCTCAAGAGCGCCACCTGTGAATACCACCAGATGATCCGCACCACCATAAGGACATCGTTCAAAGAGCGTCTGGACAACAACGCCTACAACAGCAAGAAATTTTTCAGCATCGTCAAAGAGCTCTCTAACCACAGCGCCAGCAACAACGACATCACACCGTCGCAAGACCTCTCCAACTCCCTCGCCACATTCTTCCACCGCAAGATCACAGATATGCACGACAGCTTCGGACCCCAGACTCCGCCTCCAGCCACCAAACCAACGACCCCCACCACCAGCCTCAGCGCATGGACCCCCATCAGCACTGAAGACACCACCCGCGTCATGAACACCACCCACTCCGGCTCCCCCTCCGACCCATGCCCTCATCATATCTTCACCAAAGCCGACACCATCATCGCACCCCACCTCCGGAACGTCATTAACAGCTCCTTCACGTCAGCCACCTTCCCGGGAAGCTGGAAACACGCAGAAATCAACGCCCTTCTGAAGAAACCAACAGCGGACCCCAAAGACCTCAGGAACTTCCGCCTCAGCTCCCTTCTCCCCTTCCCGGCTAAAGTCATCAAGAAGACCGTCAACAAACAGCTGAATGCATTCCTCGAAGAAAACAACTCGCTTGACCCATCCCAGTCCGGATTTTGAGCCAACCCCAGCACCGAGACCGCCCTCATCGCAGCCACCGATGACATCAGGACCCTGATGGACAACGGAGAGACTGCCGCTCTCATCCTCCTGGACTTCTCGGCAGCCTTTGACACCGTCAGTCACCGCACCCTAATAACCCGCCTCTACAACACTGGGATCCAAGGAAAGGCCCTGGACTGGATCACATCGTTCCTCTCCGACAGAACCCAGAGAGTCCGCCTCCCTCCCTTCCGCTCCGAGGCCACTAAAATCATCTGCGGCATACCCCAGGGCTCCTCACTCAGCCCAACTCTCTTCAATATCTACATGAGCCCCCTCGCCACCATCGCACGCAAACACAACATCAACATCATCTCCTATGCCGACGACACCCAACTGATACTCTCCCTCACCAAAGACCCTCTCACCGCCAAAGCCAATTTCCAGGACGGAATGAAAGATGTCGCAGAATGGATGAAGCACAGCCGTCTGAAGCTCAACTCGGACAAGACAGAGGTCCTAATCCTCGGACAATCCCCATCCGCCTGGGTCGACTCATGGTGGCCCACAACGCTGGGCACTGCACCGACACCCACAGACCACGTACGAAACCTGGGATTCATCCTGGACTCCTCCCTCACGATGACCAAGCAAGTCAACGAAGTCTCGTTCTCATGCTTCAACACCCTGCGCATGCTCCAAAAGATCTTCCGGTGGATCCCCACCGAAACCAGTAAGACGGTCACCCAGGCCCTCGTCACCAGCCGACTGTACTACGGAAACGCCCTGTACGCAGGAACCACAGCCAAACTCCAGAAATGTCTTCAACGCATACAGAACGCCTCCGCACGACTCGTCCTTGACATCCCTCGCCACAGCCACATATCCGCCCACCTGAGGAACCTGCACTGGCTCCCCGTCAGCAAGAGGATCACGTTCAGGCTGCTCACCCACGCACACAAAGCGCTCCACAACATGGGCCCCGAATACCTCAACAGCCGCCTCTCGTTCTACACTCCCACTCGCGAGCTCCGCTCCACCAGCCTCGCCCTCGCCAGCATCCCACGGATTCACAGAACCACCGCCGGAGGAGGATCGTTCTCCTACCTGGCAGCCAAGACATGGAACTCCATCCCCGCACACCTACGACTCACCCAGGACCATCTCACCTTCAGGAAACACCTCAAGACCTGGTTATTCGAACAATAGCTGGCACCCCCCCTCCCTTCAGCGCCTTGAGACCCTCACAGGTGAGTAGCGCGCTTTACAAGTGTACTGATTGATTGATTGATTGAATAGTCTACATATATTAGGATGGGCAGTTGGTGTCCAGATGGCAGACCGGGAAGGGGGTGGAGGAAGGGGGGGAGGAGTTGGTTCACTTTGCAACCCGAACAGACCCTATCGATTTGGTTGCTGCGCAACAAATACAAGGGACGCATTTAGACAATAGTCTGCATATATTAGGTTGGACAAAAACATATTGTATACCCACAAGCATTGTGAAATTACACATATTAGAAACGTGCGCTTACTCTTTTCTTTCTCTTCCATTTAACCAGACTGAGCCACAGCAACGCGTGGCCGGGTACAGCTAGTAAATAAAATAAATAAATAGAAGCTTGAAGAACCATTAGGAACAAGTGTGCAAAGTACTTTCGATGCACTGTATGCATTGCACTGTATGACCCATATTGTATCTCCTGTCGTTTATGGTCCTGGTTAATCTTTCTCTTGCAGAGCAAACACTTAGTTCAAGCCAGGACACCTACGAAATCTCACAATACTGGAGGAAAGAAAACAGAAAGAGTGGAATGCCACAGCCCCCAGAGAAGGGAAAGAAATGTACTCACCCAAAAGGCACTGCTGACTTTCACTTGTTTCCCCTTTGCCCCAGCTGTTTTGTATTCCCAAAGATGTTAGCTAGGCCAGGGTGGAGCTCGTGGAGTTTCACTCCACAAAGGTACCAAAAAACTCTGGGAGATTCCACAGAGTTCCGCGAGCGGGTGGAGTATACTGGTGTTGTCTTTGCTGTTGCACCAGCTGTCCAGCACACACGGTTTATTGTTTTTTTTTTTTTAATCACATGGAAGTGACCTCACTCTCACTGACCCATTTGCAATACATGTCAAGTATTCTTGAATTCCTTGTAACCTAAAATGCTGAGAATGACCTTCATGGTCTGAGGTAACATGTGACGTATTTCAAATGTTTGCAGGCGTGAGAGATTTGAGAAGGCCTTTGTGCTTGCTATCGACATCAGCGCCTGTGATCTGTTTATGGCAACAAGTTTCTTCCTGTTGAAGATGTCATTGTGCTCTCGTGCTCAGCTGGGCTAGTTGTCGCATTAAAAAGGCAGTGTCACTTGTTGCTCTAGACACATGTTGGGGGAAGGCATTTATCTCCTTCGCTTAAATTTGGCCATCACAAAAAGTGGTCCGTTGGCTAGACTGCTGACTTTGGTGATGGTGACCAGGGTTCGAGCCTCGGAGTCGCGTCCACATCCTGTGATTCTGGCCAAATCACTTAATCTCCCCGTGCCTGAATGTGTAATGTAAATACAGTGCTCATGTAAAGCGCTCCAATACCTTCGGGTCAAGTTCACACTATATAAATATGCTAATATATATATATATATAGCATTTGCGCGTCCTTTGACTCATTGACATTTTCCATGCCGTGCTCCAGAGTGCGGTATATTTTAATGGCATTCATTTCTATGCTCTTGAACGTTTTATCTGCTGTGTTTTGATGGGGCAGATGGCATCTTTCTCTATGCTTAAATGTCTCTAATCCATTAATTTCAGGAGTGCAGCTGCAGAAGGCAGAATACAGGACAGGTCACATCCTTAACACCCTGAATGCTCTTAGTGATCTTTTAGGTTTCTGTGAAGAGTCACAAGTTATGAACGCTTCAAAAAGATACTTTTAAAACAACAAAGTTGAAACAAGGGCCCGAGGGGGTTTTACTTTTCATTTCCTCACCACACCTCCCATTTACTTAGCAATACTGAAGGTAAATTC
This sequence comes from Lissotriton helveticus, assembly GCF_964261635.1. Classification (NCBI taxonomy): domain Eukaryota; kingdom Metazoa; phylum Chordata; class Amphibia; order Caudata; family Salamandridae; genus Lissotriton; species Lissotriton helveticus. The sequence goes on along the minus strand of NC_136070.1, from coordinate 1,062,356,807 downwards.
ATGGCACAGCTCGCCCTCCGTTGCCACCCGTGTTCTCGGCACTGGAATTTGTTGCCTAGAAGTGGTTAGACCCGCAAGGTCTGCACAGGCGGGCGTTCTTATCCCTTCTGCTATTTCTGCCCAGCGAGTAGATTGATTCTTTAGTGAGCAACATTGAACATAACATAACATGTGTATTTGTAAAGCGCACATTCACCCGGAGGTATCTTGGCGCTGAATAACAGATGTTTCTTGTTACCCAACTCAATGGTACTCTTTTTATCGACCTCAGATGGATGAAAGGCTGAGTGGACCCGCCGGGATTTGAACCTGTGACCATGAGGTTGAACACAGGCCCCTGCCAAGGAGGCATTAGTCCACTGAGCCACCAGACCCGGCTACACTGATGGTCAGTGGAGTAAACACCCCTGACAATCCATACAGCGCCCACCATAGTCTCAGTCTTACCCACTTAAACAAATGCAGTTTTATCATTCATGCTAGATGGAGGAATACAGAAATATTTCTGCCCTGGGTTAGACTTTTAGAAAATAATGCATCTTGGGAGTTGTAGCCTCAGTTCTATTAATTTCATGGACTAAAATAACAGAGCCTAATGTTTATTAAAGAAATACCAGGACTGGGAGCACGGCACACTTGGACTAGGAGTTTGGGGTATTCACAGCCAGTCTTGCTCCACACAGTGCTCAACAGAAACCTCATCCGCTAATAACCGTTTGATCCCAGTTTCCTTACTTAAATGCGCTATTCAGATGAAAACACCTCATCTCCACATTAAACATCCTAGGTAGGTCAGCAATGCAGGCAACAATGAAGAATATGTAATAGACGCTAGAAAAAGACATAGCGTGTTGAAGAGTAGACAGAACTACTCACGGAAGGTGGAGTCTCTGAACCTGGGCTTGGTCATGGGGTCGCCGATTGGTGAAGGAGGCTGGCGGTAAGCAGCTCCAGCTCGGGTATAGGAGTTGCAGCTTCTATTGACCACCAAAATCATCGATCAAACATGATAGCGTGCATGCGCGTATTTGCAACTGGGCTCTCCAAGCAAAGTACAGAGTTCCGACACATTGCAAATTCTGCTTGCGGTGTAGAAATTACCACCCAACCGTACGCGATTCTGTCCTCTTAAATGAAAAATTGCCACTGATTCCTGTACAGCAGTGGTTCCTAACCTGTGGTCTGGAGGCCCGTGGGGGAGCACAAAGCCTACTCAGGGGGTACATGGCTGCTTAGAAAATTAATAATTACATATTAATACATTTCATACAAATAAAGAATGAAAATGTAAAATCAGAGGCAAAAAATAAGTTCCTAGCCCCAGATACATTTGTGGATCAAACAAGATAGAGTATGGATGATGAGTGGCTCAACTGAATTTAGAATGGCTTTCATCATTTGCCTATTTGTTTGATGAATGATATTTCTGAATTTTTTTGTATGTTGTTTTGCCGTTCAAGTGATTGAAAATCAGATCCTCAGTGTCCAGTAATGGTTCATTGGAGGACCCCGGACTCAACTCATGATTCAGTGAGAGTCCTCAGGTTCAAGTTGTGATTAAGAGGGGCTCCATAGAGGTCAAAAGGTTAAGGAACATTGTTTTATAGTCATAGTTCCTGAATCTTGATCCAGATTTCAGAACCAGATCTCCTATTTCAATGGAAATATATGACTCTGAATGCCTGATCATGTCAGAATAACAATAATATGTTTTACATTGCTTATTTCTCAACCAAAACTGAGGTTAAGATTGCCCCTTTCTGAACAGTGGATTTGTTTCCCCTGAGGCCAAATTCTGTTGAGACTCACTCAGTGCCTCTAGAGATATTTCTGCATCACTACCACATCATACCCTCCCTGGCAGTGAGCTACGAATGGGTTCACCTCTCCCTTAGTACTACAAACTGCCCCTCCATTTTATATTTTTTACCATACATTTAGGCTGTCTTGATGAGCCTCTGCACTTCACAGCTAGTGGTCAGTCCTCAGTTGTTGTACCATCCATATGCAATTGGGCAGAAAGACACGGAGAAGTAAAACAGCCTTTGTTTGAGGGCGGATGCAGTGCTGTGTGCATGTGATAAGATGGATTCAGACAATTGAGAAGGAAAGAATATGTTGGGGAGTGTTAAAAATGGGTTTTCTGGGTTGTCAGAGTATGCGCCCTGTACAAGCAGGAAACACCACTGTAGTCAGGGTAAGCTAGATACACACTAAAAGATAACATGTGCTCTCCTTCTAGTAGCTTGGCACAGAGCAGTCTGGCTTATCTAAAGAGGTCATTTATAAAGTATTTGTGCAACACACACACACACAGTAACACAAGGAGAATACCACAAAAATGCTCCACATAGGGATATTAAAATAGATTCTAATGTCATGAGTACAATAAGACCAGAACCACACAAATCCAAAGAGTAGAGCTGGAGTTATGAATATTTACAGATTAAATCAAATTATAGTGCGTAGAGTCATAAAGCGGCAACTGGGGAATCTGGCAGTGCTGGACCAGGGTAAATCCAATGTTCAGGCTTACCACCGTGTGTGTTTTTTGCTTTCTTGACCGCGATGGAGGGCAGGCCAGCTACAGTTCTCACTGCAGGTCCCACTGAAAAAGTACTCTGGATGGAGGATGCTTCAACGTCAAATACTTGATGCAAGGAGCAGAGGAGATGTTGTTCTTGATTCCGTGGTGCAGGCAAGGCATTGGCTCTGAACTGTGCAGTCAAAAAAAGGCTTTGCTGATGAACCACTTTGTAATGCAGTCAATGCATTGTTGTCAAGTCGAGTAGTCCGTAGTTGTCGGGCCGCGCAGTCCGTCGAAACGATGTTGTTGAACGGCAACCAAGTCAGCGTCGAAGGGTGATGCATTGGTTCCAATCACCACAAAGCCTTTGATGCATCTGTTTTGATGGATCATTACAGCACAAACCTTCCTTTAAGGGCCCAGGACTGGATTGACACTTGGCAGGGCAGGACTCACAGATGGCAGAGTCCTGGTGCTGTTGCAGGGTTGAAGTCTATGATGGCCCTGAGACTTCAGACCAGGGGGCAAGCCAGCAAGCCCTTGGAGTCACTCTGGGTTCATGTGAGATGGAGTAAGTCCTTGTCATCAGGAGGACAGAGATCCTCGGGGCAGCACAGCACAGCACAGCAGAACAACAGTCCTTCCAGAGCTGCAGTCAAGGAGTGGCAATTCTTTCAGCACAGCAGTCTTTACTCCTGAAAGAGTTCTTCACAGGTCAAGTAGTGTACTGTCTTGGTATGGTCAGAGCCCCATTACTTATACCCAGTTGTGCCTTTGAAGTGAGGCTGACTTCAAAGAACGGTATTTGAAGTGCACATAGTCCTTTCTTCCCAGCCCAGGCTTCAACGATCTATAAGGGGCAATCAGCACTTTGTGTGGGAAACAAGACACTACCTATTCAGGTGTAAGTGTCAGCCCACCCCTCTCTTCCTGCCCAGGAAGACCTATCAATATGCAGATTATTGCAGAGGAGTTCTCTGTCACACCTGCTCTTCCTGTGTTTGTGGCTGTCTAGAGGGAATGTATAAAGTCTAGCTGTCACCCAGCCCAGACGTGAATTGGAGACAGGTTGCAGGCACACAGAGCACTAAGAACAGAGAAATGCCTGCTGTCTAAAAGTTAAATTTCTAAAATAGTAATGTTAAATTCCACTTTTCCATGAAGGAGGGCTTATCATGACTGGATTTCAGGTTTTGTCCTATGGGGACAACACAAAAATCATTGTTTCTTTAACTCAACAAAAAATCGCAGATTGTATGTCACTGGATTACTCGTATAAAATTAGATGGCTATCATACGTAAAAAAGTTTCTGAATGATTTAGGACTAGGGAGCTATTTTACTGTTCCTGGCTCGGTCCGGGCAATATCAAGGAAGACCCTGAAAGTAATGGCCCTTAGTCACTTAGAAGAACTACGAATAGCCAAGGTAGTAACCAAAGCATCGGTGCAACACGCAATGGCGGTTCAAACCACCCTTCTTATTCAGCCGTATTTAGCCTATGACCTCACCCCATTTGAGAGATTGCTCCTGACGAGGTTCAGGCTAAATATTTTCATCGTTGGGTTACCTTCCCAGTGGGAAATAGTTGGGACCTAATCTTACCGCCCTGCCCATGTGACGAGACGTCTGTGCAGGCAACCATCCACACTTTTTTGTTCTGCAAATTTTACGATGGGCATCGAAAGATTTGGCTGGTACCTCTGTTAAAATTGTTGGGTATTAGAAGATGCCGCCCAGCATTGCTACACCTTCAGTTTGTAGAGACGGAATGGATTTCTAAACCCATAGTCAAATTTTTGAAATGTATTCTTAGACATAGGATGAATTTGTGATAACCCTTTAAAGAATTGTTTCAGATAAATTCAGTATTACTAGGTATTAGTTATCATGGTTAGGGTTTCCTGTCGTTCCCTCTTGATATTGTCTGTTATACCGATTTGTATCTATTTTAAAAGTGAATTATCTGTTTTTTAACCCTTGATACTGCTTTTATGGTTTTTCAAATTTTAAAAAACCGAATAAAGAAACAACTAACTAACTGATGACTTGCCCAGGACAAGTTTAAACTCTGCATGCTCAGTGTCAGTACTTGCATGAAGGAGAATTATCTGAAACTAAATGCCAATAAGACAGAGATCCTGGTCTTTGGAGCACAGCAATCTGGGTGGTTGGAAATCTGGTCGGCTAAAACATGCAGGGCATTACTTACTCCAGTGACTTTGGCTAAACAATTATGTGTCATTTTTTTACACCTCTCTCACTTTTGACATCCAGGTCCTCCTTTTACATCATTAAATTCATGAAATAAGGTTTTCCCATTCATCCCGGGAGAGCTCAAAGCAGCAGTGGCCATTGCTTTAATAACTTTATGCCTGGATTATCGCAACGCTTTATATCAATGTGTCCTCATTTTACAGATTGCAGGTCCTTTAGAATGGGGCAGCTTCTCTGGTTCTGAATGTTCCTAAACAACATTTAGTGAGGGAAGGCATGAGCTCCCTTCACTGGATTCCTGCTAGAAGAATGTGACATTAAGGCACTCTGCATGGTATTTCTGGCTCTCCATCATCAACGGTCTGTGCCCCTGAGAACAGCCTTTCACTGGTACATGCGAAAAATACATGTTAGATCATCTTCCCTTAGCAAGGTGATCATTCCAAGATTTCAGAAAGCTAGATGGGGTGTCCGCTCCTTTTAAATAGTTGCCGCCAGAATATGGAACACTCTGCCCACTCACACTGTGAGTCTTGTCTGTTTTGCAGCCTTCCAGAGCAATTGAGAACTTGGGGGCATATTACCAAGCCCTCGATAAATGCGTTAGCGACTTTTTAAAGTCGCTAACGCATTTATTTTCATTTCGCACTATTCCCAATACGTCTCTAACCTGAGTTAGAGACGTATTCTTGACATTATCTATCGCCCCGCGCTGGGGGTGTTAGATAACGCTAATGGGATGCAGGGTGGGCGTTCCCACGTCCAACCACATGTCAAATGTGGTTGGAGGTGTTAACACCCTATCATCAAGGCAGGCGTTGGGAGAAGGAGACCTGCGATAAACTCGTTTATCGCAGGTCTCCCAACGCCTGCTTTGATCAGGTTTTATATAAACAACAGAGAGTTGGCTCCTAATCAGTTAGGCTGAGCACTTCAACGCAATAGACCAAAAAGACATGCCAGAACTGATATGTAAATTCAACAATAAATTTTACTCTACAAGGTAGAAAAACTCATTCCAACCTGAGGTGTTGCTAGCAAATAGCGATTTATTCAATCAATTTAAGAGTAATTTTTTACAAGAAAATTTTACATTTTATATACAATACTACACCATTATTTCATACAAAAAGCATTCGACTAGTCATCCATATCACAATCATGCAAACTCAGACATCCATATATACACAAAACTAAGGAATAAAGAATTACCACAAGGAAAAAGTGCTTGTAAAAAGAAAAAAGAGAGACAAAGGTTGCTCAAAAAATACACATATGTAATGTACCATATATCTATATATATATATATACACACTGGCAGATTAATCGCAATCAACTTAAATGATGAAACACACTATATATACACAGACTAAAGCATTCAGATTGTCACTTTTTAGATTCTGAATTTCAAGAGAGCAACACTTTGTGAGGGGGCCTACGCGTTTCGAGTCCTATACAATGAGGGGACTCTCATCAGGGCCAAAGGAAATATCTGAAACGAAAAGATGTATATCTCCATGTAAGTAAATATACTTGAGACCTTTTGGGAAATCTTTTGAGAAAGAACCAATTTCCTCGAACAGCTTACCCTACTGGTCTGCAAGGCCACTTAAGGGTGTAGAATATGTGGGCGCAGCTGGTGGCGCTCAGCTAAGGAGATGGCGTGGTCACACTGAAAGGTAAGGGGCGAGCATTAGCCTACAGTGTTCTCAATAGGCTGGAACATAATCAAGAATTATTTAGAGGACAAGTTCTTACCTCGCTCAGTCTGAGCGGACCCTCAGTATCAGAGACGGGGCTGTTCTCCACTGTCAGGTTCAACAAGTGGACACGGACGAGGTCTAGCAAGGTGGCCTGGGGAGAAAAACCGGGGGTTGGTCATGGAAAGTGTGTATGCGTCTAAAACACACACAATAGCATCCTGGCGCCCAACATTCGAAAAACCGGGTCAGCTGTTTAGACATTCAAACAGTAGGTAAAAATCACCTGTGCAAAGTCGGCACCGGGGTTCAGTCGAAGGGCGTCCCAAAACGTATTTTGATTTATGTGCTTGACTCCTGCAATGGAGTCCAGGATGTTAGTATTGGAATTACCACAACGAATATAACAAAAGTTGTAAGGAAATCAAGCGTAGTGGCGAGGTTTGACCCACCTAATGGTAGAAAAGTACTCGTCTCATTCGGCGTCTCCGGAGCGCTGATCCTTCGCGCATGCGCCGTGGATCAAGGGTCCGGTAAGGGCAGTCCGCTATAATAGCGGCGTCCGCGAGTGCAGCTAATCTCTGGTGCGTGCGCACTGGGGTCTGTCAAAGACTAGTGGCACCATGACATGGAAGCAAGTTGCTGGCGCATGCGCGCTATATTTCATACACAAATTGCTAGTTGGACAACAGGTTCTAATAAAAGAACCTGATTCCAACAGAGGTATGAGACAGACTTCGTGAGATCATCCGACCTGTTGCAGGACAGGATGGTTAAAGCTGAGATGGTTCAGAGTTTATAAATCTCTGAAAGTTATGGGACAAGGAAGCTAGTTGCTGGCGCATGCGCACTATGTTTCATACACAAATTACTAGTTAGACAGCAGGTTCTAATAAAAGAACCTGATTCCAACAGAGGTATGGGACAGACTTCGTGAGATCATCCGACCTTGTGCAGGACAGGATGGTTAAAGTTGAGATGGTTCAGAGTTTATAAATCTCTGAGAGTTCATTCAGGCCAGTGGCAGCCGTGTTAAACTTTACAATGAGGAGTGCTTCCCTTTTGGAGAGCCTGGCATCCCAGTCACCTCCTCTGGGGTCGCGCTCCACCTTGGAAATTATGGTCCATTGGAGATCCTTAATCTGATGGGACATTCTATTCCAATGGTTTACCAATGGTGCTGTCTCAACCCGATTTCTGAGTCTGGATTTATGCTGGGAGATTCTTTGTCTGGCCTCCTGATTCGTTTTCCCGATGTACAGGAGTCCACACGGGCACAAGATTCCGTACACCACATATTTTGATTTACAATTACTATGTGTGTCATGTTTCCACGAAATCCCTCTGTGTTGAAACAGAGCTCCCTCTATTGTTGACTCACAGCAGACACAGGTGCCACATTTGTGGTGCCCTGTGATGGGGTTTAACCCGATCATTTGTCTGACGGTAAGAGGTGCTTGTCTCGGAGTAGCTGCCCTTACTACGAAATTGGCGATGCTCTTATCTTTTTTGAACGCAAAAAGGGGTGGTTCCTTTAGGCATTCTTCTAAGTTTTTGCCGCATACACACTTTCCCTGACCAACCCCCGGTTTTTCTTCCCAGGCCACCTTGCTAGACCGTGTCCACTTGTTGAACCTGACAGTGGAGAACAGCCCCGTCTCTGATACTGAGGGTCCGCTCAGACTGAGCGAGGTAAGAACTTGTCCTCTAAATAACTCTCGATTATGTTCCAGCCTATTGAGAACACTGTAGGCTAATGCTCGCCCCTTACCTTTCAGTGTGACCACGCCATCTCCTTAGCTGAGCGCCACCAGCTGCGCCCACATATTCTACACCCTTAAGTGGCCTTGCAGACCAGTAGGGTAAGCTGTTCGAGGAAATTGGTTCTTTCTCAAAAGATTTCCCAAAAGGTCTCAAGTATATTTACTTACATGGAGATATACATCTTTTCGTTTCAGATATTTCCTTTGGCCCTGATGAGTGTCCCCTCATTGTATAGGACTCGAAACGCGTAGGCCCCCTCACAAAGTGTTGCTCTCTTGAAATTCAGAATCTAAAAAGTGACAATCTGAATGCTTTAATCTGTGTATATATAGTGTGTTTCATCATTTAAGTTGATTGCGATTAATCTGCCAGTGTGTATATATATATATAGATATATGGTACATTACATATGTGTATTTTTTGAGCAACCTTTGTCTCTCTTTTTTCTTTTTACCAGCACTTTTTCCTTGTGGTAATTCTTTATTCCTTAGTTTTGTGTATATATGGATGTCTGAGTTTGCATGATTGTGATATGGATGACTAGTCGAATGCTTTTTGTATGAAATAATGGTGTAGTATTGTATATAAAATGTAAAATTTTCTTGTAAAAAATTACTCTTAAATTGATTGAATAAATCGCTATTTGCTAGCAACACCTCAGGTTGGAATGAGTTTTTCTACCTTGTAGAGTAAAATTTATTGTTGAATTTACATATCAGTTCTGGCATGTCTTTTTGATCAGGTTTTAGGCATAGATAACATGGGGGTGTGGATCATAAAGCTGAATCCACCCCCCCCATATTATCAAAGCACACATTAGCGCGTGAAAACAACGCTTGTTTTCATGCGCTAATGTTCCATATCACCGACTATCGCCGGATTTCATTTTGCCTACGTGATGCGCGTTGATAATTACTCACTATCACGGCGAAAAAATCCGGCGATAGCCGGCGTTATGAAAATGTGCGATGTGCGTTTTTTAACGCACATCTAGATAATATGCCCCTTGGCTCTTTTCTCTTCCGTGATGGCAGCTGTTCTGGATTTAGAGGATGCTCCTTTCCTTTGCAATCTTATCACTTTGATGCCTAGGCATAATACACTTTATACATTTCCTTCCATTTCGATTTCCTTCCATTACCATTCCAAAGATATAAAACATGATGCAGCTGCTCCTTTCTGCTCCGGAATTACAGTTTAAAATACTGTGGGCTCTGCAGTGAAAGGCCTGAGACCGGTTTGGAAGGCTAGTTGTGTTGGTGGCTCCATCAGTGCTGCAGGCCCAATAGAAGCATTTAGGTTAAGGGCCCTGGGTATATGGTGTACCACTTTACAAGAGACTTACAAGTACACTAAATTTTCCGAACAGTTATACGCAAATTATACCATGTTTAGAGAAAAGGGCACATGCACTTTAGCACTGCTTAGCAGTGGTAAAGTGCTCAGAGTCCTAAAGCCAACAATAAGACTGTGAGAGAAAGAGGTGGAGGAAGGCAAAAGGTTTGTGGTTTCCCTTCAGAGAGGGCCATTTTCCAATAGTGAGGTTACTTATTATTTGCTGGGTTGCAGTGCACAGGCCTGTAGTGAAACGTATATGCTTTTAGCTTACAATGATAGTGAAGGCTATGCTGATGAGATAGCACAGTGGACGAGGAGTGAGAGTCAGACACAGATGCAAAACACAGCATAAGGGATGTAGGATGTTAGGTCAGCAGTGTTTTTGTGGTGCAGGCCAGACGTCTGGTAGAGATAGTGAAGATGCTTAGGTGAGGAAGTAATAGAAGTGTTAATAGCCATAATATCCATTGGACAATAATGATGGCTTTTTAGTTGCCTTTCTTCCGTTATCGATGATTCTATTTAAATAATTTAAATAGCATTGATAGGCAATTCACAGACTTTTAATGCCTGCAGCTGTGGGATAAAAAAACCTTAATAGTGTTCCCATGTGCGAAAGTTGTTCATAGTTACCACTATGCATATTCAGTGGAAGATGTGGCCTAATGGCCATAACTGCCAACTTTGGAATGGGTTTGAGTGCTGGCATTGGCTCAACATCATGTGATTCTGGAGAAATCACTTAATCTCCCTGTTCCTCAAACTACCATTAAAAAAAAAAGAATCTGAACCCCTGTGTAGAGTAATATGGTGCTCATGTAAAGTGCTCCAAATTGCTTTTGTTTATATAGTGCATTGGAGCACTTTACATGAGCACCATATTACTCTACACAGGGGTAGGGATACCATGCTCCTACTAGGCCCTGTAGAAGCTCCCCTGTTTATTTGTTTGTCGCCCGGGGGATTGGGGCAGTTTAAGGCTTGGGGAGGGGGGGCTACATGGCAGGACCTCTTCCTTTTTATTAGAACTGGCCCTTTGACGCTTCTTCCTGAAGCCAGTTCAAGGTTTTTATCTGTAGAGCATTAAGAATAATTTCTTCCAACAACCCATTTCTGTAAGGCAAGTCACTCTTTTATACCATCTAGGTTCTTACATTCGTGGCTTGATAGCATATTTGCCAAAGGGGGTACTGAGAGGGACAATGACTCCTTCCTATTACTATTATTATAAGTGGACAATGAATTCTTCCTATCACTATTATTATAAGCTGGTGGTTATATTTGCTTTGCTTTAAAGGCCAGTGTTATCACAAGCCTGCAACTTTCATATTTGACAAGGAAGTTAAAGGGCATCAACTAATGGTTTCCTCTCTCCTTCAAACACTGCAAAGCTATGTTGACAGGAGGGAAAAAAATGGACTTGCAAACTGCCTTACATGACCTTAACAGGTTTGTCTTTAATTGGAAATATTAACCTGAACAATTGTTAACATTTATTCACATTACGTAATTAGCATCAAACTGAGTATATGTTTCCAAACAAAAGAGTTAACAGATTCAGAACACAAGCAAGCATTGACAAAGCCAAGAGGTCTCACATTTTTTACTGATTGGCATTGTCACTGCACGGGTAAAAAGCAAAAATAAAACGTTCATGGTTATGTGTCATGAAGCTACAGTGGGCCAGCAATTGCATGCATGCATTTGTTGCCAGGCATGCACGTGCATCTGACATGAGAAGCCTGCCATGTGTTTACATTTCTATATCCTTTTCCAATGTGGCAGATCATGGAGTGGTAACTTAAAAAAATTAATCCAAATATGTCCAAAAGCACATTTAAAAAAAGGAGCACCTCCTCCACAAATAACTACCAGGCCCTCCACAAAAACCACAGCAGGAGCGCAATGGAAGAGGGCTTTGGAGGGAAATCAGTGCTGGGGGAAGAAATTATGAGTGGGTGGTGGAACAACTGAGGAGCTTGAGGCCATTTGTAGATCAAAGGAAATTTTAAAAAACAACAAAAAAAGATGGGGATGAGGGAAGCAATGGAAAAAGCAGTTTTTTTTATTGTAAACAATGTATGGATCCAATCAAAAACAGGGTAATGAAGCTGTGCTCAGAGGGAACGAAAAATGCAAGAAGAGAAAGGCTAGCTACTGTAGCAAAGTCATCCTGTGCTCTGGGCACCCCCCAACTTTTTGCTGACTGGAACTTGTGGTAACTGACTCTGACTGACCCTGGGCTCTGTTTAACCAGGCCCAGGGCCAGTGCCAAGCTAAAAGGAACACATGAGAATACTGTTAAGATACCCAACATACACTAGGGTACACTATGGTATGGTGGGGTATCCCTGTAATTGGCATGACCCTAGTATATAATAGGGCAGGGGTTTGAAACTACCTAGAAGTCCCCAGTATCCTGGGGCATGGCAGTTGAGGCCAGCAGATTTTCTGCACCAGCATGTGTGCAGTGCTGAAGCCTGAGGTCAGTTTAAAAACAGCACTGGTTGCCAGGACTGCTTTTAAACCTTAATTTGTGCCCAAAACTCGACTTTGGTGGTAGGGGTACTGAAAAATGAAAAACCTACAATGTTTTGGCATATTAGGGCCCCTCAGGGTCTCCCCTAGGTATCCCAGGGGTGGGGGGTCAGTTATCTATAAGGTACACCCTTATAAAATTAGTTTTTTTTTATAAATCTTTTTTTTTAAGTGAAAAAACATAAAAGCCAATTACAGGTACCTTACTTCACGGAACACAATACAATTATACCTTCATACAGTACATCAATGGGCATTCCCCAGGGCAAAGATGATGTTGTAAATATTTGCTGTCACGCGGTCGCGTTAAAACAGGAGAAACGTTCTTTTCAGATCAGTCAGCATTAATCACAGACTCCACTACCCTAAATACCGATGCGTTACAGACAGGATATTTACAAGTGGCAGGAGTGCGTAGGGCAAGAGGACTGAAAGCAACTACGACCGCAACAATCATTCAAAAATATCACACGATACATTCTACAAGTCAATGCGAGCAATATCAGCCCTGGGACCCGTCCTCCCATCGAGCAGGATTATCCCATAGGAAGGCACCCAATCAGGATATTAATAGGATATCGGACACAGAAACAAACAAAGACAATACATAACACCCCAACCCCCCACCCTGCACCCCTGCATATGGCTTTCGCCTAACCCCAACTAGCAGTGTGCCTGTCGCCCCATCTAACTAGGTTCTAAAAGTAGAAAAAAGAAAGTGTGGAGGAGGATATCTTCACATAGGCTCCCAGACTCCCCTCCCCTCCGCCAGAAACAAGCAACCCCCGTAAATTAGCTAAAAATTGGTTTAAAGAGCATCAACAAAACAGACAGGGGAAGCCGTAAACACCGCCCAACTTTCCGTGATCATAATGATGACAAATCCCACATTTATTGAAGCCACAATCTTAAACCCAGTCCGTAGATCTCATCCCTGGCCCTTTCGATCCTTCATGCGAACCCCATCCGTACGAACCACCGCATTAACAGGAGAGTCAAGGAGCACCAAAAGTTCGGAAAAGTTCAGTCTGGAAAGAGTCAAAAGTATCAAGCCCCTGTGGGTTCCTCCATCCCTGATGATCACCCTCACCCAGTCCGACTCTCGACGTCGTTTCCTACTCGACTCCAATAAATCAGCCAGGAAGGGGAAAAATGGTGTTGTGATCGGGAAACAAGTACCGTAAGCATGGGCGGATTTTGCGAATTGGCAATCCGCGAACTTGCGTATTTACGGATTCGCAATCCGCAAAATCTCACGAATTTGCGGATTTTTTTTTTTTGTGTTCGCAAGGATTTCTGCCAGTTCGCGAGGGTTCTGTACCAGTTCGCAATTGCGAACTTACTTGTCGGCTCGCAACGGCCACGACTATGTTGTTTCTACTTCTGGTTCATCATCACAGGTTCACAGCACCCTCTGTTTCACCACTGCCACCCTGTGGTACACCCATGCCACCCTCTGGTACATCACTGCCACCCTCTGGTTGGTTTATCACTGTAGATTATGGGGGTGAAAAAAAGCAAGCACACCTGCCCTGCTTCAACTGACATGAATTAATTTGGGGTTGATTAATGTGTCACTGAATTTAAACTTCCAGTCTGGCTGGCAGCTGCTTCCTTATCTGTAATTTGCTTTCTGTTGCAGTGCAATTTTTTTTCACAGGACCTTTGTGGCCTATAGTTGCAAGTAGGCAACTAAACTCTGAAGGGGCCCCTCAGGAAGCACTACAGGGAATGGTTACTAATGATAAGATTGAACTTTTGCACCTGCTGAGTGCTTTCAGTTTTGTCTGTAATTGCTTTCTGTTGCAGTGTAATTTTTTTTAACTGGACCTTTGTTGTATACTTGTAGCTATTCTCTGAGCCTGCTGTGAGGGTCAGAGCAGGGTCATAGAATAGTTGCAAGTAGGCAAATGAACTCTGAAGGGGCCCCTCAGGAAGCACTACAGGGAATGGTTACTAATGATAAGATTGAACTTTTGCACCTGCTGAGTGCTTTCAGTTCTGCAAAAATCCAAACATCCAGCAGCATCCACAAAAAAGTAATCCTTCCAGGTCAAGATGCAAATCAAAGAGACCAGCACATGAAGAAAGCACTGGGAGGAGCCTGGTGGACAGGAACAGGAAGTTGGAGACTGTGGGGCACTTCCTTCCTCCCACCCCCACCCCCCAAAATGGACTCCTTGCAAAGAAAAAGTGCAGGCAAATGTCAACCTGAGGAGTTATTCTGATAAAAATCATAATTTTCAAGGTTTATGCTGCCTGCTGGTGGATTTCTTGGGCGAAATTGCAAATTTTGCAATCTTGCAATTGCGAGATTGTAGCTGCCCGCCGCATCTACGTGTTCGCAAGTGTTTACTCCCGCGAAATTGTATAGTATTCTAGTTGGCAAGTGCGACCAAGCAAAAAATCCGCTTCGCACGGATTTTACGAATTTTCGGCAAGTTCGTGAGAGTTCGCGGATTGCGAATTAACCGAAAATCCGCAAAATTCGCGAGCGGAACGGATTTTACGCCCATGCTTAAACAGTATCCAGGGACGGAGAACCAACAGGTCCTCCCGCGATCGGCGGCGATGTTAAAGATGGCGATTTTCCCAAGGCCACGGGCTCATTTTCGTTTATAGACTCACCGACCAGGGACTTCATTATTTCTTTCTGCACGGGGCCCGTATCCGTTGGCATGATGGTCACCATGGGGATCATAGCTCGCTGTTGATCTCGCAATGGTATTGGGTCCGGTCTCGTACTTCTCATCACTAGTGGATTGGCGATCATTTTGTGGACTAGAAGTTCCACTTGTTGATGTAGTGCCCTGATGGCGGCCAAGACGGTCTTCAGCGACGGCTCGGACTCCGTCCGAATCTTCTCCTCTCGATCAGCTTCGAACATGTTCACGTTCTCCAGAGAGCCGGGTCTCTCCGGGGGAACCAACAAGAACGAATCGGACAGCTACTGAGGGTGTCTTGGCAATTATCACGGCAGCACTCCGTTAGTCCGCTACCGCGAGCGAGGATCCCGACCCAGCGAACCCGGCGGCGGCAAACCGGGACTTCGGGACAGAGACCACCCGCCCACAGCCCCAGACGTGCTTTGTCATCACTCCTGAGGTGGTATATCTACCAAGTGACCGCCATCGAAATGGGCAAAAACAAGTTTCACATCGATAGACCGGACCCCACCAGTGTCCCACGATCGATGTTGATCAACTGAGACCCGGCTGGGTCAGTACTCAAGGCCCCGGCTCACGATCTGGGTTAGGCCGTAAATTAAAACACGATGTATCTCCGTCATTCAGGCCGGTAAAATTCTCCGGACTTCACCATCAGACTCTGTACCGGTTCATACACACGATAGGAGGGCGGAAATTCAGGATATTAGACAGGATCGTCCGGCTGGAGAAGGAGGTCGACGGAGCCGGGAGCCTACGCGGCCATCTTGGTTGCTAGCGTAGCTCCTCCCCCCATAAAATGAGTTCTTATATGCCTGGGTAAAGTGAAATTTCACATTTCACATCCCACATTGTTTTAAAGTGCTACTGAAATTCGACTTTGATGCTAGGATTACTGGGTAAGGAGGATCTGCAATATTTCTTCAGATTCAGAACCCCTGAAGTCTGCCCTAGTTGCACGGGGGGTGGGGGCCCTGTAGAAATTAGGGAAATACTTATAAAATATGTTTTTAGAAACCCTGGTGTTAGAAAACTGGCCCAAGTCATTTTCCCATTGCAAACCCCATGGCCCATAGGTTAACATGGTAGGAAGTTATTGATTGATAAATATTGATAGGAAAGGACTAGCCGGACCATTCAAAGACTCCCCAGAATGGTAGTAGTAAATCCAACAATATTATATTGTTGAATTTCTCCTAAAGTGTACATACAAGAAGTTATAAGACTTTTTTGTTTGTAAGTCCAAATTCAGCCTTCCAGTGGTCTGCCCTGATTGGTCAGAGTTAAGTGGATTAGCCAGGCTGCTTTGAAGAGGTGGTAAGGAACCCCTAGGGGTAACAACTTTGCTGGGAGGGCAGTGTGCTGGTCTATAGGAATGCCAGGCCAGGGGGTGGAGTCGTAAACCATCCTCTTCAAAGGCAGAGGGGAGGCCTGGGTTTCAGTTTCACTCTTACACTCTTGACCCAGAGTCAGGGCTAGGCTTAAGGAAGGTATGTGGAGATGGTAGGGGGAGAGGAGATGGCAATGAGCCATCCCAGGGGGTGTGTTTAGCCAGCTCTTACCTCCTTGCTGGAAAATCAGCCATTATGGATTTGGAAGAATTATGCAATCTGGGACAAAATTATGCCACACTCTACAGGATGTGGTCATAACTATGAGGAGTTGCCCTGCTCTCATTGGTCTGAAGTGAACTGGTGCTTGACCCAGAGAATTTTGAATAAGTATCTGAGAGGGGCAGAGCCCTCCAGATTTGCTGCTTGAAACTTACTGAAGCTTGCTGAGAAGTTTTTCTGTGCACAGATTTCTAAGGCCTGACCTCTGAAGACTGCACCAAGTGAAACTGCAGCCCTGTGGATACCTTGCTGCCAAAGGACTCAAGTGTGGAACTCCCTGCAAGCTACAGGTTAACAGAGCTCACCTGGACAGCCCCACAAGGAATTCCCAGCCTGGAGTACCAGTGGGTTTGTAAGGGTGTTGTTCAAGTGGATTGCAGAATTGAAGTTTCACACTTTCAAGGACCCTCTTGGAGATTCCAGAACCTTGGATTGTGTGTTGGATACTTTGGGACCGCCTGCTGGAGAAGGCGGCACAGCACAGTGGTGAGATATTCTCCAGAACAGTTTCTAAAGGTGTGTGCCTGTCAGAGAAAACAAAATGACTAAAAGGGGCAATGTTAGTTTCGAAGCACTAGAAAGTGACTAATCTTTAAAAACTCATATCTCTGGTTCCCTACAGTGATTTGTTTTTGTTTTGGTGTCATTTAAAAGATAAAAATATTACCTATTTTTATAAATTGTGTCGGATTTTTATTTTGTGTTGTGTCTTAATTATTTACTGAAATTGTGCTTTTAAATGCTTTACATACCTGTCTTTGAAGTTAAGCCTGTCTGCACGCAGCCATGTTACCAAGGATTGAGCATAGGAATACTTTTCTAAGACCTATGCTGAGTCCTATCATGTGTTAGTGGCCTTATTGCCAGTGGCAGACCCACATTTGCCCCAACCAATAACCCACTTTCCAACAGCTACTGAATAAGAAACAAGCAAATGAGAGTGAAAAGAAAACCAACCAATGAAAAGTAATGGGCTGGCCCAAGCCCACTACCAGATATGGTATTGTTCGCAATAGGTCTTTCAACAACTAACAGCTAAATATGTTTTCTGTAGGTGAGACCTAAAAACGGAGTTTGCCCTTGTTTTATAGAGGCATTTTACCCACATGACTTTTACGCTCATAAGTGCTTGAAGTCTTTTTTGTAAAGTTAGAACAGCCTTAATTAGTACACCAATCGTTTAGACTACTACCAGATTATTCCTTACCACACATAACTCCATTTTAAAGGTTCAAGGTGGAGCATTTAGGGATATATGAAAAGAGAAAAATAAAGAATATGGGAAGCTGTAATAAAAAGGAATAACTAAAACAAGATTGACCATGCAGAATAAAAATTGAGAATTTCATAATGCTAAAAAATACTTCAAAGCATAGTTAAGTTTTTTTAGTACACAACATTATACAAACATGCAAGCATTTAGAAAGCTTTTAAGCAGTCACAGTGGTTGCATTTCTGGCATTTTGAGAAAATGTTGAGCTCATTCAAATACCACTGACAGTAAAGATGCTTCCCATCCATGAACAGGAAATTACCTGTGGTTGTAAAACTGTACAACTGTTGATGGACAAATTACCGCTGGTGTAAAGTGCATTAGCATCGATTTTCCCATTTTAGGAAGCAAGGACATCTTTAAATGGTAGGTTTTGTCAAAGAAAATCAGCTGCCAGCTCACCTAGAATATTGTCAAAAACGATATTTACCCATTACTAGTCGGTATACACTTAGATGATGACAGCAGACTATTTGAGCCACAAGGCTCTGATCAATGTTCCTTCAGCTCACACTTTTATTTCTATATTACTATGTTTTCTTTGTATGCTTACCATAATCCTAAAAATGTACAGCTTGTGGTAAACACATAACATCTTAACTAATTAATAGCAGAAAAAGACTTGTAATGCCAATAGCATTTTGGGTAGTGAATACCTCTTTTGGATTTGATCAGTGGTGATGTTATAATGCTGGTCGTGAAACATAACAGCAACACCTGTGACGTTATACCATTGTGTAGTACTGATCCCGACAAAGAAGTAGCTGACCCCTGAAAGTATGGCTTCCAGAATAAGACCAAAAGTAAAATGTTCCGAACTGTACTTCTTAAATAAGCAAGCTCTTTCGGAATAAATCATGCATGTCAATTCACCAAAATGGCAGGGATAGCGAAAGTGACATCACATGCCCTTTGACCTTCACTTTCACTCACAGACATGCTTACACATACAAACACCACAAAATCCACTATATAACCTTATAATCAACTTTTCGTGTAAAAAAATAATTGACAGAATACAAAGTGAGTCCAGCCCCAATTGATGTCCATAAGGATGAGCTGCCACTGTGTTTCTGACACTGATTTTGTCACCTCTGAGAGCAGGGGTCGCAAGGGCAGTGCCAGGGGCTGCAAGGGCAAGCCAGGGGTCACAGCTGCGATCCCTAGATGAGGTCCATGGATTAAATCTCAGGCCTTGCTGATTCACCTTCAAGAATGTGACTACTGAATCAAATCTTCTATCTAAATTAAGACACTATACATAGCATGATTGAATGTTTGATTATATGTTTCAATTGTAAAAGAGTAACTATTCTTGGTATAAGATCAGAATTTATTTACAGTTTGCTACTTTTTTGTAATGTCCTCTTCCAGTGATTCTCATTTCCAAGTTTCATCTTGAAATGTCATGCATACAAAAATATACTATTCTATATTTCTTAAAATGTGACATCCTTACAGCCATGCCCAATCACCACGTAGGTGGTATTCTAACAGAAGATCAACTACAAAATAGTGTGGGCCAAATTATTAAGGCCTAAATATAGAGGAGCAAGATATCATGAATATAAGCCAGGGCAGCTGGAATTGAGCAACAGGGGATGATTATGTTTACAGTGTTGACTAAATTATGCAGCAAGAAAAGCAAATTATGTGGTGCAATATAGCTCATCTTGTGACTGTATTATTTTTACACATTCTTAACAATTTAACACTCAAATACAGCAATAGACAATAGAAAGATGACCAGTTGACTTTTGCAAAGGACCCTCCACTGCATGGCAACATGCGATAACACATTTTAGTAACTTTTGATCCATCTGAGCTAGAAACGTTCTTGCAAATTATGCAGCAGCGATGGATTCCCTTTGATAAAGGGGCAGATGGCCCAGTAGACTACTGGATGAGGGCAGTTGCACCTGTAGTGGGAGCGCAGGGAACGCTCTTTGTGTTGTAGCCCCTGGTAATAGGGATATGCTGGTAACTCCTATGAACCGTACCTTACCCAGCTGCTACAGTTCATGCCCTGATTTTCTGTATGTTGTGTTACATGTGTAACTGCAACAAATGATGGACGGAATGCTGAATGATTCAAGCATTCTCCCCAGTAAAGAGATCTGGGTTAAATCCATTGTTTTTTTGCCCATTATGTCACCCCAGTTTGGACCCAGCCGTATGCAAATCAGTTTTGACCCTGTGCCTCGTGGGAACAATCCAGACCAAACTGCCAAGCCAGATCCTCCCTGGACCAGAAAAAAGCATCCTAAGACTGGTTTCAGTGTATGTCACCCTTCATCAGCCAGGCTAGCTTAAATCCAGTGGCACAGTGAGCAAGAGACCAATGTCTGGGCATACCCGTCCCACTTAGGGCGAAAAGTGTAACTGCAACAAATGATGGATGGAATGTGGAATGACTCAAGTATTCTCCACCAGTCAAGAGATCTGGGTTAAATCCATCATTTGTTTTGCCCACTAAGCCACCCCAGTTTGGACCCAGCCTGTCCATCAATTGTTCTTTTTGCATTTGTCACCCTGAGTGGGATGGGTATACCCAGACATGGTTCCTGTGCTCTCCATGCCACTGGAGTCAAGCCATCCTGGCTGATGAGGGGGGAGAAATTGGACAGTTCATTTTCCCTATTGTAGATACCCAGCTACATAGGTTAACATTGCAATCGTTTATGAACTCATAACTATCGCTAGGGATAACCGAAAAATATCATTCAACGACTTGGAAGAATGGTATTGATAACTCCAACAATATGCTATTGTTGAATGTATCCTAAAATCTACATGAAAGAAGTTTTAAGACTTTCTTATATGTAAGCAGATATTTAGCCTTCCTGTGATCTCCCATGATTGGTCAGAATTAAGAGAATTAGGCAGGCTGCTTTGATGAAGTGATAAGTGGCACCCGGGGAGCGAGGCTATCTGGTAGGAGAGGGCTCTACAACACAGGAATGCCAGAGCAGAGAGGAGGGGTCAAATCATGAGCTTCAAAGGAAGTATATTACAAGCAGAGAAGGTCCAGCCCATCTACCCCATCCCCTCTAAGCCAGATGGCAGGCTTAAGGAATGAATTTGCAGATGTCAGGGGGAGGAGAGCTAATGGAAATGAGCCATACTGGAGGTTGGTTTAACTCGTTCTTGATCCTCTGCTGAGACTTCAGCCATATTGAATTTTGGAGGATTAAAGCTTTCTGGGAGACCATTATGCCACACTTTGGAGAAAGTGGTAATGCTATGGGGTGTTGCCTTGCACCTCATTGGACAGGAGTGTTCTCCTGCTTGACCCAAATGAACACTGACTAAGTGTCTGAGAGGAGCAGAGCCTCTTATATCTGCTGCTTCAAGCTAAGAGAAGAAGGTTCCATGCTGGAAGTTTGATTTGCACCAACCAGGCCTTGCACTCTGAATGACTGTCCCTGCTGCACAATCTTGAACTACAGCCCTGTGGACCTAACTTACTTCAAGATGAATAAAGAGTGGACTCCCTGCAAGTTACAGCCCACCTGAACCATCAATACCAAGAATCCCCAACCTGAAGTATGTCCAGTGGATTTGTAAGGGTTTTCTCGAGTGGATTGTGGGATCTGAAGTCCCAAACTTTCAAGGACCATCTTGGATTTTCCAGACACTTGGATTGTGTTTTGGACACTTTGGAACCCCTAGAAGAACTTCAGGAAGAAGTTAAAGGAGTTTGAAGAACTTTGGAGTAATTTTAGAAAAAAGCTCCAGAGCAGAATTGACTCAACTGCTAGAGCCAAGCTTGAGACCTTCAACTGCGAGCCAGCCTGCCCTGCTGGTTGCTCCGGAAGTATGACTTCCAGAGTTTTACCAGGAGCTCACTGGAAAGCAAGCTGGCAAACCCTCACTGAACCCAGACTGGTGAAGAGCATTGAGGGACCAGAGCAGAATAGGCTCTAGAAAAGTTACCAAATCGGAAGGTAAAACTTTGACTGAGGCCTGCCACAAGCAGTAGCTACACAGGGCTCCATCGCGAGCAGTTTGAAACTTTTACTTTGTCCCGGTCTAATGCGACCAGATGTACTAAGAGGCGCTTCCCTACATTGGATTGTTTTTATTTTGGTGTTATTTTAAAGATAACAATATTTCCTATTTTTATAAAGTTGTGTGAAATTTCTATTGTGTGATGTGTCTTAATTATTTACTGAATTGGTGTTTGTAAATGCTTTACATACCTGCCTCTTAAGTTAAGTCTGCCTGCTCACAGCCAAGCTACCAAGGGTTAGCATGGGAATAATATTCTGAGACTTAATCTGAGCCCTAGACTGCGTTAGTGACGTTATCGCCAGTGGCAGATATGTATTTACCACTACTAATAATCCACTTTCCAACACCACATTCGTGCTGCACCTCACAGATAATATGGTCAAGCTCTTTAACAAATTCAGCTAAAGAATATCAGACATACTTAAAGAATTGCATCTTTGTAAATGTTCGCTAAAACAATTATTAGTAAAGGTCACCATAGCAAGGTAGGAACTATGTGCCAGGTTTAAGTAGACTGAATAAACACATAACTAAATGAAAAGAACTCCTTATTTTTAGAGAGACTTAAGGGGCTAGGTTTCAATTTAATAATTATAGTATGTATTGATCTTTTTTTATTAGCTTTACAAATATTTTAACATTTTGCATATGAGGGGAGCATTTTCAAAGCATGCATGACAAAGCACCATTTCTTTTGGAGTACCAGAAATTTGTGGTTACAATATAACCAAAAATGTATGCTCCCATTAGCCCAGCAAATACTTGCTGTTATTTCACGTAGAGTAGAATTATTCTGTTAATATTCTGTTAATATATATAATCTCTAATCTATTAAAATTCTCCTGGAGGAAAAGAGATTGGAAATTATGTATAATGAACATTTCAAAGACGTTTTGTTAATCAGGTATAGGCCTCATATTTCTGTGCCTTGGAATAAGTTGAGAAGTCGGTGCCTGATTTCCCCCTCTATTTTTGAAGAGGCTCACTATGATACATGAAGCTCAGGATGGCAGCAGTTATGGGTCCTAAATATGACACATATTTCAATTGCTTCATGATTCCTCCAAAAAAAGCCCAAATTAACTGTAGGAGGACTGGCACTCTAGAATCAATTTAATTGAATTTCTGACTTCAGAAAGGACTCTACAACACCTGATCTGAGAACCTACTTACTAGGGCATTCTGTTTCAATCCTGTGACAAGGCACATGCCATAGAAAGCCAAGAAGAAGTGCCCTGCTGGGAAGATTGTAGATGTACTGCCCTGGAGAGAATAGCGAGTGTCTGACCTTGCAAGCATCAGGAAGGGCTAACTGTCTGAATGTAGAGTGAGGATGACTTGAAAGAATTGTCCGCCCTGGAAAAAATGAGTCTCTGCAGACAGCTGAACCTAACTGGTCCAAGGTATCTGTTTTAAGTTAGGTTCAATGATGTATGTGGATCTTCAATGCCCAGAGACTCATGCTGGTTCATCTCCTAATGACTGAAACAGAAAGTGCTGGTAAGCATTCAGATTCAGATGTTGACACATCTTATCAAAATCTTCAGTGAGTAAGTGGGTGGTAGCTTCTCCTCGCCTGTGTAATATACACCTAACAGATGGTGCTGCAGATGTAAACATGAACATCCCCCAACCACCTACCAATGAGGAATCCAACACCTGTTGGCCCATAATTATTAGCATGACCATGGGAAACCTGTTCCCCAAACTAAAAAAAATAAGGTGTGTGTCACAGCCCATGCCTACCACTTACAAATGCAACATTCATAAAAACGAGATCAACCACTTTTAATATACAACCTCACAGTACGTAATCTCTCATCAAAGCTTCACATTAAGTGCACTAAAACCATTCAAAGACAAGAATATAGCTAGCTCCTTTTCTCCGCCTGATTCAATAGCCGCAATGCTCACATGCTACAGCATAGGAAAGGGCTTCATAAGTGGAACAAAAATGTACAGGGATCAGTCCATAGCACAAAGAATGTCTAAAACAGGAAAAAAAACTCTTCAGACCAGAAAACTATTGTACAAAATTCCGGCACTTTGCTTGAAGTCACATCTCCTCAGACTTTTCGGTTTCATTCCCACTTGTCTTAACAACAGTGTGGTCTGATTCCTCTTCAGGCGTCTTACTGAGTGGTTTGAGTCATGCATGCAAGGTGATTTGTGTTCCCTATCCCTTGAGAGGCTCTCCACTGACATCAAACCTCAAATGATAAATTCAGAGAAGGAGAATACAAATTCTCTATTCCCAGATGTTGTAAATTCTTGCGAGTGGAAGGCCGCTTACCTTATTTTGGAGATTTTGCTGTGGAACATAATGTCATCTAAATCAACTGTCAGAGTAACAAAAATGTGTTCCTGGATGAAGTGCCCTGTGCATCGGTATACTATTTTACAACATGGCTGGCAAGCACTAAAGGTACTTGTTTGATGTCATTCAAAGGCATTCTGCGCATAGTGTTTCAGTATTTTGTGGATGTAGGTAGTTAAGATAGAACGACAAGCTACTCTTATTATTGTTTCCACAGTTAAAATAAAATGTGCAGTTTTAGTTCCTGTGATAAATAACTTGATGGGTGTTCCACACATAACTGTTAGCTATATCTCAGCGAAAAAGTTACACCAGAGAAACAATACAGTTGCTATTTTCAAATTGTAATTTTTATTTTTATCTAAGGTGCCACGTGTCGTGTGCAGACGACTGATATGGATACAAGTCTTTGAGCCAGTTTATAAAGAGAGGCTTCACAATTAATGGCTGAATCAGCATTGCAGACAGAATATATAGGATAGGTGGTACAGACAAGGAAAACATTAATTATTTCTCGTGCATTATAGGGTCACATTGCCAAAAATATCAACATGCAAATGCATTGCTGCCATTCAGAAAGGAGTGCTCTTACACTCTAACTGGTTTTAAATGGTCACTACTCCAAGAACAGTAAAGCTGCTAGCATGTGCCCGATGCTATTGCAGAGATTCTGTTTGGAAACAGAACTATGCCTGGGACCACAGAACATCAGTGTGCAGGAACTGTGTCACCGTACCACATCAGTACCTATGGACCCAAATCCTGCCTAGCTCATAGTGCCTTACCTGCCCTCCTAACCTTCCCACAGTAACAGGTAAGTTTGCACCCCAAGACACAACACTCTACTCCCCGCAGGGAAATGTTGTAACCGAGCATCAACTTTCATTCTCTCACTCATGCATTGCTATATTAAACGAAAGAAGGACACAAGGAAAGTTTACAATATTTATTGAAACTATTGTGCTCTATCATGAAGCAACTGTGCTTCAATTAGAAAACATATGCAACTGAGCAGAGTACTTAGCATTACTAATAAATGGTATACAATGAAAAGCCTTATCATGGTGAATTATATATTTTCCTAAGCCTAACCTCACTACGTGAGCACACTGATATATCAGATATCTCTGTTATTGGAACCGGGACCCATAACTGGGATTTGCCTTTATCTGGTCTGCTTCTCAGATTGCACAGAGCTGGTGGGCTCACCCGGGGCCTTTCCTCTGCTAGAAATCCTCTTCTCTATTTTTAAAATTGCAATTCTCGCCTTACATGATGAGTAATGCCATTCTATAAAACAGAAGCTGGCTCTGTCTGTTATGTCTAAGTGTTTTAGAATTTATTAGTGACCAACCACAAAGAAAAATAGGGCACTATGTTGTTTGACCTTGTATGAAATGTCCAGACTGAGTCCAAGGAAGAAGCGCTGAATAACAAAAACATGTGCAGCCTTTTTCTAAAATAATGGTGTTGCACAAAAACAAATGTGTTACTTCATAATGTGTGCAACGCAAAAGCGGCTAACAAGGTGCAGTAAGGATAACAAAGGAATGAACCACAGTGGGTCCCAGTGGGAACTCATGACATTGCTTTACTGTTCATTGGCTCCCCTTGAGCCACTTGGTCAGCTGAGCTGGAGTATTCGGAGATCGGCAGACTGCCACTCCCCACCACTCATGAGGGCGAGGGCGCACTTTGCCCTTGCGTGGTTTGTAAAGAGCTCTTAAAAGAAAAAGAAGCAAAATACATCCTTAACCCAAAGTTACTAAAATAAATATAGCCCTGACTCAAGTACACTAGCCTTTTTGCTGTGCAGCAATAATGACAAAGGGACAAATAGGTCCCTTGTCTTCATTGAGTCTTCTGCTACACAAGGCTTGCTCTTGTTGGGGGCTCCTAAAGTGGAAAGTCAAGTAAGGTATATATACACAGACAAGTGAAAAGGCTTGTGAGAAAGAGGGATGTGCATAAACCTGTAAAAGCCACACCATTGACTACTCCCTCATTCATGAGAGCATGGTGCTTGTTTGTGTTTGCATTTATGCAAATTCGTTTTGTATCTAATCTGCACCAGAGTAGCATTCCAAAGCTTAGTTGGTACACCTGAATTTTTCACCAAGAGAACACATTTTCGGCATCAGAATGCACATTAAAAAAACAAAACACTAAAGTGCCCAAATCCTGTTAAATGTAATTATTTCATTTACTTCGTAGTGTGTATTGAGAATCGAATTCATTGAAAGTATATGATATTAATAAATATTCCAATAACTACAGCTCCAATTATACAGATTCAAGCTAAGGTCAAGCCAACCTAAATACACATTTGCATACTACGACGTCTTCGCTTTCCTAAATCCACCTTTACAACCGAACATGTCCGTGGTGCTATTTGCTTCAGCCATCTGCAGACTGAAACACAGTCAACTCCCTTCCTCTGCTGATTTAATCTGAACTCCCCAGGCTGAAGCCCCTTCTGACACCCGGTTGCTACATTTTCCCGGAACTAACACAATTCGTGTATATTTACACACGTTTCCGCGCATGTATTAACCTTTCACAATTTAAACCAGGTATGCTTCAAAGCCCCTTTTAATCAGATCAGCGTTGTCTCAGGAGATAACTGCGGATACCTGTAAAGCGATAAACACTCACTTGCTCCTTAAATCGAGTGTTCTGCAAAAAAGCAAAACAGTTAATCAATGCAAAAAACAATCTATCTTTGAGTAAAGGATTAAACGACAAGGGCATTATTTTACATGTAGTGAAGCACCATATCTCTGCCTCAGTGGTGTTGCAGATTCTGATGCCCTACTCTATGCTTACTTCACTTCTCTGTGCATTTTAGGGCCTCTCTTCAGCCTGCTAAGTTTTTTTAGTCCTTTGTCTCATATCCAGGGCTTCCCACGAGCTCTTTCCCGTCACCACCATCTACTCCTGAAAGTACTACTCAGAGTAATCAGAATGTGTTCAGTTAGCAGCTAGTTCCCAATTAAGGGTACTGCATCTGCCCTTAAGATTAAACTTAGCGGATTGTGAACACCTTTACATGTATATGAATAGGGACTTTAAGATGTTCTCCACAGAGGACAAAGATAGCACAACCCACACATTCATCTTCCTTTCCGGATTCTTTGTCTGCCACTCCTCTCTTCCAGACTTATCAGACCTATATGAAGGAAATGTACAGAAATGCACACATTTTCCACCAGAGCAGTTAAAGGTTAGTGCCAGCCAAACTCGGGCAGTGTGCCTTAATGCTGTCTGAGAATAGGGTAAGGTGGGCCACAATGCTTAGTTCATCTTATACATTGCTGTTTCTCTGGGTAGTCTTTGGTGTGCCGCTTTCTTCCTCAAGGTTAACCCACCCTCTGAGTCCTTACCTTATTTCAGGAGATCGGCTTATCATTCCTAAGCCTATTTGCTCCACTCCCGAAACTCGAAGACACATCCCTTCTCGCTTATTGGTTACTGTTGCATATTACCTTTGATTACTAATATGCTTGATTTAATTACAGCCTGTTCACTATGTTTGAAATTACTGGGAATGTATATGGTAAAGATTTTTAAGTGCTGTATGTATCTGTTTGCATGATTCCCATATTTTATCTGACTGAGTAGATGGAACACTTTGACCTCTTGCAGCGGAGGACTCTAGCCTTCCATTTCCTAAACCATGGCATGTAATTGGGAAACACAAACAGTTTTTTCGACTTTTGGTTAAGTCCATGGTAAAACTACAAAAGATGTGCTTCTGGCATAAATACCGAATGCTCAATGTGGGGGTGAAGTGTACTGTGAGGAGACAAAAAAACGAGAAGTAGAGTTGGCAAGTAACCCCCAGCATGTCAGACCAAAAATATTTTTGACATGTTTGAACTTTTCTCATGCATTAAATAAGTTACCAGTAAAATGTGTCTTACAGTCCACAAGGAACACAGAGTTGAGAAAGGTTGAGTTTCCCTTCCACTGTTATGAAATTGTACTTTCTGTAAAAGCTTTAGTCATAAAATGAATAGAAAGAAGCATTGAGAAATGTGAGTGGACAGTGCAAGAACTTGTTAGTGAAAATCACTGGCCTCCAGTTATCATGATAAATTACTATAATGAAGGAGGATGTCCACCACCTTGAAAGCACGTTTCTGCTTGAACCTGATGAAGAACAAAAGAGTCTGTATAAGTTGGACTTCTGTCATCTATGTAAGGACTAAGATAGCCATGCTTCTTCTTGAATCTACAGCGCTGATCATAGGGAGTTCAAAGGCTATCGTTATCTGTGAAGAAGTACCAGTAAACCAGTGAACCCTTGCTGGAAAGCATGGTTTGCAAGGCTGCCCCCCTGCTATAGTTAGGACAATTGACTGGAAAATGTTCCTGTTTGTTTGGGAATCATTGGCGTGATCAATTGGAAGGTATTCAGCTCTCTGTGAAGTTGGGATTTTGCAATTGTCTTCATTCCAGGAGGATCTGAACAAGGTGCCAATATTTCCCGATCAGGGCGCACTCTGGGTGAGCAAAATTCTTTGGTCTGTCCTGCTAGGAGCCTTTTTCAGTGACATTTGAGGCTCCTGTGGGACTATAAAAACCAGGCATCTGACTTCATGTGGAATGCGATGGCTCCCATATGTGTTCTCACTAACGGATCACTAAGCTCCAAACAAGTCCCAACCTCCAATGGAAGAGTGGGTAAATGCTTCAAAGTGATCCCATCAGTGAAGCAATGTCAACAGCAACAATTTTCAAGTTTGCCCCACTCAGAGCTACGGCATATCCAATGTTGACCCGGGAGAGGTTTGTTACTCCTGATAATGAGGCCCTCATTTAGAATAGAGTTTATGTCCTCCACTCCCCTGGTCCTTGCCATATTTGAGAATAGGGATCTCTAACCTTACGGTGTAGCAGCCACAATGGCTCCACTGTAGGTGGAGGGAAATACCAAGAGGGCGTTATGTTCTCTTGGCCCACGCTGCATTCTTTTTAACCTAAAAAAATAAAATCACGAGTTTGTTAGTGTTAAACTAGCAATGCCCCTGACATGCAGGTAGCTTCCTTGTTGTGCATAAAGAGCGTTAATTGATTGCAGCTTATGGCAGTATTGGGCAGGGAAATCTATTGACGATCACCACACTCGAGCTAAAGTGGCAAGACCATCACCAGGACAAAGGTTTGCACCGGTAGAGCATGTTGGGGCTCTGCCAGCACGGTGTTGGTGCTTTCCCCTTCTGGACCTAGTAGAAGGAGATGTTTGTGCTGAGCCTTGGTCTTGTAACTAGAAGATTAACAAAATATTTGTGGGAGAACCTTATACACCGCGTACCCTGTGCCCCAAACCAGGTATTTACAATCAGTGCTATCTAGATTAGGGCTTGTTTGCTGCCCGTCTTTCACAACCTCAAGCTCTTCTGGTGCCAGGGAAGATACTCACCTGTACTTATGTATCATTGATGGCAGAGTATATTCCTGTAAATACACTTAGTGACTTGTATTGTGATCGTAATTTATTTATAGGCTTATATAGCGCTGGAATCGACTCCCGGAGGAGTATCTCTGCGCTCAATTCACCTAGCAGGTAGAAAGAAATGCTCTTAAGATCTAGAGAAGGAGCTACATTTGAAACAAGAAAGTTTTCAACAGTTTCCTAAATGCTAGATGATTAGTACAAAGCCTGAGGGTTGCAGGCAGTTTGTTCCAGAGGCAAGGGCCCAAGTAAGAAAGAGCCTTTCCGCCCAGTCTCGCCCTTCTAATTGGGGGGATTTGAAGCAAGGATTGATTACTGGAGCAGAGAGCACGTATTGGGTTGTAAGTAACAAACGTATCCGCCAAATACGTGGGGCCCAAGCCCCACTTATCCAAGAGACGTAATCCAAGGGTCCTTGATGATACAGCAAAAGAGAGGCAAAAACACCCTGTACTTTGATGGCACTGAAGACAATATAACTGTTTTTTAATGGACATTTGGGTGCTGGGCAGGATATTGAGTTGGGCTGGGCTTTGCTGGTGATCTTCTTCAAGCGAGGATTTGATTGTCTTTGTGAACAGCTAGCAGAGAAAGGTAAGATATTGGGATCCACCTTCGATCCGAGAGCCAGTATAAACTCTGTTCAAGAATAAAACCAATGTGGATCCATTTCATATAAAGCTTGCACTGATGGAAGAAATTAAGCAAATTAATTTTGCACCATTGTGGTTTGTTGAGTAATAAGTAATAAAGAACAATGGTTTTATTACAGTTTAAAACAAAATATGTTGTCCTTAGGGCAAACATGGAGAAAGTAAATGATGGAACACAGTGTATTAAAAGCTACATGAGAAGCCTAATGCTTCTACAGTAGGTCACCTGCATAACAGCATTTTAAGCAAAGCAAACCTAGTCCAACAAGAATACTTTGCACTGTTCCTTCTGTAATGACAAAAAATCATATTTTGCCTCAAACGTATTTCTTTCACAATTTAATTAGATTTTCATATTTGATTCCTTATGACATTACCTGAAATGCTTTAAGGCATTAGTATAGTGAGCAACTGCCCAGGGCCTCCACCTGACAAGGGCCCGTCTGGGAAAGTAAACTTTCTTTCTAACTAGCTCACCTCTGTCTATTTCCACATCTCATCCTGTTTCCTCTCTGCCTACCTCTACCTCCGAGTCTGCCTTCTTGGCCCACTGGCATCTTAAGATTGTGAGGTGGCCTTAGAAAGACATAGTTCAAAAGTTTGTTTGGTATCTTGAGAGCTTAAATTAGCAGAAAATGGGTAGTAAGATTAGAAACGGGGACCTCGAAATATGTCTTGCACAGGGTCCCAAAAGTTGATAAGTCACTGATTACGTAAATTCAGCAAAAATGAAGGATGTAAGCTTGCTCCTGCGTGGAATTCACTTGTCAGATGTGGCAAAGCTTCACAACACAGCCTTAGGGAATTAATTGTGACAATGCACTATTTCCCTACCAGATAGCATCTGGGTCACCTCTTGGTACCTCAGAAAATAACAAATATGTCTCTTGAGAGACAACAAACAATAATACTGTGAAGGGTAAGGTTCAATATAAAATACTAAAATGTAATGACTAGAAACCCAACAAAATAGAAAAATGGAAAGTACAAATCTCATGATAAATCCGTTCAAGGTTTCGCATAGGAAATATTGAAACCGGGTACAAGGTGGAAGTGAAGACACATGTGCGAAGGGTGCCCGTTCCTTAAGCCCGAGGCAGACAGAGGGTTGGAGATGGTTACAACATCACCTTGTGCTCCAGTACAGCAGTTGCTCACACGGGCAAACCATGGGTGGTATATCCATCTACTCTGGACTGGTGTTTTCTCTTTAACTGAGAGAATGACCTAGGAGGGGTTATCTGTGGATATCTTAACAGCAAGGAAAAGAGGGAACTGGGTATCTTTAAGCATTCTATAGCCTAAGCAGAGGAGGGAATGGGGGACAGTCTAGTGCTTTGAAGCTGGTTCCTAAACACAAACCGAGAACAAACTTATTAACTGTAAAATATTAACTCTTAAAAATAATACAACCTGCACATTTATGTACCCTACAAAAGCGATTCAAAATGTTAATTACCAAGTACCACAGG
The DNA here is from genome assembly GCF_964261635.1 of Lissotriton helveticus. Taxonomy (NCBI): domain Eukaryota; kingdom Metazoa; phylum Chordata; class Amphibia; order Caudata; family Salamandridae; genus Lissotriton; species Lissotriton helveticus. The sequence goes on along the minus strand of NC_136070.1, from coordinate 1,062,325,258 downwards.
CCTCTTTAGAAAATGTTGACACTTATTTCAGACCTGACAATTTCTTTAAATCATGTCACCACAACTCCGTGTCAGGGATAGTAAGTGCTATATAAATACAATTACAATGAGAGGATTATGGGAGCGCTTGGATGGGTCAGGGATTCATGCAGAGAACTGAAAGCTTTAGCGGGAACATAGTTCCCTTTATAATCAATTAAGGATGAAAAGTTGATGGATACTGTTGGGATCTTACCTCAGTTAGTGGGTTTTTGTGGGTTTTCTTCAGCCCACAATGACCCAGTGTGTAATACCAGATTCCTGTATTTGGAGTTGCAATCACAAGCAGATTTAGCGAAATCAGCAGTTCTGGCAAGATATTTTCTGTTGGATTTAGTTTTCACGGGTTAAACAAGGGACTTCTTCCTTCTGAGTAGGCACATCATTTTGAGACATGCACTTCTGAGACCGTCTGTCCTCCAGTGATTCTCTGCAACAGGTAGGGTCTATCTTCTGTAGTCTTTTGTGGCCGTTTGGAAGTAATTGCATTCTATCTAGCGGCATTTCAGAAACTATTCTATGGGTTCAAAGCACAGACTGTGCAGCTGACCAAAAAGGTATTCCTGCTCTCACAAGGTGAAAACTAAAAGGAATTTCTTCTGTAGGTTGCAGGCCACCAACCCTCCTGGACAAACCAGCTAACAGTCGGTCGTTTTGGGCTTGCAGTACAAGGTCTCCAGTAGCAGGTTGGAAGCTCAATAGGGGAACAGAAATTCTATCAAAGTCAAATCAAGACACTAGCTTCTCTAACCCAGCTAGTGAGGTTTAATCCAGATGGGGCAATTCTTGCATTTCTCAGCAGGGAAAGAATAATACTGCACTTTTCATTTCCCTCTTAGCTCTCCTGAATATACTGAAGGGTGCACTTTATCCCTGCCCCTGGAGATAACTGACTTCAGGTGAGGATACACATATTGGCTAAATTCTCTAACAGCCAATGAGTTGACAGCCTCTCCTGGAGAGAAAACTCTTCTTTGGTTCAATTGACTGCCTTTATTTAAAACGTCCATGACTTTTTCCACTATCCATTATAAAAAGATGCATTTAAGAACATCCAACAGGAAATACAGCCACAGTTTCCAGAAAGACATTGGTGACACAAAACGGAGGTGCTGTGGGATACTTCACAACTCCTCCCCAGTGACAAGATAAAGTATGAACAAGTGGACAAACATTGAATTATGTTTAGTAATTGGCAGTTCTTTTGAAATACCTAGAGTCTTAGATGGCATTGAGAAAGGCAGAAACAACTCAAGAGAAAATATTAGGTTAAAGATAGACTTTTTTAATCTTACATAGTCCTAGGACACATGTGACAAAGCATGGCAGGCAGTGGTACATGGGCAGCTAATTTACATTGTAAATAGGTATTAATGCGTCAGACTTCGCAGTGACTTTCCATTGGAATGGCAGATGGCAGGTTGACTCCATGTTAACAGTGGCTACACTTGAGGGCACTATTAAACTATTGTAAACGACCTTAGAATGCCCCATGCCTCTCCAGCAGTGCAGCAGGTTTTAGCCCTGCCAGAGTTCTGAATCCAGAGATCAAAAAGCAATGCAAATCAAATCTTGGGATATACCGAGGGAATATTTGGATTTCACACAGCTCCACCATTCGCCCTTGAGCGAAACCTCATAGTATAATCCACAGTAAATTTGAACTAAAATAAATTTGCTCCGTTGTCTTTGACCTAAGAAAAATGCTCGATACAACATTGATTTCGACTATATTTTCACATGTATACAAAATGATGTCCCATGGTCCATTATCGTCACATTTTTACTTGCGCCTGTGGGGATTTCCTTACAAAAGGCAATTAATTTTGTTTAGAATTGAAAGATATATTTATTATATTTCAGTTTGATAAAAATGTAGTACTACCATGAAGATAAAATGAGGTGTGCTTGAAATAGTACTTTATTCTTGTGGAATATAATGAAAGACTCAAAGCACAGAACATGCAGTTAGGTTATCCTTCAGGGAAAATTTATTTGAAGATTGATACCAGTCTTTAATGTAGCCGACTTCAAACCAAACAGGTCTATAAACTTAAAAGTTATTTTTCTGAGAGAAGACAGGTCAAAGTCAAAGCTGGGAGCTGTTGAATTCACAGGCGCAATGTAGTGTCTAGACACAAAGATAGTCATTGATCACATCAAATGTGAAAATAGAGCAGTGGACGGCTGCATTGCCATCAGAAAAGGAAAATGTGCACATGTTCTATTGTGGATTTGTACTCTAGTTCACAGCCATTAACAGGCTCAATCAGACCAGGATTGCACTAACCAGATATTTTGTGGTACTTATTTCCTTACTATACAGCTAACATTCTACCATCTCTGACCCTCAGTTTTTGTCCTTTCTATCCTCTGTATCTTGCACGTGGTTCTTCAGAGTTTGGGAAATGTGGGTCTTTTTGCTGAAAATGTTTTACTCAGAGTTGCAGAGACCACTTTCAGCTACTCTTCTATTTTGCCACAAACCTATGATCCTGATTCAAACTTTTTTTTTTGTTTGATGTGTAAGTATTTATTATGTAAGTCACATCTAAATCTAGAATAAGATAGGGCTACTCAAATAATATCCTTAAAGAATAAGGACCCCTGTTTCTCGAACTTTAGGTTAATTTTTCTTTCAGAACCATGGGCCTAAACCTAATTATATAGGAGGATGTCAGCTAAAAGAATAGTATTAAGAAAAAGTGAGATAACATGTGGGTTATTGGAAAATCTGTTTAATCTATGCTCTAAAAACATATGATTTAAAATTATAGTGCAAAAGTCGCTACACGCTATTGTACTTTTACTACTTCTAATGACGTTGCTTATTCCCTATCCTAAGGAGTCCACATTATTACGCCCTGAGCTGCCCCTTCCTACAGCACCACTTCCTGTTGCCCCTTCTGAGAGGTCTGGGTTGGGTTGTGGGTCCCAGGGCAATCATTTTTTAACACTTTATTTTTTAATTAAAAAACATATGGCAGCAGTCATACGAGTACAGATGTCGAGGGCATGTTTTTGTCTACACCAAATGGCTCTTTCACTTACAATTATAGTGACAATAGTGATGGAACAGTAAGTAGAGATACAATAGAAAGCAAAGGTAAGTAAGGTCCCGGGGCAACCATAATTTACTGAGCACCAAATGTGTCAACTAGTCTTTTTTATCTTTTGTGTCTCAGGGTCCACATACTGTGAAAACTGGGACAGAAAGCCTATTTTAGCACTTGGGCCGCTTGACTGCATAGCGGGCAGACCAAGTTTGACTGAGGGAGGTGCTGTGGACTTCAAATTCAGAACTCATTATCGAGTCAGTGTTTTTTACTTTCAAAAAGGAAAAATTATTTGTGAGACTTGTCAGCCTTAGGGTGGTCTTCCCTCAAACCTTTTACCTTCCTTTTACATTTTGTCTGGTCTCGTTTTTGGTGGCCTTAGGACTTAGTACACTTTACCACTGCTAACCAATGCTAATGTGCATGTGCTCACGCCTTAAAATATTGTAACATTGGCTTTTTCCCTAATGGCAGATTTCATTTACTTATAAGTCCCTAATAAAATGGTACTGCATGTACCCAGAGCCTGTAAATGAAATGCTACAAGTGGACCTGCAGGACTTATGCCACCCACTTACATAGCCTCTTAAACATATCTCAGGCCAGCTATTTCAGCCTGTGTGTCCAGATTTTAATTGCCATTTCGACCTGGCAAAATAACTCATTTGCCAGGCCCACACCTTCCTTTTTAATACATATAAGTAACCCCTAGAGTAGGCCCTAAACAGACCAGAGGGCAGGGTAGAATGTTTTTAAAAGTAGGACATGCAATTTTAGGTCTTACGTGTCCTAGTAGTGAAAAACTCTTACATTTGTTGTTTACTACTGCAACACTTACCTCTCCCATAGAATTACATCGGAGTTACCTTATTACATTTAATAAGCTATAATTTCCAAAAGGAAAGAGGCAACACTCAGAAATGGCCTTTTCTGCAGGGTCACCCCCAAAATTGTTGCCTTCCTTGTCACCTTTCTTTTTTATATCAGGGCTTTTTTTTTTTTTTTTTGTTTTTTTTTTTTTTTAAAAACCTTTATTTGAGCAAGCAGAAATGTACAAGGATGGGCCTACAACCACACGGGCCAGCCGCTAAAAAGGAGTAGACACATATCACATATGCCCGCAGAGGTAACCGTCAATCAACAATGCAATACTCCACATTATATACAGGACCAAAACAGGTTTTATATATATGAAAGAACAAACAGATAGAAAGGCGAGAGTGTATCACTGAAAGTCAGCCCAAGGGACGCGAGGGGGGGACAGCAGCGGAGGTGCAGTAGTAAGAACCTAAGCACTAAGGAGTATGAAGTGGGGGGGGGGGAGGGGGGCAGAGATCAGGAAGAGGAAGGGGGGAAGAGCCGGAGACACCAGCTCAGTCCCTATATGAAGATTCCGGGAACGCTAGCCTAAGGAGATAGGGTAACCTCGATAGTGTCCACAAGGGGAGGAGTACAAATGTCGCCACGGTGTTCGTTCCATTGACCCCACACCTTCACCCATGCCCTGGGTCTACCCCTGGCCACATAGACAGTTTTCTCACGGAACATGGACCAATCCATATTATCCTCCCATTGCGAGAGGGCAGGGGGCCTGGAAGCCCCCCAGAGTTGCGCAACATCTCGCTTCGCAATCATATAGCCCAGGGTGGCCCATCTAGTCTGCGCCACCGAATAGTCCGTGGGCTCCCAAACATTCAAAAGACAGCGACGAGGTTCCGGTCGCAAGGATATCCCTGTCACCACAGTCATCAGATCAAGCACGGCCACCCAATAAGCAGCCACCATCGGGCACTCCCAAAGAATATGCAGGAAAGTAGCACGCAAACCACACCCACGCTTACACAGTCCATCGGAGGAAAAGCCCATCACCATCAGTCGCGGTCCCGTCACGTACACCCGATGAAGGATCTTCAATTGGACCAGACGGAGTCGAGCCGGTATAGCCACCTCCTTCGGAGAGGAGAGGGCCGATTGCCAATCCTCATCATCAAGTTCCAACCCATCTCCCATCCACTGTTCCCGAAGTCGGGCCAATAAGTCAGTCCGATTGTTAATCAACTTTTTATAGATCAGGGAGATAGTGCTATCAGGAAGATGTTCGTCAAGGATACGGTCCTCAAGTGGGGAAGAGTCAGGCGGAATCTCACCAGGAGCAAACACCGAAACCAAAGCGTGCCTGACCTGTAAATAACGAAAGAATTCCCGACTACTCAGGCCGTAGTCAGCCTGGAGGGCCTGAAACGGGCGCACAGAACCCTTAGAATATACATCCCCCACTTTAGAGATCCCAATCAAGTCCCAACGGTCAAAACCCTTGGAAGACCAAAGACCGCCCAGACGTTCCGAAGCATAAAGCGGCGTCGCCAACGTCAAGCGATCCTCCCAGCCCAGGCTCACATTCGCAGCACGCCACACCGTCAAAGCAGTCAAAGTAGGCCCCACAAGACGGCGTCCAGCGGAGCGAGAATAGAGCACTCTATTAAAGTCCCCTCCCGGAAGCTGAAGTTTATCCATCTCAAACGCCGGATTACGACCCGGAGAGAACATAGCGTGATTGATAGCGGACAGATGGGAGGCCCAGTAGTATCTCTTAATATCGGGGAGCGCCATGCCCCCATCGTACCACGGGATAGAAAGTTTCGCGAGAGCAATGCGCGGTCGCCCATCCCAAATAAGTTGCCTCTGAAGGCTCTCAATCTCCCGAAAATAGGTCTTGGGGACAGGATCATAATAATTCTGGAGAGCGTAGAGAAACCGCGGTAGTGACATCATCTTAAACAGGGCCGCCCGACCCAGTGGAGACAGGGGAAGTTTGCGCCAGCGGGCAACGTCCAAACGGAGCCTAAGCAACGGGGGAAGGAGATTACGATCAAAACGAAGGGACGGATCCAAGGTAACGAAAACCCCCAAGTATTTGAAACCATCCCGGACCACCTGAAGAGGAAGTCTACTCGGCAACGGAGGCAAGATACCAGATAAAACGTATACACAGGATTTAGACCAGTTGATGACGAGGCCTGAGTTCGCGCCAAAGGACGCAAGAACGTCAAATAAAACAGATAAAGACTTGCGAGGAGAAGTAAGATACAAGAGGATGTCGTCCGCATAAAGCGAGACGCGGTCTTCGAAGTCCGGGGCCCAACGAATACCTTTAAGGGACGGTTCCCAACGGAGCCAGGCCGCCAACGGTTCAAGAGCGAGCGCGAACAAAAGAGGGGACAAGGGGCAACCCTGACGGGTACCCCTGCCCAAGGAGAAGGGGGCCGACACTCTACCGTTCACAACAACTTGCGCCAGAGGTTCCGCGTACAACAGCCTAACCCAGCTAATAAACTCGCACCCGAATCCAAATTTCTCAAGTGTTGCCCATAAATAGGGCCACTCCACAGTATCAAAGGCCATCGAGGCATCCAGGGATGCCAAGATGGCCGGTTCAGTCAAAAGCCCCGCCCTCGCCAGCGCGCCGTGAAGGCGACGTAAATTCAGAGCAGTGTTGCGATGCGGGATAAAGCCAGATTGATCCGGATGGACCAACTCCCCAAGAACCGAAAGGAGACGGGTCGCCAAAAGTTTAGCCAACACCTTAGGTTCAACATTTAATAGGGATATGGGCCTATACGAGGAACAGAGGTCACGCGGTTTACCCTCTTTGGGAATGACGACGATTGTCGCTAGACGCTGATCATAAGGAAGTATGTTCCGCTCACGAGATTCTAGAAACATGGCGCGGAGATACGGCGCCACCTTATCGGGGCGTAATTTGTACAACTCAATAGGCAAACCGTTCGGGCCCAGTGCTTTGCCCGAACGGAGCGATCGAAGTGCATTGGCTATCTCATCATTCGTAAAAGGGGAGTCCAAAGCAATACGGTCCAAGTCGGTGACACAGGGCAAAGAGATATCACGCAGAAGAAGGCGGGAGTCAGCAACATCCCTCACAGACACAGGAGCATATACCACACGGAAATATTCCGCGAAACGATCAACAATGGCGGTCGGATCAATCACATTCTCACCACTCGCAGACTGAATCACGGGCACCACACGATTAACTCTTTCTTTCTTGTCCAACCACGCTAGGAGTTTGCCCGCCTTGTCACCCACATCGTACAGTCTGCCCTGCTGTTCACGAAACATCACCTTTGCAGCGTCAGTGACCAGAGATTTATATGCAAACTGTTTTAGACCCAGGGCATGGAGTTTCTCAGGCGTGACACCAGATTCCAACTCGTCCTCCAAAGCAGAGATCTCCCCCTCAAGGTCCACCACCTCCTTCCTCCCTGCCCTCTTAGCTTCAACAATCAAGGAAAGGGCCTGACCACGAATCACAGTTTTAAAAGCTTCCCACAGGGACACAGCCGAAGAGACCGACCCCTCATTTTCCAGGAAATATGCATCCATAGACTTGAGCAAGAGGGTACGAGTCCCAGGGGAGGAAAGATACCAAGGGTTAATGGGAGCCACTCGGCCCGCCGCCTCCACCCCAACCTCAAAACGAAGCCAGAGCGGCGAGTGATCAGAAATACCCCTCGGCAAATGTAAGATCTCGCGAACCGCCGATGATTGGGCTGCGGGCATCAGGAAATAATCCAGCCGAGACAGACTGCCATGGGCCCCAGAATGGAAGGTGTATTGGAGCTGAGTAGGATGCAACAGTCGCCAGCAGTCCACAAGGCCAAAGGTATCTAAAAACCCACCCAACCACTGCTGAGCCTGCGGGGTATCTCTAGGGGGATGGCGATCGTGAAGGCCAGAAAGCACCGAATTAAAATCACCGGCAAGGAAGAGAGTGCTATCAGGGAGATCTAACAAAACACGGCCCAAGTCAGTAAAAGTAGAGGCCTGCAAACCCGGGGGAACATAAACATTGAAGAGAGATAGGGTGCGGCCTTCATATCTACCCACCAGGACAGTATATCTCCCACGGTCATCATGAATCACCTCATCGATAGCCAGGGGGAGGGAGGTTCGAACAAGAATACCCACACCCCTAGATCCGGAGGTAAACCCCGAGTGCGCCACAAGGCGGTAGTCCCATCTATTCATTGCATAACAAACATTGCCAATCAAATGGGTTTCTTGCATGAAAACAATGTCCGGTGACAAACGTCGTATACATTTTAAGACCACACTGCGCTTAATACGATCTCCTAGGCCATTAACGTTCCAGGAAAGAAATTTCAACCCTCTACCCCCCATCCCAACCGCCCGAGCCAAGATCCCTCGTCCATGAGCTAGACATCAGAAACAGCAGCAAATACAGGAGCAACTCGCCTTGAAAACAACACACAGAAAAGAAAAAACTTCCCAACCCCCCACCCCCAAACTGAAGAGAAACACCCCCCACCCTGCACCCCTGCAAAAAGCTAAAGAGCCACCCCAACCTGCAGTGTGCCTGTCGCCCAAGAACCCCTATTCTACACAAAGACCCCGGAGGAGGAAAGGTCTCCGTTCCATCCACCCTCCGACCTCAGCAAGAACAAAAATAACAAACGAAAGACAGAGTAATCACACAGTAGAGGGACGCCGGCCAACACTCCTGAGAATGTATTCAAAATAAGACGTAAGAGCCGAACAGTTAGATCTCCACACCACCTTCGGCACCACCAGGGTGAGCGGCGGAGTCTGTCTCAGGAGGACGGTCAGGCAATGAGTCCAGCCAGTCATTAACAGCATCTGGCCGATCAAAGAAAAGGGTACGTTCATTGTATTCAACCCGGAGTCTAGTAGGAAAGAGCATGGCGTAACGTAGACCCCGATCCCGGAGACGTTTCTTGACACCACGAAACTCCATACGTTGTCTCTGAACCTGTTGGGAAAAGTCCGGGTAAAAGTTCACCGTAGCATTCTCAAAGGCCACCGGGCCCTTCACCCGCGAGGCCTGCAGGATAGCGTCCCGGTCTCTATAGTGAAAAAGCTTCGCTACAATGGGTCTCGGCGGGGCTCCCGGCTTGACTTTGCCCCCTGGAACACGATGTGCACGTTCCACCGTGAAAAATTTTTTGAGACCAGAAGGGGCCAAATGATTCAAGACCAGATCCTCAACCAGGAGATCCACCGAGTGGGGTTCAGGGTTTTCCGGTACACCAACCAGGCGAACATTGCAGCGACGCGCCCTATTTTCAAAGTCCTCCAGGCGACGGGTCATGAAGTCGTTCCCCCGACGGAGATTTCCAATCTCTGTTTGGAGCTCCGAGACGTCATTCGTAAGGCTAGAGGATTTAATATCCAGTGATTGTACCCTCTCATTCGTCTTGCCGAGATCAGCACGAATCAGATTCACCTCAATAGCCACGGTGTCAAGTTTGTGGGCCAAGGCCTCGTACTGCAGGCCGATGGATTCCCTCACGCCCGAGATGGCGCCCATGATATCCTGTAGGGAGGGCTCCGCCGACTCTTCCAAAATTCGTTCGGACGCTATACTAGAACCAGGCAGGGCAGCTCCGGGGGACCCCTTAGAATGGGTATAACGGTCCATGACATTTGATTGAACTGGAGCTCCGCGCAGAGGTGTTTTTGTCTTGCGCGTCTCTCTGTCCCCTCTGCCCGCCATTTTGAAGATGCGTCACAGAACAAGCCACCAGGTTCGACGGGCCCGACACCCAAAGCACAGGATCAAAAGTACATAAAAAGGGGGCACAACTCGGGTAGAGGTCGCCAAGCCAGCAAATAGGTCACATGAAAGCCCAACAGCCGATCTGCCTCCAAGTCTCAGCCGCGACACGACATCCACGTCCGTGGCCCAAGTCGGAACGGAATCGAAACCGAAACTTAGGAAGGGGGGACCCACAAGGCCAGATCTCCTGCCGTTGTTGTTCGATTGCAGGACGGCTACAGCACCGCACCCCGTCCCGGGCGCACCTCAAGGGCGGAGCCCAAAAGTTCAGAGCACCATATCTCAGGAATACGAGATCCAAATCGATTTCAGAAAAGTGCCAGGGTAATCAGCCAAACGTCCCCTACACGAATTCTTGCAAGAAATCAGGATTCAGTCAGGATAAAATGTCGGGAGCGGCGAGGGTCCGGAGAGCGCTGTGCTCAAGCGGCCATCTCGGATGCCCGCCAAGCTCCTCCTCCCTTATATCAGGGCTTAATACATTTTACATGTCTAAAAATGTAACTTAAATTGGGATATGATTTTCAATGGAAGTCACTGAATGAACATCCGCTTAGATTTACTAAAGGGCATGCAGGCGCTCATGTAGCGCTGTGCAGTTTTACAATGAAAATATGTTTGTCCTACTCACCACTGCAAAGAAAATAGCCAGAACATTACAAGCTGATCAGTCACTTCTAAGGATTCTATACAATCATTTTGTAAATCTAGATACTCTCAATGGGTGCCTATTTTCCATCGAGAACACATCACAATAATAATACTCATTTAGCAATGTAAGGCCAATCAGGAGGCATCAGGGCTGGCTACAGTGCTGGTGGCACCTGGTGGGATAGTCTTTTATGGTGCTCTCCCCTCCAACCCATGGCTGCTTCCTTGATACATTCCCTCACTACCTCTCTCCAACAGTGCACCTCATCTTGGGCTGAAATGCATTTTTTATAGTGCTACTAATAGTTCACTCAGTTCTCTGATCTGCATGGTACACCTTCTATGCAGCAGGCACATTAACCCTCTGCACTACTGATGGGTCAAAACTGCCACTAGACAAAATTCAGTTATCGCACCAGTAGGAACTTGAGTTATCTTGATATTTTTATAGTTGTATTGTTGCCTGAAAGCTGCTGGACGCAAAAGGAAGTTCACATTCTTTTAAACCACTAGTTATTTGTAAACACAAGCCCCCACCAACATCAAACCAGGTGTGGCTGCACCTGTTCGCGCCACCCTAAAGCTGAATCTGCCTAGCATTACCTCTGTGTATTACACCTGGAGTTACCAGTTTGTGAAAATATGGGGACTAACATACAGTAAGACTGACCCATGTTTTCCATATTAAATTGCATGTGGTTTCCACTAGCCATTTGCTGGCAAGAAAAATTCACATTGTTTCTATGACAAGTTGCTGTATCAACTCAACTCTCGCAAACTACATGTATTGGGAATCAAAGACTGATAACCCATTTCTGCACAGTTCTAAAAAAGAAAAATGTGTAAAACTGTTTTCATGGCCTTTGAAATGTCCTATTTGTTATGAGCCTTTAACACATATCCAAATGTTGTGATGCACTTTCCACCACAACTAAATGATATGCCTTTCATTCGGATCCATGCCCATTGCACTGGCTTGCATGGTTTTCACTTAATTTCAGACAGCATCAAAGACACTGAAACCTAAAGAAACCATTTTATTAGAAATCACCTTGACTAGCACACACACACTAGCATGAATTGTCGTTGGAAACAAGTATACTAATGGATTGGAATGCTGACACCCTGCATTTATATTTTGTTTTATTTAAAGTGAAACCTCTGGAGCTACCCTTCTTCAGGTGCCCAGATGGATGCCTGAAATTTCCAATGATGGATTTAGGCCCAGATCTCTGTACTGGGGAGAATGTATGACATTGTTCTGCATTCTGTCCATCAACTGTTGTTTTGCAATTGTGACCCCAAGTGGGATGGGTATGCTTAGATGTGAGTCCCATGCTCTCCACACCACTGGAGTCAAGCTATCCTGACTGAAGACGGCTGATAGCCAGAAACCGGTCCTAGGATGCTTGATTCCGGTCCAGGAAAGACATGGCTTGGCAGTTCAGGCTGGACTGTTCCTATGAGGCACAGGGTCAAGGCTGATTTGCATATGGTCATGTCTGAACTGGGGTGGTGTGGAGTGCAAAAAAACGATGGATTTAGGCCCAGATCTCTGTACTGGGGAGAATGTATGACATTGTTCTGCATTCTGTCCATCAACTGTTGTTTTGCAATTCTCACCCCAAGTGGGATGTGTATGCTCAGACGTGAGTCCCATGCTCTCCACACCACTTGAGTCAAGCTATCCTGGCTGGAGACGGCTGATAGCCAGAAATCGATCCTAGGATGCTTGATTCCGGTCCAGGAAAGACATGGCTTGGCAGTTTGGGCTGGACTGTTCCCATGAGGCACAGGGTCAAGGCTGATTTGCATATGGCCATGCCTGAACTGGGGTGGTGTGGAGTGCAAAAAAACGATGGGTTTAGGCCCAGATCTCTGTACTGGGGAGAATGTATGACATTGTTCGGCATTCTGTCCATCAACTGTTGTTTTGCAATTGTCACCCCAAGTGGGATGGGTATGCTCAGACATGAGTCCTATGCTCTCCACACCACTGGAGTCAAGCTATCCTGGCTGAAGACGGCTGATAGCCAGAAACCGGTCCTAGGATGCTTGATTCCGGTCCAGGAAAGACATGGCTTGGCAGTTCGGGCTGGACTGTTCCCATGAGGCACAGGGTCAAGGCTGATTTGCATATGGCCATGTCTGAACTGGGGTGGTGTGGAATGCAAACAAACGATGGATTTAGGCCCAGATCTCTGTACTGGGGAGAATGTATGACATTGTTCTGCATTCTGTCCATCAACTGTTGTTTTGCAATTGTCACCCCAAGTGGGATGGGTATGCTCAGACGTGAGTCCTATGCTCTCCACACCACTGGAGTCAAGCTATCCTGGCTGAAGACGGCTGATAGCCAGAAACCGGTCCTAGGATGCTTGATTCCGGTCCAGGAAAGACATGGCTTGGCAGTTCAGGCTGGACTGTTCCCATGAGGCACAGGGTCAAGGCTGATGTGCATATGGCCATGTCTGAACTGGAGTGGTGTGGAGTGCAAACAAACGATGGATTTAGGCCCAGATCTCTGTACTGGGGAGAATGTATGACATTGTTCTGCATTCTGTCCATCAACTGTTGTTTTGCAATTGAAATTTCCAAGCCGGCACACTGGCTTTGCCAGGATTACCACACTATCCCATCAAAGTGATGAAGTAGCATGCATTTCATTAGAAATAAAAGTTACTCAACAATTCCACAAGAAAGAATAATGTAAAAGTCCTCCAATAGTACAACTCGAATGAAACCCTTCAAATGGGAAAGACTTTAATTAAGATAGTCTAATTTCGAAAATGGGAAACATCCTTTACCAAGCAACCATTACAACGTGTAATGGTTACATCGCGGTTTTAACAACACAACAACTTGCACTGGAGGGCGCTCTAGCCTAAGGAATAGTGTGAATTACTATTGCAACATCTTCCCTACTGTTCGTAGACTGGAGTTAGAATAGTAATTCACACTATTCCTATGTCCAGCGCCCTCCAACACAAGTCGATGTAACGACTTGCGTTGTCAAAACCGCAATGTCAAATACCGTGTTGTGATGGTATGCGTGGTATCATCATATATTCTTAGAAAACAGCGGGAGTTCCACCAGGTCAGCAGAGGTGTTTTCCTCCCTTTCCCTGGAGGAGGACCTACGACAGATCTAGGTCCACGCCTACCAGGAATGGATCTCCTACTTTTAAGAGTCACTAAAGCAGTTGGTCTGAAGGCTGAAGTGTTTGCCAAGCAGGCATCAAGTTTGTTTCTTCAATTTTTTTTGTTTCTTAGAATAAACTGCCAAAGAGCGAGTCCTTTGTGTTTTTCCTCTTCAAGACTACCAGGTTTTCCCTGGCGGTCAAGAACAGGAAAATATACCTAGTTTAAGTAGGGTGGTCATTCTGAAGTAAATTGATCAATGGCCCACCACGGAGCAAAGGTTTCCGATGGCAGGGCCATCTGGACACCATGACATGCATCCACTTCTAAATGAGGCAGGTGAACCATAAGTTGGGCAGGATGGGAGTCCCATCATATACATCTGTCACCTAGATATGTCATAGTCTAAATAAGGCCCTCTGTTTAGTCCCAGGCAGTAGTAGGCATCTATATAAAAGGCATTCAGTGTGTCAACTATTTTAGGACATGAGAGCATATTATGATTACAGAATGTAAAAAGAAATTGTAAATGTGTCCTCACATCTCAGCAGCCGCATCAGCTCATGGAAGATATGTTGATTTAATTGAAAGTACATAAATATCACTGCTCTGCTTTGCATGGCATAGTTGACACTGAAACACACGTAACACATTAGGCTTCCACGTACTTAATTTGCAAAGCAATACATGCTAGAGGGAAGCACACTACTAGTGCTATCAAATGTCCAAGGTGCCGAATACCAAGGCTGTGCAGGCTTTATTCCATCTCATGCCTCTATAATCCACTACCAGCCTCTTTTCTCAATGTTACAGGTTCTTTTTCATGCTTGCTTTCTCTCTTTGACACTGGTTGTTCATTTTTCTCTTACTCATTTTCTGCTTTTTATGTGTTTTTCGCTCTCTGGTATTGTGAGATAAAGTCTGATGAGGGAAAATAAGTGGTGAACACTAAAAATCAGTGCTGGTTACGTTACGTTATGTTGATTTGTATAATTCACTGGGGAGGTGTGTAGGTTTGTGGTCTCCAAGGTGCTTATACAAAGAGCCAGGTCTATAGCTTCTTGCGGAACACAAGAAGTGAGGAGGAAGCTCTGATGTGTTGAGGGAGGTCGTTCCATGTCTTGGGTGCGTTGTAGGAGAATGATTGACCTCCAGTTTTGCTTTTGTGGATAGGGGGAATGAGTCAGAGTGAGGCAAAGTGTAAGTGTGTGGTGGATTTGGAAAGTGGATGTGGCTGTTTGGGTATTCTAGTCTTGTATTGTGTATAGCTTTGCGTGTGTGCGATAGAAGTTTGAATTGACTGCGCTTGTAAATGGGGAACCGGTGAAGCTTCCTTAGGTGTGCTGTGATATTGTTGTGGCATGTAAATTCAACTATGAATCTTGCTGCGGTGTTCTAGTCTGTGTAGAAGTTGTTTGGAGATTCTGGCATAGAGTGTTGCTGTAGCCCAGCCTGCTGGTGATGAGTGCTTGCGTGATGATCCACCGGGTGTTCTGAGGCAACTATTTCAAGATTGTTTGCAGCATGCGTATGATGTGGAAGCAGGAGGTGCACACTGCATTGACTTGAGTTGTCATGTTCAACTTGTCATCTAGAATGATCCCTAGATTTCTTGTGTGGTGTGGTGTGTGGGTGTTGGTCCTAGTACCAACGGCCACCAAGTGGAGTCCTATGGGGAGGACTTGTTGCTGAAGACCAGTACTTTTGTCTTGTCGGAGATGAGCTGCAGGCAGTTAGTTCGCATCCAATCTGATACCATGGCCATGGAGTTAGTGAGGTTGTTTCTGGCGATGGTTGTTTTGTCTGTCAAGGAGAGGATGAGTTGGGTGTCATTGTTGCAGGAGATGATGGTGATGTCTTTGATTAGGATTATGTTGGTGAGTGGTGTAATTCATATATTGAAATGGGTGGGGCTGAGGGACAATCCCTGTGGGACCCCGTATATCAATTTCTTGGTCTCTGATGTGAAGATTGGCAGCATGACTCTTTGCTTTCTTCCCATGAGGAAGGAACAGATCAATTTGAGAGTGGATTTTTGTATGCCACTCTTATGGAGTCTTCCGCTGAAGGTGTTATGGGAGACAGTGCTGAAGGCTGCCGAGAGGTCAAGCAGAATAAGGGCTGCTGTTTCTCCGCTGTCCAGCATGTTTCGAATGTCATCGTTGTCCGTGATTAGTGCTGTGGTTCTTTCTGAATCCTGAAGATGGTGAAGTTCAAGGCGGGTTGTGAGTGGGCCCCACCTGCAAACACCAGCTCAAATTAAGCACTGCTGGCCTCTTTAGGAGTATCATCATCAACCAGGTTAAAGGCAGGTGCTGGAAGAATTTTGAGTGTGGGGGTGCTGCTATCAATGTTACATCACTGAAGTCACAGGGGTTGTGAAAAATCAAAGCCCTACATAAAAGACAAGTAAAGCAAAGGAGGCACTTCTTATCAGCAGGAGAATGGTAGGGTTGCAGTTAGGGGTGGGTGGATTTTGTGGATTTTCACTATGTGGAATTGCGCAGAGTTGCATTTAAACTCAGGGAAATTCAGTGGAGTTCCGCTCCACCCTCTTTCAGGCTGAGTCATTTCATATGACTGGGAGCAGTGTGGGAGCCCAGAAAAGGCAGGACAATATTAAGCTGAAGACTGGTACAGTCTGGGTTTATTAAATATACAAGCACTCCTTTTCGGCATCCTGTAGCATTTGCAGCAGCACTGTCCAGAGTGGGATCACAAGGATCGTACCCCAAAGTCTTTCACAGCATGAAAGCGAAGCCAGCCTCATTATGTCACTCAGAAAA
The DNA here is from genome assembly GCF_964261635.1 of Lissotriton helveticus. Lineage (NCBI taxonomy): Eukaryota > Metazoa > Chordata > Amphibia > Caudata > Salamandridae > Lissotriton > Lissotriton helveticus. The sequence goes on along the minus strand of NC_136070.1, from coordinate 1,062,308,969 downwards.
GCACCATTTCCATATTCTCCACAGAGGCTCTCCCAACAATGGAAGGAAAGGAGGAAAACACTTTACAAACCTTCCATCCAGCCACAGCTCTTTCAAACAGAAAGTAGGACACCTATAGGTTCTGTGTCTGACTAACGCCTCCAGCAAGCGTAGCCCACTTAACTCAGGGCAGCACCCACCAGCTGTTCCCTACCAGCCCGACTTAGGGGCTGATTAGGATTGCGTTTTTTTCCGCATCCTCCGGGCCGGCGGAAGTGTCCGCCGGCCCGGAGGATGCGGAAAAACCGCTGCGGAGTCTTCAAAGACCCCCGCCAGATTAGGATGGCTGGGGGGTCAGGAAGACCGTCTGCCGCTTTTCCACCGCGGTCGCCTTCCGACCGCGGCGGAAAAGCTCTAACATGTCTGGCGGTGTCTATCAGACACCGCCAGGCATATTAGGATGTCTGCAGTTCTATGCCTTTCCACAGCGGCATTTCCGCGGTGTAAAGGCATACAGACTTTTGTTTGGGGGCCCGTTGCAGGCCCCCAGGGGTGAAGGGGGGTGGTGGTTGCACATGGGGGGTACCTATGGTACCCCCCTCTCTTTGCGTGCACGAAGCGGCAGGCACCACGCGGTGCCTGCCGCTTCGTGCATGCAAAGGTAAACATGCATCTTTTTAACCTTGCGGCGGGTGCTGCTTTAAGCAGCACCCGCGGCAATGTTAAAAATACAGGATGTGACCACCAGGGTGGCGGTCCCATCCTAATTTGCACAGAGGGACCGCCGCTGCCCCTGCGGACGGTCCCTCCACCTCTGGGGTGGCGGACAGACGCAGGTCCGTCCGCCATCCTAATAGGGCCCTTAGATAGAGGCTTCTGCAACACCTCAGACAGTCAACAGTTTGGAATTCTACTTGGTGTACTAGGATTGGTTAAGATGCTGCTAAACCGCTCACCATAGGTTACCTTTTACATTGCCAGTCCAGCTCCAACTTTCAGACCACGCCCAAAATATATTGAGCTGGGGAATCAGTTGTAGTGCGAACCAGAAGTGTTGAAAACACAGACAAATAACATCCATCAAAGAGCAACAACGGACCGCGGAATTTACACTAAATTTACGGACGTCTATGTAAGTAGCGGGTGGGAGGTCGCTTTAACTTTGTGTAAGATTTTAGCATGCTTCCGCTGACAGGGTGACCCCCACCTATAAATGCTCCTCAGATTCTGAATGTATTCAGAATGTATGCTGGGGCCTATCGCTTCCAGATCCAATTCCAGCCCTTAGAGTCGCGGAGCACTGTTTATAGGTAGAATAATTCAAAGACAACATTACTGTGGATGCTAACGCACCAGGGGCCAGATGTAGGAAGGCAAATACCGGTCGGTAACGGCCGATTTCGGCCGTTACCGACCGGTATTTGAAGTTTGGGATGTAGGGGCATGTTAAAATACAGATTAGGTAATTTTACCGAATCGGTAAAATATCGAATCGGTAAAATTACTGAATCTGTATTTTGACATGTAGGTAGCACTGTAATCAGTGCTACAAGGGTTTAAGCATTCGTTATTTACCACCAACCAGAAGTTGGTGGTAAATAATGAAAACCCATTAAAAAGCTTTTCTTTTGCTTTTTAAACAGTGCCATGTTGCAGACATACATGCCCTATGGGCATGTATGTCTGCAACATGTGCACGCATGCACAATTGAGGGGTGCAACAGGGTGTCAAATTGACACCCTGCCACCCTTCAATGTTTCCCCCAATTACCGAATCGGTATTTAGCGATTCGGTAATTGACATAGGAATGAATGGCAATTACCGAATCGCTAAATATCGATTCGGTAATTACCGAATCATACCGATTCGGTAATTAAATCGGTAAAATTACCTACATCCCGATTGCCAGTTCTTAAATACCGAATCGGTATGATTCGGTATTTAAGAATCAGTAATCTGGGATTACTTACATCTGCCCCCAGGTTCTTAATTGGGTTTCTCAACACTCCAGACCCAACAAGTAAATAAGCACAAGTGAGTGATGAACCAAAGATAATTGTAGCGACTTGTGAAAGTGACTAGTCATATACACCTGAGCTGTAAGTGTCGTATAAGTGTGCTAAGGGGGGCCTTTGTGGCTTGGATCCTGTCAGCGGTTGAGTTTTACAGGTCTGCTCGGCTCCAAGGTTCTATGTGACCCATGGTGTATCCTGCAAATGTGGACCATGGCCCGGAGTTGAGGCTGGCAACTCATAGACCTATGACGCCAGCACCATCACTGGCCACTATTAGGGTTGGGTGGTAGGAGCAACCTCTGCCACATGGCGGAATCAGAGTTTTTTTCTGAACTCAGCGCTCCCAGTGGACGCAGAGTTGGTAAAACTCTGCAAACTCCGCTGGCAGAGCGGAGTTCACAACCCACCACTAGTTATAGTATGTATCTAGTGATACATTTTGAAGCACATTGTTCCAAATAAAGGTGTAAAGTATGGCATTGTAGAGTACTGCCAGTTATAAAAAGCACATTCCCAATTGAAAGATTGTCTTGAAAAGACTAATAATTTTGCATCAGGCATACAGGTTTACTGCTAAACCTATATGCTGCACAGACAAAAATGAATCGATTTTATTTCTGCTTGAGTAGTCCTTTTCGCTTCACTTGCTGTTAATATATTCTGAAATATTTGCAAAGTTCATTTATGAGTATTTCAATTTTGCTGTGTGTTAGAAAACATTGCTGAACTCAAGCCTTCTTCTTTCACACTTTCTGTTCCCAGCTGGGTTGCCACTTGTTTGCAAAATTCACTCACTTTTCAGGAAGTTAAGAGAAAAGTAAATACAAGTCTCCTTGTTAAAAAATAGAATAAGCAGCAATTTGTTTGAAGACATTGCAGGACATTTGACCACCGCCTTTTACTGCATAGCATATATTACAGATACAAACAAATAAAAGGCAACTTTATTGATCATTCTTTTTAACTCCTGGAAGGTTATTATAGGGGTGCATTAGCACCTCCACATCCCTCTTTCCAGCTCCCCTGGGTGAAGGGAATTTTAACAGCAATGGACTAAGCCTTAATCACAGAAAAACTACCCATTAAAAAATAATTTGCGATTAATGGTATGAAAGAGGGAATCTGCTGGCAGTTAGCATGGATCACATGAACACAAAATAATGATACTTTGTCTAATAAAAGCAGCTGAACATGAAATGAAATTTGTAAATTGGTACTTGAAAAAGTGTTAAAGAAAGGAATGGCATAATGGTCACCCAAACTTGGTGTGGGCCAGTTTCTTCATATGCAGCCGTTCTTCTTGAAGCATCATTTAGTGGGAGTTTATTTATCTACCCCTGAAATCAGAAAAGGTGGAGTATGGCTAATTTGAAATTTGAAATGGGCAAATTTATAACATTTTGCTACAATAATATAAAAAATTACAGGAAATTATGAATGCATTTAGTGAACCACACCTTGGGGCATCACAAGTGAAAACTGAAAGCAAGGACATACTTTCCAATCAAAGATCACTCTATGGGCAAGAGGACATCTTCAATACATTTTCTACCAAACTTTTTTCTTCAGGGTCATGTTCTGCTTAAACCAGTTCACTGTACAAAAAAGCTCATGAAATTTAACATTGCGCATATTTCATGTGATGCAAAAGTCTTTTTTCAGACTATGCAAGGTGGATGAAATTGGGTTGTTGGCTGACTGGGGTGTGAGGCATGGTCAAGCAACAACCACAATTCTTGGCAGGGTGATACCTGGACATTATGGCCAAATTTTTCTTCTGACTATATTATTTGCCAAACAATACCGGCTAAATATTTACACGTTACCGTGGACCAAATTGTCCCAGAGAGTTGGCGGCACTGTGGACCCCGGACTGTTAAATCACCAGGATTATCCTTGACATCGGTCCCTCTAGCTCTACCTTGTAGATATTAAATCTTCGCCACTATCTTTTAATCCAAACTAGTTTGTCTAAATGACTATGGGGGCACACATTCTCTTGGATGGCCCTAACATAGCTTCATGTCGTTCCTTACCCTACCTACCAATAATAGCCTAACTATACTCTGCTAATGTCCAGCTTAACTATAAAAGTAAAGAATATTTTGATTTGAATTTATTATGGAGCTGTTACTCATTGAAGTTCACATATAAACCGAATGCTCTTCTTTTTTTGCTTACCTCTGTTTTCCTTTCCCTTGTCTCCCCATTTTTTAGATATCTGGACCGACTTTTACTATTCGATGATGACATGTTGCCCAATGTTGGCTAAATTAAACTTTCTGTTTCAGCCAAATCATCAATAGGTATATTTTACCAAAGGGATGAATCTCCATGTTGTAAACAATCCTTCATCTCCCTATCTAAAGCTTTTCTATAAACTAACGGCACAGTATAAATATTTTACAGATCTCACTTATAACCTTAGATCTGATTGCTGAAAAGTAGCAAACCAGCACCTAAATTAACCTAATTAGATCAGACACCAAATCTATATGTCACATGTAGTATTAACTGGACTAACTGCATGCAGAAACCTATAGGAGTTGTATACTTTATCTCTGTTTCACAACTGTCTTTGTCAGCACTGAAAACACATGTTCTCCACTTCCTCACATAGATTTTTAATTTGCTCACATTGACTGAGGTCACTCTGTCTGTGCTACCGAGAATTGGCACTCTTAAATATTAAATATTAAATCTTTGTATAGATTATATCATCAATCTTTCCTCACTTAGCACTCGGTGGTGTCTTCATCTGGTTCCTCAAATGAAACTAACTAACGATGTTAAATAATATCTATTGCAGCCTTAAGAAAGCTGTGGTCCTATTGACCACATAGGGCGAAACATGTGTCGGCTGCCGCAATACTTACAATGTAATTCCATACCACAATGGATAAATGAAAATGTAATCAGAAAGGTTGTTAGAAAAAGGAATATACAGTTCTAAACAAACAAAATCAACTGGGACTATTTTTTTACCATAGCAAAATCATATATCAACTAAGGAGGTGTACATGGTCATTTCTTTCTACACCAGGGTGATACACAAGCCTACCCTAAATTAACCTGTGCTAAAAACTCTGGTAGCTTGGCACAGGGCAGTCAGGCGTAACTTAATAAGGTGTAGAGCATTTGTTCAACAATTCAAACAGTAATAAAGTGAAAACACCATACAAGGATCGCACACAAGTTATACAAATACAGTTATTTTCAATAAACAAAACAAGACCAAAATGGCAAACATCCAATCAGTAGAAATGAAGACATGCAGTTTTAAAGGTTTTTGTGAAAATGGCACCAAAAAGCACAAAGCGACAAATGTGTATTATTAGCCGAAGCAGTCTGGGACAAAGACACAAGTTCAGGCTGACCATGATTGAGCACAGGCCAGCTACAAGGACCCAGTTAGGCCAGCTGAACAAAGCACCTTAAATCCTTCTTTGTGTAGCATTATGAGGATCTGCAGTGAAGATATGTCACATAGCCAAAACGATGCGTTGGTTCCCAGGTGTGGTGAGGCTGCAATGCAGTGTCCTGCGTCATCGTTGAGGATCTTGTCGACGAGGGCATGCACTGCGAAGTCTGACACTGAGGATGCCTTTCACAGTCGGGGCAATTTAAAGGTTCTGTGGAACAACGAGGCTGTGATGTAGAGTCCTTTATCATCGTTGTGGCTGCTATCGATGAGGGGTGTGAGGGCCTGCACTGAGGATGCATTATGCAGCAGCGATTGCGATGCGGGCCTATGCGCAAGGTCCAATCCAAGCAGCAGTGGCAATGCGCTGCTTCTGCTCGGGGTTGCGCCGCGCAAAAGAGGAGATGCGTTGCTTCCACTGGATCCACAGAGACTGGCAGAGAGCCTCAGGCCCACTTCCAAGTGTCCAGGACTGGGGTGGTACCACTTATCAGGGTAAACTCACAGTCCAGGTGCTGGGGTGGAGGTTGTAGGAGCCTTCTGTCCTCGAGGCTCAAGTCAGGAGGCCAGTCAACTAGCCCTTGGAGTTACCATGGTGGTCCTCCATTTAACAGATGTACATCCAGTACTCACTCAGGCATGAGAGCAGTAGGTCAGCCAGCGAGGCAGCAGCTCTTCAGAGCAGCTGTCCAGCAGAGTGGCAGTCATTTCAGCAGCACAGCGGTCCTTTTTCTTGCCAGAGTATCCACAGGTCCAGAAATGTGCTGAAGTATTGGTGTCTGAGGTCCAGTATTTATACCCATGTGTTTTTTAAGTGAGGAGAAGCTTCTAGAGACAGGCCTTTGAAGTGAACAGGTACCCTGCCTCCCTTGCCCTGGCTCTAGGCTAACTATAGGGGGTATGCTTCCCTTTGTATGGCATCAGGACATATTCATATGTAAGTGGGGCTGGATACAGCTCCTCCCTCCCATCCTGCCAGTGATGGCCCATCCAGGCACACCTATGCTCCCTATTGTGTGCGGTTGTTTTAGAGTAATAAGATAAGCCCAACTGTCGACTACCGCCTCTCATGTGGCCCAAGGAAAAGCTGCAGCTACCAAATGGCTAAGGCAGGAAAACATCAACTTTCTAAAAGTGCCAATTTCAGAATTGCAATTTTAAATCTGACTTCCGCGTAAGTTAGGATTTTTTAGTACAAATCCAAAGACACCAAACATGAGCTGGTCACCCGCTCCCTTTTGGAAATCGCAGCTTATCAAATGTAATGAGGTAACTCCAATGCAATTCTATTGGAGAGGTAGGCCTTGCAATAGTGAAAAACATCTTTATGAGTTTTTAACTATCAGAACATGTAAAACTAAAAAGCATATGTCCTAATTTTTAAATACATTTCACCCTGCCCTCTGGGCTGTCTAGGGACTACCGTAGGGGTGACGTATGTGTACTAAAATGGGAGGTTTGAGCCTGGCAATTTTTTCCAGATCGAAATGGCAGTTTAAAACTACACATACAGGCTGCATTTGCAGACCTGAGGCATGTTTAAAGTGCTGCTTAGGTGGGTGGCACAAGCAGAACTATAGGCCAACTTAGTAGCATTTAATCTACTGGCCCTGGGTAGAGGTAATGCCAGTTTACTGGGGACTTATAAGTAAATTAAATATGGCAATTGGGTATAATCCACTTTTATCATGTTTTAAGGAGAGAGCACAGCACTTAAGCATTGGTTAGTGGTGGTACAGTGTGCAGAGACCTAAGCAGAGCAAAAACAAAGTCAGCAAAACAGAAGGTCTGAAAGAAAACAATTTTGGGGGAAAAAAACACTGTGGGTGCCAGGGCCAACACAAGATTAGTGAAATATTTGCTCATTTTTAATTACCACTTGAATGATGGTCAATAACATGCACTAGATAAGATAGAAAGAGCAACTCTCCTGAATACAGCAACAGTGCTGCGTATTTGTGGAGCTGATTACACAATGGTACATGTAGTACTGGGCACTACAGAAGGGAACTACAATGTGTTACCATACATTAAATTCATACAACACAATACAGAACTGTGCCAACAATTTTTAAGTTTCATATTACAGAGCACAGCTGGACATCTTAATGTTGGAGCTAATGAAAAATCTGTTTCTTTGGTGTTATGTAACAAAATAGTCAAACTATACTGAGATAACACAAAAAGCCAAGTACATTTCATTAAATGTGACGCCTATGTATGTCCATTAGAATGAAGATTTTACAAAATGGTGTGGTTCCAGAAAATAGCAAAAGGACAATTGAGTGGTCACTAATTCGTGACCAGAATATCATGTACCAAAATATCATAAATATCAAAAAGTAAGCATGTATACATTATCTATATGTAACTCCACATAAATGTATGTTGATGATCTACTCATATTCAAGGATTGTAGATGTGCAGATAAGAATTAGAAATCTATACCTCCCACTGTTCACTTATTAGTTTTTTGTTTTTTTTTACTATTTTCGTTGAATCATTATGGCAGCTCGAAATTCTTTAAAAGATATTGCAAACTATATCCTTGGCCACTGGAATTATGCAATTGTGCAGCCGCAGAAATGTTAGCATAATTCTAGTTTTGCCGCATTTGCCACATAATCCAGCATCTGCCACATAATATGCAGATTTTAACCCAAAAAATATTTCTTGCTCAAATGGTTCAGAAACGGTCTAGAAATGCAGCAACACGTTTTGCCGCATGGCGTATGGGCCTTTAAAAAGACTGGGCACCTTTCTGTTGGTTATTGCTATATTAGGGTGTTAAACTGGTACTAACGAGGTGCAGCCAAAGCATAGAAAGTGTTACCATGTTTAAAAATGACAAAATAATGAAGTAAATATATTATGAAATGTGCCACATTATGCTGCATAGTTTGCATTTTCTTGCTGAATGATTTAATCAACCCTGCCTCATAATTTGGCGCTCTCCAGCCGTATAATTCCAGTGGCCCTGGCTATAACCAATGGGGAGTGGAGCACTGCATGAATATGTGACAACGTCCTGGATGTTGGATTTGGATACCTACTTACCTTTTGAGCAACTAAGGGTGGCTATGAATACCAATAAAAAATATGTTTATGTTTTAAGTAATAATTTAAGACAATCCAATTACGGTATCAAGGTAACAAAATATTGTGAATCCAGAGTGAACTAAATTATTGAATGATAGAGGGAGGATTAGGCTACTGCAAATGACAATGTGATTACAACTATTGTAATGGATTCCAGTGATGCTATGTATTAGGATAATTGTATTTTTTTAATCTTTCATTAAACTTGTGAAATGAAATGATTTTCATGTGGTTTATATGGGTTTATCTTGTATGTACACTAGAAATGTTAAATAAACACCCAACACCACCCATTAATCAATTATTGTAAAAAGGTCTCTATCAATTACGACCAACGCTTCCATCACTAGTATCAAAATAATCCCTCATTCCGCTGCAGAATAACGTCTTCCCATATTAGTCTCCATCCGTCTTTGGCTGGCTCCAGAATTGAATATAATTAATCTTTGCCTAGCCTTTGTTTCCCTCACCTACCCCCAACCTATACTTAGATGATACTCCATCATGGTGATCCTTCTGTATGAAAAGGTGCGACAGAGCAAAAGCCACGTGAGGTGAGCTACAAAATCTCACAGTGGGAAATATTGACGTTTCTCTGCTGCTCTTGAAAAACAGCCAGGCTTATTCTCTGAAGTACACTTAATTGTAATTGTATATGTTTTTCATCTTTTCATTAGAGACAGTTTGATTCGTATTCCTCTTGGGTCCTGGGGATGATTAACCAGTATGGTTGTATACCCGTCCTTCCTGCCTGGCTTCGGCTTAGAAGCTATCACTATTGGATATCATCTAATTTAATTATTTAATGATTTTCTAGTTTCATGATCTCATGTAGTGGCCTTTGGCTGCTATTGTTCCAGGGCTGATTTCTCTCTTCAAATTATCTATGAATCATCATAGTACCTATGTAACCACATGTTCCATAATATTTGGAAGAAGATTTATGTACTCCATCCAGGTACCCTGGCACACAAGGGACAGTGGGTCTGATTCACAACATTTTTTCTGTGACTTCATTTTATGGACACTTACATTACTCTAGAATTCAGGAGTACTATAACAGTTAGGCACACTGATTCATATCAAAATTAGGGGTGGGAGGAACTCACAGAATTTCACACCATTACGTGAAACTCTGAGTTTCTGTGGAGTTCCGCAAGCAGGCGGAATCGGCACGTTACTCTGCTTGCACTAATTTTTTAGCACTGGGAGCTTGTTCCGCGCCGCAAAATCAGCATGAACAAAACCACGCAGTGTGCCAGAGGGCGCTACTTCTTTGCTGCCACTCGATTTTCTAGTCGAGCGGCAGCTTTCTCACCGTGAGCGGTCTCGATCGGATTGAGAAAATCTCACCGGGTGCCATCCTATCACCCGAAAATCGTGCTAGGGAATGCCAATTCTCGCTCACCAACTTACGGTTGGTCAGCCAGTCGTAACCAAAAATACAGCACACATAACAAGGAGTGGGCCAATAATTTTTTCTTCAACTGATGATGTAAGCAAAAAATCTAGAATAGTTTCACCTTTCGGCACTACACAGATTATTTATCAATAATCATGCATCTCACATTTCCAATTTCGACCGTTTTATGGGAAACCTGAAAACCCACTGGGCCGAATTCACAAAGTAGTTAGAATCTTCTGGCGCATAGGCCTAAACCTACACGTTGTAGATATTTGTGACTGTATACGTGAAGCCGGCCAGTTGGCTTATTGAAGGAAGGGCTAATTGCCAGCATGAATTACAATGGCACCAAGGCTGATTAAGCCTTTCATACACTGCAGGCTGAGAAATAGAACAGAACAACTTTAAGTGATAGCAACACTTACTACTTTCATAATTTAGAAATAGCCCAACTGCAGAAATAGGTTCTAAAAAACAGTTTTTTTTTGTTTTTTTTGTTTTTAAAGGCACAAACAGACAAACTATCACCAGGAAGATTAACCATTTTTGTTAATTTCTCTTAGTTTGCTAATTTTCCTTAACCTATTGTAGCAATTTGTCCCTTTATCGTAAATCATTTATATAAACATTTTTACTTTTTTCTTTACATGGAGATAATTTGGAAAAGTAGGTTACTCAATTTAGTTTCCTACACTTCTTCCGCTAGTTATTTATACCTATGTCTTGCAATTGCACCTTTAGAAGGGACCGACGTGTGGAAGGCATTGCAAATGTCTCTTAATACCAAAAAGCTGGGAGTCAGTGGGTGTAGAATCACTTGCAATGCTCGATCCCCATGGGACACGCATTACATGTCCTCTACATCACACGAAAGCAGAAAGCTGTGGAAACTTGACAGAATTTCTGCATTCGCAGGTGCCACCGTTACCTGCTAATCTGGTGTTTCAGAATACTTGTCAAGTCGGCATGCAGGTTTTTACACTTTTACCATGTCCAAGTCTGCCATCTGCCTCTAATTTATCCGTGAGCCGGCAGTCTGCTGCGGTTTGATCTATATCAAATTAGCAAAGAGAGCTGATGGGCCCAAGCAATTTAAAATGCATGAGCTTGAACACACTCTTCTAATCACAGAGAGAAAGGGAATAGTCCTTGCAGGTTACAATGTATTTTCTTTTTAAAAGGATAGTGCATTTCCAACTGGGCCATGGTCAAGACACATTCCATCGCTTTAGTTATCATATTTGACCTTAGTCGTGAAATCCTTTTGGTGGGGGAAGGGTGATCTCCTTAGTTATTATGACTTGATCCCCTGAAAGCCAAGGTATACTGCTCTTCATTGGCTCTCATTTGATGTGACGTAAAGAGATCTGAGCAATAAGAAGACACTACTTTTGGGATGTCCTCGCTTGCGAACATCACGCGCTCAACATCATTGGTTCTCTGGTGAAACTGCCACATTCTGGAACTCATTACTGAGAAAATTATTACTGAATTATCCCCATGCAATCCCACAGGCAACTAAAAATTCACCCTTTCAGAATATACTTTCCTAAGGCGCTTGTGTGCTGAGCACACGCACTGCACAGTGATGGAGCACTAGGCAAAAGTTCAACACATTCATTAATTCATATATAAGTAAATAAATGGACCACCATGGGCATTAATGAAAGCAATGAATAAGAGTCCCTGCACCCTCGTTGGGTAGTAAGAGGCAGCCATGATTTGGATTCATTGGGCCGTCAAAGGCCTGGGCCCCGTTATTGCTGCACTAATGAGAGGTATCCCCCTGCACCATCCGCAGTGTAGTGTTCTGATTGGCTGAAGGCCTCCTGCAATCTTCAAGGCATTTGAATCCAGAGCTGGGTTCCTAGAATATGTATGCTGTGCGGATGCCTTGCACACATTATTAATATTCATGCTAACTGCGGTGGTTCATTGAAGCATAATCCAGACATTAAGGGGGCTGTGGACATGACTCGGTCTGTCAGCGCTGGAGAGAATCCAGCTTTTAGAACATTTCTTATGAAACATAAAAATCCCACAAAATTTCAGAATAAATATTACCACATCCTTGTATAATGAAACGGATGATTTTCGAGGCAGCGGGGACATTTTTCACTATACTTCATAAACGAGATGCATGAAAAGAAATTAAAGCGGGTTTGCGTCATTAAATGCTGGTGCCAGGCCCAGGCAGTTCCCGTGTGATCTGCACTGTCTCGCGACGCTTTCATGCTCACATTTATTTAGTTGAAACGTGCGTTGCAGCTGAGAAGTTTATAGCTGCGCCGGCTTTACGCACGTTGACCTTGTATTTAGAGGTTATGTTTGAGGAATGTTGCAAGAAATGCAATGATGAGCAATAACATAGTGCTGACCTCACTAACGCCGCCTCTGAGTTATGACGGCCCTGGGTGAAGAGCTTACATTTGGCTGTCATCGTAAATTATAATTTTACCATGAATAGGTGTCTGCAGGGCAGCACACTGGGAGGATGATGGAAAGCTGAATTTAAGGTTCACCCCGTAGTCTGCTTTGCAAGAAGACTAGAGGTAGACTATTTTGTAAGGGGCGGTGCCAGGACTGTAGCTATCAATTGTGCAGCAGGTGCAGTCGCACCGGAGCCCAAGGCTGCTCCCAAATTGTGGCTGCATTTTACCACCTGAATAGGGACCAGGGTAGCGCTTTCCTAGCCCGCATTAGTGTCCACAACACTCTTGTTACACCAGTGGGCGATATGTAATCCCTAACCTTACTCTTCTCTCTGCTCTATACTCCCTCTCATGCTGGATAGATGTGATCCATGTTATTGGACTCCTTTTCTTATGTGGGTGGGACATATAAATATTTGAGTTTACAATAGATCAGTTATTATTTTTCTTGTTCAACTTCTGCGCTCTGGAGGAGAATGCTAATGAAATAAAAAATCAAACACTGATCATATGATAAAGGAAGGACCTGAAAGTGTTAATTTAAGATAGGTCTCTGCCACTTTTTTGAAATGCCTGGGGTCTTGCTAAAAAGCCTAAACAGTGTTATTTTATCCCCTTAAACAGTGGTAAATGGTTGTTTATGACTGTAACTTTAAAAGAATGTGCTGTTTTAGATTGTAATAAAATAACACAAAGTTAAAATAAAACATCAAAAAGATAAAGGGGCACAACACAACAAAACAGTCAAAACAGAATTCAACACAACGATCACCGTAAAACACACCACCACAATGTGATAAAGCAGCATAAAAAAATATCAGCATAAAATAACAACACAGCATATCACCATTACAATAAAATGCAGCGTTACAAATATGAACTAACATTCTGAACATATTTCCACCACTGCAAATCTGTTTTCATATTAAGGTGGTAAAGGTGTTAGTATCAAACACTGCCTTATATAGCACCAAGGACATATATGAGTGCCGGTAAAACAATATTTTGCCATGAAAACGTTTTTTAGGATCCGGCCCCTGGTCTTGTAGTCTGATCTACGTTGCTGCCATTTACCAATCTACTATAACTCTTCTGTACAGTTGAAGCATTAGCAACGCTAATAGGGCTGGACTCATAGTGCTAACCATGCGGTGCTAGCACATTATAATAGTACATACAGAGGGAGCTAACAGGAGTTAACAGAGGGCTATAATATTAAAGTAGTCCCTTATTCAGATATATGCAAGAACTGGAATGGAGCAGAAGAATACATCGAAACAGCCAACAGCACTGGGTGAAAGATAAATGCTTCAATAGGTTGAGCCGAGGGATGATGGAAAAAGCCAAAAGCAAATGACTGTAAGCGGCTGGTCACATGGTTGCTAGGGATAGGCCAAACCCCCACTCTATGTATATTGTAAGCATTAAGTCTGTTTGATAGTTGTCTAGAATAACTCTGACCTACAAAAGGGTCCAATGATTTTCCAAGACAACATCATGGAAAGGCCTGTTTGCAACTGCTACAGTCACCAATGATGTCTGTTTTAATTAAATGTTTTACATAGTGTTCTGTTTTAATATCATCCATGGAACAATTCTTATAGTTTCATAATAAGAGAACTGTTTGGGAATCACAGAACATTAAGCATTGCCCTGTGCATACAATCACTGCACAGCTGTTATTGGGGGCATGGATGAGAAGTATGTATAGGGCTTTAACTAGTAGTTTGATCATGTCCAAATAGGCACCACCCACCTTGACTATCTCCTCTTTGGCTTTCTCTGTAAGACAGGCTATTGTTTTTCAGTATATTCCATGGGGACACCTACACCCTTCATACAAAGCATTCACAGAAATGTGCTTTTTCTTGTATCATTAGGGCAAATCCCTATACAAAACTGAATTTTTCATTTATTTGGGGCAAGAGGGCCAATCTACCACATGGCCACATGGCAATGCACCAAATTGTTCCTACCATTGTTCATTCTAGTAAAACTTACTGGAGCAAGGCAACCCCACTTCACCATATGAAAAAGACACTTTCAAATCAGGCTCTACTTACTATTTTAACAAAGAACATACCATATCCAATATTTCCACCCAAGAGTGATATTTTATGAGAAAGTTTCTTGACTTTGTCTTACACTAGACATCTGTCTGCCCCCCTTCTACCCACTGAGAGCAGTTTATTCCCCAAAATATTCAAGTTGGATGCACCAAAGACTAAAACTCATACCAACAGCCCCCGGAAGCATAAGGGTCCTCCAAAGCACGTTGACCACTTAGAGAAATACTCTATATTCTATACCTCCAACATTTCTATATCAAATGAATGCAATTTTTGGGTGGAACATGCTTCTATGATGTAGGCAAAGAGTACTGGTGACTGAGCTCAGCAATCTCTTGTCTGTGTCCAATTTCTAATTTGCCCATTAACTCACAATTTCCCTTCCATTTTCACTATGACAAAACCCCAGTTCAATATTGTGAAATTCCATTCCAGTTCACTGCTTGTCCAGATCTTTCTGCTTTAAATATTGCTCCATGAACTCATAGACCTTCTCATCCTGCAGTGAGAGAATGGAGAGAAGACTCTTGAGCAGATATGCAAATTGCAAGAGGTTGTAAAACATTCTTAAGTGACTCGTAGCAGATCTCTTTTCCATACAGTTATATTGGATAGGTTGCATTAAGAAGTCTATTAGCAAATATTTTGACTTCTGTAATTAGAGCTCTACATGATACATACATTTCCAAAGGCTTGTCTCACTTGGGGATTACTACAATAGCTGTCTGCAAAAAGCCTTTGGATAAATAGCCTTTTACTTTACACTCACAGCAAATTGAAAACATATACATCTATGCTACCCCAATCTTGTTTGAAAATGGCAGTGAAAATAAATTAAGGTTTGGGGCAGTGGTTAATTTGTAAACAAATAAGTGACGGGGCTCTTGTCAGGTGGCAGCTTGCCAGCCCATTCCTCCTGTTAGCACTGCCTAAAACAGAACCAACTGCTAAACATGAAAGTGGGGAGAGGATGTGACCTAATGACAAGAGCTGCAGACTTCGGAGCTGAGGAACCAGGTTTGAGTCTCGGCTTTGGCTCAACATCCTGTGATTCTGGGAAAATCACTTAATCTCCCTGCAAATGAATGTCTCCTTAACTGGTGCTCATGAAAAGTGCTGGTATTAATAATTAAGTGCCAGTGCTGAGCACTGGAAATCTATGGCTTAAATGAACACTGGTTTAAGCGTTTCCTAGTTTTCATTTGACTCAACATGATGGAGACTATTTATTCAAATTGATAAGATTCAATGTCTGAGAGCTGTAATATTGCTAGGTCCAGCAGGAATTGTTCTATCTGAGGCCCTCACTCTTTTTTCTCCCCATCACAGTGGGGGGAACAGCTGATAATTGTGAGATGTTCCAGAAGTCTCCGCAATCTGGCAATCCCCAGGTTGAGTCATATGCTCTATATCACATATATATAATTGTATTTCCCCTTCTGTTATATCTGCCTCCCCTGTTCGCCTCTAGTTAAATCTTAGATTGCTTGCCTTCCCTTCTGCGACCACTTCATATGCCTGCCAGATTACTGCCATACTCACTATGGATATTTTACTGACCCTAAAATATTCTGATGTCTACGTTTTACAGTCACTGCCATGAACAAGTTAACTATGGCACAATTAGACAGACAATTATATCATCTTTAGCAAAGGTTAGCGTGATCATCAAATAGTGCTCAAAATATTTTCTTTATGATTAATTTTAATTAGTTAGATATATCAATTTTTATCTGTCGTAAACCAAGCACCTAATACTCAGACCTCTATTCTCTCCATTTAGTCAATTTATGGAGCTATTACGAGGGTAGTGAAGTGGTAAATTCATTTTCCAGCATAACAGTTTCAGACAGCTCTGCCTGTGTATCTTGCCCAAATTCCGAGTTAAAATAATATACATATAACATGGTCTTGATTAATGTGTGACTCAACTCCTATTCCCATGCTGACATACTCCTCCTCTGACGAGGCTTGCTTCACCAGAGTGGTATCTGTTCTTGGGTTTGGGTGATATTGTCATGAACGGTGAATCTTTGGAGAATTAACAAGAGAGATATTGGACAGTTACTGGTCTGGTGAGAATCATTTAAATCACATTTGATTGGAAAACAAAGTAAGGATTGAGGTGATCAATGACTGGCTATGGATACCAAACAAATCTTTCATCTGACTTGCATTCAGAACTCAGAAAAGGAGTTGGTGTGTTTCAATATCTGGGTTAAATTTGAGAAAAATATTTTTTTGTTAATATCAATTCATGTTTCAGTATATTCCAGTAACAATGACAGAAAAATGACCCGCAGAAGAAGCATGTCCAAAATGTTGTGTTCAGGAAGATTAGACATATGAAGAGAAAGCCTAAAGTGAGCCCTGGTCATAGGGTGGAAAATGCCTGGAGCATACAAAGGTGAATTGTATGGTATAACTGCAGTTCATCCTAGTGAATATATCAACATTTAGACTGGGTCCGTTGAGACCTCTGCATGGCTGGCTTGACAGGAAATTGTGTAAACATTATTTGAGGGAAAAACGAATTTCTGTGCAGAATGAGATGATGTAACTAGATTTCACGATTGTGGCTTGGGTAAATGTGAGCCCATGCTTCACCCTGTTCTTATGGAGATTTCTTCCCACAACTAAGGTAAATGTCATACAAAACAAGGTTCTTCAGACTCAATTGACTGGAGATGAGTTTATGAATTTGGCATTGTATGGACCAGCATTAGTGATCCTCCCCCTTGAAGTCGTTTGTAAAATAAATCCCACATTTTGCACAAGACTTCACAGTTCGCTTCACCACACTGTTTCTGGTTCTTCTCTATCCTTCTAAACCTCTAAGTCTTTCCAGAGGAAAGTTCTCCCCTTCAAGCAGAAAGTATTATCCAGCAGGATTAGATGAATGTCCCAAGAATCAGTTCATGACCCATCTCTTTTTTTTGGTAACAGCTCTTGGATACTGTGAATGCAGAGAGAGAAAGAACATATCTTCCAGCGTTCCTCCGGCAGGCAGTGAAGACGTCTTCTAATACAACAGGTAAAGAGGGATTTCTCAGACTTCTTCCTGGATGGTTCTAAAATGCCAAAGGAGCATGTAAGGGTTTTAAAAGAAGAACTAACATGCCAATGGAAGACAATCCCAATCCAATTCCTAACAAATTCACAGGCTCTTTATTCCCTTTTTAGACCCCTGAGACTCATTTATTGATACATGTATACCATGGCTGATGCCATCCTTGAGGAGAAGGACCTCTCTTTTTACCTGTACTTGTACTAACCACCACCCACTTTGGCCAAGTACACTTTAAAATAATCTGAACACCTTTTGCTGGTATTATCTAAGAATATCACCCAGAGCAGAGGAGGTGGTATCTGGAGAGCCTTGGGCTGCAAGATAAATGGCAGTGCAACTAAGAGGTGTGAAAAAGTAAGATGGTCTCTTACAACAATTTGGAATATTGCTTTAATGTGCTTACTGTCAAAATTCACAGCTTTTCTAGGCCATTGTTGCTGTGGTCATGTGATATGTGGATGTTTTTTATTGTTCAGATGTACAGTTACATTGAAGTAAGTTGGCTGAGCATTGTAGTGGTGGCTCCACATAAGGGCGGTCTTACTTTACAACACTAACCTACATAATGAATAAAGTGTATGCCACGTATACACGTGCACTAGTGTGTACTCCTGCTTGTTCAGTGACAACCAAACCAAAATAGGTTTCTCAAATCAGATTACGCATTTCGTCTTTTAGCCTCAATTTACCTTTCTGTTATAAATTTGATAACAAAGGTTACACAATTTATGAAACTCAAATTAAGAATTATTTATCTTTATAAAGCATTGTTCATTCAGATGCATGGGTGACATGATTGTCAAAATACCCAGACACTTTGAATGTGGGTGAGGTTTGGCCATACCATAGCATTAAAGTACATTAGCAGGGCTGCAGGTAGGTGTCCTGGTACTTAAGGGCATTCATGATGAACTGCAAGGTTCTGGTAGGTCTTATTATTGAAATAAGAGTGGTTGCTGAGGACAGGATTGAGTTGCATTACAAAGCTGTATTAAGGGCCGTAAAGCAGAATGTGTGACAAGCACAGAATAAAGTGCACTGGTTCAGTTCTATGGGGGTCCCAGCACTGGAAAAGCAGGGCATGGCAAAGATCAGTACAGGTGTGTTGGCAGCACTGGGCATGTGTCAACATTTAAATAGAAAGCAGTGCTAGATTTGAAAAAGCGATGTAATATAGCAAAAATATGTGTTGTTGTTTGTGCTGGATTAGCAATTGATGCTGTAGATATTAGTGCTACTCCTCAGCATAGCATTATGTGGGTTCCAGAATTTGAATATTAAGTTTGCTGTAAACCAAACACTTTGTGCATTCGCATGGATTAGTACACACATTGTCCATTACCCAGTTATCTCATTTCTATGCTTGCAGGAATACATATTGTGGAGTGTACTACTGAAAGCTCCTATTGAGAAAGGAACGTGTGTATGTAAAATCATTCTCCTGTCAAGAGATCACGATGGCATTCAAAGCACTGTAAAAGTGGTCTTGTAAATCTGTCTGTACCTATCATTATGCTTAGCTACTTCAGCAGTAGGATATGTCAGCAAAACAGTGAGAGACATTTCCACTCCACTGAATTTGTGTGACAATAGCAAGCTCAATGCACTTTAATGTTTCCAGGACCAGCAACATTTAGAGGAAAAGCTCTGTATGTTGTGGTACCAGCCCTATATTTGGTAGGACACACTCTCCCCCCTGAGCATACAGCAGGGTTCTTTTTATGAAGTCGAGACCCGCATTAATGACAGGTGGGGGTGTGGGGTTAATAGTATTAGAAAAAAAGAAAGAAAACGTAACTGTCCGCCTGCTGGGTCCCACGTTTTCTCCGCGCCTGCTTCTGCTCTCCTGCCTCCGGCAGCAACAAGAAGCAGACAGCCTCCCTTAAGCCAATCATAACGCTGCAATGGCAGCGCTTTTATTGGTGGGGATGGCGCCCAGCCAGGGACTTGTGGGGAGGCCATTTTCTCTATGTAGGCTGCATGGAGAAAGGGCAGAGTACGCATGACTGGTTTGGGCGGCCCCAAATGGCCGCCCAAACAGTCATTCCGCCCTCAGGAGTGGGCACATCATTCCTCCGCTGCTCACAGAGCAGCCCCGCCCAACCGCCTGCCCCCAACCAAACCCTTCTCTTATTTTCTCACAATGCGAGAAGAAGAAACAAACTGGTAGTTATTACCACTTTATGTTTCTGCTTCTCCCACTGTGAGAAAGGAGTGGGGCGATGCGCCTCAGCCCTGAGTGGAGGAGCTGCCCCTGTTTTTTATGGAGGTGGAGACAGGGTCGGACTGGCTTATTGAGCAATGTGGCAGTGCCAGAAGGACTAGTCTGACAGATCAGAGTATCTGCTGAATTTCTGGGATTTTTGTGCGCCTCTATTATGATCTGGTGGGGAGGCTTTTGCTGTTGACTTTCCTGAAATTACACCAAACATTGCCTGCTGTAAGCACAAATGCATGCATTCCAAACACAAAACCTATACGGCATTTCTTCACAATTTCAAAACAGCACTAATTTGAAAACGTAAGCAACTTTTTTAGCTTTCTGAATCACTAATAGGGTCACTTCTATTTTGATGCCTGGGCCTATTTTCAATCTTGGTTAGAAATAACTTTTTAGGACTTGAATCTTTTTATCTGTTTTTTCAGGCGTTTTTTGCAGACCACTTTAATGTGAGCAGAAAGTGGGTGGACATGTGGTTCATATGCTTTCTTAAGAGCTTCTTAACTGTGTCAAAGTCGATTTTTCTTTTCATAACACAATGTTCGATTCGCAGGCAGATAAATGTCCTAGAGAAAAGAATCCATGGCATTTATTGGAAGAGGAAAAGATTAAAAAGCAGAATTACCGAGTCGCATCACTTTTACGCTTCAAAATATTGTAGGCTTTGTTTTATGAGTGTCCCTTCTGGCATTTATAGGCCTGCAGGGTATGTATGTACCTGTTTGTGTGTTATTTGTACAGCACGAACCCAGCCAGAAGGCATCAGAGAGCTCCACATGGTCAAAGGCAAGGATCCAGTGAAAGATTCCTGGGAGCAGAAGTTGCTGTTACTGCATTGGGATGTAATGTTCTTTTAAAAGCTGCCACGTTACTTTGTATGTTTTGTAGACTGAGTATTAGTAAGGAACTCTGCAATTCCTGCTACGTGATTGACAAGGAAACCTTAGCTGAAATGTAACCATAAACTTTTAAAAGCAAGAAAACAAAAAGAAAAACAAACTATAGATGTTCTATGTAGCAAGTCATAAAGTGCCATGACAAAAGGAGAAACTTTTCGAACAAGTAAAACAATATTAATTTACATTGTAAACATCAAACATTTATTTAGTGGACAGAATTACAATTGTTGTAGATAATACACGCCAAATGCAGTGTGCAACTAAGGTTGCCTGGTTTCTCTATATACAATAAATTAAAAAAACACTTATTCAAGGGCAGGTCATAAACTGACTGATTTCTATACATCAAATATTACCACCTCCACAGCAAAGCTAAACTTTGGGAGAACATGAGTCTTGAGTCTAAGCAATGACAAATAAGCATCTTGACCCATGTCAATTTGTACCCAACTGCTTGTTGTCAAATAGTGTACGTTGTTAGTGATTCCATTAGTGTTTGGATTTCAAGTGTGGTGTGTGTGTGTGTGTGTGATTGTGTGTGTGTGTGTGATTGTGTGTATGTGATTGTGTGTGTGTGTGCAATTGTGTGTGTGTGTGTGTGTCATTGTGTGTGTGTGTGTGTGTGAGTAAGAGAAATAGGGAGAGAACGGAGAGACAGTTTTGATCTGTGCACGTGCTCATCAACGCATCCGGTGGTCTCTGTGCATGTAGGTAAGGTGGCATGCGTATGCAAATATATGTGCATGAAAATGTGTCTTGAAATATGTTGGCTGGGGCATGGACATCTGTATGCATTGCTCCTCATATCTATGTTAACTTTTTTTGCTGGCTATCATCATCTACAGGAAGCAGTTGTAAATAGTAAACATATGTTTGTGCTGTGATGTCAGTCTTTTTAATACTTTGAGCTTTTTTGCTTTTTATATGGACGAATTTTGCATTTTGTTTTAAACTGTATTTTGGTCTTTTTAAAGTTTTTCATGGATGTAATATGTAGCTTTTATGTTTCACTTTGTGATTTCAATTAAAGCCTACTTTGATTGATTGAGGTTAATGTGTGCAAGCATGTTGTGCAATGTATGCAGGCGCCATGTAAATGCCAAACCTGTTGGCTATGTCAGTCGTTCAATGTTATGTTATGTTATGTTATGTTATTTATTATTTGTTAAGCGCGCATACGCCCTGGGGCTTCTTGGCGCTGGTGAGAGAATCAAACATAACAGTGCATAAAAGAAATACAATTATTTTTTACAGTAGGCCTGGGCAAAAAGAAAAGTTTTAAATGCCTTCCTAAAAGCAAGGAGATCCTTGCTATGTCGCAGGGTCAAGGGAAGGGCATTCCACAATGAGGAGGCTAAGAATTGAAAGCTGCTGCCCCCTTGACGTTTCTTTTTGAAACGAGGGACCTCAAGTAGATCTTTGTGGATTGATCTCAAACTGCGCGAAGGTGTATATTTGCGCAGTAGTGATCTAAGGAACATAGGGCCCTTACCCTCCAGAGCCTTGAACACAATGCAACCCACCTTGAAAGTGGCTCTCTGTTCCACAGGCAGCCAGTGCAAGGTCTCTAGTCCATGTCTAATCGATTCCCACTTAGGTACTTTGCAGATAAGTCTCGCTGTGAAAATGAAAATAACCACATGCTGTTGAGGGTAGCAATGTCACTGTCCTCATGCACCTTTCTCTGTGTGCGCTGCACATTAGTTGTTGCTTTGAGCGGTTTGTGGCATTTTCTTTCAGATAAGCCCAGTCTCAGTGAGCTCTTTGGATGGAAAAGTCTCTCACTAGGGATTTAAAGTCAAAGGAGTGCTCACTTGGAGATGCACATTAGAGGTTCACATGTCGTGCATATCCTGGATGAGCAGCCCTGAGTTCGATGACCCATAAGCCCCTCCTTCCATCCATGATGATGTGCATAGTCCTTCTACGAAGTTTAATGGACAAGGACTAAAAAAAAACATTTTCTACTTGCTGATCACTATAGTAGAAGTATTTGCACTATTTTCCATCTCTAGAAAAAGACAGTGATAAAAGTCAATGAAAAACATAGGCATTGACTGTAAGCCAGTAATTGGCAGGAACAAAGCATTTATTTTCCACGAGCCTGCACCAGGTAGGAAATTGAACATAATGGTTTCAAGTTGATGCATGGAGCTATACTTTTCATTTACTTTACTCAAAAGCTGTAACAAAGGCAAAGAAAAATCAATGTTTCTCCCAGGGCGGTGTGGAGCTGGAATTGGTGCTAGGGGCTGGTCTGTGGCCACGCCCAAATCCTGCACACCAAATTCTAGTTGAGCATGCTCTTTGACTAGGCCCTGTGGCCAAACTGCTGCATAGTCCACTCTAGCTATGCACAGTGCCCTCATTTTTGTTGAAAAAAAAGCTGAGATGCCTCTTTGGAAGCACAAACCATACATCTTGAGATATACTCCACCAGTGACAAGTTGTTTTCTCGTTTGCATCATCTTGATATTTCTAGTTTGTTGTCGTTACGTACTGCACCAGTGCCCGTGTGATGCCTATCTTATCTTTCACCTTATGCAAAATAGCAACCTCCATCTTAGGCTGCAAACATACATATGTCTTTGATAAAGACCAAAGGTTTGCAAAGTCATGAAGGAAACGCATCTGTTACTCTATTCCTTTCAAATTAAAATCCTCTGGCATATTGGCTTCAATGTTCATTCTAAACTTTCAAGGACACACCAGTGTGATGTGAAAAATGCCCTCTTGTCACTTCCCTCTGCAACTTCTCTTCCAACAAAACAGCGAATACGGAGTGAATCATCCTCGGACACCTGGGAAACTCTTCTTGATTCATTGAAAGGGATATTGTTACTTTGTTTGCACAAGAAGGATTTTATTGAACATTTTTTTTATCAAGAGTCCTTCATCCCTTTACATTTCTACTGTATTATATGTGTTGTTTCTTCTTCCCCCTCACATTTTGTAAATCTATTGATATGCACTGGAATTCCATTACATTGACAGTAGACTGTGTAACTATACACTCCAATTTCCATTTTATCAGCACTGTTTCACCTGATAATGGATAACGGTGGGGCAAAATTAAGTCTGAACACGAATGGCACAGGGCAGGTCCCACTGCACAATCAGTGACGTCCAGCTCTAATAGTAGTCCAATGATTTAATAGACGTCTTGGTCTTAGATTTCAGATTTGAATGCCACAAACAGCTGATATTGATGGTGTACAGAGTCATAAGTCAGCTGGATAAAATTCCATATTTAATAAACTAAATTCCATATTTGTAAAGCGCAAACATATCACCCCAAGGGTATCAAGGCGCTAGGGGTCGTCGCAGAGATTAAGCGAGCTATTGCCCAGAGTCACATGATGCTGAGCTGCCATGGGCGATCGAACCATGAGCCCTGTGCTTCAGAGTCAGCCACACTGGTCGCTGCGCCACACCTCTACCCTAGAGGATAAAGCTCTAAAAGGCCTTGTCCTCAAGCTCCGAACAGATGTGGTGATGGTTTCCTTTACCTTGCTGACAGGCGTGGCATGGAAAGAGCTGGTGGCATTGGGCACAAGTGAGAAGGCCAAGCACAGCAATGATCTGACAAACGCAATGGTCTCCAGGGATTTCAGATAAACAGTGACCTTAACATTTCTATCACTAAGTCCAAGACTAGGTGCAGTGAATAACTGATTTCTCTAATTTTATTTTCTTCCTGTCACAGCAGTGGGAGTTGGTCATCCTTGAATGTGGCGGATGCAAATTAGTAGTAGCCTTCATCTGTGTAGGCTCTTAGGGGGTTCTTCTCTTAAAAATCATATTTTGAAAGATGACCCATATGGTGCACTTTTTTGCACAATTTCCACTTTAACTGAATAAAAATTTGGAAGTTTTGAAGTGTCACGGCGATACTTGGTCTGTCACAAATTTACATATGCCCAGGGGCGTAACACAGCCCCCTGCAGCCCAAGCTCCAGGGGGTACACTCAGCACAGCACTCTGGCTGCAGAGCTCCAAAATTAGCCTGGAGGGGGCCCCTCCACCTGCTTTGCAGGGGAGCCCCCTCAAGGTTCGTTACACCTGTGCATATGCCCAACCCAGTTTTCAAGTCCTCCATATCTACGTTATATGAAATGAACTGTAGCACCCGCACAAACACGAACTTAAGGCTTAAGGAATAAATATACTTGGCACACTGGAGTCAACAGACCGTGGGAAAAGGCGAGATAGAGTTGGTCTTGGGCAGAGCTGTGTTTCAGCAACTTTCTCAGACTTAGGGGAGTTATTGCCATACAGACTCCAGACTCATCTGTTTGGTCCTTTTTCATGTTGGGTCAGCTCTCAAAAGAAGGGCTAGGGAGTGATGTCACAGCACTGATGGGGGAATGGCAACAGGCAGCCCCACCGGCTATGCCTCGCAACAGTAATGATCACTGACGAGGGCAGCTGAGAAACCAACTAAGACACACAATCAATTAAAGGATGAGCCATGTACGAGGCAGCCCTCATTTGTCAACAAGTGTCAGAGGTGGCTCTCTGTTCAAGTTAGCCACCATAGAAAAAGTGGGTGGAGATGATGGTGAGGGTGGAAGAAGGACTGGAGGCACATAAGGAATGACAAGCCTTTTGATCTGTTTCAGGTTTTTTTCAAA
Organism: Lissotriton helveticus; assembly: GCF_964261635.1. Classification (NCBI taxonomy): domain Eukaryota; kingdom Metazoa; phylum Chordata; class Amphibia; order Caudata; family Salamandridae; genus Lissotriton; species Lissotriton helveticus. The sequence continues at coordinate 1,062,283,724 of NC_136070.1, read as the reverse complement.
ACAGGAGACCTCGCTCTATGGACTGCAATGATGGTATCACAGGCTACAAATGGGGGAAAGCCTATGATGCCTGGCTTACCTGATGTGCTGTGTAGACCACTGGTTATGAAGGAATAGTCAGATGGTGGATTTCCTAGAACGTACATTAAAAATTAAAGGAGTTACCTGTAACTACACCACCAGAATTACTGTGCTTTCTGACCAGATGTATTAGGTACTAGCAAAATATTCTAATGTGTGTATGGTGTTCCAGCCAAACTTTAGTCTCGCTGGGAGTACTGGAGTTTCACCCTCCTCAATAAAACTGAAATTATTGTTGCAAAGAGTGTGTTTTCCAGCACAAGATCCTTAAAATTTGCCTAATAGGCTATAGATAGGTATTAGCGTAGCTCAGAAAATCTGTGCAAGAAATTCCACAAGGGCTACCTTCTTTTCAAACGTTTATGGTACCGTTCTTCACCTCTACATTCCACATCTTGTCATTTTTCCTGCCTGGTCTTTCTTATGCATTCATCACTCAGAAGCTACTCATTAGGGACAGGGTGGTCAGATCAAAAGCTACACCAATTTCACAAGCGCAGAGCTACAGACATCTTTTACAGGGCCATGCACCAGATCAACCATTCAATTTAGAAACATTAGTGGGTCAGAAACCAAAGCTCTCTGTGCAGAACAAAAACAGCAGCACAGATAATATTAAAAAGATTTACAAACATAGATGATAAACGGCCGATACACAAGTTCAAAAATAATAGTTACCGCAGTTAATGTTGTTTAATGGAAATTAAACTAATTCAGCATCAAGGCTTCATAATGCAACATGGATTATCACTCAAATGTCAGTTTCAAATATCGGAAATGCAACCATTTTGTTGTTAAAAGTCAGCTCGACACTTTGTGAAACTATGTACATTTTGCACTCATTGCATTTTACATAGGTTTTCACAACTACCCCAAAATACAAATGTGTATTTGTATTTTAAAATTAACTAAACATTATATTGGGCCGAAATATCACATATTCAATTTTAAAATTTATCAAATACTTATTTGGGCCAGAAACAATAGCTTGCCACTTTCTTCAAATCTTCACAAGTACTCCTATTATACATATAGAGACATTCTGATTTGCATGACCATTTATTATCATCAGATGCTGAGGATGTCAATTACATTGACACCAAAGGAGCACTGGGGGTATACAGTCAGGTCGCCCCCCACTCAACAGTCTTCAAACACTGACTGGTTCTGAACAACTAAATATATTCTGAAGACACCTGAGGAGTTTATAAAAATGTTTTCAAAACTTCCATCAAGGCAAGGCACACTACCACAAGCCTATGTATCTGATTGTTCAATTTCAAAGAGTAGCGTCAATACACCATTTATCATATGAAAGAAAGATTTGTGTCCACACAAAGGGGCCGATTAGGATGGCGGACCGACTTTGTCCGTCCGCCATCCTGTCGTGGCAAGGGACCCTCCGCCATAATGGCGGAGGTCCCGTGCGCCGAATTAGGATGCACCCGCTACAGTGGCGGGTGCAGCCCGCATTTTTAACATTGCGGCGGGCGGTGCTGAAAGTACCGCCCGCCGCAATGCTAAAAATGCATGTTGTGCGTTTCAAAGTACAACATGACAGGCACCGAGCGGTGCCTGTCATGTTGTACTTTGAAACGCAGGGGGGTACCATAGGTACCCCCCATGTGCACCCCCACCCTCCCCCTTCACCCTGGGGGCACGCAACGGGCCCCCAAAGCAAGGACCATATGCCTTTCCGTGGTGGCATTGCCGCCACGGAAAGGCATTCCCCTAAGCCCATCCTAATATGGCTGGGGGTGTCTGATAGACACCGCCACCATATTAGACCTTTTCCGCCACGGTCGCACGGCGACCGCGGCGGAAAAGCGGCAGACGGTCTTCCCGTCCGCCACGGACCCCACAGCCTTCCTAATGTGGCGGGGGGTCATTTCAAGGAGGATGGCGGATGAATTGCCCCCGCCGGGCCGGCGGTGGCTACCGCCAGCCCGGCGGTCGTCCTTCCGTCTGCCATCGTAATCGACCCCAAAGTTTGTGAAAAAAAATGTGAGAGAGGTAAGAAAGCACATCACTGTAGTAACACCAAAGGGGCTTACTGGTTGGTACTCACTAGCTCACCCACTTATCATCATCGGTAGCTTTCTTACCTGAAAAGAAAGTGTGTGTTTCTTCATAGAATTCTCAGAGGTGAGAAAAGGGAAAGAAACAGTGAAAAACATGTGTTAATGCACTGTCAGTGCTAGTGCCCGCTGGTCCCCTTGAGAAAAGAAATGCAATTCTCAGTATTTAAAATGGGGTACAACTCAATTACTAGACAGTTTTATTTGGTGCAGTGAGCGTCCTCAATAAAAAAAAAGGTCTATTTTGAACCATTTTCCAAAAGCAGAAAGCTGACATGTTTCGTTGCCACCAATTTATGCAACTTCATCAGGGCTGCCAGGGTAACCAGTATTCACCTCACTTGTGACTCACACCGGACTGAGTGGTTGCTTTCATCCCTCGTACCAGCAACCCACTCTTTGGGGAATCGCGCGCCAGATGGTTGCATGTCCCAGTGATGACAGCGATCGTCAGTATCACACCAAGGAGGCACCCCCATCCTCACCCTTGCCCTCGAGCCACAAACCAGCACTCAACCCCCTACTGCTACCGCATATTGCTAGCGGCTTCGTGCTCCATCCCAAAGATTTTCTGGGGACGCGGGTGTGTAGTATTTAAACACTGCCCTCACATTACATTACATTAGGGATAGACAAAAGGCTATCAAGATTGCAGCATATGTCATTGGGTAACCGACATCTGATCAAGAATACACCTGTTAAGAATGGACCAGTATTATTCAAGTGTCTATCTATCTATCTATCTATCTATCTATCTATCTATCTATCTATCTATCTATCTGTCGATCTATCTATCTATCTTATGTTATATTAATATAACTTACTGAGCGCACAAATACCCAGAGGTGTCTTGATGCTGAAACTAAATAAGCCCAAAAATGTCAGAAACCTAGTTCTGGAATAACCAAGTTTATCTATCTATCTTCCATACTGATCATACATCAGACTCTGAATTGGCCTATATTTATGTTATATACTGCTCTATGGCTAACACAATGTCAATTACTGTTCAGGGTAAGAGTAACGTAGGTATACTCCGGTGTAGAGTCCTACAAGTTATCAGTGCAGCACAATATATATGGTAAAAAAGTTCTTTCAGGGTTTATTAAAGATTTTGCAGAGCCAAATTGCTACAATGTGTGAAATCTGACTCTATCCTTAACTTACTGAGTTTTGACAAGTTAAAAATATGCCACAGTATATTTATACAGATGCATTTAACAATCATAACCACAGACAATTTAACTACATTTCGCCTTGTCCCGCAGTATTAGCAGTTTCTGCAAACTTTAATTATGGAGAAATTGACATTGTCAAGTACTGGGGAAGCGATAACAGGTTTTTTGATAACAGAACATTGAAATATGGCAGACTTTATCTTGAGTCTTTAATATCATTATGTAAAAATTAATTCTACCCTGCTTGCCCTGAAGGCCAACAGTTCGTTTGAAGATTATCTAATCGAAGGATTTGGAAGGGAAATTATAATTTAAGAACATTCTTTTTGTAAAGGACTTGTGTGAGGAGAGAAATAATGAAATGTCGTGCCTCAGGAAGATATAACTGCTGTGCTTTTGCTTTTCTTAATGCAGTTTCAAAACCATATCCTACATCTGAAACCAAACAAAAAGAAATTAGGAGCCACCAGTACATGTTTTCCTTAATATTACATTTTAAAACAAAGTGATCCCGTTTTTCGAAGGAGATTGTATTTTAGATGAACACAAGGATTTCACCTATGCATAATAGACTTTAAAATGCACATTGCCTTCGGAAAAGCAAAATGTAATATGCATTTTGAGGTGTAAACTGTGACATTCTGTGACAACTGACAAAAGCCATGCTTGCAGCAATCTGTTTATTTCTTTGGGAGATTGTATTTTCCATCCCCGTTGTCAACTCATGATGTACTAGGTAAACCTGTCCACTCTTTTGAAGTCTGTCATTAAGATCAGAATGTCATTTCTGTGCTGTGATTACTGACTGGGACAGTAGTATACATATCTCTCTTTTCAGCAGCGGCCCGTGCAGGTAAGAGTGGTAGGGCGGTAGGGCTGGTGGAGGATTCGACAGACGACCACGAGGGAAAATTAAATAAATAATTAATTATCCTTTGACGCCGTCTGTCGAAATCAACCCCCTCACCCGGCCCTACCAGTCTTACCTGCTCGGGCCGTTGCTGTCTCCTTCGGACTAACTAATGTAGTCCTCTTAACGTACTCTTACGTGCTTTTGTGAATTAGCCCCCATACAGCTAAAGTGGAAATAAAGTGCTATTAACAGAAAGTTGAACATTTAGAAGATGATTCATTAACCCCTCCCATGCTCATGACGAGCTCAGCTCCTCATGAGCCACGGTGGCCGTGTGCTCATGACGAGCAGAGCTCGTCATAACGGCCGCAACGCTCGCATGCGGTGCTAATTCCCCTGCTGTGCTGAGCGTTCTAAAGAAATGGGTGTGGCCGTGACGAGCTCAGCTCGTCATGAGCACATGCCCACTGTGGCTCCTGACGAGCTGAGCTCGTCATGAGCAGCAGGGCGCTGTGCGCGCCCCCCAGCACAGCGGGGGAATTAGCCCCGCAGGCAAGGGGTTAAAAGATGCAAAGAGTATGTAAAAGCTTGTGTGACTCGACATAATGTTTACCTTTTGACATTTAGCTCAAGAGGATTTGTATATTTTCGTGGAATTACTATCTGAAATCTTTATTATTTGCAAAAGGTGTGAAACTATATATTTTGAATGGTTAACGTCAGTGGTTGGATCTCATCTCAGATGGTGGGTTGGATGACAAATTATGACATTAGTATGTTGGAAAGTCCCATGAAGAGAAAGCACTGACATAAGGAGTACTAATGGCTGGACTGTCCATTCTGTTCCAGCACTACCATGTCTGTCTTTCTGTTGCTCCCTGTCTAATTTAGAACCAAGAAGCCACAGTGGGTGGAATGTCCTAATAAGGTTATAGCCCTTTTGCCTACTGCTATTCCAGTCATTAAAGGACGTCTCCTGAGTCACAAGTCTTTACCTTCAACTTGGGTCTGTAACTCAGGAGAGGTCCTTTAACAACTGACATCATCTGAGGCACAAGGGCTATAATTCTGCTCCCTTTATTGTTGTGTATATGTGGTAGATGGAGAAGGGAACCTTTTATTGAACAAACACCCTCAAGGTTATCATAATTGAAAATAACTGATAGAAACGGGCATTGCTAGCGAGAAGGAAGTTGAAAAACTTTGTACACCCAACGTTGAAAAGTTTTCTAGAAAACGTTGTAAATTTCACCAACATCTCAAAGATTGTCAAAAAATACAATTAAATACACCTACTAGGCGTGCATATTGGCAGAAGAAAACACAGCAACACCAACTTTTAACCAAGAGATATCTCCGACAGACACAATCTCCCATTTTTTTCCCGTAAACATCATCAACTGCCTCAATGTGCAAAAAATGAAAACTTTGAAAGTTTGAAAAGTGGAAATGTTGTACGCTGTAGCCACAAAAAAAAAAGTTTTGGTTGACCCACAGTGTTCAAATTAGATGAAATAGATCAATGTGTACAATTTTGCTAGAGTCTGTGGATTGGGGCAGGGGGTAGAGTTACTGTTTCCAAAACACGTAAGACATCCAACTTGAGGCATTCCTTTTGCTAGAGAACAATGAATCAATACTAGAGCAATTTGTTGCCTGGCATGTGAAGGGACACACACTCTATTTAATTTATGCCACCAAGAATCATAGTCTCTGCCTGCTCCACTCTGAAGTGTACAGTCTAAGATGTTTTGGGAAAGTAGCACATTAGCATTCTTTGTAAACCTTGCACGGCAACAACTCTAGTCCCTATTGTGTAAACTACTAATTATATTCACACATTCTGAAATGACCAGGTTTTAGAGCTAGGTGCCTAATGTACAAAGGCAAGGACACAAAGTAGTTGCACTGACCACTAACTCAACTGAGTACAACGTATATACTAATTGGTGACAGTAGAAACCCATAGTTCAGATGCGAGCTGCAAAAACTGCTTTATTATATGTGAATGGCTGTTTTTGCAAGGAAGAAGACCTGTGTGGACTAGCAGACTTCCATCCCTGTATTCAGATTCACTAAATGCTGATTTAAAAAAAAAAAAAATTGCAACACAGTGAATGATATTGGTGGGGAGGTGGAGATATCAGACCCAGAAATAGCTCTCTTTTTAAAATTGTTAATCTTGACTATAAGCATTTGGTAAAGCCAATTGGACCAGAATAATAGGGAATGCAATTAAACAGAGCAGAGATCAGAAGAGCGAGAGAAGAATATGGTTAAGAGAGCTTTGTGGCCCTACTCAGCAGCCAGTCTCATCAGAGAGGGAAGATGATATCACTAGATAGGAGTGTTATCATGCGGCACACAGCTTGCTTTAGTTTTATGCCTGCTATGAATGATTTAGGTGGTGATTTGTCATTAGATTTTCTGTAGAATAGTTTTTAGTTTATTCTGTAGTGGTGTTTTAGGAGTGTGCACATCAGGGGCAGTCATGCAAGGCACCTTCCGGCCCACAAAAGCTACACATCCTGTGACCTCTCCAGTCTTTCTTATTAAGATAGTATTTAGGCAGGAACAAATATCTGAGCATGAAGGGATGTACAGAGATCACAGTTGCTTAGGATTCAATGCAGGTAAGTAAATACATTCATCCATCCATCTGGGCTTTACATTAACAGTTTCTCAGTGTTCTTTTACTAAAATGCATCAACAACAGCCACACATAAACAAGCAATGCTCTTTGCTTGTGTTCTAAAAATGGCTACAGATAAACAAAAGGGTCAAGGGACTGAGTAATGGGCAGGCAGAACTCCAACACTATTCATAGAATTACGCCAGAGTACATAACATAGTACTCCTGTGGTACATTTTTACATACTCTCTCAGTGCTTAATTTAAGCCAGTGGTTTCCAGTGCTCTAAACCGGCACTTACTAGTCAACACCATCACTAATGGCAATCTGCCACTTGGTGGGGCTCCTTGTCTAATTTAGAGACAAGCAGATTAATAGTTGTCTATTAATGAAATATACTTTGAAAATTGGTAATGCCAGCCACTCAAGCCATTCATATAACTTTGTGGGCCTAGAATAGTCTGATTTGCCAAACGTAGAAGAGGGTGATGTTTATGGCAAGGGCAACAGGCGGTGCAAGATGTGCTGGAGTCCTGAGGAGGTTGGAAAATAACCTATAGTCAGATTATTTTGCTGCTCTGCTCAGTTACTGTTAGGCTACTTGATTTAGTCAAGACATTTTTTTTCCGAAGAGGTTTTTAGATCACCTGCAAGATTGGGCAGAGGTCATCAACATCATTTTATGGAAGCATGCAGATTTTAAACCAAACAGTTCCACTTTGGATAATATTTCAGCCCTACGGGTGATTTGGAGAAATATGCGATGACGCAGCTAATGCTAAATGACCTTCTTTGATTTCTCCATGGTTTTTGGTTGAGTAGACAGACCCACTCCATGGTGAAAGCTTAGACATCTACAGATCGCTGATCATTTGCTGGATCTCATATTAGCACTTTATTCTTTCATCTGGTGCCATGTACAACTAGGGGGGTGAACGTGGATTATCCCTAAACATTTTTAGCAAATAATGACCGTAAGCAGGGTTGCCTGTTAGTTCCCTTATTATTTTCCCATCAAATTTATGAATTGCCACTTGCTTTGAATGAATTAGGAAGAGATTCTCAAAAGTTAGGTCATCACAATATAGTCACACTGCATTATGCAGATGACATTGTGATTATTGATCTAACCCCTAAGGGTCTGCATAAAAGATTGGATGGTCTGAATAAATATCCAGTCATTACTTGAAAATTAATATTAATAAGAGTCAAGTGATGTCTAATTCAAGAGGGATACATATCTGTATTTAGGAAAGGTGTTTTTTGCTAACCGCTTTCCAAGAGATCACATTTCTCTTGTCTCTGGTAAAGCGTTGGCAAAAGCAAGTGTGCTCTTGGCACTTTATAAGGTTTTAGGTCGAAGATATTTTACCCATTTACTTTCTGTGTATACTTCAAAGATTCCCACTAACTTTACTTTACGTCATTGAAGATATTGATGTGGAACATTGGAATTTTTAAAAATAAAATAGAGAGAAAATATTTAATAACATTTTCAACTTAAATACACTTGCTACAGTTGAAGCATTCTGCTTCGAAATAGATCTTTTGAAGAGCATAAGTTAGGGGGGCTGGGTGCCACCATTCAGTGGGGGTCACAAACTGTTGATTAGTAAAGAACATTCCTTTAGAGGTCTACTCTGTTCAGAAACATTAGGTCACAGCAGGAAGGCCATTACTTTGTTTAATACTTGTAATCAAGCACTTATGCACTTTAAAGTTAGCTGACGAGAGCTCCAAACGATGTCTTTTTTCGCACTTAAGAACTTTTTAAAACAAAGTGGAGGTCCTCTTCAGTGGAACAAGATTTGATGATGTGTAGGAAATAAAAAAGATGGAGGTAATAACTTCTTCTTGTACCCGGGCACTGCCTCGGTCCTACTTAAAGGGGAATTTGTAGCACAGCATTCGCAGTGTTTCCCTCCTGTTTCATATGAACATCTTGCTATTAAAATATGTTACAGGGGCTTGAAGTGGGTTGCCCTGGAGAACATATTGTGCAATCTTTGTTTGATGTCCAAACAAGCTTTAGAGCTCATCCTATTTGTATGCAACTCACTTCATATTCGTTGCTGTTGCTTATTGAAACCAATGTTTCTGAAACATGGAGTTCACTCATTAAAGGATGCAATGCAATTTCTTTTTAATCCAGTGAACAAAATTATGTTGTAACATTTTTAAATGTTTACTTTTTTTAACGTTGTTTAAACCTATATTGATGATATTGATAATGTATTTTGCATATTATGGAAAGTGAATCTCATTGTAGCTCTGTATCTTTTTAAATAAATTTGAAATTGACTGATATTAAATGATAATTACAATGCATCTCTTCGATAGACATAATCTAAAAGTATCTTGTCTTGAGACATCAACAGGACAGTGGTACGTTCAAGTGCCCCATTTGGCACTATTTAACAATGCCTTCTTGCAGAATTCCTAGTACTAGCTGAGGAGTGCCCAACTCATCTTTGGGCAAATCAAATAGGCAAAATGTGCTTTCACTTGCAACTGAGCATTGGAGAGAAATGTCTGCAGCAAACAGCTATGGGGAGGGAAATTGAGGTGATGGTCTTTAAAGCAATAACATCAAGTGAAATGCATTTCAGTTTGAAAGTTGATTGGATATATCTATATCTCCCTGCAGACTTTTGCACTTTTTTAAATGACTTCTTTCACAGGAGCAGAAGAAGTTCAGAACATTGGCTTGATCTATTATTGGGTAGAGAGCTGCCTCCACCTTAATCCTGGTCGAACAGAGGAACTTTACGTGTCTCAATATGCCCTCAGGAAGGCTGTGATTGTAACCCAAGAAGCAGCAATTAAATCAGTGATATAAAGATATCACACTGTTTGATTCAGTGCCTCAAATCTCATTACTTCTGGATAGAAAACTGCCTCTCGTAGTCCTTCTCACAGTGTTGCTTAACCTAAAGCCAAAACAAACCCACAGAGTGATAATTGCACTTCATACCGGACTTCTGCCTTTTCTATGCACTTTAATTAAATGGTTTTGCTAAGTATTAACTCATTGAATTGAATGCAGTGCATCAACCTCAGAAGAGTGGAAGCTAGGGTTCGCCCTAGCATGGCTTCAAACTCCTAATTTTATAATACATTGGAGCCTGCAATCCCTGTTCAAAATGCAGTCTATGATTCCCTTATAACAGTAGAGTTGTCACATCGGTAGGCACCTGCAAAAAGAAAAGGACATAGCTTCTCGACAGGAATAAGATATTCGAGTTGAGTTGTGAGGTCATTATGCCTCCTGCCAGAGCCATCAGTTAAAGCAACATGCAGGTAACAGAGCACATGCACAACTACAGTTTAAAGAAGGAAAACAGGAGTGGTCTTCTAATTCTTCTAATCTGTTTTTCTAAACCGAACAGTGATCACCACACGTGAAATATTTATGATAATGTTTATTTTTTGCATGCTATAGGTCATAACGGGAAAGATATAATTTCTGCTGAGCTACATTATACTGTTTCTAATATCGTTTTGCAACAAATTGCTATCTGCTTTTTTGATGTGTTTAATTTCTGCTTTTATTCTTCATGTCTACAACCATACTATCTCTTTTTCCTAAAACAGCCGGGCACCAAGGATTTAGACAGTTTGTGGGAAGAGTGATGGTGTTACCATGTATTAATATAAATCATGTACCATCTGCCGTACATTAAAATGATACTGAAAGTCACTTTGCCTTGGAGTACCATGACCTTATAAAGGAACTCAGACTCGTTCCTCTATATGGACATGGAACTCTTCGGTGACTGGCAATTTGCTTATAATATATGGTGGAAGTACTTTGTCAAATATATATAGCTTGGCACTGAATGTTTAATCACTTGTCCATTCTGCTGGAATATTGTAATACATTTGCCGTTTCTGTTTGGTCACTCTAGATATTTCGCCATTTTCTGGAACCTAATTTTGTTGGCTTTAGGGCTCTGTGCATTTTACTTTCCTAAACAACAGTAAGTGCCTTTGCTTTCTTTTAAAACATGTTTTGTACATTGGAATACACTATTTGGCTTATTTAGCTTCCCTATAGCCTCTTCCATGCTCATGACGGCCCCCGGCCGTCATGAGTGACGGTGGGCAGGTGCTCATGATGGCCTGGAGCCGTCATGACCACGCCCGCGATTGGAATGTCCACCACTGCGACGGAATTTGCGTCGCAGTGATGAGGTTAAGTCTATAGTAAATAGTGCCTAATGTGCATCTATGATAAACAAAGTTAGATGTAATTTGGATTGCAGTTTATATTTACACCACCCACATAAGTGACAAAAATATATTTTTGCCAGAAGAACCACTGTGCTCTGGAAATACTGCAGTGCCACATGGCATGGAAAACTGACTTTGTCACATAGAGAAGCTTATTTTTATGTATTAATATTTCACCCTTAAAATGTGCTGTTAATCTCACAGGGCAGGCTCCTAATATATACACTTTGGGCACCTTTCACTTGTTCTGTATCTTCGATGCTGACTTTTTGACAATTCTTGGCCTTATCTCCTCTTTCCTTTTTGGCCCATCTGTGGCAGCATACAATACACTTTGATACTATGATACTAAGGGCCTAATTATGTGTCTGGCTGTCTGAGGGCCGCCCGACTCGTGGTGGAGTGGTGACAGCCCTATTACGAGTTGAGTGGTGGGACTGCAAGTGGACCGCTGGTTCCGCCAGGGAACCACCATTCCCTGGCGGTGCTGCGCTGGTCAAGGACATTGAAAGATGCAGGTTTTGCAGCTGCGACACCGCCATGCATATTACAAGTTTCAGGACCGCCAGCATTTTCATGGAGGTCATTCCTTCATGAAAAGGCTTGCGGTGCTGAAACAGCCTTGGAATGCATGCAGGAGGGGATAACCTGCGCCCCCCTGTGTGCATGTGCCCCAGTTCCTGCATGGAATGTACTTTACAGTCATGCCGTGCAGGAACCTCTGTGTTGTCCCACACTCCCACCATTGAAAGAGGCACCGATGTGGGAACCGCTACACCGCCCACCCACCAGAACACAAAATTACTTGTAATCTGGCGGGCAGGTGGCAGTGACTCTTAGTGATGTGGGGCACAGCGGTGGCGGGCCGCCGGCCACAGCTTCACCAAAAGTCATAATCGGGCCCTAATGTATTATTAGATTCATGAATTATACCTTTAGGACATTGCTATTGATGTTGTTATTAGAAAAATATTAGAGCATGAGCGCAGAGAATAATAACTTCTACTTTAGCATAGAATTTGCTAAGACTAACTCTTGTTTTAGTGCTGAAAGTAACAAAATATAAAGTTACATAATGCAAAGGAGACTCTAATTTCCCTAAAACGTTTTTCAGATATTTTCATATTAAATGGGCATTCGAATGTCAGATCGTGTGTGTAATAAGAAAAAGTGTCATGCCCCGCATGTAATCATTTATTACAAGTAAGAAGTGACACAAGATGGCAGCCCTCATGTCGCCTCCTGTTTGCAGAAGGCATTGAGATGATGGTACGCTTGGCTTTGGCTCTCCTGTTGACAGGAGACAACAGGACAGGAACACAGGTCCAACTGGGCCTCTGGGCAACCATAAGCAGAACCGCCCCTCTATACACACCACTGTCTTCCCAACTGCTAAATTTTTCTCTACCCACACCTGTATGGAAAAACATGTTAAGCGTAATACACCGAATCCCGCCTAACTTTTAAATACAACACTCTTTGCTTTCAGGGACTTGTAGATTTCAGACTGTGTATTATTGATACATATGCCAGAAAGCAACGTGCAGTTCTGTAAACAGTCAAAATTGATTAAAATTATGATTAAAAAACATGAGAGCCTTGGGCAACGTAGAAACCTTCCAAAATAAGCAATACAGTATTGCCAAATGTACGCTAAACAACAGTACTGGAAATCACCTTGAAGTTCCGCGACCTTATAAATGCATTCATACATTTGCCTCTGGATTATCACAATACTCCTTGTTGATTTACATTACCTTTCTACTGTAGGCATGGCGCAGCTTCATTACACATCTAATCAAAATCATATTATCAACCTGGGCAGGATGAAGGCTGTGTTATCGATGACTTCAAACAAACCTTTGACATCGTAGTCACAGATGGATCTTAGAAGCAGTTGTGAGAGGAAAAGAGAGAGTAGAGTAACACAATAGACTCACCATAACATATCTGTTTCAAGAAGGTAAACTTTTTGACCTATATATATTATACTACAACAAAAGCTTTCAAAAAGCCGATGGAATATAAATAAATTGTTTGAAATTTGAGAATACATTTGTTAACCTCATTCCAGCTAACGTTGTAAGAGGAGATATCAGTAAATTAATGCTGCAGCTTTGAGTTGAATTTTAATGAGCTTAAATAATCTGGCAGCGCAGTGACCTTCACTATGCATCCTCTTTATGTGCTAAATCTTATGAGTTACTCTGCCAGTACAGAAGAACAAATATTCTAGCTTCCATGACCTTTAAGATCTTTCATATAGCTCACACTCTCTGTTTTGCATTTCTCCAATTTGCCAGAGGAAACACAAATTAACTTCCCAAAAAGCTTTAAAGTTTTATATAATTATAAACCAAGTATTTCAGTTAAAATGAAGTTGTGCCTATTACAGGAAGATGTCTGGCCAAATCATTTAGCTTTTGCACTGATTAGGCTTTGAGGCTCATTGCCCCTCCCAAAGAAAGTAGGTGCAGTAACACTGCACCTAGTACCACAGGTATGTAGGGAGCAGTATTTACCAAATGTGTTAATACCACATAATTCTAATTTTCACATTGCATATGGGAGGATAACAGTACAACTTTGCATGTCTTTCAATGTTCTGAAGTGAACATTCTTGTAATAAATCAGGTATGGCCCACAAAAAACTTTTATCTGTAAAAAAGGTCTGGACAATATCCTTCAGGTGGAATAATGAATGCAGCCTCCAAACCCCGTTTCAGGTGCACAATTCTGTAAATGCCCAAATCTGGAGAACAATGCCAAAAGCTCAGCATGCTCCTAATATGATGCATACTCGATCACCCCTTTGTGGGGTGTCCCGTTCAATCAGAAATTAATTTATCGAAAAATAAATCGGATGTTCATTTATACTCACACACTGTTGGGAAATGGTCCGCTCTGTACGGTCACCCCAAACCTTTATAATTCCTCCGCCACTTTCTCTGATTTTGTTTTGGCTGGCTTTGGGACTCTGAGCAATTTACCACTGCTAACCAGTGCTAAAGTTCATGTGCTCTCTCCTTAAAACATGGTAACTGTTAGAAATGGGGGTCTCTAGTTGGCAATGGTTTTCACCTTTGTCCAAGAAGGGGTAAAGGGGATACACTTCTAAAATAACCCCTGCTCACCCGCTTGGTAGCTTGGCCCGACCAGACAGGCCTATCTCAGAGGCAGTTTGTAAAGCATTTGTGCATGCATACAGTAACACAGTGAAAACACTACGAATGGACACCAGACCAGTTTAGAAAAATAAGTAATCTTTATCTAAACCAAAACAAGACTGAAATGACAAAAGTCCACAATACAGTACTAAAAATATGATTCTTAAAAGGTAGAAAAAGTTATTTTCCAAGAAAATGTTGCATGCAACACTTTTACAAAAAGTACCTTGAATGCGTAAAAAAATGCAAGCAAAAAGGGTCCCCGGGAAGGTGATGCGCCGGTTCCTTATACTCAGGGAAGGTGATACATTGGTTCCTTGCTCCGGGGGAGGTGATGCGTCAGTTCCTTACTGTTGCGCGGGGAGGTGATACGTCCGTTCCCTATCGGAAAGGAAGTGATGTGTCGGCTTATTACTGCATGGCGAGGTGATCCGTTTGTTTCTTACCGCATACCCCAACGATGCGACAGACTTAACACTTCTATGTGATGCATGACAATCCAATACGATTCGATGCATAAAGATCCGGGATGCGCTGTGATAATGTCAGCGCATCTCCTCGATGCGGTGGTTCTTCCACAACAGGGCCTGCGTCAGAATCGGTGCAGTGATCACGGAGATCGGTGCACCGGAATCGTCACATGGCAAACACTCCAGCTGCGAGCAAGCACAGTGTACATTCTTCTGCGGCAGAGATGCATCAGAAAATTCTTCTTGCACCACTACGATACGCCGGAAACAGGTGATGCATTGACTTTCACAGTTCATGCAGTTTCCAGTCCCAAAGAAACCTCCAGAGGTCCAGAACACTGACAGGCATCTCTCAGCAGGCCAGAACTCAGTGGGGACTGGGGATGTAGTCTTTGTGTCCCTGAGACTTCAGAACAGGACACAAGTTCTGTTTCAAGCCCTTGGAGATCTTCTTCAAGCAGGGGACACAGCACACAGCAAAATCATTCTCCTTTTCTTGGCAGAAAGTACCCAGTGCAAGCCAACCCAGACAGCAAACAGCACAGTGGCAGTATTCCTCCTCAGTTTCTCCAGCTCATCTCCTTGGCAAAGGTTCCTCTTGATTCCCAGAAGTAATCTAAAAGTCTGAGGTCTGGGCCCCTCTTTTTATAATGCAAAATACTTTGTTCTCTGTGGCAGAGAAGCTCTTTGTCCAGCCAAAACCAGTTCTGTCCTCTGGTGCAGCTTCCTGGCAGGAGGGGAGACAGAATTGTCTAAGGCAGACCACGCCCATTCAGGTGTGAAAGACATCTCCTCCCCTACTCTGAATATAGCCCAGGTCTATTCAGCCCAGCCCTAACTCACCCTGGAAAGGCAGGACACACCTCAACCCCCAAGTGGCTGTCTGAACAGAATGCACATCCCTGCCCCTGTCATTCCAAAGCCAGACAGTCAATACACAACCTAGCAGAGGCACACTTGGATGGTTCATGCAAGAAAATACCTTCTTTCTAAAAGTGGTATTTTCAAACCCAGAATGTAAAAATCACCCTCACTAAAAGATGCATCTTAAAATTCTGAGTTCAGGCATCTCAAACTTTATTTTCTCATCTTGTTCCCATTGGCAGTAATGTTCATAAGTTGTTATAAGCAATCTCCCCATACTATCCTATCGGACAGATAGCCGTACAATAGTGAAAAACACAATTGGCAGTATTTCACTATCAGGACATGGCACACACATCAGGGCATGTCCTACCTTTCACATAAACTGCACCCTACCCACAGGGGTACCTTGGACCTACCTTAGGGTTGACTCACATGTAAGTAAAGGGAAGGTTAGGGTTGACATGGCAGTACTAGACTGCACATAGGCAGTGCACAGGCAGGCCTCAGACCTTGTTGCAAGTCTGCTTGTGTGGGTGGCACAATCAGTGCTGCAAGCCCACTAGCAGCATTTGGTTTACAGGCCCTGGGCACACATGGTGCACTATACTAGGGACTTAATAGTAACCAAAAAAAACAATTGTGGAAACACCAATCCATAATAACAAGTTACTAAGGGAGCTCTTGCACTTTGACACTGATCAGCAGTGGCAAAGTGCCCAAAGCATCTAGATCTACAAAACAAAGTACATCACATAGTAAAAATCCAGGAGGCAAAGGTAAACAAATGTGGGGTAACCCCATACCAAGGCTGCCAGGTCTAACAGTTACATTAGCTCATACCCAATTGGCATATTTAATTTACCTATAAGTCACTAGTAATGTGCACATTGGGTCCAGGACCTTTAAAATAAATGCTACTAGTGGGCCTGCAACATTGTTTGTGCCACCCTCTTAAGTTGCCCTCTACGTATACCTCAGGCCTGTGACTGCAGGACTTGTATGTGCAGTTGACACCTACCATTTGACCTGGCAGGCTAAGAAGCTTGCCAGGCCTAAACCTTCCCTTTTTAGACACCCCTGAGGTAAGCCCTGGACAACCCCAAAGCAGGGCGCAATGTACTTAAATGGTAGGACATGTACTTTTAAGTTTTGCATGTCCTGGTGGTGAAAAACTCTCAAATTTGTTTTTCACTACTGCAAAGCCTATCTCTCCCATAGGATAACCCTGGGATTACCTTATTACTTCTTTTAAGTGTAATTCCTAATCATGAAGGACTTTTAATGTTTGGTGTCTCTGGAATCACAATTTAAAATGCCACTTATGGTGAAGTCAGATTTTAAATTGTATTTGTGAAAATGCCAGTCTTAGAAAGTTGACACTTTCTTACTTTAGTCATTTGGTGCCTGCTGCCTGTCTCGGATACATGTCTGAGAAGGGTGACAGCTGGGCTCTGTGTATTCCCACTAGACAACTGCACACTATGGGAGCTTAGGTGTGACTTGATGGACCATCCTGGGATGATAGAGGGGAGTTGCTGGGCCCAGCCTCACACATACACCTAAATAGGCTGTGTCTTGTTCTCACACAAAGACACCAAGACACTTATGTACTGAGTCTGGAGCCTGGAGCCAGGGCAGGATGGACCTCTGGTCACTTCAAAGACATGTCTTTGAACTCCACCCCACATCAAAGGCACAACTGGTATTAATGACTGGACCTCTGCCACCACCAAGTCAGTACACTTCTGGATCTGTGACCACTCTTCCAGGAAGAAGAACTGCTGTGCTGCTAAATGACTGCCATTATGCTGGACTGCTGTTTACTGAACTCCCATCCTGCTGTTTTACCCTGCTGCCTGCTGCTTTCTCTACCTGGGTGAGAAGGATTGAACCTGCATCACTTGAACCCAGAGTGACTACAATGGCTAGCTGACTGCACTCCTCATCTGAAGTCTCAGGGACATAAATACTTCTAACCACCTGAACTCTGCAATTGGTGAGTTTGCCCTGACAAGTGATGCCACCCCAGTCCTGGACGCTTGGAAGTGGGCCTAAGCTGTTTGCCCCAGGGGAACCGATACATCCTGAGAAGCGAGAGCAGAACCATCGCATAACTGCTGTTGCGGGAACGATGCCAGCGCATCCCTCTCTGAGCCAGTCCATCACTTTCAGAACTGCCACTTCAGTACCAAAGCATCATTACCACTGCGGGAGAAGTTCGACATATCACCTCTACTGCTTGCAACACCTTTGGAACCAGCCCATCACCTTCGAAACTAATGCATCACCACTATAGTGTGGAGAAAATCGATGCATCACCTCTCCTGAGTGGGGAACACCGGCGCATCGCTCGGCTGTACCCTGCATCTTTGTTGACATAACTAGGATTTAGGTACTTTTGTTCAATGGGCCTCACTGGGTGCCTTCATCTGGTCAACACTCCATTGATGTCGTCCTGAACACTTGACTTTTTCCCGGTCCATGCGACCAAACATACCAAGTAAAAGCTTACTGCTTCTAATCGCTATTTTATCATGATTATTTGAAAATGTATATCTCAAGTTCTACTTATTGGAGGTTTTTCATTTTGATCTTATTTTATTTATTGCATTAAGTTCTATTTTTCTAACCTGGTGTGCAATATTTGTGTGCAGTGTTTTCACAGTTTTACTGTTTGAAGTGTTGCACAAATACTTTACAGATTGCCTCTAAATTAAGCCTGACTGCTCTGTCCCAAGCTACCCGATAGTGAGCAAAGGCTAACTTAGGGTTTGCCTGCTTCTTCCCCTTACTCAAACTAAGGTTGCTGCTTGTCTAGGGCTCATACCCCAGTCAACCTACAGCCCCATTTCTTACACACACCAGTTTCCACCCTATCATTGGTTAAACAAAACTGTACACTCTCTCTCCCTTGTTACATGACCTATCCGAATTAGTATGTTCAACTAATTTTTAGCCCCAAGAGCTTGTTGTGCACTTATTGTCAGTGAGCTGTGTGCGAGAAAAAACTCTGTCTCGCTGTAGTTGGTAGAATTTTCACTCTCCCTTGTTCCTCAGCAAGTCAACTGCTCACTGGTGACACCAAGTGTGAATCCGAGCAAGGCCATCTCCATTCTCCGAGGCCATTAATATCATCTGTAATTTACAGCACTAAGAAAAGTCAGTGATGCGGCATGAATAGATATATAAAAACAAGGTACTGTGACTAATATTATTGTTATCATTATAGGCTGAAGCATATGTTGGAATTCCCTGCACAGCTTAAAAAATGTGGGTGTGACTCACAAAGGTGTTTGCCTGTGTAGTTGAAAATTAGCTGTGCAAATAGCAGCATTTGTGTTGGTTTATCCATTGGAGAATAAACAATTGCACAGTGGTCTTCCTTTCCCCATTGTGTAATTAATGTATCATATGCACAATTTCTCAATGAAGAAATAGCAATGTTTAAAAAAAACATCTTCAGTAGTATGTTACAAAGTACTACTACTCACTTTTGTGAATCGTGAAAATGTGTAAATCTGTACCTGGGAATACATTTGTTAATGTGACCCCTTTTGAGAATTTGGCTCGAAGGGACAGTTTCTACTCCAGTTCTTTCTAAGAGCAAAAACATGAATCTCGTCATGCCTCAAGGAGTGTCATCATAAGGATTTTGGGGGCCTCTTCAAAACATATTTTAGGGGCTCCCTGCACAGAACAACTTTGGATTATAATACCCATTTTCTACAAACTCAAGCCTGCATGATGCCAAACAGTACTAAATACATGTTATTCTTTAATAAGATCACACAAAAGCATTTGAAAAACGTCTTTCTCAGGACCCCAAAAATCTTTATGATGACTAGAGTGACCAAAACTCATGGAGTTTCACTCCGTGGAATCCGCGGAGTTACAGAAAAACTCTGAGACATTCCACGGAGTTACATGAACAGGCCGAATTAGTATGTTCAACTAGTTTTTAGCGCCAAGAGCTTGTTCTGCACTTATTGTCAGTGCGCTGTGTGCGAGAAAAAACTCTGTCACGCTGTAGTTGGTAGAATTTTGCCGGAAGTCCACGTTACAAGTAAAATGAGGAGTGGGCAAAATTCCGCCGGCGGAGCGGAAGTTATCACTCCCCCTTATGATGGCACGGCATAGACAGAGTAAAAGATGGAGGTACCCAGACAGGTACAGAGGTTTAAATAGAAAAATAGAATTGACCTAGGTCAAATAGAAAGAAGGTTCACTTTCCTTGAGGCCCCTTTGGAAGGTGAGGGCCCTAGCCAATTGATCACTTTGCCCATGCCTTAAAACATCTCTGGCCTCAAGAAAAGGCAGTGCTAATCTCCAAATCAGTGGTATTTTTATGAGCTGTCATTGTCTTTGACATTCAAACAAGAAAAGGTGTCACAGGCACCAAAATAGCACTTTCGAGAGTTTTAGGGCCACCAAGCTGTCAAAAGCTGCTGATGAGTAATTCCACAAGCCCTGTTCCCAAGTAAGACTTTTATTGCTTTTCGAGTCTCCACCGAGGAATAAATCGCACCCAATGCAATGAAAGCATCCGACAGTTTTTTCATTTTATGAATCCGTAATGGGAGAGAATGTATCCCTGCTGTTCCAGCGGCGCTGCAATATTAATGGCAAGCGCATTAGCATCTGGAAAGCCGCCACTTACTGCCCTCTTCCGCAAAGGTGGCCCTCCTCTATACTTTGAAGAATTACGTGGCTAGGGCAAATTCATCCTGCTTGATATTTTGATACATTGCACCATTTTGAGAACATTCGTGTGCCTTGGAGCACTCTGGCTTTTATTAATGAGGTCAATGCAAGCTGCATGGTTCAGAAGAGTTTGAGAAACTGTATTCAGTTCATTGGTACTCATGTACATATCTCATCAAAACTGTAATTTAAAACTAAAAATGTAATCCTCAAAGGAAATGAGCACATTGAGCTACATTCAGCATTTTTTTAGCCCGTAGAAGCTCATTCCTGGGAAATTCGTGCCTACTTTTTGAATTTGCTGCAAGATTATAGATAAGCTTTATTTTTTGCAGATTCATGTTCATTAGATCGTAACAGTGTAAAAGTAATAAAAATGTCTAAAGGTGCAGTGTATGCATGTTGCAAAAATGCATAACTTAAATAAAAAAATTTACAAACTGTAATCAAAAGCTGCATTAAAAACAAAGATTGGCCTACCAGCCTTGGCGTTGAGGTAAACTAATTAGGTTTTGCCTGAACAGCGCTTGCACTGTGCTTGAGAAATCCATAGTTTTTTATATTAACTCAAAAGGGACTTACATCCTGCCTCCTCTATTTCCTGGCTTCTCATTGGTTCCTGTGCATGCCCCTATCTTTTCCTCCTTTTCTATTGTCTGTACCATATTTTCCTACATTTACCAATGCTTGTTCCTCGTTTGCTGCTTTTATCAGTTTCCCGCCACCAAAATACTTTTAACATCCGCTTTGGTGGAAGTAAATTTTCATAAAGTCTTGCCTTTTTCTCTTGCAGCTTACATATTAAATAATTTATCACCCTGAGAGATTAAGTGATTTGCATAGAATCACAGGCTATTGCGTGGCGCTGCTGAGACTCGACCCGGAATCCTCAACTCTCAATTCAGCAACTCTGCCCACTGCCCCACATCCTCTCTACCCCCCCATGTTATCTGTCAGGGAGCTCTTTCCTTCTTCCAGACATGATTGATGAAAACAGCTCTTTAATCATTACATAGGTGAAACCGATGCATTACCAATGCTTGTTTTTAGTTTGATGTACACAAGCAAAATGCCATCATTCACAGCCTGGAGAGTCAGTGGTTGAAGCAGGATTATGCATTGCACCATGCTATATGCTGTGGTTGGCAGACATAAAACGCGAATGACACTTGGTAGACAAATACATGAAAATGATAAAGCAGTGGGACATAAAATAAGGAATTTCTCTAGTACGTCCCTGTCACCATTGTATTGGCTCTGACCAGAAAGTGGACAAAGTGAGCCCGTATTGGCCTTCATTTAGAGGGGTGGTAATGCTAATATGATGCTATTACTAGGCCTGGGCGGTAAATTGTGTTCTGCTCGCGAAATTTGCGATATTTTGAAATGTTTGCGTTCCGCGGAGAGCACGAAAATGTCAAAACTTTCGCAACCTGCAAAGAAACGGAAATATTTTCTTGTTCGCGCTTTATAAATGCGTTCTCGCGCACGCTGTAGCGACTTACCAGGTCCCTGCGTTCGCCAACGGGTTTTCCTATACTTTCGCGTGCGCCACGAGATGTTGGATTGTTGGTAGCCGGTCGCGCTATCCCGTGTGAGTTTGCGATTGCGAACACGTCATTCGACCCGGAACAGGAAATAAGCATCGCCCCTTAACGACCGCATGGGCAAGTTGGAGATACATTTCCCCGCAAGCACGCAAAAACGCATCGCGAACGGGCGGGAAAAGCAATCTTCGCATATTCGCAAAAGTTTTGCGTGCTCGCGGAGATTTTGAGCAATTTCACGATAATTTGAAAAAGTCAATTTCGCAAATTCCGCCCATCCCTAGCTATTACACCAGAACCACTGGTGCTGGGGGTATTTTTAATTCTTGGATGTGAAAATACGCTGGTACTCTTACTTGCTCCCTGTGGATCCCCTAAGAATTCCACTGTAATTCCCCATTGTGCTGCTTTTTCAGGGGGATTCTGAGTGTGGCTTTTCCACATCTGCATCTAACCATATGGGATACAGGTACCAGATCATCTGGCTTTTTAGTGCAGACCTTATGTCTGGGGTCGAATGTCTATTATCTCAGTTGTTTTTTAACCTGGTGGATTTGTTTTTTCTCCTTTTCAATGTCCCTAAAATGTAGACTTATTACGCTTAACCCCTCCCATGCTCATGACATGCTCGTCATGAGCCACGGTGGCCATGTGCTTTTGTGACCGTTGCGCCGCGCCCAGGCGGGGATAATTCCCCTGCTGTGCTGGGCGTTCCATTGGAATGGGCGTGGTCATGACGAGCTTAGCTCGTCATGAGCACACGGTCACCATGGCTCATGACGAGCTGAGCTTGTCACGAGCACTGGGGCGCTGCGCGTATCCCCCCTCCTACCCCCAGCACAGCGGGGGAATTAGCCCCACAGGAAAGAGGTTAAATAACACGGTATTTATATATGAACCCACACTGCAGAACATTTACCTCCGAATTTAAATTCCTAATTTTAGAAGCATCTATTTTCTACGACTGGAAAGAGAAGCACAGAATTCCGAGATATATCCAGCAGTCTATGAGTGGTGTGCAGTAATGACCCCAAGGGACAGGTTGGCACCCGCAGCCGCGGCTTTGCATTGTTGTGTCCACGCGCAGCGCCGCGCGCTAAAAACAGGTTTCATTTCCAGCGAGGCACTGGAACAGACGCTGCTTCCCTCTGAATTATTACTTAATATGCGGTGCCAAGAGTGAGTCACACGACTGTCACAACCAGTAAAGAGCGGGATGCAGTCCCAGTACTACGTGCAGCAATGAAACTGCAATAAGCAAGCGAGAAAATACAACTCCAAAGAGAATTTAGCCACGTCTTTTCAAAGCCCTGGGGACGATGCTGTGGGAATAGTTATTGGGGAGGTTCAGCGCGCTAGTTCATGCATTTATATCCTAATTATTGGTTATTAAATCCTGTTGTTCTTCAGGAATAGAGTTCATACTCGTGGAACATTGTCTGCTGCTTGCCAAGAAATGGCTAATCACATTGAAGGTTGTGTGCATCTGCTCAGCTTCACTTTGCATTGCTTTTAACCCTCTGGCGCCAGAGGTTTTTTATACTTTCACTTTCAGCCCATAACTCTACTTTCCTCATGAGAGTCGAGTTTGTACCGGCAAACGTCAGTGGGTTTTATTGTGACCTCTTCATGCCACTGCAGAAATTAGACGAAGAAATCAGCCTGGCACATCCTATTCTGTAGACTGATGCCTTGCAGAATGCCCTCAAATAACAGATAATAGCCCTGGTAAGCATATTATGGGCTGGCAGTTGCTTCTGCTTCAGATGATTAAAAGTACAGGCAGGCAAGCATAGGATAGTCTGTCTTCTAGCTCTAATAGTAAACACTGACCAGATAGTTTTCATTTTGTGCACTGCAAATGTCTGCAGAGCATCTCAGCTGTGAGATGATTGGGTCAAACTGCAGCACGTGAGCTTATTCAATAAGAAAAAAAAGGAGGTGAAGTCAGCACACATTCCAAATGGATAGCAACAACATGCCTTGTAAACTTGAGGCCACAAAAACATAGGCCGTAGTTTCTGTACCAAATATTTAACTATTTGTCATCCAATTTAAATTCAAAGGTGGTGGCACCTGGAGCTCCATTCTGTTAAGCTACACGGACCTGGTTGGTAGCGCTGTGTACTCGTACGCCCAGCTTCTAGCCCCCCCCTTTCCGTACAGTAGGATCTCTGTATTGCACATGCTATATTATACCCAGTAGACAGGACCGGATGAAAACATTGTATAGTAGTTTACTTACCACTCTGTTCCATGCAGGGAGCTCAGCCCCTTAATGGGGTTCCATTTGTCCCCCAAAAATGGTGAATCCAGTCAAGCACACAGAGCACATTCCTTAAGGATCTTTTTCCCACACACCTTATATTAAAATATGGTGGCAATATATGGGTGATTCTGTCGCTTGTAAAGAGCGATACACATTCTATTACACATTCCAAGGACACTCATTTTGAGCCTCGGTAATGAGTATAACTCACGCCCTGTTAAAATGTTTGTAGGTCCTTCTGTAATGCTAAATGACCATAATTCGATCCATAACTGCGCCTACCTCAGCGCAGTCCTGATGTGGACAAATACAGTGATGAACGAGGGTTTATGGTCTAATATGATGTAGAGAACCAACTCTGGTCTGGAAAGAAGAGCCAACCAACTGGCAGCTCAGCATAACAATGGAGGAGCACAGTGCAGAGACTCCTGAATAGGGGGCAGAGTAGCCCTTTCCTGAGCTTCTGTGAAGGAGCTCACCCTCCATCTGACTTGGTGTTTGGAGCATCAACAAAAGCTTTCTTCTTGATCCTCACAGTCACCTACAGCCTCTGATGTCTTCTTGTTTACATTATCAGAGCCCCACCTCCAGTATACAGATCCTCTGTTTCCCTTTGTATTGTACACATTTCCCTTCCTATTATGTACACTGCACTGGACAAGGGAATGCAGATTTGAAGGCAGTAATCATATTCAGGTTTCCCATTATAGCACAGTATAAGGGCGCAAAGGGGGGGGGGGGGGGGTATCTTGAAACTCAATCTGGCATTCTCTTGTGCCTGAGGGACGCATGGAGCCAGAAAGAGGATGTGGTGTCAGAGCTGCCGACTAAGGAGCTGGAGATTCAGGTTTGAGCCTTAGGGTCAGCTCAAGAACCTATGATTCTGGGCAAAACATTTAATCTCCCTGTGCATATGGAAAGCACCTGGATACCCTCACAGGTGATTAGCTGCGCTCTACAATCTGTTCCTGGAACCATTAGCTAAGGAATTAAAATCCATAGACATTCTCCTCCATATTTAAGCAGACAACAACCAACTCTATCTGAAAATCCCCTCCCCGGATAACATCTCTTCACTCAACTCCACCCTACTGACTACTCGAAACTGGTTAACTGAGAACCACCTCCTACTAAACACCTCCAAACAGAATTCCTCCTCATCTCTCCTCTGAAACACACTCCTAAAATCGACCTCTGGGTGAACCAACTCACCGCCTTCAAGTGCTCCCCCCACATTATTGACTTAGCTAAATCTCTAGGAATCACCCTGGAAAAGCACCTAAATATGAAGATTCATATCAGCAATGTGTGCAAGGGAGCTAACCACCTTCGGAGGACACGCAGGAATCTAAAACCTTTCATACCTCAAGCAGATTTCAAGGAAGTGGTCCAAGCGCTTGTTTTGCCGAGGCTTGACTATGGCAGTGCTACGCTTTGTGGCCTCCCCAAATATACCTTGGCCCCACTAAGGGCATAATTGAAGGCTGCGGCCAGATTGGTTACGGCACGAAGCGAAATGCCCCCATCTCCCCGGTCTTAAAATCTCTAAACTGGCTGCCCCATGAAGCTAGAATTCAGCTAAAGATTGCCTGCCTATCTCACAAAGCCCTCCACTTCAAAACCCCCAACAATCTAGCGCAAAAGCTAGAAGTATCCGGAGGGGGTAGACAGTCTAGGAGTGCTAAAACTCTCCTCCTGAAACCTCAGATCTTTTGCAAAAAGAGAACATGCCAACGAGCCTTCTCTGGCTCTGCACCAAAAATCTGGAAGTCTCTTCCACTGGAAATTCGTAGAATCTCTTCCAAGGTTACTTTCAAACTGGAAGTAAAAAGATTCTTCATGAATAAGTTCTTACCATAATAAGATGTGAGACTGTCTGCTCTAATTGCATTGGACATACTCCAGAATTTGTTGTTAATCTTGTATATTATTATTTATTTTTTTTCCTTCTCCTTCCCCTCTTGTTGTCTAATTTGCTCCCCTTCTATGTCGATATATATCAGCGACTAGCCCATTCTTTGCGGACCCCAGGTTTGTCAACAGCCTGTTATGTGAGCCCTATTTGATTCAATGCCTATGTAGATTCCCCATTTGTCTCATGTACTAAACGGTTACATTCCTTTCCTTCAAATTGTAAAGCGCTCTGATATCCTTCGGGATCAAGTTTGCTCTATATAAAACTTTATAAATAAATACAAATCCCAGTATTTATTTATATTTACAAAAGAATGGACAATTCATGGGTGACCTTTAACAGAGATGGGAATTTGCACTACTTTTATGCAAAATCATACCATGCTCCGATCATCCTCTAGAGGGAAGTCCTCTGCAGGAAAGCATGGTGGTAGAACTGGAACAAGTGACACGCCGAATGCTCTAGTCATAAATATCCCTTAGAGAAATAATGGAGAATTCAGTAGGGAAGCTCTTAGGCTGGAACATGGATCTCTGACTGCAATTTTATTGCAACAGTCTTCTCCATGACGTCTTTTGTGCAAGTGCATTGAGGTTAAAAATAAACAAAGGATTAGGCTAACAAACATCAGAAGTTTGAAACAGACCAAGGAGTTGGGAAGATGGGTGTTTGTCAGAGCAGATTTGGCAAACCCTCTCGATCCTATGAACTTATGCTAGGCATTATAGATGCTGGAAAAGCTTAGTCCCAGTTTGGAGGGGTGCCTGAACCCCGGATTTGCCCAACTATCTAGAATGCATCTTCCACTTTTGTGGAGTATTTCGGAGATGCGGAAGGGCTCATTACTCATTCAAACAGATTGAACTCAGGTTCAAGCACATATGTAGAGCAGAGACGTGTTAAGGTATGGGCAAAGTAGGTTCTGGCCCATGGCCCCAGCCTTTTAGGGGTGCCACCTGATAGAGCCAGCTCTGTTCTGAAAGGCTTGCCCTGATGACCTTGAATAATTCATCAACAGATTGTTTTAAATATGGGTTCTGTTTAATGTAGTTTTAATGTGAGTGGTGCTTGAAAGTCTATTAGAAAGATTTTGCAGCGAAATTTGGGTTTGTTTCATGCAACATCCATCAATACATTTTCATTTAGATCAAAACAGGACTTCATATATGAGAAGTGGGCTGGATTATTTGCAGTAATGTAAGTGAGCTGCTGTTGTGCTACAATATTGAAAACACTCACCACTATCCATGAACATTAGATGTAACAACTTTAGAATTGGACGAGTGTGTCTGCGCACTGTTAGTGACCTGGCCTAAGAGGGCATGAAAAAAAGCTGAAACTGGATCATACTTCAGAACTGTTCGGAACGGGGGCCCCCTAAAAATTATCGTGGTACTAAAGGGGGTGGTGATGGATGGAGCATCTGAACCAATCAAACACTCACACCCAGTCAACAAATCTGGGTTTAATCCATCACCGTTCTTTAGCCCACTCTGCCACCCCAGTTCAGACATGGCCATATGCAAATCAGTCTGACCCTGTGCCTCATGGGAACAGTCCAGCCCGAACTGCCAAGCCATGCCTTCCCTGGACCGGAAACAAGCTTCCGAGGACCAGTTTCTGGCATTTCAGCCGTCTTCAGCCCGGCTTGCTTGAATCCAGTGGCAAAGTGAGCAAGGGACTCTCGTCTGAGCATACCCTGCCAACCTATGGCGAACAAAGTGGTACAAAAGGGGGTGGTGATGGACGGAGCATCTGAATCAATCAAACACTCACACCCTGTCAACAGATCTGGGTTTAATCCATCACCGTTCTTTAGCCCACTCTGCCATCCCAGTTCAAACATGGCCATATGCAAATCAGTCTGACCCTGTGCCTCATGGGAACAGTCCAGGGGGGGGGGGGCAGGGGAATTAGCAAGAAGCACTGCTGCCGCTTTTGTTACAAGGTGCCGATATTTCAGCAATGCTGCAAAACCTACCCCCAGTGACAAAACCAGCCCCCACGGGCACAAAACAAGCCTCCATCCACCCCTCCGGCTCACCAGCGAAATGCCCGGTGCCCGCTACCGCCCTGAAGGGGTTTTGGAATAAAATAGATGTGTTAAATTACAAAGCATGGACAGGAAAGAAAAAGCAGCGAGGATTTTGATAAATTGCCTATGTGCAAGGCAGGAGGATATTGCAGAAGTAGCCAACTTATGTCAGAAGGCATGTGTCACCCCGAAACAACATCTTCCACACCTAATTAGAGAGATTATATTTGTACTCTGTATTAAAAATGCAGTTGTATTTTAACGAGTGAGCTTGTAGGCAATACTGAAATTGTTAAGTTGAAAGGATGTGTTCATTGAAAGCATTTGTGTGACAGGTAAACTTTAAACTAGCTCTGGGAGAAGTTTAAATGACGCTGGCGTAATCAGTGCAATTTCAGTAATTTTGATTTATGCTTCCTATGTCCAATTCATGAAATTATGCCATTTTGCCAATTTGCATAAATATGCACCATCTCAAACAATTTACTTCAAGTGGCCATTAGCTGTAAAAATGGACCATGAACGCACACGGAAAAACAGAACGTGAGAGCGGTTGTTTGCAGTGCTTTCGTTTTTACACTATTTTTTTAACCATGGAATGCGCCCTCAAGTCAAAATTTAACACAAGGATGTTTTTCCGACTGCAGTACAGCAAAAAAGATGGATTTACATTTTACGTAATTACACACAATTTCACATTATTTTTTAGAAATTTCGCATACATTTGAACACCCCTGCTTTATGAGGATTTACAAGAGGGATTTGGGGATTGCGAGAAAGGAATCATCCAAAACAATCCTTGCAAAAGCATTTTAAAGCACAAGGCCCAAACCATAGCTTCAAAGAACATTTCAAATGGGTGGTGAGTGGATAGTGCCCCCCCTTAAGTAATGTTTTAAAATATACTTTAAATGTGTTCATTTTTATTGATGGCTTGCAAAATATTAATTTTAGTGGATAAACTGAGAAAGCTTGCTTTGAGGTTTTGTCCAGTACTCTCTGAAGGTGTGACTGAGTTCCCCTCTGATACATGCAATGGACCCCTTCAGTCTCAGGAGAGTGGCCAGGGGAGATGGGAAGCAACATGCTGCCCAGTCACAGAAGGCAGGGATATTTGGCCAGTTGATCTCTGTTGGTGCATGAGGCCCAGCTACACTGTTGTATACGGATCTCATGGGTGTTTGAAGGATGGATGACAGTCTCTGAAGGGCAGCTGGTTGCGTTTGATGGTGAGCTCTGAGGTCCGATATAGGGTAGCTGAGGTTGTTTCAGGGTCTTTCCGGGGCTGCTAATGGTGTCTGAATGCGCACTGACTCACTATGAGCTCGCTGGGGCAAGTTTAGTACCAGCTGATGATGACTGAAGACGGGCTAGGGAGGCTCTTGAGGACAAGTTAAGAACTTCAGAGGGTCTATTGTGAGCACTTCGGGAGCAGGTGAGGGTAGGGCAACTTTGAAGCTCCCAAAAAGCATGCTCATGTAGTCTTAGGGGGTGCTGGAGATTTTGGAAGGGACACCAAAGTTTTCCAAGAGAACGGCTGGGTTCTTTGAATAACAGATGGTAGTGTCTGCAATTAATCTGCGGGATTACTGGGCCAAATTAAGGTATTTACTTGATGCTGACAGCCTGTTGGGAGTTTTCAAGGATGGTCCGGGGTGTCCAATGGAGGGGGAAGGTGACTAGTGGCCTCCCTTAAGGAGCCAAAAAGCAGTGACGTAGTTAGACATTCTGCCGCCTGTGGCGGTCCCAGCCTTTGCCACCCCACGGCCGCCATAAGACCGTGGCGGAGGATGTTGGTGATTGATTACTGTGTTTGCTGCACCCCCAAAGCAGATTTCCCCCCTCTGCCCCCCCTTGCTACGCCACTGTCAAAAAAGTTTTGAGTTTTATATAGCGCAAACTAGACCCGAAGATATAGGGTATCAGAGCGCTTTACATAGCACCAGTTACGTTGCACAAGGACACATTCCTTTTTTGTTAGGCACGGGGAGATTAAGTGATTTGCTCAGAATCACAGGATATTGAGCGTCGTTGAGGAGGCTTGAAAACCGGTTCCTCGTGTTCGACGTCGACCGCTCTAGCCGTAAAGCTACATCTCTCCCCTAATACCTTGTAAAAGGCCATAGGCAGTCTACAAACTGTGCTCCCAGTGGTAGCCGCAGTTACCTCATCAGATATAATGACCTGTGAACCAGAACTACTAGACAACTCCTGTTTTGCATGGGCAATGCCCCGTCCACTTCTATACCACCAAACAGTGCATGGCCTAGGTGCATCAGGGAAATTGCATCTTTGCCATGCCAGCTCTCTGCCAATCACTGTTTGTGAAACAAGACCTGCAGTGTCTGACAAAGGCTTACATTACCCTCTGAAGCTGCTAATCTTTTATTTATGTTAATGGCCACATTCTAATAGCTTCTCATGTTTTCGTTGTAAAGGGAAAGGTCACATGAGGCCAGCCAACAATCTCATTACCTAACGCAGGTGAAACGCACAACCCCAGTTTCTGCACAGAGGGTTAAATAATGACAGAAAACAATAACCTCTTTAGATAGTTCAGCAAATAAAAAAGATACTCAAACGGTTACAAGTGCTAATAGGATAAAACATGAAGGTAGAACACACAATTGTTGCTAATCAGCACGCACATGAACACCTACATCCCAGGGTTACAGACACAGGTGAAAATGCAGAAACACCAGATGCCAATAAAACCGCCTCAGGAAGCATCTCTCTGGGGGAGCCAGATGCTATTCATAGAAGACAATCTTTCACACCACAATTTCACAGATCAGAACTTGGCTGGTATTTCCTATGTAACAAGAAGGTACAAAAAAATCTCACCTTCGCTAATCACTGACTAACAATTATGAAAATCAGCTAATTGGCGATTCTGCTAGGAGTTTTAACAAACTCATTTGTATTACTGATGCTGTAATAGCAAGAAATTACAAAAAAAGAGAAATGTACCAGAACATCGCCAATCCAAACCGATGGCTGATGTTCTGTTCTTCCACACAATGAAACTACTTTAGCTTTAAAAAGGCTTTTAGTTAAATGCTTTTTTAAATAGCTCACAAACAATTGGATGTTCAGTGATGTATTAAAACATCAAATATCTTCCAAGCGCCGACCAGTATGTTGTCTGTTGGTTCCCCGCCAGTAAAGCTTGCATTTGTTGTTACTTTTACACTGAATGACTGCTTCTTCTTTTTTTTAAATTGAAAGCACAGATTTTTTTTTAAATAAAAAAAAACAAATACTAACGACAACACAATTTGATGTTCTTATGTATGGGACTTACTTGTTTCGCAACAATGAGTGACTCAAAGCAAAAAATAAATCTCTAGTTTAAGAGAGCTATAATGTATTCAGTTTACATGCTATGAATTCTTTGGTTGAATTGCTGGCATTTTGAGTAAAGCCACAACTTAGAAATGTATGCTACGCGTATTCACAATCCGAATCAGTGTGTGCAAGTACATTGTTGTTTCATTTACTGGAAAAAAATATTTCCTGCCCCTAATAAACGGAGCCCTTCTACAGAATAAGATACATACATTTTTGATTTTCAGTTCATTATACTGAAACACGAAAATAGTGTTATGTATTATTCTGCTCTTTTTTGCCCTTTTAACTTTTGTTGGGAAAATCGAGCATGATAAACCACATTTTCCTTCAAAACCTGTTGAACCCTCAAAATGTACACTACGTTGCCAGATTCTGATCCCATAACTACCTTCTAATTCTGAAAACTTTCTTTTTGGATGAACCTTTTGAAAATTAATTAGGTTTTAGCTCTTCATTTTTCAATCTATTTGAGAACATTCGTGCAAATATTTAATGATCCTACAGTTTTGGAAGGGTTGTGAAAATTGCACTTCAATGTTCTTGATTCCTTTCAGTCTTGGCTACAGAATGCCACTGGCCATACCTATTGTTATCAATATATATAAAGTGGGCCATGGTGTACCCCATAATTATGACTGGATGTGTTTCTTGTTTGTTTCAGTTTTCTCTTGCTGATTCGATGTCTTTCCTGACTACTCGTGCTAGTATTGCCCAGGAGCATTTTGTTCTCACAGTGTTCTGAACGGTTGACTTATTTCCTTCCACTGATGACTTTGCTTGCATTAGAGGAGCTGTTTTTTCATGTACTTTAAGCACTCCATAGGACTGTATGCATTTTCTTGCTCTCTCCCAAGTGCGCCGCTTCCCTCATCCATTTCTGAAGTGCCCCTCATTCTCTGTGTTGATTTGCCTCCACTCCCAGTTTCTCTACTACTTCGTATGCCCCTCCACATCCGACTCATTATTTTTGTATTACCCCCCTGTTACATATGGGGGTCTCTAGTTAGCAGAGGTTGGTACCTTTGTCCAACTAGGGACCATTGCTTCTAGTCAGGGTAGAGGGGATACACACTTTAGATAACCCCTGATCACCCCCTTGGTAGCTTGGCACGAGCAGACAGGCTTATCCCAAAGGCAATGTGTAAAGTATTTGTACCAACACTCACAGTGAAAACATCGCAAATGGACACCACACCAGTTTAGAAAAATAAAATATCTTTATCTAAACTAAACAAGACCAAAACGACAAAAATCCAACATACACAGTTAAAAATCCGACTTTCCAAAGGTTTCAAGAACTTGTATCATAGAAAACTATGGATGTGTGACTTTTCACCAAAGTATCTGTTGGTCCACAGGTGACGTGTCGGAAGAACTTGCAGCATAGGTACGACACGTGGAAGTCCAGGATGCATCGGCATGGATGTGGCGGCGTTGAATGGCGCTGCATAGGTCCTCTTCAGCCACGACCCTTTGATGCATCAATTCTTGCAGCGGCAACAGGCGCTGCATTGATTTTTGCAGCGACCGGTGATACGTGGAAATTCTTCTCGAGCCGTGAAGATCGTCAGGAAAACAACTGCAAGAAGAGCGATGCATCAATTTCTGTAGTCCTTTAAATTTCTTCTTTCTTTCAGCTCCCAAACAGCAGCAACAACCTCCAGAGGCACAGGCACCTCTTGGCAAGTCAGTGTTCACAGCAGCAGAGTTCAGGGGAGCTGGGGGGTGAAGTACTTGTGTCCCTGAGACTTCATAACAGGAGGCCAGCCCACACAGGCCCTTGGAGATCTCCTTTAAGCAGGGGACACAGTGCACAGCAAAGTCCTTCTTTCCTTGGCAGAAACAGCAACTGCAGGCCAACCCCACACAGCACATAGCATAGGGGCCGTACTTCTCCTCAGTCTCTCTAGCTCTTCTCCTTGGAAAAGGTTGCTCTTGAATTTCAGGAATGAGCTAAAGTCTGGGGTTTGGGGTCTGATACTTATACCCCAAAATATCTTTGTTCTTTTTGTGCAGGGGGCTCAGAGCCCAGTTCAAACCAGTTCTGCCTTCACTGGTGCAACATGACCACAGGAGGTGGAGACAGCATTGTGCAAGGGAGACAGGCTCCACTCAGATGCAAGGTAAATCTCCTCCCACCACTCTATATGCAGCCAGGGTCTATTCGGCTCAGGGCTGAGTAATCCAGGAAGGGCCAGGCACACCACAAATCCCCCCAGAGGCTGTCTACAGTGCATGCACATCCTCTTTCTCAGTCACTCTAAAACCAAACAGCCAATCCACAAACAGGCAGAGGCACACAGGATGGTTGAAAAAGAAAATAGCCTCTTTCTAAAAGTGGTATTTTCAAACACACAATTTAAAAACCATATTTGCTAAAAGAGTTCAGGGATACCAAACTCCAATATTCTATCTTGTCCATATGTGAAGAGATGCTTGTAAAATTTTACAGAGCATGCCCCATTCTGTCTTCTGAGCAAGATGGCCTTTCAAAAGTGAAAATTGAAATTGGCAGTATTTCACTATCAGGAAATGTTACACACACCAGTACATGTCCTACCTTTCACATACACGGCATCCTGCCCAGGGGGGAGGGTACCTTGGGCCTACCATAGGGGTGTCCTATGTGTAAGAAAAGGGAAGGGTATGTCCTGGAAAGCGGGAGCACTTGTTAAGTCGACATGGCAGTTAAACTGCACAAAGGCACCGCAGTGGCAGGCCTGAGACATCTTTTCAGGGCTATTCATGTGGGTGGCACAATCAGTGCTGCAAGCCCACTAGTATGATTTTATTTACCAACCATAACACACTTAGTACACTTTACTAGGGACCTGCTGGTAAATCAAATATGCCAATCAGGGCGAACCAATCACAATATCAATTTACACAGGGAGCACTTGCACTTTGACACTGATCAGCAATGGCAAAGTGCCCAAAGCATCTAAGCCAGCAAAATCGAAATCCAGCAGAGCATTAAAAACACAGGAGGTAGAGGCAAAAAGTCAGGGAAAACCATGCCAAGGATTCCAGGTTGAACACCCCACACCCTTACTTTTTCATTGCTGCTCGGCCCACCTTACTTGACCCATCTTAACTTTTGTTTTTACATTTCAAGATAGCGAGTGAACATTAATAACATGCACAGAGGGCACCTGGGAATGGGTAAAATATTACAAATGGATTCAGACATGGCTGCCGTGGACGAGGACGCATCCAAACTAGTAATTTTTGATTGACAACTATTAAAACATTGCAAATGCATTCAAAGATGGCCACCATGAATGATCACTCATCATTGGCCGCTGCCTTTGAAAGCTTTGGTAATATTTGAATAATTGCTGTTCCTCGATGGCTGCTGTGGAGGTGTGCATATTTTTGATGACTATGCAACTGCAAGAAAGGATTAACAAAGCCAAGACAAAATTACTGGTATTTGCTATGAAAAAGAAACAGTAAAAACTGGTCTGAATGACATAAATCTTGATGATTTTAAACTCCTATTTCCACCACCTGCCGAAATCACTTGGATTCACTCTGCACACCAATACCATCCTCAAGGAATACATTGCTAAAAAAAGGAAGATGGCGTGGTACCATCTCTTGCTTCTAAAGAAAGTCACAGTTTTTTCCAGAAAAGAGTTTAGAACTGTGGTTCAAGCCCTCATACTCTCACATTTAGATGGTGGTAACACCATACTCCATGTTCTCCCGGACTCAACACTGACACCCCTCAAGGGCATCCTACAAACCACAGCAAGTCTCATCCAGGTCCTGAAGAAATATGATCATATAATCCTCACCCTGAGTGAACTCCATTGAGTCCCCTTTTTGGCTTGTGCCCACTTCAAAACAGCTGCATCATTAACAAAGCCATCACGACCAGCACCCCTGCTTTCTTGCAGAAAACCTCACCATCCCTGGTGGTTCTTGGCCCACCCACAGCCTCAGAATACAGACTAAGAAATAAAAAAATAAAAAAGCAAGGCAGGAGACCTTTTTCATCCATGCACCAAGGACCTGGAAAAACATCCCTGTATTTATCAGGACCGTTCCAACACTCATACAGTTTAGGAAAGCGAAGAAGTCACACCTTTTTAAATAACACTACATTATCACATCCTAACATTCACAAACCAGCTCTCTCTCCTGTCCCTCATTGACTCTGTGCTTGTCTTTAACCCCTTCGGTGCTCATGACGAGTTCAGCTCGTCATGAGGCACAGTGCTCGTGTGCTCATGATGAGCTGAGCTCGTCATGACCACACCCATTTCTATTATGGTTCAGCACAGTAGGGGAATATCTCAAGCATCCAAGGTGTTAACACTGTACAGTGCTACGCTGCCTTTTGGCTAGGTTTTCGCAATAGAAATAGCACATACAAACATTCAATAGGTTTCACTGCAAAGACCCATGTTATTTACTCTTGAATCTTCAGGATAGTGTATTGCAGCAAAACAATATGCACGAATAATGCAGTTGCCAAAAATCTTCATAGATCAAAATTGATATTCTCCGATTAATATCGAAAATGTCTTCTCATCCCAAGCATTAGCCAATTATATTTAGCACTACTTGCTGTCTCACCAACATTTTCTAGCTACGTTACCTACTTGGTTCAGAGACAACTGTTCCCTGTGTGGATGCTGTATGAGATAACCACTGTGGGTATGTGACTTTGAGGGAAGTTCTTGGGGGAAGTTAACACCTCTTGGCCTGACCATATGTTGTGCAAACCTGTTGCATTTGTGCTGGTGTCTACTCGTAACCTCCTGCATTCATAGAAATAACCGAGACCAGAGAATATGGCACGGTCATATATATAATGAGTTGTCTCAGTTAATGTCAGGGAAACCATATGACGGGGTGGCCAAATTTGCAAAGTCCTCGACCTCGCAATTGCACTTTATTTATTTTTTAAATGGCACCAGCTTTGTAATGCTGGTGAACTTGCAGAAGCTGGCAAAGGCTGACAAAAACAGAATGTTGGGTGCTAAAAAGGTCCATTTAGCTCCAGCCTGAACTTTCCCACTGGGACACCATAATGCAGCACACTGCTCAACTGTTGCTTAACTCTTTTTGCTCACAGATGTTCTCTCCCTGGGACAACTGGTAGTGTAGAAGGAAGACCGAGAAGTATGGTAGCAGAAAATGTAGATGTAAGGCAGTGACACAAC
Source organism: Lissotriton helveticus (assembly GCF_964261635.1). Lineage (NCBI taxonomy): Eukaryota > Metazoa > Chordata > Amphibia > Caudata > Salamandridae > Lissotriton > Lissotriton helveticus. The sequence goes on along the minus strand of NC_136070.1, from coordinate 1,062,247,173 downwards.
TGTAATTTCTCTCTCCTCTAACACTTAGGTAACAGCAGGGACGCGCCATCTCCTATAGACAGATATTCATCAATGTTCATCAATACATCTGGCTTCAAAAATTGTTTTCTGGCCAAATGAAGGAATGCCAAATGCACTTCTGTTTAAGTTCCAAGAACTTGAGCGACTACAGGGACATTGGAAATTCTTCACCCAGCCCACGCCATAGGATACTTCTGGTGCCATTTATCAGACCCTTCCTTGGCTATTTTAGTGTGTTAGAGGCAAGGTGGCATGTTTCCTAGTTTTTATTAAGTGAAATTCACTCAGTTACTTTTTATCAAAAGCACCATCAAACCCCTCCTGTGGTAACATTAAATAACTTAGGTGCCCAAAGGCTTTAGATGGGAAAGGACTATATTGTTTGTTGCTCGTCCACAGTTTTTAACACTGCCTGAACTAGCAAGAGTTTGGTTACATTCTGGAGAGGATAAACTCCTTCACATACTCTTGGATAGCAATATCCACGTCATGGTAATTTTCATAATGCTATTGACATAAGGATGAGTACGCGGACAGCAACACCTATCTTCTGTTCCAAGTAAGTTAGCAATATTCCCATGCCATATTAAAATCCAGGGGCATACAATGTGGGTTTGCTCTAGGGGTGCAGCATAGTCCTTTATTCTGGCTCCAGTGATTATATCAATAGGTACTTGAACAGATTAGACTGTGCCAACCTCTAGGCTGTATCTTGGGCAAGCAGAGGAATCTGCAATTGCACAATAATAATTGCACAAAGGGGAACAATTTCAACGAAGACTTTTACAGGGTGTCAACAACTGCTTTCCAGATTTCAATTTCAAACAACTAGTATAGTAAACTCCCTACTTGTGGAGATCCATAAATCCTTCTTGGTCCCCTCAAAGCAGCTTTACTTGCATCAGTCAAACTGGTCTCTTTGAAATGGCTTCCCATTGGCACAAGGAATATCTTCGATCTTGTAGACGTTACTTATAAAGCACTATTTAAGGATGTCCACAATTATTTCACTGGGAAACTATGGATCTTTAGTTTTTGTATTACAGATAGGAGGCACAATTGCTGGTAATTGATGATGCACAATAGACTGTTTTTCCCTTTGCCCACCCATACTGAAGCAAGTTATAAGTGCTCGGTCAATGAACACTTTCAGATTTATGACTCGCCTGGGGGTAAATGTGGATTGCAGTTCTTGCAAAATGTGTTCAAGATATGTTAGGTGTTGAATTGCCCTGTGGGAGAAGCCCTAACCCCTTCGATGCTCATGATGAGCTCAGCTCGTCATGAGGTATACCTCTAGGGTGCTCATGACGAGCTGAGCTCGTCATGACCACACCCATTAACATTATGGCCCAGCACAGCAGACGGATCTGTCAAGCAGCCAAGGTGTTAAAGAAGCAGTCCAAAACTACAATTATTGAGACATTTGATGCTACAATCATCAAATAGTTAGAATTAGGATATTGACAAAAAATTTAACAATTAAATTACTTTAAACACCATTTCATATAGCAAGTTGATAACACAATTTCATATAATGAGTTGGTAACCTCACACAAAAACTGTAACAGTCTGAGCATAGTTGGATCTGCACATCGGATACCTTCATCAATGTGCCCATGTCTTCAAAAGATGGGTGCAACATGGTACCTTTTTCACACTAGACAGCTGTTTGGCTTTATTTACTTATGTTCAAAGTTCTATAATCGAGGGAGGAGAATAAAATAATGTTATGTTTCATATACTCTCAAACTTTAGTCCTCGGAATAACTATAGCCTCGAGCTCTCAGTGTACACACCCACATATGTTATGGTATGTTAGATCTTCTTGTTAAGCTCACAGCTGCCTCAGCGAAGAGGCGTCCCGGCTCAGGTATTGAATGGAACATTCAGCCTTAGGTTCATTTATAATATTTCAGGAAATTGCGTCATCAAAGTAATCATTAGGCAGAAATTAAAATGGCGACTTTTAATTGGTTACATTTATTTTATTTGTTCAACTAGCATTAAGAGTCAAAATGCTAATCTCGATCGAACATAATTATACCCTAAAATTAAAACATAATTTTTACATTAGCAGATATTTATCCATATTCTAAATGCAAAATTAATCATATTCCATTTGTAATTAATTATTCATTCAGTTTAAATGTCTTGTGGTTACGAAAAAGGAAACTAAACACAGATTTAAAATAATGCAAAGAGAGAGAGTGCGAGAGGGAGAAAATAAAGGCGCAGAACAGAGAAAGAGCAACAGAATGAGAGACAACTATCGAGAGACACAGATATATACATACATATACATCTATACATACATATACACATATACGTACATATACACATATATACATACATATATATATATTTTTTTGTCTGGGTGAGGGGTCTTCAATAAAACATAATCGGAAGGGTACCTGTGTGCTCTCCGTTTTTGGCTGCATGAGGCTGATTGTGTTTGAATATATATATATATATATATATATATATATATATATATATATACCTACTGGCGGTCGCCAGTAGGTAATTATAGTTAGGACCTAGTTTCCATAGGAATTCCGCAACATTCTATTTGGAATAACTTTGGCGCCGATGGACGAATCTTCGCATAATTCTCCAAGAAGATGACCTGCTCCGCTCCGCTCCTTCACTGCAAGTGTGGGGTTGATCCGTCAAGCGGGGGCTGAGAAAAAAGGGGGTCCCCAAACATGTTTTCCCCATGCAAATTTCCGTAGGACCTTTAGCCAGGGCTACAGCCCGAATGGCTGAACGGACTTACACCAAATTTGGAAAAAGGTAGAGTTCAGTTCGCAGATCACCGTTTTTGTTAAATGGTGTAAATCCGTTCAGTAGTTCCTGAGAAAATCAAAAGTAAAATCATAGATATATCTTGAGGAGCTTACCGTAAGCTTACAGTACGTGTACCTTCCCGAGCACCAGCTGAATGCTAATTAGCTATCAACACTCCAAACCAGGAAGTGTTGGCAGCCATCTTGTGCCTCGGTAGAACCGAGGCACAAGAAAGCAGAAAAACAAACGTGCAGAACGCAAAAAGGGGGCAGGGTAGACTGACCCCCTAGGCGGGGTACGGGTAGGTACACGTACCCCGCGGAAAAAAAAAACCCGGTCTGCTTTTTTCAAATTAGCCCCCGGGGGTACCAAATCCCGGGGGCATAATGGAAAAATGTGTGGGGGGCAATCCCCCCCACACTGCCCCAGGGACCGCCACCCCCTGGAGCAAAGTAATTATGATAGCGGGGGGCACACGGCCCCCCTGCAGCCCCCGGGACCGCCACCCCAGGGCTTAGAATAAAATACATTTTAAAAAAAAACCTGTGTGGGGGGGGCTCAAGCCCCCTACATGCCTCGGGGACTGCCACCGACCCGGGGCACTAATATTTAAAACAGGGGGGTCCGTGATGGACCCCCCAGCCCCAGGGACCACCACCCCCAGGGCTTTTTTAATTGTTTAGAGGGGGGCCGCGCGGCCCCCCTCCTGGAGCCCTTGATGGCCCTGGGGGGGGATGGCAGGATGCGGGGAGCCGGCAGGGACCGTGGGGGGCTTGGGGACCCCCCCACGGCCCCCAACGAGGAGGGCCAGGCCTCGAGGGATGGGGTCCCCGGGGCCAGAAGTGGCTCGGGAGGGGGGCAAAGCAGTTGCAGAGAGGTGTAAAAAGGGGCATGGCCTTATTACACCTCTCTGCAACGCACCCCCCCGGTTGCATACTGGAGCTTCCTGGTGGGCTAGTTGGCCCCCAGGTACCCCCAGTATACAAGGGGAATTAGTTCCCCCTCTGAAAAAGTGCCAGGGGGCTGCGCTGCAGAGAGGTGTAAAATGGGGCGTGGTCTCATTACATCTCTCTGCAATGCAGCCCCCTGGCGCATAGTGGAAATCAAAATAAAAATAAAAAAATCAGCCGAACTATGAATTCCGATTTACTCACCTGTTATCAGGAAAGACCTCAGTACTGCATCTTTCAGCTCACTACTGATCCTGAAAAGTAATTCTAATCGCAGTTACAGTAACTTGAATTTCCTTCCATAGGATATCATTGCCTATTAATTTCAATATTTTTAAAAACATTTATTTTTCAATTTATTTAAAAAATATGTAATGTAATTTAAAAAATAAAATATCTAAAAAAAATATCTAAAAATAAATAATTTAAAATAATGTAGTAAATCATTTAAAAAAAATATAACAATACATTTAAAAATTATCATTTACAAAACCTTTGAAATTCACTGAAAAAACCATAGGTTTCACACACGTTATAGTTAGGAATTAGCATTTAAAAGACCTTTGAAATTCACTGAAAAACCCATAGGTTTCACACACGTTATAGTTAGCTGGACATTTCACTCATACAAAACCTTTGAAATTCCCCCGTTATAGTTAGTTCAGCTAACTATAACTCGCGCTCCCGCAATGCACTGCTGATGATGTCACATATTACATCACTAATGACATGGTCAGTGACATCACTCATGACATCACTGATGATATCTCAAATGACATCACTGATGACATCATCCTTGTGAAAGAGTGGCAGACCTCCTCTCACCATAATATAACCTTTGATACACACATTCAAAAATAGAAACTAAAATTTTCAAAATAATGGAGATACCAATACCAGTTACAACAACCCATTCAGTAATTCCAACCTCTACATACACATCCACTCATTCACCAACAGTTCTATATAGTCACTCATACATGTACTCACTCATCATATGTACTCATACACCTATACATCCTGTTACACACCGATACTCGTCCATGGAGTTACTCACATACATACTGACACATACAAATAAACTATCAAACATCCATTTACTTGCATATACAGCTATACACACACCACTACACTTACTTCTACAGAAACGTACACATATTTACTCTCTTAAACAATCACTACTAGAAACACATACTTATTTATACAGGAACTCTTCCAATCTCTCACTCTCACATATACTCACTTATGTACATCAATACTCACATATACTAGTTTAAAACATATGTAGTTACTCATAAAGATACTATAGAGTCATTCACTGACTAACACACCCCTACACACACTCATCCACCCATAGAGTCCATCAAACATGCTGTCTTCGAAACACATACAAACAGTGAGTCAGTCATTCATGCATCTGTGCGCAAAGTAATACCACCACCAAACCATACAGACACTCATACTGATACTCAGAAAACCAACTAATAACCCATATAGACACTCATGTAGCTACTCACCAACCCATGCAGCCACCTATGCACAAAGTGAGACACTGATACAGATATTTAAATATTTAAACATTACTCGGTAATACATGTATTCTCTAAGGTACACTTAATAAGTCAGTTATACAATCAATTTTACCCATTTATTCTTCCATCGACATATTTATTTTTCAGAAAGACACACATTCACTGAATGATGTCATCAGTGATGTCATTTGAGATGTCATGAGTGATGTCATTATTGATGTCACTGCCCATGACATGAGTGATGTAATATGTGACATCATCAGCAGTGCATTGCGGGCGCGCGAGTTATAGTTAGCTAAACTAACTATAACGGGGGAATTTAAAAGGTTTTGCATGAGTGAAATGTCCAGTTAAAGATAACATGTGTGAAACCTATGTTTTTTTTATGAATTTGCAAGGTTTTTTAAATGCTAATTCCTAACTATAACGTGTGTGAAACCTATGGTTTTTTTCAGTGAACATATATATATTCCAACAACGTATTCCAAGGGAAAACAATAAAGCCGCTACTCCAGTCACGAGTTGTTTTTAGACACAGTTAATTTATTCTTGAATCCATTATCAGCAGTTTAGCAAAGCGATAACCAACGCGTTTCGGTAGCTCCCCACTACCTTCATCACGGTTGCTAATATATATATATATATATATATATGTACTCACTGAAACAAACAAAAGTAACTTTATAGTTAGTTGAATGGTCAGTCACTCATGACATATTCATAGAATATGTCATGAGTGATGTAATATGTGAGGTTATAAGACAAGGTTTAGTTCAAAACCATAGTGTCGCTGACATATTCCCCTAGCTATAGGACTACATTAACCTTTGTTTATTCTTTAAATTGCTAAGGTTTTTAAAATAAAAAAGAAGATCTATTTATGACACCTAGCAAAAACATTACTTTAACCTTTGTTTTTTTAGGGTATTTCAGTTTTTTTTTAACATAAAGGAACATTTTACCATACGTAAAACCAACCCCCACCGCACATGCCCAAAAGGGGATTGGCACCAGACCGTAAGTTCTTTTTTAAGGGAAGGGGTCCACGTGCCCCCTCCATGAGTCTTATTAGGCCTTGAAGACCCCATCTCCCAGGGCCACTACTTAAATTAAAGGAGATGGGGCCACAGGGCCCCCTACCCCAAGCCTTATTAGTCCCTGGGGACCCCATACCCCAGGGCTGTTTTAAAAAAAAATGTTATTTAAGGGGCGAGGGGGCTGCATTCCCCCCTCCCCAAGGCTTATTCGGCCCTGTGGACCCCATCCCTCAGGGCCTTTCTTTCATGAAGGTCGTGGGGGCCTGCATGGCCTCCTCCCCAAGCCTGATTAATCCCAGAGGACCCAACTCCCCGGGCCACTTTTTGTGTGCCCCCCTCTCCTAGCCTTATTAGGTTATGAGGACCCCATCTCCTTGGGCCTTTTTTAATGAAATGAGCTGAGTGGTCCCCCTCCACAAGCCTTGTTAGACCTTGGTGACCTATCCCCGAGGGCCACTTCTACAATTAAAGGGGAGGACCAAGCCTTATTTGGCCCTCGGGATCTCATCCCCCAAGGCTGTAATTTTAAATGAAAGGGGAGGGAGACTGCTTTGCCCCATCCCCGAGCCGTGTTAGGCTCTTGGTACCCCATCCCCCAGGGCCTTTTTTTAAAGAAAGGGGAGGGGGCCATGTGCCCCCAAAGCGTTGTTAGGTACTGGGGAACCCCATCTTCCAGGGCTGTTTATTTTAATTAAAGGGAAGTGAGCTTCATAGCCCCCCTTCCTGAGCCTTATTAGGCCCTGGGGACCGCATACTCCAGGGTCACTACTACAATGAAATGGGAGGCGGGTTACGGGCACCCAATCTTTTTCTGGCTCCAGGGACCTCATCCCCTGGTGCTCTCCCTGTACAAGGTGGGTGCTCTGGTGCCCACCCAGGGCACCCACCTTATACTAGTTTGGGTAGCAGAGGGAGCCCCAAGGACCCCGCTGCCCCGGTCAGCTCCCCACAAGCAGGAGGAGTTGACATTACTCCCACCTTGAGGGAGCAGCTACTAATGCTCCTCCCTTCCCAGTTAGAGCATTATTTTGATCTGTTTCCCTGCCCGCATCAGTGAAGGCAGATAAACAGATCAAAAGTCTGCTCCCTGCCAGTGGGAGCATTTTTTAAAACTCCCCCCATCTGGGAGCAGACTTTGTGTTTGATGTCACTTGGCAGGAGTTTAAAAAAATGCTCCTGTGAAGCAAGAGCAATCACAGGTTTCTCTACCGACCCTAGTAAGGGCAGGGAAACCGTTATGTCCCTGGTGTAGGATACCCAGTGCCTTTATCAACTCAGGGAGGGGGGCTGCGTGACCCCATCCCCTTATTAAATGATTTTGATCCTGTTAGTAGTGCCCCCCGGGCCTCTGATGGCTAGGGCATGGGGGCCGAGCATTGTTTCTTCAATGTGCCATCAGCTGAAATGTGTGGTACTGCAAGTTTCCACCCTGAACCCCACTTTATTTAATGCGTATGTCCGCCCATTGTCAGATTTCAGTTAATCTGGTTTTGCGACAGCATCCTATGCAGACGGTACTCAGTTGATTGTCTCCTTAACACCTAATACAGGCCTCATCTCTAAGAGTCGCAACAGTTGCCTAGAAAATGTGTCTAAATGGATGGCCTCTAGCTGTCTTAAACTTAGTGTAGAGGAAACAGAGGTCCTGGTGGTTGGCAATAAACCCGGACCCTGGGATCAAATCAGCTGGCCTCCCGCTTTAGTAAAGCATCCATCACCTAAGCAGGAATTAAAAACATAAGGATTACCTTAGACAGTCATCTCTCCATGAAAATGCTAACAAAACAGGTAGCTGGCAGCTGCTTTGGCCTCCCAAGAGCTTTAAGGAAGACTCTGAAATGGATCCCGATGAAGCTTAGAGGAATGGTTATTCAAGGACTGACCCTCTACCGTCTTGATGATGTTAATTCACTTTACTTGGGCAGTTCAATATCAGTCATAAAAAACTTCCATGGTATTCAGAATGCGGCTGCTCGAATACTTTTAGGTATTCCTGAAATGCAGTCAGCTAGAGCAGCTCTCAAATCTCTTCATTGGCTTCACATTAACTGTAGAGTACAAATCAAGGCACTCTGCAACACATATCAGGCAAAATATAAAGGGGGCCCACAGGTTCTACAGCAGTTGAGCAGCCCCCACTTGGCCAACAGAGCTCTGAGGTCCAATACTTGGGCCTCCTTACTGCCCTCATAGTTATAAGAGCTAGAAGTGGAGGCCGCTCTTCTTCTTATCTTGTTTCCAAACTCTGGAATTCTTTGCCTATCAACTTGAGATTTGCGAAAATTTCCTGAACTTTAGAATGGCATTAGCGACCCATCTTTTCCCCTAGTCCCCTTAGGTACTCGTTCTCTAGCTAGTCTAGAAAGTGCTGGGAATCCCTGGTAGGGATGAAATGCGCTTTATAAATCTAGCAAATAGAATCTGGCTATGGTCACTGAGTAAGCCCTAACCGGTACGCAGTAGGCACTCCCATTTTAAATGGAACACCTGCAGTAAGAGTGCCTGGAGGGGTCAATTATGTGCAGGAATACAGAAGATCAGTACAATCTATTCAGGAACCTAAAGTGAAGCAATTTGTGCCTATAGTTTATAGACATTGTATTAGTTTGTGTGCAACAATGTTTCCACATCTCTCCCTGTACTGGCATATCAATGTTCAACTCCCATTTCCTTAGAGCGTTACAATCGAGTTCATTAGAGCAGTCCGTTTACAATCCATACAGGCTGAAAACTCAACCCCTATTATCTGGGGTAGGAATCATATGAGTAAGTTTTGTGAACTCTATAGACTCCTCTGGAAATGAGGGCCAGTGCGAGAATACAACATGTTGTACTCCAGGAAGGCAATATCTTCAATCTCCTGAAACTGTTTCAGCATCAAAAATTTGCCATCGGCAAATAGTTGACTTAGCCATCTGAGGCCTGCTTTCTCAAGACTGCAAACGGGTCCCCAACATCTAGCGCCGGACAGAAGTCCTGATTTTTGATAAGTTGCACGACTGGAGAGCCATTTTGCTGTGAACCGGCAGCCCTAATAATTGTCCAAAACAGCCAATTTGTACAACAGACTGTATCAAGTGTACTTTCCTGGGTATTGGAACTGCAAAGCAAGTTCTACTGTCACCTTTGTCAATCTGATCTCTTTCAATCAGGAGGTGCGGCAAATGACACTTAGGGGCTCATTAGGATGACGGTGTGTCCGCCCGTCATCCTACCGGTGAATGGGACCACCCGCCATAAGGCGGGGGTCCCGTTGTACACATTAGGATGCGCCCGCCACAGTGGCGGGCATTTCGCCGCCGCAATGCTAAAAACGCACGTTGTGCATTTCAATGCACAACATGACAGGCACCGCGAGGTGCCTGTCATGTTGTGCATTGAAATGCAGGGGGTACCATAGGTACCATCCATGTGCACCCCCCGGAGTCCCTGGGGGCCACAACGGGCCCCCGCAGGGGGACTCCTCATGCCTTTCCGTGGCGATGGAAAGGCATTCACAAATGCCCATCCTAATTTGGCTGGCGGTGTCTGATAGACACCGCCACCATATACAACCCTTTTCCGCCCCCGGTTGCCTAGCGACCGGGGCGGAAAAGCGGCGGATGGTATTTCCATCCGCCGTGGTCCCCCCGCCATAGAAATATAGCGGGGGGTAAATGGGTGTCGGGCGGGCTAGGATGTCGGGCGGATCGCCACCGCCTGCATGGCAGTGGCGATCTGCCCGACATCCTAATGGGCCCCTTAGTGTCAAGCCAGTAGATTGCATAATGGCAGGGCCCTACTTTGGACTCAAACTAGCCCTGGCATCCAGCTCGACCGGCCCCGTGGTGTGGGTGGGGCACTGCTTCAAAACAGGCCCCCAGTAACAAAAGGGACCCCCACTGCTCCAAACCCGGCCCCCACCCTTCGTGCCCACCAGGAATCTGATCTGTCAATCTGATCTCTTTCAATCAGGAGGTGCGGCAAATGACACTTAGGGGCTCATTAGAATGACGGGCGGACCGTGTCCGCTCGTCATCCTACCAGTGAATGGCACCACCCGCCATAAGGGCGGGGCTCCCGTTGTACACATTAGGATGCGCCCGCCACAGTGGCGGGCGCTTCCCGCATTTTTAGCATTGCGGCGGGCGGTGCTTAAAGCACCGCTCGCCGCAATGCTAAAAATGCACGTTGTGCATTTCAATGCACAACATGACAGGCACCACGAGGTGCCTGTCATGTTGTGCATTGAAATGAAGGGGGTACCATAGGTACCCCCCCATGTGCACGCCCCAGCCCCCGGAGTCCCTGGGGGCTGCAACGGGCCCCCGCAGGGGGACTCTGCATGCCTTTCTGTGGCTGCATTGCCGCCACGGAAAGGCGTTCACAAATGCCCATCCTAATATGGCTGGCGGTATCTGATAGACACCGCCACCATATACAACTCTTTTCCGCCCCGGTTGCCTTGCGACTTGGGCGGAAAAGCAGCAGACGGTATTTCCGTCCGCCGCGGTGCGTCCGCCATAGTAATATGGCGGGGGGAAATGGGTGGCGGGTGGTCTAGGATGTTGGGCGGATCGCCATCCTAATGGGCCCTTTAGTGTCAAGCCAGTAGATTGCATAACGGCAGGGCCCTACTGGGGACACAAACTAGACAAGGCATCCAGCTTGACCGGCACTGGGGTGTGGGTGGGGCACTGCTGCAAAACAGGCCCCCAGTAACAAAAGGGACCCCCACTGCTCCAAACCCAGCCCCCACCCTTCGCGCCCACCAGGAAAAGACCTGGTGCACGTTGTGGCCAGTCCTGCCCTCCGTAATGGGATTGTGCTGCATGGTAATATCCCTCTAGGTCTGGTACCACAAACCCATCTTTTTCATATGGCAGAATAAGGGTGTCCCAGTTCAGTCTGGGATTGCCTATCCTCCACACCAATTTGGTCAACAAGGATCGGGTAAATAAATGGAATTTGGGCAACACCAACATTTTTATCACAGCAATTCTGCCAGCCATAAATAATGGCTGTGTTATCCACCACATGACTTTTCCACTTTATTTTTTGATTGCTGGGCCATAATTTTCTCGGATTACCAGTTGTTCATGAATGTGCCCAAGTATTTGACATATTCCTCGCACCAGTGGAGAGGATAATCGGTGAGCAGCAAAGTAGTTGCATCTGTGAGGGGGGAACATATTTGATTTTTTCTCCAATTAATTTGTATTCTCGACAGCCACAAAATCTCACTATTTTCCATGATACAGATTCCAGATTAGTCTCTGGCTTTCTCATAAATATCATACCATTGTCTGCATACATTGATAATAACACTCTATTTATCAGCATGCAGGACTTGGCCTTCTCTGTAGGTGCACTCTCAAACGTTTCCCTTCACCTCTTCCATTTTCTGAACTCTTTTAGGACTCTGTGCACTTTACCACTTCTAACCAGTGCTAACAAACTTTTGCTCACTCCTTAAACATGGTAAAATTGGCCTGCACCTGATGAGCACATTTAATTTACTTATAAGTCCCTAGTGAAGTGGTACAGGGCAGGTAAATTAAATGCTGCTAGTGCGCGTGCAGCACTGACTATGCCACCCACTAAATTAGCCTTTTAAAACATGCCTCAGGCCTGCCATTGCAGCCTGTGTAAAGGTTTAAACTGCCATTTGTACCTGGCAAAATATATTACAATAACTCGTCACAGGCTATGAATAAGAACCGTTAACCAGCTAAATATAGGCAGAAGCACAAGGCTAGAGCATAGACAAAAGCACTGGTGAAAATGGAAGGCTTTTTTCTCAACCATGCCCTCACTTTTGATTCCAGCTGCAGAGCTGAGGCTCTTGTAACTTTCTTGTCACTGAGTCAAAAGCCGGATAAGCATTTCTGCAAGACAGCTCAACTGCTGTGCTGGAAGAAAACAGTTGCCATGATCTCTGTTTGAATTTTGAGTGCCTCGCGAAGAGGAGAAGAGAGAGACATAAAATAATGCTCCTGCTGTCTTTAGTTAAAACAACGAGCATTGGCAAAGCCAATAAGTCTCAGCAATCTGAGAGCTCTTGGTGTGGTCAATGTCTTTTAGCCATGTGTTAATGAGTGGAGTGGATGTATGTTGTGTGAAGTTGAAATATGTATAGGGTAAATATGTGGCATGGTGCAGAGTGTAATTATGCGGAGTTCAGTTTTGTTGCATTGCGTGGATTTACGTGAAGTGGTATTGTGTGGCATTGAGCGGCTGGAATTATGTGGCATGATGTTCATTCATATTGTGTGGTTTGCAATTATGAGCTGTTGAAGGAATTATATGGGTTAGAGTGGAATTGTTTGTTGTGGAATTCTTCTGTGTGGAATGGTGGCATTGAGTGGAGTTATGCCTAGCAGAATTATGTGGAATTTTGTGCGGTGGAATTAGGTTGATAGTAATTATGTGGTATTGAGTCTAGCAGAATTATGTGGAGTCATATTATGTGTAATGGAGTATAATTATGTGGAGTGGTATTGTGTTTAGTGGAGTGGTATGGAGGAAGTGTAATTATGGTGTTGAATTATGTGGCATGTTGTGGAATTATGTGGTGTAAATTGGATGTTTTTGGTGTGTAGTAGAATTATGTGTTGTGGAGTTATTTGGTTTGGTGGGGAATTATGTGAATTGAATTGCAATTGTGTCAAGTTGAAGTCTGTGGCATGGAACTGTGTGGTGCTGAGGGGAATTATGTGGCGAGTACAGTGCATTTATCTGGAGAGTTCATATTTGGCGTGGAGTGAATTTATGTGGAGTGTAATTATGTCATGTGGAGTGTAATTATGTGGAGTTGTATTATGTGGTGTGCAGTGCTATTATGTGGAGTCTTATGTGGAGTGGAATTATGTTGTGTGAATTTGTGTGTGTTGAATTGCATGGTGTGGAATTGGGTGGCATTATGTAGAATGATGTGTTGTGGTGTAGAGTGTAATTATGTGGAGTGAAATTATTTTGACATAGTGCAGAGTTTAATTTTGTGGAGTTGAATTATGTGTTTTGGAGCAGAGTGGATATATGTGTAGTGGAATTATGTGGCATGGAGTGGAATTGTGTCTAGTGGAATTATCTGGAGTTGAATTGTGTTTCATGGAATGTAAATGTGTATTGGATTGAAGGGTCAAGTGGTGACGTGGAATTATGTAGTTTAGAGCAGAGTGGAAATATGTAGAATTACATTGGTTGGATTGCAATTATGTGGCAAGGAGTGGAATGATGTGGAGGGGAATTGAATTGCATGGTGTGGAATTGTGAGATGCTGAAATGTGTTGAATGTAGTGGTATTATGAGATGTGGATTTGTTTGTTGTGCAATTGCATGACAATTATGTGGCGTTGAGTTTAATTATGTGGAGTTTAATTATAGGGAATGGAACTATGTGCTATTGGGTGGGGTTGAATTATGTGTAGTGGAAATATGTGGTATGCAGTAGAATAATGTGGATTAGGCAGGGGCAGGGTGGTGCAGGGCAAAGAAGAATGAGGGATGGCACAGGAGGGGATGGATTCAAATGTAAGCTTCTCAGTGCCAAAATAGATACCATCAGCAATGTAACATGTTTATCAGCCATTTAATATCTGCAAGCTATCCAGGGGAGACGATGTGGTGTGACGGCCAAAGCTGCCAACTCTGGAGCTGGGTTACCTGGTTGGAGTCTCATCACCAGCCCAACAATTTGTGACTCTGAGCAAATCACTTCATCTTCCCATGCCTAAAAATAATGAATATTTACTTTTTCTTCTTCTCCCAGGCAGCAGAGCGTGTTTGCCCAATATCAAAGTACTAAAATAGGTATTTATGACTTTTGTGTTGCAAGAGCTTGCATGTTGCTTTTGTTATATTTGTTGTCTGGTTCCATGGAAAAACCTTAAGATTATACAACTAAATTGAACATGTCATGCATTTATTTGTTGACATATTTCTCCATACAACTTTCAAGAAGATGTCAATTGTTTTACGGAGAAATGTATTGTCTTGCTTCCCTGTTTGAAGTCCCTGAAGGCAGAGCTTCCCAGTATAAAAATAAATTACGTCAGAGTTTGCACTGGGAAGCTCTGCCTTTGGGGACTTCAAACACTGAAGCAGGATCTGAAGTCTGATATGTGCTGGCAAGCCAGGGGAGGGGATATAGCGTAACAGCCAAAGCTAGCAACTTTGGAGCTAGGAGACAGGTTCAACATGGTCTGGGACTACCGACCACCCCCTCCCTAACATGCCAACCCCACATACAATCCCCGTAATAATTTAGCCAGGCGAGGGATTTCTTTGGAAGGCAGGGGGTCTGCGACCCCCTGGCCGTATTTATTAAAATATGAAAACAAAAATAAAAATTGGTGAAATAAACATTATTTACATGATTATTAAATGCAAAATTCTGACATTAGATTTACAGCAAGGTAGACAGGTATGAAGGGCTAACCTTAACAAATGTCTAATACAGCATGTTCCTAACCAAATCTAACATCCAGTTTATCAATTTTGCATTCAAAAATTCTGAGGCCTACAGCAAGGTCGCTAACCGGTGTTAGATCCTTTCCAGGTGCGCACTCACGTCCGAGTGCGCATGGGCAACAAGGGCCCGGTTACCGGGAGAGTACGTACCTCTCCTGGTTACCCTCGTACGCACCGTGAACTCCATTTAACCATAACAGGAGGGCCCTAAACTCACGCCATTTGATGACGTCATAGTGTATGTGCGGGGTGGCTACCTGCCTGAGGAAAGCGTGTACTCCCTCCCCCGCACCCTTCCAAGCAAGCGTATATCCTGCCCCTGAAGTTCTGGGAGAGACCAATGGCCCCTCCCCCTGGGCGACCCCATTAACATCCTGTGGTTCTGGGCAAATCACTTAATCTTATGCCTACACAAAATGAATGTATCCTTATGAAAAGCACTCCAAAACCTTCGGTCGAGTTCGTGCTATCTAACAGCTGCAAAAAAAAAAAAAGGCACAGGATGGGACAGAGGCACCTGGCCTCCCATGTCATGTATTGTGCTGTGTGGGGCACAGTAATTGAAGGGAGAGCATGGAAATGAGAGAGGGAGGGGGACATGTAAACACAGACAACGCAGATGACAGAGACAGCTATGAAAAGATGCACTCTCCCAAAAGCACGAGCAGCTTAAGGACACAAGTACTAGGGCCATGCTCCTGAAGAGGTTCATATGCTTAAAGAGACAGCTAAAAAGTACTTACAGAAGCATTTAGCTGCAGCGAGTGGAAGGACACTGGCCCTTGGGCCAGGCTCCACAGTATGGTGATGGAGGCAAGGAGGCGGCGCTGACTCAGAAGGAAACGAGAGTGACATGGGACCCATGTGGGAGCCAGCCAATGCTAAGTAAAGTGATGTGGGAGCCCGTGGGAGCCAGCCAATGGTCAGTAAAGGTAAGTAACGGACTCTAAGACCTTTTAAATATTCTTTTTTTTGCTTTTAATACAAATGATTTCATAAGCACAGCACAAGTGCAGTGCAGGTGAAACCTAAAAATACTTTATTTCCACTAGGATCTTGAACTGACCGTTTACAAAAGCAAAAAATCAAAGAAAGCATGTGATAACAGGCCAGTCCACTTCAGTTGTTATGTTATGTTATGTTATACAGGTTTTTTGTATAGCGTGCGGCTACTCGAAAGAGTGTCCCGACGCTTTAAATTGCACACTAATCTCATAACACAACAGGGGAAATGAACAGAAACAGAAAAAAGAGGAAAACTAATAGGACCTGAAACTAAGAAGTAAAAAGCCAAGTTTTAAGCCCCTTCCTAAAGGCCAACAAGTTGGGAGTGCTGCGCAGGGACACAGGCAGTTTGTTCCACAACTGAGGCGCTAATAATTTAAAGGAGCGACCACCGATGCGAGCTCTCTTCACGCGGGGCACTACAGCAAGAAAAAAGGCTTCAGACCTAAGCGACCTGGCAGGACGGTAAAAGGACAGCCTTTTCTGAAGATATTTTGCTCCGGAGGTGTGCAAGGCTTTGTGTGCCAGGGTGAGAGTTTTAAAAACTATCCGCTTCCGGACAGGAAGCCAGTGCAGAGCCTCCAAGAGGCCCGAGGCTCTGGCACGGCGGGATAGTCCAAAGATAGCACGTGCTGCCGAATTCTGAACAACCTGTAATCGTTGAAGCAGGTATTCTGGCAGGCCGAGATAGAGGACGTTGGCATAGTCTATTCTCGAGCCTATAATCGCCTGCACCGTGATCTTCCTGTGTTCCTCCGATAACAAGGGAAGGAACTTGCGAAGCATCCGGAGTAAGCCAAAACAGGTGCCAGTGAGACCGATTATCTGCGAGCGAAGTGTGAGGCCATTGTCGATCTTAATCCCAAGGTTTTTAGCTACCTGGGACGAACTTGCTGGTGGAAACAAGTTCTCAGGCCACCACTCTTGCCAATCCGGGTCCGAACTGCACCCAAAAAAGAGGACCTCGGATTTATCCGAGTTGCACTTGAGGCTGTTATGATGGAACCACTGAAACACAGCCTCAAGGCAACCCTGGATCCTACCTCCATCGAAGTCCGCACCCCTCTCACAGGTGAAGAGGAGCTGGGTGTCATCGGCGTAAGAAACGATCTGGGCCCCGAAGGACTCCGCCAGAGCCGCCAGAGGGGTCATGAAGATATTGAATAGAGTTGGGCTCAGAACGGAGCCCTGAGGAACTCCGACACCCAATGGCGACATCTCGGCGGAGCAAGCAGAAGCCCAGACCGTTTGTCGCCGGCCTGCCAGGAAAGATCGAAACCACTGGAGCACCGTCCCTCGAAGACCGATCTCTGAGAGTCTAGCCAACAGATCCTCATGAGGGACGGTGTCAAAGGCCGCCGACAGGTCTAACATCACCAGCATCACTCTCCCACCCGAATCCAGCACCTCCTTTATCGCCTCCGAGACTTCCAGGAGGGCTGTTTCGGTGCTAAGATTGGCGCGGAAACCCGACTGGGTAGGGTGCAGTAGGTCGTGGGACTCCAGGTAATCGGCAAGCACCTTATGCACGTGCTTTTCAATGACCTTTGCAAAAGCCGGCAGGAGCGAGATAGGTCTATAATTCGCTAACACCTCCACATCCAGACCAGGCTTTTTTAGCAGGGGAATAATCATTGCCTGCTTCCAGGACTGGGGAACCACACCCTGTGCAAGAGAGCAGTTCAACAGGGGGTTCACGAGTGGATTAATGACCGCTGCCATTTTAGCCAGAAATTTTGCGGGGCAAGCATCCCGAGGGGAACCTGACTTTAGTCCCGCCATCAGGTCAAAAGAAGCTGACAGCGAGAGAGGAGGAAAAGCTGCCCAAGGCCACCCCGGCGTTCGGTCGGGTAACAACGGCATTCTCCGCCCGACCTGACACCTTAGACTCCAGCACAAGGAAGGAGTCCTGGATGCGCTGGATCTTAGAGGTGAAAAAGTCCGCAATCGCCCTGACCCAAGGTGCAGGAGGGGGGGTCTGGACAGGTGCTGCGCGAGAGGTTGTAAACTCCCGCACAATGGCGAAAAGCTCCTTACAGGAGTTGGACGCGGCTTCAATTTTTCTAGCGAAATAAGCCTTCTTCTCCGCGAGGATGTTCCAATGGTACGCTTTCGCCAGAGACCTGTAGGTGAGTTTCGCCGTCGCGTCGTATTTCACGCGCCATGCTCTTTCCGCTACCTTGCATTGCCGACGGGAGGCCGCCAATGCTTCCGTAAACCAAGGGGCAGAAGCACCTTTTCCGGGTTTGCGGAGAGGTCTCAGAGGAGCAAGATCATTAAGCCTCTCTGAGAGCCAGACCTGCAGACGCTCCACATCCTCCTCTAAATTCCCCGTTAAAGCACAGGGGTGATCGGTGCAGGACTGTGCCAACAATTCCGGAGTAATCCGGTGAAGTGCCCTGAAACCCACGGAGGTCTGCCGGGGGACACCGGAAGGCTTCCCAGCTACTGAGAAATAAAATTTCACCAGCCTGTGGTCAGACCAAAGCACCTGGGTGGGGGCCAACATCTCTATAGGAATCGTAGAGAAGGTCAAATCAAGGGTATGTCCCTTCTCATGGGTCGGCCCGACATGATAGGGAACCAGGCCCATAGGGGCTGTGACCTCCAACATTTTCATCGCATCGGCGTCCGTTACCACGTCCATATGGACGTTGAAATCCCCGGCGACAATGCAATGCTCTGATGTAAGTAACAAAGAAGAGGTCACCGACTGGAACTCTTCAAAAAACGAGCCCGTGGGCCCCGGCGGCCGATAGACTAGGAGACCCTTCATCGATTGGTGTGGTGACAAGACAATGGCGAAAGCAAGGGATTCACAATCCTTGATCGCGTCCGATGGGATGATGGTACAGGTGGCCATTTTGTTGGCTATTAATGCCACCCCACCTTCACGCCCCTTCGGCCTATCCCGCCTGAAGATGTTGTACTCGGGCGGGATAGCAGAGGCAATATCTGGGTTGGACGCCTCGCCGAGCCACGTCTCGGTGAGCATTAGGAACAGGGGTTTTTCTGACTCTAGCAAATCAAAAATATCCAGGGCGTGCCGACCAAGAGATCTAGTGTTGAGCAGTAGGCCCAGATGTTTAGCGCTAGCCGCCGCCTTCTGTGGCGCATCGCCAAGATGTTTCTGCGGGCGCCAGCCACACTCCGGGCAGCAATGCTTGCCCTTGTGGCGAGCAGGAAAAACCGTCCGGCAGAGACCATTTATGTACTGCCAAGACAGAAGTTCCGAACCCGAGTAGTGTAACATGATGCTCATGAATACAGACTAACTCGAGCCCAAAGGCCACGTCCTGCCAGTTGTGAGCTGTCTTGCACTGTGAGAGATGGCATTTTACCTGATCACATTCTTCTGTTCACCTACAAAGAAGTGCACTTTATTGCCAGGGTTTGTGGTCTATACACTGAAAAATGCCAATATTTTATCTTTTCCACTGCATTTGTATTTCTTAGTCATCCTTATGTGTCTAAATTACATCTTCAGGTTACAATAATTCAAAGCCAATGGTACCTATTTGCAGTAAAAAGAATCATATTTTGTGCTGTACATTAAAACTAAAACTGGTTTATATGCCTGTTCTAAGCATCCTACTTACTAGGAGGCTCCCGTACTATTCCGTCCCACACTGCCATAGTCAAGAAACGATGATACTGGAAACTGGAGATAAGTGAAAAGAAAAACAAGGCAACAGTTCTTCGCCATCTATGGACCCAAGTTCTGGAACTGCATCCGATTATATTTCAGAACTATCCCACCCCTGCTCCATTATATAAGACAGCCACACAACTCTTATTCTTAAGAAACAGCTACCCCTCTAGTCTAAGCCCATGTCGACCGTGTCTTTGCCTATCACCATACCTAGCGCTCTGTTGTCTTGCTGCTAGGTTTGCGCTACAATACCTTATCTATCCATTAATGATGCTCTATTACAATTATATTGTATGGTAATATTTTTAAATTATATTTGTATTGCGCGTAGATGGTGCCACAGTGAGGCGAGGCATTTTTTTGTTGTGCCATATACATAAAGTTGAAAAAAAAAACATTAACCATCGCACATGTTTATAAACGTAAGGCCTATTGGCTTTGCCAACTCTCGTCTTTAAATTCAAATGTCACACATTATTTTATGCGTTTAGGGGGCTTTTCTGCAATTTGGGGTTGACTGATTGAGAGAAGTCCGCTTGGGTATGCAAGCCAATTACACTGCCACAGGCATTTCAACCTGCTACTTGCTGGAAAGAACAGAACGTTTTATAGATTATTTGTTGCTAAAATGCATCTGATGAGGTTAATAAACAGAGCCTGATGTCCTTTTTGCATCGTCTGTTGATGTGCTTTTGGCTGCAGCTTCAAGATACAGGAAATACAAACCATTTATTAAAAGGAGTCAAACCCTGGTACCTCCTCCCAGCTTCACCAGTTTCTCCATTAGCCCAGCCCATGGGGCCCCCACCTAGCAGCAGGCAGCCAGAAACTACTCAGGATGCGGCCGTGTTTTGCGGAGGGAATCAGCAGAAAATGAATGATCTTGGTATGGTAATGCCTCATGCTCGCCATATGAGATATTTATCAGCTGGCAAAGCAATGCACATAACATTTGACAGAGCTAATGTTTCAAAAGAGTGAGCTGGTAGATTCATGAGGCACGTCCCCATGCTAAACCTAGTGAAAGAGATGTGCTGACTTATCGGGGCTTTAAATTCGACAAGGAGTGATTCATTTTAATATAAATTTACATTTCCACTGCAGCAGGGGCATTTTAAAGAGTATGGGGGTGTGGAGGTATGGAGAGCTGGCAGAGGATCATGTGTGAGTATATTCAACCATCACTAGTTTTTCGGCCAAACCACTAAGCATTCTGGGACTTGTAGGCTTGCACATATACTGGTAAGAATGAAACTCTAAATTACGGCTGGACGGTAACACTTGTCTTTGAATCTAATACTATCTGGACGTGACCATCATGACATGGGTGTGGTTCACTTGGCATGTTCTCCATAGGGCTGAGCTGCACAGCTCCATGGACAACGTGCCGAGGCTCCCAGGCACTGCCTGAGCGTCCAAACAGGATACTCGGACCAATCACGATGCTGCTTTTGTAGCGTCGTGATTGGCTGGGAGAGTCCAGAAGCCTGGGTGCTTCCAGCAGACTGAGGATGGAAGAGAGGCGTGCAGCGGCTGGAGTGGTGTGTGACGACACAGCGGACAGGATACGTTTTAAAATTTTAATTTTTACCTTAAACCGCACCCCCGTTCTGAGGCAGTTGCCACTGTTGGCACAGCAGCTTCAGAGCACCTTGTTGATATTTACATATTACTTATTTCAAGTATTTCTTTTTACGACAATGAGTGATTTTACCAGAAACACTTGTTTGTCACGTGCCAAAGGGAGTAGTAGAGCTCAGGTCTCTTATTTGTGCTCTTGAGAGGTTGTTCCTACAGACTCTCCCCAGATCAATGCCATCTCAGACAATGCTGCCCACACTGTGATACCAATGACTGTGATCTCCCCAGACTATAAAGCCATCTTGATCATCGTTTACCAAACTGTGGGATGCAACTGACTGGTGGGTTGAGAGACAATATTTGGTGGATCGCAAAAGTCCTAGTATATGTAAGAAATCAGATTTATGAGCCCCAGGAACTTTCTTTGGCTTGTGTTACAAACAATAAAATGCTCCCTCTTCCCCAATCCTAATTGTCAAAATACTTTGTTTACGAAGTGTATGCAATATTATGAATTATATTGCTTGAAGATGGTGAGATGTGAAGATGTGTTAATATGTTAGCGGTTAGAGCTTCCCAATATGTTTTTGCACAGTTGGAGCAGATACTTATTGTTCAGTAAGAGAAGAGCAATACTTGCAACCTCACATGGCTACTGCACTGCCAAATTCAACATGGGTGACAGTGACTGACATATTTTAAAGGGCGAGGTCTTATCAATCGAGGCCCCCGAGACAGACAAAGTGACTGGTCCAAGGGGAGCCAAGGCGTAAATAGCCGGACACCAACTCTCTTGGAACAACCATCAGGCAGATTCACAGAAGTTCTCTCTGTTAAGGAGCTTATCTTCACAGGGCTCAAAAAGGACAAGATGTACCCAGAGCCAAAGTTCATGTATGAGCAGTAAATAGGAAAGTTGTAGCAAGTCACCAACCCTTTGGGCAAGTTAGTGGCAGTGGCGGCTCCTCTGCTAAGGTAGAGAACCGTCGCCCCACGGCTTTTTTGCAGTGAAACAAAGGGAAAATAAAATGAAATTAACTTGTGTTATTATAATTTTATTTTCTCCTACTTACTCAGCTTTGCATGAGGGAGCAGGGGCAAGGGAGGAGTGGTAGACAGCACCCTCCTAAATGTGCAAAGACTGCTTGGCCGGCCCTTTTGGGCCACCCAAAACAGTCTTGCGCACGTCCCATGCTCAGACTACGTGGAGAACATGCCCAGGTCTCCAGTCAGCGTCTGAGTGCCGATACACGGTGCTCAGACCAATCACAATGCGGCTAAGGCAGCGTTGTGATTGGCTGACTGGGGGCATGGGTGTGCTTCCTGTGGCCAAGCGAGAGAGGACTATAGAGGAGAGACGCAGTAAGGAGGCAGCGAAAAGGCAAGTTTTTATTACAATTTGTTATACCCGCTACCCCCTGTGTCCTAAAGCATAACATCAAAGAGTAATAGGGGAGCAGGGTTGGGTTTGGATAATATATGTCATGTCCCTGTAATATGCATAGGTCATGGGCTAGGGGGTGTTCCTTCTTCTGTACAGGTTGATACCAGCCAGACCCACAGAGAAAGGGATGACACCTAATGGAAGCTCAGAGTGCACCAAAGCAGAAACAAAGGGTTGCTTTCGTGTTAGAGGATACACGCTTGTGCTTTGCCTCCAAAAATATTATCAACACTTGGTTTTAGCCTTCTTAGAGAACGCCATCATTCTGCAGCATCTCCAGTGTCCCTTTGGAATTCTAGTCGCAATACACATTGAAAGAATATTAAATGGCAAACTAAATTTATTGAGAACATCCCTATGTGTGACTTTATTTGCAGAACTATTGGAAAAACTCACTTAAAGCTTGGAACAAAACATAGATGCAATAAAACAGAGCCGCCATTTTGTTCTTTTCTGTCTCGCCACTAATATGTCTCCGTCTAGCCTGCTGGCACCACCATCTGAAAGATTGTTTTCAGCAGGGAGTAATTTATTTGAACAGTGTCGGGGACTCTGTATGTGTGGGAAATATCAATAGGACGCGATGCAGCAGCTCTTCCTTTGAGCAATCGCCTAAATATGCCAATCAGCAAGTTCTCATATTGGAACATTTATCACAAACCTCTCAAATATTTCCATATATTATATTAGGTAACAGTATAAATCGTCCTTAATGGAGAACTTCAACCAATCAATATTACCGTCCTGTATCTATTTATAAATATACCGTCATCATAATGAAGACATAAAAAACGATAAATTTAACTAAGTACCAACAAATCTTAATATATATTGTCAGCGAAATCCTACTCATTACAACACACTAGTCAGCATAAAATAGAGGGGTTCTCTGACAAAAGCACACATTCTGTTTTAATAGTCTGGCTAGCAATAGGTAAAGTGCATTACACCTTTACACCTTTTATTATTAAAACCTTTATTATTTATTGTTTTGTAGTATTGAACTCCTTTTATAGTATTGAACTCAAGATGACATAAGAATATCCTCGCTCTTCCTCACTCGCCCTTCGTATTAGTGACTCTTCATAAGTTTTTGGACTTCTGGTCCTTGCACCAGTGCTTAACTGTCCCCAGTGGTTTCAGATGTGGCTGGCCCACTGGCACTCAATTTTTAGAGAATGAGACTTAATTTTCCTCATCAGACTTTCACCTAGAGCAAGAGAGAGAAACACACCAAAGGAGGAAGGAAAGAGAAAGCAAGAGTGAGATCAAGAGGGAGGAAGTGTCTGGTGGTGGATGAAAGAGGCATGAGAAGTAATCAAGACGCAGAATTGGTATTCAGCACCCAGATGTTCATAGTGCTGAATGCAGACGTATGAGCAAATCTTTGCACCTTGGCACTTATTGTTTTACAAATTAAGCCTTGCCAGCACCATATTTTACTTATTATCATGCTTTACATTGAGAGAAATTTAATTAGTAGATGTTACAGGAACTTAATAATGGGCAGCCCTTAGTTTCTGAAGCTCCAAACCAACCATTCTAGGAAAGGGTCAGAGATTAAAGAAGCAAGTGGCACATACTAGGCTATTGGACAGAAGGCCCCAACATAGCACCAGAAGGAATAATTGTCTTTCACTTCCCTTTAAGAGCATCTAATGTCCATTTAAAGGAATAGCTAAGAAGAGTCCAAATACAATGAATATCTATTATAGGTCATTGCATTTATATAGCACTTTCCACACACTAGGGATGCACTAAAGTGCAGTTACCTCACCCTCAGAAGGCATGTATGTGTGGACATTGGTGAAGTCTGTATGTAAGAATGTGGGGGAAGTGTTAGGTGTTCTACATACGTGAAATTGTTCCAGAGGTTCATGTGCTTCAGTTTTGTTCCTGGAGATTTTAGAAGCATAAAGCAGCATTGCATGTCAAGGAAGACGTGTAAAGAGGCTATACAGGGCTTCAGCATTGCAAAGCGATGGTCCAGGCATGACTTATTTGTCTAGGTAAAAGAGAACACTGATTTTATTTATGACATAAGATATGTTTCTGTTATGACGCACTGGATCAGTTTTCATATTTTGAGAACCCGGGGAAGAGATGCTTCAGGGACATGGCCATTTTGCTCTTTGGCCCCTTTTGATGCTCTAAGAACATGCTCAGTCTCTACCCAGTGATCTACTCACCATTTCGCAATCGTTCTAATGGGTGCATAGGACCTGATGAAGCAACCCATAAAAGAAGCTGGTGTAAGATCTGTGTAATAAATGCAGATGCAAGACTTCAGTCTCAACTAAAGTTTTCTTCACACTTCTCTGATTTTCCTCTCACCGTCACACGCAGTTCCCCCAAGGTGCTAAAGCTTTGAGCACTTATACTCACAAACTCCCCATCTGCAGAATATTGTCAGAATATTGTAACTTAATTTTATTCTTTGCTTGAATGCTTTGCTGTCTATGAGCTGAAAGGTAGGTGCACATCCACCATTACCCTTTGAAATAAATGTCTGATTGTAAATCATTTTGATCACTATTTTGTATGTAATGGCAAGTTTGCTAAACGCATATTTGATTTGTTGTAATTATTATGTCCAGTTTAAAAAAATGCATATTAAAAATATATTATGATTTAAGTATCATAATAAACTTACCATAGTTGTCAATAAAACGATTGAATACATTCTTGTTTATACTGTTAAACATATTAGCAAAATACGTAGTAATCACCAGTTGGATTCATAAGGCCCCATAAACTCAGTTTAAAACGTAATGATCTACTTTGACTATGTGATATTAATAAAAAGTATCATACTTCAATTGTTTACTAAAACTGTGGCACAGCCAATACTTTCTTATACTACAAGGCAACTTTAACCATGCTGCCACCACTTTACATGTGGTAGATGTTAGACATGACAACTTGAGGGTGGCCTTCCCTGCAACATTTTTCTCTGTTTCCTCCACTTTTCTGTCCTCCTTATTGCGGTGTTTGGGACTCTGTGCACTTTACCACTGCTAACCAGTGCTAAAGTGCTTGCATTCCCTCCCCTAAACAAGGTTATATTGGCTCATTCCCAATTTACGTTTTTAATTTGGTTAGAAGTCCCTAGTAAAGTGTACTACATGTGCCAAGGGCCTGTCAATTAAATTGAACCAATGGGCCTGCAGCACTCGTGCTTCCAACTTAAGTAACCTTCTAATCATGTCTCAGGTCTGCAATTGCAGAGCCTGTATGTGCAGTTTATACTTTGCAACTGGATTCAAGCTAACCTGGCTTATGGGGGGTGTTATGCCAAAACCAGTCCCAGGATACTTTCTGGTCGAGGAAAGACCAGACTTGGAAGTTCAGTCTGGACTGTTCCCATGATGGATAGGGTCAAGGCTGATTTTCATATAGCTGGGGGTGAACTGGGGTGGCGAAGTGAGCTAAAGAATGATGATGGATTCAACACAGATCTGTGATTGGGGGTGAGTGTCTGAAAAGTTTCAGCGCTCCGTCCATCAACTCCTTGTGTTTGTTTTGTTCGCCCTAAGTTTGCAGGATGTGCCCAGACGTGGGTCCCTTGCTCACTTTGCCACTGGATTCAAGCTAGCCGGGCTGATGACGGGTATTACGCCAACACCAGTCCCAGGATGCTTGTTTTGCAGTCTAGGGAACACCTGGCTTGGCAGTTCAGGCTGTACTGTTCTCATTTTGCACAGGGTCAAGACTGATTTGCATATAGCTGGGTCTGAACTGGGGTGGCAAAGTGAGCCAAAAACAATGAAGGATTCAACCCAGATCTTTGACTGGGGGAGAGTGTCTGAAAAGTTTCAGAACTCCATCCATCATCTCCCTGTGTTTGCTTTGTACAATTTATACTGCCATTTTGACTTGTCAAGATAAACCTCTTGCAAGTCCTAAATATTCCCTTTTTATACCTAGAAGTCACGCCTAAGGAACGCCCTGGACAACCCAGAGGACAGGGTGCAATGCATTTAAAAGATAGGACAGGTACTTATCAGTTTTACATGCCATGGTAGTGAAAAACTCCCAAATTCATTTTTCACTAGAGAAATTCCTATGTCTCCTATAGGATAACATTGGGATACACTTTTTACATTTTAAAAACGTAATTTCCAATTGCGAAGAGATAGGCTTCTCAAGTTTGGTGTTTCTGTACTCACAATTTAAAATGACAATTTATGGTAAAGTTAGATTATAAATTGCCAGTCCGAAAATGCCACTTTTAGAAAGCTGTCATTTTCTTAATGTAGCCATTTGGTGCATGCTGCCTGTCTCAGATAAATGTCTGGGGAGGGTGCCAGCTGGGCTTTGTGTATACCCCATAGACACCCACACACAATGGGAGCTCAGGTGTGACTTGATAGGCCATACTTGGAGGATGGTAGGGAGGAGCTGGACACAGCCTCACACTTCCATCTGGATAGGATGTGTCCTGTCCCCACAAAAAAGCCTGCGTACCCCCTGTAGTGAGTCTGGAGCCAGGTCAGGAAGAGAGGACCTCTGTGCACTTCAAAATGCTCTCTTTGAAGGCTCCCCCACTTTAAAAGCACACTTGGGTATAGATACTGGACCTTTGAAACCACCCCTTTAGTGCACATGAGGACCTGTGACCACTCTGCCAGGAAGAACTGCTGTGCTGCTATAAGGACTGCTACTCTGCTGAACTGCTTTAGCTGGACTCCAGCCTTGCTGTGCAGCTCTGCTGCCTGCTGCTCTCTATGCTTAGGTGAGAAGGGCTGGACCTGCATCACATGAACCGAGAGTGACTCCAAGGGCTAGTTGACTGGCCTACTGATCTGAAGTCTAAGGAACATAAAAAATGTCCATCCATCCTACTTTAACACTTTGACTCTGCAATCTGTGAGTCTGTCTTGCCAAGTGGTGCCACCCCAGTCCTGGACCCTTGTGAGCAGGCCTAAGGTGTCTGCTCCAGCGAAACCAATTAATCATCTGCAGCAAGAGCAGAATTGACTCATCATTACTGAATCTGGAACAGAACCTGGGGCATCGCCCTCGGAACCAGTGCATGACCTTCGGAACCGCCAATCAGAACCAACGCATCATTGCCACTGCATGGAGAAAATCGACATTACCTTTACTGCGTGAAGAAACCCGGCACATCGTATTCGTAACTGCAACATCTCAGAACCAGCGCATCACCTTCGGAACCGATACACAGCCACTGTTGTATGGAGAAAATCAATGCTTCACTCCTACTTTGTGGGGAACACATCCTACATCTTCGTTGATGCACCCAGGATTAACCCCTTGTCTGCGGGGCTGATTCCCCTTCTGTGCTGGTGGGAGGGGAGGTGCGCACAGAGCCCCCGTGCTCGTGACAAGCTCGTCACGCTGCACGGTGGCACTCTGCTCATGACGAGCTGAGCTCATCACGGCCACACCCGTTTCTGTGGAACGTCCAGCACAGCGGGGGAATTAGTCCTACGGGCGAGCGTTGTGGCCGTTACATGGCCACCGTGGCTAGCATGGGAGGGGTTAAGTTACTTTTGTTCAGTGGGCAATCTTGAGTCCTATTGTCTGGCCCGTGCTACATCACTCTCTGCCTAAACTCTTGACTTTGTCCCAGTCCGGCGCAGCCAGATTTCTCAAGTAAACATTTATTGCTTCTAAGAGATATTTAACAGTTTATTCTTTAACCCCTTCGCTGCGGCGGCTATTCTGCCGCAGCGCTAAGGGGGAGGCAGGGCCGTGCGGCGGTCCCGTGCTCGTGATGGAACCGCTCCGTCACGTCCCTCGGGTGAGCTGTGCGTGTGACGGAACGGTTCCGTCACGGCCCCGCCCGCCCATTAGAACGTCAGCGCAGGCGCGGAATTCGCGGCGAGCGGGCCATGACAGAACCGTTCCGTCACCAGCACAGCCCACCCGAGGCTCGTGACTGAACGGTTCCGTCATGAGAAAGGGAGGGGTTAAAAAATTATATCTCAAGTTCTACTTATTGGAAAGTTGTCATTTTGGTCTTGTTTTATTTATTAAATTAAATATGTTTCTAATCTGGTGTGGAATCTTTTTGTGAAGTGTTTTCACTGTTTTACCGCTTGTAGTTATGCACAAATACTTTTCACATTGTCTCTATGTTAAGCCTGACTGCTCTGTGCCAATCTACCAGAGGGTGAACACAGAATAATTTAGGGATTTCCTGCTTGTTACCCTGACTAGGGTTGTGGTTACTTCCTTACAATGGCTAATGCCCTAGTCAACCAACAACCCAATTGCTATCAGTAGATTACTGAACTTAGTCCACATAAGTGTTTTAGATTCTATTGGGTTTTCAATATGTCTTATTGTTTATGCCAGTGAGCATCCCCACAACATTGCAGCATTCAGTGTAGTGTTTTGGTGGTTAAATAACTTCAAATCAGCCTTAATTTCTAGTTATAAATCATAAGCTTGATAGATGATTGAAAAATACTAATGATTAATGTGTAACTACAAAAAAGGATGTTAAATCTAAGGTTAGTAATCAGTTGGTTTGAAAGACATAATAGAACACCCACCTTTAGTACTAATCGCTTCATTATAAAGATGTCAACCCATGGAATTTGGTAAAATTCTACTCAGCTTAAAACACCAGCAGAGAGAACATATCTGAGTTTTAGCCCACAACCTCATCTTCAACCAATCTACAGACATTACAGTTTTAGAGGCGTATTAATCTGAAAGCCTAGCTGCCTTCTCCAAATGAGTCCCTCGATTTTGTAAATTGGTACCTTTAAGGTAGGGAGCTAAGCAGCTGCACCAAACAGTAAAATTGGAATCATTTTGGCATGGTAAAGAAGTACCAGAAGTTGTTAACTTCACTAACCACACATGAAATGTAAACTCTGAAGGCTATTAAACACCACAAATTTTAAGTGTTAATGGTCAGAATGTATTGACCCCATGTCAGATCATTATCAAATACAATTTCGTGTAAAATTTAATGATGAAACTCGTTTTAAAGCAACCCAAAATGTGCCACATAGTGCATAAATATGCTGAATTTAAACCTTAGCTTATTGTGATATGCATTTATACCCATAGTGTCAAATAACCATTAGAGTTTTAGAGCTAAACCAGCTCTAAGTAAATCATATGAATATTAAAACAGTGGGAGCGAAGAGAACCCCTTGTTGGATGCCCATATTGAATTGAACCCTATGTTGAGCAATAGATAAATCACATTTTTAAATCTGCACTCAAGTATTCAGATGGAAAGTAGTCAATATATAGAGAAGGTGTTGGTATTCACAAAGCTCAAACCTAGCTGGGTAGAAACATTATACACAGTAATATAAATTGAGTAGTTAAACAATGATCTTACATTTTACATATTTAGAAGTGTATTATATTTTAAACATATTTGCAATCCAAGCACATGTAGATTAAGTGTGTTGTCCAGAATGATAGAATTATCAGTCAAGTGGCAGAGCCCAGGTCTCCCTAGGTTCCAACATAGACAGAATCTGCTACCCATATGGGAATCTAAGGACAACATGCTACTCACAATTTAGGCAATTGAATGCCTTGGAGAAGTCAATAAAGGCACTGTACAGTAGTGTAACCTCTTTGTCTAAAGCACAACTGGCAATTAGAGCTAATTCCACACTTCAATGTATCAATGATGTTCCCTTTAGAATGCCCGTCAGGATTATTGGGAAGATACTACTAGCACCAAGCCAGTGCTGCATTTCCTCAACCAGAACAGCTTCCCGCTGAGCATTTCATGGACAGTGCTGAAGTAATCCCTGCAATATCATCCCAATGCCATCGGCTCCAAACAGCAGGCCATATCTTTTACCCTCAGCAAACTCGACTTTCCCTTTTGAGGTCGCTAAATTGAGCACCATTAAATTGGATACTAGTAATGACTGGTATTTACAACACTTAGATATGTCCTACATGCGAGATGAGGCACTGAATAAAAAACAAATTACCAATGTATTATTATTATTGTCATTATTAATAGTAATAGTGGTAGCAGTAGTAATAGCAGTATTTTACTATAATTATTTAGAATAATGTTGCCGTTATTATTGCCGTTATTATTATGATCTATTACATAATACATGGAAAGAAAGCTGTTATGCCATGTGAAAGAGCCACAAACCTTGCCAATACCGGAAGTGAGAACGCCATAAAGGACTGGAATTTGTTCCAGGTCTCGTGACTGAGCATCCATCAGTCTGTAAACGGTTCTGTTTATGGCTTCCATTGGCCTGGCCTGAAAACACATTTGCTGAGTGGCTTCCATAATGTGGCACAGGAATATTTGTCTATGACACATTATATTACAGAAATCCTGCATGTGGACCCCTTGGAATGAAGGTTATAGTCTTACTGTAATGCAGCTCAAACGAGCAGACTTCACTTAACGTAATACGTCTTAAAGTAAGTAATATGCACTCAGTGGCACATGACAAATGTGTTATTGCATACAACAAAGTACCCAAAGGGATATACATACTGAAACCTAGTTTAAAGAGTAATGGTAAATGAGCACCTAAATTTGTGTCTATGAGATTAAATGCAATGGATTCATGGCCGAACTGGCCCTAGGGGGCACCGGTCATTTTCCCGTTGGGCCGCCAGAGTGGGGCCTGTTATGGATCCCTGGGGGTCCGTTTTTGTTACCGGGGGCTGGTTGTGCAGCATAGCTACAGTGTTTTCCACATGCACACCCCTATCCCCCTTACCCCCGACCCCCCCACCACCACCACCCAGCAGCTGGTCCGACTTAATTACCAGGGCCAATTTGCATTCCCAGTCCTAAATGGATTGTGCCAATCTCATTCTTCAGCATCATGGTTACTACGTCCAAGTTAGCCCCTTTTGGAGTGGTACAAGCTGACGAGAAGAGGTTTGCACCATTTGATGGCCTTTGGGTCAGTTCATCTGACCCAAAGAAAGCAACTCAACATGCAAAAGAACGGCGTACCATTTAAAAAAAAAAAATCCTCATGAAAGCATACCATTATATTCATTTATTTATTACATTTTATATAGTGCGAACATGACTCTTGCTGGTATCTGAATGCTTTACAATGATCAAGAAGACATGTATACAAGTTACAGCAACATCATCAAGCATGGACATGGTGTGGGAATCTCTCCTAGAGAGCAAACCACATGGTCCAGGTGGACCCAAACCAGTATAACACAGTAAGATTATAGTATTAATGTATTCAAGAACACAATTATACATTTTCTAAACACTTTGAGTTTATCTAAATGGGAAGACATTAATTTATTCAAGTGTAATGGGTAAATGATGAAAGAGGTTTAATGAGAGGCAAGTGTTGGACTGGTTACATATTTTCATTTTCTTTTAAAAGAGAAGATCTCTTTAGTATTACATACTCCAAAATGTCGGCATTGAACATCTTCCTTATTTATTAAGATTTCTTGGACGGAACAAGACGTCTCTCGTTTATCGTGGATAAAACATCTTATGACAGCGGTGCGTCAGTACACTCGAAATGACAAGCGAAAATTAAGGAATGAATGGAAGTATGTCGACAATTACAGAAATGTCAGACGTACGTGAATAAAATCTGCAAGGGGTTTTAATTGGATACCAAATGTCTTGACGAATATTTTAAATAAAGCTGTTCAGCAAATCATTCTTGATACTCTATGTGAGTGTGTCTCGGTTTACACACCCATCATGAGAACAAGATGACAATAATCAAGGGGTATTCATACATACGTAGTACAATTAGAAAAACTGCTTTGGGGCTGATTCTCAAAGGAGTGTAAGAGTATATAGATTAATAATCCTGTAGTACTTCTTCCTGTACTCACAAATGCTTTCATGAATCAGCTGACACATGCACCTAGTCTCGTCCAAGCACTTGGAGGAGAGCTCTAGCATAGGCAACAAGGCATGTAAAAGGCATGCTGTATAAAGAATTTTTCAAATATTGCTCTGTTCTGTGATTAGGCAAAACACAACCTCAATCCTTTTGATGCTTAATAAATCGAAGTTGCCAAAAGCAGCAGGTTTAGAAAAATCAACAACCTGCCACTTACCTAAATGCAAGTAACTTAATAGACCTCGAAAGTTCCCTCTTTCATCTTAGTTTCTTAAAGTAAACCTAACACACATAATTGAGTAAAGTATTTTATTTTCAAAATTATTTCTGAAAGTGGGCTGGGTGATCACTACACTAATGCCTCCAACGTAGGGGTCTACGTTTGACCCTGTTGCCACAGGATCATACACACAGTAGGTCCCCTTTTAACCTTTCACCCTTCCGAGTTTGATAAAATGACAACTACTGAGCTGGTGCAGAAAGGAGGGAGAAGGAGGAGCTTGAAGACTAGGTCGGCCTCCCGGGACTTAACATGAAAGTAAGAACACAATTTTCTGGGTTCAGAGACCTAGCTTGAGTTATGGTCACTGATCAACTTTGGTCAGTAAAAACCGATAGGAAAGAAAAATTTCTTTCTAGAGTCCCCTCACACACCGGGGTTTTCCCATGGTGACATGCTTCATCATTGGGGCCATCCCAGTTCTCTACGAAAAGGGGCGTGCTACGACTTGCGAACTACGTAGGAGCACTTGGTTGTGAAGGACTATGTGTGGTGCAAGTGAAATTGTGGTGGAGTGGGTGTGAGTGAATTAAAAATACCGTGCTAGTGGGCCTCAACAATTTTATTTTGCTCCTAGGTTGGTATATTAAAATGGGGTGTGACACTGTATAATAACCTATATTAAGGATTATATCAGTGTTCGGTCGACATGTTTCAAGCTACCCCTAGCTTTTCTTCAGGACCATACAGGGACCAGCCCTATATATGCCACTCCTATAAGCCCCTAATTGGGGTATAAGTATATCTTAAATTAAATAAACAACATGTAGTGCTGCTGAATCTAAAACATGTGTGTCATACATACGTTTGTACTGTTTTGCTGTTTCTGTAAAGATAATGACACATAGTTAGTGGCGAAAATCCCCTTCCAAAAGAGAATGGGGGTTACACATTTTACCTTCATGCCGCATCTCAGAGTATATGGTGTTTGGTTTGCCCCATATTGGTGCGTGCAGGCTTTCAGGTCCAGTGCGTGATTCATAAGATATAAAAAAAGTGATTGTGAATTCACACATATAAACAACACAGGACTTAATGTGCCTAAGGACGGTTGACACACAAAACATAGATATCGTTGTGAGAAAACTGCATATATACATGTTTTTGTGCCTATTAGCACTTCATGGTCTCTGGTAGGGGGCAGCATTACATGTTGTTTATTTAATTTAAGATATACTTATACCCCAATTAGGGGCTTATAGGAGTGGCATATATAGGGCTGGTCCCTGTATGGTCCTGAAGAAAAGCTAGGGGTAGCTTGAAACATGTCGACCGAACACTGATATAATCCTTAATATAGGTTATTATACAGTGTCACACCCCATTTTAATATACCAACCTAGGAGCAAAATAAAATTGTTGAGGCCCACTAGCACGGTATTTTTAATTCACTCACACCCACTCCACCACAATTTCACTTGCACCACACATAGTCCTTCACAACCAAGTGCTCCTACGTAGTTCGCAATTCGTAGCACGCCCCTTTTCGTAGAGAACTGGGATGGCCCCAATGATGAAGCATGTCACCGTGGGGAAACCCCGGTGAGTGAGGGGACTCTAGAAAGAAATTTTTCTTTCTTATCGGTTTTTACTGACCAAAGTTGATCAGTGACCATAACTCAAGCTAGGTCTCTGAACCCAGAAAATTGGGTTCTTACTTTCAAACTACTGAACTGGGCAACAATGCACAACCATTATCTGTCAACAGTGCCACAATTAACTCGCAGCACTGACATGTGGGTGAATCCAAATCAGCCAGCCTTTCAGAGGTAGATCTGCCATTAGACTCACCCTTACCAAACCCTACTGACCATTAACAAGTTATCCTGTCAAGTGACCACCTATTGTTCAATTGTGCCAACCTGCCAGTGGTAATGATGGTATGGATAGACTTTGCTTCAAATATGCCCATCTTTCAGAGGTGATTATGACAGTCGACTGCAGTACTGTCATATTGCCCCATATTAAGTGTGTCATATCCATTCAGTCTGGGGTTCTCATCCAGCAGCACTCTGCATTCTGGATCTTGTAGATTTCTGTTTTTCAAGTTCAAATCCACAATTCTATCCATTTGAAGTGATGTTGTCTAATAATATAGAGGTGCCTGCAGATATCACACAACATGTGGTCTCCATGGAGATACCATTGATTAGCTGGTTGAGCTGGCTGGGGGGCAGTTAGTAAGTAACTCCTCCCTAGCCCAACGAGTCAATCTGGGAGGGAATATGACATGGTCATCTTGCATGCATTTTAGCTTTATAGTCTGCTGCTGTGGGCTCTACTGGTTGTTAAAGGCCCTGAACCGGGGATACAGGCACAAGCCGCACAATGCACTGTTACTGCTCTACTACTTGCAATTTCAGGACCCACAATCTTGAATGGCAGATGCTCTCTCATGTCATCAGCCAGAGGGTCTGGTATATGACTTCCCTCCAATTCTCCTACAAATAAAACTGTTGTAAGATTTAGTTCTGAATAATACCCCTGTTGGCATGAATGAGTTTGCTTCCTCTTTTCAGGCATACATTAGTGAAGAACAAGTGGGTTCTTCCTCTGGTTTCTTCTCCCATAAGAGGTACTGTTCTCACATTTTTCACTCTCCTGAAACTCAAGTTGACATCTCACCTGTTTGTGGTGGTTTGGTTTCTCTAGAGCAGTAGCTCCAGGGGAGCAGAATTCTCACAGGGTTTCTATTAGAAGTCCTATAATCATCGGTGGGCATATTTTAAACTTTGTCTTCTTGCCAGGATGTTAACTCTTGGAATTGTGAAAAATGTCTAGTTCCCCTCTTTTGTTTAGATTGTTTTCATAAAGGTCTGGTGGTTTTCACTGTAAGAGTACAATGGGTAGGCATCCATGCTTTCAGAAAACCTTGGATTGATTTTAAAGTACTAGAACCTTATGTTGTCTCTTGTACAAAACAAATCGGTCCAAGGCTGGACCATTGTCAAGATCTGCCGTTCCTCCTTGGAATCTTCCTTTGGTTCCAAGGGTGGTCTCTCACCACACATATTTACATTTCTGGGGAGAAATATCTTTACAATTATAGTCCTTTACAGTTTTATTCCTCAAAGTTATTAGAACTGTTAAATGTAAGGGAAGTCCTTTACTTCACTTCAAAAAGCATTATTTTGACAATATTGTCAAAAAACAGGTGCAACACAGTATACATAATTTAGCCAGTAGATAGATCTTATGAATCAATATGAACATGTGATAAAAGCAAAAAATATTAATCATTTCATCTTAGAGGATTTAAAAAATCGACCATTTCATCAAAATATATCACCACGGAATTCACATGTCACAATATACAGTACTAGCATGACGTATCATGTAATAAGATACCACGACTCGGGGGCACAAACCTCAAGACACAAGCTTAAACATTTAAAAGGTAGCCTATGAAATATATCAAGTCAACACAATCAAACATTTAATAAAACTCCATACATTGATGAAGATAAAAAGTTAAAAAGTTAATAAACAGTTTTAAGATGCAAGTAATAAAAGGTTTCACACTGTGGGGTTCAATAGCACCATGTGAAGATCAAGTTGATGCTTCAACGGAGGGTGAACCTGATAGCAAAGGTGCTATATTATTCTCGGTTGGTACAGGTTTTAATCTGATGCACCAAACCCACTTTAGATATTTGGCTAGGAGGATAGCATAACAAAGCGAGGGATTATACCTGCGAATTCTTAAGACTTTGTTGCTTTGCCTGGTGCCCAAGTTCTTACACATAGGTGCTAGCCTAATTTTATCTGGGGTAGCGTAGGCGGGACATACAAAAAGAACATGAGGGTACATTTCTGAGTGTTCTGCACAATATGGGCACTTGTTATCTCCAGCTTATGACCAATTTGCCGTGTAGGATTTTAAGGGCAGGACAGCAACTCTAAATTGAAGTAGAGTTTATGGTCAAGGGGCTTGGAGATTGTATCCCAGTATGGTTCAAGACGGGGGTGAGATTTAACTAGCAGAAACCTCCCAGTCAACGTGGAACTCTCACTCATTCCACTACTGTTTTGACCCACCATGTCCCAGTATTTATTCTTCAATGCAGCTTTAGGTATAGAGAGTAAATTAGTCGGATTCTCCCACAAATTTTTCAGGCCCATTGAAGTCAATGTCCCCTTGATTTCTCTGAGCCAGCTTATTTTATGGTGGCAATCAGCATCTAGAACATCCCTTAGTCCACTTGCGTAGGTGGATAGCTCAGGTGTAACCCAGATTCTACGGCAGTATAGTAAGGGGCAAAGCCTTGCTATATCTGCCACAGAATGCCTTCCCATTGTCATTAAGCAATGGGAGGGAGGGAGTGTTTTGGGGAGGCTGGAGATCGCACAAAAGAACTTGTTTTCAGCAATGGTTAACTGTGCAAGATTTCCCAACCCCCACAGCTCCGAACCATATAAAACTGAGCTAATCACCTTGGCATTATAAATCTGTAACTCAGGAATTACAGGTTTGGTCAGAGACAGGCTAAATTCTTTACTTAGGCTCCAGCTAGCTGTCTGTGTTTAAGTGCCATTTGTCCAATAAGGGGGACTCAATTTAATTATTTTCTCCATGATGATGCCTAGGTACGCAAAAGCATCTACGTCCTCTAATGCCACACCCTCCATGGTGATTTCCCCCCTGTATGATCGGTGTTTATCAAATGACATAAGTTTTGTTTTGTCTGCGTTGATCTTAAGCACTCTGAAATTACAGAAATCTTCAAAGAAGGCCAATGCATGCTGTAATACACTGGGAGCCTTGAAAATAATCAGGGTGTCATTGGCAAACATAAGAATTGGGACATTAGAGCCAGCAAGGATCGGGCATCGGTGTGTGTTTGGGCTAAGAATTTAGCAGCCTCGTTAATAAAAAGGGAGAACAACGTGGGTGCCAGGATGCACCCTTGGCCCACTCCCTTATCAACCCAAAATGGGTCCATAATTTCACCCTGTTTGCCCCAACGTATATGAGCAAAATTGCTCTCATGAAGGCACACTAAGAAAATTAGTAAATTAGCCGGCATGCCAAGATCCTGCAGCACCTCCCACAATTTACTACGGGAAATTAAGTCAAAAGCCAATTTTAGATCAACAAAAACGGTATACATACTGCCTTTTCCGAGTACCACTACCCACCAGTATATCAAAATGAAACTAAAAACTAGATCCAATGTGCTTATGTGGGCCCGAAAACCAGCCTGATGAGGAGTTCAGATGCTATTATTGTCGACCCATTCCTGAACCTTTCCCAAGGCAAGGCATGCCACCACCTTTTGGATCGCATCAATAAGGTTGATGGGTCGATAATTTGCAGGCTGTGATCTATCCCCCTTCTTGAAAACTGGTAAAATTTCAGCCCCCTTTCACGAATCAGGAATGGACCACCCTGGGCCAGACCATTTGCTAGCAATGTTATATACCTGCACCACTTTTCCCTATCATGTAAAAAAAACGTCTGCGAGAATACTATCAATACCCGGGGCTCTTCTCCCCATGATGGCATGTAAAGCAACCATTACTTCCGAGGCTCCAAATACTAGGATCATCTGTCGAGTAGGTACCTTTAGTGGAGGTTCAGTGATCCCTACGTCATCTAATGAATACTGTTGAGAAAAATATTTTTCACATTGTTCAGGGGCTACATGATTTGTAGGTCCTTTAACTTATACTCTTCTTCTCTCCAAATTACACCGCTGAATCCTTTTTAAAGATCTTTGGGATTTATGTTTGAATAAAAATAGTGGAGCAGGGTGTTGACTGATAGAGATGAGTGGAGGTTCTGCGATGGGTGGGGGCTAACATAGACACTCTAGTCAGTCAGATTGCATTCCTCAATCTGCCATTTTCAATGTGCCTCCAAAACTCAGTAGTAAGGGCCCAGCCATTAAGGAACTTTTCTGAATTTAAGAGAGCTTGTGAAGCATCGAAAAACTAACATAGGAAGTGTTCACAAATATCTTTGTGAGATAAACACAGGGAAACACAAATTACACATGTGTGTCAAAACAGAATTTGAAAACATAGTGAGTTAAAAAAAAAGCAGATTTTACACCAAGTGTAAATAAGAGTTGAGGGAATCCCAGGGTAAACTGGAAAATCAACAGGATCTTTAAACAGTGTGTGTTGTATGTCCAGGGTCACTCAAGAAGGTCCTTGTGATCCTCGTGTTCCGTCACCTTGTGCGTATGTGAAAAGACTGGATGAGAAACAGATTGTTAAAGGAGTATCTACTTTGTGAATAGTTTACTATTAGTGAGAGGTGGGGGTGTTTATAGACTTTCTTCTCAACATTTGCATAATTTCAACCATGCTATCATTGAATACACACATATGATAACTTCCTAAAACATTACAAATATTGTTCATGAAAAGAATCATCCCTTTGGAAAGAATAAAGGGAATGCACATAGCCAATATCATGATCAGGCTTCTGCCCTGCGTCTAAACACTACTACGAAATGGCGCAATCAGAATTATATTACAATGCCAATAAACAAATACAAACAGAAGAGACTGGTACCAAGGGCTTATATAACTACCAATCTAATTCATACTCTTAAACTCCATACAGTAGACTCTAGCAGACCCTACTATTAGCATTCCAGTCTCTGCTTGCAAAAACATTCACTGTAACAGTACTTTTTGCAGGTTAAATGCTCTTCAGAAGTCTCTGGATGTCATACTTGACTTCTTCAGGACAGCATAGTCCTACCCTTTCAGGACTGAAGCATATGAGCTGTTCCTATTTTCATTTTTGGAGCAAATATCAGCCAGAAAGCAACATACTGTCCTAGGAGCTGGACAACAGTCTTTGGCATGCCATCCCTTTGGCATGCCACCCCAGGAGCGGAGACCACTCTTAGGCAAGCATCCCAGGACCTGGAGACCACTCTGTGGCATGCAGTGCCAGGAGGGGAGACCACACTATGGCAAGCATCCCAGGACCAGGGTACCACTCTGTGGCATGCCATCCCAGGTGGTGAGACCAATATGCGGCATGCCATCCTAGGAAGTGAGACCACTCTGTGGCATGCCATCCCAGGAGGTGAGACCACTCTGTGGCATGCCATCCCAGGAGGTGAGACCAGTTTCTTGCATACCATCCCAGGAAAAGCAAAAACTCTTTGGCATTCCATACCAGAAACTCAGACCACTCTTTGGCATTCCATACCAGAAACTCAGACCACTCTTTGGCAGTTCATCCCAGGAGCTAAGATCACTTTTTGCCTTGCCATACACGAAGATGAGACCACTCTTTATAGGGTTACACAGACGATTCTGGCAAATGAGACGTGCATGCTTCTAGCTTATTTTTAGGAGAAAACAGATGTAGCAAATCTAATGTACACCTTATAGTGGACCAAACTAGCATTCTGGCTTAGGAATGCAAAATCCTTCAGCGATTTCAGGCGAGTTGACTACCCCGCTGGCTTGCAGAAATTAAAGACCAATTTATTTATGGCACTTGCTTTTGTTGCAGCCGGATTAACTGGACTCAACTGAAAAACCATCAAATGAGCGATGTACAAATAATTGTGTGGCTCACTGGTTAGAGGAGGCAGACCTGGAAGCAGAGGTCAGCCCGGGACTAGGGTTCAATTCCCGGCTCGGCGGGGTCTAGAGTCCTAAAATGTCCATGGACTCGACAATTCTCGCTCCGGTGCCTACTCGATTCACGGGTTCACACTCTGCGACTCTGGGCAATAGCTTGCTTAATCTCCACAACGGCCCCTCGCGGCGGGATGCCTGGCTTTCACCTTGCGGATACCCTGCCGGGGTTATCTCACAGGGGAATACCAGGACGGGTTCCCTAAGCAAGCGCTTAGAAACCGCTTGGTGATTTGCGCTATATAAAATTCCTGTACATTTACATTTACATGTACATTCGTGTCATAAGATTTAGATCTGCTTTTTACAGCAACATGG
This sequence comes from Lissotriton helveticus, assembly GCF_964261635.1. Classification (NCBI taxonomy): domain Eukaryota; kingdom Metazoa; phylum Chordata; class Amphibia; order Caudata; family Salamandridae; genus Lissotriton; species Lissotriton helveticus. The sequence continues at coordinate 1,062,206,680 of NC_136070.1, read as the reverse complement.
ACATAGTAATAAATACACACAACTATCAGCAGTTAAATGCTGCACCCACATTTCTAGCTCATACCCGAACAAACAATGTTGATTACTTGTATAAGGACGGATACAATGATGCTTTAAAATGGATACCTTTTGTTTGTTAGATATGCCAGCTATGTCAGGCTGCATTCTTTCGAATATAATGAAGATTTCTGGAAGTATGGTTTGTGGTAGGCGGTTTTGTTGCAGAAGCTGCAGATTAAAAGGAAGAATAACTCACAGAACAAGTGACTAAAACAGAACTGTGTTGCATGAAGGTTCTTGAAAGATCAAAGTGTTTGAGAACTCTGAAACTAGGGGTCAAAATAGCATACATTGCTGCAAGCAGGGGGAAGAGAAGAGAGCAAGAACACAATGATACAGCAGGATTTGAGAACACAATGACCACTTAAAGACCAGGAGCAAAAGAGGGATTTGAACCATAAAACATGTCAAGCCTATTCAACCATCCAGAGACAATATGGCATTCATCCTGACTACTATGCAGTAATAATATGAAAAGGAAAAAAACTGCAAACAAAATGGTCTTCCGCGTATATTGAATTCTGCACCACTACAGCATACATTATTCTTTTCATAGCTTGGATAGAGCACTGGGGAAAACTCCAGGTATTAGTTTTAGAAAACAGACGGAAAAACAACTTCAATTGATTCTAAAAGCTGCACGCAAGTGTGTTGATGATCACAGGTGCATGCCTCTGCATAATTTTTTTATTCTGGACTTGAAGATGGCGTTATGGCAGATATACAGAAATTATCAATTAACACCGAAACGATACAAGGGGATGTGCCAATGGGTACCTCTGGTAATTACTGTGTGCATTGCTCGTATTTGTCAGCAACCACGGCTTGGCTCTAATCATGAGGGACTTTCTTGTCTAACCTGCTGGGTTCCACCCTCTTTCTGAATGAGGACACAATCAAGCTTATGGCTTGTTGGGTCTCAAGAGTGAGGTGCAGTGTGAATGTCTATGGCGTAACAAGCTTGGAATCTAATATAGTGCAGAAAAATCACAAGAAAAACATTCCCATCGTGAAAAATATGTGCGTATACACCAAAATTAGGCTTTACCACGCCATGTGCCAGGTCTTTTTGTAGAAAAGAAACACGCAGCCTCAACAGTTTAACAGTATGGAGCCAGGGCCAAATTACCCTACAAAATTAAAGCCACCGTAGCTCAGTAATAAAACTGCAGAGGTGGGCTACTTTTGGGGCAGAAGTAACTGGGAGCATCCCAGATTGTTCCGATATCTAAAAGGATGAAATTAAATAAAATGTGACTAATATCCAGCCCTCCTGGACATACGTTGGGTACCCCTGTTCTAAGGCAATGTTCTTTAAGTGCTACACAAAAACATCCGGTGAAGTAGGAAATGGGTGAACACCTGCGGGTACTGCTAATAGAAGGTTGCTTCACATTTGAGGAACAATTAAAGAGGAAATGTATAAAGAAATGATGGTGTAGAAGGCTATGTCTTGGAAAGAGTTGCAGTTTTTTTCTGAACGTTACTTTAATAATAGTTAGTTAAAGCTTGATTTTTCACACATGCCTATATTTCCATGTTGCTGTTAGTATTTCATTAGATTTTTTGGGTTTCTTCAATTTGATATCACTCTCACTTTCGTCACTCCAGATGCTTCATGAATAATAACAACACAACTGGCAAATAAGAAACTACACTTGCCACTGCCTCCCCTTCACACCTCCACTGAAAGATGCACTGTGTTTTACAACGGACCAATAGTATTCTTGCCAAACGTGCAGCTGTGTTCTGAGCTGACTAAAGGTCTTGGATACATTTGAAATGTAACACAGGGTGGGCTTATTCGGCAAACATCAGCTCTTGAGTGATAATGAGAGGTTTCCCAGGAGTATGGAATGCAGGGGATTGCATTACACTCTCAAGTCTGAGCATAACACCACGCTACTCAACTTTCCAATTGGCCTGTGATTGAACTGTGAAGTCTACTGACAGGTAATGTACACTAGAACACTTTATTGGAAGAATATAGTAAGTATATACATCTATTTTATTATTTTTGCTCCTCAAACCTTTAGCATTTGGCTCTTTAAATAGAACATGTATGCAGAGTGTGGTCAAACTACCACATGCAGCATCAGTTTTCCTGCAGTTCTTTAAGGTAGATGCAGTTCAATTTTCCTATATTTCAGATAATTTTGTGGACAAATATTTGCTCAACCATCCTAGAAACCTTCTGGCGTATGTGCCTAATGATGTTTATCATTGTTCCGAGAATAGTATTTCTTCCATGTAAGTACCCCAAACTCAAGGAATATTCTTCTCTGGAAAATGGCAATAATCATGAAACATGGCAGGTTATTTCCAGTATGACTGAGCAAGTTTTTGAATGCAAAGTTAACTGTGATCCTGTGTTACAAACAGTTCGTCAATGAGACACTAATAGTCGTTCTTTACTGCTCTCCTACAAATAAGCATATGCACGTTCAGTATATTGGTTTAGTAATATGTTTTAATTTAAAATATTATTCATGGATTATGTTCAAGGAAGTATGATTTTTCTTGAGACATGTAAGATTTTCTATGACTTGAGTCAGTGGTTAAAAATGGCACTTGTATGATTTGTGTAGTGCCTGCGCTACTTTAAGGGTGTTTAGGTTTCCAGCTTGAACTAGTACAGGTATCCTATCACACATTTCCTCTTCACAGATTCGGCCGCGGAGATGAGGATGGCTTGAAGTGCTGCCCCCTCCTTCACTAGATTATGGGCCATATGTATGAACACATTTTCCCATAGACACAATATGGGTGAAATCCTTTGACACATCTGGCCCTATCTGAAGCTAAAGTGTCTTAGGAGGTCTCAGGTTCCTCATGAGTATACATGTTCTGCAGAGTACAATACGGCTGTTATTTTGATCACATATCACACTTGCAATAAAGTGTATGTTTAAGGTTTGGAAAGCCATGTTACTGTTGCCATATTTTTTATAATGTATTCCTTTGCAGGTGTTCTGTGAGAGATACCCTACTAGGAAAGGTATTTTCAGCTGCTAAGGCTTCATGGCAAACATTTGTGTTCATGTTTTTAAATTTAGATTGCCAAAAAGTATGAGAGAAGCAATGATTTTTTAGTATTTATTATATGATCCTGAAAGTAAGGGTATGTATACCATAATAGTTTTGTTTTTTAATGTGAATCAGGACCTACTATTGAATCTGATAAGAGTAGCAAATTGACAGTTTTATGGCAGGAGAAAATCATTTTCAATTTTCATTCAGCAAATACAAGCATTTTGAAAATACTTGTAAGTTGAAGACGACATTCATTTATATTCAGAAACCCCATTAGCAAGCATACCACAATACTTTTACTCACAAAAGTAATCTTGAGGTGATAAGATAGGGCAATGGTTTACAGAGGACAGGAGGACCGTTGATCTACTTGAGTTGCTAATAAAGTAGATTTAAGTCTGCTCATTATTTCAGTTTAATTTGTGAAATGTCAGATCTTTTATGTGAATTATTGTAATAGTCAATAAAGTATCATTGTTTCTGGTTTGAGATTTGGAAGAGTGCTCAAATATGAAAATAGAACCTGCTATGAACTTTGAACATATGTTTGCACTTAGTGAAGATTTATGATGATATTCAAATTGTCTGCAATTTTTTAAAGATCGGCTGAGGGTTGCAATATTTTTTCTACCAGTTAGGTTCAGTACTGTACTGAATTGTGATATTCAGAAGACATAACTCAGGCGATTAAAGAAATATATACACATCTACAATCAAAAAGATTGGAAGGAGAATGAAAAGATGAGATATAACATTAAAGACATATACTTGCCAATGAAATGCAGAGCCATCAATAGTACCTTAAAATATCTGATGAAAGAACTGAGGAGAACCTGGATCGTCACTATAATGAAGCTTCTTTAAACAAGAATCTTGAAATTGTATACATTAAGCCCTTTAAAATTCTTAATATTGTGAGGAAATTCATCCAGTTTTTGAGGTTTATGAAAGGCACTCTCAGTAATATTTAAATCGTTCTGATGAAATGATTTAAAATAGGATAAAAAATACAAGATATTCAAATAAATTGGTACTAGGGCAGTGCAAAACCTCATCCTCAAAGAGCGTTATAGCACATAGTGGCATGCATTTAGATTAAATGAGTCACATATTAAAGTTTAGGTACTTACAACACCAGTTTCTAAAAGATATTGGTAATGACTTAGCTTTAAGATCAATTGCATCCCTCCAGCTTAAGCTATTTTGAACAGCCTGCCTTTGAAAATGCTTTTATCCCTTCACAGGGGGCCTCATCTACCAGCAGGGGCGGCTGGTAATCTTTGAAAGTGGTAAGGTGAGCAAAGTGCCCCACCACTTCCCAAAAAGCAAAATTAAACAACCCGTCTCTCCAAAAGCCCAAAATAAAACAAGAAGTATCCTGCAACATAAACACAAACTACACTAACATGCATTACACTAACATTTGTAATAAATAAAATAAAACTAAATGGTACATTCCCATGGGCTGTGCATCCACCTCGGTGTTCTTCTGCAGTCTGTGGTACGAAGAGCTCCCCTGACCAAGCCAGATGCTACTTTCATGTTATTACCCATGAGAGAAGCCCCAGGATTGAATGGAGCAACATGCCTCGACGCTCCTTCTGACTCAGGAGGCCTGTGCTTGCTCTTCACCCAGCTGTCTAAGCCAGCTCGGGTTGGAGAGCCTGTCAGGTTGGCCATTGTAAGACAGCCAGCCAAACTGAAATGTGCACCTTGGAGTGTTTGCCCAGCCAATGCTCGAGTTTTCTACACTGCCAATTAGCAGCAGTGGACACGCCCCGCATTTCTCCCGGCTTACTTGCAGAGTGGTGGCTGCGGCATGTACATTAAAATGGCAATGAAATCCTTTCATTGCCATTTTATTTCTCTTATTTACAGTATCTCGCAGCACGCTGGGGGAATGCTCCTCCGCCCTCATGAAGAAACCGTCGCTGTGTACCAGAAGTACTGAGCTTAAACAATGCAGGCACCTTTTCGGATTAGCACTAAGTTTTTATGGGGTGGCAATTTGATGTGCATGTAATATTTATATATGTTTAATCTATGCCTGATATCAAGCCAGCAACTTGACTAATATTTTATCACTTACAAAGCTGAGCGCATATTGCTGGAAATTTAAAGAAACCTGACTGGTCACAAATTTTTGGGAAAATTGAAAAGAACTCGTCAAGTCATTAAACTAATGGTGACAGTGTCAATGCAAACAGGCATTTAAGTCAAACCAAGTTTGGGCAGTTCATATTTTGTATTTATTAGTGTGTGTGGCTCTTTTTAAATAGTATTACATAATATTAATACAAAATCAAAAGGTAACTACAAAAAAAGAATGCCATTAGAAATAATCATTGTCTTTGGAACATGGGTATTATTCGAGAATGCAATGAGGTCATTCATTTATTTCGTCCATCAAGGATATGGTATATTTATATTAAGTATCCAGAAAACTGTAAAGGTGTTTTTCTTCTGTTTCCTATCCTATGACCTCTCTAACTACAGATGCTCCTGTGTGCTCAATTATCAGTATACAAATCTATTCAAATCAATATAAAACAACAAAGAATATGTTGAAGTATGGAATTACTAATAATCTGGATACAAAGAAAAATCCATCAGAGGCCTTAATTTGGACAGAAATTCACACATTTAACTCCCACCCCCAACCCCCACACTCCTGGCTGTTCCAATCATTTGAAATAATATCTAAGTTTCTGGAATTCATTAAGCGTCCTCCTGGAAAACTGCAGCTTCCCAGAAGCCTTGAGTTAAGTAATTATGTATGTGTAAATGTAATGCTTCTATGTATTTCAAATAAATAAAACATTTTTGCTTGCTAATTTCTCCATAGGTAGCGCCCACAAATACGAGAGTTGTCACTTATCTTTCTGCTCTCAATATGTTTTTACTCCTTTCTCTGTGATGTCTTGAACTATAACACTTTTTAGGGAGAGAAACAAGGTATAAAGAATTTGTGACTACCTCCACATTTGTGTGTGTTCACTAACTTTCAAATGTGTCTCAGCCATAAAACAACTGCAACCAGAGGTGTAGCTGGGGGGTAGTGCAGGTGACCCCAGAGAACAAGTCGTCTGTATACCGCCACCCCACTCCTAGGAACATGTCACCTGTCGACTGCCACCCTTCCCCCTGCTCTTACCTGCACCAGGCGGCAAACTCAGGGATTACCCCAGGCCGCAAAATGTCTAGCTATGCCACTGACTGCAACCCGCTCATTATTGAAGATTCAATGAGTTGAGGTCACAAATTCATGTTTTGTGATTTTCCCCTTGTAAATGAAGGTGTTAGTGCACATAGGAACTCATTAAATGTGCAGGGCTGAATTCCGATTTTTGCGCAAATGCAGGTAAAACCTTTCTAAGTTTATTGGGGGGGGGCTAAAAAAACAAGAACATTTGTGTAACTTGGAGTATTAAATATCCATTCTGCATGTGATGCCTCATTTTCAGGGCAACTGGTATTATGTGATTGTGTGGCTGCTGTGTTTCTTTGCAAAATTGAAGATTTGCCACGTTTGCCACACAATCCATCATCTGCGGTACAATCTGCAGATTGTAACTAAAAAAATTGCTGCTTGCTCAAACGGTTAAAAAGATACTAAAATGTAGGGATACGTGTTGCCACACAATCAAAGACCCTTTGTAAAGGTTAACTGGCCATCTTTCTGTTGCTTACTGCTATATTTCAGTGTTAAATTGGTACAAATGAGATGCACTCCATGCTCCTGCAATGTTAGCAAGTGTAAAAATGACAATAAAAATAAGTAATACCATGATCAAATGTGCTGCACTGTGCCGCATAATTTGCCTTTTCTTGTTGCATAATTTACTCAACCCTGCCACATAATTTGGACCACCCCTGCAGCATAAGTTTAGTGGCCCTGCTTATTTGCAAGTTAAAAACTCAGATGTATTTGCCACATGTGGCATCAATAATGTCATTGCAGATGTTGCAGCCATGTTACCTATGAGGTCATAGACCATGTTATGAGTGATGTAGTATTTAAGGAAAGTAGCTGTGCATTGTGAGGGAAATAGTCATGGTTTCTTTAGAGCATGGGTTATATTTGCTTGAATTTGTTTTCAGTGATTTTAAAAGGTTTTATTAAAATGTAAACTATAATATGATTACAATTCTTAACTATAACATTACTTTAACCTTTTATTTTGTGAATTTCTATTTTTTTTAATGTAAAGTAAGATGCCTGTGTGAATCCTGCAGTTTGTGGCAGCAGGGCCAGGCCTGCAGCCAGGATCTGCACCCAACCCCTCATTGGCACCCAACCCCCACTGTGCATAGACTTTGGCCGTGCGCGGTGTGATTTTGGGCACCCAACACCCTCAATGAACGCCCATTTGGCCGTGCACAGAATGCAGGTGGCCTGCTCCCATCCCATCACAGGCATCCAACCCCCACAGGATATGATGTGACAGTATAAAGGTATTTATTTTAAGAAAGTCAGATGTACTGATATTGTAAAAGGTTCAAAACACCAACATATTTTTTTTAAAGCCAATCCACTTTATGAAGGGGTCAGCATATCAACATATTTAAATGAGACCTATTGTCTTTGCCAAAACATAATCAATAAATATAATCAAATGTATATGTCATTAATTCACACATTGCAAAGTTTAATGTACGTGATCATAACAAATAATAAAGGTTTATTAAAACAAAATCAATGCTTTTGAGTCTTTCTTGTAACACTTTTCAGCCAATAAAACTCCAGTTGAAAAGTACTGAGCTCCAGCGAGGAGCGCTTTAATAAAATAGGGTAAGCTCTTCTGGGTCATGGATTTAATGATCCAGGAAACATTGTTTTTTTAATATTGCTGTGAGGTGAGGCATGCCCGCAGCACCACAAAATTACAAGAATGTTTGATGGTTTACCTGCCCCTTTCAGGGACGCAAATAGGATCTTGAAAATGCTAATAAGAAGCCCTCGCAGGGCATTATGGGGTGCTCTGTGCTGAAGCAGTAAATCATAAATGAACATTGATTACTCCGTTTATTATACTTTATTTTTTGGGTACCCAATACCCTCCTGGGGGACAAGTATCTTTCTTTTTTTTGTTTAGGACCTGTAGTCATCAAATATATTACTAAAGCAAACTCAGAAGTGGGACGGCTTGGCCAGTGACCTTTTAAAACTAGCACTCATTGTACAATTATGCCTGGTTTAAATGACAAACGTTTGACATGTGTACATTTTATGACAAACATAAGACTGTGTGATTACAGCATCAGGTAGGGTTTATTGTAAGCACCACTCCAGTTACCAATGGTTTTGAAATTGAAGGAAGTGCTGGCTGCCAATGTAGACAGACGTGCATGAGGGCAATGGCAGTTTATAAGACTTTACCAAGCCTGAGAATAATTTAAATTATGTTAGAGTAATAGGAGTCATTTTGTAAATTCTGTGTTATTCTATGATGTGGAATTACCAATAATAACACAATTAGTCCCACTCTGTTGCAGTCAGCACTATTTTCTTAGCACAAAATGTGTCCTCTTTTGATGTTAGAGTGCATTTTGTCCCTAAGAAACTAGTGCTTAATACCAGGAGTATTTAAAGTCACAGTATGCTACAAGGGACTTGTTTTTGAAACAGAGAATCTCAGTTATGAGTCGTACATGTGTAACAAACTCAAGTGTATCAACAGAATATCACACTTTATCATTGAGTACAACCAATCAAAGGAAGGAAAAGGAGCACACGGAGAAAGTGAGTTATATTTCTGAATTTTTTTTTGTATTTAGTGATGAAACAATAAATTTATATCTTGGGAGACGGATACACAGAAATGAATTCAAGCAACAACTGAGAACAGAGGTATAGGTAACAATAAACCTTCAGTTCACAGCTAACACATCAACTCCTGGTAAGTATAACGAACAACCAAAAATAATTAATAAACAATGGTCGTATGTTGGTGACAAGCGCCAAGAAACCGTCCGGTGAATGCCGCGCTTTATAAGTAATTTTTACATTACATTACATTACATTACATTACATTACAACGCAACGCTTATGGAGATGATGGAGGTGTCGACGTTTCGGTCTATAATGCGGTCGTCATGAAGACCATCATCAGGACAAAACATTTCCTTGCAGAACGGAACTCCCTGAAATTTAAAAAGGAATATTTTCAAAATTAGGTGGACGACAAGAGACGTGGAGCAGGGTCATCAGTTGATTGAATCTGGTATATGGAGAAACACTCCCGGTATACGATTAGCAGACAGCTAGCAATTGAGCGTACAGCGTAACTCTGTGTTTTTGAATAGTCGGGAGAATAGCGTGATCAGTCGGCATGCCGGGTCGTCAGTAATACCAGGAGTAACATGCAGATTTTGGTGTTTAGTGCTCCAAAATCCCCATGATACGGCAAGTACTGCATGCTTTTCACCTGTTAAATTTAATGAAGATGGAGTTATTTAATGCATCCGATAATAATTGAATGTGTTATGGACATGGACATCTAACCTCATATTTCAGACCCATGCGTAAACGGGCATTTATGCATGAGTCGGAATACACCGGCCAACCTGCTATAGTGTAGTCGAAAATAACAGAGCAGAAAAAGCAAATGTTTTCATAGAATAGGGACAGGCACATGGCATTTGCAAAATAGCTCATAATATGTCATATAGTTAATTGCCTCCTACAAAAGCCCAGCTGGACAATGTTGTAAATAATTTCTGTAATTTATAGCAAAGTCATTTTAATAACATGGTTTGTTGGCAGAGTCAGTAAGTTTTATTTTACTGATTAAATTATATGTATTCCTCTTAGATGAGCATAAGTTTTCATCTTGTAAAGTGTCAGATTTGTAAAAAACATTGCCTGTTGTGAAAATGCCTGATAACTTCTATCTGTTAATTGAAATGAGTATGCCAGGACACTACAGCGAGGGGTGTGCTTATTACAGGTTAATTTAACAGTTGATTTTTTTCAGAGATGAGTTTGTTAGGGTGGGCATTGCTTTCCACCAGTGAATCCACTGTTTATTAAGCTTTAATGTAATGAATCCGAGTATGTTTCCAATGATTACTTTTAATTTGAAGTATGTTTTACTGAATAATGTATTATCCACCATCACTGTTACTTTATTCTCAGCTAAAGCAAACTGGCAGAAGGGACAATTGTTTGAAATGATACAGGAGTATTCAAGGTTGCTGGCATATACACTTGATGAAGTTGGGACTCTAGTTATTAACTTTGTGTACTTCCCAGAATTGTCAAAGACAGTCTAGAGGTACATATGTGTACATAAGCTTATTCAGATGGGCAATGTACATTGCAATCTACTATGTTCTATCACAAAATGGCAAATACATTTAAATACAATAACCTGTTGCTTATACAGAGCTCAATTTATTGATTTCAGACTGATGCAAGTCTGATTTGGTCTTGCTATGCTAGGAACTTGTGCCTCCAAAAAACCACCAGGGGCCGTGTTACAGTGAGTGCACAAGTGTGCAACGGGTGTATCCTCCCAAGTTATGCACCCCTGCATAATTTTGGAATTACTGAAGGGGTTACAGATGCTTGCACAACTTCCTGTGCAATACAGATCGCCCCAGTGCTTTTGCAGCACCAGTGCAAAGTCAATGGAGTATTCCCTCATTTGCATGGGGGGCGTGGCCATTGAAGTGATAAAATACTTTACTTCTGTGCCTAAACTCTTTAAATGTGGGCGCAAAGGCGGAGGCCACCAGTAGACTCACTGACTGTGTATAGTATACAGGGTGCACATAGTGAGTATTGCTACTAATCGATCCCTGTGGAAGAGAGGCAAGTGGACCCCCGGGAACCCCCAAGTACCCCCCTGCAGGTGGGTGCAGTCATTCACTGCACTAACTTGGAGAGCAATCTCTGCCCCCCTTTCGAATACAAGCTGGGTTGTTACTTGCACAGTGAAAGGCAAACCTGTGGCTTAAAACAGCCAATCCAGCGTTTACTAAAGTGTTGCCCCCGGAGCAGGAACAAGTGTGTGGCTGTAACGGGGACAACATATTCATTGATAAGGCACATTGACCTTTTATGCACCCAACATACCTAGTTAAAGGTGTGACATGGCGTGTGGTAGGGCAATATGTGCTATCAATAATATTGGTCTAGACATCAGCAATGAGTGCTTAAGCTTGTAGGGCTATCTTACTGGCAAAACTCTGCCTTTGATCAAGATAGACTAATCCGTTCCAGGTTTGTTTTTATTTTACATAATGGCTGCTCGAATGTAAGCAATTTTCTTAGGAGATTAAGTCAAAAGATAAATTGTTGTCTTTTGGAAAATCAGGAAAAGTGTGATCATTATTTGGGCCAATCTATAAAGGTTTCCTTTAATAAGGTGTATCTGGTCTTCCTAAATTTCATATGTATGTAATGTGTTTATGCATTTCCCTAATCTGTTTATTAACCTTGCCAACTAAAAGTACATTGCAGTAACAGAATGTTGAAACAATAGCAAAGGCGGCTGTCAAAAAGGCAAAACCCCTTCATGAGCATTTCATAAATTTAGAAGCCACAACAGCTTCTCCACATACATGATGGAAAGAAAAATAACAGAATGAGCATAAATCACAAAGACATTTGCATATGCAGGTTAAATGTACATGCACAAATTACTTGGCTACATTATGTTTTGCTTGTAAATGATTTTACTCATACATAATAATATAAAATGATGGTGCAACTTTACATGAATGCAAATCATTCCCATAGTTGGAGTGTCCAAGGTGTGGGATCCCCGGGAAAATGTGTGCACACCAACCAACGTGCAACTTTGAGGATATTTGCAAACATTTTGTCTGTCAATTCTCACCCAAGAAAGGGTAGAGAGTGCACTCCTGACAATATCAATTTCCAGCCTGTGAATGGACAGTGAACATCCCTCCAGAATCAGGCCAATGGGTCTCTTCACGTGAATTCAAGTTATTAAGGGCATTTCCATTTGCTGACATTTGCATATGTCCCTACCTTGTTACTTTTATTTAAAAAAATTACAGAGAAGCATGTGAAAAGGCCGCTGTCCAGCTATTTGGAGACTAACAGCCTACAGCACGCACGCAATCTGGCGTATGCCCCTCACATAGCACCGTATCCGCCCTGCTGAATAAGCCTGCCAGATTATGGATGAGGGAGATACAGTGGCCAACTTGATGTTGGACCTTAGTGCCCCTTTTGATATGGTGTCACACAATATTTTGCTGTAGAGGCTTTGGAATTGTGGAATCCACAGCAATGCATTGCGCAGGATGTCAGTGTTCCTCTCAGGCTGCAACTTTCAGATCTCTCAGAAACCTTTCAAACCCACGGTGCACTCCTTGCAGTAGGAAGTCCCACAGGGCTTCTCACTCAGCCCAACTCTATTTAATGTGTATGCCCGCCCTTAAGTGACAGAGGTTTTCTTTTATCTCACACGCCAATGACACACAACTTGTCATCATCCTGTCAAAGAATAGCGACATTGTTGCCTCCTCCCTTAATGAATGACTATTAAAAGTAGCGACATGGATGGAATCTAACTTTCTGAAACTTAGTGCGGGGAAGACTGAGGTAGTGGTACTAACCAAGCAAATTAACCTCTGGTCCAATGCCTGGTGGCCGATGACCTAGTTCCTCTTCCCATTAAGGACATGGTTAAAAACCTAGGCATCTGGTTTGATGCTATGTCATCTTTTGATACTCAGATCACCGTCATTGCTGGGAAGTGTTTCAGGATATGGAGATCATTGAGAAAAGTCCTCCATATCCTCTGAGAGGCCGCCCAGAAACTGTGGTCCAAGCCCTGCTGATATCCAGGCAGGACTATTGTAGCATTTTATATCTGGGTGTGTCTCAGGCCCATCTCAATAGATTACAAAGAGTCCAGAATGTGGCGGCGGCTTCAGAACTGTTGAAGCTCCCTAGACGGGCTTCTATGAGAACAGAGCCGCAGAAATTACATAGGGTTCCGTTAAGGCATAAAGTCCTTTTAAAGCGCTCTGTTATTGCTTTAAGGCTCCTTCCACCCAAGTTCTCACTGCCTTTGGATGATGATGAAATCCTATGTGCCCAATGGAATCTTGAGATCAGCTGTAGTCAAACAGACCATAATCCTGAAATTCAAACGTGCCAGAGCAGGAGGAATACCCTACCTGTGGAAATTCGATGAACACCATCCGTACGCGAATTCAGAAAGAAGCTAAAGACCTGGCTTTTTGGCTTAGAGTGAGTTTCTCCATCAGACTGGGTAACCTCTCAACTACTGTATCAGCACCATAGTGATGGGACACTCCGCAAGGTGTAGTCAGGCGCTTTATAAATCCCATTACTATTATTATTATGTCAAAATAGAATTCGGGAGAGAAAAACCTAAAAATGTGGTTCCAAACAAAAAAGGAAATCTGTGGGTGTACACTTCTGCATTTTTTGTGAACCAGCTGCAAAATGATATATCCTACTTAATGCAAACGTGCTCTCTTCTGCCTGTTTACAACAGGAAAGGGCATTCAAACGTTAAAGGTAACAGATTCCATAGGAATTAAGAGACCTTGAGGACTTGACACTTTTGTGCTGAGCTGTCTACACATATCATCTATGTGCTTAAATACAATTATTATTTTAGTCCAGCTCTATCAGTACACCGCTTAATAAAATCAATGTCCCTTTAGTGTTAATTCTTTGGCGTTCTGTCACATCCTCTCTCGCTGCTCATTACAATATCTTATAATAGAGGACTCTGATGGAGACTCAATATGTTTCCACATGATGTATAAATAAAATATAAGATTGATTCCTGCTAAGCAACCATGCTTAAGATTGTATATCAAAATCATTAATATATTCCAGTAATATCGGCTAATGGGGGCCGAGGATGCAACATTACATAGGTCTGCTGAGCCCAGGAGCGGAGACATTTATTTTACATTTATTATCCACTACAGTAAATTCAATAATGTACTTAAACAGGGAGAGTTTGAAGCAAATGTGAACTGCAGGGCTCCCAGCTGCACGGGAGCAATTTAAAATGCGACATGTTCTTGCTACTTCCTAAGGTATACATCTGTTGTCATATTATTATGTGAGTATTTGCACTCTCTTAGGCAAATGTATGGTATTTATATAGAGGTATACAACTGTATACTAATCTTATCACAGCATTTAACTCTATTAAAAATCGGTTTATATTTACAAATAAAATCTAGTAGCCATCTTTAATATGGTTTCAGGGTCTAAGTAATATGACGTAACATAACGTATGTTTGTAAAGAACACGTTCATCCGTTGGGGCATCACATCACTGACCAAGGGATAATGAACTCAATGTTATTGATTTTTATCGACTGCAGAAAGGTGAAAGGTTGATTGGACCCACCAGAGTTCGAAACTGTGTCCGTCACGTCAAGCACAGATTTCGAGACTTCAGGCATTAATAAGTCCGTTGAGACACCGGACTCAAAAAATCAATTAATCAAAATCAATAGGTTTAGCACAAGTGGAATCAAACGCAATTGAGACCCAATATTGTTACAGGAACTAGCATAAAAAACGTTAGACTTTATTAGTTAATAATGCATGATCAAATACAAAAACAACATGCTTCTTAACTAGCATAAAATATAGATGAGATTAACATTTTAGAAAGTATCTGGTTCAATCTTCAATGGCATTGCACAATCACTGTTTCTATTTTGATCCTGATAATTGTAAGAACCATTGTGGTTACATCCCATAATGTTGATTACTGCATCAGGGATGTTATTTTACCCTACTCTTATATCTGCATTACAACTCTATTTTATTGGCGGTATTTATTCAGGGGAATTGTCTGTTTCCAGTGAGTATTCGCCATAAATCATTGACTCCGGAGCCCACAGCCAATTTGCTAAGCCAAGCGGATTCCAATGCCATAGTTATTCTGTGTTTAGCCAGTCAAATCCGCAGACTTTCATATTTGGCAAAGTTTTTTTCCTTCTTATTTATCAGTTTTATTCCTAGAAGTCTTACCTTGGTGTAACTCCTCCAATTACACAAGCTTCATTTCTATGATTTGAACATCCGAGTAATTACACAATAATCTAGAAGCAAGTATACACCAAACAAATGCTCAAATATTGAAGTACTTTTTATATTTCACAATAAAATATGTAAAAAAGTAAACATTTTCAATGTTGTTCCTTTATTTGCATTAACTTTATTAACTTATTTTTAATGTATTAATTTTAATGATATTTAATTTTGTAAAAACAGTCGCAGACCCCAGGTATAACCTGGCTGACCCACGGGGGTTCTTCAACCACAGATTAAGAACCATTGCTCTAGAGTACATACTTGGAACAGGTTTTATGATTTTTTTTAAATAAAATCCCTGCCCATTCCTAGTGAATATAATGCATGAATGTGTGTAGTTGTAACTATAATAGTGAACAAAACAGTGTTAATATAATCTATTACTAAACAGTCTAACATTGTAACAATTGGCCAGCATCCAAGGATGAAGTAAGTCTCTTTCTCCAACCCCTTCTTCTTTGTCACTAGCTAATCTATCATAATGCCAAAAGGGCCCTATATGAGTTTCCCAGGTGGCCTCTCACTAAAATACCACTGTGGAATGAAGAAGTGTTAATCCACATGAAGAAGGTAGCTGTCTATCACTGTCCTCAGTAGCCTTGGTGTCCCAGGGAGCTGATAAAATAAGGCTAGTTTAGAAGAGCCTATTTCTGTGGCCTTCGTGAAGAGTGGTTACAGCTTCTGCTCGATCAATCTTGATCCCCAAGTATCTCTTTGTTATACAGGTCTGTGCCCAATTGAAATAGACTTTACTAATTATAATGAAAATGGCAGGATAACCATCAAATGATGCTAAAAGCAAAATGTAATATAATAACCTTGTTGCACTTTTGCTTATATCTATAAAACAAACCTTTAAATTTTGTGAACACATATATGTGAATAACTGTTACACTATCAGACTGGAATACTGCGAATTTTAGGCCATACGTACGACCATTTCTCTTCTTGAGTGTCTATATGTGATTGTTTTGTGACTCGCAATTAGCGACTTGCAAAATAAAATGTACTAATGTGTCTCAGACACATTTAACGATTCCCAAGGGGGGTCGCAAATGACCTGCCTCATCAATATTCATGAGTTACATTGCAATTTTTGACTCATTGGGAATGACCTGTAATCAAAGAGGTGGTGGCCTGCTAGTGTCAGCCGACCACCATGTTTGTGTTTGCTTTTTAAATAAAGCATTTTGTTTTATTGAAATGCAGCCCATTTGCCTTAAAGGAAAACAAGATGCATGTCAAAAACAAAAATGAAAAGCTACCTTTTCATTTGTTAAGAGTAGTCAGTGATCCGTGGGACCATTGCCTGCTCTTACAAAATGTTGGTGCCCGCATTCCCAAAAGGGAAAGGGGTCCCTTGGGGACCCTTTCCTATTTGCAAATGTGTTACCACCTCTTTCACGGAGGCAGTAAAATATGAATGTTTTGCAACCGCATTCCGGTCGCAAACATTCATGCATGCTTCTGCGACTCGGTATCAGGAAGGGATGTCCTTGGTACTCCCCTTCCTAATACCAACTTGGAAACCCTATTTTGTGAGTCGGTAATAGGTTGCAGACTCGCAAAATATGGTTAGTGCATGCTGAAAGCCATTTTAGTGGTCAGAAATGGCCCAATTCTCCATTTGCAACAGCTAAAATGGTTGCATATCTGCCCCTTTAAGCGTTTTACATGTGCAAACATCACAAAATTAAATGCATGTTAATAAATTAGAAATATGCACACAAAATAAATAAAATATATGAAATGCAGTAATGGTTACCAAATCAGAACGTAGAGGCCAAGATGAGGGTCAATATCCCTATGCTGAGATGTACAGCAGGCAGTACAACATGTGGCCATGGAATGGCCGCGACAGACATCCAAGGGAAGAGTCTTCAATGGAAGAATGTTTGTCGATATGGGGCAAGATATTCTAATCTCTGTATGAAAGCTGTATGAATCTCACAATTAGAGTGAATTGCACGTTGTTTGCCCTTAAGCCAAACATTCTAGGATGCTGCAAAACTGGTCCATGGCTTCATTTCAGTGTGCCTTTAGCAACTTTTCCCATCCATATATTATACATTGAAAACCGACTAACCTAAAATGAACGTTGTTGTAAAGCTCCATACCATGTTCAGCTGATGACTTACAGAAGGCTAAATCCATCATCTACTTCACCTAGATTATGGTTTTAAATATTTTTCTATGTAGCCAAATGAAGGCTCTTACTGGTGCAAAATACTCTTCTTCTATTACATTTTGTCTAAGTAAATCATACATTTTGTCTGAGCCATTCAATTCCCATATTCAAATGTATTCAGAGTCCTGTAATGTTCTTGCACACGAATCAGCTGCTGTGATGGTTTCGGATAGCCAGCATCCACAAACGTGAGTATAATCTTCAATCATCATCCCTACATGAAGGCCACTAACACAAATCTACACTTCTCCAGGGTGAGCTCCATGATGCAAATTGAAACTTGCAAAAAGGATACCACCAGTTCAGTAACACCAAGTCAGAGGCAAGTCTCCACGTGTGAAATTGAATCAATGGGCGTTGAACACCACTCTGCATACGTGATGCCAATCAACTGCAGGAGCAGCCCTAAATGTTAAGTGAACACGACAAACAACAGGGCCCACTAGATCCCTGATGAAAGCCAGTTAAATAAATCACACCAGATGGAACGCATCAATCAATCAATCAATCAATCAGGTCATTTGTAGAGCGCACTACTCACCCGTAGGGTCTCAAGGCGCTGGGAGGGGGGGGGGGGTGCCGCTACTGCTCGAACAGCCAAGTCTTGAGCTTCTTCCTGAAGGAGAGGTGGTCTTGGGTCAGGCGCAGATTGGTCGGAAGTGAGTTCCAGGTCTTGGCGGCCAGGTAGGAGAAGGATCTTCCTCCTGTTGTCGCTCTTCGGATGCGGGGGACGGCGGCGAGGGCGTGGTTGGTTGATCTGAGGAGGCGCTTGGGAGTGTAGAAGTTGATCCGGTTGTTGAGGTAGCTCGGGCCTTGGTCGTGTAGGGCTTTGTGCGCGTGGGTGAGGAGCCGGAAGGTGATTCTCTTGTTGACCGGGAGCCAGTGCAGATCTCTCAGGTGTCCGGAGATGTGGCTGCGACGGGGGATGTCGAGGATGAGTCTCGCCGAGGCGTTCTGGATCCGCTGGAGTCTCTTCTGGAGTTTGGCGGTGGTTCCGGCGTAGAGGGCGTTGCCGTAGTCCAGTCGGCTGGTGACGAGGGCCTGGGTGACCGTCTTCCTCGTCTCGGTGGGGATCCACCGGAAGATCTTACGTAGCATGCGCAGGATGTTGAAGCATGACGAGGAGACGGCGTTGACTTGTCTGGTCATGGAGAGGGAGGAGTCCAGTATGAAGCCCAGGTTGCGTGCGTGGTCCGTCGGTTTGGGTGCGGTGCCCAGGGCGGGGGGCCACCAGGAGTCGTCCCAGGCGGAGGGCGTGGAGCCCAGGATGAGGACCTCCGTCTTGTCTGAGTTCAGTTTTAGGCGGCTGGTCGTCATCCATTCGGCTACGTCTCTCATCCCTTCGTGCAGGTTGGCTCTGGCGGTGTCGGGGTCGTTGGTCAGGGAGAGGATCAGCTGGGTGTCGTCGGCGTAGGAGATGATGTTCAGGTTGTGTTTGCGTACGATGGCCGCGAGGGGGCTCATGTAGACGTTGAAGAGGGTGGGGCTCAGTGAGGATCCTTGAGGGACGCCGCAGATGACTTTGGTGGCCTCTGACTTGTACGGTGGTAGGCGGACTCTTTGTGTTCTTCCGTCGAGGAAGGAGGTGATCCATTCCAGTGCCTTCTCCTGGATTCCGATGTTGCTGAGGCGCTGTACTAGGGTGCGGTGGCAGACCGTGTCGAAAGCCGCGGAGAGGTCCAGGAGGATGAGGGCCGCTGTTTCTCCATTGTCCATCAGGGTTCGAAGGTCGTCGGTGGCGGCGATGAGGGCGGTCTCGGTGCATCGATCTGAACCGACGAAATACAAGGGAATTTCAGATGTGCATAAGCAGTGCATCTATAAAATAACAAAAAAAACGAAATATGAAACTAAAACAAAAAGTCACAAACATATTATATTAAATCGTTAACCTAATATTTAAGTTAATATAATCTTAGCTCACTTCAAATTGAATATTGTATAAATGACTCAGATAACCGATCGTAATCTAATGTGTTATAAACTGCACTTTTCTCTGTAAATGACCACTGCAAACTGTTGAGATACACAACATGTCACTTCCGTAATAATTTGATTTCATTTATATATGTTATTACAACACTGGAATGTAGTATGTCTTAAATGGTTGGGATTAATTTGGGGTATGATAAAAAATACCAAAACAAATATTACTAGATATTGAGGATATCAATAACAACATCTTTTGAAATAGGCAAGATATTTGTCAATGCCAAAGTTAAACACGACAGCTGGGAGAGAAGGCAGAAACTAATAGAGAGAGCAAGGAAATAGACAAAGCACTCGTAATAACAGAACGGGGAAAAAAGAGAAGGGTCACTGAGGCTGACCTACTGTTCAGTAGTGAGACTTGTCGAGTACACTTCTAAGCTGAATGAAGTGACATCAGATTCGATATCACACAACAGGAACGATCAGGAACCCAACTATGCTTAGGAAATGATAAAAAAGAAATACATTTACCAAGGAAAAAGGAACTAGAACCTGCAACTGTGACTGGAATATTATGCAGAATTACAGTGATATTGGCATACCATAGGCTATGTACTCCAGGAGTATGGAAGGTGAGGCAAAATCAGGGAGGCACAGTGTTATCATTCCCTTTGGGCAAGCGCCGCATTAATGTATCCCATTGGGTCAACGAAACACGACCTTCCCGTAGTCTTTGGTGGGCCAAGATCACGTTATTATAAACCAGTTGATGTCCCACAGGTTTTGCCATTAGGTTAGTTTAAGAATGGAATAATGGTACCAAGTTGAAAATTGTCTAACAATACCAATCATACAAATTATATATAAAACAGAAGGCTAAATTGCAGAGCATAGGTCAAACGATATAGTCAATGAACCACCAGAGATTGCAATATTAAACCACTATAGCACATATACTTCAAATCAAGATAAAAAATAAAACCAGAAAAGTAGTTGTATGGAAAAATATATATACTTTGTGCATTTATTCAAATTTTGACATTTTGACACAGTGATAATAAATCATTAAAAAATATACGTGAAGTACATTGGATATTTCATTAAAAACATTACAAATCACATAAAGTAAACATCAGTTAAAAAGTTCAAAGCGAACAAGGGTCGACGCGGCGTTTCGGTTACAGGCTAACAATAGACAACCTTCTTCAGGACCAAGTTCTAAAAAGAAACAAAGAATTACTTTTTTGCATTCCCAATTTTTCGAACAGAGCATTTTACCAAAACAACACTTATACATTGGCTACATTTATTCGGTGGATTATGCTACAAAAGTAGGTGGATTGTCAACACTATTGGTATTGCTAGAACAAAATAACATCTTAACATTAGTACCATTCCGGTAGTAGTACCATTCCGCCAGTTGGTAATAACTGGACACATTTTTCTAAAACTAGACATTTAATGAAAAATGTCTGATGATGAAGTTACCTGTGTTTTGAAAAGGATTCCAGATAAATCTAGGAATACCGTGGGCCGATTATAGAATCCGGTCAGGAACTGTTATCAGTTCACTCAGTTGAGACATATGCTGTATCGATATCTATGAGTGATAATAAGATGTCGATCAATGATAAGTGTGCTCTATTGGAGTTAATTGTTGGGTATAACAGGTCAATATGGCACAACACTACCTTATGTTATTCTGGAAATGAGTGTCGCTCTGGTAGTAGGAGCCACCGATATGTATCTTCAGTTGTACTGTAAATAAATACACCTCTTTTACTATATTGTAAACAAAGGAGTGATTGTCAATTGTCACGTCAGATTATAATTAATTATACTTACCCAGTTTACAATGACTGGCGACTAATTAATGGCACGAGCTTTTCAATGGGCTTGTGTGTCAGTTTTGGCATTCATACCATAGTGGGGGTCATCTTGCCACTGTTTAATTAAAGAATGGAATGTTTTGTTAGAATCCTATTTTAAATGGTTCACATTTGTAGTTTCTTACAAAATTGCTAGTGACAGCCTCTCTGTTAATTTAATATATGCTTGCATGATACAGGTTGTTTTTTATATAAAAGGACCAATTTTTATGGGCGATTAACTTATGTTTAAGGTTGCTAGTATTTAAGTAACTATATTTTGATACCCTTTTGCTCAAGAATCGCATTAGGATCCTTAACTTTGCACAGAGTTAAATAGCATGTCTGGTTTAATATGCCGCACGTAAGCTATACTTTGTTTTAAAGCGCCGTCGCGGTTGCTAGTACTGCGGAGAAAACCTCCGGCATGTCATGCTTATTAAACAGCTAACAGCTTTTATTTAGCAATACCCTATCTGTCCGGTTAGGCACGACATTGCAGCAAACCATGAATAAAAGGTTAGTGAAGCACAAACCAGCCTTACAGTAAAGTTAGTTCTGTAGGGCAAGGGCTAATAATACAGGCAGTGAGATCGATCTTGCTCTGCTCACCTTGGGCATTGAATTCGGCCTCCCTGCTCCTACTCCGTCAGCGTGTCCTCGGGTCTCGTCAAGATGGGGATGTCGAGCAAACGCTGTTTTGGCTATATATATAGTACGGGGTCGTTGATTGGACGGTTAGTCTTCTCCTTTACTATTGGTAAACCCGCTGTCACCTGACATCTCGTATTATAAACAAACATACGCGGGTAAAGTATAGTACCTCGCGATGTAAGCAGCTTGGTTTATTGTATACCAGCTCAAGATACGTGTTTGTGGAATGAA
Source organism: Lissotriton helveticus (assembly GCF_964261635.1). Classification (NCBI taxonomy): domain Eukaryota; kingdom Metazoa; phylum Chordata; class Amphibia; order Caudata; family Salamandridae; genus Lissotriton; species Lissotriton helveticus. The sequence continues at coordinate 1,062,184,638 of NC_136070.1, read as the reverse complement.
GTTAAATATATAGCTACTGTCAATCCCGCCCGCGGTTGCTTAAAAATGTGATATTTTATATTTTATAAACCCGAGAGTACTATTGGTAGACAGGCTGTCACTTGACCTCTCATGTTGTTTACAAACATACGCGGGTAGCGTGTGGTACCTCGCGATGTACGCTGCTTCGATTCGGGCGGGATTGACAGTAGCTATATATTTAACTTCATTCCACAAACACGTATCTTGAGCTGGTATACAATAAACCAAGCTGCTTACATCGCGAGGTACTATACTTTACCCGCGTATGTTTGTTTATAATACGAGATGTCAGGTGACAGCGGGTCTACCAATAGTAAAGGAGAAGACTAACCGTCCAATCAACGACCCCGTACTATATATATAGCCAAAACAGCGTTTGCTCGACATCCCCATCTTGACGAGACCCGAGGACACGCTGACGGAGTAGGAGCAGGGAGGCCGAATTCAATGCCCAAGGTGAGCAGAGCAAGATCGATCTCACTGCCTGTATTATTAGCCCTTGCCCTACAGAACTAACTTCACTGTAAGGCTGGTTGGTGCTTCACTAACCTTTTATCCATGGTTTGCTGCAATGTCGTGCCTAACCGGACAGATAGGGTATTGCTAAATAAAAGCTGTTAGCTGTTTAATAAGCATGACATGCCGGAGGTTTTCTCCGCAGTACTAGCAACCGCGACGGCGCTTTAAAACAAAGTATAGCTTACGTGCGGCATATTAAACCAGACATGCTATTTAACTCTGTGCAAAGTTAAGGATCCTAATGCGATTCTTGAGCAAAAGGGTATCAAAATATAGTTACTTAAATACTAGCAACCTTAAACATAAGTTAATCGCCCATAAAAATTGGTCCTTTTATATAAAAAACAACCTGTATCATGCAAGCATATATTAAATTAACAGAGAGGCTGTCACTAGCAATTTTGTAAGAAACTACAAATGTGAACCATTTAAAATAGGATTCTAACAAAACATTCCATTCTTTAATTAAACAGTGGCAAGATGACCCCCACTATGGTATGAATGCCAAAACTGACACACAAGCCCATTGAAAAGCTCGTGCCATTAATTAGTCGCCAGTCATTGTAAACTGGGTAAGTATAATTAATTATAATCTGACGTGACAATTGACAATCACTCCTTTGTTTACAATAAAGTAAAAGAGGTGTATTTATTTACAGTACAACTGAAGATACATATCGGTGGCTCCTACTACCAGAGCGACACTCATTTCCAGAATAACATAAGGTAGTGTTGTGCCATATTGACCTGTTATACCCAACAATTAACTCCAATAGAGCACACTTATCATTGATCGACATCTTATTATCACTCATAGATATCGATACAGCATATGTCTCAACTGAGTGAACTGATAACCGTTCCTGACCGGATTCTATAATCGGCCCACGGTATTCCTAGATTTATCTGGAATCCTTTTCAAAACACAGGTAACTTCATCATCAGACATTTTTCATTAAATGTCTAGTTTTAGAAAAATGTGTCCAGTTATTACCAACTGGCGGAATGGTACTACTACCGGAATGGTACTAATGTTAAGATGTTATTTTGTTCTAGCAATACCAATAGAGTTGACAATCCACCTACTTTTGTAGCATAATCCACCGAATAAATGTAGCCAATGTATAAGTGTTGTTTTGGTAAAATGCTCTGTTCGAAAAATTGGGAATGCAAAAAAGTAATTCTTTGTTTCTTTTTAGAACTTGGTCCTGAAGAAGGTTGTCTATTGTTAGCCTGTAACCGAAACGCCGCGTCGACCCTTGTTCGCTTTGAACTTTTTAACTGATGTTTACTTTATGTGATTTGTAATGTTTTTAATGAAATATCCAATGTACTTCACGTATATTTTTTAATGATTTATTATCACTGTGTCAAAATGTCAAAATTTGAATAAATGCACAAAGTATATATATTTTTCCATACAACTACTTTTCTGGTTTTATTTTTTATCTTGATTTGAAGTATATGTGCTATAGTGGTTTAATATTGCAATCTCTGGTGGTTCATTGACTATATCGTTTGACCTATGCTCTGCAATTTAGCCTTCTGTTTTATATATAATTTGTGTGATTGGTATTGTTAGACAATTTTCAACTTGGTACCATTATTCCATTCTTAAACTAACCTAATGGTAAAACCTGTGGGACATCAACTGGTTTATAATATATCTCCCCTGTCCCAAAGTTGACAGATAAGGGGGCCTCCTTTTATCTTTTATGACCAAGATCACGTTACCCTGTAGTGTAGTTCCTATTATCCCAATAGGCTCTGCGCATTGGAATAATACCTTCAATAGTATAGGCCTAGACCAGACGTTAACTAGGTCTACTACTGTCGATATTAGACTTAAAGTTTTGGGTTTGCCAGCTAGCTCAGAGTTCACTAGAAACTTTCTCGAATAGGCAAGGAGGAGTTGAACCTCCCTGGATAGACCAGAAGGGATTTAGTTTCTGACAACCATAGAACATGACAACTTTGCTCTCCCCTAATCAAGAGTGTATCTCTAGAGTCGTGTGAACAAAAGGCAATTTATTTTACTCAGTCAGTACGTGCATTCTTAGTCTCATCAGATTGTAGAGAAAAGGAAGAGACGGGCGTGTTCAATAAAAGATGTTATTTATTGATCAGTCTCTTTTCTCATACAAGAGAAATGGATCGATATTATTGCAATATTTATAGTTAAGTAAAGTGCATACATTAAAAGCAGAAGTATAAAATAATACTGTAAAAACATTGATATGGTTTCTAAGCCATATGAAGGTTTAAAATGAATAAAATATATACATACACATATACATTTGACTAATCGTACTCAACTGGTGTTTCTAGCTACGCCTACCCCGTGTACCTGACCTAAGTCTAATACGTGGGCGGGAATAGAAAGTTACAGTTTAAGTTAAGTTTGTTTTTGCCAAGTGATTGACTAAAGAATTCTCTGCGAGGGGTTATTCAGTTCTGTACCTGGAATCTAGGATGGATGAGTGATGGTATCTCTCGTCTCTGGTCTCGATATTCCAGGCTGCCTGCGAGGGCTACCCGGAAGCGCCGGAGCTGGATTTCTCGGCAGGAGAAAACAGCGTCTCGTTCTCAGCGCGTCAAGAAGGCGGGGCTGCGCCAGCGGGGTCTGCTTTGCTCTGGGCTACGGCAAGTCTGGCTGCTCCGATCTCGTCACCACCGCGTGTGTTTGCATAGGGCAATATCGATAATATTTATACCTTTAAGGTGCCGAGATTGACGTAAGGATGGACATAGATACGTCCATAAGGATGTCATACGACTTGGCCGTTAGCACATTCTTTTGCTGAAGTTCTCGAAGAAATCAAAACAATGGCCGCAGGGTTTTTCCCAGGTTGACATAGGTTTGATTTGTTTTGAGAACTCCGTATGCCTTATCAGGGGCTGGAGGAATATCGCTTGTCTAATTAGATGGCAAGCGTTATGACCTAATCAGATAACACGTTCCTGTGCCGTAGTGTGGCTTTATCAGATAACGGTTCCTGCATCATGGGGGTTTTCTGCCTCATGGGCTGGCTGCTAGTTAACTTGTTAACCAGAATAGGGTCAGGAATAGGGGGATCGATACAGAACCTATAGGAATACATCACACCCACTCCACGCTAACTATGGACATATTTACTAATCTATGCATAGTAAAACATACTGTAGAGTATAGTGTATACCTTACCACCCCAAAATACATAAATGCATTTTGAAATTATCAAATATACGGAAAAATGCAGTCATATGTATAGTATGCACTCAAGCTGTAGAATATTGCTAAAGTAAGCACGCATTTGTATACATTATTGCTATTTGGTATATGAAAATTTACACATGAAATGGCTCTTAATACAGAAAAAAGGTTCGAGACCATTTCATCACAGAATAAGAATGATTATGAACATACCAGCGGGCAGCTAATGTCTATAAGCTATCTAACATTAGAAATTTTAGTTCTCTAAGAATAGTTCTTACTTTAAGCAGAAGATAAGTGTCCCGAAAAACATGCAAAAATATTTTGGGGGTGCTGAAAAAATTGCTGTCCGTGAACTGGAGGGAAAATTGTTCATGGTATTCTGTTATTAAAGTTGAAGGCCAAATTCAGGGAACGCCGTGTGCGAGCTTGCTCAAAAGTCTCTATTTCTGCTCTGGTGAGAACATCATATCATTTAGGCTTTCGAAAAAGCTGTCAACAGCTTCCTGGGAGAGTTCCACTAACTCGGAAAAAGGTGTAACCATGCATTCGTTCGCATGATTGTCTCCACTGGCGTTTTGATTTGGAATGATGACAGAAGGTCGTACCTGATCGATGCTGCTTTCATCTTGAACTTCACTACCCCTTAATCGTGATGGTGAAGCTTCCACGAATGCCGTCATCAGGATTGGTAGCCGTTGAGGGCAGCACAAAGCATGAGCCTTTATCGGACTCAACAATGTTTCTGCATCCATTGGCGCATCCGATTGTAGCGTCAGACAGGTGTCCAACACGCATTCTTCTCCGCATAGCAGGCACCTTAATACAGGTAAAACACATCGATGCCACATTGGTCGAAATGATAGAAACCAAGTCATGTTCAGGTCTCTAAGCCGGGATAGTCCCAGGATTTTTGATATCCGGTCCCGCTATCCAATGGCTCGGATTGTTTCTTCCCTTGTCGCAGGTGTTTTGTCTGTGACACGGTTTGCCATAACGAAATATAAGGACTAGGAATAGGATTCCTGCAATTAGTCCCAAAATGAGGGGAAGTCCGCCAAAAATCGAATGGACGAAATCTGGAAAAATACCCAGTATGGCTTTGAATGGTGTTAATGCCATCGAAAATACTGTCTTAAATACTTTTGAGACTCCACTGGTATCAGAAATATTTAAGATTTCATTCAGGATTTCTGCGAAATGTATGGGGGAATTAGTTGATAACAATGAATGTATCTCTGCAGTCGTCCTCGCGACCTGGAGATCATACGTTTCTTTTGATGACGTGAGCCTGGTCGGCGTCTGAAGAAGCACTGTTTTCATTCTGCTTAAAGTGTCTATTCGAATAGAAGTAATTTTCAAGTTGGGCCATGCCCTTGCCTCCCTGTCTGGAAAGGAGCTGGGGAACAATGAGTGTCCACAGCACTTGACCTTCGCAGTCGTAGTTACGAGATAAGGAGTCCCGGGCATAAGACTACAACATCTGCGATCTACAATTAGAATGTAACTCCCATTGTAGAGTCTTTGAAAGAATGGTTCTATCTCTGTTGCAGGTGCGCCTTGCTGGTGACATGAAAGGTTATTTGAGTTCCCTTCACAGGCTCCGTGCAAACTAATTCCATTACACAGAAGAGTACCGCTTAGTGACATTGCACAATTATTGCCACTAAGAAACACTTTCTGTCCTTTATTACTGACACATGCATGTGAATAGGGCAGGTTCCATGTTGTTTTAATGTACCCCTTTCCCAATTTTTCGTACATGCCAGCCTGTATATGTTTTTGGCAGTATTGAAACCTGAAGGTTGAAATTGGAATATTAATTATCCCATCTTTTATCCATTCACTGACAGGTCGTTCTGACATTGTCACTGGTAATCTTTCGAGTTTCTCAATGCTCAGGATTGTATAATCAGCACCCTTTTGTGCCATACTGATTTGTCTATCAGTAAGGTTAAAGATATGGAATAGTGACGTTGTGTTGATTAAACGCCAAGGCACATAGCCTGAACGCAGATTTTGTAACGTCCAGCCAAGCTGTACAATAGAACGCAATTGAGACTGACCGTGTTGTAATAACAGTAAGTCTTGCGATAATATGTCGATTGCTGAAGACACAATGCTGTCCAGAGAAAAAATTCTGGAGGACAGAGTCATTAACCCATTGTCCACTACAGAAAGTGATTTTTCCAAATTAATACGGTCAATTTCCCGTATCCTTTCTGCTGTCTCAATTTGAGTCACCTTCCAGGCCTCATTGTATGCTGCATATACAGAGGCTGCTATGAAACGTTTTTGACGCTGTTTGCGTGGTCCCATAGTGAAATCACGCAAGTCAGCACCATCAGTAAGTAAAGTTAGGTGTTGCTTAATTTCTGCCAGTGTGGAAGTTTGTAGCCATTGAAGGCATAATTTGCCCACACTGTAGGTGGTTATTATCCCTGGGTGTTGTCTTTGAGGATATCTAGGGTCTGGCCTGGTCATTTTGAACCCCTGTGTTTTGTTCAGGAATCTGTCTTGACAGTTATTAGTATCTGTGGGCCAGATCAACCACTTTTCCCAATCTGGATGTGTTCTGTTTTTGTTTAATACATAGTTTACGTCTATCTCTTCATCTGTAGAGCTATTGCTGTTCATTGTTGGTTTTGGAATAGACGGTTTATTTAAGTCTTTGATTTTGGCTAGGCCAAGACAGGTGGTTTGTTGAACAGTGTCATTTAAAAATATAATTTGTTCTGGGATCATGCAGGCTCTAAACAAAGATTCTATACCCTGTACTTGCCATTCTTTTGTACCCCAAACACTTTTCACTTCAACATGTTTGTCCCGGTAATCAAAACCAAAAGTATTCATTTTTTCAAAGAATGAGTCTGAATATATCAATTTTGTGTTTGTTATCATGTTCTTTGTCCCTGTCTTATTTGACAATTTGAAATAAAATGTTTCATCATTACTTGTGTTAAAACCTGAAAAATATGGATATTTGTCATAAAAGGTTCTTGAGCTTCCTTTTGGAGGGGTTGCACAATGTTCCCATTGATTATAATTTAAAACATTTCTAGGTTGTGCAGATCTATGTAAAAAATGGTTACCATAGTGGTTGTAACAATACATACTATCATAATTTGTAGAACCCTGCAAATAATCATGTTTGGTAAATTTAGCAGACATTACTAGGTCAGACATCATATTATTTATACTTTCGAAGTCCCAATCATCAGCAAATGAGCTTGGTTTTACAAAGTCACTCAATGAGATCTTAATTTGGTGTGGATATTTCAGGATTTCAACCGGATCATAAATTTCGTAGTCAGTGTTGTCCCATGCTACCCCACCCGGTATAGGATTGGCTGTGAAGTTGACTGAAGAAAGTTCTCTTTTCTCGACGTGTGAAGATGTGTGTGGTTTGAGGATCAAGTTGATTTTCTGACTTGCTGTGTCCATTTTGGCATATTCTCCCTCAATGAAGCGTCCCAATGTTAGTATCATGATGAGCCAAAGTATGAGGATAAATGCACCAAAACCCACCCAGAATTCAATCCATGGAGAAATTAGATATGTTTCTTTCAGTTGTTTCAAAAGTACTTTAACTTTATCTTTAAAGGTTTTTGTTGGTGGCTGTGTCTTTGATTCAGTGAAGCCTTCGGAGGAATCATCGAAGTTTATGAAGTAGCCGGATGCGGTTCTGTCAATTGTTCCAATTGCTTCAGGATTACTGTTTCTTGCATATTCGTTTGTTACTTCATTATAGGTTGGTGTGTCTCTGCTAAATGTTTTTATTTGGGTTTTCAGAGGTTTAAGTTCCATTGCATTGTTGCATAGTCCTTGTTGTTCTTGTGTAGGCGTTTCGAATGTGATTAGCCTCTTTGTTAGGACCTCTGTACTGGTAGCAAACCTTGGTGTTCTGCTACTTATTGGGAGTCCACTTGGCCTACTATTTGTTATCGGCCACATGATTGTGGTTTTACCAGGTCGATGGATACAACTCGGTTCTCCTTTTTACCAGCAAGCGGCGGTAGTACAACTGATCTTGTCCCGTTGACAGACAAGACAGGAACTGCTTTTCTGTAAGAAGGCCCAAATTCCTTCTTTACCGCGATCTTTTCTCTGACTAGATCCCCGACTTTTGGAATCCAGACAGGTCTTGCTGGGACAGGTGGTGGTTCTTCAGTGGTTGTTGGCTGTTGTTTCAACTTTATGTTGCTCAGGTCTTTTCTTGTTTCGTTTAAGTCCTGCAAAATGGCCAAACGGTCTTTGATATCAAAGCTTTTTTCCTTCACCACTGAAGTTTGACTGTCAAGGTCAGAGATTAACATCCTAGTTCCAAATAATAATTCGTACGGACTGAATCCCTTCAGAGAATTTCTTGGCAAGTTATTTAGACTACGTTGGACACTTATTAGATGTTTGACCCACCCAGCTCCCGAACCTAATATCCTTTCCGTTATAGATTGCTTTATGCCTTGGTTTTTTCTTTACACCATCCCGTATCCCTCAGGAAGGAAGTGAGAAGATTCCCGCTGTGCTATGCTCATTTGGCCATGTTTCACATCAGGCTGGAGGGCTAGAGTGAAAACAATGGTCAAACGTAGCATGCTCTTAGCGTATATGCCATTTAGACTCGCAAATCTTGTATAACAGTCCAGACGTCAGCCGAGTGCTGGTGATCTACATTATAAGTGGAAACTAGCCTGTATATGTTAATCGCAAGCCTTGCTTTTTACTGTTGATTTTTTCTGGAGTGAAACGACACGGTATTACACCGTTTCTCTCACCACTGCGATTCCTGTTGCAGTTTGGGCAGTTTTTTACAAACAGGGTATGATGCAGGCTCATGCCTGGCCACCAGTACCTTGATTGTAGTTCTTCCAGAGAATCTTTTAGTTTGAGTTGTCTGAGACCCTCGCCCATATGTGCGTCTGCGATTAACAAGTTTCTCCTGTCCATGTTTGGAATCACTCTATCCCCCACTCCAGGGATTCGAGCAAAAGGGACGGAGTTTGCATCGATTATGTATGTATAATTGAGTGGATAATTGATCGGTAGCGCTGAGCAGTCGCCTTTTGATGACGTTTTCACCGCCAGCACTGTTTCACCGTCAATATACTTCGCTGTACGCTTTTTTCGAACTACGGAAGCCGATTTAGTTGCTGCCGCTGTGGCTGTTTCAGCCAATGAATTCCCTGCAACGTGAACTCCATCACGCTGATGACTCAGTGAGTGTATCACGTGAGTCTTTGGTAGTTCTCTTTGTAACAGAACTATTTGTTCCCAAAGCAGTTTTTGCTTTATTGTTGCACCTGTGTCATCTTTGTAACCGTTTTGAATCCATGTCTGCAAATCCTTGTTATATGATTTGACGCAGTAATATGAATCGGACACTATAAGTGTCGGGAATTCGCGATCCGCATTATCTAGCGCCATTTTCAATGCTAATATTTCAGTCTGTTGTTCTGAATTAGTTTCTACTGAGTGTGTTTTTGTTAATAGAGGTCTTAGTTTGTCTCCTCGCCACACTTCTTTTGTAATCTCACATGTGGGGTTGTATGCTTGTTCTCCCCAAACGGAGGGTTGAGCATGTCCGTCTGTATAGATTACACATGCGTATTGTCGTAATGGCAGAATGTCGGCTGGCAGAGGGAATGTTTTTTCATATTCTAGATTTTTTAATTCCTTTAGTTCTGGATCAAAGTAGTAGTATACTTTGTCCGTGGTGATTGAATTCACCCATTGTATCCACTTTGGATTCAATGCTGTGGTTGGTAAATTACATGGCGTTGTTAATGCCTCAAAGGCTGATTCCGCTGTTCTGACTGTGATATGTCTACCGTCAGCTTTATCTTTTTCTTTCGCTAATGCGGTTTGAACTGCATGAACAATGTTTTCTGTAATGCTGAACCTCTTTTCAGCTTCTGTGTACAAGTGTGATTTGAATGCAATTGGTACCTTTTCTCCCCCATTAGAGGTCAGGTATGTGAATCCGCATCTTCCTGGGATGACTCAAATCACAAGATTGCGTGTGTTGTCACGTGTTTCTAATTTTGTTTTAATTAACATGTCTGTTTGTAAGGATCTCAGAATTTCTGTGTGTATTTGAGTCCAACTAGTTCTTTTAAAATCTGGTTTTATCAGATCATAAAGGGGTTTGACCCTTTCTGCGTAATTTGCAATGTATGTTCTTCTGAAATTTAGGAAGCCTAGAATTGACTGTAGGTTTTTTAGTGTTCTAGGTGCTTGGAGTACGGCACATTTCTCTAGGAAATTGTCAGCCAGGCTTTTGCCTTCACTTGATAATTCATATCCTAAGAACAGGACTGTCAGATGGGCAATTCTGGATTTTTTAAAGTTGAATTTGTAACCCTCTGCTACGAACCCAAGTATTATGGTGTTCACTCTTTTCAAGTGAGTATCCAAGTCATCATCTGTTAAATAAATGTCATAGACATAAGATAATGCTTCGTCGTCATATGTTTGTAGTAATTCTGTTACTCTCGCTGAGAATACTCCCGGGCTGTTCTTGTACCCCTGGGCTAACCGACAGAATTGTTTTTGAGTGCCATTTATTGAGAACGCAGACAAATATCTGCTCTCTGGTGCTATGTTTTGACAAAAGAATCCATTAGAGATGTCTAATGTTGTTTTGTATTTTTTGCGCACTATGTTATTCATTAGTGCAGCACTATGCGAGTTTTGCACTGCAAAAGTTTTGCAACATGAGTTAAGGTGTCGGTAATCCAAAACTAGACGATATGAATTGTCTGGTTTGGAGACCGGAAACAAAGGGTTGTTCATTTGTGAGGTGCAAGTTTCAATCACCCCCTGGTATTCTAGCTGATCTAGGATTTCTTTTACCTGTTTTTTAGCTTCTTGCTTAATTGGGTACTGCCTCTGTGCAGTAGGTTGTGATTTTAACTGGATTTTGTGAGGAGGAGAGTCCTCATCCCATCCTACGTGATTTTTATGTAAAGCAGGAGCTTGAGCTACTGCCCACTTTCTAGCAAGTGTGTATTTTTTATGAATTGGAATATGATTTGAGAAGGCAGGCATAATTACTTCTTCGCCATGAGGGCACTCCCTGACAAACTCTGGTGGCCAGTCTTTTTCAGCTAGAAGGATGTCATAGCGCTTGGAGAGATTATCCCAAAATAGTCCCCTGATTTTTCTAGTCTTATCCCCTTCTATACGTAATGTTATTTCATATATTTTGTGAGGTTTGCTAACTCTGGTGTCTGCAGTTTCCACTTGAAGATATTCATTCGTGTCCACTGTCTCCAGATGATTCATCAGGACTTTGCGAGCTATGCTCACTTCTGCTGCGCTGTCTAGCATTGTCTGAGCCCATTCTCCGTTTTTCAGTTGTGTCCTCAGAATTCTCGGCATTGTTAACTATTTTAATGCTGGCTACCTTCTTTTTTGGAAATTGTAATTTCTTTTTTAGCTGAGCAGGTTCCTTGTCTTTGGACTTGGCGTGCTCTTCTCTTTGTTCTGATCGTCCTCTTCTTTCCGATTTCTGCGAGGAAGTCTGAAAAGATTGAGAGGGACGTGTATCAATGTCTTGATATCTATCAGGCTTTTTTATATTATCCCTATTTCTAAGGTTATATCTTTTCCCAGAGGGGTCACTTTGGGGTGACCTGTGTCTTTGGTTCGGAGATTTTTCTCTTCGCCTAGGAGACCTTCCTCTGGACTGGAATTTCTTTTCTTTAGGATTGGATTGTTTGTTTCCATCCCAGCTCTTTTTCTGTGATGTTGAATTATTATTAAAAAATATTTTTTCAGGACTTTCAATCAGTTGTGGTTTTACTGGTATTCCACCTAAACTATCTCTACCTAGTTCCTCATAGGACTTTTCTATGATTCTGGCAATTTCAGCTGGTTGGTCTGCTATATCTGTCTCTTTTAACCTCTGGCGGATCGCCACGTTTGCTGCTTCTCCCTTGATGTTGGCTAATAATATAGCCGAGACCTGCTTGAAGTCTTTCAGTAATTTCATACCAAGAGTTAAAGCGGGTTCTGGACCATATTCGTCTTGAATTTGTTTTAGCACATCTGGTATTACCGAAATGGATGGAACACCGTGCGTTTTTGTGTAAATGGAAGCAAAGACTGTACCCCAAGTGTCACAGTCCTCAATGTGTGGTGCGATTCCCATTGGAAGACAGATAGTCAGAATCCTGTGTTTTTCTAACGGGGTGGTGTCTGGAAACACCGCCTCTATTTGGGTGATTTTCTGTGCTAACCAGAATGGTATTTGTTCCCGTTTAGCCGGTACTTTACCTAGGCAGGATTGTATGTTCTGTGGTGTAATTTTATTTGTGTTCCCCTGGTGAGGGGTCAGCTGTGGAATTTTAATTGCTGGTTGTATTGTTGAAGTCCGCATCACATATTGGACTAATTGTCTATGTACTTTTATTAATTGTTTTAGTTGTATTAAAAGATCTGCTGCAGACATTCTTTCGATGTCTGGATGTGGTGTGTATCTGGCTAGGACCGGCCACGTTGCTCCTGGTCTACCTAAAGGACCGAGCCTGGTGATGTGATTATTATGTTTTAGGGCGCCATCAAATAAGAGCAGGTGCTCTTGAAATTTGAGTGGTACTTCCACCTCCTCGAAAGGAGTGTACATTTCAGGAGGTTCCTCTATTTTGTAATAGTGGAAGTACTTTGTTACAGCATTTGCTGCTGGAAAATTTATCCATGAATAGTATACCTCTGTCTGCCGATATTCGTGTGCCTCAATTACGAATATGACTGTGCCACCTCTAGGTGTCAGTCCGTTTTCTATAAGCTTTAAGGTTATAGATTTCCTTTTGATGACCGGGATGAGTATTATATCCTGGTCTGCTTCTTGTAGCGCAGTATCAGCTGCTGCTATTTCAGCTGCTAATCTAACTGCCTCTCTTTCATCATCACTGTCTACCATTTTACCGACAGGAAGCTTATTTCTTTTGTTTGCAGATCAGGTTTCTTATGGAAACAAAGATTAGATGCACAATATTTTGGAACAGTGTATCCTTCAACGTTGACTAAACCAAGAACCATACATAGGAGTTCCCTCCTGCGAGGTCTGGCGGATATGACCTTTCACCCACTCCAGACGTCTTTGGAGTATTATGGGAAAAAGGGGTCTGAGTGAGAAAGCACGACTGAGTTACTCTAAATGTCTTACGTTAGTTTTCTCGCCCTTCCAAACGCGTTGGGCGCCATGTAGTGTAGTTCCTATTATCCCAATAGGCTCTGCGCATTGGAATAATACCTTCAATAGTATAGGCCTAGACCAGACGTTAACTAGGTCTACTACTGTCGATATTAGACTTAAAGTTTTGGGTTTGCCAGCTAGCTCAGAGTTCACTAGAAACTTTCTCGAATAGGCAAGGAGGAGTTGAACCTCCCTGGATAGACAAGAAGGGATTTAGTTTCTGACAACCATAGAACATGACAACTTTGCTCTCCCCTAATCAAGAGTGTATCTCTAGAGTCGTGTGAACAAAAGGCAATTTATTTTACTCAGTCAGTACGTGCATTCTTAGTCTCATCAGATTGTAGAGAAAAGGAAGAGACGGGCGTGTTCAATAAAAGATGTTATTTATTGATCAGTCTCTTTTCTCATACAAGAGAAATGGATCGATATTATTGCAATACTTATAGTTAAGTAAAGTGCATACATTAAAAGCAGAAGTATAAAATAATACTGTAAAAACATTGATATGGTTTCTAAGCCATATGAAGGTTTAAAATGAATAAAATATATACATACACATATACATTTGACTAATCGTACTCAACTGGTGTTTCTAGCTACGCCTACCCCGTGTACCTGACCTAAGTCTAATACGTGGGCGGGAATAGAAAGTTACAGTTTAAGTTAAGTTTGTTTTTGCCAAGTAATTGACTAAAGAATTCTCTGCGAGGGGTTATTCAGTTCTGTACCTGGAATCTAGGATGGATGAGTGATGGTATCTCTCGTCTCTGGTCTCGATATTCCAGGCTGCCTGCGAGGGCTACCCGGAAGCGCCGGAGCTGGATTTCTCGGCAGGAGAAAACAGCGTCTCATTCTCAGCGCGTCAAGAAGGCGGGGCTGCGCCAGCGGGGTCTGCTCTGCTCTGGGCTACGGCAAGTCTGGCTGCTCCGATCTCGTCACCACCGCGTGTGTTTGCATAGGGCAATATCGGTAATATTTATACCTTTAAGGTGCCGAGATTGACGTAAGGATGGACATAGATACGTCAATAAGGATGTCATACGACTTGGTCGTTAGCACATTCTTTTGCTGAAGTTCTCGAAGAAATCAAAACAATGGCCGCAGGGTTTTTCCCAGGTTGACATAGGTTTGATTTGTTTTGAGAACTCCGTATGCCTTATCAGGGGCTGGAGGAATATCGCTTGTCTAATTAGATGGCAAGCGTTATGACCTAATCAGATAACACGTTCCTGTGCCGTAGTGTGGCTTTATCAGATAACGGTTCCTGCATCATGGGGGTTTTCTGCCTCATGGGCTGGCTGCTAGTTAACTTGTTAACCAGAATAGGGTCAGGAATAGGGGGATCGATACAGAACCTATAGGAATACATCACAACCCTCTGCTTCAGCCCTTTTGTTCAATCCTTTATTCCACTCCCTACTAGAAGGAGGGACATAGGATTTCCAATTATGGGCATGACATTTTCCCTGGCATGAAAGACAAATCAATTATCCTAGATTCTTATTTACGATTGCTTGGACGTGTCATAATACACATTAAGAACAGTCCAAGAGTATATGCCACTAGCACGTTAGTAATCCTATTGATACTGATGCTAATATGATTAAAAAATGATTTTAAGTCAGGACATTCCTAGAACGCATGTAATACAGTGCTACAGGTGTGAAGCACCCAGGACATGCCTTAGGTATAGTGAACAACCTTGAAGCTAAACTTTCTAGATATCAGTGCAGGATTCCCCAATACTCCCACCTATTATTGATCAGATTTAGGCATTGGGAGATCATGTATCCTTGTCACCCTTGTAATGTGGTCAGAACCAGATAGTCCTCAAGGGATCAGAATCCGGGGGCTAGGGATGTTTGAAGGGCATTGATCACACTCCCACTTGAAAGCGCTGAAACCGCTCTGCGTGCATCATGTAGATTTCCCTGAGGAATTCGAATGGATGATAGCAATTATCAGTAAATTGGCCGATCTACTTCGTTATGCCTGTTACAGACAGGCAAATCTGTCAGGAACGGAGTACTCCACCCGGACCAGGAAGATGCCACAATGGTAAATTAAGAAAAAAGGCAGCTTTGATGTTATTTTACGCATTACTATAAATCAGCTGTAGTTGGCCTCAAAGGACCGTAAATAAAGGATCCACATGTGCACAGCGCCCTGGGGGAGTCAGCAATAATGAAAAGAGAGGTCTACCTTGAAGCAAGACCCAGAGTCGCCAAAGCTTCCGCTGGGACCGTGTATGATACCCAGAGAGCCGGCCATTGGAGCGGAGCCGCTAAATAGTAATTTTCAAGGTTTCGTACAGCAAGACCCCTCCAGCCATGGGCCACTGCAGCCTAATAAGAGCAGCTAGTGCCATTCCCCATTCTTTAGTAGCTCCTTCAGGGGAGCGACAAGTTCAATAAAGACACGGTTAAATAACTAGAATGTAGTACTTATTGTAAAATGTGTTGTTCATAAGCCGTTAGCAATATTTTGAGGTAGATGTATGGATTGTGCACAGAAGTCAAACATGAAATCCACATAGTCAAACACTTGTATTTATTATATGAAATATCAAAATGAGTTTTAAATAGCATATATAGCTAAATAGCAAGGCCATTAAGTCCCACCTCTTGGTCAAAATCAGTCTTGAAGAATGATACCTCCCCGGGAACAATTATCCAGTTAATATTGCATAGAGTTACTAGCCACGGAATGTTGGACTTGTACTCCAATTATGTTTGAAGCCTTTAGTATGTCACAGCCAATATGTTACACCCGATGATGAAACGCTAGTGCATGATGGGAAGCAGGTATATGAAAAAGGGAGTTATCTGTATGATCTTCCTTTGCTTTGAAATGAAGCAGTGTTAAAGATCCGTGCTTTAACATACTGTTTAACATGTTTTTCTATTCCATGAATATGTGCTCTCCACATCAGCAGAATGAACGCATACGAAGCTATGCAGATTCAAGCTTGGTGATTCATAAGCTTAGCATTTATCGTAAAAGCTGCCACTGTGACCACCTGGTGAGTTCAAAACCCAGTAGAATAATATTCTCCAATGGTAGCAGGTGTCCAGCCTTATGCCACTTAGTTTGATCACATCAAGTGCAACCAGTAGGAAATCAAAGGACCATGGTGCGATTATTGATTGTGGAAAGAGGCAACAGGACAGCATGCTAGCCAGTTAGCTTTATAATGCAGGACTGATGATAAGGAAGTCATTCACAGCAGGTTTGTACTCACTAAACTCAGCTTAAGTGCACAAAAACAAACACCTGCAAACGCAAACAAACGATCGTGACACACAGACTCGGGTCGTCAGACACGTGTGCCCTCAGATGGGTGCTACAGCAAAATAAAATGAGGAAACACCTCAATTCAAATTTAGGAATTTCAGTCAGTAAGTTACGGAATGGAGATCCACGCTCTATAAAAGAAGCAGTATGAACTCAACAGAAGCACATGTTTGCGTAGTTTTGTGTGCTCTGGGAATTTTGTGTGATTTGGCGCTTAGGTTACTATGGGCTCTGTTTGAACAAGGAATACATTCTTACTTTATTGTACAATGGCATTGGCATGAATATTTCCTTCATTGTTATCAAGTACTCTCCCAGGTACCAACCTTACTGGGTATTCCTCCTCTAGAGTTCTTTCTTGTCCTTATCCCCTGAAGGCATGTGAACATCTCACAGTTCTTAATTGGGTAGGCCTATAAATCACTTGCACATCCAACCGATGGGTTTTCTCTTATTTGCAT
Organism: Lissotriton helveticus; assembly: GCF_964261635.1. Taxonomy (NCBI): domain Eukaryota; kingdom Metazoa; phylum Chordata; class Amphibia; order Caudata; family Salamandridae; genus Lissotriton; species Lissotriton helveticus. The sequence continues at coordinate 1,062,167,948 of NC_136070.1, read as the reverse complement.
GTCGATTTCTAACGAATTAATGCCCTACGTTTAGCTGGCTGCATAGGGCCTTTTGGGAAATCAGGCTGGGGGACTCTTGGGTAAGAATGAACCTGCACCATCACTCATTTAAACAGCTAGTAAGCGGCACAGTAAGCAGGCCCTGTATGCAGTTTTCTATCTGTTTATGGAAATAACAAAATGTAGCCTGTTTTGCAAAGAGGTACCCAAGGAGCTCATTTTCAAATGGCGGAGCCAACAGGTGACCCGGTTACTCATCGGTAATCTTAATTGCTCAAGGTTCAGATCTTTCTCTTTTAAGTCCTTACTTGATGAGAAAACCTTTCCAATTTACAGACATAGTTTATTCATCCAAAAAACAATAGTCAAACTACAACTATGGCTTTCTTCCCCTTTCTGATCTGTGTTATAAAGCTGAAGGTACCAGACATCCTTTCCTGTACCTACCAAGCAAGCACTCTAAACATATAAAAGTACATCATTCCAAATACATGTTTTTTAGTTGTGCCCCCGAACTTTGAGTGTGCTGATGAGGAACCATGGAATGGGCCAAGGAAGGCCTGAAAAATACTGGGACATAACCGGAGGCTGGCAAGTAACCAGAGCATTACCTCCTCATCTGCCGTCCTCGTTCCTGTCATTGCTGAATGTGACCATACCCAAGCAGCAACAGGTACCCAGAAAAATGCACTCCGCGACAAATGCACTGCAACAACGTGTGATTTAGTGAAAACCATCATTAATTGTCAGCTAGAACTGCATTATGAATCTGTTCACCAATGTTCGCTGCGACAGTGGTTCCCACCTTGAAATTATAATAGATCATACATGTAAGTAGCATCCCCTCCCTCCAGCGCCTTGAGACCCTCACAGGTGAGTAGCTCCCTTTATAAACCCCCTGATTGATTGATTGATATGTGGAGCCACTAATGTGGCAGTCAGACACACATCTCTCATGGCATCAACGTGCAGCATTGCCTACAAGGTAGCCAAGTCAATGGTAGACCTTCTTTACACTGTTCCAGGCAAAATCTTGCTTTTCTTATCATGGTCTCATAATTGTCTAATTGTGCCATCTGCTCAAAGTTGATGAAAAACGATTTAAACCCTGTCCTGCTAAACCAAGGACTTAAAGGCACAAACAGTGGCTAACGTCCTGAAGGGACCTTCCTGTTAACATGAATGGACAATGTCCTATTGACATCTAAAGTAACTGACACTGCTTCCTTTGGAGAATAAGGGTAAAATGGATACTCCCAATCCTACTAAAAAGTTATCCCACAAAAATGGTCATCTCTTTGGAAAAACAAAGGTTAAGAGACTTAGAAGAACAGCAGTTCTAAAAAGAACTCCAATGCCTACTTACACCTTTAAAGTGGCAGGATACCTGGATAATACATTTCACTACCTCTGCCAAACAACACAGAGTTCAATTATCCTCTCAAGTTACAAACTCTTAAGCAGAGACATTCTGAGGTTACTCTGATCGGGATAGTAAATCAGAGGGCAGATGGTTCGACAGGTAACTTCCAGTATGGCCGACACAGAGGAGGAAACTAAGATGAGGCCAGCAGGACCTCACTTACATCACCTCCGCATGCTGCTCCTGAATCTTTTGCAGCACCCTCAGAATGACCAGAATCAGTGGCAACACATTTAGTAGCCGTAGGACCCTAAATCAGACAATACATACACCACTCAAGCTTCCAGGGTTGGGATGTGACTGCAAAACTGTGAAAGAAATGCATTGTCCTTGTTTGCAAAGTCCTACAAGGGGCCCCAATACGCACGATCATTTGGTTGAAGATTCTGTGATGGAGAGCTAGAGAGATCAAAGATGGGAAGAAAGGGCTCAGCTGGACGCCCATTCGCCCTTCCCAGAAGATATACTGCACTGAGATGGAGGAGATTGGATCTACTCAAAGATATCTGTCTTGCGCTAGGACAGCTACAGTGGAAGACCCTAGTCCAAAATGCAGTTGCTAGAACTCTTCTTGGCATGCCTAGATTCTGCTCCACCTCCAGTGCTATTAGCCGGCTACATTGACTGCCGGTGGCTTGATGTGTGGAGTTGAAGTCCCTCTGCATTGTCTTCAGGATCTTGAATTCTTTCTCCCCTGGCATCCTAGTCAGCCTGTTCTCACCTTACACCCCCAATCACCATCTACGCTGGATGGTCCATCACCTGGCGGTTGTCTCCCGGGTAAGGAGGGTAAGCGCCGGTGGGCGGTTCATCCGCTCACTGGCAGCTCAACTCTGGAACTCACTTTTGTACACAATCGGTGCATCGATACTTATCTGGCTTTTCGTAAGGCCATCAAGACTCCCCACTTCCCTTCACCATAGGTCCCTCTCGCAGTCTACTTCGTTCCTGTTTGCCACTTCAGCTTTTGATAGGTTTTTGGCTCCTGCACAACTCACATACTCACCTGTAAACATTTTATTTGGGATGTCCATATTTCAATAGCTGTGTACCTCCGTCACGCAATTTCCCACAATTAGAAAGGGCTCATATGTGCCCATCACCCTGTGCACAGTGCAGAGAGGCCAGGTATTCGAACTGCATGTAGTCTCAACACCTTTATCTCACTGTGTCTATAGCCTTGAGAAACGTGTGTCAAAAATACATCCCTCAACCTGAACTTACTCACTGCAAAAATCATTAATTTGCATGGAAAAAAACTGCAGAAGCACTACCTCTGGAAAAGCAAATATTCCAAGGAAATGGGGGATGTATTTGCTTTTTCCAGTTGTAATGCATTTGGAGGATGTAAGCTGGAGTAAATCATGCAAAATATAAATCAGTGTTTTTTGTCTGTAAACTTATGAACAAGTACATACAGGTCTCGAGTCGGGGTACCACGCGGGTGGACGACGTCCCCCCACTTATTTTACCGGGGGGGCCGCCGCCCCCCCTGCCAAACAGCTGAACTTCACTCTTTGGCCTCTCTGGGACGAGGAGCTCAGCACCTTTCTTGACGTCACTTCCTGTCGTGACGTCACTTCCGGTGACAGTGTCCCCCCACTTTTTTACGACTAGTGCCCTGAGTACATAGGTCCGGATACGGAATTGTGTCAAAGTCAGCTTTTAATCACTGCCGGATGCGAGTCCCGGCAGCACCTTAACCTCTTATGGCTCTGGTTATTTTGGTCCCCTCCAATTCGATTCTGAAGCAATGGGAATTACCATAAGTCAGAACATTCAAGTCCGACTAAGAGCAAAGGAGGGCGTGGGCATGCAAGACGGACGTGGGCGTGGCAGGATGACATTGACAGGGTGCCACTTTGGGGTTCGCGTTTAGCACTCCAGCACTGACATGAATACTTTATCAGGGTTTTTAAATGTCACTGTCACAAACTGAAATGAATAAATTGGCTGTATCCTACCATGTCAGTGTCACAGCTGAAGTGAATAAATTGGTGGTATTCCATGTCACTGTCACAATGCCATCGAGTGTGAATGCTTAATAAACCTCTGTCAGAGCAGTGAAAAGCAAAGTTAGCATCTCGGTGTAGACTGCCTCCCTGCATCTGTCCTTTGACAGGGAGGGCTGAGAAGCTAAACTACATTCGAAAATACAAGTTCTGTCAAATGATCCTTGAATTTAAGAATACAGGGGCCAACTCACAAAGCTGTTTTGCAGTTTCAAAAATCTGTTTCTCGTAGGTTTCCAAGTATGTTGGCATCCATTCTTCGGCTATTCTCACAGGTACTATAAAAATATCTATTGCATCAGCACATCAACCTTTTATTTTGCATTTTCTACACAGGGAAAATATTTCCTTGTGGAGAAATCCTACTTCTACTGCAAATATATGTTTATCTCGATTTTTAGACCGAAGGAACATGAGATTATTGCGCCTGTTCTTCATTTATTGATACTGGTTAGGTGTTTTTATTGCCTAATAAATGAATACCCTATTAAGAAGCAGGCGCTCTAAGTCTTTATTTCTAAGACCCCCTTCAACGGTCATGTCCACATGGTGCCTGAAAATCTCAGCCAGGGGACAAGAAGTGAAAATGGAGCCCACCAGGATTAGCGACAGTGTAGATCAAATGGTGGCATGGAGTAGGTGATATTCAAAGCAACACGAAGGCTGCACCTTTGTGAAAGAGGAAGCAAAGATATGTTTGCCTTAACCAGATGAAAGCAAACACAAGGAGATGATGGACGGAGCACTGAAATTGTGACTGGGGGTGTGTCTGAAAAGTTTCAGCGCTCCGTCCATCATCTCCTTGTGTTTGCTTTGTATGTCCTAAGTTGGCAGGGTATGCACAGACATGGGTCCCTCGCTCACTTTGCCACTGGTTTCAAGCTAGCCTGGCTGATGAGGGGTGTTACCCAAAAATCAGTCCCAGAATGCTTGTTTCCGGTACAGGTAAGACCTGGTTTGACAGTTTGGGCTGGACAGTTCCCATAAGGAACAGGGTCAAGACTGATTTGCATATGGCTGGGTCTGAACTGGGGTGGCGAAGTGAGGTAAAGAACGATGATGAATTCAACATAGATCTGTGACTAGGGGCGAGTGTCTGAAGAGTTTCAGTGCTCCGTTCTTGTGTTTGCTGTTTTTCTGATGCTGCTCATTTGCAGAATGTTATTTGTGGTCCAAGTTGAAAGGCAGTCAGTGTAATAGGTTGTACTGCCAGTGGAGGGGAGATACAGTGACCTAAGATACCCAGTCTAGAGAAGGTCAAACTCAAAATCCTGAAATCCCAATCAAATTATGGCAAGTTCAGAAAATACCTGAAAATCACACTTTTCACTGTATCTTTTGAAATATATATCTTTGAAAGAGGCGGAGCACCTCCGTGTGCAACAAAAAAACTCCCCTCCATTCTGATTTCTCTCCCTCATCAGTGGAATTAGATTGGCTGGAATTCAGGTCACTAAGATGGCCAGAGATCAACAGGACCAACATAAGGAAGATAAGACTCAGTTGGGGGCCTTACATTGAAATATGATAGTAGCACGATTGGTCAGTCTCTAAACCAACAGCTCCTTCACTTCAGTAAATGAATGCCCTCTTTAAATAACTAAGAAGTGTGGGACACATCTAGTGCTAGCAAAAACTACAATTGAACACATTAGGGCTTTAGTCAAGGGTGTAAGCAAGAGTGTATTGTAGCAGGATGGCATAGGCCCAAATACAAACATGGAAAAGGGGGACCACTCACTCAGCTGTACTGTGAACCAACTCTTTTGAAAATCTGGAGGATAAATGGGTGCTTCCATTTATCAAACTTTGCCAAGGGCAGAGCAGAGACAAAAACATACTGTGCTTAGTTTGGGCCAGTAGTTTCAGGTCATTTTTTGGGACCAAAATTACTTTTTATCATCAGACTTTGGCTAAGAGCAAGATAAAGAAAAGTAGAAGTGGAAGAAAGGAGGAGGAAGAGAAAGACAGAAAACACACAAAAGTATACATCATAGATGAAACAGAACCAGCAACCGTAAGATCAAGAGATAGAAGTGTAGGGCGGGGAGAAAAAGAGGGTGGAATCGAGATTAGACAGCTATGGTATTCAGCAACCTCAGTATTTCATTCAACAAAGCTGGTGGCGAGCTCCTACGAAAAACATGGGCTTCTGCATTTGTTATTTTAGAAATTCAATTTTCGTCTTGGATTGAGCACAAAGAGAACAGTCCAGAATTTGTTTAAAGCTATTTCCTTCAAAGCAAGGACAACAGCTTTAAAATATCGAAGGACAGTCTGGTAGTTAAGATGCATTGGCATAGTAGTGCAGACGCACTCTGCTATTTAAACAAATTTTTTTAAGAGCACTAATTAATCTGGCTGGTTATTTTATAACAAACGTGTTGTTTGTAGCAATGTTAGATTTTTCGATGCACAAAAAAGGAACAAGCATTTGCAATGCAATAGGTCTTGCATTTGCGAGAGTTTGAGCTGTTGGCATTGTAAATGACAGTGCATTTTATTTACGTGTTGGTTTTTAAAACATAAATAAAAGGCAGTGTCATTTACAATGCCCATAGCTTAAACTCTCGCAAATGTGAGACCTATTGCATTGTTGGGTGGAGAACTGGAAGAAAGGATGGATGGATGAGTGATAGGGTGAAGGGGTGGATGGATGAGTGACTGAGTGGATGGATGAGTAAGTGAAAGGATGGCTAGATGGGTGAAAGGGTAAATTATTGGATGGATGAGTGAATGGATGGATGGGTGGGTTGAAGAGTGGATGGATGAGTGAAAGATGGATTGGGTTCAAAGGGTGGCTGGATGGATGATGGACGGATGAGTGAAAGGGTGGATGAAGGGATTGATGAGTGAAATGATGGATGGAAGGATAGATGATGGATAGGTGCCCAAATGGTTGGAAAGGTTTTGATATCTATGGGCACACAGATGCTAGAACAGAATGAATGTTGAAAGACTGAATGATGGATGAACGAATTAATAGATTACTCTTTTGAGTGACACCCAACTGCTACTTGAATGTTACACTAGTAATTGCAAATGTTTGCATGTTTTGTTTTAGGTGTAAGGGTTTAGGGTGAGCCTCATAGTGCCATGAGCTGTGCTTGAGATGTATATTGTGTTTGTGGTAATAGGCAAGGCGTCAAAAATAAACTATGTAATAGTGTATCAACAGTGCATTCTTTAAGAAAGCTGCAGGGAAAAGCACCTTTGTCACTTCCGTGAGTTGTGAAGCCCCTATAAGCAAAGTCAAATTCGATATACTAAGTTCCACTTGCTCAAACACCCATAATGCGTTCCCTATAGTGGGTTCATCACAGCAATCCTCCTTTTACTTCACCTATGCATGCTGTCTTACATCTCAGAATAGCACTCAGATTTGAGATGCTAGAAACAAAGTCTATCCAAGCAGATCTTCCTGACCTCTTCTCTCACCAAACATCCCTGGTCAGGACCATGAGTTGTAAACAAAATATCAGACCGGACAACCCAGTACAGTAACCATATAAATAGATTATTATCATATGAAATACCACAAAAAGACCTCATAGCAAAAAACAACTCTGTCACAAAGTTAATCTCCAGTTTGAGAGAAAGAGAAGCGAACTAATGTAAACTATTTATAATGTAGACACCAGTTTACATTCAATCTTGCAGAATCAAAAAATAAACCAATAATTCATAGAAGTCAATTCATGCAAAGCAGAGTGAGTATCATCCATCCTTTTCCTATGGAAGGCATCAGAGAATGGTCCTTGTCCTGCCTTTCCCCATCAAAAGCTTCATGCTGCTGAGATGCCAAGCGAAGGCCTAGTGTGCAATCTACACAAAGTAAACATGGCTCATTTAGTTCTGACTCCTTTCTTTTCCTCCCTAGGCCTCTCTGCTCCCGGAGATTATGGGTAACAAGGCAAGATAAATAGCAAGTTAGGGGCAGCAGCTGCTACCCTCCACTGACGTCCATGACACATGCATCTGCTTCCAGTAACAGTGAGCAAGCTTACATTATTTCAGCAGTTTCATTGGCAAATAGTGTAGTCTATTGAACACATGTACCTGCTGTACTAAAATATTAGTCACCCAAAGTCAGGTAGAACTAAATAAAACATTTAAATGAACGCAGACTGCTAAAGTTCACGTGTAAAAAACAAAACAGCCTCACTCTTCACACAAAGCTCAGGAGCGTGTCTTGTTTACTTGGGTGCCTTGGAACAATCTGCTAGGTCATTTCTCACACAACCAAAGAATGTGCAGGCCCAGTGACTGAATATTCACGTTAAAAGCGAAAAATTCACAACCCTCTTCCTTACTAGTTCCTAACAGTCATAGGGAAGGTGCATACTTCCCACCATGGCTTCCAGTGCACAGGAATCGGTGCGCCTCCTAAATTTATATTATATTATATTAATATATATATATGTATATATATATATACACACACATACACACACATCAACTCTGAATCTCCTTAAAGAATCAGACACCGACAATGGGGTCGCGTAGCAATTCCATCTCTGCTTTATTCCTTATACGCTGTTACGCGTTTCGACAAACCTGACTTGCTCACACTACAGTCGCCATTAACATTATATATATATATATATATATAAATATATATACTATATATATATATATATATATATGTTTACACACACACAAACACACACATACATACATATATACATACACACAACCTATTTTCAGTAAAGGTAGCGCTCACTGTAACATTTAGCACGTCTTGGTGCATACTGCACTAAGAATACTAACTGATGGGAGGCTACGAATACCGTTAAATAACTGTGCAGCGTTGTAGTTGGGTGCACTTGGAGTAAAAAGTGTTAGAGCACTTAAATGGAGGTAGTTTCACAGCCATTTTGAACGGAGTCGGTTCATTAAAATAAAAATGCAGAAGGGGGGTAATACTCGTGTTTTTACCAGGCATAAGACAATATATGCAACAAGAGAGAGGATATGTCACATGCACAAAAAAAGCTGCCCCTCACATGTCACTTGGAACTCAATAAAGTGGTAAAGACAGAGCTACTCCCAAACCTACGACTCCTACCTTGTCCAACACAACGAAGGACAACAACACACACAAAAGGTATGTATAATAAAAGGTATGCAAGTATATGCTCAGCCTCTAAGCGCAACAACCCAGGTACAAGCGCATTTAAAGTACGAGGTGCTCGGAAATTGAAACGATTCCCACTTAACCGATTAAAAGGTTTGTGGGAAAACAGAGTTGCCTCTTACTCACAAAACGCATTTGAAGACTCTGCGATATGCTGCGCTATACAAATGTTAGAATGCATTGGAAAAAACTAGGTTTCATTCAAAATACCAGCCGTAGAAACAGTTGTAGAAGCCTGGGTACATTAAAAGAATGCCCGGTACTTTGAGCGAAGAGAACAGCATTTCTAAACTCATTTGTTTAGCAGCTCATTCAGTAAGTACTAAGGCAAAACACTTAAGCTAGCATAGTCTTCAAATGCGCTAACACAAATAAGAATTTGCAATGCAATAGGACTCGCATTTACGCTAGACCTATTGCATTGAAAACCGGACTGCAGGCGGAGGGCAGGGAGCGAGAAGGCAAGAACAATGAGGGGGGTGAGAACACACGGACTGCAGGAGGGAGGCAGTGAGGAGAAGGCACGGGAAGAAAATTGTTACTGTGCAACACTGGAAGTAAAGGAACCAGTAGTCTAGGAAGGATACAAATGACGATATGGTTGTCATGAGGATGGAATAACAAGCCTAAAACCAATCAGAAAGCAGCATTTGGGACCTAAGCCTATGAAAAAGATGGGCGAAGAGTGGGCGGAGCTTCTACGAAGCTCCCACACTCCACTTAATACTGCAAGCTTCGCGAAGTGAGCAGCGCATGCGCTGCAACACTAGGCTCGACCTAAAAAGAGTGTAAATATAGCAGCACCCATGCTCAATCATATTCTGTGCCTACTCAAACCAGTGAAATTGAAGGCTATATCAATGTACCCCACTACTGAATGACGTGAGACTTTTGCCTTGGATTTATAATTATCTACTACATTGTGCCACCAATTTCATTTTCTAAAATGCAATTCTAGTGATCAGAAAATACATCCAAAATCAAATGTTTTCCTTTTAGACCAAGTTGTTTTACTGTCGAATTTGGGGCAATTATTGTACAAAACCGAAAATAATACCATGAAAGGACAGGCAAATGCCAAAATGCAACCTCTCAAGTCAACGAGCAGATTTTGTAAGAGCTGAGTAGTAGCTGTTAAAGTTTCAATCATATAAAGCTTACACTGTGTGTCTTGGTACAATAGGTCTTAAATCTACTGCAACTACATAAATCTCTCTTTCACAAAAAACAGAATCTTTACTAAACAAATTTAGCAGGCACCAGCACAATACTGCTATCAGAAAGTAGGTGATTTGTTTGTAAAGAAGGGGCCCATTTGACCTGAAGAAAAATACCTTCACAATACAGTTCTGGGAGAAACTCTGCTCAACTCCTGGTATTTGTGGCAAAGGTAGCATCAGTCCCCATGGAAATGCATGTTAATATATAACAGTAGAAACATTTTTAAAGTCTAGTAAACAACAAAATATGGATTCAAAACATTCAGAAAAATAGAAATGTAATGAGCCATGAAAGACAAAAATGATTGCAATTCGATAAGGGGAACTAAAGATTTTTTTTTAGTTTTAAGGGAAAATGGTCAGAAAATGCCTGTAGGAATAAGGAAATTCAGAAGGTCACTTTCAGTCTAGTCACATTTCCACGCAATTGCCACTGGAGGTCTATCGGGAACCAGAAATATAAACAAGGACATTTTACCAGCAGAAGCTCATGATCAGAGTCAGTAATCTTCCAAGCTGGTGAACTCCAAAGCTTGCAATCTTCCTGGTGCCCTTCTGGCAGACTTCTGTCATAGCTCGAAGCCAGGGACAGGCCCCTGTACCCTTGCTTACTGTTGCAACCAAGAGTCCCAAAAGTGTCTTGATGCTGAGAAAGTCACTCCGGTACAGGCTTCGAGTCCAAGGTCTCTGTCCATTCAGGGCTATAATTGCCCTTTAGTCTGTTTCTAAGTAAAAACCAGAGCAGGGAGTTCTTCTCTCTTGTATGTCCCTGTAGCAGCAAAAATAGGCCATCCACGTGACCCTTGGAGAGTAGTGCCAGTCCCTAGGTGCTTGAAGGAGTAAGGAGTCCTTTAGAGTTTCCCCTGAAATCAGGTAGAATCTGCTTTCCTTTCGTCTTATCCGGGCACTACCTATTGATAGGAAAATTGCCTACTTTCAGAAAATGTCTCCATCCTCCTTTTCAGCACTTCCTCTTTTCTTTAACAACAAACATTCCCAAGATCCCAAAAGCAAGATGGCTCCAGCCATCCTCCACCTAAAAGAGCTCTGTTAATTTGCCTAGCCATTCCCCAGTGGAGATGGGGTGTTGTCTCCTCTGTTGTGGCCAAAACTGGTTTTCCCTCCTGCTGGTGTGGAAGGCTGAAAGTACGGTCCCTGGGAATGTATGGTTCCTGCCTGCCCCATTGGGCATCTCCAAAGGAAGAGTTCTGAAACCTGCCCTTTGTCTGCCAAGTGTCCCTCTCACTCTGCCAGATGGCTGATCCCTTTTAGGTGACCATTTATTTACAGCACACTTACAGTTGTGAGCCCAGAGGCCAAGCCTTTGTCTTCTAGGAGCAGTATAGCTTAGTTTGCCAACATGAACTTTCAAAAAGTGGCATAACTGACCAGTAGTCCACAATTCTAGAGCAGCTTTATCACAACTAAAGCACTCTAAAGCAAAGGACACTTTTTTTGCAAAGGTACTTTTTTCACCCAGACCTTTTATCATGCTTAAAATAAGAACTGTCCTTAAGGAGGGTGAAGGTGCATGGAGGAGCTTATAACCTCAACAAATTATACTAGCAAGTGCTTGAAAATAAGTACTTGTAAAACCAGGTTCAAGTCTAAGAATCTGTACAGAATTTCCTTACAATCATATCTTTATACAGGTTTAAATATGACCATCTAGACACGGTGGTATATAACAGAGCATATGCCAAAGCTGGGGGAATCTTCATTCTATATATTTCTAATAAACAGTTAAAATGCCCCTTAGGTCCTGGACCCTTGGTGATGCACAGGGAGATGTATTAAAGCTTTTAGGCTCTTCATGACCGCAAACGGACCCATTCACATGGAGCCCTCGCTACTCGCACCATGATTCAATGCGAAGCTCCAGTAGCTGCCTCTTCATGCTACAGCATTGACCGCCAGGAAAGTACTGCCAGCGCGAAGCTACTACAACACCCATGACACCTGGCCAGCTTTTCCCACTACTCCATCAGCCTGCTGTGATGCTCTCCCTGCTTTTTGTGGCCCCTCCATCGTGAATAGTGCTCTTGACACAGATTTGAGAAGGTAAAATTCACCTTGCCTAACCTGGTGACTGTAGCTGACCTACGCTCAATCGTGGTCGGCCTGTAAGTGTGACTTTGGCCCAGTCCAGAGCTTTGTGCTTTTTGCCACTATTTTCACTAAAAGCTTTGAAAAGTCAGAACTCCAGTTCTACCGAGTGTATTTTTGTTGTTTTGGTCTTGTTCTTTTTATTAGATTCTGATTTAGTTTTCTAAACTGATGTGGGATCCTTTTTGTGTGGTGTGTGCACTTTATTACTGTTTGAAGTGTTGCACATGTACTTTACACATTGCCTTTAAGTTCAGACTGACTGCTGTTTGCCAAGCTACCAGAGGGTTAAGCACAGGTTAATTTAAGCTTGGCTTGTGCCTCACCCTGATGAGGAATGTGGTTGTTGCTTTACCAGGGCTCACATCCTAGTTAACCAAGAACGCTATTTCTTACTGAGCACTTCTCAGGAATGATGCCTTCAGATGTGGTATTGCACGTAGTCAGCAACTTTACCAAAATTGTCACCAAGAATTAGGAGAAAAGACTGGTCTTCAGTAAATTATTTAATCTACCAGCCTCAATGGATTTATGAAGATGGATGACTATAGAAACCAGATTTTTCCCTGAATCCCAGAACAATGTAAATGCACAGGTGCAATTATCAAAAGGTAAATCTATTTATTTTTATTTTTTATTTTTTATTTTAGCGATTTGTATAGCGCCTGGTGACCCAAGGGCATCCCCGCGCTGTAAGGAGATTGTTTATCCTGTAAGGAGAGGGAGGGAGGAGGAACAGTTATTTCGGGAATAGGTGCGTTTTCAGTTTTTTGCGAAAGGTCAGGTAGCTGGCTTCCAGTCTGAGGGTGCGTGGGAGGGAATTCCATCTCACGGCCGCTTGCACCGAGAATCATCGGCCTCCGGTGCGGGTCCTTTTGAATTTGGGGACGTTGGCCAGGTGCTCACTGTCTGAACGGAGGGATATGGATGCTTTGTAGGGGGTGACCAGGCTGCTGAGGATAGTAGGGCCAGATCCGTTGATAAGTTTGTGTGTTGTACACATGGCTTTGAATTCCACCCTTTGGCGAACAGGGATGCAAATTTTAATTAAACATCAATATCTCGCGAAAGTAAAACATGAATGGACATTTATCAATTTGTTCATTCAGTCGCAAGGAATTACTATTAGGTTCCAAAAGGCTAATGGAGTAGGTACTATTCTCATCATCATCATGTTTACTTCTGAAAATGAAAATACTTTACAAAACATGCACTTATTAATGCCATAAGAAATGCATCAAAAAAACTTTCAAGATTCATCTTAATACACAAGTCGGTTGCAAAAGTGTATACAACTTAAGGGAAGTGAACACATGATCCCTTCTCGAATGTGATAGAATCCATCTTAACATCTTAAACCACAGAAATCCGAATAAAGTTGACCAGACAACTTCTTCAACGTTCTACATAAGGCAGCAAAATTAAATCTCATTTTAGATGCAGAAACCTTCTCCTGCTTTGCCAACCCATAACAATATGGATTCCTGGAGAGAACTGAATGTTAAATGCACACATATCTGAATCTGGTATAGAGTGGAAAAGAGAAAATTAAGTGCATCCTAAATTCACAGTGGCTCTGGCTACACACTAAAAACCAACTTGGTGTGAACTTAGCTAGGGAAAGTATAGCTAAACTAAATCTTATAAAGAGGATTTGCATAGCCAAGGATGTCAATTGATGCAAATATTCTTTTCCTCCTATCAAATGTTTACAGCAGAGGTGTCACTTCCACGAACTTGTACTAAAAAATGTTCGATCAATCAATCTGCCACTAACCCAGGTTATTGAGGTCAAATTCATTAGGTCCTTTAGGAAGAAGCATTTCGCCCATGTGTTCTACCAAAGGAAGCCTTCACATCTATGAAATTCCTCCAAATCATTCTTGTTGGACCAAAAGAGGTGAAAATGGACTAAGTACATATCCACCAAAAACAGTACTTTGGGGTGTCTGAATTGTGATCAGGTTAGTACAACCCAAGCCTCAAAGCCTCCAAGCAATACTGTGTCCCTGCTTCTGCTCTAGAAACTTCAAAGGGGGCAGATATTGAGTCTTGACTCGATTTAAGAACTAGTACCCCCATAAATGGGAAGTATTGGTTAAGATCTGGGCACTTCTTGAAAGCTATGGACTACCATATTCCTTTAGGCCTAACCCATAGTTCCCGATATTCAAACTTATCGGCAGCCTGTATCACTTCACCGAATAGCTTAAATGATCTTCTAGGTGTGTTTTTGAACCCGGCAAAGAGGATTTTGCATTTCTAGACATTTGCCACAGTTTTATTTTTTCCAGAGAAAATCCAAAAGCAGATAGAAGTTTAAGAAGTGTAATCTTAAACGTAAGTTTTAACATTACAATGTCTGTATACAGTAGACAAGGTGTGGTTCTGAAAATCTGGATTCATATAATAGTCCTGGACTCGAGAATAAAAACTTCGTCGAAATAGGACGAATTTGGTATCAAAAGACCGAGAATGACGAGTACATCATGTACATGTATTTTCGGCGTATTCGAGTGACGATTTCACCTCGAAATCGTCATTTACATTCTGAACCCCACTCCCATTTATATCTTGCCCTTTACATAGGCCTTAATCCAATTGAATTTGATTCCACAAGGACACATACTCCTTAATCGACTTCTCCCTGACCTCAGTACAAGTTAGAACCATTGCCCCAGGCTGAACTCGTCAGGTCAGTTCCCTCCCAGTGGCCGAGCAAGATAGCATCTAGGCTCAACCAGCCATAAAACCATTTCAGCGCGCACACCTGCCATATCTCGCTCACATCTTTTCTCCACTCCTTTTCTTCACTTGCTTTATGATGGGGAGGTGACCATTTTTATTGGGGGTCCAGCGATATCTGATGAAATGTTGGGCCTTGCCGGATGATTTGTTATAGGCAGCACGACGTGAAATATGTACATGTCATCATGACTCTGCTTTTCTTTTGTAACCAGTAACTATAAATGAAATACCACGAATTCGAAGAATGTTTGCCCAAGGCCGAATATCAGGTATAAAGAGAGAAGCCTGACTTCGTGAAAGTGTGCAGTCTCCTGAGAACATACCCGTATTGCACTTCTAGGACCCTGTTACCTTGGTTGCAGCCAATAAACTAATCTTTGACTTCACCTAGAAGACTCTGAGTTTCTGTAGGTCTGACTCAGGAGAACCCGAGGTCTCTGGGTGTTGATTCCCTGACACCGCTGGGTTACCGGTTCTGTGCCGGTTCTTAAAAACCCAGTACCTCAGTTGGCGCCCAGCGTTTGGGGCGATTCCAGTGGTACCAGTCAGCCTGAAGATCGTGAGGAGCTTCGTGTGAAAATTCCGGAGGAGGACCCACCACCACATCGACCCCTGCATGTCGACGTGGTCCGAAGGTCTTTGCTGCGAGGTTCCCCGCTTCCCGACGGCTACAAGGACTGCTGCCCTGGCTATCGCCCTGATGTTGGACCCTTGAAGTTTTCGGTAGAGCGAAACACTAAGACAAGTCTTCTGGTGACGCCATCGATATTTTCAGTTAAGTATAAGTGGAGCGTCTCCCAGTCCTTAGTTGGACTTACTTTGTGGTATCTTTGGGATACAAAAGGTTTTGTATTGGTACTTGCAAGCACCATAACCGAAGGACTCGTGTATTCACGAGAAATATCGTAATCGATAATCCTTTGAAGTTTTGGAACTAGACTAGAGAGCGAGGATGCCTAGTCTTAGACTTGGGAATTTGTTTTGTCTTGGTAATAATAGGGACTCCCGATTGGAGGACTCATGTCCGGTTCCTCCAGTTGGAACTCCGACTTACAAGCTATATGTTAAACATGGGGTAGGCCCCATCGTTTACAACGAAGTATGGATTAAATACACTAGGAGAGATGGTGTTTTAAAATGGCCCCAATATGGTAGCTTTGATTCTGAAATCTTAGACAACCTTGAAGTAAAACTCTTTAAAAAGAAAGCCCGGCCGGCGATGTTTGACTCTTTTCGCTTATGGCGTAAAGAAGCTAGGCAAAAAGAAATTAAATTAGCTAAGAAAAATAAGAGAGAAGGGGGACTTTCGGTAATGCAAGCCGCAGTGCAGTTTAAAGATAATGAGGAAGAGCAGATAAATGAGCAGTTGCACAGGCAACGTAAAATGGCAATAGATAAGTGTTATCCAGTTTTGCCGTCTCTTCAGCAAGAGGCAGCAAAAGAGCGTGAAAAAGACCCATTAATGTCGCAATTATTAACTTTAACACCCCCCTATGCGCAGAATGCCACAGCACCCCCGCAACCTTTAGTTGCACAAGCTGCGCCTCCTGCTCTTCCACAGCACCCACCAGCTGTTCTTCAGCTGGCTCCTACTTCTTCGGTGCAGCCTCCTCCAGGCCCACCGACCACTTCTGTTTCACCTGTGTTTTCTACGATTTTGCCTACTGTACTTTTTACGTCTCCTAATGCTCCCTCTACAACTTTGCCTAGTGCCCCCTCTATTTCCCCTGATACCTCTTCTGCTATCTCTACCCCTACCTTATCACACCCCGTTCTTCCACCTATTTTTCCTTCAGTTTCACCTTCCGTTCGGCAGAAAATGGCCAGCACTGTTACTAATCTTCTTTTACCTCTTTTCGGGTCGCCTGCTACGACCCCTAACATAGGAAGAAGACAGTTGCGAAGTCAACTGCCTGATTATCAAGAGAGAGATTCCCTGAATAGTTTAGCTCGGAAATGGGTCATGGACACTGCAAAATATGATGTACAATCTGTCATGGAAGTCTTCAATCAATGGGAAGCAGCGACACAGAGATATGTTTTCGAACAGATGTGTGTCTTTCTTGGCGAGGATTTGGAAGACAATGATCAAGAATGCATCCCACAAGAAATGTGTCGTGTACGATTTAAGTTTGGAGAGGGTATGATTGTAGGTCCAGATGTGGAAACGGCAGTTGGCATGCTATTATCATATCGGAGTAAGGGAAACAGGTCTGGGTCACCATCTGAATCTAGTGCATCTAGTAGGAAAAAGGTACGACAATACCCTATGAGAGAAGTTCCCCCACAGTGGAGAGAGGGTGACGCGACTGCTGTCCCACCTGTCCTGCCACACTTTCAGCGTGTATGGGTACATGTCCCATGGAAGCGGGCTGAAGTTTTAGCACTCAAACAAACATTACCAGATCCGCGTAAAAATCCTGCAGGGTACTATAAAGAATTGTCACAAACTGCTGGGTCATGTATAATGAATTTAGCCGATATCGACATGCTATTTGGGAACGTTGTTCCACAGCCTTTATGGGGTAAAATTCGTCATGTAGATCATGACCAGGAATTAGGTGACACGTGGGCTAATATCACTGCTACAGATGCCCGCCAAGTTGGTGGTGCCAAGCCTGAACCTTTGATAGCAGAACTACCTGGTAGAATAGTAGATTACATGAAGACGATAATGCCTGCAATACGCGTAAATTGGGATAAGTTGTCTGCATGCAAGCAAAAGAAAGAAGAAACTGTTTCAGATTTCTTCACCAGATTTGAAGAAACATTCATTGACCATAGCGGTCAAGATATGACCACGGAAGGTGGTCAGAGATTGTTTGTCGATAAATTCGTGCACAATCTGCTTCCAGAATTGTGCAGGAAATTAAAAGATTCAGAAAGTTCTTGGGCAGTCTCATCTTCAGCGCAGATATTAGCTACTGCACAATACTACGAGAATAGAGACAAAGATGAGAAAGATAACGTTGAAAAGAAAACTAGAGAACTCAAAACGAAGGTTTTGCTACAGCAAGCCTATCCGCCACGTGGTGGTGGTAATCAAAATAATAATGGTCAGAATCACTACCAAAATACTTTTCAGCAGCCTCAACAGTATCAGAGAAACTTGCAAAGATTCGATTACACTCAACCCCGTGTAGGTCCTAACCAGTGTTTATATTGCAAACAAGAGGGTCATTACAAATATAACTGTCCTGCCCTGCCACAACGTACGAATGGAGTTCCTGGCGTTAGAGGTCGTGGCAGTCAGCAAGCGCCTAGAGGTAGAGGGCGTGGAAACGCCCCACAGGACACACGTCCCCTTCCACCACAAAACTCTATGAACAGGTTTGATCAGCAGAATAACGTATCTGACAGGACCGCTCAATACTATGTTGATGAGTATTACACAGAAAATGAGCAGTGGGAGAATAATGATTGCTAGGACAGCCATAGACAAAGAGAGGGAGTTGTTTCAGTTCCAGTAGATCAGAGTGGACCTTACGTTGAGGTGATTACATCAGGTGTGTCAGAACCTTTTCTGTTGGATACTGGTGCTACAAAGAGTTCTATTATGCACTCCAAACTCCCTGGCACACCTTTGTCTGGCGAAATGAACGTTTCTGTAGGTTTTTCTGGCGCCCCAGTTAGAAATCCGATTTCTGACCCTTTATCTCTTTCTGTTGGTCCTTGTGAATTCGAAGCACCTCTTATTCTGACAACAGGTTGTGGTGAAAATTTGCTAGGATTGGATTTGCTAAAAAGATTGTATGCGACTTTGTACTGTTCTCCTTCAGGAGTACAACTTACTTTAGGTAAGAAAGTGGTTTCTCCCATTTATTTGTCGAGAAATGCACTTCCAGCAGAATTGTCGACTCTCCCAGATATTCTTTGGGCTACTGATCCGAATGATGTAGGTCTTTTACAAATTCCACCATATGTTGTAACATTGAAGTCAAATGTCGAAATGCCACGAATTCCCCAATACAGAATATCTAATGAGGGTGAAAAAGCTTTGCTAGAAATTGTTTACGAATTGATTGAAAAAGACGTGATTGAAGAAACACGAGGCAATGTTTGCAATAGTCCTGTTCTGTCTGTTTTAAAACGAACTGACCCTTCTCAGCCACCTGTGTACAGATTCGTGATTGACCTTAGAGAGGTGAATAAAATAGTTGTGCCACAATTCCCAGTTGTCCCCGACATTACCACACTATTGACAATGATTCCAGCTTCTGCCTCCTGGTTTTCGGTGATTGACCTGAAGAATGCTTTCTTCAGTATCCCGATTGCTGAGGAAAGCAGGGATATTTTTTTCTTCAGTTTAGGAGGTCGCAGCTTCCGCTTCAAACGCGCTCCTCAGGGCTACTGTGAAAGCCCCTCAATATACAGTCAAGCTCTGAAAGCCCAGCTTGACACAATGGTTTTGCCTAAAGGTGCCACTCTTGTACAGTACGTGGACGATTTGCTCATCGCTGCGGATACTGAGACAATTTGTAAAACGGCCACGTTGTCATTATTGCGTCATCTATGTGATCTGCATCACAAGGTGTCACTTTCCAAGCTTCAATATTGCCGACAAGAAGTGACCTACTTAGGTAATCTCTTATCGAAGGAGGGAAGGAAACTGACCCCAGAAAGAATTCAGGCAATAGCAAAATTGAATGTGCCAAGAACACAGAGAGAAGTACGTGCTTTCTTGGGCATTACATCATACTGTAGACAGTGGATTCCAAATTTTTCGTTATTGGCCAAACCCTTGGTGGCATTAACGTGTAAAAATACACCCAATCCCATTCCTTGGTCTGAAGAGTGTCAGAAAAGTTTTCTCGAATTACGCACAGCATTATGTTCGGCCCCTGTGTTAGGTACCCCCAACTACAGTAAGCCTTTCACATTATATGTCCACGAGAAGGAGGGCTGTGCATTGTCTGTGCTGACTCAGTTATTCGGAGATAGACAGCGGCCATGCGCCTATTTTTCGTCAACTCTGGATCCGGTAGCACGAGCATTGCCAAGTTGTTTAAGGGCCACAGCAGCAGCAGCTGTTTCTATTCGACAGTCTGCTGGTCTAGTAATGAATAATACACTAATCGTGATGGTCCCGCATGCAGTAGACACATTATTAAATAGGACCAAGACACAGCACTTAACTAGTGCTCGACTGTCCAGTTACGAATTGACGCTACTAGCGAGCCATGTGCACATAAAAAGGTGTAGTACCTTGAACCTAGCCACATTGTTACCAATTGCAGAAGAATCAGATGCTTCAGAACAGCACGATTGTTTTCTTAGAACAGAGGAAGAGACGAAAGGGAGAGTTGATTTGTTCGACACTCCTCTTGCTGAATGTGATGGTACATTGTGGGTAGATGGTTCATGCTTTAAGCTCCCAAATGGGAACGTGACTACAGCATATGCTGTCACAACTTTGCACACAGTCGTTGAAACTGCGCGAATACCACATGGTTCAGCTCAAGCCGCAGAACTCGTAGCACTTACGAGAGCATGTGTGTTGTCTAAAGGAATGAGAGTGACTGTCTACACTGACAGTCAGTATGCTTTTGGTGTGGCTCACAGTTTTGGACGATTGTGGAGAGAACGTGGGTTCCTGACTTCGCATGGAACTAAGATTCAGCATGGTCAGTTGGTGAATGAGCTTCTTGAATCACTGACGTTGCCCCTGCAAATAGCGATCGTGAAATGTAGTGCTCACAAGAAAGTGACTGATGATGTTGGTCGTGGAAATGCATTTGCTGATGAAACCGCTAAGGAAACTGCAAAGAATGTGATGAGCCGAATGTATGTTGCGAGCCCAGAAAGATGGACTGGTGATGTTGGAATATGTGAGGACACGATAGAGAGCGTGAAGTCCATCCAAGCTGAGGCCACGGAGAAAGAGTTGAGCACGTGGAGAGAGAGTACAGGAAGAATGGATGCGAATGGTTGTTGGATTGAATTGACAGAGCATCAGAGATGGTTGTTACCCGATGCATATGTGCCTGCAGTGGTTACAATGGCTCATGGAATGGCCCATATCAGCGTGAAAGGGATTTGCTAGTTGTTGGCCCCAGTGTGGAAGAATTCAGGGATTCCCAAGTATCCAGAGAATGTTGTCAAGAATTGCATGGTATGTCTGAAGCACAATCCTGGTAGGGGAACCCCAACTCCAGCTGGTCATTTTGCACCTCCTACGTATCCGTTCGAGATTTTGCAGCTAGATTTCATACACATGGAGAGGTGCAACAACTTAAAATACGTGCTCGTGGTTGTTTGTGCCTTCTCAAGATGGGTAGAAGCCTATCCCCTAAAAAACAATACTGCCTTGTCCACAGCGAAAGCCCTTGTAAAAGAGTTCTTCCCCAGGTTTGGAATGCCTAGAATGGTCTGGTCTGACAACGGAAGTGAATTTGTGGGTCGTGTGATGAAAAGAGTGTGTGAAGGGCTAGGCATTAGGCAGAAGTTCCACGCTGCAAATCACCCCCAATCAGCTGGATTAGTGGAATGTTACAATGGCACGCTTAAACTTAAATTGGCCAAAATCCAAGCGAGCACAGGTCTTAAATGGCCTGACGCTCTACCCTTAGCACTCCTATCCACCAGAATGACTGTGCATTCGCGAGTGAAACTCAGCCCTTATGAAATAGTCTTTGGTCGGCCAGCCAACATATGGGGAGTGCCTAGGCCCACGAAATTCAGCGAGCTGCAACACCCTATTTTGCTTGATTACTTGTATGAATTGACGGCTAAATTGCGTGTTTTATATCAACAGGTCCACAACACCTTGCCTCCGGTCTCTGAGACTCCGGGTCACTCCATTGACCCCGGTTCATGGGTGCTCGTCCGCAACTTTCAAAGAACAAGAAACGACCAGCCCAGATGGACCGGGCCTCACCTCGTCCTCCTGTCTACAAGGTCGGCTGTTAGGGTGGAGGGGAAGGCCAATTGGGTCCACGGGATCCATTGTAAGAAGATACCCTTCCCTCTGCCACATGACCAATGGGTCCAGAAAGGAGGCACTGACTCAGAGCGCACAACTGATGAACGTGTAAAAGAAACTAACCCTGACTGTGAAAGCGAGAACATTTTTCGAGAAACTGTGCCACCACCAGAACAATTGAACTCTGTGGAACCTGAGCTACTATTTCTGGACCAGACAGTACCCGGGAAAAGACGCTACAATTTGCGACCAAGAAAAACAGACTAAAGTAAAAGTGATTTATTTTATGACCCGAGAGAAAAACCTGTGGACTAATAAAAAAAATTGTTTTTTTCCTCAAATCCTATTTTTTGAAAGTGCAGATCTCCCATCTAGGTAACTTGCTTACTTTTGTTTTTTCGAACCGCCATCCGGGTTCCGCTGCTAGGGTCGCGGTTGATTAAAGACTTTTGGGTGCAGCTGACGACGTTAGGTCGTTGGTTCTGGTTGGTCCAAGGGAGTTGCCCTAGACTGACGGAAGCATCCTTTAGCAGAGGCAACCTACCATCGCGGGCAGCACCTTAGAGAGGATGGAGTTTCCTGATGTGGAGAGGCCTGCCAAACAAATGAACTTTAAGCAGAGACTTTTTAACACGATGACGAAGAAAAGTTTTATAATAGTGTGTATTTTTATGCTATTCAGCGTAATGGTCTTTTTGATAAGCTATGTTTTATTCTCTTTTCATGTGACATTTGCGCCCACTACATCACCCATACCTCCTCCTACTGTTTCCTCTCATTCTTTCCACCCTCTGCCTGACCACGAATCAAATAGGAGATTAGAGTTCATTACCAACTCCTTCGTTCAGTTATTACCCCAACACCAACTTGTAATGAACACAACTAACTGTTGGGCGTGTGGTCTCATGCCCCACACCACGGATAAAGGTATCCCCTATTTAATCCTGCCGTTTAGTCACAATGGTTCAGTCTGGGCATATAGGACAATGTTCATATATGCACGAGAAATCCAACCCCTACGTTCTGTAAAAGACAACCTCAAGACTAGCGCCCTAGTCAAAGGTATAGTTGACATGATCAAGGAAGTAACCTCTTACGAAGATACCCCGGATGATGAGATACTTGCATATGTAGGTTGGAACGTGACCGGATATGGCACTACATTAAGTGAGAAACAGCAAGCCAAAAGATCGTCCCCTATCTGGATCGTACCTCATCAAGGTCACCTGTGTCTGCAAGGTATTGGCAAGAATCCCAGAGCTCAGCTAGGGAAGAGTGTCTGTACAGAAACGTATGTTTTTGGATCTCAGACTTCCCCTGCGTTTTTAGCCGCTAAGGGTACTTATTTCATCTGCCATGATAGAGCCTATACATGGTTGCCCCCTGACTTCTCGGGCTCATGTTTTGTTTCATTCCTGTTACCTCCCACCTACACAGCAGTGGCGGATTGCCATCCGACAAGGGTAGTTAGAGGTGTTTTGAGTAAAGAAGACACTGCAGGTCAAGAATTTGGTGACTTTGCAGTGGGTTTTCTGCCGTTCTGGGGAGCCATGGCTAACAGCAGGAACATAAGGCAATTGACAAGGGTAGTTGAATCCACTATGACTGACACTGCTGGTGCCCTTAGTAACCGGACTGCTGAGCTCCAGTCGGATCGACTTATGACCCTTCAGAACCGGGTCGCTTTGGATGTAATACTTGCGGACCGAGGTGGAGTATGCAAATTGATCCAGTCTAGTTGTTGCATTTTCATCCCAGATAATGCTCCAACAGTGTACAGGGCCATCTCCAAACTGCATAAGATTTCCGAATCTATTCATGTGGATAAAGGAGATTGGTCATTAATGGGATGGTTCTGGGAACTGATATCTGCCTGGGGATGGAAAATTCTGATGGTCATTGGGATGGTCTTAGCCATTCTTTTCCTGTTCTGTCTATGCATACAGTGTGCTCCTGCAATATGTGGCCTCTGTGCTACATCATGTGTGAGGAAGCCTGTGTCAAGAGATGAACTCAGTACTAGAATGATGTTACAGCAACATCTCAATGACTTTAGGAATTTAGATCTGGACTCAGACTAACATGAGGATAGATTAATTGCCTATGTAAGGGCAAAAGGAGGGTTTGTGGTTCTGAAAATCTGGATTCATAGAATAGTACTGGACTCGAGAATAAAAACTTCGTCGAAATAGGACGAATTTGGTATCAAAAGACCGAGAATGACGAGTACATCATGTACATGTATTTTCGGCGTATTCGAGTGACGATTTCACCTCGAAATCGTCATTTACATTCTGAACCCCACTCCCATTTATATGTTTCCCTTTACATAGGCCTTAATCCAGTTGAATTTGATTCCACAAGGACACATACTCCTTAATCGACTTCTCCCTGACCTCAGTACAAGTTAGAACCATTGCCCCAGGCCGAACTCGTCTGGTCAGTTCCCTCCCAGGGGCCGAGCAAGATAGCATCTAGGCTCAACCAGCCATAAAACCATTTCAGCGCGCACACCTGCCATATCTCGCTCACATCTTTTCTCCACTCCTTTTCTTCACTTGCTTTATGATGGGGAGGTGACCGTTTTTATTGGGGGTCCAGCGATATCTGATGAAATGTTGGGCCTTGCCGGATGATTTGTTATGGGCAGCACGACGTGAAATATGTACATGTCATCATGACTCTGCTTTTCTTTTGTAATCAGTAACTATAAATGAAATACCACGAATTCGAAGAATGTTTGCCCAAGGCCGAATATCAGGTATAAAGAGAGAAGCCTGACTTCGTGAAAGTGTGCAGTCTCCTGAGAACATACCCGTATTGTACTTCTAGGACCCTGTTACCTTGGTTGCAGCCAATAAACTAATCTTTGACTTCACCTAGAAGACTCTGAGTTTCTGTAGGTCTGACTCAGGAGAACCCGAGGTCTCTGGGTGTTGATTCCCTGACACCGCTGGGTTACCGGTTCTGTGCCGGTTCTTAAAAACCCAGTACCTCAAAGGGACAGAGACAACACTATCAAAGGAGAAATCCCCCTTAAAGATCTTCACTGTCTGATCTACCTCATTTATATTTAATAGAGGGGGTACCCGGCCAGAAGTAGGGAGCAACATTTTGCAATATGGAAAATGAATACTCACAATATTTAATTATTTAATCTACAACTTCTGGCAATAGAGTAAACTGCTCAGTAGTGTGGTTCAAAGTCTTCACTGCGCTATGGAATACATTTCCAATTGAAAATCAAAAGACCTTCTCAAAATGTCCGATAACTACAATGTGTCTTTTATCGTACGTCATATGTTTCACATTAGAAACATCCACAACAAATGAAATAGGGCAGTAAAGCCGCAAACCGTGGACACACTTGTTGTGTAAAAGCAGACATTTAAATACTTTCTGGATACACATGTTCAATAATCTAAGCAGAATTTTAATTCAGGCATTAATGAATTACATGCCGGTCCACCTATCTTTGGAACTAACACAAGTATGAGGAAATGCTGCCTGACACTGCAAATTCTGGAATATAAAGTGATCAACTTGGGATATATTTCTTTCGCTATGCATTCCATGAAGGCAAGTGCACTGGGAAAAGGAAACATAAATCTGAAAAACGGAGAAAGTTATAAATGTGCAGTGCAGAATATTTGACAGAATATGGATATTATATAAAACACAATATTCATTCAATAACTCAAAGAATTAAATGCATATTTTCACTCATACTAAATTAAATGCAATGTCATTAGGACAGTTTAGAATATATTTTGTTAATTCTAATCAAGTCTTTTTTTTAAATATCCCAGCCACTGAACCGATCCACGTGGCTAGAATATAAATTGCTGACTTTTTCCCATCTGATGGATCAAAATAATGAAAATCGAGTACATTCTTTGTGATATTCGGTGAGCATTAGTCAATACAATTAGCAAAACAAAATAATAGGTCAATGCTTGCCAACACTTTTCAAGAGTAGCACCAATAGAACCCCGTTAAGGACACGGAAAACTGAGGTCAATCACAAGGGATTATGATATGGTTAAAGGGGGCACCCCAAACTCATCCTAATAGTTTTAAGGCTGACTGCTTACTACAAAAACATTTTTCCCCCAATCACAAAAGGCACGGATGAATTCCAACAACGGTTAAAAATAGCATGTCGTTTTTTTTTTGTTTAAACCAAAAAAAAAAAAAATTAAGCACATGAGACCCAACAACAACTTACGAATTGGTCCAGATAAAATGAGAAATGTGACTAGGCGTGTGACAAGACACATCGTGTACAGATGGGTGAATATGATGCATGGATGGGAGCCCAGGATATGAGACTTGTGAAATGCAGCAGCCAAAACGATAACCAGCAGAGGAGGAGGGATGAGACCACATGCTATAAGAGTGGCTCATCAACTCCCGGAGCAATGAGACATCAAAACACCCACTTGCTCACCAGGCATCACAGCAGTGGGATTACAGTGAGAACGGTGCTATTGCAGCTAATTACTCACTGGGGCTGTGTTTTACATATAAGGTAATCAACCATCGGTCTGATGTTCTCGCACGGGAAAACTGCTCATTAAAGAGGATAATGGAGTGACACACTTAAAGCATGTTCCTTTTCTGTTCCCTTTTAAATCCTGGAAATGTATGGCATAAGGAAATGACTCAAGCAGATTCAGCCAGTGTGTAAAACAGTATATTTAAATTTGAGTACCCAGTGAACTCCTCTATCATACATTACCATTTTTCTTTAAAACCCACCCTTGAAGAGACTAAAGAAACTTCAGAATCAAGTACCTTTGAGTTTTGTTCAGATATGTAGACAATAGGAAGAGCCCAACATTATGGTCGTAGCATCATCGAGAGCCACTCTACCAAGCTTGCAACACTGACAAAATCTAAAGTTAATAATACCCTTGTGCTGGTACTTTTCCAAACCACCCTCTGACTTACCCCTGACCCGGTACCTCTCCCACCCACCATCTGGCATATCCCTGCCCTCGTACCACTCCCACCCAACCTCTAGCATATCCCTGCCTTGGTACCTCCCCCATTTAGCCCTACCCCGGTACCTCTTCCACACACCCTCTAGCACATCCCTGCCTTGGTACCTTTCCCACCAACCCTCTAGCATTCACTGCCTTGGCACCTCTCCCACCGACCCTCTGGCTTATCCGTACCCCAATACCTCTCCCATCCACCCTCTGGTTTATCCCTGCTGCAGTACATCTCCCACCCACCTTCTGGTTTATCCCTGTCCCAGAGCCTCTCCTATCCACCCCCTGGCTTAGTCCTGCCTCAGTACCTCTCCCACACCCCCCTGGCTTACCCCTGACCTGTACATCCCCACAGAACATCTGGCGTAGCCCTGCCTCAGTAACTCTCCCACAACCCCCCCTGGTTTACCCCTGACCTGTACATCCCCCACCCATCCTCTGGCTTAGCTCTGCCTCAGTACCTTACCCACCCACCCACCCTCTGGCTCACTTTATCCCCCCAGCAGTACCTCCTATGCTAATTTGGAGTTCTTTCAATAAGTTTGCATTCTGTGAGAGGTTCCAGAGCAGTTAAATTCTACTATTGTGGTCTGTGCAGAGAGAAAGTGGACTTGCTGTTCTTCTCTCAACTTTGCAATAAGCACGATATACAGATACCTCTAAATCAGATCTTTAGTATACACATGAACATGTATTTATTGAAATGGGGCTGATACTCCTGTTTGGAGGGCATTTTCTACTTGAGTTTTGAAATAGTTTCAGGAGTATGCAAGTCATCCTTATTTTTACGCATGAGAAAGTGGACTTGCTGTTCTTCTTTCAACTTTGCAATAAGCACGATATACAGATACCTCTTGTGGTTGTTCCCTGACTGGGGCTTCAACTCCCCACAACCAATAACATGATTTCTTACAACACAGGATAATTTGAGAATTTTAATGTTTCTTACGGGTTGTACCGTACGGCCAACCATAGTTATGGTACAAGGACTCTTTTACACCTTAAGGACTGGATGATTAAAAATGTCAGGCAACACTTAAAACCTTCTTCCCAAAATGATTTATGTCAGTTGTTGCAAGGTGCACCAAAGAGGGCCATTTACGAAAAAAATGTGGAACTCCAGATTTGTACAGAAATTATGTTTCTGACCAAATCAGTAATTACAGTTTATGGGAAGATGCTGCAATCCTGGCTATTCCTCCTTGAACTTTCTCCACATAGCAGGTGGTTTAATCTCTAGGTAAAAATGAGACAACAAATTCAAAATTACTGTGGTAATCTGATGCGATGCTTCCAACTCCCGCTGTTATTGCCTGTATCGCAGGCAGCCCTTGGGGAGATACTCAGAATACGGAGGTATTGCTGCATCTCGGAATTATCAAAACGCTTGGAATTGGATAGATCCTTTTGTGAGAATACCTCATAGATATTCCCGTACTCCTTTTAAAAAGGTCTTACCTGTTTCTCAGTATGAAATGTAAAAGAATATGTAAGCCATACTGCAAGCCTATGCTAGTGCATTTACAAATGATGACAGCATCAAAGAAGAACTAGGCATTTATGTGGGGTCTGGCTAACCTAACAGAAGAAGAAATGTTCAGGTCACCTCAAGTGCTCTTAATAAGCCACATGAATTAATACTGAACAGGTCAAGTGCAAAGACATATCTTTATCTAAGGTTCTCTTCAGAATGTACGATAGCTGATATAGAAAATGCCTTCCATTTTTTAAAAATCCACAGCATTATGTTCATACAGCAAACATAGCATAGTGGAGTATTCCAATGTGACATCTTTGTCCAAAATTTGATCTTTCTAGTGGGCGAAAAATCATACAAAACATCAACAGAAGCACAGTGACATGACAGAACTACTGCCCTTGAGGCTTGAGTAAACATGGTGGTTATGGTCATGGTGCATCATTGGCATTCAATGCCTAATCCCAGTATGGACCCTGGCAAGGATGACTCACTGTTCTACCTAATCTATAAAGTCTTCATGTATTTCTCTTGAAAAAAAGGTATGCTCATTCAGAACACTGTCAACTTTATATATTGGATATCCCTTCGTATGCTGTGAAAAGATATGGATTTCCCCATAGAGATTGGAGTTTGTCAGCCAACCTAGTATCTAAGAAAAAACATTTGCAAAATAAAAATCGATCATTTAGGGAAGTAACATCCATTCACCCTCATCAATGGATATGTCACCTTACTCAACTGCATACACACTACCCTTTGCTACCAACCTGCCTAATTTGTTATTGTGCTTCATTTGCATCACAATATTGACCCTTACTTTTGGTGCTAATTGACTCTTTGTTCTCAGTGTGGTTTTCAAATGTTTGAGTTTTTACAAATATCTACACGTGTCTTACAATTAAAGGGATTACCTTATTCCACTGATCACTCTTATTATGGATCTCAATAAGCATTATACCATGGAGTACAGAAAAAAGAATTTCCCATTCGATTTCAAGTTTTTAGTCAATGAGATTGTTAGCTGTACATAATTTATTACTACATTCTATGAATGTTCAAACCACATTGTCCTAACGTGTTCTGCTATATGCGGTATACTGAGCCCAAATTGTTAATATTAGTGTCACAAAATTGCTTACTTCTTCTATCATAAATGCACAAGCAATTCAGGGAACGATTTCTACATTTGCAGATCTCAAATCATTTGAACGCCCTGCTCCTGTTTCTTTATGAGATTACAGTTATAAAAAACTGAAGAATTACCTCTTTGGCAGTCATATGGAACTGACTCATCCTAATTCATTTTAATATTTTTTTTAATGTTTTCTTCTATGATGTCCCTTTCTCTCACATCTCCCAACTTGAGATCTTTGAAGTAATTACTGATTTATACATATAATTAAGAAAACAAACACAATTAAATGCTTCAACTCAAAAGTCAAAATAATTATTTTAACCTCTTCCATGCTCATGACGAGACCAGCTCGTCATGAGTCACAGTGGAGCTGTGTTCATGATGAGCTGGTCTCGTCAGAACGGCTCCGCGCCCCCCAAGCGCAATTGATTCCCCGCCTGTGCGGGTGAATTAATCAGTGGACGGGGTCGTGATGAGACCAGCTCGTCATGAGCACAGCTCCACCGTGACTCATGACGAGCTTGTCTCGTCACGAGCACCGTGGCGCCGCGCTCACCGCCCCCCCCCCGCACCGTGGGGGAATTAACCCCTCAGGGAAGGGGTTAAAGGATTAAGGAAATCGCTTGTCCTCCCTGGCCCATTCTTTGAATTAAAGGATGGGTTCAGATATTCCTCGGAGTATAACTGACTGGAACTCTGCACTTGGAATTGAAATGACAACTTATTACATATTTATGGATATGCTCTTTTGTTCATGGGTTCTGACCACTGAAATCACCCATATATTTATTTGTTTTGCCTAAGGTCCCCTAATTTTTGGACCTTTAATGTTGAATTGGGGCCGATGAATTTCACCGACTGTAAGCTGGAAGTAAATAAGGACTGGATCTAGAACCTCCATTGTCCACCTTCTAAACTAAGGTACACCTCTGTGCAGCTCGAGTAAAAGGAGCTGTACAAGTTACGTGTAAACAGGTGTGAACGTGCATGGGATGGGCATAAGGAATAAGGATCTTCAAGGACCTGAAAAAGATTGACATTTATGCCCTAGGGGAGCCCAAAGTATTGATGATGCACAATTTAAAAAATCATAATACACAACACATTTACTTATTAAAGACAAGAAAAGCTGAAAGTGCAGTTTGCACGTGTTAGACACAGTGAAACATGCAACTGAGACAAGTGTACTAGAGGTACCACAAAAGCATGCTTTAAAATGCAAGATGAAGAAAATATACTTATATATATATACTAATAAATATAAATTAGTTGCTCTACTGAGAGTTTCTTATGAATATGTTATTTCTTAATGTCTACAGATGAAATCATGCTGTTAATTAAGTAGCCTAGTTATTTTAATGCTTTCTGTTAGAATGCACCATTTAGGAAAGGCGTTGCAAAAATGCGTAGAAACTAGGTATGACGTGAAATTTCACCTAACATTAGAGATTCTATAGTGTATGAAAAATGAAAAAAAAATTGTATTATGAATTTAAAAATAATACACTTGTATGAATGTTGATTAAAATTGTGGTGGTGGGGTATTTTTAACGTTAGCCATTTCCATGTAATAATCTTATGTGAAAGCTCTACATAGTTCCTATTTTTGAACTGATTTTATTACAACTATAGTTGGTATGATTTATGGTTTTTTTTTTCATTTGAAACGTGTGATGCTAACTTAAAGGCATTTTCGAAAATGCTTTTATTCTAGTGCTGACTTTTCCTCTGACCTAATACATTAGACCATTTACAACCAGTGAAATGTTACTTTATTTGTTTCGTGCTTGTATGAATCCAGGTGTTCCTAAATGTTTCTTCAATGTACACAGAGAAATATGCCTGTGGGAAGAGGATTTCAACTTTTCACCGATATTAGGCCTATATGAATTCTGAATTCTTTTGTTTCTCATTACCACCATGGGGATGCATCTCACTGTTGCAAGGGTGCTAGGTGACATTATTTGAATTTGAGCATACAACAGCCTTATGATAGCGGAGTGATGCCGCATCACTGGAATTTGCTAGAGACTTTATAGAGGAAGAAACCCCAAAGGAGGGGCATTGCAGACACTATTGGTTTTTGCTCTTTGAGGCAACGCCATACCTTTCTTTTGCCTTAGTGAGAGGATCCTTTACTTATCAATTTCTGATGATTACTAAGAACTTTTCCCTTACTTAGGACTGCCTTCACTGATGCTACAGTCAGTAGGTGATGGACTGAACTCTTTTTAGCTGAACCATTTTTAATTTTAATTTCCTTTATTTCCTTGTTCATGCTAATGGACTTGCCCTTGATGGACTTTAAATCTGTACCCTTTCTCCTTCTGTGTAGGATTTAAGCTGTTAGACCAATGACATATCCTACTGCCTTAATGGTATTGGGAGTCTGTAACTCTGTAATTTAATTCTGATAATAACCATCCAATAAAGCCTTTCCTAAATGTTTTGTGCTTTAAAGTTGTGATAGTTTTGACTGGAGTTCTCAGAAGACTGCTAATGGCTATACATTTTGGATCTTTAATACAATAACCTAATTATTCAAATACCTGGCTGAGTCTATTATTGAGTCTTGTTGATTCTTCCATTTAGACTATCCTATTTTACAGATCTTTTAAATGTGCTTTAGTGAGAATCAGTGAGATTTGTAGGAACATCTTTTTATTGTTCTGTGTTACTATTGAAGAGCTTCTGCTATGCATATTTCTTTCCTGACTTAACTTCTTTGGGTGGTTGTGTCTTCCTGATGCTATTCTTTATTTCGACAGCATGATAGTGTACCTGAATCTGATCTCAAATTTGTGGGTTGGTTGTCAATTAACAGTCCTCATTGGACAGTTAATATAGTGATTTGGCTACCCAAATTTCCACCCCTCCTATCAGCATTGAAAGATTCACCAGAGAATCATCGCCTCTTTGGTACATGGAAGTCCTGCAGATTGTCTAATCGTAAAGGGCCCAATATGGTTAAAGTAATAAGGAGAGTACGCATATAATAAATATTCTACTGCGCTTGCTAAGCAACTGTGTTATGACGACGCACTCTGCTGGGTCGCTCCATCAATGCACCAACAGGGACCCCCCCTGCTCCCGCAACAAGGACCAGCAGCACGGAGGAGGCAGGAGGGCAAGCAAATGTGGGCTCACACAGATTGTAAGATATTAACATTTATTTCTTGCACCATTTGCAGCAAACTCCTTTGCTGGAGGGGGTTTGACCTAATGAGCTTCCACCATTCGTTTGCAGAGATCTTTACAAACAATGTCAATGTGGCAAGAAAACTATTTCACAAACAACCAAAGCTTTCCAGAACCCAGCCCTTTGGACTCTGCGGTATATATGTCAAGTTCGGGGCTGGCACTTGCTATTCTTTCTCCGTGGCACATAGTCAACAAAGTTTATTGTGATTAAATTATGTAAAGATATGATGAGGCAATCAATAGCAATGAAATCATTGTTGCGTAAATTGTAATGTCCATTGCATTCTACTTTTAGGAGATAAAGAACATTTTGATATATTAGAAAATTGGCTACGAAAAGGGGCACAAAATATTGAGCAGGTATTTAATGAAGTAAAAATATCTAGAATGTAGGTCAGAAACTCAAATAGTTCAATAACGTAGGTAGAAAATCATGAATCATTCATTTATAATGTAATCCCAATAGCAATATTTTTGCATTTATTCCTTGCTATCCTTTTCCACCTAAAATGTTTATCTTTTTTATAGTTAAAGGGTGAAGCACGGGTCGCCATGGTAACTGGCTGCCATTTATCAAGGAAAGAGTTCTAAGGTGCTTTGATGTGTAGATTTTTCAAAATTGGACTATGTGACTCAGAAAGGAGAGCTCAATCTCTTTCTGTTCACCACCTGTTAGCAAAATGTATGCACCACTTGGTTTCACGGAGGTCTGATATTTCCTCATACATCGAGGCAGCCCCTCTATGATATGTTAGAAATATTGGATAAGAAGTTTGCACGGCTGCTCACTCTAGAATTACAACTTGTCTTACTAAGTGGGGAAAGCGGATCATGTTGTCCTTTGGAATTTTGTCTTTGGAATGAAAAAAAGACAGTTGTGGTAAAATATAAGGTGAGCTTGTGGAATCCCACTCAGCACACTCCTAGTTGCTAAGTTCCAAACTGCATCCAAATGTTGACACTTGATCAAAATTCATGTAGCTGTTGCATGAAATGTTAAACATGAACAAGGTAATGAAAACAATACACTATGGTGTCAAATACAAACCACATCACATGTTTCTACCCACACTCCGCATCCCACTGTCGCAATCCATTCTCAACTGCATCCCACGCACTATTGTCACTGAATAGCCATTTTGTCTATGAAGAAGATCTCTGGTCCATGAAGCTAGGACTATACAAAAGGAAACACTAAACAATAGAAAAACATTGGATTAGACCCTTTGAATGTTCAGAATAGAGAACCTAGACAAAGAAGTAGGTATATAAAGGACGCATGCATTCACATGAAATGCAAGCAGTAACTCCAGATTAAAGTTTGACATTTAGGTTTTATATTTCAGCGAGCAAGAGGAACTCCTCAGTCCATTTATTTCTAAAGTGCCAATTAGAGAAATATAATTCCATGTACAGCATAGATCATTGGAATCCGTTGAACACTACATATCACCATCTAGGAAATTCTATTCATACACAAAAGTTAATATTCAAGAATAGTAATGGTTAGTATTATGGACGGGTCGCAGGCAATGTCCGCGTAGTGCTTATCGTACACCATTCTTGCGCAGTTCATGGAAGCAACAACTACTGTGATGTTCAAGAACATTATGCTCATTCCACAAAAAAGAAACACAGAGCCACTGCACTTGCACATGGCGTCAAGCAGGCATCTCCTCGGTGTGCAGCTAGGCACTCCAAAAACAAGAAAAGTTGCCATCACCAAAGGATTGTGTAGAAGGAGAAAGTGATCTTGCTACCTCCTAGAAACTCAAGGGGGTGAAGGGCAGAGTGCATCATTATTTTAGGGCACAACTAGTGAGACCTGAAAAGTACCAGATTGCAGTTTGAAGGGTTCCATGAACTTGAGGCCTTTAAACTCTCCCAAAAAGTAAATCCCAGGGAATAGTTTGGGGTCAAGAAAAAAGTTGACTTGGTGAAGTTTTCCAGCTAATACCCCATTTAGTTTGGGAATTAAATTTCAGTAATTTTGAATTGTTCTTCTGACAGTTACATTTTTAGATCTGGCTTGATCAGTGAAGGGTAGTACTTTAGCCTTTTTGTTAAGATGTTAACTGTTTGAGAATATAATTCCTGTTCCTCGGACGTGCTTGAATTGCAATTCATGAGAGACTATGGGCCACATGTATGAACCCGTTTTGGATTTGCAAACTGTGCAGATCGCTACATTTAACCATTTGCAAATGCAAAATAGGCTTTCAAGATGTATAATATGCTTTATAGTCACAATTTTAGGTAATCGCGATTTTTGGTAATTACCTAAAATTGTGAATGCAAATAGGATATCGCAATGTGCAATTCTGTAAGCACATGTACCAAGCATTTTCTATATACAAACTGTGTATTTACAAAATGCTATTACCATCAACTCCAAGTCGATGCTAACCATGTTCCATTTTTGAAAAATACCAAAAATGCATTTTTCAAAGTGCCATGTAGTGCACACACACCCCTTTGGCAGCATGTGTGCGCTTTACATGTGCACATTCTCTTTGGGGTGCTTCAGGGGGGCCTTAGGCCCCCAGGCACCCTTGGTTTTGCATTACCTAATGTGAAGTTACCAATTAGGTAATTGCAAATTAGTTAATGCAAAACCATTTGCACCTATGGGCCTTTAGGCCCATGGGAACAAATAGAGTAGTATTACCTAATAGCGATCGCACATTTTTACGAATCGCTATTAATCGCTATATTCTTACATACCATTTTGAATTTCTTAAATAGTGATTACCTAAAATGCACTATTTAAGGAATGCACAATGGATGTTTGATACTTGTGTCCCCAAAACACATCTGAATGGTACGATTAATATTCACATTTTTCTGTCACATTCAATGCAAGAACCATTGGCTTTACGTTATTCTAAGGGTTCAGTACCACGCTACATGTTCCCATTTCCGGGTGCCTGTTCCACTTCCAGGTGTTTCACACATAAAATACATAGTGCACCTGGTATATTTTTCCTTAATAAGAACTGACTTGATAAACCAATAGGTTCGGCTCCACTGTATCAAGACATGCATAAGTGCTGTTTACATGCCTAAATACATTGAATACAAACCCATTGACTTAGCCAGTGTTTGTTTGTAGAGCCATTTCAGCCTTTTAATTACTCTAACCCAAGGAATGATAGTTCCATTCCCAAAGGCAATCTGTCACACTCTTCCATCTTTCTTTACACCACCTGAGACACTCTTGTTTATTACATATTATATGGATACTTATTCTTCTTTTCCACTCATGATCTTTTAGTATACATTGCAGATCAACAATAACACACATGAGCTGTTTGTTTTTTCCAAACAGGGTACATCCGGTCCTTATTTATAGCACATGCTAGGATAATTTACATGAAAAAATAGGTTACTAAAATTTAAGATTCACAGGATCAGAGCAGAGTCTCTAAATGTGAAAATCCTTAAGCACCCACAGCTTTTTAAGGAAATGTAGCACTTCTTGAGATTTGTGCCCATCCTTCCTCCCCCATAGCCATCGGCAGTCAAATTGGGAGGGCTGCCAGCATGTGATTATCACGCGAGTTTTTTTCCTACTGAGCGTTGCCACCTTATTAGCATTCATCTATATTTAGAGATGTGCGATATGCAGCGTGTGGCTGATGGGGCATTAACAGCATCTATAACAGTTATCAGGTTTTTAAGTGAATACACCTGCTGGCAAGCAGCCATTACAGTAATAAATTGGGGACCCCTTAATTCCCTAATGAATTAATCATCCAACCTACCCCCGCCACCCAATCGACTAAGCGCAACTCTGCCCTATGACCTTCTTGATAAGGTTTATAGAACTGTATTAACCAAATTGTTGTGGCAACTCCAGTAGTAAAATGATCGTCCATTTTTGTGCATGGCTAATTTTATTAAACTGTTTTAGCAAAAAAAACATAAAATATATGAGTTGAGTACATCTCTACAATATCTCTAAATAATCACATGCTACTAGGTGGCGATGTATACCAATCAAAGAACGGCAGTGCAATGTACCTGGTCAAAGGTACGGATACAGTCAACAACAATTGATTAGAGTGTAGCTAAGTGCTTGGAGAGGAAGTGGACTATTACTGCATTGTGATGTATTGTTCTTTAAAGAGCTGTGCATTCAGCTCCTACATTGGAGCATAGTTGGGAAGGTCCTCATAGATATATGGGTGTCATTCCAGATCCTGGGTACACAGATGGAGAAGGTGTCTTTCCTTATTTTTAGCATGTCTTTATCTTCAGTCTGATGTTCTTTTTGCTGTGGGAAGGCATGTAGCCACTGAGATGGTGAGCTTGTAAGCCAGGCAGGTGGGGGTCTTGGCCATGTTGGCTTTGTACAGGATGGTTCTGAAGACGGTGCAGGTCAGAAAGAGGAGCTAGTGGGGCTCTATCAGAGTTGAGGTGAAGTAGTCATATTTTTCAGACCCAGAGTCAAACTGCATATCACCAATTTCTTACTTTAAGAAACATGTGCTTAAGGATCAGGGGCCAGATGTAGGAGCCAAAATACCGGTCGGTAACGGCCGATTTCGGCCGTTACCGACCGGTATTTAGGAATTGGCATGTAGGGGGCATGTCATTTACAGAATCGGTAAATTTACCGATTCGGTAAATATACAGAATCGGTAAAATACCGAATCTGTAAATTTACCGATTGTGTAAATGACATGTAGGTGGCACTTCAGAAAGTGCCACAGGCCCTTAAGAATCGGTATTTTACCACCCAATCCTATTGGGTGGTAAAATACCGAATACAGGTGTGCATGCCCATCTGGGCATGTATGTGTGCCACATGTAAGACGTGCCTGTATTTGGGGTGCTAGAGGGTGTCAAAGTGACACCCCCTGCACCCTTGCAGAAATCGGTATTTACCAATTCGGTAAATACCGATTCGGTATTGCCCATTGATTCCTATGGGCTTCAAGGCCCATAGGAATCAATGGGCAATACCGAATCGGTATTTACCGATTCAGTAAATACCGATTTTTACAGATTCGGTAATTCAAATACAGAATTTACCTACATCTCCCTCCTCCTATTTTACCGATTCATAAATACCGAATCGGTAAAATTCGGTATTTATGAGTCGGTAAAATAAAATTGCCTACATCTAGCCCTAGATTATTTAATCTGTAGTAAAAACACACCTGTCAGCGTGGTTACAATAAAACCTATAGAGGGGAATGTTTGTACCATAGCCTACCTGTGTAGCATTTATGGAGGCTTTCCTAAAATGTAATGTCTTCAGAAAGGTCATAGTTAAAATATTTTATCATGTGTGATGTAGGACTATAATCTACTAATGTAGATCTGAGACGATGCAGGACAAGGGGTATCAGGAGGGGTGTGGCAAGACTGGCAATCACATGCAAAGAATATTCATATTCAAAGTTATGATGGAAAATGTGGGGTTTACCAAAACTGGCTGGTTACAGACAGAATTTTGTTAGAAGAATAATCCAGTCTATGGTCAGCTGGAATTCCAGTGCGTATCATTTCTCAATACCTATCAATACCTATCAATTCTCAATACCTGTTTTAAAGGTGGCTGGCTGACAAGCAAGTGATCTAAAACTTCTGAAAAGTTTGTGAAGCAAAATGATTTGAAATAAATTCTTTTGTATAATTGGGAACACAATGAAAACCTCTGAAGCTGGTTGGATGTGAATAGAGCAGTGTAATCCATGGAGCATACATAGTGTCAAACTATCAATCCCCTGTAGTCAGCCAAAATTAATTTCGTATATTAGAAGCACAATAAATTAAAGTAAATAGGGCAGCTAACACATTGTACATGAAGACTGAGAGTGCGTCTGGATAGCTTAGAAAAAGTATCACATTTCACTGAGTACTGTTTATGACATTATTTAATAGGGGGGTGAATGGGAAGTGCTGTTTGAAGATAAATGGTATTTGCAATAAATTGGCAGTGATGCACTCCTGTCTGGTAGTTAGAGATATAAAGAAAAACACTTTGTCACAGAAAACCAATCCATATAATTGTAATGAACAAAATATACACAGTTTACACACTCACAATAAAATCATGTGAACGATAAAAGATTACCCAGTGTGGATCAGGTAAAATAGTGATGAGTTACTCAATTCTGGAAATAGGCACTGATTGCAGATTCTCTTCAATTTCGTCTATTTCAAAGCATCGAGTAAAGTTGGCTTCTTTTCAGAAGCATCTGTTAATGGTGAATATGTCTCAATTGCATATGCTGAGGACTGGATAACCTACTGGAGTAGACTGCAGACTTCAAATTATCTTTTTAAGACAATAATGAGTAGTGTGAGACAGATAACATTTTGAGGTCGTTTGCAGTAAAAAACATAGATGGAAAAAAACAGTGGAACAAACAGTCTTGGGAAACAGAAGGATACTTAAAAAGTATTTAATAAAATGACTACTACAGAAATCAAAGCAACGGCTAATTTTTTAAACATAATTTTACATGCTAAAAATTAAAATCTAAATTATTTTTGAAAATAGGGTTCTTTTTAAGTGTAATTGTTAGGCAAAGGGTTTCTTTTGATGCAGATTTAGGGCTAAATTACAGCCATGTTTACACAAAGGTTGGAGAAGGGGCAAGGGATTGGTCTGAGCTACCATTATGGGTGTGTTAGGTTCATGTTGGGATTGTGGATAGGGCAGGAGATAGTGTTAGAAGATGGAGAAATGTAAGAGTTTGGTTGGGGGGTTAGGATATGGTAAAGGTAAAGGTTATTGGTTAACTGGGTGGGCATAGAGGTAATGTTTGAGTTACATTGAGGTATGTGTTAAAGTTTGGTTAAGGGATATTTCTTCAGATACATTTTAGCAATGACTTTTATTGTTACAGTTTTTTATCACATGTTTGAAAATTAATTTTATTAATTAGGCATGTTAGTATCCAATCCCTTAGTGAATAGTCTTCAAACCTTTTAGTCCTAAAGCTAAGGTGCCTTCACTGACTAAATCTGCCAAAGCCATGAATATTATGAGCCGAGAAAGCAAGATGACATTTTAGTGGGCGTTTTGAGATTTTGAGGTTGAGGGAAGAGGGACTTCACCTTGTGGAAAATTCACAACAATAATAGTCTTTAGCACATCCCCACATGTATTACGTCCAATATTTAGAGCAGAGGTACTGTATAATCCTCATAAAAGCACTAGTGAAGTAGAATCCTCGAGAGCATGCACCAGCCCAGGAATGACCACTTTCCAGCATGTATGGACTGTAAGTGTGTTTATTTCTGTAGTATTTATCCCCCAAATTACTTTATGTATTAGGATACTTTGCAACAGAAGAGCTAATTAAAAATAACAATCACGTAGGGTAGAATACAAAGGTGCTATGCACATAGAACACATAACATAAAACTAGACATCATTGCTTCCATTGCTCCTTTATTCCTGTAAAATCAACTTTAGATTTAAGAGAAAAGACTACATTTCTGTTTTATCCTCAAACTATAATCAACCATCATTCTTCCACAGCTTGTCAATGCATACATCCCAATACGTAATTAATTAGGCTCAATGTATAGACTAACATTTTGCAGATGAATGTAATGACAGGCCATTGTGCGTAGCATGGATCTAAATTGTAATGAGTTATGGATCTAAAAACATTGGTTCAAATACACCATAGTCTTCAACACATGTAGCTTGGTGCCTAGGTTAGTTCTAAATATTACCAAGCTTTAATGATTAGTCAGCCTCTCACAGGTAGTTCTTCCATTTCACAAATGAATTCAAGAACACCATCAAAGATAGTTGTGACCGGGGCAGGTAAGAGCAGTAGGGCAGGGTGTGGGGGGAGGGGAGTTAAAAGATGACGATGAGGGAAAATAAAAAAGAACAAAGAAAACCACTTACCTCGGCAATGCAGCAATCGCAAGGTAAGTGGTTTTCTTTTCCCTCGTCATCGTCTGTCAACTCAAACCCACCTGCCCCAACACCCTTACCTGCACCATCCTCAACTGATCAAAGACGTGACTGAGTTTTGGGATGGCATTCTGAAAGAAGGCTCATAGATGTAAAGAAGCATTGGCAAAGCCAATGGGTATCACCCATGCAAGAGGTATTGGCTTTGTCAATGTTTTCTATCCATGTTAAATACCAGCATGGATACTGTACAGCATGGCTAAAAGTTAGTGGCATAAAGGAGAGTGGCATGGAGTGTTGTAGAGTGGAGTGGCGTAGAATAGAGTGGATTGTCATGGAGTGGAGTGTTGTAGAGAGAGTAGAATGGAGTGGAGTCTTGTAGAGTTTAGTGAAGTGAAGTAGAGTGTCAGACCGGTGTACAGTGTTAGAGAGTGTAGTTTCATAGAGTGTTGTAGATTGAAGTGGCATAAAGCAGAGTGGAGTGGTATACAGAATGTTGCGTAGAGTGGAGTAGAGTAGAGTGGCCTGGAGTGCACTGGCATTGAGTGCAGTGGTGTAGTATTGCAGAGTAGAGTGGCCTAGCGTGCAGTGGTACAGAGTAGGCTGGCCTAGAGTGCACTGGTTTTGAGTAGAGTGGCGTAGAGTGCAGTGGCATAGAGTAGAGTTGTATAGAGTAGCATAGAGTTCAATGGTGGAGAGTGAAGTATTGCAGAATAGGGTGTCATAGAGGACAGTGGTGTAGAGTAGAGTGGTGTATAGTGCATTAGAATAGAGTGCATTAGAATAGACTGCAGTAGAGTAGAGACCAGTGCTATAGAGAGCGGTGGTGTAGAGGGCAGTGGCATTATGGGCAGTGGCATAGAGGGCAGTGGCATAGAGGGCAGTGGCATTGAGGGCAGTGGAGTCGAGGGCAGTGGAGTAGAGGGCAGTGGCATAAAGGGCAGTGGCATAAAGGACTGTGGAGTAGAGGGCAATGGTGCAGAGTAGAATAGCGTGGCACAGAGTGCAGTGATGTAGAGTGAAATTACATAGAGTAGAGTGGCATAGAGTGCAGTGGCATAGAGTGCAGAGTAGAGTATGGTGGTGTAGAGTATGGTGGTGCAGAGCACTGTGCTGAGTACAGTGGTGCAGAGTAGATTAACATAGAGTGCAGTGGCATAGAGTGCAATGGTTTTCGCTAAAATGGTGTAGAGTGCAGTGGTGCAGAGTGGAGTGGTGTAGAGTGGAGTGGTGCAGTGCAGATTGCAGTAGCATATAGTGCAGTTGCATTGATTGGAGTGCCTCAGAGTGGAATGTTGTAGAGTTAAGTGGCACAGAGTGGAGTGGCACAGAGTGGAGTGGCACAGAGTGGAGTGGCACAGAGTGGAGTGGCACAAAGTGCAGTAGTTTAGAGCAGAGTGGCGTAGAGTGCAGTGATGTAGAGTGGTGCAGAGTAGAGTGGCGTAGAGTGTATTAGCACAGTGTAGATTGCAGTGGCATAGAGTACAATTGTGCAGAGTGGAGTTGTGCAGCGTGGAATAGGGTGGCATAGAGTGCAGTGGCATCTAGAGTAGATTGTTTCAGAATAGAGTGAAGTGGTATAAAGTGGAGTGGTACAGGGTAGAGTGGAGTGGCGTATGCTAGAGTGTAGTAGTGTAGAGTAGGGTGGCAAAAAGTGCAGTGGCATAGAGTAGAGTGATGTAGAGTGCAATGTTGTAGGATGCAGTGGTGCATAGTAGATTAGAGTGGCTTAGAGTGAATTGGCCTCAAGTGCAGTTTTGTAGAGTGGAATGATGCAGAGTAGAGTGGCGTAGAGTGTAGTTGCATACAGTGCATTGGTGCAGAGTGCAGCAGAATGCGGTAGAATAGAGTGGTGAGGAGTAGAGTGCAGTGACATAGAATGCAATGGTGTAGAATTGAGTGACAGTGAAGTGATGTAGAGTGGCATAGAATGCATTGGCATAGAGTGCAGCATCGAAGCATAGAGTGGTGCAGAGCAGAGTGGCATAGAGAGCAGTGGCATAGAGTACAGTGGTGCAGAGTAGAATGGAGTGGCATAGAGTGCAGTGATGTAGAGTGCAATGGTGTAGAGTAGAGTGGCATCGAGTGCACTGGTGTAGAGTATAATGTTGCAGAGTTCAATATAGTGGCATAGAGTGCAGTGGTGTAGAGTAGAGTAAAGTGGTGTAGAGTGGTGCAGAGTAAAGTGGTGTAGAGTTGAGTGGTGAAAGGTAGATAGCAGTGGTGTACAGTGCAGTGGTGCAGAGTGGAGCATAGGGGCAAAGAGAGGACTGGTACAGAGTGGAGTAGAGTGGCATAAATTGTGGTGGTGTAGAGTAGATTGTTTCAGAGTGAAGTGACGCGCCATAGAGTGGTGTAGGTTGGATTGGCATAGTGTGCACTGGTGAAGACTGGAGGAGTACAGAGTAGAGTGCATTGGCATAGAGGGCAGAGGCATAGAGTGCAGTGTTGCAGAGTAGTGTAGAGTGGTGTGGCAGAGAGTGTAGTAGGGTAGTGTGCAGTGGTGTAGAGTGCAGTTGTGCACAGTAAAGAAGAGTGGCATAGACTGCATTCACATATAGAAGAGTGGCTTAGAATACAGAGGTGTACAGTGCAATGGCATAGAATGGAGTGATGTAGAGCAGAGTGCAGTGACGCAGAGTGGAGGGGTGTAGAGTGGAGTTGTGCATTGTATAGTGCAGTGGGCTGGATTGGTGCAGAGTAGAGTGGAGTGGCATAAAGTGGAGTATGCACAGTGTGGTAGTGAACTGCCATTACAGACAAAATATTTTCATTTGAAATTACCATTACGTTTGCACAGACATACAGTTTTATTGATAAAACTATACAGCATACAAACGATAATGTGTGAAAATGTCATCACCTAGTGCATCGATTTGTTCTGATCATATTTAAATACTTGTTTCCACTGCACTTTAGAATTACGAAACAATGTGCTTCATTTGTGCTTTCTTAATTTGGATATGTTCTGAAATATCTCCACATTTCATTTACAGACATTCAGTCTTTCCCCAACACATCCCTAGTACCCAGTATGATGGTCACAAAAATCTTCTCACTTTAAAGTCAGAGAAAGAAAGGTAAACACCAAGCTCCCTCAAAAGACAGAGCCTGAAATGTGACCTCTGTCTCTGAATGCACAGCAAATGTGACAAGATAAGAACAAAAGTTAAAGGCCTGTTTACAGAAAGGAGTACTGTTGGAAGAATACAAGCAGCCCCTGCAAACAGGTTATGTTCACAGAATGGACAAACTGGGTCTAGACAGCCTAAAACAAATAAATCTAGCAAACAGAAAGCAAGCATATGTGAGTTACAAACCACAAGCCAACGGTAAGCAATGGGCTGAATGCATTCCCAGGGAAGCTTTCCAAATGTCTCCAAGACGTCTTTTGCATACCAAACCGCTCAGCTGTCTGGTAGGCTTCGACCTAAAAAGTGAAGCTCTGCTGACAGCAACAGCTCACTCTGGGCTTTGTCAAGATAGGGAGAAGATAGAGAAGTTATTACGTTTAAAAAACATATGGATTAAAGCAATCCATCTAAACAATCTGTGCAAATTAAGTCTACTATGTTGAAGGAAACATGAGTGATGCCTAAATTGGCGTGACAAGTTCCAAAGTATGGAGCTGATTTTAGGTCCAGCTTCATAATTTGATACAGTCAGGGTTACATTTTGGATGCCAAATATTGCTTTCATGTTTTCGGTGTTCTTTGATAACTGCTAGATGCAAAGTTCGCAGTTTGTATTGACTTTGAATGTAATACAATTACATAATCTAAGAGTAGGGCTACAAGTGTGTTTTTATTTAGAACCAAGGGTGACACCGATAAACATAACACTGGTATGAAATGAAGTAATTTGAGTGATGGACTAAAATGCTAAGGAGGTGGCAGTGGATTGACTTTTTATTGATGTGCGTCGTAAATGACGGCATTTGTGTTTTACACAAATCAATATCATCTCAATTCTCAGAGGCTAAGTAACGAATGCTCACGCATTTGCCAATTAGCATGCTTCAAGGAGACAGAAAAGCATTTCCAAAGTAATCAGAAATTCCCCCTAATAGCAGTTATTGTATGGATTTAAGTATCTCGTATATTAGGATGTCGAACTAAAGCACTTTGTGAAATATGTTAAAAGATTTACAATACAAGAACTAGCTTAATGTCTAAGGGAAATAGCTAATTGGATTGCAAAATCATTCAAGACATTATTTAACATATAGAAAATATGTTCTGCTCCAATCGGATGGTTGATCGAAAACATGCCAACTAAAGTATTCGCTCACCATAATAAAGCAATGGGGCTTCATACAGAAGAAAGGCAGAGAATGGCGTAATAAGAAAAGAACCTTAGCAGTAACAGATACAAAGAAATTAAGAGTAAATGGCAATAATGAGGTAAGAGGAGAACATTTCCCTGCAACTGAGATTCTATGTGAGGAACTAGGTATTCAGATGAAGGTCATTCTGGATGCCGCCCTCTGTGAAGACCGACATTCAATGCGGGAAAACG
This sequence comes from Lissotriton helveticus, assembly GCF_964261635.1. NCBI lineage: Eukaryota > Metazoa > Chordata > Amphibia > Caudata > Salamandridae > Lissotriton > Lissotriton helveticus. Next base: position 1,062,123,158 of record NC_136070.1, on the reverse strand, counting down.
CTTGTTGAAAATTTGAAGAATCACAAAGATTGTGCCATACATATTGTGACAGTTGAACAAGCATGAGCATCAGTCAAATAACTTGGCTTAATATAAACAGAAACATCAAAGACCTCTACAGAAACTCCCCCCACATAGGTGGAGACCTATAAAGTCGCATTTGGACTTTCTTGTGATGGGTCACAACTGTTTATCTATTATACTGTCCTGAAGAAGGTCTTAAGGATTTATTCTGCTTAAGACCGAATCGTCGACCATACAGTCCTTCTCCTATTTCTTGATTAATTTATATGGATGATTATCTTATTATGAAGAAATAGTTATCATCCTTCTGATTGATGTAGGATTGGACTTTTTCTGCAAATGAATTATAGTTTGATTTCACAATTCCTTACTTCATTTGTTTAGTGCTGTGTACCCACCAGTAATTGTTGATTTGTACCCGTCTGACTTATATAAGCAGTATAAAAACTAAAGCAATTTTTTATCAAAAGATTAACGATTCCGTGTCTTTTTCATCTCGAATTTCCAGTATTTACACATTTTAGTTGGTCAAATGCTGTGCTTTGTATATTTATTACAAAACTAAATTGTTGCAGTTTCTGATTAATCAGATAAGATTTAATGATTACTCTAATATAGAATCTTAAGGTGAAAAGTAATTAGTTCGAAACAAAGTCCCTTGCTGGCACTCTTGACTTTTACTGTTTACATTAGCCCAAGCCCGCAAGGGTAGATTGGGTTTCCCCACTTCCTTACACTCTTTTGACTTAGCCTCATATAACTCTTATCTGTAGTAGGGTAGTGCATTTGGACTAGGTTTAGCCCTCAACGCAGTCGGAAAGAACAATTGATCGACAGACTGCTGAACAATGTCATACATTTACCCCAGGACAGAGATCTGGGCCAAATCCATCATTTATTTGCTCCCCATGTCATTCCAGTTTAAACCTCGCCATTTGCAAATCTAGTCTTGACCCTGCTCCCCATGGGAACAGTCCAGCCCAAACTGCCAGACCAGGTTCTCCCTGGATCAGAAACAAGCATCCTGGGACCAGTTTGGGTGTATCATCCCTCATCAGCCAGGCTAGCTTGACTCCAGTGACGAGGAGAGCATAGGACCCGTGTCTGGGCGTACCTGTCCATCTTGGGGTGACAAATGCAAAAAAGAATAATTGATGGACAGAATGCTGAACAATGTCATACATTAACCCCAGTACAAAGATCTGAGCCTAAATCCATTGTATTTTTGCTCCCAATACAATTTCAGTGTAAACCCAGCCATATGCAAATCAGTCTTGACCCTGCTCCCCATAGGAACCGTCCAGCACGAACTGCCAGGCCAAGTTCTCCCTAGACCGGAAACAAGCATCCTGGGACCGGTTTCACTGTATCAACCCTCATCAGCCAGACTGGCTTCAATCCATTGGCATAGTGAGCAAGGGACCCACGCCTGGGTATACCCATCCCACGTAAGGCGAAAAGTGTGACACAAAAAAATGATGGATGGAATGCTAAAAAAATTATGCATTCACCCCCAGTCAAGAGATCTGGCTTAAATCCATTATCATTTTGCTCACCATGCCACCCCAGTTTAGACCCAGCCATATGCAAATAAGTCTTGACCCTGCTGGTCATGGGAACAGTCCAGAGTGGCCTGCCGGGCACCTGCCAGCACTCCATCAAATAACAGGTAAATTCTAGCATAGACCTGGCTGATTTGAGGATGTGGGCTGACCTGCAAATTTACCATCAGCTTTCATACCCTCTATACCATGTCCTACTAATGAGCTAAAAACTAACAAATTCTTGAAGATTCTATCATGGACGGGAACTTAAATCTAAACTGGATGACCTGAGTTGTGCCAAATTCATTAATACATATTTTAGGAAACCAGGGCTATTTCCTGCATTTTCAAGGTATGTTTAACATGTAAAATCACTCACCCTCGCTGATATGAACCAACACTATGGCTTTTCAACTAGCTTCTCTCACTGTAGTATATAGTCTTTGAGTATGTAATTGTTGGATTCTCACAGATATCTGTGGCCTACTTTCAAAAATAAAATAAGATTGAGCTGTATTGATTATACTGTTCTGTATGTCAGTGTGTGGAAAATGATTGTTGACTTTGAGGTGCATCTAAGAAAGTGACAATGCACACCTCATATTAACATTAGAATGTGGAATATGTATAAAAACACCAATGCCAAATAGTCCTAGTAGGCCAGTAGGCCTGTCCAACAATCTCAGGGTCAAATGGAATAACATTTTCGATCAGATGCCTTGGCAGACATCAACGCCACAATGCCTTCATTCCTAGCGTAAACCCTCATGAAATACTCTTACAGATTCATCTCTTGTGAAGATGTATGAGTTAATGGTCCAGAAACTAGCAGACTACTTCTCTAGGCAAACAGGCAATATAGGGACTGTAAGGAAGCCATCACTCAACAGAACAGTAAGGCAGCTATGTTGATAACTAGGAAGACTCACAATTCATTAGTAAGAATGAAAAAATCGCCAGTGGATACAAACTTATGGGAAGCTTTACTATCTTTAGCCAAAACAAACAATATTCAAGCTTTTTGGCACATTGTTTCTCATAGTCGCTTGTCTATAGTCAGATCACCTTAGTTTTACATGCACATTATGGCTGATAAATGGAGCCAATGTGTTAGCATGTTCCTGGAATCCAATAATCAAGGTTACGTTGCTGATTATCACAATATTGCAAAGACAGTGCCTGAACCTACTCGTAAATCTCCAATAAATGTTTCTCTAGATGAAGTTATAATTGCGATTTCACTCTAAAAAGCAGGTAATCCTAGTGGACCTTTTAAAATCTGAATCTGGAATTTGCGACCTATACATTCAGCTTTTGCCAAATATGATAGACTGGGAGGCACACATATCAAATCATTCGAATTTATTACAGGGGCAGTGTAGCAACCCAGGTAACAGTAAATCCATTATGCTGATTAATACCATGCAAAAGGTTTTTTTCAAAATTGGCCTTGGTCAGGATGAAAGACTGAATAAATTCTGGAGATGTGCTCGCTCAGTTGCAATTGTGCTTAAAAAAAAGAAAGAAATAAAAAAAACACGAGCATTGCTCAATTGGTCTGTGCCCCTTTGTTTGTATAGAAATATATTTCTATTAAAAACAATGCACTTCATTTGTTGATCTTAAAAAACTATTCCCTGACACAGTTTGTGGAAAGTAATTGCAGATCTGGGTATCCCACAAGCAATAGTCATCACTTGCTTCCTTGACAATAATTATTCAGGACTGAGATTGAGTACCAATGATGCAACAGTAGCACCTTTATATGTCAACAGTAGATAAAGTCAAGAGCCAACTTTATAAATGGTTTAATAGATCACGTTATGGTGATCTCAGAATGACATCCATAGTATTCACTCCTGAAAAGATCTGGCAAAGGGTGCAGGGATGAACAGCACCTCTCAATTTGGCTGGTTTACTGCACTAATTCATGCTCCCATAGGGAAATGTAGGAACGCGACCAACAGTTTTCTGTCACATCTTAATTAGGTGGTCGGGACCACCAACTAGAGGTCATTCGGTCCCAGGACTGAGACAGTGTTGGGCAGATTTAAGTCCTTCCGACATCGTAATTAGACTCTTAATGTCATCATGGTTCATATACTGGAAAACACCAAAAGACTCATCAGAAAAGCTTTAGGAGGGTTAATAGGCTACTCTGTGAGCATTGTGTGAAGCAGTATGTGGTCCCCTAAGCTGTGCATGCACTGATACAGCTTTTAAAGAAGCATGTAGCATAAAACAAAATCTGTATACCATAATACAATTGTACAACAGTAAGCATGGTTGGCAAACCAGGGAGCATGAAAATCTCCAAGAGGTTATTTTCATCCTTTAGGTGATGTACAAAGTTAACTGGGATAAACCAAAAGAGGGAGCAAGTGGGAACTAATGCCTTTGCTTGAGGACCACATCAGTTTGTTTATATGAGCAAGTGATGTGACTCCCCACAGGACATGGTATAACACTGAGCAGTGATAAATCCTGATACATACCAACTTGCAGTCGAAATTGGTTGGCTGTGCAGTGGTTGCAGTCAGTCTGGGTAAATTATCCCTGCAGCATACTTTAGCTCTGTTGGCCTAGAGGGGAAAACTGCTATTGAAGCTCAGCTGACAATGAGAGTAGGTCAGCTATACACTGGAAGTTAATTGTTCAGACTTATGCACTTCAAACACTTATACTCAGGGTTTCATTGAAATATTACATCTGTGTTGCATTAAAGGTCAGTGACACTTTATTCATGATTACGCATAATTATTGTAAAATCGGAAATTGACATTTGCAGATTCCACAAAACTTTATAGTGAATATACATGGAAGCCCCCAACCAGGATTAGATAATTGAGGAAGACACTAGTGGGGATGTAGGGGATAGTTTGATATGGTGTTTCTACCAGGGGACTTAAATGGATTCTCCCAACTGAAACTTCCTGCCCTAACCTAGATAAAGAATCTGAACATAGGACAATTAATCTGTAGTTAGAGTGGTCCAGAAGGTAAATATCGAAACTCAAATTTCTTTGGAGAAAGGAATATAATGAAGCAAGGATGGGGTCAGGTCTTCTCCCATCTTGAGCCTAGAAGAGACACAATTCATTCACACACACATTCTCTGCTAGCACTCAAATATGCACAAAGCCCTAAGCGACGAACATACCAATAGAATTATACGGTAAAATATTAATATCGTGAAGGTTCAGGCTGTTACCAATTTGTCTAGCAGGCAAGTAGCCTATAAATAAATGTATTCCAATGTAAGGGAGCATGAACCTCTTTCTAATGGATTGAGGCTCCCTTCCTAAGCCCGAAAACATCAGTAGTGAATTATCTTGGGGGATACAGGGACAGATAGATCTCACCACTGCTCAAACAGCAGGGGTAAGGAACACACAACCTCGGGTGCGCTTCCACAGTATCCACAAGATCAAACAAACCACAGGAGATCCATTTTTCAATTTGAAAAGCTACAGAAATACTGACAGCATCACTAAAAAAGAAAGAAATGTGTAGAGGATCGAAAGAAAAGCTGGAAACCAGATGTGTTCTGTCTGGTAGGGACAGCGTTTGCAGTATTCCACACATAGCAGGTACCTTTGTGCACTTATTTACACGTTCTGCACTCACGCATTAGAACTTTGTTCTGTAGCATACCTGATAAGAATGACGTTAAGGACATTGCACATGCATTTCAATTTCAGTATAAGGAATTGTTTACTTTTTCCGGATATCGGAGGAAAAAGAAACTTCATTCTACAAATCATACATGACAACAAACAGGTTTCCGGTAATTATAGTGCTGGCAACAACATGAGCATCCTCTAAAGTGACCAACAGAGTTTATGCGCAAGTCACTGTCAATTAGAGGAAAAGCTTTCAATCTGAGCACAACCTAATTACCGAGAGGGGAGCGAGGAGCCCGAATCTCCCTGTGGCATTTGTAACAAGGTTACTTTTCACAGGGTGCTTTTTGCAGAGCACAATTAAAGTAATTGCTCTTCAGGAGCATTGTAGAGGAGAACAGTATAGGCTTAGGAAAGACAATACAAAATGTGGGCTGAAGCAACTTCCTGGAAGCACTAGAAAATAAGCAGTGAATTCCCAGAGGAGAGCGTTAAAACAAATAACAAGCACTGGAAAAGTTCAAATATCCTGCTTTAGCAAGCGTTCAATGTTTTGTTTATTTACGTTTTGCAAACATATCCACAATTCAAAAATAAAAAACCTGGCAAGCATACTAAATAAATAAAAATAAAGGGCTGGCCCACAGCCCGAGATAGGTTAAAGAGTGCCTACAAGGGACTTTTTTACAATCCTAGTTAAGTAGTTGTTTGTAAAGAAATCAGTTTTTGTTCAACCCTGATTAGTGGTGAACTTTTGATTAATCAAACAAAAAAAGAAGTAATTCTTTGCTTTTAAGTGTACAGTTTTCTCACAGACATAAATCGTATAACACGGGGCAATCTTTTCTTCAAAAGAATATATATTTAATATATACACAACTAAGTACAAGGGAATTACATTCAGGATCAACGATCAACAAAAGGATCAACGAAACATAATGCTCGAGGTGGCACAAATGAACCTGCAAAACAAAGCGATCTGACAAAACAGAAAACGGCTCCTTGAGATCAACAAATGTTGGAGGAAATAGATGCTGCAGTCAACGTTTCGGTCCGTGTTGGCAATGAGACCGTCAGACCATCTTCAGGACGTGAAGTTGATTGTGATACCTGAAAATACCCTTCTAAAATTTCTTTAAGAAGAGTTGGACCGAGAGGAGTCAGGGTAAATGGAAGCGTTCTCCGTTAGATTTTAAGAATATCTACTGCGACCAGTTTTATCTTTCAGTCATATAAGTGTTCAATTAAAACATGCAGACATGGACTGCCGGCCAAAGTGACTTTTGTGGCAAGTTTTCTGGATCAAATCGCTATCCGTATGTACACAACACGCGAAGGATCTCTCGGTATGGCACACCATCCCTGGTACTGAAGTGCACTTATTTGTAGGTAGCTGTGACTATATAATAAGGTAAAATGCCATCATTCACAGTGAAGACAGTCAACGAACTGACCCACTGACCTATGCAGTATGCTATGGTGGGTGGAAGGAAATGTGAATTACCACTGAACAGACCAATGGACAAAAGCTCCTGTGTGTTATATAGATGTATTTTATTATGATTTGTTTGGAAAACATGAGGCTGGCGAAACAGATAACTCTGTCTCTAGGCCAGTACTTTAAAAAATAGATTGGCAGACACTGGAAACTATGAATAGACATTGCTGGGCGTAATTGGGCAGAATTGCCAAGCTCTGCACTAATGTGGGAGAACATTTTGTTATGTCCTGCAGCGTTGTGCAGAACTATATAACTGACCAAGCTTTACTCAAGACGATTTGTGAATCTCCTGCCATCATTTGTGTTCACTGCCAGTACAGTGGGTCAGTGTCATGGTGAGTGTGTGGTGGCATAAGCATTGGAACAAGTTTTGGCTAAGCCAATAGGCTGTATTGCAGTGCTGCCAAAAGCAATGATAAAATAACTTCTGCAGTGCTGAATTAAAATAAATGCTTTTATACAATGCATATCTGAGAATTAAACATATGATGGTAAAGGTTTTCAGGTGTGACATAGTCCCTCAAACATTCCAATAAATGCAAAAGTAAACATTGATACAGCCAACAGAAAGATGATGTGACTAAAATACACATGTGGGCGGATCCAAAACGTGATTTCAAATGACATTAACGAATTGATAAAGGTTCCTGAGCCAAAGAAGCCACCGGATGTATGAGGTTGAACGAAAGCTTCTTAAGAATGCATAAAGTACAATATGTGTGGCGTATGGGCCATTATATGTCAAACATGAAAAGGATAGCAAATGGTCATACTGGCATGGTGGGTGTATTGGTAACGGGTTACGAAGAACAGGAGGTTGGAGAAAAAAAAAGACACTGAGCACTTCCTAGAAGACAGCCATGATAGGATGTTTTGCAGTTCAAAAGTAAGTTTATTGAAGAAATATTAAAACATAAATACTTAATGCAATACAACACAAGGAATTACATAAGGAACAGTATTATTTTAAATAAGTTGTCCAGGAATGATAGGATGTTTACATAACACACGTGCTCCTGTCTGTAAAACAGTGGACAGCCCATAATTGCCTGACAGTTTTTTGTGTTGCTTTAGCTTCCGCTTCTACAGACCAGTGTTCATTGTTCTTTTCTCCATTAACTTGCTTTTCAGTCTCTCTGGGGACATAATATAGCCTTAGAGCCCGCTGTAGTAGACTCTACCGGCCATTGAAGGCCTGCTCCAGTATTAAAGGCCCGTGCCTAAGGCGAGGGCCTTTAACAAGAGAATGGGCCTGTAATGAAAGGTAGAGCCAGAGACGGGGGGCTCTAAGTCTATTAGAACATTCTGCCCCAAGAGGGCAGAATGTTCTAATTTGGTAAAACAAAGGCCTCACGGAGCCTAAGGGGTTGAAATCCCATTGGGCTCCTTGAGGCCTTTGTTCACAGCTGTCGCTGTGAACAACCATTGGAATGTTGATGCTCCAGCCTACTACTGGCCATTAGAAGCCCAGACTACTCTTTTGTCTTCAATGAAGCACTCAACGTTCCAATGTTCTAATTAAGTTGATTTGGTTTACTGCTAAATCACCCTGCTTTAAGACAGCGCTGATATAGTTTTCTCTGAGAAGGGTAGTGGAGTGATAGAAGAGGGGAAAGATTTGCATTTATATAGCTCTTGCTACCCTTGATGAGGTGTTGAAGCACTTTTTAAGTGAGTTGCACGCTACTCTGGAACCCTAAGGGTTATTTCGGGGATCATAGTAGTGGTATAGGGTTTGGGATGAAAGAGAGTGGATGTAGAGGGTATATTGATAGTGCTATATGGTGAGAAATAGGGTAGTGCATTGGAAAGAGTCGTAGAAAGAGGTTTGAGATGAGTCAGAGAATTGAGGTAGAGGATATATTGAGAGCGGTATAGAGTGAGGAATAGGGATGTACATTGGATATGGTGAATTAGAAGAACAGCAGTAAATATTTAGATACATAAGTACATGGAAGGTATATATATTCATAAGGAAGGTAGTATATGTAGATTAAAGATGCATTTAATAAACTCCTGCTTTCAAGTGTTGTTGTACTTTAAATTAATGTATTTGTTTTTATTTTTTGTAATTCAATAGTGAAGCAATTGTAGTTAAATAGTTATGATAGAAGATTTACTTATTTATGCAGTCACTTATATACAGGTCAAACACATAGAATAAGGTAACTATCAGTAATATGTATATTTGTTTAGCAGAACTAAAGAATACCTAAAGTTTATACAAAGCAATGCACATATATAGGTATATATCTATAGTCTAAAAAAATGCTTGTATACAGAGGGATATGCTGTATATTTCTGTTTGTGTATGGTGGTTATTTGGGGAAGAGCCAATTCTTGAGCAGTTTTCTGAAGATAAGGTGCTTATCTGTGGATCTTATTTTGGGGAGTAAAGAGAAGGATGTGCCACCCATGTTTTGTTTCTTATAGGTTGGGATTTTGAGGTGAGGTGCAACTCTGGAGCAAAGGTTCCTTTGTTGAATGTGTTTTGGTGATTTCATTCCTGATGAAGACAATCCTGTTCCATGTATCACTTTGTGGGTGATACAAAGCAGCTTGAAAATGGATTGTCTGGAAACCAGTAACCAATGCAGGGCTTTCAAGACAGGGGACATGTGTTCATGCCCCTTTATATGAAAGAGTAGTCTGGCAGCCGAATTCTGAATCAGTCGTAGTCTTTTAATAGTCCTTAAAGCTGATTCATGGTAGAGGCTATTGGCGTAATCCAGTTTGGACAGAACAAGAGAGACGGTAGCTTGGATCTTGTGTGGAAATCCCATATAGGGGAAGATTTGTCGCAGAGTTGTTATAGGAACAAATCTAGTTTATCCACTTTGGCATTCATTGATAGCTTGGAGTCCATGGTCATTCTGGAGTTTCTTAATTACTTTGATACTTTAGTCAGTGTTCCCAGATCATCAGACCAGGCAGTGAGCGGGTCATATTTTTTCCAATTGCCACACATGAGAACTTCTGTTTTGGAAGTATTCAATTTGAGATGGCTCCAAATCATCCATTGATCCACTGCTCTGAGACAACTTAAAATTGGAGAGTTTCCAATGTCTTTGTGGCCTTCCAGTTGAAAGAGTATTTGTGTGTCATCTGCACAGTTGTAGCACGTGAGGTGAAATTGATTGATCAGTGCCAGTAATGACCTCATGTATATGTTAAAAAGAATGGTCAAGATGATAGAGCCTTGAGGGGCCCCTGCTTTTGTGAAGTACAGTTTGGACAAGAAAGGGGGAGTATGGATGAGATTACTTCTGTTGCGAAGGTAAGATGTGATCCAGTCTAGAGCAGTCCCCTCTATGCCCGCTTCATAGAGTTTTTGTATCAGAGTGTCATGGTCAACCATGTCGCAGGCAGCCGAGAGGTCCAAGAGAAGTAGTGCAGCAACCCTGTTGCAGTCAAATGTGTTCGAACTCTGAAGGTATGGCATTTGCTTCAATGAATTGTGACATCTGGGTAAATGCTGCTCTTTCTATCAGTTTGCCCAGGAAAGGCTCATTTGTAATTGGTATGTAGTTGTCAAGGTTCAGCAGGTCCAAGTTTGTTTTCTTCAGTAATGGACATATGTATGACTTTTTGACTTCTTCTGGAAATATTCCAGTAGTTAAGGAATTGTTGATGATTCTTCTTACTGGTATGGCAGCAGAGGTAGATAGAAGAATTCTCTTGAAGGTTTGTGGTGGACAGGGGTCAAAAGGGATGCCGACAGGCCTGCTTGTTTTGACCAGGTCCACAAATTCATTGTGTGAAATGTGTTGGAACGAATGGAAAGGCTGGGTTAGATTATTCTTGGATTCTTGTTTTGGAAAAGGTTTGGTGCTGGTGCTTTGTCTTTGTTTTAGATATGAGTCCAATGTGTCTGCTTTGGCTGTGTAAAGATTTGCCAGTTTATCTGGGAAATCATGAGTAACAGTATGAGTTAGAGGTGGTGGTGCAGCATGTGGGATATGTTGTAAGGTTCAGAATTGTCCAATAGATGAGAGGCAGTTAAAAGAGAGTTGCTGTATCTGTGTTGGGTATGAGGGAAGAGAGAAGGCTTGGCATTGGAGTCTGTTAATGTGTGCAGTCAGAAAGGTGGGGGTATGTTTTCTAGTTTGTGATGGAAAGTATGAGGTGTTGCTCTTGAGAAATCTTGTTGTGCTGGTGTGCATGTTATGTTTTGGTTTTGAGGAGTAGTGAAAAGAGGTGCTGATGTATTTGTTTTATAAGATGGATTTGTTTGAATGGTATTGTATGAGGGTGGGAGTTGTAAGGTAAAGGGAGTGGTGATGTGTTTGTGAGTGGAGTGTATGTTGTGTGTAAGAGGTGATGACAGAGTTAAGAGTGTTTGTCTTAGACTTGATTACTACAAGACGTAATATGTGTGGGGCAGTGGAGCTTAAGTGTTGTGCAGTTGTGTTATTGTAGTAGGAAGAAGAGGAGGGTGTTGGTCGGAGAGATAATGAAAGGCTGAGTATAGGTTTGTTATTGACAAAAAGGGGTCAGTTAAGAGTAATTAGAGCAGGGAGTGTGTGAATGAATGGGATATAGTTAAGTTTGATGTGGGTTTAGATTGTGTTTGTGATGAGAGAATTGGTTAGTGGTACATGATAGTGTTGTGTAAAGTGTGTAGATGATGATGCAAATGTGTGGTCGCTGGGATAGAAGGGTGTATAGGTTTGATTTCTGGAGTTTTCTGAAAGCTGTAAATCCTCTAGTTTCTGTCACTCTCAAGGCAGAAAGACAGTGTTCAATAGGCTGTCTTTTACTGTCCCAAATATCTTAGCACCTACTTCCTAATTATACTCTATTATGTAAAATTGTCTAGATTGAACCCCACATCCCCTACTGTTTTATTTACAGTACCTCATATACGAGCTAAAAGGCCTTACAATAGGTAATCTGTGTACTATTCAAATCTGATGCAATAAAGACTTTACTGCTCCTGGGGTTAAATCTCTGCTAGAATGCCTACAAGAGAGAATAAAGGGAAACAATGTGATTGTTACATTTGCCTGATGAGAACAGATTTGAATTATGTTCCTTTGTGTTGGCCAGTAGTCACATGAAGAAAGAGTGTCCCCTAAAGTTATGCCCAACATGCTTTGCAGAAGGTTTTAGCTGGGGAGGAGCCAATGTTCAGGGCCTCACAAGAGAAAATTAATGGGAGACAGACGGCAAGACTACAGAACCATATCATATGTGCACTAACACCATGAGGGGAGAGTATCACTGTATAAGAACGTGTGGAGGTGAAGAGACAGGCAGTAGAAGTCAGTGAAAAGGGCACACTGTGCAGGCTGGAAACAACACATGAACCAGGCCAGGGGCGCCTGGGAATTAGGTGAGCAGTTGCATAGCAAGTGGGGGTGGTGGAGGTAAGCAAGAGGCATCTGTCGACCACCACCCCAATCCCCTGAGAAACAAGTCGTCTGCCGGCCACCCCTCTCCCCCCTGTGGTTACTTGCACCTGGCAGCAAACTTTCAGGCGCAGCAATACGGCTTTTACAGAGGACCACTTGAGACAAAATTTCACCTATGAAGGAGCTTAGAATCGCACACTTTATGTATAAATATTAATATTATTTAATTTAGTTAAAGACAGGCCTTTTTAAAGTGGGAATAATGAAATAAAAGCTGACATATTTTCTAATTAACTTATTTCAAGTCCATTTCTTAATGTAAATATTGAATTTCCTACATAAATCAGAAACATTTGTTTGTAGATTAGAAAGGCTTGAGAAGGCAAAATCTGCCCAGATGTGCATGTAGTGGCATAACTAGTCTGTTTTCTATCTTACTCAAGGCACATGGCTAATGCAGAAAGAAACTAATTGCATATGTTTATGAGAATATCTAATTTGCATCCTGAATGCTCCAGGCATGAATATATTACACATTATTATGTTTTATGCAAAAGAGTCACTGAAAAAATTATGAATTTATTCTCAAACTGGGGCAGTTGCAATTTATTTTTAAAGTCAGCAGCAGTGAGTTGAAAGTACTTTAGAGGGACTAAAATAAATTCTGGTTCATGCATTAGCTCAATTTCTTTATATGTACTTGTATTGATATTAACTGGAGTACAAAATAAGAAGCTTAACTTCATGTGTTTTCCCACGTTAACCCTGACACATTTTCTGGTAAATTTATGATTAGTCCCATTTTGTTAGAGAAAAATGTTAAAAAGCCCAGCCACCCACAAGACTATTTCCATAATTGGCTTGCACTGCAACTCTGAAAATAATGTGTATTTTCAAATGAAGTGCGAATCTCAAAAAAGGATAAATTAAACTTTAATTTGAACAGATTGGGAACAACTACATTGTCTCGAGGGCACATTGAACACCTGCTGTAGGGACAGTGCTGGATGTTCATTCATAGTTATGAACATATAGGGGCAACCCAGCATTTTCTATAGATCTAGGGTGCACAAAATGATTATAAGAAAGCAATAATTGACAAAATGGGTGCCAGCAAGAAGGTGCTCTTTTAAGTCCTATACACACATGTAATAAAAGTATTCAAAGTGTATATTAAGCGATAAAAAAATGCACAACAGGTTAACATACGATGGAATGGGACTGGATGCAAGTCAACGACGTTTCGGTCCTGTGAAGAATGTAGTTTCATCATCAGGGCTCGGTCATATATCTAGCCTGCGAAAAAGTTCCTGAGATCACAAAAACAAGAAAGAATTGCAAGAGCTCCAAGGGGTGTGAACTGAAGAAATGTGGTGTGTCACGAGACATCCAGATTCTACTATTGATGCTACAACACTCCTGCATGAGCTCTCCTTTGCAGACCACTACACAGTTTTGTAACAGTCCATGCCTCATTTTCCATTGGCACCCACTTCGTTGTTTACTGCTTTCTTATATTCACTGTGTGCGTTTAATTGCCATTCAGCTGGATAATAGTTTGCCTGGATCATTTTCCTGCCGGATTTTCATTCATATTTACAATTTATTTATTGTAAAACTCTTTAAAATTATTGATTACAAACTGATATATTTGCAATCTAATTTTTAAGACTGCAGCAATACACAGGCAGGACCGTGGGACAGTAGGGCTATGGATCTTAAATATCACCGTTCTCATTACAGAAGAAATACTATCCCCTTAAAGGGTTGGGTTTCTGTCCACCAGGAGGTAATTACTCATCGCCTGTCTGTGTGAGTAAAGGAATTAGCGCAGAATGTTTCCAACAAGGCATTTCCACCAAGCACACTCCAGGAGCAGTGACACAAATTTCCAACTTAGCAGAGATGGGTTGTTCAGTTTTCCACCACAGAGGATTGTAGTGTAGCTCCTATTTTCCCAATAGGCTCTGCGCATTGGAATAGTACCTACAGCAGTAAAGGCCTAGGCCAGACTTTAACTAGGTCTACTACTGTCGATACTAGACTTAATTTTTGGGTTTGCCAGCTAAGCTCAGAGTTCGCTAGAAACTTTCTCGAATGTTCAGGAAAGAATTACCTCCCCTGATTAGACAAGAAGGGATTTAGTTTCTGACAACCATAGAACATGACAACTTTGCTCTCCCCTAATCAAGAGTCAATCTCCAGAGTCGTGTGAGCACAAGGCAATTATTTTACTCAGTCAGTACGTGCATTCTTAGTCTCATCAGAATGTAGAGAAAAGGAAGAGACGGGCGTGTTCAATAAAAAGGTGTTATTTATTGATCAGTCTCTTTTCTCATACATGAGAAATGGATCGATATTATTGCAATACTTATAGTTAAGTAAAGTGCATACATTAAAAGCAATAGTATAAAATAATACTGTAAAAACATTGATATGGTTTCTGAGCCATATGATGTTTTAAAATGATTAAAATATATTTACATACACATATACATTTGACTAAACGTACTCAACTGGTGTTTCTAAATACGCCTACCCCGTGTACCTGACCTAAGTCTAATGCGTGGGCGGGAATAGAAAGTTACAGTTTAAGTTAAGTTTGTTTTTGCCAAGTGAATAACTAAAGAATTCTCTAGGAGGGGTTATTCAGTTCTGTACCTGGAAGTTAGGATGAATGAGGAATGGTATCTCTTTCTCTGGTCTCGATATTCCAGGCTGCCTGCGAGGGCTGCCCAGAAACGCCGGTGCTGGATTCTCGGCAGGAGAAAGCAGCGCATCTCTCAGCGCGTCAGGAAGGCGGGGCTGCTGCCTGCGGGGTCTGCTTCTGCTCTCGGCTTCGGCAAGTATGGCTGCTCCGCCTTGTCACCACGCGTGTGTTTGCATAGGGCAAGGTCGGCAATATTTATACCTTAAAGGTGCCGAGATTGACGTAAGGATGGACATAGGTACGTCAATAAAGATGTCATACGACTTGCTCGTTAGCACATTCTTTTGCAAAAGTTCTCTGTGAAATCAAAACAATGGCCGCACGGATTATCCAGGTTGTCATAGGTTTGATTTGTTATGAGAACGTCGTATGCCTTATCAGGGGCTGGAGGAATGTCGCTTGTCTAATTAGATCTCAAGCGTTATGACCTAATCAGATAACACGTTCCTGTGCCGTAGTGTGACTGCGTCAGATAACGGTATCTGCATCATGGGGGTTTTCATGCCTCATGGGCTGACTGTTAGTTAACTTGATAGCTAGTTTAACCAGAATAGGGTCAGGAATAGGGGGATCGATTCAGAACCTATAGAAATACACGACACCCACTCCACGCTAACTATGGTCATATCTACTAATCTATGCATAGTATAACATAGTACAACATACTATAGAGTATAGTGTATACCTTACCACCCCAAAATACATAAATGCATTTTGAAATTTTCAAATATACTGAAAAATTGCAGTCATATATATTGTATGCACTTAAGCTATGAATTAAATGCAAAAGTAAAACACGTATTGTTATGCATTATTGCTTTTTGGTATATGAGAAATACACATGAAATGGCTCTTAATATGGCTATACAGAAAGGAAGTTCGAGACCATTTCATCACATAATAAAATATTTGTGAACATACCAGCGGGCAGCTAAAGTCTATATAAAGTATCTAAAAATAGAAATCTTAGTTCTCTAGGAATAGTTTCTTACTTTAAGCAGAAGATCAGTGTCCCGGAAAAAATATATAGAAAAATATTTTAGGGGCTTGCTGAAAAAATCGCTGTCCGTGAACTGGATTGTAATTGTTCATGTGACTTTATTTTTAAAGTTGAAGGCCGAATTCAGGGAACGCCGTGTGCGAGTTTACTCAAAAGTCTCTATTTCTGTTCCGGAGAGAACATCATATCATTCAGGCTTTCGAAAAAACTGTCAACAGCTTCATGGGAAAGTTCCACTAAGTCGGAAATAGGGGTAACCATGCATTCGTGCGCATGATTGTCTCCATTGACATTCTGATTTGCATTGCTGACAGAAGGTCGTACCTGTTCGATGCTGCTTTCATCTTGAACTTCACTACCCTTCAATCGTAGTGGTGAAGATTCCAGGAATGCCGTCATCAGGATTGGCAGCCTTTGAGGGCAGCACAAAGCGTGAACCTTGGTAGGAACCAACAGTGTATCTGCATCCACCGGCGCATCCGATTGTAGCGTCAGACAGGTGTCTAACACGCATTCTTCTCCGCATAGCAGACACCTTAGTACAGGTAAAACACACCTTTGCCACATTGGTCGAAATGATAGAAACCAAGTCATGTTTAGGTCTCTAAGCCGGGAGAGTCCCAGGATTTTTGATATCCGGTCCCGGTATCCAATGGCTAGGATCGTTTCTTCCATTGTCGCGAGAGTTTGATCTGTGACATGGGTTACCATAACGAAAAATAAGGACTAGGAATAGGATTCCTGCAATTAGTCCCAGGAACAGGGGAAGTCCGCCAAAAATCGAATGGACGAAATCTGGAAAAATACCCAGTATGGCTTTGAATGGTGTTAATGCCATCGAAAATACTGTCTTAAATACCTTTGAGACCCCAGTGGTATCAGAAATATTTAAGATTTCGCTCAGGATTTCCGCAAAATGTACGGGGGAATTAGTTGATAATAATGTATGTATCTCTGCAGTCGTCCTTGCGACTTGTAGATCATACGTTTCTTTTGATGACGTGAGCCTTGTAGGCGTCTGTAGAAGCACTGTTTTCATTCTGCTTAAAGTGTCTATTCGAATAGAAGTAATTTTCAAACTGGGCCATGCCCTTGCCTCCCTGTCTGGAAAGGAGCTGGGGAACAAAGAACGTCCACAGCACTTGACCTTGGCCGTCGTAGTGACTAGATAAGGAGTCCCGGGCATAAGACTACAACATCTGCGGTCTACAATAAGAATGCAACTCCCATTATAGAGTCTTTGAAAGAATGGTTCTATTTCAGTTGCAGGTGCGCCTTGCTGGTGACATGAAAGGTTGTATGAAATCCCTTCACAGGCTCCGTGCAAACTAATACCGTTACACAGAAGCGTGCCGCTTAGTGACATAGCACAATTGTTGCCACTAAGAAACACTTTCTGTCCTTTATTACTGACACATGCATGTGAATAGGGCAGGTTCCAAGTTGTTTTAAGGTACCCCTTTCCCAATTTCTCGTACATGCCAGCCTGTATATATTTTTGGCAGTATTGAAACCTGAAGGTTGAGATTGGAATATTTATTATTCCGTGGATTATCCATTCACTGACAGGTCGTTCTGACATTGTCATTGGTAATCTTTCTAGTTTTTCAATGCTCAAGATTGTATAATCAGCACCCTTTTGCGCCATACCGATTTGTCTATCAGTAAGGTTAAAGATTTGGAATAGTGACGTTGTGTTGATTAAACGCCAAGGCACATAGCCTGAACGCAGATTTTGTAACGTCCAGCCAAGCTGTACAATGGAACGCAATTGTGACTGACCATGTTGTAATAACAGTAAGTCTTGCGATAATATATCGATTGCTGAAGACACAATGCTGTCCAAAGAAAAAATTCTGGAGGACAGAGTCATTAACCCATTGTCCACTACAGAAAGTGATTTTTCCAAATTAATACGATCAATTTCACGTATTCTCTCTGCTGTTTCAATTTGAGTAACCTTCCAGGCCTCATTGTATGCTGCATATACAGAGGCTGCTATGAAACGCTTTTGACGCTGTTTGCGTGGTCCCATTATGAAATCACGCAAGTCAGCACCATCAGTAAGTAAAGTTAGGTGTTGCTTAATTTCAGGCAGTGTGGAAGTCTGTAGCCATTGAAGGCATAATTTGCCCACACTGTAGGTTGTTATTATCCCTGGGTGATGTCTTTGGGGATATCTAGGGTCTGGCCTGGTCATTTTGAACCCCTGTGTTTTATTCAGGAATCTATCTTGACAGTTATTTGTATCTGTGGGCCAGATCAACCATTGTTTCCATTCAGGATGTGTTCTGTTTTGGTTAAGTATATGGTTTATGTCTATTTCTTCATCTGTATCAGAGTTATTGCTAAACATTGTTGGCTTTGGAATAGACAGGTTATTTAAATCTTTGATTTTGGCTAAGCCAAGACAGGTGGTTTGTTGAACAGTGTCATTTAAAAATATCATTTGTTCTGGGATCATGCAGGCTCTAAACAAAGCTTCTATACCCTGTACTTGCCATTCTTTTGTACCCCAAACACTTTTCAAATCAACATTTTTGTCCCAATAATCAAATCCAAAAGTATTCATTTTTTCAAAGAATGAATCTGAATATATCAATTTTGTGTTGGTTATCATGGTTTTCATCCCTGTCTTGTTTGACAATTTGTAATAAAATGTTTCAGCATTATTTGTGTTAAAACCTGAGAAATATGAATATTTGTCATAAACGGTTCTAGAGCGCCCTTTTGGAGGTGTAGCACAATGTTCCCATTGATTATAATTTAAAACATTTCTAGGTTGTGCAGATTTATGCAAAAAATGGTTACCATAGTGGTTATAGCAATACATACTCTCATAATTTGTAGAACCTTGCAAATAATCATGTTTTGTAAATTTAGCAGACATTACTAAGTCAGACATCATGTTGTTAATACTTTCAAAGTCCCAATCATCAGCAAATGAGTTTGGTTTTGCAAAGTCACTCAAGGAGATCTTGATTTGGTGTGGATATTTCAGGATCTCGACCGGACCATAAATTTCATAGTCAGTGTTGTCCCAGGCTACCCCACCAGGTATCGGATTGGCTGTGAAGTTGGCTGAAGAAAGTTCTGGAGAAAGTTCTCTTTTCTCGACGTGTGAAGATGTGTGTGGTTTGAGGACCAAGTTGATGTTCTGACTTGCTGTGTCCATTTTAGCATATTTTCCCTCAATGAAGCGTCCCAAAGTAAATACCATGATGAGCCAAAGTATGAGGATAAATGCACCAAAACCTACCCAAAATTCAATCCATGGAGAAACCAGATATGTTTCTTTCAGTTGTTTCAAAAGTTCCTTAGCTTTGTCTTTAAAGGATTTTGATGATGGCTGTGTCTTTTGTTCACTGAAACCTTCAGAGGAATCATCGAAGTTGATGAAGTACCCGGATGCAGTTCTGTCAATTGTTCCAATTGGTTCAGGATTTTTGTTTCTTGCATTTTCACTTGGTACTTCAGTATAGATTGGTGTGTCTCTGCTAAATGTTTTTATTTGGGTTTTCAGAGGTCTTAGTTCTATTGCATTGTTGCATAGTCCTTGTTGTTCTTCTGTAGGCGTTTCGAATGTGATGAGCCTCTTTGTTAGGACCTCTGTACTGGTAGCAAACCTTGGTGTTCTGCTACTTATTGGGAGTCCACTTGGCCTACTGTTTGTTATCGGCCACATGTTGTGGTTTTACCAGGTCGATGGATACAACTCGGTTCTCCTTTTTTCCAGCAAGTGGCGGTAGTACAACTGATCTTGTCCCGTTGACAGACAAGACAGGAACTGCTTTTCTGTAAGAAGGCCCAAATTCCTTCTTTACCGCGATCTTTTCCCTGACTAGATCTCCGACTTTTGGAATCCAGACAGGTCTTGCTGGGACAGGTGGTGATTCTTCAGTGGTTGTTGGCTGTTGTTTCAACTGTATGTTGCTCAGGTCTTTTCTTGTTTTGTTTAAGTCCTGCAAAATAGCCAAACGGTCTTTGACATCAAAGGTTTTTTCTATTACCACTGAAGTCTGACTATCAAGGTCAGAGATCAACATCCTAGTTCCGAATAATAATTCGTACGGACTGAATCCCTTCAGAGAATTTCTTGGCAAGTTATTTAGACTACGTTGGACACTTATTAGATGTTTGACCCACCCAGCTCCCGAACCTAATATCCTTTCTATTATAGATTGCTTTCTGCCTTGGATTTTTCTTTACACCATCCCATACCCTCAGGAAGGAAGTGAGAAGATTCCCGCTGGGCTGTGCTCATTTGGCCATGTTTCCCCCCCAGGCTGGTTTGCCTGAGTGAAAGAAATGGTCGAACGTAGCATGCTCTTAGCGTATATGCCATTTAGACTCGCAAATCTTGTATAACAGTCCGGACGTCAGCCAAGTGCTGAGGATCTACATTATAAGTGGAAACTAGCCTGTATATGTTAATCGCAAGCCATTCTTTTTAGTGGTGATGTTATCTCCAGTCAGATTCCACCGTATTTTATTTTTTCTCTCCCCACTGCGATTTCTGTTGCAGTTTGGGCAGTTTTTTACAAACATGGTATGATGTAGGCTCATGCCTGGCCACCAGTACCGTGATTGTAAATCTTCCAGAGAATCTTTTAGTTTGAGGTGTCCAAGACCCTCGCCCATATGTGCGTCTGCGATTAACAAGTATCTCCTGTCCATGTTTGGAATCACTCTATCCCCCACTCCAGGGATTCGAGCAAAAGGGACGGAGTTTGCATCGATTATGTATGTATAATTGAGTGGATAGTTGATCGGTAACGCTGAGCAGTCGCCTTTTGATGACGTTTTCACCGCCAGCAATGTTTCACCGTCAATGTATTTTAATGTACGCTTTTTTCGATCTACGGGAGCCGGTTTAGTGGCTGCCGCTGCGGCTGCTTCAGCCAATGAATTCCCTACAACGTGAACGCCATCACGCTGATGACTCAGTGAGTGAGTCACGTGAGTCTTTGGTAGTTCTTTTTTCAAAAGAGCTACTTGTTCCCAGAGCAGTCTCTGCTTTATTGGTGCATCTGTGTCATCTTTGTAACCGTTCTGAATCCATGTCTGCAAATCGCTGTTATATGATTTGACGCAGTAATATGAATCTGACACTATAAGTGTCGGGAATTCGCGATCCGCATTATCTAGCGCCATTTTTAATGCGATTATTTCAGTTTGTTTTTCTGAATTAGTTTCTACTGAGTGTGATTTTGTTAATAGAGGTTTTAATATACCTCCGCGCCACACTTCTTTTGTAATCTCACATGTGGGGTTGTATGCTTGTTCTCCCCAAACGGACGGTTGAGCATGTCCGTCTGTGTAGATTACACAGGCGTAATGTCGTAGAGGCAGAATATCGATTGGCAGAGGATATGTCTTTTCATATTTTAGATTTTTCAATTCTTCTAGTTCTGGATCAAAGTAGTAGTCTACTTTGTCCGTTGTGATTGAATTCGCCCATTGTATCCATTCCGGATTCAATGTTGTTGTTGGTAAATTACACGGTGTTGTTAGTGCCTCAAAGGCTGATTCAGCTGTTCTGACTGTGATATGTCTACCGTCAGCTATGTCTTTTTCTCTAGCTATTGCGGTTTGAACTGCACGAATGATTTTTTCTGTATTACTGAATTTCTGTTCAGCTTCTGTGTACATGTGTGATTTGAATGCAATTGGTACCTTATCTCCCTCATTAGAGGTTAGGTATGTGAATCCGCATCTCCCTGGGATGACTCGGATCACAAGGTTGCGTGTATTATCACGGGTTTCTAATTTTGTTTTAATTAGCATGTCTGTTTGTAAGGATCTCAAAATTTCTGTGTGTGTTTGAGTCCAACTGGATCTTTTAAAGTCTGGTTTAATTAGATCGTAAAGGGGTTTGACCCTTTCTGCGTAATTTGCAATGTATGTTCTTCCGAAATTTAGGAAGCCTAGAATTGACTGTAGGTTTTTTAGTGTTTTAGGAGCTTGGATTACGGCACATTTCTCTAGGAAATTGTCTGCCAGGCTTTTGCCTTCACTTGATAACTCATATCCTAAGAATAGGACCGTCAGATGGGCAATTCTGGATTTCTTGAAGTTGAATTTGTAACCCTCTGCAGCGAACCCAAGAATTATGGTGTTCACTCTTTTCAAGTGAGTCTCCAAGTCATCATCTGTTAAGTAAATGTCATCGACATAAGATAATGCTTCATCATCATATAGTTGTAGTAATTCTGTTACTCTTGCTGAAAATACCCCCGGGCTGTTCTTGTACCCCTGGGCTAACCGACAGAATTGTTTTTAAGTGCCATTTACTGAGAATGCAGTTAAATATCTGCTCTCTGGTGCTATGTTTTGACAAAAGAATCCATTGGAGATGTCCAAGGTTGTTTTGTATTTTTTGCGCACTATGTTATTCATTAGTGCAGTACTGTGTGAGTTTTGCACTGCAAAAGTTTTGCAACATGTGTTAAGGTGTCGGTAATCCAAAACTGGACGGTATGAATTGTCTGGTTTGGAGACCGGAAACAAAGGATTGTTCATTTGTGAGGTGCAAGTTTCAATCACCCCCTGGTATTCTAGCTGATCTAGTATTTCATTTACCTGTTTTTTAGCTTCTTGCTTAATTGGGTACTGCCTTTGTGCAGTAGGTTGTGTTTTTAACTGGATCTTGTGAGGAGGAGAATCCTCATCCCATCCTACGTGATTTTTATATAAAGCAGGTGCTAAGGCCACTGCCCACTTTCTAGCAAGTGTATATTTTTTATGAATCGGGATATGATTCGAGAAGGCAGGCATAATTATTTCTTCGCCATGAGGGCACTCCCTGACAAACTCTGGTGGCCAGTCTTTTTCAGCTAGAAGGATGTCATAGCCTTTGGAGAGGTTATCCCAAAATAGTCCCCTTATTTTCCTAGTCTTATCTCCCTCTATACGTAATGTTATCTCGTATATCTTGTGGGGCTTGCTAACTCTGGTATCTGCAGTTTCCACTTGAAGATATTCATTCGTGTCCACTGTCTCCAGATGATTCATAAGGACTTTGCGAGCTATGTTCACCTCTGCTGCGCTGTCTAGCATTGTTTCTGAGCCCATTCTCCGTTTTTCAGTTGTGTCCTCAGTATTCTCGGCATTGTTAACTACCTTGATACTGGCTACCTTCTTTTTTGGAAATTGTAATTTCTTTTTCAGTTGAGCAGGTTCCTTGTCTTTGGACTTGGCGTGCTCTTCTGATCGTCCTCTTCTTTCCGATTTCTGCGAGGAATTCTGAAAAGATTGAGAGGGACGTGTATCAATGTCTTGATATCTATCCGGTTTTTTAATATTATCCCTATTTCTAAGGTTATATCTATTCCCAGAGGGGTCACTCTGCGGTGACCTCTGTCTTTGGTTTGGAGATTTCTCTCTTCGCCTAGGAGACCTTCCTCTGGACTGGAATTTCTTTTCTTTGGGATTGGATTGTTTGTTTCCATCCCAGTTCTTTTTTGGTGAATTATTATTATTAAAAAATATTTTTTCTGGACTTGTAGTCAGTTGCGGTTTTACTGGTATTCCACCTAGACTATCTCTGCCTAGTTCTTCATAGGATTTTTCTATGATTCTGGCAATTTCAGCTGGTTGGTCTGCTATATCTGTCTCTTTTAACCTCTGGCGGATCGCCACGTTTGCTGCTTCACCTTTTATGTTGGCTAGTAATATAGCCGAGACCTGCTTGAAGTCTTTTAGTAATTTCATACCAAGAGTTAAAGCAGGTTCTGGACCGTATTCATCTTGAATTTGTTTTAGCACATCTGGTATTACCGAAATGGATGGAACACCGTGCGTTTTTGTGTAGATGGAAGCAAAGACTGTACCCCAAGTGTCACAGTCCTCAATGTGTGGTGCGATTCCCATTGGGAGACATATAGTCAGAATCCTGTGTTTTTCTAATGGGGTGGTGTCAGGAAACACCGCCTCTATTTGGGTGATTTTCTGTGCCAACCAGAATGGTATCTGTTCCCGTTTAGCCGGAACTTTACCTAGGCAGGATTGGATGTTCTGTGGTGTGATTTTATTTGTGTTCCCCTGGTGAGGGGTCAGCTGTGGAAGTTTAATCGCTGGCTGAATTGTTGAAGTCCGCATTACATACTGAACTAATTGTCTATGAATTTTTAGTAGTTGTTTTAGCTGTATTAACAGCTCTGCTGCAGGCATTCTTTCGATGTCTGGATGTGGTGTGTATCCGGCTAAGACCGGCCACGTTGCTCCTGGTCTTCCTAAAGGACCGAGCCTTGTAATGTGATTGTTATGTATTAGGGCGCCATCAAATAAGAGCAAATGCTCTTGGAATTTGAGTGGTACTTCCACCTCCTCGAAAGGAGTGTACTCATTAGGAGGTTCCTCTACTTTGTAATAGTGGAAGTACTTTGTTACAGGATTTGCTGCTGGAAAATTTTATCCATGAATAGTATACCTCTGTCTGCCGATATTCGTGTGCCTCGATTACGAATATGACTGTGCCACCTCTAGGTGTCAGTCCATTTTCTATAAGTTTTAAGGTTATAGATCTCCTTTTGGCGACCTGGATGAGTATTATATCCGGGTCTGCTTCGAGTGCTGTAGTATCAGCTGCTGCTATTTCAGCTGCTAATCTAACTGCTTCTCTTTCTTCATCACTGTCTCCCATTTTACTGACAGGATGGTATTATGTTTATTTGCAGATCAGGTTTCTTTATGGAAACAGAGATTAGATGCACAATATTTTGGAACACTGTTTATCCTTCAACGTTGACTTGACCAAAAACCATACATAGGAGTTCCCTCCTGCGAGGTTTTGGAGGATATAACCTTTTACCCACTCCAGACGTCTTTGGAGTATTTGGGAAAAGGGGTCTGAGTGAGAAAGCACGACTGAGTTACTCTAAATGGCTTACGTTAGTTTTATCGCCCTTTCCAAACGCGTTGGGCGCCATGTAGTGTAGCTCCTATTTTCCCAATAGGCTCTGCGCATTGGAATAGTACCTACAGCAGTAAAGGCCTAGGCCAGACGTTAACTAGGTCTACTACTGTCGATACTAGACTTAATTTTTGGGTTTGCCAGCTAAGCTCAGAGTTCGCTAGAAACTTTCTCGAATGTTCAGGAAAGAATTACCTCCCCTGATTAGACAAGAAGGGATTTCGTTTCTGACAACCATAGAACATGACAACTTTGCTCTCCCCTAATCAAGAGTCAATCTCCAGAGTCGTGTGAGCACAAGGCAATTATTTTACTCAGTCAGTACGTGCATTCTTAGTCTCATCAGAATGTAGAGAAAAGGAAGAGACGGGCGTGTTCAATAAAAAGGTGTTATTTATTGATCAGTCTCTTTTCTCATACATGAGAAATGGATCGATATTATTGCAATACTTATAGTTAAGTAAAGTGCATACATTAAAAGCAATAGTATAAAATAATACTGTAAAAACATTGATATGGTTTCTGAGCCATATGATGTTTTAAAATGATTAAAATATATTTACATACACATATACATTTAACTAAACGTACTCAACTGGTGTTTCTAAATACGCCTACCCCGTGTACCTGACCTTAGTCTAATGCGTGGGCGGGAATAGAAAGTTACAGTTTAAGTTAAGTTTGTTTTTGCCAAGTGAATAACTAAAGAATTCTCTAGGAGGGGTTATTCAGTTCTGTACCTGGAAGTTAGGATGAATGAGGAATGGTATCTCTTTCTCTGGTCTCGATATTCCAGGCTGCCTGCGAGGGCTGCCCAGAAACGCCGGTGCTGGATTCTCGGCAGGAGAAAGCAGCGCGTCTCTCAGCGCGTCAGGAAGGCGGGGCTGCTGCCTGCGGGGTCTGCTTCTGCTCTCGGCTTCGGCAAGTATGGCTGCTCCGTCTTGTCACCACGCGTGTGTTTGCATAGGGCAAGGTCGGCAATATTTATACCTTAAAGGTGCCGAGATTGACGTAAGGATGGACATAGGTACGTCAATAAAGATGTCATACGACTTGCTCGTTAGCACATTCTTTTGCAAAAGTTCTCTGTGAAATCAAAACAATGGCCGCACGGATTATCCAGGTTGTCATAGGTTTGATTTGTTATGAGAACGTCGTATGCCTTATCAGGGGCTGGAGGAATGTCGCTTGTCTAATTAGATCTCAAGCGTTATGACCTAATCAGATAACACGTTCCTGTGCCGTAGTGTGACTGCGTCAGATAACGGTATCTGCATCATGGGGGTGTTCATGCCTCATGGGCTGACTGTTAGTTAACTTGATAGCTAGTTTAACCAGAATAGGGTCAGGAATAGGGGGATCGATTCAGAACCTATAGAAATACACGACAGGATGTGGCTTCTGTGGAATCCCCTTGCACAACCCCATTTGGCAGTCTGCAGCATGCCAACGGTAACTCAACATCCGCAGTCCAAGACACGATCAGCAAAATTCTAGACCTATTTTGGTCAGACTACGCCATGTCACGGCTCATAATGTAATATAGACTCAGAATACATTGAAGGGAATAAAGGATGTGGCATCTCCCTTGCCTCTGAAAGTCGCCATTGTAAAATATGGGCTTTACTGGCCTAACAGTGATGATGGCCCCAGAAGCCCCTGCCAGAACAAGTTCCAATCCTTTGACTGCTGGAGCTTTAGATCACACTTAGTGGGGGCTACTGGCCCGTCTGTAAGGCATGTGGAATGTTTCTGTCAAGTCGGCTCCCTATTCCATGTAGACTAGTTGAATCATGATCTCATCTACTGAAAGGCATACATTTTCAGACCTTGCCTTTATCCTTATGTCTACTAAGTGTTCTTTCTTCAGTAATCTTTCTGATGTACTCTTTTCAACGATCTTATCTTTCTATAAATGCTACTGCACTTGTACCTGTAAACATTAGTTTTTTAATTCTCTGCCATCAGCCACAAATTTCCACCAGCTATTCAATGCCACTGCTTGGTTAATGAACATATTCAGAATTGCCTAATTTGGGGGATTTAGCCTCTGGACAATTTGACAAGACACTCAAATCACCAGCTTCTCGGAGATATACCTGGATCTCAATAAAACACTCTCAGATCTGTGCATCCCTGTCTTTCAGAGTCAGCCTCTATTGGTCGAATGTCTCTCCCTAGAATAACTTTTTACTACTTTCGTACATACTGTACCCTCTATGAGCTTTGCAAAAACATCATGTGCTCTAGTAAATGTGGGTATTTTCAAATGTGAGGCATTTGCAGATCAACACTGGGTCTTGATCACGGTTGTCCAGCATATGTGTGGTACATACATTTAATCGAATTGGAACTCATTTAAATGAACAGTGACTATCCTAATAATCTAGCATCTCCTTGCCTGAATTTGACACAACTCTTTTAGATATTTGAGGAAAAACGAATCTTAAACTAGTTGCCTGCAGAGGAAGTGGAACCTTCTGTTCACCTGTAATACCCTTTAACAGAAGGAAATTAGAATGGATGGGTGTACTCTACTCTCTTGATTCCACATAGAAGGACATCACAACTTTTTTTGGCAGAATTGGTCAATGTGTTCTTCCCATCAAAGCGACTTAAATCGCGACTATTTACTTTTGAACCAGAGCACAAATGCACTGTTTGATTATGAAAACATGCATTGTTTGATTCAATGTATTCAAATTACCTCAGGAATTAATGTGATCATATTTCTTTTACACAGATAACAGTCAAAGTTGGTCTTTTAGATGTGTGTGCATGATGCATAAGACTATGATGTGAAAAGTCATCAAGTAACACCACCATAACATTTTATGTCAACACTTAGGCCCTTATTATGAGAAGTAAATGAACACCATAACATAATGCTTCACTTGGAACAACCGATATTGCAGGTTACGATAATTCCAAATTGTCCGACTGCCAAACCATCTGTACTTTCATTCAGGAATGGGGAATAACAGTTAGAAAGGAGATTACAGTGGTAAATGCCTAACAGATTTGTAGGGAAACAAAATGAAAAAGTGTCTGTTCCTTCACGTTGGTTGAAATGGACGATTCTTCTAGTAGAATAATCTTTCTTTTCAGTAGAAGATTGAATACAAAATCACAGCATTTTAGTATTCATAGTAAGCGCCATGTAGCTACCTCCTAATTCCATTTGCTTGATAAAGGCGATCGTTTCAAAAGTACCTGCAAGACAATACTCTACCTCATGTACAATTTGCATATGTAAAACATTGTTTCTTGAAATGCAAAGGGATTACTAGGCAGCTGGATAATATCTCACAGGTAATGGAAGGTTTTCCTTACTGATTGAGCTCTCTGTCTGTTCCAACAAAGGTGGATCTTACAATTGCATATAATACATTAACATGCAATAAATTATAACCTTTACAAAACTGGAATCAAGGTAGCAGGTATTTGCAGTAAAGCATATGCAGTAATTCAAATTAACTTTTAGAACGATCTTTTTGAGGAACGAGCAATCAACACTATCGCCTCTTAAATGCTAAATGAGAACGGCAAGGGATTACATGAAAATCACACTTACTTTGTTAAACTGATATTTTCAATGTAGAAAAGCCTAGTGAGAATTCCCCACTGCACACCAATGTTCCATTTTTATCTCAGCAAAGCCATGGCGCCAAAATGAAGGTTATTCGAGCAATGCAGACCCAGGGGTAGGCACGAATAGATGCCTCACAGTGGATATTTGTACCTCAGTGATTGACAGTACTGACATTCAATGGGGTAACGCACACATCAATGGGGTAACGCACACATCAATGGGGACTTATGACTCCAAACTAAGAAGCCAAACTGAAAAGGTGTGAAAATGAAGTCAGTATAAACATTTCCAACGAGAGTGAGAGCAATCCTTCCATTATAGTTCAATCTGTACGAAGAAGGGTAACAAACAGGTATTGGAAAGGCAAATAGGTTTCGCATTTTCGCAGGAGTTGTTGTTTGGTAGCAGTTAGACAACTTTTAAGCGCGTTTCCCACAGCTGTACTAGAATGCAAATCCCATAGTGAAGCACCAACTAGGGCAACAACAATAGGGAAGCAGTAAGGCCCCTTTGCAGGACAGATCACTATAACAGAGTTAAGCTGTGTTATGAACATGAGTAAGAAATTGAATTTTGTGTTCTAAGTGGTGAAATTATTTGACATGCACAGCAAAATACTGCAAATCAGTTCCATTTCACAAAGGAGTTGCATTTTTGTTGCATAAATCTATTAACGATAAGTATGCAATTCCTATGGTGTTACAAAAAAGGGGGAACTCTATTGTAAAAACAGGTCATTGGAGTCTGATAAATCAGAAGCAAGAGCCCTCACTCATGCTTCATTGGGCAGGCACTGCAATGCCCAAGGGGCCCCATGAGAGGGCTCTTTGCCAAAAACCATTTAAAGATGTTATCAGCCGTGATGAGTCATGTGTGAGAGTGCTAGGAGTATAGACTGGTGAAAATGTGAGAATAAAAATGACTAGCATTTACTTATGAAGTGTTTAGTAAGCTGGTATCTCTTGTCATGACTAACAGCAATCTCGAGTAAACAACACAAGAAATGCCAATACTGAACCTCATTCAATCATGCATTCATTCAGATGTCACACAGACTAATTGCTATGATCCACAAAGTGAATTGTTATTTATTACTTGATTTCATTTTTGTTTAGTTTGAATGAAGTTATTTACACATTTTTGATTTGTTACATGAAGAACTTTCGTAATTTTTGAACATACACTTGAATCAGAAAAAAAGATAATGAACAAATCACGTTACAAATTACATACACAACATTAACACTAAAAATAACATACAAAGAAATTATAGCTCAAGTTCTGTATAGCTTTAAACCTTAGTAATATCCTAATACCCCGGTCTAGTATCTTGCTAGATAAGGTTTGTGAATCTTCTTAGAGGTAGGGGTTAAATAGAGATCCTACTATCTGTCGCACTGTAGGAGATAATGGTCCTTCACAGATCAAATGATGTGGTTAAAAACAAAGGGTCAACTTGCTTCTTGCTACTGGAAAGTCGTAAATGATCTAGAGAATTCTTCAGGACTGTATGAACCTAATCTACAAATGACTGGATTGATAGTTAGATGTGCATTAGTGCCCAGTCATAAACTCACCCAACTACAGTGGTGGTATTGATACCTTATATTGACTAGTTGTAAATAGTCTGATCCTGACAGAGCAAGACAGGGTTGCACAGTGGGGTAGGTCACTAGTATTAACCTGTGCTGGTTCCCTTAACACCGCAGCTAGCACAGTTCCACTGTAACACCTAAGGGGCAATTGTCCTCATCCGTGAGTGTCAGATTATTTACAACTAGTCTAGGCGAGGAATCAATACCAACATAGTTGGATGGCTTTATCATTGGGCACTTATGAACGTTTAACTATTTCTAGCCACTTTGGACTTTTGGATGGGTTGTACATCAGAATATTAAGCAAAAATAGTGTCAGACTCCTAAATTTTGTTCACAAAATATGAACCCATTGGATGCAGATTTTCTAGTATTAACTCGAGTGGGGCTATATTTTTATTAACAATATTTAAAACACAATATGTTTGTCAGACAATATTTTGATTACAATACTTGATTTGGATAAGTTGCCAGCACCAGGGACTGATTTTTGGATACGGCTTGGAGGACCTTAGCATTCTCATTCCCTCTCCAACACAACTTGTTCTCTTGTCTCATTAAGCATAGCACTGGACATTTGTTGGTTCTCAATGTTTAGCTTGTACTTATAGTATTAACGAGTTCTGACCAATCCATCATTTTTACCAGCTGAACAGTTCTAAAACAAAACCTTATCTGAAAATATGGATTTTTCACTAATGGAAAATTTAAGTATGATGAGTACGTTGGAACTTCTCTGCATTTTACAAACATTTCCATTGGCATCGCCTGTAAGCATCTGTAATTCGGGCATTGTATTAATACCAACATCAACATTTTGAAACTCACAAAAATACCTGGCATACACATTTTTTGGTAAGAGTTGCCATGATTAACTTACCTATGGAGATCCTAATCAGTGAAGGATTCGGAAATTAAAATAATGTACTCAATACTTCTGTTTCAATCCTATTTTCCTCAATTAAATGATTTTACTTCCATCCTACTCCTTCCAAACATACCACTCCTACCACAGATACCACACATTTTGTTAATCTCAAATTGACTATTGGCTTC
Source organism: Lissotriton helveticus (assembly GCF_964261635.1). NCBI lineage: Eukaryota > Metazoa > Chordata > Amphibia > Caudata > Salamandridae > Lissotriton > Lissotriton helveticus. The sequence continues at coordinate 1,062,092,245 of NC_136070.1, read as the reverse complement.
CCCTCATTTTCACCTTTCCTCTTTCAGGTCCATTGAGCAGTAAGATAAGTATTCTCAAAACTCTTATAAGTACAAGTGATAGCTTTTACTATTGCCCCTAGTGGTTCACTCATTTCTAGGTATTGACAAGTGTACCATTGCATGTCCTTGACCATACACCTGAAGCTCTATTTTATAAGGTGCAGCCATCTCAAGATCCCAGCCTTTCACTCTTACTCGCATCATATGCATGAATAAGTTACACAGTGCAAATGTATGCACATGTAACTTTTGTAATTCTGCTTTATGGAGAGTTAGCTGTCTCTGGCTTTGCGAATCATGTGTAAGTTACGCAAGTATATGTGATAACTACGTTGGCGAGGATGTACCTCAGAACATCCTTGTGAATCAAGGCCATCATGTTTAACGTAGAATCACCAGGCTTGAAAGGATCTAATTTGGCCTTAGGAGATCACTACAATGTCACATTTCTTGAAATGCTCTTTGAAAAACAGGAGTCAGCGTTTCCTGACCTGACTGTCAGATCCAATCAACTTCAAGTGGCGATTAGAGCCATGAAATCATGTTTTTCAATGTATGCAAGTTAGACTGCTGAATGGCAGCTTGTTCCATTATCTAATGCTGGTAGCTGTAGATGTGTCTTGTCAGTGTCTCTACGGTCTACACCTTCAGTGTTCTTAGTGACTAGAACATATTCAGGCAATTTTTATTTATGCTAATGTGGATACATTGAGGACATCTCTACCATTTTACAGTTCACTTTTGGATTGCATTTAGGCCTGTTAAAGCACGAACCCCACTGTTTAAGAATATTGAAGCACATATTCTGTCTTTATGTTTCAAGATTCAGAAAAAGTCAATGCAACTTAATTTACAGCAGAGTCAGGAAAATCTCCTAAAACCTCTAACTGTGTCATACCTGGCTCTTATCGTTGTCCCTCAAGGTTCCTATGTATTTTGCGATTTGGCAACAATTTGTGAAGCTCTGAAATTGAAAGTGGGGTTTCTCAGACATTCTCTTGTGTACCTTGACAAAGAGGATGCTACTTTCCTCTCCCCATCCTGTAGTGTCACGGTGTATTGACCCTTAAACCACTTTGCACAATGCAGGTTTATAGTTCTGAAGTGTAATAGGTGCATTCAGCAGGGAAGCCTACTGACATCCCCTTACGATTTAAACCAAGAAGCTGGAGGCAGATGGGGGCTTTAAATGATTGTGTTTTTGTGTGTGAGTTGTTCAAAAACATAAGGATTATAACTTTTTTAAATTTATGTATTTATGTATAATGCAAGTAACCATATATGAAAGAGCGTCTAGGTACTTTATACAAGTGGCTGGAGAATGGGTTTCCCGGGAATGGAACTGCCACAGACAGTTCCACAACCAATAGCCGATCACTGAGAACCTACAGATTCCATATGAGCAATGTAAATGCTTCCCAAATACATATATTGAACCGGTTGTCAGGATAAGTGTTTAGTTTTGTAAGAATCACCACTATGAGAAAAAGGATGGCTGCTACTCATCTCACAAACCTGTTTCCTCTGCTGGTTCTTTGTTTGTACGGATGTATGGCTCAATTACACAATTTTCCCTAACAGAGCAGTCCACTCGGAGATGTACCTCCCACTAGGTTGCCTATTAGAGCGGTTCAAGGTCGAAAGTGCACATTCACATGTAGGTAGGGAAGACTGCATTGCACTCTGGGAAGAGGCCCTTCTCAGACTCCTCTGTGAGGATAGAGACTGTTCCCTGCCTGACCAGCTGGGCCCTTTGAATCCACAGAGCCGGTGGATCAGTGCTACAGCCCAGCTTGCAGGCTTGCATCTGATCGTGCCTTCGTGCAGGCCCCAGATAGTGCAAGGATCTCAAAGATGGCGACACAGAGCCTAGAAGCACTGTCTTCACTTTGGGGTTGTATTGTGAATATTCCATTTTGATTACAGTCACCTATGCTTGGGATTAATGTATATATGCAAATATTGATTAACTTTATCAATGTTTCCATTACTACATAGTCGAGATATTGTGCTTTTCAATTCAGGACAGTGTTATGTCCATCGTCATTCAGTGATTGTGACCGATATTGCATTCATAGCCAGCTGCCCTTGTTTTCCTGCTATACTGTGTTATATTAAGGGGTCGATTACGATGTCATTCGGAAACATTCCGACCGAATTGGTTTTGGGATGGTTTCTGACCTAAACAAATTCAGGGAGTCCAACCGACCGATTATTATTGTTCCGAATATGATTCGGTCGGACTCACATTGACTTCAATGGGAGCCTACGTTCCACAGGCTTCCATTGAAGAAATGGGTGGGTGGGGAAAATCGTGCACCCTGTGGTGGGCACCCCATGGTGCCTGTAACACTGTGCATGGTTGCAAAGAGGGGTCCACTGGGTAACCCCATGGGCGCCATTGAGAAGGCTCTGGGCGAAGGGGGGCTTGCTACGGGCCCCCAAAGTCAGATTCCGACAGCCGATCTGTGTCGGAACAACCGATTCGGAATGGCTGTCCGAATCTGACATCGTAATTGCTCGGTCAGAAATGTGGATCGTTGACCTTTACGAGTCGGCTCCGAACAGCTCAGTTCCTCCGAATGCCATTCAGAACAGAGTTTGAGCTGACTCGGAAAGTCCAAACGCTTTTCAAACATCGTAATCAGTCATTCAGAAAGCTTTCCGAATTGGTCGGAATGACGGGTTCCGAATCGGATTCTGCAGACCCGAATCGGATTCAGAGCCTTTCCGACCAACATCTTAATCGACCCCTAAGTGTTCATTGTTTATTGAGTACCACGTTATGTACTTTCTACCATTTGAATCCCATTTGTACTGCAAATATATTTTCATATTGTCGAGGTATTATTAAAGTATAATGTACCCATCTCTGGTTGGACATTTACATCTGTATTGGAGCTGGGATAGTTGTATTACATTATGAAGAATTTGCTCTACACCACCTCCTTGAGGTAAGACTGCCCATCCATGTATACCTAGAGAGTTAATAAGGCTTGTCAACAGTCACTGAAAAGATGTGGGCTTTGCATTTCTGACAAAATATCAACTTTAAATAAAAAAGACTCACCAAGAACAGAGGGCAAACAGATGTTTGTAGTGCACTTTTAAAGACAAGACAGGGACGAGCACAAGCTAAATAGCCACTGAACTATTACAAAACCTCCAGATGCATTGTGTCACTTATTATTGGAAATTAAAAATGTCTGCATGCATGAAACGCAGCAATCCAGGAAAAACATACTGAAACGAATACCTTGTTTGCCTACCGTTGTTTTGGCTTACAGCCCTTTACAATTTTTAGCATCAAATCTGAAATGCAAAAATGTGATCACCTACTTGGGCTATTTCAAGGATATTTTTCTGCAACTCTTTCTGGACAGTCGACCTTATGGCAAATTGTAACATCAACTGCAGCTGTCATCAAAACATTTGCAGTCTGGAATTGCTCGTCTTTTTCCTCATTTCTGTAAACAGATGCCCTTAAACACACTAATTTGTTTGACTCTATATTGGCATAATTTGTACTGAAAGTAAAGAAATATAATTAGTGTTAGTCATTAAGGGGGTTATATGCACCTCAAAGCAAAACTGTTACCTCCATACAGCTTGAAAGGTTGTCGCGTTTTAGTAAAAAGAACTGTATGAAAAATCACAACCATTTTCCCTAGGAGTTTTTGTGGTTCGAAACAAGCCCACACAACTAACAGATTAGAAAAAAACTTTTGTGAATCAGAACAATAATTTTTTTCTTGGGTTGCTTAAGGCATAATTGAATGCAAATAGTAACGCTTGAGTGGCAACTACTGCCCAGGTGGGCACTCCACACTTCCTCTAATGGGATCACAGCCCCGAAAGAAAAGAGAAGTGACAGAGGAAAGACTTCACTCAAGAAGAAAGGGACATAATGAACCAGGGGTAGATATCCCAGATACACAACTCTGGTTAAGAGTACACGTGGTTCTTAAAGCATAGGGAGTAATCAAAAGGTGACTTGAAAGTCATTCCCTTGAGTTCTAAGTGTGACTCTCCCTGGAGAATTTTGAATTCTAGACCATTCATTTTTGGATACCTTTGAGGGTTTTGCAATGAACTGTGGCGAGCCATTCCATCAATTCAGATCGTAAGAAAAGGGGGACAACAATACAAAAATCAGAACAAAAGCCAATAAAGGGGAAAATGTGACCTGTTTGGTTGGCGGACTGTCCATACTGATGCTCTGTGGTCATCAACCTGGAGTTCTGGTGAGGCCCAATAATCATGAAGTATGAGTAACTTAATTTTCAGGACTTGACTAAAAAGTGTGTGAAAGAATTCAGATTTTAAAGAGAGATATGGGGTTCCACAGTCTTGGACTGTCTACTCCCACTGATCTGCCTCCATTTCTTGCCCTCGCGACCAAACATTATTGGGTCAGGTTGACTGCAGATGATCGGAGGTTTCTAGCTGGAGTGTAGCATGGAGCTATCGCTTGCATGTACCTTGACACATTGTACAATAAGCTTTGTGGAGAAGGCACACAAACCTGCATTTGATACTGCATTTCAATGTCAGCAAGTGGAGGGGTTTCAGTGCAGATTTGATGTGGTCTTGTTTCCATGTGTTAAGGCATATTCCAGCAGCTTGGTCCTGTAGCCTTTGAAGAGTGACAAAGAACATTTTGTGGAGGGCACTGTAAAGCCGCCTGGTGTTGAGACGCGACATGAGGAGGGATCTGTTGAGTTTCATTCAGTGGTTATTTTAAGGCTGTGGGAAAAGTTGACTTCGTAGGGCATTCTAAGGATTGATTCATGTGACTACCATATTACCTTGTAGTATCCCCAGTCACAATGTGTTGACCAAGACTTCGGCATTTCCCTCAATCCTTTGAAATGTTCACATCGTTTTTTAAGTAGAAGATCACATTAGGGAATAACGAGGCCAAATTCTCCTACCTTTCAACTTTTTCTCACTCAACAAATATTTTACCTTTGTTGGCAAGTTTGTCTGCTGTTTCCTACAATGTTGACTGACTCCTTCAAATGTGTCGGTTTCAGTGATAAATATTTGTGTTTATAGCTCTAACGGCTTATTGCCTTTCTTCTACTTGTCACTGTTTTGTTAAAAATTTTCATAAAGCCGTTTACATTGACATTTAGACTATTACATCACTTTTGGCAGCTAAGGCAAGCAAGGATTAGGGAGATTCAGCGATTTGCCCAGTATCACACATTAAGGTCTGGCGGGGATGCTGGGAAAGACCCCAGATCTGCTGAATATACGGGTGACAGCTTAGCCACTACACCACATCTCCTCGAAAAAAATATTTTGAATGAGTTTTGAAATGTTGTAGGTCCCAATGTTGAGCTCAATATATCGACCAACAATATTATTAAATCCACTACATTGCCCACCACTACTTTAGCAGAGTGAGTATACATTTACTATTCTTACTGTTAATTTTCCATCTCAGTTTGGACAGATAGGGGTTTATGTGTTGTATCACACCTCAATTATTGTAATGCAGTTTATCTAGGTCTCCCAGACCAGACCACTTTAGAGCTCCAAATGCTTCACAATACAGCTATGAAACATGTTAATGTCTCAGAAAACCAGACTAAGTTTCACATAATTTGTGCTGGCTCCCCGCCCAATCTGCAATCCAAAACTGCCCCGGCTTTCCTTTGACATTTAATGGCCCATACCAGGCAGTTCCACTGCTGAATTTAGGAGCCAACCCACTAATCTATGTGTCCTACTTTAAATGGAAGCCCTGTGGCGACAGAGCCTTCAGCCCTCTTTGTCCCAAACTCAGGCACCACCTCCTGGTTACATCTGAGCTTGGGTGGCATTTTTCTATTTCCATTTACTTTCTGGTGTGTTGTATGCTGTCTTATGTTCGTTTTAATTCCTAGTGCCATGATGTCTTGGTGAAAATGTATAATAAAAATAATAATAATAATAAAAACAATAAATAAATATACCTATCTACCCTTACCAAGGGGTTTAGTGTGATAGTGCTTAGGTTGATGGTGTGAATTGAGTATAATACATGCAATACAGTGAAGGACCCAAAACGTCCAGAGCAGTGGTTCTTAACATGTGGTCCGTGGACCCCTGGGGATCCGCAAAGCCTACTCAGGGCATCCATTACTGCCTAGAAAATGAAATATTAATAACAGATCAATAAAAAGGGGTATACATAAAGAAACAAAATTAAAAATTTAAACTATTAAAACATTCTGTAAATGTGGAGGAATTCAAATTTGAGGCTAAAAATTAAGCTTGTATACTCAAATTAATTTTTGGGAGCAGTCTAAGTGCATTAAACTGAATATAGTAGGGACGATGAGTGGCCTCATTTGAATTTAGAAAAGCTCCAACCGTCCCATTAAAATTTATATTTAGTTTTTTTATATATATGAGTTGGTGAATTAAATAGAATATTTCATCATTTGTGTATGTGTTTGATGAATACTTTACTGCATTAGTGTGTGTATTGATTTGCGGTTCAATTAATCAAAAATGCTTAGGCAGGGTCCCCAGATTCCAGTAATGATTCATTGTGGGTCCCCGGATTCCAATAATAATAATTCAGTGGGTGTCCCTGGATTCCAGTATTAATTACATGGGGGTCGACACAAGTCAAAAGATTAAGCACCACTGATCCAGAGAATCATAGAATATTTATCTTCCAGGCTGATTGACGTGCACACATTTCAGACTTTGGACAGCTCCTGACCTGCTGCTACGACTGTTCGGTCAATTACATCCAATATGCAACAGATTTTTCTAGGATAGTTTTCAGAAAAGTCAATGTGCAGTGTTTGTGAGAAGGTGTTCAAAATTGGATGCTTACTTTAAAAAGGATTGGAAAAAAAACGCCATGCATATATTTCTGGGAAGAAAATGTTCTGCGTTTCATATGGCACTTTCATGCATCTGAAATATTGCCAACATCTGATGATCCCAGAGGGTTGTCGTTTAGCATCCGTTTGTGGTCCTGGGGCAGGTGATGAGTAATACCCCTGCATCACAGACAGTCACAGGGCCTTATTAGCTTCCTTTTTTCCTTCCAGTTTCTTGCATGATATACAAATCAGTGCTGTCCCCAGCCTCCTAGCGCTGCTCCTCCTTCCATCAGAAGTGTAACATTACAGCGTTAGTATTCAGCAAGTGTAAATCCTTTTCCCCTGAAAGCTATTGAAGTCCATCTAAAATGCATTCAATGTAATATTCTGCATTGGAAAAGATAATACGATATCCTGGAGAAAATCATTTTCTATAAAAAGGCAGCCACTCTCCGAGCCCCATGTGATCACCACCTTATCCCCTATTACAGACTTATGCAACCTCTCCCTGCAGCAGACTATTATACCTCGCAAATGGAAGACAGCGCGTATTAAGACCCTTCCTAAAAAAGTCACAGCAGACCCTCACAATTTAGCAAACTACAGACCTATCTCCCGCTTCCTTTTATCTCCAAAATTCTAGAGTCCTCAGTAAATGCCCAACTAGTATCATACCTTGAATCTAACCATCTGCTGGACCCCTTCGCCGTCAGACTTTCATGCCTCACATAGCACTGATGCTCTAGTGAAAGTCACAGACACTATTTACCTGGCATTAGACCAGGGATCCTCAGCCATGTTGGTACTTCTGGACCGTTCAACTGCTTTTGACACCATCCCCCATCAGATCTTAGTACAAAGACTTTGAGAGCTTTATATCAGAGGTAAAGCTCTTGAGTGGCTGAATAACTTCTTGTCAGAACGTACAAACTTGGTCCAGCTGGGCGAGCTTACATGAGCATCCTCAATTCTAGATGAGGGGGTAACACAGGGCTCAATTCTGAGCCCCACTCTATTTAATGTGTGTGTGCACCCCTGGCAAGACGTATAAGATCATATGGTTTTGAAACCATCTCTTATGACAACTGGTCATCACTATGGACCATGACCCTACTTTGACAAAAGTGAAATTTAAAAAAATGTCTATTGACAGTAGCCACACGGATGTCCAACAACTGACTTCAACTGAACATGACTAAAACAGAGATACTTCTGTTTTGGAAGCCACATGCAGCCTGGTCAGCTGACTGGTGGCCATCAGCACCTATTTCTAGCAAATATGCAAGGAACCTAGAAGTATTGATGGATGACAAGCTCACTATGAGTGAGCATGTCAAAACAGTCAGTTGAACCTGTTTTGGCCTCAAGCGAGCACTTAAAAAGGTCTTTCAATGGACTCCTCTTCATGCCATGAAGACTCTGGTACAAGCACTGATAATGAGTCACCTGGACTATGGCAATGCCCTTCTGGTGGGTATCAATGAAAGCGTTCTAGCCAGGTTACAGGTGGTGCAGAACTCTGCTGCTCGCCTGATCCTGAATCTCCCCCCCCCCGCTCCCCTTTGGAGCCCTCGCTCTGCTTCCTTCAATGGCTCCCGATTAAAAAGCGTGCCCTTTTCAAACTTCTCTGCCTTGTGTGTAAGACCCTGAATGGGAAGGGTCCACTCTACTTTAGGGAGAAATTGTGGCCATACATCCGGGCACGTCAGATTAGATTGAGTGATCTATTGCTTCTATGCCCTAAATGCATTCAAACGAATAGGTTCGGAAGCCGCTCCTTCTCGTTTCTGCCCCCATCACTGGAATCAGCTACCTTTATCCATGTGAGCATGCTCTGACTTCACCATATTCAAAAAGCTTTTGAAAACATGGCTGTTCACTCAGTAAGCTCTCATTTACAGCTTGCTCCCACACTTCAAAGGTGCCTAGCGATCCCTTCAGGGATGACTTGTGCACCTAACAAATGGAATAAATAAAATAAAAAAAATTCAAAGATAGGAAGAGCTATTGCTTTAGACAGGTTTCTTGCAGAATACTGTGGAGAAAGGTGTGCATTTTCACAGAATGTTCCACATCATGCGACTCCTCTGTTTAAATAGCACTCCTTGTCTAATTTTAGGGGTATAGTCTCGAACTTTACAGAAAGAAGTGTCAAAAATTGGGTGACAGTGGCCAGAAATTTGAAGGCTGTACCAAGGCTCGATTTTCCAGCATCCTCTTAACACTATCATACGTATTCACACAGAAGGTCAGAAATTTGCTTCCATAAGGTCACTCCAACTTTTGGATCAAATTCTCAATTGTATTGGAATTTACATAGGATTCCTCTTTTTTGGAAGCTGCACCTGAACTGAATATTATGGAGCAGGAATCTGAGCTAGACAAGAAAGCCATCCAGTCATAAGCAAGGGGATGACCCAAAGCCCACACTATGTATATTGTGTTGTAGACAGTGGGCCTTTGACAACAGGCAGCTAAAACTGTTTGTAGGCGAGACTTTAAAAAACTACGGGACAGGAACATTAAAGGCATTCCCTACTGTTTGGGGAACATGAGCCAATCTTCTTACAGTTGGTCTGCTTCAGTGTGAGCATTTTACAAAGAAGGAACTAATCAATGAAACTAAACATACAGATGACCTTCTACCAATGCCAATGCTGTGATAAAATAACAGTCTTTGCTCAGTTTGTTTTGTGTGAGAAACAAATAAGTCTGTTCTTTCGGCTGCTATCACCAATAGTATAAAGAGAAATTTACTGGCAACGTCTTAAAGATGCTTCTTTGAACAAAACCAGAAACCTCTAGCGGACTTTACGCATGCCTTTGAGTTGAGAATGTGTTATTACCTTGGAAGGATCACACACAATAGTGATGTGAAAAGAAAAGAGCCGACAAGAAGGCACTTTTTCAGTTTTGGTGAATATTTTACAAAAATTAGTGTAATGCAGAGTAAAACTCTGCTCAAACCTCAAAAAAGATTAAAATATTACAAAAGAAACAAACAAAAAATGTAACTGAGGAATGTTGTAATAAAAGGTGACAGGTAACACATAGGCTCCATTATTGCCTTGTGTTGAAAGCCACCATATGTTTTAATAATAACTTTATGACTGTGGAGACTGCGCAGTGGGGGTGGTAAATTCTGCAAATAAAAAGATAGGCCTGTGGAGAGTTCTCCACCATGACTGCAGATTCTCCGCATTCATAAACTTATTATTAAATCATAGTTTGGAAATAACAAAGAATTACACTTACACAAAAATATAGGTTTTCTTTTCTGAATCAGGCATTGGCCTATTTTTTTTAAGCTTTCCGCATTTTAACAAAGCGAGAAATTGGGTTGTTGGTTGACTTGGGAGTGAACCCTAACGAAGCAGCTACCACAATCCTTGTCAGGGTAAGGCACAAGCAAACCAAAAATTAACCATTGCTCAACCCCCTGGTATCTTGGAACAGATCAGTCAGGCTTAAATTAGAGGCAAGGTGTGAAGTGTTTGTGCAACACTTAAACTAGTAAAACTGTGAAAACACCACACATACAAAGAGAATGCCACACCAGGATGTCACAATATAGCTGAATTTAATGAGTAAAATAATACCAAAACGATAAAAATCTAACAAGTACAACTGGAGATATTGAATATTAAAGTTTTTAGTAATATTAGCACCAAAAGGCATAATGTGCAAACTGTGGATATCTGGTTGTGCTGGACCAGGATAAAAGCGGTACAAAAGGGGGTGGTGATGGACGGAGCATCTGAATCAATCAAATACTCACACCCAGTCAAAAGATCTGGGTTTAATCCAGCACCGTTCTTTAGCCCACTCTGCCACCCCATTTCAGACATGGCTATATGCAAATCAGTCTGACGCTGCGCTTCATGGGAACAGTCCAGCACGAACTGCCAAGCCATGCCTTCCCTGGACCGGAAACAAGCTTCCGAGGACCAGTTTCTGGCATTCCAGCCGTCTTCAGCCCGGCTTGCTTGAATCCAGTGGCAAAGTGAGAAAGGGACTCACGTCTGAGCATACCCTGCCACACTTATGGTGGCAAAAAGCGGTACAAAAGGGGGTGGTGATGGACGGAGCATCTGAATCAATCAAACACTCACACCCAGTCAAAAGATCTGGGTTTAATCCATCACCGTTCTTTAGCGCCACTCTGCCACCCCAGTTCAGACATGGCTATATGCAAATCAGTCTGACCCTGTGCCTCATGGGAACAGTCCAGCCCGAACTGCCAAGCCATGCCTTCCCTGGACCGGAAACAAGCTTCCGAGGACCAGTTTCTGGCATTCCAGCCGTCTTCAGCCCGGCTTTCTTGAATCCAGTGGCAAAGTGAGCAAGGGACTCACGTCTGAGCATACCCTGCCACACTTATGGCGGCCAAAAGTGGTACAAAAGGGGGTGGTGATGGACGGAGCATCTGAATCAATCAAACACTCACACCCAGTCAAAAGATCTGGGTTTAATCCATCACCGTTCTTTGGCCCACTCTGCCACCCCAGTTCAGACTTGGCTATATGCAAATCAGTCTGACCCTGTGCCTCATGGGAACAGTCCAGCCCTAACTGCCAAGCCATGCCTTCCCTGGACCGGAAACAAGCTTCAGAGGACCGGTTTCTGGCATTCCAGCGGTCTTCAGCCCGGCTTGCTTGAATCCAGTGGCAAAGTGAGCAAGGGACTCACGTCTGAGCATACCCTGCCACACTTATGGCGGCCAAAAGCGGTACAAAAGGGGGAGGTGATGGACGGAGCATCTGAATCAATCAAACACACACACCCAGTCAAAAGATCTGGGTTTAATCCATCACCGTTCTTTAGCCCACTCTGCCACCTCAGTTCAGACATGGCTATATGCAAATCAGTCTGACCCTGTGCCTCATGGAAACAGTCCAGGCCGAACTGCCAAGCCATGCCATCCCTGGACTGGAAACAAGCTTCCGAGGACCGGTTTCTGGCATTCCAGCCGTCTTCAGCCCGGCTTTCTTGAATCCAGTGGCAAAGTGAGCAAGGGATTCATGTCTGAGCATACCCTGCCACACTTATGGCGGCCAAAAGCGGCACAAAAGGGGGTGGTGATGGACGGAGCATCTGAATCAATCAAACACTCACACCCAGTCAAAAGATCTGGGTTTAATCTATCACCATTCTTTAGCCCACTCTGCCACCCCAGTTTAGACATGGCTGTATGCAAATCAGTCTGACCCTGTGCCTCATGGGAACAGTCCAGCCCGAACTGCCAAGCAATGCCTTCCATGGACCGGTAACAAGCTTCCGAGGACCGGTTTCTGGCATTCCAGCCGTCTTCAGCCCAGCTTGCATGAATCCAGTGGCAAAGTGAGCAAGGGACTCACGTCTGAGCATACCCTGCCACACTTATGGCGGCCAAAAGGGGTACAAAAGGGGGTGGTGATGGACGGAGACGTCCATTACCACCCCCTTTTGTACCGGACCAGGATAAAGGCACAAGTTCAGGCTGACAGTGATTGAGTGTGGGCCAGCTGCGGGGACCCGATTAGGCTAGCTGAACACAGTACCTAAAATCCTGAAGAGTTGTTAGGCTACAATGCAGAGTCTTGCATCAGTGTCGTAGCTGCCGTTGATGAAAGATGTGAGGTTTTCTGCCAATGAAGCATCACGCAGCATTGGTTCAAAAGGTGATGTGGGCTGCGGTGGCGATGCAGGTTTTTGTCACAGGTCCAATCCATGCAGCCGTCGAAGGTGCAACATGCAGCCAAAGCGATGTGCCAGTTCTGAGATACAGCGAGGCTGGGGTGCGGGGTACTGTTGCATCAACGCCGAGGATCTTGTTGAAAAGGGCTTGCGATGAGAAGTGCGGACTTGGGGGATGCATCGCACAGTCTGGGCGATACATCTGTTCTGAATAGCTATGAGGCTGCCATGCAGAGGCCGTCGCAGTCATAGAGAGATGCTAGGGCCTGTGCCAAGGATGCATTGTGCAAAGGCAGTTCCAAAGGCAATGTGGGCTGCAGTGGCAATGCAGGTTTTTGGGATGGCTCCAATCCCGCAGTAACGGTGATGAATCGTTCTGATTGGGTTTGCACATGCAGTAGAGGAGATGCGTCGGTTCTACTTGATCCACAGCCTGGCAGAACACCTTAGGCTCACCTCCAAGGTCCAGGACTGGGGTGACACCATTTGCTAGGGTAGATTCACAGATGACAGAGTCTAGGTGCAGTAGCAAGGTTGTTGGAAACCTGTTATATCCCTGAGGCTTCAGATCAGGAGGCTAGATAACTAGCCTTTAGAGTCACTTTGGTTTTAAGGGATGCAGGTCCAGTCCTTCTCACCAAGTTAGGAGGGCCAGTAGGTCAGCACAGCAAAGAAGGAGTCCAGCAGAGAGGCAGTTCTTCAGCAGCATAGCAGAGTATCCAAAGGTCGAGAAGTGTACTGGAGTGACGGTGTCTGACATCCATCTTTTATAACCTGGTGTCCTGGTTCTGGAAGGTGTGAAAAGCTTCCAGACAGTGGCTTTGAAGTACATGGAATTTCCTGCCACCCCTGCTCTGGATCCAAATTGGATGAAGTGACAATGCAAGGACATTAGGCCTTTTGTGTGGAAACAGGACACAGTATATTCAGGTGTAAGTGGGGCTCAACTTGCCTAACCTGTCAGCAGATGATCAATCCAGAACAGCTAACCATCTATTGTGTGACTTTCTAATAGTAATTCACAATGTCTAATTGTCAGTTACACCCAGTCATGTGACACATGCCAGGCTGTAGGCACAAAAAGGGCTAACAGCAGAATAATGCCAACTTCTTAAAAGTGCAATTTTTAGAATTGTGATCAAAACCCCAACTGTACCATAAAATAGGGCTCTTCCCCACAAATCCAAAGCTACAAAACATGTACTGTGTACCTCGTCCCATTTAGAGATTACACTTATAACATGTAATGAGGTGACTGCAAAGTTAACCTACTAAAGCTATAGGCCTTGCAGTAGTGAACAATGAATTTCGCTACCAAGACATGTAAAACTTAAAAGTACATGTCCTACTTTTAAAATACATTGCACTTTGCCCTCTGAGATGTCCAGAGCCTAACCCAGGGCTGACTTATATGTATTAAAAAGGAAGGTTTGGGCCTGGCAAAAGGTTTATTTTGCCAAGTGAACATGGCAGTTTAAAGTGAACACACAGGCTATGCAACTGCATGTCTGAGGCATGTTTAAAGGGCTACTTAAGTGGGTGGCACAATCAGTGCGGCAGGTCCACTAGTGGCATCTAAGCTGCAGGCCCTCAGTACATGTAGAACCACTTTACTAGGGACTTACAAGTAAATTAAATATGCCACATGGGAAGAAGTCAATATTACAATCTTTAGAGGGGAGAGCACAAGCACGTTAGCACTGGTTAACAGGGGTATCGTGTGCAGAGCCCTAATGACAGCAAAGACGAGATCGGAAAAAAATGGAGGAGGAAGACAAAAGTTAAGGGGGAGACCATCCAGAGGCTGACAGGTCTAACATGTCCTTCCCAGCGGGAAGTAGGGAGAATTACATTCCTTGGGATTTCTCTTTACAAAGGTGGGATAACGTGGCTAGACCATCAGCTTTGGTATGGTCTGCCCCAGGCAGGTGTTCCACTGTAAAGTCCATTCTCTATAGGGAGATGGACCACCTCCACAGTTTGGGACAGTCTTTGTAATGGAACTGAGACCCTGGTAGTCCATGCAGAACCTAAGTTCTGGCGTGGTTCCTGGTGGGGCAAGCTTGGGTGCCAGCACCACATGGCTGGACCAGGTTGGAAGGCTCAATCACCCCTAACTCCAGCATCTTGGATACCTCATCCTTGAGATTGCCATTTACCTTCTCTGACAACCTGTAAATCTTATTGTTCACTGGTGGGATGTCTCGAATGTCTATGTCATGTAAGCATAGGTGTGTGAGTCCAGGGGTGAGGGAGAACAGAGAAGCATATTGCCGAGGTAACTGGAGACAGGCACTCTGCTGTTCTGAGGTCGGAGTAAGGGGAAGATTGACACCTGCTGCTGACCCATCGTGTTCCTGGGCAGACAGGAGGTGAGGGAGAGGCTTGCGCTCCTCTTCCACTGCCTCATATGTCACCAGTAGCATGCTCCTTTCAGACCTCTCAAAGTGTGGTTTGAGGCTGTTCATGTGGAGCACCCTTAAAGGGTTCCTAGTGATCTTGAGAACCACCAAGTAGGTGGACTCCCCTTCGACTTCTTCACCTCTTATGGGCCTGACCGGCAAACATGGAGAGCTTTGGTCTGCAGAGGCTCCATAACCCATACTAGAGTTCCATAACTTCTCGACTGGCCTCAGTATTGCTTTTTGCCTTCATACAGAAGTGATGCATCTAGTCGCAGAGGGCCAGCATGTAGCTGACCACATCCTGAGGAGGTTTCCTGCGAGCTTGCTCCCACCTGTCTCTCACAATACTCAGAGGTCCCCTAACAGGATGGCTATAGAGTAGTTCAAAGGGGATAAACCCTACTTCGCTTGTGGCACCTGCCCTGTAGGCAAAGAGATGGCATGGCAGGGAGATGTCCCACTTATGCCTCATGAGCTCAGGTAGCTCCATTATCATACCCTTCAGGCTCTTGTTTAATCTCTCCATAAGACCATTTTTTGGGGGGATAATAGGGTGTGGGGAACTTACAAAGTACCCTGCACTTATCCCACATGGACTTCATGAACGCTGAATTGAAGCTAGTGCCTCTGTGAGACACTATCTCTGGAGAACCCCATATAGATAAAAATCCCAATCAGGGCCCTGGCCACCGCAGGTGCAGTCACTGATCTCAGAGAGATGGCCTCAGAGTAGCGAGTGGTGTGGTCCACCAAGACCAGGATGAACCTGTTGCCTAGAGCTTTCATAGGGTGCAAAGGTTCAATAATGTTGATGCCTACACTCTCAAAGGGAGTGTCACTGACAGCTAATGGGATCAGGGGAGCCTTGAGCTTTTTTCCTAACTTTCCACTGGCCTGGCAGGTGGGACAGGACCTACAGAATGCATTCAAGGTCATCCTTATCCAGGGCAAATAGAAGTGGGTGACAAGCCTGGTGAAGGACTTGTCCTGCCCTAGATATCCTGGCAGATATCCTGGCAGGGGTATGTCATGAGGTTCAACAAAAAAGAGCCCTACCAGATCTGGATCATCCGTATATCAGACCGGTCAAAGGGGTATAGTATCCCAATTTCAATACATATACCTAGGATGTGTAAAATAGCACTATTCCTACGGTCAGGATGTACATAGCACTATTCATACATCCTGACCGTAGGAATAGTGGTATTTTACACATCCTAGGTATATGTATTGAAATTGGGATACCATACCCCTTTGACCGGTCTGATATATGGATGATCCAGATCTGGTAGGGCTCTTTTTTGTTGAACCGCTGTTTGAGTGGGGGGCAGCCTTACCAGACACCCTCCCCCTATACCCCGATAATTTAAAGGGGTATGTCATGAGCCAAATCCAGTAGAAAGGTCCTGTAACACTGGGGGACCAGCAGCAGATTGGCAGCCCCAGTTCCAGGAACCTTAGGGCATTCTTCCAATAGATCAGGTGATCTCCATAGGTTTAGTTTGCTGCCTGGACCTCAGCTTGCTACCTCAAGCCTCTAGAGAGGGACACTACTTCTGCTCTTTGCAGAATTCATCCCTGGTGGGCCCACCCTTAACTTGCCAACCAGCAAGTTCAGGCAGGTCACCCAGGGCAGCGATGTCCTCCCCAGGGGCATTCTCCTCAGGTGCCCCATCAACCTTGACCGTGGCAACTTCAGGGACTGGTTTCCCAATCCCCTTGCCCCTCACCTTCTGGCTGCAGTCTGGGCCATTATTCCAGGCCCAAGTCGCCCTTGACTCCCTTCCCGGGCAGCCATGGACCATGTGGTCATACAAACCTATTCATACAATTCCACATCTCTGAGTGTGATCCGAGATCTACCTCCTTCCAGATAGTGTATTCCAGGTCATTGCCTAACAGACAATCTACAGGCATGGCAGAGTGCAGAGATACTTTTAAAGAAGCTGAGATCCCCCTCACTCAAGGGAACCAGAGCCACTGGTATATATTCTCACAATTTTCAGGAACTATGACTTGGTGGCACCTATTAGGGAGGACCTGCTCTACAGACACCAGCTGACACCTCACTTTAGTCATGCTGGCTCCTGTGTCTCAGACCCGTCACCTGTTGCCCATTAATGGTGACCCATTGCCTGTACTTGGCAGGCACATAGGCTTTTGGCACAATTTCCTTATCCCTAGGGGACCCAGGGTCACCTCTGTCTGCTCCCCAAACCAATATTACCATGTTTAGAGGAGAGAGCACACGCACTTTAGCACTGGTAAGCAGTGGAGTGTGCAGAGTCCTATTGCCAGCAAAATCAAGATAAAAAAATACTATTTGAGGAGGCAGGCAAAATGTTGGGAGGAAGACCACCCTAAGGCTGACAGGTATAACACCCACCAACTCCTAGGGCAGATTAGTATTTAGTCAGCCAAGGATATGGCTGGACTAGATAGAATTCCACCAACATCACATGAAGTTTAGTATGATTCAATTTTGATGTATTGCTATTTTATATCCGATACCGGCAAGAAGCCTCTATGGGACACAAATGCATCATGGAGTTAATAAATGAGGTTAATACAGGTAATACATGAGTCAAGCACTTTGTGAAAATGCAAACTTATCAAACCTTGAGCAACATGCTTTAATGACGCTCAGGGAGTGATATGTAGTACAATTTGAATTGTGATAGTAGGGAACAATGGTGAAAAATAACTGAGATTAGCGGGATGTTAGACTTTCTCCTTGTTTATTTGTACACAGTGGCTGCATTGCAGACAGAAGAGCCTTCCAGGGATTGCTTTGTGGCAGAAATATATTTTCATCAGTTGGATTTTGTGTTGATCCAGCCTGAGCAGTGCTTATGCTTGCAATGTTCTTTTATATTAGGTGAAACGATTGTCCATTAGAGAATACTGAATTACAAAGAGTATGCAATGCAGAAAGCAGTTCTTACTGCAGTTCTCTGCCCTTCGCCTTGTTTCTTTTGAAAACGGCTTAAAAAAAGAAAAGAAAATCAACTGACTTAAAAGAATGGCTCTTATAAATGTAGAAACATTCGGCAAGGGTCGTAGTGCGTGTGCCAGGTGGAAGGAGGAGGTGGGGGTGTAACACATCCTTCCTGAAATTGACCTAATGCTATTGGCTTGCTAGATAGACAAAGCCACATGTGAACTGAGAATATGTGAGTGATGTAAGAATAGTAATTCACAGGATCCTCTCTAGTGCTGAACTCAGGGTATCATAGAGTGATGGAGTGCGGCTGCTGGGCATTGTAATTTATTACGAAAAAAACAGGGCTGCACAGCAGGCAGTAAACTATTCAATTTTGTAGGAGTCACTCCTACCCTAGGTCAGTTTCTTGGCACGGAGTTGTCTACGAGAAAATGCACAGAAGAAGCTGAAGGATCATATTGAGAGAATGAGAAATTAAAATAAGGTTGCTGAAAGAGCTACGTTTTACGTTTATGTTCGAAAAGGTTTGGGGTTGCAATATTCTTTAAGAAACTAAGGGACTTTGTTGCATAATCTTGCTGTCACAATTTAGAAGGACCGGCAACCTCATGTAGCAAGTCTAATCTTCAAAGTAAGGTGCTGAAATCTATTTATGGACCGCGCAGCTCTTGTTGCTGACATATTTTAAAGTGTTGTTGGAGACAAAATGTGCCCCTTTAGCCCAGAATGCATTTTGAGCCAGAGAAAGTGAGTAAAATCGAATTCGATACCTAACTGGCTACCTCTCTGCGGTTCCACAAAGTGTTGAAGACCTGGCTTTATTCTACGTCCTCTGTCTACTAGTTTTGTCTTGTCTTGCTTAACAGGTCTCCTAAAGGCGACATACCTCAGAGAGGTATTTGGTCTTCATAAATGTCATTCAGTTATTTTACATGTAAGCCATTAACTTTCAACACACATACATTGCAATAAGAATACTCAAAACTGGGTAGTATTATTTATTCTGCTTCACTGTCTAAAATTTCACACAACATGCGACTGAAAGAGTGTAATTAAATGTACCAAAAAAACTCATTGATGAACTGTACGCAACTGACCTACAAATAAAGAGCCGTTGTTAGAAGAATCAAAAAAATCTGGGGTGGCAGCTGAGTGAAGAGAGATTGGAAAGCAGCACAAGCTTCTTCGAAGATGGTGTTCCACGGCCCTACTAGTGAAAGAGACAGAGGACTTGGGTTTTGAAGCCACTGAAACTGAACTGAGAAATAGCTACACCTTCCGAAGTATGTACCATTAGCAAAATCCATACAAGAAGTCCAACCATCTCCTCCAAATTTAAAAATCTTGGAATCTTGAAGGATCTTGACCTGTCCATGAAAGGGCAAGTATCTGAGGTTTTGAGTACAAGATGATACCGCCCATGGTTAATAAACATGCTTTTAAAGTTCTTAACAATTCCCAAAAATGTCAGGTAATTTTAGCAGTTGGTCAAGATCCTTCAAGCTTCGAAGATTTTTAAATTTGGAGGAGATGGTTGGACAATTCCCCAATGTGTCAGGCTATATTTTAGTACCTCATATATTGGGAGGCGTTTTGATTGATTTCCATTAGTTAAGATCAACTAACTCTTCCACCTTATGACAATGAGCTGAGAACAATCAGCAAAATTGTTAATCGCGATGATCCAAGATTTCAGCATAGCGATCCATACACATCATGGTGGCCCTAGCAAGCACCACAGGCACGTAGACTCAATTTTCTAATATAGGTCATAAGTCTAATTGCTTACATTTTTCCAGGAGGAAACGATTCATACCAGAGTAAAACCAGTGACTAAATACAGTCTCAGGCACAGACCATTTACAGAAGGTGGGCAAGAAAATACCCTTTTCCTTTTATACATTGATTAATTTGATTTTCTATGTGTTTAATGTTTACTAATTGTCAAGTCCAGGTTCTGTATTTCCAAAAACACCTGGAATCATTCTAAAGTGGTATAATCCTGTGCAATAATACTGTGATTGATTTTTCAGGCCACTGTGACTCGGTCCCTGTGAGCTGCAAGAGATAAACGGAGGATGCGAATCTGACCCATGCTCTAGAGACAAGGAAATCCAATTTAGCTTTCCAGCTAATCAGCTATTCTCTTCCACATTGCAGCGAGTCATCTGCCAAACACCAGGACTGCACAGCAATTCCATTAAGCAAATTGTAGAATCAGCTGGAAGTCGCTCAGCCCCACACTTCAGTCTAATGCTCATGGCTGTTTTCACGGCGCGGTGGCATGAGCAGGCACTAAGCATAGCTGTAAATATCACATTACAATTGATTTTGTTGGTTTATACATTTCTTTAAATATACACCTCAACATATGAATTGAAATGCAGGCGAGAATGAAATAAAGAACATTATTTCACAAAGCACATTTATTTATTTGATGGTGATGGAGAGAGTTGTACAAATGACTAACATAATGGTGTGGTAAGTTAGCCCAGCGAAATGCTTTGATTGTTTTTCTTCTCCAGCTAGATCTGATCCCTTACATTCCTCTTTATAGGACTGGCCAGCAATGAAGCAGCTAAAAGTTAGCGTACGTTCTCCATAAAGTTGAGGCATTATAGATAATTAAATCAACTGCCTGGGTTTCTGTGGCAGGAAAGTAGCATTGAAACATCTATGGGGAATCCAGAGAGTGGTAATAGGTGGACCAGTCATAGCTTTTGACACCGGCATGACCCCACAGGAATTTTTTTTTTTTAACTATGATAGAATCTTCTGGTAGTAGGTCTCATTACTCTCCTCTCTGTTATGATGCCTTGCAGCCTATGGCATCCCTAATGTGGTGACCTCCTGGAAGGTGAACTATCATCTGGTGGATAATATGCACACCAAGGCAGCCATTTTGTGCCTACCAGCAGTTCAACACATAAGTAGAAAGCTACATCAGTAATGTCAGGGCCATTGACAAACCTCTGGGATCCACAATTGTCACTGGCCATTTATTCTGCCCTGTTTAAGCATTTGCTACAAGAGAAGGATCCCTGGACCTGCGAAAGAAGCTGAAGCAGGCCACCCTCTGCTTCCTCCGGAACGTGCAGACAAAGGGTCGAATTTAGAGATTGGAAGAAGGCTCACCATCTGACAAGAGAGCAGGGGTAATAACCACCACTGGCCCTGGGGACTGCTGCCAGCTGCATTTTGATATCGCATCCTGCCTGGCAAAAATATATTTGCCTTCAGAAGCACCACATCACCTCCTCAGAAGGCACTGAATGTTTGCAGTGCAGCCACTGTGTTTCATGGAGTTGCTCAGAAAACCTTTTTAACAGAAAAAAACCTCTGTAAGTGGGAGTTTGTTTCTGTGAAACAAAAACCTAATGACCCTCACAGCCTAGGACTTTTCTGTTAAGGGGATGTGGGGAGGGGGCACATTTAATTTTTTCTGTTTGGGACTGCCAGGAAGAAAAGAAGTGCACCCGATGATCTGCTCTAAATAGGTCTGATGTACTTACACTCGCAGCCTCAAGTGTGTCTGGCCATTAGTGTTGAGCGAGCCTGGGCAACACTGGAAGAAACAAGACGGTCCTTCCAACTCTAAATAGAGTGGAAGAGTGGACGCACTGTCATTTTGATGGACAGGGTACTCTGTTTGAAAGAGTTCTCTATCTCTAATGTGGCAAACTGTAAATCAGGCCTTTAGTCTAAGTTGGATGGTGGCTTCAGCTCTGCTCTGGAGAAATCTGGTCCTACAGGCAATTCAGAAACTTCTGATCCTAACAAGAATCAAATAAAAGGACCCACATTTTCAGTAACTTATTTCCAAGAACATGATATTGTAGAACCATTGTACTGTGCTCACAGGTTTGGATACTTGTTACCCTAGCTCTATACTGAAAGAGACAGAGACAACAGTACCACTGACTACACTTATATCCGATCACCCATAGGAAAAGTGGTCACGATCTAGGTATCTACTTTCATAATAAGTTAATTAGGCATCCCTCTGCTACATTTAACAAACTAATAAAATATTGGATAATGTACTCACAACTGTACATTATAAGAGCATTGCAATTCACCAGGGACGTCCATGACTATATGGTGATAAAAGGCCTAAAGGTGAGCACTTTCATAAGGGCATGCAATATCCTTTCATGTACACAGCTGGATGTATGTCTCTTGCTTTAATAAGTTGACCTCAGCCCTTAAGGCCTACGGCCTACCCATGGACCAATGCATCCTTCTGGCAGAGAGCAGACAAGCATGCTATTGAGTTGTAGCACTCTTTTTCTTGGGCCGGTACCTGGATGCATGACCGCTGCAGTCACAGTAAAGGTGTAGAAGGGAGCTAGGACACTGTATGTAGCCTCTCCTCCGGCTAAGAGGCTATGTAAGGACGTATGTGTGGTTTCTCCAGTATTGACAGGATTCAAGGTGCAGAACGACAGGGGTGGGCATCCCATCTTCACTGAGAAGAGGGTTAGCTGTTGGAACTGAGATTTCTACTGCCACAGCGAGTTGGCAGCATGGGTATTCATTAAACTGCCAACAGAGGATATGCATATGTTGGGACATTCTACTGACTTGTAAGTGGGTGGTAATGCCATTTTCTTATTACAAACAGGTTAATTGTCAGAATACATCTGAAAAAGGAAATAAAAGCATAACAGTTTGTACTTAAATGACCCTTTCCTCCCAATTAAATATTCATTGCAAAATGTTGAGAAGCACACACTGAACTGCTGAGCAATCTTGGCGACACTATCCTTCTGATCTGTAACTTGAACTCTGAGCTAAACGAAAAGAGTTCTAAAACCTCGTCTTGAGGCCAAGGCCACCGTCTGCTGAAATAAGATCGCAGCAGGAAAGAACAGACCCAAGAATCTGTTTCACGTGGTCAAAACATCTACTTAACTTACCTCCACGGATCTCGCACGCAACATTAGAAAAGGTGAAAAAATATGTTTGTCAGCCTTTAATGTCACTACCTCATCTATGGTTAACCCCCCGCACCCAACGAAAAAAGAATTGCTCCTACTGTCCTTTCTCAACAACATGATCATCCCTGCCCACATCTGCCTAGGCACGTCTAAGCTATTTAGCTGCAAGCCCACCTCTTTCAAAATTGACAAATCTCTGGGTTTTCTCTCACACGAAGTTGACTTCAAACACTCACAAAAATGCGTTAGCAAAATGTGCACAATGCCAAGGTGGAGGAATCAAGGCTGTCCTACCCATACCCAACTTCAATATAATAGCTGCATCAACGTTCACAGTGTTAACACCTTGGCTGCTCAAGATATCCCCCGCTGTGCTGGACCATAATGGAAATGGGTGTGGTCATGACGAGCTCATGAGCACACGAGGCATACCTCATGACGAGCTGAGCTTGTCATGAGCATCAAAGGGGTTAATCCGTTTCACTAACTTAATATGCTCAAATTTCCACTTTCTCCTTCTGCATACTTTTGTTCTTCATCCCCCAACCAGTGTGTAAAACATTCTGTGCCTTCCTCCTTGATGCATCATTACCTACCCTACCACTTGCTGGTTCCGTTTATTAATAAATGTGGTAACCCATCATGCAAGCTAGGCAACACATTGCCACATAATATGCATTTTAACATGCTGCTGAGGGTTTAACGGTGGTTAATGTCCCTGAACCTGACTTATAGGTCCAAGCCCGGAGGCAAGGGCTGATAATAAGGGCAAAGGCTTTTAATAACCAGAATAATCCAAGCAAGAAGGACTGTAATGGTAATGGAATATTCCACACAATGAGAGTAGAATGTTCTAAATTAAAAAGCGAGAAGCATAAAGCCAAGCATTGAAATGTTAGCGTGTTGAAGCCAAAAGTCTGTACAAGCCATTATTAGCCCTGAGCCACTCCATTGTCTTCAATTGACTCTCAACATTCCAATGTTCTATTTCCAGATCTACTTTTCAACCTCCTAGCTCCTTCTTTACCTCCCCAGAGAGGGACATAAACAATTTTTCTACCCATAATCTCTTCTCTATTTGATTTTGTCTCCTAAGAAGACAGTTTGCTTCACCTCCCTGCTATTTTCAGGGAAGTTGTGTATTTATTTTTTTAGTTTAGAACAAGAGAACCGTGGAGCTTTAAATGCGTCTAGGACTCCCCCTCACCCACACTTTTATCCATCTCAGCTACCAAGTCTGGAGCATGTGTGTGCAGCCAGGAGATCAGTTTAATTGGAGCCCCACTAGTATGCTAAAAAAATCAAGGCTGCAAGCAACCTCTTCGAGAAGGCATGTTGTATGCTGTGCCCAGCACTGACCGCAGTCAGGTGGCTTCCATTTTATACAATTAGATCATTTGACTTTGCCAGCAACTAGTCGAACCTCTAATCATTCTGAAAATAAAAGATTCTATTATTCTCTTGGAATATGGTAAGAGGGCATTAGTGCAACAGATCCAAAGAGCTTATGTTTTTCCTGGCCATAATAAAGGCAGGCCATAAACTAGATGACAGCCCTTTGCAGGACTATGGTACTAATTATAACAAGCATTGGCAAAGCAGTCTGCCTGGCTTTAAGGTGCCGATACATGTACACACATGCACTCACAAATGCTTTTTACATCTGTTGTATGCACGAATACTGTTTAACGCATGAAAGCCAGCACTGTTGCTATTTCCCAATGCTGGGGAAAAAGTAGCAGATATGATTCCTTTCTGATTAGAAGGCCTGTGTGAAATAAAGAGTGTGTGGATTTGGTGTATTTTTGAGGTCTAAAATAGTCACACATGTTTTTCCACTGATGCATTTTCTGGAAGTTGGAGTGATGCGCCAAATATCTATTGAGAAGAGGTGAGAGCCTTTTGTTCCTGTGGGTGGAGCCAAGCCCACTCCATGTATCTTTGAAAGACCTGGTAAAAATATGTCTCGCAGGCAGCTGGACAATCAAGCCAGATCTAAACACGACAATGCCACGCCAGGTTTCAAATTCCAATCCTGAATGAGGAAGTAAGTTTCTGGAAAACAGTAAAATTGTGATGTATCCCAAAAAGAGGTGCATTATTCGATACTCGGCCACACGCCATTCATAAATTAACACAACTTAGGCATATTTTCACAGCTATCCGAACATATGCCCTGTAATTTTGTGGAACCTAAAATATCAGTAAATGCATGCAGGTGTAGAGCCTAAATCTACTATGCAGAGGTTTTTTTATTATTATTTTGTAGCCAAGCTGTTTTCCAGTGTTCTGAATACAGAGCTGGTGATGCCAAAGTTGTACAGCGGTATTTTTATATTGTAGTACAGCCAGTGCTCTCACTTCAGCTAACCTTTCACTTGAGAATTATTTCTGAAGTATTTAATTTTAATAAAAACATGCTGCATCCTCTTGTAACTGACAGCTTCTCAAAATGGTTTTTCGTAGAAATAAAAAAAATGTGCAGTTTTCGAAAGGATTTACAGTAACCATAATAGCGTTCTTTTGCTTTCTAAAGAAAATCTTATTTTTGAGTGAGCTTTAGCGCTTTTCCTCGCTGTTCATTTTTAATGAATATGCGTGGGTGGCTACGCTCCACTTGTCCCAGGATCCCTCTCTGCTTTTAATGCATCGTGTAATACGTCTTCCACCCACGCATTGCACTTTCAAACATAATAGATGCATGGTTCTCTCCAGTTTGCCTTCCATCCATAAGATCTTAGAAATTGTTCCTTTAACAATTGCTCCGTGCATTGTAATGTTTCTGCAAGCAGCTGTTTCCATTTAGACGCACACACATACAATTCCTAAGAAAAAACATTTTTAGCAATGCAAATGCAGTGGAATTTAGTTAAAGGCACTGGCAACATGTTTTTCGAGTTAAAAAAATAAATTAAGCCATTTGCTTTTCCAGAAGGTAAAGGGTTGTACACAGGACAACATAATATTTGCAAAATATTTTCCGAAAGCTGCTTTTGGATTTTAAATTTCTCTATTTGTAGTAGTAGTTTACTTTATTCGATAAAAAATTCCTCATAAATGTGTACAATTTATACATTACATTAAAAAGATAAAAGAGCAGGGACCCATCAATCCTATGTAAACAATTTCTCTATTTACCTTCAATATTTTAATTTCTGTTTCAACTGGTGTTTTCTGTGGGTATGAGGTGTGGGAAGAATAGATGACATATAACAAGGTCTCTTTATTGGCTGTGGCATAAAATGAATCCTTGGCCACCAACTCAGTCTTGTGCTGTCAGTCACTGTGCGCCTCAATGAACCACAATCACTAGGAATACTTTCTCTAAGGTGCACAACCCCCTCAGGAAAAAGGGAAGCCGCAAGGATTTCCCTGCCAGGACCGGCTCATGTGTGTGTCATCTGCTAGGGAATAATTTGAATTACTATTTTGTAGGGGGTGCTGTGGTAACCCTAGTGGTTTTTACCCATATCCTGTGGGAATTCCAGGATACATCTGAGGGTCAATATGTCCTCAAGTCGCTTTTCCATGCTAGTTGGTCTTGAAGGGCCACCAGGCTGTACCGGATCACTGCTGCCTAAAGGTGCTCAAGCCCATCATTCTCCCTCCATGGCCTGGCTATGCATGTCGTCAAGGTGAATAACCAGCAATGACCGTGGCAGGGATTGCAACGATAAACATTGGCTCCATCTGAGGATCCCAGTGTTGTACTGTAATTAGTATCCCACCTTCAACATAAATATCATTGATTACTAAGAGGACATACATCCAATCCACAATGGAATCCACAATGGGATCTACCATCCGTACCTCGGATTGGGCACTCCAAAGGACAATAAATTATCTGTCTACAATAAAGACTTGTATAGTGGATGTCTCCAGTATAGTCCACCCTTGCTGGTCCTTCACCACCCCTCTCATTGTTCTCACCAGGATTATATAGAGCATCTGCACTGCTGTATCCTGCACAAGATATGAGTTGGCAGTTTGGGGAATTCTATATGGGACATGCAAAATAATTCACTGAACCAATTAAAATAAACTTTGTGGACTTTATCTGCCACTCTTCTTCTCGCCACTACACATTTTAAGTGCTGCAACCCTAGACAGGATACGATCACCACTCTGATCGGTCATGCACAATGCAAAAAATGCCTCAACACAAAGCAATAGAATACCTTTCAAACCAATTACAGCCCATGGTGTATCGTGCCACCCATTCAATAATGCTTTTTGTGCCTCTTTTTGGGTGTGAAGCATTATACAAATGCAAGTACAAATAAATGCAATCGAGTACAAGAACCATAAAGTGAGTCTTAAACAATATTTGTCCTTTAGGAGTGAACATGTTACCCTCACTCACACTGCGCAAATAATGCATGAATACCCTGCGAGTGAGTACAAATTCTGTAGTCTGTAGGAGATATAGCGTCAAGCTAAGCAGACAGGGTACTAAACCAAAAGCTTACATTAAAAGCTTGCAATTTGAGACTAAATTAGCAAAATTTAAACTTGGACGACTGCCTTAATGTTGTGTGTTTATAGTGTAGTTTAGGATATGTGTTAATGTTATATATGTAATAAAGTACCCCTGATGCACATTATTAAGATATTGCAAGTCACTAAGGATGTCTGTAACCATATTGGGAAAGGAGTCCAAAAGCTGTGATCCTTTATAAGAGCATCAAACTATGAGATAACTTGTAATATACATTTAACATCCAACAGAGGATATTGCATTCCTTTAATATTTGGTCAAACCATCACTCCTTCCACGAAATGTTTAAGTACATGGTGACTTGCTCTGCCATATGAATAAAAACTGAATATGTAGTGTGAAATGAAATGCACCTAAATCAGTTAGGGATTTGCATTAGAAACATGCACATACATTCTAACTTTCCTGTGATGATATCTCCGTGCAAAAAAGAAACACATAACAATCAATATTTCATTTCTGCTAATCACTTTTATTTTTAGAAAAAGAAAAACAGAACAGAAAAAAGACTGTTTCCATTAACCTTTTCTAAACTGCATCTATAATTATCCTCTGCGATGTGCCCTTCTCCCTGGCTGCTGGGTCTGACAGCAGGAATTATGATGTCACAAATCAACAGCAATAAGTTATTAGAATTGAGCTGCTACATTGTTTCATTGTTACTGGTGACTAGAGACTCTACTGTAATAAGGAAAGAAGAGACAGGCCGTCACAAAGGTGTTGTAGACTCCCATGGTATAGGATAATTACAACCTTCCAAATCAATCTACAAGTCTTTTATTTACACATTTTTGCAGTGTTATAAGGCGCTTGTTAACCCAGGGTATTATAGAGCTGGCCAAAAACTGACTGAGACTATAGCACCAAAGTTTTGTACATAGTCACCAACTGCAATATATCTATTCCACTGGCCTAAATAGCTAGGTGTTCATAGCCTTTCTGAATTTTAAAAGATTTTTTGATCTCCTAAGTTCTAATGAAAGCAAAATCCACATCTTGGGTGCCAGGACGGAAAATTAAGTGCCTGCTAAGGTAGCACATTAAAAGGTGACAAAAGCAAACAGCCCTGTTGCAGTTGATTGGGGTACTCGCTGTCGATAATGTAGAGAAATATGATCTTGTAACAGGACTTGCTTTACAACCATACATTGTTTTAGTTTAAGTCTAAGTTATGCCTGGTCAGCCAGCACGAAAGTTCACCTTTTTAACAAAGTTCAATTTTCCTTAATGATAGGTATTAGAAAGTTGGACAGTAATACCTCATGCTGACAATCTGCATATTTAGAATTCTCAACCAAGATGATGTGCAACTTTCCTCCCAGATTGGTTATTTAGAATCAATCCTCGAGTGAGATTTATTAAAAGGCTTGCACCAATGCAGGTCTTCTTTTGGTAGCTATATTTCAATTTGAGGGTGAACTAATTAATACCCGGATCATGGCTTCTGGTTTGCATAATGATTTCGAATTTTGCCTTCTACACTTGACATTTTTACACAGAGATGGTAAAGAAGAATAAACACCCACATATGCGATGAATGAATGTCGTTTGCTTTTCAATGTTAACTTTGTTTTTATCAGACAAAATATACATATTTTGCATTGATCGCAGACAAGTATCTTACTGTATACTGTCTCAATAAAATTACCATTAAAAATATAAACCTGGTATTAAAATAAATTCTGTACACTGTTTATATTGGGTTTTTACATTTGTGCTTCAAATTTTCTTTTCAGAATGCCGTGAAAGACTCCTTACCATACATGAACAGCAATAGATTACTTAGATTAATATTCATTACTTGTATTATCCCACCTATTCGTTAAGGTCAATCCACTTCCACCATGTAGATCCTCCACTGCCATTTATGATCAATTATTTATAAACATAGCTATCCTTCTGCCAAGGGTTGTCCATAAAGTGGGGATCTTTCTCCTGCTGCTTACCAGACCATCTGGGATTGAGAGTGAACCCACCTGCCAAGAGGGTGAGTCATAAAGACTGAGATGAGAAAAGAAGAAATGAAATAATGAAGATTACACAATACGTCCTCATCTCCTTTCCAGTTTGATTCCCTACTCTATGAGGATATACTAAAGTTGTATGCTTTCAACCTGATCCCTACAGTATGATGTATGGCACAATTGCCAGGTACATGCCTGGACCCATATGGCAATGCAATTAACTAGACAAACAACATCACATCATGAACTTAAACGTATAATATAAAAAGAAGCACCTGCTACATTGTTGCTTCATTGCTCCAATCCTGAATGAAGTGGAAAATAAGCATTTCTAAGCACCAATTTTGCCGATCCTTCACTCTCGACTTGTCGGGCGGCTGTTGAAATGAAAGGGTAATTTACAGTATGGCAGAGAGGGTACCACCATATGCAGTTCACCCTCCCAGTCAAACAAGATGCTTCCCTGACCTATTTGGAGAAGGAGGATGAAGGGTTTATATTAGCCAAGCTTCAGGTGGCTTTCCTGGTGGGCAGTGAGCTACTGGGGCACCATGTAATAGTAATGGTGGCCCTGCCCTATTCAGGACAGGATGACTATACATAGATTGCCCTACCTTAGACTGCCATGTGAAACATAGTATTTACAGGCAGGGAAACCCAAATAATCACCCAGGCACAGATGGAGAAAACTCCCTGCGCATCAGGGCCAACGCTCTTATTTATTTTTCAAAAAACAACCCATTAAAGCTGTGCTTCATTCTGTGGCTAGCCTGTTAGTCAGCATCAAGCCTCTTTTTCTGCCCTTTTCTATGGCTCTTACCTTTCACTCTAAGATACCCTTCGAATTTCTTTCCCTTTTGTTCACCTTACTGCAGTACTCTTTGCATCTTACTTCTGAAGGATCCCTTGTGTATAGATATCAGGCAGGGTAAATGTTCATTTGATTTTAATTTTGTTTGATTTCAAATGCCTTGCATTATGTTTTTAAATGTACAATTTGCTGATACCGTATAGTTCCTTGACTTAAGGATATTATATGTTACTTAGTTTTTATTTGTTAACTCTGTAAAATACCAGGCATTATGATGATTAAATGTACACACTACATACCATGTGGTTGAATGTTCGGCATAAGAAAATAAAACAAAAACGAATTGGTCCTTGAAATACAAATATGCAGAAAGTTTTCCTGGTGAAGCCATGAGGTGTTCCCAAATCCACTTGTTCTTGGCTTGAAGGATCTCTTATACAAAGGGCTCCCTGTCCGAGAACATAACACACACAACAAGGTGATAGGAGGAAGTCTTGCCATTAGTCTAGGCACTGGCAATTGTTCGGCGTAGCATTCAAACCCAATGATCTTTTGCCCACCATGCCACCTCAAATGGACTCAGCTATACACAAATCAGTCTGGACATTGCTACAATAGGTACCGTCCTCCTCAAACTGAAAGGCCACTGCCTCCCTGAACCGGAAAGGGAAGAATCAGTGCTTTAGCAAAATGTGACTTCAGAATATAATTGGTTTTCTTCAATACAGAGAACCATTTGTGAACCAATACCTTATGACTTCATATCACAGTCTTTCCTCTGGCTCTATATCTAAGATTGTCAGAGCCTCCATTGCTAGGAACTGTGTAGATGACATAGAAGGAAGAGCAGTTTTAGAGATCAGTATCGTGTAGAGCACCACGTGATACCCAGCCACCCTTCTCTCTACTTTCATTCTCTCTAATGATGCACAATTTCTTCCTCTCTCTCTAAGGTTACCTTCCCCTTACACCAGGTTTAGATCTCTCCTTAAAACCTTTTTGTTCACTGAAGCCTACAATTAGCTCTCTATCCCTTTTCTTTTCCGCTTTCTCCACACAGGCGCCAAGAAACCTTCAGGTGTTAGTCGCGCTTTACAAGAACCTTTCACATCACATCACATCACAATTGCAGCAGTGACAGAAACCTCATCACCTCATCGATTCACCTGGTCCTTTTTCTCTGCTAATTTCTCAGATACAGATCCTGTGAGCATCTTCGGTCCCCATAAACTTTAAGCAATGGTCATAGTCTGCTGCATGTCTATAAAAATATGGATCACTGACCAGTGCCTATGTTTCAAATTTGTAGAGTGGGGACATAAACTTGTCATGTTAAGGTGTTATTTTTAAAACTGAGAGAAATCATACTAGCTTGCCCTTACTTGTTACAACTAATAGATGTAGCATTGCTTTCCACTGTTCTTGTGTTGCCCATTTTTGTTGAACTTTGCACTTACACAATTTTTATGAATGGTCTTTCCATTCTTAAGGTAATGTAGCTTGTCATTCGGATCCACAATATTGTCCATCCATGGTAGTCTTTGAATGCGGGGCAGAGCAAGTGCGTGATACGTGTGTGTCATCAAACGGAGGCAACCCACAGGTGCATGGTGTGTATTAATACAAGAATTTTGAAGAAGGATGATGTCCCTCTCAGGCCATCACCCAGAATGCACAAGAGAAATCCTACACCCTCCGCACCTTGTTCCAATCTTGAATCATTCCCCACCCATCTACAGATACAGTTCTCCTTTACTCCCCAGCTAGGTTAGCACTGTAGTGCCAATACCAACCTCATATTCTTGTTGAAATAACTGTTGAATGCAACTAATCGCATGTTCTTGGGGATCAACCACGTGAACCGAACGATCGGAATATGATTTAGGCTGTAGTGTTGCACTACAAAAGGCTAATAAATGTATGTGGGGTTTGCAGTTCCTAAAAAAGATTGAGTGTCTATGTGGGTCAACGACTATTCTCTAGGGTACACAATGGGCATGCCCCGTGCAGGAATCAAATGCCCTCACACACCTGGATAGGTGTCATGCTTCATCATGGGCATTTGCTCCTCGTTGGCCATCGCTGCAATGCCCGATGGGCACCCTCAATGGGGGCTCTTTGGCAGAAATCTTCTTGTCCGCTGTGTGGTGAAGTGTGGGTATGGGGGCTTAAAGAGTAGATTGGAGTTGAGGTGTGAAGGTGTGAGGTTAGAAAGCAGTACTTCTCAGGAAAAACTTTCATGAGCAAGTTCTCTCACCTATATTAAAAATGTGTGGTGCTATCTATTAGACATTAGTTATCTTAGATGGCTATAGGTCAACATGTTTCTAGCGTCCATGTAGTCATAAAAATGACTACAATTAATCAGGACCAATATCAACCTAATCTACTGAGTGATTGGAGTTTTAATGTATGGGTTCATTGATTTTTTTCTCAATAACACATACCTTGGTTTCAGTATAGATTTGTGATTCATTTAGCGATGACCCAAATTGGGCATAAATTGGTGCACAATAGCACGCCGTTTGCATGAGTTTGGTTAGGATTGGCTCTCTGGACGACCCACCCTTGGGTGCTGACTCAGAAGTTTATAGAATGACACTTATCATTCACTTTCTGTACTTTTCTTCAAATCAGATTCATAAACTCCACTATTTCTTGTTCTACCTGTCTGGCTTTCCAAAAGACATACGATCCTCCCTTTTAATATCTTTTTTGTTATTATTGTTCTACCCCTTAAGCAACATCACAGTTATTGGGTAAAATTGAGAAGAACATTGTGAAATGAATGGTAGAACAATATTTCACTGGCATAGATTTCTATTTTAAAAAGGCAGAATATTGCTTTTAGCCCAAAACCGATAACAAACGTTCCAGAATATGGAAGTGTGCATATATCAAGACTAAATGGTCTGTTGATGCAATGGGAATTCCCTGGTCAAAGCTGTTTGAGTCTAATACATGTGAATGCCCTCTCTACCTAGTGTGTGCATCTAAGATTGGATCACACATCATAACCTATGCTTAGGGCAGTTTCTGGTTTTCTTTTTTATCACCTCAGATTTCTCTACTGTGGTACATTTTAGCAATTTTCTGTACCAAACAGCAATAGGTGGCAGTTTCTTCCTGCTTGTGTTCCTTTTATTTTTCCCAATTGCACCAAACATACACAGTTCCATTTCATTGTATCTATATTTAAAGTAGTAGGCTTAACATTCAACATTTAAGTTACATATCACAGATTATGGGCCTGATTTATATATTGATGGTGAGGACATCCTCCGCCAGGGTGAGGAGTATTTTACTTCATCACCCTGGCCGAGGTCCCAGCTGCCAAATTTATAAATGTCCATTGGGTCAGTGGAAAATTAATGCATTGATTGTAACCGCCATTTAGGTTGGTGTTATCAATGCATTGTACCTTTGCCTAATTACTGGTACGGCATAATGGCAATTTTTTTTCTGTCTTCAAAAACAAAACCCCAGAGCGGGATTTTGTTCTTTTAAATAAGAAAACAATGCCAACTTGAGTAGTATTTTGGACTATTTGCTACACGAGTTACTAATCAAGAGTTATCTGGTATCAACAAGAGCACTCTTGGTCCCCCAGTCAAAGTAGTATAAACAACAAAAGAATGTGCCTTCTATCACGAAGAGCGAGCATGAAGAATCTTACTAGATTCTTTAAGAAAGGCCTCCCTCACCAACCTAGCTGGTGACATGCTTCATCATCGGGCCCCACCGGGAGAGGCTGAGTGCCTCCCTGGTGTGCTGCGATGCCAGAATTACTGCGGAGCTGGATTTTGTGGTGACAAGTGAAAGGTGTAATAAAGTGTTTTAAAATGTCTTGATTGTGTCCAAAGAAAGAATTATTAAATGGACAATCAGACCCACTAAAAACAGGGTGTGGGAAAAAGGAGCTGAATAAATTGTTCAGCTATTTCCCATTGAGTGGGGTCGACATGTTTCTGCCCTGGTGGTATAATTTACCGGGCATTCATCAGGACCAAAAAGCTATACCTCGGTGGTATGGGCGCGCTAAGGCCCACCCTGACCTGAGGACATGAAAGTGAAAATAGTGTCAAAAAAGTGCAATCAGAGTAAAGTGGATGGTCGCTCTAGTTCAGAGAAACTAGATTGCATGTTAAGTGCGAAAAATCTCCACACCATGGGTCTCGGGAGGGGGGTGTGGACGAGAACGGCATACCGCCGACGCCGCCAGGCACCCGCCTGGTACCTGCATGTTCCTTTTCGGGGTCGGGGTCCAATTTAAGAGGGAACACGCAGGTACCACAACCTTTATTCTAAAAACATTGCTTATTCATGCTTCACGATTCCTTTCAATTATCTTTTTTGCGATGATATATAGTTCCAAAACAATTTTTAAAAATAGCTCAACTTTGAACTTTGTGATGTATGAATGTGCATTAGAGGGTGCAACAAATATGTGATAATAAAATAGTATATAATGTTTTGCAGTCAGGGGTAAAACAGAGAAGCTACATTAAGCAAGCTAGCTGAGGCTCATGGCTCCGCTTACAGAAAATTAACTGCATTCATCTTAATGTCAATACCGAAAGAGAGAGAATGATTTGAAACATTTACTTCAACCTTTTGGGAGTGTTTATTTTATGGACAACAGAACAGCAGCTGGCATACCGTCATTTACAAACCTGCGCGATTTATATCCTTTTTAAGCAGATTTCCGAACAAATAGGTAAAAGGCACTGAAATAATCAGAACTGTCACTGAAGCACCAAAGCTGTACAGGATATATATACCAATCACAGCTGTCTAGATTCCTGTATGCATACCTGGGAAGCAGTGCCAGATTAAACCCTATGGAGGCCACTAGGCAGTCGAAATTTCGGGCCCCCTCACAAATTATCTCCTAATACCCAATGCACCAGATTTATTTTACAAACTGACAGCTGCCAGAAGGTGAGCTTTTAAGAGACAAACGTATGTGAATCTGATATTTCTGGTTTATGTACTTTAAGTTGTTAATGAGTACATTACATCAATACAGTATGTTCTCTATAGAGTCTTTTTTTTCTGTAATTTTTTTATTGTAGAAAAATATATAATTACGTGGAACACTAAGTCTTCCTTTCTTTGCTGATTTATTTTTGTCCATCTTTTGAAACCAATATTTAAAAAAGCTTGATTGTAATTTTTTTCAAGATCAAATCAATATTATTTTTATTTGTTGTCTTGGGGCACATAAAAGGAGTGGGGCCCATAGGCCCGTGCTTACTTTGCCTCTTTGGTAATCCGGAACTGGGGCAAGTTGCGACGTTTTCAGTGTGCTTACGTGTGACATTTGCATGCATCATGTGTGATAGTTTGAATAACACTTTATCGGAAAGACAGGGTTGGTCAATGCAGAGATAACCTGTTTATTTGCATTCAGGGGTGTGTATTTTTGTTTTTTGGTGTTTATAGCCTGGAAGGAAGGCTCAGTGATATGATTGTTCACTGCGGTCATAATCTCAAATCCCAAATAGACATACTCAGTCTTCCATCCTTTGAGGTGTAGTAACAACTGTTATTTACATTGATTATAAATGATATGTGTACTATTTAATGCCATACAAAAAAGCCATTGTTATCAATATTAAAACATCAAATCTATAAGTACCAGTATGCAATAAAAACATTTTTTTTTAAAACAGCGTGCGTGCTCCTATCTTAATAATGCACTTTCAGAAACATTTTATGATTAAATGTACTGCTTGAAGATGGATGTCCTCCTTCTTGGAACGTTAAATTAAAAGCAAATAAGGACTAACCATTTTCTTTTTTTTTGGTCACTGGTATTTGAGATCAGCAACAACGTTTATTTTTAGGTTTTGCCTTAGCGATGCGTACGAAGTACGCATGCGCTAGCAAAACCTCTTGATTTCTATGTGGGGTGATGACCCGCCTCTGCCTATCATTGGCTAGCTCCATAAATGGAGGCTAGCTATTGGGAGGCAGAGGCTGTCAATCGCGCTTTCTCTCGAAAACGCGATTCGGGGGCGTTTCTGGTGCTTTTTTTAAGCCCCGCCCCTTTGTCCCGGGCCGCGCTGCGATTGGCTGCCGGCCCGGGACACCCCCGTGACGTCATTCCCGGGCCGCGCTGTGATTGGCTGCCGGCCCGGGACACCCCGTGACGTCAGCCAATCACAGCGCGGCCCGGGACCTGACTTGTTGTAAATAGGCCTCTAAATTGTGTTTTTATCTTGTCACTCCAGAACAATACATGCTCGTGAAAATCACTGCTGAAGAGGTCAGTCACAGAGTCCAAATGACTGACTGTTCACTTCAGTCACAGGCAGGATACCCGGCTCAGTTACAAACTCCCATAGACTGACAGTCACCTCATGACACA
Source organism: Lissotriton helveticus (assembly GCF_964261635.1). Taxonomy (NCBI): domain Eukaryota; kingdom Metazoa; phylum Chordata; class Amphibia; order Caudata; family Salamandridae; genus Lissotriton; species Lissotriton helveticus. Next base: position 1,062,055,783 of record NC_136070.1, on the reverse strand, counting down.
CACTGCATGCTCAGGTCACAGTCAAGATCGGCGGCTGACTGCTCAGTTACAGTCAGTCACGGACACGAGCTGCCCGGGCCAGACGCCGTCCGATAGCGGTCAGTACCAGGGCAGCCCGGTGGGGGGAGGCTGCGGCTGCTCTCGGAGCTTCTAGGGACGGATGTCCCCGCCCAGAGCGCCGCGTCACTCCCTCTCATTCACATGCACGCTGGAGGAGGAGAGACGGGCACCGGCTGCAGGAAACACTCCCCTCCGCCGAGCGCCAGTCCGCCGGGCTCCATGCACCGACCGGGGGACTAAGGAGGCACAATGTGGCGGGGACCGGGCAGGGCGATCACGGCGTGCCTGCTGCTCACCCAGCTGCACCTGGCTCCAGGTGGGTCCCTGCGAGGGTGTGTGTGTGTGTACTGAGAGGAAGCGGCGCCGGCTGCACATGCAGGCAGCCCCTACTGCCTTTATCGGGCAAACCCCCGTGTTTTCATCTGTGGGATTAAATAGCTCGTGCCAGGCTGGTTGTGGCACAGTGATGCGGTATAGTGCCCAGTTGTACATGCATCCATTGAGTGGTGTTTGTAGGGAGACCCCGGTGGTACCTCTGCCAATGACAGTTCCGGAGGACACTTCCTTGGCGAGGCGCCTCATGCAAGAGGAAGCTGGCAGCATCAGCTGCTGCTGGGCCTAACGGGAGCTTTATTGTAAAGTTCATTGTGCGGTGTCGGTCTGGTGGTGTTTGAGAGGGCTGTTGTCGCCTCCAGCTTGGAGCGGCACTGCCCCGTTTTGTCATCGGTGACCAGACACCCAGCGATGGGGGCGTGCGTGTGTGGTCCCCTGGCGTGCTGCCATCATTAGGGATGCGCGCGTGTGCCTTGTTAGTGTTTACATGGGCGATCCCGCGGGATCGATCACTTTTTGCACACACGGGTGTCGGTGGAGCCGGGGCCGTCCCTCGCACGTCCTCCGCGCACGCCGGGCTCGGTGCAGGGTCGCGTCTCCGTGCGCACCGGGCTCGCCCCGCCGTGCCTTTGTTCACAGATCGGTGTGATAGCCGCTGAGCGCTGGGCTGTGCCCCCGGTATTAGCGGCTGTGGGGTGGGAGGGAGCCGCGCTGCAGGTGCACGTGCGCTTGGAGTGGTCTTCAGGGGGCGGTGGGTTCAATCGGTGAGGGATGGACTAGTGAATACGGGGTGAGGCGTGTCCCGTGCACTAGAGGGGAGAGGTGTTACTCCATGGTGCGTTGGGCTGCAGTCCTGGGATGTGTGTGGGCTGCAAACATGAGTATATGGTGCTCCATAAAAACGGAGGGCCGCTCCTGGGAATTAAACACGCAAATGCTATGTTGTCCCTTGCCTTGAGAGGCACATTTAGTGTTTTCTTGATTGTTAGCCAGTAGCTCTTTGCATTCTGGGACTTGTAGTTTTTTGCATTGTAAGTATGGGCTCGCAATTCCCAGCATGCAAAGGGGGTTTTGACATGGAGTCACTTGGCATCTTTGAGAAGTCTTTCCAAGGGTAAGGGACTGCAGTAGTGGAGAAGGGTGTGCTGTAGGAACTCATTGTTACTGCAAGGAGTGAGGTTAGAGGGCGCCGCGTCCAGGGGAGAGGTGAGCCCCAGCAGGGGAATTAGAGGGGTCAGGTGGGATGAAAGCGATGGAGGCTTGTTTATATAGCACTTCTACTATTTCTATAAGCACTAGACCTTAGTAAAGTCTTCCATTTTGCCCGTTCTTCTATATTTGAAAACACCAACGATCTCACCCGCTGTCTACACATGAGGGATCCTGAGTGTGTGCGTGCATGTGACTGCTCCAGTGTGTGCGTGCATGTGACTGCTCCAGAGTGTGTGTGTGTGACTGCTCCTGGGTGTGTGTGTGTGTGTGTGGGACTGCTCCAGGGTGTGTTTGTATGTGACTGCTCCAGAGTGTGTGTGTGTGTATGTGACTGCTCCAGTGTGTGTGTGTGTGACTGCTCCAGTGTGTGTGTGTGTGTGACTGCTCTGGTTGTGTGTGTGGCTGGCTCTGGGTGTGTGTGGCTGACTCTGGGTGTGTGTGGCTGGCTCTGGGTGTGTGTGTGTGGGTGGTAGTAATTGCTGTCTGCTGAGCTCGTCCGTAGGGTACAATAGTTCTCACATTTGCGAGAGATTAAGCTATTGGCAATGTAAATGACAATGCCATTTATTTATCTGTTTTCAAAATCAACACATACATACAAATTTTGTCATTTATAATGCCAATAGCTCTAACTTCTCCAAAGGCGAAACCGTTGCATTGTAAATGCTTGTTTCTTTTGACAATGCAGTTCATCATTAGCATTAGGCACTAGCAAACGGAAATGTGTGCGAGCACCTTTCAAGGTTTAAACCGACTGTCTGCCTTACATTATGTTTGTTGTGCAGAACTACGTGTACCAGAATGCAAGATAATAAGACCTGACGATATAATTAAACTGGAGTTACCTATTTATGTATGGGGCGATTTCTGCATTTGCTTGTACATCTAAATATTGCTGGAAACTGTGTGGAACCAATGTTTCCATTTACCTACTAGTCACACTGTTCTTCATTGAGCCATTCACATTTTAGTTAAATCAATGATCCTTTAAAGTTTAACTTTTATGTACATTTCATGAGGTTGGCTAATACGCGTTTTTCCTTTCAAAGCCAAAGTTTTTAAAGGTCAGGATAAAAACTTACCCCATCCTTTCCAAACTTTTCATCAGCAGCTTTCACAAACAAACACACAACGGACAAGCATCATGACAATTCCATATGTACTGTCGCTTTTAAATGAACATTTAGTATTTGAAAACTGTAAGAAACATTTGCAATGCAGCTCCTTTGTTTTTATTCACAATCTATATGATTACTGGATTTTGTTATGACTTATCTGTGGCTTGATCCTGAGGATCTGCCTTAAATATTAACTGGCTTCTGAAATGCTGAAGCTTTGAGCATTCATGTAAAAAGGGAAACGTATAGTGTCATTAAGGTCATCTAAAAACATTTGTCAGCAGTATAACCACACAGCAGATGGCAGGTTAATTGCTTACAGTGAATTTCAGAGCCGAAATACACGTTGCCATGATAAATCAGCGACAAGAAATGTATTAAACAGTTACCCCGTGGGAATGTGTTAATAAAGCAAGTGCCACATGTGATGTCACACATGGCAATCGTGACAATTTAAAACTTTGTCTAATGATACCTTGAGGTATACTTATGTAAGGGCACCAAGGGGTATGCACTGCACTGCAGCGTATACCCCTCAATGACCTTACATAAGGATGTAAGGGTGCTGAATGATAGGTACAATATTACTTATGTATGGCACCGAGGAGTACGCAGTGCACATTGCAGTGGCCACTCTACCCCTCCATGGAATTCTGCTGCATCTTGCTGAATGTTAATGTAATTCCGAGGAGTGAAACTGCCAATTCCGCCCACGGCTAATGGCAAAGTACTCTTGCTGAAGATCACTTCTTGCATCTTGCGGGGTTGAGCTTCATAAAGTTAACAACTTCAGTCATGCAGGTGCTTCACTTGTTTCCTGTGTTGGGGTCTTGTCCTAGGGGGAAGAGTATGAGTTGCATTTCGTCGGCATAGGTGAAGATGTTGATGTCATGTTTGCTGACAATGTTGGCCAGAGGAATCATGTATACATTGACGAGGGTGAGACGGATCGATTAACCTTGAGGCACTCCACAGAATAATGTGTACCCTTTTAAGGAGTAAGGTACCAACCTGACAGCTTATGTTCTATTCATAAAGAAGGTCCTTTCATGCCGAGCTTATTCATGCGCCTGACGTGCATAGGGTGTGAGACCAAGTCAAATGCTGCAGAGAGGTCTAGGAAAATTAAGGTTTTTGTGTCTCTTCTGTTAAGGATCAGGCGGATGTCATACGTGATGGCGAAGAGTGTTGTTTCTGTACTGTGGTTGGGTCACAATCTGCACTGCATGGTGTCAAGAAGCTGGTGGTTGCTGAGGTGGTCACTGAGGTGTTGACTGATTAGATTATCTAAGACTTTGGGCAGGTATAGAAGGAGGGAGATGGACCTGTAGCTGGGTCAGTGAAAGGTTTTTTGAGCAGGGGCATGACTGTGGCTTGTTTCCAAGTGTTTAGGAATGTGTCCCATTAAAAAGAGCAAAACCTATTATGCGATTAGCAATTGTTCGACCTGGTCCTTTTTGCAGGGTTATCCCCAAACATTTTGTCTTCTTCCTCCTATTTTTCTGACCCTCTTTTTTTTGGCTTTAGGACTCTGGACACTTTACCACTGGCATATTTAATTTACTTGTAAGTCCCTTGTAAAGTGGTAATCCATATACTCAGGGCTTGTAAATTAAATGCTACTAGTGGGCCTGCAGCTGTGCTTGAGATACAGAAGTAGCCTTTCAAACATGTCCTGGGCCTGCCACTGCAGGGCCTGCATGCGCAGCTCACTGCCACTTTGACTTGACATTTCAAAATACTTGCCAAGCATTAAACTTCACATTTAATACATATAGGTCACCCCTAATGTAGGACTTAGGTGGCCATATGTGCAGGGTGCTGTGTAAGTAAAACATGGGACATGTGCCTTTATTGTGTGGCATGCTGGGATTGGTCTGAGCGGCCTGGTTTGCCACTCAGACAGTGCCTGGGAGCCTGTGGTCTTTCTCCACCTGGCTGTAAAACACAGCCGAGTGGGGAACTGCTAAGTGTGCATGTCGGTTTGGCTGGCCTAAGACGGCCAGCCAAACCATCACGCACACTTAATAGGGCCAACAACTCCTCCTCCTGAAGCTCGGGATGGCCAGTCTATGCCCTGTCCTTTGACTCAGCTACCCAGCAGAGGCAACAGTGAAAAAGAAAATGATAATAAAATTATTTTATTTTTCACCTTTGCCTCTGCTGGGTAGCAGCAGTGGGGGCGACACACTTCCGCCATAGCGGAGGAGCCGCCTGTGCTTCTGCTGTTGCCCTGCTGTCTACTACTTTCTGGGTGGCATAAAGGACTCACTGGATTGCTTTTTTGTTTGTTGCCAGCTCACTTTCACTGTTTTGATTTTTACAAAACTAACTTGTGCTGAGCATTTTCCTCCAGTACTAAAAGCATAAGTGAAGTGCCTCAAGTGCTGCTAGAAGCAATGTGTAATTCCTACAGAGCTATCCTCGTTGTTCCATTTTCCTTGTTACATAAGAGTGCCTGCTCTTCACTGGTTTGACACAGCAGGACCTCCAGTGACAACCTCGCCATGTCTCCCACCTACCCCCCCTCAACCCCCCCCCCCCCCGAGGAGAAAGCCACCGCAGGAATGAGGGAAATCGAAGAAGGAGGGACAAGATTGGGGAAGAGGAACTCAGTTGACATCAGATAGTCGGCGGACCTGTTTATCTAATGAAGATGCCACTTTCCCTTTAATGGAGCCCACTACCGCCTGCTCCTGAGCCCCTCCTTGTAACAGAGGACGTTGCACCCAGGTTTGAAGAGACCTCGTGGTGCCGAGAAGGTACTGGCCTTGGCAGTTGCAACACTCGGTCGCGAGCAGCTGTAGTGGAGGGTTGAGTGTGGGAACCGAATGAGGTCTACCAAGTGGTCCAGAAGTGTGGCTGCCCTTTTTTTGCACATACCTTGGGAGCATTTGTTCACTGGGTGGATCTTTGCCCGGCGGGGTGAATCCTCTACGGAGCCCCCATTCGCCACCGGGAAGCATCTTTGCCTCATGTAAGAACTTGCCTAATAACCGTGGTGATTTATCAGTCAAGTATGGAGGGTTTTCTGGTGACATTTGGTAATTCACGTGCCTGGTCATGACATGATTTGCGGTACAAAAGGGGTGGTGATGGACGAAGCATCTGAACCAATCAAACCCTCACACCCAGTCAAAAGATCTGGGTTTGATCCATCACCGTTCTTTAGCCCACTCTGCCACCCCAGTTCAGACATGGCTATATGCAAATCAGTCTGACCCTGTGTCTCATGGGAACAGTCCAGCCCAAACTGCCAAGCCATGCCTTCCCTGGACCGGAAACAAGCTTCCGAAGACCGGTTTCTGGCAATACAGCCGTCTTCGGCCCGGCTTGCTTGAATCCAGTGGCAAAGTGAGCAAGGGACTCACGTCTGAGCATACCCTGCCACACTTATGGCGGCCAAAGCGGTACAAAAGGGGGTGGTGATGGACGAAGCATCTGAACCAATCAAACACTCACACCCAGTCAAAAGATCTGACATGATTTGCGTTCTTGTACTCATGTGATAATCCACGCTTTTATTTCATATCCTACTGCATTTTATGCCCTGATGTTCCAGTGTATGTCGTTTTGATCCTTGCACTGTCAGGATAACGAGAATTACTTCAGAGTTTGCATAATATGCGTGGAATTTATGATTCATTATGTACAATACGATATCTTATTATATTATCTCTTGTGTAATATCTTTTGTGATGTATTCATTGTGTTGCTGTGCAAGTGTGTTATACAAACGCTTTACACATTACCTCTTTAGATAAGCCTGACTGCTCTGTGCAAAGCTACCAGAGGGTGAGCACAGGTTACCTTTGGTGTGTAACTTACTTGCCCTGTCTAGAATGGTGAATTCTACCTGGCTTAGGTGCATATCCTAGTCAACCAGAACCCCCATTTACTACAGGTATTTTATTTGCTTTTAGGGACTTTATAAAAAGTGCTCAAAGTCTGTGCATCTTAGTGTGTACTACCCAAACACCTAACAAGACTTGTCACAGAGTTGCTGACTGCACAAAGCGGCAATAATAAATATGTATGTTTCCGTGCAGTCGTTATTTCTTGTTTTCCTGAGCACTGTCACCTTGTTCCATACTCCAATAGCTTACTTGTTGCCTAGTAATATGAAATAAATGTCATTGCCTCCCTGGGGAAATCATAGGTTAAGAAATGCATAACAAATTAGATCAAACAGCGTACATCTGCAACTAGTTTGGGTCTCCCATTCCGAGCCACGCTCCCGGGGGAGGTGCCAGGGTTAAGATTGTGTTTGTTGCCTTTAGTGGAGTTAATTATGTGGTTGAACAACCGCCACTATAAGCAAGCCCAAGAAGAATATTGGCCTAAAATAGCACGCATTAGCAATTTGTGTGCATCACTCTTAAATAGCAGTGACATGTCCATTTTTAATGTAGGGATTTTATTAGACAAAACTACTTGCTTCTGAGTCTCTAGTTTTTTACTTTTCAAAATATAAATAAAACTGCAGTATGTTGGCATCACAGATGTTTGCGGTTTCTTCAAAGTGTTTATGTCACACTTCATGACCAATCAATTTGTTTCAAATTTGTGACATAATACAGCGCCTACAGTGATAGAGCACATGTATATATATATATATATATATATATATATATATATATATATATATATATCCACACACACACACACACACACACATATTACCTACTGGCGGTCGCCAGTAGGTATATATAGTTAGGATTTTTTCTCTATGGGTTTTTTGAAAATTCTATGTCTAATAACTTTGGCGTTTGTGGACGGAATTGGCTGAAATTTTCAGGAAAATGGCACATTTTGTTTCTGAGCAGCCCTTGAAAATTTGGGGGGGGTTCGTCAAGGGGGGGCCGAGAAAAAAGGGGGGTCCCAAAACACGTTTTTCCCATGTTAATTTCCATAGGGCGGTTGGCCTCACTTTTAGCCCGAACGGCTGAATGGATTTGCACGAAACTTGGCAAAATTGTAGGGACTGGTAGCCCGATGTGCCTTTTGTAGGTCTCAATATATGTGCTCCCGTGGATTTTGAGAAATTAACGTTTAAAAAAAGATATATATCTGTAACAGCGGACCGGGCAGCGCTCTGGTTCGCAGACTTTTCGCGCAACGGAGCTTTGTGAAGCGAAGCTGATTGGTTCTCCGGCGTCTGTCAACATTCCAAACAGTCCGTAGTGGCCGCCATCTTGTCTCTCGGTAGGATCGAGAGACAAGAGGAGGCCAAAGCGAAGGGGCAAATGACCATAAGGGGGCATAGTACATTGTCGCTCACCCCCTAGGTTTGATGTGGAGGTTTTAAAAGGGCCCCGCGGGGCAAAAAAAATAAAAATAATAATAATCGAACAGCTGAATGGATTTGCACGAAACTTGGCAAAATTGTAGGGACTGGTAGCCCGATGTGCCTTTGCTAGATCTCAATATATGTGCTCCAGTGGATTTTGAGAAATTAACGTTCAAAAAAAGGTATATATCTGTAACAGCGCACCGCTTCGCGTACTTTTCGCGTTACGGAGCTTTGCGAAGCTGATTGGCTCTCCGGTGTCTGTAAACATTCCAAACAGTCCGTAGCGGCCGCCATCTTGTCTCTCGGTAGGATCGAACAGCTGAATGGATTTGCACGAAACTTGGCAAAATTGTAGGGACTGGTAGCCCGATGTGCCTTTGCTAGGTCTCAATATATGTGCTTCAGTGCATTTTGAGAAATTAACGTTCAGAAACAAGATATATATCTGTAACAGCGCTCCGCTTCGCGGAGATAAAATTATATGTGTATTACCTAGCTGTTGCTAACACCAGTTAGCGACGGCTAGTAGAAGATAGCGACCATCTTGGGCCCCACTTTGCATGTGAGTGATATTTATCACTAATGACATGCAAAGTGGGCATGCCAAGATGTTAGCGACTGGAAACAGTCGCTAACATCGCTATCTCCTATTATCAACTTTTGGAAATATTCGAGATAAGGGCGAATATCTCTAAAAGCTACCACCTGCCCTGAGCAGTTCTTAGCCATGTTATCCAATGGGAGGTGGATAACATGGCTAAGAGCATTAGCTCGGTAATGCATGAATATCGCTGAGTTTTCAGCGATATTAATGCATTGCGGTCGTTTTTTATCGTATTTCCGATAAACCTTGATAATAGCAAGGTTTATCTGCGATAATTTCTGACGGTAAAAAAATCGTTGCTAAGCATCGTTAGGGATAAATATCGCTTAACTTTGGTAATATGCCCCAACGTCTGTTAACGTTCGATTCGAAGGAAATCAGGAAGTGTTGAAAAACATTGTCTGCGCCATCTTGTCTTTTTTCAAATGCCACACTTTTGTCGTGCACGGCAGCCATTTTAGATGCCTTGACCAGACCCACTCTGTGCACGCTGTCGATCCTTAGCATGGCTCCCCACCCTCGCAAGCATCTCCCCCAGGCAGTGGTCACCCCCGCTCTCTGTCTTATGCATGGGTAATAAACCTCCCCCATCTGCGCTGCTGTTCCCTGAGAATCACACCCTGTGCCCGCCCGACACCTCCCTTTCGCCCTATTCACTACCGCACCCTCTGACACTCCTTTTCCTCTGTGTCCGATTGTCCAGGCTGGTCCTAGGGTATCAGCTAGCCCTGCAGATGTAGTTTATGGCCACAGCTGTAAAGAATCACCCCTCTTCAAAGGAGTTATAGTAGATCAAGGCCCACACTCGATGAGATCCGTCACAGCAGAAGCGTTGCTATTATCTGAAAACCATCCTGTATTGTGATTGGGGAGGGGACCGAGCCTGAAGCGGAAGATTCCAGGGATGACTGTTTGTACATCAAAGTTTTTACAATTATGTGTCACATTAAAAATATATAGCACTCCGACAAAGTAGTAAGATTATAAAACTTTAATAATTTATAAATATATACAAGAAAACAAAAATAGTAATAACATATAAACATTTTTAGGGAAAAACAACGAAGTAGCGGTCGGCTGTGCGAATAGTCCCAACGCAGCACAACGTCCAGATTTCCGGCGTGGGGCGTCGCGGGGGGTGGGTCATCAGTAGCAAACTGTTGTGCGAATAGTTCCAAGGCAGCAGAACGCGCCGAAATCTAGATGACACGAAAGTGATGTCTAGTAAGTTGCCACCCAGCAAATAACGGCATGGGGCGTCGCGGGGGGTGGGTCATCAGTAGCAAACTGTTGCGCGAATAGTTCCAAGGCAGCAGAACGATGGCACCAAGGTGATGTCCAGTAAGTTGCCGCACTGGTTTTGGTATCCTACAATGCTGCTCCGAATAACGGCGTGGAGCGCCCCGGGGGAGGCGGCGTGAACGGGCCTCTCCAGGTGGAGTCTCGTCTGTTGTAGTGGGGCGCCCCTTTACCGTTTCAGTTGCCATTCCGTCCGTTTTTGGTCCACTGTGTCAAAAGCCGCAATTCAGCTGAGTTGCGCCCACTCTTGCGGTGCAGCGATAGGCGGCTGTCACAGGACTCTCAAAATGGCGGCAGGCTGTTTCCTTTTTGGGCCTGGTCCACTGAAATGGCCCTGGGACACCTTGGAAATCGGACGCTTGTCTGCTAGGTCTTGGACCTCATTCTCGAAAGCGTCCCCTCCGCCTTGAGAATTCATCAAAAGTTTTGGGGGCTCCGACTCCTGCAGGCTTCTGGTGGGGAGCGGCTGCCATGATTGCTCGCGGAATGACCACGACTGAGCTACGAGATGGTGGTGCTTTCATGCTGACGCCAGCTTCAGTCTGAAACATCCAGAAACAAGGTGGGGCTTTCATCGTTTGGGGAAAAAAAAAGTTTTCATCCTATGAAAAGTGTTGTTTTTAGGTCACATGATCAAGCCTTCCATCATTAGGAAACCAAAAGTAAAATGAACCAATGAAAAGTTTTATAAACAAGTCACATGACCTGTTATGCGGCATAGGGTGTAAAATTAGGAGAAAATACGTTGGCACGTGAGGCGGCGTCAGTAGCGGACCGATGTGCGAATAGGCCGAAGGCAACACAACGCGCCAAGATCCGGATGGCACCGCGGTGGTGTCCAGCAAGTTGCAGCACTGGTGTGGCCATCCTACAATGCTGAAAGTCGGCGTGGGGCACCCCGTTGGCCTGTGAGTTTGCGTCAGTAGCGGACCGATGTGCGAATAGGCCGAAGGCAGCACAACGCGCCAAGATCCAGATGGCACCGAGGTGGTGTCTAGTAAGTTGCCGCACTGGTGTGTCTATCCAACAATGCTGAAAGTCGGCGTGGGGCGCCCCGTTGGCCTGTGAGTTTGCGTCAGTAGCGGACCGATGTGCGAATAGGCCGAAGGCAGCACAACGCGCCAAGATCCGGATGGCACCGAGGTGGTGTCTAGTAAGTTGCCGCACTGGTGTGGCCATCCAACAATGCTGAAAGTCGGCGTGGGGCGCCCCGTTGGCCTGTGAGTTTGCGTCAGTAGCGGACCGATGTGCGAATAGGCCGAAGGCAGCACAACGCGCCAAGATCCGGATGGCACCGAGGTGGTGTCTAGTAAGTTGCCGCACTGGTGTGGCCATCCTACAATGCTGAAAGTCGGCGTGGGGCGCCCCGTTGGCCTGTGAGTTTGCGTCAGTAGCGGACCGATGTGCGAATAGGTCGAAGGCAGCACAACGCGCCAAGATCCGGATGGCACCGAGGTGGTGTCTAGTAAGTTGCCGCACTGGTGTGGCCATCCTACAATGCTGAAAGTCGGCGTGGGGCGCCCCGTTGGCCTGTGAGATGGCGTCAGTAGCGGACCGATGTGCGAATGGGGCCAAAGGCAGCGCAACAATATTTTCTGATTTGAAGACACCACAAGGCGCTGAGATGCCAAGATCCGGATGGCACCGAGGTGGTGTCTAGCAAGTTGTGGCACTGGTGTGGCCATCGTACAATGGTAAAAGTCGGCGTGGGGCGCCCTGTTGGCCTGTGAGATGGTGTCAGTAGCGGACTGATGTGTGAATGGGGCCAAAGGCAGCGCAACAATATTTTCTACTATATTTTCGGAGTAGAAGACACCACAAGGCGCTGAGATGCCAAGATCCGGATGGCACCGAGGTGATGTGTAAGTTGCGGACGGATGTGCGAATGGGGCCAAAGGCAGCTCAACAATATTTTCTGAAGAGAATACACCACAAGGCGCTGAGATGCCAAGATCCGGATGGCACCGAGGTGATGTCTAAGTTGCGGACCGATGTGCGAATGGGGCCAAAGGTAGCGTAACAAGATTTTCTGTATGGAAGATACCACTAGGCGTTGAGATGCCAAGATTCGGATGGCACCGAGGTGATGTCTAGCAAGTTGGTGTGGTCATCCTACAATGCTGAAACTCGGCGTGGGTCACCCCATTAGCCTGTGAGATGGCGTCAGTAGCGGACCGATGTGCGAATAGGCCGAAGGCAGCACAACGCGCCAAGATCCGGATGTCACCGTGGTGGTTTCATAGTTGAGAGGCACTTCATCTGCAGTGGGGCGCCGAGATCCGGATGGCACCGAGGTGATGTCTAGCAAGTTGCTGTACTGGTGTGGTCATCCTACAATGCTGAAATGTAGTGGGGCGCCCCTTTACCGTTTCAGTTGCCATTCAGCTGAGTTTCGGCCGCTCTTGATGCTACAGCGACAGGCGGCTGCAAGAGGACTCTCAAAATGGCGGCCTGTTCTTTGGATTTGGGCCTGGTCCACTAAAATGGCCCTGGGACACCTTAGAACTCGGACGCTCGATTTTTTTTTCCTTTCCTGTACATGCAAAAAAAGGTAAATGCCCGGTATGTTACACGCTTCATCTGCCACGATGAACTCTCCAGAGGAACCGAAAAAAAATATAGTTGTGGTAACTATACCATGCATCGTCATATGGAGAGGTGGCACCAATTAATTATAGTGCTGCATAAAAGAGAGATTTGGAGGGGAACCCCTGACCTGCTAGTACATTCATCAAAGAAGTGGCACTGAGAGCTTCAGAGGCAAGGGAAACGGTCCCAAATATTTAGAAGAACTTTGGAAAGATTAAAATGACATGTTTAGATTGTGGTAAATTAATTTCATGTGGGCAGATGAGTGTTACTCTAATAAATACAGCATATGAACATCATCATAGTCGATGGTTGGTAGAGACATTTTGACTATATCCTGGACCTGCCCGTCCTCGCCCAAAATGGCGCCGGAATAAATGGGACTCGTAACTCCTTGTTGTGTACTGGTTGCAGAACCTTGAAATCACGAGATACGTATGCAGTTTTGAAGCACATGGCGGGCGGGGACGAGAATTGATTGAATATTTCGACATCCCTATTGATATTAAGTTCTGATGTGTTATTGATTACTGTACTGTTGAAAATTCGAATTAACGTCACCCATGGTACTTGCCCGCAAATGTATATCTAGATAATTTTATTGTAACTGGCCCTGTCGTATTTTAATTATAAAATGTACGTCCACCGATTCCGTAACTGTTAGACACCTTAGTTTTTGCAACCTAATGGCCCGCCCGTTACGTTCCTCTACAGTGTAAATGTCTATTCATCATATACGATTACAGTTTGCTCCGTGGCAGGCCCACGTGGTTATAGGCTCGTATTTGTATAATGAAATTTTCACAATAAAGGTTTTTAAAAGAAAACATGGTAGTAGTGTATACATTGGTAAAGTTTTTAATAATAGTCACTGTTTTAGAATCATTAAAAGGCAAGTGAAATAAAGCAGACCAATTACATGAAGGGTAAAAGGTATAATACGAAGGAACGCAGTAAAGATAAATGGTCAAGGGCTGTTGTGTTTTCTATTCCTGCAACATAAAGTGATCGATAAGAATCTCATATTCAGGCGTATCGGCGACTAAGACAGCAGGTCGACCCTCTTTTGCTCAACGGCTCCGTCATGGGACGAAGAAACGCTCTTTTTCTCGAAAAAAGAATATATTTTACTTGCAGGACAGTTGTAAAATTTCCGGGAAAGTACATTAGCCTGGAACATTATAACATATATTTAAGAGAAAATAATGTTCGGAAGTAATTAAAAGCGTAATTTTTAGGTGATATGACCAAGGCTTTCATCATTAGAATAAGAAAAGTAAAATGAACCAATGAAAAGTTTTATTAACAAGTCACATGACTTGTTATGCTTACGTTACGCGCTGCGCGCCCCGGATGACTTCCGGATGCGCTAACGCGGCGCGTCATATGACGCATTACGCGACAACGCAGGTCCAGAATATAGTCAAAATGTCTCCACCAACCAGCGGTCGAAACACAACCCCTTTCAGCAGGCTAAATAGTTCTGTTAAATGACAACAGAAGGGACAGGCAACAAGAACCATCAGTCAAAGAGGGGAGGGCTAGTTCTTCTCTACCGGGTTACATTGGGGCGCTACCGGAACTGATCGAATTGGTAGTCTACAGTGTTTCTGGATGTTTCAGACCGAAGCTGGGGTTAGCATGAGAGCAGCACCATTTCGTAGCTCCGTTGTGGCCATTCCGCAACCAATCATGGCAGCCGCTCTTTATCGTTATTTTGGGCGGGGTGGGTGGCGGAGCCGAGCTGTTTTGCAGCCATCATTGTGTGGAGTTCAGTTCATCTCACTAGTTTTGTATTTGTCATGAGGGGTTGTTCCTAATGTTTCTATTTTAGCGAGGTCAAAAAGAGATCCCATTAGTGGCCTACTGATTTTGCTCGATTCCTTTTCTTTTTTTTTACACGATTTTTCGTTATCTGCAAAGACTAAACAGAGTATTGCGACTCTGTGTTTGTTTGTAAATAGAGAATGAACCAAAGAGAACTAATTCTAAAACAGTAAATACTTGGATAACAATCAATCAAATGGAGAGAGAAGCAGGCACGACGGATTACAACGGGGGCAAAGGCCTGCGTTAACTACCTTTCACTATCTGCAAAGAGAGAGTACTCCTAATAGAAATGAGGGGGGGGGGGCACCATTCAAAGCAGATCAGTGTGCATAAACACGAAAATGTTTTCACTTACCACGTACTTGACATTCGACAGCTTATGATATTTGCTATTAAAAAACCATTGAAATTCACTGAAAAAACCATAGGTTATAGACCATATATAGTTAGGAATTAGCATTTACAAAACCTTGAAAATTCACTGAAAAAACCATAGGTTATAGACCATATATAGTTAGGAATTAGCATTTAAAAAACCTTATTTTACTCACACAAAACCATTGAAATTCCATATATAGTTAGTTGCACTAACTATATATCGCGCACCCGCAATCCACTGCTGATCATGTCACATATTACATCATTCATGACATGGTCAGTGACATTGATGAAGCAAAGCTTCGCATATTTTGCGGCTTGCCGAAGTCAAGAACCTCGTTTATGTGTAATAAGGTAACAAAGCGTATGTTTTACTAACATTTATTTAGTTTAGGCAAAGTTCCCGAAGCTTGCCTATGTGTATTTCTAATGAATTTAATCCGTGTCCTTTAATATGGCCGCGCTTGTATTTTAGTTACTGCGCATGCGTCAGCCACACTCACGTGTCCTGACGCGTCTGCAGAAGTGGAGGGAAAGTTATGCGCATGCGTAATTCATAGCTGTGCTTATCATGTGGTACTGCTCGTGCCACTGCTCTTTGTGATTGTGTCAATGTAGCTAACATTTAATGCCATAGTTTTATTTCTTGATGATGAGTTAAAAGTACAAACCCTATGATGTATTTTCATAATGACATTATTATGTATTAACTTGTTTTCGCTTACTTTTCATGTACCGCGGGGAATGGGGGTCCAAACTGACGGGGAGCCATATTGACGGTCTCTTCTGCGCATGACCAGGGAGCATTGAAAGGTGGCCACTTTGGACAGTGGAACTCAGCCAGCTGGCAGCCACAGTCAAGATGCGCCTGGGAAAGCCACCTCTGCGCTACGAGAACGGCGAATGTTGCTCCTCATGTGTTACAATGTTCATTTTCTGCACAGTTCTCATGAGAACCCCAAACCTGCTAGGCGGTACCCAAATATGTTAATGAAGGCTTCAAGTCTTGTATTGTGATTGGTGTGTTACCCAAATCCTACCTTAGGACCAATCGAAATTGAGGGATTCTGACACTTTGCAACATTGGGGGGTGGTTCACTGTCCCCAAACTGTATATCTACCCTGGGTTCACCTAGTGAACCGTCCGACTTGTCTGGTTTAGCTGACCTGTCACTGACCCAACGCACTCAATAGGTGACTGAAGATACAGAGCGCTGCGAAGCACTCTGTCCGAATTTGACCATAGACTGAGGTTCTACTGAGCCTTAAAGTGCTGGCAAAAGCACTTAGCTGGGAGTTCGCTGACCCAATCGGGGTCTTGATCGATAGCTGCAGAGCGGGTGGAGCGCAGGCGTTGCTTCCGAACTGTGGGTTCCGGTCCTGTCCTGAAGAGGGTCCTGTCCTGAGGGTTTGCTGTCCTGTCCTGAGGGTCCTGTCCTGATTCCTATTCCGAGGGTATCCTGTCCTGTCCTGGGTGTCCATTCTGCACCTGCTGTCCTTTGAGGGGTATCCTTCCTTGAGGGTTTCCTGTCCTTAACTGACCCGTGGCCAGGGTTTGGTTTCCACACCTTTCTAGGTAAATATTGCTCTGAACCTCTTGAAATTCTTGCACCTTCTGAATTTCTAACTTTTGCTTTAATAAAGTTCAACATTGCATATGTGATATTTTCCATGCCTTTCTGCAACTATTGAAGGTCATTTATATTTTTCCATAAGTTTATTCCTATGTCTTCTCATTTGTTAGAAATTATATTTTGCATAGCAGTGTGTCATTTCCTGATATGGTCTAGAACTTCATTGCCTAGATTGTTCAAAGGCCCATTCACCTTAAGTGAAGCGTGTTATTCATTATAAGCTCTCCTATAGTCACCCACACTTAGGCTATCCCTGTTTAGATAATACTGAATTGCATAGTATCTTTTCTCGTTACATTTTATTAGTACTTTGATGATTACTCTGTCATTATTTCTTTATGCCTATGTGATTTACGTTATCTTGGTTATTGATTGCCTTGTTTTATTGTACCTCATGCAAGAAAATAATGAACTTTAGATAAACATTTTAAAACTTCCAGTTGTCCGTGGTCATTTAAACAGTATTTGAATGTTATTGGTTGGGTTTGTATTTTGCTGCCTTTCTTTTACAGCTAGCTCCCTGATTCATTGTGGTCATTAGGCACCCGCATTGGTGGATGGTAAGTCGGGTGCACCGAAAATTGGTAGCAGGGAACACACACACACAACTTGGTAGAGCTCGTGAAGTCACCTGATCGATGTATATGGTGATTTGAAAAGTATATGGGCCCTGAAGCCGGAAACGGCGAAAACTATTGGTCGGGTGGCCTCGCGCGCTCTATCAGTTTTCTGGTAGCTAGAGGATGGTTAGGGACTAGTTGAGAGTAAGGCAGGGATTAGTTGGACTAGTTGAGTCGGAAGCTGCTATTATATTGATGCTGCTAGAAGAGCGGCTGTTCTAAGAGACCTGATCATTCTCTTGTGAATACGCTGCTGAAACTCATGAATTTTTGCATTGTTTTTATTCTTGTTCTTATATTGCTATATGTACTAATCCATGCATTTGTAAACCGTATCGTTTCGTGTTGTCCGAACTCCCCGGGGAATTGAAAGGGCAAGTGGTGAATAGAATCCATTGTCCTGAGGTCACAGGTTCGAGGAAAGTTAGGTGCAGGTTAGGATAACCGGGAAGCACTAACTAGGGTTTTCTGAATACATGTGTGAATAAATGACAGTAACGGGGTTCATTGGCAAAATTCCCATAGTGGCGTAACCTAGTAAGGGTCACATCGGAAGAGTAGCAGGTTCCTCGGAGCTAGCGTGAAAGCAGAGGGGTCCGCTGAGAAACCTTAAGCTCGGAATATATCCCGGAAAGAAGTGGATGAGTTTAGGGGAATAACAGGTTCACCGATGCTAGAGTGAAGGGTAGGCGGAAGAGATCTGCCCGCAGCGAGTGAAAAGTAAATGGAAGTAGTTTACTTGCAGTAAAACGATTCTTTCTCTGTCTAGACACTTGAACACTGTGGCGAATGTGTATTTGTTGTAAAATAACCAAGCACTGAGCACTTTAAAAGAAAGAAAGTTTCCGTTACCTTGTGAAGGGAGGGAGTCAGTCGCGAAGCGCCTCTGACGTCACTTTGTGCCGCGCTGGGATTGGTTGAAAGCAGCGGGTGGGTAGTGGAGCTGGAATTGTAAAGGAGGGGTGAGCGCCAGAGCGTGGGAACTGTCTCACGAAGGGGCCGCGCACCCATTGGCGGAGCTTATTCAGAGCCGCGCACCCATTGGTCGCACGGATTTCTGAAGCGCGTTCTGATTGGAGGTAGTTTGTAAACAAAGTTTAGCGTAGAAGTCGTATGTGGCACTCGCAGACTACAGGAACTCGACCTGATCCAAGGCACCTAGGGTTTGAAAGGGATCAGTGGAAAACTAATAGATACGATATTATGTACGGAACCAAGAGAAAATTGTCCCTTGTAAGTAAGGTGAAAAATTATTTCAAAACGGACAAACCAATTAAATCTAGGGAAGGTGTTCTTGTCCCACCACCTAATACTCCTGCCTCATTCATGATGTTTGACCGAGGGTACAATACCTGTGTGTGGTTGGAGAATTGGGTGAAGTACACAAAAGATGACGGAGTATTGGCTTTTCCGTTAGATGGTACTTTCAATGGTAGGATCTTATTTAATTTAAGAACCCGAATGAATGAACTGCATCCCAGACCGAGACTAACGCAGTATGAGGCATTAGAGGAATGGGAGATTGAGGCTTTTGAAAGAGAAAGACCCCGAATGGACAAGGGTTTGACCAAGTGGTACCCTAGGCAGAAACAGGAATCCAGGGATAAAAGGATGAAACAGTGGAGGCAGAGCATGATTGTTGAGGGTCTGTTTCCCATGATGCCGGCATGTCATAACATTGGAGCGGGTGAGAAAAGTACTGAAAAATGTAAGCATTGGGGGGCCCTGGGGGATTCAGATGATGAACTAATAGATGACATCTGTACCAGAAGTCCGCCACCTTACAATGAGGGAACCCGACCTTCCAGTGTAGGAGATGTTCCCCGACGCCACTTCCTAAAGGAAGAAGACAGGTCCCTGGGACTGGGAGGGGGTGGTCAAGTATTGCCCTATCCTGAAAAACCCGAACCGACGGAAACAAGGGATATATATCCCAAAGTGCCCGCGAGCCAGGAAGAAAAATATTCACGTACGAAAATCTTTTTTCCCAGACCCTTGTATGAAAGCGAAGAGAAACCATCGAATTCAGGACTGCCTTTTGTTCAACCTCCATATGGGGAAGAGCGCAGGTCCTTTAATACTGGAACTTTATTCCCGAAACCTAATTATGGGGGAGGACCAAGTGAAACGCATCCTACTGCCCCGAGTTTTACTCCTCCGTTGACCCCACAGATATTACATGACACAACTTTAAGAAGGGTACTAGTGGAAAAGGAGCAAGAGGCTCTAGCTAGACAAAGGACAGAAATAATTCAGAAAATTTCCCAGTTAAATACCAGTCCTGAGGCATTGACTATTCCAGTAACTATTGGACCGGTGGTCCCGTTATACGGAAATAGTCAGGGAAATCCGATTACTCCAGTTATGACCCCAGTCATGGCAACCCCGAGACAGGAACCGATCATCATAGATGATCAGTCCAGTGAGTGCGAGTCTGAAGTTGCGTTCTTGGAATTGCCAAACAAACAGACTGGAAAGGGAATACAGCAGAGGCATAACCCTTTTAATACAAAAGAAATTAAATTAGAGACAGCAACAGGTACTAGGAATGTCTCGCTGGTAACTCCGGATGAAATTGAGAGTTGGAGTCGTGAATTAGAGAAGCAGACTCCGCAAACAAAACCTTTAGACCTCTACAAGCTGAGGGTCGAAATAGAAGAATTAATGGCAGGAAATGTGGGGTTGGATCGATTGAATACCTACTCTGAAGAAGAATTGTCGTTCATATGTAAAAGCTTTACAAGGAACACCAGAGTGCTCCACGAAAAACTGACCGAAACAGCAGTTAGTATGGGGGTAGATATCTCAAAATCCAAGCCCTTACAGAAACCGTACAGAGCAGACTTCTCAGACAAAGATATAGAACACCTGAATGTGGCAGGGAAGAAGTTGCAGATTAAAGAATTAATGGGGGTACTGCAGAAATGGGGAGATGTGGAAAGATGGAGAAGCAGGTGGGCGAAAAAGAGAGAAGAGGTTCGCTCCCGACAAGTGACTCCTGAGTTTGCTTTAAGAGAGGTAGAAAAACCTGAGCAGTTATGCCCCATGCGCGAAGTTCCAGGAGGGAAATATGTGCATGTGCCCTGGTCTAGGCAGGATATTGTGTCCTTCACGAACGATTTTCCAAAATTACGAGAGAAACCAGTTGACTGGTACAGGCAGGTGGAAAGGTTCGTGAAGGTACAGAAATGTCTGTGGAAAGACCTGGATGGGTTTTTCGACATTGTGGTTCCAGTAAATTTATGGACCCAGTGTAAAATAAACATAGACTGGCCGAGTGAGGAGTACCCAAGAAATAAAGAAACAGGGGAGCCATCAAAGGATGTCATGCGAAAATATGAGCAGGTAATTCAGCACTTGAAAGAAAAGGTGCCCGCAAAGGAAACTGATTGGACAAAAATAGATAGAACAACACAGGAAAGGGACGAGACAGTGCACTCCTTCTATGAGAGGTTATTGCAGGTATTTAAAACATACAGTGGTATTGATAACATCGACCTGAAGGATATGACGCACTTTATTTACAGGTTTGTAAATGGTTTAAGACCTGAAATTTGTCAGTGGATAAAAGATAATAAAATCTGTTGGCATACTAAGAAAATGGATGAGGTCCTGCGGTACGCTAAGTACTGCGAGGATGAGATGGCAGAAAAGAAAAAGGCCCTCAAGGAAAAGGTGATGTGGGCTCAGGTGAAGCTCGCAGAACAGCAGGAAAAACAATTGAGTAACATGGTTAAAAATGCTGAGAACAAAGGTCCTGGGGGAGGGGGTGGAGGAAAGCCCCGGCCCAAATTTAGCAGGGAAGAGGCTATGAAAAAATTTCCCTGCCATCAGTGCGGCGAAATTGGACACTGGCGAAACGAGTGTCCCCAATTAGTAGATATTAATGAAAAAACTCCTGATTTAACTCCACAGACGCAGAAAGAAAGACCAAGAAAGACTCAACCCCAGGTAAAAACAGTTCAGGTGCCTCGAGCACCCAAGCAGGTATACAGGGGAAGACAGGCAGAAGATGAAGAGATAGAGGTTTGGGAAAGCGGGGAGAACAGAAATACAGCAACTTCGCAGTATCTGCTGAATGATACCTTCCTTTGTAATGATCAGGACTGACGGGGCCTGAGAGGGGAGGACGAGGAGTGCGTACTTGGCGCTTCCTTGCCGGTAGACCAGTCTGGACCATATATTGAAGGAAAGGTTGACGGAAATGATGTCACCTTTCTGTTGGACACTGGCGCTACCCGTTCTACTGTAAGAACAGTGGACGTTCCAAACCTACCCCTCTCGGGAGAAAATATCCAAGTAGTGGGTGTATCTAATCAATTGATTAGTACTCCTGTTACCGAACCAATGGAGATTTCAATTGGAAATTTTAAACAGATGCATAGATTTGTCGTCTGTGACACCAGTCCAGTGAATCTACTGGGTCGTGATTTGCTGTGCAAAATGAACTGTACCATCTTTTGCACACCAAAAGGTGTTGAAATACAGACCCCAGATGAAGATGGCATTTATAAATTATTGTTACTTAGACCTGACTCAGAAATTAAAAGATTGACCCTGCAGGACTTGCCCCAAGAACTCCAGGAAGCCGTAAAGCCAGAGGTGTGGGATTTCACTGGAAAAGATGTGGGGTTGATGAAAGATGTGGACCCCATACAGATAGCCATCAAGGACAATGCAGTATATCCTAACACTAGGCCCTACCGAATGAATGCTGAAGTGAAAGCAGGTGTCACTCTGGAAATACGAAAATTATTAGAAGGAGACATCATACAGGAAGTGATGAGCAACCCATGCAACTCACCGATTATGGGCATCAAAAAGCCTAGTGGCAAGTATAGGGTAGTGCAGGACCTGAGAAAGGTTAACAAAATTGTAGTTCCTTGCTGCCCTATTGTTCCAAACCCTGCAGTGATATTGTACCAGATTCCTTGGGATGCTGAATGGTTCACTGTGATTGATTTATGTCATGCATTCTTTTCGATACCCCTGCACCCCGACAGCAAATTTCTTTTCTCATTTGCCTTCGAGGGTCACGTGTATTGTTGGAACAGGGTCCCTCAAGGGTATACAGAGAGTCCCTCTATCTTTAATCAGATCTTGAAAAAATGTCTAGAGACTTTGATCTTACCTGGGAACTCTGTGTTAGTGCAGTACATAGACGACCTTCTACTGGCGTCTAAAAGTCACAGGGACTGTGTAGTTGACACCATTGCCCTCCTAAATCATCTGTGTGAAAAAGGGCATAAAGTGGCCCCTGACAAACTACAGTTCTGTGCGAAATCAGTAAAATATCTAGGACACCAGATAGAAAAGGGTGTCAGAAAAGTCACATCAGAAAGAGTGAGAATAATTCAAAAGATGCAGTTGCCCCGTACTCAAAAAGATGTCAGAATGTTCCTGGGGGTATTAGGGTACTGCAGACAGTGGATTCTGGGATTTGCAGCCTTAGCCAGGCCCTTGATAAAAATGACCACGAGAGGAATGCCAGATGTTGTAGAGTGGGACGATGAAAGTCTAATGGCTTTCACAAGACTGAAAAACTGTCTCTGTACGGCCCCTGCGTTGGGAATGCCAGATTATTCCAAAGAGTTTGCCCTATTCTGTGACACTCGCGATAATTGCGCATTGTCAGTCCTGACTCAAGAACATGGCACGACCAGAAGGCCTGTGGCCTATTTCTCTGCCACTTTGGACCCAGTAGCTGCTGGGTTACCAGGCTGTCTGAAAGCAGTAGCTGCTACCTGTGCAAGTTTGGAACAGAGTGAGTCCATTGTCATGGGACATCCTGTGACCGTGTATGTTTCACATGGAGTGGTAATTCTATTGACCAGAACTAAAACACAGTATCTCACCCCTAGTCGGCTGACTAAATACGAGAGGATTCTTGTGGGTGCAGCAAATGTAAGCATTGTTAGGTGCGGTATTCTGAACCCTGCCACCTTACTCCCCGACCCCTTGGAAATAGAAGGTGGGGATGATGATGAACATGATTGTATTGACCTGACAGAGTTCAGTACTAAACCACGCCCAGATATAAAAGAAACGCCATTGCCTGAACATGATAAAGAACTATTTGTGGATGGTTCCTGTCTAAGACATGAACTAGGAGGCTTGAGTGCTGCTTATGCAGTAGTGTCTTTCACAAAAATTGAAGAAGCAGGTTACCTATATAACATCAAGTCTGCACAAGTAGCCGAATTGATAGCCATGATAAAGGCTTGCAAAATTGGGAAGGACTTACGCATAACAGTGTATACTGACAGTCAGTACTGTTATGGAGTTGTGCATGACTTTGGCCAATTATGGCTACAGAGGGAATTCATGACTTCCTCAGGTACTCCCATTCGGAATGCAAAGGTTGTTCATGACCTTTTAGAGGCCATCCAGTTGCCCAAAGAACTGGCAGTGGTAAAATGTGCTGCTCATCAAAGGAGCATGGACAAAGTATCATTGGGAAACGATTATGCTGATCGAGTGGCCCAATGGTGTGCCAAAGATCGGTATATTGTAAATCCAAAACGAGGGGGGCCAGGAACCAGCTGCCAGCTTCAGGTGTTTGAAGAAGTGCCTACGTGGGATGAAGTGAGAGAGTGGCAGGAATCGGCTCCCTGGCAAGAAAGAGAGAAATGGAAGGAGGATGGGTGTAGACCGAGACGTGTGGATGGTGTGATTTTGGGCCCAACTGGTATGCCTGTGTTACCCCGACACTTGCTTGGCACAATGGCAAGATTAATACATGAAGGATCACACATTGGTAGGGATGCCATGATTCTGGTATTTCAACAGACTTGGTACAGTAAAAAGTTCAGGAAGGTAGCAGAGTCCCTCTGCCAGAGGTGCCTGTCATGTCAACAGATGAACCCAGGCAAGAGGACAATGGTTGAACTGAGCAGGATTGGGAGATCAGGGGGTCCCTTTGTAAGGATACAGATTGATTTCATCACCATGCCCCGTTGTGAAGGGAAACGATATGTCCTTGTTATTGTTTGCGTATTTTCAAAATGGGTAGAAGCTTACCCTACTCCTCAAAGTGACGCACTGACAGTAGCGAAGTGTTTACTAAAAGAACTGATACCTAGATTCGGAATACCATACATTATTGAATCAGATAAGGGTGGACATTTCCAGAATGACATACTGGCTGAACTCTGTAAGGCCTTTGGAATAAGGCAGAAACTTCATTGTGCATACCACCCAGAGGCTTCTGGAATAGTGGAACAAGTAAATGGAACTATCAAAAACAGATTAGCAAAACTGACAGATGCTACTGGCATGACCTGGGTGAAGGCCCTGCCTCTGGTCTTAATGGGACTGAGAAGTGTTCCTGACCGCAAGACAGGCCTAAGTCCCCATGAAATCATTATGGGAAGAGTGATGAGACAAGCATGGGTGCCAGGAAGCAAACTGTTGAGTATTACTGATGATTTGGTGCTTGAATACTGCAGAAGATTGGGTGACCAAGTGCGTTCTATCTCTCGCCAGATTGGAGACGACGGCATCCTCAATCCAACGACTCCTCTCCACAGCTTGGTTCCAGGAGACTGGGTCAAAATAAAGAAGCACACTCGATCAAGCTGTCTGGCACCAAGGTGGGGAAAGAAACGCCAAGTAATCCTGGTAACAACCACTGCAGTGAAAGTCGCAGGTGTTCCCCAGTGGATCCACGCTGGACACACCCAGAAGGTATTACCAGACAGAGGATTTGAAGAAGAAGGGCAACCAGCAGAGGACCCTGAAGGAGCCAGACCAGAAACAACTGACAACGAGCAGCCCAGCACCAGTCAGGTTGCAGGAACAGCAGACGTTGGCCCAGGAGTAGTTGACTACGAACTGCCAAGAAACCAGCCTGTGGAAGAGGTCCAGGAAACTGAGCCAGGAGTAGCTGAAGACGAGCTGCCAAGCATATGGCCAGAAGAATGGATACCGATGATTGATCTGACCGAAGATCCTATCAGAACAAGAGAACGACTTAGTGAAGGTAGAGAGTGGACTAGTCAGGAAAAGCAAGGCACAGGCGAAGAACCTCAGCCGCTTGAGATTCACATCAAAACTGAGGAAGGAGAAGGTCAGACAGGGACAGAGCAGGTATTCGATACACCACCGCTAACACCTGATGCAGATAAGGGAGAGACTAGAAATAGAGTGATAGTTCGAGCAGAAGAAAATCAAGAGATTGAAGTGCTTGAACAGGATCAGAGAGGGTTAAAAGAACGGGTTCAGGAAACAGAAACAGAAACAGAGACAATCGAAAGCCAAAAACAAAATATTCCTGAACAAGGCCAGATTAGCAACCAGGCAGAAGAATTTGATGCTAGCCCTGGAACTAGCCAGATAAGGGAAGTAGGGGAAGAAAGTGGAGAAGAATTACCACAAGATAAAGAGAACAAGAGAATAAGAAAAGAAAGTGAAGTCCAAGTACCGACTAAGAGACTAAAGAAAAGAAACAACCTTGAGCCTAGGTTTGTAAAAAGATTGAGACTAAGGATAAAGACAGTGGAAGAAAAACGTGCAGAAGCAAGAAGAAGTGCTCGGATAGCAGAGCAAGAAGAAGACTCTTCCAAAAGAAGGAGTGAACGAATAAAAAGACAAAACAAAAAGTACAAGTCTCCTGAATGGACACTGGTTTTGGAGGAGCTTGAAGATCTTGATATAACTGACGTGAGCGACGGAGAACCCGTCCCAGAGTACTCAGCTGAAGAGGAAGACGAACCACCGTGAATTTGCACAAAGTAAGCTAGTTGTGTAAAAAGCCAAAAAGAGGGGTGAGAACACTCCTTCTGAGCCAAAATGTCTGATTCAACGGTGAATGGTAGACCTAGTTGCAGCCGTTTTAAGACGTGTTGCAAGGTGTGTATATGTAGTGTAGTAGTACTGATAGTTATCTGGATAGGATTAACAATTTTCATTCCCTTTGCTGTAAGTAAAGATACTAACATTGTCCCTACTGAAGTTGTAAATACTGACAATGAGGAGCTAACAACACAGAGTGTAGCACGACATGAAAGAGCTTTGAGACAAACAAAACAGAACTTAGAAGCATCAGATGAGGGAGGACTACATTATCATGGAGTTAAGAACAAGACACACTTAAACGTTTTCGCAAACTTATTAATACACTATGTAGAGACTATGGAAATTGAAGATTGCTATGTCTGCATGAAGCTACCTACTTCTGTGGCTGAAGGCGTGACATACCATCACCTGCCATTGACATATGGAATCTCCTGTAGCATTTTAGCTAGTTTATTTTACAAAAGGGGACCGTTACAGTATTATTATTCTAACAATGACGTGATCTTTTCTGAACTTCCTATACGTGGGAACTTGAATCCTGTACATACCAAAACTGACACCATAAGATATATGGGAGACTACTTTCTGACTATAGGTAACATTGACATAGCAGACGCACACAGAGATAACTTGACTTGTTCTTTGCGTGAGCAGGAAAAGATGTTCCTGAACATGGCAGAGAAAAGGAGAATTAAAATTCAAAAGAAGGCTAATGACGAAAGTCAGAAAAAGCCAAAGTGGGCAGAGAACATGGAAGGCACCTCATCTGGTGGAGCGGGTCCTGCTCTGTTGCTGGATTTTGAAAAGAAAGGCAAGCTATGTCTTCACCGCGAGAAGACTAGCTATTATAATAATGTTTTCATTGGTTCCAGTGAATGCGAACATAATTACAAGGTAATTGGAGGTTGGGGTTTCAAAAATGGGTCAGAGCCTGTGTTTCCTGGAATTTATTATATTTGTGGGGACAAGGCTTATTTCAAATTGCCGGATCACTGGTATGGAAGCTGCTACTTTGGCATTGTCTTCCCGAAAATATACCATGTGAATGGAAAAGCTGGAAGCAATGAAGATACTAATGGCTTAGTGCGTAGTAAAAGAGAAAGTATAGGTGAAATTATGGGTAGTATTTTCAGTGCACTGATACCTGGAGTGGGAGTGGTTCTGAACACTCACAGAATTTGCAAATTGTCTACTATAGTAGATGTGCTGTCTACTGAAACAGCTCATGGATTTCTGCTGGTCAATACCGAAATGGTTGCGATCAGATCAATGGTTTTACAGAATCGACTTGCTCTTGACACCTTATTAGCGAAAGAGGGCGGAGTCTGCCGGATGTTGAAGGCGCAACATTGTTGCACTTATATTCCGGATAAAAGTGTACAGATCAAAAGATATGTGAAAAACATTACTAATTTGGCAAAGGAACTCAAACCACTCGAGGTTGATAGTGCTTGGAAGAGACTGGTAGATGGTCTCTCAAATGTAGGTCATTGGCTTGCTAGCATAGGTAAAAGCTTATTATTCAAAATTCTGATGCCAATTGGTATTATAGGTCTTATTATACTTTCCATTTTCTTATGCTGTAAATGCCGCAAGCGCACCAAAAAGCACGAGGTAAATGCAAGAGGAGTGAAACGAAGTGTGGATGAGATTGAATTAGAGGAAGTGAATGATCAGATATACAAAAAGGTGAAGACTTCTCACCCTGCTAAAACTGAGAGAGAAAAGTTAGAACGGCTGCTGGAAGAAATAGAACTTTATAAAGTATGAAAGAAAGTTGGCATCTGGTTCCATTATAATTTGTGATGATAGTAAATATCATCAAAGAGGGGATTGATGAAGCAAAGCTTCGCATATTTTGCGGCTTGCCGAAGTCAAGAACCTCGTTTATGTGTAATAAGGTAACAAAGCGTATGTTTTACTAACATTTATTTCGTTTAGGCAAAGTTCCCGAAGCTTGCCTATGTGTATTTCTAATGAATTTAATCCGTGTCCTTTAATATGGCCGCCGCTTGTATTTTAGTTACTGCGCATGCGTCAGCCACACTCACGTGTCCTGACGCGTCTGCAGAAGTGGAGGGAAAGTTATGCGCATGCGTAATTCATAGCTGTGCTTATCATGTGGTACTGCTCGTGCCACTGCTCTTTGTGATTGTGTCAATGTAGCTAACATTTAATGCCATAGTTTTATTTCTTGATGATGAGTTAAAAGTACAAACCCTATGATGTATTTTCATAATGACATTATTATGTATTAACTTGTTTTCGCTTACTTTTCATGTACCGCGGGGAATGGGGGTCCAAACTGACGGGGAGCCATATTGACGGTCTCTTCTGCGCATGACCAGGGAGCATTGAAAGGTGGCCACTTTGGACAGTGGAACTCAGCCAGCTGGCAGCCACAGTCAAGATGCGCCTGGGAAAGCCACCTCTGCGCTACGAGAACGGCGAATGTTGCTCCTCATGTGTTACAATGTTAATTTTCTGCACAGTTCTCATGAGAACCCCAAACCTGCTAGGCGGTACCCAAATATGTTAATGAAGGCTTCAAGTCTTGTATTGTGATTGGTGTGTTACCCAAATCCTACCTTAGGACCAATCGAAATTGAGGGATTCTGACACTTTGCAACATTGGGGGGTGGTTCACTGTCCCCAAACTGTATATCTACCCTGGGTTCACCTAGTGAACCGTCCGACTTGTCTGGTTTAGCTGACCTGTCACTGACCCAACGCACTCAATAGGTGACTGAAGATACAGAGCGCTGCGAAGCACTCTGTCCGAATTTGACCATAGACTGAGGTTCTACTGAGCCTTAAAGTGCTGGCAAAAGCACTTAGCTGGGAGTTCGCTGACCCAATCGGGGTCTTGATCGATAGCTGCAGAGCGGGTGGAGCGCAGGCGTTGCTTCCGAACTGTGGGTTCCGGTCCTGTCCTGAAGAGGGTCCTGTCCTGAGGGTTTGCTGTCCTGTCCTGAGGGTCCTGTCCTGATTCCTATTCCGAGGGTATCCTGTCCTGTCCTGGGTGTCCATTCTGCACCTGCTGTCCTTTGAGGGGTATCCTTCCTTGAGGGTTTCCTGTCCTTAACTGACCCGTGGCCAGGGTTTGGTTTCCACACCTTTCTAGGTAAATATTGCTCTGAACCTCTTGAAATTCTTGCACCTTCTGAATTTCTAACTTTTGCTTTAATAAAGTTCAACATTGCATATGTGATATTTTCCATGCCTTTCTGCAACTATTGAAGGTCATTTATATTTTTCCATAAGTTTATTCCTATGTCTTCTCATTTGTTAGAAATTATATTTTGCATAGCAGTGTGTCATTTCCTGATATGGTCTAGAACTTCATTGCCTAGATTGTTCAAAGGCCCATTCACCTTAAGTGAAGCGTGTTATTCATTATAAGCTCTCCTATAGTCACCCACACTTAGGCTATCCCTGTTTAGATAATACTGAATTGCATAGTATCTTTTCTCGTTACATTTTATTAGTACTTTGATGATTACTCTGTCATTATTTCTTTATGCCTATGTGATTTACGTTATCTTGGTTATTGATTGCCTTGTTTTATTGTACCTCATGCAAGAAAATAATGAACTTTAGATAAACATTTTAAAACTTCCAGTTGTCCGTGGTCATTTAAACAGTATTTGAATGTTATTGGTTGGGTTTGTATTTTGCTGCCTTTCTTTTACAGCTAGCTCCCTGATTCATTGTGGTCATTAGGCACCCGCATTGGTGGATGGTAAGTCGGGTGCACCGAAAATTGGTAGCAGGGAACACACACACACAACTTGGTAGAGCTCGTGAAGTCACCTGATCGATGTATATGGTGATTTGAAAAGTATATGGGCCCTGAAGCCGGAAACGGCGAAAACTATTGGTCGGGTGGCCTCGCGCGCTCTATCAACATCACTGATGACATCACTGATGACATCTCAAATGACATCACTGATGACATCACTGATGACATCTCATTTGACATCAATGACCACATCACTGATGATATCATTCATGTGACAATACAATGCATCTCCTCACATTTTAATATAACCTCTGTTTCACCCAGTGTTAAATACAGAGTATAATTTTTGAAACCATTGACACACCAATACTAGTTACTACATACGTACTCACTGATTCCTACGTCTACACACACATTCACTCATTCACCCATACAATCATTCATACATACAATCACTCATCTTTACAACACTATCATATGCACTCATACACCTATACAGACACTCACACTCTGCCACTCATCCATGGAGTTACTCACACACCTAGTCAGTCCTGTAAAGAATCAATCACACTTCCATTTTCTTGTCTATACAGTTAAACATAGAGCACCTTACATTTTCAAACATATAGTAACACATACTTACTTTCTTATACAATCATTGATACAAGTACACATTGATCTGCACAGAGTCACACACCTCCCAGCCAGCCACACACACACTCAGTCTCCCATACAAATACTTGGACAATCAATCAATAACCCATATAGTTAATCATATAGCTACTGATCAACACATGCAGTAGTTTACAGAACAACAGACATAATGATGCACAAATTAAGACAGTTTAGTCACTAACCCATGCACTCAGTGAGACACATTTAATCACTCACTCATACATTCAGTCATGCACCTACTAAATCCTTCGTCCAGACAGTTATACATCTACTCATTCTTCAATATCTAAAACATATTTAAACTTTACAGAAACACACAGTCACTGGATGATGTCATCAGTGATGTCATCAGTGATGTCATTTGAGATGTCATCAGTGATGTCATCAGTGATGTCACTGACCATGTCATGAATGATGTAATATGTGACATGATCAGCAGTGGATTGCGGGTGCGCGATATATAGTTAGTGCAACTAACTATATATGGAATTTCAATGGTTTTGTGTGAGTAAAATAAGGTTTTTTAAATGCTAATTCCTAACTATATATGGTCTATAACCTATGGTTTTTTCAGTGAATTTTCAAGGTTTTGTAAATGCTAATTCCTAACTATATATGGTCTATAACCTATGGTTTTTTCAGTGAATATATATATATATATACATACATACACACATATATATACACAAATAATCAATAAAATCTACAATCATCATAATACTGGTCCCTTGCACTTTAAAGAGAATTAAATATGTGATAATACATATTGTAAGCCAATAGTCTTCTTGGATTTGGCCACGGTGATGGTGGTTCAACCACAAAATTACCTCCACTGCAGTCAACAAACACATTGTTAACCCTGGCATCTCTGTTGGGAGCGTGACTCGGAAGGAGACCCTCAAACTAGTCGCAGATCTACGCTGTTTTAATCTAATTTGTAAATATCAAAAGATTAGGGTCAGGATATGGAAACTGAGGCTTATAGGGACCCTTCATATAGTACAAGAGGTGCTGTGCTTCACTGTATCAATAATATCTTCTAAAGGCAATGGAAATGAGAACCACAGAGCAAAGACACATCAGCAGTCATGAAGGACATGATAAAAAATCTATATAAATGAAAATGTAAATGTTCGTTATTTCAAAATCGTAAATCTCAGAAAATTCTTCACCGATTGCTTTGAAATTTTGACACAACGTTGGATTCGTATACGTGCCTGTTTTTATATACACAACCTTGGATTCGACTACGCGTGGGTCGAATAAGCGCGCGTTTTTAATCGAAAGCCCGAACAGACACATAAAAATGTCAATGTTCGTTTGCTCAAAATCTTAAATCTCCAAAAGTTCTTCACCGATTGCTTTGAAATTTTGACACAACAATGGATTTGATTAAGCGCATGTTTGTATATACACAACGTTTGATTGGATACGCGCGTGTCCAATACGTGCATGTTTTTAATTGAAAGTCCGAAGAGACCGTATCGATTTGGTTGCTGCGCGACAACTACAAGGGACGCATAGATACAATAGTCTACATATATTAGGATGGGCAGTTGGTGTCAGGATGGCAGACCGGGAAGTGGGTGGAGGGAGGGGGAGGAGTTGGTTGACTTTGCAACATTAGCGCGTGTTTATATATACACAACGTTGGATTCGAATAAACGTGTACAATATGCGCGTGTTTTTAATCGAAAGGCCGGACAGACCCTATCGATTTGCTTGCTGAGCCACAACTACAAGGGACGCAAACAGACAATAGTCACAAAAACATATTGTATACCCACAAGCATTGTGAAATTAAACATATTAGAAATGTGCGCTTACTCTTTTCTTTCTCTTCCATTTAACCAGACTGATCCACAGCAACGCGTGGCCAGGTACAGCTAGTTAATAAATAAAAAAGACTAGGCTGGGTGCATTAAGGGTCATCTTAAACACATGGGGACAATATAGCCGCCCCCTCCATTCTGCCTTACACAAAATCAAGCAACAGTCCTTATGACTACCCCGCCCCACGTCCCTCCAATCTCCCACAGCTCAACACACTTAGATTACTAAGAGAGCTCACCAGGACAGAACAACCTTTTAAAAATTATTCTGCAGTGTCCACCTTGAGGAACTACTCATTAGCAGAGGATTCCGGGAATTATGTCGCTTCTGATGTTGGAATCATGGGAGCTTCAGCATCACAATCCCTAGCTAATTTTTATTGAAGAGGTCCTTCTATTCTCATATTTTGATAGAATTATTTTAGCCTGTTTAAAAAAGAGGTGACTATAGAATAATGCCAAAGATTCCCTAACTGTGTGGTACAATGTAATCATCTCAAAGGCATACAGCGAACCAAATCCACCACACAGTTTGTGGATATATGGGAGCGGTTTCTCCTACAAGGTTGTAAAGATGGACTTTGCTTGGGGAACCTTTATAAAAATCAGAAACATCCTTTATTTCAGTGTAAAGGCCAAAGCTACGTACTAAGAACCGAATCTGCTTGTCATCAGTACTGGCACCAGCAATGCAATGTGCAGACTGCAACAAAGAAGACAACATTAAAAGTCTGAAAACGCAAGAGACCCTCAGTGAAACGGCAGCTGTCAAAGATAACCAGCCTCAGTCAAATGGCAGCTGTCATTTATTATAGGTGCTCATTCGAACACATGCAAATTAGCTCAGAATATCAAGTGTTACATCTCTGAATAGAGACAGCATTCATACACACATCCAAGTTCTACCACGTAAATGTTATATTAGAGCAAGACGTTAGCAGGGTGCCCACCAGAGCTTTTGCAGAAAAGATGGAGAGTAACTTACGGTAATGAGGTTACCACCAATCATTTTTGCATCTCTTCACCACCATCCTTTACCTGAGTGTCATCAGTGGTGGTATTACTGTAAGATTTTGCAATACGTATTGCTGCTGTATAAATACAGTGGTTTACAAAAAATATCTGGTAACCCTTACACCGAGACTTTTCACCACCCAGTGCATTTCTTTTGCCTATAAAATGAGGGTTTAGGAAGGCACAAGCACGAAAAACAATATAATTAATTCCAGATATCAACAACCAAGTCTGCACCGCGTTAAAAACACAAACAAAAAAAAACCACAATTTTGTAAGAATTCCCGCCTGCTTCTTGTTGATCTCCAAACATTGTGCGTTTTTTTGCATCCCGCTTTTGACCTTAACTCTAGCCCTTGGGGCTAATTTTCACAGTCTCCCACTGCAGTATTCTGTTTCACAGGATCAACTCTACACTTCCAGAATTAGTGTGGTCTAACACAGGTTAGGTGGTGACCTTGAGCGTGGTGACGGATTCAGGCTTACGGTTGCCCACCACCCCCAAACACACCAGGGATCATATGTTAGATAGGGTGCACTTTTCATGTGTGCGCCACAGCGCACCTTAAAGCAGGTGAGCCGGGTGCAAACATGGAAAGTGTGCCCTATCAGTTAGAATTTGCTGCCCTCAGTGCAGCGCATTCAAGAGAAATACAGAGCAGCTGTTTAAAAGTTGTTCCGTGTTTCTCTGTGCAGGTGGCAACACCCCTGCACTTTCAAAAGAGATTACAGATCCTCTTGCAGGCGAGTGCAGTCGGGTGCAGTGAGTGACTGCATCTGCTCACAAAGGGATGTCTTTCATCACTTTAGCGGGCTGCATTTAGAAGGCGCACTCATAGTGCATCACCTTTTGCGGTGCACTGAAGGTGGGCCTTCTAAAGGCATGTTTGTCTATGCGCCTATCTCAGCAAAGCGGCGCTGACGAAGAGACAGTGATTCCCTTATTTTCATAGGGCCACGCCCCCATACAAATAAGGGAGCACTTTCTAAAGATAGCGCTGGAGTTGTATGTGCGCCAGCGCTATCTGCATTACAAAAGGGTCCGCACGAGCATCCTGCGGCCCCTTTTGTAATACCAAAGTGCCCTGGGGCCACATAAATAGGCACAAATTCCCGTTGCACCCCTGGGGCACTTGAATAATGCAGCCCCGGGTGCTCTGGCAGAAACTGAACAGAACTATTAAGCATATTGGGGGATTAAAAAGGACCCTTGGGTATGACCAGTTAGCAAAGTTTTCACAAAAGCCAGACTATCCAAAGGTGCGAACAGAGAATCGATCACAAAGGCTAAAAGCTGCTGACATAATACGCTGGAGGAATGATGTGGTTTGACCATGGTCCAGTGTTTCCAGAATCCTGCTCTGGGCATCTCTCAATGCCGTCAAAGGTCATGAACTGAATATCCCCATGGAGCTCACACTGCTGAGTAAGTCGGATGCAGGTGAAAGGTCACTTTTAGACGCTTCAGCAGAAATCGGATCCTTAAAATGGGCCAATAAATTAACCACTGATGAGGATCAAGATTATTTTTTTGCATCGGTTGGGCTATCCATCGTTATGTTGGCTTATCGGGGATGGCGTCATCGAATTCTCTGAATACTGCTGGTGTTAGCATAGTGATCAGCAGGGTAGGAAGTGGCCTTTAATATGCAAATAATTAGAGCCCTTGAGGAGACCGGTGTGAATTTCCAGAACACTGGCCTGTGTCCATTCTGGAGGGAGGGAAATCCTATATGCTCTTTGCCATCGATACCCGAACACATCCCAGCATTTAAGATCACTGTTCAAGCTGTAGTTTCTTTGAATATTAAGGGTGTTGTAAACCTGGTTGCTGTCAGTCATTGCCTTCTTTAGAGCCCGCCACGTCAGTGGGGCTAGGCTCTTTTCTGCTTCATTGAGCAGCAAAGCAAGTGGTTCCACTATCATTTGAATATAACTTGCAATTGAGATTGGGGCTCAGCGCTGCTGGCTTTACAAGTGGTCCAAGGCTTCCCGCTGACCAGTACCAACGCACTGATTTATTAGGTTTCCGATAATATAGGATATGGGGCACTAGTGCAAGCAGAGTATGTTAACAGCACATTCATTTTATTCCACTAAAGAGAGCTATAGACATTTGAGAGACATGTTAGTCTTTATATGTCAACCAAGTGTATGCCCTTTGTTAAGGGCGCTACACTTCATACGCTTGTACAAACTAATACTGGCTAGTTGTTCTACAAACTAATATCTAGGGAACATGTACCATATATAAATATCTCTTAAGCCGATTCTCATATAGGCTATTTATAAGGCAGAATGCCTTCTTCACACAGTGGTCAATGGCTACTGGAATGGTAAATGAAACAGATATCGAGGTTAAGCTCAGAAATACTCAAAAACTGCAATCAGCAAACAGCAATTTACTTTAATCAATGTATCAGCTAGGCAATGGTTACATATTTTAATCACTGTTTTTAATGCCCAAAACTGTTTGATACAACATTATATTGTGTTTCTATTAATACCTGAGCACAAAAGGAATCAGAAGTCACAATCCTGTTGTCAAGCAGGAGCCCCCCAAACTGCTATGGGTCTATGCCTAACAGACTGTGGGGAACAGACCAGGCAAAATGCATTTTGTGTCTAATGAGCTATTAAGGAGCATGCTAATAAAAGCATTATCTGCTGTAAAAATGTTTTGTAAGAGAATGTGTGGTCCCAAAGCACAGGATAGGCCAGACAAACTAATTCCCTTTACTGGTATACACACCACTATGCTGTGAAATGCTCTCAGCGGGATTTCCTATAAGTGCAATTGGAACTCAAGATGGCCTCATTATGAGATGCCCTGTAATTGGAGGTTGAGATATCAGGACCATAGTTAAAGATTTTTGCTGATATCTCCTACCTACCAAATACATAGCGTTCGGTCCCAAAATCAGGGAAAGTATGTGGGAGCAATATTTACCGGGTCCAATGCTGTATGTTTTAATTGATTCCGTACACATTTGCTTTCATTGGGTGTATTTCAGCACCCTTACCATATTACATCGGAACGTGTGTGATGTGTGGTTAGATTTCAACACTACCCTTAATATTTTACCATTAAGGAGGCTTAGCAATAGACAATCTCAATTAACCTTCCAAGCCTTCAATTCCCCTTTTAAACAATATCAGTCACCCCTAAGATAGGCCCTAAGTAACCCTAAGGGCAGGGTACCATGTAAGTAAAAGGTAGGACACGTACCTTTATGTTTTGCATGTCCTGGTAGTTATAAAAAGCCTATTTTGTTTTTCACTACTGCGAGGATTACCCCTCTCATAGACCAGCTTTGGGAATTCCTTAATGTACTTTTAAGCTGTCCTGATCAGAGAGGAGTAGCTTTCTCATGTTTGATATGTTTGGAAAGAGAATGATAAATCCTCCTTACCAGTGAAGTTGGAGTTAACCATACTGTTTTAGAAATTACACTTTTAGACATGGATATCTCTCTGTACCTACTGCTCTTTGTGCCAGACAGCCTGTCTCCAATACATGTCTGCTGTGAGTGACAACTACACTTTGTGCATTCTCCCTAGACAGCCACAAACACAGGAAGGTGAGGCTCAACTGCATTCATCTGCATTCTAATGGGTATTCCTGGGCAAGGAGGAATGGGGGGCTGACACACTTCAATAGGTAGTGTCCTGTCCACACACAAAACACTGATTTTTCCCCAACAGGTTGACTGGAAGGCAGGGCTTGGTTGAAAAGGATCCTTGTGCACTTCAGAGAGATCTTTGAAAGTCAGCCCCTACATCGAAGGCATTGTTGGGTATAAGTACTGGGTCTCTGACCCCCTAAAATCAGACAGTTCTGGATGTAGAACGGAACCTCTGTCAGAAGGACTGCTGTGCTGCTTTAAGGACTTAACTAGACTGCTTTTCTGGAAGGACTGCTTTTTTGCTTGTTGCCCTGCTACCTGCTGCTCCCTGACTCTGCTGAAAGAACTCACCTTCCCTCCAATGATCAGCACGGGCTCGCTGGCTTGCCTTCGGTTTTGTGATGACTTAGGGACACAAAAGAATTCCTCTTCTGCTGGTGCTGTTGGAGTCTGCTTTCTGTGAGTCCTACCTGTGCCTAAGGTGTCCCTTCCAAACTCTGGGCCTGTGTTCTGCAGCTATTTTAATCAGAAACGGATACATTGCGTCGACTGCATGAGAAATTCCACCACTTCACCCTTCGAGCCGATGCAGAGTCTGCCCGGTGACAGAGAATGTGTGGTCCCAAAGCACAGAATAGGCCAGACAAACTAATTCCCTTCACTGGTATACACACCACTATGCTGTGAAACAGTCTGCGTGGCTCGATGACGATGCTCTCCGTGGCTCAAAAAGGTAATTACATTCACTTCAACAGTGCTCGACAATGACGCGGGACCCTCTTGGCGAGATTCGGCGATGACGCAGTATACTCTACACGTCAACCAAAGCTTTATCTGAGGTATTTCTTCAGCGAGACCTTGCTGGGTCCTCTAACTGGCCTGCCGTTGATCAGCGTCAGCCTGATCTAATGGATTTGCACCTGTCTCTCACAACCTCAAGTAATCTTTTGACCGCTAATGACTTCTAAGCACTATTTTTGATTTCATCTTTGAAACTTCATATCTTGACTGCTACTGATTGAATTTTTGTCGTTTTGGTATTATTTTGCTCACACAAATATTCTCTATTTTTCTAAATCTGTGTGGAGTCTTTTTTTGGTGTATTCATTGTGTTATTCTGTGTGTGTTGCACAAATACTTAACACATTACCTCTTTAGATAAGCCTGATTCCTCCATGCCAAACTACCAGAGGGTGAGCACAGGTTACCTTTTAGTGTGTATCTAGCTTACCCGGACTAGAGTGATGGGTCCTGCCTGGCCTTGGTGCATACCTCAGCCAACCTGGAAACCCATTTCTAATGCTCGGTTTATGTCCCTAATTAAACGTACAATGCCTAACTGATAACATAAGCTAAATCTAGTTTTCTTCCTAAAGTACAACTGGTAATATCGAATGTAAT
Source organism: Lissotriton helveticus (assembly GCF_964261635.1). Classification (NCBI taxonomy): domain Eukaryota; kingdom Metazoa; phylum Chordata; class Amphibia; order Caudata; family Salamandridae; genus Lissotriton; species Lissotriton helveticus. The sequence continues at coordinate 1,062,017,727 of NC_136070.1, read as the reverse complement.
ACTATTTCTAAGTCAGGCAACTGTAGATGCATCTTTTTGATATAAATTTAATCCAGCTTAAAGATACGTGAATTAGAACAGGTATGACCGACAACGCTGTGGGCATGGCTACAAGATTACACCTCTGGATCTTTCTGGTAGTCTGCCTTTATGAAACTCTAGATACCTAAGGTACAAATGCCTGAGACCAAACAAGCACTGTTCTGTGCTGAATATTAAATGATACACCATATGAACGTTCTAAACATATACACCAAACTTCTTAAGGGTCTCCTAAACATCCATAGTGTTTCATGCCATTCAAAAGTCATTTACAAACAAAATTGTGTGTCACAAGGTCTAGAGTCAGAATTGTGCAGTGTTAGGTGGTCTCTGTGCTCTAAAATTGTGGATGGCTTCAAAAGGTTATATAGAAACGCAGACTGTAATTGGAATGCTAGTGTATAGCTTAAACTGGCTTTTAAATAAACAGGAACACATACAGGAGACTTTGACATTAGAGAGAGGATGTTGTCTCTGCGATGTAAAATAATTTGCTGTGCAACGAGACTTAATGATATGTGGACGTTGTTGTACTTCTGGACCTCTGTGCATCATTTGAAAGGACTGACCACAAAGATCTCCTTAATAGTCCAACTTTGGTCATCCCAGAGGACTCCAGTGGTGGGAAAGGGTGATGGCAAAAGGGGTGGGGTATTAGGCAGTTAAGTAATTTTTAATTGATCACAACATGAAACAGTAACTGTTGGACATGTTCTAACTATCACAGAAGACAACCTCATCTAAATTTTCCTAATAGTTTTCCCGATGTGATTAGTATAAGAGAGCCCAACTCTTTGTTCTTCTGTACCAAAAGAATGATTATTTCCGTTGTTATACAGATGAAATGAAATTATACTTGCAGGTATACAGAGACATAGCATCATTGAAATAACTGACCCAGGGTTCAGACACAAGAATTGGATGGAAACAGTCCAGCAGGCTTTAGGTTCATACATGAAAAACGAAGCTATTTTTATCTGATCTGAGGAAAGGTCTGTCTAACAAGGGATATATTTCATGGCTTCATTTTGAGCACATATTCTAATGGTGGCTTATTCAAATACTTTTGACCTCAATATGGATACAAATAATAGCAAGGAGCATCAAGCAGATTGTCCATCCATAAACATTTATAAGGCGTTCAGATACCACCAACGGCGTTGTCCCAGCGCTAAAGTAGCAGCGTAGTCAGACAAAGGGAAATGGGCCAGCTAGGGCAAATCAAACAGCCATGTTTTCAATGCCTTCCTGAAAGTGGATTCCGATTCTGCTTTGCGCAGGTGATCAGGCATAGAATTCCAAAGAGCGGCCATTCTTATTAAGAAGGCTCGCCTAACAATCCTGGCTTTGGCAAAGTGAGGAGTGTGAAGACGCATCTGAGAGTTGGATCGCAAGTTCCTGGCCTCGTGATATTTGATATTTCTGAAATCTCTGTTTCAAGTATCCTGTATCACTTGAGGCTCTATAGGTAAGAGACAGTGCCTTAAATACGATTCTCCTTTTCACTGGGAGCCAGTGAAGGCTGCGCAAATGAGGAGAAATGTGATGTCGGAGGGGCACAATTCTGATGAACCTCTCTGTAGCGTTCTGGAAAGTCTACAATCCCTCAGTGAGGTAAGCAGGGAGACCCAGGTACAAGCTGTTTGCATAGTTCAGCTGAGATGTAATAAGGGCATGGACTATTGTAGCCCGACAGTCCATTTGCAGCAGGTGGAGGAATCTTCGCAAGGCTTTAAGTTTCCAAAAACAAGCTCTGGAGACTTGACCAATCTGGGCCTTGCCCGACAGTTTAGAATCGAATTTAAAGCCTACATTTCTGACAGAGATTACAGGGATGGGAGGGGGTTTCATCTGCCCCGGCCACGAGAGATCTGCCCATGGGTGTGAAGGCTGATTAAAGAACATCACCTCCGTTTTGTCAGCATTTCATTTCAGGCAATGGTCTGTCATCCAGGAGGCAATCTTGGTGAGGGAAGGCCTGAAGCTGTCAAATGCAGCCTTTGCAGTGTCTTTGAATGAGAACACGAGCTCCGTATCATCAGCGTATGAGAACATTCTCACTCCACAGTGTTCCACTACAGATGCCAAAGGAGCAAGATAAACATTGAACAGGATGGGGCTCAGCGCCGAGCCCTGAGGTACTCCATACCATGGGTCAGGAAGAGGAGACTTGAGGGCGCAGAAAGACCTGCTCCGTAAATTCAGAAATGAGTGGAACCAGTTCAAGATAGTCCCCGAGATACCCAGCTGTGCCAGTCGGTCTAAAAGGATCAAATGAGAGACCGTATCAAAGGCTACGGACAAGTTCAACAGCACAAGCATGGCACAGCTACCTGGGTCAAGGGATTCTCTGATGGTTTCCGACACTTCCAGCAGAGCAGTCTCAGTACTGTTGCCCATCCTTAAGCCCGCTTGGAGTCATAAATACTTTTTAAAATTGAGATGGAGGCTTCCTTTGTAAAACAAAACAAACCAAGCCACTTGGGCTCAGAATGCACCCAGGATTGATTTGTAGTAGAGAAAAGCCATGTTTAAGAGGTCAAGAGAGCTTAATGCTGGTTCCTTGTTTCACAAAACATTTTATTTAAGTGGGCTTGCATAAATAATGAAGGCCCTCGATTAACATCCCATGTTTACTGTGATGCAAAACCATTGCATATCTACCCTGCCCCAAGGACTCCACTCTGCTGATGAACAACTGCCCTCATCACCAATCTCTCAGGTGCAGCAAAAATCTGAGTGAAGCATTGACATTCATGCTGTCACAGCCTCAAACAAACTCCCTTGGTCACCCCTAGAGCATATACTTTACTTTCTTAATAGCACAATGTTAATTGCTTGCACAGTGACATATGCAAGTAGTGTGACCAATGCGTGGCCATCAATCACATCCTGCTTAATGTATATATTCTTGTGCTATGACATCCTTTGGTCAGCATGCTTTTCTGATATATATGTATAACAGGCCGAATTTAGGAAAGAAACCAGGGTATATAACCTCTTTCTACCATCAATTTCAATGTCTCTGCCATGTGGGTTGGGCTAAATTAAACCCACTCCCCTTGTTAAGATTGAAAAATTATTAATTCAGCCTATTGAGTATTAGACAATGGTTATTAAGATGGACGGTGTGGTAACGTTTTCTTTCTTTCAGTTACTCATTCTGAAATGAGTGTCTTTTTATATGAATATTGCACCCTACGAACATAGCATCTGTATTTAAATCTGATGAGGGCATTATCACGAGATTGGCTGCCCTCCTGCAGCACCACCACAGCAGCATTTGCAGGAGGACCGCCAAGCCCGTGGTGCACTCGCCCGCCAGATTCAGAGTGGAATTCAGGGCAGATGGGTGGTACTGCAGCGGTCTCATGGCCGCTGCTGTGTTAGGCTCATAGGAGAGCCTTAACAGCAGCGGCCACTGTGACAGTGCCTGCAGTACATTCCTGCATGGTGTGGCATGGACCATGCCATGCATGCCACACTCTGCAGGAAACTGGGGCATAACATGTGCCCCCCTCCATATGCACTCCCAGGCCCAGAAGCAGTAGGGGGCCCTGTTATCTCCACCACCCTTTTCATGGCAGGCTCACAGTCATGAAATGGGCGGTGGTAACTCACCTCAGAATATGCTAGGAGGAGCCTCAGTGCACCGCCAGCATATTCCTGCCCCTTTCTGCTGCACCACTGCCACTGGATCTTGGATGGTGGCCGAGATGGCGGTGCAGTGGCGGTCCGACCAACGTATTCGAAATACAGCAGGCGGACCCGCAGTGGTCAGACCGCCACCGCAAGTACGGCAGTCCAAGAACCAACATACTCATAGTAAGGCCCTAACTCTTTATGTGGATCTCTTCAGTCATGTTTGTAGCGGTACTGCATTTCTTCTTGTCTGTTTTAAACCCGTTTCTTGGCCCTCTCTCTCTCTCTATGTTTAGATTCAGATTACGACAAGATGAAAGGGGAGGTAGAGTTATCTCTGTACAAAATTCTAAACTCTGGTACAGCCTGTAGAAAGAACTAAGAGCCTTATTACATCCTAATGCATTCATAGTTATCCGGATGAGATATCTCCCACGTTTGTGACAGAGTACCCATCTGCCAAACTCTATATCAGGACCTAAAACTGATTTATAATTGTAATTCTTTAAGCTTCAGTGTAGTGAGAATCTGGATTTTGTTAAAGGTAAAGCTATTAGCATAGGCATAGTGTATTTTATGTTCTTATCTGCAGTACTTTAAAGACCTCTCAGGACCATTTTGCCTGATCAAATGTGAGCCTTTACCTAAAAGAAGTGCACTTTAGTGCTTCGGCTGGAGGGCTAATTCTTTGCCAATACCTTTTTCTTTTTTTTCTTACATATGTTTTCCTTTCATTCTTCTGTGTTTAAGCAATATCTTCAGGTTACCATTTCTCTGCACCAAGAAGAATCATAACATTTTTTTTGTTATGTGCATGAAAACTAAAAAGGCTTTCCATACATGTTCTACTCAACACTTGCCTGCTATGATTTATCGTACTGTTCTATCAACGTTTTATGCATCAATTTGGTCAAATGAACTTCCATCACCTTTCTAAAACTCTAGTTATCTTTGCATTGATTCAGCTGAGGGCATTTTAAGAAAAGCACCTTAAATTGTGGCTATCTGAGAATAAAACTAAAACCGCTATGCATTACTTAATATAAGCATGGTGTGAATTTTGAGCTAATGACACATTTGAGCTTCTGACATTGTTTTAAAAAATTCTGTGGCATATCTATAATTATGGTATTCACTGCACTGCCCACAGGAATAGTCATGCACATAGCATATTAACTGCATGGAAAGAACTTCTGAAAGTTTGTAAAGTTTTTGCTCTTAGTGCCACGCAGAAAAACTCGGTACAAAAGGGGGTGGTGATGGACGGAGCATCTGAACCAATCAAACACTCACACCCATTCAAGAGATCTGGGTTTGATCCATCACCGTTCTTTAGCCCACTAGCCACTCCAGTTTAGACATGGCTATATGCAAATCAGTCTGGCCCTGTGCCTCATGGGAACAGTCCAGCCCAAACTGCCAAGCCATGCCTTCCCTGGACCGGAAACAAGCTTCCGAGGACCGGTTTCTGGGATTCCAGCCGTCTTCAGCCCGGCTTGCTTGAATCCAGTGGCAAAGTGAGCAAGGGAAACTCTGCAGAACGTAAACCTACAGAGAACTATTTGTGCTCCCGTTTGGTGTTTTGATTACAATTAAAATAATCTCATTAAATCATGCAAATTATCTCGCAAACTGGAAAAGAAATTACACATCGTTACGTCAGAATACACTTTTTCTCAATTTAAAGCGCAGTCTGTTACAAAAATGAGAAAAAAATTACGCTGTTGGCACATTTTGTTTCTCAAATAAATTAAGATGAAAGTGTATCATCAGCATCAGCACTGTTGCCCTTATTTCCTCTGGTCAACAGCATGATGGAAAAATGCATTACATCAATCTTCACTATGACAGGCTTAGCAGCAGTTAATTAAATGTAATTTAAAGCCTAGACGCCCTCCTCCAGAGCACCTCATTTCGGTCAAGGAGTATGGTTTCTAAAGAAAAAGTTCTACTCCACACGGTGAGGCAGTCTATTAAATATTTAAACCCGTTGTTTTCCATAGATGCCAATGCACAACAGTCATAAAACCGAAAAACAACTATCCGGATATGTGCCTTCCTTCACCACCACCATTGGTCTTGCTGTCCCATCAACCAATCAATAAAAACATTGTTCTGGGTCACTACCCACCACCATTGGTAGCAGAACCCTCTTGAATTACAACCTCCCCTACCTAAATATTTTAAAATGAGTACTGGCAAAACCAGTAGGTCTAGTCTATGCAAGAGCTATTGGCTTTGTGATGTGTTTTAGCCATGTTATACACCAGCGTGGCTGCTGTTCAGCATGGCTAAAAGTTAGTGTCTTAGAGGAGGGTCGAGGGGAGTGCAGTTTCGTGGAGTGTAGTGGTGAAGAGTGGAGTAGTCTGTTGTGGAGTGGTGTAGAGTGGAGGTAAGAGGATGGGTGAGCAGACGTAATGGGCAGGTGGAAAGAAGCAACATGGACGGGGATGGCAACATAGGCCGTTTACCGGAAAGAGGAGGAAGTCACATTTGTTTTAAAAACTAAGCGGGAGAGCGAGGCTTAATAGCCTGATAAAGAGTTAGGCAAGGAGAGTGGAGGCTGAGAAGAACAAAAAAGAAGAGAGAGAGAGAGAGAGAGAAGGTGTGTGATAAGAGAAAGAGACAATGGTGATTGATGATAGAAGAAGAAAGACAAGCATTGGCAAAGCCAATAAGTCTCACCTATGCAAGAGCTTGTCTTTGGCAATGTGTTTTACCCATTATGTACACCAGTGTGGCTGCTGTTTAGCACAACTAAAAATGTGTGGCGTAGAGTAGTGTGGGGCAGATTGGAGTGGGGTAGATTGGAGTGTGGTAGTTGGGCTAGAGTGGAATGGGGTAGGATGGGCTAGAGTGAAGAGGGGCAGATTGGCATAGAGTTGAGTGGTGGTAGAGTGGAAAGGGGTGGATTGGGGTAGACTGAGGTGTGTTGAGCCGGGTAGATTGGAGTGGGAGTTGGTTAGATCAGTGGGTTAGATTGGAATAGGGAAGATTGGGGTGGAGTGGGGTAAATTGTGGTGGAGTGGGGAAAATTGTGGTGTAGTGGGGAAGGTTGGAGTAGAGTAGATAGGGGTAGATTAGAGTGGGAAAGCTAGGAGTAGGGCAGATCAAGGTGGAGTGGGGGTATATTGAGTTACACTGAAGTGGAATGGGATAGATTGGGAAAGAGTGGAGTGGATGGGGATAGATTGGGTGGATTATAGTAAGGCAGAAATGAGTGGGGGTAGATTGGGGTAGTTTGGAGTGGGGTAGATTGGGATTGAGTGGGGTAGATTCGGGCAGTGCAATACATTGGAGTGGTGTGGGGTAGATTGGGAAGGGGTGTGGTAGATTGGAGTGGGGGTAGGTAGATTGGAGTGGAGTATATGGGGGATATTGGAGTGGGGCAGGGGGAAGTACCTTGGTGGAGTAGATTGGGGTGGAGTGGGTTAGAATGGAGTGGGGTGGGGTGGGGTAGACAAGAGTAGGGTAGATTGGGGTAGAGTGGAGTGGGATATGTTGGGCTAGACTGGAGTGGGGCATACATGAGTGGCGAGGAGTAGATTGGGTGGGGTAGATTGGAGTGGGATAGATAGGAGGGGTGTAGTTTGGAGAAGGGTATATTTGAGTGGGGTAGTCTGAGTTTATCAGAATGGGTTAGGGTGGGTGGGGTAGATTGGAGTGGGGCAGATTGGATGGGGTATACTGGAGTAGGGTAGTTTGGAGTGGGATAGGGTAGGGTAAATTGGAGTGGGGTGAGTGGGATTGATTGGGGTGGAGTGGGGTAGATTTGGGTGGCATTTGGTAGATTGGAGTGAAGTGGAGTGCAGTAGATTGGGAAGAGTAGAATGGGGTGTGGTTGATTTGGGTATAGTGCTGTAGCTTGGGTGGATTAGAGAGGGTAAATTGGAGTGTGGTATATTGGGGTAGAGTGGAATGGGGGAGTTGAGTTGAATAGATTAGAGTCAGGAGTGGAGTGAGAGGCTGGGGAAGAGTGGAGTGGGTAGATTGGGTGGAATGTAGTGGGGTAGATTAGAGTGGGGTAGATTGAAGTGGGATAGATTGGAGTGGTGTAGGGTGAATTGAAGTGGAGTGGGTTGAGTGGAGTGGGTTAGATTGGAGTTGAGTGGGGTGGAGTAGATTTGGGCAGAGTGGGGTAGATTTTAGTGGAGTAGATGGGGTAGATTCAATCAATCAATCAATCAATCAATCAATCAATCAATCAGGGCACTTGTAGAGCACACTACATACCCGAGAGGGTCTCAAGGCACTGGGGGGGGGGGGGGGTGCTGCTACTGATCGAAGAGCCAGGTCTTGAGTAGTCTTCTAAAGGCCAGAAGTTCTGGGGTCTGCCGTAGGTTGGTGGGGAGGGTGTTCCAGAACTTCCAGGTCTTGGCGGCGAGGTGGGAGAGGGATCTGCCTCTGGCTGTTGTTCTGCGGATGTGGGGGACAGCGGCGAGGGCGAGGTCGGCAGAGCAGAGCTTGCGGGTGAAGGTGTAGAAGCTGAGTCATCTGTTGAGGTACGTTGGGCCGGTGTCGTGGAGGGCTTTGTGTACGTGGATGAGGAGCTTGAAGGTTATCCTCTTGTTGACTGGGAGCCAGTGTAGGTCTCTCAGGGGGGGTGTGATGTGACTGCAGCGGGGGATGTCGAGGATCAGACGTGCCGAGGTGTTCTGGATGTGTTGCAGCCGTCCCAGGAGCTTGGCCGATGCTCCTGCGTAGAGGGCGTTACCGTAGTTTAGCCTGCTGGTGACGAGGGCCTGGGTGTCTTTGAGATTTGAGTGGAGTAAACTGGATTTGTGTACATAACAGTGGGATGGATTGGGGTAGATTGGAGTGGAATAGACTGAGATAGACTGAAGCAGAGTGCGGTAAATTTGAGTTGAGTGCAGTAGATTGGTGTGGAGTGGGGGATGTTGAAGTGGAGTGAAGTAGATTGGAGTGGGGTAGATTGGGGTAAAGTGGAGTGGAGTAGTTTGGTGTGGGTGGAGTAGGGTAGATTTTAGTGGGTAGATTGTAGTAGAGTGGATTTTCTCGAGACAGGAGTGGAGTGGGTGGATTGGGTTAGAGTTGGGTACATTGAAGTGGGGTAGACAGAAGTGGGGTGGGGTTGATTGGGGTGGGGTGGGTAAATTGGAAAGCATCAGATTGGAGTGAAATGAGGTAGATTGGAGTGGGGTAGGGTAGATTGGGTGAAGGGAAGTGGGATTGATTAGAGTGGAGTAAACTAAAGTAGCTTGGTCCAGCAGTTTGGGCTGGACTGTTCAAGCAATGTCAAGCAAAGTCAAGCCTGATTTGCATATGGCTGGGTTTGAATTGGAATGGCATGGTGGGCAAAACAATGATTGATTTGGGCACAGATCTCTGTACAGAGGGTGAATGTTTGACATTGTTAAGCATTCCATCTATCAAATGTTCTTTTTGCATTTGTCACCCCGAGTGGGACAGGTATTCCCAGACGTGTGACCCGTGCTCACCATGCCACTGGATTCAAGCTATCCTAGCTGATTAGGGCTGATAGCCTGAAATTGGTTCCAGGATGCGTATTTCTGGTCCATGGGGGACTTGGCCTGACAATTCGGGCTGGACTTTTCCCATGGGGAGCAGGGCCAAGACTGATTTGCATATGGCTGGTTTAAACTGGAATGACATGGTGGGAAAAGAAAATGATAGATTTAGGCCAAGGTCTCTGTACTCAGGGTGAATGCTCAACATTGTGCCGCTTTCCGTCCATCAATTGTTCTTTTTGCACTCCATGAGAGAGAGCAGAGATTTGGTTACTCACAGAGAGCTATCATGATTGAGCAACTGTCTCCTCGGAGTCTAATTCTCTATCAACCACATCTGCACCGACCGGCATCTGATAGGCAAAATAACAGTGGCAAGAGTATTGGGGTAATCATCATCAACCATTCCTCAACTCTGACAGGGTCTCAAAAAACAAGAGGGATTGCTCAAGCAGGCTGTTCCCAAAAGGACTTCACCGTGACATAAAAGCAGCAAATAAACATATGTAGAAACATATATAACTGAGAACAGCTTCAAATGTAGCCGTACGCAGCTAAAGTATTTGGTGACCTAAGTGTCTGATGCAGACACCCTATGCTTGGGAAATGATGTGGATGGATGTGAAATATAGATGTAATAAATTATCTCTGAAAGCTAGCACAGCCAGTGCTTGACAAACCATGCAGGCTTTAATTTCCGACTTGGAAAAAGCATTGCATCAATGATGAGCTCACTCAGCCTTCAATAACCGCTTATTAAAATTAAGCCTGGGCATGGAGATAATAGCCAGATGTGTTCATTAACGAATAACTGCTGGATATTGCAAACTTCCATTGTGATTACGCCAAAAGGCTCAGTGATTGTGTGCAAGACTGTGTTATATGGACACATGTCAATGTTGTAATATGCAAGACAAATGGACTGATGCAGCAAATCTTCAAAGCATGTGGAAAGGAGTGCTACTGAACAAGGAAAGCCTTATGGTCCTCAGGGTAGGTATTAGGAAGTATGCTCATAGAAATGTGGAGTATTGCAGAAATATGCCTGATGGCCTGTTGAAAGAGGTATACCATAGAGGCATCCAGAAATATGGTCCCTGTCTACCTGGAAAACAGCAACAAAAATACATAAAATAAATAAAAAGAAAAATGTGCACAAAAAAGCAACAGAAATACCTCAAAGTGTAATTTTTTTAGAATGATGAACAACTGAGTGCCTAAATAGACAGGACCTCGTGCTACAAAGAAATACGGTTATAAATGCAATTGCTCAACGTTTTAGTTTCTCAAAAAATGAAGTTATAAGCGGATATTAAAATTAAGAGGTCTTATTGGACATCTCACTGATATAGAGAAAGAAAATAAATTGTAGCTTTTTTTAACCCGCAACAAATAGCTTGCTTCGGGGGGGACATGCTCATTGTAAATTATGGTTCCGTATTTACTAAAATACAGTTAGATATTGCTCAAGGCAAAAGGTACAAGTGCTTTTTCCTGCATACAAGTCCCGGTCTTCAAAAGGATCTGTGTGCAGCGAGGCAAACCATGTTGGTAGCCCAAGGCCTGCCTTTCCTGGACCAGCTCTTCCTTGTTGAGCATCAACCCTGCTGTAATAATCTTTGGCTCCCATTTGTCACGTGGTTCGAGGGTTTAGCCTGCTGATGTTACAGGGGCCTTCCCCTCCCTTGTGGGTCAGGAAGTGCATTTCCCTGTATAAACCCCACAGATCCGGTGCTGGGTAATGTAAGTGATCAAATACCTATAATCTACCCACCAATCCATAGGTCTTGCCAAAGAGTTAGCGTAGAAGGTCTGCAATTGTATAGCTGCATAGTTGTCCTCCGCCCCATTCCTGTACCTTCCCATGCAAAAGTCCTGCATCGGATAAGGGAAGGGCATATGACAGCCACAGATCTGTGCACCCCACTTTATGAAAGAGGGATGCACATACACACACACTCACATAGACAGCCACCATACAGGCAATTTAGTTTGCACACATGCATCACAATTTGTACACGTCAAAAATCATTTTGAGAATTTGCTCATGCTCAAATTTAATTAAGCTTTCATTACTGCTGTGATTACAGAGATTGTAAAAAACCTTTGTCAATCCAGCCCTTTTTGTCTTCTTCTTTCAGTATAAAATACATTTCAACTTTAATTAGCATGAATATGCACTGAGCGGATAGTAAAATGAAACTACTAAAAAGCTAAGTGTATGCAAAAGATTGAGCCTCGAATTAAAAATATTAATAAAAGCAAATAATTGGCCCACGTGGAGCGGAGTTCACCGATATTTGAAGAACGTTAAAGTTGATTCCAGGAAAGTTAGCCTTGAAAGGATGATCGCCTGGGCTACCATTTGGCCAAGTCGCACATTCTCCGAAAAACAGCAAGCTCGCATTGAGAAAACTTAGTTTCAATTAAGCATAATTCATGATCTGTCTGGCATTTTGCACTTACATTCAATGTTGAATAGGGCTCTCTATGTAATTAAAATATTTAGACCTTTAACAGTATGGGACCCAGCCTCGGTGGCCCTTTAAAGAAGGAAAAAGGCAGAGGCAAGACAAATTCAACCAGGGGTGTGCAGGCCTTTCACTCCACCGGGCATTCTCCCGGTGGGCTGGACCTCTTGGGTCCGGTTTTGAAAGCTCAGGGCTGCACATAGTGCTTTTGCCACTTTCCAAGCTCCCTGAGCTTAACTATAGCCGGCAGGGAGGCTTCAAGAGGGGACGGCAGAGAGAAAGCCATCCAAGAGGGAGAAAAAGAGCAGAGAAAGAGAGAATCGATGTGAAAGGGGGTGAGTGTGTCCCCCTGTTTGTTTGATATATTTTCTTATTCCATTTATCAAGTGTTTTCCACTGTACTAAATATGAGTACTACTTCTTCTGTGCTGTCTCGTTTTTTATTCATTATCAGCAAATATCCATAATTTTGACATACATTGCATGTTTCACAAAGTATCAAATCTTGAAGCAGCCGGCACGTGTTTTTCCCCTTTTTTGGCTCATTAGCCTGGGGCTTTCTCAAGGATCTTGCATTAGACATAACTCCAAAGTAGCAAAAAGTTGTGTGAATCGATATCCCACATGACACCTTAAAAACCATGTACTGGAGTCGCAGATACACAATGTCTGATGGCTTATCTATTCATGTTAGATCCTGGGTTCGATCCACAATGTCACTGTGTCCCGGTACACATGGACATTTGGGATCTAACCCAGGATTTAACATGAACATTTTGATTCACAAGACGTTTTGCTACTTTGCTGTTCTGCCTCAAGATTTGATACTTTGAGAAACATGCCATGTTTGTCGAAATGATGGCTATTTGCTGATGTCGAATAAAAAGCGAGACAACACACAAGAAGTAGTACTCATATTTACTTCAGTGGAAAACACGTGATAAATGGAATAAGAAAAGATATAATACACACAGGGGGAAGCACTCACCCCTCTTCGCAATTGTTCTATATTGAGGAATGGAAGGTCCAAACCTCGAGTTGCGTTCCACCAAAAACAGATGGGGCATTGGCGGCCAGGTAGAGCGTTTTGTACCCTGATATTCTAAACTAGAAAGAGAGAATAGATGGATGGAAAGAGAGCGATTGCGTATGGACACGAAGGGAGTAGGGCTAACTGGAGCATTTTTGCCAGGGCTGCTTTTTTTTGTTCCCCAGCCCGGCACTGAATGAAGTGGTGACAGGCATCATTTTTCAGAACAATCGGGCACAGAGAGGTGATTAAAATTCTGACTGTGTCCTTTTACCATGTACTAAAATACAAGTCTTCATTTCTCATACTCACACTCCTGAAACATTCTCCCAAATACCATTTTATTGATGTTCTAGCAATAGGACTACCAATGATTGGTTGAAATGCTTCAATCTCTCTGATCAGTTTCAGTTTGACATAACAATCAGTAGTTATTCTATACTATACAGATGTTTATGAGAACTAGGCCAGCTCCATCACATTATGTATTACAGCCAGAGGGGTGTTGACAAACTGCTTCTCCAGTACTTGCGCTGGTCCGGTGGCTCTAATGTAGCCTGTGCAGGACCTCATTGCCACTGGTTCAAATCTAAGCGGGTGAACACAGCTGATGTCCAATGCCAATAAAATTAATATCATTGAGTTGGGTAACAATAAACACCTGTTTTCCAGCTCCAAGGGGTGCATGTGGCCTTCACAACAGTATATTCTGCTATGATATATGTATACAACATCGGATGAATCTAAATTCATTTTGGAAGAAAAAGACACAAAGAACTAGTTTGCGCTCCCAAACCTCGTGAATTGTCCCTGCCTAGCTACTTCTTTATCACATGGAAACAAAGGTTGATGCCATACATTTGCAGGACTTTCATAACTGGCTACTCAAGAGTCTGCTTCATCCGTTTGTCAACAGCTGACACACATTGCCACCAAATGTCCACAATCAATGTTGGCTCATGCAGGCATGGGGAAAAAATACCAAATTGCAAGGCAAGGAGTCAAAATTCTTTCTTGCTGCTTTCTGTTGCTGCCAGACCTGGCCGCTCGCCCCTCTGTTGGAAGAAAAACTGTTTTGTACTGCTGGATCCCCTTCTCATCTCCAGCTTCCTCCATCAAGGTATCCCAACTGCCAAGAGATGGCGTTTAAAAGAGAGAAGAGCCAGAATATGGAAGTAGAGGGTACTCTCCAACAGGGAGCTTATCCAAAAAGAACAAAACAACCAGAAGATAAGTGAAGGAACTATGGATGGACACTCCTCCCCACAAGGACCACATCAGGCAGAACAGAGGGAGAGGCAGGGGGGACACAATGGTGTCCTGACCGGTTCCATATCAGGCACAATTGTAGGTGGAAGCCGCAAAGGGCTAGCAGGGGAGCACCTCAGATGTTTCAGCGTGGTGGAGGAAGAAAAGAATCAAGAGGCAGTGGCGATGTAGCTTGGCACAAGAGGGTGTGCGGACTAGTTCCTTAGCTCTCCCTCAGGCAAAGAGTGGAAGTTTCCACATCAGGCATTTGTGCAACTAATTAGCTAGTATCATCCATCCCCCTAACAATTTAGAGAAATCGGAGACTATGCACAGTGGACAGTAATTGGCCCATTTTGGTATGGATTTAACAAAGTACCTATATATTAACTTTCTACATTCTTATGAATAAAACTATGTACCTCAGGATCCTGGAGCATAGGTCATTGAACCTCGCACAAAGTGGTATGCTATCTTGGCATATCACAAGAAATCATCCCTGAAGGAATATCTCGGTGCTTCTGCTAAAGTAGAAGACTAGAGGAAAAAATTACTAAAACAGCCAGGTTTTTAGGAGTTTTTTTTATAAACTCACCCAGCTCTCTGCATAAGTGAATTGTCTCGTGCCAGAGTAACAACACTAATACACAGTCTCCTGAACAGAAAGCTAGCTGTTGAGCAGAACAGCACTCAGTACACTGTTAAAGGATGAGAGATAATCTTTCCTCTTTTTGTCTGCAAGCATGGGAACTCTACTTCCCAGTAGGGGGAATCTAAGGAAGCAGTGTGCATAAGGTGGCTGTATGCAGTTTGCGTGCAAATTAATGGCCCACAGTCCCCGAGGGTGGCACAAACATGGTTGTGTACATGGAGGTCCCACAATCCCAGATAAAGAAGAATGTAACTGACATGTGTGCCTGTGAGATCTACAGCCATTGAAGAGGCTCCAAGGAGATTTACTGCAAGGTGATCCACAATCATTAAGAGCAGCTCTAAAGGGTCTGTGGGAACAAAGGCTACACACTCGTTGAAAGGAGGGGGTTTGTTTCCATTGGGGGACCACAACAATTTACAGAGATTTACAATAGGTGTGCATGGAGGCATATACCTGAGTTGACACCAGAGAGGCTTTGGGCATGGTGGCTCCACAACCGCTAATGGAGCTGCAATCCAGGTCGGTAAATGAGAACTTAACAACCCTTGACAGGGGAAAGTAAAGCCTGTTTGCTTTCCAAACACCAAAAGCCGGGATACAAATATTAAGATATCACCTGGAACGGTATTCTCAATGCTCCTATTTAGTAGAAGCTAGAGTTTGAGAAACCGGCGCCACACCTCGCCTGGCCACAGCTCAGGAAATAGGGGCACCGCTCTATCCGTCAATACCCCAGTCTGGCATCTGCGCTATACTGGGATACCCCAGTCTGGCGTCTGCGCTATACGGGGAGGCCTCCCCGTATAGCGCAGACGCCAGACTGGGGTATCGACGGATAGAGCGGAGCCCCTATTTCCTGAGCTGTGGCCAGGCGAGGTGTGGCGCTGGTTTCTCAAACTCTAGCTTCTACTAAATAGGAGCATTGAGAATACCGTTCCAGGTGATATCTTAATATTTGTATTATTTTTATTATGCACACACGCACCTTTTTCAAGCAGTAGCGAAATATAACTTTGGTCCTGAAGAAGCAGGTGATACAAGTAGTATCAGTAACTGCAGAAACATGTCAACCTCACTATACACGCAGTAGATATTTGTGTAAACTACTGATATTTTGCACTCTATGTTTTTTTAATCTTGGAAGTGGATTGCGTCTCATTAAAGTCTATTTTTGCACCCACTATCCATTTTTAATCACTCACTATCACTTATTATTATTTTTTATGCACTGCTTTTCAGTTACCAACTTTTGTGTGCACTGATGGCACGTTGTGGACGTACCACTTGGTGAGATTGGCCCAAATGATGACCAAGAGGGCGGTCTAGAAAGTGTAACTGATGGGTATCCATACCACGTAGTGATGGGTCCTAGCGTTTCATGTAGTGGACTAGACACACTTTGAACACAGAGCTCGTGGGATGCAAATATTTTACTGGGAAAATCAGAGTTTTGTTTCAGTGCGCCACCCTTACCAGTAGAGGCAGCCATAAAACGATAGTGTGTGTGGGGGGGGGGGGGGAACGGACAGACAGGGGGATGAGGTGGGGAATATATATTTTTTTATCATACCTTTCCTTTTGCAACCGCTGCCTGGCAATGTGCTCTTCCAGCAGTCCTTTGGAAAGCAGGCTCCCTACCAAATCCAGACGCTGCTCTCATTCTATGAGAGCAGCGTCAGGATTGGTCTGAGCGGCCTGCTCTGCCGCTCAGACAGACCCTGGGCGCCTGCGACTTTTCTCCAATCCGGCTGTCAAACACAGCCGGGTTGGAAAAATAGAAATGTGCATTTCGGTTTGGCTGTCCCAGGATGCCTGGCTAAAGTTACATGTGCAATTCTAAGGGTCCCCACTCTTCCCAGCCCGACCCACACTACACGCATACGTAAGGCAGTCACAGAAAAAATAAAATTATGATTTATTATCACTTTATTGAAGTATGAATTTATTAACTGTTCAATTAATTAAAATCATTACAGTAAAAAGAGCAAAAGCATTGTTAAAAACAATTCCCCCTACCCCCTGCCCCCTCCCCTCCCCTCCCCTTCGATGTCGTTGACCTTATGATCAGCCGTTGGCCTTTAACACATTTGTAATTTGGGTAATTTCTTGTAATTCCATATTAGATAAAATGAATAAATACTAAACTTTAAAATGTGGTTTGGTACATCAGCCTTTGGGTATGGAGGGTTGAACCCATTAATGTCTGGCTGGGGCTACCCTGCATCTTTCAGCGTGTTGTATAATGTGGCGTGGCTCTAGAAATTATCATTAGTCTGTCACAGGAGCAACATTCCCTTATGGTACATCATTTAAGGCGATCCTGATTTGATGCTGGTGATCCAGATTAGATGCCATTATTATATTTTTCTGTGACTGACAAGTGGGGCGACGCTCCTCCACCATTACGGAGGAACCGCCCCTGAGTCCTTACTGCTTCAGACAAAGGTCTATCGGGAAGTGAAACTTTTAAACTATTTTTACCGAATTTGTACCCTTTTAATAAAAAAGTAAACTGCTTTCTTGAAAGTATCTTCTTGCGGAACTGTTTTTCCAAACTATATTTTCCTTAAATAGGAAGTCAAAACCATACACAATCCGTTAATTGCCGGCTGTAATAAAAAAAATAGTGCCTTTAGAAATCCCATTTTCTACACCACGTGAACTTTGTATGTTAATCAGCAGCAAAGGGAACGCAAACATTTTTGCACCTCCCAGGAAAGAAGCTCTCTTGCCGGAAGACAGGATGGGCGCTGCTGCTTCCTGAATGCAGATAGTTCTTCATGCAGCTGAGCTGCAGCTGAAGCCTGCCATTGTTCTCACTGGTGGGATGGGTAGCAGGATGGGAGCTCCATGGACAGCGGCTGCTCCTCCGCTATGGCCCACAAAGGCAGACAAAACAATTATTTTAATGCAGATCATTTTATTTTTCGTCCTGTGTCTCAGTCGTGCACCGACATTTCTCCAACAAAGCTGTGTTGCTGGGTGGAGAGATCAGGAGGCTCAGGCTCCCATCCTGATGGAGCAAAAACACAAGCCTTCACCGCCCAATCCCTATGCTGTTCTCAGGGTGAAAGCAGAGAGTCTGAATTGGCCACAGGGGAGGCTGGGAGCTTCAGCCTGTACCCTGAGGAGAACTTTTTTTATTGTACAGCTCGCTCGTGCTTCACCACCGCACTGCACCCATGCTGCCCCCATACTGTCCCTACTCATTTCCCTTACACCAGCGGCTACTGTGCATGGTGCAGCTGGGAGAAGGGCTGCATTTCAGCCCTGCACTTGCAGGGTGATGCAGCAACAGAGAGGCCAGTTCTGGATCTGCACACAAGAAGGTGTGGGACACACATCGGTAAAGAGGCCTGAAAAAGGGGAGGGACTAGACCTAAGGTAACAGGAAAAGAGAGAAAAGGCTGAGTGGCTAGTGTAATGGTGGAAAGGAGGGCTGAGAGCAGTGTGACACATCAGAGGAAGAGAAAGGTCAAGAGCAATGGGCAGCCATGGAGAGATCTGCGGAAAAAGAGAGGGATGAAAACAATGGCAGTGGGAGATATGTTATGTTTATTTTATACTAGCAAAAAAGAGCTGTGCTTAATTTTAGCTGGTGGTTTCCGGTGTTCAGCACCAGCACTTAATCATCAACACCTGTGCTTTTTATGAGCACCAGTTAAGGACACATTCATTTAGGCATAGGGAGATTAAGGGATTTGCCCAGAATCACAGAATGTTGAGGCAACGCCGAGACTCTAGCCTGGTTCCCTAACGCTAAAGCCGGCTGCTCTGGCCATTATTCCACAGCCCCTTCCCACTTTCATGTTCAGTAGTTGGTTCTGTTTTAGGCATCGCTAACAGGAGAAACAGGCTGGTGAAGCTGCCTCCCGACAAGAGCTCCAACACTTATTTTTTTACATATTAACCACTGAAAAAGAAGGAGAGAGGCTAGAGCAAGGAAAAGGTTGCCTAGACTTTTGAATGCATTTGTGAAAGTTTTACGGAGTGAGGATGACAAAAAGAGTGGTGGTTCTTTTCCCTTTACAAATGAAAAACAGTCTCTTATGTTGTGGAGTGCAACCACACAGTTGGAGACAGAAGGATACACCCATACAGCCAATACCATTAGGTGGAAGCTGAATACTTCAGGCAAGACTAAGCCAAGACTTGACTGATTTAAGTCACATGCCAGTGGCTAAAAAAGGCTGGCGGAAGAAAGCTAATGTTGGTGGAGCCCAAGCTCACTCTGTGTATACTGTAAGCAATGTGTTCGTTTGACAACTCAAGTACCAAAACTCAGACCTGAACAGGAATTGAACTCGCAGCCTGGGAGACAACGAAGGGCAAATCATGAGTAAGTACATTTACTAAGAACAACATATAACAGTATGCAACTTGTTAAAAACCTTACAATGAATACAAATGAAAGTGCATCTTTTGTCTCACATTTCTTTTCACAATATCACTCTTTTGCAAATTTGCCAATTTTTCAGGAAGGGTGGAATATTTGTAATCATGTATTTCCTAAAATTTTATTTAAAAGCTATAGCTCTTAGTAAAAATTCAAGCATTTAGATTTTTATTTCTGAAGGCAAGTTCTATAAAACACATTGTATTTACACATAAAACATTTAAGAAAACAGTAGTATTGAGTGAGGCAAGACATAGTTTAAAACACACTTCTAATGCAACATTCAAACAAGAGCTATGTTTAAAGATCATCTGGACCAACTCTATAATAATTTGAATTTTGCAACTGAGTAGCCAAGTGCTAACCAATATTAAAACTAAAGTAATAACAAAGTTAAGACCACATAAAAAACTACAACATAGGCTCATTATTCAGGAAACCTGAATGCCAATTCCAAAATGTCCATTTGTATTCTGGAGGAGTAAAAAGATATCATGAAGCCTGGTACAACGAAACATAATCATCACTTAACTGACGAGCAGCTTTCAAATGCATCAAACTGATGTGTTGGAGACTGTTGCAGTTTCTCTCCATTCCCCCCCCCCCACATTCTATACACAATGTATAGGTGTGGTAAAAGCCAAAGGTACTGCAATGTGTAATATTTTTTTCATATTTTTAAAAATGTAATATTTAAAAGAAGAAATATAATACAATACAAATATCTCCTAACTCTGTGCTAGTTCATCATACGGCATCTCACAGCACATTGAAACCTTACATTTGAAAAATACAAAGACATTACGGAAGCCTAAACAGGTAGAACAAATTAAGCGTCGGAGCCAAGCAGAATTTAAAACACCAGCAAAACTATTGGCCATATGTAGGTAATTTCCATTTTGCGATTCCCAAATAGTGATTTTTAAGGAATCACTATTTGAGAATAGCAAAATGGAATGTAGGTAATAATTCGCAATTTTTTTGCGAATCTCTAACATTCCTTAATTGCGATTAGCAAATTGCGAATCGCAATTAAGGAATGAGTGTCCCATTCATTCCTATGGGCTAAGAGGCCCATAGGAATGAATGGGGATACATTCTCAAATTGCGATTTTCTATGAGAAAATCGCAATTTGAGAATCGCAATTCCAAGGGTGACAGGGTGTCCAAAGGACACCTGTTGCACCCCTGGAATGTGCCTCTAAGTACATGTGGCGCACATACATGCCCTAAGGGCATGTCTGTGCACCACATGGCACTTTGAATTTTTTTTTAAAATGCATTTTGAAAGGAAATCGCAATATACCATCTACTTGAAGAAGGTGGTATTTTGCGATTCCTTAAGCCAAAATCGCATTTTTAAATTCACTCCTACATAGCATTTAAGGAATCGCAAAATTTGCGATTCTTTAAATGCTTGAGCAAAATAAGGAACCGCAATTTTTGCGATTCCTTATTTTGCTAATATGCACCTACATACCAAAGCACCGTTTGCGATTCGCAAACGCCTGAATTCTGCGAATTCTGGCGTTTGAGAATCTCAAACGCCTACCTACATATGCCCAATAATCATTTCCCTATTGTAGTGGGAAAAGAAGCACAGAGGGAGTCCATATTGTTAGCAGTATGAAAGTTATGACAGTAAAATGAAACATGGATATAACACTACTTTATTTTCCAGGCCTAGACATTTTTGCAAGATTGAATTTCTGCTGAATGTGTTGATTCTAATTGGTAGTTTCCAAAAACATGGGAATATAGACATAGGATGGTGCCAACTCCCATCCATAAGATTATCTGTATTCTTTAATTTTCTCACAATGGCTCTCTTGCTTCTAAGTAATGATCTACATTAGATAAAGTTATTTTAAAAGTCATTTAGATTACATGTGGAACCAGATTCCATAAGTCTTGATCGAATATAGTTTATTTTACATTGAAAATGGCAAGAACTACATTTTACAAAAATGATATCTGCGCCAAGCATTCAGCCAAAGAAAAATACGCTTTTATGAAAAGGTCAGCCACAACTAGTGTAATTTCAGTATAGATGTAGGGGTCAAGTATCACCAAATGTGGAAAGTTTATGAAATCTGATGCCCATTATACAAACACCATGTTTTAAACAATTAAACTATATTAGGACAGCATTTGTTCTACACATTTAAGTTTCTTTATTTTACAGAGAGCTCTTAATTTGGTAGATCTGGGTAGCTCTCACAAATGGCAGAAAAGGCCAGTTTACAGAACGTGTTCATTCGAAACATTGAGCCAGTGCTTATTCTATACAAATATATTCATCTAATATCCTTGTTTTTTCCACCGTCCTACACATTCCCTCGCTCTCTCTCATTCTTGCAGGTTCTTAATCATCCATGTTTTTCCCGGTTTCACTCTTACTGTGGGTCAAAGGCAGATGATCAAAATGGTTTCTGATCCTATAGGTAAGCACTGGAACCCAACACCTCTAACCACTGTCTAATAGCAAGCCCTGTATTTAGCTAACTAGAACAAAGTACATTTCTAAAGCCAAAGTTTTAAAGAGTAACCTTCATTTTGTTACCCTGGGTTGGCCGAGAATGGTGCTCTTGCAGAGGCCATCAAGCCTCAGCAGTTCTATCTGATCTTAGGCTCTCCTACACTAGTCTAAAAACCTCAGAAGTTGTGCTCTATTTTTTAGAAAAAGTGCATAATCAAGCTATTGTATCTTGGACTCATTTAAGTGATCCCCGCATTGTATATGAGGTGCAACTGTTACATGAAACAGGGGTTGGTGGATATGTTCCATTTCACGTGAAAGATATTTCAGTTGGTCTTTTTTTGTGTCTCTGATTGTCTAAGGGCATGATGCCACCTCCCAAAATGGGGGATACCACTCTAGCTTTTTAGGCACCAGCTGTTATCTCAGCAGAACGCAGCTGTGGACGTGCACACCCACTGTTTGATTTACCAGTGGGTGAGTGATTTTTGTATTTGTGTATGTTTAATCTAACAGAGAGGCTAGAGGTGTTCTAATTTTGTGGTCACATATTGTAGAAACACTCAGTATGGGTGTAACATTGAAGTCTCCATTTAATGGAGTTATCACTGTGGCAGCTCGGTTTTTGATGACCTTTTATGCACTCAGTGCTTGCTGTTTGATGTAGGGATTCCATAACAGTTTGATATATTTACAGATATAAGCCCTTTAATTCCACGTTTTGGAGTCATGGCTCAGGTCAGTAGTCTGCAGTGCTTATCCACAAGGGACAATGATTTTTCAGATTTACTACTCTTGTCCAGGCTTACCTGTTGGTTTGCCACATGTAGGTTCATGTGCATCAGTCACTGGTTCACTCGTGTGTGTAAGAATATTGTGCCTGGTATTTCACACATAGTCTTCCCGTCATTGGAGTATGTTTGATCTTTAACGTGACAGAAATTGCATCAGTGGCCACCAGACAAGATACAACGTACCTCTCTTGCAGCATCACTTGGTTGACACATTTGTTTTGAAGACACCGGTCTGGTTAATCAACAGTCAGTTTTTGACTTTTTATTGTAGTAGAATTGATTACACCAATGGTGATATTCTTTTGGCACTATGGCACAAATGCATTGACAGTGAATTTTTTCATTGATTGTAGTGAAAGTGTGATGTAATAAAACTTCCTATCGGTAGTTATGAGATCATGTTCCCTCTTCTTTTATGTTTAGGTGCATTAGACAGATGAATATGGCTTGATGAGACCAGAAAAATTATACTTGGTCAACATCCCCTCCGCTCCATTGTCCCATGACTAATTGAATGAGGTGCTTATGTTGATTACTATTTATAGCTTGCATTTACTCAACCTTGGGTTTCAGTGTCTATGTATACATGTGTGTGTGTGTGTGTGTGTGTGTATATATATATATATATATATATGTCCTGCCGTGAGAGCGCACCGCCTTGAAGAAAAAATGTGTAAGGTGCTGCCGGGGCGATGAACTGTTCGTGCCTCGGTGTTGGCCACAGGAGATTCTTAATTGACTGTGCGGCGTGATTTGGAGGCCCACTGGAGGGTTTTAATATTAATGAATGAATCCTGAGAAACGGAACGACCTACTGGAAGGTTTTGATTTAAGCACTTCAATTACCAGAGTGCACGGCGCAAATAGGAAGTCACCTGTTAAAATGCCGAGAGCTTTTGTTTCCGTTTCCTCAGCAAGAGCCTGTGAACAAGAGCCAGGGGGCTCGAAATGCATCAGGCCGATTTGAATCCAGAACATGCTGGCACAGCATCCTCCTGTAATGAATAAAGCTGCGCTTTAATCTTCTGTGGAGTGGCGCTTTCTTTCTTGGACAAATTGTGAAGGCATAACTACCGGCTGTCCCGCCGTGAGAGCGCACCGCCTTGAAGAAAAAATGTGTAAGGTGCTGCCGGGGCGATGAACTGTTCGTGCCTCGGTGTTGGCCACAGGAGATTCTTAATTGACTGTGCGGCGTGATTTGGAGGCCCACTGGAGGGTTTTAATATTAATGAATGAATCCTGAGAAACGGAACGACCTACTGGAAGGTTTTGATTTAAGCACTTCAATTACCAGAGTGCACGGCGCAAATAGGAAGTCACCTGTTAAAATGCCGAGAGCTTTTGTTTCCGTTTCCTCTGCAAGAGCCTGTGAACAAGAGCCAGGGGGCTTGAAATGCATCAGGCCGATTTGAATCCAGAACATGCTGGCACAGCATCCTCCTGTAATGAATAAAGCTGCGCTTTAATCTTCTGTGGAGTGGCGCTTTCTTTCTTGGACAAATTGTGAAGGCATATATATATATATATATATATATTTCCAATCCTGGTTTTGTAATTTCAAAGCAGGCACCGACTCCGTGGGATATTGATCAAAGATTATGTTTATTCCAAAACGACCAGACGCGTTTCGACGGACAAGTCCGCCTTGTTCACTACATATATATATGCCTGAAAGGGTTTTGTTTTGATATATATATATATATATATATATATATATATATATGTAAATTTTTAGAACTGCATTGTCTGCACTATTGTTTCAATGTATATTATGCACTCAAATCCGTTCCAATGAATAACTGACTTGGAAACTAAGAGAAGAGTGGTTCTGATTTATTCTATTGTTAATTAATTTTTGTGATGTGTGACTTTTTAAATATGTTGAATGAACATATATGATTGATAAGATTACCTATGAGTAACACAGGAGGTGATCACTTAAATGAGTCCTGCAGGACAATAGTTAGATTATACATGTGTACCCAAGTCCCCGTGGGCAGATAAGGTTGTCCTTTTTTTGCATACCTATTTATTAAGAAAAAGATCACATGAAGCTTAACCACTGTTTGAAGTTTTAATTTTTAAAAAATATGTATCAAAATGTTCTGAAATAAAGTCTCAAGCCAAACTTTTTAATGCTGTTGAAGAAAAAAAGTTGATGTGGCAGATGACAGATCTTTCTAAAGCTTGCAAGAAAATATCGTAAAGCAGCTAACTTTGCAACAGATACCAATCAAGCAACAAATCAAACAAATACGGTTTCCAAACACATTGGAGCTGAGGTTTTAAAAGAGGACTTCAGACTAGCATTGTGAAACACTGAGGTTATTCTTTGACTGCAAGGTTCTCGATATTAAAGCTGATATTCAAGAAAATTTGAGGCCAGCACAAAGTGCACCAACTGAAGTTCTCAACCTATTTTCTTTGTTGCATGCTGTCACGCCTGTCTCAAACAAATACACAAAGAGAATACTAAGCTGATAGCCTAAAAAATCATTAATATATGTTCACTAGCTCTATAATAAAAGCCCCTTTCTTACCTTTGGCCTACAAGCAGTGAGAATTATAAATGCCTCTTTCCAAAACTCTTTAAAACATGGCAACAGTCACCCACTAGGGAAAAAAACGTTGGGTACCTCACTCAAGAAAGCAAACTACAGTTCAATTTCAAAACTCTATTCACACATGAACATATGGAGGATAGGAAACCTCCCACAAGCAGGAATTCATGGAATCTTGCAACATGCTATATGAAAGTCAAGTATAAGACTGGAGAGAATGACCGACAATGCAAGTACTGGCACCAGAGTAGACCTTCCTTCTTGACACTCTACAAGTCAATCTTAATACTGTATTCTTCTTGCTTGAATACAGTGGTAACGTACAATAGACCACAAATTCCTACTGGATCTTCTGTAAAAAGGAATAATAATCATTCTTATCAAACCAAAGCCTGAAAATCATTTCGGACTCTCCTTTCTACAGTCAAAGCTATCATTTATGATGTCCAGCAGGGCTCAGCTCTTTTCCCTTACATGTCAATGTTATACAAGACTAATATCACAGATTATATTCTAATATGATAAGCAGTTTTACATGTATGCTAATCACGTGTATTCCCACATCAACATGGACAGTCCAGAAGATCAGGCCAAAAACAACTCCTCTTGTCTAATATGAGTGCACCTTTTAAAGAAGGAGGACAATCTCTGGGTGAGTGTTTTTAAGACAGGTGGTCCTCAGAACTGGAATTCCTCCAGGGGGTAGAAAAAAATGTGTGTGCCCAAAGGTACTAAGATAATGTTGCCATACTCTTGCAGTACAAAAAAACTTGGGATCTGGTTAGAAAAAAATCTTCTTTTGATAACTAAATCAATATGGTTTTAAAAAAGAAGATAACCTCGGGTTACTGTGGAGGCTCCTGATTTCTACTTCAGATTCTTCAATGTATTAAACTGATCAGTTCACATCATACCACCCTCAAAAACCACCAATGGCTCAGAGAAAAAAAATTGAACTGTTCTTTATGGCATTTAAAGTACAGAAGGACAATTGCGCACAATGCTTACAGGCCCTATATTCGACCTACCTATCTAAATCACAGCTTGAGACCAAGCAAGGCAAATATGATTGCTCAAACCAGATTAAAGGAGTAGTCTAATTGACGGGGAACTGGAGCCCAATTTTCGAACTCCTATTATTCAATACTAAGAAATCTCCCAATTCTGGAACAATGTAAGGCTTTAACATCCTAGCATGAAAACCACTTGGTGGGGCCTCACTCAATAGGACGACGTCTGCGTACAGCTGGACCTCTGCTATGGCTAATAACGGAGTTGACAACTAGACATTTATACGTTTATTACTCAGAACTTCAGTTATCCCAGAAGCAATTGGCAACAACCGCATTTCTTTTCTCATCATTACTAACAAGTAGTGTTATATTACAAATTAGCACTTAGAAAAACAAATAAATAAATAAAATGTACATCACTTTTTGTTCTCCAATCAATGATGTTTGCCTACTGTGCGTCCATAAATGTAGGGCTACCCAAAGAGATAAAGATTCAAGCAAATGCAATGCACACTTCATCAATCAGGACTCGGAGAACTCAACTAGAAGCGTTCTAACATTAATAACATCAAATCTCTGAAAATGCTGGCACCATGGCATTGTTTATCATAGGTGCATTCAAGGTAAGAAAAACACAAAACATGAAATCAACTTGAAAGGTAGCGGCGCGGTACATACCTGCTCTGAGGTGTCCCAACTGTTGTGTAAGCCCCTTGTTTCATTCATCTCTGACATGTTATCTGCCACTGACCAGGAAGGCTAGATAACTAACAGTAAGTATAAAGAGCTGCATGTATAGTGCTTAGTATTGGAGCAAAAATATTTACAACAAGGGGTGGTGATGGACAGAGTCTCTGAATTAAGCAGAATACTCTCACCCAGTCAAGAGATCAGGGCTAGATCCAACACCGTTTTTTAGCTCATTGCACCATCCCAGTTTCAGAACCTGGCTGTATGCAAATTAGTCTGTCCCTGGCCCAGTGCATCATGGGAACAGGGCAGACCAGACTACAAAAGCCAATTCTTACACTGGGAAGGAAACAAGCTTCCGGGGACCGGTTTCTGGCATTACAGCCGTCTTCGGCCCGGCTTGCTTGAATCCTGATGGTGCAATGAGCAAGGGACTCACATCTGAGTATACCCTTCCACGCTTAGGGTGGACAAAAATATTTACAACAAGGGGTGGTGATGGACAGAGTCTCTGAATTAAGCAGAATACTCTCACCCAGTCAAGAGATCAGGGCTAGATCCAACACCGTTTTTTAGCTCATTGCACCATCCCAGTTTCAGAACCTGGCTGTATGCAAATTAGTCTGTCCCTGGCCCAGTGCATCATGGGAACAGGGCAGACCAGACTACAAAAGCCAATTCTTACACTGGGAAGGAAACAAGCTTCCGGGGACCGGTTTCTGGCATTACAGCCGTCTTCGGCCCGGCTTGCTTGAATCCTGATGGTGCAATGAGCAAGGGACTCACATCTGAGTATACCCTTCCACGCTTAGGGTGGACAAAAATATTTACAACAAGGGGTGGTGATGGACAGAGTCTCTGAATTAAGCAGAATACTCTCACCCAGTCAAGAGATCAGGGCTAGATCCAACACCGTTTTTTAGCTCATTGCACCATCCCAGTTTCAGAACCTGGCTGTATGCAAATTAGTCTGTCCCTGGCCCAGTGCATCATGGGAACAGGGCAGACCAGACTACAAAAGCCAATTCTTACACTGGGAAGGAAACAAGCTTCCGGGGACCGGTTTCTGGCATTACAGCCGTCTTCGGCCCGGCTTGCTTGAATCCTGATGGTGCAATGAGCAAGGGACTCACATCTGAGTATACCCTTCCACGCTTAGGGTGGACAAAAATATTTACAACAAGGGGTGGTGATGGACAGAGTCTCTGAATTAAGCAGAATACTCTCACCCAGTCAAGAGATCAGGGCTAGATCCAACACCGTTTTTTAGCTCATTGCACCATCCCAGTTTCAGAACCTGGCTGTATGCAAATTAGTCTGTCCCTGGCCCAGTGCATCATGGGAACAGGGCAGACCAGACTACAAAAGCCAATTCTTACACTGGGAAGGAAACAAGCTTCCGGGGACCGGTTTCTGGCATTACAGCCGTCTTCGGCCCGGCTTGCTTGAATCCTGATGGTGCAATGAGCAAGGGACTCACATCTGAGTATACCCTTCCACGCTTAGGGTGGACAAAAATATTTACAACAAGGGGTGGTGATGGACAGAGTCTCTGAATTAAGCAGAATACTCTCACCCAGTCAAGAGATCAGGGCTAGATCCAACACCGTTTTTTAGCTCATTGCACCATCCCAGTTTCAGAACCTGGCTGTATGCAAATTAGTCTGTCCCTGGCCCAGTGCATCATGGGAACAGGGCAGACCAGACTACAAAAGCCAATTCTTACACTGGGAAGGAAACAAGCTTCCGGGGACCGGTTTCTGGCATTACAGCCGTCTTCGGCCCGGCTTGCTTGAATCCTGATGGTGCAATGAGCAAGGGACTCACATCTGAGTATACCCTTCCACGCTTAGGGTGGACAAAAATATTTACAACAAGGGGTGGTGATGGACAGAGTCTCTGAATTAAGCAGAATACTCTCACCCAGTCAAGAGATCAGGGCTAGATCCAACACCGTTTTTTAGCTCATTGCACCATCCCAGTTTCAGAACCTGGCTGTATGCAAATTAGTCTGTCCCTGGCCCAGTGCATCATGGGAACAGGGCAGACCAGACTACAAAAGCCAATTCTTACACTGGGAAGGAAACAAGCTTCCGGGGACCGGTTTCTGGCATTACAGCCGTCTTCGGCCCGGCTTGCTTGAATCCTGATGGTGCAATGAGCAAGGGACTCACATCTGAGTATACCCTTCCACGCTTAGGGTGGACAAAAATATTTACAACAAGGGGTGGTGATGGACAGAGTCTCTGAATTAAGCAGAATACTCTCACCCAGTCAAGAGATCAGGGCTAGATCCAACACCGTTTTTTAGCTCATTGCACCATCCCAGTTTCAGAACCTGGCTGTATGCAAATTAGTCTGTCCCTGGCCCAGTGCATCAGAACCTGGTGCAATGAGCAAGGCACCATCAGGATTCAATCAAGCCGGGCCGAAGACGGCTGTAATGCCAGAAACCGGTCCCCGGAAGCTTGTTTCCTTCCCAGTGTAAGAATTGGCTTTTGTAGTTTGGTTTGCCCTGTTCCCATCATGCACTGGGACAGGAACAGACTAATTTGCATACAGCCAGGTTCTGAAACTGGGATGGTGCAATGAGCTAAAAAACGGTGTTGGATCTAGCCCTGATCTCTTGACTGGGTGAGAGTATTCTGCTTAATTCAGAGACTCTGTCCCTCACCACCCCTTGTTGTAAATAATGTTGTCCACCCTAAGCGTGGAAGGGTATACTCAGACATGAGTCCCTTGCTCATTGCACCATCAGGATTCAATCAAGCCGGGCCGAAGACGGCTGTAATGCCAGAAACCGGTCCCTGGAAGCTTGTTTCCTTCCCAGTGTAAGAATTGGCTTTTGTAGTTTGGTTTGCCCTGTTCCCATCATGCACTGGGACAGGAACAGACTAATTTGCATACAGCCAGGTTCTGAAACTGGGATGGTGCAATGAGCTAAAAAACGGTGTTGGATCTAGCCCTGATCTCTTGACTGGGTGAGAGTATTCTGCTTAATTCAGAGACTCTGTCCCTCACCACCCCTTGTTGTAAATAATGTTGTCCACCCTAAGCGTGGAAGGGTATACTCAGACATGAGTCCCTTGCTCATTGCACCATCAGGATTCAATCAAGCCGGGCCGAAGACGGCTGTAATGCCAGAAACCGGTCCCCGGAAGCTTGTTTCCTTCCCAGTGTAAGAATTGGCTTTTGTAGTTTGGTTTGCCCTGTTCCCATCATGCACTGGGACAGGAACAGACTAATTTGCATACAGCCAGGTTCTGAAACTGGGATGGTGCAATGAGCTAAAAAACGGTGTTGGATCTAGCCCTGATCTCTTGACTGGGTGAGAGTATTCTGCTTAATTCAGAGACTCTGTCCCTCACCACCCCTTGTTGTAAATAATGTTGTCCACCCTAAGCGTGGAAGGGTATACTCAGACATGAGTCCCTTGCTCATTGCACCATCAGGATTCAATCAAGCCGGGCCGAAGACGGCTGTAATGCCAGAAACCGGTCCCCGGAAGCTTGTTTCCTTCCCAGTGTAAGAATTGGCTTTTGTAGTTTGGTTTGCCCTGTTCCCATCATGCACTGGGACAGGAACAGACTAATTTGCATACAGCCAGGTTCTGAAACTGGGATGGTGCAATGAGCTAAAAAACGGTGTTGGATCTAGCCCTGATCTCTTGACTGGGTGAGAGTATTCTGCTTAATTCAGAGACTCTGTCCCTCACCACCCCTTGTTGTAAATAATGTTGTCCACCCTAAGCGTGGAAGGGTATACTCAGACATGAGTCCCTTGCTCATTGCACCATCAGGATTCAATCAAGCCGGGCCGAAGACGGCTGTAATGCCAGAAACCGGTCCCCGGAAGCTTGTTTCCTTCCCAGTGTAAGAATTGGCTTTTGTAGTTTGGTTTGCCCTGTTCCCATCATGCACTGGGACAGGAACAGACTAATTTGCATACAGCCAGGTTCTGAAACTGGGATGGTGCAATGAGCTAAAAAACGGTGTTGGATCTAGCCCTGATCTCTTGACTGGGTGAGACTGGGTGAGAGTATTCTGCTTAATTCAGAGACTCTGTCCCTCACCACCCCTTGTTGTAAATAATGTTGTCCACCCTAAGCGTGGAAGGGTATACTCAGACATGAGTCCCTTGCTCATTGCACCATCAGGATTCAATCAAGCCGGGCCGAAGACGGCTGTAATGCCAGAAACCGGTCCCCGGAAGCTTGTTTCCTTCCCAGTGTAAGAATTGGCTTTTGTAGTTTGGTTTGCCCTGTTCCCATCATGCACTGGGACAGGAACAGACTAATTTGCATACAGCCAGGTTCTGAAACTGGGATGGTGCAATGAGCTAAAAAACGGTGTTGGATCTAGCCCTGATCTCTTGACTGGGTGAGAGTATTCTGCTTAATTCAGAGACTCTGTCCCTCACCACCCCTTGTTGTAAATAATGTTGTCCACCCTAAGCGTGGAAGGGTATACTCAGACATGAGTCCCTTGCTCATTGCACCATCAGGATTCAATCAAGCCGGGCCGAAGACGGCTGTAATGCCAGAAACCGGTCCCCGGAAGCTTGTTTCCTTCCCAGTGTAAGAATTGGCTTTTGTAGTTTGGTTTGCCCTGTTCCCATCATGCACTGGGACAGGAACAGACTAATTTGCATACAGCCAGGTTCTGAAACTGGGATGGTGCAATGAGCTAAAAAACGGTGTTGGATCTAGCCCTGATCTCTTGACTGGGTGAGAGTATTCTGCTTAATTCAGAGACTCTGTCCCTCACCACCCCTTGTTGTAAATAATGTTGTCCACCCTAAGCGTGGAAGGGTATACTCAGACATGAGTCCCTTGCTCATTGCACCATCAGGATTCAATCAAGCCGGGCCGAAGACGGCTGTAATGCCAGAAACCGGTCCCCGGAAGCTTGTTTCCTTCCCAGTGTAAGAATTGGCTTTTGTAGTTTGGTTTGCCCTGTTCCCATCATGCACTGGGACAGGAACAGACTAATTTGCATACAGCCAGGTTCTGAAACTGGGATGGTGCAATGAGCTAAAAAACGGTGTTGGATCTAGCCCTGATCTCTTGACTGGGTGAGAGTATTCTGCTTAATTCAGAGACTCTGTCCCTCACCACCCCTTGTTGTAAATAATGTTGTCCACCCTAAGCGTGGAAGGGTATACTCAGACATGAGTCCCTTGCTCATTGCACCATCAGGATTCAATCAAGCCGGGCCGAAGACGGCTGTAATGCCAGAAACCGGTCCCCGGAAGCTTGTTTCCTTCCCAGTGTAAGAATTGGCTTTTGTAGTTTGGTTTGCCCTGTTCCCATCATGCACTGGGACAGGAACAGACTAATTTGCATACAGCCAGGTTCTGAAACTGGGATGGTGCAATGAGCTAAAAAACGGTGTTGGATCTAGCCCTGATCTCTTGACTGGGTGAGAGTATTCTGCTTAATTCAGAGACTCTGTCCCTCACCACCCCTTGTTGTAAATAATGTTGTCCACCCTAAGCGTGGAAGGGTATACTCAGACATGAGTCCCTTGCTCATTGCACCATCAGGATTCAATCAAGCCGGGCCGAAGACGGCTGTAATGCCAGAAACCGGTCCCCGGAAGCTTGTTTCCTTCCCAGTGTAAGAATTGGCTTTTGTAGTTTGGTTTGCCCTGTTCCCATCATGCACTGGGACAGGAACAGACTAATTTGCATACAGCCAGGTTCTGAAACTGGGATGGTGCAATGAGCTAAAAAACGGTGTTGGATCTAGCCCTGATCTCTTGACTGGGTGAGAGTATTCTGCTTAATTCAGAGACTCTGTCCCTCACCACCCCTTGTTGTAAATAATGTTGTCCACCCTAAGCGTGGAAGGGTATACTCAGACATGAGTCCCTTGCTCATTGCACCATCAGGATTCAATCAAGCCGGGCCGAAGACGGCTGTAATGCCAGAAACCGGTCCCCGGAAGCTTGTTTCCTTCCCAGTGTAAGAATTGGCTTTTGTAGTTTGGTTTGCCCTGTTCCCATCATGCACTGGGACAGGAACAGACTAATTTGCATACAGCCAGGTTCTGAAACTGGGATGGTGCAATGAGCTAAAAAACGGTGTTGGATCTAGCCCTGATCTCTTGACTGGGTGAGAGTATTCTGCTTAATTCAGAGACTCTGTCCCTCACCACCCCTTGTTGTAAATAGTATTGGAGCAGTCAGCATTTCTTCCCTTTGCCCTACCTCCATGCAAACGGCATCATCCATTTGCGACGTCCTCAGTGTGGGAACCTCAAATGTCTGCATCAGGCATGCTATCAACCTCCGATTGCAACTCTCTGCCTCTGTCACATCCGAATAAGTACTTAAAACAGGTAGAATCTTGAAAACTTGCAGCAGCTCTGGAATACATACATTTAGAAGGAACGTTTTTGTTGAATGGGCTAGAGATGGACAATTATTAATTTATTTGTAACTTAGTGGGCAAATACGGTTATTGTTCCCTGTGCTACACAAGACGTTTGGACCACAACATTAATAATATATACCTATTGTGTCTTGTTGTTTATTCTCCTATGATTCAGATAGAAGAATAGATTGGGTCTACTACTGGGTATATTACAGAGTTTTATTCGTCTACGTTCTGTCTCTGTTATGTTCATGCATCTTACACTTTTTTTCTCATATTATGGTTGATGGGAACAAAATGTCAAATTTTTTTCCCACCTGGGAAGATCTGTCACATGTATGAAAGGGAAAAATGGATGAATGAAAGGTGCACTTATGAAGTGACCAAGTTGACGTTGAAGTGATCACATCTCTACACAGATCAGTGTCAGATCAAGTAAGATGTGCTAAAAAATGTACACCAAGCTTGGCATTTTTTTTCCACAATATATCTCTTCGAAATCATTTATCCAGTGGAGGACTGTAACCAATCCTGTTTTTATTGCCACTGCATGTCTGCATCACCCATCATGTATGTCCTACTTAGGTTGTTACTCTCCTAACGGGGAGCAGGGTAAACATGTAATGTTTTAAAGGAAAACTTTATGTGGTTGCCAAGCTACTTCAATTCTACTCACTCCATTGTATCAATGATTTTACAAAAATGCAATATTTTAATTCTGTTTGTTAAAAGAAAGATTTCCTCTTCTAAATGTCATTGATAGAATATAAGATTCATGACAAATGCTCTCTACTTGATGGTAAAATATTTAAAACAAAAAATAAAACACTAGCCTCCTCGCGCTGTGGCCGCCTCAGTCTCTTCTCCCTCATTGCTGAAGAGTCCGGAAGCACACAGGTTCCCCTGAGCCAATCACAACGCTGCAATGTAGCACTGTGATTGGCTCTCCATAGCCAATCACAATGAAGCGTTGTGATTGGTCTGAGCGTCGTAATCCAGCGCTCAGACTGGAGCTGGGAGTCTGTGCATGTTCCCCACCCAGACTGTAAGGCAGCCTGGTGGGGAACATGCAAAGTACGCTGGACTGTTTGGCTGGCCCGCTCCGGGCGGCCAAGCAGCCCTGCGCATTCAGTGTACACAGTCCACTCCTCCTTCCTGAGCCCCAAGCCCCGCCCTAACCCTGCCAGGCAGAAACAAAATAAAATGATAATAACCAGGATATTATAATTTTATTGTTCCCTTTTCCACTGCTCTGAGAGCAGTGAGGCTATGCTCCTCCGCCTTAGTGGAGGAGCCGCCCCTGGCTTCTTAACATGCTCTGGGTGTCATTACCTACCCTCCAAAGATATCCGGGTGCGATTTTACAACCTTAATCTTCAATTGAGAGCCCACAATACTGTGCTACTGATTGTTCTGCTGTTATGCACTGTGTACACTAATCCTCTGAAGTGGCTGCAAAGCTCCTGATCCAAGGTGCTCCAAAACAGAAAAATACGAGCGCTGCTGAATGGGAATGCAAAGTAAACAGCCTGCCACCCCCTGGAGGTTTTCTGTTCAGCTCAAGGCTGAGGTGTATTCATGATGTAGTGCGCGCGCGCTGCACATCCTGCTGCTTGTATGATGAATGCCCTGGGAGTAAATACAGACATACTAACAACACAATGACATATTTAATATTTTATGATTCTTTAGAAAAGAAATCCCCTTTTGGAAATTGCTGAAGGACAATGTCTCTTGCTCCAGTTTTCACAATGTATTTAATAGACCACAACTAAGGAAGGGAGACCTAGTTGGCCAAGTAGCATCCTTGGATGCACAGAGAACAGTTCGATGGGCGGGGAGTCAATAATTAAATTTGCATATATGTGTGAAAGCTTGGTAATTATATTGCAGAGCTGAAGCAAAACGTTTCTGCTCCAGTTCATCCTGCGGAGGAGCCGATGCATGTGGAATACCGTCTCTGTTCTCCGGTACATTAGCAGCAGGATACCCACCTGGGGAGACCCAAAACAAGTATATAAATAACAAAAATGTCCTTAATTAGAGACAAGCTGGAGCAGGAGATCTGCTGCCGTACCTGACCTACTCATTAATCAGCATTCCAGATCTATTTAGGATGGAAGGCACTTGGAGAACAAAAACAGCATCGCCATTTTAATGAGATGTGGAACTAATTAGAGAATATTGGATCACCTTATGTACTGGTAGGTACAAAATGTAATCTCACAGCATATGCTGAAGCCATGCAGTGGAAAGGGGCAGGGTTACATTTACGTGACTCAAAGATCTTTTGATATGTGTATGTTAGCTTAGGAAGAAGTACTTGAGTGTTTATGACAACAAGAGTAATAGGAACTGGAAAAAGGAGTAGAACACATCAGAACTTTAATAATAAAATCATACTCCCTATTGAAAAAGAGGTAGATAAAATATGATAGTGTGATCGTTATACCAACCCAGCAACGTTCTCACCGAAACAATCCACAAAAAAGGAGGCTGGCCAATGAGAAGACGCGTGATGGACAACAATTTTTGAAAAACATTAAGCCAGGCTAGAAAGAGCTGATTTACTCATGCACGTATTCAGAGAAAATGTGTTCAGAGAAGAGCCAAACAGTCAATGTGTTTATGTACTCTTTCCAGATCAACACAATCAACCACAGAACATTGCTTGAGTTCACAAAAAGGAGGAATAGGGATCAATTAGCAAAAAATGTTGAGTAGCACTAAAGCAATGGCAAATTTGTAACTCGTAGCAGCAGTGAATTAGAAATACCTATTCCAAACCCACTCTGGAAGTAGCAGGGAAGAACTGCTATTTATTACACTGGACAGTTCCCCTGGGGGCTGGAGTCATTAGAGGGTGGTAGTGAAAGACAACGTCCACTGCCCCTACCTCCACCTTCCAGAGTTTGTGGCAGCAGGTACAGTGGTTAGGAGGGGGGAGAGAGAGTGGGAGATGAGAGAGGGTGTGAATGGAAGAAGAGAAGATGCGAACGAGCTGGTTAAAACATCATGTTCTCAGGCTGGCCCTGGTAAGGAGAGCAAAGAACACCACGGCAGTAAAGGATGCAGGCAGTGGTAACGAAAGAAGAACCAAACAGATTCTCGCAAACTATGCTTCTTGAGGAAAAGCATCACCTTCTCCTTGAAAGTGTTAGCAACTAAAAAAATATTCATAACACCGCAACTCTCTTATTCACATCAACAGCTCTGTTTGCTCTCCCTCCTCAGGACATGACAATAGATGTTTATACTCACTATAGATCTAAGAATTACAGATGATATACAATTGGTTTACCAATTTCCGTAGAGGAGATACCGAATCTTAGGTGAGATGCAGTAAGGGATTTTGTGGTCACAAACCCTACGAGTCGCAAAAATCATAGGGTTCGCATTCACAAATTCATAATGAACTAATGCCACTTTAGTTTTAGTAAAACTTTTTCTGAATCACAAAATGGGGTTAGCAACTCATGTTGAATTGCAATTTAGAAGGGTGTGTAAGAGGGATTTCTTCCAAATTCTCTACTGTTTGCTGGTACTTAAGTTTTCCAAATTGGAAAACGTTTTTTAAACTAGCTCCGGTTTCTTTGAGGAACTCGGGCTGCTTTAAAACTTTTTACATTTTGAAGTGTAATTAGAACGATAGTAATCTACTGATGCTGTCCTTTGAAGGTCACCATTCCTGCATATGTAGCCAATTTCAGGCAGTAGCAGCTGGTATCAGGGCTGAGTGGCAGGGGACGAACTACAACAATAAAGCAACAAAAAGCAAATGAAAAATAACTTAACTGCAGCATCCCCCCTCTTCTGCTTCTCAGAATCCCTGTGGACAATCCGGACATTGCTCCCATGCTGCTCGCAGCATGAGGAGAGCGTTGGGATTGGCCTGAGTGCCCTTGGTTTGCACTCCCAGAGAGACTAGGAGCCAGTGCCTGCTGGCTCCAGCTCAGCAAAGCAGCTCTGGTTGGAGACAGCTTCAGTGTGCATGTCGGTTTGGCCATCCTGAGACGGCAGGCCAAACCCACATGCGCACTCATAACAGTGCCCACCCCTCCCCCTCCATGCTCCATGACTGCCCCTGCGAAGGCTCCACCCCCAAGACTTTCCCGGGAGAAAAAAATTTAAATGATAATAAACCCAGTTTATTATCACTTTAGTTTTGAATTTTTGCAGCTGCTGGTGTGAGGGGCGACGCTCCTCCACCACAGGAGAGAAGCCGCTGCTGATTGCAGGGGGATCGCAAACTGCGACCTTCTGTACAAATGTTAATTAGGCAGCTTGTGTTGCGAAACCCTGCAAATTAAAATTTTGCAAACCGACCTATTATTACTTTGTTCAGTTCATAAAATGTTATTTGACTTTGGTAGAACACGTATCAAAGTACTCACCCTTTGGGTCCTTTAAGTTGCACATCTGGACTCCAGACCTATAGTTATATTTGTTTCAGAGGAAAATACTAATAGAATTCATACTGATTGCAAAGATATAGGCATTCAGTAATATCATCAAAAAGTAAAAGCCGGTAGGGTCAGGCTGCATTAAAAAACAGATTTCTTTTAATGACTGTTTATGGGCCCATTTTATAGCTCCGGTTCCAAAACCAGGAGGACTGATAAAATACTGCTTCTGTTCCTCCTGACAGCATGGAAGTATAGGGGTAATTCACAAAAAGGGTGACCTGATTGAGTACTTGGTCGCCGGGTCTGGCCAGTGAACAGTTAATTTACATATGTTCAGATAGGGAGACAACACTGATTTTATCAGAGAGCTTGGCTTGATTCTCAAAGAGTTCAGAACCATAGACCATAGCATGGTGCTCAAGACATATGCAGATTCATGAGGCAAATATCTAGATGGTGCATTCTTGCTAAAGCTTTTGACACTATCAACCGGACCTAATTTTAGACAATGTGAAGCTCAATGTTACAACACTTTGACATGTGGTTCAGATACAACTGTTGACAGCGGTACAACAACTGAAGTACTAACAGGTAGGGCTATCGCATTAATATGTTTGTAGTGAGAATAGGTTCAACAAGCTACCTGGCTGATAAATTAGCCGCCTTCAATGAATGTTCAGTGCAACAGAAAGAGGCATGCCATCACCACACCGGTCATTAGGAAATGTAAGAAACAAGGAAGAGATAAGTCTTCCCAATGCATATGCCTTGAAGGTGGAATACCATACCCTCAGAGAGTAGGTTTCCTTGTTCCATGTTGAGAATGGACCTAGTGATTCAGCTGTTCAAGGGGCAGCTCATCAGTTACTTATAAAATCCCTATACCTAGGCTGTTGCAATACAATACTGAAGAAGCTTTCCCAAAGACCACTCTATGAATACAGTAGATGACCCTGAAATTACAACCAACGCTTGGATGTTTGAGTGACCGAGATGAAGATAGAGGGGTTTGCAGCAAATGCAGTAATGGAGCCCAGGATCTGATACATGTTTTACATGTGTGCTCCAATAAGGAGGTAGTAGAAGCTAGAAACTATTTTTATAAAACTGATTGTTTCTAGATATAACCTTTTGCCCTCAATCGACCTGATCGCCTTTATGAAATCCCAACCGAATTAATGTTTGTTATAAATTCTATAAATTCATGAAATCTGTTTTACCCATGTTTTAAATGAAATTTGTAATCATATGTCCGTACGAAATTTTTATAAAAAGTGTATGAATCATGGATTTAGTTTAATTGTTGATCTCGCAAGATATCTAAATCAATAGAAGTGAAATTGTGTGAATTGTGATTCAACCAACCCTTCTTTGCAGATGATCCAGGTTCGCCAACCCACCTTAACACTTTGTACACTGCTTCATTGTTCTCTAGCTAAATTTATTCTATAAATGTAAAAAAGCTTTCATTTACAAACACTTGTTGATCAGGTTACCTTGCTGTTTTGCAGCAAGGTTTGTCACATTATACAAGTGATTGTTTTACTTTAACATTTGTTATGACTTTTATGTATCTATGAACTACATAAATGATGAACTTTTATGATATCTTGAGTTATTAACTGAGAATAATGAATGCAATAATTATGACATTAATTATGACATCAATTAATCTATTAA
Source organism: Lissotriton helveticus (assembly GCF_964261635.1). Lineage (NCBI taxonomy): Eukaryota > Metazoa > Chordata > Amphibia > Caudata > Salamandridae > Lissotriton > Lissotriton helveticus. Next base: position 1,061,978,756 of record NC_136070.1, on the reverse strand, counting down.
ATACTGGGCAGTTGCTGATCGTGTTCCTAACTAATATCTATTCAGATGTAGTCCTTATCTTGTAAGCTACACAAATAGATCTATGTTAAACAATGGTAAGCTACTGCAGTGAGTTTAGCATTACCAAAGTGGCCTTAAGGAAATACATTTCAATCCTATAATAGACAATTTAACAACTCCTGCAAAGCTAAGAACAATAATATTTTTAATGGTAACACTTATTACACTTGTGAATGTTGAAAGTATTGTGTAATTTTTATTCTGCATTACTATAACCCATGTCTATCTGTTTCTCCCTTTCTAATTTAGAACAATTAACCCCCTTGGGTTGAATATTCTAAAAGCATTGGAGCTCTTTTTCCTCTGGATATACCGACTGCCAAAGGTCCTCTCCCTACTATGGGCCCTAGTTCACTGCTGGGGCTTAATACCAGGACAGAAGGCCTTTAATGACTGCCATACCCACTGGAAGTGGCCTATAATGCTATATGATTCAAGTGCCCAGAAACAATTCAGCTTGAGTGCACTTTATAAATGCACTTTATAAATAGTCACAGGTGATATGTACTGTGTTCAAATAAGCATTCTCCCAGGTATCCGCACTGCACTGTGCTAGTTATGAAAGCCACTTTGATGTTCATATAGCACATACTACTCCTTAAAGGCATAGGCAGTAGAAGTGTCTGTAGCAGTTCTGCAATGTGATAATTCCCAATTGAAGACTTTTGCCACAATCTATGTATGGAATGCAGAAGCAAAATGAAGATATTTAGGGCTTCACCAGAATCCACTTTGAAAAGTAGAGCCTGAACATGGAACTTTCAGACTTAAATTGTAGGGAAATGTGTGACTTAGACGCCTGTATAAGGATCAAGGAACCCACATTTTTCGTAAATCTAGGACTTAAAAAAAACCTCCAATCTAGGCTGTTACAGTACTGAGGCTCATGAACTTCTCACCAGAACTAATATTGAGGTTGGGCAATTTGAGCGCTGATGCTGGGGTGCATCGTGCCATGTTAGGGGCCTTAGACTCGTCTGAATTACTGTAAATTCACAAAGGCCCAAAGGAAGATCTGTCTATTTGTACCGAGATTTGCAACACTGCTCTCAGTGTTGCAAACTCTGCTTTTCTTAAACATCAAGGAGTATTATGTTGTAACTTTTTACTTTTTAAGAAACATTGGAAAAAATCTAAATTTATTTTATTAGATTTATAAACAAATATAGGTATATTTGCTTTTAAATTCCAGAATTATGGACTCAATGAAGAGGAGTCACTATGATCGCTCAGATATCTAATGGGATAACTGGACATAAAGTTGTGTTTGGGAGATATATATCAAGCCAATAAAAATAACATTTCGTTTAGGTATCAACGAATGCACAGAGTGATCGAGGAGCAAATATTAAGTATTTATATACTTATCTAACATGCAAGTATCTGCTAACCATGTAAAAACTGGTATTCCTATTAGGACATTTGCTACTTCTAAGAAACTGTGATAACTTGCAATAATTTGATTGTATTTGGGGCCCTTTTCTGGAACTACTACAGTTATGACATGGTTACCTTATTTATATATATATATATATATATATATATATATATATATATATATATATATATATATATATATATACATATACATGAATATAGTTATCCTGGAAGTTTTATTCACTTAAGTGTTATTTGATATATTCAAAGATATGCTGAGATGATTGTTCTCATATACATGTAAATGACATACTTAAATGTTCTTTCCTTTTTTGTTCGATTTATCTTCAAATGTATCATTTGTATTTTACATACGATTACATTTTTCTGCTGAATATATTCTGTTTTATATTTGAAATGCAAATTAAAAAAAAGAAAATGAAACTGCAACAATGTGTTAACAAGCATCACACTAAATAAAATACATTATAAGTAGAGAGAGTTTTCTTTTGAGAAATATTGATCTTTTGCCATTCTGGGACTGCAATTTGTTTTACAGAACTTGAAAATCAACAGGGAACACTTGAAAATCAACAGGGAACACCTGAAAATAGCAGATTCAGTTGTTGCAGCCATTGTACTGTGAATCAGCAAGGGGCTTCCCACAGACTTATTCTGAATTAATTGTTGAAGGCAGTGGCTTATGATTAGTAATTTCTCAGGGAAATGGGGGTTGGTGCAGATGCATCTTGGGACTAAGATTCAAATGTAATAACTAAGAGACATTGGCTTGAATCCCAGCTTCCCAATTTGATCAAATTGTGTGATCATAAGTTAATCAATTTAGATCTCTGCGTCTTGGTTCGGTTTCCAGTGTGTGCTATGCACGAAAAAAATTCACATGTATTGAGGCAACACAAAAATGATTTTCCTGCCTTGAGAAGATAGAAAGAGGGTGAGAGAAATGGAAGACCCGGGCATGTAAAGTGAGGGGAATAAAGAAAGGAAAGATTCTTAAGGAGGATAAATTTGTGATTGATGAAAAAAGAGAGAAGTGTAGCGGCAATAGGGAGGATGGATGAAGAAAAGGATGGAATAAAGGAGTGAAAGGTAGAGCAGGAGACAGGCATGAGGGTAATATTTTGGAAAGAAGAGCAAACACGAGAGGATTGATTGACAGAGGGGGAGCAGGAGAGGTGCGGAGAATGATAATGCTATAGACAGTGGGGCGATTAAGCGTAAAACCACGAAAAAGAGTGAGCTTTGCACATACATGGGGAGAGAAGAGAAAAGTGAGAAGCAGAAGTGCAGGAACAGGGAATGTATTTTGGTGAGGGGTGGATGACAAAGGCAAAATGAGGACCATAAAGCAAGATAAGTAATTCAATATTATACTGTCAACTGGTGCACACTGTACTGATCTATAAGATGCTGACCAGTTGCTCACAACAGCAGATAGCTTCCATGCTGAGGTGTTTAGAATTAGGAGTCTTTATTAAAAAAGGAGAAAATAAAAGAAAATACATTTTCCACTGCTGCTAAATCAAAATTTCGGTCAACTCCTATGCCTTAGGCAAGTAGAGAAAATAAGAAACACCAAAAACAGGTGTTACCAGTTCATTACTCTCACAGATTTCTTCTCAAATGAAAGTGATTTTTGCCAGAAACACGGATGATGGTGAGCAGCATCGACACCCTTTACAAACCTGAATAGAACAGCTATTGGAGGAGAGCCAAAATGTAGATGTGCTAGTGTGAGTAGTGAAATCTAGAATTAATCAAGAATAAGACCTAAGCCATTAAAATCCTAGAATTGACCTTTTGTCCTTTGACATCCAAGGAATGAGTAAGTTCAACAATTACTCATGTCTGCTGAAATTAGCCATCATACACGCCTCCTGCTCTGCAGCTTCTTTGATCTGCCATCTTCTACCTGCTAGCCCTATCCAAATCTCCCTGTGGCTCGTTCGCATTTTGGTCTTTCAAGACTCTCGGACCACTACTCTGGAGTGCTATTCACATTCAGACAAGAGCTATCCACTCCCCTGGTGAATGTAAACAGGCACTGAAGGATCACATAGATATTGAAAGCTTGGCCACCCACCCATCAGAAATTTCCAACCGTCCACCAGGGACTAATCTCACCACCTTGACCTCTTGTCCCCGAGTCTAAAAGTGTAAGTAGGTATAAAGTGTAAATAATTCTAGTCTACATTTTCTTACGCTTTAATTCAGTCTTTTATAAACTCCATTCTGTTCATCCAACCGATGGGCCACTAACTTTTTAAGAGTAATACGCAAACTTGAATAATAACAAACACAAAAAGTTTGAGGGGTTGACCAGGTGCCACAGAAGTAAAGAAACAATTAGCTCGACCTTGAATAATGTACATTAAGTTAGTTTCTCCTCTGCAAGAGAATAGAGAAGAAAGGTTAGTTTGGGGGCTTTAATTGCTCTTGCACCTAGATTGTACCCATTGGAAAATAGTTTGAGCAGCATAATTATCTCCCATTCCTCACAGAAGTGGAGTTTCAGTATAGTACTATATTTTAAGAGGAGCATGATCCAGAACAATCTAAAATAACTTAATTCTCTATGATGTTGGATAAGCCGTGACGATGACAAACTGAAGAGTCGAACAAAGCATTTCTATGCATTAAATGCACATAATGTTTACATTTTGGCATCTAATGGAGCAACCACTAGAGTGAACACATGATGCAGGAAAGTGAAAAGCATCGAAGTGACCTGATGGATAGCCGATTCCTGCTACGCCTCATGCCCATTGATGCCAATGAAATGCACTCACCTCACGGCATGATGTTTTTTGATTTGCAAATGCACATCAACATGATTATCCACTAATGTGAGCCCAGCTGCTGCCAACTTTCCCAAAAATGTCTTTGTCTCTGGTGCATTGTGTTGCAAGACCACAAAATGTCATGTCCTGCAGGCGTCCATTGTTTCCTAATCATATTGCCTACCAGTACTTCCACCATCACAGGTCACAGGTGGACCTCCTCAGCTCCTATCTAGATTCTCCTCTAGTCTCATCTGAAAGAAGATAGGCCCACTTCGAGAGAAAGAAAGGGACAAGAGACAGTACGTGTGTGTTACATAGAAAATGAGTGGCAGGGGCATAACTTAGCCCAAGGCCAATCAATATCTGTGAGGTATGGGAGTCTCTGTGTCTCCTCGTCAACTTTTTGTGGCGGGGGGGCATCACTTGGCATTACACCACTGGGAAGAGGAGGAAGAGAAAGAGTGAGAGGCGAGAGCAGGACAGATCGCAATTCAAAACCAAAAGTTCTAGAATATCTGTGTTCTGCATGTTAGATGGTCCTCCTTCTACAAGTGGGGTGGGGTGAGTGTGGACCCTCCCATAGTGTACAGCCTTCCACCTTCCTAATCCCTTCCCTCTAAGTGTTCTCTAGCAGAGATAGAATCTGGGAGGTTTTAATATTTTTTTACATAAAGTAGTGATGAGTAAACTGAATGATGCGTGGCAGTGAACACTGACAGCAAAGGCTATCATTGGCGGCCAACAATATCTTGTCACCAGGTTAGTAAGGTTCAGTGACTGGCAGCACATAAAGATTACTCCTTAGAAACCCTTTAGTCTTCTGGCAACAGCTTGGGAATATTAGGACTATGCAAATAGAGAACTTAGTAAATATGAAACATGAAATGTAACTCTTATTTGTAAAGAAAAAAATTGTAACCCGTTTAAAAAAAAAAAAAGACTTGATCACGTTACTGATAACACAATATTATTAAAGCAACAATGGTAGCCATGGAGGTTTAGTAGAAATACCACATCACCCATTGCATCAATTTAGAAGTGTACCCAAAACCATGGAGCATAGCACTTATAGGCACGTCCAGCCCAAGCTTGACTATCAAGTGACACATAAAATACCGAGAATGAATGGAAGTACAGTTCAGCATGTACCCAATTCAGCAAGAAACTATTAGAATGTCTGCCTGAAGCCAGATTGTCAACTGAAAAGAGGAGTCAAGGGCTTCTTCATTTTCACACATTGAAAGGATGTGGCCTACTTTGATCTGTGAGTTAAATTCTTAAATGGGAGTGAGAGAGCGCAAACTGACTTAAATGTATGAGTACATCACACTTACCTGTAGTAAGCACAAATCATGAGGAGAAATGCCATGAGTGCTAATAGTATCTGCAATTATATTCTGAATGTATAGCTGATGTAGAGAATTAAGTAGAAGTGGAACTAATACAGAAATGTGTGACATTATATGATTTTAGTAGATGTGATTATTTCTGAATCCATGTCGTGTAGCTGTTAAAATGTAAGGTGGTAGGTGGTTAAACGCAGAATGTGGTAGGCCTCAGGGCCAGAGCTGGAGCTAAAAGGGAAGGTGTTTCTTTTCACGACACAGATTGTATTAATGTTTTGGTCATTGCATTAAATAGGCCATGATTTATAGAAATGTTTATTGATTAATAGAATAAGAATATTAACATGCTTTAATTAATGAAGAAGTTGAATGCTATAATCATTATGAGAAATATTGTAGGCCTGAAATGTTTTAGCATTGATTTACACGTACATGTCTGGGCTGAGAAATGTTGCAAGCCTTTTTAGAAGTCTATGAGAGTTGGGTTCTTGGCTGCAGATATCTGTCTGCAAAGGATAAGGGGGGATCCAATTATAAATGAATGAATAGAGGTCTGTTCAGTAGACGGCCCAGACATGGAGGAGGGTTCCGGAATGTTTGAGGGGTATCAGGGGGCCGGAGAAGAGTCTGAGAAGCAAGGTCAACTCTAACGTCTGAGGCCCAATACAAAGCATCATGGAAAAAGCCAGGAGCTACACCACGTGAGGGGCGTCTCGCAAGGGGCGTCTCAAATGTTGTTGACTGTTTTGTATTAGGGACAGCACCCCTGGGTGGGGTTAGAGCAGATACCTAAGGACCCTTTAGAGAGCGGATGGGTAGGCAGAGAGGGGTCATGACTGGAGAACTATAGGTTTTCACCAAGAGACTTAGAGTGGGTGACTTCCCTTGGGGGTCATTCACTGCTGACACCTTTGTTAGGTTGGGGTTTGGTTAAGTAGGGATACCATCTAGAGCAGGGTAGGGACAGCCTAACCTGTGCGTTTTCCTCCAACCTAAATGAAGGAGAGATATGCGTCTATGCTGATAGCTTTATTATTCTTAGAACTTGTGTTAGTGATTTCCGTTGCTCGTCTGAGGGCTTTCCGAGAGCACATGTATGTAATTGGACCTGTGTATCTCGTGAATCTCATTCTGAGATGCCTGTATTTGCAGCTCATTATATCTTTACAATAAACTTTTGAAAGCTAGAAGTTGTTTGTGATCTTTGGGAGTAGAGTCCTTTATTGGGTGAACTAACTTGCAGATGGGTGTACTGTTTTCCTCCAAGACAGGCAACAAAGGTTCAGTCGACCAGATCGAGGTTTAGATCAATAGATATAAGGTATCGATCAAAATCTCGCCCTTTCAGTTGGTAGCTATAGAGGATGGTTGCCTTCTTGAGGACGGTGACCTAGGCCAGGTTAGCTTACCCCAAGGCCCCTAGAGATCGATGATCGGAAGAACAGCCCGCCGAAGAAGATCCGGATGACGTGAGACAGAAAAAGCAGCAGTATCGGTCGAGAGTGAGTATAAAGGGTTATGCGTGTTAGATTGCGGTGTTTTGTATTGTATCTATGTTGTAATGTCTGGCGGAGTTGAATGTCTGTAGAGTGACTGTGGAACAGGTTGTGAGCGCGCGCAACCGGTGGAAATCTTAAGTTCAAGGAGAGCTTAAGTGGTTCGGGTGTATCGGACACCCAGAGTAATTGTCAACTAGTGTGAAGGGGGTCATGAGGTACCATTGATCACCCGAAAGACCGAGATAGGGGGAACGTAAGAGTGAGTGCGTGAGTAACGGACGCTGGTCGGAAGTTACTGTGTGTGTAAGCAACCTATCAGAGGGACGATAGACATCTCGTCAGTTGTGTTGACAATTACAGATAGACTGTGGACGTACAGTCGAGAGAAGTGACCGCTTGGTCGGAAGTAGTCATTTTTCGGTGTATGAATGGGACGCATGCATAACCGGGAGACGAGTTGAGAAAGGAGGGGTGCTGCTGCGAAGCGGAGAAAAGTGACGTCAGGTAGTGTCGCGCAGTGATTGGCCGACCGGAGAAAGACCGCGCTGTGATAGGCCAGCTAGCAAAGACGTCAGACAGGGTCGCGACGTGATTGGCCGACAGGAGAAAGACCGCGCTGCGATAGGCCAAGTTAGCAAAGCCGCGACAGGATTGGTGGATTGTCATCAGGAAGTAAACAGAGTAGCGAGGCTGGATATTGTGCGCATAATTATGAAGTGTTTTAAATGGCTGAAAGCGGTGTTTAAAAAAAGAGAAGCGGGGATCGTATGAAGGGGAAGAAGCCCCGCCGGAGGGTACGCCAGCTCGTTATATGGCAGTGAATGTTGGGCTGCATACGATCCTCTGGATATCAGAGTGGAGTAAGATTACTGAAGGAAATGAGGAACTGACGTTCCCGAAGTACGGGACGTTCAGATTAGAGGTGTTACATCGATTAAAATCAGTCATGACCTCAATGAGACCCTTGCCTAGACCAACCCAGTTTGAAGCTCTTGATGCATGGATTAGGGCAGCGCATGAAAAGAATATGAACAGACGACAAGAAAGGGTGAAACGATCGGTAAGGGCAGTACAGGATGCCAGGTGGGATGCGGATGCTAAAAGATGGAGAGTGCATAACATGGAAGTAAATAAACTGTACCCAGTGTTAGAGGCGCCAGTAAATAAAAGTCCCCTGGAAGAAGATGATGAGAGCGAAACAGAGGACAGCCTGATAAACAGATTATTGACAGACAGGCCACCCCCGTATAATAGAGCAGGGGGAGAGGTCGAGAATAGTGAAGGAGAAAAGGGGGGCAATGCAGGAGAGCATAGACCGCTTCCCAGTTCAGAGTGGGATCCTGAGCCAAAGAAAGAGTTGTCCCAGCCTAGTCAGGTGCAACAGGTAGTCGGGAGGTTTGTGGTACAAAGAGCGCCGGAAACGGAGAGCGCCACATCCTACCCATTACCAGATGCACTACAGGTACCTGTTACCATAGGTCCTATAATATCGATATATGACCAAGAGAGAGCAAGAGGGGAAGAACGGGTACGGAAAGACAGAGAAAGAGCAGAGAAGGCAAGGAGGAACGATACGATTAATTCCCCAAGTCAGATGCCGATACCCAGAGAGTGGAGTACCCCGATGCACACAGCAGGGGACCCAGGAGGAGATCCTGGGGGCCCTAGATGGCCAATGGATCTGAGGGGATCTGGACGAAAATCCTTTCAAGAGCTAAATGAGTACATGAAGCAGTGGGATGAGGCAGTGAAGGCTCAAAAGTGCATCATAGCTGCGGAAGCAGAAAGGGAAAGTCAGGACAGCCGAGCACGGACTCACTGCGGGGCTGGGGAGAGCAGCCCGGAGTGGGACTGTAGAGAGAGAGAGAGTAGGGGAGTCACCCATTGGGCCCGGAGTAGAGATAGAACAGACCTGGAAAACGGGGGCCCCGGGAGTGAAGGGGTGGCGCGCCCAATACTCAGCGAAGGGGAGAGGAGAGCGCAAGAGTACAGAAACAGCTTTAAGTGTCCACACTGTGTGCCCGGCACCAGAGAACGGAATGGGAGTTGTGAGAGGTCGCACCATAGACCCTGTGATGACGGAAATGAGCGCAGCCCAGGGAATATGGGGAACCAGGAAGGATCGTATCGGATACTGAGCGATACTAGGCAAAGGGAGAGTAGCGACCAGAGGGAAAATAACAGAGAGGCGCACGGTGAAAGGAGAGAAGAAGAAGAGAGTGGGCAGAGAAAGAGTGGGGGTAACAGGCCCGTGTTCCATCACCTTCCAAGATCGGATGGCCGAGCATGGGACCTGGAGAGATGGGAGCAAGGGAGAGCACCCATTAACTCTCCCGAGCCCAAACGTAGAGCACGAAGTTGGGATGGTAGGGAGACCAGTGAGCCCCCTTCGAAAGACATATTGCGAGCTGAGATAAAAGCCAAGAGACTTGATGTCGCCAGTTTAAGGTCAGACCTGGATGACATGGTAGATGGTACCCTGCCTTTAGAAAGAATGGAAATGTATGAACAGGATGAAATACTGTATATGGCAAAGGACATCACTCGAAAAGCGAGAGCAGTCCATGAGAAGTTAGTCGAACTAGCAGGCAAATATATGGTGGACTTGTCAAGAACCAAAGCATTACAGGGTAACCACAGGCTACATTATACAGATCGAGACCTAGATGAGAGGAGAACGATTGGGCTGAAAACGCACATAAGGGAACTGATCGCTGGAATAAGGACATGGAGGGCACTAGATAAGTGGGAAGAGAGGTGGTCTAAGAAAGGGACCGGCAGGAGAAGCATGATTGGTATGACACCAGGACAGCAGGGAATAGAAGCTTACCCTTTGCGTGAAGTTGCAAATGGGAACTATGTGCATGTCCCTTGGAGTAGGGGAGATTTAGCTGCTTTTACCAACTCCTTCCCCAAACTACGGGAAAACCCAGTGGAGTGGTACAAGCAAGTGGAGAGATTTGTAAAAATCTCAAAGGTCCTATGGATAGATCTGAATACGCTGTTTGACATTGTAGTACCAGGCGATTTGTGGACAGCATGCAAGGTTAGCGCTGAGTGGCCCACAACGGAGCCAGAGAGAGATGCTAAGACTAATGGGCCGTCCGAGATTGTGATGGCAAAATTCGAGAGAGTGATGACTTGGCTGAAAGAGAAAGTGCCAATGCAAGACATAGATTGGGTCAGAATAGACCGAACAAGACAGGAACCCAAAGAGACAGTTCACGAATATTACGAGAGATTGCTGAAGGCGTTTAAACAGTATAGCGGCTTGGATGTAATGGATCCAAAAGACATAGGGCAATTTGTGTCCAAGTTCGTCCTGGGACTGAGACCGGATATTAGTTTAATGATTCAGCAACACTCGATTTGTTGGCAAACAAAACCCCTAGATGAAATACTGAGATATGCCAGGTACTGCTGTGATGAGATAGACTCCAAGGCTAAGAAACTAAAAGAAAAGTTGATGGTGGTACAGATGCAGGCAGCAGGGAAGGGGGGACAACAGCAACAGCAGCAAGGAACAGGTACAGGAGGAAAGAAGCAGTACAGTCAGAACAAGGGCAATGAGGAGAGTTCCACCTTTAGACCCAGATTAGAGATAGCTACCTTGAAGAAAACAACTAGGTGCCACCAGTGTAACGAGCTGGGGCATTGGAAACGCGAGTGCCCCTACAATGTAGAGATAGGAGAGCAAGAGATAGAGGAGGAAGAGGTTCAGAGCGCGCCTACAAGAGGGGTGACGCCATACCAAGGAAAGGTGCTCAAAGGGGGGGGGGCTCCTCCCCGAGCCCAGTTCCCGCAACCTCCTCGAGTAGGGAGTATGGGTAAGACCTATAGACAAATGCCCCTGTTTGTAGAAGGAGAAGAGTGCTATTATGTGGACCCATTAACCGGACAGAGAGTGGAAAGAGAAGACTGCACCCTCGGGGCAGCCTTGGAGGTGGACCAGAGGGGACCCTATGTTGAAGCAGAAGTAGCAGGGTGCCCTACGACATTTCTGGTGGACACAGGAGCCACTAGATCCACGATCAGATCAGCTGCAGTTCCAGACCTGCCCATGTCTGGAGAGACCATACAAGTGGTAGGGGTCGCAAACAGGAGAATAACCAGCCAATTGACCGAACCGGTACAGGTGAAAATAGGGAAGTACAGCGATGAGCACCAATTTGTGGTTTGCGATTCAAGCCCTGTGTGTCTGCTAGGGAGAGACCTGTTGTGTAAATTGAATTGTACTATATATTGCACACCTCAGGGAGTGGAGGTATTGACCAATGATGATGATGCAGATTTCAAAGTTGCAAACTCAAGAATATGCGTGGAGCTGTACCCTACTTTGACAGTAGAGGAGCTCCCCTGGGACTTGAGAGAGACAGTGGCACCAGAAGTATGGGATTTCACTGGGGAAGAGATTGGATTGGTCAAAGGGGTGGACCCAGTGAAAATTGTAGTGAAACCGCATGCTGAGTTCCCAAGAACACCCCAATATAAATTGACTCCAGAAACGATTGCAGGCATAAAACCCGTGATCGAGTCCATGATTAAACAGGGAATACTGAAAGAAATCGTGGGTAGTCCATGCAACTCCCCGATTATGGGTCTGCAGAAACCAAATGGGAAATTTCGGATAGTGCAGGACCTTCGAAAGATTAATAACATAGTCGTTTCGTGTTGTCCAGTGGTACCGAATCCATCAGTGATACTGTTTCAGATTCCATTCCAAGCTGAGTGGTTCACTGTGATCGATCTTTGTCAGGCTTTCTTTTCGATCCCTCTGGACGAAGAAAGCCATTTTCTTTTCGCATTTAAGCTGGAAAATCGCGTCCTAACATGGTGTCGTATCCCTCAAGGGTATACAGAGAGTCCATCGATCTTTAACCAGCTTTTGAAGAAAAATCTTGAAAGTCTAGTGCTGCCCCAGAAGTCAGTTCTGGTCCAGTACATAGACGACCTCCTTGTGGCGTCGGAAACAGAAGAAGCTTGCAGGGAGGACTCCATTGCTTTGTTAAATCACCTAGCTGCCAATGGGCACAAGGTGTCCCCGGGAAAATTGCAGTACTGCCTGACAGAGGTGCAGTACTTGGGACACAGAATAGAGAAAGGCAAACGAAAGGTGTCACCAGACAGGATAGAGGCGATCATGAAAATGAATGCGCCTAAGACACAGAGAGAGGTCAGGATGTTCCTAGGGATGGTGGGTTATTGCCGACAGTGGATCGTGAACTTTTCACTGAAAGCAAAGCCCTTGCAAAAACTGACGCACAAGGAGGTGAGTGATCCGGTACCATGGGACAAAGACTGTTTGATGGCATTCCTACAGCTGCGAGAGGACCTGTGTCGTGCTCCGGCATTGGGAATGCCTGATTACAATAAACAATTTTTTCTTTACTGTTGTGAGAGAGAAGGTTGCGCGTTGTCTGTGTTGGTCCAAATCCATGGGAATGCCCGTAGACCAGTTGCTTATTTCTCGGCTACTTTAGACCCAGTAGCCGCAGCGTTGCCCGGATGTCTCAAATCCGTTGCTGCAACGGGTGTCAGCATTGAGAGATGTGAAAATATCGTCATGGGGCACCCGTTAGAGGTGTGCGTGCCACATTCTGTTGAACTGTTGATGACCAGGACCAAAACACAGCATCTGACCAACAGCAGGCTCACGCGCTATGAGCAAGTTATTCTTGCTGCAGAGAATGTGACCCTCAAGAGATGCTCTGTTTTGAACCCTGCTACCTTGATGCCACTTCCAAATGATATTGAGGATGATGATGAATATACAGACCATGACTGCCTTGATGTGACTGAACTATGCACCAAACCCAGACCCGACATCGTAGATGAGCCACTGACTGACCCAGATGAAATTTTCTTTGTCGATGGCTCATGTGTAAGAGACGAAGTTGGGCAGTTGAGAGCAGCTTATGCAGTTTGTACAATTACTGGAGTTGTGGAAGCTGGGTGCCTGGAAGGAGTACACTCCGCTCAGGTAGCCGAGATTATTGCCCTGACACGTGCTTGCTTGGCAAGCAATCAAATTCGAGTCACCATATACACCGACAGCCAATATGGGTATGGGGTAGTTCATGATTACGGGCAGTTATGGTCTCAAAGAGGTTTCATGACCTCCTCAGGCTCTCCCATTCGCAATGGAGAGTTTGTGCGCCTGTTGTTAGAGGCATTGCAATGCCCAGCAAGTATCGCAGTTGTAAAGTGCACCGCACATACCAGAAATGAGGACTTTGTTTCGAAAGGCAATAGATATGCTGATGAAGTTGCGCGGTATTGCGCGGAACAAGGTTACTCTTTCACAGAGGTGGAAGTGGGTGGAATAAATGTAAGAACTGAATTAGCCATGATACTGGAAACTGTCGATACTTGGGATGAACTGTCAACCATGCAAGAAAATGCTCCTGATTCTGAAAAAGAAACATGGGAAAAGGCAGGATGTGTAATGGGTGAGACCCATTTTTGGGTCTCAGCAGACGGCAGAGCAGTGTTGCCCAATGAGATGGTGAGTCCAATGGCTAGACTCATACATGGTCCCGTACACTTAGGGAGAGATGCTATGCTGAGAGTGTTTAGACAGACTTGGTACAATCCTAAGTTTAGAATAGCCGCAGAAGCAGTGTGCCAGCGTTGTGTGACCTGTCAGCAGCTGAACGTAGGAAAAAGAACACCAGTTGCACTAAGTCACATAGGAAGGTCTGGAGGTCCATTCAATCGAATGCAGATAGATTTCATTGAAATGCCAAGGTGCAACCGCCTCCGCTATGTCCTGGTGGTGGTTTGTGTGTTCTCCAGATGGGTTGAGGCATACCCTACACGTAGGTGCGACACCCTCACAGTGGCCAAGTTACTGCTCAGGGAACTCATTCCTCGCTTCGGGGTGCCGGCCTTTTTGGAATCAGATAGGGGAACACATTTTAACAGCGAGCTTGTGAAGATGATTTGTGTAGCACTAAACATAGATCAAAAGTTGCATTGCAGTTACCGACCAGAAGCCTCAGGAATTGGGGAGCAGATCAATGGCACTATCAAGGCCAGAATAGCAAAAGTTTGTTCCTCAACGACCCTGAGTTGGCCTGATGCCCTGCCATTGGTTCTCATGAGCCTTCGTAGTACCCCAGACAGAAGAACAGGGTTGTCACCACATGAGGTGTTAATGGGAAGAGCAATGAGGCTGCCATCTATCCCAGCTACTGCACTGTTAAATATCACAGATGATATGATCCTGGACTATTGTAAGGGGCTGTCTGACGCCATGCGTTCTGTGTCCCTTCAGGTGCAGGCTGCCGAGGTTCCAGCGTGCCAGGGCCCGTGCCATGACCTGTACCCTGGGGACTGGGTCCTGGTGAAGAAACATGTGAGAAGAAGCTGCTTGGATATTCGTTGGCGTGGGCCCTTCCAGATCATCCTGATCACGAATACAGCTGTGAAGGTGGGAGGCCTGCCCAATTGGATCCACGCGTCACATACGCGAAGGGTTCCAGCACCTCTGGAAGAAACAGCTCCTCTCTCGGATAGACGTCCAGCAGAGGACCGAGAAGCCATAGAGGGGGCTAGCCAAGCTGTAGAGGTGCCAGCGGAAGCAGGGAACGAGTCTGACCAAGCTGAGGACGGTCAGTACAACAGCGAAACAGAAGACGCTACAGAAGGAGAAAGTAGCTGGGAGTACGAGTCAGACCCTGACAGGTCTGAGAGAGAGCGAGAACAGACAAGAAGGAGAAGGAGTAGAAGGGCACGTGGAGAAGCTAATTGGCCGCAAAGAAGGAGCTCTAGCCTGAGGTCGACTCCAGAGTTAACCCTTCCTCCGATATCCGAAGACTCAGACCCAGAAGAAGGTGCTCAGGGTGCTGAAGCACCGGACCGAAGAAGGTCAAGAAGAGTGCGTGTGCCTAACAGAAGATACTCCACACCTGAGTGGACATATTTGGCGACAAATGTCTGTGAAACCGGAGACAGGGAGGATCCGAGCGGTGGTGGTGTCCAGTTCTGAGCCCATTATCACCGTGGAAATACGACTGTTGGTACCCGGTGTCGAACAAGAAGGGTCACTAACATTCATGCTCCCCAGACCTCCCCGCCTCAGCAAGTTAAAACACATGTTCCTTTCAGAATTGCAATTCCCCGACTTTGGTACAACGATAACAGCACATGAAGAGCACAATCTTCGTTTGGAAATACTGAACTATGCTATTGAAGCTGCAACCACAAACCTGATAGTAGACTGTTAAAGGACTTTGTAAATAAAGCAAGCAGAAAAAGAAGATTACCTAGCGCCCAGGAAGCAGAGAATTTTAGGGAACTTCCCTTGAGTTGATGGAGAAGGGCTAGGGTTGTCTTTTTGAACTGTTAAAGGACTTTTGCGAAGAAGGTTGTCAGCCTCCAGTTGTGTGGACTCTAAAGACAAAAGGATTAAAAAGAGACTGTAAAGGAACGAGAGGAAAAGAACTTTTTGCCAAGATAAGAGAGAGCCATATTGTCTGACGAAATGGAGGCCGGCACCCCGAACCGCAGAGCTAAATGTATAATAGGTACACTAATAGTAGGAGTGATAATATTAATAGCTTTAGTGGTAACAATTTCTTATGTAAAGGGACATGAGGAAGAGGCAAAGGTAACTGATGTGAATTCTGCAGAAACGCTTACACCTACTGTTGCTGGTGAGAAAAGGGAAAACACTCAAGAGAAAGCGTTATTAGCTGCAGAAGCCCGCAGGTTACACGTAGATGAGTCCCAAGGAGACTTTAGGTCAAATGCTTATGCTAAACTTTTATATGAATACGTGGATGCCATGGAGGTTAAGGATTGTTATGTCTGCATGCAGTTGCCGGCATCTGTAGATGAGGGTATTAGATACCATCACCTCCCGCTGACATATGGCATTACATGTAGCTTATTGCTTAGTATATTTTATGAGAGAGATAGTTTTGAATACTATTTCTCCAATTATGATTCAGTGTTGCCAGAAGTCCCAAATTATAAGCAGATGAACAAATGGGATTACTGGAAGAGTGAAGACAGATTGGCCAAGTTCTTCATTCCTTGGATTACCTTAGATACTTCACATGCCCGTAGAAATAACCTGACATGCAAGGTGTCAGAAGTCGAGAAGAAGTTCATAGGGCAGGTGGATGATCGTTACAGGAGACAAAAGATTTTGAAAAAATCAGGACAATGGAAAACAGATTGGACCGAGGAAGAGAAGGCACACAAGAGAAAGGGTAGTAGTGGTCCAATAGCTTTAGATAAAACGCAGAGAGGGAAGCTATGTCTTCACCGAGCCAAAACGTATTATGAAAATGTATACGTGGGAGAAGTAGACTGTGAACATGCTTTTAATATAGAGTACTACACTAAGGATTTCCTGAAGGGAATGCAAGTGATTCCAAATGTGTATTTTGTATGTGGAAGAAATGCTTACGTGAGACTACCTGACAACTGGTATGGATCATGTTACTTAGCAATTGTCTTCCCCAAAATATATCATGCACAAGATTTAGTGATCATAGAGGGCAAGACATCTTCAAGGGGAAGGAGAGATGTAGGAGATGCAGAAATGGTTGGAGATGTCTTTGGAGCTATGTTCCCTCTTTTGGGTTTAATCCTTAATGATGTTAAAATTAGACGACTGGCAACAGTTGTCGACAGGTTGTCTGCCAGCACTGCTCAGTCCTTAATGCTGGTAGAAGGAGAGATGCAATCGATAAGGGCTATGGTTCTTCAGAACCGTCTTGCATTAGATGTCCTATTAGCAAAAGAGGGCGGAGTTTGTAAGGCTTTGAAGGTTCAGGAATGTTGCACTTACATTCCAGACAATTCGAAGCCCCTTGAGAAAGTTATTAGGAACATAACTAATATTCACAAGGAGATCGAAGACTTGAGTAGAGAAAATGTCTGGGAAAAGGTGGGCCACGGAATGAGTACAGTTGGAGGGTGGTTTTCCACCTTAGGCAAAAGCTTTGTTTGGTACATACTAAAACCTATCATCATAATATTGATCTGTGGGATTATATTGTGGGGATTGGTGAGGGTATTCAAATGGTACAGAGCAAGAAGGTCAGAAAGGGCCCAAAGAGAACAGCTGCGGAGATTGGCTGCCATACAAGATAATCAGTACAGGAGCCTGAGGGCTCTGGAAGCGCAGAGAATGCCAGCAATAACTTCAGTTTAAATGTTAGTGATGACCCCGAGAGGTCATCAAAGGGGGGAACTGAGAGAGCGCAAACTGACTTAAATGTATGAGTACATCACACTTACCTGTAGTAAGCACAAATCATGAGGAGAAATGCCATGAGTGCTAATAGTATCTGCAATTATATTCTGAATGTATAGCTGATGTAGAGAATTAAGTAGAAGTGGAACTAATACAGAAATGTGTGACATTATATGATTTTAGTAGATGTGATTATTTCTGAATCCATGTCGTGTAGCTGTTAAAATGTAAGGTGGTAGGTGGTTAAACGCAGAATGTGGTAGGCCTCAGGGCCAGAGCTGGAGCTAAAAGGGAAGGTGTTTCTTTTCACGACACAGATTGTATTAATGTTTTGGTCATTGCATTAAATAGGCCATGATTTATAGAAATGTTTATTGATTAATAGAATAAGAATATTAACATGCTTTAATTAATGAAGAAGTTGAATGCTATAATCATTATGAGAAATATTGTAGGCCTGAAATGTTTTAGCATTGATTTACACGTACATGTCTGGGCTGAGAAATGTTGCAAGCCTTTTTAGAAGTCTATGAGAGTTGGGTTCTTGGCTGCAGATATCTGTCTGCAAAGGATAAGGGGGGATCCAATTATAAATGAATGAATAGAGGTCTGTTCAGTAGACGGCCCAGACATGGAGGAGGGTTCCGGAATGTTTGAGGGGTATCAGGGGGCCGGAGAAGAGTCTGAGAAGCAAGGTCAACTCTAACGTCTGAGGCCCAATACAAAGCATCATGGAAAAAGCCAGGAGCTACACCACGTGAGGGGCGTCTCGCAAGGGGCGTCTCAAATGTTGTTGACTGTTTTGTATTAGGGACAGCACCCCTGGGTGGGGTTAGAGCAGATACCTAAGGACCCTTTAGAGAGCGGATGGGTAGGCAGAGAGGGGTCATGACTGGAGAACTATAGGTTTTCACCAAGAGACTTAGAGTGGGTGACTTCCCTTGGGGGTCATTCACTGCTGACACCTTTGTTAGGTTGGGGTTTGGTTAAGTAGGGATACCATCTAGAGCAGGGTAGGGACAGCCTAACCTGTGCGTTTTCCTCCAACCTAAATGAAGGAGAGATATGCGTCTATGCTGATAGCTTTATTATTCTTAGAACTTGTGTTAGTGATTTCCGTTGCTCGTCTGAGGGCTTTCCGAGAGCACATGTATGTAATTGGACCTGTGTATCTCGTGAATCTCATTCTGAGATGCCTGTATTTACAGCTCATTATATCTTTACAATAAACTTTTGAAAGCTAGAAGTTGTTTGTGATCTTTGGGAGTAGAGTCCTTTATTGGGTGAACTAACTTGCAGATGGGTGTACTGTTTTCCTCCAAGACAGGCAACAAAGGTTCAGTCGACCAGATCGAGGTTTAGATCAATAGATATAAGGTATCGATCAAAATCTCGCCCTTTCAGGAGAGGCCTTCCCAAGAGGGCTCCCTGACAGTCTGTGGGTGGGAAACATCGTTTACATTGAATGCTCTACAACACGAAGCATCACATCGCAAGTCGTTTCAACGACATGCTATAGGGGGGCGCACTGGTGTTGGATTTACAATCCAACACTTTCCCTGCTGTTGCACAAACTGGAGTCCAGCGTGCCCCCTACAACAAGTCATTGAAATTACTTGCAATGTAATGATTTGCGTTGTAACAACGTTGTAATGGAATGCGTTGTAGTGCATTCGATGTAAAGGGATATATTCGTCTGTGGTTACCTTCCCCCAGTAAAGAGGACTGGAGTTCCACATGATCTACATTTAGGTCTTTACAGTGGGTCCTGGACTGGACAAGGCCACATCAGTGACACTTCAAGTTGACCACTTGTGCTGGCTTCACTTGCAGAGTCAAGTCATATGTGAAGGCTCTGGCTCCTTGCCAGTGTCGTGGCGTGTGAAGCTAGAATGCTGAGGAGTCATGCAACCCTTACCCTAGAGGCTGTCCTATATTAGGGATGCAGAAATGGTGGCTTCACAGTCGTGGTTAATAGACTAAATCTGTCTTACCTGTGGTTGGAAACATTTTGCTCACTTCGTGTGTCCTCCTTGGTGTTAGAATGTCAGGAACAGTTTTGCCCAAAATTCCAGCTACTCTGACTTTGATGCAGCCATCCTTCTAGCAGAGTAGTGAGGCTGAGAGTTTGGTACACACTGTGCCCTGCCGCCACCGAAGCGTGTCGGGCCAGACTGAGCAAATGACAGCTTACCAGCCATTGCAGACATTCAATGGCTGGGCTCCTGCAGCCATCTACATCACTTAAAACAACCAGCAGAGAATGAGGGACCATACTGTGCATTTAAGAAACTATCTATTGGAGCAACAGCAGAATATTGAGGAAGGTGCCAATATTAAAGACAGATCACACAACGGAGTTAGAAGCCGCAAGCTTTGCCATCTTGTCATAGTCAGTCAATTTGTACGACCACAGTATGAAACCAAACCACAAATCTACCAGATGGAGGTTTAAGAAACGTGTCCCTGTGCCAAGACTTTGGGAAATCTACTCCCATGATTGCTGTAATCATCCCTCAAAAAGGATTATATCAAACATGCCTTACCCGTAAAACATACATTAACACAGTTTACCATTATTAAGCCTTTCTAGAACCAAACGAGCTGCTTTTGTGTCAACCTACACAATGAAATGCTGAAAACTGAGCTCAAAGACAGCCTAATAGTAGCCTTACTTCACACCATATGTCTAATTACAGCCTTGCTCTCCACAAGAATGGCATCAACAGTGAAGCTTTATTTCATCACCAAATGCAATTCCACATACATGGCATGCTTACAACAACTCTAGAGGGTTATGAATACTGCTCATTCTTTTTGTCCAGGAAGATTAACAAAAATCATTGATTTTACTACTTTAAAAAAAAAAAGAGTCAGAACATATTATTTATATCATATTTTACGTTCTTCATTGTGATACCTTACACAATGTGTTTGGAATTAAACTAAAAAGAAACTGGATAACAAATTGGAAATTCGTTTTTCAAAACACTATAAGAATGTGTGTTCTCAGTGCTGAAAAAAACATAGTTTTATTCCACTTATGGACCTCTGTTTTTTATACTTCTGCTGTGAGTAAGTCCCTGTGGTGGACTTTAGCTCGCTGTAAGCAGTATATTAAAATGGATTTGTGTTGTACCCGCCAGTGTCCACCTTTTAATAAAAGGACCGCTAATCGCAGTTGCAATCAGAGGCTTTGCACAGGTTATGCGTGAACCCATGGTCACACCCATGTCCACTTGTGCATGCTGAGTGACGAAGACTGTTCTCTAACTCTGCCCAACAACTGTGCACAGGTAGAACTGTTGCAAATTGGACGCAAATTACATTGTATGCATCCTGTTTGGGCCTCATCTTTCATTTGCGACTTTATGAAGAAATGTTCCTTTCTTCTTGACCAAAATGCAAAATCTAGTGCTTAAACTGCCTTGCATTTTTGTATACAGTGTGTCCGAAATAAAACTTTTTGCTGGTACGAAACAGAACGGTCATTAATGTAAACTTCCCTAACAATTCTGGGTCCAGAGACTCATGTGCAGAATCATATTTTCACCAGAAGTTTTTAAGAACTTTTATCATTGGACATATTTCCATGAGCCAGTCTTATTAGAATTATTTGAGCTACCCTGATGGGCAAGTTAATAGCTCTGCTGCTTGCTGGGCTAGTTAATTACTCTGCTGGCCAGCTGGCAGTTAAAAACTCACCTGTAACAATCGACCCAACCTCACACATTAGATTTATTCTAGCAGAGGATTGGGTGAAATCCCCTTAAACTGATTAGCAGCATCTCCCTGTCAAGAAGCTGCAAGATGTTCCCATATGGGGCGAAAAAGGAGATACAAAAAAAAAACATTGTGTGCAAGTCATCACAGTGGAGTTACCTTGAAGCTTGGTGGGTTAAACCTGCAGTGCATGACGGAACCTGGATCAGGTGGGAGGAAAGCTGAAATGATCCGCTGCCACATATTTTTCCTTCTCAGAATTCTGTGCTAGGGGCTGGGCAGCCAGTGAGCTGATCCCTGAAACCAGGGCCGGACTGGCCGTAGCAGACATCAGGCATTTCCCCAGGAGGCTGGAAGAATGGGGGCTGGTTTTGGAGTGGATGGGGCCGGTTTTCCACCAGTGCTACAATATCTGCCCCCAATAACAAAAGCATCAGTGCTGGGTGCCAGTTTAGATAACAGCAGTGTTTCACACTTGTACCCTTGCTTAACAACTACACCCACCCACCTCCACCCCCCAGGGCTGGTCTGATAAAATGGCCAGGGCTGTTTTGTACTCTCAACGAAGCCCTGCCTCAAACTGCCAGTTAGGTGCAGAAGGGTGATGTGGCAGTACTGGGTTGGGTTCTCTCTCATTCTAGAGCTCTCCGGATCCATTTATTTTTAAACTCCTGCAAAGACGGGGAGCAGAAGGAGGATGACGGACCAATAGGCTTGTTTAACCGATATGTGGGCTGTGAGGGGAAACAGCCAATACAACGTTGTCATAACCATGCATGACCATTACCAAACATCCTTTACAACTAACATGCCTTTCCCACTTATGTCTGTTACAACAAATCAGTTCCCACGAATATGCCTTCACCATCGGGCATGCGTATTAAAGGCATGTTCATTTTAAAGAATGTGGGTTATGTCCACGTTGTACATCCAGTGGCAGGAAAAGGGAGCTGCAGCATGGCGTTTTAGGGGTCAGGAAAAGAGGGTTGCAGAAGTGGCAATTTTAGTGTTCAGGGTAAGGAAAAAGGGGTTGTAGCAGAAAGAAGACTGTGCTTGCATGGGCACTACACCTGGTGAACTCACGTGCAACTAAAAGTCTTGGAGGTGTGGCCACCACCCAGAATTAGTATCAGCAGCGGTATTTACGAAGCACACCGGGAACTGCCGGGTATATCATTGATTGGGCTAAGTGGTGGGTGCATTGGCATGAGAGGCGAGTACAGGGAGAAGAGTGCATGTTTGCCACCTGGCAAGTTTGCGTGGAAGTGGTATGCTTGGGTGGTGTATGCATTGTCATGACACTTTCAATGTGTCCTAATGCGTGCGCGTTTTAATGGGGTGCTTGGTAGTAGTGTACACATTATAAAGGCACGAGTGATGAATGCATGTGTTATTCCATCATACAGCCAACTGTGAGAGACCCTCCCTTGATGAGTGCTGATGGAACTTTTTTTTGTTGCATATTTATATAGCACGAACTCGACCCGAAGGTATTGGAGCGCTTTGAGCACCGTATTTACATTACACATTCAGGCACCGGGAGAATAAGTGATTTCCCAGAATCAGAGGATGTGGACGCAACCCCGAGGCTGGAACCCTGGTCTCCAGCACCATAGTCCACAGTCAACAGCTAGCAGCTCTACCCCTTTTGTTCCTTTTCAGGCCCACTAGAGAGGGTAGTTGCTGGAGACACTAAAGGAACTGGATTTCACCGGACCCTTGTGGAATTGGTACTACAGGCTTCTGCTGTACACACAGGCACCCTTCAAGTGGATGAAGACTTTGGTACTAGAGACGTGCAGCCAAGCAGATTGGCACGCCTGGAAGACTATGGGGTATTGCTGCCAGGAAGCCCCTTGTCAGTAGACGACCAGGGTGGACTGGGAGGCTGGACCAGGCCAAACAATCATATCTGTTGCAAAAAAAGGAAAAGGCTGCAGTACCAGAGTTAATGAAAAGTACTCATTAACATTGTGAAACATTTGTCTTGTAATATTAAACTTGTTTATATAACAATAATTCGATATTTGGTTAGTAAATATTGAAACTGTTTTAAAAAGCAATGTTATTAAAGAAACATTTCAATCCCTGCTCTGTCTTCAATACATTCTAGACAGCGGAGGCAGGAAACCCCTTCCCATGCGCAAACACTACACATCTGAGGAAATCTTCCCATCACCTAGAAAAAAAACACACTGAAGTATACAAATGTGGTGGATGGAATGCTTGAATTAATCTCAGCCAATGGTGATTACTCAAGCGGCAAACCAGTCCATCAATACTATGCACACCATGCCAACTCAGTTTGGACCCAGCCATATGCAAATCAGTCTTGACCCTGCTCCAATGGGAACAGTCCAGCCAGAACCGCCAGGCCAGATCCTCCCTGAAGCCGAACACAAGCAAACCATGAACGGTTCTGCCCTGCTTAGGGCTCATCAGAGGGTAAAGCTTGGTTCCAGTAACAGTGTGAATGGGACCAACATCTGGGCATAGCCATTTCACTTAGGGCAACACACTAAAGTATACAACAAGTGATGGATGGAATGCTCGAATTAAAACTAAGCCACTGGTAATTACTCTGGTTACATCCCAATACCTCGTTATTTTGTACACCATGCCACCTCAGCTTGTACCCAGCCGTATGCATATCAATCTTGACCCTGCTGCAATGGGAACAGTCCGGCCTGAGCATAGAAAAAGACAACACGAGTAGACTTCCAGTATCCTACACATCACAACATTCCACAGTGAAGTGTTGTCTCCAAGCTAAACCGACACACATAAGCTGTAGCCTTGCCAGTAACCTGATGCCAACACAAACTGTGTAGAATCCTTAATTCTTAACCTCAATTTGGAACATTAACCTTTGGCAAACGCAGGGGTGAACAAGCAAGTGAATACTAGAAATAGATATGAAATTTTTTAAATGTATATGAAAAGATCCCAGAGAAATACACTTCCCCCAAAAGGGGTTCAGTTTTACTGTTGTGCTTGATTATTCGGAATTGACTTTGTGTGTGCACTTACTTGCTTACACTTGTCATCGAGAGGGCTACGGTGATGTCCTGAGAGCCTCCCCGACTATTAACATAACTAGGGTGCCTGTGTGAATTGTTCGCATAGAGCACTGTGCTAAGACACCCTTCTAGCCTAGAGAGTTTTTTTTTTTTGTAGAGTTTTATATAGCGCAAACTAGACCCGAACCGAATCAGGTATCAGAGCGCTTTACATAGCACCAGTTACGTTACATGAGGACGGACACACATTCATTTTAGGCACGGGGAGATTAAGTGATTTGCCCAGAATCACAGGAGGTTTTGGCGTCGTTACCGAGACTCGAACCCAGATCCCCAGGTCCGAGGTCGAGCGCCTTAGCCGTTAGGCCAATGTAGTGCTGTAGATTCGCATGCTGTGCATACTCCTGCTATCTAGTGTTGGGTCCAGATATATGTAAGTTGTTTTTCTGTGAAGAAGTCTATCGAGCCACGCAGTAGAGTGGCTCCTCCCTTTGGTGATAATGTGCATGGGCACTGACTCCATTATTAGATGGTTTTCAGGCAAGGTGGGTAAGGATGGAGTGTGAAATGAAGTGATAGGTAAATGGAAAAAAAGAAGATACGAAGAGATACTGCAACAACCACGGGTGTCCTGTGGAAGGGTGGGGCGCATGTGAATCTACAACGCTACATGCCATGACCAGATGTTTAGAAGGAAAGTCACATATTCACTTTGAGGCATGTGTGCCTGTAGATGCACATGTTGTGCGTATACTGTAAAGCAGTCCTCCCCAAAAGTGGTAGCTAGCCTGTGGGTGCCGAGGTGGTTTTGAAAATTGTATGTAGCATTGCTTGACCAACATTAGTTTTTGGCATACTAGAACATCCACACAACAGTATTTAGCGCAAGTGAGTGGTGTAGACCAGGTAGCTGCTTTACATCTGTCAGCTATTGGGATGTTCCCTAGGAAGGCTATAGAGGCTCCTTTCTTGCGAGTAGAGCGAGTTACAGGGGAGAATCTAAAGTTTTTTTAGCATGTTTGAATACATTTAACTATCCATCTGGCAATGCCGGACTTGGATATAGCCATCCCTTTTGGGTGGTGAGAGAAAGCAACAAAAAGTTGTTTTCTAAAAGATTTTGTTCCATCAATGTAGTACATGAGGGATCTTTTGCCATCTAAAGGATGGAGAGCCTGCTCCGCAAACTAGTCTGGCTGTGGAAAAAAGACAGGTAGGGCGATTGATTGAATGAGTTGGAAGGCAAACACTACTTTTGGTAGGAATTTAGGGTTTGTGTGGAGGGCACACCTATCCCAATGAACTTGGAAGGGTTCTTCCAGGGTTAATGCCTGAAGTTAATTTGCACGCCTGAATGATGCAATGGGAACTAAAAATGCCACCTTCCAAGAGAGAAATTGAAGAAAGCATGTGTGATAGCACTCAAATGGAGGGCCCATGAGTCGTATGAGCACAATGTTAAGAATCCATGAGGGTGCCAGTGAAACCCATGCTGTAATCACTCTATTGAGGCCTTCTATGGAGGCGTTAATCAACTGCATTTTGAAGTGAGAGATTTTACCTATTTTGAATATAGGCAGCTACTGAAGCTAGATGCAACCTCACGGAGGCGGAGGCTAGGCCAGGAATGTGGAAGTGAAGCAAATAAACAATATTTTGTACTGTTGCATGAAAAGAGTCAATTTATTTGGAAGGACAATAGCAGACAAACATTTTCCATTTGTCAGCGTAGTATGCACAAGTGGTAGGCCTGCAGGCTTCCTTGATAATGGTCATGCATCCTCAAGGGTTACGGTGTGGAAGTGTTTTGAAAGGACATATTCATTTAGGGGTCTGAGGTCAGAAGTGGGCTGGAGGGACCCATATCTTGGGGTATGAGGAAGTATATTTAGTATACTCTTGTACTCTGGTGATGGTTGTGAACGGGTTCCATAGTCCCCTTGAGCAAGAGTGCTTTGACTTTGGCTTTGAGTAGTGCCCGATGTTCCATTTGTTTGCGAGGTGGAACAATGGGATGTGTGGAAGTCGGCTCCAGACAATAACCATGTTGGATAATATCCAACACCCACTTGTCTGAGGTAACGGTTTGGTGGTAAATGTGTGCTCTCAGGGAGCACAAGAGCCGAGGTAAGGCTGCAGGTAAACAGCTCTGTCATCCAGAGACTGGAGTCAGTCAGAGGAAACTGAGGCATCCATGAGGTGCTTGGTAGTCATGAGGTGGTGCGTAGTCATGGACTGGTGACCGAAGAGCAAGCTGGATCGGGACAGAAAACAAAAGGGTGGCATATGTTGGCTATACCCACAAAAAGGGTGTCTGTTAACCCGACATCCAATCTTACTTTGTATGTCCCATAAAAAAATGTTATGGAGGAAGAAAATCTAACTGGAGACGGGCAGGCACCACAATTATTAATATAGCACCAATTCCCCAAACAGCCCAGCACAAAAGCTCAGGGCAAAACGTTGACTACTTTGTGTACACGGTAAATCTCAAAGATGATCCACTAGAGGCAAATGGGGACGTATATGCACATATTTTGGGAGTGAGGGGGATGGCGAGGGGTTATGTATCAAACGGGGAGAATCTTTAGCCAATCTCATGGGATCGAAAATGGATCCTAGGCTTGATGGGTACTTCTTTCTAATTGGCTCCTTTTACTGTGCTTCCACAAATGACATTGATCAAGGGGCTGAGCATTCCTAGAGTTCTGCATCATTTTATTCACTGCTCCCAATCCTGGATGGGCCATGTGGGGCGTTTTGAAGAGCTGTACCCCCTCTATTTCTTGACAAGTAACCTGGTCCTTGGAGTAGGTACTTATCCATTTGGTGTCTTTAGTGGCTCAGGGATTCCAACAATATTCTTCCTTTGTGGAGATTTTGGGCTGAGGGATTTCCAGACGGGATTTCCAGACATGATTCTGAAGAAAGGAAGACATTTTTCGATGACATAGCTGAACCATCTGGGAGCAGTCATCAGGTTATTAGTTTAGACGTTTCTATGCTGATGGCCATTGAGCTGAGCTAGATTATATATTGCCCTGTTAGAGATGCTGAGACATAAGAATGGGACACACTCCTGCTCTCCCGACATCTGTTTGTAGCTGGATTGAAGTGCAACCCATCTTTCTGTGCAAAATTCCAAAAACCGGCATCACCCGTTGGATCATGAATCATGACAAGCAATAGGTGCTGAAACATGCCTAGGAAATGCAAGGGCAGCCTGTATTCAAGGCTGTAGTAAAGAGTCTCTGAGTGCTCTTGCAGCAGAGAAGGGGGTATTGGGAAAAGCGCAACCATGCCTCTTGTGCAGCGCGTGCCTGCCTGCCTTTCCAGCTCTTGCGCTCTTGTCAGCTGGGGCCGCCTCCCAGGCCCGCACCCTCCTCTTTCGCAGCCCAAGGCACTAACGGCAGATATATCCCCTGCTGCCAACCCACCCCGAGCTACGGGAAAGGCAATTTTTGAAAGAAAGAAAAAAAAATCGAACATCCCAGCAGCTGCGTGATGGATGATGGGGGAGGGAAGGCGACGTCCAGGGGCAAAATATATCACAGGCACAGAAAAAAACTCAACGTAGATTGTGACTGCTGCGTGCGGAGAGCACACAACAAGGAGAACACCACAAACGCACGCACGACATTGTGACATTTTCAAATTATACTGCATTTCTGTAGGCATCGGTATTCAGTGTACCTTCTGTTTCAATTTGTTTTTACCATCTGTGTACATAAGTGTTTCGCTTGTTTGCCTAAAATTAATCGGGAGCGCATTTAAAAAAAACGGGAATAGCGACATGCTGCGCACATGGGGAGACATGGGCCATTGCGGGGACAGTTTGTCGCACTTGTATTAATGCCGACGCAATTTTCACCCAGAGAAAAAGGAATGTAAAAATATAGCGTTGAAACATGATTGAAACATTATGTTTAATTGCAAGCAGGAAAACGCAGGTTGTGCAAGTAAGACTGTCAATTCCATTCATATTGATAGGACGCCATATTTCCAATCTTAGACAGTAAAACAAATAAAAGTGCATTCTGGGAGTTGTAGTTTAAATTCATGTATATTTCACACATTGGTCTAATGTTCCAGCTACACGTGATTTCTAAAGGAAAATCCAGGCCTAAAAACCTGCTGTGCTGATGACATCACGGGAAAGCTCAAGGGGCGGGGCGGGTCAGGTGGTCCATGTGTGGTGAAAGCACTGAGGGGCATATTATCAAGGGGGTTTATCTCCGCTTTTTTGGCTTTAAAAGCCAAGAAAGCGGAGATAAAATTATCTCCCTATTACCAAGCTGTCGCTAACACCAGTTAGTGACAGCTAATAGGGGATAGCGACCATCTTGGGCCCCGCTTTGCATGTCAGTGATATTTATCACTAATGACATGCAAAGTGGGCGTACCAAGATGTTAGCGACTGGAAACAGTCGCTAACATCGCTATCTCCTATTACCAACTTTTGGAGATATTCGCGCTAAGCGCGAATATCTCCAAAAGCTAACACCTGCCCTGAGCAATTCTTCACCATGTTATCCAATGGGAGGTGGATAACATGGCTAAGAGCATTTGCTCGATAATGCATGAATATCGCTAACTTTTCAGCGATATTCATGCATTGCGGCAGTTTTTTATCGCATTTGCGATAAACCTTGCTAATAGCAAGGTTTATCTGCGATAAAAATCGCCGATGTGCGGCGATAATTTTTGTCTCTAAACAAGTTAGAGACAAAAATTATCGCTAGTTGTTGGTAATATGCCCCTGAGCTCTCTTAAACGAGTTCTGTCGGGCACGAGCGTTCCTGGGGTTGACAAGGGCTCAAAGGTCGCGTGCACCTGGGGATGCTGGAGAACCTTACAGCACTGGGGCCTGTGCGGATGGTTTCTAGATAGGCAGCTGTCTCTAAAATGCTAGTGGGGCTGTGCAGAGTCGAACACATAGCATACAAGCACACCAGGATCACTGGTCACTTAAATGGCGGTACTGTGGCACTGGAATCACTGGTCACTTAAATGGCGGTACTGTTTCGGATCAGTTTTGGGAGATTGGGGTCGTGGAACTAGCTATTCTTCTAGTCAGGTGCACCTATTCTTACACGCGCCCATCTGCAGAAGGTGTGCATAATGCCAGGGTTGCTTGCAACTATACACTCGTGGGAGGCACGAGGTGCACAGAGCTATGGACACACGCCTGCAGCTGTTCAGACTTCTGGTAGCCTTCCAGACAAACAGTTAATGTATGTTAGTACCGCACCTGCATAAGTGAAAATTGTTTTGTTTCTTACAACCACGCACTCTGTTTCCAACCTCACTTTTTCGAGAGATAAGGGTCCCTTCAGTCCTGCCTGCGTCAGGGCGCTCAGGGTTTGAACAGTTGTGCTCTACGGGGAAAGTTAGGGGTTTTGAACAACAGTGCTTTCCTGTGCATGCCAGGGCGTGGAGCTAGCTTTTGTTTCGAATGGCCTCGTTTTTTAATGCCTATGCTTCTACAATACCTTCGTAGTTATATTTTTTCTAACGAAGGTCAGCACCTAAACAGACATGCGTGTCACCTGATGCTAATGGGTGGGGTTGCCTGAAGGTGTCTAGGGTTTGCCTCACACTGTTTCTCCAGGGAGCTAATAATCGCTTATGCATGTTTGTGAGTGGAAGGGGCGGGCTAGGGACCTCAGCAGGTGTGTCTTCTGCCAGAGAGGATGCTTACGACTTGGGTACTTGCCCACCTGCGCTCTGGTGCCCAGCCATATACACCGCAGTGCAATCTCTCACACGGGTGTGGCTGCCTGCAGGTGTCTGCCCACAGGTGTGCACCCACCGGACGCTTCAGCAGGTGGGCAGGCGATACAGGCTGCGCCCACACCACAGGAGATTTTTTTTTACACTTGTAACGCCTAAGGGTGTCACAGACCGCCCGTCTGTTGTACATGTCTGCTTTCTCTCGCCCTCGCACCCCCGTGGGGATGGATGTTGAATCTACGGTCAAGGAGGTGGGCGGGCACAGGTTGCCCCCGCCGGCCACTTGCATGCCATGCACCACTTACCAGTCAACGTGCTGCTCGTCAATGACCAGCAGCTGTTTGAACTTCTTGGCTTGTCCTGTGGCCGCCGAGGTCTGCTCCACCAGCCCCGCCGAGGCGGCGGCCGCCGTCTGCTTCACGGCGTTGGAGATGGAGGAGAAGAAGCTGCTGCCGACCGAGGCAGACTGGGTGGACGGGCGCCTCTCCGGGGCCGGCGAGGGCGAGGGCGCGGCGGGTGGAGGCTGCTGGGCTGGAGCGGGCGCGGCAGCGGCAGACACGGCGGCAGGGGGCGGCTGCTGGGGCTCCGGGCGCTGCAGGTCGGTCATGTATCCATTGGGCAGGTTTGCGATGAAGCTGCTGTCTGAGAGCCGGCGACGTAGAAAGTTCATAATTAGGCAGGAGAAGCGCCGGGCGTAGAACGCAAAAACCGATTACCCAGAAGAAGAAAAAATCAAACAATAAAAAAAAAGATGCAACTGTATGTTTTGTGCCAAAATTAAATCCACAGTATTCTGAACGGATGCTCAGTTAGAAATGTGAGCGTCTTCCTCGGCTGCCACCCCTGACTGACGATGCAAAGCCAAACTGCAATATCCTCTTTGCGGGAGCAGGGAATAAAGGCTTTGATTCTCCCTTCTTCCGTATTCCCTCCAGCTAATTGGGGATCTCGGCGTGCGCTGATGGAGAGAGGGGCGGGAGCTGCCTGCTGCTGCTCTGCAGTGGAGACGCCGTCCCAGCCCTGCTCCTGCTTTCACGGATGCTGCCACTGTCAGTCTGATTCCAGCCTGCCACCGATGCTGTGCAGAGGACGGGAGCTGGGCTAAGTGGCTCCTTTAGTCAACGCCTTTCTGAGTGGAAATGAGCAGCAGCCGGCGGTTTCTCTATCTCTGGGTGTCTTTACAAAGAAGGGACCGACATTATATCATGCCTTATCCGAGTGACCTCTCTGGCTGTCTTCCAGGGAGAAAGGTGAACTGTCACTAGGTCCCGATGGGAACAGAATCAGAGTACCTTATTAAAAAGAAGCGCAAAGCAAGCCAAGCCCCAAAAAAGGATGCCAATAGGCTGAAAAAATGGTCTGCATACATTGTGTACCATTGAATTGGGTAACACTAACACATAGAAACTTGAGTAGGAAAGCCTATGTTATTTTTTTATTAAAAGTGCGTTGTTTAAATAATATCTATATATGAAGCCTTTATCCTTTTAACGCACAGTCGTGACCATTTTGTAAAGTACAGTGTATGTTTTTATATATATATTTTTTTATTGAGCTGAATTTTATGAACACAGAAACATTTGACTCATCAATCATGATTACAAATCAAATGAAAAAAAATTGGATAAACACAAACCAACAAACGGAAAGAACATTCAGAAAACGACATTTAGAACCTATTGATAAACTCAGAAAGTCCAAAAACTTAATTACTAAGATTGCCAAGAAATGCCCAAAAAGACAAACAGTAAAAAAAATACTCGTACTGCTGTTCCTTTCACATATAATAAAGTGTGTATACACAGTTTATAATGTGCATATAAAGTTCAATAATATTCATTATGACAATTTCATACGAATATAATAAAGTCATTAAAGCAGGAACACCTAGAGGAGATATATTAATTAATATTCAATACCTTCAATTAATTATAAATATAATAAAGTGTATGTGCAAGGCCAACTAGTGAGCAAAAGTCACTTCAACTATAAAGCGCATAAACCAGTATTGATATTTTCTTCTCACCAGATTAGATCGATCCTTCAGTCTGTAGCCATTAAAAAAACGCTATAGCCCTTTTGTTAAAGACATATTTCCACTTAAGGAGATCTCAGATATACTGGAACCCCTTTCCCTGGTTTTACAATCAAGTTAAAATACTGCCAGGAAGCATTACATTGCTTTGCATAGGCTTCCTCAAATTGCTTTATTCTGATAATTTTATTCAGCCATTCTTGATAGAAAGGAATCTTACAGGTTCGCCTCATTTGCAAAATCAAAGAGCGAGCTATAATAAAAACAATTGCCAAAAACCTCTGTCCTGATCTTGCCAGGTTGAAGATTGTCCATTAAAAAAACATCAAAAAGAATCGTTGCCTCATTGCCAGAACTCAAAACAATAGACAACCAACTCCCTAATGGGATTAACATAGGGCAGGAATAAAAAATGTGAAACCAGCCCCCTTCGCCCTAATGTTTACAATGAAAACTGCAATTGTCCACTGCAGGATACATTTATTCAATATTTCAGGAGTATAATATGCCATCCAGTGAGAGAGGAACGTCATACTCTTAAAGTTTGCCGATCTTAATGACCTATGTCCTAAAAGTGATATGGCCTGCCCCCTCCATCCCATGAAAAATGGCAATGTATTGTTGGACAATTTTTTTCTAGAATATTTTTAATGATATCAGATTGCCCCTCTAAATTCCATGTCAACTGATACCAATTCCCTATCCTCACCATCCTAGACCATAAAAAGCTTGAAGTAGAGAGTGGGTATCTAAACTAGGATTGAAGAGTTGAGCTCTTGATAAAGAAAAAAAATCTGATGATAGCCCAGAAAAAGTTGCGGCCGGTCTTCACTGCACTGAGCTGAAATCTCAAGCCATGTCTTCCATCTTCCTTGCAAAAGAAAATGCCCCAACTCTGAACCCAGAATGGCCCCAAAGACTAACTTCAGTCGGAAATGGTTAAACCCAAATGCCCTAATTCCTGAAGTGTGAGAAACATCTAACCTGTGGAAACATTATGAGAATGACATATACTCAAGAGTCTCTCCCTTAAATCTGATAAAACCTTGTATCTGTCTGTGAAAGCAATGCCAGCTTTTGTAGGAGGTGGAGAGCCAGTAAAGTCACCGTGTGCCCTGGGTGGGACCTAGGCACCCAGATTGGGTGCCCCTGGGGCCGAAATCCCTACTAAAAAATAAATATACACTCTGGGCCCTGGAGGATTGGGCCCTGGGGCCAAAATCGGTCTGGGGGAGTGGGCCCACACCCCCCTCTCCATTCCAAAAAGGCCTTGCCCTGGAGAATTGTGGTGCCTGGGCCGAAATAGGCCCAAGGGAGGGGTGGTATGTGGTCCCACTTCCATAGTAATACAAAAAGAGTTCTAAAATAGGCCGGCCGGGCAAGTCGCCAGAGGTCCCAACCCCTTTCACCACCACTCTGCAAATACACCTCCTGGTGCACTTCTAGTTGGGGGATAACGTTCTCTACAATCCTGAACGTCCTTGGGGGCAAACTATCCCTCTTATTACCTCCAATAAGTCCTCCAAAGCAGGATTGCTGAGATGTCATCTGAGTCCGTGCCCCCTTTCTCCGCCACTCTGCAAATGGACTTCCTGACACACTACTGGTTGAAGGATAAAGTCCCCTTGGCTGCTGAGGATCCTTGGGGGCCAGGAACCCCTAACCTTTCTGTTACCTCCAAAAAGTCCTCTACAGAGGGATTGCTGAGAGGTCATTGGAGGCCTTGTCCCCTTTCTCCACCACTCTGCAAATGCACCTCCTGGCACACTACTGGTTGGGGATGACGCCCCCTTGGCTGCTGATGGTCCTTGGGGGTGAACAACCCCTCCTGTTACCTCCAGTAAGCCCCACACAGTGGGATTGCTGAGAGGTCTTCCGAGGCCACACACCCCTTCTTCACCACTCTGCAAACACGCGTCCTGGTGCACTACTGGTTGGGGGATGAAGTCCCCTTATCTGCTGAGGGTCCTTGGGGGCCAACAACCCCTCCTGTTACCTCCAGTTAGTCCCACATAGCAGGATTGCTGAGAGGTCATCGAAGGCCACACCTCCTTTCTCCACCACTCCTCAAACATGACTACTAGTTAAAAAAACATAGAAATTCACTTAAAAAAACAAAGGTTACAACGACGCTATAGTTAGGAAATAGAATTTGAAAAACCTTAGAAATTCATCTAAAAAAACAAAGGTTACAGGGACGTTATAGCTAGGAAGTAGAATTAAAATAAACATTAGACATTCACAAAAAAACAAAGGTTACAGGGGCATTAAAGCTAGGAAATAGAATTAAAAAAATCTTAGGAATTCACTGGAAAAAAACAAATGCTCATATTTTACTCATACCAAATCAGTGAAATTCAGCAGTTATACATACCTGAGCTAGTTATAACTTACACCCTCACAATTCTCATGCTTTTGACCTCACATATTACATCACTCGTGACATGATCAGTGATATCAGTGATGACATCATCCACAGAACCACTCACCACACACCCACATACAACAACCTTTCACACTTGTAACCTTTGTTTTTTCCAGTGAATATGTATATATATATGTATATATATATATATGTGTGTGTGTCTATATAAATATATATATATATATTCAGTGAAAGAACAAGAGTTACATTGGAGTTATACGTGAAAAAGGTAGTAAGATATTAACTTAGATGAAAAAAAAACCTTAGAATTCACAGAAAAAACACCACCATTTAAAAAAGAAAAAACCAAGCACATTTGCAAGCTATACAGAACTGACATAAGTATAACTTGCTCCTCCATAAATTTCAGATGTCAACAGAGTAAATGGTGGGGGGAGTGGCCACTGGCCATCGCTACACTCTGCCTTTTGTAAATTGAGGGGTGGGGTTTCCGCAGGCCATCGGCATGCACAGCCTTCAGTCATGTGCAGTCAGGGGGAGGTGCCCTTTAACGGTAGTTTGTCAATTGGCTGACATTGTTTTGAAGTTTGTTTTTGTCCTGTAAGACTCCTGTGAGAGTCTTGTAGGTGTTCCACTGGGTGCACAGACATAATATCGACTCCAAAATATCGTTTGGACAGAATATCGAGTTTAAAATATCGTTTGGACAAAATATCGACAGGACAGAATATAGACAGCCAAAATATCGTTTTTAAGGTAAGTGAAGTAATATCGACTGTAAATAATATAGAAAGTGAAAATATGTAAGTATATAATATAGATAGTAAAAAAATTCGTTTTTATTTTTAGGGTTCAGGGCCAGTTTTGGGTTTTTGGGTAAAGGGGTATTTTTAGGGTTCAGGGTCAGTTTTGGGTTTTTGGGTAAAGGGGTATTTTTAGGGTTCAGGGTCAGTTTTCAGTTTTTGGGTAAAGGGTATTTTTAGGGTTCAGGGTCGGTTTTCAGTTTTTGGGTAAAGGGGTATTTTTAGGGTTCAGGGTCAGTTTTCAGTTTTTGGGTAAAGGGGTATTTTTAGGGTTCAGGGTCAGTTTTGGGTTTTTGGGTAAAGGGGTATTTTTAGGGTTCAGGGTCAGTTTTCAGTTTTTGGGTATTATTTTATTATATTTTGTTACTATATATATATGTTTTAATAAATATGAAATAAAAAATATTTATTTAACTTTCATTAATTATTTAATTATTATAAGTTAATTTAAGTAATGTTAAGTATATTTTAGTAATTAATTATTAATATTAATTTAATTTAACACTGTTTTTAGTAAATACGATATTTTTTACAATTATGTTTTTGTAAACGATATTTTTAACTCGATATTTTTGTACTTACCTGTTTGTAGATAGAAACTCGATATTTTGTCTCTCGATATTTTGTCAACGATATTTTTGATGGTCGATATTCTGTCCCTCGATATTATTTCAGTGATCCGTTCCACTGGACCACACAAGTAGCCGAGCTGGTTCATTGCAGTCCCAC
This sequence comes from Lissotriton helveticus, assembly GCF_964261635.1. NCBI lineage: Eukaryota > Metazoa > Chordata > Amphibia > Caudata > Salamandridae > Lissotriton > Lissotriton helveticus. The sequence goes on along the minus strand of NC_136070.1, from coordinate 1,061,943,031 downwards.
AGGACTGCAGTGAACCCAAATATTCTTTCTCCAATTTATAGCCCTAGGGTGTATGAGGTTCTTTTGGCCCACCCAATCTCAAGGCTAAATGGCGAGTTTAACCCTACCCTGGCCCCTTAAGTTTTTTATTTTTATTTCTGTGACTCAGGGACTGAGTCCTAAAATATCGGCTGCAACACTTTCTTCATGTTGCTGAGGCTAATCACCTTGCGCAGTCTCAAGGGTGTTTCCTGTGATTGCCCAAATGCGTTTTGAAGTTTTTCTCCATGGGAGTTCCACAACAACAGATATCTATACATTTTGACCCTTAAATTCCATAAAACACTGAATAGAATAACACCAAATCACAAAATCACAATTTCTGGATAATATTTAGCTTTCTGCCGAATTTGATGCATTTATGTTCAGCTGTTTTTCTGCATACTTGTCTATTTTTTCCAACAGAAAATACACAGGAAAAAGTGTTTTGGAACCCCCCTTTTTCTTGTCTCTGACTTGACAGATCACCCCAAGACATTCAAGAAAAGAGCTGAGGTGAATTATCTTTTTTGGGGGAAAGTTTCATGAAGATCCGCCAAACAGCTCCACATATTGTCAAACAGCATTCATTTATGTAGGCTTGAATTAGCAGAAAATAGGCAATTCAATGTGGCTCTAAAAAAGGGGCCCCTACCTCCACCCAATTTCTCTGATTCTATTTATAGGCATATCAACCTTGATGGTAACTATTCTATCCAGGATGCCCAGCTCTTCCCTTACTTTCTGGCCAGTCAGAATTGAAAAGTTCTTATTCAGAGCGTGAAAGGGTGTCGTGAACTGCTGGACAAGCAATTATGTTGCAGTATTTAGCTGAATTTAAATCCAATTATTGTCATGGATGAGAGCAAATCAAAATTACACTGATTTACATCAAAAGCAAATGCTTTTCTTTTTTATAAATCATTAAATCGTATAAAAATGAATCACAATTAATTACAATAAAAAACACCTTTCGATGAACGCAAATCTGAACAATGTACTTCCGGATTGCTGCCTGTTTTTAAAGTCAATAGTCCAAGTCACAATTATCTTTATTCGGTTATGATTTGATCATAAAAGCACAGAATAAAAACATTTACATGTTTAAAAATATAAATAACACTTTAAAAGCATTGGGAAAAGAATTTCTCATTAAAGTGCATAGGTTCTTCTCAATTCGATAGCAGCAATGATATAATTAAGAACAGCAGTGCAAGCAACAAGCGATTGTTATCTTTGTAAATAGATTAAACCCTCTTTATAAGAATCAAGGTACCTATGCTGTAGATCAGGTTGCTAAAAAGTGCAATCTAAAGGACACATATAAGTAGAGAGGGGAGAAGGGTTGGCCTAACGGCTAAGGCGCTCGACCTCGGACCTGGGGATCTGGGTTCGAGTCTCGGTAACGACGCCAAAAACCCCCTGTGATTCTGGGCAAATCACTTATTCTCCCCGTGCCTAAAAAAATGAAACGTAACTGGTGCTATGTAAAGCGCTCTGATAACTGATTCGGTTCGGTTCTAGTTCGCGCTATATAAAACTCCGAAAAAAAAAGTACAAAAGAACTTAACTTTGGGCAGCGGATTGGGCAGTAACAGAGTCACATGGTCAAAAGGGGAGGGAAGCGAACCAGGAACCCACTAGTGGGAAAGACACAAACAAATGAACTGTGTTTAACCTCACCCTAGTGAGATAAAATCTAGGCCTTGTATTTGTTATCCAATTCAAGTAAAGCTCCATACCAGAGGATGTAGAAATCTGCATATATCTTGTAACTGTAAGCATATCAAGAGACATTTCTAGTGTAATTCCCTCTTTATAAATTTCATAGCTCCATTTGACTTTCATTTTGATGTCAGGACTTATACTTTGAGGTGACTCTGGACAAGGAGATCCCAGAATTCCACATTACATTTAAAAAGGTCAATTGGAATCCTGTCTGGACCAAGGGGTTTTCCACTTGCAGCACTCATAATGGATTTTTTGACTGCAGCTAAATCTACAAGATCAATTAGCCACTCCTCATTAATGGGGTAGCCTTCAGGCATGTTTTCATTAGAGCCCCCACCATCTTTATTATCTGGATTGAAAATAGAAGAAAAGTGGTCAATCCAGTCAGCCTAAGGGATATGTCACTCAATGCTAGAAGCTTGGCTTTCCAAAAAAAGGTTTGGTTAACTACGGCCCGAGGAGTCTGCTATCCTAAAATTGGCTGCTTTGTGTAACTCCTCCCTAGCTTCGTTCTGATGTCTTTTTTACTTTGTTGCAGGGCTAGCTTATATATGTTTCTTGCTTCCTCTGTGTCAGTAATATCGCATGGCATTTTGTTAGTGGCCTGTTTTAGGGCTTTGAGTGCTTTGGTGCATTCAGGACTAAACCATGAATGCTTGGCTCATTCTTTGAGGAGTTTATTTGATATGAGCTTACAAAATATAGGTTCACAGATCTTCATAAAACAATCCCAGATTTTGGGTGCATCCTCCTCTGTGAAGAGACAACTAGTGACCTCATCAGAAGCCTCCACCACCGTGGAATTAAACAATTTGTGTGGATCTATTAAACCTGAATGTTGACGAACCCCCTTATTTGGTTGATAGTTAATGAGGGCATGATCTTACCTTGTGTATCATTTTAAGCAGAGGTTCAAAAACTTACTCTAACAGGGTTATGGTCACTGTGGGGGATTAAGCATACCTCATAAGGGACTAGGTCACATGCCAAATCCCTAGAAACAAAAACAAATCAATAGTGCTGCCTTTGCCCCATCCTACAAAAGTGAACAATGTACTTCATGATCACTGCCTGTTTGAAATTAATTGATTTGAAAAACAGGAATTAGGTACAAACATGTGCTTACATCATTGGACTGTATAAATGTAATGGAGTTACAATGCGAGGAATCTTGATGCACAGGGGGCTTCTTTAGGAAACTACCTTTGGTTGACCTCATTCAGTTTTGATGTATTCTGAAGGGATATTTTTGGAAGGTGGTTTATTAGTAGGTGCAGGTAGGTATCTACAGCTAGTAACAACACCACAATCACAAATAAGGTCCCGTCAAGTTTCAGTAAATTAATCCTTGCTCAACCCTTGGTTGCTTGGTATACCAGTAGTCAGGCATAACTTAGGAGATAGGTGTGTAAAGCATTTAATATCACCAAAACTGTAAATAATTAAAAGCCACATTACAATAAAAATCCAACACCAGTTTATAACAATAGTGAATATTTGTATTTTTAAAATGACACCAAAACGATAAAGGGAACCAGAGATATGAATTTTTAAAGTTTAAATAAAAAGAAAGGTGCTTTCAGGCGCCTAAAAGTGTAAAGTGCCAATTGTGGCAATCTGGTTACGCCGGACTGGGACAAAGTCAAAGTTTCAGGCCGACCGGATTTGATGAGTGGTTGGACCAGGGCAAGTTTTTACCTTCTGACTTAGTCACTTTTTTGGAGCTTTGTCTCTTGACGTCGAGCAATTGGGTCCTCGGATCTGGGTTTCAAATTGATGGTGGTTGCCTGCTGCAGCACAATACCTTGGTGAGCACTGGGGGTCTTTCTCTTCATCATCGACAGCGAGAAGCTCTGGAGATTTCAGCGGGCCAACCTGCACAGTCGATGCCGGTCTTTTTCACATAAGTGGAGAAAAAGGTCCTAAACTTTCAGATCTTATTCTGAAAGGTTCCTTGAGGGCTAGAAAGGGTCCACAACACCAGCCAAAGCTTCAGAAACTCTGTTTTGCCTCTTGGGAGCCTGGGACTCCAACTCCCACAATGTGCATGGTCGGTCCAGGAAAATCCAGATGAAGCTGGTTAGCTGGAGTTGTCCTCGTAGTGGACGTCGCAGGCGGCTTCTTCCAGCACTTTTCTACCTGTTAGTCAGGGAGTCCAATCCTTCTCCTTAGAGACAGACACATTTCTACTTATGTGGCTCCTTTAGAGTGCAGCAGGTGCAGTTCATCTGAGTGCAGTCCTTTTTTGTGCAATCCAAGGTTCCAGCAGGGCAGTCCATCTTCTCCAGATGTTTTCAGGCAGGGATCCGAGGTGCTCTTGCAGCTCTTCCATATTTATTCCCCCTTCTGTCCTGGCAAGGGCGCACCCTAACCAATGGGTTTCAAGTTGCCACCCTCTGCCATTATCTTTTTAATGCCCTTTCTAGTTGAGCAGGTAAAAAAAAAAGAGACAGGCAGTAATACTTGGAAGAAACTCCTCTGTAAGTTTATTATTAACACTCTGGCATAACAGGCAATACCAGTTTCCTATTCCACTCATCTTATTTTCGTTCATCCAGCTTATTATCATTCTTGCTGATTCATTATTTATCATGTAATTATTTTTAAGAAAACTGGTTATTTGATTAAGATTTAGCCATAGAGCTGAATTTTGTTCATCAAATCGTTGTAATATTGAGTCCCATTTTGTGAAGTTAGCTCTAGCTTCACGAAACGTAGATCACTCCAGGATTGCAAGACCCCTAGTGAAAACTGAAAGCTCCAGATCACACAGTCCTGACGAGAAGTAAGAGCATGTTGTGTCAGTATATCATATGCTTTAAAAAATACCTGGCTGCTTAATACTATTGTCGTTATAATCTTATTTGTTGATTGAAGAAAAGCTGGTAGATTAATTACACTTTCTTTTAGTATATAATTTAAAATAAAGTTATCAAACTTCGATGATGCTGCTCCTAATTGTACCAACTGACTAACCAGAGAGTCCTGATATTATGTTGGAAAATGTGGTAATGCTAAACCCTCTGCTCTGTGCCTACTTGAAGGGTAGATCATTTAACCCAATCTTGTTTTTTTGCCCATACAAACCCACAAATAACTTGATCTAATTCACATTAGTATGAGTTAAGCACTTTAAGAGGAAGGTTCCAAAACAAAAATGCACTCAAGACCAATATTGACATTTTAACTAACAAAACTTGTCCCACTAATAAAAAATGAAACAGAGGCCACCTATCTCATAACGTTTTTACCTTTGTAAGAGTATTTACATTTTAACTAACAAAACTTGTCCCACTAATGAAAAAGGAAATAGAGGCCACCTATCTAATAACCGTTTTACCTTTATAAGAGTATTCCCATAATTTAAATGGAACAATTGTGTATAATCATTTTTCACATAGACCCCTAAGTATTTTATGGGCCGTTGTGGTAGAATCTGTAAACCCGCTGGAAACTGGGTATCCACAGAATTAAACAAAAGCGACTCAGTTTTGGCGTGATTAACTTTATATCCACCTAGGCCTGTGATAGCCTGGATTTTCTCCAGCGCTTCCTGTATATTTGCACTTTCAGCCTTAAGATATAATATAAAGTCGTCAGCAAAGAGTTTGTTTTTTGTCATCCCCATTATGGGAGCCAGGATTAATGGGTTAGAAGGGATTTTGCAGGGAGTGGCTCAATAAAAAGAGAGAACAGGAGTGGGGATAATGGGCATCCTAGACTTTTATAATGCTTAATCTCAACCTCTCCCACCTGTTCCCTATTAATAATTATCTTTGCTTCACCCTCTTTATATCATTCCTTTAGTATCACTATCCATGAGATGGAAAGCCAAACTTCCCTAGAATAAAAAGCAGAGCTTGCCAGTCAACCAGGTCGAACTCATTTTCCGCATCTGTCATTAAATTGCAGCCTTATCCTTGCTGCCTGAAAAATAATTGATAGCCTGCATCAGATATAGGTATTGATACCCATTGATCTCTCTGGCAAAAATCCTGCTTGATCAGCATGGACCGCTTGCTGCACACAAGGAGCAATCCGTTTCGCCCAGATGTTCGTAAATAACTTGTAATCCGAATTTAATAAGATTATAGGGCGATATGAGTTGGGGTCACTAAGATTTTTACCTTTTTTAAGAACACTGATCACAACTGACTCCTTGAATCTTTCGGAGATAGGGATCCAGACCATAATTTTGTTACACACAGATATTAAGAATGGGGAAAGATCATCTAAAAATATCTCATATACTTCAGTGGGAATTCCGTCGCTTCCACTAGCCTTTGCACTAGCCATACTGTTTAGCTTTTCAGACAGTTCTATAGGCTCAATTGACTTATTCAAAGCTTCTATATTGTTCCCAGTGATTTGTGATAGCTAGAAAAAGCCAAAGTCGTTTACTAACTCTTGTGGGTCTATTACCTATACTTCAGCATAGATTCGTTTAAAATGGCAAATACATATTTCTGCTGTCCTATCTTTATAGTCCACCATAATTCCAGTGCTAGATTCTCTCATTTGTGTGATTTTGTGCCTGTTATTCTGTGTTTTGGCAGACCATGCTAGATATTTACCTATATGCTGGCTTTCTTTATACACTTTCTTTTGGTAAGCCTTACTCTCAGCAATATCTTCTAAAAATAAGAAAAAAATCTTAGTTGATCTTTTGCCCTCATCTATTCTTGCTGTAGTGCCTTATCACAATGACCTCCTAACATCGCACAGTTGAGTTTGTTCCTAACCTGTTCTAATGTGTTTTGCAAAATTTCTATCTTCTGCGCCCTCTGCTTGGATGTCCTAGCTTTCTAAGAAATAACCTGGCCCGAAAGGAGGCCTTAAAGTCTTCCCATGTGGTGTGCACGCGATCCGATCACTAGAGGGGACCTTGCAGGCTGTCTAATAGGAGAAACGTACGCAGACGGCTTGTACACACCAGCAGTCGCCCATATCTTCGGTCACACTTAGTACGGGCAAAGACAAGGACTCTGTATACTGGAGGGACCTTGATTTTCCTGGTGCGATACACAGACCCCATTTTCAGGAACCTAAAAGACCAGCTAATCGGGTGACATTATTTTGCACCTTTCTTTTGGATTAAAGCTTTCTTTCATCCCTAATATCCGTTGTACAGACAGACTCAAAATACCAACCAGTCAAATATCATTTTTAAGACTATATGCCCAACTTCCAGTCATAAGGATTCATACCAAACATGGCATCCTGATGAAGGCTCAAAGCCAAAACGCGCATAGGACACAATTCATTCTAGCCATGACCAATATGAATGTTCGTCTCGACTGAAATAGATGCCTTACCCTTTTTGGTGATAATAAATACTTAACGAATTATAAAATACCCCATATGAAAAAAAGTCCTAAATACTCCTGGCATTGACTCGAGGCGACTTGTAATGAAAATAAGGGACAAACTTTTCTTTGCCTGAAGTATAACAAATACTTCAGATTTTGTATTACATTTGTATCAAATACATGACAATATAGACATCAGATGAATGTGGGAGTATGCCTGAATAAGGATCTAGTAAGAACCATTACAGAAAAATATAAATCTATTGGTGTGCATTGAATTATATGAGATTTTTTAGAATGTGTATATAATGTATTGGTATTGACTTTTAAAAAAAAAATAAAGAAACACATTTTGAATAAATATATACTTTTTTTTATAACAATCAACATCTGATTAATGATATATTAATATTGAAATTCTCAAGGTCCACTTCGTATTGAATTTCCTAAAGATTTTAGCACAAATCTTAAAGTCTTCCCACACCATAAAAATTGGGGCAGTATTTATATAACCCTTACAAATAGCAGTATGAAATGACACATTTCTTCAATCCATATTTGGTCAGTAAACAGAGATTTATCAAACTGCCACCTGGCATTCCTTTTTCGAGGTTTTCCTAATATGACTAAGAAGACTATAGAGTGACCCGAGAAAGAGTTCGTAATAATCCCTGACCTTTCTTCTTTCTAATAACCTATCCACCAAATAAAAATCCAATCGTGAAGCTGTTTTAAACCTTGCAGAGTAGCACGTAAACTGGGAAAGGCCGAGATGATCTACTCGCCATAGATCTATCAGGGCAAAATCATCCTTTATAACTTTAATCAATTTAGAAATTTTTGGTTTTAGTTGTTGCTTAGTCTTATTTGAAGTATCTAATCCTCGATCTTGTATAAAATCAAAATTTCCACCCATAACTATGGGACCGTCCGCATTTATAAACAGATCAGAAATCTGCTCTAAAGCTTTAATATCACCACAAATGGAACCATAATCATTAAAAAAAAGTAAGAAAGACCCCTTAGGCTTTGACATCAATCCAGATCCATCTCGCTTCTCCATACCGGATCTCTTCCCTCACCTTCCAGTCCAACATAGTTTTAAAACAAAATAACAACTCTCCGAACTGCCTTATTTGCTGAAACAAAGAAGGCTTGTTAATATTTCATTGGAAACAACAGTTTGGGAGAGTTGGATTTAAAATGCATTTCCTGTAAAAATAGTACCTCCTGGAAAAAAGATCCCAACCATTTCAACACACTGCTCCACTTTTATGTGCATTTAAAATGTCATTTACATTACAAGAGATCATTATCCTTTGTGACATTCCGTCATTTTAGTCATATGCTAACGGCTTGTATAAAACATCTTTTTGTTCCTTTTAATATAACCTTACTGCCATTTCTTTGCTGAACTTAATCCTTATATTCCACTTTTGCCATCTCTCTCCTATTCTCCTCATGCTCTTAAATATTGCCCATCCACAACCTTCTTGTATCTTACTCTTTTTTAACTGCACAACTCCCCTTCCACCTCACCCCTTCCAACCCCCCTCCCTTGACCAACCCGAAGAAGGGAATGGCCCTTAACTCCCTTCTTCAGCCTACCCAGAATTGTGGCTCCTTGACCTGGCACCTATCCACGCCCTTTAGTGTCCACCCCTCAGTGTTTCATGGATGTCTATTTCTGACATCTAGAAACAGATATACATTGCTAACATGTTCACCAAAGTGCTCTTTTAACAGAGTGACTAATGATTGTAAAATCCCTGTGGCTTACGTACACTTTTAACCCCCACAAGCTGCATAGTGGCAAGTGGTGTATTGCCGCAGTGGATCTCAAGATTTCTCTGAATTCCTGGGATAGACATACAAAAGCACTCTTATGTCTGAAAATAATATCATAACAAAATGCTTGGTCCATAGTTACCATGAATAAAAGAATAGCCTCCTGCTAGAACTGGGGGTCTCTAGTTGGCAGAGGTAGGTACCACTGTCCAAATAGGGACCCTTGCTTCTAGTCGGGGTAAGGAGGAAACACTCTTTAGATAACCCCTGCTCACCCCCTTGGTAGCTTGGCATGAGCGGTCAGGCTTATCAAAGGCAATGTGTAAAGTATTTGTACCAACACTCACAGTAACACAGTGAAAACACCACAGACTGACTCCACAGCAGTTTAGAAAAATAAAGGTATTTAATCTAAACTAGCAAAACACACAAGATGATGGACGGAATGTTGCACAATGGCAAAACATTCACTTTAGTCACAGATCTGGGTTTAATCCATCGTTATTTTGCTCACCAAGCCACCCCAGTTCAGACATGGCCATATGCAAATCAGTCTTGACCCTGTGCCTCATGGGAACAGTCCAGACCGAACTGCCAAGTCATCTCTTCCCTGGACCAGAATCAAGCATTCTAGGACCGGTTTCTGGCTATCAGTCTTCATCAGCCAGGATAGCTTGACTCCAGTGGTGTAGTGAGCATGGGACCCACGTCTGGGCATACCCTTCCCACATAGGGTGAACAGCAAAACACACAAGATGATGGACGGAATGTTGCACAATGGCAAAACATTCACCCCCAGTCACAGATCTGGGTTTAATCCATCGTTATTTCCTCCCACCAGGCCTTCAAGATGCTCTGCAGCTCCTCCTTCCTGAAGCTGCTCTTTATGGGGCACTCATATCCGTTGCAGAATTGTTTAAGCTGTGAACCTTGCAGGAATACAAATCTTCAATGACAAACTCCAATTCTGCCTCTTCCACACTGGGTGCCTTTCCATTCACAGACATGATGCTTTGCAGGGTTACTAAAAAATAGAACCAACCAAAAAACGCAACCTTAGTATGCGGTGGTGTAGTGGTCTGCACTCACTAGTGATGTGCACCAGTCACTGTGGGTCTAGTACCAATACAAGTTCAAATCCCACCGCTGACCAACAATGTTAGAACTGGGGGTCTCTAGTTGGCAGAGGTAGGTACCACTGTCCAAATAGGGACCCTTGCTTCTCGTCAGGGTAAGGAGGAAATACTCATTAGATAACCCCTGCTCACCCCCTTTGTAGCTTGGCACGAGCAGTCAGGCTTTGTCAAAGGCAATGTGTAAAGTATTTGTATCAACACTTACAGTAACACAGTGAAAACACCATAAACTGACTCCACAACAGTTTAGAAAAATAAAGTTATTTAATCTAAACTACACAAGACCAAAACGACAAAAATCCAACATACACAGTTCAAGAATATGGTTTCAAAAGTGTTCTTGAGGTTGAGTTAAAATAATCCACAGTTGCGTGAAAAGTTCACAGTTACGTCACGTTTAGCCAACAGTTCCTTTAAATGCAAAAAGTTCCAAAACAGAAGCTGGTGCGGTGGAAATCAAGTGATGCGTCACTCCTGAGACCTTGGGGAGCCGATGCGACAACCCCGCTGGATGTAGCAGGCGTGTTGCGATGACTCCGGTCTGTATGGGGAGGGATGCGATACCTTGTATGGATTCCCGTGCGGAGGGTCTGTAGGAAAATGCTTGCATTTGTAGGATGCGACGATCTTCGGGGCGGCGATGATCTCCGGTGCGACGACGATGCGGGGCTCAGCGGCAATCTTCTCCTCTCGTTGCCCCGCAATGCGATGGGTCTGCGACGATGTTCGCGGCGACGTGATGCGGTCCGCAAGCAAGTGGTGCGACAATCTCACCCAGTGACGACAGGCCCTTCGACGATACTCGCAGCGATGGTAATCTTCCCGCACCGGACTGGTGCGTCCCGCAAATAAAGGATGCGATGACTCTGGCAGCGGCAACAGGCGCTGAGACTATCTCGGCCTTCGTAGCAGTGGGAATTTCCTTGCACTGACGGGGATGCGCACCGCAAGCGAGCGATGCGATAAAACTTGCATAAAGTTTTTAAAATCTTGGTTCCCAACACAGGTACAACTTCCAGAGGCACCACAACTGGCCCAAGTACTCTAGGAAGGACATATCTCTCTCAGAAGAGTTCAGGGAAGCTGGAGCTGAAGTCATTTTGTTCCTGGCACTTCTTAACAGGGAGCCAGCTCTTCTCAGGCCCTTGGAGATTCCTTCAAGCAAAGGGACACAGCACAAAGCAAAGTCCTTCCCCTCTCCTTGGCAGCAAAGAAACAGCAGGTCAGTCCAGCAGAGCAACAGCAGGACAGTCTTCCTTCTTCAGTTTCAGCTTTCTCCTTGGCAGAGGTTCCTTCTTGATTCCAAGATGATCTAATTTTCTGTAGTCAGGGGTCCTGTACTTATACCCTTAAAAGTCTTTGTTCCCTTTGTGCAGGAGTGCTCTGAGCCCGGTCTGAACCAGTTCTGGGTGTTCCTTGAGCACTTTGTTTTCCTGGCTTCTCTTTTCCTTTCAGAGAGAGGGGCAGGGTCATCAGCCGCCCAGCAGGAGGTGGAGCCAGCATTGTGGAAGGCAGGCACAGTCCTATTCAGGCCCAGGTGCTATCCCCTCCCACCACTCAAGATGCAGTCATTCAGCCTAGGGCTGACTCAGCCAGCCTCCTGGGGGCTCCCCAGCCCCTGTCACTCTCAAACCAGACAGTCAATTCACAAACAGGCCAAGGCACACAGAAAGGTCAGACAAGAGAACAGCAACTTTCTCAAAGTGCTGTTCTTAAACACAGAATTTAAAAAACACCTTTCTTAAAGATGTTTTATTAAATTCTCAGTTCAGGGATACCAGACTTTTATGTCCTACCTTGCTCCTATGCGAAGATATGCTGGTAGCCACTGTAGCCAGCATTCCCCATGATAGCCTATGGGCAAGGTAGCCTTACAATAGTGAAAAACGAAAATGGCTGCCTTTCACTACCAGAGCATGTCACCTGCACTAGTACATGCTCTTCTTTCACATTCACTGCACCCTGCCCAGGGGGGTACCTTAGGCCTTCCATAGGGGCAGTTGTATCAGTATCAGAGATCAGAGATTTACCTAAAACTGCGATGGCAATACCGGAGATTGAGATTGAAAGGATAACGGTGTATAATAACCTTGGAAACAAAGAGAAGAACCAGACCCCAATTGAAGAGCCGTTGCCGCCATCACAAGATGCCAATTTACTTGAAGAGGGTAGCTCAGCTCAGAGGGAGCCCCCCTATGAAGGGAACTACGAAAGGAACAAAGTAGAGGCTATCTACCTTCCCCAACCTCCCTCGAATACGAGTCTAGTGTCCCATAGACCCTTACCCACAAAAACACCCCCTACACCAAACAACATAGGAAACAATGGTGACACCCTTAACAGAGCCAGGAACCACAACCTAACCAAGGATACAACGGTAAGATATGTGGCAATGAGAACAGACCATTCACTGAGGAGAGCAAAATGCAGAACGCAAACAGCCAGATCTATCTCACATAAGAAATCATCCCGAACACAGAAAGAAGTCAAGGAGCTCAAGAAACTAATAGGCAACCTGGCACAAGACTCGATTAAAGTCTCACAGACAATAGGGAAAATCTGGGAGATGACAATAAATACGCACACTAAGGTCTCACACATCCAGAATCTTGTACTCCGATCCAACAGACCAAACAGGACCAATCCCTTACCAAACGAAGAAGCCCTTGCCCTACTTCGATCTTATGAACAACCGGCTCCGAGAAAGGAAGAGAATATCGAAATTGTACCTATTGACTCTAATAGATCGTCCAGAAAGAATGATAGGAAAGTAATCCACCACAACTTACAACATATCCAGATAACTGCAACCGAAACCGAAAATATAAAGAGCGTTAAATCACAGAAAACCCTGAACTGCCTACTACTTAACTGTCGTTCGGCAACTAAACATGCATCAGACATAGCCGCCCTAATCATTAACAAGGAAATCGACCTGGCTATCCTCACGGAAACATGGCTTAGTGAATCATCCTCTCCTACCATGGATCTCCTAGTACCACCACAATATAACATTGTCAGGTTAGACAGACCGAGGAAAGTGGGAGGAGGTATCGCGTGCATTCACCGCTCAGAGATCGAGGTCAACCAATTCCAATCCGACCCTATAGAATCCTGTGAATACCTTGGTCTTAACATAAGATTACTAAATAATCAAAGCTATAACCTACATGCGTTCTACCACCCACCTGGAGATAACGCAAAGTTCACAGAGCATCTTATAGAGATCATAACTGCCAACTCTAACCCGGATGCCAACAACATATTCCTAGGTGACTTTAACCTCCACTGGGACGACGCCAATGACAAACTGGTTAACTCGATTAAAGACTTCCTCTATGAGCTAAACCTTACACAAGTATGCACCCAGCCCACTCACTCACAAGGAGCGACTTTAGACTGGATTATTTCAAGAAACAAAGAGACATTAATCCTCGCTATAGACCCGTGTGATTGGTCTGACCATCACGCCATAACATTCGCGATACCTACAATGAAAAAGGGCAGGACCGTGCAACCCCGTAAGTTCAAAAAACTGATACGAGATACAAAAGAAGCTAATATTGAACTATTGGTTGAAAGATGTGAGAAAGACCTGAAGCCTCGTAACAACAGACAGAATGTCAATGAGCTGATGGATCACTACATAACCTCGATCGGTAATATAGTTAATGACACCTTGCCTCAAAAATTGAAAAGAGTCTCGGAAAAGCCAAAAAATCCTTGGTTTAATGAGGCACTGAACGAGGACAGGCGAAAACTGAGAATGGCTGAAAGGAAATGGAGACAACATCCCTCCTCCCCCGAGCTGAAAGCCCTCAGAAAAACAAGGAAACAATATAACAAAAAGATAATCGACTCCAAAAAAGAGTTTATAAGGGCTGAACTGGACAATGCCATAAACAGACCACGAAAACTCTTCGAGATCCTAAAACAACAGTCAAATAAACTAACCAAAACGGCTCAAGAGAACCCAAAAAATCCCATAAGCTGCGAGGAATTCTCCTCATTTTTCACGGAAAAAACGAAACTGCTAGAAGTTGAGCTCACAAGTGCAGCGGCTAACCTCACGACCCTTCCCTCATCTAAAAATGAGGCTAATGCGTCAACGGAAGATCTTCAAACAAAAAATAAGGCTAATTGGGACACATTTGAACTATATGACCAGGGAAAGATCGCCAAAACGCTAGCAGAACTTAGACCGAACAACCACTATCAAGACCCGGTACCGGCAAAATGTGTACGAGAAATCAGCCACACTCTAGTTCCGATCTGGACTGAGATAATAAATGCCTCACTTGCACAAGGGACCCTCCCTGACTGCCTAAAAACGGGGCAGGTAGTTCCCATCATCAAAAAACCGACAGCTGATGCAACAGACCCGAATAACTACCGTCCAGTGACCAACATCCCTTTACTGGCCAAACTCATTGAGAAATGCGTGCAGGGCCAACTGAGTCAACACATCGCTAAGTTCTCATTACTTGATGACTGCCAATCAGGTTTCAGAACAGGGCACAGTACTGAAACTGCGATCCTACATATTGTTGATGACGCCTTACAAGCCCTTGACCAAAATCATGCGTGCCTACTGATCCTTCTAGACTTGTCATCAGCATTTGACACAGTAAATCATGAGATCCTGATGATCAGGCTACAAGGCAGGATGGGTTTATCTGGAAACGTACTGAAATGGTTTAATTCCCTCCTGCAGAACAGGACTCAATTATTCCTGGTCAACCAAGCAATCTCCTCCCCATGCCCTAACGCAATCGGGGTACCTCAAGGTTCAACATTATCCCCAGATCTATTCAACTTATATGTAGAACCTCTCACGGAGATTCTTCGAAAATCACAGATCTCCTACCACATGTATGCAGACGACACGCAAATATATATGAAGATTGCCTGCAGTGATGACATTGACCTAATGAATACAACTCTAAAGAAAGCGTTGCAATGGCTAACAGCCAATCATCTGAAACTTAATGCCAACAAAACAGAATTCCTGTTAATATCACCGACAAGGAGTCAACCTGAGGTAAAGGAATGGGCTAAATTGGTGACTGCGCTTAACTGCACTCCGACCCTAGTTAACTCAGCCAAATCACTAGGAATTACATTAGACGAGAACCTCGACATGAAAGAACACATCAACTCTATGGCTAAGAGCGCCCGTTTCCACTTGAACTATCTAAGAAAACTGAAACCCTTTATCTCAGAAGCGGATCTAAAACTTGCCATCCAATCACTAGTTATCTCAAGGATCGAATATGGCTGCACCACGTTAGCTGGCCTACCGAAAACTTCCACTGCACCACTAAAAGCCTGTCTCAACGCAGCGGCAAGACTCATCACGGGAACGAGGAAATTCGATCACATATCTCCTCACCTGAAGGCACTAAACTGGTTACCTTACGAAGCTAGAATTAAAATGAAGATAGCCTGTATTACCCACAAAGCGGTCCACTACAACACGCCTAGATATCTAGCGAAGAAAATTAAGCTATCGGGAGGTAACAGACCAACTAGAAGCGCTAAAGAGTTGCTATTGCAGCCGGCCTTCTTCCGGAAGAAAAAGACCTATGACCGAGCATTCTCCGGAGCCGCCCCCAGAGTCTGGAATTCACTCCCTCCTAACATCAGGAAGATTAAAAATACTGTAACATTTAAACGGGAACTGAAAAGCCACATGATGAGTAAATACCCTACATAGAGATGCCTACAGACCATTGGTATGAACATTTACGCCAAAAGAGGATCAGACTCATCATGAATAAGCTGAAGATCAATAAGACAAATGACTGAGTACCGCTCAAGCCTCGGCTGTACACTGTACTGCTACCTCATATTTATGTGATCTCAACACTGTATCTCACACCCAAAAGATATTACCTCTACCTTACTTTGTTTATCTTTTGATCCTTGCTACTAGCTAAACCCATTCAACTCTTATTGCTAATTACTCAGGTAATTGTACTGATAATACTATGGAACCCTACCTCACCGAGCTGACTTTATGACTATGACACAAGCGAAACCTTATGCACCTCTTAATGCTAATTGCACAGGCGTTATGAATATATTTATCTAATCACCCTAGATAGCATATCACCTTCTACCTTCATATCTGTTTGCTGTTATAATTGTTATAATTGTTACTATAATGTCTATCTGTAATCATCTATGTTAAGCGCTCTGATACCCACGGGTCTTGTTCGCGCTATACAAAACACTATAAATAAATAAATAAATAAATAAATCAATGATGACTCGATCCTAGCAGCTTAATTTGTGCAAATGCATTACATTACCAAGTTTATAGTATAGCACTACTGGTCTAATCAACTCACATCAATGCACAGGGATCATGGCTTGTTCTTCCAAGGTAATGCTACAGGATCACTGAAATAATATCGAGGGACAGAATATCGACCATCAAAAATATCGTTGACAAAATATCGAGAGACAAAATATCGAGTTTCTATCTACAAACAGGTAAGTACAAAAATATCGAGTTAAAAATATCGTTTACAAAAATATAGTTGTAAAAAATATCGTATTTACTAAAAACAGTGTTAAATTAAATTAATAATAATAATTAATTACTAAAATATACTTAAAATTACTTAAATTAACTTATAATAATTAAATAATTAATGAAAGTTAAATAAATATTTTTTTATTTCATATTTATTAAAACATATATATATATAGTAACAAAATATAATAAAATAATACCCCAAAACTGAAAACTGACCCCGAACCCTAAAAATCCCCCTTTACCCAAAAACCAAAAACTGACCCTGAACCCTAAAAATACCCCTTTACCCAAAAACTGAAAACTGACCCTGAACCCTAAAATTACACCTTTACCCAAAAACTGAAAACTGACCCTGAACCCTAAAAATACCCCTTTACCCAAAAACTGAAAACTGACCCTGAACCCTAAAAATACCCCTTTACCCAAAAACCCAAAACTGACCCTGAACCCTAAAAATAAAAACGAATTTTTTTACTATCTATATTATATACTTACATATTTTCACTTTCTATATTATTTACAGTCAATATTACTTCACTTACCTTAAAAACGATATTTTGGCTGTCTATATTCTGTCCTGTCGATATTTTGTCCAAATGATATTTTAAACTCGATATTCTGTCCAAACGATATTTTGGAGTCGATATTATGTCTGTGCACCAATGCTACACATGGCAGAGTGATAACAATTCATGCACTGAAAGAGAGGCCTAACATAAAGTCCTCCAAACTTGCAGAAGTGCCCAAAGTCCAATGTTCACTGAGGCTAGAAAGCAGACCCACCTCCAAATAGAACGCTGTAGCTCGACAACAGTGTTGTTCAGTTGGCCATGGCGGATTATTGCCTTGGAAGGATGATAAGTAGAACAAACACCTACAAATATGCTAACTGTTGAAATTCCCCCAAATAATTTCAAAGACCATGGCCAGAAAAAACGTAGGTACAGTTTCACAAACGGTTTTTAAAGCCAGTCAACAATCCAGAGCCCATCATTTAAAAAATGTGCAAAACGGAAATCTCGTTGGGAATATTAAATACAGCAGCAGGTAAATCAGCAAAATGGGTTTGGAATTGAGTTTGTAAAAGTCGCTGTGTTTCTGCTACTGATTGTGCTGTTTATGAAAGTTAAAAAATTTTGTTCTGCAAACGTCAAGGGAACCTTGTTTTAGAATTAGAATAGCAAGAGCTTGTTCAGTTTATCAAAGTGCATATTTGTTAAATTGATCTTCCACAACCGGAAGCGCTTCTTAGAGCGGGGTACTGTGTAACTTCTCAACTTTGAATTATTTTCTGAAGTTGAAAAATAAGTATGTCTTTGGAGAGACCACAGCCTGAAACCGTTTTTTATAATAACATAGCTCGCATTGTCCAGTAGAGAATGATAGAAAGGAATGAATGGTGCAGATGTAGCAAGTACCTTACAAGCAAGGCCAGGTTTAGAAAGGTCGCTGGAAACCCTGAATAAAAATCTAATCTCAAAAAAGTGAGTGGCCCAAAGGATTAGACTGTGAATGTGTGCTAATATGATTTGAGAGAACGTGGAATTTGAAAGTAAAATGGCATGTATTTAGGAGAAAAATATGTATGAGTTCGTACCATCTTAAAGATGTTCGTTTTCAACAGCCAGAAAAAAGAAAATCAGATATGGGTAAAGAAATAATCCTATGCAATGACATTGCCTGCGAGAGAAAATTGTATATTCTCTACCTGTTGAATGGAGAGAAGACTGTAAAATACCTCTTTTTCGAGACAAATTGCAGATGCGCAGTGAGATATGTATATTCTCTCCCTTTTGAATCGAGAGAAGACTGTTAAATACCTCTTTTCCTAGACAAATTGCAGTTGTGAAGTGAGATTATAAAATTGATAAGATCATTCTCATTTGTAAGAGGCCAAGGTATTGTATGAATTGTAATGCCTAACTCAATTTGTTTAAGGTACACTGTGAGAAAGAGGATTATTAGTTGGGGTTGATGGTGGACCACCACAAGTAATAATGGTACTATTCTTGATAGGTCCAGTAAAGGTTTCCGTATTTTAAACTTGATCTCAACCCCTATTAGCTATGGCCCAGAGCAGACAAGTTTAACTTCAGAGAATGTGTAAAGCATTTAGATGTATCAAACAGTTGCAAAATTGAAAACAGGACACAATAAAACTCCTACCCCACTTTATGAAAATCAAGAATACTTCAAGGAACAAAATGACACCAAAACAACTGAAATCAAATAAGTGGAACCAGAGATTTGCCTTTTAAACATTTAAATAAAAATTGTGCCAAAAGCGTGACATGCCAACAGCGGGCATCCTGTCATTCTAGTTTGTGACAAAGGTAAGTTTTAAGGCCAACCACAATGGAGCTTGAGTCAGATACAAGGACCCGGTTGGTCCCGTTCAAAGAGTTACCCTTGGACTTAGAAACTTTTACGGAGAAAAGCTTTTGTCAATGAGCAATTTGCAGGGAAAGCTGCCAACTGGATCCAAAGTGGGGCTCAACGATGGTGAGTTGCTGAAGAGCGTAGTACCCATGTGGTTGTCTATGAAAGCAGGAAAGCTCAGAGTTGGGGAAATCCAAAGTCAGGGCCCAGGAAAGCCTCAATGTCAATTGGATTGCTGCTGGGCATCAGGCCCGGAGAAATCCTGTACTTTCGGACTTTGAAACGTTTCTGGAAGTCATATTTCCTTCAGCAGTGCAAACTAAGAGGTTGAGTCCGACACTCCATTTGATGTTGATAGCCGTGGCTTCGATGGTGACCTTAGTCTCCATTGATTCTCCAGCCAGAAAGTTGGCAAAAGTGTCTTAAATCCAGCTTATGCAGTTTGGGAAGGAGGAGCACACTTTAACACCAGCCAAGGGTCCATGACTTCAGGACGAGCACTTGGGAGTCAAGAATCAATCAGTACAAACCACTAGCAGGGACAAGGGCACATCCAGTTGAATCTGGCCAGCTGGACCAGGAAAGTGTGCTTCTTGCAGCTTTTGTGTCTCTGTAGCATAACCGTACGTCAACCAACTGACCATTGGAGTCCACAAACGAGCACATGGTCCTGATCTTTTCCCCAGTTCTCAGAGCAGTTTTAAGCCAAAACATGTTTAAGTCCCAAGCTTTTGATTTTGGCTTTCTGGGCACATTGAACACCCTCAGGACTGGAAGGGCCTCGCTTGGGAGTTAGATCTTTCTAAGGTGTGCGGGAAAGCCAGACATGCTGTGTGACCAAAGGAGGGAGGAGCAGAGGTTTAAAAAAGGCAGCATGTGGAGCTGAAGGGCAGAAGGACCACGAGGACACACCAGAGTCCCATAAGGGTGACAACTATGAAGCGGACGACGGCACAGAGAGAAACCTGAAGGAACTTCTGAAAAGGCAAAGGGTCCCCGGGAGCAAAGCGACCTGATTCCCTCAATTATGACTTCACATGGGAGTTGCAGCTTCAGACAAGTGCCATTATTTCATTTAAGCAATTGGGTGTCTTGGTGGAAGAGCCCACAACTCACTGGGAGAGGTGTGGCGCCGCGGCCAGGGCGACTGACGTTGGAATCTGGGGACCACGGTTCGATCCCCGGCTCCGGCGGCAGGTTAGCCCAGCACCATGTGACTCTGGGCAATAGCTCGCTTAATCTTCCCGACGGCCCCCAGCGCCTAGAGACCCTTACGGGTGATTGTGCGCTTTACAAATGTGGACTTTACTTTACAAATGTGGACTTTACTTACTTGAAGGCTTGCATGTTCACTGGTTGGGGCTATAATATTTACTGAGGGAGTAGAGTTGGGAGAAAAATGCACAAGAGTGATGGTGACTTTAAAGGTTGTCACAGAATTGAGAACAGTTCTAAAAGGGGGTTGTTTGTGTTCTCCCGGGGGACACTGCACACAGATGACAAGGAACGGAAGGGAGGAAACTGAGATCCATAGAAGACATACGAAATCCTGACGTCATACTAGTTCCCAAGAAATGCTGATGACTACCACCTGTATCCTGACAGTTTATAAATAAATACATTATAAATCAGCTAACTGGTGTTGTTGTGTCTATGCAGCCTGTTACAATGGTATACCACTCTACAAGGAACGTATAAGTAAATTAAATATACTCATCAGGTGTAAGCAGATTTTACCATATATAAAGGCAAGAACACAAACACTTAAGCACAGGTTAACAGTGGTAAACTGCACAGAGCTGTGGAACCAACAAACACATGTCACAAAAAAGTGGGTGGTAAAGGTAAAAGGTTTGGGGGAAGACCACTCGAAGGCTGAAGGGTCCAGCACTTGTTTTTTTCACATGCAATCAATAAAACTAGAGCTTTGAATTTTTTTTTAAATTGCTCTTGATTAGGTATGAAGTGGGTCCCAGAGGGGAGAGATGAGACAAAATGCTTGGGTGTGGAAAGATGTTCTGTTTCCCTAGCAGGATGACCATCCAGACAGTGCCCAGGAAGTAAAATATATTCACAGGGGCCTGCCCTGTCACAGGCAGATGTCCCTAACACTTGGGTCTCGCTCCTCCATTGTCCTTCTAGTCAGTCAGACTCCAATCCCAGTGGAGGAGAAGCTGCTCCCAGAACCAATTTTGAGTGACCACTATGGAGGGTTTACTAATTTCCCTGGTCACAACTCTAGGGTGGGCACATGAGCACTGATTAAAGGAAAAAGATGTTGCCATCTTAGTTTTAGATAGAGAGGGGCACTGCGGTCATATTTGCAGTAAGGCACACAAAAACTGCTGCAAAAATGGGTAGGATTTCCCTGGGATCTTTTCCCCTATTGGTCGGGGATGGTATGGAGTCATCCATACCCGCAGGCTAGTGGCAAACAATGGTGTGCCACTCCTGAGCACCTCCTTCAGAATAGTGCTAGAACTGTGGAAGATAGCAGAAGGCTTGCACCTGTTGTTGTGAGCTGTGAGGAGAATCCTGAGGTTGGGTCTGCTCCCATTTATACCCAGGACAAATAAGTGGACTCCAATGGTCAGTTGGTTGACGTACGGTTATGCTACAGAGACACAAAAGCTGCAAGAAGCACACTTTCCTGGTCCAGCTGGCCAGATTCAACTGGATGTGCCCTTGTCCCTGCTAGTGGTTTGTACTGATTGATTCTTGACTCCCAAGTGCTCGTCCTGAAGTCATGGACCCTTGGCTGGTGTTAAAGTGTGCTCCTCCTTCCCAAACTGCATAAGCTGGATTTAAGACACTTTTGCCAACTTTCTGGCTGGAGAATCAATGGAGACTAAGGTCACCATCGAAGCCACGGCTATCAACATCAAATGGAGTGTCGGACTCAACCTCTTAGTTTGCACTGCTGAAGGAAATATGACTTCCAAAAACGTTTCAAAGTCCGAAAGTACAGGATTTCTCCGGGCCTGATGCCCAGCAGCAATCCAATTGACATTGAGGCTTTCCTGGGCCCTGACTTTGGATTTCCCCAACTCTGAGCTTTCCTGCTTTCATAGACAACCACATGGGTACTACGCTCTTCAGCAACTCACCATCGTTGAGCCCCACTTTGGATCCAGTTGGCAGCTTTCCCTGCAAATTGCTCATTGACAAAAGCTTTTCTCCGTAAAAGTTTCTAAGTCCAAGGGTAACTCTTTGAACGGGACCAACCGGATCCTTGTATCTGACTCAAGCTCCATTGTGGTTGGCCTTAAAACTTACCTTTGTCACAAACTAGAATGACAGGATGCCCGCTGTTGGCATGTCACGCTTTTGGCACAATTTTTATTTAAATGTTTAAAAGGCAAATCTCTGGTTCCACTTATTTGATTTCAGTTGTTTTGGTGTCATTTTGTTCCTTGAAGTATTCTTGATTTTCATAAAGTGGGGTAGGAGTTTTATTGTGTCCTGTTTTCAATTTTGCAACTGTTTGATACATCTAAATGCTTTACACATTCTCTGAAGTTAAACTTGTCTGCTCTGGGCCATAGCTAATAGGGGTTGAGATCAAGTTTAAAATACGGAAACCTTTACTGGACCTATCAAGAATAGTACCATTATTACTTGTGGTGGTCCACCATCAACCCCAACTAATAATCCTCTTTCTCACAGTGTACCTTAAACAAATTGAGTTAGGCATTACAATTCATACAATACCTTGGCCTCTTACAAATGAGAATGATCTTATCAATTTTATAATCTCACTTCACAACTGCAATTTGTCTAGGAAAAGAGGTATTTAACAGTCTTCTCTCGATTCAAAAGGGAGAGAATATACAAATCTCACTGCGCATCTGCAATTTGTCTCGAAAAAGAGGTATTTTACAGTCTTCTCTCCATTCAACAGGTAGAGAATATACAATTTTCTCTCGCAGGCAATGTCATTGCATAGGATTATTTCTTTACCCATATCTGATTTTCTTTTTTCTGGCTGTTGAAAACGAACATCTTTAAGATGGTACGAACTCATACATATTTTTCTCCTAAATACATGCCATTTTACTTTCAAATTCCACTTTCTCTCAAATCATATTAGCACACATTCACAGTCTAATCCTTTGGGTCACTCACTTTTTTGAGATTAGATTTTTATTCAGGGTTTCCAGCGACCTTTCTAAACCTGGCCTTGCTTGTAAGGTACTTGCTACATCTGCACCATTCATTCCTTTCTATCATTCTCTACTGGACAATGCGAGCTATGTTATTATAAAAAACGGTTTCAGGCTGTGGTCTCTCCAAAGACATACTTATTTTTCAACTTCAGAAAATAATTCAAAGTTGAGAAGTTACACAGTACCCCGCTCTAAGAAGCGCTTCCGGTTGTGGAAGATCAATTTAACAAATATGCACTTTGATAAACTGAACA
Source organism: Lissotriton helveticus (assembly GCF_964261635.1). Classification (NCBI taxonomy): domain Eukaryota; kingdom Metazoa; phylum Chordata; class Amphibia; order Caudata; family Salamandridae; genus Lissotriton; species Lissotriton helveticus. Next base: position 1,061,919,706 of record NC_136070.1, on the reverse strand, counting down.
AGCTCTTGCTATTCTAATTCTAAAACAAGGTTCCCTTGACGTTTGCAGAACAAAATTTTAACTTTCATAAACAGCACAATCAGTAGCAGAAACACAGCGACTTTTACAAACTCAATTCCAAACCCATTTTGCTGATTTACCTGCTGCTGTATTTAATATTCCCAACGAGATTTCCGTTTTGCACATTTTTTAAATGATGGGCTCTGGATTGTTGACTGGCTTTAAAAACCGTTTGTGAAACTGTACCTACGTTTTTTCTGGCCATGGTCTTTGAAATTATTTGGGGGAATTTCAACAGTTATCATATTTGTAGGTGTTTGTTCTACTTATCATCCTTCCAAGGCAATAATCCGCCATGTCCAACTGAACAACACTGTTGTCGAGCTACAGCGTTCTATTTGGAGGTGGGTCTGCTTTCTAGCCTCAGTGAACATTGGACTTTGGGCACTTCTGCAAGTTTGGAGGACTTTATGTTAGGCCTCTCTTTCAGTGCATGAATTGTTATCACTCTGCCATGTGTAGCATTGGTGCACAGACATAATATCGACTCCAAAATATCGTTTGGACAGAATATCGAGTTTAAAATATCATTTGGACAAAATATCGACAGGACAGAATATAGACAGCCAAAATATCGTTTTTAAGGTAAGTGAAGTAATATTGACTGTAAATAATATAGAAAGTGAAAATATGTAAGTATATAATATAGATAGTAAAAAAATTAGTTTTTATTTTTAGGGTTCAGGGTCAGTTTTGGGTTTTTGGGTAAAGGGGTATTTTTAGGGTTCAGGGTCAGTTTTCAGTTTTTGGGTAAAGGGGTATTTTTAGGGTTCAGGGTCAGTTTTCAGTTTTTGGGTAAAGGGGTATTTTTAGGGTTCAGGGTCAGTTTTCAGTTTTTGGGTAAAGGGGTAGTTTTAGGGTTCAGGGTCAGTTTTTGGTTTTTGGGTAAAGGGGGATTTTTAGGGTTCGGGGTCAGTTTTCAGTTTTGGGGTATTATTTTATTATATTTTGTTACTATATATATATGTTTTAATAAATATGAAATAAAAAAATATTTATTTAACTTTCATTAATTATTTAATTATTATAAGTTAATTTAAGTAATTTTAAGTATATTTTAGTAATTAATTATTATTATTAATTTAATTTAACACTGTTTTTAGTAAATACGATATTTTTTACAACTATATTTTTGTAAACGATATTTTTAACTCGATATTTTTGTACTTACCTGTTTGTAGATAGAAACTCGATATTTTGTCTCTCGATATTTTGTCAACGATATTTTTGATGGTCGATATTCTGTCCCTCGATATTATTTCAGTGATCCTGTAGCATTACCTTGGAAGAACAAGCCATGATCCCTGTGCATTGATGTGAGTTGATTAGACCAGTAGTGCTATACTATAAACTTGGTAATGTAATGCATTTGCACAAATTAAGCTGCTAGGATCGAGTCATCATTGATTTATTTATTTATTTATTTATTTATAGTGTTTTGTATAGCGCGAACAAGACCCGTGGGTATCAGAGCGCTTAACATAGATGATTACAGATAGACATTATAGTAACAATTATAACAATTATAACAGCAAACAGATATGAAGGTAGAAGGTGATATGCTATCTAGGGTGATTAGATAAATATATTCATAACGCCTGTGCAATTAGCATTAAGAGGTGCATAAGGTTTCGCTTGTGTCATAGTCATAAAGTCAGCTCGGTGAGGTAGGGTTCCATAGTATTATCAGTACAATTACCTGAGTAATTAGCAATAAGAGTTGAATGGGTTTAGCTAGTAGCAAGGATCAAAAGATAAACAAAGTAAGGTAGAGGTAATATCTTTTGGGTGTGAGATACAGTGTTGAGATCACATAAATATGAGGTAGCAGTACAGTGTACAGCCGAGGCTTGAGCGGTACTCAGTCATTTGTCTTATTGATCTTCAGCTTATTCATGATGAGTCTGATCCTCTTTTGGCGTAAATGTTCATACCAATGTTCTGTAGGCATCTCTATGTAGGGTATTTACTCATCATGTGGCTTTTCAGTTCCCGTTTAAATGTTACAGTATTTTTAATCTTCCTGATGTTAGGAGGGAGTGAATTCCAGACTCTGGGGGCGGCTCCGGAGAATGCTCGGTCATAGGTCTTTTTCTTCCGGAAGAAGGCCGGCTGCAATAGCAACTCTTTAGCGCTTCTAGTTGGTCTGTTACCTCCCGATAGCTTAATTTTCTTCGCTAGATATCTAGGCGTGTTGTAGTGGACTGCTTTGTGGGTAATACAGGCTATCTTCATTTTAATTCTAGCTTCGTAAGGTAACCAGTTTAGTGCCTTCAGGTGAGGAGATATGTGATCGAATTTCCTCGTTCCCGTGATGAGTCTTGCCGCTGCGTTGAGACAGGCTTTTAGTGGTGCAGTGGAAGTTTTCGGTAGGCCAGCTAACGTGGTGCAGCCATATTCGATCCTTGAGATAACTAGTGATTGGATGGCAAGTTTTAGATCCGCTTCTGAGATAAAGGGTTTCAGTTTTCTTAGATAGTTCAAGTGGAAACGGGCGCTCTTAGCCATAGAGTTGATGTGTTCTTTCATGTCGAGGTTCTCGTCTAATGTAATTCCTAGTGATTTGGCTGAGTTAACTAGGGTCGGAGTGCAGTTAAGCGCAGTCACCAATTTAGCCCATTCCTTTACCTCAGGTTGACTCCTTGTCGGTGATATTAACAGGAATTCTGTTTTGTTGGCATTAAGTTTCAGATGATTGGCTGTTAGCCATTGCAACGCTTTCTTTAGAGTTGTATTCATTAGGTCAATGTCATCACTGCAGGCAATCTTCATATATATTTGCGTGTCGTCTGCATACATGTGGTAGGAGATCTGTGATTTTCGAAGAATCTCCGTGACATGTTCTAGAATGGACATGTTCTAGAATTATAGATATCCTGATATGGGACACCAATCCAAGCCCTTTGTCCATTACCCTGTTGGGGGACCTGTCCAAACACCAGTAACGGACATAGCCTCTTTTGGCCATGAGCAGAAAAGGTAGCGAATTGTCTAGTTGCAGGTTGGTCTTCTTATTCGTTCATCAGACCAAAAAGTGTCATTTTAGGATTAGGAATGACTGGCCTGCTTACAACATGAGATAAATGCAAAAAGAACAGATGATGGACGGAATGCTGAATTAATCAAACATTCTTCCCCAGTCATAGATCTGGGTTAAATCCATCTTTTTTGCATGCCAGGCCATTCCAATTTGGACCCAGTCATATGCAAATCAGTCTTGACCCTGTTCCCTTTAGGAAGAGTCCAGCCCGAACTTCCAGGCCAGGTCTACCCTGGACCAGAAACAAGCATACTGGGATTGGTTTCAGGGTAACACCCCTCATCAGACAGGCTTGCTTAAATATGGTGGTATCACAAGCACAGGACCAACGTCTGGGCATACCCTTCCCTCTTTGGGTGAGAAATGCAAAAAGAACAGATGATGGACGGAATGCTGAATTAATCTAACTTTCTCTGCTAGTCACAGATCTGGGTTGAATCCATTGTTTTTTTGCACTCATGCCATTCCAGTTTGGACCCAGCCATATGCAAATCAGTCTTGACCCTGTGAACAGGTCCAGGGAAGACCTGGCTTGGCAAGTCGGGCTGGACTGTTCCCATGAGGCACAGGGTCAAGACTGATTTGCATATAGCTGGGTCTGAACTGAGGTGTCAAAGTGAGCTAAAGAGCGATGATGGATTCAACCCAGATCTGTGACTGGGGTGAGTGTTTGAAAAGTTTCAGCGCTCCGTCCATCATCTCATTGTGTTTTGCTTTGTTCACCCTAAGTTGGCAGGGTATGCCCAGACATGGATACCTTGCTCACTTTGCCACTAGATTCAAACTAGCCTGGCTGATAAAGGGAGTTACCCCAAAACCGGTCCCAGGATGCTTGTTTCTAGTCCAGGGTAGACCTAGCTTAGCAGTACGGGCTGGACTGTAACCATGAGGCAGAGGATCAAGACTGATTTGCATATACATTGGGCTGAACTGGGGCGGCAGAATGAGCTAAAGAACGAAGATGGATCCAACCCAGATCTGTGACTGGAGGTGAGTGTATGAAAAGTTTCATCACTCTGTCCATCATCTCCTTGTGTTTGCTTTGCATGCCCTAAGTTGGCAGGATATGCCCAGGCTTGGGTCCCTTGATCACTTCGCCCCTGGATTCAAGTTACCCTGGCTGATGAGAGGTGTTACCCTGAAACCGGTCCCAGGATGCTTGTTTATGGTCCGGGAAAGACATGGCATGGCAGTTCGGGCTGGACTGTTCCCATGAGGCATAGGGTCAAGACTGATTTGCACATAGCTGGGTCTGAACTGGGGTAGCAAAGTGAGCAAAACAATGATGATGGATTAAACCAAAATCTGTGATCGGGGGTGAGTGTCTGAGAAGTTGCAGCCATCTGTCCATCATCTCCTTGTGTTTGCTTTGTTCGCCGTAAGTTGACAGGGTATGCCCAGATTTGGGTCCCTTGCTCACTTTGCCACTGGATTCAAGCTAGCCTGGCTGATGAGTGGTGTTACCCAGAAACCGGTCCCAGGATGCTTGTTTCCGGTCCAGGTAAGAGCTGACTTTGCAGTTCGTGCTGGGCTGTTCACATGACTTGTAAAAAGAACAGGAGTATAACCCATAAACCAGTTGGGATAGGGGTGCTAAATGTAAAGGTAAAACAGTATCCCAGGAGGTATAATTTTTAAGACAATTTACACAGTATGCAAAAAGCATTACATGACACGTTGAAAGGAGACACCTACTCGAATAATTTTTGAGAAAGTTACTTTTCGTTTGTTTTATATTAAGGCATCAATTTTTTAGAGACAAAAAGTTATCTGCAGCACATATATCAAACTTGAGGGTGACAACCCTAAAATAAACTTGGTGCACAATATGTACAAGTGATAGTGGCGACTCAAGTGAAAGCAAGTCCAGCGGCAGACGGCGCAAAGTGAGCAAAGTGCAATATATACAGGGAGTGGCTCAACAGTGACATAAAATCAGTGACAATTTAGAATGCAGTCAAAAATTGTAACAATAATTGGGGTCACAATAGTATGCGCCTAAAATTTGCGCTGGAGGGTCGACGACGTTTCGGTCCTTAGTCAGTGCGGACCATCTTCAGGACAGGGTTGTCTCAATTGGGAGTGCTGCACGTGGAGGATCACAGCCAAGAGTAATTGAAACAGGCACGTTGTGACTGGTCGCCCTGGGACTGAATCCTACATCCGATGGAATAGATGTACCAGGACGTAAAATAGTTGTAAAAACACCTGAATGAAATAGTTGACCTCTGCTTAAGTCAAGGCAGTTGGAAAGATGCGAATACTTGGTGCCCGGGGACCTTTTATTTGCGAAGTTCTCCCCTAGTAGCACATCAGGGAAGCGGCAATTAAGGCGAGTCCCTCTTCGGGTCCAGTATCCTGTGTCTACAGGGGGAGCGCTAGACCCATTTGATGAGGTCTGCCATCGCTCGTCCACAATCCGGGCGGTAGACTAATGGCGTGTCCTTCGAACACGCCATTAGTCTACCGCCCGGACCCTCCAGCGCAAATTTTAGGCGCATACTATTGTGACCCCAATTATTGTTACAATTTTTGACTGCATTCTAAATTGTCACTGATTTTATGTCACTGTTGAGCCACTCCCTGTATATATTGCACTTTGCTCACTTTGCGCCGTCCGCCGCTGCACTTGCTTTCACTTGAGTCGTCACTATCACTTGTACATATTGTGCACCAAGTTTATTTTAGGGTTGTCACCCTCAAGTTTGATATATGTGCTGCAGATAACTTTTTGTCTCTAAAAAATTGATGCCTTAATATAAAACAAACGAAAAGTAACTTTCTCAAAAATTATTTGAGTAGGTGTCTCCTTTCAACGTGTCATGTAATGCTTTTTGCATACTGTGTAAATTGTCTTAAAAATTATACCTCCTGGGATACTGTTTTACCTTTACACGGGCTGTTCACATGAGGCACAGGGTCAAGACTGATTAGCATATAGAAAATGCCTCGTTCCCACTTGCAATACAAACATTGAGGATCAAGACTACCCCTTTCTGTCAAACTACTTGTGCTGTATTACGCACCGGGTAGATATTTCTAATTGGTTAATCCACTTTCTCATAGGCACATCAAGTGTTCAGGGAGCCATCCTAGCCTTCTCCCACTCATCATCCTCTAGCAGACCAAAGGCTTGCGACCATCTGTCTTGTAATTTTAATAATGCATTGTGGGTATTATTTACTAGTGTTTTACTGCTAAGATATTATCTTGTATTTTGTGCCTCCACGGGCACAACTCAAGAATGATCTCTCATGTGGGCATCTAGGGCATGATACAATTGGAGGTATTTCTAACATTGGGACTTGTGCATGTTGTAGGTTTCTGCAAGGGTAAAATGACCTAATATGGGTGCTGGACCATGAATCACTAAGTTTTGAGATACCAACATAGTTCCAAATTCAATATCATCCCCAAACCCACGTTCTGCCTAATCAATAACCGTGTTACAGTGGTGTTTCATCAGTCAAGACTTTCTCCCATTTGAGCTATCTTAATGCTTGGTACCAACGCCGCAGAGATGCCCCTGCGGCCAAGGTTACTCACTGTCACAGATGGCTACCGTATAGTAAGTTGAGTTGTCCATGTTTTTCAGGACAGCGTAATTCAGGGAAGATACCATGGTTGTTGCAGTGAGCATGTAGACAATAATGGACAATATCTTTCTAGCCCAAAACTATGAATGTCTGCCACACCCAGACCTCTGTTATAAACAGAGAATACAAATCATCTGTTCACAATAGGGGACTGTCCTCCTGTCCACAGGAGCCCTGAAATTGCTGATTGCAAGGTACTAAAGGAGAACATTAGACTTTAACAAGTGAAACTGTGAAGGCCATTAAGCGGGCGGGGGGGGGGAGACCATCTTAAACAGTGCAGCCTTACTGGCAATGTTGAGAGGGAGGGTGCACGATGCTTCCATATTATGCTTCACAGGGGAAATTTGGGGTGCAAAATTAACATCCGATGCTCTCTGTTTGTAGAGATGCACATTTCCAGGTATTTAAAGGGGCCACTAGTCCTCTGAAGCCTAGTAGGGATGGTGATATGGGTCAGATCACCTGACACTTCTACACATGGACTTGTGGATTTACGCTCTGTAACCACAAGTCTGGAGCATCCCAGAATATTCCCAGCCTTTGTGTGAGTTGAGGAATAGATGTTGCCGAATCACCAACATAAGGGTGAATGTCAGCGGCATAGAGTGATATTCTGTCATCCCAAAGGCCCCCCATCCGAAACCCAATTCGGATCCACTTTGCCACTCTGCCACTCCACCAAAGGTTTTGGTGGTAAGGGCAAAAAAAAAAAACGGGTGACAGGGAGCAGCCATTTTAATGCTTCATTCAATGGAAAGGGAGGGAACATTAGTCAATTCACTTTTACGCATGTCCAGAGAATCTTAAAAAACTTTTACAGATACCTCCGAAAGAGGGGGCCAATGTTCATATGTTCGATAGGTGTATCATAAACGGCCTATGTATTGTGTCAAACACTTCTTTAAAATCTAGTAAAAGAAATGTGTGATATTCCCCAGCTTCCTGGAAACATAATAAGGCATTGTAGATTCTCCTAAGGCAGTGTAAAGTGGCAGATAGGGACAATGTCAACATCACTAACTGTCTGCGGTGTTCGTTCTCTGCTTGTTTCTGGAGTTTAGTCTGAACATTGTGAGCAAGGTCGATAAACAATGCCCCTTGTTATTCTGTTCTGGTCAGGCCCTAGCACGTAGACAAAACATACCACTGCAGCTGCTGCTGGAAACTCGTACTTTGATATTACGGGAATACATGTTTAGGTAACGCATGCTTGGAGAGGGACCTTTCCAGAGAGAAGAGCAATACCCAGCTTCGATGTAGAAATCCCATCTATGCTTTAAGGTATGGGGTCTGCTGACGAAACCAAGAGATCTTTTTTTATATATTAATAATACCCATTCCTTCCAAGGGGATGGAAGTTAGGCATTGTCTTTATCCGATGACATCTTCTTCATATTGCATGGACTGGCTGTATTACTGTTATGCATTTTTGGGTCTCGCTGGAAAAGCATCCGTAAGGATGCATCCAGCTGGAGACCAGTAGCGATCACTGTGGGAGGAATGACGGACCAGAGGGTGCACGAGCGCAGATTGCACCTCGTGGGCGCGCAAGGCGCCGTGCCCCTCTCCTGCCTCGGAAGCAAGCACCAACACGCATGCGCATACCCAGAGACACACACACACACACACACGAGCACCCATGCACGCACCCATACATACAGAGAACCCACCCTTGCCGTCGCATACACACACATGCGCGCACACACACTGCATACACACACGCTCCCCTCTTACCTCACCAGAGACACACACACGAGCGCACATACACACACGCACGCATACAGAGAACCCGCCGTCGCATACACACACACACTGCATACACACACACGCTCCCACCCCCCTTACCTCACCTCACCTCACCAGGCTCTCTTCTTGTCCTGTTTTCATGTGGGCTCCTTCTGCCCGGCTCCCGATGGATGGGCGGGCGGGCGGGTGCCGGAGAAGCGACCAAGAACACTCTGCGCCTGCGCGGAAGTGCACGCGCCCGCCTGACGTCACTTGTTTTGCTTGTTCCTCCTGCCTTTATTAGCCCTGTTGTTCCTTGTGTGGTCCGGGCTTGCTTCGGGTTCTTTTTCCCCGTCTGCCGCCTCCTGACAGCGCTTGTGCTTGTTCTCTGGTCCTCCCAGAGCTGGATTCCCGGGCAGTGCGCGGGGAGCGCGGGGAGAGCGAAGGGAGCCCGGGCGGCACAGAACCGGACCGGATCGGGCCAGCACCGGGGTCAGATGCGCAGACACAGACCCCCAGAATAAGCCTGGTCCCTCAGACAAACAGACGGACATTCAACTCAGAAAGAGGGACACTGACTCTCAGAAAAACCTTGGCTCCTCAATCGGACATTTAAGATTTAACCCAGAGGGACACTGGCCCTTCAGACCCACAGACATTCACCCGGATAAACAGACAGACAGGTCCGGCCCCTCAGGCCGACAGACATTCACCCGGAGAGACAGACAGACAGGTCCGGCCCCTCAGGCCGACAGACATTCACCCCTCCTCAGGCCGACAGACATTCACCCGGATAGACAGACAGGCCCGGGTCCCTCAGCACGACAGACACCCGGACACCCAGACAGCCAGCCTGACTGTCAGTGCTGAGACAGACCCGGCGCTGACGGACGTCTGATCTCACGGACAGACACCAGGGCACTGACAGACATCTGACTGAGCCCAGACTAACAGATCAACCAGTCCATATCAGCCAGGTAATCAAGGACACGCATTCACCTCCTAGCTGGACAGACAGACTCAGAGCTATGGGCAGACACCCACCCCTGGGCAGGGCGCGAAACATCGAACCCGAGGTAGAGACGCACCCTCCAGACAGCCCCCCCCCCCACACTCCCCCCAGTAATCAGGGTCACCGGAAGTATGCGGCAGGGAGGGAACAAGTTATGTGGCCTTGTTGACTAAACTATGCGGCAATTATTTAGAGGCACATTTTGTGGCGCGTTTTGTGGCAGTATCGCTTCACAATTGTATCGTGTCTGTACTCGTTAACACAATCTGGGCAAAGGTGTCCCTCAGTGGGTCAGCTTCACACCCGCGTGCAGCAACCCCAGCCCGAGAGGAGAGCCCTACATGTTTGCAGAGGGTCATCGGTGCGTGGCTGGCAACGCCAGGGGCAGCTTCTGTAGTAACTTCTGATCCTTTCCAGATACAAAGGAATGTTTGCTTTTGCTAAAATCTGCAAATTGTAGAGCAAGTGATAAATTATGTGGCAAGTGATAAATTATGTGTCATGAATTATGTGGCAAGTGATACATTATGTGGCAAGCGATGAATTATGTGGCAAGTGATACATTATGTGGCAAGCGATGAATTATGTGGCAAGTGATAAATTATTTTGCTAGTGATAAATTATGTGGCAAGCGATGAATTATGTGGCAAGTGATAAATTATGTGGCAAGTGATAAATTATGTGTCATGAATTATGTGGCAAGTGATACATTATGTGGCAAGCGATGAATTATGTGGCAAGTGATACATTATGTGGCAAGCGATGAATTATGTGGCAAGTGATAAATTATTTTGCTAGTGATAAATTATGTGGCAAGCGATGAATTATGTGGCAAGTGATAAATTATGTGGCAAGTGATAAATTATGTGTCATGAATTATGTGGCAAGTGATAAATTATGTGGCAAGCGATGAATTATGTGGCAAGTGATACATTATTTGGCAAGTGATGAATTATGTGGAGGGGAGGGGCTATAATCATGCAGAAGACGCCGCAGCTGCCGGATTGCATAATTACTGTATCTGTGCCTATAATTAACATAAATGCAACCCCCTATACGGGCAGGCGTTTCTGTACTCATCTTAAACTCCCTCACAAGCAGGCGCACATATCCCTAACTTCAGATAGACAAGCTGCCGCCCCCCGTACAGACAGGCGTACATAAATAACTTCGGACAGACAGACATCCATCTCCCCTACTGGCAGACGTCCATAAACCTAGGCATGCCTTAACACCTCCCCCCTCACCCCCCCCCCTCCCTTCCGTAGGCATACTTATACTTCAGCTGGACAGACATTCCGTTTACTACGGGCATGCAAGCACATACTTCACGTCAGACAGACAGACATTCACTTCCAGACTGACATAAATCGACCCCCCCCCCCATATTAATGCATTAATCTTGAGTACAGCTCAGCTTTGCACCTCTCTGTGCTGTTAGTGAGAGGCATTGTCAGCATCCAATGGGATGGTTGTTTTCATTTACTGACCATGGAAGGATTGACGTCGGAGTTGGCCTTGCTAGGTAAAGATCACCGCAGCTGTCAGCAGCGAGTATGGAACTGCCTGAGCTGCCCTTCAGATATTCTGAGGTCCAACTGTAGACAGACATCCAGCCTCAGACAGGCAGGGCCTTAACCCATAGATAAACATACGACTAACAGGAGGAGGGGCTTAAAGCTCGAGACAGACATCGAAGCACTAGACAGAGCGACATACCGCCACCCCCGACAGAGACATTCACCTCCTTACAGGCGCAGACGCGCGACTTCCACAGACCCAGTTGCCTCCTTACAGACAGACCCTGCCAGCCTCCGGGCATTCACCCTCTGAGCGCCACCCCTCCCCCCACGTACAGACAAATATGTGCACACAGACACCCCACGGATGCACCCATGTCAGACGTGACTCTGAGGCCCCGTGAGTAACAGTAACACGTGCTGTCACACAGCACACGTCTACAGCCCGCGACAAGCACAGGCTCCAATGTCATTCACTGATCGCGAACACTGGCAGGATGGAGGGCACAGTAGGCCCCATGGAAGTGATCTGCAGCAAGGGGATTGACTTACTGAGCTACCTATGCAACCGGGGTCACTCCGGTAAAGGTACTCAGTAACCCATGAGCAGAGGGTCCGATGAGGAATTATTATATGTTTGTAGGTGGTATTTGTATAGCGCCAACCTAGCCAGTCAACAAGTGGGAAGGGTAACTGTACGTGGGGCCGAAGCGCACAGGAGTGACTAAGACCAGAGCCCAGCCGGGTGTGAGTAGAGTGGGCCTGGCCCGGGTGTACACCCCCGCGCGGCCTCGTGTGCGTGTGTGCGTGCCCGGCTGATGCGCGTCCGTCGGTCCCAAGGCGGGTTGATGTGACAAGTTCCTGACAGAGTGCGAGAAGTTAAGCGTCGCCTCTTCCTGGTCGAGCCTAGCGATGGGGTCCTGGGTTAGTCGTAGCCATAGCTAAAGTATGCGGCACAACAGAAGCCAGGTATGTGGCAATATACGCAATTAAAAGTAATTGATATGGAATGTTACACGGTGACTTGTGAAGTTTAAAGCCCCAGAGGGCTCCATGTTTAGCCGCTTCACGGCCACGCCTCCTCTGATGAAATGTAATTTTTAGGTCTGGCTTTGAATCAGCTTTAAATGTTTCACTAGCCTTATGTAATCGAAAAATCATTAACGGCAGAGATGGGGGACTTTGGGGGTCACCTTTGGTCTGTTCTGCTGCTGTAATTAACCCTTTGCAGCCTGTGGGCGGCGGGTCAGCCCTCTTCAGCTGCAGTCTGTCCGACCGCAGGTGCACACCGGCCTAATCAGAAGTTACTTCAGTCCCAGGGCTGGGGCAACACTTTATTTGCCAATGCTTTTTAATTTCTGTTCTCTATTCTTTTTACTTGTAGCCATCCTTGTGTGTGTAAACAATTTCTTAAGATCAAAGCCAAAAGTACCTTTTCTTTGCGTCAGTAAGAATTTTCTGTGATACGCATTAAAGCAAACTACCCCATAAGTGCTTGCTAGAAAGCCCACGTGCCCTGATGTTTTATGTATATTCAACGGTAATTCTTTCAAATGTGAAGGTTTTATTCCTAGCACTCGGCTGCCACGTGTAGGCGCTTAAGTAGATACATGTTGTCTTTCCCCCCCTTTTTTGGGCTTCGCTGGCAATGCATCCGAAGGATGCATCCAGCTGGAGACCAATAGCGATCACTTTGGGGGGAAGGACGGACCAGAGGGTGCACGAGCTTTTCATCCTGGATTCGGGTGCGCGAACGTCGCCTCCGTCCACGCGTGGGCACACAGCCAGCCACCACACGCGCGCTGCTTACTTTCACTTTACATCCCCCCACCAGTCATCGGATCTTTTTACACACGCATGCATGCATGCATGCATACATATACACACACACAGACACACGCGCACACACAGGCACAAACACACACACAGACTCACGCGCACACACAGGCACAAACACACACACAGACACACTCGCGCGCGCGCGCACATTTCCCCCCCCCCACTCCCACCCCACTCACCGAGTTCTTTTCCTGTGTCCCTCTCTCCTTCGGCAGGCAGCGGGTCATCCTTAGCAGCAGGCGGGGCTCTCCACGAGCACGGGAGCCCCGCTAGCTGACACGCAAATCTTCCGGCAATCTTCCGGCTGATGGGCACAGGAGCGCTTCGGCACAGGAGCACGGGGTAGGCGCCCGTCGGCTTCCTGTCTTTTTGCGGCCCCGCCCCCGTCCCAGCACAGGTTGCCTGGCTTCCTGTACAAGCCGGGCTGCGGCGGTGAGTTTTTATTATACTTGTCTTCCTTTGTGTCTCAAGCTACCCATTGCACTTTTGAGTTTTGCCAAGCACCCTGCATTCACTCTGCTCCTTATGCTCGGTTTTTATTTTGTTCTTCTAGTTGTCCTAATTTCCTTCCGCAGTTTTATAGTATTGGATATTTTGTTGTTCAAGAGTGGTGTGTATTTTCTGTATCTGTTTATTATTCAGTTACGAAGAGGAGGTGGCGCCATTTCGGAAACTTGTCAGTGGACAACCTCTAACATTTCTTATGTGGGTGGACATGTGGCCTCCAGAGCTGCACTCTGATCTCAATGCTGCTCCATTTTGCTGCTGCATAAGTCATAGGTGGGCTGCATCATTATATGTCAATATGCAACATATTTTATATGTCCCTTTTTATAAAAACAAAACGTAACTACTGCAAAAAAAAATAGCCAATGCCATTTACAATACTAAAAGCTCAAACTTTGCCTAATGCGAGACCTATTGCATTGCAAATGCTTGTTCTGCTTGTTGTGGCTCGCATTTTAGAGCACGTTAGTAAAAATAAACATTTTAAACTATATTTGTGTCTCGTCAGATCTTATTGTGGACAGGAGCGAGATTGTAAGCGAAAAGGTGTGTCTTGTTACCACGATTCCTGAGAGATCCTGGAGTGTTGTGTTCTGGATTGTCTAATCATCTGCTTCTTCATGTGTGTGTAGGAGAGTGAGTGAGGCACTTTAGCTAGTCGGTCCTGGGCTGTTGGATACTAAGGTGGTAGGAAGGCTCAACCCCTATACACCAAGGTCCCATAATCCTGCACATAGTTATGTGTATGTGCAGAATCACTGCAACAGCAGTGACATGTATTACATTTGGGCATGAAACCATTTTGATATTTTTAGATCAGGTCCTGTATCACCATAACTAATCTGTTTCCATACGTTTGTCCAGTATTTCAGTTTTTAGGTTTATCAAGGAGATTGAACGATATGAAGTACAGTCCTGGGGGTGGCTTTCCTGGTTCACGGATCTCTGTTATGATTGCACCTTTCAGACCATGAGGCAAAGTGCCAAGACGAAATGCCTCTTCGTACATATTCAGCAAGGGAAGTAAACCTGAAGCATATTGTTTAAAAACCTCTGCCAGGAACCTGTCGAGAACAAGGGTGTTGGATCTGACCCTCTCTGCAGGATTACCCCCAAACCTTTTGCCTTCACTCCTCCGGTTTTCTGAATCCATTTCTGTTGGCTATTAGAGCTCTGTGCACTTTACCACTGCTAACCAGTGTGAAAGTGCTTGTGCTCACTTCTTTGAACACAGTAAAATTGGTTTACCCCCAATTGGCACATTTTATGTACTTGCAAGTCTTTAGTAAAATGGTACTACATGTATGCAGGGCCTGTAAATGAAATGCTACTATTTGGCCTTCAGCACTTATTGTGCCACTCACTTAAGTAGCCCTTTCCAAACATGTCTCAGGCCTGACATTTTACCGTGTATGTGGAGTTTAAAACTGCCATTTCAATCTGCAAAATAAACCTTTTACCAGGCCTAAACCTTCCTTTTAAAAAAAAATTTAATCTTTATTTTCAAAGAAAAAACAACATTAAATGTGGCCACACACAAGGCAGGGCATTGTTACACATTATACAGATAAATAATACACAGGAAGCAAAAGGCTGGCGAATTAAACCTTCCTTTTTTAATGCATGCAAGTCACTGCTGGGGGAGGGTGCATTGTATTTAAAGAGCTGGACATGTACTTTAAGTTTTACCTGACTTGGTAAGCAAAAAACTCTCAGATTACATGTTTTACTATTCCAGGGCATCTGCCATAGGATAACAAGGGGCTACATTATATCATTTAATAAGTGATAACTTTAGTGTCGGAGCAGGCAGGAATGTCATTTTTGGTGTCTGAGGAATTTTCATTTAAAATGCTCCTTAATGGTAAAGTCAGATTTTAAGTCACAGTTCTGAAAGTTAGCATTTTCGTGTCCTAACTATTTGATGCCTGCAGCCTGTTTCCTGGGATACAAGACTGGGGGCCCGATGTAGGTAGCCCTTTACCGATCGGAATCGGCCGAAAATACCGATTTTCGGCCGTTTCCGATCGGTAAAGGGCTATCGAGATGTAGGGGCACTTTTTCGGTAATTTTACCGAATCGTTATCATTTCCGAATCGGTAAAGTTACCCAATCGGTAATATTTACCGATTCGGTAATGATGACGATTCGGTAGAACTACCGAAAATGCAATGTAGGTAGCCAATGTTCCATCAGCACATGGCCTACAGAATCGGTATTTTACCATGGAATACAAATCCATGGTAAAAAACCGATTCCTGTGTACATGCACATCTGTGCATGTACACATGTGCCATGTGACAGACAGACGTGCCCTTAGGGCATGTCTGTGTGCCACATTGCACACATGCCCGTTTTGGGGGTGCTAGAGGGTGTCAAAGTGACACCCCCTGCACCCTTGTGAATTCTTTAATTACCGATTCGGTAAATACCGAATCGGTAATGCCTAATCATTCCTATGGGCTTCAAAGCCCATAGGAATGAATGGGCATTACCGATTCGGTATTTACCGAATCGGTAATTAAAGAATTGTTAAGGATTCGGTAACGAATCCAGATGTTGGGACCTACATCCCATTTACCGATTTTTGAATACCGATTCGGTAGGATTCGGTATTTCAAAATCGGTAAATGGGATTTACCTACATCGGGCCCTAGGTGTAGTTGGCCTTTGTGTATTCCGCACAGACAGTATTACAATAAGGGGCTTGCTTTGGTGTTGGCAGGATGGGCCATTCTGACTTGATGAGGGCTCAAGAGCTGTACCGCCTGTCATACTTGCACTTCAAAGATACTGCCTCATCTCACACACAAAGAAGTTCACACTAGTCTGTTGTAATTGCAGACAGGCTGGGACCATTGAGGGGTGTTAGGAAACTCCAAACACCTGTGTGGGGTGGAGAAATACAGAAGCTTCTCTCATTACTCATTGCAAGAAGCTAGCAGAGTATTTTACGGCAGGATACATTACATTTATCCGACTTTCCCCCCAAATGCTACCATCATGAGGCCATATGGCTTCATTAGCACTGCCCCAACTTTGCTCAATTGTCTCTCCCCTCTGCATTTGTCTGACCTTTATTTAGCCAAGTCAAATCAGGCTCTCCTGCGGACCCTTTTAAGCCAGATGTGTTCCTCAAACTTCAGGATTTTCTGCTCCCACCCTGCCTAGAACTGATTAATCTCTCTCTGGAATCAGCATCTGTACCTCCAAACCTGAATAGTTTTGTCCCATCACTCTCCTGCCTTTTCTCGCCAGCAGAGAAGCATGTCAATGTCCCTCTAACTAAGTTCTTAGAAGAGAACCAGATTCTGGACACCTCTCAGAATGACTTTAGGCCAATGCATAGCATGGAATCTGCACTTATTACAGTTATGAAACAACTGTGTAGCACCTTAGATGAAGGCAGATCTGCAGCTCTGATATGGGTCCCATAAAATCCTGCTCTAGAGTCTACAGGATATTGGCATTGGCGGAAAATTAAAATAATAATAAGACATTTTTAGAGCACCTGGCTACACTGGCAGATGTGTCCCCATGCTAAGAAACTGTTTCAGCAGGAGCAGAGGGAAAAAACCTGAGTATATCTGATAGAGCCAGGTTTTCAGACCTCTTCGAAAGGTGGATTCTGATTTCTCTGCTCGTAGCAGAGGTGGGAGTGTGTTCCAATTCTTGGCAGCCAGGTAGCCAAATGAGCGCGCTCCCATCATAACCCTTTTTATCTTTGGTATTTTGAGCATGTGAGCTCCTGTCGATCTAAGCTGTCGACTAGGATTGTAAGGGGTTAGAAAATCACAAAGATAACTGGGGCCTTTCCCCTATAAGCCCTGGTGACAGAAACACATGGCCTTAAAAAGAATTATTTTTCCCACTGGCAGCCAGTGAAGGGAGTCAAGGGCTTTCTTCATTGAGGCATGCCTCGGATCTGCACTGTCTTGGTTTGCCTCCTTCCTTTCAGAGAGATCTTTCCAGGTTATTACCCCCTACAATTCCCAATTACATGATCTCCACCACAGCATCCCTCAGAACTCATTTCTAAGCCCTACTTTGTTTAATATTTATATTCAACCTTTGGCTAAGATTGTGGAAACCTTGGGGCTGGAGCTGGTGTCTTATTCAGATGGCACTCAGCTCGTGCTCTACTTCTCTGACAACCTGGCCAATTTTCAATGGGGAATGCTTGCTGTCGCAGAGTGGATGGATGCCAACTGCTTCTATCTGAACACAAGCAAAACTGAAATTCTCCTATTAGGTAAAGATACCTACACCTGGGGCTATCACTGTTGCCCCCCCCCCTCACTTGGGTTCCCCTCCACCCAAGACTGCTGTAACAAATCTAGGCCTCTAGGTGGGTAACACCTTAACTTTTGTAGCACAACCAAATGGGTGGCAGGTACATGTTTCAGGCTTTTGCGAACTGCCAAGTCCATTTTTCAAGCCTTTCACCTGTCAAATCATCATTCAGAAAGCTATTTTTATCCTGGTTAGACTATTGCAATATTTTATACTTGGGAGTGAACAAGTCAGTGACTAGAAGAATCCAGCGGGCTCAGAATGCTGTGGCTAGACTGCTGTTCTCCCTTCCAAAATGTTGCCCTGCCTCAGGTCTCCTTAGTAAACTGCATTGGCTCCCTGTGAAGAAGTGTGTGCACTTCAAGACACTGTGTGCCGCTCATAAGATCTTACTTTCCCAGGGACCCTCATTTTGTCTAACCTCCTATCCCCGTATGGTACTTCTCGTCCCCTATGCTCATCCGACCTTAACCTGGCCACTGTCCCTCATGTCATGAAATTAAGAGCCAGAGGCTGCTCAATTTGTGCAAAAGCTCTAGCTCTCTGGAATGCATTTACCCGTTTCACCAGGATCATCCAGAACCACTTGTCATTCAGGAAGACTCTATAGACTTAGCTTTTCTCCTCTTAGGATTGTTTTCCTCTTCTGAGGCCATTGCTGCAGTTGGTTTTTACTTCTGACTAATGCACTTGATACATTTTATAACATAACATAACATTTCAAAGCTAGCACCAGGTGTAAAAGTAGGACCCTCAGGCCCACTCTTCAGATCATGCCTGGGTGTGTGGAAGATGCACAAGAAGGACTGTTCTGCTGTCCTGCTGCTGGTAGGACTGTCCTCTGCCTAACCACAAGAAGGGCTGCCCTGCTGCTTGATGAAGAAAGACTAGACCTGCTCCTTGAACCAAGATACACCAGAGTGACACCAAAGGCTAGCTAGCTGGTCTCCTGTTCTGTGCTACAGGGACATAACAAGCTCCAGAGACCTGCCCTGCATCTGCCCAGCTGCCCAGGCTCAATTGGACCTACCTGTGCGCCTTCTGAGGGCATCTGCAGGAGTCATTCCTGATCCCCAAAAGTTCCCCCCAGATCCTAGACCCTTGGCTGGTATCAGAGTATACTAATCCCAGCCCAACATAGGGTTTCTTCAGATCTGATGCAGCACAACACAGTACAATACATCTCGATGCAGTACCTCGCATCGCAGCCCTCACAGCTCCTCATCGGAACTGACACAGCACGACACACCCCGTTGAATGAATGCCATAAGGTGCAATTCTCAGTGGTACTAGCCTGGTACCTGATACCTGTATTCAGCTCTCAATCCATCTTGGTTGGCCTGGACTTGTGACTTGATCCTGGGCTGGTGCGACCAGATACCCACAGTTGGATCTTTATGCTTTGTTAATCAGTATTTAGTGATTTTTGTGTCAAATCATTTATTAAAGTCTACCCTATTTTTAGGGCTCGGGCCTACGTCACACTGCGTAGCAGTGTGGGCGGAGCCCAAGAGTCCTTGTGTGAGGGTGTCCGAAATCTTACCTAACACATTCCTGGCTGCTCGTGAATTTTTGTCCTTTTTTTTGCCAGCTGCATGGCAATTGGGCTTCGCATTCGTGTGTTTTTTGAAGAGAGCACGCAATAGGCCATAGGCGGTAGAGTAGCTCCGCCTATGGCATATTGTGTGCGGTCATGCGCAGCAGAAGGCCATATTTCGTCAATTATCGCGGCTGTCAGGGCCCGCGGTAATTGAAGACAGATGCTGGGCGCACGTTTCTTTTTTCTTAAATCCATTTTACGGAGCTCTCCCTGTCAGCGCCTCTTGTCTGTGTCTACGCTTTCCCCATCGCGTGCAGCTCTCTACTCCCCCCCCTTCTGTTCCGGGGCCCTCGGTACATCTAAGGCTATCTTGAGACAATATTTTCATTTCAGTAATACTGTCTGAATATGCAGTCTCACTGCTAACTGTATGTGATGTACTCGAATGAGCCTAGGGCTCGAATGTAAGGCTTACAATACACATGTGGTGTGTCTGCTAAAATTGCAGAACGCATTTGAACCCTCTGGAGTCACATACAATCCATCAGTGTGGCACCCGTGCTGCAGCAAGACGCTGCCATTGTTTGTACCCAGACCATAAACAACGCAGCCCCCTCCAATCACATCGACGATGAGCTGTGGCACATCTGGAAGCCCCTTCCTGCTCACCTTCTAATTTGAGTGAATCCCACAACAATTTCTAAGCATCGCCAAAAGGTGAAATTTAGCAACGTGAAACTCGCCTTCATATACATATACATCTCACACACACACGCACAGCTGTGCGCAGGTATATGTGAGTATTTAAGAGCCCCCCCCCCACCCACAGAAAATAAAACTGTGTCTCCAATCGAAATTAAGGGTGACATGTTCCCTCGCGTCCCTTCTGCTGTAACGCCCTCTTGTTCCCATGGTTAGCAAATATCCTGGGATAAATTACTCACAGAAACATGAACACGGTGTGGAATGTGCATCGTGTGCAGTGATACCAGGGCCCTGGTACAATGCATGCGCACAGTCCTCTCTCCTCCACCCCTCACCCGTCCACCCCTCTCCCATCCCGCCGTGCTGCCCTTACCTCCACTTCGTCCTCCGGTTCTGGAACCAGGTCTTGACCTGCGCGTCCGTCATTTTGAGGGTCTTGGGGAGCGCCGCCCTCTCGGCCGAGGCCAGGTACTTCTGCCAGTGGAAGCGCTTCTCCAGCTCGCAGATCTGCAGCCGGGTGAAGGCTTCTTCTTCTTCGGAGGGGTCCTGTTCTGATAGGGGTGACCTATACGGCGTGTTACAGTGAAGGGTGAGAGGGCCACTGGATGGGAGACAGACGGCAAAAGCAAGCAGGCGAGAGATCAGCAGTGTTCACAGAGCAGGCCAGAGACAGACAGTGTCCGGGGGCTGGGCTCAGGGGGCTAACAGCACAAAAGCAGCAGGCATTAGCAGACTGAACAGTCCGATAAGGTCTTTTGGGGGTACCCTGGCTGAACGTGATCTACTGGGGAGGCTGTTGTCGGCTAGAGTCTGTCACATGTCAGGCGCTACCCATGGGAAGAGCCTGACGTTCATGACGTGACCGGCTCTATTCCATCCTACCGGCCTTTCTACCTGCAGTCCCCCCAATTTATGTAAGAGGGACCCCACCTCTCTCCCTAAAACGTACGCACACAAGTACATACACACACACAGAAGGTTCATGTCCTCCAGGTCTATTAAACCGTGGTGCTGGCTCTCTTGTTGTGTACCCGGGAGTGCACCTCTCTCGCCGCCATTGCCTCCCCTCTCTGCCGTGTATGTGCTCTCTGTTTGGGGGGTGCCTTTATCTGTGCGTTGCCCTCGTGCGAACGGTGTGATAACGTGTCGCCCTGCCTCGTGCTGGTGTGTGTCCAGCCTGTTCCAGTGTGTAAGTAGTCCCAGTGCTTGAAAACACATATTTTGATGAGTGATTCGTTTGGAAGTTTGTGGCCTGCCTGAGGTATGTATGCAGAGTGAGTGAGCAAAATACCACGCTCAATGCAGCGAAGCGTCAATAACCGTGAGACACTGCTGGTACCTGTAGCGGGGCTCTGTGTGCTGAGTGCGAGAGTGACAGTGAGTGCAGAGTGAGTGCGAGAGTGACAGTGAGTGCAGAGTGAGTGCGAGAGTGACAGTGAGTGCAGAGTGAGTGCAGAGTGAGTGCGAGAGTGACTGAGTGCAGAGTGAGTGCAGAGTGAGTGCCAGAGTGACAGTGAGTGCAGAGTGACAGTGAGTGCAGAGTGACAGTGAGTGCAGAGTGAGTGCAGAGTGAGTGCGAGAGTGACTGTGAGTGCAGAGTGAGTGCGAGAGTGACTGTGAGTGCAGAGTGAGTGCAGAGTGAGTGCGAGAGTGACAGTGAGTGTAGAGTGAGTGTGAGAGTGACAGTGAGTGCAGAGTGAGTGCAGAGTGAGTGCGAAAGTGACTGTGTGCAGAGTGAGTGCCAGAGTGCCAGTGAGTGCACAGTGACAGTGAGCGCCGAGTGAGTGCAGAGTGACAGTGAGTGCAGAGTGAGTGCAGAGTCACAGTGAGTGCAGAGTGAGTGCAGAGTGAGTGCGAGAGGGACTGTGAGTGCAGAGTGAGTGCGAGAGTGACTGTGAGTGCAGAGTGAGTGCGAGAGTGACTGTGAGTGCAGAGTGAGTGCAGAGTGAGTGCGAGAGTGACTGTGAGTGCAGAGTGAGTGCGAGAGTGACTGTGAGTGCAGAGTGAGTGAAGAGTGAGTGCGAGAATGACTGTGAGTGCAGAGTGAGTGCGAGAGTGACTGTGAGTGCAGAGTGAGTGCGAGAGTGACTGTGAGTGCAGAGTGAGTGCAGAGTGAGTGCGAGAGTGACAGTGAGTGTAGAGTGAGTGTGAGAGTGACAGTGAGTGCAGAGTGAGTGCAGAGTGAGTGCGAGAGTGACTGTGTGCAGAGTGAGTGCCAGAGTGCCAGTGAGTGCACAGTGACAGTGAGCGCCGAGTGAGTGCAGAGTGACAGTGAGTGCAGAGTGAGTGCAGAGTCACAGTGAGTGCAGAGTGAGTGCGAGAGGGACTGTGAGTGCAGAGTGAGTGCGAGAGTGACTGTGAGTGCAGAGTGAGTGCGAGAGTGACTGTGAGTGCAGAGTGAGTGCAGAGTGAGTGCGAGAGTGACTGTGAGTGCAGAGTGAGTGCGAGAGTGACTGTGAGTGCAGAGTGAGTGAAGAGTGAGTGCGAGAGTGACTGTGAGTGCAGAGTGACTGTGAGTGCAGAGTGAGTGCAAGAGTGACAGTGAGTGCAGAGTGAGTGCGAGAGTGACAGTGAGTGCAGAGTGAGTGCAAGAGTGACTGTGAGTGCAGAGTGAGTGCAGAGTGAGTGTGAGAGTGAATGAGTGTCAGAGTGACAGTGAGTGCAGAGTGAGTGCCAGAGTGACAGTGAGTGCAGATTGAGTGCAGATTGACAGTGAGTGCAGAGTGAGCGCAGAGTGACAGTGAGTGCAGAGTGAGTGCGAGAGGGACTGTGAGTGCAGAGTGAGTGCAGAGTGACTGTGAGTGCAGAGTGAGTGCCAGAGTGACTGTGAGTGCAGAGTAAGTACAGAGTGAGTGCAGAGTGAGTGCGACAGTGACTGTGAGTGCAGAGTGAGTGCAGAGTGAGTGCGAGAGTGACTGTGAGTGCAGAGTGAGTGCAAGAGTGACTGTGAGTGCAGAGTAAATGCAGAGTGAGTGCGAGAGTGACTGTGAGTGCAGTGTGAGTGCAGAGTGAGTGCGAGAGTGACTGTGAGTGCAGAGTGAGTGCAAGAATGACTGTGAGTGCAAGAGTGACTGTGACTGCAGAGTGAATGCGAGAGTGACTGTGACTGCAGAGTGAGTGCGAGAATGACTGTGAGTGCAGAGTGAGTGCACAGTGCAGAGTGAGTGCCAGAGTGACTGAGAGTGCAGAGTGAGTGCAGAGTGAGAGTGAGTGCAGAGTGACTGTGAGTGCAGAGTGAGTGCAGAGTGAGTGCGAGAGTGACTGTGAGTGCAGAGTGAGTGCGAGAGTGACTGTGAGTGCAGAGTGAGTGAAGAGTGAGTGCGAGAGTGACTGTGAGTGCAGAGTGAGTGCGAGAGTGACTGTGAGTGCAGAGTGAGTGCGAGAGTGACTGTGAGTGCAGAGTGAGTGCAGAGTGAGTGCGAGAGTGACAGTGAGTGTAGAGTGAGTGTGAGAGTGACAGTGAGTGCAGAGTGAGTGCAGAGTGAGTGCGAGAGTGACTGTGTGCAGAGTGAGTGCCAGAGTGCCAGTGAGTGCACAGTGACAGTGAGCGCCGAGTGAGTGCAGAGTGACAGTGAGTGCAGAGTGAGTGCAGAGTCACAGTGAGTGCAGAGTGAGTGCAGAGTGAGTGCGAGAGGGACTGTGAGTGCAGAGTGAGTGCGAGAGTGACTGTGAGTGCAGAGTGAGTGCGAGAGTGACTGTGAGTGCAGAGTGAGTGCAGAGTGAGTGCGAGAGTGACTGTGAGTGCAGAGTGAGTGCGAGAGTGACTGTGAGTGCAGAGTGAGTGAAGAGTGAGTGCGAGAGTGACTGTGAGTGCAGAGTGACTGTGAGTGCAGAGTGAGTGCAAGAGTGACAGTGAGTGCAGAGTGAGTGCGAGAGTGACAGTGAGTGCAGAGTGAGTGCAGAGTGAGTGCAAGAGTGACTGTGAGTGCAGAGTGAGTGCAGAGTGAGTGTGAGAGTGAATGAGTGTCAGAGTGACAGTGAGTGCAGAGTGAGTGCCAGAGTAACAGTGAGTGCAGATTGAGTGCAGATTGACAGTGAGTGCAGAGTGAGCGCAGAGTGACAGTGAGTGCAGAGTGAGTGCGAGAGGGACTGTGAGTGCAGAGTGAGTGCAGAGTGACTGTGAGTGCAGAGTGAGTGCCAGAGTGACTGTGAGTGCAGAGTAAGTACAGAGTGAGTGCAGAGTGAGTGCGAGAGTGACTGTGAGTGCAGAGTGAGTGCAGAGTGAGTGCGAGAGTGACTGTGAGTGCAGAGTGAGTGCAAGAGTGACTGTGAGTGCAGAGTAAATGCAGAGTGAGTGCGAGAGTGACTGTGAGTGCAGTGTGAGTGCAGAGTGAGTGCGAGAGTGACTGTGAGTGCAGAGTGAGTGCAAGAATGACTGTGAGTGCAAGAGTGACTGTGACTGCAGAGTGAATGCGAGAGTGACTGTGAGTGCAGAGTGAGTGCGAGAATGACTGTGAGTGCAGAGTGAGTGCACAGTGCAGAGTGAGTGCCAGAGTGACTGAGAGTGCAGAGTGAGTGCAGAGTGAGAGTGAGTGCAGAGTGAGAGTGAGTGCAGAGAGAGCAGGGTATGCTTGTGCGCTTACATGGTGCACTGACACACAGGAGCTAAAACAAAGAACAGCTGAACACATGTCTTGGGAGCTTCATGGAGGCAGCTGGCCCTCTGTGAGGGGAGCAGCAAGGAGGGGACGCCCCAACCAATCAAGCGCAACTACTCACAAACTACTGTACGATTACAACACAGGCCAAAGGGCAGAGCTAGGTCTTTTCGCATTACGTAGGGAGAGCAGTGTGTGAGCGTGCAGGGTGAACAGTGTGTGAGCGTGCAGGCTGAGCAGTCTGTGAGCATGCAGGGTGAACAGTGTGTGAGTATGCAGGGTGAGCAGTGTGTGAGCGTGCAGGGTTAACAGTGTGTGAGTGTGTAGGGTGAGCATTGTGAGTGTGTAGGGTGAGCATTGTGAGTGTGTAGAGTGAGCAGTGTGTGAGTGTGCAGGGTGAGCAGTGTGTTAGTGTGCAGGGTGAGCAGTGTGTGCAGGGTGAGCAGTGTGAGAGTGTGCGGTGAACAGTGTGTGTGTAGGGTGAGCAGTGTGTGTGTGTGTAGGGTGAGCAGTGTGTGTGTGTAGGGTGAGCAGTGTGAGAGTGAGCGGTGAACAGTGTGTGTGTGTAGGGTGAGCAGTGTGTGTGTGTAGGGTGAGCAGTGTGTGTGTGTAGGGTGAGCAGTGTGTGTGTAGGGTGAACAGTGTGTGAGTGTGTAGGGTGAGCAGTGTGTGAGTGTGTAGGGTGAACAGTGTGTGAGTGTGCAGGGTGAACATTGGGTGAGTGTGTAGGGGGAACAGTGTGTGAGTGTGCAGGGTACGAAAACTCGAACTAAGTCCACCACACACACACACACACATAACACCACACACATAAGACCACACACATAAGACCCCACACATAAGACCCCACACATAAGACCCCACACACTCACCACCACACACTCACCACCACACGCTCAGTGCAAATTCACACACACTCACCACCACACACAACCACACATGCAACCACACACGCAAGCACACACACACACATAACCACACCGTCATGCAAACTTTCACCAGACACAGACACCATAAGTCGTCTGTGCAGGCTTCCACCAGGCACACACCACCAGACGTCAGTGCACGCTTTCACCAGGCACACACACCACCAGCCATCAGTGCACGCTTTCACCAGGCACACACACCACCAGCCGTCAGTGCACGCTTCCACCAGGCACACACACCTCCAGCCGGCAGTGCACGCTTTCACCAGGCACACACACCACCAGCAATCAGTGCACACATCAATTGTTAACGCATCCACAATTAACTATTGTAGCAATCGCAGTATGGTGCACTTTACTTTTAAACATATTCATCTAAAGCGCAGCATGCAACTATTGCTACAATTCCAATCCAACCCACATAATTCCACTACACACCACATACATACACTCAATAACACATGGCTAACATTGTAAAGGTTTTAATTAACTACAGACAATAAAATTTTACTACTACATGGCTAAAAAACATTACCATTTACAATGCCATTAGCTCTAACTCAAATAAATCCGAGACCTATTGCATTTCCAAAGCTTGTTCTAAATTGGTGTGGGAATTTTCTTGCATTGTGTTTTAGCTTTATTACTGTTTGTAAGCTGCATAATTACTTCACACGTTGTCTCTAATTTAAGCCTGACTGCTTTTATGCCAAGCTACCAGCGGATTAAGCACAGGTTATTTTTGGGAGTTTTTGTGGTTTACACTTACAAGGATCGCATTTTTTCCTTGATAAGGACTCACACCCCCGTCAATCAATGACCCAATTTCTCACAGAGGATCCTACCCAGAGTTAATCGAATCCAAAATCTCCTCCACACTCAGTGGGGCTTTCAGTTCTCAACTTGCCCCAGCTAAAAAAAGTGGGACTAATAAGTCTTCAATGATCAGTTTGAGACTTTCGTCCACCTTAGGATTCATGGCCATTTACATGGATATATAATATGCAGCAAACTCTTTTGCAATCTAATGAGCATCTGTGATAGGCTTTTGTGTGGTGGTGAGGAGAGCAGAACGCAATCTAAGATCCAAATCTCTGTTGGCAAGCCTTTACAGGAGTTTTCCCACCTTATCCCCAAGTTCATATATTTTATTTTGGGCATCAGAGTGGGTTAGGGCATTGGTATAGAGCAATTTCTGCCTCAGTGAGAGTCTCAGTTTATCAAGGTAGCACTGCATAATTTTGTTAGTTGAAGATAATACAAGCTTTCATTCCAACTCCCCAATATAATCTTTAAAGAAATGGCTAAAATGCGTACAAGTCTCCTGACAGGTGACAAGAAAGTTGTGAACGAGTTCTTCCATCTTGAGCACCTTCTGGGCAATCAAGTTGATAAAATACACTAAAAGGAGTACTATGAAATGTCATCAATCTTCCATGGCTTTGACAAAGTTACTGCTGTGAATATGGAAAAAGTCTATGATAATATGGAAAACACTACATTCCTTTTTGAGAATTAAATTGCGTCTTTATTAACAACATTGTTTGTTGTGAACTCTACAACAACCCCAAATTGCAAATACGTAGTCAGCCAAGCTCTGAGACCTAGGTCCGAAGTCACTGATTGATAGGTCACTGATGAGGTGGCATGTAGCTGGCAGACAAATGAACGAACAGGAAACCTTAGATCAATCCAACAGATATGCACAGCGATATTACAATGGTCAAGGGGCCAATAAAGCACCCATGGCCTGAGGGGGTACGCCCGCCCCTGAAACACTATATAGTCAGATGCCACATAAGTGACTATATATCTGTGGTTGGTGTCATGATCATTGAGGCACTATTTTGCACTTTAAAAATGCATAGTTTCAGTTGCGATTTTTCTTATGTAATATTTTTATTTTATTACTGTTTAAGTTCTGCATAAATATTTTACACATTGCCTCTAAGTTAAGTCGACTGCTTTTATGCCAAGCTCCCTACTCAAGCACAGGTTGTTTGAGTAGGGTTTCGCATCCTCAAACAACAGCCACATTTCTCACAACATTTTACTCTAAAAAAAGTTCTCTGAATGGGCCACTTGTGCAAACATTCAACTCAAAATGAATTTCAAGTTGATTATTGGTGACGGAAATTAAAAACAAGCTAACTTTGTTTCTCTGTCCCACAATAGGTTTTTTTGTGCAGTGTGGCATAATGAAGTGATATTACACCAGAAATTAGACAATATAATACAGATGTAAAGAAAATTGCGCCCAGGTTAAAATTATAAAGCTGTGATTGATTGATATGCTGGAATCTTCACATGCCAGGCCCCCTGGAATGGATCAAACAGAACGTTTGCATTTGGCCAGATACTTGTGTCATCAACCATGCAAGATTTGGAACGTGTGAAGGGCAGCCCTGCAAAGAACGCCAATGTTAATTATATTATTCCGTAGTTACGGTACTAGATAAATGGCTGTGTCTCTGTGGATCCTGTGAATTCGCTTTAACTTAAGAAGGACATACCGAGTACTGATGAACAGTTCCTGTGACAGCTAAACCTTTGGGTATGAAAGGTCTGATCACAGCCTTAGGTCCAACTGTGCTTAATCTGTGCTCGCAATCAATCACAGTAGAAGGCGATCTCTTTACAGGCAGACCTTGAATGTCAGTGTATAATCTTTAAAAAAAATCATTTGTGAAATCACACCCGCGCCTTGAACTTTGTCAGTGATTAATTACTGATGGCCTCTCGTAATCCTCTGAAGATGGTTCTCATTGGGTTTATGTTTTTACGCTAACAAGGAGGGGCATTCTGAGATGGATGAAGCACATTTCTCAGACAACGTGCTGTTTGCACTCAGGTTTACTTTATGTACACAGGATTGAGGTATATACGGATAGGCGCAGGACATAGTGCGGGCGCGGGGCGCACCCCCAGAAAAAATAAGGTGATGTTCAGAAGGTGATGGAACAATAAAGATGCCTTCGCATTTTTTTTATCTTAACACAGTCATGCGTTCAAAGACCAGAGGTCAAATGTCATGCAATGTTTTCTGACAAATTCATGCTGATTCTTTTAAGATAGAGCATTTTATGAGGTGACCAATCTTGCTGGGGTGCAGGGAGTGTGAAATGAAAAGCTGTAGGATAGCAGTTTTTTTTAACACACCACATAATGTCAATACCTTTAAGTGAACTGCACAAATATTTTAAAATATATCATCAGTTAGGGAAGCACAAAGAAGCACTGTTTTGTAATTCTGAAGTGCGGTGAAAACAAAGTGTTATAACTTACTTGTCTCTTCCCTACTGCTCAGCCAGAGTGAGTGCTTGTGTACTTGATGATGTTTGGAATGTTGGATGTGTGTGATGTCATGGGATGCCTGGGGTCTGGAGATGTGTGGAGTGGCAGTTGGTGGATGCAGGCTGAGCAGCGGGGAGGCTGCTCCTGGTGGGGTATTTGTTATCGTCTTAACTTATTTACTTGAACCAGAACTTGGAACTAAGCTTCATTAAAACCAGCGTGTGATATATACCTGGCATCTTTAATTACAACAAAAAGATTTTAATTGGATCATAAAAAAAAACCAGAGACTTCATTTGGGCATGTGCAAACTATAAATATTTGCAGAAACACAATTTCCCACCTTATTGTTTGTGCTCTATGGTTTTATGTTTAAAACTGCATGTCAGTGCGAATCTTGGGGCCATTTCAAATGGAAAATTTGCTGTCCATAAAAGTAATGGATTTGTGAGGGTATGTTCCAAAATGCACCAACTGCTACATACCACATCCATACAGCTTTCTTTCTGAATGGTCGTGAATCAATTGCTATACATATTCTCTGGGGGATGCTTGGATTTTTCAAAGACCCTATGACTTCAGTGATGTAGCATTGATGGCATCACCTCCTCCCTGAAAATTGTTCCAGCACAACTAACCATGCAGTGAGTTTGTTTTTTTGTATCGCAAGCTGTCATGTTAAACTAATATTGACAGTTAAGACTTTGCTTGCTACATTGCATTACCTGCATCAGTGGAATAAAACCAATTTTCTTAAGTGCTATCAAATTTGCTCATGGTGAGAGAAAAGATGCAAATAAGTTGACTTGCGAACTTTTAAGTCTTCCAAATATTACTTTTAGGTCATGGGGTTCTCTTCATATGAGTTTTTTGGAGGAACTAGGTTCACCCCCTTTATAGGTCGCTGTGAGTAAAGTGAGTAAAAAACATATTGACAAACAGTGACGAGTACCACAATTCAAGAGGAAAACGTTTTAAAGATCACTCATGGGAAAATGTTTCATTTTTAGCACAAGCTAGCACTCATGATGAAATGTTGTCAATTTGAAGGGTAAAACCTACGAGTGTGCATAGAGTAGAAAAAGTAGGACAGCAAGTGAATTATGGGTAGGCCAATAATCTAGATCTGTGCAAGACTTTGCTAGTGTAATAAAATATGCCAATCACATTGTCCATAAATGAAGATTTTTATGGGTCCCATTTAAAGGTGGAAACTAGGTCCCCAGGCCAAAATCCATGGTGTAGCATTGTAGGCAGTAGCGCTTCAGCTAAAATTAAACTGTTCACCTGTTCATCAGGTTCAATTTAAAATAATCTCATGCAATTCTTTCTGGAAGAGGGATCTGCCCTATCTCTTCCACACTTAGGGGAAAAAATCTTGGATTGCCGAATTAGAGTGTCTGGACAGCAAGCAGCTATAATAGGAAGGGTTGAGGGATAAAAAATAGATTTCCCCTACATAAGGAGTGTCGGACTTATATTATGTTAGCATGATGCGTCTATATGTACCCTCTTATGCTTGATATATATATATATATATGTACATGCTTTTGTAGGGAGGAAAGTGTTTATTCGCTTCTTGCGTATCTACTAACAGAGTAGCCCGAGAACCATACAGACACCATTTTCGAACTTATGCTCGAACACGAGCTGTGATCACATGTTAATCTCCGGCAGTTGTCAAAGCCCCAGTTCATCTGAGTTACTGGGAGCAGCTGAACCTAGACTGTTTTCTAAACTGTCATGAGACTCAAGGTCGCATCTGGCTTTGGGTGCAATAAGCACATTCCAGGAGGTGCCGTGCCTACACTCCCGGGCACCAAGACGAAAGGGAGTCACCCCTCCTGACCTTCCCAGTAATAAATAGTTAAGCTTGAACTAATCATGTGTGCCATATATGTCCTTCCCCGGAGCTCGAGGGCCAACTGGTGTTGTTCCTTTTACAGTGATTATATGTGTTGAACCGAAAAGTATATAACCTCATGTTTGAATACGAGCCAACAGTCTTCTCCGTGCACCTGATGGGTGATGGTTAGAAGGCTCCTCTATAGAGTATTTTGCTTAATAAACGATTGAACTTTCTTCACTGCCAACTGACTGATTATTTGGTAATGGGATTGGGGCTATTGGTAGGTATAGCCCTTTATGTTATTTTTTATGGTACTTCAGTTGGCGACTCTGGTGGGACACTGTGATATGGTCGTCCTCCCCGTAACCGAGTAGAAAGGACAAAGAAAGGGAGCTCTGGTCGAGCGGGTGGATGGACCGGAAAAATTTTTTTTTTTTTTTTACTTACTCCGCTCTCGCAATCAGAGTGCCCCAGCTGCTAGTGACCCTTTGCCGGAGTCCTACGGGCGTAACCCAGGAGCTGACTATGTTGGTCTTCAGGAGTTGGCAGTGGAGAATACATAATCGTACATGCGTGCAGCAGGTGAGTGGATTGTTTTTGGTGTCCTTTGGAACGTGCTGTTGAGCAGTGCTTTGGAAGCAGTTAACTGTGTAGGATTTGGTGTTCAGTGTACCACAGAGAATCTTGGAGGTCTGACGGGGCAGCATTGTGGCTGCACAGGTAGATGCTCCGATCGGACGTCCTGGTGTGGCTCGTGTGGTGCGCACTCAGCCGGACTGATCTCGGAAAGGCCTATGGTTGTACCTGGGTAACCTTGTGCCTATTTCTCGGCGGTGTTGGATAATGTCGCCAGAGCACTCCGTAGCTGTTTAAGAACTACTGCTGTGGTCGCAGTGGATATTCAACAGTTGGAAGGGCTCGTCCTGAACACTGACCTCACAGTGATGGTACCGCATGCTGTGGATACATTATTGAACAAAACAAAGACCCAGCATCTCACGAGTGTGCGTCTTACAGGGTATGAATTGACTTTGTTTGCTCCACATATTACGATTAAACTGTGTGCCACTCTGAACCCTGCTACATTACTACCCCTCCCTTCGAACTAAAAGAACAATAATGTTCATGATTGTATATTTCCGACGGAGGAAGAGACAAAGGACGGGTCGACCTGACGGACCCTCCTCTTTCTGACCCTTAAGTTGAGTTGTATGTCGATGGCTCTTGTTTCAAATTACCAGATGGCATGACAACCGCTGTATATGCAATAACTACTCTTCACACTGTAGTTGAGGCTTCTCGAGTACCCTATCAATCAGCACAGGCAGCTGAGTTAGTGGCATTGCTTCGGGCCTGTGAGTTAAGTGAAGGATTGAGAGTAAATATTTACACCGACAGCCAGTATGCCTTCGGCATGGCTCATAGTTTCGGCCTACTGTGGGCTAAAAGAGGCTTTCTCACTTCCCATGGTCAGCGAATACAGCATGGCCCCTTGATTTTGCAATTGCTGGCAGCATTGACGTTACCAGAGATGGTGGCTGTAGTTAAATGTAGTGCTCACAAGGCAGTGGTTGATGCAGTGGGTGAAGGTAATGCCTTTGCTGATCAAGTAGCTAAGGATACTGCGAAATCCAAATTGACATCAAGGTTTGTGACTAGCTCTGCTAGGTGGGTGGCTGAAACAGAGATGTTTAATATTACCATTGAGAGTGCCCGAGAAATACAGAAAGAAGCTACCCCTATTGAGCTGGCTCACTGGAAAGAGAGAATGGGGAAATTAGACGCAGACGGTTGTTGGATTGATTTGACAGAAAAACAGCGGTGGTTGTTGCCCAATGCATTAGTGAATGCAGTGGTGACAATGGCACATGGTTCAGTTCATTTTGGGGAAAAGGGTATTTGTGCATTATTAGATCCTGTATGGTACAATCCCAATATTTCAAGGACCGCTGCTCATTTGGTGCAATGTTGCATGGATTGTTTACGGCATAATCCTGGGGGCAGGGAGCCTGTTCTGAGTGGAAACTTTGCACCACCGTCTTTGCCTTTTGAGGTGCTCCAAATGGATTATATTCAGCTGGAGCACGTAAATAATTTGAAGTATTTCCTGGTTGTGGTGTGCGCTTTCAGTAAATGAGTGAAAGCCTACCCGACCAAAGAAAACACTGCTTTGGCAAAGGCAAAAGCGTTGGTGAAGGAATACTTCCCACGCTATGGATTGCCTCGGGTGATCTGGATTGATAACGGGGGATACTTTAATGCAGAACTTATAAGTCACATTTGTAATGGACTATAGATTAAACAGAAATTCCATGCGGCTCGACACCCCCAGTCCGCTGGGTTGGTCGAGAAGTATAATGAAATACTGAAGCTCAAATTAGGGAAAATTCAAGAAAGTACCGGATTGAAGTGGCCAGATGCTCTGTCGCTGGCATTAATGTCAATACGGGTTACCCCACATTCTCGTTCTGGCTTATCCCCGTACAAGGTCATTTTTGGGCGCCCTGCAAATGTATGGGGCGTCCCGAGACCCAGAACATTTCGTGATATAGAGTATCCTATGTTAACAGACTATCCATATGCTTTGACAAACGATCTAATTCCATTCATCAACAGGTCTCAGCAGTCTTGCAGCCCCTGCCGGAGGGTCACAGATATCGCTTGGAGCCAGGACAGTGGGTTCTGGTCCGTAACTATCAGCGAAAATCCAGCTTGGATCCCCGTTGGTCTGAACCATTTCAAGCCTTGTTGGCCACACGGACGGCGGTAAATGTGAATGGCAAGAGACACTGGATCCATGTGTCACATCTGAAAAAACTACCCCTCCCGCTTCCATATGATCAGCGAATCCAGGAAGGGGTTCTGACCCAGGAAAGTGAGCAAGTTCCTCGTTTTGTCCCTTTTTCTGACGCCCCGGTAATTGGAGAAGGTCAAGGAGACGGTGTTCCAGGATCAGAAGGGGCTCTGTCATTAGCACAAGTGATTGCCCCAGATTCTGTTGCCCCTACAGTCGAACGAGAGGCTCGCAGCACCCCTGTTTCACCGGATTCGACATCCTCTGTTTTGTTCCCTGATCAAGGAGTGCCTGGCCATGCTCGATACAACCTGCGGCCCGGAAAACAGCACGGCACACCAGGTGAATATGGTAGGAGATAGGGAGAGACTTGAGTGAAAGGATGCAGACCTGTTCCACGAATGCCTGTTAGATGCGCTTCTGGGGTACTGAGCGTGACATTGGATTGAACGCGCTGAGAACTTTGAACATTTGCTTGCTCTGTTTAGAAAAAAAGACTGAAGTTCTTGTTTAAAGAGGCCCAGGTTGTGTTTTCTTCAAGGGTTGTGTGAGAACATAACTCCAACGTGGGAAGCTTGCTTTGGTATTATTTGTGATGAACGATAGGAGCCTGCCTGTGAGGCTCTAAACGGACACAGGAAAGAAGCACCCTCTGGCAGGTTGGACTGCATCACCCAAGTTTATTTTTGGACTTTTAGTTAGTATGTAACCCTTTGCTCGTTTCGTTCCTGAAGAGGAACGTCCTTTTGTACCGCGCTATTTCCCTGCATATATGCCTGTCTTTTCTAGTTGGACCCAACGTGTTAAAATTGCATTTATAGTTATTATAGCGATATTGCTAATCACATTAATGGGAGTATTCATATATTTCGAATTTCACCACCCTATGCATACTGTTTTAGGAACAACTGCCCCACCTCCAGAACATGTGTTTTATACTTTAGCCCCACATAAGGAAAGGCATCGTCAGACTTATGTGAAAAATGTATTTGTTGAAATGCTTCATCAAGCACACAGTGCCACCAATACTACAAATTGTTGGGTTTGCGGTCTTTTAGCATCTGTTGTGCACAAGCACGACGTATTCATATCCCTACCCTTGTCTCATCTGGGGAGTTGTGAGGCTTGGTTTAAATTACTTTCAATGATGTAAATGCATTATACTGTGGACACTCAAAGGTTTTCGGAAAAAGATTATGGAATGATTTTAGCATATATTGAAGTTGATCAAGGATTCGACCCCGATGGGAATCATGGAGAGGGAACCTTAGACCCGAATGCATGTATGAATATGTATACAATGCATGAAAATGCCACTTGGTTGGAAAATGAGATTTTGGATTTTGTTGAGTTTAATTTC
The DNA here is from genome assembly GCF_964261635.1 of Lissotriton helveticus. NCBI lineage: Eukaryota > Metazoa > Chordata > Amphibia > Caudata > Salamandridae > Lissotriton > Lissotriton helveticus. The sequence goes on along the minus strand of NC_136070.1, from coordinate 1,061,885,045 downwards.
ACTCAGTATTTTCGACATTTTCAAGACCGTAATGTTACTGAGGATAGGGCTATTCCAGTGCCTATACTAAATAGTACCTCCGCATTCTGTGTTCAGGGAGTAGGGTACATATCAGTAGGAGAGAGCCTATGTAATTACACTTATCAGTTGTGTACTTTTAGCAGCCCTCCATTGTTAACCCCTCCTAATGTATATTTTGTCTGTACTTGGCTTCCACGAGGTTGGGCTGGACGTCGGTACCTGTCCTTCCTGTATCCTCGAGTCTATATTGCCCCTTCTAATTATCACAAGGATCACCGTTTAGATAAACAAGGTGTGCTTGTTAGAAAAAATAAAAGAGAGATAGACACTACCGATATAAATCAGACAGATACTCCACTGCAGCATTTTACCGACATTATAAAAGGAGTGTGTGGTGGAGTGAGCGTAGCGGGCCGGAAAAGCAGGCGAGGAGGCCGTATGAAGTGGGCAATACTGGACTTTTATTGCAGAGGAACAAAAAGGAATGTCACAACGGGCAGATAAGGAGGCTCCAGGCGATGAACTCCGGTCCTGGTCTTCGGTCCTGCTCGGGTCTTCCGGCACTCCAAGGACGGCTCCGATGACGGGGAGGATCCACGGAGGGCAGTAAGAGAGGGAAAAACAAGGGACCGTTAGTCCTATCCAGTACTCAACGTAGCATATACTGTACACCGTCACCCGGAAAGTGCGAGAGAGGGCGGAAAGAGGCAGTGAGGAAAGGAGGGTACCGGGAGGAGGGAACAAAGGGTGAGGAATAGAGAGGGTGACAAGGCGGGACGTGAGGGGGAGGGTCGGGGCTACTGTGAAGTGCTATACAAGTAATCTACAGTGCAGGGGAGGTGAGACTATGGAGAAAGGGGGTTTTTACAGGGATTTTACAGTGACTCCTAATTAGCAGGAACAAGAAGGTTAAAGGCACTCACGCGGTCCGCCGTAACTCTCCAGTGAGTCACGGCCGCTCTCCAGCCACCTCCGTTGGACTCCACCACTCTTCGGTCCACTCGTCTTCGTCGCACGTCTGCTCTCCTTCTCCGTCTCCAGCCAGAGGGTCCTGCCACGAAACTTCGACGGCGTGTTGTCCTCGATCCTCGTTTTTATCCTGTGCTGACGCTGCCTCTGGGGCGGGACTTCCGGGGTCAGTGTGATATGATTCCTCCGGACCTGGTGCTCTGGTTGGTCCCTGCGGGAGAGAGAAGGGCGGGGTGTCGTTGGTTATGGCTGGTGTCCCGAGTCCGGTCTCAGCTATGGCGTTTTGGCAGCGGGGCTGAAGTCCAGGTGGAAACGGACGAGGTACGTGCGGGGGAGGGGGGCCTCCGGTTCGGGCTCTTCGGGACGCCGTCTCACAGAGTGTTTCCCATCTGGGGACCTATAATAACCAGCAAAGAAGTACGGCATTTGTCCTGAGTAGTTGAAGGGGTAATTAACACTACTGCAGGAATATTGACTAATATAACAGTAGAGCTACAAGCGACTAGACTTGTTTCGCTTCAAAATCTTATGGTTTTAGAGGTTATCTTGGCAGATCGAGGAGAAGTATGCCGTGTGATCGGGCAATTCTTGCTGTGTTTATATTCCTGACTCCGCCCCTCCGTTCATTTAGCTATCCAGAAGCTACATCGTTTAGCCTCCGAAATACATGTAGAGACTGGTACGTGGTCCCTCTCTGGTTGGTTCTGGGGTTTGTTGTCTACTTGGGGATTGAAACTTTTGATAGTGCTGGTATATATAGCCGGTTTCATATTCACGTGTTGCCTTTGTGCACAATGTGGACCTGCATGTTGCTCTTATTGCGCAACTAAACTCACCTCCTCTGTGGCCGGTCCATCCCCAGCAGCAGTAAAGTCTCAGTTAGTTCAGCAGGAGCTCAAAGATTTAATGCTGATTGATGAGGGAATATTTGAAGATTGAGCTGTTTTAGTTAGCTACATCATGCTAAAAGGGCCGTTCTGAGGGATAAAAAATAGATTTCCCCCACATAAGTTGTATCGGACTTATATTATGTTAGCATGATGCATCTATACGTACCCTCTTTTGCTTGATATATATATATATATATATATATATATGCTTTTGTAGGGAGGAAAACGTTTATTCGCTTCTCGCGTATCTACTGCTAACAGAGTAGGCCGAGAACCACACAGACGCCATTTTCGAACTTATACTCGAACACGGGCAGTGATCACGTGTTAATCTCCGGCAGTTGTCAAAGCCCCAGTTCATCTGAGATACTGGGAGTAGCTGAACGTAGACTGTTTTCTCGACTGTCCTGAGACTCAAGGTCGCATCTGGCTTTGGGTGCGATAAGCGCATTCCTGAAGGCTCCGTGCCTACACTCCCGGACACCAAGACGAAAGGGAGTCACCCCTCCTGACCTTCCCAGTAATAAATAGTTAAGCTTTGTACTAATCATGTGTGCCATATATAGTCCTTCCCTAGAGCTCGAGGGCCAAGTGGTGTTTTTCCTTTTACAGTGATTATATGTGTTGAACCGAAAAGTATATAACCTCATGTTTGAATACGAGCCAACAGTCTTCTCCGTGCACCTGATGGGTGAGGGTTGGAGAGGCTCCTCTATAGAGTATTTTGCTTAATAAACGATTGAACTTTCTTCACTGCCAACTGACTGATTATTTGGTAATGGGATTGGGGCTATTGGTAGGTATAGCCCTTTATGTTATTTTTTATGGTACTTCAGGGTGCCCAACATATGTCAAGGAGGGCAGGCCATATGCGAAATTTTCAGCATTACCTCTGCCACATAGGCAGAGGTTACGCTGAAAACCAGGGTTTTCTGGGTTTCCAAAAGAGATGCTGTTTCCGGTCCAGGCTTGGCAGTTCGGACTGGACTGTTCCCTTGAGGAACAGGGTAAAGACTGATTTGCATATGGCTGGGTCTGAACTGGGTTGGTGAAGTGATCTAAAGAAAGATGATGGATTAAACCAAGATCTGTGACTGGGGGTGATTGTCTGAAAAGTTTCAGCCCACCGTCCATCATCTCCTTGTGTTCAATTTTCCTTCTTGAGCACCGACTGTGGATGATAAATATGTAGCACTTAATATTGTAGGTGTGTGCCTCAAATTGATCCAGTCACCTTGCAGGTTGTATAAAAAAACAATTATTTGTTGGCTTAAACTAGTGGGGTCATGATCCCTGGTTTAGATCCTGTAAACTGACTTTAGGAGTTTAGTATAGAAGCAAATCTATATTTGTGGGACTTGGCCCTTTTTGCAGGGTCAACCCTGAACTTTTTGCCTTCCTCCTGGTATTTTTTGCCGTATTTAATTTACCTATCAGTCCCTTGTAAAGTGGTATCTCAGATACCCGGGCCAGTAAATTAAATGCTACTGGTGGGCTTGCAGCGCTGATTCTGCCACCCACCAAAGTAGCCTATCAAACCTATCTTAGGCCTCTGCCATTGAAGGGCCTGCACAAGCAGTTTACTGCTGCTGTGACATGGCACATAAAGTGGATGCCACGTCTGTGACTCCTGTTTTACTACATATCTTTCATCCCTAAGGTAGGCCCTAGCTAGCTCTATGGGTAGGGTGCATTATAGGTAAAAGGTAGGACATATGCCTTAACTGTGTGGCATGTCCTGGTAGTGACAAACAGCCATTTTGGTTTCTCACTACTGTGAGGCTGCCCTCTCACAGGAATGCATTGGAGATTCCCTGATAAGTGTGTCCGTGGCAATTCCTGATCTGAGAGGAGTAGCCTGATCAAGTTTGCTATGTTTGGAATAGTGGTGATAAATGGGGCGCAGTGGTGTGCACAGATTTATTGTCACTATTTTAGAAATGCCACTTTTAGAAGTGGACATTTTTGCTTGATATATATATATATATATATATATATATATGCTTTTGTAGGGAGGAAAACGTTTATTCGCTTCTCGCGTATCTACTGCTAACAGAGTAGGCCGAGAACCACACAGACGCCATTTTCGAACTTATACTCGAACACGGGCAGTGATCACGTGTTAATCTCCGGCAGTTGTCAAAGCCCCAGTTCATCTGAGATACTGGGAGTAGCTGAACGTAGACTGTTTTCTCGACTGTCCTGAGACTCAAGGTCGCATCTGGCTTTGGGTGCGATAAGCGCATTCCTGAAGGCTCCGTGCCTACACTCCCGGACACCAAGACGAAAGGGAGTCACCCCTCCTGACCTTCCCAGTAATAAATAGTTAAGCTTTGTACTAATCATGTGTGCCATATATAGTCCTTCCCTAGAGCTCGAGGGCCAAGTGGTGTTTTTCCTTTTACAGTGATTATATGTGTTGAACCGAAAAGTATATAACCTCATGTTTGAATACGAGCCAACAGTCTTCTCCGTGCACCTGATGGGTGAGGGTTGGAGAGGCTCCTCTATAGAGTATTTTGCTTAATAAACGATTGAACTTTCTTCACTGCCAACTGACTGATTATTTGGTAATGGGATTGGGGCTATTGGTAGGTATAGCCCTTTATGTTATTTTTTATGGTACTTCAGGGTGCCCAACATATGTCAAGGAGGGCAGGCCATATGCGAAATTTTCAGCATTACCTCTGCCACATAGGCAGAGGTTACGCTGAAAACCAGGGTTTTCTGGGTTTCCAAAAGAGATGCTGTTTCCGGTCCAGGCTTGGCAGTTCGGACTGGACTGTTCCCTTGAGGAACAGGGTAAAGACTGATTTGCATATGGCTGGGTCTGAACTGGGTTGGTGAAGTGATCTAAAGAAAGATGATGGATTAAACCAAGATCTGTGACTGGGGGTGATTGTCTGAAAAGTTTCAGCCCACCGTCCATCATCTCCTTGTGTTCAATTTTCCTTCTTGAGCACCGACTGTGGATGATAAATATGTAGCACTTAATATTGTAGGTGTGTGCCTCAAATTGATCCAGTCACCTTGCAGGTTGTATAAAAAAACAATTATTTGTTGGCTTAAACTAGTGGGGTCATGATCCCTGGTTTAGATCCTGTAAACTGACTTTAGGAGTTTAGTATAGAAGCAAATCTATATTTGTGGGACTTGGCCCTTTTTGCAGGGTCATCCCTGAACTTTTTGCCTTCCTCCTGGTATTTTTTGCCGTATTTAATTTACCTATCAGTCCCTTGTAAAGTGGTATCTCAGATACCCGGGCCAGTAAATTAAATGCTACTGGTGGGCTTGCAGCGCTGATTCTGCCACCCACCAAAGTAGCCTATCAAACCTATCTTAGGCCTCTGCCATTGAAGGGCCTGCACAAGCAGTTTACTGCTGCTGTGACATGGCACATAAAGTGGATGCCACGTCTGTGACTCCTGTTTTACTACATATCTTTCATCCCTAAGGTAGGCCCTAGCTAGCTCTATGGGTAGGGTGCATTATAGGTAAAAGGTAGGACATATGCCTTAACTGTGTGGCATGTCCTGGTAGTGACAAACAGCCATTTTGGTTTCTCACTACTGTGAGGCTGCCCTCTCACAGGAATGCATTGGAGATTCCCTGATAAGTGTGTCCGTGGCAATTCCTGATCTGAGAGGAGTAGCCTGATCAAGTTTGCTATGTTTGGAATAGTGGTGATAAATGGGGCGCAGTGGTGTGCACAGATTTATTGTCACTATTTTAGAAATGCCACTTTTAGAAGTGGACATTTCTGTGTGCTATGTGACTTTGTGCCTGCCTGATGTTTATTGTATGTCTTGCTCTGGAGTGACAGGGGCTGGTGAGGAGCAGTGGCTCCAGAAGGGCTGGGTGAGTCAGCGCTAGGCTGAATAGGCAGATCTGCATTTGGAGTAGTGGGAGGAGTAGCCCCTGACCCTGAATAGGTCTGTGCCTGCCTTGTACAATGCTGGCTCCGCTCCCTGTGGTGAGTCTGGGGCCAGAGCCTAACCGAACAATGAGGGTGTGTGAGCACTGTAAAGAAATGCTTTTGTAACCCCCAGAACTGGTTTTGTACTAGGCCCAGTGCTCTGTACCAGGAGGAAGAACAAAGAGAAATGAGGTATAAATACTGGGGCTGTGACCCCATGAATTGTGTACCTGTTTTGAAGCTGTGTTCCTGAAGGGCCACTGGGTGCCAGGAGGAACTGCCACAAAGGACTGCCCCTCTGCTGAAGGGCCCTGTGAGCTGGCCTGCCTGGGTCCAGCTCTGTCCTGTGGGACTTTGGGGGACTGAGCGTGCTAGGGAACCCTTATGTCCCTGGCAAGCCATCAGTGCACTAGAGTGCCCTGCTGTCCCCTTCAATCAAGTGGTGAAGAGTGCTGCCAATCTCTGCACTGTGGACCGACTGGGTGCTGCTGGGGGCAGCTGGTAGCATGGGGGTGTGCTGTGCCCATCTCACCTCCAGTTGCGGGCCATGCAGAGGACTGTGGGGAGCCCCTGGGTGGTTCCCTTGAGATCACGGGCGCTGCAGTAGTCCACGGGCCGGAAGCCAGGCAGGAGCAATGCCTGACTGTGAGCGTGGCCGCCGCCCTCCTGAGGAAAGGAGCAACGGAAACTTTGCATTGCTGAAATCGCATGGTGGGCGCTTTTCCTACTGTGACCTGTGCCCAAGGAGAGGAGGGCTGCGGAAGCAATGGAGACTTCGCTCCAAGATTCGGTGAGGCAGGAAGCCAGGTACCTGATGCCTGACTGTGGGTGGGGCTCCCCTAAGGAGAGGGAGAGCCCCACGTGGTTCCTGCCATGATGGAAAGCAGGGCCAGTAGTGAACATGAGCCGGAGCCCCGCGGGCTCCAATTTCTCAACTTCCTGCCTTCCCCCGCCTGGTAGAGGGGAGGCGGGTCCTCAACAAGGGAACCGGCCCTAAGTGGTGATGGAGCCTCCGGCCAGAAAGAAGAAGCAGCGCGACCAGTAAAAAGCCCGGCGAGTGGCCAAGCCGACATTTCCTTTACGTGCCGAGCAGCTGGCCCATGTGGCAGAGGGTAGCTGCCCCCCTCTTCCGAGTGGTGGGAGCATTGTTTTGGCTGCATCAGCAGCCAAAGGGCCAGTTTTGGAAGCCTCATGCTGGGAGGAGATCACTGCCCTTCACAGAGCATGCGAGCACGTGGCTAGTGGAAGCCTTGTGAAGGGACATGCAAGTGTCAGAACCCTTGCTTTGGGAAAGGGCATTGCGGTGTGAGCCCAGGACTTGAGAGTATCCTGATTAGGTGCATGACATGCTTGTCATATGTGGGCCCCACAGAAAGGGTCCTAAGGTACCCTGATGAGAATACACATGGGGGCCAAAGCTTAAGACCATGGTTGAGATTAATACCTGAGAGGGGCATGGGACATTTATAACGTGTGCAGCTTATGAGGGTGCATTTTGTTGTGATGTTCTGCCTATTTCTTTTCCCTAATATGTGCACCACTGCTGATGGTGCTGGTTACTTTTAGGGGGCTCTATGTTCATGCCTCATGAGATGTGTACCGTGACCAGTGTTCACTGTAGTGCATTCTCTGCTGAGTATGTTTTGTATCACAATGTGCTAACTGCAAGATTGCAAGTAGGTACTGGTTATTTTTATTTTCACTACTTGTGTGTTCTAAGGGTTCTGACAGTGGACCGATTGGCCCTGTCATGTATATAATCCCCTGTAAAGTAAAACCTAGTGCCAGGTGGCACAGTGTATATATGTGATTCTAATGTGTTTTATGAGTAATGTAAAGGCTATTGTTTATATAACCTTGTGTAGAGTTTCTTTTGTGGTGTGCCTAGTGTGTTGCTGCTGTGTGAGTGTGTTGCACAAATGCTTTACACACATTGCCTCTGGTATAAGCCTGACTGCTCATGCCAAGATACCAAGGGGGTGAGCAACTGTGTAACTCAGTGTGTAACTCCCTTGCCCTGACTAGAGTGGTGGTTTCTGCCTGGCTTAGGCACTTGCCCTAGCCAACCAGAAATCCAATTTCTAACAATATTAATTTAGTTAAACACTTCATTCAGATATTAATACCTGCACACTTCTATCCAATCTATTTCTGTTAGCTAGAGGGACTCAGCTGGGTTCTCCACTTTCTCCGTGATCTTTTTTGACCTTCTGGCTCCCTTGTCACCTGTATCCCTGAAATCCCAGGGATTTATTAGTGCAGTGTAGTATAAAAGGCTCCGCCCACTAGCAAGGGACCAGGATATTTCCAGAAAAAAACCTTCACAAAAATCATGTGTAATATAGTGAACTACACCTACACACACATACACACACACACATGCATACACTCTCTCGTTCTCTATTTCACCTTGTCTCTCTCTCTCACTCTCCTGTTCCTCTCTGTTCACTATCTATATTTAATTGACGTACAGCTTCCTGCCGATGTTCCTTGAGAGAGCATTTGGAAATTGCATTAGCAGGAGAAGGCTGCAGGCATATGTTTTATTGCCCTTCCACTAACAAACAGTATTTTAAATATTCTAGAATTTAACCAATGTCAACAGCCCCCTGAGCATATAAGTAGACAATTTGCAGAGTCATTTTCGAAAAAAGTCTGTGGGGGATTCACTTTCGCTGCAGAACTAATATGAAACAGGAAGCAGAGGAAGTGCAAGCTGAACATACAAACAATGAATACAATATTAATCAAAAAATACTTAAATACACCATATGCCACTATATGTACCCTCAACTCATAATGCTCAAGTAGGCAGGCGCCAGCCTACTTCAGCTGTCATGAACACCAAGATATTTTAATTAGTTTGCTCTACTCTCTGCCCACATCTTGCCAGGCTTGACTACACACTAGATGTACTCTTTGAGCCCGTCCTGTTCCTAATCAATAGCCAAATGGTATATTTTATTTTTAAAGCTATCAATCTAGGGGACTCTTTAGCAACACTAATTGAAGTGAATTCTTTATCATGAGAAAAATAAAATAACACAAACTTGATTTGTAAAAAAAGCACTTTTGGGGGATAACTGTGAAGAGATCCATTCATATATAAATATTCAAAATATTTAAAATACCCCTTACCCACTCTCATGATATTGACCCCAAATTGATTGATTGGTGTGTGTAATCATCTGAGTGCCTACTTGTAGCTGAACTCCCTCTGATTGGGCTGACCTTGAGTTCTAAGGGTTAAAAAATTAGCAGAGTATTAATCAGCAACTGCCGCACTCATGGGAAAAGAGGCAGCAAAACAAGCACGCGCTGTTGAGCACATTTAAAGGGATTCTAGAAATGCGTAAATGCATTTTTCCTGTGCATTTCTGTTCACATGACAAACTTGCTGGGGATATGATGATTTCCTGTGAGTCTTTACAGGTCTCCTCATTATGACTATGCCAAGGCTACTTGCTTTAGAAACATCAACTTAATGAGAAACTTCCCAAGAGAAGGCAGTCTGAAAATAAACCAGCCGCCTGGAAAAACCATTAGGAGTTGAAGGCAAATTAAAAAAAGTGTGGTCGATGACAGGGAGAACATTTATGGACGCCTTTGGTGCAATGAAAGCTGCTGGGCTGTCTTGGCAAACAGGTTTCCTGATGAATATGACTAAGGCATATTTTAATTAACGCCATGGATCACTACTTCTACAGAGGCAAAAAACACACCTACATTCAGATTTTTTTCCTATACATTCACAATCAAAGAGGAAAGAGACTGCCAACATTATTTAAGGGACTTTATGTGTGAAGTACTGGAATAGATTTATTTTAAGGTATGCTATGCATGGTTCTCACTGAGGGCCACTATAGGAACACCAGATTTAATTCACTGCTATGGCACAGCAACAGTAATTAATATAAGTTGCTTAGCACTGTTGCTACATCATAAAGGAGTTCTCTGAGAGCCTGTCAGAGCAGCACTGGTTCTTGCACAAATTTAGGAGGTGAGAGGGACCAGAGGGAGGTGGTTTGGGGGTCAGCAGGCCGGGTATTTTTTTTAACATTTGGGACAGGGGTAGTGGCCATGCTACATATGCACCCCCTCCTCCTCTGCCCCTAAGTAGAAGTTGAAAGCAGGGGCAAATGATTTTAGAGTCAAACATAACATAAAAGTATTCATGGGTAAAAAAGTGAATAATGAGGATTTTATCATGTTTGGGCTTTTGAGTGACGCCATTGACAACTCGACCTTCGCTCTCGTTGTCTATTTAATCCCACGCAGAATCCGTCAGTGAACAACATTCCTATTATTCGCCGTTACCCATCTATAATTCTATGTATCTTGCTAAGTAAATCTGACCATTCTGTAAACAGGAAAGACATGCACTCCTGCTACCCTTCTCATGTCAGTCTATTATTTTTTTAATGACCTTTAATATAAAATGCTACAGTCAAATACCTCTCTAGTGTCTCAGATTTATATTACACGTGCACACATACATAATGGATGCAGTTTAATTTTAGGCCACTGACCCATAAAGGCTATCTGTGTATTCTAGTGGGGCGTAAAGACAGTGAAAGACTGTAGCTCTCATCTTTGATAGCCTTAATTGCTTTGTGCAATCATGCATGCAAATCCAGGCTGGAGTGAGCCCCAATCAGATGGCGGCAGATGTATCACAAATGTCCTATTGCTTAAGTGTTAGCTATTCATTGAATACATTTTCAGTTGATGGAGTTAAAAAAGATTTAAGAGAATTCTTCATTCCAGGGATCTCGAAAGACATTCATTCCTAGCCCACCATTCAGAACACTGATACAAACTGTAATCACAAAGAGACAGTAGCTCATTACTGAGTGCTTTAGTGATTGTGTAATGAAAATCCTCCAGGCCAAGAGCATGTTTGTAAGGCCCCAGATAGCAGGATGCTCTGTGCATTTAAATGCCCTAGTCTCGCTGTACTTGGGTTTATGAAGCAATGATCTTGATGGGATTTGACAAGCAGCTTTTTCCATACTGGTGTTTTCTGTATGAAGTATGGGAAGGATACTGTAGTTTATATATAGCTCGGAGAACCTGTGTTGCATTGTAATATAGTCTATAGAGTTCACAGGGTGCCATACTTATCACAGATATCCGTGTTTCTGGTAATAAATCCTCGTAGAATGAATGAATCAATAATCTATGCATTTTGTTTAGTGTATATTGTAAATGGATTCACCTCCAGGTACTCCTGGCAGATGACAGAAGAGAGACACAGGAAGATAATGTGAACTTATCTTTCCAGAATTACATAATGTGGTTAGCGTTCACAACCTTCTGGCTTTGGAAGGCTCTCACCTTAAACCTGGATTTAGCAGCAAAAGATTATAAATTTAATGGCATTCAAATGTGAATGGAAACATATTCACTGTATATATTTCAAAGTCAGAGCCTGCTTATGCTAGCATTACTACTAAAAAAGACTAATTATGATGAGTATTTCCACTGTGATTTGCAATTACAATCCTCTTTGATGTGATCTACTGGACACGTGCTGTTCTAGGTGCTCACTCAGATGCTGCTAGGAATAGTAATGTGAAATTCCTACTCCAGAACTACATATACCATGGGGACCTTTGTAAGCCTGGACGGTGAACTCTGTTCCGCTTGCGGAGTTTGTGGAGTTTTCCACACTGCGTTACGCCGAGCTTGCAGAGTTTTTTCGTCGGTCGTGCTCGCCAACGTCAAGTTGGCGATCGTGAGCGAGGAAAATCCACCTCCCGGCAAGATTTTTCCTCGTTCACGATTGTCAATGTCAACTTGGTGAGCATGAGCGTGGAAAATCAACCTCCCGGCGCAATTTCAAAATGTGGGCGGTCTGATTTCTTATTGGAAGTGGTCGCGTATGCTCACGACTGCTCAAGTTGAGAAACCATCCGTTTGTGTTGAGAAAATTGCAGCTCGAGTAAAAACTCTACTTGAGCGGCAGAATGGATGCTACGTCTGTTTGTGCTGTGCATGGTGCTATTTGCGATGATTGCCCAGTGCGGACAAACACCTGGCACTGAAAATCACAACAAACAGCATGCATCCAACGCAGTCCGCAGCTTGTGGAGCTCTGTGTAGTGAGGCAGAGATTTTGTTTGCACTTTTCGCGGAACTAGGCATACTCCGCCCAGGAACCCAAGAAGCACAGCTATAGTAGAATTCTGACTTTCACCCTGAGTGTCCCTTGAGAAATGGAGTATTACTATAGGAACCTATATCTTCTTAGCCGACTGCCCAGATAATTCCACAATATTGGCCCATTTTCCACTCAGCGATTTAGTCTGCTCATAATGTTGAAATGTCCTGTAATGAAAGGGGAACATCAGAAGTGCGGTATTTCCACACTACCTGTAATCTCAGTTTGAAATGTAACTCCTGTTACTGGAGAGTAAATGTCTTTGTAAGAAAGAGGTGGAGCCCCTGTCAGCCTCACAGTGGTAACATATGTCCATGTCAGAGGGAGTTAGAAAATCAGGCCACTGAATACTTGACAAATTACAATACGTGGCACATCAACCCACGAACACCCATCCTAGCGTCCTACCAACTCTTCCCCAGAGCGTGCAGACAATGTTGCTATCTGATAAGAGTGACTAGCGAGGCAGACTGTCCACCATGCCCCATATAGGTGTATTTGTCTGCTTCCTTCTCTTAATGCAACAACGGTGCCAGATGATCATTGGACTTGTCCTTAGGACCTTCTCATTTTCTTGCATAGCTAGGGAGAGGAAAATGGGACTCAAGCAATATTCTTTTTGCGGAATTCTGAACCCTAGCTGGCTCTTCCCTTATGTCATAAAATTAAACAATCTCTCTCCACACAGACAAACACACACACACACACTCTCTCTCTTTCACACACACTTTATCAGGAGTAGATGGCTCATGTCCTATTTGACTCTGCCTGTACTTTGTATCCATTATTACCTCTTTTGATGGTAAGAAGCAACATTATGGAGAGCTGCGATGGTTTAGCATAGATCTGAGCTTCTGTCTTTTTGCATTTGAGGGATCTAAAGTTCACATATATAACTCAATATTTCTCCCACTTAGTATTTTGTGCTCTATTTTGCAGAGCTGGCATCCCCAGGGACCTCCTCATCTACGAAGCTGCCCATCTATCAATACACCTTTCACAGGACACACACTGCTGTAGACTCCTTTTTTTTACTTTTAACCTCCACTCATGCCTTCCTTCATTCTGATCGATACCTTTTCACCCCATCTCCGTGACTGCAGTCCTTCTCACTCATCTGGTGTTCGTTCCTCTGCTCCTTTTTTACCTAATCTAAGTTCTTTTTATTAAAAATTGTTTTATGGAGAAGACTTAACTTTTCCTCTCCATTACTCAAATTATCGGTTCTCCAAATCTGCGGAGTGGATTCCTATTTGAACCCTTGCTGTTGAATCTACATGTTATCCTAACCCACAAACATACACAATTTTGTTATTTGATGTACATGAGAAAAATTACTAAATTGATGATTTTTTGGTATTTTTTTCCAGGATATCTGATGCTTAGTAACATGCTTTTTGACAACAACAAAATGTCACCAAAATTCTGTACGATGCTCTGGTACCCTAAAGTGACCCGTTTCACGCTCTTAAAACGTCAACTAAATAAAGAGCATAAACATACAACTGAGAAACAGAAGAAAACTGCATAGCCAGGGCCGAAAAAGCTAGATATTACCTTTGATAATTTTTGTTTTAGACTCAGTTGAGTACTGCCAGGTTTACAAATGCAGTCAGTCAGCGAAATACCAATAATTGTTAAGTTAAAGACAAGCTCTCAAATGTTACATTTCAGGCTGTGTCAGCTGCATCTTCCACTTTCCTGAAATAGTTATTTAATCTCAACAAAAATATAATGGGATGTGTTTGTAGGAGAGCATAAACGAAATACATTCAGAAAAGTATTTCGGCCATTAATTGCTTTTTTTGAAAATAGAAAGTACAAATATCCAGAAGGTACGAAGAGATGGAAGAGGGGCAGCCCCAAGCTTTATACACCGCAATCTCCATTCCCATACAGTTGCCCATACCCTTTTTCCACACCGATAATGATGGAGAGGCACTACTTTCCACTCCTTAGCTAAGTCACATTTAGCAAGCATCAGTACTAGACCTAGAAAGGAGATCTTATATTGATTATCACCCACATCATCCATAAGGTGTCGGGCCAGCCATAGGCCAGCCGTGTGCTAAGTGGGATCTGCAAGGATAGGACCATTCCCAAACATGCGACCGCCCCCGCCAAAACCCCTTCATCCTTGGGCAGTTCCACACCGTGTGGAAGAATATGCCTTCCTCTACACCGCAGTGGAGACACACGGAGGAGGTAATCAACCCCATACTCCATAACCAGTAAAAAGGTTAGGAAGACCCTGTGGAGGTATTTAAATGTAATCATCCAGCACCTTGCTGCTATGACCGTTCCTCTGGGGAACCTAGAATCTCAGTCTAATATTAATTCGCCAATGCACCCACATCAGCCTCCTATGTTGGGGGTAAGGCTCCAAAGTTATCAGGTTGGTTAGAGATCAGGGTCTGGAAGACCTTGGCAATGTAATGCTAACCCAAGTCTCCTATAAGTAGTTCACCCTCTAAGCGATTAAATTCTGTAATGTCAGGCAATACCCTTGTGTGGGACCAGTGATTGTCGACGCTGGATGAACTTGTTGAACTGGATGCAGCAGTAATTCGGTCTGCAGCGTCTGGTAGAACATCAGGACTGTGCCTTGCATGACATCTTCTGATGTGGAGATCCTGATAGGATCCCATTTCCAGAATCCCTCAAATGCGGCAACTTGTGGAAGCCTGGCTATTTTTGTTCATCTATCTATCCACCCTTTCATTCCGTCCACCTACCCATCCTTTCACTCCAATCATCCATCCACCCTTTCAATAATCCATCCATCCTTTCTAATCATCCATCCACCTTTTCACTCATCCATCCACACACTTTTATCCTTCCACCCACCCTCTTTCATTCATCTATCCATTCTTTCACGTATCCATCAATCCACACGTATATCCATTCATCCACTCTCATTTTCACTTATCCATTTATTCTTTCACTCATTCATCCACCCACCCACTATTTCCCTCACTCACCTATTCATCAGTCTTTTTATTCATTCAACCAACCACCCACTTTAGATGTTATTTAAGAGCTTTCGTCTGCCTAGCTCCAGACAGAAGAAACCCATTAAGAACTCCCCCTCGCCTAAGCTGCAAAAGCGTGGGGTTCAGGATGCCCCTGGTCCTAAATCAGGCCTGGCCCACCGGCCATAACATAAAATTAATTCTAATATATTCTGGGATCAAATCCTCGTTAAGTGCAGCCAACAATGCATTTGTTGGTCTAGTAATTTGCCCATCAGACGCTTTTGAATCTATGACTTACTAAGGATTCTTTATTCCTGAAAAAGCTGGTTAAAGTAATATACCAATGGACCGTCTTGCCAAGAATTTTTTTTTTCAATACTCTGTGGGGCCCGAGATCCAATAAAACAAACATCACATTATATCTCTGAAAGAGTAATGCAACATTACCCACAGCATGCATTTGAAAAGAGGAAAACGATTTATCTGCCTACTGAAAAATATCATAATGAATTCACTTTTCGGAGCAGACATGAAGAAAATGCATAAACTATACCTACTTCAAATCTCTAAGTTGGAAATATTTATTAATGTGGGCAATATAGGTGTGATCAAGTTGTTGAAAGGAAGGGGAAATGCGCAAAATGTTATAAAGCAAAACAAGTTTCATAAATAAAAAGGCTTGCGCAGCTTATGAAAAATAGCAGTGCAAATGTGAGTCACTTTTAAAAAAACGTTGTTTTAAAAATCTCCCTTCACAATGAAAGGTTAATGGATGAGAAATTAAAGCTACTTTCTTAACCAATTCAATCACTACCTTTTTTGTTCTTATTTTCAAGTGTTTCTCCTGTTTTATGTCATTTCAGGGTTAGGAAGATGCTCATTTATAAAGGGATTCAGAAAAGGGGGTGGTGATGGACAGAGCATCTGAGTTAAACAGAACACTCATACCCAGTCAAAAGATCAGGGCTTGATCCATCACCGTTTTTTAGCTCACTGCACCATCCCAGTTCAGAACCTGGCTACATGCATATTAGTCTGTCCCTGGCCCAGTGCATCATGGGAACAGGGCAGACCAAACTACCAAGCCAATTCTTTACTGGAAAGGAAACAAGCTTCTGGGGACCGGTTTCTGGCATTGCAGCCGTCTTCGGCCCGGCTTGCTTGAATCCTGATGGTGCAGTGAGCAAGGGACTTACGTCTGAGCATACCCTGCCACTCCTATAGTGGCCAAAACTATTCAGAAAAGAGGGTGGTGATGGACAGAGCATCTGAGTTAAACAGAACACTCACTGCACAGTTCAGCATGTAGCCAGGTTCTGAACTGGGATGGTGCAGTGAGCTAAAAAACGGTGATGGATCAAGCCCTGATCTTTTGACTGGGTATGAGTGTTCTGTTTAACTCAGATGCTCTGTCCATCACCACCCCCCTTTTCTGAATCGTTTTGGCCACTATAGGAGTGGCAGGGTATGCTCAGATATGAGTCCCTTGCTCACTGCACCATTAGGATTCAAGCAAGCCGGGCCGAAGACGGCTGCAATGCCAGAAACCGGTCCCCGGAAGCTTGTTTCCTTTCCAGTAAAGAATTGGCTTGGTAGTTTGGTCTGCCCTGTTCCCATGATGCACTGGGCCAGGGACAGACTAATTTGCATGTAGCCAGGTTCTGAACTGGGATGGTGCAGTGAGCTAAAAAAACGGTGATGGATCAAGCCCTTATCTTTTGACTGGGTATGAGTGTTCTGTTTAACTCAGATGCTCTGTCCATCACCACCCCCCTTTTCTGAATCGTTATGGCCACTATAGGAGTGGCAGAGTATGCTCAGATGTGAGTCCCTTGCTCACTGCACCATTAGGATTCAAGCAAGCTGGGCCGAAGACGGCTGCAATGCCAGAAACCGGTCCCCGGAAGCTTGTTTCCTTTCCAGTAAAGAATTGGCTTGGTAGTTTGGTCTGCCCTGTTCCCATGATGCACTGGGCCAGGGACAGACTAATTTGCATGTAGCCAGGTACTGAACTGGGATGGTGCAGTGAGCTAAAAAACGGCGATGGATCAAGCCCTGATCTTTTGACTGGGTATGAGTGTTCTGTTTAACTCAGATGCTCTGTCCATCACCACCCCCCTTTTCTGAATCATTTATAAAGGGGGCATCAAAAGGGCACAGAGAATGACATCGGTCAACGTTCCGTGTACTCCAAATTCTGAAAAACTAAAAAAAAGCTCTTGGACTGCCTTGCAAGACGCCTATACTAGAGCTACTGGAATCCTGCGATTTTGTGACCGCAGCGTTTTCCACATAATTATAAATTTGGTGCATTTGCTACATATTCGATAATCTGCGTATAATGTGCAGATTTTAAGAAACCAAAAATAGTTTCTAGCTTAACCAGGTCAAAGATTACTAAAAATCAGCAAAATGTGTCTCAAAGTGTGTGGCCGCGAAGTGGAAGGCTCTTTGAGAAGGCTGACTGTTGCTTACTCTTTGGGTATCTAACTGGTACTAATGAGGTGAAACCTTTTCTCTGATAATTTTAACGTGTAAAAATGAAAAAAGAATGATGTAATACTCTCACTAAATGTGTGGCATTATGCTGTAGTTTGCCTTTTCTTGATGCATAATTTAGTCAACCCTGCTGCATAATTTGGGCCTCCTCTGCTTCATAAATCCAGTGCCCTTCCTATAATCGAGATAAGACACATCCATATAATTTTAAGAGCAGAATAAATAATTGTCTAGTAAAGCAAGTTTATATCTCAATAGATTACCTAGGGAATAGAGAAGCAAACTAAATGGGTTAATTTAACGGCCTTGCAAAAACTCTAACCCACCCTGACATTTAACACAAATCTCCTATTTGACATACCTAATCGATTCAGATAGATCCTATCAATAGTTTCTTAGATTTGAGGGAAAGTAGCTGCGACCTGGTTCTCTCACACAATTAATAGAGACACACAATAAAAAACTAATAACATATGCAAAAAAGATGTCTTTAATTATTACAAAAAGAAAACAATTACAGTTCCTATTGCAATGAAAAAATAATTTTTAAAATGACTGTACCGAACATTACATATAGATCCAATAAAATTAGGGACTTATTAACACCAACGTTCAACATTAAAATATAGAAGATTCCTCATGTACTAGAATTCCAATATTAGCTGTCCCTTCAGTTTTTCTTAGAATAAGCGGCATCCAATAGAAACGTAAATTTATTTCACAGGATAATAAAAACACATGACAAAGATTCCTTCATCACTCTTGCCGCGCGGACTAATATTATTGGATCTGTATTTAATCTTGGTTACAGTTATTGCTGAAATTCTTTTTTCTATAGAACTTTAACAAATATCTTAAGACTGTGCAAATAAGCAGATCTTACTCTGGTCTTGCTGGAAAATCATTGTACCACTCACTAAGCACTAAGCAGATCTTACTCTGGTCTTGCTGGAAAATCATTGTACCACTCACTAAAGTAGCACAGTAAAACATGTCTCAGGCCTGCTACTGTAGTCTGTAATGCAGTTTTGAACTGCCATTTGGATCTGGCAAAGTAAACCTTTTTCCAGGCCTAAATCTTCCTTTTTAATACTTATAAGGGTTGTAGGACATTACCATGCATTCCTTTTGACATGCACGTTTTTACAATGCACATTTTAGAACACATACCACTGCCACTCATTTACATTCAATCATATGTTATATACCTTCACCACACAATCCAATACCAAGCACTCTATTACCACGCTTTCTGTTACAAAAAATCCACTCACATTCTAACACTGCCACCTATTGTTAAAAAAGTGTTAACGCGGGATTTCTGGTCTATAGTTATAGATCTAGATCCCAACTCAGGTCGACTGAACCGTTGGTACCTGTCATTGAGTAAAAGGCAATCCACTACCAGGTTAATCAGTTAAAGACTTACTCCACTCTAAAGAACCACTTAAGCTTAAAAGTTTTAAAAGTTTATTACAAAGCCAAACTTAACTGGAGATACAAACATCTCAAAATAAGATTCAAAAGATATACGGGTATCAATACAAACATGAATTTTCTAAATGCTCTTAGTCGGCAGAAGAATATCACCAAAACAAACTCTAGAATTATCAAAGTTACGAGGATAGACACAAGCTGTAGCTTATGAGTCATTTACAGAAAGGAAAGAAATCAGATTAGACTGTCCCTACACTAGACTAAGTGACATCCCTATTTAGCAAGATCTTAACCTAAAAAGGTGTCAGCAGTGGTGACTTCCAAAGAAGATCACGCACTTCCCTTAGTCTTTGTTCCAAAATGATGTCTCGCAGTTCCCTATCTGCCTACCCATCCGCTCTCTTAGGTTCCTCAGATCATCTGCCTTGCCTCCACCCAGGGGTGCTGTCCCTAATACAAAATCACATTTACATTAGAAACGCCCCCAGAGACGCCCCTCACGTGGTGTTGGTCTCCATGCTGGTACTCCTTCTAGGCCCATCGTTAGCGTTGACCTTGCTTCCCAGGCTCCTCTCCGGCAAGACGGTACCCCCAGGAAATTCCTGAAGACTCCTCCAGGCCTGTACCAGGCTCTCTTGAACAAAAGTCTATTCATCACTTTCCTGATTAAACCCCCTCGCACCTGCAAAAGACACTTTCTCTGTGGGCCCCAAATTCCGGCCTCCACCATATCTTTAAGTCGTAAACCATGTAACAGGCTCTGCGTCCTGTGCCTAACACGACCTTTCTCTAACGAGCACATGCAGATCAAAAGAAATGACTTTATCTATTCAGGCCTGTTAGGATTCCATGTACGGGCCTGTGCACTTCTACCAAACATTTAATTTCTTTAGTTTAAACAATATTCTAACTTATTACACTCAGTGATTATATGAAACGTCTATAAAACACCTATATTAGTCCTAGGTTCAGAAATACTTGAATCATAATAACATTAAAATCCAGATCATGTGGAAATACATCAGCTTCTTGTACTCTTTGGGAACTGCCATGTGGCCTACACATTTCTACGTTTAGCAGAATTACATTTTCCCTTACAACAGCCACATAACATGAGATTTCAACATCATTCTAACATCTCTGAACACATCTACATTTAGCTTTTCACACTCTATATAAGTATTCTATTCTAATTAAACACTATTATGTACCTTCACTCTATAATTTGACACTCTTATATACTGTTTACTAAACTAATACAACGTGCTTGTAAATATGGTGCACTTCTACAGTTTTCTTAATTTGCGCTCTCTCAATCCCCCCTTTGATGACTTTCAGTAGTCATCACCCTCAAAACACCATCCCTGAGGTATGGACTGAGTCAAACTGAAGTCGTTTCAGTACCCCCTCGTTTCATCGTCTCTAGAGCCTTTAGACTCCTGTACTGATTATCCTGCATCGCAGTCAATCTCCTCTCTTGCCTCCTCATGGTTCTTTGCAACTTGTTTGATCTATACCATTGATACAGCCGCACCAATCCCCACAAAGTGATTATACAAATCACTACTATGATAATAGGTTTCAGTATGTACCAAATGATATTCTTTCCTAGGTTGGCAAACCAACCTCCAACTTTACCCATTCCTTGACCTACTTTTTCCCACACTGTTACCTTTGTCAAATCCTCTATCTCATGATGTATTTCAGTAATGTTTCGAATGTACTTCTCTAACAGTTTTGAATTGTCTGGAATGTAAGTGCAACATTCCTGGACCTTCAAAGCCTTACAGACTCCTCCCTCTTTGGCTAACAGAACATCTAGAGCAAGTCGGTTCTGAAGAACCATTGCCCTTATCGATTGCATTTCTCCTTCCACCAGCATTAGTGATCTAGCAGTACTGGCGGACAACCTATCTACAACTGTTGCCAATCTTCTAATCTTGACATCATTTAGTGCTATCCCTAAAATAGGAAACATAGCACCAAATACGTCTCCAACTACCTCCTCAGCGCTTACATCCCTTCTTCCTCTAGCTTGTGTTTTCCCCTCTATGATTTCTAAATCCTTAGCATGATATATTTTGGGGAAGACAATTGCCAAATAACATGATCCATACCAATTATCGGGTAGTTTCACGTATGCGTTTTTCCCACAGACAAAATATACATTTGGGATCACCTGCATTTCCTTCAAGAAATCTTTAGAATAGTACTCTAATTGGAAAGCATGTTCACAACTTACTTTTCCCACAAACACATTCTCGTAATAAGTTTCACTTCTGTGTATGCACAGTTTCCCCCTTTTCTCTCTATCTAGAGCTATTGGACCATTGCTACCCTTTCTTTGGTGTGCCCTTTCTTCCTCTGTCCAATCTGTTTTCCATTGACCTGAAGATTTTAAAATCTTTTGTCTCCTGTATCGATCATCTACCTGTCCTATAAACTTTTTCTCAATTTCTGACACTTTACAAGTCAAATTATTTCTTCGGGCATGTGAAGTATCTAATGTTTTCCAAGGAAGGAAAAATTTCTGTAATCTGTCTTCACTATTATAATAATCCCATTTGTTTAAATGTTTGTAATTCGGCACTTCTGGTAACACTGAATCAAAGTTTGAAAAATAGTATTCGAACCCATCCCGTTCATAAAATATGCTCAGCAACAAACTACATGTGATTCCATAAGTCAATGGAAGATGATGGTATCTGATACCTTCGTCTACAGAGGCTGGCAGTTTCATGCAGACATAACAATTTTTAGCCTCCATAGCATCAACATATTCGTATAGCAATTTAGCATATGCATTCGATTTAAAGTTCCCCTGTGATTCATCTACATGTAACCTACGAGTCTCAGCTGCTAGTAAAGCTTTGTCTTTCTCTGTATTGTCCCCCTTTTTACTAGCAATAGTAGGTTTCTGTGTCGATGTAATCTTTGGTTTTGTTGTTGCTTTCTCTTCGTTTTCATGTCCCACTACATATGATATTGTAACCACTAAAGCTATAAGAAAAATCACTCCCACTAAAAGTGTGCCTATTATACATTTGGCCCTGCGGTTCGGGTTGCCAGCCTCCATGACCTCAAACAGTGTAGTTCCAGTTTTCTTTCCCAGCACAATGTCTCTAGGCGAACCACACCTGGAAGCTGATAATCTTCTCCGCAAGATCAGTCTTTGTGTTCTATAGCAACAGACAACCCTAGCCCTTCTCCGTCCACTAAATGGAAGTCCCTAGTTTCTTCTTCCACTCGGCGCTAGGTTATCTCTTCATTAATTTATCTACAAAGTCTTTAGCAATCTGGAATTATACGTGTTCCAACGACTTTCATCACACCTTCTAATATTTCTAAATGAAAAAGGAGCTCCTCGAGTATTGGACTCCTTGAACAACAAACCGGAAATTCTACTGTATTTAAGACCAAGTCTCTTATTCCACTCAGGAGAGGAGGATAGACAATATTGAGAGTCAGCAATCCTTCGACCTCCACTCCTGGTATCAGCAACTCTATTTCCACTGTTATGATGGGGTCAATTCTGGTCAGGGTCACTTGCCTCACCCTCCCAGTTCTGCGTGCTTCTGACATCTGCAGCGATGTAGGTCCACTCAGGAGTAGAGTATCTTCTGCAAGGCACTCGCACCCTCCTTGATCTCCTTGGACCTTCCTGTTCCTGCTCTTGTACACCTTCGTCCAGATCCGAGTCTTCGGATATAGGAGCAAGAGTTTCCTCTCGAGCTGGCTTCAAGCTTGGCCTCTTTTTTCTTTCAGGCCAAGTAGCTGCTCCACGCCTTGTCCTCCTATTTCTTGTCCTTTCACTCTGTTCTGGATCACTCTGGACTTGATCTGTGTCTGAGTTGTTTTCACAGCAGCTTTCTCCTTCAGTGGCAACTTCAGTTTCACTGCCGTTCTGTCTTTCTTCTTCTGGATCTGTAGCACTCCCAACTTCTTCAGACACCCCCACAGCTTGACTGATCCCCTCTAGTGGCTCACCGTCCACAACTGAATCTTCATCTGCGAGAGGAGCTGTTTCTTCTAGGGGTGCTGGAACTCTTCTAGTATGGGAAGCATGGATCCAATTCGGCAACCCTCCGCACTTCACAGCGGTAT
The DNA here is from genome assembly GCF_964261635.1 of Lissotriton helveticus. Taxonomy (NCBI): domain Eukaryota; kingdom Metazoa; phylum Chordata; class Amphibia; order Caudata; family Salamandridae; genus Lissotriton; species Lissotriton helveticus. The sequence goes on along the minus strand of NC_136070.1, from coordinate 1,061,862,071 downwards.
TTGTGGTAAGAATGACCTGGTAGGGCCCCTTCCAGCGCACGTCTAGGCAGTTCTTCCGGACATGTTTTTTCAGTAAAACCCAATCCCCTGGGCACAGATCATGACACAAGTCTCTGGAAGATGGGACCTCAGCAGCCTGCACCTGGACGGACACAGAATGAATGGCGTCAGACAGTCCCTTGCAGTAATCCAGGATTAGGTCATCTGTAATGTTCAACAAAGCAGTGGTTGGGACAGTTGGAAGTCTCATTGCCCTCCCCATCAGGATCTCATGCGGAGAGAGACCTGTCCTCCTGTCTGGTGTGCTACGCATACTCATGAGTACCAAGGGCAGAGCATCAGGCCAACTTAAGGAAGTCGATGAACATACTTTGGCTATTCGGGACTTCAACGTGCCGTTGATCTGCTCCACGATACCTGAAGCCTCTGGTCGATAGCTACAGTGCAACTTCTGATCAATGTTCAATGCAGAGCAAAGCATTTTCACAACTTCACTGTTAAAATGAGTTCCTCGATCTGATTCCAGGGAGTTTGGCACCCCGTAGCGGGGGATCAACTCTCTAAGCAACAACTTTGCTACTGTGAGTGTATCGCACCTGCGTGTAGGGTATGCTTCGACCCATCTGGAAAATATGCATACAACCACCAGAACATACCTGAGGTGGTTGCTTTTTGGCATTTCAATAAAATCTAATTGCATTCTGTTGAAAGGCCCCCCAGACCTCCCAATGTGACTCATTGTAACTGGTGTTCTTTTCCCTACGTTTAGTTGCTGACATGTGACACATCTCCTACACACTGCTTCTGCTGCAATCCTAAACTTAGGGCAATACCAAGTCTGCCTGAATACCCTCAGCATGGCATCTCTTCCTAGGTGTACTGGACCATGTATCTGTCGTGCCATTGGACTCACTAATTCCTCAGGTAACACTGCTCTTCCATCTGCTGAAACCCAGAAATCCATTTCACTTCTCACACAACCTGCTGTTTCCCATGCCTTTTTCTCAGAATCAGGTGCATTTTCTTGCATGTTTTTCAAATCCTCCCAAGTATCTACTGTTTCTAACATCATGTTTAATTCGGTCTTTTCCTGAGCCCCACCTACTTCCACCTCCGTGAAAGAATATCCTTGCTCCGCACAATAGCGGGCAACTTAATCTGCATATCTATTACCTTGTGACACAAAATCGGTATTTTTGGTGTGGGCTACACATTTGACGATTGCTATTTCAGCTGGACCTTGTAATGCTTCTAACAGTAATCGCACAAATTCTCCATTTCGAATAGGCGAACCAGAGGAGGTCATGTAACCTCTCTGAGACCACTACTGCCCAAAATCATGAACTACACCGAAACCATATTGGCTATCTGTATATATGGTGACTCTAATTTTGTTTCCTGCTATACAGGCACGTGTCAATGCAATGATTTCTGCTACCTGAGCGGAGTGTACTCCTTCCAGGCAAGCGGCTTCCACAACTCCTGTAATGGTGCAAACTGTCACGGTTGTGGCTCCTCAGGATCGGAGAGATGCTCTATAGGGGTCCACCTCCAGACGTTCCTGCACTCTGGTGTCTACACGATACAGAGTACAAGATAGTCAGGCGAGGGAAAAAGTCGGGGCTAAAGAACCCCTGGGAGTCAGGTCCTGAAACAACAAAGAAAAGAACACGTATAAGAACACGCCCTCTCTTACTGTTACAGTAAATGACAGATAACATACAGGAGTGTACCTGAGATGTTTCCAGGAGGCGACCCCTTCCCGTTCCAGCTCCGTCGATGGGGAAAGAACGAAGCTCCAACAATGGTGGAAGAACAACTTCCACGGGAAACGGGAAAAGACTGACTCCCCAGTGCAAACAAAGAAGAAGAAAGTAAACTAAGCCCTCCCAAACAGTATTGGAAAGTAAACGAGTTCCAAGAGGGTGCAAATCCAGCGTCTCTTGACTCTACAGTAAAGGAACCCCACTGCAAAGGAGAGCGCACTCAGCCGAGTGTCCAATATCACAACCCAAGAATGAGTGAGGGTGCAGAGGGGGCAATCCTGCGTCTCCCACACCACTCCAAGAAGAAACTGAGCGGCGATGCCAGCCGGCACCACCGCATGCACTAGGAACTTCCTAAGGCGAACGCGGAGGGGGCAATCCTGCGTCTCACACGTTGCGCCTAGTAAGTGTATCTGGGCAACAATACCAGCCGGTAATGTTCCTCAAACAGGTAATTCTCCGAAGCTCGCGCTGAGGGGGCAATCCTGCGTCTCACGCGCTAACTTCTCCAGGTCAACAGAACCAGCCCGTATCTGCTGCGGCCCCCAGAACTAGGGAAAGACAAGGTTGATGGCAAGAGCGCTGAGGGGGCAATCCAGCGTCTCACACGCCTCACCTAACCCTTAGAAAACAGTAGACAACACCAGCCGGTGTTGTCGATGGATTCCCAAAACAGGTGAGGCAATCCTGCGTCTCCCGTCTCACTCACCGCTCCAAAGTAGGCAGCCCAGCCGGTACCTGCCGCGACAAAATCCGTGGTTCAGCCGAACCACGAGATAGGGTCTTGTTCCACAACCACGGAACAAGTACCAGAACTCCGTCAAAACTCCGCCAAACTCCGCGGGGACAGGGCGTCCGCCTACAGCCCTTCCAGAATGACGAATCACGAGCACCGTTGGTTAGTTCCCATGACGCTTATGCTTTCTCGGGCCCTGCCCACCTCCCTAAGCCTTCTGGGAGATGTAGTTCTATAGTTTAGGCAGGCACCCAGGTCGGATCCTGACAGTACGCCCCCCGTCCCGGTGCCTCCTAGCGCCAGGCTTCCGCGGGTGACGGGCGTAGAAAAGCCGGACCAGCCGCGGAGCATGCACCTCCGCGCTGGGCTCCCAGGAATCGTCCTCCGACCCATACCCCTTCCAAGAGACCAGGAACCACAGTTTCCCCTGTCGGAATCTGGCATCTACAATGCGACGCACCTCGTATTCGATCTGTCCATCTCGCAGGAGAGGAGGTGTCGCCTTACACCTGACTGGACCAGCCGGTTTCAGCAGGCTGCTGTGGAACACCGGATGGATTCTCATGGAAGCCGGCAGTTTAAGCTTGTACGCCACAGGGTTGATTTGGCGAAGAACAGCGTACGGTCCAATGTACCTGGGGTGAAAGATGCTCCGGTAACGAAATCGGATGTTCTTCGTTGATAGCCAAACCCTATCTCCCACCTTGTACTGAGGTCCTTCCTGACGGTGTACGTCAGCCCATTTTTTGTACTTAGTCTTTGCTTGAGCCAAGGTTTTCTGTATTCGCCGGTGCGTGGACAACAGAGCTTTTACATGGGAGGCCACCGAAGGATGGTTCTGGACTTCTCCGGGTATGGTCAAAGGCAAAGTGTTAGCATGAAATCCCGTATTGGCCTTGAACGGGGTCTCTCCTATCGAACCATGCCATGCATTATTATATGATAGTTCCGCCAGCCATAATAAAGAGACCCAGGACTGGTGGGCTTCTTCAGAGTAACATCTTAGGTACTGCTTGAGTGTCTGGTTTAACCGCTCCGTTTGGCCGTCTGACTGCGGGTGGAAGCTGGTGGAAAGGGCGTCTTCCACTCGAAGGGCCTTACACCACATGTGCCAGAAGCGCGCCACGAATTGGGGCCCTCTGTCTGAAATGATCACCCGTGGTATGCCATGAAGACGTACTACATTGGCTAACAGCAGCTGAGCGGTCTGACTGGCCGTTGGCAAGTTCTTACAAGGGATGAAGTGTCCCATCTTGGTCAAACTATCGACCACTACCATGATCGCGTTGAAACCCTGATCCATGGGAAGACCCACTATGAAATCTACGCTGATGGTATGCCAAGGACGCGAAGGGGTTGGAAGTGGCAAAAGTTTCCCTCGACTCATGGTGTGGTCCCCCTTAGCCCTGGCGCAGGTATCGCACTGTTTGATCCACCCCTTGACATCCAAGTGCAGGGTCTCCCACCAGAAGTGACGTTTCATCAGGTGGATTGTTTTGGTGTTCCCCGGATGACCGGCCAACACATCATTGTGACACCAATTAAACGCCTTTATCCGCAAGGCATGAGTAGGCACGTAAAGTTTGCCAGCATGTAATGGAATACCATGTTTTAGTGTTCTCAGCTTGTTTAGACCCACCCATTCCTGCCACTGTTTCAGACTCCGATCACTTCGAACAAGGTCGATGAATTGGTCTGCTTGTACTATGCACACCACCTTCTCAGGGGATATGATGGCTCTCGGGACTTCTGGTGCAGAGACTGCTTCCCCCCCTTGTCGGGATAGCGAATCTGCCTTCTTGTTTTCTGCCCCTGGGCGAAAAGTAACAACAAAATTATACTCCGCGAAGAACAGCATCCACCTCATTTGGCGTTGGGAGAGGTGGCGTGCCGTTTTCATGAATTGTAAGTTCCTATGATCGGAGTATACTGTTATGGGATGTTGCGTTCCCCAGAGATAGTGTCTCCACTCTTGAAAGGCTCTTTTGATGGCCAGCAGTTCTTTCTCTGACACCGTGTAGTTCGTCTCGGCCGCGTTGAGTTTTTTTGACAAGAAAGCTACAGGGTGTAGCTGACCGGTTTCTTTGTCTCTCTGAGACAACACTGCTCCCACCGCCTCATCAGAGGCATCCGCCTCTACAATGAACGGTAGTTCCAACTGCGGGTGTTTTAGGATGGGTGCTGTGCTGAACGCTTTCTTCATGAGTTCGAAGGCTTCTGTAGCTTCGGGGGTCCATCGGAAAACCACACCCTTCCTCAGCAAACGTGTTATAGGTGAGGCCAGCAGAGAAAACTGGGAAATGAATCGCCGATAGTAATTGGCGAAGCCAAGGAAGCATTGTACTTCTCTTACGTTGGTGGGCACCGGCCATGCCCGTACTGCTTCCACCTTTCGCTCCGCCATTCGGAAACCTTTTGGTGTCAGAATGACTCCCAGGAACTCAACTACCTCCACGTCGAACTCACACTTGCTGAGCTTACAAAACAGTCCATTCTCCAACAGCCTCTGTAAGATCAGGATAACATGACTGACGTGTTGTGCCTGAGTTGCCGAGTATACCAGGATGTCGTCGATGTATACCACGACAAAACGGTCTATGTATTCCCTCAGTACATCATTGAGGAAGTACTGGAATGCCGCCGGGGCGTTGCACAACCCGAACGGCATTACCAAGTACTCGAACAACCCATACCGGGTTTTAAAGGCTGTCTTCCATTCATCTCCCTCGCGTATGCGGACCAGGTGGTAAGCACCCCGAAGATCCAACCGGGTATAGATCACTGCGTTCCTCACCTGGTCCAACAATACGGGAATGAGAGGGAGCGGATAGCGATTCCGAACAGTTTGTTTGTTCAACTGGCGGTAGTCAATGCACGTGCGCAACTCACCGTTAGCTTTTGACGTGAAAAACAAAGGGGATGCCGCAGGAGATCGAGATGGTCTGATGAACCCTATCTCCAAAAAATGCTGTATGTATTCCTGCAAGTGTTGGGTCTCAGGTTCCGACAGAGCGTACACTCTGCAGGACGGTATGATGGCTCCTTCTACCAGGTCGATCCGGCAGTCGTATTCCCGATGGGGTGGGAGTACTTCTGCCTTGGCCTCACTGAACACCTCTTTGAACCTCTCGTAAGCCACAGGCAATACGGTGTCTTTTTCTGCTGCCGTGGCTATTTGCCACACCTGTGCCAATGCCACCGTGTGTGCAATTGACGCCTTCATGCAGTCGGCTACACAGGTCTCTGATACGAAGCTCACTGTTTTTTCCCGCCAGTCTATGGATGGGTTGTGTTGTTCCAGCCAAGGGATACCAAGAATGATCTCGTACTGGGGTGCCTCTATAATGTTCAACATAATCCTCTCTTCATGTTTGACAGATTCGTTCTCGAGTATCAACACCACCTCTTCTGTATGTTCTGTGATGGGGCCCGACTTCAACGGAGTGCCGTCAACGGCCAACACTGCCTCGGGCTTGACGTAGGGGACTCGGCCCAATCCTAACCGGCGAACCAATCCCTCATCCACGAAGTTCCCGGTAGCCCCGGAGTCTATCATGCTCCACACGGCATGACATCGATTGTTTTCCTGCAACGCCGTGGATAAAGAGAGGTGAGCAGCAGGCTTTCTATTCGCGGTTGATGCCAAGGTGGTGAGTCTCCATTCCTTGACCTCAGGTTCTCGTCGGGTAGCACCGCTGTCTGCCGGAGTCGCTGTCTCTACTGTGGTTAGGGCCACCTTCTTTCCTGGAAAGAACGGCTGGGATTTCTTTGGTTTGTGGGGGCATTCCCGGACATAATGGCCCTTTTTCCCGCAATACATGCACAATCCCAGCGCACGGCGGTTTTCTCTTTCTGCCTTGGTTAATGGTGCTCGAATGGCTCCCACATCCATGGGTTCTGGGGTACTTTCCCCAGACTTCTGGACAGGTTGGGAGACCTGTCCCATACCACCATATGAACGGTCGTGTCTCTTGCGTTCGCCTCCCCTCTCTCCCAACCTATGATCTAACCGCAGGGTGAGGTTAATTAGATCTACACAGGTGGTAGGTTGGGGATCGATTTGGGCTATCACATCTTTGAGGTCCTCCGAAAGACCCTGGTAGTACAAGGCCATCCGTTTGTCCTCGGGCCACCCAGTTTCGGCCACCAGCCGATTAAAAGTGGTCATGTAAGTGACTAAGTCGTTCTTCCCTTGGCGAAGCTGCAAGAGTTCCCTGTCTGCGCTGAGAGTGGTCGCTCTGCGGGCAAACACTCTCTCGAACTCTTTACAAAACGCAGACCAGTCTGACAGGATGGGATCGTCATTCCTCACATATGGAACTGCCCAATTGGCGGCGTCACCAGATAAATAGGAGATAGCAAAGGCCACCCTAGACAAGTTCGAGGGAAACGAGGCAGGACGGCAAGAAAAGTGAAGAGTAATCTGCGTTAGGAATGCCTGTATTTTCTGGGGATCTCCCGAAAAACGTTCGGGACTGGCCAAAGGGATCGGAGGAGGGACGGTTACCTGAATCGACCGTGCCCCTGATACATCAAACGGATTTCCCTGTTGGCGGTCTAATCTTTCCTTTAAGGCTGCGGTCTCTGCCTTGGACGCTGCCAGTTCCTGCTGTACCAACACCAGGGCCTGAAGCACGTCATCCATGTCAGCCATGATAGAAGACCTTTCCGACCAGGAGGAGTGATATGCCGTGGGCTCGTGATTCTGTCACGGTTGTGGCTCCTCAGGATCGGAGAGATGCTCTATAGGGGTCCACCTCCAGACGTTCCTGCACTCTGGTGTCTACACGATACAGAGTGCAAGATAGTCAGGCGAGGGAAAAAGTCGGGGCTAAAGAACCCCTGGGAGTCAGGTCCTGAAACAACAAAGAAAAGAACACGTATAAGAACACGCCCTCTCTTACTGTTACAGTAAATGACAGATAACATACAGGAGTGTACCTGAGATGTTTCCAGGAGGCGACCCCTTCCCGTTCCAGCTCCGTCGATGGGGAAAGAACGAAGCTCCAACAATGGTGGAAGAACAACTTCCACGGGAAACGGGAAAAGACTGACTCCCCAGTGCAAACAAAGAAGAAGAAAGTAAACTAAGCCCTCCCAAACAGTATTGGAAAGTAAACGAGTTCCAAGAGGGTGCAAATCCAGCGTCTCTTGACTCTACAGTAAAGGAACCCCACTGCAAAGGAGAGCGCACTCAGCCGAGTGTCCAATATCACAACCCAAGAATGAGTGAGGGTGCGGAGGGGGCAATCCTGCGTCTCCCACACCACTCCAAGAAGAAACTGAGCGGCGATGCCAGCCGGCACCACCGCATGCACTAGGAACTTCCTAAGGCGAACGCGGAGGGGGCAATCCTGCGTCTCACACGTTGCGCCTAGTAAGTGTATCTGGGCAACAATACCAGCCGGTAATGTTCCTCAAACAGGTAATTCTCCGAAGCTCGTGCTGAGGGGGCAATCCTACGTTTCACGCGCTAACTTCTCCAGGTCAACAGAACCAGCCGGTATCTGCTGCGGCCCCCAGAACTAGGGAAAGACAAGGTTGATGGCAAGAGCGCTGAGGGGGCAATCCAGCGTCTCACACGCCTCACCTAACCCTTAGAAAACAGTAGACAACACCAGCCGGTGTTGTCGATGGATTCCCAAAACAGGTGAGAAAGCGGAGGGGGCAATCCTGCGTCTCCCGTCTCACTCACCGCTCCAAAGTAGGCAGCCCAGCCGGTACCTGCCGCGACAAAATCCGTGGTTCAGCCGAACCACGAGATAGGGTCTTGTTCCACAACCACGGAACAAGTACCAGAACTCCGTCAAAACTCCGCCAAACTCCGGGGGGACAGGGCGTCCGCCTACAGCCCTTCCAGAATGACGAATCACGAGCACCGTTGGTTAGTTCCCATGACGCTTATGCTTTCTCGGGCCCTGCCCACCTCCCTAAGCCTTCTGGGAGATGTAGTTCTATAGTTTAGGCAGGCACCCAGGTCGGATCCTGACACAAACAGCATAAGCTGCTCTCAACCGACCAGTATCGTCTCTTAAACATGAGCCATCAACAAAGAAAATTTCATCAGGGTCGATCAACGGCTCATCCACGATATCTGGTCTTGGCTTCGTGCATAGTTCAGTCACCTCAAGGCAATCGTGATCTTCACATTCCTCACCTTCTATATCGTTAGGAAGTGGCATCAGAGTAGCAGGATTCAAAACAGAGCACCTCTTAAGGGTCACGTTCTCTGCAGCAAGAATAACTTGCTCGTAGCGCGTGAGCCTGCTGTTGGTCATGTGCTGTGTCTTGGTCCTGGTCATCAACAATTCTACAGAATGCGGTACATACACCACTAACTGGTGTCCCATTACAATATTTTCACACTGCTCAATGCTGACACCTGTTGCGGCTACGGATTTGAGACATCCGGGCAACGCTGCGGCTACTGGATCTAAAGTAGCCGAAAAGTAAGCAACTGGTCTACGGGCATTTCCATGAATTTGCACTAAAACTGACAAAGCACAACCCTCCCTTTCACAGCAGAAAAGTGCAAATGGTTTTTCATAGTCCGGCATTCCCAAAGCCGGAGCACGACACAAGTCTTCTCTCAGCTGGAGGAACGCCATCAAACAATCATTGTCCCATGGTACCGGATCACTCACCTCCTTGTGCGTCAGTTTTTTTAAGGGTTTTGCTTTCAGTGAAAAGTTAGCTCTCCACTGTCGGCAATAACCAACCATTCCTAGGAACATCCTGACTTCTCTCTGTGTCGTAGGCGCGTTCATTTTCATTATCGCCTCTATCCTATCGGGTGACACTTTGCGCTTTCCTTTTTCTATCCGGTGACCTAAGTACTGTACTTCTGTCAGACAGTACTGCAATTTGCTCGGAGATACCTTGTGTCCATTTTCAGCTAAATGGTTCAGCAAGGCAATGGTATCTGTCTTACAAGCCTCTTCTGTTTCTGACGCAACAAGTAGGTCGTCTATGTACTGGACCAGAACCGAGTTCTGGGGCAGTACCAGACTTTCAAGATTTTTCTTCAACAGCTGATTGAATATTGATGGGCTGTCTGTAAACCCTTGGGGGATTCGACACCATGTTAAAACGCGATTTTCCATTTTAAAAGCGAAAAGGTACTGGCTCTCTTCATCCAATGGGATTGAAAAGAAAGCCTGACAAAGATCTATCACTGTGAACCACTCAGCTTGGAATGGTATCTGAAACAATATCACTGATGGATTCGGTACCACTGGACAACATGAAACAACTATGTTGTTAATTTTTCGAAGATCTTGCACTATTCTAAATTTCCCACTAGGTTTCTGCAAACCCATAATCGGGGAGTTGCATGGACTTCTCACGATTTCCTTCAGTATTCCCTGTTGAATCATAGAATCGTTTACGGGTTTTATTCCTGCAATCGTCTCCGGGGTCAGTTTGTACTGGGGCGTTCTTGGATATTCAGCATTTGGTTTAACCATAATCTTCACTGGTTCTACTCCTTTGATCAGTCCTATCTCTTCCCCAGTAAAATCCCATACCTCGGATGACACTGCATCTCGTAAATCCCATGGGAGTTCCTCCACAGTCAGGGTAGGATACAGCTCTATGCATGTTCTCGAATTTACAACTTTGAAGGTAGCATCATCGTCTGTAGTCTGTACCTCTACTCCCTGAGGTGTGCAGTACATAGTGCAGTTCAGTTTGCACAATAAGTCCCTTCCTAACAAACACACAGGACTAGAGTCACATACTACAAACTGATGTTCATCCGTGTAGTTTCCTATTTTCACTGACACTGGTTCCGTCAAAGGGCTAGTCATCCTCTTATTAGCAACTCCTACCACCTGAATCGTTTCCCCCGACATTGGTAGATCTGGAACCACTGCCAATCTCAGAGTTGATCGAGTAGCTCCAGTATCCACCAAGAAGGTTGTAGGACATCCTGCCACTTCTGCCTCCACAAACGGTCCTCGTTGATCCACTTCAAGAACTGCCCCGAGGGTACAGTCCTCCTCTCTACTTACACGTCGTCCCGCCAATGGATCAACGTAGTAACACTCTTCTTTACCTGTGAACAAAGACATTTGTCTATAGACCTTTCCTCCTGTCATAATCTTGGGTGGCTGAGGGAACTGAGCTCGTGGAGCCGAAGTCCCCCCTTTGGCCACATTACTTCTTGACACTGTCACCCTTTGAACTGGAACTTCCTGAACTTCCTCCTCTACTTCTATTTCTCCATTTTCAGGGTTATAGGGACACTCGCGTCTCCAATGTTCCACCTGGTGGCACTTTGTCGTTTTTTTCAATGTAGCAAGATCTATCCTAGGTCTAGGGTTTTCCTCGTTGTTCCTATTCTGACCATTTGATTTCCGTCCCATGGTCCCTGTTCCCTGTTGCTGCTGTCCTCCCTTTGCAGCTGACTGCATCTGCACCACCATCAATTTTTCCTTTAATTTCTTTGCTTTGGACTCTATCTCATCACTGCAGTATCTTGCGTATCTCAAAATCTCATCCAATGGTTTGTTTTGCCAACAAATTAAATGCTGCTGAATCATCAGACAAATATCGGGTCTCAACCCCAAAACAAACTTTGATACAAACTGTCCTATATCTTTGGGGTCCATTACATCCAGTCCACTGTTTTGTTTGAATGCTTTAAGCAATCGCTCATAATACTCGTGAACTGTCTCCTTTGGTTCCTGTCTTGTTCGGTCTATTTTTACCCAGTCTATGTCTTGTGGTGGCACTTTATCCTTCAACCATGTAATCACCCTTTCATATTTTAACATTACACTTTCTGATGGTCCATTAGTACGAGGATCCCTTTCTGGTTCTACAGTTGGCCAATCGACACTAACCTTGCATGCTATCCACAAGTCTCCTGGAACCACAATATCAAACAAGGTGTTCAAATCAATCCACAACACCTTTGAAATCTTGACAAACCTCTCTACCTGCTTGTACCACTCTACAGGGTTCTCTCTTAACTTCGAAAATGAGTTGGTGAATGCAGCCAAATCTCCCCTACTCCAGGGCACATGTACATAATTCCCATTCGCTATTTCTCGCAAAGGGAATGCCTCCATCTGCATTAGTCTTCCCTCCGGAGACATCACATTCGCACTCCACCTAACAGTGCCCTTTTTCGACCACCTCTCTTCCCATTTGTCCAGGTCCCTCCATGCTCTTATTCCCGTGATCAGTTCCCTTATATGTGTTTTTAATCCAGTTGTCCTCCTCTCATCTAAGTCCTGGTCTGAATACTGCAACCTGTGGTTACCCTGTAATGCCTTGGTTCTGGACAAATCTACCATATACTTGTCTGCCAATTCAGACAGTTTCTCATGAGTTGCTCTGGCTTTTCGAGTGATGTTCTTTGCTATAAACAGTAGCTCATCTTGTTCGTACATGTCAATCCTTTCTATCGGCACTGTACCATCTATTATCTCGTCCAGGTCAGATTTTAAACTGGACACGTCGAGTCTTTTGGCTTTTATTACAGCTTTCAATATGCCATCTCTAGATAGTCTATTTACATCTCTCCCATCACAGCTCTGAGTCCTACGTCTAGGCTCAGGCGAGTTATGGGGAGTCCTCCCTTGCTCCCATCTCTCCAGGTCCCATGCAGTTCCATCCTCTCTGGGTGTATGGTGAAACACTCCCCTATTCCCCATAGTTCCACATTTCCCATTTTGCCTGGTTTCTCTAGGCGCATGGTAAGACATTCCGTTATTCCCCATCTCTTCACCATTTGCCGGTGGTCTCTGATCAGTCGGCACATGGCAAGATCCTTCACTGTTCCCTATGCTCCCACGACCCCAGTGCTGTACATTATCACTGGGTGCATGGTGAGTGCACCTAAATCTATCTCTGTACTCTTGGGTCTTTAGTCCTCCCTCATTTTGAGTGAAACGAGATGTCTCCCCACACTCTGTACTTCTGCCTCTTTGCTCCTGCTCATTTCCTCTGTCTATATGACGTATAACTCCTCTACTCTCCTGACTTTTGCCCTCCCACTCTTGACTGCCTTCGCTAGCCCCGCAAGGAGATAAAGTTCCATTGCCTCGACTTCCCCATTCTGCTTCTGCTCTTGACCTGTTGCTCTGTGCTTCTGTCGACGCATCCCATTCTCTCAAGTCAGCCCTCAGCTCTTTGTAAGATTTCGGCCGTGGTCCCCTCAGATCCATCGGTCCTCTCTGACCCCCTTGTTCTGTTTCGGGGCCCACTGCTGAATCCGATGGGGTGCTCCACGTTATTGGTCCTGGCAATTGCCTCCAGGCATTGGTCGTGTTATTCCTTCCTTCTATCCCAACTCTTTCTCTGTCTAGCTGTACCTGTTTTTCCTCTCTCGCTTTCTCTGGGCTATAAATCGACCGTATAGGACCTATGGTAACAGGTACTTGAAGAGCCTCTGGCAATCCATGAGACTCAGCCCTCTCTGTTGCTGGCGTCTTCTGCACCACAAATCTTCCGACTACTCTCTGTACAGGACTATGTTGAAGTGTCCCTTCATCATTGGTAGGTACCCAATCCGCTAAAGGGAGTGGCCTATACCCTTCTATGCCAACCCTGTCTTCTTTTGGGAGCCCCGTACCTTCTGTCTCCATATTGTCCGGAGGTGGTCTATCTATCAACAACCTATTTATGAGGCCGTCCTCCGACTCGCTCTCATCATCCTCTTCCATGGGTTTCTTTCCACCTGTAACCTCTCTCAAGGGGTACAACTTATCTACCTCAATCACCTGTACCCTCCACTTCTTGGCTTCTTCATCCCATTTAGCATCTTGCACTGCCCTTACTGATCGCCTTACCCTTTCTTGGCGTCTGTTCTGACTCCTGTCGTGCGCCGCCCTAATCCACGCATTAAGGGCCTCAAACTGTGTTGGTCTAGGCAAAGGTCTCAGTGAGGACATGACTGCTTTCAACTGATGCAACACCTCTAGTCTAAACGTTCCGTATTTCGGAAAGGTCAATTCCTCATTCCCTTCTGTAATCTTACTCCAAGTCCCAAGCCACAGTATAGTATGCAACCCAACATTCGTTGCCATATAGTGAGCTGGTGTACCCTCCGGCGGCGCCTCTTCCCCGGAATAAGATTCTCTTCTTTTTCTCTTAAAAATCCCTCTCAAACATTTAAAACACTTCATGTTCAAAATCTACTCATTTCTATTTTCTCCGCGTTTGTTTACTTCCTGATGACAATCCACCAATCTCAGCGCGGTTTTCGCTAACTGGCCTATCACTGCGCGGCTCTTCGCTGACGTCACCCCAACCGCCCTATCACAGCGCGGCTATCGCTGACGTCTCTCGTCCCAGCGCGGCTTCACACTGACCGCCCTATCACAGCGCGGCTCTCGCTGACGTCACTCGTCCCCCTTTGCAGCAGTTCCCCTCCTTTTTCCGCTCGTCTCCCGGTCATGCATGCGTCCCATTCATACTCTGAAAAATGATTACTTCCGACCAAGCGATCACCTTTCTCTGACTGTACGTCCACAGTCTAACTGTAATTGTCACCTTAACTGACGAAATGTCTTTCCGTGTACGTCCAGACAATCGCCTTCTCTGATAGGTTACTTGTACACGGTAACTTTCGACCTGCGTCCGTTACCCACACACTCACTCTTGCATTCCCCCTATCTCGGTCCTGCGGGCGATCAATGGTACCTCATGACCCCCTTACTCTGGTCGACAACTACTCTGGATGTTCGATACACCCGAACCACTTAAGCTCTACCCCGAACTTAAGATTTACCAGGTTGCGCGCGCTCACAACCTTCTCACAATCACACTACAGGCATTCAACTCCGCATGACATTACAATACAAATACAACACAAAACACCGCAATCTGTCCACGCATGACCCTTGTTATACTCACTCTCGTCCAATTCTGCTGCTTTTCTCCCGCGCCGTCAGCACCTTCTTCGGCAGGCCACCTCTCGATCTAGGGACCTTGGGGTAAACTTAACCTAGTCTAGATCACCTTCCTCAAGAAGGTAACCATCCTCACTCTGCTACCAACTGTTAACGCGGGATTTCTGGTCTATCGTTATAGATCTAGATCCCAACTCAGGTCGACTGAACCGTTGGTACCTGTCATTGAGTAAAAGGCAATCCACTACCAGGTTAATCAGTTAAAGACTTACTCCACTCTAAAGAACCACTTAAGCTTAAAAGTTTTAAAAGTTTATTACGAAGCCAAACTTAACTGGAGATACAAACATCTCAAAATAAGATTCAAAAGATATACGGGTATCAATACAAACATGAATTTTCTAAATGCTCTTAGTCGGCAGAAGAATATCACCAAAACAAACTCTAGAATTATCAAAGTTACGAGGATAGACACAAGCTGTAGCTTATGAGTCATTTACAGAAAGGAAAGAAATCAGATTAGACTGTCCCTACACTAGACTAAGTGACATCCCTACTTAGCAAGATCTTAACCTAAAAGGGTGTCAGCAGTGGTGACTTCCAAAGAAGATCACGCACCTCCCTTAGTCTTTGTTCCAAAATGATGTCTTGCAGTTCCCTATCTGCCTACCCATCCGCTCTCTTAGGTTCCTCAGATCATCTGCCTTGCCTCCACCCAGGGGTGCTGTCCCTAATACAAAATCACATTTACATTAGAAACGCCCCCAGAGACGCCCCTCACGTGGTGTTGGTCTCCATGCTGGTACTCCTTCTAGGCCCATCGTTAGCGTTGACCTTCTTCCCAGGCTCCTCTCCGGCAAGACGGTACCCCCAGGAAATTCCTGAAGACTCCTCCAGGCCTGTACCAGGCTCTCTTGAACAAAAGTCTATTCATCACTTGCCTGATTAAACCCCCTCGCACCTGCAAAAGACACTTTCTCTGTGGGCCCCAAATTCCGGCCTCCACCATATCTTTAAGTCGTAAACCATGTAACAGGCTCTGCGTCCTGTGCCTAACACGACCTTTCTCTAACGAGCACATGCAGATCAAAAGAAATGACTTTATCTATTCAGGCCTGTTAGGATTCCATGTACGGGCCTGTGCACTTCTACCAAACATTTAATTTCTTTAGTTTAAACAATATTCTAACTTATTACACTCAGTGATTATATGAAACGTCTATAAAACACCTATATTAGTCCTAGGTTCAGAAATACTTGAATCATAATAACATTAAAATCCAGATCATGTGGAAATACATCAGCTTCTTGTACTCTTTGGGAACTGCCATGTGGCCTACACATTTCTACGTTTAGCAGAATTACATTTTCCCTTACAACAGCCACATAACATGAGATTTCAACATCATTCTAACATCTCTGAACACATCTACATTTAGCTTTTCACACTCTATATAAGTATTCTATTCTAATTAAACACTATTATGTACCTTCACTCTATAATTTGACACTCTTATATACTGTTTACTAAACTAATACAACGTGCTTGTAAATATGGTGCACTTCTACAGTTTTCTTAATTTGCGCTCTCTCAAAAGTATACAATAAATCCTAATACGTTATAGTAAATGAAATATGTATGTTTAAAAACAATTACATTGATGTCGATTACAGGATTACTATTTTTAAATTTTATATTTTTGGGTTGAGGCCCTCAAAAGCCCCCTTTTGTAATTGCTCTTAAAAAATATATAAACTACTAATCACTTATTCCCCAATACAAACATATGCGTTGTAAGGACTCGCATGGGAAAGACTTGCATGGTAAAGTGATTGCGATGTAAATAAAAAGTGCTGCAGTTACAGCACTCACTGTAGGAGGAGACAGCAATGGATCTCCCCCTGAGCACCCATTAAGCCGCCAGAGTCATTTGGCTTGCCGCAAGTCATAATCTTTGTGTGCGTGGGATTTCTCCCTTTGAAGCTCATGGTTGTACCCACCAATTTAATGAGGCGGTGAGCGCGAATGCCATCATGCAGAGCCCTTACAAGTAGCTGTTCACTCCTCACTTCAGCTGGCTAGTACTGTTGCTTTATACTCCTGCTCTAGTGGCTGGTGACTGCTTCTTAATTTTAGTGTATTACACACCTTCGTATTTAGGAGGGGAGCACATTTTCTATATTTACCTGACAGGATGTTTGGGATCTTTCAGCACTCTTGTTACTTTTAGTCAGTTGGGTTATGGAGTTTGTTATATGTACAGCAATTCTACGAATGTGAGGTGGACGCAGGTTCTAAAGTTCACAACATAATTTCTGGAGCTTTTCCTTTCTGAAGTCTGGATCTGTGAAGTGCTGTTTTGCATTTTCACTCAATACTTGCCTGTCTATGCACCTACATCAAGAAGGATACCCACCATAATACCCCTGGTGTTTCCCATTTCCCTTTTTTTATTCCTCTATGTTCATTTTGGTTGCATTGAATGTGCTCGTAATAATAACTAACAAGATTGGGTTACCTTTTTATCTCAAGTGACTGTCTTCAGACAACAGAATCCCTTCTCTCAGTTAATTCATTTTATATTAGGGAGACAAGAAACCTTTAGTTATCTATTACCCCCAGCAGTGTTACATTATCTGACTCTATTCTATGTACAATGATATGGATGATGCTACTTCCCAGAAATGTGACCCTCATTCGGGCAAGATTCCAAAGACGTCCTCACTGGGTGAAATGCAGCTAGAGTCAAACAAGAGTCCAAATAAAGATCCTCCCTCACCAGTAAAATCTATCCCAGCCATGATAAATGTGATCATTGAGGAAATGTGTGCCTTCAAACCCTTTATGGAAGAGACCACCAAAACGTTGCAGCATCTTGATGAAAAATGGTCCGCTTTGGAATCACGAGTTTTGCTGGTGGAGCAAAATGCAGACAATCTACAACTTCAGCTTCCTGAATTTCTCTGCTTAAAAAGCACACAGAGGTACTTGAAAATCGAAATCGCGGAAACAACTTTAATATATATGGTCTTCCTGAAAATACAGAGTACTCTAACCCGATCATCTATTTTCAAAGTTTTCTACCAAAACTTCTTGACATGTCTACGACCAATCCTCTCAATATACAAAGAACACACAGACTTTTTCCCAAAGTCTCCACAAAGCCGAGAGGAGTTATACTATTTTTATTGCAATACACGGATCTCTTATAAGTGATGTCTGCGATTAAATCCAAGACGTTAATCCTCTGAGTTGGCTATAGACTATTTTTCTCCTAAGATGTAGTTAAAGCCACTGCAGATCGTCAAAAGCAGTTCCTGGACATGCGTCCTTAATTGAGAGTCATGAACGCTCAATTTGGTTTACTGCACCCCTGTTTGTTCAAGATGACTTACAAGGATAAGACTACTACTTACTAGGAACAAAATTGAGGAGACGTTATGGACACTTCAAGACTTACCTTATTATTAATTTCTTTCTCTCACAGGTGTTCTTATTATATCTATTAAGTTATTTGACTCTCTCATGTCTTACTGTCATTATGTTTTTCTCATAATATAGCAATGTTTTTATTCTACATTATCTTCTTTTATGATGCAGATATTTGTTCTTACTTCTTGTTCACTGTTGGGCCCACTATTATGTGATGTTTTCATCGGATCACTGAAATATTATCGACGGTCACATTATCGACTTGCTAAAATATCGTTGAAAAATTATCGACGACAAAAATATCGACTTTGTATACTTATTACACAAACTACAAAAATATCGAGTCACAAATATCGACTCTTTAGAATATCGAGTACATAAATATCGCCTTAATAAATATCGACTACAAATATATCGTTTTTAATTAAATTACCCCTAACACTACAAAAATATCGACTACTAAAATATAGAGTACAAAAATATCGTTTCAAATAAAATACCGAGTTCTTTTTTGTACCCTTTCATGTCTAAAATACCATATTAATCGTCAATACAAGTCATTGCTCTATACAAAAAACATTTTACATATAATACCTGTTACTTTTATAACATTCCTATTTATCTACATTTACTATACATTCTATTAAATGCGTTCTATCATTTGAAAAATATTCTTTACATTTAACTAACATTTTCATTATTTTTTTTCACTTACACATCTATTTTATTTAACAACTAACCTGCTTTAATGCGGAAATCACCACATACCACCATTCTCACATCAACAAACACACCAATTAACAACAACAAAATTCAAACTAGCCTATACAATGCTTCATTTCATCCTACAACCAATCAAATCAAAGCACACAAAATACACATACTATAAAAGGGATACATGCATTCTACCATTTGTTGCTGCTAACTCTATAGAAAGAAGATGCCAACACTCTGAAGATTTTGTTCCTGAACAAACATCTTTAAAGATCCAGCTCACTAGCTAATTATTCAAGTAAGTTACAGTGCATTATTTAGAAATCTAAATTAGTAGTCTACTATTTTACTTATATCTCCTAACTCTTGCACTTATTTAATTTTTATCTCCTCCTACATTTCTGATAGAAACTACTCCAAATAATTTCCTAATACATGCTCCTATTTCTTCACCTGGAAAATCAGATAGTAAGTATATATTAATGCTCTGTTATACACCAACTGCTGTTTTTAAACACTATTTCACAAGATTCATTCTTTATTTTAAACATTTTATTCACAGATATTCTGAGATTTTCCTATTTCAACACTACAAATGTATAAAACTACACTAATTAAACATGTAAGTATATATGTTTTTGTTAGTAAACACCCAATATTAAAAATGCTATTTTCTAAACAACATATCTTGCATATTACATCTTCCCTACAGATCCTATAAAAACATCCAACATCAACTATACCAAAAGACAAGACTACCCTTGTAAAAAATGTAAGTATACTTGTAATTTGTCTAAAACTTCCGAAATAAACCAAAAGTATGTTCTTAACACCATGTTATTTATTTTATATTTCCTCTACAGATATTCTGAATACATCATACATCTATTCTACCTACAGCAAACAAAACTACTTATTTAGAAGTTTGTATACTTTTAAATATTTCCAATTTCCCAACGGTTCCAAATATTATTTATAATATTTTACATTTATTTATTCTATCTTCTCTACAGATCTGAACTTTACTACCTTGATGTACTCCACCAAATACTACAACTCAACTATTTAAACAAGTAAGTATATGTAATGTTTACATCAAATGTACTACTAAGCAAAATAGAAAACTGCTTTTTCCTAGGAAAAACGTTTGTTATGTGTAAACATTAACTTAGCATTTCTATATTTTCATACCAACAGTAAATAAAGAAATACATACAAGAAAATCCTTCAAAAGACAGTTCTGCATTTGTGATTACTACTTTTAGTAACTGTAAGTATAAATACATCATTAATTATGTTTGCACCACAAAGTGAAATATATCTTTTTTGATTTTCTTTCTTTCTACTCTTTCCTAGAACAAGTAAAACAAAATGACAGAAGGTGCAGAATTTGTTATGTCACAGAAAAATAAATTACTGTTATGTTATATGGGTTATGTTTATAATCAGGAAAGACAAAGTGGTAGAAAAGTTTTCTGGAAATGTACCAAATATTACTCAAACAAATGTTATGGAAGGGCTACTACTGAGGAAAGTAATGTGTTATTTACCAGGGAACACAATCATCCCCCCAATGTCACAGAAATTGAAATAAGAGATGCTTTAGAAAGTAGAAAAACTGCTAGCACACAAAGTGATAAACCAACAACTCAAATCCTTAAAGAAGAACTGTTAAAAGTCCCAGCCCATGCTTCAGGTCAACTACCCTCTATTGACTCCCTTAAACGCACAATTGCATACACTAAAAGACTCACTACCACAACCCAACCCAACCCTACTACTTTTGAGGAAATTATTATTTCACCAGAAATGTGCATCACACACAATAAAGACAAATTTATCCTTTTTGACAATGAAAGCAGTACAAACAGAATCATAATGTTTGCAACTGCAAGTAATTTAAGAAAAATCCAACAGTGTCCCCAATGGATGATGGATGGAACATTTAAACCATGCCCAAAACCTTTTTATCAACTATATTCCATCCACGGTTTATACCATAACTATAACATCCCTTTCATTTACTGTTTGCTACCTAACAAACAGCAAAACACTTATACAGAAATATTAAATGTTCTCAAAAATGAAATCAATAATTATTTTCCACAAAAAAGAATTATTGATTTCGAATTAGCTATGATTAATAGCATTTTGAAAACATTTCCCCACACAGCAATCCAGGGTTGCTACTTTCATTTCAATCAGAGCATATGGAGACATCTCCAGAAATCAACTTTAAGTATTCTATACTCAACAGATAGCACCTTTGCCTATCAAATAAAAAAATTGATAGCACTGGCCTACGTTCCTGTTACCGATGTAGCGGAACACTATAATTTATTAATTGACAGCACATATTACAAGAGGAATGAAGATAAACTAACCCCATTACTGGACTATTTCGAAGATACTTGGGTGGGAAGGTTGCACAGATCTGGACATCGACGCCAACCCAAATTCCAAATCCCTTGGTGGAATGTCTATCTTAGTACTTTAAACCAAGAGGCTAAAACAAACAACAGTGTAGAAGGGTGGCATAATGCTTTCCAAGCTACCACAAGCAGAGCCAAACCCACATTCCATAACCTACTAGAAGCTTTGAAAAAAGAACAAAGCTATCAAGAACTAAGAATGGAACAATCTGTGACCCAAATTGGTCCAAAACTAACAAAACAAACTAAACAAATGTTCCGACTACTGCAAAGTCAAGTCACACTATATCCTACAACTAGAGGATTAGAATACCTGTCAATAATAGCTAAAAGCCTACTATAAAAATGTCTACAAAATATACTAATGTCTTCTTACAATAATGGTAAATATAAAAATCATAAACATTTCTAAACAATTATAAATAATACATATTTGTTTAAGAAACTTATCAAAATTTGGGACATTATTTCTGAACAAATATGCAATATTTATAATTACATCACACATACATATTACATAAAGATCGACATTTCCCACCCAATAAAAAAAGTACTTTAAATACTTACAATTTTTGTAGATGAAAAAGACGTAATGAAGCAAAATACAATCCATACAATCCATTGCAATGTAGGACAATTCCATTATGGGAAACCCTCAAAAACCCGAAAATTATGTAAAAATGAAACAAACGCTCCAGGAAATCCCGAAAACAGTAGTGTGGATACTTTAGTATTTAAAGTGATATACACACAACTTTTAAAAAACGGTCACGCATATCAATGTATCAATCCAATACGAAACCCTCCAAAAACCCGAAAAATGTTTAAAAAATTTAAAATCCGCTCCTGGCAAACACGAAAAATAGGAGATACATGTCAAAATATAACCATAATAAGTCATACATTAGTTTCTCCGTAAAAAAACACGCTTCCTTCCATGTAGTTTTCATGCGAGGAACCGGAACCTGTAAAAAAACATACATAACGAAACCCACCCACAAATAGCCCATAACATTTGTAAATACACTCACAATTAACATTAACCATGTAAGAAGACATTTCCTAACACTTAAAATAACACTAGAACTAAACATACACGACGCATCTATAACGACGACATTTCACCTAAACGCTACATAAACAATTCATACATACACACAAAAACACTACACAGTTCGAATACCCCCTCAAACATTACCACTCAGTTATAAATTGTATGTAAAATTAACCTTACCTCTCTCCACGCAAAGCAACTCCCAACCGCGAGCTTTTCCAGTCCTGAATGAAGCGCAATAACCTTACGCGGTAAACAAGTAGTCCCCTTAAACCATTTTTGAAAAGGTATCATAGAAAATACAATGTTATAGTAAAAAAATATAATACATACACATTGTTATTTTAAAAAATTAATACACTAGACTCATTATAATTTAAACTGTTTAAAAAATATAAATATATTTAATATTAATTAATATATAGTAATTATTATATATTAATAATATTAAAAAATTATGTAACACTTGAAATAATATATGTAAATAATTTCTTATTGTGTACATTTATTGGAATAACGTTGTGTTTGTTTATAACTAAACATTATAATTGTTTATGGTAATAATTAATAATAATAAATAATATAACTTATTTATTGTTATTAATAAAAATGTTATAACCATTTAATATATAAACAATGCCCTGAAATAATGTATATTTATTTCTCTGAATGTATGTTTTTCAGAAAATAAGAGATAAATGATTATGTGTAGTAAATAATAATAATAATAATAAATATATTTGTTATTATTTTTATTAATTATTAAAAAATGTTTTATTATAATTCCTAAGTATTATAAAAGTATATAATTGCAAAAATAATCTTTTGCCAATACCAGATATTATTATTAAACATATTCTTCCCCTATACAGTTATAAAGTTTACAACATAATATATTTATATGTTTCATTTAAAAACAACATTGTCTGAAATATGTACCAAAAAATATCTTAATTTGTATTTCCATATCTTGAGCAAATATAATAATTGTCATGTTACTTTATAAAAATGTAAATTTAACAAATAAATATTTAATAATATTAATATATAATATTAACATTATTAAATATAAATGGAAGAAGCTGGAAAAAAACTGGTTTTTTATTTATTTCAATATAAATACTTGTTACTCAAAGTTAATGATGATAAATATGTTTATTTACAGAAAAAATGTTGTTAAATAATTTTGTGTGATAATTTACAACATGTACATAAATGATAATGTGTTATTCTGCAAATACTACATTTCAAAAAAATGTTATGTTCTTTTTGATTGTGATTGTATTGTAGTACACATAAAAAAATTAAAAAATTTTAATAAAGTTTTGTGAAAAAAACTATTTTGCATTATTTTGTAATATAATAACACGGTAATGTACAATTATATGCAAATGTGCTGGACACTGACCAATTAATATTTACTATTGCTACTCCAGTCAAGCTAATATCAGGGAAGGTGCTGGATAGAGACCAATGATTAATTACTATTCCAACTCCAGTCTAGCTAATATCAGGGAAGGTGCTGGACTCAGAAAAAAATTATATTCCTATTCCAACTCCAGTGTAGGTAATATGAGGGAAGGTGCTGGACACAGAACAATTATTAATTACTATTCCTACTCCAGTCAAGCTAATATCAAGGAAGGTGCTGGACACTGACCAATTAATAATAGCTATTCCTACTCCAGTCAAACACATATCAGGAAAGGTGCTGGACACTGACCATGTATACATTAGAATTGGTACTTTAGTATAATGTTATTGTATAAAATTTTGTCAAATAATTATATGTTTTTTTATTAAATTTATTTACATTTACTTTTATTATATTTTTTGCAGAGTAGTACTAAATTTATTTATTTGCAGAAAAATGTGCAACTTTTTTTCACTAAAATGTATTCAATTATTTTTAATATTTATATTATTTTTTTGCACACTTTATATTCCTAATACTAATATTATGTTGAATGTATGAAATAATATCGACAGACCAAATATCTACATACAAAAATATCGACACAAAAATTTCTAAATCAAAAATATCGGAGTCATATCTTCATAAAGGTAAGTATAAAAAAATAAAAAAAATAATATCGTAGTACAAAAATTTAGATTTTAAAAATATCGTATTTTTAAAAGTATTATTAATAATATAAAAATATTTGTAAAATACATAAAATTTTACAAATATTAAATAAAAACATTAAAACATATTTAAAAAATTAAAACTAATACATATACATTTAAAATAAATTAAAAACATAATAATTTAATTTAATTTTTTATTTTTTATTTCATTTCATTGATTTAATATAAATTTATGCTATATTTACCCTGTACGCCTGTACCCCAAAAACCCAATACTGACCCTGAACCCTAAAAATATCCCTGTACCCCAAAAACCCAAAACTGACCCTGAACCCTTAAAATACCCCTTTATCCAAAAACCCAAAACTGACCCTGAACTCTAAAAATACCCCTTTACCCAAAAACACAAAACTGACCCTGAACCCTAAAAATACCCCTTTACCCAAAAACTGAAAACTGACCCTGAACCCAAAAAATACCCCTTTACCCAAGAACTGAAAACTGACCCTGAACCCTAAAAATACCCCTTTACCCAAAAAATGAAAACTGACCCTCAACCCAAAAATATACCCCTTTACCCAAGAACTGAAAACTGACCCTGAACCCTAAAAATACCCCTTTACCCAAGAACTGAAAACTGACCCTGAACCCTAAAAATACCCCTTTACCCAAAAACTGAAAACTGACCCTGAACCCAAAAATATACCCCTTTACCCAAGAACTGAAAACTGACCCTGAACAATAAAAATACCACTTTACCCAAGAACTTAAAACTGACCCTCAACCCTAAAAAATACCCCTTTACCCAAAAAACGAAAACTGACCCTGAACCCAAAAAATACCCCTTTACCCAAAAACTGAAAACTTACCCTGAACCCTATAAATACCCCTTTACCCAAAAACTGAAAACTGACCCTGAACCCAAAAATATACCCCTTTACCCAAGAACTGAAAACTGACCCTGAAACCTAAAAATACCCCTTTACCCAAGAACTTAAAACTGACCCTGAACCCTAAAAAATTACCCCTTTACCCAAAAACCCAAAACTTACCCAGAACCCTAAAAATACCCCTTTACCTAAAGACTAAAAATGACCCTGAACACTACAAAAAATACCCCTTTACCCAAAACCCCAAAACTGACCCTGAACCCTAAAAATACCCCTTTACCCAAAAACCCAAAACTGACCCTGAACCCTAAAAATACTCCTTTACCCAAAATTAATAAATATTATTTAATTACCAATTAATTATTAATTAACAAAAACAAATAAGTTAATATATTAGCACATTAGCTGTAATTAATTTAATGTAATAATTAATATTATATTTTCACAATTAATTAATTAACAATAACAAAATATTATATAAAAATAAATTACTCTAATTAATGTAATTAACTAATTAATATTAATTAATTACCAATTAATTACTAATAAAAAATATGTACAAAATTATAATAATTAATTAACTAATTAATATTAATTATGTACCAAATAATTAATAATTAAAAATAATTACAAACATATATTAATTAATTATTTATTTTAAATTACTCCCCACCCTTATCCCCTAATAACCCAACATCCCGCTCCTAAACATTAACTACATTTTATAACAATAACAAAGAAGTTAATATATTAGCACATTAGCTGTAATTAATTTAATGTAATAATTAATAAAAAAAAATCCCAATTAATTAATTAACATTAACAAAATATTATATATAAAAAAATTACTATAATTAATGTAATTAACTAATTAATATTTATTAATTACCAATTAATTACTAATAAAAAATATGTAGAAAATTATATTAATTAATTAACTAATAATATTAATTATTTATAATTAATTAATAATTAAAAATATTTACAAACATATATTAATTAATTATTTATTTTAAATTACTCCCCACCCTTATCCCCTATTAACCCAACATCCCGCTCCTAAACATTAACTACAATATATATCACTATTAATAAATGTTTCTTTTTCTTTTTTACCTTTTTTCTACATATTATCGATATTTTGTACTTTGACTATTTATCGATATTTTGTCTTGTCGATTTTTTTGAGTCGATATTTTTGTACTCGATATTTTTTTATCATTATTTTAATCGATATTTTTCACAACGATATTTTTGTTATCGATATTTTATTATTGTCGATATTTTTAACTCGATATTTTGTCCATTCGATATTGTGGAGTCGATATTATGTCTAGTTACCGTTTTCATCCAAGTCAAGACTGCCCTGCTGTCCTGAGGAGTTTCAGATGTTGTCGCCATTGTCTTCTGGTGTTGCCACCCTCCCTTTTGTTCTCTCTGTATTTAGAAATGCTCTTCAGTCATCACTTATATGTCTTGTACTCTCTCTATGTTCTTTGACTTTTTCCTTCCTTGCTCATGAGTCTTTCAGTAGTTATTTTTTGTCCTCTTTTCTTCCTCTTACCTCTTTTCACTACACCTTTCACCGTTCCCTGTTTTAATAAACCTGATTTATATTTTTCCTTATATTGGATTCAGTTTTATGCAAATTTTGGTACTGTAGACATGTTAAATGTGCATGCCTTAGCTTTGGTATTCAATTCTGAGTTACTACATGGAAGACCAAGGGGCCGATTCCGATCCGGTAAAAAGCGCTCCGAATTGCAGTTCGGAGCGTTTTTCCCCGTACGAATCGCACCCGTAGGCGTCCCCGTACGATTCAGCAAGTACGATCACAAATTTATGCGTGACTCCGTACGACTCGTAAAAAACACCGTACAAATCGAAAATCCATACGATTTGCAGTCGGCTGACGCACCACGCAGCGTCCGTACGTAAATAGACCGCGCCTTCCGACCCAGGAAGTACGATCCGTGTCGAACACACACCGTACGGCTCTTTTGCTATGAGAGCTCTAAACTACCGTAAACCCACACTCCGGCAAACCCGGCACCCGGTACACGACAAGCAAGACATGAACGCCATCGTCCGTGTCATCCCTATCCTGTACGCCCACCACCTCGTATATAGAAACCGACGACGGCGCAGAAGGTGAGTACAACGAACTCCAACATACCTGTACGTGTTGCCACTCGGGCACATCTCCATTGCACGACTGTCATGTCTGGGTACGTTGCACCACACACTCCGCACATCACTAGTGTAATACGGATAGAGGCCGCACCAACGTCATTGACCACGGGGTACGTTACGTCACCGCACATCACTAGTGTAATACGGAGACGTACCGCACCTACGTCATCGACCACGGGGTACGGAACGTCACCGCACATCACTAGTGCAATACGGAGACGTACCGCACCTACGTCATCGACTTCGGGGTACGGTACGTCACCGCACTCCACCAGTGTTATACGTGCCGCATGTACGTCATCCAGCCCGGGGTACGGTACGTCACCGCACAACACCAGTGGAAAACGGAGACGTACCGCACCTACGTCATCGACTTCGGGGTACGGTACGTCACCGCACTCCACCAGTGTCATACGTGCCGCATGTACGTCATCCAGCCCGGGGTACGGTACGTCACCGCACAACACCAGTGTAAAACGTAGACGTACCGCACCTACGTCATCGACTTCGGGGTACGGTACGTCAGCGCACTCCACCAGTGTTATACGTGCCGCATGTACGTCATCCAGCCCGGGGTATGGTACGTCACCGCACAACACCAGTGGAAAACGGAGACGTACCGCACCTACGTCATCGACTTCGGGGTACGGTACGTCACCGCACTCCACCAGTGTCATACGTGCCGCATGTACGTCATCCAGCCCGGGGTACGGTACGTCACCGCACAACACCAGTGTAAAACGTAGACGTACCGCACCTACGTCATCGACTTCGGGGTACGGTACGTCAGCGCACTCCACCAGTGTTATACGTGCCGCATGTACGTCATCCAGCCCGGGGTACGGTACGTCACCGCACATCACCAGTGGAAAACGGAGACGTACCGCACCTACGTCATCGACTTCGGGGTACGGTACGTCACCGCACTCCACCAGTGTCATACGTGCCGCATGTACGTCATCCAGCCCGGGGTACGGTACGTCACCGCACAACACCAGTGTAAAACGGAGACGTACCGCACCTACGTCATCGACTTCGGGGTACGGTACGTCAGCGCACTCCACCAGTGTTATACTGTTGTGTATTTCTATAGGTTCTGAATCGATCCCCCTATTCCTGACCCTATTCTGGTTAAACTACCTAGCTAGTCAACTAACAGTCAGCCCATGAGGCAAGAAATCCCCCATGATGCAGATACCGTTATCTGACGCAGTCACACTACGGCACAGGAACGTGTTATCTGATTAGGTCATAACGCTTGAGATCTAATTAGACAAGCGACATTCCTCCAGCCCCTGATAAGGCATACGACGTTCTCATAACAAATCAAACCTATGACAACCTGGATAATCCGTGCGGCCATTGTTTTGATTTCACAGAGAACTTTAGTAAAGAATGTGCTAACGAGCAAGTCGTATGACATCTTTATTGACGTACCTATGTCCATCCTTACGTCAATCCCGGCACCTTTAAGGTATAAATATTGCCGACCTTGCCCTATGCAAACACACGCGTGGTGACAAGACGGAGCAGCCATACTTGCCGAAGCCGAGAGCAGAAGCAGACCCCGCAGGCAGCAGCCCCGCCTTCCTGACGCGCTGAGAGACGCGCTGCTATCTCAAGCCGAGAGACCCAGCACCGGCGCTTCCGGGTAGCCCTCGCAGGCAGCCTGGAATATCGAGAGCAGAGAAAGAGATACCATTCCTCACTCATCCTAAATTCCAGGTACAGAACTGAATAACCCCTCCTAGAGAATTCTTTAGTTATTCACTTGGCAAAAACAAACTTAACTTAAACTGTAACTTTCTATTCCCGCCCACGTATTAGACTTAGGTCAGGTACACGGGGTAGGCGTATTTAGAAACACCAGTTGAGTACGTTTAGTCAAATGTATATGTGTATGTAAATATATTTTAATCATTTTAAACATCATATGGCTCAGAAACCATTTCAATGTTTTTACAGTATTATTTTATACTATTGCTTTTAATGTATGCACTTTACTTAACTATAAGTATTGCAATAATATCGATCCATTTCTCTTGTACGAGAAAAGAGACTGATCAATAAATAACATCTTTTATTGAACACGCCCGTCTCTTCCTTTTTCTCTACATTCTGATGAGACTAAGAATGCACGTACTGACTGAGTAAAATAATTGCCTTGTGCTCACACGACTCTGGAGATTGACTCTTGATTAGGGGAGAGCAAAGTTGTCATGTTCTATGGTTGTCAGAAACTAAATCCCTTCTTGTCTAATCAGGGGAGTTAATTCCTTCCTTGAACATTCGAGAAAGTTTCTAGCGAACTCTGAGCTTAGCTGGCAAACCCAAAAATTAAGTCTAGTATCGACAGTAGTAGACCTAGTTAACGTCTGGCCTAGGCCTTTACTGCTGTAGGTACTATTCCAATGCGTAGAGCCTATTGGGAAAATAGGAGCTACACTACATGGCGCCCAACGCGTTTGGAAAGGGCGATAAAACTAACGTAGGACATTTAGAGTAACTCAGTCGTGCTTTCTCACTCAGACCCCTTTTCCCAAATACTCCAAAGACGTCTGGAGTGGGTGAAAGGTTATAATATCCTCCAAAACCTCGCAGGAGGGAACTCCTATGTATGGTTCTTGGTCTAGTCAACGTTGAAGGATAAAACAGTTCCAAAATATTGTGCATCTAATCTCTGTTTCCATAAAGAAACCTGATCTACAAATAAACATAATACCATCCTGTCAGCAAAATGGACAGCGATGAAGAACGAGAGGTTACTAGATTAGCTACTGAAATAGCAGATGCTGATGCTACCATGCAAGCAGCAGACGCGGATATAATACTCATTCCGGTCGCCAAAAGGAGATCTATAACCTTAAAACTTATAGAAAATGGACTGACACCTAGAGGTGGCACAGTCATATTCGTAATCGAGGCACACGAATATCGGCAGACAGAGGTATACTATACATGGATACATTTTCCAGCAGCTAATACTATAACAAAGTACTTCAACTATTACAAAGTAGAGGAACCTCCTAATGAGTACACTCCTTTCGAGGAGGTGGAAGTACCACTCAAATTCCAAGAGCATTTGCTCTTATTTGATGGCGCCCTAAAACATAATAATCACATTACAAGGCTCGGTCCTTTAGGAAGACCAGGAGCAACGTGGCCGGTCCTAGCCGGATACACACCATATCCAGACATCGAAAGAATGCCTGCAGCAGAGCTGCTAATACAGCTAAAACAACTACTAAAAATTCACAGACAATTAGTTCAGTATGTAATGCGGACTTCAACAATTCAGCCAGCGATTAAACTTCCACAGCTGACCCCTCACCAGGGGAACACAAATAAAATTACACCACAGAACATCCAATCCTGCCTAGGTAAAGTTCCAGCTAAACGGGAACAAATACCATTCTGGTTGGCACAGAAAATTACCCAAATAGAGGCGGTGTTTCCTGACACCACCCCATTAGAAAAACACAGAATTCTGACTATATGTCTCCCAATGGGAATCGCAAAACACATTGAGGACTGTGACACTTGGGGTACAGTCTTTGCTTCCATCTACACAAAAACGCACGGTGTTCCATCCATTTCGGTAATACCAGATGTGCTAAAACAAATTCAAGATGAATACGGTCCAGAACCTGCTTTAACTCTTGGTATGAAATTACTAAAAGACTTCAAGCAGGTCTCGGCTATATTACTAGCCAACATAAAGGGTGAAGCAGCAAACGTGGCGATCCGCCAGAGGTTAAAAGAGACAGATATAGCAGACCAACCAGCTGAAATTGCCAGAATCATAGAAAAATCCTATGAAGAACTAGGCAGAGATAGTCTAGGTGGAATACCAGTAAAACCGCAACTGACTACAAGTCCAGAAAAAATATTTTTTAATAATAATAATTCACCAAAAAAGAACTGGGATGGAAACAAACAATCCAATCCTAAAGAAAAGAAATTCCAGTCCAGAGGAAGGTCTCCTAGGCGAAGAGAGAAATCTCCAAACCCGAGACAAAGGTCACCCCAGAGTGAACCCTCTGGGAATAGATATAACCTTAGAAATAGGGATAATATTAAAAAACCTGATAGATATCAAGACATTGATACACGTCCCTCTCAATCTTTTCAGACTTCCTCGCAGAAATCGGAAAGAAGAGGACGATCAGAAGAGCACGCCAAGTCCAAAGACAAGGAACCTGCTCAACTGAAAAAGAAATTACAATTTCCAAAAAAGAAGGTAGCCAGTATCAAGGTAGTTAACAATGCCGAGAATACTGAGGACACAACTGAAAAACGGAGAATGGGCTCAGACAATGCTAGACAGCGCAGCAGAGGTGAGCATAGCTCGCAAAGTCCTTATGAATCATCTGGAGACAGTGGACACGAATGAATATCTTCAAGTGGAAACTGCAGATACCAGAGTTAGCAAGCCCCACAAAATATACGAGATAACATTACGTATAGAGGGAGATAAGACTAGGAAAATAAGGGGACTATTTTGGGATAACCTATCCAAAGGCTATGACATCCTTCTAGCTGAAAAAGACTGGCCACCAGAGTTTGTCAGGGAGTGCCCTCATGGCGAAGAAGTAATTATGCCTGCCTTCTCGAATCAAATACCGATTCATAAAAAATATACACTTGCTAGAAAGTGGGCAGTGGCCTTAGCACCTGCTTTATATAAAAATCATGTAGGATGGGATGAGGATTCTCCTCCTCACAAAATCCAGTTAAAATCACAACCTACTGCACAAAGGCAGTACCCAATTAAGCAAGAAGCTAAAAAACAAGTAAATGAAATACTAGATCAACTGGAATACCAGGGGGTGATTGAAACTTGCACCTCACAAATGAACAATCCTTTGTTTCCGGTCTCCAAACCAGACAATTCGTACCGTCTAGTTTTGGATTACCGACACCTTAACACATGTTGCAAAACTTTTGCAGTGCAAAACTCACACAGTGCTGCACTAATGAATAACATAGTGCGCAAAAAATACAAAACAACCTTGGACATCTCCAACGGATTCTTTTGTCAAAACATAGCACCAGAGAGCAGATATTTAACTGCATTCTCAGTAAATGGCACTCAAAAACAATTCTGTCGGTTAGCCCAGGGGTACAAGAATAGCCCGGGGGTATTCTCAGCGAGAGTAACAGAATTACTACAACAATATGATGATGAAGCATTATCTTATGTCGATGACATTTACTTAACAGATGATGACTTGGATACTCACTTGAAAAGAGTGAACACCATAATACTTGGTTTCGCTGCAGAGGGTTACAAATTCAACTTCAAAAAATCCAGAATTGCCCATCTGAAAATCCAGTACGGAGGATATGAATTATCAAGTATTGCCTGGTTGACAGTCTTTTAAGAACTAGAAGAATTAAAAAATCTAAAATATGAAAAGACGTATCCTCTGCCAATCGACATTCTGCCTCTACGACATTACGCCTGTGTAATCTATACAGACGGACATGCTCAACCCTCCGTTTGGGGAGAACATGCATACAATCCCACATGTGAGATTACAAAAGAAGTGTGGCACGGAGGTAAACTAAGACCTCTATTAACAAAATCACACTCAGTAGAAACTAATTCAGAACTACAAACTGAAATATTAGCTTTGAAAATGGCGCTAGATAATGCGGATCGCGAATTCCCGACACTTATAGTGTCAGATTCATATTTCTGCGTCAAAGCATATAACAAGGATTTGCAGACCTGGATTCAGAACGGTTACAAAGATGACACGGATGCACCAATAAAGCAGAGACTGCTCTGGGAACAGGTAGCTCTTTTGAAAAAAGAACTACCAAAGACTCACGTGACACACTCACTGAGTCACCAGCGTGATGGCGTTCACGTTGTAGGGAATTCATTGGCTGAAACAGCCGCAGCGGCAGCCAGTAAACCGGCTCCCGTAGATCGGAAAAAGCGTACATTAAAATACATTGACGGCGAAACATTGCTGGCGGTGAAAACGTCATCAAAAGGCGACTGCTCAGCGTTACCGATCAACTATCCACTCAATTACACATACATCATAGATGCAAACTCCATTCCTTTTGCTCGAATCCCTGGAGTGGGGGATAGAGTGATTCCAAACATGGACAGGAGAAACTTGTTAATCGCAGACGCACACATGGGCGAGGGTCTCAGACACCATAAATTAAAAGATTCTCTGGAAGAATTACAATCACGGTACTGGTGGCCAGGCATGAGCCTGCACTACACCATGTTTGTAAAAAACTGCCCAAACTGCAACAGAGATCGCAGTGGGGAGAGAAGCAGTTTAATACCTCGTCGTAGCAAGGCGGATAATATTACCAACTAAAAGAATGGCTTGCGATTAACATATACAGGCTAGTTTCCACTTATAATGTAGATCCACAGCACTCGGCTGACGTCCGGACTGTTATACAAGATTTGCGAGTCTAAATGGCATATACGCTAAGAGCATGCTACGTTCGACCATTTTTTTCTTTTTCTCAGGCAATCCAGCCTGGGGGGGGGAAAGAATGGCCAAATGAGCACAGCCCAGCGGGAATCTTCTCACTTCCTTCCTGAGGGTATGGGATGGTGTAAAGAAAAAACCAAGACAGAAAGCAATCTATAATAGAAAGGATATTAGGTTCGGGAGCTGGGTGGGTCAAACATCTAATAAGTGTCCAACGTAGTCTAAATAACTTGCCAAGAAATTCTCTGAAGGGATTCAGTCCGTACGAATTATTATTCGGAACTAGGAGGTTGATCTCTGACCTTGATAGTCAGACTTCAGTGGTAACAGAAAAAAGCTTTGATGTCAAAGACCGTTTGGCTATTTTGCAGGACTTAAACAAAACAAGAAAAGACCTGAGCAACATACAGTTGAAACAACAGCCAACGACCACTGAAGATTCACCACCTGTCCCAGCAAGACCTGTCTGGATTCCAAAAGTCGGGGATCTAGTCAGGGAGAAGATCGCGGTAAAGAAGGAATTTGGGCCTTCTTACAGAAAAGCAGTTCCTGTCTTGTCTGTCAACGGGACAAGATCAGTTGTACTACCGCCACTTGCTGGAAAAAAGGAGAACCGAGTTGTATCCATCGACCTGGTAAAACCACAACATGTGGCCGATAACAAACAGTAGGCCAAGTGGACTCCCAATAAGTAGCAGAACACCAAGGTTTGCTACCAGTACAGAGGTTCTATCAAAAAGGCTCATCACATTCGAAACGCCTACAGAAGAACAACAAGGACTATGCAACAATGCAATAGAACTAAGACC
The DNA here is from genome assembly GCF_964261635.1 of Lissotriton helveticus. NCBI lineage: Eukaryota > Metazoa > Chordata > Amphibia > Caudata > Salamandridae > Lissotriton > Lissotriton helveticus. The sequence goes on along the minus strand of NC_136070.1, from coordinate 1,061,827,625 downwards.
TCTGAAAACCCAGATAAAAACATTTAGCAGAGACACACCAATCTATACTGAAGTACCAAGTGAAAATGCAAGAAACTAAAATCCTGAACCAATTGGAACAATTGATAGAACTGCATCTGGTTATTTCATCAACTTCGATGATTCCTCTGACGGCTTCAATGAACAAAAGACACAGCCATCACCAAAATCCTTTAAAGACAAAGCAAAGGAACTTTTGAAACAACTAAAAGAAACATATCTGATTTCTCCATGGATTGAATTTTGGGTGGGTTTTGGTGCATTTATCCTCATACTTTGGCTCATCATGGTATTTACCTTGGGACGCTTCATTGAGGGAAAATATGCTAAAATGGACACAGCAAGTCAGAACATCAACTTGGTCCTCAAACCACACACATCTTCACACGTCGAGAAACGAGAACTTTCTTCAGAACTTTCTTCAGCCAACTTCACAGCAATTCCAATACCTGGTGGGGTAGCCTGGGACAACACTGACTATGAAATTTATGGTCCGGTCGAGATCCTGAAATATCCACACCAAATCAAGATCTCCTTGAGTGACTTTGCAAAACCAAACTCATTTGCTGATGATTGGGACTTTGAAAGTATTAACAATATGATGTCTGACTTAGTAATGTCTGCTAAATTTACAAAACATGATTATTTGCAGGGTTCTACAAATTATGACAGCATGTACTGCTATAACCATTATGGTAACCATTTCTTGCATAAATCTGCACAACCTAGAAATGTTTTAAATTTTAATCAATGGGAACATTGTGCTACACCTCCAAAAGGGAGCTCAAGAACCGTGTATGGCAAATATTCATATTTTTCAGGTTTTAACACAAGTAATGCGGAAACATTTTATTTTAAATTGTCAAACAAGACAGGGACCAAAACCATGATAACCAACACAAAATTGATTTATTCTGACTCATTCTTTGAAAAAATGAATACTTTTGGATTCGATTATTGGGACAAAAATGTTGATTTGAAAAGTGTTTGGGGGACGAAAGAATGGCAAGTACAGGGTTTAGAAGCTTTGTTTAGAGCCTGCATGATCCCAGAACAAATGATATTTTTAAATGACACTGTTCAACAAACTACCTGTCTTGGCTTAGCCAAAATCAAAGATTTAAATAACCTGTCTATTCCAAAGCCAACAATGTTTAGCAATAACTCTGATACAGATGAAGAAATAGACATAAACCATATACTTAACCAAAACAGAACACATCCTGATTGGAAACAATGGTTGATCTGGCCCACAGATACAAATAACTGTCAAGATAGATTCCTGAATAAAACACAGGGTTTCAAAATGACCAGGCCAGACCCTAGATATCCCCAAAGACATCACCCAGGGATAATAACAACCTACAGTGTGGGCAAATTATGCCTTCAATGGCTACAAACTTCCACACTGCCTGAAATTAAGCAACACCTAACTTTACTTACTGATGGTGCTGACTTGCGTGATTTCATACTGGGACCACGCAAACAGCGTCAAAAGCGTTTCATAGCAGCCTCTGTATATGCAGCATACAATGAGGCCTGGAAGGTTACTCAAATTGAGACAGCAGAAAGAATACGGGAAATTGACCGTATTAATTTGGAAAAATCACTTTCTGTAGTGGACAATGGGTTAATGACTCTGTCCTCCAGAATTTTTTCATTGGACAGCATTGTGTCTTCAGCAATCGATATATTATCGCAAGACTTACTGTTATTACAACATGGTCAGTCACAATTGCGTTCTATTGTACAGCTTGGCTGGACGTTACAAAATCTGCGTTCAGGCTACGTGCCTTGGCGTTTAATCAACACAACGTCACTATTCCAAATCTTTAACCTTACTGATAGACAAATCGGTATGGCGCAGAAGGGTGCTGATTATACAATCTTGAGCATTGAAAAACTAGAAAGATTACCAATGACAATGTCAGAACGACCTGTCAGTGAATGGATAATCCACGGAATCATAAATATTCCAATCTCAACCTTCAGGTTTCAATACTGCCAAAAATATATACAGGCTGGCATGTACGAAAAATTGGGAAAGGGGTACCTTAAAACAACTTGGAACCTGCCCTATTCACATGCATGTGTCAGTAACAAAGGACAGAAAGTGTTTCTTAGTGGCAACAATTGTGCTATGTCACTAAGCGGCACGCTTCTGTGTAACGGTATTAGTTTGCACGGAGCCTGTGAAGGGAATTCATACAACCTTTCATGTCACCAGCAAGGCGCACCTGCAACTGAAATAGAACCATTCTTTCAAAGACTCTATAATGGGAGTTACATTCTTATTGTAGACCGCAGATGTTGCAGTCTTATGCCCGGGACTCCTTATCTCGTCACTACGACAGCGAAGGTCAAGTGCTGTGGACGTTCTTTGTTCCCCAGCTCCTTTCCAGACAGGGAGGCGAGGGCATGGCCCAGTTTGAAAATTACTTCTATTCGAATAGACACTTTAAGCAGAATGAAAACAGTGCTTCTTCAGACGCCTACAAGGCTCACGTCATCAAAAGAAACGTATGATCTACAAGTCGCAAGGACGACTGCAGAGATACATACATTATTATCAACCAATTCCCCCGTACATTTCGCGGAAATCCTGAGCGAAATCTTAAATATTTCTGATACCACTGGGGTCTCAAAGGTATTTAAGACAGTATTTTCGATGGCATTAACACCATTCAAAGCCATACTGGGTATTTTTCCAGATTTCGTCCATTCAATTTTTGGCGGACTTCCCCTGATCCTGGGACTAATTGCAGGAATCCTATTCCTAGTCCTTATTTTTCGTTATGGCAACCCATGTCACAGACCAAACCCTGACGACAATGGAAGAAACGATCCTAGCCATTGGATACCGGGACCGGATATCAAAAATCCTGGGACTCTCCCGGCTTAGAGACCTAAACATGACTTGGTTTCTATCATTTCGACCAATGTGGCAAAGGTGTGTTTTACCTGTACTAAGGTGTCTGCTATGCGGAGAAGAATGCGTGTTAGACACCTGTCTGACGCTACAATCGGATGCGCCGGTGGATGCAGATACACTGCTGGTTCCTACCAAGGTTCACGCACTGTGCTGCCCTCAAAGGCTGCCAATTCTGATGACGGCATTCCTGGAATCTTCACCACTGCGATTGAAGAGTAGTGAAGTTCAAGATGAAAGCAGCATCGAACAGGTACGACCTTCTGTCAGCAATGCAAATCAGAATGTCAATGGAGACAATCATGCGCACGAATGCATGGTTACCCCTATTTCCGACTTAGAGGAACTTTCCCATGAAGCTGTTGACAGTTTTTTCGAAAGCCTGAATGATATGATGTTCTCTCCGGAACAGAAATAGAGACTTTTGAGTAAACTCGCACACGGCGTTCCCTGAATTCGGCCTTCAACTTTAAAAATAAAGTCACATGAACAATTACAATCCAGTTCACGGACAGCAACTTTTTTCAGCAAGCCCCTAAAATATTTTTCTATATATTTTTTCCCGGGACACTGATCTTCTGCTTAAAGTAAGAAACTATTCCTAGAGAACTAAGATTTCTATTTTTTTAGATACTTTATAGACTTTATATAGACTTTAGCTGCCCGCTGGTATGTTCACAATATATTTTATGTGATGAAATGGTTTCGACTTTTTTTCTGTATAGCCATATTAAGAGCCATTTCATGTGTATTTCTCATATACCAAAAAGCAATAATGCATAACAATGCATGTTTACTTTTGCATTTAATTCATAGCTTAAGTGCATACTATATATATGACTGCAATTTTTCAGTATATTTGAAAATTTCAAAATGCATTTATGTATTTTGGGGTGGTAAGGTATACACTATACTCTATAGTATGTTGTACTATGTTATACTATGCATAGATTAGTAGATATGACCATAGTTAGCGTGGAGTGGGTGTCGTGTATTTCTATAGGTTCTGAATCGATCCCCCTATTCCTGACCCTATTCTGGTTAAACTACCTAGCTAGTCAACTAACAGTCAGCCCATGAGGCAAGAAATCCCCCATGATGCAGATACCGTTATCTGACGCAGTCACACTACGGCCCAGGAACGTGTTATCTGATTAGGTCATAACGCTTGAGATCTAATTAGACAAGCGACATTCCTCCAGCCCCTGATAAGGCATACGACGTTCTCATAACAAATCAAACCTATGACAACCTGGATAATCCGTGCGGCCATTGTTTTGATTTCACAGAGAACTTTAGTAAAGAATGTGCTAACGAGCAAGTCGTATGACATCTTTATTGACGTACCTATGTCCATCCTTACGTCAATCCCGGCACCTTTAAGGTATAAATATTGCCGACCTTGCCCTATGCAAACACACGCGTGGTGACAAGACGGAGCAGCCATACTTGCCGAAGCCGAGAGCAGAAGCAGACCCCGCAGGCAGCAGCCCCGCCTTCCTGACGCGCTGAGAGACGCGCTGCTATCTCAAGCCGAGAGACCCAGCACCGGCGCTTCCGGGTAGCCCTCGCAGGCAGCCTGGAATATCGAGAGCAGAGAAAGAGATACCATTCCTCACTCATCCTAAATTCCAGGTACAGAACTGAATAACCCCTCCTAGAGAATTCTTTAGTTATTCACTTGGCAAAAACAAACTTAACTTAAACTGTAACTTTCTATTCCCGCCCACGTATTAGACTTAGGTCAGGTACACGGGGTAGGCGTATTTAGAAACACCAGTTGAGTACGTTTAGTCAAATGTATATGTGTATGTAAATATATTTTAATCATTTTAAACATCATATGGCTCAGAAACCATATCAATGTTTTTACAGTATTATTTTATACTATTGCTTTTAATGTATGCACTTTACTTAACTATAAGTATTGCAATAATATCGATCCATTTCTCTTGTACGAGAAAAGAGACTGATCAATAAATAACATCTTTTATTGAACACGCCCGTCTCTTCCTTTTTCTCTACATTCTGATGAGACTAAGAATGCACGTACTGACTGAGTAAAATAATTGCCTTGTGCTCACACGACTCTGGAGATTGACTCTTGATTAGGGGAGAGCAAAGTTGTCATGTTCTATGGTTGTCAGAAACTAAATCCCTTCTTGTCTAATCAGGGGAGTTAATTCCTTCCTTGAACATTCGAGAAAGTTTCTAGCGAACTCTGAGCTTAGCTGGCAAACCCAAAAATTAAGTCTAGTATCGACAGTAGTAGACCTAGTTAACGTCTGGCCTAGGCCTTTACTGCTGTAGGTACTATTCCAATGCGCAGAGCCTATTGGGAAAATAGGAGCTACACTACAATACGTGCCGCATGTACGTCATCCAGCCCGGGGTACGGTACGTCACCGCACAACACCAGTGTAATACGGAGATGTACCGCACCTACGTCATCGACTTCGGGGTACGGTACGTCACCGCACTCCACCAGTGTCATACGTGCCGCATGTACGTCATCCAGCCCGGGGTACGGTACGTCACCGCACAACACCAGTGTAAAACGGAGACGTACCGCACCTACGTCATCGCCTTCGGGGTACGGTACGTCAGCGCACTCCACCAGTGTTATACGTGCCGCATGTACGTCATCCAGCCCGGGGTACGGTACGTCACCGCACAACACCAGTGTAATACGGAGACGTACCGCACCTACGTCATCGACTTCGGGGTACGGTACGTCGCCGCACTCCACCAGTGTCATCCAGCTCGATGTATGTCATCCAGCTCACCGCACAACACCAGTGCAATAGACGTGTGGGACATACGTCTGCTAAGTAATTGTATGTGTAAGTATGAGAGTGTGTGTCTGAGACCCCCCCCCTGGCCACCTGTGCCCAGCATCAGAGTGTGTGCATGGCTAAACCCCCCCCCACTGCCCCCCACTGCCCCGCATCAGAGTGCCCACCACTGTCCAGCATCAGAGTGCCGACCACTGCCCAGCATCAGAGTGCCCAGCATCAGAGTGCCCCCCACTGCCCAGCATCAGAGTGCCCACCACTGCCCAGCATCAGAGTGCCCAGCATCAGAGTGCCCACCACTGCCCAGCATCAGAGTGCCCACCACTGCCCAGCATCAGAGTGCCCAGCATCAGAGTGCCCCGCATCAGAGTGCCCACCACTGCCCAGCATCAGAGTGCCCAGCATCAGAGTGCCCACCACTGCCCAGCATCAGAGTGCCCAGCATCAGAGTGCCCCACATCAGAGTGCCCACCACTGCCCAGCATCAGAGTGCCCAGCATCAGAGTGCCCACGACTGCCCAGCATCAGAGTGCCCAGCATCAGAGTGCCCACCACTGCCCAGCATCAGAGTGCCCACCACTGCCCAGCATCAGAGTGCCCCCCACTGCCCAGCATCAGAGTGCCCAGCATCAGAGTGCCCACCACTGCCCAGCATCAGAGTGCCCAGCATCAGAGTCCCCACAACTGCCCAGCATCAGAGTGCCCCGCATCAGAGTGCCCACCACTGCCCAGCATCAGAGTGCCCACCACTGCCCAGCATCAGAGTGCCCACCACTGCCCAGCATCAGAGTGCCCACCACTGCCCAGCATCAGAGTGCCCCCCACTGCCCAGCATCAGAGTGCCCAGCATCAGAGTGCCCACCACTGCCCAGCATCAGAGTGCCCAGCATCAGAGTCCCCACAACTGCCCAGCATCAGAGTGCCCCGCATCAGAGTGCCCACCACTGCCCAGCATCAGAGTGCCCAGTATCAGAGTGCCCACCACTGCCCAGCATCAGAGTGCCCACCACTGCCCAGCATCAGAGTGCCCACCACTGCCCAGCATCAGAGTGCCCAGCATCAGAGTGCCCACCACTGCCCAGCATCGGAGTGCCCAGCATCAGAGTGCCCACCACTGCCCAGCATCAGAGTACCCAGCATCAGAGTGCCCACCACTGCCCAGCATCAGAGTGCCCAGCATCAGAGTGCCCACCACTGCCCAGCATCAGAGTGCCCAGCATCAGAGTGCCCACCCCTGCCCAGCATCAGAGTGCCCACCACTGCCCAGCATCAGAGTGCCCAGCATCAGAGTGCCCCCCACTGCCCCGCATCAGAGTGCCCACCACTGCCCAGCATCAGAGTGCCCCCCACTGCCCAGCATCAGAGTGCCCAGCATCAGAGTGCCCCCCACTGCCCCGCATCAGAGTGCCCACCACTGCCCAGCATCAGAGTGCCCACCACTGCCCAGCATCAGAGTGCCCAGCATCAGAGTGCCCCCCACTGCCCAGCATCAGAGTGCCCAGCATCAGAGTGCCCACCACTGCCCAGCATCAGAGTGCCCAGCATCAGAGTGCCCACCACTGCCCAGCATCAGAGTGCCCAGCATCAGAGTGCCCACCACTGCCCAGCATCAGAGTGCCCAGCATCAGAGTGCCCACCACTGCCCCGCATCAGAGTGCCCACCACTGCCCAGCATCAGAGTGCCCCCCACTGCCCAGCATCAGAGTGCCCAGCATCAGAGTGCCCACCACTGCCCAGCATCAGAGTGCCCAGCATCAGAGTGCCCACCACTGCCCAGCATCAGAGTGCCCAGCATCAGAGTGCCCACCACTGCCCAGCATCAGAGTGCCCAGCATCAGAGTGGCCACCACTGCCCAGCATCAGAGTGCCCACCACTGCCCAGCATCAGAGTGCCCACCATCAGAGTGCCCCCCACTGCCCCGCATCAGAGTGCCCACCACTGCCCAGCATCAGAGTGCCCCCTGTCATGTATTCCTATAGGTTCTGAATCGATCCCCCTATTCCTGACCCTATTCTGGTTAAACTAACTATCAAGTTAACTAACAGTCAGCCCATGAGGCAAGAAAAGCCCCCATGATGCAGATACCGTTATCTGACGCAGTCACACTACGGCACAGGAACGTGTTATCTGATTAGGTCATAACGCTTGAGATCTAATTAGACAAGCGACATTCCTCCAGCCCCTGATAAGGCATACGACGTTCTCATAACAAATCAAACCTATGACAACCTGGAAAATCCGTGCGGCCATTGTTTTGATTTCACAGAGAACTTCAGTAAAAGAATGTGCTAACGAGCAAGTCGTATGACATCTTTATTGACGCATCTATGTCCATCCTTACGTCAATCTCGGCACCTTTAAGGTATAAATATTGCCGATCTTGCCCTATGCAAACACACGCGTGGTGACGAGACGGAGCAGCCATACTTGCCGAAGCCCAGAAGCAGAGCAGACCCCGCTGGCAGCAGCCCCGCCTTCCTGACGCGCTGAGAGACGCGCTGCTATCTCCTACCGAGAGACCCAGCACCGGCGCTTTCGGGCAGCCCTCGCAGGCAGCCTGGAATATCGAGAGCAGAGAAAGAGATACCATTCCTCATTCATCCTAACTTCCAGGTACAGAACTGAATAACCCCTCACAGAGAATTCTTTAGTTATTCACTTGGCAAAAACAAACTTAACTTAAACTGTAACTTTCTATTCCCGCCCACGCATTAGACTTAGGTCAGGTACACGGGGTAGGCATATTTAGAAACACCAGTTGAGTACGTTTAGTCAAATGTATATGTGTATGTAAATATATTTTAATCATTTTAAACATCATATGGCTCAGAAACCATATCAATGTTTTTACAGTATTATTTTATACTATTGCTTTTAATGTATGCACTTTACTTAACTATAAGTATTGCAATAATATCGATCCATTTCTCTTGTACGAGAAAAGAGACTGATCAATAAATAACACCTTTTTATTGAACACGCCCGTCTCTTCCTTTTCTCTACAAACTGATGAGACTAAGAATGCACGTACTGACTGAGTAAAATAATTGCCTTGTGCTCACACGACTCTGGAGATACACTCTTGATTAGGGGAGAGCAAAGTTGTCATGTTCTATGGTTGTCAGAAACTAAATCCCTTCTTGTCTAATCAGGGGAGTTAATTCTTTCCTGAACATTCGAGAAAGTTTCTAGCGAACTCTGAGCTACGCTGGCAAACCCAACACTTAAGTCTAGTATCGACAGTAGTAGACCTAGTTAACGTCTGGCCTAGGCCTTTACTGCTGTAGGTATTATTCCAATGCGCAGAGCCTATTGGGAAGATAGGAACTACACTACATGGCGCCCAACGCGTTTGGAAAGGTCGATAAAACTAACGTAAGACATTTAGAGTAACTCAGTCGTGCTTTCTCACTCAGACCCCTTTTCCCAAATACTCCAAAGACGTCTGGAGTGGGTGAAAGGTAATATCCTCCAAAACCTCGCAGGAGGGAACTCCTATGTAAGGTTCTTGGTTTAGTCAACGTTGAAGGATACACTGTTCCAAAATATTGTGCATCTAATCTTTGTTCCATAAGAAACCTGATCTGTAAACAAACATAATACCATCCTGTCGGTAAAATGGGAGACAGTGATGAAGAAAGAGAGGCAGTTAGATTAGCAGCTGAAATAACAGCAGCAGATACTGCACTAAAGGATGCAGACGCGGATATAATACTCATTCCGGTCAGCAAAAGGAAATCTATAACCTTAAAACTTATAGAAAATGGACTGACACCTAGAGGTGGCACAGTCATATTCGTAATTGAGGCACACGAATATCGGCAGACAGAGGTATACTATACATGGATACATTTTCCAGCAGCAAATGCTGTAACAAAGTACTTCCACTATTACAAAATAAAGGTTCCACCCGACATTTACACTCCTTTCGAGGAGGTGGAAGTACCACTCAAATTCCAAGAGCATTTGCTCTTATTTGATGGCGCCCTAATACATAACAATCACATTACTAGGCTCGGTCCTTTAGGTAGACCAGGAGCAACGTGGCCGGTCTTAGCCGGATACACACCACACCCAGACATCGAAGGAATGTCTACTGGAGAGCTGTTAATACAGCTAAAACAATTACTAAAAATTCATAGACAATTAGTCCAGTATGTAATGCGGACTTCAACAATTCAGCCAGCGATTAAACTTCCACAGCTGACCCCTCACCAGGGGAACACAAATAAAATCACACCACAGAACATCCAATCCTGCCTAGGTAAAGTTCCGGCTAAACGAGAACAAATACCATTCTGGTTGGCACAGAAAATCACCCAAATAGAGGCGGTGTTTCCTGACACCACCCCGCTAGAAAAACACAGGATTCTGACTATATGTCTCCCAATGGGAATCGCACCACACATAGAGGACTGTGACACTTGGGGTACAGTCTTTGCTTCAATCTACACAAAAACGCACGGTGTTCCATCCATTTCGGTAATACCAGATGTGCTAAAACAAATTCAAGATGAATACGGTCCAGAACCAGCTTTAACTCTTGGTATGAAATTACTGAAAGACTTCAAGCAGGTCTCGGCTATATTACTAGCCAATATAAAAAGTGAAGCAGCAAACGTCGCGATCCGCCAGAGGTTAAAAGAGACAGATATAGCAGACCAACCAGCTGAAATTGCCAGAATCATAGAAAAATCTTATGAAGAACTAGGTAGAGATAGTTTAGGTGGAATACCAGTAAAACCGCAACTGACTGAAAGTCCAGAAAAAATATTTTTTAATAATAATTCACCAAAAAAGAACTGGGATGGAAACAAACAATCCAATCCAAAAGAAAAGAAATTCCAGTCCCGAGGAAGGTCTCCTAGGCGAAGGGAGAAATCTCCGAACCAGAGACACAGGTCACCCCAGAGTGACCCCTCTGGGAAAAGATATAACCTTAGAAATAGGGATAATATTAAAAAACCTGATAGATATCAAGACATTGATACACGTCCCTCTCAATCTTTTCAGACTTCCTCGCAGAAATCGGAAAGAAGAGGACGATCAGAACAAAGAGAAGAGCACGCCAAGTCCAAAGACAAGGAACCTGCTCAACAAAAAAAGAAATTACAATTTCCAAAAAAGAAGGTAGCCAGTATCAAGGTAGTTAACAATGCCGAGAATACTGAGGACACAACTGAAAAACGGAGAGTGGGCTCAGACAATGCTAGACAGCGCAGCAGAAGTGAGCATAGCTCGCAAAGTCCTTATGAATCATCTGGAGACAGTGGACACGAATGAATATCTTCAAGTGGAAACTGCAGACACCAGAGTTAGCAAACCCCACAAGATATACGAGATAACATTACGTATAGAGGGAGATAAGACTAGAAAAATAAGGGGACTATTTTGGGATAACCTCTCCAAGGGCTATGATATCCTTCTAGCTGAAAAAGACTGGCCACCAGAGTTTGTCAGGGAGTGCCTTCATGGCGAAGAAGTAATTATGCCTGCCTTCTCGAATCAAATCCCGATTCATAAAAAATACACACTTGCTAGAAAGTGGGCAGTGGCCTTAGCACCTGCTTTATATAAAAATCATGTAGGATGGGATGAGGATTCTCCTCCTCACAAAATCCAGTTAAAATCACAACCTACTGCACAAAGGCAGTACCCAATTAAGCAAGAAGCTAAAAAACAGGTAAATGAAATACTAGATCAGCTAGAATACCAGGGGGTGATTGAAACTTGCACCTCACAAATGAACAATCCTTTGTTTCCGGTCTCCAAACCAGACAATTCATATCGTCTAGTTTTGGATTACCGACACCTTAACACATGTGCAAAACTCACACAGTGCTGCACTAATGAATAACATAGTGCGCAAAAAATACAAAACAACCTTGGACATCTCCAATGGATTCTTTTGTCAAAACATAGCACCAGAGAGCAGATATTTAACTGCATTCTCAGTAAATGGCACTCAAAAGCAATTCTGTCGGTTAGCCCAGGGGTACAAGAACAGCCCGGGGGTATTCTCAGCGAGAGTAACAGAATTACTGCAACTATATGATGATGAAGCGTTATCTTATGTCGATGACATTTACTTAACAGATGATGACTTGGATACTCACTTGAAAAGAGTGAACACCATAATACTTGGGTTCGCAGCAGAGGGTTACAAATTCAACTTTAAAAAGTCTAGAATTGCCCATCTGACAGTCCTGTTCTTAGGATATGAGTTATCAAGTGAAGGTAAAAGCCTGGCTGACAATTTCCTAGAGAAATGTGCCGTAATCCAAGCTCCTAAAACACTAAAAAACCTACAGTCAATTCTAGGCTTCCTAAATTTCGGAAGAACATACATTGCAAATTACGCAGAAAGGGTCAAACCCCTTTATGATCTAATTAAACCAGACTTTAAAAGATCCAATTGGACTCAAACACACACAGAAATTTTGAGATCCTTACAAACAGACATGCTAATTAAAACAAAATTAGAAACACGTGATAACACACGCAATCTTGTGATTCGAGTCATCCCAGGGAGATGCGGATTCACATACCTAACCTCTAATGAGGGAGAAAAGGTACCAATTGCATTCAAATCACACTTATACACAGAAGCTGAACAGAAATTCAGTAATACAGAAAAAATCATACGTGCAGTTCAAACCGCAATAGCTAGAGAAAAAGAGATAGCTGACGGTAGACATATCACAGTCAGAACAGCAGAATCAGCCTTTGAGGCACTAACAACACCGTGTAATTTACCAACAACAACATTGAATCCGGAATGGATACAATGGGTGAATTCAATCACAACGGACAAAGTATACTACTACTTTGATCCAGAACTAGAAGAATTAAAAAATCTAAAATATGAAAAGACGTATCCTCTGCCAATCGACATTCTGCCTCTAAGACATTACGCCTGTGTAATTTATACAGACGGACATGCTCAACCCTCCGTTTGGGGAGAACATGCATACAACCCCACATGTGAGATTACAAAAGAAGTGTGGCGCGGAGGTAAACTAAGACCTCTATTAACAAAATCACACTCAGTAGAAACTAATTCAGAACTACAAACTGAAATAATAGCATTAAAAATGGTGCTGGATAATGCGGATCGCGAATTCCCGACACTTATAGTGTCAGATTCATATTACTGCGTCAAAGCATATAACAAGGATTTGCAGACATGGATTCAGAACGGTTACAAAGATGACACAGATGCACCAATAAAGCAGAAATTGCTCTGGGAACAAATAGCTCTTTTACAAAAAGAACTACCAAAGACTCACGTGACACACTCACTGAGTCATCAGCGTGATGGCGTTCACGTTGTAGGGAATTCATTGGCTGAAACAGCCGCAGCGGCAGCCACTATACCGGCTCCCGTAGATCGAAAAAAGCGTACATTAAAATACATTGACGGTGAAACAATGCTGGCGGTGAAAACGTCATCAAAAGGCGACTGCTCAGCGTTACCGATCAACTATCCACTCAATTATACATACATAATCGATGCAAACTCCGTCCCTTTTGCTCGAATCCCTGGAGTGGGGGATAGAGTGATTCCAAACATGGACAGGAGAAGCTTGTTAATCGCAGACGCACACATGGGCGAGGGTCTCAGACACCTCAAACTGAAAGATTCTCTGGAAGAATTACAATCACGGTACTGGTGGCCAGGCATGAGCCTGCATTACACCATGTTTGTAAAAAACTGCCCAAACTGCAACAGAGATCGCAGTGGGGAGAGAAACAGTTTAATACCTCGTCGTATCAAGGCAGATAATATGACCAATAAAAAGCAGGGCTTGCGATTAACATATACAGGCTAGTTTCCACTTATAATGTAGATCACCAGCACTCGGCTGACGTCCGGACTGTTATACAAAGATTTGCAAGTCTAAATGGCATATACGCTAAGAGCATGCTACGTTCGACCATTGTTTTCACTCAAGCCCACCAGCCTGGGGGGAAACATGGCCGAATGAGCACAGTCCAGCGGGAATCTTCTCACTTCCTTCCTGAGGGTACGGGATGGTGTAAAGAAAAAACCAAGGCAGAAAGCAATCTATAATGGAAAGGATATTAGGTTCGGGAGCTGGGTGGGTCAAACATCTAATAAGTGTCCAACGTAGTCTAAATAACTTGCCAAAAAATTCTCTGAAGGGATTCAGTCCGTACGAATTATTATTTGGAACTAGAATGATTATCTCTGACCTCGACAGTCAGACTTCAGTGGTTAAAGAAAAAAGCTTTGATGTCAAAGACCGTTTGGCTATTTTACAGGACTTAAACAAAACAAGAAAAGACCTGAGCAACATACAGTTGAAACAACAGCCAACAACCACTGAAGAATCACCACCTGTCCCAGCAAGACCTGTCTGGATTCCAAAAGTCGGGGATCTAGTCAGGGAGAAGATCGCGGTAAAGAAGGAATTTGGGCCTTCTTACAGAAAAGCAGTTCCTGTCTTGTCTGTCAACGGGACAAGATCAGTTGTACTACCGCCACTTGCTGGTAAAAAGGAGAACCGAGTTGTATCCATCGACCTGGTAAAACCACAACATGTGGCCGATAACAAACTGTAGGCCAAGTGGACTCCCAATAAGTAGCAGAACACCAAGGTTTGCTACCAGTACAGAGGTCCTAACAAAGAGGCTCATCACATTCGAAACGCCTACAGAAGAACAACAAGGACTATGCAACAATGCAATAGAACTCAGACCTCTGAAAACCCAAATAAAAACATTTAGCAGAGACACACCAATCTATAATGAAGTACCAGGTGACAATTCAAGAAACAAAAATCCTGAAGCAATTGGAACAATTGACAGAACTGCATCCGGCTACTTCATCAACTTCGATGATTCCTCTGAAAGCCTCAGCGAATCAAAGACACAGCCATCATCAAAATCCTTTAAAGACAAAGCTAAGGAACTTTTGAACCAACTGAAAGAAACATATCTGATTTCTCCATGGATTGAATTTTGGGTGGGTTTTGGTGCATTTATCCTCATACTTTGGCTCATCATGGTATTAACTTTGGGACGCTTCATTGAGGGAAAATATGCTAAAATGGACACAGCAAGTCAGAACATCAACTTGGTCCTCAAACCACACACATCTTCACACGTCGAGAAAAGAGAACTTTCTTCAGCCAACTTCACAGCCAATCCTATACCTGGTGGGGTAGCCTGGGACAACACTGACTATGAAATTTATGGTCCGGTCGAGATCCTGAAATATCCACACCAAATCAAGATCTCCTTGAGTGACTTTGCAAAACCAAACTCATTTGCTGATGATTGGGACTTCGAAAGCATTAATAACATGATGTCTGACTTAGTAATGTCTGCTAAATTTACCAAACATGATTATTTGCAAGGTTCTACAAATTATGATAGTATGTATTGCTATAACCACTATGGTAACCATTTTTTACATAAATCTACACAACCTAGAAATGTTTTAAATTATAATCAATGGGAACATTGTGCAACACCTCCAAAAGGGAGCTCAAGAACCGTTTACGACAAATATTCATATTTTTCAGGTTTTAACACAAGTAATGCTGAAACATTCTATTTTAAATTGTCAAACAAGACAGGGATGAAAACCATGATAACCAACACAAAGTTGATATATTCAGATTCATTCTTCGAAGAAATGAATACTTTTGGATTTGATTATTGGGACAAAAATGTTGATTTGAAAAGTGTTTGGGGTACAAAAGAATGGCAAGTACAGGGTTTAGAAGCTTTGTTTAGAGCTTGCATGATACCAGAACAAATGATATTTTTAAATGACACTGTTCAACAAACCACCTGTCTTGGCCTAGCCAAAATCAAAGATTTAAATAAACCGTCTATTCCAAAGCCAACAATGTTTAGCAATAGCTCTAATACGGATGAAGAGATAGACGTAAACCATATATTAAACCAAAACAGAACACATCCTAATTGGAAACAATGGTTGATCTGGCCCACAGATACAAATAACTGTCAAGACAGATTCCTGAATAAAACACAGGGGTTCAAAATGACCAGGCCAGACCCTAGATATCCCCAAAGACATCACCCAGGGATAATAACAACCTACAGTGTGGGCAAATTATGCCTTCAGTGGCTACAAACTTCCACACTGCCTGAAATTAAGCAACACCTAACTTTACTTACTGATGGTGCTGACTTGCGTGATTTCATAATGGGACCACGCAAACAGCGTCAAAAGCGTTTCATAGCAGCCTCTGTATATGCAGCATACAATGAGGCCTGGAAGGTTAATCAAATTGAAACAGCAGAGAGAATACGGGAAATTGACCGTATTAATTTGGAAAAATCATTTTCTGTAGTGGACAATGGGTTAATGACTCTGTCCTCCAGAATTTTTTCTTTGGACAGCATTGTGTCGTCAGCAATCGATATATTATCGCAAGACTTACTGTTATTACAACATGGTCAGTCACAATTGCGTTCTATTGTACAGCTTGGCTGGACGTTACAAAATCTGCGTTCAGGCTATGTGCCTTGGCGTTTAATCAACACAACGTCACTATTCCAAATCTTTAACCTTACTGATAGACAAATCGGTATGGCGCAAAAGGGTGCTGATTATACAATCTTGAGCATTGAAAAACTAGAAAGATTACCAATGACAATGTCAGAACGACCTGTCAGTGAATGGATAATCCACGGAATCATAAATATTCCAATCTCAACCTTCAGGTTTCAATACTGCCAAAAATATATACAGGCTGGCATGTACGAGAAATTGGGAAAGGGGTACCTTAAAACAACTTGGAACCTGTCCTATTCGCATGCATGTGTCAGTAATAAAGGACAGAAAGTGTTTCTTAGTGGCAACAATTGTGCTATGTCACTAAGCGGCACGCTTCTGTGTAACGGAATTAGTTTGCATGGAGCCTGTGAAGGGAATTCATACAACCTTTCATGTCACCAGCAAGGCGCACCTGCAACCGAAATAGAACCATTCTTTCAAAGACTCTATAATGGGAGTTACATTCTTATTGTAGACCGCAAATGTTGTAGTCTTATGCCCGGGACTCCTTATCTAGTCACTACGACTGCGAAGGTCAAGTGCTGTGGACGTTCTTTGTTCCCCAGCTCCTTTCCAGACAGGGAGGCAAGGGCATGGCCCAGTTTGAAAATTACTTCTATTCGAATAGATACTTTAAGTAGAATGAAAACAGTGCTTCTTCAGACGCCTACAAGGCTCACGTCATCAAAAGAAACGTATGATCTACAAGTCGCAAGGACGACTGCAGAGATACATACATTATTATCGACTAATTCCCCCGTACATTTCGCGGAAATCCTGAGCGAAATCTTAAATATTTCTGATACCACTGGGGTCTCAAGAGTATTTAAGACAGTATTTTCGATGGCATTAACACCATTCAAAGCCATACTGGGTATTTTTCCAGATTTCGTCCATTCGATTTTTGGCGGACTTCCCCCGATCCTGGGACTAATTGCAGGAATCCTATTCTTAGTCCTTATTTTTCGTTATGGCAACCCATGTCACAGATCAAACTCTCGCGACAATGGAAGATACAATCCTAGCCATTGGATACCGGGACCGGATATCAAAAATCCTGGGACTATCCCGGCTTAGAGACCTGAACATGACTTGGTTTCTATCATTTCGACCAATGTGGCAAAGATGTGTTTTACCTGTATTGAGATGTCTGCTATGCGGAGAAGAATGCGTGTTAGACACCTGTCTGACGCTACAATCGGATGCGCCAGTGGATGCAGATACATTGTTGGTTCCTACCAAGGTTCACGCTTTGTGCTGCCCTCAAAGGCTGCCAATCCTGATGACGGCATTCATGGAGTCTTCACCACTACGATTGAAGAGTAGTGAAGTTCAAGATGAAAGCAGCATTAATCAGGTACGACCTTCTGTCAGCAATGCGAATCAGAATGTCAATGGAGACAATCATGCGCACGAATGCATGGTTACACCTATTTCCGACTTAGTGGAACTTTCCCATGAAGCTGTTGACAGTTTTTTCGAAAGCCTTAATGATATGATGTTCTCTCCAGAACAGAAATAGAGACTTTTGAGCAAGCTCGCACACGGCGTTCCCTGAATTCGGCCTTCAACTTTAAAAATAAAGTCACATGAACAATTTTTCCCACCAGTTCACGGACAGCAATTTTTTAGGGCCCCAAATTATTTTTTACAAAATTTTCGGGACACTTATCTTCTGCTTAAAGTAAGAAACTATTCCTAGAGAACTAAGTTTTCTATTTTTAGATACTTTATTAACTTTAGTTGCCCGCTGGTATGTTCACAAATATTTTATCATGTGATAAAATGGTCTCGAACTTTCTTTCTGTATAGCCATATTAAGAGCCATTTCATGTGTATTTCTCATATACCAAATAAGCAATAATGTCTACAAATGCGTGTTTACTTTAGCGTTTAATTCATAGCTTAAGTGCATACAATATATATGACTGCAATTTTTCAGTATATTTGAAAATTTCAAAATGCATTTATGTATTTTGGGGTGGTGAGGTATACACTATACTCTATAGTATGTTGTACTATGTTATACTATGCATAGATTAGTAAATATGACCATAGTTAGCGTGGAGTGGGTGTCATGTATTCCTATAGGTTCTGAATCGATCCCCCTATTCCTGACCCTATTCTGGTTAAACTAACTATCAAGTTAACTAACAGTCAGCCCATGAGGCAAGAAAAGCCCCCATGATGCAGATACCGTTGTCTGACGCAGTCACACTACGGCACAGGAACGTGTTATCTGATTAGGTCATAACGCTTGAGATCTAATTAGACAAGCGACATTCCTCCAGCCCCTGATAAGGCATACGACGTTCTCATAACAAATCAAACCTATGACAACCTGGAAAATCCGTGCGGCCATTGTTTTGATTTCACAGAGAACTTCAGTAAAAGAATGTGCTAACGAGCAAGTCGTATGACATCTTTATTGACGCATCTATGTCCATCCTTACGTCAATCTCGGCACCTTTAAGGTATAAATATTGCCGATCTTGCCCTAAGCAAACACACGCGTGGTGACGAGACGGAGCAGCCATACTTGCCGAAGCCCAGAAGCAGAGTAGACCCCGCTGGCAGCAGCCCCGCCTTCCTGACGCGCTGAGAGACGCGCTGCTATCTCCTACCGAGAGACCCAGCACCGACGCTTTCGGGCAGCCCTCGCAGGCAGCCTGGAATATCGAGAGCAGAGAAAGAGATACCATTCCTCATTCATCCTAACTTCCAGGTACAGAACTGAATAACCCCTCACAGAGAATTCTTTAGTTATTCACTTGGCAAAAACAAACTTAACTTAAACTGTAACTTTCTATTCCCGCCCACGCATTAGACTTAGGTCAGGTACACGGGGTAGGCATATTTAGAAACACCAGTTGAGTACGTTTAGTCAAATGTATATGTGTATGTAAATATATTTTAATCATTTTAAACATCATATGGCTCAGAAACCATATCAATGTTTTTACAGTATTATTTTATACTATTGCTTTTAATGTATGCACTTTACTTAACTATAAGTATTGCAATAATATCGATCCATTTCTCTTGTACGAGAAAAGAGACTGATCAATAAATAACACCTTTTTATTGAACACGCCCGTCTCTTCCTTTTCTCTACAAACTGATGAGACTAAGAATGCACGTACTGACTGAGTACAATAATTGCCTTGTGCTCACACGACTCTGGAGATACACTCTTGATTAGGGGAGAGCAAAGTTGTCATGTTCTATGGTTGTCAGAAACTAAATCCCTTCTTGTCTAATCAGGGGAGTTAATTCTTTCCTGAACATTCGAGAAAGTTTCTAGCGAACTCTGAGCTACGCTGGCAAACCCAAAACTTAAGTCTAGTATCGACAGTAGTAGACCTAGTTAACGTCTGGCCTAGGCCTTTACTGCTGTAGGTATTATTCCAATGCGCAGAGCCTATTGGGAAGATAGGAACTACACTACACCCCCACTGCCCAGCATCAGAGTGCCCAGCATCAGAGTGCCCCCCACTGCCCCGCATCAGAGTGCCCACCACTGCCCAGCATCAGAGTGCCCACCACTGCCCAGCATCAGAGTGCCCAGCATCAGAGTGCCCCCCACTGCCCAGCATCAGAGTGCCCAGCATCAGAGTGCCCACCACTGCCCAGCATCAGAGTGCCCACCACTGCCCAGCATCAGAGTGCCCAGCATCAGAGTGCCCACCACTGCCCAGCATCAGAGTGCCCAGCATCAGAGTGCCCACCGCTGCCCAGCATCAGAGTGCCCAGCATCAGAGTGCCCACCACTGCCCCGCATCAGAGTGCCCACCACTGCCCAGCATCAGCGTGCCCCCCACTGCCCAGCATCAGAGTGCCCACCACTGCCCAGCATCAGGGTGCCCAGCATCAGAGTGCCCACCACTGCCCAGCATCAGAGTGCCCAGCATCAGAGTGCCCACCACTGCCCAGCATCAGAGTGCCCAGCATCAGGGTGCCCCCCACTGCCCCGCATCAGAGTGCCCACCACTGCCCAGCATCAGAGTGCCCCCCACTGCCCCGCATCAGAGTGCCCACCACTGCCCAGCATCAGAGTGCCCCCCACTGCCCAGCATCAGAGTGCCCACCACTGCCCAGCTCGTACATCAAAAACATACCATTGTCAACCTCATTACCCTCAGGAGATAGACACATTTTAGTATACCTAAATGTGAACATCACACCAGCTCCCAGGCACCCAGCAGTCACAGACATCATCACACAAACTACAAATCTGAAAAGCAAAAATTAGCTTTATTCAGCGGAATCACAAAATAAAAGCAAATGAGAGTCCTCGCTCATTAAAGGCCAATGGCCAGTCCAATAGAGTCTCAGCAATAGTTTGTGCCTCCATGGGTGTCATCTCACCCAAACCTGCCTGCACATGGCGTTTAATCAGCTGTGCTGACTACGGGGGCACCATCTGTTGAATCCTCCGGCACCGCATGGACAGGAGAGGGAAGGACAGGTGGAGTGGGTGCTGGTGTAGTGGATTCATCCACACAGGTTGGGGCATCGCAGAAAGTAGATTCAAAAACCTGGCTGCACACCTCAGCCAGGGCGGAAAAACTACCACCTGAACCCGGGGACACATTGGGGGTGGAGGTACAGGGCTGTGAGTCAGTCCTACTGGGTGTGTGGATGCGTGTGTGAGGTGTCTCCCCTCTCCCTGTGGGTGTGCCTACTTGCCCTTGAGACTGTGTGCGTGGAGCTTTGAGCTTCTTATGCTGTGTGTGTGCGCTGGGTGTGTCTGACCTGTGGCGTGTGCGTGTATGCTGTGTAGGTATGTGAGAGGCAGAGGTGGATGGCTCTGAAGGATGGGGGGGGACAGATGCTGCTGGGTGTACATAGCTGCCGTCAGTGTTGATTCAATGGCAGCCACACTCCGACGCAGATCAGACATGGCTGATGACATGCCCTCCATGAACGACACCACCTGTGTAATCAGTTGTGTATGTCCATGGAGGACAGACAGCATGGATGCCTGACCTACTGCAATCTGCCGGAGTAGGTCCACTGTCTCAGCACTGAGGGCAGCAGGGGACACAGGGGCAGGGGCTGCGGTGCCGGGAACAAAGGAGACACGGGGGCTAGCACGGACCCTAGGCACACCAAGGAGTGGGAGGTTGGAGATGGGACTGGAGAAGGGGAAGGCAGCCAAAGATGTATGAGTGACCATTGCTGCATATTCCACCCCCTCCTGAGAGTCTGTCTCAGATTCGTCGGCATGGTACGATGTGTCAGTCACATGTCGTGCGGCCTGTAGACTCTCCTCCCACTCTGTGCCACTGCCTCCCTCTGACACCTCCCAGCAGGTGGCACTGTCGGTGTGTCCCTCCGCCTGGTCCGCGCCTCTGTCTCCTCCAGATTCAGATGATGATGCTGTGAGCAAGGAGAAGAATGAAAACATATCAGTCACCTGTACACATCAGACATATCAGCTGCAAATCATATGGCCTCTTTCGTCAACATGGCATGCATCATGAGTCACATGACACATAACTCTTCATAAAGACAATTCTACTTGTGGAGAAATGTCAGAGACACAAAGCTCAATGTAAGGTAGGAGACAAGGTATAGGCAAGGAAAATACTTGTATGAGAGACACAATCATGATCCACTGCCTGACAACAGGAAAGCTGATGATGCATAACAGTTCATTAGCCAACCCTGCCACCCAAATGAAGACCTGTCCATGTTTGATTCGCTTTGACTCTGTGCCACATTAGAAAAGTCCTGGGCAAACTGCCATGTGATGCCATCCTGGGACCTGAAACAAGTCTTCCATCACCTCACACTGCCATCACCGCTTTGTACATCCAAAGTCACATTGTGTGGCAAACCATCAATACTATGTACAAAGAATATGCCACAGATGTTGAGAATATGCACACACGCACTGCCCAGTGTGAGTATGCAGAAGTCCAAAAAATAGCACATGTACATTGTGCACCTGCAGCTAACACAAGATAATTAGAAAGTGTACCATGGACAAAGGCCACTGAGGCTGACTTGTGCACAAAACACTTGTTGAGACTCAAGAACAGTGCCACAATATGAAGAAGGGCAGACATAGTGCACATGTGGTGCTACATCTAAGGTACGAACAGGTGTCACATACCCCCCTACAACATGAAGATGTGCAAAGGAAGATGCAACTTGAGACACTGCACCATAGGAGTACATGTCAAAAACAAGCATTAGCCAAAGCAAACCTCTACTGTGGAGTAGGGCAAGGCATGTAAAGAAGCAGCTGCTGACAGAGGGACAATCGAATTCCAATGCATGAACTGCCTGTCTGACCACACCACTCAAACTATGGGAGTGTGACCATGCCTTAGAGCTCTTCAGGTACCATTTCTCACACACATGACTACAAACAGACATGTACCTACCCCCTTCGTGCTGCTGTCCCTCCTGCAACTGCCTATGGAGGTCTGGGAACACCACTTCCAGGACCCGGAGCATGTTGGGGGTGAGTTGGCGGCTGCCGCCATGCCGGCGTGGAGCTTCCAGCTTCAGCTGGACTCGGGCGATGCGGCGGCTCCAGCACCGGATGTCCTGCCACCTCTTCTTTATGTTTCGAAGCCTCCTGCGAGGCCCCCCCTCTCTCCGGACAGCCCTGGCGATGTCCACCCAGATTTCACCCTTCTCATAGGCAGATACCTGTCACAAATGTAAAGTTACAGAACATCAGTATACCTGGTGCATGTTCCCAAGACACCCATATGTCCACAAAATACATGATGACAATAGGGCAACGTATGGCACACACATTAGCATCATTGTCCAGGAGTATGTGGCCTGTGTGCTAACACAACTGCTTAGCATGACATTGAAAATCTACAGATTACATGAGGGCTGTAAAACACTCTTTGAGCATGACACTCACTGAACAAGATATGCTATGTCTGGGTGCAATGCAGCACGTGACATGCTGTCACACACCACACTACAACAAATAACTCTCTTCTAACAACACTGTGCACCCTGGCACTCACTCACAACAACATTGCATCTATCCACTATTACTACACAGTGGCTATGATATCACACACACAACAGGTGCACACTCAAAGGTATTGCACACATCACTCACCTGATCCTCTGGTCTCCCATACAGCTTGCTGAAGTTTGGCAGGAGGGCATCCAGAAGGGCCTTGTTCTCACCATCAGTGAATGCAGGTGCCCTCTCCATGTTCAGCTAATCAGGGCCAGAGGATTCAGAGACAGCAGCTGTGGTTAGCACACCAATGTTGTGCAGGCAAGTGCCCTCCCACAGCCACATGCTGCCTTATATCTGTGCTGCAGAGGGTCTGTGAGTCCAAGGAGTAGTGTGTGATAGGCCACCATAATTTGCATCCTATGTTCCATCCAATCACATCACACCTAAGCCCATGACACACATATGCATGGTTTGAAAATAGAACCAGAGCTGAACAACAACTTTCGCAACATTGTATACTTTTTCCAAACTGATTCTTCCAGGACACCTGTAGGAGTGTAAAAAAACTCCGTATCCATGACAACCTGGTTGCATTTTGAACAGTACACTGTTCCCCTAGTTGTTCCCTATGCATTTTTTAAAATTCACACCCAAGTACGGTGACATTGCCATTGCCAATGCTACACATTGAATGGTGTCACGATGCGTACACACGCACGTACCATTGGGGTACGCTTAGCTCGCGTAGAGCCCAAATGCGACAGGGAAACTAGGCCGACGCACGTACCATTGGGGTACGCTTAGCTCGCGTACAGCCGAAATGCGATAGGGAAACGAGGCCGACCCACGTACCATTGGGGTACGCTTAGCTCGCGTACAGCCGAAATACGATTGGGAAACGATGCGTACACAGGCACGTACCATTGGGGTACGCTTAGCTCGCGCAGAGCCTAAAGGCGATAGGGAAACGATGCGTACACAGGCACGTACCATTGGGGTACGCTCAGCTCGCGCAGAGCCTAAAGGCGATAGGGAAACGATGCGTACACAGGCACGTACCATTGGGGTACGCTCAGCTCGCGCAGAGCCTAAAGGCGATAGGGAAACGATGCGTACACAGGCACGTACCATTGGGGTACGCTCAGCTGGCGCAGAGCCTAAAGGCGATAGGGAAACGATGCGTACACAGGCACGTACCATTGGGGTACGCTCAGCTCGCGCAGAGCCTAAAGGCGATAGGGAAACGATGCGTACACAGGCACGTACCATTGGGGTACGCTCAGCTGGCTCAGAGCCTAAAGGCGATAGGGAAACGATGCGTACACAGGCACGTACCATTGGGGTACGCTCAGCTGGCGCAGAGCCTAAAGGCGATAGGGAAACGATGCGTACACAGGCACGTACCATTGGGGTACGCTCAGCTGGCGCAGAGCCTAAAGGCGATAGGGAAACGATGCAAACACAGGCACGTACCATTGGGGTACGCTCAGCTCGCGCAGAGCCTAAAGGCGATAGGGAAACGATGCGTACACAGGCACGTACCATTGGGGTACGCTCAGCTGGCGCAGAGCCTAAAGGCGATAGGGAAACGATGCGTACACAGGCACGTACCATTGGGGTACGCTCAGCTCGCGCAGAGCCTAAAGGCGATAGGGAAACGATGCGTACACAGGCACGTACCATTGGGGTACATTGTGTCAGACATGGTCAAGTGAACGATTGTGTAGGCTGCGTCCCTGTCCACCTTCATGTCACCATTGGCAGAGTCACACTAGGAAATCACACAGCAGGGATGTAGTCTACACTCATGTCGACCATGTGGATGCATACATCAGCATGGCACACATACATCAGTATGTGCCAGGTTTGGCAGACATTGAAGAAGCACAGGGATTGTGACCCTGTGCCTCAGTTGATGTGTGAATAGCTTGCACAACATGTCATCATTCATGATGCACATGTGCATCACATGCATTCAACAATTTCAACACGATTAACGTCTGCAACATGTAGCGAGGCACATGAACACTCGAATGGGCCACAATTCAGTACAGGGAACTGGCACATGATGACAGGAACATGCCCACTGTCACAGAGGTGTCATAGCCGCACAGCATGACCCTGTGTGACCACGTCATGTGTGTGCCATGTGCTACATTGTGCATGCTGTTAGCATATGCCACGAACAGGTCAGTAAAGTATTACTCACCTCAGAAAATCCCCACATGTCATCCTGGACATGGCAATTTCCGTAATACCGTACACTTGTGTGTTGGTGTGTAAATCCTCTGGCTCTGCAAGTATCCTTGGCGTTGTGTCTGCCCTGATGACGTTATCTGAGTAGTCATATGTCACCTCTGCGTCGACACGTCAGGTCCTC
Organism: Lissotriton helveticus; assembly: GCF_964261635.1. Lineage (NCBI taxonomy): Eukaryota > Metazoa > Chordata > Amphibia > Caudata > Salamandridae > Lissotriton > Lissotriton helveticus. The sequence continues at coordinate 1,061,802,001 of NC_136070.1, read as the reverse complement.
TGTTTGTTTCTCAACACCAACGCAGGTCCGGTCTAAGTTAAAGCTTACACATTTTGTACCCTAAATCATTGTACTAACACTTCAGAACATTTATCTTTTATTGTCATACTCAAGACCGTGCCAATAGGGATGTCACTTACAAAGCCTGTGAGGAATGAAAAGGCCTCATGTTGGTGAGTGACCCTCACCGTCTGTGTCTCCACGGTTTTCACGTCAGGCACAACAACAAGAGCTGCTCCAATTGCTGGGACCTGACATATGAATCCAGGTGTGATATGTCCCACAAGCCACTTAGACTCCAGCAGTTGGCACAGCACCACAATAGCTCATGGTTGGGATGTAGGACCAGTGCATGTGTGTGGGTGTGGAGACATGTGAGCCCCTCATTAGTACATCATTCCCCAGGGCAAACTCGTCAGGTAAACAACAAAAGTCAGAGATGTGTAATTGCATTGACAAATAACCACGATGCAAGTGCAATGCTGCATGGGATTAGGGTGACGGCGACCACACGGCTCCATCAGAATAGCAGCCATCGTAGCCAGCACCACGACCTACGGTCCCAGCCCTGCATGTGACACAGGAGGAGTAAGTGCACTTCCTCATGTCCATGATGTCCCTCACCCCGCCCACTGACTCCGCATCAGCTTCTGGCCCACCGTACCCGTCAGGGGGCAGTTGCGCCTCTGTTGATATGCCCCTGACGCCATCATTCGCTGAGTGACGGACGCAGGCGGTGCATACGTCCCAGAACCGCTGTGTTAGACATGATCGGAATGTTCATCCTGGTCCCCGCTGGTTCTACTCACAACCTCACTGCCAGATCTCCCCCAGGTGTCAGCCGTGGCGCCATTCTGGGGTGGTGCTGGCCCCGATACCACACACTGTATGGCTCCGCCGTGGTAACTGTGTGGCAGAACACCGCTCTTAATGCTGCATGGGAATGTAAACATCAATGAGCTGGCCACACCTCATTACAATAGGCACTAATGAGTATTGGGAGGGTCAAGAAGACCCACTGGCACGTGAGTGTCAGTCCCAACACCACAGGACAGGTGGACTGGGGGATGCGAGTGTTGTGGACACCTAGCCAGACACAGGTGATGTCTCAACTCAAAAGATGTATTTGGATGATTGGGCAACGTTCAGTGTAGTGTTTATGTGGGCGGTTGGAACCATGGCCCTTCATCTCCCTGTTGCTGCGGTGAGCACCAACTTGTCACTCAGGTCCTTCAACTACACTAACGCTACGCTGAGCCTCTGCAGGCCTATCTTGATGAGAGTACTGTATGTATATTTGCAAGCATGTACAGCCACGCAGCATGTTTGTCTGTACATAGGCACGTTGTCAGACCCCCACTGCCCTACCCGGACTGACCATGTTCCCTGTCCTACCACCCCATCCCAGGAAGCATCTGCATGCAGCCCTCAAAACCACAGAACACATTCCCGTTACCTACGCTGTAGAGGGTATCCAAGAGGTACAGGCACTACGCAAAGATGTCATCATCCTCCCTGACTCTGGGAGTGATGTTTAGCTACTTGACATGCATCTTTGCCTGCTACCCACACTCTCTGTGGGATATGTTTGTGTAACAGCTGCCAGTGTATGCGTTGTATGTACGGCCAAAACGTGGCCACGCCCTTGTCGGATGCCAATCAACAACACTAGTTTTGTTCCAGTGTGGCCTGGATAGCCACCATTCACTGGTCAGATCGATGACACCCAGGGAGGCTAATTAGTCCAAAGCTATGTATGTATTGAAACGTGACACTTTGCTACTGCCTACTGTTCCTTACAGATATTGGTTTACAAAAGGTAAGTAACTAGTCCTTGAAAGTACTGTGCATCTGCTGTAGGAGCATCTATGTTGTGTCCTTGCTGTGATGGCAGGGTGACTAATGTACACACACCATGCCACATGTGTTAATGACCCGTTCACATGTGTGATGGCATCACAGACCGTCAGTGACAAATGTAATTATCATGCTGTATGATGATGGTCATGTAATTGTCACTGAAAGTACACACCGCGACATGACTAAGGCTGAACAGTGCAAATGATTGCACATGTGGTGTGTGTGTGTATTGCAGTCTGCCCTCTGGGTGTGCAGACAACCTCCTACTGACATTGACATGACGTGTCTCACTGACATGATACATTGTCATGGTCACTAAGACCTTTACATCTGAAGGCTTGTATGCATGTCACATCCATTCCACACACTACAGGTATTTTCCTTCGCCACGGAGGAGTGTGTGGGAGCTGGCATCTGTGTGTATCCCACACCACACTCCAAATTGTCTACATTATTTGAAGAAGTGTTGCTTGTGCCATGTACATTGTTATAGTCTTAGTCAGACAGTTGTAGACATATCCTTAAAATTGTGTCTTGCAGGGCACCCCCTCTGGAAAGGCCGTTGCCTGACTTGGAAGCCATGAGGGAGCGCAACTGCATCCGTCGATATCGCTTCGGCCGACAGTTGATCAAGGACCTGACGGGCAGGCTTGAGGCTCACCTACAACCACGCCACAGGTATCCAGGTGCACTGACACCCAAGGTAAAGGTGATGGCAGCCCTCCATTTCTTTGCCACAGGTACCTTCCAATTTACCATAGCTGATGTGGGAGGGATGTCTCAGACCATGTTTAGCCGGGTATTGGGTGATGTTTTGGGAGCAATGTTGCTCCACCTTGATGAATTCATTACATTCCCTACTCCAGAAGAGTTGACAGATGTCAAGGGGGAATTCTATGCCCTGGGCCGTATGCCACATGTAATTGGTGCAATTGATGGTACACATGTTACTCTTGTCCCACCACAGGCTCAGGAGCAAGCGTATCGCAACAGGAAACACTACCACTCGATAAATGCCCTGGTGGTGTGTCTTGCCAACATGATTATCTCACATGTTTGTGCACGTTATCCAGGATCATGCCACGATGCTTTCATCATGAGGCGTAGCAGGGTACCACAGATGATGCTGCAGCTGCACAACCACCGGGCATGTCTAGTTGGTGAGTATACACTGTGAGCTCTGTATGTCAGTATGTCACAACTTCATGATCTGCATCATATGATTCACTCTTGTACATGATGTCAAATTGCAGGAGACGCTGGATATCCAAACATGCCGTGGCTAATGACTCCGCTACGCAACCCCAGGACAGCTGCAGACCTGCGTTACAGCAATGCACATGTGAAGACCAGGCAGGTGATCGAACGGACCTTTGGACTCCTGAAGAGCCGCTTCAGGTGCCTGGACAAGACAGGCGGAGCCCTCCAATACAGCCCACGCAAGGTGTGTGACATCTTCACCGTGTGCTGCATGCTACACAACATGGCAGTGGAGAAGGCTGTGCCACTCTACCTGGATCCTGATGAGCTGGAACATCTGCCCGTTGAGGATGAAGGCCTTGGCCAGGATGCCAGTGATGAGGAGGGTGAAGATGATAACCGCGGTCACCTCATCCGCAACTTCTTTTCATGATGGTGAGTCCTTTCATCTTTTAAGTAAAAGATGGACTATAGAGTAGCATGGGTAGCATGCTGTGTATGCAACAGACTGTAAGCAAGATCACTTGGATGTGTGTTGTGCTGTGTCACATGTTCAGTTGTAATGCTACACACATACGTGCTATGAGTGCACTCGGAATGTACAGGTGTCATACTACATCTGGCTATTCAACAGACATTGACTAAATGACATTATACCGAACGTGACCCCTTGTGTGCCACTCTCATCCACAGCTCGCCCTGCCTGTTGTCCGTTGGGGTACATCTTGGTCATCCTGCTACTGCTCATTATGATTGCAACGTCAGCCACATCAACGGAGCATGCTTGAACATGTGGAGAAGTCAATTTGGGTAAGGACTCATATGAGGCTGTTTAGCGTTGGTATGTGTAGAAATGTGTGGTATATGTTCATGTGCATGTGGTGTCATCTTGCATACATGCTACTCCATTATGTACCTCATGACATGTATGGCCACTCCCATGACAGGATAGTCACCCCTTCTGTCATCTGTTGTACTTTGATACTCTGGTGAATGCATCAATGTGTGTAGACATTGCCACAGCAACATTGCACATACCATGGCATGACATTGTGTCAGAGGTCACAACCACGGACTCTGTGGGGGATTGCAGCCTCACTGTGTGCATTAGTAGGCCAGTCCAGTGTGATTACCATGAAACCATGTGGTGTTGGTGTTGGTGTTGCCCAGTGTATGTTCCAAATCTTAAGACAACTGTCCTGTGAATCAGTTAACATGGATGCATTGCCCCTTGCAGCAGTATATCATGTCACTGTCATGTCGTTACCTCAGTGCAGGTTGAGAATACTGCTACGCCAGCCTTCACAGTGAGTAGCCGTGATGTTTAGATGCACATGATGCCATGTATGTTTAGCATGACAAAGTAAAAAGTGTGAAAGATGCATATGTGAATTTCTGTGTAGCACCAGTGGAGTGCGGTCATTCACATGAATCTCTGGTCGCCGGCACCATGACTGTGCTATGGTAGGGTCTGATTATGTAGCTTGGATGGACATCACTTGCACGTAATATTTTTTGTACATGCATATCATGTTTAGCATTGTGATGCATACTTGACACGCCAGAAGACTGGCTACAGAGTGCCTTCATTGCATGTCGATCATTAGCTTCCTCATCATATGTGATACTAACAGCTGTAGTGGATTTGCTCAAGTTAGCCTACAGGGCCCTTATGGCTAACCAATATCACATACAGACTTTAGAGTTAGCGGTAGTTGGATTTCCATATGTTTCCATTTGTTACTGAGGTCTACCTCATCTGTGCCTGGGAATGTGTTCATACTACATAGATCTTTTTGCATGGGTGCTCACTTGTGAGCGTTACACATGACTCTAATGGATGACAGACTGTCCCAATTTTTATGTGTCTGTGTCACAGCATCGAATCTGATGTGATGGCATGATTAATCATCATTATTTATCACCAGACAGTACACTTCACAGGTGTGACTGGTACAGTGTAGCTAATGAGGTTTTTGAAGTGTCTGTGACATGAGAATTTTGTCCTAATGCTTAATTGCCTCTGTTTCAGGTCTCCCTCCCAGCAGTTCCCATCCTCTCCTTCCCTCGCCTGATCACCCTTTTGTGTCTGTTGTTTGTACTCAGACCAATGGGCTATTTGGAGGTGGAACCCTTAGAGCATCACACCAGTCTGATGAAGAAAGGTACGGCCAGTCGTTGACAGCCTTGTAGGTATTCGTAAAGCGGCATTACAGGTGACATCATGATTAGTGTAAATCGGACTTATTGACAATGCACATGTATGATTGTGAAAGCTCCATGGGCTCACAATGTAGATTATCATGTTGTGCATGACGTCTGACTCCTACAGAATATAGTGCCTGCTTGTGGCTCTACACACATGTCCGTCTTACGTGCACATATACTATTTTGAACGTAGTTACCTCATGCTTGTTAGGTGTGTAACTGTATATTGACCACACGCATGGGGTGGGTGAAGGCTAGAATACTATGTTGTGTGTGAGGTACATGTCTTTGTTGGTGCAGTTTTCCTTTGAACATACTAGCTCTTGTATACACCTGCAGACGCTGTGTGTCTTGTGCCCCACTTGACCGTAAGGGCCCTGATCCACTGACTGTGATGTGTGGTGATTACTGTGCCATTTAGTTGTCAGTGATCCTGAGTGAGGCAGACACTCCTGCCTTCACATCCACATGTCACTTTGTGCATTGCGGCTGCCCTTGTGTTATGTGTTTGTTTAGCAATTAGTCACACCCCTCCTGCCGTCATGTATTCACTCATTGCTGCAGCTGCATACACAGCCAACATGCAGCGCACACTATCCAGGAACACAGACACCTACAGGATGACCCTCCTTCCATCCATTAATAGAGCATGCTCCGGCCACCCTACACACAGACAACACCAGACATTCACCCTCGTGCTATGAAAATGCTGTGTACTCAGCCATAGCTGCTGCTATGCGTGTGTGTGCAACACATACTGGCACAACTATGCAGATTCACATGACATTGGGTCTACGTACCACCAGGTCATGTGGCGTGTCCAACACACACACACCTTACATTGGCACAATATTGTACAGTGTTAGCTTGTCAACACCACTAGATCCGAAAACTGTTAGCTTACAGTCACGTGCCAGAACACAACATGCTCACACCACTTCAAAATTGCTGTCACAGTCAGTCAAGTTGGCACATGGGACACACACCATGACCCTGTCTCTTGGGTGTGGTGTGATTTGGCCGTTCCGGGGTTGCTATTTGTCTGATGTGTGTCGTTTTTCTGTATGCGTTGCTCCCATTACAGTAGTATAGTACTTGTAGCTCCATAGGGGTAGGTCACCTAATCAGGTGTGCTTGTGTAGAGTGCTCCAGCCCATTGCCCACAGTCTGTCCTGCCACCGTAATCCTGTGCGGCATTAATCACATACACAGTAATGCATCATGCTGATGGTAGCTCACATACCTGAGGACACAGTTGTAGGTACTCCCTACATGGACTACTACTTTTGTGACACTGACATGTACTCCTCAAAGTGACTCTCCTGGGCCTGCCTGTGCTAGCAGTATTGGGATTCAATCCCCCCTCCAGCATTGACTGTCCCACACAGGTGTGTCTTACCATCCATGTATGTAGTTTGTGGAAATTTCTGGCCAATGTTTGTCCTCACTCAGATTCTGATCCAAGTGTGTGGATGACTGCTGTTTGTTGTATACCTTGCATTTATGACATTTGCTGACACATATACATGTTTGCTGTTTCAAAGATTACTCACCAAATGCGTATGATGTATAAATTATTTATTGGGTGCTCTAGTGCATGAAACGTGAATAGGTGCTGTACAGAAAGGGGGGGAATCCAAAATTCACTGCTGGAGATGAGATGCCTTACTGTTTCAGTCAACAGAGTCCAGCCCACAGTGCCTGACATCATTGGGCAGACTGGGACCAGCAAGTCCATGTGGGAGAGTCTCATAGGGGATGCTGTTGCACCCAGGGGCTATATGCCAGGTCCAGTGTCCTGGGAGAAGTCCATGGGCCACAGGCCCTCAACGTCTTCGGCGTGGACGACCCACCTTCCTTGGGGGACCCTCATGTGCAGGCATGGACGATGCATGGGACGCTACGTCAGAGGGTTCATCCTCCTCCCTCTCCTCCCTCCCTGTGGCTGGTGTTGCACTTTGCCGTGATGTTGCTGGCCTTGTGACACAGGGAGGGGGCTGCATGTTGGCAGCCATCTGACGTAGCACATGGACAATGTCCCTATGCACCATTATAAGCTGAGCCTGGTGTGCCTCCACCCGTCCATAATGCAGGTCTTGCCTGGCTATTTGCTCTGCCTGCTGTTCTTTGAGCTGGTTGAGGGTCTCCGCAAGCTGGCTTACCTCACTGGTGTCCCGCCGGTATGCCTCAAGGATGTTACCGAGTTCAGCCATACCGGTCCCTGCAGCTGACTGCCCAGATTCTCGCCTCCGCCTTGCGCCACTCCCACCACCCTGACCCACATGAGCACGGCCTGCGCTTGTGGGCACATCCGATCGACGGGCCCCCCGAGTGCTGGGAGGGTGGAGGTTGTCACCAACCTCAGGGGCGCCCGACAAAGGGTGTCCCTCATTTTCAGACTGGCTCGATTGTGAATCATGGGCAGGGCTCTGACCTGTCTGCTGGGATGTGGTGGGAATAGGTCCGGTGGTTGGCAGAGATGTAGCTGGTATAGTTGCTGCAGGGGTTTGGGATCCAGAGGAGCCAGGTTGGCTGGGGTCATCCACAGTGCGTTGAGGGACGGCGCTGGCGGTGGGGTCTGGGTCCTGCTGAGCCTGGGACTGGGATCCTTGGCCCCCCTGGCTGGGGGGGAGATCCGCACGTTGCCCTGTGTGTGGGAGAGAGAGAGACACTGTTAGGGCTATATCAAGTGACATGTGGTTTGGTTATCCATTATCAGCATCACTGTTCCACAAGCTATACATAGTTGACATTGTACAGTTGTGTATTTAGTGGTAGAAAAAACAATAGTACGATGGGGTATATACATTCTTCCAATCTCTTGACAATGACTGACACAGCCATTGCTGTGTCTTGTGTTGCCGGCACCACACGTGTAAAGCATTTGTAAGTTTCACGCAACATCCTGGATGTGGTGAAAATTCTTATGTGTGCGTCAAGCATGCACAGAGTTTAGATGCAGCATGTTGATGTAAGAGACAGAGCATCATTATTTAGCATGTCAGCGACTACTTTGGATGTCTTTTGCTGTTCCATGCTGGCCAAACAATGCCAACACCGCTGGACCTGTACACCCACTTGGAGATCATGGCTTTAGAACTTGGCACTTCTCTGAGACGCATCACCTTGTCAATACCCATGTCCATGTTGGTACTTATGTACATCCACAAAGGTAATGAGATGGGGCACTAGCTTTTTTAGAGGGGCACAATGGACTGGAGCTTCTGTTATGTGCATGTAAGAGTTGTATGCATATTCATATGAGTACGTGTTTTGTTGTGGTACATGGCAATTGGGACAGTGTTGCAATACAACGCCTGTCCCCCGGGGATGAGTTTCTGTAAGGGGTGTGTACAACAGGCCATGCTATTACTTTGTTTGCGAATTGCAAGCGTCCATTGTTCATGTTTTGTCTGTCCCCTCATGTGGTATGCTGCCATTATGTTGGGTTTGTGTTGGTGCACAGGATGTGTGACCTTGTCCTGATGTTTGTGTTGGCAATGAGCACAGGAGCGACTTGTGCTGCCTACACCTGTGCCCATTGTGTACTATAGAGCTTTCTGAGATGTGTGTCCTGACACAGTACAGTGTTGACAGCAAATGGTGGGTGACTTACAGGCACATAGCAGATGCTTGCTGGTACTTGTGAGACATCCCTTAACATTCAGCTCTATGGAGTTTGTGAGGCCTGTGCAGTGCTTGTGTGCAACTGTGTGTGTGCCCCAGGGATGTGCGTTGAGGTGACCGAGGGACAAACACTGACTGATGGAGACAGAGGGAGAGGGAGACAGAGGGAGAGGGAGAGGGAGACAGAGGTGAGAGGGCGACAGAGGGCGACAGAGACAGAGGGCGAGACAGGGATGGAGACAGGTAGATTGTGCTTGCTCTCTTGCTACACTGCCTTACTTTGTCACAAAATGATGCATCTCTGAAAGGTGTGTCAGCAAAATGTTAATATTTAGCAGCTGTGGTCTAGTATCTTGTGTGATCTTTACCTATCCCTGTGCATTGGGCATTATGCTTGTGTGTGTCCCTGGGACATATGGCATGAGAGCAGCCTCTTACCCTACACATTGCACCCTATGTGCCTCCCCCTTGCAACTACCACCATTTGGTTGTGTACTGCTTGGAGTCATGGCCACCCACCCCATGCTGCTGGGCACTGTTGTTAGTCTACCCATGTAAGTTGTGTTTTTTGTACACTCACCAGACTCAATGGCTCCTTCTATTCCATGTACTCCCACCGCTGGCAGTAGGACCATGACCTTCTCCTCCCAGGGCTGGTATACAGGAGGTCTGCGGGGACCACCGCCTCCAGTGTGGTGTGCATTGGCGTAATTCTGTGCCATCCTTTTCTTCACCATCCTCCGCAGATCGTACCACCTGGACTGGCAATCATCCCTGGTGCGTCTGATGGGTGCAACAGCATTGACCCGGTCTACAATCCTCTCCCACAGGCGTGTTCTTTCTGCCAGGCTGGTCTGTCTGACCAATGCGCCAAACAGCTGCGGCTCAACTCTGATGACTTCATCAGTAAGTATCTCCATCTCCGGGTTAGTGAATTTTGGATTCTTGTGTGCGGTCATGGTGTGTAGTGTATGTGATTGAGGGGTTGATGGTGTGTATGAATGAGGGTGTTTGGGTCAGAATGTGAAGGGGGTGGTGTGGGTGTAGATGAGATAGGGTGTATGTGTGAAGGTATGTGTCTGCAATAGTTTGTGTGCTCTCAGTTTCCTCGCAAGAATGGGTATGTTGCAAAGGATGATGGGTTGTATGTGTGGTCCCTTTTATTGGTCGAATGGTGGGTGTGGCTTAATTTTAATTGTAGGTGTGGGTGTTATATGGGGTGGGTGTTGGTGTTGTCCTCTGTTTGGCTGCTTGGCTGTGACCAGGACATTGATTGTCAAAGGTGTGTACACAGGAGACATGTTCAGTGTGGTATTGCGACTCGTTAGCAAGGTCCTTGTGGTCGTTTTAGTGTTGGCGTTATGTGTGCTTGCGGTACTTGTGCGTGCGAGTGAGTAGTACGGACCGTTGGCGGGTGGGGGTGTTCGCGTAGGCTTGTTGGGGGGGGTGCGTGTCGTACTTGTGCGTGCGAGTGAGTAGTACGGACCGTTGGCGGGTGGGGGTGTTCGCGTAGGCTTGTTGGGGGGGGGTGCGTGTCGTACTTGTGCATGCGAGTGAGTAGTACGGACCGTTGGCGGGTGGGGGTGTTCGCGTAGGCTTGTTGGGGGGGTGCGTGTCGTACTTGTGCGTGTGAGTGAGTAGTACGGACCGTTGGCGGGTGGGGGTGTTCGCGTAGGCTTGGCCGAGGGGTGTGCGTGTCGTACTTGTGCGTGCGAGTGAGCATTACGGACCGTTGGCGGGTGGGGGTGTTCGCGTAGGCTTGTTGGGGGGGGTGCGTGTCGTACTTGTGCGTGCGAGTGAGCAGTACGGACCGTTGGCGGGTGGGGGTGTTCGCGTAGGCTTGGCCGAGGGGTGTGCGTGTCGTACTTGTGCGTGCGAGTGAGTAGTACGGACCGTTGGCGGGTGGGGGTGTTCGCGTAGGCTTGTTGGGGGGGTGCGTTGTCGTACTTGTGCGTGCGTGTGAGTAGTACGGACCGTTGGCGGGTGGGGGTGTTCGCGTAGGCTTGGCCGAGGGGTGTGCGTGTCGTACTTGTGTGTGCGAGTGAGCAGTACGGACCGTTGGCGGGTGGGGGTGTTCGCGTAGGCTTGTTGGGGGGAGGGGTGCGTGTCGTACTTGTGCGTGCGAGTGAGTAGTACGGACCGTTGGCGGGTGGGGGTGTTCGCGTAGGCTTGGCCGAGGGGTGTGCGTGTCGTACTTGTGCGTGCGAGTGAGCAGTACGGACCGTTGGCGGGTGGGGGTGTTCGCGTAGGCTTGTTGGGGGGGGGGGTGCGTGTCGTACTTGTGCGTGCGAGTGAGCAGTACGGACCGTTGGCGGGTGGGGGTGTTCGCGTAGGCTTGGCCGAGGGGTGTGCGTGTCGTACTTGTGCGTGCGAGTGAGCAGTACGGACCGTTGGCGGGTGGGGGTGTTCGCGTAGGCTTGTTGGGGGGGGGTGCGTGTCGTACTTGTGCGTGTGAGTGAGTAGTACGGACCATTGGCGGGTGGGGGTGTTCGCGTAGGCTTGGCCGAGGGGTGTGCGTGTCGTACTTGTGCGTGCGAGTGAGCAGTACGGACCGTTGGCGGGTGGGGGTGTTCGCGAAGGCTTGTTGGGGGGGTGCGTGTCGTACTTGTGCGTGCGAGTGAGCAGTACGGACCGTTGGCGGGTGGGGGTGTTCGCGTAGGCTTGGCCGAGGGGTGTGCGTGTCGTACTTGTGCGTGCGAGTGAGCAGTACGGACCGTTGGCGGGTGGGGGTGTTCGCGTAGGCTTGTTGGGGGGGTGCATGTTGTACTTGTGCGTGCGAGTGAGTAGTACGGACCGTTGGCGGTTGGGGGTGTTCACGTAGGCTTGGCCGAGGGGTGTGCGTGTCGTACTTGTGCGTGCGAGTGAGCAGTACGGACCGTTGGCGGGTGGGGGTGTTCGCGTAGGCTTGTTGGGGGGGGTGCGTGTCGTACTTGTGCGTGCGAGTGAGCAGTACGGACCGTTGGCGGGTGGGGGTGTTCGCGTAGGCTTGGCCGAGGGGTGTGCGTGTCGTACTTGTGCGTGCGAGTGAGCAGTATGGACCGTTGGCGGGTTGGGGTGTTCGCGTAGGCTTGTTGGGGGGGGGTGCGTGTCGTACTTGTGCGTGCGAGTGAGTAGTACGGACCGTTGGCGGGTGGGGGTGTTCGCGTAGGCTTGGCCGAGGGGTGTGCGTGTAGTATGTATTGGTGGAGCTTGCAGTGAGGCGAATGTCCCATACGAATCAATGTTGAAGCGTGAATACTTTGGCCCGTACGTATCTCGCTCAGGCATTTCGTTCCGAATCGGAATAGTGAGTTTGTACGCACTGATTACGAATCGTACGGTGGTCTGCCCGAGGCTTATTCGTACGGGTATACGAATATCAATCGTACGGATCGTAGCAAATCGTACGGAAATCAATGGTAACGGATCGGAATTCGCTGGTCGGACGGTAGTTTCCCATTCGTACGGAATCGGCTACGAATACGAATCGTACGCCGGATTTTTTTACCGGATCGGAATCGACACCCAAAGGTTTAGGTGACACTATTTAATGGCACAGGGTGTTTTCCTATATTACTAAACTAAAAACTGATGTAAAACTTCTTAAAGAGTCACATTTCTCAGAACTAGAGTTTGCCAAATCCAAAAGGTGTTGGGTAGGAAATGCGTTTGCCTCCCCTGCTGCAGGCAAGAAGAAAGGAGTATTAGGTTTAAGTTATAAAAAAATTCACATTACAGTTCTTAACCACGAACATGATTCCGAAGGTTGATTGATTATTGTTAAACTACTTGTTGATAATATAGCCATAACAATCTTCAATGTTTATGGTCCGATCTCTGTTGTCAATGCTTTTTGGACGACAATTTCTGTCAAATTACTTCAATAAGCTGATGACTAATATCATATTTGGAGGTGACTCACTACCCCATATTGGACAGAAACTCAACAGTCACATTTACTCTAACTAAAATGCTTTAAAAATTTAAATACACCATCCAACGAAAGTCTTTGGAGATTATGTCACATAGATACTCTGAAAATACCTTTCCACTCAGACCCTCCCATTCTCAATCTTGAATAGATTCCTTTTTTCCTTAGTTAATACTTGACTCAATGCGCCTTTAACTCTGATATAGGATAGATTCTGATATCAGACCATGCCCCAGTTTACACTGATCTTGACCTTCTAACCTTTTTACCTCATGCTCATAGATGACATTTTATTAATTTGTTACTTTTAGCCACTAAATTTACATCTCATTGCCTTTGAATTTTTTGCTCTTAACACATTCCTCCTATATAATGATTTGGGATTCCTTTAATACAGCAGCACGAGGTTCCAAAAGAAAAAATCCTTAGAGGCTCACCTAATTCAATTACTCGATAAAGTTAAAGAACTGGATTATGCCCTTTATGCTTTTTATCACTCAAACAGCAATGTTCCCTTGAAACACCTCATTGGAGCTAAACTCACTTTTAACAGATTAATTTCTAATGCTGCTTCTTCATATTGAAGATTATTATTGAAGATTAGTGCTTGTTAGAATGGTGGTATAAATAAAATGGGGAAAGTGTTGACAAGCTATTTAAATATTAGGAAGGATAGAATGAAAGTGTAATCCTTAGGAAATAGTGAAGGATCTACTCTGTTTAAAGACAAGGATATTTTAAATTAATTAGTTAATTTTTACACAAATCTATACCCCCCAAAGGCACAACCTTTACAATTCAATTTGACCAAATATTTTCATTCCCTTCCACCCCCTCAATCTCAGCATATTGATTTTAGTCCACTAGGTGCAGATATTTTATTGCCAGAAATCACCAATGCAGACTACAAAATTCAATAGTAAAACCATTTGGCCTAGGGCTTTCCTCTTTTAATACAGAGTCACTTTGCAAAAAACCTCCTTCCTACACTTTTACTTTTGTTTAATTCTTTCATCAATAACGGTATTTCTCAAGGCTCCTCCCAAGACACCATGATTTGTTTAATTCCAAAAGATAATAAAGATCTCATGCAATATAGGAATTAACATCCCATGTCTTTATTAACACTGACTACATTTCTGCAAATATTTTGGTGCTCCGCATTGACCCTATTTTACCTGATCTCATAGGCCCAGAGCAGTCAGGTTTTGTTAAGGGACTACTGGCCTCTGATAATGCTCAAGTATTTCTCAATGTCCTAAGCAAGGTCTCCACAGTGGACCATCCTATTGCTGCTATTGCTTCAGACACAGAAAAAGTTTTTGATAGGGTCGGCTGGAATTGTATGTTTCAAGCATAAAAGTGGACTTTTTTCCAACCAAATTGGCTGCTTTAATTTCCTTGTGGTACACAGGACCTAAACTTGCCATTTCTGTTAACTGTAAGCTGTTGGACATTTTTTCTTTTGTTCAGAGGTATACACCAAGGTTGTCCATTGTCACCTCTTTTGTTTATTATTGCACAGGAACCCTTTCTAACAAAAAAGGGATAAGATGCACATATTTCCAGTTTTCAAACTGGGTCAAATCAAGATGTCAGTTTATGCTGATGATATTCTTCTATATTGCTCTAACCCTACCACTTCTCATCCTCCTTTTCTCCCACAAATTACTACTTTCTCCTACTCATCAGGTTATGGGCTTAATACTGATTAATGTGAGGTATTACCTTTAAATGTTTAGTGTAGCAAGTAACTTATTGAACACATGGGATTTACTTGGCAAGCCTGCAAAATAAAGTACTTAGGGTTGTGGTTTTCACAAATGATGAAAGAAACTTAAAAATGTAACCTTGATTAAATTACAAAAACTCCAAATGATAATATTGCCTGATTGCACCTACTCTTTCATTCTTAGTTGGGCAGAATTGACTCCATTAATATGATGCTTACTCCCTTGATTCATTCCCGTTCACATTCTTGGTTACTACTATAGACTCTCTCTTATCAAATTTCCTTTGGAAAGGCAAGTCCCCTCATATAGCTTTATCCTTGCTAAAATAGGATAAATCTAATGGAGGCCTTACTTCCCAGATTTAACAAAATTACATTAAACGTGTTCTTTAAAACAAGCTGCCCGATGGCTCTCTTCCAATCTCCCCGTGCATCCTCCTTTGTGGTTACAGTTAGTGAAATCTCTTATCACTCCTTTTGATTTAAAAAAAATTCTTGCTTTAACCACAAATGTTTCTCAAGCACTCTCTCCTGTTATTTCCCATTCCTGTAAACTCCTGACACCACGTCCACCATCATCACATCCCTCAGTCACTACCTATCAACAACAACCCTTTTGGCATAATAAATCACTATGACTTAAGAATCTTTCTATAAATTGGAAGACCTGTTGAGCTGAGGGTTTGTGTTGGGTATCGCACCTTTTTGTGGATGATCAACTCTTACCTTTTTTTTTACTCCAAACAAATTTCTCTCTACTTCAAAAACACAATATGAACTTTTATGTACCTACCTCAATCAATACTTTACCACATTAACATCTACATCCTACCCTCCTTCCATTTCCGCTTAACTTTTCCCATTAAATAATCTGTCTGCCTCTGCTATTTATAAATCATTACAAATGACATCAGATAGAGCCAAGACAAAGACTTAGCTAGCCTGGGAGGAAGATTTAATGGAATGTTGGCCTACTACCTTATGGGATAAGCTTTGGCCTACTCTTCATAAAACCACAAAGGCTGCAAATACTTCGCAAACACTTTTTTGTATTTCTCACCATTTGTTATTTACTCCCATGAACCTAAAATCATTTTCTCCAGCTGCAACCTCTTCTTGCTGGTCCTGTTATGGTTCAACTGCAGATATAAAACACTTTTTATTTGAATGCCCTTTTATTTATTGGTTTTGGAAACTGGTCTGGATTCAAATTAAAGAATTTTTCAAGCTGTTATTCTTTTTTCCTTAACTAATATAATTCTAGGTAGTTTGTAACCTCAGTAGCCCCACACAACCCCAAATTGCAAGTTGATGGATTTATTGTTAGCTATTGCTTTTCATATAATAACATCAAATTTGGGATCTCTAGTTGGCAGTGGTATGCACCCTGTCCAACTAGGGATTACACAGCCAGATAACCCCTGCTTACCCTCTTGGTAGCTTGACACAAGCAGTCAGGCTTATCTCAGAGGCAATGTGTAAAGTATTTGTACATAACACACACAGTAACACAGTTAAAACACTATAAATTGACACCAAACCAGGTTAGAAAAAATAAAGTATCTTTATCTAAACCAATTAAGACCAAAAATGACAAAACTCCAACACACACAACTCAAAATATCACTTTTAAATGTTTTTCACAATTCTGTCCATAGAACTCTATGGAGGAGAAGTTCCATTTCTAACAGAAGCCCAGATGGAGTGCAAGTAATTGGAGATGGAGACAATCCCAGTGGAAAAGGGGTTTCCCTTCTTAAGAGAATCACACCCCATGACTGACCCTGGTGAAGGCAGTTCTGACATGGATGTGCTGCCTGTGCTATACAAATGCAAAAAGAACAATTGATGGACAGAATGCAGAACAATGTCATACATTCACCACAGTACAGAGATCTGGGCCTAAATCCATCTTGTGCTATACAAGCCACAGAAGACAGGAAGCCTGTGCTAGGCAGACCCCTGCAGGACACAGACAGAGTGTGTCACCTTTGCAGGTAAAGTAGTATCACCTGGAAGTCCAGGCTTGTCTGTCACTTGTTCAGCCATAAGGTACAGACCCTAGGCTGAGAAGGCAGGCTCAGGATACCACTGCTGAAATGGCAGGAGAGAGATTGGAAGTAGGGGGGGTGCCTGTCACCCAGGGTTGTTGTGCCCCACTCTCAAAAACCTAAGAGGTTGGAGAAACCTCAGAAGCAAGTGGGGGACTCCTTGCCAGTCCTAAAAGACTGAAAGTAAGGCCCACACAAAGCCCCAGTTTCTAGCCTCCACCTGGAAGTGCATGGCCCAGGTCCTGGCTCTTGATACTGACAGCTGCTAGTGGTCTCTGTCGGTTGAGGTCACTTTGGGCTGAGTTTTCATTGAGTTGGGGTCAACAATCTGATCTACCAGAGTATCCCACATAAACCTCTTAGCCATGATGGTCCTGCCTGCCTACACATCTGTGAGCTCGTTAAGGTCCACAGCCTTACAGTTGTGGTCCATGGAGGAGAAGAAGTCTTCCCCATGGGTCAGTGTAGCCACTCAGGAGGATAGGGACAGAGGGGTATATCTAGGTTCAGAGGAGCGTAGAACTGAGAAGTGTCACTGCAGAAGAGCCCAGTAGTCTATGTTCTATCATCTGTGCAGGGAAGCCCATCAATGTATTGATTAGTCTACACTAGCTTTTCATTGGGGGCTTTCATGTTGGACTTAACCTTTTCTGCAGGGTCACGCTACATTTTTGCCCTCCTTTTCTGAACCCGTCTTTGTTGCAGTTCAGGACTTTGCACACTTTTCTCCTGCTAAAGAATGGTAAGCGCTTATGCTCTCCCTCTTAAACAAGGCAAAATTGGTGTACACTATTGGTACATTTTATGTACATGTCAGCCCCTAGAAGATGGCACTACATGTACCCAGAACCTGTAAATTAAATGCGATTATGGGCTGCAGCGCTCATTGTGCACCCACTAAAGTAGCAGAGTAAAGCATGTCTCAAGCCTGCTGCAGCAGCCTGTAGTGTGATTATAAACTTCCATTTCAACCTGGCAACATAAACCTTTTTTAGGACTAAAACTTACTCTTAATACTTATAAGCCAGGTGTAAGTTAGAGCCCAAAGGCTTATAGTGAATGACGCTTGGTATTTTAAAAGAAGAACATGTGCAATTATGCTTTATGTCCTGATATTGAAAACTCCTAAACTGTAGCAAGGCTCCCTCTCTCGTGGACTAAACCCGGGTTAAATTTGAAAGGGCTGCGCCCATAAGTTCTGAACCTGTTCTAGAGACACATTCCGATGGCCCTTTTGAAGCACATGGAAGCAAAGAGGGGAAAAAATTCCTCAGTAAGCCAATCCTAAAGGCACCTCAAGATGAGAGTGTAGAAATACATCAGAATTAGCATAAAGCCAAATCTGCGTATCCACTTGAGACGGTGTAGCATAAATAATACAATTAATTCAAGAAGCAGGAAGCATGAGTCCAAACTTTCCTACATTGTGTGTTGATGAGTAAAGGCATTAATCTATCCCTATACTAACACTAAAATTACATCCCTGTTTAAGCATCTTCAGGAAGAAGAGTAAAATGGTACCCGCCTGTGGAATCTTCCGAAGAAGTCTCTCCACAGTCAATGGGTCATGTAGCATTAGGGTACTGAGAGAGAGCTTGCTCCCAGATGCTTTCTCTCCAAAGGCAGTAGAAGGAGTGGGCACTTTCCTTACTCCCATCATCACATTATTTGTAGATAATTTTCCCAATATTCATTGCGGATCACGCCATCTGCTCTGCGTACAATCCTAAATGTGTTTTTTCATGGGACAATGGTGTTCTTTCCTTGCAACATTTTGTCCTTGGTTCCCAGACCTTCTCCTGTGAGAAGCATAACGACCTTCCTTTATCGACTCAAGCCATACAATGTAACTTCTTCTCTCCTTGCCTGACTTTATAAAACAAAACGAGAGAAACAACAAATTCCAGAATGCACGTGAAACTAAAACTGTTAGGTCTAAGAAACTTAGATAACATAAGAAACAGCAAAGGATATTTATGAATTTGCATAGGAAATAAGGCACTATCAATTAATGCATGTGCCTGCATGTAAAATGACACAATTAATAAACACATCTATTAGATGAATAATTTTCTCAACACAAATTCTTCTGATTAATATTTTCTGCTAGTCGCATTTACTTTCCACGTTAAATTTCTCCATATTACTTTTCAATGGCCTAAACGCTTCACGTTTCAAGTTAGTACATTTCACAATTCTAACACCTTGCATTAATACGACACAAGATTATATGCTGGTGCGCTCTACTCGTGTGATTATAATGCACCCCTACAAATAAAAAGTGACTTCCTCTACATCACCTTATTACACCTAATAAGTGATAAGTTCAGTTTGGGAACAGAAAGAGAAATACTTCTTTGACTCGTTTGAATTGTAATCTAAAAAAACACATTATGGTAAAAGTTGGATTTTAAGTTACTATTCTAAGAATTGAACATGTGGAAAGTTAGCATTATTCTGCCTTAACCAAATGTGCTTTTCTGCCTATGTTCTGGGTCAGATGATTGTTATGGTCTCTCCTATGATGTGATGTGTATTCTTTCCAGACAGGAGACAAAAGGGGCCTGGGTGTAGAGGGAGTGGGTCATCACCCTAACAACAATCTCCTCGTGGCTCCGGCCATTGTGAAGCTTCTGCTGAGGCTCCTTGGGTAGAACTGGACTGTGTGAGAAAGTAAACTTTGAACCAAGACCAACCTGGTGCTGTATCCACGCGACAATCCATTGCTGTTGGCCTGACCTTTTGCGTTTGACCCAGTCCACAGTGACTAGATAACCGTAAGTGGTGCTTTGTGCTTTTTGGTGCTATTTTTACGTGAAAATGAAAACCTCATAACTCTGATTCTATTTATTGGATTTTTGTTATGTTGGTGGCATTTTATTTATGTATATTTACTCTATTTCCTTCAGTTGGTTTGGAATTTATTTGGTTGTCTTGTGTTTTCAATTTCTTAGTGTTTGAGTGCTGCATATTATCTGGTCACACTATACTGGGACAAAGTCACAACGTCTGGCTGACCATGATGGAGACCTAGTTAGGCCCACTGAACAAAGTAGCTTAAATTCTAGTTGTGGGGCGATCCGAAGTCCTGCGTCGGGGATGCATCGTGGAGCAGATGCGATGTGAGGCCCTTGCAAGGAGCTGCATCATGCAGCGGATGTTCCGAGGAGCTACAGTGGGTGATGCGAGGTCCTTGTTTGGAAATGCATCACACAGCGGCAGGTCCTAGGAGCTGTGGTGAGTAATTTGAGGTACTTGTGTGGAAATGCTTCATGCACAGGAGGTTCCAATGAGCAGCGGGGTTGTGATGCAAAGTCCTGCATCAGGGGAGTGTTGTGTTTCAGTTCCGCGGTGGAGTATTGTAAAGCGATGTGTCACGCTGCATTTGTTCTCCTGGGACCACAGTTGGGCTGGCAGAGCACCTTCAGGTCCATTTCCAACTTGGGTGACACCACTCAGGAGTGCAGGACTCGCGATTGGCAGAATCCACTTGCTGTGGCCAAGGTTGTTGGAGCCTGTTGTGATACTAAGGCTCTGATTAGGAGGCCAGCCAATTATCGCTTGGAGTCACTCTCTCTCTATTGTGTGACTGTCTACAAGGAATAAACAAAGTCCAACAGCCAACTACACGCAGTCATATGACCTAGAACAGGCTGCAGGCACCACAGAGCAAGGGCAGGAAAATGGCAACTTTCTAAAAGTGCCATTTTCAAAATTGTAATTTAAATTCAGACCTAACCATTTAAGAAGATTTTAAATTACAATTTTACAGACACCAAACATGAAATGCTTACCTTGTTCCCAATAAAAAGGTAGCACTTGTGATAAGGCAGCCTAATGTTATCCTATAGGAGACGTAGACCTTACAGCAGGGAAAAACAAAATGAAATGTTTTTCACTACCAGGACATTTAAAATTTAAAAGTAAATATCCAACATTTTAAATGCAATGCACCCTGCTCTTCGGGCTTCCTATGGCCTTCCTTAGAGGTGACATTCAATAAAAGGGAAGTTTATGGCCTGGCAAAGGGGTTATATGGCCAAGTTGAATTAGCAGTTTAAAACTGCATTCAGGCTTCAATGGTTGGCCTGTGACAGTTTTTCAAGGGGCTACTTAAGAGAGTAGCACAATAAGTGCTAGGCCAACTAGTAACATTTAATTTACTGGCCCTGGGTATATGGTATGCCGCTTTACTAGGGACTTATAAGTAAATTAAATATGCCAATCAGGTATAAGCCACTTTTACAATGTTTATTGAAGAGAGCACAAGCCTATTAGCATTGGTAAAGTGCACAGAGTCTTAAAGCCAACAAAAATAAATTCAGCAAAAATAGGAGGGGTGAAGGCAAAATATTTTTGGGTGACCCTGCAAAGAGGACCAAGTCCCGCAAACTGCCTTTATGAGGAATAAAAACAGAAGCTTGAGCCAACTCTACTCAATTCACCTTTATACACTTTTTTTAAAAAAAATCATAAAAGGCAATACATTATAGTCACACACATAACAAAACACAGTTAAAAACAATCTTCATAATTAATTAATTACGATCCTGTGACGGATCCACGTCCCTTACCTCGTCCGGGCAACCTCGTCCCTCGAAGCCCCGGACCTCGACATACGACCCTGTGGCGTCCATAGCAACCCGGACTCCACCCCTATCTCCTTCTTTTCAGGAACCAATAACAACAAGCGGAAAACCGGAAGGACTCGCCAGTAACCCCGGAAATCCCTCCCCAACCCAGAGGCGGAGTGCGGAAAAGCCGGAACCGAAGAGAGCAGTGTGTTCAAGCAGGAGGACTCGTGGCAGGAGACAGCGTGCGGAGAACCTACGGAGACGAGCGGTGAAGCGGAAGAAGAAGACGAAGTCTGCACCGAGGATTGGTGGAGTCCGGTGGAGGAGGCTGGAGAGCGGCCGCAACTCGCGGGAGAGTTGCGGCAGGGCAAGTGAGTACCGATTCCCCTTGTACAAAGAGTGTAATTATTAGCGTGTACAGTAGTCAGACCCCCACCTTGCCATCAGCACTGTAGAACTCTGTATATTACCCGTTTGAAGTCACCGGCACAGTTGTATATAAAAGCCCCACACTTCCCCGGCACTCAGTCACCCTTCTGCCCTCCCATTCTTCCTCTCTCCCCCTCTTGCCCGTTCCCTACCTTCCTCACGTTCGCTCGAAGTCCCGCACCCCCTTGGTGAAGGTATACGGCATCAGCTTGGTATAGCTAGTCGGACTAACGGCCCTCTTTCTTCTCTCTCCTTCCCATACCTCCGAGTAGCCGCCATCCCGGTGACCACCTGACCAATCCCTCTGGAAGAAGCCCTCAACTCAACTTCCGACCAAGCACCTTCCCTCCGCGAAGAACCTTCGTCTCGACATCGGGCCAAGCATCGCTTCGGACACTGTTTTCCTTCCCCCCTTTTTGAACTGTGTATTGACAATAAAACCGGCTAAGAGATAGCCCACTATATACGGCCTCCACGCCTGTTATTCCGGTCCGCCTACACCCCACGATCACAGATCCTCAGGGAGATATTTTCTTACACTTGACAAAAAATTAGCAAAAACGATGGGGAAATAATAACCTCCACGAACTATATAAAGTACTAGCTACACCGACCAGCCCTAACTGCGAGGGAAAGGCCAGTAGATCAGCTCTCGATCGATTTCCTTCATGCAGCTGTCAAGAACAAACTCTATAATAAACATCATGATTACCCAAAAGTTGAAGATAAAATAACACATATCTGCACTTCAAAATTTCGAGATTTTTTAAAATTGTTTTCATATAAAGTAGGTAGAAAGATCTGTAGACTTTACACAAAAATATAAAATACGGCAAGGTTTGAGCAGACAGCCCATCACAGGGACAGGCCAATACACAAACCCCCTGATGGTTAGAGCTTTCTGAAAAACAAAGAAGTCTCCAAACTGTACAAGCCCTGAAACTGAGCAAGAGCGATCTCTCCCACGGCAAGAGGGGTGGAGATAGATAAATCACCAGCATTTTAGGCATACTAAGCATGATATACTTCTTAACTGAACTTTTGTTGGACTCAGAACACAATCTGTGAAAATGACAAAGGGCCCGATTCACAGAACGAACTTAAGACAAAATCCTAAACTTACTACCATTTTGGTTTCACAAAAGGCACTTATTCATTTTGGTATTCACAGAAGTTAGAACTCCTAACTTTAGGACTCCTAAATGCCTTCTGTGAATACCGAAAGTCTTAAAATTAAGATTTTTGTCAGTTTAGTAGTAGTAAAGATAGGACTCCTAACTTTAGGACTCCTAAATGCCTTCTGTGAATAACGAAAGTCTTAAAATTTGGATTTTTCTCAGTTTCGTAGTAGTAAAGTTGAGAAAAATCCTAATTTTAAGACTTTCGGTATTCACAGAAGGCATTTAGGAGTCCGAAAATTAGGAGTCCTAACTTTACTACTACTAAATTTAGAAAAATCCTAATAGGAGTCCTAACTTTACTACTACTAAATTGAGAAAAATCCTAATTTTAAGACTTTCGGTGTTCACAGAAGGCATTTAAGAGTTCTAAAGTTAGGAGTCCTAACTTTACTACTACTAAACTGAGAAAAATCCTAACTTTAAGACTTTCGGTATTCACAGAAGGCATTTAGGAGTCCTAAAGTTAGGACTCCTAACTTCTGTGAATACCAAAATGAGTAAGTGCCTTCTGTGAATACCAAACTGATAAGTGCCTTCTGTGAATACCAAAATGGTAGTAAGTTTAGGATTTTGTCTTAAGTTAGTTCTGTGAATCGGTCCCAAAGTTCGTTAAAGCTGGACTTAACCACTAATTTATCGGACTTGAGTAAAGTGCTAGGTGCATAAAACATGTTGGACAAACCTAGGTCACAAAGTGATTCAGAGACATATTTCAATCAGGGCATAGGACGGCCTGTATCTAATTTGCGAAAGTCTAAAATAATATCTCTGTATAGGCCAGCCTCATCATTAGTCCAAACATTGATCTAGAGTGAAAGTGGCACCAGCTAACTTTTATCTGAAATAAATGATACATTTGCTTTGAGTGGAAAATAAAATGGTAGTTAGTAGGAGGAAGATGTGATTCCCCCCTAACAGTAGGAAGGAAGGATTCAAATAGCCTCAAACCCCTGCAACATAGAAAGACGCAAAAATACACTGCACATTATATATTTTTAAATACAGTGGAACAGAAGCGTGAGCCATTAAGTCAAGGCACTAACTTTTTTGCTGTTTCTAACTATTTGCCTTCCAGCAACCCATGTTTCTCCGAGATATTTATTTTTCGATGTGTAATAGCTCCTGTCTTTCCATATTTCTTTTATTAAAAATTAGAGGAGAAATTGCGGTTGGTTAGGTAAGAGGAGAACCAATTTAGGACTGTTCTTCCACAGCCCATGAATTGTTCAAGAGGCCAAAGGAGGTCCAGATGGTCCTAACATTTCATTTCTAAAGAAATACTTTGCATTTCATTAGAACGTTTTGTGTGGGAAATAGGAATGTGAACATGTATTTTGATTGGTAAAGCATAGGTGTTTGATCAGATCTAGAATTTTATCTTTGAAACCTCTGATTGCAGTGAAACTTAACTCAATAGAATATGCATTAACAGCAGAGCACTGAACCTGCTTTACTGTGCTGACGTTCTGGAGACGTCTTGCTTTAGGCTAAAATCATTTAGAAAATAGCAACGTGGATTTTCTGCAGTACGTGTGTCGTATCTTTCCTATGTTGTGGACGTTCGAGTGGCTGCCCAATTCTTTTTACAAATTGAAGAGAGCATTCTCCCAGCATGCACTTTTTAATCAATCTGTGTATCAGCCTTTCTCTAAACATTTTCAATCTATAAGACTTTGCACTGTATTGAACAGGTTTGTTATACAAGTGCATGACCACATTTCCCCTCTATTGATTCGCTGTGTAAGATGACACTATCCTTTCTTGCAGCTGGTTTTGTAATTTATTTTTTCCTTTCAAGTGACAGGTAGGCATGGCCCCCCCTTAAGATTTATTTTTTACTCCTCCTTCTCATTCGTTGAATGTTGGATTCTGGACGGTAATATACATGGCTTCAGTTCTTTATTTCGCGTTGGTAAATGGAAAATCAATGTGACTGGTTGGATGTAATCACAGCATATTTTATTAAACTGCCTATTGATCCAACATTCAGCTGCACCAGTAGGCACACCATGTTTTGCCTGTCTTGAAATTGTCCTCTTAAATCTCAGTCAAAACTCTTTCTGTTTTCCTTTGAGTTGCTTTTGTAAATGGAAATGTTACAGCAAGAATTACACTTTTGCAGAGGCAAGCAGTGAAAAAGTGCAGCCAGGGGAAGTCTGCAGAACTCCTAAGGAGTATTTTCATATTTGTAGTTCACAGCATGTACTTATTTTTAGATTGTGTCGACCTGACTGCATTAAAAAAGAAGGCCCTTGTCAAGCATAATTATGAATATAGAAGTTATTACTGTGCCACATGTTATTAAAGGTTACGAGAAAAATAGTCATCTGGCTTCATGCCATTAAACTGATGTCATTTCGCCCCAATATTTTACATGTTATGTAGTTAGGCAATCCTTATTGGGCTATTAATCAAGCATGCCTGGTGTTCATTTGTACATTTACAGTTTAACAACAGTTTTAATGAAAGACCAAGGGTTCTATGATATTATGGTCTTCCGGCAGAAGCATTAATCGTGCAACCAGAATTTCTGCACTGGGTGGCATCGGGCCATTTATACTTGGTATCAGCAGAGTGAGCTCAATGAATTCTAAAGCTGAACTGACCACCTGAATAAGTAGGCATTTTCTGGGATGTATATCTGTTTCTTGTCTGTATTGTTTTCCCATCCAGAGACCACCTCAGAGAGTACTTTGGCCCCATCTCCGGGCAGTGTCAATGGTTGACCCCGACTCTATACCCCTGACCCCCCCCCCTATCCTGCCTCATCAAACAATCACTAAGGTAGGAAGCACCTGGGCTATAAAAAACGTATTTTGTATATTTTTTTCTGGACCCAGGAGGTGCAAGTGGAATGACACGAGTGGGCCACTGATGGCTGTGGCTACCGAGTGCCAACACCAGTAGCCTACGGGGCCAGTAGCATAGCGTGGGTTGCTGGTCCTGGGTCAAGGCAAGTATATTTCCACTTTTCTTTAGAAAATGTGCCCCCCTTAAGAATGCTCCTAAGATTTTTGCACCTGGGGCAACCGCCCATTTCCCCCCCCCCCCTCTCCCCACGTTACATCACTGTACCAAGCCACAGGCCCTGTAGTCCCCAGGTTATATGTTACTTTACTCTGGCACCTTGCACTGCTTTGTCTACAGCTAGCACCAGCGCAGAATATCACTGCACGTGCCATTGTGAATCTCAAGAAGGAGGGCACAAGTGGAGAGCCATACTGGCACTGGTGCTACCGACACTGAGATACTACGGATACATTGGGTTAGTAGTGTTGTTCCACAATCATCCTCAATTTGCAAACCGCCAATCTGAAAAGCGCTGTTAGCAGACTAACCTGACCCAACAATGGTATTTTACATACTGAGGGGGGAAGTAGAAACTGGCTGAGATATGCAGTACACCATTACTGTGCTGGTTTACAGATATTCCTCCAGTATGCAAAGCACCTTCCTTAAGCAGAATTACCTGGTCTAGTATTATTTTTTACATTTTGCAACATTCAGCAATGGTGAATTATGTGATGGAGGAAAATGTAGAAACTGACACAGTAATATTATTTTACATGACAAGGCAAAAGGAGGATAAAGGCAACATTGACAGATTCCCCCCAAGTTGTGATGCACGTGTGTCCTCTCTTTCTGGTTCCACTTGGCTTGAATCCAGCCGTGAGCAGAAAGCCCTGTAACATTAGTGGTACACCAATGCTGGTTCACTCTAGCCATATGGTTTCTTCATCGGCGCAGTCAGTTCTGCAGATAACGTGTGGGTTCTTACACCAGTGACTCATCAGTGCCGCAGAGCTCTGTCCTTGTCTTCTTGTCTGTGCCAAAAGATTGTCGCATTATGAGCTTCAGTAGTCCGGATTGCCTCACAACAGTGTCCTGTCATTAATGTTGAAGCACCTCAAATGACATCATTGATTGCATGACTGACAAGGTCACATATGACATCAACAATGACATTCTCAATGACATCACTATCTGAACAATTGTGATGAGTTATGCAAGGAGCGTGCCAGCCAAACAAGAATAATAAATAACTGTAGATTGCGCTGTGTACTTAAAAAAGGATACAATTGTTCAACACTCTGTACAATTAATACCAGTGAGAAGGCTTTGGGCACCACACAAAGGGCGGAAAGAATTAGATCTCAGATTGTGATTGAACGATGTGCAAGTATTGAGAATATATAATCACAAGATGATCACCACCGACACTTAGATTTTCCAGTGCCATTTTAGGGTTACAAGCATTGGCAAAGTCAATTGTAGCAACCAACAAGCATTGGCAGAGAGAACCCACTTGGTTTTGATAATGCGTGATATAATTTGAGGTTTAAATAACTGCAACTTACTTTTCCTTTGAATAAAATTCAAGGTATATAAGACAAAAGAAATAATCGTTTTCTAATTAATCACTTTCCAATGTTTTTGCAGCTGTAATAAAATATTTGCCAATCTCTGTCGTAATAAGTGTTAAATATTTTGTAGCTAACACTGGGGTACACTGTTTATATCAGTGTTGTGACCTACATGTTCTTGTTTTTGTAAGTTAAAAGATCAGTCATCGTTTTGTCTTTATAGATTAGATTAGATTAGATTAGATTAGATTAGAGTATTTATAGAGCGCATGGCTGCCTCGGCAAAAAGGCGTCCCAGCGCTTATTCATGATATTTTCATTAGTATTCAACTTGCACAAGGCTAAATGAAGTAATAAAACTGTCAAAAAATGTGTGTTCACAATATAACCTTTTTGCCAGACAGCATGCTTATCATTATGGAAAAAGACGATGGTAGCTGTTCAACACAGCATGCTCTCTTGCTGGACAATGGAAATATCAGAGTGACAAAGTAGATGCTACATTGACAGATGTCAGATTGCACCACAGAATAGTTGCAATACAATGCCTCAGACTAAGGCCATTGCATTTGGGATCATGGCTTCCACTGAGCCATCGTAATGACTCACACCTGGGGTGAAATCCCAAACCTCCATTAGTGGTGGTACAAAAGTACTTCGAGGCACCCTCATTTGGAAATGCTAGGCGCATGACAGAATAAAGGTCAAATAATGGAAAAGCAGCATACAATCAGAAAGAACTACAACGGTGACATCTTGCAAATTCAGATGACATTTTAGCCGTAGTGCCTGGACATAATTATCCAAAAATACTTGAGGAGTGCCTCTCTCTCCTTCTCCTGCAGGAATACATTTTAAATTATACTCAGAATTGTGCGTGCCTTTCCTCCACCTGCTCTCTGTATTTTTGTACCTTTTTTGAGACATGCTCTGTCATCCTGTGCCAACGGTATTGACATTCTGTACACAGAAACACAATAAATATATGAGTAATATGAGGTCCCAAGTGTTGGTAAGACAATGATAAGAAGTCACTCTAATACTTTCACGGGAGTTAACGACTGGTCCACGGCTGACTCGAAACTAGGTTTGAGACTAGAATCTATATAAAAATGTAATTTAATTTTCCCTCTGCATCACTCCTCGAAATCACCCATACCTGGCCCCACCCACAGCAGTTACCCACACGGGCCGTGGCTGGTTAAAATCATCCGCCACACCTTTAAGTGCCTTCATGTTGAGAGTCCCTGTCTTTTCCAAAAACAAAAACATTTCAAGCACACAGAATAATCCCTGCTGGTCAGTAAACCTACATTACAGCCCTGACACCTGCAAGATAATGACATGTCGGTTTACCAGAACCAGAGGACAGTACCAAGATAACAATGGACAACTTCCAAGTCCATTTGGTTATCCCCATTAAAGCATCATGATCCTAAGAGGTGACTAGATTGTTGTGAGCATGTTAAAAATTCTATCTATAATAGTGAATTAAATATCTGACATTGTGAATACCATTTGAAGGCAAGTAGCTTACCTAATTGTTTAAATCTGGTCAAATTGACTTTTGCTTTGATTTTGGGTTAGTGGTGCCTAACCGCGTGAGATGCCAGAAGCGACTCCCTTTATCTTAGAGGGGCTAGGGCATTTAGCCAAAGCAAGCATATGCATCTCACTTGCAGTTATTGCACATTTTCAATGTGTGATTCTGCGGTGCTCATCAACAAAAGCATGGCACCCTACTGCAGTACCAAGCACATCGGTGCATCACCCTGCTGGAACAGGAGGCACTCATTCCCATCAATGGCAGCTCCAGGATTTTTTTATTTAGTAATTTTCCTTTGTTTGCTCACTCCCTTATTGCTATATCCAGGCTCAACAGATTGATACTGCTTTCCTGGGCATGCCAACACGGCCTCACTTGTGGAAGGCATACAATAGGGACGACAGCCTCAATATTATGTCCCAGTCTATCATCAAGCATCATCATCTTCATCATCATGTATCAAATAACTCCAAAGCTCATTGTTATGTGGACATTTGTGTGTGTAATAAATCTAAAAGTCACATTTCCCTGTGACTATATTTGCCAAGATGTGTGCTATTGTCTACATTTTAGGGCAAATTAGGGATCATCTCATCACTCTTAATGAAGTATGGTGTGTATTTAAAAAGGATATAAAAGGAGATAAAATATTGATATTGGGAGTCAGATTTGAATAGGGGTGTGTGTGAGTGTGATTGTGTTGTGTGAAAGTCTCCAGTCTGCCCTTCTCTACATAAACATTTAAATTGAAGGGTCCGAAGTACTAAGCATTGTCACGCTTGCAAACACTCCGATTCAGCGTTTGCGACCATACACATGTTTTTTCAGTTATAAACTCCATTTTTGGAGTCAAAATGGATTGCATAAAAGACACTGATCTGGTTGCAAAAATGAAGGGGTCACTTTGTGAGGCAATAGGCACTACAAATTGCCAACTTTCAAGCAAACAAAAAAAAAGGTTTTCATTTTAAATGCAGCACAGTTTCCTGTAAGGAAAACAGGCTGCATTTGAAAAAAAGTTTGCTTTGTTTTAAAGTGATCACTGTCATGGTTGTCTACTGCCCAGTAGGCCACCATCCCTATTATGGACCTCAATTATAATAACTTGCAATATGCAATCTGCCTCATTAATATTCTTGAGGTAGGTTGGATTGCGACCACAAAAATACTGGCTGCATTTTACGAAGTCATGGATTTTTCAAAGTCACAAGGTTCCCATCTCCTCCATCGCACTTGCCTCCCACATGCTAAGAGCTATTTTGTCACCATTAAGAGTTCCAGAGCTGTCCACATCCGATAAATATGCAGCATGTCACAGGTGCAAACATCCATCACTCTCATCCCCTCAGCACATTACCAGCATGTTCCATTGAAGCCCATCTTCCTCACCCAAGCATCAGGGTTTTCTTTGTAAACTTCGAAAGATGTATCACCACAAGTTTTTCTTTCAGGCAGAATTGAAGCCCCTGCTCATGCCCTACAGTCGATCTGTATTACATTCTACCGCTCTTGGTGGTATTGCATTCTTCTTCTATTCCATCTCTGTAAAGTTGTGCATTTAGACACCAACATTGTAGTCTGCCTCTTGATTCATTCCTTTGCTCCCTTTCAACATCATCTTAATATAGGTCACAGTCTGATCGAATTCTTTCCTAAATTAGTCAATCGTACATAATATGAGTAGGGTTTTCTTGACTAAATGCACTCTCAAATGGCCAGTGCCCTAAAGTATAGTGCTCCAAGTACCTTAAAGTATTTTCATTGTTTTATTTGCTCTTCTCTGATTGTGACACACACACACACACACACACACACACACACAAGCACAGGTCGAAATTCAGTGAACCACCTGTATATGTGCTGAATAAAAACACAGAAACTGCAACTGGAGTGCTTTGGATTGTGATGCTAAGTGGCGCCGCTTTATCTTGAAGTATCTATAGATACAGATAGCGAGAGAAAAGACATGTGTACGGCCATGATAATACAGAACATAATGTTTTTTAGATATGCACTGTTTTCCTTTGCTTTGACTGTGATATTTTGATCTGTTTATCATTTCTTTATGGATATGAACAGACCAATTATCCCCCAGCATTTTTCACTTCTGATAAAATGTTAAATTCTAGAGAGAACATGTCAGGGACTGTCTGGGACACAGTCAGGGATTTGGTTAAGGACTGGTGACTCGGTAGAAAATGTAAGGAGAAAGATGAGCACAGCGCTTCCCAGGATCACGCGAGAAGTCAGAGGGGAAAAGGGCTCCAAAGGGGAAGCTTGCACAATGGAACAAGATAGCTATAACTCAGAAAGGATAGAAACTCAAGAGGTGATTTTGCATTCAGAATAGCACCCAGAACGGACGTGCAAAACATATATATATAACAACATTAACAATAAAGGGAATGTGGGGTAAAGCACTCGGGAGCTCCACGCAGTAAGACTGAAGTTCAGTAAAGTCCTCACCCACATTGCTGATTCCTATTGTGATGTTAAGTAAATCAAAGACAATAGTCACAGTAGACAAGAAACACCACCTAGGTAGTCAGCTGTGCCCGCGGATCCTGATGATCAAACAGGAACACCCAAGGTGGCAACAGCAAGGGTGTAGAACTAAACACAAGTGAACTAGACAAGGAGCTAGCAAAGAGGAGTGCTTATCTGGAAAGGAGGGAAACAAGGACACACTAGGCAGAAAGCAAGTAACAAACATGCAAGGTAACTAGGAGCAGTATAACAGGAAGACAGAAAACTAAGGACTGAAATATATAATGGGAAGAAAGGCAGGGTCTGGGAAAAGGTAAATACAGAAGGAGAGGGGATCAAGGGAGCACTAGAAGGGTACTGGATCCAGAATCAAGGAAAAAAGGTAGCACTGAAGGAAGTGCTAGTTAAGGAACAAGGAATAGCACTTGTTCTAGAATCAAGTAATCTAGGAAGCACTGCAAGCAGTGCTAATTCAGGAACAGCGAATAGCTATTGCTCAGGAATCTAAGTAGCACTGCCAGGCAGTGCTAGTTCTGGAAATAGGAAATAGCTATGGCTCACGAAACAAGGAGTCAAGAGAGCACTGAAAGCAGTGCAAATCAGGAACTAGAAATAGCCGCAGCTCAGGAACGGGAACAAAGAATAACTATAGCTCAGGAACTCAGGAAACAAGGTATCACTCCAGGCAGTGCTAATTCAGGTACAAGGAAAAGCTGTAGCTCAGGAATTCTGGAAAAAAAGATAACAAAAGTTCAGGAATCAAGAGTCGGTCTCACCGGTACACAGCTACAATGACCAACCCTGGGCTGAAAGAAGCTGGGGCTTAAAAGAGTTCACAGTAATCACATGCATCAGGTGTGAGCAGGCTAGCAGGAGCCAGCCACAGCTGAGTTAGATTCCTCTATCCATTCTTGGCCTGCAGGGGTGGAGCCAAAGCAGTGAGCGGGGAATTCTAGGTAATGGAGTTTCAGGCAAGAGCAGACTGGCTTCCACAAAACCAGGCATGGGTTGGGAATGAATGATAATTTCCAAGTAGCGTCCAAATGGGTGGAAGTCAGTATATGCATGAAGGGGAGAGTCCAGAAGACTATTATGACAGTGGATGTGATGGTGATGGGCACGAGAGCACAGGGTGTGAATCGAGACAGAACAACAGAGATCCACTTCTTGCTTCCATTGGGTAACTCATCTGAGACAAATACAGTCATTTTGATTGGCACACATGACATAATACACTCCTGCTTGGCTGATACCTTTCCAAGACCTCCCATAAATATCAGATAGCAATGTTTGTAGACTCAAGAACAAGCTGTCACATGATGATACCGTTCAATATTTGGCAAGATTATTTGACACATTTCTGCATGAAATCCCTGTGAGCCAGTTCTGTGGAGCAATCTGTTTCTGAGACCTCTCGTAGCTGAGTTCAAGTTCTGCATGAGAAACCTAGAGAAGAAACTCTTTTCATTATCATATGTTGGCAGGAGAAAATCCTTGCTCTTTGGAGACTATCTTCACACTCACCGTCCCTTACAAACTCAGTTAATTTCTTCAATAGTGATCTCATGTTGATTGAATTCAGCCATGCCTAGAAAGGTCAATAATTATTCTATCTTGGTGGGGCTGACCAAGTGTTCTGTGCTGCAAACTGTATTGTGCTTATGTTTCACTCCTACCCCACAAGTGAAATGTACCAAACTCTGTAACCCATCCTTTACAAATCAGCACTTTTTAGCTTTTAGTGTCATACCACTAATTTGTGAGATGTCCAAAACTAATTTTTCACTGAGGACGTTTTTGTCCACTACTATTTAATTTTCTTGGATAAAAGGACTCCTTCAATATGACCTAAAACCTAACTTAAACCATCTGATAAAATGATGCAGAGCCCACGAGGCATCCTTATGAATCTGAATTTGCCAAATGGAGTGACCAAGGCAACGAAGTCACCAGACAGAAAGATGAGGTGATAATGGAGGTTTCATTACTGTGAAAGTTTTGCCTCCCTTCAATAATGTCAGTATCCCACAATTGCCCACTATACCATTCTTATTTAGGTCTTTTACACCTGGGCAGAGTCTGATCTAACCGTCTGGTTCATGGGCCACTACACGGGCTAGCCATTCCCTAACTTCTACTGGCTCTATTAACCCCAGATGCTGCAATCTTCCCATAATTTCACAGTCTCATTAGCAATCACAGGGATTCTCCATACTCTACTTATCAAAGCTTTCATCCCTTTCCTTAGTATGAACTCATCCAAGACCCCTTTATGAGACCGATGATCCTCTGTGAATACTTGCGGGAATTTCTCTATAAAATTATCTTCCACTTTTAATACGAATTATTTGAATTTAAGGGACATCATTGTGATTAAATGGGACCCCCTCATGTCTCAGGCAGGGTCAACACAAACTGCAATCCCCCTGTGCTTATTCTTTGATATTCAGTTATTTTCCTCTAAAATGTAATTTAGCCTCTAGAAACATTTAAGTTATATTGGTCATCCACCATAACCACAGCTGGCACAACTGGTAACTTGAATTTATTAGATTTCTGTTTGAACGATTTAAAGGGAAGTAATGTGAGCAAGGGTTTGGAATGAAAAATAATTTGCATTTTCACCTTTCCAAAACTACCACTTCTTTGGGTTTGTCACACCCCCTTCCTTCGATTTGGAATACAAAAATATGCTTTAAAATGTAATTTGTATTTTCTCTAAAGTCCTGTCTGAATAATGCCAGGCATAATTCCTCTATGAACCGAGGTTGATGTACATGTTTTTACCTGGACAGTCTAGTATTGTTGCACAGGATTTTCATTTATTACTGCATTTGGTCCCAAATGTTTTTAATATTTCTCTATGTTTTGTTTATTATAAGCTTGATTAAGTGTATCCAATATCGCAATAAAAAAAATATTTATATATTTATATATGGTGGAATACGAATTACATCACAATTTTAGGAGACAATCCAGCAGGCACCAGCTAAAGTGACCAGATCTCAATTAGAGTACACGTCTAGAGCGAAAACAGCAATGCTTTCTATAGTGGAAATGAAAATGTGTCCTAGATCACGTTCAGTCATGTACCACAAACCCTCCTTTCAGTCCATTAAAAAAGCAACATTCCTGCTGGGACACGCTCATTTACAATTTGGCTGAAGCCACCTTGAGCATATAGAAACTATCTGTATCCTACTGTTTGAATTAAAAATAATGAGTTACATGATGCCAAGAGGCAAGCCTTGTTCATCACTTTCACTGCTTCATAAATGTAGAATACTGAGTCTCTACACATATTTAAAATGAAATAATCATGCTTGGAAGATAAATATGAGATACATAAATGTTTCTGATTTATTTTAATGATGCAGAACATTCTAGCTCCATTCTCATGCCCTCTGCCTCTCAGCCCTCCAATAAAATAAAAATCTTATAAGTATTTGAAAGTTGACAAATTGTTTGCAAAAGAAATTGTATGTAAGATAATTTAATAAAGGAAAAGTTATGTTTCAACTCTGACCGTTGGTAATTGGGTGGGCATGGTATATACATGTTCAGGCATATTTGTCTCTGCCTGCTATCATAATAGAACATGCAAAAATAGATTCATTGGGTAATGGAAAAGTGAGTAAAGCCCAATCGTGAAGGAGATGAAACGTGTGTGCTAATTAGCATTTGCAGGAGGTTCACTAATTAATGGATATCCAATTGTTACCTTGAAATGGGGAATAGCATACTAATACCATAGGTCATTCCCTATTCTGATGTCTGCAAACAGCACACAGCACACACTCACTGATTGAAGATCTGTGGACCAATTGCAATCAGCACCAAAGTGTTTAGCATGTTATGATGCATCTCTTCTCTCTCAGTAACAAGTATTCAAGGACTAGTTTTGTGGAACAGTGCATTCTCTATAAAATGGCAAGTACAATGTTCTGCCAAAATAATGGTTCCCCTGCCCTATTTATTTGTGTGGGGACCTCAGGATTTATGACTAGAAGTGGGTCAGCTGCTTCCACCATTGGAAACCTTTTACCTGTCAGCCTAGCCTCCACAGTGATTTCCATCACCCCCTAATTAGCTCAGGGCGTATGCCACTTGTTTTCACTAACTGGGTCTGCCACGCAAGAAAGCAAATTAAGAAATTGCCGATTAGCACCCAAACACATTAGCAAAGCTTCACATGTGCAGGGGCCGTAGTTATGTTCTGCAACAACA
Organism: Lissotriton helveticus; assembly: GCF_964261635.1. Classification (NCBI taxonomy): domain Eukaryota; kingdom Metazoa; phylum Chordata; class Amphibia; order Caudata; family Salamandridae; genus Lissotriton; species Lissotriton helveticus. Next base: position 1,061,766,605 of record NC_136070.1, on the reverse strand, counting down.
AAATTCAGCTTTGGGAGTTTGTTCTTGCAAAACAAAATACTTTGCCATGCTGATGCACCACCCATGGCACCATCTCAACAAAAGAATCAGTGGCTGTTCCACTCAGGACATTGATTCAACTCAGACAGCCAAGGACCTCTAAATCTAGTGGAGGATCCTCCACTGATCCACAGTCTGGAAGGCTGTCTATCCTGACAGATTTTATGTGAGTCAGTTAGGGACTGATTTAGAATTTGGTGGACAGGTTACTCTGTCGCAAATATGATGGCTATCCAGTCTACCTTATTACAACACTACACCCTGGCTAGCAGTAGCAGCATGGAGACAGAGGGCAAAGGACAAATACTGGAATCTTGTGGTGAGTTTGACATGCTCACTCATCTTTCATGGTGCTGTCCGAAGTTACACCACTATTGCAACGAGGTCCTCTGTGACATTAAAATCTTTTGACGCAGAACTCCCTCGCTTCCACGGTTACATTCTACCGGGCCTACCCAATATCCAGAACTAATCTCTGTACTCCTTAAAAGTGAAGGCCGTCTAACTCACTTCTGTGCAGTGTAACAATGATCCTGACTGTGGGATCTACTAGGGATGGAAAGGCTCACACTCTGCAGCCATAGAGTCCACCCTGCTGCAGTTCAACAAAACATGGGCACCCTGTGTCCGCTTTATTGTGCAGGACTGCAGAGAACTTACCTGCCCCTGCTATCTGTGGGTCCTTTGACTGACAACATCTAAGTCCCCCTGCTTCTGCTGTTACTGCATGGGAACTCTTTCAACTCTGTGGTGACACCATCCTACCTGCATAATAATCTTCTACACATCAGAGTTATTTGCACTCTGTCCTCTACCCCCTCCTCCTCCTTTCCTTATGCCCCTTTTCACCACTAAACTCCCCTCCTCTTTTTTCCTCCTCCTGTTCCATTGGTTCTTTCCTGAGTTGACTGTCCCCAACAAGTCGCCAGCTCGCCAGCCTATTTGATGTAGGTAAGGTAGTTGTATGCGATAAAACTTTAACAAAAATGTTGGAACCAGATTTACAGACCTTCAAAAATGGCAACATGGAAACGAAACCTCCATCAACTCATCCAAATAAATGAAACAAACAGTTTCTCAACCACATTCTAATTTTAAAGTGGTGGATTCACACACATTGTCATTAAGCAAGGTTTTGAAGGTGATACAAGCTATTTGTGTGAATATTGACTTATAATGTTCAGATATAAAGAAGATCCAAAAAGACATTGCCACTCTCTCGATGAAAATCCTGATTAATGAGATGAAAATAAAGAGGAATAAAAAGAAAATTGTTGTTATCACTCCTTTAATTCATCACATTTCTCCCATGCACAAAACACTGGTGGATTTACAGAATAGAAACCAACAGTATACTCTCCTGGAAAATATTGAACGCCAAAGCTGTGGACTTTATTAGGAATCTATGCTGCCTAAACTCCTGAATGGAAAGTTTCTGGAAAACTTTGAAATTCATAAAGCTCATTGTATACCTTCTCACTAGAAGCCTAATCAATCGGAACCCAGACAGATCAATCTTTAAAGTACTGAGATATCATCTTATCCTCATCAGAAAAGCTGCAAGAAAACTTAAATCACTAATGATTGATGGTAATAAGCTATTTATCCATCAAGACTTAAACAAGGAAACTGTGACGATTAGTCACATTTGTTCAGACTTAAGACATTGACTGAAGGATGCAGGGTATAAACACAGTCTTTTTCATCCTTCCATGATGCGTATGTAGAAAAATGATATTTCTAAATCTTTTGTCTCGCCTTCAGACATGATAGCATATCTGGTTCACCATGATCCCGTTAAAATAACATTCACAAGCTTCAAGTTCTGCTGTAAAATTGAGCTCTCCGCTGCTTATATTACAGTTTTACACACAATACCAGGTTCATGCAGCCTAGTTTATCTTGTTTCATACATCTGCCTGTACTCCTCTAACTAAAATGTAGTCCTGCAACCTGACCTCTTTATGTTTATGGAAGTCATGCTCCTGGTCTATGTGATTTGTCTTTCAAATATTTTCTCTCATTTTACTTTGACTCAAAATACGGGAGTATTTAAAAAACATTCAAACCTGATAAATGCTTCCATCAGTAAATTCATATTGAAGATAAAAGTCTAACATCAATTTCTAGAAGATGGGTAGATAATATTATTTCACCTGTGTCTTTAGGTTCAAAGAATGATGTTGCTATTTTTTTCTTGAAGTATTCTACCCTTAATGTAGTCACCATTTATGCTTCAATTATGGATGACATTATTTTTTAGAAAGATATCACTGAAGAAATCATAAACCTAGGCAATGACCCCCTTACAATGGGAGGCAACTTTAACTTTATTTGGGATACCCTATTAGATAGAGCTTCCCTTTCAAGTTTCAGAGCACGAAAGCCTTTATTTTAATAAATCTTTTTTTCTCACCACTTGTTGACGTTTAGAGACTGGCTACCCCTACAACCACATATTCTACATTTTCGGAAATTGACTACCTACTAACATCTAGATATTTGTGTAATATGATGACAAAGCTCACAATTGTAAACATTTCAATTTTGGACAATGCTTTAATCTCTTTTTCACTCATATTATGTGATACCTGCCCCCCAAAATTTGGTGGAGTAGAAATCTTTAAAAGTAAGAAGCCCAGTCTCAAAGGTTTCTCATCTGATTGCTATATCAGGCCTTTTTTTTGTTTTTTCTCCAATGAGACATGCAACATCATAAAGAGGCCAATTTCCTGGGTAGTCCTAGAAGGGTGAAAGAGTTGTACTATTAAGAGACATTGGTGATTGGTTTCCAGTTGTTCTGGTGAGCTAATGAACCTGACAGTTGTAGTCTGTATCAGCCTGCATGCTTTTCACTGGATCTCCCTGTGCCTGTGCTAGTAGTAGGCAAGGAGCTGCAGATCCCGCAACCTATGTTGGTTGGGGCAACTTCAGTTGTGCGCCACTTTGGAGTTGTGGGGGTAGTAACATGAAGATGGAACAGACAATGGTAGATAATAGTTTGTTGTGTTAATCACATTAATTACAGTAAATGTACAAAAAATAAATACAATCCTTAAACCAATCTTCTAACAAATACCTCTTAATACAGTTTTTTTATCCAATGGACTGTTGCATCAAAGTATAGACAAGATCTAAACATTTCATAACTTACTAACAAAAGCAGAGGATTGCATCATAAAACAATAACTAATTAACTGTTCTTAAGTTCGCTTCCATGAAGGAGGCTCACAGGTATGGCTGCCTCAAGGCTAGCAGTTTTGAACAGAGACTGATCATTTGTTAAGAAGATTCATCTTTGTAACTGCAAAATTTACAGTCACTCTTGCCTTTAAATCGAGAATCCATTCTCCTTCAAACTGGTACAGTGCAATATAAACAAATCCAAGGCTTTTGTGTATCAAGCAATTTGACCGTCAGTAAGGCTCCAATTCGAAAAATCAGAGCATTTCATACTGCAAATGGCATTTTTTACCTCACCAAAACTAAATAGCAATTCGGTAACATGATACCAAATCTTACCAAATCGCTAATAGGGCTTTGAAACAAATACACATTTGCTATTTGGAAAAACATGTTATGGGTATCCCTTCCTGATACGGAATCTTTAAGCTATCTATTATCATTTTGCAACAAAAATCCATTTGCAAAACATTAATATTTTACCACCTTCTCAAAGGAGGTGATAAGCCATTTGAAAATGGTAAGTGGTTCCCATAGGATGCTTATTGTGTTGTGAATGTTTACAAAAACGTTTTTCCATGAGACCGGGGTCTGCTCCTCCATGATGGCAGAGAAGCGTCACCCCGCTAAAAAAATACATTCGAACAGCTGAAAAATAAAATTGTAATAAAGTTTATTTATTTCCATTTTATTTTTCAGCAACCCATCCTGAACGGAGTGTGGAGATGGGGTGAGCAATTGCTGCTGAGTGGCAGTAGGGAACTCTGCAGTTATGTTTTAAGTGCACATGTTCGTCTGGCCGGACATCTTGCAATGGCCAACCAGACATGCACATTTTAAGCTTCTGTCACCTAGCTGTCTTAGACAGCTTGGTTAGAGGAAGCACAGGCCTTCAGCACTCTTAAGAGCACTGAGAGAGGCTGCTCCCTCCAGTCCTGATGCTTCTCTCACAGCATGAGAGCAGCGCAAAGATTGGATAGTGCACTTTCCTCAATCCGGAGTTTCCAGGAGTGAAGACACCCGAGTGAGGAGGACTTTGTGTGGCAAGTCAGTAAGGTAAGTGCCTTTGTTTGAATTATTTTAATGCCACTCATATTTTGCCAGCCTCACCACCCTAAATGCATGACATCCGCCACTGCATGAGACCAGTGGTTGGTTATTAAAAAGGTTTGTGTATTTTTTCTGTCTTTCTTTCTAAATGCATCCCATTTACCTTTAAGGAAAACATGCTGTGTTTAAAAAATGGCTTTATTTAAAAGCAATCACAGACATGGCGGTCAGCTGACCCCGGAAGGCTACATTGCTTGTCACCGTAGCCAATCGTAGTGGGTCACAATTTGCGATCTACCTTATGCATATTAATGGAGTAGGTGAAATTGCTACCCACTACAAATCAGTATTTTGATAACCAATCTAATAATACATAGGCCAGTTTGCAAAATGCCAATGGATTCATTAGAAGTCAGTATGCAATCTGCAACCACTTCTAACAAAACCATTTTTGTACATTGCAGTTAAGGAATCACAAATTACAAATGGTAATTCATCGCAATTTACGATACCTCAAATGCAATCTTTACACATAATGGCATAAATCTAAGACATTTCCTTTTTTGCACAGCCTTATATTTTGAATCTCTGCAATCTTGTTACATGAGGTGAACATGGATCCGGCACTGAATGGACTGAACAGAGAGAGAAAAGGCCGGGCCCTTCCTTTTGTTTCTGAATCAGAACGCAAAGAATATTCAGAATCTATAAAAAAAAGTGTACTTTAAACCTTTAATATTTCATCTTCTTCAAGACACTACTTCAACAATATACTAACAACAAGAGAGTAAGGATATTCAAAGGTCACTCCTATATCCCTAGTAATGTATGCAAAAAACAACTAAAGAGTGACTGGTCGGTGCTGTTTTTTGCACTACTTCAACAATATCTCACTGGATGGTTTCTCTGGAGCAATTGTTTATGTCTCTGCCTACAGTGAAATGTGCAAAGACTTTCTGTGAGCTTCAGGTATTCACTGATAATAAAGACACCACAGTCTGCAAATTTTCCTTAAATGTATCAGAATTCCCAGACTCCCATGCAAGCAAAGCAAGTTCAGGCTTCAGTCATACTCACCTATATTTGACATGCTTCATAAAGGCTCAGTCGGACTTTAGGAGCAGTACCTTAGGATACATAGCTCAGGTTCAAGCCTCAGTCAGCAAAGATATTTCTTCAGTCATTATGATCTTGCAACTTCAGAAGACATAGCTTTCTGATCACACTGATTGTAGAGGCTCAGTCTATCCAGTTGGCAGCGGTTTATTGGAAACAAATAAGTGCCAGTGCCCTAAACTCTGCTCAGAAGCCTGCCGCTGGTGCTATTAAATGCTGACATGCTGATTACTGAGGCGGTGTGATGTTGAATTCCCCTAATGCCACTACCAGATACTCTCTGTTAAATTACTTCACTCATGCATGTTCCTGTTTCTACCTCTGTGACTTATGTGTGTCTTTTCCCTCCTCTTTTTTGCCCCTCTCAGTTTTGGTCCCTAAAATGATTGTCAGTGGGCATGTCTGGCAGCAACTGGCTCAATTTAAGCACTGCTTATAGGGCACACATAATAGGATGGTGCTTTAGTTTACCTCACCCAAGTCTTACAAATTAGATTTCCAAACAACACAACAATGCACCCAATGACACTGATTGTGCAGGTCAACTCTGCGTTCGGTAGGTCACACAATGGCCTATGGGCACCCTATGCAATGTCCTACTGAAGAATGCAAATGAAAGTGACCTGTCTACAGTAGAGAAAGTTGTGGCAACCATGTTTCCAACTCCACTTTGCACTACCCTTGGTTCCAGTCATGGCCCTCTATATTTTGAATAGGTGTAGCACTGAGGTTGGTACTGCACAGTACCTATTTCTCACACATTCAGAACCTTTTTGAAGAGGTTTGCAGCTGTGTGCCTGTCTAGAGCATAGTTACTTAGGCTGTGGCTAGACTGCTCTACATAATAATAACCTATTAGGTAAAAGATACTTACCAATATGTAGTCTTTGACACTCACATTTGCACTCACTTATCTGCCTTTACATTTCTCTCAGTGAGGTAAGTACTTGCTCCAGAAATCTCTCTCTAACCTACCTTCCATTCATCACTTAAATGTACTTATACTATGAGCAAAGAATCATGTAATTGTCAGTCCTGCTAAATCTGCTTTGCTGAGAATGGAAGATTACATTTGCCATCTTTTGTAAGGGAGGGAAGCTTCCTTTGGTAATGGCTTGCTGTTCCTGTTCTGTAAGAAAGCCTAACTTGCACTGCTGCTTCTCATTTTTTACATGTTCTGTAGTGGAGAGAGCTTGCACAGATCCCCGCCCCCAGCTGTGCTTGTCTTTTGAAGGAGGGAAGCTTGCAGTGTGTCTGTCAAAGGTATACCTGTTCTAAGAAGGGTTATTTCCAATGCTATTAGCACATCTTATGAAAAAACAAAGTATATATTTAGTGTACTCGTGTAACATGCTCTATAACTAATGTGAGATACCAAGACATATAATCATGATGAAAGTGTTTGACCCCCTTGGGTAAATATTCAGGAGCCAAAACATGTCAATATAAAAGAGAAGCAGGGTCCGCTGCTCAAACCTCCTGTTTTTAAAACCACCACACTAGATAGGTGAGGGCTCAATATCCTACTTGAGTACATGAATGCAGGGTAATTCCATAAGGAGTTTGACTGTTTCTTCCAAGAGTTTTCTTCTTCCTCTATGTTTATGTCTGTTTACAGAGAGTATACAACAGTTATTTAACTCCTCTCACTCCCTCTTTAGTATGTTATGTGTGTGCCTGTTCTGTTTGTGTGAGAAATGTTTGTGAAGCTCCATCCTACTACCACCGCCTTCCTTTTCTTATTCTTTGTTTTAGGGGAGGTTGGGCTGCTGCTGTCCAAGTTGTACCTTTGTGGTGTTGTGATGTTTGGTATAACATTTTACACTACACAAAAGAAACAAATATTCATCTTGCCAATACTTGTTCTAATGGATGATGTGAATAAAAATATACAAAGCTTACATCTGGTATTAAACATAAAAAGGAAGACTTTAATCTTTTTAAACATAGCTGACAAGATGCTCCATGTCATGTGCAATGCATTAGGCCAATTCTAGCAGTTTAGTCAACAGCACTTCGCTCGCTGGAATTTGAACCCACAAACACAATGTTGAAAACATATCTGCAAGCCCCATATTCAAACAGGCTACTGGCTAGAACTAATGATATCATATGTCACAGTGCCATTCGGCAGCCTTGTGAAATGTAAAATAAAATTTGCTTCAGATTTTCTGCCTTTTTTCTTAATTGCAAACAAGGGTAAACAGCCCAAAGTGTGAGAGCATAAGCCTGCCCTCGTGCTCTCTTCGAAAATATTACTAAGTAACCAAGAGGGGACTCCTTCTCCATAGCCAGACCATGGCCATGTGAATGCGCAGCTGCTGATGTCCCCAAGCCTGCAACAAAAACAGGTTATAGACCCCTTAAAAGATCAAGCCTTGTGACTTTGATTGAACCTGCAATGTGATTGGTTCCTACACAGACCCATAATAAACACCTTCCCAGTTGCTTACCATACTTTACAACAATATTTAGTTTATTCCCAACAAGCAGGCCCAAACCTGGATTGAAGGTAGTCAACAAAATAGTTGAATGACAGCCTGGCTAGTCTAAAAAATATCAGACATAGGCTTTAATGTACATGGTGAATAAACTCTTAAGCCGTCAAACATTTCAAAAAAGATTTCTACGTTTAGCATATTACAGCATCTCCAAACTTGACAGGAAAGATTTAAAAAAAATTAAGAGAAATAGTTAACCTGGGGAGTCTGAAAAATGTAGCCACTGCCTTCCAAGAACCTTGCATCAACCTCTTACCCTTCTTCACAGCAAAGATTGTAAAGATTTGTAAGGCTATCAACTTTCTCCCCTCTACCATCTCACACATTAAACACCAAGCCCAGACCTCCAAACCCAAGAATGCTATTCAAGGGCTTGAAAAAAAGCAAATACAGTCAAAGCTAAAAACACGTTAGGTTAACCATGCTGGTACAAGGGCTACCTTCATTCCACAGCAGATAATGTGACATGTGTGATCAACTCCTCAATTGAACTGTCCCCAATTTCAATACTACAGAAGCAGGCAGTAATCATCCCACCAATAGAGAAAGCCAAGCCTTCTACAGGATCTAGAATATGTTCCAACCATAGACCAAATTGTCCATTCCTAAGTAAAATATTTGAAATGGAAGTCACCAGACAGCTCCAAATGTAGATGCAAAACAATAACCTTCTACCTCACTATCAGTGAGGCTTCAGATCAGGAACATATGTGATGGACTCCTATATGCCTTAACTAATAATAAATTAGCAGCTCTGATTCTCCTCGATCTATCTGCTGCTCTCACCAGATCCCACAAAACCACCTGAAGGAATGGACAGGAATGGCAAACACAGATGTAGACCTGATTGGCTCATTCTTTTCAAACAGAATCCAGCAGGTTAAGATAGCTGCATTTCAATCAAGCAGAGACCTGCCACATTTATGGTTTCCCAAGGCTCAAGACTATGTCTTCCACTGTTCAATGTGACCTCCCTCCCAAATCATTGACTAATATAACTTTCAATGCCAGATGTCTGCTGATGGCACTCAAATCTAGATATAGCTTAAAAAATACCCTAACCACAAGGAAAATATGACTAAATGCTTGGTAAATATACTCTTGTTGGGAAAAGGAAAATGTCCTGTGTCTGCACAGTAATTAAACTGAGACTCTGATGTTTAAGAGTGATGTTAATACCAATTGACAGAATCTTTTATACAGCCACATGCTTTGGGACAATCCCCAGCACAACTCATCTAGTAAAACATGTGTCTTTTGTCCCTCAGATTCCTCGCCACAAAAGTCACAAGCACCTTAGTCTTTTCTAGCTTAGTTTACTACAGGACTATATATGACAGCATGCAAATTTGGCAAATAAAAAACTTTAGAAAATCCAGAACAAGAGCACCAAGCTCTATTCAAATTTAAAGAGAAATCAGCATGTAACTCTGATCTGATCTCCTTTTTGTAGCTCCCAATCAGCAAAGGGTTCACTTTAAAATACTGTGCACCAAGCAAAATACCTTCTAGCTCTACCTATAGTTGCAAAGTCAGATCTTCCACCAGCAATCCATAAAGTAAAGTACAAGAATGCATCCCACCTGCAACAAAGCAACCTCATACCTTTACCGCACGAAGGAAGATTTGTCAAAGTCTTGGGCCCTAACCTCTGGAAATATATTGACCCTTCTTTGTCAGGTCAACCTAACTACCTCAGATTCAGGAAAGACCTAAAAGCCTACCTTTTCACATATGCCTTCACTGATGTCTACTTGGGACCATATGCCGCTTTTCCAATAACAAGGAATCTTTTTCCTTTTCTAGAATCTTTTCTAGATCTGACATTTTCCATTTAGTAGCCAAATCAGTTGTCGGAAATACCCGTCCCTGAAGCTCAGGTTCTGATCCACCAAATGCACTCAAATGCCGTGAAATAACATGTTTCAGTGCTATTCAAAGCCCCATAAATAAATAAAGTGAAGCTTACATGTGTAAACAACCTTTTTTACTAATGCTAAAAAGGTTTTGTAAATATCAGATGTCAGTTTCATGTGACTTTTGAGTAGGTCTCCTATAGCTGTAGGGTAGGTGTTCCAGCACTGAAATTCTCTGAATGATTGGGAACTCCAATTTATTGCTACTAGCAAATCCATTTCCAAGCCAGGAGTGATTGGAGTGAGTCTTACTCCTGTCAAAGGGGAGGTGTAAATTAATTTTCAAGCTGGTAAACTTAAGAGTTACTCCCCGCAGAATAGGTAGCGTTGTAGGGTTGTTAAGAAAAGGAATTTAGCAAGAACTTATCCACTTCCTATATTTTTTCACGTATGAAAATATGCATTTGGATTTTTTTCATGTAGTAAACAAATTACCACAACTTTTTTTAGAATTGCAACTGAAAAAAGGTGCCCTGGAAATTTTTTCTGAGTTCTATTCAGTCCAAAACATGCATCAGTGCAAGGTCCAAAACCTGTGGGTGCATATTCTCGACTGTTTTTAAGTATAAGGCTCACTCTGCCAATATGAAGTGGCAATCTGTGTTTCCATAATTGGAAGGACCAAATATGTTAAAACAATATCACAAAATCCTACATAAATGGAGGCTGATTGTTTGTCAGATAATTTGCTTCAGATGTAATTTGTAAAACAGTTGCAATTTGGCATACGATTTCTTATTTTAATGCCAAAGCAAGAATCTTTTTTCAAATATTCATGCAAAATATCAAAATATGAGTGTTATGGTGTTACATTTCCAAACAGACTCACACTTTGGCATGAAAAGAAGACACTGTGTGCCAAATTACAACAATTTTTCGAGTACCAAGCAGAGAGGAATACTTTCTCAAGAAAACGTTTTTGGTGCACATTTCGCAGATGGAGTGCAAATCTCATTGCATTTGTAGTGGCGCATCATAATCGAGTGTAGAACGCACCCGCATATAATCATCTACTGTATTAACATGAAGTGCTTGAATTGTGAAATGTATTAACATGAATATATGGCATATTTTAGGCCAATTATAAGTATTGTGGAGAATTAATGTGGAAAATTAATATAACTAGTGGAAAATGTTAGTTAACGTGAAGATCTCGTGTTGTGAAACTGACAAATATTCATGTATTAAATGTGCTTATTAATTATGACATTTCATATGTAGATAACTGCATTAGTTAAAATTGCATTGATGTTTATATGAATTTGTAAAGCTTACATGGTGCTTGCTTATGTTAGCTGAAATTTGTATGCCTAAAATGCAAATCCCTGACAACTCTTGATTTAAAACTAATAGTTGAATGTCATGTGTGCTGTGGAATCTGTTCTTTCCCACGTTTGGATTTGCAGGTGAAGAAGTGCTCCTATAGGCAGAATAATGCCTTTGTTTTACTAGCTAGGCAAGGAGGGAAGAAGTTACAATCATGTGACTTGGACTGATAAAGGGAGGATGTTACGATTCACACTGGAGAATGTCAGGAAATCAAGTTCAAATTGTTGCGAGGAGGGTACACGTACAACATTGTGGAAAAGTACATCCAGGACTATACCCAGAGTGGACGGTGTGACCAAAGTGCATCACAGGAGGGCTACCTCTGTATAATTGATTGTTGGAGCTAGGGAAATAGCCCACTTCTTTCTTGCCTTCAGAGAGAGCATCCCAGAGTGAGTTCTTTCTTTGCGATGGTGGCTTTATTCTACTTAACCCATTGATGGTGGAGAGACTTCTTAGGAAGACTCCATGCTCTGACACCTTTAATCTGTTTCCTTGGGAATGCTCATGTAGGGATGTCACCTTAGCATTAGAGATGGGATAGAGTTAATTCTATTCACACACAACCTCGATGCAGGGAAATTTGGGCTCATGCTTCCTGATCTTCTGTAATCTACTTCTTGAATTGATTATTTTGTTTATGCTGCACCATTTAAATTGGATGTGCAGACTTGCTTCATGCTAATTCCTTTGTACTTCTATATCCTCAAGTTGAGGTGTCTTTATGTTCCGTTATTTTTGGCTTTGTAATAAACTAACTAACCTGAAGTAGTTGGAAGTGGGTTACTATGTATCAAAGAGAAGTGTTGGTTAATTAATTGTTTCCTAACAACTTTCCTCCCCTTTTCACTTTCATGATGTGAAAAAGAACAATCCGGGTGTGACTATAGAACAGGCCTAGTACTTAGGGCCCGGCCCTTTCATCGAATATGCACATTTTCACACCTGGATTTTTGCCTTAATTACTGCAGCGCCCAAATATTTGTATACAGCATGGTGTCAATATTGACTGTGATTTAATCAAATATATGTTTAATAATTAAAACATTATTAACACTTCTGTACTTAAACAATAACACTGCACTAGACAGAATCATATTTTTCTGTGCTTGACACTAATAGGACTGAACAATGCCTTGACTCCACTTTATTTCCAAATGCATTCATAATGATAATGTGTGTTTTGATTCTTCTTTAACAAAAATGTGCACTTGTAATGTTTTGTGTTGATGTGCCATTCTCAGAGAATCATGATAAAAGCCTTTGAAATATTCAAGGCTTTTCCTGCCAGCAGCTATTCAATTCTGTGACTTCCATTGTTTTGAAACTAATTGGAACAGCCACATTGGATGATATTAGGTGAGAATAAGGCACATTAATATTCAAGCTAGGGACCATTGTTAGAACTGTGACATTAGGTGATGTATAATTCTGTATTATCATTTGTCAATTCTTTGCTACATTTTATCATCTCATGCTGACTTTGTGATTGCCATTGACGTATATTGTGGATTTGCTAATATAAACAAGAGTACTATCAAAACTGGGATAGAAAATGATAATTGTCCACAGATTACAAGTTTGGTATGGACAACCACATATGCCTCCAAATTCCACTGCAAGCTGGACCAAATTGTTATGTTTAACATAAAATATCTTACATGGAACACCGCAAGTCAAGAAAAAATCATAGCACACACAAAGGAGCATATTTTGAGAAGTGAGATCAGAGACATTTATTTTGAAAAAAAATCTTATCTCCAGAAATGGGAAGGTATAAAGGATCAATTACTTGAAAAATTCCCGCAGATAACAACTTGTCAGAAACCAAGTGCTGCTCCTTCTGGCAGGTGATGGTATACAAGCATCCTTAATCTTCAAGCTTCTAAACAAGGAAATCAAGGAACTGAAAAATAAAGTTCATAGTAATCATCCAACTCAATCCAAAATTCAATTAATGAAAAAGCAAAACAGCATGTAGGTTGGTTAGTGAAATCCACACATCAAACATGCTTCATCACATATGCAAAAATACCGACATAAAAAACGTATGGTTTATAATCAAAAATCCGTAAGGCCCTTAAAGAGCTAACAGGGCCAATATAAATGAGCAAGGATAAGGCATATTGTAGCACATTATGGAACTAGAACATCAATGCAGGAAGCACCATCTGCGATTGAGGTAACTCACATGATAAATGTATTGTTTGATATCAAGCATTTACAAACAGTAATAAGTAAAGCAAAAATGTACGGGGCACCATGGCCAAATGGCCTGCTTATGCATTATTCAAATCCGAGCCAGAGTTGTGGTCTAATTTTATAGCATGACTGTTCAAATCAACTTTATTCCTTTTTTTTCAGAGAAAACCATAAAAGCCATACAAACATCAATAAAACTCCGCATATGTGCAGAATATCCAAACAATGTGGCCAGTGTGATCTAATTACAGTTTAAATATAAATCCCACTATCAAATTTAATCGCAGCTTGACCTAAGTCGGATGGCGGCCCTTAAAAAGCGGAGCCTATACAGTACGGTATCGTTTGAAAGAAGCTGTAAAAATATAAAAGCAGATGTCATTCTCCTAAAACTAGCCTTTTTAAGAATAGGATTGATAAAAGACTTTCTAGGAACCTCATAAAAACGACTACAAATTAAAAAGTGCAACATGTCCTGAGGAGACGACCGTCGCAGCTACAGGGCATGAGGCACTAACCTCTACGATTGCCACGGGTTGGGCCAGGAGGTAGTGAAAGAGGTCAAACCTAAATCTGGTCAGTAGGAAGCGATCATGGTTGCTTTTGATCCCTTAAAGATATGGTTCAGTAGTTGGCACCGTTTTTAATCCAATGTACCTATGCACACTGGGCTTGCTCATCTCTGTTGCTTCTCTATTACAACAAAGCTGTAGGAAAGTAGGATCTGCTTCTAATGGTTACCCCCACTTTTTGCTTGATGTTACACTGTTTTTGACTAGTTTGACTGTTATCCTGCTAATCAGGACCCCAGTCTATCTACTTTCTCCTTAAAATGTAATGCATGTACTTAGGTACACTCCAGATTGGATACTGGGTACCCTTGTCGGTCCCCAATATATGGTACACATGTTCCCAGGGCATGAGTACCCCAGAGGCTTTCCATGGGCTGCAGCATGTATTATGCCACCCATGAGAGGACATGCAAAATGGAACTACAGGCCTGCCATTGCAGCTTCTGTAAGCTGGTGCTTGCACCACTTACTTTAGATATAGGTTTTCTATAGCTATAGGTCACTACACTTAAAACCTATCAGTCACCCCTCTAGCAGGCCTTGACAACCCTTAAGGCAGGGTGCTGTGCTTTACATGAGAGGGTGCCCCTGCATGAGCAGAGTCCCTCTGCAGCCTTCGGAGCCCATTCTCCCAGGTTGTCGGTGACCCAGACAAACATATAGGTAGAGGTGCAATATATGCTTGCATAAAATGCTATCTTGAAAACAGCTGCAACAAAACATGTTGTGTTTGGTATCGAACACCTTGGAATCATACCTCCACACCAGTAACCGGTGCGGGAGGTATGATTCCACAATTCTGAAACGAGCTTCGTGGGGTCACTGGTCTTTCCGGTAACAGCTTTCTAGACCTGGGCAGCACAAAATGGGTGCTGCAACCAGAGACACATTTCTGCCCTCCTGCTGCTGAGCCAAGCTAGAGCAGGGGAAGACAGGACAATAGGCATCCTATCACAGGGAGGCGTGACCACGTCCTTGACAGGATCTAGTGTATTAGGGCTGGGTGGGTGCACTTCCAAAGTGCCTGAAAGTCTGCATCTGGGGCACACTTGGTGTCCCTGTGCATAGTCCAGTTCAAACCTGTCCTAGGAGCCGTGGGCTCCTGCTCTGGCTCGAAACTGGACAAAGGACATAGGCGTATCCTCACCACTGTCCTGACCCTCCCCTGAGAGGGTTCCCTGAATTTGTCCAACCCTCTCCCGTGGGTAGAAAAGGGCTTACCTGGCTGTAGGACCATCGATTCGACGTGGACAAGATTCTGATTAAGAAATCACTAACCTTCAACCGAATGGACACTCTGGACTTTGCTGGACTTCAACTGGGCCCGACTTTATCTCCCTCTCTGTCCAAAGCATTGTATGTGCCCGTGCACCATACAGGCTCCATTAGGACCCGTGAAGCATCAAGGACAACAGAAATATCTCCATTGGGGTGAAGGAGTCAGTCCCCTGCATTCGCAAGCACTGTAACGCAACTGGCTGGTTTGCTGATCCTGAGCTCCTGAGGACCCCGAAGGCTCCAGCAACACAGGAGGTGGGTTGCGATGTTCCTTGAGGTTGATCTGGCCTCTCACTGAGTTTGAGGCCAGTATCCTTTATGGAGATTGCCTAACCCGA
The DNA here is from genome assembly GCF_964261635.1 of Lissotriton helveticus. Lineage (NCBI taxonomy): Eukaryota > Metazoa > Chordata > Amphibia > Caudata > Salamandridae > Lissotriton > Lissotriton helveticus. The sequence goes on along the minus strand of NC_136070.1, from coordinate 1,061,751,081 downwards.
ACCTCTGTGCACAAGGGTACTTTTGCAAGTGCATATGCTTTTTGGCGTGCACCAACTCTGTGCATTGGGCTATCAATAGTCCCAACCTCTGAGCACATTTTGTACAAAGGACTCTGGCCTCCTCACTGTGCTATTCAAGCTGTTACTTTGTGAAACTGCTAGAGGTCCTCTCACGACTCCTGTGCCTTTGGCCTGTGAGTTCATTTGAGGGGCAACACTGATTTTCTTGGGCTCCCCTGGTTCCTCCAGGCCTGCCCTGACTCCCCTTGCTGTGGTGAGTCTCCTGGTCCTCTCTGGGCTAGACCGTGACCTTCCTCGACCCTCTTTGTGCGTTGTTGCTGCTAAGACTTGTTGGCGCTTCCACCAGACACCGACACCTCAGCACTTGACAGCCTTCATGAGACAGCTTGTATCCAACTCCTGGTTGTCCATGATGCATGGTTAAGGTCTCCTTCTTCTCAGCGGAAGCCCCCGACATCGGTGGGCATTCGTCTACCGAGCCCCTGGTCACTCCTGAGTGACCTTTCTGCTTTCAGGTTCCTCCCTTCACGAATCCACCTGTGGGTTCCACCAGTCACTTTCCTTCCTTCCAGCAGTGGCATTTCTCTGAAGACTCCCATTGAGAACAACAGCGGTTTCCGACGCCATTACGACCCTATGTACCCGGCTTCCCTGGGATAGGTAACTCTGGTACTTCGGTATCCATGGGTGGGCTGACACTCCAACCTTCTATGTTTTAAAGGGTTTCTTTGTAATCCACTGAGAAGGGTCATTAAACAGTAAAACTGCAACTGTGACTCTCCCATTGAATTGTTCGTAGCACGCGGTTGTGTTCTCACACTGCACTCATCCTCAGTGTGCTCCCTACTTAACCTCCATGGGTGGTTCCTTGGGGTCCCAGCAATTCTACAATCTCTAGACACTGCCTTGACTTGAGTTGTGGTTCTTATACCACTATTTTAGTATATCTTTTGGTCTCCTCCTGGAGCCCACTGTGTATTATTAGTACTTACATTTGTTTCTGTGCTACAGTACTTTGTGCTTTGTGTTTAGCTGTGTGTAGCAAATACTGGGAGGTATTTAAGTGTGTTATAATACCAAATACATATTTTTATAACTACTGTGTGGTTCTCTTTTCATTTAACCAATACATTATGGTTACATTTTAATAAAACAAGCTGCTTAACATTCCTTCAAGACTAAGCCTGAAGGCAGCTCTCCACAGCTACCACTTGGATAGCTTTCTAAGGTTATCTCTGACCTCCTAAATTACCATAAGGGTTGTTTGGACTGGTGCAAGCTGCCCACTTTAATTAGTTGACATCATATACCAGCCCAACTTCTCACATTCGCCTTGTAAGAAAACTCTCTTTTATGTAAGTAAAATCCCTCATACATATACCATCTGGGTTGTCAAATAGATCTGCCCTTCCCAGGCTGTGGAGGCCGTCTCTTACATACTTTAGGCAACGGATGCGATTACCATGGCCTAGGGAAAGACAATCCTGTAGAATATCCTTACAAAGGGCGTTTTCTTTCTTGTCCTAAATCTTTAACTACAGTGTTAATGGACGAAACGTCAGTTCATCTGAGAGAAAAGCCATCCCCAGCTCTTGGTGCACAACGTAGGACGGGACACTCTGTGGTAATGAGAGTACCCATCTCAGGAAAGTATTTTTTGCAACTTGCAGAGCCTCCAGCCCAGTGTGGCCCCATATCTCGCTCCCATAACTAGCCTTTGCAATACATTTGGCTCTGTATATCTTCAAGAGGGCCCCTATCAGCCCCTCCCACTCTAGAAGCAAAGTTAAAATACAGATATGGGCGCTCTAACCAGATCCTCCTTTTTCCCCGTAATCAGGGGGGACCAATTCAGAGCGTAGTTAAACACTACTCCCAGGTAAAAAAAGACATTTGTCGTCAGGGCTGACAAGGTGCCTATCTTAAAAATAAACTGCTTTGCTATATGAGGTCCCACCTGCCTGACAAATGATTTGCTGTGATTAACCAGCAGATCCAGGTCCTGCATGAAGTGGACGAAGGAGTTCAACAGAAGTTGAGGCCCCCTGGCTGTCCTCGCCATGAGGATAGCATATTCCTCATATGGGAGAACCAGCAGGCTGCCCTTGCCCACATGTGGTCAGTAGGCTCTTGCCTCCATGAGGGCCTTCTCCAAAGAGTTGATGTAGAAATCAAAAAAGAAGGGGGCAAGGATACACCCCAGGCGTACCCCTCTCCTGATATCAAACTTGCGGGTTGCCTCTTTTGAGTAGCTGGCAACCACTTTGGAGTCTCTGTGGAGGTCCCTTAGAAACAAAACAATGGCTGTCAATGCCAATAGAGAACATCATCTGCCAGGGCTTCGATCTATTAACACGATCGAAAGCTGAAGACAGACCCATTAAGGCTAAATGGATAGAGCCGGAGCGAGCCACGGTGTACTTGTTCAAACCATATACAGGTTTAAACATTGTTCCACTGTGGAACGCCCTGGGCGGTAACACTTTACCACAGAATCCAAACGAGAGATAGGCCTAAAGCAAACAGTGCATTCCCGATGTCCCTTTATAAAACCTGGGACAATGGTCGTTAGGGCCCAAGAATCTGGACAACCTGAACCGATGCATTAATAACTGCTGTCAGTAAAGGCACCCAGCAACCACTTTTGCAATGTAAAGGTTGGGAGGAATCCCATCAGGGCCTGGGGCCTTGTTTTTGGACAGCCCCATAATACCAGCTCTTACCTCTTGAGCTGAAAAAACAACCTCAGACTTGCCTTACTCCCTTTCCTGCCCTTCTGTCAGCACAGTATCGGTCTGTAAAATGCCCTCGAAGGGGTTTACCCAATCTTTCAGATGTGAGCATCCATTAGGTTGCCAGTGTCTCCTGCTAAACATGGGCTATTAATGATGCTCCATAACTTTGAGCTATTGCTCAGGGTACTGACCTCTATTAATTCTGACCAGGCCTCCTCTTTCAGGGCAGACTTGCGCTTTGATAGAGCAATCTTGTAGACTCTCTGAAAGTTCTTAACAGCTGCCTGGTCATGAGGCATTATTCCCAGGGCATGTTTCTTTATTCTGGAGGCACGAGAGCACTCAGAGTCAAACCATCTTGGTCCTAAATGTGTAGGGCTCCCCCCTGGGCCCGTAGTAGCTTCACTATGCCACTGGAAATACTTCCAAAGGCATCCATAATGTCTGTTTTGGTGGCCTCGCTATCTAGGCACATGGCAAACTCCTTGTGACACTGCATTATAAGGGATTCATGAAAGTGTTCCGGAACAATTTGACCCCACTTAAATCTCCTCCCACCATCCATGGCTATTAGAGGGGCCCCAAGGCCTCCTTGATAGATTTGTTATCTTTGGGCCATTCTTATAAGACACATATGGGATTATGGTCACTATGGGAGCTAGCCTGAGCACAAATGCCTTAATCAGGGTAAAAAAATGGCACAGAGATAAAAGTTAAATCAACAAAAGCAGCTTATTCATTGCTGATGCTAAGTCGAATTCATGCAATATGGCATTAAGTTTGATTCCTTGAGGGGAATGTTCCATGTGCAAACCAGCCTCTTGCGTACAACCCATGGCTTTCACCCCCCCAAGCTTGATATATCCGCACATATGAATGTTTAAATCCCCTGTTTGAAAGATTTTAAGGTAGCTCTGCCCCTTAGAATGATGATCCGTAATATAGACCCCAGCAGTGATATATTGCATTCTTCGCTTTGGGCAGCTCCGGAATTATAAAAGTTTAAGTGAAAAAGTGTACTCTTTCCACTTAAGAGCAGCATCACATGTAGGGTGGAAGAAGTGTAGAAAGTGTAGAGCAAGACAATAGAGCTGCCTTGGACTGCTACTGAGACAAAGGTTACAAGTCCCCCTTGGCTCACCTACCCTAGAGGAAGTGGCTGCAACGAAGAAGGTTTTTTAGCCTTCCAAGTGAAATCTATTCTCCCCAGACCAAGTTTCCTGAAGACATATCACCTCAAAGTGTTTAACAAATAGTAACCAGTCAGGATCCTCGGTCTTGCTCACAAGACCTGCGATGTTCCACAAGATAAAATTACATCCCTTACACTCTTTAGGTCCCTGGTTCAGAGGCATGCCTCCCCCTGCAGTGGTGAAACATCCATAGCCTGAGAGCCAGCTCACCGTCAATCACATCCCTCTAGTGAGTCTTCTTGCAAGACTTATTCCTGTGTTCACCCTAGATCCACTCCTATTACCCATTTCTTGTGGCCACCCCTATGGTTAGCTGGGTGAAGGAGTAAGGTAACTCCTTGGCCTATAAAAATATCCCAGCGGGAGTGCCACTATTGCAGAGTTACAACTCCTATACCTAAATTGGACAACTGTACTTAAAATACGGTTGACCATAAGAGAATTATTCAAATTGATAATAACACAAATCTGGCCCAAGCTTTCTTAGCACTGCCCACCAAGGATGTCCTGTGCATCATGATTATTTGGTTTTCTACCCACAGCCCCGGAGCAATGTTTGAGTTTAGCCAGTGCACCACTTTGTTTTTCAAGCTATCAAAGTCTTCCTTAATCTCTGGTGCGCGATGGGGCACATTGGCTAGGACCACGACAAGCGGGGAAGACTCTGGTGGCAGAGGAATGAACACAGACTCTGGTGAGGATTATTGAATTCCCCTAGGATCATGCCTTCTGGCCCATCAGCAGGTGAACTGTTGAAACTGCCTGCTGCGGGGCCTCGGAGCTGATGATACTCAGGAATAAATTTCCACCTACCCTTATGAATGACTTGCTGGGCCAAACTCTTCAATGAATGTAAACAAAAGGACACATCCATGATTCCTGAAGAGGCAGTATCCTTCACTCCATGTATAAGAGCCATAGCCATGCTGACCCAAAGAACTACAGAATTATAGCCTGTATGGACAAGAAAGAACATTTTTATGTGAACAAACTATTGGAGGACCTTGATGCATTGGCTGAATTGTCAAACATAATACACATCAATCAGACGGGCTTTAGGCAGGGCTGAAGGACCCTGAGAAGCCTTTCAACTATCAATATGATCACTAAAAAAAAGTTACAGAGAAAAAAACCTTGAATACCTACTTTGTAGACCTGAAATCAACCTTTAACAAGGTTGCAAGGAAACAGTTGTGGGTCAAAATGGCTCAATGGTGTATTCCAAAATATCTCCTGTGTATGATAGAAACCCTTCATACAGACACTTGGCTTCAGGTGAAATTGGGTGATGGAAAAACCACAATACAGAAAATTCAAACAAAGGCTAGCCTTTAACAGGGCTGTGTTTTAGTGCCATCCTATTTATTTTGGATATTGCGGAGCTCAACGTAGTCCTACAGTTGGTCATTTCCCACTACCCCAAGATTGTAGAAGAAATTCTTACAAATCTCCAATATGCAGACAAGATAGTACTCAAGTCACACAGCAGGTTAAGAACAGCACTTGTATCCTACATTACAGCCAATGGTTCAGGATTAAACTTAAATCAAACATTCAAGTATTTAGGAGTCAACTTTGGTAGTTATCTGAGCCAGAAACCACACTTTGACCAAATAAAAACCAGATCCGGGCATTTGGCATTCACTCTCTGTGCACTCCAAACCAACTTTAATAATTCATCCTTTGAACCAATAAAGAAAGCCGTACCTCCATAAGGGCGGAGGAGTGTCACCTCTCCACTGAGAGTGAAGGAAACATGGAAAATAAAATGGTAATAAAACGTATGCAGAGCTATCTTATTTTTCATGGCAGCAGCAAGGATGGGCCGGCAGCATGGAGGAACAGTGTGCACTTCAGTTTAAAGTGTGCATGTCACTTTGGCTGGCTGTTTTGCTATGGCCAGCCTGACATGTGCACTTTAAACATTCCAATCTGAGCTGTCTTAGAAAAGTGGAGCAGAGCAAGCACAGACCTGAGCAGCATGAGAGCAGTGCCAGGATTGGTGGAGGGAAGTTGGTTGAGGCTCTGGGAGCCTGGGCTCGAACCACCAACTGCGGAGAGGAAGAAGAGTAGCACTAAGCATGAGGTACATGGTAAGTAAATCTTTAGTTTTAATTTTTTTTTTAATAGATTTAATTCACTGTCAGGCACAATGAGAAACTTGCCTTGCCTTCAGCCTGAACCCCAGAGCGCTAATCTGTAGCCCTTTACAAACATTGTTTAAAACGTACCAGGAATAAGAGCTTTGGCACTGTTGGTTTTTATTTTCAGTACCTGTCAGTGGGTTAAATATTTGTCCCACCAGTTTTATTTGCTGCTGGCTGCCACAGAATGAAAGCAATTTTCAATACATTCCTGCTCTCCTTACCTTATGGATCAGAAATCTAAGGTAAAGATGTCAATTTACTGGATGTACTCTGAGCTAAACTGTATCGATCTCTATTCAGACTGCGAAACTATTTTTCACAAACACAAATATGCCTTGAGTTTGCCCTATCCAAACAAGGTCTTGTAAGGTAAAGCACATTTCTTAAATTGTGTACAAACCTAGACAGCATCCCCACTGATACCCTGATAGAACATTCAACTAAGTTGCAACTTTGTAAAATTTATGGAACATGCAACCAGTATGCTTTGAAGATCTAACTAAGCCGGTTATAGTGCATTTGAAAAGAGCAAAGAATTGTGCAAATCTGCTAAAATTAATGTCCACTGTGTAGAGTATATGTCTTTTTATGAACCATTTTAAATTAATGGATTTTTATACATTTTTTTTATCTTGGTGTTTGTAATGGTTTTATTAACCAAAAAATGAAGAATATTAGGATGCTTATATAACCCATGAAATCTGGAAAAGCCACTCTTTCATCTCCCCGACTTTAGAGGCAAACCACTTGTTGGTTCATCCCATGATTTGGACTTTCAACTTTTTGCCTTCTGTATTGCACCCTGAAAACGTTGAATAAACCCACATGGTTTACATTTTATTTGTGAATCTTGGGGATTATTTGCCTCAAATGGTATTTACTAGACCTGGACGAAATTGTAATTACGTCAAAGTAATTGAGTAATTTCTGTAATTATGCATTACTCTTGTAATACGTAATTACATAAATTATGCGATTAATGCAGCTTGAATAATTAAGAGTAATTTAGGGCAAAAATCCTACTGCAGATGCATAGCAACAACAAACTAAGAGAGAGCAAGTGTCTGCTGGCTACTGCGGCATACAGTGCTATTTTTTTTTAGTGCAAACTGCATCCTCTGGCCATTCAGAAGGCAAGGGTGCATTTTAAGATAAGAAAATAGCTCTAAATGCTGGATCATGGGTCTCACACAATTACACATAATTGTGAATAATTTTGCGGTAAATCTGATTAATTAGGCAGGAGAGAATTATGCCAGGTACGCCCACCCCTCGTATTTATCCAACTGTGTTTTTTGGTATTGTTATGGACATATTGCCTGATACTTTTTTTTTTAAAGGTTTTATATAGTGCTGGCTAGGCATCAGAGCGCTTTACAGGAGCAGGCGCAAGGCAAATATCAATGGAAATAATAGTTACATGCAAAATACAATCAAGAACATGCAAATCTCACCATTGAATCAGGAGAAAGGCAAACATCTTAGGATTCGAAGGTCATATACAGGTAAATAAAATAAGGGAGGTATAACCTAGGAGCAACATTAAACTATAACAAGGAAACATTTGTAGTGGTAAGAGGGAAGGGGTAACTGAAGAGAGGTCAAGAAAAATTAACAAAAAGAGGGGAGAACGCCAAAAGAAACTTACAGTACTGTAGTTAAAGCTGACAAAATACATAAGAGACCAAGGAGAGCAAAGGCAGTAGTAAACAATAATGAGAATACAGGGAAAACGTAAGGTCAGCATGTTAGCAGAAAGATGACCGATACAGGTGATCAAAGGATAGCAGGATCTGAAAGAATTATGGACTCCAGTTTTTATTGAGGAGATAACGTTTTAGGTCTCTTTTGAAGCCAAGGTAGGAGGAGTTGCAGCAAAGGTCCCTTGGAAGAGCATTACAGATGCTAGGCGCATTTCCTAAGAAGGAGCAAGTCTGGGTGGATTTCTTTTTTAGTAGCGGGGGAATGAGGAGAAGAGCATTGAAGCTTCTCATCAGTCTGGCGCTGCCCGCTCTTTTGAGTGTATTTGTTAAGTAAACTGGAGATTGAGAGTCAAGAGTTTTGTGGGTAATGCAGGCAGTCTTGTAGATGCATCTTCCTTCAATGGGGAGCCATTTAAGGGATTTGAGGGCAGGCGTGAAGTGATCAAATCGTTTATAGTCGGTAATAAGCCTGGCAGCCATGTTGAGCACGGCTCTGAGGGGGGCCAGGTGAATTTTAGGGGCTCTATTTAGAATAGCAATGCCCTAATCAAGTTTAGAGAGGACTAGTGATTGAACGACCCATTTAAAGTTGTCTTGAGGGAGGAACGGTTTGATTTTTTGAGGTGTTTAAGAGTGAAAAGTGCTCCTTTGGCAGCATTATTGATATGGTCCTTCAGTGCCAAATTTTTGTCCAAGATGAAACCTTGGAATTTTGCCGAGTTGGATAGAGTGAGCAGACAATTGAGGGCATTGAGGTCAGAGATCCAGCCTTGGATAGGGAGTTAGTCGTTTTTAGGGGAGAATAGAATGATTTCCGTTTTGTTAGTGTTTAATTTAAGATGGTTAGAGTAAAATCAGGATTGACTCTTGATCAGAGTGTTGTTTAGGTGATGGACATTGCTGTGTGATTTGATTTTGTAGTAGAGTTGTGTGCCATCAGTATAAAGGTGATAATTGATCCCGGCTTGTTTCAGAATGAGGGGTTCCATGAAGAGCTTGAAGAGGGAGGGGGAGAGAATTGAGCCCTAAGGACACCCAGGGAGACAGGTGTAGGATTGGTGAGTCAGGAGTTAATTTTTATTTGTAGTATTGGTGTTGGAGGTAGGAAGTGAACCGGTTAAGGACAGTGCCATTGAGGCCAGAGCGAGACTTGGGACATTCCAGTAAGGATGAATGATTGACTGTATCGAAGGCTGCTGAAAGGTCAAGGAGGATAAGGAGGCAAGCCTCTCCATTCTCTAGAGAACGATGAATGTCGTTGCCATTGTTCAGCATAGCGGTTTCGCTACTATAGCCTTTTCTGAAACCAGATTGAAAGGAGTGAAGTAAGTTGTATTTGCCTATGTGGCTGTCGAGTTGAAGTAAGACACATTTCTCCATGGTTTTGGCGAGGGGTGGGAGATTTGAGATGGGATGGAGGTTATTAGGATCATTATGGTCTGCCTTCAGGTATTTAAGAATGGGAGTGAATTGCCCAAGTTGAAGGGAGTCAGGGATGCACCCAGAGGCAAAGGAGGTGTTGATAATTTTTGTCCAACATGGGGCAATGATGTGGTTAAGTGGTTAAGGTTATGTACTAACTTTGTCATGAGTGGGTCTTTGGTGTGTGAGGTCAGCTTTAATTTCACAATGATATTAAAGACTTCAAGCTCAGTCATAAGTTTGAATTGTGTGTTGCAGTGGTGGCTCCTTGAGGGAATGCTTGGTGGAGCGGCAGGGAGGGGCAAGGTGGGGGGGGGTAGTAAACTCTGGCATATGGCCGAACTGAGTCAAATACATAAATAAAAAAAATGTATTACATTGCGTGTGCTGCAACCCAATCGGCGATGCAGCGCGCAATGTAATTTCTCTGTTTATTTATTTATGTGCTTAATTCGGTCTGGTCGTATGCCAGAGTTTACTACCCCCCGCCCTGCCCCTCCCCACCCGCCACCCCACAGCACTCCCTCGAGGAGCCGGAACTGTTGTGTTGGAAAGGATATCTCCAGAACCAGTTAGAGTAGATTGGTTAAGGAAAGGATTAGGAGGGTGGGTAGATGTGGAGAAAGGGGGGATGTCAAGAGAAATTTGGGGTCTGGGTTAGGCCAATATTTGAGGGAAGGATTGATCAATTTTTGCAGTGACAAAGTAGGAAATTTCCTCACATCTTTTGTTAGAGGCCATCGGTTCAGGAGGGGCAGATGAAGTTTGTCTTCTGACAATGTTAAAGACTTCTCTGGGCCTATTTTTAGCACAACCGAGTTGGGAACGAAGGAAAGATGCTTTTTCCATATATAACACGGACTTGACCCAAGGGTATTGGGTATCAGAGCGCTTTACAAGAGCACCAGTTGCGTTACATGAGGACACATTCATTTTTTTTTTGTTAGGTCGGGGAGATTAAGTGATTTGCCCAGAATCACAGGATGTTGAGTGTCCTTGCCAAGACTCGAACTCGGTTCTCCAGCATCGAGGTCGACGGCCCTAGCCTTTAGGCCAACTCCTCTCCCAAATCATTTAGCCCTCCTCAGATCCTCCCCATCTTGCGGATCTGAGGAGTACTAAATGATAAGGAGAAGGCTGTTGTCTCCATGTTCTTTCTGCTAGTCTATGTTGTCTTCTTTCATTATTGAGTTCAGGATTGAACCAAGATTTAGATTGGATTGCTCTTTGTTGTTTTAGTTTAAGCGGTGCGACTTGGTCAAGGACATCAGAAATAGCCTTGTTGAAATGTTCTCTAAGCTCGTTTGCGTTTTGGGAGTGCAGGAGAAGTTGCAGTTTAGCTTGAAGTTTAGACTCAAGTTCAATAGGGGAGACTTGTTTGAAGTTTCTGATCCACGTCTTGGGTTTGTTCTTTACTGCTGGGAGATAAAAGACGCTGGTTAAGATGTTGAACAGAATGAGATGGTAGTCTGACCAGTCAATGGGTATGAGATTGGTAAGGGAGACGAGATCCGTGCTAGTGATGATTGCTTTAAGAGTGGCCCCTTTGATAAGGGTAGGTTTGCTGCAGAGTTGCTCTAGGCCATTCATCTGAAGAAGGTTAATGAGGCGCCTAACAGTGGGATCATTGGCATTATTCCAGTGGATGTTTAAATCTGCTAAAAGCAGATTCCTAGAGGCAGAAAGGGAGAAATTAGTAAGAAGGTCAGATAATTTATCAGCAAAGGGAGATAGCTCACCCAGAGGGTGGTAGATATTATGCAGTCTGAGAGGAGGAGAGCCTTTGACAATGAGTTCTACACTAAGGTATTTAACCACTTCGCTGCGGCTGCTATTCTGCTGCAGCGCTAAGGGAGTGGGGGGGGGCGCACGGCGGGTCCATGCTGGTGACGGAACCGCTCCATCACCAGCCGCGGTTGAGCTGTGCTCATGACGGAGCGGTTCCGTCATGGCCCCGCCCGCTTAATAGAACGCTCCGTGCCGGCGCGAAATCAGCGCCGCACAGGTGTGTCGGGCGGGCCATGATGGAACTGCTCCGTCATCAGCACAGCGCCACCGCAGCTGATGACGGAGCGGTTCCGGCATCAGCACGGAAAGGGTTAAAGGTCAAATTTGTCAGTGATTTTCAGAATGTAGAGTTGTAACTCAGTTTTGTGGATTACTTCTAGGCCACCACCTGTTCTGTCAGGTCTGTCCTGTCTAATGATGGAGTGAGTCCATAAAGGATGGCCATTAAGTGGTCATTGAGCCAGGTTACAGTGAGGAAAGCAATGTCAATAGCCTCTCTGAGGATGATTTCAGAAATCTCCGTAGCATGTAGTGCTGCAGATCTGCAGTTAACAAGCATGCAAGAAAGAGGATTAGGGTTTTCCTTAGCTGGTTTAAGTGTGTGGATGGTTGTGAGTTACGCCGGAGGTCTAGGCAAGTTGAGAGTTGAAGGGACTCAGTTGATACCAGCTATTACTGGGATGTTGGAGTAAGGGAGATGATCAGTCGCCTGGGACATAGGACGATAGGATTTTCTAAGGGGATTAAGTTCAACAGTGGAGAGAGAGCAAACAGTGCAGTAAGTCCTGTGAGGCCATCTGCAAAGGAGGATGGTCGGCCACCGGGCACGTTGAGAGAAGTTGGGAGAACTAGTGGGAGAAGTATCAGAGACGTAGGGGCATGCCCGTGAGTTAAGGTTAGAGAGAGCCCGGCTAAGAAGAGTTCATTCTGTAGCCAGAGAATTGAGTTTGAGTTCAATTCTGTTCAGTAACTGTGCAATAAAGTTTGGGGGGATTCCCGCAGTGAAAGTGGCGGGGCGAAGTTGGGACACTGTTGACTGGGGAGGGAGATCCCACGAGGGGAGGGCGATCAGAGACGGGGAGGGAACCAAAACATTAGGCAGGTGGTCAATGACATTCGGACAAGTATTTAATGGGATCTGCCTGAAATGCTTCGAGTTAGCCGTACGATATGGGGAGGAGTTGGAAGAGGTTTGACGTATCCCCAATCCTGAGTAGGCACTTAAACAGTTTTAGTGGAGAATGCAAGCATCCTAAAAATGGGCAGCTCGCCAAAAAAGGACCACTCTAATATTAGGTTCCCCCCAAATAACAAAATCAGGATTTTGTCTACTCGTGCTAAAAGTTGATAATTTCCAGTGTTCGGGTGCTCATGAACTGTTCCTGAGCAAAGGATAATTAATGTAAATAGGGCTAGATGTATTGTGGGGGGTTTTGACTTTCTGAAGGTGCATTTTGGAGCATGTAGTTTGACAATATACAGTATGAATTACACTGGATTTGAGCTCTTTGGTTATCCACTTCTCGGTTCACTAAGTGGTCTAGGTGCTGAAATTTTGAGGATTTTGTCATATCTTTGATCCTTAACAATGTTATCTTTTTGTTGTAGCATGATTATCAATTGTGTCAAAAATATTGAATTGTTGTGATTTTTCTTCAATGTTAAGGGTTATGCTGGTTTGGTAAATGGGTTAGTCGAAATCCAAGATATTGAGATATACATTTTGCTGAATTTGTCTGCGAAAAGGAGTTGTGCATGTTAAGGCGCCGTATTCATACCAAATTAGGGACCTCTACCTGACTAGTAAATGTTTAGTTGAATGTATTCTAATTTAGATTGGTGATTACTTAGTTCTTTGTACACATCAGAGTAGGTTGCAGCTGTTTGGAAACTTGCCTAAGCATGATTGATAGAGCTATTTCCTTTCTGAGAGAAACTCATTTACTCATTGTTTCCTTCTAAGATGTGGGTAAAGAGAACAAGTGACTGCATTGCGGCGAACCGTGCTTTGATTAAATAAAATCACGGAGCCATGCTCTGCAATTGGTTGACTGCCATTGGAGAGCTGTGCTGGGATTGGTGAAACCTCATATAGAGTCACCTGTCATTTGTTAGTAGCTGCTATTGGTTGTGATGTGATTGCCTTTGCTCAACTCAGAGATCCTGTTGTTTTTATCTGGCTGCATACTGCCCTGGTGTAAGTACACTTAGCTTGATATGCCTTTTGATTTTCTGAGGGCGAGTGTTGATGAATCATAGCTGCTGATTGAATGTTGCAATTTTGTGCTACTAGTTTGGAACTTTTGGTGCTGGTTATGCATTTCAGCTGTCTCCTGTGCAGTTTGTAACAAACATACCACATGCACTTCCTTCAAAAGAATGTATTTGCTTAGTTAGATCTTGTATCTAAAGATAGCACAAGGATTCCTTACTGGAAAACCTACTTGCTTTCGTAGTACTAGACTAATTTCAAGTTTGTGACCAAACAATTAGATTTCCAAGTCTACTCATATCAAATAACTCAGGTTTAACAATACCATCCATTTGAGAATGTATCATTAAAGAGTGGGAGAAAAGTATAACAAAATCTACCAAGTGAAACGCTAATAATTAGTGGTTAGGTTTCAGCTAATGTATCTCCCTATTTGTTTCCAACTTAACCAATCATGTGATAGCGAATCTAAGACTTTGTTTGGCTTTCTTACAAAAGAGAGTGATTTAGATATTATCAGTGTAATGATATCACTGCACGCCATGCCTCAAGAGTGCATGACCCAGTGGCACAACATATTATTTGGGCTAAGGGGCAACCATCTTGGCCACTCTAAAGCTCCCAAAAGGAGAAAGACCAGTATGTAATGCATAGAACCCCATAGATATTTATAGATCCCACTTTGAAAAAGGAAGGTAATGATTTGTAGAGCTGCTCTTTTGCTTATACCTCAGGTGCCTAGCAAGGACTACCATAGTAGCTGTGAGCTGCCCTCTCAAAGGTTGTAGCCAAGTACAGCATGACACATTCCTACCATACTGAATAGCTGTGTGGGATACTTGTCAAGCCTCAGGACAAAAATACACTTTAAACTGAAAAATGCATGCTTATGCCATATTTTGTGGATCTTATTTTGCAGATTGTGTTCTGTTGAAACCTCATTTGGTGTTAGTCTTCATTAGTTAGGCCCTGCCACAGAGTTGTGAGCCCCCTAGAGCATAGCCATGTTCTCAGAGATCACTGATCATTAACATAGCAGAGAAATGCAAGCATTTCAAGCACAATACAGCACTCAGGATTGCAATTTGTCACACAGTTACTGATATTGCGATCCTTGTTAAAATAGTTATGATGTTGCTTGAATCTACTTGAAACCTAAAGATTCAAACTGTCTCTCAGGTGGACCACAATCTACCTCAGAAATCCTGATCCACTTAGAACGAGTTGGGACACCCCAATGTATATACCTTTATCAAAAAAATATATTTGTAAATGCAAAGATCATTGCACACATTTTGAGTAGATACCACCTAGCAAGTTGAAGATAGAGAGCAGTTCTTGAGACTTAAACGATAATAATACAAGTGAGTTCCTCAAACCACAACGTAATTTAACATCCATCAGCCCCTCATGCTCCAAGCCATTTACTCACATTGTTTGGTCCCAAGTATAATAGCACAAGTGAACTCTAGTTCAAAGTTTATTGACAAATCGAAAGCAAGTTTCATTGTCAGAATGCATAAAATCAATAAAATCACATCACATAAGTTTAGCATCACAATTATCACAGTATAAAAGGAAACTCTAGTAGTCGAGAAGCAAACTCATCCATAAGCTGAGTAGCAATTTACCTTCCCCTCTATACAAGTGGCCCAATTATAAGTACAAAGTGAAACAGTTCCTATCAGCATCATGCAAACATCTGAAATGGATAACCAAAAGAGTAATTGGTTGTGCATTAAGCCAATAAAGTAATTGATTATGCATTTTATTGCTAAAAAGAGACCACTGACCACATATTTCAGAGGTTGAGGGGAAAAGGAGTGAAGAATGGGAATGGATATAATATACCCTTCACAAGAAAGTTCGGGTGACGAGGGGTGGTGGGTGCTGTAAGTCTAGATTTTGCCACCTCAATCAACAGAAGAAATGGTGACAAACATATTAAGCACCATGGGAATGGATTGCTCTTTACCAGACATGTAGGAGTTAACTACATCTTTTATTTTGGCATTGTATGTAACAGTAATATCTGCTGTGTCTCCCTCTGGTATATGTTATATATTGGTGTGTGTTGTAGTCCACATGCAAGAAATCCGAATAATTATTCGGGCAGAAACTCGTGAAATGTATATGTCAGGGAGATATTTTGGAGCCTTTATTGAACTTATATTTTTGGGAGACAATTCCCTGTTTCCTTGGTGTTATTCATAGTTCCTATTGCATTAGTTCTGTGGTGGATGTTTTAAAACACCATCTGCTTCGCAGGTACTGTTCAGTCGGCTTCACAAAGCCATATATCTTTCAACCCGCCTTTTCACCAGCACAATGGGGATAACAAAGTTTGCCTTTATTAAAAAACGTCATTCTGCTTCATTTGGTCCAGGTCACAAACCTGCTCTGACAATGAAATCCAATGTAATGGATTTCCAACTCGTAAATTGCCAGTTACTGAAAATGATGCAGGGCTCTATTCAATACTCTGAGAAGGGTAATGACTACAATGCTGAAATTGCAGACGACAGTCTTATATGAAGATATTAGTAGGGCTCGTCAAATGTCATTAAATTAGCAAGAGAGATGAACATGTCGAAAGATATTCACTTCTGATTTCCCATTGTTAGTGCACAATGTACACGTGATTGTACATACAGGTTCTTTGATATTCATGACAGAAAACAGATGCCTTCTACCACCAGATGCCTCTGCAGGCACACTCAGTTTTGCTTGTAGGTATTTGTTTTATTTTATTGTTTTTATACTCGTAGAGAGCTGCATCCACCTATTCGCATTTTGGAGTTGACCAACTAAACGGTTAAAAAGCGTCACTGCATCAGCAGAAAAACAATCACTTATATGTTGGTAAAAGTAATGCTTTTGGACAACTCCTAAATTCCAAATGTAAGGTTCGGCCTGCAAGGACATCGTAACTTAACCGTGGTATATCCCCTACTACTGAGAAGGCCTTACCTCCGAAGGTGGCATGATGGAATTTAGGGATTGCCACCCCAAAATCCATTGTAAACAAAAACATATAACATATACCGGTTCGGAAATGTGTTCACCCCAAAACCTCAAGTCCAATTTAAAGACCTCCTTGCTCCTTGCTCACCTGAACTGTGTTGCGGATTCTAAAGGCTTTCTACCAACGGCTCGCGGAACCCGCTTCGCGGGTCCCGCTTCGGATTCCTCCTTCAGCTTGGCGCTTCTGTGGGGTTCCTGAGAGGCAGCAGGGCTGCGAGTGGAAACCGGGACTCACACTTCCAGGAGTCCCGGTGTAAGCGGCCGTATCACGGCCCCGCTCTCCCTGACCGCCCCGCCCCATCTTCACCAATAGAAAAGAGGGAAGGACCCTGTGCTCCGTGGGACACTCCTTGCTCACCTGAACTGTGTTGCGGATTCTAAAGGCTTTCTACCAACGGCTCGCGGAACCCGCTTCGCGGGTCCCGCTTCGGATTCCTCCTTCAGCTTGGCGCTTCTGTGGGGTTCCTGAGAGGCAGCAGGGCTGCGAGTGGAAACCGGGACTCACACTTCCAGGAGTCCCGGTGTAAGCGGCCGTATCACCTGGCCCCGCTCTCCCTGACCGCCCCGCCCCATCTTCACCAATAGAAAAGAGGGAAGGACCCTGTGCTCCGTGGGACACTCCTTGCTCACCTGAACTGTGTTGCGGATTCTAAAGGCTTTCTACCAACGGCTCGCGGAACCCGCTTCGCGGGTCCCACTTCGGATTCCTCCTTCAGCTTGGCGCTTCTGTGGGGTTCCTGAGAGGCAGCAGGGCTGCGAGTGGAAACCGGGACTCACACTTCCAGGAGTCCCGGTGTAAGCGGCCGTATCACGGCCCCGCTCTCCCTGACCGCCCCGCCCCATCTTCACCAATAGAAAAGAGGGAAGGACCCTGTGCTCCGTGGGACACTCCTTGCTCACCTGAACTGTGTTGCGGATTCTAAAGGCATTCTACCAACGGCTCGCGGAACCCGCTTCGCGGGTCCCGCTTCGGATTCCTCCTTCAGCTTGGCGCTTCTGTGGGGTTCCTGAGAGGCAGCAGGGCTGCGAGTGGAAACCGGTACTCACACTTCCAGGAGTCCCGGTGTAAGCGGCCGTATCACCTGGCCCCGCTCTCCCTGACCGCCCGCCCCATCTTCACCAATAGAAAAGAGGGAAGGACCCTGTGCTCCGTGGGACACTCCTTGCTCACCTGAACTGTGTTGCGGATTCTAAAGGCTTTCTACCAACGGCTCGCGGAACCCGCTTCGCGGGTCCCGCTTCGGATTCCTCCTTCAGCTTGGCGCTTCTGTGGGGTTCCTGGGAGGCAGCAGGGCTGCGAGTGGAAACCGGGACTCACACTTCCAGGAGTCCCGGTGTAAGCGGCCGTATCACGGCCCCGCTCTCCCTGACCGCCCCGCCCCATCTTCACCAATAGAAAAGAGGGAAGGACCCTGTGCTCCGTGGGACACTCCTTGCTCACCTGAACTGTGTTGCGGATTCTAAAGGCTTTCTACCAACGGCTCGCGGAACCCGCTTCGCGGGTCCCGCTTCGGATTCCTCCTTCAGCTTGGCGCTTCTGTGGGGTTCCTGAGAGGCAGCAGGGCTGCGAGTGGAAACCGGGACTCACACTTCCAGGAGTCCCGGTGTAAGCGGCCGTATCACCTGGCCCCGCTCTCCCTGACCGCCCCGCCCCATCTTCACCAATAGAAAAGAGGGAAGGACCCTGTGCTCCGTGGGACACTCCTTGCTCACCTGAACTGTGTTGCGGATTCTAAAGGCTTTCTACCAACGGCTCGCGGAACCCGCTTCG
Organism: Lissotriton helveticus; assembly: GCF_964261635.1. Lineage (NCBI taxonomy): Eukaryota > Metazoa > Chordata > Amphibia > Caudata > Salamandridae > Lissotriton > Lissotriton helveticus. The sequence goes on along the minus strand of NC_136070.1, from coordinate 1,061,733,065 downwards.
CGGGTCCCGCTTCGGATTCCTCCTTCAGCTTGGCGCTTCTGTGGGGTTCCTGAGAGGCAGCAGGGCTGCGAGTGGAAACCGGGACTCACACTTCCAGGAGTCCCGGTGTAAGCGGCCGTATCACGGCCCCGCTCTCCCTGACCGCCCCGCCCCATCTTCACCAATAGAAAAGAGGGAAGGACCCTGTGCTCCGTGGGACACTCCTTGCTCACCTGAACTGTGTTGCGGATTCTAAAGGCTTTCCACCAACGGCTCGCGGAACCCGCTTCGCGGGTCCCGCTTCGGATTCCTCCTTCAGCTTGGCGCTTCTGTGGGGTTCCTGAGAGGCAGCAGGGCTGCGAGTGGAAACCGGGACTCACACTTCCAGGAGTCCCGGTGTAAGCGGCCGTATCACCTGGCCCCGCTCTCCCTGACCGCCCCGCCCCATCTTCACCAATAGAAAAGAGGGAAGGACCCTGTGCTCCGTGGGACACTCCTTGCTCACCTGAACTGTGTTGCGGATTCTGAAGGCTTTCTACCAACGGCTCGCGGAACCCGCTTCGCGGGTCCCGCTTCGGATTCCTCCTTCAGCTTGGCGCTTCTGTGGGGTTCCTGGGAGGCAGCAGGGCTGCGAGTGGAAACCGGGACTCACACTTCCAGGAGTCCCGGTGTAAGCGGCCGTATCACGGCCCCGCTCTCCCTGACCGCCCCGCCCCATCTTCACCAATAGAAAAGAGGGAAGGACCCTGTGCTCCGTGGGACACTCCTTGCTCACCTGAACTGTGTTGCGGATTCTAAAGGCTTTCTACCAACGGCTCGCGGAACCCGCTTCGCGGGTCCCGCTTCGGATTCCTCCTTCAGCTTGGCGCTTCTGTGGGGTTCCTGAGAGGCAGCAGGGCTGCGAGTGGAAACCGGGACTCACACTTCCAGGAGTCCCGGTGTAAGCGGCCGTATCACCTGGCCCCGCTCTCCCTGACCGCCCCGCCCCATCTTCACCAATCTCCGCCCAATGAACTTGGACCTACAAATACAGGCACCAAACGCTGCGCGGGAGCGCGCGGGAGCGACCGGGGCGAAGACCGGGCAAAGAGCGGGCCGTTTGAGGCCGTTCGAGGACGGCAGCGGACGGCCCTGGCCCACCCCCCTTATTGCTCCTCACCTCCTTATTGTATCATCATGCTGATATAGGCTAGCTTAAACTGTATCATTTTAATTAGTAAGTCGAGTGACGACCCTTTTTTTCACCTTATGTACCATGAGCACTAGGGTGACACGCAGCAAGGCCTCCAAAGGTGGTTCACAACTCTGTGGTCCCATGGACGACTTCATTACCCGCACAAACATAGCTATAGATGAAGAAATATCTAAACTTCAAACCCGGGTATCCCTAGAATTAGTAGCTGCACGTAGGTTGTCCCAAGTAATTGCACTCTCAAAAAAATCATCCTTAGGCCATATAGCCTCTTCTGTTACTCCAGAACGCCCTGTCCGCCCTAATAGTATCATTACTCAGGTCGATGTACACCAAACCCCGATTCTTCCTACCTTCACTCCGCCCTTAGAGCAACTAAGTATTGTAGAAGGGACAAATTGCCATGCACCTTCTCATGCCCAGACTCCTACCCTTAATCCACCTCCCCAAGTATTCCCATTTACTTCCTGCGTTAGTGGTATACAACCTAAAAGAAAACGCCAATCATGCTCAGCCTATTTCCGTAAAAAGGCAAAAGTGGCAGTCTCTCACCATCTGACAATGACTAATGCTTCAGCATGTAATGTTTTACCTGAGTGTTCCTTGAGCACACAGCTATCATGCCAAAGCAAGGGAGAGGGTCTAGTTAATACCATCCAAAGCAAGGGAGAGGGTCCAGTTACTATCACCCTAGAAGATGAGGGCGCGCAGGCACAGGACTGGGTGGGAATGATAAGGAATTTATGGACCAAGTCTGGGAAACATTAAAAAAACTTCTCTCACCACTTGACCTAAGATTGTCAAGGATAGAAAACAATCTACTCGAGATGGAGAAGAGCATTATTGCTCTGGCCACTCTCGGCCTGAGAAGTCTTGAAAATCAGGGCTTGTCCCCAACTGACCACCATTCGTCAGCTCCCGTCTTGCAAGCTGAGCAGCACCCCTTACCAGCGCCTGTTGCTGCAAGGCCGGTTCCTAAACCGAGGACTGTGGCTGTGGACCAAGTTTCCATAACCACTAAACCTCAGGCTTTCAAACCACAGATTCCCATACGGAACTCTAAACCTCATAAAGTAAATTCAAATCCGGGAGTACCTACTAGACCACATCCTGTTGAAACCCAGGGCCCTCGTCTAAAAGATAATTTTAGAGGAGGCTATATAGACCTTCCCCCAGAAGCCAATGACTACGTGGTCGTGTTGACAGGCGTTCCTGTGATTGACACTGACCAACACGAAAACCACTGGTCATTGAAAAATAAAATCATGCATTGGCTCAACGCCAACAGGCCGATCCCCAATGGTAGAAGAAGCCGAGTAATGATGGTCCGTAGAATACCTTGGGTGGGTCCAACTAAGAAATCTAAGGCAGGGGATTGTGTAGTTGTGACTTTCGAGGATCCACACACGGCACACCACATCTGTTCCTGGCCAACCAGCGAAGAATCCTTGGTTATACCAAGGCCGCTATCCTATTTTTACCCTCCACGTCAAGCCCATACCCAAGTTGATAACTGGTCTTTGGTGCAGCATCCCCCATGCAACACCCATCCTATGAGGCAAAGGAATACTCTTTTACACTGGAATGGCCTTTCAACCTACAATAGATTTGGTGGCCTAGAGGAGGTCGATTGACTCTCTATGTTCCCCGTCTGCCCACAACTGGAAAAAGCAACGTCATTTCTGGATGTACACATTGTTGGAAATTTAACCCCCGGCCTTCTAACCAACCAAGGCAGTCTCCTGAACAGCTTGCCCTGTGACATGGAACAGACTAAAGTGATTACTCTAGATTGCAAAAGAGTGGAAATGAGGACGGATCTACTCTGCTTGATCCCTCCTTCTCCTGTACAAACTAATTTAATGGAGATTGACCCGCCTGACAGTGCGGCAATTCCAGCTTTTCCCCAGACTAAGATTCTTCTAAGACCAATTGTACCGGCTGAGGTAAACCCTCCTTTACTTATCCATCCACCTAAAAATCTTACATCTGGTAAACATTTACTGAAGATTCTAAGCTGGAATGTGGCTGGTCTCGCACGCAACCTTGATATCCCGGAATGGAATACCTTCCTGGCACCTTATGACATTTGTTTGCTACAGGAAACATGGTGCCAGGAACCAAGACATAGAGTGGGTTTTTCGACCTTCTATGTCCCGTCTGTACATCATCAAGGTTCTAAAGGACGCCCGTCCGGCGGTCTTCTTATTTGGATCAGCATAGCATTAGATCTTAGCGTTTCCCAAAGGACCACCCAAACATCCGACCTTCAATGGTTATCAGTACACTACAAAGGGGGAAGGAAATTAGAACTATTCAATCTCTACCTAAGGGGCAACAGGAGTGGAGGTTCTCTAAATCAACTAGGCTTAAGCAACAACTTGGCTGCCTGCGACGCTGATTCCTTTGTCCTTTTAGCAGGCGATTTTAATTGCTGTTTTGAGCCTTTAGCTAAAGATGACATTCTGGATACCAATGATGAGGATAACAGGAGGGGCATCCCTATCTTGAACCTTGTGCCGATCCCTAAATGGACACAAAGCGCGGTTGATATAAACGCTTTGTGCATGGAGTACAACCTGAGAGCAACGAATGGGCGTTCTAAATCTGATCCCATGGGCGCCCATACATATAATAGGACGGGTCACTCATCCAGAATTGACTTTATCATGCTCAACTATAACCTCTGGCCATACCATCACGACATGGAGGTTATGGAGACCTGTGATAGCGACCACAACCCTCTTGCCTTAACTATTTTTGTCCCTTGGCAAACTGGGAATCAAGAAACTCCTGATTACACATGGAAAGCTTCACATGAGATTCTTCCCTCAAACTGTGGCAGACGTCTGAAATGGGCAAGAGTCTCAGCAGATGAGGCAAGGATGAAACAAGCCGGAACCATTTTATCAGAGGCTGTACCTCGGCTCGACATCACAAACCCCACTAGCAAGATGGTCTTACCGTTATTTACAGAGACTATAACGGCACTAAGTGGGCTGTTTATCATTCCCAAACCCAGCTCCAGAACTGCTTCAAAAGGAGCTCTTAGAACAAGCAAAAAGTGGTTTACATCTAAATGTCGAATTGCTAAGGGTGATCTTGTTGCTGCAGTGAAAGGAAAAGACCAAGCTAACATCAGGTCTGCAAGGACACTTTATAGAAAATTTGTGACCGAGGCCAAGCAGACTTATGATTTTAACTTCTGGTGTGATTTAACGGAGGCGAGCACAAGGAAAGATGCTAAGGGGTTTTGGGACTTGTTACGATCAAGAGAAAAGCCCATTGACCAACAATTGACTTGTAATATCCCTGGCGATGCTTGGTTTGCCCATTTTTCGAAACTGTATTCGGCTCCCATAGGGCCTCCACAACCAGTCCTGGTCCCACTGCCCAGCCCCACAGACCTCCCACCAAATGAAGGCTTATTTACCACCTTGGAAGTAGAGAAGGCAATTAGGTGTATTGTTCCTAACAAAGCGGCAGGCCCGGATGGGATCCCGGGTGATTTGATAAAAAATAATCCCCTATTTTGGAGTAGATTAATTGCTGCACTTCTCAATGAAGTTATGTTAGGGGGGTCTTTCCCGGACTCTTGGAGGGGCGCTGAAGTTGTCCCCATTTTCAAGAAAGGTTGCAGGGAAGACCCAGCTAATTACCGCCCCATCAGTTTGCTGGATTCGACGCAAAAGGTAGCGGGGAAAGTGGTATTGGGCAGGATTCTGGAGTGGGTGGACGAAAATCAGATACTGTCTGATTTCCAAGCGGGCTTTAGAACGGGGACAGGCACCATCGAGCAGACATTCCGCCTTCTAATGCTCTATTGGAAAGTAGTGGTGCTAGGAGGGGGCAGCTTATATTTAGTCTTTATAGACTTAAAAACAGCCTTCGACCTGGTCCCACGAGCATTATTGTGGAAGGTCCTCGATGGGTTAGGTCTACCTCCCTACTTGCTGGCCTTGCTCATAAAATTTCATGATAATAACTTTGCCCAAATCAGATGGGGTGCCCAGGGAGAAAAAACATCGCGTATCCCAGTAGACAGGGGCGTCCGCCAGGGGTGTGTGCTTGCCCCCACTCTGTTCTCGCTTTACGTCAACGGAGTGGTGGAGCATCTTCTCCAACACCCTGCAGATGCACCATCCCTGGCTGGAAGGAAAATCCCGACGCTCCTGTTTGCGGACGACACCCTTCTGATTTCGAAATCACCCGCAGGCATACAGTCATTACTTTCCAGCTTTAAGGCCTTTTGTGACACCAAGGGATTGGCCATAAACATCGGTAAGACCAAATTTCTTGTCCTTAACCCCCCAAAGAAATCTGTCAAACCCCCCGCTCTAGATTCTGTCACATTAGAACGGGTCAAAGAATTTGACTATCTGGGCATACGTCTTAGTGATAGTATGAGCTGGAAGGCGCACCACCAAAAAGTGTTTCTAACCCATAAGAGGGTTGTTGGTGCTTTACTTAAAGAACAGCGTGCTTCCTCCATAAAACCTATTGGGGCACTTCTCGATATTTACAGGGGTAGGGTTGTGAGTGCAGCACTGTACGGCGCAGAACTATGGGGTACCCAGAGAGTGGACACTTTGGCCCATTTAGAAAATAAATTTCATAAAGATCTGATGCGGCTTCCCCAGAGCACTCCCACAATCCCCCTTTTGCTCGACGCAGGTACCCGCCCAATCTGTGAGCAAGCTAAATTACGCCCTCTATTATTATGGTCCAGAATTTGGAATGTCCCTGAACTCCACAGCTATGCAGACGCCCTAAAAGATGTACTGTCCCTACCTGGTTGGCACAAGGTCGCCTGGCTCAGGGAGGTCAAGAGGGTTCTGTACATGCTGGGTCTAGGAGCTGCGTGGGAAAATAGAACAGCACCTCCTAAACAAGAACTGAAGAAGGCCTATTGGTCATGGGTGGACAATGAGAGAGTAGGCAAATTAAATCATCCAAAATCTGTTGCCAATTTCTTGATGGTCAAAGACATCCCCTTTAGGGAACCATATTTGGATCTGATCCACAGTTCATATGATAGGGCATTGTATTTTAAATTCAGGGTCGGGGTTTTACCTTTATGTCAGTTTACTTCCACCTGGAAACCACCCCGGCAAACTGTACCCTATTGCCCATTCTGTGAGCTAAAAGTTGAATCTGTTGCACACCTGTTGTTTGAGTGTAGAGCCTATGCGGCCCCTAGACGGAGGTGGTTGAAGCCTCTTTGTGGGAGCCTGGGAACTCGCTCACATTTGGAAGCTATAAGAATACTGCTTTCAGATGCTAAACCTTTTTTTGCCATTTGTTTGGCAAAATTCCTAGGCTGGGCTTGGCGTATAAGAACTGCGAAACAACTGACGATCCAATAAAGTGTCCCTTCTTATCCTTATCTATTTAATGCTTTTCTCGTCCAAGTGATGAGATGTTTTTAACGATAAAACGAATTGTAAGTTGTTTTGTTTTGATTACTGCTAAACTGTTTTTATGCTATGATGTTCTGCTTTTATGATATGTTTTTATATCGAAATAAAGCTATTACAACAATATTTGAAGGCAATTCAGACCAGTGCAGGAGCATAATTTTTTCTGATGTATTTATCATGTCTATGAAATGCATTTCTTTAGTGTGAGCCTAGCCAAAAGGCAACAGGGCACTGTACATAGTCAAATACAGGCATAAACTCAATGAGTAATAAAAAAGGAAGCTGGGTTGTGGGCAGTTAATACATTGTGATGTAGTTTTCTTTAACCCGTTGTGTGCTTATGACGAGCTCAGCTCGTCATGAGGCACGGTTGAGCTGCACTCATGACGAGCTGAGCTCGTCACGGCCGTTGGAAAGTTCGCACGCGGGGATATTTTCCCAGCTGTGCTGAACGTTCCAAAACGGGTGCCGTCACGAGTGCAGCTCCACTATGCATCATGACGAGCTGAGCTCCTCATAAGCACAGCGGCGCTGCGCGCGGCCCCCCTCCCCCTTCACAGGGGGGGGAAAACACCCCGCAGGGAAGGGGTTAAAGAGGCGAGTCTTCCACTCTTTACTAAATTTGGCGCAGCATTAGGACGTTCCTGATACAGGGATATTGTTAAAAATCTTAGGTGCATAGATAGGGAAGGCCTGCTGTCTTGTTTTTTGATTTCTTACAGTTCGTCTGCAGTCTGAGGTTATCCTGGCTGTAGGTGTGCCGAGAACAACTAAGATAAGCAGGGTTACTGGTTTTGATGGCTTCGTAAATGATGCAAGCGGGGGCCAATGAAGCTCAATCAGAATGGGGTGATGATGTTCAAGTTCAAGTTTAAAATTTGTATAGCGCACTACTCACCCAGAGGGTCTCAAGGCGCTTGAGGGAGGGGGGGTGCTTTACTTATCGAATATCCAAGTTTTTAGTTGTTTTCTGAAGGAGAGGTGGTTCTGTGTAAGGCGGAGGTAGGTGGGGAGAGAATTCCAGGTCTTGGCCGCTAAGTAGGAGAAAGATCTTCCCCCCATGGTGGATCTTTGGATGTGTGGAATTGCGGCGAGGGCTTGATTGGACGATCGTAGTTGGCGGGTGGGGGTGTAAAAGGACAGGCGCCTGTTGAGGTATTCGGGTCCTAGGTCGTAGAGGGCTTTGTGTGCGTGGGTGAGGAGACGGAACGTTATTCTCTTGTTGACGGGGAGCCAGTGGAGGTCTTTCAGGTGACCGGAAATGTGAGCTTGGCGGGGGATATCTAGGATGAGTCTGGCTGAAGCATTTTGGATGCGTTGGAGTTTTTTCTGTAGTTTGGCTGTGGATCCGGCATAAAGGGTGTTTCCGTAGTCCAGTCGGCTTGTGACCAGTGCATGGGTGACCGTTTTTCTTGTTTCGGTGGGGATCCGATGGAAGATTTTTCTGAGCATACGTAGAATGTTGAAGCATGATGATGAGACGGCATTGACTTGTCTGGTCATCGAGAGGGAGGAGTCCAGGATGAAGCCCACGTTACGTGCGTGGTCCGTTGGTATCGGTGCGTTTCCCAGGGCCGGTGGCCACCATGAGTCATCCCAGGCGAAGGGGGATGAACCTAAGATGAGGACTTCCGTTTTGTCTGAGTTTAGTTTTAAACGGCTAATCTTCATCCACTCGGCTACTTCTTTCATCCCTTCGTGTAGGTTGGTTTTGGCGGTGTTTGGGTCTTTGGTGAGGGAGAGGATCAGCTGGGTGTCGTCTGCGTAGGAGATGATGTTGAGGTTGTGTTGGCGCGCGATGGATGCGAGGGGACTCATGTATACGTTGAAGAGGGTGGGACTGAGTGATGATCCTTGTGGTACGCCGCAGATGACTTCGGTGGCCTCTGATCTAAAGGGGGGAGGCGGACTCTCTGGGTTCTTCCGGCAAGGAACGAGATGATCCAGTCCAATGCTTTTCCTTGTATTCCGACGTTGCTAAGGCGTTGTATAAGGGTGCTATGACAGACTGTGTCGAAGGCTGCGGAGAGGTCAAGTAGGATGAGGGCAGCTGTTTCTCCGTTGTCCAGTAAAGTTCGAATGTCGTCTGTTGCTGCGATGAGGGCGGTCTCGGTGCTGTGTTTGGCTCGGAAGCCGGACTGTGAAGGGTCAAGGGATTTGTTGGATTCGAGGAAGGCGGGAGCTGACTGTTGACGGCTTTCTCGATGACTTTGGCAGGGAAAGGGAGGAGCGAAATGGGGCGGTAGTTCTTAAGTTCAGTGGGGTCTGCTGTGGGTTTCTTCAGGAGGGCGCTGAGTTCGGCATGTTTCCAGCTTTCCGGGAAGGTAGCGGTGTTGAGGGAGCAGTTGATGATGTGGTCATATTTTTTTAAAACTTTGGGTGAGACATGCTGCTATATGTAGGATGCCCCATGGGGATAGCAGCAGGGACCGACTAGGTACTGGGTGTTTCATTCTAAATAAACAATGCAAACACAAATGGTTATAAAGCACGCTTTAAGCATGCTTTAAAACCATGTGTTTTTGCATTGGTTATTTCAAAGCGCCGCATGTAGGAACATGGAAAGCAGATCCCCAGCAACAATACCGGCCACCACAGCAGTGAAACCAGCCAGTCCATTCGGACGCCTGGTAGCCAGTCTGGCCTTGGGTGCCATTGTGGAGTCTGGGAGGTCATGAAGTAGGGCATTACCACTATCCAGATGAGAAAGTGTGAGGTCTTGAACATCAGTTCTGAGGCAGCTTTCGGAAAGGAACAGTTTGACTTTCTTTTGAAGAGAGAGCTAATATCAGGGTGCCTTTGTTTCTTTTGGTGTTACTTGAGGGTGAGGTCAGTGTCCTTGTGAATTTAAGTGACTTGACATTTATTGAAAGTTGAGGTTTTAAGCTGTCACGGTTAATGATAATGATCCAGGTTGTATACTCAATGTTTTTTGTTTTTGGCAAATAGCAGGAATTCTGTTTGGGTGGAGTTGAGCTTCGTATGGCACTGGGCATCCAGGTCTGGATGATATGCAAGCAGTGTTTGAGGCATTGGATGTCTGAATAGGAGGAGACATTTAATTCCAGTTGTTTATCATCAGAATATTGGTGATCAGAGCACCAAGTAGCTCCTTTTAAAGGCTGAAGATGAGACTACACAATATGGAACTCGGGGAGGGAGGTGGGGGGGGTCCACTAGTGATAGGGATCTTTTGTGATCTGAAGGTGCCCAAGTGAACAAACTGGAGTTGGTTGGAAAGGTAGGAGTAGAACCTTTGAAGGACATTGCTAATAAATCCTATTTAAGACTCCAGGGTGCATATGAGGGTTGCATGGTCGATTTTGAAGTTCAGTGCTGCATTAACTAATAGGACAGCATAATTTGATTTAGCACAGAGCAAACTCCCAAATAGTAGTGAATTCTGGAATATAATTAATAAATTATCAAAAGTAACGGGTGGACAGCGCAATATCGGAATCAGTGAAACAACATGGGTTCATTATATTGAAAGCCTGTATAACACACACAGGAATCAACCACACAAAGAAATAAATAAAGACGTTAAAAAAGGAATGGTTCAGAGAGAAGAAGCAACCGGACATGAAAAAGAGGATCAGCATGAAAGTCCAGATCTAGAAGAACTAACCCCACTGACAACAGTTAAACAAACTACCGCCTTGATAAAAAAACTGACAGCGGAAGGAGCAGAAGGCCCCAATGGGCTGCCAAACGCTTTATTCAAATATGACGCCAATTTTTGGGTAAAATATCTGACGCCGTTATTCAACCACCTCTATATGGAAAAAAGGATACCGCAGTCCTGGCAGGGTAACATCTTCCACCCAATATATAAAAACGGGTGTAGAATGGAACCCGGGAATTATAGATTGATAGCCCTAATTGACGTAGAGGCAAAGCTCTTCGCATCCTGCATACTGATTCACCTCCGAGAATGGATAAACAAAAACAAAATAGTACCAAAATTCCAAACAGGTTTTATGGAAGGCACGGGTTGTACAACCAATCTTTCAGCACTGGCTTTGCTAATCGAAGGAGCAGGAAAAAAGAAGACCGGACTATTGGCCTGCTACATAGATCTGAAATAGGCTTTTGACCGAGTCCCAAGAGACCGTCTATGGAAAAAACTTGAAACGCGGGGTCTCCCGGTTCCTTGTATTGACATCATAATAGCTTTATATAGCGGAACTTGGGCAAAAGTAAAGCTTGGCGATCGGAGACGAATATCCGCAGAATTAAAAATTAAAAATGGCCTTAAACAGGGCTGTGTGCTCTCTCCAAGTCTTTTTAACATATATTTGGCAGATTTAGAAAGTCATCTGCAGAACGTGAACGGCCACTCACCAAAATTAGCTAACGAATATATCCAGTTCCTACAATATGCAGATGACATTGTGGTTTTAAGTCAAACACCGATAGGTCTCCAAAGAATAATATCCAAATTAACGGAATACTTTGACTGTGAAGGACTGGATTTAAATATCAAAAAACGAAGGTGATGAGATTGGCGGGCTCAAGTAAACGATCATTTAAATGATACACAAAAGACAAACATATTGAGGAAACAACATCATATAAATACTTAGGGGTCACAGTAAGCAAAAATATGCACATATTACATCAAAAAAGGAACATCATTGCTAAAGCACAGTCATTGAGTTTCGCCTACAGAACACTACAAAAGAAACTTCAATGTCCATCATATGACCACCTTTTAAAAGTAATGGCTGCCCAAGTATTACCTTCTCTCTCCTATGGGCTAGAAATATGGCATGGGAAAGAAATTGATATTTTAAACACACTCCAGATAAAAATATATAAATCAACGTTCAAGCTATACAAAGGATCAGCCCCAGCACAAATAAGATTGGAATTTGGCCTACAAAATCAATCATATCAAAGGAAAGCGGTCTTAGCGAAATGGTGCTGGAAGCTTAGATCAGCAGAACCAGGATCACTAAATAATCTATGTTGGCTAGAAATCAAAAAACAATATGATCAACAAGAACCAAACTCTTCGGGCGATGATCTGCGCACAACCTTAAAAACCCTTAAATTAGAGGAAATCTGGAACAGCCAACTGGAAGAGGCATCCTTTAAAAAGATTTGCAAACTAAACGCAAAAGCTCTGTCTCTGATAGAAGATAAAAAGACTTTGGCCAAACGTCGACACGCCTGGACTGTATTAAATTCATACAAACAATTCAAACCGCAACCATACCTCGTGGCACACTTTCGGCTATCTTTAAAAATGAAATTCATGGCTTTTAGATTGGGCGACCATTCTTGTAAAGATCTGATCCCATCATGGAAAAGTACACACCAAAAGCCAAGTTGTAGACTATGTGGGTACCATACGGAAACCTTATGCCACCTATTGTGCACGTGCGAGGCAATACAAGATGAGAGAAGAACTTTGCTGAAATCAGTCCTAAATGCCCTTCAGATCCGTACTTGCAGGCAGGCTGTCACCAGCTGGATGGGAGCGGGTTCGAACATTTTAATATGCCGCGGGGTGAAATTTATGAATAAAGTAGAGACTTTGCTTTTGAAAACCGAATTAATTTAATAGTGGGAACTGTAAAATAATGTTTTATTTTTAAAGAATCGAAAAAATAGAAATATATTTTCAGAAAATGAATTTTATCTTTTTTCATCTAAAACTGCAAAATGTATATGTATACTTTATGGTTTTGACAAACCAAATAAAGTTAATTTTTGACTGACTTGACTTAATTTAGCACATGTCACCATAACATACATAGGGACAAGCACCCTACTAATGTATCGTGTGACTTTGGTAAAATATACACAACACAACTATGCTTAACAATTTCTTAAGCATCATCTTTTTTTATATTTTTAAATCAAAACAAACACCCAATGAATTAGGCAACCAGACACCTTATAACAGGAAATAGAACGATACAGAACAAGGACATCTGGGAAAATCACAGCACAAGTAATAGGGTTGATACCCCAAAAGTACAAAATAAAGGTCCTCATTCCAAGATGCCTGGGAAACCTTATTGGTTTCTGATGATAATTGTTGATACACAAGATATTTCTGATTCCAATATTTAGGAATATCATGCAATCAGAAGTTGTCCTGTGCAAGATGCTGAGTTACTGTGTGAATTAGTGTTTGCATTCAGAATTTCTACAGTAATTCTGACCTGAACATTTTGCCCGGGTTCAACACATGGAATGTGGGGTAAACATCAGGAGAACAGTTTTTCTGTGAAAGTTGTAATGTTAATTTGATCAGAACCATATTCGGATTCATTCCTCACTGAAAATGTCTGTTAATGTATCTTAGGTAAATTGGAATGAATTGCACACTTATGTAGCCAAGTGGGAGTGTACACAAACTGCTCATTGTAAGTGTGATACCTTACACTCATTAGTTACACAGTTTCTGAGGATTGATGAGAAACACCTCAGGTAAGTACTCACGTAAATACTGTAAACTGATCAATGTTTGCTCAACAACAGTGCTTGGCCCGCGCATCCTACTTGAAGCATACTCCAGTGGTTAAATCTTCCTTTTCACACATAAGACGAAAACAAGACATCCCCATAGTTAGTACAAGCTAACACAAATACATCGATCCAACATAAATACATGTAGGATGATTCCATATTCAGATTCCACAAAATGTGAGTGATCCGGACCCACTTTTTTCTTTCACCCTTTTAGGCTGTAGCTCCTAATGTTTTTAATTGGGACATACTACAATCTGCTGAGAGGGACTGACAGATGCGCAGGAGGCTTCTGCAGCATCAACACAGTGATTCCTGTCAAAGAACACCTAAAGATGGTGGTGAAACATCAGCGCTGGGTGGTGGCAGTGCAGCACCTGCAAAATATAAACATACAAGTTGTGAATAGATTGTTAGCGGCTATGACTCAAAACATGGCACATATGATAGATGGTCAGGAAAAGCTGGGATACACTGTGGAGAGGGGACATAATATAGTTGCTGACAGGCTATACCACTTTACATAAGGTTATGCAGCAAGAAATTATCAATTAGAGGCAAGGCCTCATCAGCACAATTCTTGCTTAGATGGATTCAGCAAGTCTGTTAACCACCTGAAACATGCAACTTCCATGTTATCTCAGAGTATGGTGAATATGCTGGTGGAGATGAGGTCCTATGGCAGCGAAGTTGCACGTGCTCTTGTGCATGGTACCAGTGCTTTGGAAAATATCCAAACAAGCCAAATCTCTGCTACTAGTGATGTAGGTAGAGGGTAAGTGAAACAACTTCAAGTCTTAGTAGCCTTTGGGTGTCTGAAATGAATAAGAGGCACACTCGCTCACAAATCAGGGAGGGAGAAGGAAACAAAAAAAATATTTGACCTTAACATGGCTTAATTATTCCTTTGTCACTCTAATTATTAATCAAGTGTCAAATTTGCCAAAATATTTTTTTTTAAAAGTGTCTAGATCCTTCTTTGAAATGTGTCAAGTCCCTGGAAAAACGCTGCTCAAGAGGCTAAGAAAACATCATATATGGATTAGTTGAAGGTGGAGGCATGGCAATGTGAACTACAGTTATGAAGGACAGAGACTTTTTGGGTTGGGTTTAAACCATGTTGCCCCAGCTACCCCATGGCTGATATTCGAGTTCTAGATCACATGAGTCAGAGCTCTATAAATGTTCACCTGACCCATAGACTATTGTCTGGCATCATCGTTGTTTTGACTCCTTCGCTTTTCATACCAGTTTGCACCTTTATTTTGATCCCTTACCTTTAATGCTTTTCTCCTGTTAGTATCTACAATTTTCCAGTGTTTCCCAACCCTTATACCTTCTGTCAACAAGTGATGGCTGGAACGCTTGAATTAATCTCAGCCACTGGCGATTGTTCTGTCTGCATTCCAGTCCATCGTTTTTCACCCAGGATGCCACGCTAGACAAAGGCCCACCTTATGGAAATCAGTTCAAAACCTGCTTCTGCTTACAGTCTGTTCTGAACTGCTGGACAAGCCTAACCCCATGACTTGCAGCCCCCAGTAGGGAACACAAGCAAACCTAGACTGGTTTTGACCAACTTAGGTATCATCAGTGAGGTATAGCATGAGTACTATGACACAGTGAGCACTGAGCCCATACCTTGGCATACTTGTCACATTTACTGCATAAATTGCAACAGCAAGGTAATGGATGGAATGCTTGAATTAATCTCAGCCACTGGCAATAACTTAGGCACACATTCCAGGCCATCCTTTTTAGCTCACCATGCCACTCCAAAGGGTCACCATATGTAAATCAGTACCGACCTTCTTTTTCAAGGGAACTGTCTGTCCCAAACTGTCAGGCAAGGCCCCCTCCAAATGAGACCACAAGCAACCCCAGGCAGGTTTTGACCTACTTAGGGGCATATGTAGGTAGTTTCCATTTTGCGATTCTCAAATAGCGATTTTTAAGGAATTGCTATTTGAGAATTGCAAAATGGAATGTAGGTAATAATTTGCAAATTTTTTGCGAATCTCTAAAATTCCTTAATTACGATTAGCAAATTGCGAATTGCAATCAAGGAATGAGTGTCCCATTCATTCCTATGGGCCAAGAGGCCCATAGGAATGAATGGGGATACATTCTCAAATTGTGATTTTCTATGAGAAAATCGCAATTTGAGAATCGCAATTCCAAGGGTGCCAGGGTGTCCAAAGGACTCCTGTTGCACCCCTGGTATGTGCCTGTAAGTACATGTGGCGCACATACATGCCCTAAGGGCATGTCTGTGCGCCACATGGCACTTTGAATTTGTTTTAAAAATGCATTTTTACACGAAATCGCAAAATACCATCTACTTGGAGTAGTTGGTATTTTGCGATTCCTTTAGCCAAAATCGCAATTTAAAAGGCACCCGTACATTCATAGCATTTAAGGAATCGCAAAATTGTGATTACTTACATGCTTGAGCAAAATAAGGAATCACAATTTTTGCGATTCCTTATTTTGCTATGTGGCACCTACATACCAAAACGCCGTTTGCGATTCGCAAACGGCAGAATTCTGCGAATTCCGGCATTTGCGAATCGCAAACGGCTTCCTACATATGCCCCTTAGTTCTTAACAGTGAGGTATGGCTTCAGTCTTATGGCATAGTAAGCACAGGACTGACATCTGGGCATACTCATCGCACTTAGAGCATAAACTGCAACATTACCAAGATGATGGATGGAATGTTTTCATTAATCTCAACCAATGGCAGTCACTTGGACTGCATCAGCACAAAACTGGTGTTGGGTTGTTTGTGTTCTAGTTCATGGAGAACCTGATCTAGCAGTTTGGGCTGGACTGTTTGTATTGTGAGTGGGGTCAAAACTGATTTTCACGATGGGAAAAAGAATGATGGTTTAGAATGCTACCTTGAGCAATTGCCAATGGTTGAACTTATTGCAAGCATTTGTCCCATCACCTTTTGTGCATTTGATGTTCCGCTCTAACTTGCAAAGGTATGACCTGATGTGGGTCCATTCTAACTGTGCTACTGAACAAGCTACACCTGACTGCTGAACCCAAATCAGGATACAACCAGTCTTGGGTTCCTTGTGCTCTGGCTCAGAGAGGACCTGGCATGGCAGATTGGGCTGGACTGTTGCTACTGGTGCAGGGTTAAGACTGACTTGCATATGGCTGAGTTCAAACTGAGGTGGAATGGTGGGCAACAGAATGATGATTTGGAATCCTACCTGGAGCAATTGCCAGTGGGCAGACCTATTGCAAGCATTCCTCCTATCATCTTTTGTGTGTTTGATGTACCTCCCTAAGCGGCAAGGGTATGCCCATGGTATACATGCTCAATGACCTTCTATAATCAATCTACACCCGGCTGAGGTGCCCCAGTAAGGGGGAAAGTGGTCTCGGGTTGCATGTGAAGTGTGGCTCACTGGTTAGAAGCGGCAGACCCTGAAGCAGAGATCGGGCCCGGGACCAGGGTTCAATTCCCGACGCGGCAGGGTCTTGGGCTCATTGTCTGCGGACTGGACAATTATCGCCTCGGCACCTATTCTAATCATGGGTCCAACGCTGCAACTCTGGGCAATAGCTTGCTTAATCTCCACAACGGCCCCTACAACACTGGGATGCCTGGCTTCACCTTGGGGGTGCCCAGGAGGGGCATCTCACAGGGAGAGCCAGGAAGGGTTCCACAGCGTTATACCGCGCCGGGACGCCCCGGTGATGGGCAGCTGTGCGCTTTACAAGTTACCACATTTATGTGTTCCGGTTCAGAGAGGACCTGGCCTTGTGGGTTGGATCCTACCCCGAGCATTTGCCAGTGGTTAGACTGATTTCAAACATTCTTTCTATCACCTTTTGGGTGTTTAATGTACCATTCTAAGGGGCATGGGTATGCCCAGACATCGACCCTGTGCTCACTCTACCACTGAAACCACGCTACCCCAGGCTGGCATGCACCAATCAGGGCAAAAACGGTTTTGACAAACATGCGTTCTGGGAGGACCTGGCCTGGTAATTCGATTTGAACTGTTCCTACTGGAGCAGGGTCAAAACTGATTTACATGAGGCTCAGGCCAACCAGAAGTGGCATGGTTGGCAAAAGAACAATGAGTTAGAATGCTACCGTAAGCAATTGTCAATAGTTAGACTTATTAAAAGCCTTCCTCCCATAACCTTTTGTGTGGTTGATGATATTTTGATAGCACAATATGTTTGATCTTCTGGTATATAAGGGGCTCCAGAATAGGGCATTGGGGCCAATATATCTGGGTAGTAAGCCTTCTCTCCTTTACATTTTGGCCAACACATTTGACACTCTGGCAGTTTAGAGTATGTATATTGAATACAATGTAAATGAAACAAAATGCTATTTTTTCTGTGTCAATTTATACTGTGTGCAAATGTAACTTATTTTCACCAATACCCAACACTTATAGGTATTGACAACGTATGATGGCCTATATGAATGCTCTCGGCTGAACTCAATTCATCATCTCACGTGATGTTCAGATCACTGTTATACTTTAAGTTACTTTAATAATCACCTAAATTCATAGTGAATAACTGGTAAAAAATTTAAAAAGTCATTTGCTTTTTATTATACTTTAAGGATAAGCTTATGAAGAATGCTGCAGAACTGTAATGGTTGTAGATTCTTAATTTTGCTTTGTTTTGCTTAAGCTTGCCGCTCCAGAAAACAGGTTCATGTAAAACCACCTCAATTCCCATGGCAAATGACTTCTGCCTTCTGGAATACACAATCTATCCTCAAACCATAAAGAAACATTTAGGAAGCACCAACCCAGGTAATAGTGGGAAAATGATGAAAAGTAAAATTCACAGTAAGTCTGTCACCAGGTTTAGCAGTATGCTCCAAGACATCTCAATCCAACCTTTGCAGAGTAAATCATAGGGATGAGATTTGCACGTGCAATTTGTTATTTAAAATACAATATTGATTGACCTGTTTATGCTGAAAAAACAAAGTCATTATTATTATTTTTTTTAAATATTTTTATTTTCAATGTAGCATGTAACACATTTCATGTTACCTCTTTCATTATTTACATAAAGCGCATACAGAGATCGCGATACATGTAATTAACTAATACATAAATCTGAAAAATCATTACAAAATTGCTCATAAATATTAAATTATTGACATACCTTTCATCTAAATATACCTTATCAAATGTCCTACCCTCCCTCTAAAATTGATTCTTTCCGTTATTCACATATTCTATTTAACCTGATTAAAGAGCACACCTTTCTTGAGTATGTAGTTTCCTACTTAAACATTCTATGCATTTCCATTAACCATTGGGAGGTTGTTGGTATTGTTACTGATTTCCAGTTAGCCAGAATTAATGATCTTGCAACCAAAGTGAAAATAAAAATAAATTGGAGTTGAGTTAGAGTGTATGCATTTCGAGCTTCGACATGGCCTAAAAGAGCTGGAGAGGCCTTGGGAGGAAGATCAACTGCCAGTCTTCTTCCTATTTCTAAAGAAACATTTTTCCAAAAAATCATAACATGGGTGCATGTAAATACCACATGTAGTCAATCTCCTATTACCTGTTGACATCTAAAGCATAGAGGGTCAACTGCTGGATAGATTTTATGGAGTTTGGCCGGAGTAAAATAAATCATCCATTTGCTAAAGAATGCCATCCTCCTTAAAGTATCCGCTCTTACCGGTTTACATCTCTTTTTGTTAAAGCTTTGCCATTGTTGTAAATTAAGGCGACATCCAATTGACTCAGAGATTCTTTCTAGATGAATGAACACCATTCGTTCATTCTAAGTAGACATGAACAATTTATACCAATTCTCAATTCCTCTTACTCTAAGTATAAAATGAGCTTTACTTCAAAGGAAGCCTTTACAGCTGTCTGAATTTATTAACCCTGAACAGAATTTCGTAATCTGAAAATAGCAAAAAAAGAGACATCTTTATACTGCTATTGTGTTCCCTAATTTCCTGCAAAGTTATCAATCTTTCATTTATGAAAAAATCTTGAAGCTTAAGAAACCTGAATTTTGCCCAAAATTCAAAAGTCCGAATAGATGTGCAAAGTCCCAAGGAAGGGCATTCAACTAATCTCAGCTGCGGGTGTAACCAAGGGATACCGAATGTCTCCCAGACTTTTTGGAACTGTGAAGCTATGATCCTGGGAATTTTATACTGTGATTTTATTGGGATCTTAGGAATTCGCAAAAAGGGAGCAAAGGCAGTCTCAGTTTCCCCCAGCATTAAAAAAGTGAGGCTTGGTAATATAGTCGAAAATTAGCTGGCGCAAGGCCTCCATCTTCAACATCTAGTTGTAATGTTTCTAATTTCAGTGTAGGATTTTTACCTTGCCAAATAAAACATCTTATGTCAGAGTTAATTTCTCAAAAAAGAACTGAGTGACCTTAACCATCAAATTAGAAAATAAACATAAGATTACGCATTTTATTAAATGTAGGAATAAAATTAAGAGAGAACATATCTTCCAGATTAGAGGTAATAAATATTCCTAAATACGTTATAGGTTGGGTCATTAGATAGTGTTCTTACATTGAGAGAGGTAATATAGCTGTTAAAAAGCAGGGCATTCGACTTTGCATGGTTTATTTTATATCCACCAATAGTTGTGAATTTGCTTATTTTGGTGAGGGTATGCAGGATGTTTTCTTCCGCAGCAGCTAAGTACAAAGCCATGTCATCAACATACAGCTTAAGTTTACCAGAGCCAGGAACTGGGGGTAGGCTAAAATAATCCTGCCTTTTTACACAGGCTAGCGGTTCCGAAATAAAAAAAAAGATTGTTGGAGAAAGGGGGCAGTCTGACGCATACCCCGACTAATAGAGATGTTACTGGCCTTGTTCCCATTTATAATAATGGACGCCTGAGTGCCTGAGTATAGATTTCTTACTGCTCGACAGAATTCTGCTGGAACCACAATTTTATTTAAAATTGCAAATAATACATTCCACTGAACTCTGTCGAACGGTTTCTCAGAGTCCAACATTAAACAACTGATTTTGTTTTATTAGTATTAAAGTAGCCAACTGATTGACAAAAGTAGTGATTATTAGTGGCTAAAAGTCTGTCTGGGACATACACCTTTGTATATGAGATTAAGTCACCTGAGATGATCGACTAGCATGAATCTTTGAAAAGATCTTGTTGTCGTTATTAAGTAAACTTATCGGACCATAAGAATGGCCTCCTCTTCTGATTTTCCTTTTTTGACAAAGCTGACTACTACAGCTTGGGTAAAAGTAACGGGGACCAATTCACCTTTAAGAATTTCATTAAAAAATAATCTAAAAAAAGAACTAAGTTGAGGTTAAAAAAAAACCTATAAACCTCTATTGGGATCCTGTCGCTCCCGCATGCTTTTGCATCACTGCATGATTAATTTCCTATGCTTTAATATTCGTAAGCAAAAAATCTCTTTGTTCCAGAGACAGTGAAGAGCAGTTAATCTCATTAATCCAGGTAGCCCCATTGCGGTATTATGGGGTTCAGAGTAAAGCTCAATATAATGTTCAAGAAAAATAGCTGAAATTTCCTGGGGATGATATGTAGATCTCCCAGTAACTGGGTCTCTTATATTTTTAATAGTACTCTGATTAGCCCTTCGTTTTGCTGACCAAACAAGGTATCTACCTTTATGCTTGTTCTCTTCATATCTTTTTTGCAATACAGCATCATGTGCTAGAATATCCTTAGAGGTATAGTCTTGTAAATTATATTTTGCTTGATGAAGCTTGCTTTTATTTTGCCAAAAATATACTGCTGAAATTCTCTTTTTTCCTTTTACTACGATTACAATACAGTGCAGTTACCATCATTTATAAGAGAGAAAATTCAATATAAACACATGCATTTACCTCTGACTCATGCAATAATTAATGCTGGAAAGGGAGAGGACAGAGAGAAAAGATCAAGAACATTAACGAATAACAAATTTATAATTACCATGGATGGTGCGGAAGACCAACCCCCTGGCCAAAGGGTTGGTGGGGGTCCCCTGAGATAGATTCAGGAGACATAGACTTCAGGACAGGAATCAGGATATGATAGATACCCTTTCTAAGATACCGACAGATGAGCTGCACCCCTCTCTGACACCCTCTTTCTCTTCGAGATTCTTCTGCAGTCTTCAAATCTAACCCAAATAATTCAGAATAGAGATCTGCAACTTTTTACTCACTAGTATGGCTATGCCCCCTATTGCTGCATTTGAGGAAGCATAAAATTCATGTTGAACAAAGGCCGGATTTTATCCCTTAGTGACCCTTCCTTATAATGAGTCTCCTGAAGAAAATGTATATCAGCTTGTAAAGACTTAAACCAAGCCAGCATTGAACGCCATTTCGGTCTATTATTGAAGCCATTTACATTCCAGGAAATAACCTTTAGTGATCTAGCTGACATTTAGGTATAAAAATAGAGAATACATTATTTTGGTCTCTTGCATAACCGACAAGTTCCACTACATTTTATTTTTTCGCCCCTATCCATGTGAACCCATCCCCGCTTACCCCCACCTACCCTCCATGAACCCTCCCCTCCACTCCCATGGATCACCTTAATATCGGAGCCTCCCCCTGGGGCTCCCTGACTGATGCCCCTTAACCCTGAATGACCCTACCACCCTCCCTCCTACCCCATGTGATCCCCCCCTTCCTACATTGAGGTGCTGTGACATGGCACCCAAGGTGGTGAGCCAGGGTCAGGCGATCTAAAAAAGAGAGAAAAAAAAGAAAGAGAAAGAGAAGAAGAGAGGAAAAAAACTAGTTTCAGCACAGCTGTACATTTTCAAACTATAATTCATGTATCCCCTCTGCCCCCCGGATGTTGTAGTGAACAAAGGAACTCTTGCGCTGCTTCAGCTGTCTGAAAAATATGTACTCTCCCCTCATCAGGGCCCTTCAATTTAAACTGTTGAACTGTCCCCGCTGAGGCCCCTACTTGTTGAAAACAATTCAGCATGCCTCTAAATTCTTTCTAAGCATGGCAGAAAGGGCAGACACATCTGAGAAAATTGTGCATGCTAGAATCTTTTCCTTCATCCTGAATCACCAAAGTTCAGAATAATCGTTCGCAGATTTATAGCATTTGGGTATTGAACGGCTGGTACACAGGATGCACGTAAAATCGTATGGTCCGTCTTCTGAGCTGTAACTTCGGGGCAGACATACTTGGTATAAAGGTTCGTAATTACTTTGGCCACTGACTGCCCCTTCTCATAGCATTCCGGAATCCCTGTTATATGTAATTACATCTTTGCTCACGATTTTCCGCATCATCTACCTTAAATTGTAGATTAGCTAATTCAGTTTGTAATTTAATTACTTGGTCTGATTGTCGGGCGACAGTATCTTCAAGATCCGATATGCACTGTTCAGCCTCCGTGACCTGAGATGTAAGCTGCTGGACATGGGATTGAATTGAGTTCAGCTGTGATTCAGCCTCCTGAGCTTCTTCTTGGGTTTCATATATTTCAACTCTGTTACAATCTGATAGAGAAGAGTTTGTGTAGAATACTCTGAATCAACCAGATTCTTTGAGTTTAGTAAAGTTGAACTTGACTCCAAAGCGAACAAATCCAGGGACGGGGTTTTGGATGGTGTTTCAGTCGCGACTTCAATTACAGTGGTGAAAAGGGAAGCGTACAAGGAGCGG
This sequence comes from Lissotriton helveticus, assembly GCF_964261635.1. Lineage (NCBI taxonomy): Eukaryota > Metazoa > Chordata > Amphibia > Caudata > Salamandridae > Lissotriton > Lissotriton helveticus. The sequence goes on along the minus strand of NC_136070.1, from coordinate 1,061,710,314 downwards.
GCCCTTCCCACATTCAGTGTCGCGGGGCTTGCATTGGGCTTAGATATGATGAAACTTGTTAGCTTTGACTGTATCTTCACATGTGATCCTGAAAAAAGCGGGCAGGCTGTGTGCTATTTATCTGCTGGGGGTCCCCCAGTTGTCGATATATCAGGTGGTGTCGATTGGGATTTATTCTGACACAAAAGGGAAGCAGGGTTAGCTGGACTAAGGAGGTACACAGGGTATTATTAAGATCTCCTGAACGCTTCATTGTTAACAGAGCCCACATCGCTGATTGATCTTTGAATCCCTGGAGAGCATTAATTCCCTGCTGTAGATCAAGATTCTGTTGAATATCAACACCCCCACCTGATAAATCTACAAGCTTATTGAGAGAATCTCTCTGTGAACTTCCACTAAACAGTCTGAAGTCCGTGCCTTTGGGGGGGGTGGGCTTTTGTGATGTGTTCTCAAGCCCTTAACAGAGTTTGCCATCAAACGAGGGTTCACTGTAGGATTGCAAGAGATTCTTTTCATATTAATTATTCCTTATGCCTTATTCCTTATAATCAAGCCGGGTATAAAAAGGCTTATGAGGAGGGCACAAGCCGCACAGAACCCAGTTAGGCCGCTTTCGCACCCTATCCCCCACTTATCTATCTCTAGTGAGATGCCTTAGTGCTCCTTCCTTTCACAATTCATATACACCCTACAAGAGTGTTTGTTAAAGCCTTAATGTAAATATACCAGCTTTTAGGAAATGAAATGAAGTAAGGTATAACCACAAAGACTGTTCTGCAGTTAAACTCACGCTTTTGTTTTTCTCCCTCAGTGCCTTTGTTTCTCAGTGCAGGCCACTCCTTGTTTCACCTCCTTAGACAGCTTTAGCTTCAGCATACAGAGGGCTCAAGAGTTGCAGGTTGTCTTCCCTCTGCAGACATCCCAACGGAAGCCCACCAGCCTCTCCAGCCGCCACACTCCATGGCCCAGCCTTAGGTTCAGAGACAGCGTGACAAAGATAAAAAGGAATACCCAGGACAGATAAAAGGAAAACTCCTTCATCTTTCAGCAGCCTCAATCTTGCCACAGCCCCTTAATGCGTCTCCTCCAAAAGCGTCCCCGCCTCAGCCTCCCAGCTGAAACTTCCAGCCGCTGGGAGGAGTCTTATATGGAGAGATGATGCGAGAGACAAATGAGTCGCGTGTTCCGCAGCAGGCGTCCCGACCTCTGGATATCTGCAGTGCTCACCCCTGCTTGGACTTGCGAACCACAACAGCTTCCGCTTAGGAGTTTCCGTACAAAACAGCTGCCAGCTACTCAGCCCCTCCTACCTTCAGTCACAGAGTATGACGAGAGCTCCTGTGACCTCCGAGGCAAAAACAACAAAGGCATTATTCTCTTTAATTGTTCTTCTCAAAACAGACCCATCCTCCATTCTTGACAGAATACTGTAATTGTTCAAAAACATTTCATGTGTATTTGAGGTACAGATTCATGTTTAGATTAACTGTGTTAAGAGATTATGAGAAAACATTAAAAAATATGAATTGGTATATTCTACAAAGTTTAAAAGAAGATGGACAACAATTGTAGGCACATTCATTCTGTCAATTAGAGTTCTTTTTAAGGACTCCTTAAATTCTTCAAGAAAAAGCACATCCATATTTTCAAATGATCCTTCTCAGGTTTGTAATTCAAAGAGAAATTCATGATTTTTCCACATTAATTAATTGATTAAGAGTCTATTGAAAAGTGTTGTAATCCCCCATAATGTAATACCGAATCAGAAAGTTTATCTTAACCTTTAATTGAATTTTGCCAAGGGAGGCCAGCTGATGGCATGGGCAGGGTACAATAATTTCCACCAAGAAAATGTATGCTTTTTAATCATTAATATTGTATGAAACAATGAACTTGTAGGCAATTAGCATGCACTTCTCTATCTGCACTTATTAGACATTTGTATGTAACTGCTGTTCAAAAGGAATGATTGTTTAACTGTTTTTGTACCTTTTACAAATTAATAAACATTCTTACTAAAATAATATTTTTGCTCCTTTGTAAGATACTCATCTGAATTCAATACACTAAAAACTCATAAGTATACAATTTGCTTTTAACACTCAATCCCAATACATAAAGGGGATAATCTAAATACCCCTTCCTGGCTGTTGATCTGTGTATAAGTACAAGAATAATGATACGAGGCAGCAGCTTTGAATATCTTACTTTTATTTATATAATTTAGATATAATTTAGAAGCTATAGCTGATACTCTCTATAGCTGTTTGCAGTTTTTTTATATGGTCCCTAACTCTACCTCTGCACTTATCCTTACATAACAATTGTTGCAGGGATTTCTTCAAGTACCATTAGATAAAGTGGAAATGGTCAATTACCTTATTAGATTTTACAGTATGGATGTTTCCACTATATCTATATCTATAGTGATTACTTGAAGTAGAGAGTGCATTCATAATTCGAGCTACTATAAATTTTACAAAGCCTAGCAGCTCAAATATTTGGAATGCTTTTACTATCACCATTAAGTAACAGCATCGGTAAGTAGGACAGACACAGTTAAGTGCCTATCCCTGGATTATTAAAACATTTAATTAGACTTAGCTGACAATGTGCAATTGTTTATTCCATCAGATTGAATTGATCAGTATTTCTACATGTGTTGAAGAGATGGTAGGAGGCTTCACTATCGAAGTCTGTCAGTGCCAGCATCATTACCATAATTTGTCTCAGATGGAGATTTAGAGATATCTACTTCAACAGACAATTGTTTGATTAACGAAATTATTTTTTAAAGAAGATCTTGCTAGCAAAAGTTTGTGGGTCAGATGTTCTCAGTATAAACCCTGAGAGTGTCTTTCACATCATTATGTTTTAGTTACCACAGCTTTGTGTCCAACTGTCTAGTCTCCTCACACTTAATGTGCATTTCAACTGTCAAACCAGAAGGAGTGTAGTTATGCTCTGATAGATGTTCATATCCCCAGCCTATTGTGTATGCGAAAACCCTTGCTTTTTTATGTTGCAGTTCTATCATTGACTGTCACTTGGCATACAATCTTCCTAAAATCATCTAAAGAATTTGGAGCATAACTTAGAGTTTGGCGGACAGGATACCCCAATGCAAACATAATAGAGACTGTGTCCACCAAACTTTCAGTCCACCTATCTCGTGTATAGATGAAAGGGCCCAGGCTCCATCGACCGAAAGCTTCATCTAATAGCTCAACAAAGTAGGGGCCCTCTTGGGAAGGGTATTCCACTGCCAGCCCTACTTAGGGTGGATGGTGTAATGTCATTTTTTCTGTCCCTCATCATTTGATCAAATCTGGCAGTGAGGGACAGACAAAAATGACTCTCACATTCTGGAAGAAAACTTCCATGGTTTGTTGGATCATTATTTTGTGCTTTACAAAGATGAACTCTCACTTTGAGAATTCGTTTTTAAAAACAAAAATTGTTAAGTGTTAGGTGGATGGTAATCAAAACCAACGGCGGGCATACACTAAACATTTTACTATCATGAAGAGAACCGCTGTGACAGTGGTTCCTTTCAATTTATGGAGATGACTGCTGGGCTGGTACTCATCTCTAAGTTTTGTGGATGGTAGTCCATCAGGGTGTTGGAGATAATGTCCTCTGCCAACCTGATGGACTGTACTCCATCGATTAAATTATGAATCAGGATCCCAATCTCCTAAAGTTCCTTGCAGATTTTTATAGAGTTTTCTTACAGTGTTTTAAATCTCATATTCATAAACCTTCTGAGATAGATTGTAAAGGATTCCTACTCTGTTATATTCTCATTTTTACAAATATTGCGATTCCCATTCCCAAATACAACTTGACCACTAGCTCCACTTAAAGATTCCAATCTACCTGACATCATCTATAAATGTACAGGTCTGTACTGAAGAATAAGTTAATGGAGGGGGAATGATTAAATTAATTTACCAAATTACAAATAGCATTGCATTTGAAAGTAGGAGCCTCATTTAAAGTTTGGAGGTCGCTGAAAATCCTCCAAGCTCTGAAGGAAGTAAATATGGGCGAATCCACCAGATAGATTTCCTCCACAGTGCTATCCTTATGGTGCAAAATAATCGGGTAGTGGCTTTTACTGTGAACTTAGAGCTGCCTCCAGAAAAAGGAGCATTTTCAGTTCGCACCCCTCCAAAATCAAATGAGGACAAAAATTAGGCATGTTCAATAATGCTTAGAAAAAAATCACTAGTATTCAGGCTGCTTCATGCCCATATCTTACACTATTGATTTTATTTTTAAATGGGTATGCAGTTAGGTAAGATTCAGAAATGGTTCCTTTCAGAAACGAAATATAGCATCGTCCAACTAATACAATTGTTTATCCCCTTTAAAATAAACTTAAAGACTGCTATTCTGACTTAAATCTTTTCTTCAGGGATTTTTTTAAAATTTTTAAATTACACCTGTTTCAAACAACATTTCATTTTGGGATTGATTGTGCCGTTCCTTGTCATTGCTAATACATTATCCACAAATGATCTTCTTTCATTTGCGCACTACTATCTTTTTTCGTTAACTTCCACATTTCTCCACCAATCCATGCTTTATGAAAAACATTAAGAACATCTGGTGAACTGAGTGATTTTTGTTGTTAGCACGTCGAAGCCAGGCAGTACCAAAACGTGTTGTCATTATGAATGAGCTAGTTGTTTCATTGAAATCATTATGCAAATAATCCTTTAGCATCGTCCAGAATACAAACATGCCTGGACCTCTCTGTATGTTGTCAACCTCTTCTTGAAGGCGCCTTTTTCCCCTGCTTTATTCTAAATAAAATGATAGTCTGCGGGGTCTTATAAACTATCGTGGAAGGAACAATGACAACAGCGACTGCAGTGACATCTTTTGCAATTATTAAGCAGGACATTTTATGAACTCAGTACTGTATCGAATATGTTTTCATGCACCGAAAAAAGCCAGGCAATATGACAATAAACAGCACTTGTAAAATCTAATTTATAACACACTGTTTCAGTGCTTCGGGGTTAGATTTTCAATGTTGCAGAAATGATCCAAGAACCACTGACTAAATAATTTAAAATATACTTGTGCAAACAGCTCTGACTCATGTGCCTCGATAATGCACTCTGCACAGGAAATGGACTGACCGCAGTCTGAGGAGTAAGTAAAAACACATGCAGATGACAATCTTGCAAGTACCAAGTGAAATGTTTGGTTATATTAAAATCATTAAAAGCAATAAAATTGAAGTAGACAAATGCATTTGTGAGGATAGATGGTTTGCATATCCACGAAATATTCCTTTATTTATTCTTCAATTCAGATGACTTGCTAGGATTATCATTAGTTTCCTCTACCTGTTCAGTGTAGAGACTACAAAGTGCAAGTGAAATTACACTAAAACTGTGAGTTTTAGAGGCTGACTTTGATTTTAAAAGTGTGAAACTTTTAAAAGGAAGAGCAAATTTGTCTTAATAAATAAAAACCCAAATGTATGAAACCTGACACCATGCATCTGAAGCGCAGTGTTTAAATTAATCATGTGGGTAGTTTGACCCTCTCTAATTGTGGCAGGGTAGTAGAATAGTGTGTCCAGGCACCATTGACCCCGTTATTATTATGAAAGCAGGTGCGATTGATTATGCTCTGTTGTATTTTTTGCTGTTATATTACAGTGTGAAGTTGTAATGCACTATCATTGCTGTGTTACGTTCGCTATTGACTCCTATGATGGTGTACCATGTTACGTTTAAATTGAGTTGTTATGTGCATGTTATTCTGTTATGTTCTGTTGGCATTGTTTTTTTTTAAACATGGCCACACATGCTATTTTATTTTTGGCCAAAAGCAGCACTTCTTTCAGGTTCCCGTCCCAAATGTCCATTTACCACAGACTAGGGTGATAAAAATGGCGCGGCTCCAGTCCTAGTAATTGACAGTCAGTCCAAAACTGAGGCACAATTAGCATTTCCAACGCTCACTTTATTTGATGCAGTGCATGTCTCCTAAATGCAATGGCCTAAAAACTGTTTAAATGCATCTACATTCCGAAGGTTGAGTAAGGCAACATCTCCAAAGACATTGCCACCTCTTTGCTTAAATCTCAGAAGTCCATTTTGGTGTGCACAGCCTATTAAAACTGTCTCCTCCAGAACTGCGGTAGGCCGTGCAGTGTGATGATGTGACAGTTGTATTTTCCCAATTGACTTATATTGAAGCAGAGGACATTTTAGACAGGAGACTGCTTAAATAAAGCAATTTTTGGCTGAAACAATTGAATTCTCCTACCTGGATCGATTGGGTCCGTTGGTGTGTATGCTCTGATTCTACAAATATGTACACTCACGTACACTCTACAACAGAGAGCCAGTAGCCATGTACTAAGGAAAAGAGTGAGAGGGGAGCCCAAGATGATAAAAAGTGTACCAGGACAACAGGTATTTTTTAAATCTATTTAAAATGAAGCTAGAGGGAAGCGTCGACATAAATGGAAGAACGATAGATATTTTTGGAAATCTTTGAAGGAAAATAGAAGCAAATGTTAAATCACATTTGGTGCTTGGCAAAAAACAGAGAGAGATATTTAGATAGATGCTGGCAACGTGAGAGGAGTAGTGTTGGCGGATATTTAAAAAAATGGGGAGCATATAAAGATGGCCTTTATTTCCTTTCTTCTTTGCCCCAGAGCACAACGGATCAAAGGTTGCGTGGTGTAAGCTCATGTGGGGGAAATAAAGAAGAAGAGAGAGGATATCAACAAGACTAGTATGTATAAAAAAATATTTTGGGGATTTGTGAAGGTTCCAAGTTTTATATTAGGCAATTGAAATTTTGCTGTTATTGTCTTTGATGTCATTTTGAATGCCAGAGTGGAAAACAGTTTCATTTTTCCAGCCCGACCATAAACTAATTAATGCATTATCTTGTGTCTTTTGAACAGAATCATCCGACACCAGAATACCCTAATTAATATTCCTGATCCTGGTCTGGTCCGGGCTCACCTTCACTGGAAGCATTCACCCCAGACTAGGACCAATCAGCATGTTACAAAAAAGAAATGAAGCCTCCTCAGAGCAGGAAGCAACTCCTGAGTTTGCTCCTGCCCAGCATACAACCACAGCAGTAAAAAAGAGCGCCAGTGTTTGAAACCACAAATCCATCCTTCCAGTGGCAGCTCCTCCGCTAAGGCGCAGGAGCATCGCCCTACTGCCTTCAAGCAGGAAAAAATAAAATAATACCTAATGTTATTATCATTTTATTTTGTCATCCTGCTGCAGGGCTGCCCAAAACAGTCATGCACACTTTCCCAGTTATCTATGCAGCCTGCATTACAACATGCATGGAGAACATACCCACCCCTCTAGTACAGGAAGGGCTGTGCAGGTATGTGCAGCTTCTTCTGTAATATGAAAATGCCTCAGGAGCACAAAAGACAGATGCAACTGTATGTAGCTCTCCTGGTCATCTATGTCATATGTCCCAAAGAGTCCCAGCAGGGAGTGTAATTGGATCAGAAGTGTAATAACATGTTACCTGGGATTTCCTTCACGTCTGTTATATTTCAGCTATTGAAAATGAGGAATTTCTAAACCTGGGCTCACTATTGAAATGTTTTTTACACTTAATTTAAAATCAGCAATAACTGATAATATTAAAACTAATACCCAAGAAAAATATCTTCTTTAGTTCCGAGCACCACTAGTGTTAGATGTGTTTGATGAAAGCTGAGGTTTGCGCTGTGGTTGTTAAATACGATGCCTGAGCTGCTGATAATTAGGATCATATCATGCTGAGCTTATATAAAGAAGCTGTGAATCATTATCATCTGATCGCGTTTGCCACAGAAAGAGTTTCCAGGGACATTGTTAAAATGACAGCAAGGGTAATTAACTTGTTGAAAATTATTTACCTGTAAACAGTCACTGAACAATTCATTGCTAATCCATATATTGTGCATTATGTTCCAAATGCACTGATATAAAACTAATCTTTATATGGATGTACTGAAAAATGTATGCTGAAGAAATGAGCTCTAGTAACTCTATGAGGATACAACATCCTGCACATTGTAACAATTCATTTCTACATTCGATTCGGCAACCTTAAAGTTAGGAATGTTTATAATGGACATAGGTCCAAAAAATAATATTTTCACTGGTCTGCGCTGTTCAGCAAGATACTGACATTGCTACCTATAATGAATCTACAGCAAGTATAATGTGGCCGATGGGCGTGTGGAATTTATGTTCATGCGAATCTGACAAGTGTGTTCATTTTACTTATGCAGTGACATGATTATTGTGAGAAAACAGAACTCCTATAACTCCCACTCCCTTTCATTTATCTAACGCAAAATGGTAGGGCCACCCCCAAAAAAATGTGTAAGCAGGCTCTGAGTGTCTGCCATTACACAGTCACACAACGACATTAGAATGCGGGCAGTGGGATAATGCGATACAACGCCCCCTCATCCTTTAGAATGTGATCAGGGGCCAGCAAAACTCCCACCCATATCTCACAAGTATCTGTAGGTATTGATAGGCCTTTGAGTGAATGGAGCTCCCTAAGGCAGAAGATTCCCCCATGCGCTCGATGGGCTACAGATGCCTATTTTTTGTACATTGCGGTGAAAAGGAAGTTGTGGAAATCTAACTCCACTTGCGCTTTAGGACCTGTTTTACGTCTTTGTCCCTTTTACATTTGAACACTGTTAAAAATGGGGTTTTTGGTTGGCTAGAGTATGCACCTAATCCAGGCAGAACCCACCACTCTAGTCAGGGCAAGCGAGTTTACACACCTAAGATAACCCCTGCTCACCCCCTTGGTAGCTTGGCAGAGCAGTCAGGCTTATCCTAGAGGCAATGTGTAAAGCTTTTGCGCAACACACACACACCAGTGACACACTAGGCACACCACAGAAAAAGAGACCCCACACAAGGTTATATAAAAATATCCTTTTTATTGTTCATAAAACACATTAGACTACAATCACATAAATGACTGTGCCACCAGGCACTTGTCATGACGGTACTTAGGCGACAAATCACTTTGCCATAAGGCATTTGTCATAACTGCATAGGTAGTGCAATCAAGCAAACACGTATATTTTGCACATGTTACAAAAACAGTAGGCATAACATCTCCTTACACAATCCCTGCACATTTAGGGGTCGATTAGGATGGCGGACGGAAATGGGTACTGTCCGCCATGGTGGGGGAAATTTTACTCCCGGCTGCGCCGCGGAGATTCCGCGGTTGGGATTAGGATAATCATGTCACGAAACTCCGACCGCGGCGGACGTATCATAACCAACACCGTCCGCGGTGGACGGAACACATCCAACTCCGTCCGCGGTGGACGGAGTCCAATGAACAACCACTGCCGCGGACGGAAATGACAGCGGAAAATAACACATGTACCGCCATACCTGTGAATACTCCGTGGCCGCAATTAGGATAAATCCGCCCGTACCACGGAACTCACAGCCATCCACGTCCGCGGCGGAAAGAATGCTACGATAACCACAGCATCACTGCGGAAGGCCAACACGCACAACATCCCTAGCGGCAAACAAATGTTAGAAAGTGTACCGCAAGTCCAAAGCAAACATACGAACATTGACAACGCCCCCCCCACACACCAACACCAAGCACAAGCCACCATGACACGTCCCAATTATCCAATAATGCACACTAGTCAACACGCCCACCTACCACCTGACTGCCAACAACCATTGAGACACGACTATAAAATGACACCCACACACTACCACAATCCTTTGCATCACAGCATTGCTGCCAGCAAGAGGCCCTATTCGAGATACTGCAAACTCACATAGAAGACACCCACCCACCACCCTACCACACCCACCACACAAACACCCACCACACAAATCCTACACATCACACACCAGACACCTGCACCCCCCAACTCACTCAACTCACACACTGAGCACCACACACCATGGCACCCAAAAAAAAACCTAAATTCACGGAGACAGAGTTGAGGGTAATGGTATATGAAATAATCCGTGTTGAGCCCCACATCTTCGGGGCCCAAGTCCAGCAGACGTCCGTGGCGCAAAAGAACCACATGTGGGACAGGATCGTCACTCGGGTGAATGCGTCGGGGACTGTGCCGAGGACGAAGCATGACATTCAGAGGCGGTGGCATGACCTGAAGACCAGGGTCAAGGGCATCCGAGCTAAGAACCACGCAAGAGCCAATCACACTGGCGGTGGAACACCCCCGGAGCCCATACCCTACACCGATTGGGAGGAGAAGGTGCTGGTGATACTACACCCAGAGAGCCTAGACGGACTTGATGAAGGAGAAGAGACTGGTAAGTACAAACCAAGCACCACGATCAGCACGACATGGTCAGGCTCACACAACTGAGAAGAAACATCTCCTACGCCCCAACCCATGCACGTTGGACACCAACTCACAAACATGTACATGGCTCCCAACAGGCCCCGATGTTCACGGGGAGGGTGGCGGTGGTGGAGGGTGGGGTGTGTGAGAGGCCCAAACTACAACTCCCAACAGGCCCCCATGTTCACGGGGAGGGTGGTGGTGGTGGAGGGTGGGGTGTGTGAGAGGCCCAAACTACAACTCCCAACAGGCCCCCATGTTCACGGGGAGGGTGGTGGTGGTGGAGGGTGGGGTGTGTGAGAGGCCCAAACTACAACTCCCAACAGGCCCCCATGTTCACGGGGAGGGTGGTGGTGGTGGAGGGTGGGGTGTGTGAGAGGCCCAAACTACAACTCCCAACAGGCCCCCATGTTCACGGGGAGGGTGGTGGTGGTGGAGGGTGGGGTGTGTGCGACAGGAAACAGAAATGTCTACAAATCTATATAACCATGTAATGTCCACATTACTGACCAGCTCTATCTTGTCCCTCAGGTGATCGTCAACTGACTGGGGAAACCAGTACCCGGCCGCCAGCCTCGCCTCCCACACCTACAGGACTCTCTGGTGATGAGGACACAGGCAGCTCCGGTGCGGAGGATGGAGCGGGACCAAGCACGCAGCCAGGGCCATCTGGCTCACAGGGACTCCCGGGACCGACCAACGTCGCATGTGTGACTCCAGCGACACCTGTCTCTGTGATCTGCACAGTCCCCACCACCACCAGTACCACCAGTACCACCAGCACCACGACTCCTGCCGGTGCCACCCAGCATAACCCAGAAAAACCAAAGGTGGTGATGGACGGAGCATTGACAATACAAACACTCACCCCCAGTCAAATGATCTGGGTTTAATCCATCACCGTTCTTTAGCTCACTCCGCCACCCCAGTTCAGACATGGCCATATGCAAATCAGTCTGACCCTGTGCCTCATGGGAACAGTCCAGCCCGAACTGCCAAGCCATGTCTTCCCTGGACCGGAATCAAGCTTCCCAGGACCGGTTTCTGGCATTACAGCCGTCTTCAGCCGGGCTTGCTTGACTCCAGTGGCAAAGTGAGCAAGGGACTCACGTCTGAGCATACCCTGCCAACTTAGGGCGAACAAAGAAAAACCAAAGGTGGTGATGGACGGAGCATTGACAATACAAACACTCACCCCCAGTCAAATGATCTGGGTTTAATCCATCACCGTTCTTTAGCTCACTCCGCCACCCCAGTTCAGACATGGCCATATGCAAATCAGTCTGACCCTGTGCCTCATGGGAACAGTCCAGCCCGAACTGCCAAGCCATGTCTTCCCTGGACCGGAATCAAGCTTCCCAGGACCGGTTTCTGGCATTACAGCCGTCTTCAGCCGGGCTTGCTTGACTCCAGTGGCAAAGTGAGCAAGGGACTCACGTCTGAGCATACCCTGCCAACTTAGGGCGAACAAAGAAAAACCAAAGGTGGTGATGGACGGAGCATTGACAATACAAACACTCACCCCCAGTCAAATGATCTGGGTTTAATCCATCACCGTTCTTTAGCTCACTCCGCCACCCCAGTTCAGACATGGCCATATGCAAATCAGTCTGACCCTGTGCCTCATGGGAACAGTCCAGCCCGAACTGCCAAGCCATGTCTTCCCTGGACCGGAATCAAGCTTCCCAGGACCGGTTTCTGGCATTACAGCCGTCTTCAGCCGGGCTTGCTTGACTCCAGTGGCAAAGTGAGCAAGGGACTCACGTCTGAGCATACCCTGCCAACTTATGGCGAACAAAGAAAAACCAAAGGATGCTTGTTTCCGTTCTGGGAAGGACATGGCTTTTGTAGTTCGGACTGGACTGTTCCAATGGGGCACAGGGTCAGCGCTGATTTGCATATCGCCATTGTCTAACCCAGGGTGGTGTGGAGTGGAAAAACGATGGATTTGGGCCCAGATCTTTACACTGGGGTGAATGTGTGACATTGATCCACATTCTGTCCATCATTGTTGTTTTTGCAGTAACCGCTCTAAGTGTACTGGGGATGCTCAGACGTGAGTCCCAGGCACTCCACACCACTGGAAGCAAGCTAGCCGGGCTGATGAGAGGTGTTACCTCGAAACCGGGCCGGTCCTCGGATGCTTGTTTCCGTTCTGGGAAGGACATGGCTTTTGTAGTTCAGACTGGACTGTTCCAATGGGGCACAGGGTCAGCGCTGATTTGCATATCGCCATTGTCTAACCCAAGGTGGTGTGGAGTGGAAAAACGATGGATTTGGGCCCAGATCTTTTGACTGGGGTGAATGTGTGACATTGATCCACATTCTGTCCATCATTGTTGTTTTTGCAGTAACCGCTCTAAGTGTACTGGGGATGCTCAGACGTGAGTCCCAGGCACTCCACACCACTGGAAGCAAGCTAGCCGGGCTGATGAGAGGTGTTACCTCGAAACCGGGCCGGTCCTCGGATGCTTGTTTCCGTTCTGGGAAGGACATGGCTTTTGTAGTTCGGACTGGACTGTTCCAATGGGGCACAGGGTCAGCGCTGATTTGCATATCGCCATTGTCTAACCCAGGGTGGTGTGGAGTGGAAAAACGATGGATTTGGGCCCAGATCTTTTGACTGGGGTGAATGTGTGACATTGATCCACATTCTGTCCATCATTGTTGTTTTTGCAGTAACCGCTCTAAGTGTACTGGGGATGCTCAGACGTGAGTCCCAGGCACTCCACACCACTGGAAGCAAGCTAGCCGGGCTGATGAGAGGTGTTACCTCGAAACCGGGCCGGTCCTCGGATGCTTGTTTCCGTTCTGGGAAGGACATGGCTTTTGTAGTTCGGACTGGACTGTTCCAATGGGGCACAGGGTCAGCGCTGATTTGCATATCGCCATTGTCTAACCCAGGGTGGTGTGGAGTGGAAAAACGATGGATTTGGGCCCAGATCTTTTGACTGGGGTGAATGTGTGACATTGATCCACATTCTGTCCATCATTGTTGTTTTTGCAGTAACCCAGCATAACCCAGCGCCCGACGCTGGTCCATCGGCCTCACACACACGCAGGGTGAGTGGGCCACAAACACAGGCAACGGGACATCAGCCAATCAGGCGAGCCACACACCGCCGTGCAGAGGAAGGACAGCTACCCCATCCAGTGGCACAGTCCCTACAAGCCCTTGCCAGGTGCCAGGCGTCATACGACCGGTCCCAGGCAAACGCTGATCGTGCACACCAGGACTCAGTGGACAACACCAACATCCAGCGCGAAATCTCTGGCATCCTTGGCCAGATGTTGCAGATCATGGGCCAGCAGGCAACGATGTGGAGGGAATGGGTTGGCCGGAACAACCCTCCACCAAGTGTCGTAGCGCCACCGTCACCGTCACCTCCGCCCCCACCGCCACCTCCGCCTCCACCGCCACCGTCACCTCCGGCTCCACCGCCACCGTCACCTCCGCCTCCACCGCCGCCACCACCACCTGTGCCCCTGGCGACGGATGTGGCCCATCAACGACCTGCCCTCCCAGCTGACTCTGTTCCACCTCAGAGACGGAGGGGCCGGCCGAGGCAGGAAGTGGCTGAGAGCAGTGTTGGAGCGCCATCCACACGCTCCAAGAGGGGACGACCATGACAATGTCACTGCCTGTGCCAGACATTCACCCAGCTAAGTATCCTGTCCCACAGACAATCATTCCCACTGGTCTGCTGGACTACCCTGACACCCCCCAATGTGGTGTCAGCACGGACATTTCATCTGCCATTACCTTCAACTCCAACTCCCTCCACCCCACTTACTTGTAAATATTCACCAGCACAGAAGCACAACCTGTAAATAAATTGCACTTACTCACACAATGATGTTTTGCCTCCATGTTTATTCACATGATTGCCTTCAGAAACAGACGTAAACAGGTTCAGGGATCATAGTCGTACATGATCATGGCGCTGCGGGAGTGACCTAGAGAAAATCAGAGACAGCAAACACACGTCAGGGAACAGATTCACACACATCACAACACAATGCACAGCAACATTACACAAACGACAACCATCACAAAAGCATGGGATGAGAGCACACACATCATGGAGACTTGTATGTCCAAAGACATGAAGACACACATATGCAACCATCACAAACAACACCCAGCTGATGAACCCCACATCCACACAACACCAGCAAACATACATGAGGCATTGTCAACCGCCACTAGAGGTAGTTACTCACATTCAAGGGAAGTAGCGATCTATGAGCTGGCGCCTCTGGTCCACACCTTCCTCCTCACCACTATCCTCATCAGTCGACATGGGTGGGATGGGAGGCCGAGGAACTTGTTCGTCTTCAGGGTCCAACAGCAGTTCAATGTCATTGCGTACTGCCAGGTTGTGGAGCATGCAGCAGGCAATCACGATCCTGCATACTTTTCCTGGTGAGTAAGGCAGGGCCCCTCCGGTCTTATCGAGGCACCGAAACCTAGACTTTAGCAGTCCAAAGGTACGTTCGATGACTCTCCGTGTCCTTCCATGTGCTTCATTGTACCGCATTTCACCCGCTGTTCTTGGATTACGTAGGGGACTGAGGAGCCAGGGCCGGTTTGGGTACGCCGAGTCGCCTATGTAGGGGGATGACAGACACAAACATCACAACAAGATATGGTGGGTACCCCATGCAACACAGAGATCACAAGAGTCCCCACTGCACACTCACCAACAAGCCACGCTTGACCGGGTCGCAGATTTGCCTTGAGTCGTGGGACAATGCTGCTCCGCATGATGTGGGCGTCATGTGCGGAGCCAGGAAATCTTGCACACACATGGGAGATGATGTTGTTTGCCAGGCACACCACCTGCACGTTCAGCGAATGGAAGTGTTTGTGATTCCTGAACACTTGTTCCCGTGCCCGTGGTGGAATGATAGCGATGTGTGTGCCATCAATTGAGCCCACAACGTGAGGTATGTGGCCCAGTGCATAGAAGTCAGCCTTGACAGCTGCCAACTCTTCCGGCCGTGGGAAATGTATGTAGTCATTCTTGTACAGCATCATAGCTGTTAAGACATCCCGAAGAACCGTGCTGAACATGGCCTGTGACATCCCCCCGGCATGTCCAACTGTGTACTGAAATGTGCCAGTAGCAAAGAAATGTAGTACCGCCATGACCTTTGCAGTGGGTGTAATCGACCCAGGATACGTCCTACGTGGCTGCAGATGAGGAGACAATTGAGCCACAAGCTCCAGCAACCGACGTCGATCCAGCCGGAATTTCCGAATCACCTCCTCGTCAACCATATCCTCCAGCACAATGTATGGCCGATGCACATTTGGAGCCCTCCTGTGTGGGAGAGAGATGAAACTTAGGTCAACTTACAAACGACGCATACGTGTACAACTCCATCACATGTGAACCTTACTGACAAAACTTCAGTCTTCACCCTAATGTTTAGTAGCCACATCACCGACACACATGCAACTGCATGCACACAAACGATAATTATACACACGCCATGTCATCAAGCACAAATGCCAACACCAATAATGTTGTGCATACGGTAATTACATGCATGGTGACACAACGTCCAAAACACATACACGGAATGCATGTGTACCACCACCACTGTAGTCACCTCGCCAGAACAAGACACTGACAACAGATGCATTATTTGGCCATACAGCCGTGATGTACTGTGTAGTTGTGAAGATGTAAGAACGTCTGTAGGGTCACACCCGACGTCAACACGTACAAATGCACATCTGTTGCCCATTGTGTGCCGACCGATGGGCATTGTATGGACACACATGCTATATTGTATGACATATGACCTTTCCCTATCACGCTCACATCCCTCATGACGCAACTGCACACAACACATCACGGTGCAGCGTCTGACAAGATAACATAATTGGCGCCGCCATGGCGGTGCTCAACTTCCGCTACTTCCCAAAGGCCATACGCGGCCAGCGTCCCTCTTCCCATTGGCTGCATGTGCAGGGACCGTCACGGGCACACATCGGCAACCGCACGTGCAAGCCTCAGGCACGGATGCTTCAGTTGCAACAATGTTCTATCACTGGCGCCTCCATGGCGGTGCACGTACTCAGCGGGGGAGGTGCAGGCCTATACACCCTGTAGATGTACTCAATGGACATGCCAGTTCATGACCCCCCTTACAGTCACCTTGCATCATCCACACTACAACGGCCGGAGCGGCCGGGCCTAGGACGGCCGTGCCCGGCCATGAACACAACTGCCGTGCCGGGCCATGTCCACAACCGCCGTGGCCGGCCATGTCCACAACCGCCGTGCCCGGCCATGAACACAACCGCCGGGCCTGGCACGGCGGTTGTGGACATGGCCGGGCACGGCGGTTGTGTTCATGGCCGGGCACGGCGGTTGTGGACATGGCCGGGCACGGCGGTTGTGTTCATGGCCGGGCACGGCGGTTGTGGACATGGCCAGGCACGGCGGTTGTGTTCATGGCCGGGCACGGCGGTTGTGGACATGGCCGGGCACGGCGGTTGTGTTCATGGCCGGGCACGGCGGTTGTGGACATGGCCGGGCACGGCGGTTGTGTTCATGGCCGGGCACGGCGGTTGTGGACATGGCCGGGCACGGCGGTTGTGTTCATGGCCGGGCACGGCGGTTGTGTTCATGGCCGGGCACGTCTGAGTGCCGATCAACAGCAAACTAGCGGTGAGCATACTGTCTGTGTAGGAACCCTGTGAGTGCTATGCATGTATTGGTGCACAGACACAGTATTGAGTTCCGTGTTGCGTATGTATGTCTGTGATGCCATTTTGGTCCCATTGGGTGGTTCTCATTTGACATCCAGGTCCGCCATGTTGACACGCCACTTGCTTAGTAGTTGAGTGTTGAAGCACATCCCCTAGTGGTCCATGGCCCCATGGCAGGAAATGTGAGGATGACTGGTAGAGGTGGGCCGTGTGCAGGATGAGGGCTACAAAATCTTTGTCAGCTATGTAATTTGGCAATCCTGGTCCTTCTGTACGTCAGTCTGCCCATGACTCACACATCTTTTATGTGCATTTCAGCTATGACAGAGGACACTCAGCCACAGACGGTGGAGAGTAGTCGAGGAAATGAGTCCGGCTCAGACTTCGCACACACGCAGACTGACACAGAGGAGGCCAGCGCCGGAGAGGGGGACAGGACCGTCCCTGAGGACTCGCATGTGGAGACACCATCGTCCTCCTCGTCGGACACTTTTGGTGAGCCTGCACTGTTGTCACAGACTGGGAGTGGGCACTCATCACCTTCTGTCGGAAGACAGCACACAGGGCCCACACTTCCGCCAACTGCACCATGTACTGTTCGTGGCCGGAGGAGTAGGGGCAGCAGAGTGGCGTTCGGTGCAGGCACCGCTGCCCCTGCCACGGTGAGCCAAAATGCACTGTGTGCTGAGGCCGTTGATCTGCTGCGACAGCTGTGTGTGGGGCAGACCAATATGACAAATGCTTTCCAGGACCATGATAGGAAGTTGGGGCAGGTGGTGGCATTCATGGAAGGGATGCATGGCGATCTTGCAGGTCTACACAGGACAGTGCAGTCATTGGCAAGCAGTGTGTCGTCTGCAATAGTACAGTCGCATGAACAGGGTGCTACTTCTGTTTCCCCATCTACACCACTGGATGTCTCAGGGGGTAGTGATTATTCTGAGCAGGACTCAAATACAGGTTATTGCACTAGAAGCAGCGTCAGACAGCACGTCAGGGCACGCAGGGCACAGACCCCATCCCCTAGATCAGCTAAATCTGTTCACGTAGACGACG
This sequence comes from Lissotriton helveticus, assembly GCF_964261635.1. Taxonomy (NCBI): domain Eukaryota; kingdom Metazoa; phylum Chordata; class Amphibia; order Caudata; family Salamandridae; genus Lissotriton; species Lissotriton helveticus. The sequence goes on along the minus strand of NC_136070.1, from coordinate 1,061,692,147 downwards.
TCAGATACACTGGAGTACACACACAGGATCCACAAGTGTTGTTGGGGGACATGCCTTCAGGAGCTACACAGGCATTCAACACAAAAGGTACTCCCAAGGCAAGGGATACTCACATGTCCATGGACTGTACCTTGGACAAGGCCAGTCAGAAGACAAAGGCACCTACTAAGAGCAGGGAGACTCCCAAGGGCAGGCCCACAGCAGAGGAAAGGGACACTCCCAAGGACAGTGACAAGGCAAAGGCACCTACTAAGAGCAGGGAGACTCCCAAGGGCAGGCCCACAGCAGAGGAAAGGGACACTCCCAAGGACAGTGACAAGACAAAGGCACCTACTAAGAGCAGGGAGACGCCCAAGGGCAGGCCCACAGCAGAGGAAAGGGACACTCCCAAGGACAGTGACAAGACAAAGGCACCTACTAAGAGCAGGGAGACTCCCAAGGGCAGACCCACAGCAGAGGAAAGTGACACTCCCAAGGACATTGACAAGACAAAGGCACCTACTAAGAGCAGGGAGACTCCCAAGGGCAGGCCCACAGCAGAGGAAAGGGACACTCCCAAGGACAGTGACAAGACAAAGGCACCTACTAAGAGCAGGGAGACTCCCAAGGACAGGCCCACAGCAGAGGAAAGGGACACTCCCAAGGACAGTGACAAGACAAAGGCACCTACTAAGAGCAGGGAGACTCCCAAGGGCAGGCCCACAGCAGAGGAAAGGGACACTCCCAAGGACAGTGACAAGACAAAGGCACCTACTAAGAGCAGGGAGACTCCCAAGGGCAGGCCCACAGCAGAGGAAAGGGACACTCCCAAGGACAGTGACAAGACAAAGGCACCTCCTAGGAGCAGGGAGACTCCCAAGGGCAGGCCCACAGCAGAGCAAGGTCCATCTCCCAAGGGCAGGGACACACACAGAGAGCAGGTGTCTACTGGAGACAGGTGCACCACAGACGACAAGTCTGCTGGCAGGAACAGGGCGGCGACCAGGGCACAGGCTACATCCAGAGACAACACTCCACCTAAGGATAAGGCACATCCTACGGACAAGGCATCTAGCATGGACAATGGCGCAATCAAGGACAGGCATACTTCACCCCTGGCTGCACTGAGGCTGATGTTTTCTACTGAACGCCAAACAGATGTCTCCACGGCGGAGTCCCCCCATACCTCCACTCCCATCCAGGCCAGTCAGAAGCAGAGGAGGGTGTCCCCTGTAGTTGCATCCCCCATTACACATGATTCCGAGTCCAGGCGGCAGGCACAGAGCAAACGACAAGCAGTCTCCAGCACGTCCCCAGAAACCAGATCCCTGGCTGCAGATGCTCCACCTATGGTGGGTGGTGATTCTTTGGAGTCCCCACCACTTGGCAGTCCTGTCCTGTCCAGGGTGCACTCACACATCCCTAAGAAACACAGACACACACCATTGACACCTGCCAACCCCGATTTGGCTCTAGGTCAGCTATCCCCAGCTCCCAGGCCCACCCTGCCTCCTGGCCCATACAGCCCTGTGGCTCATCATTTCAGTTGTCCCAGTGGCGCTGGTGCAGTTGACTCTCATGTATCAGATGGTGGCACAGTGTCAGTTGTGCCCTCTCCTGTTGCAGGTCCTGGCAGTGTAACTGGGTCTATGGCTCACGTGTCAGTTAGAAGATCTGTGGCTGTGTTGCACACTCCTGTTTCTGGTGCTGGCAGTCTGTCTGGGTCAGTGGCTCACGTGTCAGTGACTACATCTGTGGCTGTGTCTCACACTCCTGTTGCTGGTGCTGCCAGTGTGTCGGGGTCCGTGGCCCATGTGTGTGTCACTCGGGCTGTGGCTGTGGCTCACACTCCTGTTGCTGGTGCTGCCAGTGTGTCTGGGTCCGTGGCCCATGTGTGTTTCACTCGGGCTGTGGCTGTGGCTCACACTCCTGTTGCTGGTGCTGCCAGTGTGTCTGGGTCCGTGGCCAATGTGTGTGTCACTCGGGCTGTGGCTGTGTCTCACACTCCTGTTGCTGGTGCTGCCAGTGTGTCTGGGTCCGTGGCCCATGTGTGTGTCACTCGGGCTGTGGCTGTGTCTCACACTCCTGTTGCTGGTGCTGCCAGTGTGTCCGAGGCAGGTAGTTCACGCAGTCCCCCTGATTCTGTGATGTGAGGTGCTGAACACTTCACTCAAATGTTATTTCACATGGTGTGTCCATTGAGAACTGCGTGGCACTCTTGTGGTTCCTGTGACGGGTTGGTAGGGACACGTACTTGTGCAGCCTCTGATGTACCTGCTCTGTACTGCACAATGCCCTGTTGATGCTCCGATACTGCATTCTGCCCTCTCGTTTACTGCCTATGATGTACCTGCTCTGTACTCCACAATGCCCTGTTGCTGTTCTGATACTGCATTCTGCCCTCTCGTTTACTGCCTATGATGTACCTGCTCTGTTGGGCACAATGCCCTGTTGATGCTCCGATACTGCATTCTGCCCTCTCGTTTACTGCCTATGATGTACCTGCTCTGTACTCCACAATGCCCTGTTGCTGTTCTGATACTGCTTTCTGCCCTCTCGTTTACTGCCTATGATGTACCTGCTCTGTACTCCACAATGCCCTGTTGCTGTTCTGATACTGCATTCTGCCCTCTCGTTTACTGCCTATGATGTACCTGCTCTGTACTCTACAATGCCCTGTTGATGCTCTGATACTGCATTCTGCCCTCTCGTTACCTGCCTATGATGTACCTGCTCTGTTGGGCACAATGCCCTGTTGATGCTCTGATACTGCATTCTGCCCTCTCGTTTACTGCCTATGATGTACCTGCTCTGTTGGGCACAATGCCCTGTTGCTGTTCTGATACTGCATTCTGCCCTCTCGTTACCTGCCTCTGATGGACCTGTTCTGTGCAATGGACTGTTGATGCACTTATCCCCTCTCACGTGCTGCCTCTGATGGACCTGTTCTGTGCAATGGACTGTTGATGCACTTAGCCCCTCTCACGTGCTGCCTCTGATGTACCTGCTCTGTAGTCCACAATGCCCTGTTGCTGTTCTGATACTGCATTCTGCCCTCTCGTTTACTGCCTATGATGTACCTGCTCTGTTGGGCACAATGCCCTGTTGCTGTTCTGATACTGCATTCTGCCCTCTCGTTTACTGCCTATGATGTACCTGCTCTGTACTCCACAATGCCCTGTTGATGCTCTGATACTGCATTCTGCCCTCTCGTTTACTGCCAATGATGTAGCTGCTCTGGTGCCCACTTTGCCCATGCTCACGCATACACTGTGATTATACCCCTATTTTGTACAATAAAGGTAGTCTATCAAGTCTCGTGGTCTGTCGTTGTCATTCCTGCTTGCGTACTACAAATGTGTATTCGTATATGCTTCTCATCAGTGGTTTCGGTAACATGCCACTCCCCCTCCCTACGTCACGTCCCTTGCTGGTATTCCCCTCCAGACAGCCAATGGTTTGTGCCTTACCTGCGTCGTCGTCCATAGTGGGCCATGACTAGGACGTGGTGGATCGCGAAGAGCATCGGGAAAGCGTGTAGCGCTGGGTCCATGGTGGTGGTCAGCTTGCGGTGGGTATCTCTGCTATGTCACCTATGTTCGCTGTGGGGATTCTGCCGTGTTCAGACAGGTTGTTTTTCCGCTGCGGTTTTATGTGTGTTTTCCGCCATCTTGATTTGGGGGACGGTCTTAGACGTCAGTACGTACGGCGGGGCCTCCGGATGTGTTCCGTCCGCCACGTGGTCGTGTGTAGTTCGGCGGCGGTGCGTGCTTTTCCGTCGCGGACGGAAATTTGACACGTTTTCCTATCCTGATATGGCGGACGGAGTATCCCCGGCAGGCGGACACGGAAAAGGCTTTTTCCGCCTACTCCAGGGCCGCGGTGGCTCTTCCGTCCGCCATCCTAATGAGCCCCTCAATGTGCACTCTGAAGTAATGCCTGTTATCCCGACAAACGCAAGTCATACATGACATAAATCATCACATAAGGGAATGTAAGGCCGTAATTAACACCATACACAACACAGGGATCTTAAATGCGGTGCCAACATATGCATATCACCGTATTTTACCATAAAACAGCACATAGGGTGGCATCTATGCTCCCATTAGGAGCTATAAGGTAATCAGTTTACCATGTAGGATGCATAAGCCACTGGGCACCTCCTACATGGATTACTGTAGTCCTGTCAACTTTCCAAATGCGGCCAATTACCACCTGGACTTGGGGGCCTCAGTCGAGATTCCACCCCACAATGTTCTCACACAACACAAGTGCTCCCAGTTATGTGCAAATCAGCAGGTGCAGGGGCACACACACTAAAAAATCAAGTGGGGAGACCTCATTCGGTCTCTCCCACAATGGGGTCAGCAAGACAAGTACCCGCATCTGTGCAGCAGCTGCGTGCCCCACAGCCTCTCTGACTGAATGATCAGGCCACCCTGAGCCCTGCAGCTTGAACCAGGTGCCATTGTGGAGAGGCGGGCCGAGACACAGGCCTCCCATCGAGGATCTGTCCAGCAATGACAAATCAGCGGCCCCAGCGACGTCGCGACAAATGAGCAAGGGGGGCAGCCCCACTGTGAATTTGACAGAGAGACCTCACTGGATCAAAGACTTTGCCCAAGAGGCCAGGCAGTACTCTCCCGGCATCTGTGTTGACCTCGGACAGGATTGGCTAGCCTTAATGAAGACATACTCACTCGCATTGCCCATGCAATGCATCCTCTGCACTGCAACTCCCCCCAGGAGGGCCCGTGCTCGTTTTGTGGAGGGCGAACGCTCACCACACGCTTGGCCAGGAGACTTCTTGTCTAGAGCGCACACCTCAAGACAGGCCAAACTAAGTGCTCAGGATGAAGGCAGAGTGAAGTGCTTGCATACGCGCTGCTCTGAAACCAGCGCTCCTCCACATTGTCTGCTGGCTCAAACAAAGTGCTCCACACTAAACAGAAAGGAAATCTTGGGACTCGAAGCACTACACACACACACTGGTTTCCTCAATGAGTAAAGCACAAAGGAAAGCGCTAACCAAGCACTTCTTTGTAGGGCCAAGAACCAATAGAAATAAAAGCGATCACCAGCGCTATGTTTTCAAAAAAGCAGGCCAACAAGCCCTGGGAGATTACTCGGGCACCAATGCAGGAGTGTAGACAGCAGTCCAGCACACAGGGCCCCTCTTAACAGGTCAACAAAACAAAGCGAAGTTCCAGTGGTGGTTTTCCTGGCAGCATAACATTTCCTTCTTGCCAGGTGCAGTCTGTAGAGCCAGCAGCTTCTGGTACAAGTCTACACGGTCTAAAAAATATGTGGTAAAAGCCCCTGTACTTATACTCCACAAGTCTTTCTTCGGGCGCATTGCAAACACTTTTTAGAAGTGCACAACACCCCGCAACACATCCCAAGCTCTGGCTCCAGACATGCTACAGGGGGTCAGAGACAGCATTGTGAAAACCAGGCACTGCCCTATTCAGGTGCAACTCCTCCAACCACTCTAAATGCAGACCAGGCCTTTTAAGGTGCAAGGGAAACTCCTCCCATCACTCTAAATGCAGTCAAGGTCTATTCAGCTCAGTGCTGAGTCAACCAGGAAAGTCAGGACACACCTCAACCCCCCTCGGGACTGTCTAGAGTGAATGCACATCCCCTTCTCCTGTCAGTCTAAACCAGATGTTGACTACACAACAGGCAGGGCACAGAGAATCATGAGCACACAGAAATGCCTACTTCTAAAAGTGCAGTTTTTCATGTTAGAAATTACCACTGAAACATATATCAGAGAATCCCCAATGCAAATTTATGAGGTCAGTCTCACATCAGTAAGAAACCAAATAGAGTGTTTTTCACTATCAGGACAACCCACACAGTTAAGGCACATGTCCTACCTTTTACCTACACAGCACCTGTTAGGGCCTCCCTTAGGGTGACATATGTGGTTAAAGGGGAGTTTCAGACGGGGCAACTACTTTAAATGACACATCATTGCAGCAGTAAACTGCGGGTGCAGGCTCTGCAGATGCTGAGAAAGATTTGAAAGGCTAGTTTGGTGGGTGGCACTCTACAAGGGACTTACAGGTAAATTAAATATGGCCAACATGTGTAGACCAATAGTACCAAGTTTACAAGGGAGAGTACATGCACTTTAACACTGAACAGCAGTGGTAAAGTGCCCAGAGTATTAAAACTAACAAAAACAGGTCAGAAAAAATACTCGATGGAGGCAAAAATGTTTGGGAATAACCCTGCAAAAAGGGCCAGTTCCAACAAACTCTTGATGATTTGGATTTGAAGTATGAACATGCACAGAATTCTGTTCACATCTTTTTGCCCTCGCATTTTGCATATATTATTTGATGTTGAAACAAAAAAAGAGTGTCCTCTGGAGTCTGAGAGACCACAAACTGAACTCACTTGGATCAGTTAGGAAAGCCCTCACTCACCACCTAGTGGTGACATGCTTCATCATTGGGCCCCACTAAAGAGGCCAGGTGCCTCTTTAGTGTGCTACAACGCCAGAGTTACTGCGGAGCAGGTTTTGTGAATTAGGGCGTGTAGTGATACTAAATTATTTGGTAGTGAGGGGATTAAAAAGATGTCTTTGAGTGTATCCAAAAATTATTTATGAACAGATCACTTAGGACATATAATTAAATGTATGTGTTGGAAGATAGTCCACAATTTATTGTGTGGTTGTTTCCAAAATTTAGTCAGTCAACATGTTTCTGCCTTCAAAACTGTGTCAAGTTACCAGGCATTCATCAGGACAAGAAGGCGTGTTAAACCCTGGCGGTATGGGCGCGCTAAGGCCCACCCTTACCTAGGTAACTCATCGGATAGCAGTGGGTCTAGTAACGGTTCCTTTAAACAAGGTAGGAGAAGGGGCAACAGAGGTAATCGTGGCAATAGAGGGAGACCGGGCTACTTCAATCAACCACAAGGCTGGCCACTACCACCACAGATGGTGGAGCTGCTCATCAATTTCCCTTTCAACAACCTCCCTTCCCGATGATGGGTTGGAGTCCAGGATTCATGCAACCACCGGGCTTTCCCAACCAATACCAACAGCCTTTTTTAGAGAGGGGGAGAAGAGGAAGAGGGAAAAGGAGAGGGACCAACCAGGTTTCATGGGAAGACGAGGATCCCGTGGGCAATCATACACGCAGCAAGAACCCGCAACCAGGAACGAGCGGGCAGTGAGCCTGATAACCAATTTATCGGACAAGATACTGACTACGACTGAAACCAAGGTTCTTGAGAAAGGCCTAGGGTTCGTAGCCACAGCCCGCCCAGATAAATTCAAGCTCCATTGTGAGCTGGCGGCTTTTTTCCGGAAACTCAAGCTCAAATGCTTCTTTGAAGGAAAAGATGACCCCAATGAAGCAACTCGCAAAGGAGACACCGGATTAAGACTGGACTCCACTTTCACCCCGCCGCCACAACCTGTCCCGGCTGCCATTACTGCTTTTGAGCAAACTGTATTTCAAGATCTGGAAACTTGCCAGGTACCAACTACTTTTGGCAATTTCAGCACTGCTGAACATCAGGCACTGCAAAATCTCCAGAACGATCCGGATATCACCATCAAACCGACGGATAAAGGCGGCGGCCTTGTAATACAAAAAACAACGGACTATGATAAAGCCTGTCAGGTTCTTCTTGATGATCGGAAAAAATACACACCCTTATCTAGGGACCCTACCTTGGAACTGAGGGCACGGATCACCACCCTAGTCAGTAGAGCGGAGGAAGACGGGCAACTGTCTAAAAATGAGCCAGACTTCCTAATTACCAACGACAGTGTGATCCCCTACTTTTACACCTTACCAAAGACTCATAAAAACAGGATGCCCCCCCCCAGGACGACCCATCCTCTCTGGCATAGGTTCCCTCCTTGAACCTCTGTCACGATTTTGTGACCAATATCTAAAACCAATTGTACAAAACACCCCCACCTATAAGAAGGACACCAAAAGATTACTCCAGCTCCTTCAAGACCTCACTTTCGCCGAAAACTCAGTGACACTGGTCACCTTAGACATCGAGAGCCTATACACGAGTATCCCCCAGGACGATACCATCAGAGTCCTGGGGCAAGCTCTGGATACGGTGCCCTGGAATTACCAGACATCCAAGGAATTCATTATTGATTGTGCCACACTAGCATTAAAAGATAATTTTTTCTCGTACAAAGGCCAGCTCTACCTCCAATGAACAGGTACTTCCATGGGCAGTACTTTTGCCCCTAGTGTGGCGGGTCTATATGTTGCTAACTTCAAAGCAATGCATATCTTACCACCTAATGGTCCTTTCAGGCCCGCGATACTAATATGGAAACATTACATTGACGATGTTTTGTTGGTCTGGACAGATAATGATGAACAACTGACAGCTTTCCTGATATGGATCAACAACCTGGACCCAAACCTGAAATTTACTTATACCACCAGTAGGACAGAGGTGGTCTTCCTAGATGTAACAATCATGGTCACAGGAACGAGTCTATCAACCAAAACATACTCCAAACCTACAGCCAAAAACAATTTGTTGGAGTTCACGAGCTTCCACCCCCGCCCATTGAAAGAGAACCTACCGTATGGGCAATACCTGCGGATTAGGCGAAATTGCACAGATGTACGAGACTTCAGGGCACAATCACTTGGCCTAACTGAAAAACTGAAATCAAGAGGTTACCCATTGGCCACTCTGAATAAAGGGTATAAGAGAGCGCGCAATCAACCCCGAGAAGCCCTCTTGGAGGACAAGGTCAACGCCTCCGAGGAGATTCCACTCACGTGTGTAACCACTTATAGCAGTCTCTCCAACACGATGAAAAAATCCATAAACAAGAATTGGAAAATAATATCGAGCATTAAAAAAAACTTGGGAGAAACCTCTTTTCTCCTTCAAGAAAGGACGCAGTTTGAAAGACGCATTGGTTCATACACGACCTAAGGAGATCGCACCAGCAGCAGCACGATCTGTGACAGATTCATGGGGCCTTCCAAAAGTTACACGGCATTATCCATGCTCTAATTGTAGCGTATGTCACCTCACGACACCTTCCAAATCCCTAACACTCGAACCAGGGAAATTATGGGCGCAAAGAGGACATACCAATTGCAACTCTCCCAATGTCATATACCTCATCACCTGCCCGTGTGATCTGCGCTATGTGGGTATGACGAGCAGGAAGGTCAAGCAGAGGATCTGCGAACATAGAAGCAGCATTAGGTGCAAAAAAGTCACAACAAGAATGAGTAGGCACTTCCTTGAGAATAACCACACCACCAACGACATGCAGTGGACTGTGATAGAACAGTTGAATACTGGGAGTAACATCACCAAGCGACTGTTCGAAAAAGAACAGAGGTGGGTCTATAGACTGGGGACTCACCTTATTGGATTGAACGATGAAATCCCATAGAATTCCGTATTGAAATAACCCCCACCGCACTGATAAAATGCCCACAGTTTTGAAACTTATAAACATCGTGGCTATCTCCCTTTAGGTATATGATACATCACAATCGACAATACCATCGTGAAATCGACCCCCCATTACTGGACCCTGATCTTGTGTGGTTGGTGTTTTCCGAACTTACTGCGATTCACTACATATACCGATGGAGATTTGCATTATCTCCTTGACATGCAACTCCCACATTCTGGGTATCTAACGTCCGCTTTTTGCAATTTCTGCACCCAAGGTAGTGTGGACTTCTATCTCTCGATTGTTAAACTTAATTTTAAACACAATTCCTTAACTGCTATAGTTTACTCATATTTTTACCAACGCGACACCTTAGAACTGTGTCATTTATACAGCCTATTAAAGCTAGCGTAAATCTGAATCTGACTTCCTCACAGTAAAAAAACAATCGTCCAAGCTCTTGAGTGTCCCATGTGACCCCAGTCACCTAGGCAACAAGAGTATTCCTCACAGCCTTAGGTCACAAGCACGGCTGTTTCTTGACACGTCCCCACGTGACTGTCGTCATCACGACTGATGCACTTTGATTGGCTAGAGTTACGTAACTCCGCCTACCAGCAACGCATCCGCACCCCCGGAAGCAGCGGCTCCGATCACAGAGCCGCTACGGTAACAGAACCACTTTAAAAACAACCCTGCCGGTCCCGCTCTTGATCATCGGGGTCCGGTTCGAGGGTGTCGCAGGTATACTGAGGGTGCCTAGCGTCGAGGGCGTAAGTGATTGCTGGCGCTTTGATGGATCACATTCTGGCGTCATGTCGCTAAGCTAAGTACCATCATGTTTATTTTCTGACTCGTGTTTTCTCTCCCCTTGTCTCTTCGTTTCTCAAGGGTGTGCCAATTACGCTACCACTCCCCTCCCGTGACCCATGGTGTACCATGAACACACCATATAAGTGAGACATTTTAACCTTGATTTTATGAGTGACAGGACCACAGCGTATTAGGTCCATTGATCTTTAATAGAAACACGTGTTTCTTTTTAACCCACTACCACAATAATTTTTCATTTTCACGTGTAGCTCACCACACTTCCCAATAACTAGTGGGTAGCTGCCCAGGGACTGAGGTTGTTGTTAATGATACGGTTATAGCACCACCACTGTCCACCCACAACGAATGGAGCACCATAGATTCATTTATGGAAATAAGACCGACATCTAATTGTTTGTCTTGTCTTAAATGTATGTCTATGTCCGTTATTTTCCACAGGTGCCGAAGCCTCCTAAACCAGGAGTAACTGGGAGAGAATTCTCTTCCTTTTTGTGCACTTTTTTCACTTTTTTCACTTCACACTTCCATAGGTAAGGGTGGGCCTTAGCGCGCCCATACCGCCAGGGTTTAACACACCTTCTTGTCCTGATGAATGCCTGGTAACTTGACACCGTTTTAAAGGCAGAAACATGTTGACTGACTAAATTTTGGAAACAACCACACAATTAATTGTGGACTATCTTCCAACACATAATTTTAATTATATGTCCTAACTGATCCGTTGATAAATAATGTTTGGATACACTCAAAGACATCTTTTTAATCCCCTCACTACCAAATAATTTAGTATCACTACATGCCCTAGTTCACAAAACCTGCTCCGCAGTAACTCTGGCGTTGAAGCACACTAAAGAGGCACTCGGCCTCTTTAGTGGGGCCCAATGATGAAGCATGTCACCACTAGGTGGTGAGTGAGGGCTTTCCTAACTCATCCAAGTGAGTTCAGTTTCTGTTCTTCTGCTCCTGTTTGTGGTCTCTCAGACTCCAGAGGACACTCTTTTTTTGTTTCAACAGACGTAACCGGGGAATAAGAGTGGTCCATAACTCTCCCTACCTCTCCTTTTGTTGGTATATATTATTTGATACACATGAAGTGTCTTTGGTATTTGCAAAATCTATCTCTGTTTTTGAAGATAGTCAAATTCACTAATATGGATAAAACACAATTTTTGCATCAGGGTTTCCTCTTGCATTGACCCCCATGAGGTAAATTGCAGTCCATGTTTCTTTAAGTAAAAATACCTGAGACAATACTGATTTTCAAATGACGGTGTGATTAACAAAGAAAGTCCATCTTTGCTCCCATAGGGTACTCCTATACCTGGGGCCCATTTCTGACTTTCTTATAACTTAAACTAGTAGATGAGTGAGCAGGTGAATAATCTGGGTGGAACTTGTGCTTCTTCAGGAGTGGCAGGACCTGAACAGTCTTGAGTGTGCCCAGTAAATGCCTTTGCTTATTGGAGCGTTTATTGTGGTCATCAGAAGAGCCAAGGATCAGATAGTGATCTCCTTCGGAAATGAAGATGAGATGATATAATTGCCCAGGAAGTGGCATTCAGTGTTAGGAAAAGTGCAGCTAAGTCATCAGAGGGAGGGTGGTGAAGGTATACCATGTATGTGTGCTGCAAGTGGTGAATGTTGTGATGATTTTGAAAGATGTTTGAATTCTCATGTGCTCTCATATTTTGTTAACCATGTTTTTGAAAAATAGATTCAAGTTCAAGTTCAGAAATTTATATAGCGCACTACTCACCCAGAGGGTCTCAAGGCGCTTGGGGGGGGGGGGTGCAATTACTTATCAAATATCCAAGTTTTTAGTTGTTTTCTCAAGTAGAGGTGGTTCTGTGTAAGACGGAGGTGGGTGGGGAGAGAATTCCAGGTCTTGGCCGCTAGGTAGGAGAAGGATCTGCCCCCCATGGTGGATTTACGGATGCGTGGGATAGCGGCGATGGCTTGATTGGATGATCGTAGTTGGCGGGTGGGGGTGTAGAAGGTTAGTCGTGTGTTGAGGCATTCTGGTCCAAGGTCATAGAGGGCTTTGTGTGCGTGGGTGAGGAGACGAAACGTTATTCTCTTGTTGACAGGGAGCCAGTGTAGGTCTTTCAGGTGACCGGAAATGTGAGCTTGACGAGGAATGTCCAGTATGAGTCTGGCTGAGGCATTTTGGATGCGTTGGAGTTTTTTCTGTAGTTTGGCTGTGGTTCCGGCGTAAAGGGTGTTTCCGTAGTCTAGACGGCTGGTGACCAGGGCGTGGGTGACCGTCTTTCTTGTGTCGGTGGGGATCCAACGGAAGACTTTTTTGAGCATACGTAGGATGTTGAAGCAGGATGATGAGATGGCGTTGACTTGTCTGGACATCGAGAGAGAGGAGTCTAAGATGAAGCCTAGGTTGCGTGCGTGATCCGTAGGTGTGGGTGCGGATCCCAGGGCAGGTGGCCACCAGGAGTTGTCCCAGGCAGAGGGGGATGAACCTAAGATGAGGACATCCGTTTTGTCCGAGTTTAGTTTTAAACAACTGTTCTTCATCCATTCGGCTACATCTTTCATTCCTTCGTGTAGGTTGGTTTTGGCGGTGTTTCGGTCTTTGGTGAGAGAGAGGATCAGCTGGGTGTCGTCTGCGTAGGAGATGATGTTGAGGTTGTGATGACGTGCGATGGAAGCGAGAGGGCTCATGTATACGTTGAAGAGAGTGGGGCTGAGTGATGATCCTTGTGGTACGCCGCAGATGACTTTGGTGGCCTCTGATCTGAAAGGGGGGAGGCGGACTCTCTGGGTTCTTCCGGCGAGGAACGAGATGATCCATTCCAGTGCTTTTCCTTGTATTCCGACGTTGCTGAGGCGTTGTATGAGGGTGTTATGACAGACTGTGTCAAAGGCTGCGGAGAGGTCAAGTAGGATGAGGGCAGCTGTTTCTCCGTTGTCCAGAAGCGTTCGGATGTCATATGTAGCTGAGATGAGGGCGGTCTCGGTGCTGTGTTTGGCTCGGAAACCAGATTGTGAGGGGTCAAGGGATTTGTTGGATTCAAGGAAGGCGGCGAGCTGACTGTTGACGGCTTTCTCTATGACTTTGGCGGGGAACGGGAGGAGCGAGATGGGGCGGTAGTTCTTAAGTTCAGTGGGGTCTGCTGTGGGTTTCTTTAGAAGGGCGCTGAGTTCGGCATGTTTCCAGTTTTCCGGGAAGGTAGCGGAATTGAAGGAGCAGTTGATGACATCGCGGAGATGGGGTGCGATGATAGAGTCTGCTTTGTTGAAAATGTGGTGGGGGCAAGGGTTGGTTGGCGATCCTGAGTGGATGGAGTTCATCAAGCGGATGGTGTCTTCGGTGGTGATAGTGTTCCAGGCGTATAGGTTGTTAGAGTGTTGTTTTGGTTCGGGGGTGGGTGAAGTGGGCTGGTCTTCGGATTGGTTTAAGAAGCTGTTATGTATGTCTGCGATTTTGTTGTAGAAGAATGAGGATAGAGAGTCGCAGAGGTCTTGGGAGGGGGTGATGTCGTTGGAGCCAGCGTTGGGGTTGGTGAATTCTTTGACGATGTTGAATAGTTCCTTGCTGTTTTGGGCGTTGTTGTCAAGTCGATCCTTGAATGCTGATTTCTTGGTGGATCGGATGAGTTGGTGGTATTTGCGGGTGGCGTTCTTGAAGGAGGCCAGGTTGTCAGTGGTTGGGTTTTTTCTCCAGGCTTTCTCGAGGGTACGACAGAGATTTTTGGATATCTTAAGGTCGTCGTTGAACCATGGGGCTTTTTTGTTGCCTTGCTTGATTTGATGGTTTTTCAGGGGTGCTAGTTCGTCGATGCTGTGGGTGATCCATTGAGTGAGGTTGGTGGCTGCTTGGTTTGGGTCCGATGATTTGGCGGGAGGGTTTTGGTGAAGCGATGTGAGGAGTTGGTCGGTAGTGATTTTGTTCCAGTTTCTTCGGGGAATAGGTTGTGGGGGGTTGTGAGTCGAGGTCTTTTTGTAGGTGAAGTGAACGCAGTTGTGGTCCGTCCAATGGAGAGTAGTAGTGTGATCGAAGGAGATGTGCTTGCTGGAGGTGAAGATTGGGTCGAGCGTGTGTCCGGCAAGGTGGGTGGGGGTGTCAATAAGTTGTTTCAGTCCGAGATTTTTCAGGTTGTCTAGAAGGTTGGTGGTATTGCAGTCGTTCCTCTTTTCAAGGTGGAAGTTCAGGTCTCCCAGTAGAATGTAGTTTTCGGAGGGGAGGGCATGTGGGCTGATAAAGTCAGTGATGTCTTCGCTGAATTGTGTGCGAGGTCCTGGGGGTCAGTAGATGAGGGTGCCTCTGAGTGTGGTCTTGTGGTCGGTGTGGATCTGAAAGTGAAGGTGTTCTGCGGTTGCGAGGTTATCGTCGGAACTGGTCGTGATGCGGATGGTGTTCTTATGGACTATGGCGATGCCTCCTCCTGTTTGGTTGGTGCGGTCCTTCCGGATGATCTTGTAGCCGTCCGGGATGGCTATGGCGATGTCGGGGGCTGAAGAGGCGTTCATCCAGGTTTCTGTGAGGAAGGCGACGTCCGGAGATGTGGTGTCGAGGAGATTCCAGAGTTCAATGGCGTGTCTGTGGACCGAGCGGGTGTTGAGCAGGATGCACTTCAGGTAGTTGTAGTCGGGGCACTGTTTGGGGTTAGTGGGTTTGGTGTGGGTCTTGATGCAGTCGAACTTGCAGGAGTGGCAGGTGAAGGGTCCATGGGCGTGTCCTGGGGCAGCCTGGTAGCATTGTGGTGAGCGGCCGGTGTTCAGAGCTGAGAGGGTAGCGGCGTCGTATGTGATGCGGACGGGGTGGGTCTTGCGGGGAGCAGGGGGTCTGGCGCTGGGCGCGGTCCAGGCGCGGACGGGCGTAGACGGGCTTACCTTTGGCGCACCTTCGGCGCGACCGCTGTGCGTGAACGCTGCGCGCAAGGGCATCTGTCATAAGGGATGGAGGAGAGGGGAGGGGCGAGGCGATTGATTGCTGTGTTCGTCGTGTTGGAGTGGGTGAAGTTGGAACACAATGGTGGTATGATCGATCAAATCAACATGTAGGATGGAATGGCACATAGACTGCTTTCTGTTGTTTAAGATAACAGAATTATAATACGAGATGATTTAATGTATTTTGAGCTGTAAAACAGTGCATTATGCATTTTAATGAAAGCACTCTTTAGGAAAGTAGAAATATATGCCAAACACACAATAGCATGATGGGAAAGAGAATTACTCATTGGGTTGGAGCCAAATGTCACTCTTTATTTTAAGAAATTCGTGGCAAGCAACACCTAAATAATTTGTGCAATCTACATTGTTCGTGATGACATGAGGCCAGAAATATGAACGAGGGTAGTCTAAATTATATGATGATATTAAGAGGGACTGAGAAAAATAGCAATCAATTCTTGAATCCTTTTTACTATGATGTGAAATATTTACCTAACAAGTCTGTACAATCTACACAAAAAACATGAACATCCACAATATGTTATAGGGAAAAGTGCAGAACCTCAAATGGCAACCTTTCTTCCTCACCGTTAATGAACAGCTAATGTATTAGGCAAAGTGAATTAGTTGCAAAGTGAAAATCAATGTATCAAATAATCTGGGCAAACATCTTTTGTTGAGCTTTCCATTTGTAGAGTGTTAACATTATTATCTAAGGAAAGATGTGAAAATCGACCAATCCATACACTGTTTGATATAAGAACATAACCAGAAATTGAGATGCTAGTCAGCAGACAGGCTGATTGGGAACCAAGAGAACCAGTGGCAAAAATGTTCAAATCCCCCCTCCTCCCTCGCGGTCTCATATTTCTCTCCGTAAGTATCCGCTGTGCCTGATATAATTATGTGGGGAAGCCGGAGCTTAACATAACAGTAGAACCACAATGTTAGGAACTCTTGCACATCTTGTGCTTTATGTGACCTCAGCAGGACCCCTATTGCACACACAATATGCTTCTCAGGAATCCAGGATAGCTTCTGGCTCGAATCTCAGGGAAGGCCTGTGGCACTCGAACCCTCGCGAGAAAAAAGCACCCAAACCATGAGGCTCTGCCTGGCTTTGAACCAGCTTGAAGAGAAGATCTCTCCTTCCCACCTCCCAGCTGGAAACTGAACCTACCCGCCTCCCGCCAGGAAAACAACTGACAAATTACTTACCTTGAATCTGGCATCGCCGCGGTCACCATCCGTGATCTCCACATCTCAAGAGTACGTGAAACAAAAGGCAAATATGTGTGTTAAAGTTTAGTGCACTAACACTTAACTCGTAAGTTACTTGTTTTGCATTCACCCCTGAGGCGGAAAGCCGGGGGCATTTCCTCTCTCTTGTGGCTTTGTTATTTTTAATCTGAGTACGAGTGTGTTGTGTCAACTCATTTCTGTATGCGTGGTGATTAATACCTGTGTACAGCTTTCTACCAGATCGGCGCTTTTAAAAACTGTTTATATTTTAATTGGAGCTATTTTATTGAAAAACAGACCTCTTTGCCGGTCCGGACGAGATTGCTTCGTCCCAGGGGCCCGACCTTGATCTCTCTCCCCCGGCGCAGCCGAGCACAGCGCTCTCGCCGGCCGGGAGAACGCGGAACCGCCATCTTGGGGGGAGGCAGGGTAGCGCTCCAGCTCCTGGACGCCTCCCACCCTCCTCCGACCGCTAGAGGGACATGGATAAAAAGAAGGGACCATCCCGTCCGCGCAGCGCCGAAGGCGCGCCTAAGGCAAGCCCGTCTGCGCCCGTCCGCGCCGGACCCGCGCCCAGCGCCAGAACCCCTGCTTCTAATAACCCAAAAATCTCCTGGACCTGTGATCAACTGTTACACCTTCGTCACAATACATGTAGCCCTATTACTTGCTGTAAACCTAATAGCCTGGAATCAACGGGCTACTCCTGCTCACAATGCAAGTTTTCCATCCCTGTTGTTCGTAAAGCATCTCAACCTCCCCCGAGTGTTCAAGTTCAGCCCCCAGCTATTTTAAAAGCTGCTTTAATCAATTGCAGATCGCTCCCAGCTCACGCCACTGATATCTGGCTTTCACTTGACACCCATAAATGGGACATATTGTTTCTTACAGAAACGTGGATCAAAGACTCGTCAAAACCGGATATTAACCTGGCTATTACTCCTGGTTACTGTTTCGCTGGCATTAACCGAGAAAACTCTAAGCCCGGGGGGGTCTCGCCATAATTGCCAAATCTCACTTTAAACTGAACCTTACAAAAATTCCCAATCACGGCCTTATCGAAGCCGCTTACTTCACAATTATGGACTCGGCAAGTACCATTTGTGCCGGTATCCTGGTTTATAATCCCCCTGCAGCTGCCGTCTCCTCTCTCAATGCTTTGACGCATTCTATTGCTGACTTCTCACTTAAACACCCCCATTTTACTGTGCTGGGAGACTTCAATCTCCATATTGATAATCCTTCCTGTACAAAAGCCTCTTCTCTGTTGGAAACTTTACAAGGACTTACCTTGCCCCAATTAGTTATAGGCCCGACTCACATTGCAGGTCACACATTAGACCTCATTTTTTCTAATCATCCTGGTATATCTGCCCTGTCCCCTTCTCCCCTGACCTGGACTGATCACTTCCTTCTTCCCTTCACCATCACTTCCCCTTCCCTTCCTCCCCCATCCTTTCTTCACAGAGACAGTGGTCGTAATTGGACCAAAGTCACCTGTGAGTCCTTAGAAGCTCGTCTTCAATTTCAACTTAACCAGCTGGAAGACCTCGACAATGAAACTGTAAGATTTAATTCGACCCTTTCCTCGGCTCTTGACTCGGTTGCCCCTCTTGTTCCGTTGTCTTCCTCCAGATCACGTCCCTCCGCCCCTTGGTTTTCCCCCTGCTTCGTGAGGAGAAGAGCAAGTGTAAACAGTTGGAACGCAAATGGAGACAAGATTATGACCCTTTCGCTAAACTGGCCTATAAATCTGCCCGGAACAAATTCCATAAACTGAAACGCTCTACGATGAGAGCTTACTTTTCCAATCTCATTCAACAGGCGCAGAACTCTTCTAAAACTCTTTTTACCATCGTGAAAGACTTTGTAAATCCCCCTGCCACGAAAACCCAATGTATCCCTACAAGATCTTTGCAACAGACTTTCGAACTTCTTTCAGGACAAAATAATCAAACTCTCTTCCTCCTTTGATACCGCCCCACCTCACCACCTTTCCGATATACCATGTCCCATTCACAGCTCATTTAATTCCTTTAATGAGCTTACCCCTGACCAAGCTTTGTCCCTGCTATATAAAGTCAAGTCCGGTTCTCCTTTGGACCCAGTCCCTGCTAAAGTCATGGGCAATCTTGCCCCTGTTTTAGTAAACCCTTTTCTCTCTATTTGGAACTCCTCCTTGTCTCGCGGTCAATTTCCCTCAGTTTGGAAACAAGCCAGGCTAATCCCCATTCTAAAAAAAAACGGCGCAGACCCCTCGCAATTCAGCAACTACCGGCCCATATCACTCCTGCCAAAACCTGCTAAGGTATTGGAGAAAGTGGTACAGAATCAGTTGGCCCAGTATCTTGCATCAAATCAGCTGTTACATGATTCCCAGTCCGGCTTTAGAACCGGCTACAGCACCGAGACGGCGCTGCTAGTGGTCTCGGAAATTATCAGGGAATCTGTGGATAGGGGCGAGGAGGCCATGTTGGTCCTCCTCACCTATCCGCTGCATTTGACACTGTATCCCATGACATACTAGCCACCCGTCTACAACAGCTTGGGATCGGTGGCACAGTGCTGGCTTGGATCAATTCCTTCCTGTCTAATCGGTTTCAGAGGGTTACGATGCACCCATTTGAATCAGAGGACAAACCCCTTCTGTGTGGCATGCCCCAGGGCTCCGCCCTAAGCCCTCTATTGTTTAACACCTACGTGGCCCCTCTTGCCAAGGTAGTAGAATCTTGGGGTGTCAGGGTGGTCTCTTATGCTGATGATACTCAGCTTGTTTTTTCATTTAGAGACCACTCTGATTCCCGTTTTTCCAACTTCAGAAACTGCCTTGGCAATATCTGTACGTGGATGTCTGCAAATCACCTTGCTCTCAATACCGACAAAACTGAGGTTCTTTTCTTCAGCCAGAAATCTCCCCCCCCCTGCTATCCTATGGTGGCCCACAGTTCTGAATCCCCCTCCTAGGCCAGTACAGGCTGCCCACAACTTAGGCTTCACATTTGATAACACCTTGTCTGGTAAGTCCCAAGTCAACAAAGTTGTGGGGGCTTGTTTTACTAAAATGCGCATGATCAGGAAGATCTTCCCCTACCTCCCTCAATCTTCCCGTAAAACGGTGGTCCAGGCACTTATCACAACACATTTAGACTATGCTAACAGTCTTTATGCAGGTGCCCCCCAATATTTGATCGACCGCCTGCAAATTGTCCAAAACGCTGCAGCTCGGCTGATTGGCAATATTCCTGCCCGCACTTCGGTCAGAGCTTACCGGGATGAGCTTCATTGGCTCCCCTTAGCTCGGCGCATCGATTTTAAGATCTTGATTTTGGCATTTCGTGCAATTCATGGAACTGGCCCGTCTTACCTGAGTAAACGCCTTAAAATCTCATCTTCAGTTAGACATCTTAGATCTAACAGCCTTCGTCTACTGATCGTCCCAAGATTCAGGCTTTCCCGTAGCGGCGGCAGAACTTTCACCGTCACAGCTGCCAAGCTCTGGAACAGCCTACCTCTGGATCTCAGGTTCATTGAATCCGAGTCAGTCTTCCGACGTAAACTCAAAACCTGGTTGTTTACTAAACGGTTATAAAGTTTTTCAGCATCTCTTATTTCTCTCAGTGGGATTTATACCTGGTACCTTCCTTGGGGGACATTCAGGTAATCTTAGCGCCGGGACACCTACGCCGGAGGTAGCCGTGCGCTTTATAAGCTTCTAAAATAAATAAATAAATAAATAAATAATGCTTAGTACGATTAATCCCTGTCCTTACTGGGACATTGGGACATTGGTTGACATTTATTGGAAACCCCAATTTAAACATTGCTGCATGCATGAGGAGAGACTGAGGAAAGTCTCAATAGAAACATTGTCACACTCACGAGGAGAGACTGAGAAAAGTCTTAATAGAAACATCTCTGCAATCCAGAGGAGAAAATGCTGAAAGACTCACCAGCAACAGCATAGCACTTAATTTAGGTGGACATTCACTGCAGAGCAATTTAACAATGCATCCAAAAAGTTATGGGGTGATTGGATAATAGATAGCAAGCACACTTCACTTACCAAGCCAAACTGGAAACCAACCCGGTCTGTAGGAAATCTGCTGACAAACAATCACAAGAGTTAGCAGAGAACGATACAACAAGAGGTCACATAGTATTTCTCTCTCTTAATCTATCCCCCTTCCCTTCTGAAGCTTTCTTTGATCTCAGGGTAAAACAATTCCTGGTCAGTGTTTAATTTTGGAAGTGAGAAGTGTACCAGCATCGTCACTGCAGAAGAACAAAGGTTGGAGGTGAGTGGGCCTTCACATACAAGCTTGTACAGTGTTGAATGAAACTTCTACTACCAGTTTGGTCTCTATTGATCCATTGAAGTTTACAAAACTCACAGACAACTTAAAGTCTTCTTATAAATTAAAAGAATCCACAACTTAAATCATCCACTCAGCACAAATCCTACTAAGGAAAATAACAACAACATACCCACAGAAGAACATAACCAGCTCCGTAGCTCAGCTCATGTGATCTGTCTTCAATTTGTGGAGACATGCATCTTCCACGTCTTGGTTTTCCTTGGTGGACGCTACGAAACCGTACGTGAAACAAAAGGCAAATATGTGTGTTAAAGTTTAGTGCACTAACACTTAACTCGTAAGTTACTTGTTTTGCATTCACCCCTGAGGCGGAAAGCCGGGGGCATTTCCTCTCTCTTTGTGGCTTTGTTATTTTTAATCTGAGTACGAGTGTGTTGTGTCAACTCATTTCTGTATGCGTGGTGATTAATACCTGTGTACAGCTTGCTACCAGATCGGCGCTTTTAAAAACTGTTTATATTTTAATTGGAGCTATTTTATTGAAAAACAGACCTCTTTGCCGGTCCGGACGAGATTGCTTCGTCCCAGGGGCCCGACCTTGATCTCTCTCCCCCGGCGCAGCCGAGCACAGCGCTCTCGCCGGCCGGGAGAACGCGGAACCGCCATCTTGGGGGAGGCAGGGTAGCGCTCCAGCTCCTGGACGCCTCCCACCCTCCTCCGACCGCTAGAGGGACATGGATAAAAAGAAGGGACCATCCCGTCCGCGCAGCGCCGAAGGCGCACCTAAGGCAAGCCCGTCTGCGCCCGTCCGCGCCGGACCCGCGCCCAGCGCCAGAACCCCTGCTTCTAATAACCCAAAAATCTCCTGGACCTGTGATCAACTGTTACACCTTCGTCACAATACATGTAGCCCTATTACTTGCTGTAAACCTAATAGCCTGGAATCAACGGGCTACTCCTGCTCAAAATGCAAGTTTTCCATCCCTGTTGTTCTTAAAGCATCTCAACCTCCCCCGAGTGTTCAAGTTCAGCCCCCAGCTATTTTAAAAGCTGCTTTAATCAATTGCAGATCGCTCCCAGCTCACGCCACTGATATCTGGCTTTCACTTGACACCCATAAATGGGACATATTGTTTCTTACAGAAACGTGGATCAAAGACTCGTCAAAACCGGATATTAACCTGGCTATTCCTCCTGGTTACTGTTTCGCTGGCATTAACCGAGAAAACTCTAAGCCCGGGGGGGTCTCGCCATAATTGCCAAATCTCACTTTAAACTGAACCTTACAAAAATTCCCAATCACGGCCTTATCGAAGCCGCTTACTTCACAATTATGGACTCGGCAAGTACCATTTGTGCCGGTATCCTGGTTTATAATCCCCCTGCAGCTGCCGTCTCCTCTCTCAATGCTTTGACGCATTCTATTGCTGACTTCTCACTTAAACACCCCCATTTTACTGTGCTGGGAGACTTCAATCTCCATATTGATAATCCTTCCTGTACAAAAGCCTCTTCTCTGTTGGAAACTTTACAAGGACTTACCTTGCCCCAATTAGTTATAGGCCCGACTCACATTGCAGGTCACACATTAGACCTCATTTTTTCTAATCATCCTGGTATATCTGCCCTGTCCCCTTCTCCCCTGACCTGGACTGATCACTTCCTTCTTCCCTTCACCATCACTTCCCCTTCCATTCCTCCCCCATCCTTTCTTCACAGAGACAGTGGTCGTAATTGGACCAAAGTCACCTGTGAGTCCTTAGAAGCTCGTCTTCAATTTCAACTTAACCAGCTGGAAGACCTCGACAATGAAACTGTAAGATTTAATTCGACCCTTTCCTCGGCTCTTGACTCGGTTGCCCCTCTTGTTCCGTTGTCTTCCTCCAGATCACGTCCCTCCGCCCCTTGGTTTTCCCCCTGCTTCGTGAGGAGAAGAGCAAGTGTAAACAGTTGGAACGCAAATGGAGACAAGATTATGACCCTTTCGCTAAACTGGCCTATAAATCTGCCCGGAACAAATTCCATAAACTGAAACGCTCTACGATGAGAGCTTACTTTTCCAATCTTATTCAACAGGCGCAGAACTCTTCTAAAACTCTTTTTACCATCGTGAAAGACTTTGTAAATCCCCCTGCCACGAAAACCCAATGTATCCCTACTCAAGATCTTTGCAACGGACTTTCGAACTTCTTTCAGGACAAAATAATCAAACTCTCTTCCTCCTTTGATACCGCCCCACCTCACCACCTTTCCGATATACCATGTCCCATTCACAGCTCATTTAATTCCTTTAATGAGCTTACCCCTGACCAAGCTTTGTCCCTGCTATATAAAGTCAAGTCCGGTTCTCCTTTGGACCCAGTCCCTGCTAAAGTCATGGGCAATCTTGCCCCTGTTTTAGTAAACCCTTTTCTCTCTATTTGGAACTCCTCCTTGTCTCGCGGTCAATTTCCCTCAGTTTGGAAACAAGCCAGGCTAATCCCCATTCTAAAAAAAAACGGCGCAGACCCCTCGCAATTCAGCAACTACCGGCCCATATCACTCCTGCCAAAACCTGCTAAGGTATTGGAGAAAGTGGTACAGAATCAGTTGGCCCAGTATCTTGCATCAAATCAGCTGTTACATGATTCCCAGTCCGGCTTTAGAACCGGCTACAGCACCGAGATGGCGCTGCTAGTGGTCTCGGAAATTATCAGGGAATCTGTGGATAGGGGCGAGGAGGCCATGTTGGTCCTCCTCGACCTATCCGCTGCATTTGACACTGTATCCCATGACATACTAGCAACCCGTCTACAACAGCTTGGGATCGGTGGCACAGTGCTGGCTTGGATCAATTCCTTCCTGTCTAATCGGTTTCAGAGGGTTACGATGCACCCATTTGAATCAGAGGACAAACCCCTTCTGTGTGGCGTGCCCCAGGGCTCCGCCCTAAGCCCTCTATTGTTTAACACCTACGTGGCCCCTCTTGCCAAGGTAGTAGAATCTTGGGGTGTCAGGGTGGTCTCTTATGCTGATGATACTCAGCTTGTTTTTTCATTTAGAGACCACTCTGATTCCCGTTTTTCCAACTTCAGAAACTGCCTTGGCAATATCTGTACGTGGATGTCTGCAAATCACCTTGCTCTCAATACCGACAAAACTGAGGTTCTTTTCTTCAGCCAGAAATCTCCCCCCCCTGCTATCCTATGGTGGCCCACAGTTCTGAATCCCCCTCCTACGCCAGTACAGGCTGCCCGCAACTTAGGCTTCACATTTGATAACACCTTGTCTGGTAAGTCCCAAGTCAACAAAGTTGTGGGGGCTTGTTTTACTAAAATGCGCATGATCAGGAAGATCTTCCCCTACCTCCCTCAATCTTCCCGTAAAACGGTGGTCCAGGCACTTATCACAACACATTTAGACTATGCTAACAGTCTTTATGCAGGTGCCCCCCAATATTTGATCGACCGCCTGCAAATTGTCCAAAACGCTGCAGCTCGGCTGATTGGCAATATTCCTGCCCGCACTTCGGTCAGAGCTTACCGGGATGAGCTTCATTGGCTCCCCTTAGCTCGGCGCATCGATTTTAAGATCTTGATTTTGGCATTTCGTGCAATTCATGGAACTGGCCCGTCTTACCTGAGTAAACGCCTTAAAATCTCATCTTCAGTTAGACATCTTAGATCTAACAGCCTTCGTCTACTGATCGTCCCAAGATTCAGGCTTTCCCGTAGCGGCGGCAGAACTTTCACCGTCACAGCTGCCAAGCTCTGGAACAGCCTACCTCTGGATCTCAGGTTCATTGAATCCGAGTCAGTCTTCCGACGTAAACTCAAAACCTGGTTGTTTACTAAACGGTTATAAAGTTTTTCAGCATCTCTTATTTCTCTCAGTGGGATTTATACCTGGTACCTTCCTTGGGGGACATTCAGGTAATCTTAGCGCCGGGACACCTACGCCGGAGGTAGCCGTGCGCTTTATAAGCTTCTAAAATAAATAAATAAATAAATAAATAATGCTTAGTACGATTAATCCCTGTCCTTACTGGAACATTGGGACATTGGTTGACATTTATTGGAAACCCCAATTTAAACATTGCTGCATGCATGAGGAGAGACTGAGGAAAGTCTCAATAGAAACATTGTCACACTCACGAGGAGAGACTGAGAAAAGTCTTAATAGAAACATCTCTGCAATCCAGAGGAGAAAATGCTGAAAGACTCACCAGCAACAGCATAGCACTTAATTTAGGTGGACATTCACTGCAGAGCAATTTAACAATGCATCCAAAAAGTTATGGGGTGATTGGATAATAGATAGCAAGCACACTTCACTTACCAAGCCAAACTGGAAACCAACCCGGTCTGTAGGAAATCTGCTGACAAACAAACACAAGAGTTAGCAGAGAACGATACAACAAGAGGTCACATAGTATTTCTCTCTCTTAATCTATCCCCCTTCCCTTCTGAAGCTTTCTTTGATCTCAGGGTAAAACAATTCCTGGTCAGTGTTTAATTTTGGAAGTGAGAAGTGTACCAGCATCGTCACTGCAGAAGAACAAAGGTTGGAGGTGAGTGGGCCTTCACATACAAGCGTGTACAGTGTTGAATGAAACTTCTACTACCAGTTTGGTCTCTATTGATCCATTGAAGTTTACAAAACTCACAGACAACTTAAAGTCTTCTTATAAATTAAAAGAATCCACAACTTAAATCATCCACTCAGCACAAATCCTACTAAGGAAAATAACAACAACATACCCACAGAAGAACATAACCAGCTCCGTAGCTCAGCTCATGTGATCTGTCTTCAATTTGTGGAGACATGCATCTTCCACGTCTTGGTTTTCCTTGGTGGACGCTACGAAACCCCCCACAAGACTTGAATAGCGTGTGCCTCCCAAGACTTGACCTTTTCTGGTTCCATAGTATAATCTAGTTCTTCCAATAATTACTTATTTCCTGAAGACTGCAAGAGAGGCATTCTACATTTTTCTGTGATGATTTCTTATTAAAGCAATTAACATTGGAAACAACACCCTTTCTGATTCTGTATTTTCCTAATGATCCCATATAAGCTAATTACTTCCTGGTTACCAAATGGATTGAGAATTGAAACACCCCACCTTCGACTTGCACTACTGCGATGGTGCAGCCCAAAGGCTGTTCAACAACCCTGCATAGCATTCCGCCCAGGAAGACTTTAGATAGCATCTTGAACTGGCATCAGAACAGTTCCCTCTTTATGAGCCAAAACCTGCTCATTTTGGTCTTGTTGCATTCCTCCAAGCTTCAAAGAAACCCCTTCTGTGGTGACGGCAGACAGAGGTCTGTCTGTTCTCTTTGGCCCCTACGAGAACTGCTGGCAGCAGAGTAATTTACTTGGTCCAGCAGAATGGATCAAAGCATGAATTTCATTAAGGTTGGCTCAAGGTAATATGTCCATATGCATAGCAAATGAACATAGAGTAAAACTATATCTGGACATGTGTGTGTGACCCAGAATGTTATTGAAAGGATATCATAATGGTTTTTCACCCTTATGCTAATCAAAGGGTATGGATTAGGCATACTTTATCCAAAGTGTAAAAACAATGTAAATGCTACAGATTTACACGCAAAGTGCGAGTTGCAATTAAGGTTTGTTCAGGAATCGCTATTTTTATCGTGATTCCTGTATGCATAGGCTTTTGCAAGTCCTTAATTGAGATTCCTTAATAATCACAATTAAGGACTCGCAAAATCATACCTTGATGCATGTGCCCCTTAGTATCTTACAGTTTAAGGAATGGATGGAAGAGCCACAGGGCTCTTGCTTGAGCCCCACGTTATTTAACGTATACGTGGCCCCCTTGGCAGACATCATAAGATCCTACGGGTTCACCCCAATCTCCTATGCTGATGACACCCAGCTGCTGTTTCCCTTCCAAACTCTTACACCAACGGTTATAAAATCTTTCCAAAATGGTATGCGAGCCGTGGCAGATTGGATGGCCCACAACTTCCTCCAATGCAACGTGACCAAGACTGAAGTCATGTTGTTTGGAGGGGCCACTCTGCTATGGTCTCCCGAATGGTGGCCATCTGAGCTAGGACCTGTTCCGGCACCAAAGCAGACCGTAAAAAATCTGGGAGTGCGTCTAGATCAAGCATTGATCTTAAAAGACCACGTCAATCAAGTCACGGGAACTTGTTTCCGAGTGATAGGGTTGCTTCGACGCATATTCCCCTTCCTACCTGACATCCATAGGAAGACGCTGGTACAAGCATTGGTCATCGGTCGGATGGACTATTGCAATGGACTGCTTATTTCTGCCAACCAAGAACAGCTGGGTAGGCTGCAGGTGGTACAGAATACCGCGGCAAGACTCATTTTGAATGCTTTGCCCCGTACTCCCTCACGCCTTCTCCTCTCTTCTCTTCACTGGCTACCGGTGAAACAGCGCATTGACTTCAAAGTATGTTGTATAATGCACAAATGTATCTACGGATCCGGCCCTCAATATCTAAGAGACATATTTGTCCCCTACTTACCAAGACGTGCTCTACGTTCCAGTAGCACTATGCTGCTTCAGGTCCCTAGGGTGACGAGAGCAAGACAGGGAGGACGGGCCATCTCTCTTAAAGGCCCGATGCTTTGGAATTCTCTGCCCCCATTGCTGAGACACACCTCCAACCATTTGTCCTTTAGAAGGAAGTTAAAAACATACCTTTTTTCCCAAGACTAATGTTTTCCCCCGCAATCGCAGCAGTCTTATGTCCTTGGTAGTTCCATGATACCTGTTCAGAAGCTACGCGCGGAGATACCCCTTCGGGGCTGATTCAGGCGCGAAATAAGCATATAAATAAATAAAAATAAATGGAAGGTAAGGACCCCAAATAATGTATTGCCACTCTCTTACAACAAGCTCTTGCCGACCTAGATGACAGGAATTCCAGTCACAAATTAAACTGGCTCATAGATTTCCATTTTGTAAAACATCAAATTTCATAGCACACCCTAACGCCATTATGATATACATTGGGAATTTTCATTTAAGTCATATCATTTGTATGTGTGCCCACCTCAAGGCACCTGTAACATTAAAATAAATGTTGTCAGTCATGGCTCAAACCCAAGTGCTGTTGGTTAAGTGGTGCAAAAGGTTGTGCCTATCCCCTCAATAATAATGTGTGCTGAAATAGGTTTTTGTTGAATGTTGGGAAGTAAATAATCTCTGCTTTGTAAAGATGTATACCCCTGCCATGGGTGCCCAAGTGTACTGTTTTCTGGATCCCTAATGCTGATTTCTTTTTTCATGGATGAACACGGATCATGCGTGTGCACTAATACATAGGCCTGTCTCATGGATTAGTGTTTTGTTGGACCAGGAGTGGTGCCAAAAGCGCTACCCTCATAGTGGTGGATGGCTACCGCCTTTGCCAGGAGTTAAGCAGCAGGAGCATGGTGATGGAAGAATACTGTGTAGTGATCAGTAGTAGTGAACAGGACCTTTTTACCATGTGCCACCAGAGTGAAGCTTACAGGCTCACTCTCCTGTTTAAAACTATGTTGCTGTGTCATTAACTCAACTTTGATCTACATCAGGTAGTAATGATTTTGCACTGGCTGTATGTGTGCCATGGATGGGAACAGTACAAGAATGGAGCAGTAAGGTGTAACGCATTTGGATTAGTACTGGTGTACTGGGCTCATTCATGCCTGAGAGGAATACCTTACACAAGGGATGTAGTGCTGTGCAGTGTGTATACAGGGAAAGTAATTGCTGGGTGTATGTGTGCTTGCTGTGTATTACAACACATGAAGGGTGAATTGTTGTGCAGTCTTTCAGAGTGCACAGCAGGTAGCAGAAGCATAATGTCCTCATGGAGACCTTCCACTGGTCCAGGACTAAACTGAAGACTAGGTGTCTGAGGTCCTGTTTTTATACCCTGGTGCCCTACTTCTGGAAGGTGGCAGAAGCTTCTAGACAGGTTCTTTATGGTACATGGAATTTGCTGACTCCCCTACCCGGGCTCCATGTTGGCTGCAGTGATAATGTGGAGATGATAGTTCCTTTGTGTGAAGACAAGGACTCCCTATTCAGTTGTAAGTGGGGCTGTGCTTATCTCCACCAGCAGATGACCCATTCACTCACACCTAATCCATCTATCGTGTGACCTTCTGGGATGAATTCAAAAAGTCTCGCTATCAGTTATACCCAGACAAGTGACCCAAAATAGGCTGCAGGCAGAAAAGGGCTAAGGGCAGAAAACCTGACTTCGTTATTAAATAGGGTTTTCCATTAGAAGTCCAAGAACACCAAGCATAGCTGCCTTCTCCCACTTGGAAATGTATTAAGGAATCTGTAATATTCTCCTAAGGGACAGGTAGGCCTAACAGTAGTGAAAAATGAATTTAGGAGTTTTTCAATACCAGGAAACGTATAATTTAAAAGTACATTTCCAAACCTTCCATTATATTGCACCCTTTCCCATGGGCTACCTAGGGTCTTCCTTAGGGGTAGCTATTATGCAATATAAAGGGAGTTAAGGCTTGGCAAGAGGGTTATAATTTCAAGTCGAATCAGCAGTTTGGAACTGCATTCATGCTGCAATAGCAGGCCTGGAACATGCTTTACGGTGATATGTATGTGGGTGGCAAAACAAGTGCTACAGGCCCACTGGTAGCATTTCATTTACAGGCCCTGGGTATGCAGTATTTGACTCTATAAGGTATAAGTAAATTAAATATGCCAATTAGTTGTTAGCCAATTGAATCATGTTTAGGGAGTGAGCACAAGCTATTTGGCACTGGCTAGCAGTGATCAAGTGTACAGAGTCTGTGGGCAACAAAAACTAATTCAGCAAAAAACATGGAGGGTACCAGTTTGGGGGTGACCCTGCAGAGACAGTCAGATCCAAAAGAGTTCAACCCTCACTGTGAGGTCGACTGCCCCAACTCACCACAGTGGATTGCCGGAGATGTCGGAGATAATGTTGTATCATCGCTTGCTCTAGTTGTGAGCTAAAGAAAGGATCATACCCCACCCTGTTGAGCAAAGTCTTCTTAACTTGTCTTCATGAGCAGGGAGCTGCTCTGACATCTGAGAGACTTCCAGCAGCACCGCGCAAGAAAGAGAGCTTGCACCAGCTCGTAGACTGCAAGTTGCCTGACTTCGTTGAAGTGAGCAGGTGTCGCAGATGTGTGTTGCAGGCCCCCGCAGCATTGCTGAAATCTTCCATGCTGCGAGAGTGGGTAAGATTTGTACTGGGCCAGTTAGGTCTGGGGGACTGACTTCTAACAGTGCTGCTGCGCCATTGATATGTTTGACTAAATTCATAACGATTCAAAGGGAGAACTCTTGCATACAACATAATTATTTGAATTCCCTATTGTGGCCACAAGTCAATAGAGAATAACCCTGAACTCAATACACAAAGGAGGGTGGGCTAGGGATTCACATGACAACTACTAGAGCAGAGACCTCAAGGCGGATTATGTTTTCGATTCTTAATTTTGTACTTCATTGTAAGTGTGTAGAGTTAGAAATAAAATACTACTTTTCTAATAAAAGCAAGTATTTAGCTGGACTTAGATTTATTGTTCAGACTGTTGCACCTTGAGTTATGAGTTGTGTTCACCGACCTGTATCCATATACCCCTGAGGGACCCTTGACTGCTCGACCATAGCTACCACTGAGAGTCAAGTGCAGCAGGAGTACTTGGCGCGAATGAGCCGGATCCATTGTAGATGCCGGGCCCCGATGTATCAGGAGTACAAGACCTCAAACACCACAGTTGGGCCCAGTAATGCCTGCTTGCCTATGGTCCTCTGAAAGGGGTTCTGACATTGACTCTTAGTAATTTCCATTAGGCTCATAGCCATTTGTGTTGTACCAGTAGGCCATTACAAAAATGAACATCAATGCACCTCCAGGCTATACTGTACGAGGTACAAACTATACCTAGGGCATGTAGGTTAACTTTCACAAGTGGACTGCATCACATATTATGCCATCACTAAAGTGACAATGCAAAACACGACCGCAAGCTTGCCACCAGTAACCTGGCCATGCAGGTTTAAACTGCAAATTCGAGGTGTGGAAATAATCCCTTTTGAGAGGTCCAGACACTCCATTTTACTAGTAATAAGTCACCCCTAAATTCCACTTAATGTCCAATACGACAGTGTGCATGGTATTTAAAGGTAGGATACATAAAATTGTATTCGCCTTACTGTGACAAGCCCTCAAAAGCAATTTTCACTTTAGCAGGGTTAGCTATTCCATAGGAAAGCATTGGGGCTTAATCAACACATCTGTGGACAGACAATTAAAGATAAAATTCAATTAAAGCAATGACATCCATATAACATGGATATCAAAAGCAACATCTTCTTTGAAAAAAATGAATATTGCGCAAGCACTACAATACTTGCATCAAACAGCCATAGAAACAAATGCATTATCTTGCGCATCACACATGAAGCTCTGTTGCGTTTGATAATGCAAATTTATAATGACACAAACAAATTAAATAGAATAGAAATGAGACAAAGTTGGGGAAAGTATTGCAAAAATGTTGGTAATTACATCAAGGCCCCAACATCTTGTTTGTCCGTGTTATCTGGCAGAATAACAAGAACTTTCTCCGTAGGAAGAAATCAATTCTCTCTCTACATCCCTTGTTAGAAATCCGCACTATATCAACCTAGTCATATCGATTTCCTGGCATTACCCAGGTACAATGAGTGCTCTTCTTTTTTTCCTTTGATCATCCTATTATTTTTTTTATTTCATGCAGCATACACATCGTAAGGGCTAGTATCGTGATGCAGATCTCTGTGTTCATGTCTCTCAAGACAAACACACCGTTGGCAAGAACTACAAGGCCTCATTTATTTATTCATTATAGTGACTGATTCAAAATGATTTATATCTACAATGTGTCAGAGGAACATCACTTCCTTAATTGCTATGAACGTCGTCCCAATTTAACAGCCTCCATGAATCTGTACAACAAAAAAAAATCCACTCGTTCAAAAATGTTAACCACTTTTGTGCAGTTTGGTAAAGGACAGAGAAGGTGCATGGGATATTTCTTATTTTAATTCACACAACAATAATTGCAAAAAGGAACAACAAGACACCTGGATGGATTCACACTAAAGCTGGCAAGAAGGTAACACTTTGTACAACTTAAAATCATTTTTTGACTCGATGCAAATGTTTTGTGTGGCTTTTGACATATCTATAATAAACTGTTAAAAATACCTATTGACAGCCTCAAACCTGATCTGATCAATTGCAGCACTCTTAAAAAAATCTAGTAGCTATTTCGAGCTTCACCAACTATGGCTTCCAGGTGAACATGTCATTAACCTTCAATTACGCAGATATGGTCACAAAATCACAGAAACTGAATAATTTTTCTGGCGAAAACACAACAAACCACATAAATTTGAATCAACCTAACACGGGCAGCCAGCCAACCTCTCTTGCACATAGCTGAAGGTCCACTTCACTGTTGGAATAACACTTGCTGAGGGGGCTAACCTGCCAGTGGCAGGCAATCTTGGCTGTGCATGGCAATTGACTGTGTGCATCATGGCTTGGCTGCAGGCAGTTACCTCCCCTTAACAGGCTTACCGCAACCCCACTGTGCAGAGTGTTCGACCACATGAAGTGAACGTTGGCTACAGCACCTTGCTACCAGCCAGGCTCTGCACCCAGCCTGCATGGGAAATTAGTTGGCTGCAGTGCTCGACCCCTGGCTAGGCCCTGCAATCAAATCAACAGCAGATAGCTACACATAGAAGGTCATGCTCAATGGGGATTGGCCACTCGGTCTTGCCTATAGCTAGGTTCTGTGCTCAAATCTCCAATGAGGTGACTGGGGCCCCTGCTATGTGCTCCCAACCCCCTACAATCCATGGAATTTGGCCATGTGCCATGGGGGATGCCTGGCCAATTCTCTGTAGGTGGCTAACACTTGCAACCCACAGCTTTGACCATGTGCTGAGGGGTTAGCTGCAGGGAATATACCCAACACTCTCTGGGTGGCCTACAACAGCTGTTTACAACTTTCAGCAAAGCAGAGCGATGGTCAAAGGGCCTGGGCCTAATCCTCCACCAGCGGCCAACACCCACAAACATGTCCTTTGGCCATGTAAAAATGGGGTTTGCCACATGCCCTGCCCGTCAGGCAAATCTGGTTCTCATTGCACCAAATGTTGCCAACCCCTGCTGTTCACAGTCTTTAGCTATGTGCATCAGGATTGGCTACAGTCCACCCAACTTTATGTGGGCTGCTAACATCTGCAGCACATGCCCTTCAGCAAAGTGTAGGTTTGCCACAGGTGTTCAACCCTTACTGTGGAAAACCTTTGCTCATCTGCAGTAGGTTTGAC
Organism: Lissotriton helveticus; assembly: GCF_964261635.1. Lineage (NCBI taxonomy): Eukaryota > Metazoa > Chordata > Amphibia > Caudata > Salamandridae > Lissotriton > Lissotriton helveticus. The sequence continues at coordinate 1,061,659,065 of NC_136070.1, read as the reverse complement.
CGCAGGCCTTGCTTCCATAAAGCTCCTGACCCAGCTTTCCATAGGCAGTCAACTCCCTCTGTATGCTGCCTCCAGCACATACATAAATGGTGAACTTAATTGTTTTACACATTTAAGTCATAACTCAGTTTTTTACTTTGTTCTTAGTGAATTTCTTAGTTCTTTTTATGAAGTGCTTAGCAATTTCCAACCCGCTCTGTGTATGATCTTGTGTAGTGCTCAGTGAATGTTGACTGCAGAGCCTAACCTTATACAGGCTTCAAACACTTGATGTGCATGGCAAACTGATAAAGACATTCACACATTTTAGTCACTAACTCATGCATTCAGTAAGACATATTTAATCAGTCACTTATACAATCAGTCACACACCTCCTAAATCCTACATCCAGACACTTATACACCCACTCATAATTCAATACATCTTGGCAAATATATAAAACATATTTACTTTACAGAAACACACAGTCACTGGATGATGTCATCAGTAATATCATCAGTGATGTCATTTGAGATGTCATCAGTGATGTCACTGACCATGCCATAAATGATATAATATGTGACGTCATGAGCAGTGCATTGCGGGGGCACAAGTTATAGTTAGCTGAACTAACTATAACAGTGGAATTTCTATGGTTTTGTACAAGTGAAATGTCCAGCTTACAATTACGTCCCTGAAACCTATCGTTTTTACAGTGAATTTCTAAGGTTTTTTAAATGTTAATTTCTACTATAACGTCTGTAAAACCTATGGCTTTTTTCATTGAATTTCAAAGGTTTTTTAAATACTAATTTCTAACTATCACGTCTGTAAAACCTATGGTTTTTTCAGTGAATTGCAAAGGTTTTATAAATGCTAATTTCTAACTACAATGTCCCTGAAACCTATATTGTTTTTTAGGTACATTTTAAAAAGACGTGCATAATTTTTGTAGTGAAAAACTATCTGTAACAGTAGTCTGTTATAAGTTAAAGTTTAACAATGTTTAAAACTTAATTAGCAGTAATTAACATATAAGTGTCGAAAGAGTGTGACGCAGCAGCTATGATACCTGACTTTGAACAACAGTGTTCACAGTCGATTCCCGACTCCAGCCGCACGTTAGGCCACCACTATTTCACTATGGGCAACACCTTGCTTAATCTTCCCAACGCCCCGAGTGCCGGCACACCTTCCTGGGGGTACCTGTAAACTTTACAAATGCTGATATTTTTTCTGTTTAAATCCATAGTGTTGAGAAATGTTAGCATGTACTTTGTTTTCTTCTATTCTGAACGATATTTTTTTTTATATCTTCTATTTAGAATTATGGTAGTTAAAATGACATGGTTTGCCTGTTAACAGTTTTTAAGCTTTTCAACGCATGTACATATTAAGGAACTTATACTTATGAGGATCGAAAGATTAACCTTTACAGCTTCACATTTTGTAACTTTTCCCAACACCTGCATAAGTGAAACAGTGGAAACGGGAGCACGTGTCAACTGTAAAACCTGACATCTAAATGGGCGGAGCCGCATCATCCTTCCATAGACTACTCAATAAACCACACCCGTTGTTCGATTAGTTTCGTTTTTGCAAGTTATTTTTGCGTGTCCATTCTGTGATCCGGGTTCCATTTTCTAGCATTGGATTCTTCTTTTGCAACAACAAAACTTATTATGGAGTTGTAAGTTGTTTGATTATGGCATAGTAGATATTTATAATACGTAGCTATTTGTGAATATTTAAAAATTTGTATTACGAAAAAAGTGTTATTGGTTGTTTTTGCCATTTATATGTAACGTCAACAGCTTATATTGAGAAACACCCAGAATAGAGGAAACACTGTTTCTTTTCTGGCTTCTTTGAGGTTATATAGAGTGACTATGTACAGTGTAATAATTAGAGTATAGTGGACCTCAGAGGTGTTGGTGAACCGTCGACACATAGACTAAAGATTTATATGTAACGTGAGCAGCTTCTGGTTCTTATTCTGTTTCCCGCCTGGGATCATATAGTGTGAGTATGTATATTGTAATATTCGTGCTATATATGCACTCGGAGGCATGTCCATTCTGTGATGAAGGTTAAGTTTTCTAGCGTTGGATTCTTCTTTTGCGACAACAAAACATATTATGGATTTGTAAGTTGTTTGATTATAGCATAGTAGATATTTATAATACGTAGCTATTTATGAATATTAAAAAATATTGTATTAAGAAAAAAGTGTTATTGGTTGTTTTTGCCATTTGTATGTAACGTCAGCAGCTTGTATTCAGAAACACCCAGAATAGAGGAACAGTGTTCCTTTTCTGGCTCATTTTGAGATCATATACTGTGACTATGTACATTGTAATAATCAAAGTATAGCAGATCTCAGAGGTGTTGGTGACCTGTCGACGCGAAGACTAAAGATTTATATGTAACGTGAGCAGCTTCTGGTTCTTATTCTGTTTCCCCCCTGGGATCATATAGTGTGAGTATGTATATTGTAATATTCGCGCTATATATGCTCTCAGAGGCATTATTGACCCGTCGGCGCGAAGACGAAAGATTTCGAAGTCCCGGAGAAAAGAAGCTTTGAACCTATTCACCACTGGAAAACATTGCGTCATTAATCTTGTGTTGTATTCTTTTTTTTGTTTGTTTTTGAAAACCTTTATTAAAGTAATCAGAGCAATACAAGCGCAGGCCTACAACCACAAGGGCCGGCCGCAAAATCAGGAGATCAAAAACAGAGCAGTTTAGACGTGTACGATAAAAAGAAAAGTACATTATAGCCGTAAGATGTGGCCGTAACACAGGAAAGCACAAGGATAAAAGAGGTTTCATTTTTATAATATTGAGAGGAGGCAGCGGCTATATCAACAAAGGCGTACAACACAATCAGACAAGAAAGAGACGGGAGGGGTATATCCCTCCATGCAATCAGAAAGCAATAATAAGTAACGGGGCCAAATACACCCAACGCTCACCAAAGGTAGGCCAGGAGTAAAGATCAAACAATAGCAAGCAATTTAGCAAGATGTCGTGTAGAAAGCCCACCCGTACCAGACAGTAAGAAAGGCAAGTGCAGACACCGAATAAGTAAAGGAGAGAAAAAGAAGACATAGCCAACCCCCTTGGAAAAAGAGAAAAAGGGACCATAGAACAAAACAAATTAAAATAACAAACCCCCCCACACCCGCCACCCTACATCACCGTAATGGCTATGGCCTACCCCACTAACAGCGTGCCTGTCGCCCCAGAGTCACCCGAAAGAAGAAAAGAAAAGAAAAAGAGGAGAAATGTAACGAAAGAGAATGAGGAGAGGAGCCGGCGATGTAAACACCCGGTCCCCCCCGTCCCCGCAGCTAAAAGCATAGAGACCGAGGCCAGAGAAAATACAGAGAACAGCCAACGCACAGGATGCAATCAATAACAGTCCACAAGACGTGTCCCGGATTTGCCATTAACTAAGAGGAAGTCCCGCCAGGACCCAAGCAAGGTCACCCCTGGCCACTTCTGTGAATAGTAGAACTGCCAAACATCCTTGCAGTCAGGAGACAGTACGATACAAAAAGTCCATACCGGTCAGGTGAGGCAGGCGGCATCTTCGCACAACATTGTCCCAGCCACCAAGAAGCAGCCAACGATACATGGCGGCAGCCAGAATGCAACAGTACACCGATCACCAACGAGGCCAAGTCCAAGAACAGGTCTGCCCAGCACGGATCGGAGAACACAAGATGTGGGAAACATTGCAGCACAGGCGCCAGATCCACTCGGTCCCTCAAAATCGTAGATTCATCCGGGGACCCCGGCACAGCAACCGGAGGAGATTCAACGGCACCAACTCGGGGAGAAGTCACTACGCCACAAAATGGCGGATCGACAATGGCAGCGATCCATACCTCCAAGTCCCGGGAATTCCGGAGCAGAACGGCCCGCAGAGTAACCAGTGCAAACAGCACATGACTACGCGTAAGCGCCGGCCCATGTAACCGAGGCCCGGGGGTCTCAAATGCAGCAGTGTCTCCGTCTCCGGGAGGGATACACTCCAAGGGGTCATCCGCCATCTTGAGCACTTCGTTCGCCGCCACTATCCCCTCCACCTCCAAGACCATTCCGACCGCCAGAGGCAACGGGTCTCACAGCCGATCGGCAGCGGTCGGCGCCCGGCAAGGAAAGGAGAGTCACCAGAAGGCCGGGTGCGCTCCCAGCAGCCCTCCGGGAGCCAAGCACCGGATCCCGGACGGGACTATTAACATGAGTGGGCGTCACACCCAAGGGGAACCGGGCAACACAGCTTCTCTCCGGCTCACCAACTGCTCGGGCATACGGGGTAACCCACTATTGGGAGTGGGTCAGCTCCATCTCTCCCGGCTCGCGGCTCCCAGGCTCCCATCAACAGGTTTCTCATCCGGACCAGGGCCACCAACACCCCGAACACCGCCGGGCAGGCGCTGCACTCGAGGCCCCGGCGTCAGGGCTGGGAAGGCCAGCAAGCAGACAAGGGCAGATCGCAGGAGCCACTGCACGTTGGAGCCCCAAATTCAGACGGTAAGTGAGCGTTTTTCTCCAACAATAGAAATCAAAAGGCCTCGATCAGGATTATCGACAGGATAGGCAAGCGGGGAGGAAGGGACCTCAGAGCAAAGCGTTCATGCGACTGTTCCGATTACCATCTTGGCTCCTCCCCCCTTGTGTTGTATTCTTGACTTTATTTTCCTTTTGTCTGGCATCAGTGACACTGTGTATATTGTACTATAGTGTTTTATTTTTAGACAAGAGGAGTTGGAGATCTGTTGGCGCCAAGACTAATCTGAAATAGAGCTTACTGACCTTTATAACTTACTTGATCAGATATTTCTACAGTGAGAATATTTTTTGAAATATCAGTTTAAAAAAAGATTGTATGCATAGATACTTTCTTAGTGAATGCCTTTGATAAACCCTACATTTCTGAAAGATATTTTTGTATTTCTTTTTCTTTGTTGTGGTTCCTTTTCTCCTTCTCCCTACGGAACATATAGGAATAGTAGTGTATATTATACTATTATCCTATATGTTCATAAAGGAGTACGTGATCTGTCAGCGGAGCAGTGAGCGACCTCTAAGCACTACGACAGAACTTTCAGGAGTTCTACAGAATAGAAATTGTAAAAAAAAATATTTTTTTGTTGTGCTCCTTATTCTTCATTTCCTGTGGAATACTACAAAGTCACTGTGTATATTTTAATACTTTGAACTTATAGTACTTCAGTGGGGTTAGAGATCTATCTCTGCGAGATATTAACAACATTTACTACAGGTATTTCCGTTGGTAACTTACTACCTCACAGTTTGTAACGCTGCCAATATTTTATAAAATAGTAGTCCCTAAAAAAAACCTGTATACATAGTGCTTTATTTAATGTTTTGATAAAGCGTACATTTCTAGGTAATATAACGTAATTTATGTTTAACTGTTTTGTATTTGTTATTGCTGTTGTGACCTGAGATGATGTAGTGCAGGAGTGTTTTTTGTAGCACTTCTATTCTACTTTATCTAAAAGTAACTGATGCCCTCTTACATAAACAAGAATATGGGGCAACACTTTTACAAACTATAGGCGACAAAAAAAAGGAGGGTGTTACTACGCTTGCTTAAGGGATATTTTATGAATTGCGTTTTTGTCACCCCTCTGATATATACAGCAACACTTTCCTAGGAAAGTATATTTGTGAGTGCTTAATAAAAACAGTTTCAAAACTAGACTTAATTATGTGCAGTGCAACCACACCTACTATTTTGTTGCATGGAAATAGCACTACCCATGACACAAGTAAGCACCGCACTATAACTATACATTATAAGTAAGCATTGCTCCCGAGAAGTAGTTTACTAAGAACCTTATTTAAATGAAGACCAAAACAGTGCGCTTTCTTTTTGCAACCCCCTCCTCCATATTATATTATTTGCTCCAAAGATGTAGTACTCCCCGTCAGAAAAGTAACCACCACATTATCAGTAAATACTGCTCCTGTGAAGTATCCCACCCGCTGACTCAATAAAAAGAAGACCGCGCCCAACGCCAGACCCCCTGGCCCCCATGAACGCCACAATTCCCAACTCCGCTACAATGCCAACACCCTCCACGCACTCAACACCGGATGACCACACACCTGCTTCCTACCCTCCCGAAGCACACCAAAGGACTCTTCTCCTGCCGGAGCTGCATCTTCACTGGCCTCCGAGCCGCCAAACCACCCACTGTGACAGGACGCAACTACCTCAGATGCATACCACTGAACACCCGCTCCGCACGCAAACACGACGTCGAACTCTGGGACCTGCTCGACACATCCTCCCCGGATGTCGCCTTCCTGACAGAGACCTGGATGAATGCCTCCTAGGCACCCGACATCGCCATTGCCATCCCAGATGGCTACAAGATCACCCGCAGGGACTGCACCAACTGAGTAGGAGGTGGAATCGCCATCATCCACAAGAACACCCTCAGGGTCTCGACCAGCACCTACGACACCCTCAGCACCGCCGAACACTTCCAGAGCCACACCAATCCCAACACCACACTCAGAGGAACTCACGTCTACAGACCCCCCGGACCCCGGCCTCAGTTCAGCGACTCCACCACCGACTTCATCAACACAAGCCCTTGCCTCCACAGACTACATCCTCCTCGGAGACCTGAGCTTCCACCTCGAGAACAACAACAACACCAACTTCACCACCCTGATTGACAACCTCTCCAACCTCGGACTCAGACAGCTCGTCGCAAAGCCCACCCAATCGGCCGGCCACACTCTGGATCCCATCTGCTCCACAAGCACCCACGTCACGTTCAGCCACACCACCGAACTCCACTGGACCGACCATCGCTGCATCCACTTCACCTTACGGAAACCCTCCACGCACCACCGCACTCAGCAGATCCCCCGCTGCATCTGGAGCAAAATCACCGAAGACCAGCTAAACACCACCCTCGCCCTAAGCCCACCCACCGACCCCACCGATGCCAACACTGACGCCCGCAACCTCAGACGTTGGATCGACAACTGCACCAACACTCTTGCCCCGATCAAGAACCTTCCAACAGACACACTAACAAGAAAGCCAGCTGGTTCACCGCAGACCTCCAGGCCTCCAAGCAAACCTGCTGTACACTAGAGAAGAAATGGCACCGCGAACAGACACCAGACAGCTACGCAGCCCGCAAGAATGCCATCTGCAGACACCATCACCTCATGAGATCTGCCAAAAGGTCCTCCTTCAAGGACTGACTCGACAACAATACACGCAACAGAAAAGAGCTCTTCAACATCAAGAAGGAACTCTCCAACCCCAGCTCCAACACCAGCGACATCCCACCAACACAATATCTGTGCGACTCCCTCACCAGCGTCTTACATCGCAAGATCGCAGACATCCACAACAGTTTCAACAACCTGACCAACCCAACAACCACCGACACCTCCGACCCCAAGGCCACCACTCACATCAATTCCCTACTCACCTGGACCAACATAAACGACGACGAAACCATCAAAATCATGAACACCATCCACTCCGGCTCTCGGTCAGACCCATGCCCACACCATATCTGTAACAAAGCTAACGCCACCATCGCACTGCATATCCGCAAGGCCATCAATATCTCCTTCGAGACCGCGACCTATTCAGAGAGCTGGAAGCACGCCAAGATCAATGCCTTACTGAAGAACCCCAAGGCGGATTCGAGGGACCTCAAGAACTTCAGGCCCATCTCCCTGCTCTCGTCCCCGGTGAAGGTCACCGAGAAGACTGTCAACAGACAGCTGACCCGCTACCTCGAGGAGAACAACATCCTGGACCTGTCCCAGTCCGGGTTCCGCAGCAACCACAGTACCGAGACCGCCCTCATCGCCGCCACCAATGAAATCAGGGCCCTGCTGGACAATGGCGAAACCTCAGCCCTCATCCTCCTGGACCTACCAGCCTGCTGCCGAACCCTACGCACACACCTCCACAACGCAGGGATTCAAGACAAGGCTCTGGAATGGACAACCTCCTTCCTCTCTGGCAGAACCAAGAGCATCCGTCTCCCCCCTTTCCGCTCTGAAGCATCCGAGATCATATGCGACGTACCCCAAGGATCAGCCCAACATTGTTCAACATTCTCATGGCACCACTCTCCCACATCGCCCGACTGCATGACCTCAATATCATCTCCTACGCCGACGACACCCAGCTGATCCTCTCCCTCACCAAGGACCCCCTCACAGCCAAAACTCATCTCCAGGAAGGAATGAAATTCCATTGCCGAATGGATGAAGAACAGCCATCTGAAGCTGAACTCGGACTAGACAGAGGTCCTCATCCTCAGCTCCACCCCCTCAGCCTGGGATGACTCCTAGTGGCCATCCACACTGGGAACAGCACCAACACCCACCGACCACGCACGCAACCCTGGGTTTATCCTCGGCTCAACACTCTCCATGACCAAGCAAGTCAGCGCCGTCTCGCCCTCCGGCTTCAACACCCTCTGCATGCTCCACAAGATCTACAGATGGATCTCCACCGAAACAAGAAGAACGGTCACCCAGGCCCTCGTCAGCAGCAGGCTGGACTACGGATACGCCCTCTACACAGGAGCCTTGGACAAACTACTGAAACGACTACAAAGCATACAGAACACCTCTGTTTGCCTGCTCCTTGACCTCCCGCGCCACAGCCACATCACACCACACCTGAGAGACCTGCACTGGCTTCCCACCAACAAGAGGATCACATTCAAGCTCCTCACCCATGCACACAAGGCACTCCACAACACCGGACCGGCATACCTCAACAGATGACTCACCTTCTACACCCCAAACCGACAGCTCCACTCCGCCACCCTCGCCACCGTCCCCCATATCCGAAGAGCATCCACCGGTGGCAGATAGTTCTCCCACCTCGCTTCCAACACCTGGAACACCCTCCCCATCCTCGTACGGCAGACGAAATACCTACTTACTTTCAGGAGGCGTCTCAAGACCTGGCTATTCGAGCAGTAACAGCCCCACCCCCAGCACCTTGAGACCCTCACAGGTGAGTAGTGCGCATTACAAATGGATTGATTGATTGATTGACTGTTATTTTCCCGACATAATTTGTAGGGCCCACGCAAATTATATAAATGGCCCTTAAAATATATAAAAAACAATTTTTACCTTCACAGTCCCTGTCCACCACCTTGTGACCACTGTACAGAGTTAATAGTGTTCCTACCCTCCCCTCTACTACTTTGTTTCCCCGTACTCCTTTGAAATGCGTCACAAAATGGCTAACAATAGTGAACCATTCCCAACCAATAAGGATCAAACTTGTACTCGAAACACTTTAGTCAATAAAATGTCCATGGTGTTCCGCAGAAGGGGCTGCTATCACTTCGAATTTTAATGCTTTACAGCCAATAAACATTAAGCTTGGGAAGGTGCTGCTTGGAACACGTTACCCAATGAGATGTCCATGCTACTCCGCGGAGGGGGAAGGAATCGCTGAAAAAACTTATACTTTCAATAGTTTACAGCCAATCAAAATTAAGCTTGGGAAGGTCCTCCTTGGAACACGTCAGCCAATCAGATGTCCCTCTTACTACGTGGAGGGAAAGGGAATGGCTGGCAACACTTCTACTGTCAATGGTTCGCAGCCAAAGAACATTAACCTCTGGAAGGTCCTCCTTGGAACATGTGAGCCAATCAGATGTACTTACTACTCCACGGAGGGGAAGGGAATGGCTGGCAATACTTCTACTTTCAATGGTTTGCAGCCAATGAACATTAAGCTTGTTGTTGGAACACCTCAGCCAATTAAACGTTAATTTTTTTCCGTGCACAGGGAGAGAACACGCCCTCCCACATAATATCAAATTTCCTCTAAGTGACACTATCCGTGATAAAAGTGAACACTGCATTATAAGTAAACATTACACCGCATTACATTAAAGGAAGGCTGCAATACGGCGCATTGTTGTTTTTGCCATATGATTTCCACAGCCTACTGAACATTGCTGCAATACAGCGCATCGTTGTTTTGCAGACTTGATTTCCATGGCCTACGTAACATTCACACTACCTGTGTGTTCACCCTAGACACTGCTTGTCGCAATACGGCGCATTGTTTTCCCGTCTGGCTTTCCAGAGCCTACGCAACATTGCCGCAAATACCGTGCACCCTTGTTCTGCGGAAGTGATTTCCACAGCCAACGCAACATTCAAACTCCCTGCCTCTGCACTGTACAGACTTCTTAAAGTAACTCCACAGTGTTCCTACTATACCCTCTTATACAATTGTTTTCTTTTTTTCTCCCTACTTCTTTCAACTGAGTCACAAAATGGCTTCCAACACTTCCTAATTTCAACCTTTCACAGCCAATGAGCCGCAAGCTCGTGCTGGTAACCCCTCAGCCAATTAGATGTCAGAATTATCAAATATCCATATCTGTAAAATGTGATATTTCTCAAAAACTACTGAACGAATTTACCCCTTGTAAACAAAAGTGTGCTTTCTGGACCAAGACCTTTCTCCCTGCCAAATTTGGCGTAATTCCGTTCTGCAGTTTGACCTGTAGCCTTGTCTAAAGTTTCCTATAGAAATTGATGGAGAAAACACATTTAGGGACCCCCTCTTTTTTCTCAGCACCCCTTGACCAATCACCCCCAAACTTTCAAGATAGCAGCTGATCACAAAAGAGAAACTTTTTGGAACATTTTGTAAAGATTCGTCAAACTACGCCAAAGTTATAAGCACATGAAAAAATGCTTTTCCTATGGAAACTTGGTCCTACTGGTGACCGCCAGTGGTAAAATATATATATATATATATATATATATATATATATATTTCTCTTTACAGCATTACCGGGAACGAGATCCTGGACTGTCACGGGCGGTCCGAGTCCGGTACCAGTGTACCAATATCTTTTCTCCAAACTACCTACAATGCAGAGATAAGGCTCGGACACCCGCTTTGACTTGCAAAATAAGTTTATTCTTCTGGCAAGTGGAAAACGGCGCGTTTCGCTTTTACGGCTTGCTCACGCTCACCATATATCTCGATTCGCCATCTTAAATACCATTTAACAAACAAGTGAAAACACCACTGTGCTCAATGTAAACATGGCGGACATTTTGACATGAAATCAAAACAATAGTAATATTCATTAAATCATCGCTTATGTGCCACATATTATCTTATTTCTGTTACTTAAAAGTTGTCATTTCAGATTCACTATATATCTGTGGCAGAGCCATTGCAAACCTACATATTACAGAAATTTCATATCACATTTGTGGCAACTATAGTAACCAAAGACATATCAACCTGGTTTAAACAAAATGGTATTAATGCGGAATGCGACATTGACAATATTAAAACACTGCAATTATACTTTGGCGGCATGTTTAGAATAGTTCCGTATCATGTGCTAAATCTGTACTTCAATCCTTTGCCTCCATTGGGCAAGTCATACCTGGAGTTGTATCTTGTGGCACGATTGGCTACAATTTCGAAGCTGCAGTTGCTAAGAAACCAGTATATATTGTGGGTTACAATTGCGATCTTTCCATAAATATCACGTCACTGTAGCCACCAATAGATTCAAATCCGAGTGGGCTCTCATTTACTCTATAAGCATATTAATACTATTTCTAACAATTTCGCCCCAGTGGGCATATAATTATATGTCAATGCCAATTTTTTGTGGTCTCACCCCAGTGGGCCTATTGCAGTCATTATTCCGCATTACCATAGTGTCCCAATAAATTAAATTTTTTCAATGTCCGTCAATGCCATAAGAAGATGTGCTCCATCCTGTAAAATTAATTAAAAATAGTTTAAAAGCAAGCAGATTACGGGATTATAGCAGCCAACAATATAATCATTTTATTCATGTAGATGTACTGCCAATTATTCGCTAACATTCAGCCCCTTAGGGGTTAAACAATCAAAATCGATGATGTATCGGGACTCAAGTTTTCTTAGGGATAATTCCCTATTACCATCTCTTATCTCCATGTCCACACAATCAATCCCAACCATCTGAATCAAGTTTTCGTCCTGCATCTGCATCTCCTGAAAATGTCTAGCAATCGGATATTGTTTGTTACAATTTCATATTGCGCGTAAATGTTCTAGTATCCGTTTCTTTGCCTCATGCTTAGTACTCCCACATACCACTTGTAGCAGGAGCAAATTAAGACATACACACTGTATACCGTGTTACAAGAGAGTCTTTTTCTAATAACAAATTCCCTCGAGGAGTTGGGTACCAACAGTTTTTTATATCCTTGCTGTTCCTACAGGCTTTACATTTGCATCAGCACCTAAATCCAACCCTGTTATCCTTATAATTGCTTTCAGTACTGGTCACATAATTGTGACTTAATTCAACACGCAGAGATCTACTTTTCCTGAAAGTAATTTAAGGATTCTATGTCAGGACGGAGGCGAGGATTATGCAGTCCTTTCTTCCCTTTATTATAATAGCAGATTCAAAGAAAAAACATAAAACATTCTTGAACTACAACTCCCATGAGCACATGGGGCACAGTGTCCATAGTAACCGCCAGCCAATGGTGATGGAGTCCTTGGTATAACTGGCTGTGACGTCCCTTCCGCTTCCTCTTTCTTCTCTGCTCGTCAGATAAGTCACTTTCATACCTTTCTGACTTGTGTGGTATTTTTTGGTTGTTTGAGATTCTTAAGCGATCTGACCTGAGCTTTTATGCTATGCTTCTTGATGTGTGCTTACTAGCGCTGTTGAGCTTCACTATCGTTCTGACTTGTGTGGTATTTTTTATTGATGAGTTTAGCTAGGCGATTGTCCTAGGCTTTTTTACTTTGTTCTATTGTTGAGATTAGTTAGGCGATCGTCATAGGCTTTATACTGTGTTTGAAGTGCGCTTATTAGCGCTGTCGAGCCGGCAGAGTGACGCGCGCCAGGCGCTGCTTGCGCCGTTCCTGCCGCTTCCATCGCGGACCGTGTGAGGCGCGCCCTCGCGCTTTCCCCGGCTCTGTGGGGCGCCGTAGTGTGCGGAGAAGCTGCGCTCGCGGTCTTCTTCCACCCTTGCGGCGTGCTGAGGCGGTCTTCCTTTCGCCTCACCAACCCTCGCCTGACACCCTCTGTGGTGATCTTTGACTGCGCGTTGCGCGCGACGCCATCTGGTGGCGGACGCAGGTACTGCACCTGCATTTTGAGCACATAGGCTGCAAGAGCATCGGCGAGGGGGCTGCCCTAGTGTATTTTAGGATAAGGGCGTTTGGTGCTCACACCCTCACAATTTACAGCCTCAGTGCAGGCTAAACCCCGTTCAGGAGACAAACAATGTATGCTTCTTCCAACCCTTGCCGCCGGCGGTGGGTCGCGCGTTTCACGGACCCTGTCACGGTGCTGACGCCCTGGCGGGATGGAGTGGACACTATTGACCATTGTTTCCCGGGGTGTCTGGTACCGCAGGGCATGTCGTTCGCGGACCTAGAGGCGCGCAGGGTGGGGGCAGGAGTCTGCTAAACGTCACGCGGGGCACCTGGGGGGGGAGTTGACCGCTTGCGGGACTCCTCCAGTAAGAGTGCGCGGACGCTAGCACATTTACCCTACCGGGAGGGGTTCTTCCCCGGAGAAGATGGCGACGAGGTCGCCCCGGAAACGGACCATGAGGATGGTTTCCCCTTGGAGGGAGAGGGTGTTATAGAGGAGGACTCCCCGGAGAATGTGGAGGTGCTTTTTCCGACGGCCTCTGGGGGGCCAGAGAGGGGGATAAGTTTACCACCCTCGTGTGTAGGAATGGATCCTGGATCCTAAGCTGGCGACGTATGTCGCGGGTAACGTTCGCCAACCTCTGGGCCGGGAGGTTTAGACACGCCTGCGGGGCGCATGCCCTCGCCCAAAATGGGGGACAGATTGGCTGCCACCCCGGATGTGACCAGCAGGGCGAGATGTTCTGCGCATTCTTGCGGAGTTCCTTGCGGCTCCTGAGAAGGGCATAGTTCGCTTTTGGCTTGACTGTCAGTATGAGCTCCGGGACGCGGCGGGCCCCGGGACTCAGATCATCCAGTTGGCCGTGGGGGCCAGGGAACCGGGGACGTCGATGTCCACGGAGGTCGTGGCAGGCTGGGCAGCGCGAGCCCTGTGCTTCTTGGGTACGGCGAACTGTGCATTGGCGGAGGCGCAGAGGAGGTCTCTCCTCATTACAATAGATTCTAGGCTTGGGGACCGGGCCTACTCAACTGTAGGGCCTTTTGCAGGAGGCAAGGTGTCTGGCGAACCTTTTTAATGGAATTGGACAAGCCCGTCCTCACTTTCTCCGCTCTGGCCAGAGCACGGACATCAGCTACAACGATATCCTCGGATGGGTTTCTGCTGGGACCGTAAGAGGCCCTAATGCTAACAGTACCAGCAGGGTCGTACAACGTAGGGCCTTACGTGGCGGAGCCGACGCACCAGGAGGTTCCCCCCCCTGTTTTTCCTCCGGACACCCTGGGAGGGGGGGGGGGGAGGCCTCCAAGCAGCCCGGGTTTCCGGACAGAGTTCTACGGTTCACCCCGACGGGGTGCAATCCCTCGCCCTCTAGTTTCCCTCCGAGGGCGGGGTTTCTGCTCCACAACGAAACTACATTTTGGTCCGGAAGGACAAAGGAATTCGCCCGGTTCTGACCCTGCTGCACTTCGTCAAATGGCCGGTCTACCGCCACTTCAAGGGAGGGGATTCATTTCCCCGAGCGGTACCTTCCCCGGAGGGGGGAGTGGAGGATACGTCTGGACCTGACAGACGCCTACCGCTCAATCCTCTTCCTCCCGCCTCATCTGCGTTTTTCGCTCCCCTTCGGCCTCCCCTCGGCCCCTTTGTGCTTTACCAAGCTCCTGTGTTCAGTGGTGTGGACACTGCGCGAGTGGGGCGTACAATGGATTGTACATTTCACCGATATACTACTTCTCGATCATTTGCGGAACCGATTGCGCTGCACCTTGTCTATTTCTCGCCCCAGGAGCTGGGTGGGTAGTGACTTCCCTGAAGTCGGTCCTAATTTCGATGAGACAATTCTCTTTCTGGGGTTCCACATGGCATCGGGATCAGCCTCCCTCCTCATAGGGGCGCGGTCTCGCGGGAGCCCTCCCAGGTCCTACGGGAGGACGGAACCTCCCTTCGACGGCTAGCTAGACTCAGTAGCCTCCTTCCAGGCTCTTTTCAGTAGCAAGATAGATGGCTCACTGGCAGTTCAGGGGACTGTGAGTGCTCTTTCGCTGTGGCGATACAACGATGGGGGCCGCTGGTCGGAGGAGGAATTCCAGCTTCACGTCTACTACTGGACGCTTCCAGCTTCTCATCACTCGCTTTGAATCCCTACCGGGTTTCCGCGCAAGGACGTCCGCCTCAGAAGCAGATATAGGGCTGCTTCTTGCCGCGCATAGACTGGGTGTCAGAGGGACTGTACATCCATCGCCAGGGCGAGCCTCGGCCTCGGGCCTTGGCGGACCTGACATAGGACTTCGGACACTATTGTTCGAAGAGGCGGATTTTGGTCGGCGGAGTATATTCCGGGCACTCGGAATTCGATTGCGGATTGGCATTCCCAGAACTTCCGCGACTTCAACACCTGGCGACTGCTCGGGCAGTATTCCAGGCCTTGATGGACTGGCGGTCGCCGTGCCCGGCGGACTTTCACGTCCCGCCTCAACCGTTGGCTCCCGAGGCTTGTGCATTGGAGGCCGGATCCGGAGGCAGCAGCAGTTCATGCGTTCTGCATGACGGTTCTCCGGTCGGGACTTCTGCGTCCCCCCTTTTCTCATGGTCTCTCGAGGGGCGGCTCCAGTTCGCCGACAACAAGCGTCCCGGATCCTAGTGATCCTTTTTCTGGCGGGCCCTGGCCCGGTTCCCTCTATTTGGAACTGTCGCGAGTCTGCCCGATTCCGCTGCCCTGTTCCCTCTATTGCTACCGGGCTCTTCTGGAAGAGCCTCTCCCGTGGGTGCTTCCGATGTTCTTGCACCTCCTGACTTGGTGGTTTTCGGGGGACGTTCGGAAGGCGGACGCCTTTCGACGGAGACTGTGGACCTCGTCGATAGAGCCTGGGCTCCGGGTCCTGTCAAGAGGTGCCGCTAATCTTAGCAACGGTGGCGTAATTGGGGTCGGGGTAGGCACGCAGGTCCTGTGGGGCAGGCGTTAGCCACTTCCTGTTTTCTGGCCGTATGGGCCTTCTCTGGACTAGCCTACCGGCCTACTAAGTTGGTCAGGTCCGCCATGTCGGTGGGACATGCCCACATCGACGGTAACACGGCGGGGAGCACCCTTGGGTATGCACACTTACGTGGGGTCCAGACCCTCTAAGCCCGGACCCAGGTACGAGTCCCTTTGGGGCGTCAATTCCGTACTACGGTTCCTTGCTACTGGCGGGATGATCAAGACCTTACCAGGAAGGAGCCGGCGATCTAACCGGCGATCCTGCTGTGTCTGGCTTCGTGTGCACGCTTCTCGGATGTGAGGGCACTGGTTGCTATGGCACGTATTCTCACCTTAGGTGGATTCACCGACGCAGGCTGTGTGTGGGGCGTTGCCTCAGGCGTCTGTGGATATGACGGCGGAATGTCGCCCCGGGAGAGAGTCAGCTCCTTATTGCTCTGCGGAACCCTTTAGGGCCGTCTCGGCTCCATCCATCGCCAGGTGGGTCTGTTGGACCAGGACGGAGGCTGGGGCGGATGTCACCAGGTTCGATGTTCACTCCGTGACTGGAGCAGGCCTCCATGACCGTGCAGGTGGGCGGCCGTTGGGAGGATATTATGTCTATGGCGGACTAGTCCTCCGAGTCCACACTCCAGTACTTTACTTAAGCCCGTCTGGTGCGGCGGAACTGGTGGCGGATAAGCTTTAAACCTGCATAATCCTCGCCTCCGTCCTGACATAGAATGAAAAATTTCCTAGCTTACGTAACGGAAAGTTTCGATTCTATTAAGGACTAGGAGGCGAGGATTATCCCTCCCGAGACTCCTGGTCTCGACCCACCCGTGATCCTCGTATTTCGGTAAGTAGTGCCTTAATGTTTACTTTAATGTATTATAAAGTAGTAACTCAACGTTACTTTAATATGCTATGTAAGTAGTGCCTTAATGTTTACTTTAATGTATTATAAAGTAGTAACTCAACGTTACTTTGATATGCTATGTAAGTAGTGCCTTAATGTTTACTTTAATGTGTTATAAAGTAGTAACTCTACGTTACTTTAATGTGTTGTGCTGCTGTCTGAGCTACGTTGGCATACAGTTACTGTTTGTTCAAATGGATTGGGTTCTCCCCGACCTGGTTTTCCATGGGGGAGGATGGATTCTTGGATGGGCGGTAGACTGCCTTTATATGCTTTCTTCCACGGAAGAAGAACAGGATAACGGTTGTCTTGTGTTGATTTAGGACAAGAACAGTCGGATTGATGAACGTTCCCGGGAGTTTTCCTCACAGAGAAGAAGAGGAAGCGGAAGGGACGTCACAGCCAGTTATACCAAGGACTCCATCACCATTGGCTGGCGGTTACTATGGACACTGTGCCCCATGTGCTCATGGGAGTTGTAGTTCCAGAATGTTTTATGTTTTTTCTTTGAATCTGCTATTATAATAAAGGGAAGAAAGGACTGCATAATCCTCGCCTCCTAGTCCTTAATAGAATCGAAACTTTCCGTTACGTAAGCTAGGAAATTTTTCATTTTCACTCAACTCTTTCTTCAGATGGTAATCTGTTAAAAGAACATGTCAGTGCTTTTTAAACGTATGCGTGGGTCACACTGATGTTATTACTACACTCCAAGATGGCCGCGAGATTAGGGCCATGAGTCCTTTGTTTATTTTGAGCACTTTCTCACGTGAAACTTTATTTATTTTTTGGAATGTTGACATTGTAATTACCCGTGACCAAGGCGAAGGTGTCGCTGAAACGCGTTGGGTTTTTCCATGTTTATTTTTCATGATGCTGCAACTAAAAGAATAAATACGTTTTTGAGATGCACGCACAAGACTGGGATTGAGTAACTTTTGTTGCTGTCAAGGAGAGTGCATAGCGTAGCTGTTGTGGCTACACGCTGTGAACCTGAATATATATATATATATATATATATATATATATATATATATATATATATATATATATATATATATATATATATATATATATATATATATATATATATATATATTTTATATATATATAAAAAGTGGAATCGTCCTTCAGATGCACTCAAGCTCTGTAAAGTGGACGTGGTGAACCCAATGGATGGTACATATATTTTAATAAATGCCCGACACCACCGCCATGATGCATTTCAGCTACGTGGGGCCTTGATCGCATATCCTTCTATCAATTCTAATATAAGGATGGTTACCTTTAACTATAGTTACTCCAACAAATCTTCAAATCTTGATGCGTGCAATATGAATTCTGCTTGGGACTTCTCTGAACTAAAGTATACAACATGAGTCAATATTTACAGTAGCCATTTTTATGTATATGCTGATGATACACAGATTGTACTTGGAGCGTCGAATTCTAAGAACCATTTTGCATGCAGAGATTAAGGCCGCCTTCCTAACCAATTGCTTAAATGTAATTTGATGATGAATGTTCACACATTTTTATAAAACTTAATTCATCATAAAAAAGGTTCTGCTTACTCCTACCACTCCTTATATTCCTCGTACTACAATTTGGAATGAGACCATCCTTTTCAAAACTGTTCACAACCTGCCTTCCTTCCTAAGGGCATTTAAATAAAATTACACGATTTGTCCCACACAACACTTTCTACACTGGCTTACTACTCGTTTGCGAATAGCTTTCAAAGCTCTCACTATTGTCCAAAAAATTGTTAATTCACTATTGTCCAAAAACGTTTCACTTCACACTCCCCCAATTTCGGACAACTCAGTTTCACCTCTATGAACCAAACAAATCTTAAAATGTTATCTTAGGAGATGGAGTCTTTTTTTTCTCAGCAGTGAAAACTATGGAACTCCCTTCACACTAATATTCGGCTTAAGCCTCTTTATCAGATTCAAATTGGTGTTTTGCAAAGAAACTCTGTGTTTTATGAATACGTATAACATAAAATAATCCTCTTGGGACAGACCAGGCACTCCAGCTAACCTCCACTCCACACATCATATGGCGAGACCCTGTACACAGAGTCCACTGCTCGTGCACAAAGAAAGTGAGCAAATGGTTGGGTGAGAAGGAGGTTCACAGAGGGCAAGGTGCAGCCCGTGCACACTGTGCACAGCCACAAGCCATGTGCAGTAAGGGTTGGATGCAAGGTGGGCAGGGCACACACTGTGTTGAGAGTATAGTTGGGTGGACACATGGCCTTGGTCCAGAAAGGGCCCTCTGTCCATCTCCAGTGCCAACATCTGATGTATGTGCAAATTGGGAATTAAGTGGAGTATAGGTTGGAAAAAGACTAGGCCCTACAGCCAAAACCTGCTATGGTCTTGGGCTATGTACCATGGAGATTGGGCATACAGAAGGTTGAATGAAGGGCCCAAACACAAGCCAAGGCATCAACGCATGGCCAAATACCCAGTATAGCAGACATTGTGCCCAGCATGAGGTGGACACGAGGCTGACTGAAGACCTGCCTCTGTTGCCAACTCATACTATTAATTGTCGTTATGGGAGCTTGATGCAGGTTTGGGCCACCCATGAGTCACACCATGTGGCAGAATCCCACTGTGCATGGCAAAAGGCCATGCACCTTGGGAATTGGACCGATGGGCAGCTGTGTTCTGTGTGTGAATACGTCAATCAATCAATCAATCAATCATAGGATTTGTATAGCGCGCTACTCACCCGGAGAGGTCTCAAGGCGCTGCGGGGGGGGGGGGGGGGGGGGTCTGCTACTGCTCGAAGAGCCAGGTCTTGAGTTGCTTCCTGAAGGAAAGGTGGTCTTGGGTCAGCCGGAGGTGGATTGGGAGGGAGTTCCATGTCTTGGCTGCCAGGTAGGAGAAGGATCTTCCTCCGGTGGTGGCTCTGCGGATGCGTGGAACGGCGGCGAGGGCGAGGCTGGTGGATCGTAGCTGGCGGGTGGGAGTGTAGAAGGTCAGGCGGTTGTTGAGGTACCTGGGGCCCAGGTCGTGGAGGGCCTTGTGTGCGTGGGTGAGGAGTCTGAACGTGATCCTCTTGCTGACGGAGAGCCAGTGCAGGTCTCTCAGGTGTCCGGAGATGTGGCTGTGTCGGGGGATGTCCAGGATGAGACGTGCGGAGGCGTTCTGGATGCGTTGGAGTCTTTTCTGAAGTTTGGCTGTGGTTCCGGCATAGAGGGTGTTTCCGTAGTCCAGTCGACTGGTGACGAGTGCCTGGGTGACCGTCTTCCTGGTTTCGGTGGGGATGCATCGGAAGATCTTTCGGAGCATACGCAGGGTGTTGAGGCACGACGACGAGACGGCGTTGACTTCTCTGGTCATCGTGAGGGAAGAGTCCAGGATGAAGCCCAGGTTGCGTGCGTGGTCCGTTGGCTTGGGAGCGGTGCCCAGGGCAGGGGGCCACCAGGAGTCGTCCCAGGTGGAGGGCGATGATCCCAGGATGAGGACTTCCGTCTTTTCTGAGTTCAGTTTCAGGCGGCTGTTCTTCATCCGTTCGGTGACGTCTTTCATCCCTTCGTGTAGGCTGGTTCTGGCGGTGGCGGGGTCGTTTGTGAGGGAGAGGATCAGCTGGGTGTCGTCGGCGTAGGAGATGATGTTGAGGTTGTGTTGGCGTGCGATGGCTGCGAGGGGGCTCATGTAGACATTGAAGAGGGTGGGGTTGAGTGATGATCCTTGTGGTACGCCGCAGATGACTTTGGTGGCCTCGGATCTGACTGGGGGAGGCGGACTCTCTGGGTTCTTCCGGAGAGGAACGAGATGATCCACTCCAGTGCCTTCTCTTGGATTCCGATGTTGCTGAGGCGCTGTACTAGGGTGCGGTGGCAGACAGTGTCAAACGCTGCGGAGAGGTCAAGGAGGATGAGGGCCGCAGTTTCCCCGTTGTCGAGCAGGGATCTGATGTCGTCTGTGGCTGCGATGAGGGCGGTCTCGGTGCTGTGGTTGGCTCAGAAGCCAGACTGCGAGTGGTCGAGGCATCCGTTTGTCTCGAGGAAGGTGGCAAGCTGTCTGTTGACGGTCTTCTCGATGACTTTCGCAGGAAAAGGGAGGAGCGAGATGGGACGGTAGTTCTTGAGGTCGGTGGGGTCCGCGGTTGGTTTCTTCAGGAGGGCGCTGAGCTTGGCGTGCTTCCAGCTCTCCGGGAAGGTGGCGGTGTTGAAGGAGGTGTTGATGATGTCCCGGAGTTGGGGTGCGATGATGGAGTCGGCTTTGTTGAAGACGTGGTGGGGGCAGGGGTCGCTTGGTGATCCGGAGTGGATGGTGTTCATCACGCAGGTGGTGTCTTCGGTGCTGACCGGTGTCCAGGCGCGGAGGGTGGTGGTGGGGGGCGTTGGCTCGGTGGTTGGGTGTGTGGTCTGTGCGCGGAAGCTGTTGTGTATGTTGGGGATCTTGCTGTGAAAGAATGAGGCGAGTGAGTCGCAGAGGTCCTGCGAGGGAGTGATGTCGTTGTTTCCGGCGCTGGGGTTGGAGAGCTCTTTGACGATGCTGAAGAGTTCCTTGCTGTTGTGGGCGTTGTTGTCCAGTCGTTCCTTGAATGCTGTCTTCTTGGTGGTGCGGATCAGCTGGTGGTGTTTGCGGGTGGCGTGCTTGAGGGCAGTCATGTTGTCTGTGGTCTGGTTGTTGCTCCAGGCTTTCTCGAGGGTACGGCAGTTTTTCTTGGAGTTCTTGAGTTCGTCGATGAACCAGGAGGCTTTCTTGCTGCCGGGTCTCCTGCGAGGGGTCTTCAGTGGTGCGAGGTTGTCTGCGCAGTTGGTGATCCACTGTGTGAGGTTGCTGGCTGCTTCGTTGGGGTCCGTTGTGCTGGCGGGAGGGTTCTGGCTGAGGGAGGTGGTGAGCTGGTCGGCGGTGATCTTGTTCCAGCTCTGGCGAGGAACCTGTTGCGGGTGGTGGTGGGTCGTGGTTCTTCTGAAGCTGAAGTGGACGCAGCTGTGGTCCGTCCAATGAAGTCCGGTGGAGTGGCTGAAGGAGATGTGCTTGCTGGAGGTGAAGACGGGGTCAAGCGTGTGGCCGGCGTAGTGGGTGGGGGTGTTCACCAGTTGCTTGAGTCCGAGGTTGGCGAGGTTGTCCAGCAGGGTGGTGGTGTTGGTGTTGTTGTTCTCCAGGTGGAAGTTGAAGTCCCCTAGGAGGATGTAGTCAGCGGAGGGGAGGGCGTGCGGGCTGATGAAGTCTGTGATGTCTTCGCCGAATTGTGTGCGTGGTCCCGGGGGTCTGTAGATGAGGGTGCCTCTGAGGGTCGTCTTGGGGTCGGTGTGTATCTGGAAGTGGAGGTGTTCGGCGGCGGTGAGGGTGTCGTCGGAGTTGATCGTGATGCGGATGGTGTTCTTGTGTACGATGGCGATGCCCCCTCCTGTCTGGTTGACGCGGTCCCTCCTGGTGATCTTGTACCCGTCCGGGATGGCGATGGCGATGTCGGGGGCTGAGGAGGCGTTCATCCAGGTTTCCGTGAGGAAGGCGACGTCTGGTGAAGTTGTGTCGAGGAGGTTCCAGAGTTCCACGGCATGTCTGTGGACGGAGCGGGTGTTGAGCAAGATGCGCTTGAGGTGGTTGTTGCTGGTGCTCGGCTGGGCGGGTGCAGTGCACGTTCGGAGGCAGGTGAATCGGCAAGCTTTGCAGGTGAAGGGTCCGTGGGTACATTTCGGGGTGGCTCGGTAGCAGGCGGGGTTCCGTCCGGCATTGAGTGCGTTGAGGGTGGCGGCGTCGTAGGTCCGTCGGGTGGTCTTGCATCGGCGGGGGCCAGGGGTCCTGGCACTGGGCGCGGTCCAGGCACAGACGGGCTTGCCTTTGGCGCGCCTTCGGCGCACAAACGGCGCGCCCACTGCGCGTACGCCTGGGCGTCATAAGTAAGGAGCCGGGAGGGAGGAGCAGCTGGGTGGTGGGGCGGCGAATGGGCTGGAGGGGGGCGGGGCCGCAGGGAGGCAGCGGCGGGAAAAGTAGTCGGAGGGCGGCTCAGCGGCGGCTGGGGTGTCCGGCGTCTGGAAGCGACAAAAAGCGAGGCGAAAGCGAGGCAGGAAGCAGCGGTGCGTGGGGGCGACCTCGCCTGGTTACAGGCTCAGCGGTCGCTCCCTGCACCACTACGCGGTCCCCTTAAGTAAGGAGCCGGGAGGGAGGAGCAGCTGGGTGGCGGGAGCGGGGCGGCGAATGGGCCGGAGGGGGGCGGGGCCGCAGGGAGGCAGCGGCGGGAAAAGTAGTCGGAGGGCGGCTCAGCGGCGGCTGGGGCGTCCGGCGTCTGGAAGCGGCAAAAAGCAAGGCAAAAGCGAGGCAGGAAGCAGCGGTGCATGGGGGCGACCTCGCCTGGTTACAGGCTCAGCGGTCGCTCCAGCCAGACCGTAGGCCATTCCTAGCTGTGCACAGCTAAAGGCCCACATAGTAGGGAGTGGCCACCACACAGGTTGGATGTAGGTCCTGGGTGCAGGTACTTGCTAAGAATAATAGTTAAGCAAGAAATTGGTTCTGTTGGGTAAGACAAATTATTTGAACTATGCTCCTTAATGCAAATGAAAATCTGCTCTCTGATACAAGGACTAGTGTTACATGAGAAATCAATGCTCAAAACACAAACAAACAAAGTCATAGGGTCAAAGGATTGTATTATACACATTAATACATGGTTGCTTATATACACATCCGATTTACTTCATTCATGGTACAAAACAAGACTGTCATATAGATTGGTGACTGTGTGAAAAAGTGCTCAGTGAACGTGATAGTATATACAGTGTGAGGACAAAAATCTATACAGGTGTATATACAAATACAGTTCAAGTGTGGTCGGAAGATGGTTTGGTCTCAACCAGAGATTCCTATTGTTTCTGTGGGAATCCTGGTGATTCTGAACTTCACTCGATGATCTGACTGAGCCGCCAAGAGCAATTCAGAGCCTCCGCCGCTGCTTCTATGTGATAGATGCGACAAGCCATTGAGCCATATAGGATCAACCGGAGGAATCCCCACGTTGTCCTTAAAACTGTCCTTTTCCCCTTGTCTTGAGAAAGACCCGCCGTGACCACCTACAGGGGCACAACAGGGTCGAAACGTCGACGAATTCCTAGGTTCAGAATCACCAGGAATTCCATTCAATACCATGAATGAAGTTAATCGGATGTGTATATAAGCAACCATGTATTAATGTGTATAATACAATCCTTTGACCCTATGACTTTGTTTGTTTGTGTTTTGAGCATTGATTTTTCATGTAACACTAGTCCTTGTATCAGAGAGCAGATTTTCATTTGCATTAAGGAGCATAGTTCAAATAATTTGTCTTACCCAACAGAACCAATTTCTTGCTTAACTATTGAATACCCAGGTTCTGAGGGACACCGGGTCACCCCTTTTTGTAAATCCTTGCTAAGAATAAGCCATGTGAGTAACTCCCATTGCACAGCTGGGCCTGGTCCCACAGTAGATAGGGAATATTGGAATAGTACAACATGGGAGTTTGATGTCAAATTTCATACAAAATCAATAAAATGGCAAGTTATGGTTAGCTGACCAAACCATACCGCAATCCCAATGTACTGCTCAAAACCTCACATATGATGTCACAGATGATATCATAAATTACATAATCAATAAAATCACTAGACACATCACAAATCATCTTACCATTTACTTCAGTAAAGACATCATTACGAATGAAAAATATTTTGGGTACTGGTGTGTGGTTCTATGATCTTACTTTTTTTATTTTTTAGAGTTTTGTATAGCGGAAACTAGACCGAAAGATATCTGAGCGCTTTACATGAGCACCAGTTTAGTTACAGATGGACACATTCATTTTTTGTTAGGCACAGGGAGATTAAGTGATATGCCCAGAATCACAGGATGTTGAGCGTCTTTGACGAGACTTGAACTCGGTTCCCCAGCTTCGAGGTCGATCGCTCAAGCTGTAAGGCTACACCCTTTATCGCTCATCTCACCTTGAGCCAAGTACTGAACGAATCCGCAATGTGTACACAACACACTGTACATTGCCTTTGAACCAATGAGAATTTTTGCACATCATCTTCTGTGCATGAGGTTGAGAAATCGTTCATTCAATATTAAGAACCCTCCCTCCCTAATTTCATTCTGACAACCAATAAACACGACCACCAGGTCTCAAAGCACTATAAACTTCTACAACCAAATTCCTCTACTCTATACCATCTCATTCTTGACGAATGGGATCCTAATACTTCACTCTCCCAAAAACAATGGAAACTGATCTGGTCTCCCACAAAATTACACCTGCTCTCTCTCAAACCAAATACTGTCTCCTTCATAGAACATTCTGGACTCCACCTCGCCTCCATAAGGCTGGCCTGATGGATGAACCACAGTGTTTGGGACTGTAACAATGACCCTTGAGAGTTACCACACTTACTCCTTAATTGCAAAGCGGTCAACCCATTCTAGGACAGGGTGTTTGAATTCCTGTCTCTGCTATTTGGCTTTCAGATCAAACGTGACTTCCAATCAATTATTAGGTGCGTCTTAGTCCCTTGCATACAATCCCAATAAGATGCACTCCTACTGGACATCCTACTCACAGCAGCGTGCAAATTCATCCTCTCCAACTGGTAGGATACTGCGTCCACTTCCTTTAAATCACGGATGAACTGGATCACACATATAAGGGGAGACGACAACATTGCATTCTAACACAGAACTGCGTTTTAATAGTACGTTTAGGAGTGCTGAGGCTCCACAGATGGGGCGGAAAACTCTGCACATGAAAAGATAGGATAGGCTTATCATGTTATGTGGGGAGTTCTCTGTCATGTCTGGGGAGTTACTGCACTCGTAAGCTTTCTATTAACATGCAGGTTTGTGAATACTGAAAAAAGGCCCTCAATATTTTCCCCATGTTACAAGCTTTGACTGTTTTTGTAATCAGGAAACATTTTTCAAACTTGAAAACTTTAAATGTCAACAAGTGGGAATGTTAGACCTCAATTATAGGGAGTCTTAAATTACTCGAAACAACATTTATCTCAAATTACTTTACATGGGGGAGCATGGCTTGACACCAACAGAAGATGGCTGCTTGCTGAGAGAGCTCAGACGGAGTGTCGGCTTTTCCTGCGGACCCTCGCCTTTTAGTCACACAACAATGGAGTCCTACTTGATATGAAGGACTCCGGAAACCTTTTCTGCCTTTTTCCGCTACGGTGATCATTTCCTTTTTATTGAATACAGCTGGCACGTTTCACCTCACGGGGCCCGCGCCCGCCATTTTGTTCTTCACTACAACAGTTGAATGTGTTCTACTTTACAACGGCTGCTTGTTATCATGGAAAGAATGAATAGAAATGCTTAAAAAATATCTTACCTTTTGACAAAAATATCCTGTATTGAGCTTATTAATCTTCTGTGCAAAGTCAGGAAATAAAACAATGAATTACTCTAAGGTAACTCTCCAGTCATCCCAGAGAATTTTTTGATAAAATGTGTGCAATGCTGGAATGAAGACAGTGTAAACATCCTACATTTAAAAAAGTTTCAGTTTAACAGACAGAGGGAAATATAATTGGTTGTTTTGAAGGTACCAACTTGCTGTTGTCTGCACTTTTCCCCCTTCACAGGATTTGCACGCGCCATTTTAACCATTATGGTCTTATATTGCACTACAGAAAAGTAGGAATGGAGTGCAAGTGATTTTTGATTTCTAACCGTACAAACTGTGTCTCACTGATCCCGACATCCTTAATTTCAAGGAAACCTTTTCTGATACTTCAATAACCACTATTGCATTTTCTACGCTCTTTTGTGGCTTTATATTGAGACTGCGCTTTTACGTCATATTTCGTTCTTCCCCTGTTGTGGTGCTTTTCCTATTATCAAAGACTTGCCGAGAATTTTATGTGGAGACCGAAATCCAGACGTCGTGTTGCTGGCTCTTCCTTACCTTTATCATCATTAGCGGATGACAACCCTTATTCTACACTTTCAGAAGATATGGAAAGTTCTGAATGCAATACAACACTCTCCCATATGGGAACCTTGGCAAAATCATCTAATATTCCACTTTCCACTAGCAAACTTACTCCTAAAATGATCGCTTCATCTACATTATCTTGTCGTAAACTTGTCAGAAAAGATCCTCCTTCACCTGTTGCGTCTCCTCCACCAAATACTATGGATGTGCTTCTTGAAGAAGTACGTGCTCTTCGACCCTACATGGAGGAAACAAATAAACTTCTTTAAGCCTTAGATGACAAGTGGTCTACTATGGAAAATAGGGTTATGCAGATTGAACTGCGAGTGGATTCTGATCAAGTGGGGGTGAACCAAGTCCCTTCAATGAAATCTGAAATGTCATTACTCAAAAAGCAAATGGAAATCTTGAAGACTGCAATAGACGTAATAACTTGCTCATACATGGTTTGGCGGAAGGCTTGGAATGCTCAGATCCTATTTCATTCTTTAAATCATTCCTTCACAAGTTCTTGGTATTTCCAGTAACCCTGTCTTGGACATTCAAATAGCGCATTGCTTGGGTATCAGTCCAACATATGGCGACCTTATCAGCCAAACCTAGAGGAGTCATCATAATCTTCTTGGAATACACAGACTTATTGAAAAATTTGCAAGCAGCCAAGCACAACGGTCATATCTTGTGGCAAGGCTCCACTCTTTTCTTTGCTCAGGGTTACGCAAAAAAAACAGCAGATCAAAGAAAGAAATTCTTGGATATGAGACCAGCACTTCATATTATCATTGCCAGATTTGGTCTCTTCCATCCTTGTCTTTTCAAGGTCACATATAAAAATAGAACTACGAACTATGAAGATCCTGCTTTACTTAAATGGTTCTTGGAGCAATGCAGAGAAGAACATATGGATGAATCTAGATTCACTACTGCTTACATTTTGTGATGTCAACTGTTCAATATTCTCTATCTCCTAAAGATTGTTGTCTCATTCTTATTTAGTTCTAAGTTTTTCTGGTTTCCCTATGTTAGACTTATCTTTCATGTTTTTCTCAATTGATAGGCGTGGATTTTGTTTCTTACATGATTTCTGTTACCCTCGGTCTGCTTTGGATGATGCCCTCCCTCCCTGGTCTGCCCTGAGTTGTCCAGTTAGCTGTGCTGTCTTCCTTAAGTGGCCTCATCACCCTTGTCTTGTTCATGTTTTTTGTAGATGGTTATTATGTTTTAAAAATTTACGGCTCATGTTTCTTCCTTATTGTACTTGTTTTTCTCTGTTTGTTTCGATTTTCTTATTTCTTTCCAGATACTCTTCCCTCTTTACTAGAGCTTTTTCCCTTTTCCTGTTCTTTCTTTACTATCTAATTTTCATTTCCACTTCAAATCTTATTTGTTATTTTTTCCCTTTCCATAACTACTTATTTCTTTTTCTATACTATTCATTTTGCTGGTATGTTTCTACAAATACTATTAGTTAAATACTATTAGTTACATATTACTGTCAGTTTTTAGCTGTTATATTTACGGTTATATAATGCTTATATCATTTCGACTGCTATAAATGGCTCGCAAAGTTGTTTCAGGAATGTTAAGGGTTTGGGGTCTCCTATAAAAAGTCAAAGGGTATTGACACATCTATCTAATTTAAAATGTGATATATCCTTATTACAAAAAATTCATGTTTTAGGTAGGGAAATTCCTAAACCTAAAAGACAATGGGTTGGTCACGTTTTTGCCTCTCCAGGTAAGGTAAATCGTAAGGGCTTAGTCATTTTATGTCATAAACGCCTTGACTTACAGTTTCTCTCTCAGGATTGAGATGATATGGGTAGAAAGAATTCTGTTTCATTGTTACTTAACAATATCCACATGACTCTTTTTAATTTTTATGCACCTACTGCCCCGGACGTCACCTTTTGGCCTACAACACTATCTAAATTGATGTCCTTTCAAGTTTCAAGATGAATACCTATTAGTCAGTGGAGATTGTAATATGGTTATGGATCCTATCGTTGACCGTAAATCTAAATCTAAATTCATTTCTTCTCCTATGCATTTTCCGTTTACATCCACTATTCAACAACGGTCACTAGAGGATGCTTGGCGATTATGCAACCCTACACTCTTAGAATACACATTATTCCCCCATGCACTTTTCCCAATCTCGTATAGACTATCTGTTTATTTCAAAACCACTCGCACAACATATCACTCATTCTGATATTGGCTCTATATTAATTTCTGATCATGCCCCTGTTACTTTAGACTTGGAACTTTTTCCACCTACTCAGGGTACAAGACCATGGAGATTCAATAATTCTCTCTTGTTAGACTCCAACTTTACCCAGCAATTTGAAGTTGTTGCCACTGCTTTCTTTTCTGAAAATTAAACTCTATCCATGTCTCCACAAATTATCTGGGATGCTTTTATCGCACCCTCCAGAGACTTTATTATTTCTTTTGAATCTCATTGAAAGGAATCCTCCTTGCTTAATTTGCAATCACTTATGGCATGCATTAAACAATCAGAACACTCTTTTTTCCACACAAATTCTCAATCTTGTTTAGATGAACTTACAGATTTGAATTCATGCTATTTCATTGTTATTCAAATCCTTAGTCAAATTTTGTGGAGGTCAAAATAAGGCGGGAAAACTCTTAGCTAACTATCTCAAAATTAAAAAAGAGTGCACTAGGATTGACTCTATTCTCACTTCTACTAATCACATGGTTCATAAAAATTAAGATATCCTATCAGAATTCACTCCATTTTTTCAATCTCTTTACACTCCTGAATCCTCTGTTCTTCAAGATGATATACTTCAGTACTTATCTAATGTTAACCCACCTCCTTCCTCTAATCTAGATTTATCAGTATTAGATACGGCTATTCAAGATCTCTATATTCTTACTGCTATTCGTACTATTAAACGTGGTAAAGCCCTAGGACCTAATGGTTTCACGATTTAATTTTATTCTCACTTCTTTCAAATTCTCATTCCTAAACTTTATCAATTGTTTCTTTCGTTATTTCTTCAAAATCCAGTGGCTCTTTTCAAGAGGCTCTGATATGCCTTCTTCCCAAGAATGGTAAGGATTATACTTTGTGTAAATATTAAAGACCTATTTCTTTAATTAACTTAGACTACAAGATTTTAGCAAAAATTCTAGCTCTTCGTTTAGAATCCTTTTTACCTATACTAATTGGGTGGGAACAATGTGGTTTTAATAAAGTTAGGCATCTTTTGGATAACACTAGACTATTCTTTAATGTCCTTACCAAGGCCAAATCCTGTAAAGATTATTTAACAGCTATCTCTTTAGATGCGGAGAACGCATTTGATTGGGTTGGATGTCCTTTTATTTTCCTACGTTATCCTTTTCTAGTTTTGGTCATAAATGTATAAATTATATCTCCTTATTATTCTCCTCTCCTCTTTCCTCCATCTTATCAAATGGTCTTATCACGCCATCTTTTTCTTTATATTGGGGAGTAAGACAAGGATGTCCTCTTTCTCCTCTTCTCTTTATACTTGCTCTTGAACCCTTCTTGATAATAATTTGTTTGAACTCTCAGATGGCAAGCTTTCAATACGGCACCAACCAATTAAAACGCTCCGTTTATTCTGATGATATTTTGCTCTTTTTATATCTACCACAGACTTCTTTATCTCATATGAAATATTTTTATTTGGATCTGTGTCTGGATACAAACTAAACCTTGACAAATGTGAGATTCTCCCACTGAATAAATTATGTTTTTCCGTAGATTATATTTTTTTCTCCTTTTCTTTGGGCCCCGGATAAAATCAAATATTTAGTTTGTGGTTCAAATCCTCTATTAAAGATTCCATGTTAGTAAAGTTGAGAGAATTACAGACACTCCTAAGAACTACTATATCCAGATGGAATCTCATGTTTTTATCATGGTGGGGTTGTCTTGACACCATTAAAATGATGATGGCTCCTATAATCCTGTTTTATATTTCTAATATCCCCATAAATATTGCTAATTCTCATTTTAAGATAATTTATTCTATACTATCAAATTTGTTTATGGAATAACTAAAAGTCGTTTATGTCTCTACACAGACTCAAACGACTTAAACATCTGGGAGGTGTTAATTTCCCAGATTTTCAAACCTACCACACAACATTTTCTCTTAAAGTATCCTTTTCATTACTCCAGGATGATGATGATAATTCAATTATTACCGTTATGGGCTACTATTGAAATATCTTTTCTTCAACCTTTCTCCTTCCAAGAATCCTTATCCTTTACACACTGACCTTTGTATCTGTCTCTCCTTATGCTTACCACCAATTGTAATATCCTTCAACCTTTGATTAACAATCACTTTTCTCCTAAAGAGCAATTTTTGCAATCTTCAATATGGTCCAATAAACATCTTAAAATGAACAATACAATTATTTTTTTGAATGATTGGTATGTTAAAGAGCTTCATTGGGTACATCAACTCTATCGTGATAATACATGTATAACTTTTATAGATTCTCAAATGCGTTTCTCTTTTCCTGCCTTTTTTGCATCTAAGTGTGCGTCCTTAACTTCACTAATCCAGTCAGCTTATAATCATTTGGCGCTCTTATCTACTTCTTCCTCTTCACATCCAACTGTTCTTTCAGTCTTGTCTCTCTCCCCATCTGCATCCCAAATATACAAACATTTAAACTCTTTTTCTATCACTCGATATAAAACGGAAGTGGAACTTTCCTGGGAAACTGATCTTCAATTCTCTCTTTCAATTCCTCCCTGGAATAGGGTTTGGATTAAAATTAGTAAATCTTCTAGAGCTGCCAATACTACCCAAACCTTATTTTATGTTTACAACAGACTTTTACTTCCCCCTGTTTTATTAAATAAAATAAATCCTACTCTTTCGCCTTCTTGTTGGTCTTATAATACGACCCCAGTAGACTTAAAACACATGTCATTCCTGTGCCCTCATATTCATAGCTCTGGAAGCAAGTCTGGAGACAAGTCAATAATTTTTTCATGCACATATCCCCTTTTCTTTTGTTATATGGGTTTGGTTTCATTCTCAAATATTTTTTATATCATAGATTTACTCCTTGCAGTTGCCTTCCAACAGATTACCAAGGCATGGAAGGATACCACAAATATCTCTTACTGAGTTTGGTGATATGGGGTTGTTTATAACCACAGACTAGACAGAGCATATGTTCATCCCATTTCCCTTGCGATGAAAAGAGATTTCCTGTGGTCACCCGTTACTCATTTCGTAAATGTATCTGCAGGTGCAATACAAGTTCACAATCCTTGAGTTGAGGAAGTACCTAAACCCCCACGATTTGTTTTATTTTGTTTATAAGTATTCTCATATCATTGTTATTTAGTTTTAGTTTTGAATTCCTTTCTTTATGCTATTGGTTAGAAATTAGTAAATATATAAGTAGTTATGTTAAAATATATATAAATGAATGTCATTTATTCCTTTCCCTTTTTTCCTCCCCCTTTTCCCCTCCCTCCCAGTACTGCCTTAACAGATTTATATTTCTGTATTTTATTGTGATGTTTTATCTTATATAAATAAAATCTCTTTTTCAACTTAAAAATACTTTACATGGGTTTGTAATGTTCAGGCAACTCAGTTCTCAAAACCATTTCCCCTTATGATGATTGCTAAAAGTGGAATCTTCCTAAAAATAACCCATGCATTGCTAGATATTGCTCAAGCAAACTTAGAAAATAGATTCTATGTGTAATTGGGAATGATGAACATTAACTTAATATTTTAAGGATGCTTTAGTTTTCAAAGCAGAAACATTAATTACATTCATAAATTGAGTGAAGTATTTCTTCTTATAGCCTCTATTGTGGGAATGTTAAAATGTCCAATTGTATGAAAAAGGGCTTTTAGAAGTCCTACTCAATATGTTTTGTATATGAAGACACTGCTACTTTAAATACTGATAATATATTACACCAGGAATCCCCTAATACAAGGAGGGATCTAGGGTTATTTAAATTGAAAATCCAAATATAATCAAATGTTGTGATTTATCGTTGTATTTTTGTGTTTCTCGTAGTTCCATAAACAATTATTCTATTGGGAATGTATTGATCTAGTCCCTCTGTCCAACCACCCGTAATGCTATGTTTAAATGAAATCTGTTGCTTTAAGCTTTTATGAAAAACAAAATGACATCTTTAAAAATGCACAGTAAAATTGTGGGGGTTCAGCCAGTGGTGTAACGCATAATGATGGGCCCCCCTGAAGAATGTGATGACTGGCCCCTGAGTCTCCTATATTTGGTAGATATTTATTGGCCTTGGGCTGAATAGCCCCCGTGAAGGTGTGGTGTCCCCCGAAGGATTATGCCCCTGGTTTCAGCTACATTAACTGTCCTGCATATATGAAAATATTTGCTGTCAGGAGGACTCCTAAATCTGTAATGTTGGTCCCGTTGCAAAGATTCCAAAGAGCTTCAGAATGTCTACGAATTAAACACCTATCTACATAATCCTCTCAGCAGTTAGGATTCACCATGTAGAGCAGCAGAAACTAGTTCTTCGATTTCCAAGGAGATATGGGAGGAGAAGACCACATCAGAAAGCAAAAATTGTAGACTGAATGGCCAAAAACAAGACAGAAAGATCCAAGAATATTGTTCTTATTTTTTAAAAGATTTTCTTATTAGGTTTTATAAACAAACAGAAAAAATGAGAATTCATCACCAGCAACCATAACCTTCTAATGTCTTATAACTGACAACCCCTTTGAGTAACCCACAAGTCATCTGTATATTCCCACCAATTTCTCCCCACCTGCTTGTGGGCAATCTTTATGTTCATTCATCGGCCTTTGGTCTAGTTTGTGTCCATTCATAGTTCCCTTAGGAACCTCCATTCATTCTTCATTTTCTCCCATTGCTGAGGACATCCTCTCACCTCACATATCACTTTTCTTACAAGCAAACCCAAATCCATGTCCCTCTTTCAAACTTTGAGGACTGGCATATTTTTCACACCCCACCATCTAGCAATGTTGATCTTGAACACAATGATGCATAATACCGTCCAGAGTTCCAGGTATTTCAAAGTCTTTACTTCTCCCTATATATTAAGTACTAACCACTAGGGGGAAAGTTTGAATCTCTGAAATATATAGGTGTCGTCTAGAATAATAGGACCTGTATAAAACGTAGAGCAGTATGAATTGGAACATCAATCCTCTTCCCATTCCACCTCCCCCAAAATCTTTTTCCCAATCTGCCTTTAATTGCTGGAGAAAAGGGGGTGGTGATGAACAGAGTGTCTGAATTAAGCAGACCACTCTTACCCAGTCCAAAGATCAGGGCTTGATCCATCACCATTTTTAGCTGACTGCACCATCCCAGCTCAGAACCTGGCTACATGCAAATTAGTCTGTTCCTGTCCCAGTGCATGATGGGAACAGGGCAAACCAAACTACCAAGCCAATTCTTATACTGGGAAGGAAACAAGCTTCCGGGGACCGGTTTCTGGCATTTCAGCCGTCGTCGGCCCGGCTTGCTTGAATCCTGATGGTGCAATGAGCAAGGGACTCACATCTGAGTATACCCTTCCACGCTTATGGTGGACAAAATGATTCAGAAAAGGGGGGGGTGATGAACAGAGTGTCTGAATTAAGCAGACCACTCTTACCCAGTCCAAAGATCAGGGCTTGATCCATCACCGTTTTTAGCTCACTGCACCATCCCAGCTCAGAACCTGGCTACATGCAAATTAGTCTGTTCCTGTCCCAGTGCATGATGGGAACAGGGCAAACCAAACTACCAAGCCAATTCTTATACTGGGAAGGAAACAAGCTTCCGGGGACCGGTTTCTGGCATTTCAGCCGTCGTCGGCCCGGCTTGCTTGAATCCTGATGGTGCAATGAGCAAGGGACTCACATCTGAGTATACCCTTCCACGCTTATGGTGGACAAAATGATTCAGAAAAGGGGGTGGTGATGAACAGAGTGTCTGAATTAAGCAGACCACTCTTACCCAGTCCAAAGATCAGGGCTTGATCCATCACCGTTTTTTAGCTCACTGCACCATCCCAGCTCAGAACCTGGCTACATGCAAATTACTCTGCAGTGAGCTAAAAAACGGTGATGGATCAATCCCTGATCTGTTGACTTGGTAAGAGTGTTCTGATTAACTCAGATACTCTGTCCATCACCACCCCCTTTTTTGAAATTATTTTAATTGCTGGAGGACATCAGAGGAATTATTTTTTACCTTTTTATATACCAATGATATAGCACCCCTGGTGAAGGGGACAGCCAGTACTCTATCTTTCAGAGGAGTTGGATCTTTGAGTATTGTCCCTTTTGTTAATATGTTAAGCCTGGGTGTGCTTAACCTGCAGGGATCTATTGGTTTCAGACTCTGTCAATTGATATTCTTACCTTCGAGTCTCAAAAGGAATCACGTCTTCCTCTGTACACAGATCTTTCAATGATCCAAGAACAACTTTTAAAAAACTTCTCTCTATCACTCAGCTCATTATAAAAGTTCACACATAGCTTTTATTTCATGTAGCTGTGTCTTGGTAAACAAAGATTCTATAGTTCCTGGCAAGCTGAACAAATCAAAAACGTCATAACTATTAGGGGTGCTCCAAGACAAAGCTTTTGAAACTTTTCTTGAATCCTCTCCCAGTTTCATTGGTGATATCAAATGTTTTGGAGTGAAGTTCACTGCCAAATAGTTATTTACAAGTGTTTGCAGTACACTGTTGCTACACTATAATGAATAACTGTTTGGTCTTCATATTTAAAACATTTCTGGCAATATAACAACATGCAGCACTCCAGCTGTGGCCCCATAGAGAATCAAACTAGTGTTAAACAATCATGTTTTTACTCAACTTGGAGGAATCACCCCAAATATTTACTTAACATTCACGTCTTTTTTACCAATTGAACCAGAAATACACACCCTTTCAAAATGTGTCTATTTCTTCAATTTAGGTTTATTGAATAGGAAACTGGATCTTTGACCAGCCTCTGTTCATTTTTATACAGCATCAATAATGCTTTATCATAATGAAACTTTAAAAAGCATAGTCATGCTCTACGGTGTACTTTTTTAGGTGCATTATCCCAGAATAGATTTTCTCCACATGCTTTTACTTGAATCAACATTGATAGCTTTCAGGTTTTAATGAATCGAAGTTTCCGCCACTATGTACACCCCTAAGATAAATATGTAATCACTGTACAACTAAGACCCTGGAAAAATAAATTTAGTGTCAGAACTGAACAAAGGGATTGGAGATCTGGGATTCCCCTGTTCAGCACAAGAAATGTTTTGTGAGCTGTGCCCTTTTAACATTGTGGCAGGCGAATATGGCTCTTTACAACAAATGTGTTGTTCACGCATTCCATTAGAATGCGGTTGTTACAACGACTGCATTGTTTCTATGCAAACCATTACATCAAAAGTCCTTTAAACAACTTGCTGTAGGGGGCGCGTTGGACTTAGCAATCGTATTATTTACTATTCCTACTCCAGTTTGTGCTACAGCAGGGGAGGTGTTGGATTTTAAATCCAACACCAGTGCTCCCCCTACAGCAAGTCGTTGAAACGACTTGCGATGCAATGGTATGCGTGGTAACAACTCGGTCATTGTAACAACCGCGATGCAAAGGAAACGCGTTGTGGAGACTGTGTTGTAAACGCTGTTTTCAGGGGCAGACTGTCCTGTGGAGAATGGTGCAGCAAGAATACTAGTCTGGAGGAGGTAAAGGGGTAGGCCTTCAGGATCACTTGAGGCAGAGGTGTTATTTAAACTGGTACTGCTCATAAGGAAGGTGTCTGGCAATTTTCTGTGTTGCATTGGCTTCTTTTCTTGCCCTAGCACTTTATTCACCATTGTTCAGCTCCTCGCCTTTGTTGATTTGCCCTCTGTTTGGTTTCCTTGGTACCCTGACCTTTTACCTGTCTTTGACTTGATCACAGATTACCTTTTGGATTGTTTATTCTAGTCATTACTAACTCCTGTTTCCAGAATTGCTATTGACCTGTATTCCAACAAACATTGGGCGTGATTACGATCTCAGCAGATGGGATACTTCTTCACAAACTTTTAATACATTTTCTGATACCAAAACAACAAAAATCCAATCAGGAGAACAGGAAATATTAATTTTTAAAGTTGAAAGTAAAAAGTAGCACCTAAAAAATAAAATCACTAACAGAGGACATCTAGTTCTGTAAGGCTGGATCAAAGTCAAAAACTATGACTGACTGCAATGGAGCACAAATCGGATACAAGAAGTGGATTGGACCCCATTGGTGCTTATCTCCGGACTTAGAAGAAACTTTGACAAAAATGTTCTGAGAAGGTAACGTTTAGTGGGGCAAAGCTGTAGGCGTTGTCCGAAGAGGAGGCGTCTTCGTAGGTGAGCGGCTGGATAAAGTTGCAGTGAAGATTTCTGCATTCGGATTTAGTCTCTTTTTTGGAAGTAGAAAAACTCCAGCTGAACAGAGCAGAAGGCTTTAGCAGTCGAGAATTCCACAAAGCTGAATACCTCTTGGGCGAAGGACCACTGAACAGGATTTTCTGCTGCAGAAAAGAATGTAGTGGGAGCCACCACTAAGGCAGGCCAATCGACGATGCACCCTGGGCGGATAAACAAGCAGGTTGGTCCTGCTCTTCCCATGCGTCAGTTTTTAGGCAAAAAAATTGCAAATGTTGGCTTTTGGCTATCGGGGCAAATTTAACACCACCATCAAGGGTTCAGAAAAAGTGGGGCACCACTTGGAGGATTAGGAAACACTCAAGCAGGGTCCAGGTATGGGTTCAAGATGGTTCGAGCCTTTTCTATCCCTGAGGTTCTGACCTGGCGGCCAGTCAACTAGCCCTTGGAGTCACTCTGGCAGTCTAAGGTTCAAATAATGAAACAGGCCTCAAGCAGCAGGGCAGATCTCTGAGGGTCCAAGGCAGGCTCCAGGTTGCAAAGCAACCCTTCCACGTGCAGCAAAGCAGACTTGTGGAGTACACAGCAGGCCACAGCAGCGGGCAGACCTATGAGAGTCCTTCACAGGTCCAGAAAGTGAACTGAAGACTGGATGGGGGGGTCTTATTTTTATACATGGCGCCTTCTTTGAAGTAGTAGAAGTTTCTAGAGAATACTATTTAAAGTGCTTGAAGTTTCCTGCTTCCCCTGCCTGGCTCCAAGCTGGCTCCATGAACAATGCAGGGTGACCAGTCCTTTTTGTGAAGGTAGTGCACAGCCCATTCAGTTGCAAGTGAGGCTGTGCCAAGCTTTGCCAACCATCCTGCCACTTGACGGCCCATCCAGGCACACCTAATCCTTTATTGTGTGGCTGTCTGGGAGGAATAATCAAAGTCCAACTGCCACCTATTAAATGTAATAAGGCAACCCAATTTTATCCTGTATGAGAGGTAGTCCTTGCAGTAGTAAAAAATAAATTTGTGAGTTTTTCACTACCAGGACATAAAAAAGTGAAAAGTACATGCCCACCTTTTCAAATACACTGCACCATGTCCTATGGGCTGTTTAGGGCCTCGGCAAGGGGTGGCTTTTATGTATTGAAAAACAAGGTTCCGATCTGGCAAAAGGTTTATTTTACCATGTCAAAATGGCAGTTTAAACTGCATAGAGAGGCTGCAATAGCAGGCCAGAGCCATGTTTAAAGGGCTACATATGTGGGTGGCAAAATCAATGCTGCAGGGCCGCTAGCTGGTACAAAAGGGGGTGGTGATGGACGAAGCATCTGAACCATTTCGACTGGTGAACGCAGGTGGGGGGAATCATCGGAGATAAAGGTTTGGGATTTCTCATTCCGTGCCACTGAGGGTCCGGGGTACGATTGAACTGTGCTGGGGACCCCACGCCGCGCAATCTGGGTTGAGGAGTCCGGCGGTGGAGCAGCATTGTATTGTATTTGCGGCGGAACCCTTTGGTTCACACCTACTCTTAGGGGGGCCGTGATTAGCTGATCCAATATGGACAAGCCGGATGCCAAACAACCCAAACTTACTTTCGACAAATGCTCCACGTGCTAGAATGACCCGTCTTCGGGCCGCATTCCGAGAGGCAGAGGTGGGACCATGGGAGGTTTCCCTTACACTTTCCAGGAAATGTTATGGTTTGTGTTACTGGGGTGGGTTTTTCTGCAACCTGATTGGGGGGTTGGAGTGGGTGGTGGGTTGGGGGTGGAGTTTGCTAGTTTGTCCAATGCCAGTGAAAGGAATAGTGACCGATCAAGATGCACATTCTATGGGTTGTATTTTATGGCTGTGGTCTGCCGGCCCCACACTGCTGAAGCTTCTCTAGGCGTAGGCACGGTAGACTATTGAATTTGTTGACATGGAACATCAGGGGGCTAAATGATTGTCATAAAGCCAGGCTTGTACACGCTTATTTAGCAAGGCATAACATTGACATTTGCCTGCTACAAGAGACACACCTTAATGTCACACCATCTCCGTGGTTGCGCAATCGCAGATGGGGGTGTGTATATTCATCCACATATTCTAATTATGCAAGAGGGGTGTCTGTTCTGATTAGGCAAGGATTGGATTGGCGTGAGGGAGAGGTGCATGGGGACCCTGGGGGTAGGTATGTCATTGTGAGTGGGGTGCTGGAGGGGACATCCTTGGCGATCGCTGCAATCTATGGCCCAAATATAGATTCTTCTGATTTTTTTTATAATATATGGTCCAAGATAAAGATGGTGGGTTGTGATACTGTGCTGTGGGGTGGGGATTATAATGCCATCCTTGATGATGTTATGGATAAGAAGGGAATGGCCCGAGCCTTACACCAGCAGCGTACACCACTTTGCAGTCTATAATTACAGACAGGAGCCTAGTGGACATTTGGCACAATAGACACCCACTGAAACAGGAAGGCACATGTACATCGGGCCATCATAATGCTTGATCTCGGTTGAACTTTTGGTTAATCACTAGAGATGCTGTGGCCTGGACCATGGATGTTTCGCACCTACCACGTACATTGTCCGACTATGCACCCTGTTTGTTGAGGCTGTCTCTCCCAAGGTCTTTGCCTCGCTCGTTTGCTTGGAGACTCCCACCACATGCATTGCTAGATGAGGCCTTTAAGGAGGAGATCAGGGAAGATATTGTTGATTATTTTAAGAATATCAAGGGATCTGTTGATACTGAGGCTTGGTTATGGGAAGACTTCAAAGTGGTGATCAGAGGCCAATGCATTGCGAGACAGGCTGGTGTGTTGAAGGCAATTTGTGGTACATTGGCTTCACTGGAGGTCAAGATTAAGGCAATGGAGAGCGCGTTCTATTCCATGAATGATACTCATTCCGCACAGCAACTGAAAGTGTTGCTCTTAGAGTATGCGGAAGAGGCGCAGTGAGAGGTGAAGTTTTTGGATAAATATGCAGAGGCTCGCAGGTACGGCGAGGGGGACAGAATGGGTCGCACGCTGGCGGCTATGGTTAGACCTTCTAGATTCGCTTCTTTTGTTCATGAGGTACGCAATGCGCAGGGAGATATAGTTAGAGGGCAGGAGGGGGTCTCCAATTCGTTTTTTGCATTCTACTCACGCATGTATATGACCACAATGGGGGCCTGCACCGAGGAATTGGCAGCATTCCTTGATACACTGGCTTTGGTATGGTTCAATGATACGCATAGGAGGTACATGGACCTCCCATTCACTGTAGAAGACGTGGCCCAGGTCATAAAAAGCTTTCCCCTGGGGAAGGCCCTTGGCCCTGATGGCCTTACTACCGCCTTTTATAATACTTACGCCGAGGAGCTGGCGCCTAGGTTGCTGGCAGTCTATGAAGAGGTGCTGGAGGAGGGGGTGTTGCCGCAGACAATGAGAGAAGCAACGATTCTTACACTCCTTCAACCCAGGAAGCCTGAAGAGGAGCTTGACTCCTACTGGCCCCTCTCCATGATAAATGTTGACATCAAGATATTGGCGAAATTGATTGCCAATAGATTACAACCTCTCCTGCCAATGATTGCGCTGCCTGACCAATCTGGATTTATTCCGGGGAGGTCGACATCTCATAATTTGAGGACCATATTTTCGGTACTACATTACCTTCATCCCAGCAAAAAAGCTGCAGTGGTATTTCTTAACGCTACAAAAGCGTTTGACACGCTTGAGTGGTCTTACCTTTTCCCCGTCCTAAGGCGCATGGGCTTCAGCCCGCTTTTTCTGAACTGCATCAAATTATTGTATTCTGCACCCATGGCTTGAGTGCAGGTAAATGGCTTACTCTCTGACCCCTTTTTGATCTCCCACAGCATCAGGCAGGGATGCCCGCTGTCCCCCCTACTTTTCGCTATTGCTATGGAACCTCTGGCTGCCCGGGTTCAACAGCACCATACCGCGCGCAGTATAGGCTTTAGCTCTCGAAATCTGCTTATCTCGTTATATGCAGATGATGTCACGCTTTACATAACAAACCCGTAGAAGAATTTAGACCCATTGCTAAGGGAGTTTATACCGTTTGGTGGGCTCTCTGGCGTCTTTCAAAACTGAGCTAAATCTGTGGTGTTTCCGCTGACCGATGGCATTCCCAAGATAACATCAGAATTTCCCTTGCGGTGGGAAGCGGACGAGGTTAAATACCTAGGAATCTGGATTAGTCTAAACACGTAATAGGTATGGCGGCTGAATTATGGCCGAACGATGACGTGGTTGGAGGATAAGGTGCTGGTGTGGGCTAAGCTGCCATTGTCGATGTCCGGAAAAATAGCACTAATCAAAATGATTATCTTACCAAAGTTCCTATATTTATTTGTTAATATCCCGGTCCGTCTCACCAAGCACTTTTTCGACACTCCTAAATCCCACCTGCTCACTTTGGTATGGGCCGGAAAGCAAGTCAGGGCGTCTAGGGATCTATTGACGCTTCCTCTGCGACAAGGGGGGTTGGGGGCCCAGGATATGCGACTATATGCGTTGTGTGCACAAGCACAGTTTCTGCATTACTGGGTACATCCGACCCCCTTCCAGCCACATGTAGCAGTCGAGACTGACGTCATAGCCCCAATTCCATTGAAGGTTGCATTATATCAGAAGGCAAGGTGACCTCGGGGCGACATAGACACTGCTGGGACCCTGTGCTGGTCGTGGAATGATTTGCGTAAGAGAGCGAGTGTCCCGTTATTGTTCGTCCCCTCTGTCTCCCAGCTTCAGAACCAAATGATGCCCTGCATACGGGATAATATAAGTAAATCTCTCGCCCAGAAAATGCGTCTCCAAACGTTTGAGGACCTATACCCTGGAGATGAGTTCAGATCTCCCCCTGTGGTGCCTGAGGGACAACTGGTGCTGTTCACAGAACTCTTCTTATACCCTAGAATAGGCACGGCATGCCGTGCGCTCGGGGAGGATTTGCCAAAAGCGGCACCGACACTACGCGCACTAGAGAACGTGCTAAAATTGGTGTCCTCCCGTAAACTGGTTACGCGCCTCTACTCTAGTATGCACTGCTCCGATATTAATTACGCCCTCCCTCACGCACTGGAACAAGGAGCTTGATCAGCCGCTGACAGATGCTCAGTGGGAATACTGCTGTGGGCAGCTCTTGGAGCTTTCCCCGAATTACAAATTACGGCTAATCCACTTCAAGTATCTGCACAGATACTACAGAATGCCGGTGAACCTGCTTAGGATGGGTCTTCGGGCTGACAGCAGCAGTTGGAGATGCGGCTTTGCCCCAGCTACCTTCCTACATACGTCATGGCACGGCACCAAAATTGTGGAATTTTGGGAGAAGGTTTTTGGGTCGGTGAACGACATGCTTGGGATGTCGCTGGAGCCATCTCCACTTCTGGGTATTTAGAGATATGTAAAGGGCACCCTGCCCAAACTGCGCGAGTTGCATGCACTTCTGATCTTGTTTTCCAAATGTCAGGATGCCGCACATTGGGGTAGACGTCGAGTGCCCTCTTCGAATGACATGGGTCAGGGACATTACCTATGGGCATACACAACTCAGTACCTTTTGGGAGCTAATGCCACCTGCCTCTAGACCACGAAATATATGGGAGCCGTTCATTGCTTGGAATGCCAGGATTCAGGGGACGGCCGGAGATTAGGGGATGGGAAGCTCTCAGGGTTCCTAGTGGGATCTGTATATATTTGCACTAAATTCAAGCTCTGCCGTAGTGAGTCGAGATAGCTGCATTTAGACTGGTGATTAGATGACTATCTGCATTGATGACCTCCCGGGGTCCATTATGTGTAGTATTTTAGCCCTCAGTAGTGATGTTGGTGTAGCCTGTATGCGATAGAATGCACATTTTAGATCTTGTCAACTATTTTGGAGGGTGGGGGGGACATTTGCCAAGACAACTGTGTATTGAAATGTCGCTATGAATAATAAATTGAATTACAGATCTGAACTCAACAAGCTAGTTGTATTGTATTGACACTGTTTGTTCAAAATGTTAATAAAGAAAAGAAAATGAAAAAAAGCCTTTCCCAAAAAATTCTGCCAATAAATTTGCAACTTCTATCTCATCAGCCTCTACAGGATGCAAATCTCTTGCCCATCACCAAAGTAACCAGATTTGCCAGGCACCCGTATATCTCTTTCTCATTCCTGAAGCCCATGATTCATTGAGGAGTGCTATAGCCCCTCCAGGAAATCCTGTGAATCTTCGTGAATTTCTGATATCCTCCAAACTAGAAGACTAAGCATGCCTGACTCTGCTTATCATGCTTCTCTTCTTCTATGCCTATTAGCAGTCCTCTGCAAGACTGGGTCAAAACATGTATTCCCATAGCCATCTCCATTACTGATGGGAACCAAACCTGAATTGTGCAATAATTGGTGTCAATAAGACTATCCAACATCTCTATCTCCTTACTTGAATCAAATCCCTCTGAATCATTGAGAAAGGAGGGATGGCATATCCCTTTACTCCTTTCCAATTTTGAGTTACTGCATCTACTGCCATTGCTCCAGAATCCAGGTACTAGCTGAAATATTCCTTTATCTGCAAAGTCAAATGGGAAGCAAATAAATACACCTCCAGAGAACCCAGACGTTGCTCTATTTTTTTAAACATGTCCCTTCTCAATTTTCACTTGCTGTAATATATCAAAGCACATGAATTCCAGTTAACTACCACATTCTCGTGTGGAAATAGTGTGGAAATAGTGTACTTTCAATTCTATCCTGCTGTTGCAGGGATGCTGTTCGGAAACAGAAATATGCTGAGTCCGCGATGCAGTGAGCGCAAGATAATTGGTTTTTATTTATGTATTTATTTATTTCCCCAATTCCATCGTTTGCCCGTTTGTCCCTTTCAGCCCCTACCCTGACCCACAACACTTACCCGCATGTGTCACCACTATTGTGAAGGAAACTTTACATTGCATACTTGAAGTACAATTTTGAAATAATTCTGCTGGAAGTTCAGATGCAGATGTGCAGAAAACACAATTCTATGAGCTATTGTTTGAGAAATCTTTCTATTATGTTGTATATCTCCAGA
Source organism: Lissotriton helveticus (assembly GCF_964261635.1). NCBI lineage: Eukaryota > Metazoa > Chordata > Amphibia > Caudata > Salamandridae > Lissotriton > Lissotriton helveticus. The sequence continues at coordinate 1,061,614,560 of NC_136070.1, read as the reverse complement.
GTGTAGATGATGAATAAGCAAGTGGAAGATTTCTCTTACCTTATAAAATTGGTTGGTATTAAGATGATTTAATCAGTACAAAATTGTTTGTGATTTGGCACTACAATCTAACCATGATCATACCATGATGAATTAGCAGTTTCTTGCAAATTTTCATGCATAGACTGCATATAAAAACCCCTGGTATTTTTAATTGATTTTATGATTCTGTACACTGTACTGCAGCCTTCATGGCAATCAATGCATTATTTTCTATTGTTTCTTTTTCAAATCCCATATTACAACTTTTAAACTTATATTTGATCTAGAACTTAGCTCATAAGTGGTCTTGGTTCTATTCTGAAATTACTCAGCAACATTTTGGGGTTATTATGTGGAGGGTAGTTACTTGCTGCCAGATCAACAACAGAATCCGAACCAGAACTGCCCAAGATAAATTCTGCAGTGCTCAAGTATTGGGTTCAGAAGATTGTTGGGGTTCGGCTCTCACGCTTTCATTATATTTCTCTCCTCTCTTTCCAAGGGTTTTATTATTTGTTGTTTAATATGCTCTTTGAATCAAACAGCTTCTGACTAGGCCTGGGTGAAATTGGAATTACGTTGGAGTTATCAGAGTAATGTTGGGAATTTTATGTTACACTTTGACATAAAATCACTAGAATTACACGATAGTGCATGTTCATGTATTTATGTGAAAACAGGCACAAAAATTCCGCAGCAGACGCACAGGAACAACAAAGGAGCGGCTGCTGCTGCTCATGTTCTATTACATTTAGACCTTTAACAAAAACTACTGGGTTCGGGCTCCCAACAGCACTGCTTGCCACAAGCAATATAAACAACAACTGAAAATGCATATGCTGTCAATCCTTTTACTCACATGTTCAAAATAGAACACCTGAGAACTCATTCACTCATATGAGTTCGAAACGCGTAGACCTCTCAAGCCTTTAAAAAACCAAGAATTGGATAATATTTACTTTTGAAAAGCTATGTAAATACAAGATTAAGTTCTAAGGCTTCATTGTAAATCAAACGATTACATTGTAGATATAATTCATATGTTCCTTTTTGTCATTTTGTCTGTTGATATGTAAATAGTGTGGTGTTGTGAGGAGTGTGACTGAGTGTTATTGTACTATATGTTGTTTGTAAAGTTTTGTAAAAGAGTTGTATTCAAAAAAGTATTACTATGTTTGTAAAAATAAGAGTTGTATATTGTATATAAGGTCACAAACTCAGTCTAAAATCATTTTGAAAAAATCTGCGGATATTCTAATAATAAAAATATAATCCCCCCCCTTTTTTTCAAAATAAAATAAAAGTCAAACAGACATTTTTTGTCAGGAACATTTGTTTAATGGTCAGGTGTTCTATTTTGAACATGTGAGTAAAAGGATTGACAGCATATGCATTTTCAGTTGTTGTCTATTACATTTAGAAACATTTTCTCAGTGCAAAATGTGTAATCTGGTCTATTTTTAATGCAATGGTGCATTTTATGGTAAGAAAATAGAGCTAAATGTTTGGTTACACACCATGGGGTCGATTCCGATTCGGGAAAAAAACGTCTGTACGATTTGTATCCCGAGCCCTCTCCATACGAATCGTACCCATCCGTCCGAATCGCGAAGTAGGATCCGTATTCCGTGAATCCGTCCGAATCGCCGCGATCCGTACGTATTGCAAGGCTGAAACCGTGAACCGTACGACTTGTACACATACCGTACGACTCGTACACATGCCGTACGACCCGACGAGTACGATCCGGACCGGGGTATGAGGACGCGATTCGTACGGTCCACGTCAGGTAAGGGCAAGCCGTACGGGAAAGCACACAAACACATACACACCGTACGGTGCGTACCCCATGATCGCAGGGGTACGCACTGTACCCCTGCGATCATGGGTGAACGAGCCGTACCCCCATTGTACGATTGGTGTACGAGCCGTACCCCATGTACGATCGGTGTACGAGCCGTACCCCCATTGTACAATTGGTGTACGAGCCATACCCCCATTGTACGATCGGTGTACGAGCTCCTACACCGATCGTACAATGGGGGTACGGCTCGTACACTGATCGTGCAATGGGGGTACGGCTCGTACACCAATCGTACAATGGGGGTACGGCTCGTACACCGATCGTACAATGGGGGTACGGCTCGTACACCAATCGTACAATGGGGGTACGGCTCGTACACCGATCGTACAATGGGGTACGGCTCGTACACCGATTGTACAATGGGGATACGGCTCGTACACCGATCGTACAATAGGGGTACGGCTCGTACACCAATCGTACAATGTGGGTACGGCTCGTACACCGATCGTACAATGGGGGTACGGCTCGTACACCAATCGTACAATGGGGGTACGGCTCGTACACCGATCGTACAATGGGGGTATGGCTCATACACCAATCGTACAATGGGGGTACGGCTCGTACACCGATCGTACAATGGGGGTACGGCTCGTACACCGATCGTACAATGGGGTATGGCTCGTACACCGATTGTACAATGGGGGTATGACTCGTACACCGATCGTACAATGGGGGTACGGCTCGTACACCGATCGTACAATGGGGGTACGGCTCGTACACCAATCGTACAATGGGGGTACGGCTCGTACACCGATCGTACAATGGGGGTACGGCTCGTACACCGATCGTACAATGGGGGTACGGCTCGTACACCCCATGATCGCAGGGGTACGTTGCGTACACCTGCGATCATGGGGGGTATGCACCGTACCCGGGGGGCCGTTCCGTACCTGTTTCGGCGCGAACTCTGCTTTTACGGCTGTTTTCAGCTCCCGTAGAAAAAGGGTCGTAAGGTGTGTACCCGACACGTATCGTACTTGCTGGGTCGTAAAAACCAGCCGCGAACCGTACGGATGTCGCATACAGCGGGTTCCGAGGGAGAATCTTACGGAGATTAGAGTCGTACGGTGTCTTGTACGACTCGTACGGAGTACGGCTCCTGGTACGAATCGTACTTCGTCGTACGTACGGGGGACGTTGCGGGGTACGATTCGTACGGGGAAAACGCTCCGAACGGCTATTCGGAGCGGTTTTTCCCGAATCGGAATCGATCCCCATGTGTAATTTTGCTCTAATGTCACATAATTACCAGACAGCAAATTGCCCAGGTTATGCCCACCTCTCCTTCTGACCCAAGAAAAACATCTTCCACTCTCCTGAGCCAAGGATCACAGACAGACATCCAGAAAGCCAAGAAGTTCACAGAAATTGATTTTCTGCAGAGAATGCATAGACGATCAAACAACTGCACAACCAACTCCCGGACAGAATCACAAGGAGCCTCATGCTTTCTGTAAGGATGCATACGTTTCTACCCACAAATTAACCCATAAACACATTTTGAATCTTTAGGACAGACATGCAGGTGATTTTAGGGAACGTGATTTGAGTTTTGTGCAGTTCTAATATTTACACTTCTTTATATTCTTCTCATGTTCACAGTGAGGAACTTGAAGTAATAAAGAATACCCGTAAGTTACTGGTTTATTCCCCACCATCTACTAGATGTCAAGCACCTCCATTTTCATGGTAAAATAGTTTAAATGTGTGCACAGTGAGAGCCCTACAGCTGCTTTGATAATTGATCATAATTTATAAACCCTATTTGATAGAGGAAGGAAAATGTCATTGGTGGATATAGTTTGAAATAATCAAAGTTTTCCCAAATACCAGAATCATCAATAGGCCATCTTCTTGTCATTTAAATACATTATCTTCTCTTTTTTTATACTCATAAATGTTTTATTGTCCTATGGCACATATGTACAGCCAAAAATGGTCATAAAAAAGGCATGACTTATGCAGAGCATTGGTTGTTAAACACAATATCACACGTTTACATGTGATTTCTGAAATGATGTTGAATACGTGGTAGGAAACAATGTAGAGCTAAGTTATTTTTGGCATTGCCCTGCCAGCTGAATAAGATTGTCAAGGATGTTTATGAATACTGCCAAGAAATGCACATAAAAGAAAAACAATTTGTGCTTAAAAAGAAAAGAAAATATTGATTAGACTTTTAAACATGGTGTTCCCTCTCATAGAGCTATTGTATGACACTGCAGTGTGGTTTAAGTAATCATTTTGGATGTTTGCCATGCCCTTCACTTTTAGAGCCAAGGTACAACGCAAACAATTAACTAAAACATCTCAAATTGCCAGCACAAAATAGTGAACACTAAGGGGTATATTCTCAAGAACGTGTGATAACCATCGCAAAAATAACTTAATGCAACCTTCAACATCGCAGTCTATCACGGGAAAATTATGTTGTGTTAACTGAGTATTCACAACACGGCGGTACCATGCGAGAGTCTCAAGATAACACGTCAAATGAACGCGTTAAAATCAACGCCATGCCGCAAAAAGGCGAAACACGAACACAAAAATGTTGTGATGAGGCCAATCGCGATTCAAAAAGCAGCGGAAACCAGGGGCAGGCCTGCAAACCCCACGCATCAGGTCGGAAAATGCACTGTAAAAGCTACAAAAACAACACACCAGAAACAATCCAAATTGCGTAGCAACATGGATGCACCCTGACCGAGCGCAGAGGCCAACGCGAACCCACAAGCCCCACAGACCACCAGCAAGGAACAACAGAATTGGGGAAGGCCAAGGAGAAGAGGGAGAGGAAGACAGGGTGCAGTCTCAAGGTAAACAAGATCAGCGTCACGGAGGTGACAGAACACTACCATCAACTGACACACAATTAGACTACCGTGAATGCGGATGGAGTGTCGAGGAAGCCAAGAGGAGCTGGCATGATGTAAAAGTCTAAACCAGGCACAAAGCCGCTGCCAAAAGGAAGGCAGCTACGGTGACAGGAGGTGCAAGTCCTGCACCACAGGAGGAGCTGGAGGAAACCGAGGCCACAGTCATCAGTTCTGAGCCGGTGCAAGGAGTCGGGAGTCCGACACAGCTCGAGAGGACCAGACACAACATTAACAGGGTGAATAGTGACCAGGGACTGGGGGGACAGGGGGGATGGGCACCATGGGACACATGCACAACGATGTGTAGCACACTGCACACCCACGATGACCCTGATCCCCGTGGCACACTGCAGCACATACACATAGAAATAACAGCACATCCACATTGAATACAATGTGGTACAATGTGCAACCACAACACTGCAGAACAGGGGACACAACTGGCTCCACACATGCGCAAAAACAGGCAAACTACATCTGACAGAGCTGGAAAATGTCAGATGGAAATGTACACGTACAATCTCACATCCGTCATGTAGTCCAAATGTCCACTGTCCCGCATCTAAATCCAGCACCTCCCTATCACTCACAATGTACATTGTCATAGAGTCTGCATGTAAAGAAGAACAATGCACCAACTAACATGTTGACACAATGCCAACATGCATCTTCCCTTCACATTGCACAGGGACACACCACACCTCCAGCAGAGCAGACCAGACCTCTCATCAGTGATGCTGGAGAGGGCCACCACACCTTCGACACCAACGCCCTGCAACAGCTCATGGACATCCTAGGCAACCCACTCCCAGGAGCAGGGCAGCCAAGCTACATAGAGGAGAGCCCACCCCCTGCACAGACGACACAGCAGGAAGCACTCGCAAGCATGGCTGGCTCCCAACACATCACTGACCCACACATGGCATCCCAATGCCGGGTGTCAGAATGCAAAAGGAGGTGGCCGAACAGGTGCTGGTGGGGTCCGAACACATTGAACATGAATCAGATCACATACTTGGGTGTCTAATTCCCTTCAGGGACCACTGACATACCACAAAGGAGACCCACACTGCAATAGAGACATATGCATTTGCCCATTTCCTGGACTGTACCACGCCCAGAGCCATGCTATTTTCAGTCACACAACAGCGATAGAATTGCGTACGGTGGCCCAGCCCACTACTCTTATGTATTGCATGGGTGATGACAAAGCTACATGTTCAAGCCCAACCCGCTGCCTGTGGTGACATGGTTGGATTTGCTGTACACAGCCCATAGTAATGTTGAAGGGCCGGGGCACTCATGCATACATCAGGACCACACGGACACACGCAGATAGTATGTGGAACTAGCTATGGGCATGTGCGCCCTCCCCATTTATTGGCAGAGCCACATGTACAGTGACACCTGTGCTGGATGGGTGTGGGGTAAGTGTAAGCCAGCCTATACAAAGTGGTTGGATGCTGGCAACAACTTGTACAGTGATCACCATTAAAACGGAAACAGAAAACACCAGCATAATATGAACAACTGCAAAGCATCAAGCTGGTAGCTGGAGCAAGTACAAAAGTCACCCAAAATGCAACATAAGTGTCCATGATTTGCAGTGCAGAGAGGTTGGGGCACTAAAGCTGAGCATGCACATGTGAATGCATTGTCTAGGATCGCGTCCCTTTGGGATAGTCCTGATGCAGCTGCAGTGGGGTGGGTTACACCGGCATCATCTTCCTCATTGTCATCCCAGGTCTCCCACACTGCCTGAGGTGACATTGCTGCGTAACCTCTCCACAGCACAAAACTCAATCAGTAACGGAGGATGGCTTGCGGGGCACTGAGTTAGTGGCACCTGGAGTGCTGAGCAGGATATCAGGCTGATGATGGCATCCACGACAGGTGTGAGCAACTCCATTAGTCTGTCAGGACCACACTTTCGACTCTGGCAGATGGCAGTTGGAGGTGGTTCTGGTGGTGGTGTTGTTTGCCTCCTGCCGTGATGCGACGTCCGGGCCTGACAGGACTTGATTTGATGTGTGAACCCTGGTGGACCACTGTAGAGGCCGGAGGCACCAGCCAGCGCAGGGCCACATACACATGGTGCCGATGACCCCAAGGCCATCATCTCAGAGGACATCCAATACCTCAGAAGAATGGGCCCTGACTTGACCAGCACAGAGTTAGTGGTCCCGGATGCACTGCGGCTGGCATTGACACACCGCCAAGGCAAGGTGACTTGTGTTGCAATGAGGTAGGGCCACCCACACTGAGCTGGTCCTCATCGATGTCCGAGGTGAATGTGGCGGAGTGTCGCAGGGGACAGTGGAAGATGTCCTCCAGGGCATGATGAAGAAGGGCAGACGTCATCCAGAAGCAGCAAATTGAGGAGTGGAATGCTACAGACTTGTTTTCACCACCAATTTGGTATCAGCTACATGAGGATGAAGACAACCCCCTAGTCCATAGACTCAGGCAGAACCAAAGTTCAACCAGAGTGTGTTAATGAATGTCGGGGAACAGACTTAGTAGCACCGGGGCTGGGAGGGGATGCAGTCTGCGATGATCCCGGGACAGTTATATAAACTCGGCCATTGCAAAATCAAGACTCAGTTCCAAGTGTGTGTCCTACTCCAGCACAGTGAGGCCCGAGGGCAGTTGTCAGCATACACAGATTTGGTAGCACGACATCGAAGGGAGTATAGTGACATAAAATCTGCCATAAATAATGTTCTGTGCCTTTGTGTAATCAAGCCTCAGTTCCAAATGTGTGACCTACTTGTCTGCTGGGTATGCCAGGGGAGTACGTCGACGAGAAAGGAGTACTGCTGCCTGTGTCGCGGAGCCCATGATGGTCTGTGGATGCTGCCTGGGTTGCGGCCCTTGGGCTTGGAGCTTGCACTGCCACGGGGTGGGCCCTCTTCGACACATGCCAATGTCAGCAGGTGGGCATTGAGGCCTGGGTGTGCAGGGGCAGGCAAGATTGGTTGTGGGACCAGCAGCCAGGGGTGCAGCAGGCGCAATGGATCGCTGGCAACACCACTCACGGCGACGGCATCGGCCTAGTGGTGGGGTGAGAGGCACCGCCCTGGCAGAGACGTTGGACATTCTGGAAGAGAATCAAGCCCAGAGGATGGTGCTTTTTATTCACACCCCTACACTGGCCTGGCATACGCCGGGCCCTACCACTCCACTCACGCTTACGGGGGGGATGTAACTAGCTACATTGCCACGATCTTCCCCACTGGCTGGGGTGACATGGTTGCATCCACTGTCCACTACACTCTGACCACCAGCAGTGTGTGTCGACATGGATATGTGTGTGGTCTGCATACTGCAGTCTGGCCCGCACATCCACCTCACACTTAGCATTGTGTACATTCTCATTCATGGGTCACTTGCCTCCTTCCCACATGCCTGGTCCCCACCTCTTCTCACATTGTGCTATTGTGTGGCTGAGGTGCCATGCCATTGAAAGCTAATGTACATGGCTGGCCCAGGTTCCCACAGTAAGTTGTGTTGTCCAAGTTGTTGTTCAGGCAACTCAGTTCTCAAAGCCATTTTCCCTTATCATGATTGCTAAAAGTGGACTCTTCCTAAAAATAACCCATGCAGTGATAGATATTGCTCAAGCAATCTCTGCGAATAGATTCTATGTGTAATTGGGAATAATGAACATTAACTTAATATTTTAAGGATGTTTTAGTTTTCAAAGCAGAAACGTTAATCACATTCATATATTGAGTGAAGTATTTCTTCTTATTACCTCTATTGTGGGAATGTTAAAATGTCCACTTGTATAAAAAAGGGCTTTTAGAAGTCCTACTCAATATGCTTTGTATCTGAAGACACTGCTACTTTAAATACTGATAATATAATACACCAGGAATCCCCTAGTACATGGTGAGATCTAGGGTTATTTAAATTGAAAATCCAAATATAATCTAATGTTGTGATTTAGCGCTGTATTTTTGTGTTTCTCGTAGTTCCAAAAACAATTATTCTATGGGGAATTTATTGAGCTGGTCCCTCTGTCAAACCACCCGTAATGCTATGTTTAAATGAAATCTGTTGTTTTAAGCTTTTATGGAAAAAAGTAACATCTGTAAAGATGCACAGCAAAAATGTGGGGGTTCAGCCAGTGGTGTAATGCATAATGATGGCCCCGCCTGAAGAATGTGATGATGGGCTCCTGAGTCTCATATATTTGGCAGATATTTATTGGCCTTTGGCTGAATAGGGCCCCGTGAAGGTGTGGTGTCCCCCGAAGGATTATGCCCCTGGTTTCAGCTACATTAACTGCCCTACATATAGGGAAATATTTCCTGTCAGGAGGACCCCTTAATCTGTAATGTTGGTCCTGTTGGAAAGATTCCAAAGAGCTTCAGAATGTCTAAGAATTTAACACCTCTCTACATAATCCTCTCAACAGTTAGGATTCACCATGTAGAGCAGCAAAAACCAGTCCCTCAATTTCCAAGGAGACATGGCAGGAGAAGACCCCATTAGAAAACAAAAATTGTAGATTGAATGGCCAAAAACAAGACAGAAAGATCCAAGAATATTGTTCTTATTTTTTTTAAAGATTTTTTTATTAGGTTTTATAAACAATCAGAAAGAATGAGAATTCATCACCAGCAACCTTAACCTTCTAATGTCTTATAAGTGACAACCCCTTTGAGTAACCCACAAGTCATCAGTATATTCCCACCAATTTTTCCTCACCGGCTTGTGGGCAATCTTTAGGTTCATTCATTGGCCTTTTTTCTAGTTTGTATCCATTCATAGTTCCATTAGGAACCTCCATTCATTCATCATTTTTTCCCATTCCTGAGGACATCCTCTCATCTCACATTTCACTTTTTCTACAAGCAAACCCGAATCCATGTCCTTTCAAACTTTGAGGACTGGCATCTTTTTCACACCCCACCATCTTGCAATCTTTATCTTGAACACAATGATGCATAAGACCATCCAGAGTTTCAGGTATTTCAAGGTCTCTACTTCTCCCTATATATTAAGTACGAAACACTAGGGGGAAAATGTGAATCTCTGAAGTATGTAGGTGTAGTCTAGAATAATAGGACCTGTACAAAATGCAGAGAAATATGAATTGGAACATCAATCCTCTTCCCATTCCTCCTCCCCGCAAATCTTTTTCCCAATCTGCCTTTAATTTTTGGAGGACATCAGAGGAAATATTCATTTATTTTTTATATATCAATGATACACCACCCCTGCTGAAGGAGTCGGACAGTACTCAGAGGAGTTGGGTCTTTGAGTATTGTCCCTTTTGTTAATATGTTAAGCCTCGGTGTGCCTAACCTGCAGGGATCTATTGGTTTCAGACTCTGTCAACTGATATTCTTACCTGCGAGTCTCAAAAGGAATCACATCTCCCTCTGTACACAGATCTTTCAATGATCCAAGAACAACTTTTTAAAAACTTCTCTCTATCTCTCAGCTTATTATAAAAGTTCACACTTAGCTTTTATTTCATGTAGCTTTGTCTTGGCAACCAAAGATTCTATAATTCCTGGCAAGCTGTAAAAATCAAAAATGTCACGACTATTAGGGATGCACTAAGACAAAGCTTTTGAAACTTTTCTTGAATCCTCTCCCAGTTGCATTAGTGATATCAAATGTTTTGGAGTGAAGTTCACTGCCAAATAGTTATTTACAAGTGTTTGAGGTACACTGTTGCTACACTATAATGAATAACTGTTTGTTCTTCATATCTAGAACTTTTCTGGCAGTATAACAACATGCAGCACTCCAGCTGTGGCCCCATAGAGAATCAAACTAGTGTTAAACAATCATGTTTTTACTCAACTTGGAGGAATCACCCCGACTATTTACTAAATATTCACTTTTTTTTACCATTTGAACAAGAAATACACAGCCTTTCAAAATGTGTCTATTTCTTCAATTTGGGTTTATTGAATAGGAAACTGGATCTTTGACCAGACTCTGTTCACTTTTACGAAGCATCCGTAATGCTTTATCATAATGAATCTTTAAAAAGCATAATCATGCTCTGCGGTGTACTTTTGAAGGTGCATTATCCCAGAATAGATTTTCGCCACATGCTTTTACTTGAATCAATATTGATAGCTTCCAGGTTTTAATGAATCGAAGCTTTAGCCACTATGCACACCCCTAAGATACATATATCATCACTGTACAACTAACACCCTGGAAAAATATGTTTTGTGTCAGAACTGAACAAAGGGATTGGAGATCTGGGATTCCCCTGTTCAGCACAAGAAAAGATTTGTGAGATGTGTCCCTTTAACCACATCGATGCTATGCATTTTCCCCTCCTGTGCTGAGATTTACTTATTCCCATGTTTCATGACGAGCTGGGCTCGTCATGAGCGTGCGAGGAGGCTACCTCATGACGAGCCCAGCTCGTCATGAGCGTGGAAGGGGTTAACATTGTGGCAGGCTAATATGGCTCTTTACAACAAATGTGCTGTTCACGCATTCCATTACAAAGCGGTCGTTACAACGACCGCATTGTTTCTACGCAAACCTTTACATCAAAAGTCCTTTTGACGACTTGCTGTAGGGGGCGCGCTGGACTTAGGAATAGTATTATTTACACTTCCTACTCCAGTTTGTGCGACAGCAGGGAAGGTGTTGGATTCTAAATGCAACACCAGCGCTCCCCCTACAGCAAGTTGTTGAAACGACTTGCGATGTAATGGTATGCGTGGTAACAACGCAGTCATTGTAACAACCACGTTGTAAAGGAAACGCATTGTGGAGAGAGCGTTGTAAACGCTGTTTCTAGTGGCAGGCTGTCCTGTGGAGAATGGTGCACTAAGAATACTACTCTGGAGGAGGTAAAGGGGTAGGCCTTCAGGATCACTTTAGGCAGAGGTTTTATTTAAACTGGGACTGCTCATAAGGAAGGTGTCTGGCAATTTTCTGCGTTGCATTGGCTTATTTTCTTGCCCTAGCAGTTTATTCACCATTGTTCAGCTCGTCACCTTTGTTGATTCGTCCTCTGTTTCGTTTCCTTGGTACCCTGACCTTTTACCTGTCTTTGACTTGATCACAGATTACCTTTTGGATTGTTTATTCTAGTCATTACTAGCCCGTTTCCAGGATTGCTATTGACCTGTATTTCAACAAACATTGGGCCTGATTACGATCTTAGCAGATGGGATACTTCTTCACAAACTTTGAGTACATTTTCTGAAACAACAAAAATCCATTCAGTAGAACCGGAAATATGAATTTTTAAAGTTGAAGATAAAAATTAGCACTTAAAAGATAAAAGCGCTAACAGAGGACATCTAGTTCTCCGAGACTGGATCAAAGTCAAAAACTATGACTGACTGGAATGGAGCACAAATCGGATACAAGAAGTGGATTGGACCCTGTTGGTGCCTATCTCCGGACTTAGAAGAAACTTTGACAAAAATGTTCTAAGAAGGTAAAATTTAGTGGGGCAAAGCTGTAGGCAGTGTCCAAAGAGGAAGTGTGTTCGTAGGTGTCATGACACCCTTTGTCCACCTTACATTCGTGCTATGGGGACAATGTTCACCATATGATTGGGGTAGAGTGCTCTTAAAAGATCTTCTTCCCACCATTAAACCCACCCCTGCCCCGTGCATCCTGTGAAGGATTTGACGTAAGGATTATGAAAGATTGTATTGTTTGTTTGGTGCCAAATGACGTACATTTTGTTATTTGAATGAAACGTTTTAAAATGCATAATATCTTGAGACTGCATTGTGTCAAAGTATGAAGACAACTAGACAAAACTGACTGTTGGGCTTGCAATACGGGAGAAACCTTCTTCGCGAATGAGGATTGCAGGCGGAATGAAGTTAAGACGCAATACGCACATAACTGAATGTGAGCGACGCGTCGTCGGCTGTTTTTTGGGTGTGGCAAGGGTATAAATAGCCACACCCATCCGTGCAAGAACGCTTTGCCTTCAACCACGGACACTTGGTGGCTCACCTGCATTTCCTGCTTCTCATCGAGGGATTCCGTTCTTCTGTCAAGGTCACTCACCTTCCTTGTTTCCGACTTCCTCAAGAAGCTGCTAGAAAAGATAACAAGCATTTGCAATGCAATAGGTCTCGCATTATGAAAGTTTGAGCTATTGGTCTTGTAAATGACAATTTTTTTATTTATGTGTTGATTTTGAAAATAGCTAAATTAATAGCTTTGTCATTTTCAATGCCAATAGTTATAACTTTCGCACATGTGACGACTATAGCATTTGTAATGCAACATGTTTTGTATTTACGTGACTTAGATGTATTGATATTACAAATAGCAACGGCTTTTAATTTTTTAAAATAATTAATACTTAAATAAAAGTGATTGTAATTTATATTGGCAATAGCTTAAACTTTTGTAAATAAAGTTTGTGAAGATTATGTTCAGTGTATTTTATTGTGATAAAAATCCAAGAACAGAAGTGAAATAACATCTTTTTGTGACATTTGTAATAAAGCTTGAAACATTGAGAGAACATAATTGAACCAGTTGTTGTTGAATGGTTGCACAGATTAATGCTGTGATGTCGCTGAGTGATGCTGTGTTTGCGCTGAGTGGTGCTGTGGTGGTGCTGAGTGGTGCTGTGGTGGTGCTGAGTGATGCTGTGGTGGTGCTGAGTGATGCTGTGGTGGTGCTGCTGAGTTCTCTCTGCAACTGCACTCTGCAACTGCACTCTGCAACTCCAGTCTGCAACTGCACTCTGCAACTGCACTCTGCACTCTGAATCTGCACTCTGAATCTGCACTCTGCACTCTGAATCTGCACTCTGAATCTGCACTCTGCACTCTGAATCTGCACTCTGCACTCTGAATCTGCACTCTGCACTCTGAATCTGCACTCTGCACTCTGCACTCTGAATCTGCACTCTGCACTCTGAATCTGCACTCTTCACTCTGAATCTGCACTCTGCACTCTGAATCTGCACTCTGCACTCTGAATCTGCACTCTGCACTCTGCACTCTGCACTCTGAATCTGCACTCTGCACTCTGAATCTGCACTCTGCACTCTGCACTCTGAATCTGCACTCTGCACTCTGAATCTGCACTCTGAATCTGCACTCTGCACTCTGCACTCTGCACTCTGAATCTGCACTCTGCACTCTGCACTCTGAATCTGCACTCTGCACTCTGAATCTGCACTCTGCACATTACTTTGTTTGTATACCCTTTTATACTGCTCTAAAGTTATTTCAATGAGTGAAATGCGGAGCCTGGCCGAGAGTAACAAGGCAGTGCTGGGAGGGGGACTGCGCACCATCTGAAGTGCTCTGGTTGCACGGCCTGCGGCCGTGTGAAGTGAAAAGCCTTTGAAGTATGTAAAGGCTGTGTTTGCGGGGAGAGAGAGGGGAGGTGCTGGTGTGGGAGGAGTGCTGCTATGGCCTGGGGGAAGCTGGCTGGGGAGGGGGAGGAGAAATGAATGTAAGGCTGTGGGGAACAGAGTTTATGGCCCAAAAGCGCGTGCCTGTGGCCACATGAACTTCAAGAAAACGCCAAGGAACGAAGCCCTTGGTTTGAAGAGGATTTCGAGCACTTGAATTCTCGCTCCTCAATGCGCTTGCGCGCATTTAAGGTCACGAGACCTAAAAAGCACACTTTAAAGGGGATAGATATTGCGTTCTGCTAAAGTTGGTGAATGTCATTCTGCTATTTTGGCTGTAGCACTGTTAAAAGATCTGTTTCGAAATTGCACGGGAAAAACACATTTTGGACCCCTCCCTTTTTCTTGCCCCCATACCCCTTGACAGATCACCCTGAAACTTTCTAGGTAGGAGCTGCGGTGGATTAACCTTTTTTTGGAACGTTTTGTGAACCTTTGTCAACCGGTGCCAGAGTTATTAGGTAACCAAAAAATAAATTTCCTATGGAAAGACGGTCTGATGAAAAACATAAATCTGGTTCTCGTAAAATAAGTTCTAGTGACTACCACATGAAAACAATGACCACATGAAAACATTAAGCATTGTGCGGGAGGCTGGAGAACTTTGTTGTGTGTTAAAATTGGGGCTCCTGTACCAATATAATTTGGTGAAGGTCTAAAATGTAATTGTGACTATCCTTTTAAAGATAATATGTGACAGTGGTTCGAGTGGGCACATAAAACTAAATTTAGGGCTGTCCACCAACATAAACAATTCTGAGGAACTGCTAGATATTGGCGGGGTTAATCTGGAGAGAGTCTCTGACTTTCACTATCTGGGAATACATCTGTCCAACACCAGCTCATGGAACAGCCAGGTTATCAAGTGTGGATTACTTCTTAATCATATGGCAGCTGCCTTACTGAATTTTGCTAAGAATACATCTTTCCATCCAATGTACCCACTACTGGAAATCTGGAGAGCCCAAGTCATGGATGCGGCTACATGTGGTTCTGAACTATGGGGCCATAGCAATGTTAATTTTTGGGGTATTGCTAAAAACACGTTTTTGAGACCAGCACTTAGACTTCACCAAGGCACGCTCCGGGTCTTTTTCAGATATTTGCCCTTTCGATGCCATAGTGAGGTTAAAACCAATCTTACAGTGGCTGAGATTATGGCTTGTTCCCGAGCTGGAATGTTTTAGCAACGGATTGAAGGACATACTTCTAATCCCAAGGTGTTTAAACACTATGCCGTGGCAGATTTATATCAAGCAATCCCTTTCTGCATTGGGGGCCTCTGATCTTTGGCAATGTCCAGAGGGCATCTCTGCTTCCTCTTTAAAGGGGGTCAAAGAGGCCGAACGAATGGAGGAAGGTATTCAAAAACACCTGCAGTGGTAGTGGTGCTGATTTTTTACTGCATCAAAAAACTGAGACACGGTTTGAAACTTTCTTGGACGAAATTGACCCGACATTTACTAGATCTCTGTATACACAATTTAGGTTGGGTACTTTGCCACTTGCATCCTTCACCAGAGGGCAGTGCAGTCTGCTCGGCATATGGAGTTGCGCAGGAAGCAGATGCCCACCTACTCTTTTTTTGTCTAACATACACCAGACAGCGAAGACGCTGAATTGTCCCCTTATTCAGATACCTTGGATTACGGCTCCATAAACAAGCTTTGCGTGTTTGCAGGTCCGACGTGGGGTCCTTTGTGGTTTTCTCAACAGCTAAGTTTTTGAATCAGTCTGGCCTATTTGTAATAGGATACTCATGCAAACTCCACAATCTAACCATTGAGCATATAAATCGACTGCAATTATGATAGTTTAGCTACAGTTGCACACTTCCTTTTGGCGAACTATCAAACATAACCTGCAGAGAAAGCAATTATGTTTAGCAAAATCATTATTTTGTACAGCTTCGCTTTCAAAATTGTATCCTAAAGTGTGGAACTGACTTTTTTAAATACAGATTTTCTCAAACAAAAAAAAAACCTTTAATACTGTGGTACTGCCTCTTGGGAATTCCAGTTTTTTTTAAAACTTTTTTTTATTGCAACGCTTCACAAGTAGCCCTGGACATGGTCATCATATACATTTTTCATTCGCCCCATAAGAGCTATACAATAATTTACATCTCAGCGGTCTATGTAAGCAATCACGCTCTTCGCTTTGTGGTGCATAGTTACAATGTGGTGATCTGATAAAGTTCACGCCTAGGAGAAATACATGCAGGGAATTCCAGTTTTTAAGATGTATTTATTCACCTGTTAACATACTGTGTTTCCAATTTTAGGCTGCTTTTATGGTCACTGACCGAAATCAAGTATTGAAAGAAAAAAAAAAAAGAGTGGGCACAGCAGGAGCTATCGGGCAAATGTTACACCCGTAGTTTCTTGGGTTCAACCAGGGGAGTAAGGTAAAATGGTGCCCATCATATCTCAAAGATATTACTTTGCCTGGTGCTAGCAGGGTGGGGGCTTAAAGTGTCCGGGGGCACCCGACGGGTAGCGAAGACCAGGGCCGGACTGGGAACCAAAACCGGCCCCGCAAAGTGCTCGGCTGGCCCCCCGGGGGGAGGTCTGAGCTCTTTTCTGGGGCAGGTTTTCGGCCGATTTTGTTGCAGGGACGATTTTGCAGCTATGCTGCATAAACGGCCCTGTCACAAAAACGCCCCCCAGGGGCCCAAAACCGGCCCCCACCCTTGCGGCGCACCGGGGGATTGCCCGGTGCCCGCAACGGCCAGTCCGGGCCTGGCGAAGACACTCCCGCCCCACACCTACCACGCCGCAGGGACTGCAGCGTCCTCGTGCGCCCCTGATCTGCCCCGTCTATGGTCCAACATCCTGACATGCGACTTAGCTAGGCACAATCTGTAAATTGGTCTTTCCCTTTTGCTCTGCCACCAGTTGCGTTTGTTTTTTCAATCACATCGTTTTGGCAGGAGTGAAAAGCACAAGGTGATGCCCCTTGAACTTGAGAGCACCCTTGACTCACGCAGATGCGTCCCCTTCGCGCCAGCTCCGGCAAAAGTCGCAGGTGACACAACACATGACAAATCATGAAACTAATACAACGCAGTTAGTTTGTCATTAGATGGGAGTGGGTGTGTGCCACCCTCGGGTTGCCACAAGCGTATCTCTGAGTACGGCTTCTAGCCGGAGGGGTGGAGGGGACGCCGTGCCACAGCAGTGCCTATGCTGCCAAGGGACGTGCCAACGCCGCTGCCACCCTCGGTTGCGCCAACTCACATCTGCATTCCTCAGAGGAGGGGCGAACAATTGGGAGGGCAGATTGCGCAACTGTTGATGGTGCTGAATGCAAACCTGGGAGAGGCGCGGGTCCTCGGGCCCCTGGGGCGTGGGTGGATAAGGGGCATTCTGTTTTCTGCAAAGCCACGGGGTCGTCCAAAGGAATTCCTCACAGTAGTACGCATCAAATCCTATCCGGAAGCGACATGCGTAGTGAGGCTCACGCATGCCTGCAGTGCCCTCCGCGAAAGCTCTTCGCTGGTTTTCCAGGAGCCTCATGGCATGCCTGGCACTGCTGAAGAAATGCTGCGCTGTGATAAAATGCAGGGTCAGAAAAGGGGGCGCCCCTCTGCGTGTGAGGGGTCCCCTGTCTTTCCAGCAGCAGGGGTACACATGAGTTGCAATGGGGTGGCGCTTCCCGGGCAGGCAGGCGGTCTGTCTGTCTGTGATGAGGGCATGTTTTTATCCCTCCTGTTATCAGCCACTGCCGTGTTATGAAGGGAGGAAAACGCAGGCGGCGGCGCCACCCCTTTTCGGTGGGGAAGGGAACGACTCTCGGGCTGAGTTCCTCCTGGAGAGCTTTAAAAACAACAAGTCACCAGAGTGTGGGAGAGCAGGGCGGAGTGACAGCCGCGAGCCGCCTGCAAGTACTGGTGCACCGCCGTGCCCTCTACCTGGGCACTGCACTGTGACCCCCTCGCCCCCACCCCACCCAGCTTGGACTCTGCAGTAACTATTTTAGTACCGCGTCCTAACTGCGCAACACGCTCCGAGGCTGCAGGGGCAGGTACACGCCGCTGCACCGTGACCCCTCCTGAGCACCAGTGCAGGAACCACTGTGACACTGTGCCCCCCCCACCCCCACCTGGACCCTGCATGCGCCAGAGCTGCAGGGACGGCTGTGCCAGCTTGCATCTGCTTTGACATTACTCTGTGCCTGTTGTGGCATTTCCCATCCTGCCTGCCCGGACTCTGCACGCGCTGCTGTGGTTTGATGCCTTTTCCTGGACAGAGCAGGGGCTGCTGTGGTCTCGCGAGCCCCCACCTGTGCACTGCATGCCCAGCGGCTGAAGGACCGTCTCCTGCACCCAGTGCCAGCTTGCTTCGGATACTCGTGCCACCATGCCGCAGGGACGGCCGTAGCGTCCCGTGCACGCAGCAGGCATGGAGCCGGGATTGTTGACCTCCACCTGCCACAGCCGCCGTTATTAACTGCGCGGAGCTGCAACAGGAGCCCGCCTGCGCGTGGGTAAAGTTTATCGCGTGCCCCCTCCTTCCCTGTTCCCTTCAAGGGCAAGGAGCCAGCGCAGAGTAAAACCCCTCTCCCCTCCCCAGACCTGCAGGTTCATAAGCGGCCGGGAGGGCAGGAATTATTTCTCACGCCTGAGCGCTCTACCTTATTTGTTCGGCAGCAACGAGAACCAAAAGGATTCTGCATACAGCTCCCAAGTTATTAACAAAACAAACAAAAGCAGTTAATGTTTCACCGCTGCCGGCCGTGGAGGAGTGGGAGGGCGGGGGCTGCCTGCGCATGCGCGCCACGCCTCAGTTTCGTTTTCAGGTCGGAGCGCGATCCCGGAGAAGAGAAGTGCCGCATAAAGTCCCGGGTCCCAGGAGGGGGCCCGGGTGAAGACCAGCGTGGAGACTGCGGGGCCCCCATGCCTATGGGGAGAGCTCCGCTTTTTGGGAGAGTGCCAGAGGACCTCGAGTGCTCTGCGGGGCTCCCTGAACAGATGGTGCGACGAGTCCGTCTCCGGTGAGTTAAAGGGAGGGGAGGGAGGGAGGGGCTGTGTGCCGTGTGCCTGTATGTGTGCTGTGTGCCGTGTGCCTGTATGTGTGTGCCTGCGTGTGCATGCGCTCGCCTGTGTGTGTGTGTGTGTGCGTGCATGCAGAGGGGTGGGGGCTGCCTGTGTCTGTGTGTGAGCAAGGGCTGTGAGTTACTCTGCGCATGCGCGGCTCAGACGCGCGCTCACGCGGTGAAAACTGGAAAGGAAAAGCGCGTGTCAGATTGGTGTCCACATTCCTAAATACGGGCAGCATTAGGTCTGAAGCAGACACCTCAATGCTCACGCATTGAGAGTACGTCTGCTCGACCTAAAAAAAGCGAAGTGAACATTTTTCTTTGGTTTAATTCAGGCGCCCACCACAAGCAAGCTAGAAACAGGCAGAGGAAATTTACCTTGGCAGTTTTTTGGACATGGCCCCTGGAACAGTAACTGAAAGAGAAGGACATTATAAAAAAGGCGGTGACAAGGGTTTGACAGAAATATTTCCTGCACATTTAATTGAACTATAATAGCTTTGAACATTTGATATATATATTCTTTGCTGTATGTTTTTTCGTTTTCTTTCATTTAAATACAGGTTGTGAAGTTAAGAGAGTTGGAGAATAAAAGGAGTAAGTGAAATAAAAGTCAGAATGCAAATCATTTTCTGTCACAGAAAATAAAAGGAAAACCAGTAACTTATTTCAATTTTACCCTTTCACATAGGAAGCACAACTTCTTCTAAAGACCAACTTCTCACCTAATCATACAGAGGACAACCTTCACTTCACAATGGCTACAAAGACGCGACACCTAACCTTCCTAAATCGCAGGATGGACGTTTTCTAAGTGACAGAAAGATAATAAATGTACAGAACTCTATGATAGGAACCCAGTCTAGAAAGGGAATTTGCTACCATATCTTTCTTTCCTTGTTGCCTCGAAGGTCGACAACCAGGAACAACTAGCTTCCCGATCCGGCCCTCCTCCCTGAATTCTAGCTGAATAGCCTTAGTGTTCAAATTACCATCACAGGGTGTTAGTTAGGGTACTGGGAAGTTGGTCCATAATGTCTCTGCGAAATCTACCTACAAGCAACCAACAGGTAAGATTGCTTGTATTGCCGACAGTAGGTGAGCTGCTGGATAAAGTTGCAATGAAGATTTCTACATTCAGATTTAGTCTCTTTTTTGGAAGTAGAAAAACTCCCGCTGAACAGAGCAGAAGGCCGAATATCTCTTGGGCAACGGACCACTGAACAGGATTTGCTGCTGCAGAAAAGAATGTAGCGGGAGCTATCACTACAGCAGGCCAATCGACGAGGCACCTTGGGTGGATAAATAAGCAGGTTGGTCCTGCTCTTCCCTTGCGTCTCAGAGCTGTTTTTAGGCAAAAAAATCCAAATGTTGGCTTTTGGCTATTGGGGCAAATTTAGCACCACCATCAAGGGTTCAAAAACAGTGGGGAACCACTTGGGGGGTTAGGAAACACTCAAGCAGGGTCCAGGTACGGGTTCAAGATGGTTGGAGCCTTTTCTATCCCTGAGGTTCTGACCAGGCAGCCAGCCAACTAGCCCTTAGAGTCACTCTGGTAGTCTTAGGTTCAAATGATGAAACAGGCCTCAAGCCGCAGGGCAGACATCTGAGGGTTCAAGGCAGGTTCCAGGTTGCAAAACAATCCTTCCTAGTGCAGCAAAGCAGTCTTGTGGAGTACACAGAATGCCACGGCAGCGGGCAGACCTATGAGAGTCCTTCACAGGTCCAGAAAGTGAACTGAAGAGTGGGTCGGAGGATCTTATTTTTATACATGGTGCCTTCTTTGAAGTAGGAGGTTTCTAGCGAATACTATTTAAAGTGCTTGAAGTTTCCTGTTACCCCTGCCCTGCCTCCAAGCTTGCTGCATGAACAATGCAGGGTGACCAGTCCTTTTTGTGAAGGTAGGGAACAGCACTGGGTGGCTTTTATGTATTGAAAAAGAAGGTTCAGATCTGCAAAAGTTTTATCTTGCCATGTCAAAATGGCAGTTTAAACTGCATACAGAGGCTGCAATAGCAGGCCAGAGCCATGTTTAAAGGGCTACATATGTGGGTGGCACAATCAATGCTGCAGGCCCACTAGTAACATTTAATTTACAGGTCCTGGGCACTTGTATTATCACTTTATTAGGGACGTACAAGTAAATCAAATGTGCCAATTGGGTGTAAGCCAATGTCACCATGTTTAAAGGAGAGAGCACTTTACCACTGGTTAGCTTTGGTAAAGTGTGCAGAGACCTAAAAGCCGACAAACATGTTCAGAAAGCTGGAAGGGGAAGGCACACGTTTGAGGATGACCCTGCAGACATGCCAAGTCCAAACATAAGAATTAATTGTCCTATAACTTTTCTTTCCCAAACATTTCTGCCAAGAAATTTGTAACTTCTATCTCATCAGCCTCTACAGGATGCAAATCCCTTGCCCATCACCAAAGTAACATGACTTGCCAGGCACCCTTATATCTCGTTCTCATTCCTGAAGCCAATGATTCTTTGAGGAGTGCTATAGCCTCTCCAGGAAATCCTGTGTATATTCTTGAATTTCTGATATCCTCCAAACTAGAAGACTAAGCATGCCTGACTCAGTTTATCATGCTTCTCTTCTTCTATGCCTATTAACAGTCCTCTGCAAGACGGGGTCAAAAAAGGTATTCCCACAGCCATCTCCATTACTGACAGGAACCAAACCTGAATTGTCCAAAAACATGTCACTAAGACTGTCCAGCCTCTCTATGTCCTTACTAGAATCAAACTCCTCTGAATCATTGAGAAAGGAGGGAAGGCATAACCCTTTACTCCTTTCCAATTTTAAGTTATTGTCAGTCAGTCAAACAAAAATGTATTTGGTTTGTTAAAACCTTAAAAGTACATTTACCACATTCCGTGAAAAGGAGAAAGAACAGCAGCATAAAATGACAATATTCAGCAAAGAGAAAGAACAGCAGCTTAACATGACAGTATTAAAACCACAATTACACCTCAAGATACGTGTAGTTTAACGTCTCTTGTTACTTTTAAGTTATTGCATCTACTACCATTGCTACAAGATCCAGGCACTAACTGAAGTATTCCTTTACCTGCAAAGTTAAACGGGAATCAAACAAATACACCTCCAGAGGACCCAGACATTGCTCTATTTTCTGAAACATGTCCCTTCTCAATTTTCACTTGCTGTAATGTATTAAAGCACATCAATTTCAGTTAACTACCACATTCTCTTCCTAGTAGTGTACTTTCACTTCTATCCTGCTTTTGCAGGGATGCCGTTTGGAAACAGAAATATGCTGAGTTCCCGATGCAGTGAGCGCAAGATAAGTGGTTTTATTTATGTATTTATTGATTTCCCCAATTCCATCGTTTGTCCTTTTCAGCCCCTACCCTGCCCCACGACTTTTACCCACATGTGCCACCACTATTGTGAAGGAAACTTAACATTGTGTACTTGGAGTATAATTTTAAAATATTTCTGCTGGTAGTTTAGATGCAGATGTGCAGAAAAACACAATTTTATAAGCTACTGTTTGAGAAATCTTTCTATTATGTTGCATATCTCCAGAGTGTAAATGCTGAATAAGCAAGAGGAAGATTTCTCTTACCTTATGAAATTGGTTGGTGTTAAGATGATTTAATCAGTACAAAATTATTTGTGATTTGGCAATGCAATCTAACAATCATACCATGCTGAATTAGCAGTTTTTTGCTTATTTTCATGCATAGACTGCATATAAAAAACCCTGGTTTTAAAGATTCAGGGTGACTTCTCATTTTCCTCCTGAGACTCTGCCCAATTAGTTTGAGACTTTATTTTCCTCAATTTGAATGCTGTCAGTACATTTAGGAGTTTGACACTTAGAATCTGGAGAAATTCCATTGCTTAACAGGGGATTTTTTTAATGATTTTATGATTTTTTTTATGGTGTACTGCAGCGTTCATGGCAAGCAATACATTATTTTCTATTGTTTCTTTTTAAAATCCTGTATTACAACTTTTAAACTTATATTTGATCTAGAACTTAGTTCATGAGTGGTCCTGGTTCTATTTTGAAATTAGTCAGCAACATTTTGGGGTTATTATTGGGGAGGGTAGTTACTTGCTGCCAGATCAACAACAGAATCCGAACCAGTACTGCCCAAGATAAATTCTGCAGTGCTCAAGTATTGGGTTCAGCCGATTGTTGGGGGTTCGGCTCTCATGCTTTCATTATATTTCTCTTCTCTCTTTCCAAGGGTTTTATTATTCGTTGTTTAATATACTCTTTGGATCAAACAGCTTCTGACTAGGCCTGGGTGAAATTGGATTACCTTGGAGTTATCAGAGTAATGTTGGGAATTTTGTGTTACGCTTTGACTTGAAATTACAAAAATTACATGATAGCGCATGTTCATGTACTTATGAGTAAACAGGCACAAGAATTCCGCAGCACGCACAGGAACAACAAACGAGCGGCTGCTGCTGCTCATGTTCTATTACATTTAGAACAATTTTCTCATTACAAAATGCATAATCTGGTCTATATTGAATGCAATGGTGCATTTTATGGTAAGAAAATAGCTCTAAATGTTTGGTACACACCATGTGTAATTTTGCTCTAATGTCGCATAATTACCAGACAACAAATTGCCCATGTTATGCCCACCTCTCCTTCTGACCCAAGGAAAACATCTTCCACTCTCCTGAGCCAAGGATCACAGACAGACATCCAGAAAGCCAAGAAGTTCACAGAAATTGATTTTCTGCAGAGTATGCAGAGACGACCAAACAACGGCACTACCAACTCCTGGTCAGAATCACAAGAAGTCTCATGCTTTCTGTAGGGCTGCATGAGTTTCTACCCACAAATTAATCCATAAACACATTTTGAATCTTTAGGACAGACATGCAGGTGATTTTAGGGAACGTGCTTTGAGTTTTGTGCAGTTCTATGATTTACACTTCTTTTTATTCTTCTCATGTTTACAGTGAGGAACTTGAAGTAATAAAGAATACCCATAAGTAACTGGTTTATTCCCCATCATCCACTAGATGTCAAACACCTCCATTTTCATGGTAAAAAAGTTTAAATGTGTGTACAGTGAGAGCCCTACAGCTGCTTTGATAATTGGTCATAATTTATAAACCCTATTTGATTTAGGTAGGAAAATGTCATAGGTGGATATAGTTTGAAATAATCAAAGTTTTCCCAAATAACAGAATCATCAATAGGCCACCTACTTGCCATATAAATACATTATCTTCTTTATCCTTATACTCATAAATGCTTTAATGACCTATGGCACATATGTACAGCCAAAAATGGTCATAAAAAAGGCATGACGTATGCAGAGCATTGGTTGTTAAACATAATATAACACGTTTACATGTGATTTCTGAAATGTAGTTGAATACGTGGTAGGTAACAATGTAGAGCTAAGTTATTTTTGGCATTGCCCTGCCAGCTGAATAAGATTGTCAAGGATGTTTTTGAATACTGCCAAGAAATGCACATAAAAGAAAAACAATTTGTGAGGAAAAGAATAATAGAATATTGATCGGACTTTTAAACATGGTGTTCCCTCTCATAGAGCTATTGTATGACACTGCAGTGTATTTTAAGTAATCATTTTGGATATTTGCCATGCCCTTCACTTTTAGAACCAAGGTACAACGCAAACAATTAACTAAAACATCTCACATTGCCAGCCCAAAATAGTGAACACTAAGGGGCATATTCTCAAGAACAAATGATAACCATCGCAAAAGTAACTTAACGCAAGCTTCAACATCGCGGTCTATCGTGGGAAAATTATGGTTTGTTAACTAAGTGTTCACAACACGGCGGTACTATGCGAGAGTCTCCGGATAACGCATCAAATGACAGCCTTAAAATAAACGCCATGCCCCAAAAAGGCAAAACACAAACGCAAAAAAAGTTGCGATGAGGCCAATCACGATACAAAAAGCAGCAAAAACCAGTGGCAGGCCTGCAAACCCCAAGCATCTGGTGGGAAAATGCACTATAAAAGCTACAAAAACAACACACCAGAAACAATTCAAAGTGCGTAGCAACATGGATGCACCCTAACTGAGCGCAGAGGCCAACGCGAACCACACAAGCCCCACAGACCACCAGCAAGGAACAACAGGGTTGGGGAAGGCCAAGGAGAAGAGGGAGAGGAAGACAGGGTGCAGTCCGCAGGTAAACAAGATCAGTGTCACGGAGGTGACAGAACACTACCATCAACTGACCCACAATTAGACTAGCGTGAATGCGGATGGAGTGTCGTGGAGGCCAATGGAGGAGGCCAAGAGGCTCAGTCATGATGTAAAAATCTAAACCAGGCACAAAGCTGCTGCGAACAGGAAGGCAGCAAGGGTGACAGGAGGTATGAGTCCTGGCCACAGGAGGAGCTGGAGGAAACCGTTATCAGTGTTGAGCCGGTGCAAGGAGTCGGGAGTCCGGACACAGCTTGAAAGGACCTAACACAATATCAACAGGGTAAATTACGACAGGGACTGGGGAGATGGGGGAGATGGGCATAATGGCACACATGCACAACGATGTGTTGCACACTGCACACCCACAATGACCCCAGATCATGTCCCTGATCCCCGTGGCACACTCCAGCACATACACATAGCAATACCAGCACATCCACATTGATGACAATGTGGTACAATGTGCAACCACAACACTCCGGAACAGAGGACACAACTGACTCCACACATGAGCAGAAACATGCCAACTACATCTGACAGAGCTGGGAAATGTCAGATGGAAATGTACACGTATAATTTCACATCCGTCATGTAGTCCAAATGCCCACTGTTCCCCATCTAAATCCAGCACCTCCCTATCAGTCACAATGTACATTGTCATACAGTCTGCATGTAAACAAGAACAATGCACCAACATACATGTCAACACCATGCCAACATGCATCTCCCTTTCACATTGCTGAGGGACACACCACACCTCCAGCAGAGCAGACCAGACCACTCATCAGTGATGCTGGAGAGGACCACCACACCTTCGACACCGATGCCCTGCAACAGCTCATGGACATCCTAAGCAACCCACTCCCAGGAACAGGGCAGCCAAGCTACATAGAGGAGAGCCCACCCTCTGCACAGACCGCACAGCAGGAAGCACCCACGCGCATGGCTGGCTCCCAACACATCATCGACCCACACATAGCATCCCAATGCCAGGTGTCAGAATGCCAAAAGGAGGTCGCCGAACAGGTGCCACTGTCCGAACACATGGAACACGAATCAGATCACATACTTGGTTGTCTAATTCCCTTGAGGGACCACTGACACACCACAAAGGAGACCCACACTGCGACAGAGACACATGCATGTGCCCATTTCCTGTACTGAACAACGCTCAGAGCCACGCTATTATCAGTCACGCAACAGCATTGAATTGTGTACGGTGGCCCAGCCCACTATTCTTAGATATTGCATGGGTGACGACAAAAATACATGTCCAAGCCCAACCAGCTGCCTGAGGTGACATGGTTGCATCCGCTGTACACAGCACACAGTAAAGTTGAAGGGCCTGGAGCACTCATGCATACATCATGACAACACTGACACACACAGATAGTATGTGGTACAGGGCCACATGTACAGTGACGCCTATGCTTTATGGGTGTGGGGTGAGTGTAAGCCAGCCCACATGGAGTGGTTGGATGCTAGCAACAACTTTTACAGTGATCACCATTAA
The DNA here is from genome assembly GCF_964261635.1 of Lissotriton helveticus. NCBI lineage: Eukaryota > Metazoa > Chordata > Amphibia > Caudata > Salamandridae > Lissotriton > Lissotriton helveticus. The sequence continues at coordinate 1,061,587,661 of NC_136070.1, read as the reverse complement.
AACGGAAACAGAAAACACCAGCATAACACGAACAATGGCGAAAGATCATGGTGGTAGCCGGAGCAAGTACAGAAGTCACCCAAAATGCAAACATAAGTGTCCATGATTTGCAGGGCACAGAGGTTGGGGCACTAAAGCTGAGCGTGCACATATGAATGGAATGTCTAGGATTGTGTCCCTTCGGGATAGTCCTGATGCAGCTGCAGTGGGGTGGGTTACACCTGCATCATCTTCCTCATCGTCGTCCCAGGTCCCCCACTGAAGAACTGTAATCTTCATTCTCAGGGGTCTCACTAATACAAAGAACTTGGCACAGAAGCTGAAATATGAAAAGACATCTTTATTAAACTTAATTAAGTGAGACTACGTCAACCAGGAGCCTTTAGCAACTGAATGAGGCAGTCTAAAGAGTACAAAACACAGAGGCCTTTTATTTGCTTAGGGTTACAAACTCAGCACAAAAGAAAGGGGCAGTCCTAGCTTTTTCAAGCATGCAAAATACCTAATATGGACAAACAAGATCTGCAAAATATTAGCCAATAGGAAAATATTCAGAACAAGGCATCATGTAACCAGAACGTCCCCCTTAAGTGTGTTTCTGCCCAGCACATAAGTCAATAAACTACAGCACCTATAGGTCAATCAGTAATGGCAGAAAACGTCTGTATGCAGTTAGGCCAGCTGGTGTCTGAGATTGCTTTTCAAAACAAGGACAGAGGGGGGTTTCAACACGTTGCAGTCCAAAGGGCAGAGACACTTCATGAATAGAGCAGCCTGTGTAAAGGCAACACAAATTGACGACAAATGTAAGATGGAGTCAAAATTAAAGAACCTCAACCCTCCTTTTGCCATTACACAGGCAAATCCTAATTCATTGCTAGGTGAGCATTCTACTCATTTTATACAAACAGGTATATATAAACTATCAGCAGGAATACAAAGAGAACAAAGCATTTAACATTCAGATAGCAAAAGAAAGTAATGACCACTATTACAAACAGGTTTATCATATTTTTTCACAATCCTAGGCAAAAGCAAATCCTAAAAATATTTTGCAAACATTTTCAGGGCTCCTAGTTATTTCAGTGACTATTGACAATGCCAGTAAAACAATAAGAATCAGTCTCCAAACACCCATTCTATGCAATCGCACGGGAAATACCCAGAGTCCGTCGAAGTCTCTCTGGCGGGCTTCTATTGTCCATCAAATCTGCTTCTGTTGTGTTCTTCCGCATGGGCCTCTTCGATTCAGGCCTTTCATGAAAATGGTGTTTCATGAAGTGTTTGCCTTCCTGGCAAACACTCACAGCTCACTTGAAAGCCTCAATGTCTCAATGCAGTGCACGAATATATTTCCTGTGCAGCAGGCACTACAGATATTGTGCTCTTCGTTAGTCATGCAAAAACAACAAGTGATGGACTGAATGTGGATCAATGTCACACACTCCCCCAGTCAAAAGATCTGGGCCCAAATCCATCGTTTTTTTGCACTCCACACCACCCTGGGTTAGACAATGGCGATATGCAAATCAGCTCTGACCCTGTTGCCCCATGGGAACAGTCCAGTCCGAACTACAAAAGCCATGTCCTTCCCAGAACGGAATCAAGCATCCGAGGACCGGACCGGTTTCGAGGTAACACCTCTCTTCAGCCCGGCTAGCTTGACTCCAAGTGGTGTGGAGTGCCTGGGACCCACGTCTGGGCATCCCCAGCGCACCCAGGGCGGCAACTGCAAAAACAACAAGTGATGGACTGAATGTGGATCAATGTCACACACTCCCCCAGTCAAAAGATCTGGGCCCAAATCCATCGTTTTTTTGCACTCCACACCACCCTGGGTTAGACAATGGTGATATGCAAATCAGCTCTGACCCTGTTGCCCCATGGGAACAGTCCAGTCCGAACTACAAAAGCCATGTCCTTCCCAGAACGGAATCAAGCATCCGAGGACCGGACCGGTTTCGAGGTAACACCTCTCTTCAGCCCGGCTAGCTTGACTCCAAGTGGTGTGGAGTGCCTGGGACCCACGTCTGGGCATCCCCAGCGCACCCAGGGCGGCAACTGCAAAAACAACAAGTGATGGACTGAATGTGGATCAATGTCACACACTCCCCCAGTCAAAAGATCTGGGCCCAAATCCATCGTTTTTTTGCACTCCACACCACCCTGGGTTAGACAATGGCGATATGCAAATCAGCTCTGACCCTGTTGCCCCATGGGAACAGTCCAGTCCGAACTACAAAAGCCATGTCCTTCCCAGAACGGAATCAAGCATCCGAGGACCGGACCGGTTTCGAGGTAACACCTCTCTTCAGCCCGGCTAGCTTGACTCCAAGTGGTGTGGAGTGCCTGGGACCCACGTCTGGGCATCCCCAGCGCACCCAGGGCGGCAACTGCAAAAACAACAAGTGATGGACTGAATGTGGATCAATGTCACACACTCCCCCAGTCAAAAGATCTGGGCCCAAATCCATCGTTTTTTTGCACTCCACACCACCCTGGGTTAGACAATGGCGATATGCAAATCAGCTCTGACCCTGTTGCCCCATGGGAACAGTCCAGTCCGAACTACAAAAGCCATGTCCTTCCCAGAACGGAATCAAGCATCCGAGGACCGGACCGGTTTCGAGGTAACACCTCTCTTCAGCCCGGCTAGCTTGACTCCAAGTGGTGTGGAGTGCCTGGGACCCACGTCTGGGCATCCCCAGCGCACCCAGGGCGGCAACTGCAAAAACAACAAGTGATGGACTGAATGTGGATCAATGTCACACACTCCCCCAGTCAAAAGATCTGGGCCCAAATCCATCGTTTTTTTGCACTCCACACCACCCTGGGTTAGACAATGGCGATATGCAAATCAGCTCTGACCCTGTTGCCCCATGGGAACAGTCCAGTCCGAACTACAAAAGCCATGTCCTTCCCAGAACGGAATTAAGCATCCGAGGACCGGACCGGTTTCGAGGTAACACCTCTCTTCAGCCCGGCTAGCTTGACTCCAAGTGGTGTGGAGTGCCTGGGACCCACGTCTGGGCATCCCCAGCGCACCCAGGGCGGCAACTGCAAAAACAACAAGTGATGGACTGAATGTGGATCAATGTCACACACTCCCCCAGTCAAAAGATCTGGGCCCAAATCCATCGTTTTTTTGCACTCCACACCACCCTGGGTTAGACAATGGCGATATGCAAATCAGCTCTGACCCTGTTGCCCCATGGGAACAGTCCAGTCCGAACTACAAAAGCCATGTCCTTCCCAGAACGGAATCAAGCATCCGAGGACCGGACCGGTTTCGAGGTAACACCTCTCTTCAGCCCGGCTAGCTTGACTCCAAGTGGTGTGGAGTGCCTGGGACCCACGTCTGGGCATCCCCAGCGCACCCAGGGCGGCAACTGCAAAAACAACAAGTGATGGGCACAGATCATCTCATGCAGACCCAAGCACTATTAATCGGGAAAGAGCAACAGACTTTCACACTCAGCAACACTTTCAGGCTCCAATACTCTCATTTCAGTGTCAGAGGATGCTCGGGCTGCTCTTTCATTTAATCATAGGTACCTCAATGTAGTGCCTTTTGCCAATCTTGGATCCTCCAGTGCACTACCTTTCCGTTGGAGTAAAGAAAAGGGGGGGTGTGGCCAAAACTCAGGCCAAGGGGCTCCAGGGACTGCACACTGTCAGAGGTTACCAGTACATGACAGGTGGAAAACTCAAACAACAAGAATCCTTCTCTTTCGCTCTTTTGCACTGAAATTCTGGTTCTGTGATGTCCAATGCCGTCTGATGGAGCAAGTGCGATGCTTTAGAGATACCATTGATGGCGCGCTGGCGATCGCTATTCAGCCTTGCTTCTTTTCTGGGTGCTGGGACTTCAGGGCCAAGACGTCTGCCATTCATCTGTAGCTGTCACTAATGGAAATTAGGCTCAAATAAATGTTCTGCAGGTTATTATGACTTGATACCGCAGAACCTAGTGATGTAGGAAATGTGACACAGTTGTTAGTTTCCTTCAATTTAGTTCATTGTATTTAACAAGGGGACTGCAAGCAGGTGGCCTGCAAGCTTTAAAGGAGTGGCCATACGTCATGGGACATTTCTGGTCTAGAATACACTGTCATTCTCAAAGGCAATACAAAGACAAAAGCAGTAGGCAAAACTGTGCCTCTAGCCTCTTCAATTGGTTTCCATGTGAGAGCATATCCTCTACCATCTAAGGGTAGATAGCGACATGGGAATTCTATCTGAATGGATGTCCTCACATATGGTGGCATCGTCTAATGGGGTAAACACATTTTTTTTTCTCTAAATGATTACATATAGGTGTTCCTAAATTCCTTATCTCGAACACCTCAAAAGAGAAATCACGTAATACAGATTATCAGGGACATGTAGATACCTCCCTTTAATAATTGTGCATCAGGTGGACTATGCAATACACAAGCTAATGATCAAATGTGGAAACAAAAGACAAGAACTAGAGAGTCCTGGTATTTCCATTATTTGGAACACATCGTTTGGCTAACATCCTGAAAACACTCTAATACAAATTGTACATCCTAGCATTAAGGCCAATGGCAAGGTCTTAACCGGTGTCAGATCCCTACTACCAAACTCCCGCCCTCACTGTGTGAGCGGCGCATGCGCAGAGGGCTCTACCCTCATTGCCAACTGTAACTTCCCTTGTCGTGGTGGGGGCCCCCTTTCTACTCGACGCCATCTTAAGGGTCGTCCGAGTTCCCGTATGAGGTCTCTGTAGGAAGGACAGCGTGGACTCTCCCCCCCAACCCCACACTCTCTATCCGCCGTCGCGGATATCCGGCCCCCGGGAAATTAGTAAGGAGGGGCATATAACCGCCTCCCCCCCTGGGAGGGGCCCATGGCCATCTCCCCCTAGGCGCCCCATCCTTAGTGGGTGCCGCCTCCCCGTGGAAGGGGCCAATGGCCGTCTTCCCCCGGGCGCTCCCATCCATTGTGGGTGGCGCCCCACTCTAGGGACCTTGAAATCTGCTCACCGATCATGACCGTACCGCATTCCAAAAAACAGCTAAACATCTCAAAATATGCACATGAAATGGAGCAACCCATGGGCATGCATTTATCCATGTAATAACTTCCCTGAAATGCAAAACCTAGCAGGCGCTGATCCTGCGGGTGCACCGGAAGCAACCGGAATGCTGATTCGATATCACATTTCGCCATCAGCGCCCCAGGGCCTAGGTGGTTCAATATGGCCACGGCATCGTCGAACGATGCGTATCGTACTGAACAAACTTCTGGGTCAATGGCATCATTCACCGAGGAACCCCTAGGAGCAGAAAGGTTATGTATGAGTCTAAATTCCCCCGGATCTTTCTTCGGAACAGCCCCTAACGGGGAACAGATGAACTCGGCCACCGGCGGGCAGGAAAAGGGGCCAACCACTCGTCCTAAACTGACCTCTTTTGCTATTCTCTTTTCTGCCACGCCTGAGTTGCGCCGTACCGATAACTGGTTTCTACAAAAGGAGTTCCCCCGAACTTCCCCTGCCGGGATGTGAAAACCATGTAAGAATCCCTTCCTCAACACCCCAGCGGATACATGATCAGGGTATTTGTTTAACCACGGAATCATAACCATGAGATCAACGGGTGTAGGCAATCGGTTACAAAGGTCTACCTCACTCCTGCTTAGGTCCACCTTTTCCTCCCGTCCGGCCACTTTTTGATCTACATGCACTTTCCGGGTGTGAGGAATTCCCACAGCTGGCACACACATACTTAAACTTGCATGTCCCCTGCGGTCTGTTACAATTGCCTCGATTGAAGCCCCAACAGACCCCTCCTTTTCCGCCATTCCTGCCAGCTCTAGGCTGATAGCCCCCACCTGTGCCTGCTCGAAAGGGCATCCCGGGCTTTTGGCGGACCACTCCGGACCCGCTCCCGCCTGGCGAGGACATACCTGTCGCCCCTGGCAGGAGTTGCTTGTGCCATGACACCGAGTCCAAACAATCCCAGGACAAAGAAGCATCATATTCTTTTGCTTTACGGAACTTCATGTCATAGCCTTTCCATTCTTCCCCCTCATACATTGAATAGAAATCCATAATGCGATTCTGATAGCAAACCAACTCAGTCATAACCTCAGGTTTACGTTCCCCCATAACTGCGGTAAATATAGAGAAGGCCTTAACCCAGTTCGTCACTGTCTCTTCCACCCTGAACTCGGCCATCTTGGCGCGCCAGACACTAGGGTGCCACAAATCTTTCTGCGTTTTAGCATACTCCATCTCATGATGGTCCGTTAACAATGAAAACATGTTGACATACTTGTCTCCCCATATTAACTCTTTCGTGGCCAAGGGAATGTGCTGTGCAACCTTTTCCCGCCTTGAGGGTATCGAGCCCTCCCCCACCATCGGCAATGCAAGCTTACCCGGATCGGCTGTTGTTGCCGCCGTCTTTTCTTGACCAGCTGCTGGTACTCCCGACGCCACCTGTGGGGGAACAAGAGGAACACTCGCCTTCGCGACATCTCTCGATTGCCGCAACTGCTTTATCAACACTCTGGCTTCTTCGGCCGGATCTCCCGGGGTCGCTGTGCCCCCCACCTTTGTGTTGAGCCATGCCGTCAACTGTGCGGCCAATTCTGGGCCTATCACCTTTTTTGGCTGACCTGGGTCGTTCAATGCGGCCAATTGCTTCTTTACCTCTGCTAAACCTCTCCCGAGCGATTGGACTTGTCCGAGCTTTCGGTCCATACAAGCCATCCGATTCGACAACAGGCGTAACATCCTCTCTGTCTCGGAACCCTTTCCTGCTTTCTTGCTAGGCATGGTTTCGAGTCTTCCGCCCTTGGTCGATCCACGAGGTCCTGAAATCTGTGGGCCCTCGAAACTGAAAGAGAAAAAACAAGATTACCACATTCAAAATTGCTGCTTGTTCCGTCGAGGGCTCACGAGCAATGAGTGGGTGCAGCCTTCCGATCCGAGGAACAAGAGGACGATCTTCTGGATTCCCGCTCCTTTATCCTTCTGCGGGAGGGCGTGTACCCGTCCCCGATACGCCTACAGGGCGTGGTCTTCCATCGAGGTGTCTAGGACAACCCCTCTCGGGCGGGGAAAGGCGCGCCCCGGCTACGCCGCTTTGGGCATACCAGCCGGGCTACGCCCACCCCGCCCAAAATGGCTTCCCGGGAGGTTCGGGCACCCATCCATACGTTCGGGGGGACCGAGCGGTCGCCCCTTTCCAATATATTTCCTGTGCTGCAGGCACTACAGATATTGTGCTCTTCGTTAGTCATGGGCACAGATCATCTCATGCAGACCCAAGCACTATTAATCGGGAAAGAGCAACAGACTTTCACACTCAGCAACACTTTCAGGCTCCAATACTCTCATTTCAGTGTCAGAGGATGCTCGGGCTGCTCTTTCATTTAATCATAGGTACCTCAATGTAGTGCCTTTTGCCAATCTTGGATCCTCCAGTGCACTACCTTTCCGTTGGAGCAAAGAAAAGGGGGGGTGTGGCCAAAACTCAGGCCAAGGGGCTCAAGGGACTGCACACTGTCAGAGGTTACCAGTACATGACAGGTGGAAAAATCAAACAACAAGAATCCTTCTCTTTCGCTCTTTTGCACTGAAATTCTGGTTCTGTGATGTCCAATGCCGTCTGATGGAGCAAGTGCGATGCTTTAGAGATACCATTGATGGCGCGCTGGCGATCGCTATTCAGCCTTGCTTCTTTTCTGGGTGCTGGGACTTCAGGGCCAAGACGTCTGCCATTCATCTGTAGCTGTCACTAATGGAAATTAGGCTCAAATAAATGTTCTGCAGGTTATTATGACTTGATACCGCAGAACCTAGTGACGTAGGAAATGTGACACAGTTGTTAGTTTCCTTCAATTTAGTTCATTGTATTTAACAAGGGGACTGCAAGCAGGTGGCCTGCAAGCTTTAAAGGAGTGGCCATACGTCATGGGACATTTCTGGTCTAGAATACACTGTCATTCTCAAAGGCAATACAAAGACAAAGGCAGTAGGCAAAACTGTGCCTCTAGCCTCTTCAATTGGTTTCCATGTGAGAGCATATCCTCTACCATCTAAGGGTAGATAGCGACATGGGAATTCTATCTGAATGGATGTCCTCACATATGGTGGCATCGCCTAATGGGGTAAACACATTTTTTTTTTCTAAATGATTACATATAGGTGTTCCTAAATTCCTTATCTCGAACAACCTCAAAAGAGAAATCACGTAATACAGATTATCAGGGACATGTAGATACCTCCCTTTAATAATTGTGCATCAGGTGGACTATGCAATACACAAGCTAATGATCAAATGTGGAAACAAAAGACAAGAACTAGAGAGTCCTGGTATTTCCATTATTTGGAACACATCTGATCCCACCAAAAATTAAAGCAGCAGAAAAAAGGAACTAAAAACCAAATTAGAATAGGCATTGAATTTGTCATATTCAAAAAAACGTAAGGTGTCTCCTATTGAGGTGGAAAACTTGTCTTACTATAATATCAAGTCAGTTAACCAGTCCACCACTACCCTGACAGTCAGACTGGAAAACATCAAAGTAGGCCTAAAGAAAATTCTTGAAAACCAGTCTGGTCATACAAAAGGAATAAATGAGCTGACTGGTGAAAAGAATACGGAAAAGGGAAATGTGAGTAGGACACAGCTAAAATCCCCAATAACTAGGCACAATGCAACATCAGTCAGGGGAGAAGCGGCAAAAGAAAAATCTATAGGAAGAACAAGAAAAGTACTCGGGTGATAGTTAAGTTTGTGACATAATACCAAGAGTATGGGTGATGCACAAAAAGTCAAAATAGTTCACAAATGTTAGCTCTACCGCTGGCCGCTACACCATATACGGTAATCGCAGCTAATGTTCCAGTTCCTTTTTGAGGGAAAAAAATGAAAAGTTTAGGTCACCTATAGCAAGAGCCACACATGTATAATTTCATCCTTAGGTCCAATCAAGGAAACATAAATCTAGGGCTGCCTGATCCTTTAAGGGAAGAGGACAGTATTGTGACTAATTGCAGGTGACACACTTTGATCCTGTATATCTCTTTTATTTTACTTCAATACTATATAGCCAAATTTGACATACACTGGTGAAGTGTTGTCTCTCTTGTTCACAGCATGAAAAATCATATCTGTGAAATTTAGTATCAGCGCAAATTCATCCAACTGTTGTGCAGCGATATACATCGTCATGTAAAACTCTTCACAACACAGGTGAACTTGTAATAGTATCTAAAGCAGCAACATAAAACAAAAACATGCATAAAATAATTTAAAAAAACACACACATGCCAAGCCATCAGATATACGCGCTGTATATGAAGCACAAAAAGCATAGACAAAGTACAATAGCATATGTAAATAAGCAGTGACGCACAACACCATTGCATGCACTTTATGCACTGTGAACCTGCAGCCCAAACCCCAATATTGGCCTGCTTAATTTGTCAGGTTTAAAATTCTCACCCTCCTTTTGACAGCAGATCACCAGTTAGTGGAGATTTGGCTGTCAAATACAACTTACTGTGTCTCTTCTGACACACAGGACCAGCAGGAACAATTCATAAAAGGATAAAATGCAAAAATATGTAAAACGCACGAACATTTCTTTTCAAAAAAAGTCATAACAAAAAAAACACATCTTTTTCAACATACTGCTGACACTGCACATAACACACACAATATCAACTGTAACCAACCATCTTTTGAAAACATGCTAAACCTCCTTAATTTTGACTGTCCAAAAAAATAAAACTCTTTCACAGACACTCTGCGTGTCCCATGCGCCAACACCCTTTGAGGCCCTGCTTTTCCAAGCAATCATCTCTCCATCTCTTTACACTTACTCCTAACTCCCACCTTACTGACCTTAAGGTCAAAACCTGCCTTGTGGGCTCCTCAGCCCTCTCCCTCTTCCTTACTCTAAGAATGACAAAGAGACAAAAAGCCTTCCTAACTCTTTCTAACCTGCAATAACCAACCCTATTTAAAAACACATGTTATATAAATGACTTCTTTGAGGGGCTAAAATGTATTTATTCTTATATTATTAAAACATTTACTGTGAATAATTCGCAGAACATAATAACACACATACCAGTTTTTAGAACAAATGCTTGTTTGCAATGGTACTTATTTCATCAACCTTAAATAGATGAACGTCTCAATAGGCCCAGCTAAAGTTAAAACCTTCCACCCTGATCTTAAACTCAAACCTCTGCACCAGGCACATTGGCTCACTGAGCCATTAAAAGCAACCCCAAATAGGAACAACCTGCAAATCTGTATTATACCCAAATGTATTCATTCACTGAAGCCTAAAGCACTTTAAAGCTATTGTAAATGGCAAGAATGCCCAGATTTTACCCAAATTCGACTTTAATATTTGGGGCACTTAAAAATAAAGATCCTACAATTGTGATACATATTAATCATCCTCAGAATGTTCTTTACAGATTACAAAGATTGGACATTAGACATATCTCATGTAAATCCTTAGAAAATGAGTTTTTTTACGCCTGCGCTAAGTGAAATTCCATATGCTAATGTCCTCATTATGCAGTGCAACACAACTTAAATTATAATGCTAGAAGGTCACAGTATAAGTATTAAGCTTCATGAATAGTAAAAAAACGAATTTTGTAGCACTTATTTTTAATAATTAATTAGCATAATTAATAATTATTTTTAATAAACCCAATCATTTTTGATAATTCCACATATTAAGGTTCTGTAATTCCTCGAATCTGACTTCATTTTCTTTGTTTTTTTTTTTTGCTCTGTGCCTCGTAGGCCTGCTAAGATAGCCTAGCGAACAAGGTGGCCTGGCCTCCCCCTTTCATGTACACATTAACCAGGTTTTACTCTAAAATGAACTGGAAGAAACTGACCTTTTCACCTGAAACTGACCTCGCAAAGCCAATTTCCCTGATTGATCTTTATCTGAGATTGCCAATCAATGTTCAAGACATCGTTAACTTTTTAGTTTCCTTGCACATGCCTTATCTTGTTTCAGCGTCTGTTACTGTTTCTTTTTTTTTTATGTTTCTCATTACATAGGTTAATTATTATTTAGCAACAGAGCCAAGAATATACTTACAGAAATGCTTAAAGAGAGGAAAACCCTTAATTGAAATGTCTTCCTAAAATACAAAATAATGAACCTTAGTTTTGGAACCTTTTTAAAACATCATTCTGAAATGCAAAGTTTCACCCGTGCAACTGAGGGCAAACTCCTGGCTTGAGTAAATATTCCTGTCTATTTAGCTTGTCTCTGAATATTTATAACATGAGCACGGTGGCAATCTATTTAAAACTAAAATACATTAACTCTATAATATGCGTTTGAATTCAGCAAAAATTTACTTCAGCTGAAGTGTTTGCCTGTTAATATCTAACACAATGTATGTACGTGAAAAATACTATAAGTTTATTTTTCTACAAAACACACAATTTCGATTTTGAGGCTTTTTTATTCCTAGTGAATGTGAATTTACATTTTAGTTTTTAAGCATTTAGACATTTTGCTTAATAGACTGAAAAAATCAAGAAAAACCACAAACCGACATTGAGCTCATTTCAGACATAAACAGAAAGGGTTCAAACACTCAGGACACACAATACGGCGCGCTTTAGCCATTTATTTCATGAATAGCGCCATCGCTATTCACTTACAGAAATTGTACTAATGGGAAAACCACATAGACATTTAAACACACATTTAACCCACAAACCAATACTCAGAACAGAAACAAAGGACAGCCCACAGACTGTACTTAAACAAAACCATTTGTAAATACTAGTTGTAAGTCATATTTACAAGAAGCGCTTCTCAATTTTGTTCCAAAAGACTGCAAAAAACAGCCCAACAGACTGATGTATGTCCAAGAAGCGAAAATACACTCAATTTACTAGCTTTGGCCAGCAGAACACCAAAAATCGCTCTGCATATCTTCATTCATAAAATTGCACAGATCAAAGGATCCTTGTATGTATTATGTCCATATTTTAATTCCCTGGGGATACAGAATCACCAAGGAAGAAATATGTTTGTATACCTAAACCTATTTAGGTATTCCTTCTAGGAGAGCCGGCTTATTAATTTCACATCACACTATGGTACCTTCCAAATAAAGCAACACATTCTTCTATGTGAGCTTTGAAAGCAGGCATGCCAAAAATATTGCAGAATATACACTATTATAATCAAAGTAGTGCTTAATGTACTTTTCGTACGTGCACCGTTCAACAAAACCAAATAGAGAAAAATCTCCTCATTACCTGTCTACACAAATTGCAATTTGCATATCAAATCCATACAAATCAAAAGTTGGCCAACACAAATTCCAAAGTTCCAAAGCTACAGTAAGCGTTACTAAACTACCTTACTTTTACAAATCAAAAGGTTGTCCAAATTCTAACTGCCAAGTTCTAAATGACCTAACGGTCCTTTTTTTAGAATACTCACGCCAAAAAGGTTCTCAGTCAGGAGTGACATCATGTGGAGGATCAAAATCAGGAAGATCAGAAATATACTGGGCTGCACAGACAAAGAATCCCCAGAATCTCCATGCACAGAGTACTTTCGTAGTAGAATCCTGTCATGTCCTCCTCAGTAGATTTCAGTCTCCTGACAAGATCACTCCTTCAAAAAGTCACTCCTCTGATGAAGCCCACGTTGGCCGCGCCATTTGAAAAACTGTAACCTTCATTCTCAGGGGTCTCCCTAATACAAAGAACTTGGCACAGAAGCTGAAATATGAAAAGACATCTTTATTAAACTTAATTAAGTGAGACTACGTCACACAGGAGCCTTTAGCAACTGAATGAGGCAGTCTATAGAGTACAAAACACAGGGGCCTTTTATATGATTAGGGTTACAAACTCAGCACAAAAGAAAGGGGCAGTCCTAGCTTTTGCAAGCATGCAAAATACCTAATATGGACATACAAGATCTGCAAAATATTAGCCAATAGTAAAATATTCAGAACAAGGCATCATGTAACCAGAGTGTGTTTCTGCCCAACCCATAAGTCAATAAACTACAGCACCTATAGGTCAATCAGTAATGGCAGAACATGTCTGTATGCAGTTAGGCCAGCTGGTGTCTGAGATTGCTTTTCAAAACAAGGACAGAGGGGGTTTTCAACACGTTGCAGTCCAAAGGGCAGAGACACTTCATGAATAGAGCAGCCTGTGTAAAGGCAACACAAATGACGACAGATGTAAGATAGAGTCAAAATTAAAGAACCTCACCACACTGCCTGAGGTGACATTGCTGCGTGACCTCTCCCCAGCACAAGACTCAATCAGTAACAAATGATGGCTTGTGGTGCACTTAGTTAGTGGCACCGGGAGTGCTGAGCAGTGTATCAAGCTGATGATGGCAACTACGACAGGTGTGAGCAACTCCGTTAGTCTATCAGGACCACTGTTTCGACTTTGGCAGATGGCAGTTGGAGGTGGTCCTGACGGTGGTGTTAGGTGCCTCCTGCAGTGATGCGACGTCCGGGCCTATTAGGACTCGATTTGATGTGTGAGCCCTGGTGGACCGCAGTTGAGGTCGGAGGCAGCAGACAGCACAGGGCCACATACACATGGCGCTAATGACCCCAAGGCCATCATCTCAGAGGACATCCAATACCTCAGAAGAATAGGCCCTGACTTGACCAGCACACTGTTAGTGGCCCTGGATGCACTGCGGCCGGCACAGACACACCACCAAGGGACGGTGACTTGCGATGCACTGAGGTAGGGCAACGCACATTGAGCTGGTCCTCATCGATGTCCGAGGTAAATGTGGCCGTGGGTCACAGGGGACAGTGGAAGGTGTCCTCCAGGGCATGATGCAGAGGGCAGAAGTCATCCAGAAGCATCAAATTGAGGAGTGGAATGCTACAGACTCGTTTTCACCACCAATTCAGTATCAGCTACATGAGGATGAAGACAACCCCCTAGTCCATAGACTCAGGCAGAACCAAAGTTCAACCAGAGTGTGTCCCTGAATGTCGAGGAACAGACTTAGTGGCACTGGGGCTGAGAGGGGATGCAGTCTGCGATGATGCCAGGACAATGATAGGAACTCGGCCATTGCAAAATCAAGACTCAGTTCCAAATGTGTGTCCTACTACAGCACAGTGTGGCCCGAGGGCAGTTGTCAGCATGGGCCCACAGACACGTTTGTTTAGAGTCCCATACACAGATTTGGTGGTACCACATCGAAGGGAGTATAGTGACATAAAATCTGCCATAAATAATGTTCTATGCCATTTTGTAATCAAGACTCAGTTACAAATGTGTGACCTACTTGTCCGCTAGGTATGCCGGTGGAGTACATAGACGAGAAAGGAGTACTGCTGGCCTATGTCGCGGAGCCTATGATGGTCTGTGGAGGCTGCCTGGGTTGCGGCCCTTGGGCTTGGAGCTTGCACCGGCACTTGGTGAGCCCTCTTTGACACATGCTGATGTCGGCAGTTGGGCATTGAGGCCTGGGTGCGCAGGGGCAGGCAAGACTGGTTGTGGGACCAGCAGCCACGGGTGCAGCAGGCGCACAGGATTGCTGGCAACACCGCTCACGGCGACGGCATCGGCCTCATGGTGGGGTGAGAGGTGCCGCCCTGGCAGAGATGTTGGGCATTACAGAAGAGAATCAAGCCCAGAGTAACGTTCTTTTTATTCACATGCCTACGCAGGCCTGGCGTATGGCGGGCCATCCCACTCCTCTCATGCTTACAGGGGTGATGTAACAAGCTACATTGCCGCGTTCTTCCCCACTGGCTCGGGTGACATAGTTGCGTCCACTGTCCACTACACTCCGACCACCAGCAGTGTGTGTCGACATGGATATGTGTGTGGTCTGCATACTGCAGTATGGCGGCCCTCACATCCACCCCACACTTAGCATTGTGTACATTCTCATTCATGGGTCACTTGCCTCCTTCACACATGCCTGGTCCCCCCCTCTTCCCACATTCTGCTATTGTGTGGCTGAGGTGCCATGCCGTTGATGGCTAATGTACATGGCTGGCCCAGGTTCCCACAGTAAGTTGTGTTGTCGTGTCTGGTGGGTGTGCATGTTGTTTGGCATGTTTTATGTGAGCTTGTGACGTGTGCATTCCCGGTGTTGTGAGTTGCATGTTTATGGCGTTGAGGTGTGTGGTGTGTTCATGTGGTATTTGCCAACGGGCAGTGCATTTCGTGGGTGCCATTGTGGTGGCGCTGGTTGATGATGGACTGTCGGAAGATGTAGGGATCATGCATACTGCCTGGGGGGTTGGCGTTGACATTGGTGGAGATTCCCCGGTGGTCCGCTATTGCCTGCACATTGATGGCATACATGCACTTTCTGTATCGGTTCTAGTGTGCAGTGTTGCCAGGGGGCACAAGTAGGACATGTGTGCAGACAATTGCCCCCTCACACGTGCGGGTAGCCAGCTGTGGCGTAGACACCTTGCTTGGTCTCCGGCTGTTCCTGCACAGTTTAGGGGGAGTATAGAGAGTGGGGTACCAAACTGATGGTGTCATCCATGACCGTTGTGAGGGACTTGGAATGGGCTGGCTGTGTGACTCCTCCGACTCAGGCGGTTGTTAGTTGGAGGGTACCAGAGGCCAACATGTACAGCACAGCCAGCAGCTTTGTCTGTGGTGGGATTTTTTTGGTCTGCTGTGTTGGTACCGTCAGCCTGTGGACAATGGTGGTAAGGAAGTGGAGGATGGTTGTCCCTTTGTGCCTGTAGTGGGCAATGACATTCTCTGGTGTTTGGTCTGTGAGGTTGATGCGTTTTCTGAGGATCGCTATCTTTGTCTGCGCTGCATGTTGGTCGGCTCCATGGCATCTGTTGTTCTTCTGGTGTGCCTCTGTGTTGGGCTCCCTTTTGTGGTGCAGGCTGTCCTCCGACTTTGCACCAGGTCAAAGCAGGTGTTAGTTTCCTGCTGCTAACGTGGCTTATCTCATGTTTTGGGTTCTTATTGCCTATCTGGCTGGTCGTTGAGAACATTGCGGAATGGTGTTGTCGCGGCTTTTGGCACAGGAACGCCTACTCTGCATCTCATCAGCGATAGTTGCCGGGGTCATCTGTGGCGATGATTTTTGCGGCTGTTATTGCAGGTAAACTGGTGATATAGGCTATTTACACCAGCTTGTGAATGGTGCAATATATTTATCACCTTTTTGCTGCTGTGATAAAGTGCTGTTAACTTGGCGATAAGTCCTTGAGAAGATGCCGATAATAGTTTGAAGATTCTTTTCAATGATCCCTATGTGACTGCGCAGGAAGTTTGTCTCCCCCTAGTCTTCGAGAATACATATCAGTGTCGGATACAGGTTTGTGTGCGAGGGAGAAATATCTTCAAGCAGCCCCAGGTTCAGTCGATGAATCTCTCCTTTCAGAAGGAAGGCTGTCAACAGTCGTGACTGTGGCTTGTGATATCTAACAGTGGTCAGGTGTAAATACCATGGGGAAGATTTACAAGCCCCATGCGCTGCCATTGCAAAACATCTTTTGACGCAACGGTGGCGCAAACAATGCGGCCAATTTACAATGAGACGCATCTAGGGAGATGAGTCATGTTGTAAGACCTTGTGTCACATTATACCTGCACTTGGTATAATGTCTGCAGGCTAGGCCTTCCCACGTAAAAAGCTATGTAGAACTGGCACAGTGAAATTTACATTTCACTGCGTCACTCTATGCCTTCACTGCATCAAAATCCCTACACCTGCTCAGACCAGGCGTCAGGAATGACTCATGGCTTTTTGTATGGGACTCCCCTACATGTTGTGGCACATTGCTGGAGTTGCATCACATTCATGAGTAACTCCAGCAATGCGTCACTTTTGTGCTAACAGGTGTGTCAGTATTTCCGACGCATCTGTTAATCCTTGAGCCATGGAGCATTGTATTGTAAATATAGCAAATCCGTGGTTGCGCAAGGGCATTTGGCACTGAAGCAAGGAAACTAAAGCCCTTGTAAATCTGCCCCCTAGTACAAACGGTATTCCACAAACTACAAAAGCAGGCAACCTGTTCTTGTTCCCGGATGTTTACAGGGTTCTCCACAAGTGTGGCAAAAAAGGCCCCACTATTGCATTTCAACATTTTTTTTTATCTAGATTGGCTAAAGAGCTATAGCATCTGAAGAAGCTCTTACAAAATGATCTGATGCTTTAATTGTGTGCCAAATGAGTCTGAGAGATGTTGGGTTTACTCTCCTCCAAAAAATCAGTTGCACAGCTGTGCATTTTTATCACAATGTTATGACTTGTAGTTAAACGAAATCTAGATATGCAATTTCACATGATGTACTGTTTTCTTTAAATGTATGTAACATCTTTTATCATTTCTTCATTCCACTTCCCTCTATTTTACCATACCGTTCTTCCAAAGTAGATTATTAGTAGTTCTTAAAACCTTTGCTGCTGAGGTTTCTGGCACCACCCTCCTTCCTGTGCAATTTCCCATCCTCAGGGCTGAGGTCAGTTTTAATCCTTTGGCAATTAAAGCTTAAGGAATCATAACATGTGTTCCACAAAAGGCATCCAGGTTAAATTTGAATCCTTTTTCTGAAGGTACCCAGCGTTTCAGGATTACCCTGGGAGGGAGATGGAAAATGGAAAAATATAAGAATTGTTTTGAAGGAGGGGGGAAGTGCTAAGCAAGGAAGCCTATTTTTTTAAAAACAATCCTCAGCAAAGGTTTTCTGGGCTAAGACCACGGTCTTCCAATCTTTAAGGAACAGGCATTCTTGTAAAAAAATATTTTTGCCACACTTTTTCTAAATCTTTGTCTATTGTTCCTATTTTCGGTGGTTCCTTTCCTACTTGCAGTTTGTGATAGAAACAGGTTCGAAACTCAAGAGTGAACTCAGAAAACGACATATTTTTTAAAGGTGGACAAGATTGCAAAGCCAGCAAGGAGATATTTATGTATGTAGCTCATTGTTTTCTCATCGAAACTAATCATTGAAATCCAAAAATAATGTAAATATGTAAATGAAAAAATAGCAGTCGGTGACAACATTACAGAAGTAATATGTCATTACATCCACCAGCCAAATTTGTTTACAGAAATAGATAGTGATTGTTGGTGGTTCAAAAACAGGCAATACCCAAGCCAACAACCGACTCTCATCCTGTACTTCAGTTTGTACCAACCATGCATCAATTCATAGCGTAACATGAAATGATTGAAAATGGGGGTAAAAGAAAGCTGGGGCCCGATTCACAGAATTAACTTAAGACAAAATCCTAAACTTACTACTTTTGATATTCACAGAATGCACTTACTGCTTTTGGTATTCACAGAATGGATTTACGACTACTAACTTTATGTCCTCACTCGGGCTGGAGATTCCGGTCCGGAGGCGGAGACTCCGGCCCGTAGGTGGGGATTCCGGCCGGTGGCGGAGATTTAGCCATGGCCGAAATCTCCTCCTCCGGGCCGGAAGTCCCACCTTCGGGCCAGAACTCCCACCTACGGGTCAGAATCTCCGCCTCCGGGCCAGGATCTCCGGCCTGAGTGCGGACGTAGAGTTAGTAGTCATAAATCCATTCTGTGAATACCAAAAGTAGTAAATGCATTCCTTGAATACCAAAAGTAGTAAGTGCATTCTGTGAATACCAAAAGTAGTAAGTTCAGGATTTTGTCTTAAGTTAGTTCTTTGAATCGGCCCCTAGACCTTGTTTTAAAATATGCGCTAGACACTCAGTTTAGGTATAAAACTTATTTGTTGAACTCTAAATTTGGGGTTACTCCTACTATCATGCGATTCAGAGAGCATTTTGTAAAATGTGATCTTATTTGCTCACTGGATTGGGAAGAATGAAATTTACATAACATCAATTGGTAATAACAAATGTTCTACTATTCTCTGTACCCACACTTGTCTCAATACAATGGTACCACCCTTCTGTGGTTGGATGCATTAGCTATGAAAAGGAAGGCCCCAAAATTCAATGTGGAGACATCAAGTTTCTGCCACAAAAATGTACACATTTTGGCAGAGTGAATAACTGTGGTATTTGTGCCTGGGCTCGGCAACCACCCACCGGAACCTAGCAAACTCAGGAATTTTTGAAAAACAGACACTGAAGGAAGTCCAAGGAACTATGACTTGCATGGCTCCCCTTATGTTTTCTTACCCAGATTGCCTTGCAAACTCAAATTTTTCTAAAATCATGCAGTTTCCTCACATTTCTGTAAGGAAAGTTGAGGAATCTGTGGGGAGCTAGAACATTTTTGCCACCTAATATTTCCATATGTCACCTGTGACAGGAAAGGCCCTGAAACACAACGTAGAGACATCAAAATTTCGGGGGATATTCTCAAGAACGTGTGATAATTAACGCAAATTAAGCTTAACGCAACTCTTCACATCGCAGTCTATCGCAGGAAAATAACAGCGTGTTGGAGAAGTGTGGCTCACTGGTTAGAGGAGGCAGACCTGGAAGCAGAGGTCAGCCCGGGACCAGGGTTCAATTCCCGGCTCGGCGGGGTCTTGAGTCCTAAAATGTCCATGGACTAGACAATTCTCGCTCCGGTGCCTACTCGATTCACGGGTTCACACTCTGCGACTCTGGGCAATAGCTTGCTTAATCTCCATAATGGCCCCTCGCAGCGGGATGCCTGGCTTTCACCTTGTGGATACCCTGCCGGGGTTATCTCACAGGGGAATACCAGGATGGGTTCCCTAAGCAAGCGCTTAGAAACCGCTCGGTGATTTGCGCTACATAAATTCCTGTACATTTACATTTACTTTTAACGTTGTATGCTCAACATGGCGGTACAATGTGATAGGCTCACGATAACGCATCAAATGTCTGTGATAAAGTCTATGCGATGCCGCCAAAATGCGAAACACAAACGCAAAAAATTTTGCAATGAGGCCAATTGCGGTAAAAAAATCTGCGAAAACTAGTGACAGGCCTGAAATGCACACACGGTACATGTGAAAATTCACCATAAAAGTAGAAAAAAACATACAAACAAAAGACAAACAACAGCGAAGCACAATGGATGTTGCTGGAGCAAGTACAGAGGACAGCCAGAACCCCACAAGCCCCCAGGAGGACCAGCCTGGGACCTCAGGGTCAGGGAAGGGCAAGGACAAGAAGAGTAGGAAGAAGTGGTTCAGTCAGCAGGAAAACAGGATCCTCATAACGGAGGTGGTAGAACACCATCAACTACTGTTCATCACCTCCACTGTGTCATTGGCAACAAAAAATTGAATATGGCAGTCCATCGTGGACAAGGTGAATGCAGTTGGCGTGCTAAAGAGGACAATGGAAGAGGTGAAGAGGTGCTGGAATGATGTGAAGCGCAAAACCAAGCTGAAGCTTGCAAACAACCAGAAGGCAGCAATGCAGACTGGGGTGGGAGTCCTGTGATACAGGAGGAGCTGGACGATATGGACAAAATGGTGTCCACAGTCATCAGTGGGGAGATGGTGGCAGTGCTCAACATGACCTGACACAAAAGCACCAGGGTGAATAACGACCAGGGACTGGGGGGACGGGGGGGTGATGGGCACAGTGGCACACATGCACAATTAAGTTGAGCATATCTGCAGACAAACCATGCCCCAGACCCCCAACTCCCACCAAGAGACCAATGTACCCAAGTATGCAACATCTCAGCACTGTATAAGCACAGAACTCAAAGGCACACCGCATGAAAGGGAGAAAGGGCAGCAAAATCAGAGCTGCAGGGGTGGCTCCGCCAAAATGCCGCACACACACACATAACAGGCAGAGTACATCAACATTGACAACGATGTGGTACAAAAAGCAACACGTCCAAAACAGAACAGAGGACACAACTGATGCTGCTTGTGTGCAGAAACTGGCCAATCACATTTGGCATTGCAGGGAAATGTGAGTTGATAATGTACAAGTACTAACACACATCCGTGATTTTGTCAAATTGTCCACTGTACCCCATCAAGTAGGCAGCTCCTCCTAAACATCCACAATGTACACTGACTTGCAGTCTGTATGTAAACATGCACAATGTGACAACATACATGTGAACACAATTTTAAACTGCATCTCCCCTTCACATTGCAGAGTGAAAACCAACACCTCCTACAGAGAAGGCCAAACCTCTCTTCTCTGATGATGAAGAGGACCTCCACACCTACGACACCGATGCCCTCCAAGAATTCATTGACAGTCTCTGCACACCACCTCCAGGAGCAGGGCAGCCCAGCTGCATTGATGAGACCCCACCCCCTGCACAGACCTTACAGCAGGCAGCACCCACCACCATTGCTGCCTCTCAGGACCCCCACGAAGAACACATGGCCTTCCAACGTTGTGTATTGGGGTGCCAGTAGTAGCTGGCAGAACAGGTGCAGGTGGGGTTTGACCACATGGCAGCCAAACTTGATGCCATACATGAGTGTCTAAGTCCCATCAGGGACCACTCACAGTCCCTAACATACACCCACTGTCCGCTCCATGCTCTCTAATGGACAATGGCTGACATCACTGGAGTCCTGACTCAGAGACAAGAACAAATGTCCAGTCAGAGTGGCTCTAGAGATGTCACCCGGTAGTTGGGACACATGCGGAGGATAATGGAGACAATGGAGAGGATGCAGGCGGAAAGAGCAGTTGCCACGGCTGCACACCAGTAAGAGGTAGCTGGGTTCCTCAATGACCTCAAGACCATCCTCATGGCATTGCTGCCACAAGGCCTGGCACTGATACATGCTGCTGCTACCACTAGATCCACATCTCCACCCCCTGAAGTGTCAGTGCCACTCAGTGCGCCAGACATTCCACCTCCGGCCCCTGAGGTGTCACTGTCACACAGTGCTGGAGACAGAACACTACCAGCCACACTTGAGGCACATGAAACAGCAGTGGACGAAGATGCAGATGAACCTGCCTTCATAGTAAGAAGGACACAGTAGCATTCATCTACGCCATATGGATGTTTCCTACTTGGTTCTGCCCTCTGCATCATCACCTTCCATCATCCCCCGATACACTCTGCGACACTCACCTTGGAGCTTGAAATGGACTGCTATATTCTGTTTGACTGCCAATGACACAGCATTCAGATTGTGGACTGAACTCTTCCTCTTCCTTTGGACTTGTCATTCCCTCAAGGACTCTGGCTGGCCCTCCACGGGCCAACATTGTAAAGTGGGGTTTGCATGGCCCTGTACTGCTCCAGCTGCAACACTCCATTGAATGTGCATTAAACATTCATATTCACACAGATGTGTTATGCCTATGATCTTTCAAGTGTGGTAGTATGGATGAATGTAGGGTCAGTGATTACCCCTTACGTCCATGTTGCTCATGTCGTTGGACTTGGGTCACAGGGTGACACATTGCTGAATGCGGTCCGGGTGTCGCCGACAAAACAACAGAGACACATGCATTAGTTACTTCCTTGTCTAGCCTAGTATGGAACCACGCCCAGAGCCTCGGGGTCCTTGTTCACACCTTTACGCTGGACTGGCATAAGCCAGGCAAGCCCACTCTGCTCATGCTCACAGGGGACGACGACCACGCTACATGTCCCAGGTCTTCCCTGTAGTGATCTGCTGATCACAGGTCTAGTTGTCAGCATGCCACAGCCACTCCCTCAAGGCTGGTTTACACCCACACCACACCCATCCTGCACAGGTGTCAAAGGACATGTGATCCAGCCAATAAAAAGGGCCAGGCGCATGTGCTGAATGCCATTACCACTCTCCATCTGGGTGTATCCGTGTGGTTATTATTCATGCATGAGGGCTTAGGGCCCTGCCTCATCACATTCCCCAGGTCCGGAGGTGACATGATGGCGTCTGCATGATATTCAATCATAGAAGGTCCTTGACTTGCGGGGCACAGACTTGGTGGCTCCGGATACACTGTGTCAGGCACACCGCCACGGGACGGTGACTCTGGGTGCAGCCTGCTGAGCGGGTGGGCAGCCTGCTATGATGCCCCGTCCTGGCGGTCCGGACTGGTGAGGATCATTGTGAGCCCTGCTGGACCACAGTGTAGGCCTGAGCCAGTGGGCAGTGCTGGCCTACCACCACGTGGCGTTGCCTCGCGGTCTGAGAGTTAGTGGCACCTAAAGGGCTGAACGGGTGTGCAGCCTGCGATGAGGCAGTGTGCACTGGTATGATCTCTGTCATAGCAAAATCAAGACCCAGAATCAAGTGTGAGACCTGGTGGCCCGTGGAGCAGGGCGGCATGATGTGGCCATGTTCGTGGGACCTGGGCTTGGGGCTTGCACCGGCACGTGGTGGGCCCTCTTGGAGACACGCCGGTGGCGGAAGGTGAGAAGTGAGGCCAGGGTGCAGGCATGCACCACTGGGTGGCAGGAGGAGCTGGGATGCAGCAACCTGGGTGTGCGGGCGGGCATGTACTGCTGGGCGGTGGGAGGGGCTGAGGTGCAGCAGCCTGGTGCGCGGGGCAGAGAAGCGATGATGGAGTGTGCAATTGTATGTACTCTGCCATTCATAACTCTGGACACTGTTTCAGATGAGGGACCTGCTGAACTGCAGTGCATACCGGCAAGTGGTTGGAGACACACCGGTTCCAGCAGGTGAGCAGAGAGGCCTGGGTTGGCAGTGTCAGCACTCTCTCTCCCTATCCCTCTCTTCTTTTCAGTGTGTGTCTCTCTCCCTCTCTTTCTCTCTCCTTTATTTTTCTGTCTTTCTGTCTTTCTTTCTCTCCCTCTCTTTCTCTCTCTCCCCCTCTCCCCCTCTTTCCGTCTTTTTCTCTCTCTCTTTCTGTCTCTCTCTCTCCCTCTCTTTCTCTCTCTCTCTCTTTCCATCTTCCTCTCTCTCTCTCCCTCTCTTTCTCTCTATGTATCTCTCTCTCTTTCGCTCTATCTCTCTCCTTTGATGAGAGCATGTCACACCTTCTTATCTGGATTTTTGTCTTGCAGCCTGTGACGTACAGATTGTCCCGCGGAGGCCCGCCATGAGTCTTCAAAATTGTTGTTTTGGGTTAATTTTAATAAAATGTTTTGTTTGGTAATTCGAAGGTGAATGTGTGATTCTTCTGTTTGTGACAACACATGCATGTTACTTGTTGTAATTGTGTGAGATCAGGCAAATTGTTTTGTTCATGATTTCTTGAAGTTGATATAACATACCTTTGTCCGGAGGGGTTCCCAGGGGGGGCCTTGGGGTGGTGGCGGAGAGTGATGTGGCTCTCTTGGGTGTCCGAGCTGCATGATCATTGGCTCCATGGCATCTGTTGTTCTCCAGGTGTGGCTCTGGGCTCGGCTCCCTTTTCTGCTGCAGGTTGTCATCCGACTTTACACCAAGTCAGAGCAGGTGCTAAATTCCTGCTGCTAACGCGCCTTATTGCCTGTTTTGGGTTCTTATCGCCAATCTGGCTGGTTGTTGACAATGTTGCAGAGTGGCGTTGTCACAGCCTGTCGCACGGGAATGCCTACTCTGCATCTCATTAGCGATAGTTGCCGGGGTCTTATGTGGCTATCTTTTTTGAGGCTGCTATCGCAGGTACACTGGTGATATGGGCTGTTAGCACCAGCTTGTGAATGGGGCGATACATTTATCGTCACTTTGGCTGCGATGAAGTGCCGATAACTTGGCGATACGTCCTTGAGAATATGCCCCTTCATCTTTAAAATTGTCCCATTTTAGGGATGTAGTTAAGTACAGGATCTGAACCAAGGTTAGGCAAAATGTACCAAAATTAAACATTTCTGAAAGCTAGACACCAATGGGAGTCCAGAGTGGTGTGACTTCCACGGATCCCAGTACATTCATTTACCAAAAATACCCTGAAAACCTCAACCTTTGTCTAAAATCATGCTATTTTCTCATATTTCAGTGAGGGTAAGTTCTGGAATCTGCACGGAGCTGCAACATTTCTACCATCCAGCATCCCAATCTCCTCCTGATAAAAGTAGTACCCTACTTTTGCGGCTCGGCCTATAACCTGCGACAGGAACAGGTGAATGAAAACTGTGACTAAATAATGTCAAGGCACTATCATTGTAATCTGCACATGCTCCATGGATGAGGCTATTCTTGTCTCAGAGACAGGGTACTGCTTTTATTGGGAAATGTGTGGTTACTCATCTGTGTTAGGAATGTTGTGGATCACCATAGATTCCAGAATATACCTCTCACAGAAATGTATTCTGGGTATGAAAGGATAGCAGAATATGTCAAGGTAACTAACCTGAATTCCGAGAAGAGCTGAAAGCTGTGAAAGTGTGATGAATCTCACCAATACCCCAAAACGTACACCCACAATCTGAAAGAACCTTCCTGTGTGCGAACCCCTCTATGTAAAGGGAGTGGGAATATCCAGATTCTGCTCTCTTTGGTTAGGAAGTCGATTTTATTCTTAATTCTAATCTGGCTTAACCTCTGGGTGAGAATTTCTTGGGCAACAGTTTTTAAATGCTCCATAAC
Organism: Lissotriton helveticus; assembly: GCF_964261635.1. Lineage (NCBI taxonomy): Eukaryota > Metazoa > Chordata > Amphibia > Caudata > Salamandridae > Lissotriton > Lissotriton helveticus. Next base: position 1,061,562,240 of record NC_136070.1, on the reverse strand, counting down.
AATTTTGGCAAATATTTCAGCCTGCACAATTTATTGTAACAATTACTTGTCAAGCTGGAGCCTTACATAGTTTCTTTTAGCTTAAAAACAAGTTCTTTCCCTGTTTATTTCCAAAAGTAGCACTGAGGTTGTCCAGATGAAGGGGATGAGTCGCCGCAGCAGATTAACAGCTTTGAGCCTGGATCAGGAATCAAAGAAGCTCAACTAAGAAGAGGTCTTCCACTCAGCACATTTTCACAAAGCCAGGCAAGGGAATAGGAGTTAGGGTGTGGCTTTTATAGCCATGCTTCCAAAACGGTTGCCTAGTCACCTTATCCTTGTCAAGTCCTGTGTGATTTTCCCTAATTGTGATTTCAAAGCAGGTATTGAGTGGAAAGGTTATGATGTTGAGAGTGGGGGGTTTAGAGGAGCAAAAAGAATTAACGAAAAAAGGAAGGTGCACTACATGGACAAATCAAGAAGATGTAAGTTCTTTGAAGGTTCTTCTTTTTTATTAGATTTCTTTGAAAACAACAGCGGTACACAGCCAACGTGTTTCGTTCCCTCGTGCCACAGGAACTTCGTCAGGGCTGCAAGTAATTATAAAAGGCTAACATAAATATACATATATATAAATACAAACATAAAAAAAACATAAATATGAAAAGACTGAAAATGAGGTACAATGTTAGAACAAGATGGCCCAATACAACACACACCTCCATTGATAATTACACACACAAAAAATACACATATACAATCACACATAAAAAGAGCCCCACACTTAATATCACAAAGGTACATTTTACATAAAATCAAAAACTTGGTTGGGCCAAAAGACCCAGAACAGACACTATTCAGGGGCAAACAAGAAAACAATATCACATAATAAGTAACCACATTTCCAGTTTGTGTACAAGTCCTAATCTGTTAAAAACAGTGAATTCACAAGAAAACACAATATAAATATTAATATTATGGTGGGAACACGTGGGTAAACAATGAAAAGAAGAGAGGGGGAAAAAGGGATTGAAATAAATAAGAAACGCAAAATAGTAAAGGCTTAACTTTAGAGAGAAAAAGAAAGAGAAGAGAAAGAGAAAAGTAAAAACAGCTGAAGACAAAGCGAAGCGTTCCAGCAGAATAAAGTGATTCGATAAATAAACATAATATATATGAACACCTATAGCAACAGAATGACTCTTAGACTGATGCCAAAGGCAAACAGTTTACAGGGACATGGACATGGTTAGAAAAGAGGCATAAATAACCTACAACATTATAAATCGTTAAAAACGCAAGGGAAACCATGTCCCCAAGCGGACTGCTGGGAGTCAACGCAATTCATTTCAAACATCAGCCTCACCTAATAGGATATGACTAGGGCTTCCGAAATCAAACCCGAAATACACTGTAAATCCGAACCTCAAATTCCAGTGAGCGTCACACAGGAAGAGCGTGGAAAGTCCTAAACAACGTATTAGAAAAAATAATAATGAAAAAATAATAATGAAAAAAATATAATGAAAGAAACCATACAAAAAAGCTCCCTGTCTAAAGATAGTTAGCTCTAAATGATGAGTAGCGGAACAGTTAAAAAAAGAGAGAAAGGGGCTTTTAAACAAGAAGTGGTCACGGTGACAGGGGTGCTTATAAAAGAGACCGGTATATACTGTCAAATACTTAATGACAACAAAAACATCGCTCAGTGGTGTTCTCACCTGATAAACAGAAGAAAATTTCTAGAGCAGTATGACTGAGCGAGGTAGATCATTCCAAAAGTTTCAAGTAAGTGCTGAAAATCAAACACTACAAATAAGTATAGGAAATGTATTATGAATGCACAGACTTATGCGTTAATACAAATTTTATAATAGTAAATGATAAAAGCTATAGCAGCCTTCCTCCCAATAGTAAGATCTGGCACTCAGGTGAATTAAATGGTGAGGTCAGCCGAGAGATTAATGATCAATGGATACATAAACACGCAGATAGCCTGCTTCTAACCCTTCATATGGCCCTAAGTAACAGGGGAATTCTCACCTACATAGGACCACGCCTCAGTGATTCCATATGTCGGAAAATGACAGGAAATAATTATATTCTTGATGTGGTTTCCTTCACAATAAGGCTGGGTAGAATAAGAAAAGAAAGAACGCAACATATCATCTTTCTTCCCTAATGGTGTAATTTGGAGAGATAAAAATAACCAGCAAAAATATAATAGCCCTGAATGATATATTGGAATCATAACAGAGACAAGGAGAAATGTAATTATCAAAAAGGGGAGGGACAGATGGTAGGGCTTTTTCGATAGGTCCAGCGTACTTGCCCAAGTCACAGTGCAACAAAAGAAAAGGTATGCAGTTCCTAGGTGAAGTAGTAGTCACCTTAACCCACCTAGACTAATGTGTCTGGTGAAGTAAGTCAAACAGGGGTCGTGTCAAATAGAGGAGGAGGGGGATTCCTCCAAGTGGAATTAGGGCTCTCACACACCCAGCAAGCTAGGTGTCATGCTTCATCATTTGAGCCTGCTCCTCGTAGGGCCGGCGCTGCAATGCCCAACGGGCACCCTTAAAGGGGCTCTTTATCGGAGATCTTTTATTCCTTGCCGTAAGTGTGCAGTGGGGGTGAGGGGGCCTAGTCTAATGTAGATGTATGTGTAGTGGTTTAAAATAGGTTAAGGATTCATCTATAATACTTTATTCTGTGGGGTACCTTACCTAGGATAAAAATAAGTAAGGAGGGTAGTGTGTTCTATATGCTAGGTGAAAGAACCTCTACTCTACTCCTTGGTGGCCCTTTTTATTTACTTGATCCGGCAGAGGGCGGGTTCCTCATTTGTTGTTTAGTTGAATCTAATCTTTATATGGGGGGCTGTTACATTTTCGGTGTGTCCACCTTAAATATGCACTCTCAGGCTGTGTGGAACAGCGGGGCTCTCTTTTTCTCCTGCTAATGTTTAGGCGGGAGGCCGGTTTTAATTACTGGCGGTATACAGTCCGCTTTACTGGGGTGGCCTCTTCGATTCATGTATATCCCTCACGTGCATTTAGATGGCTAGACGTGTCTTTTCAGACGCCCGGCCATGCTTTCTGGTCTCGGTTATTTCCTTATGCGCTGTTTTACGGTATTACACACAGGTGACTTTTTATGTAATATTTCATCTCTCTTTTTTTGCTGTTTATTTCTATTTTTTAGACTTGTTAAATTACGGAGACTGTACTTTTAAGCAGTTGAGACCTTCTTCTTCTTCTGCCACTTCTGCTTATCGGTAAGGCTAACTATGCGCCTTGGGGCACGTGTCGGTGGATCTAGATGTCCACTTCCTTTATTATTTTCATTCCTTATATATTATTCTGCCTGGTTGGCTGAATGGTTTACTATTTATAACATCCTTACGTTTCAGGACTCTGTTCTTCTGATATATGCACTTTAAATGACTTGAGGAATACACTATTCTGGTATTTATTGTTGTCTTTTTTGATCAAGGCTGCTTCATTTCTCCTTGTCTCTGTTAAGATTCCAATATATCATTCAGGGCCATTATATTTTTGCTGGTTATTTTTATATCTCCAAATTACACCATTAGGGAAGAAAGATGATATGTTGTGTTCTTTCTTTTCTTATTCTACCCAGCCTTATTGTGAAGGAAACCACATCAAGAATATAATTATTTCCTGTCATCTTCCGACATATGGAATCACAGAGGAGTGGTCCTATGTAGGCGAGAATTCCCCTGTTGCTTAGGACCATATGAAGGGTTAGTGGCAGGCGATCTGCGTGTTTATGTATCCATTGATCATTAATCTCTCTGCTGACCTCACCATTTAATTCGCCTGAGTGCCAGATCTTACCATTAGGAGGAAGGCTGCTATAGCTTTTATCATTTATTATTATACAATTTGTATTAACGCATAAGTCTGTGTATTCGTAATACATTTCCTATACTTATCTGTGGTGTTTGATTTTCAGCACCTCCTTGAAACTTTTGGAATTATCTACCTCATTCAGTCATACTGCTCTAGAAATGTTCTTCTGTTTATCAGGTGAGAACACCACTGAGCGATGTTTTTGTTGTCATTAAGTATTTGACAGTATATACCGGTCTCTTTTATAAGCACCCCTGTCACCGTGACCACTTCTTGTTTAAAAGCCCCTTTCTCTCTTTTTTTAACTGTTCCGCTACTCATCATTTAGAGCTAACTATCTTTAGACAGGGAGCTTTTTTGTATGGTTTCTTTCATTATATTTTTTTCATTATTATTTTTTTCTAATACGTTGTTTAGGACTTTCCACGCTCTTCCTGTGTGACGCTCACTTGACTTTGAGTTTAGGATTTACAGTGTATTTGGGTTCGATTTCGGAAGCTCTAGTCATATCCTATTAGGTGAGGCTGATGTTTGAAATGAATTGCGTTGACTCACAGCCGTCCGCTTGGGGACATGGTTTTCCTTGCGTTTTTAACGGTTTATAATGTTGTAGTTTATTTATGCCTCTTTTCTAACCATGTCGATGTCCCTGTACACCGTTTGCCTTTGGCATCAGTCTAAGAGTCATTCTGTTGCTATAGGTGTTCATATATATCATGTTTATTTATCGAATCACTTTATTCTGCTGGTACGCTTCGCTTTGTCTTCAGCTTTTTTTACTTTTCTCTTTCTCTTCTCTTTCTTTTTCTCTCTAACGTTAAGCCTTTACTATTTTGCGTTTCTTCTTTCTTTTCAATTCCTTTTTCCCCCTCTCTTTTTTTTATTGTTTACCTACGTGTTCCCACCATAATATTAATATTTATATTGTGTTTTCTTGTGAATTCACTATTTTTAACAGATTAGGACTTGTACACAAACTGGAAATTTGGTTACTTATATTGTGATATTGTTTTCTTGTTTGCCCCTGAATAGTGTCTGTTCTGGGTCTTTTGGCCCATCCATGTTTGTGATTTTATGTAAAATGTACCTTTGTGATATTAAGTGTGGGGCTCTTTTTATGTGTGATTGTATATGTGTATTTTTTGTGTGTGTAATTATCAATGGAGTTGTGTCTTGTATTGGGCCACCTTGTCCTAAAATTGTACCTAATTTTCGGTCTTTTACATATTTATGTATTTTTTTGTGATGTTTGTATTTATATATATGTATATTTATTTTAGCCTTTAATAATTACTTGCAGACCTGACGAAGTTCCTGTGGCACGAGGGAACGAAATGCGTTGGCTGCTTGCCTCTGTTGTTTTCAAAGAAATCTAATAAAAAAGAAGAACCTTCAAAGAACTTACATCTTCTTGATTTGTCCATGTAGTGCACCTTCCTTTTTTCGTTAATTCTTATTGTAAATAGGCATCTCTCAGCAGCAGGTGCTGGAAGTTGTTGCACTCAAAGCATTATTTTTGAAACTAAGGGTGCTGAATGTGCTTCACCTGGGTCTGCTGCTGTGTTCTTACATTTTTCTGGTTTAGAGAAGCATATTAAATAATTTTTGTGAGTGTAAGACTTGGGGGTATTTTTTGAGGCATGATTTAGGTTTGGCTTGGGGAAATTTTGGAGGCCCGGATTCACTTTCCTTGCAGAATGGAGGAAGGATCCCAGCGGAGGGGTAAATACAAATGTGAAACTTGGGATGCGCTATGTAAACCGTACTGGATACAGGTTGCATAAGTTGCAACAGGATTCATGCACAGCACTCAACCCTGGATTTGTTTGCCTCTCTAGGTTACAATGCCCAGTGTTTATAGAGTTCTCTGGTTGCTGGCTGACCTAAAACCTAAATACTGCAGTAATTCACAATGGCAAGTGTAAAGCAATTGCAATTGACTCCCTCTCTGCTGGCCTACATGTCACAATTATGGCTAAAGTAATCCAAATGGGATGTTCCAGGCTCAGTGGTGGAGGGGGAGGGGTGGTTGACAGAAAGACTGTTTGGGTTTTAGGGGTGAGTTGAAGCCTTATAGCAGGATTGCCTAGTCCCACCCCATTTATTTTAAATATTCATTGACCTTCTGTGGCTCATGGTCATATTGGGGCTAAATACACCAATCTTCCCGGGGGAGGGGGGGGGGAGAAACAGAAAGACTATATGGGGTTTAGGGGACAGGAACGCACAATGCCGGTTTGGGCTGCCCATACCCCATATTATTTAAGCAAATAATAGCTGGTGTTTAGTGAACTTTCTTTACTTCAGGGGGTGCAAAGTGACTGCTGAGGTTGTTATGGGGTGAGGGCACAGTTCGATACATGGGCGAGCAACCCCTCAACCTTTCTTTTGTTTCTAACTCATTTTCCCTGGTGTCAAGTAGGCTTTCTGTCCCCTAGGTGGCAGATATGGGGTAAAACTCTAATCTGCCCCATCTGGGAACAATAAGTCTGTTGACACATTATGAGGTGGGGGCATGGTCTGGTGTATGGGTAGGCCATCCCCATACATTCTTTTCCTTTAAAAAATGTATATCCCTTATGTGTTGTGGGCTTCTACACCCAGGGGTTGCACATTGGGGTAAACTCCACAATAAATCACAGAGGGAGACAGAAAGAGTGTTGGTGCCTCTTTTGAGTAGGGGCACTGCCTAATGTAACGTTGGGCCACCCTTATCACTTTCTAAAAAAATAATAATAATCTGGTGTCTAGTGGGCTTTCTGCCTCCTTGGTAGCAGACTGGGGTAAACCCCCAATCGCTTGGCCAAGGGAGCAGAAACACAGATTTTTTTATTTTATTAGGGGGAGCACTGCCACATCCCCTTGAGTGATGCTTTCCTCACAGACCTTAGCCTCGGTGTCCAGTGGGTGGATTCTTCTGTGAGGATCACCTTCCTTCGGCAAAGTTAAAGCAGGAAATCCTCCTCAGAGGGGTAATGCTGAATACAGGTCAATGCACCATTTCAGTTGGACTTCTACATGGTTCAGGGCTCAATGGGCTCAGATACGCTCCCCTAAAAATTATCCAAGTGAAAACAGTGTTACATCAGTGTGGTGTGTGCATTGCGTTTTACACTGATTAAAAAAAGTAATTGCCGGATTCGAGGGAAGATCTATAATTACATTGGGGGCTTTCGCCAGAAGGATTTTCATAAGCACTGTGGTGGATGAACCATTCATGTCCACTGCACTGAGAATGTACTGCAGTGGTGGTGAACGGCTCATTCACCGAAGATAATTGGTTAAAGTCCGGCAATCTACTTGGATGGGACATGGAGTTAAAAAAAAGAAGAAAGAACTCACAGTCGCATGACACGGATTGACGACGTAGACAGACCTTAAATGCTCGTAAAAAAGAAAAGCCACTGCTTCAAATTTTACCGTCTTAATCCTGACACAGAAATATTAAATAAAAAGCTTCATATATCAGTGATAAAATGCCTCGACCAGTAATTGAATAAAAGCCAGTATGTCTCCCAAGCGTGGCATACATTGCAATCATTTAGTCCTCAAAAATAAGCTTGCCACAATCTAGAACTATACACACTTTACTATCAAATGTACTTTTTGCATGCTGCATAGATAAACTGAAATGTCCCTAAAAAGCATACCATTTTCAAGAACAATACTATTTTGTACCAAAATGGTAGCTTTTTATCTTTAGTTTGATCATGTGTCATATGTGGGCAGGTTCTTCCTATTTACACAGATATCAGTGCTGGATAACAAGAATGTCTATAGCATGCAAAGTATTTTCACGATCATTAGATCAGTAGTGGGCACCACAACATGTGGGTATAAACACCCAACTAATTTTTCGGCCTGGCCCAGAAACTTAGGATGTTCATGTTACAGACTGAAGTCAATTCCCGCCAATGAAGAGATCGGATACAACAAACATATCGGTCAGCTAAGAGTCCCCCCCTTGAGCCACTATGCCCATATAAACATCATGTTTATTTTTATTTTATTTATTTATTTATTTTACTTATTGCATTTTTATAAAGCGCAGACTTTACCTGAAGGTGTCAGAGCGCTGTACAATAGAACCCGTTACGTTACATGAGAAAAATGGTACAAAACAGAACGTCACAAAAATCAGCAGGAGAGGTAGAGTAAAACCATATAGGCAATCACAAAATATCAGAATCAGCAATGAAGGGTGGGGAATAAATAAGAAGATGTTACAAATTTAAAATGGTCAACTAACTACCTGGAGGGGTCTGAGAATGAGGGTATTAGTTCTGAAAAGTGTCTTTGAAAGAGAGGAGATTTGAGGTCAGCTTTGACAATCTGGATGGAGGTGGTGGCACGGATCAATGGTGGAAGCAAATTCCAGATTCTCACTGCATTACGTAGCAGTGGCTTAGTGTTGTGTGGCAAGAATGCATCATTTTGTCAGCTATTCAGGAGGCAGGAGAGTTTACTCCCCAACCTCTGTTCAAAGCCAAAGAAGGTGCAGCCTTTCCTGGTACTCAAGAGGTCATAAACTAGGCCATTACTCTGCTGCCCCCAATCCCTAATGAAAAGTGGTAGCTCTGTGACTGGCATCGATTCTGAGATTTTAGCGAGCTGACTACTATCCTATTTCCCACAACTCCTGTTCAAATCTATGACATGTGAAGCTGTTGATGGTATCCTATAGAGCGAATGCATGTCATTAGCTGACCGCTCCCAAAATATAACCACAGAAGGTATATCCAGTCCGGACAACAAGGAGTCAGAAGCAGTATACTGTCCTGCCACAGACAAAACTGTCAAGAGGTGCAGTCCTTTTCTATAACTGATGAGTGTCTTAGAGCTTACAACATCTGGTAAACCATCACCCACTGTTGAAAGACAGAGGATGTGCCCCTCTATTCATATTCCCTGATGGCCTGTACGGACACGTGTAACACTGACAGTCACACTTTGATATGTTGCATTAGGAAGAAGGACACATTGTGATATGGCTTGGACTCAACATTGCTGTAGAATAGCTAGAGCTGCTTTTCTAAAATAAATGTTCTTTCATTAAACCACACCGGTTGGGAGTAATAACAGAGCACAAAGGAAGAGATAATCTCTGTAGTCAGGTATGAAAATAATGTACGAGGGCTGTACTTAATGGAAATTTCAGGTTGGCAGTCATGTGCATGTCACTACAGGTGTAGAACCTGCCTTCTAATCTTCTTTCAGGGCATGTACTCTCATCTCTCATATCTCTGCAGTGGTTGAATATATCCCTGCTACTCTCCCTGCAGCTGCAGGGCATACCTATGCTTGTCTTTATGTGGGGCATGTTTGCTCCTGTTTCCCTAGAGGTCCTACCCTCATTATCCTGCAGCTGCTAGATTTGCCCCATTTCTCTTTCCTTGAGGTGCAGGACAAGTCCCTCCAATTTTTTCGTTTTGTGGGGCTAGTCTTATCTGCCTTTCAAACATGTTTTCTTTTATTTTCATTGCTGCGTTCCCTACCCCATTTCGTTAGGGCTGGCTACAGGAGACTCCTTCTCACAGATAATGTCCCCTCTCATCCCCCTACAAAAATACAGATGATGCCTCCTCTAATCTCCCTACCAGCTGGGTCTCCTCATTACCCAGAGACAGCAGTGTATGCTCCCTTCTCATCTCCTTACAGGATATATATCTTGATTGTAGAAAGAAGAGTGTATTTCTCCATCGGGTTCTGATGAGGGTAGTGGTGGCTGGTGACATTTGAAAGTGATGAGGTGCAAAAGTTGCGAATTACTTTGTAGTATCCTTAGGTTGTACATATGTTACTTTACTCCTCTGCATCTAGCTGCTCAGCCAGTGTGAGTGTTCCGGTTAGAATGTTAGTGTGAGTGGAATGCTTTGGTGCATGAGTGTTGTCAGTTGAGGATGGGCTGAGCAGCTAGGAGGTTGCTCCTGGTGGAGCTTATTGTATCTACATCTATGAACTTAATAAACTACATCTAATTCTACCTGGCCACATCTACAGCGTCTACTTGTGACTCCTGAACATGTGGGGCCAGCCGACTACATTTATGGCGACGATCTACATGGGATTTTTCTTAAACTCATTGTGCCACGTAAGAGGATTCAAGATAAAGATGATGGAACCAAGAATCAAGGACTTTCAAAGATGTAACAAGCAAGTGAAGTACAAGGAACCGGTCAAGCACGCCTGTCTGTCCCACCAGTGTCCACTGCACCGGACAGCCCAGTCAACGCGAGCTGTGTTTTCATCAAGGTCCTGTGCCACAAGATTGAATTACTGGCAACAACTCTCGACTGTTTGAAGAGGCAGGGTGGCCTATTTCTGGCAGGGATGCTGTTTCAAGTGCGAGTGAGGGTCTTGTGTTTTGAGTGAGATGGCATTTAAAGAAGTGGTGTCTTTATTGAGAGTGGGAGCCGTGGAGTGCTTTCAACTCAGTGTGCCTCCCTGTCAGCTCTTCTCTGCTCTACAGTTTGAAGAGACATTGGAAAAGAAGACTACAACTTAATTCTGCAAGTTTATTATCAGCTACTGTTTCACAACCTAGAGTGCCTTGTGAAGCGAGTATGTGACTTTAAAAAAAAAAAAGTTAGTCAACTATTTGCGACTTGGTGTAGTCTCGAAGTACTGTCTGCCGCTTGGGAACCGACTGGGTAAGAGGAATTCAGTTTCATTTTAATTCCCTACAATGTGTCCTATCATGAAGCAGTAACGTTGTTAGTTAAAATTTGAAAAATGGCTTGCGCATCTTACCTGATTCTCAGTGTCGCGCGGAGCAGAGGAAGAACCTATTCATGACGTCTTCTATTCTCCCCGGTCTTCTATGCTGCCTAAGGAAGTTTGATTCAGGAGCGCGCCGAGAGCCACTCGGGATGCATCTCCTGTACGTCCTGCCATCTTGTAGTTGGCAGATCCAGGCTATCGTTATCCCGTGTTGTTGAAGGATGATAGTGCCCACCATTACCCTGCCAACCATTGTTCACTTAATCACTCTATAAAGTTATTTGTCCAGCGTTGCAACGTGGGATCTCTTCCTCAAGTGTCTGCTTCTTTAATTCATTGTTGGGGTAATCTTCATAAGTCACCGGTGTTCATTATTAAAGGAGGAGGATAGTGTTAGTGTTAGTGTTTTTCTTTCTTTATCGCTTTCTTCCTTCTTTCTTTTCTTGGTTGTCTGTTATCCCTCTCGCGATGTGATGTCACCCTCATCCCTGGGTTTACAGATTTCTTGCTACGATTGTATATTTTTATGTGTGTATTGTTTTTCTCTTCATTGTTATTTTCTCTTTTGTTTTTCTTTTCGAGAGGAAGAGGATAATGTAGTATCCTCAGCTTGTACATATGTTCCTTTACTCCTCTGCATCTAGCTGCTCAGCCAGTGTGAGTGTTCCGGTTAGAATGTTAGTGTGAGTGGAATGCTTGGGTGCATGAGTGTTGTCAGTTGAGGATGTGAGGCTGCTCCTGGTGGAGCTTATTGTATCTACATCTATGAACTTAATAAACTACATCTAATTCTACCTGGCCATGTCTACAGCGTCTACTTGTGACTCCTGAAGATGTGGGACCAACCCACTACATACTTTTATGTAGCGTGTGACGCAAGCAGGTTTATGGACAAATGTGGGGTCCAGGGAGGGTCTTCTCCAAAAATATTGTTTTTTAAAGATTGACAAATGGTGCATTTTAAAGCAAATTAATTTAGGGATAAAGCATGGCTTAGAAAGCAGTGGGAACGTATAGTCTTGAAATATTAATCACATTAAAAACTGCCACATATTTTACCGCACTAATATGTTCAACAGTTACTGTAATGTGCAAATTGTACAGCACGACAACTTCAGGCCTTTTAAAGTGTGTGCTTGCTTTGTTAATTTCATCGGATTGTTGTTGGCTGAGCAAGATGGCGGCAGCAGCGTAGTCCGCTGCAGCAGCTCCCCTTCCTCAGCCCCAATGTGCCCCTAGCAGGAGGAATATTACCCATTTTTGTCTCACCTTTGGTCGCGGATCGAGCGCGGCGGTTGCTGGCACGGGCTGGCCCACAGTGGATGGGCCGTTTTCTTTCAAATTACCGTAGAGCTCCAGCCGAGCGGCAGGAACCCTGAGGAAACACCGGGTGGAACATCCAGGCGAGGGTGGAAGGAGGCGGGACCGGGTTGTGAGCCGGCTGTCACTGCAAGGAAGCAGTGTAACGCTTCGATTGCCAGCTCCCTGTCGCTCTGCTCTTCCTGGAGGTTCTGGCTTGATTTTGCGCTAACCTTCGGGCACAGATTGGCACAGAAAGTACAGAGAGCAGTCTTTGGCCCTAGCTGTAAAGAAGAACGCAGAAATATACCTCCAAAGACTTCAAGAGCTGGTAAAGAATCTGCTGGAAGGAATTCTGTGCAAACTCAAGGCACAAGCCAAGTGGCTAAGTCTAATGAACCATGCAACTTGGGGAAAAAAACAAGTGGATAGCGGAGGAGCTGGAAAACGGAAGACCCCGGCTGAGCTCCCACAAAGTGGGGGACGTAAGACAACAGTCTCAAAGATGCTGGAAGAAGGGGGGGGGTAACCCTGGATGGGTATGATCTTGTTCCAAACTTTGCACCGCCTCAACCTGCTATTACAGATTTCTTTTAAACTAAGGAGGGTTTACAAAAGCTATGCACCTCTGATATCATGCAAGACATGAACCTAGAATCTCAGGCCCTGTCCTTTAGTGAGTCTCAAGGGAACTCCTTGAGCGAGTTCTAGACAACGCAGCATGAAACCCTGGAAGAAGATGGGGTCAGCACACCAGGCGAGATGGCGCAGGATGCCACTGTTTGCGGATCTCATACTATACCCGATCTCTCTGCTGGTATGCCCATAATTATACAAGAAGGTGCTACTGATGACATCATATCGGATAATATATCGGATAATACAGACAAGTTCTGTTCACTTGCTGAGGACTCACTGTCAGATCTTTCAGACTCTGACCACAATGGAAGTGGGGATAGCATCTTGACTTCGGATTCTAGTTCTCTTGAGGTGCCAGAGACTGCCTTAAAGCGCCAAAAGCAGCGAAGGTCCTCTAAGGGGAACAAGGGATCGGTTGAGATGCAGAAGAAATCAGGGAAGGCGGTCAACCGGCATTGGTCTAAAATGGGACTATTCTCATACAAGGATTATTGGTTCCACGGAATCAGCAATGGTTTCGATCTCAGGCCCCTTGAAGGAGCAACATAAAGAGACAAGAGATGTGAACTCTGCATTAAGTATGATTCTAGAATCAATAAAGGAACATTGTGAAGAGACTAGAGCGGATGGTAAGAAAGCTAGACAAGCGACAAAAAAGCTAGAAGGAGCAGTCCGCAAAGTTGGCAAAGCCTGTGCAGAGATCGGGGAATGGATGACTGCCATTGAAGAGAGAACTGAAGCTGTCGAGAAAGAACTATGCGCTGTAAGGGAAGACTCCACATCCCATGAAGCTCAATTAAAAGATGCGATGTGGAAGCTGTAAGACATGGAAAACCGCCAGAGGTGGAATAATCTCCGCTTTCTTGGGATCAAGGAAGGACCGGAGGGGGAGGACATTCGTGCTTTTATACTTGATTTAATCAAGTCAGCCTTCCCAGAGCTAGGGGGCTAGGATTGGGATTGAGAAATACATAGGGTGCACTTGTTCCCTACTGTCCTCCATAAAACTCCTGGCAGGGACACTAACCAACCGAGGGCCAACATATTCTTTTATGATAATTTCCTGCTTAGACAGGCTATCTTTGAAAAATCTAGCTAGAAGACAGTATAAGGATTTTTCCTTTTTTGTTCGCCCCGATTTCTGCCACATCACGGTGGAACGCAGGTGGCGTTTGTAGCAGCTAATTAAAACCTAACAAGACGCAGGTTTTGAGGCATATTTGCTGTCTCCGGCCAGATTGAAGACTGCAGTCAGAGGCACTTTTAAGTTCTTTTCCTCTGAAATTCAGGCGAGAGAGCACCTGGAACAAGTCACTGGGAAATAATAAATTAGACGAGGACTAGATTAGGCCTTCTCTCTTTCTAATGGGCCTTAAAGAGTGCTTTTGGGATTTATTTTCTTGAAGAATAGAGGGGGCAGAAGGGGCGGGGCTGGGGTGCTCTAGCTACCTCCATCACTTGGACCGTATGGGTCCGGCTGCTATCAAAGGGAGGGTGGGGGAAGGGAAGGTTTAGGGTGGGGGTGGGAGTAGGTTGAGGCAAGGGGGGACAGGTTGAAATGGTGAAGGGTGAACAACAGCTGAAGTGTCTTTTTGTGGATTTTTTGTGTTTCTTTTGAGAGTATTAAAAACCAGGGACTAATCGTGATGAAAGTCAGGATTAGCGGATTTGACAGGCAATATAATATTCTAGATATAGTAAGTTGATGGTACAGTCTGAAAAATGTTAAAAGATATAATGGCTAAATTACGAATCGTTGCTATCAATATTTGCGGGCTTAATGATAGTATTAAAAGGAGAAAGGTACAAGAAGATCTCAAAGTCCTTAAGGCCGATCTGTATTGTCTGCAGGAAACTCATATTGCACGGAAAGATTGTGATCTGTATAAATCTTTAGGGTTGAAGGTCTTAGCATACACTTCGCAAGATGGTAAGACTAAGGAGGTTGCCATTCTTTCGAAGAGCAGCTCTGTCTCTTTGGAGGGAAATAAGATGGTGGACAGGAATGGTAGATGGGTCATAATGGAGTGCAAGAATGGTGCTGGTTCTTTTACACTATGCTCTGTATATGCTCCATTGTTAGATGATTTGGATGTATTGCATTTCCTAGCTAATGAACTGCCTTCCTGGCCGGCACCATATGTGGTCTATGGAGATTTAAATATTAATGGTTCAAGGGGAACCCCAGGCGAGACTGGAGAATCTAGTAAAGGGCTCAAACCGCCCTCCACGAGGGCTTATATCAATTTATTAAAAGATATATGTCTGGTTGATGTTTGGGCTAAATTAAAACCCGATGATCCTGGTTACACCTATTATTCATCCCCCCACTGTAAATTTGCTCGGCTTGATTGTTTTTAGCCTCCCAGAACTTACACAGCAGGCTAGAGTGGAGCTGTTTCCTAGAGTTATGTCGGACCGAAACCCCATTGTCTTGGAGTTAACACTCAATGGGATACGAAAGGAGCATACTGGCTGGACATTTGAGAGGGCACTGCTATTAGATAATGAATATGTTGAATATATGAGAGTTTGGATTAGATAGTTTTTTAAGAATAATATCGATAGCGCCCCTTCTGGGATGATGTGGGATGCATTTAAGGCTACAACGAGAGGGGAGACAGTGCAGTATAGCCTTACCAAGCAGAAAAAATGTATCACATGGATTAAATTGTTTTATCAGAAGCTTGCAGATTTAGAGACGGAATTGATCAGCAAAGTAGCCAAGTGAGAAGATCTTTCCGCAACTCTGAATTCTATCGCGGTTATTAAAGCTTGCTTATCTGACTTCAATGTTGAAAAGACAGCAGGGAAGTACCTGGCCAAAAGGCAAGATTTCTATGAATTCAGCAAAAATAATGGTTGTTTATTGGCAATCAGGACTAGGCAACAGGTTGCATCAGGTCATATTGAACAGGTTAAGAACATGAGGGGGAGGTTGTGACAGACCCGGGGGATATTAGAGAGGCCGTTAAAGAGTTTTATGAGGATTTATACAGTGCCGCTTCCTCTGGTATGCTTTTGGAGGAGGATCATTCAGTCTTTCGCCCGAGGGAAAAGGTATCACAGGATGAGGGTATACAATTGGGGCTGGCTATCTCGCAAGAGTAGTTATATTGTGCAATCCAATCCATACCTGCAGGTAAGGCCACCGGCACCAATTGTATCCCTATAGAGTTCTATAAGATTTTCTTTACATAGATATGCCAGGCTTTGCTTGGGGTATTTAAAGAGGTTGGGGTGGGTGCTCTACCACCCGGCTCTTAGGGGCACAGCTACTATTGTTATATTTTTAAAGATGGGTAAAGATCCTATCAGTCTGGGCTCATATAGGCACATTACACTGCTGAATAGTGATGCCAAACTATATTCGAAGATCCTAGCCACTCGCCTGAATACTGTGATGCATCAATTAGTCTCAGTTTGGCAACACAAATTTATACAGGGTAGGGGGACTGAAGATCACGTCAGAAGGGTAATTACACTCTTTGACGCTCCCGAAGCTCTCTCTAAGCCTATGGGGATTGCCTTCTTGGACGCCGAGGAGGCGTTCAACCGTGTGGCATGGGACTGTTTATGAAAGGTCTTGGAGCTTAACGGCCTTGGGGTTTCATTTATTAATGCATTACGGGTTTTATATATAAAACCCATTGCATGATTAAGAATAGTGGGTGAGGATTCAGCGGCCTTTTTAATTAAGCTGGAGGCCTCGTCATGCATTATTCCGGTGAGCCTACACGGCTGGGACACCAAGCTCCTGGCCTATGCTGACGATGTGGCTATAATTACTTCTGATCCCGATAGAGCAATGCGAGCTGTCGAAAATATAGCAGAAGATTTTGGGATCCACTCGGGCTATCTATTGAATAAAACTAAAACTCAGATCCTAACAAATAGATTTGCCACAGCTTTGGCTGCTCGAATTGTTGGGAAAGCTGTCTATTTAGGGGTTTGTATCACAGCAAAGGTCGAGGATATAATAGAGTAAAAAATGGCTCCTATCTTGGAGAAAAATAAAAATGACCTCCAGCACTAGGACAATCTGAAGCTGTCAATAAATGGAAGATGCAATTTCATTAAAATGATTATCCTCCCAAAGCTGCTGTATATCTTTTGCACAATTCTTTGTGAAACACACAATTTTTGGTTTCATTTAATAGAGAGGGAAGTAGCGAGATATATTTGGTCGCACGGCACAACAAGGAGAGCTAATGCATTCCTATCCATTCCAAGGGAGAGAGGGGGATGGGGACATCTACACTTTAAACTAATGACTATATTATTTAGCTGCCGCTCTGCAATACTATGGGTCTCTCCTTGGAGCCAAGACTAGGGAGAGAAACGATCCTAGCTACGTCCTGTCAATATTCGAAATCTTTATTGATACTCGGGCTAATGGATGCCTTCTAAAATTTTATGAAGCCATATATTTAACAAAAAACAATTCAAGGTTTTAATAGCTGCTTTTCGCAACTGGGCTGGTATAAGGAAAAATTTGGGAATGGGTAGATTTAACAGGTTTACCCCTTTTGATCGGGAATGTTCAGCTCCCTCCTGCCCTACAAGATGAGTGTTTGGCAAGATGGGGCAGGAGCGGCTTTTATAGGATTGCTGATTTTTTGGAAGGAGATCACATAGCTCCCTTCAATATAATTCACGAACAATTTAGCATAGGCCTGCAACTTTTTAAAATATTTACAGTAAAGGGACTTCCTTTTTAAAAAAGCGGGTGGCGCTGTAGGCTTTGGAAAAGTTGCATTCATTGAATTGCTGACTCGTAGTTCTGGCTCCTCTATCTCACAACTTTATAGCTGTTTGCTGGAGGGGCTTCCAGACGATTTAGATAAGCACAGGCAACGATGACAGGATAAATTGGGGGTTTGGGCTCCTGCTTCTTGGAGTCAATCAAATTGGGGAACTCTGTGCTGTGTGCAGCCAATCTGAAATCACAACATTTTAAGACCCTGTTTGACTTATATATCACGCCTGCAAAAATCACGAGATGGAGAGGTGTGGAAGGAACCTATTGCTTTAGGTGCAAGGCACAGGCTGCAGATATGATACACATCTTTTCCACATGCCCCCGCATAGAGCCACTTGGTCAAGAAATGTCTGGGTTTTAAAAGAGGAGGTTCCCCTGTCAACACATCTTATGTCATTGGGGGTGAGTGAATTAACAGGGAAGAAGGGAGAAGAGCTGATCTTTATTGCAATGGCAGTTCTAAGACTTTGTGTTGCCTCTGCCTGGCTGAATCCACAACGTCCGACCTTTCAACAGTGAAAAAGCCGCTTTTTGCATATATTTAGAAAAGGTCCTTTATGGACGCAGAGGGAAACGGGGCAGGATAAAAGGGAATAAGATCTGGGGCCTGTTTACAAATTGGATTACTCCTTTTATCCGGTCAGAATGAATTGTATGGTTATAATTGTAATGAAAGGCTGCTCCTACGTCTGCCTTTTATCCCTTTATCGTTTCTAGCTCTGTTTATCATAAAAAGCCAATCGCTAAGTGTAGTAATCAGCTCACAGACAGGTTGATTATTAAGTTGGTTTATTGGAACAAGTGCTGCGCAGCAGCTCACTCAGCCAGCAGATCATCAATAACAGTTGGTAGTTCAAACAACATTCTAAACGGAATACAGGGATGGAAGGGAAAGAACACAGAGTGTGGATGATTCTAAAAAGACTAGAAAGCAAACCTAATAGAACACTACATTATCCTCTCTCCTACAAAACAAAAGCAGAAGAAGGAAAGAACAGCAATAGATCCAGAACAAGAAAAGACATGGAAATTAACGAAACCTGGCAGGAGTGACTCGAGTGCGAGAACTCTTACGAGGTGGGACAGTGGCAGAAGAAGTAGAGGGCAATGCAGGAACATCATGAGAAGGTAGAACAGGAGAACTCCTACGAGGCAAAACAGGAGCTGAAGAAGTAGAAGGCAGAGTAGGAACATCAAGAGACAACATAGGCGTATCATGAGAAGGCTGAGGATGAACGACAGATTTGCCCACTTTAACAACCCTGGCAGCATTCCACCAGTTCTTCATGTTAACTCTCACAGAATTGCCACATACTTTGTCAATAACAAAAGGTTCAGAGAACTTAGGGCTACCCTTGGTAGAGTGAGTGGGTAACTTGATCCGAATTCTATCACTCACAACAAATGACTGAGAGATCACTTTCTTCCTGGAGTCAAAAACACTCTTCTGTTTGGACTGGGCATGCAAGACATTAGACCTGGCAACTTCATCAACATTATAAATAGAATTCATTTTCACCCAACGTGACATCCACCCAGGGCAAACCTTTGAACATGGTTTTCTCCCACGCAGCAGTTCAAATGGGGAAACCTTGGTGGAAGAGTGGGGGGTGGTACGATAGAACCACAACATGGATCTAACTGCGTTCGGGACATGGCAGTGTTGAGCAATAGCCCACTGAATGCAATTGTTGAGCACCCTGTTCATGCGCTCAACGAGACCATTCGTCTGAGGGTGATAAAGCGCACTCCTCAAATGATCGATGCCACTCAAATCAACAAATGAACAAAATTCCTGACTAATAAATTGTGGACCATTGTCACTTACAATGGAGGAAGGAAAACCTTCACGCAAAAACAGGTCTTTCAAGAAATCAATAATATTCTTGGAGCTGGCCTCACTTACAAAACGGACCTCTGGCCATTTAGAATAGTAGTCGACTGCAACTATCGCAAATCTGGAGGTAGGGGGAAGTAAATAGAACGGACCAACTAGATCGATACCTATCTTTTCCCACGGCCTATCAGGAAAAGGAATAGGTTGAAGGGGGGAGAACGTGTTTTCAAACACTTCTCAGCACTAGAACAAACCACACACTCAGCAACGACAGTGTCTATATCCTGATCCATCTTGTGCCACCAGTAATGTTCTCTAACCCTTCTTTTGGTTAGCGTTTTGCCAAGATGACCCTCATGCGCACCTTTGACAATCCTAATTCTAAGATCACTGGGAGGAACTAATCTATCACCACGCATGAGGATACCACCCTCAATAGAGAGCTCATCAGAAACTTTGACAAAGGTCTGAAGGGAAACATGAACATTCTTCTCCCTGGGCCACCCTCCTCTGACAAATTTGATCACTTCACTAAGCAGGGTATCACTGGACAAATGCTCCCTCCACTCTCTTTCACCAATAGAGCGCATATCATCAACCCCAACAAAAGCTACGAAACAGTCCTCCTCATCATAATCTTCCTCGCAATCCTTGTCAGAGTCAAAGTCAACAGGATTCCTAGAGAGGTAATCAGCCCTTATGTTCTTATTGCCAGGTATGTAGCTGACCTCAAAATCGTATTGGAGTAGTTTCGTTGAAAGTCTGGCAATCCTAGGAGAATGGTCTTTAATCCGAACACCAGTAAGGATAGAGACTAAGGGACTGAGATCGGTCCTCAGATGGAAGTGTTTACCCCAAATATACGGATTAAATTTCCTAATCGCCCAACAACAAGCTAGGAGTTCCTTTTCAATAACTGCAAAATTGGACTCCGCTCCACGAAGAACTCTCGAAGCATATCCAAGAGTAAGCTCAACACCACTAACCTCCTGAGTAAGGACAGCCCCTAAACCAAACCCACTGGCATCCACAGTGATAGTGCACAACAAATTGGGATTAAAAGGCTTCAAAACTTTAGACCCGGTAAGCTCTTGTTTGATCCAAGAAAAAACTTTTTCACAATCTGCATCCCATAGGAAAGGAACCTCTTTCTTAAGCATGTTGGACAGAGGTTGTACTTTTGTGGCATAATCAGGTATGAACCTAGCGTAAAACTCACAAAGTCCAATGAACGACTTCAAACCACTCTTGTCTTTGGGTGCAGGACTGTCGACGATGGCCTTGACCAGGCCAGGTCTGGGTTCTACACCATTCTCAGATAATACGTGTCCAAGGTATTCTACCTTGGGTGCTCTAAAAATGCACTTTTCTTTCTTTAAAACAACACCCGTACTACTCAGAGCTTTCAAAACTTCCTTTAGAGTTTCATCATGGACATCACAACTTTTACCATGAATAAGCATATCGTCTTGGAAAACGACCACACCACTGATGTTTTTTAAAATATTGGTCATGATCCTTTGAAAGACGGCTGCCACAGAGGCCAAACCAAAGGGCATACGGCAGTATTGAAAGGAACCTATAGGGGATACAAAAGCAGTAAAGTGTCTTAAAGCAGGATCCAGGACCACCTGGTGATATGCGGATGCTAGGTCCAGCTTGCTGAACCACTTTGAACCATCAATAAGCGACAACTTGTCGGGGATCTTAGGCAGAGGAAAGGAATCGACCCAGATATTCTTATTTAGGCTGCGTAAGTCGACACAGACACGAAGCTCCCCAGTCTTTTTCTTGGTTGGTTCCACCAAGGTTTATTTAAGATGGTTCTCCGCCCTGGAACCAAAGATCCCATCTCCATTGCTGTTGTTCAATCCGACGACATTTCCCCTACAAACGATGTCCTTTCCACCCAGAACGATGATTTTGTCTGCACTTTGGCCAAATATTTTCCTGGTGTTTTTAGCAATAAGTTAGGGGAAGTGAAAGGATTCATGCACACCATCCGTATCAAGGACAATGCTAATCCATTGTGCTATGCACGCGTGGGTTCGAATCCCACCCTCGTCGCCACGTTTTTTGTAGTAATCAGCTCACAGACAGGTTGATTATTAAGTTGGTTTATTGGAACAAGTGCTGCGCAGCAGCTCACTCAGCCAGCAGATATTCAACAACAGTTGGTAGTTCAAACAACATTCTAAACGGAATACAGGGATGGAAGGGAAAGAACACAGAGTGTGGATGATTCTAAAAAGACTAGAAAGCAAACCTAATAGAACACTACACTAAGGTCCTAAACATTTTTTAAAAAGTACCCTATTGCTTGTACATAGACTTTATGCTGCTTTGGGTTTTATTTCAGTCTTTGGTCTTAGCTGATAATGTTTTTTATATGCTATATATAGACACGTATCCACTGTATTATAAGGATGGAGAATTTAAGCCTCAGCTGTATTTTTCTTTTTGCGACAAAATAAAAAATATATTTTAAAACGGCAATTAAAAATGCTGTTAATTTCTTGTGTGGGGCTAGTCAACACGTTCTCTTGTTTTTCTAATGCTCCAGCTGAGTAGGAGTTGAAATGTAGTGGTGTGGTTAACCTATTCTCTTACCCGCACACCTTTGATACTATGTATAGTTGCTTTTTAGTTTAACAGTTAGCTAATATCTTTTCTGTAAGTGAAAGCATTCTGCACGCAGAGTAGTACCTTTCAATGCCTTGGACTATTGTGGCAATGCGTACTTTGAGACTAAAACAAAATATTGCTTTTAGGTAATGTTTTTTTCTCTTTGATAGTGGAGGGGGGCCACCAGCCCCATGTTCTCAACAATAAAGTTTTATTTAAAATAAAAAATAAAAAAATAAAAAAATAAAAATAAAGTGTGTGCTTGCCCATTGTCTTGCACTGCATGCAGCATCAACTTTGGAAGAAAATGCTCCAACCACGCTTCGAGAAGCACCCACAGCTGTTGACTCAATCAGTCATATTGAAATATTTGCAGACAGGTATTTAAGTGGAATGAAAATAGTGGGGCTCTCTAAAAGGGAACAGATTCCCATAGTGTTCCACCTAACCTGCATTTTGGTTTCTGTCTGAGATGTAATTGCATCCAGATAAATTACACAACAATTGTGACAACTGTCAGTATGATTGGTTTTGTCAGTTGTTGGTAGATGTTTAAGATAAATGAGCAACAACAATGATTTGTTATAAATAATTAACATTGGAAGTGTTTCACTTCTGAAGTTTTGAGTATGTGAATTAAATGGTATTGAGGACTGTGGAAAGAGTTTCGGCCTTCAGTTATGTGCTCTTTATGTTAGGTATGTATGCTCTTTTTCCCTGTACATCTTGTCCATCTGCACATCTTCAACCACCTCTCTTTCATCTTCAACACCCTCTTTTCACTCTTCACCGAATGCACTTCCTTCCATCTCCCTGACATCACCACTTCGAAACATATACTGCACTGATTCACATTTAAATACTTTATTTCCTGCTTTTGCCTTGAAAATATTTTGACATCTGTGTACCCTCTTCATAATCACATTTTCATCGAATTTCAATTGCAGCTGGAATACAGGACCATTGTTCTCTGTGCTCTGCAGAGAGGTCAACCCACTGACAGGTACTTTGCTTTGCCTTTAGGAGCAGTGCCAGAGCTCTAAATCAAAGCCCCTCATAAACACCTGGCATGACTCCAAGAATGAACTATTCAAGAGTAATAAGAGGGTCAGAATAATACAGAAACACATGATGAAATAGCTAACACTCTTGGGGAATGCAAGATTAAGTAAAACATGTGAAATAAGAGAGGAACTAAATCGCTAGCATGCATTGTCTTAATGTTTTTAGCATTCATTGTTTGTAAATTAATTCATGTTTTTGTCATTAATGTTAATGTTAAGGGCATGAAGATAAGGACAATTTTATCACCATACTGCCGCCAGACTGATTTCATGAATAAGAATATGTGTGCATGTTCACAAACAGGTTTGTCATATTCAACTTATCTAATTTTTGCTTTTAATTATATGTTACAAGCTGCTGATGTTGGCAAAAGGAACGAAATGTTGCAGCCTTCTTCTGCAAGTTCACTATATAACTTTAATTAACATCTAGGGTGGAATGTGAGGCTATGGCAATCATTCACGTTTCTTAATTTTTAGGTGCCATGTCACAGCGGCAGTAACACTGCACACAAAGGCCTTGCAATGGCAGAGGACTGGGATAGGTTTGAAAGGCTACTTTGGTGGGTGGAGCAATCAGTGGTGGAAGCCCACCAGTACCATTTAATTTACCAGCCCGGGTACATGAGATGCCACTTTTACAAGGGACTGACTGGTAAATTAAATATGCCAAACAGGTGTAGACCAATCTTTACCATATTTATCACAGAGAGCACATACACTTTACACTGGACAGCAGTGCCAAAGGGCCCGAGTCCTAAAACCACCAACACTATGGCAGAAAAAAGGCTAGGAGGAAGGCAAAAAGTTCAGGGATGACCCTGCAAAAAGGGCCAATTCCAACAGTCTCTAATATACCGGCATGCAACATGCTCATGCAGACTTGCACACAGAAATAAATTCACTCTCATCCATCCAGACTACTTTATTGCCCTCTCCCAACTGCCCTGGCACCATACTAACATCAGTGCCTTTTTTCAAAATAACTCAGTTCCAATCCAGCACATAGCTTGAACTCTAGCTTCCGGGTTGATCACGGGTGGAACAGAACAAATTCATTCGCTCTTTTTTTTTGTTATATATTTTTATTGCTGCATGATGTCATAATTACAAATGTTAATATTGGTCATTCTATACCAATTTAACACTTACACAAGTGAAAGAAGAAAAAAAAACCTGAAAGAACAATAAATTGCAAATAAAGATCATCATGCATAATTATTGATTTTTTCCCACCCATTACCCCCTCCCCCCCTGCCCACCCTGCAGGAGTTGTGCACCATCCCTTAGCTTTGATTTAATGATAAATTACATAAAGAAAAAAAAAAGAAAAAAGAACAAGCAAGAAGGATGGTGGAATCTTCCTACTAACTGAATCTTCTATCTTTCAAACCATTTAGTCATTGGTTCCCAAATTTTTAGCCCTTTCATCCAAGCCTGAGTTCCTCTATTTTCATAAATAGCTTTCTCCAAATTACAATTAGCCATCAAGTGTGACAACCATTGATGAAAACATTGGGGGGATGGATCCAACCATGAAGAGGCCAGGCATAATCGCAGTATAGCCATACCGATACAACCTGTTTTTCTCCCGGCTTCCCTTGTAGATCCAAATCCACCCCTAGTCCAATCAAAGATGGAGAGAGACAAAGATCATTGTTACGCACTTCCTTGAAAAAAGTTGAAATCTCTTGTTTTAAGTTATTTAGAACACTAAGTGGTCGATTCCGATCCGGTAAAAAGCGCTCTGAATTGCCGTTCGGAGCGTTTTTCCCGTACAAATCGTACCCTGCAACGTCCCCCAAACGTACGACGAAGTACGATCCGTACCAGGAGCTGCACTCCGTAAGAATCGTACAGGGACCGTATGAATCAAATCCCCGTACGAATCTCCCTCGGAACCCGCTGTACGCGGCATCTGTACGGTTCGCGGCTGCTTTTTCCGAACTGGCAAGTAGGATTCCTGTTGGGTACGCACCGTATGACCCTTTTTCTACGGGAGCTGAAAACAGCCATAAAAGCAGAGTTCGCCCCGAAACAGGTACGGAACGGCCCCCCCATGATCACAGGGGTACCATGTAAGCTGGGTGTACGGTGCGTACCCCATGTCCGCTGGGTGTACGGTGCGTACCCCCCATGATCACAGGGGTGCGGTGCATACCCCTGCGATCATGGAGGGGTACGCACCGTACATTGTGTATGTGAATGTGCGCTTTTCCATACGAATCGCCCTTACCTGACGTGGACCATACGAATCGCGTCCTGATACCCCGGTCCGGATCGTACTCATCGAGTCGTACGGTGTGTGTACGAGTCGTACAGAAACGGCTCCGGATGCGAATCGTACGGACGAGAATTTTTACCGGATCGGAATCGGCTCCTAAAAGTAGAGAACATGTGGTTTAAATCCGCCTGATATAGTGAGCATCTAGGGCACAAAGTCCTTCTCGCTGTCCCCCATTTTGCTATTTTCTTTGGGGTATAATAAAGTGAAAAGCAAGATTTATAATACTCATCCTGGAGTCGGGCCGAGATGAATATGTTTTGCGCTAGTTCTATTGAGTGGGTAAATACATTTTCCCGAGATTCTTATTTCTTCTTTCCACTTTCTTGCGCGAGCTTCTAAATCATCTGGTATTAGCAGGGTAAATAACGTATAAATAACTCTAATATGTGGTGACTCGATCACTCTCACATTGTCTATAATATAGTTATTACCAAAACCACTCGGACCTCTACATTTTTTACTTAAGAAGTCCCGTATTTGGAGGTATTTATAAAAATCCCACCTGTCTAGGTCAAACGTTTCCTTCAAATTTTCAAATGACACTATATCTGTTGCTGGGTAAAAATCCCCCGATTTGGATAGGCCTTTTCCCTGCCATTTTTTAATTATAGAGTCTTTAAAAAATGTCAGCAAATCATGATTATTACAGATTGGTGTATAACAGTTTAATCAACCTAATCCCAACATGTTACGAATCGATTTCATAACTTTAAATCCACCAGCCAGTGTCTTAAAACACACCTTCTTATAGTGGCAATCATTCAGGAATCTCCAAGCCCATCCCCATGCCTCTTCACCCATTACAAGTTCAATTGGTGTCGGTATATCCTCTAGAGATCTTTCTTTTGGTTTTTCCCTAATAGTAATAACCTAATAATATAATCTTAAATTTGGCAGAGCCAGTCAACCCCTTTCTTTTGGCAAATGTAAGTATTTATAAGCCCTTCTTGACTTTTCATATGCCCAAACAAAACATGAAAAAAAAAATCCATTTTCTTAAAGCAGTTGGTACTAAATTCTAATTGCATTTGTCTTAAATAATATAGAAATTTGAGAAAGAAAAGCATTTTAATTATATTGCATTTACCTATAAATGATAAATGTAGATTTTGCAACCTGACTAACTCGGCTTTAGTTTTAGCTATCAAAGGATCAATATTATCTTCAACAAAATTTTCTATATTAGTAATAATATTGACTCCAAGATATGTGGCCTTATCAACCAGTCTACTGTCATTATCCATGGCGATATTCTTACATATAATTTGTGTCTATAATGTTGTTTTATTAAGAGAATATCCAGATTGTCGTCCGAATCTCACCGCCTCTGCCTCAACCTCAATCATAGTTATTTCCGGGTTAGCAGTCAGTATAGCTACATCATCGGCATAGGCCAATAGTTTAGTTTCCCAGCCCTGAGAGATAATAGGGCTAATGTTTGGATTAGCCTTCATATGTTGTAGGAAAGGGTCTATATGTAGGGCAAACAGAAGCAGCGAGCTCTGGCATCCCTGCCGTGTGCCTCTTGTTATGTTAAATGAGTCTGTCAATTCCCCATTTAAATAAAGTTTAGCTGTGGGTTGAAAATAAAGCATCTTAAATGCTTGAATAAGTCCATGGCCAATTACGGCCCTTGCCAGGGTCTCCCATAAAAAGAGCCAAGAGACCCTGTCAAAGGCCTTTTCCGCATCAAGCAAAATTAGCGCAGTAGGATCGCTGGTAATGTTAGCGGCATCAAAGAGTGATACAGCCCTTCTAATGTGATCTATAGTACCACGTCCTGGAATAAAGCCATGTTGTCTTGGTGATACCACTTTATGAATTACCCCCCCAGACGAACAGCTAGGATTTTAGATTAAATCTTGCTGTCAGCATTTATCAACATAATCGGGCGATAAGAGCCAGGTTCTAGAGATGTTTTATTCTTTTTGAGAAAAATTATTATTTTTGCTTGTGTCCATGATTCAGGCGGCCTCCCCTCTTTATATACATGCTTGATTAGCTGCTGCATACCTCCCTTCTATTCAGTAAAATACGTCTTATAGAATTCCATCGGGATACTATCTAAGCCAGTGGCTTTGCCACTAGCGAGGCTATTAATGCATAGTAAAATATCAATCCACTGAGGGGCCTCTTCGATTTGCATCTGTTCATCTTGAGATAGTTGTGCAGCTGGGGGTTGATCAAGATATATCTTAATGTCTTTCAAGTTATCAGGATTGGTCTCGTAATACAGTTCTTGATAATATAGATAAAATAACTTACGAATCCCTTCTGGATCAGTAATTTTACCTTCTAAAGGATCATTAATAGCTGCAATTGAATTTGTGTGGCTTTTTGTCTTGCCTTGATCACTAGGTGGTGACCAACCTGCCCGCTAAATTCATAAGCTTCCTGTCTCCATGCAGTTAGTCTATCTGCAGCTTTTTTTGCTATTATCTCCATAAGTGATGATTTAGCTGCTATTATTTTTGCAAGCGAGTCTGTAGGATCTCCCCCACCTTTCATTACTGTTATCAATTCTTCTTCTGCCCTCGCCAGGCACCTCTGTTTATAACTTAATAATTGACGTTTCTCTTTATTCCTAGACAATGAACACCTAAGTCTCTCTCCTCATATTGAGGCTTTCAGTGCATCCCACACTACTTCTATCCCTGTGCTCCCTAAATTCTCTCTAAGAAATTGAGGGATCCACAATTTCATATGTGTGCCGTGGTCGTTGCTCATAAGTAAAGAGTGTTCAAAGCTCCAATCAGTCATTCTTCTACTTCACAACCCTGTCCCTTTAATTTCAACTGCAAAAACAACAGTTGATGGACAGAATGCAGAACAATGTCTTACATTCACCCCAGTACAGAGATCTGGGCCTAAATCCATCATTTTTTTGCTCACCACACCACCCCAGTTCAGACATGGCCATATGCAAATTAGCCTTGACCCTGTGCCTCATGGGAACAGTCCAGCCCGAACTGCCAAGCCATGTCTTCCCTGGGCCGGAATCAAGCATCCTAGGACCGGTTTCTGGCTATCAGCCGTCATCAGCCAGGATAGCTTGACTCCAGTGGCGTGAAGAGCACGGGACTCCCGTCTGAGCATACCTGTCCCACTCGGGGTGACAAATGCAAAAACAACAGTTGATGGACAGAATGCAGAACAATGTCTTACATTCACCCCAGTACAGAGATCTGGGTCTAAATCCATCGTTTTTGCTCACCACACCACACCAGTTCAAACATTGTCATTTGCAAATCAGCCTTGACCCTGTGCCTCATGGGAACAGTGGGACGGGTATGCTCAGACGTGAGTCCCTTGCTCTTCATGCCACTGGAATCAAGCTATCCTGGCTGATGACGGCTGATAGCCAGAAACAGGTCCTAGGATGCTTGATTCCGGTCCAAGGCAGACATGTCTTGGCAATTCGGGCTGGACTGTTCCCATGAGGCACAGGGTCAAGACTAATTTGCATATGGCCATGTCTGAACTGGGGTGGTGTGGTGAGCAAAATACAGATGGATTAAACTGAGATCTGTGACTGGGGGTGAATGTTTTGCCATTGTGCAACATTCCGTCCATCAATTGTTGTTTTTGCATTTGTCACCCCGAGTGGGACGGGTATGCTCAGACGTGAGTCCCATGCTCTCCATGCCACTGGAATCCAGCTATCCTGGCTGATGACGGCTGATAGCCAGAAACCGGCCCTAGGATGCTTGATTCAGGTCCAGGGAAGACATGGCTTGGCAGTTCGGGCTGGACTGTTCCCATGAGGCACTGGGTCAAGACTAATTTGCATATGGCCATGTCTGAACTGGGGTGGTGTGGTGAGCAAAACAACATTGTATTAAACCCAGATCTGTGAGTGGTGGTGAATGCTTTGCCATTGTGCAACATTCCGTCCATCAATTGTAGTTTTTACATTTGTCACCCCGAGTGGGATGGGTATGCTCAGACGTGTGTCCCGTGCTCTACACGCCACTGGAGTCAAGCTATCCTGGCTGATTACGGCTGATAGCCAGAAACCGGTCCTATGATGCTTGATTCCGGTCCAGGGAAGACATGACTTGGCAGTTCGGGCTGGACAGTTCCCATGAGGCACAGGGTCAAGACTGATTTGCATATGGCCATGTCTGAACTGGGGTGGTGTGGTGAGCACAATAAGGATGGATTAAACCCAGATATGTGACTGGGGGTGAATGTTTTGCCATTGTGCAACATTCCGTCCATCAATTTTTGTTTTTGCATTTGTCACCCCGAGTGGGACGGGTATGCTCAGACGTGAGTTCCGTGCTCTCCATGCCACTGGAATCAAGCTATCCTGGCTGATGACGGCTGATAGCCAGAAACCGGTCCTAGGATGCATGATTCCGGTCCAAGGAAGACATGGCTTGGCAGTTCAGGCTGGACTGTTCCCTTGAGGCACAGGGTCAAGACTGATTTGCATATGGTCATGTCTGAACTGGGGTGGTGCGGTGAGCAAAATAACGATGGATTAAACTGAGATCTGTGACTGGGGGTGAATGTTTTGCCATTGTGCAACATTCCGTCCATCAATTTTTGTTTTTGCATTTGTCACCCCAAGTTGGACGGGTATGCTCAGACGTGAGTCCCGTGCTCTCCATGCCTCTGGAATCCAGCTATCCTGGCTGATGACGGCTGCTAGCTAGAAACCGGTCCTAGGATGCTTGATTCCGGTCCAGGGAAGACATGGCTTGGCAGTTCGGGCTGGACTGTTCCCATGAGGCACAGGATCAAGACTGATTTGGATATGGCCATGTCTGAACTGGAGTGGTGTGGTGAGCAAAACAACGATGGATTAAACCCAGATCTGTGAATGGGGGTGAATGTTTTGCCATTGTGCAACATTCCCTCCATCAATTGTTGTTTTCGCATTTAATTTCAACTACCAGGGGATTGTGGTCTGCTATTATACAGGGTGCTTTTTCTATTGAACAATGGTGTAGAATGGAGTGGGATGCAAATATATAATCTAACCTCACAAGGTTGTTGTGTGGAAAGGAATAATGTGTATATCCAGGATCTTGAGGCCATTGTGCATGCCAGACATCCGTAAGTGCTTGTTCATGGCATAATGTCATCGAAGCTCTCAGCACCTTAGGTTTCCTACCTTTATACATCCACTTCTTATCAGTATTAATATTCTTGGTAGCAGGTAAGTTTATATTAAAATATCCACATATAAGCAGGGGTAAAGGCCATTTGGACAGCTTGTTATTCATTTGATCAAAAGTGACCGGGTCATCCAAGATACTTCCATAAATCACAGCTAACGTGAATGTATCTCCATTCTCTCTGCAGCATTCTGTGATGACCCACCTCCCATTGTAATCAACAGCTGTGCATGGAAACTGAATCATATGATTAGCTGAGAGAATCGCTATCAAACGCGTCCGTGTGTTTTGTGTCGTGGCCTCTACCACTTTATATCCCAGTGTGTCTAAAAGGTGAATCTGAGCCCTTTCAATATGCGTTTCCTGCATACATATGATGTCAGCTTTAAGTTGGTGAAGCACTGCTACAGTATTTCGCCATTTTTTTAAAGTCATTAAGGACGCAAATATTATTTGTAGCTATTCTTAGTTTACTCACTATATTTTTGCATGTTTTTAAGCTCCTCTGATCAATACCAAAAAAGAGAGAAAAACACAAAAGAAAAACTAGCTCAGTAGTTGCCAACCACTGCCCCTACCCTGCAGCTGCTCCCTCCCCCCTCTGACCCCTTCCTCCAACCTCCGCCCCCCACATATTATTGAGGCTACCTGGCTCCACAAGAGCCAGGATGAAAACATCTGAGCAATCGGACCCTGTACACCCCCGTCGCCCCACCACCACACCTAGTTTAACTTTGTTATAAGCCTACCTTGCAATATGTCTATTTCCTGCCTATTTTCAATATACCTTTTCCCGTCATTTAGAAAAAGGGGAACAACAATTTTTGTGTCCTTTTGACCCTTAGGGCCTGATGTAGGTAAAAGTCATTTACCAATTTTAAAATACCGATTTTTACCGAATCGGTATACTGAAATCGGAAAATGAGATGTAGAGAAAAAAAATCGGTAAAATACCGATTTGGTAAAAATCGGTAGCGTGTTTCGATATTTACCGAATCTGTATTTACCGAATCGGTAGATACCGAATCGGTAATGACAATACAAGCCTATGGGCCAAAAGGGCCATAGGAATGCATTGGAAAAACCGATTCGGCAAATACCGATTCGGCAAATACCGATTCGGCAAATTCTGAATCAGTAAATACCAAATCGGAAAATACCGAATCGGCAAGCAAGTAAAAGTGAAACCAATTCAAACAGCCAATGAGGTGGAACCACCCTCCCCCACCCTACCAGGGAGTGGCTACCCAGGCAGGTGCAACTCATCAGAACTTTCTGGAGAGGCAGCCAGAGCTGAGCAGTGAGAGGGAGCAGCAGAGAGAGTGGTAGCTGATTTTGCAGACAGTGGAAATGGCAAGCAGCTCAGAGAGCCAGAAGGCTGATAGGAAGCACAAAGTGAAGTTTAGCAGCATGGAGCTGCAAGTACTGGTGGAGGAGGTGGCGAGGGTCCACAGGCAGCTCTATGGGAGGCTGTCCCTCACAGTCCCAGAGTCTACCAAGAGGAAACTGTGGAGTGCCATAAGTGAGAGGGTCAATGCAGTTGGTGTGACCCCCAGGAGCCTGGAGGACCTCAAGAAGAGGTTTTATGACATCCGGAGCCTCACCAAGAGGAAATTGTCAGAGCTCCACAAGCAGGCAGGTCTGACTGGTGGAGGCAGGAACCCCGCGCCCCCCCTGACTCACCTGGAGGAACTGGTGTCCACGACCATCGAGACGGAGAGTGTGGTAGGAGTAGGGGACATGGACAGCTCAGCCAGAGCTACAGCAAAAGGTAGGAAGCATGCGCAGCATGACACACCCAACCAGACACCTCCCCTATAGCCTCAATGTACAGTCAAACCCCAGTCCAGTACTGCTAGCACCATACATGAGCAATGCATAATTGGAAATGTAGTCAGCTAATGTAGGAACATTTGTCAGTACACATTAATCTGCAAGGCACTTGAAAAAAGAATCAGAGTAATGAAAGTGACATGTGCAATGCTTTTATTTTAGTGACTGTAAGACATTTGCACTCAGTTCGCAAATGCTTCTTTATACCTAGGGGCAACATCAGGCAGTGCAGGCAGTGGAGCATCAGCTGCACAAGCGACAGCTCCAGCGACAGCGCAGAGTGTGGTGGCAGGGCCAAGCACCATGGATGCCTCGCAGGAGGAGGAGGACAGCAGTGCCATGGTCAATGAGGACGACCCTGTACATGCCCTTGTTTTTCTCCACTCCCCCCAACTATCACAATCCCCCCCATTGGTGTTCTCAGCTGAGAATTCCCCCTCACGGTCCCAGCCAGCACCTGCCACATCACCAGCCAGGAGGAGTATTGTGGCCCCATTGACAATCATGGAGGGAGCTGCGGGTCAGGCACCAGCACCCACACCAGCGACACCTGTAGCACAGCAGCCCACCCAGCAGGCCAGCACCAATCGCCGCCCACGCACTCCCAGCAGTGCATGTCCATCAGGAGAGGGCACAGTGTTCCAAGGCCTTGAGGGGAGCATGGTGCAAATCCAGCGCCTGCAGGCAAAATCCATCCTGGCATGCCACCGCCAATTGCGTGCACACAACCTGCAAATGGTAGAAATGGCAAAGGGCTTTGGTGAGTTGGTGGTAAGCAACAAGGAGGTGGCACAAACAAACAGAGACATTGCCACAGGAATGGGACGCATGACAACCGCCATCACACAGCTTTGGGCCAAGATGGAACATAATGAGCACACAAGGCGCAGGGATGCCCGTGTCCAAAACAGGGCAATTAACCGGCTTGCCGCCGCAACGTCCCAGCTATGTCGCCGAGGGGTAAATTTGGAAGAGAGCCTGACACAACACACTGCGGAGGTGACCAGGGGCATGGCCAAGATCACCAGTGCCATGGAGGCCCTCATCATATCCAATACAGTGGTCAATCCTGCCCTGGACGTGGCCGAGGCTGGGGACAGCAGCAGCCGCAGCAGCCCGGCTAGCGCTGTGTCAGAGCCACGCAGGAGCAGCAGGCGCTCCGCAGAGGCAGGAGGGCATGCTGAAGGGGGTGATCAGCATCCCAGTGGCACTGTGAAGCACTTCAGAAAATGACTCTGCCAGTGTGGGTGAGGCAACCCGGGGCATTTCCAGTCCCCAGATAGAATTTCATATTTTCAGTTGTTGCACATCAGTGCTTGAACGTTCTTCCAACATTAAAAAAAAATATTTTTCACATCCATAACCTGTGTGTTCATCTGTACTCACTCAGAAATAGTTGTGTGTTATTTCCTCCCGTCGGTATCTGCCATCACTTGGTGTTGACACTCCAGCAGGTTGGGTTTGTGGCACAGCAAGGTCATCGTCATGGTCCTCGTAGTCTGACAACTGTACCTCAGTGCCCTTCTTGACCTCAAGGTTGTGCAACATTGCACAGACAGCAATCATCTTGCAGCAGGTGATGGGGGTATACTGCCTTGCACCTCCACTCTTGTGCAAGCATCTGAACCTGCTTTTCCAGATGCCAAAGGTCCGTTCTACCACATTCCTTGTGCTTTTGTGGGCCCGGTTATACCTCCTTTGGCTGGGTGTTGAGGGGTTGAGGTAGGGGGTGAGTATGAATGAGCGGAGGGCATATGCACTGTCGCCTAGAAGAAAAAGGGGTAACGTTACTCACATGCATACATGTACTTCACACTGCTATTTTTGTCGTGGGGGTCTGACAATGTGTCTCACCTAGGAGGTATCCTTCACCAAATTCCCCTGCCGTCAGCCGTGCATGGATGCCGCTGCTTTGGAAAATGTAGGAGTCGTGGGTACTCCCTGGGAATTTTGCAACCAGGTCTGTGATGACGCACTTAGCATTACAAATCACCTGCACGTTTATGGTGTGCGTTGACTTCCGGTTACGGTATATGTATTCCGTGTCAGCAGGGGGGCAAATCGGAATGTGCGTGCCATCAATGCAGCCAATGATGTGGGGGAATCTTGCCATCTGGTAAAAGTCTGCTTTAGTTTGTACCACTTCCGCATGGGTTGCAGGGAAGGAAATGTATTGGTCCATCCTCTGTATCATGGCGTCAAGGAATCTGTGGAAAAACCTTGACAGGCTGCTCTGGGTCACCCCTCCTGCCACAGCAACTACACTTTGATAGCTGCCAGACGCAAGCAGGTGTAGGCTGCATAGCACCTGCACCTGTGTTGGGATTGCGTGTGCCCTTGGGGTGGGTTGGTCCAACAGTGGTTGGAGGTCCCTGATGAGGTCAGTGATGGTGTCTGGGTCCAACCTGTATCTCTGTAGGATCTCTGCTTCTGTGAGCATGCACAGGGTCACCCTCTGCCTGTAGACCTGCTCCTGTCTCAGCCATTCCCTCTCTCCTTCCTCCTGTAGCCATAGCCGTCTTGCAATGACATAAAATGCCGCCATAGTGCAAGAAGAATTGCATTTTGGGTCCGTTTTTATAGGTTGCACCTGGTTACCACCTGATTCCAATCCATGGTAAATACAGACTCTTAAATACCGATTTTTAGGCAAATTCGGTATTTCTGAGCTTACCTACATCTCACTCTTCATTTTTCACACTTCTTATTTACAGAATCGGCATTTTACCGATTCGGTAACTTTACCGATTCGGTAGATTTACTGAATCGGTATATTTACTGATTCTGTATGTCGGCGAATCGGTAAAATTACTGAATCTGTGTATTTTCCGAATCGGTATTTTTACCGATTCTGTATGTTAGCGATTCGGTAAAATTACCGATTCTGTGGTTTTTTTTCCAATTCGGTATTTTACCGATTCGGTTTAATTACCGATTCGGTAATTTACCGATTATGACGGATTTCAGGCTCCTACATCCCGATGGTTCGATTCCGCTCGGTAACGGCCGAAAATCGGTATTTTCGGCCGTTACCGACCGACCTACATCGGGCCCTAAGTCTTTAACAGCCACATGCATCAAGCTAAAAACCGGTCGCAAACGGGCAGATTTTCAGAATCTGCCCCTTTGCGAATTGAGATTCCTAAAATGCAATGCATCAAAGTCAAAAAATTCGCGATTTCGCTAATAGGAGTAGCAAATTACCATGAAGTTGAACTTCATGGTAATTTGTAAAAACTTTTAAAAATGCACTTTTGTGCATTTTTCAAAGTTTCATGTTGCGCACACACATGCCCTTAGGGCATGTGTGTGTGCAACATATGTGCACAGATCAATTTCAGGGGTGCAACAGGGTGTCATTTTGACACCCTTGTACCGTTGAAATTGCATGAGCAATTTGCGAGTACCTACTTACCTTCAGGGTGCCAGGGCTAAAAAAGCTCATGAGTATCATATTACATGTTCGTGCACACTCGATGCCAAGAATTAACCAGAGTGCGCCAGTGCCAATATATTTTAACAGGTATCCTTCATGCTAGGAATTGCTGAAATTATTCCAGCACCATTATTGTGCCATGAATGACTCCAAATGGGAATAATTACACTCAGTGTGCCATGACCAACACTCACACTCATTCTCTAACTCACTCTCAATCTCTTGCATCCTCTTGTACTCATTCTTATTCATTCTCACTCACTTACATGCATTCTCTCTTAATCTCACTTATTCTCACTCACTTACTTATACTTACTGTTAGACTGGCATTCTTGGCATGATTTTCCCTCTAACTTTTGGCCTTCAACCCTCTGGTTTCGCTGACTTAGGGCCCGATTCACAGAACTAATTTAAGACAAAATCCTAAACTTACTACCATTTTGGTATTCACAGAAGAAACTTACTCATTTCGGTATTCACAGAAGTTAGGAGTCCTAACTTTAGGACTCCTAAATGCCTTCTGAGAATACCGAAAGTCTTAAAATTAGGATCTTTCTCAGTTTAGGAGTAGTAAAGTTAGGACTCCTAACCTTAGTACTCCTAAATGCCTTCTGTGAATACCGAAAGTTTTAAAATTAGGATTTTTCTCAATTTAGTAGTAGTAAAGTTAGGACTCCTAACTGTAGGACTCCTAAATGCCTTCTGTGAATACCGAAAGTCTTACAATTAGGATATTTCTCAGTTTAGGAGTCCTAAAGTTAGGACTTCTAACTTTACTACTACTAAACTGAGATAAATCCTAATTTTAAGACTTTTGGTATTCACAGAAAGCATTTAGGAGTCCTAAAGTTAGGAGTCCTAACTTTACTACTACTAAATTGAGAAAAATCCTAATTTTAAGACTTTCGGTATTCACAGAAGGCATTTAGGAGTCCTAACTTGATTGATCTGCTAACATCTTGTGTAAGCGCTAAGGAGAATACTCGCTGCAAGCAGTGATTTTAAAACTGTTGTGTTGTGATTCACTGTCTATTTTAAAACTGTTATTCTTACCCTTATTTCATACGCTGACTCCCCGGTCCACCGCAGCATTGTGCTGTTTGATGTGGAGGGAGGTAATCGCGTACTCACTTCCTGGTCACGCCACGCCGGGCGGCCATCTTTGGTGGGTGACGCTCTAGTCTTTGCCATTCCCTCTGACTACTAAAGGGCTCAGCGCACTCGCGCTCATTTGTTGATCTGCTAACATCTTGTGTAAGCGCTAAGGAGAATACTCGCTGCAAGCAGTGATTTTAAAACTGTTGTGTTGTGATTCACTGTCTATTTTAAAACTGTTATTCTTACCCTTATTTCATACGCTGACTCCCCGGTCCACCGCAGCATTGTGCTGTTTGATGTGGAGGGAGGTAATCGCGTACTCACTTCCTGGTCACGCCACGCCGGGCGGCCATCTTTGGTGGGTGACGCTCTAGTCTTTGCCATTCCCTCTGACTACTAAAGGGCTCAGCGCACTCGCGCTCATTTGTTGATCTGCTAACATCTTGTGTAAGCGCTAAGGAGAATACTCGCTGCAAGCAGTGATTTTAAAACTGTTGTGTTGTGATTCACTGTCTATTTTAAAACTGTTATTCTTACCCTTATTTCATACGCTGACCCCCCGGTCCACCGCAGCATTGTGCTGTTTGATGTGGAGGGAGGTAATCGCGTACTCACTTCCTGGTCACGCCACGCCGGGCGGCCATCTTTGGTGGGTGACGCTCTAGTCTTTGACATTCCCTCAATCTACATATATCTCGGATCTTCCGCGCAGCGGTGACGCGCAGAGGAAGCGCCGAAGAGGCGCCTAAGAGAAGCCAGTCTGCGCCAGTCCGCGTCCAGACGCTTCCAGCCTTCTGCCTCTCACTGTCCTGACATCATGGTAGGAAACCACCTCAGTTATAGTTCTTCCTCCCTACACTCGCTATGCCCCCCTATTAACCCTCTGTGTTTCCATTCGATCTCCCCGCTCAATATTGGGTCGCAATGTCCCACATGTAGTTGGAGGTTGTCCTCAATGCACTCTGATAAACTCCTACCCCCACATAAGTGGAGAATGTTTCTCCTTAACTGTCGGTCCTTACCAAAACATCATACAGAGCTTTCTATGCTGATAGAGGAGCTACTTCCTGAAGCCCTATTTCTTACAGAAACCTGGCTTCAATTGGAAAACGACCCCGCTACGGTATGGGCGACACCGGAAGGCTACACTCTGAAACGCTTAGACCGTCAGACAGGGAGAGGTGGCGGTCTCGCCATCGTATACAGAGATATTTTCAAATGCCGCATCACCCCCTCCACTATAACTAAGTGTGAGAGTTTCCATTTCTCCCTAGAACTCTCGCCCACCGCCACATTCTCCGGCATGTTGGCTTATCGCCCTCCTGGCGCCCTCAGTAACTTTATCCCCAACCTGACAGACACTGTCGCCAGTGCCCTGCTCTCCACAGCAAATTTCACTCTATTGGGGGATTTTAATTTGCACCTGGATGATCCGTGCGACTCCTCAGCTAATAACCTTAGGCTCAACCTGCAGGCCATGGACCTTTGCCAAAAGGGCTTTCTTGCAACTCACAATAAGGGACACCTCTTGGACCACATTTACAGCAACCTGGATACTCTAAAAGTGGAGACTCCCATTCCCCTCCCATGGACTGACCACTGCCTAATACCTTTTACCTGGTCTACGAACCCCTCTACTACCACTCATAAGTCCAACAAGCACTGGGGAAGGAAATGGCCCTCCCTACCGCTTCCTGAGTGGGAACGTGCCCTTATTGAACATCCACCACAGAGGTCCACTAATCCCACTGATGCCACGACCAACTTTGACACCTGGATCTCCAGTACCCTTGACCAGGTTCTCCCCCGCATCCCTCTAAAATCAATAACCAGATCCAAAGTGGCCCCGTGGTACACACCCGCACTCAGAACCATGAAGCAATCATGCCGCAGACTCGAGAGAGCGTGGAGGCAAGACTACTCTCAACAGAGGAAGGCTGACTATAAAGCCGCCATCAAACTATACAAGGGGGAAATTGTCGCCACTCAATCCCGCTTCTATAGTATGAAAATCAACATAGCGGCCAATGCGCCTAAGGAGATTTTCAGGATTGCTAAATCTTTGATATCTCCACCCTCTGAGCGACCATCTTCAGATGGCGCACAAACCCGGTGCAACAATCTTGCCACCTTTTTCTCTCAGAAAATCCAGGCAATCTACTCTTCATCCATCACCGGTGACGACAACGATAAATCTATCCCCCTTCCTGTCCCTGCTGCCCCTACCCCCTGCACACCTGAAACACTTCCACTACTTGATTTGGTATCATTAGACAAATTGATCCCTAAAATCACCTCGGGATCCCCTAATGACCATGCTCCCCCTCACGTGCTTACCAAGGTCTTGGACGTTATCCGCCCAGTCATCTTGGAGGTTCTGAATGCTTCCATTACCTCCAACACCGTCCCGCCCCCATGGAAGTGTGCAATGGTAAAAGCTTTGCTAAAAAAACCGACGTTGGACCAGAACAACTTAGCCAACTACCGTCCCATCTCCTTACTCCCATGGATGAGCAAGCTACTTGAGAGGCACGTCAATAACATCTTAGTAGACTTTCTTGAATCCAACTGTCTGCTCCGTTCCTCTCAAACAGGGTTCCGTCCACGACACGGCACCGAAACCGCTCTTTTGGCGGTGACGGAAGAGGCTAGAACTGTGTTGGACCGGGGAGGGAAGGCAGCCATCATTCTACTCGACCTCAGTGCCGCGTTCGACACGGTCAACCACTCGACTCTTCTCCATCGGTTGAGTGGTTTGGGCGTGTCGGGCGCGGCCCTGAAATGGCTTGCCTCATTCCTGGACGGTAGATTCTTCCAGGTGTTTGAGGGTGAGTTTGTCTCCCCAAAACACCCTCTTAGTTGTGGAGTACCTCAGGGTTCCTCCCTGAGTCCTACTCTTTTCAATGCCTATATGGAGCCCTTGGAGAGGATAGTCCACCCTTTCGGGGTGCGTATCGTCACCTACGCAGATGACACCCAATTGGTGGTCTCACTGGACGACTCCGCGGGATCCTCTTCCACCTTAGGCCCTTGTCTAGAGGCTGTGGCCAGATGGATGCAATCCTCATTCCTTAAACTGAATGGGGAGAAAACAGATATAATGCTGTTGGGCAACTCTTCTCCTTCTGCCCTAGCCTCCATCTGGCCTACATCTCTGGGCCCGCCCCCACCTCCCAAACCCCAGATTAAGAGCCTGGGAGTTTGGCTGGATAAGGCACTTGATTTCTCAGTACAGGCCACAAAAACTGCTTCCACCTGCATTGGAATGATGAAGATGCTCCGCAAGGTGCTACCCCTGCTCCCATTCCAGGCCAGGAGGATCATGGTCCAGGCCCTGATCCTCTCTCGCCTGGACTATGGGAATGCCCTGTACGTGGGAGCCCCAGTAGCTGTGACCCATAGACTCCAGGTCACACAGAACTGTGCTGCCCGCCTACTTTACAATATCCCCCGTTGGCAGTCAGCCAGGAAAGCTCTGAAGGAGCTTCATTGGCTCCCCATAACAGCCAGAGTTCAGTTCAAGGCCATGTGTATTACGCACAAATCCTTCCACCGCACCGGCCCTGCAATTCTTCACACCATAGCCACCCCTTATGCTCCCTCCAGAGCCTTACGTTCCAGCTCCCTGAAATTGATAACTACCACTAAAATTAACAAAGCTCGCTGGGGCGGCCGCTCATTCTCCCATACTGCTGCTGGGTACTGGAACTCCCTTCCCCTCTCCCTTCGAGAAATCAATAACCATCTTTCATTTAGGAAGGCTTTAAAAACTCACCTGTTTGCAAAGACGTGTTGATCCCCGTGAGCCTGCACCAGAATTCAGCTTGAAGCGCTACGAGGCCTCCGGGTAGACACGCGCTATACAAGTGCAATTTCCATTCCATTCCTAACTTCTGTGAATACCGAAATGAGTAAGTGTCTTCTGTGAATACCAAAATGAGTAAGTGCCTTCTGTGAATACGAAAATGGTAGTAAGTTTAGGATTTTGTCTTAAGTTAGTTCTGTGAATCGGCCCCTTAGTTTTTGCTGGCATTAAAATTCTACACACTTTACCACTGCTAACCAGTGCTAAAGGGCCTGGCTCTCTCCTTGAAACATTAACTGATACCCTATTGGCATATGTAATTTACCTATTAAAGCGGCCCTTCCTGTGCTTATACTCTGTAAATTAAATGCTACTAGTTGGTTTGCAGCACTGATTGTGCCACCCACTTAAGTAGCACTTTAAGCATGTCTTGGGTCTGCCATTGTAGCCTGTGTAAGCAGTTTTTAAACTGACATGTTGACCTGGCAAAATAAACCTTTTATCAGGCCCAAATCTTCCTTTTTATTACATATAAGTCACCCTAGGGTACGCCCTGAATAGCCTAGAGGGCAGGGTGCAATGTATTTAAAAAGTGGGACATGTGCATTTTAGTTTTCTTTACCCTGTTAGTAAAACATTCTTATATTTGTTTTTTGCTACTTCAAGGACTACCTCTTCCATAGGTTATGATTGGAATTACCTTATTACATGTAATAACCACTATTATAGAATGGTAGCAGGTAACCACCAGTTCATTTTTGGTGTCTTTGGAGTTGTAACAAAAAATTCTGTCTCATGGTGAAGTAGGGTTTTAAATTGCAATTTTGAAAATGCAGCATTTAGAAAATTGGCATTTTCCTGAATTAGCCATTCAGTGACTCCAGCCTGTCTCTGGGTCACATCACTGGGTGTAGTCCTCATAGACAGCCTCATATAATAGAGAGCTTAGGTGTGCCTGGTGGGCCATCACTGGCAGGATGGAAGTGCAGAGCTGAGCACAGCCCTGCTTACACCTAATTAGCCTGTGTTCTGCCTCGATACAAATGGCTGCATACCCCCTGTAGTTATTCTGGAGCCAGGACAGTTAAGGCAGGATGCCTAGGGACTTCAAAGTGAAACCTGTAGAAGCTTTTCCCACTTCAACGGATGGCACAGGGATAACTATTGGACCCCGACACCTACTCTTCAGTAAACATCTGGACCTGTGAATATTATACCAGGAAGAAGACTGCTGTACTGCTTATAGGACTGTCACTCTGCTGGATATCCGCTCTGAAGGACTGCTTCCCTGCTGTTCTGACCTCATGCCTGCTGCATTCTTGCCTGGGTAAGAAAGTGAGAAGAGCTGGACCTGCATTTGTTGAACCTAGAACCACAAAAGGACTCCAAGGGTTAGTTAGGTGTTCTCCTGACTTGAGGGACGGGGGCAGAAGGCTGCAACAGCCTCCCCCAACCATCTTTGAATCTATCCTACCAAGTGAAACCATCAAAGTGCTGGACCCTTGGAAGTGGTCCTAAGGTGTTATGCTAGTCTCTGTGGATCCAATATATCAGAGCGCAACCCCAGTTAGAACCGACACATCATCCCCGCTACATAGATCTTCTCATGCCAAAGACTTGCATTGCAGCCCACCACCTCATTGGAACCACCTCTGCACAATGCATCCTTGTGCAGGCCCTCATATCACTCATTGACAGCAGTATCCACAAAAAAGTCAGTGTCTACATCACAGCGTTGCAGTTCATCAGAACCAACGCATCAGCCCGAAAGCACAACAGATCTTTGATGCCGCACTTTGCTTTGCCATTCCCTGTCAATGGATCCTTGACGATGAGCACAACCTTGCACTGCAACTTCACCTCCTCCCTAACCAACGCATCCATTTATCTGAGTGAATCATCTTTGACATAGACCCTTGCAGTGCTTCGCAAACCTGGATTTTAGGTACTTTTTTAGCTGGCCTAACTGGGTCCTTGTAGCCGTCCCGTGCTCTCTCACAGTTGCTCTGAACTCATGACTTTGTCCCAGTCAGTCCAGCCAGATATCTACAGTTGGTGCTTAGTGCTTTTTGTCACTGACATTTTTTTAAACTTGCATATCTCCAGATCGTAGTGTGGTTATTGTTGATCTTGTTCCATTGATTAACAATTACACTCTTGTTGTAACCTAGTGTGGGATCCTTTCTGGGTGGTGTTTTCACTTTATTACTGTTCGAAGTTGCACAAATGCTTTAATAGAGGATTGTAATTCACAAAACAATAACTCTAGGACCATACATTCATCAATTATTCATGCACATGGATTTTCCTTTTATCCACAGCTGGTTCAATTAATGAACAAGAACATTTTCAATTTTTCAACATATAAGGTAGGTACACAACTATTCAATCCTTTTTCAATAATGAACAACACAAAACTTACTTTTCTCTTAGATTGTTCTTATTTGTCTTGTACGTTTTTCATAAACAAAAAAATCATTCAATTGCATTGCAAAACATGGTTATGTTACTTTTTGTTATGTGTATACAACTGATACAGAGAAAAGCTTTGTCATTTAAAAAGAAATTCTAAACCTCAATCAAGCAAAAGTACATTTCTTATATACAGTGAATACCACATGGACAGTTTTACTCAGTGGTCCTTAAAAAGTTTATAGGCTCAGAGAGTCATTGCAAGAGTATTCGAGGTTTAGACCATTTAAACTTTTTTATGGCTAAAACTTATTGGGTCCTTTTTAATGCTCCTTATTATTATTGATGCTCTGAGTCCTATGTAAGTGAACAAGTGAGTTGTGTGGGTGTGCCGACGCGTTTCGAACTTCGTGCTGGGGACCAGGAGAATTTCAAAGAAGGTATTCCTCAGGGCTGGGACTTTGTGATAGGATTATCGTGATCTATAAAATGTAAATAAAGTGATAAAAATTAAGAAATATCTATCAGTACCTTCTTGTGTAACTTGGCTATTTCAATTTCACCGTAACAATGACGCTGGCATACCTAATGTGATTGGGATGCTGCGATTCAAAGTTCTCCATCTCTTCATTTGGGGTTTACATCTTGGGGCGTGGTAGATCTTAGTTTCTGGGGGGTTAAGTAACATGTGATCATTCCCTATCCAGATTGTCTCATGGACATATCATTATCTATTCAGTGGCAGTGTGGTGAAATCATATTCTTTGTGCCCGAGCATGTTGTTCAAACTTGTGCTCTCCAATTTGGTGCGTGGCTTAGTGAGTCCAGTAGTTAGAACTGATTTCAACTGCACCCCGAGGTTACAGAGGCAAAATGTCTCCGTGTATGTTTGGTTTGTTTAAAAAAAGGATTGAGTAAAGGTTAATTTACTGTTGGCTTGTTCCATACCCTGCCAAGGATTGTGGTTGCTGCTTGATCAGTGTTCACACCCCAGTCTTTTACACCTTTGAAACCGAGGCCAAGGTTTACTAATGCTTTGCACTGGGTTTGTGCCAATTTTGTAACTCATACCCCGTGCAAACTGTTAAGGTGGGATTTACTATCCAATGGAAATAAGGATTTACGTGGGATAGTATACCAA
Organism: Lissotriton helveticus; assembly: GCF_964261635.1. Classification (NCBI taxonomy): domain Eukaryota; kingdom Metazoa; phylum Chordata; class Amphibia; order Caudata; family Salamandridae; genus Lissotriton; species Lissotriton helveticus. The sequence goes on along the minus strand of NC_136070.1, from coordinate 1,061,518,305 downwards.
ATTAACACAAAGTTAACTATGCACTGCTTTGCATTACTTTGAGTCAAGCAAGCAAGCATTCCATGAGTGGTTTAGTAGCATTCCCATGCAACCACCCATGGGTTTTGACACAAATCTCTATCTACAGACATTGTTAGACAGGAATGAACACCAAAATCGTATGCCTCCTCGAGGCAGGAGTAAAGAGAAGAACTGTTGTCATTTTTTTTGTTTTTTCCGTATTTCCACATGTGCTGTATTGTATAGCACATATACAAAGTGGAAAAAACAACTTTGGTGCAGCTTTGCCTCGTATAAAACTATAGTTAATCTGGGCCTCAATTTCACACAATCTCATACTCATTTACTTTCATTCACACACACACACACTTACACATACACACGTGCTCACACATAGACATATTCTTTCTCATACAAACACACTCTCAACTGCACACATGCACCCAACATACATTTAAACCATTTTAACTCACCACAGCTGCCTCCAAATGTTCCCTTCCACTTAAGTGTGCTCTATTTCTTTACCACACTAATAAAAAATAATAGAATATTATTCACTTTTAGTATAATGAAAAACAGACGGAAAATAAGGAATGCAATTCTGCCTCTGTGTTCTTGGCACTGATTTTGCCACCTCTGAGGTCAGGTGCGACAAGCGCAGTGGCAGTGGTTGGAAGTGGCAAGCCGGATATCGCAGCTGTGATTCTTGGCAACACCTAAATCATGGTTATTGTTATCTCAAATAACTATGACACATGCCCTAAAGTAACTATAATCTGCACCCCTGGATGCACAGTGTTGTGATCAATTATGTAAGTTGCAGTGATGTTATTAAAAATGTCATCATGAATGGTGAAATATATGAGTGGTTTAGCAGTGCAGGAGTGTGTCCATTATATCAAGCATAGGTTTAGTATTGGAAGTGGAACCTTCCAGTGCAAAATATATGCTTACATTATTTTCCCCCTTTGTATGTGTGTTGTATAGTGCATCACACATGCAAAGTCGGCAAAATGTAGGGCGGTTTCAAGCTTGCTCCACCATTGGGCCTATCTCAAGAAGGTGTACATTTTGGGGGCAAATACCTGTCTAGAAATGTTAGTACATTGAGATTTGCAGAAAAATCCATGAGTGGTTGCATGGCACTGCACATGTACCACCCATATAACAACCTCTTGTTGCAACGTGAAGCAAAGTAGCACATACCCCCAACTTTGCGCTACTTTGGCCAACTTTCCAATGCACATCCTGAGTAGCGCTGGAAAGTAAATATCACCACAACACTTTGCGTCAGGTTTGCTTTAGTGAGGTAAACCTGGAGCAAAGTTTTAGTTAATCTGGGCTTTGAAGCCTTTTTTTGGTTTTGTAGGGGAAAGGAAAGTCTTACCTGCAAACATTAAAATTTAATTATGATAGGTTTCAATTTATTAAATTATTAATATGCTATTATCTGCCCTATCCTATGAAATGTGCCAGGTGACAAAAAGTTCTCATACCATCCTGTATCTTTCTATTTCATGCATATAGATTTTCTGCTAAAGTAAATGCTAAACATTAGAAAGAATAATTTCAGATTTGAGACTTACTTGAAAGAAAGGCACATCATTTCAAAGCAATGTTTTAAAGTCTGTAACCTTTGAAGAAGGGGTAAAACATATTTAGGGCCAGATGTACGACCATGACAATTTGCGACTCGCAAATTGCTCTCAATTGTGATCGCAATTTGCGAGTCACAAAATGCCATGTACAACAGTGTCTGAGATACTGTTTGTGATTCCCAATTGGGTCTCAAATTGCATGCCTCATGAATATTCAGGAGGCAGTCGCAATTTACGACCCCATTGGGAATGGCTGGTCCTCCCAGGGATGGTGGCCTGCTGGGCTCAGCAGCCCTACTTGTCTGGGACTGCTTTTAAATAAAGCAGTTTTTTTTAGAAATGCAGCCTGTTTTCCTTAAAGGAAAATGGGATGCATTTATAAAACGAAAAATTTAACATTTAAGTTTCATTTTTAGGTCAAGCATTCAAGACCTCCTGTATATACTTTAGTATATACTTACTGTATAATTGTATATGTATGTACTTTGTGGGCCCTGGAGATCAGCCAGAGGACTTGTCTGCTTCTAGTTAGGGACTTTTTATTCTGTTCAACTGCCTCTATTTAACTGTCTTGATATAAAACGATAAGCAGAGGTCAGTAAAATACAGGAATCACTTTCGCATTCTCTAGATTCCAGCCATAAAAAATTGTCTTCCACGAGCACCCGTAGACAGTAATATTTATTTCAAATCTTATAAGTATTTTCAGTGATATGACAACCGAAGGCCCTGATTTTATAATAAAAAGAGAGCTTTGGACTATACCATTTCCCACTGAAAGGCAATATTTCTCTCCATGTGTTCCCATACCTGGCGTGCCACGCAGTTTGGTGCTTACTTTCCTTCCATGTTAGAGAAGAGTGGATGTTTCAGCACCCAGGCTAATGCGCTGCATAGCTAAATACATTTAAGGTCCCAAAGGCGAGACCAATTGCATTGCAAATGCTTGTTTAAGGGCAGGTAGTGATTCCTGGGATAACTGCCTGCCCCTAAAAAATATTTTCCCCTGCATTCACAAAGCGAAAGGGGTCCCTTTTTTCATTTTTCTTGTTCTACTTTCGACTAGTGCTGTCCACTGCATTACAGCAGATTTAGCTCAATTTCTTTGATATTTGCCTTTATGAAAGAATACAATAAGCTGGAAAACTGTAATATTTCTTCTCGGTCGGTGCTATTCATAGGTATAAAAACCTAGAACTCCTGATTTCTTGAGATCCAGATATCATTTTCAATAACCCAAAAAATACGCCGTCAAATTTGCTCCTTGAGAGATGCATTTCTTTTAAACCTGTATCATAAGTAAGGAAAAAAATTCAACGAATGTTCATCAAATGCCTGATATGTCTTCTAATGATCCGCTTGTCTGCTATTAGTCTGCTCAGTCAGTTCTCGCAAAATAAAAGACATCTTGTTCTTTGCACCTCATCTCAAAAGGCAGGCCTGCTAGTATTTTAATAGGACTGGAAGGTGTGAATAGAGGAAATGTTTTATAAAATCATTTTCTTTTCATGCCTGACATAATGATCCTATTTAAAATCTATAAAACCTTCAGAGAAAAAATAATTCAAGGGTTCTTATAACACCAATTTATCACAACGCTACCTAGAGCCACTTCTCAAAAGATCTTTTTTGTTTGGTCGAAGATATACTCGTGTGGTAAGAAATCTGCACTCTTTAAGAGTAAAAATCCAGCACAATGCGCCAGATGTAGAAAGCAATCGTCGCAAGACACTTGTTACAATTCGCGCATTTTAAGATTTTTTTAGATCAGTGTGGTATTTTGCGAACTGACCTACATACTGATAACTAGGGCCTAGATGTAGGTAATTTTATTTTACCACTTCTTAAATACCGAATTTTACCGATTCGGTATTTAAGAAGTGGTAAAATAGAGGGGGGGGTATTACAGATTCGGTAAATACCGAATCGTTAAGATTCGGTATTTACCGATTCTGTAAATACCGATTCGGTAATGCCCATTGATTCATATGGGCATTGAAGCCCATAGGAATCAATGGGCATTACCGAATCGGTATTTACAGATTCGGTAAATACCGATTCCAGCACGGGTGCAGGGGGTGTCACTTTGACACCCTCTAGCACCCCAAATACAGGCATATGTGCCATGTGGCACACAGACATGCCCTAAGGGCATGTCTGTCTGTCACATGGCATAGGTGTGCATGCCGACCTTATCTTAAGTGTGAGAAACACTTAACCTCTGTGCACTGTTGCTGCAACGCTATGCATTTTTCAAATTTATCCATATAATAAAATAATCAATACAAAACTGATCACTTCGTCTCCTTGATATTTGCTCAATGGAGCACACCTGGATTCGGTATTTTACCACCCAATTGCTGACCAACCGGGCTGGAGGATACCAGGCTCAAAGGAGTGTAACTTATGTGGCGCTGCGGTACAAGATCTCATTCATCTGATCTGCATTTGCCCGCAACTAGACAGTGAACGTCGGCACCTGCTCAAGGCAAAATTCAACAAACTAGGAAACCGCACATGCTGCTCAGCCATAGTCCAAGTGTTGGACTCAGCGGACCCCCAATTTATCTGTCGAACAACTAAATATGTTATAAAAAAAAAACAGAAATTGTGTCAAGACCTACTACAAATTTGATCTTCCTGAACTTTTTAACCTGTATTTTATAGAATTTGAATTAGCACTTACAATTTTTTATACCAGTACCACCATTGTGTTTACTTTTTAAATCAATGTTTGTTTTATTATTCTATAAGAATGTGCTTTCTTTGATCCATCTTAAATCAATGTTGCATCTTATATTGTAATGGTTTTTATTAACTACACAATAAAGAACTTTTTACTTACTCACCCAATTGGATTGGGTGGTAAAATACCGAATCTGAAAGGCCTTTGGGACTCAGAAGAGTCCCACCTACATCTAGAAGTTACCGAATCGGTAAAAATACCAAATCGGTATTTTACCGATTCGGTAAATTTACCGAATCGGTAAAATTGGTCCCCTACATCCCAAAAACCCATTTACCGGTCGGTAATGGCCGAAATCGGCCGTTACTGCCCGGTAAATGCCCACCTACATCTGGCCCTTAGTTTGCAAAATACTGATTGGTAGTGGGTCACAATTCTACATATCTCATGAATATAAGTGAAAAAGTTCACCAATTGTGACCCACTTGGAATTTCTGCCACCACAGAGTTGTTTGGCCTGCTGAGATCAGCAGACCACCAAGTCTGTGCTTGCTTTTAAAAAAAGCGAATTGTTTTTTAAATGCACCTCGTTTCCCTTACAGGAAAAATAGATGCATTAAAAAAGATATACGTTTACTAAAATTTTTAAGAGTGAGCAATAGTCTGTGGGACAACTGCCTACTATTAAAAAATATTTTCTTCAACAATATCAAGCCGGAAGGGGTACTTTGGGGACCCTTTCCCATTTTGAATGTCTCACCACTATCACTAGTTGGTAAACTGTTAGGGCCTCATTTACAATATTTACAATTTACAAAATAAAAGGGCAGGAATGCACCGCATCTACAAGATATTTCGCATTCATGTACTTCTTCCCTCTGCTGGTACACAAACAGCACTAAGGGGATGATTGCTTTTGTGCAGTGACACATTCCTTCATAAAAACAATCATTAAAGGGGCGTGGCTTGGCCGAGCAGCGGAATGGCCGCACTTTAGAGCGGCTCCGCCGGCGGGGTAATAAATTCGACATTAATCCGGATATAACAGCACAGAACCTGATCCTAATCACAGCGGATTGTCTAGGGGATAAACAGCGATCGGGGAGAGGAGGAGCGCCGGGAGGGCATGGGTGACTCCCGACGCGGTGCGAGGCCTCCTGGCAGAATGTTGATTGGTGCCGGGGCCTTGATTGGGAGCACGCCCCGAGGATCGAGCAGGAGGCGCTGGAGACCGTAATAACTGCGGAGGAACTGTCTGCTCTAAAACGGGGGCGAAAAGCAGGACCGGGCCGCGGAGATAAGCAGGTGAACCCGCAGCACTGCTGAGTGCGCCTGGACTCTGGGGGTGATATCCGGCTGTGGCTGCGGCGGCAGGCACCGACGTGAGATTGCGGTGTGGCAGCTGGGTGGAGCGGATCTGGTCGGGAGTGTCGGCGGCCACCAAGGAATAGTAAGTAGGCGGGGACCGAGGGTTGGAGACACTGCGGACCCTGCCTGGCCGTGAAGCTGCATCAGGGCTGTGAAAATAGTGCAGCTGCCATTTTGGGACTACTGGAGGGATGTGGAGCTGCCGCACGGCCGAACAGTGACGAGACTGATTAGCCGACCTGGAGCTGCGGGCCCCGCATGGTGGAAGGCAAATCGATGGAACACGAGCGGTGCCTCTTGGCGTACTGTTGCTGATCCGGGCATGTAAGCAGGAAAGGGCACAGATACCTGTGGCGGGTCGGGCGGTCAGAGAGGCAGAGGAAGCGGGTGAGTGGGAGTCTGATCCTCCTCATCGGGAATTACAAGATCTCCCACATTAAGCAGAGACAGAGAGCAAACGCCTGGCTGCTGAGGGCAAAAAAGCAAGTTGATGGCCTGGGGAGTAGCCTGAGACCAGAAATCACACAAAAGTATTGCGGACCACAAGAGCGCTGTTCTTACAGGTGGGGCGGGGTATGTCTGTGAGGCGGAGTCACGGCTGTTATGCCCGGGTTGACCGTGCTAACATTCCTGAGCCCATCGCTGACACCATTTTGGTAGAGCCCTATTAGGAAGAGCATGGTCATTGCGGAATGGTGAAAGATTTGCGCAAACAACGATACACAAGCAGCAAGTACCGCAGGAAAGAGCGAGGCATACAGAGTTGGCGGGCGTCATAAAGACAGATAGGCGAAACGCAGTTTATGGTGGAGACTTCGCCCTACCATACACAAAGAGGGGCACAAGAGCTCCAAGCAGCCACGCCGTTATTTATAATTGAGGTTGGGTCACAGACGAAACTGCACTCGGTAGTGCTCGGGCTGAAGATGGGGAAGCCCGACACAAGGCAACCGAAAATAAACTTTGATAAAAAGGCGGCCCAAGGGGCTGACACCAACAACAGCCACCAAGGTCACTCTGAGGAGCCTGCCGCGACGCCACCACAGGCTACAGACATCCGGAAAATGTTTAAAGACTTGAAATCCAGCATTCAGGGAATTGATGCCAGGATGGATTCCTTAGCTGAGAGGATGGACAGAATAACGCAGAGAATGGACAATCAAGAAGGCCGAGTGAGCGTGTTGGAAACAAGAGTTACAGAAACAGAGGAGGGTCAGCCGGAGATGGGCAAGAAATTACGAAATATGGATGGAATCCTCTACGCAATTCAACAGAAGAATGAGGATTTGTAGGCCAGGTCGAGACGCAATAATGAACGCATTACGGGAATTGCGGAGACAACCGACATTCAAAACGTGGAAAAGTACGTTGAGACGATGATGACGGACCTCTTTGGCCAAGACCTATCACCTATGTTCCTTGTAGAAAGAGCACACTGAACTTTAGGACCGAGGCCGGGTGCGCCGGCATGACCGATTCTGGCACGTGTCCCGAATTACAGGGACCGAGGCACGATATTACGCCTGGCGAGGGAAAGAGGTGAGATACAGTACAAAGGAAATAACATAGCGCTATCCTGGACTTCACTCTCCAGGTCCAGGCGGCTCGGAGGGAATTTATTCCTGCCAAGAAAATTTTCCAGCAGATTGGCACTAAGTATTCCCTAATATATCCTGCTAAACTGAGAGTCCTGGGGCCTGGAAAGCCCACTTTCTTTGTAGACGCAAAAGCGGCGCTTGCTTATGCGAAACAGATGGCCAAAGATCACAAACAGAGAGAGGCGACTGGAGCCTCACAGACTGTAGGCGATCTCAACGACAATGATTGATCGACAGGGGCAGGACAGCAAGATGCACAGATAAGTATTATACCAGAGTCACTGTGCGTTAACAAGAGTTACAGAAACAGAGGAGGGTCAGACGGAGATGGGCAAGAAATTACGAAATATGGACGGATTCCTCTACGCAATTCAACAGAAGAATGAGGATTTGTAGGCCAGGTCGAGACGCAATAATGAACGCATTACGGGAATTGCGGAGACAACCGACATTCAAAACATGGAAAAGTACGTTGAGTCGATGATGACGGACCTCTTTGGCCAAGACCTATCACCTATGTTCTTTGTAGAAAGAGCACACCGAACTTTAGGACCGAGGCCGGGTGTGCCGGCACGACCGATTCTGGCACGTGTCCCGAATTACAGAGACCGAGACACAATATTACGCCTAGCGAGGGAAAGAGGTGGCATACAGTACAAAGGAAATAACATAGCGCTATCCCCGGACTTCACACTCCAGGTCCAGGCGGCTCGGAGGGAATTTATTCCTGCCAAGAAAATTTTCCAGCAGATTGACACTAAGTATTCCCTAATATATCCTGCTAAACTGAGAGTCCAGGGGCCTGGGAAGCCCACTTTCTTTGCAGGCGCGGAAGCAGCGCTTGCTTATGCGAAACAGATGGCCAAAGATCACAAACAGAGAGAGGCGACTGGAGCCTCACAGACTGTAAGCGATCTCAACGACAATGATTGATCGACAGGGGCAGGACAGCAAGATGCACAGATAAGTATTATACCAGAGTCACTGTGGGTTTGAACTCAGCCACCCTACATGGAGTGGTTTTTTGTTATATTGGCAGAGTCTACAGATGATGGCGCTGCATATCACTTAACATATCTAGTCTGTTGACAACTGTAAAGTGTAATGACACGGTTCTTTAGGATTGGGGAGGCGTGCTGAACACCCGGCTACCCTGTCATGAGTACAGGGAAGTACAGCTGGCCGACTCATGCACCCCACTGGGATAATTCCCGAGGGTTCACCGATGTAGACCATATGTTTGCAGTTAGGGGGGTTTGGGGTGAGTACAGCACAACCTGTTTGGGGGGTTGGTGTGGGTGGTGGGGGGTTGGGGAAAAGTTCTGTTGCCCTGTCATTCCATGTCAGGAGCCACAGTATCAGAGACAAAGATTCACACTACACGCTGGTTTGCCCCTTGTGGAAGGAATGAGTCAGGACTTGGTTGTGTGCAATGCTGTTGTAGAATTCTATACTACCGTCGATGTGACAGCCATAGGCTCAGGCACTGCTGCTCATCCGATAGAGATTCCCCTGAGATCTACATGACAGCGCTTAAATGTATTTCTTGGAATGTGAGAGGTTTAAATGACCGTAGAAAGGTTAGGCTAGTGCACTCTTATCTCTTGTGGCATGCCATTGATATCTGTCTGCTTCAGGAAACCCATTTAACTGCCACAGCCGCCTCCATGCTTAAGCACACGAGAAGGGGGGAGATAGTTGAAGCTGGTTTTTCGAACTACTCAAGAGGGGTGGCGATCCTTATACGTAAGGGGCTGCATTGGATAATGCATCAGAAAATTCTTGATGTTGAAGGGAGATACATCCTACTCCACAACACCCCAGTAGTGATAGTTTACACATACGGGCCGAACATAGATAATCCAGCCATATTCCAGACCTTAAGGCAGAAAATACAGGCACTGGGATATGTGGCAGTTATGTGGGGTGGGGACTTTATTGTGGTTCTATCTCCCACACTTGACAGGCAAGGGGCACCACGCGAACACCACCCGAAAGCGGTGGCAGCATTGTTGGGAATTATTTGAAGACCTCAGCCTGGTAGACGCCTGGAGGACACTGCACCCGTCAGTTAGAGAAGGCACGTGCATGAACCATCACCGTAACGCTTTCTCCAGACTAGATTATTGGTTAGTAACAAAAGACGTGCAAGCCTGGGTTTCAGATGCCACCCATTGTTCCCGCACTTTATCGGATCATGCGCCTGCCCTGTTGACGCTACAAATCCCACCACCATACCAACAGCCATTCAGCTGGCGTTTCCCTGCGGGCGCGCTGAGGGATCAGGTGTTCCGAGAAGACTTGAGAGAAAAAATGTATGAATTTTTCACAATTAATGAGGGGACTGTTGACTCACCAGGCACACTATGGGAGGCCTCTAAGGTCGTTATAAGGGGAAACTGCATGGCCCTCAAAATAGGGGTACTCAGAGATATACGGAATTCATTATACAAACTGGAGTGTGAAATAACAGAGTACCAGGCGGAAGCGGAAAGTGAGACGGCATTTTTGAATAAATATACGCAAGCAAGAAGATATAGGGAAGGGGATAGGGCTGGGAAAACTTTAGCAGGGATGCTAAAAACCCAGAGGGGGCAAACTATATCACAGAATTACAAGCAGAGAGTGGAGAGGTAGTCAGAACGCCGAGAGACATCCTAGAAACTATGACCTCATTTTATAAAAACGTATATGCCTCCCAGGTACACCCACCCCAGACAGTGATTGATGAGTATCTGGATATGTTAGAGTTAGCTTGGTTTAACAAGGGTTTTCGAGTATACATGGACCTACCAATTACCATTGAGGATATACGTCAGGTAATAGGCGGCATGCTGGCTGATAAAGCCCGTGGTGTGGACGGATTAACAGCATCTTTTTATAAAGAATACGTGGATGTACTAGCCCCCCATTTACTTCAGGTCTACCTGGAGCAATGGACACCAGTATCCTGCCGCCCACACTTAGGGAAGCTACTGTCATTACGCTATTAAAACCAGACATAGACACCACCAGGCCGGACTCGTACAGACCACTGTCGTTAATTAACCTAGATGCCAAGATTTATGCCAAGCAACTTGCAAATAAACTTCAGCCAATGCTGCCGCAGATCACTCTACCAGACCAATCCGACTTTATCCCGGGCCGCTCTACGGCGCATAACCTACGTACAATCTTCGGTCTGTTACACTACCTAGCCCCCCATGTGCAGGCAGTAGCTGCCTTATTGGACGCTACGAAAGCGTTTGACTCCCTGGAGTGGAAGTTCCTTTTTTCTTTGTCCTTTTTACTTTTGGTATGAGCCTGGGTTTTGTGAGGCAAATGCAATTAATCTATAACACCCCGATGGTGAGAGTGAAACTTAATGGGCTGGTATAAGATCCATTTGACATAATGAGAGGGACGCGTCAGGAATGTCCACTCTCCCCTTTGTTATTTGCAATAGCCACTGAGCCGCTGGCACCCAGACTCCGACAATACCATACAAATCGGAGTATATGTTTCACATCTTGGGGCTTGCTTATCTCCATGTGTGCAAATGACATGTCCATCTATCTTGTAAACCACAGGGAGAACTTCGACATTATCATGAGGGAAATGGTGAGATATGGAGGGTTAACGGGAATTCAAATAAACTGGTAAAAATCTATAATACTACCTCTCACAGATGATACTGCACCATGCGGGATGGAATTCCCTATACAGTGGGCGGATGGTGAAACACGATACCTTGGCATCTGGATAAGCAGATCCATGCAGGAATTGTGGTTGGCCAATTACAGGAGGGTGATGGATTGGATTGACAACAAGGTTCAGTGCTGGAAACGGCTTCCTTTGTCTCTCACCGGTCGTATAGCCATTACAAAAATGGAAATTTTACCCAAACTCCTATATCTATTTGTCAATCTTCCGATGCCACTAAATGTTCACTTTTTTAAACGTCTCAGAACGAGCATTATCAAGCTGATATGGGTGGGTAAGCAACCACGGGTGTCCTGGAACTTGCTGACATTGCCATTTGTACAGAGGGGGCTCCTGACTTTGAACTCTACGCATATAATGCGCAGGCACAGTACCTGCATTTCTGGCACCATCCTACACCGTATCAACCCCATGTGGCAATAGAAATTAATAGGGTTGCGCCCACTCCGCTTAACACTGCAGTATACCACGGTTACAAGAGACCGAATATGGAAATAGATACCGTGGAAACCACAAGATGGGCGTGGAGGAGTATAGCTAAGAGGGCGAGCCATAGCGTATTGTATGCCCCTTCCATGCCACTTGGAGGTAACCCACTCCTGGCACCATTGACTGACCAGGCCACCACTCAGGGAGCGAAGGCGCACGACCTGCTAAAGGGCGAAGATTTATATCGTGATGATACACTTCTTTCCCTGCAACAAATGTGCAAGCAGAACACACCTACCGCATCAGACATGTTGCTCTACTATCAAATCAGGGCAGCAAGCAGGGTAAGATACGCCACATTCCCGCAAGTACCCCCCACTTTAACCGACCTTGAAAATTTGCTATCTAACCCGTCCCCCCGCAAACTGATAACCCGTATTTATAGCACAACACAAGAATCGTCCCCTATCATCACAAGCACATCCAAAGATCACTGGGAGAGAGACACTGACACAACCATAACCGATAAACAGTGGCAATATAGTTGCACACAGCTGGAATGCCTTTCGCCTTATTACAGGCTCCGGCTCATATACTTCAAATTCCTACACCAAGTATACCGGACGCCGATACAGCTGCATCGCATGGGCCTACAATCTGACACAAGATGCTGGAGGTGCGGGGCACAAGACGCAACGTTTTTGCCCCTGGCCTGGTATTGCAGGGATATAGCACAATTTTGGTTAGACGTAGGTAAGCACATTGGCCACATCACTGAAGCGCAGCTGAGCCTTACCCCACTGGTGGGCGCTCATGGGTTTTGTGGCAGAAATCCCAGAGGGTTCCCGCAAACTAACAGCAATGCTGCTACTGATGGCCAAGCGCCAAATTGCAATCCACTGGAAGAAGAAGCGTCCTCCCACTGTAGCGGGCTGGCTACATGAAGTCACATAGCAGGGATCAATTAACAAACTTCTGGGATCTGATGCCCTCCAGGTCTAGGCCACTGGACATATGGGAGCCGCTAGTGCGATGGCTGGAAGCGGGGGGTGCGGAACACAGTCAACAATTCAGGGAAAGATCTTGAGACCAGGTGAGAGACATTAACGGTGCACCCTGGTGGTTAGCGTCTGGGGGGTGGTGCAACAGTGCTGGATAAAAATGGCATGTGAATGTAAGCGGAATGGGGCAGAGAGTGTAGAGTATGACACACTAGTCATGGCATAGACACACACAAATTCAGAACTAGATCTTGACTAATGGTAGGGTGGGGGGATGTTGGGGTTTGTTGGGTTTTAAAATTACTATAGCTATAAAACTGAGATGTGCATGAATCAGTTTGATTACACGTCGGAGCAATTGCATAATTTGGACACTTTCAACGCTGCCGTGCCTCCGGGATAAAGGCTTGATAGCTGTGTCTACACGTTGATACTATACGAAAATTTGCCGCCGCCCTCTGGGTTGTAGGCGAATGGCTGTGGACATAAGCTTTGTGTTAATAAAATTATAAAAATTAAAAAAAATAAAAATAAAAATAAAAAAACAATCATTAAAGGCATTTACTCTTTCTATGCATGCTGCAGAATGCAGCAATAAGAGAAAGAAGAAAAAAACAAGGAGAATAAAAATATTTCTTCTTGTTGTGCCTCCAGACGCCTCCCCTGGAGAGGCAAAAGATTTTGACTCATTCCCAAGTTTGCAAAATGTTGTATATCTAGGAATGCACCAAGTTCCATGGATGTTGCGTGGGCACACCCACAGCAGCACCCATGTAATGCCTGTTTCACGCAGAGTTATGCATGAAAGGAAAGCATATTTACAAGGCCATGAAAAGTCACACAGGGTGACTTTTCTTGGCATTGTAAATATAGGAGAAGCCTATTGCGCTGCCAGTATGCCAATAAAAGTGGGGCATTGGGCTTTTAAATAAGTCCCTTACTGGTATATGAGCAGATTTCCGTTGAAAAACATTAAAGCATACCAATCCTATTTAGTATTTGCAAGGGACGCCCTAAACATTCCCTTTCCATATACCAAATTGGTATTTGGTCACAAATTTAAAATGCAATTTGGTAATGTGTTACTGAAACACAATTTAGTTTTACATATAAGAAAAGGCCTTTTTGCAGTTGCAAACAGCAGATTCTACGAAGCGGATCATTTACAACCACAAAAAGGCTACGTACATCTGCCCAATGTACAGTACTTCAAGGGTTCCAATTATGAATTCTTCAGGAAACCTATTGTGCTTAGACACACTGAAGATAGCAGCCAAGGATGTACAAGTTCTCAACTATCCATAGCATGTAGAATGATATATGCTCACATTCTCTGATGCGGATGAATGCTTATTTTATTTGCCAGGCAATACACCCTGCTATAAAAAGCAGAAAGACCTAACAATCTACAGTCTACAATTTCACAATGTATTTTCTCTTTTCATTCATTTAGAATACATAACCATTGTACAACTATGTAGATTAGTGTTTATATAGGTAACCTTGAAAATCATGAATGTATTGTTGGCACAATAACAAATTGTTTAGTTTTGTTGCAGGATGGAAATTGTCCAAATATTTGCTTTATTTGACAGGGAGTTGGCCTTGCCATTGGCTGCACTGTTAAACATTGCTTGTGCATTCTATTGCATATTTTATCCCAGTGCAAGTACCAAGTGCAGGCCAGCACAGACTAATATTCACTATCACCTCACTTTGGCTGGTGTTACTACCTGTGGGAAGTCTGGGAAAGCAATTTGTCCCTAATTGTGTGTAGTCTATGCCCACTGGTCCAGTGGCCAATCAGGTCACATAATTAGTCAAGAGTTTAGCACACACATTCTGCTCCAGAATATACAAGAGATAGTTGCACAGAAACTTTGCAACAATTTAGACCTTTTCCATGAGAGGGAATGCCGAAACTCCATCTTCGGATCAGAATTAGGCCTGTTTTACTTCGCAACTCCTGAGGCGGTTGCCAGGAGGAGCGAGCTTCACTAACGAAGCTTTTAAATTTGATATTGTATATTGTTTTGTGCCTCCTTACTTTTAATTGCACAGTTGCCTGTTCCTTACTTCCTTTTTAAAATCTTGCACTGCTCTCTGCTGTCTCCTACTTCTCTCCTGAGGCGGAAGCCGGGTGATCTTGCGCTGCGCTCTTTTTCTGAACGGACATCAGGATTGTGTTGGTGTCACTTGGGGCAGTTTACCATTAGGTCACCACCTACCTGATAGCCGCGCCGCTCTTTTCTACCACCTTAGCGCCGCATCTCGCCTCGCTGCCTTCTCAGCCGACTAGGAGCTGAGGGGCATTGTGGGACTGGGAGACAGTGTACCAGTCTGGCGGCCATCTTGGAGAGGCAGGCTTGCTAGTCAGCAGACTAGGCTTGCTGCTTCTCGAGGGCGGGCACTATAAAGCTAGACGGGGATGCTTACGCGCAGCGGACGTGAGCAGCGGGCGCGCCTGCTGCGCGCCGAAGGAGCGCCAAAGGAAAGCCTGTCTGCACCCGTCAGCGTCCTGGAGGTGGACGTGGCCGGATGGGCTGGGGCTCTCCCGGTGCACTCTTCGGGGATGTTACTCAGCTACTCCTCAGCATATCTGTTGAGTTTAGAGGTAACCTTAACAGCGGGTGTTTAGGTGAGTACAACTGCTCGGGGAAGAGTTTTCATTGCCATAATTGTGGCTGGAATTCAGAGAAGGGCCTAATTAATAGAGCCGCCACGGAGCAGGATTTTCAGTGTGCCACAAAGAATGGCAAGGGAACTGCGGACAGTAATTTCCCATGTGCGTTGCGGAACACCCGCTCGGTGAGCAAACATGCTATGGATCTTTTCAATCTTTTGTTAGAGCGTAAACCCTCATGTCTCTTTTTGACAGACACCTTGCTGGGTGAGCTTTCAGGTCCGGACATTACTAATGCCCTTCCTCCGAATTATTTTATGATTTGGAAAGATCGAGGATCTGGTAGAGGCGGTGGAGTGGCATTAGTGGTCGACAGGCGCTACAGTTGCTCTGTCGTCCCGACGGAAGGTATTGATGGAGCAGAGACCCTGGGCTTCTGCCTGACTCTTTCACCCTACCAATCATGTGCATGATTGTTAGTCTATAGACGCCCGGGTTCTATCGGGGCCTTTCATGAGGAGTTGTATACCGTGCTATCTTCTCTCAGTGTGAAGTTTAAACACTGCCTTTTGTTGGGTGATTTCAATATCCACATGGATCAGGCAGATGCGGTAGACACCATTAAATTATTGGATATTACTAACCAGTTGGGCCTGCTGCCCTATTTAGTGTCCCCCACCCACAATAAGGGCCACATCCTCGATCAAATATTCTCTACGGTCCCCATTTTAGCAGCTGTGCCTGAACCAGTACTGTGGTCTGACCACATGCTGGTAAGCTTTGACATCCTGGGTAAGTGCAGGTCCTACAAGAGGGGACCCGGCTGCTATTTTCAGCCCTCGCATGCTTTTGGCCGGATTTCGGTTGATATGGTGACGCAGCACTTACTGTCCCATCCTTGCGAGCTCACAGGCAGTCTGGAGGACGATTTAGAGCGGTTTCGATCATGGTTGATGCGTTGCCTCGATGAATTAACTCCTATCCAACCGGCCCATAAGACCTCGGCGCGGGTCTCGGCACCTTGGTTCACTCCGGCACTTAACACCAGCCGGAGGCATTGTAAGAAGGCTGAAAGAGCATGGAGATCGAATTACGAAGAGTCTCTTTAAGTAGCTTATAGACAGTGTGTTAAGGCCTATCACAAAGACATCTACTCAGAAAAGAAGGCTTATTTTGCCAAGAGGATAGAGGAGGCATCCAATATGAGTAAAGAAATCTTCACGATTGTGAAGGAATTCACATCTCCAGCCTCGGCGACGACCAAGTGCTCCTTTTCTGAGCCATGGGTCGTGGAATTAGCAGTTTTTTTTGCTAATAAAGTCCGCAGCATCCAGGCCTCGTTTGCTCCGGCTGGGCTAGAGGTAGCTGCTAATGCCGCCCCCCTCCTCCCTCGTACCAAACTGAATAGATCTACGCTGTCAGAGTTTCCGCCTATCGGCCCCGCAACCTCACTGGACCTCCTATCAAAAATGAAATCGGGCTCCCCACTGGACCCCTGTCCTGCCAAGTTCTTAGCCAAAATTGCGATGGCCATTAATCCAATTATTAATCCAATTTTAAATTACTCCCTAGAGTCAGGGGTGGTACCGCCGGCATGGAAACAGGCTCTGGTGCTACCTCTCCTGAAAAAGCCAACTCTCAACCCTAAAAGCCACTCCATTTACCGGCCCATTTCCCTGCTCCCGGTCTTGGCGAAGATCGTGGCAAAACACGTGCAGTCAGTTCTTTCGGACTTTGTTGAGACTCATGGTGTCCTTCATCAGACTCAGTCGGGTTTCAGGGCCAATATGAGCACCAAAACAGCACTGTTGGAGGTATCGGAGGCCATTCAAGGAGGTTCTTGACGGTGGAGGGAAAGCTCTGTTGGTGATGTTGGACCTGTCGGCGCCATTTGACACCGTCCCCCACAACCGTCTCCTTGATAGACTTTCGGAGATGGGGGTTGAGGGGATGGTGTTCAGATGGTTTAAATCATTCCTTTCGGACCGTCAACAGACAGTCTGGCCCCCCCCGTACTCAGCCGTGGTGCCGCCTTTGGAGGTGGGAGTTCCTCAAGGTTCCATTCTGAGCCCCACTCTTTTTAATATCTATATGTCCCCTCTGGCAGTGCTGGCTGACTCGTGTGGTGCCCAGATTGTATCCTACGCCGACGATACTCAACTCCTCTTCACCTGTGAGAAGAACATCGATTTTGGTGGGGAGCGGATCAGGAACTGCCTGAATACCGTCTTCGCCTGGTTCCATCTTAATCAGCTGAAGTGTAACTCCGACAAATCGGAGATTCTTTTCTTTGGCTGTTCCCCGGACCTTGGTTGGAAATCATGGTGGCCGGCTGACATGTTTCCTACGGCCACAGATACTTCAGTGGGGAAAAATCTCGGAGTGAAAATGGACAATGGTCTCTCCTCTAAACCTCAGATCACGAGCCTGATCGGACAGTGTTTTGGCCTGCTCAAAATGCTGAAGAAATTTCTTCCACTCCTATCTATTTCTCATAGAAGGACGATTGTCCAGGCTCTGATAGGATCCAGGCTGGACTATGCGAATGTGCTCTATCTTGGACTCCCTGACTATCTCCTGTCCCACTTGCAGGTGGTACAGAATTCTGCAGCGCGGGCAATTTTTGGTCTTGGCCGGAGATCACATGCATCAGGGATCCTGCAATCGCTCCACTGGTTGCCCATTCGACAGCGTATTGTTTTTAAGACCCTCACTATCGCATTCAAGGCCCTGCATGGCAAGGGTGCGTAATACCTGAGGAACAGGATTGGCTTTCACCATCCAGCCAGGACCCTTCGCTCAGCTTCACGGGCCTTGGCCAGAACACCAGCCATAAAAAGGGCCCGAACAGGAGGGCGCTCTTTTAAATATCTGGCGCCTAAGGCCTGGAATGCGTTGCCAGTGACACTAAGGAGGATCGACAATCTCTTATCATTCAGAAAAGAGCTTAAGACATGGCTGTTCAGCCAATAATTTCACCTGTGTCTTTCGTGTTGTGCCTGGACGGGTCTGTCAGCGCCGGGACACTCTGTCTGAGTAGCTGAGCGCTATACAAATCCCCCCAATAACATAACATAACAATTAGCAAAAATGTGAGACAGGACATGCTGATTTGGCTTACATTTCTCGATGAGTACAATTGAGTGACAATCTTACTGGACACTGATCCTTGCAAATGGTTTGTGAAAATGTTTATGAATGAGTTGGGAGTAGGTGACTTTAACTTTTCCTGGAGAAGGAAGCAGCGGCCTCTCGTCCGCAATGGCGGAGGAGCATCCCCGCACCGGCTCAGAGCCAGCAGCGGAGAAATAAACTGTTATTTTATTATCATTTTATTTTCACTTGCTGTGTGAGCCAGCATGTGTAGGAAGGAGCATGGTTGTGCCATGGGAGTAAGGAGTGGAGTGCGCTTGTCTGTTTGGCCAGCCGTCTTAGGTTGGCCAAACATACATGCGCAGTTAGGTTTTTCCAACCCAGCTGCATTGTGCAGCTGGGTTGGAGAAACAGCACAGACTCCCTGTGCCTGAACGAGCATGTAATCAGCTCGCTCAGGCCAGTCCCTGTGCTGCTCTCATAGTATGAGAGCAGCACAGGGATTGCACAGGGAGTCTTTGATGCTGTCTCCGTATCTGCTGGGACCATGAAGAAGAGAAACACAGAGGCAGCCGGCAGCTTAAGGTAATTTTTTCTTTTGTTAAATGATTTTACCCACGTGGTCCCCCCCGGCGCTCCCCCACCCTCCTTCACCCGTCCTACCACTTTTTATTTGTGTCGGCCGCCACAGGAGGGAAATGGTGAGACAAAAGGTGTCGGGAAGACTGGATTAGACAATGTCATAGTTGTGCCGTACTGGATTTTTTCTGGTGTTGTTTGCCCTAGAACGGTTGGGAGGGGGAACTGGCTGACAGAAAAGAGACATTTGTAATTGATAATGCGGTGGTGGTACAAATGATAAACAGGCTTTCAACTTGTGACAGGTGAGTGCTTATACTATTGAGGGAGGCAAGTGTTGAGATGTTAACGCTTCAATGTGCTGTTTCATGATAGAAACATCCAGGGACTAGACATTGGAATAGCAGATTTAGGGCCAGAATATGAGTCAGGAGGTCCTCAGACTGCCAGACTTGTGTTGGTGCGTCGGTGGAGGATCAAGCCACTGCTGTACTGGGATTGACTGCCCGATTACGGCTCAGGTAGTCGGACCGCTGGCTCTGCTAGGGTACCACGGTCAGAGGCTGCAATATGCTTGGCGGGACCGCCACCGTCCCGCCAGGCATATTATGAGGTTCCCCCAGCCAGGCTTTTCATGGCGGTTCCACCTACATGCCCGCCTTTGCCTTTGACATATGTGGATGCACACAGGGGGGCATAAGGTGTGCCTCCCTGTGTGCATGCTCATAGGTACCTGCACAGCATGGACTTTCGATTCAATGCCGCGCCGGAAACTTGTGAGGCATTCTTGTTGCAATGCCCTTTTATAGGGCACCGCTGTGCCGCCTTCCTGCCAGACTACTGGAAAGTGGTAATCTGGCAGCAGAGACCTTCAAAGAAGCGGTGGCTCAGCAGTTTGCTCCACCGCACCGCAACTCTGCTGTAAGGTACATGCCTGTCTAGTAAAAAATACTTTTTAGAGCAGCATTTTTATTCATGTTTTTTTAAGCATTCAGAGTTTCGAAAGTGGTGGAGGCAAAATAATATGGATGATTTTGAGATGAGAACATTTGAATGAAGATGTGTAGTATAGAGATAAGAGTTCAAAGGAGCAAGATGGATCAAAAATAGAGGGGATATTGGATTGGCTTAGAATTATTGGAAGATAAAAAGATTATCCAGGTAAAAGCATGTAAGGAGTATTTAGAATCGAGGGAAGCAGGTGAATGTAGAATGTTTATACAGGTGGGATGAGAAAGAAGGCGGGCAGATGTTAGGGTTATTGAGCAAATGTTTGAAGAAAGGAGGATGTCATGCAAAGGATTTTAGAACAATTAATTTAGGATGGGGCAGTGACAGAGGTGCACAGATTGGGTTGGAGGGAGGTAGTCTGAAAAGGCTGTGAAGATACAGGTTATCAAGTATTCGGGAGTATGCTAGGAAGCGGGATCATGGGAGATATAAGAATGAAGTCCACTTGTGTCCTGAGGTCCTCAGGACACAAGATTACCTCATCGCCCCACCACCAGTGCACCAGAACCCACGTTTACAGAGTGGTGTAAAAAGGGGCGTGGCTCAGACCATCTCTCTGTAACGCAGCTCTGTGGCACTTACCGGAGGTACCGGGTGGGCTAGTTTGCCCCCAAGGACCCTCAGTATTCAAGAGGAATTAATTCCCCAACTAAAAACGCGCCAGGGGGCACATTTGAAGAATGGTGGAGAAAGGGGGGCTGTGTGGCCCCCCTTTTCTTTTACTTTTTTGGGCGCTGGGGACCCTGTCCACCAGGACCTGACCCCTTGTTCTAAATATTTTTTTTTAATGGGAAGGGGGCTCCTTGGGCCCCCCTCCTCAGGCCCATTATGGCGCCGGGCCCATCCCCTGTGGTCGGCCTCTCCTTTTTTTTATATTATTGCGGGGGAGGGGGGGGCGCTCGGCCACTTCTGGCCCCGGGGACCCCATCCCCCATTGCTTGGCCTCTGTAATGGGGACCCTGGGGGAGTCCCAAGGCCCCCACGGTCCTGCCGGCTTCCCGCCTCCTGCGGGAGCCAGCATTGCTTTTTAGCATGGGGAGCTGCTAAAATGCAGATCCCCTTGATCAAAAGCAATCTTGCTTTGCTTACCTGCTCTCGCTCTAAGGAAGCAAAGCAGAGTTTGCTATGACAGGGCGGGAGCTGTGCTCCCGCCCTCCCATAGCAAACAGCAATGTCCTGGGGGTGGGCATCCCGAGGCACAGCAGAAGCTGGCATAAAGGGCTAAAAAATGGGGGCCGTGCGGCCCCCCTTCCCATGTTTGCAGAGCCCCTGGGTGTGTGGGGGGGCTTGAGGCCCCCCACACATTTATTTATTTAAAAAACAGAGACCCGTAAGGCCCCCAGCCTCATTATAAAAAAAGCCCCAGGGAAGTGGCAGTCCCGGGGTTTGGAGTGGGCCACGAGGCCTCCCCACACTTTCTGCACAATGCCCCAGGGAGGTGCCGGTCCCTGGGGCTGTGGGGGGCCACGTTCTCCTGCATATCATTAATAAAGCCCCTGGAAGGTGGCAGTCTGTGGGCCTCCACCACATAACTAAGCATGCCCCCGGGACCTGCCCGACCCGGGGGCTTAAATACAATGAAGCGCTGGAGTCCACGCTTCATTTTAAAAAAAAATTCTCAGCTCGATTCGTGACCCCAGCGTGAAGTTGTCCAATGTGTTCTTTTTTTTTAATGCTTTTATTGGCACTGAGGGTCCTTGTGTGACCCCCTGAGCAGGCCTAGGGGGTCTGGGTGTTTGCACCCTGCCCTCTTTTCATGTTTTTTGTCTTTCTTTCACCCTTTTTCTTATGACTCGGTTACCGAGTCACACAATGGCTGCCAACACGTTCTGGTTTGGAGTGTTGGCAGCCAATCAAAGTGAGCCTCATGCCCGGGAGGAGCGCAGAGATCGATAGTTTTCTTCTTTTAATTTCTAAGGAACTACTGAACGGATTTACACCATTTAACACAAAGGCAGCAGTCTAAACCAAGACCTACCTTTTTCCCAAATTTGGTGTAATTCCGTTCAGTAGGTCGGGCAGTAGCCTGTAATAAAGTTCCTATGGAAAATAACATGGAGAAAACACGCTTTGGAACCCCCCTTTTTTCTCAGCCCGTTTCTCATCCCGAAAGACACAAACTGAGCGTTCTAACCCTATTTTTTTTTAAATTTCACAAATACTCGTCAAACGCCGCCAAAGATATTGGCTAATCAAAAAATGCGTTTCCTAGGGAAAATAGGTCCTAACTATAACTACCTACTAGCAACCGCCATATATATAATATATATATATATATATATATATATATATATATATATATATATATATATATATATATATATATATATATATATATATATATATATATATATATATATATATATGTGATAATCTCTCACCACGAAGAAAAGAAGTTGGATCGCACCACAAACCCTCTTTATGAATATTTAAAGCATTTTATTTCAAAGAAACTCCAAAGCACTCCATATATATATATATTACCTACTGGCGACAGCGAGTAGGTATATATAGTTAGGATTGGCTACCATAGGAAATCCGCAACATTCTATTGGGAATAACTTTGGCGCCGGTTGAGGAATTTGCGTGTAATTTTCCAAAATTTTGGCCAGCTCCGCTGCGCTCCTTCCCTAAAAGTTTCGGGGGGATTCATGAAGTGTGGGCTGAGAAAAAAGGGGGGGCCCAAAACGTGTTTTCCCCATGTTAATTTCCATAGGACGGTCTGACAAGTCTACAGCCCGAAAGGCTGGACGGAATTACACCAAACTTGGCAAACTTGTAGGGACTGGTACGCAGATGTGCCTTTGCTATGTTTGGTGAAAATTGCTCCAGTGGTTTTTAAGAAAATTAACTTCAAAAACACATATATATCTATAGCATCTCACCCTAAGCTTACTCCGTGGGAGAGGTGTGGCGCCGCGGCCAGGGCGACTGACGCTGGAATCTGGGGACCACGGTTGGATCCCCGGCTCCGGCGGCAGGTTAGCCCAGCACCATGTGACTCTGGGCAATAGCTCGCTTAATCTTCCCGACGGCCCCCAGCGCCTAGAGACCGTTACGGGTGATTGTGCGCTTTACAAATGTGGACTTTACTTTACTTTACTCGTAAGCTTACCCGTACGTGTACGTACCCGTACGGTACATGTACGTGTGCGTACCCCTACGTGCACAAGCTGCATGCTGATTGGCTGCCACTGTCTGTCAACACTCTAAAACAGAAATTGTGGGCAGCCATCTTGTGCCTCGGTAGAGTGAGGTACAGGAAAGCAAAAAAAACAAATGTGTAGAACTCAAAAAGGGGGCAGGGTAGAAGAACCCTGACCCCCTAGGCCTGCTCAGGGGGTCCCACAAGGACCCCCAAGGCAAAACAAAAATAGTTGCGGGGTACACGTACAGTACGCGTACGGTACGCGTACTCTGCAACTTTTAAAAAAAATTGTTTTTTTTTTTTTGCCTTGGGGATACTTGTGGGACCCCCTGAGCAGGCCTAGGGGGTCAGGGTGCTTCTACCCTGGCCCCTTTGCGAGTTTCCTACCTTTGTTTCACTGCTTTCTTGTGCCTTGGTTCTAACAAGGCACAAGATGGCTGCACACACTTCCTGGTTTGGAGTGTTGACAGACAGTGGCAGCCAATCAGCATGCCTTCTCGATAAAGCTGCATGCTCATTGGCTGTCAACACTTCAAACCAGGAAGTGTTGGCATCCATCTTGTGCTTGGTAGACCGAGGCACAAGAAAGCAGAAAAACAAACGTGTAGAACACAAAAAGGGGGCAGGGTAGAAACACCCTGACCCCCTGGTTTAAGGTATTGACAGACAGTGGCAGCCAATTAGCATGCCTTCACGAGAAAGCTGCATGGTCATTGGCTGTCAACACTTCTATTCTTTTAATCAAGTGTGGGGGGAGATGGAATACTGATCCATTCGGTTTCCAAATTACATATGCTAATCAAAAATGAGAATGGATCACTTGTCCTGCACAACCTTAGGTATGCAGGCGAAGTACAGGAGGAGGGGGTGTCCCGATCTAAAAGACCCTCATGCACGTGATGGGTATGATGGCGTCTAAAGCGGTATATCTTGATTCTCCGCTTTTGGATCACGTGTGTGCATAATCATTAGGTCGATCAAGTTATGCAGCCTCCACCAGGAGGTTCTTACCCAAGGTTGATGCAGTAGTGAGCCAGTGATAAGGAGTAAAAAGAATTTAAAAGGCCCAAAAGACCAGAAAGAAATGTTATTGGTCTGGTTTTAGGGTCTGGTAACTCTTGATTTAGTGCATCTTGGAACTAGGTTATGAGTAGTAGGTGCAGTTAGAGTGTAAAGGTCATAAATAGTGGGGGGAAGTTTAAAAAATGGTCGACATGTTTCTGCCTCTATTGCCTAGGTTAGGACTTACGGGCATTCATCAGGACCGTTAAGTGAATAACGTGAATAGAATATAAATAAGGTGCTCTCAAAAAGTGAAAAGAAATAGGGATGTTGACCTGTTTCTCTGTTATGAAGGTTTCAGTGTACCTGCGAAGAATAAACACAATTGTTTTACAACACACACAAGGGAGGGGGGTACACGGGGACACACACCAAGCAGAAATCTGCTTAACACATCTATCCATTGATAGAGTTCTTAAACAACTAAAAAATGGCAATACTTCAGTTAACCGGTTAGCAATCATGGCAGTGTCAACTCTCTCTTCAACACTCCAAACTCATGCAGAGGACTATAGCATGCTTGCAGTTGGTGATGCATGCAAATATTTACAACGTATTTAAAGGTGCAGAATCGATCTAAGCGTTTTTTTGTCTCTCTTATTAGGTGGTTGTGCAAAAAAGAGTCAGTTCGTTATGTGTATTATCATGAACATTCACCAAAGCACCTTCCATTTGGTGACATGTGAAAATTCCGTAACGTGAAGTAGATTTAAGACGACCGCTTCAAATGTGTCCCTGACGGACTGTAGTCTGCTGTGGAATGCCATCGCAAAGTTGTTACCTAGTGCATATGGCTAACGCGCTCTAATCGAATGGTAGAGCCTCAGGGGGACTGGGGAAAAGAAACAATCTGATTAACGTTGTGTTTCATAATATACTTGCGATTAGTAGCGATCTCGTTCCTCCTACTCCACTACCTATTGCGCCCGTTCCTGGCGTCCACTGTGTGCGCTGCTCATGCCGATCCGGAAACAGTTCATTCTGTTTCCGGGTTGACATTAAAGGGCGGGGGTAATCTTGTGTGGTGATCCTATTGGTCTACACACATGTTGTCATGGTAATCTGGCGTACCTTCTTTTGAGTGAGTTGGGACGGCGTCTTAACAATAAACATAGTACAGTTTTATTTTGTATAAGGCACCTTGGGCCAAAATTACAACGTTAGTCAATTTATTGACATTGGTTATGTGGTTGGGGGGGTTTGTTAGAATATTAATTATTCGTGTCTGATCTTGTGCGTAGAAGCTAAGATTGGTAAATAGCATATCTAAAGTTGCTTTCTGACGACGCACAAGGGGAGAGTTGTAATCTGGGGAATAATGCCATGTGTGATGCGTAGATGCCATACAGGTAAATATTTTGGAAATATTGTTTCTAAGGCGCAGCAGGTGCCATGGTTATCAGACTTGGACAACAGTCACATGCTGACATGTGTTGCAATAGGGAGGTTCTATTGGAGGAACTCAACGTTCAATACAACGTTAATTACTATCATCAGTAATAATTAAATATTGTCTCATGGGTACTTTGTGAATACGTTTACACATCATGGATTCTCAAGATGGTATTTAGTGAGACAGTCGGTTTTTAGAAAAAATTGAAAGGTGTGTATGAAATTTTCAAATGAAGAGGGTTGCAGATTCTCAGACTGAGTGTAGTTACTTCATCTTCTCGCAAGGCCGAGCCATGGTATGTTATCATTCAGCCCTTCGCTATCAGTTCTGAGCCTATGCACCCATCTTTGCTCTTTCTCGAAGAGGGTTTTTTTCTGCATTGCTGTCTTTGTTGGGCAAGGTCTCAAGAATGACCCATTGTAGATCGTGTACGGTATGGCCCTGTTCTAAATAGTGGGTGGCCATTTTTGTAGTGCTCTTCTTGCATTTTACGTTGCTCCGATGTTCACATAGTCTTTGTTTAGCCTTCCTGCACGTCATGCCGATGTATTTTAGGTTACATGGGCAGGTGATCATGTAGACCACGTGGGTGGTGTTACAGTTCGTGTGGCTTCTCAGGGTCCATTTGAAGTCAGGTAACAGCTGTAATTCTTTTGTAGGTCTTGTGAGGCTACATACAGAGCATGAGCTGCACGGATAGTGTCCTGTCACTTGTGGGTTGCCCCAGAAGGGTTTTCAAGGGTTTCCATGGTCTTGCCTTGTGGAAGGCTAGTGTATAAGCTTTCCACATCGAATCAAAAATTTTACAAAATTTTGACAACAGACCCGACTCCAAGACTACAGAGGACCATCTCAATGATGATAGAAGAGGGAGAGAACAACAATTGGATCTCTAAAAAAGAAAGGGAGTACTTAGGGACCACTACACCAAGAACTCCCTACTTTTACTCCCTTCCAAAGACACACAAAGGGCGAGTACCACCACCCGGACGACCAATTGTGTAAGGAATCGGCTCAATTCTGGAACCCCTTTTGCAGACCAATATCTTAGACCACTGGTCCAGAAGACCCCTACCTATTTGAAGGACACCAGGGACCTCCTCAACCAACTACAAAACATCGAATATTCCCCTACCAACATGCTCCTGGTTGGATTTGATGTGGAAAGCTTATACACTAGCCTTCCACAAGGCAAGACCATGGAAACCCTTGAAAGTATACTCTTCAATTCCACATGGACTTATAAAACTCCCAGACACTTCGTATTGGAATGCTGCCGGATGGCACTCATGGAAAAAAATTTCCAATACAGAGACACACTGTACCTGCAATTCCACGGCACGTCGATGGGCAGCACATTTGCCCCAAGCGTGGCAGGACTCTATGTCAGCGCCTTCGAAGACCGACACATTCTGAATGAGAGTAACCCCTTTCATCACCGGATACTGTTCTGGAAACGGTACATAGATGACATTTTTGTCATCTGGCAAGGAGACCAAAATAACTTACTAGATTTCCATACTTGGCTCAACCAGAGAGATGATTGCCTGAAATTCACTTAATGTGCAGACAATAAGAGCATTGATTGCCTAGATGTAACCATCTATGCCGAGGCTGAC
The DNA here is from genome assembly GCF_964261635.1 of Lissotriton helveticus. Classification (NCBI taxonomy): domain Eukaryota; kingdom Metazoa; phylum Chordata; class Amphibia; order Caudata; family Salamandridae; genus Lissotriton; species Lissotriton helveticus. The sequence continues at coordinate 1,061,491,395 of NC_136070.1, read as the reverse complement.
ACTCTCCAGACTCGAACCTTCTTTAAGACCACTGCAAAGAACAGCCTCCTCTCTTTCAAGAGCTTCCATCCCCGGCCTTTAAGAGAGAATCTACCATACAGCCAGTTCCTGAGATTACGGCGAAACTGTAGCGATACCTCTGAATATAAATTACAAGCAAACGATCTCTGCAAAAAACTAGAAGCTTGAGACTACCCAAGGAAGAATATTGATAAATGTAAAAAACGTGCCAGAAATCAGAATAGAGAAGCACTCCTTGAGAATTTACCCAAGAAACCGACGGAAGAAGTCCTCACATGTGTGACCACGTACAGCCCAATAACGAACAACATAAAGAAGATCATCAATAAGAATTGGAGAATATTAACATCAGGCAACCTCTCATGGCCAAAACCAAGGTTTGCGAATAAGAGACTTAGGAATCTGAAGGACATGTTGGTCCACACAAGACCTGCCCCAAGAATACCCAGAGAGCAGACCAGTTTCTGGGGCAACCCACAAGTGACAGGACACTATCCGTGCGGCTCATGCTCTGTATGTAGCCTCACAAGACCTACAAAAGAATTACAGCTGTTACCTGACTTCAAATGGACCCTGAGAAGCCACACGAACTGTAACACCACCCACGTGGTCTACATGATCACCTGCCCATGTAACCTAAAATACATCGGCATGACGTGCAGGAAGGCTAAACAAAGACTATGTGAACATCGGAGCAACGTAAAATGCAAGAAGAGCACTACAAAAATGGCCACCCACTATTTAGAACAGGGCTATACCATACACGATCTACAATGGGTCATTCTTGAGACCTTGCCCAACAAAACAGCAATGCAGAAAAAACCCTCTTTGAGAAAGAGCAAAGATGGGTGCATAGGCTCAGAACTGATAGCGAAGGGCTGAATGATAGCATACCATGGCTCAGCCTTGCGAGAAGATGAAGTAACTACACTCAGTCTGAGAATCTGCAACCCTCTTCATTTGAAAATTTCATACACACCTTTCAATTTTTTCTAAAAACCGACTGTCTCACTAAATACCATCTTGAGAATCCATGATGTGTAAACGTATTCACAAAGTACCCACGAGACAATATTTAATTATTACTGATGATAGTAATTAACGTTGTATTGAACGTCGAGTTCCTCCAATAGAACCTCCCTATTGCAACACACGTCAGCATGTGACTATTGTCCAAGTCTGATAACCATGGCACCTGCTGTGCCTTAGAAACCATCTTTCCAAAATATTTACCTGTATGGCATCTACGCATCACACATGGCATTATTCCCCAGATTACAACAACTCCCCCCTTGTGCGTCGTCAGAAAGCAACTTTAGATATGCTATTTACCAATCTTAGCTTCTACGCACAAGATCAGACACGAATAATTAATATTCTAACAAACCCCTCCAACTACATGACCAATGTCAATAAATTGACTAACGTTGTAATTTTGGCCCAAGGTGCCTTATACAAAATCAAACTGTACTATGTTTATTGTTAAGACGGCGTCCCAACTCACTCAAAAGAAGGTACGCCAGATTACCATGACAACATTTGTGTAGACCAATAGGATCACCACACAAGATTACCCCCGCCCTTTAATGTCAACCCGGAAACAGAATGAACTGTTTCCGGATCGGCATGAGCAGCGCACACAGTGGACGCCAGGAACGGGCGCAATAGGTAGTGGAGTAGGAGGAACGAGATCGCTACTAATCGCAAGTATATTATGAAACACAACGTTAATCAGATTGTTTCTTTTTCCCAGTCCCCCTGAGGCTCTACCATCCGATTGGAGCGCGTTAGCCATATGCGCTAAGTAACAACTTTGCGATGGCGTTCCACAGCAGACTACAGTCCGTCAGGGTCGCACTTGTGTAACCGCACATACAATGACACATTTGAAGCGGTCGACTTAAATCTACTTCACGTTACGGAATTTTCACATGTCACCAAATGGAAGGTGCTTTGGTGAATGTTCATGATAATACACATAACAAACTGACTCTTTTTTGCACAACCACCTATTAAGAGAGACAAAAAAACGCTTAGATCAATTCTGCACCTTCAAATACGTTGTAAATATTTGCATGCATCACCAACTGCAAGCATGCTATAGTCCTCTGCATGAGTTTGGAGTGTTGAAGAGAGAGTTGACACTGCCATGATTGCTAACCGGTTAACTGAAGTATTGCCATTTTTTAGTTGTTTAAGAACTCTATCAATGGATAGATGTGTTAAGCATATTTCTGCTTGGTGTGTGTCCCCATGTACCCCCCTCCTTTGTGTGTGTTGCAAAACAATTGTGTTTATTCTTCGCAGGTACACTGAGACCTTCATAACAGAGAAACAGGTCAACATCCCTATTTCTTTTCACTTTTTGAGAGCACCTTATTTATATTCTATTCACGTTATTCACTTAACGGTCCTGATGAATGCCCGTAAGTCCTTACCTAGGCAATAGAGGCAGAAACATGTCGACCATTTTTTAAACTTCCCCCCACTATTTATGATCTTTACACTCTAAGTGCACCTACTACTCATAACCTAGTTCCAAGATGCACTAAATCAAGAGTTACCAGATCCTAAAACCAGACCAATAAAATTTCTTTCTGGTCTTTCGGGCCTTTTAAATTCTTTTTACTCCTTATCACTGGCTCACTACTGCATCAACCTTGGGTAAGAACCTCCTGGTGGAGGCTGCATAACTTGATCGACCTAATGATTATGCGCACACGTGATCCAAAAGCGGAGAATCAAGATATACCGCTTTAGACGCCATCATATCCATCACGTGCATGAGGATCTTTTAGATCGGGACACCCCCTCCTCCTGTACTTCGCCTGCATACCTAAGGTTGTGCAGGACAAGCGCTCCATTCTCATTTTTGATTAGCATATGTCAACACTTCTAACCAGGAAGTGTTGGCATCCATCTTGTGCTAGTGTTGACAGATAGTGACAGCCAATCAGCATGCCTTCCCGATAAAGCTGCATGCTCATTGGCTGTCAACACTTCTAACCAGGAAGTGTTGGCATCCATCTTGGGTCTCAGTAGACTGAGGCACAAGAAAGCAGAAAAACAAACGTGTAGAACACAAAAAGGGGGCAGTGTAGAAACACCCTGACCCCCTAGGGCTGCTCAGGTGGTCCCACTAGGATATTAATTTATTTAAACGTTATCCGCTAATAGAATTAGCATTTAAAAAACCTTGCGAATTCAATGACAAAACCATAGGTTTCAGGCCTTATATAGTTAGGAATTAAAATTAAAAAAACGTTTGAATATATAAAAACGTTCTCCGCTAAGAGAATTAGCATTTAAAAAACCATGCGAATTCAATGAAAAAACCCTAGGTTTCAGGCCTTATATAGTTAGGAATTAGCATTTAAAAAACCTTTGAAATTCACTGAAAAAACCATAGGTTTCAGGCCTTATATAGTTAGGAATTAGCATTAAAAAACATTTGAATATATAAACCTTATCTGCTAATAGAATTAGCATCTAAAAAACCTTGAGAATTCAATGAAAAAAACATAGGTTTCAGGCCTTATATAGTTAGGAATGAGCAAAAAACCTTGCAAATTCACAGAAAAAAACATAGGTTTCAGGCCTTATATAGTTAGGAATTAGCATATAAAAAACCTTTGAAATTCATTGAAAAAACCATAGGTTTCAGGCCTTATATAGTTAGGAGTTAGCATTTAAAAAAAACTTTGAAATTCACTCAATAAACTATAAGTTTTAGGGGTGTTATAATTAGCTGGACATTTTACTCATACAAAACCATTGAAATTGCTCCTATATAGTTAGCTGGACTAACTATATTTCGCGCATCCGCAATCCACTGCTGATGATGTCACATATTACACCCCTAAAACTTACAGTTTATTGAGTGAATTTCAAAGGTTTTTTAAATGCTAATTCCTAACTATATAAGGCCTGAAACCTATGGTTTTTTCATTGTATATATATATATTCACTGAAAAAACCATAGGTTATAGACCATATATAGTTAGGAATTAGCATTTACAAAACCTTGAAAATTCACTGAAAAAACCATAGGTTATAGACCATATATAGTTAGGAATTAGCATTTAGAAAACCTTATTTCACTCACACAAAACCATTGAAATTCCATATATAGTTAGTTGCACTAACTATATATCGCGCACCCGCAATCCACTGCTGATGATGTCACATATTACATCATTCATGACATGGTCAGTGACATCACTGATGACATCACTGATGACAACATCCAGTGATTATGTGTTTCTGTAAAGTTTAAATATGTTTTACATATTGAAGAATGAGTGGATGTATAAGTGTCTGAATGAAGGTTTTAGTAGGTGCGTGATTGACTGTATGAGTGAGTGATTAAATGCGTCTTACTAAATGCACGGGTTAGTGACTAAACTGTCTGAAAGTGTGCATCAGTATGTCTGTTGTTGTGCAAGCTGCTGCATGTGTTGATCAGTAGCTATATAAGTAGCTATATGGGTTATTGATTGGTTGCACAAGTATTTGTATGGGAGACTGAGTGTGTGTATATCTGGCTTGGAGGTGTGTGACTCTGTGCAGATCAATGTGTACTTGTATCAGTGATTCTATAAGAGAGTAAGTATGTGTTAGTATATGTTTGAAAATGTAAGGTACTCTATGTTTAACTGTGTAGATTAGAAAATGGAAGTGTGATTGATTCTTTACAGGACTGACTAGGTGTGTGAGTAACTCCATGGATGAGTGGCAGAGTGTGAGTGTCTGTATAGGTGTATGAGTGCATATGATAGTGTTGTAAAGATGAGTGATTGTATGTATGAATGATTGTATGGGTGAATGAGTGAATGTGTGTGTAGACGTAGGAATCAGTGAGTGCGTATGTAGTAACTAGTATTGGTGTGTCAATGGTTTAAAAATTATACTCTGTATTTAACACTGGGTGTAACAGAGGTTATATTAAAGTGTGAGGAGATGCATTGTATTGTCACATTAATGATATCATCATTGATGTGACCATTGATGTCAAAAGAGATATCATCAGTGATGTCATTTGAGATGTCATCAGTGATGTCATCAGTGATGTCACTGACCATGTCATGAATGATGTAATATGTGACATCATCAGCAGTGGATTGCGGGTGCGCGATATATAGTTAGTGCAACTAACTATATATGGAATTTCAATGGTTTTGTGTGAGTGAAATAAGGTTTTCTAAATGCTAATTCCTAACTATATATGGTCTATAACCTATGGTTTTTTCAGTGAATTTTCAAGGTTTTGTAAATGCTAATTCCTAACTATATATGGTCTATAACCTATGGTTTTTTCAGTGAATTTCATTGGTTTTTTAACAGCTAATATCTGTAGCTGTAAAATGTATTCTTCTTTAAATCCAAAAAATATATTTTATATGTTTATTAATAATTTTTATTTTAAATATTTTTTTTCTTCGTTCCCGCTTCGCGAATCGGGAAACTTCCCGTTAGCTGACCTTGATGCCGCGAAATAGACCGCGAGCCGGTAAACGTTTCTTTACCGCAACTGCCGCGTTAGAAAACAACATCGTGATGCCTCCCGTCCACATGACGTTTCGCGTTGTCGCGTGATACGTCATATGACGTGCTACGTTAGCGAACTGGTACGCGAAGCGAGGCGCAAAGCGCAGGTTTCTGGAAGCAAACCGGGAGGCCCTGCAAAGCGCGTAACGTAAACACAGCAGGTCATGTGACTTGGTAATAACACTTTTCATTGGTTCATTTCACTTTTGGTTTCCTAATGATGTAAGACTAGGTCATATAATCTAAAATGAACACTTTTCATTGGTTGAGAACTATTGTTTTTCCCAAATGATGAAAATCCCTCCTTCTTTCCTCACTCTGACTTTCATCATTGTGAGAGAAAGACCCTTTGTTACCAGTGAGCAATGGCTTCTTTAGTAGCTTCAGCTGGTGCTTCCCCACCACCTCCACCACATCCAAGGAAGAGTGGACCACCTGCTGAAGTTATAATTCAGCAAGAAGAGGAAGAAGAGGAAGAGGAGGAAGAGCACGAAGAGAGACACTTTTTGCCTGAGGAGCCCAGGACGTCTCACCGGAAAGAAAACTTCATTTGGTCAGAAAAAAGTAAATGCAAGATACGTAACTTGCCTTATATGTCAAGATAGACTGTCCAGAGGGACCGAGAAAAATACAGTTTCGGAAACTACACAATGCATCGCCATATGACTAGGTGGCATCCTAACAACTACAGTGCTGCACAGTTTCGTAACGACCTAGATAATCTCCCTATTATGGCCAGAAGATCTGTTGTACCGGAAGTAACGGGACCAGAGGGCAGGGAGATGGTGCCAAATATACAAACGAGATTTCGTGAAGTAAAACAAGTCTGCGTACATTGCAGTGGATTCATTTGCTACGGAGAAAGAAGCATCACTCTGATCAACAGAGCTATTGACAATCATGCTCATGTTTGTCCGAAACGCCCCAAACAATAAATTCTTTTTTTTTTTTTGTTGCTCCTGTTGAGCCCTTTACAATGAATCGTTTTCGTTGCCCCCTCCGAAAAAAAAAACCAAAAAATATAAAACTGTTCAGAAAAATTCAAAAAAAGTAAAAAAAAAATTCAGAAAAATAATAAAAAAAATATAAAACAACAAAAACAATAAAAAAAAAGTTCTTTTCAGAACTACCTCCCCGGTATTAAAAAATTGGTACAATATTTGGAACTGTGCCAACCTCTATTTCTCTTAGTTCGCTTCCCAGTTCGCTCGCCGGTACGCGAACCGGAAGCGAACCAAAAAAACAGTAAGTATAAGGGAAGGAAACAGACAGTTATGTTAAAAGAAAGACAGCTACAGGGGAGTAAACTAGAGATACTATTACCCGTAATCCACTGCTGATGATGTCACATATTACATCATTCATGACATGCTCAGTATGTATGGAAAGGGGCAGATTTATATTAACTAGCACATCCCCAGAGATGCACCAGTTAACGTGCACCGCTGCTCTGCCACCCACGGTCTGCCGCATTTACAATCAGATAGGACAAAGCTGCATCAAAACCCTGCGCCTGCTTGAAGCAGGCATAGATCTTGACGCAGGTAGGCTGAAAGCTAAAGCAACAACTAAGTGTCGTGTGCAGAAGTTGCAAAAAAGGAAAAATGGCGTTTAAACCAGTAATGAGCCCATGCTAACTTAACACAGTGTAAAGATATCCAGGATCTACATCAGTTTGGGGTTCACGAACCTGGCAGGTACAAGGCACTGAGGCTTTGCACCGTGCATATCTCATCCCAAATCATATGTTGTTTGTGAATGAAACAATTTCCCAGACCAAATGCTTTGGATTGGCTACTTCTAAAAAATTAAACACCCCTACTATCCCGGAGTTAGAGGAATATGATGGTTGGAGTAATTTTACTCGGTTGTCCATTAAAAATGTACAGGCCCTACTCCATAATTCTTCCTTTAACATTTCCAGTATAAATCCAAAAGGTTGGCTGCTTTGGCAACGTGCCTTATCCACGGTTTAATAACGCTGCCTTTTGCTTTATATAAGTTTTCAAATTGTATGAAATGTATACCAATAGGTCGTTATGCACCTTTAGGTAGTGGTTTTCTTCATGAGGTCTGGTCGCTTCCATACACATACAGATGTTTCAAAGATGATCAAGAAGTTTATCTGAATGGAGAGGAATGCACTGAGACGCCAGATCATTCACTAATGTGTAGGCACATACAGTTACACGGTTCATGCAACAAACACCGACCAAATATGGCTTGCGTGTTGCAAGGCACGCCAGTTCCTGCTATCATCCCCACGTTCAAGTTGTTTGAAAATGGTAGTTATTTGATGCTCAATAATGAAGATTGTTCTGGGTTAATTAAAAGTATTCCTTTTATCGTAACAGTAAGTGAACGGGTTATTTGCTGCAGAAATGTTCTATTTCCTCCCACACATGAACATAGGGAGTTTTCAATCTGGCCACAAATACCAACCTTGGGAGCAGATTTCAACGGCATGGCAAGAATAAGAGCTCTTTTGTCTAAGAGAGAGGTGGCCTTGATTGCGGCCCGTGAAACTTTCGTGCTTCACATAGCGAACACCCGTACAGAGGTGCAGACCCTTTTAAATACAGATTTGCCTTTCCATTTCAGCAAGATGGTTCGGACTATCTTTAACGCATCCTCCACAAAGGGCCTGGCGCACTTTTTTAAAGTTGTTACCAGTGGTCTCGTGACTTCATTTGAGAAAATCTTTGGAGTCATCCCTGCTTTCTTTCATTCTATTTTTTCCACTGTGCTTGGTGGATTCCCATTTTTACTTGCATTACCAGCGGACGCTCTTGTGCTTTTTTACATTTTTAAATATGGATGTCCCTCCTGTGCAAGCTCCCGCCCTGCAGCTGCTGACGCTGTTCCGCAATCGCATGCTTGAATATTATGGCACAATGCCGTTGGCGATATTAAGCACGGCATATGGATTATCTTTTCGATTCTCCTACTTCACCTGTGTCCAGCCTGTATTTCACTGCCTGACCTGTGATTTCGATTGGGCCATTGATTTGTGTCTCTGCGGACCGGTTTCTCCTGACGTCGACTTTAATCAGCTGATGACTCCTATCATTACTCACGAGTTGGTTTGTCCTGGCGAAAGGATTATGGCTGTGGCATTGATGCATGGACTAATTGGTCCCTGGAATTTACTGGCGGCAACACAGTCTTTCTTGGAACAGAGCTTTCTTGAAAACCCACCGAGCTGTCCTCTGATGGTGATAGAGGATCCGGTGCTGGGAGAGCACGTATGTTCTTTTCCGCTTTTAAATTGGATGGCTGAACTCTTTTCGGATGAAGACGGTGACTTCCTATTGGAGGCTGTTGCAGCTTATTTTGCATACACAGTTATGTCATAGACCTTTTTCATGTTTGATATGCTGAGTACTAGCATTTCATTGACAATTCATTGACTTATTTGTCAAGTTTTTATTATTTAGCTTGCCTATTGGCTTAAGCCTCGATAAAGTAATTGGCTGTTTTATTTTTCTTTAGCATTAAATTTTCCTAGTTTTTAATGTTTTACCTTGCGGACCGTCCACATATAAAGTTGCAATCTGCTCTCATGAGATGCCACTTCTATTATCTTATTCAGTTCGTTTCCGGATCATGGGGAGGTGTCATCTAGATCCTGGATATCTTTACACCGTGTTAAGTTAGCATGGGCTCATTACCGGTTTAAACGCCATTTTTCCTTTTTTGCAACTTCTGCACACGACACTTAGTTGTTGCTTTAGCTTTCAACCTAGTAGTTCATCGTGGTTTACATGAGAATAATATGTTATTGCTCTACTATATGCTTTGCTTGTTAAACTATATCTGTACAGCGACTGCTGAAGTTTCAAGAACAACACGATACAGAATTGTTATGAGGTCTGATCTCCACGACATAAGGCGGGTTTTATATTGCTTTGCCGAACACACATACACAACACTTGATGCGATTCACATGAAGAGAGAGCTGGTGTATGCTGATGTGATTCCTTCAAATCTAAGACACTAAAGTATGGGCACGCCCTAAACCAACACAAAGAGACCTTCTTAGCAAATAATATAATATGTGTATTAGGGAGGGTCAGATATAAGCAGCCGCGGGCCGTGGAGGGAGTTACGGTGGGGCAGGGAGGCGGGGAGGGGGAGGGGCAGGGTGGAGCCCTCTCCACCCTGCCCCTCCCCCTCCCCGCCTCCCTGCCCCACTGTAACTCCCTCCACGGCCCGCGGCTGCTTATAAGTGTTGCTAACTCTTATTCATTTACAGCATGTTAACATACTGTCACCATTCGCTTTTTATGTACTAGTAACTATGCTGGTAATTTTGCTACTGATAATATGTGTACTTGTATTATCTAAGATACTACGCCTGAGAAGACGGCATTAGTAAATAAACATTTCAAATACACATGTGTTCTTCTTAACTCCATGTTCTGGTTTCTAAGAAATATATAACGACCGACTCTTCATGAGTTCCACGTATCCTGAGGTACTATAAGTTCATATTCTGGATTGTCTAAACATTGAGAGTTTGTTATATCCAATGTGACACTGTACCTAGCTTGCTAAGGGGTTTTTGATTACTAAGGTGAGTTTTGGGGCACCCTAATTCGCCGAGGTTCCAATCCTCTGTCCACAGTTCTGTGTGAGAACAGAAACCCTGCGACAGGGGCACCCCTGAGCCTTGCTGGAGCTTCATCACACTTGCGATACAACTCCAGCAATGCGCCACCTTTACGGCACAGATACGTCACGCATCTGTGCTGTTTTTGCCCCATGATGCGCCGCATTGTAAATGCAGCACACCATAGGTGACGGAACAGCGGCACAGAATGACTAACACATCCCTGGTGATGCGCCAGTCATCATAAATCTATCCCTATGCTTCTTATCTTGTTAGAGATGAACCGCCATATGTATCATCAAAGTTTTTTGCATTTCCTAAATAGCGAACTTTAAGGAATAAATAGCGATTCTTTACCATTCCTAGTTTGCGATGAGCTATTTGCTAATTACAAATTACCCATTCATTTCCATGCAGCAGGAGGCCCATAGGAATGAAGGTGCAATTTGCGATTAGCAATTACCTCATCGCAAATTACGAATTTTTCCGAGGGTGCAGGGGTGTCTCAAGAACACCCTGCTGCACCCCTGAAAAAGAAATTTGGGGGCATATGGCGCACATAAATTTTGAAAACATTCCTTTACCTCAAAAACGATTTTCAACTCATAATTTGAAAACACTGCACATGGGGAAATGACTTAAAATGTCCTTAAGACACATAAAAGCGTTTTTTGATTGCCTTTGCAGCATGTTTCAGTCACCTTTAACATGCCTATGTAACGCAAACATTCAAAATCTAAATTTGCCATGCACAGGTGGGAGCATATTTACAAGCAATTTGCTCCACAGACAAACTTCTTACATTGAAATGGGAAAAATAACATCAGAGACTCTCAATTACCTTATAAAGAAGCAGACACCATTATGTCCTTGTCATCAATATTAAAACCATTGCTTTTTCTCAAAAACGATTTACAAGTCATAATTTGAAAACACTCCACAGCTCCTATGCACATAAAAACCCTGTCAGTACTAATACTTCACATTTTCTCCAATTACAATTTCTCAAAGAAACAAAATCTATTTGTAAAACACTTGAGACAAAGCAACATTTGAAAAACACAACTTTCTTCATAATTTTCTCCTTAAAGCACACTATTTTCTATCTAAATTAAAGAAATCTTTTCTCACCTTAGCAAATACTTTGAGTTTCAAAACAGTCTCAGAAACACACCAATTTGTCTTCAGCAGAGCAAAAGGTATGCACTCCAGAGTCTGCAGCTATCAAAAGCACAGAAATGCTGTAATTCTTCACACATATCTCTCATGTCACCCAATCAAAACTCTTCCCTCACTTTTTTTCAAATCAAAACCCTTCCCCCCTCTGCCCCCTCTCTGCTTTTTCTGCATAGCAACCACCTCTTGCAAGACCTCTGGTGTTTCCAAGTTCACACAACAATGTTGCAATTGAACTCTGAACTCTCAGTGCACCTGCATATCCAATGCAATCTTTCATTTAATGATTTTTTCTTCGCCACTCAAAATACATCTTTCAACGAACTCATCCATGCACCCTAACTTTCTGTTTTCAGCAATCAAAATCCACCAATCACTCTTACTGCTTCATTAACACAGAAACTCCTCAGTTTTTTTCATTTTACACTCTCATTTTTTCAACTGCCATTTCATTGCCACACTTCATCTGACTGCAGGAGAACCTTCTCTCGCCATGTTTTCTGTCTGGATTGTTGGACATAGTTACATCTATTGGGCTCAGAGGTACGCTGAAAACAGGAATTTACCTAACCTCAATTTACAAGATGTGGAAATTAAGTGGTTTGGCCACAGAGGATTAAAATGTCACCAATTGATACCATTGGTGAAAACCTTTATGCATTTGCCAAAACCTGACCTGTTAATTGTGCACTGTGGAGGTAATGATTTGGGCACTTTGACTGGGGTAGGTCTGGAAATGCTTTTAAAGGACACCTTTGAGCAATTGATGGCACTTTTTCCTCAGACTGCCTTGGTATATTCAAATATATGCCAAAGACAAAAATGGAGGTGGTCGAACCAATTTTGTCCACAAATTGAGAAATCGAGGAAGCATGTAAACAAATCTGTTTCAGCTTACATGAGAGACCATGGAATGGGCTCCCTGTACAACAATAACTTGCGTTACTACATGCAAGATATCTACAGAGGAGATGGAGTTCACTTCTCAGATGAGGGCAACAGAATTTTCACTCTGAATTTAAGACTGTGCATTGGTACCTACTTATAAGTACCTAAATGTACCATAAACCCAAAAGCTCTTCTCAGAGCTACCCTACATCTATTCACTCACAATTATTATTTTTCTCTAACTTTTTTCACTAATTTTCAAGAAAGTACGCTCCCCAGAACGCTTCCCGGTTCGCGAACCGGGCGCACTCCACGCAAAAAAACTAAAAAAACGATATATTTTTTTTTGGGCCTGCGAGACCCTTTAAAGCCTCCACATCAAACCTAGGGGGTCAGGGAGGATCTACTATGCCCCCTTATGGTCATTTGCCCCTTCGCTTTGGCCTCCTCTTGTCTATCGATCCTACCGAGAGACAAGATGGCGGCCGCTACGGACTGTTTGGAATGTTTACAGACGCCGAAGAACCAATCAGCTTCGCAAAGCTCCGTAACGCGAAAAGTACGCTAAGCAGAGCGCTGTTACAGATATATATCTTTTTTTGAACGTTAATTTCTCAAAATCCACTGGAGCACATATATTGACACCTAGCAAAGGCACATCGGGCTACCAGTCCCTACAATTTTGCCAAGTTTCGTGCAAATCCATTCAGCCGTTCGATTATTATTATTATTTTTTTTTTTTGCCTCGCGGGGCCCTTTTAAAACCTCCACATCAAACCTAGGGGGTCAGCGAGAATCTACTATGCCCCCTTATGGTCATTTGCCCCTTCGCTTTGGCCTCCTCTTGTCTCTCGATCCTACCGAGAGACAAGATGGCGGCCGCTACGGACTGTTTGGAATGTTTACAGACGCCGGAGAACCAATCAGCTTCGCTTCACAAAGCTTCGTTGCGCGAAAAGTACGCGAACTGGAGCGCTGCCAAGTCCGCTGTTACAGATATATATCTTTTTTTGAACGTTAATTTCTCAAAATCCACTGAAGCACATATATTGAGACCTACAAAAGGCACATCGGGCTACCAGTCCCTACAATTTTGCCAAGTTTCGTGCAAATCCATTCAGCCCTTCGAGCTAAAAGTGAGGCCAACCGCCCTATGGAAAACTCAATGTTAAAAACACGTTTTGGGACCCCCCTTTTTTCTCGGCCCCCCCTTGACAAACCCCCCCCCCAAATTTTCAAGGGCTGCTCAGAAACAAAATGTGCCATTTTCCTGAAAATTTCAGCCAATTCCGTCCACAAACGCCAAAGTTATTGGACATAGAATTTTCAAAAATCCCATAGGGAAAAAATCCTAACTATATATACCTACTGGCGACCGCCAGTAGGTAATACATATATATATATATATATATATATATATATATATATATATATATATATATATATATGCAGAGAATCCAACAACGACTCCAGCAGTCTTAAACTCTTCGCCGAACATGGACGCAGACCCAAGGTATTTCAAAATCTTTTTATTCCTGTATAGTCAAGACGCGTTTCGCAGCAACAGCCGCTTGTGCATTCGATGTGAATATATATATATATCTGCACGCATATAACTAAACTAATCCAACCACGGCAGAAAGATGTACGTGCACGCAGAAGGATAGTTAAAGTGTTTATTGGAACAGCCGAACTGCCACCAGCCCTTCCAATGCATTTCGGCCAACAGGCCTTGATCACACACGGGGAACCTGAAAAACATACACCCTTTGTCACCAAAAGTGAGGCCTGCAGATGGACTTAAAAATGTCTCCCTTTGAAGATGACCGACGCTGTTTAGTTTGCTGGGCTAGTCCCTCTTTGATGTTTATTTCCATGTGTTTTTACTTTTGTTGATAAAGGGTGCATGGTTATCAGTTTGGTATGAAGCAGGAATATCGACGTGGAAATATCAACACACAGAAATATCGAGGTAAGTATATCGAAAAACATAAATATCGTCATAAGAAATATTGATGCATAAAATATCGTTTCATTAGAATAGCAGAAATATCGACATTGTGAAATATCGTTGTAGTAAATATAGTTGAGATAAATATCGATTTAAATAATATCGATATAATTTTTATATTTTAATAAATTGTATATTAATATGTATTAATGATCATTATTTTTTTATAAATTCATAATTGAATTGAATATTATAATAAAAAATAATATGTTAAATAAATTATTAGTAAATATTTTAGGAGCGGTTATTGGTTTTATAGGGGATAAGGGTGGGTAGTAATTTAAAATGTGTGTGTTAAGTTAATATAAAAATTTAGATAAATATAAATTTGTGTAATGAATTTCGAAATTTAAAATTTGTAATTCGAAATTTTTTTTAAATTTATATTCATATATAATTAAGTATGTGCATGTTTTAATAGCGGGTTGTGTGTTATATAGGGGATAAGGGTGGGTAGTATTTTAAAAAATGTGTGATAAAATTTATCTTATATAAATATAGATAAAATTAAATTTAAAATCGAAATTTGAAATTTGAAATTCGAAATTAAATTAGATATGTTATAAATGTATAATAATTGAAGTGGGTAGTTGTATATATAGTGGATAAGTTTGGTTAATATTGTATAATGTTTGGAATTTTTTTTACAAATATTTAATTAGAATTTGAAATAAAAAAAATTAAAATTCGAAAATAGAAATTTGAAATTCGAAATTTTTGAAGATATTTTTTTTAATTAAATTTTTTAAAATTAGAAATTTGAAATTTGAAATTTTGGAAGATATTTTGGAGAATTTTTAAATTATTAAGTGTTCTACATTTTTTTTAGCTGTTTGTTGTTTATATAGGGGATAAGGGTTGCTAATAATATTCAAAAGTGTGTAATAAATTATTGTAAAAGTTAGGGGAACATTTTTTATTATTTAGAAAAATTAAAATTTTAGTTCTAAATTATGTGATAGATTTATAATTTAGATTTTTAAAACATTTGGAAAATTTATTAGGAGTTGGTTGTTTAGTTTATAGGGGATAAGGGTGAGTTCTAATAGTAAATTATTATGGTTTACTATCTAAACCTTTCTTTGAGTTATGTAGGATTTGGAGTTAGAATAGTAAATATTATGGTTTACTGTCCAGCACTTTCCCTGAGTGATGTTGGATTTGGAGTTAGAATAGTAAATTATTATGTTTGACTGTCCAGCACTTTCCCTGAGTTATGTTGGATTTGGAGTTAGAATAGTAAATTATTATAGATGACTGTCCAGCACTTTCCCTGAGTTATGTTGGATTTGGAGTTAGAATAGTAAAGTATTATGGTTTACTGTCCAGCACTTTCCCTGAGTTATGTTGGATTTGGAGTTAGAATAGTAAATGATTATGGTTGACTGTCCAGCACTTTCCCTGACTGATGTTGGATTTGGAGTTAGAATAATAAATTATTATGGTTTACTGTCCAGCACTTTCCCTGAGTTATGTTGGATTTGGAGTTAGAATACTAAATTATTATGGTTGACTGTCCAGCACTTTCCCTGACTTCAGTTGGATTTGGAGTTAGAATAGTAAATTATTATAGATGACTGTCCAGCACTTTCCCTGAGTTCAGTTGGATTTGGAGTTAGAATAGTAAATTATTATGGTTTACTGTCCAGCACGTTCCCTGAGTTATGTTGGATTTGGAGTTAGAATAGTAAATTATTATGGTTGACTGTACAGCACTTTCCCTGACTGATGTTGGATTTGGAGTTAGAATAGTAAATTATTATGGTTGACTGTCCAGCAGTTTCCCTGAGTTATGTTGGATTTGGAGTTAGAATAGTAATTTATTATGGTTGACTGTCCAGCACTTTCCCTGACTGATGTTGGATTTGGAGTTAGAATAGTAAATTATTATGGTTGACTGTCCAGCACTTTCCCTGAGTTATGTTGGATTTGGAGTTAGAATAGTAAATTATTATGGTTGACTGTCCAACACTTTCCCTGAGTTCAGTTGGATTTGGAGTTACAATAGTAAATTATTATGGTTTACTGTCCAGCAATTTCCCTGAGTTATGTTGGATTTGGAGTTAGAATAGTAAATTATTATGGTTTACTGTCCAGCACTTTCCATGAGTTATGTTGGATTTGGAGTTAGAATAGTAAATTATCATGGTTGACTGTCCAGCACTTTACCTGAGTTATGTTGGATTTGGAGTTAGAATAGTAAATTATTATGGTTAACTGTCCAACACTTTCCCTGAGTTCAGTTGGATTTGGAGTTAGAATAGTAAATTATTATGGTTTACTGTCCAGCACTTTCCTTGAGTTGTGTTGGATTTGGAGTTAGAATAGTAAATTATTATGGTTTACTGTCCAGCACTTTCCCTGAGATATGTTGGATTTGGAGTTAGAATAGTAAATTATTATGGTTGACTGTCCAGCAATTTCCCTGACTGATGTTGGATTTGGAGTTAGAATAGTAAATTATTATGGTTTACTGTCCAGCACTTTCCCTGAGTTATGTTGGATTTGGAGTTAGAATAGTAAATTATTATGGTTGACTGTCCAGCACTTTCCCTGAGTTATGTTGGATTTGGAGTTAGAATAGTAAATTATTATGGTTTACTGTCCAGCACTTTCCCTGAATTATGTTGGATTTGGAGTTAGAATAGTAAATTATTATGGTTGACTGTCCAGCACTTTCCCTGAGTTATGTTGGATTTGGAGTTAGAATAGTAAATTATTATGGTTGACTGTCCAACACTTTCCCTGAGTTCAGTTGGATTTGGAGTTAGAATAGTAAATTATTATGGTTTACTGTCCAGCAATTTCCCTGAGTTATGTTGGATTTGGAGTTAGAATAGTAAATTATTATGGTTTACTGTCCAGCACTTTCCCTGAATTATGTTGGATTTGGAGTTAGAATAGTAAATTATTATGGTTGACTGTCCAGCACTTTCCCTGAGTTATGTTGTATTTGGAGTTAGAATAGTACATTTTTATGGTTGACTGTCCAACACTTTCCCTGAGTTCAGTTGGATTTGGAGTTAGAATAGTAAATTATTATGGTTTACTGTCCAGCAATTTCCCTGAGTTATGTTGGATTTGGAGTTAGAATAGTAAATTATTATGGTTTACTGTCCAGCACTTTCCATGAGTTATGTTGGATTTGGAGTTAGAATAGTAAATTATCATGGTTGACTGTCCAGCACTTTACCTGAGTTATGTTGGATTTGGAGTTAGAATAGTAAATTATTATGGTTAACTGTCCAACACTTTCCCTGAGTTCAGTTGGATTTGGAGTTAGAATAGTAAATTATTATGGTTTACTGTCCAGCACTTTCCCTGAGTTGTGTTGGATTTGGAGTTAGAATAGTAAATTATTATGGTTTACTGCCCAGCACTTTCCCTGAGATATGTTGGATTTGGAGTTAGAATAGTAAATTATTATGGTTGACTGTCCAGCAATTTCCCTGACTGATGTTGGATTTGGAGTTAGAATAGTAAATTATTATGGTTGACTGTCCAGCACTTTCCCTGAGTTATGTTGGATTTGGAGTTAGAATAGTAAATTATTATGGTTGACTGTCCAGCACTTTCCCTGAGTTATGTTGGATTTGGAGTTAGAATAGTAAATTATTATGGTTTACTGTCCAGCACTTTCCCTGAATTATGTTGGATTCGGAGTTAGAATAGTAAATTATTATGGTTGACTGTCCAGCACTTTCCATGAGTTATGTTGGATTTGGAGTTAGAATAGTAAATTATTATGGTTGACTGTCTAGCACTTTCCCTGAGTTATGTTGGATTTGGAGTTAGAATAGTAAATTATTATGGTTGACTGTCCAACACTTTCCCTGAGTTCAGTTGGATTTGGAGTTAGAACAGTAAATTATTATGGTTTACTGTCCAGCACTTTCCCTGAGTTATATTGGATTTGGAGTTAGAATAGTAAATTATTATGGTTTACTGTCCAGCACTTTCCCTGAATTATGTTGGATTTGGAGTTAGAATAGTAAATTATTATGGTTGACTGTCCAGCACTTTCCCTGAGTTATGTTGGATTTGGAGTTAGAATAGTAAATTATTATGGTTGACTGTCCAACACTTTCCCTGAGTACAGTTGGATTTGGAGTTAGAATAGTAAAGTATTATGGTTTACTGTCCAGCAATTTCCCTGAGTTATGTTGGATTTGGAGTTAGAATAGTAAATTATTATGGTTTACTGTCCAGCACTTTCCATGAGTTATGTTGGATTTGGAGTTAGAATAGTAAATTATCATGGTTGACTGTCCAGCACTTTACCTGAGTTATGTTGGATTTGGAGTTAGAATAGTAAAGTATTATGGTTAACTGTCCAACACTTTCCCTGAGTTCAGTTGGATTTGGAGTTAGAATAGTAAATTATTATGGTTTACTGTCCAGCACTTTCCCTGAGTTGTGTTGGATTTGGAGTTAGAATAGTAAATTATTATGGTTTACTGTCCAGCACTTTCCCTGAGATATGTTGGATTTGGAGTTAGAATAGTAAATTATTATGGTTGACTGTCCAGCAATTTCCCTGACTGATGTTGGATTTGGAGTTAGAATAGTAAATTATTATGGTTGACTGTCCAGCACTTTCCCTGAGTTATGTTGGATTTGGAGTTAGAATAGTAAATTATTATGGTTGACTGTCCAGCACTTTCCCTGAGTTATGTTGGATTTGGAGTTAGAATAGTAAATTATTATGGTTTACTGTCCAGCACTTTCCCTGAATTATGTTGGATTTGGAGTTAGAATAGTAAATTATTATGGTTGACTGACCAGCACTTTCCCTGACTGATGTTGGATTTGGAGTTAGAATAGTAAATAATTATGGTTTACTGTCCAGCACTTTCCCTGAGTTATGTTGGATTCGGAGTTAGAATAGTAAATTATTATGGTTGACTGTCCAGCACTTTCCATGAGTTATGTTGGATTTGGAGTTAGAATAGTAAATTATTATGGTTGACTGTCCAGCACTTTCCCTGAGTTATGTTGGATTTGGAGTTAGAATAGTAAATTATTATGGTTGACTGTCCAACACTTTCCCTGAGTTCAGTTGGATTTGGAGTTAGAACAGTAAATTATTATGGTTTACTGTCCAGCACTTTCCCTGAGTTATATTGGATTTGGAGTTAGAATAGTAAATTATTATGGTTTACTGTCCAGCACTTTCCATGAGTTATGTTGGATTTGGAGTTAGAATAGTAAATTATTATGGTTTACTGTCCAGCACTTTCCATGAGTTATGTTGGATTTGGAGTTAGAATAGTAAATTCTCATGGTTGACTGTCCAGCACTTTCCCTGAGTTATGTTGGATTTGGAGTTAGAATAGTAAATTATTATGGTTGACTGTCCAACACTTTCCCTGAGTTCAGTTGGATTTGGAGTTAGAACAGTAAATTATTATGGTTTACTGTCCAGCACTTTCCCTGAGTTATATTGGATTCGGAGTTAGAATAGTAAATTATTATGGTTTACAGTCCAGCACTTTCCCTGAGTTGTGTTGGATTTGGAGTTAGAATAGTAAATTATTATGGTTTACTGTCCAGCACTTTCCCTGAGTTATGTTGGATTTGGAGTTAGAATAGTAACTTATTATGGTTGACTGTCCAGCAATTTCCCTGACTGATGTTGGATTTGGAGTTAGAATAGTAAATTATTATGGTTTACTGTCCAGCACTTTCCCTGAGTTATGTTGGATTTGGAGTTAGAGTAGTAAATTATTATGGTTGACTGTCCAGCACTTTCCCTGAGTTATGTTGGATTTGGAGTTAGAATAGTAAATTATTATGGTTTACTGTCCAGCACTTTCCCTGAATTATGTTGGATTTGGAGTTAGAATAGTAAATTATTATGGTTGACTGTCCAGCACTTTCCCTGACTGATGTTGGATTTGGAGTTAGAATAGTAAATTATTATGGTTTACTGTCCAGCACTTTCCCTGAGTTATGTTGGATTTGGAGTTAGAATAGTAAATTATTATGGTTGACTGTCCAGCACTTTCCATGAGTTCTGTTGGATTTGGAGTTAGAATAGTAAATTATTATGGTTGACTGTCCAACACTTTCCCTGAGTTCAGTTGGATTTGGAGTTAGAACAGTAAATTATTATGGTTTACTGTCCAGCACTTTCCCTGAGTTATATTGGATTCGGAGTTAGAATAGTAAATTATTATGGTGTACAGTCCAGCACTTTCCCTGAGTTGTGTTGGATTTGGAGTTAGAATAGTAAATTATTATGGTTTACTGTCCAGCACTTTCCCTGAGTTATGTTGGATTTGGAGTTAGAATAGTAACTTATTATGGTTGACTGTCCAGCAATTTCCCTGACTGATGTTGGATTTGGAGTTAGAATAGTAAATTATTATGGTTTACTGTCCAGAACTTTCCCTGAGTTATGTTGGATTTGGAGTTAGAGTAGTAAATTATTATGGTTGACTGTCCAACACTTTCCCTGAGTTCAGTTGGATTTGGAGTTAGAACAGTAAATTATTATGGTTTACTGTCCAGCACTTTCCCTGAGTTATATTGGATTTGGAGTTAGAATAGTAAATTATTATGGTTTACTGTCCAGCACTTTCCATGAGTTATGTTGGATTTGGAGTTAGAATAGTAAATTATTATGGTTTACTGTCCAGCACTTTCCATGAGTTATGTTGGATTTGGAGTTAGAATAGTAAATTATCATGGTTGACTGTCCAGCACTTTCCCTGAGTTATGTTGGATTTGGAGTTAGAATAGTAAATTATTATGGTTGACTGTCCAACACTTTCCCTGAGTTCAGTTGGATTTGGAGTTAGAACAGTAAATTATTATGGTTTACTGTCCAGCACTTTCCCTGAGTTATATTGGATTCGGAGTTAGAATAGTAAATTATTATGGTTTACAGTCCAGCACTTTCCCTGAGTTGTGTTGGATTTGGAGTTAGAATAGTAAATTATTATGGTTTACTGTCCAGCACTTTCCCTGAGTTATGTTGGATTTGGAGTTAGAATAGTAACTTATTATGGTTGACTGTCCAGCAATTTCCCTGACTGATGTTGGATTTGGAGTTAGAATAGTAAATTATTATGGTTTACTGTCCAGCACTTTCCCTGAGTTATGTTGGATTTGGAGTTAGAGTAGTAAATTATTATGGTTGACTGTCCAGCACTTTCCCTGAGTTATGTTGGATTTGGAGTTAGAATAGTAAATTATTATGGTTTACTGTCCAGCACTTTCCCTGAATTATGTTGGATTTGGAGTTAGAATAGTAAATTATTATGGTTGACTGTCCAGCACTTTCCCTGACTGATGTTGGATTTGGAGTTAGAATAGTAAATTATTATGGTTTACTGTCCAGCACTTTCCCTGAGTTATGTTGGATTTGGAGTTAGAATAGTAAATTATTATGGTTGACTGTCCAGCACTTTCCATGAGTTCTGTTGGATTTGGAGTTAGAATAGTAAATTATTATGGTTGACTGTCCAGCACTTTCCCTGAGTTATGTTGGATTTGGAGTTAGAATAGTAAATGATTATGGTTGACTGTCCAACACTTTCCCTGAGTTCAGTTGGATTTGGAGTTAGAATAGTAAATTATTATGGTTGACTGTCCAGCACTTTCCCTGACTGATGTTGGATTTGGAGTTACAATAGTAAATTATTATGGTTGACTGTCCAGCACTTTCCCTGTGTTATGTTGGATTTGGAGTCAGAATAGTAAATTATTATGGTTGACTGTCCAACACTTTCCCTGAGTTCAGTTGGATTTGGAGTTAGAATAGTAAATTATGATGGTTGACTGTCCAGCACTTTCCCTGACTGATGTTGGATTTGGAGTTAGAATAGTAAATTATTATAGTTTACTGTCCAGCACTTTCCCTGAGTTATGTTGGATTTGGAGTTAGAATAGTAAATTATTATGGTTTCACTTTCCAGCACTTTCCCTGAGTTCTGTTGGATTTGGAGTTAGAATAGTAAAATATTATGGTTGACTGTCCAGCACTTTCCCTGAGGTATGTTGGATTTGGAGTTAGAATAGTAAATTATTATAGTTTATTGTCTAGGGTTTTTATATAAAGTTTGGAATTAGGTTAGTTTATTTAAATTAGTATATTTTTTTTATTTATTTTATTAGTATTTGGAATAATTATACAGAAATATTTTATTGTGTCATATTTTATAAATGTTAAATTTTGTAGTAATTTTTACAAATATTAATTTTTTTGTTATATCATTTGAAAAATGTAAGAATATATTTACTAATATTTGATTAAAAAATAAGGACACCATTTTTAAAAGTTGTTTTTATTTTTTTCATATTCATGTACATTTCTAAAGTATAATAGCAATAAATGATTGTAAATTAAATTCTTTTTATTGTGTTACTTTTGTTTGTAGATGCAAACATTGAAACATTTTCATAAAAATTAACATTTTGTTTTTAGTGATGTATAACATTGCAGTTTTTCTAATATATACATAGTAATGTTTTATTCATTAGCATATTAAAATAATTTTTATTAAAAACATTTGTAATATGTTAATTAATTTACAAATATTTGGTATTTACAAAAGTATATACATAACATTGTAAACATTTGTATGTTATACATAAATAAACATTTCAATTAATAAACATATTTTTAATATACATTATTTTTTTTTAATTAAAAAAATATATATTTCAATGTATATTTTACAATATTCATATGTTTATTTTACACATTTATAAAATAAGAACCATTTTGTAACAAACATTTGCTTATTTTTTAAACATTTTTACAGTCAGGGGGATTAAGTCCTATTTTTGTTTTAATTATGCTGCCATTTTGTTTTCTTTAATTCACATTTTAGACTATCTACATCGTTGTTTGGGTCATTTGTGAAGACGGAACCTCGCGGTTGGGAGCTGCTTCGTGTTTGAGAATGTACGTTGAATTTTAATTACTTTTAAGTTAATTTTGTATGAATCATTTAGTTAGTATTAGTGTGTATGTGTTGCTATGTATTTTATTTGACGGTTAATGTGAAATGTTTGGGTTTTTTAAGTACGTTAGTGATAGCGTACTTACTAAATATCTAACATGAATGTACTCTTAATGTTTTGTGTTTAAGTATGATTTAAGTATTTAAGTAGGTGTTATATGTTATTTATTGAGTTTGTGGGTTTCTTATTTGTTTAGGGTGTGTTTTGTATTTACTTTCTTTACAGGTGCCGGTTTAGGTGACCAGATGGACTTGCTCACGTTTTTTTTTTCAATATAGGAAAATGTTTTATACATTTCCTTGTTTTTCGGGATTTTTGAGCTTTTTTTATCGTGATTTGTTTTCGGGTTTTCATGGCTTCGTTAACCAGAGGATTGCTATGTTGGAATCTTTTTATACAGTTGTATTTTTGGAATTTATTGGGCTATGATTTGACCATGTGGATTGTTTTTGGTTGGATTCGTTTTGGAAGCATCTATTTCGGAAACATTCTACAGCTACAGAACTGTAAGTAAATATTTATTGATTTTTTGGGGTGGTTTATGTTTATTGTTGATTTTATATTTTATTTAGTTATATTATGTGTTGTGGTAATAGTTGCTATTTTATATTACATCACATAATTTAACTAAAAAAAAAATGGTATGTGCTATATATGTTTTAATGGTATGCTATTGGATTGTATTAAAGGATTGATTTAGCAATTAGGTCTATGTATTCTAGACCTTGTATACTTGGGTACATTCTTGTTTTTTGTTGGAGGTACTCGTACATATTTATTGTTTGTATGCTTAGTTTTGGTCCTATTTTAGATAGAGATTGTTCCATTCTTAACTCTTGGTAGCTTTGTTCTTTTTTGATACATTGAATTAGTTCATGGAGTGTTGGTTGTGTTCTGCCTACTGTGGATTGGAAGGCATTATGCCATCCTTCTACCGCGTTGTTGGTTTTGGCTTTTTGGGCTATAGTGCTAGCGTAAACATTCCACCATGGAATTAGGAATTTAGGTTGTCTGCGGTGGCCAGAACGATGTAATCTTCCTACCCAGGTGTCTTCAAAATAGTCTAGGAAGGGAGTTAATTTTTTTTCATTGCTGCGGTAGAAAGGACTGTCAATTAATACATTGTAGTAATTAGCTACTTCAGTTGTTGGGACGTATGCTAATGCTATCAATTTTTTCATCTGGTAAGCAAAGTTGCTATTTGTTGAGTATTCTACACTTAAGGTCGATTTTTGTAAATGTCTCCAGATGCTTTGATTGTAGTGATAATAACATCCTTGTATTGCACTGTGTGGGTATATTTTTAGAATAGCTTGAATCATTGCTATTTCAAAGTCAATTATTATTCTTTGTGGGTAGTAATTATCTGTCATATCTTTGATTGCTGTTAAGATCTCTATTTAGGTAGCATTTATTTTATTTGACAGCAATGTATAGATTAAGGGGATATTAGTTTCCTGGTATTTACTGTGGATCGTGTAAAGTTGATAGAAAGGTTTGGGACACACTTTAAAAGTTCCGTCCATCATCCACGTTTCACATGATTCTAGTTTTTGCAAGTTGTTATTTGTTGCAAAAAGTAGAATTCTTTTGTCATGGCTTTTGTTATCATACAATAAAAATGTATCTTCTTTATGGGTAATTGTATATTCAGGATATATTTTAATTTCTTCAAAGGTTTGGGGTGCAGGTGGAGTTGGGTCAGATGCTCTTTTAGTTTTTGCTAATAATCTTTTTAAGTTGGGGATTGAGGGTAACTGTCCTGTTACGTGCTCTGGGACTTTGGTCAATACATTTTTTAGAATTGTGATGCTTGTTTCTTGGGAGCCTGTACTTGCTTCTCTCAGAGTTTCTAATGCTTCTTGTACTTCAACTTCAGTGACATTTGGAGGGTGGTTATGCTCACGTACATTTACAACATTATTATCCACAGTAGTAGCTCTACCATAGCATAAAGTAGAATAGTATTTGCTACATTTCCAATGTATTTTATTTTCTTTCACTTTTTCTTGGCTGTAGGTATAACCCATGTAGCTGAGCATTACTTTTCCTTTTTGAGATGTAATAAAAGTTGCTCCTTCTGCCATTTTTAGGGTAGATCTGTGAAGACATATATATGTGTTTTAAGTACATATGTAAATGATTTATTTCAATGTGTAGGTGTAAATAGTAATTTAAAAATGTACTTACAATGTTGTATTTCCAGTTATTCTGTTGTATTTAGTTGTTATATTTTGAGTTAGAAAGTTGAAATTCCTGTGGTCGTGGTAGAGAACAGTAGAAAATAATAATATAGTTTGATACTTATTTTAATCTTTTTTCTTTTAATTAATTAAAACAGTTGGTATACTTACTTAATTTTGTAGAAGCTGTAGTTTGTGTAGATGTAGTTTGGTAGATGAGGTTTGTAGAATCTGGAAAAATAAATGTTTGTATTAGTTGTATATTATATTTGTATATATGTATAGTTCATACAATATTATGTGAATTAATAGTTTAGGTACCTATATTTGTTTTTGTTAGTAAAATTCTATGTAGATGCTGCTAAGCCACATTATTAAAAAATATTTATTTAATTGTGGCTGTTGTTGGTCAGAATGTATAGTTTAAATTAAAAAGAAAGAGGATTTATTTAGTTTAGGGAGTTTAGCTAATTCGTTTGAGACTTCTATAGTATATACAATGGGAGTTTACTTACTTGTGTTGTATTATAATCTTTTGTAGTAGTTGTTGTAGGTGAGTATTCTCTCCTCTTCAGCAAAGTAACCGTTTTTCTCCCAGTTTGGTCCAAAAAAGGTAGTTTTAGTAAAGTATCTAATTGTTTTTATAGTAGTAAGTTAAGTGTTGCTGCAATTTGATTGGTTTAACGAAATTATTTTTAAATTCATTGGTTGACAAGTGTAGTTTGAATTTGAGAACCGTTATTTTTTTATGAGTCACTTAATTGTGTTATTCAGTAGTAGTATATATTTAGATATTTTGTATGTTTTTTATATTATTTGTTTATAATTATAACAATATATATATGTGTATAGTGTTTAGTAAAATACAAATAATAATGTAATAGTGAAATAAGTTTGTTTATATTTTTTATTGTTGTGAGAAAATAATAATATATTTTTAAGTATATACTCATTTTTTATTTGTCAATTAAGCCCAATTTAAAAAGTGTAGATTATAAAATAATGTTTCTGTTGAGTGGATTATGTGTTTAATTAGTAAGGAAGAAGTCGATATTTTTTGTATTAAAAAATAGGCAGTCATTACGTCGATAATAGTGTTATCGATATTTGTGTTTGTTGTTACGTTGTTTAAAGAGTAGTCGATAATTTAGTAGTCGATATTTATGTAGTCGATCATTTTTTAAACTATATTAAAAGTGTCGATAATAAAATATCGATATTTGTGTCAATCCGTGTTTAAGTATATGGAGGCGATATTTATGTATTCGATGTTTTTGCAACTATATTTTTGTAGGTCGGTGTTTTAGTTGTCGATATTTCATCAGGGATCCATCAGTTTCCCTTGTGCATGATCAAGGCCTGTTGGCCAAAATGTGTTGCAGGGGGTTGGTGTTTGTGCCACTAAACACTTTAACTTAGTTTTAGACACATATACAGTCCGAACCACTGACCGGAATTCCAAATGTGGCAGAAAGGTAAATATTGGTTTAGAGAAGTGCCCTTTGTAATTTGGTGTAAATCTGTGCAGTAATGTGGAGCCATTAAAGTAAAAGTATTTATGTATATCTAGAGAAGCGGATCTGCCGCAGACCCTCTGTGGATCCCGGCAGTTACACAGATCCACGTGCCAACAGAAGTGCTGTGATTTTCTGGCCTCAACATGAGAGGAAAGTTGCGGCCATCCTTTTGTGCATCAGGATATGCAGCCACATGCATCAAGCGATTTTGCATTCGCAAACGGTGCGAATCGCAAAATTCGGCCGTTTGCGAATGCAAAAACCTGTTTTGGGATGCATCAACCAAAAACTACTAGAAATCGCTATTTTTTTGCGAATTCTGAAAATGCGATTGCATTTAAGGAATCGCAATTTGCGATTCCTTAAATGCAATGCATGACACCAAAAAACAATTTCAAATTCGCAATTAGGAGGAAAAAATTACCATGAGGTTGGACCTCATGGTAATTTGCGAAAAATCTGTAAAATGCAATTTTGTGCATTTTTCAAACTGTCATGTTGTGCACACACATGCCCTAAGGGCATGTGTGTGCACAACATATGTGCATAGATTGATTTCAGGGGTGCAACAGGGTGTCCTTTGGACACCCCTGCACACTTGAAATCGCAATCTCAATTTGCGATTAGCTAATTGCGAATCGCAAATTGAGATTGTCTTCCCATTCATTCCTATGGGCCTTTTGGCCCATCGCAATTAAGGAAGGAATTCCTTAATTGCGATTCGCAAATTGTGAATCGCAATTAAGGAAAAATAAGGAATCGCTATAAAAATTGCGATTTTTTGATGCATTGCCGTTTGCGATTCCTTAATTGCGATTCCTTAATTTTCGCAATTAAGGAATGGCAAACGGCAACAATGATGCATGTACCTGATGGTTCCCAGGAAGGGAAATAAAATGTAAAAGTGACAGTGGGGACTGTTGGAGGGGTGTGTAAGGGAACCCTTATGGGCAAAAATGTGTTTAGCCATGTTTTTTAGTTCATGGGGATTCGCAGATCCGCCGGATTGTAATGGATTCAAGAAGAATAGTGGAACAGGACCCCAATAAAAAACACATACATCTAGTAACATACCCTCTCACCTACACACACACACACTCACTCACACACCCATGTACACATCCACATGATCTTTCAGGCAGCCACTCACATACCCACTCACAGACCCACAAAACCACTCACACTCACTCAGAGACTCACATAGCTACTCACATACCCACTCATACAAGAACCAACACACCCATACAGCCACTCACACACCCATACAGACACTCACACGCCCACTCAGAGACCCAAAATACCACTCACAGGTCCACTCACAGACCCAAACTTACACACCTACTCACACACCCACACAACCATTCACACACCCATACAGTCACTGACACACCCACCCACAGACCCACAAAAACACTCATACACCTACTCATACACCCACATAGTCACTCCCACAACCATGTACATACTCACATAGCCTCTCACTCACCCACACAGTCACTCACTTGGCTACTCATGTGCCCAAACATAGGCAGTGATGCAAATATATAGTTAGGATCAGATTTTACACACACAAATGCAAAGAAATTCAGCAGTAATTGTTATCTCAAGTAAATATAACTCATGTCCTAAAGTAACTATAACTCGTGCCCTCGCCATGCACTGCTAATTTCTCCACACGTTACATCACTCATGACTTCTTCTATGACATCACTGATAATATCACTGTAACATCTGTATTTAAATTATTGATGAGAAAACTATGCATTGTTTAGGGTTTCTTATAGTTACCTTAGGGCACAAGTTATAATTACTGTGAATTTCTCTGGCGTTTAGAGTTTAAAATGTTACTTGGGTACTAAACAATTCACCTAACTAGAGAATGGCAGTAAGCCAAAGACAAGCACACTCATGGAGGTGAATTAATGTCAAGATTTAATCATAAAGAGACAGTCATCCAATGTGTCTTGTCAAATCCCTTGCCCACGATTGGAGTAAGAGTGATAAAGAAACACTTTTTAAGAAATGGAGCAATAAGCAGGAAGGAAGAACGCTTTCCATAAAACATATCAACATACTTCAAAAACTGAATGCCATCTTGGAAAAGTAAATATATACAAAACGAAGTAAACAAAATACATTTTCAAAGTTGCTTTAAAATAGAAAATGCATTCATGTAATTTATAATTTACAATAATAACTAGATATTTCAGTCCAATATCAAAATAAACAAACATAAAAGATGATTATTAAAAAGATGATAAATAACCCTATAATCATGACTTATTTTGGTAAGGTGACCAAAATCTTACATAGTACTGCACAATGTGCACCCAGCAGTTATACTAAAAAGAATGACTTCATCTATCCAGTTTAACCTTCCAAATAAGGGAAAAATAACAAAAGAAAGGGAGAAATATCTGAAAGGATCATCAAAACAAAATTGTACCATGTTCTACCTATATAGTAAATCAACAAAAGGTGCCTGTGGGTCTACCATCAATTGTTAAACTATAAGGGAGGAAGAAAAACTATCCTATGTGAATATGGCACAATAAGATGTCTCTAGGGCATGAAGTATACCCATCAGTTACCGTCCGATACCGCCCTTGTCATCATCTGGGTCTCCTGACACCAAGGAAAGTATGATTGTAGCCAGTATGTGTCGAAGTGGGTACCAATGGACCAGTGATATTGGGTAAGTGTGAGGGTATCTGCAGAGGTATGTAAAGGTAAAGGTAACTGATTTGCAGTGCGTGAGGAAATAGTGAAAAATAGGTGATGTGAATTAGATGATGGGTATACTTCATGCCCTAGAGACATCTTATGTGCCATATTCACATAGGATAGTTTTTCTTCCTCCCTTATAGTTTAACAATTGTTGATTTCATGCCTTAGACAGGGTGATGTTAGACCCACAGGCACCTTTTGTTGATTTATGTTTCTAATTGGGGGCTGTGTCATTGTGCAGGTCTATAAATATGCCCTAGGACCCACTTCTTATTGTATGTTTTTGATCTACCTATATAGTAACCAAATTATCCAATGTAATCCTTTCATGAAATTTCAGATTTCTCAAAAATCAAGTCCCATAAGAAAAATGAATTCAAAAAGTGAATTAAAATGAAATTACCATAGTAAGTAAAGTGATGACAGGAATCACAGCAGATTCTGCCCAGTGAATCCCAAGCACCAATCTGTAAAACAATACACAGTAAAAACTGTGAACTCCTTAAAACAGCAGCTCAAAGCATATTCTATCTTCATTAATATGAATTAGAAGAGAATGGAGAAAAACTAGCAAAGCAAACTTCAATCCCAGATGTATACATAATCTGGGCATTATACCCCAAGTAGATATTTAATTCCAAAACCTGGTTCAGCCCAGAAGCGGCCTTAGTTTCCAATTCAAGATATATCTAGACTTCAAGCGGGGCAAATGTAATACTCTATTGCCCCATATTGTTTTGGTTTTGATTCTATCAATCACAAAAAAACATCAGCATGTTAGGATCCATCGGGACATAACATGCTACAGGGTAAGTTTGTACAATGTTCTTGATAGCACACATGTTCCATTATCTGCTTTTTGGCTAGGTAAAAGATGCTTCCTACAAATCTGAGTGAACATGAACAAGTTAACACATAGATGGAAAAATCAAAATCAAAATTTGAAAATCAGGTTATTAACAACAGGTGTATCTGAGTGTGGAGAGGTGTATTTCTTCACATTCACGCTTTATTTGCAAGCTTTACATCTATTACATGTAGAACGCCTGTGATGGTTAATCTTTCACTCTTTTCTTAATTAAAGACTTCTTTGTACATTCGCCTGTCTTTCAAAGTTAAATTCCTAATAAAAGTTATTTTTAGAGGGTCACCTACAATTTCAAAATGTGGTGTCTGAACTTACCATATGCCAGTGTTAATGAGAACTTTACAGATTTCGATCGAATCCATGCTGTATGTCAAAATGAGTCTAACAACATCATGATCCTCCTCGTTATTATTAGCAGTTTTGGGATAGATGAGATAGTTCCTATCCTTCAACAAAACCTTCTTTTTGGCATCATCTAGTAAAATGGTTCATTATCAATTCTTGCTCTTTCAATTAGTTGTCATGATTATTACAGTTTTTTTTAACACATTGGCCTGATTTAGATCTTGGTGGTTGTGGTCCAGCTGTTTCTTTTCTGTTGGATTCTCTGTCTGCCTCCTAGGCGGTCAGCCCGCTCTATTTAGATGCTAGTTACAAAAAAGGATGAACCCAAATTACGTCCCTGGGACCTGT
Organism: Lissotriton helveticus; assembly: GCF_964261635.1. Lineage (NCBI taxonomy): Eukaryota > Metazoa > Chordata > Amphibia > Caudata > Salamandridae > Lissotriton > Lissotriton helveticus. The sequence continues at coordinate 1,061,460,179 of NC_136070.1, read as the reverse complement.
GTGTAGGACAGCACATTGCAAGCAATGGTCCAAATAGACAATCCGTCAACAACACAAAAGTACAATAATGAAAAACAAATACTAAAAGAGACATGTTATATATTCAGTAGTCAGTGTTATTTAATCACACTGAACGTATTGCAGTTTGTAAGGTTATTCCAAAAAATGACAAAAGGTAGTGCACCCAGGATGGGCGAAGGGAGAAGGGAGATAGGGGTAATATGGTGAGTATTGTGATTGGAGTGAGGATAGAAGGATAAGTAAGGAAAGTATAGTGCAAATCACATAATTCGTTGCATATCAGACATACAGTTCATTGTTGAGCCTCACAGTTCAAAATAATTTACAGAAGATAAGTAGCCATGATTAGAAACAGTGTCACAGTGATCAATCGCTGTTGATCATGCTGGCAATCAATAAAAAAGTAAACGTTCCGACCCCTAGAGTGTAGTAGGTTATTGGTCCCTAACAATGGGGTCTTCCTCAGGACAGTGAAGAGAGGGAAAGGGAGGTTACCATATAAATCCCTTCACTGGGATTTGTTGTGTGGGTGTGGGTGTGTGGGCTCCGAAAGAGGCAGATGGGCCTATAGTTACCCTTACCAATGGGACGGAGGTGTCATTCCCAGTCTTTCGCTGACACGGCCCATTAACGTGGTCTAACACATCCCGGTGTGATTCACCATTCTGAAATAATGCGTGCACAGAGTCCTGGAAAGAACTGCAATTCTTGTTATCTCAGTGAAGTTTAAAAAACAAGCCTCTATTGTAGAAATCTCCCTCTTTCTTTTCATAATACTCAAAATAATAAACTGTGTTTTGGTAAAAGGAGCAGTCCAAACCTGGTCTGTTAACATTTGCTCTGGACTTGTGCATTTTTTAAATCTCTTTTACAAGCAATAACATACTAATATTTAATGCATGTATGTGTAATTTTCTAGGTTAAGAAATTTAAAGAAGCACATCTGTATCTTTTTTGTATTTTAAAATTTGGTGCAAACTGCCTTCATGAAAATGGACACTAGAAAAATTGACATCAACAAAAAATCAAAAAGTCAGGGTGACGGGTGTGTTTAATTAATTTTCTTAAACTATAAAATTATGAATATATGCATTACACATTATTGGGATAATTTACATTCAATATAATGTAGAAATTGCACTAGACAAGGTGAACACACATTTTTTTTAAATAACTGTAAAATTAATATCAGTTTCAAACTTGAATCATTCAATATGTTTATTAATATAACATTTCCCATTTCCTGTGTTTCATTAAATGCTATTTGTGTTTATGTGTTAAGGTGAAATGGATATGTGTTGATTTTGATCCAGATCCAATAAACATACCTGTATTAACACTTTTAAAAAATCCATTTGTTGGTGTAAGTGTTCATTATCTTGATGAATGCTTGCATCAAAATGTAAATGCCCATCACATTCTTTATTTACAAGTGTATGGACTTTACAAATTAGACATTTAAAAAAAACCTGTTGTGTTTCCTGTCATAGAGGAAGGGGCATTTAGTAGGCACAGAGCAGGCACCTCAAGGATCTTTCTTGGGAGGGGTGGGTTTCGGTTTGACAGGGGTTTGGGAGAAGGAAGACCTAAATTCAGGAAAAGTACAGGTAGGCGGGATGGGAGAAGACTGGGATTGGGAGGTAGAGAAATCTGGAATAGGTGATGCTTGTGTATCTGAATTGTGTACAGTTTTATGTGGGCTTTGTGTATGTTTATGTTTGGGTGTGTGGTATTTGGCAGGTGTTTTGTGTTCAGATGAGTGGGTACATTTGGTGGATATTGTTTGGCTTGTAGGTATGCTTGTGTGTGAGTATCTTGTTTTGGATGAGTGTGCTGTTAATGTGGTTGATGTGGTTGTGGTGCATGAGGGTGTATGTTTTGCAGTTGCATGTGTTTCTGGTGTATGTTTGGATGTGTGTGGTTTGCCAGGTGTTTTGGATTTGGGTGAGCGTGTGTCTTTGAGTTTGGTGGGTGTTGTTTTGATTGTAGGGGTGCTTTCTGTGAGTGAGTTTGATAGATGACTGTGCTGTTGGTGGTTGGTGTGGTTGTGGTGGCTGCGGTAATGCTTGTGGGTGTAGTGGTGGTGTGGTGATTCGAATGTGCTGGTGGTTGTGGGTGTGCTGGTAGTTGTGGTGCTTGAGGGTGTGCTGGTGGTGGTGGTTGTGAGTGTGATAGTGGTAGTGGTGGTTGTGTGTGTGGTGGTAGTTGTGATGCTGGTGGGTGTGCTGGTGGTTGTGGTGGGTGTGGATGCAGTGGTGGCTGTGGTGCCTGTCGGCATAGTGTAAATAGTGTTTGTATGTTGTTTGGGTGTTTGTTTGTGATTCTTCAAGTGTTTGTGTTGTGTTTACATGGGTGTGTGAGTGTGTTCCTTGTGTCTGTTTGAGTGGGTGCCTGAAAATGTGATTGAGATTGGGGTGAGACTTTGGATTTGGGATGAGCAAGGAACCTGAGTTGGGGCACCAGGTTGTGCGGGTTAGGAGGCTGCAGTCAGTCAGGAGGTTATCCTAGCAAACGAAGGCCTTGGTGCCATTTATGATCAAAGTCAGGCCTACAGAGATGCTATGAGAGAGGTCAATGTACTTTTCACTCAGCGCAGCTAGGGTAACATGGTCAGGGGGTAAGGTGCTTGTGGCGAAGGAGACCTTAGCCTTTTTAGTGAGCTGGGTTTAACCAATGGGGGAGCAAGAGGGAGGGTGAAGGTGGGTCTCTCTGTGGCGGACATAGAGGCAGTTGGTACACTTCCTGTAGGGTCCACAACCACTAGGGACAGGTCACTTGTGGAGTCCTCCAAAGACGTTGACAAGCTGGTGGCTGCCGTTCCAGTGCCCTCACTCTCCATACCACTGTGTCCATCGGTGTCCGTGGAATCACCACCTGAACACAGTAGCCAGGTGCTTCTCCGCCTTTGTGGACAATGTCTCACCACCTGCTCCTGAAAAAACATATGCAATAGTGTTATTGAATCTATGTAAATACAACAGATCATGAAGTTGTTTCTCAAAACATTTTCCAAATTTTCAGATCTCACCTGCTTCAAGTCTTTCAAACTTTGGTAAATTTTTTGCGTTATCTAATGCATGTAGGGAGCATCTTTACAAATGATTTGGTCATCGTCTTGTAATTTCCCATTATCACTCCTATTTCATTTACGATCTTTTCTTTCAACCATTTTCACTTTGTTTTGATTAGATATTTTGAATAGTGAACTTATGTCACAGAACATAATATAAAGCAGAAATTCCTTTATAAAGTGGGTGTACAAGGAAAAAAGCATACTTATTTTGAAAATTACATTAGGAATCAATGTGTGTCAACAATTACTGCATTGTTGCATTTGTATAAAGTGAGAGCCTGTTTGCTTTGTTTGGGCATTTCACAATGGTAACACTTATTTCAAATGTAAAAAGTATCTTCTGTATTCAGTGCTGAAGTTGTTTTTTTTAATTTTAGATCGGGGCGTAAAACTCCACATCACTCATGGAGTCTGCGGAATTCGGCAACTCTGTGTTCCGCGGAGAATGCAGCATTGCAGATAAACTCCGCATTCTGCATTGGAGCAGAGTTTCTTTTTATTAGTGCACTCGAAATGTCTTTTCACGCACGTGGGAGTGACTTGCCAGGTACTCATGATTGCCCATGAGATTTTCAGAGCCGTGACATTTGCTAGCCACCCACATGCTTTTGTGAGATTTTGCGGTTGCCAACACATTATTTGGGCATGCCTTGGCAGATGCTCTCTGCTTTACACGATCCCAAACGTGCAGGATCTAATGCGGCTGCAAATTGAGGAAGATTCTCTTCTTGAGAAGCATCCAAATCTCCCCTAAAACCGCCTCAAATAGGATGTTGTTTTTTTGTGCGAGGAGTACTTATTTTTTATTACTTTTTTCCAACTAGAAGGAAGTTCTCCAAAGTCTCCAACTTCCTGTTCCTGTCCAGCAGGCCCCTCCCGGTACAATTTCCATCTCCTGGTCACTTTTCATTTGGATTTGGAGCTGGAAGGATTACTCTTTGTGTCTGCTACATATACCATTGGATTTAGAGACTTCTTATTTGAGATTTTACAAGTCAGTTGAAAAAATGGTGTTGTTTGTTTGATTGGGGCCATGCACCTGGATTTATTTGCAGTTATGCAATTTTTTAAAATGTTATTGTGGTGGGTGGCCTGTAGTTTCAGTAGGGGGCTAGTTATTTCTTTGTAAGCAATTGTTGTTCTTTTAGAAAGGAAAAATGTTGCATAGTTCACTACATTTCTGTGTTTTTTAATAAATTCGCAATATTTATTTAATTCACTATGTGGCGTAGCCTGCCAATTGACCTTCTAGTCAGTTGGCCCAGTGCTAGACCTGGGTACATTAAACAACTGTTTCTGTGGTGTCTGTGGATTTTGAAACATCATTTAGGCCATGGATGGATTTGGATTGAAATACAAAATGTGTTTTTTGTGGTATGTCATGGTACTTTTCATCGTGCAAACAGTGTTTAAGTGGGGTAATGTATTAGGAGGATGTGAGTTGTAAACATTTTTAGCCCTGTTAATTTCCATTTTTGTCATTGCTGAATTAATGCTGTGTTCTCTGTGTTGCCAATTTTTGTCTGGCCGGTGTGTGTTTGCCATGGGCCACCATTTGGCTTTATTCCCCATGTGGCCAGAGGCCATTTTTTATAGTCAGTGTCCATAAGCCTGCATGTGTTCTTTATTTTCCAGGCTTCCTGCTTGTTGTTGTGACCATGTAGCTGGTGGCCATTTTGTAAAGCCAGCCAGTGTGCTTTTGCCATATGCCTGCATGTCTTCTTTGTTGTGGCCATGCCTCCTTGCTTGCTGTTTGACCATGTGCTCAGTGGCCATTTTGTGTAAGCACTGGCAGCCAGTGTGCTCCTGCCATAGGCCTGCATGTCTTTTTTGTTTTCCAGGCTTCCTTCTTGTTGTTGCTTATGAGTTGTGACTATGTGGCTGGTGAACATTTTGTGTAGCCAGCCACTGTGCTTTTGCCATAGGCATGCGTGTCTTCTTTGATTGTGGCCATGCCTTTTTGCTGGTTTTTGCATTTTTATTGCACCAGATTTTTCTTCTTTTGTAAAGGGAACATTTTGCACAATTTAGTACATTTTCTCCATGTTTTTTAATACATGTGCTGTATTCTTTTAATGTAGTATGCAGCCTAGTCTGCCATGGGCCTTTCAGCCAGTCAGCCCAATGCCAGCCATGGGTGCATGAAGAAAAACTGTTTCTAATGTGTCTGTTAAATTGAAACATCATGTACGCCATGGATGGGATAGCATTGGATTGAAAATGTATAGCCCCGTTAATTTTTATTGGTGCCATTGCTGAATTGATCAATGTTGTATTCTATCTGTCTAACTATGCATCCTGTGTGTGTTTGCCATAGTCCACCATCTGCCTTTGTTCTGCATGCCATGAATGCAGGGGCAATTTTGTATAGTCAGTGTACATAGGCCTGCATGTGTTCATTGTTTTATCGGCCTCTGGATTCTTGCTGCCATGTGAGTGGCAGGCAGTTTGTGTAGGCAGTCAGTGTGCTTTTACCATAGGACTTCATGTGTTCTTTGTTTGTGGTCATGCCTTGTTGCTTGCTGGTTGTTGTTGCTGATCATGTGGCAATGGCAGACCGACTTTTTGTACATCCAACAAGTGTGACCCTTTGCTTTGCCATATGCTTGCATGGATGGTTGAGCAATGAGATGGCAGTTTAATAAACTATTATTATATCTTTGAGGATACATTCACTTACTTATAACTTTTTTAAATTGTATTTTTTAATTTAAATATTGTTTTAACTTTTTGAAATATTTTTCTTTTTTTCCTTTATTTTTTCTGTTTTTTAAACCATTTTAACTCCATCTAGCATCAATTAATCAAATCCACGTCTGATGTAGGTGCACAACAGCATTTATTGTCTAAGGATTATTCCATTGTCATTTGTCAGCTGCACCTCCCTGTGTGCCACATCCCACGTGACGTGATTCACATAAAGCAAACAGTTACATCTGTATGAGTGGAGAAGTGGAGAAGTGTGGCTCACTGGTTAGAGGAGGCAGACCTGGAAGCAGAGGTCAGCCCGGGACCAGGGTTCAATTCCCAGCTCGGCGGGGTCTTGAGTCCTAAAAATGTCCATGGACTCGACAATTCTCGCTCCGGTGCCTACTCAATTCACGGGTTCACACTCTGCGACTCTGGGCAATAGCTTGCTTAATCTCCACAACGGCCCCTCGCGGCGGGATGCCTGGCTTTCACCTTGCGGATACCCTGCCGGGGTTATCTCACAGGGGAATACCAGGACGGGTTCCCTAAGCAAGCGCTTAGAAACCGCTTGGTGATTTGCGCTATATAAATTCCTGTACATTTACATTTATGATGTTGTTGTTGTTGCTCTCTCTTACCCTTCCTGAGTGTACAGGCAGTCACCATGAAGGTTTATGTTGGTGTGGTTTCCCGTTTTATGAATCGATACACTGTATTGTTATGATATGAGTAACTAGTGACCACACTACATGATATTGTTTGTTTGTACTACTAATAGAACTGCAAAAATGCCACGTTTCCCTGATATTCTTCTTGCTTCTTTTCTTTTTGGTGCATAAGGGGCAACATCACCCACAGTACTGCCAGACAGAAGGCCTGTGCAGGACGTGACTTGTGTCCCACATATCACATAGACATCTCTTCAACTTGTGTGAAGCTAAGTGCCACTGCTACCTGTCAGTTCAAGATGGCCCCAAAGTAAGGTGGCACCATGGAAGTGGCCAGTGAAAAGAAAAAGGAGCTTACCACCACTGGTATGTCGACCAAGATCTTTTTTGGAAAACAAAATCAGTGCCTGCCATGCTGGCCTTTGATGAGCAAGCTGGCAGGGGCAACCCCACATCAGTGGACCCACCCCAATCTAGGCCCAAGCCCATGTCTGTCACAGAGGCAACCAGTCTGATCCCGGCAAAGCTGACAAGCAGTGATGTTAAAATTTACTTATCTCTATCACAAAGTAGTACCCAATTGTTTCAGGAAACTCAGAGAAGTGGAGAACAACAGCAACAGCCGCAACCACCAATAGTAGTTCCTCCCGAAGTAGGAGCAGTTCAGGAGATTGAGCTTCATGATGAGGAAGTAGAGGAAGCAGCTCTTCCAGAAGTTCCATTGTCTTCTAGATCTCCAGCTAGTAAAAGAGGGTTGTTGCGTCATCTTCTTCTCCAAGCTCCCCTTCTGATGATGTAGACACCACTTGGATTCTGCCTCAGTCTGAGAGTGAGACACGCCACAAGATGAGGCTAGGGAAAAGGAAGGTTTCAGAAAGCCTAAGAATTATGGCGGCAGATGTAGAAGAGGAGGATGACAATGAACCAGTCATCATTGATGTTAGCCCAGCCCCAATGGAGACTGACATTACCCCATCCCAACTTGCTGGGAGGGATGTAGTATCACAGATACCACCACCACTGCCAGCTGCCATATTTGCAAAGTCCAGACTTTGAGCTACATCCACAACCATCCCAGTGAAAATAGGTCCTGCAGAGAGAAAAACATCAAAACACCCACCTACTGCCAGTTCATCAAACATTGACAGTTGCACCAGCATCTGAAATTTGACCTCCCCAGTTTGGGACTGCTTTACGGTTAGCAAGAAGGCGGTAAACATTGTCATATGCTCACTTTGTAGAAAAAGTGGTAGTCAGGGTAACCTTGGTACAAGCTATGGTACCGAGGGGCGAATAATCCATTTCAGAAAGCACCATACGATCCAGTGGAAGGCACACCTCATCAACCAAAACACTGAAAGTTTTGTTGGTGAAAGGCTGAGCAGGGAATCTGATCACTGTGGAAGGTGAAGAAGAGGAAGACATTTTCGTTACGCTAAGCAGCCCTCTCCCCAACAGTGCAGTAGTATTGTCCACATCAGCAACATCACAATGTCACAAGACTCAGGTCGAGACACCAAGGCAAGACAGGAAAGTAACTGCCCAGCTAAAACAAACTTGAGCCTGCCACCAATCTGCTCTTAAGATGCCACCTGCATCAGTGATACCAGAAAAGAAAAAAAAACATGCTACTATTCATGACATGTTTAAGCCGCAGAGGCAGTACGAATACACCCATCCAATGGCACTTTTTACAACACAAAGCTTGGTTGAATGTTAGTGCTGGACTTCCTCCCTTTTTCTTTTGTTGAAGGGATGGGTTTTCCTAAAATTGTGGCAGACATCTACCTGAAAGGTTCCCAGCAAGTCCTATTTTGCTCGAGTTGCTATTCCAGAGCTACATCACGATATGCTGGGATTGCGTGGACAAATTTTGCAGCAGAGTACTGTTCCCACTATCCACCTGACAACAAACATGTGGACCAGTTGCCAAGCCACTGATTACATGTGCATCACTGCACATTGGCTCTCTTTTGTGTGGGCTAGAGAAAGGATATCTGCAGTTGTTGACATTGCTGACATTTTTAATGCTACTCGGAAGCATGCAACAGTAGCCATGTTCGCCATGTAGAAGTCCCATACTGCTGCAAACACTTTAGAAGAATTTAACAACAAAGGTCTTTGAATGGTTGTGATTGCTTAACATTGGATCTGTTGCCACATACAGTGGGAGAAATACAGTTAACAACGTTAACAACATTGTACAAGACGTTCTAAGAAAAGAAGACCAAGTAAACAACTCACTATCCACCTGCAGTAGAATCTGAACTAGTTTCAGCCATTCATTTAAAGCCCAGAAAGAGGTAAGGGTCATTCAGTTTGTTAATAGAAAGCCAGTTAAAGCAGTGTTACTGGAGGTTCCAACACATGGGAATTCTACTATTGCATGCTGGAACGCCTGTTTGAGCAGTACAGACCAATCAATTAATGTGACATGTATAGAGGGGACGCGACTGTGAAAGGAATGCTCATTGAGATGCATTAATGGGGCCCAGTCAAATGCCTGATAGAGATGCTGCTCCCTTTAGAGGTGTTAACATGGGAAGTTAACAAGGAAGACAATACTATGGGCCAAGCTATCCCCTTGTTTCACATGCTACAGGAACAGCTAAAGGAGGTGTCTTCAATGTACACAGGTGTGGAGGAAAAACAGATGCATATGTGTTGGTGAAGAGCTTCATCCTTCGCTGATCTGTTAATGCAAGGGTGCAAAGAGACATTTTGTCATCCAAACATTACATATGTGCTACAATTCTTGATCCACTGTACAAAACCTTACTGTCTAGTTTAATTCCTTTTTCAGACACGGATGTTGCAAACTACAAAACATGGATAGCTAAGCAAGCCAGTGAGCTAGATAAAGAATGGCCGTGAATTAGAGGCCCACTCCTTCAGGGTGCAAGTTCTGCAGGGCATTCTTCCATTTCAGAGCCTGATGGCAGTGCGGTTGGCTCACAGCAGCCAAAACCAACAACAAGAACACCATCAACAACAAGAACAAGGTTATCAGCCCCAAAAGCTGCAAAATAATTATTTCTGTTGGCAGGGCGCAAGTCCAGTGCAGAGGTTAAGGCATAAGAGGTTGAGCAAGGTGGAGCACCAATGTTCAATGAGCAGATGGTCCTGGCCTATCTGGATTACCCAACAAAACCCATTGGTGTATTGGTATGGAAAGAGGGGTCAATGGCCAGTGCTCAGCAGGCTGGCAATAAACTCTGTGGCTTGCCCAGTAGCCAGTGACTCCACTGAGGGTGTTTTCAGTGCTGCTGATGCCATTGTCACAGTGAGAAGGACCATTATCTGAACCAAGGAGAGATTAACTATGAAATGAAATGAAATATAGGTTTTTGTAGAGCGCGTGTTTGCCGTGGCGTCTTAGCGCTTGCTGCCATAAAATACAAACAGGGAAACATCCGGCCGGTTATGTACAGGTGAATAGCCAGGTTTTAAGATCCTTCCTAAACTGAAGTAGATTGTTTTGGGTTCTAAGATTCAAGGGCATGGAATTCCATAGCTTTGGTGCTAAATGTCAGAAGCTTCTACCGCCCCACTTCAGCGTCTTTATCCTTGAAACTATAAGCAAGGACGCCGAGGCAGAGCGGAGACATCTCTGTGGGGCATAGCGCTGAACATATTGGCTAATCTGTCCGGGTCCCTTTCCGTGCAATGCCTTATGTAGAATGCACATAGACCTGAATTGGATCCTAGCCATAATAGGGAGCCAGTGCAACTGTTCTCGAATTACTCGACTGATGGAACTGAATTTAGGTAAGTTCAGTAGTAGCCGTGCGGCAGCATTCTGCAGAGTCTGCAGTTTACGTGTCACACTCTTTTTGGCTCCGAGGTAGAGTGAATTACAATAATCGATTTTTGACAAAATCAGGGCTGTAACTACCATTTTCCTGAGGGGCATTGGAATAAAAGAAGGATTTTCCTGAGAATTTTCAAAGTATAGAAACAGGAAGAATTAATGCTGTTGACCTGATCTGATAGGGAAATATGATCATCAATTGGAACTCCGAGGTTTTTTACCTTCTTTACGGGTTGGGGGCAGGGCCACCAATCGGAGTTCCAGAGTGAAGAGTCCCTACCAAACATAACTACCTCCGTCGTCCTGGTGTTCAATTTTAGACAGTTGTTCTGCATCCAGTTAATAATATGTCTCATGCAAAGGTTAAACGTACTGCCATGACCTCTGATTTAGCAGTCAGTGAGACAACAATTTGCATGTCGTCAGCATAGCAAATGGCTGTAAAGCCAAAGGAACGGATAAGCTTAGCCAGTTGGGTGACATATATGTTAAACAGGGTAGGTGAGAGTGCCGAACCCTGAGGTACCCCACATGGTATAAAGAAAGAGGGAGATTTATGCTCATCTAACGTCACTGTTTGTTGTCTATTTGTTAAATTAGACCGAAGAATATCTGCGGCCTTATCAATGATACCTATTTCTGCCATCTGCTGAAAAAGTATACGGTGGTCAACCGTATCAAACGCGTCGGATAAATCAAGTAATATTAATATTGCCTTCCCGCCCTGATTTAATTGAGCACGTAGGCTTTCAGCACTTTATACCACCAAATTTCTCCATACCTGAAGTATAACAGGAAGAATATGAGGGAGACTCAGGCCATGGAAGTAGTGTGTTAGATGTCCTAGTTCTGGGTAAACCACCTGCATTTGAGGATAAGCTCTACTTCCCTGACTACTAGGCCTGGTCCAACAACCATAGAATTTTCTCTCTCTATTGCCATCTTGTTTCTTTGATGCCCCAAAAACAAAATATATCTATATAGTTGGGGGAACATATTTAATTGTATTTGTTTATGTCTGCAACAGTGCACAGAAAAGAAGTCCTCCTCCACTAAATTCCCTCAAGGACATTGGAGATACAAAAATCTTGGACCTGCCTCCAACACTAAGCCGTGGCCCATGCATATCTATCCATTCCTTGTTTATTATTCCTCTGGCCGGATTGCCCCACATTATTTGAATTAGACTGGCCATTGTCTGTTTCTTGAACAATGGATCGGCAATGTACCACTTTCACTGTGACTGCTCCTGAATTAAGAAAACAGCCAGTTATCTGTAACTATTATTCTAAAATGTGTTTGTGATGATTTACAATGTTGGTGGCCTACCGACGGCTGATCATTTTTTTCCTGAAGGTGATTATTTCCTTCCCCTAAGAGAGTTAGCGATATTTGTTTTCTGACACAGGGTCTACTCCACACTGCTTTGTTTTCTGTTAGAGTGAGACCCAACCAGTCCCTTTAGAATAGATAGCACAAGCACAAATTTAGTCTAAAGAAAAAATGACTCAATGTTTCTCTTGTTGTTCATCAATAGCATTGTACTACAGGTTGATCAATTGCATTTGTGTCAGGACACAGTCAGTACGGAGTTCAACACCTCACTCAGAGTCAGGGTTGATGGAAGGTTGTAGGGAGTCCGCATGACTACTTCGAGAGCTGCCACCAGAAGAACAAAGTTTTCAATTCCATTCCAACCAACCAATTTAGTGAAGACTTTAAAGTGGCCTACCCAACTCTTTGAAGTTGTGATCAGTGGTGACAGCGGTGCTTTGATTATTTACTTGATTTTGAAAATGCAATGTTGCTGGGCGTGTGTGCTCAGTCAGTGCTGCCTGGCTCAACTTTAAAGCTAAGTGATGGTTGGGTGAGGGGCCTGTTGTTGTAGGTAACTGAAGACAGACATTTAGTCATAAAAGATCATCAAATTATACACATGCTGTTAGGCTACATATTATTCTTATGATTCCTGAATGATGATGAATTGATGATCATGACAGTTGCAAGTTCATTCCTGAATGATGATAAATTGATGATCATGACAGTTGCAAGTTTTATCAGCACCATACCAATAGTTACAAGCAGCCACTTTTGTGTGACTTTTGGCTGTTGTAAAATTGACCTCACCTAATTGTTCACACACCAGTCTTTAAAATGAATGAGTGCAAAAATAACTATTCTTCTCTTCTCACTTGCACTGCCTCAGAGTCTTCTTGGTGCATTCCGTATGAAGTTTAACTTCTTTCTTTCTTCTTGATTCTACAATATCATTTTTGTTTTTTTATCCGCAGGCCCCTGTTACCCTGTGCCAAACTGGAAAAGCAACATAACACTCAAGCTTTCCTTACCTCACCACATCCACACCAGGCACCCTAAATTGCTTGTCAGTCCAAGAGGAATGCAGATGCAACTCCCAAATTGGCAATGCAGTATCATTTTTTCTTTTAATATTCATTAGAACTGTTATGTTATGTTATGTTATGTTATTGTAATTTGTAGAGCACGCGTTTACCTGTGGGTGTCTTGGCGCTATGGACGGGTGGGGAAGTCTGCACTGACGGCTAATTCTGGAATAGCCAGGTCTTCAAGCCTTTCCGAAAGCCGATAAGAGAGGGAGACTCTCTAAGCTCAAGAGGGAGCGAGTTCCAGAGTTTGGAGGTGTAAAAATGAAAACTACGCACGCCCCATTGGACGGTGCGGGTTTTTGGTACCTGGAGAAGTTTAGCACCCGAGGACCGGAGATTCCTGGTAGGTTCATACCTGGCCAGCAAGTTTTGAAAGAAGATCGGCCCTTTATTGTTAAGGGCCTTATAAGCTATGGACAGAGCTTTGAATTTAATCTGTTTCTCCACCGGAAGCCAGTGCAACTTGTGGATTTCGGCGGTGACTGAGTGGGTTCTGGGAATGTTGAGAAGCAATCTAGCGGCCGAGTTCTGCACACTTTGGAGTTTTTTGAGACACTGTTTTTGGGCATTTCCTAATAATCCATTGCAATAGTCCAGTTTGGAATGGATCAAGGCTGTGACAACAGTTTTTCTGGCATCTACTGGAATGCATGGGAGAATTTTTCTGATCTTTTTGATGAGAAAATGGCTTGCTGACACAGTAGCGTTGGTGTGGTGGATTAAGGAAAGTTTAGGATCCAACCACACCCCCAAGTTCTAAACTTTTTCCGCTGGTCTGGGGGGGTTCACCCATCTCCACTGGCCACCAAAGGTTGCCCCAGCATGGTTGAACATTGCCAAAAGTCAGGATCTCTGTTTTAGAGGAGTTCAACTTGAGGCAATGGGTGTTCATCCAGTGATTGACCGAACGCATGCAGGTTTGGAATTGTGCAGCGGGAGATGAATCTTTTTTTTGTATCGTAATGGCAATCTGAGTGTCGTCAGCATAGGACGTGAGGCAAAACCCCGAGTTCTGAATCAGTGGGGCCAGCTCTGAGACATACACGTTAAAAAGTGACGGGCTCAAGGACGAGCCCTGAGGCACTCCACAAGGGAGTGTGTATGTATCCGATCGGTGGGCATCCAACTCAACCATGAGTCTTCTGTCTTTTAGGAAGGAAGAAAGCAGAGCCAATGCTGTACCCCCGATCCCTATTCTCTCGAGCCGCTCATGCAAGAGAGAATGGTCAACCGTATCAAATGCGGCTGACAGATCGAGGAATATGAGCATGGCTGTGCCACCCCGATCCATCGCCACCCTGATCTCTTCTGTTGCCTTAATCAGTGCTGTCTCCGTACTATGTTCACGGCGAAAGCCAAACTGAGATGGATCCAGCAAATTGTTATCATTAATGAATTGTGTCAATTGAGAATTCATAATTTTATCTATTATTTTGGCTGGAAGAGGAAGCCTGGCAATGGGGCGATAATTATTTGGGTCAGTAGGCTCCAGTGAGGGTTTCTTAAGCAATGGGAGGATGGAGGTATCTTTCCAAATTGATGGAAAACAGCCAGTCTTAAACATGGAATTGAAAATATCTGTGAGAGCTGGGCTAACCACAAAGCCCCGATATCTTTAAGGATTTTCGGCGGGCAAGGATCAGAAGGGGATCCAGATTGAGAGTCTTGGATGTATCTGGCTACGGTCTCAACGGAGACGGGAGAAAAGGCAATCAAAGTATTTTTGTTATGCTCACTACAGGTGAAATCTATCGAGGGGAAAGGGGTGGAATTCTGAAAGTTATTGAAAATGTTCAACACTTTCATCTTGAAGGCTGCAGCAATATTATCGCATAGTTCTTGGTCACACTTAAATCGTGGGCCTTTTGCCGATGTAAGTATGTTAAGCACTCGAAAGAGTTCCTTAGAAGAGTTTTTTGCTTCCTTGATGTGTCTGGTATAAAAATCCTTTTTACTAGCTATTAGGTGATCTTTATAAAGCGATAGTGCAGTTTTGTAGATAGATTTCAGGTTACGGCAGTACTTGGCGCGCCAGCGTCTTTCTAATTGCCGGCAGAGCTGTTTTTCTAGCCGAAGCTCTTCAGAAAACCAAGGAGCTGAGGGGTTTTGTCTATTTCCTGAGATTTTCTTTAAAGGGGCAGAAGTGTTAAATGAGTAGTTGAGCCATTTAAGGTATTTTGGGGCTGAAACTTCAGGGGACCCTAGGAAAGAGGGACAGGACTCTTCTAACAGGGAGCGAAGGGATTGCTTATCCATGAGCTCCCACTTCCTTTTAGTGGTGGTGGCGGTCTTTGATACCTTGGACGGTCCCAGGGGGGTGAATGGAAAGACAAATTTAATCAATGCATGGTCTGACCACGTCAGGGCAAGCGTTTCCATTGGCGCAAGGTTGTTGACAGAGGAAAAGAAACCATCCAAGGTGTGGCCAGCCTCATGGGTGGGGGGTCTGAATTTTTTGAGTGAGACCTACTGCCTCCAGGATCTCTAGTAATGCTTCCGTCTCCCTGTTGGCTTTATCCTCGAGATAGAAATTAAAGTCTCCGAGGATGGTGAATTCATCATTTTGTAGACTGGATTCTAACAGGGTGTCAATGTTAGAGATAAAATGGCTCCTAAATCCGGGAGGTCGATATAAAAGGATACCCTTGAATGTTTGTTTAGTATTCAGTTCAATGATGAAAAGTAAAGACTCGTAAAAGGATGTAGAAGTCGGGAAAAACCTAACTGGGAAATGGTCCCTAAGTATAATGGCCACCCCTCCCCCGCGTTTGATAGGTCTGTCTACCCTAATTGCCTGGTAGCCTGTCGGGGCTGCAGTTGCGAAGTCAGGGTCAGATGCAACATCAGCCCATGTCTCGGTGTGGTGTGTGTGGTGTTTGCTTGACTCCTACTTAAGATGTAATATATTTGCTATCTTTCACAGCTAGGTAACACAGGGCATTTAGATATATAATGTTATGTAACTTGGGTCTCTCTGGTAGGAACATTTGCTTTGGTTTGTATTTAAGTTACCTATACTCATTACTTCATTTCCTTTTCCTTCCACAACAGAATTATGAAGGTTGGCTGCTCATTGCCCATATGAATGTTGCCCTTGTGTAGTGTTTGTCTTTGTCAAGCCTTTCCCCACATCCCTCTTCCCATCTATTCATGAAAAAACCCTAACCCCTTCCCCTGGGCTCTGTGATTTATTGAGATGTGGCTTAATTTACACCATCAATGGATCATACACTTGGTGGTGCAGATGTAATGAAAGCAAAACCACCTCAATACTTTTTACTCCTATTACTGAAATAATACTTCACACTGCCCCCAGTAACCAACCCATGCATAAAAGTGGTTGATATTTTACTTATAGAGGAACATCGCTCATCAATATCAGCATTCAGGCATTGTGTGTTGTGTTAAACCCTTAACCAACAATAACTATGCCCTCAGACTTTAAGTCCCCCTCCTAATGTATCACAATGCAAGATTAAGTGTCACTTTTGTTTCCTTGAAATACTACCTCACCAACCATTGCTCTGACTAATTTAGTTGTTATTCTCTATCAGGTACTCTTTGTTGTGTGCTAACTAGTCTGGTCTCTACTCTCCAGTGTTTGTAAAGCTAATAATACATACCACACTAACTCAGTTTTTATTATTTCCAAATTGTTGCCTGCAATGAAATGATCCTTATGATTAAAATCCTACAGTTGGAGGTCACCTAGGTGGGAGTGGAACCTGACTTCTGATTCCTGCACTGTTGTTAGTATGCTAGGCTGCTACTACTACAACTAGGACACCCTGCAGCCCTCGCCTTTACTCTTATTCGGTAAGAGAGCTAGAGTTTGTTGTTCTACTAAGTTTTTGTAGGAAAGGCATTGACAAACCCCACCTCCCCTTTAATGGTCAATATAGTTTGAGACTGCAGAGACTAGGAGAGTAGAAGGCCAAAAGTACCACATATGGAAGGCAGATACCTAATTGTTGTTACAAAGTATCAGCAAATTAAAAAAATTAATTTAATCAGAGCAATAAATAAATACATTTAAATATTTATTTTTCTACACAAACAAAAAACGCACCCCTTTCACCCTCCCCCAACAATAACTGGCCCACCCCTCTCCCCAAACAAATGAAACATCCCCTTTCCCAACCACTGTCCATGAAAAAGAAAGTCCAGAAACCCCAATCGTAAATCCCACATCTCTGCCGTCCCCACCCACAACAACAAAGCAGTCTCACCCACCAAAATAAAAGTTAAAAAAGGGGCAAGGGAAACTTAACACGGTGCAGGATCTCTTCTAGGTGCCTATCCATTGTTCTCTACCAGGCCTCCATGCGCGCCAGCCTTGCTAGAATGCGGCGTAGTAGGGTATGATCTCAGATTGTAAGGGTGGCAGCAGTGCGGGTGGCAGCTGCCTGCTGACAGTGGCGCCGATGTTGAGTTTGAGAAGCTGGAGCTGCTGGAGCTTCCTGCTCCTGGGCCACAAGCTACTGGTACTTGGCCTGTATTTCTTCCACCTTCTACTGTTGCAGCCGGGCTTCTACATCCTGGCGAGATGGACGATGTTGACCCAGAGTAGCTAAAGAATGCTTGGCCACTTTGCGCTGAAAACCTGTTTCAAATTATGTAGTGGGTGGCACAGTAACAGTATATTGATGGACCCTAAGGCCATTAGCTTTTTTGTGATAAGAGTTCTATCCACCATTACCCACTCTCATAAAACTAAAGGCACATGTCAAAAAACCTCTAACTGTTTGAAAGGAATTAAGGCAGAATCAATAAACACAGCAAAATACCAGTCTGATAAAACTGCCAAATCTTTTCCTTTTGAAGGATTTCAAAGTAACAGTATATTGATGGACCCTAGGGCCATTAGCTTTTTTGTGATAAGAGTTATATCCACCATTACCCACTCTCATAAAACTAAAGGCACATGTCAAAAACCTCTAACTGTTTGAAAGGAATTAAGGCAGAATCAATAAACACAGCAAAACACCAGTCTGATAAAACTGCTATATCTTTTCCTTTCGAAGGATTTCCTAGTTAAGTGCTTAGATGGTTTGGGGCTTCAAGAATTAGGCCCATTTGCTAATGAATAGTCTAGTCAGCTACAATAATGACTGATATGATCAGACAACTTGAATGTTCTTTTAGCATCTCTGGCTGACCTTTGCAATTTGCATATTTCTTTCATAGGGGATCAGTCCACTACAAACTGTCCAAAGTGATTTATCTCACTCTCTTCAATATTTGGGAAGCCTGTTGGATATTGGGTCAAGGTATTCAGATTTTATCTTAATAGCTGGTCATACAAGCTTTCAGCAGGTATTGCCAAACAAGAATCATTGTGTTGCTATGTGCATGTTAATATTGTTATCACCTCAGGCCAATTCAACCTTGAACTCCCTCAGCTATAACCTTTCGATGAAGTAGACAGTGAGAAAAGCGATTTACTGCAGGTCAGTCAGTGAAAGGATGAAGGACTGGGATATACCTTTGGCACAGTCATCACAGACTATACCATCCACAGAGCTAATCAAATTACATTATCAATTCAGAATTGAATTGTTGTTTTAGTAATCTTAATCTTCACCCTTGGGATCGATACCATTTAAGCTTTACATTCTCTCATCCACTCTTTTGCCATAGAAAACTAGTCATCATTATACAATTAATCCATTCATCCAAACATACCTCCGAACAAACCTTTCAACAACATCCATGTACCCGCCCATGCATCCTTGCTTTCACCCATTCCATTCATCCATTCTGCTTTGCCTTACCCCACCCAAGTATTCCTTAGTTTTTTCAACCATCCTTCAGCCAGCCATGCAGATTGATTCACATCATCCTCATCATCACCCACCTAGCATAATTTCTTTCACACATGTATCCTTTCACTTATATGTTCCATAAATCTTGTTACCCATACTTTCTCCTTCCATTCTGATTTGTCTTTCCCATCAAACGCCATTCTTAAAGTTTATGTATAATCATTTGTCTGTGTACTGAGTTGCAGGTAGAAAGTGCATACATAACTACTCAACTCCCACTGTATTTGCTAAAGCGGGATGTTGTACATGTGTCAGTCAATGCCCTCGCTGTGAGTATGATACTGTTTGTCAATAACTAAGCAATGTGACTTACCACTCACCGCCCCTGCTGCTGCCAGTTCTCCCCTATCCCAAACCGCCTCAGCTGCAGCTGCATCCCCTCCGCTGGCGCTTCCGTTGTTGGCACTGGTGGTCTGTGCAGTTAGAAAAACTTTGCACATTTATAATTTGAGATGCCAGATACTCCTCCCCTGTTTTTGTTAAGCAAACCACAGAACAAAACATCACTACAATTTGGTTACAGTTTTGTAATCTTCTATCAACATGCAAAACACCACATTGGTCATTTTGTTGTTTGGCAATCATTAAAAAGCCAGGTAGTCAAGCCAAACCAAAACTTTTCGCAATTATGGAGGGACAGATGCAGGGCTATAATGAATCTGAGTTTTTGATGCACAATGATTCAATGATTGGTCAATGAAGGACATATTTTCTTAATTGGCAAATGTAATGGGGTCATCCTCTCCATCATATTTCCATGTACCAGCCATGCTGCACGGTCATTACCTGCTGGTATATGATTACCAAGGCAAGAATACATGCAAAACACTGGGGGGTCCACCATGACCATGGCCATACTCTCATTTTACAATACCGTTTGAAGATGAGCAAAAAGATTCAGAAATGTTTTCCATTTCAACTCGTGAAGTCACACTTCCATAAATAAAAATAATAAGTCTAACAATTGTGCTGTATGTGTATTAATTCAACCTAGTTTTAAGTTACAATACACGTGAATACATATGGGGTATTAACATGTGTGCTCATAATCGTGCATTATGTTGCATTTCCTTGTTTGTGAAAATAATAAATTAATCATGTCTATTGTCATGTCAAAAATTAACTGCAGCTGTTTTAGAATAAATGGCATGTGCTTATTTTGCTTCCCTGTCTATGTGGTGTCACTCTATTCTCTATAGGTGCATAAAGAACCCTGCTGGAATAAAAGAAGAATGGTAGATATAAAATGCTGCTTTATTTGTACGCTATCAGCTAGGTAATTTAGACTAATGGGTTAATCATTAGAAATGGAGGGTGGCAACAGAACGAACTCTATTACTTGCATTAATTATTCTTTTGTGTTTGTTTATATGATAGTTAATGGAAAAGGCTTTGGGCCTAGTGAAATTTCATGTTTGCAAAAATCTGCTTGGAGCCAGAGTGAGTCCATGGTCGCAGCGTTTTCCTCCTGTCCTGATGCAAATTTGTCGTGCTGAGCTGACAGTCTCTTGGTTGAACAAGGCCAGGAACCGGCAAAAAGGTCTGAACAATTACGTATCCGAGGAAGCCAAAAACTTTCCTTGTAGCAATTGTTGCGAACTGGAGGAAGCTGCGTTGTTCGAAAACTAGAGACAATGATCTCTAAGAACGTGACGGAACTGTGATTCTAAAATGTGGTGACACGTCGCCTGTCACTTTTGGACCAATGGGACTCCGATTTCAGCAGAGAAAAATACATTTTCTTAGATTAGCTTAGCGTAGAAAGGTATAAAAACTCTTGCCCCGTGGAAGAGTTATGCTTCTCCTTGCGGACCTTTCGATGAGGGCGTTGTGCTATTGGACTTTCCTTGGAGCACGTAAGGGCCTTCAAAGACGTTTATTCTTTATTTCTTTAAATCTTTATTATAGCTTAGCATTAGTTAGGGACTTAGGTTTTGAAAATGCCAAACTGATAATTTCTATTTGCAATAATATTTTGATTTCATAATAAAACTGCCATTACCATTTGCAATGATTCAAATAAAAACGCTTTAATAAAATCTGTAATACATTTTCCAAATGAGTAGCTAATAAAAATCTTACTTTGGAAAACAAGCTGGTCTTGTTATTTCATGTGTTTAGGTTACCATCAGCTAGATTTATTGCCACAGTGGCTTAATTAATTAGTAGGTTTGTAAAGTGTAATGAATTCATTTACCGCGGTTGTATATAAATGTATATAATTTGTGAATAGGTTAATTAGGTCACATGATTCAGTTGGTAAAAATATGTCATAGTAGATTTATGGGCCTTGTGATTAATTACTGATTGATGGTGTATATTGTGGAGTTGGGTAGCGTAGCTTATGACATATTTCCTATAGCCCGCTGGATCAATTTCCAGGTAGCAGAGGATGGTTGCTATGGTAACCGACATGCTACATGGTAGTTGCATAGGATCGATGTTTAACATACGTTGAGTTCGTTCACTTTTGTCACGTGTAGTCGAAAGGTTTTTTCATGCAGTGTGAAAAATCCTAGTTGTACCGGTACAGAATAGTGTGGCGAGAGTAAAGTCACACAGTGCATTTGATCTGTTTCAGAGTTGTGGTATCGTCGTGTATCACAAGTGTTGTCGTCGTGCAGCACGTGTTAGGGATATAGGTGTGTTAGATGGAGTATATGCATAGTGAGGATTGTCTATGAAATCGATGCTTTGAGTATAGGGACAATGTGCCCGTTCTAAAACTCTCTGTGGGAAAAGTAATAGATTTTATTCGAGCTTGAGTGAAGGGTAAGATAACGTCATTTATTTTACTGACAATTCATGTTATCTATGGTGGGTTAGAGTCCTGCCAGGATTTCATGTGTGTATGGTTAGGGATACTTTCCGCTTGAAAGTGCGTAAATGGTTTTGTAATTTCGTTCGAGTCAAACTTTGAATTGCTACTTTATGTGCATTCAGAGAGAAGCGCGTTCGTTATTACGTGTGTGAAGGGTAGAGTAAAAGTTTACTTTATCGGCAAATGAATATTCTGTGAGAATAGCGTTGTCTATTCCACGCATAGAATTTCTCGTGTGTCTGTAAAAACTATCACCTTATTTAGAGAAACAGACAAATGATTTGTTCTTATTGTTGTTGATTAATCGAATTTCATTGAGAAAAGCGTCTTTAAAATGGCGCTGTGAAAAGTTTTTGTGAAGGAGGGGTGAGCGCTGAGAGTGAGACGCGAGAACCCGCAGCGGCTGTGTACGTCACACGGTCCGCGCAGGGATTGGGTACTATACGTCACAAGCTGTACTCTGATTGGCTCACGTGACTTTGTTGAGCTGAACGCTGATTGGCTTTTGTGGGAAGCTCTGTTTTTACTGGTCGAGCAGGGTGGTGACGTAGCTCGAACCTGATTGGCTTGTTGGTGTGTTTCGCGCACGGATTGGCTGGTGTTACGGAACAACCAGGAAACATTTACGATCATTTCTGATTAAACGGATTTGATTTAAAAATGACTTATTATTATAAACATGTTGAGAAAAAGATTTCGATACATCAAAAATTTAAAAATGTTATTTCACCGGATAAGAAAATACAAACGCGAGGTGGTAAATTACTTCATAAGTACAAGACACCTGCAGCGTATATGGAAGGTGAATATGGTTACCATACTGTTCTGTGGTTTGATGTGTGGAAGCATTATACAAAGGACGACAGCGTTTTGGCTTGGCCAGATGATGGTTCATTTAATGTAAAGGTTTTAAGAAATTTAAGAGAAAAAATGTTAGCTCTTGTACCGAAGCCCAGACCAACACAATTTGAAGCTTTAGTTGAATGGGAGGATGAGATGTTTCAGCTTCAGAAAGAAGCAGGTGGTATAAAAAGACCTCCAAAAACACCGAGTTACCGACGGGAAACGCATGAAGATAGAATGCGTATGTGGAGACAGGGAGATATGTGCGATGGTCTCTATTTAAATAGGGAAATGGTTTTAGGGTCTCCAGGTGAGAAGAGAACTGAAAAGAAAAATAACGCAGTTATAGAAATTGATTCAGAAGACGCAGTCTTAGAAGAAATTTATACGACAAATAATAAGAATGCCCCTTTGAGACAGCCTCGTTCATGGTCCACTCCAACGGATTTTGCGAATTGGCAATCCGCGAAATTGCGTATTTACGGATTCGCAATCCGCAAAATCCGCGAACTCTCGCGAATTTTGCGGATTCCTTTTTGTTGTGTGTTCGCAAGTGTTTCTGCCATTTCGCAAGGGTTTTTTACCAGTTCGCAAACGCGAACTTACTTGTCGGGTAGCAACGGTCGCGACCATGTTGTTTCTATGTCTGGTTCATCACAGCACCCTCTGTTTCACCACTGCCACCCTCTGTTTCACCACTGCCACCCTCTGGCTCACCCATGCCACCCTCTAGTTCATCACTGTGTTTATGGGGGGAAAAGCACACCTGCCCTGCCTCAACTGACATGAATGAATTAGGGGCTGATTAATTTGTCACTGAATTTGAACTTCCAGGCTGGCACCTGCTTCCTTATCTGTAATTGCTTTCTGTTGAGGGTCAGAGCAGGGTCATAGAATAGTTGCAAGTAGGCAACTGAACTCTGAAGGGGCCCCTCAGGAAGCACTACAGGGAATGGTTACTAATGATAAGATTGCACTTTTGCACCTGCTGAGTGCTTTCAGTTTTGTCTGTAATTGCTTTCTGTTGCAGTGTAATTTTTTTAACAGGACCTTTGTTGTATACTTGTAGCTATTCTCTGAGCCTGCTGTGAGGGTCAGAGCAGGGTCATAGAATAGTTGAAAGTAGGCAACTGAACTCTGAAGGGGCCCCTCAGGAAGCACTACAGGGAATGGTTACTAATGATAAGATTGAACTTTTGCACCTGCTGAGTGCTTTCAGTTTTGTAAAATTCCAAATATCCAGCAGCATCCACAAAAAGTAATCCTTCCAGGTCAAGATCCAAATCAAAGTGACCAGCACATGAAGAAAGCACTGGGAGGAGCCTGCTGGACAGGATCAGGAAGTTGGGGACCGTGGGGCAGTTCCTTCCTCCCACACCCCCCCCCCCAAAATGGACTCCTTGCAAAAGAAAAGTGCAGGCAAATGTCAACCTGAGAAGTTATTCTGATAAAAATCATAATGTTAAAGGTTTATACTGCCTGCTGGTGGATTTCTTATGCGAAATTGCAAATTTTGCAATCTCGCAATTGCGAGCTTGTCGCTGCCCGCCGCATCTACGTGTTCGCAAGTGTTTACTCCCGCGAAATTGTATAGTATTCTAGTTGGCAAGTGCGACCAAGCAAAAAATCCGCTTCGCACGGATTTACGGATTATCGGCAAGTTCGCGAGAGTTCGCGGATTGCGAATTTGCCGAAAATCCGCAAAATCCGCTGGCGGAACGGATTTTACGCCCATGCTTACTCCTAGTGCACCTCCAATAAATGATTTCCCAAAATTGTACCCAAATAATTCAGAATCTTTTGGAACTCCAGAACAGTTTGAAACAAGAACGAATTCTAGTGCTTTTGTTGAAAATAGAAGTTTTCCAATGGAAAGGGAAGCCCCTAGAAACTTAATGAGAACTGACAGAAATGAGGAAGTTGCAAATACTTCGGAATACTTGCGATCAAAAGAAGAATTAATTCGGCAGATAACTAAAAGCATGGAAGCAGTGACAGTTCCAGTAACGATTGGTCCTGTTCAGCCTGTTTTCGATCAAAAAGAAATCAAACAGCCAAGTTTAACAATTCCATTAAATGCAGAAATTCAAAAAGTAGCTGAAAAGTTTTATTCAGATTTATCTGAAATACATCGTGAAAAATCAAAAATGCCTGACTTGACTTATAATCAAGGTTCTTTTAACCAGACACCAATGGGTGCAGAGTCAGATGCTGATTCTCTTGAGAAAATTGAGTCAAATCCTAAACTGGATGTTGCAAAATTAAAAGCAGATTTGGAAGAATTAATAATTGGCACAATCGGTCCTGATAGTTTAAAATTTTATCGAGATGATGAGCTCCTGTTCATCAGTAAAAGCATTCAATGGAAAACAAAGAATAAATACGATCAATTGGAAGAACTGGCAGCAGAATTAGAAATTGATTTGAGCAAACAGAAAAACCTGGGAAAGCACTACAGATTAGACTTTACAGAGAAGGACATTGGGAACTTTAATACAGGAGGGAGAATTACACGCATAAAAGAATTGATTGTTTACATCAAGAAATTGGGTGACTTGAGTAAATGGAGAGTGAAATGGACCAAAAAGAAGGAAGATGAAAGGTTGGATAGGTTGGATAATCTGTCTAAACAGTTTCCGATGAGAGCAATTGCAGGTGGAGGGTATGTACATGTTCCCTGGACAAGACAGGACATTCTGCTCTTTACTAATGATTTTCCTCGGCTGAGAGAAAAGCCCGTGGAATGGTACCGACAGGTAGACAGGTTTATTAAAGTTTCAAAAGTTCTGTGGATTGATTTGGATGGATTTTTCGACATTGTCGTCCCATCAGATCTTCGGACAGAATGCAAAATTGCTGTGAGTTGGCCAAAAGCTGAACCAGATCGAATTAAAGAAACAGGTGCTCCAGCACCGGAGGTCATGGAATTTTTTGAAAAAGTGATTTACTGGTTAAAACAAAAAATTGCACCAAAGGAAGTTGATTGGGTTAAAATAGACAGAACAAATCAGGAACCAAAAGAATCAGTTCATTCATTTTATGAAAGGTTATTACTGGTTTTTAAACAATACAGTGGCTATGAAAAATTAGATGAAAAGGACATGAGCCACTTTATTTACAGATTTGTCTATGGTCTCAGACCAGAAATTGGAGAAATGATCAGGAATAATATTGTCGGATGGCAATCAAACTCAGTTGATGATATTTTGAGGAAAGCAAAATACTGCAGGGATGAACTGGAGGCCAAGCAGAAAAAGCTAAAAGAAAAGGCAATGTGGGCACAGGTGAAGGTGGCTGAGCAACAGATTGCAAGCCTTGACAATAAAAATGGAAACTTCACACAGAACCAGAATCAGGGTCAGGGAAAGTTTAAAAATAATTTTAATAATTTTAACAAGCCAAAGTTTAATGCAAAAATTGAAGAGTTAAAACAAAAGTTACCTTGTTTTAATTGCGGCGAGATAGGCCATTGGAAGAACGAGTGTAAAAATCCACCCCGAAATTTTAAAAATACATCATGAAACCCACAGATGCAGAATGACGTTGATCTGCAACAACAGCTGCAGCTACAGCGACAGCTAAATGATATGAGTCTTCAGCGACAGCTACAACAGCAGTTGACACAACAGCGGCAGAATCAGATTCCACTGGCTTCTTTTCCTAGTTGTGGGGGAGGTCAAAAATACAATCCAGATATTGGATTCAGCGGAGGTGAACAGGTAATAAGAGCTCAAAGGCAAAATTTGCAAAATGCAACAGGACAATTTTTGTTAACAGGAAACCAAGGAAGCGATTCTGATGACTGCTTCTGACGGTGCCCGAGAGAGGGGGAAGAGTGTGTGATTGGAGCCACTCTTGAGGTTGACCAGTCTGGTCCATTTGTAAATGGAAAAGTGAATGATGTAGAAATCACTTTTCTTGTGGACACTGGTGCTACCCGTTCTACTGTTAGATCAGTGGAAATTGAAAACCTACCTCTCTCTGGGGATACTGTCCAAGTAGTCGGAGTAACTAATCAGCAGATGAGAACAGGCCTTACTGAACCTGTGAATGTAGAGATCGGTGGTTTTAAAGACAAGCAGAGATTTGTAGTTTGTAACAGCAGTCCTGTTAATTTGCTAGGGAGAGATATATTGTGCAAAATGAATTGCAGAATATATTGCTCACCTGATGGAATTGAATTACAAACCATGGAGGAAGATGGGTTATACAGAATGACTATGCTAATGGTAGAGGAAGAAGAAAGGAGATTGTTTCCTTCTTTTGACAAAGAAAATTTACCAGAGGAACTGAAAAAGACAGTCAAAAATGAAATTCGGGATTTGACTGGAAACGAAATGGGTCCGATGAAACATGTCGATCCAGCCAAAATCACAGTGAAGCAGGGAATAGAATTTCCAAACATTCCTCAGTATAAGATGAAGGCAGAAACGATTGAGGGTGTCATTCCTGTAATTGAAAAATTTATTAAGCAAGGTGTTTTAAAAGAAATTATGAGCAGTCCTTGTAACTCACCGATTATGGGGATTAAAAAGCCAAACGGAACATATAGGATTGTTCAGGATTTGAGAAAGATTAACCAAATTGTTATTCCTTGTTGCCCAGTTGTTCCAAACCCAGCTGTAATTCTTTACCAAATTCCGCATGATGCAGAATGGTATACTTTCATTGATCTTTGCAATGCGTTCTTTACTGTTCCATTGCATCCAGAGAGCCAGCAAATCTTTGCTTTCCGGTTCCAGAGTAGGACCCTCGCATGGTGCAGAATCCCTCAAGGGTATACAGAGAGTCCTTCTATCTTTAATGAACTGTTAAAAAGATCTTTGGAAGATTTGAATTTACCAGGCAGATCGACATTAGTCCAGTACATTGACGATCTGTTGGTTGCAGCAAAAACCAGAGAAAACTGTGTAACAGATACAATAACTCTTTTGAATCATCTGGCAGATGAGGGACATAAAGTGTCTCCTGCAAAGTTGCAGTTTTGTAAACAAGAAGTGAAATACCTTGGTCATAGAATTGCAAAAGGAATGAGACAGGTGACAATTGAGAGGATTTAAATGATTCAGGGAATGCAACCTCCAAGAACACAGAGACAAGTCAGATTGTTTCTGGGAATGGTTGGTTACTGTCGTCAATGGATCAGTGGATTTTCAGTAATTGCGAAACCACTGCAGAGACTGACAAAATCAGATGTAAAGGATCCAATTGTGCTTACTGACATTGAGTTGGAGGCTTTTGAGAAACTAAAAAGAAGTCTATGTGAAGCTCCAACTCTTGGCATGCCAGATTACGAAAAGGGATTTGAGCTGTATTGCAGTGAAAGGGAAGGATGTGCCTTGTCTGTGTTAATTCAGAGACATGGAAACATGAGAAAACCTATTGCCTACTTCTCAGCAGTTCTTGAT
Organism: Lissotriton helveticus; assembly: GCF_964261635.1. Taxonomy (NCBI): domain Eukaryota; kingdom Metazoa; phylum Chordata; class Amphibia; order Caudata; family Salamandridae; genus Lissotriton; species Lissotriton helveticus. Next base: position 1,061,432,613 of record NC_136070.1, on the reverse strand, counting down.
CCAGTTGCAAAAGCCTTACCAGGTTGCTTAAAAGCAGTTGCAGCAACAAGTGTTAGCCTTGAGCAGAGTGAAGGAATCATAATGGGATTTCCTGTAAAAGTCTATGTTCCCCACTCAGTTGAAATTCTCCTTACAAGGAGTAAAACGCAGCACCTGACAAGCAACAGGTTGACAAAGTATGAAAAAATTATTCTGGGATCAGATAAAGGGGCCGATTCCGATCCGGTAAAAAGCGCTCCGAATTGCTGTTCGGAGCGTTTTTCCCCGTACGAATCGCACCTGTAGGTGTCCCCGTACGATTCAGCAAGTACGATCACAAATTAAAGCGTCACTCCGTACGACTCGTAAAAAAGACAGTACAAATCGAAAATCCATACGAATTGCAGTCGGCTGACGCACCACGCAGCGTCCGTACGTAAATAGACCGCGCCTTCTGAACCAGGAAGTACGATCCGTGTTGAACACACTCCGTACGGCTCTTTTGCTACGAGAGCTCTAAACTACCGTAAACCCACACTCCGGCAAAACCGGCACCCGGTACACGACAAGCAGGACATGAACGCCATCGTCCGTCTCATCCCTATCCTGTACGCCCACCACCTCGTACTTAGAAACCGACGACGGCGCAGAAGGTGAGTAAAACAAACTCCAACATACCTGTACGTGTTGCCACACGGGCACATCTCCATTGCACGACTGTCATGTCTGGGTACGTTGCACCACACACTCCCGCACTTCACCAGTGTAATACGGAGACGTACCGCACCTACGTCATCGACCTCGGGGTACGGTACGTCACCGCACTCCACCAGTGTAATACGTGCCGCATGTACGTCATCCAGCTCGGGGTACGGTACGTCACCGCACAACACCAGTGTAATACGGAGACGTACCGCACCTACGTCATCGACCTCGGGGTAAGGTACGTCACCGCACAACACCAGTGTAATACGGAGACGTACCGCACCTACGTCATCGACTTCGGGGTGCGGTACGTCACCGCACAACACCAGTGTAATACGGAGAAGTACCACACCCTCGTCATCGACTTCGGGGTACGGTACGTCACCGCACTCCACCAGTGTAATACGTGCCGCATGTACGTCATCCAGCTCGGGGTACGGTACGTCACCGCACAACACCAGTGTAATACGGAGACGTACCGCACCTACGTCATCGACTTCGGGGTATGGTACGTCACCGCACTCCACCAGTGTAATACGTGCCGCATGTACGTCATCGACCTCGGGGTACAGTACGTCACCGCACAACACCAGTGTTATACGGAGACGTACCGCACCTACGTCATCGACTTTGGGGTACGGTACGTCACCGCACTCCACCAGTGTAATACGTGCCGCATGTACGTCATCCAGCTCGAGGTACGGTACGTCACCGCACAACACCAGTGTAATACGGAGACGTACCGCACCTACGTCATCGACTTCGGGGTACGGTACGTCACCGCACTCCACCAGTGTAATACGGAGACGTACCGCACCTACGTCATCGACCACGGGGTACGGAACGTAACCGCACATCACTAGTGTAATACGGTGACAGGCCGCACCTACGTCATCGACCACGGGGTACGGAACGTCACCGCACATCAGTAGAGCAATACGGTGACTTGGCGAACCTACGTCATCGACCACGGGGTACGGAACGCCACCGCACATCACTAGTGTAATACGGTGACATGGCGAACCTACGTCATCGACCACGGGGTATGGTAAGTCACCGCACATCACCAGTGCAATAGACGTATGGGACATACGACTGCTAGATCAATGTTTGTCTAACTGGTGTATAGTAAACACATCCACTACTTACCACCACTGCCCAGCATCAGAGTGCCCACCACTGCCCAGCATCAGAGTGCCCACCACTTCCCAGCATCAGAGTGCCCACCACTGCCCAGCATCAGAGTGCCCACCACTTCCCAGCATCAGAGTGCCCACCACTGCCCAGCATCAGAGTGCCCACCACTGCCCAGCATCAGAGTGCCCACCACTTCCCACCACTGCCCAGCATCAGAGTGCCCACCACTTCCCACCACTGCCCAGCATCAGAGTGCCCACCACTTCCCAGCATCAGAGTGCCCACCACTGCCCAGCATCAGAGTGCCCACCACTGTCCAGCATCAGAGTGCCCACCACTGCCCAGCATCAGAGTGCCCACCACTGCCCAGCATCAGAGTGCCCACCACTGCCCAGCATCAGAGTGCCCACCACTTCCCACCACTGCCCAGCATCAGAGTGCCCACCACTTCCCAGCATCAGAGTGCCCACCACTTCCCAGCATCAGAGTGCCCACCACTGCCCAGCATCAGAGTGCCCACCACTTCCCAGCATCAGAGTGCCCACCACTGCCCAGCATCAGAGTGCCCACCACTTCCCACCACTGCCCAGCATCAGAGTGCCCACCACTGCCCAGCATCAGAGTGCCCACCACTGCCCAGCATCAGAGTGCCCACCACTGCCCAGCATCAGAGTGCCCACCACTTCCCACCACTGCCCAGCATCAGAGTGCCCACCACTGCCCAGCATCAGAGTGCCCACCACTTCCCAGCATCAGAGTTCCCACCACTGCCCAGCATCAGAGTGCCCACCACTTCCCACCACTGCCCAGCATCAGAGTGCCCACCACTTCCCAGCATCAGAGTGCCCACCACTTCCCAGCATCAGAGTGCCCACCACTGCCCAGCATCAGAGTGCCCACCACTGCCCAGCATCAGAGTGCCCACCACTTCCCACCACTGCCCAGCATCAGAGTGCCCACCACTTCCCACCACTGCCCAGCATCAGAGTGCCCACCACTGCCCAGCATCAGAGTGCCCACCACTGCCCAGCATCAGAGTGCCCACCACTTCCCACCACTGCCCAGCATCAGAGTGCCCACCACTTCCCACCACTGCCCAGCATCAGAGTGCCCACCACTTCCCAGCATCAGAGTGCCCACCACTGCCCAGCATCAGAGTGCCCACCACTGCCCAGCATCAGAGTGCCCACCACTGCCCAGCATCAGAGTGCCCACCACTGCCCAGCATCAGAGTGCCCACCACTTCCCACCACTGCCCAGCATCAGAGTGCCCACCACTTCCCAGCATCAGAGTGCCCACCACTTCCCAGCATCAGAGTGCCCACCACTGCCCAGCATCAGAGTGCCCACCACTGCCCAGCATCAGAGTGCCCACCACTGCCCAGCATCAGAGTGCCCACCACTTCCCACCACTGCCCAGCATCAGAGTGCCCACCACTGCCCAGCATCAGAGTGCCCACCACTGCCCAGCATCAGAGTGCCCACCACTGCCCAGCATCAGAGTGCCCACCACTTCCCACCACTGCCCAGCATCAGAGTGCCCACCACTGCCCAGCATCAGAGTGCCCACCACTTCCCAGCATCAGAGTGCCCACCACTGCCCAGCATCAGAGTGCCCACCACTTCCCACCACTGCCCAGCATCAGAGTGCCCACCACTTCCCAGCATCAGAGTGCCCACCACTTCCCAGCATCAGAGTGCCCACCACTGCCCAGCATCAGAGTGCCCACCACTGCCCAGCATCAGAGTGCCCACCACTTCCCACCACTGCCCAGCATCAGAGTGCCCACCACTTCCCACCACTGCCCAGCATCAGAGTGCCCACCACTGCCCAGCATCAGAGTGCCCACCACTGCCCAGCATCAGAGTGCCCACCACTTCCCACCACTGCCCAGCATCAGAGTGCCCACCACTTCCCAGCATCAGAGTGCCCACCACTGCCCAGCATCAGAGTGCCCACCACTGCCCAGCATCAGAGTGCCCACCACTTCCCACCACTGCCCAGCATCAGAGTGCCCACCACTTCCCAGCATCAGAGTGCCCACCACTGCCCAGCATCAGAGTGCCCACCACTGCCCAGCATCAGAGTGCCCACCACTGCCCAGCATCAGAGTACCCACCCCTTCCCAGCATCAGAGTGCCCACCACTGCCCAGCTCGTACATCAAAAACATACCATTGTCAACCTCATTACCCTCAGGAGATAGACACATTTTAGCAGACCTAAATGTGAACATCACACCAGCTCCCAGGCACCCAGCAGTCACAGACATCATCACACAAACTACAAATCTGAAAAGGAAAAAATTAGCTTTATTCAGCGGAATCACAAAAGCAAAGCAAATGAGAGTCCTCGCTCATTAAAGGCCAATGGCCAGTCCAATAGAGTCTCTGCAACAGTTTGTGCCTCCATGGGTGTCATCTCACCCAAACCTGCCTGCACATGGCGTTTAATCATCTGTGCTGACTATGGGTGCACCATCTGTGGAATCCTCCGGCACCGCATGGACAGGAGAGGGAAGGACAGGTGGAGTGGGTGCAGGTGTAGTGGATTCATCCACACTGGTTGGGGCATCGCCGAAAGTAGATTCAAAAACCTGGCTGCACACCTCAGCCAGGGCGGAAAAACTACCACCTGAACCCGGGGACACATTGGGGGTGGAGGTACAGGGCTGTGAGTCTTTCCTACTGGGTGTGTGGATGCGTGTGTGAGGTGTCTCCCCTCTCCCTGTGGGTGTGCCTACTTGCCCTTGAGACTGTGTGCGTGGAGCTTTGAGCTTCATATGCTGTGTGTGTGCGCTGGGTGTGTCTGACCTGTGGCGTGTGCGTGTATGCTGTGTAGGTATGTGAGAGGCAGAGGTGGATGGCTCTGAAGGAGGGGGGGGACAGATGCTGCTGGGTGTAGAGAGGTGCCGTCAGTGTTGATTCAATGGCAGCCACACTCCGACGCAGATCAGACATGGCTGATGACATGCCCTCCATGAACAACACCACCTGTGTCATCAGTTGTGTATGTCCATGGAGGACAGACAGCATGGATGTCTGACCTACTGCAATCTGCCGGAGTAGGTCCACAGTCTCAGCACTGAGGGCAGCAGGGGACACAGGGGCAGGGGCTGCGGTGCCGGGAACAAAGGAGACACGGGGGCTAGCACGGACCCTAGGCACACCAAGGACTGGGAGGTTGGAGATGGGACTGGAGGAGGGGAGGGCAGCCAAAGATGAATGAGTGACCATTGCTGCATATTCCACCCCCTCCTGAGAGTCTGACTCGGAGTTGTCGGCATGGTAAGATGTGTCAGTCACATGTCGTCCGGCCTGCAGACTCTCCTCACACTCTGTGCCACTGCCTCCCTCTGATACCTCAAAGCAGGTGGCACTGTCGGTGTGTCCCTCTGCCTGATCCGTGCCTGTGTCTCCTCCAGATTCAGATGATGATGCTGTGAGCAAGGAGAAGAATAAAAACATATCAGTCACCTGTACACATCAGACATATCAGCTGCAAATCATTTGGCCTCATTCCTCAACATGGCATGCATCATGAGTCACATGACACAGAACTCTGCATAATGACAAGTCTACTTGTGGACAAATGTCAGAGACACAATGCTCAATGTAAGGTAGGAGACAAGGTATAGGCAAGGAAAATACTTGTATGAGAGACACAATCATGATCCACTGCCTGACAACAGGATAGCTGATGATGCATAACAGTTCATTAGCCAACCCTGCCACCCAAATCAAGACCTGGTCATGTTTGATTCGCTTTGACTCTGTGCCACATTAGAAAAGTCCTGGGTGAACTGCCATGTGATGCCATCCTGGGACCTGAAATAAGTGTTCCATCGCCTCACACTGCCATCACAGCTTTGTACATCCAAAGTCACATTGTGTGGCAGACCATCAATACTATGTACAAAGAACATGCAACAGATGTTGAGAATATTCACACACGCACTGCCCAGTGTGAGTATGCAGAAGCCCAAAATATAGCACATGTACATTGTGCACCTGTAGCTAACACAAGATAATTAGAAAGTGTACCATGGACAAAGGCCACTGAGGCTGACTTGTGCATTAAACACTTGTTGAGACTCAAGAACAGTGCCACAATATGAAGAAGGGCAGACATAGTGCACATGTGGTGCTACATTTAAGGTACCAACAGGTGTCACATACCCCCCTACAACATGATGATGTGCAAAGGAAGATGCAATCTGAGACACTGCACCATAGGAGTACATGTCAAAAACAAGCATTAGCCAAAGCAAACCTCTAATGTGGAGTAGGGCAAGGCATGTAAAGAAGCAGCTGCTGACAGAGGGACAATCAAATGCCAATGCATGAACTGCCTGTCTGACCACACCACTCAAACTATGGGAGTGTGACCATGCCTTGGAGCTCTTCAGGTACCATTTCACACACACATGACTACAAACAGACATGTACCTACCCCCTTCGTGCTGCTGTCCCTCCTGCAACTGCCTATGGAGGTCTGGGAACACCACTTCCAGGACCCGGAGCATGTTGGGGGTGAGGTGGCGGCTGCCGCCATGCCGGCGTGGAGCTTCCAGCTTCAGCTGGACTCGGGCGATTCGGCGGCTCCAGCACCGGATGTACTTCCACCTCTTCTTTATGTTTCGAAGCCTCCTGCGAGCCCCCCCCTCTCTCCGGACAGCCCTGGCGATGTCCACCCAGATTTCACCCTTCTCATAGGTAGATACCTGTCACAAATGTAAAGTTACAGAACATCAGTATACCTGGTCCATGTTCCCAAGACACCCATATGTGCACAAAATACATGAGGACAACAGGGCATCGTATGCCACACACATTTGCATCATTGTCCAGGAGTATGTGGCCTGTGTGCAAACACAACTGCTTGGCATGACATTGAAATTCTACAGATGACATGAGGGCTGCAAAACACTCTTTGAGCATGGCACTCACTGAACAATATATGCAAAACTGGGTGCAATGCAGCACGTGACATGCTGTCACACACCACACTACAACAAATAACTCTCTTGTAACAACACTGTGCACCCTGGCACTCACTCACAACAACATTGCATCTATCCACTATTACTACACAGTGGCTATGATGTCACACACACAACAGGTGCACACTCCAAGGTATTGCACACATCACTCACCTGATCCTCTGGTCTCCCATACAGCTTGCTGAAGTTTGGCAGGAGGGCATCCAGCAGGGCCTTGTTCTCACCATCAGTGAATGCAGGTGCCCTCTCCATGTTCAGCTAATCAGGGTCCAGAGGATTCAGAGACAGCAGCTGTGGTTACCACACCAATGTTGTGCAGGCAAGTGCCCTCCCACGGCCACATGCTGCCTTATATCTGTGCTGCAGAGGGTCTGTGAGTCCAAGGAGTAGTGTGTGATAGGCCACCATAATTTGCATCCTATGTTCCATCCAATCACATCACACCTAAGCCCATGACACACATATGCATGGTTTGAAAATAGAGCCAGAGCTGAACAACAACTTTCGCAACATTGTATACTTTTTCCTAACTGATTCTTCCAGGACACCTGTAGGAGTTTTAAAAAACTCCGTATCCATGACAACCTGGTTGCATTTTGAACAGTACACTGTTCCCCTAGTTGTTCCCTATGCATTTTTTTAAATTCACACCCAAGTACGGTGACATTGCCATTGAATGGTGTAACGATACGTACACACGCACGTACCATTGGGGTACGCTTAGCTCGCGTAGAGCCGAAATGCGATAGGGAAACGAGGCCGACACACGCACGTACCATTGGGGTACGCTTAGGTCGCGTAGAGCCGAAATGCGATAGGGAAACGAGGCCGACACATGCACGTACCATTGGGGTACGCTTAGGTCGCGTAGAGCCGAAATGCGATAGGGAAACGAGGCTGACACATGCACGTACCATTGGGGTACGCTTAGCTCACGTAGAGCCGAAATGCGATAGGGAAACGATGCGTACACACGCACGTACCATTGGGGTACGCTTAGCTCGCGTAGAGCCGAAATGCGATAGGGAAACGATGCGTACACACGCACGTACCATTGGGGTATGCTTAGCTCGCGTAGAGCCGAAATGCGATAGGGAAACAATGCGTACACACGCACGTACCATTGGGGTACGCTTAGCTCGCGTAGAGCCGAAATGCGATAGGGAAACGATGCGTACACACGCACGTACCATTGGGGTACGCTTAGCTCGCATAGAGCCGAAATGCGATAGGGAAACGATGCGTACACACGCACGTACCATTGGGGTACGCTTAGCTCGCGTAGAGCCGAAATGCGATAGGGAAACGATGTGTACACACGCACGTACCATTGGGGTACGCTTAGCTCGCGTAGAGCCGAAATGCGATAGGGAAACGATGCGTACACACGCACGTACCATTGGGGTACATTGCGTCAGACATGGTCAAGTGAACGATTGTGTAGGCTGCGTCCCTGTCCTCCTTCATGTCACCATTGGGAGAGTTACACCAGGAAATCACACAGCAGGGATGTAGTCTACACTCATGTCAACGATGTGGATGCATACATCAGCATGGCACACATACATCAGGATGTGCCAGGTGTGGCAGACATTGAAGAAGCACAGGGATTCTGACCCTGTGCCTCAGTTGATGTGTGAATAGCGTGCACAACATGTCATCAATCATGATGCACATGTGCATTACATGCATTCAACATTTTCCACCAGATTAACGTCAGCAACATGTAGCGGGGCACATGAACACTCGAATGGCCCACAATTCAGTACAGGGAACTGGCACATGATGACAGGAACATGCCCACTGTCACAGAGGTGTCATAGCCGCACAGCATGACCCTGTGTGGCCACGTCATGTGTGTGCCATGTGCGACATTGTGCATGCTGTTAGCATATGCGACGAACAGGTCAGTAACATATTACTCACCTCAGAATATCCCCACATGTCATCCTGGACATGGCAATTTCCGTAATACCGTACAATTGTGTGTTGGTGTGTAAATACTCTGGCTCTGCAAGTGTCCTTGGCGTTGTGTGTGCCCTGATGACGTTATCTGAGTAGTCATATGTCACCTCTGTGTGCACACGTCAGGTCCTCTGTTTGTTTCTCAACACCAGCGCAGGTCCGGTCTAAGTTAAAGCTTACACATTTTGTACCCTAAATCATTGTACTAACACTTCTGAGCATTTACCTTTTATTGTCATACTCCAAAACCGTGCCAATAGGGATGTCACTTACAAAGCCTGTGAGGAATGAAAACGCCTCATGTTGGTGAGTGACCCTCACCGTCTGTGTCTCCACGGTTTTCACGTCAGGCACAACAACAAGAGCTGCTCCAATTGCGGGGACCAGACATATGAATCCAGGTATGATTTGTCCCACAAGCCACTCAGACTCCAGCAGTTGGCACAGCACCACAATAGCTCATGGTTGGGATGTAGGACGAGTGCATGTGTGTGGGTGTGGAGACATGTGAGCCCCTTATTAGTACATCATTCCCCAGGCCAAACTCGTCAGGTAAACAAAAGAAGTCAGAGATGTGTAATTGCATTAACAAATAACCACAATGCAAGTGCAATGCTGCATGGGATTAGGGTGACAGCGACCACACGGCTCCATCAGAATTGCAGCCGTCGTTGCCAGCACCACGACCTACGGTCCCAGCCCTGCATGTGACACAGGAGGAGTAAGTGCACTTCCTCATGTCCATGATGTCCCTCACCCCGCCCACTGACTCAGCGTCAGCTTCTGGCCCACCGTACCCATCTGGGGGCAGTAGCGCCTCTGTTGATATGCCCCTGACGCCATCACTCGCTGAGTGACGGACGCAGGCGGTGCATACGTCCCAGAACCGCTGTGACAGACATGATCGGAATGTTCATCCTGGTCCCCGCTGGTTCAACTCACAACCTCACTGCCAGATCTCCCCCAGGTGTCAGCCGTGGCGCCATTCTGGGGTGGTGCTGGCCCCGATACCACACACTGTACGGCTCCGCTGTGGTAACTGTGTGGCAGAACACCGCTCTTAATGCTGCATGGGAATGTAAACATCAATGAGCTGGCCACACCTCATTACAATTGGCGCTAATGAGTATTGGGAGGGTCATGAAGACCCACTGGCACGTGAGTGTCAGTCCCAAGACCACAGGACAAGTGGACTGGGGGATGCGAGTGTTGTGGACACCTAGCCAGACACTGGTGATGTCTCAACTCAAAAGATATATTTGGATGATTGGGCAACGTACAGTGTTGTGTTTATGTGGGCGGTTGGAACCATGGCCCTTCATCTCCCTGTTGCTGCGGTGAGGACCAACTTGTCACCGAGGTCCTTCAACTACACTAACGCTACGCTGAGCCTCTGCAGGCCTATCTTGATGAAAGTACTGTATGTATATTGGCAAGCATGTACAGCCACGCAGCATGTTTGTCTGTAGATAGGCACGTTGTCAGACCCCCACTGCCCTACCCGGACTGACCATGTTCCCTGTCCTACCACCCCATCCCAGGAAGCATCTGCATCCAGGCCTCAAAACCACAGAACACATTCCCGTTAGCTACGCTGTAGAGGGTATCCAAGAGGTACAGGCACTACGCAAAGATGTCATCATCCTCCCTGACTCAGGGAGTGATGTTTAGCTACTTGACATCCATCTTTGCCTGCTACCCACACTCTCTGTGGGATATGTTTGTGTAACAGCTGCCAGTGTATGCATTGTAGGTACGGGCAAAACGTGGCCACGTCCCCTTGTCGGATGCCAATCTACAACACTGGTTTTGTTCCGGTGTGGCCTGGATAGCCACCACTCACTGGTCAGATCGATGGCACCCAGGGAGGCTAATTAGTCCTAAGCTATGTATGTATTGAAATGTGACACTTTGCTACTGCCTACTGTTCCTTACAGATATTGGTTTACAAAAGATAAGTAACTAGTCTTTGAAAGTTCTGTGCATCTGCTGTAGGAGCATCTATGTTGTGTCCTTGCTGTGATGGCAGGGTGACTAATGTACACACACCATGCCACGTGTGTTAATGACCCGTTCACATGTGTGATGGCATCACAGACCATCAGTGAAAAATGTAATTATCATGCTGTATGATGATGGTCATGTAATTGTAACTGAAAGTACACACCGCAACACGACTAAGGCTGAACAGTGCAAATGATGGCACATGTGGTGTGTGTGTGTATTGCAGTCAGCCGTCTGGATATGCAGACAACCTCCTACTGACATTGACATGACGTGTCTCACTGACATGATACATTGTCATGCTCACTAAGACCTTTCCTTCTGATCGTTTGTATGCATGTCACATCCATTCCACACACTACAGGTATTTTCCTTCTCCACGGAGGAGTGTGTGGGAGCTGGCATCAGTGTGTATCCCACGCCACACTCCAAATTGTCTACATTATTTGAAGCAGTGTTGCTTGTGCCATGTACATTGTTATAGTCTTAGTCAGACAGTTGAAGACATTTCCTTAAAATTGTGTCTTGCAGGGCACCCCCTCTGGAAAGGCCGTTGCCTGACTTGGAAGCCATGAGGGAGCGCAACTGCATTCGTCGATATCGGTTCGGCAGACAGTTGATCAAGGACCTGACGGGCAGGCTTGAGGCTCACCTACAACCACGCCACAGGTATCCAACTGCACTGACACCCAAGGTAAAGGTGATGGCAGCCCTCCATTTCTTTGCCACAGGTACGTTCCAATTTACCATAGCTGATGTGGGAGGGATGTCTCAGACCATGTTTAGCCGGGTATTGGGTGATGTTTTGGGAGCAATGTTGCTCCACCTTGATGAATTCATTACATTCCCTACTCCACAACAGTTGACAGATGTCAAGGGGGAATTCTATGCCCTGGGCCGCATGCCACATGTAATTGGTGCAATTGATGGTACACATGTTACTCTTGTCCCACCACAGGCTCAGGAGCAAGCGTATCGCAACAGGAAACACTACCACTCGATAAATGCCCTGGTGGTGTGTCTTGCCAACATGATTATCTCACATGTTTGTGCACGTTATCCAGGATCGTGCCACGGTGCTTTCATCATGAGGCGTAGCAGGGTACCACAGATGATGCTGCAGCTGCACAACCACCGGGCATGTCTAGTTGGTGAGTATACACTGTGAGCTCTGTATGTCAGTATGTCACAACTTCATGATCTGCATCATATGATTCACTCTTGTACATGATGTCAATTTGCAGGAGACGCTGGATATCCAAACATGCCGTGGCTAATGACTCCGCTACGCAACCCCAGGACAGCTGCAGACCAGCGTTACAACAATGCTCATGTGAAGACCAGGCAGGTGATCGAACGGACCTTTGGACTCCTGAAGAGCCGGTTCAGGTGCCTGGACAAGACAGGCGGAGCCCTCCAATACAGCCCACGCAAGGTGTGTGACATCTTCACCGTGTGCTGCATGCTACACAACATGGCAGTGGAGAAGGCTGTGCCACTCTACCTGGATCCTGATGAGCTGGAACATCCGCCCGTTGAGGATGAAGGCCTTGGCCAGGATGCCAGTGACGAGGAGGGTGAAGATGATATCCGCGGTCACCTCATCCGCAACTTCTTTTCATGATGGTGAGTCATTTCTGCTTTTATGTAAAAGATGGACTATAGAGTTGCATGGGTAGCATGCTGTGTATGCAACAGACTGTAAGCAAGATCACTTGGATGTGTGTTGTGCTGTGTCACACGTTCAGTTGTAATGCTACACACATACGTGCTATGTGTGCACTTGGAATGTACAGGTGTCATACTACATCTGGCTATTCAACAGACATTGACAAAATGACATTATACAGAACTTGACCCCTTGTGTGCCACTCTCATCCACAGCTCGCCCTGCCTGTTGTCCGTTGGGGTACATCGTGGTCATCCTGCTACTGCTCATTATGATTGCAACGTCAGCCACATCAACGGAGCATGCTTGGACATGTGGAGAAGTAAATTTGGGTAAGGACTCATATGAGGCTGTTTAGCGTTGGTATGTGTAGAAACGTGTGGTACATGTTCATGTGCATGTAGTGTCACCTTGCATACATGCTACTCCATTATGTACCTTATGACATGTATGGCCACTCCCATGACAGGATAGTCATCCCTTCTGTCATCTGTTGTACTTTGAAACTCTGGTGAATGCATCAATGTGTGTAGACATTGCCACAGCAACATTGCACATACCATGGCATGACATTGTGTCAGAGGTCACAACCACGGACTCTGTGGGGGATTGCAGCCTCACTGTGTGCATTAGAATGTGACTGGATCCTCACCTCCAGATTGTGGGCCAGTCCAGTGTGATTACCATGAAACGATGTGGTGTCGGTGTTGCCCAGTGTATGTTCCACATCTTAAGACAACTGTCCTGTGAATCAGTTAACATGGATGCATTGCCCCTTGCAGCAGTATATCATGTCACTGTCATGTCGTTACCTCAGTGCAGGTTGAGAATACTGCTACGCCAGCCTTCACAGTGAGTAGCAGTGATGTTTAGATGCACATGATGCCATGTATGTTTAGCATGACTAAGTAAAAAGTGTGAAAGATGCATATGTGAATTTTTGTGTTGCACCAGTGGAGTGCGGTCATTCACATGAATCTCTGGTCGCCCGCACCATTACTGTGCTATGGTAGGGTATGATTATGTAGCTTGGATGGACATCACTTGCACTTAATATTTATTGTACCTGCATATCATGTTTAGCATTGTGATGCATACTTGACACACCAAAAGACTGGCTACAGAGTGCCTTCATTGCATGTCGATCATTAGCTTCCTCATCATATGTGATACTAACAGCTGTAGTGGATTTGCTCAAGTTAGCCTACATGGCCCTTATGGCTAACCAATATCAGATACAGACTTTAGAGTTAGCGGTAGTTGGATTTCCATATGTTTCCATTTGTTACTGAGGTCCACCTCATCTGTGCCTGGGAATGTGTTTATACTACATAGATCTTTTTGCATGGGTGCTCACTTGTGAGCGTTACACATGACTCTAATGGATGACAGACTGTCCCAGTTTTTATGTGTCTGTGTCACAGCATCGTATCTCATGTGATGGCATGATTAATCATCATTATTTTTCACCAGTCAGTACACTTCACAGGTGTGACTGGTACAGTGTAGCTAATGAGGTTTTTGAAGTGTCTGTGACATGAGAATGTTGTCCTAATGCCTATTTGCCTCTGTTTCAGGTCTCCCTCCCAGCAGTTCCCATCCTCTCCTTCCCTCGCCTGATCACCCTTTTGTGTCTGTAGTTTGTACTCAGACCAATGGGCTATTTGGAGGTGGAACCCTTAGAGCATCACACCACTCTGATGAAGAAAGGTACGGCCAGTCGTTGACAGCCTTGTAGGTATTCGTAATGCGGCATTACAGGTGACATCATGATTAGTGTAAATTTGACTTATTGACAATGCACATGTATGTTTGTGAAAGCTCCATGGGCTCACAATGTAAATTATCATGTTGTGCATGACGTCTGACTCCTACAGAATATAGTGCCTGCTTGGGGCTCAACACACATGTCCTTCTAATGTGCACATATACTATTTTGAACGTAGTTACCTCATGCTTGTTATGTGTATAACTGTATATTGACCACACGCATGGGGTGGGTGAAGGCTAGAATACTATGTTGTGTGTGAGGTAGATGTCTTTGTTGGTGCAGTTTGGATTTGAACACACTAGCTCTTGTATACACCTGCTGACGCTGTGTGTCTTGTGCCCCACTTGACCGTAAGGGCCCTGATCCAGTGACTGTGATGTGTGGTGATTACTGTGGCATTTTGTTGTCAGTGATCCTGAGTGAGGCAGACACTCCTGCCTTCACATCCACATGTCACTTTGTGCATTGCGGGTGCCCTTGTGTTATGTGTTTGTTTAGCAATTAGTGACACCCCTCCTGCCGTCATGTCTTCACTCATTGCTGCAGTTGCATACACAGCCACCATGCAGCGCACACTATCCAGGAACACAGACACCTACAGGATGACCCTCCTTCCATCCATTAATAGAGCATGCTCCTGCCACCCTACACACAGACAACACCAGACATTCACCCTCGTGCTATAAAAATGCTTTGTACTCAGCCATAACTGCTGCTATGCGTGTGTGTGCAACACATACTGGCACGACTATGCAGATTCACATGACATTGGGTCTACGTACCACCAGGTCATGTGCCGTGTCCAACACACACACACACCTTACATAGGCACAATATTGTACTGTGTTAGCTTGTCAACACCACTAGATCAGAAAACTGTTAGCTTACAGTCACGTGCCAGAACACAACATGCTCACACCACTTCAACATTGCTGTCACAGTCAGTCAAGTTGGCACATGGGACACACACCATGACCCTGTCTCTTGGGTGTGGTGTGATTTGGCCGTTCTGGGGTAGGTATTTGTCTGATGTGTGTCGTTGTTCTGTATGCGTTGCTCACATTACAGTAGTATAGTACTTGTAGCTCCATAGGGGTAGGTCACCTAATCAGGTGTGCTTGTCTAGAGTGCTCCGGCCCATTGCCCACAGTCTGTCCTGCCACCGTTATCCTGTGCGGCATTAATCACATACACAGTAATGCATCATGCTGATGGTAGCTCACATACCTGAGGACACAGTTGTAGGTACTCCCTACATGGACTACTACTTTTGTGACACTGACATGTACTCCTCAAAGTGACTCTCCTGGGCCTGCCTGTGCTAGCAGTATTGGGATTCAATCCCCCCTCCAGCATTGACTGTCCCACACAGGTGTGTCTTACCATCCATGTATGTAGTTTGTGGAAATTTCTGACCAATGTGTGTCCTCACTCAGATTCTGATCCAAGTGTGTGGATGACTGCTGTTTGTTGTATACCTTGCATTTTTGACATTTGCAGACACATATACATGTATGCTGTTTCAAAGATTACTCACCAAATGCGTATGATGTTTAGATTATTTATTGGGTGATCTTGTGCATGAAACGTGAATAGGTGCTGTACAGAAAGGGGTGGAATCCAAAATTCACAGCTGGAGATGAGATGCCTTACAGTTTCAGTCAACAGAGTCCAGGCCACAGTGCCTGACATCATTGGGCAGACTGTGACCAGCAAGTCCATGTGGGAGAGTCTCATAGGGGATGCTGTTGCACCCAGGGGCAATATGCCAGGTCCAGTGTCCTGGGAGAAGTCCATGGGCCACAGGCCCTCAAAGTCTTCGCCGTGGACGACCCACCTTCCTTGGGGGACCCTCATGTGCAGGCATGGACGATGCATGGGACGCTACGTCAGAGGGTTCCTCCTCCTCCTCCCTCTCCTCCCTCCCTGTGGCTGGTGTTGCACTTTGCCGTGATGTTGCTGGCCTTGTGACACAGGGAGGGGGCTGCATGTTGGCAGCCATCTGACGTAGCACATGGAAAATGTCTCTATGCACCATCAAGAGCTGAGCCTGGTGTGCCTCCACCCGTCCATAATGCAGGTCTTGCCTGGCTATTTGCTCTGCCTGCTGTTCTCTGAGCTGGTTGAGGGTCTCCGCAAGCTGGCTTACCTCCCTGGTGTCCCGCCGGTATGCCTCAAGGATGTTAGTGAGTTCAGGCATACCGGGCCCTGCAGCTGACTGGCCTGATTCTCGACTCCGCCTTGCGCCACTCCCACCACCCTGACCCACATGAGCACTGCCTGCGCTTGTGGGCACATCCGATCGACGGGCCCCCCGAGTGCTGGGAGGGTGGAGGTTGTCACCAACCTCAGGGGCGCCCGACAAAGGGTGTCCCTCATTTTCAGACTGGCTCTCTTGTGAATCATGGGCAGGGCTCTGACCTGTCTGCTGGGATGTGGTGGGAATAGGTCCGGTGGTTGGCAGAGATGTAGCTGGTACAATTGCTGCAGGGGTTTGGGATCCAGAGGAGCCAGGTTGGTTGGGGTCATCCACAGTGCATTGAGGGACGGCGCTGCCGGTGGGGTCTGGGTCCTGCTGAGCATGGGACTGGGATCCTTGTCCCCCCTGGCTGGGGGGGAGATCCGCACGTTGCCCTGTGTGTAGGAGAGACAGACACTGTTAAGGCAATATCAAGTGACATGTGGTTTGGTTATCCATTATCAGCATCACTGTTCCACAAGCTATACATTGTTGACATTGTACAGTTGTGTATTTAGTGGTAGAAAAAACAATTGTACAATGGGGTATTTACATTCTTCCAATCTCTTGACAATGACTGACACAGCCATTGCTGTGTCTTGTGTTGCCGGCACCACACGTGTAAAGCATTGGTAAGTTTCACGCAACATCCTGGATACGGTGAAAAATCTTATGTGTGCGTCAAGCATGCACAGAGTTTAGATGCAGCATGTTGATGTAAGAGACAGAGCATCATTATTTAGCATGTCAGCTACTACTTTGGATGTCTTTTGCTGTTCCATGCTGGCCAAACAATGCCAACACCGCTGGACCTGTACACCCACTTCTAGATCATGGCTTTAGAACTTGGCACTTCTCTAAGACGCATCACCTTGTCAATACCCATGACCATGTTGGTACTTATGTGCATCCACAAAGGTAATGAGATGGGGCATGTGCTTTTTTAGAGAGGCACAATGGACTGGAGCTTCTGTTATGTGCATGTATGAGTTGTATGCATATTCATATGAGTACGTGTTTTGTTGTGGTACATGGCAATTGGGACAGTGTTGCAATCCAACGCCTGTCCCCCGGGGATGAGTTTCTGTAAGGGGTGTGTACAACAGGCCATGCTATTACTTTGTTTGTGAATTGCAAGCGTCCATTGTTCATGATTTGGCTGTCCCCTCATGTGGCATTCTGCCATAATCGTGGATTTGTGTTGGTGCACAGGATGTGTGACCTTATCCTGGTGTTTGTGTTTGCAATGAGCACAGGAGGGACTTGTGCTGCCTACACCTGTGCCCATTGTGTACTACAGAGCTTTCTGAGATGTGTGTCCTGACACAGTACAGTGTTGACAGCAAATGGTGGGTGTCTTACAGGCACATAGCAGATGTTTTCTGGTACTTGTGAGACATCCCTTAACATTCTGCTCTATGGAGTTTGTGAGGCCTGTGCAGTGCTTGTGTGCAACTGTGTGTGTGCCCCAGGGATGTGCGTTGAGGTGACAGAGGGACGAACACTGACTGATGGAGACAGAGGGAGAGGGTGACTGAGGGAGAGGGAGACAGAGACAGAGGCCGACAGAGGGAGAGGGCGACCGAGGGAGAGGGAGACAGAGGGAGACAGAGGGAGAGGGCGACAGAGGGAGAGGGAGACAGAGGGAGACCGAGGGAGAGGGCAACCGAGGGAGAGGGAGACAGAGACAGAGGCCGACTGAGGGAGAGGGCGACCGAGGGAGAGGGAGACAGAGGGAGACAGAGACAGAGGCCGACAGAGGGAGAGGGTGACCGAGGGAGAGGGAGACAGAGGGAGAGGGAGACAGAGGGAGACAGAGGGAGAGGGCAACCGAGGGAGAGGGAGACAGAGGGAGACAGAGGGAGAGGGAGACAGAGGGAGACTGAGGGAGAGGGAGACAGAGGGAGAGGGAGACAGAGGGAGAGGGCGAGACAGGGATGGAGACAGGTAGATTGTGCTTGCTCTCTTGCTACACTGCCTTACTTTGTCACAAAATGATGCATCTCTGTAAGGTGTGTCAGCAAATAGTAAATATTTAGAAGCTGTGGTCTAGTATCTTGTGTGATATTTACCTATCCCTGTGCATTGGTCAATATGCTTGTGTGTGTCCCTGGGACATATGGCATGAGAGCAGCCTCTTACCCTACACATTGCACCCTATGTGCCTCCCCCTTGAAACTACCACCATTTGGTAGTGTACTGCTTGGACTCATTGCCACCCACCCCATGCTGCTGGGCACTGTTGTTAGTCTACCCATGTAACTTGTGTTTTTGTACACTCACCAGACTCAATGGCTCCTTCTATTCCATGTACTCCCACCGCTGGCAGTAGGACCATGACCTTCTCCTCCCAGGGCTGGTATACAGGAGGTCTGCGGGGACCACCGCCTCCAGTGTGGTGTGCATTGGCGTAATCCTGTGCCATCTTCTTCTTCACCATCCTCCGCAGATCGTACCACCTGGACTGGCATTCATCCCTGGTGCGCCTGATGGGTGCAACAGCATTGACCCGGTCTACGATCCTCTCCCACAGGCGTGTTCTTTCTGCCAGGCTGGTCTGTCTGACCAATGCGCCAAACAGCTGCGGCTCGACTCTGATGACTTCATCTGTAAGTATCTCCATCTCAGGGTTAGTGAATTTTGGATTCTTGTGTGTGGTCATGGTGTGTAGTGTATGTGATTGAGGGGTTGATGGTGTGTATGAATGAGGGTGTTTGGGTCAGAATGTGAAGGGGGTGGTGTGGGTGTAGATGAGATAGGGTGTATGTGTAAAGGTATGTGTCTGCAATAGTTTGTGTGCTCTCAGTTTCCTCGCAAGAATGGGTATGTTGCAAAGGATGATGGGTTGTATGTGTGGTCCCTTTTATTGGTCAAATGGTGGGTGTGGCTTAATTTGAATTGTTGGGGTGGATGTTATATGGGGTGGGTGTTGGTGTTGTCCTCTGTTGGGCTGTTTGGCTGTGACCAGGACATTGATTGTGAAAGGTGTGTACACAGGAGACATGTTCAGTGTGGTAGTGCGACTCGTTAGCAAGGTCCTTGTGGTCGTTTTGGTGTTGGCGTTATGTGTGCGTGCGGTACTTGTGCGTGCGTTTGAGTAGTACGGGCCGTTGGCGGGTGGGGGTGTTCGCGTACGCTTGTTGGGGGGGGGTGCGTGTCATACTTGTGCGTGCGAGTGAGTGGTACGGGCCGTTGGCGGGTGGAGGTTTTCGCGTACGCTTGTTGGGGGGGTGCGTGTCGTACTTGTGCGTGCGAGTGAGTGGTACGGGCCAATGGCGGGTGGGGGTGTTCGCGTACGCTTGTTGGGGGGGGGTGTGCGTGTCATACTTGTGCGTGCGAGTGAGTGGTACGGGCCGTTGGCGGGTGGGGGTGTTCGCGTACGCTTGTTGGGGGGGTGCGTGTCGTACTTGTGCGTGCGTGTGAGTGGTACGGGCCGTTGGCGGGTGGGGGTGTTCGCGTAGGCTTGTTGGGGGGTGTGCGTGTCGTACTTGTGCATGCGTGTGAGTGGTACGGGCCGTTGGCGGGTGGGTGGGTTGGCGTAGGCTTGTTGGGGGGGGTTGCGTGTCATACTTGTGCGTGCGAGTGAGTGGTACGGGCCGTTGGCGGGTGGGGGTGTTCGCGTACGCTTGTTGGGGGGGGGGTGCGTGTCGTACTTGTGCATGCGTGTGAGTGGTACGGGCCGTTGGCGGGTGGGGGTGTTCGCGTACGCTTGTAGGGGGGGGTGCGTGTCGTACTTGTGCGTGCGAGTGAGTGGTACGGGCCGTTGGCAGGTGGGGGTGTTCGCGTACGCTTGTTGGGGGGGTGCGTGTCGTACTTGTGCGTACGAGTGAGTGGTACGGGCCGTTGGCGGTGGGGGTGTTCGCGTACGCTTGTTGGGGGGGGGTGCGTGTCATACTTGTGCGTGCATGTGAGTGGTACAGGTCGTTGGCGGGTGGGGGTGTTCGCGTACGCTTGTTGGGGGGGTGCGTGTCGTACTTGTGCGTGCGAGTGAGTGGTACGGGCCGTTGGCGGGTGGGGGTGTTCGCGTACGCTTGTTGGGGGGGGGTGCGTGTCGTACTTGTGCGTGCGTGTGAGTGGTACGGGCCATTGGCGGGTGGGGGTGTTCGTGTACACTTGTTGGGGGGGGTGCGTGTCGTACTTGTGCGTGTGTGTGAGTGGTACGGGCCGTTGGCGGGTGGGGGTGTTCGCGTACGCTTGTTGGGGGGGTGCGTGTCGTACTTGTGCGTGCGAGTGAGTGGTACGGGCCGTTGGCGGGTGGGGGTGTTCACGTACGCTTGTTGGGGGGGGTGCGTGTCGTACTTGTGCGTGCGTGTGAGTGGTACGGGCCGTTGGCGGGTGGGGGTGTTCGCGTAGGCTTGTTGGGGGGTGTGCGTGTCGTACTTGTGCGTGCGTGTGAGTGGTACGGGCCGTTAGCGGGTGGGTGGGTTGGCGTAGGCTTGTTGGGGGGGTGCGTGTCGTACTTGTGCGTGCGAGTGAGTGGTACGGGCCGTTGGCGGGTGGGGGTGTTCGCGTACGCTTGTTGGGGGGGTGCGTGTCGTACTTGTGCATGCGTGTGAGTGGTACGGGCCGTTGGCGGGTGGGGATGTTTGCGTACGCTTGTTAGGGGGGGTGCGTGTCGTACTTGTGCGTGCGAGTGAGTGGTACGGGCCGTTGGCGGGCGGGGGTGTTCGCGTAGGCTTGTTGGGGGGTGTGCGTGTCGTACTTGTGCGTGCGTGTGAGTGGTACGGGCCGTTGGCGGGTGGGTGGGTTGGCGTAGGCTTGTTGGGGGGGTGCGTGTCGTACTTGTGCGTGCGAGTGAGTGGTACGGGCCGTTGGCGGGTGGGGGTGTTCGCGTATGCTTGTTGGGGGGGGTGCGTGTCGTACTTGTGCGTGCGAGTGAGGGGTACGGGCCGTTGGTGGGTGGGGGTGTTCGCGTACGCTTGTGGGGGGGGGGGTGCGTGTCGTACTTGTGCGTGCGAGTGAGTGGTACGGGCCGTTGGCGGGTGGGGGTGTTCGCGTACGCTTGTTGGGGGGGGTGCGTGTCGTACTTGGGCGTGCGAGTGAGTGGTACGGGCCGTTGGTGGGTGGGGGGGTTCGCGTAGGCTTGGCCGAGGGGTGTGCATGTAGTATGTATTGGTGGAGCTTGCAGTGAGGCGAATGTCCCGTACGAATCAATGTTGAAGCGTGAATACTTTGGCCCGTACGTATCTCGCTCAGGCCTTTCGTTCCGAATCGGAATAGTGAGTTTGTACGGACTGATTACGAATCGTACGGTGGTCTGCACGAGGCTTATTCGTACGGGTAAACGAATGTCATTCGTACGGGTCGTAGAAAATCGTACGGAAATCAACGGAAACGGATCGGAATTCGCAGGTCGGACGGTAGTTTCCCATTCGTACAGAATCGGCTACGAATACGATTCGTACGGCAGATTATTTTACCGGATCGGAATCGACGCCAGAGTGTCAATCGCAAGGTGTGTGAATTTAAATCCTTCCACATTGTTACCTGATACTGAAAACATTGATGAAAATGACGTGGAGCATGAGTGCTTGGATGTCATGGAATACTGTACCAAGCCAAGGCAGGACATTAAAGATGTACCATTGCCTGAGTCAGACTTTGTCTACTTTGTAGATGGTTCCTGTCTAAGATCAGAAGGAGGTGTTTTGAGAGCAGCATACTCAGTCTGTACAGTAGCAGATGTTGAAGAAGCATCATGTCTTGAAGGAATTCGTTCAGCACAGGTGGCTGAATTGATTGCTTTAATTTGTGCATGTGAATTGGCAAAAGATTTGAGAATTACCATAATTACGGATAGCCAGTATGGGTACGGAGTTGTACATGATTATGGACAGCTCTGGTCTCAGAGAGGCTACATGACATCAGCAGGTTCCCCAATAAAAAATGCAGAATTTATTAAAAGATTAATTGATGGCATACAGCTGCCAAAAGAGATTGCTGTAGTAAAGTGTGCAGCTCACAGAAAAGGTGAAGATTTTATCACCAGAGGCAATGCTTATGCGGATGAAATCGCAAAGTATTGCGCAAGGAATAATTATGCACTCAATCGGAAGAAAAGCAAAGATTATGGTTCAAATTCATTGATGCTAACATCTGTTGTTGAGACGTGGCAAGAAATCAGGGATTTGCAAAATGAAGCTGATGATGAGGAGAAAGACACATGGTTGAATGCAGAATGTAGACAGCGAGATGAGGATGGAGTTTGGACTTACAAAGATGGCAGAGTAGTTTTAACAAATTGCATAATTGCTGACATGGCCAGAATGTATCATGGCCCTGGTCATATTGGAAGAGATTCTATGATTAGGCTTTTCAAAGAAACCTGGTTCAATACCAAGTTTAGAACGATTGCAGAGTCTCTCTGACAAAGGTGTTTGACTTGCCAGCAAATGAACCCAAACAGGAAATCAGTTGTGGGAACAGGAATCATAGGTCGGGAGGGTGGTCCTTTCACCAGACTTCAGATGGATTTCATTGAAATGCCGAGACACAACTGTTTGAAATATGTTCTGGTGATTGTGTGTTTGTTTTCAAGGTGGGTAGAAGCATTTCCTACACGTCACAGTGATTCAATTACAGTGGCAAAGTTGCTTCTGCGAGAAATAATACCTAGGTACGGTTTCCCTGTCACTATTGAAAGTGATGGAGGGGGACATTTTGATAACAAACTGATGAAATTGATCTGTGAAGCATTACACATTGAGCAGAAGATACATTGTGCATACAGACCAGAGGCATCTGGGGTAGTTGAGCAGATTAATGGAACTATCAAAAATAGGATTGGAAAAATGTGTCTTGATACAGGCATAAAGTGGACATATGCTCTTCCACTTGTTCTGATGACTTTAAGAAGTACACCAGATAAAAAGACAGGTCTGAGTCCTCATGAAATCCTTATGGGCAGAGTCATGAGACAAGCTTTTGTACCAGTGGGAAAACTGTTAAGTATTAATGACAGTGCGATTTTGGAGTATTGCAAACGGCTGTCTGACGTAGTGACTTCTGTGTCTAATCAGGTGGGAACTGAAATACAAGCAAAGGACAAAGTGCAGACACATGATCTGAGACCTGGGGACTGGGTCAGAACAAAAGTTCATCCAAGAAGAAACTGCTTGGTCCCGAGGTGGCAGAAACCAAGGCAGGTGATTCTCGTGACAACAAATGCAGTAAAGTGTAGAGGATTGAAAAGGTGGATCCATCCCAGTCACACTATTCCGATACCTACACCTGAAAACTCTGACAAAGAAAGTGAGACAACAGATGATTCAGATTCTGAAGAAGAAAAAGCTGAAAGAAATCCAGATTCTGAAGATCGACAGAGAGGTCGACATCTGGAAAAACCATCTGTGAATAGAGATTTGATTGGAAAAGACTTGAAAATTATTGAAATAGATTCTGAAGATGAAGAGAATCTGTTAAACAAGGAATCAGCAGAAGAAGCTGACAAAGAAGTGGGAGGGGCAAAATAACCTGATCAAGATAAAAGAAAAGAAACAGAAGAATCAGAAAAATCTGATCAAGTTCAGAAGCAAGACCAGGAGAGTATCGAAAAGCAGAAAACAAGCTCTGAAAGCAGGAGCAAGAAGTCCGGATCTGGGAAGTTAAAGGTGATTGAAGAATTGGAGGAAGGCGAATTACCGAGTACCAGTGATGGGAGAAAAAGTGCTGTTCCTAACGGAGTGAGACTGCCGATTAGAAAAGATCCTGGGATAACAATTGAAATTTCTGACAGTGACTCTGGAGAGAGTGATGAAGAATGTTAGAGGGAAAGAGTGAAGAAAAGATCGTGGAAAACAGAATCTAATGTGACTGAGCCAAAAAGAAAAATCTTGAGAAAAGGAGAAACCTGGCCAACGGATAACGGAGGGTTGAGGGTCAGGTTAGTAAAGAGATCGAAAGAGCAGGTGAATGAAATAACGAGTCAGGAGGATCCTGAAAGGAAAGTGGAGAAAGGGAAGAAAATAGAAGTCATTTCTAGAAAGACAAAGAGAGTTTTGAAACCGAATCAAAAATACAAGTCTCCTGAGTGGGCTTATATTATAATCCCACCTGTAATTGAGATAAACAGTAGCAGTCAGGAAGAAATTGAGGACAATAGTGACAACGATTGAAATACTAACCTGTTAGAATTTAGGATTAAGTTTAGGTTTCTGTTCTTGGCATAAGGCTGAAGAAATTGTGTTAGGGGACACAAGGTCGAAGAAATTGTATTTAGATGGAGAATAACTTGTGACGCAAGGTCGAAGAAAGATTGTTAGAGGGTTTTAAAAAAAAAAATGTTTAAAAGGGGGGTGTTTAAAATTTTAGGTATTTTGAAAATTTTGAAAATTTTTGTTTTCTCTTTTTACAAATAAGGTTTCTTAAAAAAAAAAGCCTTTTGTTTTGACGCGTGGTACTTCAAAATGTTCCATTTTCAAGAAATGCTGCAAGATGACTCTGGTATGTGTGCTCATATTGATTCTGCTCTGGTTAGTTTTAGCTGTCATCTTTCCTTTCGGGATCGATAAGGAGAGGTACAAGGTCAATATGACAAGCAAAGCTTCAGTTAGTCAAGACAAACATAGTGCAACACACAAAGCTAACACGATTATTGATCACAGACCAGATATTCATCAGGATAGGTCTGTTGGTGATTTTTCAAGCAATACATTCTCGAGGCTTTTGGAAGAGTATGTTAAGGTCATGAGTGTCAAAGATTGTTACATCTGTGTAAAGTTGCCTGCTTCTGTTTCTGAGGGAGTGACATACAATATGCTTCCTCTTACTTATGGCATAACCTGCAGTGTGATAGCTAGTTTATTTTACCAAACTGGTCGCTTAGAGTACTATTATTCAAATTACGCCGACATTTTTGCAAATGTGAAGATTGAGGATGCTTTAAATAAACACAAGAAAGCTAAACAGATGAGGGAATTCTTTTTAGTCACTAATTAGCTTACTTATGAGTACGCATACAGAAATAACTTAACCTGCAAATTGAGAGCTGAGGAAAAGACTTTCCTGAATCTTGTTGAGGAGAGAGGGGCAATTTATAAAAGAAACGAGATGGTTAAACAGACCAAATCGAAGTTTTGGCAGAAGGAGGATGAAAAGCTTAATGGCAAATCTTTTGACAATGTTGCAATTCACATAGACAAACCAATTAGTGGCAAGCTTTGCATTAGGAGAGATAATACCCTTTTTGATAATTATTTTGTAGGAGCTAGCAATTGTGAGGACACTTACCAAATCATGGGAGGTTGGGGATTCAAAGGTGGCAGAGATCCAATTTTTCCTGGGATCTATTTTGTCTGTGGAGACAAAGCTTATTATAATCTCCCGGACCATTGGTACGGGACATGTTTTGTTGGTCTTGTTTTTCCGAACATTTTTCATGTTGACAGGAATGCAGAAGGTTCATTTGAAATCAGTAGCCATGCAAAGAGGTTTAGAAGAGAAAGTTTCTCAGAAATTTTGGGAGACATTTTTGAGGCAGTGATACCTTTAGTAGGTATAACCCTGAATGCAGGAAGAATCAGAAAATTGTCCACAATTGTTGACAGATTGTCCACTGACACAGCGGGTGGTTTCCAGTTAGTGGATATGGAGGTCATTGCGGTCAGATCGATGGTGATGCAAAATCGCCTTGCTTTAGACATACTCCTAGCTAAAGAGGGAGGAGTCTGTGGCATTTTACATGTGCAGCATTGCTGCACCTACATCCCTGATGAGAGTAAGAATATTGAAATGTACATTAGAAACATCACAGAGATGCACTCAGAAATAGTTCCCTTAGAAGAGGATGATTTTTCAGAACGTCTTTCAAAAAGATTCCAAGCTATTAAAACCTGGTTTCAAGAAATTGGTGGTTCAGTTCTTGGCAAGATTCTAACACTTTTGTTTGTGATAATTTTTGTGATAGTTTTGACAAAGATCAGTTGCATGTTACACAAGAGAAAGAAGCACGTGAGGGAAAAGAAGAGAATTTACAAAATCAAGAAGGAACAAGAAAGGGAGGTAGAGCTTGAGGAGTTACGCAGAGCTCAATATGACAATTGCAAGGATTTTGCTGAAACAAGTCTTAAGAAAATACTAGCACAGTGAAATTGAACCATTTTCATTTAAGTTACCATTTGCTAAATTTTTGGGTGTGGTGTGGTGATTTGGTAATCACCAGATGAGGGAGTTGATGGAGCGAGATACAGAAATATTTTCCATTTCAACTCGTGAAGTCACACTTCCATAAATAAAAATAATAAGTCTAACAATTGTGCTGTATGTGTATTAATTCAACCTAGTTTTAAGTTACAATACACGTGAATACATATGGGGTATTAACATGTGTGCTCATAATCGTGCATTATGTTGCATTTCCTTGTTTGTGAAAATAATAAATTAATCATGTCTATTGTCATGTCAAAAATTAACTGCAGCTGTTTTAGAATAAATGTCATGTGCTTATTTTGCTTCCCTGTCTATGTGGTGTCACTCTATTCTCTATAGGTGCATAAAGAACCCTGCTGGAATAAAAGAAGAATGGTAGATATAAAATGTTGCTTTATTTGTACGCTATCAGCTAGGTAATTTAGACTAATGGGTTAATCATTAGAAATGGAGGGTGGCAACAGAACGAACTCTATTACTTGCATTAATTATTCTTTTGTGTTTGTTTATATGATAGTTAATGGAAAAGGCTTTGGGCCTAGTGAGATTTCGTGTTTGCAAAAATCTGCTTGGAGCCAGAGTGAGTCCATGTTGGCAGCGTTTTCCTCCTGTCCTGATGCAAATTTGTCGTGCTGAGCTGACAGTCTCTTGGTTGAACAAGGCCAAGGCCAGGAACCGGCAAAAAGGTCTGAAACAATTACGTATCCGAGGAAGCCAAAAACTTTCCTTGTAGCAATTGTTGCGAACTGGAGGAAGCTGCGTTGTTCGAAAACTAGAGACAATGGTCTCTAAGAACGTGATGAAACTGTGATTCTAAAATGTGGTGACACGTCACCTGTCACTTTTGGACCAATGGGACTCCGATTTCAGAACAGAAAAATACATTTTCTTAGATTAGCTTAGCGTAGAAAGGTATAAAAACTCTTGCCCCGTGGAAGAGTTATGCTTCCCCTTGCAGACCTTTCGATGAGGGCGTTGTGCTATTGGACTTTCCTTGGAGCACGTAAGGGCCTTCAAAGACTTTATTCTTTATTTCTTTAAATCTTTATTATAGCTTAGCATTAGTTAGGGACTTAGGTTTTGAAAATGCCAAACTGATAATTTCTATTTGCAATAATATTTTGATTTCATAATAAAACTGTCATTACCATTTGCAATGATTCAAATAAAAATGCTTTAATAAAATCTCTAATACATTTTCCAAATGAGTAGCTAATTAAAAATCTTACTTTGGAAAACAAGCTGATCTTGTTATTTCATGTGTTTAGGTTACCATCAGCTAGATTTATCGCCACAGTGGCTTAATTAATTAGTAGGGTTTGTAAAGTGTGATGAATTCATTTACCGCGGTTGTATATAAATGTATATAATTTGTGAATAGGTTAATTAGGTCACATGATTCAGTTGGTAAAAATATGTCATAGTAGATTCATGGGCCTTGTGATTAATTACTGATTGATGGTGTATATTGTGGAGTTGGGTAGCGTAGCTTATGACATATTTCCTATAGCCCGCTGGATCAGTCAAGCCAAAACAAAACTTTTCGCAATTATGGAGGGACAGATGCAGGGCTATAATGAATCTGAGTTTTTGATGCACAATAATTCAATGATTGGTCAATGAAGGACATATTTTCTTAATTGGCAAATGAAATGGGGTCATCCTCCCCATCATATTTCCATGTACCAGCCATGCTGCACGGTCATTACCTGCTGGTATATGATTACCAAGGCAAGAATTCATGCACAACACTGGGGGGTCCACCATGACCATGGCCATACTCTCATTTTACAATACTGTTTGAAGATGAGCAAAAAAAGAAAGCCTTCTCCACAAACTTGCATAGACTACCCGGACTGCATTCAATCTTCACAGTATAGTACCTGACCTAAAATGGGTCCTCTGAGTCTTACTATACCACCAGTCAATAAGGGGAAAGGAAAGGCTTACTGACAAAGTAGTAGAAAAAGAAAGCTACAGACTAGTACAGATAGTTTTGAAGTTGAGTACAGAAACTTGAAATATAGAGGAAGTAAAGTAAGTAATAAATAAGATAATATAGGGATAAGAAGGATTTAGAAAACAGATCAAAGTGGAGTCGGAAAAGAATTATAAGGCAGGCTTAGTATAAAGGAAAAAAACAAACTCTAAATGTGGGGCGGTAAAAGAAGGATCAAGATAGGCGAATAAATAATATTAACAGGAGGACTTACTGGGCCCGGCAGAGCCATCTGCACTCGAGGAGTCACATCCAGCCCCCTCACCCTCCAGTGGTGCTGGGGTAGTACTCGCTGCCATATCCCTTCTGCTCCTGGTAGTGTTATCCCCAAAAAAATATTTGACTGGGAGAGGCAAACACTGTAGCATTTGATTTAATGTTTATAAATCAGATCTCCTCTCCTATTACTATTGTGCACCTCTTTCTTAATCTCCTAACCCTACTCTATTTCAAATTTCCTGAACCACATTGAAATTATTAATAAATCGCAACGCTTAATCTTATCTTCTCATCTCATTCTGAATCTCCTACTCTCAACCTTTGACGGGCCTCCTCAGTCTGCATTGTTTCAGTGCAGTCATGCTGATGCATGCATAGTTACTAGTTACTTAATACTTTCTATAGATCACTGGGAAATCAGTGTCACTTGGGGTTGGGAGTTGGGACTCTATCAGCCATAAGAAATAAAGGCACAGAGAAGTGAAAGAAGAATGTGCTAGCTCACTGTCTAATACACCACTTTCTCAGTAACATGACAGAGGAGTCTCTGCATGACTTCTTAAATAAACAGCCCAATGGAGTGGCAATGACACAAGTAGGATTAGGATGCACCACAGTGCCAAGCACATGTCTACTCCAAGATGATCATATAATATTTGTAACATAAACTTAACTCACCTGAGTTGCATTGGGAATGAAATATTAGTATAGATAGAACATGATAAAAAAATAATTACTACTCACCAAGCCCCGCAACCTCCTCGCCCAACAGGTCAAACAGGTCCTGGTCCAAGATGTCCACCCCTGGTGCCTCTGCTGCTGTTGGGTGCGCTTGATGCCCAAACAGAGGCGAACCACCCAGCATACCCTCTCCCATCATTGTTTCTGCTCCCGGAGGGCTTTGCCACTACCAGGCCTGCCGCCGGCTGCCAGGGTGGAGGGGAGGTGGCACTGCACGTAAAGAAATTTGTGCTGCGACCTTCACCTTGGTCAACAGTGTGCAGGGCTGCACAGCTTGTCTGCATGGTCTACAGCAAGGTAGACAGCTGCAGCTGGTGGTTCGCCAGGCCCTGGCCCTGCCACTCTCCTGCTCTGCCATGGTGCTGGTGGGGTACGGCGAAGTGAGGAAAGTAGAAGAATGAAAAAGAAGGAAAGAATGAAAAAGAAAGTAAAGCAAAAAAGAAAGTACAAAAAGTCAAGCAAAAACACAAAATAATATCAATAAATGTAAAATACAAAAACACAAAGGCACAGGGCAAGGATATAATAGAAAAGGAGGAGTGAATAGGTTTTAGAGGGGTGGGATTAAAAAGAATAGGTGGAGATTGAAAAATAGCCCAAGGACTATAGACAGTGCAAAATCTCAGATGGCCGCGCCCATGCGAATCACGTAGAGCCATTCGCTTGCGATTCCCACTGTAAGAACACGTCATGTTACATTTGATTGAAAACATAATGTGAACGGGCGCAGCAAGCACCTCCGCCCATTTGCGGAACTCCAAATTAATGTATCACACCCTATGCATTTACTTATGGAGTATAAGAAATCATTTTGGGATATTTGCAAATAACTTCTACAGCATAAGTAAAGACCAAGGGCTTGATACATTTTAATCTACTTTAGTCCAGAGCAAAAACAATATCAAATTTTACTCCAGTGTTTTCCAGTTTGTTTTACCATTGTAAAATGATGTAAAAGTATGCTGGCTTGCAATTCAGGCAAAAAGTGGCACAACACGACAATAAATATTTCATACACTCACTAACTCATACATAATTTTCAACTCAAAAACTAAAATGCAAATCACAATATGCAACAGATTAAACCTTGATGCATGTCTCCACTGTCCTAATAAGTCATGAGTTGTGCCTGATTTTCAGTTTTGCAGTTGGGATACTCCAACATATATGTGACGGAACATTCCATCTTCAAAAGTTCCTTCACGTATCCTATTTTGGTTCATTATTTTATCATCTGGACATCCCAAAGGATAGTTAAAAAATGTTTTAGGCATGTGTTACTATGTTACCAATGTGCACACCTTCCTGTCTCTTTTTTTTAATAAAAATGCATGCCTATCAAATTCTCTTTGTAAAAAACATAGACTGGCATACATGCACATTTGTGAAGGAGTAAGACATCATGCTAATCGGTCACTTTTAACACAAATTAAATGGTATTTTATATTTAAAACATATTTGTGATATGTTTTTAATCACAAATGTATCCATTTAATCTAATGTTTCTTGTCATTTTGGCCCAGATGCTCCGTATTGTTTGTTTATAATACCAACTCACCAATGTGACATTTGGAACATCCACCATATCAAAACCTGCATTTTATGCTATGTAACCCATAATAAAGCTAACATAACATCATTCACAATTGTTATGGAGTATCACACATGGCGCAATTATAGCTTGTGACCTGTTTGGTACAACTGTCCCTTATAACATCAAACAAACTCATGTATATCTCTTGTTTAAGCAGGCATGTGTCTGCTCAAAATAATCCTTTGGTAGTGATCACAAATATAGTGGCATCATTATCCATAAATTAATTTACAAAACACAGGCGCCCCGCATACCATTACAGCAGGATCCCGAGACCTGGAACTGCTGCTGTTTGCCACGAAATTGCAACGGCGGGACGAGGTCGACAGGATCTCTCCCTCAGCTGGCGTTACAGCGGACCCCAGCACAGGACTGTGAGTCCTTCGAATCATAATCGCAGCTTGCCCTTGGAGTCCCTGAATAAGTTCTCAGCTACCCTGAGCTACAACCGCTGCCGGCCTTTCAGCGCCCTCAGAGTGGAACCTGGGACACACACCTGCGATGTTCCCGGGATGCAGCGGCGGTTCCTCCAAAGACCACACAGCGGAGCCACAGGATATCGGATGCCAGACAGCAGCTTGCCCCCTGAGGACATCCACCCCAGCTGCCCATCCTGGAGGTAGAGGGGCGGTCCCTCGACGAAGCAGGACCCCCCCCCCCCCACAGCAGCGAACCCATCGCACTGGCGGGGCGTGGGATCGTGCGAGCTCCTGGGCCAGATTGGGTTTCTCCAGGCAGCCTTCGTGAGAGCTTGATGTGCAGCCCCGCCCCCCTCAGCAGCAACACACAACAACGCGGACAGCCCGTTCGTTGTGATATATTTTAATGGAAGTCCCATCCTAACAATCTAGACTCTCTGAAAGTCTACTCGGTCAGCGGCCATATTTACCAGGCATCAGAACCCCCATTCACCAAAGGGGCATGACGCCTCCAGCAAAAATGAACATTGGCTCTACATCGCGTTCGAGGTAAATGCACCTTTATCTACTTGACCTTTTTGACTTTTAATGCTATTTTTTATCTCTCTGATACTCTTCCACTTATGTGCCAGCAGGCCAGCGACTCTGGGTTCTCACTACCCCAAAAGGGCCGATAGCCTTTAGGACAGGGCAAGGGGCCTTCCCCCCCCTCGCACTGTTCACTTCCTAACATACTTACAACAACAACTCCTGTCGATTCGTATTTCAGTGCAACCAACATAGGACCAGAGATACTTGTATGTTCACGGACAGGGAAATAGGACTTCTCTGCTCCCCCTCAGCTCTCCTTCAATGTGATGATCAGTAAACGAGGACTACAAGGGCCCCTCTTCAAGTAATAGTAACTAACATAGGACCACGTTTCTGTCTATGAAAACCTCTTCCAAGAAGTCGGCCATCTTAGCCTGCCTGCACCACATTGCCATTAACTTTAGTTACCTGGCCCTTAATTTACTACTGACGGCCCCCCACTTCAGCTCAGCCTGTACCACATTGCTATTGCCTTTGACTACCTTAGCCCTCAATTAACTGTTGACGTCACCTCCCCTCATCACACACATTGCCATTGCCTTTTGATACCTAGCCCTTAATCTACTACTGACTCCCCCACTTCAGCTCAGCCTGCACCACATTGCTATTGCCTTTAGATACCTAAGCCCTCAATTAACTATTGATGTCCCCCCCCATTTCAGCTCAGATTTTTTTACTTTCTCTACAGTCGGCCCCCATCTTTCCCCCTCTCTTTCTCCCCGCCCCTTGCCCTGCTCTTTTCTTTTCTCTGTATTTTGCTCTCTCTTCTTCTTTTCTCTTACCCCTCTACCTACACAGCACCTTACACTCAAGAAACATTCTTCAGGACATCAGTGATCCAACCCCCCGTCCCCCCCGCAGCCCATACTATATTATTCACAGCCGCAGTTTTACTCTCTCTTTCACCCTCCAACACCCATCAGCCGTCTCTGCTCTTCTTCTTTTCATCTGGACATCTGAGATCCAACTCCCCGCCCCCCCCCAGCCCATATTATTCTACTCTTAGCTGAAGCTTTTAATTTCACCCTCTCACACCCACCCGCCATCCCAAGCTCCTATCACTGGACCCCTCCAAGCCCTCTTGAGTCCCATACACACCACACACTCTCTTGCGCCTTCTACTCTGCACCCACTTATCTACGCCTACCATGGAACTCACAGGCACACACAGTTACAACATCATCTATCCACCCAGCCTCACAAAAAAATCTGCCAAAAGGTTCAAGCACAATTTTATTAAATCACACCCTGAAACCCTCTTCGCTGACCCCTATTTCTCATCACGCAATGGGAACACAACCACTGATATCATCTTCCACACGAGACGGAGAGCCCAATGGAGGAAAGCATTCCTAGCCTCATTCACGATATCCTCCACTAGGAAATCCACACATGGCCTAGTTATTTCTATTGCCCCATCCCAACTCTTCCAAGGGACAGCTACCATCACCATTTACAATAACGGGACCATCTTCATTCAATCCACAGACTGTAGTCTAAATCTCCTGGATAACATCTTCCCCATCATTAAAGAACAAGTGTACAATCCTCAAGCTGCTACCCAATCGACTCCCACCTCCAGCGCTCAAGATTCTATTTTGACCACCTCTCTCCTCCCCCTTCTGCTTCCCCGCCCTCTACAGGCATTGGACCCATGCGGTTCTTCTACCCTGACTACCCCCCCTTCAACACACCTCACCTCACTTCACAGAAACCGCACACGTCTCCTCCCCCTAGCATGACCGAGAATACATCTGCTCCCCTTATAGAAACAGAAATCACTCCGGACTCAATCATAGCTCCCCCCTCTATCATAACCCCCTCATCAATCAACTCCCCCCTACCTCATCCCCTCCTCACAATAACACTACAATCCCGGACTCCACCCACTCCAGCCAATCCCCCACAGTTGGTGGCACTTAACAGGACTCTTCTCCTTCTCGAAACCATACCATCCGAAGTTCACACACCGATTCCAATCACACCTCCCACTATCGCCCCCAGCCAGCCACACCAATCTCCCTGCCAAACACATCCACAACTCGCCCACACACATACGCAGCATTACCTCCATCCCTACTCACTCCTACCCCTACTCACACATCCTTGTCACCAACCTTACTCACTCCGACCCCAGATCACATACCCTACCAGTCCACAATGCACACACATGCTCTCACATCACACCCATCATCCCCATTCATAACCGCTCCAGATGAGACTGGATGAGATTATGTCCACACTTCACCAAGACATAGAGGATCTCCATGCTTTTAAAGTGTTGATATCAAGACAACCATGGCTCTCCAGATCCTCAAAAACTTCTTTATCTAGCATGACCCATTACCCACCTTCCACCTCTAAGCATACTCCACCCATCTGGAAATCAGTGCCCTCCCGTAACTGCTTCCCACCCAAGGCGAAGCTGCAACCCATTTTCGGAGAATGATCTCCGCTCTCTTCTACACTCCTACGAATCCCCTCCAATGACCCCCACATCTCTCACTGACATGCCCATCCCTACTATCCCTCCTAGCCCCCACTGGTTTCCCACAGACAACATTAGAGGTATCATCAACAATACTCTTAGAAGAATCCCAATCAGTCAGAACCCCACCTCCTCCCTCATCACACCCCGGCTTAAATGCACACTCCTGAATTGCAGATCAGCCTCCAAACACGCTGCAGACATAGCTGACCTCATTATCTCATCTGATCTGGACCTGATAATACTAACCGAAACCTGGCTAACAGAATCCTCATCCCCTCTCATCGACATTCTAGTACCCCTTAATTACAACATCATCAGACTGGACAGGAGGGTTAAGACAGGGGGAGGAATCGCATGCATATACCGCAGCAACATCGCCATTAACAGGGCCATAGGCCCTGTATTCCCCTCTGGCGAATACATCTGCCCCGACATCAACAGCAATGACAAACCTGTATGCCCGCTACACATCATATATCATCCTCCTGGTGACAACCTCATCTTCACCGAACACCTCATGGACCTGGTCACAACGAACACAGGGCGACAAAACACTCAAATATTCCTTGGCGACTTCAATTTCCATTGAAACGACCACAATGATGCAGTGGTCAATAGCCTCAAAAACTTCCTTGGCGCCCTAGACCTCTACCAAATCTGCAACAAGACAAACAATAAAGGTTCAACCCTGGATTTAATAATCTCTAAAAGTGATTCCACTCAGCTCGAGGCTATCTAAACTTGTGATTGGTCAGACCATCATATCATCACCTTCTTCATCATGGAAACAGTGAAAATCAACGTGGCCCAATCCACAAAACCAAAGGTATGGAAAAGAGACTTGAAAAAACTCAGCGCAAACCCTCTTCTTGCCACAATCGACTTCTGCCCCCTGCTGGTATTGCCAACATGCATGATCTCACCAACCACTACCTTAACTCAATGACCTTGATAATTAACGAGATCGCTCCCCTTCAACTAAAGAGAGTTTCCCCAAAAAGACTCTAAACCCTGGTTCACTGACCTTCTTAACGATGATAGACGCTCTCTCAGAACCTCGGAACGCATCTGGAGATCGGTCCCTTCCACCAAACACCTCAAGATTCTAAGAAAAAAGAGAAGTCCATACTATAGAAAAATCAAGCGCTCTAAAGCAGTCTTCTTCAGCCATCAACTAGATCAAGCAAGAAGCCGTCCAAACAAACTGTTCGAACTAATCAAAACCCAATCTAAAGACGCACATCAACTACCACAAAACTTAGCCCGTCCCCAACCCACTTGTGAAGAATTCTATACCTTCTTTAACCACTTGGATGCTAAGGCCCTGGAAAGATTTACGACCAATTTCCATTGAAATCAATGGAAACTCCATGACGAGCTGAGCTCGTCATGAGCGTCGAAGGGGTTAATCTAAAGACTGACAACATCAAGAAAGATCTCCTCAATGACCTAATCTCACACTCTCGTCCTCACAACACAAGCCTACCACTGCCCACATCGGCGTCACAACACATCCCCTCAAAGTTTGTTCTAAAAAACAATGCTGCATGGCCGTCCTTTGATACCTATTCAGAAGAAGCTATTGGCAGGATTCTCAGGGTCCTGAAGCCTGCCAATCACCTCACCAACCCCCTCCCCGCAAACGCGGTTAAATACTTCACCCCATTGCTCCTAACTCTCTGGACCAAGATCATTAACAGTAAGGCTGCATCCCTGACACCCTAAAGGTGGGTCAGGTATCACCCATACTAAAGAAACCCACAGCAGACCCCACAGACCTAAACAACTACCGCCCCATCTCCAATATTCCGACCTTGGCTAAACTTCTGGAAAAATGTGTTCACCACCAACTCACAAAACATATTGACCACTTCAACCTTCTTAACAAACACCTAATCAGGCTTTCTTGCAGGCCATAGCACGGAATGAGCCATGTCCCACATAATCGATGATGCACTACAAATATTTGATCAGACCGGCTCATGCCTTCTCATCCTGCTAGATCTCTCCTCAGTCTTTGATACGGTCAAACACGAGAACTTGATAGATCTGCTGAACCACAGAATGGGTTTATCAGGGTAAGTGCTTAACTGGTTTACCTCTTTTCTGCAAAACCGGACTCAAAAAATTCAAGATCAACAATACCTTGTCCAAACCCGTTCCAGTTACGTTGGGAGTCCCTCAAGGGTCTTCGCTATCCCCGACTTTATTTAACCTATTCATGGAACCACTCAACGATCTTCTTCAAGCATCTAACGTGCAATTCCACATGAACGCAGACGATACCCAACTATACCTAAAGATCCACTCCCTTGAAGACATTCAATTGCTCAATTCAACGCTTAAGAACACCCAGACATGGTTGGCAGAGAACCATCTCAAACTTAACGCTCTAAAAATGGAATTCCTCCTAATTGCTCCACCAGCCAAAGCCCCCATAATAAATGAATGGGTCAAACATCTCACTGCGCTCAATGTTCAACCAACCATTGTCGACTCAGCAAAATCATTGGGTATAACACTTGACTGCAACCTAAATATGCAGAAACACATCAGCATCGCCATTAAGGGAGCTAATTTCCAGATAAATACACTGAGGAAGCTGAAGCCCTTCCTGCCCATCAATGACTTCAAGATGGCAGTTCAAGCTCTAGTTATCCCGTGGGTTGATTATGGAAGTGTCTCTCTTTGCGGCCTCCCCAAAGCTATTACAGCCCCCCTAAGAGCTTCTATTAATGCTGCAGCAAGACTCATCACTGGTTCGTAAAGAAGGTCCCACATCTCCCCAGACCTCAAATCCTTGAACTGGCAACCATTTGAAGCCGGAATTCATCTGAAAATAGCATGCATGACGCATAAGGCCTTACATCACAATACACCCAGCTATCTGACACAGAAATTGACAATATCTGGTGGCATGAGATCCACTCGAAGTGCAGATAACCTAATACTGAAGCCACACGATTCAACAAGCAGAAAACGTATAAACGATCCTTCTCAGGAATGGCGCCTAGGATATGGAATGCCCTCCCCCCTGAAACAAGACTGAACCCCTCCACTGCATCCTTCAAAAAGGAAGTAAACGCGATTCTTATGACTAAATTCTCCTGAACACAGACTACGGATCTTTTGTGATCAATCGTACCCACTCCTTATGCTCGATTCTGATAAGCGTCCAACTTGTCAACCCAATCATGGTATTTGACAGTGGCCTGACGCACCCTGACTCAAATGTTTTCGAACCTCATTGCTTTGCTTTATGTCGCTCAACTTGTCATGTATTTGTTATGTAACTTGTTATGGTATTTGTTCTACTAGCTTTCTTGTCCTATACAATTTTCTTCATCTAATGTAAAGCGCTCTGATATCCGCAAGGATCTTGTTCGCGCTCTATAAAACGTTTGAAATAAAATAAAAATCAAACACCATGTGCAAAATATATACCTTCAAGTACTTGTCTTGTGCGTTAGGCATATGTTAACCATTATGTTAATGCCATAAGTTGTTGTTGTTGTAACAATAAAAAGTTATTTCACATGTCTGTCTGTCTACATCCCTACCCCTCACCGCTCTTACCTGTGCCAGCTGCCGCTGCTACGGAACAGCACCATACCCCTGCAAATGCCACATCTTGGACTTGAGAGGGCCGGGCTTGTGGATAAGTTCAATCTGTTATCAAATTGTTTGGTACATTTCTAGTTTAATGATCTTAAATAATGGTACATATTTAGGCTGTATTCATTTTTTTGCATTAATGAGACTCAGCTTATTCTAATTGACCATGGTTGTTAGCATCGCTGAGGAATCAAACAACCCCAAGGGAAGTCCACTTTAATGAGGCCCATGGAGGAACACAGAGGCCAGTGGAGCGAGCTTTTGAGCTCCAGAAAGCCAGATTTTGATATCTGGATAAGACTGGTGGAGACCTCCTCTACTCACCTGATATAGTGTGCAAAATCACCATAGCATGCTGCATGCTACACAACAGAGCCCTGAGACGAAACATTCAGTGCATTGTAGAGGAAGAAGACCTTGAAGAGACATTGAGAAAGGATGTTGAAATGCCAAATGAAGATGATAGTGGTGAAAAGAAAGGAACTGAATTAAGTCAAAATATTATTGACAACTTCTTCAGATGAGTGTAAGTTTATATTCACATATTATTACATTACATTTGAAACTAACTTTTAATGTAATGAGAATAAATGTGTGTGCTAGACATTTTTTAGAAAGGGCAGTTAAAGGTAAACCCAGGCCAAAATGTTTGTCGATCTAATGTTTTGACACACAGACTACTGTGTTTATTTACATTGTTTATCTTTGATTGTTTTTAGAAAACATATCCTCTAAACTTGTCAATTGTGTTGTGTCTAATTTGTAATGTCATACAAAATATTTTGTTTTAATCTGTTTTAGGTTCCTTCACCACATCATCTTCATTTGGACTTTTCAACAGTGTGACATTTGCAGTTATATGTTGCTGTTGTAAAGTACAAAGGGAATATGGGTTGATCCTGAGAAAGACACACACACTGATGATGTACAGATCTTGTACAAAGACAACTTGCACAGAGATTGAATTGTATTTGTAAAGATTGCATTAGGCTTGTTTACTGTTGATTGTTGCCACCAAGGCAATATTTACTGCTTACATTGCTCTGATCACATGTGGTAGTCCACTCAAAGCATGAAAATCTCCCTTCACATAGGCAAAATCCACAATTTGTGTGAACTGTATGTAGCTGATGATGTGTCTCATCATTGAAGGAAGAACGTCTTGTAGCACACCACTTAAAGTTGGTTATGATAGTCCACCAGATACTGCAACAGTATATTGGAAGATTCTGTGGCCACCAAAGGGAGTACTGCCACCATTTACACTATTGATGTTATTCATGTGTGTTTCCTATTGGGAGGCAGAAGATCTGGCTCAAGCTGATGACATCCATCAACAAGAGTTTGGCTATTTATTCCGTTTTTTTAGTTTATCTCCCGCTCTTCCATGTTTGCACGGCCTGGAACTATCAATGAAAATATTGCATGATCATTTAGGACTATGCATAGGTTATAATGTTGTAGGACAATATGAGTAACATTTCTTTATTACAATAAAAAATATCCTAGTTTATGGTTTGTAGGTTTTGTTCGTTTTTGTAATCTTGTCAAAAATGTGAAACACATTACATTGAAATATATTACATTGGAATGTATACATGATTAAACCATCTTTTTTTATTTAACCTTGTAAAATGTATGATGAAACTACAAAAAGTGAACACATTGAGAAAAAAATGCACCAGTCTTTTTTTGTTATTTTGTTCAATAAAACCAAATTAACTAAAAGAGGATGGTAACAAAAAAACAAGCAAAATTCATAATACGTCAATCATGGTAAATTATACTAACCTTGAAGGGCCTAAATTGCTTGAAATACAATGTACAAAATACAACTGCCATGAAAAACATAAATGTGTCCAGAAAATAGTCCAAAAGCAAATGGCAGCCTAACACTGGAGGAAATTAGGTTCTGTGTAAGCATGGGCGCAAAATCCGTTCCGCTCGCGGATTTTGCGAATTTTCGGTAAATTCGCGATCCGCGAACTCCCGCGAATTTACTGAGAATTCGCAAATCCGCGAGCGGCGGATCCGGGGGCAAAAGTTGAAGCCTGGCCTGTTGTAACTATTTTACGATGGCGCCGGCAAGCTGCCAGCGCCATCCTAAAATAGTTACTAAGTTAGCTTCAACAGGAAGCTCTAATAGATAAAATAAAGCAGGTGCTCGATTTTATCTATTAGAGCTTCCTGTTGAAGCTAATTTAGTAACTATTTTAGGATGGCGCTGGCAGCTTGCCGGCGCCATCGTAAAATAGTTACAATAGGCCAGGCTGGTGTGCTTTCTTTTCCCAAATCTACTGTCGAAAATCAGCTGTGATGCTAGATAGAGGCCTTTGCATCCTTGACTTTCACGAGCGCAATCCTCGTGCTGTTCCTGTGACCAGGAGCTTCTTTATCTTTCTCGGACCTTTTATTCACACAAGAGGCATGTGCACTCGCATGGAAGCCCCGCCCACACACTCGCGGTGTGCACCGTCTTCCCGCCATTGACCCACTATGATGGACAGCTCACCCAAGGGACCCCTGCGCCCTTCGGGGCGATTGCATAGTAACACACACATGGTCGCTGGAACTAGTTGAAGCTCAAATGCAGTGACTCATTCATCAGCCCAAAAACAATCGTGCTCGTCATCGAGGCTGGGCAGGTGTGCCTTCTTCCCAAATCTACCGTCGAAAATCAGCTGTGATGCTGGATAGAGGCCTTTGCATCCTTGACTTTCACGAGCGCAATCCCTTTGCTGTTCCTGTGACCAGGAACTTCTGTCTCTTTATCTACTGCTCTGTTCGGTCCCAGACCTTTTAAACACACAAGAGGCATGTGCACTCGCATGGAAGCCCCGCCCCAAATCCGCGGATCCGCAAATCCGCAAAATCCGCCGATTTTGCGGATCCACGATCCGCAAATCCGCGGATCGTGGATCCGCAAAATCCGCCCATGCTTAGTTCTGTGTTTCTTGCTGGTGGTGGTTGAGATCTTGCCATTCTCTCTTGCTATTCGGGTTGAGCGCCCCCTCCTGAGGGAGGCAGGTGGTTCCACAGTTTGTGCAGCTATTTCCTCTTATGGCAGGGCCTCCCTTTCTATGGCTAAGGATTGTAATTGTAATTGATCCAGATGGTGTTGGACCACAGAAAGGGGAAGATGTTGCTGGGAAAGCCCGGAATGTATCGGTAAAAATATCATGCAGTACCCCAGTCAGGGGGCCCAAATTGGAGTTCAGACTCTCCATCTGTTCATTGTGCTCCCTCTAAAACTGCTTCATCTCCTGGAGTTATGCCAGGACATGGCTCATCCTGTCTTGGGGCTGATGGAGGCATCCCAAAACTTAGTCGATGATGGCCTGGGTGACAGTGACCCAGTGGCCTCACTTTGTTGGCTCCTCCCATGACCCCTACCCCCACTGCCCTGTGCCTTTGACCCAGTGTGCCCCATCCCACTGGTTCCTAGTTGAACTGGAGGTGGTGCTGGTGTTGGATCACCAGCAGGCAGGACTGGGGGGTACAAGAGTGGGGTGATGTTGGTTTGGACACAGGAAGTGAAGGTATCCATAGGCTGAGGTGTGATAACAGCTGGGGTGGGAGGTGTAGGTATGGGCTGAGCGAATCTCACTGGAGCAGTATACCCAAAGCAGAACAGGTGGACCAGGCAGATCCTCGTCGTATGGACCTGCAGGGGTGGAGTTGTCACTGAAGACGTGTTCCTTGTCTGGAGTGGAGGTATCCTCAGTGGCAGATGGTTGCCAATGTACTCTGGGTGCTGGACCTATTATGAATTTGAAAAAAATAATATTGTTAAAGTATGGATTATAAATCAAACGAGTATGAAGCTAGAGATGAAGTAACCTGAAAGGAAAAAGAAAATTGCTATAATAACTGTACCTTTCAGTGAGATTAAAATAAATGACACAAACAGTTTAAATTACACCCACAACTACTTCAAAAAGCAAGTAAAAAGATGTCCTGAAATGAATAAAAAAAATGAAAATATACATGATATATACCAAAGATTCAACAAAGCACAATAGAGAGGAGAATTGTGGAAGAAACCATTCCAAGGCTCAAAATCTGACAATTACACAGTTTAGAAGGTTATATTGCATTAGACATCATATACACATTGCAGAGTACATTCCCCCAGATGCATGAAGCACCCACTGTGCGAATCCTAAATAGCGAAAAATACCGATTCGCTATCCAGAATTCGCAGAATGGGATGCACCACCAAAATCGCTAAATAACTGCGATTCGCAACCGGCAGCAATCGCCATATGCGAATTTGCCAAAATCGCTATGAAATCGCACATCCGGCTGTTTCCCAACCCCAAGAGCGAGATCGCAAAAATGGGAAGTCTCATTTTGAGCACAATGATGACATCACTACCAGGAAGTAGCCTGCTCCATGCTTCATTTGGATCACAGAGCTGGATAGAGGAGGAGGCAGAGCACTGAGCTCCAAGAGACACACCCTG
Source organism: Lissotriton helveticus (assembly GCF_964261635.1). NCBI lineage: Eukaryota > Metazoa > Chordata > Amphibia > Caudata > Salamandridae > Lissotriton > Lissotriton helveticus. The sequence goes on along the minus strand of NC_136070.1, from coordinate 1,061,389,861 downwards.
CAGTCCCAATACAGGATACACATTGATTTCAGAATGTCCCAGGAAGCTGCAGGACCCAGTGAAACAGCCAGGAAGCGCAAAATCAAGTTCCCTGAAAAAGAACTGGAGTACTTGATAGAGGGAGTCAGCAGGGAGCATGACCAGCTGTTTGGGAAGCTGTCCCGGAAGGTGCCCGAGGGAACCAAAAGGTGCATCTGGCTGCGCATCAAGGCCAAGGTCAAAGCCATTGGAGTCACGCATTGTGGAGAGACTGGCCACGGGAGGAGGAGACTCCACAGTCCCTGCAAACACACCAATGGAGGACTTAGTGGAGGACATGGAGACATGGAGCAACAGGCACATAACCTAGGCCTTGGTATTGAGGCTCGGATGCTTGCTGTGCACCGCAAGCAGGCACTGCACATGGCAGCAATGCAGCTGGAGTTCTACAAAACTGCACACAACATTAATCAACTCACTGAGAGTGTGCAGGAGCTAACCGCAGCTGTCAAGGAGAGCAACCAACTGATGGTGGCGCAGCAGGACATCACACGCAGACGCCACCGCCAGCTGCTGACACGGCTATCTGCCTACACCCGCTCAAACCACCTTATTGGGAACGCCAGCTCAGGATACAAGAGCCTGTATGACTCAATACAGTAGCACAAATGCTTGCAGATTTAAAGCAGATCGAGAGTTTGTTAACTAAACAAAATATTTATTTTGAACACAAATCTTCCTCATGTCATTCATTCATGTGGCATGCATGAGTGCAGTGTTGTGTGAGGGATATGGGTGCACTAGAAATAGTTCATGTGATGTTGGTGCGGCGCCTGTGTCCTTCTGCAGTATTCTCCCCATGTGCATGATGCACATGTGCAGGTGGCAGGTTGTCCCCCTCCGAATCACTACCAGACACCTCCACATGTATGCTCTGCTTGGTGGCAATATTGTGGAGTATGGCACACACGGCCACGATGCGGCAGCAGACCTCAGGCCGGTATTTGAGGGCCTGCCAGTCTTGTGGAGGATGCGGAATCGACTCTTTAACATGCAAAATGTCCGCTCTTTCACATTTCTGGTGTGTATATGCGCAGCATTGTACCGCCGTTCCTGTGGTGTAGCAGGGTTGAGGTATGGGGTGAGGAGGTATTCACGGAGGCCGTAGGCGCTGTCACTTGAAGGTAGGAGCAGAGGGTCAGTGCCTGTTATGCGCAGCAACATGGTCTTAACATACTGTATGTGGGCATGTGTACTTACCTAGGAGATGTCCCTCGCCAAATTCACCTCCGGCCAAGCAGGTGTGTATGCCGCTGTGCCGGAAGATGAATGAATAATGTGTGCTCCCCGGGTATTGAGCCACAATGTCTGTGATGATGGTCTTCGCATTGCAGACCATCTGGATGTTGAGGGAGTGGTATGACTTGCGGTTCTGGTACATGTATTCGGTCTCTGCGGGTGGACAGATGTGAATGTGGATGCAGTCGGTGCAGCCAATTACATGGGGGAAATGGACAGTGTGATAAAAGTCCAGTTTTGTTTGCATTAAGTCCTGTTGGGTTGTTGGGGAGGTGATATAGTGGTGTATCCGGCTCAGCATGGCATCCAGGAAAGTCTGCAGGCAGCGTGACAATGTGCTCTGTGATATACCCCCTGCAACTGCGACTATCCCCTGGAAGCTGCCGGAGGCCAGGAGGTGCAGGCAGCACAGGACCTGGACATGTGTGGGCACGGCATTGGTCCTCCGTGTTGGGTGCTGCATCAGGGGGTCAAGGTCTCTGATGAGCTTCTTTATCATAGCCTCATTGAGCCTATGTTTGGAGTAGATCTCCTCTTCAGTCTGGCCCAGGAGTGTAATCCGCAGCCAGAAGATGCGCTCCTGGATCCTGCGTCGGTTCTGGGCTGCAGCCTGGAGCCTCAGCCGTCTTGCCACGATGTAGCGACCTGGCATTGTGACTTTCCCCATGCTCCTACTGAGTCTCCTTAAGTGTGTTTGATTTACCCAACACCTGTTTCTTGTTTGCATATTTTTTTTCACCATTTGGACTTCATGTTTACCACCTGATTTTGCTTCTCCTTAAATTGCGATTTGTTTTTAGCGAATTAGGGTATTTTCGCAATTTGCGATTTATGATGAATGGGAATAGCGATTTATTAGCAAATTCGCAATTTAATTGCGAATTCGCTATTGATTTCGCAAAAAATGTGGGTAATCGCTGTTAAGGAATCGTAATGGGGTTACCAAATGGTTTTGCGATTCTTTGTTTTGTGAATTTGCTATTTGCTGCTTTTGTACTTGATGCATTGCGGGAGCGGAAATTGCAATCGCAATCGCTGTTTCGCAGCGATTGCGATCGCAATTTCTCTTGATGCATCTATGCCATTTTTTTAAATACACTTATAGTCAGAATACAAAATTACATACCTTAACATTTTAAAGACAATAAACTTTGATTTGTGATAGAAATACCATAATTGAAGAAATAACAAAGATAGGACAACATGATAAATAAAACACATACATATTGCAAAATATAGAATGAAATAGAGATTGATAAACACGTAATACTTTAACATACATGAAAATTATGATAGAAAACAGGAAATGAGCAAGATGACATTGCAATATTATTTTCACAAACCTGAAGCAAGGCATCATGGTGGTTGTAGTAATTTTAATTAAACATTAACAACACTTGCAAAATTGTAAGTTAAATCAGGCATGGCTGGTAGAGGTTAGAGTGATGGGGGCGGGGTAGGGGGAGTTGACAGACCATGGGATAGGTTAAATAAAATAAATAAATAGATAAAACCACTTAGCTTGTGCGCGCCACATCGCTGAGTCAGCGATGTGTCAAGCTCAGGGTAAATGGTTTTATTTATTTATTTTATTTTACCTATCCCATCATCTGTTGACTCCTCCCCACCCCGCCCCACCTCTCTTACCTATACCGGCCACGCCTGAGTTAAACATACCTAGTGTAAATATGCAGCAGAAAATAGAATAGACATTTACAAAATAAAACACATATTGAAAATATGTTATTTGGTGTAAAAAACACTTACAAACACCATTACATTTTGTGAAATGTAATGGAGAATGAAACCTGTAATCTTAACTACAAGACAAAACATTCATACAAACAAATAAGACGAAGAAAAATTATAGAAATATATGTAGGTTTCTATGTTTCCAAAGAGTGCAAACCACATTAGCAACAGCTAAAATAAAAGCAAAAACGACAATTAGGTTTAGTGACAGATTCAGAAGTCTAACTTACCAGTCTCCACTCCACCAGGGATTCCTGTCATGCCTTCGGGATGTAGGATCTGCATGCCCTTCTCTTCCCAGGGAAAAAGTTGTGAGGGGTGCTGGGAAAGCCACCACCAGTCCTCTGGAGCTCCAGGTGACCCTTGCAGGCCAGGGAACGCACTCTACCCAGCAGGTATTTCCATCTCTTCACAATTTCCTTCTGTGTGCACAGGTTGTTTGCTAGAGCATTCCCTCTGTCAACTATTCTGGTCCACATTTCCCTATTCTGGGCTCTGGTTTTATTTTGGACTTGGGCTCCAAACAATTGTGGTTCTGCTGGAATAATTTCCAACATGACTGACATTTCCCCTTCAGTAAAATGGGGATTTCTCTTCCCTGCCATAATCCCCACAAAATGATATACATTTTATGCCCCACAAGAAAATAAATGAGGAAAAAAGGGACAAGAAATAGAGAACGCAAAAAAAAATCTGACTTTACTGACAAATGTTCTGCTTGGCAATGTTTTGCTGCAGTGGAATGCTAAAGGATCATGGTCTGAAATGGAGTGTGTTGTATCGGGTTGTATGCAGGTGAAAATAATTAGGCAAAACACATCTGGTACTTCCAAAAGCGACGGGAATAGTACAACATTGAACATGTCCCACAATGGAATCCCTCCATCGGCAATCTGCCACTAGAGCAGCGCCAGTACAACTGTGAAATCTAAATATGCTCAGCGTTATCCTGCTACACTGAGTAATGCTAGCCAGCAGAGGAGTCTGCAGAGGAGCCGTCAGCAGTGAGAAACTTACGTGACGGAAAACAAGGCTCAAGGCAGACGGAGCTTCAGCCAGCACACATCTAAATATAGCAGGTGGGATTTCATTAGCTTGGTGGAGTACTTGTAAACTCTGCAGCAAAGGACGACAGGAGTCCAGCCAAGTAATTTACTATAAGGAAAACTTCATTTCAAACTGGGAGAGTGCCCACTACTAGCATTTAATAAACATAATCACTGTTTCTTAAGGGGAAAATCCTGCTGGTGGTTATTTGATTGTTAATGATCTTAATCCTTAAATCTAAAAAGTCAATCCTATCATGATTCAATGTACAGTGATTTGGAGGATATAGGTGTTATGATTAAGGATTGCCACAAAATCTGTAGCAGTACAAAATCGTCTTTGCATGTAACAAATAAATCATCAATATATCTCCACCATGCTGCGATGTTGTCATGAAATTTGGTATTGCCTAGGGCTCCATGCCTACTACTGAATTTCGGCTCCTTCATAGAGGGGACAAGGGCTGTGACCCCCTAACCATCACAACCCTATTCTCGCTCCATCTCATTTCTAATCTATTACAGCTTTTACATGAAAACAAACTATCTCACCGACCATTTGTTTTCATGTCTCCTTGCACCAGAGGAGGGTTCCTCATGTGTCAGACAAGGGCTATTACAGCTCGGCCTCACACAGACACAATGCATGTATGACATTCTGCACCAACGTCAGGCAGTGCAGCATGACAGTTAATGGTGATATGTGGCCTGAGTGTCATGCGGCCTCATGCCCTCAGAAACCATGATAAAAGGAAAGCTTCTGATTAAGCATACAGTTGTGATTCTCACTCTGGCGCCATTACAGACTTAGATCACTGGTAGTGAAGTGAGGGTGGAGAGAGCAACCTCAACAAAAACCTCTGGACAGGTGAAACCAGTATTTAAACAGATTCTCATGTTTGACCATCACATGCAGCTTTTGGAATACAGCAATTATCTCTTAGGTAGCATGTGGTAGGATGAGTGCGAGTCTGATATGAAAGCTGTTTTTCATACTCATATTGCTTCTGTTTGTGCATCTTTGTTTAGAGAGTTTTGAAGTCGCATCTCATTTGTTAGTAAGTCACTTCACTCCGGCACCTTCAACAGGTTTGGAATGAATACACCTGGTATCGTGGTATCAATCTTGGCTTCCTCACTTGGCCAAATTGTGTGATCCTAGGAAAATATTTTATATCAGCAAGCCTCCTTTTCTCCCATTATCACATATGTGAGCACCTTCAAATAAGCTAAGGATGCGGATTGCACAAAAAATCTCCCTTGTGTTTAATTTAATGGATTATAATGTTGCTTCATGTATAATACGAATATAAGCCCAAATGTGCGTATTACAACAGACTTCCCTTTTAGTTCACTGATGGAATTCTCGTCAGGGTGGGGAGGTGTATTTTTCTAAGTTCAAGTCTGAAAAGACAAAAGGTGATGTCTCATAGGGGCTACAGCTGCCAACCATGCAACTTGGAGAAGCAGTTTCGAATCCTGGCAAATCTCCTGATGCTGAAAAATGTCATATAATATGTGTCTTTTGTCCAATACTCTGATATCATTGAATTAAAGACTAACTATTAACATTAAAAAGCATTGTTCAGCGTGGCTTGGGAGCCAAGCATGGTGGATGTGTCTTGTTAGAGCTTTGTCGGCCGGAGCCCATGCGAGCCATTATCCGTAGCCTATTCTGACCCCAGTGCCTGTCAAGGACTGAGGGACAATTCGTGTTGCCACTGCCACTCGTTCCGGGACCTGCATAAGGCTGAGGAGAGAATATCGGGCCGGGACCGGCGCAACAAACCCGGCAGCCTGGTAGGAGAGGGAGCGGAGGGCGAGGCCGGCTGTGATCATGCATGCCTGAGACGACACAGGCCGATGGCGGTGGGACTCTGCTGCCGCTCTATCCTGTGGCCATAATCCGGCAGCATTCTGCTATTTCTGGCCGGGGAGTCCCCTTTGGTGCGGCGTGGTCGTAGCCCCCCTCCGCTGGCACCCTACGATACCGGTAAGCTGGGCCAGGCGGTACCATGGCCTGAGTGGTGGTGGCGCAGAGTGTGGGCGGGCTGTGGCCTCACGCGCCTGGGGGCTGAGGGTTGGTGGCGACAAGATTGCGCTGCTGAGCTGGGAGTCTGCCTGTACCACTGCTGCTGCCCAAGGCCCTCGGCCGAGAAGCCTTTTGAGAGTTGCCCCCGGGTGGACCAAGACACCGGTGAGGCCTTGGGACGGGGCGGGGCCCGCCTGCAGATGGAGTCTGGGATTTCTAGGGCCTGCTTTGCCTGTGGTGCCCTGTGGATGGGCGTCTCCTACCTCATGGCTCTCCTGGTGGTGCCACAACCAGCTCTATGCTCCTGGCAGGGGGGCTCTGAACGTGAACTGGGTCCATTGCTGCTGCGACGGCGGACCAAAGGAGCGCTTGGCCCCGGGATGGGAGTATTGTCTGGCTCAGTGGCCCCCTCCATACCTGCACGAGCGGGAAGATCCAGGAGCCCATGGTCTCCACTTTGAGCCCTACACTTTTTAATCTTCATATGACACCATTAGCGACTCTAGCAGAGGAATATGGAGCAAAAATCGCATCATATGTGAATGATACTCCGCTGCTTTTCACCTGCAAAAAAGATATGGATTTTAATGGAGACAGGATTAACAGCTGTATAACAACAGTGTTCTCCTGGCTACAGTGTAACCAGCATAAGTGCAACCCTGGGAAGTCGGAGATCATCTTCTTTGGCCAAAGCCCCAGCAATGTCTGGTGCAGCTGGTGGCCCGCCAACATGTCCCCTCCTACAACATCTGTAAAATCAGTGAAAAATCTGGGGCCGAAGTTGGATGATGACATTTCCATGCAGTCACAGATTCAGACAGTGGTCTGCACATGCTTCGGCATGCTTAAGATGCTGAAGCAGTTTCTACCTCACTTGCCTATCACCCACAGAAAAACAGTGGTCCAAGCCTTGATAATCTCCAGGTTGGACTACGTGGATGCACTTTACCAAGGGCTACCAGAGTATTTACTGGCTACACTGCAGGTAGCCCAGAACACAGCAGCCAGGGCAATACTTATGCTTGGCCCTAGAGTCCGCATAACAACACAATTGAGATCCCTGCATTGGCTCCCAGTCCATAAAAGAATCCCATTTAAGGCCTTGGTTCTCGCCTTCAAGGCTCTCCACTGCAGTGGTACTGGATATATTACGAAGAGAGTTCAATTCTATCACCCTCAACGCACTCTTAGGTCTTTGGCACTTCAACTGGCACGAACACCCAGATATTTGCGAGCCCGCATAGGGGGACATTCCTTCCAGGTGCAAGCTGCTAAACTCTGGAGCAATTTGCGGGTGGCATTAAGGATGATGCCAGATCTCCTGGCATTTAGGAAATCACTGAAAACGTGGTTGTTTAAGTTTTAACGCCCAGTTCAGAGGTCACTATGGTATAGTGATTTCAGTCTTCACTCCTAGCGCCGGGACACTCAAATGGGTAGCTGTGCGCTCTACAAAACCCATTTAACATAGCATAACATAACATAGCATGGGAAGCGTGTGGGTGTGGCACTACAGTGGTCCTCGAGGTCCGCATTGCAGGTTCTGTGCTGCCACCCGTGACTCCTTTGTGACAGCCTGAGTCGGTGCACAGCTGTGGAGGGGCCCGACCCAGAAGATCCTTGTATGCGCTTGGCCAGGGTGGACGCCGGGGTCGAAGGCCCTGCGAGTTTGGTCCCTTTAGGGGGTCTTCTTGGCTGTCCTCCCCAGGTGGCGGAAGCGGCCGGGCAAGGACTGGTGCGGCTTGCTGTCAGGGAGGTCAGAATCCGTGAGGCCTGGCCTGGCATTCTGCCCTGGACCAGATTGGCACACCATTTGCAGCAAGGCAGGATACTCATGGAGGACCCTTGTCTGTGGGACACGAGCAGACAGCGCTGCAGAGGGGTGCCCAGACCTATCTGACTTACCTGGCTCCAACATAAGTTTTCTGCCTTATATCTCCGCCTGCCTCCTCGTCCTACCATGGGCAAGGACAAACACGGAGCGGATGCCCCCAAGCAAAACACGATGGACCATTATACCACCTCAGGCTCAGGAAAGGAGAGCGCTGAGGGCTCCCGCCCAGGCAACGCTGCCCTGCTAGTGGCCATTACCCAATCACGGACAGCGCTGGAAGCCCAGATCAGGGCAGTTGGATCAGAGGTATCTTTCATACGCCAAGATCTTTGTAAGGCCGTAGACAGGCTCACTGAGGCAGAAACTAGAGTCTTCACAATAGAAGACACAGTGAGCACCCTGCAGAAGAAGGTCAACAAACTCACTGTGGTCACAAAAGAGTTGGCCTGGCTGGTCTAGGATGCAGAGGGCAGGGCACGGCGCAATAACATCCATCTGGTGGGTTTCCCGGAGGGCTGTGAGGGCACATCCATGGACATTTTCTGTTAGAGGGGCTCAACTCTCTGCTGCCGCCCGATGTTATGTCCCCCTGCTTCATGATTGAGAGGGCCCACCTTGCCTTGGCTAAGAAGCCCCTTCCTGCCAAGCGCCCAGGCTTGTGTTTGCCGGGCTCCTCAATTACACTGACCGCGACACCAGCCTACGATTCTCCCAGACCCACAAGGACAAAATGATCTATGACTCTCACATGATTATTGTATTCCCTGACTATACCAGATTGGTGCAGCAGCAGCACCAATCATTTGTGGCGGCCAAACATAGGCTCCGGGAGCTAAATCTGTCGTATGCGCTACTGTTTCCCGCCAGAATGAAAGTCATCTTCAATGCCAAGACCCACTTCTTCGATTCTCCTGAGGAGGTGTTCGCTTGGACGGATGAGAGGTGGCCCCTCAAACCACATTCACCACCACCGGTGGACTCAGACTCCTCGCAGGTGTCCCACAGGGGCCGACAAAACAGGGGCATGTTGAGACAGCGGCACAAATCCTGTTCCAACTGGAGGGTCCAAGATCAGCTTGAAACCACTGACTGACGAGGATCCTGGTGTTCCCTTGGCTCCATGTGGTGGCCGCTGACCTTTCCATCGAGATATTGGAACATGAGGTATTGGGGTCCCTCGCCCTGGCTCCAGGCCAAGGCGGACAGTCCATGCCCTTAGACATTTTGAGTTAAGTTATAATGTTGGGATGGGTGGGCTCTTTTGGAGGGACTGCTTCGGTCTTCACATTTGGGGCCTGCGGTGTGTCTCCACCGTGACAGGTACTCCTTGTTTTTGGAAGTATGGGGGTGGGGGGAGGTGGGTGCGGGGTTCTGAGTTTTCAATAGTTTTTAATGTTTCTCGCACTACATGTACCTTCACACAGCATGCCACAGACACTGCACTAACTGACATGGATTGGAACACCGGGTGATGACACACCACACAGGCAACACTCCAGTGGGAGAACTAAACATAATTTCCTGGAACTTCAGGGGGCTGCTGAACAAAGTTAAGCGGGAACGGTACTCCATTTAGCAAAACGCTCTGATGCAGATGTCCTCCTCCTACTACTGACACATTTCCTGGGCAACAAGGCCCCTTGCCTCAATAGGCTTTGCTTTGCCATCATCTACCATTCCGGATTTACATGAGATGCACGGGGCACGGCGGTCCTGGTACACCGATGTGTCCTGATTCAAAATTCTAAACACTGGTTGGACCCTGGTGGGCGCTTTACTATAATTTCAGGCACAGTGGCAGGGGAGCAAATGACGATAGGGAGCACTTAAGCCCCCCTCCGTTGGGCCAAACATTCGCAGACGAAATCACACGGCTATGGGGTGACCTTCCTGGTGGCTTGATGATCCTAGGGAGAGACTGGAACGACATCATGACCCCCCCAAGATAGGAGGCGGCCGGCGCCATCTGACAGATCCCCCCCCTATTTCCAAGTTGAATATACTTGCACACACGCTGGGCTGGTCCGACTCCCTATAGAGTCCAGGTTTTCTTATGCATTGGTAGTCTATCCCACACTGTCGCAGCTTGACTACATTTTTCTTCCACGCAGCTATGCCCATAGATTAGCCCATTCCTCTATTTTGCCAGAAGGCCTAACCAACCACTCGCCAGTTCAAATTAAACTGTGCATGCGGGTCCAACGAACTCTGTACAGGTGGCGCATGTCCTCATGGCTTCTTCAAGACGCTAACTATTGAGAGGCTGTATGACTCGCTATTACAGAATATTTTCAGTTTAATGTGGGTACATCTCCTTCACATATAACGATATGGGAGACTCTCAAACCTACGATCAGGGGGGTGGAAATCAGCTTTCATACATGTGAAAAACTGAGGCGTCTAGCACAGGTGTTGTAATTAGAAGACCTCCATGGCCAGTTAGAATCACAAATGTTGGAAGGCTCAGACCCTAGCTCCCGGCGTAATTTGTTGCATGTCCAACAACGAATCCATCAGCTCCTCACTGATGGGGCCAAGGAGGCGTGGCTGGTGACCGAGCATCGAATTTACCAAAGGGGCGACAATTCCAGCCAAATGCTCCATCGGCTGTGTCAGGCTTGAGCTACCCTGACACAGGATCCTCTTCTGAGGGCCCCAAATGGTACTTTATGCACCTCCCGTGAAGCGGTAGTCCACGCTTTTGGCACGTTTTATTCTGATCTCTATCAAGAAAGGGAGGTGATAGATGAACTTCTCATTGATAACTTCCTTTCGGTCATTCCTCCCCGCAGACTATCCGATCAAGCATGCTACCTACTTGATAGTCCCATAACGATTGAGGACCTACCGGAGGCTCGTTCCACATGCTTTCATTAAATGCATTCTGTGCCCCCTGAGCATCAGCGGTAAGTAGGTCAGTCGCCCTCCCCCCATGGCAGAATATTGCGTACGATGTGGCTATCTGATGTTAGCTTACTAATGTTGGTCAGGGTTATTTTGCTCGTCAGTTCTTAGAGGAATAAGCAACAAATAGGATCTTAGGAGCCTCCATATATCTCTGGGTCCGGAGGACACAGGCAACACCTCTGAGTATGTGGATAGTTGCTCTTGGCAATAAACTAAATTATTCAACTGTTTCTTAGCACAAAATGCTCTCGCTTGCTAAAAGCAGAGCATGTCTGTTTTCCTGATCGTTTTCAATCGAGCAGAGAAACGGACATTGCTTTGGTATCTAGGGACCCGCATGTGAGCAACTCCCTGAGTCTCATAACAATGCCGGCTCCTGCAGGTGGCAGGGAGCGGCCGCGGAGCACCTAAGCCCTTTGTCATCTCCAGTAAGTCCCATACAGCGGGATTGCCAAGAGGTCTTTGGAAGCCATGCTCCCCTTTCTCCACCACTCTGCAAGCGCGGCTCGTGGTGCACTACTGGTTGGGGGATGGAGTCCACTTTACTCCTGAGGGGCCCTTGAGGCCAAGTAGTCCTCCTGGTAAGTCCTACACAGGGGATTTCTGGGAGCTGGTCAGAGGCCCAGCCCCCTTTCTCCACCGTTCTGCAAATATGACTACTACTTAAAATACCATAGAAATTCACAGCAAAAACCAAAGGTTACAGAGACGTTATAGTTAGGTTCAGGTTTCACTCATACAAAACCAGAACAATTCAGCAGTTATAGTTAGCTGACCTAACTATAACTCACGTCCAACCATGCACTGCTTATGACCTCACATATTACATCACTCATGACATGGTCAGTGACATCACTGATGACATCACTGATGCCATCACTGATGACATCATCAAATAAATCTCTAATGCACCCACTCACTCCCCAATATAACTTTTCATACACCAACTTAAACTTCCATTCTACCATTCTCAAAACCATTTACACACCCATACCAGTATATACACACCCATTCACTGATTCATAGGCCTACACACATATCCACTCAGTCACCCTTACAGCCACTCATAATCCAACTCACTCACTATTACAACCACTGATATATCCACTCATACACTCATGCAGTCACTCACACACTTTCAGTCACCCATATAGCTACTCACACACCTACTCACTGACCCATAGAGTCAATCACAAAGTCACATACTCACCTATACAGTTATATACACACCCACTCACTTGTTCATGCGGACACTAACAGATACTCACTCACCCATACAGTCACTCACACAAGCACACACTCACCCATGCATCCACTCTCACAATCACTCACTCACACCTACAGTCCCTCATATACTCCAGCAATCCCCTATATTGCCTTCCACATATTCAGTTCATTGACACATGCACTCAGTCACCAACACAACCATACACACACTCAGTCACCCATACAGCCTGACAGATGCACTCACTAATTCTTGCAGCCACTGACTCACCCACTGACACATCCATAAAGGTAGTCAAACACACCCTGACCCACCCACAAAGACACTCCGACATTTATACAGGTACTCAGACAACCAATCACTCACCCATACAGCAACTCACATACGCACTCACACACCCTTTTCAGCAACTTACACACCTACTAACATATTGATATAGACATTCACACAACCCATCACTCACGCATACATTCACTGAGACACCTAACCACTGTGTAGTCAGTCATACAACCACTAAATCATTCATAGAGGCACTCATACACTCACTGATTCACCAGCTCACCTTGGTATATATATTTAACATTCATAAACTGTTTAACCCCTTGGCCGCGGCGGTAATTCTGCCGCGGCGCTAGGGGGCAGGGGGGCCGCACGGCACCGCCATGCTAGTGACGGAACCACTCCGTCACGAGCCGCGGTGGCGCTGTGCTTGTGACGGAATGGTTCCGTCACGGCCCCGCCCGCTCAATAGAACGCGCCGCGCAGGCGCAAAATCAGTGGCGCGCAGGCGTGGCGGCCGGGCCGTGTCGGAACCATTCCGTCACCAGAACAGCCCCAATGTGGCTCTTGGCGGAATGGTCCTGTCACGAGCGCGCAAGGGGTTAAAAACAGTCATAGTCACTAAAAGATTACATCAGTGATGTCATTTGAGATGACATCAGTGATGATGTCATGAGTGATGTCACTGACCATGTGATGAGTGATTTAATATGTGAGGTCCTAAGCAGTGCAGTGCAGGGCGCGAGTTATAGTTAGGTCAGCTAACTAAACCCTGCTGAATTTCCCTGAACCTAACTAAACATCTCTGTAACCTTTGGTTTTTTCAGTGAACATACATATATATGTTTTTCACTGAAAAAACAAATGTTACAGGGACGTTAGTTACACTTAGATTTCACTCGTACAAAAACCATAGAAATTCAGCAGTTTTAGAATATCTGAGCTAACTTTAACTTAGAACACCCGCAATGCACTGCTTCTGACCTCACACATTGCATCACTCACAACATGGTCAGTGACATCACTGATGGCACATCAGTGTGAGATCAAGGAATAAGCCCACTCTCAGGGGGAGGGGGCACAGCACTGCTCCCACATGCTGGGAGTGGACTTTTCATATGTTTCCCTGCCCACTGTGAAGTGTGAAGAAAAGCAGATGAAAATTGTTTCTGCACCCAGGGAGCAGTATTTTTTGCTGCTCCCTGCGTGTGGGAGTAATGCTGGCTCCTGCTGGAGGCGGGTAGCCAGCTAGGGCCACAGGGGTAATCAAGCAGCTCCCACACTGCCCCAAAATAACGCACTAGGGGCCAGATGTAGGAGCCCTAATACCGGTCGGAAACGGCCGATTTCGGCCGTTTCCGACCAGTATTAGGGTTTTCAGATGTAGGGGCATGTTATTTTAAGAATCGGTAATTTTACCGATTCGGTAAATATACTGATTCAGTAAAATACCGAATCGGTATATTTACCGAATCGGTAAATCCATATGTAGCTGACACTCCTAAGAGTGCCACAGGCCCTTAACAGTTGGTATTTTACCACACAATCCTATTGTGTGGTAAAATACCGAATTCAGGTGTGCATGCAAATCTGTACATGCACACCTGTGCCATGTGACACACAGACATGCCCTTAGGGCATGTATGTGTGCCACATGTCACACAAGCCTGCACTTGGGGTGCTAGAGTGTGTCAAAGTGACACCCCCTGCACTCTTGCAGGATTCGGTATTTACCGATTCGGTAAATACCGAATCGGTATTGCCCATTGATTCCTATGGGCTTCAAGGCCCATAGGAATCAATGGGCAATACCGATTCGGTATTTACCGAATCGGTAAATACCGAATTCCTGATTTCGGAATTACCTAAATCTACCCCCTTCCCATTTACAGACTCTTAAATACCGAATCGGTAAAATTCGGTATTTAAGAGTCTGTAAATGGGAATTACCTACATCTAGGCCTGAGTGACCTGGGTGGGGCCAGGGTACCCCCCATGACTTGGACGGGCCTCTGGGTATAGGTTCCCTGGGGCCAAAATCATCACAGGTAGGTTTGCCGTGCTGCCCCCCTCCCCTTGCAGTAATTGGCCAGGCCCCGGGATATGGGGTCCTCAGGGCCCAAATCATCTGAGGCATAGCGTGGCCCACCTCCACTTCTAGTAATTGGCCAGGAACCAGGGGATGGAGTCCCTGGGGCCATAATTGGCCTGGGAAAAGGGGCTGTGTGAACTATTCCCAGTATGCCTGCATATGAGGGGTTGGCCACAGGGTCCAAGTCCCTTCGGCTGCCCTCCTGTTGAGCACAGCCGAAAGACATGCAAGGTACAGGGGTGGGTGCCTGCAGGGGGTTGGCTGCAGGACCTGGTGCCAGGCCCTGCGGCCAACCCCCACGTGCACGTCCAAAGGCCAACACCCGCTGTGTATGACTGGAGGCCATGCGTGGCATGGGGTTTGGTGCTTATAGGGTTTTGGCTGTAGGGTCTAGTTGTAGACCAGGCCCTGCAAGCACCCCCCACAATGCATGGCCAAAGATCTTGCATTGTGCAGGCCTGGTTGCCCTTGGGGGTTTCCCCTAGGGCCTGACAGCAGGCCAATCAAATCCACGCACAGCCGAAGGCCATGCATGACATGGACTGAGTGCCTATGGGGGGTTGGCTGCAGTCACTGCGGCCAACTCCTCTGTACACAGCCTAAGATTGTGTGTGGCAGGGTTTGGATTAACGTAAGGTAAGTAAATATTACTTAATGTTAAAAATAAACTAAACATTCACTGAAAAAACTAAGGTTACAGGCATGTTATAGTCAGAAAATAGAATTTGAAAAAACATTGGAAATTCACTAAAAAACTGAGATTACATTTCCAAGGCCACTTATTTACAATAGAGTTCTTTGTACCTCTGAAGAATTAGATGCTGTGAGTATAGACATTGGTAAGGATTGACATTTAAAAATGTTAAAGTCTGCATTATTTACCAAGAATGGAGATCTGTTTAGCTGTCAATAACAGCAGAATGACGAAACAATCAGGTATGTGATGCTGCCTAAAACCCATCTGTCTTTCTGTATATGATGATTAAATCGGCTACAGAATCAAAGTGACTGATGTGTAGGGTTTCCTAATGCTTGGTCTTTCTGTCAGTGATCAGGATACACAGCAAAGGTAAACATTAAAACATTGAAACATTTAAAAACAACAAACATGCAATAAGATAATAAACTGGAGAGTGTATGACAAATATATAACTATGGGTAGTGGAAACTCATGGACTTTTACTCTGCAGAATTCTGCGGAATTACCTAAAAACTTCTTGGGGTTCTTAAGAGTTCCACGAGTGGCAGAATTCCTGTCCGTCACGCTGTTCATGCTGATTTTTAGAGCCGGTAGCTTGTCCCGTGCTGTAAAATATGTGCAAACGGCACCACATGGCGTGCCAGAGGGTGCTTCTTCTTTTCCCACTCAAGTAGGTTTTCTACTCGAGTGGCAGCTTTTGCAATGTGAACAGCAACTTTCTCAAAGCTAGCTCTTGAGGCCTACTGCAAACCCCTCCATTGAGAAGCCTCTCTGGGAGGAGGTCTAGCTCTCAATTTTTCTCGCTTCCCTGTGAGAACTTAACAGTGCTGAGCCGTGTGCAGGAAAAACTCCACCAGGAGGCAGTAGGCAGAGTTTTTGTTGAGATCCACACTCCACGCAAAGTGCAGAGTAAACAAAACTTTGTGAACTCCGTCAGTGGAGCAGACTTTACTGCCCACCCCTATATACAACTAATGAACTGCCCAACCGCCATTAGAAAGCATCGGAATAATAGTTGCCTCACTTTACATTGAAGTCCCTACAGGTACTTGAGACCAACAGGGGGTATTATTTCCAAGCCTGTGAAGGGTGCAGGAGTGTAGAGACCTACTTACAAATGAGATGCAACTTCAAAACCATCTAAGCAAACACGCACAAAAAGATGCAATATGAGTGTGAAAAACATTTTGTAGCTCAGACTTACCCTTCTATGCGCTCTCTAAGAGATAATTTTTTGATCCAAAAGCTGCGTGTCATGTTCAAACATGAGAATTGGTTTGTATATTGGTTTCACCCTCCCAGATGTTTTTGCTAAGGTTGCTCTCACCACCCTTACTTCACTGCTAGTGATCTCAGTCTGTATTTGCTCCAGAGTGAGGTTCACAACATTATGCCCAATCATTAAACATGGGCTGAAAATTGGTTCCGCTCGCGGAATTTGCGGATTCTTGGCAATTTCGCGATCTGCGAATCGCGCGAAATTGACAAATAATCCGCAATTCGCAAGTTCGCAAATTTGTTTTGCTTGTTCGCGCTTCAAAAATACAATCTCGCGCGCGCTGCTTTGACTTACCTTGATTCTGAGTTTGCCAAGTTGTTTTCCTCCCACGAACAAGATGGCCGTGCCCAAAAATGACCGCATGGGTAAATTCGCGGTAGCCGCGCTGAAACAAACCCCCGCGAACACGCCAAAATAAAAAAAATATCAAGTTCGCACAAATTCGCGGATTTTGGGGACCCCCAATTCGCTTTCGCGTGAATTCGCGTACCGCAAATTCTCAAATTTCGCCCATACTTACCAATCATAAGCTTAGATTGGTAAGCAGGTTCTCTTTTTCCATTTATCGTGGCTTCTATCGGGGCACAAGGGTGCACGCCAGACAGGCTCCATGTCACCATTAGCTGACATGCTGGACTGCCGGAGGCTAGTGCAGCATGTCAGGTAAGTATTGGGTCTGTGTGAGGCTGGGCTGTACCTCCTCATGCCTGACACATGCGCAATACAGTCCAGGGGAGACCTCCTCTGATGCAAAGTAATATTGCAGGTTTTACATGAAAACCAATGATCGTTGAGAGTGTTTGTTTTCATGTAAAAACTTTAATAAATAGGAATTGAGATGCACTGTGAGTGAGGCATTTATGGTTAGGGGGTCACAGCCCTTGTTCCCTTTATGGAGGAGCAATGTGAGTAGCATTTTGTGGGGATAGAATTTGAACCAACACTGCGCTATGTGGTGAAATAGATCTTTGTTTCATTATAGCATTGTGGCCTACAGGAGCAGAGACATTTACATGAGGAGAGAGAGGGGAGTTGCCAGATGCTGAAGCATGATCAAATAGTTGGACAGTGCGAATGCGAGTCTAGGAGTACCTGTGGATGACAGTGTGCATGAGAGCAGTCACAAAAGTGCCTCAGGAGAGTAGTCACTGGCTGCTTGTGTTAGCTGATTTACAAAAGAGGGAAGCTTTTCAGGTGCATATGTGGGCAGGTTATCTGCACTGAGGTTTGAAATGTAGGTGACCAAACTTCAATACAGCATTAGGTAACTATAAAATGATACTCAAGTTGTGGGAATATGAAATGTCATTTTAATTTGCTCCTTTCGAAAATCTTTCTTGCACTGCTTTGAGCGAGTAAGTTTGATTCAGAAGTATCCAAGATAGAACACAAGGGAGTGGAAGATAATAATTGCCTCTCTGTTCTACTCTTAACACACATGCAATTTATTGTATACTCATAGTTAAAAGAAATCATTTCATTTTCATTTTCAATCTTTATTTCGATCAATTTTAGATCATAAAAGATATACACGTAAACAGTTTAAAATGAGGATGATGATATCCAGCCAACACCTTTAAAAAACATTAACAAATAGTATTAAAAGCATATATATATTACAGTAGGATATCATCTATACACTTCCTTTATACCAAATCCTACTCAAATTTTAAAAAAATGGTTGCGGATGTGCCACATCGCAGTTAAAAATGTTGCTACCCCGAATACAGTAAGGGGTGACAGGTCCGTTTTTAAAATCCTGTAAGCTGGGAGGTATCGAGTGAAGCCCAGTTTTTTAAGGAGGGGGGCAAGCCAATATTTCCTAGGTCTTCGATAAGCCTTGCAGAAAAATATAATGTGCAAGTCATGTTCCAGATGGTATGAGCATGAGGGGCAATGCTCTCTTGATAGAGACTGGGCCCAGTGTTTGGTAAAAGCCCTTATGGGAAGTGTGCCATATCGCCATTGCAAGAAAATGTTTCTGGTGAGGACGGGGGAAATGCCATCTAACACACATTCCAGTATGTACGAATCTTTTGACTTGACGAACGATTCTGTCAGGGACCCCTCCCGTATCCCCCCCAATGTGGCTGTAAGTTTCATCTCATAGAAATCTCTCACTAGCAGTTTACGGGGGATCCTGGAGCATGCGTTAGCTGGGTCTAGCCACAGTTCAGGTCTACCCAATTTCTCACATGTTTGTTTGATGTAACTTAATCATGGGATTTGTCTTGACTTGGGTAGACTAAGAATCTCTTGCAGCTCACTCCTATAGCTCGTACGTTCGGGCATGCTCCAGATACGTCGCCAGAAGGTGATTGGTCTTAATCCCAGTTCCTCCACAATGGGTCTCAGACCTAGGCCGAGTCTCAGTGGGAGAAGCGGGGTACTTGCGGGTAAAGCCCCCAACTGTCTAATAAAGTTATTTTCCGTGATCTGGAGTTTTGGAGCAGGACAGTGACCCCACAATTCCCCCCCATGTAATACCGCCCCTCTAGCCGCCTGCATTTTGTAAATTTCCAGGGCAGCACTAAAAGGTTTATAAGTCGACCTGCTTATCATCCTAGAAATGCCACCCGTTAATTGGGCCAATTTCATATGGGCCTTAACCCGGTGCGTATCCCACGTCATGTTCTGGTTGATCGTTACACCCAGGTACTCAAAGGTTAAAACCCTTTCTAAGCTTCTTGAACCTATAGTAGGGTTGGGGCGTGTTGAGGGGGAGGGGGTTGAGAATCATGAATTTAGTTTTAGACTCATTGATCTCAAGCCCCCGTTCCCCATAGAACGCTGAGAACCCTTCCAGGACTCTTTGTATGCCCGTTGGAGATTTGGACAGCAGCAGGGTGTCATCCTCAAAGAGGATAGCGGGCACCCTGCTGCCGTTCAACTTGGGAGCATCGATGTCATAGATCCTAGTCAGGTGGGCAATTACCCCATTGACAAAGAGGCAGAACAGGGTCGGTGCAAGCACACAGCCCTGTCTCACCCCCCTGTCAACGGGGAACCTGTCGGAGAGTGCCCCATTTCTACCACACCTGACACGTGCGAAGTTTCCCTGGTGCAGCTTTATCAGGATAGACAGGATGTCAGCCGGGGTGCCCAGCTCCAACAGGACATTCCAAAGTTTATCTCTTGGTACTAAATCGAAGGCGGCTCGCAAGTCCACGAATACCGTGTACAAGCTCCCGCCCTCGATTATCACAGTCTTCCAATACAGGAGATTCAGGCGGAATATCTGGTCCATGGTGGAGACCCCTCTTCTAAATCCCGCCTGATAGGGACTAAGAATAGAGAATTCCTCTATTCAATTTTCGAGACGATCTAAAATCAGCCTGCCAAATAGCTTCTGGGATACGTCTATGAGGCTGATAGGCCTGTAGTTGGCTGGGAGCAGAGGTGATCCCTTCTTGAATATGGGAACGATCTCTGCGCCCAGCCAAGTACAGGGAACCTCCATAGCCCTAAGAATGGCATTAAATATCAGGACCAAATAAGGAGCCCAAACATCAGGCTCCTGTTTGAAAAGATCGGCCGGAAGGCCATCAAGTCCGGGTGCCTTGTCTGTTGCCAGCCGTGCAATGGCTGCACGAAGATCCGTCTCTGTGAAAGGGTCCCTCTCCATTGATACATCTATATCCGGGAGAGCGTCATTAATAGCGTCTTCGGGGACCTTGTATAGGGAATGGAAGTGATTCTGCCAGGTCTTAGCTGAGATGTTGGGTTCGATTGCCGAAGCCAGTTCCTCAGACCCCGTGGTGACAATGCGCCAAAATTTACGGGAATCCCTGGTGGCTAATGTTGTAGCGAGATTGTCCCATTTTTCATGCTCCCATTCGCTTTTGGCATTGGTGATCAGGCACTTATAAGCCCTTCTTCTTGCCTGGATAAGGGGCCTGTCCACACTGTCCGTAATGGATGTTAGAAGATCCGTTTTGGCCTTCCGGCATGCCTGATTATACCAATTGGGGCGGTCATACTGTCGCCTCTCTACTGTGGTGAATAGGACCTCAGCCATTGACTCAATGAGATTCTTGTGTGCCAACCCTAACTCCTTGCATGTGTCCTGAGACATAGGGAGCTCCATTATCATACACACCTTTTCGAGAGTCGGTATGAGGCGGGAGTAAAGTTCACAAATTTTCTCCGAATTGGAGGCTAGCTTCTCCCACTTCACTCGGCGTCTGTTATTCGTCAATACCAGCCCTGGGGCAGCATCATCTAATTCGGCCCCTCTGACCTCTAAGTCAGAAATCGCATATACCAGTACTAGGGCATTGTGGTCGCTGTCTTCCCTAGGTATAACATGGAAGTCAATAATATGCGGCCACATGGAGAGTTGGACCAAGATGTAGTCCAGTCTAGACTCCCTGCCCTCTTTATGATAAGTACATTTTGGTGGAATGTCTGAGCCTGTTCGTCCGTTTCAAGCCCACATGCCCCACTTGAGAGTTAGGGCCATGATTTGAAGGGCTGGAGGAGTCCATGCTCTGGGTGGGGGGGCTGCTGAGGGGGGTACCATCCAGGCCGCATCCTCCTCCTGTGATAGTCCATCCAGTAGACTTGCGAAGGGCTCAAAGTGGCAGTTGAAATCGCCACCCACCAAGAATGGTGTGCTCTGGGGGATGTCACTGAGAAAAGCCGAGAGTTGGTCAATAGTGTCTGACTCTTTTGTGATATTTACTGGTCTAGAGTAGACATTTACCACAATCAGCCTGCACAAATTGGGCCACTCCAGCAGGACCCCTAGGATATTGTTAGAAGCCGAGGGGATAGGTGAGACCTTACATCCCAGGTTGGTGGCCACCCAGGTTGCAAGGCCTCCCGAGGGATGCCCCTTCCCTCCCCACTTAGCCGGGATCGAAAAAGCTGCGAAACCTGTTCGAAGAACAGGTTCTCTGGCCCAAGTTTCCTGAAAGAGGCATATGTCCTTACCCTCAATAAATAAGCTCCAGTCAGGGCAGTTCAATTTGTTCCCCAGACCTGCCACATTCCAGGACAATATTTTAAGTGGGGCTGATCTGGAATTTGGAATGGGAGTTGTGTGAATCGTTGTGTCCCTGCTGCTAACCTGTGAAAGAACACTGAAGGGCTGTTCCCGTACCTCTATTCTGGGATTCTCGGGGTTGGGTAGGGGGCAGGAATTGTGAGGAGAAGATCCTAAAAAGCTGTTATGAGCCTCACCACAATGATTCTTCTACGGAGGACTAGCAGAACTTGTAGTGGGGAGGCTCATGTTTCCTTCATTGTATGATCCCTGGCAGTCGTCCGTGTCCCATCTCCTACCCCAGTTAAGTCAGTCCACCATTTCCAGAGAACTGTATCTGTTCAAGGTCGAAAAGAAGTCTGGCTGGTGTAGCTGGTGTGTTCCGGGAAAGTGAAAGTCACCCCTAGCTCTATCAACCCAACCTCTCCCACTCCTGGGAATGGTGTGCCAACCCTCTTCTGCATATGAGTTGTACACAGGAGGGTTAAAAAAGGATAAGGGTAGCGACTAAATGGATGTCCCCTGCTCAGGGTGTGGCCAGCTACAGATGTGGGAGAGTGTCCTGGGATCTCTAAAGTTAATTATGACACAGTCTCCTTTAATTGTTTTCTCTGTATAGCCCAACCAAGGGACTCTCCTAACCGTGAGTACTCCGCTAGTAATTCCATATGGTAACGGTCTATTCATAGAAAGCCAGTTGGTGACCTTGTTCTTAAGAGCGAATACAGATTCTTTAGAATAGGACTTCAACTCTGGTACACCAGCCAGAATAACTGTGAAAGGGGTTGCCTCCGGCGGCAGATTCACAGGTCTGTGTTTTTTTATGGTTGTGTGTGCGTCCTGTTTGGCGGAAGCTTCTTTTTGTGGACGGCTAGATCTTAAATTACCATCAATCACCTGGGGGGTAGCAATAAGTGCTGGCAGTGCTAATGTATGTGGGGTATAATTGATCGCTGGGGTGGTGGGAGTGTGTGCTGGGGCAGTTTGTGTTTGTAATGTTTTTGGAGCTAACCCAGCATCCCTGGAAGGTAGCTTGGGTGCAACCTTCTTATTCCCGTGCTCGATTCCACCTTTCCCAGTCGTATTCTTTATCTTGTAAGTATCAGCAAGCTGTGCCGTTGTTTGTTCTATAGTCACAAGCCTGGCTTCAATGTTTGATAGACGTGTGACTAAAGGGCTTAAAAGTGTCTTAAAGAGTGCTTCAATCCTGGGTAGGGTCAGGTCAAGGGCATCTGTAGTTATAGGCGGGGATAGGATTGCCACTCTAGGTGTCTGTGGTGGCGGTGGGGCAGCAGTTAAGGGTATGATTTTGTCTATTGGAGGGGGCCCCTTTTTGCTTGTTCCTGATCTACTACCCTCTACTGCTTCGTTATGCTTTGGGATTTTCGTTTTGCGCCCTCCGTTATTTAGCACCCCTCTTTTCCTTTTTGGTATAGCACCTTCCCTTTTCCCCTGCGTAAGGCATTCTATGCCGTCAGTAATCGCATCAGTGCTAGCCATGGAATCAATAGGAGAGGGGAGGGACTGTTGTGCTTGAATATGGGGTGGGGGTAGAGGTAAAAGGCTAAGCTCATCCGGGACACTCATATCATTGTCAATGTTATACAAAGTAGAATTAATTGAGTTATGCAGAGCTAGCGTCCCACCCGCCGCATTTTCCCCAATCTCCGAGACAATATGCTCCAGTCTATTCTCCGGAGTTTTTGCTTGCGCTATGGGTCCTATAGAAGATCTCCGAACCCATTCTATTTCTTGTGATATGCGCCTTTCTAGTATCGTTATCTCGTCAATCAAGAGTGACCCAGCTTTGACAAAATAATTGTCCAACGTACCTTTTGCTGCTCCAGCAGCCAGCATGCTCTTGCTCCTGGTTTCTCTGGTCGCTGAAGGACTGGACTTTTATCAGTACCAGCGGTGCCAGGGAACAACACCTATAACCTTCATGGGATACCTGTTTCGGCGCACAAACTACAGAGACACGGGACACTTCCTTCGACGTCAAGGATTCAAGGTTTATTACTGCAGGGAACACAGAAGTCACGACAAGTACAACACGTGCAACTTGGGGAGACTGCTTCAAATTGGTTCTGTGGATCGCTCCTTTTATACAGATTTTCCCCATAGGACATCATGATACACAAAGTTTACAACCGGTTCCCATAATTATTCCTCAGAGGGGTCGCTTTGGTCACTTTGAAGCACATAAGGTCCGGAACATGAGTGCGGAAACATTTGGTGGTTCCCAACTGTAAAAACCCATCTTCCCAACATTAGCAAATTCCAACCGGCAGTAAAACAGATCGAAATAGGAACTAAAACAGGTGGAGAGGAAGATGGAAACAGTGGGCGAGTCGAAAAGGGTGTAAAAGGGGAGGTATCGGGAAACACGAGATACAGGCATCAAAGGGACGTGCCTAAAATGAGATGCACGGCTGAGACAATAAACTGGCACGGCAAGATGAGCCTCGAGCGGGGCCATCTGCCTTACAGTATCATCCCCCTCATCATAAAGACACTTACAAAGAACATGCGTCTTCCGCAAATATCGTGGGAGTCCCAGGGTCACGAAGCGGACAGTGTCCGTTCGCTGCCTACTTGAGGGCAAGAGACAAACATGGATGCCGTATCTAAGATGGAACCCGTGGGTACAAATGGAAAACTCACATATCAAATGAACGGTACAAGTTAGCACAGCGAAACTGCGCACAACTACTAGACTCGTCATTTACGGTTCTTAGATACCAGACTCGACCATATTCGTGCGAGTCGAAAACACCACCTAAAAATTGACACGGAACCTCAGACGCTCCTTTTGCCCTCATGTAGGCAAGCACTAGTCGGAATCATATTCGATATTCATCAGACCCTCCAGATGTTGTTGCAGCATAGCTCTGTCCAATCGAGACCCTTTGGTAACAGGTGGCTGTCTCATACACGTTGTAGCACAGAGGCCACATAAGGCAGGACCGCACTGTACACAAAGGCAACACGTGAACAGGAACACTACAACGACTCCAATGATCGTCAGAATTTTCCAACCCCAAGTCGACATCAGGCCCCAAAACCAACCAAGTAGCGTCCAATCCCCTACATCCACGTGTATGGATTCGGAGATCTTGTGCAACCTCGAGATGGCTTGATAGACAGTCGGAGCGTTATCAGGAATAAAAATACAGCAAGATGAATGGATCACCTTACAAACTCCACCTCGGTCTGCCAAGATTACATCTAAAACCATACGGTTTTGTAATGTCATAAGTCTGTCCGCTTGAAGTTCTGTGGTGATATTACCAAGGGCACTGGCAGTAATATTAGCTGTCGATTCTACCACTCGAGTCAACTGTCTCAGATTCCTACTATTAACCATAGGTCCCCAAAACGGGAGGAAACCCTTGAAAAAGTCTCCTGCCTCTTGACTGGCAGTATCCTCTTCGTTAATTACGCCTCTCACAACTCTAGTCTTGTGATAATCTGCGTCTACAGTGAACGTCGGAGGCAACAAGTTTGCGATAAAACATGAGCCCACAAAGTCAGAGGGCAACCATGCATATGCACGATCATGACAGATAAAGTAGGTACCCTTGGCAGCCAGGAACACAGGGGACGAAACCATTGGCAATATATAATTTTCAGTGCAAGCACTCTCTCCAAGTCGAGCGTTTGATCTACGGCCACGACCTATTAGACAAAAATTACCAATGTGGGGTACAACCCATATCGGAGGTGAATCTTTAAGCTGTTTTTCATTAGTGAACACACTATATTCGCCTCTACTTAGAATCCTATAGGCTTGTACCTCTTCTTCAGGGATAAGCGAAAGATCATAGATATCGCTATCTAAATCCTCTATTGCTATCGATAAAGTTTTTTGGTACGAAGTAGGACCAGAGTAAGGGGAACGTGGTTCTCGAATGGGGTGGAAACCCAGTGCGCTTCGGAACATTGTTTGAAATGCTCGAGCAGACCCTTGGGAGCTATACGGTAACACCAGATATGGAATTCCCTTATCCGTAGTATGGGGCATCAACCCACATACCCAACAATTAGTAGTGTTAACCACTAACTGATGCTGATGAAGGAGTTGAATAAAGGAATTATTGCGGAATTCTGCACGTCTAGCCTGCTCGTGTTCAGGTAGGATGTGAAAAGAATGAGGAGAAACAGTGGAGATGAAGTTAAAATCAGGGGTAGGAGTAGGTGTGATAGAAGACAAGAAGTGAAACATTGTGTAATACACTGCACCTACCAAAAATGCAGAAATAGTCATAAACAGTACGAATATTTGAAATATGAAACATTTGGTACGACTGAGTTGCTGCAGCTTGAATCTTCTTGCTTGAGCTCTTTCCAAGTCCATCAGCTTCGAAAATGCCATTCCCTATGACCGTCCGCAACGTTTCTTGACGCACTTCGTTCTGTGTAGCAATAGTCAATTCCTAGGAGTTCCCAGGAATCGACGGTCTTTAACCTAGCGTCAAGACCTACTAACCAGGAGGAAGTACACGCGCGGCCCTACGGTCTTTATTTCAATATATATATATATATATATATACGCAAAAACAATGTCTCTCAGCTGTGGAAACAAAAAGGTGTAAAGAACGGAGCTCAATAAATATACAAAATAATTGTAATAACGTGAGTGTTTTTACAGTGTTCAGGAAAAACAGGATAATGCACTTATCAAGGGACAGAACGGATTTTTTTATTAGTCTCTGGTGCTTGATCGCAGAAAATAACGAGTTTTCCCAGATCGTGTCTGTTCATTAAACAAAAGATCTGTAGAAGGGACAACGCCCTGTTGATCAGCTGAATGCTCTGGTCTTGAGTTTTCTGTTGACAAATGTTCAGTATTGCCTTTTTGCTGCACTGGGGATTCTCCGACAGGTTGTGCGTCGCTGAAAGGTACAAACGCTGGCAATCCTTCGGTTTCAGTTGATGCAATGCCTTTCCTCACCCACGAGTCTGCTGGCAACGGAATGGGGACTTTCTTGGTGTGGGTGGCATGCACCCAATTTCTGCGCCCCTCAAGACGAACTGCAGTTCTCGTGGCAAGGAGGACTTGGTAGGGTCCAGTGAATCTAGGGTCCAAATTGTTCTTGCGTGAGAAGTTGCGCGTCACCACCCAATCTCCGGGTTGGAGTTGGTGGCCTGGACCCTCCGTCTGTGTTGGCAATGCTTCGTGAACCTGTTGGTGAATTAACCTCAGTTTAGCAGTCAAGTCATGAAGATAATCAATCAACATTGGATACTCAAGTTCACAAAAAACACCTGGTCTAGGGACCCCCCAAACATTGGCAGGACGACCGAACACTATTTCATAGGGACTGAGCCCTACTCGGGAGTGTACAGTTGCCCTTGTTGACAGTAATGCTAAGGGTAAAGCGTCAGGCCACGAAAGACCTGTCGTAGCCTGAATCTTTGCTAGTTTTAGTTTAAGGGTGCCATTGTACCCTTCCACCAATCCTGCTGATTGTGGATGGTTTGCACTATGAAATTTTTGAACAATCCCTAATCCGCGACACACACTCTTCATCACGCTCCCAACAAACTCACTTCCGTTGTCTGACCACACAACCCGAGGCATTCCGTAACGGGAAAAATATTCTTTGAGTAAAATTTTTGCCGTGGACAAAGCCGTATTATCCTTAAGGGGGTAGGCCTCAATCCATCGGGAGAATGCGCACACCACAACCAATACATACTTCAAGTTATTACATCTTTCCATGTGAATAAAGTCCAACTGGATAACTTCGAAAGGGTATGCAGGAGGAGCAAAATGGCCAGGTGGAGTGGGAGTGCCCTTACCAGGATTATGCATCAAACATACCATGCAATTCTTAACCAAACGTTCAGCACATTTCGTAATACCATCATTCTTCCACACAGGAAACAGCAATTTACAGATACCTTTCGCGCTAATATGTGCTAACCCGTGTGCCATAGTCACAACAGCCAGCACATACGCATCAGGCAACATCCATCTTTTCTGTTCCGACAAGTCAATCCAACAACCATTCGTATCCAACTTTCCCGTACTTTCTTTCCACTTCGTCTTTTCAGTCTCGGTAGCCTCATTCTGAATGGATTTCACACTTTCAATAGTGTTTTCACACATACTTGATTCTGTAGGCCACCTTACCGAACTCGTCACATACATTCGAGTGCTAAGGTTCCGGGCAGTTTCTTTAGCAGTTTCATCCGCAAATGCATTACCACAACCAACATCATCCGTCACTTTACAATGCGCACTACACTTAACAATCGCCACTTGCTTAGGCAACGTAAGTGCATCCAGAAGATCATTCACAAGCTGGCCATGCTGAATCTTCTTACCATGTGACGTAAGGAATCCTCTCTCTCTCCACAGTCGTCCAAAACTATGTGCCACACCAAATGCATACTGGCTATCTGTAAACACATTCACTCGTTTATCTTTAGACAATACACATGCTCTCGTCAAGGCAATGAGCTCAGCAGCCTGAGCTGAATTTTGACTCAACCTTGCGCTCTCCACAATCGTTTTCAATGTAACTATAGCATACGCAGTTGTCACATCACCATTCGGTAATTTGAAACAAGAACCATCCACATACAGAGTACCATCGGGATCTGTCAATGGAGTATCCTTTAGGTCAATGCGACCCTTGGTTTCTTCCTCAGTTCTGAGGTAGCAGTCATGTACTGCTTCACTGCTTGATTCTGTGTCGATCGGCAGCAATGTTGCTGGACTCAACACATTACATCGTTTTATCCGTATATGACTGGCCAACAACGTCAACTCATACCCAGACAATCTTGCGCTCGTCAGATGTTGAGTTTTCGTTCGGTTTAATAGAGTGTCGACTGCATGCGGAACCATTACCGTGAGCATATTACCCATGACTAGACCTGCAGACTGTCGAATGGACGCCGCAGCTGCCGCTGTTGCCCTTAAGCAACTTGGCAAGGCTCTTGCTACTGGGTCTAAAGTCGAAGAAAAGTATGCACATGGGCGTTGCTTACCACCAAAAGATTGTGTCAAAACACTCAACGCGCAACCATCCCTCTCGTGAACGTATAGTGTAAACGGCTTACTGTAATCAGGAGTACCCAACACAGGAGCCGAACACAACGCATCACGCAATTCAGAAAAACTTTTCTGACATTCTTCAGACCAAGGTACTGGAGATGAAACATCCTTGCACGTAAGGGCTATCAATGGTTTTGCCAACAATGAAAAATTTGGAATCCATTGTCTGCAGTAAGACGTAATACCTAAAAAGGCACGAACATCTCTCTGGGTTTTCGGCACAGTCATTCGGGAAATCACTGCAATTCTCTCTGGGGTCAACCTTCTCCCTTCTTTTGACAATAAGTGACCTAAATAGGTAACTTCTTGGCAACAATACTGTAGCTTCGAAGGTGATACCTTGTGGTGCAAGTCATGTAAATAGTGCAATAATGATACTGTAGCCGTTTTGCAAATAGCTTCTGTATCAGCTGCCACTAAAAGATCGTCTACGTATTGAATCAAAGCTGCACCTTTAGGCAATATAAAGTCATCAAGCTGACTTTTAAGTGCTTGGCTGTAGATTGATGGACTCTCACAGTAACCCTGTGGAGCGCGTTTTAGCCTAAAACTGCGACCTCCTAATGAGAATCCGAACAGGTCTCTGCTTTCTTCTGCGATTGGAATACTAAAGAAAGCATTCTTTAAATCGATCACTGTGAACCAGGAGGCAGATGCCGGAATCATTGTTAGTAAAGCCGTAATGTCGGGAACCACAGGAAATTGCGGAACCACTATTTTGTTTACCTCTCTCAAATCTATAACAAAACGATACACAGGAGGTTTAGTTGGGTCAGTTCGTTTCAAAATTGGCAATACAGGGCTATTGCACACGTTTCCACGAGTTTCTTCAACAACACCCTTTCCAATGAGATCATGAATGATTCCTAACAGTGCTCGTTCGCCTTCAAGAGAAATACGATATTGAGGTAACCGCGGTAATCGCGCATTTGGTTTTAATTGGATCACATAGGGTGGAATGTCTAACAGACCCACATCATTGGGACCTGTGGCCCATAAGGACGCTGGGAGGGAATTCAATTCCGGTGGGAATTTATCAACCGATAAATACATGGGAGAGATCACTCTCCTCCCCAATGTAAGTTCCACTCCTTCAGGGGAACAATACAATGTTGCATATAATCGTTTCAACAAATCCAAGCCCAAAAGATTTTCACCACAGCCTGTAGATAGAATCAGTGGAGCCGTTAGCTCACGTGGTCCAATCATAAGAGGCAAAGGGTTAGAGACTGGGTTACTAACAGGGGCGCCAGAGAATCCAACGGAAACATTCGTTAAGCCAGACAAAGGTGCGCCAGGGAGTTTTGAATGCATGATGGAACTTTTCGTCGCACCAGTGTCTAACAGAAAAGGCTCAACTACACCCGATGTAGTCACTGCAACGTAAGGCCCACTCTGATCGACCGGAACTGACACTACTCCCTCTCTTTGTCTTAGGCTGTCCTAGTAGTGGTCATTTACAACAGTCTCGTGGTCTATATAATAATCATCAACATTATATTGTGCAGACTGAACTGATCCCGCATTTCGCTGGTCAAAATAATTATTTGCATCCGATTGATTCTGATGACGATCAATCTGATTGTGGGATGAACCACGACCTCTACCACGTGGTGCCTGCTGAGGACCACTGCCACGATTTCCTCGAGCTGACACACCATTTAAACGGTCTTTTAAAGCAAGACACTCATATTTCAGATGTCCCTCTTTCCTACAATATGCGCATTGATTATATCCTAGTGTAGATCTGGGATCAAAGTTGTCAGGACGCTGCTGCATCCTATCAGGCTGTGCACGGGGTCGATACTGCTGTTGCGCATCATTTTGGTTCGATCGCGGAGGGTATGCTTGTTGCAACAAGACCTTCGTTTTGAGTTCTTTCGTTTTCTTTTCTACACGATCACTTTCTTCCTTTTCCCTATTCTCATAATACTGAGCCGTTGCCAATATTTGCGCAGGGGTTGAGACTGCCCACGCACTTTCTGAATTCTTTAATTTGTTGCATAGCTCAGGCAGCAAATTTGACACAAATTTGTCAACGAATAACCGCTGACCTCCCTCAGCGCCCATGTCCTGGCCACTGTGGTCGATAAACGCTTCCTCAAACCTCGTAAAGAAATCCGAGACGCTTTCGTCTTTCTTTTGCTTACAAGCTGACAACTTATCCCAGTTCACCTTCATCGCTGGCATGAGAGTTTTCATGAGCGTAATGATTCTCTGAGGCAAATCCAAGATCATTTGTTCAGGTTTAGCTCCACCAACTTGTAATGCATCAGCTGCTAGCAGTGCAGCCCAATCACCCCCTAATTCAACAGCGTGATTGGCTTGACGAATTTTAGCCCAAACTGGTTGCGGTACAACGTTGCCAAACAACATGTCGATGTCGGCAATATTCATAATAGAAGCTTCCACCAGTTGTGATAACTCCTTATAATAACCAGCCGGATTTTTACGCGGATCGGGTAAGGATTGCTTCACCTGCAAAACTTCCGATCGTTTCCATGGAAGATGTATCCATACCCTTTGAAAATGCGGCAGAACCGGAGGGTTAGCTTGCGGATCTCCAGGCACCCACAGTGGCGGGACTTCTCTCATGGGATACTGACCAGGAACCGCTTTCCAATTCTCAGTGGTATCATCTAATGACACTCGAGAACGTGCTGCGGGTCTAAATGCTAATAAACGTTCCACGGCACGTCGTACATCGTCACCTACAATCATACCATTCGAAAAGTTACTCTGGAGTTCAATTATGTCGGACGGTACATCATCTACATCATTATTGTACCATTCTTCCCTCAAAAAGTTACACATTTCCTCAAATACGAATCTCTGCGTAGGCTCATTAAACTGAGAAAATGTATCGAACACTACACGTGGAGTGTAATTGGCAGGATGTCTTATCCACCTATGGGCCATTGTTACTAACGTCTCTTTCTCCCTACCACTAGGGATCTGACTCCGTCTCTGAGGAGTATCAGATGAATCCAACGAAAATAACGGACCAGGAAGGGGTGAATAAAGGGTAGCAACAGAATTAGGAACACGCTTACGAACAGAAGGAGAAAGAAAAACAGGAGCAACAACACTAGAGGTAAGAGAAGACATAGTAGGAACGGACAAGGTAGTCGGAGAAGCAGAAACAACAGTCTGAGAAGGTACAGGTACAGGAGCAGTAGGAACGATAATAGATGGAGGTACAAACGTAGGGTTAACAGCGGACTGACCCGCAGCCGCTGGAGCAACAAGAGGAACAACAGGAGGTATTACAGGAGGAACTACAGGAGCAGTAGCACCCTGTACATAAGGAGGTGGTGATTTCATCAAGTATGATAGCAAGGGATCCTCCTTCAAATCTTCTTCTTTCTTTTCTAATTTATTCGGTAAAGCTGGGTAACATTTATCTATTTTCATATGATGCAATCTAGTAGCTATTTCCAGGTCTTTTTCTTCTTTGTCTTGTCTACATTCTTTTATAGCTTGCATTATCGGAACAAATTCTTGCTTTTTATCCTTTTTAAGTTGTTTGATTTCTTTCTGTTTGGCCTCTTTACGCCATATTCGAAAGGAATCAAACATAGCTGGCCTAGCTTTCTTTAAAAATAATTTAGCCTCAAGATTATCTAAAATCAAAAGTTCAAAAGTTCCGTGTGGTGGCCATCTAAGGTCACCGTCCTTCTTCGTGTAGCGGATCCAGTAATCATTATAGATTATGGGACCCACACCGTGTCGACTATATAGATCATGTATCGGAGTTCCAACTGGAGGTATCGGACATGAGTCCTCCAACCGGGAGTCCATTGCGCAACATTTGAAAATACGAAACAAACCACTATGGCTAGGCATCGTGCACACTAACCTAGTATCAAACTTCAAGGATTACCGAAGCAATAAAACCTCGTGTAAGTCAAAACCCTCGGTTTTTGGCAATTGCAACTGTCAAATAATACTAAGAACCAATACTAAGAACCACAAATGCAATGGAACCATGCAATACAACAAAGCCGTAAGGCTATTACAAAGCTCGGAGAGCTATTACCACAAAGCCTGAGGAGGCTATTACAAAGCTCAATGAGCTATTACAACAAAAACCTTAAAGGTTAACACCAAAGCTTTCAAAAAGCTAAAAACAATCACTAAGGACTGGGAGCGACCCACAAATACTTAACTCAGAACTTCAATGGCGTCACCAGGAAGGCCCGTCTATCGTCTCGCTTTGTACAAAGATCTACGCCGGGCGTCGAAGACAGGTCGACAGTCAGGGCATCGGTCCATTGCAGCCGTCAGGAGGCGGGAA
The DNA here is from genome assembly GCF_964261635.1 of Lissotriton helveticus. Classification (NCBI taxonomy): domain Eukaryota; kingdom Metazoa; phylum Chordata; class Amphibia; order Caudata; family Salamandridae; genus Lissotriton; species Lissotriton helveticus. The sequence continues at coordinate 1,061,357,084 of NC_136070.1, read as the reverse complement.
TCTTCGCAGGGAAAAACTTCGGGCCACTTATTTCGACAACAGGATCGATGAAGCGGGGTGCACCTTCCCTCGGAGATTTCACACGAAGTTCCTCACGAACATCAGGCTTTGGACCGGACCGGTACCGCTGAAGTCGCCCCACATTGGGCGCCAACTGAAGGACTGGACTTTTATCAGTACCAGCGGTGCCAGGGAACAACACCTATAACCTTCATGGGATACCTGTTTCGGCGCACAAACTACAGAGACACGGGACACTTCCTTCGACGTCAAGGATTCAAGGTTTATTACTGCAGGGAACACAGAAGTCACGACAAGTACAACACGTGCAACTTGGGGAGACTGCTTCAAATTGGTTCTGTGGATCGCTCCTTTTATACAGATTTTCCCCATAGGACATCATGATACACAAAGTTTACAACCGGTTCCCATAATTATTCCTCAGAGGGGTCGCTTTGGTCACTTTGAAGCACATAAGGTCCGGAACATGAGTGCGGAAACATTTGGTGGTTCCCAACTGTAAAAACCCATCTTCCCAACATTAGCAAATTCCAACCGGCAGTAAAACAGATCGAAATAGGAACTAAAACAGGTGGAGAGGAAGATGGAAACAGTGGGCGAGTCGAAAAGGGTGTAAAAGGGGAGGTATCGGGAAACACGAGATACAGGCATCAAAGGGACGTGCCTAAAATGAGATGCACGGCTGAGACAATAAACTGGCACGGCAAGATGAGCCTCGAGCGGGGCCATCTGCCTTACAGTATCATCCCCCTCATCATAAAGACACTTACAAAGAACATGCGTCTTCCGCAAATATCGTGGGAGTCCCAGGGTCACGAAGCGGACAGTGTCCGTTCGCTGCCTACTTGAGGGCAAGAGACAAACATGGATGCCGTATCTAAGATGGAACCCGTGGGTACAAATGGAAAACTCACATATCAAATGAACGGTACAAGTTAGCACAGCGAAACTGCGCACAACTACTAGACTCGTCATTTACGGTTCTTAGATACCAGACTCGACCATATTCGTGCGAGTCGAAAACACCACCTAAAAATTGACACGGAACCTCATCGCCATAGTTCGTTTTCCAAGCGGGATGGGGAAACCTCTATGTTAAATGACAGGCGCAAGGGGGGTTGCCCGATCCCGGTCTCGACCGTTCTCGAACGGCCTTAAACCGCCCGCCCTTTGCCCGGGCTTCGCCCTGTGCTCCGTCCCGCGCGCATCCCGTGGTGCGGGGGGCGCGGAGTGAATTTATGCTCCCAAGGAGTGGGCGTTGGCCGGGGGGTGGGGCGGGAAGAGGACCAGGTGCGGGCTGTCGAGGTGTTGCTTGGCCCCCTGGTCCTCGCAGTCCCGCGTCTCACCCGGTAGTTTAGCGGCACTGAAGAGGGGAAATCCAAGGTCAGGATCCAAGGAAGGAAAGGGCAGACGGCAAACAGACGGCAAACAGTCTCCAACCCAAGCCTCAAGCGGCACCCGCGAGACCGGGTCCGCGAGGCGCTTTCAATGCCAGGGGGGCGGGGCGGGAAGAGGACCAGGTGCGGGCTGTCGAGGTGTTGCTTGGCCCCCTGGTCCTCGCAGTCCCGCGTCTCACCCGGTAGTTTCGCGGCACTGAAGAGGGGAAATCCGAGGTCAAGAATCAAGGAAGGAAAGGGCAGACGGCAAACAGACGGCAAACAGTCTCCAACCCAAGCCTCAAGCGGCACCCGCAAGACCGGGCCCGCGAGGCGCTTTCAATGCCTGGGGGCGGGGCGGGAAGAGGACCAGGTGTGGGCTGTCGAGGTGTTGCTTGGCCCCCTGGTCCTCGCAGTCCCGCGTCTCACCCGGTAGTTTCGTGGCACTGAAGAGGGAAAATGCGAGGTCAGGATCCAAGGAAGGAAAGGGCAGACGGCAAACAGACGGCAAACAGTCTCCCACCCAAGCCTCAAGCGGCACCCGCGAGACCGGGTCCGCGAGGCGCTTTCAATGCCGGGGGGGCGGGGCGGGAAGAGGACCAGGTGCGGGCTGTCGAGGTGTTGCTTGGCCCCCTGGTCCTCGCAGTCCCGCGTCTCACCCGGTAGTTTCGCGGCACTGAAGAGGGGAAATCCGAGGTCAGGATCCAAGGAAGGAAAGGGCAGACGGCAAACAGACGGCAAACAGTCTCCAACCCAAGCCTCAAGCGGCACCCCTTGGGTATAGTGGACATTTATATCTTCATTGTTAAAACAGAACTTTGGCAGTACATTGTCTCATGAATCTTGGGGTTCTGCATGCTCTAAAATATAATAGGTGCATTGCTTCACAGCATGCTGCTAAAAGACAAAGCAAAAACATTAATTGTCCACAGGAAGCTGTGTACTACCACATAGAGGAAAATGTTAAGAAATAAAGTGTTTTTCTAATAAAACACATTTTTTTGGTTCTGTCTTGAGAATGCTGAGTTATATTTAGAGTGCTGAACTGTGCTGGCAAAGTTTGTTTTAATTAAAATGCAGCAGAATAACAAGAAATAATGTCTAAATGTCACTTCATGTTTTTGAAAGGAAGTATTTTATGTGCATAGATAACAAACTTTTACCAACATTATGCATATTCATGACAATAAATTGCATGTGCAAAGATCAGAATTGAATAGTTTCCTGTGGTTCACCTGTAGTTTAGGAGAATTACTGACTTTTACATTGCTTTAATTGAGAAATAAATCTTAGACTATGTTGGAGAACTCACTGAATAATTCAGTATTTTTCTTCATGGGTGGCACTAAGTAATACTGTATAAGGGGTAAGGCATTGGTCTGACAAACTGTCAGTTTGTACTTATCATGTATGCCGGATCCAACAGAAGTGATGTATGCATGCACACTTTCCTGTATCAACTGATAACCAGACCGTGAATTATGTGTTGTTTAGAAGTAACTGAGGGGAAAGGAAAATGTTGTAGGGGAGAAAAGTGAAACAAGCATTTGCAATGCAATAGGTCTCGCATTTGCGAGAATTTAAGCAATTGGCATTGTAAATGACGATGCCTTTTTATTTACGTATTTGTTTTTCAAACATAAATAAAAGACATTGTCATTTGCAATTCCAATCGCTTAAACTCTCGCAAATGCGAGACCTATTGCATTGCAAATGCTGCTGCCAAAATGTGCTCAACATAGAATAATACAGAGAGAAAAAAGAGGCACTCCGCTTATGAATCCTTAATACGGTGTAAACTAGCACACAGTGCAAAGTGGTGCATCCTTAAAAAGAAATGGCACTACAACTTTGTGCGTCGTTCACAAACTTTTTTGAATCGCAGGCAGGAAATTGGGTGTTATTTGCTAAAAACTTTCATGCCACTTATGTTTGTCCTTCGATTTTGAGGCAATTGTTTGTTTATAGCAGACAGCACAATGGTTTGTTCATGCTACTGCAGTTTCTATTTGGCGGATATTTCTCATTTGTTTATGTTCATCATGAGGTGCATTATTTGCTTCTTTTCTCTCTGAGATGTTACTTATATCACACTGAATAGGTCCAAACAGGGCACCAAGGGCAAGATGTAGGTCGCCCTATACCGGTCGGTAACGGCCGAATTTCGGCCGTTACCGACCGGTATTTGGCTTTTGGAATGTAGTTGGCATTTTTGTAGGACTCGGTATTTTACAGAATCGGTAACTTAAGGAATCGGTAAATTACCGATTTCTTAACATACCGATTCTGTAAATTACTGAATCCGTGATGTAGAGGGCACTCAAGTGAGTGCATTCCTCAGTTAAGGATTCGTTATTTACCACCAACTACAAGTTGGTGGTGAATAAAGAAAACCTTTGAAAAAGCAATTTTTTGCTTTTACAACACTGCGATGTGGCAGACATACATGCCCTTAGGGCATGTATGTGTGCCACACGTGCACCCATGCACTATTCAGGGGTGCAACAGGGTGTCAATGAGCCACCCTGTCACCCTTGTATGTGTTCCTCATTTACCGAATCGGTTTTTACCGATTCAGTAATTCCCATTCATTCCTATGGGCCTCCAGGCCCATAGGAATGAATGGGAATTACCGATTCCCATTCATTCCTATGGGCCTCCAGGCCCATAGGAATGAATGGGAATTACCGATTTGGTAAATACCGAATCGGTAAATACCGAATTTTACCGATTCGGTAAAATTTACAGAAAAATTACCTACATACTATTTACCTATTCTTAAATACCGAATCGGTAACATTCGGTATTTAAGTATCGGTAAATAGTATTTACCTACATCTGGCCCCAAGTCCCCAAGATTGTGGAACATGTTTGAGAAATATCTGTTTGTGTTACGGTTCCGACCGATATGACGGAGATATTAGATTATGACATAATCTGGAGTTTTTCCTTGTAATGTCAGTACCAAACCTACCCCCCCCCCCAAGTGGGGGTATTTTAGATTAAGAACTCGCATATCCACAGACCAGCGCCTCGTTAATTGGCTATGGTGGGCGATCGGCATAGTGGCTGGGAGGTGTGTGGGGTGTGATGGCATTCCTTCCATTTTCTTTCCTTCCATTCTGAAAGTGTCTGAGCTTCGAGAAGCTGTTGGAGTGAACCCTTCTATTCACCAATTATAATTCAAGCTTTGCCTGAAAGTCTGTCCTGCGTGAAGCACGCTTCACTCATAGTCATTCACAGGCACACAATCTACACATTCTACGTGTGTGTAATGTGTTCAATGCGATCTTACATAGCACTGATGTAAAATGAGGGTGCATTTGTAAAGGTGGGCAGCTCTGCGAGGGTAAGGACAAGTCAAGTGCTGATTAGATTTACTCTCACACAAAAGTAACATTTTGGGCAATCACAGGTATTCAGTCTCCAACCTTTGACACTTATCAGCACAACTACCGAACACCAATATGGATCTGGTGTAAACTTGCTAGAACGTGCAATGCATATAACAAATATTTCAAGAGGAACAGCAGACAGTAAAATCAATAAAGATTCTACAGTTTTGGTCTTTTTCACAAATTGTTTTCTATGACTAGTTATGGCTTACTCCTATGTTACAAGAGATTTACTCCTGAATGTTCATAGCTGATTCACGAGGGACATTTATGAATAATTGTTCTTTAAATACATCCCACTTAAGCCAGAGTAAGACAACTCTTCTAGCAGAAAAAGCTTTGAAGTTTGTGCCGCATAAGGCCTAATGCATGTGTAATTTACACGATGCATTCATTGCATGATGGCTTGTTTGATTAGTAAAGCACGAATAAACGTGATGTCATCAACTGAATATACACAAATGCATATATAGGGGCCGATTAGGATGGCGGACGGACTTGCGTCCGTCCGCCACCCCTGAGTAGGAGGGACCGTCCGCATGGGCAGCGGCGGTCCCTCCATGGCAATTAGGATGTGACCGCCAGGGTGGCGGTCACATCCTCTATTATTAACATTGCGGCGGGTGCAGCTTCAAGCTGCACCCGCCGCAATGTTAAAAATGCATGTGTTGCATTTACATGCACAAAGCGGCAGGCACCGCACGGTGCCTGCTGCTTTGTGTACGCAAATGCTGGGGGGTACCATAGGTACCCCCCATGTGCACCCCCCACCCCCCATTCACCCAGGGGGCCCGCAACGGGCCCCCAAAGTGAATGTCCGTATGCTTTTCCGTGGCGGAAAAGCCGCCGTGGAAAAGCATATTTACACAAACATCATAATATGGCGGACGGTGTCTCATAGACACCGCCTGCCATGTTATAGCTTTTCCGCCGCGGTCGGAAGCCGACCGCGGCGGAAAAGCGGCGGACGGAATTCCAGACCCACCAGCCATCCTAATTTGGCGGTGGGTCTTTGGAGTCTCCGCCGCGGTTTTTCCGCATCCTCCAGGCCGGTGGACACTTCCGCCGGCCCGGAGGTTGCGGAAAAACCGCCATCCTAATCGGCCCCTTAGTTTTAACATTAGGACATTGTAAACATTTGAGACTATGAGATAACGTTTAAATACCATACATGGGATATTACACACTCCAAAAGCCTTAGTTACTGAAATCAAATCATATCAATTAAGCTTTATTCGATTTGTAAAAACAGAATCATAAAAGCATACATTTAAAAACAACATGGTGAAAAATACCAATGCATTAAAAGTGTAGACAATAAAAATTGGCTAAAATGGTACAGTACGTAGGATACTAAAAAGTTTAGCACGGACAGTCTGCTCACAAAAGCTTAGTACTTTAATATTAAAACAGGTAATTGCACTTTCTAGACAGATTGTTTACAAGTTATTCCAACGTTACATCGAGTTCCTAAGCCTAACAACCACTTTAAAATAAGTAGATACGACTTTGATGACATGTGCGTTTTCAAGTGTTTTCAGTTTGTTATAGCCGCTCTGCAGGTTCGTAGGCCCCATTTCTTCAATAAAGGTTTCAAAAATCTTTCCCTCAGGAGCAGATAGAACCTGCAGAATAATATACAGTGAATGTTGGACTGGTGTGAGATGTTATCACATGGGCAGGTTTCTTTATCCCCTGTCCAATCATTGCATAGTGGAAAAGTGATTATTCTAAAAAAGGTGTCCGTGCGGAAGCGGGTCAAAAGCATGCGTGTAAAGGGGGATGGTTCCAAGAGCAAATACTGTTGGACCCCATCAATAATAGTGGTCAATTGATTCTCTACAACCATGCTTTTGCCCTTTTCTACAAGCCATCTTTTACTGTCTAAGTGCAGTAAGATCAGTTTTTTAAGAGTGGTTCTGGACACAGTCTCCATGCTTGCCGGGTTAAAAAAATATTCCGGGTGCCCAATGTCTTTAAGCGTTTTTCTTACATACTTAAACCATTTGATGTTATCAGCACCATCTAAGCTGAGACAATCTTTTATAACGTCTCTGTTCAGACTTGTCTCCGGTTTTGCCCAGACATTGTGCCACAGTAAAATGGGTGAAGATTTTATAGTATTCGAGATGTATGGAAGACCCAATTCATTGTGGACAACATATGTAGCTGTGCCCCGGGGGGTTGCCAGTAAATATCGAAGGAAAGAATTCTCAGAACGTTGTATGGTATCTACATGCTCAATCCCCCAGAGGCCAGCTCCATATGTGCCAGTTGATGTGCATTTAGCTTTATAAATCTGTAAGAGTGCTCCAACTGGTCTACCGCCCAGTTTTTTATGCAAAGTTAGTCAGTGCACCCGTGGCCCTAGAAAATGCCAGGCCCCTTGCGGTCACGGCCTCCTGCCAAGTGCCCTTTCTGTCGAAGTTTATACCAAGATATGAGTACCTATCTGTGTTCTCCACTTTTCTCCCGTCCAGGAAGATTGGGCATCTAGTCCCAGTTCCACAGGACATGGTATACGTTTTGGAAACATTTACACGTAGACCTCTGTTTTTCATGAAATCAGTGAGTTTCCCTACTGCCTTTTGCAGTCCTACCCTTGTCTGGGACATTATAGCGGCGTCGTCCGCATATAGAAGTATGGGTATTGGGGTCCCGTTTATTGTGGGATAGTCATGATATACTTCAGTGAGATGTTGGCCAACCGCGTTAATGTATAGGGTAAAGAGCAGAGGTGCTAAGATGCACCCCTGTCTTACTCCTCTGCGGATCTGAAACTGATCAGAGCACTCGCCCCTCCTTCCATATCTAACTTGTGCTCCTGCCCCCCATATGGAGTTCTTTTATAAACAGGAGGATTTGTTTGTCTAGGCCAATCTCAGAGAGTATCGCCCAGAGCATCTTGTGGTCTACGCAATCAAATGCGGAACTTAAGTCCACGAAGGTCACAAAAAGATGTCCTTTTTTAGCCTGAGTGTATTTAGCTATTATTAGCGCCAGGTTAAGGCTTTGTTCTATCGTGCCTTTCCCTGCTCTAAAGCCATATTGTAGGTTTGAAATAACATCAGGCTCTTCCGTCCAATCCTGGATCCTGTTCAAGATGATCCTCCCGGCAACCTTCATCAGGGCATCGAGTAGCAAAATCGGGCGGTAACAGGTGGGGTCGTTCCTGCCCCCTTTTTTAAAGATCGGAACAACGATAGCGTCCAGGCAGGTTGAGATGAATCCCGAATCATTTAAGGAGTTGAGCACGTTGGTGAGCAGGGGTGCCCATAAATCGATCTCTGATTTATATACATCTATGGGGACACGGTCCGCACTCGCCTTCCCTGAAGGGCTTTCCTTCAGCGCCCTGAGGACTTCCTCGCATTTGAATGTAATACCCAGAGGGAAAGCGCTTGGTGACTTATACCCCCAAAGATGCTCCGAGATCTTTTCTCTGTGTATGTCCATGGTCCACAGGCTCAACTTTGTCGTACAGGCCTTTAAAGTGTATGACCCAGTTTTCACCCGGGATTGCTAGATCAATTTGGGCCACCTGCTTGCTTTGCAGAAATGGGGCGTTTACGGCCTTCCAAAAAGCTATGTTGTCCCTCCTCTCAGAAGCTTCCTGGAGTGCCAACCATGCATCCTTTTTTAATTGTTTTTTCCTGCTGGTTAAAGCAGCATGATAAGTATGCCTGGCTATCTTGATATTATCCTGGGATCTTGGGATGATATGTAAGGCTTTCTTTAATGCAGCAAGTGCCTTGGTGCAACGCTCGTCCAACCAACCTTGGCTATTTTTAGGAGCGAGTCGAGGCCCCCTCGTAAGAAATCTTTTTATTTCGAATGAAATTTTAATAAACGAGTCAATAACTATCTGATGCGCACCCTTATTGGAGAGGCATGTTTGAAAATCCTCGTAGGTATTTTTGATTAAGGATTGTAAGAACTCAACAGGCACCACTTTGTCCCATTTGATGCAGTACCCGTTAGTCCTGGCTAACTTTAGTGGCGGATAATTACTCATTTAATGTGGGCATTGTGTGCATTATACAAGTACACTGTATGGTTGGCAAAGAAGGACTGAATCCCTAACACCTGACTTCATGCACAAATCAGTGCCCGCATCTCGATGTAGTTGTAAAGTACACCAAGCATGCTTTACACACATGTAGCGTGCGGTAACGAGCATGTGTAAATCACCAATGTAGTGCAATACTGTGAAAGGAGCAGCTGGAAGGGGTCAGAAAGTGCTCAGGAAATATCAATGCGCCTCAATGCACTGACAGGAAGGCACTATATGGTTAGGAAAACATGTCACTCACCAGTGCACCACAACAGCACACACCGCGTGAGTCCTCACTGCTATGTAAATGATATTGTTTTATAATGCACTCTTCCAAATGCATACATTAAACTGATATGTAAGATTAGGACAAAAGCTGTGAATTAGCAACGTACATATATAGCAAACACTGCGTGGATCGCAATGTAACACCTACTGACATGCATTGACTTAACCTACTCCCCCTAATTAATGAAGGTAGATATGTTTCCAAATATGAGGTGTGCCTCCAACATTAACGTTCTGACCCCGGACATGCCGCAAATGAAACAGTCTTTCTTCTACAATGTGCCTCTGGGGCGTGGACACGCCTCCCAGAACTGGAATTCGAGTAAAATGTGTTGCACGGACGGGTGTGACGAGCAAACCCACCGTAAAACAGGAATGACTTTAGAGAAGGGCTAAGAGGAGCTTTAAAATATTGAGTGGTGCATTAAGGTGCCATCTGTTCTGGCCGTAAACCCATCATGTACCGGGAGACGGAGGGAGCAAGAGACGGGTAGTGGGGAAACGTTCCTTAAATCAAGAAGCCTTTTAAAGGAAGGGTTTCACAAGTTTCGGTTAGTTTGTACTGAATATATCACAAGTTTCGGTTAGTTTGTTCTGAATATATTACATGATTGTCTCGAGCTCCGTCCTCCCCACACCTTCCTTGGAGAAGTGTGGCTCACTGGTTAGAGGAGGCAGACCTGGAAGCAGAGGTCAGCCCGGGACCAGGGTTCAATTCCCCGCTCGGCGGGGTCTTGAGTCCTAAAATGTCCATGGACTCGACAATTCTCGCTCCAGTGCCTACTCGATTCACGGGTTCATACTCTGCGACTCTGGGCAATAGCTTGCTTAATCTCCACAACGGCCCCTCGCGGCGGGATGCCTGGCTTTCACCTTGCGAATACCCTGCCGGGGTTATCTCACAGGGGAATACCAGGACGGGTTCCCTAAGCAAGCGCTTAGAAACCGCTTGGTGATTTGCGCTATATAAATTCCTGTACATTTACATTTACATTTACATTTACATTTACATTTACATTTACATTTACATTCCTTGGTAATGTGCAAGGATTTTTGCTGCTTCATTAAAATATCAACAAAAGCCCAGGTAGTGCCTAAAGGAAACGGACAAAGCCCTACAGCGCAATATAACTGTACTTGGTCGGTGCGGCTTTCGATAAAAACGGAAGTGAGGCATCGGACCAGCAACCAATAGGGAGGCCGGAATTTACAGTAATGTGTGAATAAGCCAAATGCAAGAAGCGGGCAAACAGCAGGCGGGATTACCCTCGCTATACAGATAACTAGATGTCTCTGAGAGACAGCGCATGCACGCTGCCTACCCGAGACCTAAAATAGTTATGGCCACTGTGTCTGGTCACACAATCGGCCATTGTCTTAATATGGTGTATTATGTACCTTGAAACAATATCTGTATTTCCAACTCTCTAGGGATTTATGAAACTCTATATTTTCCTAAAGCTGATGTACAATGATCATCTATGGAATTAATGTGAAGAATGTGCAGATATAACTATGGAGAAGTGCATTCTATGTTCAAATCAACAGGCTCCGAAGTTCAAATAATAATAAATGTAAATTAAAATTATAGAGTACATCTTGACAACCTGCAGTCACTTTCCCACCCATTGTTTATAAATGAATAACATATATTTATGTTTATATTTAAAGGTTCTCAAATACTTTGAGAAGGTAAATATCGATTTTGCACCTCTATTTGACAAAATCTCACGTGCAGCATCTATGCAATTGGATTGAAAGCATGAATGCTCTGTAACACGAGGAACTTATACTTAGTGCCTCGCGGTGGTTACCACTGCTAGCAAGTCTTATGAGAGTTCTGTGGCATCATGGAACATGTAGTTTCCTTACCTTAAAGCAGTGACTCCAGCAAAGACATGAAGCACCTGCTATAATATAAATCCCATAATATCCTGTGGAATTTATATTTCAGCAGACATGATATCCGTCACCATTGTGACGGAGTAACCCATCCGCCGAGATCTAAATCATGCCCCAAGTCTTCAGTACAAATCTTGATTTCTTTCTTTGCTAAGAAGATATGGCCCCTAAAATGGTTTCCTCAATAATAGACGCTGGCCCTCCAGGGATAGAAGCAGGATGCTATGTCTAAACTGTCCGAGGCAACCAACTGCCACTTCAGACGGCCTTTGGCTGTTTGTAGTGGGGGTGGCCACAGGGCCTCGCCTTCAGTCTTTCTCTGTGCTGAGCCTGAACCTAGTGCCTAACCCCAGATGTGCATGGCCTTTGACATTGCACTAGGGGTTTGGCCCACTTGGTCAGGCCCGTGGCAAGGCTTTGCACCCAACTAGCCATGAGCTACCCAGGTGCAGCAGGACTTTGCCTCCAATATCCATAGCCCAACACACAGAAGCAGCCAATCCCTACTATTATCAGCCTTCTGCCATGCACAACTCAGATTGGCTACAGGGCCTTGCCTTCAGCAAGCCCTTTGAACCAAATGTCTGTAAGTACAATACTTTAGAAAGCAATATGTCTTGTCAAAAGAAATATGAGAGCCATGTAGCGAGGTGCTAGCTGCAGCAATATTGACATGATTCAATGACAAACAATGCTTGAACTATAAGCAAAGGTTTATCGAAAGAATCCAAGATTAGCACCTTCTCTCTAGATACACAAGAGTTTGTGGTTTGCTACAAATATAATTCATTGATAACATAATGCTGCATAGCGCATCCTAGATCCAGATAGTGACAGATTTCAGTGCTTCGTCCATCATCTCCTTGTGTTTGCTTTGTTCGCCCTAAGTTGGCAGGGTATGCCCAGACGTGGGTCCCTTGCTCACTTTGCCACTGGATTCAAGCTAGCCTGACTGATGAGGGGTGTTACCCCAGAACCGGCTCCAGGATGCTTATTTCTGGTTCAGGAAGACATGGTTTGGCAGTTCGGCTAGATTGTTCCCATGAGGCATAGGGTCAAGACTGATTTGAATATAGCCAGGTCTGAACTGAGGTGGCAAAGAGAGCTAAAAAACGATGATGGATTCAACCCAGATCTGTAACTGGGGGTGAGTGTCTGAAAAGTTTCAGCGCTCTGTCCATGGTCTCCTCGTGTTAGCTTTCTGTGATTACCATCAGCCTTTTGTCTGCTGAAAGACACTCTGCTTAAATGCTTTTAAAGTACTCTGGAGCCACACATGGACCACACTAAGCAGTTAGTAGTACCTGATGTGCATGGCCTTTGACATTGCACTAGGGGTTTGGCCCACTTGGTCAGGCCCATGGCAAGGCTTTACACCCAACTAGCCATGAGCAGCCAGGTGCAGCAGGACTTTGTCTCCAATATCCATAGCCCAACACACAGAAGCAGTCAATCCCTACTATTATCGGCCTTCTGCCATGCACAACTCGGATTGGCTGCAGGGCCTTGCCTTCAGCAAGCCCTTCGAACCAAATGTCTGTAAGTACAATACTTTAGGAAGCAATATGCCTTGTCAAAAGAAATATGAGAGCCATGTAGCGAGGTGCTAGCTGCAGCAATATTGGCATGATTCAATGACAAACAATGCTTGAACTATAAGCAAAGGTTTATCGAAAGAATCCAAGATTAGCACCTTCTCTCTAGATACACAAGAGTTTGTGGTTTGCTACAAATATAATTCATTGATAGCATAATGCTGCACAGCGCATCCTAGATCCAGATAGTGACAGATTTCAGTGCTCCGTCCATCATCTCCTTGTGTTTGCTTTGTTCTCCCTAAGTTGGCAGGGTATACCCAGACGTGGGTCCCTTGCTCACTTTGCCACTGGATTCAAGCTAGCCTGACTGATGAGAGGTGTTACCCCAGAACCGGCTCCAGGATGCTTATTTCTGGTTCAGGGAAGACATGGTTTGGCAGTTCGGGCTAGATTGTTCCCATGAGGCATGGGGTCAAGACTGAATATAGCCAGGTCTGAACTGGGGTGGCAAAGAGAGCTAAAAAACGATGATGGATTCAACCCAGTTCTGTAACTGGGGGTGAGTGTCTGAAAAGTTTCAGCGCTCTGTCCATGGTCTCCTCGTGTTAGCTTTCTGTGATTACCATCAGACTTTTGTCCGCTGAAAGACACTCTGCTTACATGCTTTTAAAGTACTCTGGAGCCACACATGGATCACACTAAGCAGTTAGTAGTACCTCCAATCCCACTTTCTGACATATACTGCTTCTGAATGTGGTCAATATCAGGAAGGTCTGAGTATCATGATTTCATGCTAGTCTAGCATGAGTAGTTAAGTGTGGCCCGCATATCATGACTGTTAGAAATTGGGTTTTCGTTTGGCAGAGGTATGTACCCTGTCCAGGCAGGAACCACAATCTTCATCAGAGTAAGTCAGATACACACCCTAAATAAACCTTTGCTTTGGTAGCAGTCAAGCTCAATTTAAGAGGCAATGTATAAAGTATTTGTACAACACTTAAAACAGTAAAACTGTAAAAACACCACACATTAATAATTCACATCAGGTTACAATCATAGAGATTAATTTAATTAACAACACATGACCAAAACATCAAAAATTCAATAAGTAGAACTTGAGATATGAATATTAAAGAATAAACTGAAAAACAGAGCTTAGAAGCAATAAGCATTTATGTGGGTTGTTTGGTCATGCTGGACTGGGACAAAGTCAAGAGTTCAGGCCGTTCGCAATGTAGCAAAGGCCAGATACAGGGACCCACTGAGACCCACTGAACAAAAGTAACTTAGTCCTGGTTGTGTCAACAAAGATGCGGGGTGCAGCCAAGTGATGCATCAGTGTTCTATAGGAGCAGCACTCTATACTGTATTCCAAGGAGCCAGGACCGGATTGGCCCCAGTTGGCAGGGAAAAGCTCACAGATGGCAAAGTCCATGTGCTGCTGAAGGGTGGTTGGAAGTCTGAGACTTCAGAACAGGAGGCAGGTAGACAAGTACTTTGAGTCACTTTAGTTCTGGTTTGAAGAAATACAGGTCCAGTTTTTCTCACTCCCAGGCAAAAGGGCAGCAGGCAGGAGGTCCGCAAAGCAAAGCAGGAGTCCAGCAGAGTAGCATTCTAGCAGAGTGGCAGTACTTTGTAACAGCACAGCAGTCCTTCTTCCTGGCAAAGTATTCATAGGTCCATAAGTATACTTAAGAGGTGGTGTCTGAGGTCCATTAATAATACTTTGGTGCCCTGGTTCTGGAAGGTGGGAGAAGCTTCTAGACATTGGCTTTAAAGTGCTTTCCAGCCGTTAGACCTATTGTGTGGAGACAGGGCACAGCCTACTCAAGTGCAAGTGAGGCTTTGCTCAGCTATTCCCCCCATCAAGCCAGTTAATGGCCCATTAAAGCCCATCAAGTCACACCTAAGCTCCCATTTTGTGTGGCTGTCTAGAGGGAATGCACAATGCCCAGCTGTCACCCACCCTAGACATGTCTTCAGAGACAGGCAGAAGGCACAGAACGGGTAAAGTAAGAAAATTCCAACTTTCTAGAAGTGCAAAAAGAACAAATGACGGAGGGAATGCTGAACAATGTCAAACACTCACCCCCATTACAGCAATCTGAGCCTAAACCCATAGTTTGTTTGCTCACCACTCCATTCCAGTTTGGATCCAGCCATATGCAAATCAGTCTTGACCCTGCTCCCCATAGGAACAGTCCAGCCCGAACTGTCAAGCCAGTCTCCCCTGGACCGGAAACAAGCATCCTTCGTGAATTGGAGAGAGCAGAACAGCACCATATCTACTAAGATGCCATTCCAATACGCAACACAGTGCAGCAATGTTTCAGAGTATCAATCCTGATCAGCCAGAATAGCTTGACTCCAGTAGCACGGTGAGCTCATTCTGGACAGTTCCTCTTGGAATAGGGTCAAGACTGATTTGCAGATAGCAGGGTCCAAACTGAGGTGGCATGGTATGCAGAATAACGACGGACTGTGATGTGACCTGAGGGATTACTGGAGGCTGAGATTAATTCAAGCATTCCATCCAGCACTGTTGTGTATACTTATTGTGTCACCATAAGTGGGATAGGTATGCCCAGACGTGGGTCCCATGCACACTGTGTCACTGGAACTGAGTTGAACCCGGCTGATGAGGCGGCTGAAGGAGAAACTGGTCCTAGACTACTTGTGTTCTGGTTCACGGAGAACCTGGCTTAGCAATTCGGGCTGCACTGTTCCTATTGGTGGCATGGGATACGGCCCGAGTGATCACCAGTGGCTGAGATTAATTCAAGCACTCCATCCATCACTGTTTCTGTAAACTTTCTAAAAGTGGCATTTTCAGACTTGCACCGTAAAGCCAACAAAAACAAATTCAGCAAAAATGGGAGAGGGAAGACAAAAAGTTTGGGGCTAGGTCCAACAATGGCAAAAGCTCCATTCACGTTTCTACTTGTGAAAGAACCCATTTAAAATGAGGATAGACATATCTCAGGAAGTCTAGCATCACCAATTGTAGTTTAGGAAAGACTGGGCACAACATTTCATGCTTATAAACCTAATTAATTCCAGAACAAAATATAGATAGGAAAAATCCTAACTGGATTTAATAATAGATCCATAAGTGCATGTCTGGTAAGCAGGCACTTTGTAGAAAAGAATGGACTTCGACAAATTGGAAATAAAGAATAACACCAAGGGAAGTAAACTAAATCCCTATTTAATCATCCAGGCATAACAATTAGATCCCATTTTTAAAATGAGTGAAAATATTTCTCTCCATCTGTTGCTCCTCACTCTCTATCTCTCACACACCATTTACCACATTTTCTGCCGAGGTGGCAAATGGGAGCAGAAATGCTTGCACAGGGCTCGGGAGGCCGTGTTTGGAGAGGGCATCAAAGGCAGGAGATGCTGTAGGCTGTCAGATGTGTGGTTTGTGTTCCCTTGTGCCGTAGGAGAGCTCACGCCATGGCTGAGGCGGGAAACGACCACTACAAAGTGGCCGTTTCCACGCATAACATTAACCACGCATGCATTACAACACATACGTGGTTAACACGAATAGCCTTTACCACGCATACCTTTACTTCGAGATACGTAGTAAAGGCATGTGTGGTAAAGGCTATTCGTGAAAAAGGGGGCATGGGGGTCTCCCCCCCCTGAAATGACAAAAAAGCAGTGAAAAGAAAAGGGGGATTGGGGGGTCTCCCCCCCCAAAGAAACGCACCTGATAAAGGCAATCAACGTCGTTAGAGGAAACAGAAGTCTCACTTCCGTTTCCTCCTAACGACGTGCAAAGTGAAAAAAAAAAGAACATGAAGAACAGACGACAGATGAGACAAAGTGGAGAGGTAAGGGAAATTTTAGAATAAAAAAAACAAAGGGGTCCGAATTTAGGGTAAAGGGCAAGGGAGGGGTATTTGTAAGAAGGGTTTAGGGGTAAGGGAATAACCTATAACAAGAGTATGCCCTTACCATGCACACATTTACAATAAAAAACGTTGTACAAATATGCGTGGTAAAGGAATATTCGTGATAAAGGTTATGCGTGGGAAAGGCATTCGCGTTGTAACGCATGCGTGGTAAAGGCATGCGTTGCAACGTTATGCGTTGTAATATCATACAACCGGCCGAGGCTATTACAGGCTGTGCAAACAATCTGATCCGCATATGCTTTTTCTAGCCGGATTTCCCGTCTGACAAAATTGTGCCAGTGATCCCGAAACCAGGAAATCAGGATGCCAAAACATCAGGCCACTTGGGCTGGGCAGAAAGGGATCCCACCCGGAATTCAGCTCCTCCAGACACATAGGCCGTAGATTTCCTTTGTAAAGCAATTTTAACATTCGTTCAGTGAGACAGTAAGCAATGTTTTCTCATGTAAGTTACATTTACTATAGTGATTAAATGGAATTTGGCTTTGCAGTTGACTGAATGTGTTTTTAGTACACTTTCTTCCGAAAAACATGTGCTATTGGGCAATATTTATTTTCACTGGCAAGGCATAAATATGTCATGCCAGTAAAAATAAATGTATCCGAACACATTTGTTGTCTGGAACAAGTGAACTAACAAACACATATTTGCATATTGGTATATTTTCTGTCCAGGTTTGTAGCAAGGAATATATGGTTAGACAGCATGTCCCCTAGTAAAGAAAACATAAAAGGGTGACATGGAAAGTTTGCTTGGCAACATAGCTGCTCATCCTGATTCATTATTAGGGAAAAATGAATGGTACAAAGGGGTGAGGGTTGAAAGCACACATCACATTTTTTTGCCGTTTTTTCTGAACTCATATTAATTTAAAAGAATATTTAGAAATATTAGCGGCAATCGTGGAATTTGTGTGCAGGAACAATGACAAAATCTAGAAAGAATTCTATATGCAATCTAGAGAGGTTGCTGAATTTTGAATAGGGTAGCCAGTCCTACAGTTTTCTCTGGGTTTTTCCGACGTTTGTGTCTTTCCAGTGCCTCTGGTGGGCTGGTGCAGAACACAATGTCCCCCACATTTTGCCGCTTCCAGGACAAGCAAGACAATAGTTCATCGGGGAGTGGGGGAGGGGGGAGATTTGAGCTACCTAGCCTGGGCCAGATGTATTAATTTTTTCATATAATGCAACACGCAAACGTTGCTGCACTGTGTTGCGTGAATTGTAGAGAGCAGAACAGCGCCATATCTACTAAGATACCATTCCAGTACAAAATGCTACACTAAAACAAAGGTTAACTCTTTTCCCAGTTTGTATGTGTACTGTATAGCACACATGCAAAGTTGGAAAGGATTTAAAAAAAGAAACCTTTTCTCAAACGTTATGCCAGCCGCGAGGAGGTATTCATTGTTGTCAAAAAGAACTGTCGACCTATTTCGGTAGATGGGCATTTCATCGAAATCCAGAAATTGCATGGGAAAGCCCTAGTACCAACCATGGAGTGCCACTTTATTGCAAAATAGTAAAAAGTGCTACTTTTGTGTGTTCCTCTATGGCTACTTACCAATGCAAGTCTGAATTTGTGTTGGAAAGTAAATCCCAAAACAACACTTTGCATCAGTTTGTATCACTTTTGTCATGAAATGTGATAGAAAGTGTTACTAAATCTGCTCCCAGGAGCTTCCTGATAGGATGCCATGTTCTCTTCTTTCCATCTAATTTAAGTTATTAAGAGGTCCCCAGTCTGCAGCAAATATTTCATTATTGCATGACTGGGAGGGAGAAGCTGCAGCACAGGAAGGATCCTAATCAACCCAGCATCAGGAACACATTAGCTGTTAGAGATAATAATAGGGAAAGTGGGCCCCTACAGTTAAGCATCCCTGAGTGTGTGAATGAAAACCATGCTGGGGCTTTATGCTAGGGATATCACTTTGGTCTTTATTTCTTCCATTCAGCCAGACTCAAACTGCTTGCAATTCAAATTAATATGCAGAGAGAATATGAAAGATCAAACGTGCTTAAAGCAGGAGATCCAAGACTGCAAGTCTGTTCTACCCGTTAGAAAGTAAATAACTTTACCACCATATCATATGTTGGCAAATTTTCGTGAATAGATCGTGAAGCTGCGTGCTGTCTAATCTCTGACCCCACACAACATGTAGTCATAACCATTCTTTTTTTAACCTCTCGCTTAATAGGAGCCATTCGATTAATTATAAATGCTTTCAAGCTAAACAAAAAAACATAAGTTCAACAAGTGTTTACACCAAGATCATACATGTAACCCAAATGGAAAGGCCAGGATTAAAAAAATATGATTTTCTCATTCATAGTTTCTAGCTAGGCCACTATTGGGGTGGCAGTGATTATGATTGGTAAGGGAAAGGCACTACCCTTCCAGGGGCAATGTCACTGTGTTGTGGGCCCCGTTCAGATTTAAAATATAGTGCTTATTTCCAAAATGTTTAGGTAAAGTGGTAAACATGAGATTAGTTGTCAAATCTCTTTGTCCCATGGGTATAATATACCCACTGATCCACATTTACTGATGGTATCTACCCTCTCCCAGTGAATTTGTCCCCTTTGTTAGGGATCTTGTCAAGGTTTGTATGACACTCTGTTCCTGTTTTCAGCCTCTTCTAAGCGACTTCAATTTTCATAAAATTCGAAAAAGACAACAGGAGATTGTGAGACCTTTTCTTCAGGTCCTTGAACAGTAGGGGTGATCTTGAATAGTAGGTGGTGACAAGCCAGTTCCTGTTCTGGATTCTGTTGATGTTTCAGTGAAGAGCCTTGCATTCCATTTTCAAACAAGCATTGACAAAGCAAATGGATCTGGCCTATATTTAAACAATTGGTGACGTTTGCATCCATCCTTTTTTGGCTAGTGCACATTGCTCCCCTCTCCCTGCCCTCACTTTGTGTCCCTCGGTTAACACTCTAATGTATCCAAGAGGCAGTGAGATCATTGTACACACCTGCAAATTACAAAGTATGTTAACAAAATTGTTATGGACAATAACAAAGGCAGCAAGACCATGTCACAAAATATTGTTGATGATTTAAGCGAAAGTTTTGTTTAGGTATCCTGTCCTAGAATTTCAGAATCTTAAAACGTGACGATTGGCCAGTATTTTTCTCCTGGGAAAGATGGTAATCCTGGGAAAACTGCAAATTGCAAATATATCATTTTCATCTACTATACTTACAGACAGCAATGAAGTTTCTTACATATTAAGTATATATTAGGATGTGTCAACATGCTACATTCTGAGAAGTTAATGATGATCAGCACTGTGACAAGTATACTAATAAATAACAGGATACCAATCTGTAAACAGGAAATAATTGCTGCAGAAGAGCTCCCAAGGCTAACCAGATACTTTCCCTATCGAAGTCACAGAAATTCACTACTATCTTTACGATGGTTATTAAATGCACCCCTAGTCTGGATGTTTGACACCTTTCAGACTGTCATTTTGGTTGCTTGTTCAAACAGTTTCTGTAATTTGCTTGCCATTCTGCAGCTAAAAGCACACAATTCCTACTTTAATTTGATTTTACTTCTTTGACCGACACAGTGGCAGAAAGCTCACTGATGACAGTATAAATTGTCCTGTATTCTGCTGTCACTATTTCATGCTATAGATTTCACTCATATTCCTGTTGAAAGGGAAGTTGAAATCTGTCATTTCGACTATCTACAGTTAGTTGATTTCTTTTATTGTAACTCCACCATCTTCTCCAGCATAGGTTTTGATTAGGACTGGTAAACCCCTTGATGCTTCTGTTTGAAAGGTGTAATTTGATATTAACATATATAAATCGTCCATTTCCTTTGGTTTAGTTTATCAGCTCATAGCACACACTTGTAGGAAATAGGTGGTTTTTTTTTAGGTTGATGTGATCGAAGTTTACATAACTATTTTTAGTAGCTTCTGCAACTAGACAAGTCCAAATTTAAGTAGTTTTTCAGTAACTTAGAGTACAATAAAATGATACAGGCATACAAAGGGAATACATTGGTAAAGGCAATGAACACACTTTAATAAACGACCTGCTAATTGAAACATCCAACCAGTTGGCACGTAACATCTTAGTATGCCATGAGCAACAAAGCTACAATCTACCAGAATGCATGGCAGTTGCCCGGGCAACTTGAAAGATCTTGAAAAGAACTAGTCAAATGTAAGAAGTAGTCAAACTAGTCAAATGGAAAGAAATAGAACATTCCATAAAACCTGTCCCCAGTTCAGGACTCAGATAAGGGCCGGCTATCCATAGATAGCACACTTAGGAAATGTAGTGCCTTAGGTAAGGATATCATATGGCGCTATGTCATTACACGTTGCTGTGGACCAGTTGGACTCGCACATGCTGAGATTAGAGTGCAGGTGTACATGCTGTGAGAACCAACAGAAACCTCACTTAGTAGGTTGAGCATAAGGACTGTACAAACCTGAAAACAAAAATTTCAGGGGGCCTAATTCTTACAGCAATAGGCAGAGTGGAGATGAAGGGGAGAAAGAACTACAACAAAGCCTTGTTAACACGGAAATGGTCTTTTAAAGACTTGTTAAGTACTCGAGTGCGGCTGCGATAAGCTCAAAAACTGTCTGTGTGTGTCTGGGAAGCTGTCTCCGCCCTGGCTGACACACACGAGGGGGGGAGGGGGGTGCTGAGGTCCTTTGAGCCCAATGGGGGTTGCACGCCTGGTGCCCAGTCTCCCCTTGACTGACTGCTTTTTATTTTAGTGAGCTGCCCCTCAGATTTGTTTTTGATTTTGTTTAGGGGGTTGTCTACTTCACCATGGGGTCTGTCTTTGTATTTCACTTTTATTTTTTTAACTCGGAGGTCATGAAAAAAAAAATTATTGGTAGCCCCACTGCCAAAGGCTAAATTCTCAGCAGAGTTGGCTATTCTTGCTCCTCACCAGCTGAGTTTCTTTGTTATTGTATAATTGCAGCGTCAAAGTGGGGTGTTCTCATAATAGATCTCATTTTGTCATCAATAGATCTCAATAAAGTTTATCCCTTTCTTTTGTACATTCACCTCTTACCTTGGGTCTCTCTCATACCATTTAATGTTTCATGTCATGTAAAATGTTGTTATGTCATGGGTTAGAATGGGAGGAGAGAAGCGGTTGGAGTTGGTGATAGATGGACGCTTATTTCGATGCACCAGTGGGTCATTTGTTGGTTTATTATTTAAACCATTTACTTTTCAAATTACTGACTCCTTCGCCTCTTTACAATGGCGACGAGTGGTTTTTGACCCACTGTGTGTCTTTATTTTTTTTTATTGCGTCTGGATCTGATTTTGACGTGCTATGCTTTATTTGAAGTTCATGGCTGTTTGTGTTTGGTATTGAGGATTCTTTCTTCATCGTTCCGCTGTGGCTGTGTGCTAAAGGAAGGATTTCTGTTAGATTTTTTAAAGAAAACAAGGTACTGTGGTTACTATTCTTAGTGTTTTAGTAGTTGAGATGTCTTTCGTGTGGTGCACAGACATAATATCGACTCCAAAATATCGACTGGAAAGAATATCGAGTTTTAAATATCGTTTGGAGAAAATATCGACTAGACAGAATATCGACAGTCAAAATATCGTTTTTAAGGTAAGTGAAGTAATATCGACTGTAAATAATATAGACAGTGAAAATATCCAAGTATATAATCTAGATAGTAAAAAATATAGTTTTTTCAATAATATTTAATTATTTATAGTGTTTTTATGTTATAATATATGTGAAAAGTGTCATTTTTTTTAATAATTATTTTTAATTAATAATTTTTTTTAATTATTGTGTAATTTTATTCTGTAGCGGGTTGTGGGTTTATAGGGGAATAGGGTGGGAAGTAATTTAATTATAATAAATTAAATATGTAAATTTATTAATTGGTAGTAATAATTAATTAATTGGTAATTAAATAATATATGTTAATTATTTACAATTTAATTGGTAATTAATTTAATTTAATTGATTAATTGCTAATTATGTAAATTAAAATAATGTATTTTCTGTAGCGGGTTGTGGGTTTATAGGGGAATAGGGTGGGAAGTAATTTAATTATAATAAATTAAATATGTAAATTTATTAATTGGTAGTAATAATTAATTAATTGGTAATTAAATAATATATGTTAATTATTTACAATGTAATTGGTAATTAATTTAATTTAATTGATTAATTGCTAATTATGTTAAATTAAAGGGGTATTTTTAGGGTTCAGGGTCAGTTTTCAGTTTTTGGGCAAAGGGGTATTTTTAGGGTTCAGGGTCAGTTTTCAGTTTTTGGGTAAAGGGGTATTTTTAGGGTTCAGGGTCAGTTTTCAGTTTTTGGGCAAAGGGGTATTTTTAGGGTTCAGGGTCAGTTTTCAGTTTTTGGGCAAAGGGGTATTTTTAGGGTTCAGGGTCAGTTTTCAGTTTTTGGGCAAAGGGGTATTTTTAGGGTTCAGGGTCAGTTTTCAGTTTTTGGGCAAAGGGGTATTTTTAGGGTTCAGGGTCAGTTTTCAGTTTTTGGGTAAAGGGGTATTTTTAGAGTTCAGGGTCAGTTTTCAGTTTTTGGGCAAAGGGGTATTTTTAGGGTTCAGGGTCAGTTTTCAGTTTTTGGGTAAAGGGGTATTTTTAGGGTTCAGGGTCAGCTTTCAGTTTTTGGGCAAAGGGGTATTTTTAGGGTTCAGGGTCAGTTTTCAGTTTTTGGGTAAAGGGGTATTTTTAGGGTTCAGGGTCAGTTTTCAGTTTTTGGGTAAAGGGGTATTTTTAGGGTTCAGGGTCAGTTTTCAGTTTTTGGGCAAAGGGGTATTTTTAGGGTTCAGGGTCAGTTTTCAGTTTTTGGGTAAAGGGGTATTTTTAGGGTTCAGGGTCAGTTTTCAGTTTTTGGGCAAAGGGGTATTTTTAGGGTTCAGGGTCAGTTTTCAGTTTTTGGGTAAAGGGGTATTTTTAGGGTTCAGGGTCAGTTTGGGGTTTTTGGGGTACATATACAATATTGCCTATTATTTAATAAAATTTTGTTACTATATATATATGTTTTAAGAAATATGATGAAAAAAAAATATTTTTTTACTTTCATTAATTATTTAATTATTAAAAGTTATTTTAAGTATTGTTAATTATACTTTAGTAATTAATTTTTTATATTAATGTAATTAAACATTGTTTTTAGTAAAGTCAATATTTTTAACAACGATATTTTTGTAAACGATATTTTGTACTCGATATTTTTGTACTTACCTGTTTGTAGATAGAAACTCGATATTTTGTACTCGATATTTTCTCAACGATATTTTGGGTAGTCGATATTCTTTCAGTCGATATTCTTTCAGTGATCCCTTTCGTGTGCGCAGTTTCATGCGCACCAGCGATTTCTCTCACCAGGAAGTTCTAGAAGGACGTCTCCAGTCCTTGTTATTCGCACGCAAGCCACGTCATGCGCATGTATGCCACGTCACACAGCGGCCATCTTGAAATTACAAGAAGCTTAGTTCCTGAGTATAGGGAAGCTTTTAATTTTCGTATTGGCATTTATTCTTTGAAAAGTATTTGCGGTCCAGTTTATACTTTACCTTAGTGCATTTCAGTGATGTGCACACTATTCTCAGTGTTTCATTCAGCAATTTTACGTGCATTTCAGTGATGTGCACACTATTTTCAGTGCTTCATTCAGCATATTTGCGTGCACTTCAGTGATGCACACACTTTGAAAAATACTATTAGTCAGTGGTTCATTGTTCTTATTTTTGCACGTTTGTTTGATTTTCTCTACAGTGACGTGCACACTTATTTTTATTTTTTTTGTATATATATTTTTATTTAACAGTAAGACAAGAGTAGGCAATACAAACATTAGGTGTTTCGCAGTGAAATACAGAACATGGGCCAGGCGGGGGAAATATACAAACAATAGTTACTGTAGGAAGTAAAAAGGCCCATCAAGGGTACACATAATGGAAAAGGGAAATAAGCAATCTATGAATCAATCAAAGCAATCCCACCCGCGCGACCTCGTCAACGATGTTACAGGATAATTAAGCCAGCGAAGACACCCGGACAATAAAGGATTCATGAAAAATAAACAGCCCATCTCTCGTAGAAGGAAAAGGAAAGACAAAAGGGGCCATGGAACAAAAGAAAGGCAAAATAAAAAACCCAACCCCTAACCCCCCACCCTGCACCCCTGCAATGGCTACGGCCTAACCTCACTAGCAGCGTGTCTGTCGCCCAAGAACTACCCTAAAGGAAGGGAAAAGAGAAAGCGGAGGAGGAGAAAGCAAACACACTCCCGGTCTCCCACACCCCCCGCCAACAGCGACCACCCCGAGACATGGTAAAATCAATATTCAGCAATTATACAAACTAGTCAGGGGAGGATAAACAACAACCACCCAATTCCCATCACAATACAGGCACAACCTCGGCATTACGAAAAGCTATTATATCGGATCCCAGCGATAAAGTTCAGCCCTGGCCAGTACGGTCCGTCAGAAGAGTCTTTGCCACTCGAGCCGCCATTTTGAGGAAAAAGGCAAAGCGTCCATAAAAGTTCTTTTCAGCACAGGATGATCGAATACAGGATAAAAGTTCACGGCTCGAACGAGAAAAGGTGTCCAAGAACAGCGAGTATCCGAAACCATCACCAAGAAACTCGTAGCCACATGGAAGACCATCTATAGATGTGTTAGGCGGCAGCAGGGTCAGACAAAAGACGCTAGCGAGAAGCACGGGCTGGCTTGCCGGTGATAGGGGACCGTCAAGGTTCATGAATTCCGGGTTATGCACGGGGACCTCGACCTCTGATATGCAATGCACCGCTGGTACCATCTCTTGCTGGAAACTAAACGAGGTGTCGTCCTCAGGTTCCAGGATACCGTCCACTTTCACCATCAGTGTCCGGAACACAGCGACTGTGTTCGAATGGAGCGCCCCAATGGCGGCCACAACGTCCTGTAGCGATGGCAAGCCCTCCGTCCGCTCCATCTCCTCTCAATAGGCGACAGAGCCGGACTTGAACCCCGGAGGCCGGCTGCTCCGGAGTCGCAGGCCACGCAAATCTGAGAACAAATAATGGGCGCTCCTCGTCTTGCAGAACACACCTTTGCCGTCAGAGAGGACCCCAGCCCGTCGACCCCGAGGGGGCAGCAAGGTCTCCGGGCACCGGGCCCCCACCACAGCAGCCGGCGTGGCACGATGACGTGTCCCGGGTGTGGATCGGTCAAAGGATCGTCACAAAAAGTCAACAATTCCGGCACTCTTCGGGAGACCGGGCTCAGTCCAGGTCTCACGGCCGATGTTGTTCAACTCGGACTCGGGTAGTCTAGAAATCGAGGCCCCGGCTTCCACACGTAGTTAGGCCGAGAATGGAAACACGGCGTATCTTCGTCAGCCGATGAGGTAGAAATCTCGGGATTGCACCTTTGGAAGCAGTAGACCTTCATAAACAAGGAGATCAGGTGTAAGGTCAGGATTAAAGACAGGATAATCGAGCTGCTGGCGGAGGTCGGCGGAGCCGGGAGCTTATGCGGCCATCTGGATTCGTAGCATAGCTCCTCCCCCTGCACACTTATTTTTTTTTTTTCTTCTACTAATTTTATTCCTATAAGAAGTTAATATTATGGCTGCTTCACAGTTTTGCAACCAACCTGACATGTTTTGACAATTCCCAGGAAAACTTAAATTGGCATGAAAAAAGTGGCTGGATACTTTTGATATCTATTTATTGGGAATTGATGGAGTCAAGTTTCACCTGAAAGAAAGAAGGCAATATTACTTAGTTTTTTGGGCACAGCGGCCATTGACATTTTTAAAAATGTAGCTCCTATAGCCGGTGATGGTGAAGGATGGGACGTTTACAAAGATGTTGCAAAAACAGTTTGTAAATGAACCTAAGGTAATAATAGAATAACATGCTTTTAATAAGAGGAAACAACATGTTGATGAGTCTATTGATGACTATGTAGCAGCTCTTAGAGTGGTGGCAGCTAATTTTAAATTTGGGGCCAATGTTGATTATTGTATAAGAGATCAATTTGTTTTTTGTTGCGAGTCAAAGAAGGTGCAAGAAAGATTATTAGCTTGCTATAATCCTACTTTAGCTGAAGTGCTAGATCTGGCTAAAGGTATAGAAAGATCTGTTCAATCTGCTAGAGCTATTCCTGCTGAGGAAGTTAAAACTTCTACTCACTTGTGTGCTATACAATCTATTCAAAGATGCATCCTGCCAATTTTCCTGATTGTCTTGCTTTAAAAAAATGTTTAAAGTGTAACAAAGTTGGACATTTTCAAACAAACTTTATGGAAATCAACAAGAGTGTCTCCTAAAGTTTCTGATAATTAAATTTCAAATGTCCAAGTGGATTTGGACAATTTGCTTTTAATATTATATGACGCTAGTGCAGAATGAGTTTGAGTTTAAAAATACTTGTACAGCGCACATACACCAGAGGTTTCTTGGCGCTAAAACTGAAAAGATCTGGGCCTAGGGAGCAAGTGAAGCTAAAAATGTTTAGTCAAAGGCCTTGGAAAACAGGTGAGCCTTGAGGTGTTTGCGAAAATCTAAGTACAGAGTGAGGGAACGAAGTTCAAAAGGGAGGGAATTCCACAGGGTTGGGGCAAGGGTCGCAAATTTCGAACCTCCCCACTTCTTTCTCCGATAGCGAGGGATAGTGAGGAGGGACTGAGAGGAAGAACGCAGTTCCCTGGTGGGAACATAGGGGGTAATCTCAGAAGAGATAAATGCGGGTGCCAAGCCCTGTCGAGCCAGGAAAGTAATGGAGGCGAGTTTGAATTGGACCCGGGCTCGCCCAGGAAGCCAGTGTAGGGTTTTCAAGAGAGGGGAGGAATGGTGAAATTTCGGAAGGTTAAAGAATGGTCCATTAATGACTTTAATCATCCTTTCAAAGCACCTTTGGGTATTGTACATAATTGGAAAGTAAGTCCAGATGAGATGGCTGATTCAGGGTCACCTATTACTGTTCTATCTAATATTTTTTTTAGAGAGAATTGGACGGATGTCAAACATAAACAAACGGATATTAATCCCAAGGTTTTTGGCAACTTTGACATCAACATGTTAGGATACTTTGAAGATTCCTTAGAGTTCAAAGGACGTAAGATTTTGACTAAAGTCTATGAAGCCATTGATGGGAGGAGCATTGTGGAATGGTATGATCTTGGTAGGTTGGGTGTGATTTTGTGTCTTGGTACAGACTGTCCCATTAGATTGAGGGATATTTCTGTTAAATCACTCAACGTTTTGCATTTGAATGTTGAGAGTATTCTTGCTAAACAGAATGCTGTTTTTCAAAACAAGGTGGGGCAAGTAAAAGGCTTTTCTCACAAGATCAAGCTTAAGGAAGGAGCCATTCCCATTCAACATAAAGTACGTATGGTTCCGTTGAGTGTACATAAAAATCTGAAATCCCACTTAGATTCTTTGGTTGCAGAAGGCATTATTGAACCACATGATAGTTCAGAATGGGTTTCAGCTATTGTTATTACTCTTAAGAAAAATAATGATCTGAGGTTATGTGTGGATCTCAGGTCTTTAAACTAGAATATAGTTGTTGATACTTAACCTCTGCCTAGAATTCAAGAATTATTAGCTGCTGTCAACGATGCCAAGTATTTTTCAGTTATTGATTGATTTGAAGTCAGCTTATCATCAGGTGCTTCTTGATGATTCTTCTAAAGACCTCACGGCTTTTGTTATGCCGTTTGGGGTTTATAGGTTTTTAAGAATGCTGTTTGGCCTGGCTTCAGCAGCCAGTGTTTTTCAAAAACGTATTGAAGCTCTTTTTCAAGGTATGAAATGTGTGCAGTGGTTTCAAGACAACATTTAAATTTTTGCCAAGACTTGTGATGAACATGACAATATTTTGGAAAACGTTTTGAGTATTCTTGAAACTGAGGGCATGACAGTGAGTAAAGACAAGTGTACATTTTTGGTTGAAGAAATTTATTATTTAGGCCACAACATTTCAAGATGAGGTATTTTTCTTAAAGCTGATCTAGTGAGTGCTTTGGACAAGGCAATCAAACCATATGATAAGGATTCTCTTCGTTCATTTTTGAGGTTAGGAGAGTATTATGCTAGATTTGTCGAAGGGTATGCTCTAGTGGTGGAACCTTTGAGGCAACTTCTTAAAAAGGGAACTAGGTTTGTTTGGACACAAATGCATGATGAAGCTTTCAGGCAGGTCAAGAAACTTATTGCGCTGGCACCAGGTCTTAATACTTTTGACCTTAATGGTAAGTCATTCATTACGGTTGATGCGAGTGCTATTGGCTTGGGAGCAGTTTTTACTCTGCTAGTTGATGGTAAGGAAAGAGTCATATCATTCATTTCCAGAGGTATCAGAGTTACTGAAGTTTACTATATTACCATCGAGAAAGAGGCTCTTGCATGTGTGTGGGCTGTTTAAAAATGTAAACATTTTCTGGGGGGACGCTTTTTGTATTGGCGACGGATCACAAGCCTCTTGTATATATGATGGATGGAGTTGGGTCTGGTAATACATCTTCCAGGTTGTTAAGACTAATAGCATGGTTGCTGGAATTTAATTTTGAGATAAGGCATATTTTGGGAGGAAAGAATGTTACAGCTGACTGTTTGTCTAGACTCCCTCCTGTGGAAGTATCTGAGGAGGAAATTATTGATCATCATGAGTGTGTAGTGGCTGTTGTGGATGCTCTTGGTATTTGTGAGAAAGACATTTCTGAGAATGAATGGTGTGAACTGCTTGATCATGATCAAATTTTAATCAAGGGTAAACAGTTTGTTGCTAATGGTTGGCCGTAGAGCAAAAGTTTGGCTTCTTGTTTTCAGAGTTTTGCCCACGTTGTTAATGAACTCACCAATGCGAACAATATATTGTTAAGGCATGAATTGTTTTTTCCTCCTGCTGATTTTAGAAACAAAATTGTTAAATTGGCTCATTCGGGGCATCCTGGTGTTTCAGGCACTAAGAAATTACTCAAAATGCATTATTGGTGGTTAGGAATGGATGCTGTTGTGGAGCGTTTTGTGGATGATCGCAAAGTTTGTATTCGTTCTGACAAACATTGTAAAGTGTCGACTGAACCTTTGAGTATTCAAAAGGTACCTCAGCAACCCTTGGAGAAAATATCTATAGATTTTGCTGGTCCTTATGATTGCTTGGGGAGAGACACCAGTTTTTTAATAGTGGTCATTGACAATTTCACAAAAAGGGTGTATTATACATTTGTTGAGCATCCTAACACTGATGAGGTGGTGTTGTTTTTAGATAACATTTTTCAACAGGAAGGAGTACCCAAGATTATCATGTCTGATAATCGGGTGCAATTTGTTTCAGTTAAGATGCAAAGTTTTTTTTTTTTATTGGAGTTTGTTCGGAGAAAGCACCTTTGTATTGGCCGAAGGCTAATGGTCAAGTGGAGAGGGCTAATAGATTTTTCAAAGAAGGAATCCAGTCTGCTTTGGAAAGTAATGTGGATGTTTTTGAGTTCTTAAATGAAAAAATATGGAGTTATCATATTACTCCTCATTCGAGTACAGGCCTGCCTCCTTATGTTCTTGTGAGGGGAAGACAAAGCAAACATTTTCTCACACCTGATTTTCTTAAAAGTGGTGTTTCTCAATCTTTTGAGAGATGTATCAACAAAGCAAGAAACAACTTACGTTTCTCTCATGCATCTGGCAAGATTTATCATGATGACTATCAGAAAGTCAAAAGTAAAACTGTTGATGTTGGAGATTGCGTACGTGTTGTCAATCCTCCTTCGCAAAATTTCAAAGGTTCATCTACATTTTCTTTACCCTTTTTAGTGAAAAGAGTTACTGATTCTGCTGTTTTATTGAAAAACAAAGGGTGGTGGAACAAAAGTGCTATAATTGTTCTTAAGCCTGGTCAAGAGAGTTTTTTTGAAAAGGACAAACCAGAGAGTGATGCTAATCTGTTTTTTTAGAGTGGTGCTAGGAGTGATAATTTGATGAGTGCTTCACACTTCTGCATAGCACGTTTCTTAGGGCCCAATGTATGATTCAAAATTGCGATCGCAAATGCCGAAATTCACAGAATTTGCCACATGTGCACACATGCACATTTCAGGGATGCAGCAGGGTGTCCTTTAGTCACCCTGGCACCCTTGACATTGCATTCTCAATTTGCGATTCTCTAATTGAGAATCTCAAATTGAGAATGTCTTTCCATTCATTCCTATAGGCCTCTAGGCCCATAGGAATGAATGGGGAGGTGTTCCTTAACTGTGAATTGCAATTTGCAATTCGCAATTAAGGAATATGTAGGATTTGCAAAATTATTTGCAAACCCTACATACATAGCGTTTTGAGATTCTCAAATAGCGATTCGCAAAAAATCGCTATTTGAGAATCGCAAAACCAAGGTTTCATACATATGGCCCTTAGTGTTCTGATGGGATGTTTACGGACTCGATGGATAATGAGCAGTCTGGGGATCAATTGGTGGTGAGTGATAAAGAAGGGAATACTTTTGAAAAGCATTTGTTGGTTTATTAATTAAACCTTTTATTTTTCAAATTACCAACTCCTTCGCCTCTTTACAGTCAGTCATTTAGTTACAAAGCAGATCAGAGTGGATGCGCCAAGGTTGAGCAATACGGCTACAGGTGAAATTGGATAAGGTTGCTGGTGGCAGGCGACTGAAGCAGTAGGTCATGCATCAGTGTTTAATTTTGAGCCAGTGTTTTCCGGTAATGGTCAACACCAGCACTTATCTGCCACTTGGTGAGGTTGCTTGTCTAATTTTGGACAAGCACAATAACAGTTGTTTATTAATTAAATATACCTTAAATACCTGCCACTCAAGCCATTCATATAGCTGTGGGGTCCTTGAATAGTCTTATTTGTCGCACTTAGAGCAGTGTGATGCTTACTAGGTGGGTTGGTATTGGCATTGTCAGTACTGGCAGAGCAATAGGTGGTGCAAGCGGCAGTGGGCTCCTGATGAGGGCCCGGCACTTATGTTTTCACAAATTAAGCACTGCTATGCATAGAGACATCAGAGAGATAAGGCAGGCAGATGCTCTTGTGTGCAGCAGAGAGCTGGGACATTCTCAAAGCAACAGTGCAAGTGAAGTGCCCCTAGGCGGGGATGTTATGTTAACTAACAGGGCCCCGGTGTGAAACAACAACAGGCACACTGCAGGGCAGGATATGGCAATAAACTGTTAACCGTATATACTGCTCTCTCCGGTTGGTCAACAGGAGACACCTCATTTTTCAATATATTTGTACAATTTAATGAGACTTTTGTGCATCACTGCAGTTTAAGATATACAAGTTTGATGGTGAAAATGAGCTTTGTCAATATATACATCAACATATATTGATGACATGTGTAATAATAAGAATATCGTTTTTAGCTCAGAGTTTAAGGTGCCCTGTGCATCTGTGTGTGTAATATTATTGTCACTCTGGTTTCAATACTAGCATAACATGGCTGTTGGTTAATGCACCATCATGCACATAGAGCGTGACACATTAAAATAGGCGAGGATGGCTCTTCATACATAGAGTATTTCATGAACACTCACTGAACTTTAATTTATATAAGGGTTTAATGTAAATTATTACTCTAGCTTTTTAATTTTCACTTTTCAGCCTCAAACGAAAACTGCCTTGACATTTTTTGTCCCCGTTATTCACTGTGGACAGTTTGATGTAAACAATATGCAGCATTTGACCGTTAACAAAAAAATAATAATAATATTAATAATAATAATCTTTATTCGGCATATGAATAATACCATAAAAGATACACATATTTTTATAAAATAAAACATCAGGTAAACAAAAAATCTCTAGAGAGGTTACCACATACCAAACAAAGATCATGTATATCACTTTCATTATCCCCCATCTCACATATTATCATATTTCATCCAACCCATTCTGATTCTAATAAAAAAATTATTATTTGTAGTATTCCCCTAAAACGCATACAGCAGCAAGTCAAACTGCAGTCGCAAAAAATGTCTCTAGTGTTCAGACCCCCTTCGTATTTCTTAACATTAAAGCAGCTCTTAGGAAATTGGAAATACAGAAAAGCGTAAAAACATCTGGCTACATGTGCTTGCCTAAAACTGGATCTTTTTAACCCCTTGCACGCTGATGACGAGCTGGGCTCGTCATGAGGTACCCTCCTGCTACGCTGATGACGAGCCCAGCTCGTCACGTAACATGCGGTTTCACAAAAGTCAGCGTACGAGCGGAATTCCGCCCGCACGCATGCGGTTAAAAGGCCCTTCAGATAAATTTTTCCAGGATATGCATAAAATGGGCAGAATAGGACGAATTGTAGGGTATCCTGTGGAGACCTATTGTCGCAGCCACAGGGTCCTCTATCTTCTATGTTCAATGTAAGACCCTCAGGAATGGCCAATAAATAATGGAATAAGTTTAATCTAAAATGCGTTAGTAAAAATCTGTCGTATGAGCTGATTGTAAACAATAAGTAAGGTTCTATTCCCTGTGTTGATTTCACTGATACATGTTCTCTCAGCATGATCTTTGGAGAGTTCTATAGCCTCATGATGCCCCATAGCATACTTAAAATGCAGTTTTTAATGAGTGCCTTATCCTGGGTTCTCGCGTTATCAGGGTTTAGGAAGAGTTCTACATGTCCTAGTCTCGACAGAGAGTCCTTCACATATTTTAACCAGGCAATCTTGAGCGCATGCTCGAGCGAGAGACCTGGATTACCCTCCTATTGAACCTCGCCTCTTCCTTTGTCCAGACATTTGCCCAACCTAGTAACGGGTTAACTGCCACCAGATCGGAGATGTATTTAAGCCAAAGTTCTTTGTGAACAATGTATGCCGGGGTGCTTTGCGGTACTTGCAACATACACTTCAAATATTTATTCGCTTCTGTTTGAAGTTTATTAGTCTCACTAAAACCCAAAACCTCGCTTCCATATAAAACCTTTGAACAACAGATAGAATTATATCATTTTAAAATCGGTCCTGGGTCCAACATCCTAATCTGTGTGCAAAATTGGCCATTACTCCTGTGGACCTATTCAAAGCAAGACACTTCTCCTCTAATAAATATTTAAAATTCCAGTGTCCATCAAATAATATGCCTAAATAGGTAAAGACTGGAACTTTCTCTAAGATGTGTGTCCCTATTGTATAATTGTAGGATTTGCTAGGCTCCTTCCCAATTTCCATAATATACAATTTTGTGAGATGGGGTGACATGTCCAAATTATTCATGAAAGTCACAAAGCCATCTATTAGAAGCTGCAAACCCTTTGGCGTACGAGCGAGTAATATCGCATTGTCTGTGTAAAGCAGAACAGGAACCGCTCTTGTTCCCATCCTCTGGGTGTCTGCGTGTAACAAGCTCAGGGCGGCATCGAGACCGTTGAAATATAATGTAAATAAAAATGGCGCTAGTATGCAGCTGTGTCTAACTCCACTGGAGCACTTAAGATGGTCTGTTACCTTCCCCTCCTGCATGTATCTAACTGTTGCCGTGGTATTGGAATATATTGACTTTAAAATACTGATTATTCCATGTTCCACTCCAAGCCCTCCCAAAATTATCCACAGTTTGCAGCAATTCACTCGGTCGGAGGCCGCAGTGAGATCCATAAAAGCAAGATATATTGCCCCTGACTTCACTACTGTGTACAGATTAGGACATTGATCTGTGGTGGACTTCCCAGGGTGAAACCCATATTGGAACTCCGTTATGATTTGATTTGCCTCTGCCCATTCCATCAGTCTATTTAAAATAACCCGCCCCAGACCTTCACTGAAACATCGATAAGGGATATGGGGCGATAACAATGTGGGCTATCCTTATCGCCTTTCTTAAAGATAGGCACAATTGTGGCAGTAGCCCATGATACTGGCATTACTGAGCTAACTGCCGCATTTAGCACCCTAGTTAAAAGCGGTGCCCATACCTCTATATTACTACGAAAGAGGTCTGGAGGGATCCCATCCAGGCTGGGCGCCTTGTTCATTGCGAGTCCCTCAATTCCTGTTCTTACCTCTTCCAAAAAGAATGTAATAGGGGGACAGTTTGGTTCTGGGGTAGGGGTCTGCGGATCTTCTGATCTCTGGGGCTGATTATACAGACCCTAAAAATGCTGCTGCCATTGCTCTGGTAGAATATTGTTACTTAGTCCAGGTCTATTTGCGTCTTCAAAGCATGGGTTATTAATAACTTTCCAGAAGCGGGTCGAGTCCTTCAGCTCTGCTGCCTCTGTGAGCTCCTCCCAAGCATTCTGTTGCAGTTGCGCCTTTCTCTCCTTGACGGCTTGCTTATAGTTTATACGAGAAGCCCCCACCTGTTCCCTATCCCTTGGGGACTGCTTAGGGGCCGCTTCCAGCTCTCTTAAGGCCCGTGAACACAGGCTATTGAACCATCGGGGACTCTCATATTGGACGACTGAGAAACTAACACTATCCTCTAAATTCACTCTCTCAGGTAAACTTACATACCGTCCCCCTACCTCCCCTTTATCATGGGCCAAAACTTTTGTGGACCTTATTTCCCCCCTAGTCATGAAAACAGCAAACTTTTCCATTGTGGGTGACCTAAATCTCCACTTAGAAAACCCTTTGTGTAAAACCAGTTTAAATGTTATCTCTGATTTAGCCTCTTTAAACCTTCATTTACTAAACTCAGGCACCACACATGTAGCAGAACACTTTTTAGATCCAGTTTTCTCAAACCTTTCAGAGATCACATTTTCTCCTGCTAAGCCTACAAGTTGGTCAGATCACTATCTGATTAATTTTGACCTAACCCTTGCAGTACACTTTCATTCTACCCTCGACACGTCTCTCCATACGAGTAGAAATTGGAAAAAGTTAGACATTAACGCTCTAAACTTACTCTTGGATTCTCACAAACCTTGCTCGGCCTCTCCTATTTGCCAGCTATCATCCTCTGTACAAACCTGGCACTTAGACGCTATAAACACTTGCTTACCATGACAAATAAAACTACGAGAAACCCTCGTCCGCCGGTTCCCTGGTTTACGGAGGTACTGAAAATGGAAAAAACTAAATGTAAAGGTTTAGAAAGGAAGTGGTGAAAGAATTATACTTCCACATCGAAAACAGTTTACCGTAATGCCTTAAAACACTATCACAAACTTTGTAAGCTGGCTAGAGCTTAATATGTTTCAACTACAATTCTAAACGCTGCTAACTGCTCAAAAACCCTCTTTAATACGGTTAAGGAACTGGCAGGCTCCAAAACTCTAGTTCCGCCCCCTGCATTGAGGCAATCCAAGTGTGAAGCCTTGGCCTTATTTTTCATTCAAAAGGTAGATATAATCTACCAAAAGATTGTGCTTGACCAGACTAAAAAAACCTCAACCACCCCAAAACTTCCACTCTTATCTCCTGCTGCTGACTCCTTTCCAGACGCGATGAGTCAAATGAATCCTCACAAGCATTCCTTATCGACTTGGCCTTCGCTCACCTCTGAAAGTCTAACAACACTTCTACCTGCCTCAATATTAAGACAGCTGAGTGTTGACTCATTGGCCGTGTTAGTGAATCTCCTCAACCCCTCTCTATTTGAAGCAACTATTCCAGCTTCTTGGAAATATGCCATGATGCACCCCCTTCTCAAAAAAGCCAACACTGATTCTGAGGTGCCCAGTAACTATTGCCCTATATCCTTACTCCCCATCTTTTCTAAAATCTTAGAAAGGCATATTCACCAACACCTCAGCAATGACGGCACATGATCTCCTCCACCCCTCTCAGTCGGGCTTCAGAGCAGGTTTTTCAACTGACACCACTCTACTTGGAGTTACGGAAAATATACGACAATACTTGGACAAAGGTGACACCGTAGCGCTCATTCTACTTGATTTGAGCGCTGCTTTCGATACGGTGTCACATGCAGTTCTTATTAACACACTGAGATTGCAAGGCATCTGTGGGCCTGCTTTAAACTGGATCACTGCATTTCTTACAAAACGTACCTTCCAAGTGTTCTCACATTCAGCCTGCTTTGATATCCATTCCTTTGCTCATTCGGTGCCGCAAGGGTCCATTCTCAGCCCTCTGCTATTAAATCTGTATGTGAGACCATTGGCTGAGGTAGCTGTTAAATCTGGAATATCCCTTTACTCTTATGCGGATGATTTTCAAATCATCTTCTCCCTCTCCTCACAGAAAACTGACGATCCATCAAGTCTCAAAATCGGTTTAAACCAAATATCATGTTGGATGCAGAAAATTTTTCTGAAGCTAAATGGGGACAAAACAGACATTCTAGTATTGGGGAACCAAAAATATTTATGGAATCCCACACACTGGGCGAGTGAAATGGGCAACTTTCCGCACCCTTCCCCTCAAGTTAAAAAAAAACCTGGGCATCATCATAGATGACTCTCTCAGCATGCATTCTCAATCAATTAAAGTAACAGCAACCTGCTTCACCATCCTCAGATGGTTAAGGAAAATCTGCTGGATGCTACCGGAATCTACCAGGAAAACCATAGTCAATGCCTTAAAACTACAAAACACACAAGAGCAGATCAAGTCTAAAGAGATGTGTGCCTACAGCAGTAGCCGTGTGGTACTGGTGGTGCATGCGTGAAAGCAAGGGTTGCCAACACCATTGACTGGAAGTCGAGGGAGGCTGACACAATTCCCATCAGACCACCCATGTGGTGGAGTTTACGTCATGTGGGAAATGTTAATCATGCCATCCCAAAACCGACCATATAGTGTCGGTGCAGGAATGGATGTAAAAAGTATCATCATAGACATGCATCCTAAAGTGATGAATGAAAAAAGTGCAGTGCTCAAATAATAATGTAAATAAAATTAAAATTAACAATCCGGACTCCTGGAGACATTGCGACAGAAGTGCGGATGTTAAAGATTAAAAAGCACGCTGGGTAGCATGACTACCCTCTAGCGCAATGTGATATGGTCGACATGTTTCAGCTTAAGGGCATCTAGCCCAGCTTTCTTCAGGACCGATGACAAAAATTAAGCTACTACAACTACATCCAAAGTGTATAAATGATGAATAATAGACCTGTACTGACAAAGTTACTTATATATCGAGAGTGTGATTACTTAAGTGTCCACTGCAGGGAGAGAAATGAATCTTCTTCCTGTTGACAAACAAAAGACACTGTATCAGACAACACCAGGTTCAACACACACAACACGGCGCACACACATAGAAACCGTGCAGGCACACATACATGAAAAATATGATTTTTACATGAATCTAAAGCATATATGCTTGATCACACCGAGGCATTTCCTCAGCGTGATACTCACCCAGCTTTGTGTGGGTGACGACCTCACCTCACCCGGCAACCGCTCGGGAGGAAGAGGCCCCGCTCTGTAGTGTAAAAAGAAGAAGACTCAGTAAGCACTTAACTTTACCGTGTCTTGGCCAAATGACTTTACACTGAAACCCAACGGACGTGTGATAGTGACTCTCCTACCATGTCTACCACTGACAGTGCCCAGGGCGCGTAAATCTCGCATATTTAATGACATTCAAGGAATAATAGTACCCCAACTGTTTTCATGGCATGAGACCTGTTAATGACCATGGCCTATTGGCAAACAAGGCGCAAGGGTGCTAGTACTGTGTCTAAACCTGCGCCTATGAATGGCTGCCTGGAAAATATTCCCAAATGTCCAGTACTAGATTGTAGGGGAAACAAGAAGATAGCCTCCCCATCCCAGCACAGAGTCCGTGACAAGTACAAGGCTCTCATTGGACTCAAAATCACAATCCCCTTAACAAAAAACCTAGATCCTAGTAAAGTAAAATAGCATGGTACTGGGCATCCGGGCGTCTCACCTCTCCGTCGGTACCTCGATACTGATGGCGAGCGGAAGTGGAGGCGAGTGTTAAAAAACGCCCTTCCTCTTAATATAGCCTCGCTGCACAAAGCACTAACCCTCCGTTATCGTACGGCTAGGCAGGGTCGCGCAATGATTCCGAAACATTTCTCCATTCGGGAGCGCATGCGCGGGGAGATGCAACGCATTACTCTCTCGCGCATGCGCATTCATCTGCACTCGTAGGACCTTGTTGCAGACATCGCGCTCTGAACCACCCGTAGGATCATAGAAATCCATATTAATGGTTCTATTCCTGTGTGGGTTGGTTTAACGAGTCAGAAATTATTTTATTTGGCATAAATAAAACTGGGGGACACAGTCGTATGTCCTTGAAGGAGACACTACTCCTTGAGCATAAAACCGGCGGAATACTCCACTAAGGGTTCGGCAAATGTAAAAGGTTATATATTTGTTAGGAGTGTGAATTATGAGCGCACATTATACCGCTGTAAAATAAGATACAGTCAGACGAATTTTATCAAGGTCATCTTTCATTCACATGAGGTCATGTAATAGATATGCGTAAAGAGACCTATGTAGGAGAGTATCTCTTCAGATAACTGGGAAAAGGGACCATCAGTGTCTGGAAATAGATCTAGAGCCATTACTCGAGAGACAAATGTCTCATAGTTGTTCAATATGTATTAAGTCCAATGACTAGCAACATGAAGGGTTATTTATATTTAAACATCATTGGATGGGATGTTATTGTCCTGGGATGAGCAGTGGAGGCAGACAGAAGATCACACACACAATTAGGTTGGGTGAGCTGGAAGGAGTAAACTATACGGCGTTTACATCCTGATTAAATAGACCCGCAACTGAAAAGTTGCACTAAATACTATCAACAAAAAGGGTATGGGAGGGTCAAGGGGAAAGTTTTATGACCTGTCTGCTCACTCCCCAATATCAGACTACAAAACACACAAGAGCAGATCAAGTCTAAAGAGATGTGTGCCTACAGCAGTAGCCGTGTGGTACTGGTGGTGCATGCGTGAAAGCAAGGGTTGCCAACACCATTGACTGGGAGTCGAGGGAGGCTGACACAATTCCCATCAGACCACCCATGTGGTGGAGTTTACGTCATGTGGGAAATGTTAATCATGCCATCCCAAAACCGACCATATAGTGTCGGTGCAGGAATGGATGTAAAAAGTATCATCATAGACATGCATCCTAAAGTGATGAATGAAAAAAGTGCAGTGCTCAAATAATAATGTAAATAAAATTAAAATTAACAATCCGGACTCCTGGAGACATTGCGGGGCCTCTTCCTCCCGAGCGGTTGCCGGGTGAGGTGAGGTCGTCACCCACACAAAGCTGGGTGAGTATCACGCTGAGGAAATGCCTCGGTGTGATCAAGCATATATGCTTTAGATTCATGTAAAAATCATATTTTTCATGTATGTGTGCCTGCACGGTTTCTATGTGTGTGCGCCGTGTTGTGTGTGTTGAACCTGGTGTTGTCTGATACAGTGTCTTTTGTTTGTCAACAGGAAGAAGATTCATTTCTCTCCCTGCAGTGGACACTTAAGTATTCACACTCTCGATATATAAGTAACTTTGTCAGTACAGGTCTATTATTCATCATTTATACACTTTGGATGTAGTTGTAGTAGCTTAATTTTTGTCATCGGTCCTGAAGAAAGCTGGGCTAGATGCCCTTAAGCTGAAACATGTCGACCATATCACATTGCGCTAGAGGGTAGTCATGCTACCCAGCGTGCTTTTTAATCTTTAACATCCGCACTTCTGTCGCAATGTCTCCAGGAGTCCGGATTGTTAATTTTAATTTTATTTACATTATTATTTGAGCACTGCACTTTTTTCATTCATCACTTTAGGATGCATGTCTATGA
Source organism: Lissotriton helveticus (assembly GCF_964261635.1). Taxonomy (NCBI): domain Eukaryota; kingdom Metazoa; phylum Chordata; class Amphibia; order Caudata; family Salamandridae; genus Lissotriton; species Lissotriton helveticus. The sequence continues at coordinate 1,061,316,849 of NC_136070.1, read as the reverse complement.
TGATACTTTTTACATCCATTCCTGCACCGACACTATATGGTCGGTTTTGGGATGGCATGATTAACATTTCCCACATGACGTAAACTCCACCACATGGGTGGTCTGATGGGAATTGTGTCAGCCTCCCTCGACTTCCAGTCAATGGTGTTGGCAACCCTTGCTTTCACGCATGCACCACCAGTACCACACGGCTACTGCTGTAGGCACACATCTCTTTAGACTTGATCTGCTCTTGTGTGTTTTGTAGTCTGATATTGGGGAGTGAGCAGACAGGTCATAAAACTTTCCCCTTGACCCTCCCATACCCTTTTTGTTGATAGTATTTAGTGCAACTTTTCAGTTGCGGGTCTATTTAATCAGGATGTAAACGCCGTATAGTTTACTCCTTCCAGCTCACCCAACCTAATTGTGTGTGTGATCTTCTGTCTGCCTCCACTGCTCATCCCAGGACAATAACATCCCATCCAATGATGTTTAAATATAAATAACCCTTCATGTTGCTAGTCATTGGACTTAATACATATTGAACAACTATGAGACATTTGTCTCTCGAGTAATGGCTCTAGATCTATTTCCAGACACTGATGGTCCCTTTTCCCAGTTATCTGAAGAGATACTCTCCTACATAGGTCTCTTTACGCATATCTATTACATGACCTCATGTGAATGAAAGACGACCTTGATAAAATTCGTCTGACTGTATCTTATTTTACAGCGGTATAATGTGCGCTCATAATTCACACTCCTAACAAATATATAACCTTTTACATTTGCCGAACCCTTAGTGGAGTATTCCGCCGGTTTTATGCTCAAGGAGTAGTGTCTCCTTCAAGGACATACGACTGTGTCCCCCAGTTTTATTTATGCCAAATAAAATAATTTCTGACTCGTTAAACCAACCCACACAGGAATAGAACCATTAATATGGATTTCTATGATCCTACGGGTGGTTCAGAGCGCGATGTCTGCAACAAGGTCCTACGAGTGCAGATGAATGCGCATGCGCGAGAGAGTAATGCGTTGCATCTCCCCGCGCATGCGCTCCCGAATGGAGAAATGTTTCGGAATCATTGCGCGACCCTGCCTAGCCGTACGATAACGGAGGGTTAGTGCTTTGTGCAGCGAGGCTATATTAAGAGGAAGGGCGTTTTTTAACACTCGCCTCCACTTCCGCTCGCCATCAGTATCGAGGTACCGACGGAGAGGTGAGACGCCCGGATGCCCAGTACCATGCTATTTTACTTTACTAGGATCTAGGTTTTTTGTTAAGGGGATTGTGATTTTGAGTCCAATGAGAGCCTTGTACTTGTCACGGACTCTGTGCTGGGATGGGGAGGCTATCTTCTTGTTTCCCCTACAATCTAGTACTGGACATTTGGGAATATTTTCCAGGCAGCCATTCATAGGCGCAGGTTTAGACACAGTACTAGCACCCTTGCGCCTTGTTTGCCAATAGGCCATGGTCATTAACAGGTCTCATGCCATGAAAACAGTTGGGATACTATTATTCCTTGAATGTCATTAAATATGCGAGATTTACGCGCCCTGGGCACTGTCAGTGGTAGACATGGTAGGAGAGTCACTATCACACGTCCGTTGGGTTTCAGTGTAAAGTCATTTGGCCAAGACACGGTAAAGTTAAGTGCTTACTGAGTCTTCTTCTTTTTACACTACAGAGCGGGGCCTCTTCCTCCCGAGCGGTTGCCGGGTGAGGTGAGGTCGTCACCCACACAAAGCTGGGTGAGTATCACGCTGAGGAAATGCCTCGGTGTGATCAAGCATATATGCTTTAGATTCATGTAAAAATCATATTTTTCATGTATGTGTGCCTGCACGGTTTCTATGTGTGTGCGCCGTGTTGTGTGTGTTGAACCTGGTGTTGTCTGATACAGTGTCTTTTGTTTGTCAACAGGAAGAAGATTCATTTCTCTCCCTGCAGTGGACACTTAAGTATTCACACTCTCGATATATAAGTAACTTTGTCAGTACAGGTCTATTATTCATCATTTATACACTTTGGATGTAGTTGTAGTAGCTTAATTTTTGTCATCGGTCCTGAAGAAAGCTGGGCTAGATCCCCTTAAGCTGAACCATGTCGACCATATCACATTGCGCTAGAGGGTAGTCATGCTACCCAGCGTGCTTTTTAATCTTTAACATCCGCACTTCTGTCGCAATGTCTCCAGGAGTCCGGATTGTTAATTTTAATTTTATTTACATTATTATTTGAGCACTGCACTTTTTTCATTCATCACTTTAGGATGCATGTCTATGATGATACTTTTAACATCCATTCCTGCACCGACACTATATGGTCGGTTTTGGGATGGCATGATTAACATTTCCCACATGACGTAAACTCCACCACATGGGTGGTCTGATGGGAATTGTGTCAGCCTCCCTCGACTTCCAGTCAATGGTGTTGGCAACCCTTGCTTTCACGCATGCACCACCAGTACCACACGGCTACTGCTGTAGGCACACATCTCTTTAGACTTGATCTGCTCTTGTGTGTTTTGTAGTCTGATATTGGGGAGTGAGCAGACAGGTCATAAAACTTTCCCCTTGACCCTCCCATACCCTTTTTGTTGATAATGCCTTAAAACATCAAGACTTGACTACGGAAACGTTCTTTACCTGGGAGCAAACAAAGCTGTAGTACACAGATTACAAATGGTTCAAAATGCCGCTGATAGAATTCTATGTGGAGCCCCAAAGTTCTCCCCCGTCTCGAACAACAGACGCAAACTGCATTGGCTCAAAATAGAAAACAGAATTAAATTCAAGGCCTTGAGTCTTATGCACAAAATTAAGTCAGGCTGTGCCCCTCGCTACCTTCAATCCTTAGTCAGCCCCTATTTCCCCACCCCCGTAACCTTCGCTCTTCTACTCAAGGAAGGTTTGCTGTCCCCAAATTCAAACTTGCCCGGGTGGGCGGTAGGTCTTTTGCCTACCTTGGTCCCTCCACTTGGAACTCTTTACCCACAATCCTTCGAAACGAAACAAATTACTTACAGTTTCGTTAATCTTTGAAAACTTGGTTATTCGACAAATAATGACTCTATTACTACCCGGCTCCCATCCCTGACCTGTTCTTTGCGCCGGGAAACCATTTTTGGGTATCTGTTGCACACTATAAATTTAAAAACTAAACTAAACTAAACAGGGGCTATCAAAAGACTGTCGGCTACCTGGGCAATATTCCTGAAGGCCTCTATTAAAACCACTCCTTGCACATCTAAATCTAGACATGTCCAGATATCCTGCTTAGCTCTATGAAACAAAGAGACATTAAAAGCAACAAGATCGATCTTTGCCCAACGCATCCTCCTTCCTTGATCCGTTGCAGCAATCTTTGCCCCCCTATTAGTCTATGTGGTATTACATCGTGTTGTGCAGCCATCAGAGACTAAAAATCAGCGGGTTATGGTCACTATACCCACGATATTGAATATTAAAAGAAATTATGCACCTTAACAATGTGGTAGAGACAAAAATGTAATCGAAGAACGAAAAACATCCCCTCCCTTTAAAGGTCTGGTTAACCGGTCTGCCCTGAGTGGTGGCAATCTGATCCATCATGTGAGATAGCCCATAAGTATTTACTATGGCACTCAATTCATGCCCCTCCTGTGTGTGCTCTATATGTGGTCCCTCTCTTAAAGTGCAAGATGACCAATCACCCTGGGGCACCCTCAGGCTTGGGCACAGATGACAATTAAAATCACACACAAGAATCAGCTGTAACTGTGCAGCCCTCTCTCTCTCGTTGGCTCCATCAATGATTTTAATTCTTTAAGGCTATTCGAACCATGCAGCTGTGACTTTGCATTATAAAAATGTTTTAAAACAAACCTATACAAACTCTTAGAAAATTTGAGATCCAGGGCAACATCCGAATCCCATGCCAAATTCTTCCAACTTCCCTGAATCTCAAGATCTATAAACGTAGTCAGGCACCCTCTTCCTCGTCCTGAGCTCGACTTTACTGCTGGACAGAAGGTTTTATATCCTTCCATAAAAAAAATATTTCTGTCTCCTGTAGGCATATTATTTGACACTTTCTCACATACAGGAGCCATTGCTCGTCCTTAAATGTACTTGATAGACCTGCTATGTTCCATGAGATTATTTTCATGTCGCCCCCCACTCCCTGCCCTAGGGTCCACCCTCGGTACACTACTAGGCATGGCAACAGCCCTCTCTAAGTTATTTGACCCCTGGTCACTACCGTCCCTGCATTCATGTATAATTTGCAGTGTTATCCCATGGGTGAGCTCCTCTCTCCTCCCTGTTGTACCACTGTTAACCCCTGGGGTGTCAGTGACTCTTCCCTCAGCCTCCCCATGACGTAGCCAGTTATTCAGGTCCCACAGTGGGGCAAACGTGTTGCTTAGGGCAACCGGCCTGCCCCCCCAGATTATTCCCTCCCCCTGTCCTACATGACATTGTAGAAATTTCGGAGTTGGGGATGGCCTATAAAAAAAGCTCAGCAGTAAAGGTTTGATACCTGTCTCTACTGCAAATGCACTGGGAGGATGAGAAAGGATCTTATGTGCTAATTCGCGATAGCTAAGCGTGACAATCACACTATTTCCTGTTAAGGCTTTTCTCGACCTAGCAATCCATTACACCCTCCTTGCCATTAAAATATGGCAATGCTCTGTGATGTTGAAGACTGCATACTTGTACATCCAGTGTGCCACTTTATTGATTAGCTGCGCAGTGGATTTGTCATGTTCATTATTGTGCCCAGGGACACCTGTCAGAACCACTGTCTATGGGCAGCATGCCGGTGGGAGGTCTATTACTGGTAGGTCTTGACTGCTATGAGCAGCTACACTGGGGTCCCCCCTTGGTTGTTGGTACTCGCTATGTTCCCAGGGATATAAGTACAACAGTGCTGGACATGTAAAATGCCGCAGACGCCTCCCTCTTTTGCTAGGAGAATGTCAAGGGCAAGACGATTCTGCATTACCATAGTCCGAATTGCACTAAGCTCCGTATCCACTAATTGGAAACCATCAGCTGTGTCAGTTGACAATCTGTTAACAATTGTGGACAATTTTCTGATTCTTCCTGCATTCAGGGTTATACCCACTAAAGGTATCACTGCTTCAAAGATGTCTCCCAAAATTTCTGTGAAACTCTCTCTTTTGTATCTGTTTAAATGTTTGCTGATTTCAAATGAACCTTCTGCATTTCTGTCAACATGAAATATTTTTGGAAAAAATAATCCCACAAAACACGTCCCATACCAGTGGTCAGGAAGGTTGTAATAAGCCTTATCTCCACAAACAAAATAAATCCCAGGAAAAATAGGATCCTTGCCACCTTTGAATCCCCAGCCCCCCATGATTTGATAAGTGTCCTCACAATGACTCGCATCCACAAAGTAGTTATCGAATAAAGTATTGTCTCTCCTGATAGAAAATTTTCCACTAATTGGTTTATCTATATGAATAGCGACATTTTCAAAAGATTTGCCATTTAGCTTTTCATCTTCTTTCTGCCAGAACTTAGTTTTAGTCTGTTTAAGCATCTCATTCCTTTTATAAATTGCTCTTCTCTCCTCAACTAAATTCTGGAAAGACTTTTCTTCAGATCTCAATTTACATGTCAAATTATTTCTAAAAGCATGCTCGTAGGTAAGTTCATTTGTTACGATAAAGAATTCCCTCATCTGGTTGGCTTGCTTGTGTTTATTCAAGCTTTTCTCAATTTTCAGGTTTGCAAAAATTTCGTCATAATTAGAATAGCAATATTCTAAACGACCAGTTTGATAAAATAGACTAGCTATCACACTGCAGGTTATGCCATAAGTAAGAGGAAGCATATTATAGGTAACTCCCTCTGAGACAGAAACATGCAATTTCACACAGATATAACAGTCTTTCACCTCCATGACCTTTACATATTCAATCAGGAGTCTTGAAAAAGTATTGCTAGAAAAATATCCAACAGATCTATCCTGATGAATCTCAGGATCATGATCAATAATTTTGTTAGTTTTGCCTGTTGCACTATGTTTGTCCTGTTTAATTGAAGCTTTGCTCGTCATATTCACTTTGTACAATTCCTTGTTAATTCCAAAAGGGAAAATAACAGCTAAAACTAACCAAAGCAAGATTATTAGGACCACACAAATCAAAGACATCTTACAGCATCTTTTGAAAATGGAACATCTTGAATTATTATTTACAAAAACGTAAGGCATTTTCACTAAGTTTGGAAAGAAAAATAAAAACAAAAATTTTAAATTGTCTAATTTTCTAAAATTCTAACACCCCCCTATTTAAATTATTTTTTTTATATATCAAACCCTCAACCTTCTTACAGCTTTTCTTCGACCTTGCGTCACAATTGTTTTTCAACTAACACAATTTCTTCGACCTTGTGTCACCTGACACAATTTCTTCAGCCTTATTCCAAAAATGAAAACCCTAAAAGTTAAACTGAAAATATTTCAATCGTTGTCACTATTGTCATCTATTTCCTCCTGACTGCTACTGTTTATCTCCACTACAGGTGGTATCAAAATATAAGTCCACTCAGGTGACTTATATTTTTGGTTTGGTTTCAAAACTCTTTTCGTCCTTCTATTAATGACTTCTATTTTCTTTCCTGCCTCAATTTTCTTTTCAGGATCTTTTTGACTTGATATCTTGTTGATCTGTTCCTTTGATCTGTGTACCAATTTGAATTTCAGGCCTTCATTTTCTTCTGGCCAATTATCAACTTTTCTTGGTAATTTCTTCTTTGGCTCAGTCACATTACATTCTGTTCTCCAAGATCTTTTTCTGAAATGTCTTATTTGAGAATCTTCATCACTCTCATCAGTTTCACTGTCAGAAATTTGAACTCTAGATTCAGGTACTTCTCTACTCGGCAGCTTCACTCCGTTAGGAACATCATCCTTATAGCTGGTACTTGTTAATTTGTTTTCTTCTTCTTCTCCAATTACCTTCAACTTCCCAGTTTCTGAATTCCTGTTCCTGCTTTCAGAGCTTTTTTTCTGCTTTTCGATACTCTCCTGATCTTGATTCTCAACTTGATTAGACTCTTCTTCTGCTTCTTCTTCTAGCAATTCTTCATCATTTTCTGAGTCTAAAGTCACGATTTCCAAGTCTTTTTCATTCAAGGCTTGATTTCCATTCAAATTCTCCAGATGTCGACCTTCCTGTTCATCTTCAGGATCTGGATTTCTCTCAAGTTCTTCTTCAGAATCTGAATCAGCAGTGGTGTCACTTTCTTCATCAGAATTTTCAGGTGTAGGTACACGAATACTATGACTTGCATGTATCCACCTTTTTAATCCTCTGCACTTCACTGCATTTGTTGTAACAAGAATAACCTGTCTTGCCTTCTGCCACCTTGGTACTAGACAGTTTCTTCTTCGATTAACTTTTGTCCTGACCCAGTCACCTGGTAACAGATCATGTGCTTGCTCTTTTTCTCTTGATTGCACTTCAGTTCCCACCTGATTAGACACAGAAGTCACGACATCAGACAGTTTCCTGCAATACTCTAAAATGACGCTATCATTAATAGTGATCAATTTTCCTACAGGAATAAAAGTCTGTCTCATAACTCTGCCCATGACAATATCATGTGGACTTAAACCTGTCTTTTTATCAGGAGTATTTCTCAGAGTCATCAAAACAAGTGGAAGGGCATCTGTCCACTTCATACCTGTAGCTAGGCACATTTTCCAATTCTTTTCTTTATAGTACCATTCACTTGCTCCACAACGCCTGAAGCTTCTGGTCTATATGCACAATGAAGCTTCTGTTCAATGTTCAATGCTTTACAAATCAGTTTTAGCAATCTGTTTTCAAAATGCCTTCCATGATCACTCTCCACAGTCACCGGGAAACCGTACCTTGGTATAATCTCCCTCAAAAGCAATTTTGCAACTGTGATTGAATCATTGTGACGTGTGGGAAACGCTTCAATCCATCTTGAAAACAGACAGATTATTACAAGGACATATCGCAGTTTATTATGAGGTGGCATTTCAATGAAATCCATTTGTAGCCTGGTAAAATGACCACCCTCCCGTCCTATGGTTCCCAAACTCACAACTGTCTTCCTGTTGGGGTTCATTTGTTGGCAAACTAAGCACCTTTGACAAAGAGATTCTGCAATAACTCTGAACTTTGGATTGAACCATGTCTCTCTGAAAAGTCAGATCATGGAGTCTCTTCCAATATGTACCTGACCATGATACATTCTAGCCATGTCAGCAATCATGCAATTTGGTAAAACTGTTCTGCCATCTTTGTAAGTCCAAACTCTATCCTCATCTCGCTGTCTACATTCTGTTTTCAACCATGTGTTTTTCTCCTCATCACTTGCTTCATCTTGTAAATCTTTGATTCCCTGCCATGTTTCAACTACTGATGTTAGCATAAGTGTGTTCAAAACATGTTCATCATTTCTCTCCCGATTAATTGCAAAATTATTTCTGGCACAATACTTTGCCATCTCGTCTGCTTAGGCATTTCCTTTTGTGATGAAATCCTCACCTTTCTTGTGTGCTGAACATTTTATGACAGCAATCTTTTCTGGTAATTGAATGCCATCAATCAGTCTTTTAATTAATTTTGCATTTCTGATAGGTGTACCTGCAGAAGTTAAATAACCTCTTTGGGACCAAAGCTGTCCATAATCATGCACAACTCCATATCCGTACTGGCTGTCAGTTATTATGGTGGTTTTCAGATTTATTGCATTTTCACAAGCACGAATGAAAGCAATCAGTTCCGCCACTTGAGCTGAACGAACTCCTTCGAGACATGATGCTTCAATCACCGTAGCAACTGTACAGACAGCATATGCTGCTCTCAGAAAACCCTCTTCTGTTCTTAAACAAGAGCCATCAACAAAGTAGACAAAATCTGACTCAGGCAAAGGTACATCTTTAATATCCTGCCTAGGTTTCGTGCAGTATTCCAAGACATCTAAGTCTGGTCGATGTCATTTTCATTCCTGATCTCAGATTCAACACCATCAGGTAATAGTGTAGAAGGGTTTAAATTAACACACCTTGCTATTGAAACATTATCTGATTCTGGTAAGCAGAATTTCAACTGAATGAGGTACATAGACTTTTACAGGAAATCCCATGATGATTCCTTAACTTTGCTCAAGACTCACACTGGTTACAGCTACTGCTTTTAAGCAGCCTGGTAATGCTTTTGCAACAGGATCAAGTACTGCTGAGAAGTATGCAATTGGCTTTCTCAGTTTTCCATGTCTCTGAATTAACACAGACAATGCACATCCTTCTCTTTCACTGCAATACAGCTCAAAATTCTTGTCATAATCTGGCATGCCTAACAGGTGCTTCACACAAGCTTCTTCTTTTTAACTTTTCAAAAGCTTCCATTTCAATTTCTGTGAGAACAATTGGAACTTTTATATCTAATTTTGTCAGTCTCTGTAGTGGTTTCGCAATTACCAAAATCCACTAATCCATTGACGACAATAGCCAACCATTCCTAGAAACATTCTGACCTGTCGCTGTGTTTTTGGAGGCTGCATTCCCTGAATCATTTTGATTCTCTCAATTGTTACTTGTCTGATTCCTTTTGCAATTCTGTGACCAAGGTATTTTACCTCTTGTTTGCAAAACTGTAATTTTGCAGGTGACACTTTATGTCCCTCATCTGCCAAATGATTCAAGAGTGTAACTGTATCTGTAACACAGTTATCTCGTGTTTTTGCTGCAACTAGCAAATCATCAATATACTGAACCAATGTCGATTTTCCTGGCAAAGTTAAATTTTCCAAAGATTTCTTTAACAATTGATTAAAGATAGATGGACTCTCTGTATACCCTTGAGGAACTCGACACCATGCTAATGTGCGACCTTGGAATCTGAACGCAAAGATTTGCTGGCTGTCTGGATGCAATGGAACAGTAAAGAACACATTGCAAAGGTCAATGACAGTGTACCATTCTGCATCATGCGGAATTTGGTAAAGAATCACAGCAGGATTTGGAACAACTGGACAACATGGAACAACTATCTGGTTAACCCTTCTCAGATCTTGAACTATTCTGTACGTTCCGTTTGGCTTTTTGATTCCCATGATCGGTGAATTACAAGGACTGCTTTCAATTTCTTTTAGAACACCTTGCTTTATGAATTTTTCAATTACAGGGATGACACCTTCTATTGTTTCTGCTTTCATTTTGTACCGAGGAATGTTTGGAAATTCTATTCCCTGTTTCACTGTGATTTTAACTGGATCAACATGTTTCATCAAACCCATTTCATTTCATTTCAAACCCATTTCATTTCCTGTCAAATCCCAAATTTCAGCTTTGACTGTCTTTTTTAACTCTTCTGGAAGATTATCTTTGTCAAATACAGGGAACAATTTACTTTCCTCTGCTTCGACCATCAACATTGTTAATTTGTAAAGCCCATCTTCCTCAAAAGTCTGTAGCTCAATACCCTCCGGTGAGCAATATGTTTTGCAATTCATTTTGCAAAGGATGTCCCTTCCCAACAAGTTTACAGGACTGCTGTTGCAAACTACAAATCTGTGTTTGTCTTTGAATTTGCCAATTTCTACCTTCACAGGTTCTGTCAAATCTGTTTTAATTTGCTGATTAGCTACGCCAACTACTTGGATGGTGTCACCAGAGAGAGGCAGGTTTTCAATTTCCACTGATCTAAAGGTAGAACGGGTAGCACCAGTGTCCACAAGAAAAGTGATTTCTACATCATTCACTTTACCATTTACATATGGACCAGACTGGTCAACCTCAAGAGTGGCTCCAAGTACACACTCTTCCTCCTCTCTCAGGCACCGTCATAAATAATCCTCTGAATCACTTCCTTCATTTTCTGTCACCAAAAACTGTCCAGAAACATTTTGCACATTCACTCTTTTGGGTCTGGTTACCTGATCACCTCCGCTGAATCCAATGTCCGAATTATACCTTTGACCACCTCCACAATTTGGGAGAGGAGGCTGTGGAATTTGACTCTGCTGATTTGCTAACTGTCGCTGTAGCTGTTGCTGCAGATTCAACTCATTTAGTTGTCGCTGTAGCTGTTGCTGCAGATTTACATCATTCTGCGTCTGTGGATTTAATGATGCATTTTTACATTTTCTGGGCGGATTTTTACACTCTCGCTTCCAGTGTCCAATTTCGCCACAATTAAAACAAAGTAATTTCTGTTTCAGCTCCTCAATGTTAACATTAAATTTAGGCTTATTAAAATTACCTTTAAATTTTCCTTGACTCTGATTCGGATTAAAATTTACATTTTTATTCTCAAGACTTGCAATTTGTTGTTCAGCTACCTTCACCTGTGCCCACATTGCCTTTTCTTTTAATTTCTTCTGCCTGGCATCAATTTCATCACTGCAGTATTTTGCTTTTCTCAATATGTCGTCAACTGAGTTAGATTGCCAACCGACAATATTATTTCTGATCATCTCACCAATTTCAGGTCTGAGACCATAAACAAATCTGTAAATAAAGTGGCTCATGTCATTTTCATTTAATTTTTCATAGCCACTGTACTGTTTAAAAACCAACAGTAATCTTTCATAGAATGAATGAACAGATTCCTTTGGCTCCTGATTTGTTCTGTCAATTTTAACCCAATCAACTTCTTTTGGAGGAATCTTTTCTTTTAACCAGTAAATTACTTTGTCATGCAATCCCATGACCTCTGATGATGGAGCACCTGTCACTGCATCTCGAGCTGGTTCACGTTTTGGCCAACTTACAGCAATTTTACATTCTGTCCAAAGATCTGATGGGACAACAATGTCAAAGAATCCATCAAGATCAATCCACAGAACTTTTGACACCTTAATAAACCTCTCCACCTGTCGATACCATTCCACTGGCTTTTCTCTCAGCCGAGGAAAATCATTTGTGAACAGCAAAATGTCTTGTCTAGACCAGGGGACATGAACATAACCACCACCCGCTATTTCTCTCATTGGGTACTGATTAGCCAACCTTTCTCTTTTCCCCTCCTCCCTTCTCTTGGTCCACTTCACTCTCCATTTACTCAAGTCACCCAATTTTTTAATGTACACAATCAAATCCTTTATATGCATAATTCTCCCCATGGCATTGAAATTATCAATGTCTTTTTCGGTGAAATCCAATCTGTAGTTTTTTCCCAAATTCTTTTGCCTGCTCAAATCAATCTCCAATTCTGCAGCCAATTCTTCTAATTGATCATATTTGTTTTTCGTTTTCCATTGTTCACTCTTACAAATAAACAACAGTTCATCATCTTGATAATGCTTCAAACTGTCAGAACCAATTGTGCCAATTATTAATTCCCCCAAATCTGCTTTTAGTCTCGCAACATCAAGCTTTGAGGATGAATCTGATTTTTCAACACTCTTTTCAGGGGATTCAATATCTGACTCTGCACTCATTGGTGTTCTGCATGATGAATCTGGATTAAAAGTTAAATCAGGCATCATTGTTTTCTCTCGGTGAATTTCAGTTAATTCTGAGTAAAATCTTTCAGCCACTTTCTGAATTTCTGCATTAAATGGAATTGTTAAACCTGGCTGTTTAATTTCTCCTTGATCAAAAACAGGCTGGACAGGACCAATTGTTACTGGAACTGTTACTGCTTCCATGTTTTTAGTTAACTGACAAAATAATTCTTCTTTTGATCGTAAATATTCTGAAGTACTTTGAGCTTCCTCATTTCTGCCAGCACCCATTAAACTTCTGGAAGGAGTCTCATTTTTAGAAACTGGAGTTTCAGGAAAATTTCGACTTTCACCAAATACACCAGAATTATTTCTCGTCTCTAATCTTTCAGGAGTTTCAAAAGATTCAGAATTATTTGGCTATGATCTGGATGATTCTTCGTTTAATGGAGGTGCACTTGTTGTGGTTCCAGTAGAAACCATTGGTGTAGACCATGAACAAGCTGGTTTTAAGGGAGTCTGTTTTTTATTAGTCATATAAATTTCTTCTAAAACTGGATCTTCTGTTTCACTGGCTATAACAACATTATTTTTCTTTTGGATATTCTTTTGACCTGGTATCTCTGTAATCATTTCTCTCACTGTATAGAGACCATCACACATGTCTGCCTGTCTCCATAGTCTCATTCTATCCTCATGAGTTTCTCTTTTAAAATTTGATGATTTTGGAGGTCTTTTTATACCAGAGCTTTCTCGTTGTAATTCAAACATCTCATCTTCCCATTCAACTAAGGCTTCGAATTGAGTAGGTCTAGGTCTCGGCACAAGAGCCATCATTTTTTCTCTCAAGTTTTTCAAAATTCTCATATTAAATGAGCCATCCTCTGGCCAAGCTAAAACACCGTCATTTTTGGTATAATCCATCCAAACATCAAACCAAACACAAGTATGATAACCATATTCACCTTCCATATAGGCTGCAGGTGTTTTATATTTAGGAAGTAACTTTCCACCTCGAGTCATAATTTTCTTATCAGGTGAAAGTACATTTTTCAATTTCTGAAGCAATGTAAGCTTCTTTTCCTCTTTTCTATAATAATAACTCATGTTTTAATCAAATTTGTTCAATTTTAAATGATCGTAAATATTTCCTGGTTGTTCCGCTAAACTAACCAATCCGTGCGCGAAACACACCAACAAGCCAATCAGGTTGAGCTACGTCACCACCTTACTCAACCAGTAGAATTGCTGTTTTTCATAAGAGCCAATCAGTAGTCAGTTCGTCAGAATCACGTGAGCCAATCAGTGCGCTAGCTGTGACGTATGTTAACCAATCACAGCGCGGACCTGTGACGTACACATCCGCTGCAGCTTCTCGTGTCTCACTCCTAGCACTCATCCCTCCTTCACAAAAACTTTTCACAGCGCCATTTTAAGAAAACTTTTTCAATGAATTTCAGTTAATAACAACTGAAAGAACAAACCATTTGTCTGTTTCGCTAAAATAAAGTGACAGTTTTTACAAACATACAAGTATTCTTTGCGTGGAATAGACAACGCTATTCTCACGGAATATTCAATCGTTGATAAAGTAAGACTACTCTACCCTTCTAACAGGTAATAACGAACTCGTTTCCCTCTGAATGCACATAAAGTAGCAATTCAAAGTTTGACTCGAACCGAATTACAAAATCTTTCACGCACTTTCAAACGGAAAATTTCCCTAACCACACATACAAGAAATCCTGGCAGGACTTTAACCAGCCATAGAAATCCACATTTGCCAGTAAGATTAGACGACGCTAACTTACCCTTCATTCACGTTTGGATTAATTCTACTACTCTCTTCACAGTGAGTTTTAAAGCAGGCTGTTAGTCCCTATACTCGAAAGTTACAATTTCATAGCAAATCCTCACTATGCATTCTACCTAGCACACCTAAAATCCTTAAACTTGTGTTGTACGCCCACAACCCTAGTGATAACAATACCACTATTTGAAACAGAACAAATGCACTGTGTAACTTTACTTCTTGTTACACCACTCAAATGCCGCGGCAAGCTAGGAATTTTTCACACTGCTGGAAAAATCCTTTTGACAACATATACCAGCTTGGACAAACTTAACAGATGTTAAACATCGATCCTATGTAATTACCATGTAGCATAACAGTTACCATAGCAACCGTTCCTCTGCTACCAGAGAAATTGATCCAGCGCCCCTATAGAAAATATGTCATAGTAATACTGCCCAACTCTACAACACTCACCATTAATCATAAATCACTCACAAGGCCCATAAACTAATAAGGACATATTTTGAGCAACTGAATCATGTGACCTAATTAATAAAACCTATTCACAAATCATATATACATTTATATACAACGGCGATATACTGACTTTACCATGGTTTAATAGTTTTTTATTTAATTAAGCCACACAGGCGATGAGATCAGCTGATGGTAACTAAGTTTCTTTAAATAACAAGGCCAGCTTGTCATTTCAAAAAACATATTTATTAACTATTTATTAAAAAAACGTGCATTTTTATTAGAATCTTTATTATTCAAGCAGCATGTTTTGAGAAATTGGAAATTAGTCTGACCGTTTTCAAGCAAAATCAAATAGCATGTTTAAAGAAGAATAAACAGTTTTTCCATCACCTAATCCCTATTTCCCTGTCTAAAACTCATTTCACCTAAAATAAATTTGTAAAGTATTATAGCTCTATTGATTCTTACGTGCTCCAAAAGAAGTCTGTCAGCACGACACGCCCATCTGGATTCAGAAAGCGAGAAGCGCCCTCCTTCCAAAGAGGTCAGTTTTTATACCTTTCCTAACTAACTAATCTAAGTAAAAAGTATACTTTCTCCATTTGTTCAAAACGCTGATTGGCTGTTTAGTGACGGACCACATTAGGTCACCACATTTCTGAAGCCCAGTTCCGACTCTTTCTTAGAGTCTATTATCCCTCATTCTTGTGTCACGTAGCTTCCTTCAGTTTGCAACAATTCAAAATTTCAGCCCGTGACTTCCTTAGCTTGTCAAACTTTCTGCCGGTTCCTGTCCTTGGTCAAGCTGAGCAAAAGTACGAAAAGTTTACTTATTTAATGAAGTTTGTATTTTTCCCTTTTTAAACTCAGCAGAAATTTTCCACACTGGGCTCTTGCTTTTCACTGAGCAGGATTTTGCCAACTGCACAATAAGACGTACTCGGCCTCACGTCTCTTTCTTTGCAACTAGTATATAAACAAACACAAAAGAATAATTAATGGAAGAATTAGAAGTCATTCTGTTACCCACCCACCTTTGCTAATTGTTAACCCATTTATCTATGTTACCTAGCAGAAGCAAACAAAGCAACAAAACAGATTTGTGCAACATTTAAAAACAAAAGACAAAACATGAGCACACAGAAATAAGCACATGCCATTATTTAAACAGCCACATTTAATTCTGACATCACAATAGACAAAATTAATTTATTATTTCTCACATGCAAGCACTTTACACATAATGCACATGTATGAGCACACATATTAGTTTCCCGCGTGTATTTGATCTACAAGTTTACTCTAGGTTGGTTAGTATTCTTCACTGCACACATTATTAATATTATTAATGATTATGGAAGTCTAACTTCGCGAGCTGAAATAAATATATTTCAAAATCTCGCTCCATCAGGCTAACAAGCTGCGGGAGCCCTGGGCTGCTTAAAAGCGCCTCCTGGAGCAAAGTGCGGCCATCGGCAGCAGTGTCCTTGCCGCTAAGGAGCCTGGGAGCTGTAGTTCCTGCTCCCAGGCTAGGCGAAATAGACTGGAGGCAAGTTCAAATCCCGCTCCTTGGGCTGGCAGCACAGGCGTCAGACAACAAGGTCAGTATGGCCATTTATATACAGAACAATACAAACTAATTTGTGACTTGGTACTCAAATACCAGGTGCGATTATTGCCAAGCCCGATGTTTTTTCCTTTATCAACCTCAGAAGGATGATAAGTCGATTCGGCTCTGCTCAGATAGCAACCTATGAACTCCATAGAACGGTAGGGTATCTGCAGTTGGCACATATCACCAGCAGGTTAATTGCAACATCTGTTTTTTAAAGAGTCAAACCTTATCAATCTGAAGTTGCCTTGGTCTGCATTACCCCACAAGTTACTGTTTTTCTGTAGTGACGATTTTCAAATCTTTCAGAGTTCTGCATGCAGTGATATCTTTCCATCTTCTCCATAGTAGTAGTATTGGTGGCGGATGTTTTTCATTTTCACTTTCCCCAGCCCTGCGTTTTAAAGGCAGAGCAATTATTCCTGTGCCAATTGTGCCTAGTTGGAAGTACGAGCAATCTGCAATATTCAACAGGGCATACAAGACCTGTCCCTAGAGTATTCATTATTCCAGGATGCGTTTGTGTGTTTGTGTGTTTTTCTTCTGGTGCAGAAGTGGCATAATAAGAACAGGTATTCGCATCGGGGTGGAACACGAGTGCAGTAACCAATACAGGCACATGGGAATGGTAATTATAAGAAGCTGCTGCTTGAAGTAAGAAGGAAAGGAAGACAAAAGCAAAAGTAAAAAAGAGAGAGAGAAGGGAAGGGAAGTATTCAGTTAGTAGCTTGTTTTTCATAAAGTGCTTCATTCTTTGGTCACTTCTCTAAGCGAGGGTCAAACAGCCATGGTCTGTCTATCTGATGTCTGGCGCAGGCGCAGAGAGGTATGTGCACCAGCCATTTGACAGATTTTCAAGGCCTGAAGAAGTCCCAGTCCTGGCCTAAGAGGCCTGACAAGCCTCTTGGCCACCCATTTGTGAGTTGCTGCAGCATTTCCTGTAGATGTAGCCAGAGGCATGTAAGGCTTCATCAAACATGCAAAAGGAGATGGTGCTTGACATAAGTATACCCACTGGCAATTGCTCGGGGTAGCATTCCAACCCTCTTTTGCCCACTTTGCCAACACAGTTTGGACCAAGTTATATGAAAATGAGTCTTGACCCTGTTCCAATAGAAACAGTTCAGCCCAAACTGCCAGGTCCTCCCTGAACCAAAAGAAAAGCAAGCCAAGACCAGTTTTAGCCTGATTGGGGAATTCAGTTGAGTGTAGCTTTCATGTAACAACCTGAGTGTCCAAAGGTATGCCCTGATGTGGGCTCCATGCTCACTGTGCCACTGGAACCAAGCTACGCCTAACTGAAGAACGATGGCTTGGAGTGCTACCCTGATCATTGGTTAGGCTTATAGCAGGCATTCCTCCCATCGCCTGTTGTGTGTTTCACTTTAGGCTTCAGACATTTAGAGCCTGGGCTACTCTGCAATCAGGCACTCACCTGACCCTCTCCCACATGAGGCGGGAGTGAGTGAGAATGAATGAGAGTGGGTTGCACTGATTATAACTGGGAGTGAGAAAAAAGAGTTCCAGAGTGAGTACAGTGAGTGAAAGAGAATGGGTGAAAAATTAGTGTGAGTGAGAGACTCAATTTTCAAAGCAATAACCCCAAACACGTTTTATATGCCCTGCTGTTTCCCTAACTTCAGAAAATGTTGCTCTCCTTGATGCTAATTTTATCAACGAATATCCTACTGATAGCTTGGGAGAAGGTCGCACGTGAGAGGTGCTTGAAAGCGGAGGCTGGAAGAGACAGTGGCATAGGAAGGGGTTGCGGAGGGAGCTGCAGAGTGCCTAGCTACGTGCCTGGGAAGAGTGATCAAATATGGGGGGCCCTCGCAGTACATTTTAGGGGGGGGGCTAAGGTGTTGTTGTGGAAGAGGTGTGACTCGTGGAAGAGGTGTGGCACAGCGGCCAGGGTGCCTGACTCCCGACAACAGGGTTCATGGTTTGACCCCCGGCGGCAGGTTAGCCCAGCACCATGTGACTGGGCAATAGCTTGCTTAATCTTCCTGATGGCCCCAAGCGCCAGGCCACCTCCGTCGGAGGTATCTGTGCGCTTTACAAATGCTGGCATTTACATTCACGCCATTGCTTGCAGCATCTGGAAACAACCGATTGAAAGTTTCCGGAAAGTACTTAAACTATCTCTACCAGAACATCTGTTTTAAATGTTAGTGAGGCCCATAGATTAAAAGAAAAGCATTGAAAATATCATGCATGCCAACCCTTCCAATTCAGGCGGGAGACTATCAATTTCAAGGCTAGTCTCTTGTCTCCTGATTCCTGCATGCAGAAAACCCGATTCCTCGGCGGGCTTCAGATGGCAGAGGCTGGTCTTGTGTGACTTGGATCATGCACTGCCAGTAATCTGCTCCTGCAAGCAAGTGCAGAACATTTTTGTCACACTTTCTCTGCCTGCAATAGCGATTTCTCTGTGCTCCCGACAGGTATGGAAGAAACGTATATTTGAATTTCTGCTATCCGATTATGCAGCAGCACACTTGCAAGTCCCATGCATGCAAATAGACCCGATGCAGGCAGCTATGGAAGTCAATGGGAGAAATGCAGTCTCCCGATTATTTTTGAAAAATCTCCCACTTTCCTATTTCAAAATCTTGGCATGTAACAAATATGCACACAGATTTAGACACTGCTAAAGAAAATGAATATCTGAGCTTCAAAAGGTACGTGTTTCAACTGTTTTTAATACATTTGATAGAAAGAACATTTGAAAGAAGCAAATATGCTTCCTCAGTGACCTGCTGACTCTGGAGACAGTATGAGAAGCTTCCTTCGGATTTTCGCGCATGCGCACCTCTCTAAAGCACAAACACATATCAGCTGCACCTGTTGACTCTCCAGAAAGGGTACATGAGAAACCATGTCAGACTGTAATCCAGTTATATACCAATGAAAGGACACAGTTCCTAAAGTGGGGTGCAAAAAGTCACCCATACTTAAGGGTGCAAAAAAAGTCACCCATACATCTAGAAAAGCAATTATACAAAAAGAAGGAAAGAGAAATCTTAGGTAGGGGGTACCTACTGGTGAGGGGAAGGAAACCTTTGTCCTCTATTGCCCTCACACACCCCAAGGGGTGTCATGCTTCATCATCGGGCAATTGCTCCTCGTAGGGCCGGCGCTGCAATTCCCTACGGGCCCCCCGAAGGGGCACTTTGTCGGAGATCTTTTATAGGACTGCCGGATGGTGCATGGGGGTGTGCGGGGAGTGGGTACAATGAGGGTAAGAAGGTAAAGAAAGTGCGTGCAAAAATGATACATAAGATAAAAAAGGGGTCAACATGCAGCGACATTGTAACTGTTGTACCCTAGGCAGTCCGAAGACCGCAAAAATAAAGTAAAATATTGCCCCAAAGGCACACTATGCCCGGGTGACAAAAGGTCATAGGTCGACATGTTTCGCGCTTGTCTCACCCATATAGGGTCGTTTGCGCTTCTTCAGGACCAAAGTAATTCAAGTAAGTGAAGTGCACGTGAATAATGTCAGTAAATAAAATACCCTCTGTCTCAATCACGGTGGAACAGCAATCTGTTTACCCTCAATGTGGCAACGGCTGTATGGTGGATACCACTCGTGATTAATACCTAGAAAAGAAAAAACAAGATAAACCACAAAATTGGACACCAGTGCTACTTGATGCCACAAGATATGCCACAGCTATGTGCATATTGGTTAAGTAACAAGAAAATAAAGAATAACCAGGCACACGAGCCCTGCCCATCGTATTAATCAAGACCCCTCCTTTATTAGCGTTCTGCTCTATTGCTGACAGCCAAATGCTGCCTACTAAGATTCCTACCATGGTTCTTAGGCTGGTAACGCACAAGTTAAGTAATGCCCGGAATGTGCTTACCTAGCCCTGCTGAGACAGGTCATCAAGGTGCAGGCGTGATGTTAGCCCGCCGGTGGCCGGGGGGTTAATGCACGGGCTGCCACCGTCGCGTATCCCCCTTCATTGTGTGTGCCGGTAATTGAACTGCCGGAAAGAATCTAGGTAAAATAGAAGGGGACTGGGCGGCGTCCTTTTCCGGCTCCCGGTTCTCCGCTTGACTATCGGATATCTAAGATACAGCGCATGCGCTGCAGCAATGGTGAGGTGCGCATGTGCAGAAATGGGGAGAACTACTCCCCTTTCCATGCGCATATAACTTTCCAAATAGCAAAGTGCTGTTTGTAATTATCTATAGCTATCTCCTCCACATCTCACCCTTCATATAAAATGTTAGTTAAAAAGGTCGTGATTATGCACTGCAATACTAGAGGGATGGAGCGGTCACGTGTGGGAAGTGCCAAATTTAAATACAAAGTACTCACGTTCAGCACTAGTGAAATATGCATATGCAATTTTACGGAGTCCCTGTATCGATGTGACAGGTGCTCGTGTGCCTGGGAGAAAAGAAGGATTATAGAATAATAAGGTCCCTCGGCTGAACAGCCGTACAACATATATCACACAAAAAGGGGGGACCTAGGAGCTGATAAAGGTCCAGTGTCCATGCTCCTAATTCATACGTATATACCAATGAAAGGACA
Organism: Lissotriton helveticus; assembly: GCF_964261635.1. NCBI lineage: Eukaryota > Metazoa > Chordata > Amphibia > Caudata > Salamandridae > Lissotriton > Lissotriton helveticus. The sequence goes on along the minus strand of NC_136070.1, from coordinate 1,061,295,978 downwards.
TAGTTCCTAAAGTGGGGTGCAAAAAGTCACCCATACTTAAGGGTGCAAAAAAAGTCACCCATACATCTAGAAAAGCAATTATACAAAAAGAAGGAAAGAGAAATCTTAGGTAGGGGGTACCCACTGGTGAGGGGAAGGAAACCTTTGTCCTCTATTGCCCTCACACACCCCAAGGGGTGTCATGCTTCATCATCGGGCAATTGCTCCTCGTAGGGCCGGCGCTGCAATTCCCTACGGGCCCCCCGAAGGGACACTTTGTCGGAGATCTTTTATAGGACTGCCGGATGGTGCATGGGGGTGTGCGGGGAGTGGGTACAATGAGGGTAAGAAGGTAAAGAAAGTACGTGCAAAAATGATACATAAGATAAAAAAGGGGTCAACATGCAGCGACATTGTAACTGTTGTACCCTAGGCAGTCCGAAGACCGCAAAAATAAAGTAAAATATTGCCCCAAAGGCACACTATGCCCGGGTGACAAAAGGTCATAGGTCGACATGTTTCGCGCTTGTCTCGCCCATATAGGGTCGTTTGCGCTTCTTCAGGACCAAAGTAATTCAAGTAAGTGAAGTGCACGTGAATAATGTCAGTAAATAAAATACCCTCTGTCTCAATCACGGTGGAACAGCAATCTGTTTACCCTCAATGTGGCAACGGCTGTATGGTGGATACCACTCGTGATTAATACCTAGAAAAGAAAAAACAAGATAAACCACAAAATTGGACACCAGTGCTACTTGATGCCACAAGATATGCCACAGCTATGTGCATATTGGTTAAGTAACAAGAAAATAAAGAATAACCAGGCACACGAGCCCTGCCCATCGTATTAATCAAGACCCCTCCTTTATTAGCGTTCTGCTCTATTGCTGACAGCCAAATGCTGCCTACTAAGATTCCTACCATGGTTCTTAGGCTGGTAACGCACAAGTTAAGTAATGCCCGGAATGTGCTTACCTAGCCCTGCTGAGACAGGTCATCAAGGTGCAAGCGTGATGTTAGCCCGCCGGTGGCCGGGGGGTTAATGCACGGGCTGCCACCGTCGCGTATCCCCCTTCATTGTGTGTGCCGGTAATTGAACTGCCGGAAAGAATCTAGGTAAAATAGAAGGGGACTGGGCGCGTCCTTTTCCGGCTCCCGGTTCTCCGCTTGACTATCGGATATCTAAGATACAGCGCATGCGCTGCAGCAATGGTGAGGTGCGCATGTGCAGAAATGGGGAGAACTACTCCCCTTTCCATGCGCATATAACTTTCCAAATAGCAAAGTGCTGTTTGTAATTATCTATAGCTATCTCCTCCACATCTCACCCTTCATATAAAATGTTAGTTAAAAAGGTCGTGATTATGCACTGCAATACTAGAGGGATGGAGCGGTCACGTGTGGGAAGTGCCAAATTTAAATACAAAGTACTCACGTTCAGCACTAGTGAAATATGCATATGCAATTGTACGGAGTCCCTGTATCGATGTGACAGGTGCTCGTGTGCCTGGGAGAAAAGAAGGATTATAGAATAATAAGGTCCCTCGGCTGAACAGCCGTACAACATATATCACACAAAAAGGGGGGACCTAGGAGCTGATAAAGGTCCAGTGTCCATGCTCCTAATTCATACGTATATACCAATGAAAGGACACAGTTCCTAAAGTGGGGTGCAAAAAGTCACCCATACTTAAGGGTGCAAAAAAAGTCACCCATACATCTAGAAAAGCAATTATACAAAAAGAAGGAAAGAGAAATCTTAGGTAGGGGGTACCCACTGGTGAGGGGAAGGAAACCTTTGTCCTCTATTGCCCTCACACACCCCAAGGGGTGTCATGCTTCATCATCGGGCAATTGCTCCTCGTAGGGCCGGCGCTGCAATTCCCTACGGGCCCCCCGAAGGGACACTTTGTCGGAGATCTTTTATAGGACTGCCGGATGGTGCATGGGGGTGTGCGGGGAGTGGGTACAATGAGGGTAAGAAGGTAAAGAAAGTGCGTGCAAAAATGATACATAAGATAAAAAAGGGGTCAACATGCAGTGACATTGTAACTGTTGTACCCTAGGCAGTCCGAAGACCGCAAAAATAAAGTAAAATATTGCCCCAAAGGCACACTATGCCCGGGTGACAAAAGGTCATAGGTCGACATGTTTCGCGCTTGTCTCGCCCATATAGGGTCGTTTGCGCTTCTTCAGGACCAAAGTAATTCAAGTAAGTGAAGTGCACGTGAATAATGTCAGTAAATAAAATACCCTCTGTCTCAATCACGGTGGAACAGCAATCTGTTTACCCTCAATGTGGCAACGGCTGTATGGTGGATACCACTCGTGATTAATACCTAGAAAAGAAAAAACAAGATAAACCACAAAATTGGACACCAGTGCTACTTGATGCCACAAGATATGCCACAGCTATGTGCATATTGGTTAAGTAACAAGAAAATAAAGAATAACCAGGCACACGAGCCCTGCCCATCGTATTAATCAAGACCCCTCCTTTATTAGCGTTCTGCTCTATTGCTGACAGCCAAATGCTGCCTACTAAGATTCCTACCATGGTTCTTAGGCTGGTAACGCACAAGTTAAGTAATGCCCGGAATGTGCTTACCTAGCCCTGCTGAGACAGGTCATCAAGGTGCAAGCGTGATGTTAGCCCGCCGGTGGCCGGGGGGTTAATGCACGGGCTGCCACCGTCGCGTATCCCCCTTCATTGTGTGTGCCGGTAATTGAACTGCCGGAAAGAATCTAGGTAAAATAGAAGGGGACTGGGCGGCGTCCTTTTCCGGCTCCCGGTTCTCCGCTTGACTATCGGATATCTAAGATACAGCGCATGCGCTGCAGCAATGGTGAGGTGCGCATGTGCAGAAATGGGGAGAACTACTCCCCTTTCCATGCGCATATAACTTTCCAAATAGCAAAGTGCTGTTTGTAATTATCTATAGCTATCTCCTCCACATCTCACCCTTCATATAAAATGTTAGTTAAAAAGGTCGTGATTATGCACTGCAATACTAGAGGGATGGAGCGGTCACGTGTGGGAAGTGCCAAATTTAAATACAAAGTACTCACGTTCAGCACTAGTGAAATATGCATATGCAATTGTACGGAGTCCCTGTATCGATGTGACAGGTGCTCGTGTGCCTGGGAGAAAAGAAGGATTATAGAATAATAAGGTCCCTCGGCTGAACAGCCGTACAACATATATCACACAAAAAGGGGGGACCTAGGAGCTGATAAAGGTCCAGTGTCCATGCTCCTAATTCATACGTATATACCAATGAAAGGACACAGTTCCTAAAGTGGGGTGCAAAAAGTCACCCATACTTAAGGGTGCAAAAAAAGTCACCCATACATCTAGAAAAGCAATTATACAAAAAGAAGGAAAGAGAAATCTTAGGTAGGGGGTACCCACTGGTGAGGGGAAGGAAACCTTTGTCCTCTATTGCCCTCACACACCCCAAGGGGTGTCATGCTTCATCATCGGGCAATTGCTCCTCGTAGGGCCGGCGCTGCAATTCCCTACGGGCCCCCCGAAGGGACACTTTGTCGGAAATCTTTTATAGGACTGCCGGATGGTGCATGGGGGTGTGCGGGGAGTGGGTACAATGAGGGTAAGAAGGTAAAGAAAGTGCGTGCAAAAATGATACATAAGATAAAAAAGGGGTCAACATGCAGCGACATTGTAACTGTTGTACCCTAGGCAGTCCGAAGACCGCAAAAATAAAGTAAAATATTGCCCCAAAGGCACACTATGCCCGGGTGACAAAAGGTCATAGGTCGACATGTTTCGCGCTTGTCTCGCCCATATATGGTCGTTTGCGCTTCTTCAGGACCAAAGTAATTCAAGTAAGTGAAGTGCACGTGAATAATGTCAGTAAATAAAATACCCTCTGTCTCAATCACGGTGGAACAGCAATCTGTTTACCCTCAATGTGGCAACGGCTGTATGGTGGATACCACTCGTGATTAATACCTAGAAAAGAAAAAACAAGATAAACCACAAAATTGGACACCAGTGCTACTTGATGCCACAAGATATGCCACAGCTATGTGCATATTGGTTAAGTAACAAGAAAATAAAGAATAACCAGGCACACGAGCCCTGCCCATCGTATTAATCAAGACCCCTCCTTTATTAGCGTTCTGCTCTATTGCTGACAGCCAAATGTCCTTTCATTGGTATATACGTATGAATTAGGAGCATGGACACTGGACCTTTATCCGCTCCTAGGTCCCCCCTTTTTGTGTGATGTAATCCAGTTATGCTATATATCAGCCTCTTTTTCAATCAAAAGCAAACATTATACCAATACTATTTGTATTGTATTTCGGAAAGAAATTAATGATGTGAATTATTTTAGAATGTTATCTCAGGTCGGGCCACAGCACAAACGAGAAGTTGCTTTCGTTTTTGCTGAGAAGACACCCGTTAAAATAAACACGCCCACTGCAGCAAGTGAGCAGCTCCGCAGCTGAGTGAGATTCTGCATGGCCCTAAAACAAATGTAACCATTTCTTCCTGGAATTAGCAGCAAGAGCATGCATGCATTAAAATGAATATATCCATTCAACACAGTTTGAGCAAAATCTTCTGCAAATAAGCAGTTTGGTAGAAGTGCACGAGGAGTATCTAGGCTTTAGTAGAAATTAAAAGTAAAAATGAGAAAAGCGAGTATCTAAAAAAAATGTAAATGAAAATAAAAGATTGCCACACCAGTGCTGAACTGCAGCGAACTACTTTCAGGCTGATGAGTACATTGTGCATAAGCAATATGCAGTCACTCACAGTGAGGGCAGCCAATTGCTGCAATAGGCTGACAAGGTGTCTCATGTTGTATACTATGATGGGTGTAAACAAAACGTGGATAACAACTTAACTCACCAATGGATGAAGACCTTTGACCAAAAGCCCCTCTATTTATGTATATTATTTATCTTTTTTATAGGAAACAATAGCCTGGTGAGACAGCTAAAGCTGTCTCAAAGGCCAGACCTGAAAAGAGTTACGCATTTTGTGAACTTGTCTCTCCACACGTGGTGTAGATGTTCTAAGGAACTATTTAACCCCTTCCGGGCTGATGACGAGCTCAGCTCGTCATGAGCGTAACCTGCCGTGCGCTCATGACGAGCTGAGCTCGTCATGTAACGCGCTAATTTTCAAATTGCCGCGTACAGCGGGAAAATGCACCACATCGATGCGGTTAAGAAGGGAAAAGAAGGGAAATGTACAGGATTTGACTGTCTGTGTCTTCATAAGATTCAATGAGTCTTTGAAAAACTGAGTCCAAGGCCAATAAACAATTACTCAAAAGCCAAGAAACAAACCTGTGTGAGATAAGATTCCATATTAAAAACTCATGGGTTTATTTAAAAGTAAAACAATTACAGAACGCAAAAAGTAATTAGTTAGTCAATTAGAAATGAGCATATTCAAGATAATCAAAGTGTATTTCTGCAAGAGCAAAATAAAAGCTCTACTTCTGAAGAAAATCAAGAAATGTCTAAGGGCCAGGTTACAAGTACAGCGGTCCATTGGACCACATGCCCGTGGTGGCAGTCCGACAACCTCCAGACTTCAGGACTGGCGGCAGTATTACGGTTGAAGCGGTCGGACCACCATGAGACAGCCAGAACAACCAGGATCAAGGATCCCACTGGGCCAGTAGCTTTTCAGTAGCAGGAATATGCTGGAGGTACCATTGCCTGCACTGCAGAGCATATTTTGAGTTATGTTATGTTATGTTATGTTATTTTATTTTTGTATAGCGCAAATTACCACTGGTCTCTAAGCTCTTAAGAGAAGGAGCAGGGCACTGCAAGACAGCAGGGCGGCGGGCTAAACAGATGTCAGTGTTGCTCTGAACATAAGTGTTTTTAGCAGCTTTCTAAAGGGGAGCAAGGCTGATTCCCTCCGTAAGGACTCTGGTTGCCATTTCACTGCCCTTGGAATAGCACCAAAGGGGTACCCTGCCAGATTTGGGCATTGGGGTGCTTGCAGGGGGGTATTGTAGTGCTTCCCTGGATTTGACCCCACTACCAGCATGGTGTAGCATGTAGGCCACACCGTGCAGATAGGTGTAGTCAGCTCTCTGAGAGTGGCAGTCTGCCTGTTAGGCTCTTTCATGAGCCTGACACACAGCCACTCTCAGACCGTCTGCCAGACCAGGAAAAATCTCCTGATCTGGCAGGCGGTTGCACCAAGGGTTTGGCGGTCTCATATAGAGTCTGCTCCATCAGAAAGGCAAAAAGAGTTTAAGCATGAATCAATAAACAAACTAGTGCAGAATTTACCATCTGAGGAAAGCTAGAAAGAACAGGCTTTTTTCCAAAATAAACCAGCTTTTATAAAGTTTCAGGGTACAGAAGCCTACATTCATTTCATGATATGTTATAAAATAGCAGGTTTCGACTAGCAATGTGGCAAACACACAAACCAATGCGTATTCTGATAAAGAAGATACTTACATGGACACAGAATTCATAATGCATTTCATTGGTTAGATTATGTATAACTAATAAGGACGCTTTTTTGACATTCTATGTAACGCAGCAATACATTGATTTGTGCAGCTACTGAATGACATACACAGGCACCAGCAGACAACCTTGGAAAGTTACAAAAGAAAAGCCTACCCTGAGCATTGCTTCTTCGAGAGAAGACACATTATTACATTGAATGCATGGAAATGAAAAAACTCACAAGCCTACAGAGAGAGAAATCATCTTTTTCATAAAATAAATGTGCGCTATTATTCTGCAAATATGAATAGCTGTCAATGCAGGCTGTTTGAGGCTTAGTCATGCCCGCTGAAACACATTTAACATTGGCCGTATTTTCTAACATGGCTAAAAACTCGCCTACTGTGCCAATACCAAGCAGTTAAGGCTTACTTTAGGAGGGAGTCTGCATGCACTTAAATATTTATTTGAAGTGATAGTGGCCAAAAAGTATGTTTTTAAACTCACCATGGATCGATCATTTTTTCATGATAAGATAAAAATATATATTTTAATTTGGTTAGAGAAGTTTCTCCTCAGCAATTGATGGAAAACCCATGTACAATGCGCATATTCTCCTGCTCACATTTGTTCTATTTTGCAAACCCTAAGTCTTTGCTAACATAATCTCTCTTCTCCTTTTCACTGTTGCTCTAATTCACTATGACTGCCTTGTCTTCACCCCTCCTTGTCCTGCCAAATTCCGTTACGAAGTGTTGAATTAGAACCATGTATCTCTAGAGTGACAACAGCCATTTGACTCTACAACAAAAACTGTGGAAAATTCTACACTCAATTGATTCAAAAGAAGTTCTTGGTGCACGAACAGATTCACCCCTGCAGCACCTCCTTGGTCAAGAAAGGTGGTCAGTGTGGAGACACACTAAAATGTGGTTTAGTTTAGTACTGGAAGCTGCATTTATCTAGGATGTGGGCAGCCAAGGACCAGGATGCATTTTATGCTGCAAGTTTTCTTCTAATAGAATTATAGTAGCCCTGCTGGGAAGTGCTGAATTACCTCATAAAAAACAGTACAGCTCTACTGAAATGTTCCAATAGTCTTCCACTTACCCTTTTTAGGTCTCGGCAACGAGAACTATTGTCGCCGAGTAAGCTCGCAAGGGAGTACAGTGCGGTGCACGAGCCGACCAGGGTCTGTGGACGCGCACACACCCAGGCAGGCAGACAGGCACGCCCAGACACACACAGACAGACACACGCACGCATGCATGCATGCACACGCACACACGCACACACACACACCCTCCCTCCCTCTCTGCCGCCCCCCTACCCCCACTCACCAGGCTCTTTCCCTCTGCAGCGGGTCAGTCACGGCAGCAGGCAGGCTCGGTGTCTTCTCCGGTGATCTTCAGCTGATGTGCACGCTCACGCTGCGTCTCCTGCGCACCCACCACGCTGTTTCGCGCCCGTTGATCCTCAGCTTGTGATTACTACTCCTTCTAACCCGGATTCTAAATTACTATTTCTTGGTTCTCTAACTCCACTCTGTTGATTCGTAACAAACTGATATTCAGCACATTTCACAGTCTCGCTTTTGCTTCTCATAAATACAATAAGATTATTTTAAGCAATGTCTACCCTTCTTTTGGTTCTGTGCCTATTATGCTTCGGACTATAGAGTTTTAGAAAGTGTGGTGGAAGATTCCATGATATCAGTGGTGTGCACAGTGCAGAGTAGTGAGTGCAGAGTAGTGAGTGCAGAGTAGTGAGTGCAGAGTAGTGACTGCAGAGTAGTGAGTGCAGAGTAGTGAGTGCAGAGTGTGAGTGCAGAGTGTGAGTGCAGAGTGTGAGTGCAGAGTGAGTGGGCAGAGTAGTGAGTGCAGAGTGAGTGTGCAGAGTAGTGAGTGCAGAGGAGTGAGTGCAGAGGAGCGATTGCAGAGGAGTGAGTGCGCAGAGTAGTGAGTGCGCAGAGTAGTGAGTGCGCAGAGTAGTGAGTGCGCAGAGTAGTGAGTGCAGAGTAGTGAGTGCAGAGTAGTGAGTGCAGAGTAGAGAGTGCAGAGTAGTGAGTGCAGAGTAGTGAGTGCAGACTAGTGAGTAGTGAGTGCAGACTAGTGAGTAGTGAGTGCATACTAGTGAGTAGTGAGTGCAGAGTAGTGAGTGCAGAGTAGTGAGTGCAGAGTAGTGAGTGCAGAGTAGTGAGTGCAGAGTAGTGAGTGCAGAGTAGTGAGTAGTGAGTGCAGAGTAGTGAGTGCAGAGTAGTGAGTGCAGAGTAGTGAGTAGTGAGTGCTGAGTAGTGAGTGCAGAGTAGTGAGTGCAGAGTAGTGAGTGCAGAGTAGTGACTGCAGAGTAGTGACTGCAGAGTAGTGAGTAGTGAGTGCAGAGTAGTGAGTGCAGAGTAGTGAGTGCAGAGTAGTGAGTGCAGAATGCAGAGTAGTGAGTGCAGAGTAGTGAGTGCAGAGTAGTGAGTGCAGAGTAGTGAGTAGTGAGTGCAGAGTAGTGAATGCAGAGTAGTGAGTGCAGAGTAGTGAGTGCAGAGTAGTGAGTGCAGAGTAGTGAGTAGTGAGTGCAGAGTAGTGAGTAGTGAGTGCAGAGTAGTGAGTGCAGAGTAGTGAGTGCAGAGTGCGGAGTAGTGAGTGCAGAGTAGTGAGTAGTGAGTGCAGAGTAGTGAGTAGTGAGTGCAGAGTAGTGAGTAGTGAGTGCAGAGTAGTGAGTGCAGAGTAGTGCGTAGTGAGTGCAGAGTAGTGAGTAGTGAATACAGAGTAGTGAGTGCAGAGTAGTGAGTGCAGAGTAGTGAGTGCAGAATGCAGAGTAGTGAGTGCAGAGTAGTGAGTGCAGAGTAGTGAGTGCAGAGTAGTGAGTAGTGAGTGCAGAGTAGTGAGTGCAGAGTAGTGAGTGCAGAGTAGTGAGTGCAGAGTAGTGAGTGCAGAGTAGTGAGTGCAGAGTAGTGAGTGCAGAGTAGTGAGTAGTGAGTGCAGAGTAGTGAGTAGTGAGTGCAGAGTAGTGAGTAGTGAGTGCAGAGTAGTGAGTGCAGAGTAGTGAGTGCAGAGTGCGGAGTAGTGAGTGCAGAGTAGTGAGTAGTGAGTGCAGAGTAGTGAGTAGTGAGTGCAGAGTAGTGAGTAGTGAGTGCAGAGTAGTGAGTGCAGAGTAGTGCATAGTGAGTAGTGTGTAGTGAGTAGTGAGTGCAGAGTAGTGAGTAGTGAGTGCAGAGTAGTGAGTAGTGAGTGCAGAGTAGTGAGTAGTGAGTGCAGAGTAGTGAGTAGTGAATACAGAGTAGTGAGTGCAGAGTAGTGAGTAGTGAGTGCAGAGTAGTGAGTGCAGAGTAGTGCGTAGTGAGTGCAGAGTAGTGAGTGCAGAGTAGTGAGTGCAGAGTGCAGAGTAGTGAGTGCAGAATGCAGAGTAGTGAGTGCAGAGTAGTGAGTAGTGAGTGCAGAGTAGTGAGTAGTGAGTGCAGAGTAGTGAGTAGTGAGTGCAGAGTAGTGAGTGCAGAGTAGTGAGTGCAGAGTAGTGAGTGCAGAGTAGTGAGTGCAGAGTAGTGAGTGCAGAGTAGTGAGTGCAGAGTAGTGAGTGCAGAGTAGTGAGTAGTGAGTGCAGAGTAGTGAGTAGTGAGTGCAGAGTAGTGAGTAGTGAGTGCAGAGTAGTGAGTGCAGAGTAGTGAGTGCAGAGTGCGGAGTAGTGAGTGCAGAGTAGTGAGTAGTGAGTGCAGAGTAGTGAGTAGTGAGTGCAGAGTAGTGAGTAGTGAGTGCAGAGTAGTGAGTGCAGAGTAGTGCATAGTGAGTAGTGTGTAGTGAGTAGTGAGTGCAGAGTAGTGAGTAGTGAGTGCAGAGTAGTGAGTAGTGAGTGCAGAGTAGTGAGTAGTGAGTGCAGAGTAGTGAGTAGTGAATACAGAGTAGTGAGTGCAGAGTAGTGAGTAGTGAGTGCAGAGTAGTGAGTGCAGAGTAGTGCGTAGTGAGTGCAGAGTAGTGAGTGCAGAGTAGTGAGTGCAGAGTGCAGAGTAGTGAGTGCAGAATGCAGAGTAGTGAGTGCAGAGTAGTGAGTAGTGAGTGCAGAGTAGTGAGTAGTGAGTGCAGAGTAGTGAGTAGTGAGTGCAGAGTAGTGAGTGCAGAGTAGTGAGTGCAGAGTAGTGAGTGCAGAGTAGTGAGTGCAGAGTAGTGAGTGCAGAATGCAGAGTAGTGAGTGCAGAGTAGTGAGTGCAGAGTAGTGAGTGCAGAGTAGTGAGTGCAGAGTAGTGAGTACAGAGTAGTGAGTAGTGAGTGCAGAGTAGTGAGTGCAGAGTGCAGAGTAGTGAGTGCAGAGTAGTGAGTGCAGAGTGCAGAGTGCAGAGTAGTGAGCGCAGAGTGCAGAGTAGTGAGTGCAGAGTAGTGAGTGCAGAGTAGTGAGTGCAGAGTAGTGAGTGCAATGTAGTCAGTGCAGAGTAGTGAGTGCAGAGTAGTGAGTAGTGAGTGCAAAGTAGTGAGTAGTGAGTGCAGAGTAGTGAGTCGTGAGTGCAGAGTAGTGAGTAGTGAGTGCAGAGTGCAGAGTAGTGAGTGCAGAGTGCAGAGTGCAGAGTAGTGAGTGCAGAGTGCAGAGTAGTGAGTGCAGAGTAGTGAGTGCAGAGTAGTGAGTGCAGAGTAGTGAGTAGTGAGTGCAGAGTAGTGAGTGCAGAGTAGTGAGTGCAGAGTGCAGAGTAGTGAGTGCAGAGTAGTGAGTGCAGAATGCAGAGTAGTGAGTGCAGAGTAGTGAGTGCAGAATGCAGAGTAGTGAGTGCAGAGTAGTGAGTGCAGAATGCAGAGTAGTGAGTGCAGAGTAGTGAGTAGTGAGTGCAGAGTAGTGAGTAGTGAGTGCAGAGTAGTGAGTAGTGAGTGCAGAGTAGTGAGTGCAGAGTAGTGAGTAGTGAGTGCAGAGTAGTGAGTAGTGAGTGCAGAGTAGTGAGTGCAGAGTAGTGAGTGCAGAGTAGTGAGTAGTGAGTGCAAAGTAGTGAGTGCAGAGTAGGGAGTGCAGAGTAGAGAGTGCAGAGTAGTGAGTGCAGAATGCAGAGTAGTGAGTGCAGAGTAGTGAGTGCAGAATGCAGAGTAGTGAGTGCAGAGTAGTGAGTAGTGAGTGCAGAGTAGTGAGTAGTGAGTGCAGAGTAGTGAGTGCAGAGTAGTGAGTGCAGAGTAGTGAGTGCAGAGTAGTGAGTGCAGAGTAGTGAGTGCAGAGTAGTGAGTAGTGAGTGCAGAGTAGTGAGTGCAGAGTAGTGAGTGAGAGTAGTGAGTAGTGAGTGCAGAGTAGTGAGTGCAGAGTAGTGAGTAGTGAGTGCAGAGTAGTGAGTGCAGAGTAGTGAGTAGTGAGTGCAGAGTAGTGAGTGCAGAGTAGTGAGTGCAGAGTAGTGAGTGCAGAGTAGTGACTGCAGAGTAGTGACTGCAGAGTAGTGAGTAGTGAGTGCAGAGTAGTGAGTAGTGAGTGCAGAGTAGTGAGTGCAGAGTAGTGAGTGCAGAATGCAGAGTAGTGAGTGTAGAGTAGTGAGTAGTGAGTGCAGAGTAGTGAGTAGTGAGTGCAGAGCAGTGAGTAGTGAGTGCAGAGTAGTGAGTAGTGAGTGCAGAGTAGTGAGTGCAGAGTAGTGAGTGCAGAGTAGTGAGTGCAGAGTAGTGAGTGCAGAGTAGTGAGTGCAGAGTAGTGAGTGCAGAATGCAGAGTAGTGAGTGCAGAGTAGTGAGTGCAGAGTAGTGAGTGCAGAGTAGTGAGTGCAGAGTAGTGAGTGCAGAGTAGTGAGTAGTGAGTGCAGAGTAGTGAGTGCAGAGTAGTGAGTGCAGAGTAGTGAGTGCAGAGTGCAGAGTAGTGAGTGCAGAGTAGTGAGTGCAGAGTAGTGAGTGCAGAGTGCAGAGTAGTGAGTGCAGAGTGCAGAGTAGTGAGTGCAGAGTAGTGAGTGCAGAGTAGTGAGTGCAGAGTAGTGAGTGCAGAGTAGTGAGTGCAGAGTAGTGAGTGCAGAGTAGTGAGTGCAGAGTAGTGAGTAGTGAGTGCAAAGTAGTGAGTAGTGAGTGCAGAGTAGTGAGTCGTGAGTGCAGAGTAGTGAGTAGTGAGTGCAGAGTGCAGAGTAGTGAGTGCAGAGTGCAGAGTGCAGAGTAGTGAGTGCAGAGTGCAGAGTAGTGAGTGCAGAGTAGTGAGTAGTGAGTGCAGAGTAGTGAGTGCAGAGTAGTGAGTGCAGAGTGCAGAGTAGTGAGTGCAGAGTAGTGAGTGCAGAATGCAGAGTAGTGAGTGCAGAGTAGTGAGTGCAGAATGCAGAGTAGTGAGTGCAGAGTAGTGAGTGCAGAATGCAGAGTAGTGAGTGCAGAGTAGTGAGTAGTGAGTGCAGAGTAGTGAGTAGTGAGTGCAGAGTAGTGAGTAGTGAGTGCAGAGTAGTGAGTGCAGAGTAGTGAGTAGTGAGTGCAGAGTAGTGAGTGCAGAGTAGTGAGTGCAGAGTAGTGAGTGCAGAGTAGTGAGTAGTGAGTGCAGAGTAGTGAGTGCAGAGTAGGGAGTGCAGAGTAGAGAGTGCAGAATGCAGAGTAGTGAGTGCAGAGTAGTGAGTGCAGAATGCAGAGTAGTGAGTGCAGAGTAGTGAGTAGTGAGTGCAGAGTAGTGAGTAGTGAGTGCAGAGTAGTGAGTGCAGAGTAGTGAGTGCAGAGTAGTGAGTGCAGAGTAGTGAGTGCAGAGTAGTGAGTAGTGAGTGCAGAGTAGTGAGTGCAGAGTAGTGAGTGAGAGTAGTGAGTAGTGAGTGCAGAGTAGTGAGTGCAGAGTAGTGAGTAGTGAGTGCAGAGTAGTGAGTGCAGAGTAGTGAGTAGTGAGTGCAGAGTAGTGAGTGCAGAGTAGTGAGTGCAGAGTAGTGAGTGCAGAGTAGTGAGTGCAGAGTAGTGAGTGCAGAGTAGTGACTGCAGAGTAGTGACTGCAGAGTAGTGAGTAGTGAGTGCAGAGTAGTGAGTAGTGAGTGCAGAGTAGTGAGTAGTGAGTGCAGAGTAGTGAGTGCAGAGTAGTGAGTGCAGAGTAGTGAGTGCAGAGTACAGTGCAGAGTGCAGTGCAGTGCAGGTGTGTGCAGTGCAGGTGAGTGCAGTGCAGTGCAGGTGAGTGCAGTGCAGTGCAGGTGAGTGCAGTGCAGGTGAGTGCAGTGCAGGTGAGTGCAGTGCAGTGCAGGTGAGTGCAGTGCAGGTGAGTGCAGGTGAGTGCAGTGCAATGCAGGTGAGTGCAGTGCAGGTGAGTGCAGTGCAGGGCAGTGCAGTGCAGGTGAGTGCAGTGCTGGTGAGTGCAGTGCAGGTGAGTGCAGTGCAGGTGAGTGCAGTGCAGTGCAGGTGAGTGCAGTGCAGGTGAGTGCAGTGCAGGTGAGTGCAGTGCAGTGCAGTGCAGTGCAGGTGAGTGCAGTGCAGGTGAGTGCAGTGCAGGTGAGTGCAGTGCAGTGCAGGTGAGTGCAGTGCAGGTGAGTGCAGTGCAGGCGAGTGCAGTGCAGGCGAGTGCAGTGCAGGCGAGTGCGTGCAGTGCAGTGCAGGTGAGTGCAGTGCAGTGCAGGTGAGTGCAGTGCAGGTGAGTGCAGTGCAGGTGAGTGCAGGTGAGTGCAGTGCAGTGCAGGTGAGTGCAGTGCAGGTGAGTGCAGTGCAGGTGAGTGCAGTGCAGTGCAGGTGAGTGCAGTGCAGGTGAGTGCAGTGCAGGTGAATGCAGGTGAGTGCAGGTGAGTGCAGGTGAGTGCAGTGCAGGTGAGTGCAGTGCAGGTGAGTGCAGTGCAGGTGAGTGCAGGTGAGTGCAGTGCAGGTGAGTGCAGTGCAGGTGAGTGCAGTGCAGTGCAGGTGAGTGCAGTGCAGTGCAGGTGAGTGCAGTGCAGGTGAGTGCAGTGCAGTGCAGGTGAGTGCAGTGCAGTGCAGGTGAGTGCAGTGCAGGTGAGTGCAGTGCAGGTGAGTGCAGTGCAGGTGAGTGCAGTGCAGGTGAGTGCAGTGCAGTGCAGGTGAGTGCAGTGCAGGTGAGTGCAGTGCGTGCAGTGCAGGTGAGTGCAGTGCGTGCAGTGCAGGTGAGTGCAGTGCAGTGCAGGTGAGTGCAGTGCAGTGCAGGTGAGTGCAGTGCAGGTGAGTGCAGTGCAGTGCAGGTGAGTGCAGTGCAGGTGAGTGCAGTGCAGTGCAGGTGAGTGCAGTGCATGTGAGTGCAGTGCAGGGCAGTGCAGTGCAGGTGAGTGCAGTGCAGGTGAGTGCAGTGCAGGTGAGTGCAGTGCAGTGCAGGTGAGTGCAGTGCAGTGCAGGTGAGTGCAGTGCAGTGCAGGTGAGTGCAGTGCAGGTGAGTGCAGTGCAGGTGAGTGCAGTGCAGGTGAGTGCAGTGCAGGCGAGTGCAGTGCAGGCGAGTGCAGTGCAGGCGAGTGCGTGCAGTGCAGGTGAGTGCAGTGCAGGTGAGTGCAGTGCAGTGCAGTGCAGGTGAGTGCAGTGCAGGTGAGTGCAGTGCAGGTGAGTGCAGTGCAGGTGAGTGCAGTGCAGGTTAGTGCAGTGCAGTGCAGGTGAGTGCAGTGCAGTGCAGGTGAGTGCAGTGCAGTGCAGGTGAGTGCAGTGCAGGTGAGTGCAGTGCAGGTGAGTGCAGAGCAGGTCAGTGCAGGTGAGTGCAGGTGAGTGCAGGTGAGTGCAGGTGAGTGCAGTGCAGGTGAGTGCAGTGCAGTGCAGGTGAGTGCAGTGCAGGTGAGTGCAGTGCAGTGCAGGTGAGTGCAGTGCAGGTGAGTGCAGTGCAGGTGAGTGCAGTGCAGGTGAGTGCAGTGCAGGTGAGTGCAGTGCAGGTGAGTGCAGTGCAGTGCAGGTGAGTGCAGTGCAGGTGAGTGCAGTGCGTGCAGTGCAAGTGCGTGCAGTGCAGGTGAGTGCAGTGCAGTGCAGGTGAGTGCAGTGCAGTGCAGGTGAGTGCAGTGCAGGTGAGTGCAGTGCAGTGCAGGTGAGTGCAGTGCAGTGCAGGTGAGTGCAGTGCAGTGCAGGTGAGTGCAGTGCAGGTGAGTGCAGTGCAGGTGAGTGCAATGCAGGTGAGTGCAGTGCAGTGCAGGTGAGTGCAGTGCAGGTGAGTGCAGTGCGTGCAGTGCAGGTGAGTGCAGTGCGTGCAGTGCAGGTGAGTGCAGTGCAGTGCAGGTGAGTGCAGTGCAGTGCAGGTGAGTGCAGTGCAGGTGAGTGCAGTGCAGTGCAGGTGAGTGCAGTGCAGGTGAGTGCAGTGCAGTGCAGGTGAGTGCAGTGCATGTGAGTGCAGTGCAGGGCAGTGCAGTGCAGGTGAGTGCAGTGCAGGTGAGTGCAGTGCAGGTGAGTGCAGTGCAGTGCAGGTGAGTGCAGTGCAGTGCAGGTGAGTGCAGTGCAGTGCAGGTGAGTGCAGTGCAGGTGAGTGCAGTGCAGGTGAGTGCAGTGCAGGTGAGTGCAGTGCAGGCGAGTGCAGTGCAGGCGAGTGCAGTGCAGGCGAGTGCGTGCAGTGCAGGTGAGTGCAGTGCAGGTGAGTGCAGTGCAGTGCAGGTGAGTGCAGTGCAGGTGAGTGCAGTGCAGGTGAGTGCAGTGCAGGTGAGTGCAGTGCAGGTGAGTGCAGTGCAGGTGAGTGCAGTGCAGTGCAGGTGAGTGCAGTGCAGTGCAGTTGAGTGCAGTGCAGTGCAGGTGAGTGCAGTGCAGGTGAGTGCAGTGCAGGTGAGTGCAGAGCAGGTCAGTGCAGGTCAGTGCAGGTCAGTGCAGGTGAGTGCAGGTGAGTGCAGGTGAGTGCAGTGCAGGTGAGTGCAGTGCAGTGCAGGTGAGTGCAGTGCAGGTGAGTGCAGTGCAGTGCAGGTGAGTGCAGTGCAGGTGAGTGCAGTGCAGGTGAGTGCAGTGCAGGTGAGTGCAGTGCAGGTGAGTGCAGTGCAGGTGAGTGCAGTGCAGTGCAGGTGAGTGCAGTGCAGGTGAGTGCAGTGCGTGCAGTGCAGGTGAGTGCAGTGCAGTGCAGGTGAGTGCAGTGCAGGTGAGTGCAGTGCAGGTGAGTGCAGTGCAGGTGAGTGCAGTGCAGTGCAGGTGAGTGCAGTGCAGTGCAGGCGAGTGCAGTGCAGGTCAGTGCAGAGCAGGTGAGTGCAGTGCAGGTGAGTGCAGTGCAGGTGAGTGCAGTGCAGTGCAGGTGAGTGCAGTGCAGTGCAGGTGAGTGCAGTGCAGGTGAGTGCAGTGCAAGGCAGGTGAGTGCAGTGCAGGTGAGTGCAGTGCAGTGCAGGTGAGTGCAGTGCAGGGGAGTGCAGTGCAGGTGAGTGCAGTGCAGTGCAGGTGAGTGCAGTGCAGGTGAGTGCAGTGCAGGTGAGTGCAGTGCAGTGCAGGTGAGTGCAGTGCAGGTGAGTGCAGTGCAGGTGAGTGCAGTGCAGGTGAGTGCAGTGCAGGTGTGTGCAGTGCAGGTGAGTGCAGTGCAGGTGAGTGCAGTGCAGGTGAGTGCAGTGCAGGTGAGTGCAGTGCAGGTGAGTGCAGTGCAGTGCGTGCAGTGCAGGTGAGTGCAGTGCGTGCAGTGCAGGTGAGTGCAGTGCAGGACACTCACACGCTGCTAATCCTGCCGTGAGGTGAACAGCCAACTCGCTCCTTGTACTTACCCCTGCTCAGTTACAGAACCGCGCCGTGAGGGAAACGGCCAGCGCTCTCACCAGCAGCGCCCACACCGCCATCCACCCGGTGCAGCAGCAGCTGGGGAACTACATCACCCAGCTGCCCCGGGGGTGGACGCGGCGGGTGTGACGACGGCCACGCGCCAGGAGGCGCCTCATTAGGAGGGAGCGCCGAAGCTCCGGGGACACTCACACGCTGCTAATCCTGCCGTGAGGGGAACGGCCAACTCGCTCCTTGTACTTACCCCTGCTCAGTTACAGAACCGCGCCGTGAGGGAAACGGCCAGCGCTCTCACCAGCAGCGCCCACACCGCCATCCACCCGGTGCAGCAGCAGCTGGGGAACTACATCACCCAGCTGCCCCGGGGGTGGACGCGGCGGGTGTGATGACGGCCACGCGCCAGGAGGCGCCGCATTAGGAGGGAGCGCCGAAGCTCCGGGGACACTCACACGCTGCTAATCCTGCTGTGAGGGGAACGGCCAACTCGCTCCTTGTACTTACCCCTGCTCAGTTACAGAACCGCGCCGTGAGGGAAACGGCCAGCGCTCTCACCAGCAGCGCCCACACCGCCATCCACCCGGTGCAGCAGCAGCTGGGGAACTACATCACCCAGCTGCCCCGGGGGTGGACGCGGCGGGCGTGACGACGGCCACGCGCCAGGAGGCGCCTCACTAGGAGGGAACGCCTCTCGCACCCGCGAGTCGCGCGCGGGAGGGCGCCGGGAGAAGCCCGGGACAAGGGCGGGGCCGTCTGCGGCCGTCCGAGGCCGGGCTGGGCCCAAAATTCTGGCCTATTTGCTGTCCCCTATGTGGATTCCAGACTGGTAGGCACCTTCAATTTTTCTACTAACTTGCTCTGACTGTCATTTACGTGCCTGAACATTGGATCACTGTTTCTGGTCGGTAATAATCATGCCTAGAGAAACTAGAAGTAAGGCTGCTGCGGGTGGGGCCAAGCTGATTGGGACCCTTGACGATTTTATTGTCCGCACAAACACATTGATTGATCAGGGAATAGTCCTAATGGAGAGGAGGGTGTCCCAGGACCTGGCGTTCGCGAAGAGGTCCTCTTTGGGCCACATCGCGCAGGCACGTACCCCAGGAAGTGCTGCGACCCACACTACTTCCGAGCTGACTGTTGTTGAGGTACACAACAATATGATTACTCAACCAAAGCTTCGGGACTCTTTTCCAACAGACTCTCAACAACTGGCACCTTCTGGAAATATTTTAATCTCCACACAAATAGATACTCAGGCAGAAAAGTCGATTACTGACTTACAAGGGACAAGGGAGGGAGCAATCCCAAAAAAAGGCAGACTAAACAAACTCCCAATCATACTAAGACAACCGTGACACCTGCACATAGAATAGGATCTGCACAAAGTACAGACCGATTAAGTGGAATTCCTGGAGAGGTTCCTAGGGAAGGAGGAGTTGGTCCATTAATTATGCCTATGACCATCATGGACTCTACCCTAGATGATACTTTGGCGGATATATTTAACAACAGTTCGTCACCAAACGGTACGGTTGCTAATTTAGACAGGGAAGATCTTAATAAAGAGAGGGAAGACCCCTTTATAATAACACTAAAAAATCTTATTATAGCCCTGTTGTCCCCTTTGGAAAATAAGCTCCAGTCTATGGATTTACAATTGAAAGCTATACACACGGACATAACAGCCCTCCGTTTGACTACAACTAAAAATCCTATACAGCCAACCCTTCCTCTAAATAATTTACCAATAACAAAAACAACTATAACAGAGGTTACTAATCCAGCTTTAAAAGCACCTGTGCTAAAACCGTGTACCCCAGTGATTAGTAAAAATTTAATCAAACCAACTCCATCTGTAGAGGTAAATAAAAATAAACCAGTCATTCCACCTAGCATTGTCGAAAAACCCATCCAAGATAGACCTGGGAGACGCAGAGTGATTAATCTACCACCAGACGCCTGCCCATACGTAGTCATTCTAACGGGAGTCCCAGAATTAGCTACCCAAGCAAAAGAATCATTTTGGGCACTTAAAAATAAAGTGTTTCATTGGCTGAACTCCAATCATCCCCTCCCACCTAACGTGAATAGTAATTTAAAAATGGTGGAACGTGCCCCTTGGGTGGGGAAAAGTACAAAAAGACTACAAGGAGATTGTGTGGTGATAACCTTTGACAACCCGAGATCAGTGGAATATATTTGTGAAAGGTCCAAGAGCCAAAATGGGGCAACAATTGTGGCAAGGCCGCTCTCCTACTTTTACATGCCTGTGCAGCATATGGACAATAGATGGAGCTGGATGAGGGGCTCTAATTTTGCACAGGGATGATGGGGTAACAAAACACGACATGACTCAGTGCACAATGCTTGGGGGGAAGAGGTAAATGGTGGCTGGTCTATAATCAAACGAAGGAGAGGGGGAACAAACTATCTAGACCAATACCGACATAATGATTGGAGAGACTGGCAACAAGCTCCGTTCTCTATTCCCTGTTTCAATAGATTTAGCAATTTGGAGGCTGTAGATTGACAGTTAGATATCCAGGCTGTAGAATCCCCCATGTTTTTACCCACCCTAAGTAACCCTTTGGATAGCCCCGGGCTGATTTTTCCACTTGCTGGGAGCCCAAGGCAGGAAACTGGAAATAACTTAATACCTGCAAATGACGTATTAAATGTGGTCAACATCTTGGGAAATGAGGTTGAAAATTCCAAGGAAATGGACACCAGAAGTGTTGAAAGTACTCACGGGAAAAAAGATATATGTTCCTTAATGTTCTGGAATGTGGCAGGACTAAAAACAAAAATTACTAATCCGGATTGGGAGGGTGTGATAAAAGACATAGAAATCATGGCCCTCCAGGAAACATGGGCCACTGACCAGATACATTTGAATGGTTATAGAACGTTCTGTACGCCAGCAATTGGGGCCAGACATGGGAGACCAAAGGGTGGTTTGATAACGTACCTTTCGAATAGCTTAGCATATGAGAGGGTACGCTTTTATTCTAAGTGTGAGTTCTACCATAAATTAGCAATAGACACTAAAACTGGATTACGTTTTGTAATTATAAGTTTTTATAATAATATTCCAGTTAATATTTCACGTGACATTTTGAAAATGTTAGCGATTGATTTGCAGTATGAGTCTGACAGCAATGGAAAGGAGGTAATGATTTTGTGGGGGGGTGATTTTAACTGTCCATTATGCACAAAAGGTTCTAAAGGGATTTGTGGTATAATGTTGGAGCAGGATGTTAATTTACCACATTTTAAACACACAGAGACCGGGGATCTATTGAATGAATTATTATTTGAACATGATTTGGGATTTGCTAATGAATTAACTGAGCAGCCAATACCCTTTCAAACAACTTTTATTGGGAGGGGAGCATCCACTACGATAGACTTTAGCCTTTGCTCCAACGGTTATGGTCATAAACTAGTTAGTTATAAAATAATGGATGCACCACTCAGTGACCACCTACCGCAAAAAATTGAGATTGAGAACCTCTTCTTGGCCTCATACAATGAGCAAGTACAGGTTGCCCCAGATATTATACTAGGTAGACAGAATGGGTATACCCTCAAGTGGAGTAAGGTGGTACCTGAAAACTTTCTTAAAAAACTGCTAATTAGCTGCCCCGAAAATTTTAAGATCTGCCTAGATGAGGAATCTGATAGTGAAAGTATATTAGTTAATTTCAATATTATTGCTTCCACTATCAAAGAGAATCTACTCCTGGTATTAAAAAATGGTTTAACGAAGGGTACAAGATGGTTTGATAGAACCTGTACTAAGGCTCTAACAGATCTTAAACATGCGTTACATAAGGACCCACGTGATGTTATAGAGATAAGAAACCTAAGGAAGGGTTATAATGAGGCCCTAAAAAACAGAAGAGACACTATTAAAAAAGGTGTATGGGAAGAACTTTGTACAGCCTCACAAACAAGGGATGCATCCGCCTTCTGGAGGGTGGTAAACGCCCCCCTACCATACGAAAATACTAAAGCTCGGTTGGAAATTGCGATTAATGAGGATAATTGGGTCACGCATTTTTCCACCTTGTATACGTCAGTAGATGAGATAGGAAATACTGAGGTAATCATAGAAGGTGAACCAGTTGAGGAGGAAAGTGAACTCAAGGTAACATTACCAGAGATTGTTGAAAGCCTGGGAGCTACCAAGGGCGGAAAAGCGGTGGGCCCAGATGGTATCCCGGCAGATTTGTACAAGTCAAATATAGAATTATGGGGCCCGATACTTGTACAACTTTTTAATGCAGCTCTTGTAAGGGGACTGAACCCTTCCTGGTTCACATCAATTATTGTACCCATCTACAAGAAGGGAAATAGACAAGACTGTGCCTGTTATAGGCCAATTTCCCTTCTGGATTCGTCAATAAAGATCCTTGGTAGAGTGATTTTAGTCAAACTGCAAACCTGGGCGGAGGAGGCGGGGGTAATTAGTGATTTACAATTTGGATTTCAAAAGGGCATAGGAACAATAGAGCAAGGATTAAATTTGTTTCTGATCCAGCAGAAACATATTGTGATAAAAAGGGAGCGCCTATATTGTGCATTTGTTGATCTTACATCAGCTTTCGATTGTGTGTCCCATAGTAAATTATGGGACGTGATGTCACAATTGGGCGTGGAAAAGTCGATAATCCAATTCCTAAGGGACTTATATGCAGGAGCATCAGCTGTTGTACGTTTTGGCAAGAGGGGGGAATGTAGCAGATCTTTTGGAATAGGGCGCGGAGTGCGCCAGGGGTGTGTACTGGCGCCCTTTTTATTCCTTATTTATATAAATGGTCTGGAAAAGTGCCTGCTGCAAGAGTGTGAGGATATGCCTAAGATCGGAAAGAGATTCATCCCCACACTCTTGTATGCAGATGATGCTGTTTTGATGGCACGTACCCCCATGGCCCTACAAAAAATGTTAACATCTTTTAATCAGTTTATGCTTGACCTTAATTTAAAAATAAACTGCAGTAAGACTTTCTCAATGAATTGTGGCACGCGCACTAAAAAGCAAATGAAAACAATGTACATAAATAACGCCCCCTTAGAAAGAACATCTACCTTCCCATATCTTGGAATTTTGTTCCACGAAACTGGGACTTGGTCAAGTGCGGTGAAGGTACGAACGCTCTTGTTCTCTAAGACAATCATGGCACTAAAAAGTTTTACACGTAAATTGGGAATAAAGCCAATCAGGGAAATTTTAACTGTGTACAATGCAACGTGTGTATCTGTGGCACTCTATGGAGCTGGCCTCTGGGGTTATACTAATATAAAGTCACTTCAGATAGTTGAAAATAAATTTTTAAGAAACATTCTATCACTTCCGGAGAGTACAGCGAACTCTATATGTCATGACGAGTTGGGGTTGCCCTATATTACGGACACAATCAGAGTACAACCCATCTTATTATGGCACAGAGTATGGACAGTGAATGAATGTGTATTAAACCGCGCCATAATACAGGATGTTTTAAAAATGGGGAGAGCAAATGTCGTTGAATGGCTAAATTACATCAAAACGTTTCTTAATGAAATAGACCGTTCACATTATTACAATGATCCGACTTCTATGGCACACATCCCCAGAAAAGAACTGAAGACATTATGTATGGAATTCCTCAGAAATAAAAGACAGCTTGATGAAATTAATAAAAATACTGTCACTTCCCATCAACTAATTTTAACAAGTGACAGATTACAGCCATACTTAAGTTTATATATGCGTAATTTTGAAAGATTTCTTTTGACACGTTTTAGAGTCAACATTGTTTTTAGACTATTTACTTTCCCTGTAATGAATTCATGGTCCAAAGAACTTCCTCTATGCCCCTGTGATGAAATATCTATGCAATCCAATATACATGTTCTATTTTTTTGTAAATACTATACACTGCCTCGTAGAAAATTGATTGTTCCCATTTTAAAGGAAATGAATGTGAACAGGTGCCGTCTAGCGTATTTAGAACTGCAAAAAATGGACAATGTTTTTACTGTGGCTTCACTAATTGAGTATTTTAAACAGGTTTTTAAATTTAGGAAGTCGCTTCGCTTGATCGAAATGTAATAGTGTAAATACTATGTATTGTTTTAATATCCTCCTTCATTGATGTAATACTGAGAACTGTAAATGAAATATGATTGCCTGTTGCTTTTATGGTTATATCTTTTTTAGCCGAATAAAGTACTTTTTGACTTTGACTTTGAGTGCAGTGCAGGTGAGTGCAGTGCAGTGCAGGTGAGTGCAATGCAGTGCAGGTGAGTGCAGTGCAGTGCAGGTGAGTGCAGTGCAGTGCAGGTGAGTGCAGTGCAGTGCAGGTGAGTGCAGTGCAGGTGAGTGCAGTGCAGGTGAGTGCAGTGCAGGTGAGTGCAGTGCAGTGCAGGCGAGTGCAGTGCAGGCGAGTGCACTGCAGGCGAGTGCAGTGCGTGCAGTGCAGGTGAGTGCAGTGCAGTGCAGGTGAGTGCAGTGCAGGTGAGTGCAGTGCAGGTGAGTGCAGTGCAGGTGAGTGCAGTGCAGTGCAGGTGAGTGCAGTGCAGGTGAGTGCAGTGCAGTGCAGGTGAGTGCAGTGCAGGTGAGCGCAGTGCAGGTGAGTGCAGTGCAGTGCAGGTGAGTGCAGTGCAGGTGAGTGCAGTGCAGGTGAGTGCAGGTGGGTGCAGTGCAGTGCAGGTGAGTGCAGTGCAGGTGAGTGCAGTGCAGTGCAAGTGAGTGCAGTGCAGGTGAGTGCAGTGCAGGTGAGTGCAGTGCAGTGCAGGTGAGTGCAGTGCAGTGCAGGTGAGTGCAGTGCAGTGCAGGTGAGTGCAGTGCAGGTGAGTGCAGTGCAGGTGAGTGCAGTGCAGGTGAGTGCAGTGCAGGCGAGTGCAGTGCAGGCGAGTGCAGTGCAGGCGAGTGCGTGCAGTGCAGGTGAGTGCAGTGCAGGTGAGTGCAGTGCAGTGCAGGTGAGTGCAGTGCAGGTGAGTGCAGTGCAGGTGAGTGCAGTGCAGGTGAGTGCAGTGCAGGTGAGTGCAGTGCAGTGCAGGTGAGTGCAGTGCAGTGCAGGTGAGTGCAGTGCAGTGCAGGTGAGTGCAGTGCAGGTGAGTGCAGTGCAGGTGAGTGCAGAGCAGGTCAGTGCAGGTCAGTGCAGGTGAGTGCAGGTGAGTGCAGGTGAGTGCAGGTGAGTGCAGTGCAGGTGAGTGCAGTGCAGTGCAGGTGAGTGCAGTGCAGGTGAGTGCAGTGCAGTGCAGGTGAGTGCAGTGCAGGTGAGTGCAGTGCAGGTGAGTGCAGTGCAGGTGAGTGCAGTGCAGGTGAGTGCAGTGCAGGTGAGTGCAGTGCAGTGCAGGTGAGTGCAGTGCAGGTGAGTGCAGTGCGTGCAGTGCACGTGCGTGCAGTGCAGGTGAGTGCAGTGCAGTGCAGGTGAGTGCAGTGCAGGTGAGTGCAGTGCAGGTGAGTGCAGTGCAGGTGAGTGCAGTGCAGTGCAGGTGAGTGCAGTGCAGTGCAGGCGAGTGCAGTGCAGGTCAGTGCAGTGCAGGTGAGTGCAGTGCAGGTGAGTGCAGTGCAGGTGAGTGCAGTGCAGTGCAGGTGAGTGCAGTGCAGTGCAGGTGAGTGCAGTGCAGGTGAGTGCAGTGCAAGGCAGGTGAGTGCAGTGCAGGTGAGTGCAGTGCAGTGCAGGTGAGTGCAGTGCAGGGGAGTGCAGTGCAGGTGAGTGCAGTGCAGTGCAGGTGAGTGCAGTGCAGGTGAGTGCAGTGCAGGTGAGTGCAGTGCAGTGCAGGTGAGTGCAGTGCAGGTGAGTGCAGTGCAGGTGAGTGCAGTGCAGGTGAGTGCAGTGCAGGTGTGTGCAGTGCAGGTGAGTGCAGTGCAGGTGAGTGCAGTGCAGGTGAGTGCAGTGCAGGTGAGTGCAGTGCAGTGCGTGCAGTGCAGGTGAGTGCAGTGCGTGCAGTGCAGGTGAGTGCAGTGCAGGACACTCACACGCTGCTAATCCTGCCGTGAGGGGAACAGCCAACTCGCTCCTTGTACTTACCCCTGCTCAGTTACAGAACCGCGCCGTGAGGGAAACGGCCAGCGCTCTCACCAGCAGCGCCCACACCGCCATCCACCCGGTGCAGCAGCAGCTGGGGAACTACATCACCCAGCTGCCCCGGGGGTGGACGCGGCGGGTGTGACGACGGCCACGCGCCAGGAGGCGCCTCATTAGGAGGGAGCGCCGAAGCTCCGGGGACACTCACACGCTGCTAATCCTGCCGTGAGGGGAACGGCCAACTCGCTCCTTGTACTTACCCCTGCTCAGTTACAGAACCGCGCCGTGAGGGAAACGGCCAGCGCTCTCACCAGCAGCGCCCACACCGCCATCCACCCGGTGCAGCAGCAGCTGGGGAACTACATCACCCAGCTGCCCCGGGGGTGGACGCGGCGGGTGTGACGACGGCCACGCGCCAGGAGGCGCCGCATTAGGAGGGAGCGCCGAAGCTCCGGGGACACTCACACGCTGCTAATCCTGCCGTGAGGGGAACGGCCAACTCGCTCCTTGTACTTACCCCATCTCAGTTACAGAACCGCGCCGTGAGGGAAACGGCCAGCGCTCTCACCAGCAGCGCCCACACCGCCATCCACCCGGTGCAGCAGCAGCTGGGGAACTACATCACCCAGCTGCCCCGGGGGTGGACGCGGCGGGCGTGACGACGGCCACGCGCCAGGAGGCGCCTCATTAGGAGGGAACGCCTCTCGCACCCGCGAGTCGCGCGCGGGAGGGCGCCGGGAGAAGCCCGGGACAAGGGCGGGGCCGTCTGCGGCCGTCCGAGGCCGGGCTGGGCCCAAAATTCTGGCCTATTTGCTGTCCCCTATGTGGATTCCAGACTGGTAGGCACCTTTAATTTTTCTACTAACTTGCTCTGACTGTCATTTACGTGCCTGAACATTGGATCACTGTTTCTGGTCGGTAATAATCATGCCTAGAGAAACTAGAAGTAAGGCTGCTGCGGGTGGGGCCAAGCTGATTGGGACCCTTGACGATTTTATTGTCCGCACAAACACATTGATTGATCAGGGAATAGTCCTAATGGAGAGGAGGGTGTCCCAGGACCTGGCGTTCGCGAAGAGGTCCTCTTTGGGCCACATCGCGCAGGCACGTACCCCAGGAAGTGCTGCGACCCACACTACTTCCGAGCTGACTGTTGTTGAGGTACACAACAATATGATTACTCAACCAAAGCTTCGGGACTCTTTTCCAACAGACTCTCAACAACTGGCACCTTCTGGAAATATTTTAATCTCCACACAAATAGATACTCAGGCAGAAAAGTCGAATACTGACTTACAAGGGACAAGGGAGGGAGCAATCCCAAAAAAAGGCAGACTAAACAAACTCCCAATCATACTAAGACAACCGTGACACCTGCACATAGAATAGGATCTGCACAAAGTACAGACCGATTAAGTGGAATTCCTGGAGAGGTTCCTAGGGAAGGAGGAGTTGGTCCATTAATTATGCCTATGACCATCATGGACTCTACCCTAGATGATACTTTGGCGGATATATTTAACAACAGTTCGTCACCAAACGGTACGGTTGCTAATTTAGACAGGGAAGATCTTAATAAAGAGAGGGAAGACCCCTTTATAATAACACTAAAAAATCTTATTATAGCCCTGTTGTCCCCTTTGGAAAATAAGCTCCAGTCTATGGATTTACAATTGAAAGCTATACACACGGACATAACAGCCCTCCGTTTGACTACAACTAAAAATCCTATACAGCCAACCCTTCCTCTAAATAATTTACCAATAACAAAAACAACTATAACAGAGGTTACTAATCCAGCTTTAAAAGCACCTGTGCTAAAACCGTGTACCCCAGTGATTAGTAAAAATTTAATCAAACCAACTCCATCTGTAGAGGTAAATAAAAATAAACCAGTCATTCCACCTAGCATTGTCGAAAAACCCATCCAAGATAGACCTGGGAGACGCAGAGTGATTAATCTACCACCAGACGCCTGCCCATACGTAGTCATTCTAACGGGAGTCCCAGAATTAGCTACCCAAGCAAAAGAATCATTTTGGGCACTTAAAAATAAAGTGTTTCATTGGCTGAACTCCAATCATCCCCTCCCACCTAACGTGAATAGTAATTTAAAAATGGTGGAACGTGCCCCTTGGGTGGGGAAAAGTACAAAAAGACTACAAGGAGATTGTGTGGTGATAACCTTTGACAACCCGAGATCAGTGGAATATATTTGTGAAAGGTCCAAGAGCCAAAATGGGGCAACAATTGTGGCAAGGCCGCTCTCCTACTTTTACATGCCTGTGCAGCATATGGACAATAGATGGAGCTGGATGAGGGGCTCTAATTTTGCACAGGGATGATGGGGTAACAAAACACGACATGACTCAGTGCACAATGCTTGGGGGGAAGAGGTAAATGATGGCTGGTCTATAATCAAACGAAGGAGAGGGGGAACAAACTATCTAGACCAATACCGACATAATGATTGGAGAGACTTGCAACAAGCTCCGTTCTCTATTCCCTGTTTCAATAGATTTAGCAATTTGGAGGCTGTAGATTGACAGTTAGATATCCAGGCTGTAGAATCCCCCATGTTTTTACCCACCCTAAGTAACCCTTTGGATAGCCCCGGGCTGATTTTTCCACTTGCTGGGAGCCCAAGGCAGGAAACTGGAAATAACTTAATACCTGCAAATGACGTATTAAATGTGGTCAACATCTTGGGAAATGAGGTTGAAAATTCCAAGGAAATGGACACCAGAAGTGTTGAAAGTACTCTCGGGAAAAAAGATATATGTTCCTTAATGTTCTGGAATGTGGCAGGACTAAAAACAAAAATTACTAATCCGGATTGGGAGGGTGTGATAAAAGACATAGAAATCATGGCCCTCCAGGAAACATGGGCCACTGACCAGATACATTTGAATGGTTATAGAACGTTCTGTACGCCAGCAATTGGGGCCAGACATGGGAGACCAAAGGGTGGTTTGATAACGTACCTTTCGAATAGCTTAGCATATGAGAGGGTACGCTTTTATTCTAAGTGTGAGTTCTACCATAAATTAGCAATAGACACTAAAACTGGATTACGTTTTGTAATTATAAATTTTTATAATAATATTCCAGTTAATATTTCATGTGACATTTTGAAAATGTTAGCGATTGATTTGCAGTATGAGTCTGACAGCAATGGAAAGGAGGTAATGATTTTGTGGGGGGGTGATTTTAACTGTCCATTATGCACAAAAGGTTCTAAAGGGATTTGTGGTATAATGTTGGAGCAGGATGTTAATTTACCACATTTTAAACACACAGAGACCGGGGATCTATTGAATGAATTATTATTTGAACATGATTTGGGATTTGCTAATGAATTAACTGAGCAGCCAATACCCTTTCAAACAACTTTTATTGGGAGGGGAGCATCCACTACGATAGACTTTAGCCTTTGCTCCAATGGTTATGGTCATAAACTAGTTAGTTATAAAATAATGGATGCACCACTCAGTGACCACCTACCGCAAAAAATTGAGATTGAGAACCTCTTCTTGGCCTCATACAATGAGCAAGTACAGGTTGCCCCAGATATTATACTAGGTAGACAGAATGGGTATACCCTCAAGTGGAGTAAGGTGGTACCTGAAAACTTTCTTAAAAAACTGCTAATTAGCTGCCCCGAAAATTTTAAGATCTGCCTAGATGAGGAATCTGATAGTGAAAGTATATTAGTTAATTTCAATATTATTGCTTCCACTATCAAAGAGAATCTACTCCTGGTATTAAAAAATGGTTTAACGAAGGGTACAAGATGGTTTGATAGAACCTGTACTAAGGCTCTAACAGATCTTAAACATGCGTTACATAAGGACCCACGTGATGTTATAGAGATAAGAAACCTAAGGAAGGGTTATAATGAGGCCCTAAAAAACAGAAGAGACACTATTAAAAAAGGTGTATGGGAAGAACTTTGTACAGCCTCACAAACAAGGGATGCATCCGCCTTCTGGAGGGTGGTAAACGCCCCCCTACCATACGAAAATACTAAAGCTCGGTTGGAAATTGCGATTAATGAGGATAATTGGGTCACGCATTTTTCCACCTTGTATACGTCAGTAGATGAGATAGGAAATACTGAGGTAATCATAGAAGGCGAACCAGTTGAGGAGGAAAGTGAACTCAAGGTAACATTACCAGAGATTGTTGAAAGCCTGGGAGCTACCAAGGGCGGAAAAGCGGTGGGCCCAGATGGTATCCCGGCAGATTTGTACAAGTCAAATATAGAATTATGGGGCCCGATACTTGTACAACTTTTTAATGCAGCTCTTGTAAGGGGACTGAACCCTTCCTGGTTCACATCAATTATTGTACCCATCTACAAGAAGGGAAATAGACAAGACTGTGCCTGTTATAGGCCAATTTCCCTTCTGGATTCGTCAATAAAGATCCTTGGTAGAGTGATTTTAGTCAAACTGCAAACCTGGGCGGAGGAGGCGGGGGTAATTAGTGATTTACAATTTGGATTTCAAAAGGGCATAGGAACAATAGAGCAAGGATTAAATTTGTTTCTGATCCAGCAGAAACATATTGTGATAAAAAGGGAGCGCCTATATTGTGCATTTGTTGATCTTACATCAGCTTTCGATTGTGTGTCCCATAGTAAATTATGGGACGTGATGTCACAATTGGGCGTGGAAAAGTCGATAATCCAATTCCTAAGGGACTTATATGCAGGAGCATCAGCTGTTGTACGTTTTGGCAAGAGGGGGGAATGTAGCAGATCTTTTGGAATAGGGCGCGGAGTGCGCCAGGGGTGTGTACTGGCGCCCTTTTTATTCCTTATTTATATAAATGGTCTGGAAAAGTGCCTGCTGCAAGAGTGTGAGGATATGCCTAAGATCGGAAAGAGATTCATCCCCACACTCTTGTATGCAGATGATGCTGTTTTGATGGCACGTACCCCCATGGCCCTACAAAAAATGTTAACATCTTTTAATCAGTTTATGCTTGACCTTAATTTAAAAATAAACTGCAGTAAGACTTTCTCAATGAATTGTGGCACGCGCACTAAAAAGCAAATGAAAACAATGTACATAAATAACGCCCCCTTAGAAAGAACATCTACCTTCCCATATCTTGGAATTTTGTTCCACGAAACTGGGACTTGGTCAAGTGCGGTGAAGGTACGAACGCTCTTGTTCTCTAAGACAATCATGGCACTAAAAAGTTTTACACGTAAATTGGGAATAAAGCCAATCAGGGAAATTTTAACTGTGTACAATGCAACGTGTGTATCTGTGGCACTCTATGGAGCTGGCCTCTGGGGTTATACTAATATAAAGTCACTTCAGATAGTTGAAAATAAATGTTTAAGAAACATTCTATCACTTCCGGAGAGTACAGCGAACTCTATATGTCATGACGAGTTGGGGTTGCCCTATATTACGGACACAATCAGAGTACAACCCATCTTATTATGGCACAGAGTATGGACAGTGAATGAATGTGTATTAAACCGCGCCATAATACAGGATGTTTTAAAAATGGGGAGAGCAAATGTCGTTGAATGGCTAAATTACATCAAAACGTTTCTTAATGAAATAGACCGTTCACATTATTACAATGATCCGACTTCTATGGCACACATCCCCAGAAAAGAACTGAAGACATTATGTATGGAATTCCTCAGAAATAAAAGACAGCTTGATGAAATTAATAAAAATACTGTCACTTCCCATCAACTAATTTTAACAAGTGACAGATTACAGCCATACTTAAGTTTATATATGCGTAATTTTGAAAGATTTCTTTTGACACGTTTTAGAGTCAACATTGTTTTTAGACTATTTACTTTCCCTGTAATGAATTCATGGTCCAAAGAACTTCCTCTATGCCCCTGTGATGAAATATCTATGCAATCCAATATACATGTTCTATTTTTTTGTAAATACTATACACTGCCTCGTAGAAAATTGATTGTTCCCATTTTAAAGGAAATGAATGTGAACAGGTGCCGTCTAGCGTATTTAGAACTGCAAAAAATGGACAATGTTTTTACTGTGGCTTCACTAATTGAGTATTTTAAACAGGTTTTTAAATTTAGGAAGTCGCTTCGCTTGATCGAAATGTAATAGTGTAAATACTATGTATTGTTTTAATATCCTCCTTCATTGATGTAATACTGAGAACTGTAAATGAAATATGATTGCCTGTTGCTTTTATGGTTATATCTTTTTTAGCCGAATAAAGTACTTTTTGACTTTGACTTTGAGTGCAGTGCAGGTGAGTGCAGTGCAGTGCAGGTGAGTGCAATGCAGTGCAGGTGAGTGCAGTGCAGTGCAGTTGAGTGCAGTGCAGTGCAGGTGAGTGCAGTGCAGTGCAGGTGAGTGCAGTGCAGGTGAGTGCAGTGCAGGTGAGTGCAGTGCAGGTGAGTGCAGTGCAGTGCAGGCGAGTGCAGTGCAGGCGAGTGCACTGCAGGCGAGTGCAGTGCGTGCAGTGCAGGTGAGTGCAGTGCAGTGCAGGTGAGTGCAGTGCAGGTGAGTGCAGTGCAGGTGAGTGCAGTGCAGGTGAGTGCAGTGCAGTGCAGGTGAGTGCAGTGCAGGTGAGTGCAGTGCAGTGCAGGTGAGTGCAGTGCAGGTGAGCGCAGTGCAGGTGAGTGCAGTGCAGTGCAGGTGAGTGCAGTGCAGGTGAGTGCAGTGCAGGTGAGTGCAGGTGGGTGCAGTGCAGTGCAGGTGAGTGCAGTGCAGGTGAGTGCAGTGCAGTGCAAGTGAGTGCAGTGCAGGTGAGTGCAGTGCAGGTGAGTGCAGTGCAGGTGAGTGCAGTGCAGTGCAGGTGAGTGCAGTGCAGTGCAGGTGAGTGCAGTGCAGGTGAGTGCAGTGCAGGTGAGTGCAGTTGAGTGCAGTGCAGGTGAGTGCAGTTGAGTGCAGGTGAGTGCAGGTGAGTGCAGTGCAGGTGAGTGCAGTGCAGTGCTGGTGAGTGCAGTTGAGTGCAGTGCAGGTGAGTGCAGTTGAGTGCAGAGTGGTGTGTATTGACAATGTAAATGACAATGCCATTTATTTATGATTTAAAGAAAAAAAAATGTCATGAGCAATGCTAATAGCTCTACTTTTAATGATGCCGAGACCATTGCATTGTAAATGCTTGTTTATACGCCTTACCCTTTACTAACAACATTCACTCTCCTTCTCTTCTCTGTAGAGCTCCTTTTAAGTATAGCAGCCTCTTTGGAGGTGCCACCTGGTACTTTCTCTTGGAAAGAGATTTTGCTATGCTTGGTTGTGCAACAATGCCCCATTAAACATATTGCAACCTTGTAGTATAGTGCTATGATTTTTGCACTAAAGGATAGAGGACCTGCAGAGATAAATCTTCATTTTCAAATAGCAATATAGATGTCCTAATAAGAGGTGCTAGTAGTGTCCCATTGAAAGTATCGAAACCTGGTGCTGCTCCCTTTAAACGTACTGCAGCACAACAGAAATAAAGAAAGGAATGTGCTATAGTGAAAATGTTGCTACTTTTGGAACTTGGTGATGGGGTTTTCTGATCTTAGCTTTCAGTCATTCATTTTACATGTGGGTTTCTCTGAAAGTCACAAAATCTCTTTGTACCTATGCAATCTATACTACTATAATAAAGTAAGAACTTTCAGGATTTGAGGTGGGTAAGCTCAGGAACCACAGCGCCAATCTACACACCCGATACACGGTTGAAATTGTCAGGGTGTGTAGACGGTTATAGGCTATATAAATATAAAAAAGAAACGCTATTTACAAAATTTATATTAAAAAAAGTAGTCCCTCCAAAGTAGCGCCAGCCGCGATGTGCGTGCTCATGTCAGGAGCACGGGGAGGAGCGGCGTCCGAGGAGCAGCGGACATGGCGCGGGGGAGGAGCGGTGACGTGAGGGGAAACATCCTTTACAACGCAACTTTTACCACGCAGTGCCTATACGACGCAACTTTTACAACGCAAACCATTACAACG
The DNA here is from genome assembly GCF_964261635.1 of Lissotriton helveticus. NCBI lineage: Eukaryota > Metazoa > Chordata > Amphibia > Caudata > Salamandridae > Lissotriton > Lissotriton helveticus. The sequence continues at coordinate 1,061,263,036 of NC_136070.1, read as the reverse complement.
CATTGCGCTGGGGGGCGCTCTAGGATACGGAATAGATTTAATTTACTATCTAACACCTTCCCTACTATCCACGGGGACTGTAGTTGGAATAGTAAATTAAACTATTCACTATCCAGCGCCCCAAAGCACTATGCGTTGTAAAGGTATTCGTTGTAAATACCGCGTTGTAAAGGCATGCGATGTAAAAGCATGCGTTGTAATGTCATACATCCGACGTGAGGTGCAGCGGACAGGCCAGCGGCGGTGCGAGCAGCGGAGAGGCGGACATGGCGCGGGGGAGGAGCGGCGGCGGACAGGCGGTGAGGAGCAGAGCGGCGAGGAGCGGTGAACTGAGGAGCGGCGGATGAGGTAAGGCTCCGGGGACAATGTCGGGGCAGGCGGCTGTTGGGCCAGGCGGGGGACGGGGAGTTACAACAGAACAGATCGGCTGAGGAAAGGCAATGTCGGGGCAGGCGGGGGTCGGGGCAGGCGGGGGACGGGGACTAACAAGGTGACGGGTGGAACATTTTGCACGTAGTACTGTCCGACCTCCATTGACTCAGGACAGGCGGGGGTCGGGACAGGCGGGAAAACAGATCGGCTGAGGGAAGGCAATGTCGGGGCAGGCGGGGGTCGGGGCTGGCGGGGGATGGGGTGGGCGGGGGCATGGGCTGCTTGGCAATGTCGGTGGAGGCGGGGGTAGGAGAAGCCTGAATGCTCCCCGACAAGGTAGGGACGGGCTGCTAGTAGTAAATATAATAGTAGAGGCTCCACTGCTAAGGTGGAGGTTCATTGCCCCACTGCTCTTTCAGCAGGAAAAATAAAATGAAAATAAATAGTTATTATCATTTTATTTTTCCCAGGTTAGGGCCTGGGTTGGGGCGGGCGGGGCTGGAGGCACAGGGGGAGGAGTGGTTTGCACACTCTAAGTGGGCATGACTGCTTGGCCGGACGTCTTGGCCGGCCAAACATTCATGCCCACTTTGCATGTTCCCCACCAGGCTGCATTACACAGCCTGGTAGGGATCATGGCCAGTCCCCCAGTCCCCATCTGAGCGCAGTTCCATTGCGCTCGGGCCAATCACAACACTGCATTGCAACGTGTAATTGGCCTAGGACAGCCTGGTGGTTCCTGGTTCCGGGACTCAAGAAACGGAGGAGAGACGCGGCCAATGGAAGAGGTAAGTGGTATTTTGTTTATTCTTTATTTGTCTCCCCTGCCACCCCTCCACTCTCATTCCCTACCAGCCACTACTCAAATATAACGCAATTATGTAATCAGAACTATAAACTCCCATGTGATTATACAATCCTGTATTGTCTCCCAGTCCCTATTAATATACGGTATTCTATTGCTCTCCAGTTAGACTCTTGCTCTATAAATATCATACTATGTCATGTCCTAAGGAAAGTCTAGAAGCTCTGCCAAGACGCAAGTCTTGTTTTATAGACAGAGGGTTTCCAGGATTGTATTAAAAAGTAGCTATGTGGTCCCATTATGAGAAAAGAATTGGTAATATATAATATAATCCCTCACCAACTCTGGCATTAATAACTCTCTCAGCAGAAACATATGTCAGGTCAAATGGGATTAAAACTGGTGATGTGTTTTGCACACACTGTTCTCCGCAGCTGGCACATTGCCCTACGGAACTATCGGCACTGTAATGAATAATAGGTTCTGCAAATTAAAAAAAATCATGTAGTAGGTGGATTACTCAACAAGCTATGTCTCCTAACAGGCCAGTCCATCCTTAAAGCCCCAGTGCTGGAGAAGTGTCAGTCAAATATAAGGTGCATATTACTAGTGATTATATACCTTTCAGTTATACGATATTCGAGAAGGACTAGCCTATCTGAGAATGTCATCCCCATTGGAGGTTACCACTAATAAGCTGTGGATCTTGTGTAGTGTCATACACTTACTTGGCTGTCTTGGAAGAGGTCAGGAAACGTGCAGATTAAGAACACTATAACTGAAGCGCTGACACAGCTGTGCAAGCTTCTTATGCTATACCCCAGTGTATATCATGGGAGGGTAAAAGGAGAACACAAACTTAAGGATAGATGCCATGGTCACTGAGAAGGGCTGGTAACTACCATTAGATATGTTGTAAGCCTGGTAAGAAGCACTGGCACTCTCCAAATTGAAAAGTGGTGGTATTCTTTATTTACCTCTTAGCTGCTAACGCTCCCCCAACCAGTGCTGAGCCCTTTTTTGACGCTTGAGGCACTTCACACTTAAGCCAACATGAAAGCAATTGCACACAAGGTATCCAAGCCAAATTTTCATCCTTTTTTCTCATATGTTGGGGTTTCTAAATTCACTTACAGTTTGTGGATTCCCTGCAGGGAACTGAGAAAAATACCAAAATATAGCAAAATGTGCTTGACTTTTTGGGGGAAAAAATGGGAAAAGGTGCTGAGCTAGAAAGCAAATATTTTTTTTCTCCAGAAATGACACCAACAAACTTTCTTGTGCTAAGATCACCATCTTCCCAGCTTTCTGGAACTGCAGAGTTGTAAATAAAATTATATATACATATATTGTTATTTTGATTAAATATTTTTATTGGTTTTCAAATATATTTGACATTCCTGTAAACAAAATAAACAAAACAACACATAGGCAAGTGTTGATAATCTCTGATAAAATATTATAGAAGGAGCCACTTCACAATCCCAAAAGCCCAAAATGATACCACCAAATGCCCCATATTTTACGGTGACGGCAGCCGTGTGTTAAATACACCAGTTCCTCCATCTTTGAACACCAGTCCATGGCATTCTGCCATGCATGTAGGTCCGGAGCAATCTTTGTTTTCCAGCTGCGCACAATCTCACGTTTCCTCACTAAAGTCCCCAAACCGTCTACATATCTTTCAACTTTCCTGCCCCCAAGCTCCTCCATCAAACCCAAAACTGCAATCTGAGTGGGAAGTCAATGGGCCTCCCCAACACATCTGACATGACCCTCAGGAGTTGAGACCAATGGCATTGTATTATAGGACACAGCCAAAGCACATGGTAGAAATCTGCGGTATCAGCACCACAGGGATAGCATGCGGCATGGAAATGTTCCCACCATCCACAGCCCTTCCGGTGCCAAGGTGGAGAACATTAATTTGGATCATGCGAAGCTGAGAGGAGATGGCCAGCTCCAATGGTGCAATAAGTTCTGTAAATGAATGTCAGTCTGCAACTTGGGGAAGAGACGCATATTAGATCCCTGCCAAGCTGAGAGATTCCAATTGGGTTCCATAGCAATACACTTCCAGGTCGCCACATGGCAGAGAAGAGTGCCCCTCCAAAGGGGGGTCTGTAGCGTATTATCCCACAAACTAGTCCTTTTCAGAGCTTTCTGCTATATCCTAAAGACCACCCCCATGAGATCTGGTAGAGTTTGGAGAATTGGAGACCAATACAAACAATCGGTAATCATCTCCCTTCTTATTAATAAGAGTTCCGCATGATATACTGAGTCCTCTCGCCCCCGTGAAACCAGTAGTTTAAGACCACCAAGTGGGAGGACCAGTAGAAGGGCCGCAGCTAGGCCCCCATCAAAGGTGGATTAAACACATTTATGGAAGGCTATGCGCAGAACCTTATGGTTCCACCAGAAGGGACATATCAGAGCCTAAATTGAGCGAAACCATGCCCAAGGAATACTGTGGGGAAAGATCTGCAAGCCATACAAGAACCGAGGCAAGATCGTATTTCAGAAAGTGTGATTTGCCCGAAAGGCTGAGGGATAGAGATGCCCAATAGCCAAGAACTTTCTTCATACGTGCCACCAAAGGTGTAATGTTCATCGACCATGTCAGGGTGGGAATGAGCAAGATTTATATACCCAGGACTTCGAGCAGTTAACCAAGAGCCCAGATGTTTGACCATGGAGATTAAGAATAAAGTGATATATTTAAGCACATTTTTGGTATTTTTTAAAGTTGTATTCCGTTTTTCTTATTTTGGGGGTGCAAGAAATGCATTTGCACGATTACCTTCATGTTTTTTAACTGATGCTGTTGGTATTTTGACTGTGTACACTTGAACTATGCTAACCAGCCATAGAACGTGTTGAAATGATTAAAGATCCTAATTGGCAAATTTAAGTTACCTATAAGTCTCTAATATATGGTACCCTGTGTACCCAGGAACGGTAAGTTAAATATCACTAGTAGACTGCAGCACCTGTTGTGCCACTATTAAAGTGAAAAGACAAACCATTTTTTAAGGCCTGCCCCTGAAGCCTGAATGTGCTGGTTTAAAACTGCAAATAACACCTGACAAAATAAGGATTTTCCAGGCAAACCATCCTTTAATACCCCAAAGTATGGCCCTGAATGTCCACAGTGCAGGTTGCATGTTGTTTAAAAACTAGGACATGTGTACTTAGGTTTTACATGTTCTTGCAGTGAAATATCACCAAAAACGTTTTGCACTGTAGCAAGGCTCACTCTCCCATAGAAATGCACTGGATTACATTATAATATCTTTTAACGCATAACTTCTGTTTGGGAATATCTAGAATCATGATTCAAGGTTTCAAACTAATAGTAATTAAAAATCCAATCTAATTGTCAAGCCAGATTTTAAATTACTATTTTGAAAATTCCACAGTTGGTATTTGTCTGCCTGAGCCAAATGTGCCTTTTTCTCAGTGATCAATGGCATATGACTGTTAAGGGCTCTCCAGAGGGAAGAGGTGTATTGCTCCCAGACAGTGGACAAAATGCTTGGATTTGGGTGGATGTTTTCCCCCTGACATGATGGCCATCTGGGATGTGCCCATAAACCGAATCAAACTTCAAAAGATGCCTACCCTGTCACAAACATATGTAAATCACATCTAAACCTGCCCCTTCATTGCCCTGGTAGCCAACTTGGCACCAGTCCCAATGGGAGAGGGGCTGCCCCCAGAACTGGTTGAGAGTGACCACAGGTGGTGGTTTGCTCATTATACTAGCCACATCTCTGGGTTTGCCCAGGGAGCTTTGTCAAGTAAAGAAAGGTTGTGCCATATTGGTGTTAGGTTGAGAGGGGCACTGTGGGAGAGTTTACAGTAAAACAGACAGGAAGTTCTCCAAAAGTGGGTAGGGGCAGCCCTGAGAACGTTGACCCCATTGTTAGGGAGTGGCCAGTAGTGGCCAGGAGCTTCTCCCACCCAAAGGCTGGCTCTAGGCATAAACATGGCACCCTCAAGCCCCACTTTAGAACACCTGTGGACCTGTGGAAGACAGAAGATGGACTGTGCCTGATGTTGAACTTATGGAGCTGAACCCCAAGGACTGGACCTGCTCTCCACTTATACCCAGGACAAACGAGTGGACTCCAAGGGATATATGACCAGCCTCCTGTTCAGTACCAGAAACAAAAAGCTGCAAGAATCCCACATCACTGCTGGGCCTAGCTGACCAATTCCATCTGTATTTGCCCTGAACCCTGCTGGTGGCTTGTGGGAGATTGAGTCCTAACCCCCAAGTGGTGCCCACATGTCCTGGACCCTTGGCTGGTGTTAGCATTTACTAATTTTCCCTTCAGAATTGCAAGACCTGTCACTTAAAACATTTTACAAAGAACCAGAGGCTACCACCAGAAGCTGCTGCTGAGCCACAGCTGCCGACATCAAACTGCTTGTCATACTCAACTTGCTGGTTTGCCATGCTGAAAGGTTTCTGCTTTCCAGAACAGTTTCTAAGTCAGAACAAAGAATATGTCACCAGTACAAATGCCCAGCAGCACCCCAATGACAACACGGCCTTCCTGGGCCAGGACTTTGAACTTCAAACACTTAGTTTATCTGCTGTCAATTTAAAGAGCCTTGAACTTCCTACTAGAGCTGAGGCTCCAACCAAGACCCTTTGCTTCAGCCGGCCACCATTTAGAAGCCCTTCTTCCGGTCCAGCCGGCACCACAACCTGCCAACGACCATGTTGATGAGTACGTTTCCCCGGTAAAACTACTAAGTCAGAAGGTAAACTTTCCACCTTGATAAACCTGGTTCATGTATCCAACCTGTGCTCTATCACTGTTGGCTTAAAGTTTGACTTTGACCATGTCTTGCACGACCAAATACCTGCAGTTGGCGCTTTGTACTTTTGGTTGTAGTAACATCAAAAGCTTTCAAAAACCATATCTCCAGTTCCCTACATCAGATTTTTGTTGATTTGGTGTCTATTTGTTCATTAAAATTGAAATTGGGCTATTGGTAATTCAGGGTTTGAGGCCTGCATGAGTAAAAGAGTCACAATTCTCTCCTTACTGGAAACCAAGTACACCATTGTAGCACTTGACCTTCCCAGGGTAGCGAAGAGAAGCAGAGCAGGCCAAGGCCTAATCAGGGGAGGTGCAATGAGCTAGTAATTTACATCCACTTGCACGCAATAACAACACTCAATAAATGATTATCCGGTCAGTGCTATTTGTGTGAAAAACGAAAAGTACATTTATTACACACATTACTAAATACTACCCATTTATTTACAAATATATGCATCAGGAAGATGAAAATACCTTTGGTGATATTCTGCAATCGCATTTGACTACTAATGGGTTATATTATTGACTGCTTCTGAAATAAACAGCGTCCAGTATGCAGCTCTACAGTATTTGAAGCTAACCAGAACCGATCTGTAGCAGGGCCGCACCTGCACAGCGCCGCCAAACCCCAGGGGCCGCCACAACGAGGATCGGATCAGAAGGATCAATGATACATCGTGGCACTGGCGGCCCCCTGGCAGGATTTGGCGGCCTCCGGCCCGACCCCGGCTTCCAATACTAAGTTCCGACAGTCACAGTTCCAAGCCCTGACACAGTGAGTCACCCCCCCCCCTCCCTCCTCCCTTTAACTTCCCTGGCCTCTGGCTCCGAGTCCGCACCGACCTCGTTCCTGATTGGGCAGCAGGGGCGCCAGGGTGTTTCAAATCATCATGACTGTCACCCGGCTGGCTGGCACATTCGCCGGAAGCCAGGATAGAGTGATCTGCGGCAGCGCGCAGACTCAACCTAACCTGCTGCTTGACTTCCCCGCGTGCGTAACTAACTTGTGGGACTGGTGGCGTATGACTCTCTCCGCACAGCCTAGCCATTTGGTGGTCGTCGACTTCAGAGTCGGACAAAAGCTGAGCGGCCCCTGAGCTCAGACTGAGGATAAAGTGAAGAAGTGTGAACGCACCTGCCGGGTAAGGGCAGAATAGATCCATTCTCTCAGATGATTGATAATGATATTTCTGCACACTGTTTGTGGCACTGACTGACTATCGCGACGCATCATGGCAAGCAAGCGAGTCACATTATGAAGATAGGTAGCCGGGCGTGAGTGTAGCTGTTAATGCTTAAGGTCGGAGGGGCGAGACTATCGCGACGCGTCATGGCAAGCAAGTGAGTCATATTATGAAGATAGGTAGCCGGGCGTGAGTGTAGCTGTTTATGCTTGAGGTCGGAGGGGCGAATTTACTGCAGCCGGGAGTTTTGCCGCATCGAGGTAGGCCGCCCGCTGTCTGTCTTCCAGTGGCAGCGGCGCGCCGGCCACTGATTTCCTTTAGGCCCCTCTCCGCCTGTGCCTGCAGGGCCTATAATAAAGGTGGAGTCGGGGGCTGTACTATTTTGCATTAAATTAAGCGGCAGTATATGGCTGGCTCCCAGCCAGCGGAAGGCCTAATCATTGCTGAGTATTACATTTCGGAATCACTGACACTTTCTCCGAGGGGGGCCCGCCGCATATTCAATTTGCCGGTGCCGCATCCATCGACTTGTAGGCCGCTGTCTGTCTTCCAGTCAGTGGCAGCGGGCGCGGCCTCCCATGTAAACTGGAGGTGATTGATTTCTTTAGGCCCCCTGCTCCGCCTGTGCCAATAAAGGTGGAGAGAAAGGGTAATTCTGCACCATTAAGCGGCAGACAGTTGAAATATGGCTCCAAGTCCCAGCGACTCCTGGGGGCCCCTAGAGCTCGGGGGGCAGGGGAACGACCGGGCCAACCCGAGCGCTTTCAGTTTCACACAGCCAGGCGCGGGCCCCCGGTGGAGCGCGGAGAGCACCTATGGTTACTCCAGGGGAAGGAACTCGCTGCTATCTCTCTCTCTAGCAGTCCTGCTGTCTGTTACTGGGACTCACCCAGCTCTGCCAGAGCACCTCACTCCTCAGCTGGGGCGTCCCGACCGTAGACACATGTGAGATACATAGAGAGGGAGGGAGGTTAAAGGTACCTGGAGAAGTAGAACTAGAGTCAGGTTAAGAGAGAGGGTGAAGTGAAGTAAGGAAATAAGGAAATCCCATAGAGTATTTTTTAAATTTAATTGCCACCAACTGCCGGAGAGTGCTAGGGTTAAGGATAGATTGGGCACGCCAGGCATGCACACCAAGGGGTAGATTTTCTTTATCGCAATGCAGCACAGCAACAAAAGTTACTGACCTGCACATGGGTGAGATTAAAGCAGCACAGAGCCGTATATATTAGATATGGCCTGCTGCTGCTCACTACTCGCTCGTCACATTACTTGTCCTGAACTGCGTCCCCAGGGCAGCAGTGGGCGTGGCAAACACAGGGAGGTCAAAATTACTATTCTAACTCCACGTTTTTCATTTGCCTGCATATCCTACAGTCAGTTTTTGCATACATTGTTATGTATCATTTTAGGACCCTAGTGTAATTTTCCCGATTAATGCCCTTTGCCCTTATATAGGTATAGATCTCCATATCCTTATATAGGCATAGAAATCATAACCAATGACCGATTATTTCTCTGTGGGAGGTTGTGGGGGTCCGGTGCCCCTGTCATGGCCCTGGCACTGCAGCTGTCTGTGCGCCCAGTCCCTCATGTCGTGTGTCACAATGCCCTCTTCCTCCTAAATTGTATCGTTCTGAGACGAATTCGGAAGGGTAGGAGCAGCCGCAGGTACTGGTCAATCATCTAACGACTTTTCTGGATGTATTATTAAAACACCTTCCTGAGCTCCGCCCCGTCCGGACCCCCTCTTCCGGGGCCCCCACCTACGCACCCTGCACAGGGCCACCATGAGCCTAGAGCCGGCCCTGTCTGTAGACAGTGTTTGAGCAGAATATTCTGACTTATTTTACTTGCTTTTTCCTTAATCCCCTTATAAGTGGCACATCGTGGGTTATGCAAAGAGTGCCACTTAAGATTGGTGCTAACATGTTTTTGGTCCTGATGATGATCCTGTTTCAAAATAAAGTTTTTTGGGTTTGAAACGCTAACAAATATGCTAGAGGTGCTGACTTTAATCAGGATCGTTCACACCATACTCTGATTCTAAGTTGTGTCATTGAATTTTACATTCACGTCAGCCACTAGCTTTATATATATGCTTTGTATATAGCACGTCACGCACAATTCCCTCACTCACCATCACCACGTCATTTCTTGGAGCACCCTTTGATACAATGTGTCTATATATATCTTTTTGTTATAATCTCAGTATAATCTTATTGTTGTCCATAATACAGTGAATGTATTTCCCTACAATAAGCAATCAGTTGCTAGCCTTTTTAAAATTGGCAAGGAAGTAGAGCCAGCACTTCCCCTGAGGGGACTATTGTTTTGTTGTATTAGGAAACAAAGGCAAAGAAGCTGTGAGGAGGCGAACTCACAGTGCGCCATGAAGAGGTGGCACACTGTCAGTGTGTCCCTATAGGTCAGCCCTAAGAAATGGGGAAATGGGGTCCCATGGAACCCTCCAGACTCCCCACTGCAGGCGGGTGCAGTCACTCTCTTCTCCCACCTGCAAGGGAATCTCTCTCCCCTCTTGAAAGTGCAGGTGGGTTGCCGCCTGCACAGTGAAACACAGAGTGGTTTGAAAACAACCTTTTCCTATTTCAAGTGAATGCGCTTCCCCTGGGGCAGGTGGGGTGCTGGGCTGCCCTGATGGGAAGTGCATTCATCATAATAATCACTTTCCGTTAGGACTCCAAGCACCTTTTGAAAGGTCCCCCATGGTGCGAACATGGTGCATCTTGTCAGTAATATGACCCCAGATAATCTATCGATAAGAACACAAAAACCCATTAGGAAAGCAAGAGTGCTTTAAGGGCTTGAAAAATAAAATTATTTTGTTTCAATGTTTTGTTTCTGATTTTAGATTCAGAGGCAACTCAAAAGCAGAAATATTGTACCTCTGTGTTTACTAATAGGCCAGGATCAAATTCAGCTCTGAATTGTACTTTGTGTATTGTATGAAAGGAAATGCAATTAATTGGATTGGCATGCACTTGGCTATGATAAAATGCTCTGCTTGGTCTTTCAGCACAACTATAAAATCTAATAATTGCTGCAAAGTGGCACATGTAAAATAAGTAGCATTAAAATACGTTGCCTATATTTGTACAGGGGCAAAAGGTATGATGTGTCACTTAGAAATAATAGCTTTAGCAGGGGCATTTTTGCACTTCAAGCCATTAAAGGAGCAGGATTACTTTTTTGCCACATATGGTGCTATTCAAAACTGTTAGTAACTCATTCACTTTCAGATATTTTAAGATATGTTTATCACGTACTATACTCACTCGTAATAAGGGAGCATAATGCCATCTACTTATGGGGTTTGCTGATCAAACACACTGGAGCAGAACCACGCAATAAATGTGCTATAAACAATAAAAGCTATATTAAATGAAATATACCAAATCACTGAACCCAGAGGTAATCACTGAATTGCTAGTTTTTACACCTCCAATGGATTACAGCAATTAGTTCTAATCAAATAAAATTATGTGACACAGTGAGTAATGTCCATTTAGATTGAGCAATTCATTTTCTGTTTTTCCCCAAAAATTCTGTCAGTGTGTCAGCGCTCTGTCAGTGTGTTGAGCAGATATGTGTGTTTAAAAGACAAATAAATTCCCACATAGACACTCATATTCAGTGCATGTATTTATAACTATTACTGCTAGCAGTACAAGATAAATCTATATTGTATAAATATAACTGTGCATTGGTACTTCATCATTAATAAATAATGTATGCATATAGCAACGTACGTTCAACAAGCATTGCATTAGAATTGCGTCTGCTATTGTGCAGAATAAATACATAAACAATAAGGTAGTTAAGATGACTAACACGCTGATTAAACCTGTGACCTAAAAACAGTTGCTTTTAAGGCACAACAAACTACCGGTGTACATAAATATGCTGTTTTGCAAGCTTTTGGTTAAGGCCCTTGTTGGACCTAGCCCTTTTTGCAGGGTTGTCCCCATACATTTTGCCTTCTCTGCCTCTTTTTCTGAACTTCTTTTTGCTGACTTTAGGACTGGGCACTTTACTGCTACCTATCAGTGCTAAAGTGTATGTGCTCTTTCCTCTAAAAATGGTTGCTCTAGCTTCTCGGGGCATGAGAAATGGATGTAATGCTCCTGTATTCCATGTGAGATAGGAGGTCAAAGAAACGGTGCAACAAACGGAGATGTGAGACAGTTGGGGTGCTGGCCAGTTGCTCCCTCTTTGAGTTGACCCAATCCTAAATAAATACTCATGTTTTAAACTAGCTCGTATGGCCACCATCTCTTCACTGGCCACCAGGATGGCTAGCGAAGAGGAGAGCAGCCTTTCCTAGGAGCCAGTAGCTGCACGGAAACAGCAAGAAGCGGTGCAGTCCAAATAGCTCATGAATCTTGCAAGTATGGAGGTGCTGACAGCAGCTGATGTGGCCGAGGATTTCAGAGCTCCTGAAAGTGTGTGAGGCGCTGTGGTGGTAAAACGGGGCTGCCGAAGGAGGAGGTGTGCTTGAGGAGGTGCATAACCTTTCAGAAATGTTGAATGCGCGAGCACATACATCGTATTCACTGCATCTCGCAAACTGGCTATGTTGAAACATTGTTTAGGGGCAGAAGGGCATCGTGTCCTCAAACATCTACCACCAGTGATGGAAGAGTATGAAGAAAATTCCGATAGTGATGATTATGAAATGGCATTGAAATGAATGGATCCAAATTATGGAAAAAATAATGAGATGGTGGAAGGATTTAGGTTTATTCAAAGAGCTCATATGTCCTGGGAATCTAAAGACAATTTTATGACAGCATTGCAAAATTGGCAACAAACGCATGCAAGAAAAGCTGCTGAACATAAACAACTTGACACTGGTAATGCCATGGATGTGGTAAAGAGGGTGGAAGGGCTCAAGGAAATGGCATCGAGTTGTGCGAGGAACGTGGAAGTGGTGTAATATAACTCATCCAGTAAAGTAAAGAACAAAATTGAACCAGCTTCCTTGCATGGAAGTTGGTTGGATCAAAGCGTTACTCATGCTATAGGTGCGGGTTGAAAGGGCATATAGCTACTGATCCTATTTGCCTGCTTTTGGCCAAGTGTGCAGGAAGTGTAAAACCAAAGCACATTTTGCTAGAATTTGCAAAGGGAAGGAAGGTTATCCTTCTAAATCAAAAGAGTCTGTTCACGTGGTGGGTGAGGAAGGTTTGGAAATTCAAGAGGAAAAATGTATTTTTACAAATCAGTGAAGTTAAAGTTGCTACTGATACCATGTATCCTTATTGTAAAATTAAGGTGGATTGGGTGGAATGCGCAATGGCTGTTTCAGGTCCTTGTTACACTTTGATTGTCGAGGAATATCTGCATACATTTCCCGATACTAAAATGTTTAAGCCAGATATCAAGCTTGTGGCATAAGGGAACACACCCATAGAATTGTTGGATTACTTTGAAGGAATGTTGGTATTCCAGGGCAAGGAGACAAATTCTAATGTGTATATCACAAAGGATGGGTCATGTTTGCTGGGATGGCCACAGCAAAGAGACTTGTTAATGAGGTTAGATCCCAATCATCTTGATCAGGTGTTGGGGGTGTTGTCAGATGTGAATGTGGTATGTGACAACAAGTGGTGGGAGAAATTTCCAGAGGTATTCAGAAGTGAGTTAGGTTTGCACAAAGGTGTTGCTCATAAAATCGTTATGAAGGAGGGCGTTTGTCCTTCTGTGTACAAAGCTTGCACTGTACCGTTAGTGAAGAGGGTCCCTTTGAGGAAGGCATTGAATAAACTGTGTGAAGCAGACCTTATCAAGGAAATTGAGGCATTGGAATGGTTAGCCTCAGTGGTTTTAGCTAAAAAAACAAATGGGAAGTTGAGGATGTGCGTGGACCTGCACAACCTTAATATGGCTATTTGGGTGGACAGACATCCTCTCCCTAGTATCGGTGAGATGCTGATGATGATCAAGGGGGAAAAAATATTTTCTACCTTGGATTTGTTGCCCGCCTATCAAGAGATTGCATTGCATCCTGACTCAAGGCATCTCACATCATTTGTCACTCCAGAAGGAGCATTCAGGTTCAAGCGCATGCCCTTTGGACTGGATTCAGCCTCGGTAATGTTCCAGAGGGCGACACACCAGTTAATCAAAGGGCAGAGTAATGTAACCTATTTTCAAGACAACATAATTTCTGCAGGGAGTTACGAAAAACATAATGAAGCAAAGAGGGTTGACCAGAAAGTTGGAAAAGTGTAAGATTGGCATCAAGGGTGTGCGTTATCTTAGGCACTGATTTGATGAAAAGGGTGTGTTACCAAAGTTTAAGTTGGTGAAGGCCATTGAAGAGACTCCATCACCACGGGACAAAGATCAGTTAGGGTCATTTTTGGGGCTAGAAGAATATTACTCATGGTTCATCCCTAGATTCATGGACAAAACTGAGTGTATGCATAAGTTGATGTTGAAGAGTGCTAGATTTGATTGGTGTGTCAAATGTGATCAGGAATTTAAGCAGCTGCTGAGTGAACTGGCATCCGCTCCTGCACTCAAGCCTTATGATACATGTGATACAAGCATTGTCTGTACTAATGGTAATGCCATAAGTTTGGGTGCTGTACTTTTACACCAGACGCAAGGGAAGGAAGTTACTATTGCTTATGCTTTGAGACCACTGAGAGATGCTGAGCGTACGTATCCTACAATAGAAATGCAAGCCTTAGTGTGTTGGCGTGGGTGAATCATTTCAAGAAACGTGTGTGGAAATGGAATTCCTGATTTTCACCAATCATCGCCCCTTTGTTGATGTATTTACCAATAGAGGGACGAGTCAAGCGTAAGCCAGAATTTTGCTTTGGGTTATAAGAATGTTGTAATATTCATATATCATGGTAAATATGCTTGGCAAAAAGACTGTAGTGGCCGACTGTTTGTATAGGCGCCTAAGCAACAAGGTGGTTGGTGCTGGTGAGGAATTAGTTGCCAATGTGTATGTCATTACGGAGGGTCCCATTGGGCATGCACGCTATTAAGGATGATATGACTTTACAGGAGGTAGTGGGGCACATGTCTGTTGAGTGGCTGGCCACAGGAAAGATTGCTGAGAAGGTGGAGTCCTTCCTGAATGTTAGTACGGTGGTGTCAATGCAAGGTGTATTTTGTTAAGAGGGGAGTTATTGGTGGTTCCAGAAGCATAAAGAGCTGGCATCTTGTTGCTGGCTTATGAAGGCCATAGGGGCATAAGTGAAACCAACCGGAGGGTGAGAGCTGGGAGGGTGACCGGGGTTGGACAAAGATGTGGAGAGGATGGTGAGAGAGTGTTGATCATGTGCATGGAGCGATAAATCGCAGAGGATGTGAGATATCCTCCAGTTGAAGTGGAAAAACTAACATTCCTTTGAAGAAAATTGGTTTAGACATCTCTGGGGCATATAATGTCCTCATTTCTAGTCCCAAGTATGGTATGGTGATTGTTGATTAGTTTTCAAGGTGGTCTGAAGTTAAAATTTGTGGATCCGGTAATGACACAGGATGTCATCAAGTTTTTGGAGAAGTTTTGGGAAAGAGAAGGTGTTCCGGAAATCATAGTAATGGACAATGGTGTTCATTTGCATTTCGAGCCATGAGTGATTTTTTGAAGATGTATAGAGTGGAACATATTAGATCTTCAGTTTATCACCCAGAGAGCAAAGGCTTTATGGAAGGTGGAATACAACATTAACGGAGGAAATACAGTCGGTGTTATGTAAAGGTGGACAGTGGAGAGTTGCTGTGAGAAAACTTGTACGGGCTTATTGCACCACTCCTAATAGTGTCACTGGCAAAATACCATTTGATTTCATGATGGAAAGAAAATCCAGAGCAATGCTAGTGAAGGAGAAAGTAGTGACAGGAAGTATGAAGGATCTGAGGGTGTTATGAAGCAACTATTTGTAGAAGGTGATTGGGTACTGTAGGAAAGGATTGGAAGGAATGTAGGGTTTGTGAAAGTTTTCCAAAATTCTCAGGGCAAGAAGGTAAATCGCTACACATGCTGTTGAGCAATGGAGATGTGTGGAACAACAAAAAAGTGGGGAAGATGCCTGACTGTTGGAAGGAGGAATGACCAAGAATGACCTGGGAACCAAGGGTAATTGTGAGTAGGTAAATGCAAGGCAGTAAAGAATCTGCTGCGCTCCTGGGTGGTTCAATGACTTCATCAGGGATTGTTGGAGTTGGAAAGGAGTTGCTTTGTTATTCAGTTTTTTAAATGTATTATTGCATTTATTTTATTTTGTGTATAATGTACATATGTCATCCCATTTATTTAGCGTTAGGAAGTGCCTTCTCTTAATGTGTTAGCATATGATTTCACAATTTTGTCTTCCTTTGGGGAAGGGAGATGTGTTGTATATTCTCGGGGCATGTGGAATTTATGGAATGCTCCTGTATTCTATGTGAGATGGGTGGTCAAGGAAACAGTAGAACAAATGGAAATGTGAGAAGTTTGGCTTGCTGGCCGGTTGTTCCCTCTTTGTGTTGATATCACCTTAAATAAATACTATTTTTTGCCTACCTCGTATAGCCATCTCTTCAATGGTATGAACGGTTGACACCTGTATGGAATATTTGATGTATGTGTAAGTCGCTTGTAAAGTGGTGTCCCATATACCCAGGTTCTGTAAATTAAATGCTAATAGTGAGTCTGCAGCACTGCTTGTGCAACCTACAGACGTAGCCTTTCAAACCTGTGCGCAGTTTACTGCCACTTTGACTTGCCATTTAGAACTACTTGCCAAACCTTAAACTCCCCTTTTATTACACATAGGTCACCTCTGTGGTAGACCCTAGGTAGCCCTATGAGCAGGGTGCTGTGTAATTAAAAGGTAGGACATGTAGCCTATGTGTGGCATGTCCTGGTAGAGACAAACAGCCTATTGTGTTTCTCAATGCTGTCAGACTTACACCTTCCACATGCTAGCATTGGGAGTGCCTTCATATACTTTTAAGTGGTAATTCGTAATCTGAAAGGAGTAGCATTGTAATATTTTGTATGTTTAGAATTGTAATGATAAATCCTGCTTACTAGTGTAGTTGAATTTTGCATGACTATTTTGGAAATGCCACTTTTCGAAAGTGGCCATTTCTCTGGGCGTATGACTCTTTGACCTTTGTAGCCTGACTTTAATCCACGTCTGACCTGAGTGGCAGCTACGCTTTGTACATACTTTCCAGACAGGAACCACACGGCAAGGGTTGGGTGTGAAAGGGTTGCATCTGCATTCATCTGCATTCTGATGGTCTTCCTGAGCTGGGAGGGGGGAGAGGTTGTTCACACTTTACAGTTGTATAGGTTGTGTCCTGCCCTCACACTAAGAGCTGATTAATTACTACAAATGTCTGGAGCCAGGGCAGTGCTGAAAGGGATTGTTGCACACTTCTAAATGCACCTTTGAAGTTCCCACTTGAACAAAGACAATTTTGAGTACAAGTACAGAGGTTCTGACCTCAAGTTTTTAGACACTGCTTGGACTTGTAACTAGATGCTGCTGGCTGTACAAACTGCACATTGCCACGGGACTGATGTGCTACCAAGTGGAACCGCCACTTGGACCACTTTGCTTTGTTGTGCGGACCTGTTGCCTGTTGAGCTACTTGAGGGACTGCCGCTCTGCTTCAAGGAACTTTGTGTGGTGGCCTGCTGCCTGCCTCTGCTCTGTGCCCCAATGACTGTCTGGCTTGCCACTAAGCCCCTCTGTAGTGGGACTCTGCCTCTTGGGAGTCCAGCAGCAGCCACTTGCATGAGGAGCTATTTTCCATGGCTTCCCGTTTGTCAAAACTAGCGTATGATGAGTGCTTCATTATTCATTCTGCTTTGACCAAAAACTAGTGATGAGCGCTTCATTGTTCGCTTCTGCTCCTGCTACCACCATTGGCCCAGATAGAGTGGGTCCCCAGAGAAGCTAGGACCACTCGTACTATAGCAGGAGTACTGAGGGTGAGTAAGGCCCCGGGTGAGTTTTGTAGCCGACCCCGCTTCCTTCACAGGTGGTTATGTCCTTTTTTTTGTTATCGCAACAAACTGGGATGTCAGCCCTGTGAGGTGCCTGTGGAGCCGTCCTGCGCTCCTTTGCAGGCAGCCCTGCCCTGCACTGTTCCGTGTCTGCGATAACAGTCAGAGAGGCCCCAGAGGGCTTCAGACACTCAGTACTTCGGGGAAATGGGGTCACTCCTACATTGTGGGTAAGACCTCAACAGATGCCACTGAATGCTAGAAACCTGTTCTATTTAGGACAATAGTGATTACCGTATCCCCGCTATAGGTGCGCATGTACCCCAAAGCCCTATGGTTTCTTGATGTACCGGATATTCTACTTTAGAGTGCATACCTTGAAAAAGAATAAGTGTTTTTTACGTTTGAAGTGATGTTTATGTACCTCAGAAAGTATTTTGGTGTGACGTACTTGAATGGCTATTAGCATCTTTCTGAAATAATGCAGGGGTTTCATGATGTTTCCAACATATGACCCTTTCTTTCAGTGCACGCACTGTGATGTTTGACAATTGCTTATTTGGCAAAGTATTTACTGATTCATGTTATTTTGGTCTATGTTATGCACACTATACTATATATTTTTTTATATAATCCTGCGTAGTCTGTTTTGTGGTGCGTTCATTGTGTTTCTGTGTGAGTGTGTTGGATAAACACTTTACACATTATCTTTGATGATAAGCCAGACTGCTCTGTGCCAAGCTGTCAGAGGGCGAGCACAGGTTATCTTTGGTGTGTATCTGACTTTCCCTGACTAGAATGGTGGGTCCTACCTGGCTTAGGTGCTTACCCTAGCCAACCAGAAACCCCGTTTCTAACAACCAGGAATTCAGTGTATGCTGTTATTCGTCTGTCAAGAACATAAAAGTAATTGGGTGCTGATGAGTTCTTAAGCTGTGATATTTAGATTGAACAATACACTCCCTGTATATAAATCTAGGGGATTTTCTATTGTCGACATGAAACACTTTATTTAGAAGTAAGTGTAGTGTCTTAAAAAACTGTATTGTAATTCATTTCAGATAATGAAAAGATTGCCTATGCAAACAGTTTTATACACATCCTAATTATACTTTTCACTCTGTTTCTAGCAATGCTAAGAGTCATCTGAGTACTTGATCACAGTGCACATCCAAACTTCATCACATAGACGAAACTCCTGTCCCTTTCCGGAGAAGGGGCAACTCAATAATCAAATTATGATCTGAAAGTATATTAAGTACCTCATTGTAATTAAATCCAAGGCCAACAGCAGTGGCCCAAACTCCACACAACTCGATTGTTGGACCCAGTCTCATAACCATCTGCCAAAACTTCCCCACACTCATCCAGTTGCATGTGTCCTCCGCCGCCCCCTCTACCTCACGCCAAATAACTCCAATGGCTATTAGAGAAAACCCCAGGACAAGTGGGGCCTGTGTTTACTCACAAACTACCAGAGAGGGTAGGACTGGGCCTGGAGAGGAATACGCCTGAGTGGTTCAATGCCTTTCACAATTGTAATTACTTGGGAAATGGTACCCAGCACAGTGCCGCTACTTCACGCTCCAACAGCAAAGCAAATATTAAAGTCAAAGTGCAGCAAAAGGAGTGGTAAACAAATCTATAGAACTCCTAGCAGACTGAGACTCAAAGCAGATACATGAAACTTGTTGAATATAAATCAGGGTAACTTACTGGCCTTATTTAATTCAAGGCTGGTTGCAATGGTAAATGCTCTGTCATGGCAGTCAGATAAACTGGAGCTTCAAGTAGATTTGATTAACACTTTAACAACATCAATAACGAAGCTGGACAGCAAATAAGATGCTCTGGATCTAGGTCAGCAACCTGCCAGTATAACTAGGAAGGGCAAAACCCCTTGTTCTTGCCACCCAATTGTAGAAATATTGGGCTCCTTGCCGGAGGTTTTATCTCCCATGATATTGTATTGGAAACAAGCCATCCAGTGGCTGGCCGAATCAAGCCCCCAAACACCACATTCAGTGTTGATTACCCTTGCAACAATGCCTGATACAGTCACACATAATTTACTATCAGCACAAGGCATATCACCTACTAGGGTGCAATGCAACATGCTCAGCAATGACGGTACACTGCCCTTTACACCTGGTACAGACACCTTCCCAGTTAGTGAAAAAATATATAGGGTAAATTCAGCTGATTCCAACAACCATACAATCAATGGTAGCCAATCGGAATGATGAACCTAAGGCACAGCAATACAGTCGGTCAACCAATGGACCAGACCACTTTCCAAAAGATCAAGGAAAAGACTGAAGGAAGCTTAAAACAAAGCCACAAAACATTGCCAACAAGTCTCACAAAATTCTGAGCTTCAAACTTGGGCAAATTCAACATGCAGCAATTTAGTTAGCCTGTACCTCATCCTCAAGGGAACTACAGCCATAAAAAAGATAGCAGTTGTGCAGGAATTAAATCAACACTTAGCACTCAGCGCATTGCCTCATCCAGCACCAGAGCTCCTAAAAAAACCTGCCTAACCATCAAGAGGCACTAGAAGCCCCTACTTTGTCACAAACCCAGCCAAGGGTCACTCAACTGACAAATCTTCACCTTGGTCAGGGCAAAGCTAACTTGGCCAACCTGCATACCAGTTTATTTAAACCCAATTGGCACACACTATTTAATACAGTCGTCTATGTAGAGACTCATTAGAATATATAGTCATTCCAAGGTGTTCCCTATGGGCCCCAGATCAGCTCCCCCTCTGGTGCCCCCCATAGTGAGGTAGGCGTTCAAGGGTGCTAATCTGGAACCAATTGCAGTCCCCTGCAGTTCTTGATACCACTCATCCTCGAATAAAAACACATTGTTTTCCAAAATTAGCTCTGTCATCTTCAATAACATCTCTGTGTGTTCCCAAAGACTCGCATGTCCAATACTTGTGTAAAGGGATATAACATCTAAGATAACCAAAATCATTCCTGGTTCCCAATGTATATCTCCTAAGAGGTTATGTATGCGTTTCGTGTCCTGCAAGTAAGAAGGCAGGTTGTCTACAAGGGGCTGTAAGAACACATCTACATATTATGATAGTTTTTCTGTAGGTGCTCCAGTGCCTCAGATTATTGGTCTTCCAGGAGGGAAAGGTAAATTCTTGTTACCTTAGGGAGAGTATACATGCAGGGGTACCTAGGTCAATCGGTTCGCAAGAACATGTATTCGTCCTCAATGAATAAACAGCTGTCATGCCATTTCTTCAAGTTTTGATTAATCTTAGTCGTTAAACCAAAAAAAGGGTTACTTCTTATAATAGCACAGTTGCACTATTAGAATGAATCTACTTAGAAAATAAGGTAAAAAGGCTCAATGTCCCTATCTGCTCTTCACCTGCATGTGGGTTCTGATATAAGATCACCCTGACCCAGTGATTTCCAGGTAATGTAGCTCCTTATAGCGTAATCTTTATTAAACTAAAGGGTGTTGCTACTTGCACATTGCACTTAGGTTATTTTGACTCATAAAATGTATCCTTTGATGTTACTATTTGGCAAAAGACGTATGGTGTTTTATTTCTTTGCATGCCTGTTCACAATATATGCATGCAATTGTCCACAATGTACGCATGCGACAAATGTACATCCATGGTCATTGGTGGTGGCAATAACTGTTGCCTACAATTGATATCTTCTATGTTCATCTTAGAAAGCCTACAATGTTATTTTCTTTGGTATTTGTAGCCCTGATAAAGTTGAAATTCTTGACGAAACACATGTTGGCTACTGTAAAGAATCAACCTTGTGAAGAAGCAAAATAAATGACTTGTGGAATCCAAACATCTGAAGGAACACAGCAATTGAAGAGTCTAATACAGTGATTTTAAACTACACACCTTTATTAAATAGTGTTTGCCAATTGGGTTTATATAATAATTGTTTTGATTTGATTTAGTTTAAATCATAAAAGAGCGGCTCAACGGGTAATGCACATATAATTCACAAGCAAATATACTGATTTGTTGGTTGGTTTGACTCTCATTAACATTTATAATAAAAATAAGTTAAAACAATATACCATTGATTCCTGCGGTATTGTTGTTAGCCAGCCCTGCTATGAAGACATGCTTCTTATGAGGTTGTACTTAAGCTATGAATGGCCAGGCTAGGTACGTGATCTTTCTGAGTAGCCCTGGGGCCATAAGCAAATTTAGTTGGCAGTGTTCATTTCAATTGGGTTTATATACATTTGTACAGGACCGTGTGTAGGGTTTCTAGTTGTGAATGAGGGGTGAACATTGCTCCCTTCTGTGCACCACTTTAATTGCTTGAATTTTAATATACTGTGTCAGCTGTCAGGAGAGCGCTGGGAGTAACCCCATTTTTCACCCCCTTCATTGATGCACCCTACATACTAGGCCCAACCGGCCCTTGGAAGAAATGCCAAGGGACAACCCTGTTACGTTAGCGGTCACACTAGTATTAATGGCATCCATGCAGAGCTCAGAGGTGATTAAACACCAGCGAAATTGATCTTCACCCTGCATTACCCCTCGGAGGGCCAACTCGACATTCTAAATACATCTAAATTGCTGAGGTTGTTTAAAAGCATTCAGAATCTAGCAAATATAACCACAGAAGAGATCCTGGGAGTCGAACAAACATTAGCAAACTGCTTGAACAGGACACAATCAACAGAATTAACACTGAAACCCCCACACTACTAGCAGATATGCTGAGCAGTTAGCCAGCTTTAGAAGAGTGGTAGACAGTGATCATGAAACATTGGTCTCCAAACACCCTTAACTATTGAAGGAATTAGGAGAGCATCTAAGACCTCAGGCCCACCCACTTAGCATCCTTAGAGGGGTAGGAAACTCTTACCTTAACTTGTTGTTCAATAAACTGCTAATATCACTCTCCAATTACAAGCAAACAGGTCCAACAAGGAGAATAGTTCCAGAGCACACACACAAAATAAAACTGTTTGAAATGATAGGGGCTAGCTAATAACTACAATTTGAGTAACAAAAGAAATCATTCTTAGCCTTAACCGTCATCTACCTTGGGCACAACCACAAAGGAAACTAAACATAAACATTGTACCATGGAACATAGCAGGACTATCAAAGCTATTCAAGTCCTCAGTTGCAACATAATTTTTCTGACTGCCAATCGTCTCTGCTTCCAGGAAGCATGGGCAACCAGTGTGAGAAGTTGGCCTGGTATATGATGTTCACTATTCTAGTGAGCACCTTCCACCTGTCCAAACAACCCTTATGGTGATGGTTGTAAAGTCAACCTTATAGACCAGCTATCCTAGTGGTAGCATGGACAAAGCAGTCTTAGGCTAAACTCAAGAGGGCATGTGAAGCCAGCTGTTTTACCATATGCAATCCCTTTAATACCAAATGAAAGGACACCACACAGGTTATATATATAAAATATATATGTATTTATTACTAAATTAATCCTCTGAACTCTTTATGAGGTCAGAGGCACAAGCACATAACAAAATACTTAATCAACATACAATAAGTTGCACAAAATACAGTAATGCCCTAGGGGCACTTCAAACCATATACTAAAATAGTGGTATAAGAACCACGTCACAAACAAAGGATAGGCCTAGGGCCTGAAGAATCGCTAGGGCTATGCTGTACTACCAAAGGATAGGGAGCAGGAGGCCCACAGGATGCACGTGCAGTGTCTTTGCACACATGCGAGTTACCATAGAGTTAGAATGGGAACAAAAGAATTGGAAACTAGTTCTTTTAGGTCACTTCCGGATGGACAAGGAGGAAGCTACTTGAAAGTTAGACACTAGGATAGTAAATACCCACAGGAGCACCAAAGTACTCGCGTTACCTCACCCACAGGAAGCGGGTGCATAGGTGTTAAAATGTGTCGGGTTTCGTCGCTGAATCCTATGGAGCCTTGAAGAAAGATGCTGCAGGCGACCAAGAGGGAAGTGTGCGGTTGGATCCAAGAGCAGATCGAGGATGAAGAGTACCTGAAAGCAGAGGGGACAGAGTCTGGGTCACTAGCCAGTGACCAGGAAGGAACCAGGAAGGAACAAGGCGATGTCGCAAAGCAATCAGATGATGTTGTGAAGCTTGTCTCTGCAGCCACGTGGACCAGGAGGTGTCGACAACAACCAGGAGCTGGATATAAACTGTCCCACAAAGGCTCTCGCTGTCGGCGGTGTCGGCTTTGGGATTGGAGTCAACAAGCCTTGGCAAAAGCAACCCACACAGGAATCAAAGATGACTTACGGATCAGACCAGCAAGGTCTGATGGGCTTCTCCTTTTCAGGGAAGCAGGGGCCAGTCTGGAGCAACCAGACCAGCAGTGTAAATTCAAAGGTTCATCATCACAGAGGACACTAGCCAACGGGCAAGTGACCGTATAGACGCGTCAAGCAGGAAAATGCAGAAGGGCCCCACGCAGAGCTTGTGAAGTGTGGAGGGCTGATCTTCGGTGCAGTTGGTGCTCGGGGCTGGGGCTTATCAATCCCCAATGCACAATTTCGAGGGTGCCTCAGAAGTTGCACGGAAAGCAATTCGCCGGCTTTCCAAGATGGCCAGTCCCACGTCTCTCGTCGCCTCCACGGGTCTCAGCTCTGCTGTGACTGTGGATCGGGCTGTTGGAAGTCTGGAAGTCCAGGTCTTGTTAGGCTCTGTGCTCGGGCTCAGGCGGGAGTGTCGACAAAGCAAACCGTTGATCGCTTGATGGTGCCTGCTTACACTGGGTGGTCACTCCTTGACCACAAGGGAGATTCTTCAGTCTTCTATCTTCAAGTAGAGCGTCGAAGGTCCAGAGTTTCATTTCAAGTTTCAGTCAGGATAAATCTAAATTCTTGGGACTCAGCTCCTACCTATATACCAAATGCAGGGGCTGGATTACCTGCTAGGTCCTTCCTATGGGTGGGACCAGGGAAGGGGGTGGTTCCACCCCTTTCCTTTTGTCCAGTTTCGTGCCCCAGCACCGGTTTGAACTGGACTATGCATGGGACACCTTGTGTGCCCCAGGCAGTGTCTCATTTCATTCAGCCCTCCCTGCCTCAATACTCTATGGCCTGTCTGGGGGTGGTGCTAGCACCTCCCAAGACAGGAAACCTATTGTCCAAGCCTCCCTCGCTGGAAGGACTCCCAGCAGCAGGAGGTCAGACTTGTGTCTGTGGCAGCAGCATCCATTTTGTGATGCTGAGGCTCTGGTTAACTTTAACCGGGATTAGTAGGAACAACATGTCTTCTCCCTCTGGAAGGGTGGAATGCTACCCCCGTCATCAGAACTGGCGAGGGGGTAGTATTCCAAAACGTATGACACCTTACACGACATGTTTTTATAAAGCCAAACCAAAGGTAGCATTCAACCGCGAGGATTATAATGCACTTAAGAGTATATGGTATGGCTATATCATAGAACAGCTATAAAGACATGGTTCCGAAAGCTGCAGACAGGCTCAGCTCATGCTAGAGCCTCATCTCACATAAAACCAAGCACTCTGCCTTCAGGATTGTTAAGGCTGCCATAGGAGTGACTTATAGGTGTATATGTTTCTAGATATAAGGTTAGATATAGGAATACTATATCTAAGCAAGGGGTGATTACACAACCTTGCCCCAGCTGAGTGATCAGACAGTTGTGTCAGTTTGGATGGCCAGCCAGGGGTGGCAAAAGATATGCTGCAGCCCCTGGTAGGCCTTGGGTGCACCTATGCCCTGGGTACCTATGGTACACTGTACAGGGACTCATAAGAGTGACCCAATTCCCAATTAATGATGTACCTAAAGTACATGGTGTGAATTTAGAGAGAGAACAGCAGGGCTGTGGGTCTGATTAGCAGGCCCACAGCCACATTTAAGTCGAAACCCAGTGAAGCAAAAAGCAAAAAGTGGGGTGACCATAGGAAAGCAGACCCTACTCTCCTACATAACCCCCCCAAACGCAGGGATATTAGACTAACCTTGACCAGTTGTGTCTTCATTTTCTAAGTGGAAGTACCTGGAGAGACCATCTTCATTGCCATGGTCAGTCCCTGGTCTTTGCTCCACTGTAAAGTCCATCCCCTGTAGGGATATGGACCACCTGAGCAGTTTGGGATTCTCACCCTTCTTCTGATTTAGCCACAAGAGGGGCTTATGGTCGGTCTGAATTTTGAAGTGAGTGCCAAACAAGTATGGTCTCAACTTCTTCAGGGCCCAAACCACAGCAAAGGCCTCCCTCTAAATGGCTGACCAACGTTTCTCTCTAGGGGTCAGCCTTCTGCTAATAAAAGCAATGGGCTGGTCTTGACCATCTACATTCAGTTGTGAAAACACAGCTCCCACCCCCAACTCAGAAGCATCTGTTTGGACAATGAACTCTTTGGAGTAGTCAGGACTCTTCAAGATAGGTGCAGAGCACATGGCCTTCTTCAGGTTATCAAAAGCCTTTTGACAGCTTACTGTCCACTGAACCTTTGTTGGCATCGTCTTTGAAGTCAAGTCATTAAGTGGTGTCACAATGGACCCATAATTCTTAACAAACTTTCTGTAATAACCAGACAGGCCCAAGAAAGCTCTGACCTGTGTCTGGGTGGTTGGAGGAGCCCAGTCCTTGATGGTCTGGATCTTACTCTCCAGTGGTTGAACCTGACCCCCACCTACAAGGTGGCCCAGGTACACAACCTTACTCTGCCCTATCTGGCACTTTGTGGCCTTGACAGTTAGGCCTGCCTTCTGCAGGGCCTCTAAAACCTTCTTCAGGTGGATCAGGTGATCCTCCCAGGTGGAGCTGAAGACAGCAATATCATCTAGATAAGCTGCACAAAAGTCATCCAACTCAGTGAGGACTTGGTTCACCAACCTTTGGAAAGTGTCAGGTGCATTCTTCAAGCCAAAGGGCATCACCACAAATTGGTAATGACCTCCTGGGGTTGAGAAAGTAATTTTGGCCTTGGCATCCTCAGTTAACCTGATTTGCCAATAGCCAGCTGTCAAATCTAATGTGCTCAGAAACTTGGCAGAAGCCAATCTATCAATGAGCTCATCTGCTCTTGGAATTGGGTGAGCATCTATCCTAGTGACAGCATTGAGACCTCTATTGTCCACACAGAACCTCATCTCTCTCTTACCATCTTGGGTGTGAGGTTTTGGTACCAGGACTACTGGGCTGGCCCAGGGGCTCTCTGATGGCTCAATTACTCCCAGCTCCAACATTTTCTGTACCTCAGTCGTTATACAGTCCCTGACATGGTCTGGTTGCCTGTAGATCTTACTCTTCACAGGCAGACTGTCACCAGTGTCCACCTCATGGGCGCACCAGTTAGTCTGAATAGGTGTCAAGGAAAACATATGTCTGAAGGATGTAGAACTTGTCTGCAGTCCTGTTGCTGCTGGCCAGTGAGGCTGCCAGCTAAGGCCACACCATCAACTGAACCATCATCAGGGTTCTGAGTCAACAGGTCTGGGAGATGGTCACTCTCTTCCTCCTGTCCCTCATCTGTAGCCATGAGCAAGCCCATGTCTGCCCTGTCAACATATGCTTTGAGTCTGTTGACATGGAGCACCCTGTGGGGGCTCCTGGGAGTTCCAAGGTCCACCAAGTAGGTGACCTCTACCTTTTTCTCAACAATTGGAGTGCTGCTGGGTCCACTGGCTCCAGCACCCACACATTCTGTCCTGGCTGGTACTCAGTCAGCACAGCCTTTTGGTCATGCCAAGCTTTTTGAAGTTTTTGGCTAGCCTCAAGGTTTTTAGAAGCCTTCTTCATATACTCAGCCATCCTGGAGCGGAGACCAAGTACATAGTCCACTATGTCTTGTTTAGGCTTTTTGAGAGGTAACTCCCATCCTTCCTTCACCAGACATAGGGGTCCTGCTCCTGGAACATCAATGGTATTGGGGACAAACTTATGGACGCAGATCTAAAACATTACATGCAAAGCTTCGATATCTTAGCCCTCCAAGAAACTTGGTCAGACTCCCCACCACTACTTCCAGGCTTTTCCTTGAACTTCGTTCCTCCAACTCAGTCCGCAAGATTTGGTCACAAAAAAGGAGGCCTAGCCATATACAGTTCACTAAAAATCACAAGTACAGTGGAACCACTTCCATATAACCTAGACTCTCCGAACGCAATCCAAGTACTTTGAATTACCATTAGAAACCAGGGAAAGAGGGAGGTGATCATTTTAATAAACGTTTATCTACACCCCCAAGGTAAGAAGCAAGGAGCTCGGCAGCTGATAGAAGAGCTGTCAAAGTTATTAACTGCAGAGCATACAAACAGCTTGATTGTCAGTGGTGACTTCAACCAGAATATGCTCAACAAACCTGCAACGGAAGTCAGCACCGTCGACGACCCTCTTGCTTTGGAACAATACTCGCAGGACAATTCTTCAGGGGGTAGAATTACAAACGCATCACTCCGACTTCTAGGAGCAATGGAAGATCTGGGTCTCAGAGCACTTAATGGGAGATTCCCTGGGGATCGTCCCCAAGCAGCAACATTCCACAGCACAACGTCTAGCTCAACAATCGACTTTACCTTCCTCTCGGGTAACTTGTTCCAAACAACTATTGATTTCCATATTGGCTCACTTGACTACAGTGATCACTTACCACAAGAAGTGATACTAGAAGCCTTTACAATACCAATACCGGAACGAGCTATCGGTTATGAACAAGTCTTTACAGTAAATGACAGGCGTTTAAAGTGCAGAACAGATGATCCCGTGGCCCTTCTGCTTTACGCTAAGCAAGTATATGGCTAAACCCAAAATGAAACAAAGGGCCTTATAGCCAGCTGGGAGACATTTACAAAACTTTGCGCAGAAATATGGGAAAAACACAGAGGAGAAACCAGCTCGAAGGAGGGAGCAATACCGCCAACCACACGCAGTACTTTAATCTTGCTTTGACAAACAATGCTCGCCTAAAAAATCTAAAAACTCTGATCGGCCAGACTTTACGAAGAGTAGGGAAAGATCCCGATGCCAAGGATGAACTGAGGCTGCTAAAGCGTGACCGTAGGAGGTTGATATGGCGACTCAGGAGGGAATCAGAAGAGGCCCTTTGGGCCAAACTTTTACATGACGCCATATCAAACAACAGTACGCAATTCTGGAGAAAGTTTAATAATCTGTCCAAGGCGCAGAATTACGGCACTAATTCCTTTGTCCAAGAAAACGACTAGATAACCTTCCTTAGTTCGCCCTTTAGGGGCACTAATGCAAACATCCAAGGTACCTCCACACAGATAAAATGCACCATGGACTGTTCAAAACTCATCCGCGATCGCCACGAGTTCCAGCAGTTAGACCAGACTCCACCCCTACTGTTTAAGCAAGACCCTGCGTTTTGGGCAGCTGCCCTTAAACCAATGTTTGTCAAGATCTTGAAAACTTCTTTAATTCCATCATCATGGAGGGGAGCCATCATTTCACCGATCCTCAAAAAAGGAGACCAAACCGATCCAAAAAATTACCGGTTAGTGGCTCTGCTCGATAATGAGGAAAAATATTTTGCGGGCCTCCTTCTGCAGGAACTGTTATCCTGGGCAGCCGATGTCTCAGCAATGGATGTATGACATTACAACGCATGCTTTTACCACGCATGCCTTTACAACGCGGTTTTTACAACGCATGCCTTTACAACGCATAGTGCTTTGGGGCGCTGGATAGTGAATTGTTTAATTTACTATTCCAACTCCAGTCCCCGTGGATAGTAGGGAAGGTGTTGGATAGTACATTAAACCTATTCCCTATCCTAGAGCGCCCCCCAGCGCAATGCGTTGTAATGGTTTGCGTTGTAAAAGTTGCGTCGTAAAGGCATTGCGTGGTAAAAGTTGCATTGTGAAGGATGTTTCCCCTCAGCAATCCCATACAACCAAACAGGCTTCTGTAAAGGTATGGGAACCTCTTCTAACATCTTAGCACTATCTTTATTAATTGATGCAGCACAAGAAGCGAACCAACCACTCTATCTGTGCTATATTGATTATAGTTCGGCTTTCGATCATGTCGACAGGAACCTTCTCTGGGAAAAGTTATTCAAACTGAACATTCCTCCGCTGCTTTTAAAACAATTAATTCTCCTTCATAGCGACACATGGGTGCAAGTCAGGCTGGGCACCGGTGACCATCTTTCAAGAAAGATTCCAACTTACACAGGAGTAAAACAGGGCTCCGTTCTTGCCCCAACACTTTTTAATCTTTTTATGGGAGACCTATCCAAATTGTTGAATGACTGCAATTCACACGCTCCAAAGCTAGGGGGCTCACAAATTTCCAACCTACTCTATGCAGATGATTTGTTACTCATCAGCCGGACCCCGGTTGGCCTTCAGCGGCTGTTGGATATTACTTCAAGATATTCTGCTGCTAATAGACTTACCATCAACCGGGAAACATCAACAGTTATGTGTATCAACCTTTCCAAAAAGAAAGCAACTAGAAACTGGCTGTTGTCATCTAGCAAGCTAGAAAAGGTCAGTGAATATCGATATTTGGGGGTCTTTATAGACCATAAGGGCAACTTCACTCCGCAATGTGAAGCCATATAAAGGAGAGGAGTATCTGCGGCAGCGACACTCAGAACCCTAAAAAACACAGTTTCCGGTCCAAGCTTTCTTCCACTAACAAAGGTAATACAGGCAAAGCTAATTCCAGCAATTACTTATGGCAGTGAAGCTATGAGAGGGAGGGATGCTCCCTTAATAGATAGAACTGTGGCAAAAGCACTTCATATGATCTTTGGCCTACCAAGGTATTCATCGCCGGCTCAAATGAGACTAGAGTTCGGGCTACAAAAAGAAGAGCTGGCACAGAAAGGAGCCTACATAAAAACCTGGCATAAATTATGCAGGGGCGAACAGAATACCTTAAATGTGCTCCTGTGGAAGGAACTTCAAAACAAACCAACATGTCCAGCAAGGAGGTATTTGGAGGGAGCCATTGAGGATCTAGGAGTACAGCAACTTTGGTCACTCCCAGTCTCCGCAGCAGTCTTTAAAAAGGTGGTCAACAAGACAGTCCGGAAGGAATCAGTACTGCTGGACAAAGCCGCCCTAATCGAGCGAGCTCATGGTTGGCTTACAGTTCAATACCCAAACCTATCTGCAGATTGGTTTCACCCAAAAAATAAAAGAGAAATTTCAGAAATTTCGCCTGGGGCTACTGCCTTCAGCGGCCCACCTGCCTCCATGGTTACGGCCACCGTCACCTACAAGATGTCGACTTTGTGGGGACGGAAAGGAAAACATAGTCCACCTGATCACCACCTGTTCCGAGCTCACTTTCGAACGACGAGTCTTCCTGCGTCCGCTTTTCAACTTCCACAAGATACGGACTTCTAGACCAGCAGTTCTGGCCTGCTTTAAAGGGGACAACATCCAATTGAGTTGTCGAATGGTAAAATTTCTTGAAACAGCCGAGGCCCGCTATAAAATCTGGAAGGAACCAACTAAAACGAGCAATACCTTAAACAGCCCAAAGGAAGATCCTAATGGTACCCCGGAAGTCCAATTCCTACATCGACTCCTTGACTCTCACACTTGATCGTTTTTAATAAGATGATAAGCCCCTTCCATTTGTGTTGTCGATTTCCTTATTCAGTATTCCTGTTTACTTGTCTTATGTACAGAATTTTAGCTTTAGTTTTTAACTCGTTCAATTCTGACACACATTTTATAAATTGATGCTTCTTTGTTTTATTAACATTGTAAAGGTTTTAAATAACCATGTACAATAAAGTATTACCGCCTTACAGGATGCCCAAACAATAGTTCAAAAGGGCTGTAGCCAACTCCCTTTTGTGGGACCTCCCTGTAAGCAAACAGAAGGCAGGGTAGAAGGATGTCCCATCTTCGCCTAAGCTTTTCAGGTAAACCCTTGATCATACCCTTTAGGGTCTTGTTAAATCTTTCAACAAGCCCATTGCACTGTGGTGGTAGGGTGTAATGAATTTGTAATTGACACCACACTCCTTCCACTTTGCAGTCAAGTTTCCAGACATGAAGTTTGCACCTCTATCTGAGACAACCTCCTTTGAAAAGCCCACTCTTGAGAAAACTCCCAGGAGGGCTCTTGCCACAACAGGTGCTGTTGTGTTCCTTAGGGGAATAGCTTCTGGATACCTGGTGGCATGATCCACTACCACCAGTATAAATCTGTGCCCAGAGGCTGTTTGGGGATCCATTGGTCCAACAATGTCAATCCCTACTCTTTCAAAGGGTACCCCCACCACAGGTAGTTGTATAAGGGGGCCTTTGTTGTGCCACCTGATTAGCCACTGGCTTGGCAGGTCACACAGGAGCGACAAAACTCCTTGGCATCTTCTGGCATATGGGGCCAGTGAAAGTGAGGGACAGCTATGTTGCAAGTACTATGGCTGAAGCAACCAACAAATCCAAAACACTCTTTGGCCTAGTGAAAGACTTAGCAGGCTCTCAGACCATAGCCAAACCTCTCCCCCTGAATAACAACCAATGTGAAGAACTAGCGCAGTTCTTCACAAGGAAAATAGAAAATATCTACCAGGACATAGCAAAACAGAATTGCAATAATCCCCTGCTGCCGCAAGCTATTAGTCCGGAAAGCATACATCGCTGTACTGCCAACCATTCACTTCTTACTTACGATCCTTTAATTTCCTGGCCAGACATCAACACAGAAGTACTTGCGGAGATTCTAGGTAAAGTGAAATCGGGCACCAGCAGACCCACTTCCCATTTCAATACTCAAATTACTGGACACTCCGCAGCTTTCTGCAATTTGTAAAGCCCTTAATCTTTCAATAAGAAGTGCTTCTGTCCCAGCAAGCTGGAAACATGCCATGGTGACTCCTCTTTTGAAAAAGCCTACTGCTGATCCTAAAGTTCTTTGAAATTTCCGTCCCATTTCTCTGCTGCCGGCCTTCTCCAAATGTTTGGAGAGGCATATTCATTTCCATCTTGCCCAATTCGTCGCGGCCAATGATTGACTTCACTTTTCTCAATCTGGTTTCCGCCTGGGGTTTTCCACTGAAACAACTCTGCTGGGTGTTACAGAAAACCTCTGGCATCTTTTGGATAGAGGAGATACAGCTGCGCTGATTCTACTCGATCTCAGCGCAGCTTTTGACTCCATTTCTCACACCATACTCATAAAATCCCTTGCTGCTATGGGCATCGGAGGCCTGGCCCTGGGTTGGCTGACATCTTTTCTTGCTCAACGGACCTTTAACATTTTTTCCAATACTGCCACTTCTAATGTCCATGCGTCCCCTTATGGTGTTCCCCAGGGCTCGATTCTTAGTCCCCTTCTATTTAATCTATATGTCACGCCCCTAGCCCACATTGCGGAACAAGAAGGTCTTAATCTATTTACATACGCTGATGACTCTCAGATGGTCTTTTCCCTATCCCATTCGGATCAAGCCTCCACCTCCCTCCTCCAGTCAGGCCTAAAGAAAATATCTAACTGGATGAATCAAAACCTGCTTAAATTGAATGGAGGAAAAACTGAAGTCCTAGTTCTCGGCCAAAAACATGACCTTTGGAGTTCTAAGCATTGGCCTTTAGAGATGGGTGACCTCCCTCTTCCATCTGAACACGTGCATAACCTGGGGATCACCATCGACAATGGCCTAACTATGCAGTGTCATGTAAATAAGGTGGCAGCCACCTGATTTACCATTTTGCGTTGGTTAAAAAAATTATCTGGATGCTGCCGCCTGACATCTAAAAGTCCGTCGTCAATGCCCTGATAACCTCTCGGTTAGATTACGGCAATGTCCTTTACCTAGGGGCTACTAAGGCAGTCACTAGCTGCCTCCAACTTGTTCAAAATGCCGCTGCAAGACCGTTATGCAAAAGCCGCAGAAATGACCACATCACGGGGCACCTCCGGGATCTACACTGGCTGAGAGTGGAGAGCCTGGTTAAATTCAATACTTTGAGTTACATGCATAAAATAAAGTGGGAGACTGCCCCCTGCTGCCTTCAATCCCTGGTCCACACATATACTCCTGCACGCTGCCTCCGATCTTCATCTCAAGGCTTTTTTAACGTGCCCAAATATAGACTCGCCAGAATGGGAGGTAGGTATTTTTCTTTTTTAGGTCCAAAACTTTGGAATTCTCTCCCCTGCAACATCCGTACAGAGAGCAGTTATTCCCATTTTCACAGAGCTATCAAGACCTGGCTGTTTAATCAATAATCTCTAGTACGTAGGAACTTCTCGAGCCATTTGCTCACTGTCTTTTCAGCGCCAGGAAACCCATTGGGTAGCTGTCGCGCTCTATAAGCTTAATAAATAAATACATAAATAAGCCTGTCCCAAGTCTTGTTCTGGCCTAGATGTCCTGCTAAGAGAATATCATGGGCTAAGGTAAGAAGGAAACCCCTAAAGGCCTGAGGTATGACCAACCTCCTGGAAGCACCAGACTTGGGGTCTCAAGCCTCACAATAAAGGAGTCCTTCATCCCAGTAAACTTTATGGGTACCTGTAGCATTCCCTGTAGCCTCCGAAGCAGCTTGCTGTCTGAGGGGTTCAAGAGAGGGGCAGTCTAACTGTGCCTGGCTCAAGTCTGCCTGTTGTAACGTGGTATCTCCCTTCCATAATTCCTCCCCTTCCCTTCCCTCCCCTTTGGTACTCCCTGCTTAGAACGTTGGTATGAAGCTCGCTTTAGAATGTTGGTGCAGTCACTCTGACAGTTGGCACCGAAGGATCTTGTACCTAATAAACCGCTTCTCACCTCACCTTTTGTGTGAGCCTCATCCTTACAAATTGGCGACGATCACCGTGCTGGGGACGGTAGGATCCTTTCCCCAGTTTCTTTTGCCAACTACTATCGGCAGACAGCTATTCCGAACATCGAGGTCAAAGTGATTCCTGTGGCAAGTTCGTTCCGCTTTTCTCCCTTCTAACCCATTTGCCGTGTTCCTTTTGAAGTGCAGCCGATTGGTATTTGTTGGTGGCTGTGACACTTTTGTCCTTCATTCCGGCCAAGATCATCTCGTCAGCGACTCAACGGCTTTGTGGAGTTCTGCTGAATGACAGCTGTCAGCTGATCGGTTGTTTGGAGCTGTGACGCATTCCTTGCCTTCTTCTCGGAGTGGTACTTATTTTTCCCGTTTGGCTGCCCCTCGGCTGTGTGAAGCTGGTGGAGTATAATCTGACTTCTTCCTGTTGATTTCCCTCCTGGCTCCTGGTTCCCCGCCTCTTCCGCATCCCGTCTGCCCCTCAGCGGTTGTGGTGTTTCCGGAGTGGTGGGCTGAGGGAATGTACGCCGCTTTTACGCCCAATTCATTGAAGCGGCAGTAGCGGTGTGTTCGAGGTAGGAGTGTATCTTTTATCTCCTTTCTCCCTCGTTTCGTCAGTTCTTCACCGAGATACTCCTATTCTTCTTAGCGGCCATTATCCTGTACTTGCTGGAAGTCCGTTCCACGGTGTTTGTGTGAGTTTCACGATGAGCGTTTTTCATGTAATCCATGACTGTCAAGTTACGCACTACTTCAATCCTGCCTTGTACTGCCTCATAATTTTTATTTTCACGTTCTGTGAGGAAATCCTAGCAGGCATTTTTCAATTTCACTCTAGGGGTTCGAGTGACTGCAACATTGATTTCCACAAACTTTATTTCCTCAAGGGTTTTCTTCATTCTACTTCATACAGGTGGATTTATTGTCATTTGTTGCCAACAGTTCCCTTCACTGATTGGCACAGTTGAGACTATTGATTTTATTGCTGACAACAGTTTTCTTCTCTTATTTGGCATAATATTTGTTTCATTCGCAGGTGTTTCTTTTCCATTGATTGTCACTGCTGATATATATTCTTTTTTTTCCTCAATAGTTTTATGAATAGTTTTTTTATTTATTCTTTTGCCTTTCAGTTCAGCTGTCCCTACTTATTCTGCTGCTTTGCTCTTTGATCTGGGTTTCTCTTCATTTGTTTGCTTATTCATCTTTTCTATCTTTGTCTTTTTCTTCTCTGGTCTCTTTTTCTTGTCATTGTTTACTCCCTTCTTTCTCATTTCCTATACTTTCCTTATTTTCATTCTCCTCACCATGTCTGCTTGCTCCATGTCCCAACCGCCACCATTTCTTGATGATGCAGGTGACCCCCTTATTCCCTGGAAGAAATGGTTGCAATTATTTGAATCTTACTTAATTGCAATTGGTGGTGACAGATTTTCTGCGGTTCGCAAACAACACATTTTACTTCACAATCTCGGTAAACAAGGAAGAAATGTATTTGAAGATTTGCCTGAGGTGGAGGAAGGTGTTGTAAATCCTGATGCGGGTGGTGAGGGAGCTGCTGTTGTTCAACTTGATGTATATGAAAAAACTGTAAAGAAATTGGAAGAACAATTTGGTGATAGAATTAATATAGTTCTTGAACGTCATAATTTTTTTCTACGCACTCAAGGGAAGAATGAAAAGGTACAAAATTACATTGCTGTGTTAAGAGGGTTGGCATCTACATGTGAATTTGGTCCACTTACTGAGTCCCTTATTAGGGATCAATTAGTTAGGTGTACATGTGAAAGGAAAAATCAAGAGAGACTTCTAGCTGAAGCTCCTGATTTACAGAAGGCTATTGAAATTGCTATTAGCATTGACACACAAATTTCTGTATGAATGAGATTAAGGAAGCGTTGGATGTTAAGCAAGTTTCTGACATGGGTGTATACAAAGTAGTCAACAAAGACACCAGACCTAAATCATTTCCCATTGACTCAGACAAGGAGAGTGTGCACATGAGCAAACCTAAATGCTTCAGATGTGGTAATCCTAACCATCTAGCTAACAATGTCAAATGTCCTGCAAGGGGTGTCATTTGTAGTAAATGTAAAAAAAGGGGACATTTTTCGAAGGTTTGCCATGAAAAGAGTAACACTACACACATGGTAGTCCAAGATCTGATTCCACAACCAAGAGAAGACATCATTTTCCAAGTTCTTAATGTTGGGGAAGAAAACTCTAATCCTTATCCTAGCTGCGAAATTTTTCTGGATAATGTTTCTTATGAGGTTTTTGCTGACTCATGTTCCCCCTATACCCTTATAAGTGAAGCTTCTTTTCATGCCAACTCTGGTCACAAAGGTTATAACATTCTGCCCCGTGATGTTAAACCAGGTGGATACAATCGGGACTTAATACCCCTGGTTGGCATGTTATTGATGCAAATTGATTTTAAAGACAGATCCACTCTGGGAAAAGTGTACATTACTAAATCAGGTTCTAACCTGTTAGGGTGAAAACACCAAAGAGATCTTGGTATCAAATTGGACCCCAATGCTCCTGAACCGGTGTTACTCATTGACAAACCCTGTGTGGGTAAGGAGATATGTGACAAATTTCCTGAGGTTTTCACAGATAAGCTTGGGAAACTTAATGGATTTCTTCATAAAATCAAACTAAAATCTAATTGCAAACCAGTTGTACACAAACCTAGGTCAGTCCCCTTACTATTGAGAGAACCCCTACAAAAAGAATTGGATAGATTGGAAAACAGTAAAATCATAGAGCACATAGAAAGTTCAGAATGGTTGGCCCCCATTGTTGTAGCTGCTAAAGGGGGGGGGGGAGAGGCATTCGTCTCTGTGTTGATCTCAGGGATTTAAATGCAAACATATGGGTGGATAGACATCCCCTCCCAAACATCAACGAAATGCTGTCTGTCATTCAAGGATCCAAATTTTTCACGGTTTTAGATCTATCATCGGCTTACCACCAGGTGGTTCTCCATCCTGAGTCAAAGCACCTGACTTCATTTATAACTCCCTTTGGGGCGTATCAGTTCTCAAGACTACCTTTTGGGCTTGCGTCTGCAGCCGCTGTTTTTCAGCGCATAATGCCACATATTCTTCAAGGTCTTGGAAAAGTAATGTGTTTTCAAGATGATATACTTTTGTATGGAGCATCAGAATAAGAACACAACATGATCCTGGAAAATGTGGTATCCAAGCTCAGCCAAGCTGGTTTCACAACGCAGAAAGAGAAATGCAAAGTAGGCGTGGAGTCAGTTGTGTACCTAGGGCACATGATATCCAGTGAAGGCATTAAACCCAAAGAGGCACCACCTCCTGCAAATAAAGATGAATTGAAATCCTTTTTGGGTCTTGTGGAATATATGTCGAAATTTGTCAAGAACTTTGCGGATCAAGTTCAACCCCTTAGAGAGTTACTCAAATTGGGAGCTAAATTTGAGTGGAACTCAATACATCAACAGGCTTTCCAACAGGTAAAAGGTGCCATATGTGATGCCCCGATTTTGCACACTTTTGATCCCAATGCAAAGACGACTCTTTCTACTGATGCCAGTAACAAGGGTTTAGTCGCTTCTTTAACCCAATTAGTGAATGGTGAAGAAAAAGTTATAGCTTTTGCCTCCAGGACCCTGAAAGCTGCGGAGATCAATTATTCCACTATCGAAAAAGAACTTCAAGTTTTTCCTGTGGGGGATTCCTTTTCAGTTGATAACAGATCACAAACCCTTACTTCCTTTATTTTCTTCCAAGCTTCTGGAAAATACCACTCCACGCATTGCTAAGTGGATCTCTACGGCTCCAAGGTTACAATTATTCCATGGTGCACATCTCTGGTTCAAAAAATTCTGTAGCAGATTGTCTGTCGAGATTGCCCCTTGTGAATGTTGATTCTTTTTTGGATTCCTTGGATGAAACCATTCTTACGATTGAAATTCCTGCCATCAAAAAAGACGAGTGGGATAAGTCTCTGTTGGAAGACAACACACTTACTAAGTTGAAAATGATTATATCCAATGGTTGGCCAAAAACCAAAAATGAGGTCCCGGAAGGCGTTCAGAATTTTTGGATCGTGAAGGATGAATTATCTGTGGTGGATGATC
The DNA here is from genome assembly GCF_964261635.1 of Lissotriton helveticus. Classification (NCBI taxonomy): domain Eukaryota; kingdom Metazoa; phylum Chordata; class Amphibia; order Caudata; family Salamandridae; genus Lissotriton; species Lissotriton helveticus. The sequence continues at coordinate 1,061,225,006 of NC_136070.1, read as the reverse complement.
TGGTTTGTAGAGGTCACAAGATAGTTCCCCCCGTGGGAATGAGAGATCGTATCATCCAAATCGGCCATGAGGGTCATCCAGGACGCAATCTTACTAAAAGCAAGATCCGGCAGAGTTATTGGTTCCCAAATATGGATTCTATGATTGAAAATCAAGTTAAGAATTGTTTAGCATGTGCAGCCAGTGATAAATCCAAGGTTGTCCGAAAAGCTCCCCTCATCCCTATCTCCATACCTTCCAAACCTTGGGACAAACTTGGGATGGATATAATAGGTCCATTGAATCACCTACAGATTTCTCAAAGATTTTTGTTTGTTCTTATCGATTACCACTCACGCTTGATAACAACAAAAATAAATGGTTTCTACCATCACTACCACTTCTTTGATTGACTTCCTTAGAGATGTTTTTTCCAGGGAAGGTATACCCAGTGAAATTATTACAGACAATGGGGTACAGTTCACCTCTGATGAAATGAGAGAATTTCTAACTGACTTATCCATTGTTCACATTAAATCCCCACTTTATTCTCCAAAATCTAATGGGTTAGTTGAAAGAGCTAACAGAATGCTTAAAGAGACTATTCAATTGGCAATATCCACTCAAGAACCGGTTGAAGATAGCATCAGGAAAATGTTGTGGTCATACCACATTACCCCTAACTTTGTATCTGGCGTTTCTCCATTCATTTCACTCAAGGGGAGAAATCCTGGTTCTAAACTTACACCCAATTGGTTGATTGGAGGATCCCCGGTTTGGGTAGACAGGAACACTGTGTTAGAAAAAGTAGAAGAACATCAAATCAAATACAAAGACAGCTATGATGCGAAATGAGGTACCTCTGACAGAGATTGGAGGGTAGGGGATTGGGTGGTTGTCAAAAAACCCACACTTGTCAAATCCAAAGCTTCATCATTCTCTAAACCCCTTAGAATCAGGAAGGTTCATAATAACTCGGTGGTGTTGGAAGATGGTAATCTATGGAGCATGGATAATTTGTCTCACTGTACTAATGTTCATTCCTCAAAGCCTTCTGACAACAGTGACTTTGGGGCACATTGTGAAGAGCGTTGCACTCGCCAACGCAGATGCCCTGTATGGCAAGCTGATTACAGTATGTAACGTATTGTGTAACCCGTTTATCACGCTCATTTTTACAGGTTTTGGAATTCTGTAGTCTGTATGCTTTTCCCTTTCTCTCCCTTATAAAGGGAGGTGTGTTGTAACGTGGTATCTCCCTTCCATAATTCCTCCCCTTCCCTTTCCTCCCCTTTGGTACTCCCTGCTTAGAACGTTGGTATGAAGCTCGCTTTAGAATGTTGGTGCAGTCACTCTGACAGTTGGCACCAAAGGATCTTGTACCTAATAAACTGCTTCTCACCTCACCTTTTGTGTGAGCCTCATCCTTACACTGCCCTTGAAGGTCCCCCTGTCCCAAGAAACTCAACCTGGTCAGGTTCAAGCTCTTCTGGGACAGTTCCTTCAGGGGTCTCAAAATCAGCTTTCCGAGAAGGCTGATATTCACTTGTAGGCAGGGGGTAAGGCACTGTCATAACCCTACTGCTCTTTCTCTTGGATGGCACTTGGTCCATAGTTTCAGGATCCAAGGCATGTTCAGTTTGCCACTTTTTGGCCTGTGACCTGGTCACAGCAAGGACATGAGCTGATTTGCCTAACATCTGTGCATGAGTCCTATACTCCACTTCTGACCATACTTAGGATTCAAGATCATTGCCCAACAGACATTCAATTGGGAGGTCTGAACTTACCACAACTCTTTTGAGGCCAGTAACCCCTCCCCAGGAGAAGTTAACAACTGCCACACTATGTGTAGTAGTGGCATTGCTTGCATTGGTCACCAGTTAATTATCACCCAGTACAATCTGTCCAGGGTCCACAAAGTTAGGTGTCGCCATGGTGACACTGGCACATGTGTCCCTGTAGGCCTGAGCCACTTTGTCATTAATCAAAGGTGTTTGCCTGTACTTGCCCAGAGTACTGGGACTCACAGTAGAGGACATAGCCATGTCCACATTACAGACAAGAACAGCCTGGGTTGGTATCCTGACTAAGCCAGAATCCACCTCAGTACCCATGGTTAACCCCACTATAGCCTGGGGTTGGGAACTACCACTGTTAACTGTACTAGGGGGTGCAGATGCCTTAGGGGCTACAGTGGTAGGGGCTGTACCTTTCTTGGTGCACTCACTAAACCAGTGAGAGGCAGATTTACAATAATTACACCAAGGATTCTTTGGACGTTCTTTCTTCTTCTTCTTAGAAGTTTGGGACCCCCCCCATTAGATTTTTGGGGGCCTGATTAAGACTTCTGGTCTTTTGGTGTCTGATCCCCGCCTTTTTGGTCTGCCTTTTTCTGATCACCACCTTGGACCTGATTTTTCTGCTTAACCCTGGTTCTGACCCATTTGTCTGCCTTCTTTCCCAATTCTTGGGGAGAGGTCAGATCTGAGTCAATCAGGTGTTGGTGCAACAACTGGTTCTGATAATTGTTAAGTATTTGTTCTCTCATGATCAAATTATACAATCCTGTATAGTCCTTAACTTTACTTCCCAGCAACCAACCTTCCGGAGCCTTAGTGGCACAATCAACAAAATCAGTCCAGTCCTGAGTCTGAGTCTGTGTCTTCTGGGTATCTCTGAACATCAACCTGTACTGTTCAGTGGTTAGGCCAAACCCATCAATCAGAGCACTCTCAGGACAGTGTAATTGTTAGCATCATCATCACTAACGGTAAGGAGCTTGTCTCTTCCTTTTTCTGAAAAGGAGAGCCACAAGATTGCTGCCCACTGACTTTGGGGTACCTGCTGTATTTTTCAGGCCCTCTCCAAAGCAGTTATCCATTTGTGGATATCATCCCCAACTTTGTAGGGGGGGCAATCTTACTCAGGTGTCTATTGTCATAGGACCTGTCTTTATCCTTAGGGATATTGCTGCCACCAGTGGAATTTAATCCACTTAACGTTTGCTCCCTTGCCAGAGCAGGTTTTGCTTGGGCTAGGGCAAGTTCTTCCCTCTCTATTCTGATTTGGACTTCCCTCATCCTAGCCTGGTGTTCTCTCCTCTGAGGGGAAGTCATTCCCCTCTGAGAACCTCTTGAGGCATTGGAGTAGAGAGATTCACCTGAGTGAGATCATTCCCTCCTATACCTCTGGTTAAGTCTACTGATAGGTCTGTATGCGGCTTATCCCTCTCCAGCTCTATGTAGGCTTAGATTAGCCTGGCTAAGCCTGCTAACTTCAACCTGGCTGCCTACCTCATCCTCAGAATCTTCCTCCTCTACTACATCATCTTCATCTATGACCGTAGGGTCAAGGACATCATCTTCTGTGGAGGGCATGCCTTCTGCATTCCCTGTAGGACCTGTGCCTGAGGCCTTGAGAGCCTCAGACTCTTCTAAGAGTTCTATCAGGTGCTGAAGGGTAGGGTTAGAACCCTATTTCAGCTTCTTTGTGGTACACAAGTGTCTCAGTTCTCTGAAGTTGACTATGTCAAACTTGAAGTGTGCCCTTGGAGGGTCACCTCCCACAGGTAGAGATACACTAGGTGGACCTGTGGCTGACATTGTCTAGTGAGGTGTGGTGTGTGCACCTACCTACACTAAGTGTTTCCTACTAAACCTGTCTAGGAGTTGTAGTCAGGGTGTGCTAGGTAACCCTGGGCTAAGGACTTCGCTGTAGTGTTGCCTACTTCGCCCTTTGCAAAGTAGGCGAAGTTGCCTCCCGCCCTCCCGAACATCCCTAGTTTTATTAAATGGGCACATCAAAATAAATAAAATGCACTTACCTTGTCTGCGGCGTCCCGAGGCTCCCTCTGCTCGTTCACGCCGCCGTCTGCTAACCAATGCGCATGCGCGGGAGCGCTGGGACGCCGCGGACAAGGTAAGTGCATTTTATTTATTTTGATGTGCCCATTTAATAAAATTAGGGATGTAGGGCAGGGGGGCATGCGGAGCGTAGAGGGGCTATGCGAAGTGCGCAGGTGGGTGTAGTTTCTCGCCCACTTTGCGTAGCTTCGCGTAGCCCCACTACGCACACTACGCCCAGGGTTAGTGCTAGGCCCTTTGGTCTACAACAACTAAGTTCAGAAGAACTTACGTTTTCTAAGTCTTGTTATATGTACATATGGTACCTATGTGATCTTTCAAATGATATCTCAAAGATTACAATTGGTAAAACAACAGCAAGCTCAAATCCCAACCGCTGCACACCAATGTGGGAAGTTGGCCTGGTATATGATGTTCACTATTCTAGTGAGCACCTTGCACCAGTCCAAACAACCCTTATGGTGATGGTTGTGAAGTCAACCTTATAGACCAGCTATCCTAGTGGTAGCATGGACAAAGCAGGCTTAGGCTAAACTCAAGAGGGCATGTGAAGCCAGCTGTTTTACCATATGCAATCCCTTTAATACCAAATGAAAGGACACCACACAGGTTACATATATAAAATATATAGGTATTTATTACTAAATTAATCCTCTGAACACTTTATGAGGTCAGAGGCACAAGCACATAACAAGATCCTTAATCAACATACAATAAGTTGCACAAAATAAAGTAATGCCCTAGGGGCACTTCAAACCATATACTAAAATAGTGGTATAAGAACCACGTCACGAACAAAGGATAGGCCTAGGGCCTGGAGAATCGCTGGGGCTACGCTGTACTACCAAAGGATAGGGAGCAGGAGGCCCACGGGATGCGCGTGCAGTGTATTTACACACACGCGTGTTACCATAGAGTTAGAATGGGACCGAAAGAATTGGAAAGTAGTTCTTTTAGGTCACTTCCGGATGGACAAGGAGGAAGCTACTTGAAAGTTAGACACTAGGATAGTAAATACCCACAGGAGCACCGAAGTACTCGCATTACCTCACCCACAAGAAGCGGGTGCATAGGTGTCAAAGTGTGTTGGGTTTCGTCGCTGAATCCTATGGAGCCTTGAAGAAAGATGCTGCAGGCGACCAGGAGGGAAGTGTCCGGTTGGATCCAAGGGCGGATCGAGGATGAAGAGTACCTGAAAGCAGAGGGGACAGAGTCTGGGTCACTAGCCAATTACCAGGAAGGAACCAGGCGATATCGGGAAGCAATCAGGGGATGTCATGAAGCTTGTCTCTGCAGCCACGTGGACCAGGAGGTGTCGACGATGACCAGGAGCTAGATATGAACTGTCCCACAAAGGCTCTCGCTGTCGGCGGTGTCGGCCTCCAGATTGGAGTGAACAAGCCTGGGCAAAGGCAACCCACGCAGGAATTGAAGATGGCTTACGGATCATACCAGCAAGGTCTGATGGGCTTCTCCTTTTCAGGGAAGCAGGGGCCAGTCTGGAGCAACCAGACCAGTGGTGTAAATTCAAAGGTTCGTCGTCACAGCCAATGGGCAAGTGACCGGACAGACGCGTCGAGCAGGAAAATACAGAGGACCCCACGCAGAACTTGTGGAGTGTGGAGGGCTGATCTTTGCTGCAGTTGGTGCTCTGGGCTGGGGTTTCTCAATCCCCAATGCACAACTTCGAGGATGCCTCAAAAGTTGCATGGAAAGCAATTAGCTGGCTTTCCAAGATGGCCGGTCCCACGTCTCTCGTCGCCTCCACGGGTCTCAGCTCTGCTGTGACTGTGGATCGGGCTGTTGGAAGTCTGGAAGTCTGGGTCTTGTCAGGCTCTGTGCTCGGGCTCCAGCAGGAGCGTCAACAAAGCAAACCGTTGATTGCTTGATAGTGCCTGCTTACGCAGGGTGGTCACTCCTTGACCACAAGTGAGATTCTTCAGTCTTCTATCTTCAAGTAGAACGTCGAAGGTCCAGAGTTTCGTTTCAAGTTTCAGTCAGGATAAATCTAAAGTCTTGAGACTCAGCTCCTACCTATATACCAAATTTAGGGGCTGGATTACCTGCTAGGTCCCTCCTATGGGTGGGACCAGGGAAGGGGGTGGTTCCACCCCTTTCCCTTTGTCCAGTTTCGCACCAGAGCTGGGCACCGGTTTGAACTGTACTATGCATGGGACACCTTGTGTGCCCCAGGCAGTCTCTCATTTCATTCAGCCCTCACAGCCCCAATACAATATGGTCTGTCTGGGGTGGTGCTAGCACCTCCAAAGATAAGAAACCTTTTGTCCAAGCCTCTCTCGCTGGAAGGACTCCCAGCAGCAGGAGGTCAGACTTGTGTCTGTGGCAGCAGCATCCATTTTGTGATGCTGAGGCTCTGGTTAACTTTAACCGGGATTAGTAGGAACAACATGTCTTCTCCCTCTAGAAGGGTGGTATGCTACCCCTGTCGCCAGAACTGGCAAGGAGGTAGTATTCCAAAGCGTATGACACCTTATACGACATGTTTTGATAAAGCCAAACCAAAGTTAGCATTCAACCGCCAGGATTATAATGCACTTAAGAGTATATGGTATGGCTATATCCTAGAACAGCTATAAGGACATGGTTCCGAAAGCTGCAGACAGGCTCAGCTCATGCTAGAGACTCATCTCACATAAAACCAAGCACTCTGCCTCCAGGATTGTTAAGGCCTGCCATAGGAGTGACTTATAGGTGTATATGTGTCTAGATATAAGGTTAGATATAGAATACTATATCTAAGCAAGGGGTGATTACACAACCTTGCCCCAGCTGAGTGATCAGCCAGTTTTGTCAATTTGGATGGCCAGCCAGGGGTGGCAAAAGATATGCTGCAGCCCCTGGTAGGCCTTGGGTGCACCTATGCCCTGGGTACCTATAGTACACTATTCAGAGACTCATAAGAGTGACCCAATTCCCAATTGATGATGTACCTAAAGTACATGGTGTGAATTTAGAGAGAGAACAGCAGGGCTGTGAATCTGATTAGCAGGCCCACAGCCACATTTAAGTCGAAAACCAGTGAAGCAAAAAGTGGAGTGACCATAGGAAAGCAGAGTTCATCAAGATGAGGGAAGAGGAATAGCTGTCCTATCTGTTCCCCAGAATTAGGCAGGATTAATCAAAGGTGGATAGGACACTTGTAACCACTACTACCAAGAGAAATATTTGGAAAACCCTCATAAACGTTGTGTATAACGTAAGCGGTATATGTTGTTGGCCGCCCCACACAAACGTTATGGCAGTAGTCATTGGGTTTAACAATTTGTAAATTGCCAGCCTCACCCGAGGCGTTCTCTGGTTTTGTGGCAGTCTCCAGAGAATTTAGAGTTACCCCACTGAGAGTGTGCAAAAAGGGTTTTGTTAAAAAAGCTTCCAGACGACATAGATACTCTTTATTAGTATCGCTGGACCGCTAGGTTAAAAAAGGTTGGGTATGCTCGCAGGAAGTTAGGTATCCATAGCATATGATTAATAGTTTTGCAAGAACGTCGACATGTTTCTGCTCTGTTGGCCAGGGTGGTCTAAGAGCATTCGTCAGGACAAATACAACATTTAACACAGATAGAAAAACATATCACTACTTGTGATGTTGATGGGTAGATTTTTAAACTTATTAGTCTTACCCTTCTGTTTGCGGTATATGAGGTCACCTAAAAATTATTAAAGAGAAAGGTGGGGTCACTCCTAGCATTTATCCAATATTCAGGAAATGGTTAATACACAGAACTAGATACTGTTTTTGTAAAAGCTCAATTGAGACATAAGGAAACAGGTTAATGGGGACATTAATGGCGAGTAATGGGTGGCGACTGGCAAGAAACTAGCGTTTGCATAGTAGGTCTGTAACTTAGTGATACAGTACCTAAATTAATTCATAGACTGTGACATACCTCTAGTTAGGTAAGCTATTAAACCTAACGGAGGAACTAGCGTTTGCATAGTGAGTCTGTGACTTTAGTGATGACAATAATGCAGTAACCAAATCAATTCATAAACTGTGACATACCTCTAGTTAGGTGAGCTTTCATATAAACCTAACGGAGGTAAAAAACAAGGGAAGGTAAGGAAAGGGGATTGGATCTTAATCCAAGTTGATGGCAGAGAGACGATCCGAGTTACCTCAGGTGAGGTCTTACCTTAAAAATGAAGAATCAAGGTTTCATCAGGAGGAAAGGACATTGTCCCAGGCCGCTTTGGAAGTGTGCCGCGTCTTGTGCTGACTCTGCCTCCTGGACGCCAAGAGCACGCTTTCAATGGCGTTTTTACAGGGCATTTAATGAAAATAGAAATGGGACTTATAGCAAGGACTAAGTAAAAGAACAATGTAAAATTTGTTTTTTACGCTCGAAGTCAATTATAAGTAAACTCCAAAACGATGTGGTAATTATCATGGCGTTATTTGTAAAAATTGAGAAAATGAATTATGACACTGAAATATGGATATCACGTATATTTACAAAACTAAATCTCGTGACTTTCGTACTGCAGAAAAAGTAGTTCTTTTTTTTGGGGTCTATTAGCGTGCAAAGTGGTGCCAGCAAATATCATCATTTAGACCGATCTGATTGGTCTTAAGGCGGTCCACCCAACGCTGTTCCTTTTCATATAATACTTTATCAGCATTGGGTGTTGTGTCTGGTATTCTTTCAATAACTGTCCACTTCAAGTCCTCAATTTTGTGTTTCTGTTCTGTGAAGTGTGTACAGAGCTTGGTCGTATTCTTGTGTAAGCGAATGTTGCTTTTATGTTCCCCTATGCGTAGTTTAACCTTCCTGCAAGTCATCCCAATATATTTCTTGTCGCAGGGACAGGTGATCATATAGATCACGTGCGAGGTGTTACAATTACTGTGTTGCTTTTGGGTCCAAGTGAATGTTGCAGACAGCTGTAGAGTCTTTGACATTGAGGTGGATGTGCAGGCAGTGCAGGAGCCACATGGGTAATGGCCCGTCACTGGTGTCATGTTGGTATTCCTGATAGGATTGGTTGGATTCATTTGTTTTGGGCGGGTATGTACCAGCATGTCACGCAGATTCTTTGTTCGTCTATTCGCAAAACGAGGTTTTGGCCAGTTGAACTTTCCGGTGTTTACAATGTGCCAATTCTTGCTTATAAGTTTGTTAACCTGATATGATGCAGGTCCAAATGTTGTGACGCAGGTCATGAGGTCCTTGTTCTCCGCTTTTTCAAAAGTTGTCAAGAGGTTTTCTCTGGGTTGATTTGAGGCTCTTTTTTGACATTTCGATATTGTGGATTTTTTATAATGTCTTTGTTGGAGTCTCATGCTGAGAGCTTTAGATTGTGTTACATAATCCTTTTTTTGACTACAGTTCCTTTTGAGCCGTAAGAACTGGCTGTAAGGTAGATTGTCTCTTAATGGTTGTGGGTGAAAGCTGTAATAGGACAACAAACTATTTTTTGCAGTAGGTTTTCTGAAAGTTTTTGTCTCAATTCGGTTTTCCGCTGCAAAAATCGTTAGGTCCAGAAAGTCAATGCTCTCTTTATCTGCTGTATACGTGAATCTGAGCCATGGGTCACGTGTATTCAGCCAATCAACAAAGGTTTTTAGATCTTGGTTATTGCGCCAAATCATAAGGACATCATCAATATCACGTTTCCAGTAGAGAATACTGGAAACGTGAGGGTTGGCAGTTGTTAGTACATGATGAGTTTCAAAATTACTCACGTACAGGCCGGCCACCGAAGGGGCAAAGGCACTGCCCATGGAGGTCCCATGGCTCTGTAAGTACAGTTGGTTTTCAAATTCGAAGTAATTCTCTGTAAGTGCCATCCGGCAACATTCCAGGACAAAGTGTCTAGGTGTTTTAAAATCCCAGTTTTCTGAAAAAAGGACATCTTCCAACATTTCTAGTGTCTCTTTTTGTGGAAGGCTGGTATATAATGATTCCACATCCATTCCTACCAGGAGCATACTTGTAGGGTCAAAGGCTTGATCTTTAAGTTGGACCAGCAGATCTCGGGTATCTTGTAAGTAGGCAGGTGTTTTTTTGACAAGTGGTTGGAGGAATTGATCCGCAAATTTTGAGAGAGGTTCCAGCACTGATCCTATACCCGAAACAATTGGTCGGCCTGGTGGAGGAGTTCTGTTTTTGTGTGTCTTGGGTAAGGAATAAAAATACGGGGTCTTTGGATGTTCAGTCGTTAGGAATTCAGCCTCTTTTTTGCTTACCCAGCCGTTTGTTACTGCTTCATGGACCATGATTGCCACGGTTGTTTTTAATCTTGATGTTGGGTCCACGGTAATTTTGGTGTAGAATTTTTCATCCGTCAGTAATTCGCGGCATTGGTTTCTGTAACCTTCCTTTTCCAAGATAACTATTCCACCACCCTTATCCGCGGGTTTTATGACAATATTTTCATTTGTCTGTAGTTCTTCCAAGGCGATCCTTTCTGATCTCGTTAGATTCTGGAAGGGTCTTTTGACATTGGTTGCCATGTTGTCAATTCCAGTTAGGATGGCTTGTTCGAAAGTTAGTATTTCCACTGGCACCATGTTTATTGGCGGGGTAAAACTCGATTTTTTACGAAGATTGGTGTCTCCGAGGTCAGGTGTTGGTGCAGATTCCCAAAAGTGAGCTTTTAATTTCAGGGTGCGGCAGAATTCCGATAACTCACACTTGAGTCGGAACAAGTCGAGGTTAGGAGTAGGGACATAGCCAAGTCCTTTGTTTAGGACATTTTCTTGTTCTTTTGAAAGGACCATCGGACTTAAGTTCACTATCAGTGATTCGTTTTGCTGGTCCCTGGTTTTGTCGAGGTCATACTTCTCGTTTGAACATTCGGCAGTTGGTCTTGCCAAGATATGTTTCTTCTCCTGCCTCTTTGGTTTTGGCCCCTCAATAAAAAAGGATCTTGATTTTGGTTGTTTCCTTGTTGAGGTATGCCCATAAAGTTTTGCATTTGTTGGGGTCCTTGATCGTACGGATTCATCCAGCCTGTGTATGGTTGCATATACGGCTGAAAGTATGGCATTGGGGGGCCCATAAAATGTTGTCTTGGCCATCTATTGCCTCTTCCCTGTGATCTTGACCTATACTGTCCTCTGCCCCGTCGGTGGCCAGAATCCTCAGACCCTGTGTCTGACCCTCCTGAGGAATCCCAGCCTTCAGAGGCATTATCTGTTTTTGAATCTGATGATTTGTAATCTTTTTTGGTATAAGGATGCATTTTCTCATGACTGAATTTTTTAATGTCTTTGCTTAGCTTTTGTAATTTACTTTGCATCAGAAAATCTTCACTCTCTGACATTTCTTTGTTTATTTCTTCCAGTCTTTTTTTGAAAACCGCAGGTTGTATTCCTTTCTTTAATTCCGCTTCACAAGCTTCTATTTGAATTAGAAGTTCATCAGAAAGTCTTTTTGCAGTTTTGACTATTAGCACTAAGTAGTCAAGAGTACACTTCCACGAGATTGCAGACCAATCACGTTTAAATGCCAGGTCATGTAGAAAAATTCGTGGTGCGTTGGTGATCCACAACCCTCGCGGTGCTATCTTTGAACGTAAATATTCAGTCATGATTATACCATGTATCGCGACTCTTATCTGCTCCTGTTTCTTTGCTGTTAGATTATCCCAATCATCGGTCTGGGCTAATACTTGTATAAATTCTGGGTTTCGATTTAGTGTTTGAGCCGCTAGAATCTCGCTGATGTCGCTTCCCGAAAAACTCAAGCCATTCATATCTTCCATTTTTTTGTTTCCAAGCGATGTCTTGTTATTCATAAACAAGACAAGGAAAATATTCCCGCAGCTGCACGCTGCTTAATACGAGTTCATCAAGATGAGGGAAGAGGAATAGCTGTCCTATCTGTTCCCCAGAATTAGGCAGGATTAATCAAAGGTGGATAGGACACTTGTAACCACTACTACCAAGAGAAATATTTGGAAAACCCTCATAAACGTTGTGTATAACGTAAGCGGTATATGTTGTTGGCCGCCCCACACAAACGTTATGGCAGTAGTCATTGGGTTTAACAATTTGTAAATTGCCAGCCTCACCCGAGGCGTTCTCTGGTTTTGTGGCAGTCTCCAGAGAATTTAGAGTTACCCCACTGAGAGTGTGCAAAAAGGGTTTTGTTAAAAAAGCTTCCAGACGACATAGATACTCTTTATTAGTATCGCTGGACCGCTAGGTTAAAAAAGGTTGGGTATGCTCGCAGGAAGTTAGGTATCCATAGCATATGATTAATAGTTTTGCAAGAACGTCGACATGTTTCTGCTCTGTTGGCCAGGGTGGTCTAAGAGCATTCGTCAGGACAAATACAACATTTAACACAGATAGAAAAACATATCACTACTTGTGATGTTGATGGGTAGATTTTTAAACTTATTAGTCTTACCCTTCTGTTTGCGGTATATGAGGTCACCTAAAAATTATTAAAGAGAAAGGTGGGGTCACTCCTAGCATTTATCCAATATTCAGGAAATGGTTAATACACAGAACTAGATACTGTTTTTGTAAAAGCTCAATTGAGACATAAGGAAACAGGTTAATGGGGACATTAATGGCGAGTAATGGGTGGCGACTGGCAAGAAACTAGCGTTTGCATAGTAGGTCTGTAACTTAGTGATACAGTACCTAAATTAATTCATAGACTGTGACATACCTCTAGTTAGGTAAGCTATTAAACCTAACGGAGGAACTAGCGTTTGCATAGTGAGTCTGTGGCTTTAGTGATGACAATAATGCAGTAACCAAATCAATTCATAAACTGTGACATACCTCTAGTTAGGTGAGCTTTCATATAAACCTAACGGAGGTAAAAAACAAGGGAAGGTAAGGAAAGGGGATTGGATCTTAATCCAAGTTGATGGCAGAGAGACGATCCGAGTTACCTCAGGTGAGGTCTTACCTTAAAAATGAAGAATCAAGGTTTCATCAGGAGGAAAGGACATTGTCCCAGGCCGCTTTGGAAGTGTGCCGCGTCTTGTGCTGACTCTGCCTCCTGGACGCCAAGAGCACGCTTTCAATGGCGTTTTTACAGGGCATTTCATGAAAATAGAAATGGGACTTATAGCAAGGACTAAGTAAAAGAACAATGTAAAATTTGTTTTTTACGCTCGAAGTCAATTATAAGTAAACTCCAAAACGATGTGGTAATTATCATGGCGTTATTTGTAAAAATTGAGAAAATGAATTATGACACTGAAATATGGATATCACGTATATTTACAAAACTAAATCTCGTGACTTTCGTACTGCAGAAAAAGTAGTTCTTTTTTTTGGGGTCTATTAGCGTGCAAAGTGGTGCCAGCAAATATCATCATTTAGACCGATCTGATTGGTCTTAAGGCGGTCCACCCAACGCTGTTCCTTTTCATATAATACTTTATCAGCATTGGGTGTTGTGTCTGGTATTCTTTCAATAACTGTCCACTTCAAGTCCTCAATTTTGTGTTTCTGTTCTGTGAAGTGTGTACAGAGCTTGGTCGTATTCTTGTGTAAGCGAATGTTGCTTTTATGTTCCCCTATGCGTAGTTTAACCTTCCTGCAAGTCATCCCAATATATTTCTTGTCGCAGGGACAGGTGATCATATAGATCACGTGCGAGGTGTTACAATTACTGTGTTGCTTTTGGGTCCAAGTGAATGTTGCAGACAGCTGTAGAGTCTTTGACATTGAGGTGGATGTGCAGGCAGTGCAGGAGCCACATGGGTAATGGCCCGTCACTGGTGTCATGTTGGTATTCCTGATAGGATTGGTTGGATTCATTTGTTTTGGGCGGGTATGTACCAGCATGTCACGCAGATTCTTTGTTCGTCTATTCGCAAAACGAGGTTTTGGCCAGTTGAACTTTCCGGTGTTTACAATGTGCCAATTCTTGCTTATAAGTTTGTTAACCTGATATGATGCAGGTCCAAATGTTGTGACGCAGGTCATGAGGTCCTTGTTCTCCGCTTTTTCAAAAGTTGTCAAGAGGTTTTCTCTGGGTTGATTTGAGGCTCTTTTTTGACATTTCGATATTGTGGATTTTTTATAATGTCTTTGTTGGAGTCTCATGCTGAGAGCTTTAGATTGTGTTACATAATCCTTTTTTTTGACTACAGTTCCTTTTGAGCCGTAAGAACTGGCTGTAAGGTAGATTGTCTCTTAATGGTTGTGGGTGAAAGCTGTAATAGGACAACAAACTATTTTTTGCAGTAGGTTTTCTGAAAGTTTTTGTCTCAATTCGGTTTTCCGCTGCAAAAATCGTTAGGTCCAGAAAGTCAATGCTCTCTTTATCTGCTGTATACGTGAATCTGAGCCATGGGTCACGTGTATTCAGCCAATCAACAAAGGTTTTTAGATCTTGGTTATTGCGCCAAATCATAAGGACATCATCAATATAACGTTTCCAGTAGAGAATACTGGAAACGTGAGGGTTGGCAGTTGTTAGTACATGATGAGTTTCAAAATTACTCACGTACAGGCCGGCCACCGAAGGGGCAAAGGCACTGCCCATGGAGGTCCCATGGCTCTGTAAGTACAGTTGGTTTTCAAATTCGAAGTAATTCTCTGTAAGTGCCATCCGGCAACATTCCAGGACAAAGTGTCTAGGTGTTTTAAAATCCCAGTTTTCTGAAAAAAGGACATCTTCCAACATTTCTAGTGTCTCTTTTTGTGGAAGGCTGGTATATAATGATTCCACATCCATTCCTACCAGGAGCATACTTGTAGGGTCAAAGGCTTGATCTTTAAGTTGGACCAGCAGATCTCGGGTATCTTGTAAGTAGGCAGGTGTTTTTTTGACAAGTGGTTGGAGGAATTGATCCGCAAATTTTGAGAGAGGTTCCAGCACTGATCCTATACCCGAAACAATTGGTCGGCCTGGTGGAGGAGTTCTGTTTTTGTGTGTCTTGGGTAAGGAATAAAAATACGGGGTCTTTGGATGTTCAGTCGTTAGGAATTCAGCCTCTTTTTCCACCAGGCCGACCAATTGTTTCGGGTATAGGATCAGTGCTGGAACCTCTCTCAAAATTTGCGGATCAATTCCTCCAACCACTTGTCAAAAAAACACCTGCCTACTTACAAGATACCCGAGATCTGCTGCTTAAAGATCAAGCCTTTGACCCTACAAGTATGCTCCTGGTAGGAATGGATGTGGAATCATTATATACCAGCCTTCCACAAAAAGAGACACTAGAAATGTTGGAAGATGTCCTTTTTTCAGAAAACTGGGATTTTAAAACACCTAGACACTTTGTCCTGGAATGTTGCCGGATGGCACTTACAGAGAATTACTTCGAATTTGAAAACCAACTGTACTTACAGAGCCATGGGACCTCCATGGGCAGTGCCTTTGCCCCTTCGGTGGCCGGCCTGTACGTGAGTAATTTTGAAACTCATCATGTACTAACAACTGCCAACCCTCACGTTTCCAGTATTCTCTACTGGAAACGTTATATTGATGATGTCCTTATGATTTGGCGCAATAACCAAGATCTAAAAACCTTTGTTGATTGGCTGAATACACGTGACCCATGGCTCAGATTCACGTATACAGCAGATAAAGAGAGCATTGACTTTCTGGACCTAACGATTTTTGCAGCGGAAAACCGAATTGAGACAAAAACTTTCAGAAAACCTACTGCAAAAAATAGTTTGTTGTCCTATTACAGCTTTCACCCACAACCATTAAGAGACAATCTACCTTACAGCCAGTTCTTACGGCTCAAAAGGAACTGTAGTCAAAAAAAGGATTATGTAACACAATCTAAAGCTCTCAGCATGAGACTCCAACAAAGACATTATAAAAAATCCACAATATCGAAATGTCAAAAAAGAGCCTCAAATCAACCCAGAGAAAACCTCTTGACAACTTTTGAAAAAGCGGAGAACAAGGACCTCATGACCTGCGTCACAACATTTGGACCTGCATCATATCAGGTTAACAAACTTATAAGCAAGAATTGGCACATTGTAAACACCGGAAAGTTCAACTGGCCAAAACCTCGTTTTGCGAATAGACGAACAAAGAATCTGCGTGACATGCTGGTACATACCCGCCCAAAACAAATGAATCCAACCAATCCTATCAGGAATACCAACATGACACCAGTGACGGGCCATTACCCATGTGGCTCCTGCACTGCCTGCACATCCACCTCAATGTCAAAGACTCTACAGCTGTCTGCAACATTCACTTGGACCCAAAAGCAACACAGTAATTGTAACACCTCGCACGTGATCTATATGATCACCTGTCCCTGCGACAAGAAATATATTGGGATGACTTGCAGGAAGGTTAAACTACGCATAGGGGAACATAAAAGCAACATTCGCTTACACAAGAATACGACCAAGCTCTGTACACACTTCACAGAACAGAAACACAAAATTGAGGACTTGAAGTGGACAGTTATTGAAAGAATACCAGACACAACACCCAATGCTGATAAAGTATTATATGAAAAGGAACAGCGTTGGGTGGACCGCCTTAAGACCAATCAGATCGGTCTAAATGATGATATTTGCTGGCACCACTTTGCACGCTAATAGACCCCAAAAAAAAGAACTACTTTTTCTGCAGTACGAAAGTCACGAGATTTAGTTTTGTAAATATACGTGATATCCATATTTCAGTGTCATAATTCATTTTTTCAATTTTTACAAATAACGCCATGATAATTACCACATCGTTTTGGAGTTTACTTATAATTGACTTCGAGCGTAAAAAACAAATTTTACATTGTTCTTTTACTTAGTCCTTGCTATAAGTCCCATTTCTATTTTCATGAAATGCCCTGTAAAAACGCCATTGAAAGCGTGCTCTTGGCGTCCAGGAGGCAGAGTCAGCACAAGACGCGGCACACTTCCAAAGCGGCCTGGGACAATGTCCTTTCCTCCTGATGAAACCTTGATTCTTCATTTTTAAGGTAAGACCTCACCTGAGGTAACTCGGATCGTCTCTCTGCCATCAACTTGGATTAAGATCCAATCCCCTTTCCTTACCTTCCCTTGTTTTTTACCTCCGTTAGGTTTATATGAAAGCTCACCTAACTAGAGGTATGTTACAGTTTATGAATTGATTTGGTTACTGCATTATTGTCATCACTAAAGTCACAGACTCACTATGCAAACGCTAGTTCCTCCGTTAGGTTTAATAGCTTACCTAACTAGAGGTATGTCACAGTCTATGAATTAATTTAGGTACTGTATCACTAAGTTACAGACCTACTATGCAAACGCTAGTTTCTTGCCAGTCGCCACCCATTACTCGCCATTAATGTCCCCATTAACCTGTTTCCTTATGTCTCAATTGAGCTTTTACAAAAACAGTATCTAGTTCTGTGTATTAACCATTTCCTGAATATTGGATAAATGCTAGGAGTGACCCCACCTTTCTCTTTAATAATTTTTAGGTGACCTCATATACCGCAAACAGAAGGGTAAGACTAATAAGTTTAAAAATCTACCCATCAACATCACAAGTAGTGATATGTTTTTCTATCTGTGTTAAATGTTGTATTTGTCCTGACGAATGCTCTTAGACCACCCTGGCCAACAGAGCAGAAACATGTCGACGTTCTTGCAAAACTATTAATCATATGCTATGGATACCTAACTTCCTGCGAGCATACCCAACCTTTTTTAACCTAGCGGTCCAGCGATACTAATAAAGAGTATCTATGTCGTCTGGAAGCTTTTTTAACAAAACCCTTTTTGCACACTCTCAGTGGGGTAACTCTAAATTCTCTGGAGACTGCCACAAAACCAGAGAACGCCTCGGGTGAGGCTGGCAATTTACAAATTGTTAAACCCAATGACTACTGCCATAACGTTTGTGTGGGGCGGCCAACAACATATACCGCTTACGTTATACACAACGTTTATGAGGGTTTTCCAAATATTTCTCTTGGTAGTAGTGGTTACAAGTGTCCTATCCACCTTTGATTAATCCTGCCTAATTCTGGGGAACAGATAGGACAGCTATTCCTCTTCCCTCATCTTGATGAACTCGTATTAAGCAGCGTGCAGCTGCGGGAATATTTTCCTTGTCTTGTTTATGAATAACAAGACATCGCTTGGAAACAAAAAAATGGAAGATATGAATGGCTTGAGTTTTTCGGGAAGCGACATCAGCGAGATTCTAGCGGCTCAAACACTAAATCGAAACCCAGAATTTATACAAGTATTAGCCCAGACCGATGATTGGGATAATCTAACAGCAAAGAAACAGGAGCAGATAAGAGTCGCGATACATGGTATAATCATGACTGAATATTTACGTTCAAAGATAGCACCGCGAGGGTTGTGGATCACCAACGCACCACGAATTTTTCTACATGACCTGGCATTTAAACGTGATTGGTCTGCAATCTCGTGGAAGTGTACTCTTGACTACTTAGTGCTAATAGTCAAAACTGCAAAAAGACTTTCTGATGAACTTCTAATTCAAATAGAAGCTTGTGAAGCGGAATTAAAGAAAGGAATACAACCTGCGGTTTTCAAAAAAAGACTGGAAGAAATAAACAAAGAATTGTCAGAGAGTGAAGATTTTCTGATGCAAAGTAAATTACAAAAGCTAAGCAAAGACATTAAAAAATTCAGTCATGAGAAAATGCATCCTTATACCAAAAAAGATTACAAATCATCAGATTCAAAAACAGATAATGCCTCTGAAGGCTGGGATTCCTCAGGAGGGTCAGACACAGGGTCTGAGGATTCTGGCCACCGACGGGGCAGAGGACAGTATAGGTCAAGATCACAGGGAAGAGGCAATAGATGGCCAAGACAACATTTTATGGGCCCCCCAATGCCATACTTTCAGCCGTATATGCAACCATACACAGGCTGGATGAATCCGTACGATCAAGGACCCCAACAAATGCAAAACTTTATGGGCATACCTCAACAAGGAAACAACCAAAATCAAGATCCTTTTTTATTGAGGGGCCAAAACCAAAGAGGCAGGAGAAGAAACATATCTTGGCAAGACCAACTGCCGAATGTTCAAACGAGAAGTATGACCTCGACAAAACCAGGGACCAGCAAAACGAATCACTGATAGTGAACTTAAGTCCGATGGTCCTTTCAAAAGAACAAGAAAATGTCCTAAACAAAGGACTTGGCTATGTCCCTACTCCTAACCTCGACTTGTTCCGACTCAAGTGTGAGTTATCGGAATTCTGCCGCACCCTGAAATTAAAAGCTCACTTTTGGGAATCTGCACCAACACCTGACCTCGGAGACACCAATCTTCGTAAAAAATCGAGTTTTACCCCGCCAATAAACATGGTGCCAGTGGAAATACTAACTTTCGAACAAGCCATCCTAACTGGAATTGACAACATGGCAACCAATGTCAAAAGACCCTTCCAGAATCTAACGAGATCAGAAAGGATCGCCTTGGAAGAACTACAGACAAATGAAAATATTGTCATAAAACCCGCGGATAAGGGTGGTGGAATAGTTATCTTGGAAAAGGAAGGTTACAGAAACCAATGCCGCGAATTACTGACGGATGAAAAATTCTACACCAAAATTACCGTGGACCCAACATCAAGATTAAAAACAACCGTGGCAATCATGGTCCATGAAGCAGTAACAAACGGCTGGGTAAGCAAAAAAGAGGCTGAATTCCTAACGACTGAACATCCAAAGACCCCGTATTTTTATTCCTTACCCAAGACACACAAAAACAGAACTCCTCCACCAGGCCGACCAATTGTTTCGGGTATAGGATCAGTGCTGGAACCTCTCTCAAAATTTGCGGATCAATTCCTCCAACCACTTGTCAAAAAAACACCTGCCTACTTACAAGATACCCGAGATCTGCTGGTCCAACTTAAAGATCAAGCCTTTGACCCTACAAGTATGCTCCTGGTAGGAATGGATGTGGAATCATTATATACCAGCCTTCCACAAAAAGAGACACTAGAAATGTTGGAAGATGTCCTTTTTTCAGAAAACTGGGATTTTAAAACACCTAGACACTTTGTCCTGGAATGTTGCCGGATGGCACTTACAGAGAATTACTTCGAATTTGAAAACCAACTGTACTTACAGAGCCATGGGACCTCCATGGGCAGTGCCTTTGCCCCTTCGGTGGCCGGCCTGTACGTGAGTAATTTTGAAACTCATCATGTACTAACAACTGCCAACCCTCACGTTTCCAGTATTCTCTACTGGAAACGTTATATTGATGATGTCCTTATGATTTGGCGCAATAACCAAGATCTAAAAACCTTTGTTGATTGGCTGAATACACGTGACCCATGGCTCAGATTCACGTATACAGCAGATAAAGAGAGCATTGACTTTCTGGACCTAACGATTTTTGCAGCGGAAAACCGAATTGAGACAAAAACTTTCAGAAAACCTACTGCAAAAAATAGTTTGTTGTCCTATTACAGCTTTCACCCACAACCATTAAGAGACAATCTACCTTACAGCCAGTTCTTACGGCTCAAAAGGAACTGTAGTCAAAAAAAGGATTATGTAACACAATCTAAAGCTCTCAGCATGAGACTCCAACAAAGACATTATAAAAAATCCACAATATCGAAATGTCAAAAAAGAGCCTCAAATCAACCCAGAGAAAACCTCTTGACAACTTTTGAAAAAGCGGAGAACAAGGACCTCATGACCTGCGTCACAACATTTGGACCTGCATCATATCAGGTTAACAAACTTATAAGCAAGAATTGGCACATTGTAAACACCGGAAAGTTCAACTGGCCAAAACCTCGTTTTGCGAATAGACGAACAAAGAATCTGCGTGACATGCTGGTACATACCCGCCCAAAACAAATGAATCCAACCAATCCTATCAGGAATACCAACATGACACCAGTGACGGGCCATTACCCATGTGGCTCCTGCACTGCCTGCACATCCACCTCAATGTCAAAGACTCTACAGCTGTCTGCAACATTCACTTGGACCCAAAAGCAACACAGTAATTGTAACACCTCGCACGTGATCTATATGATCACCTGTCCCTGCGACAAGAAATATATTGGGATGACTTGCAGGAAGGTTAAACTACGCATAGGGGAACATAAAAGCAACATTCGCTTACACAAGAATACGACCAAGCTCTGTACACACTTCACAGAACAGAAACACAAAATTGAGGACTTGAAGTGGACAGTTATTGAAAGAATACCAGACACAACACCCAATGCTGATAAAGTATTATTGAAAAGGAACAGCGTTGGGTGGACCGCCTTAAGACCAATCAGATCGGTCTAAATGATGATATTTGCTGGCACCACTTTGCACGCTAATAGACCCCAAAAAAAAGAACTACTTTTTCTGCAGTACGAAAGTCACGAGATTTAGTTTTGTAAATATACGTGATATCCATATTTCAGTGTCATAATTCATTTTTTCAATTTTTACAAATAACGCCATGATAATTACCACATCGTTTTGGAGTTTACTTATAATTGACTTCGAGCGTAAAAAACAAATTTTACATTGTTCTTTTACTTAGTCCTTGCTATAAGTCCCATTTCTATTTTCATGAAATGCCCTGTAAAAACGCCATTGAAAGCGTGCTCTTGGCGTCCAGGAGGCAGAGTCAGCACAAGACGCGGCACACTTCCAAAGCGGCCTGGGACAATGTCCTTTCCTCCTGATGAAACCTTGATTCTTCATTTTTAAGGTAAGACCTCACCTGAGGTAACTCGGATCGTCTCTCTGCCATCAACTTGGATTAAGATCCAATCCCCTTTCCTTACCTTCCCTTGTTTTTTACCTCCGTTAGGTTTATATGAAAGCTCACCTAACTAGAGGTATGTCACAGTTTATGAATTGATTTGGTTACTGCATTATTGTCATCACTAAAGTCACAGACTCACTATGCAAACGCTAGTTCCTCCGTTAGGTTTAATAGCTTACCTAACTAGAGGTATGTCACAGTCTATGAATTAATTTAGGTACTGTATCACTAAGTTACAGACCTACTATGCAAACGCTAGTTTCTTGCCAGTCGCCACCCATTACTCGCCATTAATGTCCCCATTAACCTGTTTCCTTATGTCTCAATTGAGCTTTTACAAAAACAGTATCTAGTTCTGTGTATTAACCATTTCCTGAATATTGGATAAATGCTAGGAGTGACCCCACCTTTCTCTTTAATAATTTTTAGGTGACCTCATATACCGCAAACAGAAGGGTAAGACTAATAAGTTTAAAAATCTACCCATCAACATCACAAGTAGTGATATGTTTTTCTATCTGTGTTAAATGTTGTATTTGTCCTGACGAATGCTCTTAGACCACCCTGGCCAACAGAGCAGAAACATGTCGACGTTCTTGCAAAACTATTAATCATATGCTATGGATACCTAACTTCCTGCGAGCATACCCAACCTTTTTTAACCTAGCGGTCCAGCGATACTAATAAAGAGTATCTATGTCGTCTGGAAGCTTTTTTAACAAAACCCTTTTTGCACACTCTCAGTGGGGTAACTCTAAATTCTCTGGAGACTGCCACAAAACCAGAGAACGCCTCGGGTGAGGCTGGCAATTTACAAATTGTTAAACCCAATGACTACTGCCATAACGTTTGTGTGGGGCGGCCAACAACATATACCGCTTACGTTATACACAACGTTTATGAGGGTTTTCCAAATATTTCTCTTGGTAGTAGTGGTTACAAGTGTCCTATCCACCTTTGATTAATCCTGCCATAGGAAAGCAGACCCTACTCTCCTACAACCAGCCCCACTACAATCCCCGGAATTTATTAACTGCACCTAGCAGCTACAAGAACTAATGTATTTGGGAGGCACTCAGGTGGTCTCTTGGGTCTGGATATGATACTTAAAACACTAGAAACGCAAGATGAAATGTTTCAACTGGTCTCCTTGGAAGGCCTGTGCATAGATGACCAGCACTTGAATATCTTGCTCTTTAATGTATACTTCAATTGCTTCGGAGCATGATGCACAGACAGGTTGATCGAACTTTGTGATTCCCTTGAATTTGTTCTCTGTAAAAACACAACTCAGCAAGTCATCATCTGTGGCGACTTTAATCAGCATCATCTGGGACTGGACCTGACAAACCTGGTTACAGCAACTCCTACTACCCATTCGCTTGCCACGCTCTTTAAAAACCTTAGTCTAAAATCCATCCAGCATACAATGGAAAGCACACCTTTGGCACCAAAATGTCAATATCCTTTAAGGGTATAACCACTTTGGACTATGTGTTTGCCACCCCAAAAATCTTAGATGCGTTAGCAAACTTTGAGATCCCGACTCACCCCAAGAGCAACCATTTCCCTCATGTTACTTCCTTAAAAGTCATCTCCAACAGGCACATAAACCTGAGGATAGTAGCTGACTCAACTGGCAGGGAAAGCCAGCCTCTATTAGAAGGATAAAATGGGGGCCAGTGAATTTGCAGACATTTTAAGTTTGGGAATTTTCCATTGGCCCGCAACAGAAGATCATGCCGGGCTAAGATCTTGCTGGCCAACTGGGAGCTAATCCTTAATGGAATGCATCAAGTATTTGAAAATAATCCATGCCCCCAATGTGCACCCACCAACCCTCCTCAAAAAAACTAAAGAAACTCAAATATCTGTCAAAAAGAATGCAAATAAGAAAGCAAAGCAGAATTTAAATCAAGACTGCATATCCTAAACAAACAGCACATATGGATGGTTGGGGCAGCAAAACATGAACAGATAGAAACAGAATTGATGCACGTATTCACACTGATGGGCAAACGAGGGCAAGCTGATTGAAGTGATTACGATGTCACACGATGGTATCTTAATGTTGAAGTTTATTCATATTATAAGCAGGTGCTGCGCAGCAGCAGGCTCACCCAGGGAAACCAGGAGCCAACTGGCTAAACTGTTTGAAATTAACACTCTAAATGGAATGTTATTACATAGCGCCATAGCCAAAGCATTCCAGAACTAGTAAGGAGAATACTACATTATCCTCCTACTTCCAACATATTAAAGGAACAAAGTAAACAACATATTAAATTTAAAAGGATAATAAACAAATATGAAAATAAACCAAACAAACAGCAAAATAGCGATCAAAAAGAATGCTACAAATAATCATTAGAAATAATGCACATTTCTAGTTACAAAACGAAACAGGAAAGATACCATCCAGAAAAGTAACAATATCTGGCTGGACTAGAACGTTGACGAGAACTTCTTCGCAAACCCACAGCAGCAGGAGATGCAGAAACATCATTATTTACAGGTCTAAACATGTTATCAGACTTATTGGAACAATATGAGGAAACCTGTCCCGAACCATCAGTGACTTTTACAATTCTGGATAAATTCCACCAACTTTTCAAATTGACTCTTACCGAATTACCGCACACGTTGTCAACCTTGAATGGTTGAGAGAATTTGAACAGCCTTTCTTCGCATGAATAGGGATCTTAATCCGTACAATATCGCCAATTTTAATATTCTGAGAAACAGATCTTTTCCTGGAATCAAAGTATCCCTTTTGTTGACTTTGAGCTTGTAGAACATTAGACCTAACAATGTTGTCTATATTATTTACAGTGTTCATTTTTACCCATCTAGCCATCCATCCAGGACATACCTTCGAACAAGGTTTCCTTCCCCGAAGAATTTCAAAAGGGGAAACCTTTGTTGAGGAATGGGGTGTTGTACGATAGAACCACAACATGGATCTTACTGCATTTTGAACATTACATTTTCCATCCAAAGCCCATTGTACACAATTATTTATAACCCTATTCATCTGTTTCACCAAACCATTGGTTTGTGGATGATAGAGGGCGCTTCTTAAATGTTTGATCCCGCTTTGGTGCAAACATTTTTCAAAATCTTGGCTGACAAATTGTACACCATTGTCGCTTATAATTGTAGCTGGACAACCTTCTCGGAAAAAAATATCTTTTAGAAAATCAATAACATTGTTGGAATTAGGTTCATTGATAAAACGAACCTCTGGCCATTTCGAGTAATAATCAATTGCCACAATGGCAAACCTTGCATTGTTAGGAAGGATATTAAAAGGTCCCACCAAATCAATTCCAATTTTCTCCAACGGCTTACTTGGTAACTCAATGGGTTGGATAGGTGGTGTTCGTACCTTCATACTTTTCTCTGAATTTGAGCAAATGTCACACTCCCCTACAAAGATATCAACATCTTTATCCATCTGTGGCCACCACAGATGTTCTCGCAATCTTTTTTCTGTAAAAGTTTTACCTAGATGGCCTTCATGCGCACCCTGAATTAATCTTAACCTTAATGACTCCGGAGGAATCAATCTATCACCACGCATGAGTAATCCATCCTCAATGGACAACTCATTTGCCACTTTAACAAAAGTCTGCAGGGATAAATGTGCATTCTTCTCCTTCGGCCAACCACATTTCACACACTTGATGACCTCTCCAAGTAATATGACCTCAGACAATTTTTCTCTCCATTCCGCTTCACTGATTCCACATATATCATCCAAAAAAATAGCAGCCACAAAACAATTTTCCTCATCATAAACAACATATTGATCTCCACATTCTACAGGATGTCTCGGAAAATAATCTGCCCTTGTGTTTTTGCTACCTGGGATATAAGAAACTTTAAAATCATACTGTAAAAGTTTAGTTGATAACCGTGCAATTCTAGGTGTATGTTCCTTCATTTTGTCACCAGACAGAATGGAAACAAGTATGTTGTGATCAGTGCATAATTTGAAGTGTTTTCCCCAAATATAAGGAGTACATTTTCTTATGGCCCAAAAACATGCCAACAATTCTCTTTCAATTACTGAAAAATTCAATTCAGAACCATGCAAAACTCTTGAAGCATAACCCAACGTATGTTCATGCCCTTTTACATTTTGAGTGACCCAGCACCCAAACCCACACCACTAGAGTCAACAGTGATGGTACACATTACATTAGGATCGAAAGGCTTGAGAATCATAGGACTAACCAAACAATCTTTGAACCAAACAAAAGCATCACTACATTCTTTGTCCCAAATGAAAGGATTTTTTTTTAAGCATATTAGAAAGCGGTTGAACCTTTGAAGCATAGTCTGGTAAAAATCGCGAGTAAAACTCGCACAAACCAATGAATGATTTGAGGCCTACCTTGTCACAAGGAGCTGGAGAATCAACAATAGCATTAACTAAACCTGGTCTAGGCTCCACGCCATTTTCAGACAAGACATGACCCAGATACTCAATTTTCTGCACCTTAAAAACACATTTCTCTTTCTTTAAGACTACACCTGCATCACGCAAGGTCTCCAATACACAACAGACTGCCTCATCATGTGACTCAGATGTTATACTATGAACCAAAACGTCATCTTGAAAGACTAGCACTCCATTTATGTTTTTAAGTAAATTGGACATTATTCTTTGTAAAACCGCTGTCGCGGAGGCCAACCCAAATGGCATGCGGCAGTATTGAAAAGTACAAATGGGCGAAACAAAAGCAGTCAAGTGTCTTGATGATGGATCCAACACCACCTGGTGATAGGCTGAAGCTAAATCTAACTTAGTGAACCACTTTGAACCATTAATTAAAGACAACATATCCGACATCTTTGGGAGAGGATGAGAATCAATCCATATGTTTTTATTTAAACTGCGTAAGTCTATGCAGACACGAAGTTCACCACTTTTCTTTTTGACTACGACCAAAGGACTAAGCCAAAGAGATGACTCAATAGGTTTGATTATTCCTTTTTTACAAAGCTCCTTAAGTTCCTTTTCTAGTTGTTCTCTGAGGCTAAAAAGTACGTTCCTGAGTTTATGCTTAACCGGTATGGCACCTTCCTTAATCTTAAATCTTAATCTTGAAACCTTTAAACTGACCAAGACTGTTGCTAAAAACAGAAGGATATTTCTCACACAAAATGTCTACAAAATCGTCTGATCTAAGAATGGAAACTTGATCCTTTGTGCCAGGTCTAGTAAGTACCATTTGGAAAAGTCCTTGATGAAACCAACCAAGGATATTTAATCCCTTGATGGCCACATATATTTTTTCAAAGATTCTCCTACCTCTAAATTCCAAGGTGTCTTCAAAATACCCTGCCAGTTCAATTGTTCTTCCTTCGTATGAAACAGGAGATCTATCAGGAGGTAGTAATGGACAAGAACCCCAAACTTCATGGAACTTTTCCTGATCAATCATAGTGATTCTCGCACCGGAATCATCCAGTAAACATAATATTTTTGTCCCAACTCCAATTTCCACATAAGGGTCAACGCACTCAGAAGGTTGATTGGTAACCACACCAACATCAGTGACCACAACTACCATGTCTCTCAAATCATCTTGAATTTTATCAAATCATCATACTTAGATTTGGACGCACACACATTCGCAACAGAGGACGATAATCTGGTATTCTGTTTTGGATTTTGATAAAAAATCTGGACTCCTTTTCCCATTTTGACAAACTTTGAAAACATGTCAAAATTTACCACACATCCTGCAGGTGACATTTCTAGCAGGACATGGGCATCCTGATCTAAAATGGGGGGCATTGCCACATTTAAAACAAATATTACCTATTATCATTGCGAATGAAATTATTAGATTTAGAATCTTTAGACCTTATGACATTTACAGAATCTTCTTTTGGAGAAGGTAATGATCCTTTTTCAACTAATTCTCTCACCGAAACTTTTGAAAGTTCGATGCTCTTTGCTATCCTTATCGTTTCTTCAAGAGTTGGGTTACCTAAAGAACGTAATTTTTTGCTGGATAATCTTGTCAGTACATTTACAAATATACTGGTCCCTTATAAGCTGATCTCTAAAACATTCAAATTGACATTCAGCACTTAATACTCGTAATGCTGAAATAAAATCTTCTACTTTTTCCCTAACTTTTTGTTCTCTCTTAAAAAACTTGTGCCTTACTACTACTAAACTGGGTTGGAAGTCGAAACTCAATTCCAAGTATTTTTACCGTCTCAGTAAACTCATCAATCTCCTCTTCATCAACTGCACGTACTAATGCAGGTAAATGTTCTAAAAATCTCTTTCCCTTCAAACCCCAATGCATTCAATAAAATATTTTTTTTTCTTTCTGCCCTATAGCATGAACCCCCTATAGCATGGGTACTCACAAACTTTCTCTCGGGGGCCAAATTTACAGTCTGGTTTGTGGCTGAGGGCCGCACCGGTGGGGGCGGGGTCAGAGGGGGAGGGGGGCGGGCCTAAAGCAAACAAAAATTGTGACCATGAAGTTAAACACAGGTCCCTGCAGGAGACACCTTCCTCCACTGAGCCACCAGACCCAGCATACACACATCTTTCTCTCTCTCCCTCCCTCCCTCTCCCTCTGTGTCTCCCTCCCTCTCTCTCCCTCCCTCTCCCTCCCTCCCTCTCTGTCCTCTCACCTGTGTGTGTGTCTCCGCCCTCAGCCCGGGCTGAGACAGCTTCCCCATCCGCACGCACACAGCCCCACAAAGTACTTCATGGGTCTTTAAAAGACCATTTACATGTTAATGAGGCTTTGTTGAATTTCACCTCTTAGGCCCCTGCAGCTCCCCTCTGAAAATCACTGGAATCCCCCGGGCCCCCACAGAGTAGAGTCTGAGTCCGTGCTGCTGCGGCTGTATTTGCGAACACTATTTAATTAATTTAATTTTAAACACAGGTGTCCGCAATGTCCGCAGGCCGCCCAGGAAGGCTTGCTGGGCCGCCACCGGCCCGCGGGCCGTACTATGAGTACCTCTGCCCTATAGCACCGATGTAAGTGATGAATGCATCATACCATTTTTTCCATTGTATAGGTGGATCTCCTGGCGTTTCTAAAAAAAGGTGGAGGTGGAGAGATAGATTGCATTTTGAAAACAACTACAATATTTTAAAACTAAATCTTCACTTGAATCTGTAATTTTAAAATAGTTAGCACATTAACATGAATAAATTACTAATTCAGTCTTGATGGACATACAGATGTGTGTGTCATCGAAAATAAACACACCTAGAAGTCAAAAAGTACCAGTTCCATCAATTTCAGATCAAGGAAAGCAGGTACTCCTTCCAGTCCTGTATGTTAAATATCAAGCAGTCACTTTACCAACTTAGATATCATTCACGTTTTGTCAATTTGCCTTTGCCGATGAGTACATGTTGCTAAAACTCACCGTCTTGTAATTTAAATCGGAAACTGACACTTCACCTTAAACTGACACTTCACCGATTCTTCCACACAACCGGTCGCGTTCTGTTAATTCCTAGATCCGATCAACAATTCCCTTTTTGAATGCCTTGAAAATGCTTCTTCGTAAATGGTATTAAATGAGCTGGCTCTGACTACTTTACCCCGTTTCAAAATGGCAACTGCTTATTATGTCGATAACTCTCGAAAACCCTTTGAAAAATATTATCTAGAGTCATACAAAATGGCCTCTGCGTCGTTCGTCAGGCTGCGTCACGTTACGTGACTGAGTGATGAGCCAATGAACAATATCCAAATTGTATCCCCAAGATGGCGCTCAAATTGAACCGGAAACGCTAACTCCAATTAGCCTCCTGACGTAGGCTAAGATGACGCGTTCCGCTGCCACTATGAAATTATTTTATAAGACAGTACCTCTAAGCATCGCTCCGGCGGGAAAATGTAGAAGATTTATGCGGAGATAAACTCGGACGCTACTTCCACTCACCGCTTGCACTTGACGAGGTAGGAAACACCACAGCTTGAGATGTTCTTTACTTCTTCCACACGCAATGGGTTCAACAAGCACCTGCAATCATCGCCACAGAAAATGGAGTGATTACGAATACTACACTGATCTATGGAGGGATTTAAAAAACAAAAGTAGCCCAGCAACGGCAAGAACTATTGTCATAGCCGAACCACAGTGGACCCTGCATATACATAATCCATACGCAGCAAAATCAGCAACCCATCTTGATCTAGATGATCTGAGCTTTTGCCTTGAAATCCAGGACCCAGGAGTGTTGCTAACTGTAAACAGCATCTATAAAATCAGAGCAACAGGAGCACCCAGACCCCGCCCAAATGGTATACTAGCACAGGTCTTCAACGGATTCTCCAACCTATGGTCTGCAATATTACTTTACCAAACTTGTCTATCATTCATGCAGATCCTGGAGAGCTGGACTGGCTCTATTTTGATCCTTATCTTTAAGAAGGGCAACACAATGGATCCATCTAACTATTGCCTCATTTCCCTTTTGGACATTGAAGCCAAGGCGTATGCCTCTACTCTCTTGATAGGACTGGAGCAATTGACAAAAGTGAATGACGCAATTAAGTTCAATCAAACTTGTTTTAGGGCAAATTCCTCTACTCAGGATAACATTATGGCCCTGGACTACTAATCCATCTGGCAAAGACTCTTTGACTGTTTGGTGGACTCTGCTTGTTTGTTGGACTATTCAGTCACCTTTGTCCTGGTTGATAGACACACCTTATGGAAAAAGATCAGAGGGTGGGGCATCCCAAACAACCTGCTCTAGGCCATTATATCTCTATACACCTCTACAGGAGTTAGGGTAAAGTTAACACCAACAGCCGTCACCAGGAAAATCCAGAAAGAAAATGGCCTTAACAAGGTTGTGTGCTTGCACCCCTATTATTCAATCTGTATACGGCAGACATGGACTCTGCACTAAA
Organism: Lissotriton helveticus; assembly: GCF_964261635.1. NCBI lineage: Eukaryota > Metazoa > Chordata > Amphibia > Caudata > Salamandridae > Lissotriton > Lissotriton helveticus. The sequence continues at coordinate 1,061,194,550 of NC_136070.1, read as the reverse complement.
ACAAGTAAATCTCAACCCGCCTAAAATCTGAAGCATTAAGGTCACAATATTACAATATGTAGATGACACCATTCTTCTGGATCATCCTTGAATAGGCCTACAGAGAGCTCTCAACTCCCTGTACAATTACAACTTGGCCAGCAAAATGGTGGCAAACAGCTCTAAAACTAAAGTGTTAGTCTTTAGCAATCCAACCAAAAAAAAACAAAGTTTACCTGGAGTCTGAGTCCCCTAAAAATCGAAATTCTTGATGCTTACAACTACCTGGGTGTTTGGATAACAACAAAAGAAGGACCCAAAAAGCACCTGAGGTACACTGCTGCAAAGGCACAGTCAATAATAATAATCATAAAAGAATAACTCCTTGGAAAGCCTGCCTACCATCCCAATAAGAGGAGTATTAGCAGCAACACTTTTACCAACGATCAAATACAGCCTTGAACCCTATCCGGGACATTTAGTTAACACCATGTACAAATATCAGCTCAAGGAATAGAAAATGGTCTTCAGAGCAACTTCGAGCTGCCTGCTAAAGCTGGAATTTGTATTGGCTGGCCAAACATGGGCTATGTTATGTTATGTTATGTTATGTTAATTTATTTCTTCTATAGCGCTCGGCGACTCCGAGGAGCATCCCGGCGCTTTGGTGAAGAAAGAGCAGCTAGTAAACAACAACACAACAACTTAAAAGCAGACACAAGAGAGGGATCACATTTGTTTCGTGAACAGCCACGTTTTTAGCTCTCTTCTAAAAGTAAGAAGATTGGGAGTCTGTCTGAGAGAGAGTGGTAGTTCATTCCACTCCTTCGGGGCTAAATAGCGAAAGGATCGACCACCAATCCTTGCACGCCTGATTACTGGGACTGTCATTTTAGATAGGCAAGATGATCTCAGAGATCGACTAGGTACATAGCGGGAGAGGCGTTTCCCTATGTACTTAGAACAAGTTCCATGTAGAGCTTTAAAAGCAAAAGTCAGACACTTGAAAAGAGTTCTTTTGGCGATCGGTAGCCAATGTACAAAATTCAGTAAAACCGTAGCTCCTGCTCTTCTCGGCAGTCCATAGATAGCACGAGCTGCGGAGTTCTGGACTACTTGCAAACGGTTCAGAAGATATTTTGGTAAACCCAAGAAAAGAACGTTTGCGTAGTCCAGTCGAGATCCGATCAAGGCCTGAACAATAATCTTCCTGTGCTGGTGAGACACCAGAGGAAGAAACTTCCTCAGCATTCGCAAAATGCCGAAGCATTTGCCTGAGAGACACGAGATATGTGGCCCAAAGGACAGTTCACTGTCCACGATCACTCCCAAATTTTTTGCCTTGAGAGACACATTGTCAGGAGGGAACAGATCTTGTGGCCACCAAGCCTTCCAATCTGGTTCACAGGTGCATCCAAAGAAGAGAAGCTCTGACTTGTCGGAGTTGCACTTTAAACCATTGCACCTGAACCACTCAAAGACCGCACTAAGGCAGTCCCTGATCTTTACGCCGTCGAATGCCCCACCCCTATCACAAGTGAAAAGGAGCTGGGTGTCGTCGGCGTAGGATACGATCTGGGCGCCAAAGGATTCCGCGACTCCCGCCAGAGGTACCATAAAGATGTTAAATAGCATGGGGCTAAGAATGGAACCTTGCGGAACCCCTACCTCTAGCGGAGCCATATCAGCGGAAAATGGTGGCGCCCAGATCGTTTGCCGGCGGTCGGCCAGAAAGGATTTAAGCCATTTCCACACCGTTCCCCGAATGCCGCTCTCCCAGAGTCTTATGAGGAGGCGATCATGAGGAACGGTGTCGAAAGCCGCCGACAGATCCAACATGACCAACATGGCCCTTCCCCCAGAGTCGAGTCTTTCCCTGATGGCATCTGTGACCTCGAGAAGAGCCGACTCCGTGCTAAAGTTTGCACGAAACCCAGATTGCGTATCATGCAACAGGTCATTTCCTTCGATGAAATTGGAAATCGTTCGATATGCAAATCTCTCGGCCACTTTCGCCAGAGCAGGGAGAAGGGAAATAGGCCTGTAGTTGGCATGGATAAGGGGGTCCAAGGTGGGCTTTTTAATCAATGGCAGGATCAAGGCATGTTTCCATGCCACCGGAACCACTCCAGTTGACAATGAAGAATTTAGAAGAGGGTTCAACAAAGCATTTAGGGCAGGTGCCACCTTCCCCAGATGTTTAGCCGGGCACGGGTCAAGTGGAGAGCCTGATTTCAGGCCTGACAAAAGCTCTAAGGATGTGTCAAGGCATAGATATGGAAACTGTAAAAGAGAAGGGCCAGGATCCTCCCTAAACGGGGGGGGGTGAAGGATCAACAACCGACCGAGAGCTAGGATGGAAAAGAGAGGCTTGGATGGTAGTGATATCATGGTGTCCTTTGTAAATAATTATTATAGGGTTAAAAAAGCGAAGCCTAACACCATAAAAGCTGTCCTTCAGAACATCTTTACCCTAGAAGGGAACCCCTGGTCGCAATATCTTCAAAGATCCATTGCTACCCTACAAATCTATCAGATGGTATTAAACAACCTACAGCTCTCGTGTGCCGCTCTTCAAATTATACTGAAATAACAAACAAAAACATTGTGGAATGCAAGTGACATGGCCATACTCAATAAATCAAAACTACTAGAAGCAGCGGAGCCAATGTACAGCCTAACTGCTCAAACCTCAACCTTATCTCCGCGGTGCACTTTGCAAAAGTTGCCTCAAACAAATAAAGTTTGCAAGGCTAATGGGTCTCCAAAGCAAAGAAGGTAATGCTCGACACTGGCCCCTCACCAAAATTGTTAATGACAGACTCTGCTCCTACAAGCATGAATCCTTCAATAATCTATTATGTTGTGACCTGCAGTTTTGCAACCACACCGCTAAAACCACTTTTTCTTGCCTCGGGCACCGAAAGTGTAATATAGCCATGAACCTAACTATAAAGGAGATGATGGAACTGGCTAAATTTGGCAAATACATCAGCATTATGTAATCCTACATAAAAAAGGTGAACAAAGGCAGCAACTCTTCTCGCCTAGACGCCCTCAGGCAGTAGTGCGCTATGCAAATAATAATTTCATTTAATTTTATCCCTAGAGATTGTGAGAAGTTGGCCTGGTATATGATGCTCACTAGTTCTAGTGATCACCTTGTACCATGCCAAGCAACCCTTATGGTGCAGGTTGTAAAGTCAACCTTATAGACAAGCTATCCTAGGGGTAGCATGGACTAAGCAGTCTTAGGCTAAACTCTGTAAAGGCATGTGAAGCAAGCTGTTTTACCATACACAATCACCTTGAATACCAAATGAAAGGACACCACACAGATATATATTGAAAATATATATAGATTTATTTCTCAAAAGATACCCTATACTCTTTATGAGCACAGAAGCACAAGCGTTAAAACAAAACACAGTTTAAATACACAAAAGTTGCACGAATATGGATGAGCCCTAGGGGCCACCTAAACCATATACTAAAATAGTGGTATAAGACCACTATGGGGAAAGTGAAGAGGCCTAGGGCCTGGGGAATCGCTGGAGCTGTTCGGGACTAACAGTGATGAAGTCGGGAAAGGCCCGCTGGACTCGGGTGCAGTGCGGAAAGTGCACGCAATACCAATGCAATGTCAATGGTGCGTAAAAGTTACAAAGTTAGTTAGAAAGGAACCTTCCGAGTGACCTAGAGGAATGAAACTTTAGACACAGACCCTAGAGGTGTGTACCAGTGTGGGAACACCGACGGAGCTGAGTTACCTCACCCACAGGAAGCGGGTGCATAGGGTCGAAGTAGTGTCGGGTTTCGTCACGCTGGTCGATGGTGCTTGGAGCTGAAGATGCTGCAGGCGGCTCGATGTGAAGAGTTCCGGTGGATCCAAGGGTGGATCTGAAGTCCTGAAGACCTGAAAGCAGAGGGGACAATGTTCAAAGTCACTAGCCAGTGACTACCGTGGAACCAGATTGGAACCAGGCGATGTCGGGTGCAAACAGGCGTCGAGGTGTAGCTTCTCTCTGCAGCCACGTGGACACGAGGGGTCGAAGACGTCCAGGAGTCGGTCACAAGCTGTCCCACGCAGGCTTCTCGCTGTTGGCGGTGTCGGCAACCGGATGGAAGCAAACAGGCCTTGGCTAATGCAAGCCATGCAGGAATCAAAAAAAGGCTTGTCACTCGGACCAGCAAGGTCAGAGCGGGTGCTCCTTTTTACAGGAGCAAGGGCAAGTCTGGAGCAACCAGACCTGCAGTTAAAGTTGTAGGTTTCGTCGCCAAGATGGCCGCTAGCCATGTGGCAAGTGGCCGTGATGACGCGTCAAGTGGCACAGTGCAAAAGGGCCCCACGCAGATGGTGGAGATGCTGGGGGGCTGATCTTCGGTGCAAAGGCTGCTCGAGGTTGGGGCTTCTCAAACCCCAAAGCACAGTGTCGAGGGTACCTCTGATGCTGCGCAGTCAGCGTTTCGGGGGTCTTCCAAGAGGTCCGGTCCCACGTCTCTCGGTGCCTCCACGGGTCCCTTCTTTGCAGGGACTGTGGATCGGGCTGTGAGAAGTCTGGGAGTCTGGGTCTTGTCAGGCTCTGGGCTCGGGCTCCGGCGGGAGGCGGCGGCAAAGCAGACGTCGAGTTGCTGGTTGGTGCCTGTTTTCACAGGGTGGTCACTCCTTGGCCACAAGGGAGATTCTCTTCCGTCTTCTGAGCAGCAGAATGTCGAAGTCCAGTCTTCTTCTGTATTTCAAGTTGATTCAGGATGATCTGAAGTCTCAGGACACAGCTCCCACTCTTATTCGAATCTGGGGGGCCGGATCACCTACTAGGTCCCTCCTCTGGGTGGAACCAGGAAGGGGAGTTGTTACACCCCCTTTCCTTTGTCCAGTTTCGCGCCAGGACTGGGGCTGGAAGGCCCCAGCACCGGTTTGAACTGGCCTATGCACAGGGACACCTTGTGTGCCCCAGGCATGTCTGATTCTATTCAGCCCTGTCCTACCCAATACACAAAATCCTGTCTGGGGTGGTGCTAGCACCTCCCAAGGCAGGAAACCCTTTGTCCAAGCTGCCCTCGCTGGAAGGACTCCCAGCAACAGGAGGTCAGACTTGTGTCTGTGGTGGCAGCATCCATTTTGCGATGCTAAGGCTCTGTTTAACTTTAACCGGGGTTCAGGTTAGGTACATGTTGTGTCCCTCTAGAAGGGTGGAATGCTACCCCTGTCGCCAGAACTGGCGAGGGGGTAGTATTCCAATTCGTATGACACCTTACTCGACATGTTTTGATAAAGCCAAACCCAAGATAGCATTTAACCGCGAGGATTATAATGCACTTAAGAGTATATGGTATGGCAGTATCATGAAACAGCTAAAGGACATGGTTCCGAAAGCTGCAGACAGGCTCAGCTCATGCCAGAGCACCATCTCACATATTTCCAAGCACTCTGCCTCCAGGATTGATGAGGCCTTCCATAGGAGTGGCTGATAGGAACATATGTGTCCATTTTAGGTTAGGTATAGGCATACTACACCTAAGTAAGGGGTGGTTACACCGACTTACCCCAGCTGAGTGATCAGCCAGTTGTGTCAAATATGGAGGCCAGGCCAGGGGTGGCACAATACGTGCTGCAGCCCCTGGTAGGCCTTGGAAGCACCTATGCCCTGGGTACCTGGGTACACTGTTACAGGGGCCAATAAGGTGAACCATTTCCAATTTCGTTATGCACCTAAAGTGCATGGGCTACAATTTAGAGAGAGAACAGCAGGCTGTGGGTCTGATTAGCAGGCCCACAGCCACATTAAGTCATAAACCAGTGAAGCAAAAAGCAAAAATTTGGGGTGACCATAGGATAGCAGACCCTACTCTCCTACAGAGATAACCTTGGAACTGGCTAGATATTGCCAGTCAGCAGCAAGCCAGATGATCACCCAAATTAAAAGCTTTCAGGTTGATAAATAACTGTGAAAGAACAGGCTGACAATGGTGATGACAAACTGGTTGCTCATCACCTCTTGCATGTATTTTGGTAGCTAGATAACTAAATGATCCTTACTGTGTGGCCACTGGAGTCGAAGGTTGTCCCATCACAGCCAGTACTTAGTCCAAGTACAAGCACTCCAAGCACCTTATAGTTCTGCTAGCAAGCTGGAAAACAAGGTGGTCCACTGTCTTGTGAATGTATTATAGAAGCCAACTATTTTAGCATAGTTATGAGAGTCAAACTTTGGACTACCATAGCCACTACCCCATCCATGGCTAAGTACTTCATGGCTCTGTCTGCACTTAATTCAATGTGATTATATCTCTTCTCTCTATTAGGTCTACAGACATTTACCATGCACCTACACACCGCATCTGTTTTAATGAGCCCACTAGCAGATGCTCCTCTCATGTTTTAATGAATTATAGTTCTTACTGATTTTCTGTATTAGTGCCCGATTAGTCAAATATTGCAAAGCTTTCATTATTGGAAAGATGTTAAACAATCACACAATAAAGTATATATTGATTGATTGATTGATTGATTGATTAGAAGTAGCAGAGAATAACTATGGTCATTATGCTGAACAAAATTGTAATGTAGCTATGACATGTAGACAATCTGTTTATCATCTGGAATGGAGAATAAAATACATTTGAAAAATATTTCAACAAGAGGCAAGATGGCGCCAGTGTGAGCAGTCGCCAAACATCGCTCCACTGACCCAAACCCTACCCGACCTGAGTGCAGAGGTATGCCGTGTGCCGCGCAGTGTCGTGGTGCTGTACTGGGCCAATTTTAACCTTTATTCACCTTTATCTACATCCTCATCCATATCATCAAAGCTGGTTGAGCCGAGCCGAGTGCTGGGACGTGAGAGCAGAGGAGAGGAGGTTGTGTTGGGAAGAGAACTCACTGGCTTTGAACGCCGCTGTGAACGGCTCCCGTGATTAGAAAGTGGCTACCTGCCCCAGAGGCCGCTGGTTAATATTACAGCAAGCGGGGCGTTAGACATTAGACTTTTGCCATTTGCCATTTGCCATATAACTGATAACCGATAATCAGCGTCAACGCCAAACGCCAAGGAACTAACGAACCAGCGTGCTAATGCAATTAATGTACCAATACTAACACTAATAAGCTAACGAGCTAGGAAGTGGGGGAGAAAACGAGTAATGAGTAACAGTATTGCCTGATTCCTTGTCCTTCCCTATCCTTCTCCTTTTCCACAGTCTACATCGTCAATAGAACTACTCAGAACTGTTAGCTTTTGATGCAGCACCGCTAAGAGATTAAAAAAAAAACGAGGCTGTCAACTACTGGAGCTAAGGAACCGAGTGGTAACGGCCATTAAACACCTACCTACGGGTAAAACGGAGCGGAGCAATGAAGCGAATGAAGCAATGACGGAACGACAGGCAACAGGCAACCATTGCAACAGATATCTCGGTTTCCTGTCTCCCGCACACAGACGCTCTCTTGTACTCCCCTTGTGCCCCCCTTCTACACTCTGTACTCAAGCACTCTCGCTCCGTCCAGGCATCCCCCGCGGCCTCGCAACATAATAGGTGCTCGATTCATCGTCGGCAGGGATCCGGCCGGAAAGAGAGAAACGGTGGCACATAAATTAAAGTCGCTAACATACAGGAAAGGGATGTATGATTATACAACTACTTCCTAAACAACGAATTCCTTAACAATGAAGGCTAAACCACGAGCAATGCCAAACCACTACATTGTTAACAACGAGTTCCTGAGGAGGAGCTTGGCGGGCATCCGAGATGGCCGCTTGAGCACAGCGCTCTCCGGACCCTCGCCGCTCCCGGCATTTTATCCTGGCTGAATCCTGATTTCTTGCAAGAATTCGTGTAGGGGACGTTTGGCTGATTACCCTGGCACTTTTCAGAAATCGATTTGGATCTCGTATTCCTGAGATATGGTGCTCTGAACTTTTGGGCTCCGCCCTTGAGGTGCGCCCGGGACGGGGTGCGGTTCTGTAGCCGTCCTGCAATTGAACAACAACGGCAGGAGATCTGGCCTTGCGGGTCCCCCCTTCCTAAGTTTCGGTTTCGATTCCGTTCCGCTTGGGCCACGGATGTGGATGTCGTGTTGCGACTGAGACTTGGAGGCAGATCGGCTGTTGGGCTCTCGTGTGACCTATTTGCTGGCTTGGCGACCTCTACCCGAGTTGTGCCCCCTTTTTCATCTACTTTTGATCCTGTACTTTGGGTGTCGGGCCCGTCGAACCTGGTGGCTTGTCCTGTGACGCATCTTCAAAATGGCGGGCAGAGGGGACAGAGAGACGCGCAAGACGAAAACACCTCTGCGCGGAGCTCCAGTTCAATCAAATGTCATGGACCGTTATACCCATTCTAAGGGGTCCCCCGGAGCTGCCCTGCCTGGTTCTAGTATAGCGTCCGAACGAGTTTTGGAAGAGTCGGCGGAGCCCTCCCTACAGGATATCATGGGCGCCATCTCGGGTGTGAGGGAATCCATCGGCCTACAGTACGAGGCCTTGGCCCACAAACTTGACACCGTGGCTATTGAGGTGAATCTGATTCGTGCGGATCTCGGCAAGACGAATGAGAGGGTACAATCACTGGATATTAAATCCTCTAGCCTTACGAATGACGTCTCGGAGCTCCAAACAGAGATTGGAAATCTCCGTCGGGGGAACGACTTCATGACCCGTCGCCTGGAGGACTTTGAAAATAGGGCGCGTCGCTGCAATGTTCGCCTGGTTGGTGTGCCGGAAAACCCTGAACCCCACTCGGTGGATCTCCTGGTTGAGGATCTGGTCTTGAACCATCTGGCCCCTTCTGGTCTCACAAAATTTTTCACGGTGGAACGCGCACATCGTGTTCCAGGGGGCAAAGTCAAGCCGGGAGCCCCGCCGAGACCCATTGTAGCGAAGCTTTTTCATTATAGAGACCGGGACGCTATCCTGCAGGCCTCGCGGGTGAAGGGCCCGGTGGCCTTTGAGAATGCTACGGTGAACTTTTACCCGGACTTTTCCCAACAGGTTCAGAGACAACGTATGGAGTTTCGTGGTGCCAAGAAACGTCTCCGGGATCGGGGCCTACGTTACGCCATGCTCTTTCCCACCAGACTCCGGGTCGAATACAATGAGCGTACCCTTTTCTTTGATCGGCCAGATGCTGTTAATGACTGGCTGGACTCATTGCCTGACCGTCCTCCTGAGACGGACTCCGCCGCTCACCCTGGTGGTGCCGAAGGTGGTGTGGAGATCTAACTGTTCGGCTCTTATGTCTTATTTCGCATACATTCTCAGGAGTGTTGGCCGGCGTCCCTCTACATTGTGATCATTCTGTCTTTCGTTTGTTATTTTTGTTCTTGCTGAGGTCGGGGGGTGGATGGAACGGAGACCTTTCCTCCTCCGGGGTCTTTGTGTAGAATAGGGGTTCTTGGGCGACAGGCACACTGCAGGTTGGGGTGGCTCTTTAGCTTTTTGCAGGGGTGCAGGGTGGGGGGTGTTTCTCTTCAGTTTGGGGGAGGGGGGTTGGGAAGTTTTTTCTTTTCTGTGTGTTGTTTTCAAGGCGAGTTGCTCCTGTGTTTGCTGCTGTTTCTGATGTCTAGCTCATGGACGAGGGGTCTTGGCTCGGGCGGCTGGGATGGGGGGTAGAGGGTTGAAATTTCTTTCCTGGAACGTTAATGGCCTGGGAGATCGTATTAAGCGCAGTGTGGTTTTAAAATGTATACGACGTTTGTCACCGGACATTGTTTTCATGCAAGAAACCCATTTGATTGGTAATGTTTGTTATGCAATGAATAGATGGGGCTACCGCCTTGTGGCGCACTCGGGGTTTACCTCCGGATCTAGGGGTGTGGGTATTCTTGTTCGAACCTCCCTCCCCCTGGCGATCGATGAGGTGATTCATGATGACCGTGGGAGATATACTGTCCTGGTGGGTAGGTATGAGGGCCGCACCCTATCTCTCTTCAATGTTTATGTTCCCCCGGGTTTGCAGGCCTCTACTTTTACTGACTTGGGCCGTGTTTTGTTAGATCTCCCTGATAGTACTCTCTTTCTGGCCGGTGATTTTAATTCGGTGCTTTCCGGCCTTCACGATCGCCATCCCCCTAGAGATACCCCGCAGGCTCAGCAGTGGTTGGGTGGGTTTTTAGATACCTTTGGCCTTGTGGACTGCTGGCGACTGTTGCATCCTACTCAGCTCCAATACACCTTCCATTCTGGGGCTCATGGCAGTCTGTCTCGGCTGGATTATTTCCTGATGCCCGCAGCCCAATCGTCGGCGGTTCGTGAGATTTTACATTTGCCGAGGGGTATTTCTGATCACTCGCCGCTCTGGCTTCGTTTCGAGGTTGGGGTAGAGGCGGCGGACCGAGTGGCTCCCATTAACCCTTGGTATCTTTCCTCCCCTGAGACTCGTACCCTCTTGCTCAAGTCCATGGATGCATATTTCCTGGAAAACGAGGGATCGGCCTCTTCGGCGGTGTCCCTGTGGAAAGCCTTTAAAACTGTGATTCGTGGACAGGCCCTTTCCTTGATTGTTGAAGCTAAGAGGGCTGGGAGGAGGGAGGTGGTGGACCTTGAGGGGGAGATCTCTGCTTTGGAGGACGAGTTGGAATCCGGTGTCACGCCTGAGAAACTCCATGCCCTGGGTCTAAAACAGTTTGCATATAAATCTCTGGTCACTGACGCTGCAAAGGTGATGTTTCGTGAGCAGCAGGGCAGATTGTACGATGTGGGTGACAAGGCGGGCAAACTCCTAGCGTGGTTGGACAAGAAAGAAAGAGTTAATCGTGTGGTGCCCGTGATTCAGTCTGCGAGTGGTGAGAGTGTGATTGATCCGACCGCCATTGTTGATCGTTTTGCGGAATATTTCCGTGTGGTATATGCTCCCGTGTCTGTGAGGGATGTTGCCGACTCCCGCCTTCTTCTGCGTGATATCGCTTTGCCCTGTGTCACCGACTTGGACCGTATTGCTTTGGATTCCCCTTTTACGAATGATGAGATAGCCGATGCAGTTCGATCGCTCCGTTCGGGCAAAGCATTGGGCCCGAACGGTTTGCCTATTGAGTTGTACAAATTACGCCCCGATAAGGTGGCGCCGTATCTCCGCGCCATGTTTCTAGAATCTCGTGAACGGAACATGCTTCCTTATGATCAGCGTCTGGCGACAATCGTCGTCATTCCCAAAGAGGGTAAACCGCGTGACCTCTGTTCCTCGTATAGGCCCATATCCCTCCTAAATGTTGAACCTAAGGTGTTGGCTAAACTTTTGGCGACCCGTCTCCTTTCGGTTCTTGGGGAGTTGGTCCATCCGGATCAATCTGGCTTTATCCCGCATCGCAACACTGCTCTGAATTTACGTCGCCTCCACGGCGCGCTGGCGAGGGCGGGGCTTTTGACTGAACCGGCCATTTTGGCGTCCCTGGATGCCTCCATGGCCTTTGATACTGTGGAGTGGCCCTATTTATGGGCGACACTTGAGAAATTTGGATTCGGGTGCGAGTTTATTAGCTGGGTTAGGCTGTTGTACGCGGAACCTCTGGCGCAAGTTGTAGTGAACGGTAGAGTGTCGGCCCCCTTCTCCTTGGGCAGGGGTACCCGTCAGGGTTGCCCCTTGTCCCCTCTGTTGTTCGCGCTCGCTCTTGAACCGTTGGCGGCCTGGCTCCGTTGGGAGCCGTCCCTTAAAGGTATTCGTTGGGCCCCGGATTTCGAAGACCGCGTCTCGCTTTATGCGGACGACATCCTCTTGTATCTTACTTCTCCTCGCAAGTCTTTATCTGTTTTATTTGACGTTCTTGCGTCCTTTGGCGCTAACTCAGGCCTCGTCATCAACTGGTCTAAATCCTGTGTATACGTTTTATCTGGTATCTTGCCTCCGTTGCCGAGTAGACTTCCTCTTCAGGTGGTCCGGGATGGTTTCAAATACTTGGGAGTTTTTGTTACCTTGGATCCGTCCCTTCGTTTTGATCGTAATCTCCTTCCCCCGTTGCTTAGGCTCCGTTTGGACGTTGCCCGCTGGCGCAGACTTCCCCTGTCTCCACTGGGTCGGGCGGCCCTGTTTAAGATGATGTCACTACCGCGGTTTCTCTACGCTCTCCAGAATTATTATGATCCTATCCCCAAGACCTATTTTCGGGAGATCGAGAGCCTTCAGAGGCAACTTATTTGGGATGGGCGACCGCGCATTGCTCTCGCGAAACTTTCCATCCCGTGGTACGATGGGGGCATGGCGCTCCCCGATATTAAGAGATACTACTGGGCTTCCCATCTGTCCGCTATTAATCATGCTATGTTCTCGCCGGGTCGTAATCCGGCGTTTGAGATGGATAAACTTCAGCTTCCGGGAGGTGACTTTAACAGAGTGCTCTATTCTCGTTCCGCTGGGCGCCATCTTGTGGGACCTACTTTGACTGCTTTGACGGTGTGGCGTGCTGCGAATGTGAGCCTGGGCTGGGAGGATCGCTTGACGTTGGCGACGCCGCTTTATGCTTCGGAACGTCTGGGCGGTCTTTGGTCTTCCAAGGGTTTTGACCGTTGGGACTTGATTGGGATCTCTAAAGTGGGGGATATATACTCTAAGGGTTCTGTGCACCCGTTTCAGGCCCTCCAGGCTGAATACGGCCTGAGTAGTCGGGAATTCTTTCGTTATTTACAGATCAGGCACGCTTTGGTTTCGGTGTTTGCTCCTGGTGAGATTCCGCCTGACTCTTCTCCACTTGAAGACCGTATCCTTGACGAACATCTTCCTGATAGCACTATCTCCCTGATCTATAAAAAGTTGATTAACAATCGGACTGACTTATTGGCCCGACTTCGGGAACAGTGGATGGGAGATGGGTTGGAACTTGATGATGAGGATTGGCAATCGGCCCTCTCCTCTCCGAAGGAGGTGGCTATACCGGCTCGGCTCCGTTTGGTCCAATTGAAGATCCTTCATCGGGTGTACGTGACGGGACCGCGACTGATAGTGATGGGCTTTTCCTCCGATGGACTGTGTAAGCGTGGATGTGGTTTGCGTGCTACTTTCCTGCATATTCTTTGGGAGTGCCCGATGGTGGCTGCTTATTGGGTGGCTGTGCTTGATTTGATGACTGTGGTGACGGGGATATCCTTGCGTCCGGAACCTCGTCGCTGTCTTTTGAATGTTTGGGAGCCCACGGACTATTCGGTGGCACAGACTAGATGGGCCACCCTGGGCTATATGATTGCGAAGCGAGATATTGCGCAACTTTGGGGGGCCTCCAGGCCCCCTGCCCTCTCGCAATGGGAGAATAACATGGATGGGTCCATGTTCCGTGAGAAAACTGTCTATGTGGCCAGGGGCAGACCCAGGGCATGGGTGAAGGTGTGGGGTCAATGGAACGAATACCGTGGAGACATTTGTACTCCTCCCCTTGTGGACACTATCGAGATTACCCTGTCTCCTTAGGCTAGCGTTCCCGGAATCTTCATATAGGGACTGAGCTGGTGTCTCCGGCTCTCCCCCCTTCTTCTTCCTGATCTCTGCCCCCCTCCCCCCCCCCCCCACTCCGCACTCCTTAGTGCTTAGGATATTGCTACTGCACTTCCGCTGCTGTCCTCCCCTTGCGTCCCTTGGGCTGACCTTCAGTGATACACTCTCGCCTTTTTGTATGTTTGTTCTTTCATATATATAAAACCTGTTTTTGTCCTGTATATTATGTGGAGTATTGCATTGTTTATTGACGGTTACCTCTGCGGGCATGTATGATATGTATCTACTCCTCTTTAGCGGCTGGCCCGTGTGGTTGTAGGCCCATCCTTGTACCTTTTTGCTTGCTCAAATAAAGGTTTTTAAAAAAAAAAAAAAAAAAAAAAAAAAAAAACAACGAGTTCCTGAACCACGAACATTTTTCTATTTGCTCATTACCCAATAACACCACTTTTTTCTTTAAAATATGCATCTTTGAAACATGAAAAAACAACTGTTTTTATACTATCAATAAACAAAGGTTAAAAGTGTGTGGCACATTTTAAATTTACATTCGAGACTCCTCTCCTTCCATTTTCCTCTTTAAATTCCGCCCGTCCATGTTTTCTTGCAGCTTCCCTACTACCACGTTTAGAGGATCTTTATTTGCAGCAGCACGTATAATACACACATAATGACGTATATGTAATCAAATCCTCTCTTATCTGAATCCGGAGACCATCTGTACCGTGGCCCGCAGTGCAGGGGAAACCTGGTGAAATCATTTTTTGCAGATAATAATCAATTGAGGCAGCAGCAGCGCCCTCTGGGCCGCGTTACTTACCGATGTTTAAATATCACCTTGCAAGGAGCGTCCTCCCCAGGGAGCAGCCGCCTGTCTCCCTACAACAGTAACTGCTGAGGCATTTGTAACGTTAAACATTCTCAAAACCGAGCAGGCCTCATTCCTGTCTCAGCAACAATACACCACGCAGGCAGCCCTCGGCGCTAAACAAAACACCAATAACACCATATATTAAAACACAATTAGTGTCAGAAATTTGGTGCAGAGCTCGAGCGGCCTAAATATGGCAAATTGAGCCAGATCGATAAGTTATTTGAAAGAGAACCACTTATAGCGCTCCCTTGTATAAGGGTGAAACCTCATATCGCACTTATATCATACATTTGGTAAAAACTGAATAGAAATATTGTCCAGAAGTTGTATAGCAATTTAAAGGCATGCCCTCAAGCACTTTTATCCCATTTTTTATTTGTGGGGTATTTTATCGCTTTCCTGTAGCTCATTTATGCTGCTGTCAACAGCCAACACGTTCACTGGAAACCAGGTGAAATCCTTTTTTTTTAGCCGCCTCAATAAGCTTCCTGGGGATGGAAGTTGCCTTCTTTGAAGACCTACCTTTCTTCTTTAGGGAGGAGCGGCAGAACCTATTTTTTCCTAAAGTCTTTATTATAATTTCTATCCGCAAGTATTGTATTTTGGGAGCTATAGATATACGTTTTTTCATTGTAATTACAATAGCGCCATCTATTGGACAGTCACAAGGTCGTTTTTTTCGTTGTTTATGAGAGTCGTTGTTCATGTAAATCGTATTTAAGGATGTCGTGGTTAACAGATTGGTCGTTGTTAAGGATTTGTTGTTCAGGTCAATCGTTTTTCAATCTTCGTTGTTAATGCTGTTTCCCACAGGAAAGCCTAGACTCAACCCGGAGTTCTTGTAGTGCACAGGAGATGTCAGGCAGAGTCTAGGCGTGTGTTGGTGTTGGAGTTTGTGTCTGTGTCTCTGTCTGGATCAAGGAGTTGCGAGCGTGGCAGAGAGCGCAGAGGGAGCAAGGTCAGCATCAAGGTCAGCAGGGGGGGTCGTAACAGAAATACGCGTGTACCTCCAGGCATCCTTAGCCTGGGGAGCCTGGGGAGGCGTCAAAAAAGCCAGCAAGAAAAAAAATCAAGCTGAAAATATATTTATTTAGCTACCAGGAGAGCAAGGGCACCCAAGATCCATATCAAAATCAGGATCAAGACCAAGACCAAGACCAAGCAATAGAGCCACAGGAAATCTCTATCGCTGTCTCTATCCTTACGCCAGTAACTTCAAGCCTCCACGTAAAAGTAAAAGTAAGACAAAAAATGGATTTAGGGGAAACAGATCCCAGCATGCAGACCTTACACTAGGCTGTGCAACCTCCAAACGAACCATCGGAAGCATCAGTCGCAACAGAAGGAGCGTCTGAATCACAAGACGCGCAAGATAATCGTGAATCAGAGATCATCCAGAATACCCCGAGTGCAGGGGGTTCTACGAGACCTAAGGAAGCCCAAAGAAGTCCCGGAACCAGGGGGGCCAAAGCAAAAGAGAGAAAAAGCCAAGATAATCAGGCTAAAGAAACGAACAAAGACAAGAAAGTCAAGAAAGACACACATCGTGAGAAAAATGACGAAAAGGAGCCTACAAAGAAAAGGAAGCAAGGGAAAGAAAGGGGGAAAGGGAAGGATGCTGGGAAGGACCCAGAGAAAGATACTGAAGGCAGCGACCATGACAATCAGGAATTAATGGCAAAAAAGGCAAAACGATTACAAGCCATTAAGAATTTGAAAGCTTCCGCCAAAACCACCGGTCAGTCAATAGAACTTCAGTAAAAGATCTCAAATATTTAAGCCCGCTCTCCAAAGAAGGGGCTGGTGATTCTCCCAAACCAACAACTCTTAGGCCTCCACCCGGGGTCCTGGAGGATCGAATCCATGAGACCGATGGGCCAAACAGGGAGGACTTCATAGCCCCTGGAGCCACAGCCGGAGCAGCGTCGAACCACGGGGCAAGACCCACGTCCGATCCCGGAGGTCTGACTTCAGACTACGCTTTGGGAAACGAAAAGGTGAATAAAGCCAGAATTCAACAGAAAGGATCGGATAATACCCCTAAGACTTAAAACACTAAACCAACTCCCAATCCCCCTTCTCCCCCAACAAAAGCTATAATGCAATACTCTGAAACCCAAGCAGTTGATACGGACTCAGATATTTATGAAACCGGGGTCCCAACGTCTAGTGAACTTAGCTACTCTAGCGACGATCATAGCATTGATCTTTCAACCCCAGAACTCTCCGAACTATCAGACTTCACTGGCGCAAATATCAAGAAAGTGAACGAATCCGGTTCAGACAATACCCCAAGGAAAAAGCTGGGAAAAAGGAGAGATAGACAAAAAAGACACTACAAAGTGGTTTACGAAGAAACTACAGACCAAGGGAGTAACAAAGAACAAACAAAATATATAGGTAAAAATCCAGCTCCAAACATACATCAGAAGCAGACCATCATCATATTGTCATAAATGAGACTACAGGGAGCGGTCATAACCAAAAGGGACGCACAAGACCGACCGGAAAACAAGCAGAACCATGTCTAAGTGAAATTGTTGTATTTCTGTCTAGGACCCTAATTCGATATTCCCGATTTATGCCCTTATATGGTTATAACAAACAATATCCTTATAAAGGCATAAGAATCATATCCATATTTAGTAATAGCCCATGCAGTCCAAATATGGCAAGGCTACTCCCCTAGACTCCTAGAAAGTACAACACGTTCTTTAAACTAACCAAGCCTCCAACAGCCGGGGAAATCCCCATGCTTTTGTTTTGATTTGAACAAGAACTCCTGGAGTCCAGAAAGAACTGTTAGTTCTTAGTGACGTCTTATGTCCAACCTTACGTCAAACCCGGCAACTTTCAGGTATAAATATACCAATGTTGCCTTAAGCAAACAC
Organism: Lissotriton helveticus; assembly: GCF_964261635.1. Taxonomy (NCBI): domain Eukaryota; kingdom Metazoa; phylum Chordata; class Amphibia; order Caudata; family Salamandridae; genus Lissotriton; species Lissotriton helveticus. The sequence continues at coordinate 1,061,177,390 of NC_136070.1, read as the reverse complement.
ATGGTGGTTTGGAGCAGAGCGGCTATCTACTTGCCCGAGAGCCCAACTGATGCGAGAGCCCACGGAAGCCGCCCCTCCCTTTTGACGCACTGAGAAAGACGCTGTCTTTTTCTCCAGCCGAGAAACTTCCCGATGCTGTGTTCCCAGTCACCCTTGCGGGTTTCTGGGATATCGAGTCCTGCGAGAGAGAGATACAAGACCTCCTACATTCTATTACCAAGGTACAGAGCTGACTAAACCCTTAAGAGAATTCTTGATTCAGATTCTTGGCAACAACCAACTTAACTTAAACTGCTACTTACTTACTCCTTCCCACGTATTAGGCTTAGGTCAGGTACACCGGGTAGGCGTATTTAGAAGCACCAGTTGAATACGTTAGTCAATGTTTTTATGTATGTATATATTTTATCCATTTTAAAGTATCATATGGCTAAGAAACCATATCAATGCTTTTACAGTATTATTTCATAATACTACTTTTACTGTACGCACTTTACTTTATGATAAGTACTGCAATTGTGGCAATTCATTTCTCTTGCATGAGAAAGAAGACTGCTCAATAAATAACACCTTTTATTGAAAACGCCCGTCTCTCTATTCCTCTGCACTCTGGTGAAACTAAGTACGCACGATTGACCTAGTGAAATAGCTGTCTATTGTTTTCACACAGCTCTAGAGATACACTCTTTATTCTGAGGGAGCAAAGTTGTCATGTTTATGCGGTTGTCAGAAGCTAATCCCTTCTTGTCTAAATCAGGAGAGTTAACTCTTTCCTGAACATTCGAGAAAGTTTCTAGTGACCTCTGAGCTAGCTGGCAAAACTAATTAAGTCTAATATAGTCAGTAGAGACCTAGTCGACCTCAGTCCTACGTCTACACTGCTGTTTATATTATTCCAATGCGCAGAGCCTATTGGGAATATAGGAACTACACTACATGGCGCCCAACGTTTGGTAAGGCGATAATCTAACGCAAGACATTAGAGTAACTCACAGACACACAGACCCTTTTTCCCGTAAAAACTCCAATAGACGTTTGGAGTGGGTAAAAGGTTAAAATCCGCCGGAACTTAGTAGGAAGAGATTCCGTTGTATAGTTTTAGGTTTAGTCAACGTTGAAGGATACAGTGTTCCAAAATATTGTGCACCTAACCTTTGTTTCTTTGAAACTTGATCTGCAACAAAAAAAAACTTTCTCTCAGTAGAAATGGTGGAAAGTGACGATGAAACAGAGAGAGCTAGAATAGCGGCTCAGCTCTTAGTGGAAGACACAACTCTCCAACAGAATGACCCGGATCCTATAATCATCCCGGTAAATGTAAGAAGAACTATCACTAAAAAACTTATAGAAAATGGAGTATCACCATGAGGTAGTACAGTCATTTTCGTGGTAGAGGCCCATGAATATCGGCAGACAGAGGTATTCTATTCATGTATAAACTTTCCAGCAGCAAACACTGTAACACACGAATTCCACTATTACAAAATAGAGGAACCTCCGGATGAATACGCTCCTTTCGAGGACGATTAAATCCCACTAACTTACCAAGAGCACCTGCTCTGGTTTAAAGGCGCCCTAAAACATCAAAATCACATCACCAGGCTCGGTCCATTAGGTAGACCAGGAGCCACGTGGCCGGTTCTAGCCAGCTACACACCACATCCAGACATTGATAAAATGTCAGACCGGGAACTTATAAGCTCAGCTAAAACTACTAATTAAAATACATAGACAATTGGTCCAATATGTAATGCGGACTTCAACAGTCCAACCAGCAATAATAATTCCACTGAACACCCCTCACCAGGGGAACACAAATAAAATCACACCACAGAATATACAATCAGCCATTGGCAAAATACCCGCAAAACGGGAACAAATTCCATTCTGGTTAGCACAAAAAATCACTCAAATAGAGGCAGTATTTCCTAATACTACACCTCATGAGAAACACAGAATTCTGACTATCTGTCTTCCAATGGGGGTCGCACCACATGTGGAGGACTGTGACACTTGGGGCACAGTCTTTGCTTCGATATACACAAAAACACATGGTGTTCCGTCTATGGCGATAATATCAGATGTGCTAAGACAGATTCAAAATGAATACGGTCCAGAAGCTGCTTTAACTATGGGTATGAAATTACTGAAAGACTTCAAGCAGGTCTCGGCTATATTATTAGCCAACATAAAAGGAGAAGCAGCATCTGTGGCGATCCACCAGAAATTGAACGAAACAGATATAGCAGAACAACCATTTGAACTTGCCAGAATCATAGAAACATTCTATGAAGAACTAGGTAGAGATAGCTTGGGTGGGAAACCAGTAAAACCCCAACTAACTGAAAAACCTGAAAAAACATTTATTAAAAATAATCTAAATAATCCAAAAAAGAGATGGGATGGTAATAAACAATCCACTCCCAGAGAAATATGATTCCAGTCCAGAGGAAGGTCTCCTCAACGGAGAGAAAGATCTCCAGACCAAGGAAACAAGTCTCCCCAGAGGGAGCCCTCTGAGAAAAGATACAACCTTAGAAATAGGGATAATTTGAAAAAACCTGATAGATATCAAGATATTGATACACGTCCCTCTCGATCTTTTCAGACTTCCTCACAGAAATAGGAAAGAAGAGGACGGTCAGAACACAAGGAAGAGCACGTCAAGTCCAAAGACAAGGAACCTGCTCATCAAAGTAAAAAATTACAATTTCCAAGAAAAAAAGGTAGCCAGCATTAGAATTAAACATGCCAAGGATTCTGAGGACACAACTGAAAAACGGAGAGTGGGCCCAGACAATGCTAGACAGCGCAGCAGAAGTGACCATAGCTCGCAAGATCCTGATGAATCTTCTGGAGGCAGTGGACACGAATGAATACATTCAAGTGGAAACTGCAGGTACCAGAGTTAGCAAACCTCATAAAATATACAAAATAACATTGCATATAGAGGGGGACAAGACTAGGAAAGTAAGGGGTCTCTTTTGGGATAATCTTTCGAAAGGCTATGACATCCTTCTAGCTGAGAAAGACTGGCCACCAGAGTTTGTCAGGGAGTGCCCTCATGGCCAAGAAATGATTATGCCTACCTTTTCAAATCATATTCCAATTCATAAAAAATATACACTTGCAAGAAAATGGGCAGTGGCCCAAGCTCCTGCATTATACAAAAATCATGTAGGATGGGATGAGGATTCTCCTCCTCACAAAATCCTGTTAAAAAGTCAACCCACTGTACAAAGACAGTACCAAGTTAAACAAGAAGCTAAAAAGCAGGTCAGAAACATCTTAGATCAACTTGAATATCAGGGGGTGATTGAAACATGCACCTCACAAATGAACAATCCTTTGTGTCCTGTCTCCAAGCCAGATGATTCATATCGTCTAGTTTTGGACTACAGACACCTAAACTCCTGTTGCAAAACATTTGCAGTACAAATGAATAACATCGTGTGCAAAAAATATAAAACAACATTAGATATCTCTAATGGATTCTTTTGTCAAAACATTGCACCTGAAAGCAGGTATTTGACCGCTTTCTCAATAATGGGGTCGCAAAAACACTTCTGTCGACTCCCACACGGATTCAAGAATAGCCCAGGATTATTCTCAGCCAGGGTAACTGAGTTACTACAAATCTATGATGATGAGGCATTATCTTATGTCGATGACATCTATCTCACAGATGATGACCGGGAGACTCACTTGAAAAGAGTGAACACCATAATACTTGGGTTTGCAGCTGAGGGTTACAAATTCAACTTTAAAAAGTCACGAATTGCCCATCTAACTGTCCTGTTTTTAGGATATGAATTATCAAGTGAAGGCAAAAGCCTAGCAGACAACTTCCAGAGAAGTGTGCTGTACTCCAAGCACCAAAAACACTGAAGAACTTACAATCAACACTAGGTTTCCTGAATTTCGGAAGAACATACATTCTAAACTATGCGGAGAGTGTTAAACCTCTCTATGAATTAATAAAACCTGATTTCAAACAAATTAATTGGACTCAGAAACAAACAGAAATTTTAAGATCATTGCAAACAGACATGTTAGCTAAAACAAAATTACAAACTCGCGAAAACGTACGCAACCTTGTAATCCGAGTCATCTCAGGAAGATGCAGATTCTTGTACCTGACCTCTAATAAGGGAGAAACAGTACCAATAGCTTATAAATCACACTTGTACACACAAGCTGAAATGAAATTCAGTTCTACTGAAAAAATTCTAATAGCGGTTCAAACTACTGTAGCAAAAGAAAGAGCCCAAGCCCAAGGCAGGAAGATAACTGTTTTAACAGCAGAATCAGCCCTTGAGGCATTAACAAGCCCACGCAATTTGAATGCTGTGGCATTAGATCCAAAATGGATACAATGGGAAAACTCTCTTGCTACAGAAGACGTGAAATACTATTTTGACCCGAAACTGAAAAAACTAGAAGAACTAGAATATGAAGAAGAATATCCTCTGCCAATCGAAATTCTGCCTCTCGAACAGTACACATGTGTAATCTACATGGACAGATTTGCACAACATTACGATGTAGAGAAAAAATCCTACAACGCAGCGCGCGCGATTGTTAAAGGTCGCTGGCGCTTTGGTAAATTCAGACCAATAGTCACCAAAACTGAATCACTCAGAAACTGTTCAGCTCAGCGAGCTGAAATCAGATCTTTAAAGATGGCGCTTGAAAATGCCGATCGTGAATTCCCGACACTAATAGTGTGCGATTCGCATTTCTGCGTCAGGTCTTACAAAAATGACTTGCAGAACTGGGTTCAAAACGATTACAAAGATGACACAGATGCCACAATAAAGCATAAAAAGCTTTGGGAACAGGTAGTTCTTTTGCAGAAAGAACTACGAAAGACTCACGTTATACATACACTGAGTCATCAACGTGATGGTGTTCACGTTGCAGGGAATTCATTGGCTGACAGAGCCACAGCGGAAGCAGCTCAACCGGCTTCCGTAGCCATAAAAAACATTCTAAAAACACATAGACGGAGAAACTATGCTGGCGATAAAAGCGTCTTTAAAAGGCGACTATGCAGCATTACCTCTGAACTATCCACTCACGGGAAAGCTACCAGGCTGGATTGGATCCCTGTCGAATTCTATGTTAAATTTCATAAATCACTGAAGGGAATCATAACAACCTTAATGACGCATGTCTTCGCGGGGGGGCAACCAACAGGTTCTTGGGATAAGGCAAAAATCGTAGTTTTCCCGAAAAAAAACAAAGATCCTACACAACTGGGATCCTATTGCCCTATTACACTAATCAACAGTGATTCTAAAATATACTCGAAATTACTGGCAACCAGATTGGCGCAACGCATACATAAAATTACTTCCCCACGCCAACATGGCTTCATTCTGGGCCGATCAACTACTGATCATGTTCAGAGGGTCTTTACACTCTTCGACATTACAGAGGTGGCAGGAGACCCTATGGCCCTAATCCTATTAGATGCCGAGAAGACCTTCGATAGGGTCTCCTGGCAGTATCTATGGACAGCAATGTCGAGTTGCGGTATCGGTAGCCGATTTATCAAAGCCACCCGTATGCTATACTCAAACCCCGAAACTGTTGTCTCAATAAACAGAGAGATGACCGGGAATATAAGAGTTACCAGAGGGACAAGACAGGGATGTCCGTGCTCTCCGTTGTTGTTCGCTATCTTCATTAATCCATTCATCCTCAGATTAGAATCTAACTCGGCGATATCACCAATCCAAACTACTAATGGCAATACTAAGATGCTAGCCTATGCGGATGACATAGCAATAGTTACCGGATATCCCTGCGTAGCTGTGAAAGCAATAGAAGAAGATGCAAAACAATTTGGGGAAGTTTCAGGAAATAAACTTAATCAGGGAAAAACCCAAATAGTAGTCAATAATAATATTACATTTCAAGATGATCGGGTAGTTACAAGTGCCATGTATCTAGGAGTGAACATAACAGCAGATCTAGACAACCTGGCCAATAATAATTTGGAACCTCTTATAAACCAAACAAGCAAAAATCTAAGAAGAATCCATAATCTTCATTTGACCTTGGTGGGAAGACGCAATGCCATCAAAATGCTATATCTCCCAAAATGTTTATATTTCTTTCGGACCATTTGTTTAGATTTCACTCCACAATTATTCCAGGACATAGAAACCTTATTTTCACAGTTCATATGGAACTACAAAAAACCACGTAGGGCACTCAAATATATTACACTCCCAAAATAAAGAGGTGGGCTCGTGCTACCGAATTTTAAAATATATTGGTGGGCCATGATCATACAGTATAGCAATATTCTTCTGACTTTGAATAATTCAGCAGAATGTGAGGGGACGATCCCCACACCACAGGGCTTAATATTAGGTAACGAAACAAAAGCACATCTCCGGCGACTAACCTACAATTGTCACTATAAAAAAGTACGATTTAAAACCCTAAGGGGTGTATATACAGCGTGGAACAGTATACGAAAGCTTTTGGGTATTGGGAGATTTTCCCACTACACAACATCAGTGGGAAATACCAACCTCCCATAAACATTTAACGATGCATGCATGATAAGGTGGCAAAGGGCAGGGATCACTCAGTGTGGTAATCTCAATTCCAATATAGGATTCAAATCATTTACGGAACTGAAATCAGAATTTGGATTAAACCAATCAGATTTCTTTAAATTTCTACAAATTAGAGATTTCTTCTTTTAAACAGAAAACACAGCTCTAGAAATGTTATGGCATGTTTAAAATAAGTAGTAAAACAGATTTAACCAATTTTAGCTCTGGGGAGGGAGGTCGTTTGGATAATAATATAGTGAGACTTTGGAAGGAGAATGGCTTTGAGAAAGTTGAGGACTTCCTCATATGGGAACAGATGGAAATTCTGGGAGGAAATCTCTAGACAGATCCATCATGCCTTCAAAACATTAAAATGGTCCTTTTTACGCTTCATGCGGATTTTAGAGAGTTAGTTATAGGCAACCTATTCTATAAAAAAGGTCTATCTACAGCAATTAAATAATCCGACACAAAAGAAGATCAGTACTTGGATTAAATTATTAAAAGAAGACAACCTAATCGACTCCTACAATAAGATCATAGAAAGGTGGAAAAAGAGGGAAGATATTGAAATCAGCAAGCTGACATGGGATAAGATCAATAAATTTAATAAAACCATTTTCCGCGGTGCTAATTTTAAACGTATGCAATTCTATAATAAATGGCTAATTTATAGAACTCCCGCATTCCTCCACAGCATCTATCCCCTAGTTGCTGATAAGTGCTTCTGCTGTGAAGAAAAAGGCACCTGGAAGCATATCGTCTGGGAGTGCCCTAAAATACAGATATTTTGGAGGGAAATAGAAAAATATCTTTCCACCATGCTCAAAGCCACTATTTCTTTCAAAGAATTAACTTCAGTCCAGGGTTGCTCCCCGAGCCACACTCCATATGACGAGCCCCTATTTATAGCCTCTCTCATAGCTAAATCCCTAATTTTGCAGTCCTGGAAATCAGAGATAGTACCAACCCTACAGGCATGGAAGGTAAAGCTATCACGGATTCAGGGTAGGGAAAGAAAATATGCATTGAGATCAGGGGCCCTTAAGAAGTATGATAAACATTGGAGCGTGTTTGAATCCTAGTTTGATTTTATTTCGAAACCTATTCTCAACAACTTCTTCTAATATTAGCCTGCTTGATCGCTACTATGACAGTACTATATATATATTGCACTATAAGAGTAAGTCCTAAATTGCTGAAATTTGAACATGTTTTTGTATTTAAATGAGGTCAGTGCAAGATGGGCCTGGATTCTGAGCTATATTTTTTGTATCAACTTCTTCAGTAATGAGTTACGCAAATGTTTTTGTATTTATGCACATGCACTTTATTCTCTACTGTATTAATTATGCAGCTAATGTGTCATGTAATGTTTATTCTTTGATTATGAACTCTCAATAAAAAATAAAAAAAATTAGATATTTCTTAATGAAGAAAGGGGGAGGCCCGGCCAAATTTGGGAAAATTCATCTGATCGATACAATAATTCTTACCCCCACGATAAAGATTGGCTGTATATACAATAACTTCTTATCTGCCCTACCAGATGATATCGCAAAATGTATAACAAACTGGAACGTAAAATTAGACATGGTGGAGGATACCTGTGAGAAATCACTTAAGGCATCCCACCTATGGCTAATGTCTGCCAACCTTCAAGCCCAATACTACAAAACGTTTTTCCAGTTATATTATACCCTGAACAAGATTGCCAAATGGGGGTCGGGCAGAGGGACAGAATGCCCTCGAAGTAATCAGTAAGAGGCAGATATCATACACATATTCGCAACATGTGTCACATTGGGTACAATCCTTAGGAAAATCTCCACTTTTCTACCTAAAATCTTTAATATACAAATTGAAATCAAAACGGCAGAATTAATACCTGGTCTAGATGGAGACAAGCGGCCAAAGGAAATTCAAGGGCTTATATTTATTGCTACGTTTGTGTTCAGATTGTGTTTGGCTACAGCATGGCTTGACCATAATCCTCCAGCTTTCGAACAATGGCGAGCCAGACTCCTGGCAACATATACTGGTAATAATGTCGCATGTGAAGAGCAATGTCACCAGCTGCTCTGCTGTTCTGCCATATGTCACCCTCAATTTTTAGTCACGTTTTAGAGTCACATTTAAAACCGACTTTGACCTTTCTGGCACAGTGTATACATGTCATATATATTTTTCATGTCTTTACTCTAATCCAGAGCGTGGCCTCTTTGTCCTGAGCGAGCGCCAGGCGAGGTGAGGTCTTCTCCCCTTCATACATGGGTGAGTGTTTTATACCAAATGAAAAGACACCGAGTATAACACATCAGATGCTTTTTCATTATGTTTGATATTTGCTCTGTTTTGTGTATATTTTTCTGTTTCCTTTCCTTAGGAGAGTTTATGATATCATGATATGAGACTGCCTCAAAGTTAATAACACTGGTAGGTCGACATAATCATATTATTATTTATATATATTTTCACCACATTTTGTTTTCATTGTTGCAGTAGTGCATATCATAGGTCCTGATGAAAGCCTGTTGAGGCTGAAACATGTCGACCAATGAAATCTATGATGGATAGTTATTCCTTACACACTATCTTCACTCTGTTTTTAATCTTGCCGTTCTGGTGTACAAATCTAATAAAGTATACTTAGACATCAGAACAGGCATTTTTAGAGTTTTCACTATTTCTTTTCACACTCTTTGAGCACTGCAACTTGACCCTTCAGCCTACCACTCTCACCTATTGGCTTATGCTGGCACTGGAGGATCTGATACTAGTAATCCTCAAAAACACTTTGGTGAGGTGTCTAGCGGATACCAGTTTTTCATTTCACAAAACCCAGATGATGAAGTTCCGCCAATGGGTGGGCTGATGGGTATTTCTTCCTCTGCCTTCTCATCTATCTCTCCTTTGGAACTGTTTTTGGTATTTCTTTGGTAACTTGTTCGGTTTGCCCTGTCCAGACACTACAATTGAGTGTTAAGTACAGGACTCTTTAAAGACCCTTGGTATCTTTCGTGTGTTGGTATATTGTTCAGTTGGTGGACAAGATACAAGCAGGTCTATAAACACTTTTCCCCTAGGACCCCCCGCATATTTTGTTCTAAGTATTTTGTGTGCAGCCACGGCTGCGGGTCGATATTTGAATAGGTAAGCTCAATGAGCAGTGCCTTCTCCAAAAGTGACACTTGGTGAGGTGGCAGTATGGCAGATTTTGCAGGTCTTGGTTTTGATGATGAGACATTATCATCCATCCTCAGCGAAAATCCCAGTATGTTAGACTCAATACCGACCAGTGAACCCACCCCTGTGGGAGATTGGGACACCGTATTAAATCTTAAGAAGAGCCATTCACGCACGATCATACATGGACAAATCATGGACGAATATTTGCATGGGAAGTGTGCTCCCACCGGCCTTATTGTCACTAATGCGCCCAGACTGTTCCTTACGGATAAAACGTTTGTGAAGGATTGGTCATTAAAAGCCTGGCGATGCACGCGTGATTGGCTAATCTTAATAATCACGACTGCCAAGAGGGTGGCGGATGCCATATTGGTAGAGATACAGGTCTTAGAAGGCCAAATTTAAACAACTCTTACGACCAAACGCTTTGAGAAACAACAGGAAGAGAGTAACAAAGCAAACAAAGAGTACAAGGAGCCAATATTTTTCACAAAAATTGAGAAATTCAAAAAAGATTTGGCAAAATTCTCCCATGAGAGAATTTATCCATATACTGGCGAAAACTACATCCCTTTGGATTCCAACAAACAAGGGAAACCATATGGATCTAACTATGCCACTTCCTCCGATCCAGAATCTTCTGATTCGGATAGTAGTGGTACACCACAGTGGAGAGGAAGGGGTCGATATAATCGCCCAAATCGCAGACGTACTGGACAAGGCAATATGTATCAACAATGCCCGTGGTGGCCACCCACCCCATGGGGCTATCCACAATTTCCACCTCCCATGTCTCACTACACCATGCAGCCCCAATACTATGACAGCCAAGCTTTTTTAGGGCAGGGCCGTGGCTGGAACAGGGGGAGACGAAGAGGCCAGAACCAAGTACAATGGGCAGACGAACAAGATCCAGCAGTCACCCGCAGCAAGCGAGGCCAGTAACTATCACACCAGGGAGCAATGAGGACCTGGTGGTGAATCTGAGCTCACGCATTTTGTCCCCCATAGAACACCAAGTGCTAAACAAAGGCCTTGGTTTTGTACCCACTAACAGTGGAGACGCTTTCCAACTCCGGAGCGAAATCGAAGTTTTTTTTCGCAAAGTCCGACTGCATTTCTTCTTTGCAGAGAGTAGAAAGAACCAAACACAACCAAGTATAGACACCAACACAGGCCTTAAAACGAAGTCCACCTTCGTTCCCCTTCTGCAACATGTGCCATCAAGAGTTGGCACTTTTGAAACAGCTGTGGTGCATGAGATGTAATCCCTTAATTTGTCAAAAAACGGCAACTTCCAAAATCTATCGAAAAGGGAGACACTAGCACTGGCAACTTTGTCAAACGACACGAATATTACTATCAAACCGGACGATAAGGGTGGGGCGATAGTTATCCTTGACGCCACCTCTTACCGGGCCAAATGTCTTAGGCAGCTAGGCAATACCAACTCGTATTCACTCTTGTCTGTGGATCCTACCACACGGCTTCTTACTGAAATGAAGAATTTAGTAGAAGAAGCAAGTGCGGAGGGCTGGATAACATCACAAGAGGCCAAATTCTTGGTTACACCACATCCAGTCACTCCGTACTTCTATGCGCTGCCGAAAATTCACAAAACAGCCAGACCACCCCAGGACGACCGATCATCTCGGGGATCGGATCTCTCCTTTAACCCCTGTCGTCCTTTGTAGATGTTTTCCTGAGTCCCCTTGTGAAAACCATGCCAACCTACCTTCAAGATACCAAAGACGTCCTCCGACTACTACCTGAGATCGAGTTCAACACCGAGACTGACATTCTTGTCAGTTTCGATGTAGAATCGCTATACACTTGTATACCGCAAGCAGAAACTCTACAGGCTGTACAAGAACTCCTTGAAACCACCTCTCATGAGAGTATAACATCTATCCGCTTCATTATGGAACTTGCGAGGATTGCCATGACTGAGAACTTTTTCAGTTTTGAAGACTCAATGTATTTGCAGACATCGGGAACATCGTTGGGCAGTAAATTTGCGCCGAGTCTGGCCAATTTATATGTCCACCGGTTCGAGACTCATCATGTCCTCAACCACAACAATCCGTATTACCACCAAACGGTGTTGTGGAAGAGGTCCATTGATGATATTTTGGTGGTATGGCGTAGAGACAGTCAGTCGATACTTGCCTTCCAAACCTGGCTGAATAATCAAAATCCATTTCTTAGATTCTCTGTAGAATACAGCAAAACGGAACTTCCGTTTCTAGATCTTCTGGTGATTCCGAAAGAAGGACATCTCACGAGCAGTTTGTATCGCAAACCAATGTCTCGTAATTCATTACTTAGGTTCGACAGTCACCATCCTCGTTCTTTGCGAGAGACTTTACCTTTCGGACAATTCCTCAGGGTTCGAAGAAATTGCTCTGACAAATCTGACTTTAGAATCCAAGCCGGAAATTTGTCCAACAGACTTAAACAACGACTCTATCCGAGTGATTTGATCAGAAAAGCTTGCAAGAGTGCTTCCATTAATCATCGAGATGCCTTACTCACACCCCAGGTGGTCAAACCTCCTCTCGATAGATTGGCTTGTGTTACCACTTTCAGCACGGCTTCCACGATGATCCAGAAGATCATCAGACACAATTGGCGTATTTTGAACAGTGCAGATGAAAAAATCCCCCTGCCACTTTTCTCTTTCAAAAGAAGTGCCAGTCTAAGAGATGAACTTGTTCACACTAGACCTAGACACATTACCCAGGATACCACAACTACATTGTGGAATCTTCCTCCTGTGCAAGGACATCACCCATGTGGCAATTGCTCTGTGTGTCCACAGACAAAAAGAACTATATCGGTTGACATTGGTACACCACGCCCCTGGGTGTTGAAACGACACACAAACTGCAACAGTGATAAAGTCATCTATCAGATTATCTGCCCCTTTGCCCTTCGATATATAGGCATGACAACAAGGAAGGTGAAATTAAGAATACAGGAGCACAAAAGTACCATCAGGCGCAACAAACAAGCGACCCGGATGACCAATCACTTTCTTACAATGTTGACGATTTGGAATGGTTAGTACTGGAACAGCCATTCATACCCCCGCATGTCAGTGACATTTCCCAATTTCTGTTCAGAAAAGAACAGGAATGGATTTTTAAACTTAAATGTGACACCGAGAGGTTGAATGATGACATACCGTGGTTACAGTTATAATAACCTTTTTCAAGAATATGCGGATACATCCGCCCTACCAGGAGTGACAACATCCGATTCAGAAAGGTCTTCACTTCTGTCATTAAACAGACGGTTTAATTTGATTTATTCTTTAGTTTCAAATTAACAAACCAATCATCCGTGAATCAATTATTGACACTCCTTAGTATACTTTGGTTGACAATCGTGCTTCCGTCTTCCATCTATCTGTAGGAATCAATCAAAGTAGCGACTGCACAAACATGTATCAGAGAGTGCATGTCTCTCCCTTGTCCGTCTTTGGACTGAAAGAGCTCCGCAATAGAATTTTTCGAACCCCGTTCCACAAACATGCGGGTCTAGAGAAGTTCACATGTATAGGTGGTTCCAAAGTCACACCCAGGTGGGAAGCTACTTATGCGTAACATTTATAAGTCACTATGCGTAAACCTCGGCATTGACAATTGTTTTCTGTGTTTACAATAGGGCATCCAATCAGAACGGCCCTTCCAAACAGGGCTCCTCCTACTCCCTCTCGTCTACATGGCGTTATGATGCATGTGCTTCATGCTTCCGGTTTCCGGTGTGGCCGCTAACCAATCGGTGCACGTCGTTGACAATCGGGAGGGCGCCCATTCTGGTCCGCATATGCTTCCTCTCTAGACATAATAGTCTAAACTTTCCTTTTCCATTTCTCTACTTCCGTTTTGCAGTATGAACCAATCACTGCTTTGCAGGGAAAACACAGAGTTTTCCCAATGTGGTGCGCTTTTGGCCGTTATAATTCACAGCCACAGATAGTCTCGCTACCTTCCCCTCGGCTCAGATGCCAGACCGAGGTAACAACGGATAGGTGAGTGAAGGCTCTGTTGGTTTGGGTTGTTTTCCATCTAGAATTTTTTATGAGCCGTGCTATCTTTGAGACTCCACACTTCTACACGGGTGTCTGACGTGTACAGCTTGGTTAGACGAATTTTCTCAGAGTGTGTGGATTTAGGGAGAGCTTTGAAAGATGCACGTTTTCTTTTCTTTTGAAAAGAATTTTGAAAAAGAATACTGGTAATAATGTCGCATGTGAAGAGCAATGTCACCAGCTGCTCTGCTGTTCTGCCATATGTCACCCTCAATTTTAGTCACGTTGTAGAGTCACATTAAAAACCGACTTTGACCTTTCTGGCAAAGTGTATACATGTCATATATATTTTTTCATGTCTTTACTCTAATCCAGAGCGTGGCCTCTTTGTCCTGAGCGAGCGCCAGGCGAGGTGAGGTCTTCTCCCCTTCATACATGGGTGAGTGTTTTATACCAAATGAAGAGACACCGAGTATAACACGTCAGATGCTTTTTCATTATGTTTGATATTTGCTCTGTTTTGTGTATATTTTTCTGTTTCCTTTCCTTAGGAGAGTTTATGATATCATGATATGAGACTGCCTCAAAGTTAATAACACTGTTAGGTCGACATAATCATATTATTATTTATATATATTTTCACCACATTTTGCTTTCATTGTTGCAGTAGTGCTTATCATAGGTCCTGATGAAGGCCTGTTGAGGCTGAAACATGTCGACCAATTAAATCTATGATGGATAGTAATTCCTTACACACTATCTTCACTCTGTTTTTAATCTTGCCGTTCTGGTGTACAAATCTAATAAAGTATACTTAGACATCAGAACAGGCATTTTTAGAGTTTTCACTATTTCTTTTCACACTCTTTGAGCACTGCAACTTGACCCTTCAGCCTACCACTCTCACCTATTGGCTTATGCTTGCACTGGAGGATCCAATACCAGTAATCCTCAAAAACACTTTGATGAGGTGTCTAGCGGATACCAGTTTTTCATATCACAAAACCCAGATGATGAAGTTCCGCCAATGGGTGGGCTGATGGGTATTTCTTCCTCTGCCTTCTCATCTATCTCTCCTTTGGAACTGTTTTTAGTATTTCTTTGGTAACTTGTTCGGTTTGCCCTGTCCAGACACTACAATTGAGTGTTAAGTACAGGACTCTTTAAAGACCCTTGGTATCTTTCGTGTGTTGGTATGTTAGTTTGTATTTTACCAATTCAATGCTCTAATACGGTGCTTTGAGTGGTAATTGGCTTTTGTCATTTTACAGCTCGGTATGGACAGTACTGTGCTAGTCCTATGCTTAAAGACGTTGATAGAAAAGCAGACATTTGAGGTGAGCAGATTTAGAGTGCAACTGGGGTGGAGAGTGATCTATACAGGAGCTGCTTTCCATCTAAACTATATATATATATATATATATATATATGTTTAAATCGGTGATGGGGCACATTAGTCTGACGAAGGCAGCAATGTCAAAAGGTGTTATAGATTTAACGTGGAATATTACTATCTGGGAGTGTCAGCGTGTTTCTTGGGATATTTGGTGGAACTCTTTGCTAGTGCAATCAGTGTTTTGCAAACCAAATTTAGTACATCTGGCTCCTAATTACACATGAGGGTCGATTCCGATTCGGGAAAAACCATTCTGAATAGCCGTTCAGAGCGTTTTTCCCATACGAATCGTACCCTGCAACATCCCCCGTACGTACGACGAAGTACAATTCGTACCAGGAGTCGTACTCCGTACGAAATGAAATGAAAATAACATTTATAGAGCGCTACAATTGCCCTCAGGCGTCCAGGCGCTATAACTCTCAGAAAAGCCCTCTAGAAACAAGAAGCTCTAGGTTACTGGAAGAGGAGGGTTTTAAGTTGTTTCCGGAAACACGAGTCGTACAAGACACCCTATGACTCTAATCTCCATACGATTCTCCCTCGGAACCCGCTGTACGCGACATCTGTACGGTTTGTGGCTGGTTTTTACGACCCAGCCAGTACGATACGTGTCGGGTACGCACCGTACACCCCTTTTTCTGCGGGAGCTGAAAACAGCAGTAAAAGCAGAGTTCGCACCGAAACAGGTACGGAACAGCCCCCCGCGTACGGTGCGCACCCCCCATGATCGCAGGGGTACGCACGGTATGTGTAATAGTTGTACGGTTCACGGTTTCAGCCTTGCAATACGTACGGATCGCGGCGATTCAGACGGATTCACGGAATACGGATCGTACTTCGCGACTCGGACCAACGGGTACGATTCGTACCGAGAGGGCTCTGGATACAAATCGTACGGATGTTTTTTTTCCCGAATCGGAATCGACCCCATGGTATCCATTATGTCTTTTTTTGCCATAGAGATTCATTTTGCAGCATGAAAAAGCTGTTTTTCTTCAAAGTGCAGCTAAAAATGGGCACTCTTTAGATTTTGAATACTCATGCTTTGTTTGCTATTCTTGAATACATTGCTAATAATTAATGGGCAATGGTGAAGTGTAGTGGATTGAGGCGATTCTTTGGCTGGAGCATTCACTGCATAATTATGAATTACCTGTATTTGACAAATAATTTGCCACATTATTTTCAAAATTTGCATTTTTCACCAAAAACCTTATTTCTATCTCAAATGGATAAAAATAGTAATGACAGAGAATGTATCACATAATTAGATTTTAGTTACATAATTTAGACAACCTTGACATTTAGGGCCAGATGTAGGTAGGGTTTTACCGGTCGGTAACGGCCGAATTCGGCCGTTACCGACCGGTAAAAGGAATTTGGGATGAAGGGGCATATTCCTACAGAATCGGTAAATTTACCGCTCGGTAAATTTACCGATTCTGTAAATTTACCGATCGGTATTTTAACCGATTCGGTAAATTTGAGATGTAGGTGGGACTCTTCTGAGTCCCACAAGCCTTACAGAATCGGTATTTTACCATCAAATTCTATTTGATGGTAAAATACCGATTCCAGTGTGCATGCACATGTGTGCATGCACACCTGTGCCATATGACAGGCAGACCCGCCCTTAGGGCAGGTATGCCTGCCACATGGCACCCGAGCCTCTTTTGGGGGTGCCAGAGGGTGTCAAAGTGACACCCCCTGCACCCTTGTGACATTCGGTATTTACCGATTCGGTAAATACCGAATCGGTAATGCCCATTCATTCCTATGGGCTTCAAAGCCCATAAGAATGAATGGGCATTACCGGTCGGTATTTACCGAATCGGTAAATACCGACTTTTACAGATTCAGTAAATCCACATCTGGATTTACCTACATCTCCCTCCTTATATTTTACCGATTCATAAATACCGAATCGGTAAAATTCGGTATTTGAGTCGGTAAAATATATTTACCTACATCTGGCCCATAGTTATTTTGTTCTCCATGCTACATAATCCTATTAACCCTGGCAATGATAAATTCTGCAGAGTAATTTGGGGCTATCATTATTATGGTAAAAAGCTGGTTTCCTAGCAATGAGAAATATTTTACACATTTCATAGATCCCTGAGTAACACGGGTTTAATTTCACTGCATTTTGTGGAACACCAAGGTGACTTGCTCTAGCCTTATATTTTTTCCTTACAATATGTACTCACATCATCACTTTTCCCCCAAACTGCTTTAATCCTAAGGGGCTGATTATGATGGCGGATGGATGGCCACCGCCGGCCCCGCGGTGGCGATCCGCCAGCCATCGAAACCTAATTTACCCCCCCTTTATTATGAGGGCTGGGGGGTTTTCCGCCGGTCGGCAATCGTCCCGATTGCCGGCCAGGTGGACTTGGGCCACAATATGGTGGCATGCCTAGCAGGCACCGCCATTATTATCAGGATGCTGGGATGATGGTACCCCCTCCATTTCCATGCACAAGGTGGCAGGCACGGCACAGTGCCTGCCACGTTGGGCATGGGAATCCACAACATGGCAATTTCGCATTGCAGCGGGTGCTGCTGTAAGCAGCACCCCCCGCAATGTTGAACTTTGGAATGCGACTGCCAGGGTGGAGGTCGCATCCTAATTCGTGGTGTGGGACCGCCGCATGTCTGGCGGCCAGTCCCAACACTGTGGGGAAGGCGGGTGGACTTAAGTCCACCAGCCATCCTAATTACCCCCTTAGTGTCTTGCTCTTACATATTCTTTGCAGACAAGAAGTATAAAAATAGAATTCATAGAATGAAATTAAACACACCAAAATGTGGTAAAAATTGCTCCACAAAATATTCGAACCAGTGTAACATAAGAACAATTGGAAATAAATGCTGTGTCCCATCATCTGTGTAAACATACAAAGGTTCTGTCTTCCCTGAAATGACATATGACAGGGAAAACATCAACATGTCACCATAAGAATCTCCTTTCTGATGATCACTTTTTCGTTTTAGAATGAGACATCAGAAGAAGGGAAAACCAGTTCCCATTTACTTGTTTAAACTGCAGGTGTAATTACTTTCTATAACCTGGATTCCACCCTGTCATGAGTGATGAAATATGTGAGGACATAGGCAGTGCATGGGGGCACACATTATAGCTAGTGCCTGAAGTGTAAAAGGGAATTTGAGTGGTTTTTCAGTTTTGATTTGTAACCAAAACTGCACTTGAACCTATTTTTTTCAGTGAATTTCATAGGCGTTTTAAACAAATGTTATGGTAGTAGATGTATCCCTAACCATAGCTTAATGTTTTTTTTCCAGTGGCTTTCTGGAGTTTTACCATCTACCACATGGACCTGCTTTTTGCACCTGTTTGGACTGTTTACGGCTAAGCGTAACTGCTCACAGATTTTGGCTGTTCAAGCAGTGAATGACTGCAGTCTCTGCATACAACTTGCAATAGATAGATTAACCCCCCAGCACAAAACTCTTAGCGATGTGAAGCAGGGGTCGATGGTGAAAATAGGGCTGGCAGGGCTCATTGGTAGGTTGAGTGATTTGACGTCAAGTGAGTAGGTGTGCAGTCAGTAGGTGACTGGAATGCAGACGGGTTATAATGTGCTCTTGTCTTGTCCCCGTCTGCCCCGAGACATTGGATTATGTGCCTGCACCTCCCTCCATACATTTACTAAAACAACAACACTGATGCAAAATTGAACTCAGAATGGTACTTAGCCACCAGAAATCTAAGCTCTGGAAATGCCTCTTACCTATAAGGCATATTGGTATTAGTTGACACCATACTTCTAGATAACTTCTCTCTTTACTGGAAAATAGGTTGCAGTGGAGTCGGCTATCTGTCACATATTAAAAACTGATATCTTTTTCAGCATCGAAAAGCCACGACGCAAAATGTATTTCAGGACATACAAAAGCTACACAAAGCCTGATCTGTGTGGCTTTGCGTGGCTTTGTAAAACAAAAAGTAAAGCCAGGCACTGCAGAGTGTTGTCTTACTGTAATTTGATTCAGTGAGGCATTGCATGAGTAGAGAGCATGGGAGTTCCTGTGCAACTACCAGTTAATTTTGTCACAAACTCAGATTTACTAAAGGCTGTAATCCTGGGTTTCCTCCAAAATGGTTTGTCTATCAGAGACTGGCATAACAATGAGAACTATCTATAATCCTCCTTGTTGCTTGCTCTCTGCTGTCCTCCACAGAACCCGTAGATTTGTTGTTGTTTTTTTCCTGATTTCACCATGTTTCTTCGTGACCTTTTGGGTGTTTTTTTGTTTTGGTTTCTTGTTGGTCCTCTGGACTTACAGTTAATGAACAGAAAAATAAAACTAAACGAAATAAAGAAAAAAGTTCTTAGAACTATTTTCAAATTCGTTATAATTAAGAGCTGATTATTATTGTTGTAAATAAAATATTACCCTGGCATAATTTCTAGGCAATAACAATTAGCATGTATCAAATGAGAGGCAGAGAGTCCGTGGTATCTGAGTTAAAAAGGGCTTTATTCCAATAACTCGAGTTAAGGGAGAATCTGTTCCATCACCACTGAGGTTCAGGAAGGGTCTTCTAACAATTAATCTCTGAAAATCATATATATACATTTCTCCTTGTACATAGGGAGGAACGCTCGAGGCAGAGCAAGAAAGAAAGAGATAAGAGCATGTGGGCGTGCATTTGATGAGTCATAGGTGTGTGATAGGTGGGTCATAGGTGGGTGGCTACATAGAGGAGGAGTTACATGGCAGGCTGGAACTTTGCCCTACTTGTGCACGCAACTGGATCATGACGTGCAATTGACGTGTAACTGGGAGGAGAGCTGACTTTCAGTCTAGTGGAGAGATCTTTAGTGTCAAGGCGACCAGCACGTCTGGTACTAACTGATATCTTAAGTCAGGGGATGTATTATCTGAAGCAAAGGTTGCTCATCACTAAGAATCAGAAAAAGCATATATTTCTTCGTTCATTACATGGGGCTGTGAGCGTTCTACAGATGCAAGTACTGTAATTACATTTAAACGGAGACAGGAAGGCTAGGTCTCTATCTCTACGGACGGGTTCTGTTTATTCTTGTTAACCGGGCAGGAATGTGATTCTGTACAACAAGCAGATAACTATTTTGCAAAACACTGTCTTGGCAACCCTTGCTGGGCCCTTTTCGGCTGAGCTAGAAGTATGCAAGGTCAGGGATACGTAACTGTAGCTTTCAGAGTGTCTGAGCCATGAAAAACCCTTAATTCAGAAAGTGGCTCAGGCTGAACCACAAAAAGGGTTCATTACGATATTTATTTAAAAGTGCACAATGCAAATACATGGGCCTTCATGTTAGCTTAACGTTTGGGAAACTTGATGACAGGCACCTTAATGCAGGACGTGAGTGCAGAGGCCTTGTGATTCAGGCCACTAAGAGAAATATGCATGGGTGACATGCACATACATGTAACATAGGGTACACGTAGGGGGCATCTTGGTCAGGCAAAATTTCATTTTCCTCATTCCCTCCTTGTCCCCTACTTAACCCTTCAGGATACATCTATATTCATGAGACCGTATAGTTGATCATACAGCATAATTTGTTCGTCCTTAACCCTTTGTATACGTGGATGTGGAACACAGGCAGTTGCACACAGGCCGCAAATGGCCGGGCCACACTGCAGACAGAGACAGCAACCAAATATCATAAGTAGTATAAGTCCTAGGAACGACACCACTTTCCATCCCCATGCCGATATTACACCCCAGAGCCAACTGGACCAAGTCCATGTGCCTGGGTCTTCATGTATGACATGAGCACTCTTGTGGAGCCTTGTTATTGCTGCGTACACAGATGGCGCGTTATTTGGGATGAAAATGCAACAACTAGATCGGATCCGTCTACAAGCTCCGCCCCTATCCGCCAAGATGACGTCTAGAACGAGGCGATTTTGAAGAACGACAAGTCTAATAGCAGACTGTTCCTGGGCCAAGTTCGCCAGGGCAGATGCAGTCACATTCACTACTGCTTCAAGAGTCCTTGTTAACTTGCGTATCAGTTTACTGTTTTGGACGGGACCTATGAAGAAAAAGAATACTTTGTTGAAATCTGTATATTGCTCCCAAGCTGTTTCAGTCTGATCAATCCCTGAGGTATCTGTCTCCCTCTTTTGTCTAACATGTTCTAGTCGTGAATCTCTATGATAATTGGATGGGGCTAGAAAAACGGGTGGAAGCAGGAACGCTATATAACATGTCCCACCCCAGTCTAAGGGCAGATGTACATAGGCTGTCTGACCGCAAATGAAATAGGTATGGCGTGATGTTTTGAAAGAAGACTGTCCTTTATCATTAAACTCTACTACAGTGTTACACTCGCTGTGTCCCATGAGTACTGAGCCCTTCTTTCTGACACATAAATCACCTTTTGCTGGCAGGACTGAAATAAACGGTGGACCTGTATTTTGCTTGGGCTGAACATTTAACATTATAAAGTTAACGGATGCATTTCCCTGCTCATACTCTTCATTTTCTAGATCAGTTCCTTTCCTTTGGGGAAACCCTTTTTCGTCTGGGAAACATGCCTTATTCATTACTTTATTCAAGTTTCCATATATCCAGCCACCTGGATAAGCTACGTACTTTCTATCTATTGAGGTCATTAAAGCAAACCATGCTCCACATGAACCATTGTGTGAGAACGGTAAAGGATAGAATGGCAGAACTCCCTTCGTTTTCTGATAAGGGGGCAGTTGGCCACATACCCAGCAATCAGTTGCATTGCTGGTCTGGTGAGAATGGTGTAACATACGAATAAAAGTATTGTTACGCAAGGCAAGTCGATATGACAATTCATGAGGTGGCAGTTCACTAAATGTGTGCTCTGCGGTGCTGTTACTGGAAGAGTGTACATGTGAGGAGATAGGAGGAAAGAAAACATGGAGTATTAAACTGACACAGATTATAACAATGCACAGAAGAAAAAGAATAATCAAAGTAACTATACATCTACTGCGTAATATCTTGCAGTACTTTGTTTTCATTTGGGTTTTCTTGCTATTCTCGTATGTGATCTGATACATGTCAGAAATCTAGTCTAACCGATTCACCACCTAGTGGACTTAGACAATTAAACTACGTCTCACTTACTAGATCTTAACTTAGATTTATACTCCTGCTGTGGAGTCTTTTCTAGCAAAGGCGGCGCAGGCGGCGCAAGCGGCGCAAAGTCTGTATTGTCCTTAATGTCTTTAGTGTCTGTGTTTGTTATCAAAGTTCCAGATTGTCCAAAGTACTTTTTTTCAATGTTGAGCGTGGATCCACCCTTTGCGTCCCTCCACCTTGATAGCAGTCCTCGTGGTCAGTAGCACTAGCTTCGGTGTCTTCCAGCGAGGCTCAAGGGGACTTGAACGATCAAAATTCCTGATGAAGATATAGTCTCCTGGTGATATGGCGTGTTCCTTGACTTGGGTGTTGTCAGGGAAGGCGGTGGCAACCTGTGAACTACAAGAGAGTAGTGCAGACATCAAGGAAGCCAGGTAATCTGTCAGCATGTTACTGTCAACATCAGTTATTCTTTTAGGCATAGGCGTACCCCACATATTTGGCGGTCTACCGAAAACTACTTCATACGGAGATAGGCCTGTTCTGGAATGAGCTACCATAGGCATGTAAAAGAGGGCAACCGGCAAGGCTACCATCCAATCCACGCCTTTTTCTGCACATATCTTAGCAAGTATTGTCTTAATTGTCTGATTATGTCTTTCTACAAGGCCTGCTGCTTCTGGGTGTCGTACACAATGGAATTTCCAAGTATATCCTAACAGAAGAGACACTTGTTTCATTAATTCAGAGGAAAATGGCGGACCGGTATCGGAATAGATGACACGGGGCAATATCTGGGGAAGAACTCGCGCACCAATTGCCTGGCTGTTGTCACAGAAGTGTAATCTGGAACTGGATACGCTTCTGTCCATCTAGATAGTGCACACACTACTACTAAGACATACTTGTAACCTCTAAATCTGTCCATTT
Organism: Lissotriton helveticus; assembly: GCF_964261635.1. NCBI lineage: Eukaryota > Metazoa > Chordata > Amphibia > Caudata > Salamandridae > Lissotriton > Lissotriton helveticus. Next base: position 1,061,154,183 of record NC_136070.1, on the reverse strand, counting down.
GGATATAATCCATCTGGAGAACCTCAAAAGGGTGGTCAGGAGGATGAAATCCGCCTTGTTCCACCGGAATGCCTTTACCTGGATTGAACTGGCAACAGATCATACATGTTCGTACTTTCTGTTTCGCTGCTGCACGCATGTGCTTGTTACACCAGATGTTCTGTAAGCTGTCTAACATTGCCTTCTCTCCCAAGTGTGCTGGACTATGTGCTGTGTTTATAATTACTTGTACCATAGAATCTGGAAGTACCCATGCACCTTTTCCCTTAGTCATCCAACCTTGGTCAGTCTGGACCCCTCCTTGTTCAGTCCATTTCTTTATCTCATCTGTAGTGGCATGTGTCTGTATGTCGAGTACATCTTGAGAAGGATCCCTGACTGTCATGCATTTTGTCAGTAATGGTACCTCTCTCTGTCCTTGTCGTGTCTGTTGGTGTCTGGGCAGTAAGTTTAGCTGTTCGGTCTGCCAGGTCACTACCCTGGGAAATGGTGTCTGTAACTTTGGTATGAGCTTTACATTTCAGGATAGAAATGGCTGTAGGTAAATGTATGGCTTCTAACAGGGCTTGAATAAGCGGACCATGCTGAATTTTGGCACCATGAGAGGTCAAATAACCTCTCTCCCTCCAAAGTACTCCGAAATCATGAACTACGCCAAAGGCATATTGTGAATCTGTATAAATGTTCACTTTCAAGTCCTTAGCTCTTATGCAGGCTTGTGTCAGAGCGATGAGCTCTGCTGCTTGTGCTGATAGTGTGTCTATTCTTTGTGTCTCTATGACCTCAGTAACTGTGGTCACGGCATACGCTGCTACTAACTCTCCTGCACTCGTTCTCATGCATGAACCATCTACATAGAGTGTCAGGTCAGGGTCTGGAATTGCAATATCTGTCAGGTCTTGTCTTGGTTTCGTCACTATATTCATTACTTCCACACAGTCATGTGGTGGTGCATTTACTGTACTTGAGGGCAAAAGTGTTGCAGGATTCAGAATATTGCAACGTCTGATCTCTATGTGTGGTTGAAATAATGTCAGTTCATATCCTGTCAGTCTTGCTACAGTCAAGTGTTGTGTCTGTGTCCTGTTTAAGAGAACCTCTACTGCAGGTGGTACTTGTACTGTCAGAGGGTGACCCAACACTATTGAGTCACTTTGTCTAATGGCTAGGGCTGTTGCAGCAACTGATTTCAGGCACGCAGGCAGAGCCTGGGCCACTGGATCTAGTGTACTAGAAAAGTAAGCGCAAGGCTTGTGTTTTCCTGCTTGATCTTGTGTGAGGACAGATAACGCTGTTCCATCTCGTTCAGTTACGAAAAGCATAAAAGGTTTACTGTAACATGGAGTCGCTAAAACTGGCGCTTGACATAATGCTCTTTTTAATTCCTCAAATGCCAAGGTGTGTTCTTGTGTCCAAGGGAGGACAGTCGGAGTGGCTGCCTCCTGTGTAGTTAACTGTATGAGTGGTTTGGCTAGATATGCATACTGGGGAATCCATTGCCTACAGTAAGAAGTGAGGCCAATAAAGGCACGTACTTCCTTTTGTGTCTTTGGCTGTGAAAGGTTGGCAATGAGCTGTATACGTTCTTGTGTTAGCTGTCTAACCCTCCTTGGAAAGCAAGTGTCCAAGGTACACCACTTGCTTTTCACAGAATTGCAGCCTTGAAGGGGACACTTTGTGCCCCTTGTCTGCCAGGAAATGTAAAACTGTCAGTGATGCATTTTCGCAGTCTTTTTCTGACCGTACTGTAATCAGGATATCGTCTACGTACTGAATCAGGGCTGTATTGGCAGGCATATAAATACTGTCCAGCTGTCTCATCAATGCTTGACTGTAAATGCTAGGGCTCATTGCAAGAGCGAAACTCCTGCCAATCATTCTGTTTACACTACGAGGGAAAAACTATTAATTTGCAAGCATGCACTTTCAAGAAGTCAATGAAGCTTCCAGTGTTGACTGTAAGGAAGAGCAACTTGACCCCCACCTTATATAAACATTTCTTCCGCGGAAAGGAATTGGAGTATGGCCAATGATAACAAGACAGGCACTGCTCGGAGCTCCAAGAGTGAAAAGCCCTCCCTTCACAAAATATCTTTCCCTGGGAGCCAGGCCACCTCAAGGTCGAAAAACACATTCTGTGTAATTCAAAACATATCTGTACCAAGGCCAGAGAGCTAACCAACATTCTCTAACTCAACTGAAGCAAATTTAAAACATGATAAAAAGCATCCTAAAATCAGTAATTAAATAGGACATATTTTTTTTATTTCGTAATTTAGACACATGCTAGCATTTTAAAATAATTATATCATAACATATTGATACTAGCTACAAAGGAAAAAAAGAAACAGAACAACATGGCATGGAAACACACCACATTTTATTTTTTGAAAATAACATGTGAAACATCATAATTTTGCACTGCATAACCAAGATTTTCATAATTAAGTGTGCAAGCTCTTCTATTCTACCTATTAAAAGGGCCAGATTCATCTTTTTTTCAAAAAGCCATGTTTTCTAATTGAGTGGATTAACTGTCACACGCTATTCTAAAGGGCAGCTTGCATTGGGAAAAATAATGTATATTTTGTAGAACACATTTCTATTTAAAAAAAGCACACGGTTGCATTACACTAATTAAAAGCACATTCTATGATGGGTCTGTTTTATATTTTCTTCTCAACCGTGCCTTTGAAAGGAACCCTCAGCCGTGAAAACATTAAAGCACCCTCCGTGCAAACCCTTATCTCTTTTTTGTATTTTTTTTTTTATCCTCATTTGCCTGACCCACTCTTATTTAGCCTCCAACTGCCAACCACGTGATCAAGGTGCAGGGTTTCCTCTGCACCCTATACTCCATTTGGTGGAACTCGGCAAGAGATGGCCCGAAGAGTATCGTGGGGAAAGACTCCAAACTTGACGTTTTATTCAATTGAACTAGCCATTCGGAGCCGACTGGGGGGGGCCTAGTTCTTGGAGTTTCAAGGCATAATCATAGGACCGGGGAAAAAAAAAAAAACCCCGGTTATTGTCTCCAGCGAACCAAAACGTCCCAAAAGATACGACTACGTTCGCCACCTGATCTCCTCAAATCTGTTTTAGAGGTTGCATAGAGAGACGACAGCCAGTTTGCGTGAGTTGGTGCTGAATTTTCAATCCAGACCTTGCATATCTCTCTTCTTGCAAGCAGTATGACAAAGAACAGAAATGTCCTTGCGTGACCCTTTATATTGTTGTCCCATCCAAATATAATCAAGGAAAGTGAGATGGAGATCGAAGTATTAAGAATGGAGTCCAGAGTTACTTTAACTTCATTCCAAAACTGTGATATGTTGGGGCATTCCTTGAACATATGGATATCTGAGGCTGCGATATGGCCACATTTATTACATTTCTTCCCTGGGATGAATTTAGATAGTTTTAACGGTGTAAAATATGCATGGTGAATTGTGAAGAAATGATTACGCCTTAGCCATGCAGGTTTGATGCATTTATATAGTAGGGTGCAGGAATTCTGCCAGGTTTCGATGCTCTGGGCACCCAGATCTGAGCCCCATAGTTGTTCCGGGAGGATGAATTCTCCGTCTCTCTCTTCTAGCAGGCACCAGTACCACTGCGAGACCTCTTTACCCCCTGCTGGTTGCGCTACCAATTTCTCTTCAGTGATACTATGCTTCCCTAGTGATACCCCGGACCTGTTTGATGCCTTAACCCAACTATCTAATTGTAAAAACTTAAACCTCGAGAGCTCTATCCCCCGCTGCTCCCGCAGCTCCTCCCAGGGCCTCAGAGAGTCACCTGTCAACACTTCTCCCCATGTTAGTATCCCTCCTGCTCTCAACGGAGTAGTAAGCCTGTCATCCCAGCAAGAAGGGAGCCCTGGAGATTCCCAGATGGGTGCGAGGTTAGAGTAGTATGACAAACCCAGGTTCCTCCTTATATGTGACCATAGCTTCGCTTGGGACATAAGAATTTTTAATTTAACTTTCTTGAAATACTTCTGTTCTCCAAACTTAAACATGTAGCCATTAGTTGGTAAGCCAGCACCGATCAGCATTGCCTTAAACATGAGGCCTATTGATGTATTGGATGGCACTTTTTAGAGCATTCTCGAATGAGATAGTTGGAATGCCCACGCATAGTATTGCAAATCGGGCAGGGATAGCCCCCCCTTTTCCCTCCTCCTCCTCAGCTTTTTCCATGATATTCTTGCTGACTTGTATCCCCACACGAAGGAGTTAAGCTCTCTCTGGCATTTCTCTAGCGCTGTTTTATCAAAGGCGAGGGGGATCGTGTTAAATAAGAAGGTAAACTTGGGAAGGATTGACAGACCCCACACTGCATGACCCGATTCGCTCCACCACACTTACTGTTCCGGTGGGCCCAACGAGACAGCATACCGACAGACCCCGCCTGGTGTCCTGGGGAGCTTGGCACCGAGGCCTCGCAGGCAAGGAATACGGCGAGACAATGGACAGCCCTTCCAAGGAAAGGAATTCCAAGATTATCTGATGGCCCACGCTGTCCGACACCGCAAGATAACGCCACAGTGGTTGCAGGTCAACAGAGAGGTGGATCGCTTTATGAGGACCCTAAATCGGGAACTGAGGATCAGTGGGGACAGAGGTGAAGGGGCAGAAGAATGCCTACAATGGTTTCTGAACACGTACCACCAGACCCCACACTGCATGACCCGATTCGCTCCACCACACTTACTGTTCCGGTGGGCCCAACGAGACAGCATACCGACAGACCCCGCCTGGCGTCCTGGGGAGCTTGGCACCGAGGCCTCGCAGGCAAGGATGATGGCCACCAATCTGCAGGCAAGCGTGGCAAGGACGGTGCATGTGACCAACATACGCATGGGCAATCACGTGATTGTCAAGGATCGGCAACCTTGTTGGAAATTGCATACACTGTATGAGCCTGATGTATGGGAAGTCACGGATGTGCGAGGAACAATGGTGTCTGCCAAATGGGGCTCATGCATGATTGCACGAAACATCTGGTGGTTCAAGAAGGTTAGCAGATCCCAACTAGTTGTGGAAGGAAACTCAGAACAGGACACGCTAGAGGAAGAAGCGGTGTCATTGCTACACTCTCCCAGGGCGATTGCGATTTACTCTCAACTGAAAGACTAAAAAGACCAGTCCTGCAGTAGTATCCAGTTTGCTCAACTCATAGACGGGTACATCCTCCCGACAGCCCTGATAGGGCAGGGCCAAGTTACAACTCCTGGAGCGAGACGTATGATCTTCGGCCTAATCCTGCCCCAAGCCAGAGACTCCGAGACTTTTTGTGTTGCATGCCGTAAGAAGCATCCCTGAACAAGAGACAGTCAGAAGCTAAAGGAAAGAAAGGATGTAGTTGAACTAGCCATTCGGAGCCGACTGGGGGGGGCCTAGTTCTTGGAGTTTCATGGCATAATCATAGGACCGGGGAAAAAAACCAAAAAAAAGAAAAAACCCTGGTTATTGTCTCCAGCGAACCAAAACGTCCCAAAAGATACGACTACGTTCGCCACCTGATCTCCTCAAATCTGTTTTAGAGGTTGCGTAGAGAGACGACAGCCAGTTTGCGTGAGTTGGTGCTGAATTTTCAATCCAGACCTTGCATATCTCTCTTCTTGCAAGCAGTATGGCAAAGAACAGAAATGTCCTTGCGTGACCCTTTATATTTTTGTCCCATCCAAATATAATCAAGGAAAGTGAGATGGAGATCGAAGTATTAAGAATGGAGTCCAGAGTTACTTTAACTTTATTCCAAAACTGTGATATGTTGGGGCATTCCTTGAACATATGGATATCTGAGGCTGCGATATGGCCACATTTATTACATTTCTTCCCTGGGATGAATTTAGATAGTTTTAACGGTATAAAATATGCACGGTGAATTGTGAATTAATGATTACGCCTTAGCCATGCAGGTTTGACGCTTATATATTGTAGGGTGCAGGAATTCTGCCAGGTTTCGATGCTCTGGGCACCCAGATCTGAGCCCCATAGTTGTTCCGGGAGGATGAATTCTCCGTCTATCTCTTCTAGCAGGCACCAGTACCACTGCGAGACCTCTTTACCCCCTGCTGGTTGCGCTACCAATTTCTCTTCAGTGATACTATGCTTCCCTAGTGATACCCCGGACCTGTTTGATGCCTTAACCCAACTATCTAATTGTAAAAACTTAAACCTCGAGAGCTCTATCCCCCGCTGCTCCCGCAGCACCTCCCAGGGCCTCAGAGAGTCACCTGTCAACACTTCTCCCCATGTTAGTATCCCTCCTGCTCTCAACGGAGTAGTAAGCCTGTCATCCCAGCAAGAAGGGAGCCCTGGAGATTCCCAGATGGGTGCGAGGTTAGAGTAGTATGACAAACCCAGGTTCCTCCTTATATGTGACCATAGCTTCGCTTGGGACATAAGAATTTTTAATTTAACTTTCTTGAAATATTTCTGTTCTCCAAACTTAAACATGTAGCCATTAGTTGGTAAGCCAGCACCGATCAGCATTGCCTTAAACATGAGACCTATTGATGTATTGGATGGCACTTTTAAGAGCATTCTCGAATGGGATAGTTGGAATGCCCACGCATAGTATTGCAAATCGGGCAGGGATAGCCCCCCCTTTTCCCTCCTCCTCCTCAGCTTTTTCCATGATATTCTTGCTGACTTGTATCCCCACACGAAGGAGTTAAGCTCTCTCTGGCATTTCTCTAGCGCTGTTTTATCAAAGGCGAGGGGGATCGTGTTAAATAAGAAGGTAAACTTGGGAAGGATTGACATCTTTATCAGACTTACTCTGCCTAGGATAGTCAGTGGAAGATTAGACCAAGATTTTAATGATTTTTTAATTTCATTGAGAATTCTCTCAAGGTTAACTTGGGCAATTTGGGCGATATCTTGCACTATCCGGATTCCCAAATATCTCATTGAGTTTGATGTATTTAACCGTAGGTCAGGTATATTCCATGCCATGATGTCTGTTTTGGTTGAGTTTATCTCATAGCCCGAGATACGGCCAAAGTCTTCAGCTCTCTTAATCACTACTGGGAGTGCGGTCTCCGGGTCTGAGGTAAAGACCAAGATGTCATCTGCGTACAGAGCTACCCGCTTTTCCCACTCCCCGAACCTAAAAGAAGGAATAGAATCTTCTCGTCTAAGAACTTCCGCAAACGGTTCTATATATAGGTTGAAGAGGAGGAGGGAAAGCGGGCAGCCCTGTCTTGTACCTCTAAAGATCCTGAGTGATTCAGACAGTGTGCCATTTATTAGAAGCCGTGCTGTTGGCGATTTATATATAAGCTTCATTGTTCGACAGAATTTCTCCCCTAAGTTGACCTTCTTTAAAACGTCGTTTAAATAGGACCAGTTTACCCTGTCGAAAGCTTTAGCCGCGTCTAGGGTGAGGGTTGCCAGCGGGATAGAAAATGCTGAGGCGATGTCAATTGCACCCACTAGATCGTATGTTAGGTCGGAAAGCTGACGCCCTATAATAAATCCCTTCTGGTCTTGATGGATTATTTCCCCCATTACTGAACCCAATCTAGCTGCTAAGATGGAGGCATATATCTTGTAATCATTATTCAACAATGATATAGGGCGGTAAGACCCACATAGTGTTGGATCTTTTCCAGGTTTTAAAATCAAGACTATAGTAGCCTCGCTCCATGATCGAGGGGGGTCGTTGCCGTCCTTCAGGATACCGTTGAAAAGGGCCGTTAGGGTAGGGACAATTGTATCGGCCAAGGCTCTGTACAATTCTCCAGGGAGTCCATCAGGGCCTGTAGCTTTACCATGTTTTAGTGCGGAAACGGCCTTTTTAACCTCTGCCTCTGAAATGTCCAATTCTATTGCCTCGCTTTGTGTTGGGGATAAGTGTGGAAGAGATATCTGATCTAGCCATGTATTCCTTGCCTGTTGGTCATCTATAATGTCATCCCTGTATATTTCCGCAAAGAACTGCGTGAAGGCAGTACTAATTCCTACATCTGATGACCTGAGCTGATTTTCCCCCGCAACCATAATCCCTCTTATGTGGTTTTTTGCTTGGTCTGCTTTAATCCTCCAGGCTAAAATCTTATCTGCGGTTTCTCCGAATTCAAAGCTGGATAATTTACTCGCCTCCCATTTCTTTGAGACCCTTTCTTGTAGGATATCTTCTATCTGACTTCCGAGGTCTGACATATTTTTTTGATCTTGTAGTGACCCAGTTGTACCCCCAAGCCTTTGTTCAATTGTCTCCAGCTCCTGTTCTAGGTTCTGGATTTTTAATAGATAGTTTTTCCTCATAAAGGAAGCTCTGTTGGTAATGCAACCTCTCAGGTATGCCTTAAGAGTTTCCCAGACTAAAGCAAGGGAGGTCGAATGCAAGTTGATATCTAAAAACATCCTAGCTTCTGAGTTGAGGTGTATCACTTCCTCCGGGTCCAATAAAATGGTTCGATCAAATGACCAAGAGGGGTGCTTTTTTTGAGCTTGAAGTTTTAAGATGAAAGACAGAGCTGAATGATCGGATAGGTGAGAGGGTATATACTTAATATTAGGCTTGGAATTTTGGAGACAGTAGCTAAACAGGGCAAAATCTATTCGTGATGTATGTTTGTATTTTAGATTCTTATAAGATACCCCTGGTTTAGTGCCGGCTCTTTCTCTCCATAGATCTGCCAGGCCCAGGTCCTCCATAATCCCTTTAAGAGTCTGTCTAGATTTTGAAGGGGGTTGACAACTATACCTACTACTATTGGTGGTTTTATCTAATTTCGGGTTCAGAATAACGTTAAAGTCCCCTGTCCAAATTATGGGGTCAGAGGTGGTTATTAAATCGTTCCTTATTATTTCCAAGAAAGATGGATCATCTGTATTAGGACCATAATATCCAGCTAGATTATACCTCTGCCCATGTATGGAGAGGTTAACTATGAGCCATCTTCCACTATTGTCCTCTCTAAATTCAAGAATCCGCACATTTGCTGATTTTTTGCAAATTAAGAGAATTCCTCTTATATTTGCATTGTGGTCGGTACTTAAGAATACGTCAATCCATTTTTGTTTTTTTAGTATTGCGTCTGCCTCGTTTTTTAAAAGATGTGATTCTTGGATAATGATGATCTGCGCCGGGGAATCGCGCAAATATTGTAAAATGCGTTCTCTTCTCCCTTGTACGCGCAGACCATTCACGTTCCAAGATAGAAAATGTATCGATGTCATTTTTCCTTCCCAATATTCACTTCCATACCACACAGTTTGATATTATTTACTTTGTTGCTTTTAGTTATTTTATCTAAGGCGGTTGGACTATTAAAAAGAAAAAACTGCTTTAAAGGGCCAAGCTTCTGAGGATAATTTTGGGTTTTTATGCTTTTGTGTCCCCCCCCCACCCCTTTGGAGAACCCCTCCGTACTTACTCCGGCCAGTTGATGGGCCGGTTCGCGCTGATCTGAGCTCTTCTTCTCTCAACACGGAGTTGCACTCCTTTAAATTATCTGGGGAAAAAAAAAAACAGTGTTCTATCTTGTGCTTTCACCATCACCCTGTTGATTTATTTATTTACGTTCTCCAGGTAGTGTGGGTTTTATTTATTTGTTTATTTACTCAATTTTTTTCTATTTATATTTTTTTCTTTTTTTCCCTATTATTCCTTTTAATTTCTCCCCTCTTTTTTTTCACTTCAAATTTTCCTTCTTCCCCTGCTCCTCCCCTGTTCCTCCTACCTTTTCTGCTTTTTTTCTTAGTTTGCCCTCTACCATTTTTCCTTCTTTTTTTTTTTTTTCTGCTTCCTGTGGGTTCCCAGTAGCTCCCAAGATGCATTCTTAAATAACTTCGTTATTCAGCCTATTGAGTAAGTAAGCTGAGTAGGCGGGAGGATCTTGGTCGTTCAACATTTGCCCTGAGAATGGTTCTGGATGGACTCCAGGAGCTCATCCGCCTCGAATGGTGTTCTGACATTATGCATCTTGTTATTGTACATGATGCGCAGGAATGCCGGGAACCTCATCTGGACTGTTGCACCAGCCGTTCTGAATCTGTCCATCTTCTGTCCCAGCTCCCACTGCCTGTCAAGTGTAGTCTTGGATAAATCAGAGCGGATCTCAAAAGGGAATTCAGAGCATTTTGTAGTTTTAAGTTTGAGCGCAGTGTTGAGTATTTTCTCTTTTAAGGCATAAGTCAGGAAGTTAACGAGGATTTTCCGAGGTTTAGACCTGCCTGCATTAAGACGAAACGGGTCACGGTGGATCCTCTGGATGTCTTTCTCCAACACTTCAACTGTTTCCTCGAGATCCAAAGCTTCCTTCAGTAGATTAACAACGAAGCTCTTAATGTCCCCCCCTTCTTTCCCCTCCGGTATTTTGAGAAGACGCAGGTTGTTTCTACGTGAGAAATTTTCTAAAGATTCCATTCTTTCTTTCATCGCATCCCCCTCCTTGCGTAGGTTGTGAATCTTTACCTCAGCTGCTTCAAGGTTGGCTTTTACTGCTCCCACTGTGCTCTCTAATGCCTCCGTTCTTTCACCCAAGCCATCTACTTTCCTCTCTAAAGCTTCACAGGATGAGCGACTGTCGTTTTGGTTTGATTTAGAAACCAAGAAATCATTACGAATTTCTTCTCTCATTGAGGCGATTGAAGCCGCCAAAGCTGCCAATGCAGACTCGGTGGTAGTATGTGTCGTGTTACTGCCCGTCTCTTCCTCATCTCTCTCCCCTAAACCTTTGGGGGGGCCTGTTGATGTCAGGTTCTGGGCCTCTCCTTCATCGTACAGGATATTTACCCCTACCAACTGTGATGGAGCGGACAGTGGTGGGGGGGAGAGTGGGTCTGCCATTTCTGTTCGTGGGAGTTGATTCACCAAAAGGATATCAGTACTCAGAGTAGTGTCAGGGCTCTCGTCCTGATTATTAACTGGGCTTAGATCTAGAACTTGAGGTAGGACTTTGAAAAAAGAGCGTAAAGAAGGGGTTATTTACACAACACTGTTGGTTGAGACCGGGACCTTAGCCCCCCCTTGGCTGTTTTTACTCATTTTTTTATTTCCCTTCCCTTTGGCTTTCGTCCTTGTAGCTATCGGTTTGGTTTTCTGACTAGTTTTCTCTTTCTCTTTTGATAGGGCTGAGAAACTAAAAGGGATAGGCTCGCTTGAAGGCTTGCTTACAGCGGGGACGGGAGGCAAGGCAGAAGCAGGAACAGAGGACTCAATTGCTTCCGCTGTATGTGGCACTAACACTGTCTCTGAAACAGGGGATTCTGGTAGCTGTAGTAACGACTGGCTAACGCTTTTAATCTCTTTTAGATTTTTAATTACACAGTTGAGATTTCTTGCCTCCCCTAATGAGGCTCCCTTGCCTCTCTCAAGGCTCGTTTTCCCCGATCCCTCCGAGTACAAAAACACCCCCTCCCCCACCCAAGGCTCCTTACTGTCGCAGGTTACTGAGCCTCCAGCACCAGCTCGCGCCTGGGTATTGCTGATGGGTTCAGACTGCTTCTGTAGCAGCTGAACCACCGCGCCTCCAGAGCCCACGCAGCCAAACCTGCCTCTGAGCAGACCTCGCGCCGAGCGACCCCGGCGAAGCTCCACGGCTGCTCTGCTCCACGGACACTGTGGGAGCGGAGAGCTGCCGGAGGGCAGGGCAAGACACATCCGAGGTGGAGCCGGCTTGGTGAGGGAGAATCGAGCCGGCAGTCCTATCCTTCACGCCGCTATTCCAATTCCGCTTTTCCAATTCCAGCGGCTTCAATCACCGAACACTGTGAGGCCGGAAGGCAGGGCGAAAACACACCCGAAGCGGATCCGGTCTGGCGAGGGGGGATCAAACCGGCAGCGCCGACCTCGCTCCGCTATTCCAGTCCCAGCGGCTTCAGTTCATCTCGCCGAATCAGGTAGGTGATGCGGAGCAAAAACAGCGGATCCTCAAGAGTAGCCGGTCTCAGTTTAGAGGCGGAGAGGAGTGCTTCTCCGTGTCAGGGGAGCTCAGGCGTCTAGCGCGCGCACCGCACTAGCCTGCGGCCGCCATGTTCTCCGAAATTGCAAACCCTTATCTCAATTCGACTGCTTTATTTACAATTTACCGACCTCTGAGTCAAACAAATTAAATCAAGTGTTCCAAGGCAAAAACCCACACAAATACGTGGATAGAATGTTAAATGAACACTTCTATACTCTCCATGCAAAATGTTACCATTTCAGTCAGCAAGCTGACAAAGCACATAGGCAGACCCAGCAACCAATGAAAAATGTTAAACCAAACCATCATTCATCTAACCACTCACTGACTTTTAGTGTCAGCTCACATAACCATGCATGTTAAACAGCATGTTAAAACAAATACTGCCTTCTCAATACAAGATATTAACCCTTTGGCAGCTGAAGCACAATCATTCCCCAATGACTGCAGTACATGGGAAAGTCATGAACTCATTTCTCCACGTTATCACATAACACGTACGCACATCTTCAAAACGTTTTCTCCAAGCACTTGAAAGAGATCCAGCTCTCTCCTGCCTAACGTAATGATAACATGCTCTGCACAAACCATAGCCACATGGCGCTATTCACAAGCCATATTCACAAGAAACTCAACAAGTCATAATAATGACATGCTCTTAATAAACCATATTTACAAGGAGCTATTTACAAGGAACTCCACAGTAAACTTATATGGCCGATGGGGGCAGAGGGAAATCTGCGTTTACGTAGTCCGGTGCAGGCTCTTCTAGATAGGAGGAAATAAAAGCCTCTGATGCTGTCGGCTTTATTCTACATACTCTAAAGGGTACAGGTGGTGGCGTTCGTGACCTACTGGGTGTTTCTGAGGTGGTCACTCTAGCTAGTTCTTCCGAGAGGACGGGATAAATACCAGTAATGACGGCATTTCTTTCTCTGTCAGTCTGTTCTGTTTTGACCCGTTCCCCCTCCTCCCGCAGTTCTTGTTCTTTGGCTTTTTCCCCTGCTTGTCTAGTTCTATCTGCTTTATTCAATTCTTTCTCTATCCTCCTATGTGACTCTTTGCGCCACAATTCAATGGCATCTTTCTGAGAGGGTCTTGACTTCTTTTTCCATAGCGCTTCCTCTACTCTCATAATGCATTCAGGATCCCATGTTCCCAAGATAGGCCATCTATATTTCTCCTCCAAGTCCTTTGTATAGTCTACCCAGAAATCTAAAAACAAGATGGCGTCTAACCCATGCTTATTATACATATAATGACCAGGTGTGTCTCTAGGCGGGATGTTAACTGACTCTTCTAGTATACCTTTTCTAGTCCCTGTCTGACGTAACTTCGAAAACAATGGCATGTTTGAAACCAATATTCACAAAAATAGACTGAAACAATCAACAATCATTCACACACAAACATCATAACATTAAAACAAACATGATCTAAACCAATACAGAGAACTAAACATGTACTTGAAAAACTATATGCACTGGAATACAGTACAACCATACCGGTCTCAGAAATGAGACACGTCTTTACCGTGCCCACGTTTTACCGTGGACCCGTCTTGACCGCGTTCGTGTGAACGAACCCGTCTTTACCGTTTTCACGAATAACGTGAACCCGTCTTTACCGTGCCCACGTTTTACCATGGACCCGTCTTTACCGTTCCCACGTGTTACCGTGGACCCGTCTTTACCGTGCCCACGTGTTACCGAGGACCCGTCTTTACCGTGTTCAAATAAATGAACCCGTCTTGACCTTTATGCGTTCCCCTTAGTGGTACTCACCGAGAAGCAGGACTTGAAACTTGAAGGCCTCGGAAACTCGATACTACGCTTGCGCCTTGGAGCTAGGTCTCTATCTCTACGGACGGGTTCTGTTTATTCTTGTTAACCGGGCAGGAATGTGATTCTGTACAACAAGCAGATAACTATTTTGCAAAACACTGTCTTGGCAACCTTGCTGGGCCCTTTTCGGCTGAGCTAGAAGTATGCGAGGTCAGGGATACGTAACTGTAGCTTTCAGAGTGTCTGAGCCATGAAAAACCCTTAATTCAGAAAGTGGCTCAGGCTGAACGACAAAAAGGGTTCATTACGATATTTATTTAAAAGTGCACAATGCAAATACATGGGCCTTCATGTTAGCTTAACGTTTGGGAAACTTGATGACAGGCACCTTAATGCAGGACGTGAGTGCAGAGGCCTTGTGATTCAGGCCACTAAGAGAAATATGCATGGGTGACATGCACATACATGTAACATAGGGTACACGTAGGGGGCATCTTGGTCAGGCAAAATTTCATTTTCCTCATTCCCTCCTTGTCCCCTACTTAACCCTTCAGGATACATCTATATTCATGAGACCGTATAGTTGATCATACAGCATCATTTGTTCGTCCTTAACCCTTTGTATACGTGGATGTGGAACACAGGCAGTTGCACACAGGCCGCAAATGGCCGGGCCACACTGCAGACAGAGACAGCAACCAAATATCATAAGTAGTATAAGTCCTAGGAACAACACCACTTTCCATCCCCATGCCGATATTACACCCCAGAGCCAACTGGACCAAGTCCATGTGCCTGGGTCTTCATGTATGACATGAGCAATCTTGTGGAACCTTGATTTTGCTGCGTACACAGATGGCGCGTTATTTGGGATGAAAATGCAACAACTAGATCGGATCACTCTACAAGCTCCGCCCCTATCCGCCAAGATGACGTCTAGAACGAGGCGATTTTGAAGAACGACAAGTCTAATAGCAGACTGTTCCTGGGTCAAGTTCGCCAGGGCAGATGCAGTCACATTCACTACTGCTTCAAGAGTCCTTGTTAACTTGCGTATCAGTTTACTGTTTTGGACGGGACCTATGAAGAAAAAGAATCCTTTGTTGAAATCTGTATATTGCTCCCAAGCTGTTTTAGTCTGATCAATCCCTGAGGTATCTGTCTCCCTCTTTTGTCTAACATGTTCTAGTCGTGAATCTCTATGATAATTGGATGGGGCTAGAAAAACGGGTGGAAGCAGGAACGCTATATAACATGTCCCACCCCAGTCTAAGGGCAGATGTACATAGGCTGTCTGACCGCAAATGAAATAGGTATGGCGTGATGTTTTGAAAGAAGACTGTCCTTTATCATTAAACTCTACTACAGTGTTACACTCGCTGTGTCCCATGAGTACTGAGCCCTTCTTTCTGACACATAAATCACCTTTTGCTGGCAGGACTGAAATAAACGGTGGACCTGTATTTTGCTTGGGCTGAACATTTAACATTATAAAGTTAACGGATGCATTTCCCTGCTCATACTCTTCATTTTCTAGATCAGTTCCTTTCCTTTGGGGAAACCCTTTTTCGTCTGGGAAACATGCCTTATTCATTACTTTATTCAAGTTTCCATATATCCAGCCACCTGGATAAGCTACGTACTTTCTATCTATTGAGGTCATTAACTAACCTTTCTTTTACATGTAATAGTAGTAAGTGGATGCAATTGAAGACTAAATGATAAGGTAAGCGATTGGTGAGTTGTGAGAATTAAGAAAGTTCATTATAGTAATAATTACTATAGGTACTTTAGTAAGTTCCATATGTTTTTCCTTTTTTCTAATGCGAAGAGTCAACTCTAAAAGTTGGTACATACAGTAATAAATCAAAATTTATAATAAAACAAAATGCTGTTATTTTGTGTTCTTCCGCTGTTACTAACAGGAACTTATGTATCCTATTTCTCACACACAAGGGTGCAGATTCCCATTCTGTTTTGTTCATTATGCAAAACTAGAAAAAATACAAATTAAATGGACTGTGAAAATACACTGCATACAGCTTTGCTTGTTGAACTTTAGAAAGCACAAACAACATTCCAAAAAATGACTGTGCTGTATTTCTAATAGTATATTCTTGGTTGACATGGGCGTATAACCTTCTATTGTAGTGAAAGAGCTGGGCATTGTCAGTTGGATGTTAAAAGTTGACAGTCTAGTCATAATACTCTATTTCAGCATTGTTTTTAAAAACATGTTATGTTATGTTATGTTAATACATTTCTAAAGCGTACATCTACCCTGGGATGTCTTGGTGCTGATTCAGCATAACAAACACAGAGCTAAAGAGATGATTAGATGTTAAAAAGCCATGTTTTCAGCAGTTTTCTAAAAATCAGCAGGGTGGGAGCTGTTCTGATGTTTATAGGTAGGCTATTCCAGAGTTTAGAGGCTCTGAAGCAAAGCAACTACCCCAGCTCCCATTTGAGGGATGTAAGTTGTTACAACGCATGCTTTTACCACGCATGCTATTACAACGCAAGTTTTACAACGCAAGCCTTTACAACGCATTGCTTTGGGGGGTGCTGGATAGTGAATAGTTTAATTTACTATTCCAACTCCAGTCCCCGTGGATAGTAGGGAAGGTGTTGGATAGTAAATTAAAACTATTCCCTATCCTAGAGCGCCCCCCAGTGCAATGCGTTGTAATGGTTTTCGTTGTAAAACCTGCGTTGTAAAGGCACTGCGTGGTAAAAGTTGCGTGGTAAAGGATGTTTCCCCCATTTGAGTCTTTGGAATCTGGGGCGGGTGACCATCATGGGGCTTTTAGATCGCAAATCCCTGCTGGGTACATACCATGCTAGTGATTGTTTGAGATGGACAGGGCCTGGTCAAGAAGAGCTTCGTCAGTAAAGCTGTAGTGTAGTTCCTATTACCCCAATAGGCTCTGCGCATTGGAATAATACCTCCAATAGTATAGACCTAGACCAGACGTTAACTAGGTCTTCTACTGTCGATATTAGACTTAAAGTTTTGGGTTTGCCAGCTAGCTCAGAGTTCACTAGAAACTTTCTCGAATAGGCAAGGAGGAGTTGAACCTCCCTGGATGGCAAGAAGGGATTTAGTTTCTGACAACCATAGAACATGACAACTTTGCTCTCCCCTAATCAAGAGTGTATCTCTAGAGTCGTGTGAAAACAAAAGACAACTTATTTTACTCAGTCAGTACGTGCATTCTTAGTTTCACCAGATTGTAGAGAAAAGGAAGAGACGGGCGTGTTCAATAAAAGATGTTATTTATTGATCAGTCTCTTTTCTCGTACAAGAGAAATGGATCGATATTATCGCAATACTTATGGTTAAGTAAAGTGCATACAATAAAAGCAGAAGTATAAAATAATACTGTAAAAACATTTATATGGTTTCTAAGCCATATGGTGGTTTAAAATGGATGAAATAGATACATACACATATACATTTCACTAATCATACTCAACTGGTGTTTCTAACTACGCCTACCCCAGTGTACCTGACCTAAGCCTAATACGTGGGCGGGGATAGAAAGTAGCAGTTTAAGTTAAGTTTGTTTTTGCCAAGTGACTGACTCAAGAATTCTCTGCAAGGGGTTATTCAGTTCTGTACCTGGAATCTAGGATGGTTGAGGGATGGTATCTCTCGTCTGAGGTCTCGATATTCCAGGCTGCCTGCAAGGGCTGCTCGGAAGCGCCGGAGCTGGATTTCTCGGCAGGAGAAAGGCAGCGTCTCGTTCTCAGCGCGTCAGGAAGGCGGGGCTGCGCCAGCGGGGTCTGCTCTGCTCTGGGCTTCGGCAAGTCTGGCTGCTCCGATCTCGTCACCACCGCGTGTGTTTGCTTAAGGCAATATCGGTAATATTTATACCTGTAAGGTGCCAAAATTGACGTAAGGATGGACATAGATACGTCATTAAGGATGTCATACGAACTGGTCGTTAGCACATTCTTTTGCTGAAGTTCTCGGTGAAATCAAAACAATGGCCGCAGGGTTTTTCCCAGGTTGTCATAGGTTTGATTTGTTTTGAGAACTCCGTATGCCTTATCAGGGGCTGGAGGAATATTGCTTTGCCTAATTAGATGGCAAGCGTTATGACCTAATCAGATAACGCGCTCCTGTGCCGTGGTCTGGCGTAATCAGATAACGGTTTCTGCATCATGGGATGGCTGCTAGTTAACTTGTTAACCAGAACAGGGTCAGGAATAGGGGGATCGATACAGAACCTATAGGAATACATCACACCCACTCCACGCTAACTATGGCCATATTTACGAATCTAGGCATAGTAAAACATACTGTAGAGTATCGTGTATACCTTACCACCCCAAAATACATATAATGCATTTCGAAATTATGTAATATACGGAAAAACAGTCATATATACTATATGCACTCAAGCTGTAGAATAATGCTAAAGTAATCACGCATATGTATACATTATTACTATTTGAATATGAGAATTACACATGAAATGGCTCTTAATACAGAAGAAAAAGTTTCGAGACCATTCCATCACAGAATAAAATAATTATGAACATACCAGCGGGCAGCTAATGTCTATAAAGTTTCTAAAAGTAGGAATTTAGTTCTCTATGAATAGTTCTTACTTTAAGCAGAAGATAAGTGTCCCGAAAAATCGTAAAAATATTTTGGGGCTGCTGAAAAAATTGCTGTCCGTGAACTGGAGGGAAAATTGTTCATGCTACTTTATTATTAAAGTTGAAGGCCAAATTCAGGGTGTTGGGAACGCCGTGTGCTAGCTTGCTCAAAAGTCGGTATTTCTGCTCTGGTGAGAACATCATATCATTGAGACTGTCGAAAAAGCTGTCAACAGCTTCCTGTGAAAGTTCCACTAACTCGGAAAAAGGTGTAACCATGCATTCGTGTGCATGATTGTCTCCATTGACGTTTTGATTAGTATTGCTGACAGAAGGTCGTACCTGATCGATGCTGCTTTCATCTTGAACTTCACTACCCCTTAATCGTAGTGGTGAAGTTTCCACGAATGCCGTCATCAGGATTGGCAGCCGTTGAGGGCAGCACAATGCATGAGCCGTTATCGGACCCAACAATGTTTTCTGCATCCATAGGCGCATCCGATTATAGCATCAGACCGGTGTCCAAAACGCATTCTTCTCCGCACAGCTAGCACCTTAATACAGGTAAAACACATTGATGCCACATTGGTCGAAATGAAAGAAACCAAGTCATGTTCAGGTCTCTAAGCCGGGATAGTCCCAGGATTTTTTATATCCGGTCCCGGTATCCAATGGCTCGGATTGTTTCTTCCCTTGTCGCAGGTGTTTTGTCTGTGACATGGTTTGCCATAACGAAATATAAGGACCAAGAATAGGATTCCTGCAATTAGTCCCAAAATGAGGGGAAGTCCGCCAAAAATCGAATGCACGAAGTCTGGAAAAATACCCAGTATGGCTTTGAATGGTGTTAATGCCATCGAAAATACTGTCTTAAATACTTTTGAGACTCCACTGGTATCAGAAATATTTAAGATTTCATTCAGGATTTCTGCGAAATGTATGGGGGAATTAGTTGATAACAATGAGTGAACTAGGAGATCATACGTTTCTTTTGATGACGTGAGTCTGGTCGGCGTCTGAAGAAGCACTGTTTTCATTCTGCTTAAAGTATCTATTCGAATAGAAGTAATTTTCAAGTTAGGCCATGCCCTTGCCTCCCTGTCTGGAAAGGAGCTGGGGAACAATAAGCGTCCACAGCACATGACCTTCGCAGTCGTAGTTATGAGATAAGGAATCCCGGGCAGTAAACTACAACATCTGCGATCCACAATTAGAATGTAACTCCCGTTATAGAGTCTTTTTAAGAATGGTTCTATCTCTGTTGCAGGTGCGCCTAGCTGGTGACATGAAAGGTTATTTGAGTTCCCTTCACAGGCTCCATGCAAACTAATTCCATTACACAGAAGTGTACCGCTTAGTGACATCGCACAATTATTGCCACTAAGAAACACTTTCTGTCCTTTATTACTGACACATGCATGTGAATAGGGCAAGTTCCATGTTGTCTTAATGTACCCTTTTCCCAATTTTTCGTACATGCCAGCCTGTATATATTTTTGGCAGTATTGAAACCTGAAAGTAGATATCGGAATATTAATTATCCCATGTATTATCCATTCAATGACAGGTCGTTCTGACATTGTCAATGGTAATCTCTCGAGTTTCTCAATGCTCAGGATTGTATAATCAGCACCCTTTTGTGCCATACTGATTTGTTTATCAGTAATGTTAAAGATATTGAATAGTGACGTTGTGTTGATTAAACGCCAAGGCACATAGCCTGAACGCAGGTTTTGTAACGTCCAGCCAAGCTGTATAATAGAACGCAATTGAGACTGACCGTGTTGTAACAACAGTAAGTCTTGCGATATTATGTCGATTGCTGATGACACAATGCTGTCCAATGAAAAGATTCTGGAGGACAGAGTCATTAACCCATTGTCCACTACAGAAAGTGATTTTTCCAAATTAATACGGTCAATTTCCCGAATACTTTCTGCTGTCTCAATTTGAGTTATCTTCCAGGCCTCGTTGTAAGCTGCATATATAGAGGCTGCTATGAAGCGTTTTTGACGCTGTTTGCGCGGTCCCATAATGAAATCACGCAAGTCAGCACCATCAGTAAGTAAAGTTAGGTGTTGCTTAATTTCTGTCAGTGTGGAAGTTTGTAGCCGTTGAAGGCAGAGTTTGCCCACACTGTAGGTGGTGATTATCCCTGGGTGTTGTCTTTGGGAATATCTAGGATCTGGCCTGGTCAATGTGAACCCCTGTGTTTTGTTCAGGAATCTGTCTTGACAGTTATTAGTATCTGTGGGCCAGATTAACCATTGTTTCCAATCAGGATGTGTTCTGTTTTGGTTTAATACATAGTTTACGTCTATCTCTTCATCTGTAGAGCTATTGCTGTTCATTGTTGGCTTTGGAATAGACGGTTTATTTAAGTCTTTGATTTTGGCTAGGCCAAGACAGGTAGTTTGTTGAACAGTGTCATTCAAAAATATAATTTGTTCTGGGATCATGCAGGCTCTAAACAATGATTCTATACCTTGTACTTGCCATTCTTTTGTACCCCAAACACTTTTTACTTCAACATTTTTGTCCCAATAATCAAAACCAAATGTATTCATTTGTTCCAAAAATGAGTCAGAATATATCAATTTCGTGTTTGTAAGCATGGTTTTTGTTCCTGTCTTATTTGACAATTTGAAATAAAATGTTTCAGCATTACTTGTGTTGAACCCTGAAAAGTATGAATATTTGTCATAAAAGGTTCTTGAGCTTCCTTTTGGAGGGGTTGCACAATGTTCCCATTGATTATAATTTAAAACATTTCTAGGTTGTGCAGATTTATGTAGAAAATGGTTACCATAGTGGTTGTAACAGTACATACTATCATAATTAGACGAACCCTGCAAATAATCATGTTTGGTAAAGTTAGCAGACATCACTAGGTCAGACATCATATTATTAATACTTTCAAAGTCCCAATCATCAGCAAATGAGCTTGGTTTTACAAAGTCACTCAACGAGATCTTGATTTGGTGTGGATATTTCAGGATTTCAACCGGACCATAAATTTCATAGTCAGTGTTGTCCCATGCTACCCCACCCGGTATAGGATTGGCTGTAAAGTTGACTGAAGAAAATTCTCTTTTCTCGACGTGTGAAGATGTGTGTGGTTTGAGGATCAAGTTGATTTTCTGGCTTGCTGTGTCCATTTTAGCATATTTTCCCTCAATGAAGCGTCCCAAAGTTAGTACCATGATGAGCCAAAGTATGAGGATAATGCACCAAAGGCCACCCAAAATTCAATCCATGGAGAAATCAGATAGGTTTCTTTCAGTTGTTTCAAAAGTTCTTTAGCTTTATCTTTAAAGGTTTTTGTTGATGGCTGTGTCTTTGATTCACTGAGGTCTTCAGAGGAATCATCGAAGTTTATGAAGTAGCCGGATGCCGTTCTGTCAATTGTTCCAATTGCTTCAGGATTACTGTTTCTTGCATATTCGTTTGTTACTTCATTGTATGTTGGTGTGTCTCTACTAAATGTTTTTATTTGGGTTTTCAGAGGTGTGAGTTCCATTGCATTGTTGCATAGTCCTTGTTGTTGTTCTGTAGGCGTTTCGAATGTGATTAGCCTTTTAGTTAGCACCTCTGTACTTGTAGCAAACCTCGGTGTTCTACTACTTATCGGGAGTCCACTTGGCCTACTGTTTGTTATCGGCCACATGATTGTGGTTTTACCAGGTCGATGGATACAACTCGGTTCTCCTTTTTACCAGCAAGTGGCGGTAGTATAACTGATCTTGTCCCGTTGATAGACAAGACAGGAACTGCTTTTCTGTAAGAAGGCCCAAATTCCTTCTTTACCGCGATCTTTTCTCTGACTAGATCCCCGACTTTTGGAATCCAGACAGGTCTTGCTGGGACAGGTGGTGGTTCTTCAGTGGTTGTTGGCTGCTGTTTCAACTTTATGTTGCTCAGGTCTTTTCTTGTTTCGTTTAAGTCCTGCAAAATAGCCAAACAATCTTTGATATCAAAGCTTTTTTCCTTCACCACTGAAGTCTGACTGTCAAGATCTAAGACCAACATCCTAGTTCCAAACAATAATTCGTACGGACTGAATCCCTTCAGAGAATTTCTTGGCAGGTTGTTTCGACTACGTTGGACACTTATTAGATGTTTGACCCACCCAGCTCCCGAACCTAATATCCTTTCCGTTATAGATAGCTTTATGCCTTGGTTTTTTCTTTATACCATCCCGTATCCCTCAGGAAGGAAGTGAGAAGAATCCCGCTGTGCTATGCTCATTTGGCCATGTTTCCCCACAGGCTTGAGGGCTAAAGTGAAAACATTGGTCAAACGTAGCATGCTCCTAGCGTATATGCCATTTAGACTCGCAAATCTTTGTATAACAGTCCCGACGTCAGCCGAGTGCTGGGGTCTACATTATAAGTGGAAACTAGTCTTTGTTTGTTAATAGGACGCCTTATTCACACTGGTCTTATTGATTATTGTTTAGCCATTCTTGAGTGAAACGCCATGGTATTACACCGTTTCTCTCGCCGCTGCGATCTCTGTTGCAGTCCGGGCATTTTTTTACAAAAATGTGATGCTGCAGGCTCATGCCTGGCCACCAGTACACTGATTGTAGTTCTTCCAAAGAATCTTTTAGTTTGAGATGACTAAGACCCTCACCTATATGTGCGTCTACAATTAACAAAGTTCTCCTGTCCATGTTTGGAATTACTCTATCCCCCACTCCAGGGATTCGAGCAAAAGGGACGGAGTTTGCATCGATTATGTATGTATAATTGAGTGGATAGTTGATCGGTAGCGCTGAGCAGACGCCTTTTGATGACGTTTTCACCGCCAGCACTGTTTCACCGTCAATGTATTTCACTGTACGCTTTTTTCTAGCTACGGAAACCGATTTAGTTGCTACCGTTGTGGCTGTCTCAGCCAATGAATTCCCTGCAACGTGAATGCCATAACGCTGATGACTCAGTGAGTGTGTCACGTGAGTCTTTGGTAGTTCTTTTTGTAACAGAACTACTTGTTCCCAAAGCAGTTTTTGCTTTATTGTTGTACCTGTGTCATCTTTGTAACCGTTTTGAATCCATTTCTGTAAATCGCTGTTATATGATTTGACGCAGTAATACGAATCGGACACTATGAGTGTCGGGAATTCGCGATCTGCATTGTCTAGCGCCATTTTCAATGCTATTATTTCAGTCTGTTGTTCTGAATTAGTTTCTACTGAGTGTGTTTTTGTTAATAGAGGTCTTAGTTTACCTCCGTGCCACACCTCTTTTGTAATCTCACATGTGGGGTTGTATGCTTGTTCTCCCCAAACGGAGGGTTGAGCATGTCCGTCTGTATAGATTATGTTATGTTATGTTATGTTATGTTATTTTAATTTTATACCGCGCCTAATCACCTGCAGGTCTCTAAGCGCCCGGAAAGATGGTACAGGACAATAACACAACAGGTTACACAAGTGTACTGTCGTAATGGCAGAATGTCGATTGGCAGAGGGAATGTTCGTTCATATTCTAGATTTTTTAATTCTTTAAATTCTGGATCAAAGTAGTATTTTACTCTGTCCGTTGTAATTGAATTCACCCATTGTATCCATTCCGGATTCAATGCTGTTGTTGGTAAATTACACTGTGTTGTTAATGCCTCAAAGGCTGATTCTGCTGTTCTGACTGTGATACGTCTACCGTCAGCTTTATCTTTTTCTCTAGCTATTGCGGTTTGAACTGCATGAACAATGTTTTCTTTAATGCTGAACTTCTTTTCAGCTTCTGTGTACAAGTGTGATTTGAATGCAATTGGTACCTTTTCTCCCTCATTAGAGGTCAGGTATGTGAATCCGCATCTTCCTGGGATGACTCGAATCACAAGATTGCGTGTGTTATCACGTGTTTCTAATTTTGTTTTAATTAACATGTCTGTTTGTAAGGATCTCAGAATTTCTGTGTGTATTTGAGTCCAATTGGTTCTTTTAAAATCTGGTTTTATTAGATCATAAAGGGGTTTGACCCTTTCTGCGTAATTTGCAATGTATGTTCTTCCGAAATTTAGGAAGCCTAGAATTGACTGTAAGTTTTTTAGTGTTCTAGGTGCTTGGAGTACGGCACATTTCTCTAGGAAATTGTCAGCCAGGCTTTTGCCTTCACTTGATAATTCATATCCTAAGAACAGGACTGTTAGATGGGCAATTCTAGATTTTTTAAAGTTGAATTTGTAACCCTCTGCCGCGAACCCAAGTATTATGGTGTTCACTCTCTTCAAGTGAGTATCCAAGTCATCGTCTGTTAGGTATATGTCGTCGACATACGATAATGCTTCGTCATCATATGTTTGTAGTAACTCTGTTACTCTCGCTGAGAATAATCCTGGGCTGTTCTTGAACCCCTGGGGTAACCGACAGAATTGTTTTTGAGCGCCATTTATTGAGAACGCTGATAAGTATCTGCTCTCTGGTGCTATATTTTGACAAAAGAATCCATTAGAGATGTCTAATGTTGTTTTATATTTTTTGCGCACTATGTTATTCATTAGTGCAGCACTATGCGAGTTTTGTACTGCAAAAGTTTTGCAACATGAGTTAAGGTGTCTGTAATCCAAAACTAGACGATATGAATTGTCTGGTTTGGAGACAGGAAACAAAGGGTTGTTCATTTGTGAGGTGCAAGTTTCAGTCACCCCCTGGTATTCTAGTTCAGCTGCTATTCTAACTGTCTCTCTTTCTTCATCACAGTCTAACATTTTACCGACAGGAAGGTTTTACCGTTTGTTTGCAGATCAGGTTTCTTATGGAAACAAAGATTAGATGCACAATATTTTGGAACAGTGTATCCTTCAACGTTGATTGAACCAAGAACCATACATAGGAGTTCCCTCCTGCGAGGTTTGGCGGATTTTACCTCTCACCCACTCCAGACGTCTTTGGAGTATTATGGGAAAAAAGGGGTCTGAGTGAAAAAGCACGACTGAGTTACTCTAATGTCTTGCGTTAGTTTTATCGCCTTTCCAAACATTTGGGCGCCATGTAGTGTAGTTCCTATTATCCCAATAGGCTCTGCGCATTGGAATAATACCTCCAATAGTATAGACCTAGACCAGACGTTAACTAGGTTTTCTACTGTCGATATAAGACTTAAAGTTTTGGGTTTGCCAGCTCGCTCAGAGTTCACTAGAAGCTTTCTCGAATAGGCAAGGAGGAGTTGAACCTCCCTGGATAGACAAGAAGGGATTTAGTTTCTGACAACCATAGAACATGACAACTTTGCTCTCCCCTAATCAAGAGTGTATCTCTAGAGTCGTGTGAAAACAAAAGACAACTTATTTTACTCAGTCAGTACGTGCATTCTTAGTTTCACCAGATTGTAGAGAAAAGGAAGAGACGGGCGTGTTCAATAAAAGATGTTATTTATTGATCAGTCTCTTTTCTCGTACAAGAGAAATGGATCGATATTATCGCAATACTTATGGTTAAGTAAAGTGCATACAATAAAAGCAGAAGTATAAAATAATACTGTAAAAACATTTATATGGTTTCTAAGCCATATGGTGGTTTAAAATGGATGAAATAGATGCATACACATATACATTTGACTAATCGTACTCAACTGGTGTTTCTAACTACGCCTACCCCAGTGTACCTGACCTAAGCCTAATACGTGGGCCGGGATAGAAAGTAGCAGTTTAAGTTAAGTTTGTTTTTGCCAAGTGACTGACTCAAGAATTCTCTGCAAGGGGTTATTCAGTTCTGTACCTGGAATCTAGGATGGTTGAGGGATGGTATCTCTCGTCTGATGTCTCGATATTCCAGGCTGCCTGCAAGGGCTGCTCGGAAGCGCCGGAGCTGGATTTCTCGGCAGGAGAAAGGCAGCGTCTCGTTCTCAGCGCGTCAGGAAGGCGGGGCTGCGCCAGCGGGGTCTGCTCTGCTCTGGGCTTCGGCAAGTCTGGCTGCTCCGATCTCGTCACCACCGCGTGTGTTTGCTTAAGGCAATATCGGTAATATTTATACCTGTAAGGTGCCGAGATTGACGTAAGGATGGACATAGATACGTCATTAAGGATGTCATACGAACTGGTCGTTAGCACATTCTTTTGCTGAAGTTCTCGGTGAAATCAAAACAATGGCCGCAGGGTTTTTCCCAGGTTGTCATAGGTTTGATTTGTTTTGAGAACTCCGTATGCCTTATCAGGGGCTGGAGGAATATTGCTCTGCCTAATTAGATGGCAGGCGTTATGACCTAATCAGATAACGCGCTCCTGTGCCGTGGTCTGGCGTAATCAGATAACGGTTTCTGCATCATGGGATGGCTGCTAGTTAACTTGTTAACCAGAACAGGGTCAGGAATAGGGGGATCGATACAGAACCTATAGGAATACATCACAAAGCAAAGTGTCTTGAATTGGATTTGGTTGCCTACTGAAAGCCAGTGGAGTCCTTTGATGGCTAAGGAAACTGACTAGAACTTTGGAGGATGAAGAAGAAGTCAAGCAGCAGTGTTCTGGACACTCTGCAGTTTGCTCATATATTGCTTTGGAGATTTAAGTATAGTCCGTTACAGTAGTCCAATTTGGTGAGGATCAGCAATGTAAAGACTGTTTTCCTCG
Source organism: Lissotriton helveticus (assembly GCF_964261635.1). NCBI lineage: Eukaryota > Metazoa > Chordata > Amphibia > Caudata > Salamandridae > Lissotriton > Lissotriton helveticus. The sequence continues at coordinate 1,061,127,288 of NC_136070.1, read as the reverse complement.
AATTAGGGGGAATGAAAGGAAAGATTTCCCTGGTGAATCTGAGTGTGTTTAAGCATGAGGAAATAACTGAGTTGATGTGTCTGCTAAAATGTAGGTTATTGTCTATTAGGACTCCTAGATTTTTTAACTTTTGGATCGATAGAGGGAGTGCTCCTAGTGCACCATAAATGTGTTACATAATTAAATAATTAAGTACAACTGATAAACAATTGGTACACAATACACAGTTCCGAAACATACAATGTTAAAAATACTTAGAAAGTAAAGACTTATTGTTATGATTACTATTAGCAGGAAGGATGGGTAGGGTAAAGTGCAGACACCTCTAATAAATAACAGCTAACATCAAAGACCCATACAGCTTTTAGGATGTGCCCTTTCTCCTCCCTGGCAAATTGCTTGAGTGAGTTCTCCAAAACCCAAGATAGAAACCTAGAGACAGAAAACGCAATGTGCTCATTCATGTCATATCTCAGGATTCTACACACTCTCTAATAATGTAATAAATATACCCATAAGCTTGCAAACTGGGATGATCCATCTCTGTCAGGGGAAGGCATAATTGGACAAAAAAGAGAATGGATTTATCTGTCTCTAGCTGCAAAGGACAAAACTGACAATTTGGATATGAAGATCCTTTTTTGTCTCATTTGCTTGTAAAAGCTTCCAGGGAAAGGTTGCCGAATCTGAACTTCATGTAAAGGCTTATAGCTTTTGAGGGGCAGATCCCGACCCTAAAAGGTTCATAGCTGAAATAATATTTGTGGTAGAAAACGTTTTAGGTAATGCTCCCCACTTTTTGCTCATTCCATGTTAGCTGCAAAGTGAATTCCCCGAAAGCTTGTTTTATTTTAGTTGGAATGCCTTTCTTTAGAGTAGCAGGTGAATTCCACACTTCCTCCATCTAAATGGGTTCTCTTAAGTTTTTAATTTTGCTCAGCCACGGGGTACGTGTGCATCTATCAATATTTATTAATTCCACCAGGCTACCCTGTAGGGCGCCAGTTCCGGTGTGGTTCACAGATGCACCCCGTATGTCAAGCGTTTTAGAAGTACTACGTGATCGATTCTGTTTAATGCAAGGTCGATACATTAAGGTATGAGGGGAGTACTTGGGGGCCGATTGAACAGTGATCTAGTTCATTTTTTTCAGCTTTTGTAAGCAGACATGTCAACACCATCCCACACCTCTGCCTTGTAAGTGGCCCCTGCAATTGCAGTGGCCCTGTTGACTTCTAAAGCAGGTGTTACTGTTCCATTGGATGTGGCCATATATTTCCTGCCTATGGCTGATGCCTGTGGTTGGAGTATGGTCCTGCTTTTTCCTACCTGTGGACCCCAAGTCAGATTACCGGCCAGTCTAATGCCCAGGTAGTCAAAACACTTTACTTGTTCCAGGGGCACCCCCTCTAACCTCCTCCAGCCCCTAAAGGACAGGTGAGGATTCACACCATAAACTTAGATTTAGAGGGATTTGCTGAATTACATTTTATAAACCCTAGAAATTAACTGGAAAAATCAAGGGTAAAAGTTACATTATAGTTAGGTGTGATAACAAAATCTGTTTTAAAAAATTTTTAAAACATAGAAATTCACTGACAAATACAAAGGTTACATTGATGTTCTAGTTAGGTGAAACAACATAAACAACTTGAACTAAAAACTAAAAAAAACACAGAAATTCACCAGTTAGAGCTAGCCGAGCTAGCTATAACTTGTGCCCACCATGCACTGCTTATGACCTCAGATATTACATCACTCATGACATGTTCTATGACATGATGATGATATATGACATCATTTATGACATCACCAATTGCACCTCAAATGACACTATTGATGACGTCACTGATGATATCATCCAAGCTTCTTTTGTACATTTCACTCTAGAAACTGGTATGGCATTAGTGGCCTGAAAATAGTTACAAAATAGCTCAGAATAATATGAAGCATCATTAATGCCACCACAGGTACAACTCCCCTAGGAGTTGCAGGCATGTGTTATGAGCAACATTAACCATATACCATATACTTCAAAAGTAGCCTAGTTCACCTTAACAATTAACCATATGTGTATGGGAAATGCTCAGTGCACTCGTTGTTCTATATGCATACAACTGTTCAGAGAAAGCCAATTACCTCCAGGTACTCAGTGTCTGCTCCAAAATTAATGCCCTACTGCAGGCAGGTTTTATCTGTATTACACCCCTCACAGTCACCGAATCTACATTGAGAAAACCATGTTAACTCTAAGGAGAGAGTTTACCATTAAAATAACCACGGTCTGAAGGTGCTAAAGATCATACTACTTGCAGCTTTCATACCATGGTGGAAACTTTACAGATAGCCCATCTTCTGAAGAAAAAGAAGCACATGTGCATAGGTTAGTAGTACCTAGTGCACACAGTCTTTTATGTTGTGTAGAAATTGTCATGCTGAGACTGTTTGCCAAATAACTCATAGCATACACAAGGAGATAATGCTACAATGCTTAGTATCTACTATGTAGAATATTTGCTTTTTTGGAAACTTTTTCTGCCTAACCAAAAGACTTGTGTGGGACATACTGGACACAAGTCATCAACTGTCATCTGTACACAGAGTTACGCTTCAATAAAAAGATTTAAAATATGTTCAATACCTCTACACGCCTATGGTGCATTAGGAACACATGTGTTTTGTAAACACTTACACCCATTAGCTTGACACAGGCTGTGCAAAATTTGGTAGGAATGTAATATGGTACCTCTACCACTAACTCACCCATACAGTCACTAAGACACCCAGTCACTAATCTATACAGTCATTGACAAGCACAGTCACCGATACAGCCAGTCACAGACTCACTCTTCCATATAGACATTATCACACCCACTTACTCACTCCTACAGCCACTCACCCATCCGCTCTCACAACCATATACCCACTAACACTACCACTCACTCACCTATACAGACACTCACACAATAGCAAACATATAACATATAGTTTATCTTTCTTTAAATCAGCAAAGGTGGTTACAACATTTTTTATTTTTTGATGCAATAAGAATGAAAGGGATGGATTGTTCACTGATAGTTTATTGCAGATTGCACAATGAGTGCTGATGGTCACAAGCTCAGGAGCTCTTGCCAGGATCATTGGTGTAGCTGGTGCATTAGTTGGCAAAGTATCTCCTGGTGCCAGATGACCCACACCTGAGGATGTAGAAGGTGTGCTCCGTCATTCTCCCTTTCTCACAGTGCAAGATGACATGAGTGTATTGTTTCTAAATGCTTGAGCGTGCCTGACATCGCACAAGAATATTTCCTCACCTTTCCTAGAGTAAGTACCTTTTTGCACAAAGTGCACATTAATTTCTGGGGCACTACCCTCTTTTCTACACTTGGAATTGTAAATAAATTGCACACAGTACTCTGTTTGTATGGAGCAGTCTCTACATCAGAAGAGGAACTTCCAAGCTGCTGCTGAGGATCTTGAGAAGGAGATGCCATTCTTTTTTTTTAAGTAACCCAAATAAATACCAACTTTGAAACAAAACTTTTGATGTAGATGTACAGGTGTGAATTTTGACAGCCACACCTAATGGATAACATAACTGAGAGGGGACTTCCTGAATAAAAGATTAAAATCTGCTTTAACCAGTAAAATCCATCTGTTCCTGTGTCACCTAGGATTCGCAATGCCACCTATGATGTTGAGACGTCATTGCGAATCCAGAAAATGTATTTTAACAACGTTGTAAACATTTTTTTCAAAATTACTATATACGTTTCTATATTATTTTAGCTAATCACTTCCTCAGACATTAATTTTGCACATTCCATATACTGTCAAAAACACTCTGGTTTTGTGAACCTCTTGCGATACCAGTTTATACGTATCAGGAGGGACCGCAGCGGATTTGTAATTCTAAAAAAAATTTATAAAAACATTGTCTGTCAATCCTGTAAATATGAAGCAATAGCAGCGATAAACTTAGATACATGGCCATGACACAGCAGATGCGGTGATACCGGAGCGGGCAGAAGAGTGCAAGAAGCCCACTATACAGACGTTAGTATTCGGTTTGTAAATATCAAGCAACAGCAGCAATAAATTCAGATGTGTAACCACAGTGCAGCAGGTTCAGTGACACCAAAGTGGGCACAACAGTGCAAGCAGCTCACTTTGCGAAGATTACCATACAGACACTTACTCACCCATATACCCAGTCACACAGCCTCTCACTCACCCATACAACCACTGACACACCTAATTACTCAGCCATACAGCCAATTACACACCCACTCACACCCACTCAACGCTACATAGAACCACTAGCACACCCACCCTCTAAGATTACAGGTTACAATTACATTAACAAAAGTGTTTAAAAAACGTACAATGTCCGTGAACAAAGCAAAGATTACAGGAATGTTATAGTTAGGAAAAAACATTTAAAAAACATATAAATTCACAGAAAAAAAACGAAAGTTGCAGGGATGTAATAGGAAATAGAAGTAAAAAAACTTTGAAATTCACTGAAAAAAACAAAGGTTGCAGTAACGTTTTAGTTAGGCTCAGTTACACATGCACAAAAGCATAGAAATTCAGCAGTTATAGTTGCCTGAGCTAACTATAACTTAATCCAATGCAATGCACTGCCTATGGAATCATATATTACATCACTCATGACATGGTCAGTGACATCAAAGATGACATCACTGATGACATTGCATCCTCTCACCATCTTTCCTTGAACTCACACAGAGGGTGATCTTTGTGGTGAAATCAAAAAGTTATCATTACCCACGTTGTGTGTCACTTTCTTCTCTGTACCGGAATCCGGGGGAGAATTTACTGATATATATATTACCGAATGTGAGTCTCCTGAGGCGGAAGCCGGGAGTGAACCCTTTTTTAAAAAAAACTTGATTGTGTTATGCTTTTAACCTTAAGACCTACTCACCCCCTGCTTTAAACAGCGTTCTCAGCGCTGCAACGATTCCTCACCGCCATCACAGAGGGCGAGGCGCGTCCCTAGACACGCCCACCTCGGCTGGCCACGCCCCCTGATATTTCTTTAAATAGCGCGCACAGCTGACAGCGCGGCATTACCGAATGTGAGTCTCCTGAGGCGGAAGCCGGGAGTGAACCCTTCGTTTTTAAAAAAACTTGATTGTGTTATGCTTTTAACCTTAAGACCTACTCACCCCCTGCTTTAAACAGCGTTCTCAGCGCTGCAACGATTCCTCACCGCCATCACAGAGGGCGAGGCGCGTCCCTAGACACGCCCACCTCGGCTGGCCACGCCCCCTGATATTTCTTTAAATAGCGCGCACAGCTGACAGCGCGGCATTACCGAATGTGAGTCTCCTGAGGCGGAAGCCGGGAGTGAACCCTTCGTTTTTAAAAAAACTTGATTGTGTTATGCTTTTAACCTTAAGACCTACTCACCCCCTGCTTTAAACAGCGTTCTCAGCGCTGCAACGATTCCTCACCGCCATCACAGAGGGCGAGGCGCGTCCCTAGACACGCCCACCTCGGCTGGCCACGCCCCCTGATATTTCTTTAAATAGCGCGCACAGCTGACAGCGCGGCATTACCGAATGTGAGTCTCCTGAGGCGGAAGCCGGGAGTGAACCCTTCGTTTTTAAAAAAACTTGATTGTGTTATGCTTTTAACCTTAAGACCTACTCACCCCCTGCTTTAAACAGCGTTCTCAGCGCTGCAACGATTCCTCACCGCCATCACAGAGGGCGAGGCGCGTCCCTAGACACGCCCACCTCGGCTGGCCACGCCCCCGTGACGCCCTCCCTCTCAGGTATAAATCATGTGCCTCGCCAGGAAGCGCAGCGGACGGGCGCAGCGGGCGCGCCGTCAGCGCGCCGAAGGCGCGCCAAAGGCAAGCCCGTCTGGGCCCGTCCGGGCCTGGACCGGGCCCAGGGCCTGTCCCCCTGCCCACGTTGCTGATTCCGCACGCATATGCTGGACCAACTCCCAGCTCCACTCACTCAATCCCTCTCTCTGTGCCGTCACTACCTGCAACCCTTCCCACCTTAAATCAGCTCCATTTTACTGCCCTCAATGCAACTTCACTCTCCCGCCCTTCCTTCCCCCTTTGCCACCTGATCCCACGCCGCAGCTTTCGACCTCCAATCATCGGACGCTGAAAGCAGGCTTAGTCAACTGCCGGTCTCTCCCCCGTCATGCTAATGACATCTGGTTGTTGATTTCCTCTGAGGAGTGGGATATTTTATTCCTCACTGAGTCTTGGATGACTGACTCCTCCTCCCCGGACATCTATTTAGCCATTCCATCAGGCTATGACATAAAATGTGTTAATCGGGCAGGGGGTAAATCGGGAGGCGGACTAGCAATCATCTTTAAATCTCATTTCCAGCTGACCATTACCAAACTCACCAACATTGGTATCATTGAAGCCTTCTACTTCTCAGTGTCAGATTCCGCGGCTGTTATTCTAGCTGGCTCTCTAATCTACAACCCCCCCACAGCGGCCTCTCTTTCTCTTACCGCTCTCACCCACCAGTTAGCTGATCTAGCCTTGAAACATCAATATTTTTTAGTTCTAGGTGATTTTAACCTTCACGTCGATAATTCCCTTTGCGCAAAAGCGAAGAATTTACTGGAAATCATGGATAGCCTTAATTTTACTCAACTTGTCACCGGTCCTACTCATGTGGCAGGTCACACCCTGGATCTTATTTTTGCTAATTTCCCCACTGTTATTGTTTCCCCCTCCCTTCCTCTTACATGGTCGGACCATTACCTTATCCCCTTTTCTTTGGCCTTAGACCGTAAATCCATCCCTCCTGTGCCCAGGAAAGAGCTGGGTAGGAAATGGCACAAAGTCACTTGTGCTTCCCTGGACCCGATATTCCATTTCCAGACGGACCATCTATCCCCGGATATCGATTTTAATATCGCCAGACTAAACTCCGCCCTTATCAATGCTATTGACCTTATTGCCCCCCAGAAACTCATCACTTCCACTAGATCCCGTCCTTCTGCTCCCTGGTTCTCCACTTCCCTCCGCGAGGAAAAAAGCAGCTGTAAAGCACTAGAACGGAAGTGGAGGCTTAATTACGATCTTGAAGCTAAGCTTGCCTACAAGGCGGCCTTGAGAAAATTTCTCAAACATAAAAAAACAGCCATGAAAGACCACTTCTCGCTCCAAATCGCCAAGGCCAAAAACTCTTCTAAAACCCTCTTTTCCATCGTTAAAGATTTTATCACCCCTCCGGCCAGGACCAGTCAGGTCTCAGCTAGCCAGAAACTTTGTGAAGGACTCTCGGACTTTTTCCTTGAAAAGATCGATAAACTTTGCGTTTCCTTCCCTAAAGGGCCAATGCCTCGGCCCTCGTCTACCGACCCCCCCGACTCTCCGTCCCTTCTTGCGTTCAATAAACTTGCCCAGGAGGATGCTATCAAACTACTCATTCACTGCAAGTCTGGTGCACCCTCTGACCCCGTTCCGGCCAAAACTATGGGTGAATTGGCCCCCCTGCTAGCCGACCCTTTCCTCTCCATCTGGAATGCTTCTCTACACTATGGCGTTTTCCCTACCACCTGGAAGGAAGCCTTGGTGATCCCAATTCTAAAAAAGACAGATGCCGATCCCACTGTATTCTCCAACTACCGCCCTATATCTCTCCTTCCCAAACCTGCTAAAGTTTTGGAGAAAGCCGTGCAGTTGCAACTCACGGAGTACTTGGAGAACAATTCACTACTGCACGACTCGCAATCTGGATTTCGGGCGGGATACAGTACCGAGACGGCTCTGCTGGAGGTCTCGGAGACCATTCGAGAGTGCGTGGACAGAGGCGAGGAGGCCATGTTGGTCCTCCTCGACCTGTCCGCGGCATTCGATACGGTATCCCACTCCATTCTCCTTGACCGACTACGGCACATGGGCATTGGCGGCACTGCCATCAGTTGGATTGAGTCCTTCCTCTCTGGAAGAAGTCAAAGGGTGCTGTTGCGGCCTTTCAGATCGGAGGAAAAACCCTTGTTTTGCGGCGTGCCACAGGGCTCGGCCCTCAGCCCTCTGTTTTTTAACATATATCTTGCCCCACTGGCCGGCGTGGTGGAGTCCTGCGGAGTCAGGGTGGTCTCTTATGCTGATGATACTCAGCTGGTGTTCTCCTTTAGAGGCCACTCTGACTCCGCGTTCTCCAACTTCCGCCGGTGTCTTAACATCATCAGCGATTGGATGTCTGAAAACCATCTAAGACTCAACGCGGACAAAACAGAGGTGCTGTTTTTTAACCAGAAGAACTCCATCCCCTCCTCCTGGTGGTGGCCCGCGGCACTCGATCCCGCCCCCTCTCCCGTCCACTCGGCCCGCAACCTGGGCTTCCATTTCAATGACTCCTTATCATGCAAGACTCAGATTCAAAAAGTGACCTCGGCCTGCTTCCTGAAGCTACGCATGATCAGGAAAATCCTCCCCTATCTCCCTTTGGATTCCCGCCGGACAGTTACCCACGCTCTCATCACGTCCCACCTGGACTATGCTAATAGCCTGTATGCCGGTGCTCCCCAATACCTTATTGACCGGCTGCAGATTGTCCAGAATGCGGCGGCGAGGCTGATTGGTAACATTTCTTATCGTCAGTCAGTCGCCGCATATCGTAGGGAACTGCACTGGCTACCTGTGGCCAGCCGAATTCAGTTTAAGATCCTTACCCTGACTCATCGAGCCATTAATGACCGCGGACCAAACTATCTAAAAAAACGAGTCTCAATATCCCGGTCCATCAGATCCTTGAGATCCAATGACCTATGCCTTCTGATCTCCCCCCGCTTTAGACTTTCCAGAATGGGTGGCAGAGGATTCAGCGTCATTGCTGCAAAACTATGGAACTCCCTGCCAGTTGAGCTCAGATTCTGCCCCTCTGAATCTGTCTTCCGGGCCAGACTCAAAACCTGGCTCTTTTCTAGACTCTGATTTATCATGTCACTTCCCCTGTCCGTTCCTTCTCTCCCCTCTAAAGACTCAGGTTCCAGCGCCGGGACACCCCTCAGGGGGTAGCTGCGCGCTTTATAAGCTACATAAAATAAAAAATAAATATATATATATGAATAACTAACACAATAGCAGCTTTCCAGTAGCAGCCTCCTGCAGTGTGCGGCTTGTTTGAACTTTTTTGCCAGGGCTGACTTTAGTTTCCATTCAGCTTCTATCAGGCAAAGCAGTAAAAATGTCAGATTCTCAACCTTTGTTCTCTCTCATTAAAACAAGCCGCACACTGCAGGAGGCTGCTACTGGAAAGCGGCTATTGGGTTAGCTATTTATGGGTGACGGCAGCCCATCCTGTCCGAAAGCAGCGCCCCCAGCCTTCAGCCTACTGGGAATTTGCAAGAGTGACAGAATGGCCACTACGCCCTTTCCCTGCAATATGTAAAAGTCAGAAAAGATCAGTGTAGAAATCAACTCTCCCACGAGGGGAATTTAAACAAATGTTCCGTTTCCACACTGAACGACATAACCCCCACCCCCCAAGAACAAGTGGATTTTTCAACTGCTACATGCATTGAAGTGATTAGATCTGATGTGCATTTTCAGCAACCAGCAATTGTCTTTTCATCATCAATTATTAGCACCCTATAAATCCATGGAACGTAAGGACATGAGCTGCTACGGAACGTCTGAAAAACAGAACACGAAATTGTAGACCTATCAGTCTTTAAAATCCGAGAACAGGCACAAGTTCCAAACAAAGCAGCTGGTCTGCATTTCAGAAGCTTATTTTCAATTGGGTGTCTGCCTGCTCTGAGAATCGTCTGCTAATGACTTGAGAACATGATGCTCCAGTCATGATGGTTTATAAAAAGACATCTGATTTTTTTATGAGTCAATTATGAATCATCTTAAGCAAGAACAACACATTACGGATCCATTTTGGTAAAACTCTACTATACCTCAATTTTAACTTACTAGATCAGATATCTGCTCCAACGCATGAAATGCTGAAATGCAGCGTCTGTTTGGCATAGGCAATTCTTGCTTGATGTTGCAGGTAGGTGGTTTCAGGGGGTATGGGGGTGAAGATGGAAACATTTGCACAATTTTGGAATATAATTCACTACCTACATACTGCATTTTGGTCAAATATAAATTAGCATAATTCAACCCTGAGTCTCCCCATACAGGGCAGACTGGCCCTGTTGGCTAGTAACTTGAACCTTCTTGGCCTACCCGCTCAGAATATAAACAGAGATGGGCTGGGTCTAAGTTTCAGGTCTGTTATGTTGGCTTGTGTTCCCAGTCTTAGGTCTAAGGCTCTGGAAATCACGGAGGCTGAGATTGTATTTTAACTCATTCCTTAGCCATTGCTATGCATCTTTTCCAGCATGCTATCAAGACGTGATTAATTGTTCTTGTTTTTCTCTGCCACTTGTTTATGTTTGTGTTTTGTAAAGCTCTTGGCTAACCAAGGGCTTCCCTGCGCTGGTGAGTGCTGTGCTGAGAACTGAGCCCCCTAATGCATTAAAGAGGAAACAGCCTGGTCTTGAGTTTCTTCCTAAAGGAAAGTTCATTTTGCAATTTTCTGAGGCTGGCTGGGAGGTCATTCCACAGCTTCGGTACCAAGTGTGCAAATCATCTTCCTCCCCATTTCGTCCCTTTAACCCTTGGTTGTACTGAGGTGATGTCGTTGCGAGGATCTCAGGGGTCTAGTTGGAATGTATGTTGATACCAGCTTACTGAGCTTTAGTGACCCCTTGTTATTTATGGCTCTGTGAGCAATACGAAGGGATTTCAACTTAATTATTTGCTCAATTGGAAGCCAGTGAAATAGTGCATTGTACATTTGTAAACCGTGTAATACTATTTTGATTGTTGGATGCTGTATATTTACATTCAGCCCTCTTTATTTAAAAAAAAAAACATTTCTGAATAAATATATGCAAATAAATATGTAACTATTGTATTAGGCCCTGAATACATTTATAACAGAAAGCATTTCAAATCTTAAACCGGTTTATATTGGGGTATCTGCAGACACTGGTACATGTACAATTTTCAGAGTGGGAGTGCTGTCAGCAATGTTGCATCACTGAAGTCATAGGGAATGTGAAAAATCGATGTGTCACACAAAGAACTGGTATAGCCATTAGCGACCTGTGCAGGTAAGTGCGGTGGTGGGGACTCCACAGAAGACGAAGAGGGAAAATTAAATAAATATGTCATTTTCCCACGCCATCCTACAGCTTTTCCTTCCACATTCCCTGTACTGTGCAAGATTGCCACATAGTTCACTTTACAAAATCATCTCTCTTTGCAGTCAAAGAAAATAACACCAATCCCCATGTTAAAAGAATAAGCACCCATTTGCCGGACCTTTGAAGTCCTTCTTTGAAGCACCGAAAACGTTACTAGATAAAAACAAAATTTAAAGAAGGCATCTTTATGGATCATTCATCTTCTGAACTCTGGCGTGGGTATTTTGGGGGTGCTTCAGCAACCTACTTCCAACGCTTCCATATTTAGATTAGAATCATTGAATGCCCCTGGAAAGCAAGCAATCACAAAGCCACAAGTGAAGGTGCACTTTCATTGAGTGACGTGGCTGTGTCGATGCGTAAAATACGAAGACTCTTGCTTGGGTGAGTGACTGAAATATTGGTTGTATGAGTGGCTGTATATATGGATAACTAATGAATCAATGAATCCATGGGTGTGTGGTTAAATGAATGAATGCATACATGAATGATTGAACAGGATGATGGATGGATGGATGGATCCCACAGTGATGATGAGATAGATGTTCGGTCTGTGGAGTTTCCCTCATTACCACTTAGGGCTGTCCGAACACAGCAGTATGTGTCTGCTGAGCTGCAGCGGATGTGTTGCGGCCCTTAGTGGCAGCAGGTACATTTTACTAAAGTAACACAGGATTTGAAATCCACATTACAGTTTATATTGTGCATTAAATAGATGACCATTTTCTCATTACTGCACTCAGATAATAGAATTCAGTGGGTTAATTCTGCTTCTGCTACTGCAGTCAGGGGTGATTCAGATATTCATCCTGTATATACCCAAATTTGCAAACATGAGTACTACTGGGTTTAGTAATATCAAACCATGTCATTAAAATGTTAATTACACAATTTATTTTGCACACAGGAATCAAATTGGTGGTCTGGAGTAAAAGACCTATCTCTTTAGTGAAGCCTCAGCCCAAAGACTGGTTCTTTTAGCTTCCATCCTTTGCAAAAATTCAAACCTGACTTTGTAGTGGGAACAGTTTATACAGAAATGTGCAGCTGAGGCACTCCCAAATGCTTATGCTTTGGGGACCCGATGGAATTTCATGAGGTAAGTAGTGGCCTAAATGATATAGGGTAAGAAATGAGCATGTGAAAGGCTCAATTTTTGTTGATACATATATTATTATAATGTTAAAAAAGAGTCTGAAAGAGAAGTGCTCAGCACCAGTAGAGAGTTATATTGATAAATAATTAAAAACTACAAAGAGATGCACAAAGAAAGAATCTGGATGCAGCAAAGGGAAAGAAATATTGTTGAACCTTAGTGGAAAGTCAAGGGTAAATATTAATCTATTATTGCTGCACAAATATCAAAATCCAAGCCGATAAAATACATTGAGAAGACCTAGTTTACCTAAGAGAAGTCAAAATCTAAGGGATCTAACTTCAAACTGTTATCCAGGTGGCTCAAACAGATAATCTATGCCCCATTCCAAACAAACTAGAAATTGAATCAATAACCGATTACCGTGATCAAATATGCTACCCACTGAATGCATCTTCGAGTTGAAAAGTTGGACAATATTGGATGCGAGAATTGCTTTCAACGCACTATTCATGTTCCATGCCGTTTTTCAGACTCCTGAAAAAACAGTGCGATAGTCCCAAATTATAAAATTTAGGAATGAAACAGTGTAGAAATTGTGTTGAAGCATTCTCGACAACTTGGATTGACTAGATGAAAAGAAAAAATGGCAAATAAAATTGCGGGTTTGGGGAAAGAACTCTCTGCAACCGCACCGATCTTCATATTACAATCATTGATAGGGGTATTTTGCAATTACTTTATAATTGCAGGGGGCTTTTTTCTTTTAGAGTATTGGAGCCTTACTGTCTATAGCTTCAGTCGGACTGAATGATGATTTCCCACAGTTACTTATATGTTTTTGTCTCCTTTGCATACTTTTTTTTAAATTGACAAACTATTTGTATTTGCTAACAGTTTTTAAGTTTAATATAAGTCGTTGGAGGGTTTTTGGGAGAATTGTAGATCGATATAAGGTAAAAGTTAATTATGTGTTTTTATATGTTTAAATAATATATGTTTAAAATGTAGTGATCTAAATATATTTTTCTATTTTAATTTTAGCAATATTTTGTGTGGTGATATTAATTTTTTTGTGGTTTGGGTGATGTTTCAGTTGTTTCATTGTATTGACCTAATTGTGTGTTTTATTTAAAAGTTTAGGGTTTTTTTCTAGTATGTTTATGACTGTATTTTGTTGTCGATGTTGGTGTTTTTTGGTTTTATGCATACAATGTCGATATTTGGGTTCTCAGTATTTTTAGGACTTTTTTGTCTCAATATTATTGATGTCAGTATTATGTCATAGATGTGAATTCAAAAACTTGGCTTGCATGAACAGTCAATAGGGTGTAAGATGGACAAAGGGCACATTTGACAGTGGCAGTGCGTCCATTAGGGCGCTGGGGCGTTGCCCCACACGCCCGCCCGAGCCCTCAGCTTCCTCGGCTTCTCTGACCTTAAGTAAACTCTCAGTTTACTTAAGTTCAGAGACGCCGAGGGAGAACTGACAATCATGTCAGTCAGCATGACGTCGGACCTCCCACCCCCTTCAGAGTCTGAAGGGGGTGGGCAGTCTAGCATCATCATGACTGACATGCTTGTCAGACCAGGGGCAGGCAGCAGCACAAGTGTGCATGACTGGTGAAGGTCGGCAAATGTTTCCGACCAGCCCAGTCATGCACACTAGTGTCTGCTCAGGCTGGCGGCTGCGCATTAGGAGAGCGAGGGTTTATCAAAGGCTCAAACTTCGGTCTCCTAATGGGCGGCGGGCGGCGAGTATCCCTGCTAAGCCAATCCTGGCGCTGCAAGAGCAGCGCCAGGATTGGCTGCAAGGGGTTGCCAGCAGTGACGCAGCTGTTCCTGTAGGCATCAACGGGACCCCGGAGCAGAGGCGGCACGGACCCATGCGGTCAGGTAAGTTTTTTATTTTAAAACTCCCCCGGCCCCCACCCCCGCCGACCCCCTCCCCGTGAGTATTGTGAGCCGCGACTGACTGAGATTGAGTTATTCTCACAGGTTATCAACATCAAACTAGCCCTCAGACCGTTGGTATTCATGGCTTCATTTGAGTGGGGGGTTTATTTATGCTGGTGAGTTGCCTTGATGATGTATGCAGGTGCGTGTGTGGATCCCCCTGCAGGTTCATTCCGGATGTTTCTGGTGTAATGTGGGATTCTTTTAGGTGCCCACGCTCCCTCGATTTGTGTGACCCCAATTCCTTTGCTCCATCCTCCCTTTAACACTGACTGCGTGTTTGCTCAGACAAAAACGCTTTCCTCCACACATTTATATATCTGTTTTCCACTTTTTCTCGTTGTAAACCAATTTATAAGCGTTGATTTTTGGTTCTGAGGCTTATAAAGAATTATTTATGTCATGTTGTTTTGTCTGGTGCGTTGATCTTCGGGCGGTTATGCGGAGGTGTTAGGTTCTTTCTTTAATTTGCTTGGGTTGGTTGTGTGCGTCTTCGCTTTTGTTAGTGGGTGCTGTCTGGCAAATGTGTCTATTTTCTCTGGACGTAGTAGTCCATTTGGATGTAGGAAGACTTTGTAACTGGCACATTTTGGACCGTTTGCCTCAGGCGATCTTAACTTTCCATACATGATTACATAGGATTTGGGACTGTCTTGTCAACCCTAATTTCATCACATTTTTGATGCTTCTGGCTTTTCGCTATTGGAGTTTGTACAAACAAAGTTGTAATACATACATTTATACACAAAGGAGACAGGAAACACATTTCCTTGAAGTTCGAATCAGCGTTGTACACATTACTTGTAAGTCATCTACGATCTTCAGCCGCATTCCTCTTCATGTGTCTCATCATTGATCTTACCCTCATTAGGAAACATCAAAATGAAATATATATTTTGACAAATAATTCTAAAATGCACTCCAGCCAAAAATACGTGTATGAAAATATTTCAAGAGCTCAAAAGCATGTGAAATTTATTAGGAAATAAGGGTCTGAAGGCAATCCTTTTACAAAACTTTCAACAAGTCGTTTTTACCAACAGCAATGCACTTTTGGTCTGTGAATGATGGCAGAGGCCTGGGGTAATTTAGGTATCTGTTAGTGATGACACAAGTGAGAGATATGTGCTTACTGTGTAACATGTGCTTACAGTGGCCAGTCCTCTGATGTATGGCATTACAACTGGCCCTGTGTACATGACCCCAAGTTAACACTGATGCCAAAAAAATAGATTGACTTGCAAAGAATGAATGTTGAAAACATTGAGGGAATGCATTTCAGCGATTTATTCCTCTCTTATTTACATGTTTACTTGATATTGCATACCCCACGAGTTAGCTATTTATAATGTTGTTGTTTATATGTATTTTTTTCTGTGCATACTGAGGTTTGAGCCATATCAGGTGTTTATGAGGGGCTTTGACTGAGCATGCAGGTGCTAAGGCTAAAGCCAAACAAAGTGCCTGTTAGTGGGTTGGCCTCTCTGACTGCAGAGCACACAGAACAATATTTGTGTATTCCATTTGCAACTGAAATTCTGTGGAAATGTGTGTGAAGGGGGTACACTGATGTCAACATATTTGCAAGACAAAAGTAAGGTAAATTAAAGTGCTTATATTTGAGGGAGTGCAGTGCATGTTTGGGGGTGAAGTGACAGAGATGTGAGGAAGGGCATTCGGGAAAGAGTGAAAAGAGGATGCTGAAGAGGAAAGAGAGGGTGTTGAAGATGTGCAGAAGGATAAGATATTCAGAGAAAAAGAGGATACATATCTAACATAAAGCACACATAATTGAAGGCCAAAACTCCTTCCACAGGCCTCAATGCTATTTAATTCACAGACTCACTATTTCAGAATTTAAACATTTTCAATGTTAATTATTTCTAAGAAATCATTGTTGTTACTCATTTATCTTAAACAGCTAACACCCAGTGACAAAGCTAATCATACTGACAGGCTTTAGGCGTATGTCAGTTGATGTGCCATTTATCTGGATAAAGTTACAACACAGAGAGAAAACAAAATACCGGTCTGATGGCACACTATGGGAATCACAGAAATGTATTTGGCATGTTCCTTTATAGGAAGCACCCACTTTTTTCATCTCACTCAAAAGACCTGTCTTCACATATTTCTATATGACTGGTTACATGCCAGCAGCTGTGGATGCTTCCCGAAGTCTGGTTAGAGCATATTTTTCCAAAGTTAATGCTGCATGCAGTGCAAGACACTGGGCAAGCGTACATTTTAAAGGGCTAAAGTTGTTGTCATGCAGAACAATTTACATATTACAATAACTGTTGAGCAAAATAATGCAAGAAGATACGGGGCAGTTCTTAATGTGTTTAATATTTCAAGACTATACGTTCCCACTGCTTAATAAGCCTTTCTTTATTGCTGCATTCATTTGCTTTAAAATGCACCATTTGCCAATCTTTTTAGGTCTCGGACTAGCGTCCCACGCAGTGGGCGGAGTCCGAGATTTTATGTTTTGGCAGTATGGGGGCTTGAACCCGCCCCTCTTCTCCATTGGCTGGCCTTGTAAATGCTGGCCAGCCATTGGAGGAGAGGGGCGTCACTCGGTTCAAGCACCGTCTTTTTGCGAATCAGGGGCGTGTTTTTTGCAGTTTCTAAGCCGTGACGTCATCCGTCACTCAACTGCTACAAACACGCCCCCGAATCGCAAAATGACCGTGTGTTTCTCCGAGGCATTTCTGCCTCGTCTCGGAGAAACGTGGTAGTGTTGCACTGCCCTCCTGACGGCTTGATATTCAATAATTGCGATGCTCCTCAGAGCGACAGTCCAATGATGCTCCTCGACGCCACCTTCAGATTCAGCCCCTTAGGCGCCACGATGGAGCAACTTCGAGGCTCCTCCATGGCACGCCTCCATCGAGCATGTTGTGGTGTTTTTCGTGGTGCCTGGCGTGTAGTTGGACTGTCCCTGGCCGCAGTTTCGGTGTATAGTAGTAAATCGTAAACTGCAACTTTTCCCTTTCTGTCTAGGGTTTGCGGGTGTGAGGATGCTGCTACTATACCCCAAAAGCCACGTTTACGTCGTGTGTGTCTGTGGCCCATGGTGGATGGGGTCCTTTCAGTATTCTTGTTTGATTTGTCTGTTTCTCCGGGTGATATAGCAATGGAGGGAGGTGTGGAAAAACCAGATTAGCCCGGCTTGAGAGAGCAAGGAAGGCGCACAAATCCGGGCACGTGGCAGAAAATGATACGCCTTTCAGTTTCTTCCGACCAGCCTTAAAGCACAGAAAGCTACAAATACGGTGCGCGCATCTCGAAAACAATGCACACTCGTTTTTGCTGCAGGCGTAAACCATACGTTATCTGATCACCCCCACATTCTAGTGTGTGAAAGCCCCATCCTGCTGCACAACAGAGCGCACCAGAGTGTCGCTATGCCAACACACAGATGGATCGTCAAGGCGTAGACTCGAAGTGCCTTCTGGTTAATGAAATGTGACAGACAGATGTTTAGTGATATTCAGTTCGCGTGACGTGCTTTTTGTTGCAGTTCGTGAGTGGGTATTGATTGGGTGGTGGCGGGCGATGTACCCTCCGGATTTGCACATGGGTTTGTTTACAGAAACTGGTAGCAAAGCAATGTGGATGGTGCATGAAAGACGAGGCGCATCACCTCTTTATGGTTTTTGGGGGGGGGGGGATTGCACTCATTCACATTTTGTGCCCGGTTTGATGTATTTTACGTGGTATGCACACTAGGTTCTGTCCAACTGGACCCGTCCCCTTATTTTTACAGAGCACATAAAGCAAGACTCTGTCTCTTCATGCCTTGCATACCAAGCTGTTTTGGGTGATAATGATAGTAAATTCACGATTGGGGATTAGATTAAATAGACTTGATAACCACATTGCCCTGCTGAATCTGCTGGAGGCCCGCCAGCGTTTGTTTAGCAGCAACCAGTGTTTCACCTGAGGCAGCTGCAGGGTGTTGTGTTTTGATATCTCTGGGCAACCATTGTGGGGTCATTGAACTGTGGCACAGGGGGAGGGGCTGCTAAAGGGCCACGTAACATATGCTTTCGATTGGGAGCTCTGATAGTCGCTGGCCTCTGAGCGGCCAATCTTTGCTGCAGCCAAGGCTCATCTTGTTGCGACTGGACATCTTGTGCTTTCATTTAAGACTACTTTTTTTTATTTTTAAATGACAAAATATGATCCTTGGAGCTTCTTGCAGGCATGTCAAGACTGAGGTGTTGACAAGTTCTTGATTATATACGTGGAGTGAGGTGTGGAAAAAATGATGCCATAATTTATGAAGTTGCAGTCATTTATAGTCACCTAGTTTGTATTCAACTTGTTTTGCCCTCCTCTCTTTTCTGTGCCTCGCCCTCGTTTCTCTGCTCCCCGTCTCCCTGCCTTCCACCCTATGCCTACTTTCTCTGCCTTTCCCGTTCTCTCCCCTCCTCGCTGTCCTTTCTTCCTCTGCCCCCTCTTCTCTGTTTCTTCCTCCCCGGCCCTCTTCATTGTTTCTCTCCCTCTCCGTGCCTCTCTGTGCCGCTCCCTCTCTGAGACCGCTCCACCCGAGACACAGAGTTCATACCGGCGAGCAGTCACACTGAGTAGAAGAACCCGGACGAGTGTGCAGGTACGGGCGGGAGTGCAGCAGCGTGTGACGGTTGGACGAAGTAATCAGAGCAGAGAAATAGCCTTCTCTGGGGGGGTGGGGGCAAGAAGTAAATCATGTAGGCTGGGCTTTAAGTGGGATGTAAAAAAAAACTGGGGGTCTCTCAAAAGGACGTGGCCAATATAATTAAGGGCGTGGCTTAAAAACATGTAAACTAAAAGTCTGTGCTTAATAGTATAGTGTGCCGCCCGGCCTATGTTTTGCTGTTTCTGTCATTACATCCAGATATATAATAAAAGTAACATATCTACAACAAGTCAAGACTATTGACTTTGTCAATAGTCATTAGTTACATAAGATAAATAACCAGCAACTATGGGTTGCATATAATATTGGAAAAGCTTCGACTTAAAGCCCTGGTGACACCAAGACAATGACCAGGACAATTTTGCTGTTCCTTAATTTCAAAAAGAGAAGGGAAATCTAGAGAGAAAATTACTCTCTTTAAAGAATTCCCCTTCCCCTAAAACGCTCATGCCATAACTTCTCCACTAGTGAGAAGTGAGCAGTGTGAGCACACACACATCAATCCTCAGCTATTGCCATTGTAAATGACAATGCCATTTATTTATATGTTTTCAAAACCAACACATAAATAAAAAAAATTGTCATTTACAATGCCAATAGCTCTAACTTTTGCAAAGGCGAGACCGTTGCATTGTAAATGTGTGGGGGGCTCTCTGTGTGTGTGGGGGCTCTCTGTGTGTGCGGGGCTCTCTCTGTGTGTGACGGGCTCTGTGTGTGTGTGGGAGGGGGCTTTCTGTGTGTGTGTGGCTCTCTGTGTGTGTGTGTGTGGGGCTCTGTGTGTGTGTGTGGGGCTCTGTGTGTGGGGGGCTCTCTGAGTGTGTGGGGGGCTCTCTGTGTGTGGGGGGCTCTCTGTGTGTGTGTGGGGGGCTCTGTGTGTGTGTGTGGGGCTCTGTGTGTGGGGCTCCGTGTGTGTGGGGGGCTCTCTAAGTGTGTGTGTGGCTCTGTGTGTGGGGGGGGGCTCTGTGTGTGTGTGTGGGGCTCTGTGTGTGTGTGTGTGTGTGTGTGTGGCTGTGTGTGTGGGGGGGGGGCTCTGTGTGTATGTGTGTGGGGGGCTCTGTCTATATGTGTGCGTGGCTCTGTCTGTGTGTGTGTGTGTGGCTCTGTGTCTGCGAATACTCTCTACTACTCTCTAATGCTCACCTATTGCCATTGTAAATGACAATACCATTTATTTATGTTTTAAAAAAAAGAATGAAAAAAAATGTCATGAGCAATGCCAATAGCTCTACCTTTATAAATGCCGAGACCATTGCATTGTAAATGCTTGTTTAAATTTCTTTCTCAGGAGAGGGACTCTCCCTAGACCCCAGGTTTGTCCATTGAACTTGTTCACATCGCTAACTAGTGTTTTCTATTGGAAAGGGTAGAGCCAAAGCAGTCTTGCTTAGTACCCTAGGCCCCATTAGAAGTCCGACTTGCTTGGCAACCCAGAAATTCTCTGAAATAATGTATGAGTATTCTTTTATGAATGCCTAGAAGAACTGAATTTTTAGTCCATTTATCACAGAAATAGTGCTGAAAATCGCACCAAAACGATGCCAATTATTTTAAAATGTCCTCATGGGGGAGAACCCTCCTGAACCCCCCTTACTGCCGTCGGGCTCGCTAGCTCCACTCGCTCGTAAACGTTGATTTGTTCTGCATACGCGTCACCAGTTTCAAATTCCACCATCCGCCACTGTTGTTTGAGTAGGATAATGAGATGAATGTAATGTTGGGGATGCTTTTGAGACCAAAGGTAAACACACGTGGTAGAAGAGTAGCATAGATAGTTGTATGTTTGACAGATGATGAAATGTGTCACACTGAGAATGTCTCCTCCTGAAACGGATGGTCTAAGAAGATTCAGGTAGTCAGCTGGGTAAAGTTTGTCAGGTGTCACAGTGTGACCAGTAAGTTAATCGAGTTCCCATGATGAGGAGGTCACTGTTATTTTTGTTTTTCAGTCTAGAGCCACCCTATTTATATCATTTTTTTGGTGAAGTATAAGCGCTTGAGTTTTTTGCATTTTATTTAGAGAGGTGAGAAAGCACTGTACATGTTTAGTGATGTCAGGATTTTAGTGTAAACATTGGTCTAGTGGCCAGGACACTTTAAGTGCAATATATGTGAAGTCTTAGGAGGTTAGTCACCAAAATTCCAGGGGTAGATTAATTCACACCACTAACTGCTTTATATAGCTACCAAAGATGTGCGAAAAGAGAACGTGTTACAAACTAAAATGCAGAAAATAAGCCTAGCTCTATGAGCAATGTTTACATTTTGTTCTACCTACTGACTTTACAGGGCTGGAGATTAGAGATAGCACAGACAGTTCCAGGGGTACCAAAAGAGAAGCTCGATGTAGCAGTTGCGTGCAAACCCTACCAATCCTTGTCTGAACGCCCAACTACGGTGCTGAGACCAATCACAATGCTGCATTGCAGCATTGTGATTGGATGCCGGGTGCTTTCTGCTGCCGGGACTGCAGGAAAAAGGAAGCTGAAGAAGACAGAGTAGAGGTGGCGGCCGGCAAAAAGTAAGTGTTTTTATTTTTTCATTCTTCACCCTCCCCCAACCCACCACTCCCACGGTAGCAGCCACTACTGCATTTAAACATCCCTCGTTCAAAGTATAAAAAAAAATCTTGCATCCTGCCACACAACCCATTTACCCTTCCTCAAGCAATATACAACGAACAGCTGGCCTCCTACCAACTTCTCCACCACCCTCTTTATTCTCAAATGAGAGGGGAGCCGGCTCTAATCGGCTTGGCTTGTTTTGCCCTGTCAGTGCAGCTCTACAAAGCCCATGCAGACAGGGGAATGTGGCCTGTGGTGCAGATACAGTACCTGCTTTTTTGCTTTGCCTCCATATGATCTGTGGAGACCTTAAAGAGGCGGAAGAAGGTGGGTGACACCACTAACTGCCATTTCACCACCGTGAACGGGTCCCCACAGACCGGAGAAAGGCAGGGGAACACAGAGGAAGGGAGTGCTTCAAGTGGTGTCATCAGGGCTGGACTGGGAGCAGCAACCAGCCCTGGCACATTGCTGCTCACCCGGCCTTGCTAGGGAAAAGCACCACTCCTGCTTTTGTTACAGAAGACCAACCCCCCCTGAAAAAATTGCCCCCCACGGCCATAAAACCATCCTCACCACTCCAGGGCAAGGCCCAGTGCCCACTACGGCCAATCCGGCCCTGGGTGACACAACCACTGAAGAAAACAACTTTGTTTCCCACTGTTTAGTCATAGCAGTGTATGACCGGATTTTGATGCAGTTATTCATGCAAGTCAGGTAATGGTTTCCATGAAAGCCGTACATAACAATGTGAGTTCAGAGACAAGCAGTAGGATTGGATGCCTCATCCTTCACTCATCACATGGGGCGGAACTGCTCCACCATACATCACATTGGGTTAAACTGTTGCTGAATTTGCAAGACTCCAGGTCATTCCACACGCCGCACGGCTCCTTCTGAGACTCTGCCCCACTGTACCGCCGCTGCCGAGGGTTCGCCGCTGGTGTGCCCCTGGTAACTGTTTTCCTTCTGTACCGCTAACCTTTTTCCCCACTGTGCATTATTCCTTTTAGTTTGTGCATTGTTTCTTTTTAGTCTGTTTACTGTGTTTTAGGCGTTCCTTTGGTGCCCCTGCCCTCTGTGCCCCCCCCGCTCCCCGCCGCTGGTCCGCTGCGGACCCGCCCCCTTTTGCCTTCTGTTGTCCCGTGCCCTCGCCCATTGGCCGCCGCCGCCCTGCTCCCGCCTCCCAGCTGCTCCTCCCTCCCTCGTGGCCTCTTATGGAGGCCGCACAGCGAAGGTGAGTGTGACCTGACCCAGGTCACTCCCCACGCCGGACGGCTCCTCCTGAGACTCTGCCCCACTGTACCGCCGCTGCCGAGGGTTCGCCCCTGGTGTGCCCCTGGTAACTGTTTTCCTTCTGTACCGCTAACCTTTTTCCCCACTGTACATTATTCCTTTCAGATTATGCATTGTTTCTTTTTAGTCTGTTTACTGTGTTTTAGGCGTTCCTTTAGCGCCCCTGCCCTCTGTGTCCCCCGCTTCCCGCCGCTGCTCCCCTGCGGCCCCGCCGCCTTTTGCCTTCTGTTGTCCCGTGCCCTCGCCCATTGGCCGCCCTGCTCCCAGCTGCTCCTCCCTCCCACTTCGCCTCTTATGGAGGCCGCGCAGCCCGTCTGCGCCTGTCCGCGCCTGGACCGCGCCCAGCACCAAAACCCCTGGACCCCACGGCCCCCGCAACGCCAGACTGCACGACGAGACCACCCCTTCTACCGGGCTACCCCGAAGCGCACTCAAGGACCTTTTACCTGCCGGAACTGCAGATTTACCAGCATCCAGCCCACCAAACCACCAACCAGAGAACCCAACCACCTCCGTTGCATCCTTCTCAACACTCGCTCCGCTCGCAAACACGCCATCGAACTCTGGGACCTCCTAGACTCTACCGCCCCCGACGTCGCCTTCCTGATGGAGACCTGGCTGAATGCCACCTCAGCACCAGACATCACCATAGCCATCCCACAGGGCTACAAGATCTCCCGCAGAGACCGCACCAACGGGTGGGAGGAGGAATCGCCATCATCCACAAGGCCCCCCCTCAGAGTCTCGACCATCACCGACGACACCCTCACCACTGCCGAGCACATGCACTTCCAGATCCACACCGACCACAACACCACCCTCAGAGGAACACTCGTCTACAGACCACC
The DNA here is from genome assembly GCF_964261635.1 of Lissotriton helveticus. Taxonomy (NCBI): domain Eukaryota; kingdom Metazoa; phylum Chordata; class Amphibia; order Caudata; family Salamandridae; genus Lissotriton; species Lissotriton helveticus. The sequence goes on along the minus strand of NC_136070.1, from coordinate 1,061,103,615 downwards.
CGGACCACGACCACAGTTCAGCGACACCATCGCCGACGTCGTCAGCACCCACGCCCTCGCCTCCATGGACTACATCCTCCTCGGGGACCTGAACTTCCACCTCGAGAACAACAACGACGCCAACTCAACCGCCCTGATCGACACCCTCACCTACCTCAGACTCAAACAGCTTGTGACGACACCCACCCACGCCGCGGGACACACGCTGGACCCCATCTTCTCCACAAGGCCCCACGTCTCCTTCAACCACACCACCGAACCCCACTGGACCGACCACAGATGCATCCACTTCACCTTCAGGAAACCCACCAGATACCACCGCACCCAACAGCTGCCATGCCGCTGCTGGGGCAAGGTCACCAAGGACCAACTGACTACCACCCTTGCCCTAAGACTACCCGCCGACCCCACCGACCCAGACACCGCCGCGACCAACCTCAAACAGTGGATCAACGACTGCGCCAACACCCTCGCCCCTCTCAAGATCTCCACAACCAACCACACCAACAAGAAAGCCGCCTGGTTCACCGAAGACCTCCGGCTCTCCAAGCGCACCTGTCGGAAGCTGGAGAAGAAATGGCTCCACGACCGAACACCTGACAGCCACACAGCTCATAAGAGCGCCACCCGCAGACACCACCAACTCATCAGGACCGCCTTCAAGGACCGCTTAGACAACAACGCACACAACACCAAAGAGCTCTTCAGCATCGTGAAAGAACTCTCCAACCCCAGCTCCAACACCAACGACATCCCACCATCACAAGACCTGTGCGACTCCCTGGCCACCTTCTTTCACCACAAGATCACCGACATCCACGACAGCTTCAACTCCGACACCCCCGCACCCACCACCGAGTCCACCACCCCTGCGACCACCACCCGCACCAGTCGCCTGACCGCCTGGTCCAACGTCAGCGACGAAGACTCCATCCCCTCCGGATCCCCATCTGACCCCTGCCCTCACCACATCTTCAATAAAGCCAGCACAACCATTGCGCCCCACCTCCGGAAAACAATCAACAGTTCTTTCGAGACAGCAATCTTCCCGGAAAGCTGAAAGCACGCCGAGATCAACACCCTTCTGAAGAAGCCCAAGGCGGACCCCAAGGACCTCAAGAACTTCCGGCCCATCTCCCTGCTCCCGTTCCCGGCAAAAGTGACAGAGAAGATTGTCAACGAACAGCTAACCCGCTACCTTGAAGACAACAACATCCTGGACCCTTCCCAATCCGGCTTCCGCAGCAACCACAGCACCGAGATCTCCCTTATCGCCGCCACGGATGACATCAGGACCCTGATGGACAAAGGAGAAACAGCCGCCCTCATCCGTCTGGACCTATCAGCAGCCTTTGACACGGTTTGCCACCGCACCCTAGCAGCACGCCTCCATGACGCCGGAATTCAAGAGAAGGCCCTGGCCTGGACCACATCCTTCCTCTCCGGAAAAACACAGAGCGTCCGCATCCCACCCTTCCCCTCAAAAACCACCGAGATCATCTGTGGCGTCCCACAGGGATCCTCCCTCAGCCCGACACTGTTCAATATCTACATGGCACCGCTCGCCCATGTCGCACGACAACATAACCTCAACATCATCTCCTACGCTGACGACACCCAGCTGATCATATCCCTCACCGAAGACCCCCACACCGCCAAAGACAACCTCCATAGAGGAATAAAGGCCGTAGCCGACTGGATGAAGGACAGCAGACTGAAGCTGAATTCAGACAAGACGGAGGTCCTCATTCTCGGACCCACCCCATCAGCCTGGGACGACTCTTGGTGGCCCACATCGCTAGGCACAGCCCCGGAACCCACAGACCACGTACGCAACCTGGGGGTCATCCTCGACTCCACCCTCTCCATGACCAGGCAAGTCAACGCCATCCCCGCGTCCTGCTTCAACACCCTCCGAATGCTCCGCAGGATCTTCAAATGGATCCCCCCCGACACTAGAAAAATCGTCACCCAGGCCCTCATCACCAGCAGACTCGACTACGGGAATGCCCTCTACTCAGGAACAACAACCAAGCTCCTGAGACGACTACAACGAATCCAGAACGCCTCGGCACAACTGATCCTCGATGTCCCCTGACGCAGCCACATCACACCCCACCTGAGAGGCCTGCACTCGCTCCCCGTCCTACAAGAGTATCACCTTCAAACTCCTCATCCACGCACACAAAGCACTACACAACACCGTACCTACATACCTCAACAACCGACTCAGCTTCCACACCCCCACACGAAGCCTCCGCTCGGCCAACCTCGCCCTGGCCACAGTTCCTCGTATCCGGAAAACCACCGCCGGCAGCAGATCCTTCTCCTACCTCGCCGCCAAGACTTGGAACTCTCTCCCTACCAGCCTACGACAGTCTCAGGACCTGCTGGCCTTCAGAAGACTTCTCAAGACCTGGCTCTTCGATCAGTAGCGCGCTTTAGAAATGCAGTGATTGATTGATTGATTGACTCCTGCCAATTCTCATTCAATGGGTACTAATATCTGCTGCAGAAGTTGGTTTATTGAGGCATCTTTCAGAAAGGTTTGTCCATGACTGATATACACACAAAAAAGTAATTACCCCTGCATGTGTTACCCATACACAATATGTAAGCCAGTAATCTCTAGGATATACAGGTTGAGATGTCATATAACTGGAATGATGCGATTGTGCTGCAACAGAGATTTTCGGATACAAAAATTTGCAGCATTTGACACAAAATTCATCATCTACAGCATGGGTACTCACAAACTTTCTCTCGGGGGCCAAATTTACACTGTGGTTTGTGGCTGAGGGCCGCACCGGTGGAGAGGGGGTCAGTGGGGGAGGGGGAAGGGGCTAGAAAGAAAAAAACTGTGACCATGAAGTTGAACACAGGTCCCTACAGCTGACACGTTCATCCACTGAGCCAAGAGACCAGCATACACACACATCTCTCTTTCTCTCTCTCTCTCCCTATCTCTCCCTCCCTCTCTCTGTCTCCCTCCTTCTATCTCTCTCTCTCGCTCCCACCTTCCCTCTCTCTCCCTCTCCCTCTCTCCCACAGTCTCTCTGTCTTTTTTTTTTTTGCCCTCATCTCACCTTGGCACGTGCAAATGAACACTCGCAACCCTGATCCATCCTGGGCGCCCCGGGTTGAAATTCTTGCTGTACCCAGAGCCGACCTGGCTACCCCTTTCTTCCGGGGCCAGGTGTAATCATTGGACTATTTCTGGATTTGTTGGATTAGTTACCAGCCTCATTTCTTTAGCCCATTCTAACAAAGGTTGCCAAACCATACTATTCCTATTATGTGGTGTACCCATTTCAAAACGTACAGTTCTGAGCACAGATTGAAGCCATGTTTCATGTAGGGGAGGGGTAACATCCTTCCAAACTTTACATATTTCCCTGTGTGCAATAAGAACTAAAGTAAAAAATAAGGCCACCTGTGTCCCCGTTAGCCCAGAGATGAGATCAGTGTCTAGGCCAAAAAAAACCCTCACAACATTAAGGCTAAGTTTCATCTTAAAAACACTCTCCAATGTCCTCTCAAAACTAGCCCAAAAGGGGCTGATCATAGGGCAGTCATAGAAAACATGGATGTCATCGGCCTCTAGCATGTCACATCAGGGGCATGCAGGGGGTGGGCTGACAAATTTTGCGATTTTTTTGGGGTTGTAATAAAGCCTGTTTATGACGTAATAATGATTCTTTTTAAGTGAAGCAGATTTAACAAATTTATATAGATAGTAAAGGGATAGATTATAAAGATCAGCTGAAGATGCTTCCAAGACGGAAAGTCTCCACACAGAATATAACGGTGGAGCTAAGCTTTGATTCGCCTCGATCAGTTCCCTATATAGAAAACCCACTTCCTTCTTCCTATAGGTCGGGGCCAAAAGCGCAGACTCTATGTCCCAGTTTCCACCGATGTTATTTTTCTCAGTTTGATACCATGAACAGGATTGGTGGAGTAGTGTGTGACCTATGAACCTTTTACGTAAATATGGCTCCCTCGAGCCATGGAGCTGACGAGCTCAGGTAACGCCCTTCGTGCCCGGAGAGGTACCAGACCTGAGAACACATTGGCAGCCTGCACAGCAACCCCTGAAAATCTACCTACACTCTGCTGATGAAGGACAATAATCCTGAAACACCGGTGTCCAGAGTTGGCCTGCAACCTTGCATTACACTACGGAACTTTTGAAAAGTGCACCCGCTTTTAGAAAACTGCATTTACCATGATGCTTTGGGGTGTACCCGCTGGATTGGTGGAGTAGTGTGCGACCTATGAACCTTTTATGTAAATATTGCTCCCTCGAGCCATGGAGCTGACGAGCTCAGGTAACGCCCTACGTGCCCGGAGAGGTACCAGACCTGAGAACACTTTGGCAGCCTGCACAGCAACCCCTGAACATCTACCTACACTCTGCTGATGAAGGACAATAATCCTGAAACACCGGTGTCCAGAGTTGGCCTGCAACCTTGCATTACACTACGGAACTTTTGAAAAGCGCACCCGCTTTTAGAAAACTGCATTTACCATGATGCTTTGGGGTGTACCCGCTGGATTGGTGGAGTAGTGTGCGACCTATGAACCTTTTACATATATATGGCTCCCTCGAGCCATGGAGCTGACGAGCTCAGGTAACGCCCTACGCGCCCGGAGAGGTACCAGACCTGAGAACACTTTGGCAGCCTGCACAGCAACCCCTGAAAATCTACCTACACTCTGCTGATGAAGGACAATAATCCTGAAACACCGGTGTCCAGAGTTGGCCTGCAACCTTGCATTACACTACGGAACTTTTGAAAAGCGCACCCGCTTTTAGGAAACTGCATTTACCATGATGCTTTGGGGTGTACCTGCTGGATTGGTGGAGTAGTGTGCGACCTATGAACCTTTTACATAAATATGGCTCCCTCGAGCCATGGAGCTGACGAGCTCAGGTAACGCCCTACGCGCCCGGAGAGGTACCAGACCTGAGAACACTTTGGCAGCCTGCACAGCAACCCCTGAAAATCTACCTACACTCTGCTGATGAAGGACAATAATCCTGAAACACCGGTGTCCAGAGTTGGCCTGCAACCTTGCATTACACTACGGAACTTTTGAAAAGCGCACTCGCTTTTAGAAAACTGCATTTACCATGATGCTTTGGGGTGTACCCGCTGGATTGGTGGAGTAGTGTGCGACCTATGAACCTTTTACGTAAATATGGCTCCCTCGAGCCATGGAGCTGACGAGCTCAGGTAACGCCCTACGCGCCCGGAGAGGTACCAGACCTGAGAACACTTTGGCAGCCTGCACAGCAACCCCTGAAAATCTACCTACACTCTGCTGATGAAGGACAATAATCCTGAAACACCGGTGTCCAGAGTTGGCCTGCAACCTTGCATTACACCACGGAACTTTTGAAAAGCGCACCCGCTTTTAGAAAACTGCATTTACCATGATGCTTTGGGGTGTACCCGCTGGATTGGTGGAGTAGTGTGCGACCTATGAACCTTTTACGTAAATATGGCTCCCTCGAGCCATGGAGCTGACGAGCTCAGGTAACGCCCTACGCGCCCGGAGAGGTTCCAGACCTGAGAAAACTTTGGCAGCCTGCACAGCAACCCCTGAAAATCTACCTACACTCTACTGATGAAGGACAATAATCCTGAAACACCGGTGTCCAGAGTTGGCCTGCAACCTTGCATTACACTACGGAACTTTTTGAAAAGCGCACCCGCTTTTAGAAAACTGCATTTACCATGATGCTTTGGGGTGTACCCGCTGGATTGGTGGAGTAGTGTGCGACCTATGAACCTTTTACGTAAATATGGCTCCCTCGAGCCATGGAGCTGACGAGCTCAGGTAACGCCCTACGCGCCCGGAGAGGTACCAGACCTGAGAACACTTTGGCAGCCTGCACATCAACCCCTGAAAATCTACCTACACTCTGCTGATGAAGGACAATAATCCTGAAACACCGGTGTCCAGAGTTGGCCTGCAACCTTGCATTACACTACGGAACTTTTGAAAAGCGCACCCGCTTTTAGAAAACTGCATTTACCATGATGCTTTGGGGTGTACCCGCTGGATTGGTGGAGTAGTGTGCGACCTATGAACCTTTTACGTAAATATGGCTCCCTCGAGCCATGGAGCTGACGAGCTCAGGTAACGCCCTACGCGCCCGGAGAGGTACCAGACCTGAGAACACTTTGGCAGCCTGCACAGCAACCCCTGAAAATCTACCTACACTCTGCTGATGAAGGACAATAATCCTGAAACACCGGTGTCCAGAGTTGGCCTGCAACCTTGCATTACACTACGGAACTTTTGAAAAGCGCACCCGCTTTTAGAAAACTGCATTTACCATGATGCTTTGGGGTGTACCCGCTGGATTGGTGAAGTAGTGTGCGACCTATGAACCTTTTACGTAAATATGGCTCCCTCGAGCCATGGAGCTGACGAGCTCAGGTAACGCCCTACGCGCCCGGAGAGGTACCAGACCTGAGAACACTTTGGCAGCCTGCACAGCAACCCCTGAAAATCTACCTACACTCTGCTGATGAAGGACAATAATCCTGAAACACCGGTGTCCAGAGTTGGCCTGCAACCTTGCATTACACTACGGAACTTTTGAAAAGCGCACCCGCTTTTAGAAAACTGCATTTACCATGATGCTTTGGGGTGTACCCGCTGGATTGGTGGAGTAGTGTGCGACCTATGAACCTTTTATGATACCATGAACAGAGTTGGATGTATTTAAATCTTGATAAGGAGTCCCCAATCCTAGACCGCAAGACCTCCCAAGGAAGTACCCCTTCCGAAGATACCAAATCTGACCATATTGTTATTCCGGCTCTTCTAACTGATAGAGACAGGCTGTCCTGGAGACATAGTGGAATACCTGGGGAGTCCCATATAGGGGCAAAATCCGAGTAATATTTTATACCCCAAAATCCCTTAGCTCTATTCCAAAGAATCAAGGCAGATTTTAAAACCTTTAGGCGAACCTTTTTATAAAATTTTGGTGCATCAAATTTATACACAAAACCAGGACAACCCCCTTCCTGATCTAACATCGTACTCAAAATTTGCCCCCAGTGAGAATTGTCTGGACTGCTTAACAGGGTACGGATATTGTTTAGCTGGAAAGCAAAAGCATACCACACAACATCAGGGAGTGCCAGCCCCCCCTTTAAGAGTCTCCTTCTCAGTTTTTCCCAAGACATCCGGTCGTTCTTATTTGCCCATATAAAACTGCCTATCTTCCCCTGTATCTTCCTCAAGATTTTATCATGGAATGTTAAGGGTATCGTGTTGAAAAGATAGGTTAGCTTAGGCAAGATGACCATTTTAACCAGGTTAACGCAGCCATATATTGTTAACAGAAGGTTCTGCCATCTCGAAAATAGATGATCAATATCTTTAGCCACCTTTTTAGGTTTTGCCTGCAAGTGCGCACGTAGTGCGCATGCGCTAAAACACCTATTGAGTTGTATATGTGATAGATGACCCACCTCTGTCTCTCATTGGCTAGCTCCATAAATGGAGGCTAGCCATTGGGAGACAGAGGCTGTCAATCACGCTTTCTCGGGGAAAACGCGATTCGGGGGCGTTTCTCTGGCTTTTTTTAAGCCCAGCCCCTTTGTCCCGGGCCGCGCTGTGATTGGCTGCCGGCCCGGGACACCCCCGTGACGTCATTCCCGGGCCACGCTGTGACTGGCTGGCCGGCCCGGGACCTGACTTGTTGTATGAGTGCAGTCATTGCCGTACTGTCACCCTGTGCGCGCACACGAGGGATCCCCACAGTGAGTTCCCTCTCGGCTCACATGTCCACACAGGACTGCCTTGCTGTGCTTAAAAACATTTCAATGTGTTCGTACGTGCACATATTTGACTGTCTGCTACTACAGATCCAGGTTTTGCACATCAATGCATAGAGCGACCCCGCGCGTGTTCACAACTCCCGAGAACTCACACACTGACGAGCAGCAACGAGCGAAGACTGCCATCAGGAAGGAAGTATCCCTGCCCTCAGCAATCCTGGCGCTGCTGGAGCAGTGTCTGGATTGGCTGAGAGGCGGAAGACGTTGAAGGCGCCAACGCACCGGACCCCGGCTCAGGAGCAGACAGCAGAGGTCAGGTAAATGTAAGTTTTTTTTTATATAAACTTCAATTTTACCCCCCCCGCGGCTGAGACCCTGCGTGTCCTTCCCCTCCCCCCCCCCCGCGCCTCACCTACCCGTGACCAGCGACTGGGGGAACGAAGTGCACAAGAGCGGGTGCTCGGAGGTAAACTGCTTACAGTAAGAAAAACGATCCTGCAGGCATTTCCTGTTCAAAGTTTGCCAGTGCCAAATTTACTACGGTGGGCAAACAGCTTTAAAGCGCTTTAAAGTCAGTTTTGCATTTGAGCAAGCGCCAGCCGCATTGTATTGTACATGAAGTAGTGCAGTGCGTTTCACTGTAGTACACCCTAGCACCCAGTGGACTTGTGCACACCACCACAGGGTCAAACCTGGTGGGGTTTGCTTTTTTACCGAATGTAGGACCTCGGTTTGTTGCTCGTTTCATTCTTGGAGTCATAGACGCGGATAATTACCCGAACTACCAGATGCCACTTTTTGTTCAGAATTTCAAACATAAATAACTAGTTACAAATGGTGTTCCCTCGCTCCAGCTGCTAACTTGATCTGTTTTTAGACATACTTTGGCAATCTTTACAGTTTTTGGAACACACTGGGATGTATGTGGCACTGTTTGTATTTTTATGTCAGCTAAGATAGTCCGATTTTTTTTAAATTGACGCTCTACACATAGAGAACGTTCTACAAAAAACACGGAGTGCAAAGTTACAGATAAGTTTTATTTTATTTTATTACCGGGCCGCTCCCCCCGGAATCTACGCTACTCTCCCTCCCCCCACCCCCACCCGTCATGCCGGCCGCAACTCTGCACTCGCGCTATGTACTGAATGCACGGGATAAAAACAGTGCCCTCATCAAAGACTATTCAAAAACTACATCTGTGAACCCATATCTAGAATATGTATTCTATCAGCCTGTCCTTTTATAGGTGACGTTTTGGCTTTGAAAATAATTACTCTGCGATTATTATTTTCTGTATTCACGATTGTTGGATCTAACAAATTGATCGTCTTAGAACCAGCGTCCTGTCTTCGTGTCTTGCAGTGGTGTCCTGTGATCACCTTCGGTGTATTTATTTAGTTTCTTGCCAATTTGTTGAGAGCAGGTGCGGTGGTAGTTTAACTGCGTTTGGGTGCAGGTGTGTGCAAGGCAGGGTCAGGACACAGAGTTCTGGCTGTTGATATGGCAGGCACTGCATTCAGACAAGACCATCGAGGCGCTGTTTTCCCCCCATCCACCCTGATAAGCAGTATTTACACTCTTAAATTCGTCTTCTTGTACTCTCACTTTATTGCGTTTCAATGGAAGCACAGTATTTTCATTCTAAAATATGTTCTTTGTGGAGAAAGGGTTAGCTCGGTGTTAAAAGGCAGAGATGTTTAGCGTGCTACAAATGAGGAACGAGTTCTCACACAATCAATCACCCCTCTCTTCACAGCACAAGGACAGAGTTTTTTTCGGTTGTAACCCTGCTTCTGCTCTGGAGTCTGTGCGCCAGACCCGTGGGATAAGAGCTCGGGGGCCGATTCACAGAACTAACTTAAGACAAAATCCTAAACTTACTACTTTTGGTATTCACAGAAGTTAGGATTTTGTCTTAAGTCTGTCTTAAGACAAACTTAAGACAGACTTAAGAGAAAATCCTAACTTAAGTCTGTCTTAAGTTTGTTTTAAGACAAACTTAAGACAAAATCCTAACTTCTGTGAATACCAAAAGTAGTAAGTTTAGGATTTTGTCTTAAGTTAGTTCTGTGAATCGGGCCCTCGGTGTCTGCCCGTGAGTGGCCTTCGATGATCCATCATCGCGGAGCGCAGTTTATGCAGCTCCCTCCAGAGTGTACATGGACTGTTGCACTCTCCGATTTCCGTTCTGCGATTGGGGTCTCACCTGTATACGCACCTGGTTTGCGACCTCTGTCCAACCTCTGTCCGGGTTGCTCGGTTGGTGGCCTCTGCCCGGTCCGGGTTGTTTGATGTGCGACCTCTGGCCGATCCTATGGCCCTTTTATCAACCTACCACTGGTCCTCGTTTCAGGCCACTCTGCTCTTGTTCATGTTTGGAGCCAGTGGTCTTAGGCCAGGCGCCCGGGTTCTAAAAACACCTGAACCTTGGGCCAGCACAAATGGTTTACAGATTCCTATTTCACAGGCTACATAATTTCTAAAACAGCACGAAAGTAAAACAATTAGCCTAAACTTTGTTTTGTTACAATTGCAGTGTCTGGCAGCACGTCGTGTCCCCGGCTACAGCTTGTATGTTTCTTGTAGAACCCTCCAACTGTTATTACTTGCTGAAGTTACCACACGTTAGGCCTTAGTTTTGGTCGACTTTCCTGCTTTTCTAAATTTAATATCAGGCTGAAGGGAAACAAAGGGGCTGAACCAAACCTATGTTTGTTTTACCTGACGTCACAGTTTCGGTATACACAAGCAGCTGAGTTTTTTTCCGGGTTTACCATTGTCAGAAATGTATTGCGGATAACACAACATGTACTAAGTTATTTCACAATGACTGTTAAGTGTGTATCTTGTCCTTTATACATGCGTGCTTCCATGTGTGTGTGTATAATCTGTGTATGTATATGTGGCTGTGTGTGCGTATTTGCTCGTGTGTATTTTTGTGTGTATGTAAAGTGACATTTGCTTTGTGTCTGTACATCATTGTATGTGTATCTGTGCATACACAAATCATGTGTGCGCGAATGACTGTTTATATGTGTGTTTATACGCATGTGTGTATTGTGTGTGAATGTGTGTCAGCGTGCATTTGTATGATTACATGTTTGCATCTATGTGCGCGTTATTGCACATGGGTGACGTATACAACGTACACTCTGGGAATGTTTTTATTTTTCTAGTAATGGCTCCCTGACTCAGATACAGACTGTCCGTGAGATTACGGCATTTCTTCTAACATTTATCATTGCGCACGTACAGCACCGTACCCAGTACCTAAAATTCACGGGAGTTCTATCACACCATAGCTGGCAGTGACCGGAGAACAAAGCAATCCAGGATTCTAATCTACTTGACTCACTGAGCTATCACGCCTGTCTGAGCTCCAGTACTACGCTGCATTTTTGCTTCAATGGACTTTTGCCAAATTCCTTTCTCATGGGAAGGGCGCCTGGCCTAATGCGCTGTTACTGACCTGCGGTGTCCTCATCACCTACGAACACTGCAGGGAAGTAATTAGAAGCAGGTTTTAGTGTCCTCTCGCCACCCTCAGCTCACTCTACGAACGGATCTTTCAGATTCCACCACATGTGTACACAAACACACATATACGCCTACATATCCTTGTTCACACGTACTCACACGCACCACATATCACAGGTCAGTACCAAATCATGACATTGTGTTCTGTACGTTTGATGAGAAATACCCATGTTAAGGGAACTGTCTAGGTATTTATTAAAGGCATTCAAATGGCTCAGTGAGTTAAATACTCGCCACTAAGATATGTGGTGATCAGCAGGTTTTGTGTTTAAATAAGATAAACTGGTTCTGCTTTCCATCCTTTCGAACTGATTACCATTAAGTCTGGTAATGTTTATCTATGTTATTTACAGCAGTGAGCTGCATAAGTGCAGTAGGGAGCACTATATAACTACACATTAATTGTATTATTTAACACAATTGTGTGCCTGTGTATAATACGCTGAAATGCTTTGGAGTTTACATTGGTAGGTTTCAATTCACGGATGGGCATTAAGAGAGAGTTATTTGGCAGTGATGGTGGTGCATGCTGCTATCTGTCGCTATTATGGTGGTAACATTGAAACTTTACATTTCGTTACAGGATGTGTGGTTGCTTTCAGTGGGTTGTGAAGATGATACTAGGTAAGGTACATTCTTTAGGTTGATGGAGCTGATGCTTTAGGGCTATTTTGAATAATACTCAAGGCGATAGGGCTAGGGTGGAGTCTATTACAGCTTTAGTATTACAGGGGGACAGCTATTTGAGTTATGGAAAGATGATCTTGGCAAAGTAATTGGTGTCCAGCATTGGTCCAGGAAGGCTGAAGTCATGGCTGCTTTTCAGGGTATCCCGATTTTATACATTTGCATGAATTATCTACATTCTCAGTGGTTATCCTGTAAATCGGAGTTGTCCAGTGGTTGCAGTAGCAGTTGGGCTTCCATTAACCCTGGATTGTGCTGCGACACAGTAGGCAACACAGGCCAGTGTCCTTGTATGCAAAGACAAACCCTTTGGCTTCAAAATTAACATTAGTTGCTAAGTGTGCACTCGCACTGAAACCATTTTGGTTCACAGCTCTGCATTGGTTAGGCATTCTCACCTCCCAGCGCGGCTCCTATGCTTATTGAAATACGGAGCTAATCACTTGACTGCCTCTTCCAACTTAGGCACCTAAGTGATTTTTGCCAAATTTGTCGATTAACACAACTATTACTATCGATTTGCTCATAAACTATCAGTTTATGTGCCGTTGCGTACCGTTGGGTGGGTTTTGACCATAATGAGTGGGAAGGGGTCTTTACCTGGTGGCAGCATCTCTCTGCAGACGAGTGTTCGCCTCGCACGACATTCTCCGCAGGAGAGCAGGCTGCTGTCTAGGACCTTTGCTGTAGTTCATCTCGATCATTCATTACGGTGTGCAGGGATTTAAGTGTGATGGAAAAATTGAGAAGCATGAAAGGAACGGGGCCTATTTAATTAAGGATATGACTTAAACATGCACACAAACATTTGCGTAGATAGCCACCCTAACCACGCGTTTGCATTGAACAACTGCAGCCGGTATACGTGACCTTTGCTCAGTGCCTTTGCAGAGAGGCCAAGGATTGGATGAACACCTAATCTTTGCGAGAGATTAAGCTATTGGCAATGTAATGACAATGCCATTTATTTATGTGTTTTCAAAACCAACACATAAATACAAATTTTGTCATTTACAATGCCAATAGCTCTAACTTCTCCAAAGGCGAAACCGTTGCATTGTAAATGCTTGTTCAGATTTACTTTCACTATGTTGTCAAGGTCAGATGTAATAATTATACCTAAATACCTAAACTGGCTAGTTGTTACTCTCTCCCACTGGTCGACTCCCCAGCACATTATTTCTGTTTTTGTGTTATTAATTAGATAACCAGAGTATCGACCATATTCTGCCATGATCTCTTCAGCTCTGGGAAAGACCTCTGCCGGATTACTTGTATAAAGCAATAGGTCATCTGCATATAAGGCCAGCTGACAACAATAGTCCTTTAATCTGAAGGGTGTAATTTGATCATCTAGCCTCAATGCTTGTGCCAGGGGCTCGATATAGAGATCGAACAAGAGGGGCGAGACGGGACAGCCCTGCCTTGTGCCCCTCATGATATTAAAACGTGGTGATAGAGAACCATTCAATAAGATCGCCGCCGAGGCACCCTCATAGCATCCCCTTATAGTTTGTATAAAGGTTTCTCCGAATCCCATAATAGTAAGGACATCCCACAAAAAACCCCAATAAACACGGTCGAACGCCTTCGCCGCGTCATAAGCTGCCACCGCTAAAGGCTCCGACCGTGTTACGGCAAGATCAATATTGCCGATCAACTGTAAGGTAAGTTTGTGGATATGTCTCCCCGGGATGAAGCCCTTCTGCTCCAGATTTATCAATCCCACCTCCCTCACCCGGGCTCTCACTCCCTGCTCTGGCCTCCCACCTCCCTCACCCAGGCTCTCACTCCCTGCTCTGCCCTCCCACCTCCTTCACCCGGGCTCTCAATCCCTGCTCTGCCCTCCCACCTCACCCGGCTCTCAGTTCCTGCTGTCCTCTCCCCTCCCCCCCTCCCCTGTGTGTCAGCCTGGCTGACACAGCCTCCTGGGCACCCCAGTACTTCACAGGTCATTAAACGACCATTTGTTTGTTAATGAGGCTTTGTTCACCTCTTAGCGCCCCTGCAGCCCACTCTTGACTGTATCGCCCGGCCCCCACAGAGCAGTCTCTCTGATTACGCACTGGTGCTCCCCGAGGTGTTTGCTGAGGTAGAAAAAAAACCACACAGGTGCGATGTGTCTCAAGCTCCGCGGGCCGCCACTGAAGGCTTGCTGGGCCGCCACTGGCCCGCGGGCCGTACTTTGAGTACCCCTGATCTACAGGATAATCTGCAGATTTTAACAAAAAAAATATTTCCTGCTCAAACGGTTGAAAAGTTAATAGAAAAATGCATCTACACATGTTGCTGTGCAATGGAAGGCCCTTTGCAAAGCTGGACTGGTCACCTATCTGTTGCTTATTGCTATATTTGGGTATTAAACTGATACTAAAGAGTTGCAACCAATGCCCGGAGAATGTTACCAGGTTAAAAAATTGAGGAATAATGAAGTAATTTCCATTACAAAAATGTTGTGCATAATTTGCCTTTTCTTGCTGCATAATTTACTCCACCGTGCTGCATAATTTGACCCTCTCCTGAGCGATGTATGACAAGGTATGATTGACTAATTGACTCCATTTATGTGCTGCCGAACACCGGAATGGGTCTTTTGCTTCTAAAATGCAAAGTATGCATATGCTTCACATTTGATGGATGTGTGGATGAGCAGATATACATTTTTCTAGATGAGCGTCAGGAGAGTGGGTTGGCAAATGTGTTTAAAAATATTTTCCAACGAATTTGCCACATACAATTTTCAAATCTGACTTACAAAGTGAGTGAAAATTCACCGACTTTTCCCTTTCTCGCTTTGGTGTGAGTACGAAGGGAAGGCACCGAATGGGAACACACAATTCTATGAAACAGCAACAAAAATGAAAATATACTTCTTGAAATGTCATCAGTTTCCTCACCCCATGCATGCATAACATATCATTTTACCATGCCCTAAAAAGAAAATTATGTGAAATTCAAAATTCAAAATATACGTATGATTTGGAGCTTTATTTCTTTATTTGGTTGGACACGTTGGGCACTCGGACAAAAGTTTTGTGGCCGATACTCATTGTAAGACTTTGAAACAAAATAGGAGACAAACATAGACCCGATCCAGGAGAGAAAATGTAGGAAAAGCGAGAAAGAAGGATTAAGAGAATGATACGAAAACAGTGACAGAGGGAGAAAAGCGGGGATGAAAAAATCAGAGACACAGGTGTAGGGTGGTGAAAAAAGAAGCATGTGGTGGAAGCAAAACTAGGGGCCTCATTTATGAAAAGTGACGCATCGCTGCATGAAAACAGCAATGCGTCACTTTTCACTGCGCTCTCCCTGCGACATGATTGATGCGTCATATTTATAATATGACGCATCATGTCGCAAGGAGTTACAGATACGTCAGTATTTCTGACGTATCTGTAGGCGCAAAAGTGACGCATTGCTGGAGTGTGTCACAAAAGTGACGCAACTCCAGCAATGCTTCCTTTCACATGGGGAAAGCCCCATGTGAAAGGGCTTGCGTCAGTCTTACGCCTGCTGTGAGGCAACAGCGCAAAAGTGACGCAGTGAAATCTCATAGATGCGTCACTATTACGAGGCTTTTTGCGGGTGAACGCCCCCTCTGCATACATTATACCTGACGCAGGTATAATGTAGCGCAGGGCTTTACAAAGTGACACATCTGCTTAGATGCGTCACTTTGTAAATAGTGCGCATCAGGAGGCATGTTTTACGCCGCAGATGCGTCACAAAAAGTGACGCATCGGAAGCGCAAAACTCACGCAAGGCCTCATAAATGAGGCCCTAGGTGCCTGAGACATTCGCCTACATTTGCATTTTACATCTGTTTCGATGAGCTTCTAAGAAAAAACAAGTTGTGCCTCTGCTCGTATTTTACTTGATGATTTAGTCACAAATTAAGCACTCGTGTGCGTTCTCCACTCATGCCAAAAACTTTGACTTTCTGTGACTCTCGGCCCATTAATGTGTACATAGCATTGACCTAACACGCCTCACTGAGACAAAAATAATATTTCTCTGACACAAAAAAAGGATATAGCTGTGCGAATCATAAGTATTCTAAATATTCTTTGTGCATAATATGTCCTCTGCAAATTTTCTGTGACAAGTCTTTTTGATTTTGCTTCAACAGCCTTTTCTTAAAATAGGCCCAGTGAAACTCTATAAAACATATGCAGGGCATTTTTTGTTGACCTCTTGCACAAATCTCTCTTTCTCTCTTGTATTCACTCTGTCGCTAATGGATAGTTCAAAGTATCTTGACATTTCCAATTTCTTGCTGGGCACTAAGATGAAACAGCGAAAATGAATTCAGAGTGTGGCAGGGATAGTCGCTGCACAGAAATCTTTTCATTATCCTGCTGAGGGTGCTATGGACGGAGAATATCATAAAAATAGTACAAAAGCGAAGACATAAGTCAGTTTCTTCTAAAGAAAATACATTTCAAAAGAGTACTCGATAAAAAGGGGACATATATGCATTTATACTTTGTATTGGAAACATTTATTTTTAAATCCAACTGACACATTTAAATTGCACTATGAATCCATTGCAAGATTGGTTAAAAGACAAAAATCACAATTTGTGCAGTGACAACGCTCCACTATTATTACATCTATGTAATGTACAAGTGTTTTATAGGATGGTACTATGTAAGTTAGAAGCCTGGTTTGAAACGATATAAGATAAAGTTGGGAGAAGAATGAGAATGCCAAAAGGGCAAACGTGAATTGCAGTAGCATGAATGCACCTCAGTGACATGGTGAGTTGAAGAATGGATCAAAAATACAGTATCACGTGAAGTGGAAAATTCAATTTCCCATACTAAGACTGGAAGCAGAAGAGAACACAAACAATCCGTAATCCGTGAATGGAACAAAGGTATTGGGGAAATGGCAAAGTCAGTAAATGTTAAGTGGACCGATAAACACAGTGGAGATCTGCACCAAGGTATAGGGATAGATGTATTTACATGTAAGGAAACATACTCATGCATATTTACCTCCGTGAATAAGGCCCCGGTTTTTACCTTGGAATCTAATGTTAACAGTGATGAACTTGTATACCAACAGGTCTGGGATGTACCTTGAATCTGAATTAAATCTTTCAGTAAGTAGCTGCATAGGACTCGGAATATGTGGTCAGCAATGGAATGATAGCACTTGGCTGCATATTTACAAGGGGAGTGGGCCACCGGAACGTCACTTTTACTGGCGCTCCGGTGGCGCAATGCCCTGCACCATATTCACAAAGTGGCGTTAAGCTGCTTTTTGTGGGTTAACGCCGCTTCATAAATATGGTACCCTTTCACGCAGGTATCTACGTGAAATCAGTGTGCAATGGATCTTGCTGTGGGCGTTCCACCACAACACCCATTCACTTTCGACGCTGCCCCAGATTTACAAGGATTTGTAAATCCGAGGCTGTGCCAAAAACGAACGCCATGCAACAGCAGGCATTAGAATGGCGCAACGAGGACAAATACTTTTATTTTTCCTTGTTTTTGCTTTTTCTATGTGTGCTGCATAGTAAAACACCATTAATGAGTGTCTATGTGCAGAAAGGTATCCCCTCCTGCACATAAACTATCATTAAATAATGATGATTTGCTACTTCAATGTGTGCTGCAGAACAAACAATCATTCCATGCAACGCTGGCACCCTTGCACTATGGCGTAAGGGGACTGTGTTGGCGCTAGGCAGCTATTTTTAGCTACAGCACTAGGGAAAGCACAGGGGTGAACTGTATTGTTGTAAATCCCTGCATTTCGGAAATGGCGGAGCACAGGACTGCAAAATGTGCAGCAGTGCTGCTGTCCGCCATTTCCTTGTAAATATGCCCCTTAGTTCTTTTACAAGAAATTTGGCGGTGCCCTTAATACTACTGTGCTAGTAGTGGAGCAATTGCTTGAACAAAAAGATTAATGGTCTATCCGCAAACATTGGTGATTCTGTGGGGATCACTGGAATAGATCAAGGTGTTACACAACATGGATGGTCCATTCTCTGTGTTACTTTCTTTTCAACCTATTTGGGAAAACAACGAGGTACTGCTGAAATTCAGGTTAGGGTGGGGAAATAGTATGGTCAAGGATTTTGGTGGGAATTCTGGCTTGCCACAGACGATACTCAGTGTCACTCAGAGGCATAACCAAACTTGAGCCCCCGTGCAAAGTACATTGAGGGGGCCCCCCTCCTTGGCTCACCACCTAGCAATTTTACTGAGGGGGCCCCCAATGGGGCTGCGGGGGGCTTATGTTATGCCACAGGTGTCACTTATTGCTAGGGCCAGTCTGAAGCCAGTACAGTAGAGGTCTCATTAGCCTTCATTCCAGAGGTCTGCGTGTCCATGGTGTGGTGGGGAGGTTTATAATCTATGTTTCTCTGCACCCCTCTCGACTCTGTAATTCAGGGAATATGAGTTAGCCAACTTAAAAATGCTGACTGTGCACTACCATACCTTCCTTGCTCTTTCTGTGCAGTGATGGGCTGTCATGGTGGCACCTCTTAAGGGCATGTGTGCTGTTTTCTACAACAGCGCTGCTGTTGTGAAGCATTGTCTGCACCTCTGCCATTATCCTTGGGGCTCTTGTACCCTGTCAGATGATTTGTCCTACCAGTGGCTTGGAACGGGCTCTTCTGGATGCTAGCCATCATAATGATGTTAACTACCATTTCAGGTGTTATTATGACTTCCATTCAAACTGTATTATTGGAAAACATCCAGTGCCTGAGTTGCCTTTCAGAATACATACCTAGACCTTATGTAGGGTTAGGCAATATCCCTTCTGATCACAGTTGTCGTGCTATACTTAAAATTCTAGGTCATCTTGTACTTTCACTACCATGGGTAGAGACTGGTAAAGGCTTTGCTTATTTTTCAGCTTGCTACATACTGCAGAGATTTCATCCTGCTCTACGTTCATGACCTTTGTGCTTGAATTGTTCTATTCCTGCTATATGTTTGTTTGCTTCACCCAGAGCCTTTCTTCAAGCTTTGAGCTTTTTCTCCTCAATGGGATCTGGTGTTTCCCAGTCTGGTTCCCTTCCTCTTCCGTGCTCAAGTTAGCCATTCTGGATTCGGAAATAGTTCAAATAAGCTGCAGGTCATTCCATTATGTAAAGATAGTACTACATGTTTCACCCAGGAAACTGGCTATTGACACTAATGGCCTAATTATGAGTTTGGTGGTCTGTGACCCGCCAAACTTACAGCGGTGTGGCAGTGACAGTCCAGCCACCACAGCACCGGCGGTCCCATTGCTTCATTACAACTTTGGCAGTGGGACAGCCGCGGCCAATGGAGGGAGTTCCATTGGGCAGAAAGGCGGGGAGGGGCAGGGTGGGGGCTGCTAAACACGGGAATATGGATAATGTGAGGTAAGTAAACAATTTAATAACAATTTAATAAATAAAACGAATTTCGGAGCACACCCTGCATCGCATTTTGAGATGCAAGACTGGCTATGAAATTTGTGTTATTTATTAAATTGTTTACTCACCTCACATTATCTATATTCCCGTGTTTAGCACGCCCACACCCTACCCTGCCCCTCCCATGCCCCGCCTTTCTGCCCCACGGAACTCCCTCCACGGGCCATGGCTCCTGTGGTACCCACATTTACCAGCTGCAACTGCCAGGGAAATACCCCAAAAAACACTGCAGCACGACCTTGCTAGCGGTCGCATGGACGTTTTTACTCCATGCAACTGCTGGCAGTCAGGAAACAAAGGGGGCCCTAGAGGCCCCCCTTTGTCCCATGCATGTTGGTGCATGCAGGGGATCACATGTTGTGCCCCCCTGTGTGCATTCACCCCCAGTTCCTGCATGTCATGGACTTTACAGTCCATGCTGCATTGGAACACACTTTTGCTGCCCCGGGGTGATGAGTATTAAGGCTCATAATTGAGCCTTTATACTGCACCGCCATGGGTTCACCACATTGCCCGGCAGCCAGATCATTATTTCACTCATAATCTGGCATGCGAGTGGTGGCCTGCTCCAGAACTGCCAAACTCCTAATCGGGCCCTCACTCTGTGCTAACTCTTTTTGGAAATAGACTGGATCCTAGAAGTCATCCCAGAGGACCAGAAGCTCTAGGAGAAACCAGGAATGACTTTCCCAACTTCATGAAAAAATTGGACTTTGTCATTTTTGGCCACTGTAGGATTGGACAAAAATACCAAAGAAAAGTGTGTCATCAATGGCTAATGATTTATAGTTTAGGCGGCATTAAGGTTTTTCTATAAGTTTGGACCTATTGTGGGCAATCCCATGCACATAGACATATCTAACCTTGTAAAGCCCTCATTGGATGCAGCCTCAAATGCTGCACTGCTGGTGAAACTGGGAAGCAGAAAACAACTAAGAGATTCATTTAGAGTAAAGTGAAGATATAAACCCAAACATAGGACTTGGGAATCAGAGTAAAATAAAAAAATAATCCTAGCTATGAAATGCCTATGACATGTTCAAAATCCAACCTTTGGCCACTCTGATCTTTTTGCCGGTAAACCTAGTCTACAGCAAGAGCTTGTCGAAGTATTTTCAAAGAAATGTAAGTGATTTTTAGCAGCATGCATTGCCATACTGGAAGGCAGTAAAAACTAACATTGTAATAGAGTTCTACAGTAACACTTTTTTAGGTCTCGTGACCTATCAATGCGCATGCGCATTGAGAGAAGCGAGACTATAGGGCTTTAAACAAAGCTTACCTAACTGTGGCGATTTGGTGCTGTGCCCGTGGCTTTTAGGTCAATGCGCAAGCGCATTGACCTAAAATGCGCGTGCACAGCACCAAATCGCCAGCCATCTGTTCCCCAGCTTGGATCTCCTGGCTGCTCCTCCCCTAATTATCCGCACATCAAAGGCTGCTCCCGCCCCCTGCTTCACACTTCAAACGAATGCTACCGAGAGCATTTCCCGCCCGGCCGCTTTTAATTTCATTTCGCAAGCAGTTCCCCCTCCTCCCTCTCCTCCCTCTCCTGACTTTCTCCTGCCTGCCACACCAATCCAAACTGAGGCGCTGCTGCTCCAGTCCCTGTATTACTCCCACTCATCTATGATTAGGAATAATAGACTGTCGGTTAAAAACAGTTTCAAGATAACAATGGTTTTCCCATTACTTTTGCAGAATGTTCTGCATTTCTTTAACCGCCTCCAACTCTCCGACTTTCACATGCACATACCACTTTGCTGATACTGACCGAGACATGCGCTTTATAAGCAGGAAATAGAATTCTACAGGAAACAATACTACCGAAGACCATTCGAGGGTGTGAGCTCAATGCCACCGAAGAGTACGTACAATTATTATACTTTAAGTTCATTCAACTACCCTTGATGCACGGACAACCTTTGAAGAAAGTGAAAAGCATGTACTCTCACCCTCACCCTCACACACCCTCAACCCCTCACCCTCACTCACCCTCAACCCCTCACCCTCACTCACCCTCAACCTCACTCACCCTCACCCTCACTCACCCTCAACCCCTCACCCACCCTCCCTCACCCTCCCTCACCCTCACTCACCCTCACCCTCACCCACCCTCACCCTCACTCACCCTCACCCTCACTCACCCTCACTCACCCTCACTCACCCCCAACCCCTCACCCTCACTCACCCTCACCCTCACTCACCCTCAACCCCTCACCCTCACTCACCCTCAACCCCTCACCCTCACTCACCCTCAACCCCTCACCCTCAACCCCTCACCCTCACTCACCCTCACTCACCCTCAACCCCTCACCCACCCTCAACCCCTCACCCACCCTCACTCACCCTCACCCTCACTCACCCTCACTCACCCTCACCCTCACTCACCCTCACTCACCCTCACTCACCCCCAACCCCTCACCCTCACTCACCCTCACCCTCACTCACCCTCACTCACCCTCAACCCCTCACTCACCCTCAACCCCTCACCCTCACCCTCACTCACCCTCAACCCCTCACCCTCAACCCCTCACTCTCACTCACCCTCAACCCCTCACCCTCACCCACCCTCACTCACCCTCACTCACCCTCACTCACCCTCAACCCCTCACCCTCACTCACCCTCACCCACCCTCACCCACCCTCACCCACCCTCACCCTCACTCACCCTCAACCCCTCACCCTCACTCACCATCACTCACCCTCAACCCCTCACCCTCACTCACCCTCAACCCCTCACCCTCACTCACCCTCAACCCCTCACCCTCAACCCCTCACCCTCACTCACCCTCAACCCCTCACCCTCACTCACCCTCTACCCCTCACTCACCCTCTACCCCTCACCCTCAACCCCTCACTCACCCTCAACCCCTCACCCTCACTCACCCTCAACCCCTCACCCTCACTCACCCTCACTCACCCTCAACCCCTCACCCTCAACCCCTCACTCTCACTCACCCTCAACCCCTCACCCTCACCCACCCTCACTCACCCTCACTCACCCTCACTCACCCTCAACCCCTCACCCTCACTCACCCTCACCCACCCTCACCCACCCTCACCCTCACTCACCCTCACCCTCACTCACCCTCAACCCCTCACCCTCACTCACCATCACTCACCCTCAACCCCTCACCCTCACTCACCCTCAACCCCTCACCCTCACTCACCCTCAACCCCTCACCCTCAACCCCTCACCCTCACTCACCCTCAACCCCTCACCCTCACTCACCCTCTACCCCTCACTCACCCTCTACCCCTCACCCTCAACCCCTCACTCACCCTCAACCCCTCACCCTCACTCACCCTCAACCCCTCACCCTCACTCACCCTCACTCACCCTCAACCCCTCACCCTCAACCCCTCACCCTCACTCACCCTCAACCCCTCACTCACCCTCAACCCCTCACCCTCACTCACCCTCAACCCCTCAACCCCTCACCCTCACTCACCCTCACCCTCACTCACCCTCAACCCCTCACCCTCACTCACCCTCAACCCCTCACCCTCACTCACCCTCACCCTCACTCACCCTCACCCTCACTCACCCTCAACCCCTCACTCACCCTCACTCACCCTCAACCCCTCACCCTCACTCACCCTCAACCCCTCACCCTCACTCACCCTCACTCACCCTCACTCACCCTCACTCACCCTCACCCTCAACCCCTCACTCACCCTCACCCTCACTCACCCTCACCCTCACTCACCCTCAACCCCTCACCCTCACTCACCCTCAACCCCTCACCCTCACTCACCCTCAACCCCTCACTCACCCTCAACCCCTCACCCTCACTCACCCTCAACCTCACCCTCACCCTCACGCACCCTCACTCAACCCCTCACCCACCCTCACCCTCACTCACCCTCACTCACCCTCACTCACCCTCACCCTCACTCACCCTCACCCTCACTCACCCTCAACCCCTCACCCTCACTCACCCTCACTCACCCTCAACCCCTCACCCTCACTCACCCTCACCCTCACTCACCCTCACTCACCCTCAACCCCTCACCCTCACTCATCCTCAATCCCTCACCCTCACTCACCCTCAACCCCTCACCCTCACTCACCCTCACTCACCCTCACTCACCCTCACCCTCAACCCCTCACCCTCACTCACCCTCACCGTCACCCACCCTCACCCTCACTCACCCTCAACCCCTCACCCTCAACCCCTCACCCTCACTCACCCTCACCCTCCCTCACCCTCACCCTCACTCACCCTCACCCTCACTCACCCTCACTCACCCTCACCCTCACCTACCCTCACCCTCACTCACCCTCACCCTCACTCACCCTCACCCTCACTCACCCTCACTCACCCTCACCCACCCTCACCCTCACCCTCACTCACCCTCACTCACCCTCACTCACCCTCACCCTCACTCACCCTCACCCTCACCCTCACTCACCCTCACTCACCCTCACCCTCACTCACCCTCACCCTCACTCACCCCTCACTCTCACTCACCCTCAACCCCTCACCCTCACTCACCCTCACCCTCCCTCACCCTCACCCTCACTCACCCTCACTCACCCTCACCCTCACTCACCCTCACCCACCCTCACCCTCACTCACCCTCACCCTCACCCTCACTCACCCTCACCCTCACTCACCCTCACCCTCACTCACCCTCACTCACCCTCACTCACCCTCAACCCCTCACCCTCACTCACCCTCACCCTCACTCACCCTCACTCACCCTCAACCCCTCACCCTCACTCACCCTCAACCCCTCAACCTCAACCCCTCACTCACCCTCAACCCCTCACCCTCACTCACCCTCAACCCCTCACCCTCACTCACCCTCACTCACCCTCAACCCCTCACCCTCAACCCCTCACCCTCACTCACCCTCAACCCCTCACTCACCCTCAACCCCTCACCCTCACTCACCCTCAACCCCTCAACCCCTCACCCTCACTCACCCTCACCCTCACTCACCCTCAACCCCTCACCCTCACTCACCCTCAACCCCTCACCCTCACTCACCCTCACCCTCACTCACCCTCACCCTCACTCACCCTCAACCCCTCACTCACCCTCACTCACCCTCAACCCCTCACCCTCACTCACCCTCAACCCCTCACCCTCACTCACCCTCACTCACCCTCACTCCACCTCACTCACCCTCACCCTCAACCCCTCACTCACCCTCACCCTCACTCACCCTCACCCACCCTCAACCCCTCACCCTCACTCACCCTCAACCCCTCACCCTCACTCACCCTCAACCCCTCACTCACCCTCAACCCCTCACCCTCACTCACCCTCAACCTCACCCTCACCCTCACACACCCTCACTCAACCCCTCACCCACCCTCACCCTCACTCACCCTCACTCACCCTCACCCTCACTCACCCTCACCCTCACTCACCCTCAACCCCTCACCCTCACTCACCCTCACTCACCCTCAACCCCTCACCCTCACTCACCCTCACCCTCACTCACCCTCACTCACCCTCAACCCCTCACCCTCACTCATCCTCAATCCCTCACCCTCACTCACCCTCAACCCCTCACCCTCACTCACCCTCACTCACCCTCACTCACCCTCACCCTCAACCCCTCACCCTCACTCACCCTCACCGTCACCCACCCTCACCCTCACTCACCCTCAACCCCTCACCCTCAACCCCTCACCCTCACTCACCCTCACCCTCCCTCACCCTCACCCTCACTCACCCTCACCCTCACTCACCCTCACTCACCCTCACCCACCCTCACCCTCACTCACCCTCACCCTCACTCACCCTCACCCTCACTCACCCTCACTCACCCTCACCCACCCTCACCCTCACCCTCACTCACCCTCACCCTCACTCACCCTCACTCACCCTCACCCTCACTCACCCTCAACCCCTCACCCACCCTCACCCTCACTCACCCTCACTCTCACTCACCCTCAACCCCTCACCCTCAACCCCTCACCCACCCTCACTCACCCTCACCCTCAACCCCTCACCCTCACTCACCCTCACTCTCACTCACCCTCACCCTCACCCTCACTCACCCTCACTCACCCTCACCCTCACTCACCCTCACCCTCACTCACCCCTCACTCTCACTCACCCTCAACCCCTCACCCTCACTCACCCTCACCCTCCCTCACCCTCACCCTCACTCACCCTCACTCACCCTCACCCTCACTCACCCTCACCCACCCTCACCCTCACCCTCACCCTCACTCACCCTCACCCTCACTCACCCTCACCCTCACTCACCCTCACTCACCCTCACTCACCCTCAACCCTCACCCTCACTCACCCTCACCCTCACTCACCCTCACTCACCCTCAACCCCTCACCCTCACTCACCCTCAACCCCTCAACCTCACCCTCACTCACCCTCAACCCCTCACCCTTAACCCCTCACTCACCCTCACTCTCACTCACCCTCAACCCCTCACCCTCAATGCCTCACTCTCACTCACCCTCAACCCCTCACCCTCACTCACCCTCACCCTCACTCACCCTCAACCCCTCACCCTCACTCACCCTCAACCCCTCACCCTCACTCACCCTCAACCCCTCACCCACCCTCAACCCCTCACCCTCACTCACCCTCAACCCCTCACCCTCACTCACCCTCACCCTCACTCACCCTCACCCTCACTCACCCTCACTCACCCTCACCCTCACTCACCCTCACTCACCCTCACCCTCACTCACCCTCACCCTCACTCACCCTCAACCCTCACTCACCCTCACTCACCCTCACTCACCCTCAACCCCTCACTCACCCTCACTCACCCTCAACCCCTCACTCACCCTCACTCACCCTCACTCACCCTCACTCACCCTCACCCACCCTCACCCACCCTCACTCACCCTCACTCACCCTCACTCACCCTCACTCACCCTCACCCTCACTCACACTCACCCTCACTCACCCTCAACCCCTCACCCACCCTCACTCACCCTCAACCCCTCACCCTCACTCACCCTCACCCTCACTCACCCTCAACCCCTCACCCTCACTCACCTTCAACCCCTCACCCTCACTCACCCTCAACCCCTCACTCACCCTCACTCACCCTCACTCACCCTCACCCTCCCTCACCCTCACTCACCCTCAACCCCTCACCCTCACTCACCCTCAACCCCTCACCCTCACCCACCCTCAACCCCTCACCCTCACCCACCCTCACCCTCACTCACCCTCAACCCCTCACCCTCACTCACCCTCAACCCCTCACCCTCACTCACCCTCACTCTCACTCACCCTCACTCACCCTCAACCCCTCACCCTCACCCTCACTCACCCTCACTCACCCTCACTCACCCTCAACCCCTCACCCTCACTCACCCTCACCCTCACTCACCCTCAACCCCTCACCCTCAACCCCTCACCCTCACTCACCCTCACCCTCAACCCCTCACCCTCACTCACCCTCACTCACCCTCACCCTCACTCACCCTCAACCCCTCACCCTCACTCACCCTCAACCCCTCACCCACCTTCACTCACCCTCAACCCCTCACCCTCACTCACCCTCAACCCCTCACCCTCACTCACCTTCACCCTCACTCACCCTCACCCCCTCACTCACCCTCACTCACCCTCACCCACCCTCACCCTCATTCACCCTCACCCACCCTCACCCTCACTCACCCACCCTCACCCACCCTCACTCACCCTCACCCTCACTCATCCTCAACCCCTCACTCACCCTCACCCTCACTCACCCTCACTCACCCTCAACCCCTCACCCTCACTCACCCTCAACCCCTCACCCTCACCCACCCTCAACCCCTCACCCTCAACCCCTCACTCACCCTCACTCACCCTCACTCTCACTCACCCTCACTCTCACTCACCCTCACTCACCCTCAACCCCTCACCCTCACTCACCCTCACCCCCTCACTCACCTTCACCCTCACTCACCCTCACCCTCACTCACCCTCACCCACCCTCACCCTCACTCACCCTCATTCACCCTCACTCACCCTCATTCACCCTCACCCACCCTCACCCCCACTCACCCTCACCCTCACCCTCACTCACCCTCAACCCCTCACCCTCATTCACCCTCACTCACCCTCGCCCACCCTCAACCCCTCACCCTCACTCACCCTCAACCCCTCACCCTCACCCACCCTCAACCCCTCACCCTCAACCCCTCACTCACCCTCACTCACCCTCACTCTCACTCACCCTCAACCCCTCACCCTCACTCACCCTCACTCACCCTCAACCCCTCACCCTCACTCACCCTCAACCCCTCCCCTCACTCACCCTCACCCTCACTCACCCTCACTCACCCACCCTCACCCACCCTCACTCACCCTCACCCTCACTCACCCTCACTCACACTCACCCTCACTCACCCTCACCCTCACTCACCCTCACTCACCCTCACTCACCCTCACTCACCCTCACTCACCCTCACTCACCCTCAACCCCTCACCCTCACTCACCCTCAACCCCTCACCCACCCTCAACCCCTCAACCTCACCCTCACTCACCCTCAACCCCTCACCCTCACTCACCCTCAACCCCTCAACCTCACCCTCACTCACCCTCACTCTCACTCACCCTCAACCCCTCACCCTCACTCACCCTCACCCTCGCTCACCCTCAACCCCTCACTCACCCTCACTCACCCTCACCCTCACTCACCCTCAACCCCTCACTCACCCTCACCCTCACTCACCCTCACCCTCACTCACCCTCAACCCCTCACCCTCACTCACCCTCAACCCCTCAACCTCACCCTCACTCACCCTCAACCCCTCACCCTCACTCACCCTCACTCACCCTCACTCACCCTCACTCACCCTCAACCCCTCACCCTCACTCACCCTCAACCCCTCACCCTCACTCACCCTCACCCTCACCCTCACTCACCCTCACCCTCACTCACCCTCACTCACCCTCACTCACCCTCACTCACCCTCACCCTCACTCACCCTCACTCACCCTCACTCACCCTCACTCACCCTCAACCCCTCACCCTCACTCACCCTCAACCCCTCACCCTCACCCTCACTCACCCTCAACCCCTCACCCTCAATCCCTCACTCACCCTCACTCACCCTCACCCTCAACCCCTCACCCTCACTCACCCTCACCCACCTTCACCCTCACTCACGCTCACCCTCACTCACGCTCACCCTCACCCTCACTCACCCTCACTCACCCTCACTCACCCTCACTCACCCTCACTCACCCTCAACCCCTCACCCTCACTCACCCTCACCCTCACTCACCCTCAACCCCTCACCCTCACCCTCACTCACCCTCACTCCCCCTCACCCACCCTCACCCTCACCCTCAACCCCTCACCCTCAACCCCTCACCCTCACTCACCCTCACTCACCCTCAACCCCTCACCCTCACTCACCCTCAACCCCTCACCCTCACTCACCCTCAACCCCTCACCCTCACTCACCCTCACAACACATATTGTGTTACAATAGGTGTCACATTTGCGAAAGATAAAACTATTGGCATTGTAAATAACAAAGCTATTAATTTCGCTATTTTCAAAACAAGCACATAAATAAAAAATGTGTCCTTTACAATACCAATAGCTCAAACTTTCCTAATGCGAGACCTATTGCATTGCTGTGCTTCTCTCCCCTGCTGCACTCTCCTGCTCCCTAGAGATGTGGCCTAACGACCAGAGCTGCCATCTAAGTCATGTAAATACAAAACATGTTGCATTCCAAATGCTATAGGTGTCACAGTCGCGAAAGTTATAACTATTGGCATTGTAAATGACAAAGCCATCAATTTAGCAATTTTAAAAACCAACAAATAAATAAAATATGTCATTTACAAGACCAATAACTCCAACTTTTCTAATGCGAGACCTATTGCATTTCCAATGCTTGTTTGTATTTGAGACCTGGAAGCATTACCCAACGTGACATATCCGTCGGCTTAAGACCCAGTATAGCACCAACATTGTTAAATGCTTTGCAGTGTCTTGTTAGTTTTTGACTCAAACTTTCAAAATTCCTACTCTGGTTCCTTTAATTTGTTTTTAACTATATGTGTGTCATTTCGTTTCTTTTTTTCAAGATTTCTCTGGATTGGTTTCAGAAATTCATTGTATTGTGTTCTTCACTTTAATGTCATTTGGTTTTGCTTGACACACATTTCTCTGTGGAGGATACTCCTGCATATGCCAGTGCTACCTGGAGTTGAGCAGCGAACCTGTATTTTGTTTTGTAATCTAAAATACTTTTGGTTTACTAAGTTAGCACCCCCTCCAAATTAATAATTTACTATCACACACAATCAAAATAGCAAGCAATGTATCTGCTTATATTTAGCTGTTTTGCAATATATTTATTTGAATGATACAAGCTTGGTCATAAGGCTAATACTTGACGCTCCTTAGCACACGCTTTTATATTGTCATGCATTCATTAATAATTGAGATCCTGGTCATTCAGGGTTGTCGATTGGTGTTGTTTATTTCTGGAGACGTCGACGTCTCCAGAAATAAACACCAATTGACAACCCTGAATGACAAGGATCTCAATTATTAATGAATGCATGATTGATGTATTGTGAAAACACATGTATACTACCTGTAGTACAATATAAAAACGTGTGCTAAGGAGCGTCAAGTACTTTGTGGCTCTAGCCTAACCCAGAAGAGGAAGTGTGGTTCTCTTCTCCTTGTAGCACCGTTATTAACCCAATAAGAGTCAGCTAAGATTTACACAAGGTGTACTTTCCTCTGAGGCGCCAGAACCTAGTATAATACCACAAGCCAAGTTCATAAGGCTAATAGCCTGAAAGTTCGTTCTCCAAAGCCTGTTATTTTCATTCATTGACTATCAATAGACTCGGAAATCAGAAAATGAAAAGTCTTACTACCTAAGAACTTCATAACACCTATATAACGTTCAAAACAGAACTACAGTTTCTGTCTAGAAGAGATATAACTTTCCCAGGTTTAGCAAGTGCTTCCTCCCAGTAACAACTTTTTAATCTTGGCAAGCAATTTCTTCTGAAATTCAAACACTGCGTAGCTGAACTTGTGAAGCTTCATTAGATATATCATTGAGACAAAAAAAGAGAAATGTCATGATTAGATCTGATTTTTGCTCTTGTCTCACCAAAAAGTCCTGCTGCAACATTTCACAATTTTGCTGAACATTTCACAATTTCTGATTGAACTATATTATTTTCCAGACAGTTCCATGTTAATGTCAACTGTCAATGATCTCCTGTGTAAAAAGTTAGTTTCTATGCTAAAGCCTGATCGTGATCCTTCTAATCTTTCCTCATATAGGCTTTGACAAGCCTCACTGTAGACTAAAAGATCCTTGGAAATTTAATAGAGGGTACAATATTGTCTGTGCTTCCTGAAATAATATATCCCAACCATAACGGGTTTGTCCAATGTAGGAACATTTAATAAAAGATCGGGAGACTGTACAGGATAATGACGAGGATGACAGTGACTTACCCTTGGTCATCGCTCTGATGCTTGACTTAGAGAAAGCATTCAACACACTTGTTTGGACTTATCTATTTAATGTGCTGGCTTATTTATGCTTTTGCAGCAGGATACTGACGTTAATCCAGTTTCTGTATACTAATGCCTTTGCCAGGATTCGGAATGGGAGACTTGTCTCTGACCCCCCCCCCCCTCCATGTGTGTAGAGGGATGCACCAGTGTGCCAGTGCCACCCTCTATCTCATCTCCTATTCCTCCTTGCTATGAAACCATTGGCTGCAAAGTTGTGACAGGAGAGGCGCAATATAGGATTCCGCTAGATAATCCGCTCTAAAATGTATCACTTTATGAATACAATACACTATTATACCCAAAAGACACACAAACGCAACACAATGTTAAAGCAAGCTTACACCAGGGCTATGGTCATTTGGTAGGCTTCCATGTGAACTGGCACAAGTCTTAGTGTGCTGCCCTTCTTCCATGATGCTCTGGCTGTACAAAAGTACCTGGAGGGTGGACTACTGCTCTGGGTTCCATTACTTTGTGATCGGTTTTTACCACTTTGACTAAGACCAACTTGCCAAGGCGGTTATGGCCCTGCAGCCCAGATCACATTTTGGCAGGCTCTGCTACTTTAAAATATAGGCTACATTGCTCTATCCAAGATGATCATGCTTTCATGTCCCCTTTATTTATTTGCTAATTTACTGCATTCTTATCCATGGACAATATTGTGGGAGCTTGACGTAATGCGATCTGAGTTGGTGTGGAGTAATGGTTGGCAAAGAGTGGCACTAGTTAAATTGCAACTCACAGTGGACAAAGGGGGCCTTGGCATCCCCACTTTTTGATACTACTACCTGCCAGCCCGGCTCCAATGGGCCAACCAATGATTTTTTTGGGTGTACTGTGAATTACACCTGCACAGGCCGCGGCCTGCCGAAACCCAAAACATTTACTCCACATGTGAATCCCTATGCCTACTGTACCCCTTGTAAGCCTTCCAAGACATTGCGGTTATCTCACTTTGAGAGACCTGCAACTTTGCAGCACTGCTGGATTTACAACGCTGGGTGATATGTTTCTTGACGAGCAGCTACTCTCCTTTGAAGAGATTGTCTAACTACACACATACATACAGGTCAATTCCTCACACGGATATTGCTTAATTTATGGTGTACCACCTGGAACATTGTGGAGGAGGAGCCCCTGACACATGCGCTCATGCAGGCTCTCCTCACTATGGGGGCCAGGCATAGATTGGTAAGCTGGTTTTATAGGGTCCTGGAAGAGCACGCACAGATTTCATAAAAGGGGTTGTGTGAGGTGTGGGAATCAGAGGTTGGAAGAACATCCGGTTTAATGTCTTGCATAGAGCTTCTCTCTCCCATGATAACAATTTAAAAAATGTTTCCTGATGCTCATGTCTACTGCCACCAAGCAACACACTGCCTGCACACTTTGTGCACATGCTGTGGAGCGGTCTCACCGTGGTAACTTACTGCTACTGTAAGTTATGTTATTGATATTCTTGCTTCTTACCCTGTCACCCTCAACCGTGAGGGCTGGGGATGCTATGCGTTGGGCATTTTTAAATGCGCCCACAAAAACAAAACACTCATCAATTTAACAAACTTGGGGCTGAACGTGGCACACTTTTTTTGTTTGCAACACGGTGCATGGTTCAAAATGTGCGCCATAGCGCTAACAAGGAAAGTGCATCGTATTGCAAAGAATGCACTGCCCCCAGGGCAGCTGTGAACTTGTGCTGCCCCCAGGGCAGTGCATTCAAATAAAATATTGAGCAGGTGTTAGAACACTGCTCTGCTGTTTGACAGGACAGGTGGCAACCTGCCTTCACTTTCAAGGGGGATTAGAGATCCCCTTGCAGGTGGGTGCAGTGAGTAACTGTGCCCGCCTGCAGGGGGACATCTGAGGGGTCATTGGGATCCCTTTTATCACTCCCAGATGGCTCCCTTCAGGAGGCACACTGAAAGTGCACCATCTTTTTGTGGTGCACTTCCAGTGTATGTCAAACAACAGAAGAGTGTCGTGAGAGGCAAATGTTTCAAGCACAATAGCAGAGAAGGAGGAAATGACCTAATTGATTCACATTGGAAATCATTAGGGATTTCTTTAGGAAGCCCTCACTCACCCCCCTCCCGGTCGCTTTCCGTAATACATCCTATGGTTGTCCTCTTAGCTAAGTGCACTTTAATAATAAACTTGAGAGCAAAAGTGCCACCATCTATGACAATGTAGCCTACATCTATGCTAAAATTGTGCAGTCGAAAGCCCAGCACCGCAAAGAGAGTAGGCCAAATGCTTCAGAAGGCACCCAATGGTCAACGAGTGGTTTAACAGCCTTGCACGTCTAAGTAGTTGGGTAATAGACAATAGCCTCCACCCATAATACAGAACAACAGTACTTACTGGCCTTCCTAGATAGGCTTGCTGGCTGGGGCTGTTGACAACCCCTCTTCTATGTGTACCCCCAGTCAATGCTCTCTCTGCCCTTTTCCTTCAATAGTACTCAAAATGTTATTTGCTGCAGCTAAAGAGTGGAGCTGATTGGTCTAGCTCTGTGGCCTATCCCTCATGTCCCTTTCTGATGCAATTCTCACTATAGTTTCACTTGTCATTAATTGATTGGTGCTATCGGTCGTACACTGAAAAAATTAGAAACACCGCACTCACCAGATAGTGCACCGCTTGCCCAGTTCATCATTTTCAGATACATTAAAATTACTGTGTATGTGAAGTGGAAGTGCAAGTCTCCATGATGCTATGTCAGTTACTGAACGCAATAAAGTGATAAAGAAATGCAATAAAATGGTTTAAAAAATGGGCAATATTTTTATAGATGATATATAGGCCTCGATAGTTAGGTCAGATGAAATTCAGACAAGGTATTGTGCTACCCCTTACCGTCATTCTACAGCCTTGCCAAGTAGCACGCATCAGGGGTGAGACTAACGCATTTTAATGCTGGTGTCCACATCACCACACTAAAATGCATTAGACACATATAATAGTGCCCCAGGTACCACCCCGACGCGTGAACTAGTACTAAAGAAAGCTGTAATACATTTAAAGTAGCAAACGCATTGTGCTGCTGAGCTGCGTGCTCTGTTCTTACAAAAGTTGCCACTTCAATCTCAATTCAATAACTTTCACTAGACTAAATTCATTTATGCACCATGCCAAAAAGGAAAATAATTATAACCCATCTTCAAGGTAGTTGAAACTGAGCTGCCCCCGCCCAGGAGTAAGCATACCACGTGGTCTCTGTCAAGTACAGGAGCTTGTTATGAAAATAAAATCATTCTGAAACGTCGGTAGTTACAGGGTCTAGTCCCTCATGTAAATCAGGGTGTGGCACCTGTTGTTGGTGTGCCAATTGCAGTAAGGTTCTTGCCCCATTGTGACTCTGCAGGATCTCAGTGGCTGACAGATCAGATAGGCAGTGGGTGGCAGTTTTGTTATATTTGCCTCTTCCGACCATCAGAGGAGGTCACGCTCACTGGCAGGACGCTGGAAGGAGTATGTTTGTTAAAGACCTTTCTCAGCAGACCGATTGCTGCCGCTCAACCAAGCCGGAATAAAAATAATAATTTTCACCTCTCTCTTTCACCTGTGTTGGGATGGAAGACATACAGACTTGTACCCCAGTCGAGCACTTGTGAGGTGGGCTAACCAAACCAGCCTGCTAGACTCATTGCATTACAATTAAGGCAGTGATTTGCTCTGCAGCTAGGGACTTGAAGGCCCATCGTCTGGGCTGCCAACAGCATGATGGACATCTTTACACCCCCAGGAATGAGTACCACCATCGAGGACACAGCTTGGAATGGCACTCGTAGTAAGTGTGTATGCAAGCACTCGTGGTCAATCCTAAATTGATCAGGGAATACTGTTTTTGTTGGTAGTCGGCGGTGTGGGAAGCCAGACATTTAATGAACCATTTTGTAGTAAATAATCCTGAATTGGGTTCCAAGTCTGTATGCTTCTGCAGTAGTAGTAGTAGTAGTAGTAGTAGTAGTAGTAGTAGTAGTAGTAGTAGTAGTACAAGTAGCAGTAGCAGTAGTAGTAGTAGTAGTAGTAGTAGTAGTAGTAGTAGCAGCAGTAGTCGGAATAATGGTTCTACGGTGGACTGCATAAATATCTTGTGTGCTGTACTTTAAGGCAGAGATCAGGGTTGCCACCTTTCCCTGAGACAAATTCTGGTGATATGTTTATGTTTCAAGATTCTTCAAAGGCATGGAAATGATCCTTAAATAGTATTTAACACATACTCATCTGTATTCATTTTAACATGGCTTTTTTGTCTTTGTTTACTTTAATTATCAGTCAAGGATAATTACGTCAGAGTGTGCCATTTATGATCGCTATCTCTTTCCATGCTCTTTGTGGCTTGTTTTTGCTCATAGGAAAGCGTCACTCTGAGTGTCACACATTTAGTTGTTGAATGTCTCTCATAGGTACACTGAAACCATGGAAATGTCACACATAAGCATACTGAAAACTTGGCAGCTATTAGTAAAGCTGAGTCTTATCCAAAGTCCTCCTATTTATGCCCATGGAGGTATGACTGTTCTTTATTCTTGGCATCCCAGAGAGGGCAAGGGTCACCCAAGGAAGATCCAAGGGTGCCTTAGAGAAGGGCTCAGCTGCAGCACCTGTCAGTGACAGGCTGGATAAGGCTGTGAACTTCACCAGAGAACTTTAGGGTTCTACAAGTTTCTCTAATCCTTCCAATCTATTGATCAACTGAGTCAGCAAGAGCATAGGGGAAAGGGCTGTATGAACAGGACACCATATGACCAGGACGAGGTGGTACATGGGAGAACAAACTGGCGAGGTAGCATGGTTCCTTGGCATTTCCAATTCTGAAATGTCACAGAGGGCTAATACATATTCTATCCGACAATCTGTAGTGCAATATAGAGAAGGTTACAAGGAAGACATTTAAAGCCTGTTTACCCTATTTTATCTGTGTCCCCATCTTCTATGGCTTCAATGCATTGAGGGGCAGCACCCCCCTTTAGGAGCTCAGATCCAAACTGTTTGTGCACTGCCTGAGTATTGCAGTCTATCCACATTATCAGATGTTGATGTCTTTTAATGGGATTGGCTGATTTATTAATTGCTTTACATTTTTTTCTATAATTGTACTGTATGCTTTATTTTATATACAATACATGTTTAGGATGGTGTCAGGATTATCTATAGTTAAGAGTTACACTGGGTCAAAACCTTCACTAAAACCTTTTGTTTATAAGCCCTGAAAAAAACATACAAACTTATAGTCACACATGCTTGCACTGTGCGTTCTTTGAATGGTACCTTCTACAAGTGGCTTTCTCAAACTGACAAGAACTATAGGAATATCCCTGCTGCAAAGAACTGTGTATATGATGAGGATATCTGTGAGTTACTGCTTTTCTCATTCAGATGAGATCCGTTTTGTTTTCCTGTGGAACTTCTCACACACTCTGCGCCTGGCACTCACCTGAGGGGTGGAGGGTAACTTGTTTAAATAACATGGGTTTAACCCCTTGCATGCTGATGACGGCCCCCAGCTGTTCTGTACTACGGGGCTCATGTGCTGATGACGGCTGGGGGCCGTCATAAACCCACCCACTTGCGATTTTGCCGCACAGGCGCAGAATCGCGGCCGCATAGAAGGGGTTAAAACCAACTGGTAGTTGGGCTGAATTATTTGTGTGTACAGGAGTTTTCATGCAACAATAAAAATATAAAGATAACTCTGGTTAATAATGGAGTGCTGGAGCATGATCAGCATTTTGTTTGCTGACAGTTTTTACCAAAGAACATGACCCACACATATTCCCAAAACTGTATTTTATGAGGATTAGCTGTGAGTTACAGCTTTTTTACTAGATTAATGCCCTTCCATTTCTGGAGCTTTGTATCAGTTTTAAAATCTTCTTAGTTTCTCTTTGCTCCAATGGGTGTATTTCTTTATATTTATGTTTCCCTCGTCTTCGTTTCTTGATTTTGTTCGCCAGAAAGTGTCCCTCATAGTCGTTGAATGTCACTCATAATTACACTGAAGTCATGTACATATCACGCATTAGCAATCTGAAACCTTGGCAGCTATGGTCATTTTATGGCAGATGCACTGTTCCACTACAGTCCACGTAAAGCATATTTATCACCGCTGAAATGCCAATATTCAATATGCAATATGCATTTGCAACTATCAACACACAAATAAGTTTCACCAACCGAATTAGAATCTAATCAGTGTCAATTTCGTTGCAATGCTGAGGTGGGTGGTTGGGAGTGTCTATGAACTTATAACCTCGCACATGGTTCAGAAAGGTATTGTTTTTTGTTCTGTAATTCACTTTGTAAAATATTGTGTCGCACCAAATCTTGGCTGTTGATGAAGTGATGGAAAAACTTTATCCACATCTCATTTGTGGACCCTGAGTAGCACCCTTGTCTCTGAAAACTGAAACATTCAGCTGTGAGAGGAACAGTAGAATTAACATTTATATTGTTTTTGTAATTTAACAGTGATGAAATGCAAGTAAAGAAGTGATGAGAAGTGACTTGAGGCATTGTAATAAGTTGGACCATGCTGGATGCCTTGCCAAGAGCAAAGCAACACTCTGGCACATTATGGAAGTTTTAAACGTACAAAAAAATTCTCCACTGGAATGTAAATTGCGACACTTTAAGAATCATTGGATTAGGAATGATTCGAATGAAACATGCCTTAAGCATCATGTCAAAATAACAGCTAAAACTGACCCAAGCCAACATAGTGCATTGGAAATTCAATCAGCATTCAATTTTCTGTTAGGAAGTGGATGCTTTTATCTAGTTTCTTGTCATAGCCACCAGTTATGAGCAGTTGCGGCACATGCAGGTAGGCGCAATAGGGTGGTGGTGGGGGTGGAAGTCGACATATGAAGGGATAGTGAACATAAAATA
Source organism: Lissotriton helveticus (assembly GCF_964261635.1). Lineage (NCBI taxonomy): Eukaryota > Metazoa > Chordata > Amphibia > Caudata > Salamandridae > Lissotriton > Lissotriton helveticus. Next base: position 1,061,065,744 of record NC_136070.1, on the reverse strand, counting down.
AATAAATAAATAAAACCACTTACCTTGCGCTCGACGCATCGCCGAGGATCATGTTGTCACAAATATAGTACTAAAGCATGGTGTGGTAGCACACTGTCTTATACAGTCAGCACACTTTCCTTTGAAGTGACCACTACAATTTCTCTAATAAAAGTGCACAGTGCACAAACGAAACTGTGTGGAAATTGGGTTTCAGTGAATATTTGTCATTTGCATCTGAAAATAAAGCGTCTTGCTTTGTTTTGACCGCATTTAAATCTTTGTTTCTACCACACATCAGAATCATTACAAATATATATATATATTTTGGGTTTCATAATTATTTATTTTAAAGTATTTGTTCAGTTGATATAAAGGTAATTACATTTTGTTGGGTGTTGGGAAAAAACGACATCCTACAGCCATGTATTCACATCAGCAAGATTGTCACATAGGTCACGTCACAAAATCCTAGCACGTTGCTGTAAGAGAAAGAAAAATAAATGCCAGTCTCCATGTTAAAAGAATAAGCAGCAATTTGTCAGGAATATAGACTGGTATTTCACCTCTGTTGTCGAGAGCGCAGCAAATGTGACGAGATAAAAACAAAACTTAAAAGGCATTTTATGGATCACTCACGTTCAGAACTCCCGCCTCGATCTACAGCACCACCTGCACCCCCACTTCCAGCGCCTATGATGGTAGCATTCTGTGATTCAGTGAATGCATTGTCCATTGACATGAAGTGTTTGTGATAATATGTTAACAAAGCCAGTGGAAATCAAAACTGTTGTCCAGGAGATAACATAACGAATCTCTGCTCCACACAAGACATTCATCTATATAGCACTACCAGGGACGGAGCTAGGCATGGGCAGTGTGGGCAGCTGCCCAGGGCCTCCTACTCAGCCGACCAGCATAGGGCCCCACATCGATCGTGTGTCCTGTTGCTTCCCTGTCAATGCAACTGACAATTAGGAGGGGGGCCCTCTCCGGGCCTATCAGGGATAGAGTCAGGAGGCCTAGGGGAGGGAGACGTTTCGTCTTGTCCCAATTGCAAGAAGACCCTTCAGAGGCACTGCAGGAGGCCCTTTGTCCAGGATTTTAGCGCCCCCACGGTTTTAACTTTTAGCCCACAAGCAATTCTTACACCTATCAGGCTGAAGGTGTGAGAATTGCTAGTGGGCTGAAAGTTAAAACTGTTAGGAGCTAAAATGCTGGACAAAGGGCCTCCCGCTGTGTCTCTGAATGGTCTCCTTGGATGGGGCCACTTAAGAAAATTAGAGGGGCCTTGCACATTCCCTTTTGGCCCAGGGCCCCGCAAATCCTAGAACCGGCCCTGGGCACTAAAAGAAATGCTGTAATATGATCAGATTCGGACTGGGACACCCGACACAAAATTAAAAGTGGCCCCTATTAGCGTAGCAGATAGCTACAAAAGTGGTAGCATTAAGGAGAGCAGCAGTGAAAACCTGACCGTCTTGACATGAAACAGGCCCTCAACTGCTAAAAAAAAACAACCCACATAGTGCTGTCAGACCAGCCGATCGGACACTGCCTGATTTCCATATAGACTGGCAGACCCTGAATATGATTTAAAAAGCACAATGCGGACAGTGGCGTAGCAAGGTCAGGTGGTACCTGGTGCGAAAAATTTCTTGTCACCCCCGGCTTGACAAACTGGCAAAAAAAATTGTTTAAAACACATATTTTTGCCATTTTGTCACCCCTTCAGTGATGACACTTGTCACCCCGACTTGACAAAATGGCAAAAATATGTGTTTAAAACACATATTTTAACCTATTTTGTCACTCTCCTCAGTGATGACAACCGGGGCGGTCAGAACCCACCCCCCTTTCAACACTGCTAAATGCAGAATAAAGTGCCATCAGCAGCACTATATTCTTCTTAGATTCAATACTCCAATAGCGTTGTGAAAATTAAAAATTCTGCAGAGGACAACGATTCTCAAAATATGACACCGTGCCCAACGAATATTGGCAAAAGAACATGTTTCAGCAGTCTTTTGAAACAATGATAATTTTTGGACCGAACTTGCAACATAAATCTCAACAACTCATCCCAGTTACCTAAAGCAATTAGAGCGTGGGTGTCCAAAGTAAGGGTTAACCCCTTCTATGCTGGTGACGGAACTACTCCGTCACCAGCCACGGGTGGGCTGTGCTAATGACGGAGTGGTTCCGTCACGGCCTGGACGCTGCGCTTGCGTGGCATTGATTTCGCGCCTGCCCGGCGCGATCTATTAGGCGGGCGGGGCCGCGACGGAACCACTCCGTCATTAGCACAGCCCACCCGTGGCTGGTGACGGAGTGGTTCCATCACCAGCATGTCGGCGCCGCGCGGGCCCCCCTCCCACCCAGCGCCGCGGCGGAATTACCGCTGCGCCCAAGGGGTTAAGCAGAAAGGAGAACCTTGTTAGGGAAAAATACTGTCAAGTAAAAAATAAAGAAAGTCAAACTTTATATTAAAATAAATAGGAAATTCCAAACTGCACCGTTCACACTTGTCGTATAGCTCCTGTATATCCTTATATCGTGTTAAGTTAGCATAGGTACATTTGAGGTTTAAACGCCATTTTTCTTTCTTGCAACTTCTGCACACGACACTTAATTGTTGACTTAGCTTTCAACCTAGTGGTTTGCCGTGGTTTATGTGAGAATAATATGTTATTGCTCTGATATCAGCTTTGCTTAATAAACTATGTCTGCACGAAGAGTGCTGAAGTTTCAGGAACAACACGATATGGAATTGTTATGAGGTCTGATCTCCACGCCTTCATAGTCATAACACAAGTGCAGCCTTTGCCAACTCTGGCTTCAGGCGGGATTGATATTACTTTGCACGAGGCACATAGAACACACTTGATGCGGTGCACATGCAGAGAGAGCTGGTGTATGCTGATGTGATTCCTTCATGCTAGGACACTAAGGTATGGGCCCGCCCTAAACCAACCCAAAGAGACCTTCTTAGCTAATAATATAATATATGTGTTAGGGTGGGTGAGATATAAGTGTTGTTAACTCTTATTCATTACAGTATGTTAACATGCTGTCACCATTCGCTTTTTATGTCTTAGTAACTATGCTGGTAATTTTGCTACTGATAATAAGTATACTTGTATTATCTAAGATACTGCGCCTGAGAAGACGGCATTAGTAAATAAACATTTCAAATGCACATGTGTCTTCTTTACTCCATGGTCTGGTTTGTAATGATAATATAACGAAAGAGTGTTCATGAGTTCCACGTACCCTGAGGTACAGTAAGTTCATGTTCTGGTTTGTCTAAACATTGGGAGTTTGATATGTCCAATGAGACACTGTAGCTAGCTCGGTAAGGGGTGAGTTGGATACTAAGGTGAGTTTTGGGACACCCTAATTCGCCGAGGTTCCACTCCTCTGTGCACAGTTCTGTGTGAGAACAGAAACCCTGCGACATGGCGCCCAACGGTTTCGGTGGTCTTATATCATAACACTCGAGTAGTATATCGTTCAAACCTTAACCCCTTCACCTCCGTTTCCGGAAAGCGGGGTGTCGGTGAAACCTACCTATTTTTTGACATAGGTCTTATTCAAGCTTGATTCTTTCTTAAACGGTTTCTTTGAATTACTACCCAGTTGTGCTACAAAGTATTCTTTGTATTTTCTTGTTTCCAGTGTTGTAATGGCGGCGGTGGCCATTGCGCAGCATAGTCGCGTGGCGGTGCGCAACCATCTTCAGACGTACCAAGTCCCGGTGGATGGGATGGCTGTGATTTTCGTGGTATGTGCAGATCCGGTGTTCCCTTACGAGTTGTTTTACTCTTGGGTTACGTTTCCGGCTGTGGACGCAACTTCTGGGTTGTTCCACTCCTACACCGCCTCGGCTGTCCCGGCTGAATATACACCGTACAGGGCACTGGAAATACCTATTGATCATTGGCAGCATCGAGTTTGGTTTGATGGCGCCCTCCCCCACTCTTTGTCCGCTGCGAGGTTAGGTCCACTCTCGATTCCAGGTACTAACTGGCCTGCGTTGGGTGGTTTTACCCCGCACCCGAATCACGGCGCTTGTACCCTTCAGGAAATTCGCAGGTTACATGTTGTTTCTATTTCCGTGATTCGAGCTCTAGTGCAATACATAGGTCGTCATCTCCCGGGTGGTCCCCCGGGGGGTCCGGCCGCTCAAACGGAGCGTGGTGGTTTACGACTCAATCCAGTTATGGTAAATTCGGTTTTTGGTCAACGCCCTGATAATAAAGATGATTTTCCTTTTTGGCTGGCCGAGAAATTTGACCAACTGGAAGCCGTGTTTCCCAATTCTTCTCCTGCTGACAAACATAGAATGTTGACGATTACTTTACCTAAGGATATCACTCCCGAGCTCGTTGACTGTGAAAGCTGGGCTAAGACTTTTGCGGCTGTTTATGCGAGGTGCTTCGGCACCCCATCTATGGCTGTACTGCCTACGATTATAAAACGTGTTCAGGATGATCACGGTCCTGAGGCAGCGGTTGAATTGGGTATGCGCCTGTGTGGTTCTTTTGAGATTGTCAGTGATCTCATACTCTCCAACATCAAGGGAGATGCAGTGAACTTCCAGGTTTTTAATGCACTGGCAGCGTTACCCGATGCCGAGAAGCCCCGCCAGTTAGCGAAGATTGTGGTGGCCGCTTATAAAACTATCGGTCGCACAAGTAAAGGTTTAAACAGAAACAGGGGAAGCAACAGCAGCAAACGCAGGGATCTTATCCTGCAACACAAGTCCCTGCGCCAGCTGAGAAAGTTTATGATTTGCGCGATCGCGCGATGATTAAATCACCTGATCGATTTCAGGTTTCTGATCAACGCTCTCCTCGTTCCTTTCAGGACTCATCGGCCCAGAAGACCGGTGGAGGAGGAGGCGGACGGGGACGTGGTGGCCAACTGGGACGTGGCCAGCCCCGCCAGACAGAAGGCGCATGGAAGCAGGAGGATTCTACGCCTAAGCGTCCGCAGTTTGCGAAAAAGAAAGTCGCAGCCTTAACAGCGCATCGATATGCCACAGATAGTGAGAACGCGGCTTCGGAATCTGACGTGGGCTCTGACCTTGCTGGACAGCGCGGCGGAGATAACCATAGTCAGAGAGGCGCTCCGTCCACTACTGAGGGTGACAGCGACTGAAGTGTTCGTTGTAATAGAAACAGCCGATACGAGACTAGCTCCCCCTGAAAGACTTTTTGAAATTGTCTTGTTAATTGAAGGTGACATTCAGCGTACAGTCAGAGGGGTATTTTGGGAGAACCTTTCGTCTACGTACGACATTTTGCTTTCCGAGGCTGACTGGCCCCCACCTTTTGTGCTCGCAGCGCCGCGAGGGGAGGAGGTAATCCTTCCCAGTTTCGCGCACACTGTCTCAACTGAGCATGCGCAGCATTTTGCAGAAGAGTGGGCTCGGGCTCTTGCGCCGGCTCTGTACCGCAACCAATGTGGTTGGGATAAATTGGCTCCTTGCCACGAAATTCCTTTGCGATCAGAGCCGCAGCCTCAGCCTCAGTATCCCATACGGCGTGAAGCTAAAGCTGCCGTCGCAGAGATCCTTGAACAATTGGAATATCAGGGAGTTATTGAAACGTGTGTGTCACCGATGAATAATCCCCTTTTTACTGTGACCAAACCTGACGGATCATATCGTTTGGTATTGGATTACCGGCATTTGAACTCGCATTGCCGTAACTGTGCAGTACAGAATACTCACGGCTCTGCGCTAGTGGATAGTCTAGTGCGTAAGCGTTTCAAGACAACGCTTGACATATCCAACGGTTTTTATGCCCACAGACTGGATAGCTTTAGCTCCCAATGGACAAGTTTTACGTCCGCTGGTGTGCAAAAATGCTTCCGGCGACTCCCGATGGGCTACAAAAATAGTCCTGGTGTCTTCACCTCGAGAATAGTCACTCTGTTGGAGAGTATCGATACAAATGCATGTTCTTATGTGGATGACATTTATCTCACAGACGACGAAATTTGGATGCATCTGTGTCGAGTGAATTAGATAATTTGTAACTTTGCAGATAGGGGTTACAAGTTTAATTTTGCAAAATCGCACATTGCAGAACACACAGTGTTGTTCCTCGGCTATGAGCTGAACAATGAAGGTCGAGGATTGGCTCCTCACTTCCTGGAGAAATGCGCACAGTTGCGCGCTCCTACAACACTGAAAAAATTACAGTCTTTACTGGGCTTCTTGAATTTCGGCAGAACTTATGTTCCGGAATATGCCCAGCGTATCAAGCCTTTGTATGCTTTGATACAACCGACTTTTTCAAAATCTTGCTGGCTGCCTGAGCATTCGGCCATTTTGCAATCTTTGCAGGCCGATCTGCTCGCTTCTAAATACTTACTGACTCGTGATAACCACACCAACCTGGTGATAAGAATAATTCCAGGAGCGGTGGGTTTCACGTACCTGACTTTTAATGAAGGTGACACAGTACCTATTGCTTACAAGTGACACTTGTACACTTCGGCTGAATTGCGGTTTCCCACTGTGGAGAAAGTTTTAACTGCTGTACAGATGGCGATTCTTAAAGAACGAGCTCTGTCACAGGGGAAACGCATGTTAGTAGTAACACCCTGTCCTCATTTGGAGGCAGTCACGAAAGCCAGTGTACCGAATTCAAAAGCTTTGCACCCTCGGTGGATTCAGTGGGCTGCGTCATTGACATCCACGGATGTCACGTTCATTTTTGACGCTTCCTTACGGTCGCAAGAGTACTTGCAGTATGAGTTCGTTCACCCTGCTCCTCTGGCTATGCGACCTTTGGAGGACTTCCATTGCATCATTTACACTGATGGGTCAGCGCAGGTTGCGCATGGCTCTAAACATGCCTACGTTTCCGCATGCGCTATTGTGGTGGGTGCTATGTTGAACGATGAGTTCATTTCCAGGGAAGTACACACCTTGCCCCTTGGCGATTGCACTGCACAATTAGCTGAGCTTCGTGCTCTTTTACTAGCGTTGGAGTACGCAGATCCTAGTGTGACTACTCTGATTATAAGTGATTCGTACTACTGTGTCCAGTCTTACAATGAAAACTTGTTCTTTTGGATTCAAAATGATTTCCATGATTCCAAGGGTAGCGCAATAAAACATAAAATGATCTGGGTTCGAGTGGCAGAGCTTAAGGCTTTGTTGCCGCTTGTTTATGTAATTCATACTCTCGGTCATCAGCGCGTAGGAGTTCACGCTGTTGGCAACTCGCTTGCTGATGAAGCAGCGAAATCAGCAGTTTCTACATACTTAGTTGCAGCGGTTACTAGGTCAAAAACCAAGATTGATAGCGACATCTTGGCAGCAGTTGCTGCCTCTGAGAAGGGAAGTAAGCATCCTGCGGGATTCCCTTCGAAGTACAAATACCACTTAAGTCCCGAAAAGGTTCCTTTTGTGACAATTCCTGAAGTTGGGGAACGGCTGATTCCCAACTCGGATCGCAGAGCAGACTTGATTACAGCGGCACATGAAGGTGTGGCGTCTGCGCATGCGGGCGTCTCGGCCACTGTAACTCACTTACAACAACGTTTCTGGTGGCGGGGACTGTACAAACAGACGCGTGATTATGTCCTTCTTTGTGACATATGCCAGCAGATTAAACCTTCGACTGCTACGCGTCCGCCACAGACTCAGTTGTACATTTCTAATAAACCGTTAGGTTGTGTTTATTTAGATCACTGCGGTCCTTTTTCATCTGATACTGCGTATAAATACATCTTAGTAGCAGTTGACTCGTGCACACGCTTTGTGTGGGTTTGGCCACATCGCAGCGCTGATTCACGGACTGTCATTAGAGATTTGCGTGTCTTTATAGGGATTTTTGCCTGTGGTACCTTCCATTCGGATCAGGGTCCGGCTTTCGCCTCTAAGGCGTATAAGGATGCCATGACTTCGATGGGGGTCCAAGTCAAGTTTTCGTCTCCCTACAGACCTGAGGGTAACAGTGTAGTTGAGCGAATGAACCGTGATTTAAAGCAATCTTTGACAGCCCGAGTTATAGGCACTGGCAGAAACTGGCTGGCTCACCTCTATGGCGTGCAGCGTGCTCTTAATAATCTCCCTAGAAGGTCTCTGGGTGGGCGGACCCCATACGAAATGCTCTTTGGCATCAAGATGTACGTCCCTGACCTTGACGGTCTAGACTATGTGGTTCGCGCCACTTCCTTTGACGCAGATGAACATTGCAATGTTTTACAGAATCTACAAAAGACCAGAGACAGTCTTGCAAAGGAACATTTGCCCTCCACGTCGGATGATGCGTTGCAGATCCCGGTAGTTGGCTGGCTACCCCAAGTTGGAGAACTGGTTCGAGAAAAGATCGATAACAAGAAAGAATTTGGTCCTTCCTATCGAGCTCCGGTTCCCGTCGTTGGAGTGAAGGGCACAAGAACAGTCATTTTACCACCACTTCCTGGTCGTAAAGAAAACAGGTTTATTTCAATTGACAATGTCAAGATACACAGAGTGGCCGATTCTTCTTAGTATGACACCGTCTGTTTCCTGTCCTTCCATTGTGAGAAATTCAGTTATGCCCACTGCTTCTAATATTGAACCTGAAGTGGCCATCGAATTACCTGCTCTTTCCAGTCCGTTATTAAATAATTTGCCCGGAACTAACATGGATGAGACAGACTATGCCTACCCCACTGATTTGTCCATACCTGACCTGCAAGCACGTTTAGCCACGGAATCCAGATTTTCTTTTGACTCTGTTTCTCTTGCCTCAAAGAAACCCTCTCGTGTTGCAGTTTATGCAAGCCTGTTTAAAAAAAATTTTTTGATACCCCCTTGGACTTACATTTGGCTGGTCCTTGTTTCGATATACCTTTTTATGTCAATTGGTTTTGTGTTTTATTTTTTTCGAATCATCAATGGACATTATGTCGAGGAAAGAACATGCATTACTCATTTAAATGGAACTTTGGCCCCACTTTCCTCTTCACATTCTACACATAGATTAAGAAGAGACTTGACTTTGGTTAATATCACAGCATGGCCTGTCCTTGATGGAATCGTGTGGGATGCAGTTCGGTTTCAGATTCATGGTCCAACGGAAGTCGTTAATGTTCCTAATGTACTTAGAGTGAATATGGGGGATGTGGTGAAACAGAACATTCGTTCTGATGACTGGGATGTTAATGCTGTAAAAAGTTTGTTTTCTGATTTACAATACTATGCTGCCTTTGATGCTGAGGATTTATATTTAGAATCTGCTAATTATGGTGAATTATTCTGCTACCAACATTATGGCAATCATTTCTTACACAAAACATCATCCAGAAGGGATACTGTTAACTTTACTCAGTGGGAACATTGCCCAGCACCTCAACAAGGGAGTTCTGAAACGTTTCTAAAGAAGTATACTTACTTTACTGACTTTAACCAGTCCAATCCTGAGTCCTTTTATTTTAAATTTCAAACAATGCCACTGTCCAAGGTTAGACTTACCGATACTAAATTGTTATATTCGAAGGCCTTCCTTGATCAATTAGTTACTGGAGGCTATGAGTTATGGAAGGATACAATAGACCTTAAATCGGTTTGGGGTTCAAGGGCCTGGCAGGTACAAGGCACTGAGGCTTTGCACCGTGCATGTCTCATCCCGAATCATATGTTGTTTCTCAATGAAACAATTTCCCAGACCACCTGCTTTGGGTTGGCTACTTCTAAAAAGTTAAACACTCCTTCTTTCCCGGAGTTGGAAGAATATTATGGTTGGAGTAATTTTACTCAATTTTCCATTAGAGATTTACCGACTCTACTACTTAATTCATCCTTTAACGTTTCCAGTATGAATCCTAAAGGTTGGCTGCTTTGGCACCGTAGTGCTGATTCTTGCCAACATAGATTTTTGAATTTAGCTGATGGTTTTAAAACTGTTAGATCTGATCCCAGATTTAGTTTAGGTCATACTGTCACCTCGTATTCTGTAGGCAAATTGTGCCAAAATTGGCTGAAACATTCAACTTTACCTGCGGTTCAGGATCACCTTTCTAAACTAAATGCAGAAGTGGACTTGAATGATTTCATTAAAGGCCCGGCTAGTGGCAGGTCGAAAAGGTGGTTATATGGGGTTTACAATGAAATTTGGAAGCTATCACAGATTGAAGCTGCTACACGCCTTAGGGCTATTGATCAAGCAAATCTTGAGAAAGTGCTTGCAGTTGTTGACAATAGCATTAATGTGCTTTCCTCTAGAATTTACACATTGGATAATATTGTGTCGTCAGTTGTCGATATTGTACATGATGAAGTGTCAGTATTATACCATGGTCAAAATCAATTACGATCAATCATGCAGTTTGCATGGACCCTTCATACTCTGAAAATGGGTAAAGTTCCCTGGGGGTACATGAACGTTTCCTCTTTATTTGCACCGTTTAATTTGACTGACAAACAACGCTTGCTTTCTATGCGTGATGCTACCTTTTCTATGTTACATATTGAAAGGTTAGAATCTTTACCTTTTTCTGTGGCAGAAGCCACTGCTGCAACGTGGCTTATCCACGGTTTAATAACGCTGCCTTTTGCTTTATATAAGTTTTCAAATTGTATGAAATATGTACCCATAGGTCGTTATGAACCTTTAGGTAGCGGTTTCCTTCATGAAGTCTGGTCACTCCCATACACGTACAGATGTTTTAAGGATGACCAGGAAGTTTATCTGACAGGGGAGGAGTGCACTGAGCCGCCAGATCATTCTTTAATGTGTAGACACATACAGTTACACGGTTCATGTAACAAGGACCGACCAAATATGGCTTGCGTTTTACAAGGCACGCCAGTTCCTGCTATCATCCCCACGTTTAAATTATTAGAGAATGGTAGTTATTTGATGCTCAATAATGAAAACTGTTGTGGGTTAATTAAAGGTATAGCTTTCATAGTTACAGTAAGTGAGCGGGTTATTTGCTGCAGAAATGTGCTTTATCCTCCCACACGTGAACATAGGGAGTCTTCCATCTGGCCACAGATACCAACCTTGGGAGCAGAATTCAGCGGCATGACAAGAATAAGGGCTCTTTTGTCCCAGAAAGAGGTGGCCTTGAGCTCGGCCCGTGAAACTTTCGTGCTTCACATTGCAAACACCCGTACAGAGGTTCAGGCTCTTTTGAATACTGATTTGCCTCTGCATTTTGGAGCGATGGTTCGAACTATCTTTAACGCATCCTCCACAAAAGGCCTTGCACATTTTTTTAAAGTTGTTAGCAGTGGTCTCGTGACTTCATTTGAAAAGATTTTTGGAGTCATCCCTGCTTTCTTCCATTCTATTTTTTCATCCTTGTTTGGAGGGTTCCCATTTTTACTTGCATTAGCAGCTGGCGCGCTAGTGGTTTTTTGTCTTTTTAAATATGGATGTCCTTCCTGTGCAAGACCCCGCGCAACAGCTACTGACGCGGTTTCGCAACCGCATGCTTGAATATTATGGCACACTGCCGCTGGCGACTTTGAGCACGGCATATGGATTATCTTTTCGATTCTCCTACTTCACCTGTGTCCAGCCTGTATTTCACTGCCTGACCTGTGATTTCCATTGGGCCATTGATTTGTGTCTCTGCGGACCGGTTTCTCCTGACGTCGATTTTAATCAGCTGATGAGTCCTATCATTGCTCACGAGTTGGTTTGTTCTGACGAGAGGATTATGGCCTTAGCAGTGGCGCATGGACTAATGGGTCCCTGGGATATATTGTCGGCAGCACAGACTTTCTTGGAACTGAGTTTTCTTGAAAACCCACCGAGCTGTCCTCTGATGGTTATAGAGGATCCGGTGCTTGGAGAACACGTATGTTCCTTTCATCTTTTAAATTGGATGGCTGAACTATTTTCGGATGAGGACAGTGATTTCCTATTAGAGGCAGTTGCTGCTTATTTTTCATATACAGTTTTATCATAGACACTGCCTCGGATTGACGTGCTGATTAATAGCATTTCATTGATTTTATTGACTTATTTGTCAAGAACTTTTTATTTTATTTGCCTATTGGCTTTAGCCACGTTATGTTTGGGCTATTTTTTAGCATTACTTTTTAAAGTTTAGTTTCGATTCATGCTCGTTTGCTGTTGAGTTCTGCTCTCATGTGATGGCACTTCTGTTATCATATTTAGTCCGTTCTCGGATCATGGGGGGGTGTCGTATAGCTCCTGTATATCCTTATATCGTGTTAAGTTAGCATAGGTACATTTGAGGTTTAAACGCCATTTTTCTTTCTTGCATCTTCTGCACACGACACTTAATTGTTGACTTAGCTTTCAACCTAGTGGTTTGCCGTGGTTTATGTGAGAATAATATGTTATTGCTCTGATATCAGCTTTGCTTAATAAACTATGTCTGCACGAAGAGTGCTGAAGTTTCAGGAACAACACGATATGGAATTGTTATGAGGTCTGATCTCCACGCCTTCATAGTCATAACACAAGTGCAGCCTTTGCCAACTCTGGCTTCAGGCGGGATTGATATTACTTTGCACGAGGCACATAGAACACACTTGATGCGGTGCACATGCAGAGAGAGCTGGTGTATGCTGATGTGATTCCTTCATGCTAGGACACTAAGGTATGGGCCCGCCCTAAACCAACCCAAAGAGACCTTCTTAGCTAATAATATAATATATGTGTTAGGGTGGGTGAGATATAAGTGTTGTTAACTCTTATTCATTACAGTATGTTAACATGCTGTCACCATTCGCTTTTTATGTCTTAGTAACTATGCTGGTAATTTTGCTACTGATAATAAGTATACTTGTATTATCTAAGATACTGCGCCTGAGAAGACGGCATTAGTAAATAAACATTTCAAATGCACATGTGTCTTCTTTACTCCATGGTCTGGTTTGTAATCATAATATAACGAAAGAGTGTTCATGAGTTCCACGTACCCTGAGGTACAGTAAGTTCATGTTCTGGTTTGTCTAAACATTGGGAGTTTGATATGTCCAATGAGACACTGTAGCTAGCTCGGTAAGGGGTGAGTTGGATACTAAGGTGAGTTTTGGGACACCCTAATTCGCCGAGGTTCCACTCCTCTGTGCACAGTTCTGTGTGAGAACAGAAACCCTGCGACACACTGTAAACAGCGTGAATCTGTCATACCATTCACATGTAACTTAACTTGAAAGAGTGTACCTTACGTATGGTCATGTCGCACCTGTTTTTGTGAATAAATATACCAACTCAGATCATTTAAAAAGAGCAGAGAATTATTTTTGCATTGTACACAATATATAAATGTAGTTAGTCAATCAGTCACTTGGCCAATGTGGATGTTTAAACAAAAAAGTAGCTGAGTGGCAAATAATGGTATGGTGAATCCGTGGGTTATTGTACCTAAAGCAGGACAGCGGGTCATTAAGTAGGGCTCCAAGAGAATCAAAGTGCTTGTGCATTAAATAAAACCTGGGCATGAGTGCTTACCAGTGTAAGTGCTGTTGGACCATAGCTGCCACTAGTTAGCAGGGTAATAGTCGGGTAGTAGAATTGTTGGCTAACATAGTGAATGGGGAAAAGAACTGGCAGGCACACCAGACATTAAACCATAGGACAGTTTTGTGGACGGAGTACAGCAGGAGTGGACATTATTAAGTGGCCGTGCTCTGTGGGGCTAGGTTGGTCAGTTTTTACTCAGCCAGTTATGAATTTCAGGAATTTCCAACAGAGCATTAAATCCTCTTCTTTTTGGCAGGCTATATTTGCCTGCCTGCAGGTACGAGTTTCGATCCTTATAAAATGATGTTTCAACAACCCTTTCCACTAAGGTGTGACAAGTGCAGCCGATGTGTACAAATGTCTTTCTTTGGCTAAAGGCAAAGCCGACAAGCTTTAGACTATACCATTTTCCACTGAAAGGCAATATTTCTCTCCATGTGTTCCCATACCTGGCATGTCACGCAGTTTGGTGCTTCATTTCCCTCCATGTTAAAAAACATTAGCTGTTTCAGCACACAGGCTAATGTGCTGCATAGCTAAATACATGTAAAGTCTTAAAGGCGAGACCGATTGCATTGCAAATGCTTGTTTTTCAGCTTGTAACAGGTTTTTAGAAATGCACCAAAGACTGTTTAGATTCTGTTTCCGAAGGCAGAACTCTAGGCGTATTTGAGCTAGTGAGGCATGGCACGGAAGATTGAATACCTGCCCATAAGTGCTAGTTGTGGCATTGTCTATTATTTTATCAGCTCTACCCTAAGATTATCTGCAACATATGCTTTTGAAGGGACATGTTTAGCAGCCTTAACTTGTAGAAGCGTTTGAAGTGACAAGCCTTTTATTGAATTCCACAAGGAACAAAAGGCGGATGTAAGGGAGTTGTTTTTTCTTTGTATCAAGCTGCACTTCTTGTTGAAAATGCCAATTGAATCAAACATCACACCTAAGTGCGTGTATTCCATCACAGGTTCCAGGACTGAGCCGTCCAGATAAAACATTGGCGGTGGAGTACATCTTGCGTTGACTAACATGGACTTAGTTTTGCTGAGGTTAACTTGGAGCTCATGCTTTGCTGCAAATGTGGATGCAGCATTGATGAGTTGTTGCAGACCAACCTTTGTGTGACTGATCAAGACAATGCCAGCGGCATAAAGCATGTGAGCAATGGTGTGACAAAACTAGTGGGGGGCCCCCCTGCAAAGTGCACAGAGGGGACCCCCATGCTCCAGACCCAGTCAGGAGCTCTCGGGCATACTCGTGCAGAGTGCCATCGGGGGGCCCCCACTGCATGTGAGAAGCTATTAAACCAGATAGATTGGGGGGTTGCGAGTTGAGTCTAATGAGTATGGAAATCAGATGCACCAGATTTAGATTAAACAAAAACAGTTCTAGGACACATCCTTGTTTGAGGTGGTTGCATGTGAAGATGTTTCCTAAACCTGATGCTCCTGAGTCCAACCTCAACCTAGTCCATATATCAGTGTAGAGAAGCTGAATGGCACTGAGGAGTGATGAAAAGATTCCCCAGTTTAATAGTTTTGGACCACAAGATGTTATGCTGGACTGCATCAAAGGCATAACGGAAGTTCACAAAGCACAGATGTAGATTTACGGAGCAACGTTTGGCTTGCTCTATTAGCAGGGTGAGCTTTAGGGTATTGGTAGTTGTGCCTGAATTCTTAATAAACCTAGTTTGATTCAACGGAACCAGTGAGTCGAACCTTATTTTTTAAAATTTTGTTTTATTTTACAGAGTTTTATATAGCTCAAACTTGACCAGAATCACGTATCTGAGCGCTTTACATAGCACCAGTTGCATTACATGAGGACACATTCATTTTTGTTAGGCATGGTGAGATTAAGTGATTTGCCCAGAATCACAGGATGTTTTGTGTCCCTGCCGAAACTCGAACCCGGTTCCCCAGATTCAAGGTCGACCACCCTAGCCGTTAAGCCAACTCCTCCCACCGTAGCCCAAGCTGTTAGATCAAGCGCTTGGTGACAATTCTTTTTTCCATGTCACCTGGAAAAATAGAATTACTGGGATGATCAGCCACAGAAATTGATACATTTAATTTGTGAGTCCTCTGAGTTGTCTTGGTGCCCCCATACGGGAAACATCCTTTACAACGCAACTTTTACCACGCAGTGCCTTTATGACGCAACTTTTGCAATGCAAACCATTACAACGCGTTGCGCTGGGGGGCGCTCTAGGATAGGGAATAGGTTTAATTTACTATCCAACACCTTCCCTACTATCCACGGGGACTGGAGTTGGAATAGTAAATTAAACTATTCACTATCCAGGGCCCCAAAGCACTATGCGTTGTAAAGGCATGCGTTGTAAAAACAGCGTTGTAAAGGCATGCGATGTAAAAGCATGCATTGTAA
The DNA here is from genome assembly GCF_964261635.1 of Lissotriton helveticus. Classification (NCBI taxonomy): domain Eukaryota; kingdom Metazoa; phylum Chordata; class Amphibia; order Caudata; family Salamandridae; genus Lissotriton; species Lissotriton helveticus. Next base: position 1,061,049,917 of record NC_136070.1, on the reverse strand, counting down.
TGTCATACATCCCCCATACATCTCCTTTATATATGACAAACAACAGACTTCCGAGATGTTAGAGGATAGAAGGGTCAGCTGAGGGCCCGAGGCATGATTCACCAGCCTCCAAAACTCCCAGGTATCTTTGGTTCTGGAGGCTACTAGAATTTTGTGCCAGTACACGTCTGACTCTGTTTTAGCTGACTCCCATGTGTTTTAAAAAAAAAATTAAGGATCTTAGTTTAGGCAGAACCATCCCCCGTAAAGTCCAAATTACACTGCTTCGCAGCAGCCGCAGAGCATGGTTCAACGTCTTTTTTGCTGTGATGAGTAGGGCAGAGGGCCTGTTGAGATGGGGCCCTGCTTGAGCATTTGGTTTCCCAACTTGGAGGCGGTGTTCAGTCAGCGGAAGTGAAGGAACCTAGTCCCATTGTTCCAACACATCAGAGGTGGATTTGCCGACAAGCTCCCATTTGCTCCTTGCATTGGCCTCAACCAGCACAATCGATCCTGCTGTCCAGGGAAGTCTCCTGTAGTTGATTGTGAAGACTGTGCCAGTGACCAGCAGTACCTAATCATATGTTGAGCATTGTATAGTTTAACAAGATCCTCTGGGATTGGGGGTTACTTTCCAGGTGGGTTCCCATTTCGTAAAGGTTGACTTTATGAAACAGGTCCAGGGACACAAAGGCGTAATCGATAATTGAGGTGGCTGTTGCTGAATTGAATGGAGGTTGAGATGGAACATCTGGATGAATGCAACCGTTTATAGTTCTGAACCATAGGTGCTCAACCTCGTTGTCAAAGGATCAGGGCCTACTATCCTTCCTCAATATGCACAGCTGAAATGGGGCGACATGTCAGATCTGATCATGAGTTTTCAGGATTTGGTCACGTGTGGCTGGCTGCAGCAGGTTCATGTGCCATAACCTGTTATAAGAATAAGTGGTGTAGGGTTTAGAGATGTTTGGGCAGAGATGAAGGGCCGTTTTATGTCGATTGTTTCCTGTTTCTTGACTGACGAGGGGTGAATATAGACATTAATGATCCGCAAAGGTTGTCTGCTGACTAAAGAGCATCCTGAGATATTTAAGACTTGCAAGTTTGAGTGGTCAATGTAAATCTCTTCATATTTAGCATCAATTTCTGTCGACACATAGACGGCGAGACACCTGGCAGGTCGGCCAAACGTGTACATTTTAACAACGTGCTTTATAAAGCCGAGAAATCCTGGTCTAAAGCCTCTAGGGTCAAGGTTTCCAGGAATATTGCCAGATGAAGGGGCTTAGTATTGTCAATTTTGATTTGGAGACCCTCGATGTTCCATTACCTGACTGCAAAACACTCTCTAGATTGTCAATTGACTAGATGGTCGCTTTGTTAAAGGCTCCTGTGCCTGTTGGTATTTGATTGCAGCGCACCTGGGAGCCATGCCCAGCCGGTAGGGTTATGTTATGTTTGGCTTTGTAGGTGTTTGACCTCGTCAGTTCTGTCTAAGTGGGTGTCAGAGCAAGCTGTTGTGGTCACCGAATGGCCCCATGCCCCTCTAAGGACTGACGTGGGCTTGGTTTGCTTGTTTAGATGAGCCTCTGTTTCCTGTTTACCCTAACCTCTTGACTGGGTTGTAGGGAGAGCTCCTTGGTTGGGTCTAGAAGGTGTTAAAAATTGTGGGTAGGCTTCAGCCTCATGGTGTGTGATCTCAACACCCCACTGAATGAAAGCTGTTTTTTCCTCTCACAACAGGGGGGCTGGACCAGGTAATACTTGTGAACTCTACCGTACTAAAGCTTCTTGACCTAAAAAAGGTGACTGAGTATAAATTCAATGACTTAATGTGCCATAGAGTAGGAATTTCTCGAGCCATCTGAAGCATTGAGCCTCTGTTTCTAATTTCAAATTGCCCCCACGATTTGTATTTTGGAGTGAATGTAAACTTGCAGAGGCTTTCGGAAGCACTGTCAGTCTTCAAGACTAGTTTCTTGCCTGGTGGACGTGCAGATGACTGTTAATGATTGGAGCTTCAAGTGCGCCAAGGGGATGTGCCTGGTGTCAGTTCTTGGTGTGGGGGAAGGGCCCTGTGAGAGCGATATTGGTCAGCAGATTGAACAGAAAGTTAGACTGCAAATTAGGTGGCAAATTAGGCAGCAGGGATTCACTCTGTTCAGCTCCAGGGTGGTAGGTATTGTAGTGAAATCCTTAGGGGGTGGAAGAGACACTGCTTGGGCAAGTTGAGCACCTTGCGTATTGGGTCCCGGTGCCACAGGGCTGGTTGTTTCACCGGAACTTGATTTTTGGACTGAACGTGATGGAAGAGCCAGCTCGGAAGGTGGATTGTTGCTAGTGGCAGAAAGATGTATTTGCCTTAGAGGTGAAACTTTAGGGGGATCTGGGTTGGTGGAGATTAAATCTCTTGGTGAGGCACCTTCCACTGGTAGTTCATTGCTAGAGGCTGAGCTCTTTATGGCAGACCTGAAGATGGAGAAAATGTTCTCAAGCTGGATATGAGGGACACTTTTGGCGTGTTGTTTATTATGGGTCTTTCTGAGCCTTTTACAATGTCTTTAAGTAGTGTGGTTCCTAATGAAAGAGCAGTAATTAGCTCAAGGCTGTGAGCAGCCAATTTGATGGAAGGCGGAGGCGTTACAGTTTTCTGTTGAGCAGTTTTATTTGAAACGCCTGATTGTTGTGACCTGATAGGAAAGCTAACGTTAGAACTTTTGGGAGTTTCCTTGCGGGCAGCTGCAGCCTGTGTGTTTATGTCACTCTGTTGGCCGACATCAAGATCTGGATTTAGTTGAAGCTTGATTTCTGTTAGCAGCGAGGTTAAAGTGTCTGGAAGGTCTACCAACTTGTCTGGCACCGGGCCACAAGAACAAGATGGAGCCAGTTGAACAGCGTCAGATTGTGCACGTTGTTTCAAAAAATTGAGTGCACCTGTTTTAGCGACAATGGTCATGAGGTAGATTGCCATAGTATTAAGAAGATCAACATGCATGTCTAACTTGTTTGAGTGGTATGAAAAGAAAGTAGATATTTCAAGATCATGTAGAAATGTTTAGGATTAAAGATAATTTATATTGCATTAGATATGCCAATGATGAGATAGCAAAACGCTTTTTGTGTACAAGTGTGTCAATTTTGAAAATAAAGTCATGTTATGTATCAAAACATTGCAGAATCAAAATGGTGTTGTTTATGTGCATTACCCAGAGAATTCTTTTTCAGTAAAGCATGTTTAGGTATCATGCTACCTTGGTACTTACAACAAAATTTGCAGTAATGACACAAGTTCAATTTACAAATTGTCTTCACTATGCAGACTAACATAAATATACACTTGCTTGAAAACAGGAAATCAGTAACTTGTAAAAGCTGTGTTTTTTATGCAGACTTTGTTTTATGAAAGTTAATATTTCACTCTCTTTAAAAAGACACAAGGGAATGTTTATTAAAAAAGAAACACTTGAAAGGGACTCATTATTACAAATTCACCTTTAAACCTCTTCTCAGGTCACCAGGGTGGTGAAGGGCACAGATTTCTCTACCTACAATCAGCATGTCTTACCATGATTAAATGGAATCATGGACAGTGTTCAAACTTTTTTTGCAACTTTAACTGGGAAAACTGAAGTTCTACATCCTAATGTGGACAAATAACTTCTGGTGAGTAGCAGTCAGAGTTGGAAAATAGGTCCGGGCTCCAGAAAAAAAGTGGTCTGCATTAGTGAATCAGATAGCTAAAAAAGTGGCACACATTTGCAAATCAGGCCAGTTTTGAACCGGTCATGACACGCTCTATAGGTATTGCCAAAGTAAGGGAGGCTGCATGCATTTGTGTTTCCTGCTGGCAATGTTTGTTGTGATATCAGGGAAATCAACAGTAAAATTCGAGCACACATACTGACCTGTCAGACCAGCCCATCGGGTACTGAGTGATTTCCCTGTTGGCGGGTCCGACAATGGTAGCAGCGGTACATTATTATTCCACTGAATACATTATAAGATAATCATGGCATCCATGTTGCCTTAATGAAATACAGATCATTTCTGTCAAACGTTGTTCCTATTAAAATATCCCAAAGTGAATTCTGCCTTTTTTATCCTTCTTCGGTCTCAGTTGTAAATGAATTGTGTCAGCTCATCTTGATTACTTCAGTAGTGTATATCGCCTTCTGGGGGAATTGTTTTGGTTTAAACAGTGAGCTCAGAACAGGAAAGTGTTAAAGTGATAACTCTTTTAAGACTGTTATCTTGAGGCCAGACTATCCTTGTCTTGAGGCCACACCACTTCCTGTTTGTAGGAGACAGATTTTATTTCAAGTTTAAACGCGTAATAACAGCATAGAGCCTGCCTTCCTTTCGGTCTAAAAAATGTTCTCATTTAATAAGATTTCCTCCTATTTCAAGAATAATTGTTTAATGCAAACTATATATATAAGCAATGTAGAATGTTAATTCAGATTTACTAATTTACTCCATAGTTTAAATTACTACTACCAGGATATCCCTAGTAGGCAGTAGATCTTTGCTGTACATGATGCTAATTTGGCCAATTCTGCAGAACGTTTCTCATGGCTTGTTTTACTTTTCAATTTTTACTTCTATTTTTTTTTACTTAATGTTTCTCTTGATCTCGATTTTTTCCTTTCCCACTGTGCATGTTTCTATTTTCAAGGTGATGTTTTCTATTGAGTGTTTCCTTGCATTTCCTTGTCTCCACCTCTCTTTTTTTTGCCTGTAATTTTTAATGTGCTTTTTTCCTAAGAGATTTTCCTCTTTCTTTTGCACTCTTATTTTTTTGTCTACCATATTTCTTGTATCAGATTTTCCTTGTTTTATTTTCCCTATATAATTTGTCTATTTTTTTACATGTGGTGATGCATCTAAGGCTGTCAGTGTGCATTTTCTGAAACACTTTCAGTAGAAGAGAGTAAGGGTGAACGCTTCTACTGTAAATACTTTTTCCAGCCTGCTTTGTGCTACTCTCCTGCTTGCCCTTAATCTGATAGGTCTCAGCCCTGGCTGTTTAAATGTGGTTTTCCGAAATTGAGTCAATAGACAACCGGTAAACGTTATAAATGAAACCCAATATTCTATTTCATTTACGAAAAGTATTGAGTCAATACTTTTCGTAAATGAAATAGAATATTGGGTTTCATTTATAACATTTACCGGTTGTTTATCTGGCATAAATCTCAAATACAAAACAGTATTGAAGTTCCTCTGTTCCTAGTCCTGAACTAGTCGTGAATATTTCTCATAATTTTTCTGTTTTATTTTCATAGCGAATCCATCGTGCCCATTTTACAGATATTTCCAATTCTAGAAATATGTCAGTGCATATTTTCTTACAGAGTCGACCTCTCATTTCTAATTTGAATTTCTTCAGTGATACCAGTTCGTTCCTGGTTCCTGGAGAACTTTCTTTCAATAATTTCCCAGGCCCTGAAGTTTCTAATCTCATGACCATTCAGGAGAAATGAGCAAGAAAGAGTTGTGATCTTTTTCTTACGTATCTCCTCGTTGGTTGCTTATACACATTTATTCTCTTACACAAGATAAACTTAAGATCCAAACAAAGGGGACCTTGCTGGATCAGGAGGGTTGAGAGGGCCCTTCGTGAGGGAAAGAGATATATAGGGATACATCCTCCCAGGTAAATTAGTTTAACCAACAAGTGTCCGACCAAGAGCCATGGGAGTGGTCCTTTCCGGTACAGGAGGGAACGATATGGCGGGGTGGGTCACCCCAAGTTGGTACACTAGCTACACATAGCTAGTGCGGGGAAGGAGAAAATTCCTTTTTTCATAACTCTCCCACACGCTATAAGTGTCATGCTCCATCATCGGGTACACCCTGATTCCTAAAGGTCAGGGTGGGCTCAACCACATTTCAGGGAGCACTTATTAGCAGGGTGACAAGGGCGCTTAACTAAAGATTAAAAATCCCTCACCTTCTCCTAGGTATCTCTTTATTAGTGGACATGGTGGAGAGTGTAATAACAATAACACGCGGGTTATGTGGACTATTATGTTCCCATGACCCTATATCAAACCCACATGTTTTAGCCCTACTCTGAGGCCCAAAAATGTCCGGGGCTTTCATGAGGGTAATAGATCGGTACGTCCCTGGATTATAGGTCAAATTGTCAGATGACAGACTTTTGACAAACAGTATACAGGGGCAGTGACAATACTTGCCCACATGAGGGCTTTGTGAAGAATTACCTGAAAGAAAAGGGATTCAAAGTAGATATTTCAGTATGCATACATATACCATTCTCAAAGAGTCAAAGGCCATGTTGTGGCTGTAGGTGTCAAATGGCATGCATATCCTACTGTGTGCATGTTTAAAGCGTGTCTGAGTGAGAACATTAGTGCTCACTGTCAATCAGTATCTCTGTGCAAATTATTTTGGACAACCCTTAAAGGGACGGTAATTGTGCAGTCCCTTTCATTATTATAGCATTCTTCCACACTAGTTCTGTAGGTGTTCTCTTCTGAGATAACAAAGTAGTCACCCCAGCCGTGTTTCATTCAACGTTTCATTTTCGTGCAATATCGTAGATAAAAAAGGTCAAAACTCCCTATTCAAACGATCGCCCTCAAGCATACATTATTCTGAGTACTCAGTGTAATTAAACAACATGGGTATTTGTGCGTAGAAATACTCACCCACAATTATTGAGTGTCAAGTACCTCTGGAGCGGGAGTGGGGCACCTTGTAGTCACACTCTGATGGTGCCAAACAAGGAAGAAATGAGTGGCAGTTATTTAAACAGGCTGGTCAATGGTGATCTTACCTTAGAGAAGGGGAGAGACCCCCCGTAACCGGACTCGCTATGCCCGGTCATGCCACTCACTTCCTCAAGGAGTTGCCACGGCTACTGATCTAAATTGCTCTCTGTGTGTCCTGGCTTTGTTGGAATGGAGCAGAGAGGCACTGGTTTCTATGTTAAGGAGCGGATCGGAAATTGCTGTTCTGTTCCCCGTCACGTGACTAGCATATGGAAACTCCGTAATCCAGTACGGAGTTTAATGTGAGCTATATATCACGTGACAAACCAGCTTACGGCAGTTGAGGTGATAAAGGCGAGTGTTCGCCATTATGGGTTAGTTAAAGTTTTACTCACAAGAGGAGTGGGAGTGGAGTGTAGTTTTTATCATGAAAATGAAACACTAAAGGTCTCAATTGCACGTGTCACGGTAAGCGCGCCATGAAGTACTGTTTTATTGGCATTACAATCGGGTCCAGGGGTGAAGAGTAAATGGGGAACCAGTTAATATGTATGGATGCCTGAATTTTAAATACGAGAGGGGATCGGCAGTTTCGATATTCAGCATGGGAATATTGTAAAGCTATGGATGAGCCACAGACAGTGAAAGCACATTTTCGTGACTTATTTAAGTATTTGAGAAATACGGTTGCGTCTAGTTTGTTTACTGTATTATTATGACAATGGAACTGATTAAGATGTAATTCTTTTTGTATCATAGAAACCCCTGAAGAAGGGTTCTTCCCGAAATGCATTGGGTTTTTCCAAATAAAATCGTGGCATGTGGAAACAGTGATTCTCCTGCGTTTTTTTTAATGGAAAGTAAAGTAAAGGAGCAAAAATGGTAATGAGTATAATGGATTGAAGAATAACAAGGATGAATATTACTGGATAAAAAGGAAGAAAAAATAAATGACTGATTACGAATTTAATTCATTAAATTCATTGTAATAGGCTGTGCAGCTTTGGGGACCGGAATCTGTGCCCTCGTGTTCTTACTGGTTTGCAGCGCAAATGGGCGGAGCGTGGAGAGCGAGCATGCCGACATAGTTAAAATTTGAAGAAGTACAGTTAATAAGGAACACATGTAAAACTCAAGGAGTACAAAGGTGTGCATCTCACCACTATTGTTGTGTCACAGAATGAACTTTCCGCCCTATCGGAGAGATTGCACCTGTGATGAAGAGTAAAGTGGAAATAGCATAACAGACAGGATTACAAATATTGCGAACGCAGGAGTAATGCTTCCCTGCCACACATGACCGTGGTCACAAAGATATGGAATTCATAATGTTTTTTTGAAAATTCAACAGCAAGCATCAGATTCAACAAAATGTAACATGGTGATCATGTGGTGGACGATTTTTAATTTGTTTTTTAGTATTCGACATGCTGTGGGTTCATATATTCTTGTATATCGTAAATGTAGTGGGTGGGGAGCGTAAACTTGAACGTTGTCGAGGCTAACCCACAGAGGCATTCTGGATAGTTGAGTGAAACGGAAACGTTGTCACGGAATTCTAGTAATCCAGTACTGAGTTTAATGTGAACTACATATCACGTGACAAAGCAGCTTACGGCAGTTGAGGTGATAAAGGCGAGTCTTCGCCATTATGGGTTAGTTAAAGTTTTTCTCACAAGAGGAGTAGGAGTGGAGTGTAGTTTTTATCGTGAAAATGAAACACTAAAGGTCTCAATTGCACGTGTCACGGTAAGCGCGCTATGAAGTACTGTTTATTGGCATTACAATCGGGTCCAGGGGTGAAGAGTAAATGGGGAATCAGTTAATATGTATGGATGCCTGAATTTTAAATACGAGAGGGGATCGGCAGTTTCGATATTCAGCATGGGAATATTATAAAGCTATGAATGAGCCACAGACAGTGAAAGCACATTTTCCTGACTTATTGAATTATTTGAGAAATACGGTTGCGTCTAGTTTGTTTACTGTATTATTATGACAATGGAACTGATTAAGATGTAATTCTTTTTGTATCATAGAAACCCCTGAAGAAGTGTTCTTCCCGAAATGCATTGGGTTTTTCCAAATAAAATCGTGGCATGTCGAAACAGTGATTCTCCTGCGTTTTTATGAAAAGTAAAGTAAAGGAGCAAAAATGGTAATGAGTATAATGGATTGAAGAATAAAAAGGATGAATATTACTGGATAAAAAAGAAGAAAAAGTAAATGACTGACTACGAATTTAATTCATTAAATTCATTGTAATAGGCTGTGCAGCTTTGGGGACCGGAACGCGGTGCCCTCGTGTTCTTTCTATGGTACAAATGATACCATGGAAACCTTTAAAGAGTGGCTAGATCAACTCAACCCATATGTACACTTCACTATGACTACCAACAAAGATAAAGTCTCCTTCCTCGACGTAAATATCCTGGCGAAGAATGGAAGACTGGCGAGCACCTTATAAACAAAACCTACTGACTGCAACAGCTTACTGCATTTCAACAATGCCCATCCCCAGGCATTAAGAGAAAACCTTCCGGTAGGACAGTTCCTTCACATTAGGAGAAACTGTTTAGATCTACGAGATTTTAAGAATGAATCAGAAAAGCTCATCAAAATCTCAAAGAGAAGGAATACACTGTGAAGATCATTAAACAGGCACAGAAAAGAGCATGGAATACACCACGAGCAGCACTGGACACAGAGACTGACTTCCTTATCTGCGTCACCACATACAATTCCTGCTCCAATGCAGTTAAGAAAATAATTTCTAAGAACTGGAGAATTCTGAACTCAAACAAGCTTTCCTACAACACATTTTTTGGAGAAGAGACACTCCAAAATGAATGTAAAGTGGACGATAATAGAAAAATGGAAAGCACTAGGGCCCTAACACAAAAACTACTGACCAAAGAACAAAGTTGGGTATATAAATTAGGAACGCATAAGTCAGGATTAAATTATGACATTTCATGGGGGCAGCTGAGATATTAAGCACGCCCTACTCCCGCTCACGAGGTACTTGACACCCAATAATTGTGGGTGAGTATTACTAGGTTGTTCAGTTACGCTGAGCACTCAGAATAATGAATGTTTTTAAGGGTTGATGGTGATCGCTTGAATGTTTTTTTTTTAACCTTTTTTATTCACAATATACACACAAAAAGGAAACATTGAATAAAACATGGCTGAGGTAACTACTTTGCTATCTCAGAAGAGAACACCTACACAACTAGTATTGATGAATGTTATAATAATTATAGGGACTGCACAATTTCCATCCCTTTATGGGCTGTCCAAAATAATTTGCACAGAGATACTGATTGACAGTGAGCACTAATGGTCTCACTCAGACACGCTTTAAACATGCATGCAGTGGGATATGCATGCCTTTTGATAACTACAGCCACAACATGGCCTTTTACTCTACAAGTATGACATAAGTATGCATACTGTAATATCTACTTTGAATCCCTTTTCTTTCAGGTGATTCTTCACAAAGACCACATATGGGCAAGTTTTATCATTGCCCCTGTATACTTTTTTGGCACTACTATGCCATCTGTTAATTTAACCTATAATCCAGTGAGGTACCGATCTGTTAGCTTGATGAAAGCCCCAGACCTTTTTGGGTTGAAACATGTTGGTTTGATATAGAGTCATGGGACAATAATAATCCACATTATCTGCTTGTTATTGTTTTTACTCTCCCCGCCATCTCCACTAATAAAGGGATACTTAGGAAATGGTGAGGGATTTTTAATCTTTAGTTAAGCCCTCTGGTCATCCTTCTAATAAGTGCTTCCTGAAATATGGCTGAACCCACCCTGACCTTTAGAAGTCAGGGTGAACCCGGTGATGAAGCATGACACTATTAGAGCTTGTGAGGGTTATATATTGAATATAAAGATTTTTTCCTTCCCCGCACTAGTCACAGAGAGCTAGCATACCCACTTGGGGTGAGCAACCCCTCCATCCCATGCCCCCCTGTACTGGAAAGGACCCACCCATGACCCTTGGTGGGATACCAGGTACCTGGTATAAACCTTTCTATTGCAACTATTCATCAACAGAAGGATTCAAAGTTGTTATTGTTAGGGTATGATTCAGCTATTCCCATGATAAATCTTAATTTTTATAGCATGCTAATCCAGCAGCATATTTTGACAACCACATGCAGGTATTCTGAAAAAACTGCTTCCACAAAACGTCTTTAAACTGCATGTCATTAATTGTATGTGAGATTATAGCCTACTAAAGCCACTTCATCTGATTTGATAGCTGTTATTTGAGGGGGGACATTTGAGTTGTACAAAAGTTAGATCACTAGACAACTGTACATTTTTGGTACCTTGCAACCTAAGGCTTCGGTGATCATTCTTTTGGGACTTAACCATCTTGTCATATTTATTAGATGGCCTCTGTCTCTGTGCCTGGGTGTCACAACACAAATCACTGCAGTAAATGCCAATACCTGCAGAGGAGAGCACATTTAGACTTTCATAGTAAAGTTTTCCCTACAGTCCCTCATACATTGCAAATGACAATTTAGCTGAGAATAGCTTATTGCAAATGATACATAGCTGTTAGTAGTGAAACAAAGCATTGGCAAAGCCAACTGATCTGGCTTTGAGGTGCCAATACATGTAAACACAGCCATTCATGAAGGCAGTTTTAATTTTTTGCGTGTACAAACACTAGTTATTATGTAAAGTGTGTCCTATAGCAGCTGCTTTGGGAAAAGTAAAGAATGGATGACGTTCTATATACACTGCATATGTAAGATAACTCACTGAATAAGGCAAAGAGAATGAGGATTGATTTCCTTTTCATAGTCTCTCACGCAGACCAATAGTAGCACCATTCATCAAATAGCCAATTGCTTGAGGTAAAAGCGTAATACTCCTTTGAATTAGCCAACGTCTACCTTATGTATTTAAAGAACATGGTAACAAAATGTCAGTAGACAGATGCGCTGAAAGCCAGATCTCATGATCAGTAATGTACAGTTCACATTAGTTATGAATTTTATGAGTCTGATAATGTCAACCTGATATTATCTCTCTGAAGAGAATATCAGACTTTTATGTTCCATACTGTGATAAATTGAGAGCTAGAGCGTAAATAAAAAAGTGTTTGTCATAATTATAACCTTCCTTTTCTATTGCCATATGTAGGAGCTCTTAATTTTTACGACATTAGAAGGATTAATACTAATTAGACCATGCTTTAGCTTTTTAACCTTTGCATTAGCAATTTAAGATATTTAATTGCTGAACTCGGCTACAATGGAAGTACACCTTAATCAAACATGCATATTTAATTGTCTCTGAAAATACTAACAAACATTATGCACTCAAATCTAGATGGTGGTGTCTGCAAACGCTAGCTATTCAAACTGAGTGCTTCATAAAACATTATGTTCAATATGTAGAAAACAATGGCTTAAATAAAATGTGTCATATTTATAAAATATATAGTTATGCATATTGTCTTAGAAGCAGGCCATTGAATCACTGGAATGATAAATTGATGCTCAAATTTATAAAAAGGCAAATGAAACCATACACAAAACACAACTAAGTCGGTTGAGTCACAGGGTTTGTGCATAATCACTGGGAAAGCAGACATTTAAATATGGAGTCTATAGTTGAGGCAAAGCAAATTTAAAGAATTATAAGTCACCAATTTCCCAATAAGAGAATGGCTATTAAAGAAGCAATTATCCTGCCTCGTAAAAACTTGTAGCTACCCCAACCCATTTAGAGTAAGATAACTGTTGCTTGACCTCCGTTTGAGTAACTGGCAGTGGAGCTAATTGTCAATCTAAGGCAGTCACTGCGGGCCACAGGGCCACTACTGTTCATGTAGATCCTACCTCTTGGCACATATTTGCATGCTCGCATACAGCATGGAGGGCATGACAGAACTGGCATGCAAAGGAAATTATAGCCCTCATAGGGAGAGCGAAGACTCTTTGCACGTCAAAGTCATCAACGTTTTTTTTCAAAAACAAACTCCTGCTTTGAGATAATGCACATGCTGTAAACCATGACAACCAATCAGCATTCAGGTCTGGTAAAAGTACACCCTGCCCCGGCTCAAACAGGTGCAAAGTCAGATAGACAACTGGAATCTCAAAATTCTCTGACAGGTTTGCCGCAGTCGGGGACTGGACTGACTTTGTGAGCTTATTATCCTGTAAGTTCCATATTATAGAAGAAATAACGCTGAATTAATTTAACCAATAGACAAGAGTACTGTAATGATGCGCGGTATGTGCTTGCCTCATTAACGCTAGTCCTACAGCTGAAATGTGTTCCTCAGAACCTCATGAACATAGATATCTTCAGGAGCACAAGAGGATGGTAGAGTGCATAGAGTTCGGGCACCACCTGGAAAGTAGTTTCCCATCTCCGATAGATTCACTACGCATAAGAGTAAAGGTTTGGAGTACCATAGAGTCACAGGGCTCTCACAAGTCTTGCAAATAATTGCTGCCAACATGAATTCTTAGAGTATAGGTTCCTTAAGGTCCAGAGCATTCTCTTTAGGCAATCATGACACATAGTTGTTGCAGCTGGGATTTTGTTGGCAGAACTTTGGGAACCGCTCAATCTGCTAGTCCTTTGAGTCAATGAAAAATGTAGTGGAGTGAGAGAAGTATACTAGCATAGCACTCATGTAAAAGGATATTGTTAGAAGTGGATTTCTGGTTGGCTAGGGTATGCACCTTAAGCCAGGCAGAACCCATCACTCTAGTCAGGGCAAGTAAATTACACATCAAAGATATCGTGTGCTCATCCTCTGGTCGCTTGGGGCAGAGCAGACAGGCTTATTATCAGAAGCAATGTGTACAGCATTTGCCCAACACACTGACACAGAAAAGCAATGAACACACAACAAACAAGACTCTACACAGAACTATTTAAACAGATATAGTATATTATACATAAAACAAGACCAAAATGATAAGAATCATAAATACTGTGCATATTATGCAAATCCTGAGATCGTACCCATTATCCTGACAATATAAGAATCAAAACGATATACATTAGGATATCAGTGCATGAAATGCAGCAGTTAGGTTAGGAACAAAACGCACATGAATCATAATTGCTTAGTATAATCTGTGTGAGTCATACCTACTTGGCACGTTAGGCAGGAGTCATGTAGTGCCATTAGATAAACACGAGTCACACAATACCATCATAAGTATATGGTCAAGAAAGTACCAACATAAAAATCCCAGGGCACAGCATACCTGCACGCATAATATGATTAGTCGAGGACTTCCAACTGTATTTTTTGCGGTAGTACTATGTCGCTCTCCGGGGGCATCTGTCGAGGTTTACCCTGGAATGCTAAAAATTACCAAAGAACCAATGTCCCCAAGGTATGGCCTGATGAGGACATGCACACCGCTGATGAATTCAACTGGGGGCCTTACGGGTTCCCCCACATGCAGAGTGAGCAAGGTCAGCTGCTCGCTTGCACATGGTGCAGCCGCTACATGCACACAAGGCAGCCTCTTGTTGTCATACGGTCTGGGACACCTGCGATGTGAGCGCAGAGAGAGTGCCAAGCTCTCACAGGGCCTGACTCACCCTCCCACACCTGTTGTAGGAAGAGCAGCCCCACATCTCTGGAGACCTTCTCTCTCTCTTGGTCAGGGGTGGCGGCAGGCAGCACCAGGAGATTGTCGCAACCTTTGGCTTAACAAGGCCATTCCGAGGGAGGTTCCTTAGGTGCGGCAACAGGAAATGACAACCGGCAATTTTCCCACTCAGCACTCATCCCAGCTGTCGGGGTTCCCCCTGTTAGGGAGAGAAGATCACGCTGGAGAGGGGCTTCCCTCATCATATGTTGGCTCCACAGGGGCAGAGATAGAGACTTGTGAAAACAGATACAGGTGCATAGTAGATTAAACACACCCGCACTTCCCAGCAGTGACAATTTAGCAATCCAGAATGGTCATAGGGAAATAAGAGACAATATATATTCAAAGTAAATCACAAAGGCAGTGTAAAGGAAAAACAGTACATTTTTATCCCTCTCGCCAGGACCAGATGCCACTGGACACGGTTCACGTATGGTATACTAATCATAAATACATCTTGCCTCTGACAAGGCCACACACGACAAAGGCAGTGACCTTGGATTTCCCCCACAGGGACCAATAGGTAGTGCTCTTCATTAGAGGTCATCTCCTCACTCTTTATGTCCCGACACGGACGCGCTCTCATCGCTGACTTACTTAAGCTCCCTTGGCGAGACTAAAGCACCACTAAATTGCCCTGAAGAAGCCCGTGTTTGGGCAAAACGCATTGGCTGTTCACCTCTGAATATCAAGCACATTTGTATTAAAGACACAGTAAGGCTACAAACAGCAATGTTGACTTATTGTTTTTCCTTTACACAGCCTTTGTGATTTACTTTTTTTTTGCAGTTTTATATAGCGCGAACTTTAACCCGAATCGGGTATCAGAGCGCTTTACATAGCAGCAGTTAAGTTACACACAAAAAAGCACAAGTCATGCAGAAAAGCCAGGAGCAATACACAGCACTCACCATGATGCGCTGAGCTCCCAGGAGCTCTTGGGGGACACACAAGGAGTGGGTGAAAGGCAGGACAGCACATAAAGGTCGTTAGCAGAGTTACAGTCCCTCCAGCAGCGCAACAGGCAACAGGCAAGCACAACAAGCAGGTAGTCCTAATGGTGGGTCCTCCTGGCAGCACAGTAGTCCTCTGTAGCAGTATGTAGAGCCAGCAGCGTCTGGTTACAAGTCCCACGCAGTGTCTAAAATCATGGGGTCAGAGCCCTTGTACTTATACTCAAAAATGTCTTTGTTCAAAGAGGGACTTCAAAGGGAATCTTTAGAAGTGTTCAACAATCCCATTCAGCTCAGCACTGGCTCCAGATCACACTGGGGGTAAATCAGTCTTTTGTTTGAGGGCAGAGCACAACCTATACAAATGTAAATGTGAACGCCCTCTCCCTCATGCCCTCTCCCACTCCCAGCCCAGGAAGACAATCTGTATGCAGAGGAATACAGATGTAATCCCTGTCACACAACCCTTCCTGTGTTGTGGGTATCTGGAAAGTATGCACAAAGTGTAGCTGTCACCCAGGTCTAGAAGTGGATTGGAGACAGGCTGCAAAGCACCGTGGGGCACATGCATCATTGAAAATGCCAGTCGCAAACCCTTTACGACTGATATTTTTGCATTTGGGATGCATCATCCCAAATGCCAAATTCGCTATTTAAGTTATCGCTAAATTTGAGATTACTTAAATTGTGATTGCATTTAGGGAATTGCAAATTGTGATTCCCTAAATGCAATGCATTATCCCCAAAACAATTGCGATTTCGCAAATAAGATTCAAGAATTACCATTAATTACAAGTTGAGGGTAATTTGCTTAAACTTTGAAAAATGCACATAAGTACATTTTACAAAGTTCCATGTTGCACACATACATGCCCTTGGGGCATGTGTGTGTGCGGAACATGTGGTCACATGGCAATTTCAGGGGTGCATCAGGGTGTCCTTTTGGCACCCTTGAAATTGCATGCGCAATTTACGAGTAACTATTTGGTACTCACAAATTGCGCATGCAAATACCATTCATTCCTATGAGCCCATAGGAATGAATAGGAAGCAATTCCTTAATTGCTATTCACAATTTGCGAGTCGCAATTAAGGAACTTGTAGGAATCGCTATTTTTTTGCGATTCCTACATGCATAAGCATTTGCGATTCCTAAATAGCGATTTCTTAAAAATCACAATTTAGGACTCACAATTGCTCACTTTGATGCATGGGCCCCAAGAGTTATAAGCACAGAGAAATACCCACTTTCTAAAAGTGGCATTTGCACAATAGTAATGTCATATCCAACTAAACCAGTAAGTAAGATTTATTATCATCATTCTAAACATACCAAACATGGCAACGTCACTCCTTTAAGATCAGGAATTTCCACTTAAAAGTATATAGGGGAATTCCTAACCTATGAGAGGAGTAGGCCTAACACCAGTGAGAAACAAAACAGGCTGTTTGTCACTACAAGGGCATGCCACACAATAAAGGCACATGTTGTACCTTTTACTTACACAGCACCCTGCCCAGAGGGCTACCTAGTGCCTACCTTAGGTGTGATATATTTGTAATAAAAGGGGAGTTTAAGACTTGGCAAGTAGTTTTAAATGGCAAGTAAAAGGGGCAGTAAATTACGCACGCAGGTCCAAAAGAGGCAGGACTGGGGCAGGTTTGAAAGGCTACTTCTGTGTGTGGCAGAAGCAGTGCTGCAGGCCCACTAGTAGCATTTAGTTTACAGGTCCTGGGTGTATAGGATACCACTTTACAAGGGATTTACAAGTAAATCAAATATGACAAGCAGGTGTAAACCACTCATTCCATATTTTTAGGGAGAGAGCATGTGCACTTTAGCACTGATTAGCACTGGTAAAGTGCCCAGAGACCTAAAGCCAGCAAAAAAGAAAGTCAGAAAAATAGGAGAAGGAAGGCAAAGTGTTTGGGGATAACCCTGCAAAAACAACCAGGCCCAACAGATATACACTTTGCACTTGAACAATATTTTAGGATTTATTCATTGAGTATTGGGAACTCTTATATTGCACTTCTTTGCTTTCACGAGGTGTCATTAACTAGGATTACCACCTTGCCATAGTTCTTATTAGTTGCATAAATATCTATTAAGGATTACAAACGTTTACATTGCATTTCTTTGTTTCTACAAGAGGCGCTAATAGGAACCTCCTCTGCACAGACTTTGATATCCTTCTTAGAAGATATATATTAAGGTGTTTAGTTGAGATAATAATTACTGATTATTTAGGCACATTCTGTAATAATAATTGACACTTAAAATGTTACAGTATATAAACCATTTACATTGAAAATAATTTAAACAACAGAATGTTGTTGCATGACTTTGACACTAGTTCTCTTCGGCAAAAAACAGGGGCGCAACGGAGGCATCCTCAGACCTGCAGCGCGGGGATTTGCAGGGCTACTTGTTTTGGAGGGGGCCTCCTCTTCCCTTAAGCCATGACACTGCATGCCTGGCAGACGAATGCAATGGCCTGGAATGAGAAACAGTTAAATGCTCCGGATAGCTACTCAGCTTTCCCAAGCAGAAGTGAACTGCACTGTAACACTGTCACTTGCAGACAGAGGCCCAATGAAAGGGTACCCCATATGTCTAATTGTGCATGGAAGGGGTGCAACAAAGGCACGTGCAGGCTCTGGGCCACAGGGAGTCCCCTAGGGGTGCTACCATACCTTTTTGAGAGCCTTCATCAAGTGCAAGACCAATCAATATCCGTGAGATCTCGAAAGCTCCGGGGTCCCTCATCACATTCCGCCCCATCATTTTGCGCTACGCCACTGGCAAAAAATGCATAATAATTCAGACTATTATTTGCATATATTGCATACATTCTAATTGTGTTTCCTTTCATGAAAAATACAGAATTATTCCACTAAAAAATAATGAGTTGTAAATAAAGAGATTGTCAAAAGGTATATTGCATACAGTATTAGAAGTCAGGTGCCAGAGTGAGAATAATGTTAATACTGAAAGTCTTCTCTTGTCTTTAGGTATCAGAACTCCTGCAGTTCAGATGAAGAGTAGGCAGGGTTATGATATCCAGAGTCTCCGTTTCTCTCTCTTGTCCCATTCCACTTTCACTGGTGCACATTTACCCTTCATATTGTCAGTGTATAGTTGGCAGTGGGTTTGGAGAAGTGTGGGAGCACACATCACTTCTGTTGGATCCGGGCTGCATGCTTAAGTGCATCTTGACAAGAACCTCTTGAATGTTTGTTGAATTAAATTGTGGAACTGATTTTCCAAAATACTACTGCTGGCAATAAGTTAAACACATAGATATATAACGACTACCTTTGACAAGCTGTCAGCACGGCTAATACATTACACTCACTGAACCCGTGCAACATTGTAAAAACGACTTCACTGTTACTTTTAGACACAACAAATAGAGAATGGGCAGCAGCTGTGCGCGTTACCCAAACCCCAAGGTATTAGTAGTAGAAGCTACATACAACCACACCAATCTTAACATACACAGCAGTGTAGGTAAGCTTCTCTCTTGCAGATACATAGTTAGGAAAGCACAACAAAGTCAGAGGTCTGAGACTTCAAATGCATGTGTGGTTTGCGTGTCTGCTCCTCGGATTCTACCACTTGTAATTGAGATGAACTGACATAGCGTCTGCATGTACTGTGTCTGGGGAACATCCTTTACGACGCGGGTGTTACCCCGCGCTACCATTACGACGCATCTCTTACAACGCAAGTCGTAAAGACGACTTGCGCTGGAGGGCGCTCAAGGACAAGGAATAGTTAATTTACTATTCTAGCACCTTCCCTACTATCCACGGGGACTGGTGTTGGAATAGTAAATTAAACTATTCCTAAGTCCGCACCCTACAGCGCAAGTCGTGGTAACGACTTGCGTTGTAAAACACGCGTTGTAACGGTACGCGTGGTAATAGCCCGCGTCGTACCGTCATACATCCACTGTGTCTAAGTGTTGTTAAGACACTAGCATTACAACAAGCAAGGGTTGTAAGCAGACTGTTGGTGGTAGTTTTCTCTTTCATTTGACCTTGGTGTTGTCACGTTTTCCCTAAGACCACCGTGGGTGTCAGCTTCAAGGTGAAAGCTCTCCGTAGAATTCTTTGGTATTTCTGGGCTTGGGCAAGGGAGTAACAGCTGTCATGAACACAAAGGGGCTTTTTTATGAGCCCCTTGCGATGTCGGTGCATCACGTTGCGTGATGCACCGATGGCACAACCTGCTTCGTGAAATTTACAAGCACACTTAAAGCCACCCTGTGTGGCCTTACTTGTGCTCATAAATCTCGCCCCATTTCACGCAGCACGTTGCGTGTTATGGGCGCAACATGGGTGTTGCTGTGGGTGTTCCTACGCCACGACCATGTCCACTGATGCATTTCCAGATTTACGAGCAATCGTAAATCAGAAAATGTGTCAGGATGCTACTCCACCGGGGTGGCGTAGGGAGGCACAACAAGGAGAAATGTTTTCATTTCTTCTAGTTTTTTCCTCTTTTAATGCGTGCTGCTTTCTACATCACGCATTGGAAGGGGAAATCACATCAAGTGATTGTTTTTGTGCCGCTTCCTGCACAAAAACAATCTCCCCACAAGGCAGACAACCTTGCACCATGCGCATGGCAGCGCTTTGTGCGCCTGCGCAGGGAAAGGCACTGAGATACAGTGTGTTGCTGTAAATATGTTGCATCCCCGTGCCTGGAAACTAAAGCAGGGTGGAGCAGCAAAATAACTTTCTGCACTGCGCTGTGTTAGTTTCCCATAAATAAGCCCCACAATGTTTTCCTCTAGAGTGAGGCTACAAAAGGCAGCATCAGAGGGTAGCAGCAGAATGCCAGATTCCACCATAGCCACTCTGCAGCTGTGGTTGACCCTGGTGACGTTGAGCAGCCTGGCTGTTCAGTCCAGCAGTCTCAGAAATCAAACTGAGTCGGTTTCTGTAGTCAACCTCCGGAATTTCCCAGCCAGTGTGAGGCAAAACAGGGAGACTCTTTCCTTAAAGTGGGTGTAATGTGGGTTCTTCACCCGACCATCCATGCAAAGAGAAATACTGTTTAATTTTTTTTTAAAGAAAATGAGTACAAATGGGCTAGTGTTCCATGGAGTGCTACATTTTACACATTTTATATAAACTATTGTACAATCGGACAGTGTTAATTTCATGAAAATTAAATCATTCATTTAGGTTTACAATGAACATTGAGCTCTTCAGAACGTGGATTGAGAGTGTGTGTGAAGATTCCTTGAACTGGGGTGGCAATGTGTTTGCAGACCCATATGTGAGCACACATGCATGCTTTTGGGCAGATGGGATCTGTAAAGCATGTACAGTGTTCATATAGTGGATACACACTTTAGATAGCCCCTGCCTGGGCCGGACTGGCTACCGGGCGTTTTGGTGTGCTTCCATGATCTCTTTGATGGGGATCTGCATGTGCTTAAAACCATTTGTTTTGCTTTGTTTATTTAGAAGCACACGCAGGTCCCCATGAACGAAATCAGCCCCCACCGCAGCGAAATCAGCCCGAGCTTGGCAGCACACCAAAGCGCATGGTAACTAGTCTGGCCCTGGCCCCTGCTCACCCCCTTGGTATGTTGTCATGAGCAGACTGGCTTATCCCAAAGGCAATGTGTAAAGTATTTGTGCTAAAAACACACTGTAATACACTGAAAACACCACAAATGGACACCACAACAGTTTCTAAAAGTAAAGTAGCTTTACCTGAACCAAACAAGACAAGAATCCACCATACATATATCAAAATAGCACTTTAGAACAGTTATTGAAAAAGTAGAACTTGTAGAAACAAAATAGCTCCACCTGGGTCTAATAGGATGTCGTGACAGGCTCAAATCCAAAGTACTGCACCGCCCACAAGGTGCGCAGCATCGGGCAGCATGGGGTCACACAGACCTGCAAACAACAGTACCTTGGAAACAAAGTCCATGGACGATGCATGGCATTGTGGAGTGCCTAGGTGGTTCCCTGGTTGCCACGGGGAAGGCGAGGCGTTGTGTTCATGAGGAGGTGATGCATCGAGTCCAGGACAGTGGAAGTCGAAGAGTTTGTGAAGTCACCCTCGTTGGTTATCAGCTCCGTGATAATGGGATGCTGACGCTGGTGGTGACGGCATCAGTGCAATCACTGGTGTCGCAAAGGTCGATAACTGAAGGCGTTGGAAGGCGTTGAAGGGCGTCAGAGCTGTGGTGCAGGCGCGGGTGGTGCATCGTCCACTTCTAAAAGGGTGCTCCCAGCTTTAGTGCAGTTTGTGGCCTCACTGATGGTGGCAGGTTTGATTGTCTTGCTTTTCAGCACCAACCAAACAATTCTCAGGCCCCAGAAACTCTTTTAAATACAGGACCCCCACAGGAGTCCAGGTGCCGGTCAGTGGGTTGCAGGTGAAGTTTTTGAGTGCTTGAGACTTCACAACAAGAGGCCATCACACACATGCCCATGAAGATTCTTCTTCAAGCAGGTTCACAGCAAAGTTCCAGTATTTGACCTTTGCTTGGCAGAAGCAAAAACTGCAGGCCAACCCAGCATAAGCACACAGCAACGGGGCAGTACTCCTCCTCACAGCTCTCCAGTTCTTCTACTTTGCAAAGGTTC
Organism: Lissotriton helveticus; assembly: GCF_964261635.1. Taxonomy (NCBI): domain Eukaryota; kingdom Metazoa; phylum Chordata; class Amphibia; order Caudata; family Salamandridae; genus Lissotriton; species Lissotriton helveticus. Next base: position 1,061,027,955 of record NC_136070.1, on the reverse strand, counting down.
CTCTTGAGTCCAGAAGTGATCTATTTATATGGTGTTTAAGGTCCCCTACTTATACCCCATTTTGTCTTTGTTCTATTTCCGGCAAGGGTCACTGAGCCTAGCCTAAATCAGTTCTGTCTTCTTTGGTGCAGCATGACCACAAAGGGAGGAGACAGCATTGCGCAAAGGAGACAAAGCCAGGTGCAAAGGAAACTCCTCCAACCACTCTCAATGCAGCCCAGGTCTATTCAGCTCAGCTATGAGCCAACAAGGAAAGGCAGGACACACCTCACCTCCCCTGGTGGCTGTCTCCAGTGAATGCACACCCCCAACCCCTGTCACTCCAAAACCAGACAGTCAATACACAAAACTGCAGAGGCACACAGAATGGTTAAATAAGAAAATGCCTACTTTCTAAATATGGCATTTTCAAACACATTTTTAAATCCATCTTCCTGAAAATATATGTTATTAAATTCTTAGTTTAGAGGGCCTAAACTCCACATATCTAGATTACCCCTATGAAAAGTTATAGTTGTAAGATTTCACAAAGTAACTTCCATGTTAGCCTGTGCAACAGATGGCCTTTCAATAGTGAAAATGCAGGTTTTCACTATCACAACATGTAAAACACAGCAGTACCTGTCCCACATTTTACATACACTGCACCCTGCCCATTGGGGAACCTTGGGCCTAACTGAGAGGTGCCTTACATGTGAGAAAAGTGAATGCTTGGGCCTGGCAAGTTGGTTTTTTGTTAATTGGGTCCTGCAATTTTTCCACTGCCACTGTACTGAACGTCTGGATTCAGGAAAAATCAAGGGCAGCAGGCACTCTGGGCACTACCTCCATATCACCTAGCTTTCCTGTCTCACCTAGGCTTGCACCAGAAGGGGCAGTTTGACAGAGGAACATAAAAGCCAGGTTACATCGTGCATAGACTTGTCTCTCGGCCACAAGAAAGGTAGGTAGTAGAGGAACTGTTGAAGAGAAAGAAGACAAGAAGTAGGAACCTCTCAACAATGATAGTGAGACTGATAGTGAGACTGTCAGAGAACTTGTGCATCTAAAGCAGGATGAGCTGGAGGCAAAAGAGCAGAAACTTGGAAGTTGGAAACATTAGGGACATCTGAGCAGGTACTACTGAGGAAAGACAGAGAACCCGCAAACTGAAAGAGGATTAGTGCAGCTATTCTAGTAAATTATTTCTTATAAGCTACTTAATGACAATTGTATAAAAAAAGAGCATGACATTAAGTGGTTTCTTCAGATTTTTCCCCACTGTGACACGTTATCAGGTAGAAAGCACAAATACTGTTGAATACAATATTTGAATTAATCTCAGCCACTGGTGAACACTCTGGGGTGCATTCCATTCCATTCTTTTTTAGGTCGAGCCTGGAATACGCATCCGAAGGATGCGGTCCAGGTGGAGAACTATAGCTAGCTGACTCGGGGGAATGAAGGACAAGAAACTGCCACGCGCTTCTCTCCGGCTGGATTTCACTGCGTGCACGCGCACCCACACTCACGCATGCGCACATACACAGCCACACCGCCACTCACGCATGCGCACATACACACGCATACACAGCCACACGCATACACAGGCACACACACCCCCCGTCGCCGCCGCACCTACACACACACTAGCGCACCTACACGCACACACAGAGACCCCCCACACATACACCAGCGCACACAGACACACGCGCGTACACCCCCCTCCCCTCCCACTCACCGGGCTCTTTCGGCGTGTTCCGTGCTGCGGAGAGGCCATCAGTCGGCCGGCTTCACTTCTTCCTCGGCGGCGGGCGGAACTTCCTGCCGGATTGCAGGCCCGCCCCCGTCTCAGCAAAAAGTGCCTGACTTCCGGTTTTCACGGAGCAGGGCTGCGGCGGTGATTTCGCGATGTTCTTGTTCCTCTTAGTTATGTTTAACCTATGACATAGGTCACAGTTTGACACTTTGATAAAAGGTGAACTCATTCGCCGCTTTGTGTTCTTCCGGGCCAGTGATGGGGCCAGATACCAGAACTGAAGACAGCTGGCTGCACATCTAAGAAGGGGTTCCACTATTTCTTTCGCCTCCGGTGGTACACCTTTGAGCCTTTAAACTAAGATGCCGTTTTTGTTACAGATTTGAAATGCAGAAACTCTTAACACGGAAACCGGACGAGTGCCTCTGCAAGGCTGGCGGCGTCGGGGATAATCAGTCGTAAGAGATTCACTGGTTCCCTGCCATCCTGATCATATAGAGACGCTGATCTTAGGATAAATCTGCCCAGTTACTATTAGTGAGGGGGAGGCGGCACCCTCTCAGCACCGATGCTGTAACTGGCTGACACAGCCAGGTTTACCGAGAGTGCCACAATTCACTATCACTTGCGGATTCAAATACTGATGTGACGCTAACCTGCCTTCAGGCCCGAGGAAGTAGTGTAGCACACTACTGTGAGGCAGAAAGGCGAGCCACTCGAATCGAGTGGGAGTCCTCGCGTCGGTAGTGCTGGCGTGCTGCACTGTCTCGTGCGCAGGCTAGCACCGGCCACAAATAAAACCGCGTTGGCCGTCGGCATTGCCCAGAGGAGACCCGGCGGGAACTGTCAGTGACCCCCCATGACTCCATCACTCGCCGCCGGCGCCCGCCGCACCGCAAGAAGATACATTAATGATCGCAGATGGTGCAAGCGGCGCAAACTAAACTGCGGCCAAGTCGGGACGACTCACAGCAGCCACTGGGTCGGAGAAGACTGATGCTGTCCCATCCGGTAGAGTGCATGGTGCTCCAGAGCAGTCAGTGCTGCAGCTGAGCTGTGCGGCCACAGCAGGGGGTCTCTGTGCGTCCCGCGGCCTCCAGACGGACCGGGAAACCTTTCTAAAGTTGACCACTTCAAGTAAGTTATAATAATATTATACTAACTACATCGCGGCCGCCATGCTCCTCCGGTGAGCTACGAGTGGTAAAAACAGTCAGCTTTATGCCATCAGGGGTGGCCCAGGAAGGGCTGCACTCAGAGGAGGCTCGGGGGAGCCTGGAGAATAGCGGCGGGAGTGGGGTGAGCCAATAGAAGCGGCACCCGCCATTAAAGATGAGGAAGGAGCACGAGCAAGACTTCACGTCAGGGACTCGCCGCTTTCCTGGGGTGCGTAACCCTAACACTAACTCCACCATAGCCTGATTGCCCGCTTCCTGCTTGCAGTGCCGCCCGGGCCAGCAACCTCAGACACAATGGAGCACTATATAGGTCTGTGGGGCCGAGGGGATATCCGGAAGTGCTGGTTGGAAATTCACCAAGAAATAGGTATAACCACTTAATGAGCAATCTAGAGCTGCGTATGGCCTGGGAGCACTGACTTAAGCTGAAGCGGGAGCGTGCCCATGCAAGGCATGTTTATTCCCTGCAGTTTCCTGACTGCACCGTAAACCGTTTGTCTATATTACTTATTGTCTGTCTGTTATTATTGTTAGTTTTAAATCCTCCGCTTCTTCTAGGTGCTGTGGGCGTATTCTGTCTCTCTTGAAGGGGCTGTCTGTATCTAGGAAAGGGGTCGGGCGTAAGGAGCAAAAACGCACAGCGCTACCAGTTGCTTTTTGCCTAAACTTCATATATTGCCCTGTCTCATATTAATGTTTTATTTGGAATTAATATTTCCCAACAAGATTTTGATACCCTTTTGTTGACTGTATTTATTTTATTTGATAACTTTTTATAGCGCTGTGTTGCAAGTTAAACAGCATCTGGGAACTTTTTAGTCTAATTTGGAAAACCTGGAAATTTGACAAACCATTGGTCTGCAGAGCTTTACAGCTCTCCGCTAACATATATTCTATCTTTTTGAGACCATTAAAGCAGTGGGTGGGGCAGGTAGGTGCACTGCTTGGTAAAATCGCAGTCTCACACAGAGCCAGTTGCTGATTGTATTTCTCAGCTGCACTAGTGCAGCGGTTTAAGATCTTTACAGTTTCTGGTTGCACAAATGGGTCTCATTTCTGATGTTTATGTTTCCCTCATGTTCACTGCTTGATTTTTGCTTGCGAGAAAGTGTCACTCATAGTCATTGAATGTCACTCATAATTACACTGAATTTATGAAAATGTCACGCATCGCAATCTGAAACCTTGGCAGCTATGTACCTCTAGTCATATTACCAGTACTGTAAATTGAACTATAGAAGTCCATGCAGTCACTGTCCGAGAGCACCCCTCTGGTACTGAGAAGTGTTGGTGTTCTCTCTAACATTACATGTATTTCTCCAGAGCTAAGAAGTGCTAGAACACTCTTTTTCAAATTAAGAAGTGCAGGCACTGAGTAGCTGACAGTGCCTGCCCATTTAAAGCATAGCAATAGCAATATTTTTACTTTTAAACTTGTATATGTTTTCGTTCATCTTTAAAGAGACTCTAGTGCTGAAAATGCAAAGTAAAGTAAATAGCTTCATATTATGAAATGGGGGAGTGAAATTGTGCCCCCTCCTTCCCATATGGGACTGCAGTTCGAAAATTAGGACAGGTGGGGTCTCTGATGAATGCTGTACACGAGTTCTCATCTCCAGAATGTGCCATTTCTGACACTCTCCAGACAGACGTGGTGCATGGCAACACTGTTCCTCAGACTGCCACCCTCCCCATCCCCCCTCAGGCGGTAAGTCACCCCCAAAACTGCACACCACTTGTGAAAACTTTGTAAAACACTCCAGAATCCTTCCTGGAGAAGTACTCTAGTCAAAAGGGCGGAGGGAAAGGATGCGATGTCGACCCTAAAAAAGTTACATTGGTAAGAGAGAGCAAGTGTGAAAAGCAGAAAGAAGGAATAAGGAGAGAGACGGACGGAGAAGGGACGAAAGTGGGAGACTGAGTGAGTATCAGAGAAGCAGCTCACTTAGTGTCCCCTCCCCCTTTAGAGGAGGCACACAGTCTGGATTGCGTCCAACTCAAACCGAGCCCACAACAGGACAGGCCTAGTTTATTTTTGGGCACACACAGGGCATTTACAATTATTGGCTGCATGTTTGATTTACACAGCGCTCAGGTGTAAATTTCATTCCACCAAAATCACACAGATTAAACTACCTGCATCCATAACAAAAGGGGCGATCCCTGACCTCTGCTCATGGTTCTGCCACGCCCAACCACCAGGTTGATGGCATATATCCCAGTTCTGTTGATCATCCTTGCTCTGAATCAGCCTTAGGGCAACAGAAGTGATAAACAAAAAGACCCCATAACAGACCAACACTACAAACACTAGTCCCACGACTAACAGACACAGAAATGGATACCTGCGAGAAGCAGAACTGTAATGCAAACCAGGGTAAATTTAAAGAAGCTGACATGTACACACAAATTATAGGCATTAATATCTGCAATCAGACATAAGTAATAAACTGCCTATCGTTACTGACAGCCTCCTTAAGTAGCACTGCAATTAGAAGTGATCTAAACCTTACAACTGATCTTGAGTCTCACAAAGAAAATTTAAAAACAAGTATGTGCAATGCAATAGGTCTTGCATTTACGCAATTTTAAGCTATTGGCATTGTAAATGACAATGCATTTTATTTATGTTTTAAAAACAAAGAGAAAAATAAAAGGCATTGTTATTTGCAATGTGAATAGCTCAAACTCTCGTAAATGCGAGACCTATTGCATTGCAAATGCTTGTTTAATGCAAGGATGCAGTTGCAGACTGAGAGCAACCACAGAAGTCAATCTGGGCCCCACCAATAAGGGACACGGCAGACCGAATTCCAAGGCTACAGTGCTATGAAATGAGCCCATATTAATTGCTGGCTTATGCGTGAATGCCATGAATCGAGTCTGGCATAAACATTGTGTCCTAAACATCATTTGCAAAAGCATCATGCTCCAGGGTGTACATTTCCTATTGTTAACTCCATTGAGGCGGTATTGTTGTAAATTGATTTAGAACACAACATGTTAGCTGATTTCTGTAATTCAAGAAGCAGGCTAAAAAACAAATGCGTGAAATGTACCTAGAGCAATTACCACCAGCTTACATTAATTCAAACATTTAAAGCCAACACGTTTTAAATAACTCATCAGCTAGCTACTACTTATCTGCTGTGCAGAAATTGGTTCTATCAAGCACACAATTTTCAGTTGGGCATTAAAATATGTTTAAGACTTTAAAAGAATGAAGTTTATGCACACTGGACAAACTTTATAGTAGTACATTAATTCAGAAGCTTGTGTTACGAACTATTTCTGAAATCTGAGGCTTTCCAGCTTCCAGTCAATATATTTGGTAAATTGCAATACAATTCATTGCCTGGTTTAATTTAGTGGAAATTTTTTATGGGTTTAATTTACACTGTCTCCCAGCTGGCATTTTGGAAAAGAGTTATTCATCATCAATTGATTTTTCTTTGGAGTAATGGCCACTCTAAAGCAAAAGTTAGTGATGTGATGTAGATAGCACGATTTAGTTGAAATAAGTGTACATGATTTCTTTCTGCAGCTGGGAATGGGTGAACAGGGGATCCTGATAGGCATCTGAGCCATATTACAGTAAGTGCTTGGGGGCTCAACAGGTGTTTGGGCCCACTTATTGCATCCCGAGACATTGGCATTATTAAAAGGGATGTATATGCTTCTCTGGCCCCTTCTGTAATATGGCGTGTGCCAGTGTGATCATGTTGGGGTGTTCCCTCATTTGCATGGGCACTTGGCCCCACACAAATGAGGAAACATTTTACCTCTACATTTGTAATTTATTATAGACACAGTCACAGAGACAAAGAGGCATTTAGGAGGCACATTGCCTGTGTGCCACATAGAGGTGGCACACAATGAGGGTACATCCCCGAGGGCACTTCTTGAAAGGGGAAAAGAGGTCCCAGGACGCCCCTTAAGCCCCCATGTAGGTGGGTCCAGTCATTACCACACTCCAGCCCCTTTTATCCTTCGCATTGTTTTTGGGAAACACCTTAAATTCTGAACAGTGCTTGTTTTGTATATGAAATCTAACTGTTTTGTTACTGTTGATTTTCAGTACAATGTGGCCTCTTGTTTCGGATTCTCCTGCCATGCAAGTAGATATTTAACTACAACAAGGATGGAGCGCTCCTGAGTCCCAGCCATCTGGTATTTCCCCACAGGAGTTTGTTATTTGTTTAAAATAACGGAGTGCTGATGTTGTTATCATTTTCTTTCCAAATATGCATTTCTAGGATCATGTTTTTTCTCTCTTTTTCATTCCACGTATTTCTGTCACGTGATCACAATTGCAAGCTGTCTAGAGCAGCCTGCATCACTGGTCCCTCATAGCACCGATCAAAAGGGAAACTTATTACAATGTCATGCACCGACCAAAGGAGTTTTCACATATGCCTTGGGAATAAACATGCATCACTGGGTAAAGTGAGATGAAGCCATCTGCTTTGCTGAATAATATCTTCAATAGAAGTGAATGAATAAGTATGAGGACAGCTCCCAGTCGTAAAACACATTAGTACAATGCCCAAGTGGTGATTACCACACCCACTTTTGCCTTTATCATCGCAAGGGCTCGTTTTCCTACTTTTCCCTTATGCAAACAAATATAAATTCTCATATTACTCTACCCAATCCCTAACCCTGCACAGCACCAATTTGGAACTTGCAAATTATTGTGCCAGCTGGTTATGTCCAGATTAGCACCAGTAAAACAGGTGATGCACTTGTTTTGTCACGCTAGAGAAGGGTAGTCATGCTGTGCATGTTTCTTTGTACATGGGAGTTCAGTTGAAATATATTGACAGAAAAAGTGCCAATTCTTGTCCTGATAAGGGCCGCCAACAGGGTGCTTGAGGTTCAAAGTAGCAGCACCAAGTGCATGTATTACTCATATTATGGTGTAAATGACTTTTTGTCTGCTCTACGATGGTGTTCAGTTGTGCAAAATGTTCTTATTTATGATAACTGTATTTTGATTAAATGTGTCCTAATAGTATGATATGGCATATTCTCATGCCTTTTGATGTTGCACATGCATGTTTGGTTGATTGTGGGGGATCACTGACAGAATATCGAGGTGTGTGGACAGAATATCCTTGTCCAACATATAGAGAAGATAAGTGCAAATAGGTAAGTAGAAATGTACTTTTCTTAACTCCACATCTACGTACCTTGAACATATCTATATATAATGTCAATGTACATATCTGTGGAGTTAAGAATAGTAAATCTTTGCATACCCATAGAAACGTATCTTCACAATATTCTTGTACTCAATATTCTTGACACAATATTTGTCCACGTGATATTTTGGACTCAATATTTTGTCCAAACACCACTTGTGGGTGCAGGGCCTAGACAGGGTACTCTGTATAGTAAAGCATGTACCATTGGCATTTAACAGACACATAGATATTTTGCATCATATCTCCATTCAGGAACATGGGCAAGAGGACCTGAACTCTAGATGTCCTAGAAGGCTCTGTCTTCAATATATCCTCTTCTTTTCATAACACATGACCTCTGTGGTATAATTTCATTGCATCAGGGTGGCTGTAGATTTTATATTTTCTCCATTCTTTCCATGGCTCTCCAAGGTTTCATGAATACCCATGAGAACACAAAGCATTTTCACTGGTGTTACTCCTGATCACTCACCTAACGCCATGCTTAGTCCAATAAACTTTACCCTGGATTATGTTTTCCCCATGCTCTCTGTCAGAGATCCTCACACCTTGAGTTTACCTTAGTCTCTTCCCACTCATCACGTTGGCAGCAATATTCACACTTCTCTTTCTACTGGATGGAAATTCGTATCTACTCTTGAAGAACTGCAAACAACCTTCTGTTTGATATACTATTATGCTCCCCCATTCAGCAAGGAGTTAGTATGACCACATTGTCGTGTTTTGGCAGCTCCTGAGTTAGCGTTTAGCACAGCTACACGGACTTTTCTGTTAACTTGACCAAAACGAACGGGGGCCATTTTGAATCCCTCTGACTTCCGTTTTCTATGAACACGCTGCCTCGTGGTCAGTGTGCCCTTTCGTCCTTCCTTGATACCCATGGTCCCTTATTCTGCTCGGCAACAGGCTATTTTAGTACTGGTCAAGCGCACATGCGCATCATGCATTTACTGGTCACTCTTTAGGAATGTTAGCACTAACTGACCAGTGCTATTGAACTCCTCCCCCATACTGGCTGTGTTCCATTTATGACCTTATATGTACCTAAAATGTGTAACTTGTAACCGCCTATCTTTTTATTGCTATTAAACTGTATAAAAGAGGTCGCGCACCGATGTTCGGTGTGCTACTTCTTACACTGCCGAAGGGTGCTGTAGGAATGTATCACCACCCCATGGGGTCTTAATAAACTTGTCTTTTACCTTTTCCAGTGTCCGTGCCAACTTCTATACTAAGGTGTTCGAGAGTTTAGCAGAGTATGTAGGCCTGATTTGAACCCAACACCACAATTGGCGACCACGAAGGGACTCATCGGCGACTCGGATGCCCGAAGGAAAGGTCGTGACGAAGGTCAGGAAACTCGCCATGGACGCGTACGCTGCCACTGAGTGACCCGAGTCTTGGCACCCACGGTGTGTTTTTCCTTCCTTCCGATCCGACCTTCCAGGTGGTGCCGGTCTTCGACTGAGATTCTGATCTTGGATTGTCGTGATGTGCCGTTTTGGCTGATTTGACTGCAGAACTTGGCAGTTGGACTTTGGACGTTTGAAAATATTTGGTAAGCTTTTGATTGGTGAGGTAGTCTACTGACACTTACCGTGGCCTTTTGAATTTTGACTTTGAATTTGAATTTGTTAGCTAACGTTTGAACCTTTGAATTTGAATTTGAATATGTGAAGTGCACCTCACATAGGCAGGCATGTAGGGATATTTCTCTGATTTATTTGATTTGAACGATACACCGTGTTAGGTGCCATTTTGTGTAGTATCGCGTTTCCGTGGTACTTTTTGAACATGCCTGTTTTTAGCACACTCCGAAGGATGTGCTGTTCTGAAAATGGTACCAATTATCGATTAAGTAAAAAACAGCCGGCTCCCCCAGAGGGGACTCCAAATCGTGAAATGTATGTCAAATTCGGTATTCCACCAATAATGTATAGTACGTTATGGCATAAGTATACTAAGACTGATCGTGAATTACAGTGGCCACTATATGGGTCGTTTGACCTTCGAAAGGTACAATATGTAGAGCAGTGTTTGTTTCAGCGAAGGTCTAGACAAGATATGTTTGATTGTGTGCGTATGTGGGAGAAAGAGGTGCGTGAACGAGCAAAGCGTGGGGAAGCCTTGGCGGAGAAAGTGCAGCGGAAGGCTGCACATGACAAAGCTTTACAGCTACAGGAGAAGGAATTACAAGACAAGGAAGAGAGGGAGAGACGAGAACGAAATTTACAGGTTAATGGTCAATTCCCTATCAGGCGTCCTCTTTATCCAGTCCTTACTAATGAAACAGATGATTTTTCATTACTAGATCGTTGCCCGCCTCCGTACGTCGCACCTACGGCTCCGAACGAGGAATCAGACGAGGATAGTGATCGAACACAGCGTACCAGGTTACATGCAGAACGAACTGCGGAATTACGTTCGTTTGCACGAAAGCTAAATATTAATACTGTTACTGTTTCTGACATTACTGCAAAAATGGAACAGTGGTCTGATCAGGAGCGACTGTATTTTTTAGATCATCTTGGAGATGAAGTTGTTGAGCGGTACAGAAAATATTCTCTCGAGTTAGAACCAAAGGAGATATCCGAGGGTCGTGAGAATTTTTGTAAAGGTCTTTTTGTTCTTTCAGATGCGGACGACTTCTTCAAGCGTTTAATTCAACTGCGAAATGAGGCGACGCGACTACGGGAGTTGGCAAAGTCGAAGAATTCGTCTGCGTCCGGAGCGACGGGGATATCCAAAGAATGCCCTATCTTTGAAACAGATAAGATCGCTGCGATTAATGTTAGACCTATGCGAGAAGCTGCGCCTTTATATGTCCCTCATAAAGGGGATGGCACAGATGATGATAAAAGATCCAAAGATGCGAAAGGGTATTTTGTATATAATTGGGTTTATACGCCTTGGAATAGAGCAGATGTTATGGCACTTAAGAATGCTTTACCTGATCCCCGTAAAAATCCTGCGGCTTTTTATGAAAATGTTGAAAGTGCAATTTCTTCGTGTATCATGACGTTAGTTGATATTGATCTATTTTTCGGGTTGATATTGCCCCCTGATATGTGGAGAGCGATTCGTAGGTTTGATGACCACACGACTCTCGGGGCCACTTGGAAAGATCTTGTTCAGGCTGACTTGGATAGGGAACCAGCATGTAAGCCGTGTCAATTAATATTAGACCTTCCAGGGGCCATACTAACAAAATTAAAGACTCTTGCTCCCGCTAAAAAGATTGATTGGACTATATTAGCCTCTTGTAAGCAGAAGGCGGATGAATCGGTTTCCGATTTTTTCTCTCGCTTCGAGGAAGCATTCCATGATTACAGTGGTCAATCATTGACAGAAGATACAGGCAGGCATTTATTCGTTGATAAGTATGTGGCTAATCTCCTACCGGAGATTGCGAAACGATTAAAAGCGAGTGAAAGTTCGTGGACCACAGCAACCCCTGCTTCTTTATTGACTATGGCTCAATATTATGAACGACAGGAATTGGAGGCAAAAGAAAGTAGTGAAAAGAAAGCAAAGGATTTGAAGACGAAGGTAATGTTAGCCCAGGTTCAGGCTACGAGAGGAAACAATAGAGGAGGGCGAGGATCGTACAATAATGCTCCTCCCCCTCGTTCTGACATTTCTGTGAATCAATGTGCCTACTGCAAACAGTTTGGGGATTGGATTGCAGACTGTCCAGTGTTTCGAGAGCAGCGTAATTTGAGGGGACGAGGAAGTGGGAGGTCTAGAAATAATTATGGGGGGTCAAGAGGAGGCTATGGAACGAATGATCGAGGAGGTTATGGCACGAATGATCGCGGAGGATATGGAGCAAGGGGTCGTGGTCAGACAGATTATAATACATTTGATAATCGTAATCAATATCAGATAAATGAGGGTGGTTCTGCTGAACCACGGGATGAGCACTATGCATAGGATTGCGTAGGATGGGGTGTGGAATCGGTTGAGGTACCAGTTGATCAAAGGGGTCCATATATAGAAGCACATGTTTTGGGTTCTACTGATCAATTTCTGGTCGATACAGGAGCTACTCGTAGCGCTTTGTCCAAATACTTGGTTCCAAGGGCTCCCCTGTCTGGCGAGGTAATTACAGCTATAGGGTTCAATGGAACACCTACTTCTAGCCCACTGTCTCAACCAGTTGCATTTCATGTTGATAATTTTGCTGCCCTTTGTCCCTTTTTGTTGTCTCCAAATACACCAGATAATATTATGGGACTCGATATGTTAAAACATTTTCGAGCTACTATTCGCTGTGCCCCAGAAGGAGTGCGAGTTGTGTTGAATGAGAATTACCCAGAATTTGAGCGAGTGTGTTTTCTCCATGAATCTGAAGTATTGGCCTCCTTACCAAAAACGTTGTGGGCCACTTCAGACACGGATGTAGGACAGATGATAATTCCTCCAGTACGTATTACTGTGAAGGAGGGAGTATCTCTACCACGTGTCCCACAATATAAGATTTCCAGAGAAGGCGAACTTGCTTTGATACACATTGTGAATGATTTGATTTCGACAGGAGTAGTTGAGGAAGTCCCCTACAATGTTTGCAATAGCCCAATTTTACCGATCCTTAAAAGAGATACAGATGCTAAGGTTTACCGTTTCATTATTGATTTGAGGGAAATAAATAAGATAGTAGTGCCTCAGTACCCGGTGGTGTCTGACATCACCACGTTGCTTACGTTGGTTCCATCGACGGCAACTACTTTTACAGTTATCGATTTGAAGAATGCCTTCTTTTCGATCCCTGTACATCCTGACAGTCGATATCTATTCGGCTTTACATTAAATAATAAATCGTACAGATTTTGTCGAGTTCCTCAAGGCTATACTGAAAGTCCTAGCATTTATAGTCAGGCATTAAAAAGACAGCTTGATTCCTTTGAATTACAAGATGGAGTGGTTCTCATTCAATATGTAGATGATATCTTACTTGCTGCAGACACGCCAGAACAATGTGAGAAGAGTACCTTTTCCTTGCTTTCCTTCCTGGCCAAACATAATCATAAAGTTTCGAAGAAAAAGCTGCAATATTGTAGACCAAAGGTGACCTACCTCGGTCATCTTTTGTCTAAGGAGGGCCGTGCATTGACACCAGATCGAATTCAAGCAATCCTAGACACTCCAGTTCCTCGCACTCAGAAGGATGTTCGTGCCTTTATAGGTTTGACGTCTTTTTGTAGGCAATGGATACTGGGCTTTTCACATATCGTTAAACCATTGTTGGCATTGTTGTCTAAAGATACGCCGATCCCCATTGAATGGACGGATGAATGTCAGAATGCTTTTGAACAATTGAGACAAGCTCTTTGTTCTGCACCAGTGTTGGGTACACCTGATTACAAGAAAATCTTTGCATTATATGTACACGAGAAGGATGGGTGCGCATTGTCAGTGTTAGTGCAGACGCACGGAGACAAACAGAGGCCTTGTGCATACTTCTCGGCGGTACTCGACCCTGTGGCTCGAGGATTGCCTGGATGTTTTCGAGCAGTTGCAGCACCAGCAGTTGCGATACGACAAAGTGAGGGAATAGTTTTGTCACACAAATTGTTGGTGTTAGTTCCCCATGCGGTAGATGCGTTATTGAATCAAACGAAAACACAGCATCTAACCAGTGCCCGTCTGACAGGATATGAGCTAACGTTGTTGGCGCCGCACATCACACTAAAACGATGTGCGACACTGAATCCTGCTACTTTACTGCCGGATCCTGTTGCTGAGACTCAGAAGGAAGAACAACATGATTGTGTTTTTCTGACTGAGGAACAGACAAAGGGTCGTATCGATTTACAGGATACACCGTTTCCAGATGTAGATGGGGAACTGTGGGTTGATGGATCGTGCGTGAGATTACCAGATGGTACGACTTCTGCAGCTTATGCGATCACGACACTTAAGACAGTGGTAGAAGCAGCACGAATACCCCAGAAATCGGCTCAAGCAGCTGAATTGATAGCCTTAACGAAAGCATGTGAGTTAAGTGCTGGACTATGTGTGAACATTTACACGGATAGTCGTTACGCTTTTGGAGTAGTGCATGATTTTGGCCTACTCTGGAAGGAACGAGGATTTTTGACTTCACACGGAGTACACATCATGCATGGAGAATTGGTACGCGATCTCCTGAATGCACTGTTATGCCCAAAGAAGGTTGCAATAGTTAAGTGCAGTGCACACAAAAAGGTGACGGACAAAATAGGACAAGGCAATGCTTTCGCAGATCGCATTGCGAGAGAGACCGCTATGCTGAAAAATAATTTCCCCATGTATGTGGTGAAGTCACAAGCCGAACGGTGGCATGATGCTAGAGAAGAAATACTAGATATACAGAAGTCAGCATCTGAGGCAGAACTTATGAAATGGGCCGCTGAAGGAGTATTGGATGATGAGGGTTGCTGGCGTAGTAAAGATATGGAGAGATGGAAACTACCCATGGCCTACTTACAAACAATGGTGCACATGACACACGGGCTGGCACACATTGGAGCTCTCGCAATTACTAAATTGCTTACACGAGTTTGGGAAAATGCTGACATTGCTAGCACGGCTAAGAGAGTAGTGCAGACCTGTCTGATATGTTTACAGCACAATCCTGGACAAGGGACACATACTCCTAAAGGAGGGTTTGTTCCACCTACTGCACCATTTGAAGTACTACAAATGGATTACATCCAGCTGGAGCGCTGTAATAATCTCAAGTATGTCCTAGTGGTGGTGTGTGCCTTCAGCAAATGGATTGAGGCTTACCCTACGAAAGACAATACAGCATTGACAACAGCTAAGGTGTTACTAAAAGAGTACTTCCCGCGCTATGGTGTTTGTAAACTTATGTGGAGTGATAATGGTCCTCATTTCATTGGGAGAGTAGTGGAGTACGTCCTGAAAGGATTGGGAATCAAGCAACGATTCCACGCTGTCTTTCATCCGCAATCAGCAGGTTTGGTAGAAAGATACAATGCAACTCTGAAGCTGAAGCTAGCAAAGATAGTGGCATCCACATCTCTGAAATGGCCGGATGCTTTGCCTCTGGCATTGCTGTCCATTCGATCAGTGCCATATTCTCGATCTGGCCTCACACCCTATGAAGTGGTGTTTGGAAGGCCGATGAATATTTGGGGAGTTCCAAAACCTCGGTTGATACATGATATGCCTTGTATAATGATGAACGATTATTTGGCACGATTAACAAATGATTTGCTTTCTATTCATCAACAGGTTCGAGAGGCGCTCCCTGATAACTCCACTGGTGAGGCTCACGATCTCCGCCCTGGGGACCACGTGATGGTCAAAGTATTTGAGCGATCCAGCAGTTTGGAACCGAGATGGCATGGCCCTGAGCAAGTGCTGCTGGCTACGCGAACTGCTGTGAGAGTCACCAACAAGAAGCGGTGGATACATTCAACGCACTGCCGACGTGTCTCTCCGGATCTGGTGAGCCCTGTGGTGCTATCCGACTACAGAAAGATTTTGGATACAGAAAAGAGCCCAGCTGTCACGCCTGATGAATTGGAGGGAGCCTTCCCGGACCACGTTGTTTCTGATAAAGTGAAGTACAATCTACGCCCCAGGAAATAAGATTCCTTTTGTGTTTTTGAAACTGGTTGGTAACCGCTCTGAGGTTTGTGAAACGGAAGCCGGGAATATCAAGGGGGGGGGATCAGTTCTGCCCAGTGTAGTGACACCCGTCTTGAATCCCGGAGAACAAATCAACGGCAGCCTCGGTTCAGAACCATCGTTTTTATTTTTCCCGCTTAGTGTTGCTTTTTGAAGAGTATTGTTTTGTGAACTATGGCATCTCCTTCGACACGAAAAGGGAGAATTCTTGGTGCTGTTTTGTTTGTCCTGACCGTAGTGGTGATCGCAGTATTAGCTTGGACTATAGAACTATTGTTTCCCGTACGAGAACATTTGCTGTCCACCACTCCAAGTCCATCTGAACATTTTCATTTTACTTTGCCTTTTCACGAAGAAAGACATAGGCAGACTTATTTGAATAACAGCTTTATTCAGATTTTGCATCATACTCATAACATGACCGACACGTCCAATTGTTGGGTATGTGGAAGGTTGCCTGGACATCAGAAGAAGGGAGGAACACCACTCATTCCTCTCCCGTTTTCTCATAATGGTTCTTGTCATGCTTGGTACACTCTTCTTACTACTCTGCGATGGCCAACGAAAGGTGGACTACTTTTTCGGTTGAATAAAATATGCTATAACGACAAAGATGGCTATCCACACGCTGAAGGAACTAAATTTGAATGGGAAGAGTATCGTCCGGACAATGTTTCTACACCTCGTGTATATACGAATCAAAGACTTATAAATGTGACGAGCTCGCATATGATAACAGTCATTGATACAAAAGCAGATTTGTGTATTAGAAATAAAGGTACAATCCCTGTAGGCCGCAGTGAATGTAATATTACACTTACCTTTGATACACCAACTGGAATTGCATTTGTAGCTTCACGTAACACATATTTCATTTGTGGAAGTAAGGGATACCATCGTCTACCATTGGGATGGTTAGGAACATGTTATATAGCTTTTGTATTACCACCTGTATTTATTGCTCCTCCCATGTACCACAATGATTACGTTCTGTACCATGATTTCATACTGAACAGAGTTAAACGAACAGTAGATCTTGATGAAATAGACCAGACTGATACCACTTTACAACAATATGTAGATTTCAATTTGGGGTTATTTTCATTCGTAGGAGCTGCACTGAATAGCAGGAAGATAAGGCGGCTTACACGTGTGGTGGAAGCTGTCGCTAATGAAACTGCCTCTGCTTTAGGGAATATTACCGAGGAATTGCAAATTACCAGAATTGTAGCGCTCCAGAATCGAATGGTTTTAGATGTGATACTAGCTGATAGGGGTGGAGCATGCCGCGTCATCGGAAGTAGTTGTTGCGTGTACGTACCAGATAACTCACCTTCCGTGTATGATTCGATTACAAAATTACATAAGATAGCTGCTGAGATCCACCCAGAAAATGGAACATGGACCTTTTCTGGTTGGTTCTGGACCCTGCTTAGTGCTTGGGGTTGGAAAATATTAACGATTCTCTGTGTTTTTATTGGAGTACTATTTACCCTTTGTCTATGTATTCAATGCGGCCCTGCATTATGTTCTGTATGTATCACAGCCTGCATTCCGTCCAAACGAGCTATTGTTAAGCAAGAGAAACTGATCAATGATGAAGTATTGAAAATAATGGCTATTAACATTGATGATGAACATTCTGATTATGTTCAGTATGAGGTAGCTTTTTGCTAAACGCTAAAAGGGCCGTCTGTCGTGTTTTGGCAGCTCCTGAGTTAGCGTTTAGCACAGCTACACTGACTTTTCTGTTAACTTGACCAAAACGAACGGGGGCCATTTTGAATCCCTCTGACTTCCGTTTTCTATGAACACGCTGCCTCGTGGTCAGTGTGCCCTTTCGTCCTTCCTTGATACCCATGGTCCCTTATTCTGCTCGGCAACAGGCTATTTTTAGTACTGGTCAAGCGCACATGCGCATCATGCATTTACTGGTCACTCTTTAGGAATGTTAGCACTAACTGACCAGTGCTATTGAACTCCTCCCCCATACTGGCTGTGTTCCATTTATGACCTTATATGTACCTAAAATGTGTAACTTGTAACCGCCTATCTTTTTATTGCTATTAAACTGTATAAAAGAGGTTGCGCACCGATGTTCGGTGTGCTACTTCTTACACTGCCGAAGGGTGCTGTAGGAATGTATCACCACCCCATGGGGTCTTAATAAACTTGTCTTTTACCTTTTCCAGTGTCCGTGCCAACTTCTATACTAAGGTGTTCGAGAGTTTAGCAGAGTATGTAGGCCTGATTTGAACCCAACACCACAACATGTTGCACACATTCTCTTCTTTGCTCCGTTAAATTACAACAGACAATTCTGGTCCTCGGCCTGATTTCAGTTACATAAATATTTCCCTCTGTGATCCACAATGGCTCCCATCACCCCACCTTCTCTTTGTATTATTTTGCAGTTGCACTCTCACACTGTGGTGCATTAAGACGTTCAATTTTGTCTCAGCATATAATCAGATTCCACTCAAACTAGAATGAACATCATCACTGTCAACATGATCACTCTCAATGGCCTCATTGTAAGTTCATTTCAAGAACTCCTTTATGACATGTATCGTCTTACACCCTTACCTCATGCATCAGTTATGCCATTCACTTCCCATATCTTTATCTGTACTATACTTTTAGAGCTAGGTATATCGTTTCATTTAGAGGTGCATTCCTGTTTCTAATTACACTAAATGCTTTATGGCCTCCTTTGTCAGGACATGGGCGGCTGATTTGTTTTTACATCGGCAAGGTAAATAGGTCAGTTAGGGATTGCTTGGTCAACTGTGTCAAAGGCTGCTGAAAGCTCAAGCAATTTCAGGTGGCAGGGGGCATCTTCTCCTGTGGTCACGAGGGGATTGTCTAAAATGTGTAAGGTGGCAGGCTCCGTGCTGCAGCATAATCTGAAGCCAGATTGGTAGTGATGCAGAAGATGAGTAGCACCGATATGTTATTGGAGTTGAAAGCAGACTGCTTTTTCAATTATCTTGGTGATGAAGGGTAAGTGAATGATGGGCCAGTAGTGGGCAAGGTTATCAGGGTCTAATGCAAGTTTCTTGGGGAGTGCAAGAATCCAGCCTTTCATGAGGGCTTCTAGAAAGATGACAAGTGAGAGAGGCTTTTACAATGGTGAATGTGGATGAGGAAGCTTATCTGGAGAGAGCTTGGATGAAGGATAAGAAACTTTCATTGCATGTGGTTTTAAGGACAGTTAGTGCGTTAAGGATATCTGTGAAAGACAGTGCTTTGATGGATGACCGTTTTGTGATTCTGTGAGAAGGAGTAGAATGTGTAGGAGGAGAAGCCGGTTTGATGTTGTTGATGTACTTTCAGATCTTATTTATTTTTTACTGGAGAAGAGATTGGCGGCATCGTACATATCCATAGAATGTGGTATTAGTGGGCGAGGCAAGGAGTTGATTCAGGGCTTGATTTGCTTGATAAGTATTCTCTGCCAGTGAATTCATTGATAGTGTTAGTATAGTGCTTTGCCTTGAATGGTGCGGTGAGCTGTCTGCGTGTTGCGCCAAGGGAATTCAGTACCATGAAGTTGTCGAGGGTTCTGCTTTTTTAATTTTCTGACTTTTTAAAGGTGTCAAACAACATGGTCCATCGAGAACTATGGATGCGTGATTTCTCACAAAGTACCTGTAGATGCATCAGAATTCACAAGGCCAAATAGCCGCAGAGATGGGAAGGGTTAAAAACAAAGAGATGCGTCAGTTCCTGACACGTTGGAGAGGCAATGTGACAGACATGGCTATATGCAAACCAGTCTGACCCTGTGCCTCATGGGAACAGTCCAGCCTGAACTGCCAGTTGCTCCGTCCATCACCACCCCCTTTTGTACCGCTTTTGGCCGCCATAAGTGTGGCAGGGTATGCTCAGACGTGAGTCCACGCTCACTTTGCCACTGGATTCAAGCAAGCCGGGCTGAAGACGGCTGGAATGCCAGAAACCGGTCCTCGGAAGCTTGTTTCCGGTCCAGGGAAGGCATGGCTTGGCAGTTCGGGCTGGACTGTTCCCATGAGGCACAGGGTCAGACTGATTTGCATATAGCCATGTCTGAACTGGGGTGGCAGAGTGGGCTAAAGAACGGTGATGGATCAAACCCAGATCTTTTGACTGGGTGTGAGTGTTTGATTGGTTCAGATGCTCCGTCCATCACCACCCCCTTTTGTACTACTTTCTAAAAGTGGTATTTTAAAACACACAATTTAAAAACCATCTTTACTAAAATATGTGTTATTAAAGTCTGAGTTAAGTGAGCCTAAACTTTATTTCTCTCCATCTTGTTCCAATCGGGAGTTATACTTGTAAGATGTACCAAATTATTTCCCATTCAATCCTATGAGACAGATAGCCTTTCAATAGTGATCAACACACTTGGCATTATCTCACTATCAGGACATGTCACACACACCAGTACATGTCCTACCTTTCACATACACTAGACCTTGCCCTGGTGGGGGGGGGGGTATCTTGGGCCTACCATAATGGTGCCTTACTTGTAAGAAAAAGGAAAGTTAGGGTCTTGCAAGTGGGTACACTTGCCAGGTTGACTTGGCAGTTAACAAATCGTGCACAGACACTGCAGTGGCCCACTACTAGCTTTTGGCTTCCAGGTGCTGGCACACTTAGTGCACTTTACTAGGGGCTTACCACTAAATCAAAAATGCCAATCGTGGCAACACCAATCCATAATAACAATTTACACAGAGTGCATATGTACCTTAGCACTGATCAGCTGAGGTAAAGTGCCCAGGGGCCTATAGCCAACAAACAAAGGTCAGGAAAAAATTGAAGAAAGAAGTAAAATGTTTGGGAATAACCCTTCAAAAAGGGCCAAGTCCAACAGCTTTGAAGTTGTTTAGAAAGGCATTGGTGTTGGATGTGAAGTTGGCACAGTGAGAAATTAGTTCATGCTTTAGGTGATCAATGTAGAGGTATTTGAAGAACTTGAACGTTTGCTCTTCTCTTTTGATTTGACCTCAATATGTTGGTAGGATCCTGAGCAAGAAAATAGGTATAGCAGGTGTGTCAGTCCAGTACAGGAGTATGGGGGTTTACATGAGTTTCTTGGTGATTGTTTAAATATGAGGTTGAGGATGTTGCCATTAGAGTGTATAGGCTGGACGACATGCTACATCATGTTGAGTGTGTCAATGACGTTAAGAAGGGTGTCTATTGAGGTTTTTCTTAGCTTGAGTTGTCTGAGAGGTTGAATTCACACAAGACAGTGGTGCAGCTGAATTGGTTTGATGCGTGGTTAGGACATGCAAGAATTCATTGATGAAGTTCTTCTTCTGCCCAGGAGGACGGTAAATGAGGTGAGTGGTGGCATTCTAAGTTGGAGTTAAATTTCACTTGCGTGCAGCATTAGGAGGACCAATCGATGACATCAAGGCTTACTCCCTTCCTATGTGCATGTTCCATACAATGGATGCAGTAGACTGTGGAAAGCACGTCTAAGATATGGGGTGATGTGTGGGAAACCATGTTTTCATGATAAAAAGAGTAGCAAGCTTGTGGTAGGTGAAGAGTTCTGTGATATCTGATGCATGGTTTACTTCAAGCTAAGGGTTAAAATGCATATGTTGGGAAGTGTTCTCTGTAGTTTGAGGGTATGTGGTTGTTAGGAGGATGCATTTGAGGTTGGGTCTATGTATTGAGATGGTGCTATGGGAGTGTTTGTATCATCTTGGTCTTAGTCTAACTGAGGGAACTGGCAGTGTGAGGTACTAGGGTGAGCCGCATGATTGTATCTTACTTTGTGTGTTAAGTTTGCCCTAAGTTTTTCCTGTTCCTAGCAGAACCTGAAAGGGCTATGCTCTTGTCTGTGTTCACCCTCTGCTGGGGATACCCTGAAGTGTTGATTGAAGTAAAGAGAAGGCAAGTAGTGACATTACTTCTTCTGCAGATAGATGATAAAAAAATGCAGATATATGGCCTACTTTGCAAATGGAAAATGAGAAATGAAGGATTGTGACCTGGCTTCTTCTTTGAAAGATGGATTTAGAATGAAACCAGGGATGTCACTTCCCATGCAGGTGGGATATGGCAAATAAAGTCCTACCTCCTGGCTTCTTCTTTTACAGATGTTTTTGGCAGGAAACCAGTGATGTCAATTACTGTGCCGATAGATGCTTTGAAATGCACAGATGTCACTTCCTGTGTAGATGAATGATGGGAAACGAAGTCCTCTTGCCTAGCTCGATATTTATTAGCATCCACTCATGTTCCCATATCCATAGAGGTCAGTTGCCCAAACTCCTGCAAAATAGGCCAGAGTGGCTTGTTTCTAGAGAAACCCTGTGCTCTCTAGGTATCCACTTCTCACTCCTGGAAGACTTATGTGTGACCACATTTTTACCCTTACTTAGGGTCTTTATTTGGGTACATTGCTGCTTCTATACAGTGCTTACCCCCAAGAACTGTGATGCCTTAAGTGTACCCCTGTTCTTCAGGGATTGCTGCATGAAATATACAGGTTCTTTTTTCTCCCTACGTTGGTGCTTATGGCCACACTACTTCTCTGGAGGCTGCCCCAAAGCTGGTTTTCTTCCTTAGATACCATGCAGACACAGTGGCGACCATTCGTTGACTTCTTGAGCCATGCGGTCAGACCAGCTCCTCCAGTTTGCCCAGCACAATTCCTTTCTTGATGGCTAATGGAGTTGTCTTTCCTACTCACCCACTTGGTACATCATTGTTTTCTGAGCAAGTGGGTGCAGGTATAAGCTCAGGCAGTGCTCCTAGTGCCCCCATAAGCAAAATTATCAAGGACTTCTTGAGCCATGCGGTCAGACCAGCTCCTCCAGTTTGCCCAGCACAATTCCTTTCTTGATGGTTAATGGAGCTGTCTTTCCTACTCACCCACTTGGTACATCATTGTTTTCTGAGCACGTGGGTGCAGATATGAGCTCAGGCAGTGCTCCTAGTGCCCCCATAAGCAAAATTATCAAAACACTACAATTTGCTGGCTCGGAACAGCAATCGGTTAAGTTTCCTATAAGTCCTGGGTGTTGTCAGGGACAACCTCTAAGGGGGCAATCAGGAGAAGAGCACAAAGTACCCAGGTCTCCTCATGACAGCCCACTTAAGATGAGGGCATTTGCTTCAATGCATGCCGTTGGGATAAAAAAACGTGAAGAGACCAATGTATGCACATAGCCCTTGGCACATACGCTGGAATTTGCATGTGAACGGTGAACACAA
The DNA here is from genome assembly GCF_964261635.1 of Lissotriton helveticus. Classification (NCBI taxonomy): domain Eukaryota; kingdom Metazoa; phylum Chordata; class Amphibia; order Caudata; family Salamandridae; genus Lissotriton; species Lissotriton helveticus. The sequence continues at coordinate 1,061,004,973 of NC_136070.1, read as the reverse complement.
ATGAAGATATTGCAGACTCAGAGCGTTCTAATCCTGTAGGCATTCTTTAGCAAGCTACATCAGCATCCTGGCTTCCATATTTTTAACACTGAATTCTTTCAACTTCCTGGTAGCCTTTGGCACTATGGCTTGCTTCCTCCACCTTACCTGCTGTTCAGCTTTCCCTCCCATCCAGCTCTGGTGATCTCCTGACCATGGGTCTTCATGGCCGCAGCCCCAATATTCTCCATAGAAGACCACTCTCCTTGCCTGCACTCCATAGCTATCGGGCTCTTGTTCCATTAGAAGAATGACTGTGTACCATCAGTCTGTAGTTCCCATTCCTGGTCCATCTATAATCAGATCAGTCAAACAGAAGTCCAGGCACCCTTCCTTACCTTTGATGTCCCATTCAAGTCCACCCTTGACTGGATTTGGGGCGGAGTTAAGAAATGGCTGTGACTTGCTCTGGGGTGAGTCAACAAAATCAAGAGTACACACCAGGAATCACTAGGCCTCTGACAAGGGTTCTACACATATGACAGTGGTATCTTTCTTCTTGTCACCTTTTTCTTAACTGTCTGTTTCTATGTAGGGATCAAAACATCATGAGCAAAATATTATCCTGCTAAAACGTAGCTAAAATATTGACTACCATAATATTATGAAAGAAAGTATATATCTAAAATCTTGTCAAAGATTTAGTCTAAGACAAGGTTGGGGTAACCTCCTGTTGAAATGTTGTTTATCACTAGTTGCAGGTAGGTACCTGCAACTAGTAATAACACCACTGTCACAAATTAGGTCAAGTCAAGTCTCAATAAATTAATTCTGGCTCTACCCATTTAGGTTGGCTAACGAGCAGTCAAGCTTATCTTAGGAGACAGGTGTGTAAAGCATTTAAAATATCCAAAACAGTAAATAATTAAGACACAACACACAATAACAGTCCCACATAAATGTATAGCATTAGAAATATTTGTATTATTAAAATGACACCAAATTGAAAATAATTCAATGTATGGAACCGGAGATATGAATGTTAAAATATTTAGGGCCCGAGTTAGATCTTGGCAGACAAGTTACTCTTTTACAACGGTGACGGATATGCTGTCCACGGAAATATAAATCCTATAGGTTATAATGGGATTTATATTTTGGTGGGCGGGATATCCTTCACTGTAGTGATGGAGTAACTTGTCCGCCAAGATCTAAATAACGAAAAACACTGGAAGTGCCAATACCGATGATCCTTTCAAATAGATTAGCATGGCGCATGAACACTCATTAATGTCAACCGGAACTAGTCAATAGTTTTTATTTTAGAAAAATGATTTCATTTCTATTGTTTTCTTTTTTATAAATCACAAATCAATCAATATGTACAATATTACAAAAACACAACCATAGCTCTTAAGTGAACTCACAACGAAAAATAGCCACAATCTGGGCTCACCTTGTGACTCTCACTCACAAACATCCACGAGCATCATTCAATATTAGCTGCACATCACGCTCACTCAACTCACACACCACTTCCCTGGTCCCATACCAACTTTGTCACTTTATTGGTCGAAAGTATCAAACCAAACAACAAAAGAATAAGCACAATACTATTTTTTGTGCATAACACAAAATGACAAAACCTTTGAGTGTTAGTAAAACGTGCTTCACAAAAATGCACAAATGCACAATGCACAGATACTTTACAAAATGTTTGTTTAGCAATCAAAAACACAAGGTCGATGCATTTGGAACCCTCATCATTAAAGGGTTCTCCTCAAGGCCAAACTGTACATTTCTTTAAACACGAGATCCTCCAATCTCAACTGAATTTCTATTGTGAATTTTTTGTAGTTAACAATTTGGTTGTGTCACAGAATAAGTTTCTAAGCGGCATGGTCTTGGTAAGTTTCTTGTCTGGCTAACCCAGTCCCCAGGTTTTGCTAACCTTTCCGTACACTCCCTTTCCAGCCCCTCTCCATATTAAATTACAGGAACTCCCATCTGGCTGGGGGTGCATGAAGTGGAGGGTGGGCCTAGTTCCTTGGCCTAACTGTCTTTCTCCCTTTGAAGACCAGTTTGGCTACCCAGCACCCTTCCTGTCCTTGCATCTGCAGATCTCCTCCGACCAGATGGTCTACTTGTCTCAGCCCAGGCCACTTCACACCTCATTAAGGAAGGTTGGCTCAGGTTGTCAAAGCTAAGATAAGAATAGGCTGCTACAGGGCTGATTTTAGGTAACTCCAAGAAAGCAGTTCTACAACTTTTTTTCTGCAATAGTTATAATGAATACAACCTTGGTACATTGCTGGGTTTATTGGAACTACTATTTTCATACTTTCAATATTATTTCTAGCTCACTCCTGTCAAATGATAGGGGTTATTGAAGTTTAATAAAGCCATCTGATATTAGCTTATGGAGCTAGCAATCTACAATGGGGAAGAACTATATTGGCAGTTTTCCATAACCAGGGCATATAAACCATCTATTATAATGTCCCTTCTTTTATCACAATGCACCCTACCATCGGGGCTCCTAGCATAGACCTTAGGGGTGACATATATGAAAAATAAGGCAGTTTAGGAGTTTGGAAGTACTCTTAATTCCAAAGTTGAATTTGGACATATTTTATTTTAAAAGCAGCCTGCAAAGCAGGGCAGCCTTTAAAATGACATCAGGCACCACAGCAGTGCACACTTAAATGAATTAAATCCACTGGGCATCTAATCCTTCGTGCCCTACCATATACTAGGGACATTCAGGTACGCTGGTAATTATTGCGCCCTGGATAGCAGAGCCAGGGCACAATAATTACCGGTATCAGTCACAATATGGGGGTGATCAGGGCACAATGGATAATTTTCTCATACCTCCCTTCCATGAAGGTAAGGGGAATGAATCCCTTTCAAACTTGGAGGAGAAGCATTGAAACGTTTTTCCACAGGGAGCAATGTTTTCACAGTTGAGAACATTCTTTTAAAATGTGCATTTGCACATCCTGCAACATTTCTACACTATGCAGATGCACACATTGGGGTAAAGTGAGCTATGGGACTATTCACAGTAGAACTCCTGGACACCTACACCTGGTGCAGCTTTCCAGGAGTACTACTGTGATTGTTTGTAAATTACATAAAATATTTTTATAATATATTATATAGGAACACCTTTACAGAAGCAGCTGTACTACTTTCTTTGTGAAGTGGTCCCTGCAAAAGTAGTTTCTATTTTGAAATTGTATAATCAGGCTTTGTATTTCTAGACAGATTTGATTATCAAAAAGCTGAAACTTTTCTGAAAATAAAAATATTCATCATTGTCTAATGTTCATGAAAATGTGATTTTTCATTTTCGAAATAAGTACATCTAAGAAAACTATACTGCACTGAATTGACAAAATAGCTGCTTTAATGGAAAATTACTCAATGCTTATCGATTTTGAAATCATTTTAAAATATATCGTTTATAAATTATATGTTTGACTACAGTCTCTTAAATTACTTTATGAACTGTGGTGCATAGTGAAATGCAGATGTTTCAATGAACTATGCTGGATGTACAATTCTTTATTCTTTTGATAACATTCTCAGGTTTGAGGTTTAAGGTGTTAAACCTCAATGAAAATATTTAGCTATTGACAAAGTTAGCTACCTTTTCCTTACAGAATGGTAGCTCTGTCTGATAAATAACCCATATTATTAGGGAAAGTATTATATATTTATCATTATAATTTTGTCAACTTTATACAACCTTAAAAGTGCATGCTTACCTTCATGCCCGAAGCCCTATCAAATTTCATACAGTACAATGGAATACTTGAAATATACTTGAATATGTATCGCAAAAGAAGTTTTTTGACTGTTAAAAAAATACATGATACGGAATTGTTCTCGCAGTGGAATCTACGTGGGCCTTAATTCAAAGAGGCTTTTTTTCCATCTGACTACAGAAATACAGTTTTTTCAAGTGTAGTGTCACGTTTTAAATGTATACTCATTAAACAACTACTTATATGGAATCCTGCACCGGAAATGGTCTAATATTTATGGGTGTGCAAAGATGCAAATATTTTCCTTACAAACTTCCAGTATTTCTCACAGAGTTCCATTCAAATTTGGCTTTCAAGTAGAAATTAAGGCTTTTGCAAGTATTGTGTATCATACTGGAATGTATGATGAGCCACTCATGAGGCAAAGTGAGCAAGGTATGCACTCACTTTCAAAATATTTGCGAGTTACCTGCACAACACAGTTTGAGTAGTTAAGAGTATATGCAAGAAGGGCAGCTAACAATATCACAGCACCAAGTTGGAAAATAAGCAAATAATGGGGACATTTTAGAACTATTACACAGCCCTAGACTTTTCGAGCAGTAGCAGCACTCCCACACCCTCCAGCGCCTTGAGACACTCACGGGTAAGTAGTGCACTTTACAAATGTTATGACTGATTGATAGATTGATCTCAATGCTCTTATTGGAATACCCATATTGGCACATATATGGAAGACACAGCCACAGCGTGGTTAGGGGACATCCATTACACAGGCGGGATTAAGGAGATAATAAAGGTGTTAGAGAGTGGAAACGTCCAGAGCGTGGATGGGATTCCATCAGATATATGGAATGGAATGAACTAGTATAGTGTCTGTAAAGGTCACTAAACACAAGAGCTAGAGCCACTAAGGAAAACATCCGCAGAGACCAAGGAGCTGCAATCAAGGAAGGTAATAAACCCAGGTTTTAAGTTGCTTGTGGAATTTCAAGAAGGAGTCCAGACTCAAAATGTGTAAAGGCCGAAGGTTCCATAATTTAGCCGCTGCTACCAAGTAGGAGTGGCCGCCCCACCTGGCTTTGCAGAATCTTGGTATGGTCACCTTGCTGAGAGATGATGATTTGAGCAGTCTTTTAGGGGATATATCAGTTGAATACTGTTCTGAAAGGCGCAGGCCCTTGATGGTGAAGGCCAAATAGACCATGCAAAGAGCTTAATATATCACTCTCTTTCTGACTGGTAGCCAGTGAAGGGAGAAAATGCCTTCCCTTATTGAAAGACGTTTAGGCACATTCAGGAACAGGTGGGTTGCAGCATTCTGAATGGCCTGTGGTCTATTTAACGAGGACTTGTTGACGTTCAAGTATAAAGTATTAGAATTTTCTAAAAGTAATGTCATTAAAATGATGACCATTGCCACTCTGAGTTCAGCTGGAATAAGATAAAAGATCTTTTTCAAAGTTCTGATAATAAAGAAGCAGGATCACATGTAATATGATCGTATGGTTGGGTGGAGGGCTGTGGCCGACCGTATTTGCTTCTGTCCTTTTGCTCCTCCCTCCCATTTATTTCTTTTGTTTTCATGTCCTTTTTTTGTCTCTATATTCTTCTTCTCTCTTGTCTCTACTACATTTCGGATTCTGGTTTAGGGCGACAGGCGTGCTGTTTAGAGGGTAGGCCGTAGCCTTCTGCAGGGGTGCTGGGTGGGATGGGTGGGTTGGGTCTTATTTGATGTTTTATTTTCCTCAGTTCTATGGCCCTTTTGTATCTCTTTATCGGAGTGCCGCGTCTGTCCTTGCCTTCCGTGGCATGATTGGGGGGGGGTCTGTAATGTCGCTGTTCGTCTTTTTGTAGTTCTGCTGCTTTCCATTGCGACTCTCATGCCCTCCTCGTTGCTGATATTACCGCTCTTTTATGTGTTCCTTGCTACGGGGCGCTTGTTTAGGCGCGGCATTCTTCTCTTTCAGTCTGTGTTTTCCTTTCCCTCTCTTCTTTCCTCTTCCCACCCCCCCTCCTTCCCTTTTTCTTTCTCTCCCAAGGTCAGTATGACGGGTTAGTCTTGGTGTTGTCGCTATTCCGGCCCCTTTGTTCTGTGTCCGATGTGCTACTGGGTGGTGGGGATGCAAAGTTGTTCTTAGTTATATACTGACTTGTGTTCACGGCCCTGCTTTTATACCGATGTATACAGTGCTGACATTCCTGCATGACTGCCCTTTAGCTTTTCTGTTACCAATGGTTTGATTTGGGAATCCGGATTCCTCTATATTTTCGCCGAACCTGTCATGCTCCTTCTCGCCCTATTATAAAAAATAACCTTCTTTGCTCCTGTTTGCTGGCCGTTTGGATCCTCTTTCCTCCCCCCTTTTTAAGATTGTATTGCTCACGTTCCTCTATGATTGATTCTGTAACTTTATTCTGGACTTCTTGACTGCTTTCCCGTATTATGGCCGGCCAGTTTGGTTGTAGGCCCAGATTTGTATATCCTGTCTATACCAATAAAGGTTTACAAAAAAAAAAAAAAAAGAAGCAGGAGCTCACCATCCTGCTGACCTGGGCACCAAAAGTGAAATTATTATCAAAAATAACCCTCAGGATTTTAGCAGATTCAACCAGTGATGGTAAAGGACCGCAAGTCTCTGGCCACCAAAGTTCAGACCACACCGAATGCTGTGCTCCAAAAACCAAGATCTCCATCTTTTCAGCATTCATTTTTAAGAAATTGTCCTTCATCCAGGTACTAATGCTATTCAAACATTGTTTGAACTTGTCTGCTACCAGTGGAAGAGTCTCTGGAATGGAGACAATATTTTGAGTGTTGTCCACATAGGATAACACCTAAAAGCAGAATGAGCACACCAGGTCCGCAGGAGGGGAGACATACAGATTGAATAGGGTAGGGCTCAGGGGGTGACCTGTGGGAAGCCCACAAGGGAGGTTGAAAGCCTCTGCCCAAAAAGTACTGCAGCTGACTGGAACCTATCAATTAGAAAGGAAATATGAAAGTCCAGGCCTGTGGCCTTTACCGCTACCTGATGAAATCTTTAGACCAGGAAAGACAGTGATATCACATCAAATGCCACTGACAGATCCAGCATTACCAACATAGCGGCGCTCCCTTGTTCTACTTGGCAATGAATGGAATCTGCAGTGGCAACCAGCACAGAAACTGTGCGCTATGACACTTTAGAACCCATTCTGTGATGGATCTAAGAGGTCCTAGGAAGTAATGAACTGAGCTAATCCATTGTAAAATATTTTTCAAGCATTTTTGCTGGTACAGGCAGTAAAGAGATGGGGCAAAGGTTTTTGAGCTCCTCCGGGTCCCCATTAGGTTTCTTTTGAAGAAGAAGAACTATTGCTCCCTTCCAAAGACAGGGATACACTCCCACCGTTAATATCTGATTGAAGAATGTGGCCCAAAAAGTCAGAATCTGATACTTGGAGAGTTGTAAAACCTTTGGTGGGCAGGATTCATCAAGTGAGCCTAATTTGTATGTTCATGAGGAGATTTTTCGGTTTGCAAGGAGGAAATAGAAGATAGTGCAGACAGAACTGCGGGGGAGTGCACGTCAACAAGGTCAGCTGCGCCAAACGAGAGGAGAGGCCTATCCTCATTGACGTTGAAGTCTGAATAAATCTTTAGGATCTTGTCTCTAAAGTAGCCCATAACTTTGTTGCAGAAACTTTTTGAGATTTCCATAGACTTTTGGACAGAGAGATTAGAGAGCTCTTTTACCACTCACACTATTGTAAAAATATCCTTAGATAAAATATTGTTGTATAGAATATCGTATTTATGTGTTTTTATATGTATACTATTGCATTGTGTTTTATTTGATTTGTTTCTTAATGTGTTTGTTTATTTTGACAATCGAATTTCTGTAAATTGTGAATAAAAGTTTTTTTAATGTGTACAATTAAATTGGATGTTATTGTTAAAGAGTTCATATGAGTACCTTCTGGTGGTGCTAGCCTCCATTGGCCTATTGAGATTATATGTGAGCTGGGTATGACCAGTTTATGCCGCTCCAGTGGCCAGGTCTGTATAAACAGGCACATCGCAGCTCCTAGTCCAATAGCTAGTATCACATCTCAGGGCTGCCCACATTCCCTGATCCTTTTTGCAAGTGCCCTTGAACCATTGGCAGCTAAACTATGACAACACCATTCATATTATGACCCTAGGTTCAAATCCCAACAAGTGCAAAAATAACTTCATATAGATTATATTATTATTTATATGAGAAATCCTTACAAATATCTAAGCCCTTTTCCAGGTGTTTTTTACAATTTTGGGCAGTAGTGAGTAACTACATAAAATGGGGCAAGTCAGCAATATTCCTCCTTACCACTAGTACTAAATCTTTTGTACCGGACGTTCTGTTGGAATGGTGTGAAGATCCAGTTAAATATTTGTGTACATGGATCAGCCGGGAAAAAGACAATATTAATATGGGACTGATGTCAGTAAATGAAGATCAGATAACACTTACAATGGCAAGTTAAATTGCACTAGCTATAATGGTGATACTCCCAAAAATTTTCTATCACTTTATAAACATACTAAACCCCCTTACTAAAATGTTTTTTTAACCACTGAAACTGTGATTAATAAAATTGGTCTGGGCTGAGAGGCAACCCAGACTGTCCCGTTATAAAATGACCCTATGTACCAACAGCGCAGTTTTGCTGCTCCTGCCATGGAGCTATATTATTTGTGTGCACAAACTGGTTTCATCCCGAACAGTACATGCCTCACCAAGCAGTGAGAGTCGGTGTTGCAGACCCTACCTACTTGCGGCCGCACTCTGCAAAACAAGTCTCTAGTTGGTCATCTGAGTTTAATACAGTGCAGTGCGCACTACAAGCTTGGAGAAGACTAGACATCAAAGCGAGCCTTGAGTTGCTATTCTCATCTGTGCTCCCATTGCCACACCATCAAAACTGCTCTATGGCCACTGAGGAGAAAATTGAATCCCAATTTAATAAACTAAAGTTCAGACAGTGAAGGTGACCTTAACACTGATGGGTCATTTATCTCGTCTGACTACAATAGGATACTTGAGTCACACAGCCCACTAGACATATTTTTATATTATTGACTCAGGATGATCAGCAAACAAATTATTCCTGAGTCCCTGGAAGAATCTCCTGTCTCTAGGTTGCTTGAATTATTCATTGTGGCTAAATCACCCATATGGTTGGTAACATCCCTGTACAAGTTAGTTCAATGGGGTTAAGTGGAATGTTGACTTACAAACTCACCTAACTGATGAGATATGGGAACATTGTTGCTCCCAAAATGGGGAGATTTTACATAATACCAGACTCAGTCTCATCAATTTCAGACCTCCACAGATTTTGTCATACCCTTCTTGTTCTGTGGACAGGGGTCTGAGACCAGGCTCGTGCTGTGAAAGATGTCATGCTGCATAGGCAGGATTCCTACACCTAGCATGGGTCTGTCCTGGGATTCAAGATTACAGGCTGGAGGTCCCAGACACCTTGTCAAAGATGCTTGATATGACAGTTAACATTATACCACAAATAGAATTGGTCGGATGTAGGGGGTGGTATCAATGTCTCATATGAACAGGAAATACCTTTGTGCTACTGCTAGCTAAACGACAAGTTGCAGAACACTGACAGATGGAAAACGCCCCAGTGCGCAACACTTGGCTCTCAAAATGGACATACTGTAAAGAACATTTAAACATATACGCAGAGATGCTCCCTGAGGCATCATGTTCTAGAGACATCTGGGCTCATCTACACCAATTTTTGTTGACGTAGTCGTTGTGGGCAGGCGTGCAATGAGTTGATCAAATTTCATTGGTCCTTGCTCTGGGCTCGGATGATGGAAAGACCACAAAGTATCGGACTTCCTGTGATAGAAAAGAGGATGGTGAATGCGAATAGGCTGCTGAATTTATCTATTAATGATGTACAGCTTAAAAATGATCATTTTATGTACGGACTGAGACAACTGAGTGGTAACTTTTAATGACAGACTGTGAATTCTATGGCCTTAAGCACCTACGATGTGCCTGGCTGGTATTTAATATATTACTGTGTTAATTGAAAAAAATCTATATTAAAGAACACTTGCAAGAAAACGCTAGGCAACGTATGTACTCGCCTATATAATACTCTTTAGTTAATGGACCTATCTATCACTCACAAGAGAAAAGAGAAACAGTGCTTGTTCTCTGTGAGTGAATCGATATAGGTGTTATCAAAGTATGTAGATGTTCAATTAAAAATAGCAATTCTATGATTATGTACATATTCGTGGCCTGATGATAGTGTGCTAGCCGATATTCTGGAGTCAATATTTTTACAAGTCAATATTTTGTGCCTTGATGTTGTAGGATACAACCAGCTCTCAATACACCTGCGGCCAAGCCCCCATCAAACTGGTGACAAAGGAATGCAGGTACTGGAATTGGATGTATGACGTTACAATGCATACTTTTACATTGCATGCCTTTACAACGCGGTATTTACAACGAATACCTTTACAACGCATAGTGCTTCGGGGCGCTGGATAGTGAATAGTTTAAATACTATTCCAACTCCAGTCCCCGTGGATACTAGGGAAGGTGTTGGACAGTAAATTAAGCGTATTCCCTATCCTAGAGCGCCCCCCAGCGCAATGCGTTGTAATGGTTTGCGTTGTAAAAGTTGCGTCGTAAAGGCACTGCGTGGTAAAAGTTGCGTTGTAAAGGATGTTTCCCACTGGAATTACATTCCCACATCCACAGGGACCATAGCAAACCTGCTCCAATTTAAGTAGGAGCTGAAGGCACATCACTTTAAAGATCACTATACACACAGACATTAAACAATTTCATGATAGTCCTTACTCTCTTTCCAATGATAAAAGAGTATTTTCCCCTTTTATGAGTCAAAGAAGTCTTTTAATCTCACAAAATGTATTTTGCAACTCATGATCACTCATTAAGATTTTCCCTCCTATTTGCGAAGACGCATTGTTATGCCTCAATAATTTGCGACCACTAATGATGACTTGTGGTGGTATCTGACTTACAAAGTGAAACTGTCTTTGCCCCAGATTTCAGTCTTGGCATGAAAAAGTTCTTTTTTTTCACATTTTCCTGTAAGAAATGCAGAGGCAGCCGTTAAGACTTGCTATATATGCAGGAATCCATTGGGAGGGTTGAAAAATGCTTCCGACTTAAGAATAATCATAAGCAGAAGGTTATGTGATGTCCTACAAATCAAAATTTTGAGATGCAACTAATAAGTTCAAATGTAGCATGGCAAAATGCTAGACAGGTCGAAAAATGTCAGAGGGAATTTATATCCACTATCTGTGACCCACCCAATGATAAATTCACCTTAAGTCCTGTATTGATTAATGATATATTTTACATTGCTGATTTTGATGACTGAGACAGAAACATGCACCTGTATTCTCTAGCAATCCGACTTTCTGTCTTAAAATGAATGATTAAGGGGCTTACTTCAGCAAATAAATGACATTTCCGTTTAAATACATTTGTAGATGCCTTAATTTAGCTCAGTGGCATATAGAAATTGATCTGGAGACTTGCTGGCAATGCAGAGTACCTGGAGAGATAGCTTGCAATCCTCAATGAATGCTTCGGCCACTGTTTTCCAGTGCACCAATTTCCAGGGCCCCCTCTTCTTCATTGAAATGTTCTCTGGTTGCTGATGAGAAGCATTCAAGGCCAGAAAGAAGAACCTTCTTAATTGTATCTCATGATCTTTTTTCATCCATTTGATACTACAAGAACTATCTGTTACTTTTCATGTGAAATTCATGACAGAATTTAAGCGAGCAGTAGGCAATTACATCAATAGTCTACATCCATTTAATCGTGATTTGAGAATAGATAGTTACCTCTGATTATGGTATGGAAAAATTATAGCATACCTTTACTTTCACAATCGGGTAAACATTTTCAAACAAATGTTCTGCTTTAATTGGACATAAAACACTCGAAGATCAACTTGTGTTTGATTGAACAGTGCATAAGCTTCTTCTCTGAGAAGGCGGTGTCCACGAAGTTTCAGAGTAGGGCCACAGCCTGGGTGGGACACTTCACCAAAGGCTACTGCAGAGTCAAAATCAGTGATATATACATACGTTATCTTTTTTTTTTTTGTTCAAGAAAATTTTATTTAGAAAGTATTGATAAAGAGTAGAAGGAAACAAAATACAATGCAAGTGATACTATTCATGGACGAGAACTATACAATCAGGGGCTAAATTCGAGAAATAAACAAAGTAAATGCATAAAGAATGAAAGGTAGCCTGTTATAGAGCATAGAGTCCGATTAAATAAAGTGACTATCAATGCACTAAACAACCGTATCACTATCAAATGTGTAAGAGGGGGCCGGGGAGGAAAGAGAATAAAAGAAGAGAGGAAAGAAGAGAAAGAGCAGAGAAAAGCTGAAAGGGGGTAGGGGACAGGAAAGAGAAAAGAGAAAAAGAGAGAGAAGAAGAAAAAGAGAAAGGATACTCACAGGACTAATCAACCCAGAAACTTGGACGACAACATTCAAACAGACAGACCAAAAGGAAACTGAGGAACCAACCCTTTGGAGGACAACTCCATATAATCATCCAAAGCTTTCCAAACCCCACTAGATATAGATGGAGAAATCTGAGCACGAGCAACCGACGTGTGAGCACTGCGTAAAAAGGAAACCCAAGCTCACCATGTATGATAGGAAACCAGCGAGAAGGATTTCCACTCCATAAGAATGATTTTCACCGCAATAGAAAGAAGAAGATCCAGCAACTGTAATTCCAATGGATCTAATGGAAGAGGAGTAGGGGCAGCCAGCGGGCCCAGTAAAATTAAAGGAAAAGAGAGATGGAACTCAATACCAAAAATAAGAGAAAGATGTTTATGAATTAGGTTCCAAAAAGATTGAAGCAAAGAGCATCCATAAAACATATGATGGAAGTCACCTGGCAGCAGACCACAACTCCAGCAAAGGTTGTCATCTTTAAGACTTAGCGAGTGAAGACGTACAGGCGTCCAATGGAGGAGATTCATAGAGAAAAACTTAGATTGCATTACAGAAGGTGCAATTTTATTACGAAGAGAAAATTTACCAATTAATTGCCAAGTCTCAGATGAAATATGATCCGTGATGGCAGGATCAAAATGACGTAACCATTTTTGTTGGGTAACCGTCTGTGCAGGTAGAGAAGCAGAGGACAGAAATTTATAAATTTTGGAGGCAACATGACCAGATTTAATCCAAATATGAAAAAGTGAAATGGTAGTAGAGGTAGGATGAAGACGAACCTTGGCAAGGGCCACTTTGATTTTAAGAAAAGTATAAAAGTCAAGATTTGTTAAAGAATGCTGTTGAGCCAAGGTGGAAAAAGGTAAGGGCTCATCAGAAGTATCATACAAATGTTTAACAAGAGAGATTCCTTTACCTGCCCAATAAGACATGAGGTTAGGAGTAATGGTGAGTTTAATTTTGGAATTCCGCCAGATAGATGACCACTTAGTTTTATGTAAAGGGATTGCCATCTTCTTGTCTAATTTCCTGACCGCTGCTATTGTATCAAGAATGATAGAGCGAGAAAACAGGATATGTAAAGTAGATGCCGTGCAAAAAGAAGCAGTAGGGAAAGGGGATGCAAGTTCCTGTTCTAAGAGCAACCAAGAAGGTACATGAAGAGACGGAGGACAGAACCATAAAGCACCTTGAGAGGCCAAAAAGGCAGTTTGATATTGTTCCCAATCAGGAAAATTGCAACCCCCCATGTCGAAAGGACGACGCAAAAATTTGTATGCCATTCTAGCACGTCTGTCATTCCACAGAAATTTAGAAGTCAGAGCATCAATTTCACGAAAAAAGGAGTCTGATAGTTTAACCGGAAGCATAGATGAGAGAAAATGAACAATCGGCGTGATCATCATTTTAAGAGTCTGGAGACGACCCCACCATGAAATATGCTTCGGAGACCATGTATCCAAAAGACGTCGGACTTTCAGGAGAGTCTGAGATTCATTATAGGCAGTGGTGGCATAAAGAGTAGAACAGAAATAAATTCCTAAGTATTTCAGGTGGGTAGACTGCCATTTAAAGCCCGCTGAACCAATATGAGCAGGGAAACAATAGGCATTCAAAGGAAACAATTCCGTCTTATCCTTATTTAAGGTATAACCGGAAACCGATGAAAAAAGGGAAATGGTACTTGAAATAGCAGGAATTGCTAGGGAAATATCGTCTGAAAAAATAAGAACATCATCTGCATATGCAGCAGTTTTGATACAGTGAGGTCCGAAAGAAAAACCCTTAATATCAGGGTGTAACTCAATCAATCGAAGAAGAGGATCAATAGATAATAAAAATAAAAGTGGGGATAAAGGGCATCCCTGCCTAGTACCTTGACGAAGATTAAAAAACGACGACGTAGCACCATTAACTCTAATGTTAGCTTTAGGTTGAGAATATAGGGACATTACCATATTAATAAAAGAGCCGCCAAGGTTGTGCGCGCATAAAACAGCACGAAGAAATGGCCAAGATACCTTGTCAAAGGCCTTTTCCGCATCAAGGGCTAGGGCCGCGGCAGGAAGTTGAGATCTTTTGGCAGCACCAAGAATATGACAAAAAGTGCGTACATTGTCTCGCGTTTGCCGACCTTTCACAAAACCAGTTTGAGAAGGATGAACAAGATGAGGGATAAAGGATTCTAATCTTTGTGCCGGAATTTTTGCAAAAATCTTAGCTTCCATGTTAAGGAGAGAAATAGGACGGAAGTTCTTGGGATCGGAATGATCCTTCCCTTCTTTCGGAATCACTACTATGGTAGCTTCAGCAGCTGTACCCGAAACAGACCCATCCTTAACAAAAGAATCAAAGAGAGATTGTAATTTGGGAACAATCTTAGGAAGAAAAGTTTTATAAAATAAAATTGGATAACCATCAGGGCCTGGAGCCTTACCCGATCGAGTAGCTTTGATTGCAGAAACAATTTCTTCGGGAGAGATAGGCTTATTTAAAGAGGTACGATCATCATCAGAGACCAACTGAATCGGGACCGAATGTAAAAAAGCCTGACATTGGTCAAAAGAGGAAACATTAGAGGGAGTATACAGTTTATTATAAAAATCCCGAAAAACTTCAAGTATTTCTCCTGTTTGGAACTTTTTAGAACCCGTGTGGTCAGTGATAGACGAGATTTGCGAGGACTTAAAAGAGAAATCCTGACATTTTAATGTAGCAGCCAAAATCTTCCCAGCACGATTTTTTAACAACAGTTTCTTAGATTTTTGTGCCTGTACCCCAATATGAGCTCTTTTAGTAACAATAGTATTATATTTGTATTTGAGTTGTTTTATTAGCTGTAAACAAGAGGAATCCTTAGATTGTCTAAAAGTGGCTTCCAGAGTTTTAATTTGAGATGATAAATCTAGAAGCTCCTGTTTAATATCCGAATTCCGTTTGGACATACATCTAATCACTTGACCACGAAAAGTGCATTTAAAGGAATCCCATAGAACGATTGGGTAGGAGACAGAACCTTCATTTTCATGAAAAAAGGTATCTATAGCGTTAGAAAACTCATCAACCTGAGAAGCATCCTGCAAGATTTCGGTATTCATTCTCCACGAACGAGCGCGCGTTTGAGGGACAAAGGAGGACAAAGTAAAAGTGACCGCAGCATGATCCGAAATCAAAATAGGATGTATAAGCGGAGAAGAAGAAGAGGAAACAAGAGAAGAATGAACCAGGAGATAATCAATACGAGAGAAGGAAGAATGAGGCGAAGAGAAGAAAGAAAAATCGCTACCAGTGGGATTATGAAGACACCATACATCCTGAAGATGAGTAAGGGAACACATAGTAAGCAGGTGTTTGTGAGATTTAGGAGGACGAAACTTAAAGGCAGAGTTCCTGTCTAAAAGAGGGTCCATTGGTAGATTAAAATCTCCGCCTACAATAAGATTGCCCGAGTGCGGGGTGTCATGCAATTTTTTGGTAACAGATTTCCAAAAGGTCGGATCATCAACGTTGGGAGCATAGAGATTCATCACGTATAGATCATGATGACCATCCGACAATTTAGATAATAGCCAACGACCTTCAGAATCGTGCTCAGAAGAAAGAATAGATAAACCAGAATTTCTTGAAACCAATGTAATAACCCCATTTCGTTTGCCAGAGGCATCAGAACAGCAGACATCCGAAACCCATTCCGTCTTCAAAAACAGCGCCTCTCTACTTGTGACCTTGGTCTCCTGAAAAAGAACCAGGTCAGAAGACAAAGATTTGCAGTAATCTAAGACTTTCGACCTCTTGACTGGGTGATTCAAACCCTTAACATTAAGGGATAAAACATTTAAACCCGGCATGGACATACATATTGATAAAAAAAAGACGACACGGATGACAAACAAAGAAGCAGCCGCATACAAATAGGGAACCAGTCATTAAGCGTAAGAAACATTGAGGGAGACGCCATGTGAGGAATCCAAGAGAAAGAGGAAAGAAGAAAAGAAGAAAAGAAAAAAGAAAGGAAGGAGAGAGGAAGCAGAAGGGGAGGCCTAAAAAAGACCACCATCATACCAGGGAGAACGTGGAAGAGGGCAAATGAGGGACCCGCACCAGGAGGAAAATTGAGTGATATCACTAGCCCCAAAAAAAAAATATTAAGCTGATATCAGTAATAGAGGACTTGGGAACAGACACAAGTAGCAACGCAAAGACCTCAAGATAATACAAATAAGCTTAATGTAACTAATAAAATTGTATAACCACAGATAGGTAGCAATTTAAAATCAAGAGACATATCAATAGTATTGGATACTGTCAGAAAAACTGATGAGAACCAACAAAAGCATAGGGTAACTCATGAACAATAGATAAATGGATGACGATCAATATGCATATTCTAAAAATAGCAATATAGCGAACAAACCAACTATAACTGTATATAAAACAATATATCTCCGAAGAGGAGATATATAGGTAAACAAGGAGGAAAGATAGTGAAATAGAAAGATAAAAGAAATAGAGAAAAAACGACACATATGAGAAGAAACAAAGTAAATATGAAGATATAAACGTCAGGAAAAGAGAAAAGTGACTCGAAATAACAGTGACCTAAAGGAAAACATATCAAGCAGATAACAGTAAAATAGGGATTGAGAACGGACACAAGTAGCAATCCAAAGCAACTAGATAATGTAAATAGGCAAAACTTAACTAAGAAAACTTGCATAATCACTTATAATTAGCAGTCTAATATCAAAATACACAGTTATAGGAATGAATACTATCAGAAAAACTGGATTGAAAACAATCAATGCAAGAGGTAACTCATGAATAGTAGAGAAATTAATGAAGGTCAAAATGCATATTCGAGAAATAGAGACACAGTACGTGAACAAACACTAACTGTAGATAAGAACAATAGATATCTGAAGTGGAAGTAGATAGGAAAGAAAGGAAAAAGAGAGCGTAAACAGTACTTGAGATAAACAATGAACGAAGGTAAAGGCCAGAAGAGCGGCAGAAAGGGAGAAAACCTAACTAGAAAAAAGAGAAATAGATAGAAGCAGAGAAAAAGAAAAGAAATAAGAAGAAGAGAACAAAAACCCTTACGGATACCAGAAGAACAGAACAAGTCAGAAAAAGTCTATCAACAGCCTTGGAAGTTAAAACCGACAAATAAACTCAACATGAGAGAGAAGAGATCCAGATCAACAAGAAAATACAGCCAGAAAAAATAAGAAAACAGATCAAGTGCCCGAGGCACCAGCAGACTGCAAAGTCGCCTTCTGAATCTCCATCTCTATCTCCAGCTGGTTGTCCAGGAATGTAGATAAGTCAGCCGGTTCATCGAAAATTCTAGAACGACCTTTATAAGTAATGCGGAACTTCGATGGACCAGAAAACGAAAAAGGAATGCCCATTTCAGAGAGACGTTTACGAAGATTGAGGAAACCTTTTCTTCTTATGACCGTATCTCTGGCAAAGTCTTGAGAAATTGAGATACGATGTCCATCCCAAAAAACTTGTTTATCTTTGCGCATATGAGAGAGAATCTGTTCAGTATGCTGATGTCGCAAAGGCTTAAAGATGATTGCCCTTGGCTGGGTTGCCGCTTTAGACCGAAACGTTGGAACACGATGTGCTCTTTCTATCTCAAACTCTCTGTGAAATGAGATTTGTAAGGTGTCTGGAATCCAATGAGATAAGAACTCTATCATAGATGAAGATGATTTCTCTGAATCTTCCGGCAGGCCAAAAATGCGTAGATTAGAACTACGATTACGATCCTCCTGCTCAGTAAGATCTCTGCGCAATGCCGCCATTGAGCGCTCCAAGTGGTTGAGGGATCTGGAGTGTTTGTGCATACCATCCTCCGCAGAACTAATCCGTGATTCCGCAGTCGAAACATGAAGAGAGAGGGCTTTAAAGTCATTCCTGATAGCAGACACCTCCACTTGCAGTAACTCTATATTAGTTTTTGTTGACTGTGCAATATCATGCACTTCATTAAGGCGTGCCAGTATGGTGTCCAGCGTGGAAGTAGTGTCTGAATGAGTAGACTCAGGCGTAGGAGACACCGACTTAAGCCTTTTCAGCGACGTGCCAACATCCTTAGGGTCTTTGGTATTCGAGGAATGACCCATATTGGCAGCCATGAAGGAGTAGCCGCTGAGAAAAAATAAATAGCCACTTGAATGAAAAAAGTGCGCAGACTGATGTCCAAAAACTATAGATATAGCACACTGAGCTCAATAGGCGCAAAGGAGAGAATAGCGGCGGACTTATATGCAAGGCAGATAGGTAGCTACTGAGTTAGATAACTACAAGTAGAGCAGGAGGGCTCAGCAAAGAGTTCTTGCGAAAAATATCCACACTAGTATAATATAACTGCACTGAGAGAGAACAGCGCGAGGCCAAGTGAATTGCCAGACAAGTAGCAAGAAAAGAGCATAAATAAGGAAAAAATGTTACCAAATGCAGGCATCAGAGCAGAAACTTCCAGGACAGCCCCCACGAGCTGCAATAATGTATCCAAGACAGCATTCCTGAGGAGAAAAGCCAAGTGCGTCAGGAGCTGGAAATGGCGGCCGTCCGTGAGGAGAATGAGTGTCTTTGAAGCCTGAGTCAGAAATCATGCAGCCGGTGGCAGAAACATCAAGAAAACCCTGTCATTCCGTTCCCTGCATGTTCCGCTGCTGAATACTACCGTTTCCGCTCACAAGGGCAGCTGGGGAGCGGAGAAATAGCCGGCCGGGCACCTCTTGCCACGGAGCTCAAGCGCGGACCGCCATGCTGAAGCGGCGCGCAAGCCACGCCCCCCATATACATACGTTTTCTGCTTGCCCGTCTCTGACCCAGAAACTGCTTCATCCCGTGACAAAATGTGATTGGAATCACTACCGGTGGATAATGTGGCTATCACTAAACTATTTTGCCATGTTATCAAGATGGGAGTTGAAAGTAAATTATGAAGTTCTTTTAATGTGCAGTTTTCAAATTCAATGTTTGGGTCCTCTTATGTAAATGAGTAAAAGCATACTTATTTTCCTAGAAGAAGGTATCTTCAGATATTGAATGCATGTTAAAGACAGCTATTTGCTATCTACCCACCCAGGAGTTCGAATTCCATAGGATATGATATAAATGTGATATGAGAAGGCCATCGGGCCTTCAAATTTTTAGGGGCCTGATGCAGAATGTGTCACAGATGATCCAATTGCGTGCTTTTGTGCTTGAGCACAGTTCCAGATAGTCTCAATGCTGTTCACCAGCGCAAAGGCACGCAGTTAGAACACTCGCGATCTTGAAGTTGGATTTGGAAGGATTTACTGCTGCTCTTAAAGCTTTATTGACGAGGGGTTCTCTTTCCAGTTCTTGAAATAATATTTTTTGAAGAGAGATCGCTACCTTCAATGTCCTGTTGAAGACCCTATCTTTGCTGAGCGGGCTATCGGGGGCTCTGTAGAGGGTCGAAACGTCCTTGGATTGATATATTGACTGTCAGCAATGCATAATTTAGCTTAGAAACCTGAATTTACATCAGAGTCTTTGCTTCTTGAATTGCACTTGTATTCAGTAAACATTGTCATTCTATCGTTACAAACACGGTACACTTGTTTCACCTTTTCCGCAAACCACTGACACTACACCGTTTTTGGAAGCACCTACGTGTGTATATGACTGCAGTAACAGTGATTGAATAACTTTTTTATTCTATTAAAAAAAAAATTATACTAATTTTGTTGTCAAGTAAGGGTAGGCTTGACTCTTCTGCCGAGGTAACCACTGTTCTTTTTCCAGTAGGACATTCATTTTGCTGCTAGATATTGAGATAAAAGTAAAGCTAAAGCACCCCACATAAATCTGCTGCCAATTATGTTCCACATCCAAGTAAGAATTAAACAAACTGCGCGAGCTTCTGCAGACGTTCTTGCGGCTGGTGTGAAACCTGTGACAGAACGCTTTTGACACAACATCCATTTACATCCAATTACAGTTGCTTCTTTAAGTAAAACAGGTGCAGTTTGACAGGTTTTTTGTTCTTCATTTCAGTTCAGGAGAAGGTTCCAGAACCTGGCATTAGGCAGAACGGAAACGTTATTTCATTTTCGCTATTCCTGCTTGAGTTGGTACAAAAATGTAAGACAAGGCTTGAGGAACATTGTGCTTGTCCAAAGGCATTTTCGCATTTTGAAACAAGACTTTTCCACAGAAAAGCAGCTCGTGTTCTTTTACACAATGCTTATGCGCTTTAAATAAATAATTCTCTCACAAGGGGCATCATCTGTCAAATCTTGCAGGTTGCCATAGGAACAGCATTACCTACTCTCCGACGTGAGCTCACTGCTCATTCCGCCGCCTGGCAGGGTGGTGGTGCCTTGTTTTAAATTAGCGGCCCAGTTAATATCATAACAGATGCTTTTCGTCTGTTCTAACCAAAAATATATTCAACCCTACAATGATTGAATATAGTTTTGATGATAACTACCACCATACATCTCAGAGAGGGGACAAGCATAACTTGATTAAATCAGTTTCCCGCTAAGAGACATGAATAAAATATTGTTACTTGTGTGCTGTTGTGTTCAAAACTAATATAAGGGATACCTTTCTGCACAAAAACAATCCCCAGAGTCATTATCCTCTTTCTATGTGTGCTGCAGACATACAAAGAGGAAAAAAACGTAGAGAAATAAAGCTATTTTTCCTTGTTACGCCTCATCTGAGAATGAATGTATGACGTTACTACGTCATACATTACCACGCAGTAGGTTACAACGCGGACGTTACATCATCAGGGTTGTTACCACACTTGGCTTTACCTCGCAAGTCGTTTCTACGACTTGCACTAGATGACGAGCTGGACTTAGGAATAGTATAAATTACTATTCCTACTCCAGTTAGCGCAACAGCAGGGAATGTGTTGGATTTAAAATCCAACAGATTCCGTGGTGTTGCGCGCCATCTAGCGCAAGTCATAGAAACTACTTGCGATGTAATGCCATGCGTGGTAACAACGCGTACGATGTAACGTCCATGTTGTAACCTACCCGCCTGGTATTGACAGTGTTGTAAATGCTGTTTCCCCAGGGAAATGCATAGTATTTTGACACATTACTGGCTCTACCAGTAATGATAAATTAGAGAATGTGTCAAAATCCATGGGTGTTGCGTGCAAACACACCACCAGTGAAATGCCTCCCTGAGGTACAGTAACGCAGCAGTTTGCACTGAGTTGCATTACTCTAGATGTATGAAACCACTCAGCGCCACACAATGGGGTAGTAATGCTACCCATTGCGTGGTACAAGTACGACTCAACTACTTGATAAATAGGGCCCGAAATCTTGCTACAAACTACACTGCATAAATTGCAACGAGCAAGCACTACCACTTGCAGAAAGGTTGATGTGTTCTTCTGTTTGAAAGAAATTGGCTAAAAAATGGAGTGATTTACTGGAAGTTCTTCTATGTTCTTTAATTTCTATGTTCCATACCAAGTTTCTTTACTGCAGGTGCATCTTACTTTATTGAGATGCACAGCCCCCAAACCCGCACCCCACCCGCTGTGAAGAAACTGGAGCAAGGTCACAGAGGAGCACCTCAACTCCACCCTCAACCGTGACACCCCACCTCGACTGACGCCAACCTCGCAGCCGAAGAATTTCATGGATGGATCGCCAACTGCGCAGATGAGCTCACACCCCTCCACAACATTGATAGACAGCGCCCCAGAAAAGCCACCTGGTTCACTGCCGACCTCCAAGAATTCAGACACACCTGCAAACGTCTCGAAAAGTTTTGGAGAATAAGCAAATCCCTGGAAGACCGCACCACATACAAGAACGCCATGACAGAATACCACCAACTCATCAGATCCACCAAAAGGAAGTTCATCCTGAACAAGATCCTTGCCAACTCCAGCAACTCCAAAGAACTCTTCAGCATCATCCAGGAATTTATGAAACCCACCAGCGAAACCACCAATGTCCCCACCTTCCAAGACCTCTGCAACATGCTTTGTTCCTTCTTCCATCTGAAAATCAAGTCCCTCTACAACAACTTCAACGAACAGACACCGGATGCCGAAACCAGTTCCTCCTCCAGAAACGCCTGCCAGGCCACCATTTCCCCCTGGTCCCAGTCACCACCAAAGGCACTGCATCAACCATGAAATGCATCTACTTAGGAGTCCCCACGAACCTCTGCGCCCCTCACATCTTCCACAGAGCCGCCGCCACCATCGCACCGGAACTACGACACACCATCAACGCCACCTTCGAAACCAACACTTTCCCCACGACTATAAATGAGCAGAAGTTAAGCCCCTACTCAAGAAACCCTCAGCAGAACCAATGGATGTCTAGAACTACCGACCCATCTCCCTCCTCCGCTTCGAGGCCAAAGTCACCAGGAAGAAGGTCAACATACAACTAACAAACTTCATCAAAGGGAACTATATCCTCGACCACTCCCATTCTGGATTTCGCAGCAACTTCAGCACCAAGACTCCGCTACAGATGACATCCTCACACTCCTTGACCAAGGCCACACTGTGCCCTGATCCTTCTTGACCTCTCTGCAGCCTTCAACACCATCTCACACCGCACAGTAACCGTCAGACTCTGTGATACTGGCATACAGGGAACCGCCCTCAACTGTGCCGCTCCTTCCTCACCGGCAGAACCCATAAAATCAGACTTACAGACTTCTTCTTTGAACACATAGACATCAACTGCGGAGTACTCCAAGGATCTTCGCTCAGGGCTATGGTTTTCAATATCGACATGGCCTCTCTCGCCGCCATCCTCAGACAGCCCGGTCTCAACATAGTATCTTACGCAGACGACACCCAGCTCATCCTCTTCCTCACTAAGGACCCCGTCACCACAAGACTCAGCTACCAGGAAGTTATGCAGGATGTCCCATCCTGGATGAGCAGCAGCTGCCTAAAGCTCAACTCAGAGAATACAGAAGTCCTTATCCTCAGACCCTCTCCATCTGCATGGGACAAGACCGCCCTCAGCACCTCCCCCACGTAGCATGCCTGGAACCTCGGAATCGTACTCGACTCCTTTCTCTCCATGACCCAACAGATCAACGCCATTGCCTCCAGCTGTTTCAACACTCTCCGCATCCTTTGGAAGACCTTCAAGTGGATCCCCCCGAATTAAGAAAGAACATCTCTCACGCTCTCATAACCAGCAGCCTGGACTACGGAAATGCCTTCCATGCTGGGTTTAACACGTCTCTACTTCGCAAACTCCAGACCATACAGAACACTGCAGCTAGACTCGTCCTAGGCATCCTGTGACACAAATACATCATCCAACACTTGCAGCACCTCCACTGGCTCCTGGTTGAGAAGAGAGAATCTTTCAAGATACTCACCCACACCTACAAATGCCTCCACAAAATACAGACCCCAATATCTCAACAAAAGAAGCTCCTTCCTCGCTAAAACTCTGCGCATCGGCAGAGCAAGAATGGGTGGAAGTACTTTCTCCTATATTGTGGCCAAAACCTACAATGAGCTCCCAATTAACATCAGACGTACCCCCACTCTGCATAGCTTCAGGAAGACCCTCAAGACCTGGCTCTTCTACTGACTGGATCTGCTCCCCTCTCCTAGCACCTTGAGACCCTAATGGGTCCGTAGCGCACTTCAAAATTCCGTGATTGATTGATTGATTGATGTTTTTCTTTGTATTTATTGGCCCTGCTTTGGTATAGGGTAATGAGATTTCGAATTCGGGGCTTGGGGTTCATTATTAGTTGAGAACTGGTCTTGGTTGTACTTGGAATGCTCCAATAACGAATGGACATATAAATACTTATATAAAAGAGATCAGTTGATCATTTGGCGTTCCAACAAAAAGATTCAGTAATAGCTTTTACGCCAATGCATTACCACATTACATTAGGCAATAGAGATTGCCAAAAGTGTGGAACGCTTTATCAACTCTTTTGAAACCATTAATGTTGATAGTATATCTGTGGGGGTGGCTACATTATGTGTCAAAGATACTAGCAAACCTGGGATTTTTAAAACAAAAATTTCAAAACGATTTACAACATTGGGCTGCACTGGCACTAAATTCTCTTGCAATCACTGTAGTTCAAAAATGGATTCAGCACATCATAAGCAATGCCCAGCCAAAGGTAAAGTCTGTTTTTAATGTGGCAAGGTCATGCATTTTGGAAGTGTGTGTCAAAGCAAGGCTAAATGAGTTTCTATTGTTCATGAGCATGGTACTGAAGATGAGGGTGAGGAGGAAGTTGTGTTGTGTTTTAGAGAGAGTGTACCTGTGTGTGAAACTGATCAGAGGAATGAGGTTCAGGAAATTTGCATGATTACTGATGTTAGTTTACACAATGCTGTGAATGCGGAACCACAGGTGGATGAGTCTGTTCTGATTAAGGAAGGTCAGGAAGTTTGCATGATTACTGTGCCACTCACACTGAAGTGGATGTGGAACCATATGTGCCACTGATGTGTGAGATTACCACTGGTGGCAGAGCATTACAAGTCATGGCAGATTCTTGATCTCCGTACACCATTATTTCTGATTCTTTTTTCTACATGAACTGGCGAGATAAGAATCTGAAACCCACTGATGTTAAGGTGTATGGATTTGGAGGTAAAGAGATCATCATGAAGGGTTATTTTGTGTCTGAGATAACCATGAGACATAAAACTATTTTGGGGAAGGTGTATGCTGCTGTGTACGGATTACAAGTGTTGGGATGGAGATACCAAGGGAAGTTTAACATCACTCTTCATCACAATGTGAGAGTGTGTTTGGCTGAAGATACAATGAAAGTTCAGAGTGTATCATACAAGTTCCATGATCTATAACCAAGTTTCTTTACTGCAGGTGTATCTTACTTTATTGATGTTTATCTTTGCATTCATTGGTTGAGCGTTGTTAGAGTCTTATGGCATTCTAAGTTCTTGGGGTTCTTTCTCAGTTGGGGACCGGTTTTGGTGTACTTGGATGCTCCAATAAAGACAGGATATATAAACAAGTAACTTGTGTGCGTGTTATCTTCCGACCGCAGGGCTTTGAAAATATTTTAAATAATTCATGCTCTGTTGGGTGATTCCAAGTCTCCACAAATATATTAGGTGTGAATAAGGCGACATAGGCTGCAATCTAAAGAAGAAAATGCTGGCCCCAATTCACTGTTCGAAGTGAGAAATACAGCAATAATGAATGTTCAATAGGCACCTCAGGCCCCTGGACGCCGGTGCCACTGCACCTGCTGCCCCAATGGAGACTACGTCCCTTGCTTAGAGTTGGGGAAGGAGAATCACTGTTCCTACCTAACAAACGTTTTTAAATATAGAAGTCAAGCATTACATTTGAAAGTACAGCGTTTCTAAGAAACTATTTGGTCTCCCACTATATTTAACAACTAGCTGCCCGTCCCGACGTTGTCCGGGTATGAAATAGAATGTGTGTAATGTGTGTATTTGGCAAGGGCAATTTATTTTAAAATCTCGTAATAGACAAAAAATTTTGTTTCATTAGAATAGGGACGGAGAAGGCCCACTGCAGCCCTGGTTGATGTTAGCTGGCGAGTGTAATGTCGTTGAATGAGAGAGTTATCAGCCGCAGGTAAATCCGTTTAATCAGAGAGTTGAGTGACAGCGAGTAGGAGAGGCTGCAGTAATTGTCTCCGCAGACACGCTCATTTGCGTGTTCCCCCGCTTGAGGCCCAGATGCAGGCCTGTTTGATGTTAGCAGGCGTGTGTTCCCCCGCTTGAGGCGCAGCTGCAGCCCTGGTTGATGTTATCAGGCGCGTGTAATTAGTGTACTGATCCGCCGCCTGAGCCCGGCTAGGTCCCTGGTTGATGGTAGCAGGCGCGTGTAATTTTGTTGAATGAGAGAGTTCAGTAAGAGCGCGCAGGAGAGGCTGCAGTAACGTTACTTCTTTTGTAAAGTTGGGGCCCCTGCAATAAAGGATAAACCCTAGCAAGGTATACTAAATTTTTGTAAGAAGAGAACTGTACACACCGGGTTACGTGTGATTATTTAACAGAGTAACTCAGACGTAGAGACAAGATAAGAACTGCTTAACCAAATATCTTTGAGTGTTAAATCTTTTTATTTCTATTTTATAACTCTTTTTGTAGTGTAGATTTGATATATACACTTTTTTTTAAATAAACACTCGTATTTTCTATTTTTTTACTTCTTATATGTCTGTTTCAGTCATTATTGTACACACATATTTACATATAACATGCAACTTTGCCTAATACATAAAATATCTACACGGTTTAGACACATGAATTGTTAAACACAGAATATATTCCTTTCCGACGCGTTTCGGCCAATCGCCTTCCTCAGGAATTCTGTGATTTCCTTTGCAACATCAACAGAAGCTATAATAATAAGAAATGATATTTTAGTGGTATATTCATGAATGCTTATCTATCATTCTCAGCGTCTTTGTACGTTACTTCTACTAAATCTTCTCTATGAAGATTTATCTCTGTGCTTGTTGTGGGGAAATATCCCAAAGCTAGAAAGTCCACCCCTTCCCGCTAGGTGCTACATTTTTCTGCCCATCTGATTCCTTATCTATACATTTATATACATATCTTACACTCTTTAGTAAACAATTATATACAATAAATACATTTCTTCATCTAATTATCACTTTTCTATTTACATTATAACATTAGTCACTGATCACTTGCCTGCAGATGGGAGCTTGGGTCATATATATGGGAAAATGGGAATTGTAATAGGGGATTATTAAAGCTTAGAACCCACCCTATACACTTATGTGGCATCTTTTTTTCAATGATTTTCACACTTGTTTCACGTATTTTCCTAAAACGTACCATTTACAGATATGTCTCCAGTAATTTGGATCTGTGTGGTTATGGTGTCTCTGTTCAATGTTTATACCACCTTGGAGTGATTTCTAAATAGAGAAATATGTGCATTGGTTTCTAGACATATGCGAGTCATATCTATTCAAATGTTTAGCTTTGGAACTAAATGATCAGTTCTACCTGTTTGGATAATATCACGATCTGCAATCCCTGGCGTAACTAGCGATACTATTTTCCCCGCTGAATTTTCTCAATAGGCTCAGTCAAGATGGCGATACCTGTTTCAAAATTTATATAGACATTCAGATTCTAAGATACATTTATTATAGTTAGTACCTATAGTCTCCTTTACTAATTAGTTAGTGATTATTATACCTGCTTAGCAGCTTGTTTGTCATCAACCTGTTGCTAGCGTGGGTCCGGACCTCATTAATTCCAATCCTCTTGCTTTAAATGGCGGCGATATCTATAGAATTCACATTCACATTTATCATTGGATGTTCACCATAATTTAAGCTAGCGCTAATGGTCTACTTTCTTAGTCTGTTCATAATTATTATACCTGGATAGGTGCTTGGTAGCCTCAATCTTTTGATCACGTCGATGCAAACTTCATTTATTGCCCCTCTGTCTATTTGGATGAGTAAGGATATCTACAAAATTTAATAGATTTTATATGGACCTTTCTTTTTGTAAAATCTGTGTCATTCAGTTTTTAAATTTATAACTTTTTTGATCTCAAAGTGAGAGTCCCACCTGTGTTCTTACACTTTGAGCTTCGTCTATTTTGTATCCCACGAGAGATTATTGCTGTGGGACTCCTGTTTGCAGAGGCGTTCACCTGGTGTACCGCTTCATCTCGGAGCTCGCTCTATATATCGCCGCTTAAGGTGAAAGAAAAAGAGAAGAGGAGAGGAAGCCGGGGAAAGAAAGGAATTCTATTTTAAATGATTATTCTTAGCCGAACGTCTATTTATTCTAAGTGGATCAACCCCTATTCTTACCTTATATCTCGTCTGTTGCCGCCGTAATAAGTCCTTACTTCGCCTTGTATCCGCCAAAAAATTCTGTTTGTTAAAAGGACGGGGAAACCTAACTCCCTTTATATTATTCGATTTTGGCGCCAGACTAAACGCTTCTCTCGGGACTTCGCGTGTTCTCGCGAGGTATGGATAGTCTCATAGCGGACATAGTCAAAAGGGTGAATAGATCCACCATCTTGGAGTGGTGTGATTTATTTATTATATATGCCCGCTTTTATTTCCTTTCCCCTCTGTTTGTTAAATCTCAGGGTATTATATGCGCTGACTTTGTAGCTGGAGATAACTTATATTTTGATTCAACTCGGTATATATATTTTGTTGGAGGATTTAATTTAACATTTCTCGCAGATGTACCGTTATTAAAGTTGACCAAATGCGCCATATGCTAGCGGTTCGGTTTGCAGTACAGCTACTTATTCATTTTATTCAGTTCTACTCGCGTTAAGTGTCTAAAGCTTTTGTGTACCTGCTATTTACTCTTCCTGTGTATTTATGGAGGCATATTTCTGGTAAGGGGTGTGTGGAAAAATTATTAAGTTAAGATTCTACTAGATTTTACAGATATGAATATCGCGCTAAATTATTCATTTAAGACTTAACTGGATTTTTAAAGATATGAATATCGCGCTGATAGTTGGAACTATTGTGCTCACGTTTGTATATATTGTCAGGCTTCAAAACATTGTACTTCAATTATTATCGACATTTGTACCCGCTCTATGTTGTAAGACCCATAGAGACTATTGGCATGTTTCATACATGGTTCAACTAAGTGCTGCCATCTACAGGCAATAATCAATCATTACTCTTAACATTTTTCAGTCACTCAACACATTTACAAAGGTATACATTCCCCTTTAGTCATTCCCATATAATTTCCACAGTTTCTATTAGCTAATTATCATGTTACATTATTGCTTGTTCCCACGGTATTTCAGCGTTAAGGCCATTCATTGCTGTGCCCAAAAGAAAAATCCAATAAACCTCTCTCATTTTACGGATTTTGTCTTGATCTAATCCTGTTCTTGGGTTTATTCTTTCAAGGATGTACCAAGATATATGATCAGACGTGTGGTTACACTCTACGTAGTGACTTACCATCGGGGCCACTAATTTTTGAGTTCTTATTGCAGACCTGTGCTCTGTCAGCCTCACATTTAGGGCTCTGCCTGTCTGTCCAACATATCCTTTTTGACAGGGACATATTATCAAATAGATCACATTTGTGGTTCTACAATTGTTTAAATCTGATGGTCGTATGACTTGTTTATTAAAGGTGAGACTTTCACCTTGTATTGAGCTATGACAGGATTTGCAATTCGAACAGCTGTAATTACCTGTCACGGGTTTCATGTTTGTTATTGCTCGCTGTACGTTGGTTGTATTAGTTGTCATTCTTGATCTCACTATGTGATCCTTGAGTGTTTTATTTTTTTTGTATGCAAAAATGGGCTTAAGTATCTTGTCTGATTTGGGAACATTAGCATTTAAGATGTGCCAATTGGCACAGACAGTCTGTCTAATCCTTTCATTAATGTTGGAATGCTTTGTTACAAAGACCAATTGGGGGATCTCTTTACTTTTTTTCGGTTGTAGCAGACTTTGTCGATCATAAAAACGAGCCCGTTTAAATGAGTCTCTTATAATTTTCTTGGGGTATCCTCTGGTCAGGAATTTTTCTTTCATAGAGGCAGCTTTTATATCATAATCTTGTATATTTGTGCAGTTACGCCTCAACCTAAGGAATTCTCCGAACGGTACACTATTTTTTTGGGTTGCTGGGTGATAACTATCATAGTGGAGAAGTGTATTGAGAAAATTCAGCGGGGAAAATAGTATCGCTAGTTACGCCAGGGATTGCAGATCGTGATATTATCCAAACAGGTAGAACTGATCATTTAGTTCCAAAGCTAAACATTTGAATAGATATGACTCGCATATGTCTAGAAACCAATGCACATATTTCTCTATTTAGAAATCACTCCAAGGTGGTATAAACATTGAACAGAGACACCATAACCACACAGATCCAAATTACTGGAGACATATCTGTAAATGGTACGTTTTAGGAAAATACGTGAAACAAGTGTGAAAATCATTGAAAAAAAGATGCCACATAAGTGTATAGGGTGGGTTCTAAGCTTTAATAATCCCCTATTACAATTCCCATTTTCCCATATATATGACCCAAGCTCCCATCTGCAGGCAAGTGATCAGTGACTAATGTTATAATGTAAATAGAAAAGTGATAATTAGATGAAGAAATGTATTTATTGTATATAATTGTTTACTAAAGAGTGTAAGATATGTATATAAATGTATAGATAAGGAATCAGATGGGCAGAAAAATGTAGCACCTAGCGGGAAGGGGTGGACTTTCTAGCTTTGGGATATTTCCCCACAACAAGCACAGAGATAAATCTTCATAGAGAAGATTTAGTAGAAGTAACGTACAAAGACGCTGAGAATGATAGATAAGCATTCATGAATATACCACTAAAATATCATTTCTTATTATTATAGCTTCTGTTGATGTTGCAAAGGAAATCACAGAATTCCTGAGGAAGGCGATTGGCCGAAACGCGTCGGAAAGGAATATATTCTGTGTTTAACAATTCATGTGTCTAAACCGTGTAGATATTTTATGTATTAGGCAAAGTTGCATGTTATATGTAAATATGTGTGTACAATAATGACTGAAACAGACATATAAGAAGTAAAAAAATAGAAAATACGAGTGTTTATTTAAAAAAAAGTGTATATATCAAATCTACACTACAAAAAGAGTTATAAAATAGAAATAAAAAGATTTAACACTCAAAGATATTTGGTTAAGCAGTTCTTATCTTGTCTCTACGTCTGAGTTACTCTGTTAAATAATCACACGTAACCCGGTGTGTACAGTTCTCTTCTTACAAAAATGCAGTAACGTTACTTACCAGGCCTCCAGGTGAACGTGTTTGTCATGCCCCCAGCACACGGCCACAGCAGACGATCTTCTGATTAATGTACGACCCATATGGCATGAAGGGTGGAACGTAGCACAAGCCCCCAGCGTTTTTCACGCCCCCAGCGTGCCCCTTGATGCGGCGCAATTGCGTTCACATGGCATGAAGGCCGGACACACACCCCCAGCGTTTCTCACGCCCACAGCGTGTCACGCCCCCAGCGTGCCCCTTGATGCTGCGCAGCAACGTAATTGGCGCTTGTATGTACGACTCACATGGCATGAAGGGCGGACACACGCCCCTAGCGTTTGTCACGCCCCCAGCACACGCCCACAGCTCACGAAGTGATGGCCGTACCACACGCCCCCAGCGTTAGTCACGCCCCTAGCCCACGCCCAAAGCACAACGCAGACACGCCCACAAGGGACTACTTTGCTGGCACGGTTCTTTTACCTTTTAAATGAATAGAGGAGTTGGCCTAAGGGCTAAGGTGCTCGACCTCGGACCTGGGGATCTGGGTTCGAGTCTTGGTAACGATGCCAAACATCCTGTGATTCTGGGCAAATCACTTAAACTCCCCGTGCCTAACAAACATGAATGTGTGTCCTCATGTAACGTAACTGGTGCTATGTAAAGCGCTCTGATACCTGATTCAGTTCGGGTCAAGTTCGCTATATAAAACTCTGCAAAAAAAAATTAGAAAAATATGGTGGCCGTCTGCATAGCCTATGTCCTTCTGCTGCAACTGCCCTTTCCGACACTGTATTGGGTGTTGTGATTGGTGTTGTGGTTACAGAGATTACCCGCCTCAAAGGTTTAGGCTCTCTCTTTATAATATTAGTATGGATTGATAAACCATGGTTACCTTTGTTCACTTCTTCCTTCTACTTCCATTCATTTTTCCACATTCCTCCTTTCAAATAGGATATGAAATGATATGTTTGAGATGTATTGGAAGGGGCAGGGTGTGGAAATGAATTATTGTACAGATCTAAAATTGTTAGGCCATAGGGCCATATGTATCAAGCTAATTAGCATGCGAATTTCGGCCTTTGCGAATGCTAATTAGCTAAATGGTATGTATGTAACATGTTTGATGCAAAATAAGGAATCGCAAAATTTGCTATTTCTTATTTTGCGATTGCACTTAAGGAATCGCAAATTTTGCGATTCCCTAAATGCAATGTATCAAACAAAAAATATTCAAAAAATGCCCATAAGGATTCGCAAATTACCACCAACTTCTAGTTGGTGGTAAGTTGCGAATTCTTTTAAGAAAGCTTTTTACAAAAAAACCAAAGGTGCCATATGACGCTCATACATGCCCTTAGGGCATGTATGTGTGCCATATGCCCCCACATGTCATTTTCAGGGGTGCAGCAGGGTGATCTTGAGACACCTCTGCACCCTTGAAAAAATTCCTAATTTGCGATTAGCAATTTGCTAATCGCAAATTCCCCCTTCATTCCTATGGGCCTCCTGGCCCATAGAAATTAATGGGTAATTTGCGATTAGCAATGTGCTAATCGCTAATTAGGAATGGTAAGGAATCGCTATTAAAAAGCGATTTCCTACATACATACCGTTTTGCGAATTCTAAATAGCGATTCCTTAAAAATCAATATTTAGCATTCGCAAAACGGAACTATGATACATATCGCCCATAGGCACCATAGTTAAAGAGCTATCAATTTCGACAGACATTACTGGTTCAAACAGCAGAAATACTTCTTCATTTAAGTCGATCTCACAAGTGGAAGCTGTAGGGAGCAGTTATATATAGTTATATATTGTAAAAAGAACCATTTCTATATATGATGAAATGCTTTTAAATGAGCAATAAAATTAGCACCAGACTAATTATTTAGTGCCCTTTGTGACCATGGAATGGACAACATAAAACTGGCAATACATATCCTGAAAACAAATGATGACTCTATTAAAAAATGCATACATTTTTCGATATCGTTTTATTAAAACTTTGCATAACTGGTAAGATCGTGACATTTATTCACAGATCGAGAAAAAAATATATAGGCCTACTTATATCGTAATAGACAACCAGTGGACCAAAGGAAACCATTACATGGAACATCACTTTAAGTAGTAAGTATGGACACCTATTGTACCTTAGCATTCAGTGCCAGAAAAAAACAGACATAAATAATAAATAAGTAACTAAGTGAAGAAAGATTTAAATGGAGCTGGTGGATAAGGGGAAGAAAAATGGTGGTCAGAAAGGCATTTAGAACATTACTCAACATAATATTAATGCATCAGGATATTGAAGGATCCCAAAATAAACAGCATTAACAGTAGGCATGATAAAAGCATTGTAATTAACGTTGACAAGCTCCTGGAGGGATAGGAGAGGAGCCTCTATAATTGACGATTTTAATGGTTTGCACGCACAGAGGGAAAGTATGGGATCACAAGTATGGCTCCAGTGGCATACCACAACATTGTGCACAGAGCCAAACTCCTTTCTCCAAGCTGAAGAGATTAGTTCAAGATAACAAGTTTAAGTGTCTGCAAAGGAATGAGGCATGAGCACAGTTAATAAACAACTCTCTCCAGGTCTTTTGCTCTGTTGTGTCCAAAGTATGCAAGGACTTTTCTTCTTGTGTACATC
Organism: Lissotriton helveticus; assembly: GCF_964261635.1. NCBI lineage: Eukaryota > Metazoa > Chordata > Amphibia > Caudata > Salamandridae > Lissotriton > Lissotriton helveticus. Next base: position 1,060,971,221 of record NC_136070.1, on the reverse strand, counting down.
ACTCAACATTCCTGCCTGATGAGGATCCATGCACTACTCTAGCTTGCCGCTAAGGGCCTTCCAGGTATACTCAAATAAAAAAAGCATGAGATAGAGGCAACTCGGTTGGTTGACTTGGGGGCAAAATATTCCAATATGAAAACCTTGAAAGTCAGGAGGATGTTGTGAACGAATATTATTAAAATGCAATTGCTACCTCAATAGTTCTGAAACTGACTGAGGCTATCAGAGTGTTGCACTAAAGCAGAGCGCAACACGTTTTTTTTTAATGTAAGGAAACAAATGATGATCTTTTAGTGAACGTTATTTATGGAGTAAGTTCTCGGATTTAGCATTCAAGAAGAAGAAAGGCTCTGCCATTTAGTTTTCATATGTGCCTTGGGGATGACAAGAAGACCAGCAAAATATGAGTGCATGGACCACAAAAACAATCTCCTATTATAAATGTCTCCTAAAAAGCACCCTTCTTGCTTCACATTCATCCTGAGTGACCTGAAGTAATACAGCTTGAGACATCCACTATGGAGAATCTTAGAGGAGCACCACTACACATATTGCACCACCAATGAATATCAGGCATCCCTATGCAGGATTCTCATGTCTGCCATCTATGTCTTTTTTCAGGATGTTCTCCCATATGATCTTCATTTATAAAAGGTTTGTTTAGATAAGCAAGAAACAATGAAAGTCTTGGGTGCCCTGGAGAGTAGAGCTCTGCCCACCATATATTTCGTGAGGAGTTACTCCAGATGTGAGAGTTTTTTGAGTCACTTTCCATTCCATGAAAGTGTCCACAAATGTTCTAATGAATTTCAAACCATCAGAACCTGAATGAGCTTGCACAAAGGCGGGGCCTGGTCTCTGAGATCTAGCTCAGCAGTGGTTCATCTCTTACCTGCTGAAGAACCATCTCACATCCTCTCTGTCTCCACTTTCAAGCCTATCTTGTCAGGACGCACTCCGCGGGATCCAGAATGTAGCAAGAATGTCCACCTCCTGACCTCACCAACACCCTGACATAGCCATTCACAGGGTGTTCGAGCGATCGAGCGAGGGACGGGTAGGGAAGGGAACAGCAGGGAAGGGAGGCTGAAAAAGAAAACACACGATTATGTATATGCACTTTCATAAACAACTACTCTCATGAATTCTCACTACGTCAAGACCTATTCACCTGAAAGCCTTTCTCTATGCTCCCAATCCAAACAAAGAAGTTGAAAGAATTCATATGTCTCTTCTCCCTAAAGAACACAAACATATATCATATCAATGCTGGCAACTGAGCAAATGACAATTCCCAATTGTATACTGAGAGCTCTGAGAACCTACCCTGTCTGTTCCCTTACAAACAATAAAGAAGGGGGAACTCTCCTAGTGATTGATAATCCTCAATGACATCCAGCAGAGATCCCAGCAATAACAAAAGCAAAAGATATTGTCAATTTGTCTCGTAGATCCCCACGAAACAAAACAACCAATAGTACAGTTTCTTGGATGTAAAAAAACTCCAAACACGGTAGAACGAAGTTAACCTCACCACCGTTCTCCGCTTTGGCACTTATAGATTCCATTCAGCATAGAAATTAGTTAGTCCTGATTCCTTACTCCAATAGTTATGTCCCCCAATTCGGCTAGACGTAGTATGGTTACCACTGTCCTCCGCCTTGGTATTTGTAATCCACAAAGGAAGATTATGGACACCAGACTCCTAGATGCTATCACGGCAAGGCACAGCGGATACTACAGCCCTCCGCGATATCTATTCTCCCACAAGCTCTCTTTCGTGACGGTAATGCGAGGAACACACCTCTGCATACCGCCCTCGTCACCCAACAAGAGTTTACACAAATACGGAGGAATCTCTCTGCTGCCCAACTGAAAAGCTGTTCGCAGAGCCCCTCCCGCGCACCATGCGCAGAAAAGAAAACAAGCGTTCTCGGTAGAAAACGCGCTCAGTACCTTACTCTGGTGAAACACAAAAGTAGAAGAACCAGGAATACCGTTCATCAAGATGCTCTCAAGGAAGTGGATCTGAAAACCGGAGCAGGCAACAAAACAGAATCACGCACATCGTGCTAAGGCTCCGCCCATTATTTATAGAGAACACCCGATTGAAGCCTTCTGGGACATGTAGTTGAAACGTTAGGCAGTCGCGGCTGAGACGATTCCTGACAGTATGTCCCCCCACCTCAGCGCCTTCTAGGACCAGGCTTCATAGGGAATCTTAAATGAAAGGAGCAAACTGCACGGGGAGTGTGCACATTATTCCATGGTTCCCAAGAGTCGTCTTCCACAGAATAGCCTTTCCAGGACACCAAATACCAAAGAACACCCCTACGAAGTTTGGAGTCCCTAATGCTCCTCACCTCATATTCCAGGCCCCCGTCACCCACCACCGGCGGAGGAGCCCTCCTCCTAGACGTATGGGCTGGTTTCAACAGCTGAACATGAAACACAGGGTGTATCCGTAAGGACTCAGGCAGCCTTAGTTTGTAAGCCACTGGGTTGATCTTCTTTATGATTGGGTAAGGGCCAATGAAACGAGGGTGGAACACACTACGTAGTTTAAACTTGATGTTTTTAGTGGATAACCAGACCTTATCCCCTACGGCGTAATGGGGCTCTGACGTTCTGTGATGGTCTTCCCATTGTTTATATGTCTGTTTGGCCTTGGCCTTCAGCAAATGTCCCCGTACAGCCTTATGCACCTTCCGTAACAACAGAACCTGTTCTCTAACAGAAGGGTGGTTCTCTAAATCCTCAGGCAGATCCACCGGCAGAGTGTGTGCATCATATCCATAGTTTGCTCTGAAAGGAGACATCCCAGTAGAGCAATGCCAAGCATTGTTGTAGGCTAGTTCCGCCATCCACAACAAGTCCACCCATGATGAATAAGCTTCTTTAGAATAACACCTTAAGTATTTCTTTAGGGTTTGATTCAACCGCTCCGTTTGACCGTCTGTCTGAGGATGAAAGCTAGTGGAAAGTGTGGAATCAATCCCAAACGCTCTACACCACATCCGCCAGAAACGAGCTATAAACTGTGGACCACGGTCTGAAACAATCACCTTGGGGACCCCATGAAGTCGTATGACATGACTAGCCAACAATTGAGCTGTTTGTCCAGCCGTGGGGAGGTTTTTACACGGGATAAAGTTTCCCATCTTGGTTAGACTGTCCACCACCACCAGGATGGCTGAACAGCCCTGATCTGTGGGTAGGCCTGAAACAAAATCCAGGCTGATGTTCTGCCAGGGACGTTGAGAAGTAGGCATGGGCATGAGTTTGCCTCTTTTCCTAGTGTTTTCTCCCTTGGCTCTGGCACATACTTCACAACGTGTTACCCACAAGGTCACATCTCTAACTAAAGCCTCCCACCAGAAATATCTCTGGACCAATAGCACTGTTTTACGAATGCCCGGGTGTCCTGCCATAGGTACTGTATGACACCATGTAAAAGCCTTTTTCTGCAACGCTACTGTGGGCAGGTATAGTTTGTTATCATGGAAAGGCAACCCCTGTCTCACCTTCCGTACCTTGTTGTGAGCTGCCCAGGACACCCACTCTGCAGGGGTTTTGTTGTTCTTCACCTCCTCTAAGAATGTCTCTGCTTTTAGCAGACAGATCACCTTCACTGGGGATATTATGGCCTGCGCTGTTTCCTTTGTGTTTATCTCTGATGATTCCTGTCTGGATAAGGCGTCGGCCTTACGGTTTTCACTGCCTGGTCTGAAGGTTACCACAAAATCGAACCCCGCAAAGAAGAGCATCCAGCGCATTTGTCTCTGTGTGAGGTGTCTGGCTGCCTTCATGTATTGCAAATTGCGGTGGTCTGTATACACAGTGATGGTGTGACAGGCCCCCCACAAGTAATGCCTCCACTTCTGGAATGCCTTCTTTATAGCCAAGAGTTCTTTCTCTGCTACTGTATAATTGTGTTCGGCAGGGCTCAGTTTTTTGGACAAATAAGCTACTGGCTCAAGCTGTCCTGTGTTACGATCCCTCTGAGACAATACAGCTCCGATAGCCTCATCCGATGCATCAGCCTCCACTATGAACGGATGTTCCAGATTAGGATGAGAGAGCACCGGAGCAGTGGTGAAAGCCTTTTTCAGGTATTCGAAAGCCTCCCCTGCTTCGCTAGACCACTCAAAAGGCCTTCTTTTTCTCAGCAACTTTGTAAGGGGAACTGCTACTTCTGAAAAATGCAGGGTAACCTGCGAAAATAATTTGCAAAGCCAAGAAAACTTTGGACTTCCCTCACGTTTTTGGGAACAGGCCATTCCTGCACTGCTTGTACTTTTCGCTCGGACATGTGTAAGCCCCCAGGACTCAACATCACCCCCAGGAACTCCACCTCTGTCACTCCGAATTCACACTTGCTCAGTTTCACATAGAGCCTATGCTCACGAAGCTTATCCAACACCTGACATACTTGATTAGTGTGACATAACTCATCCATCGAATAGACCAAAATATCGTCTATATAGACCACCACGAAGTGATCCACAAAGTCCTTCAAAACGTAGTTTATCAAGTATTGGAAAGCCGCCGGGGCATTACACAGCCCGAACGGCATAACCAAATACTCATAAAGACCATAGCGCGTCTTGAAGGCCGATTTCCATTCGTCCCCTTTTCGCACCCTGACCAAGTGGTAAGCCCCTCTCAGATTCAACCGAGTGTATATTTTGGCTTCCCTCACTTGGTCAAGGAGCACTGAAATGAGAGGAAGTGAATACCTATTCCGAATGGTGTTTCTATTTAGCATGCGGTAATCCACACACGCCCGTAAATCCCCATTTACTTTTGCGATAAAAAACAGAGGAGAGGCTGCAGGAGAACGGGAAGGACGAATGAACGCTATCTTCACAAAATGGTCGATGTATTCTCTTAAATGTGTAGTTTTGGTCACTGATAAGGCATATACCCTGCAAGAAGGGATGGTAGCCCCCTCTATTAAATCAATACGGCAATCGTACTCCCTATGAGGGAGTAGCGATTCCGCCTTGACTTCGCTGAATACATCCCCATAAGATACATAGTCCTCAGGCAGTTCCACCGGTTTCTCTGCTGCGGTGACCACAAAAAACAGAGAAGACAACACTGCTACCTGAGATGTAACACATGGAAAGAAATTGTCTTTACAGGCCTCGGACAAGAACTGAAGGGATTTGGTTGTCCAATCAATAGTTGGGTTATGGTATCTTAGCCATGGCATACCTAATATAACCTCATACTGAGGGGCTTCGATGATGTCCAATGACAACTTCTCTACATGTTGCTCCCCCAATACTTCCACAGATAGCACTATCTCACTAGTCTTTTCTGTGATGCGCCCCGACTTTAAAGGCTGACCATCAACAGCCAAAACCTCTTCCGGGTTATCTCTTGCTACTCTAGGTAACTGCAAACGGGTAGCCAACCCATCATCTATAAAGTTGCCGGTTGCCCCAGAGTCTAACATAACCATTACCTGGTGGCATTGGTTCCTACATTCTAACGTCATAGGGATCACAACATGTGACTCAGTTTCCCCTACACCAATGGTAGAAAGAGAAGTGAGTTTCCAGTCCTGTTTCATATCCGCCTCCTGTGTCTGACCTGCCCTGTTCTCTACCTCCAGACTCGTGGCTGATACTGCTATCCTCTTGTTTCTGTTCCAAGTGTTGGGATTCTTTGGTTTGGATGGACACTCTCGTACGTAATGCCCCTTTTTTCCGCAGTACATGCATTGGCCCTGGACTCGCCTACTCTCTCTTTCTTCTCTGGACAAAGGAGGTCTGAGGGCTCCTATCTCCATAGGCTCGGAAGTCACCTCAGGTGTTCCTACCGCTTTACGTGTCAAGTTCTCAGGTCTGTAATAACCCCTCTCCCACTTCCGCCTATCACCTCTTCTCTCTGACAAGCGGCTATCCAGTCTCAAGGTCAAGTTAACCATGTCCACATAGGATGTGGGCTGGGGATCAATCTGTGCTACAACATCTTTTAAATCCTCCCGCAACCCTTGGTAGAAAAGAAACATCCGCTTCTCCTCGGGCCACTCGGCTTCTGCCACCAAACGGTTAAAAGACGTCATATAGGTAATTAGCTCTCCCTTACCCTGTCTTAATTCCAACAACTCTCTATCCGCACTAAAGGACGTGGCTCGTCTGTCGAATACCTTCTCAAACTCAGTTCTAAACGCATTCCAATCTGATAGTATAGCATCATTGTTCTTTACCAATGGCACCGCCCAATTGGCCGCATCCCCAACTAGATATGAGATGGCAAAGGCTACACATGAGTGATTGTTAGGGAAAGAAGCAGGTTTGCAAGAGTAATGTAACAACACTTGTGTTAGGAAAACCTGAATTTTTCTCGGATCCCCAGAGTAACGCTCAGGATTGGCCAAAGGAATGGGGGGGGCACGGTTACATTTATCGATGACGCAGAGGAAGAGGCATTAAAGGGGTTTCTACTAAGTTGTTCGACCTTGTCTTTTTAACGGCAGTTTCAGCTTTATAGGCCGCCAATTCCTGCTGAACCAAAACCAGGGAAGAGGGAAAGGCTGGGTCCTGTCTCTGACCGGCTTGGACCACTCTTATAAACCAAACAAAAGAAAGTGCCGGACAGTCTGAATGAATACAAACAAATGCACACCTAGTATAATTAATTGCTAGGCGGACAAACCATTTGTGATTGATCACTTGTATTTTTATGAAAAAGTTTTTTTGAAACGTTTTTTTTGGCATCAAGGGATGCACACCACATTCACAGAAGTACACAAATGCATTGAAACCAAAAACAATACATAAAATTACAATGTACACATATAACAATTGTGATTACAAAAAACAACTGTGCTATGCCTCAAAATATAACGTTGTGCTGAGGCACCAATCCTGAATACAAAATGAACAAGTGGACAGAAAAATAAAATACTAGCCTACTTGTTTCCACCACCACTAGATACGTATTAATTTTGACATGTGGTACAACGGAATAGGAACACACAAAACTAAGCGGAAGTGTAGAATTTGTGCGAATTATGTTCCTATTGTGCCCTGGTATTTGCAGTATCTGGGTGGAGTAGGACGCCGACGCGTTTCGAACCCATTGAATAAGTTGAGGGTTCTCCTCAGGACAAGGATTGGGGGGTCGTTGTTGCTTGTACTGGAATGTCAGGATACTCCCTGTGGGTATTCCCTTGATGGGTACAACACTAAAAAGTGTATGGGGTGCCGATGTGCATAAAATCAAAGATTACGAGGATTATGCCTTGTTGGGTAGACGTTCGTGACTGTGCACGAACTCGAGCGGCAGCCGCCGCTGCAGTTCAGAAAATTTTTGACGATTCAATCGGTCTGCACGTCGGACACACAAGCTGCAAGGAACTGGCGAACCAAAACCAGGGCATGCAACACACCTTCCATGGAGGCCATGCTTGCTACCCCTGGACCGGGCGGAGTGAAATACTTGGGTGCGTGATTCTGTCAGGACGCACTCCGCGGGATCCAGAATGTAGCAAGAATGTCCACCTCCTGACCTCACTAACACCCTGACATAGCCATACACAGGGTGTTCAAGCGATCGAGCGAGGGACGGGTAGGGAAGGGAACAGCAGGGAAGGGAGGCTGAAAAAGAAAACACACAATTATGTATATGCACTTTCATAAACAACTTCTCTCATGAATTCTCACTACGTCAAGACCTATTCACCTGAAAGCCTTTCTCTATGCTCCCAATCCCAACAAAGAAGTTGAAAGAACTCATATGGCTCTTCTCCCTAAAGAACACAAACATATATATATATCAATGCTGGCAACTGAGCAAATGACAGTTCCCAATTGTATACTGAGAGCTCTGAGAACCTACCCTGTCTGTTCCCTTACAAACAATAAAGAAGGGGGAACTCTCCTAGTGATTTATAATCCTCAATGACATCCAGCAGAGACCTCAGCAATAACAAAAGCAAAAGATATTGTCAATTCGTCTCGTAGATCCCCACGAAACAAAACAACCAATAGTACAGTTTCTTGGATGTAAACAAACTCCAAACACTGTAGAACGTAGTTGACCTCACCACCGTTCTCCGCTTTGGCACTTATAGATTCCATTCAGCATAGAAATTAGTTATTCCTGAATCCTTACTCCAATAGTTATGTCCCCCAATTCGGCAAGACGTAGTATGGTTACCACTGTCCTCCGCCTTGGTATTTGTAATCCACAAAGGAAGATTATGGACACCAGACTCCTAGATGCTATCACGCAAGGTGCAGCGGATACTACAGCCCTACGCGATATCTATTCTCCCACAGGCTCTCTTTCGTGACGGTAATGCGAGGAACACACCTCCGCATTCCGCCCTCGTCACCCAACAAGAGTTTACACAAATACGGAGGAATCTCTCTGCTTCCCAACTGAAAAGCTGTTCGCAGAGCCCCTCCCGCGCACCATGCGCAAAAAAGAAAACAAGCGTTCTCGGCAGAAAACGCCATCAGTACCTTACTCTGGTGAAACACAAAAGTAGAAGAGCCAGGAATACCGTTCATCAAGATGCTCTCAAGGAAGTGGATCTGAGAACCGGAGCAGGCAACAAAATAGAATCACGCACAACGTGCTAAGGCTCCGCCCATTATTTATAGAGAACACCCGATTGAAGCCTTCTGGGACATGTAGTTGAAACGTTAGGCAGGCGCGGCTGAGACGATTCCTGACATTTCTTGGTCCCTTGGACTAAAATGAATGTGGTTAGAATAAGCAGGACAAGACAGAAGGTCAAGACACAAACAACTTCCTGCAAACTCCTTGATATAGAGTTTGCACACTCAAAGATATGGCAGGAGTATCAGGAATGATCGTTCTAGTACAGTTTCATTTTCGCCTTGAAGTTACAGAAAGGTCAAGCATTGTTATTATAGAGGACAGGAAGTTGCTGGCATGTAGGCTACTTCTCACTTATAGGGAGGGACATTTGGTGACATATGAGTCAGTTACTATAAAAGGCAAGTGCAGTCACTGTATGGTACTTGGTAAAATCTCCCTGTTATTTCGACTTACTACCCTTCCATTAGTTTATCACTTGGTATTTGGAATCCTTCCCAATTTGTTATGTTTACCCTTCTGTGTTCCCCACCCCTGCATGTCCTCTGAGCCCCTTGGTCCTAATCCTCCTTTTTTTGTTTTCCCATTGTAGCCTGTTTATTTCTCTTGCTCTGTTACTCTGAATGAAGATGGATACTGCTACTCTCCATCTCAGAAGCACTTCCATGGTGTTTGCGTTAGTTATGTTATGTTACGGGAGTTTGTAGAGCGCCTGGTTACACTGACCCAGTGTGTCTCCGCGCTAGGCAACAGAAACCAGAAAAGCTAAGTCCGCAGACAACACAGCACTGATTATGCCCTTGGAAATAAGTGGGTCCTCAGACCCTTCTAGAAGAGAAATTCGGATTCCTCAAGACGGAGGCTTTGAGGAAGGGTGTTCCATAGGTTAGCCGCCATATAGCGGAAAGAGCGGCCGCCCATCCTGGCCCTCTTGATTCTAGGGACACACACGAATCCGCTTCCGCTGGATCTAAGCTTCCTAATTGGATCATACATGCATAGTAAATCATGCAAGTAAACAGTGTCCTTCTTTCGCAGGATACGATGGCTCACGCACATGGCTTTAAATTTCACTCTTTCCCTGATAGGGAGCCAGTGCAGACAAGACAGGGCTGCCTTTCCTGATCATCTTCTGGGCCGCATCAGAACAAGCCTTGCTGCCGCATTCTGGACACCCTGCAATCTGCGCATACACCTGTCGCTAGTACCTAAGTATAGGAGATTGCAGTAGTCCAGACGCGAAATTACCAGTGCATGTACCATGATCCTTCTAGAGGCCGTGGGGAGGATATCCAGGGTTTTCCAAACTCGGTCACCCCAGGGGGGACCCAATGATGAAGCATGTCACCAACTAGTGGTGAGTGAGGGTCCTTCTAACAAGTAAGGTTCTTTCTCCTCCTTTCCAGCACTTGGTGATTATTAAGCCCACCAGGTTTCTTCCTCAGAGGAGGACCTACTGGGCGCACATAGGGAGACAGACATTTCCTTGCTAGGTGCATGCACGTGTGTGAGCATTGATCACATTTGCAGCACATAGCGGGCTAATATCACACCCCATTATTTTATTTTCGATATTATTTTAATCACAGTCACTCCATTGTTGTTAATATATAATTGATTGGGGTACAGGAGTGCCTACTCATGCCCTCCCTCTCTTGTTGTTATTGATTATTTGTCCATAAATTACGCATGATGCCAAAACAGGCACCTGCCACCCGTTGGGTATGATAGTTCAGTGACAGTTGATTGTCCACCCAAACTCCAAGATTTTTAGCATGTTCACATGGTGTGGGAGTGGGGGCCAGCGCCTGGGGCCACCAAGTAGAGGACCAGACAGAAGGGTCCCTCCCAAACACCAATACCTCTGTCTTGGAGCCATTAAGCCTCAGGCAATTGCTTGTCATCCAGCTAGCCAGATTTTCTAAGCAAAGTCTGAAGTTGGAGTCGGCGTCCGGTTGAGTTTGGGTCAGCGAGACCACCAATTGGGTGTCATCAGCGTAGGACAGAGTCCTAATCCCCAATCTGTCAGCAATGTCCGCAAGGGGGGGCCACATACAGATTGAAGAGAGTCGGGCTCAAAGTCGAGCCCTGGGGCACCCCCTACCTCATCTTGATGTTTCTGGAGTAGGACTCCCCCTGCATGCCCTGGAAAGATTCCAATCACTTGAGCGCCCTATCCGTAACACCAGCGCTTCTCAAAGCCTGAAGGAATGTGTGGTGAGCGACCGTGTCAAACGCGGTGCTTAAGTCCAGCAGGATAAGCGCCGCTGTTTGTCCAGAATCCACATGCCTCCGTATGATTTCGATGGAATAAAGCAGGGCCGACTCAGTGGAGGGCGCGAAAACCAGACGGCTCAGTCAACTGAGTGTTTACAATTTTTTCTGCCACTTTAGAAAAATAAGGCAGTAAGGAGATGGGTCTGAGATTGTCTAGTTTTCCTGCACTAATGTGGGGCTTTTTCTGTAGGGTAAGTAAGTACCACTGCTTCTTTCCACCTAGTAGGGACCACTCTTGACCTGAAGGACAGGTCAATGAGGTGTCTAATGTGAGGCTCTAAAAGGTCCAGACTGCCTTTAAGCACCTTAGGAGTTCCAGAGTCTCTAGGAGACCCGGATTTAATGGTCTCGGCTATCTGTTTAATAATGTCCAGCTTGGGCACAATAAATACATGAAGTTGTTGAGAAATAACGTTATTCACACCTCTTTCCATTTCCCCCGAATTATCACGGGCAGGGAAAGAGGCATATATTTGCTCCACCTTGGTAGTGAAGTAGTCCGCAATCAAGTTGCAAGATTTCTCAGAGCCTATAATTGGAGCTGCAATAGAAGACAGGGAGGTGATTTCATCCTGGATCTTAAACAGCTCTTTAGTAGAGTTTTCAGCTAGCTCAATTCTCTCCTGAAAGTAGGTGGATTTCGCCTTCCTTATCAGTGAGTGGTATTCTTTAGTAAGGTTCTTATATTCCTCCTTAACAATGTTCGAGAAGTCCTTCCTCCAGTGTCTTTCAAGACGCTTACACTTAGTTTTCATTTCCCTGAGTTCTTTCCCAAACCACGGGGCAGATTTAGCTGTCCTTATAGACATCTTGTTAGTCCAAGGTGCCGTGTGGTCAAGGGCTGCCATAATGCGCTCCTCCAGAGCTGCCCAGACTTGGTCAACCTCCTGCCCGCTCGGTGGTCCCGCCTGAAGAAGGGCTGCATTAATCGTCTCCTGTAAGAAACCAGCCCACCTCCTGCAACGCCGCCCATTTTTGATTTCCTTCGTTTGTTTAAGTCCTAGGGTCTGTATCATGAAAGGTATCACAAAGTGATCAGACCATGGAACAGGGCGAGGGGATCTAACTTTTACAGCGTCCCAGTTAGAAAAAATGGGATCCAGTAGGTGTCCCTGTTTATGAGTGGGGCAGTCTGATAGTAGTGAAAGTTGTAATGTATGTAGTTCCATGCGCAGCTCCTGTGCCTCCTGATTGAGGGCGTCCTCGAAATGTAAATTAAGGTCGCCCAGTACAAGCAGTTTATCGTAGGAGGTGTTTGAAAATGATGGCAAGACCTCCTCCTCTGCCTGTAGGTCTATCTATTCTGGTAATCCCAAAACCTTCAGGAACAGCTTCCAGTATGTCAGGGGCCGAATCCTCATTAAGGAAGGTCTCGGTGACAAACAGAACATCTGTTTGTTCTTCCAATAGGAGGTCATGCAGCTCGACCTTGTGTTTTGCCAAAGACCTACAGTTAATTAGAGATAGGGATAGATGGGAATGGTTGCCCCTCCTTTCAGTAAGCTTTCTCGCATTAAAAGCACAAAATGTGCATTGCCCGTCCTGAATGTCAGGATTTATACTGTGCATACAATTAGCGCTCATCGTAGGGCGCAGTAGGCGAAGGGAATGTGAGCTATATTTAATACCTGGTATAAAGTTGCCAGGGGATGTGGCCCCAGGCCCCAGTCGGCCGCGGACGGGCTCAGACGGGCTTGGGAAATTTAAAGAATCTTCTCTGCCGGCCACTAGACCGCTGCCCCCTCCGGAAGTTCAGCACCAGACCGGAACTACCTGTCTCCTGTCTACCCTGCCCTCCACGCAACGTGAAACCGCGTCGGACCGGGGCGGGGAGACCAGTAATTGAGAGCAGGCAGATTCCGTGAGAAAAAAAGCTAAAAGGCAAGTACAAAGTGCAAAAGGTGCAAGTAGGGGATGAAACAATTTACAATTTAAATTAAAAGTCAGACTGTCCGGTGCTCGTCTGCATAAAAAGTAGAGCAATTACACATAAAATGTTGAAAGTATTACACATTAAAAACTGCAACCCAAGTAACACAGTGAGTGTCACAGCAGGCTATGCCCTTCCTGCATCTGAATACCTTCTGGGCAGAGCCAGGAGCCCTGCCACTGCTCCTTATCCACTGTTCCTGTGGTAACCTCTGCAACCATCCCATTAAACCAGCATGCTGCATTGCTTCAATCCATCAGTTTTGAAGGCTCTCATTGGCCACTCAGCTTCAGGCCTGAGTCCTGATAGGACTAGTGCTAGTCACAGTATGCCCTTGCAGAGTGAGAGGTATGCTAACATCTCCATTGGTGTGATATATTCAGTGTTGATTTACACAGTCTTATCATGTTTGTCTCTCTCAGAAATATTTGAGTGGCTGTTCTGAGACAATCCTAGGCAGGTGTTAGTGGTATTACAAAAGAGTGCCTCTGGTGTGTTTTCCCTTTGTCCCCTTTTCCCAAGGTTTCTGGTGCATTATAAAGTACCTTGGTTGAAACAGGTGGACAAATAGGATTGTTGGCCATATTTCTTTAGGGAAATTGTCTATTAGCCATCCGTATATATGAAACATACTTTTATTGATGAAATGACCAGCATTATTTCTATTTATATCCCAGTTTGATATGAACTTAAATAACCAGCCCCTTAAGTAACGCAAGGAGATTAGTTGAAAGGGGTACCACTGTATGGTGCCCAAGCCCAAGGGGAAGATATTGAACTCCTTCTATTAATGAGGGACACAGACATTGTTCCATGATGGCCAGCACTTCAAGAAATGTATTGAACACTGTGACAAGACAAGGCATGAGGACAGATTTAAAACTCTCAAGTAAAGTAGTTCTAAACAATTCTCACCAGGCATCTTCCCACCTCAATAGCCAATATCTCTTATTGGGGTTCAATATTACAATCCAGGTCAGAGACAAGAGACATAGGGCCTGATTGCACTTGTCACAAAGGAGTTTAGTAGTAGTATCTTTACAAGTGCAGAGTCACCACACATAAAAAATAACTATTTTTTCATGTGCGTAGACTCTTCACTTGTAAAGATACTGCTCGTGAATCCGTTTGTGAATAGCAAACAATCGTAAACTTAGATGAAAAAGTAAGTTTACCTATGTGAATCAGGCCCAAGGTCATTAGTAGTGTGCATAATATAAATTCATGTATTCATTCATTCGATAGCCTTTTGGACAGTATGAGTATTTAGTGAGATGTCTTTCAAATACTCTTATATTATTCATATTGACCTCAATCAATCAAATTGAGAGTGAAATATAAATCTCTAAAACATTTACCTGCTTCTCCTGATTCCCACTCAGGAATCCAAACCCCGCCCATCGCTTTCAGAGCCATATGCTCCTCCATCTGACATCTAGTATTGCTACTTCTTCCAAAACAGTAGCAGCATTAAAAGAGTCTACAAATGCTCTGTAAAATTCTGATCTATCATCAGATTTGGAGAGACACTGTGCTCAATACCCCCATCTGAACATGAATCCATCTCTAAATATCACTGGTCAAATTCCATGCGGATTAATTTAAACAGAACATATGATTGTACATGTTAAATATTTTTTGAATGATGTTGAGGTAAATGACCGTGTAAGAATGTCATAAAGGTATGCTTTTTTACAATACCCCTTTTTTGTATGAACAATATATATGGACCACATGCTGAAATCGGTATTTCACACTGTGAGATTAAATCTATGGATGGTATATAAGAGAGGGCACCATCAGAGTATTCCCCTCATGCATACTGCATGCACATTTTTGCAAATGCTATTCAATATTTGCTGGGGGTGATCACCTGAATGAAACTTGTGGGTGAGGTTTCACCTCATATACAAAATCCATGATTTCTCCTGAATGTAATTTCCGTGTAAGTTCTAAATCCAAGTATTGAATTTTGCCTCATCAAATATATCATTAAATAGGCGAAATCCTTTGACTGGGTAATATGCTGAACTAAAAATAAATTGTCTGAATCTAGCAGAGAGGCACCCATCAGTTTCATGACACTGTCCAAAGTCCCTACACATGAAACCCAAATCTATTCTTAAGTATCCTTAAGATAGACCCTTGCCTGGTGAATATAATGGGTGGTGAATACAATGTACAGAGCTAAATATTGATGACATGACCCTATGCCAAGACTAAGTGAGGCACTTGTGTGACATAATTCAAGCAGTGTATGTAGAAATCCATCCACAAAAGTCCACAAAACTAGGAAAAACGAGACATCTTGAAAATGTTTCTAATCGAGTACAATGTTATTGCACACACTACTCTCCAACATCATGGAAACCCCAAAATGATCAGTAATACATTAACATAACCCTGCATTGTATGGTGCCAAAATATCAGTGATTTACTTATGTGCTTCAAAAATATCATAACCAAAACATTGGCAAACAAAATATTTTCAAGATGCATACATATTGTATAGTATAGGTTTACTATACATAACTACACATATCTGTACTGTTAGACTTGTCACCTAACAGTGGTCTTCCCCCAAACATTTTTGCCTACTTACCTCCAATTTTTGCTGAAATGAGTTTTTATGGGCTTTAGGACTCTACGGTTAACCAGTGCTAATGTGCTTGTGCTCACTCACTTAAGCATGGTTTGATTGACATACACATGCCTGGCATTTTTTAATTATTTGTAAGTCTCTTATAGACTGCTATACCTTATACCCAGGGCCTGTAAATTAAATGCTACCCGAGGGCCTGCAGCACCTTATGGTGCCACCCACTTAAGTAGCACTTCAATATATGTCTCAGGTCTGCCATTGCAGCTTGAATGCAGTTTTAAACTTCCAAGTTAACCTGGCTTTAAAACTCCCTTGCCAAGCTTGGAACTCCCCTTTTATTACATATATATCACCCCTAAGTTAGGCCCTAGGAAGGCCATAGGGCAGGGTTCTTGTGTAGGAATCTAGGACCCTAGTGTATTTTTCCCGATTCATGCCCATATATAGGTATAAATTACCCGATCCTTATATAGGCATAGAAATCATTACCATATTTAGATTGAGCCTATGCAGCCTAAATACGGCATGGCTACTTCCACTAAGTTCTGAGAATCAACAACGATTTCTTAGAGAAACCCACCTTCAGCAACTAGGGACTTCCCCTTGCCTGAATACTAATTTATCTAGGAAATCATAGAGTTTTCAAAGAACTGAGTCTTTGAGTGACGTTATTATGTCCAATCATACGTCAAACTCGGCACCTTCAAGGTATAAATATGCCTACATTTGCCCAGACAAACACTCGGTGGTTTGGAGCAGATTGACTAACTACTTGCCCGACGCCCTGCAGCAGCAAGTGCCGAAGGAAGCCGACCCTCCAGCTGACACACTGAGAGACGCTGTCTTTTCTCCTGTTGAGAAATCCAGCTCCAGTGTTTCCAGGCTACCCTTGTGGGTTGCTGGGAAATCGAGTCCTGAGAGAGAGATACAAGACCTTCCTCATTCTAAAACCAAGGTACGGAGCTGATTAGACCCTTAAGAGAATTCTTGGAATAGATTCTTGGCAAAGAATACAAACTTAAGCTACACCTCACTTACTTCTTCCCTTGTACTAGACTTAGGTTAGGTACACCGGGGTAGGCGTATTTTAGAAGCACCAGTTGAGTACTTTTAGTCATTTTATCACTGTATGTATTATATGTTATTTTATATGGCTTAGAAACCATACCATGCTTTTACAGTACTACTTTATAATACTTTTCGTATTATACGCATTGTACTTTATAACCAGTATTACGATTGTAGCAGTACAATTCTTATGCTTGAGAAAGAAGACTGTTCGATAAATACTTTTTATTGAAAACGCCCGTCTCTCTATTTTGTCAGCACCTCTGGTGAAACGAAGCATGCACGATTGACTGAGTAAAATTGTTATCTATTGTTTCCCCGACTCTAGAGATACGTTGCTTATCCTGGGGAAAGAAAGTTGTCATGTTTAAGCGGTTGTCAGAAACTAATCCCTTCTTGTGAATTCGAGAAAGTTTCTAGTGACCTCTGAGCTAGCTGGCACTCACAATTAAGTTTAATATATTCGGTAGAGACCTAGTCGACCTCTGTCCTACGTCTAAACTACAGGATATATTATTCCAGTGCGCAGAGCCTATTGGGAATATAGGAACTACACTACAGGGTTTTGTATAATTAAAAGGTATGTACTTTCAAGTTTTACATGTCCTGGTAGTGAAACACTCCTCAATTAGTTTTTCACTACTGTGAGACCTTCCCCTCCCATATGATAACATTAGGGATTTCTTATTACATTTAATACGCTGTAATTCCCATTGGGGAGCACGTAGTTACATCATGTTTGGTCAGGTTTGTTATTACAATTTCATTACAATTTGTGAAAATGCCACTTTTAGAAAGTAATTAATGCAAAAAGATCAATTGATGGACAGAATGCAGAACTATGTCATACATTCACCCCAGTACAGAGATCTGGGCCCAAATCCATCAATTTTTTTTGGCTTACCATGCCTTTCCGGTTTGGAGCCAGCCATATGCAAATCAGTCTTGACCCTGCGCCCAATGGGTACAGTCCAACCCAATCTACCAGGCCAGGTCCTCCCTGGACCGGAAACAAGCATCCTAGGACCGGTTTCGGGGTTTCACCCCTCATCATCCAGGATAGCTTGACTCCAGTGGCATGGAGAGCACGGGACCCACCTCTGGGCATTCCCATGAGGCACAGGGTCAAGACTGATTTGCATATGGCCAGGTCTAAACTGGGGTGGCCTGGTGAGCAAAAGAATGATGGATTTAACCCAGATCTCTTGACTGGGGGTGAATGTTTTGATTTGTTCTGCATTCCGTCCATCAATTGTGTGTCGTTTGCCTTGTCGCCCTAAGTGCGCCAGGTATGCCCAGATGTGGGTCCTGGGCTCACTGTGCCACTGGAATCAAGCTATCCTGGCTGATGAGGGGTGAAACCCTGAAACCGGTCCTAGGATGCTTGTTTCCAGTCCAGGGAGGACCTGGTTTGGCAGTTCCAGCTGGACTGTTTCCATGAGGCACAGGATCAAGCCTGATTTGCATATGGCCAGATCTAAACTGGGATGGCATGGTGAGCAGAAGAATGATGGATTTAACCCAGATCTCTTGACTGGGTGTGAATGTTTTGATTTGTTCTGCATTCCATCCATTGATTGTGTGTCTTTTGCCTTGTCGCCCTAAGTACCACAGGTATGCCCAGACGTGGGCCTTGGGCTCGCTGTGCCACTGGAATCAAGCTATCCTAGCTGATGAGAGGTGAAACCCCGAGAACGGTCTTAGAATGCTTGTTTCTGGTCCAGGGAGGACCTGGCTCAGCAGTTCGGACTGGACTGTTCCCATGAGGCACAGGGTCAAGACTGATTTGCATATGGCCAGGTTTAAACTAGGGTGGCATGGTGAGCAAAAGAATGATGGATTTAACCCACATCGCTTGACTGGGGGAGAATATTTTGATTTGTTCTGCATTTCGTCCATCAATTGTGTGTCTTTTGACTTTCAGAAAGTCGGCATTTTCCTACCAATAACCCTTTGTGCCTGCAGCCCGTCTTGGGTCACATGACTGGGTGTAGCTGACAGTTAGACTTTGGCTCTATATGCAGTCGACCTGCTGGTGTGTACCAACAACCCAGCAGAGGTGCTTCACAGGGAGGTGTTGTGTTTCTATCTAGGACCCTAATTCGATATTCCCGATGTATGCCCTTATGTGGCTATAATAAATAATTTCCTTATAGAGGCATAAGAATCATATCCATATTTAGTAATAGCCCATGCAGTCCAAATATGGCAAGGCTACTCCCCTAGACTCCTAGAAAGTACAACGCGTTCTTTAAACAAACCAAGCCTCCAGCAGCCCGGGAAATCCCCCTGCTCTAATTTTGATTTGCACAAGAACCCCTAGAGTCAGAAAGAACTGTTAGTTCTTGGTGACGTCTTATGTCCAACCTTACATCAAACCCGGCACCTTTCAGGTATAAATATACCAACAGTTGCCTTAAGCAAACACACGGTGGTTTGGAGCAGAGCGGCTATCTACTTGCCCGGAAGCCCAGCTGATGCGAGGAGCCGAAGGACGCCGCCCCTCCCTTTTGATGCACTGAGAGAGACGCTGTCTTTTCTCACGCCGAGAAATCCAGCTCTGGTGTTTCCAGTCACCCTTGCGGGTTGCTGGGAGATCGAGTCCTGAGAGAGAGATACAAGCCCTCTTACATTCTATTACCAAGGTACGGAGCTGACTAAAGCCTTAAGAGTATTCTTGATTCAGGTTCCGTGGCAAAAACCAACTTAACTTAAAACTGCTACTTACTTACTCCTTCCCACGTATTAGGCTTAGGTCAGGTACACCGGGGTAGGCGTAGATTAGAAGCACCAGTTGAATACGTTAGTTAATGTTTTTATGTATGTATATATTTTATCCATTTTAAAGTATCACATGGCTAAGAAACCATATCAATGCTTTTACCGTATTATTTCATAATACTCCTTTTACTGTACGCACTTTACTTTATGATAAGTATTGCAATTGTGGCAATTCATTTCTCTTGCATGAGAAAGAAGACTGCTCAATAAATAACACCTTTTATTGAAAACGCCCGTCTCTCTATTTCTCTGCCCTCTGGTGAAACTAAGTATGCACGATTGACTGAGTGAAATAACCGTCTTTTGTTTTCACACGACTCTAGAGATGCACTCTTTATTCTGAGGGAGCAAAGTTGTCATGTTTAAAAACAGGAGAGTTAACTCTTTTCTGAACATTCGAGAAAGTTTCTAGTGACCTCTGAGCTAGCTGGCAAAATTAATTAAGTCTAATATAGTCAGTAGAGACCTAGTCGACCTCAGTCCTACGTCTACACTGCTGTTTATATTATTCCAATACGCAGAGCCTATTAGGAATATAGGAAGTACACTACATGGCACCCAACGTTTGGTAAGGCGATAATCTAACGCAAGACATTAGAGTAACTCAGTCGTGCTTTTTCACACAGACCCTTTTCCCGTAAAAACTCCAATAGACGTCTGGAGTGGGTAAAAGGTTAAAATCTGCCGGAACTTAGTAGGAAGAGATTCCTATGTATTAGTTTTTGGTTTAGTCAACGTTGAAGGATACAGTGTTCCAAAATATTGTGCACCTAATCTTTGTTTCCTTAAAACTTGATCTGCAACAAAACTTTCTGTCAGTAAAATGGTGGAAAGTGATGATGAAACAGAGAGAGCTCGATTAGCAGCTCAACTCCTAGCGGATGACACAAGTCTCCAAGAAAATGACCCGAATATTATAATCATTCCGGTTAATGTAAGAAGAACTATAACTAAAAAACGTATAGAAAATGGAGTAACATCAAGAGGTGGTACAGTCATATTCGTGGATAAATTTTCCAGCAGCACATGCTGTAACACACGAATTCCACTATTAGAAAATAGGGGAACCTCCGGATGAATACACTCCTTTCGAGGACGTTGAAATCCCACTAACTTACCAAGAGCACCTGCTCTGGTTTAATGGCGCCCTAAAACATCAAAATCACATCAGCAGGCTCGGTCCACTAGGTAGACCAGGAGCCACATGGCCGGTTCTAGCCAGCTACACACCACATCCCGACATTGAAACAATGTCAGACCAGGAACTTTTAGCTCAGCTAAAATTGCTAATTAAATACATAGACAATTGTCCAATATGTAATGCGGACTTCAACAGTCCTACCAGCAATAAAAATTCCACAGAACACCCCTCACCAGGGGAACACAAATAAAATCACACCACAAAATATACAATCAGCCATTGGCAAAATACCTGCAAAACGGGAACAAATTCCATTCTGGTTAGCACAAAAAATCACTCAGATAGAGGCAGTATTTCCAGATACGACACCTACTCAGAAACACAGACTTCTGACTATCTGTCTTCCAATGGGGATCGCACAACATGTGGAGGACTGTGACACTTGGGGCACAGTTTTTGCTTCGATTTACACAAAAACACATGGTGTTCCGTCCATGGCGGTTATACCAGACGTACTAAGACAGATTCAAAATGAATACGGTCCAGAACCTGCTTTAACTCTGGGTATGAAATTACTGAAAGACTTCAAGCAGGTCTCGGCTATATTATTAGCAAACATAAAAGGAGAAGCAGCATCTGTGGCGATCTGCCAGAAATTGAAAGAAACAGATATAGCAGAACAACCTTTTGAACTTGCCAGAATCATAGAAAAATCCTATGAAGAACTAGGAAGAGATAGCTTGGGTGGGAAACCACTAAAACCACAACTAATTGAAAGTTCTGAAAAACTTTTATTAAAAATAATCTGAATACTCCAAAAAAGAGTTTTGATGGTAACAAATAATCCACTCCCAAAGAAAAACGATTCCAGTCCAGAGGAAGGTCTCCTCAACGGAGAGAAAGATCTCCGGACCGAGGACATAAATCTCCCCAGAGGGAGCCCTCTGGAAAAAGATACAACCTTAGAGAGAGGGATAAACTAAGAAAACCTGATAGATATCAAGATATTAATACACGTCCCTCTCGATCTTTTCAGACTTCCTCACAGAAATCGGAAAGAAGATGACGGTCAGAACACAAGGAAGAGCACGTCAAGTCCAAAGACAAGGAACCTGCTCATCAAAATAAAAAATTACAATTTCCAAGAAAGAAGGTAGCCAGTATTAAAATAATAAAACATGCCGAGGATACTGAGGACACAACTGAAGAACAGAGAGTGGGCCCAGATAATGCTAGACAGCGCAGCAGAAGTGACCATGGTTCGCAAGATCCTGCTGAATCTTCTGGGGACAGTGGACACGAATGAATACATTCAAGTGGAAACTGCAGACACCAGAGTTAGCAAACCCCATATATTATACGAAAAAACATTGCGTATAGAGGGGGACAAGACTAGAAAAGTAAGGGGTCTCTTTTGGGATAACCTTTCGAAAGGCTATGACATCCTGTTAGCTGAGAAAGACTGGCCACCAGAGTTTGTCAGGGAGTGCCCTCATGGCGAAGAAATGATTATGCCTGCCTTCTCAAATCATATTTCAATTCATAAAAAATATACACTTGCAAGAAAATGGGCAGTGGCCCAAGCTCCTGCATTATACAAAAATCATGTAGGATGGGATGAGGACTCTCCTCCTCACAAAATCCAGTTAAAAAATCAGCCCACTGCACAAAGGCAGTACCCAGTTAAGCAAGAAGCTAAAAAACAAGTCAGTGAGATTTTAGATCAAGTTGAATACCAGGGGGTGATTGAAACATGCACCTCACAAATGAACAAACCTTTGTTTCCTGTCTCCAAGCCAGACGATTCATATCATCTAGTTTTGGAATACAGACACCTAAACTCCTGTTGCAAAACATTTGCAGTACAAAATTCACACAGTGCAGCACTAATGAATAACATTGTGCGCAAAAAATATAAAACGACATTAGACATCTCTAATGGATTCTTTTGTCAAAACATTGCACCTGAAAGCAGGTATTTGACCGCTTTCTCAATAATGGGGTCACAAAAACACTTCTGTCGACTCCCACAGGGATTCAAGAATAGCCCAGGATTATTCTCAGCAAGAGTAACAGAGTTGCTACAAATATATGATGATGAGGCATTATCTTATGTTGATGACATCTATCTAACAGATGATGACCTGGAGACACACTTGAAAAGAGTGAACACCATAATACTTGGGTTTGCAGCTGAGTGTTACAAATTTAACTTTAAAAAGTCACGAATTGCCCATCTAACTGTCCTATTTTTAAGGATATGAATTATCAAGTGAAGGCAAAAGCCTAGCAGACAACTTCTTAGAGAAGTGTGCTGTACTCCAAGCACCTAAAACGCTGAAGAACTTACAATCAATACTAGGGGGAATATTACCAACAACTAGCGATAATTATCGCTATGTTGGCTTAGCGGCAATATTTTTATCGCCGAGCTGCGGCGATTTTTATCGCTTAGGAACCTTGCTATTATCAAGGTTTATCTCCTAAGCGATTAAAATCGGCCAAAATGCATGAATATCGCTGAAAAGTCCGCGATATTTATGCATTACCGAGCTAATGCTCTTAGCCATGTTATCCACCTACCATTGGATAACATGGCTAAGAACTGCTCAGGGGCGGGTGTTAGCTTTTGGAGATATTCGCGCTTAGCGCGAATATCTCCAAAAGTTGGTAATAAGAGATAGCGATGTTAGCGACTGTTTCCAGTCGCTAACATCTTGGCACGCCCACTTTGCATGTCATTAGTGATAAATTTCACTGACATGCAAAGCGGGGCCCAAGATGGTCGCTATCTCCTACTAGCTGTCGCTAACTGGTGTTAGCGACAGCTAGGTAATAGGGAGATCATTTTATCTCCGCTTTCTTGGCTTTTAAAGCCCAAAAAGCGGAGATAAACCCCCTTGATAATATGCCCCTAGGTATCCTGAATTTCGGAAGAACATACATTCTAAATTATGCAGAGAGGGTTAAACCTCTCTATGAATTAATAAAACCTGATTTCAAACCAATCAATTGGACTCAGAAACACACAGAAATTTTAAGATCATTGCAAACAGACATGTTAGCTAAAACAAATTTACAAACACGCGAAAACGTACGCAACCTTGTAATCCGAGTCATCCCAGGAAGATGCGGATTCACGTACCTAACCTCTAATGAGGGAGAAACGGTACCAATAGCTTACAAATCACACTTATACACACAAGCTGAAATGAAATTCAGTTCTACTGAAAAAATTATAATAGTGGTTCATACTGCTGTAGCAAAAGAAAGAGCCCAAGCCCAAGGCAGGAAGATAACTGTTTTAACAGCAGAATCAGCCTTTGAGGCATTAACAAGCCCACGCAATTTGACTGCAGTGGCATTAGATCCAAAATGGATACAATGGGAAAATTCTCTTGCTGCAGAAGACGTGAAATACTATTTTGACCCGAAAATGAAAAAACTAGAAGATCTAGAATATGAAGAAGAATATCCTCTGCCAATCGAAATTCTGCCACTCGAACAGTACACATGTGTAATCTACATGGACAGATTTGCACAACACTACGATATAGAGAAAAAATCCTACAACGCAGCGTGCGTTATTGTAAAGGTCGCTGGCGCTTTGGTAAATTCAGACCAATAATAACCAAAATTGAATCACTCAGAAACTGTTCAGCTCAGCGAGCTGAAATAAGATCTTTAAAGATGGCGCTTGAAAATGCCGATGGCAAATTCCCCACACTAATAGTGTGCGATTCGCATTACTGCGTCAAGTCTTACAATAATGACTTGCAGAACTGGGTTCAAAACGATTACAAAGGTGACACAGGTGCCACAATAAAGCATAAAAAGCTATGGGAACAAGTAGTTATTTTGCAGAAAGAACTACGAAAGACTCACGTGATACATACACTGAGTCATCAACGTGATGGCGTTCACGTTGCAGGGAATTCATTGGCTAACATAGCCACAGCGGAAGCGGTTCAACCGGCTTCCGTAGCCACAAAAAAGCGTTCTAAAAAATACATAGACGGAGAAACCATGCTTGCAGTAAAAGCCTCATTAAAAGGCGACTATGCAGCATTACCTCTGGGCTATCCACTCAATTATACATACATAATAGATGCAAACTCAGTTCCTTTTGCTCAAATCCCTGGAGTGGGGGATAGAGTAATTCCAAACACGAATCGGAGCATCTTCTTGATTGAAGACGCACACATGGGTTTGGGTCTAAGACATTTAGAGATCGTGAAATCTCTAAAAGAATTACAATCAGAATACTGGTGGCCGGGGATGAGCCTGCAACATTACAAATTTGCAAAGGATTGTCCAAACTGCAACCGAGATCGCAGTCTTGAACCGGACCAGACTAGTGCCAGGACACCTCGTTTAGAAAGCATAAGACTATCTATATGCAAAAATCCAGCAGGAGAAATGCGATCCCATAAATATTAAGACTAGATTCACTTAAAATGCAGACCCCAGCGCTCGGCTGACGCCAGAACTGTTATAAAAGATTTGCGAGTCTTTATCGGCACATACGCAATTGGCATGCTACATTCTGACCAGGGTCCTGCTTTTAGCTCTAGGGCTTACAAGGAGGCCATGGCCAGCATGGGCATTGCATTGCGGTACTCTTCTCCATTCCATCCTGAGGGAAATGCGGTAGTGGAAAGAAAAAACCATGACATAAAGCAATCTATAACGGCGAGGGTTTTAGGTTCGGGTGATGGATGGGTCAAACATTTAACAAGTGTCCAACGTAGTCTTAATAATCTGCCAAGAAATTCTCTAAAAGGTTTCACTCCATACGAACTATTGTTCGGTACTAGAATGCATATTCAGGATCTTGATTGTCATACTTCAGTGGGAGAAGAAAAGGCCTTTGATATCAAAGACTGTTTGGCTGTTTTACAGGACTTAAATGAAACAAGAAGAAGTCTGAGTAATATAAAGTTAAAGCCAACAGCCACTGAAGAAAAACCACCTGTCCCAGCAAGACCTGTCTGGAGTCCAAAGATTGGGGATCTGGTCAGAGAAAGGATCGTGGTAAAGAAGGAATTTGGGCCTTCTCACAGAAAAGCAGTACCTGTCTTAGCTGTCAGCGGAACAAGATCAGTTGTACTACCGCCCCTTGCTGGTAAAAAGGAGTACCGAGTTGTAACCATCGACCTGGTAAAACCACAATCATGTGGCCAATAATAAGTAGTAGGCCCAGTGGACTCCCAAGAAATAGCAGAAGACCAAATCTTGCTACAATCCAAGAGGTTCAAACTGAGAGACTAATCACTTTTTTTTTTTTAAACCTTTATTGTGCAATAGGAAATATACAAATACGGGCCTACAACCATTCAGGCCGGCCACGACACAGTATGAGCAGCCGATGACTCTGGAATGATGGTCACCGGAATCAGCCAACAATACAAAAGCAACCAATGCAGACTAGAAAGGATAAGTACGGCCATCGAGCAGGAGCAAAGAAGGTACATTTTTTAAATAAGGAGTATCGCAGGATCAATTGCAGTATCTGAATATCCGAGTTCCCAGAGTGGGCCACGAAGCAACAGCAAAACATAAGGGCATCAATACGGATAGTTATCAGCAACAGTTTACACCATACAGGAAATATACGCCATATAGCAAAGCAGCACCCACCGTGGCTCGTCGCTTGTCTACTTATCACCCAGTTACACGTTTTAGACAGAACAGAGGAACCGGAATAGTGACAGTGAGTATAATCACCTGCCATACTAACCTAAAAGAGAAAAAGAGGGAAGAAGGGAGGGAGAAAGGGAAGAAATATTGTAAGCAAGAAAGAGAGAACGCCGCGCTGGTGCAAGCACCCCACAGTAATAAGCACGCAAAGAAGTAAGGGTATCGCCAGCAAGGTGGGCATGCGAATCGTAATCAAAATGCACGAAGCGCAAGAAGGAGAACAACGCGCCTCCAGTCCCCACCCTCAAGCATACCATGAGAGACAGGTACAGACGTGGCGCTCCGATAAAGGGATACAAAAGGGCCATAGGACTAAGGAAAAGAAAACAAAAAGAAGCCCCAACCCACCCACCCCACCCTGCACCCCTGCAGAAGGCTACGGCCTACCCCCCCCCTAGCAGCGTGCCTGTCGCCCTAAATCAGAACCCGAAATATAGAGAAGTCAAGAAGAGAGAAAGGAATAAAGAGGCAAAAAAAGGGGGGGAAAGAAATCAAGAGGGAGGGGAAGGGGACCATCAAACGAGGCGTTCGGCCCCAGCCCCCCGCCCGCCCACACAATTACACAGCGTCTAAATGAGATCGACACAGTCTCAGGTATCATAAACTCACAAGGGGATCGTCCATATTATCATGAGTGGGGGTCAGCCACAGCACAATCCGTTCACCGGTAGTCCTCAGGGTTCAGTTTGGCTCACCCCTGGCCCTTCTTAGACATCACTATCACATATGAGGTAGCAGTGGGTAGCAAACACGGCAAGATGGAGAGGTCATCCGATCGGAACAAAACAAGGCAAGGATACAGACCAGGGGGCCCCAGTAACCAGCAACAAAACAAGAATCGTTCTCTGCAGTCCGGATCTCTCAACAATGACAACAAGAGCAACAAAAACCAGGAGTTCAGTCTAGCCGAATAGGAAAGCAGAGGTTCCCCTGCAGAACAACAGTACGACCTCACCAAAGTAGATCGGAGCAGCAGTCCACAACGCTCCTCGGACATTCGGGCAGGAACGGGCCCCAACATGGAGCCCACGTCCCCACACTCCACACTCAAAACTGTCAGAAGATTCGGGGCCGCAGGCTTGCAGACTTGTCGATGGACAGCAGCAGCACTCCTTGCAGCGATCGAGGGGGACGAAGCAGCGTCACCACAAAGCCGATCCGCGTCCACGAAGAACGGTCCATCAAAGATGGCGGCGGACCGCACACCTTTCACAGGGGCACCGGGGGCCAAGGCCGCATGCAGGGATTGCAGGGCGTCAAGAACATCACCAATCATGGGCTCATGCTCATATGACCAGGCCCCCGCGCAATCCAGCCACACAAGTCCGCCGTCCTGAGGAAATCCGTGTCCCAGGTCATCGGCCGCCATCTTGAGGGTTCAGCAGCGTCACCACCCTCCGCAACTCCCGGAGCGGGCTCCTAAGCGAGGACCCCCCTGGAGTTCACACAGGCCCCACTAATGGCAATCTTGGTGCAGAAAGATGTGCCACCAAATTCGGGGGGTCCGCCTGCACCACCACCCGCGGGCATCACAAGCCGACTCCGGGCGCAGGGCTTCAGGATGGCCGGACGAGGCAGCAAAGGGGGGGGCACCCCCTGCACAGTCGACCCCCGTCCGCGGTGCACCGCACTCCACACGGGGCCTCCCGGCTGCCAGAACAGGCCTGGTCAGTATCCACCGGGACAATCGCACAACAGCCTCTCACCGTCGGCTCTCTCTCCCGTCAGGGGCCGCCGTTGACACCGCCACCCCGGCCGATCCAAGCAGGCGAGGCTCCGGTCTCCACACCGCGAAGGCCCGGACCAAGCAGGAGCACAGCCTCGGAACCACAGCACACAGGAGCCCCCAGATCAGACGGTGAGTAAGAGCAACGCTTTACGTTTCCGTTTCTTCCCGAGTGTGTCGTCTCGGGGCAGGATATTTGACAGGATTTGCGTGTTGGGCAGGAAGGCTGACGGAGCCGAGCTACAGAGCGGCCATTGCGGTCGCGAGCTTGGCTCCTCCGAGACTAATCACTTTTGATAAACCTGCAGTGAATAAAAAAGGACTATGCAACAAAGCCATGGAACTTGTGCCTCTTGAAACCCAAATTGCAACAGTTCGAAACACCTGTCTACGATGATGTAGCTTCAGACTATACTAATGTAACAAAGAAAGATCTAAAGACAAATGAAAATCCGGAAGCAATTCCAACAATTGACAGAACTGCATCTGGCTACTTCATCAATTTCGATGACTTTTCTGAAGATCCAAGCGAGCATGAAGAAACGCCAGCAACAAAAACTTTCAAATACAAAGTAACTGAACTCTTTCATCAACTCAAAGAAACATATCTTATTTCACCATGGATTGAATTTTGGATTGTGTTAGGTGTACTTTTCCTCCTACTTTGGCTCATCATGGTTCTATGTTTGGGAAAATTCATTGAAGGAAAATATAGTACAATGGACACAGCAAGTCAGAACATCAACTTGGTCCTAAAGCCTCACAAGTCATCTCACGTCGAGAAAAGAGAACTGTCATCAGTGAACATCACAGCCAATCCAATACCTGGTGGGGTAGCATGGGACAAAACTGATCATGACATTTATGGCCCGATTGAGCTCTTGAAATATCTACACCAGTTTAAGGTTTCATTAAGTGACTTTGTAAAACCAAGTACTTTCTCTGATGATTGGGACTTTGAAAACATTAATAATATAATGTCAGATTTAGTAATGTCAGCTAAAATTCACAGAAAATGATTATTTACAGGGTTCGTCAAATTATGAAGAGTTATATTGTTATAATCATTTTGGTCATCACTATTTGCATAAATCTGCAAGGCCAAGAAATGTTTTTAATTATAACCAATGGGAACATTGTGCAACACCGCCTAAAGGCAGCTCGAAAACATTTTATGAGAAATTCCCATACTTCTCAGGGTTTAACACAAGTGATGCAGAAACGATATATTTTAAAATGTTAAATAAGACAGGAATGAAAACAATGTTGACAAATACTAAATTGATTTATTCTGAAACATTTTATGAAAAAATTACTACATTTGGTTTTGAATTCTGGAAAAACAACATAGAAACAAAAACCATCTGGGGTACAAAAGAATGGCAGGTCCAAGGTTTAGAAGCATTATTTAGAGCCTGCATGATCCCACAACAATTAATATTCCTGAATGACACCATTCAGTAAACAACCTGTCTTGGTCTAGCCAACATAAAAGACTTAAATAAACTGTCTATTCCGAAGCCCATAACAGATAGTAATAGCACTACAGATGTGGAGATAGACGTATCCCATATTTTTCACCAAAACAGAACTTATCCTGATTGGAAAAAATGGTTAATCTGGCCCACAGACACAAATAACTGTCAAGATAGATTCCTGAACAAAATACAGGGGTTCAAACAGAACAGGCCAGACCCAAGATATTCCCAGAGACAACATACAGGGATAGTTACAACATACAGTGTAGGGAAACTATGCCTTGAGTGGCTAAAAAAATCCACACTGGTTGAAATTAAGCAACACTTGACTTTACTTAAAGACGGTGCTGACTTGCGTGATTTCATACTGGGACCAAGCAAACAGCATCAAAAACGTTTAATATACGCCGGTATATACGCTGCTTACAACGAAGCTTGGAAAGTAACACAAATTGAAACAGCAGAAAAAATACGAGAAATTGATCGTATTAATTTGGAAAAATCACTTTCTGTTGTGGACAATGGGTTAACGACTCTGTCCTCCAGAATATATTCACTGGACATCATTGTATCATCTGCTATTGATATAATAGAGCAGGACTTGCTAATGTTACAACATGGTAGGTCCCAATTGCGTTCTATTGTACAACT
This sequence comes from Lissotriton helveticus, assembly GCF_964261635.1. Lineage (NCBI taxonomy): Eukaryota > Metazoa > Chordata > Amphibia > Caudata > Salamandridae > Lissotriton > Lissotriton helveticus. The sequence goes on along the minus strand of NC_136070.1, from coordinate 1,060,941,281 downwards.
TAGCTGGACGTTGCAAAATCTGCGTTCAGGCTACGTGAGATGGCGTTTAATCAACACGTCATTATTCTCTATCTTTAACCTTACTGATAAACAAATCAGTTTGGCACAAAAAGGAGCAGACTATACGATTCTGAGCATTGAAAAACTAGAGAGATTACCATTGACAATGTCAGAGAGACCTGTCATTGAATGGATAATACACGGAACGATTACAATCCCAATAAAAACTTTCCAGTTTAAGTATTGCCAAAAATATATACCAGCAGGCCTGTATGAATGGTTGGGTAGAAGATACATCAAGTCAACATGGAAATTACCCTATACACACAAATGTTATAGTGAAGGGAAAAATGAGGTATTTCTTAGTGGTAACAATTGTAAAAAATCACTAAGTGGTACACTTCTGTGTCAAGGTATTAACTTGCATGGAGCATGTGAAGGGTCTTCAAATAACCTTTCATGTCACCTTCACGGCACTCCTGCAACACAGATAGAGCCATTCATTAGACAGCTTTCCATCTGCAGCTACGTTCTAATAAGTGACCACAGCTGTTGTGGCATGGTGCCAGGAAAAGCCTATCTCGTGAGCGTTAGTTCCATGGTCACTTGCTGTATGCAAGTATTGTATCCAAACAGCAATCCAGAAATGGAGGCGGCAATATGGCCTTCTTTGAATATCTCTTCTATACAAATTGATACTTTAAGCAGAATGAAGTCAGTTCTTTTACAGACAACTGTGCCTTTAACCTCATCCAAAGAAACGTATGATGTGCAAGTTGCAAGGACAGCGGCAGAGATACATTCCCTATTATCAACAAATTGCCCCGTGCATTTTGTAGAAATGTTAGGTCAAATCTTAAAAATGTCTGATACCAGTGGCATCGCGCATGTATTTAAGACAATTTTTTCGGGACTGTTAGCACCCTTTGAAAAAGTTCTGGGCATTTTCCCGAATCTTGTTCATTCATTTTTCGGCGGCCTGCCTCTTCTATTGGGACTCGTAGCAGGAATTTTATTTTTGATCCTTCTGCTCCGATATGGCAAGCCAAGCAACAGACAAAGCTTCAGCTACGATGGAAGAAATGATCCTAGCAATACGCTACCGAGAACGAATCACTAAAGTCATCGGATTAGCACGGCTAAGAGATCTGAATACAACATGGTTTCTTTCATTCAGACCCATCTGGCAGAATTGCATCTTACCTGTGCTTCGATGTCTGCTATGCGGAGACGAATGCATGTTGGACGTCTGTCTTACACTACCATCAGCAGTACCAATGGATATAGATACCTTGCTAGGTCCGGTAACGACTCATGCATCGTGTTTTCCCCAGCGGTTACCTATTCTGATGACGGCATTCGTTGAGACTTCACCACTATGAGTAGGTGGCGGTGAAGTACGAGAGGAAAGCAGCACCAAACAGGTACAACCTTCTGTGAGCATTGCTGATCCAGACATCAATGATAGCAATCATTCTCACATGTGCACAATTTCAACTTTTTCGAACTTGGTTGCACTTTCACCTGATGTTGTAGACCAATTTTTTGCAAACTTGTCTGAAATGATGTTCTCTCCAGTCAACGAGAATAACTTTTAAAACAACGAGCACACAGCGTTCCCTGAACTCTGAATTCGGCCTTCAGTTTTGATAAACAAAACTACTGAAAAACATTTGGAACTATTTTTTCCCTTGAGAGCGAAATTATTATTATTTTTTTTGCACTTCCAAAATATTTACCCTTTTTTCTGGCACAAAGTACTTTGCTTAAAGTAGAACTATTCTTAGAGAACAGAGCTTCTATTTTAGGAACTCTAGAGACAATATTTTACCTCAGCCTCTAGCACATGTACAGCATTGGTATAAATATGTGATGAAATGGTCTCGACCTTCTTTTCTGTATTCAGAGCCATTTCATGTGTAATTTTCGCAATTCATTCAGCTGATATATATATGCATTCAACTGAATGATACCACTGCTTGAAAAGCCTACAGTACCAATACTCATTTTTCGTGTATTTACCGTATACCATTTCAAATGCAATTTATGTATTTTGGGGTGGGTTGGAAAACACACATGCATCGTTATGTTTAGTATTGCTTAGTATTTAAGTAATGATGGACATTAATTCGTGGAGTGGGTGTTGTGTTTCTATCTAGGACCCTAATTTGATATTCCCGATTTATCCCCTCATGTGTCTATAATAAATAATATCCTTATAGAGGCATAAGAATCATATCCATATTTAGTAATAGCCCATGCAGTCCAAATACGGCAAGGCTAATCCCCTAGACTCCTAGAAAGTACAACGCGTTCTTTAAACAAACCGAGTCCTGAGAGAGAGATACAAGCCCTCCTACATTCTATTACCAAGGTACGGAGCTGACTAAATCCTTAAGAGAATTCTTGAATCAGATTCCTTGGCAAAAACCAATTTAACTTAAAACTGCTACTTACTTACTCCTTCCCACGTATTAGGCTTAGGTCAGGTACACCGGGCTAGGCATAGATTAGAGGCACCAGTTGAGTACGTTAGTTAATGTTTTTATGTATGTATATATTTTATCCATTTTAACGTATCATACTCCTTTTACTGTACGCACTTTACTTTATGATAAGTATTGCAATTGTGGCAATTCATTTCTCTTGCATGAGAAATAAGACTGCTCAATAAATAACACCTTTTTTTGAAAACGCCCGTCTCTCTATTTCTCTGCACTCTGGTGAAACTAAGTATGCACGATTAACTGAGTGAAATAACCGTCTATTGTTTTCACACAACTCTAGAGATACACTCTTTATTCTGAGGGAGCAAAGTTGTCATGTTTATGCGGTTGTCAGAAGCTAATCCCTTCTTGTCTAAATCAGGAGAGTTAACTCTTTTCTGAACATTCGAGAAAGTTTCTAGTGACCTCTGAGCTAGCTGGCAAAACTAATTAAGTCTAATATAGTCAGTAGAGACCTAGTCGACCTCAGTCCTACGTCTACACTGCTGTTTATATTATTCCAATGCGCAGAGCCTATTGGGAATATAGGAACTACACTACAGTGGAGGATGCCTTGGTTGAGTTCGGCCTGTACTCTGGTTACTCGGTCAATCCCTCCAAGACTGAGGTAATGTGCTGGGGCATGGAGGGGTGGACCGGGAGGTGCTGTGAGGAGTTCCGATATTTAGGGAGTACTATAACACGAGATATAGAGGATATTCCCATAATCAATTTGAGGAAACTGTCTAGGGAAATGGACCATCTTTCCCTAAAATGGCAGAACCTCCCTCTTACTATTTTCGGCCGGGTAAACCTGGTTAAAATGGTTATCCTGCTGAAGTTGACATTCCTGTTCAGCGCTGTCCCTTTGGGTTTCCCTGGGAAACTCCTGGGTAAAATCCAAAGCAAAATAGGGAGCTTTATATGGGCTAATAAAAACTCCAGGCTCTCCTGGAGGAAGTTAAAATGAAAGGCTACTAAAGGGAGGCCTTGCCCTTCTGGATGTGTTTTTGTATTCCCTCGCTTTTCAGTTTAAAAACATCCGCTGTCTACTCTCCAGTCCTAGTAGCTCTAATTGAGTGAAGATTTTGAATGTTATGGTCCATTTTGAAGGAGGTGGAACTGGGTTTTTATATAAATTTGGGGCTCCCAGATTTTTCAAAAAGGTACGATTAAAAGCAATAAGGTCAGCTTTCACTGTATGGCAAATCATCAAGGCAAGATGGGGAATAAGGTATTATTCCGATTTTGCCCCAATTTGGGATTCTCCGGGGCTTCCCGCTTGTCCAAATGATAGTCTGGCTATCCCTATTAAAAGGGCAGGAATCTCCATATGGTCCGATTTAATATCTTCGGACGGAGTTCTCCCATGGGATGTGTAAAGGCAAAGATCGGTGACTCCTTCTCTCGCTTTAAATATATACAAATATGTTCTTTGGTATGTGGCTGAGAAGGACCTTATAGGTGGTAACTGGGAGATCGAAAACGCACTCTAAAATGTAATGGGTTATGGTATAGGTGTTTCCTTGATGCAGAGGAAGCAGAACTTCCTCCCCCCTATACTGTATGGAATTCATCACCCCTGGAAGCTGCCTCTGCTGAATGTTACCTTCTTTCTCTCCAATACCTATATAAGTATGTTAAGTCAGCGTCTCTTAAGAAGAATCACTTCTTTGTTTTAAACAGGTTATATTACACCCCTCAAAAAGTTGCTAGGTTCACACCAAATTTTTCCCCCAAGTGTCCAAGATGTGGTGTGGTGGAGGCTGATGATCTTCATATGTTTTTTGATTGTAAAAACACAAGTCAATAGCAGATGACCAAGGTTGAGCACATTAACTTCCTCTGTTTCTTATGTTGTTGTGGTGCTACCGCTCTCTACATCCACTGCCACGGATGTCTATTTGTCGCAAACACTATCAAAATATGAGAGGAGCACTCAATAATATGATGAACAGACAAATGTTATTCAATTAATATGGATCTTCCGTTCCTTCTTTATTTGTTTCTTTATTTCTGTTCTTTACAAAATGTAGAGGCACAGCCAACGCGTTTCATTCCCTTTTTTAAGTGCCTTGGGAATTTCGTCAGGGCTGCAAGAAATATTTTATACACACATGAGCACCTTTGTCTCTCATGTTTGAACAAACATTGACATACATTACATATAAATAAAAGGTGACTAGAAAGTACACCAGTAGTCAAAGAAAGAGTTTGTTTAAGAAAAGAGTTTGTTAAAAAATGTTACATCTGACAAACCACGAATGTGTATTTGTACAAAGGACCCGCATGCCCTCACTCATGCACGGTCTCAGGCTTCAATTTAAAAAAACACATGTATACCAATTGCACACGCATAAGTGTTGACTAAGAACCCCTCCCTATATGTTGTAGTGTCCATTGGGGAAAGACCGGGACACCCCTGGCTAAAGACCAAGTATTATAGTAGGGTGTAATACTACTGAACCAAAATGAAGAAGTGAGAAAAGGAGAAGTGGGAAAGAAAGGAGAGAAAATATCATAATGGAAATAGGTTTAAACATAGCCGCGCACCACCGTGTGAAAGAGGTAATATGCAAAAGAACGTTTCTCAATAGCAGTGACCCAAGGTATTTATGGTGAGAAGAAATATAAGTTGAATCCCAAAGGGATTCTCACCAATAATTTCGTCGTCTCGATCCCGTGGTTGAAGGGAAAGGCTCACTGTAGGCGCAGACGAATTGTTATCAAGTACCGACTGTCCAGTACCTATATGTGAGAATGAAAGAAAACCACGGGCTCAGACCAATTCCTACTTGAGTGCCATTTCTGGATGCTTAGTCCGATGCAAGCAGACAGTTCCATATATGTAAACAGTGGAGAGTGCTGACAATTGCTAGATATGTATTAGACAACAGGTCCACATACACAGGGTACACTGGCCAGAATGTAATGTAATCCGACCAAGCAATTTCATATATTAGAGCAGTATAGCGTATTGACAGCTGCTGAATGTGTATGTGACATAGGGTCCACACACATGAGGTACACTGGCTAGAATGCGGTATAAATAAGAAGTACAAATCGTTTTCCCATGTACTGGTATCTGTGATAATAGTGTAGGGGGCATTCCGGACATGTATAGTACAACCCAATTCCAAATGTATTGAGGAACAATCAATTTATAATCAAAAGACACCGGTACCTTCATAAAAGGTGATATCCCAAGGAGAATTCCGGTCCGTTCCTCCGTGCGTGGGAAAGAGTAGTGCTTGTGAACAGGACGAATAAGAGTTCTTAACCCCTGTGTAAAAGATAAATTCATTTAGGTAATGTTGGTATAAACCGGTGAGGACATGATCATGTCAATAGGTGACATTTTATGTATATAGTTTTAGTCCTCAGCAGCAAAGGAAGGGTCATATATAGGGCATATGGCCAAGGTCGACAAGTAAGTAACTATCAGTCGTATAGAGTTAGTCGACAATGTATGGTCACAGCTGGACTGTATCTATATAGTTATCCAATAGTTCGGGCTGCCCGAGGAGACTGGAGTTAAACTGTACATCAAAAGAGAAAGATACATACAATTGTACCCTGTGCCGGAGTCTCTCCCCTATACTCTCTTCCTCTTATTAAATCCAATGACCCAGGCTGCAACTATTGACGCGGTACATTTGGAAAGGGGGAGAGGTGCAAAAAATAATTATTTTAAAATACATGAGAAATTTACCGAAGGGCCACGGTAGGTCCTGTATACAGGGGGGTCCTTATGTCGATATAGGCGCACTGCCGGGTAGCATCTGTGTAAGTTACCAAGAGTAGTATCAAGTACTACCGGGATACCTAAGGCAAAGGATGATACATTGTAAGTATCAGAAGCCAAAATTAAGCTCACATCGCATACTACGGCGTTTGATATAACGTCTTGCGGCACCTACCTTTGATAAGGTTCACGGCACCGACAGTTCCTGCGTCCGTGTTCGGAGTTGTGTTAATTGGCAACCCGCCATTGCTGAAAGCATTTCTGTGATCGGAGTCCCGATCACGTGGTCACTCCCACTACTCCAACTCTGTCCAGTCTATACAGCGCAGAGGTGTGGAAAGAGGCGGCCATAATGGAATGGTGAAACATTTCACCGAAATACATTGATGACTTGGATGAAACGAGCAGGAAGGGTGAAAGGGAGGATGCCCACTTGCACCCCTCCCCCCCGTTCCCCCCCCCCTTCCTACTAAAGGAGAAGGGTGTCATCCTCTATATGTCGAGAGATGCGATTAAAAGATCTATGGAAGGTGTAGAAATACACAACCTTCGCTGATTAACAGTTGTAAAATCAAGCATATAACGTGTAGGGATTTGGGAGTAACCAAGTGGTGCAATGAAAACGTAATGTAGAAAGAAAGAGGAAAAAATAAATAAAAATGGAAAGAATATAACGAAATAGAAAAGAAATTAAAAATAGAAAATGTAACCAGAAAGGGATTAGTGACATAGAAAAAATACTTCAATTTACATAAATGTGCAGTGCAATTATACATATTGTTCACTTTTGACAGAATTCATAAGAATCTACTAAGCTAGAAATATGGGAAATGATGAACATTCACTTCATAAAATTCATGGCTAATCCATTTGGAAACTATTCATAATGTACAGATCACAATGGTGACATCTAAACACTTTAATCAAGAAAGTAGTGTAGCTCATTGTCAGTATTGTGCCCCATATGTGTAGCCCTCAAACGGCAAATCCATTTTGCCTCCCTCTGCCTCACTGCCAGTTCCCGGTTGCCCCCTCTTTTATCCTGGGGCACCTGATCTATTCCGTGGAACCAGAAGGAGCAGTCCCCTGCGTGTTTCTCATTGTAATGGGAACTCACTGGGTAGCGATTATCCCTCCTAATGATCGCCCTCCGATGTTCTTGGATGCGTATTTTTAGAGGGCGTATCGTGCTTCCTACGTAAATGATATTACAACTACATCCCAATACGTATACCATACGTATACAATATGAGAAGGCCCATGCGTGGAACAAATGTGCCTCCCCCTGGATGGAATACATCGTTTTCTGGGGGAGGTACATCGATGATATCATTGTACTCTGGTCAGGTTCCATAGAATCTTTGAACCAATATCATACCTACCTGAACCAAAACAAATACAATGTGAAACTAACCATGACGCATAGTAGAGAATCCATCAATTTTCTTGATATTCATTTTTTTATCAAGGGGGGCGTGGTTCAGAGCACATTGTATAGGAAAGAAACATCTTGTAACGCTGTACTGCACGCAGAGAGCGCACACCCACATTCGGTGATTAACAATATACCATATGGAGAAATGGTGAGACTGCGGAGAAACTGCAGTGAGGAGGATTCCTACACTCAGAATCTCAACATGGCAAGAACCAGATTCCTCAAAAGAGGTTATAATCACAAAACTGTAGATAATGCTATTCAAAAAGCTAGAAATTTATGCAGGGAGGATACACTAGCAACCAAACGTGCTGACACCACTAATAAAAAGGAACGAGGTGTCACGTTTGTAACTCAATACAATTCCAACAGCAACAAGATTTACAAAACACTTAACAAACATTGGGACGTTCTTAAGGATGTTCCGGGCCTACGAGGGAATATTTCAACAAGGCCACTTGTCTCCTATCGTAAGGGCAGATCCCTGCGGGACAATTTATGCCAAAATTATGTAGTTACCCCAAAGGACTCGTGGTTTCCCTCTAAACCACTGGGTTTTTTCACATGTGGGTCTTGCATATGTTGTGAATCAGGTCGTAATAGGACCACCAGCTTCTCGTACAACATATCCAAAACTTATAAGATTGATTGTTTTATAAATTGTAATACCACTCATGTGGTATACGTATTGGGATGTAGTTGTAATATCATTTACGTAGGAAGCACGATACGCCCTCTAAAAATACGCATCCAAGAACATCGGAGGGCGATCATTGGGAGGGATAATCGCTACCCAGTGAGTTCCCATTACAATGAGAAACACGCAGGGGACTGCTCCTTCTGGTTCCACGGAATAGATCAGGTGCCCCAGGATAAAAGAGGGGGCAACCGGGAACTGGCAGTGAGGCAGAGGGAGGCAAAATGGATTTGCCGTTTGAGGGCTACACATATGGGGCACAATACTGACAATGAGCTACACTACTTTCTTGATTAAAGTGTTTAGATGTCACCATTGTGATCTGTACATTATGAATAGTTTCCAAATGGATTAGCCATGAATTTTATGAAGTGAATGTTCATCATTTCCCATATTTCTAGCTTAGTAGATTCTTATGAATTCTGTCAAAAGTGAACAATATGTATAATTGCACTGTACATTTATGTAAATTGAAGTATTTTTTCTATGTCACTAATCCCTTTCTGGTTACATTTTCTATTTTTAATTTCTTTTCTATTTCGTTATATTCTTTCCATTTTTATTTATTTTTTCCTCTTTCTTTCTACATTACGTTTTCATTGCACCACTTGGTTACTCCCAAATCCCTACACGTTATATGCTTGATTTTACAACTGTTAATCAGCGAAGGTTGTGTATTTCTACACCTTCCATAGATCTTTTAATCGCATCTCTCGACATATAGAGGATGACACCCTTCTCCTTTAGTAGGAAGGGGGGGGATAGGGGGGGAGGGGTGCAAGTGGGCATCCTCCCTTTCACCCTTCCTGCTCGTTTCATCCAAGTCATCAATGTATTTCGGTGAAATGTTTCACCATTCCATTATGGCCGCCTCTTTCCACACCTCTGCGCTGTATAGACTGAACAGAGTTGGAGTAGTGGGAGTGACCACGTGATCGGGACTCCGATCACAGAAATGCTTTCAGCAATGGCGGGTTGCCAATTAACACAACTCCGAACACGGACGCAGGAACTGTCGGTGCCGTGAACCTTATCAAAGGTAGGTGCCGCAAGACGTTATATCAAACGCCGTAGTATGCGATGTGAGCTTAATTTTGGCTTCTGATACTTACAATGTATCATCCTTTGCCTTAGGTATCCCGGTAGTACTTGATACTACTCTTGGTAACTTACACAGATGCTACCCGGCAGTGCGCCTATATCGACATAAGGACCCCCCTGTATACAGGACCTACCGTGGCCCTTCGGTAAATTTCTCATGTATTTTAAAATAATAATTTTTTGCACCTCTCCCCCTTTCCAAATGTACCGCGTCAATAGTTGCAGCCTGGGTCATTGGATTTAATAAGAGGAAGAGAGTATAGGGGAGAGACTCCGGCACAGGGTACAATTGTATGTATCTTTCGCTTTTGATGTACAGTTTAACTCCAGTCTCCTCGGGCAGCCCGAACTATTGGATAACTATATAGATACAGTCCAGCTGTGACCATACATTGTCGACTAACTCTATACGACTGATAGTTACTTACTTGTCGACCTTGGCCATATGCCCTATATATGACCCTTCCTTTGCTGCTGAGGACTAAAACTATATACATAAAATGTCACCTATTGACATGATCATGTCCTCACCGGTTTATACCAACATTACCTAAATGAATTTATCTTTTACACAGGGGTTAAGAACTCTTATTCGTCCTGTTCACAAGCACTACTCTTTCCCACGCACGGAGGAACGGACCGGAATTCTCCTTGGGATATCACCTTTTATGAAGGTACCCGTGTCTTTTGATTATAAATTGATTGTTCCTCAATACATTTGGAATTGGGTTGTACTATACATGTCCGGAATGCCCCCTACACTATTATCACAGATACCAGTACATGGGAAAACGATTTGTACTTCTTATTTATACCGCATTCTAGCCAGTGTACCTCATGTGTGTGGACCCTATGTCACATACACATTCAGCAGCTGTCAATACGCTATACTGCTCTAATATATGAAATTGCTTGGTCGGATTACATTACATTCTGGCCAGTGTACCCTGTGTATGTGGACCTGTTGTCTAATACATATCTAGCAATTGTCAGCACTCTCCACTGTTTACATATATGGAACTGTCTGCTTGCATCGGACTAAGCATCCAGAAATGGCACTCAAGTAGGAATTGGTCTGAGCCCGTGGTTTTCTTTCATTCTCACATATAGGTACTGGACAGTCGGTACTTGATAACAATTCGTCTGCGCCTACAGTGAGCCTTTCCCTTCAACCACGGGATCGAGACGACGAAATTATTGGTGAGAATCCCTTTGGGATTCAACTCATATTTCTTCTCACCATAAATACCTTGGGTCACTGCTATTGAGAAACGTTCTTTTGCATATTACCTCTTTCACACGGTGGTGCGCGGCTATGTTTAAACCTATTTCCATTATGATATTTTCTCTCCTTTCTTTCCCACTTCTCCTTTTCTCACTTCTTCATTTTGGTTCAGTAGTATTACACCCTACTATAATACTTGGTCTTTAGCCAGGGGTGTCCCGGTCTTTCCCCAATGGACACTACAACATATAGGGAGGGGTTCTTAGTCAACACTTATGCGTGTGCAATTGGTATACAAGTGTTTTTTTAAATTGAAGCCTGAGACCGTGCATGAGTGAGGGCATGCGGGTCCTTTGTACAAATACACATTCGTGGTTTGTCAGATGTAACATTTTTTAACAAACTCTTTTCTTAAACAAACTCTTTCTTTGACTACTGGTGTACTTTCTAGTCACCTTTTATTTATATGTAATGTATGTCAATGTTTGTTCAAACATGAGAGACAAAGGTGCTCATGTGTGTATAAAATATTTCTTGCAGCCCTGACGAAATTCCCAAGGCACTTAAAAAAGGGAATGAAACGCGTTGGCTGTGCCTCTGCATTTTGTAAAGAACAGAAATAAAGAAACGAATAAAGAAGGAACGGAAGATCCATATTAATTGAATAACATTTGTCTGTTCATCATATTATTGAGTGCTCCTCTCATATTTTGATAGTGTTTGCGACAAATAGACATCCGTGGCAGTGGATGTAGAGAGCGGTAGCACCACAACAACATAAGAAACAGAGGAAGTTAATGTGCTCAACCTTGGTCATCTGCTATTGACTTGTGTTTTTGCATCCTTGGGTATTGGCCGTTTTGCACTTTTCTTCATTCTTGATAACACAATACTAGAATGCCAAATTTTGCAGATGGGAGGGAGGAGATGGCCCTCAATTTGTTCGGAACAAATAGACCTAATGAGTCTTCAAATACAGAAAAAACTGACAAACCCAGTCTAAAGGCCCTTTTCCTTAAACTTGAGCGATTGAAGAAATTAGAACTATCTCGCTGGTGGGATGGGGCTACCCTCACTCAGTATTTATCCAACAAAAAGGTCCCTAGAGGATTGAGGATCCTATTATTCCCCACCTTTGAGGATTTAGGGGAAGATCTCCTCAATGAGTGGGAGGGCAATTTAGAGCATGCCTCGCAGGTCATGATGAAAATATTAATCCGTCATGCCGAAGAGAAAGGGGAGAAATTAATGGCGGAAATTGATGCCCTGCTATTAGAGATCAATGGTTTAGAACCCAAAGATCTCATTGAGAAGAACTTTGTTATCCTAAAAAAAGTTATGGAGGAACATCAACATTATTTGAAGGAGAAAAAATTAAAGAAAATCAGGAGGGACGACAGGGACTATAGAGACGGACGGATCTATACGTTCGCTAAGAAATTTGACCAGGTACAAGGGGTGGAGGAAAGAAAGAGAACTCGCGAGGATAGAGACATAAGCGAAGACACACGATCTGAAGGCAGTGCCTCAACCGCCTCCGCAGGGAGTGCTAGGTCTAACTCCATAGTTGAGATCCCTTTAGGGGAGGGAGCTTCTTCCTTCCAGAAGGAGCTCGCCAAGATACGCACAAGCAGTCGCCTACAGCAAAAAAAGGAACAACTAAAACCATGGGCTCCACCAAAACAAGGAGGGGCGGCAGGAGGTCAAAAGGCAGGTACAGAGAAAGGAACAGGGGGCAAGGTAACGACAGGAACCAAACAGAAATGACATGTTCTATATGCCCTGTACAGGAAACAATTGATCAAAACTGTATAACTGACCTAAAGATTGTGAATGTATCAAATAAAGTATTGGATGAAGATGAATGTGCTGTTTTGGGTAAGGGTTTGAATTTTTGTCCTTCCCAAAATGTGATATGACCAATGTGCATGTTGATCTTTTTAAATTCATAAGACTTTTAAAACTAAAAGATTTCTTCTCACGCCAAACGCCGAGGGAACCACCACAAAGGGGCGCACATTCGCATACGCCACATTCGGTTGCTGACATACGTACCTCATTGTTGTTGTATAATCTTGATGAGGAAGAGGAACATGATATGAATACCATGCTTAGAGAGCTAGACATAGAACAGGATCCAAACTTGGACAGTCATCTAAAACCCAAATCCTCCTTTGTACCTACTTACAATTATCATTCCAATATCGATACCTTTTACGAACTGGTGTCTAAAGACTTATATAAATTGGAGGACACTGGAGCCATGTCTATGGTCTCTAACCACAACATTACCGCCAAACAACGAAAAGCCCTTGAAAAACTCAAATCTGACAAAACTATTGTCATCAAGGAAGCGGACAAAGGCGGTAATGTTGTGGTTATGAACCACTGTGATTATATGGCTGAAATCAATCGTCAATTGGGTGACACTAGTTGTTATCGACCAATCCCCATCAATCCAACCAATGATGTCACAAGTATGATTACTGCTAGACTTAGAGAGTGGAAAGAGACAGGCCTTCTGTCTGAAAACGAATTCAGGTATCTTAGGATGTTGAAACCTAGGTACCCCTGTATCTACATTCTGCCAAAGGTCCACAAGGGTGGGGCCTTTCCACCAGGACGTCCAATCATCTCTGGGGTGGGTTCCCCCACTGAAAAAATCTCTGAGTTCGTAGACTTACATCTACAGAAATACGTAGTGGCTCTTCCCTCATACATAAGGGACAGTAAGGACATTTTAGTCAAATTGAACGACTATCAATGGTCCGAAGAGCTCTCTTTCGTCACGTTTGACGTGGAGAGCTTATACACTTGTATACACAAGGATGTTGGGCTCGCGGCACTACATTCTTTCTTAGACAGGGAACCAGCAGATAAATATGACTTCAATAACATGCTACTGGAGATGATGGAGATTGTATTATGTAATAACTATTTCCTACACGATTCCGCATGGTACCATCAAACCCGTGGCACGGCCATGGGTTCTAAGGCAGCGCCTTCGTATGCCTGTCTTTTCATGGGCCAATATGAGAAGGCCCATGCGTGGAACAAATGTGCCTCCCCCTGGATGGAATACATCGTTTTCTGGGGGAGGTACATCGATGATATCATTGTACTCTGGTCAGGTTCCATAGAATCTTTGAACCAATATCATACCTACCTGAACCAAAACAAATACAATGTGAAACTAACCATGACGCATAGTAGAGAATCCATCAATTTTCTTGATATTCATTTTTTTATCAAGGGGGGCGTGGTTCAGAGCACATTGTATAGGAAAGAAACATCTTGTAACGCTGTACTGCACGCAGAGAGCGCACACCCACATTCGGTGATTAACAATATACCATATGGAGAAATGGTGAGACTGCGGAGAAACTGCAGTGAGGAGGATTCCTACACTCAGAATCTCAACATGGCAAGAACCAGATTCCTCAAAAGAGGTTATAATCACAAAACTGTAGATAATGCTATTCAAAAAGCTAGAAATTTATGCAGGGAGGATACACTAGCAACCAAACGTGCTGACACCACTAATAAAAAGGAACGAGGTGTCACGTTTGTAACTCAATACAATTCCAACAGCAACAAGATTTACAAAACACTTAACAAACATTGGGACGTTCTTAAGGATGTTCCGGGCCTACGAGGGAATATTTCAACAAGGCCACTTGTCTCCTATCGTAAGGGCAGATCCCTGCGGGACAATTTATGCCAAAGTTATGTAGTTACCCCAAAGGACTCGTGGTTTCCCTCTAAACCACTGGGTTTTTTCACATGTGGGTCTTGCATATGTTGTGAATCAGGTCGTAATAGGACCACCAGCTTCTCGTACAACACATCCAAAACTTATAAGATTGATTGTTTTATAAATTGTAATACCACTCATGTGGTATACGTATTGGGATGTAGTTGTAATATCATTTACGTAGGAAGCACGATACGCCCTCTAAAAATACGCATCCAAGAACATCGGAGGGCGATCATTGGGAGGGATAATCGCTACCCAGTGAGTTCCCATTACAATGAGAAACACGCAGGGGACTGCTCCTTCTGGTTCCACTGAATAGATCAGGTGCCCCAGGATAAAAGAGGGGGCAACCGGGAACTGGCAGTGAGGCAGAGGGAGGCAAAATGGATTTGCCGTTTGAGGGCTACACATATGGGGCACAATACTGACAATGAGCTACACTACTTTCTTGATTAAAGTGTTTAGATGTCACCATTGTGATCTGTACATTATGAATAGTTTCCAAATGGGTTAGCCATGAATTTTATGAAGTGAATGTTCATCATTTCCCATATTTCTAGCTTAGTAGATTCTTATGAATTCTGTCAAAAGTGAACAATATGTATAATTGCACTGCACATTTATGTAAATTGAAGTATTTTTTCTATGTCACTAATCCCTTTCTGGTTACATTTTCTATTTTTAATTTCTTTTCTATTTCGTTATATTCTTTCCATTTTTATTTATTTTTTCCTCTTTCTTTCTACATTACGTTTTCATTGCACCACTTGGTTACTCCCAAATCCCTACACGTTATATGCTTGATTTTACAACTGTTAATCAGCGAAGGTTGTGTATTTCTACACCTTCCATAGATCTTTTAATCGCATCTCTCGACATATAGAGGATGACACCCTTCTCCTTTAGTAGGAAGGGGGGGGATAGGGGGGGAGGGGTGCAAGTGGGCATCCTCCCTTTCACCCTTCCTGCTCGTTTCATCCAAGTCATCAATGTATTTCGGTGAAATGTTTCACCATTCCATTATGGCCGCCTCTTTCCACACCTCTGCGCTGTATAGACTGGACAGAGTTGGAGTAGTGGGAGTGACCACGTGATCGGGACTCCGATCACAGAAATGCTTTCAGCAATGGCGGGTTGCCAATTAACACAACTCCGAACACGGACGCAGGAACTGTCGGTGCCGTGAACCTTATCAAAGGTAGGTGCCGCAAGACGTTATATCAAACGCCGTAGTATGCGATGTGAGCTTAATTTTGGCTTCTGATACTTACAATGTATCATCCTTTGCCTTAGGTATCCCGGTAGTACTTGATACTACTCTTGGTAACTTACACAGATGCTACCCGGCAGTGCGCCTATATCGACATAAGGACCCCCCTGTATACAGGACCTACCGTGGCCCTTCGGTAAATTTCTCATGTATTTTAAAATAATTATTTTTTGCACCTCTCCCCCTTTCCAAATGTACCGCGTCAATAGTTGCAGCCTGGGTCATTGGATTTAATAAGAGGAAGAGAGTATAGGGGAGAGACTCCGGCACAGGGTACAATTGTATGTATCTTTCTCTTTTGATGTACAGTTTAACTCCAGTCTCCTCGGGCAGCCCGAACTATTGGATAACTATATAGATACAGTCCAGCTGTGACCATACATTGTCGACTAACTCTATACGACTGATAGTTACTTACTTGTCGACCTTGGCCATATGCCCTATATATGACCCTTCCTTTGCTGCTGAGGACTAAAACTATATACATAAAATGTCACCTATTGACATGATCATGTCCTCACCGGTTTATACCAACATTACCTAAATGAATTTATCTTTTGCACAGGGGTTAAGAACTCTTATTCGTCCTGTTCACAAGCACTACTCTTTCCCACGCACGGAGGAACGGACCGGAATTCTCCTTGGGATATCACCTTTTATGAAGGTACCGGTGTCTTTTGATTATAAATTGATTGTTCCTCAATACATTTGGAATTGGGTTGTACTATGCATGTCCGGAATGCCCCCTACACTATTATCACAGATACCAGTACATGGGAAAACGATTTGTACTTCTTATTTATACCGCATTCTAGCCAGTGTACCTCATGTGTGTGGACCCTATGTCACATACACATTCAGCAGCTGTCAATACGCTATACTGCTCTAATATATGAAATTGCTTGGTCGGATTGCATTACATTCTGGCCAGTGTACCCTGTGTATGTGGACCTGTTGTCTAATACATATCTAGCAATTGTCAGCACTCTCCACTGTTTACATATATGGAACTGTCTGCTTGCATCGGACTAAGCATCCAGAAATGGCACTCAAGTAGGAATTGGTCTGAGCCCGTGGTTTTCTTTCATTCTCACATATAGGTACTGGACAGTCGGTACTTGATAACAATTCGTCTGCGCCTACAGTGAGCCTTTCCCTTCAACCACGGGATCGAGACGACGAAATTATTGGTGAGAATCCCTTTGGGATTCAACTTATATTTCTTCTCACCATAAATACCTTGGGTCACTGCTATTGAGAAACGTTCTTTTGCATATTACCTCTTTCACACGGTGGTGCGCGGCTATGTTTAAACCTATTTCCATTATGATATTTTCTCTCCTTTCTTTCCCACTTCTCCTTTTCTCACTTCTTCATTTTGGTTCAGTAGTATTACACCCTACTATAATACTTGGTCTTTAGCCAGGGGTGTCCCGGTCTTTCCCCAATGGACACTACAACATATAGGGAGGGGTTCTTAGTCAACACTTATGCGTGTGCAATTGGTATACATGTGTTTTTTTAAATTGAAGCCTGAGACCGTGCATGAGTGAGGGCATGCGGGTCCTTTGTACAAATACACATTCGTGGTTTGTCAGATGTAACATTTTTTAACAAACTCTTTTCTTAAACAAACTCTTTCTTTGACTACTGGTGTACTTTCTAGTCACCTTTTATTTATATGTAATGTATGTCAATGTTTGTTCAAACATGAGAGACAAAGGTGCTCATGTGTGTATAAAATATTTCTTGCAGCCCTGACGAAATTCCCAAGGCACTTAAAAAAGGGAATGATACGCGTTGGCTGTGCCTCTGCATTTTGTAAAGAACAGAAATAAAGAAACGAATAAAGAAGGAACGGAAGATCCATATTAATTGAATAACATTTGTCTGTTCATCATATTATTGAGTGCTCCTCTCATGTTTTTTGATTGTGTTCATTTAAGGGTTTTTTGGGAGAATGTGTAGAGGGCATTGGAGGGAATTTTCAAAGTTAAAGTAAATCTTAATTCCTTATTGGTTGTTTTTGGTACTGACAATATTCTCACAAACCTACTATCCAATAGATCAATGGGTCTATTTCTTTGTTTGGTATTAGTGCCCCGTAGAGAGATCTGTAGGCCTTGGAAAGAGCCTAGACCACCGCAGTATGAGAGATGGATGGGAGCAGCATTAGGTATGGCGAGACTGGGCCAAGGGGGGATAATCTTTGGTTACCATTAATTATTTGGGGTACTGAAATGAGGTTGGTTTAGGTCCCCCTACGGTCCAATGATTACACCAAGCCTCGCACAAAAAGAAGCTGACCTGGTCGGCCTAAAAAGCGAATGCAAGCGCGTGGACCCAGGGTGCCCATGAATAGGGTTTTCAATGCGAAAATTGCTGACGCTTA
This sequence comes from Lissotriton helveticus, assembly GCF_964261635.1. Lineage (NCBI taxonomy): Eukaryota > Metazoa > Chordata > Amphibia > Caudata > Salamandridae > Lissotriton > Lissotriton helveticus. Next base: position 1,060,923,173 of record NC_136070.1, on the reverse strand, counting down.
TGGTGAAATGAGGACAAAAAAAACAACAAAAAAAAGACAGTTAGACTTTGTGATTTCCTTCCAGACAGTCACACATTAGAGGGATTAGGTTTGCTTCAATGGGCCGGCTTCTGGCTGGATTGGGGCAGAGAGGATCACAGCCACACTTACAATTGAATAGCCAGAGTTCTGCCTTCACACAAAGGGCCTCACAACCGCGCATTGTCACTGCAGCCAGCTTGGAGCCACAGCAGGGGAGTCTAGAAATTCTATGCACTACAAAGAACCTTTCCATAAGCTTCTCCCACCTTCCAGATGGGCACCAAGGTATGAAAATGGGACCTTCAGCCCCTCTGTACAGTACACTTCTGGTACTGGTTATACTCTGCCAGAAAGAAGGACTGCTGTGCTTTTGGAAAGACTGTCACTTGACTGTATTGCTGCTCTGAAGGACTACTGCCCTGCTGGCTGCTGCCCTGTTGTCCTGCACACTACTATCGTCTGTCTGGTGACAAGGACTGAATTTCAACTGTGTTAGGATGTTGGGATTGATTCACAAAGGCTAGTTGTTTTCTGACCTCTCTGGAACTGTCTTCGGCTACAATCCTCTGCTTATTCCTGCTGGAAATTTTCTGACTTCCATTTCAGAGACTAATGTTTATTCACATTTAAATGCCTGGAAATCAGTGTCACTCACAGCTTTCCAGGTATACTATTGGGAATGCCATGTGACATCTGCTGTTTTTCTAGCTGAAGTTGTATAAAGGGTATAAATCTACGTTTGTGGAAAGGAAGTCTGATGTGCAAATGCAAATTTTGTTATCCTTGTGATAAACATGTTCCAGGGACAGAAACCCTTCATGAAGGGCTTCATGACCCTAATGAAGTTTGCAGAGTTTCTGTCTCCTTGCCCATCTATAGAGGTGGAGTTACACTAGCATGTTGCGGCAATAAATCTCTGACCAGTTCCAGGGTTGAAAAATGTCACAGAGGAGTTCATGATCTCCCATAAACTGATATATTTTGTCTGTTTATACATTCTGAAGGGAAGCTATGCCTTGGTCCACCCACTATCCATCTTTTGGGCTACATTTACTGATTTTTCATGCAAAGCAGCTTAGCAACCAAAGTTGCTTTGTTAGATGAAAGGGAGTAAGCAGGACACTGGCACATCGACTACAATATCGTACAGCATCTCTCTCTCTCCCTGCACCGGTGCATTTTAGACTGTAAACCACACACCCTTGCACCATAGAGCAAAAGTGTCAGAGTGCTATCTAGCAAAATGTTTGTATTGGAAGGGTACTCTTCTTGTAGAAAATACTATTTTTAAATATAGTTTAAATCTTTTCCAACTTTGCATATGTGCTGTACAGTACAGCGCACATGGGAAGTTGGAAAACTGAGAAAAGATAACTTTTCACCAGCCTTACACCTGTCTTGACAAGGTGTTTTTTTTTGGTGCACAGCCCAGTCTATCTTTTACAGTAGATAGGGCATTGTATCAAAGTCCTGAGTGGTTGCAAATGAATACTCATGTACTGCCTAGAGGGTGCCCCATTGATGCAAGGGAGAGCATAGTAGTGAAAATCACTAGTTTGCAGCATCACTTTAGGGCTAATTTGCAGGGCAAGTCAACATTTGTGGTGGAAAGCAAATCCCAATTCTTAAGTTTGCTCCTGCTTGTGTCACTTTCGTGATGCTAATGCCAGTGCAACGCATTAGTACATTTGGGCCTTTCTGTTGGGGTTTACAATGCATAATTTTATTCAGTCATGGTGTTAGGGTCACTTAGTAATATCACTTATCCCTTCCTGATATCGTTTATGTATAGGTGATAAAAACAAATGGTTTAAACAATCAGGTCCATATTGTACACAACATGACTAGATCAGGAGGATAAATGACCAGGAAAGGGTGACTCTTAAAGGTGCAATAAGTAAAAGTAGGGTGGATTGTTCCTTTCCATGGCCTCCACAAAACATAACAAACACAAACATCAGTCCAATAAAGTGAGTCCTAATCCGCTGCTGATGCAGTCAGGTTGCAAAAAGCAAACCAACAAGCCAGTTAGATCTTAAATACTGTACATTTAAGATTACTTGAGAACTTACAGCTCTTAAGTATTCACTTCTTAAGAGTTGGAAAGAAAAACAGAACTGAAGCAGAATATTTAGAACAATGTAATGTATTTACATTGATACAACTCATATTTGCACCCATTTTAACATCATCACTGGTAAGAAAGTAAATTATTAATTGGGTTAACTGGAGTCCTCCACACGTAAAAACCCTAACATTAGCCCTTTAGGTCCAGTCAAAGGTATCTGAAATTTAAACCTAAGGTCAAACCCTGGTACCTACGGCACAAAGCAGGCAGGTTTAACTTAAGAAAAGGTGTAAACAATTGTCAAAAAATCAAATAAATGACACAATAAGATTCCCACTCCAAGTTATAAGCATAGGGACATTTTAAATAAGCAAAATAAGAAGAAAATGACAAACATCCAATAAGAGGAACCAGAGATATGAATCTCTAGATTTAAGATGAGAAAAGTGGCAAAATAAATAAAGAGCTTAATGTAAGTAAAAGGTCACAGTGGACAGGAACCAAGGTGCAATATCAGGCTGACCACATTGGATCCCTGGTCGGATCCACCAAGTGAATCATTCCTGGTGAAAAATAGTCAAACAGTCAAAAAATGTTTCTAAATCACACTTCAGAAACGGACTTTGTCACTTTTTAAAAGAAAAACATGGAAATACATTTCTTTTAAGTCCCAAGGTAGAATGGGATTTTGAAACTTTTAGAACACATTTCTGTGTCACACAGGTTATTACTGAAACTGTAACTGTCGCTGTGAAACTGAAGTGCAGGTAAATGAAGCAGGTTGGTCCTGCTTGTGCTCTAGAGCTTTGGAGATTTTTCGCTGAAATGCAGAATCCGTCAAAGTCATGTTTTTTAGAGATCTCAGGATCTTTGAATGGGATGAAACTGAAATCCAACCTGATGCTGCAAAACTGCTATTAAATACCTTTCTGATGGATCTTGATGCCGCACTCGAAGAAAAGTTGCCCAAAGTTTCCAACTTTCTTCTGGTGCCCAAATAACAACATGAATACACTTTTAAGACCTACAGCCCCTCCAGAGAGGCACTTAGAGACTTCCAGGCTGTCAGGCAGAAGGCAACAACTAGTCCTGGTCCAGTTGATATAAGTCAGCTTGGCACTTTAGGAAAAACACGCAATGCAGCTTTGTTATGCTCCTGTAGCCACACAGGATGTTCGCCAACTGACCCTTGGGGTCTTCTTCTTTGCAGTAGGTACACCTAAGAACAGGTTCAGCCTTTCAAGTCCCACCATATGTCTCAAATAGCAGGTGCAGTCATTTTTCTGTTCTTCCACAGGTCCAGAAAGTGTTCTCATGAGGGTGCTTTGGTGAGTGAAATTTGTGGTTGTCACTAGCCAGTGGGCGGGGTGACTTCTGAGCACTACATAATGAATGGGGTAGAGGTGCCTGGGGCAACCCTACCCACTTTTTCAGTAGCTCTTGTTTGCTTTTCTACAAACAAGTCCAAAATGCCAGGTGCCAGGGAAATCTTCTGCCACACTAAACTTGGGCTTTGAGAGCTGGGGCTGTCTATGTGAAGACACTATGGAAATCAGCATTGTCTTCCCACATCTAACACTAACATCCAGTTTGAGCAGACCCTGGACCCACAACTAAATAGGTGACAATACGGGGTCATTCAGCAACCAGAAAAGGGATGCACAAGAATTGTGTTCTATTTCTGTTTGATGCCTTTCAAGGGTTCAACAATGTTTTACATGTGCCTCGGACAGTCCTGTCATGCAGATGTTGACACTGTTTGTGCTTACAGGATGGCAACAGCCCATACTCTGAATATTCTGCTGATATCAGAGGACTCATTCCTGCCCATTCAGGTTAGCCTGCCAATCAATGTGTTCTATTTTATAGCCCCTTCAAGAAATTTCACACCAGATAAATATCAAGCACTAATGTTGATAAAATTCCAGGATCTTCAGGCAGGGAAAAGGTAATTTTCTAAAAGACAATGTTTGTAAATATTTACTAAAAACCCAACTTCACCATTGAATTGTGCTTGCAATAAATATAAAAAAAGAGTGGCTGAATTATTCTTCTAACTGGTGTGAAACTTAATGTGGCAGGATTCAAATTTTAACTCAAATTTTTGCATAGAACAGCCAGGGCTTTCAACAGTGGAAACAAACTTTTGGGGACTTGTCATTGTACGGACATGCTAACACTACATTTCTGCATGTCCATTTTAAATACTAACAGGGCAAGGAGAAAGGTTTGGGTCCTGTCACTGACCAACTTGGACCACTCAACTATACTAAACAAAGAGATGGCTGGTCAGGTTTTACTTATTTTTTATTTTTGTTTTGGCACACCCAGCCTAAAAGTACCGAGCGGTCAATGTATTATTTTTGTCTATTTTCTAGTATTCAAAAAAACTTTTTACATTTCATTTTCATATGTCATTTTAAATACTATGCACCCTGCCTAATCGGCACTTATGTATACCTATAAATATTTAAAAGGAACATATTTTTTCACTGTCAAAAAGGTTATGACAAGTTGGGCTTCAGGCTGAAATTGCAGCAATCAGGCTACACAGGTTTTCCTTGTTGAACTAGTGGATGATACAATAAGTGCTACAGCCCTCACGTGACATTTCACTTTCCATGCCATGAATGCATTTTCCAAACCACATACTATAGCCTTATGAGAGAGTGAAATACACCAATCAAGGATTAGACGATTTCTATATCGTATAGGGTTCAGAGCACATACTGTGGGCAATGGACAGCAGTACCCCTGGGTGCAGATTCAAAAATCCAGGAGCAAAACTAAGCAAACAATGAGGTTACCCAAGCAAAAAGGAAGGTGCATTTTCCCACATCACCTGCTATGAGTTGTTTCACAGAGACAATTGCATGTAGCTGGCAGTGAGTAACAAACAGAGCAAAGCACAAGTAATAGTCACGAAAGCATAGTGGATGCAAAATTTACTTGCACGTGTTATTGCACATTTTTAGAAATGGGGGTCTCTAGTTGGCAGAGGTAGGTACCTTTTTCCAAATAGGGACCCTTGCTTCTAGGCAGAGTAATGGGGATACACTCCTAAAATAACCCCTGCTCACCCTCTTGGTAGCTTGGCATGAACAGACATGCTTATGTCAGAGGCAGTGTGTAAAGCATTTGTGAACATATACAGTAATACAGTGAAAACACTACAAATAGACACCACACCAGTTTAGAAAAATAAGTAATCTGTATTGAAACCAAAACAAGAGCAATTAACAAAAATCCACAACACCGTAATAAAAATACGACTTTCAGATGGTAGAAATAGTTCATTTCAATGCAAGTTGTAAATCAACACTTTTCTCAACAGTATCTTAGATGCATCACGCAAAACAAACAAAATAGCCACTGGAAAGGTGATGAATCGGTTACTTACACTCAGGGAAGGTGATGCATTGATTCCTTGCTCCGAGGGAGGTGATGCGTTGGTTCCTTACTGCAGCGCAGGGGAGTTGATGTGTCTGTTTCTTACTACAGCCCCCAACAATGCAACAGTTTTGCCGCCTCGATGCGATGCATCGATCCCGGATGATGGGTGGTTTCATGCAGCCACACAGCAGGCTTGCATCAGGATCAGCGTGGTGATCTTGGTCTTCAGAGATCGTTGCACTCTATGCAGCGTGCAGCGATTTCTAGAGCCGTGGCAGGCACTGCAACGGTCCCTTCGGCAATGCATCAGAAACAGGTGCAGATGTGTCTTGCTTCTTCAAAGTTGCCTTGATTTTCCAGCTCCCAGAAGAAAACAGTCTTTAGAGGTCCGGAACAGTGGCAGGCACCTCTTTGCAGGTTAGATTTCCAAGCAAGGAAAATCAGGGGAGCTGGTGGTGAAGTCTTTGTGTCCCTGAGACTTCAGAACAAGAGGCAAGCTCAGTTTCAAGCCCTTACTAACAGTAAGGAAAGTGTTGGACTCTGGGTGGACCAGATTTAGGGACTAATTATGATTTTAGCAGTCCATCAGTCTGTCTAACCCATGTTGGCGGTTTTGTTACCACCACTCTGAGGCACAGTGTGCCTCACTATGATTGCGCTAGCCGGCCCGCCACTGGACCACTTCAATCACCAGGGATCCGGTCAGGCAGAGTAATATGTTGGCGGTGCTGCAGCATATAACAAGTAGCCTTTTCTCCACCCTTTCCATGGTGGTGAGCCAGGAATGGAAAGGGTGGCGGAGTGGCAACTCAGGGGGCCCATAAAGGGCCCTGGGCTGACTCTGAGCCTGGAAGTGCATGCAGGGGTGTGCATCATGTGCCCTGTTGGTTTTAAAACTCCAAGTTCCATCACAGGAAGAAATGCACGGTGCATTTCTTATCGTGCCGGAACTTGCTGTTGTGGTCCCATGTTGTTCCCTTTCTTAGGCTGCTGATTTAACCCTTAGAAAGTCATTACCATGGGAACACCACAGCACTGTTCGCCCGACCTGGATTCCAGTCGGAATTTGGTGGGTGGTCTCACTATGAGTTTGGGAGGCCATCTGGCGGAGCCCTAGCATGGAGCTTCATGGGAGCACCACCAAAATCATAATTAGACCCTTACTATTCCCAATCCAACCTGAACAAAAGTAAGGGAAGTAATGGATTTCAGAAGGGGTCGAAACTACTATTCCCTTACCAGCATAAGCAACTGTATGGAAAATGTTACCTTTTGAAAGCTTGGATTTATTATCGCAATCGCAAATTCATACAATATAAATGACATAGAAATATAAATTAAACAAGCATATTATAAAAAATTTAATATAATTATTAATTGTTATTCACATTGATAAATATAATTAACCAATTAACAAGATCAATCATCGAATTAATCCATTAAGAAACTAAAAATGTATTACCATATTTTTAATATTATCTTTTAAATATTTAAACAAACGATTTACATCATTATTATCTTGTTAAAATATTAGAACATAAACAAAAATTAAAATCAATTCAAAAATACATTTTTAAAAATCTTTCCATCCTTTCCATAAAATAATTGACATAAAATAAAAAGAATTACAATATATTATCAAATCATACAAAAAACACACTAAAAAACTAAAATAATGACAGTCTAGCAGAAAAACTTATAAAATCTTAAATGATATTTATAAAATATTATTTTGTGCAATCGTATTTAAAAAAGCAAGATATGTCTTCGAAATAAAATAATCTTACCTTCTATTTTAAGTTCCGCAATATTTTAGGCGCCACAATATTTTTTACATGATGTTTGTGTCTCACGATATTTTTGAAACAATATTTTTGTGGAATACTGTAGGTCAGGGTGTGCATTTCTTTGTGGACATCTGAAAAGTTCAACCGAACAACTATATGTAGGAACACTCTGCAGATTACCAAAATCTCATTGTGGAGTACATGGTATTTAGTTTGGCAAATTGCAGTTTAATGGTATCTGCAATTGTGATAAAAACCTTAGCAGGCAACTTGTAAGTATTGTATCGTATCTGTGCAGATGTAAACTTTGCAGATCCTTAAAATACCTCCATTTAGTTCTAAAAGTTATTAAATAAGCGTATTTGAACATGAAGATAAATATAACTTCAGTTTAAAACGGGAAACATCCTTTACAACGCAACTTTTAACACGCAGTGCTTTTACATCGCAACTTTTACAACGCAAACCATTACAACGCATTGCGCTGGGGGGGCGCTTTAGGATAGGGAATAGATTTAATTTACTATCCAACACGTTCCCTACTATCCACGGGGACTGGAGTTGGAATAGTAAGTTAAACTATTCACTATCCAGCACCCCTCAACACTATGCGTTGTAAAGGCATGCATTGTAAAAGTTGTGATGTAAAAGCATGCGTGGTAAAAGCATGCGTTGTAATGTCATACATCCGTTTAAAACACTTTTGTTTTGTAAAAAGTTGCTGCTGCCCGTTTGCCATTTGTATCATTCTGTGCTTTGAAGTAGAAAAATTAACAACTGCAATTTCATCTTAAGAATACTAGGAGAATTGAACTCCCTTCAATCAAAGTCACTGCCGTGGCATCAGAGATCTCTCAGAGTATGTAGGACAATGAAAATGATGCTACTATCACTGAGATAACCACTGGGTTACCAGCGAGACCTTTAAATGAGTCAGTCATATGGAGATGTCACCTTTACATAAGTGCTCAAACATTAGCCAGTAGATATTGCCTGCACTTCCCTCCTGAGGCGGAAAGCCGGGAGGTGAAGAAATCTTTGTACAACCTTTTGAGTGACTGTGGAAATTATTTGTTTATTTGATTTTGCTTTGATCTTAAATTGCACAATACCTTCCCCATTTGTCCATCTGCACACGCCGGAGAACCGGTGCTCATAACTTCTGCTGGCCCCCCGCAGCCGATTGAGGTGCTGCTACGGGGTTCCTGACACAGCAATAGCCGCCATCTTGTGGGTACTGGTAGGGTAGTGTTTCAGCTGCCAGTTCCCTCCCGCCCTCTGACGCGTATATAAGGACTCACTTCTTTCCCGCCGCACAGTGGGCGCGCCGGTGGCGCGCCAAAGGCACACCAAAGGCAAGCCCGTCTACGCTGGTCCGCGACAATGACGCGGCCGGGGCCAGAGACTCTGCCGGTTTTGGCTCCCTAACTACCATCTCTTACAGTAGGCAGATGTTACTTTCGCTAAGGCCTAATTACTGCACCTTTCCCTACACCATTTCTTCGGATCTTTCTTCCACCTTTTACCCTTGTAAGCCCTGCAGCCCTAGATCGGAAGCAGGCAGCCCTGTATGTCAATGCTCACTCTTACAGTCTCCGGCCACGCCCCTTCCAAACAGAAGGGCTCTAACTCTCAAAGCGGGTCTTATCAACTGTCACTCTCTGGTAAAACACTCCTTAGACATTGCCCAGACTTTAATGGATAATAGGTGGGACCTTCTTTTTCTCACAGACACTTGGTTGGGTGATGATACTAACCCAGCTTTGTGTCTGGCTATTCCCCCCGGTTATAATATCTTGTGTGCCAATAGGCAAAGTCACAACCATGGTGGAGGCGTAGCCATAATCTATAGATCTCAATGGACCATCTCATATTTTCCCTATGGTCAAATCGAATCCATAGAAGCACCACCTTTTTGTATAAAACTGGCCCCAAATATTACTTGCTCAGGTCTACTTGTTTATCGTCCCCCAAAGTCCAGTACATCCTGCCTCCCTGCTCTTTTAGATTTTGTGCTTCAGTCTAGCTCCCGCTATGCGAATTTTACCCTGCTTGGTGACTTCAATCTCCATGTGGAAGACACTTCCGATCTTACCAGCTGTAACTTTTTATCCACCCTGACTGACGGGGGATTAAACCAGCGGGTCTCCTTTCCCACTCATAAGGCTGGGCATACATTAGATCTTATCTGCTCAAACCTAGCGGAAATTACTATCAGGAAGCCCAGCCCGGTGATCTGGTCTGATCACTACTTCATTCCGTTTACCATTCTTCTGTCTCATCAAGACAGACCTAGGTTACAGGCCAAGGAGATCGGCCGAACTGGAGCAAGATCTCTCCAGATAGTTTAGTTGCCTTTTCGCAAAGCGCTGAAAACCTTTCTTTTCTGCTAAACTCCATTGGACAAAATTTAGCACCTGTGCAGGAGCGCCAGGACACCCCGTTGGGGTAGCTGTGCGCTATATAAAATACACTAAATAAATAAATAAATAAATATGAGAAAGGGTTAAGCCCTGCTGTTCGTGGCGTTTCTTCATTTGGTACCTTGAGAATGAGTAAACATCTGTCATCCAAATACATGAATGAGTATAGAGAAAGAAGATGAACTGGAAGACACTGTGCCTGAAAAAGTGACTTAGGCATCAGAAAAAGAAAATGACCATCGCATGCAGGATGTTGCAGTGTTCTATGTGCATTGCAAAAAACTGTACATCTGAACAATAAACTATGGATTATCTTCAGAATAGTTGGATACGAACTTTAAGCTTTTAATTTAGAGCGTCGCACTCTACCAAACTCCCACTGCGCAGGGCCATTCGGCATGTGCTGTGGCCTATGTTTACATAGAGACAAAGCATAGGTCCTGCTGCAGGCCATGCCTGCTCTCAACTTACACTGCACAAGGTCTTTGGCTGTGCTCAGTGGTTTGTGTAGACATAGGCAATGTTTTGTGTTTGCTTTTCACTCATCTCTCTCTGTGCAACCAGGGCCATGAGCACAGGGTCTTGCCCACAGGACTGATCAATGCTCAAACCTGACAATGCACCAACTTTGGAATGAAGAATACTGATAAGTAATCAGGTAATTTCCTTCACTCTGTGTTTTTGCTGTATTTGTGTGGAAACAGTCACACCGGTATGGTGTTTAGTCTGCACCGCCTTGGGCAAAGGGCCTTTTTATTAATTGCTCCACGTCATCGCATTAATCCAAACCATGAGCCTGGACATTTTAGGGCGGGGTCACCTGATCCTCCCTTGCTGATGGCACACAATGGGAGAGACATTTTACGTCCACCAAATCTACATTTTACCTCTACCTTAACTAAAATGAAAACGCCTTCAAAACAAAAAGCCTTGTCCTCAAACAGGGATGGCAAAGAAGAAATCGTGGGAAAGCACATCAAATATAGTTCCCATATCAGATCACACTTCAGAGCCGCAGGTACAGCAGAGATGAAAAACATGAGAACAAACATCAAAACAAGCTTCACTTATCAAATGGTGCTTTAGATGTGCAGGTACCACACAGGTCACTGTCTGGTTGTTCTTGAATGTCCTTTCCTGAGGTCAAATATAACTTCTGCTCATTCATTCAGGTACATGGTATTTGTACTTTTGGGATGGCGTTGACTTGACTCTCAGATGGTATCTCTAGGCCTGCACTGGAATTGTGCTAGTTTTTGCGTCTATCTCCATCATGTCACACTGACTAATTCCTCGCTGGGTGGGGGCTTGCCAAACCATGATCATCATCCTTTTTTTTGCAATACACATTCTTGCTCGCTTCACTCGGGCTTGTGCCATCTCTTTCCTCAGGATGTTCTTCTGTTAGAGTGTGATATATTCCTTGAGACACTTTCTCTTTGTTAGTGGGCTGTCACCCTGGCCCCATTCGCCTCAATTACTGTCCATGGTTGGGACTCAAAGGCAAACGTAATTTCCTTCCACAGTGTCGGTCTTTGACTCTTTGACTAGGAACTTATCCCCTGGGTGAAATGTTCTGTACCGTGCTTCTCGTTTTCCACTGGCATATTCATTAATGCATTTACTGAATGACCGACTGAATGACTGTTGTTGTGGCTCGTGACTCTCAACCCACTAAGGATGATGGGAAATAGTGTCAGTTACTGTTCACCCCATGCAGAGTTGGCTAGGGGTCACCCCAGTGGTGGAGGGTGGTGCAGTTCGGTATGCCTGCAGGAACATGTATATCACATTCTCTGTGCTTTTCTGTTCTGCCTCTACTTTTTTGGATCACTTTCTATAGGGTCCCCACTAATTATACTGCCTCCTCAATGGGTAGGGGCCACCGTGGCATGATGCATCAGTGCCATGATTTCCTGGACTCCACCCTTTCACTGCTGTTGAATGGGGGTCCATTCTCAGTCTGGATTTTGCCTATCAGTCTGTTTGCCACCATGATGTTCTCCATATTTGGAATAACATCCCCCACAGATGTGGAAGGTACCAGTCCACGATTTCGAGATGTTTGGGTAAGTCGTCCATGATGATGAGCGTGTAAATCCCATTTGGGAGGCTGCCGAAGTTGGCACTGACGTGCCACTGGAGTTTTGGGCTTTCTTCTGTGAGCAGCAGGGCTGGTGGTTCAGGGAGGATGGTTGCTTGGCATGCAGTACGGTTGTCTCTAGTGGATGGTCCAATTGTGGGAACCAGGTTTTGTCTCTGAGGTGATTCTTTGTTTTCACCACCCGCTGATGGAACATGTGGGCGAGATGGACAGGTCTTAGTTGTAGGCTCTGGGGTAGCACTAGCGGTGTACCTCGTAGACGACAACCTTCGGTAGTGACTGACAACTCTTGTCACACATTGTGGAGTGACTTTAATGCCTGCTTTGCTTCTTCGGTCCAGTGGTTTGAATTGACCAGGAGTGGGTTTCCAGTTAGATGTCTGTATAGCTTTGATAGCAAGCTGGAGGCAGTCATTCTGAGCAGTAGCATCTGCTACTTTGATTACTGACATCGGGACAGGTCTTGCCCTCTCCAGCATCAGTCCTACTTATGCTTCCATCTTGTGTGCATTTTCTTTTTCGACCGGGGTGGCCTGTCTGGCATGTATTGACAGGAAGTCGGCCTGGTTGCATGTGCCCAATCTGTACTCGATATTGAAATTTTTCTCTGGTAACTGCAGAATACACTTCTTAATTCATATGTGGGTTTAGATGCAAATTCTTTAAAGAGAAAAAATCAGAGGCTTAGCTCCTAATTTGCATTCAAAATGGCCGATGTTTACGTGGAATACTCCCACTCACAAAGGTGTCACATTCCCAAAAGCGTGGACCCTTGTTCTCGTGGCCTAGAGAGCTGGTGGCTTTAGCAGTGATTTTTATAATTTTTTGGCCATCGGATTGATTGAGGCTCCCATATCTATGGGCCCCCATAGATATGGGAGCATCAATCAATCTGATGGCTAAAAAAGTGGGGCCCATCAACGGGCACCCTGGAGATGGAGCTGGCACATGGGGGTCAGAGCCGGGTTTGACTTTGTGAATGACATGCAGTGTCCCTTCGTAATCATCATCCATATCGCTTTCTTCAAGGGCTTCCAGTGTGGCATCGACCGCTTGTATTTGCTTATGAGGAGGTGTTGCTGAATTCTGGCTTGAGCAGCACACTTTTGCAAAATGATTTCACTTGACACATGCCATGCATTTCTTTCCAGACGCTGGACATTCCCCCAGGCATGGGTATGGATCTCCACACCACCAACAGGAGCGTGCAGTCATAGACGTCTTGCGGGGGCTGTGCTTGGTTTTTGGGCATCTTTGTGGATTACATTGACTGGTTCAGTTTTCACAGACAGTTGAAGGACCATTTCCATATGTGACGCCCTGCCCGTGGACAGCTCTTTTGATCTTGGGATGTCTTGGCACTGCAAAGCCCTTTGTGATCTTGTCGATGTCCGCTACCGTCAAATGCCGAAGGAGAGATCTTTTTCACTCCTCAAAGATGACTAGAGCCTCAAAGTAGTTCTCCAGAAGGTCAACCCAGCCTTTCCATCAGGCTACTTGAGAGGTTGGGGACCCAATGGCTTTAAAATGTGACCGTGTAGGCAGGCATCATTGCTTGGTGGTACCGCCAGTGCTGCAATGCTGATGAGGGCAGATGGTCATGTGGCAGCTGTGGCCTGGGTGCAGTATCACAGGTGTCCTCCATGGCAGATGGGCGATGGTTGCTCTTTATGCAGCAGCTAGCAAGGCCCATCCCCTTAAGCCTAACTGCATGGCGTTAAGGGTCACCAGTGACCTGGTTGGGAAGCTGTCAGGATGGAAGCTTGTACATGCTACCACTGTTGGAATAGAAGCCTGTGAGGTGCTGCAAACTTTGCTCCCCCTTTCAGGGTGGAGTAAGCCTTGGAAACTATCCCATCGAGGCACAATGAGGCCTTGCGGGTCGGTCGGAGTGAATGTGGGTACCCGCAATAGTTCGAGATGAGAATACACACTGGCAGCCGGGTATCTGGCTGTCAGCTGGCTGGAAGAGGCCCCCACCTCCAGATTCATGGCAAAACAAGTACTGTGGCAGTCACTGGTGGACCGTGGTGAGGGTGGAGAGTGCTGAGCACATGAAGTGCACATTACCAGTGTAGCATAGTAGCTGGAGAGTAAGCGCAACACAAAACATAGTTACAGCATTATCTTTGCTGACACACAATGGGAGAGACTTCTTAACCCTCCCAACTCTACACCAGATTTTAGTAACAGCTGTGTGAGACAGTTGTGAGGCATCACTCCCCTGCACTCTTTGGTATGCCTTATATGGCAAAATGGTGTAGGCAGCTGTACCATCCTCCTAGACACATTTCCACACCAAAATTAAGCTACAATATGTAGGTCCTGAACAGTAGCAGAAAGGTAGGCGATGAATCTGTTATGGGAATATGGGCAGCAGCCACCCACGTATCGATAAATCAGAACATCCATTTTAATGCAAGCAGCAGTGAATTAAAGCTGTCATACTAACATCCATGTGCCTCTTTCTTGCTCTGTACAGGAAATAACAAACAATGTTGTCTGATAACAGACGTACTGCCTATCATTGGGCCTACAGGCCTCAGTAGCACTGTGAGAACACATCAGAACACAGCATCAAAATATGCAGTTCCAAAACACCTGCAGTGCAGCCGCTGCTCTGTGACCACTTCTGCCCTCTTCAACACAGCCTGAAACTTAGAGCTAGTGTATTAAATATTCTGCTTCACAGCCTTCCTCTAACATGAACTATGCTTGAAACACACATCTACTTTTCTATGCTTTTTGTGGTTCATTGATGGGTAAACATTGACGTTCCCTTTGTTTATTAAGATGCCCTAAATCATCAATTCTAAATCAAATTACTAATTTCTCTTGCTTTTATCTCCATGGAAAACCCAGGTGCCAGAAAGCTTGCCAGAAAGAACCATGCTTTGATGCTCTTTTATTTAAAATTCATTTTGTTCTTTCCTTGTAGGGGACACCTTGAAACATGTCGACAAGATAGTTAGGATTTTGACCACATTATTGATCTTATTCCTATGTCTAACCCCTTTTTACTATACCACCTAGAGACAAGAATAAATGTGTTGGCTTACTAGCTAGGTATTTTTAACTCACGTAAATCACCACTCCACCACCATACACCGCACCACACATAGTTTCACCATAAAGTACCCCTACGTATCCTTCGCAAGTCGCAGCATGCCCCAATCAGTAGATGCTTGGGAAGCCCCAATGATGAAGCATGTCACCTAAGGGCAACCTCTGGTGAGTGAGGGGACTAAAGAAAATAATTTTCTTTTCCAAGGAAGGCGTACCCAATTTGGGAAAACCTGCTAATACTTTTTAGACAGTCTAGTTTCTCACACTCCATTGACTAAGGGTTATAGTGCTCTTCTTTCCTCCTAGTCATTTTCAGTTCTAAGCTCATTTTTAAATATATGGTGTCTCAATCTAGCATTGCAGCTTGATTTCTTTTTTGTTCTCATTTGTAATTTTTTTAAATGTTAGTATTTAGCAACTAAACTTATGCATATGAAAAAAACACAGGTTTAAAATGATCCTACTAGTGTCAATTTGTAACGTTGAATAAAATACATAAATCATTTTGGCACTAATACCAATCTCATTGGGTTATAATACCTGATGGCAATTTTAATATCATTATTGTTAGCACATTTTCTACATCAACGTAAGCATCAGTTAAAATAATGTGCTTTGTTAAGTTGATTGGATAGGTAAAACCAGTTCTTTTGTAGGGTGTCCTTTAAATCTGCCGAATATGACACCATCATGGCTTGTGTCCAATTGGGGGTGGGGTCGCACACTACTCACACACCGGCGGCGTCGCCCCTAAGGACTCTGGTCAATGTAGTAAAGTATTCGCGATGCATCATCTTTCGATCTTCTGTTATCTTCGCTGTCTTCGCCATCCCTGGACACGTGTTTCGGGGTATTACCCCTCATCAGCAGGGATAGGCCGTGTACTGGGGTTGCCGTTGGCTGCCAATATCTGCCAGGTATAGTACCACTCAGGCGCGTAGGTGCGGGATCCCAGGCTCGTCAGCCCGCTGCTCAAGGAAGCTTTAAAGTTACAAATGGGGGTGGGGTCGCACACTACTCACACACCGGCGGTGTCGCCCCTAAGGACTCTGGTCAATGTAGTAAAGTATTCGCGATGCATCATCTTTCGATCTTCTGCCATCTTCGCTGTTTTCGCCATCCCTGGACACGTGTTTCGGGGTATTACCCCTCATCAGCAGGGATAGGCCATGTACTGGGGTTGCCGTTGGCTGCCAATATCTGCCAGGTATAGTACCACTCAGGCGCGTAGGTGCGGGATCCCAGGCTCGTCAGCCCGCTGCTCAAGGAAGCTTTAAAGTTACAAATGGGGGTGGGGTCGCACACTACTCACACACCGGCGGTGTCGCCCCTAAGGACTCTGGTCAATGTAGTAAAGTATTCGCGATGCATCATCTTTCGATCTTCTGCTATCTTCGCTGTCTTCGCCATCCCTGGACACGTGTTTCGGGGTATTACCCCTCATCAGCAGGGATAGGCCGTGTACTGGGGTTGCCGTTGGCTGCCAATATCTGCCAGGTATAGTACCACTCAGGCGCGTAGGTGCGGGATCCCAGGCTCGTCAGCCCGCTGCTCAAGGAAGCTTTAAAGTTACAAATGGGGGTGGGGTCGCACACTACTCACACACCGGCGGTGTCGCCCCTAAGGACTCTGGTCAATGTAGTAAAGTGTTCGCGATGAATCATCTTTTGATCTTCTGCTATCTTCGCTGTCTTTGCCATCCCTGGACACGTGTTTCGGGGTATTACCCCTCATCAGCAGGGATAGGCCGTGTACTGGGGTTGCCGTTGGCTGCCAATATCTGCCAGGTATAGTACCACTCAGGCGCGTAGGTGCGGGATCCCAGGCTCGTCAGCCCGCTGCTCAAGGAAGCTTTAAAGTTACAAATGGGGGTGGGGTCGCACACTACTCACACACCGGTGGTGTCGCCCCTAAGGAGTCTGGTCAATGTAGTAAAGTATTCGCGATGCATCATCTTTCGATCTTCTGCTATCTTCGCTGTCTTCGCCATCCCTGGACACGTGTTTCGGGGTATTACCCCTCATCAGCAGGGATAGGCCGTGTACTGGGGTTGCCGTTGGCTGCCAATATCTGCCAGGTATAGTACCACTCAGGCGCGTAGGTGCGGGATCCCAGGCTCGTCAGCCCGCTGCTCAAGGAAGCTTTACAAATGGGGGTGGGGTCGCGCACTACTCACACACCGGCGGTGTCGCCCCTAAGGACTCTGGTCAATGTAGTAAAGTATTCGCGATGCATCATCTTTCGATCTTCTGCTATCTTCGCTGTCTTCGCCATCCCTGGACCCGTGTTTCGGGGTATTACCCCTCATCAGCAGGGATTGGCCGTGTACTGGGGTTGCCGTTGGCTGCCAATATCTGCCAGGTATAATACCACTCAGGCGCGTAGGTGCGGGATCCCAGGCTCGTCAGCCCGCTGCTCAAGGAAGCTTTAAAGTTACAAATGGGGGTGGGGTCGCACACTACTCACACACCGGCGGTGTCGCCCCTAAGGACTCTGGTCAATGTAGTAAAGTATTCGCGATGCATCATCTTTCGATCTTCTGCTATCTTCGCTGTCTTCGCCATCCCTGGACACGTGTTTCGGGGTATTACCCCTCATCAGCAGTGATAGGCCGTGTACTGGGGTTGCCGTTGGCTGCCAATATCTGCAAGGTATAGTACCACTCAGGCGCGTAGGTGCGGGATCCCAGGCTCGTCAGCCCGCTGCTCAAGGAAGCTTTAAAGTCACAAATGGGGGTGGGGTCGCACACTACTCACACACCGGCGGTGTCGCCCCTAAGGACTCTGGTCAATGTAGCAAAGTATTCGCGATGCATCATCTTTCGATCTTCTGCTATCTTCGCTGTCTTCGCCATCCCTGGACACGTGTTTCGGGGTATTACCCCCTCAGGGGCGACACCGCCGGTGTGTGAGTAGTGTGCGACCCCACCCCCATTTGTAACTTTAAAGCTCCCTTGAGCAGCGGGCTGACGAGCCTGGGATCCCGCACCTACGCGCCTGAGTGGTACTATACCTGACAGATATTGCCAGCCATCGGCAACCCCAGTACACGGCCTATCCCTGCTGATGAGGGGTAATACCCCGAAACACGTGTCCAGGGATGGCGAAGACAGCGAAGATAGCAGAAGATCGAAAGATGATGCATCGCGAACACTTTACTACATTGACCAGAGTCCTTAGGGGCGACACCGCCGGTGTGTGAGTAGTGTGCGACCCCACCCCCATTTGTAACTTTAAAGCTCCCTTGAGCAGCGGGCTGACGAGCCTGGGATCCCGCACCTACGCGCCTGAGTGGTACTATACCTGGCAGATATTGGCAGCCATCGGCAACCCCAGTACACGGCCTATCCCTGCTGATGAGGGGTAATACCCCGAAACACGTGTCCAGGGATGGCGAAGACAGCAAAGATAGCAGAAGATCGAAAGATGATGCATCGCGAACACTTTACTACATTGACCAGAGTCCTTAGGGGCGACACCGCCGTTGTGTGCGACCCCACCCCCATTTGTAACTTTTAAGCTCCCTTGAGCAGCGGGCTGACGAGCCTGGGATCCCGCACCTACGCGCCTGAGTGGTACTATACCTGGCAGATATTGGCAGCCATCGGCAACCCCAGTACACGGCCTATCCCTGCTGATGAGGGGTAATACCCCGAAACACGTGTCCAGGGATGGCGAAGACAGCGAAGATAGCAGAAGATCGAAAGATGATGCATCGCGAACACTTTACTACATTGACCAGAGTCCTTAGGGGCGACACCGCCGTTGTGTGCGACCCCACCCCCATTTGTAACTTTTAAGCTCCCTTGAGCAGCGGGCTGACGAGCCTGGGATCCCGCACCTACGCGCCTGAGTGGTACTATACCTGGCAGATATTGGCAGCCATCGGCAACCCCAGTACACGGCCTATCCCTGCTGATGAGGGGTAATACCCCGAAACACGTGTCCAGGGATGGCGAAGACAGCGAAGATAGCAGAAGATCGAAAGATGATGCATCGCGAACACTTTACTACATTGACCAGAGTCCTTAGGGGCGACACCGCCGGTGTGTGAGTAGTGTGCGACCCCACCCCCATTTGTAACTTTAAAGCTCCCTTGAGCAGCGGGCTGACGAGCCTGGGATCCCGCACCTACGCGCCTGAGTGGTACTATACCTGGCAGATATTGGCAGCCATCGGCAACCCCAGTACACGACCTATCCCTGCTGATGAGGGGTAATACCCCGAAACACGTGTCCAGGGATGGCGAAGACAGCGAAGATAGCAGAAGATCGAAAGATGATGCATCGCGAACACTTTACTACATTGACCAGAGTCCTTAGGGGCGACACCGCCGGTGTTTGAGTAGTGTGCGACCCCACCCCCATTTGTAACTCTAAAGCTCCCTTGAGCAGCGGGCTGACGAGCCTGGGATCCCGCACCTACGCGCCTGAGTGGTACTATACCTGGCAGATATTGGCAGCCATCGGCAACCCCAGTACACGGCCTATCCCTGCTGATGAGGGTTAATACCCCGAAACACGTGTCCAGGGATGGCGAAGACAGCGAAGATAGCAGAAGATCGAAAGATGATGCATCGCGAACACTTTACTACATTGACCAGAGTCCTTAGGGGCGACACCGCCGGTGTGTGAGTAGTGTGCGACCCCACCCCCATTTGTAACTTTAAAGCTCCCTTGAGCAGCGGGCTGACGAGCCTGGGATCCCGCACCTACGCGCCTGAGTGGTACTATACCTGGCAGATATTGGCAGCCATCGGCAACCCCAGTACACGGCCTATCCCTGCTGATGAGGGGTAATACCCCGAAACACGTGTCCAGGGATGGCGAAGACAGCGAAGATAGCAGAAGATCGAAAGATGATGCATCGCGAACACTTTACTACATTGACCAGAGTCCTTAGGGGCGACACCGCCGGTGTGTGAGTAGTGTGCGACCCCATCCCCATTTATGGCTTGTGTCCCTCAGCAAAATTGCGCCTATGATATGGAAACATAGTACTATGTTGTGCAAGATCTGAAATTGAAATTTAGTCAAGCAATTGGATGTCACTCTGGACTTGATTCATAAAGTTTGTGTTTCTCTGAGTAGTAGTGTCTGGGATTAATTGTGTTTTACTCCAATAATAAGATGTGCTTGCTCAATGGAAATGTCATCAGTGGATGTCCAGTCCATATACCTCAATTCTACCCTCCTCATTATGAGGGTGTTTCCTGATATTTTTCTGATGGAAGAACCTAACTCAGCTCCATTGTCTGAAATAGCGTCACAATGAGCAAGCAGTAAAGTGGGTAAGACAATGCACGCATTGTGCCTCAGATGGCACTGGAAGATGTGCCATATTTAGAACAGAGTTTCTTATGCCCTGGCCACCATGTGTTTCGATGCACATCATGGCAGCACCAGTCTGCTCTGTTGATCTGGTTCCACTTGAAGATCGGGGGTAGGCCTTCCAATTTATTGGTTTGTCCTACCCAGCGTCACCTGCCTACTGTGGCCACCTGTTGTGCACCTACACACATGGTAACACAGAGTAAAAAAAAAGCCTCTTTTTGCATGATCCATTGCATTTGTTTGAACTGATGCTGTTCGTCTTTTTTACTCTGTACACTGGGGCCCTGCTAACCAGGCCCCAGCTCATGTCCTATGACCACTAAATACATATGTGTCGAATTGATGAAAAATCCAAATTGGTACATCTAGCTTAACTATAAGTCCTTAGTGTGCGGTACCCAGTGAAACCAGGGCCTATATCTTAAATGCCACAACTGGACCACAGCACATATTGTGCCACCACTAAAGTGACAACGCAATGCATATCTTCAGGCCTGCCCCTGCAGTCTGAGTGTGCAGTTTTAAAACTATATAAGCTTATAGCCAGGGGAGAAAGCAGAGAGACTGGGGTCCTGATTAGCAGGATCCCAGTCAGTCTAATCAGAAACAGCATAGCACTAAGGAAAAAGTGTGGGTAACTATAAAAGCAGATTCTACTTTCCCACACTCATTGTAAAGGCTGTTTCCCCTGAAGCAGAAGAAAATGAAAAGGAGATTGCATTGTCCTATGTGTGCTGTAAGGAAATCATATGATCTGAAAAATAGAGTGTGGATTTTTCTTCAGACATTTTGCATAAGCACTTCAAGTTGTCCAGAAGTATTTATTGCAGAGTGCCCTTCTAGCAAACTCCCACTGAGATTGGTCAAAGGTAATCGCTGTGGCCTTTGTTGACATGGAGGTAAGGAACAGGGCCTACGGAAGGCTAGATCCAGCTCACGCTTCCATTGCACACGGCCTTTGACCCTGCCCAGTGGGTTATGTATACACAGGCCAGGCAATGTGTCTAACCCTGAAGATGAGGAGTGGTGGTAGTCATCTTCCAGCATTGCATTTTACTCTTCTCTCACTGTGCGCAAACAAAGACCATGGACAGTAAGTTATGGCCATTCACCTTTTCAGTAATCAAACCTGAGAGTCCAACAACTTTGTAATGAAGATTATTGATAAGTAATCGGGGCACGCTCTTCCCTCTGCATTTTTTCCCCGCATCTGTAATGAAATATCAATTAATAATAGCCTCATAATATAATTGTGATGCACTTCTCTCTTGTGCCCTATGGTATGCTATCGCAAGAAAAGTGTAGGCAGCTGTAACACCCTCCAGGGTACAATTCCACACCTAAATCATGGCTGCACTTTATATAAGTGCTGA
Organism: Lissotriton helveticus; assembly: GCF_964261635.1. Classification (NCBI taxonomy): domain Eukaryota; kingdom Metazoa; phylum Chordata; class Amphibia; order Caudata; family Salamandridae; genus Lissotriton; species Lissotriton helveticus. Next base: position 1,060,901,606 of record NC_136070.1, on the reverse strand, counting down.
ACAGCAACAAAAAGGCACAGGACGTTGATGTGTCTGGGACCCAAAGGACCACCCAAAGTGAGTATCCGGGAGCCCCATGTGCAGTGTGGGAACACAACCGCATTCTCCGGTCAAATCAACGTGTAAGTCGTGGTTGCAATTTTAAATAAGGGCCTTTCCCAGTGGACCTTGAAGAAATCATGTGGAAGACAAAAGGTTGGAGAGCCACCCTACCTGTGGATACTCTAGGAACTAAGATACCTACACCAGGGAATCCAGGTGCATAGATGTGAAGCTGTCTTCGAACTCAATGGGAGACTTCAGGAAGATGCCGCTGATGGAGAAGGTGAAAGTGTATGGTGGAACCCAAAGGTGGATTCAAGGTAAAGAGTACCTGCAAGCAGAGGTGACAGCGTTTAGGTCACTCAGAAGTGACCAAGGGGCATGGAAGACAAGTGCCCGCCGATGTTGGGTGTTGCAGGGAAGATGACGGTGCCCTTGGAGCTGCAGCTGTGAGGACCAGGCAATGCTGTGGAAAACCAGGAGCCATCCCAGGTCGGATGTCGAGAGTTGAGGGGTTGGTGTTAGTCGAGAGCACCAACATGCCTTAGCACCTGAAAACAATGTTGAAAGCGAAGAAGGTGAGGTTTCCGGAACAGCAAGGTCCAGGTGACTCACCACAAACAGGGGAGTCAAGTCAAGCCCAAGCAAGCAGGAGAGCCCACAGAAATCAAAGTGGGGGCGTGAAAAGGACCCACAGGCCGGAGGCAGTGGCGTCCCAAGAGGCCCATGAGCAGCTCGCCAAAAATTCAGGCCCACGGTGCAAGTGATCCGGTGAGGACAACGATCTTGGTCACTTGAGATGCTTTAAGTGGGGGCTACTTGGAGCCTGAAGATCTTGATTAAAGGAAGCCAACTAACCTTTACAACAGCAAGTTGACGCAGTGCACAGGGGTTCAGTCCCTGTGGCTCCGACGAAGGATACTGCCCTCAAAGCTGGTGAGAGGACAGGGCAGGCCTCGACAGATTTGAAGAACCACCACCTCTGTTGCTGAGCCTTTCGGAGTCCATGGGAGCCCAGGATCAGCAGATTAGTCAGCTTAATTGCGGTGCCTCCAGATGCAGAGAAGTGACTCCTTCACTTCAAGGGAGAGTCCTTCAAGTGTCTTGGATGCCCACAGGCCTTGGAAGGTTCCTATATGGAGCACAAGCATGGACATTGCACCAGAAGAGCAGTGCAATGAGATCAGGAGCAGCAGGAGTCTTCCCGGTTGCAGCCTTGATGCCCAGAGCAAAGTCCAGAGAAATCCAGAGTGCTCAGACGGTCAAAGTTGAAGTGGTGTCTTGAAATTAATCTTGTCCCATGACGAATCTAGGGAACCACCCTCAGGTAAGCCCTTAAGTACCCTAAGGAAAGGGGTGGAACGATTCATGGTTCCCTCCCATTGGAGGGGTCAACAGTGGGGAGGATACTCCCATGTCCTTTGTCCAGTTTTGCACTAGAGCGGGAACCAATTTCTCCCTGACCTGGTTTGAACTGAACTCTGCAAGGAGGGCACTAAATGTGCCCTTTAAGCATACTGAGTGGCGCTGGCAAGAACTCCCACCCGGCCCAAATACACTAAACCCTGTCTGGGAGGTGGTCACTCCTCCCTGTGACAGGATACCTATTGTTCTGCCTTCCCCTGCTCGGGCTTGGCTCAGCAGCAGGAGGGCAGAATCGTGTCTCCGGTCGGCAGCAGCCATGTTGTGCTCTCCTGGTCTAGAAGACGGGTACCGGGAGCACCGAGGGCCTCCAGGAGGATCTCTACAGTATGATATCAAGATGTTTGATGTAAAACATGATAGCGTTTGTTAAAGCCGGTTTCGAGATGGTCATCGCGTAATGACACAGTGCCTCTCTATATGTTAAATGGCTGTCTCACTTACATGAAAAACGACGGATAACTGTGGGTCTCCAAACAAAATCAAGACTATGTGTGTGTAGAGCTGGCTATGTGTCTGCTTCAGACGTTAATTAGAAGACAAACTATTGGACAATTACCCATTGTGAAAAAATGGCCATCAGTTACTCGTTCTGTGCCACCCAGTACATCATTTGGTCTACTTCACAGTAGGTAGTCCATTGTTTATCTCCATGGATAGGAGATAATTAATTAAGGATGGATGTCTGGTAGATGTTATTTACTTGTAACTGAAAGCAGTGCATTGGTGAAAAAAGTGAATGTGTTGAAAATAAGATTGGATGATGCATGCAATATAAATTTATTCTGGAGTCATGCACCTCCAAGGCTAAAAACAATAGAGTGCAAAAAAGTCAGATGGTTCAAACAAATAATTTCTGACTGGGTAATCTGGTCGACATGTTTCTGCGGACTATTAAAGGTCAAAACTTGTACCTGCCGCTTCCTCAGGACCCATTAACTTGATTGCTACTGCTTACGTGAAAAAAATAATAAACTGCCTCGCCTCACCTGGCAAACAGCTCAGGAAATTGAAGCACCGCTCTCTCCGTCGGTACTCCTGTCAGCCTGCCGGGCTGTTTGGGGAGTTTCCCCTTACAAATTAAGGAGGGAAAGTGGAAGTGAACAGGTGACATTTAGCATTTTTGTTCACGTATGTCCTTTTGTATTTATAATTTTTTTCACATAAGCAGTAGCAATCAAGTTAATGGGTCCTGAGGAAGCGGCAGGTACAAGTTTTGACCTTTAATAGTCCGCAGAAACATGTCGACCAGATTACCCAGTCAGAAGTTATTTGTTTGAACCATCTGACTTTTTTGCACTCTATTGTTTTTAGCCTTGGAGGTGCATGACTCCAGAATAAAGTTATATTGCATGCATCATCCAATCTTATTTTCAATACATTCACTTTTTTCACCAATGCACTGCTTTCAGTTACAAGTAAATAACATCTACCAGACATCCATCCTTAATTAATTATCTCCTATCCATGGAGATAAACAATGGACTACCTACTGTGAAGTAGACCAAATGATGTACTGGGTGGCACAGAACGAGTAACTGATGGACATTTTTTTCACAATGGGTAGTTGTCCAATAGTTTGTCTTCTAATTAACGTCTGAAGCAGACACATAGCCAGCTCTACACACACATAGACCCACAGTTATCCGTCGTTTTTCATAAGCTTACCAGGGGGATTCTAACTGTGCTCAGGTCGTTAAACTGTCCCTCGACCCCTCAACTAATTGTATGTATGTTGTAGTGTCTCACTTACATCCCAGGAGAATGGAATCAGAAGACTGTAGGGGGTCCTGCTCATGCAGGGGCACCCTCACACTTAGAACCAAGCACCCTGCCTTCAGGATAGAACAGGCCTGTTTGGGGGTGACATGGATTTTAAGTGCAGTGACCTTAGATAGAGGGAAGCCTATATCTTTCGTAAGAGATGCTAGCACAGCTTACACTGGCTGCAATGGCAGGCCTGTAGTTACAGTCTGAGTGGTTCCTCATGGGTGGCATAATTCATGGTTCAGCCCATGGGGTACCCCTGGTGTACCTATGCCCTATGTATCTTAGCACCATATATTAGAGACTGATAAGGGTACCGCAGTGTCCAATCCGGGATGTACCTAAGTACTTACCATAACAATTTAGGGGAGAAAGCAGAGAGACTGGGGTCCTGATTAGCAGGATCCCAGTCAGACTAATCAGAAACAGCATAGCGCCAAGGAAAAAGTGTGGGTAACTATAAAAGCAGATTCTACTTTCCCACACGTATTGTAAAGGCTGTTTCCCCTGAAGCAGAAGAAAATAAAAAAGGAGATTGCATTGTCCTACGTGCGCTGTAAGAAAATCATATGATCTGAAGAATAGAGTGTGGATTTTTCTTCAGACATTTTGGATAAACACTTCAAGTTTTCCAGAAGTATTTATTGCAGAGAGTGCCCTTCTAGCAAACTCCCACTGAGTATGACGGAAGGTATTCTGCTGAGGCCTCTGTTGACATAGAGGTAAGGAACTAGGCCTACAGAAGGCTAGATCCAGCTCACACTTCCATTGCACACGGCCTTTGATCCTGCCCAGTGGGTTATGTATACACAGGCCAGGCCATGTGTCTAAACCTTAAGATGAGGAGTGGTGGTAGTCATCCTCTAGCACTACATTTCACTCTTCTCTCTCTGTGCTCACACAAAGACCAAGGAAAGCAAGTTATAGCCACACAGCTTTTCAGTAATCAAACCTGAGAGTGCAACAACTTTGTAATGAAGATTACTGATAAGTCATCGGGCCACGCTCTTTTCTCTGCGTTTTTTTCCCAGCACCGGTAATGAAATATCTATTAATAATAGCACCATAATTCAATAGGGATGCGCTTCTCTCTTGCTCCCTACGAATGCTATTGCAACAGAAGTGTAGGCAGCTGCACCACCCTCCAGGGTACAATTCCACACCTAAATCATGGCTGCACTTTTTATAAGTACCGAAAAGCAGCAAAAAGGCAGGGGAAAAAAATCAATTGTGGGAACATGGGCAGCAGCCACCCACGTACTCATAAATGAGAAAATCTATATTAACGCAAGCAGCAGTAAATTCAAGCTGTGCCAAGGACAAACATCCGCCTCCTATTTACACTATGGAGAGGAGACTGCTAGTGGATGTGTGGGAGTCCGAAAATAGTTCTCCTGGCAGGTTATTCCCCGTTGTGGCCTAGGGCACGCTTGTGCTCTGTGGAGGCCATAAGGACAGCATCAAAACATGCTGCTACAAAACCACCTGAGAGATGCCGCAGCACAGTGACTGCGCGCCAACCCCCTCAGCACAGCCTGAACTTAGATTGATTGAAATATTCCTGTTTCATGTCTCCTTCTGAAAGCATTTGTGTTTGAAACACATATCTACTTTCCTTTGTTTTTTGTTGTGCATTGATGTTTAAACATACACTCTTTCTTGACTTATTTAGAGGCACTTGTGTTTAAATCATTCATTCTAAATCAAACTACTCATTGCTTTTGCTATTGTCTGCATGGAGGACCTAGGCTCCAACCAGCTATATGCTTTTCCCCAGGCTTGGATGTGTTGTTCTTTAAAATTCATTGCCTTCTTCTTTTCTTCAAGGCACTTTCAGTTCAAAGCTACCCTTCAAGTATAGCCTTCTAAGCTAACATTGCTGCTTGAATTCTTTTTTTCATAATCTTGTGTTTCTTTTTAATTGTACTACTTTTGATCACTAAATTGATGCAATATAACAAAACACAGTTTCAAAACGACCTGCTGGTGCTAATGTTTAATGCAGAACGTGTACATAATTATTTTTAGTTCAGAAAGTAGGTTTATTAAGAAAACAAGTGATACAGTGCAGTACAATATAAGGGGGTAGGGAAACAGAAAAATGGGAACATAAAATTTAAATGTATCATGTAAACCTATCTAGGTTGGAATGAAAAGGCAATAACAAATAAATATATATATAGAAGTAACATTAGAACACAAATAACAGCCATGTAGCAATATAGCTAAAAGCAAAATATAACAGCATATTATAAAATAGGAATGTCTAAGATATGGAATATCATGGAGGTCGAGCAACTTCTTGTTGAGCAGGAGACAAAGAGGAGGAGCGTTCAGCACTACGATTAAAGAACAAAGTAACAGGTTACCATATAAGGGAGCGCTTCATTGCTAAATGGATAGGATGTACATATGCCGTATCCAATCTGTGATGGTAATATTATGCATACCACCAAGCCTGCAACGATAACATGTGCATAATTCTGAGATTAATACCAACTTGACCAGGGTTGTAAAATTAGAGGTGTCCAAGATTATTGTCATTTACACTATCAGTAATTATCCAAAAATTCCCAAAACAATTATACAAAAGTATGCATAATTACAGAAAATTCAGCTCCTTGACTCTCTTGCTAAAAAAATATGCGCAGCTGCTTGACATGGCTATTTTGGAAACGAGGTTGGGGAAAATTGGATTATTGGTTTGGGGGCAGGGGGCGTACTCAAGCAACAGCCACAATCCCTGTCATGGTGAATCACAAAAAGTCATTAAATTACCCTGTTCATAACCATGAGGTAGCTTGGCACAAAAGCAGTCAAGCTTAACTTAGAGGCAATGCTTAAATATTTAAGCAACATTCAACCAGTAGAAAAATGAAAACACAACAGAAAAAAAACACAATAATATAAAAAGGAGAGAAAATGTTAATAAATTATTTGACACAAAACAGATAAAAATCCAATCAATAGGACTGTAGATATGCAATTTCAAAGACTTAAGGTAAACATAGAGCTAAAAGCCCAAAGCATCTACTCTGGCTATGTGATCATACGAGACCAGGTGAAAGTCACAAGTTGAAGCAGACTGCATTGGAACGCAAACTGGATAAAGGGACTACGTTAGTCCTGCTGAAAAAGTTGATGGAGTGCCTCTATTAACCTGTGAGTAAGATCACTCTAGACTGAAAAGCATCAGGTATTGCAGACAAAGAGTGAAACATCATTAAACTGCACATTGCCATACGGAAGTGCGACTCTGTTTTTTCCGTGGGGGAGAAGAATCGGATGTTAATAGCAGCTTGGTTCTACCATGGAGTACAGCATCACCACAAGAGTGCCACTTTGCCCACCAGAACCAGCATTGTAAGGACATGATAAGCATTTATGAGCAGAGGCTGCCACCGCAGATGGTGAGTCCGAAGAGCCTGAAAAAAGGGACTGTGATGAAACAAAATAGGTCTTTGTGCAATTTAATTAAACAATAACTCCATCCACTGGAGGGCTTAATTGAAATGCATTGGACCGCTAATCCCACACTGCAACTGAGCTGCAAGTCCATTTGGGAGACCTACTGGAGGGCCAAAAACAATAAATTAAGCAACTGGATTAGTGACCCTAAAGCAGTTTTGATGGAGTGCCTCTAAATACCAGTGAACAAGGTCACTTTTAAACGCAACGCATGAGGTTTTGCCGCCTAGAATGAAACATCATCAAAGCTTACATTGCCATGTGGGAGTTCGGCTCAGCTTTTCCTGTGAGCGAGAAGAATCAGATTTTAATATTGACTTAGAACTACGGTGGAGTACAGCACCAACACAGTAAGAGCACCACTTTGCACACCAGGACCAGCATTTCAAGTAGGTGATCAGCATTTATGGGCAGAGGCTGCTGCCGCAGACTGCTACGTGTTATGTTTTGGGCTCATAATCCGCCCCTGGCGTAAGGGGCGTGTAGTGTGGAAGTCATGTGACCGCCTATAATAAAGAAAGGCTCCGCACGCACGTACGCCATTCTGAGACGGGCGCACGGAGAGCCAACAAGTTATTTCCCGTGTCTGCATCCTTTATTCCTAGGGCCACGTGTCAGGCCTAGTGCCGATTAGCTGAGTTGGTCCAACCTGTCTGAAGGACACAACAATTGGCGACGAGAGTGGCTGCTGGATCCTCGCTGGGTGAGAGTACCTGCCTCCTGCCCCGTGTGGCGGCCGCGAGCCTGTCCCTCGGCTCGTGGTGCTCGTGCCGTGCGGCGTACTCCACCTCCGCGCAAGCGCGCCTGGGAGGATGGCGACGATTCCGCCCATCGAACCCTTTGTGGTGGAGGGTGCGCCCTCAGCGCTCGCTCCCAAATGGAAGGAGTGGGTGGATAGATTACTAGTGTTCTTTGAAGCTACGAAGACGCACAAGGAACAGAAACGGGCCATGGTGTTACATCTCGGCGGCAAGGACATACACTCCATTGCTCGGACCCTCCCGGAGGCGACCCCCAGAACTCATCACACGCTGATTCATGCCCTCAATGCCCATTTTGAGCCCATGGCCAATCAAGATTATGAACGATTTGTGTTTAGACAAGCGCGCCAGCTGCCCGAGGAATCGCTGGACACATATCACACCAGGCTCAAGAGGTTGGCGCTCACGTGTGGGTTTCAAGATACCACTGAGGAAATTCGGGGGCAAATCATACAGGGATGTGCGTCGGCCAAATTAAGGGAACGGATTCTGGAGGAGTCTGGCAAGCCGCTGACGGACATCCTAACTCTTGGCCGCACGAAAGAACTATCCAAAGCTAGGGCTGCGCACATGGAAGCTGCGTTGCAGGCATCGGTCAAAGTGGAACCGGTCAACAAGATACAGACACACACGCCCACCAAGTGGCCCAAGAGACCGCCCATTCAGGGTGGAGCGTCGGGACAGTCATGTGGGTATTGTGGAGGCCCGCGACACCAGATGGCAGAATGCCCAGCACGGGGCAAGCGGTGTTCGGGATGTGGCCGGCAGAATCATTTTGAAAAGGTGTGCCGATCGAGGAACTTCCGTAAACCACGCCCCGCTGTGCAGGCCATAGTGGAGGGGGAACAGAGTCACAGTGACATGGATGATGACGAAGAAGAAGAACGGTCGGTGCACAAGGTGCACATGATTGGCACCGCTGCCCGCCGCACCAGGCCCCTGCCCCAATGCGCCATACAGGTAGCGGACCAAGATCTTATAGCCGTGGTGGACACGGGCGCATCCATAAACTTGATGAGTGTTTCCCTCTACCGGACCATGACCACGCCTCCAGCACTGCGTCCCACCCCCATCACTGTCTTCGCGTATGGGCAAGACACCCCTCTCGAGATTAGAGGAAAGTTCAAAGCGGTAATCCGCCATGGGAACAAGACGATCAAAACCAATGTCTTCGTGTCAGAAGAAGGCCAAGGCATGCTGCTGAGTTGCAGAGCGGCGGAAGACCTGGGAGTGGTGACATTCGCCTTCGGGGTCCATGAGGAATCTGTCCAACATCTCCTCATGGAGTACCCGGACCTTTTCGAGGGCATTGGCAAGTTCAAAGGCCGAGAAATTCATCTGCACATTGACCCAACGGTGCAGCCGGTGGCTCTGCGACACCGCCGAATTGCGTTCCATCTACGGCCGCTGGTGGAAGAAGAACTGCACAAACTGGAAGCGGCAGGCATAATCGAAAAAGTTTCGGGTCCCACCCCATGGGTTTCGCCCATCGTGGTCACCCGGAAACCGAAGCAACCCGGAGCGGTCAGGATATGCGTGGACATGCGCCTCCCGAATGCTGCCATAAAACGGGAGCGCCACATCACGCCCACCATAGATGACCTCATCGGAGAAATGGCAGGTGCCCGTTGGTTTTCCAAGCTGGACTTGCGGTCAGGGTACCACCAGTTGGTGTTGGACATGGAGTCGCGCAACATCACTACTTTCTCCACTCACATCGGCCTTCGAAGATACACTCGCCTCAGCTTCGGAATCTCCAGTGCAGCGGAGGTGTTCCAGAATGTTATCCAGGAGCTAATCGCTGGAATACCTGGAGTGATAAATGTCAGTGATGACATAATGATACATGCCCGCACCATCCCGGAGCACAATCAAAGGCTGGCCCAAGTGTTTCGGAGAATCAAAGACGCAGGACTAACGCTCCACCGAGAAAAGTGTGAATTCCTGCGGGACCGGCTAGGGTTTTTTGGTTACGTCTTCTCAGCCGAGGGTGTCAACCCGGACCCGGATAAGGTGAAGGACATTAAAGATGCGCCACCCCCGCAGACCGTTACTGAAGTCCGGAGTTTCCTGGGCATGGTCAACTATTGTGGCCGGTTCATCAGAGACTTGGCTAACCTCACGCTCCCCCTGCGGGACCTCACCAAAGACTCCACTCCCTGGCACTGGGGACCTGAGCAAGAGAAAGCTTTCCGAGACATCAAAGAGTCTCTGTCCAACAACACCACTCTCGCTTTCTTTGATCCCCGCAACTTCACGCTCATTGCTGTGGACGCGGGGCCTGCTGGACTGGGAGCGGTTCTCCTGCAAAGGAAGAGAGACGACATCGACTGGACGCCTGTTGCTTTTGCGAGCAGATCTCTCACGGACACGGAACAGAGGTACTCGCAGATTGAGAAGGAAGCGATTGCCATTCATTGGGGGTGCCGACATTTTCACCTCTACATATATGGCAAGCCATTCACTGTGGTGACCGATCACAAACCCTTGCTGTCCCTGTTTGCGGGAACCTCATCCAAACCCCCGCCTCGCATAGAAAAGTGGCTGCTTCAACTGCAGGAGTACAACTGTACAATCGAGTATCAGCCCGGAGCCAAGAACCCGGCAGATTATCTGTCCCGACATCCCAGACCCGCCACGGCTGAGGAGATGGAGGAAGCTGAAGAAACAGAGGCCTATGTCAGGTGGGTGGTGGCGCGATCTTGCCCTCGTCCCATCTCTCTCAGCGACATTGTGAGTGTCACAGCGCAAGACGCCTGCCTCCAGAGGGCCAAAGAACTTGTTCACACGACTAACTGGAATCGGGCCAAGGAGGGGTGGAAGATGCTCACGCCCGAAGCCCAGAAAATAATGGAGAGTCTGTACCATGTCCGAGAGGAGCTCAATGAAGATGAGGCCGGATGTCTTCTGCGGGGGCATCGCTTGGTGATACCCTCAGCCCTCACTGATCAAGTCATACAGTTAGCGCACGTAGGTCACCAAGGCATGGTTAAAACCAAGGCACGCTTACGGACAAAGGTGTGGTTTCCTTTGATGGATGACATGGTGGAGCAGGTGGTGAGGACATGCGCTGCGTGTCAGGTGACGGGGGAAGCCCCTCGGGAAGCCCCGATTGCCGTGGAACCTCGTCCACAACAGCCATGGGACAAGGTCAGCATGGACTTTGGCAGCCTCCCGGATGGGAACTACACGCTGGTCATGATTGATGACCATTCCAAGTATCCGGAAGTGGAAATAATAGCCAGCACCAGCGCAGAGTGTGTGATCCCGAAGATAGAGAAGATTATTGCCACCCATGGAGCTATGTGCGAAATCCGCACAGACAATGGACCCCCATTTCAAGGACAGGAACTGGCCACCTACCTGTCATCTCTGGGCATTCGGCATCGACGCATCACTCCCCGATGGCCACAAGCGAATGGGGAAGCGGAACGCTTCATGAGGACTCTTAATAAAGTGATTCGCATTGCTCATGACAAAGGACAGTCCGTGGAGATGGCTATTTTCACGTTTCTTCGCAGCTACCGACAAACCCCCCATTCAACTACTGGGATAGCCCCGGCGCATCTCCTGATGGGACGGATTGTACCCGACTCCATTCCTCACCACCCTCAATGGGCCCCTGCCCCCGTGAATGAAGAAATAATTGCCCGCAAGCGAGAGACTGCATTCGCTAAAATCAGCCACAAGAGAAGAGCCATGGTGACACAATTCAGCAGAGGAGATGTGGTGCTTCTCCGCAACAGGGTGACGAGCGGAAAGTTTCGTTTGAATTATGAGAGAAGACCCTGGCGAGTGGTTGGTGTTAAAGGAACACGCCTCACTGTGGTCCGCGGAAGGGAGACTGTAACCAGGAATGTGTCGCACTTTAAACATTTCCATGGGGGTTTGAGTGCCTCGGATTCACCACCTCTGGTAACCGAAACTGAAACTGCCCAGGACTTGCCAGGCAGGGAGCCGACGCCCAGTCGCGAGATCACACAAAGTAACACTCCGAGGGTGGTGATCAAGGAAACAGAAGGCGGTGCGGAGGCCCAGGAAGGGGTGTCAGATCCGGAGGAGCCCGACTTGGAGGCGCCTGAGACCGGCTCCGCCCCAGAGACAGACTGTTCAAGCCAGAGGGGCGTGGATCAAAGGCTGAGACGTAACCCGACGCCTTCCTGTCGACTACGCGATTATCTCACGTAAGACTGTTCTATGTATCAGAGTTAAATACAATGTTCCGTAAGGTGTCCTACGGGTTGAGAGCAGTTTTTGAAAGTGAATGTGAAGTCTATGAAGATTAGTACAATAGACTACCCCTCAAGACGGAAGGGTGCAGCTGTCTGAGAAGTATTGTTTTGAGTTTTTCTTGTTTTAGGAGGAATGTTATGTTTTGGGCTCATAATCCGCCCCTGGCGTAAGGGGCGTGTAGTGTGGAAGTCATGTGACCGCCTATAATAAAGAAAGGCTCCGCACGCACGTACGCCATTCTGAGACGGGCGCACGGAGAGCCAACAAGTTATTTCCCGTGTCTGCATCCTTTATTCCTAGGGCCACGTGTCAGGCCTAGTGCCGATTAGCTGAGTTGGTCCAACCTGTCTGAAGGACACAACACTACGGTTGGGTGGTCCGCACATCCCTGAAAATAAAGACTGCACTGGAACATAAGAGGTCTTCATGAATTTGAATAAAACGATAATGTCATGCAATGGCAACTTCTTGTGCCCAGTGGAGGGCTTAATTGAACTGCAATGCACCGCTATTTCTACAATGCAACTGAGCTTCAAGCCCATTCGGGCGGCCTACTGGAGGGCCAAAAACAATCAATTAAGCAACTTGGTTAGCGACCATAAAGCAGTGTTGAAGAAATGCCTCTAATAACCCGTGAACAAGGTCACTATTGACCGAAACGCGTCAGGTGTTGCAGCTTTAAACACCATTAAAGCCCATATTGCCATATGAGAGTGTGACTCAGTTTTCCCGTAAGGAAGAAGAATAGGTAATAGAGGCTTGGTTCTACTGTGGAGTACAGCACCACCACAACAAGATCGCCACTTTGCCCACCAGGACCAGCATTTGAAGTGCGTGGTAAGCATTTTTGTGCACTGGCTCCTGCCTTGGGTTGCTGTGGTTGGTGGGTCCACACAGCACTGAAAAGAAGGACTGCAACGGAACATAAGAGGTCCTTTGTGAAACTTAATTAAACAATAATGGCATGTAATGGCACCTCTTGTGACCAGTGGAGGGCTTAATTGAACTGTATTGGATACTTAGTCCCAAAGGGCAACTGAACTGCAAGCCCATTTGGACAGCCTACTGGAAGGCCCAAAAAATAAATTAAGCAACTGGATTAGGGACCCTAACACAGTGTTAATGGAATGCTTCTAAATATCTGTGAGCAAGGTCACTCTTGACTGAAACACGTCAGGTGTTGCAGCTGAGAGTCAAACATCATTAAAGCTCACATTGCCATGTTGGAGTGCAATTCAGTTTTTACTGTGAGGGAGAAGAATTGGATGTTAATAGCAGATTGGTTCTACCACGGAGTACAGCTGCACCACAACAAAAGCACCACTTTGCCCACCAGGACCAGCATTTCAAGTATATGATAAGCGTTTATTGGCAGAGGGTGCCACAGCACTGCAGTTGGGTGGTCCGATCATCCCTGAAAAGAAGGACTGTAATGAAACATAAGAGGTCTTTGTAAAATGTAATCAAACAATAACGCCATGCAATGGCACCTTCTTCAGTTCACTGGAGGGCTTAATTGAACTGAATGAGCAATGCAACTGAGCTCCAAGCCCATTCAGGCGACCTGCTGAAGGACCAAGAACAATATATTAAGCAACTGGATTAGCGAACCTAAAGCAGTGTTGATTGATTGTCTCTAATCACTAGTGAACAAGGTCACTCTTGGCTGAAACACGTCAGGTTTTTCAGCCAAGAGTGAAACATCATTAAAGTTCACATTGCCATATGGGAGTGTGACTCAGTTTTTCCCATAAGGAAGAGGAATCGGATGGTAATAAAGGTGTGGTTCTACCGTGGAGTACTGCACCATCCCAAAAACAGTTCCTCTTTGCCCACCAGGATCACCATGGATTGCTGCGGTTGGTGAGTCCTCACGGGCTATGGTAAAATTCTAAATGTTTTTGATAAACATTGTGTGTTAAAAATAGAGTTATTATACAAGAGCGGTGCTCTATTTTAGTACTTCACAGGCAGCCACAAGTGCAGTTGGCTTCCAGGCAACAGGTTCTTCATCTGAATGGTGCAGCAGGTGCAGTATTACCGACCCGAAAGTTGTCAGAACTCCTCTAAAAATATAATATGGCTATATTTGACTACTAATCAGTCAGTCACAATAGTTGGTACCTTGCAGTTAAAAAGGGACTTGATTTGAATGGTTCAGCAGGTGCAGTGGCACAGGTTATCAAAGCTCTAGGAGCCCACTAAACCTAGATTATTGCTAAAATGTAAAACTAAACAGGCAGTCACAAGTGCAGTTACCTTGCAGACAACAGGGTCATGATTTCAATGATGCAGCAGGTGCAGCAACACCAGGAGCAAAAGCTGCGGGCACCACACTAACCACCTAAAATTTCTATAGTTTACTACTAAACAGACAGTCACAAGTGCAGTTACTCTGCAAACAACAGGCTCATGATTTGAATGGTGCAGCAGGTGCTGTGGTACCGGCCTCAAAAGTTGTCAGAACTCCTCTAAACACCTAATATTGCTAGTTTACTACTATACAAGTAGTCACAATTGCAGTTAAAGGTGCTTGATTTATATGGTGCAGCAAATGTAGTGGCATAGAAGTCAAAAGTTGTCATAACTCCACTTCACAAGAAATATTACTATATTTTACTGCTAAACAGGCAGTCGCAAGTGCAGTTCTCTTGCCGGCTACAGGGCCATGATTTGAATCGTGCAGCAGCACCGGGCCTAAAAGTTGTCAGAACTATTCTAAACACTTAATGTTGCTATATTGGACTTCTAAACAGGCAGTCACAATTACAGTTATGTTGCAGTTAAAGGGGCTTGATTTAAATGATAGAATCTTTTCAGTGAGTCTGGGGCCAAAAGCAGTTAGGAACCCCACTAAACCTAGATTATTGCAAAATTTTACTCCTAAACAAGACAGTTGCAAGTGCATTTATCTATCAGGCAACAAGGCCATGATTTGAATAGTGCAGCAGGTGCAGTAGCACCAGGACCAAACGCTCTAGGCACCCCACTAAACACCTGATATTGTAAAATCTTACTATTAAACAGACAGTCACAAGTGCAGTTACCTTGCAGGCAACAGGGTCATGGTTTGAAAGGCGTAGCAGGTGCAGTGGCATCGGGCCCAAAAGTTGTCAGAACTCCTCTAAATAGCTAATATTGCTATATTACAGGCAGGAAAGGTGCAGAAACAGGGAGCAGGGGTGCAGAAAGAGGGAAGAGAGGTGCAGAAAGAAGCACCAGGACCAAACGCTCTAGGCACCCCACTAAACACCTGATATTGTAAAATCTTACTATTAAACAGACAGTCACAAGTGCAGTTACCTTGCAGGCAACAGGGTCATGGTTTGAAAGGTGTAGCAGGTGCAGTGGCATCGGGCCCAAAAGTTGTCAGAACTCCTCTAAATAGCTAATATTGCTATATTACAGGCAGGAAAGGTGCAGAAACAGGGAGCAGGGGTGCGGGAAGAGAGGTGCAGAAAGAAGCAAGAGAGGTGAAGAAAGAGGCAGTAGGAGTGCAGAAAAGCAACAGAGGTGCAGAAAGAGGCAAGAGGGTGCAGAAAGAGGAGAGAGAAGTGCAGAAAGAAGCAAAAGAGGTGCTCAAAGATGCAAGAGGGATGGCAGAAAGAGGCAAGAACAGCGCAGAAAGAACCAAGAAAAGTGCAGAAAGAAGCAGCAGAGCTACAAAAGGAGGCGGGAGGTGTGCAGAAAGAAGGAAGAGAAGTGCAGAAAGAAGCAACAGAGAGGCTGGAAGAGGCATGAAGGGTGCAGAAAGAGGTAAGAGAAGTGCAGAAAGAAGCAACATAGGTACAGAAAGAGGCAAGAGTGGTGCAGAAAGAGGGAAGAGAGGTATCAAAAGAGGCAAGACAGTTGCACAAATAGGGACGAGGGGTGCAGAAAGAGGCAGGAAGGGTGCAGAAAGAAGCAACTGAGTTGCCAAAACAGGCAAAAGAGGTGCAAAAAGAAGCAAGAGAAGTGCAGAAAGAGGCAATTGAGATGCAGAAAGAAACAAGAGCAGTGCAGAAAGAACCAGCAGAGGTGCAAAAAGAGGTAAGAGGGGTGCAGAAAGAGGTAGGAGAGGTGCACAAAGAGGCAAGAGAGGGACAGAAAGAGGCAGGAGGGCTGTAAAAAGAAGGAAGAGAAGTGCAGAAAGAGGCAAGAGAATTGCTGAAAGAAGCAAGAGAAGTGTAGAAAGAAGCAAGCAAAGTGCAGAAAGAGGCAAGTGAGGTGCAGAAAGAAGCAAGAACAGTGCAGAATAAACAACAATGGTACAAAAAGAGGCAAGAGCAGTGCAGAAAAAGGTAGGAGGGGTGCAGAAAGAGGCAAGAGAGGTACAGAAGGAGGCAGGAGGGGTGCAGAAATAAGTAAGAAAAGTGCAGAAAGAGGCAAGTAAATTGCTGAAAGAAGCCACAGAGGTTTAGAAAGAAGCAGGAGAAGTGCAGAAAGAGGCAAGTGAGGTGCAGAAAGAAGCAAGAGATGTGCAAAAAGTGGCAAGAGGGGTGCAGAAATAGATGGGAGAGGTGCACAAAGAGGCAAGAGAGGTACAGAAAGAGGCAGGAGGGTGCACAAATAAGGAAGAGAAGTGCAGAAAGAGACAGAGAATTGCTGAAAGAAGCAAGAGAAGTGTAGATAGAAGCAAGAGAAGTACAGAAGGAGGCAAGAAATCTGCAGAAAAATGCAACAGAGGTGCTGAAAGAGGCAAGTGAGGTACAGAAAGACGCATAAGAGGTACAGAAAGAAGGAAAGAGAAGTGCAGAAAGAAGTAACAGATATGCAGAAAGAGGCAAAAAGAGTGCAGAAAGATGTAAGAGGGATACAGGAAAAGGCAAGAGAGGTGCAGAAAGAGGGAAGAGGGGTTCAGAAAGAGGTAAAAGGGGTACAGAAAGAGGGAAGAGAGGTGTGGAAAGTAGAAGAGATTTGCAGAAATAGGCAAAAGAAGTGCAGAAAAAGAAAGAAATGTGCAGAAAGAAGCAACAGAAATGCAGAAAGAGCCAAGAGAGGCGTAGAAGGAAGCAAGAGTGGCTTGTACACCATGAGTACCAATTTAACACCCACTGTTAGAAACGGGACCCCCGGCCGGCCAAGGCTCACGCCAAAGTCAGTCAGGGATCGCCATTTCTAAGTCAGGGCAAGGGAGTTACACACCAAGATAACCCCTGCTCACCCTCTAGGTAACGTGACGCGAGCAGCAAGGCTAATCTCGGAGGCGATGTGTAAAGCGTTTGCGCGCGCACCCCAGCGACAACACCCTAGGCCCACCACAAAGGAAACTCCACACAAGGTTATATCAAAAATAGCCTTTGTATTATAATAAAAACACATTAGATAAGACACACACTTTACAATGTGCCAACAGGCACGGGCAAGATTTACAAGGGATTATGTACAGGACAGGGCCACCTGGACCACTGTCAGGGGTATGCACTTTTTAGAAATAATACTTGTAGGTATAACACTTAGCACATAAACATATAATGACTGTAACACAGAAATAGTAAATGTAGCATACAACCAGTAACTACTGGTAAAGGGTAAATACCTCCTACGCCACCCTAAACACTGTAGGGAAATCACGCAGGGAACTAGGACCTTATCATCAGGACCTATGGAAGGAAAACCATCACCTAAGCAAGTCACATTTAGCAAAGGGAAGGAAACCTAAAATAATCACCTAAGCAAGTCACATTTAGCAAAGGCAATAAAACAGCAACATTCCTCTAAGCAGGTCACTTTTAGCAAAGAGAAATGAAAGCATAAGGAATCACCTAAGCAGGTCACTTTTAGCAAAGGTAATAACAAACATTCCTCTAAGCAGGTCACTTTTAGCAAAGGGGAATAAAACATAAAGAATCACCTAAGCAGGTCACTTTTAGCAAAGGTAATAGCAAACATTCCTCTAAGCAGGTCACTTTTAGCAAAGGGGAATAAAACATAAAGAATCACCTAAGCAGGTCACTTTTAGCAAAGGTAATAACAAACATTCCTCTAAGCAGGTCACTTTTAGCAAAGGGGAATAAAACATAAACAATCACCTAAGCAGGTCACTTTTAGCAAAGGTAATAACAAACATTCCTCTAAGCAGGTCACTTTTAGCAAAGGGGAATAAAACATAAAGAATCACCTAAGCAGGTCACTTTTAGCAAAGGTAATAACAAACAATTGCACATGAAACATTAAAACACATTCAGAGGTGCAGGTAGAACATTTGCGCAGGAATCACATAAGCAGTAAATCATAAATTGCGCAGGGTGCACGTAGCACCACACTAGAAATGTCCCTCAGGCCCACTGGCCTCGCAAGGGCTGGAATGCCCTGAGTCTCAATGTCAGGGGAGGCTGCGCAGGCAGCCAAGACACAAAGCCTAAACGTAGCAACTGTCCACTAAGTGCTGGACAGTTGTAAATAGGGCTGGGCAACGTTGGAGCCTCGTGGGCTCAAGAACAATGAATGGCGCCCAAGAGCCTCTCTGGGGCTCTAGAACAAATGTGGGCGCTGTGAGCCTTCTCTGGGCTCTGTAGAACAACTGGCAAAACAAATAGACACTAAAGAGCATCAGCGCTCTAAACAATAACTGGCACCCAAGCCTCTCTAAGGGCTCACGAACAATATGGGCGCTGAGCCTCTCGGGGCTCGAAATATACAAATGGCCCCCAGGAGCCTCGGGGCTCCTAATCACAATTGCGGCTTCGTTGGAGTCCCTCACGGGGGACTCAGAACAAATGAATGCCCCCAGAGCCGCGTGGCTCTAAATGAAATGAACGCCCCCTTTGAAGCCCTCGTGGCTTCACTCTAGAAGCTAGCGCGAGCTCGCGCTACCGGGCAGAGGGGGGGGCGGACACCGACAATGTGTCCCGGCGCCCCTCCCTTCCTGACACTCACCGGCTGTCTGGGGCTGCAGGACGGCTCCTCGGCGACTCTGCTGGGGCCGCGGGCAGGGCTCCCCTTCACTCGGGAGCCTCGCAAGGACGCGGCAGGCTGCTTCCTGCTTCTCTCTCTCCTCCCCCGATGATGCGGCGGGAGGCTCGGCCGGCTGGGCCAATCCCAGCGCGGCCGGTCGATGACGTCAGCGGCTGCTTCCACTCGGCCCGGGCTGCGGCGGTGATCACGGGCAATGCCGGGTGGGCACCGGCCTTCAAATTAAATAAAACGGGGCAATGCCGGGTGGGCACCGGCCTCCAAATTAAAATATAAAGCGAGGTGGGCACTCGCTTGGCCTGGCAAAGCGCTCCCAAGCGCTATAAGGAAAATAAAGCGCTCCTGGCGCTATAATCAAAATAAAGCGCACCCAGCGCTAAGAGCAAAAGCAAAGCCCCAGCAAGGTCTGGAGGCAGGCAGGGGGCAAGGCTGGGCCCAGAGCCAGCACACTGGGTCTCCAGGCAGGGAGACAGTCCAAGTGGCGGTCCTCCTGGCCCCAGCAGCAGCAACAGCCCCCTCTGGCAAGGATCCAAAAGTAGAACAACCTCTGTGGGGACACAGCCCCATTTTTATACTAAGAAATCCTTTGTTTCAGGGTGCAGGGTGGGGGGAAACCAGTTGCAGCTGGCTTGGGAGTACCCTTGATGGCCCAACCACCCCTTTCATTCACTGGGGAGGCTAGGGTCATTAGACACACCACAGGGGGGCGGAGCCAGCATTGTGTGGGGAAAAACCCAGCCAATCCAGGACCCAGGTGCACTCCTCCCACACATCACTCATGCTGATCTCACACTCACCACCGGGCAGACCCATCCAGATTTCCTGGAGCCTGGCATGCCAGCCAGCTCCAGCCAATCACGCTCCAGCACCCTCACTGCACACATACATCAATGTCCAGAAGTAGCACTTCCCTTCTAGACACATACAAGCCGCACATAGCATCGCGCAGCATTCATTCTCACGAGTTCACACATACCAAACTCGAGCCTGCACTCCCCACACATCAGGAACTAACATGGACACACACATTCCCCATGCATTCCTATGGGAGGGCAGGCCAGCCATACTACACGCACGCACTTTCACTCTGGGACACAGGGAAAAAGTGCGCAGAGACCCAAAAATCACTAACACAGGGTCACAAACAAAAGCAAAAAGATTAGGGGTGAACCTGCCCTGCGGGCCAAGTCCAACACCCACATTTAGCAATAAGTAACTGGTGACAATTCTAGATTTGTAAAGGGCCTTCCACCACACTGTAACACTTATTGCTGCATTTCTGGTAATGTTTGAGCTAGAAACAAGGCTTGTTTGTTCAAATCTGCAGATTAGGGAGCAGATGATGAATTATGTGGCTAATGCAGAAAATGTATAATTGTTTGAAAGTCGGTGCAGCCAAACAGTTGCATAATTCCAGTGGCCCTGCTCATACCTCTGACTAGGTCCACAAGTGCTCCTCAGTGATTCCTTCTTTTTTGTCTCACTGAGTTCATAGTTGAACTTCTATGGAAATGAGGAAGACTAAACCTGAGGTTACCACTCCACAATACAGACTGCCATGCCACATCATTACTCTCCATTACACATAATCCCACTCTACATAATTACTATACACTAAATACCACCTACTTTCTATCCACATAATTTCACTGCACAACATACCACATAATTCCTCTACACACAACGTATATCCCCTCCACTCCAGAAAAACAGTAGTAAAAAACTTTTACATTTACAATGCAAATAGCTCAAACTCTTACAAATGCGAAACCTATTACATTGCAAACACTTCATTAACTAGAAGTCGCATTGCAGAGTGGTGGAGAAAGGGTGCTGGGCCTCCGACCAGCACTCAGGAATTCCGCTGTGTAGGATTCACAGGAGGTACTAGAAGGGCTTCTTGGCACCCAAAAGCCCCTCAGGAGTAAAGTGGACTTCATCCCCCAACCCCTAGTCTGCCAGGAGGCACGTTTGCAGGATGGTGGAGAAAGGGGGAATGGCCTCTGAGACGTCCCAGCAATCCTACTGTGTGGGACTTACTGGAGATAACAAGAGGGATACTTGGCCCCCAGGACATTCTTGGGGGCCTACTACCCCTCCTATTACCTCCAGTAAGTACCACACAGCAGGATTGCTAAATTCTCATAACAGGCCACACCCCCTTTGCGCACCACTCTCCAAACGTGCTCCCTGGTGCACTCTTGGATGGGGATTGAAGTCCCCTTCACTGCTGTCGGTCCTTTAGGGGCCAACTACCCTACCTCTTACCTCAAGTAAGCCCCACACAGTGGGATTGCTGAGGGGTGGACACAGGCCATGCTCCCTTTCTCCGGTACTCTACAAACGCGCCCCCTGGCGTATTCTAAGTTGGGGGATTAAGTCCCCTTGAATACTGAGGGTTCCTGGGGGCCAATTAGCCCACCAGGTACCTCCATTAAGTGTCACACAGCTGGATTGAAGAGAGGTGATCTGAGGCCACGCCCCCTTTGTACACCGCTCTTTAAACACGCTTCTTGGCACACTGCTGCTCGGGGATGAAGTCCACTTGTGTCCTGAGGTCCTCAGGACACAAGAGGACCTCATTGCCCCACCAGCAGTGCGCCAAGAGACGTGTTTGCAGAGTGGTGTAAAAAGGGGCTTGGCCTTTTTTTAACAAAGACCCGGGGAGGTGGAGGTCCTCAGGGCTTGGGGGTGGCCAGCGAGGCCCCCCTGCAATTATTTAATTAAAGCTCCGGGGAAGTGGCTGTCCCCGGGGAACCCCGCACCTTAATTAAAATTGCCCCGAGGCCTGGCCCACCGGGGGTTTTTAACAGATGAAGCGGGGGAGACCCCAATTCATTTATTTTCATAATTTTGGCTGGATTCGCAAACCTAGCACAAATTCAGCCAAAATTATTTAAACCAATGCTTTTTTTTGGGCCAGGGGGTCCATGTTGGACCCCCTGAGCAGGACTAGGGGATCAGGGTGTTTCTACCCTCCCCCCTTTTGTTTTTTTCAACTTTTTCTTGTGACTCAGTTACCGGGCTGACAAAAAAATTTGGTCCCAAAACTCATTTTCTCCTTGTTAATTCCCATAGGAAAATTTAGACAAAGCTATAGCCCAAACTGCTGAATGGTATTACACCAAATTTGGCAAAAAAGTAGCTCTTGGTTCAGACAGCATTCTTCCTGTTAAATGGTGTAAATCCGTTCAGTAGTTCCTGAAATATTCATATTAAAAAAAATTATATAGCTGGTGACCGTGGTGGATCCGCAAACCCTCCCGAGCACGAGCTTGACTCTGATTGGCTGCCAACACTCCAAACCAGAAAGTGTTGCCAGCCATCTTGTGACTCAGTTGAACAGAGTCACAAGAAAAAAGGTAAACAGCTAGAGCAGAAAACCTGCTCTCGCTTCCATGAAGCAAAGCAGTATTGCTAATGGACAAGACAAGGGGAGCTGCATGTCAGCAGCTTCCCTTGTCCAAAAGCAATGCCGGCTCCTACAAGAGGCGGGGAGCCAGCTGGGACTGCGGGGGCATTGGGGGTCCCCCTGCGGTCACCAACGTGAAGCCAGGCCCTGAGGGATGGGACCCCGGGGGCCAAAAGAGGCCCAGGGAAGGGGGGCCACACAGCCCCCCTCCTTTTTATTATGATTATTTTTTTAAATGATAAATAAGTATGGGCCCTATATGAATAAATAAAAAAAGAACAAGACCAGGCCCTGGGGTATGGTGTCTATGGGCCAAAATTGGTCTCGTATTTTTTTTTTAATGAGGTGGTCTGAGGCCACGCCCCTTTTTATGCCACTCTGCAAATGCACCTCTTGGTGCATTGCTGGTGGGGCGATGAGGTCCTCATGTGTCCTGAGGAACTCAGGACTAAAGGGGACTTCATCCCCCGAGCAGTAGTGCGCCAGTGGGTGCATTTGCAGAGTGGTGTAAAAGGGGGGCATGGCCTCCGACCACTCCCAGCAATCCAGCTGTGTGGGGCTTACTGGAGATAACAGGGGGGATAGTTGGCCCCCAGGGACCCTCAGGAGGCAAGTGGACTTCAACCCCCAACGAAGAGCGCACCAGGAGGCGAGTTTGCAGAGTGTTGGAGAAAGGGGCGTGGCCTGTGTCCACCTCTCGGCAATCTCACTATCTGGGGCTTACAGGAGGTATCAGGTAGGCTAGAGGCCCCTAAGGACCCCCAGCAGTGAACGAGACTTTAATCCCCATCAAAGAGCGTGCCAGGGAGCGCGTTTACAGACTGGTGGTCAAAGGGGGCGTGGCCTGCTATGATAACTTATCAATGCTACTGTGTGGGACTTACTGGAGGTAATAGGAGGGGTAGTCAGCCCCCAAGGTTGTCCTTGGGGGCCAACTGCCCCTCCTGTTACCTCCAGCAAGTCCCACACAGTCGAATTGCTAAGTGATCTTAGGAGGCCATGTCTCCCCTTTCTCCACCACTCTGCAAGCGTGCCTCCTGGAACACTATGGGTTGCGGGATGAAGTCCACTTTACTCCTGAGGGAATTTGGGGGCCAAGAAGCCATCCAGGTACCTCCTGTAAGTCCTATGCAGCAAAATTCCTGAGAGCTGGTCGAGGCCCAGCCCCCTTCCTCCACCACTCATGTCATGAGTGATGTAATATGTGACGTCATCAGCAGGGCATTGCAGGGGCGCAATTTAAAGTTAAAGCAGCCTACTACAAGGGGTGAATTTCTCTGGTTTTGTACGAGCGAAATGTCAGCCGAACTATCTGTTTTTTTCTGTGAATTTCTAAGGTTTTTTAAATGCTAATTTTTAACTTTTTCAGTGAATATATATATATATATATATATATATATATATATATATATATATATTACGCTCAAACTTTTCTTCTCTTTGCAGAAAAGACACAGCACTCAAGGAGGGATGTAGAAACCACACAAAGGTTTATTCAGAAAAACTGCACAAACGCGTTTCGGCGTACTGCCTTCGTCAGTGTGTCACTTACACCAGACATTCAGCATGTTAATAAAGTTTCACTAAATCATGGACACAGACATATAGTTATATATAGCCTCTTTTCACAATAGGCAGGGTTGCCTAAGATGTTTGGTCGTTAGCACTGTAGCACTTTTTTTGCCCCCTTTGCACAATTTTGCTCGCCCTTCTTGTGTCCATATAAACACATAGTAAGTCGGAATCATTATTTTGTTATTATGTACAAACATTGATGTTGGTCTTTTCTTCATGATTTAATGGATTTAACCAGTTACTACATCAACAAGAAATCATAAACTGTTTCAATCATAGGTTTTTACGAAAAGACAAAAACAGACATTATGATCTGTACAAAATGTATTTATGCCAAGTATTGTTAATATGATAATTTCGAACTGTGGTTGTTATTGCACAATTGCTTTGAAAACCATTCAGAATTGAGTCTGTCTTCGTAATAATGGACACTTACATCCATAGTCTGTTGTTTATACAGCTTGGTCACATGACCATCTTTGAAGGTGGGAGGTAGGCGGGCCACTAAATGCACTTTAAATGTCACAAAAAATCAGCTATTCCCTGCATGTGAACAAGGGCTGCAAAGCCCGAAACGCGTCATGGTTGGTTGGACCACGAAAAAGTGAAAATAAATCTACCTGAAAGAACTTGTGGTCTGTCTCCTGCTTCGCCGGTCCTGGGTGATCGGAGGTGGTAATGCGGAGTTCCGGTTCACATATATTTATATATATATATATATATAGAGAGAGAGAGAGAGAGAGAGAGGAATGACGCTGATGGCCAAGATCCTTTATAAGCACATGGAACTCCTAGATGACTTTCAAAATCCTTATCATGTATTCCAGGGGGGCACTTTATCCCATATAATATATGGTAACACCACCACCTTTCCACATACCACTTACAACCTTGGTGTGTTGCTCTTTCATGTGAAAAAGTGAGCATGTTTGTAAACATGAAGAATAAAAATAAAATGTCTAATGCAAAATCAAAAGCATCAAAAACTTGTTAGTTATTTGTTGTAAACAGATATTAGAAACAGTTCAATAGAACTGAAAAAAGCTGCACTACCTCAGAATTTGTAGAAACGTGCAAGAGTCTAGCTTTTCTCTAACTTGATAAAGAGAACAAAAAATAAACAAGTTCTCTCTGTTTGTCTTTTTATGCCTAAAAATATAGCAGAAGAAAGAAGGCCAAGTGCCTTTTTTGTTACTTCAAACAGCTGCTTCAATTATGCTTCATGACCTGACCAGCCTTTCTCCTCTGCTGCTGCTGTGATAACTTATAATAGGCGAGTGCTGACGTCTTTTCTATGGCATAAGTGACTGGATATAAAGAAATTAGAGACTGCAAATATACAGGAATTACAGAATCCCATACATTTTAATGTATTTTATAGGAAACAGATTTTCAGGTTTACTAATAACGTTGGTGCTGTTTGACAAATCGACATTGAACTTTCCAAAAAGAAGTGTCATTCACCTCTGCCTCTTAGTGAAAACTTTAAGGGTGATTCAGCAAGTGGGGTCTGAGAAAAGGGAGGGCTCCACAACGTATTTTCCTCATGCAATTTGCCAGAGGCCTGCAATTTGCCGCATGGGCCCCCCTCCCGTGAGCTATTCCGGCCCCGGGGACCCCATCCCCCGGGGCATGGGCAATTTTTTTTTTATTATGGAGGGGGCTGCGAGGGTCCCCGCCTAAGGCCCCTATTGACCCTGAGGACCCCATCCCCCAGGGCCTGGGCATTGCTTTTTAAAAAAAAAATAATTCGGAGGGGGCCGGTCCTATCCATTGGGGACCGTGGGGGTCCCCAATCCCTCCACAGCCCCGCCAGCTCCCCGGCTCCCCACCTCCTGCGGGAGCCGGCATTGCTTTTTCACACGGGGAGCTGCTAAGATGCAACTCCCCGTGTGGAAAAGCAATCTGCTTTGGTATTTGGAATAGAGAGCAGGTTTCCGGCTCTCTCTTCCAAATACCAAAGCAGAGTTTGCTATGGCAGGGCACTGCAGGAGCCGGCCCTGGGGGGTGGCGGTCCCCAGGGCCATGACAAGGCTCCAGGAGCCCCCTCCCACCATTTACAAAGCCCCAGGGGGTGGCGGTCCCCGGGGCTTGAGGGTCCATCACGGACCCCCTAATTTTACTATTTAGAGCCCTGGGGAGGTTGCTGTTCCTGGGGTATGTGGGGGGGTTCTCCGCTACTTTGGCTTTTAAAGCCAAAAAAGCAGAGATAAAGCCCTTGTTAATATGCCCCCATGCTGGTTTCCTGTAATCATAGACACAAGTTACTACACTTTAAGATTCTTAGAAGGGCCTATGCCACGTCGCAGCATATGGTCTGGATCAAAAGCACCACTTTCCCACATTGTCCCAAATGTAATTTACAGGCCACTCCTTTCCTCCACAGGATCTGGTCCTGTAGCGTAATTAACACTCACGGGCAGGAAATATACGGCTAAACACAGCATATGGTGGGGATACAAATACCTGCAACCCCCTTAATAGCATTGATGGACTAAGTAGAATCACTGCCTAAAAACACACACAGATTCATGGCAATAGCCATGCTACAGGCGAAATGAGAAATAGTTCTTTGCTGGGGCACTAGGCAGAAACCTTTGTTAAGGGCTGGCTTAAAAGCATGACATACTGCGACACCACGAGCAAATTATATGCGGAATTGCCACCTCCCACTTCACGACCCAAAGAGATATGGCAGCCTCTCTGGAAATACCTACCGTTACAGGGTACGCCAAGCACTCCGGCCAGCCAGGAAGAACAGGTAATGAGTCAGACCGTGCAAGTTATGGGGCGACACACTTATGGTTAGAGAGACCGTACTATTTCCAACAGGCCATGCAGACTCCAGACAGGAAGTAAGCATACAAGAGCAAGAGCGTAGGGAACGCACGTACCATACTTAAACGAGGTAAACAACCTTTACAACACAACTTTTACAATGCACTACCATTACAACAAAACTTTTACAACGCAACATCCATTACAACGCATGCCATTACAACGCATGACACTACAACGCATACCACTACAACGCATGTCATTACAACGCAGTCATTACAACGCATACCATTACAACGCATAACATTACCATCCAACACTTACCCTACTGTTGCACCCCCTGGAGTTAGAATTGTAATTTTTACCCCTACACTATCCAACACTTACCCTACTGTTGCACCCCCTGGAAATAGAATAGTAATTTTTACCCCTACACTATCCAACACTTACCCTACTGTTGCACCCCCCCTGGAGTTAGAATAGTAATTTTTACCCCTACACTATCCAATACTTACCAAACATGCAATGTAATGCTATGCGTTGTAATGGTATGCGTTGTAAATGTATTATGCGTTGTATTGGAATGCGTTGTAAATGTAGTTTTTAAAATTTCGTTGTAATGGCACGCGTTGTAATGGGATGCATTGTAATGGATGTTGCGTCATAAAAAATGCGTTGTAAAAGTGTGCGTTGTAACGTCATACATCCCTTAAACGACCACCATACACCTTAAAGGAGGGAATGTACCCATTTAT
Source organism: Lissotriton helveticus (assembly GCF_964261635.1). NCBI lineage: Eukaryota > Metazoa > Chordata > Amphibia > Caudata > Salamandridae > Lissotriton > Lissotriton helveticus. The sequence goes on along the minus strand of NC_136070.1, from coordinate 1,060,874,499 downwards.
TTATATGTCTCATCATGTCTGCAATCTTTAATTTTTTGGGAGTCTGCGAGAACTGTATTTCCACATCTGTACACTGTGAATCTATGTATGTTGTTAATAAAAATTATAAATACAATTTAAAAAAATAGAAATGTCAGTGGATGGGATTGTCTAAGCAGCCGGTGTTTTTGGAATACTCTCCTACTCTCACACTAGAACACATGATCAATGTTTGTCTGACATCCTGTTGAACAATCCCTCAGATACAACATGTTGGGATGTAATAAACAATGAATATCAACCTGGTATGGCATTTCAACCGCTAATCCCCCATCGTTGCTCTATAGGGTTCTTTAAGCATTAAAAATGCATTGTTCTTGAAAAACTGATGAGGTCAGGAACAGAGGTAGCATATGTTGTATTTTTATTTTAAATTCACAGAACAGCATGATCTGTTGCATGTCATGGTCAACGTATGTTGATTGCACAATGGTTTCTGCTAATTAGGTCCCTGAGTGAACACAGTGCAATAACATTGTCAGAACATTGCTGAACTTTAATGGAATGAAGCTGGCAGGAGGCTTGATGAATGTTTCTCAGTTACAAATGAACTGTACATCAAATTTTGTTTATTACAAGCTGAAAGCCCAAGCTGAGTAATCAGATAAAAAGCAGGGGCGTCACTTGGCCAATAAGAACGGGGGGCGTGAGGAAGGGGGGTGCTTTAGATTTTTCAACAATCACGCTGGCATATTATTTTAATTATGATATGGGAAGCAGTGCATGCAGGGCGGGCTTTAGGGCAGTGCAACTGGTGCGACCACACTGGGCGCTGACCTGTGGGGGGTGCCCTGACCTCAGGAGGGGGCGCTGTGTTAAGCAATAACCTATGATTGTTAAGATGAGGGGCACTTTTGCCTGGTGGTAGTGAGAGAATCCAAGGAGGTGGTCATGGGGTGTAGGGGCGCCAAAAATAATTGTCACACCAGGGACCACCAGGGCTAAAGCCGGGCCTGAGCGCATGAGGATGGATTTAACCCAGATCTCTTGACTGGGGGTGAATGTTTTGATTTGTTCTGCATTCCGTCCATCAATTGTGTGTCTTTTGCTTCCTCGCCCTTGGTGCATGAAGGGGCTTAGGGGCCACTCAACAGGGAGTGGAGTGCGGATTGTGAGGTATTCTCGAAACGCAGTATTTTGTAAAATAACCATGTTTTAAGACCTTCAAAACAGAGACTAGAATGTGTTTTTTTTGTTGTGCATTTAAAAATCCCATGTAAAATCGAACAGGCATCTTACTAAACCCTACTGAAAGCTCCTGTGCTCAACTATGTGGTAAATAATACATTTATCAGGGGGGTGTAGCACCCCAAACACCCTCCCAACCCCTGAAACTATGTCCCTGGAAGCCACATTAAAGTTTTCCCTGAGAACTTCGGTAATGCTGTGTTGTTAGGAAAAACATGTTTTGTCAGTACTTCTTCACCACCATGTAAAATTTCAGAAAAGTTGCAGTGAAAAAAGCATACTTTTGTCTAGGTTCTGCCCCTCGCTCTCCTTTCTATGGGGTTCTAGTTAGTCACAAAGTTGCAAGGATACCAGTAAACAAAATAATGATCAGATTATAATTTGCCCATTAACTCTGATGGCAGATAGCATGCTGGAATTAATGATTCCAACTGGTAACTACTCATGAGTCCACGGCCATTATCAGTGTTAGTTTCCAAAATGGGGAATATCATACAGACGGGGAATAACTGGATGCAAAACTGCAGTTTTTCCTGGATTCCAGGATCTTTTCATCTCACATTTACCTCCTCCTCAATGCCCTAGAACACAGGGTGATTTTACTGTGTCCGGTGCTCCTGCACTCAGTTTTCTCAGGAGACACCGTTCTGCCCAAATCATAATTCAGTCCAGGTAACTGACTTGCATTGCCACTACACAGGAATGTGAGATGCTGTAACAAAACCCTTTTATTCCTATTTTGATGTAGGTGACAGCAAGCAACAAAATGGATAAATGTATTATTAGAATGGAAGCAAAGTCTCCTTTTTACGTGTTCCAGTGCATATACTTAACATGTATGTCCAATGCATATACTTATAAATAAGCCCCTAGATGTTCTGCAAGCAGGGCCTCAGTTGCAGACATCATGAGCACCCTTCTGTTATACTCTGGTGCTACTAGCAAGTGGCTGGTTCTGAATTCTAGGGCAGATGGTGACTATTAAGAAATGCACCAGCTCAGATGATGCTCAAGTGCTTTGTTACTTTGCCTCCATCACCACCCCCTTTTGTACCGCTTTTGGCCGCCATAAGTGTGGCAGGGTATGCTCAGACGTGAGTCCCTTGCTCACTTTGCCACTGGATTCCAGCAAGCCGGGCTGAAGACGGCTGGAATGCCAGAAACCGGTCCTCGGAAGCTTGTTTCCGGTCCATGGAAGACATGGCTTGGCAGTTCGGGCTGGACTGTTCCCATGAGGCACAGGGGGAGACTGATTTGCATATAGCCATGTCTGAACTGGGGTGGCAGAGTGGGCTAAAGAACGGTGATGGATCAAACCCAGATCTTTTAACTGGGTGTGAGTGTTTGATTGCTTCAGATGCTCCGTCCATCACCACCCCCTTTTGTACCGCTTTTGGCCGCCATAAGTGTGGCAGGGTATGCTCAGACGTGAGTCCCTTGCTCACTTTGCCACTGGATTCCAGCAAGCCGGGCTGAAGACGGCTGGAATGGCAGAAACCGGTCCTCGGAAGCTTGTTTCCGGTCCAGGGAAGACATGGCTTGGCAGTTCGGGCTGGACTGTTCCCATGAGGCACAGGGTCAGACTGATTTGCATATAGCCATGTCTGAACTGGGGTGGCAGAGTGGGCTAAAGAACGGTGATGGATCAAACCCAGATCTTTTGACTGGGTGTGAGTGTTTGATTGATTTAGATGCTCCGTCCATCACCACCCCCTTTTGTACCGCTCCATTCCACCCTTTGGCACTGTGGGTGCACCCTAGTTGTACCAACACTCTGCTCAGTTAGGGACTACCTCCTGAAGCAGTTCATGCAACTTCATAAGGTCCCCAGGGGTAGACGTTGCGGCTGTTTGAGCAGATCAGAACATGCTTCTGTGAGGCAATGGCAATCTAGTTCTCTCCGACTGGCTTACCCCAGGCAGGGGCAACTGCAGTCCAGTCAATCCTTACTAAGCATGGGCGGATTTCGCGGATCCACGATCTGCGAATTTTGCGGATTTGCGTATTGTTGATCCGCAAAATCCGCGGATTTGCGGATTGCGCTCGTGAAAGTCAAGGATGCAAAGGCCTCTATCCAGCATCACAGCTGATTTTCGACGGTAGATTTGGGAAGAAGGCACACCTGCCCAGCCTCGACGACGCTCATGATTGTTTTTGGGCTGATGAATGAGTCACTGAATTTGAGCTTCAACTAGTTCCAGCGACCATGTGTGTGTTACTATGCAATCGCCCCGAAGGGCGCAGGGGTCCCTTTAGTGAGCTATCATAGTGGGTTAATGGCGGGAAGACGATGCACACCGTGAGTGTGTGAGCGGGACCAAACGTGCGGGGATTCCATGCGAGTCCATGCCTCTTGTGTGCATCACAGCTGATTTTCGACGGTAGATTTGGGAAGAAGGCACACCTGCCCAGCCTCGACGACGCTCACAATTGTTTTTGGGCTGATGGATGAGTCACTGAATTTGAGCTTCAACTAGTTCCAGCGACCATGTGTGTGTTACTATGCAATCGCCCCGAAGGGCGCAGGGGTCCCTTTAGTGAGCTATCATAGTGGGTTAATGGCGGGAAGACGGTGCACACCGCGAGTGTGTGAGCGGGACCAAACGTGCGGGGATTCCATGCGAGTCCATGCCTCTTGTGTGCATCACAGCTGATTTTCGACGGTAGATTTGGGAAGAAGGCACACCTGCCCAGCCTAGACGACGCTCACGATTGTTTTTGGGCTGATGGATGAGTCACTGAATTTGAGCTTCAACTAGTTCCAGCGACCATGTGTGTGTTACTATGCAATCGCCCGAAGGGCGCAGGGGTCCCTTTAGTGAGCTATCATAGTGGGTTAATGGCGGGAAGACGGTGCACACCGCGAATGTGTGAGCGGGACCAAACGTGCGGGGATTCCATGCGAGTCCATGCCTCTTGTGTGCATCACAGCTGATTTTCGATGGTAGATTTGGGAAGAAGGCACACCTGCCCAGCCTCGACGAAGCTCACGATTGTTTTTGGGCTGATGGATGAGTCACTGAATTTGAGCTTCAACTAGTTCCAGCGACCATGTGTGTGTTACTATGCAATCGCCCCGAAGGGCGCAGGGGTCCCTTTAGTGAGCTATCATAGTGGGTTAATGGCGTGAAGACGGTGCACACCTCGAGTGTGGTGTGAGCGGGACCAAACGTGCGGGGATTCCATGCGAGTCCATGCCTCTTGTGTGTATAAAAGGTCAGAGACCGATCAGGAAGCACTAATAGATAAAATAAAGCAGGTGCTCGAGCACCTGCTTTATTTTATCTATTAGTGCTTCTTGTTGAAGCTAACTTAGCTGACTTAGTAACTATTTTAGGATGGCGCTGGCAGCTTGCCGGCGCCATCCTAAAATAGTTACAACTTCAAGCTTGAAGGCTTGAACTTTTGCCCCCCGAATCCGCCGCTCGCGGATTCGCGGATTTTCGGTAAATTCGCGGGAGTTCGCGGATTGCGGATTTACCGAAAATCCGCGAAATCCGCGAGCGGAGCGGATTTGACGCTCATGCTTAATCCTTACAAAGTGTCAGCGGCCAGTCTTACCCCACTGGAACAAACACTGCAGACTTCAGGCACCTGCAATTGCTTATCTTCAACAACCCCAATGGAAGGACCATTTTGCACACAAAAAAAGTCCATTGAGAGATTATCATTCCTCCTCCTCCTTTGCAGTCCTGCCATCAAGCTCTAGAGCAATGTGGGCTAACTGGAACTTGTAAAGCTGATGCTTCTTATCAAATGTGATACAGCAGTACCCTTGGAGCCTAGTCGGTATTTAGTCTGTTGCCACAAACTCCTCTCCAACCACTCCCCTACAACCGCCTCAGTCTCAATCAGCAGTAACTCTCCTGTCATAAATAGTTTGGGACATATTTGTTTAAACAAATATACAATTTCAAAACGCTGTTAATTGAAATTTACAGCTGTAAATATACTTAAAATGGCCAAGAGCTGTTAAGCATTTCAAGGCGGTATGTGGTGTTAGTGTTTCATAAATATTAAATAAAGTCTTTAAAAACATCAGACAAAAACCTTTGAAATTGAACAATCCATTATCAAGTGAAAATGTGTGGATTTTTACAATATTATTGCATCTGCAGAAACTAATAATTATTTTGACCTTTAAATAAAATTCATGGGGACATACTTACAAAGAAATGGTGCAGCGTGTCGCTGCTGCAAAATTTGCAGTGCCACGCTGTGTCGTATAAAAAACGCAGGGATGAGCCATACTTACAACAATAGGGTGCACCCATGTGTTTTCCCTTGCGCTAGCACTAAAAGTAACTGCCTAGTGCCAACACAGTCACCCTTTTGCTATAGCGCAAGGGCTCCTGTGTTAAAAGAAAAGATTTTTATGTGTAGGAAGGTGTCTCTTCCTGCACATAAACAATCAATTATGCTGATTTGCTACTTCTATGTGTGCTGTAGAATGCATCTCACATACAGTTGCAAATCGCCATTATGTAATGATTGTTCATGTGCAGGAAGTAACATCTTCCTGCACATAAAAAATCTTTAAAGGCGTTTTGCTCCTTGTAAGTGTGCTGCAGAATGCAGCACAAATAGAGATAAACAAAAACGAGGAGACAAAAAAGTATTTCTCCTCGTTGTGCCAATATAACACCTGCTCGCTGACGCAGGGATCTGCATGGAAGTCGACTCCATCATCCAGGCTGCATCAAGGCACTGTTTGGGGCAGCACTATAAATCCCAATCACTGCAGTGCACCCTGCGGGAATCAATCGCTCACCTGATACGGGGAGCCGCTCGGTAGCGGACCCCATTATCCAGGCTGCATCGAGGCACCGTTGGGGGCGGTGCTATATAGTGCAATTACTGAAGCGCATCCTGTGGGATTCAAGCGCTCACCTGACCAGGGGAGCTGCGTGGTGAAGAACCAGGCCTTATGGGCCTGGCGGCGCAGGGCACCCCTTAAATCTCCGAGCTCACCTGCCTTGTCGGACAGAGACACGAGACACTCTGTTAGGCGTAGAAAACCAGGTTTATTAGCTGCAGCTAAGCACAGTTGTCCTAGAAGTACAAAGTAGGTTCTTAGGATACTGCCACTTTAATTTGAGGCGCACAATCTTTTATAGCACACATATTTACGATGTATACTCCCAATACATACAAAGCTAGCCAATAGGAAAAGTTGGAAAACAAGCTATCAAGTGTCCCAAATACGCCCTTCTTTCAGACCCTGTGTGTCACCCCTCCCCACAAGTTAATCAGTGCTAGTGCCTACAATCCAATTTGCAGGTGGCAGGACGTATTTGTGTGCCTCAAAGGATAGTTGTGTAACAAGAGAATACAAGGAGAGAATAGCGAAGGCCAGTCGGATTAGATAAAGTAAAGAAAGAATAGGGAGAGTCAACAGTCAGTCGAGACAGGGATCAATCAGCCCAGACATGGATTAGTGGACTCGGCCAGACCCTGACATCGGTTTCGTAAACAAGGGCAGGGGGTTACTTTTTAACAGAAAAGACACGTAGCAGCTGGAGAAGGCAAAAACACTCCGTTCGCCGTGCTGCCTGAGTGAGGGCAACACAAAATGGCGACGGGACACAAAATGGCGGCCGAATACGGGACGAAGTCGAAAACCAAAGAACCTCAATGGGAGCGGACTCCATTATCCAGGCTGCATCGAGGCACTGTTGGGGGCAGTGCTACAATGCGTAATCACGGCAGCACACCCCACGGGACTCAAGCACTCCCCTGACAAGGCGAGCTGCACTGGAGTCAACTCCATTATCCAGGTTCCATTGAGGCACTGTTGGGGGCAGCGCTATAAAGCGCAATTACTGCAGTGCAGCCCATGGGACTCAAGTGCTCCCCTGACACAGGAAGCCACACGGCAGCAGACTCCATTATCCAGGCTGCATCGCGGTACTGTTGGGGGCATCGCTATAAAGCACAATCACTGCAGAAAGCCCGCAGGACTCAAGCACTTACCTGACACACGGAGCTGCACTGGAGCGGACTCCATTATCCAAGCTGCAGAGAGACACTGATGGGGGTAACGCTATAAAGTGCAATAACTGCAGCGCCCTATGGGATGCACGTGGGATGCGCCTGGGTATGGCCTGGGCCAAGACTAAGCCAAGAGTGGGCCTGTCTGTGCCCGCCAGAGGCCAGAAGGGGCTGGGCCACCCCTCATGGTCCCAGGATGAAGATACTGTATAACTCCTGTTCCCACCTGCATTCAGCTTTAACATTATCATACTGTCCTCAGACCTGCCCGGGACTGCAGGACTTCAGGGGGGACTTGAGGGCCCAGCTTCACCCATGGCAAGGAGGCTGCCTACTTTGTGTTTCGTCCCAGATAGGCGCACTAAACTCTGCTTTGATTGCCACAGGATGTGAGGCCGCCGAGGCGCAGACGGACGAAGCCTGACTTAAACTGGAGCAGGCCTTCCCTCGTTTTATTTGGCTTTCCCCATTGAGGACTTTAAGAGTGCTATATAATGGGCAAATGGAAAGGAATAGCCCTGTTTTGCGCAACATGGAGAAGGATGGGACCACCTCAGAACTAGCCCAGGGTATATCTTCTATCTTAACTTACCTTTCATCTGCCGTAGGGGTACTTAATGAAGACATTGTCAATGTAGAAGAGGAATTGGTTGCACATGTTCATGCCCATACAAATAATAAGAACACCGATAAGACAATTATCCCCCACATTGATGGTGCTGTTACAGCTGTCCCTGGAGATGATCAAGAGGGTACTATAATTTTGGTTTCTATTATTCCCACTGTTAATAGAAGTATCAATCAGACCCAAGCTGCAATATAGCTATCTTCTGCAGATTTAGGCCAGACACAATTGCAGACTTCCCCGGAACCTGTACTCCAGGCTGCTAAAAGGAAAAAAGTGAGTGGACTGGTCCTAGCTAAAAACAAACTACCCCCACCCCCCCATAATACAGCTACCTAGGTTGACCCTGCCAATTTAGAGAACCAGAACGGGAAAATGACAACGCTCAGCATTTACTGGACACATTCTATCTGAAATTGAAATTTTAATTAAAAACCTTTTGGAGCCCATTACGATCCACATTGGGATTATTGAACAACTAGCCAAAGATACTGCAAGGAACTTTTTGAGTCACTCATCACTACCCACAATAGATAAACCAGTAACACAAATTCATGAGCTGAGAAGTAAGGTTCTTGTTCAGGACCCAGCCAACTGAGGGAGTATTTAAATTTGACATCCAATCAAGCTTGTGATAATCAAACTCTGAGACTAACGGAGACAGGAGGGACCTTTCAGTTGGACAGCGGGCCAAATGACACTTGTTTCCAATGATCCACGCAAGGGCCATATGTAAACTGAGTTGATTCCTCCGTATCGCCCACCAGTGTCATCTTCAACCTACCTCCTGAGGCTACCTCCTTGGTGGTGGTATTATTTAACATTCCACCACTACAATCCAACATAGAAGAGGATCATTCACAACCCAAGAATAAGATTATCCCTTGGTTGGGGGCTCACTCTTCTATGGTGATGCACTTAGGTGTTTGGATCAATATAGTGAGGAGAGTTCAATGGATTGGAAACACTCTCCACACTCTTTCTGAAGACTGTGTGTGGATCAACTTTAATAGACCGAGTGTAGCAATGCATGTTATCGCATCAATCAGACCGAACCTAAAAACCTCTTTTTTAAAGTTGCTGTTGTGTAACTTCTATAAACGTGAACTGAACGCTCATTGACAAAATCAACCCCCCACTCAGCTACCACTCGACCGTAACAGTAGAAACATGGATCCTTTCGTATTGAACACCTTCAACAGATTTTCTATTCTCAGCCCTTTGGACTCTTGCGATTGACTTGGTCAGCTTGATCTAACAAGCTGCTCTGTTCAGGCACCTAGTGTCCCTTTTTTGGCTGATTTAAGGAAAAATACTCCCAAAGTGATTACATTTATCAGCTAGACTATAGCGGGCCGTGTGGCAAAACTCAACGACCTGGACTGGGTTAATTATGTGAAACAGTTTGGGGTGATTTGTTTGCAGAAGACATGGGCTATTTCTAAATGCTATTTGGAGGGGTACAAGTCTTTTTTTATCCCAGCATGTGAATCCAACTCTGGCCCAGCTAAGGGTAGACTGATTGTGTTTGTGTCTCTCTCTCTATACAAGGGGAGGTTGAGGTCTTTCAGGGACCTTACTTTCTAAGCTTTACTATTCTTCTTTGTCAGAGCAACAAAAATGTTATTCTTAAATGTTTACAACTCCAAAACATGCCACCAGTATGTGCATGACCAGGATTTATTCCTTGGCAAGTTGGAAGGTACTAAATGGGAGGTTCCGCACATTATACTAGCAGAAGATTTTATTTGTCATTTCTGCAAAAGCCCTTTAGATTCATTCAACAAGCCTCAGAGATGCTTAATACTGGAGGGATTACACATGGACCATTCCACACAAGGAATCTTTTTAAATTACATTTTAATCGCGTATGATTTCAATTTTCACTTGACAAACTTGTTCACTCCAATTGGGGTGAGATTAACCCGACTTCTACAGGCAGGTGGTGCACCTCAATTACAGACTTTGTTTTTGTTTCATTTTCCATCTATTTTAAGATCTCAGGCGTTATAAATGAGTGCATCCTTTTTAGTGATCATAACCCTATCTGTGCATCTCTCTGTTGGGGGCAGGTGGACAAGTTGATTGCAAATGGACCAATGGAAGCTTCACAACCCACCAGTCAAGGCAGGAGGCTTAGGTGGTCTTGGGCATCTGCCGAGCATCTCAGACATAACTTATCCACAAGGTGTACGAATGAGATTGCAATCTGCTTAGATGGCATCCCAAGACTGTGGAAGGTTCTGGGTGCCTTTTCACTTATTGCACGCCTAATCTTAAAACCCCATTAGTTGTCCCATAGGTACTACACCTATAGCTGGTCCCGAATGATTTGATAGAGGGTACTCACAAGCCTTCAAAGATCTAAAACAGGCTTTAATGGTCATCCCTAGAGACCCTACTGTGGTGATATGTTGTTTTAAGTATAAAAGCTCGAAGTAATCAGGTGAAAGAATGTTATAAAGGATGCTACTTGAGATACCCTGCTTGACCCAAGCTGCTTAAAGAACAGTGCTACGTTCTGGGGTATTGTTCTTAACCAACTGTGCTTTGACCCTGATGACGCACTCCCTCTAGTGCGAGTTGAGTTTTCTAGTTTAAAAGGGTCTTCACTGGTGGATCTGACATGATAAATTTGGTGGATCTGGAGCCTATAGCAGGGACCTTGCATCTCATATTCACCCCTGATTAAATGAGGAAGGGAATATGAGGCTTGACTAAAAATAAGGCCTCAGGCCTGATGGAATTCCACCTGACCTTTATGTAAGTTATATGGATACCTAGGCTCGGCTTGGAGGTACATACTGAATGCTGCAGTTAGTGAGGACCCCCCTGTCTCTTCGGCCACCTCCATCATTGTCCCAGCTGTCAAAAAAGGGGACAGGGATAATCCCCTGTGCCACAGACCGATCTCCTTGATCGACCCTGTTGTTAAGGCTGTGGGAGGTGTGCTCTTGGAGAGATTATCAACTCGGGCCACTGATCAAAACATCTTCTCCCACTCCCAATATGGATTTAAGCCTCGTAGATCGACTGTTGACCAGTGTCTGAATCTATATGTGGTCTAGAGCAAATTCACAGTGGCTTATAAAGGCTCTATCCAGCTTGCCTTTATGGAACTTACCTCGGCTTTTGACCCGGTAAACCGTGACAAACTATGGAGGATCATCTTGAACATGGGGGTTGAACGGGACATAGTTTTCTGTTTGGGGGAAATTCACATTCACACTATTGCATTTGTTAGAAACACTAATGACTTACTGCACACGTAGCTTTAAAACCAGACAGGGAGTCAGACAGGGGTGTATCTTGGCCTTCTTCCTGTTCATATTGTATATCAACAAACTTGAACAGGTCTGGGTGAATATAGGGCAGATTTCCTGCCGATAGGTGCTCTGATCCTGTCAGTCTTGCTTCATGCAGCTGATGCAGTGCTATTGGAAAAGAACGCCAGGGGTTTACAAGTTCTTATAAATGTCTTTTTGGGCTTCAAGGAGGAGTTAGACTTGAGTATCAACATTGGTAAGTCCCATATTATGATAGGAAGACCCAGCTCCACTAAAATGTTTGACACTGAGCTGCATTGAAGTTTTCTGCTGAATGAGAAAAAATCTGACCTCATCATGACTAATGCTGCAGTCATGAGATTCGCCTCCAGACTAGGCAGGAAGCTGATAAGGGCACTAATGCAAGGTTACCTGGCAAAATATAGCTCAAAGACTCCTATGGGAGTGACATATTGGGCTATATTAAGCATGACTCTCCAAGTGGTTGAACATTATTCCTTAGGGCGCCTTCTCAATGTACCCCCTCTTTTGAGTTTATGAAGAACTAGAAATTAATTATCTCAGAGATACAATATCCCTTTATCCCCTTTTATGTTGGATTGACATTTGGACTAAAACTGCCCAGTTAAATAAGGCAGTCCTGCTCGATTGTCTCTCCCTTTTCATGCACACCGTATCCCCTGGCTCAGATACATCAAGGTAACACTACAGAGTCTAGGAAGGGGTGAATTGATTATTAATCTGGGGGAGGGGGGAATTGTCAAGGCAGATGGAAATTGGGTCATGGAAAGCATATTGAAACAGAGATCAGTAGATAGAGGAAAGGCACTGGTACTAGTAAGAAACAGAGAAAATGGGCTAAATTTTCCCCAGAAAATGTTAGCGCTAACCTGACACAGGGGGGTCCCCCTGAAGGGCTGTACACTACTATTGATGGTGCATGTGTGGCCCTGGATAATCGTATTCAGATGGCTCTAGATCAGACTGCCCCCTGGGGCTAGTAACGGGCCAGCGCGTCGCACTAAATCGGAGTCCTGGTTTAATGCTGGCTTAAAAGAAGCCAAGTCAGCTTGTAAGCGCATGGAAAGAGCCTGGAGAAGGGACTATCTTCCCGCCGCAAGAAAGGCGTATAAAGACAGCCTGAAGGGATACCATGTCTTGATCAGGAAAACTCGCTCGGTCTTTTACACTGAACGTATTGACAAGGCTGAGTGTTCGGTTAAGGAACTCTTTGTGGTCTATAAGGAGATATCCTCCATGGGTTCAATAGGCGCACAGGCAGACTCCTCTGTGCAATCCTGTAATCAGATTGCTGAATTTTTCTATAAGAAAGTGCAGGATATCTATACTACCTTCACTACCTTCCCTAACGAGGCCAGGGTTGGCCTCAGTGAAGATACGCCATTGGACGGCGGATTTCTGGAGAAGGACTGCCTTAGGGCATTTTTGGTCCCGGACGAGGAGCCGCTAATTGCAGTAGCTAGGGGGGTAAAATCAGGATCCCCTAGAGATCCGGCTCCTGCTAGGATTTTGAGTGGCGGCATGGAAGTGCTGGCACCCTATGTCAAGCACCTATTAACTCTGTCGTTTGAGACTGGTAGGGTACCGAGTACCTGGAAGCAGGCTGTTGTCCTTCCACTCAAGAAAAAGCCACAAATTAGTATAAGGCAACTGAGCAATCTGCGGCCTATTTCTCTCCTCCCCTACTTTTATAAGGTAGCTGAAAAATTGGTTAACCACCAACTTGTGGCACACATTGAAGCGCATGGGCTTCTTCACCCCTCCCAGGCGGGCTTCCGCGCCGGTCACTCCACTGAGTCTGCCCTCCTCTTTTCTCAGAAGCTCTGCGGAAACATGTAGACGAGGGTCAGACAGCGGCACTGATTCTTTTAGATCTCAGTGCCGCATTTGACACGGTGGCACATCATACCTTGCTGCAGCGTCTGTGGAGATGCGGAGTGACGGGGAGGGCGTGGTCATGGATGGAATCTTTTCTCCAAGACCGCAGCTTCTATGTTGAGCAGGGTTTACATAGGTCTGAGGCTTCTGACCTAAAGCAAGGGGTCACTCAGGGCTCCAGTCTTAGTCCTACCCTGTTCAATCTCTATATGGCGCCGGTGGCCTCAATTGCTGAGCAGTATGGGGTGGAGCTGGTGACGTATGCCGACGATACGCAGCTGGTTGTGGCTCTTACACAGCCAGCTGAGCACGCGGCCAGCAGATTTACATGCTGCCTCCAAGATCTGGCAGGTTGGATGGCCAATAACTGTCTCAGACTGAATGGGGACAAAACGGAGGTGCTTATCGTTGGCAGGTCCCCCTCGGTCTGGACCTCTGCTTGGTGGCCTCAGGCACTGGGCCCTCAACCCACCCCGAAGGACCAAGTGAGGAATCTAGGCATTTGGATTGATTTCAAAATGTCTTTCGACTTTCACACCCGGCGCGTTGCAGGGACATGCTTTGGTATTCTTCGCAGTCTGAGGAAGACACTCGATTTGCTCCCGGCGTCAGCTAGGAGGGCCATGGTCCATGCCCTGGTTACGTCCAGGCTGGACTATGGTAATGCCCTCTACTTGGGAGCAAACGCGAAGTGTCTTCAAAGACTGCAGCATATCCAGAATGCAGCTGCGCGCCTGGTGTTGTTGTTGCCCAGGAGAGCTTCTTCAAAAAGGGCCTTAGAGATATTGCATTGGCTCCCTATCAAGGAACGTATAGAGTTTAAAGCTCTCTGTGTCAGTCACAGGATCGTTCATGGGAAGGGCCCTGGCTTTCTGCGCAACCTGCTCCTACTGTACAAACCCACACGGCTCCTGCGCTCTTGGGGTGCAGGTTTTGTCTCGGTTCCTAAGATCAACAGGGTGAGAATGGGGGGGAGATCCTTCAGCTCCCTGGCTGCCCGTAGATGGAACACTCTCCCCCTTAGGCTCCGTGTGGAGACCTCGGAGGTGGTGTTCCGGAGGGAACTGAAAACTCTTTTGTTCCCAAAGCCTTAATTGTTGTCGGCTCCGGGCTTTTCTCTCTGCTCGGTGTGCTGCTCAGTCCATTGATAGCGCGGACACACTGGTAAGTGTAACCAGGCGCTTTACAAGTTCAGAATTATTATTATTATTATTATCATTAATTAATATTATTTTAGAGAACTTTCAGCTCTACAGAAGGTGTCAGGATGGGGATAGTGTTGTTGAAAACCACCCAATCTTTAGAGCCTTACCTTTCAAACATAACCTCAAATTAAGATCGGTATCTGCTGAACAAGTTTAGACTAAATTTGTTGCCGCAGCTGTAAGGATCCCCTTGGGGCTGCCAGGATGTACACTCATTAGCACCCTGCGGGTGCAACCATGTGTCTCCCCAGGATACCATGCACTTTGTTTTGTTCTGCAGACACTTTGAAATCCCTAGAAAAGTAGTGGCGGCATTTTTACACATTTGAATGGCCTAGTGGTCATGTGTTTTACATTTGCTGTTTTTAACCCTAGTACGGGTTTGTGTATTAATTATATTTTTGTACTTAATGTGACGCTTTTATGGTTTTTATCATAACCGAATAAATCTACTATTTATTGATTGATTAGTTTAAGGCAGAGGGTTCGGGCGAGGACAAAGGATTCCTCTAAAATATTTCTCCCCAGTTTCGTGGTGTTCTCTAATTTTTTTCATCTAACAACAGTTTTTCCCCCAGGATCTTTCGCTAAGGCTAGCCTCTCTTTAGCAAAAGCAGGAACTGTTACATTGGCCCTCACTAACTGTTAGCATACTGAATGATCGCAGCAAACAAGCACCTGATATTGACAACCATGATGGGAAGTTGCATTCCCAGCCTAATCCTTCAATCATGGCTGCTGGGTGAGGGGGAGGGGTGAGTTAAACAATCAGATAGGACTTTGTGGAGAACGTGATGAGAGCTTTTGGGCACTTGGCCACGACTCTCTCGATTTTCTCCCACTGCCTCTGTGGGTGCACAATCAGGGGCCTCAGCTACTTGGAAATCCATGTTTGTGGTGTTGCTGGGGTAAGGTCTTGGCAGCACCTTTGACCCTAGCCCACCTGTGGAATCATGCAGTATTGCAAATGTACCACTAATGGTAAATAACCAGATTTAATAGTGCAGCGTAAACCAGGGATGTGTTGTAGACACTACCATATATCCGTAGTGGGATGTGCAATGCCTTTTATTCCATGCCAATCAATCAATCGATCAGTCTTGATTGATATTGATATTGATTAATATTGCCTGTTATGAAAACTGATTTTATGAACAGAACTAACACTAAGAACATGCTGGGCCCCAATTCTTTAACATTGTGCAAAACTGGAGCAGTGTGCCCTGCAATGCGAAACCTTTAGCAGTGTCTTCTTATCAGACTATTCTGGCAACAAACTCATTCCAACCTCATCTAGGCAGTCTGAATAAAATACTTCACTACTCCACTTTGAGTTATTAGGCTCATTTGTAAGCAGATCACTGCTCTGTTCGATCACTGGCGGTCACTTCATTGTACCTTTGTCACAGCTCAGTTCCCAGAAGACAAAATAATTAAAGTGTGTCTCCCAATAATGTCGGTGAGACAGACTTGCTCATTCTGTCTATTAAATAGAGCACAGTTCATTTGTGATGGCCGCCTTGCAGAGAGGCTTTTTTGATGACCTTAATGACTAGAGTCTGTACACCTTGGTTGAATGCACGTCCTTGGTATAAAACCTCAGCAGGACACACGATAGCTCCAACTCAGCTAAAATTGTAACTCTCTTTCTCCAAGAATCAGAGTCTGTTAGGCGCCAGGGTTCCCTCTCGGTGGACTGCACAGTGCCTTGCTTCTAACCTAAGCAGTGATTGCAATTGCAAATGACTAAGCAAGCTAAAATCAATATATGGGTCCAGACAAACTGTCTGTGCATAAAATTAAGTGAAATCAAAGAGCCACAGGATTTCATATGGTTTACACTCTTGGCTCAATCCCTTTAATAATTTAATTACTCGCATGAAGTACATGCTTTCGTTTTTTTTTTTTCTCACAGGTAAGCAAAATCATTTTCCGGTGCTAGCTGTAAAGAACATGTTAAAAGAACGATGATGCAACATTAGTCTAGACCGAGTTAGTTCTACATTTCCCGCTGTAACGTCATTAGCCATTTCTACTGATCACCGTAGACGTGTGTACATGTATGATTAAGACGTTTACAAAGAGAAAGAAATGGGAAATTGGCAGAAATAGTGGAACATGGTTTGGAAATTGCTGTATATACACATTTAGGTCACAGCAGATCCTGATCCGAATGAGGTACCCCTGTATCCGAAGAAGTATTTCTAACTTCTTTGTGATATTTTGCTGTTTACTATGCACCATGTACTATTTACTGATTATTCCATCTTACCTGTAATGATTATTTTGAAATATAAAATCCTGTTTATTTTCAGGAGATTATAATCCTTCACTGTCGTTTTTACTCCAGCCACCAATTTACTGTCCCTTTCTTCTAATATATGTTCTTCTTTTTTCTTCCTCACCACCTAACTACAGATTTACATTATCCTGTGTGATATCACTGAAGGGCCAACATAAGCTATGGCCTGGTGCTTGAAATTTGTGGTACTCCAATGTCATCTCAGAAGAAACCAAATATAATTTCTGAGATCCAGAACACTCAATCTTCCTCATAAAAGGTGTGCTTTAAAATGTAGCCTAGAGCCCGGTGTGTGCATTTTACCACCATCAGACACAATATATATATATATTTTTTACAGAGTTTTATATAGCGCAAACTTGACCCGAATCAGGTATCAGCACACTTTACATTGCACCGGATACGTTACATGAGGCCACTTTCATTTTTGTTAGGCACAGGGAGATTAAGTGATAAGCCCAGAATCACAGGATGTTCAGCGTCATTGCCGAGACTCGAACCCAGTTCCCCAGATTCGAGGTCAACCGCCCTTGCCGTTAGGCCAACTCCTCTCCACAATAGCCGCTATCACTATGAGAACGGAATACGTCTATGAGTACTCAGGAAGTACAAGGTCATGACTTTATAGAGTGACTGCACCTTGGGAACAGTCATTTTATGAAGCTTGTGTACAGTGCACACGTTACTGGACTAACTGCATTGTTTGGAAGCTCTGTATCTTATTACCTTTCACATCTCTTGATAATTGTCTACCTGTCTCTGTGACCAACAAATTCGCCTGTTTTCTGATATGGGTGGCATTGCTAATCTTGAAGTTATCTTTCTGATTGAAGTTTACCTCAAAGAATGCAATCTTGGCCTTCTTGAGAAAGTAATGGCAATTGGTGCCACAATCTTAGCAGAAATAGGACAAACAAATAAAGTTTCTATAATTCCACTAAACCACACCTATCAATGACAGCTTACGGTCAAAGCCTGCAGCTCCTTTGAACACATCTCTTCAAAATCTACAGAGGAGCATCTGGGCTAACCCAGTGCAGCGTGTAAACAGGCTATTACTAGCCCCTAAGGGTACATGGAGTCCCACTCAAGAGTCAAAGTACAAGGGCAGGACACTGACGCACCAGTAAGGAGGAACCCTGGAAAAAAGGGAGGCAAAACTATCCATCACAGGATACAACCAAGTCACATGAATTATAAGGTGAAGAGAACAAAGGGGAACCGAGATGGGGAAAACAATAAATGTTAGTTTTTTCCTGAAGATGATATCCTCGAAAACACAGAAAACACTGGAGAGAATTGCAAATATGGCACTGGATGAACTAAAGGTGGGCTTCAAACATGTAGAAGGAGAGTACTGCCTCTTTTTCAGCTTCATACTTACACTGATATACGGACTGTAAGCTGTGATGCCACTCACAAGCATTTGTGCGTTTTCTTATAACAGCAAAGGCAGTATCTACTCCATTTTGCAGCTCTCTTGATTTAGTTTGGACACACACCTACAATTACACAGAGCGTTCAGCATAGTGCACACACCCAAATCTGTGTAAGCACCAATTTGTCAGAGATATGCTGTTGGTGATGACATTAGAGTCATCTAAAAGTTAATGTTAAGTTACACCTAGGCACATACAAACCCATCGAGGAGCACTGAAGCAGAGTTTAGTTTTATTTACAGACAGCATCTGTTAGAGGCTACAGACAGTGCGTAATTACATTTAGGTTATAGATCTATACCTGACTGTTCCTTTCTGGCAGGGTCAAGATTGAAATGCATATTGTTGTTCAACATCTGCAGTAGCACAGTAAGCAAAAATAAAAGTGACTAGATTATTTCAAGATTTTTGCATATCACCTTTTTGTTTTCTCAGAAGACTTGCCTACTTGTCGCAATATGTTCAATGATTCTAGGGGAAGAATGACTGGCCTTATGAATGGCGGACGTGAACGAGCTGAGCTCCGCACCGGGCCCTGTTACTGCATGGACCTCCACATTTTATAAGCGCTGCATTTGTCTGCGGAGGTGCTGGGTGTGCAGCGACACCACAACGAGTCTGTGCTAAATACTGCTGAGAGCTGCGACACTCACTTGGACTATGCAGCGGCCGAAACAGGAAGACCAATTGCTGTTGACGAGACTGCTGCAGGGCAAGCTGTAGAGGCACAGTGGCACTGGGCGCTCAGAACAGTGAGTAACTGACCTTTACACCGGCCGCATGGGAACCGGAGTCCTACTGAGTCCAGGGACAGAAGAGCTGCAGATAAGATACACCCAGAGGCGCAAAAACAAAATGGCAGGCGGAATCGCCCCAGAGCAGTGAAATGAGCGAAGGCCTACAGTGGATATCTAGGGCGTGGTGTTCCCCTACATACAAAGCGCTCTACAGCGATGCCAGCACCGTGGACTCTAGACCCATACTACTATGCTTTACCAGAATCCGGGCATCTAATGCGACCATTGAACCTGCATCATACAATTAGATAGATCAAATCTTGAGTACAAGACATTGCCTGAGAGGGTAATAAGTACAGCGTTCAATAATATGCCTGATTAGGAGCGAGCCTTGTACAAAGTGTGCGCTTGGCAATTGAATCACCCATTGTGATAAGAGGGCGCAACGGCTCAACATTAGAGGGTATACAGACTGGGATCTTATATCCATTGCCGTAGACTTTGTGCTGGGCGCCGGTTCACTGTACACGGACTATATGGGATAGTGACCAGAGCGTGCAGCGCCAACGAAGAGTGAATGGTCAGTCTCAATAGCGCGGATGATACAATTACCGGGATTGTGGGGACTGGATTGGGAGCAGGACATCGGGATGCTGCCTATTGGAATAGCCGAGCAGTAAAACGGATCGCCAGTCAGCATTAATAGATGCTGTAAACGAATAGCAGAGAGAATAAGTGAAAGAGACTGTGAGCCTAGGATATATAATTGGCATTTATAGGAACTGTCTTAAGCCCAGCCGGTGCAGTTGGTTGCACTGAAGAGAAAGCAAAAACAACGGCGTCCTAGGGCCTGTTTGGGCCTGGCTCAATTACGGATCATTGGAACGGGATTTAGTGCGACATACACTTGTGATTGCTGGGAAAAACCCTGTAAGAAGTGGGGCGCTACAGAGGTGGGCAGAGTGTGGTCAGTGCTACATTGAACAGAAGGCACAATGCATACTTGCTTCATTTGAGAATGGGGCATCCCAAAATCAAGCAGCCGGACACCCCCCTCCTGAGGAGACGGAATCTGTCATGCAAAGTGACCAGACACAAAGTCTTGATAAAGACGTGGTGCCTCCCACAGAGCCAGATCGTAATAATGATAAGCTAGACTTGATATCTTGGCTCTTTCAGCAGTAATATGTAGCCTTGTAAAAATCAGCTCGCCAGTCTTTCTTCTTTAGTCTGTCCCTGAGCACCGGGAAACCCACTGCGGGTAGCTGCGCGCTTTAGAAGTTTAAATAAATAAAATAAATATTGAAAGAGATACAAGACTCGCATGCTGCTATAGAAGCACAAATGGGTGCACTGACCACTAGCTTCACCCCAATAAAATAGCACTAGATGATCTGATACCACAGCAAACAATTCACACCGCCCAAATAGAGCAATTACAACGTCAATTGAAGGGGTTACAATGTGGTATATAAATAAATAATACCGGATCTATTTTTGTCTAGGCATAGCAATAACAGATAGCTCAATAAATGAGAGTCAAGATTCGAGGTAGTAGGAGTTTGCAGGTTTAATACAGCATAAAGGACAGGAACAGGACAACCTGCATAGGAATAGGATGGCAGAGCCCGGCAGCTGCCGGGGCTGGATCTGGGATGAGCGCGCTAACATTTAATAACAATACACGATCATATATACTAAAACAGTTGCATTACAATACATACGATAGGCGGAGCAGTGGGTGTGGTCAATAGCAGTCGCGAAAGATAAGGGTGAAAGTAGGTGTAACAGAGGCGTATACATAGACATGTGATGCAAACGTAACAGAATATGTCATGAATGGGGTGGAGACATGGAGGGGGCTATCTAAGGAGCCGGGACCTCTGACCTAATGGTGCGCGCAAACTGGCAATGACGTGTTACTAGGAGAAGCTGGGGGCTACGAACTCTGTGCTAGGAGCAGAGACTGAAGTCTGGAGAGTCAGGGCGACATGTACCTAAGCAGTATCTAGTATCTGATGTTTAGAGAACATGTTGATAGAATCCAA
This sequence comes from Lissotriton helveticus, assembly GCF_964261635.1. Classification (NCBI taxonomy): domain Eukaryota; kingdom Metazoa; phylum Chordata; class Amphibia; order Caudata; family Salamandridae; genus Lissotriton; species Lissotriton helveticus. Next base: position 1,060,853,739 of record NC_136070.1, on the reverse strand, counting down.
AAGTTATCGGGGTAAAGGCGAACAGACTCTAAGACTGGAGCATGCATTATTCTACATGTAGTGCGTGATGAAGAATATTAAATGATCATTAATACAGTATTTCTCTAACATGGAGACGTAAAGGCTAGACTATGATGGTAACTATTGATGCAGTTCAGTAGCTTTAGGAATGCAGAGAAGGAGGACTAACTGATAACTGGAATCATAACATACTCTTGGCAGACTCAGAGGCAGAGCCAGGCTGAACCGGGCACTGTGAGGCAGGAAGTAAGTGAAGGGTCAGGAACACAGGTGGGGGCTGTATCGCTCCTCAGCGAGGCTCAGGAGACAGAAGCTGAATCTGGTGTCCAGGCCCTTTTGAGGCCTAGAAACGGGAACTTTACAATGAAATAACGTGCACACTGAGAAACGTGGCAACGTAGCTTTACATAGGCCTGATATTCGTAGTATTCACGAGAACTGGAAACTGGCATACTAGAGGTGGACACAGCTATAATTGCGTCTTTAATCGAACATGGGGAATACATATGCATATTAATCGTGCACACATAACATATGATGGAGGACGCGTAGGGACACAGAACATGGCAGAATTTACTTTTCCACATTCCCTCCTTGTCACTACGTTTCCATCAGGAAACATCAATATTCATGATACCATCTATCATTTCATACAGTATCATTTGCTCGTCTCGAATTTTCTGGGAACGGGTTTTAGAACGGGACTTGGGACTAGGAATACAAGAGGTAGCACAAATGCCGCAAATCGCAGGGCCACATTGTATACAGAGGCAGCAGCTGAATATGATCGCTACTGCAATACCTAGAAAGGACAAGACTTTCCATCCCCAGACGGAAATTATATTCCAGAACCAACCGGACCATGTCCAGGTGCCTGGATCTTGGTGTAACAGATGGGCAATTTTATGGAGTCTGGTTATAGCTGAATAAACAGACGGCGCGTTATTTGGAATGAAAATGCAGCAACTAGATCCGATGACTCTACAGGCCCCGCCCCTATCGGCCAGTATGACGTCAAGGACGAGACGATTCTGTAAAACGACAAATCTCATAGCAGATTGCTCTTCAGTCAAGTTACCTAGGGCAGAGGCAGTCTCATTAACTACTGCTTCAAGAGTTCTGGTTAACCTACGAATTAGCTTACTATTCTGGATAGGTCCTATAAAGAAGAAGAAACCTCTATTGAAATCTGTATACTGTTCTAGAGCAGTTTCAGTATAATCGACAATGGGGGACTCCCTTCTATGTCTAATGTGTACTAGATGTGTGTTTCTATGATAGTCAGATGGAGCTAGGAAAACAGGTGGCAGTAGGAAGGCAATGTAACAGGTTCCCTCCCAATCGAGGGGCAGACGAACATATGCGGTCTGACCACAAATAAAATAAGAATGACGTGAAGCTTTGAAAATAGATTTCCTACTGTCACTATACTTGACAATAGTAGTACAATCGCTATGTCCTACATGTACGAACCATAATTTCTAACACATAATTCGCCTTTGACTGGTAGTACTGAAATAGCAGGTAAGTCTGGAGTGGAATCAGACTGAACATTCAGGACCATGAAATTCGAAGAATAATTACCTAAATTGTAAACTTCGTTTTCTAGATCTAACCCTGTTCTGTGGGGAAGACCTTGCTTGTCTGGAAAACATGTACTGTTAAGAAAAGACATATCTGTTGAGGATGACGTTAACGTGGACCATGCTCCACACGAACCATTATGTGAAAATGGATAAGGAAAGAGTGGCAGAACTCCCTTCGGTGTCTGGAAAGGGGGGAGTCGACCACACACCCAACAATTAGTGGCATTGCTGGTCTGGTGTGAATAATGTAACATGCGGATAAAAGAATTGTTACGCATAGCGAGGCGGTAAGAGAGTTCATGAGGAGGCAGATCACTAAACGTGTGCTCTACTGTAACATTAGAGGACTTATTTACATGAGAAACTGGAAAATACAAGTAAAATGCATAACTGGTGCAGGAAATCATAATACTGAGAAATAATATGAAACATAGAAAAACGATACATCGGATTGAGTTTTGACTAACTCTCTCACTATGGGGGTCTATTTTATACATGTCAGAAACCGGTCTAACCGTTTCACCTAGGGGAGGACTTAGACAATCAAACTGGCTGACTTATTTTACTAGACCGTAGCTTTTTCTTATACTCCTGTTGCGGAGTTGTCTCTAACAGGGAGGGTGCAGTATCAGTGTCTTTTGCGGGACAGTCCTTAAGAATAGTACTTTGGCAGTCCTTTAAATCCTCGGAAATGTTCTTTGAAACTGGTTTCAATCCATAAAATTTCTTGATGTACGAAAGATGCACCCAGCCTTTGCGTCCCTCCAACTTCACGGCTGTGCGGGTGGCCAGGAGGACCTGTCGGGGCTCCTTCCAGCGAGGCTCCAGCGGACTTGAACGATCGAAATTTCGCACTAGGACCATGGATCCGGGAACGATTTCATGCGGTGCAACCTCGGTATTGTCTGGAAATGCGGCGGCAACCTGTGAACGACAAGAGTTGAGGGCAGACATCAAGGAAGCTAGGTAATCTGTCAGCATATTACTTGAAACATCGGTAATACTTCGGGGTCTAGGAGTACCCCACATGTTAGGGGGGCGGACGAAAACGACCTCATACGGGGACAGACCTGATCTGGAATGTGCGACCATGCGCATATAGAACAGGGCGACCGGCAGAGCTACTAGCCAGTCCACACCTTTCTCTTGACAAACCTTTGCAATTCGAATTTTCAGGGTCTGATTATGTCTCTCTACGAGACCGGCTGCTTCAGGATGGCGTACACAATGGAACTTCCACTGGTACCCTAACAACAGGGAAACGTGTTTCATCAACTCAGATGAGAATGGCTGGCCGTTATCAGAATACACGACTCTAGGGAGTCCATAACGGGGGAAGAACTCACGAACCAACTGCTTGGCAGTGGTCGCGGCTGTGTAGTCTGGAACTGGATATGCCTCCGTCCACCTGGACAAAGCGCATACAACTACAAGGACATACTTGAAACCTCGACATCGCTCCATCTGAATGTAATCCATCTGGAGGACTTCAAAAGGGTGGTCAGGGGGCTGGAATCCACCTTGTTCCACCGGGACACTTTTACCTGGATTAAACTGACAACATATCATACAGGTACGGACTTTCTGCTTGGCTGCAGCTCGTAAATGCTTGTTGAACCAAATGTTCTGGATACTGTCTAACATAGCTTTTTCTCCTAAATGTGCTGGACTATGTGCGGTATTAATAATGACTTGAACCATAGAGTCTGGGAGAAACCATGTGGCTTTACCCTTTGTTAACCATCCTTGATCTGTCTGTACCCCTCCTTGTTCGGACCATTTCTTGATTTCATCGGGAGTAGCATGTAACTGGATATCTATGACATCTTGAGTAGGGTCTTTGACTGTCATACATGTAATCGGATCTGGAGTATGTGTCTGTGTCGGATTAACTGAAATGTCTGGAGTCTGAGCTGTAAGCTTGGCTGTGCGATCTGCTAGATCATTACCTTGGAAAATAGTGTCAGTAACTTTCGTATGTGCTTTGCACTTCATGATAGCAATGGATGTCGGTAAATGTATTGCATCTAACAGAGCTTGAATAAGGAGACCATGCTGAATCTTGGTTCCATGAGAAGTCATGAAACCTCTCTCCTGCCAGAGCACTCCGAAGTCGTGTACAACTCCAAATGCGTAACGTGAATCTGTGTAAACATTAACTTTCAGGTTCTTGGCGTGTATGCAGGCTTGAGTCAGAGCAACTAGCTCTGCTGCTTGAGCAGACAGGGTGTCAATACGGTGTGTTTCAATAACTTCAGTGTCAGTAGTCACTGCATACGCGGCTACTAGTTCTCCTGTACTAGTTCTCATGCATGAACCATCCACATAAAGTGTCAGGTCGGGATCTGGTAATGGAATATCTGTCAGATCTTGTCTTGGCTTGGTCATGATGTTAACTACTTCCACACAGTCGTGTGTGGCAGAATTCGAAGTAACTGATGGTAACAATGTAGCAGGATTTAAAACGTTGCAGCGTCTGATTTCTATGTGTGGCTGGAACAGTGTCAATTCATAACCTGTCAATCGTGCAATAGTCAAGTGCTGAGTCTGTGTTCGGTTTAAAAGAACTTCCACGGAGTGTGGAACTTGTACTGTCAGGGAGTGTCCTAATACTATGGAATCACTTTGTCTGATAGCAAGTGCTGTGGCTGCAACTGACTTAAGGCACGCAGGCAGAGCCTGGGCTACAGGATCTAATGTGCTCGAAAAATAAGCACAAGGCTTGTATTGTCCTGCTTGATCTTGTGTGAGAACAGATAACGCTGTACCTTCACGTTCAGTTACGAAAAGTGTAAAAGGCTTACTGTAGTTCGGTGTAGCTAGAACTGGAGCTTGGCATAGGGCTTTCTTTAACTCATTGAAACTAAGTGCATGTTCAGATGTCCAAGGGAGGACAGTCGATACGGCTGCCTCCTGTGTCGTTAGCTGTATCAGTGGCTTGGCTAGAAATGCATACTGAGGAATCCATTGTCTGCAATAAGAAGTAAGGCCAATAAAAGCACGTACCTCCTTCTGGGTCTTGGGCTGAGGAAGACTCGCTATTAACTGAATACGGTCTGGTGTCAACTGCCTACCCCTCTTGGACAGTAAGTGTCCTAAGTAGACCACTTGCTGGACACAGAATTGAAGCTTAGAAGGGGACACCTTGTGTCCCATCTCGGCTAGGAAATACAAGACTGTAAGGGATGCTCGCTCGCAAGCACATTCAGAACGGGCTGTGATCAGGAGATCATCGACATACTGGAGCAGGGCAGTGTCAGTTGGCATGTGAATGTTGTCTAGTTGTCTCTTGAGTGCTTGACTGTAAATACTAGGACTTTCTGTGAAACCTTGAGGAGCTCGTGTAAACATATAGCTCCTTCCATTTAAACAAAATCCAAAAAGAAACTGGCTGTCTGGATGAATGGGGACACTGAAGAACGCGTTCTTGAGGTCTATGACTGAAAAAAATGAGGCTTCGGAATCAATGGCTGTCAACAGGGAAGAGATATCTGGGACAACTGGATACTGGGGAATAATACATTTATTAAGTTCTCGAAGGTCAATCACTAAACGATATACTGGAGGTGCATTTGGATCAGTACGTTTCATGACTGGAATGATCGGAGAATTACATACATTGGAGTCAGTTTCTACAACTACTCCTTGAGCCATGAGCTCGTCAATAATTATGGATAAGGCTGCTACAGCCTCAGGTGGCAATCTGTACTGTCTGATTCGTGGTAACACTACACCTGGCTTGATAGTCACACGATGGGGTGTGATTTGCATAAAGCCAAAATCAGTTGGACCTTGCGCCCATAGATGCTGCGGAACATTGGACAATCTGGGATCAAAATCTCGTAATACATAGTGACCCTTGAAGTCGCGTAGGAACAATCGTATTCCCTCTGGGGAACAGCATATAACTGCACCTAACTCTTTCAGTGTCTTAATGCCTAATAGATTTTCTGGACATGACTTAGTAAGTAACAGATCAGTAGTGCGGGACAATGGACCTACTTCTAGAGTAACTGGCTTTGATATTTCATTTACAATAGGCTTTCCTGAAAATCCAAGGGAAACATTTCTTGAGCCTGAGAGCGGAGCCCCTGGAACTTCGGCGTGACTTATAGTGGTCCTACTTGCCCCTGTATCAATCAAAAACTTTCTGTCTTTCCCTAATACTTGACTATGAACATAGGGACCCTCTTGATCTACAGGTATCTCGATGAGAGGCAAGCCTACCTCCCTCTCTAGGCTGTTTCATGAATACGGTTGATACTCTGGATACTCAGACTGTGCATACTGGTACATCTGCTGTGTAACATGCTGTGTTGCAGCGATAGGCTGCGGTGCTGTAACTGTCTGTGGTGCATTCTGTGACTGAGGAGTCTGTGTAACTTGTTCTTGTCTAGGCGGACGTGGTCTTTCTTTAGTCTTACCGATAGCTATGTTGTGTTTCAGAACTGCACACTCGTTTATAAAATGACCTGGCTGTTTACAATAATTGCAGTTTCCTTTAACGGGAGCTGCAGGATGACTGGCTTGATTCGGACCCCTTTTCTGACTGTCTTGAGGAACGGATTGTGCAACTAGTACTTTCATTTTCGTGTCTTTCATACGTTTCCTTTCATGTTCTTGTTCTTCTCTGATTCTATTCTGGTGATATTGAAGCATCTGTAACATCTGGGACGGGGTATTAGCTTGCCAGGTACTTTCGACTTTCAAAACTCGGTTTTTAATTTGTGGACTTGAATTCTCGACTAATTTAGTAACAAAAAGATGAGGGTATGATTCGCTACTTGTCTTGAGGCCACTGTTTATGGTAAAACATTTCTCAAATCTGGAATAATAATCACTAATATCTTCATCTTGTTTCTGTTTACAGGCTGAGATTGCATCCCAGTCTTCTTTTCTAGTTGTCAATAACCTAGGCAAAACTTGTATTAATAATTCTGGTAATTCTTTACATTTATCTCCAAGACCGGTACCTGGTACTCGTGCCTTATCTTCGGCTTCTAGGACTGTCCAATCGATCTTTTTCTCTCCCACCTCCCATTCTTTTTCTTTGAGTTTCTCATATACCCCTGCGGGCAACAAGACCTTTAACATTTTAATGATATCTGGATACGTGTATTCTCCCATACGGAGCATGTCTTTTAATTCTCGGTGGAACCCTGCTGGATCTTTATCATGACAGGGAATTAACTTTTTCATCTCTAAGAGTTCCATCTTTGTGATCGGGGTGTAAACAAACACTCGTTGCATCTCACCACCGTCTGTCTTAACTGGATGCACTTCTCGTAACGGATTCTGTCTGTCTATATAAAAGGGTTTACTTTCTGGGGGTGAGACATGAACAAAATGGGGGTTCAGAAACGTTCTGTATTTGTGGCGCTGTTCTAGAATGACACTAATCAAATCGGTACCTAAACCTTTCCATTTGTACTGGAGTAACTCGTTCAGGACATCGTGTAACGGACCTGGATCAGAATGTTGATCCTCATACAATGTAATGAGGTGCTGGATCATATACATACCCGCCAGTCGTTGCTCGGCTGGGGGCATTTTCAGAAACATTTGTGCCACTATTTCGTCTGGAAAAGTGGTAGAATCAGTAATCCATCGGACTGCTGATCGGACTAGTTCTTGTTCATGCATAGTACTTAACTCACTATAACCGATTCGTGATTTCAGAATGTGATCGGTAGCTTGAAATACTTGTTCTAGAGAACCTTGTTCTGGTGCTGGATGGTGAAAAACTGGCTTGTGTTCTAGACGTAAATGGCGATCTGGAAATCTAGATTTTCCTACATACGCTATTCTGTCGGGATTCTCGTCCTCTACCTCTTCAGTATCAGAGTTACTTTCTTTCTCGCTTACTCGTGTTGCTTTACGTTGTTCGTGTAACTTTAGTATTTCCTTACGAATTTTCTTGTACATACTCTCTATACTACTGATAGTCTTGTGTTTACCCTCGGCTATATTATCACTCCACCTCGTCAGGACTTTCATTTCGGCCTGATCTTTAGTCGGGGAATCTTGTTCTCTTATTAGACAATTAATCAGGAACTTTAATAACATGAGCTGGATCTCAGCTTTCCTTTGAGACATGACTTCACTAATACTTTCTGGATCATCCCCTGTACGGATGAAACGATATATTCTGTCTAGATCTTCTTTCATATCTGGTAGGGTGTCTAAATACTCGGTCACCTTTCTCACGCGTAATGAATATAAAACCGTATTATCCTCGCCTGGGACTGGATCATAGCCACATTCGGTAAGGGCTTTTCTTATTTCTGCAACAGACTGATATCTGGGCGTACGCTGTGACGCTTGTGCATGTAATTCGGCTAACGTTAAACGCTTGTGTGGCGGCGGGGTTCCTGGAGGACCTCCCCCTGCGGCCCCTAAACTAGAGTCGTCTACTGATGCTCTTCGTCCTGGCAGAGTGGGAAATGGAAATGCAGGCTGGACTTGTATGGCGGGCTGGACCGGGGGTACCGTAACAGGTACTCCGGTGTCTGGAGGAGCGGGAAGTGCCTGATTTACAGGGACTGGCGGAGCAGGAACAGGATTTGCATATTCTGGGACTGTGTCGTCCAAATAGGACGAAATGAAAATATCAGCTGCGGTCGGTTTGTGACGTAGCTTGGTCGGAACTAATGGTGGCGGGAAATTACTGGATGCCTCTGGGGTCGCTTTTGGCAAGCCCTCGGCAAGAAGAGGATACATACCCTTAATAAGAGCATGCCTCTGTCTGTCTGACTGTTCGGTTTTAACTCGTTCACCAATCTCGATTAATTCCCTTTCTTGGGCTCGTTCTAAGGATTCTCTACTTAATTCTGACTTTCTGATTTCTTTTTCGGTTCTTTTATGAGATTCTTTGCGCCATAACTCGATGGCATCTTTCTGTGACTGTCTGGCTTTCTTTTTCCATAATGCTTCTTCTACTCTCATGATGCACTCGGCATCCCACGTACCTGATACGGGCCATCTATACTTTTCCTCTAACTGTTTGGTATACTCTACCCATAAATCTAGATACAATATGGCGCTTATGCCATGTTTCTGATACATAAAATGACCTGGACTGTCCCTAGGCGGGACAGGAACTGCTGCTTCTAGCAGACCTTTTCTGGTTTTTAACTGACGCAGTTTTGAAAATAGCGGCATGACTGAACTATAATCTGGACACAACACAATACACAATAAACACGATAATTACTTCACACTCATACCACGACATTAAAATACATGAATAACATTCAGAATAACAGTTCGAACAGAATACTACCTGGAATACGGAAAACAGAATACATGAATTTTCTCGAGAACAGAACTGACTAGAACAGAAACTAGATGCACTGCTGAAACAGTACGAAACTTACCGGTCTCATACAGAGACACGTCAGGACCCGCATCCACCGAAGTGGACACTTCGTTTTGTGGGTCTGTGTACCACCAACCCACGGACCAGAGTCAATTAGATTGACCCTGTCTAGATACTACCCCAGCAATGGTACTCACCGGGCAGCACGAACGGAAGGCCTCGGACTGGACTGGACTGCTTCGACGCCAGACGGACGAACTTCGGACTTCTGTTACGGGTGGGCCTCCGGATACCTCGGACCTTGGACTCTCGGCTTGGGCTCTGGTCGGGACTCGCCGCGTTCCTCCACCGCCTCGTCTGGATGCTGGACCGCCACCTCCGTCTCCTCCGTGGGCCTGAGGGATACTTGAAGCAGAAATATCTGCACGTGCACGGTATGGTTCCTTCACGGCTGCAGAGGGTCAGGGGGCCGGCGTGGCTTCACCGGCGCGTGGGGAAAGGGCAAGTCCCTATTCGGGCGCCATTATGTGGTATATAAATAAATAATACCGGATCTATTTTTGTCTAGGCATAGCAATAACAGATAGCTCAATAAATAAGAGTCAAGATTCGAGGTAGTAGGAGTTTGCAGGTTTAATACAGCATAAAGGACAGGAACAGGACAACCTGCATAGGAATAGGATGGCAGAGCCCGGCAGCTGCCGGGGCTGGATCTGGGATGAGCGCGCTAACATTTAATAACAATACACGATCATATATACTAAAACAGTTGCATTACAATACATACGATAGGCGGAGCAGTGGGTGTGGTCAATAGCAGTCGCGAAAGATAAGGGTGAAAGTAGGTGTAACAGAGGCGTATACATAGACATGTGATGCAAACGTAACAGAATATGTCATGAATGGGGTGGAGACATGGAGGGGGCTATCTAAGGAGCCGGGACCTCTGACCTAATGGTGCGCGCAAACTGGCAATGACGTGTTACTAGGAGAAGCTGGGGGCTACGAACTCTGTGCTAGGAGCAGAGACTGAAGTCTGGAGAGTCAGGGCGACATGTACCTAAGCAGTATCTAGTATCTGATGTTTAGAGAACATGTTGATAGAATCCAAAAGTTATCGGGGTAAAGGCGAACAGACTCTAAGACTGGAGCATGCATTATTCTACATGTAGTGCGTGATGAAGAATATTAAATGATCATTAATACAGTATTTCTCTAACATGGAGACGTAAAGGCTAGACTATGATGGTAACTATTGATGCAGTTCAGTAGCTTTAGGAATGCAGAGAAGGAGGACTAACTGATAACTGGAATCATAACATACTCTTGGCAGACTCAGAGGCAGAGCCAGGCTGAACCGGGCACTGTGAGGCAGGAAGTAAGTGAAGGGTCAGGAACACAGGTGGGGGCTGTATCGCTCCTCAGCGAGGCTCAGGAGACAGAAGCTGAATCTGGTGTCCAGGCCCTTTTGAGGCCTAGAAACGGGAACTTTACAATGAAATAACGTGCACACTGAGAAACGTGGCAACGTAGCTTTACATAGGCCTGATATTCGTAGTATTCACGAGAACTGGAAACTGGCATACTAGAGGTGGACACAGCTATAATTGCGTCTTTAATCGAACATGGGGAATACATATGCATATTAATCGTGCACACATAACATATGATGGAGGACGCGTAGGGACACAGAACATGGCAGAATTTACTTTTCCACAACAAGACAGGGTGAATAATGCGGAAGAGAGATCCTGCCGCAACAACGTACGAATCCTGGGCCTACCAGAAAGGAGTGAGGGATCCAATCCCACCCAATTTATAGAAAAATGGCTGCAGGACCGGGTTGCACCGATGGGCCTTACTGAATTGTACAGTGTAGAACGAGGGCATAGAGTTCCACCCAGGCCCCCGCCCCCTGGTCCGCCGCCCAGGCCATTATAAGACGTATACTGCATTATAAAGATGGAGACACGATTCTATGTGCTACCAAGGAGAATGCCCCAATCCAGTCTGAAAATAAACGCATCTCCCTATACCCGGACTTTTCCGGATCATACTCGGTAATCGGAACCTAGTCCTCATGTGAGCCCCTCACCAGAACATATCTCAGAAAGCGAAAAGAGCGCATTACTAATGATGGCAGCGCTGAGAGACCAAGATGCAAAACCTGTGGCTGAGATTGTGGACTTCTACGAAGACACCAATACCCACTCAGACTCTGAAAGCAGCCTAGCGCTGTTCCTTTTGGTTACCCCGCAGACTGCACATTACTTTCTGGGCTGAACACTATGAACATTCTATGAAGGGCTAGTGTTTTAACAGAAGAGTATAAATTGCCCTACATTTTGTTGCTGGATGGTCCCCATGTCCATTGTATTTGCAACAAGATAGGGCCTGAGCTGGAGCTCCGCGAATGTAATTGTTGTGCATAGTAAAATGTACATTAAGAGATTGATAGTTACCGCTCCCCCTGTGGTGACTGCACTACGTTATTGATTATACAGAGTTCCTGTTGAATTTTTTTTCATTGTTTGGTCCTCTAGAGTTTTATGGGGGAACCTGGTTTTGGGAGTTTTAGTAGGGTATATAGATACAGACTTAGTTGCATCTACTACGTTTTGTAGTCAGTCGGGAGGGGCGGAGGCCCGTAGCGAGCTACATTGCACAAAGACAAATGGCACAACCTAGTAAATATACATAAACAGCCTGGAATGTAAGGGGTCTCGGCTCAATACACAAGAGACACAGAATTCTTGCGCAGCTTAATCGAAGAAAGGTGCACATTGTGTTTCTTCAAGAATCCCATCTCACACATGCGGAGGCCATTACATTTCAAAAGAAGTGGAGAGGTCAGTTATTTTTTACATCCTACTCTGCACTTGCTCGTGGGACTGTGATATGGATAAGAAACAGTACCCCTTTTGCTCTACCGAATCAAAGAATAGATTCCAATGGCAGATATGTGTTGGTGCATGGTATGTTGGATGTGGAACACATAGTGATAGGTAGTGTATACGCTCCGAATTCAGAGCAAGGCAAATTTCTAGAAATACTTACCAATGCACTGACAGGATGGGGCGATTATCCCTGGGTTTTGGGGGGTGAATTTAATGCTGTACTGGATATAGATAGGGGGAGGTCACTTCCCCCATTGCAGGGTACTGGGAGCAGAAAAAAGGCAGACGCCCTTAAGGGATGGGCAGAGGGATGGAACATAGGAGATGCATGGCGAATGGTACACCCGACCAGTAAAGAATATTCTTTCATTTCGCCGCCCCATGGGTTGCATACACGCATTGACTGAATTTTCTGCTCAATGCATTTAATTGCCAATGTAACAGACACCACATACATAGGTTATCAGATCATAACCCCCTTGAAGTAACACTTACATGAGGAAAGGTCCCCACACCAATCCCGACTTGGAAATTACAACCTTCGCTCCTGGAAGATCTGGTATAACTACAAGAAGTGACAATAAAGCAAACTGAACTCTTGGAAGAATTTCACATCTTAGATTATCGCTTATACACACAAAAGCAGCATGCAGCAGCAGACAGAGCGGGTCCGCTCCTTGCTAGGATTATTAAAGATACACCGGTGATGGCGCCCATTCTTTAAATCACTACTTTAGAGGGTGCCACTGCCAACACTCAATTAGAAATAAATACAGCCTTTAAAACTTACTATGAGAACTTGTATGCAGCGTCGGCCAAATGAAGCCGATTATGTGCCATTTTTTGAGGGGCTGCAATTCCCACAGCTGTTAGAAAACAGCAAAGCAGACTTAAAGAGGCCTATAACCAATGCGGAAATAAGGCTGGCAATCAAGGCGCTCCCCAGCAACAAAGCTCCAAGTAGTCATTTGACCAAATGGTTGTATCAAGGGATTCGAGTGCATGCAGCAGTATCATTACAGACAGTTTGTGATAAATGGACTGGCGACATAGGCCGCAAATTAACTTATAAAGAATGGGGACTTATTTTGGAATATCCAAGGAAGGTGTCACACAACCCAAAGTTTAAATGTATTCAGCTCATGGTAGCGCACTGTACCTATTTGACCCCCACAATCTAAGTCTGATGTTTCCAGATACGGCGGATGTGTGCCCCAGATGCCACACCATAAATGCAAATTTACTACATATGTTATGGGCTTGCCCGAGACTGGCATATTATTGGTCAACAGTGCAATCAATATTATCTATTTATTTATTTATTTATTTAAGAGTTTTATATAGCGCTGGCCACACCTGAGGGTATCGGAATGCTTTACAACATACATGTCAAGGAAATCACATAGTAACGCAATAGTCTTGAGGAAATCACATAGTAGCGTGGTAGTATACATAATGGTATAATGGTTCATGGCATTTCGTAGGTTGGGTGTGCTGTACCACATTAAGGAAAGGAAGTCTAATGGAGTCATAACGGTGTGCACATTGGCTCAAGCCAGCCCCCTTAAGGGATGTGGGGGCAAGGTAGGTGTCCGGTGTCTTGGCCGAGGTAGATGTCTTGAAGGCAGAAAATCTGGCATCTGCCCAGTTCCGGGTAGTGTGCTCTGTTGGCAGCTATTGATATAGGGGTGGATGACTGAGAAGGAGGTCTTTGGCCTGCATTTTGAATTTTGGAAAGGATGGGGTAGTTCTGATGTGGACTGGGATGGGATTCAAGATTTTGGGCACACTTCCAGAAAAGGAGCGTGTTGTATTTTTTGGTTTACACGTTTTCGGCGGGATGAGGAGAAGCGTATTGGAGATCCTGAGGGTCCTTATCTGGCCGGCCTTCTTAAGTTTGGAGGCCAGGTAGGCAGGTTTCCTGGTGTACAGGGCTTTGTGCGTGAGGCAGGCAGTTCTGAAGTTGACACGCATTTCGACTGGGAGCTATTTTAGCTCTTTGAGTGCAGGTGATATGTGATCCTATTTCTTTGCTCCTGTGATCATTCTGGTTTCTGCATTGAGTGTTGTTCTGAGGGGAGCTACGTGGCATTTAGTTGTACCTGTGAGGGCTGCATTACCATAGTCTAGTCTGGACAGCCCTAGTGCTTGAGTAGCTTGCTTTAGGTCCTTGGGCAGGATGTAGGGTTTTATTTTGTTGAGTAATTTCAGGTTGAGGAAGACGCCTTTTGCAGAGATTTTGATGTGCTTGGCCATGTCTATTTTTGGATTGAGGGTCATTCCCAGTGATTTTACAGAGTCATCCAGGATGATATTAAGTCGCATTGCCCCAGGGGGAGGGAGAGAACCGTAAGAGTACTGTATACTGGGACTAAGTCCTAGACGTAAGAAGGATAGCCCCACATGTAGATTTGCAAATTTGGCACTGATACTTGCTAAACGGACAATCACCATGAGATGACAACCGCAAAAGTACCGACAGTGTTAGACTGGTACAATGAAGTGGTTAGATGGGGTAAAGGAGAGAGTGCAGAATTACAGCGGGAGGAACAGAGTGGATTGCGAACGAAACCTATTTCAATGGAATGGAATGTGATGTTGGAATAATTTATAGCAACAGAGGTACAGACATCACAGAATGGTTAATGTTAATTTCTTTATACTGTCAACAGGCAGAATGGAAGGGTGGATACCAGACACTGTTTACTATATCATGTTTCTGGAATTATTTGCTGGACTTGTGTCACTAAGTACACATGGAAGTATGGTTATGCTGACTGACGAACACATGTAGGAATGAGGGGGTGGGGTATAGTTGGTTTGTGATTAGATAAGGGGAGGGCTAGGTGGTTTAATTCATTATAATATTTACAGCATATTATATGGCACAAACAATGATATAGTGGACATTGTAACACACTGAAAGTATAACCGTTAATTCTTCTTCAATTATACTGCTGGTAGCTTACAGTTATTGGTGTCATTGCTGATTTTTATTTTGTTCTGATGTATGAATAGTCTAGATGGATTTGATATGACGTAAATCAGTGATTCAGAATGGTGTAATTTAAAGAAAAATAACAAAATATGTTTAAAAAAAAACACTGACTACGTTTTAGCCCACATTGGTCTCAACTGCCCTCGCTTAGGTCCCCCAACAGTAACATTGATTGGAGGAAGGACAGCTAAACGTGCTCATAAGCACTTGGGTTTCCCGCCAAGAGCGGCCCGTCTGCCTCGTCAGAGTCCAGAAGAGGTTGGGCTAGGCCACCCCCAAGGTTTGCTCATAAAGGTACTGTTAACTTCAACTGTGAGCTATCTTTGAAGGTGACCTATGACTGCAATTGACTGCCAAAAATACCCAAACTCACTCTGGCGGTCTCGCAGTGGTGCAGGAATGGCAGCCCACTGCTTTGCCGATTATGATTTGTAAGTCGTATCGGCGGTGGACCACCTGCTGCACCAGAGAACAGTCCTGCTCAGCATATTTTGAGTTCCTGCTCCCAGAGCCCTGGCATGAAAAGGGTGGCAGAGCAGGAACAAAGGGGGCCCTACATGACCCCCATGTGCTCCCTCCATGGGGATACAATCAGGGGTGCACAATATGTGCCCCCTTGTCTGTATCCCCACAAAGTTCCAGCACGGCATGGACGTTCATATCCATGCCGTGCTGTTACTTTTGTGACGTTGCCATTGCAGTGCCTGTTTTCCAGGCACTGCCCTGGGAAAGGCAAAGGACCGCCGACCGCATCACGAGTGGAACTCATGTAACACAATTTCAACTCCTGATACAGTCGGCGGTCCTTGCGCAGGTTTGAAGCAGCGGTGCTGGCGTTGAGCAGGCGCTGCTGCACCAAACTTGGAATAGGGCCGTTGGTTCTAACGTGGAGGGGACTGCTGCCAAAAAAACATTAATAACAACACTACTGGGTTTAGGCTCCCAACAGTAAGGCCAAGCCTTTGAAAACTAAATAACAATTTTTTTTGCCAATACTGCAACCTTCCTGTTCAAAATCCAATTGCCTGCCACTAATTGAATTGAAACAAAAAGGGAGGGGGACTATTATTTGGTCTGATTTAATCAGATATTGATTTTATTAAACTTCATACTTTTTTTGAAAAAATTATTTTTCACTTTTTCATTTTGAAATGACAACAATAATGCAATTAAAATGTACAAAAATACAAAACCAGAAACCTCAATGACATTTTTTACATTCCACTCTGTGTTTTACAACCTTTCATTCATACCCACTCTCACATTCATTCAACACAACACAAAATATTTTCAATAGTTCAAATTGATATATACACTATGTTCCTTAATAGCCATAAAGGTAACATTCATAAATAAATTTCTTTTATACAGTTAATTTGAAACACTTTTCTTTCACAAGACTTCAATGGCTGAGAAAAAAAAGGGGTCTACGCGTTTCGAACTCTAAGCGTTTATAGAGTTCTCATCAGGACCAAAAAAGACAAGCTGTGGGAAAAGATGAAAAATTACCTAATTAGTCTCATTTTTATTATTCAATGAAGCAACCTGCCCTCTTACATCTGCTTAAGCCTCTCTTACCTCAGTTGAGACTTGTTTTTTACACCGGATTGAATCTGCCGAACTCATGTAACACAATTTCAACTCCTGATACAGTCGGCGGTCCTTGCGCAGGTTTGAAGCAGCGGTGCTGGCGTTGAGCAGGCGCTGCTGCACCAAACTTGGAATAGGGCCTTTGGTTCTAACGTGGAGGGGACTGCTGCCAAAAAAACATTAGCACTCTAGATGGGTATATTGAAAAGGCAATGGGTGTCTTTAACAAAGAAATTCTTATTGCTGAAAAGAGAATGTCAAATTTTTTCTTGTTCATCAATAGTGGGGATTTGCACATCTCACAAACTGCACCATTGAGCCAGAAGGTCAACAATTCTGACTTTGGTGGGGGAACCCTGTGTCGTCAAATGCCAGATAATGTTTGTGTGGGTGGGGCTACTCCTGTCAAATGCGCTTCTCTCCTCAAGGAGCAAGGTGTTAAATTAGTTATTGTACCTAGCACCAAACATAAACATGGGGTTAACGAGAAACACACAGCCAACTAAGTGAGCCCAGACATCCAAGGAATCCATTGTCTGGCTCCATCTGGCCAAGTGAAGAGGTCATTGGGGATCCGCTTACCCAGGATTGTAAGGACGTCGAGGCTCTCCTGAATTCTAAGTTACAAGGGCTCCATGATGGCCTGGGGTGAATTGATGAGAAATTATGTGAACTGGATTTAAGATGGCCCAGGGTATAGCACGGAATGGAGACTTGGCTACAGGAAAGATATTGACTGGTCTCGCTCAGGAAGCAGTTGTCTGCTCATGAGTTGGATGGAGCCCCTGAGGCTGATCTGGTTACATCTAGCCCCCCTAAGGGACTCTGAGGTGGCAGGATCAGAGGTTGGGGGCCCTAGGGCCCAAGGGAACTCCCAAAATACCCTACATGAAGCAGGGATTAGTTACAAAGCTTGCCTCCAAGTGTGACCTCCGACCGGCAGTTTGCCCTTATGTTATTGTTATGATTAACATCTCAATCCTACACCCTCAGACAACTGGGACTACAGTGGAGTTAATAAATAAAACAATGCACTGAAATCATGGGAATATTAGTTGCCAGGGAAACATATTTAATGACGTCCTTATGGTGAGTTGAGTAGGCTGGGTGAGGAACATGGACTAGAAATTCACTGGACATTGTGTCATTGTCACCTTTAGAAGCCCTAGGATTTCAGGCAACCTTATTAGGGTTCTCTACCAAGGTCAGACAAAGCATGGCAACATTAAGATATTGCCCCTTGGCTATTTGTATAGAGACCTTGTTAATTATTTCCAAGCTTGAGGGGGCGCTTATTGTTCTAAGCCAGTCCAGTCTCTCCCTTATAATATTCCTCTTCAGAACTGCTTTACGCCCCTGGGCGAACTGTTCAATGCTGATTGAAATGGTGTTTGCAAGGTTACTTAGGTGACCACTTGTCTAGGAAGCTAACTGTGCAGCAGGTCACTCTGCGGTCCAGTTTAGGTCATCCCTTGATACAGCTAATAGCAGATGCCCCACCACTGCGAATTCCAAAGTTGGTACTTTAGCAATAGGTGCAGATAATCTAGCCAATTCAACTGACCCTGCCCAAGAGGTTAACCAACTTTTTTGAAATATTGCTGGGTAGTGAGAATTGTGGCTATTTTATTTGTAAATATGACATAATCTTTCTCCAAGAGACTTGGGGCATTGAAGTATTTAGCCTGGATGGTTACATTTCTTATACGTGTCCAGCGATTCCATCTTCGTCTGGTAGGGCAAGTGCCCTTGTTAAATCTGGACTTCCAGATTCTTGGCACACTGCCATAATAAAGCTAGCCTATCTACAAAAAGGGCGAACCTCAATCGGCCAATATCCCTGCTGGATTCAGCAGTTAAGCTTCCAGGGAGAGTTGTCTTGGAGTGCCTCTTAACCTGGGTCAGGGAATCTAACGTGTGGTCGGAGGTGTAATATGAGTTCCGTGAGGGGCTTGGTACAATAAACTAACAAATATACTGTTGCTAAGCATAGCTCCATCTGCCTGGTCCTCCTGGTCCTATCCTCCTCCTTCAACAGCATGTTGAGATCGAAACTGTGGGAGAGCCTGACTAATTTAGGGGTGGATGGTGTCCTAGTGGAATTTTTGTGGGTATTACACTATGACTCATCAGCCTCAGCAAGAAACGGTCCATCAGGTGAGGGCTCTGATAGTTTTAAGCTGGGGAAAGAGGTGCGCCAGGGCTCTGAATTGGCCCCGATATTGCTCTTTTTTATGTCAACAGTTTAAGCACAACCCTGTCTGCAGGGCCGGCTTTAGCGCTGGTGGCACCCGGTGAGGCAATCATTTTTGGCGCCCCCACTCCCCATCACTACCTCCTCGGATTTGCTCCAACCACCAGGCAAAAGTGCCCCTCATCTCTCCAATGATAAGTTATTACTCAAAACAGCGCCCCAATTGAGGTCAGCGCCCCCTCCACAGGGCGGCGCCCAGTCGCATTGCCCTAAAGCCAGCCATGCCTGTCTGAAAAGGTTTCAGACACCCCCTTAAATGGCACAAAGAAGGTCCCAGTCCTACTTTATGTGGAAAACACCGTATTACAATCCAGAACCTCTGCTGGCTTAAATACTCCCTTTCAGGTGGTTGTAATTTTAA
This sequence comes from Lissotriton helveticus, assembly GCF_964261635.1. Classification (NCBI taxonomy): domain Eukaryota; kingdom Metazoa; phylum Chordata; class Amphibia; order Caudata; family Salamandridae; genus Lissotriton; species Lissotriton helveticus. The sequence continues at coordinate 1,060,834,714 of NC_136070.1, read as the reverse complement.
TTGGGTCAGTTGGCCTTGCAACCGACCAAACTAAAATGTTTACCATGAATTGTCGGCCCAGGCATCATATGATGCAAGGTGTGTCTTTAAAAGGCTCTCCTGTTGCCACTACTCAGGAATGTTCATATCTGGGCGGTGTGTTTGATGCGAGTGGTAATTGGAGACCCTGTACTGCTAAAGTACCTCAGAGATTTGTGAGTAGGGTAGGGTATATTTTTTCTCTAGCCTCCAGCATTTATTTAAAAAAAAATTGACCCTCTTTTAGCGGTGTACAGGAGTACATTTCTCCCTATTTTCACTTCGGGGTCAGGCATATGGGGGTATTCTAAAATTAATACCCTGCAGGGTGAACAGAATAGGGTGCTTAGGCAGTTCTTGGGTGCCACTCCTGCATGCCCAGACTATATCACGTACCAGGATCTTGGGTTGAATAAGTGGCTGATACTATTTAAATGCCCCCGATCCTGTGGTGTTCTATCTGAGAGAACCCTCACGCCTCATGCCGCATTGAACAGGGAGGACATCACTGTTTGCCTATCATTCGACAGAGGACTGAGAATACCCTGGCTCAAATACTTTGAAAACAACATTGACGAGCCTGGAGAGGCCGACCCCCTTTACTAATCACACTGCCATGACCAAACTCGATATGGCTTGGGTTAAAAAAAAAAAATGTTAACGCCTTAAGGCATTGCCAAATGAAAGAAACCGAAATCTCATAAATTAAGGAGTATGTTATGCTCCAAACTACACCAACCTTGGGGCCTACCCAGAGTGGGTCCATAGTACCTGAGATAGATTGCTCTAAACCCGATTCAGACTGGATTTTGTGAGATGGCACCTCGCTTTCCCTCTTTATCAATTCGATTCAACTAAAAATGTTAAATGCCCTTGCAACAAATAATTCTACCAGAGCCATCTTCATTTTTTTTGTTTTGTTTTCATTAATATTCTGTTTTCACTGAAATGTTTTAATCCCTATTATTAGGGAATGGGGAATTAGAAGATGGGGTGCTGCACTGGTCTATTTGAAACAACTTAATTCCCCATCTAACTGTGTTAGTATGTGTTCCTTTTTTAAATGTGCTAATAACAGAAGAAAATCCATGTTGTTCTAATCAGTGGGGATCTTTTTGCTGGCAGGCACCACCAAATAGGTACTTTTTTGGGGCATTTTGTGGCCACTTTTTACTTCCAAAATGATTTTGTGTAGGTTTTATGAAATTTTATATCTTTGTTTCATGTATATTCACAATTGATTTCTTTGTCTTGTGAAACTTTTTTGTTAATCTTTACTTGCACTTTACTTGTTTTTATATCTGTTTGAAGCAGAAAGGACTCGACAAAAACTAGCTTGGTCTCTGCCAGATATAATGTTGGACTTATGAATAGGGGTTGGCAGAACTTGCAGAGTTTTACTCCACATAGTTCAGCAGAGCTACTCAAAACTTCTGCAAGACTCTGTGAGACTCTGCGGAGTTCTGCGAGCAGTGGAGTTGTGGCACGTCATGCTGCTCGCGCTGATTTTTAACGCCGGGATCATGTCCCGCAAAGTAAAATCAACAAAGACTGCACAATGCAGCACACAACAAAGTGCTGCTTTGTTTGCCGCTTGAGTAGATTTTCTACTCAAGCGGCTGCTTTCTCAACGCAAGCAGTAGCGACCTGCCTCAACCACCATGGTTGAAAAATCTCGCAGGAGGTGGTCTTGCCGTGGATTTTCTCGCTCTATCTCGCCAAATTACAGTTGGTGAGCAACACATTAGAAAAAACTCAGGGGTATATTATCAAGGGGTTTTATCTCCGCTTTTTTGGCTTTAAAAGCCAAGAAAGCGGAGATAAAATTATCTCCCTATTACCAAGCTGTCGCTAACACCAGTTAGCGACAGCTAATAGGAGATAGCGACCATCATGGGCCCCACTTTGCATGTCAGTGATATTTATCACTAATGATATGCAAAGTGGGCGTGCCAAGATGTTAGCGACTGGAAACAGTCGCTAACATCGCTATCTCCTATTACCAACTTTTGGAGATATTTGCGCTAAGGGCGAATATCTCCAAAAGCTAACACCTGCCCTGAGCAGTTCTTAGCCATGTTATCCAATGGGAGGTGGATAACATGGCTAAGAGCATTTGCTCGATAATGCATGAATATCGCTGACTTTTCAGCGATATTCATGCATTGCGGGCGTTTTTTATCGCATTTGCGATAAACCTTGCTAATAGCAAGGTTTATCTGCGATAAAAATCGCCGATGTGCGGCGATAATTTTTGTCTCTAAACAAGTTAGAGACAAAAATTATCGCTAGTTGTTGATAATATACCCCTCAGTTGGTGAAGTTTTTCCGAAAATCTGATCTCCAAGTGCCGAGTGAGCTAAACTCTGCAAATTCTGCCGGAGGAACGGAGTTGACCGCCCACCCATACTAATGACGCCTTCCATAATTACTCTGCTACTGAGCCAATACTTTGTATGATTTCCTATATTTTTATATGTTGTATTTTGTACAATGGAATGTTGTGAGCATATTATTGATGTGATTTTGATTAACTTTTAGGGTTATGTGCATAACCAAAATAAAGTTTTTTTACTGACTGACTGGCCTGCCACTGGCAAGAGGTCTGCCAGAAAAATAAGCTGCACTGAAAGATTCATCTGGTGCTGTTCTGGGTCTTTTAGGTGGTGTCAATATCCAAGGCCATCCCAGATCATCTACAGTATGGGATGAAATGCTAGGTTTCCAGGTTATATAACATCATTCATGTCATATAATAATAACAAACCCATATTTTGCACTTACTTATCTGACCTCACAGCCTGTATTTTCCTTCAAAATATTTGCCGATGTACATTGTGAATACTGTTAAACACTTAAAGGTATGAAAAAGTATGACATATCTCCGAAAATATACAAAATAATTTTAATAATGTAGAATAAAATAGTAGAAAATATCCCCAGCAAATATATATGAGCCTAATTATCCCTTTACCCCTGTTGTCGGTTTGCATTTCACGCCAAAGTTATTTTTCCTGCTATTTTAGTAAATATATATCGTTGACAAATCCATTCAATTAATACCTGAATTTGAAAGGTGCAAACACAGGAAAATTAATGGCAGCTCGGAATTAATGACTGCTTATTTTACAGCCAAATCAACACTATTTGAAAGGGGAGTCATATGCCAGTGTTTCTGTAGAACAAGACTGCCATCTGCTGCTTCACAAAAATAGAATACCGAAATAAGCAACTCCGTAAACCTTTAGTCACAGTGATTTACGGGCATCTCTAATTAATGCAGCGATTCCGGTAATGCTTTCAATCCACTTACAAATATGTAGCACTCTTAAAGAAAATAACCATAAAACAAATAAAGTGAACATTAGAATGTATACAAATTAAATACACGAAATGCAATTAATGTCGTTTACTCTGAAGTTTAATGCAGGTAAGGTCATTTGTTTGAAGATAATTGCAGCCATGTAATACTTGAAAACCTATAAAACTCATGCTCATGCTTACAGTAACTCTTTAAGAATTTTTAGGGTCGAGCTCAAGACATATTATGGGCCCCCTGTTTAGAACTGCACATGCTGTGACACCAGGGTCCAGAGACGTGGGGGGCTCTCAGGACCCCATTTTCCTCGCCTGCATGAGCAAGGCACCCTAGCTACGGCACCTACCCCCAGATGCATCAAGCGTCCATTTTGCGATTCCTTATTAGCGAAAAATAAGGATTCGCTAATAAGGAATAGCAAAATGCCATGCATGAAGAACTCGCTTAAAAATAGCGATTTCTTAAAATTCCTTAATTGCGACTCGCAAATTGCGAGTCGCAATGAAGGAATACCTCCCCATTCATTCCTATGGGCCTAGAGACCCATAGGAATGAATGGGAAGACAATCTCAATTTGCGATTCTCAATTAGAGAATCGCAAATTGAGATTGCAATTTCAAGGGTGCCAGGGTGTCAAAAGGACACCCTGTTGCACCCCTGAAATCTGCATATGGGTACATCTTGCACACACACAGGCCCTAAGGGCATGTCTGTGTGTAAAATGAGACTTTGAAAAATGCACTTTAGTGCATTTTTCAAAGTTTTTGCAAATTACCATGAAGTTCAACTTCATGGTAATTTGCGCCCCCTATTAGCGAAATCGCTATTTTTTTTTAACTTTAATGCATTGCATTTAAGGAATCTCAATTTGAGATTCCTTAAATGCAATAGCAATTTAAGTAATAGCAATTTTGCGATTTCTTAAATTGCGATTTTTGCATTTGGGATGATGCATTCCAAATGCAAACATACCGGTGTCAAAGGGACAGATTCTGAGACTCTTCCCCTTTGCGAGCGGATTTTAGCTTGATGCATCTGGGCTTTAGAGCTTTATATTTTTTACCCATTCTCACCTAATACCCCTACAATGCCAAACGATATTGAATTATCTGCCCTGGTTAACTCCCCAACTTCCCCAGCAAGTGTGAAGACATAGTTGAGTCAGGAAAAGACCCCATGCACCTCAGGGAAATAAAAGTAACCTCTCACCTTTGGATTGTGGTGCTGCCAGAGATTGGAGAACCCCATCGTGGCCACAAATTGTGCAAGGGGGTATCACATGCTCGGGCAACCACCTGTCTCAAGCCGGGGCAGTGCCCCATCCCTTTCCCTGTCCCAGAGGAGTGGGTAGATAAGAGGGAAGAAAGAGAGCATCAGCTGACTTTGGAGAGGATCAGATTAGAGCATGCCAAGGAGATAGCGCAGCTGGATGTGGAGGAGAAAACGGCCTTGTTGGCCCAGGAGTTGAATCTCAAGGCATTGGTCCTTGAAGAGAAAAAGCTAGAGACTGAGAGGGTCTTAGCACAGGAGCGGATGGCGGAGGCAGAAAGGGCCTTTGCCAGAGAGAAACTAGCTCTGGAGGGTAGATTATCCCCTGAGTGCAGTTTTAGTTGTCTGGATTCACCAGTGAGGGTGGGGTCCAGTTGAGGCAGCTGTATGGAGTCCAGTGCAGGAAGTCCCACTCCCAGATCCCAGAGCATGGTACCTAGTTCCCAGGAAGAGGGTCACACCTGAAGGGTATAGGTTGAGGTTCAGGGGCAGTAGGGAACTGTCTCACCAGTCTTGGGGAAGTTTATGAATGAATGTTTTGATGCACTGAAAGGTTGGGTGATGAGTAGCATGGCAAATCATTTTGAGGGGCTGTTCAATCTGGTTGTCAGAGAGCACATGTTCAGTAATTGTTTTCCAAGGATACTCCAACACCTGTTGGAGTGTAAGTTCTCTGATCCCAGGGAGATTGTACGGGAGGCAGACCTCTGGCTGTGTGACAGAGAGTCTGAAGAGGCATTGGGGAGTGATCCTAAAAGGAGTGGCTCAGGTATCTTCTGGTCCTGTGTGGTGGGAGAGATTCAGAGTAGCCCAGCTAGGTCCTGGCGTAGTGGGAGGGATGTAGGGGCTCACATCCTGTCTCAGTGGAGAATGAGTGAGAGTGGGCTGTGTCCCAAGGTGCCCGGAACCTAGTCTCAGGGCTGGAGGGTTCCCTAAGGGAACACCAGGTTGGGGGCCTAGTCTGTACTAGTATGCCATTTGAGGGGGATCTCCTAGTGTCAGGAGAACCTGGTGCATCTGTAAATGGAGCGCCAGTGGTTCTTGTGTCTGGCGCTACTGCTCCTAAGTGGAGGGTGCAGAATTCCAGATTGAGGGGTGACAGGCTGATGTGTTCCCCAGTGGGAGAACCAGTGGGTCAGGGGCCAGCCAGAAGGGCTGAGTCTCCTAGGAGTTACCATGTTGACACCACTTCTGTCCTGGGGGATCTTCGCGCACTGTCAGATGGACAGGGATCGGGAGATCTGCGCGAGGCAGGCTGTCACACAACATGTGAGTCATGTGTTATACTCGGGGGGATAATGTGTACGTCCCCGGAAGTCCGGGCGTGCCAGGCAAGTGCTCAGCCGTGGGGTCCAGCCCCAAGGTTGGGAAGCCAGGTTCAGGTTCTGCCTCACCTGGTAGGAAGGACATCTGTAACCAGTGTCCTGACCAGTTTGTCTTCTAGGGGTACCACTCCCTCACCTCTGACCCCGGTGCAACCTGAGGGTTTAGACCATACATTGGAAGACCAGTTGCTAGAGAGATGTCCTGAACTGGTGGGATAGTGGTGTTCTGAGGGTGCCTCTCCAAGGCTTAGAGTGCAGAACCCTAGAAGGAGAGGTAGGGGAGGAGAGGCTCGCCTGTGACTTCTGGTCAGCCTGAGGGTGTGGACCCTAGGTTGGAGAATCAGTTGAAGTATAGAACTGTACTGATGAGAGGAAGAGTGGAGAATGGTTACTATGTTCCAGGGGTTACTGCCCCCTACTCTGTGAGGTAGCAAGGACTAGAGATATCTGGATGGCCTGAGACCTGGTCCGGGTCGCTGACAACTATGGAGTTCCAGTGGGGTAGCTTAGTTGGTCCTGGGAGCTTGACAGAGGGAACCACATAGGTTCAGAATGGCATAGAACTGGAGTGTGCCCCTGCAGTTGCAGGCCTGCGTCCGTGTTCTATCGCCCAAGGCAGGGAAGCCCATCAAGGTGGTGGTTGGTCTACCCTGTGTTTTGGCTGGAAGGGGTTGTGTTGGACTCGGTCCTTTTTGCTGGGTCTTCCCTGAACTTTTTTCCTTCCTGCTAGCCATTTTTATGACATGGTATTGGTGGTTCTAGGACTCTGGGCACTGTAGCTCTGCTGTCCAGTGCAAAGTGTGTGTGCTCTCTGTGATAAATATGGTAAGATTGGTCTACACCTGTTTGGCTTATTTAATTTACCTGTCAGTCCCTTGTAAACTGGTATCTCTCATACCGAGGGCCGGTAAATTAAATGTTACTGGTGGGCTTGCAGCACTTTTAGCGCCACCCAACAAGGTAGCCTTTCAAACCTATCCCAGGCCTCTGCCATTGCAGGGCCTGTGCGCACAGTTTTACTGCCGCTGTAGCACGGCACCTAAAGTGTGTGCCTTGTCTCTGGCCACCTTTTACTGCATATCAGTCACTCCTAAGGTAAGCCCTAGCTAGCTCTATGGACGAGCTGCATTGTAGGTGAAAGGTAGGAAATGTACCTTAAGTGTGTGACATGTCGAGGTAGTGACAAACCACCATTTTGGTTTCTCACTGCTGTGAGACTGCCCTCTCGTAGGAATGCATTGTGGATTCCTGTTAAGTGTTTTAGTGGTAATTCCTGATATGAGAGGAGCAGCGTGGTCAAGTTTGGTATGGTTGGAATTGTAATAATAAATGCTGCGCCACGGAGTGTGCCGATTTATTATCACTGTTTTAGAAATGCCACTTTTAGAAGTTGAAGAGCAAAACACACACAAGATGATAGACGGAATGTTGCACAATGGCAAAACATGGGGTGGTGTGGTGAACAAAAGAACGATGGATTTAGGCCCAGATCTCTATACTGGGGTGAATGTATGACATTGTTCTACATTCTGTCCATCAACTATTGTTTTTGCATTTGTCACCCCGAGTGGGACGGGTATGCTCAGACGTGAGTCCCATGCTCTCCATGCCACTGGAGTCAAGCTATCCTGGCTGATGACGCTGATAGCCAGAAACCGGTCCTAGGATGCTTGATTCCGGTCCAGGGAAGACATGGCTTGGCAGTTCGGCTGGACTGTTCTCATGAGGCACAGGGTCAATGCTGATTTGCATATGGCCATGTCTGAACTGGGGTGGTGTGGTGAGCAAAAAATCGATGGATTTAGGCACAGATCTCTGTACTGGGGTGAATGTATGACATTGTTCTACATTCTGTCCATCAACTGTTGTTTTTGCACTTTTAGAAGTTGGCATTTCTGTGTGCTATGTGTATGTGTCAGGCTCCGTCTTCTCTACTTCTTCGGGGTTGGGCTGAATAACCTATAACCTTCCCTACACAACTCCCCCAGAGCTGAAGTATACACACAGGCGACTAGGACAGTCCCGCAGGGGAGGGAAAGGAAGGGGACAGCAGGGAGGGAGATCTGAAACGAGATAAAGTGACCTGAATCCTAGGGGAAGAGATTCGGGGCGTTGCTAGAGTGTGGTCACCAACATCTAACAGTGTTTGTTTTCCCTCTTGTTGGCACAACACACCCTTAGGCTTGAACCCCCTGTCTCTCTTCTCCTGTGTTGGGATGAAAATAAGGTATGCAAAAAAGGACAGACTTCACATCAGTCTTAGTATTCACAAGGGGTATCAACACAATGGAACCGGTAGATTCCCTGGTACTCGAACGGCTAATGCTTCTTAGACGTTCAGTCTTTGATTTGCACAATAGACCAATACAAATAGTTTGAGCCTCGACTTTCTACTTCATGTAGTTCAACACCCAATAGTGAATTGGCTCAGGTACCTCCCCGTAATGAGACAAATGATATGCGTCTCCTCCAACAGGGAGTTTGCTAGCCATAGAACAAAATTCCCCACGTAGCAGTCACGGATGAAATCTCCGCTCACAGCAAGTGCGGGAAAGTGTCCGACCCAGAACGGGACACTGTTGATCTCCGTAAACAAACAGAAAGCTGTATCTTACCCGACCGGCTCGATACCAACCATCCTCGAATCCAAACAGGAATAATCGGCGAAGTCGGCGTCTTTGGCACGCCCTTTACTTCCGCGTCTTGCGTGATCTACGTCAATCACGCAATGTGATCCCGGGCATGCCGGGAAGTGCAGTTTTCTGAGCCTTTGTTGACGATCTCGGGACATGAAGAACCTACAGAGCGCCGCGGACACTATAAACATGACAGTACATCCCCCCTTCCAAGGGACGTGGCTGCGCAGCAGGCTTAGACGGATTGTCCCTGTGGAAACGAGCAACCAAACGTGGAGCATGCACGGACTTGGCAGGCTCCCAGGAGTTCTTCCTCCAAACAATGCCGACCCCTGAGAACCCTTGGGACATGTTTTCGGTGGACTTCATTGGTGGGCTCCCTAAGGATCAAGGAAAAACCGCCATTATCGTTGTGATTGATTTTCTTACCAAGATGGGCCACTTCATCGCCTGCAACCAAGTCCCTTCTGCGGGTCTCCTAGCCCACCTCTTGTTGATAAATGTTGTCAGGTTACACGGACTCCCGAGGGCAATTATATCGGACAGAGGTGCCCAGTTTACTGCTCGTTTCTGGAAGACCTGGTGTAAAGAACTGCACATTCAAGCGTCTTTATCCACCAGTTTTCACCCACAAACTGACGGGCAGACAGAGAGACTGAACCAAACTCTAAAACAATACTTACGATGCTACGTACAAAGTAACACAGACTCATGGGTAGACTGGTTGTGGGTGGCAGAAATAGCATATAATAGCACGCAACACTCCTCCACGCAACACTCACCTTTTTTCTGTTCTCATGGGCATCACCCGAGAGTTAATCCCCTGCTTCTTCCAAGTACCAGCGCTAAGTTGCCTGATGTCAGGGAGAGGTTGTTGCGCGTTCGCAAGATACTTCTGGCCACACGCAAGAACCTCCTGAAAGCCAAGTTTCAATACAAGAAGCAGGCAGACAAACACCGCAGGCCTAGTCCGATGTATAAAAAGGGAGACCTGGTGTGGCTATCCACCAAGCATATAAAGTTCAGGAGGTATAGCATGTTTCACCCCAAGTACATAGGGCCATATAAGATACTCCAGATGGTTGGCCCTGTGGCTGTCCGGCTTCGGTTGCCTGTTCATTTCAGAATACATCCTGTCTTCCATGTTTCCCTCCTCAAGCCCTCTCACTGTCCGATCCGTAGGGTTCCTTTGCCTCTGTGGGTGCAGCACGACAGGGAGTATGAAGTCCAGCGGGTGCTTGACTCTAAGAGGGTGAGGGGCCGTTTGCTGTATTTGATCTCATGGAAGGGGTATGGTCCGGAGGAGAACTCCTGGGAGCCTGCCAAGTCCGTGCATGCTTCACGTTTAGTTTCTCGTTTCCACAGGGACAATCCGTCTAAGCCTGCTGCGCAGCCGCGTCCCTTGTAAGGGGGGATGTACTGTCATGTTTATAGTGTCCGCGGCGCTCTGTAGGCTCTTCATGTCCCGAGATCGTCAACAAAGGCTCAGAAAACTACACTTCCCGGCATGCCCGGGATCACGTTGAGTGATTGACGTAGATCACGCAAGACGCTGAAGTAAAGGGCGTGCCAAAGACGCAGACTTCGCCGATTGTTCCTGTTTTGCTTCGAGGATGGTTGGTATCGAGCCGCTCGGGTAAGATACAGCTTTTTTTTTACGGAGATCAACAGTGTCCCGTTCTGGGTCGGACACTTTCCCGCACTTGCTGTGAGCGGAGATTTCATCCGTGACTGCTAAGTGGGGCATTTCGTTCTATAGCTAGCAAACTCCCTGTTGGAGGAGACGCATATCATTCGTCTCATTGCGGGGAGGTACCTGAGCCAATTCACTATCGGGTGTTGAACTATATGAAGTAGAAAGTCGAGGCTTGAACTATTTGTATTGGTCTATTGTGCAAATCAAAGACTGAACGTCTAAGAAGCATTAGCCGTTCGAGTACCAGGGAATCTACTGGTTCCATTGTGTTGATACCCCTTGTGAATACTAAGACTGATGTGAAGTCTGTCCTTTTTTGCATACCTTATTTTCATCCCAACACAGGGGAAGAGATTCGGGGCGTTGCTAGAGTGTGGTCACCAACATCTAACAGTGTTTGTTTTCACTCTTGTTGGCACAACACACCCTTAGGCTTGAACCCCCTGTCTCTCTTCTCCTGTGTTGGGATGAAAATAAGGTATGAAAAAAGGACAGACTTCACATCAGTCTTAGTATTCACAATGGGTATCAACACAATGGAACAGGTAGATTCCCTGGTACTCGAACGGCTAATGCTTCTTAGACGTTCAGTCTTTGATTTGCACAATAGAACAATACAAATAGTTTGAGCCTCGACTTTCTACTTCATGTAGTTCAACACCCGATAGTGAATTGGCTCAGGTATTTCCCCGCAATGAGACAAATGATATGCGTCTCCTCCAACAGGGAGTTTGCTAGCCATAGAACGAAATGCCCCACTTAGCAGTCACGGATGAAATCTCCGCTCACAGCAAGTGCGGGAAAGTGTCCGACCCAGAACGGGACACTGTTGATCTCCGTAAACAAACAGAAAGCTGTATCTTACCCGACCGGATCGATACCAACCATCCTCGAATCCAAACAGGAATAATCGGCGAAGTCGGCATCTTTGGCACGCCCTTTACTTCCGCGTCTTGCGTGATCTACGTCAATCACGCAACGTGATCCCGGGCATGCCGGGAAGTGTAGTTTTCTGAGCCTTTGTTGACGATCTCGGGACATGAAGAGCCTAGAGAGCACCGCGGACACTCTAAACATGACAGTATGCCTGCCTGATGTGGATTGCATGTCTGGCTTTGAAGTGACAGTGGCTGGTGAGGTGTGTGTGGCTCCAAGGATGGCAGGGTGAGTCAGCGCTAGGCTGAATAGGGGATCTGGATTTGGAGTAGTGGGAGGAGTAGTCCCCTGACCCTAAATAGGTCAGTGCCTGCCTGGGTGAATGCTGACTCCGCTCTCCTGTGGTGTGTCTGATCACCAAGCCCTCACCTGACAAAGGGGAAGAGGAGCCTTGTCAACAAAGTGCTCCAAAACCCCCCAGAACCAGTACAGGCTGGTTCCCTCAAGCCCTGTACCAGGGCAGACAAAGCAAAGGGTGTATAAATATTGGGGCTGTGACCCCATGAAATGGTGTGCTTCATTGTGCTTGGGGGCTTGCTGCTGCTGGGTCCCAGGAGGAACAGCCACAATGAACTGCCTCTCTGCTGGAGGGCCCTGTGTGCTGGCCTACCTGGGCCCAACCTTGTCTTTTTGGGCAACTCTGGCTCTGAGACATCTTGGGAGCGCTGTGTACTTGTTCCAGGACAGGAGGAGCACTGGTGTTGTGCAGTGCTGGACTGTGTAGGATTTGGGAGGGAACCGAAGCATAGGGATCCCACCGTGCTGCTGGAGAAGAGTGGGAGCCTGCCCCGTAGCGTGGAGATTCCCCTGCATTGCCCGGAGTTGTGGTCGGAGCCCACCTGAATTTTTGTGCCCAGGGATGGCGAGCGTATGCTGCACTGCTCGTGCCTGGAAGGTGGAGCAGGTGCTCACCCCGTATTTGCATGCTCTTTGCAGCAGGAGACCACCCCACATTCTGTGCTGAGGTGAATCACTGTCGCGACCGGGGGCCCGGAAGACAGGCAGGAGCCGGTGCCTGGTTGTGGGAAGGGCAAATTCGTGGCCCACAATAGAGGCGGGCAAGAAAGAGGAAGCTGCCAAGCCAGCCAATTGCAATGCGGCGGAACAGGAAGTCAGGCAACATGGTGCCTGAGGGGAGGCGGGGCTCCCGTATTAGTGAGAAAAGCCCAGCGACAAGAGAGGGAGCCTGGTGGCAGCTCACCACCGCCAGGCACAGTGGAGAGGAGCTCGACTGGAGTCTAGCGAACGCCAACGGTGATCGCCTCCCTTCAACCTTTGGCACCTGCATCAAAGAGGAAGCCCCAGTGAGTGGGGCTCCAATTGTGCAGTATTTGGGACAGGGCCGGTTTCCCAGCTGCACCGCAGATTGCGGGTGGCTGCTACGTAAGCGCATGGCCTTGTAGAGCCACAGTGAGTGGGGCTCATGGTGAGCAGTGTTTGCGCTCCCCGAGGCACATTGTCGGTGCCTGGAGCCATGTTGGGGCTCCCGAGGCATATGTAGTGCCAGTGCCTTATTAATCTTCACAGCTGCGCCGCAGTTGCGGGTAGCTGCAACATGAGGCAAGTTTTGTGTGCCGAGTCCCAGAGCGGGGATCATGAGGCACAACTGTGCCATGCCTGCTTCCATTTCTCATCTGTGCTGCGAGAGCGCGTGCAGCTGCAACAATGGGGGGATATTATTTTAGTGACAAGAAGGGGTGAGTTGCACCCCACACCCCCAGCGCCTTTGTGCACCAGTGATTTTGATGCATTGGCAGCCTGAGGGCCATTTGGAAGGGTCCAATTATGCCCTGACATTTGGGACAGAGAGCCCCAGTGAAAGGCCAGTTGGCCTGGGGTCATTTCAGAGTGTAGGCTAAGGTGCTGTGTGCACTTTTGCAGTGTTACTGTGGTGCAAGGTTTATGCCAACTGAGATGCATAATGTGTTTATGCTATGATGATTTAGGATGATGCCCCATGCTCATGTGGTAAAGTGCTGGGTTCATTATTGTACCAGTCCTTACTGGTTGTGTTTTATATGTGCTACTAGTGCTTCCTAAAGGTTCTGACAGTGTCCCGATTGGCCCTGTCTTGTGTATATAATCCCTTGTAAATATTGCCCAGTGCCAGTTGGCACAGTGTATATGTGTGATTATAATTCTAATGTGTTTATGATAATACAAAGGCTATTTTTATATAACCTTGTGTGGAGTTTTCTTTTGTAGTGTGCCTAGTGTGTTGCTGCTGTGTTTGTGTGTTGCTCAAATGCTTTACACATTGCCTCTGGGATAAGCCTGACTGCTCGTGTTAAGCTACCAAGGGGGTGAGCAGGGGTTATCTTCAGTGTGTAACTCCCTTGCCCTGACTAGAGTGGTGGTTTCTGCCTGGCTTAGGCGCAAGCCTAGCTAACCAGAAATCCCATTTCTAGCACTCCACCTCTCACATCCTGATCAGGCTCACACTCGGAAAGCAGTGCAACCTCCGGATGTACTCCATAATCTGTGGCACACCCAGATCAGGGCACACAGCACACCCCACACCTCATGCAGGGGGTTCAAACCTGGAACGGCAGCCTACACAGTCCTGAGGCACTCAGCGGGCAGGTGGGGGTGCTCACCTCCGATTCAAGTCCATCTCCACATCAATGGACACCATCTTGTGATGCATAGAACAGCCTTGATGAAGCCATAATTTAGAATTCTGCCTCAAAGCCCGGAGTGGGTCAGTCGAGCCCCCCACCATGCGTGCCTCAAAGAATGCCGGACACAGCCGTGGCAAATTCAGGGTCGAATGGGCCTCTAGTCCACAGGATCAAGTCAGGATAATTAAGGCCAAGACAAAGCTATGCAAGGCTACGTCTAGCCCGCCGTGTTGCCCCCCCCCCCCAGATTTCTCACATTTAATTGACATAGGGAAAAATCTCTAGCCTGACTTATCTTATAAGAAATATTATTAATGTGGCTCTTTAAAAGAGATTTAGATAAACAAGCGCCTACATTAATTTCCAACCCAGAGTTTTCTTTGGCCAACTCAAATGGCCTAAAAAGTTACTCTTTTCTTTTACACCTCAAGGCTGCACACAGTGTGCCAGCTAGGAGTGGGTTCTACTCGAACAAAGGTTAACATGATTGTCACCCTGCACATTTCTAGGGAAGATTTTACCCAAATACAGATACAAGTCCAATTTCTCTAATGTATCTTCCCCCAGGTACCATTTATTGTTCCTCCTTGTTCTTATGCTTTTCTTACATAAAGTCAAAATTTAGCTTTAAGATATATTTATTGTTAGAAAGTGGGCTTCTGCAACCTTGATCAAAGTGGTATGGTGACGTTGTAGGTCAATGGGGGTTAAATCCATATTAGCCACATCATCAGCATACAACAAACAGCCAATAGATATAATGCCAATTTTTTGGCAGATCCCCATGCATCTGACCTAAAATGACTGGCAAATGATGTATTTGAGGAACAACAGGGTATCCAACAAGCAGCCTTGTTTTAGACCATTATGAGCTGCGACCTTTGAAAAAAAGACCTTGAGTTACCCTCATGAGAATTGAGCGTTCTTCCATCTACTCTATGAAACACTGTGGCAAAATCAATGAAGAAAGAATACACTGGCATACCTCAAGATGGGGGTAGTTCTAAAAAATCGTTTGGAGAACAGCAGTATTATCAATAGTACTTTGGTCCTCCCACTCTTGAAGATAGGAAAGTAGACTCTTAGCAAAGAGTTCACCTGTCACATCCAATACTGTGATCTGTCAGAGCCGGGCAGGAGAGGATTTGGGCCCTTTTTTATAAAGGAGAATAATAATACTGTCCCTACTGGGGCAAGGGATTAGCCCCGACCGATAACAGTATGAGAGGGCATGTGTGTATTTTCAAGTGTCTGTCTGTGATAGGAAATATGTTCTAAGACTCATGCTGGTGGAAATGGCATTGGGCAGAGCCCCCTTCTTGTTGTTGTCTAAAAAAAAACACGTAAAGAACTGATTCTCAGTTGAATGTTATGAGGAATCCTGATTGGAGAGTCCTAAGGCAGACCGAGAGTACTGGATCCCAATAGCATCAAAGCTGGCCTTTTGCCATTGGTGTTCTGGTGGTCTGTGCTGCAGCCCCCCAACTGGAAACCAAGTACCCCTTTTTAGCAGTTCCCACTCAGGATAATTTTCAGAATCTGGTGACTCCGCATTACTCTTGTAATGCGGAGTGCTGGGCAAATTCTGACAATTGCCACTTAGCTGGTTTTTTTCCTGCTAGGTTCCAGAAATGTGTGCGTGAAGGAGATTGGGCAAAATCAACTCTAATGGCCGCAGACACTTGTGAACCACATGGTGTTGTTCACACTGATTTTTCAGCGCTGCTCAAGCTACTCGCACTAACTAGCAGCGCAAGCAGTGTGACATGCATATTTCCGCCTGTTGGAGGAATTCTGTGGAATCTTGCAAAGTTTTTATGTAAATCTGCTAGTTCCGCCCACCCCGAAAAATAACAAATTCACACATCCCTAAAACAAACGGAGATGGAAACACTCAAATTCCCCTATACACATTACAAATACACACACTTTCACCAAAAAACATAAACACACAAGGGTGTTTCCACTGGCAGCAATTGCTTGGCAAAGCTGTCAATTATGTCCAAACAAAGGCACAATCAGGCTCCGATGGAGCCCCTCTTTATCTTACATTATGAGTCATTGTTTGGCTTCAAGCTACTGAACCAGGATGGCCAGGGGAACAATCAAGGATCATGCCATATACTTGTGAGGACTGAAGAGACAGTGTGAAAATACAATGCCAGCAATCAGCAGTGGCGGCTCCTGAGCATTGGCAGAGGAGCGTCGTCTCACTGCCTGGCTCAGAGCCAGCAAATGTAAAATAAAAGAATGTTTGTGCATCGTTTCATTTTGAATTTTCTGGCTTTTAGTCAGCAATGTTGGAAGGGGTGGAGCCTAAGCATGGGAAGATGGAGAAGGAATGCTACATGCACTCCACTGCTTAAGTGCGCAGATGTGTTTTGGCCGGCTGTCTCAGGCCGACCAAAACACTCATGCGCACTTAGGTTTTCTCCTGCCCAGCTGCATTGAGCAGTCAGGCTGGAGAAACTCCACAGACTCCCTGGTCTGAGCAGGATGTATTTACTGCATGCTCAGACCAATCCTAGCGCTGCTCTGCAGCACGGGGAATGGATGAGTGTCTTGGTCCCGGGGGCTGCTGGGACCCAGGCAGAGGAGAGGTGCAAACGCGATGCAACGCTGGAGGCAGCCAGAGGCAAAAGGTACGGTTTTTTTCAAACAATGTATTTCTAACACCCCCCAGCGCGACCCCTCCCTGCCCCCTTTTGTTTATGTTGGCCACTTCTGGCAATCAGAAAATCGCAGCAGTAGTGCTCTCATGCTGGTTTAAGGGTTGGGAAGCCCTCGTCATGTTCAAGGGATAAGGCTTGCTGTGATCACTGGTGTGGCTAAGAGTATAGTCTGGTTAGAACTGGCTGTGTTGGGAATTGGGGGCAAAGTGAGAGTGTTTGAGGGATTTTGAAGGCCCAGGCTTAATCACTTTTAAGATTGTGATGCTCGTATTGTTAACTGGTGTGTACCAGAGGCAAAGTTCTGTACTTTCAAAGGAGGGCAAGAGATGATCTCTGATGGTACTGAGGAAACGGGGGTGAGTCTTAAGTGACTCAGGAGGATGTTGTCATTCTGCTGGGGACATTGGAATTGTGTGAAAATGCAAGGTCAATAATTTCCTTGTAAGAAAAAAACCACAGCGAGCCACGAGGATAATTCGACAGCATTTGCTACACTCATTCTCCATGTAAATAATGCCAAATTTGAATATGCATCATTCAGTAGAATTTCATAATCAATGCGGAATACCTATTCTAATACAATATTTAGCAGTGTATTTCTATGTTGCTTGAAAAGTAGTTTTACAAATCTCTACCACCTTCCGTGCATTGGTTACTTATATTTTTATAGTCCATTCTGGTGTTATTCTTATCTCAATTGCTTCCTGAGGAGATCCGTTTTGAAATGTAACACAATGTTTAGTCTACAACGTCTTTAACGTTTTGTCAATAATTTTCTATATGTTAATTTTGAAATCGTGACTCGCTAAAGTGGGCAGTATGTCAAGGAGTGCAAGGGAAACATGCACATATTAGAGCTGAGTGAGTACCATCTATTCATGCTTGTATTTATTGCAACCATATATTCTACATGTACAGGGTAATGAATGAAGGGAACTAAAAACGTGTAAAGCATAACTGTGTTGGTGTTAACTACTCTGTGTGTATGTGCATGTTTATTTATTTATTTAGTTGGTTTTTGGGGATTTTATATAGTGTGTACAATGCCCATGAGTAAGGTCACTTTACAACAGCAAATGTACCAGAGAAAACAACAGTAAGACAAACTACAAGGTTTAAAAATTCATAACCACCAAAAGCCTGGATAATGGTGCAATGTTGTATACACTCATCTAAGTTTTCAATGTAAAAATCCATAAAGGCTCAAGCCAATATGCAATGTACACAAATGTAGTTTATCCATCCTAGTAAGGTACATATGATTCAGAAGCATTGATGCAATCGCACAGAGTAGTATTAATAAAATGAGCAGAAGAAAATGGATGTAACCTGGCGGAGCCGATTTGGGTTAGGGAACGGAAGGACCATGGTAATGGCACAAAAGATAGTGTTTCAGTTATATTTTGAATGTAGGAAAATAGATAATGGTGTGAATGGCAAGCTGAAGGGATTTCCAGGCTTTGGAGGTCAGCCAGAGAACAATTGGTTCAGGGTGCGTTTTTCATTAAATTGTGGGATTTCTAAGAGAAGAGTGTCCGAACACCGATATGGGTGACAACCTACAAAAAACGTTTTTTCTGAGCTTGTAGTGGGATAGCATGTCATGCAAAAGTTGATGACCTAAACAATCAAAAGTGTAGGTCAAGCTAGCATCATTAGGTAGGTTTTTGTGATGCATGGGCACGTTATAAAATTACAATAAACAACAAATTATAGAGTACTGGCTATTACTAATTTATGCTTCTGAAGACAAGTTATTTTGAATATCATTGAGGATAGTTAGATGCTTGAATGAAAGAAACATAGGGCCATATGTAGGTAATCTCTATTTACCGAATGTTAAATACCGAATTTTACCAATTCGGTATTTGAGATTCGGTAAATAGTATGTAGGTAAAAATTTGGTAAATTTGACTGATTTGGTAATATTTGGTAATATTCGGTATTACCGAATCGGTATTTACCGATTCGGTAATGCCTGGAGGCCCATAGGAATGAATGGGAAGCCATTCACTATTACTGATTCGGTAAATACCGAATCGGTAACAGGGGGAACATATTCAAGGGTGGCAGGGTGTCACATTGACACCCTATTGCACCCCTGAACCGTGCATGTGTGCACATGTGGCGCACATCTGTGCCCTAAGGGCATGTGTGTCTGCCACATGGCACTGAGAAAAAAGCAAAGAATTGCTTTTTTAAAGGTATTCGGTATTTACCACCAACTTATAGTTGATGGTGAATAACGAATCCTTAAGGCTAATATGCACTCACTTGAGTGCCACCTACATAGGCTTTAAGGAATCGGTATTTTACCGATTCCTTAAAATAACAAATCGGTAAATTACCGATTCCTTATTTGCAGCCTCCTACATCTCAAATCCCTAAATACTGGTCGGTAACAGTGAAATTTACCGAATTTCACCGTTACCTGGAAACGCTATATAGCTTAAATTAAATTAACTTCCTTAAATTAGTGTATGTATATCATATGATCGCAAAAACAACTGCGCATGAATGAAATGTAATACATGTAGAAATACATGCTAAGAATGCCATTTTAAGATGCTGGGCTTTTTATGATGGACGTGTATATATGAGTGTTTTTAAGTGTTTTTAAGCTGTGTAAGAAGTGACTTGCGAATCAGCATTGGGCAGCACAGCACCCACTCTAAAGAATGAGTATGGTGCACCTTTCATACATTTAAGAGAAAAATATATCACAGTGGTATTTACTGCCAACGTTCTTTTCCACATGATAGTGATATGTTTCATACAGTGCATTACTGTTTCCTTTGGTTTGTTCCTTCATTACAGGTTATAAGAAATACCAATTAGGTATCGTTTTTTTGCATGCCTATTTTAGCATGAACTGTGGCTGAAAATTGTTAGGCACACAAAGTACACATAATTAATGTGTGAGTGAAGTAGGGATCGCGATGGTCCTGAAGAGAAAGCCAAGAAGGGAATGGGCTTTGAAACATTTTGACCCAGTAAGAGGTGACTCATTAAAGTCTCCCCCCTACGTCTCCCCATTTTTAAGGTTTTCAGCTAGGGAACGCAATAAAATTGATTTTTTCAACTAGCCAGGAAACTTTTAATTCTGCACCACTATCTTTCCTGACCCTACCACTCCCACCTTTACACAACACAGTTTTTCACTTAATTAAGTGCTCCCGCGTCTCCATAGGTCGCAGCCGCCCGCCCAGTAGGGGGGCGGGAAGACCCCTATGGTGCAGCATGACACCGAATACATTTTCAGTGTGTGAGGGGTATTTAAAAAACATAGATTGTTTCTCATGACAACTCATGGGCTCAACACCATTTTCCCACCACCATCATTATAATTTTCCAAACAAGGAAGGATATATTGCAGTGGTAAAATCTTTTTGTTGAATTAGAGTATCTAGAGGAGGACGATTCTACCCTCAGCCCTCTTCACTTCCCTTTTGTTTTTTTTGGTCATCTCTGTAATTAA
This sequence comes from Lissotriton helveticus, assembly GCF_964261635.1. Classification (NCBI taxonomy): domain Eukaryota; kingdom Metazoa; phylum Chordata; class Amphibia; order Caudata; family Salamandridae; genus Lissotriton; species Lissotriton helveticus. Next base: position 1,060,814,744 of record NC_136070.1, on the reverse strand, counting down.
TCAGGTTCTTAAGCTTGCAAGTAATTAGTTTCCATCAAATATTAAATCTCTTCGTACAATTTGTTGAATTACCTTTTGTGAGGCTTGCATTTAGAATCTTAATCACACGTACATATTGGAAGGACTTTGTGTAGGGCGAGGGTGAACGGTGTAGCAAGACTTAAATTTTGTGTAAAATCTAAAGTTCCCACAACGCTTGGGCACTTAGGCACAGCAAGAAAAAGAGCCAGTGGTGAGGAAGTATAAGGGGATTGATGAAAACTTCAGAAATATTATATAGAAGCTCATTAAAATGTGATCTGTGGCACATTATGCTTAATGATGCCTTTTTGTCTTCATTTTCTCTTGAGGAATCTGTATATCAATTTCAGAAGAGAAAGATATCCTGTTGAGTTATTTCAGCTCATAGACATAGCGGTAAATGAGTTCATAAATTACAAAAACGCAATTTCTTGAGATGGGGCGACAGAATCCATCTGCAAGACCTCACTTATGAGCATTTGGAATTGATTTAAAAAAAAAGGCATTTTATACATTTCTACAAACAGTTGTTTTATGTATATTTTTCATGTTAACAACAGATATATTCTGGTAACTAACAGACCAATGTATGATGTTAAATTGCAATTCTTGAAACTTTCACTCATATTCCTTTTCAGTAGGGATATAAACCTCAAATACACTCTGTTGTTTATTAGTGTTATACAAGATGCTGTATTCGGCTAAACATACAGGGCCTCATTTATGAGGCTGTGAGTCACTTTTACACCGCTGGTGCGTCACTTTTGTGACGCACCAGTGGCGTAAAAAATGCACCTTGTCGCGTCATATTTACAAAGTAACGCATCTAGGTAGATGCATCACTTTGTAAACCCCTGCGCCACATTATAACTGCGCCAGGTATAATGTATGCAAGGGGGGCGGCGTTTTGACGCTAGAAAGGGTCGTAGAAGTGACGCAGTGAAATCTATGAGATTTCACTGCGCCACTTCTAGGACACAAATGCGTCATTTTTTACGCCTGCCTCACAGCAGGCGTAAGACTGACGCAGGCCCTTTCACATGGGGCTTGCCCCATGTGAAAGGATACATTGCTGGAGTTGCGTCACTTTTGTGCCACACTCCAGCAATGCGTCACTTTTGCGCCATACAGATACGTCAGAAATACTGACGTATCTGTAACTCCTTGCGCAATGATGCGTCATACTGTAAATATGACGCATCATTGGTGTCTCAAGGAGGGCGCAGTGAAAGTGACGCATCGCTGTTTTAACGCAGCGATGCATCACTTTTCATAAATTAGGCCCACACTTTCTTCCACATGTTGCATAGTAGTATATTGTTACTGTAACAGGCTTTAAAGTTTGTCTAGAAATTCAGTAACATTACGATTGAGCTTTTGGGAAAACATTTAAATGCTATTTCGAACTCTTTAATGTTATGTGTTTTAACAAACAACTAACAGTGAGATTTAAATAACTTTGCAGTTGTATTCTATCCTTGCCTGTTTCCCAGTGGCTAGTATTTTAGGTCTCTGTTAGAGACAGCTCTAGCATACTGGTTCCAAGACATAACACCTACATAGAGTAGGCTTTGCACAGTCCGTTTGTTCATGATTGTATGACATTTTGTGTATCTCAGTTGTCTGCTCTTGAATTGATGGCTTTCCTCCCTATTCTTATGTTTTTCTGGTCCAGGAGGATTTCTACCCAAAGTGTTCTGATTGAGTGAGTTGTAGCCTTCTACTGCTAATATCTGGGAGCTACTTTTGTTGTTGCATGTTTTTTACGATTTGGACTTTTAGCACCTGACAGGAGCACATGGTCCTTGTATGTGTGCGTCAGCATCTGCTTTCTCCTTCTGCCAACTTTCCCCTTTATATAGGCTTTCTTTACTACACTTCATCCCCACAAAATGAGTCAAATTTTTCTCATCTCCTTTATTGATGCCTCCTCTCTGCCTCCCCCAGTCTCTCCCAATGCCTCCATGTCATTGTTTCCTTTCCGCTACTCCGCTCTCATCCTACATATCCCCCTCACCCTGCCGTCTTGTACCTTTCTTATTCTCTGCTCTTGACTCAGTGTAGGAGCAGGCAGAATGGTGTCCATGTGAAAACAAAAATAGCATAAGCATGAAAGTTCTCACCTGGCTGTTATAATGCATATGCCGAGACTGCACCGAGAAGGTCTGAGATCGTTTGATATTAAACATGTAAAACAAAATGAATGCATAACATCCTGGATCTTTATTGTGAAATGAATTACCTGTTTTCAGAACTTGATGGGAACAGAGCTCCGATGTGACTAATAAAAGCAATGCTAGGTGGTTTATTTTTAGGTCTGGCATTTGAGAGAGCTTTAGCTGTTTCACCAGACATTTAACCCTTTTGTTGCGCCTTCGGCCAACGGCCGTCGTGAGCACTACCTCCGTAGTGCTGTGCACATCCGTTGGCCAACGCAGCCCCGCCCACTCAATGGAACGCCCCGCGCCGGGATTGCCCCCGCGGTTAAGGCGTTTAAGAAACAAATGCATAACATATACACACGGAGGGGATTTTGTTCAGCTTATTTCGTCTATTGGTCTGTCAGAGTGCCATTCACTTCTTGTGCCTACTATGGCATACAGTTAGTGGAAACTGGCATCTATGCTGAGTGGAGAGGTGGGAAAATGGGTGGTGGGTGTGTGGGTACATAAAATAAAACAGTATTAAAATAAAGTAAAAATAATAAAACGTTACTTACAATATTTTCTACATCCTACTTGCTCTGGTCCTTTTCTTCCCTCATGACGTCCTGCGTCCCAGCCAACTCCCTTGACCAATCCTAGCGCTGCTCTCATGCTGGTAGAGCGGCAGCAGGATTGGAGGCAGTCCCCACTATCAGCACTCACAAGAGCACTGGAGGCTTTTGTTTTCTCTAACCCAGCTGTCTCAGACCGTTGGGTTAGAGAGGTTTAAAGTGTGCATGTGGGGCTGGCCATCACAAAACGGCTGGACAAAGAGACTTGCGGACTTTAAACTAGTGCACAAGCACCTCACCACCCCTCCCTGCTGCTGCTGCCATTCAGCAGGCCTCGCTCCGTCCTGACTCTCAGTTCAGGGTGGGTTGACGAAAAATAAAATGGTAATTTATTAACTTCATTTTCATTTTATTTTTTGTCTCTGGGGCTTTTCTGGGGGCAGACCTGCTCACTTTAAACTAGTGCACAAGCACCTCACCACCCCCTCCTTCCTGATGCTGCCATTTAGCAGGCCTCGCTCCGTCCCCACACTCGGTTCAGGGCGGGTTGACAAAAAATAAAATGGTAATGCATTTCCATTTTATTTTTTGTCTCTGGGGCTTTTCTAGGGGCATTTCAGTGGGGCAACACTCCTCCACTATAACGGAGGGACTGTCCCTGCATTCAGCATGAGGCTAGCGATCAGCCCACTTTATCCATTGATGCCTTTAGCTTTGACTGACTGCTCAAAGACAGTGCACATTGTTCCATTCTACCTAAAAAAAGTTAATTTCTCTTCAGTGACAAAGCTGCTTAAAATGCACTCGTTTAATGATTTATTATTTAATATATTAAAATAAGTGCTATTTATTGTGCCAGCAAATCGAGTACCTCTTTTTTAAGGTTGCTTTTATAGAGTGCATAAGTGACATTGTAATATTATAGGTGCCTGCAATTTGATTGCTTAGGTAGGTCTTTATTTTTTTCTACTCATAAATAATAATGATAAATGTAAGGCACAACTGAAAGGCACAGCATTTGTAAAACAGCCACACCAATGAATGCTATTTAAATTTAGCATTTTTATTGTATGCATATGTTGGCTACATTTTGGTGACAACGTGTTTTCTTCTTTTTCTTTTTTTTGTGGCATATACTTGCAGTACATAATACTCAACCAGTATGCTAGTTGCAAGTCCAGAACATTTGGCTTTGCCAGTGCTTGAATTTTAATGTGTTTTGACATGTGTACCACTGCTGTGAGTAATGACTTGCTGCTATACACTTCTGAAAATAAAAGAACTAAAGTAAAGTGGTACAGAAACACCATGTTGAGAGCTCATGCACGTATAACACTACATCTTCATAGACCTGCTCCTTTCTAGCACATCATCTTGAGACTAAAATCTGCAGCTCTCAGGTCTTATTATTTTGATTGACAATATATTATTTATTATTGTGATGCATAGTAGCAAGATAGAAGCCTACATTCCATATGGGTGTGATGGGAAATACAACATCTATGAAGCAGATTAGCAAAGTTTATGGGGACACTGGAATTAGCTCAGCTTGTTTTATTGAAGTTATAATAGCAATTTGAAGAATGAGATGGACATAATGACCGCATGTAATGACACTAATACCAGCTACGCTCCAATAAAGCTTTGAGGCCAACGTACATCACAAAATGAAACAAGCATTGAGAAAGCCAAGAGGCAGCAATTTTTTTATATTTTTTACTTTTTTATTTAGTAGCTCAATCCATGTCACAAATACATATCATATCAGTTGTGGTCAATACATAAAAATTATTTCAATAGAATTTCCAGTGGCAAAGTTAAAATAAAAAAAGGAAAAACAAAAATGAGAGACATATTTCAGTCATAATATCATTATACAGCCAGAATCGGACAATTATTTCATATATTTTATAATAGATTCCCGTATCTGCATCCCAAGTTTTTGCTATCTGGCTGACTTCAGAGAATATAAACTATATTCCATATTAAAAACGTTATAAAATTTAGCCCTCCACATCTCGAATGTGAGAGCCTCGCTTTGAAGCCAACATGAGGCAATACATAAACGCACCACAGCTGCGGCAATAAATGTTATATAACTAAATGTATATACTGGCTGCTTGCTTGAGGCGTTTACCCATATTCCTAATAACATTATTTCCTTTGTTATTGATATAGAGATACCTGTAACCTCTTGCAAAAACAGCTCTATTTCTTGCTTTAATTGTATTGTTCCCATGCAATCAAGGAAAACATGCACAATATGGGCTCTATCGGTGCTGCACCTAAAGCATTTTCCATCGTTATTTCCGCCCCACTTCATCATGCGCTCAGGCATGTGATATACATCAAAGATGGTCTTGTAGTGTTGTGTTTGCAAATTCGATGATAACAATATTTTACCTGCAGTATCGATAGAAATCTGCATCCCCTCTCCACCATACCTTAATCATGCAGACCATTTAAGATCATGACCAGCCAAATCATCTTTTTGAGACTCAATTATCATAGAATATAATACCCGTACCTTAGCCCTCTTCCTGATTACCTTCACTATTGGTAATACCATAATACCCTCATGTAGATTATGTCTAACAAGATAGTCACGTAATTGCAGATACTTAAAAAATTCCTGATGTTTTAGTTCATGACTTTCAGCTAATTCCAGAAATGAGCATAGCACCCCTCTTAAATAAATTCACCAAATATCTAATCCCCTTCATCTTCCAACACTGCATCATATAGGCCCAAAATATTTCTGGGTACCTGACAGCTGAATTGAGAGGAGTATAATAATTCAGTTGTGGAATAGTCAGCCACTTACATATACTTTTCCATACCTTATAAGCTGTAATCATGACCTTAAACTTTGTTTTTTGTAGTAACTTGGCTCAGAGAATTTCACTAGCACATTTCTAGCTTCCTCCCCTAGCAATAATTATTATATCGATGGAGCTTCTGCATCTGTCACATCTTCCCCTGTCAGCAGGATGCGCATGTTTTGCAGTAAACAAACGTAATAGCAAAAAAGAAATTCGGAACAGACCATCCTCCCCTACCCAGAGGTAATATCATAAATTTAAAAGCTCTTCTTACTTTTCGTTGTCCCCACATAAATCTATCACATATAGATTGAATCCCTTGCCACTGTTTTTTTGTTTACTCCAGTGGTACTGCTCTAAAATATTAGAGTACTTTGGGAAGAACAATAATTTTAAAACATTTCGTCTCCCCCCTAAAGTCGGATGCAGACACTCAAGCTGATCCAGCTGCTTTTAATTAATTTTTGTAGAGACATTCTAATTTTTATACCAAGATATCGAGCTTCATCCGTTACCCGACTCTCCCCTGGACAGGCCTGATCAGTGCATACTATCTTAGTTTTGGCCACATTAAGTTTATATCCAGACACCACCCCAAATTCTTCAGCGAGCTTTTCTATCTCCCGTATTGCCTGTGCTGGATCTGCATAAGTTACATCAATATCATCCGCATATTCTAGAACACGTACCTGATAAAGCTCACATTCCATTGACCTTATACTAGCACTTTGTACTAGCATCTGCACAAATGGGGCAATATATAGCGCAAACAATAATGGAGAGCAGGGACATCCCTGTCTTGTTACCCTATTAATACATACTTGCTGAAATTCCCTCCCAATAACGCAAATTGTAGCTCGTGGTGACTTATACATACTTAGAATCGCCTTGATAAATTCCGGCCCAAACCCCATGCCCCGCATGATGCACCACATAAAAACCCAAGATACGCGATCAAACGCCTTTTCGGCGTTGAGAAATATCAAACCAAACTTTTTATGATACACATTAGTGTAGTCTATAAGAGTGATAACTCTATGAATATGATTAATGGTACTTCTACCTGGAATAAATCCATGTTGTGACAAAGAAACTAAAAGCGTAATAACTCGCTCTAACCTGCTAGCTAGAATCTTAGCATAAATGTTCCCATCGGCGTTCAACAAAGATGTTGGTCTATATGACCCTGGTGTATTAGGAGGTTTATCCTTTTTTGTAAACACGACTATGTTAGCCTCATCCCAAGATGGAGGCAAGTTCCCCAGCTGGGCTTCCTGAAAAACACCCAGCATATCAATTTTCAACACCTAAAAAAGCAGCTGATAAATATCTCTCATGGTAATTTATCTGGTCCTGCAGCTTTCCCACGCGCTAACTGTCCTAATGCTTCTTCCAATTCCTCCATTATTATCAATTTGACTAATTATATTTGTTCCTCAGCACTTATCTTGTTCAGGTCAATTTTTTGACAAAAATTCTCTATATCTAATTTATCTAAGTCATGTTGCTTATATAACTCTTGATAAAACTCATAGAAAACCCCCATAATACTCTGTTCTGTTCCCACCGTTTTACCCGCCGCTTCAGTCATAGCCGAAAGTCTCTGTGCAAGACACCACCCGGTCGACTCTCCATATTTATATCAGTTTTGTTTATAGGTATGGCATTGAAGGGCAATTTCCTTGCACCAAATCGCATTTATTTTATCTTTGGCACATGCTATTTTACTATGTACGGCTTTACAGTCTGAGAATCTTTATCAATTCCAGTTCCGCACCCCGAAGCTCATCCAGTACTTGCTGCATTACTATTTGGCTTTGTTTTTGTTTAGCTGACCCAAAAACTAATACCTCTCCCCGTATTCCTGCTTTAAGAGTGTCCCAGAGGCTGATCCTCTGTTTATCTCAAGAGAATTCCCAGCCCACCTAAGCAAATGATCTCTAAATGCCTTGTCGTTCAATAATTTCCTATTGGGGTGGGGTGACCCACTTGTGGGACACCCCCGCGCCGCACGGCCACCAGCTGCTGCGTGTGCCCCTTGCCGCCCTCTGCCTGACTGCCTGCCTCGTTGCCGGTTGCCGGCTGACTCCGCTCTGGTTGTTTTTGCCGTTGTTTTGCTGTAAATTGTGCCTGTTTTGCATTTCTCTTCGTGTCTGTGTGTTAGCTGTTTTTGCCTCTGTTTTTACGGTAAATTGTGCCTGTTCAGTATAGTTTCCCCGTGCCCGTGTTTTGGTCTCCTACCTCGCTGCCCCCCGCTCTCCCTTCCCGCCACCGCCGCTTTTCCCCGCCCCTTTTTTGTATTCTGTACCCTCCCCGCTCCCGCCTCCCAGCTGCTCCGCCCACCCGCGCACTTCGCCTTAAATGGCGTCCGCGCGAACGCGCAGCGGGCACGCGCAGCGGGCGCGCCGATTGTGCGCCGAAGGCGCGCCAAAGGTAAGCCCGTCTGCGCCCGTCCGCGACCGGATCGCGCCCAGCGCCAGGACCCCTGGCCCACGAGGATCCCGACCGACACGCCAGACGTACTCCGCCGCCACCCTCACCGCTATCAACACCGGCCGACTCCCAGAATGCCATCAAGCCGCTCCAAGACGGACCCACGGACCTTTCAGCTGCCACGCCTGCAAATTCACCTGCATCCGGACTAGACCCGCACCAGCACCCGCCAAGTCGAACACCAGCAGCACCCACCTCAAGTGCATCCTGCTCAACACCCGCTCCGTCCACAGACACGCCGTAGAACTCTGGAACCTCCTCGACACCACCGCCCCAGACGTTGCCTTCCTCACGGAGACCTGGATGAACGCCTCTTCAGCTCCCGACATCGCCATCGCTATCCCAGAGGGCTACAAGATCGTCCGGAGGGACCGAAACGCCAACCAGATGGGAGGAGGCATCGCCATCATCCACAGGAGCACCATCCGTCTCACGACCAGCACCGACAACACCCTGACCAGCGCCGAACACCTGCACTTCCAGATCCACATCAACCCGAACACCACCCTCAGAGGCACCCTGATTTACCGACCCCCTGGACCACGCACGCAATTCAGCGAGGACATCGCCGACTTCATCAGCCCGCATGCCCTGCCCTCCGCTGACTACATTCTCCTGGGAGACCTCAACTTCCACCTGGAGAACAACAACGACCGCAACACCAGCACCCTGCTCGACAACCTCGCCAACCTGGGACTCAAGCAACTGGTGTCCACCCCCACCCACCTCGCCGGACACACACTCGACGCCGTCTTCTCATCCAGCACAGACATCGACTTCAGCCACGCCACAGAGCTTCAATGGACGGACCACAGCTGCGTCCACTTCACCTTCAAGAGAACGACAACCCACCAACACCAGCAACAGGCCGCCCGCAGAAGCTGGAACAAGATCACAGCAGACCAGCTCGCCACCTCCCTGAACCAGCACCCCCCTGCCAGCTCAGCGAACCCCAGCCAGGCCGCCGACAACCTCACGAAGTGGATCAGCAACTGCGCGGACGAACTCGCCCCACTGAGGACCCCGCCTAGCAGACCCGGCAGCAAGAAGGCCCCATGGTTCACCGACGAACTCAAGAGCTCCAAGAAGAACTGCCGAGCCCTCGAGAAAGTCTGGAAAAGGGAACCGACACCGGACAACAGGACCCCCTACAAACTTGCCACCCGGAAACACCACCAGCTGATCCGCGCCGCCAAGAAAACAGCATTCAAGGACCGGTTGGACAACAACGCACACAACTGCAAGGAACTCTTCAACATCGTGAAAGAGCTTTCCAACCCCAGCGCAGGAAACAACGACATCACCCCATCGCAAGACCTCTGCAACTCCCTCGCTTCATACTTCCACAACAAGATCACGGACATACACAGCAGCTTCAACAACCAACCAACGCACACCATGACCGAACAACCACCCCCCACCACCACCCTCCACGCCTGGACCCCGATCAGCACCGAAGACACCATCCGCACGATGAACACCATCCACTCCGGATCACCGACCGACCCCTGTCCTCACCACGTCTTCAACAAGGCCGTCACTGTCATCGCACCTCACCTGCGGGACATCATCAACACCTCCTTCGACACCGCCACCTTCCCTGAGAGCTGGAAACACGCCGAACTCAGCGCTCTACTCAAGAAACCAACAGCGGACCCCACCGACCTCAAGAACTACCGCCCCATCTCGCTCCTCCCGTTTCCAGCCAAAGTCATCGAGAAGACCGTCAACAAGCAGATGGCCGCCTTCCTCGAGACGAACGGATCCCTCGACCCCTCACAGTCCGGCTTCCGAGCCAACCACAGCACCAAGACCGCCCTCATCGCCGCCACCGATGACATCCGAGCCCTGATGGACAATGGAGAAACAGCGGCCCTCATCCTCCTAGACCTCTCCGCGGCATTCGACACGGTCTGCCACCGCACCCTAGTACGGCGCCTCAGCAACACCGGAATCCAGGACAAGGCGCTGGAATGGATCATCTCCTTCCTCGACGGAAGAACACAGAGAGTCCGCCTACCACCGTACAAGTCAGAGGCCTCCGAAGTCATCTGCGGCGTCCCCCAAGGATCATCTCTGAGCCCCACCCTCTTCAACGTCTACATGAGCCCCCTCGCGGCCATCGTACGCAAACACAACCTCAGCATAATCTCCTACGCCGACGACACCCAGCTGATCCTCTCCCTGACCAACAACCCCGCCGCCGCCAGAGCCAACCTGCACGAAGGGATGAAAGAGGTAGCCGAGTGGATGACGACCAGCCGCCTGAAACTGAACTCGGACAAGACGGAGGTCCTCATCCTGGGCTCCTCACCCTCCGCCTGGGACGACTCCTGGTGGCCTCCCGCCCTGGGCACCGCTCCCAAACCGACAGACCATGCACGCAACCTGGGCTTCATCCTGGACTCCTCCCTCTCCATGACCAGGCAAGTCAACAACGTCTCCTCGGCGTGCTTCAACATCCTACGCATGCTACGGAAGATCTTCTGGTGGATCCCCACCGAGACCAGGAAGACCGTCACCCAGGCCCTCGTCACCAGCCGACTGGACTACGGCAACGCCCTCTACGCCGGTACCACCGCCAAGCTCCAGAAGAGACTCCAGCGGATCCAGAACGCCTCGGCCAGACTCATCCTCGACATCCCACGAACCAGCCACATCTCCGGACATCTGAGAGACCTTCACTGGCTCCCCGTCAACAAAAGAATCACCTTCCGCCTCCTCACCCACGCACACAAAGCCCTACACGACCAAGGCCCGAGCTACCTCAACAGCCGAGTCAACTTCTACGCTCCCAAACGCCACCTCCGTTCAGCCAACCACGCCCTCGCCGCCGTCCCCCGCATCCGAAGAGCGACTACAGGAGGAAGGTCCTTCTCCTACCTGGCCGCCAAGACCTGGAACTCCCTCCCGACCGACCTGCGCCTGACCCAAGACCACCTCTCCTTCAGGAAGAAGCTGAAGACCTGGCTGTTCGAGCAGTAGCGGCACCCCCCCCCCCCCAGCGCCTTGAGACCCTACGGGTATGTAGCGCGCTTTATAAGTGTCAATGATTGATTGATTGATTGATTAAAAGTAAATGTCCTTCCAACCTTCCTCTGTCTTATCGCATACAGATCTAGCAGTAAGGGACCATGATCAGCCGTAATCCGGGGCCAAACCTGCATTTTTGCTCCAACTATAAGTCCTCTGGACATAAATTAATAATCTATTTGTGCCAATTTTTGGTGCGGATGTGAATAAAACGTGTATCCGGGATCTGACTGATTTATAGTCCTCCATGTGTCCACTAACCCATGATCCCTCAGCACTTTAACTAAAGCCTTGAAGACTTTGGGCTTTCGGGCCACATATTTGTATTTTGGATTTAAAATTTGCCCCTCGAAGTGAATGTTAAAATCTCCACATAGAATCAGCAGGGTGGGCCATAATGCCAATTCATTGTTTAGCACTTCTAATATACCAGCTTTGTCTACATTTGACCCATAGACTGAGCAAATAGTATACTTGGTCGTTCCAATAAGACATTCTACAATCGCCCATCTTCCATAATTATCCACCATTACCCTTCCTGTCCCGCTGATACCACCGCATACCAAAATAGCTATGCCCCTATTAGAGCTAGTCTGCAGAGTTGCAGCAAGAAGTGTATATCCTAATTCTTTCGTCAGTTTCCGTTTAGACCAAGGTTAGTGTGTTTCCTGAATTCACAAGATGTCAGGTTTCATAATACGTAATTCTGCTGGTATCCTAAGCCTTTTATTACTATTATTAAGGCCAAAAATATTAAATGAACATATACGAATTCCATTAATAGCCATTTCCAACATGATTGTCCGATATTACCTGACTGATTCTTAATCTTTGTCCAATACTTGTTTACCATATTAAAAAAACATAAATACCTGCACATGGATTGATTGTTGTGAATTGTAACCCCCACAACCCCTTACACCTTACCCACAAGCCCCCCCTGTGCCCCCAACCCCTTAGCCCACCCTGACACCCCCTCCCTACTCCCTCTCCCCTGTTTGCAGGCAAATGGGCCCATGGCCCAGTTGATACAGAGTGAGTTCTCACCCCCCTGTGTTCCCCATCCTAACCACCCCTATCTGGCTACCAAGAAACTAAATTAAATACATTACGAGGGTACTTGGCTCGCTACCATACTCTTAATCCAACAACCTAACATGTACCCCTGACATAGAACTAACACAGCCAGAATATAACAACTGTCAAGTACAATCCCAATTATACGCTACCAACAGGACGTTTGTATACCTCAGTACTTATATAAACATTTATATTGAGGCCAAATATTATTTTGCTGACACCTCTGACGTACAAAAGTGTGTTTGACCCTTAAGAATCACTTTAGGAGTGGCAGGATTACATGCATCCCTTCCCCTTGAAGAGGAGTTATCAACAGGCGTAGCTGGCACCTTTTCTCCACAGTTTGGTGACGAAAGTCAGGTCTTACAAAGAATTGTGTTCCTTTCGCAGCCCGCTTTTTTCTGGCTGTGCAAAATCGTATATCGCCTGGCGTGCCAAGAAATTATTCAAACAGATCAAATTTGCTCTAGGTCTGACATCCTTATCACCAGGTTTCTTAGGCCTCTGTTTAAATCGGAACCTGTGTGCCCTCTGCACTGCATTAGACAAATTCCAATCTGTAAGTTCAGGAAAGGCCTCTGTGAATAATTCCGCCACAAATTTGTGGATATCCTGTCCCTCGATACCCTCAGGACTTCTTAAAAGCTGCAGATTATTCCTCCGAATACGATTCTCCAAGTCCACGAGTTTGGCTTGCACATCTTCCCTGTATTGCAGCGAGTCTTCTACCACTGCCTTTTGTGTCACCATGTCATCTTCTAATGTGGTAATTCTTGCTTCCGCCTCATTCAGCCTTTCTGTAAATTCTATGCACGTTTTCGCTGTCCGCCTAACAGCATTTTGCAATTTTCGACAGGCAGCATGAGTTATTGCCCTTTCTGTATGTGTCTCACCCCTGTATGTGTCTCAGCCCTGTGCTCTAAAATACATTGATATATTGACTCCAATGAAATCTCACCAGTCAGATTCACTACTTGAGCTCCATCCTCACCTTCATCAGACTTGGCCATCTCTTAAACTGACTCAGTTGCAGTAGAGCTAGGAGGGCCACGCTTCATATTCGGAGCTGCCTGCGTTGCCTGAGCTGCCTCTTCGGCCTCCTTGTCTGCCCTTTGTTTGTGTGTCATAGTGGTTTCGTGATTGTCTTCTTCAGGGTTTGAAGTATTTAATTCACTGCCAGAGCTAATTGCAGATCTCTCCCTAAAAAAAGGATTTCAGCCCTAATTCTCCATCCTCGTCGTCATTTGATGACTCTGAATGATCTGACTGATCTGACATAGAAAAGCAGTTTCCTTCCCCTGAATCGCTCTCCCTATTGGCACCTCCGGTACACAAATCAATTACTGTATCCAGTGTAGTCGCCTCTTCTTGCATCCCCGTTAATGCCAAAGCGGATTCAGACATTGTCATTGCCCCTCCTATATCTCTAGTTGCTACCTCCAAATCTACACCTTTTTGACTTATTTGGTCTTCCTGAAGCTCCTTTCGCTGGGCGCAATCAGGATACTCAGTTATTGCTGTGACTTTATCTTCATTTCTTTCCTTAGCCACATGCTTTTTTGGCCAAAAATAACTGGGGTATCTGGGGTGTCTTCTTACTACCCGACTCTTGTATCACCGTCTCTGAGCAAGCTCCCTCCACCCCAACTTTTACACTGCTAGCAGACAGGGCAGCCCCGCTCACTGCATCACTGACTGTCTTGGTTTTCCCTCCACGTCCAGTTTTAGGAGGCATGACTAAGCTTTTTCCGAAGATAGATGGCCAGCAATAGATGTAGTTTATATACAATGTAACAAGAGCGCACTTGTGCAAAAGTCTCTAGAGTCTCTGGCAGTCTAGGCAGCAATTTTATATTGAAAGTTTGAAGCTTTTGGCTTTGACAATACTTGATGTAAAGCATTATTTATCCATGCATTGTGAAAAATGTAGCAGCTCATGAATTTTACTCACAACTAATCGTTCCATTAAATGACGTCAGAAACCAAATCAAGTACATGCAGCAGCCAAAGGGAGAGTGATTGAAAGGTCCGGTCCATATTGAAAAAACGTAAACGAACGGTGCTATAGTCAAATTCTAAACTTATCAGATGCTTAACTACAGTAGAAACCACTACAGTGATACGGAAAACAAAACTGTGAAATCCACTGATATAAATAAATAAACAATAATAATTCACAATTTCTGACCATACATGCATGGTTTTCCAAATGCAAATCTGGAATTAGATTTAAGAAAGTGGTAACAGCTGCAACATACAAAGGTTGTCAGTCTATGTTAGTAATCACCAAAGTGTGCCTTGTGTATAAAAACCCTCATGTTGAAACGATAACCGTATGCTACTGACCAAGATTTTCACTAGATCGGTACCGAGTAATACGAGAGAACAGGATGGCATTTTCCCAGCATGCTGTGGCCGAAATGAGAAGTATTTACTAGCTAGTTTGGCATTTTAACAACAACAGTTGAGCTGACATGTTGAAATTTGCAAAAGAGACTTGTGCACCCATAAGAAACTAACGCTTCAGGAATAACATGTATAATGAAAGTGTTGCAGTGAAACATCTGTGAATAATAGCAGATCAAAAATAAAATGTGGTAATATATGTTATACAATTGCAAGATAGGCGAATGCCAAAAATAGCAACTGTTATTAAAACAGCGACTATATTGGAACGTGTTTAATAGAGTGAAGTAATGTTAAACAAACAGATATTCGTACACGTACTGAAAACTTATGCTGGTTTCAAGCTAGTTCTCACTTAGTCAGACAGCCTCTAGATTTTACTATTCACAGGCATGCTCTTTCCAGTATCAATATCAATATCATGGGTACACCATGTAGTGAGTCAGGCGGTAAAGGAAAAGTGTGAGGCATGCTGCTCCAACAGCTGACAACAGTCTCTCTGTTGATCTAAGGTCAGGGTAGGGGAAGGCTGACTCCCTCCATTGACCCAACCTGCTCCTTGGAAGACCGGAAGTCAGGGACAAGTTCCCTCCCCTCCACTCCATCATCCTTGACCAGATTCATGGTTATCTAGGACCTCTTGAAGTGGGATTTGAGGCAATTGAAGTGCAAAACCCTTAAAGGGTTCCTGGGAGTCTTGAGGTCTGTGAGGTAGATGGCTTCACTCTTGCGCTCTTTTACCTCATAGGTCCCAAACATGTGGTCTTGCAGGGGCCTGGACCCCACATTCTCCATAACCCACAGTTTCTGTCCAGACTGTAACTTGACCAGAGTGAACTTCTGGTCCTACAACCATTTCATGACCTCCTAGTTGGCTACTGGATCCTCTTTGGCTTTCTTCCACAAGCGTTTCATTTGGGTACAGAGTCCAGCATGTAGCTGACCACATCTAGGGGGCACCTTGGGAGATTGCTCCCAGCCCTCCTTCATCAGACTGAGCGTCCTCTCACAGGGTGCCTATACAGATGTTCAATGGGGCTGAACCCTTCTGCGGTACCTTCCTGTAAGCAAACAATGGCCTTGGCAAGAGGATGTCCCACTTCCACCTCAAGGAATTTGATGCCTTTGAACCTTTCAACAAGCCCATTAGTTTGGGGGTGGTAAGGAGTGTAGAACTTATAGGTTACCACACACTCCTTCCAAGTGGACTTCATGTACACTGACATGAAGTCCGATACGATCTCCCTTGAGGAACCCCATGTGGGTAAAGATCTCCATCAGTGCCCTGGCCACTGTGGGCACAGTCACTGATCTCAGCAGGTATAGCTTCTGGGTACCGGGTGGCACTGCCCACCAATACCAGAATGAACCTACTGCCAAGAGCTGTCTTAGAGTCCTGAGGCCCAACAATGTCAATGCCCACCCATTCAAAGGGAGTGCCAATGACAAGGATGTTTTCAGGGGAATCTGCACTTTCCTCCTGATTTACCACTAGCCTGGCAAGTAGGGAATCACCTGCAGAACACATCTGAAATCATCGTCATCTGGGGCCAGTTAAAGTGGGTGACAAGCCTTCTTTTAAAAGTATTTTCCTGCCCTAGATGACCTGCCAAGGGTATATCAAGACCCAGCTCTAGTAGGAAGACTCTGTAGCAGCAGGGGACCACCAACACACAGGTTGCACCAGGTTCAGTAACTTTAGGATTGCTATTAGGAGACCATTCTCCCAGTAAGTCTGGGTATGTATTGGGATCACCAGAGCTGTTGCCTTCCAATCTAGATGAGTAAAGGATAACTTGGTGTAAATATGGTGCTTTTCATATATGCCTCTTACTGAGGATCTGTAAAACCATTCCCCTTCATTTTAGGCTTGCACTATCCGCCCCCCACTTCATCAGCCTTCATAGGTGTGGCGCAGCGGCCAGGGGGCCTGACTCCGGACCACAGGTTTAAGGTACGATCGCAAGCAGCAGTTTAGCCCAGCACCATGTGACTCTGGGCGATCGCTCGCTTAATCTTCCCAGCGCCGCGACACCTCTCCGGAGGTAGTTGTGCACTTTACAAATACTGGTATTTCATATTTCATAACGACCCAGGTTCCTAACCTGGAAAGAGCTATCCACTTCACACCTTTCCTCACACCTGTATCTACTGAGGGTCAATACCCATATTTGGGGGCCATTCCTCTACTATATGCCATGTATAGCACTCAATTAGTCCTCCGCTATTTTACTGTATAAATACCAAACATAAATCTATACATGCATGTACATGTACCTACAAAAATGCACACACAAATACACATATGAATACATATCTTCAACTTGCATTCTCTTATTATTACCAAATAATAAGACAATTCTCTTTTGGTATTCAAAGTGCCTTTATTTATGCAAATATATGAATAAGTGTTCACTGTTTTGTATTATTAAACACACATTTTCTGGGTTATCTAAAGTGGCTGGGGAATTTTCATGGTGGGCTGGTAAAAATGCCTGTATCAAGGTGCATTGAAAATATGAGAGAAGCTTTTATGCTTATTACCTCTCCTTCCTGCCGTGTCAAATTGAGAAGGAAAATGATTCCCATTACAACATACATTTCGAAGTTCAAAGATCTGAGGGTATAATTGTGCTTGCCATCCCATCTTTTTTTAAACGCATACATTTCCTTTTACTTTACTTTCAGCTTCCTTTCATTTTCTCAAATAAATGAATGAAAATCTAGTGAAAAATACATTTGTGTAAAAAAATACTTGAACATCTCATAATGTCTGAGATGGCTTATCTTTCAGGCTCAGGTAGGAGAGTGACCATTCAATGTTTGGAGATGTTATAGGAAAGACAACGTATAACTATATCAATATATAATACAATGTACTTCTACATGAGTCATGAAAATAAAAACAATGCCACAGCACAGTGTCTCTGGCGTCAAATAAATAGCCCACTAACATCAGATATTTTTTAAACAACTGATCATGAATGATCACTCAAATCAACATTTTTAAACATATGTTGGAAATATACCTTTATCGACTGAACTCCCCTTAACAATACTTTTTGAACACACATCCATTTTATCGGAAAATACCAGCTTTTCCCGCAATACTCTGGTAGCACAATGTTCTTTCAGTACCAATAACATACGCGCAAGTTGATCCTCATGTGCACTTGTGCTATTTTTTCTGCTGTATGAGAGGCATTTTAGGAAATATGGCATTTTGATTCTTAAACTGTTTTGCAAAGCTGGCTGTTTCGAATTTCATGTAAAGCACTATGTGAACATTCACTCAACATCACACATTTCTCTAATTGTTGGTATTAAAGTGCATAACGTCAGTGGGTTTACGTCTGTCAATGACTGGTCTTTTAACTTCCTTCATGATTGCTGGAACAACAGAGACTTCTTCCAGTAGCCACAGTAACATCATTCACTGTAATAGAGCTGTAAACGGTGTCAAGTCTCTTCCTAGGAGGATCCCATTTACTAGGTAAAACATTAAGGTGGAAAACCTCCTTGACAATCAGATAATGAGTGATTAATGGTGTAGGCTTGTACTGGAAAAAGTAAAGTAAGAACCAACTCTCCATGACCTCAGGGAGAGAGCATGCCCAGCTTGAAATACAGGTGAAAGTTCTAGAAGGAATTCTAGTTGCAAGAAAAAAAAAATTGTAGACAAAATTGGGGAACAATGAATTAATGAATTCAACCTAAATTTAGGAACTAATACATTACAACATATCTGATTCTCATGATTGTCTCTTTTATATACATGAGTCAAACAAGAACTGACCTCACAGGAAAGATTCCTAATTCATGTTGGATAAGGAGATTCTAATTGTGTCCGATGGACAGACACCATCTTGCAGAGGGTAGTTATAGAATTGACCGAGCTTATTCCTTCAGGGCCATGGCTTCCGCAAACACTGCTAAGAAGAAAAACAAGTTTGAGATATTTTTTTCCTTTGTTGGGTTCCATAGCCAACAACATCGGCCCTTGTATCTAAATGATTGTGGGACGACTCCAGGTGATCATGACTACATATCACATTATCAATTGCTCAGAGTATACTACATGGACTTCTGCATAAATAATGGACTCATGTTTCCGCACACACCATTCGAGTGTGTTGTGCTAGCACAGTTTTATCCTTACCACAGATGTCCTCGGGAGAGTCCTAAAAACAGTTGTGACAATGTCTTTAGTTTAAACCTCAATTTGCCAGCTCAACACACACAGGAAACAAAGGACTGTTTGTTTTATGGAAACAAAATTCAGAAGGCTTTGAGGCATTGATCCTCAGCCAATCACGGTTTCACGCTTGGAGTAGACGGTTGCTGTTTGCAGATTCATTCCGTTTTCAAATAAGATGCTTCCTAGATCGAGTGGTGATGGTCTGGTAGAATTCTGGTTGTAAACTCAGCATATGTGAGTGAGATACAAGCAAGTATTCAGAGGAGTTACCCTATTTACAACACTGAGTCCTGAGGATAGTCTTGCGGACCCAGGTGGCCATAAAAGACTGAAACGTCGACAACACACCCTTCTTGCCTCTTAAACTCTTCATTTAAGTTGATTTCAGGTTGTGTTGAATATCAAGACTTATGAAAGATAGGAACTGTTGCTTTTACTGACCATATTATTTGTTGGGAAGGGGGTGTTTTTCACTACCGACAATCCCCTAACAAACAGGCACATCATATGGGATTGTCCGGGTAGTTGCAGTGTTGCTATTTGCTTTTTTGGATATTGATCACAACGTGTATATATTCTGTTATGAATTTGTGGAATGTAATGCACAAATATTTATTTCAAAATATAAATCAATATAAAGAAATGTAAATACATTTTTGGTTACATTTGTAATTCCTTTACTGTCTGGATCACATTTGTGACTAAGATACATGTGAATTGTTCATGTAAATAATACCTCAAGGAATTTCTTGTATATGTACTTGCTTTTAAATCACATCATCAGAAAGCTACTTACATACCTGAAGTCAGGGTTGAACTGGCCTATGTGGCAAGCAGGCAGTGCCTGATGTGCTAGTCAGACAGGTCAGAAAGTGAGCTAGTTTTATGGCTGTTTGTGGGCACGTTTTATTGTCTAGTATGCTGTTTTTTACTATTGATTCCCCTGATATCAAACAAACAAACAATAGCAAAATAAGAGAGGAGGACAAGGAGCGTGATCAAGGTCCAGTACCCATGCTCCTTAGAAAGGTTTGACGTGTGTATCAACAAAACTGTGATACTTGTTCCTGTCTGGAAAAGATTAAAGAGAATGGTTGGAAATAGAAAAATGTGAGGTGGATCTTCCTTATTAGAAAGTGATGCCCTCACACACCCATGTGGGTGTCATTCTTCATCATCAGGCTTTTTGTTCTTAGTGGGGCCGACGCTGCAATGCCCCACAGACCCCGCAAGAGGGCTCTTTGTCGGAGATCTTTATAGTAAAACAGCTGTGATGACGCATGCAGGTGTGTGGAGCAGACAAGTGAGTGTATCTGTGATTCAAAGCTACCTAAAGGGTGCCCTGTGACAAGTTTATTGAGGGGTCCCTTTGGTAGGGTCAGAAAGGGAGCAAAATAATTGTCAGTTGATGCAGAATTATGAAGTGCTTCTGTCTTGTGAGTGAAGTATAAAATCGTAGTGATTTATACTTGGTCAGGTCGACATGTTTCACACCCTGGTGGTCCAAGAGGATCCATGGTGTTTCTTCACTGGCCAGAAAATTAAGTCTAGACCCTATTTTAAAAATCAGTGGGCGTGTAAGTGCTATCATCTATAGCCTGCTCTAGTGGCTCGGCATATAGTCATATACGGTGACAGAACTAGTGTTAAAGTTTGCCAAACATCTCCATCCACAATGCAGCACCTGAACTATTCTATATTTTCCAGAAGGCAGAATTCAGTATTTTGGCTGACCACATCTGTCAGAATAAAATATTCAACGTCCTTTAAGCTCTGTAGGACAAGCCAAGATTGACCTTCAGGTCCTCAGTAATATAATTTTCTCCGTAGTAGTCATCTGAGCCTTATGTAATTTCAGCAAAGAGGCTTCTTCATATAATCCTATTCTTGTTTCCTGAATCATTTTTAGCTTGGAAGCCCATCCTTGCCCTGCTGCTATATATGGAAATAGCCAATGAAAACAAGAAATCAAATTTGTATAGCCCCGGCTCTCCCCCAAAAAACTTCAAATGTTGTGAGTGTTGTATTAATTATGTCCTTGAAAATAATTCTTACACTGGTTCACTGATATGAGAGTCCAGAACATGTCTGCCAAGAATCTAAAATGTCCCTCTGCCATTGCTTAAAGGCCTCTTCATCTATATACACTGGTGAAAATGTGATTATTCAAGGCGTAAGTGTCAGGAGACAGTTATGTGATGATTCCTGTTCTAACTGCAATCTGCCCATGGTCTCGAACATGATTTTCATGGTTCAATAACATTTGTTCCCGGGTCTAGTTTCTGTAGAAAGCTGTGCTAGTTATTTGTGTGCCTTTACACCCCCGTAGGGTTTAAGTGGACCCACTGTTTCTGTTTCCCTGTTGGGCTATTCTTAAAATATCCGAAGAATCCTTGGGTTGGCTGCATGATATGAGTTTAGCAGTTAGGGACAAGCCAAATCTCTTTTTAGAAACATGCACACATAATCTACTTTCATCCTAAATGAATTGTGTAAGATGTTTCTGCATCCTTCCTAGTTTTCTCTTTCATACAGATATCAGGAGTGATAAGCAAAGGCAGAGAAAGCATGGAAGAATGTTATAGTTTTATCACATTTATTTTATCCAGACAGGAGAAGAAGAAGAGTCTCCATTTAAAGATAGCTTGTATTCCTTTGTTTTTTGCATCGATCTACTGACTTTATAAAATCCATCTTAATATACATTACCCTTATTGCCTTAATGAAGGATGTCCACAAACCATTAGCCTCCATAATCGTCGAATAATAATCCCACAAGACCCTGTCGAAAGCCTTCTAGGCATTGTGCAAGACAACACCTATCAGCTTTGCAAGGACCTCAGTGGCATCAAATAGCGAGATTAGTCGCCATAAATGATTCACAGTTCCCCTCCCCTGGATAAAGCCATGCTGCCGAGGTGAAACAAGACGCTGTATTATGTTACTACTAGCATAGATCTTCGAATATAGCTTCACATCACTGTTTAAGAGAGTAATTGGCCTATAAGAGACCAGGGCTGTGGGGGGATCCTTGCCTTTCTTTAAGAAAATAAGAATATTAGCCATGCCCCAGGAGCCTGGTGGTGGTGCCCCCCCCCCTCTTATTTCATTCAACAATCCCAACATTTCCTTATGAATGTCTTTGTAGAAAATCTTATAAAACTCTACAGGAATATTTATCTGTTCTTGTGGCTTTACTTGACGGAAGAGCTTGGAGAGCAACCTGAAACTCCTCTAGTGAGACATCAACGACGAATAGGAGTCTCTCCTCTTGGGTTACAGTAACACTAGGCACAAAATCCTCTGAGGCCCGAGAGCAGCCAATAGGAGAAGGTTTATAGAGATCGGAGTAAAATGCCTCCCTTATCTAACCAGGATCTGTTACTACTCCACTTTGTATGTCCCTTATCTGACTAATGTGCCCCACGGCATGCTGTTGCCTAGCCCTAACTATGATGAGCTGGCCCACACGTTCACTGTACCCATAACATTCTTCATTCTTGACTATGTACTTTACAGCAGTTTTCTCTGCAGTGAAGTTATTACAACATGCCTTGTTTATGGCTTATGAATTCGACATTAAAGTCAGATCCCCCCCCCCCACTAGCCACAGCACTGATCAATTCTGATTCTATGAGACTAAGTTTTTGGTATAATTGTTTGATCTGTCCCTGTCCTCTCTTTTGTTTGACCAAGCTAAACCCCAGGGTTTCACCCCTTTTTGCCACCTTGAAGGCAACCCAGACCATTCCAGGAGAGGTACTACTATTATTAATAGTAAAATATTCCATAATCCTACCCTTCATATAGTGCAAATAATCTGGATCGGACCAGAGTGTCCTCTCAAATGACCACTTTCTAGCCACCCTTCTTATTCCATCAACTGGGAAATCAAACACAATTGGGTTGTGATTGGACATTACTCTGATCAAGAGTTCCAACTGACCCCCCTTAAGTATGACCGGTGATACCAAAATATAGTCCAGCCTAGCAACCTTGCCATGGGGGGGGGCTGAGTAATAAGTATATTCATGCTTGGAGGCTTTCAACGTCAGCCAAATATTGATTAAACCTTCATCTCTAACGAGATTTTCCAAAGATCTCGAAGTTTCCAGCTTATGCCCAAGACTAGGAACCCTGCTACACCAAGCCCCTACTCTAGATCCATTTAAATTTAGAGCCCCACAGAATACATATGGTGCAGGCCAGGAAATCAGTTCCATAGCTAAAAAATTCAATAAGCCCAGATCATCTAAAACTGAGGCATACACCGTGCACAGTGTAAAAGCAGCATTACCAGCTTTGCACTCCATTATTACCCATCTGCCATGCATGTCCACTGCCTTATGACCCGGTATAACAGCATTCCCCGTAACTAGAATAACTACCCACTTATTCCTAGAGTCCTGTGTTGTACAGCAAACTATCGTCACTCCTATAGAGTTCAGCACAGCACTGTCAACTCGTGCTATATGAGTATCCTGCAGGCAATATAAATCTGCTCTTAAAAATGTCAGATCTTCTTGCAGCTTTCTCCTTTTAGATTTATCATTAAGCCCACAGATATTAATAGTGGTGGTACAGAGGTTAACCATCTCTCCAAAAGATTCTTCTGGCCACATGCAATATCCTCCCAAGATTGAAAGAATTCCAATGATGCCGAGAAACAGTTCTCCACCTGAATTTATATTCACGCCCGGCCTATCCTTCAGTGCAACCATGAAGACCTACCTACTAAACGTACCTTGCTACAATTTAAGTACCACTTCATCCAGCCCCCTCCCCCCTTCCCCCAATCCCCGAAACCCCTCTCCCCCAAATCCCTCTCCCCCACATTACATACCCCATCCACCCCCTGCCAGTGAAAGTTGACAGACCAACCAGGTCTGTGTGATGGAGTCAACAAAGAACACCGCGGGCTCCCACCCCTAACCCCTCCTCCACACTCCCGCAAACCAATGTGAAAGATACGACCAACCCCAGTATGCAAAAAACCACACAATACCAATAATATTAACAAAAATACCGTCTATGTTTAGTCTACCTCGCAGTTTCCCTAAGCTGACAGCCCATGGGCTATAAATTGCCCCTGTCTGCCAAAATCTGCTCGAGAGAGAGAGAGAGTCTCTAGTTTGCATTTCAGCTGTAAAAAATGTTATAGCTCCTCTAACGCTTTTCTTCAATATAGGTGGTGCCAACAAAAGGCACCAAAGCCTGCCCCTTGATAATGCTTAATGACTGCCGCAGACGCCACCTATGTTCTACTGTTATGTGGAAGAAGTGAGGGCGTACAAAAAAGGACTCTCTGTATTTCCTTCTTGCCTTAGGCTGAGCCTTCTCAAACATAACTTGGCATAGAAGGACGTTTCCAAAAAAGGCTTAGATGGCCATTGGCTAATTCTGACCGCTGCTTGCCTCTGTAGGCTTGTGGCATAATGCCGGGAACCAGTGGCCCCTCTGAACTTCCCACACCCACTCCCATCCCATAAGTTTGGGAAAGGCTTCCTTGTGGAGGTCCAGCATAAAGGATTACATATTATCCCCCTCCACGCCTTCCTCAATACCTAAAAACCAAGATTGTCCCTTCCCTGGTGGTTTTCCAGATACTCCATTTTCCACATGGCATCAGTCATTTGGGCCCCATGGGACTTGGTCTGTTCTTTGACGGAAGCCAACTCTGGTTCCAAGATGGTGGTTCTCTCCTCTATGCTGTTAAGCAGAATGCCAATCTCAGAGCATGCCTTCCCGTCTTTCCGAACTGCACCTTCCAGTTTCTTTGTAGCCTGCGTGGCTTTTTTCCCACTGCTCGTTTGCAAATCATGGGAGGAGTCAGAGCCTTTCTCAATTGAAAGGGGGCGAGACAGGGCTGTCCCTCTTCCCCCTTGTTATTTGCACTGTACATAGATCCCTTTCTTAGGTGGGTTGAAGCTTTCCCGGACATTCCCCCTGGCAGCCGCCAGGACTGGGACACTAAGATGTTGCATATAATGATGACGTGGCTATAATCACAGCTGATCCTGACTGGGCTCTACGATATGTGGAAATGATAGCTGAAGAGTTTGGGAATCAATCAGGGTTCTTGTTGAACAGTTCTAAAACACAGGTCCTGATAAACGGGTTTACATCGGTCACTGATAGCAGGATTGTTGACAAAGCAATATATCCCGGAGGAAATATTACAGCAAGGGTAGATACTATAGTCAATTTAAATGTGTCCACTATTTTGGAAAAAGTCAAGAAGGATTTTAATCACTGGGATAACCTTAAACTATCAATAATGGGGAGGTGTAATTTTGTTAAAATTATGGTGGTCCCTAAGTTATTATATATTTTTCGCACAATACCCTTAGAGATACACAATGACTGGTTTAAACTATTGGATAGATTGGTGGCTAGATTTATCTGGTCTTAAGGGAATACTTGAAGAGCTAATGCTTTTTTTTTTCTACCTAGAGAAAAGAGGGGGGGTGGGGGTTCCCCAATCTCAAACTATACTACTTAGCGGCAGCGCTTCAATATTATGGCCCTTTATTTAATGACAAAGTTAGGGAGGAATACGTGCCAGGGTATGTATCTTCAATTTTTTAATTGTTGTTTGGGACATCTGCTAGCGGCTGTTCGATTAAATTCTTTGTCAAGCTATTACAAAAGAACTCGGTTTAAGAGCCTGATCACTGCATTTCAGAACGGGGCATATGCTCGCAAACAATTGGGTGTGGGTAGATACAGCAGGTACACTCTTTTGTTCAGGAACGATCAGCTCCCTAGGATCTTTAGCTTGTCTGGAAAGACATGGTTTTGGTAGGATCAGCTGGCTGGTGATTATATCACGACTTTCGAACATTGGCCCTTGGAATTTTTTTTAAAAATCTACAGCTGAGGGATTTTCCTCTGAGGAAGGCGGGTGTCACTGAAGGTTTTAGGCAGATTCCCCTAATGGAAATATTAATAAATGATATAAGCCCATCCATTTCGCAACTATATGGCTGTTTGCTAGAAGGGGGGACGTCCCGGATGACCTGGACAAGCATGAAGCAAAGTGACATGGGAGGCTTGAGTTGTCGGACTCTGGCTTTCATGGGTCAATTTTGTGCTCAGCAAATATGCAAGTACATTATAAAACACGTTTTGATCAATACATAACACCAGCAAAAATTGCCACATGGGGGGGGGGGGGGGGGGGTTGTTGGAACTTGTTGTTTTAGATGCCAGGCATCCGGTGCGGATCTGGTACATCATTAGGTTTTTATAATTCTGGGAGTGAGGGAATTTGTGTATGTTTTTTATCCAATTGATCTCGATATTTTGAATATGTGTATTTATGTATTTATGGATAACTAATGAAATGTGCCCTTCGAAATGTATGTTATGTAAATTGCTGTGTTAATTTTACTTCATCAATAAAAAAAATCAAATAAAAATAAATAAATAAAATTCATCTGTTGTGTTTGTAAGGTAAACACAAAAGCATTTAATTGGTATACATTTCCATCTGAGTTATTTGCAATATTTTAGCTGATAACCTGCGTGAGGGCGATCAAAATTTTTAGTAATTCAACATTTATTTTAAATTTCAAGGCCTTCTGAAAGGTTTTTATTTGCTTTAGGGCTGCCGGAAAGGAGACAGTTGAATCTCTTACAGTCAATAGAATATCATAGGCAAAATTAAATAATGTGTGGGCCAACAACCAAATGTAAAAATATTTAGTAACATCCTTATTCCTGTCACCAGGGATCCAATAAATCGGATAAAAAGATGGGTTAGAGCTAGGACCCTGGTCTCTCCTGTTCCTCAGACAAGCATGGCCCTCTCTTAGCCCAGTAACTCTGATGCCCTGCAGGATAAAATAGGCATTTTTCAGTAAGATATTGGGCCAAAACCCCACTGGAGTTAGCCAATCTAAATCAGAACTCCACCATACTTTCCACTAGTCATATAATCAACCTAATTCATTGATAATGGAGTCCCAAGTGACCTTTCAACCCTCTCCAGTTTATTTAAGTCTCCTTGGGTCAGCAGTACTAAGGGTTTTTAAAGTCTCAAGCCCTGGGATTCTCAAAATCCAAATACACGTGGGTAGAAAAAAACTTTTACATATGCACCAGCACTATGTTACAACTCAGAATAGTTTTTCTGATTCAAAAATTGTGATTTTGGATCCATACCAAATTTTAATCTGGAAGGAGTATGTAACAGGCATTCCTTCCCATGTGCCAGTCTGTATTATATGTATCAATGGTTTGTGACCGCAATTTCAGCTGCAAACCATTGATCAGTTACCATCTCCAAATTGGGGTAGCAATGATTCCAAAGGGGGAGGGATCTTCTTTACACTGCTTTCTCTTTGGTAATCAGGGTGGTAGCTTTTTCGAAAATAGAAATCTGTTTTTTCTTTTCTTTTAAACCATCCCAAATTCTTTGAGCGAATTCTGGTTGCTTTTAAAAAAAGCTTTCTGTTTTAAAATACAGTTGCAGGAATGGTGATCTACTGCCCCTCTCAGGTAATGATACCTGCAATTGTAGCGAATGGCAAGGTGTTGCAAATTACAATCGCCCTCATGAATATTAATAGCTCATTCTGTGACCCCTTGTGATTCTTTATTGTGTGATCTGACGTTTCAGCACAAGAAATGATTCAATTTATAAAAGTTATTGCGCATTTTGTGACCACTTTTCGGACTCAAATCTATATAGGACTATAATTCATTACTTTTTAGGTGGTGTTATACAGTCTTTTTCTTTATAACTCACAAACGTTATCATGTTTTTCAACTGCTCTTAAAACTGTAGAACAAACGGATGATTAATGTTCTTTATGAATAAGAACACGTTCATGGATTGTTGCTATCTGTGCATTTGTCATGCTCCCAACAATGACATCAATCCAATCCGTGCTATTGGAGAATGAGCTAAAAGTGAAACTACCACAATGTTCTAAGTTTTTGGCACAATTCATATTGTATACAGTCATGGACCCAACATCAGACAGTTGTTGGTTTTGTTTACAAAGAGGCAATATCAATGCAATATGTAGATTTTTGGATAGTTGAGTACCATCCCAAATTTATCCCATTGCTATTGCCCATAATTAACATTTCTCCTCAGAATCATGTATGCATTTCGACCCTTTGTGACAGGAATATATTCTGAGGATTGCCTCAGGACTGCGATCCTTATGTGCTTATTTGTAAAATCTGTGAAAATAAACAAATTATTCAAACTGCACTATAGTCTGAGGAACGTAAAATTTTTATTCATTTCTTTATTTGAGAGGGTATAGCTTTGCACGCTGTACTGTTTTGCTAGGTTTTAATGAAATATGTGAAAAGTAAATTGAATCTATTTGATGTGTATATACTTTTTTATTAATGCAATGTGAGCTACTTTGTCAAATTGAGTGTTCAGGATACCCTGTGCAATGTGATATCCTGTAGGACTTCACCTTCCACCCACCCACCCACCTACCCATCTCTCCATCTATTCTTCCATCCATCCATCCATCCGTCCACCGAACCACCCACCCATCCACCCATGCATCCATCTGTCCACACATCAATCCACACATCCATCCACCAACCGAGCCATCTATCCGTCAACCAATCCATCCTCTCTCCTTGTCTCAGCCCTCTGTCTCCTCCATCCCCACTCTTGTTACACTCTGTCTTTCTCTGCCCTGGACGCCCGCTCTCCCTGCTATGTCTAACTGCAATCACCAACCCTGGCACTGGGACTTCAAAAACCGACCTTCCGTGGGTCCAGCCGCACAGAGAAATGTCTAATGGAATAAATGGCCAGTCTGGCCCTGCTGCTGCCTATTAAGACCCCTCTAGGCAGTGAAAGAATTAACCACAGAAACGGACCTTTTCTTTTTCAAGAGCACAATCTTTCCTATTCAAGAAGCTTTTGAAGTTAACAAAGTCCTGTGCGAATATGCCACTCACGCTACTTTGCAATCTAGCATGTCTTTACGTGTAACACAAACATACATGACACGCGGGCATTAATGCACGTAGGCTTGGGAGTGTTGTGCCTTTCATGGTGCCGTGGAAGGCTCCCTGTGTGCTGTGTGTCTTCCCCTTCCTCCTTGGGCAAGGTGTCACAAGGCAGTTGTTGGTGTGCAGGGCTTTAGTGATCCTGCTCATTTATGTTTTCTTGTCTAGTTTCTTTAACTTTTGTTCTGTGGTTTCCTCCTCTGAGCTTCATGAATTTTAATGGCAGTGATGTGGCCGCCAGCATGTTCTTCCTTTTATCCCTGTCACCGCATTGCACTAAAGAAAGAATCAGCCACTGGTTATCGCGAGGCTCCTGTGTATGCGTAGGGTTTCACTGGCAGTAAACATTTGAGATGGCTTCTATTGTTGTTATGGGTTGAGCGCTCTGCTGCCTTTCTGCTGCAGCCCTATAAAAATGTAGGGGTTTATTAGCAAGACCCTTGCGGCGCTGGTCCCTCACTTTTAATACTTAGAAAAAGTGTCGTACCGGTGCGCAAGGGGTTTGCAAATAAGCCCCTGAATAAACGACGAGTAGTAGATTAGTAGTGGTTTATGCACGTCTCCTATGTTTCTCAGTTATAGAAATAAATATGCAGCAAAAACATCACTGGGTTGTTTTTGGTGCTTGTGGACTATGCATACATCGGTAATGACGGATGAACATGTTTCAGTCTATCCATCGAAATGTTCTTGATATTATCTGTCACGCATAACACTTCGGGCCGATTTATCAACTCTTTGCGACGGTGCAAAGTCTTCAAAAGTGATGCAAACTGGAGCTTTGAGAGTTGATTTATTTGCTTTCCAGCGCAAAGCAGTTACTTGCCCTGGAAAGCTGTCTAAAAATAATACAAAGAACGTTTTTTCACCACTGTATTACTTTGCATTGAGGAGGCCTCCCATGGAGCCGCGGTCCATGCAGTTAACAGCAGTATGTCACATGGGGGGGGATTTCGAGGGACGATGTTGAGAGAAAGTTAATGCCCACCGCTGTTCCCTGCACGGACCGCGGCTGCTCCCATGGGTGGTAAATGGTGGGTATTTCCACGCTACAACCCATTGCTTTTGACGCAAAGCCCTACCAGCTAACATTTATACACAGATCTCTGAGCCCAAAAATAAGTCCTCATTCAGACAGGAATTAACTTAGAGACATGTTCCCCCAAACCTTGCAAAATTCACGTGTGCCCCACTGTGCAGTGCGCATACGATGTTTGAAAAGTTTTAAAGTATTGTAGTGTGCAGGGACACTAGGCCCACATGCTGGTTGAACAAATACACAGATACAGTAGTAAGATACTGGAACTAGGCCATTGGCAGGGTCCCCTGACCGGTGACACCTGTGATGGATGGGTGTACAGTGTGGGTTAGCACCAGGCGAAACACTAGAACATGTCCAGCAGGACACAACATCCCTCCCAAATTTCAATGACAAAAAATAACAAACTAAAGTCCAACCTACGGGAAAAACAACATCACGAAACATAGGACCCATGAGTCTCTTCAGGCCGTCTGCTGTCGGTGCTGGAGCTCTGGACTGCTCGACCAGGAGGCTTTAGTCCACTTCGGCAATGTAGTTCAGTTCAGACTGGCCTGGTCTCACTGTGTTGAAGTCTATTTACATAGTTCCAATAGGAGTGCATCTGGAGCGGTGGTGGATTCCAATTTGGAGATCTTCTTGCAGGCGCTCAGGCTCCGGTGGACAGCCAACCGGATGAATGACATTACAACGCATGCTTTTACATCGCATGCTTTTACAACGCGGTTTTTACAATGCATACCATTACAACGCATAGTGCTTTTAGGCGCTGGATAGTGAATTGTTTAATTTACTATTCCAACTCCAGTCCCCATGGATAGTAGGGAAGGTGTTGGATAGTACATTAAACCTATTCCCTATCCTAGAGCGCCCCCCAGCGCAATGCGTTGTAATGGTTTGCGTTGTAAAAGTTGCGTTGTAAAGGCACTGCGTGTTAAAAGTTGCATTGTAAAGGTTGTTTACCCAGCCAACCTGCATATACGGAGGATGACCTTGGTGGATGAGGGCTTTCCTTGGAGGCGATGATGCTTTCCATTTTCCAATAGCCTAGTAGCTTCAGTCTTGCCTCTTCTGCCTGGACTCCCCTCTCACAGGAGTCTTCTGGGGGGTCTTCCTGCCGGGCTGTCATGGGACCGTGTGGACTGTGCGGGTCTCTTGTGGGCCGCGTGAAAGCATCACTGAGGACCTGTCAATAGGACCACAGACAAATCGCTCATGCAGCCGCAAAGGGTGGTGTCTCAGAGTCTGAGTGCCCTCGCCGTTAGGACTCGGGTGCACATGCCTCCATTAGATGGTCTTTAGGTTACCAGGCTTCATCTGTGACCTCCATGCGTCCCGGTGCCTGTCGTGGAGCTGCTGCCGATGCATCTCTCTGGTTCAGATTCCCCTCTCATAGAACTCCATTGATGCCCTTGCCCCTCGATTACCACGTAACTGCATGGGCTGTGCGGGCCTTTCACAGGCCGCATAGAGGGGTCGCTGCAGAACTCCCATCAGGCCCATGGCCAAGCCTCGTGTAGCACCAAGGGTGGATAGTCCAATGGTCGGGTATGCTCTTCTTCAGCAGGCTTCAGGTTTATGGGGGCACACAGAAGGTTCCTGGGTGGCTAGCCTCCCACAGCGCCGGGAGTGCCTCATGGAACTCCAGATGTCTTGAGTGTTTGGATCCACTCTGGTGGTGCAATGTTCCTTAGATATTCTTGGTGATGATGATGCACCTGGATGATGAATGCGATCATTTTCTTTCACTTGGGCAACAGGCCGCGATCTCTTGCTTTCTGTGACCTCGTGGAGTGAGCAGGACTGGAGGGAAACCATGCCCAATTACGGTTGTCTTCTGGCAGGTGCACTTGCTAGATGTGGCACCATTGATGCTAAACGGCCAGTGACAGGTGAGTGGACGGTCGCACTGTGAAGCATGGGGACAGGACACTTATCGCACTTGCTAGCAGCTTACAATTGGTCCTCCAGCGAAGCGGTCTCCAGTGATGTCTCTGCACACCGGTGGCTGGCTTGATCTGATGAACACCTTCTCCTGTGCTGGCGCGAGCCCTCTGTCCTGTCGCTCTTCTCCTTTTCCCTCTTGCACACCTGTGGTGGTTGTTTGCCCTGTGGCTTCATGCCACTCTCCTTTCCTCCTTCCGACCAGGTTCCTCACTCAGATGTAGCATCCTGCCACATGTCTCATGTTTGTGCAACATGGACATATCGCTGGTCATGTCCAGTTCTTAGGACTGTCTTTACTTGCTGCGGACCTGGGGCAGGTCTGTCCTGTTGCTAGGACATGCTTCTTATGAATGTGGACCTCTTGCAGTCCCCATCCCCTCCTCAGGGATTTTCATGATGCTTCTCTACCAGGATGGCAGGTTACCTCTTAACTCAAGGGTGTTGTGCTTGTGCCACCAGCCTGCACCATTGTGGCGCTTGATCCTGCCGCCATTCAGGCATGCTTGGCGAGGTCGGTCAATTTGTGTTAAATACCCCTTGCTTGCGGTGCGATGTGGTATGAGGTCACTTGTTAAGTGTCCCTGGAGCACATGTTACAATGGCAGCTTGCCACGTGGAGTGTGTAACTCTCCTCTTGTCTGTTTTCGTTCGCAGGCGACCCCGTCTTGAGGCAGCGTGAGGGAGGAAACTGTTTGGCCCAGTGCAGGGCTTTGCCAGTGCAGTTGAGATGTGGAGGCTCTCCCTGCTGCCTTCAGCATTGCTTCTCCTCGGAGAGGTCTCTCTCTCCCGTCCACCTACCCTTGCTGTCAGGTCCACTGGTGCGGCCTTCTGCTCACCTCTGGCTTTGCGCACTTGATCTTCCTCTGGGGCGCCCTCTTCTGACATTTGGTGTGCATGCTCTTCTTTCTTGCGGTGATGGCCGTTCACCACTGGGTTTTTGCATCGCTTTCTCATTGCTTGCGGTGATGTCAGACAGCCACTCAGGGGTGCGTGCACAGTGCATATCCTTCATGTGTTTTATGTGGGGCTTGCTGCCATCTTAGGCTTTGCTGTCTGTGGTTTTGCTAACTTGGCTGTACTTCTCTTGGCTACTTGATGCGTTTCTTGACTAGGATTAAATCAGACCATACTAAAAGATGTACTAAATTTAGATCAAGCCAACCATATCCCTTGGCTAGTATATGTTAGACGGTCTCTTACAGACCTGGGCTTAGCTGATTTAAATATATAACACCAAACAAATGTATGCCTTTTTCCAAGATTAAGTTGAAAGAGGCCTTCTTCAAAATATGTAGCTAGAAAGATGGCAATGCAACCAAAGTAAAGCTATGGTTATTCATTACCATACCTTGCCTAGAATCCCCAAGGGTCATAATTCCTATCTCTCCTTTATTACTAACAATACGCATCAATATATTTTAACAAGCATTTGCAATGCAATAGGTCTCGCATTGATGTGAATTTGAGCTATTGGCATTGTAAATGACAATGCCTTTTATCTATGTTTTGGTTTATAAAACATGAATAAAAGGCATTGTCATTACAATGCTAATAGATGAGTCTCACAAATGCGGGACCTATGGCATTGCAAATGCTTGACTTTCTAGAAAGCAGAGCATGTGCACGCTTATATTATATTAAATACTACAAGACTGTCAGCAAGCAGATATGAAAAACAGCATGCGTATTCATAGCAGCCAAAAAGTCCCCTGCCAGCATTGGGCACCATCAGTCTGTCCTGGGTTTTATAAAAGCACTTAACATACTCTCATTTGTAAACTAATGTCAGCAACGTTAAGGTGGATAGTATGAAACCCAGAATGCAAAGTACTCTTGGGTAAGAACTCATGACTGGACCTAGGTATCCCTCACAGGACTTGGGGGCCAACAGGTAGCAGCCGTTTTCATTCATGTCCCTCTGTTGCGCCTCTCAGAGCACCAGTTGCACACTTTCTCTACAGGCACCTGTTACTCGCACTCTTGACAGCAGCCACCCGTTACAAAGAGTCTCCCTCCCATTGGCCCTCGCACTGCCATGTCACCTCCTGTGAAGTGTGTGGATACTGAACTGCTGTACTTTTCCTGTGCTGCAACAAGGCAGGTGTGTACGTACAGTCGGAAAGCAGCAGCCCCCAGCGAGAATAAATTCAGGCACCTTCCTGTCCCCAGTTCTGCAGCTTCTGCAAGGAGGCTCGCTCCCGCGTCACTTCCTCGGTAATCTCAAAGCCAAGAAGAGTTCACAAAGAGGTGCGAAGGAGGAGGTGAAAGGCGGGTGGGGGAATGCCAAAGGAAGGAATACCGATCTGCCCAGCTGGAACAGGCCACGGGCGCCGGCTAGTGCACCAGTGCTAAGACGAAGCTTGGCAATGCCTAGAACAGCATGAGCACCAGTTAACGTATCAATTTACAATTTACATTTACTTGACAACAGCACTTTGCCTGTTTCACTCGTTTTTAGCATTTTTACATCAGTGTCACCTTATGGGGCACCCAGTGATTAGTGTTGTCAGGGCAGCAATAAGAGTTGGTTTTCTCACTGTCCCCACTTTGGAAACTAGTAAATGGGTGCAGAAGGGAGGCCATTCTGTAGGAAATCCGCATAACTGCAGACAAATCTCAACAAGCTCACACATACAGGCCCAACATACATTCTGCATGCAACTCCGCATCGACTCCACATCCATTTCCCACATGGATGGAGCACTAGACGTGGCTAAGGGAGACTGTGTAAACTTTTATCAGATTTACCGACCATGAAGCAGCTTTGTCCTCATAGCTATCAGTGCCAGAAAAAAAAATACCGCCTTCGGGTAAAGTCCGCGCTATATAAAAATGCATAAATAACTAAATAAATAAATACCGCAATTCACCGCCGTCACTCTGCCGGCCTGCGACCAGGAAGTCAGGCAGGCCGGCGCGACAACCGGAAACAGGCAGTAGGAGGGCGGGAGCCTACCCCGCCTCCCACGGAAGAGCCGCGATTGGTTGCAGCACCGGAGCAGGCAGGAGCCTACCCTGCGCCCCGGTGCCGAAGAATGGAGGAAGAGTCCTGCTGCCGGTGAGTGGGGCTTCGCTTTGTGGCTGGCCTGCGAGGGCGGGGGGGCATGTGTGGGCGCGCGCGTGGCGGCGGGCTGTGTATGTGTGTGAGCGTGCGTGTGTCTTGGAGTCTGTGTGTATGCGTGTGTGACTGTGGGGGAGGAGGAGGGGGTTGCCTGTCTGGGTGCCTGCGTGTCTGTGTAAGTGTAAGTGCGTGTGCGCGTGTGTGTGTGTATGCAGTGTGTGTATGTGCGCATGCGTGAGTGAGTGTTTGCGCAAGGGAATGAGGCAGGAGAGGGGCACGGCGCCGTGCGCGCTCACGAGGTCAAAACTGAGCAGCTCTGCGCTCGTGCACCCTCTCCTGTCCACATTCCCGAAAACGGGCGACATAAGGTCTTCGCTGCGCGAGACCTAAAAAGGATGAGGTTACATTTTTTCCCCTTGATTGTAGGATACCCTGCGCATGTATAGTCACTAAATAACCTGCTGCAATGTCCTTGTGATGGCTTGTCTTCGAAAAACCATGTCTCATATCTTATTTTTTTGTCCTTTTTACAAAATGGAAAGAAAAAAGTATATCCTTTCCCTGATAATAAAACTGAGTTTAGTTTCACGTTCCTCAGCTCTTACGGTTATTAACTTCTTGGAAACACCTTATATTTGTTTCATGGTTGCAACATTTTTATATTCAGTTTTTCGTATAAGGAGAAGTTCAACAGACGGGTGTTGTTTTAATTGACAAAATAGATAAAGGTCTCATGCCTGGAAAATATTTTATTGTATGGTTTTAAAATGTGCTACACGGATTTGCTCTGGGGGGGGGGTTGTATTTTTTAATTGCATGCCGCATCAAATCCTTCTCACAATGAACTGAAGTTGATTTTTGCAACGAGGCTACTTGTAAATATTGATATTTCAATGAACATACATTAAAATCAATTATTATTTAATTTTAGACCTCTTGTCTATCAAATGTTATTAGGAAAATTTTATTCTGTACTCATGCATATATGAAATGCGAATAAAGTTATTTGAATTTGACTAGGGCAGCCTTGTATTTCTCACAGGGGTCAGCAGTCTTGTGCTCTGCCCAGGAGTACCAGTCCTTTGCTGTTGGTTCTCCTAGCCTCATGTGTGGGCTGCTCTGCAAAGTGTTCTTGCTGTTCTTGGCTACCACTTCTTTGGTACTGCAGTGGCAAAAGGCAGTCACCTGGGGTCCTCCCGGCTCTCTGGTGATTGGCACTATCATGTAGTGTGCTCACAGAGGGGTCAGTTGATCCTACCGGTGCAGCTCATTGGTTCACACTAGGTGGCGCTGTATCCACCATTCTTCCTAAGCCATGGCAGCTGGCATGGATGCTGGGCTCTGCTGGGTTGAAGGCACAGATGTACCGGGCAGACAGGGCTGGTTCAAGAGAGCTGCTTCTGTTGTTCATGCTTTTCTTTTGCGCCTTGGGGGTGCTGGAGAATCCTCTTTATGTGGGGCAGTTTGCCATTAACACCACAGTGGGCCCAATTGGGGCTTGTGGATGCGGTCTATACTGATGACCGCTAGGTGGTGCTAGCTTCAACGCGGGAGACTGCGGCAGCTTTCCTAATGCTGTGGGCCTCATGCTGCATTAATGATGCCGGTACCTGTGACAGACTCAAGTTCTGGTGCGGTGTTGGCAAGCGGCAGAGTTTGGCCATAAAACAGAAGCTGCTTGTACAGTCTTGGGTGATCAAACTTCATTACTACCGTTTGTGTTTGATTTGTGTTCAACATACTTCCGGGAGGCGAGCCGGGCGGTTGTGCTCCGGCTCGTCTCCCGGTCCGCGCGCACTTCTGGAGCATCTAGCGTCGGTTCCCCGGAGCACCGGGGGCTGAAATTGGTTGCAAGGCTCAGCGCAGTATGTAGGGTGTAACTTGGGAGCACTTACCTGCCCTGGCACCTGCGGGAACTCCCTCGTCCGACGCTCTCGGCCCGCGATTGAAAATAGCGGCTGATGATCCCCTTTGAACATCGGCTCCGTGGAGGGCGACGCTTCCAGGCCCTGGGTTCCCCATCATCGACTCCCGCACCCGAGGTGAGCCATCGAGAGGCGAAATCGAGAGGCGCTACCTGTTTTGCTGCGAGGGGCTCATCCGACTGGGGTGCCATGTGGTTGCCTGACTCTGCAATGGTGGCGCCTGTGACCCAGTAGCGCTGATAATTCTCGCTGCTCACTGTGTGGACTCCTGGGACCTGGTGTTGTGTGGACGGCCCTGGGGGTGGCAGCGCGACTTCCACCACGCGCCCCTGCTTGCTGCTGTGAGCTCGTCATATGGCTCTGTCACACGGAGCCCATGCCTGATTCTAAGATGGCGCCTACAATACACAGCTACTGCTGTCCCTGCCTGCTCACAAGTGTGCTGTTACGACTGTTGCTTTGACTGGGGGGTCTTGTGCTGCAGGCTAATCCTGGAGGGGACATACATCTTGCACACCATGCTCCCCTGTGCCCTGCCCTAGCCCAGGAACCCCAGCCCTCCCAGACATCGGAGCTCAGGATCGGAGGCCCGAGGCATGACCACCCAGCTCTCCCAGACATCGGAGCTCAGGTCTTTCTTCCCTGACCCCTGGTCTCCGGATTGATCTCCTCTGCCCCAGCTCCTCATGGATGATGAGGCTGTGACTTTACTGAGCACTGCCTTTCTCCCCCACCCCCGGACTTGCTGGCTATGGCAGCCCTCTTCCTGGACTTTCAGACCTGGACCTTTGTGCTCCTCGCCATTTTCTTTTATGACTCGCTACTTCTTCTACCTTTCTCCTCCGCCATTCTAGTGATCTCTGACCTCCCCCCTTTGTCCTTGCGACCTTTCTATTGTCTCTCCTGTTGCCTCTGACACACTCCTCACTGTCTCACTCATTACTATCTGCTTCCCTCTCTCGTTTGTCTCACTTTCCTGCCTTTCTCTGTCCCCCCCCCTGGGTGCTGTGACTGCATCCCCCCTCCGTCCCCACTTCATGGAACTGTGCTTTTCTGTATATAGAGATAACTCTAATCACTAGTATATGCAGTAGACCTTTGTATATCTAGCATTCCTAGGTGACTCTTAGAGTATATCCATTTGTATCCCTTCCCTATGTATATAGAGATAACTCTAATCACTAGTATATGCAGTAGACCTTTGTATATCTACCATTCCGACGTGACTCTTAGAGTATATCCATTTGTATCCCTTCCCTATGTATATAGAGATAACTCTAATCACTAGTATATGCAGTAGACCTTTGTAAATCTACCATTCCTACGTGACTCTTAGAGTATATCCAGTCATATCCCTTCCCTATGTATATAGAGATAACTCTAATCACTATTATATGCAGTAGATCTTTGTATATCTACCATTCCCACGTGACTCTTAGAGTATATCCAGTCATATCCCTTCCCTATGTATATAGAGATAACTCTAATCACTAGTATATGCAGTAGACCGCTGTGCTCTCTACCATTCCTATGTGACTCTTAGAGTATATCCATTTGTATCCCTTCCCTATGTATATAGAGATAACTCTAATCACTAGTATATGCAGTAGACCTTTGTACTATCTACCATCCCCATGTGACTCTTAGAGTATATCCATTTGTATCTCCTCCTTGTGTGACTTTACATCTTGTACATTTGCAATTTTTTCTGTTTGTATCCTTTATGTAACGCATGTAATCCTAAGTCCTTATGTTTTTCAACTGGTTCTTATGTAAAGCGCTCTGACACCTTCGGGTATAGTTCGCGCTATATAAAATAGCATAAATAAATACATAAAAATAAATAAATTTTGTGTGGGTGCACTGCCACTCCCAGTCACTAGTTGGCACTGTGGAAACTTCAACCTGGCCTCAGCAGCTTTTCTATTGCTGCGGCCAGCTTTTGGAATTGCAAGTGCAGCGGGCAGCCGCGGCCGTGGAGGGAATTGCGGTGGGGCAGGCAGGCGGGGTGGGGGAGGGGCAGGGTGGGGGGTGATAAACACCGAAATATGGATGATTACAGGTAAGTAAACAATTAAATTAATAAAACTAATTTCAATGCGCGCCCTGCATTGAATTTTGCGATGCAGGGCATGGAACGAAATTCGTTTTATTCATTTAATTGGTAGCGGGGTTCACCAGGAGACATCGGGGTGCGCAGTCTACTCGCACTGCAGGCAGTCTTCACTCAATGTCAGCCATCTCGCTGCATTCCTGGTGCCTGGCTTGAGTGTGCACACTACTCCTCATCTTTGGGTAACAAATAGCGCATTGCTGGGACTGCCTCTTAGTGCTGGGGCAGGCTTAGTCAGGCCTCACTGCGGGCATTTCTAACTCGCATGGGCGGCTTGTGGACGATCGCTGGTGCCTCGCAGATGGAGGAGGCACGGGGACACTCACCACTTTCTCTTCAGTGCCACTCAGCCTCTGACAGTCACACCGCCGTAACGGGCGGGGGCACTCCTCTGTTGCGGCAGTAACCTCTTCGACAAAGGGGGCAGCAGTGCTGGTAGCATGGAGAGGTTTGCAAGGAGCTCCCCAGGGCCTTGTTTTTCCGGAACGCCTCACCATAATGCGATGTTGGCAGTCCTCGCCCTGTGGCGCTGCGGCCACCGTGTGCATTACTCCTCGTGGGTGCGACAGATGTAGCTGGTGTGCACGCGGGGTTTGGACCCGCTCGTCACCATTGTAGTGTGCAGGGCCACTAGTCCCACATGCTGGTTGAATGACTACACGGACACAGTAGTATGATACTGGAACTGGGCCTGGACCTGCACACCTGTCCCCTTTTATTGGCAGGCTGACCTGACCAGTGACGCCTGTGGGCGTAAAATATGGGTTAGCACCAGGTGAAACACTAGGACGTGTCCAGCAGGAGACTACAAGTATGTCTCTGCATATTTTTAGGTTTGCAAAGGTACCCTTTTGGTATAAAATCTACGCTAGACACAAGGCAAAGAGGTGTGCATGGCGCTAGGCAGCCTGTTTGACTGCCAGCGCTGGGGGTGACCAGTCCTGTCAAGTGTCTCGCAACAGGTGTGATGCTCACGCATTTCAGTGCGGTGATCCGCATCAACGCACTGAAATGCAATGTCACGCATTTTGCCACCTGCTGCCAGGCGAGCCACCAGCGGCGCCTGTCACTGTGCCCGTGGCTCTCTCTGCTGCTCCGAGAGAGGTGCGCCTGCTTCCGTCGTGTCCCACAGTTTACCAGACTACTGCTGCAGCTCTCAGCTCTGAGAGCTCTACAAATGTATCGACTAGAGTGCCGTCACGTCTGGCCTGGAACAGGAAGTTAGTAGAGCGGCGGGGGAATCTGAGAGTGCAGGCTGCCTGCTGCTCAGCCTCTCTCATGCCATGATGGCAGGCCGCCCGCCGCGGCCGCAGGGGGCCCGGCCGCAGCATGAATTGATTGCGACGTGGGCGGCCCGGCCACCTGCCCCCCGCAAACCAGGCTGCAGCAGCAAAGCCCGTAGAGGTTGTGATCTGGATTGGCCAGCGGTTCAAAAAGGGTGAGATCAGCTGCCCCGGCGGGTGAGTGAGGTCTGCTGCCCACGGCGAGAGAGAGAGAACGAGAGAGGTCTGCAGCGCTGGATGCCGCACATCTGCAGCGCTGGATGGGTTACATCTGCAGCCGCGGATCGGTGATAGCCGCATCTCTATAGAAGGGAGACCCGCAGCCCTGAAGGGATGAGACCCGCAGCGCTGCACCAGTGAGATCGGTAAACCCGGGCCAGTGAGATCTGCAAGCCTGGACGAGGGAGATCTGATCGCAGGACCATGGAGGATGTGAGTACTGGGGCTGGCGTGTCTATTTCCTGCCAGGCCCTTTGAACACTTTTGAGAGTTGGGTTGAGGCAGGGAGAGATGTTATGGTAGTAAATGAACGTCCAGCAGAGAGGGCCTGCAGTGTGCTGACCCTGCACCCCTTCACCGTACCTTCGTCATCCAGTGTGCTGACCCTGAAGCCCTCCCCCACTGAGGGACCCACGGTGTACTGCCCTGGCCTCATCCCTCTCTATGGCAGTCTACATGCCTGCTCCCCTCCGCTCCGTTCAGTGGCTTTGCACCACAGCACAGGGCCAGCACTA
Source organism: Lissotriton helveticus (assembly GCF_964261635.1). NCBI lineage: Eukaryota > Metazoa > Chordata > Amphibia > Caudata > Salamandridae > Lissotriton > Lissotriton helveticus. The sequence goes on along the minus strand of NC_136070.1, from coordinate 1,060,773,880 downwards.
TCCACCCGCCACAAGGACAGCTCTGGTGCGAGAGGTGGACCTTTCAGTAATGCAGCAAGTGCAGTAGCACCTGGACCTTTTTTGTGAGGAGCCATTAAACCCCAATGATGCTTGTTTTACCTTGTTAACCAGCCAGGTGTGCTGACTATACCAGGCCGCCTCCTCCACCACAGCATCATGTCCAGCTCAAGTGTAGAGGCGCAAGGATCAGTGTACGGCTCTGCTCACCGTGCTGGCTCTCCCCACTCTCGATCTTAGAGGTACCCCAGGGTACTTACTGATGCTATTCACCCCCATATGAAAGACACCCCCACGGTCCTGACCCTACTCACCTGCACGGGCCCTCCTCACTCTTTACCTCAGAAGTATCTCCAGGTTCCTGGTCTTAGCCACCCTCCACGTCAGAGCTACCCCAGGGGTACTGGCCCTACTCACCCTCCACATCAGAGGTACCCCAGGGGTGCTGGCCCTACTCACCCTCCACATCAGAGGTACCCCATGGAGTACTGGCCCTACTCACCCTGCACATTAAAGGTACCCCATGGGGTACTGGCCCTATTCACCCTGCACATCAGAGGAGCCCCACCTCACCCTGCACCGCAAGAGCACTCTCAGTGCACCTACCTCCTCACTCTCCATCTCAGAAGTACCTCCAGGGTACTGACAAGGTGCAAGCCTCAAAAAAACAAACCACCACAAAAAAATAAAAAAACAGCTCCTGACTTTGTGTGCATAGAGAGCCTTGATTTAATATGTTGCAAAGGAGCTTCCTGCCTGATATTTGTACGATTCTAAGTATATTTACTTAGACATGAGTATAAATGAAAGTCGTTTGACCATTATTTCTTACGCTTTACAGCAGTTAATGTAGAGTTTCTAGTTTGCTCAAATGGGTGTCATATCTGATATTTATAAGTTTCCCTCGTTTTCATAGCTTGGTTTTGCTGGCAAGAAAGCGTCACTCATAGTCATTAAAATGTCACTCATAATTGCTCTTAAATTATGAAAATGTCACACATAGAAATCTGAAACCTTGGCAGCTATGGTAGGAACGCCTTATTTCTCTCTGCGCTCTTTCCCCCCTGGTGCAACGCAGCTCGGCAGCTATGGTTCTCGCCGCCCGCTGCACCCTTTTTTCTGTTAATCTGCCCCTTTCTTAAACTATTGGGAGATTGATTGAAGCTGGTGATTTCGATGCTGACGCCTTAGAGCCGAGTGTAAGGCTCCAATGGCATATTTTTGATTTAAAAACACCAGCAGCGTCTGTAAATATAACTATGGCCAGACGATGGCAGCAGGGATTCATTGATACAAAATTATATCCTCGATCTCTTAGATCTGGGTAACGGGATATTTGGACTTTAAATAATGATATGTTTTATGAAAACTGTAATATGACATTTAAACTTTCAGGAACAAACGCAAACAGTTAGCAAAGCTAAACAACTTAGAAATATTAACAGCATTAAAAGTTGACACATTGCTGTCCTTTGATTTGAATGCTGAGCGGAGGTTCAAGCGTTGTTAAGAGAATGGTTTTACAGCAATCATTCATTAAGCTGAAGCCATTCATGTTTCAATTATACAATGTGCATTTCCAAGTCCTAAGTTTGTTCGTCATAATTCTTAACTACCTGAAACCTTCATTAAAGCATTCTGCCCAACACTGCTTGAAAACTAGCAGAGCTGTGTTGTGCACTAAACATGAGAAAATCTGAGCCTTTGTGTCACTGTTTGAAGAATAAAACAAAAACAATGGGAGCGACTTTTTACAAGCCAGAGATACAATATCCACGAGTGAGAATGTAGGGTCTCTGCAGGGACAAATTGTATTTTAATGTTTTTTTAAACATGCGACCGTCAAAATAAATAAAATAGGATTAACCACGGTACATACAGTGCTTAATTTGAGCCGGTTGCTGCCGGAGGGGAGCACTTTCTTTTTGGGAACCAGCACATATTTGCAAGAGGGAAAAAACAGATAAAGTGGAAAGACGAGAAAGAGAGAGACGGAAAGACTCACAAAGGGAGAAAGCAGGAACCTGCAAGGGTGAGCTAAAGGGGCAGGGAATTCGTCTGTTAGTGGATTGAAGAGGCAAGAGGTGGATTTAGGATTTATACAATGCCTTGATATTCTTTACTCGCACATTTAATTTAGAGTGGCTCAGAGTAGAGCTTTTGGCACCGGCACTCTTTCACAAATTACGCACTGAAATATTTACCTCTCTGGGCTACCTTATGAAGAGCAATCCAATACATTATAGAATGGTTCATATAAGAAGGGGTAACCACCATAAGTGGTACCTGTTCTCTGTACTAAAAAAGTGAAACCATTCCTCCCGGAAAGCATTTTAGGGAATTGTTGTTCAAGTTCTCCTACTCTCGCGTCTGGATGGGGTGATTTCCTGCTCTACAGCCTCCCCGATTTCTCATTGGTCCCTTTAAGGGCATCGGCTGTAATTTCCGTCTGTGGCCTTTCAAGAACCATTTTCTGCTCTGTCTCTCTTCTCAGTTACCCCTATCTTGGAATGTTCGTATGGAATGGACAGGGAGTTGATGTTAGCCTTAGCAGGCGTCAGGCTCCATTGGCATACTGTGGTTTTTGATCGACTAAAGACTGTTTTCCCAACACCTTCACGAGTTGCTTTCATTTTATCACTCGCCTCCTGGCCGCTGAAAGGAGACGAGTGTCATTATTCCATTCTAGAACGAGAGGTATTAACTTCCTCATCTGTCACAGTCCTCACATAATGAGTCTTCTGTCTCACGGGTAGAGATTTCACCTATATCAATAAAAAGCATACTAATTCCTCTCTCAATAAGGTTGGTACAGAACCTCCTGTTGTGTGACCCATAAAGTAGAAGTATAAAATGTATACCTCCTGTTTTTCTTTCGGTATCCATTGGGAGTGGATTTTGCCTATATACAATTAGTTCTTCCTCTTTATTATTGTCATGTGTTGTTTCAATATTTTAATATTAATATTTCTTCCCTTGTAGGAATAAAGGAGATAGGCCTGCTTTAGTGGCCTTCCTCAGCATTTTGGCTACTTCAGTGGGAAACTCGCTCGGTGGGTTTTTCTGTCGCAGAGGCTTTATGGGCCAAGTAATTGGATAACTAGCTCCTCTGCTAAGCAATTAGGAGGTATACCATAACACATATTCCGAATATTCAGATTTTATTGTTTTTCTGTGGTCTTGCTGTTCTCAATGCCTGATTTTAACATGGCAGCAGCCTCATGATATTTCATGAGTTATTGCAGCCCTTTGCTTGGTAGCATGCCCATTTTAAAATTGAGCATTACTGTTTAGCTCCTTCTGTGGTGGGATCTTTGTTAGCAGTATGGAGGGAAAGCGCTTATCAAAGGAAAGTGTGTAACAGAGAGGAGTTTTGGGATAAAGATTTTGTGGATCCTGACCCAGGGCCTGTTATGGAGATGCTGCAGAAAATGATAAATATGGCTGGGGAAGTATCTTTTGCTGCACAAGAGGGCCAATCCAAATCCAATGTGCCTAAGGTATTTGCCACTCAAGACATTCACTTATTATTCAAGATAACAGCAGGGCAGGTGCATTAAAGGGCCAGAGTTGGAGTTGGTCAGCTACCTTTGTGAACATTTTTGTCCTTCTCTGAAGTATCTTCACAGGATAATAAGACACACTTTTCCACCAGTATAAAAGAAAAGTGCTGGACTGCTTATTCATAAAGAATAATTGGTCTCGTAGCCAAAGAATTGCAGATTTGTGGAGAAGACTAGCTTCCCCAAATTTCTTGCCAGAAGGTAACTTTTCAGAAGAGTTTTCAACAGGATGTACGTTGTTACAACGCATGCTTTTACTACGCATGCCTTTACAACGCAGGTTTTTCAACGCAAGTCGTTACAACGACTTGCGTTGTGGGGTGCTGGATAGTGAATAGTTTAATTTACTATTCCAACTCCAGTCCCCGTGGATAGTAGGGAAGGTGTTGGATAGTAAATTAAACTATTACCTATCCTAGAGCGCCCCCCAGCTCAATTCGTTGTAATGACTTGCTTTGAAAAACCTGCGTTGTAAAGGCACTGCGTGGTAAAAGTTGCGTCGTAAAGGATGTTTCCCTTTCCAACAATGATTAAGGTGGCCTCAATGATGGCTTGTCTAGCTTCAGGTGGCACAATCATTCAGAAGGTATGTTCCTCTGATCCAGTAGATAGAAATGTGGAGGGAGCAATAAAAAGGGCTTCATTAGATTCTAGTGTGTAATTAGTATTTGCGCAGGTTACCAAATTTACAAAACTACTTGGATGAATTCTTATATACAAAGGTTAAGTTACACACAACCCAATGTCAAAATTCAAAATATATTATTTATTATTCACTGTTGAATTGATGATACATTTCCAGAGTCAATTAATGTGGTTAAAAACACATGGTCACATTATTTATAAAAACATTTTTGCTAAAAATTCAAGAATCACAAAACTTATGTGCACAAATGATTTCACTTAAAACACAATATGTGTTAATGAACAAATTGGCAACGCGGCGTTTCGGTGAACTACAATATCTGCACCTTCTTCAGGACATTGATATTCAATTTAAAAACACATCCAAACAAAAAGGTGTATAATAACAATCAATTAGACAAGGTACTGGTTTGTTTTTTTCACAATTTTAGCTAATATCACTGTTCTTTAAGTATTTATCATGAACATCCTATTTATTCATTTCATACATTAACCATTGTTAAATGCTTAAATGTATCCATATTAGTCCTCTATTATTTGGTAACCCGTCCAAAACCTTTGCTTATATCCCTGCATATGCTAAGACAATTTAACTTTTGAAACTGTAATAAGAAAATGTCTCATACCTATTGGTTCTTGAAAAGACCTCCAATAATCTGTGTGGATTAAAATCTTAGAGGCTTGCTGGTAAATCAAGCCCTGCTGGAGGGAAAAGAAAAGTCAATTAACTCTGTCCTTTATATTGTGGTTGTTAATGTTATAACCTGTTCTTAGGTTTCTCTTACCTAGGGAGTATTTACTTCCACATGGAGTTATAATGTTCTTGTGGCATATTGTTATCTTTTCATTTGTTCTATTGCTAGAGAGAAACGAATTGCCATTAGGAATTGCTTTACCCTTCAAGTGCTTCTTTCTTACATATATAGCATAGGGTAAGGAAGATACCTTTCATTCAACTCTTTATGTTGCTTCTTGGTTCTTTAACCCAAAAAAGCTGAATTTTTCTGTTTAAAAACGACATTATTTTATTATTCTTTTTTCCATTCTTTCTATTTCGTGCATAAGTATACCCATAGTGTCCCTTCTCCTTACCGCTGATGGCCTTCAAGTGAATGTGGGGAGGACATGTTTTTCTTGTAGAAACCATAGACTTCCTCTTTTAAGTCTGCAAACATAATGATTTATAAGGGAGTCACAAATTTAATATTTTATCTCCCCTTTCCTTCCTGTCTCCCCTTTCCTTGCTGTTTGATTGGGTAATTACAGCCTACTTACCTTTAATTTATTCCACAATTTTATTAATTCTTCTCTGTGGTTCCCTTCATTTAATTGGGGAATTCCATTAGATTGGAGTTTTATTTATTCCAAGCTGTAAAAGATTAAGTATTGCCAATTAATCCCTGCTCCTACTCTCCATAGCTACCTGCCTAGGTTGGGTATTTCTTCTGCAACTTACTTGGTGGAAAAAGAATCCTGAACTGTGTCCTCCCATCTGCCTTCTCGCTCTGCAAGTGAATTTGGAGGGAATCAGGGTTCCTATATATAGTGCTCCTAATTGTCAATTATCAAATAATTAACTCTCATTAGGGCGGTCCATGGTTGTTTGCCTCCTTTTTGCCTATTTTACGGGGGCCATCTTGTAAGGTGTTAACATTATGCCTCTCCCTATTATTTTATACAATTATATGGGGCATATGTGTTTTTTTCTTGAATTTTCTGTTATTTAATAACCATTTGTTAATCAACTGTTTTTACTACCTCGGTTTCATTAGGTATCTGATTGTTATTTATATTATAATTATTTTTGGCTCTGCCCCTTCAGTTGTTACCTATTTTTATTTATATACGCCCCTGTTTGTTCTAAACCATTTTCGGAGCCTCATCTATTCTTTCTCTCCCGATCGTTTTGATTTTGGTTTAGGTTACCACCTTTCTTTTCAGTGCCATTTTGGACTGGGCTGATTCCTTACAGTCCTTTTTTTGTTTTAGACACTTTTTTTTTTTTTTGGCAATCATTGTATTACATTGTATTTTAATCCTGATCTGCATTATATTAGTAATGAGTCGATCTGTAAATTTGGTAACCTGCGCAAATACTAATTACACACTAGTCCACCTGCCCCTACATTATATAGTGACTCCTAAGGATTCCGGCCTAAAAAGTTTGGAAAAGGGAATTTGTTGTTTTGAATGCTTGTTACCCATTCCTTTTCCAAGTAAAAGGGTATCTCCCTCTACATTTCTTCGTTAGAATCTAACTTTGCCTTCAATCAGAGTTCGGGTATATCCCACGTATACAGTCCAGTCAATTCTTCAGGATTTCCACGCTTTAGTATAAGAGCTACAACAAGGCTATGATTGTACCACTGAACTGTCCATGGTGGTGTAGCAGGGATAATTTTTATTTGACATTGGTTTCACTCCTTATCCGCTGCTGGTGCAGTTTCGATTCGATCGCTGCTACTAGATTTCATATCTGGATGGACTACTGGAAGACAGATAATTTGCAGAAGCTCTTTGTTAGTCACCTTCCATTAAATAGGGCCAAGTTCCTTGGTCTTCATCTATAGGTCTTAGCAAAGAATTCCACTAAGAAATTGTAAACTGCTGACTCCAGTAGGTCCACCTTTGAGAGGAACCGGATTGGGATTTCAACCAGCATTTGGTCAGGCATCCTAAGAGGTTCAATTCAGACCTTTCATAGCAGAGGACGTAGGTGGCCATTTGCTAAAATATCCTAGTTACAGCCAACTGTTCCCTCAGCTGCTCCCAAGTCCTGCCTATTCCAGAAGAGTGGGAGGAAGGATCCAATGGTTTTTCGAGATCTGGAAGTCAAGCCTGTCAGACTCTCGGGTTCATCAGCTTGTAAAGGAAGGAGTCAAAATAGACTTCACAAGCCATGACTACTCCAACTCCGCACAATCCAATCAAGTGTCAAAGAATGCTCAAGTGGGTAGAGGACTTATTGATCAAGAGGGCAATAATTCCAGAGCCACAAGAGGCGCAGGAATAATGTTGTTACTCTTTAATGTTTTTGGTGCAAAAGTACTCAGGAGATGTTCACCGAGTTCTTAATCTAATGACTGTGATTACATTCATTCCATGCAACATTTCAAGATGGTGAATCTCCAGAATATTATACCTCTGTTAGTGCTGATCATGTTTCTGGCATCTCTAGACCTCTTGGGCGACTATTTGTATATTCCAGTGAATCCTCAGTCCCACAGTATTTCTAAGGTTCTTTGACTTATAGAATCATTACCAATTTTGTGTTCTTTCCTTCGATCTAGCCTCAGCACCAAGTTATTCTCTGACTCTAACTACATTGCTGGGCAACTTTTTTCCCCAAAGATTATTAGTTTTTCTGTACCTAGACAAAAGGTTGTTCTGTACCTGGATGAATGGCTAATATGTGCTCCTTTTTTTTCATCACCTCTGCTGCACAAAGCAACCCTGAACCGAACGGACGCATCGCCGCTGTTACGTGGATTGGGCCCGGCGCAAGGACTGTCATCTACCTCTGCAGCTGGCATTGCCTTCGGAACTGTCAATGTAAGACAAATCCTCGGCGCAGAACCTAACATCTCTTGTTGCCAGATGCCTCAACAATGATGTCTGGCTCTGCACCGCAGCCTCGCAGCTCTTTAGAACCGGCGCATCCCCTCGGCTGTGCAACACATCTTTGAAGTGGATCAATGAAATGCTATGCTGGCCAGTATTTAAGGTGCTCTATTCAGTGGGCCTAACGGGGTCCTTTTGACTTTGGGCCTGATTACGATGCCGGTCGGACGAGAGTCCAACTGGCAACTTGGCAGAAGCCGGACCGCTCAACTAGAAGTCAGCGGTCCCGCTGTCCGCATTATGATGTGATCGCCTTCACGGCGCTCGCAATTTGTATATTTTGCATTGCGGCATGCACTGCAGACTGCAGCACACGCTGCAATACAACATATCACATTTAAAACATTCCTGAACTTGGTATCAGGCACAATGCGGTGCCTGTGCATAGTGCAGGGATGTTTAGGGGGGCACCACAGGTGCACCATCGGTACCCCCACGCCCCTCAGCGGAGTGTCAGGGTGGAAGGGGGCCCTGCTGGGGACCCCCAAAGTCACTTTCTGCCAGCATTTTCATGGTGGGTGAAATGCCATAAAAAGGCAGTCCATAAAGGACATCCTAATCCCTACGGTGGTGCCTGAGCAGGCACTGCCTTCTTGGCAGGGAATAGGAGTACAACCGCCGCCCTGACAGGAACCTTGATCCTGTCAGACGTGGCGGTCTTTCCCTTTGACAGCCGAGCCCAGACAGCCTGCATCCTAATGTGGCAGTTGGACCAATGAGCTGGATGGCAGTGGGACAGCCACCGACGGCCTGACAATGGCTGTCCCACCGCCATCGTAATAAGACCCTGGTTGGACCAGGTAATAGTTGGCGGTTTAGGCCTTTTGGGGCTATTTTCCATAAAAACTTTCAAATTCAATGTCTCCTGTTCTCCTGATTGGATTTACGTCATTCCGGTCTACTTTTGTTTAATAAAAACAACTCTATTGTTCTAACCCTGTTGTGGGATCCATTTATGGTGTGTTTTCACTGTGTTACTGTTTAAATTGCTGCACAAACACTTTACACATTGCCTCTGAGTTAGGCCTGACTGATCTGTGCCATGGTTGCCATGTTGACCTGGCAAGTGCACCTACTTGCCAGGCCCTAACCTTCCCTTTTCTTACATGTAAGGCACCCTTATGGTAGGCCCAAGGTACGCCCATGGGCAGGGTGCAGTGTATGTCAAAGGTAGGACATGTATTGGTGTGTGTGAAATGTCCTGATAGTAAAATATTGCCAATTTAGTTTTTCACTATTGAAAGGCTATCTATCCCATAGGATAGACTGGGAAATACTTTGTAACATCTTACAAGTATAACTTCCCACTGGGGAAAGATAGAGAAATAACTTTTAGGCTCTCTGAACTCAAAATGTAATAACACATCTTTTAGGGCTGACAGGGCCTGGGGTGTACATTCACTCTAGACAGCTACTGAGGGGGTTGAGGTGAGCCTGTCCCTTCCTGGATGGCTCAGAGCTGAGCTGAAAAGGCCTTGGCTGAATTTAGAGTAGTGGGGGGAGTTTTCCTTGCACCTGAATATGGCATGTCTCCCTTGCACAATGCTGTCTCCATCCCTTGTGGTCATATTGCACCAGTGAGGACAGAACTGGTTGTGACTGGGCTCAGAGACCCTTGTACAAAGGAGAACAAAGACATTTTGGGATGTAAGTATTACTCATGAAATCCCAGAATTTTAGATCACTTCTGGACTCAAGGGGAACCTTTGCCAAGAAGAAGAGCTGAAGAGCTGTGAGGAGGAGTGGTGCCCCTTTGCTGTGTGCTGTGTGGGGTTGGCCTGCAGTTGCTGTTTCTGCCAAGGAAGGGAAAAAACTGGAACTTTGCTTCAAACCTGTTTTAAGAAGATCTCCAAGGGCCTTTGTGTATTGGTCTCCTGTTCTGAAATTTCAGAGACACAAGACTTCACCCCAGCTCCCCTGAACTCTGCTGCTGAGAGTTCTGACCTGCCAGGAGGTACCTGTTCCAGTTCTGGGCCTCTGGAGGGTTTGCTTGCTGCTGGGAGCTGGAAGAAACATAAAGAACTGAACAAATCGATTCATCACTGTTCTTGCAGATGTTTTTCCGCCACAGCACCGCTATGCGACAAGAACTCTCTGCGCATCGCTGCACCACTGCCGAACCGACACAGCTCCTGTTGCCACTGCAAGAACCGACTCATTGAAGGTTCGTGGCTGAAGAAACCAACGCAGCGACACTCGATGCCGCCTCATCGATCACCGACGCATCCCAGATTTCCACTCATCGTACCTGTGTGGCAAGTTTTCCTGGCGTATCACCTGCGGACCAGAAGATCTTGGAGTCACTTCCCCCTACAGACCAGATTCAACGCATGACTTCTCCTGTGTGCAGCAGAACTGTTGCATCGACTCCCCATGGTCTCAGGAACGGACGCATCTTTTTTCTTCTCAATGCTTCTCTGCGGCTGGTGGGCCATGTGAATTTTTACATATCTACAGGTACTGTGTGAAAAATCATGCATCCAGATTCTTCTATGTACCAATTTGTTTGAGTCCTTTCTAAAGGTATATTCTTATTACATACAGTGTATGTGAAAGGTAGGACATGTACTGGTGTATGTAGAATGTACTGATAGTGAAATACTCCAAGAGCCTGTGTGTGCTGGCCTCGTGTTCTTAAGTCTCAGGGACACAAAGACTTCACCCACAGCTCCCCTGAACTCTGCTGAGTTCTGACGAGCCAGGAGGGGCCTGTTCCAGTTCTGGGCCTCTGGAGGTTGTGCTTGCTACTGGGAGCTAAAAGAAAGCTAAAGCACTGAAGAAATTGACCCACCGCTCTTCTTGCAACTGGTTTTCTGATGCAGCACTGTTTCTGCAAGAAGTAATCTCTACGCATCGCATCACCACGGCGCTGCTGAACCGAAGCAGCACCTGCCACTACTGCAAGAACTGACGAATCGAGGGATCGCGGCTGAAGAAACCGAAGCAACGCCTCTCGATGCAGCTGCATCTATCACAAACACGTACTGGATTTCCACGCATTGTACCTGTGTGGCAAGTTTTCCAGACGCATCACCAGGGGCATTGCATCCCCATGGTCTCAGGAACAAACGCATCTCTTTGTTTCTCGACGCTTCCATCTCTGCGGGTGCATGGCCTTGTGAATGTTGATGCATCTACAGGTACTTTGTGAGAAATCACGCATCCTTAGATTTCTTTAGACTAAGTTGTTTAAAACCTTTGTAAAGTCACATTCTTATTTCATGTATGTTGGATTTTTGTCCTTTTGTCCTTGTTGAGTTTAAATAAAGATACTTTATCTTTCTAAACTGGTTTGGCGTTCATTTGTGGTGTTATCACTTTATTACTATGTGTTTTGAGTACAAATACTTTACATGTTGCCTTTGGAATAAGTCTGTCTGCTCATGTCAAACTACCCAGGGGGTGGGCAGGGGTTATCTAAAGTGCGTATCCCCCTTCCCTTGACTAGAAGCAAGGGTCCCTATTTGGACAAAGGTACCTACTTCAGCCAACCAGAGACAAATGCTTGTCGTCCATTTATTTGGTGGATTATTCATTTACTCAACTTGGAAGATATCTGTTTCATTATAGTCAAATGTTGCCGACAGAGTACAGGATCTAAACAGGAACCAACTGTTAATACATAAAGCCAAGGAGGAAGAAAGAAGGACAGTATTTGTTTCGAAATATTCCACTAGAAGTCACCATATCAAAAGAGTAATCCTCAAACATTGGCCGTTACTTTCCACGGAGGATGATTTTAAAGGACTATTCACAAGTAATCCAATTTTCGCGTACGAAAGAACAAAAAACGTAAAAGAACTATTGAAACAAAAAACGCCATCGTCGACTAAAGAGTTCAGAGGCACGTTACCATGTCATAACTGTGGAAACTGCAACGCAATTATCAAAGGCAATGAAATCAATCACCCATCACTAGGAACTAGAATCAAACTCAGAGTTAATGGGACATGTGACAGTTCCAACCTAATATACATGTTGAAATGCCCATGTGGCCTCTCATACGTGGGGCAAACAGCAAGAAAGATAAAAACAAGACTCGTTGAGCACAAAAGCAATATACGCTTGAAAGCAGTCAAATCAACAGTGGCGGCACACTTCAATGAACTCAACCACAATCCTAGCCAACTAAGGTTTTGTATCCTGGAGATGGTGATCTCATTACCTGGAAGAGACAATACACAACAATTGTTAAGACGCGAATTACATTGGATACATCGCCTATCCACGGTACAGCCTAAGGACTCAATGAACGGCTAGAATACAGCTGTTACCTTTAAACTGGGATTACCGTTCAATCATGAGTCATATATGAAATCAGATATTAAGTATCGTACTTTGATTTTTATCCTTACTCTCTTTTTTTCAACTTTATTTTCATTGTTATTGTAAGGGTCTATGTTTATTCATACTGTTTTGTATATGTACTTCACGTTCGCCTTCCCATCCAGCATTTTCACCTGCACAGCAGTTCTATACAGTAACAAACCGAAAGCAGAAGTCACTCGCACTGACACACATTAGAGTGTAAGACACGTAGCCACTTGCATGTAAGCTTGCTTTTCACAACCAACCAAACACAGATGCTACTCACACTCACATATTCGAGAGTGTTAAACACGCCGGAAGAATAAAGTTACAACACGATTTTTTCACTAAAAAAACGCGGTGCACCCGTGATCACGTTTCTTAGCAACCACCTATCAGACAGAGGCTTTCACTGACATTGCTCACATGATCCCGTTGACACCAATCCCCTCCTCTGCTAATATAGAGGGAATCACACGCATTCGTGAACCACACCATGATCGGCAGTTGAAATCGAACACGCTCGCATTTATTGCATAAAACGGTAAGCCATCACTGGAATCATATTTATTTAAATGAGCGCGCCAGTTTTAGAACTTGGGCATTAACCAAAGCCGTTATCTTCGTTCTTAACTCAGATTGAAATCCGACGGAGTTCAACAGAAACACGTGCAGTACCAAACGTATGCCTCAGGTCAGATTTTTATCCCACACTCGGGGTGACAACAGCATACCACACCCAGTCTTTTATCTCACATAAGGGTTATTCACTGCATTTAGAACTTGTCTTGTAAACGACACCAGTAACGACGTTTCTTTGACCGGTTGCTTATTCGCTAACACACGTGAATACCACAACTTACCAGTATGCAAGCACTTGTGTACAATATTTAACGGGGTTCTACACTTGATTTTTGACACCAGCAGTGACTAGAATTCACGGTGAAGCAGAAAATGCAGGTTACTTGAATTACTGCCCTCCCAATCCCCCTTGTGCATGTTAATTTAACCATGTTAATGAAGTGAAGAAATGTAATCAGAATTATAGCGCCTTGCTAGTTAATTGAACCTATGTCACTCTTGTATGATTTTACAGGGCTAACAAGTCCCCTGACGAAGGGCACATGCCCGAAATGCATTGGCCACAATTGCAATGAACATTTTGAAAGCCTTATGAAGAAATAACGCTCATCAAAGAAACATGAAGTAAAACAGAATTAAGCATTAAATATACTTTTTTGAAGAAACTTTATTGAATGAATGAGATGAACATTTGATCCAAGTGTGCATCGAAGGGACGTCACTCCTGAGGGAATTGCCGCTCTTTGAACCCCACTTTATCCCATATGTCCAACAGTGGGCAAGAATTGGTAGAAATAGGAGTACGTTCCTTTTTTGGGGTGAGGTGGTGAAGAAGCCTTAGCATTTACAAGTGGAGTAGACTTTTTTACCACTGAAGTCAAAGAAAGAGTAAGAATACTCAGCACTACCACTTCCTTTACCAGCAACATTTATCAGGTCTGCATGCCACAATGAGGTCTACCCATAGCCATACTCATCAGAATGCTTACTGGATGTGGAACTCAATCTTTGCCTGGACTTGCCCATATCCGCCAACTATGCCCACAACTCCACTCGAGCCAAAATGATCAAAAACAATATCTCCATCTTCAAAGGTAAATGGTGTGAGCTAACAAACGTTTTCTTCCTTAACAACATCTTCCCATCATCACCAAAACCTGGATAGATTGTCCACACTATCAAAAAAGTTAATCTAATAGTGAAAAACTAGCCAGTTTCCAATCTACCATGGCTCATTAGGGCCATTGAGACAAATGTTGGAAACCCCCTCAATACTTTTATCTCTGACAATCATCTGATCAATCAATCTGATTTATACCTACCTTCAGCTTAGAAACAACATCACTGACAGTACAAGAAGATGCTCATGATATGTATGACAAAGGTAATGCCTGCCTAATTGTTCTTCGAGACTTCTCACCCACCTTCAATACCATTGACCATAACATTTTTTAACATGACATGGGATTCCATGGCAAAGTTGGAAACCTGGGTTACATTTTTTCTATCAAAGAGATTTTAATGGGTGAAAATTGGGTACCAATCCCACAATGCTGCATCCTGGGGCTCACTCTTTTTAACATCTAAGTGGAGCCACTAAACCTGATCTTCCAAACTTCAAGCATTGCCCTTCACCAATATGCTGATGACAGGTAGTTTTATCTAAAATCATCCACATTTGCAATGGCCATCTCTCAAACATGGCCTATCACAACTTCAAGCTTGAATGCATCTACAATTCTGCATTATAATCTTTAAAAAACAGCATTTATCTTCCTCTCAACCTCCTCCAAAATAGGTTATGATCCCAAGCGTCTTTCATGATTGAATCCGGGAGACTTTGTACTCTCATCAACCATAAAAATCATATTGCTTGGCATCACACTCAAGCCAACTCAACTTTACTCCACATATCAGCCAAAACCAACATGATTTCATCTCCATGCAGTAAAGAAATCATTCCCTTCTCACTCCTGATCTGCTAAAAATGGCTGTCTATGCACTGGTCATTTCACGGCTTGACTGTGGCAATTGTCTTCTATCTGGCATTCTTCAATCATTATTAGCCCCTTCTAAAGTTGTATTCCAGTTAGTTTAGTAGTTCTGTGGGTACATTTAATAACCTTTCCCCTGTCCTTCATGAACAACGTCAGCTGCCCATTTCAGATAGAATTAAATTCAAATCATCTATCTTGTCCAAGCTTTCCATGGTAACTGTCCACACTACCTTGTGGACTTGCGGACGATTTCCTATGGCAAAAGATGTCTACAGTATCATAATTCTTTCCTACTTCACACCCTGAGATTTGGAACCTCTGCTGATCAAAAACAGTCTGTCTCCAGGTTGGTTCCTTAAACCTGGAATTCCCTTTCTCCAGCCTTTGAAACTTTGACACAATATGCTATCTTCAATAACATCTAAAAGCCTGGCTTTTTAAAAATATTAATTACTATACATATTTTACAAAGAACTGATAATTTCTCTCTCATGCTGGTCTACAAAGTTGTTTCCATTTTTTAACTTCAATAATGTTCTCCTGCCTCCTATTTCAGTACAAGCCTGTTACTTTTAAACATTGCATTGTAAAATGCCCTAATACCATTGATGTCAAGATTTCCTATACACATGTCCAAATGTTGCAATCTACCAAACATTTTATCTGTGTCAACATCATATCTCCCTCCCCCCCTGTAACTAGATCTGCTAATCAAGGAATCTTTGCTGCCAACTGTGATATCAATGGTGTATAAATCCACCGCAACAATTTCTTTACCCTATTACACCAATGCAGGTGGTTCACACCTGCATTGGGCAGATGAGAAACCTAAGAAAAATCTTCAAGTGGATTCCACTTGCTTCCCGGAAACCCCTCATCCAGGGCCTCATAATCAGCCGCCTTGACTATGGGAATGCACTATTGGCTGATGTGAACGAAGGCCTCCCAACCAAACTTCAGACCTTGCAAAACTCCGCTGCACGGCTAACTCTTGACCTCCCTCCTCGTACCCCTTCAGCCCCGTGCCTAAGGACTCTCCACTGGCTCCCAATCAGAAAGCGCATCAAATTTAAGATTTGCTGCCTAGTGCACAAGTCTATCAATGGACAGGGGCCCAAATACCTCCAGAGAAAGCTCCAGAGCTACTGCCCGGGAAGGACTCTACGTTCATCTAACAATCATCTTTTAAAAGTCCCAAAGGTCAGGACTGTCAGAAATGGTGACAGGAGTTTCTCAAAAATAGGCCCCACCACCTGGAACTCCTTACCACTCTTTATTAGAACCAACCCCAACCACAAAACCTTCCGCAAGAACCTAAAAACCTGGCTATTTTAAACAACCCACCGCCCCCTGCTCTCTCCAACTCAGACTCAGCAGCGCTCTGAGACCGAATGGTG
Source organism: Lissotriton helveticus (assembly GCF_964261635.1). Taxonomy (NCBI): domain Eukaryota; kingdom Metazoa; phylum Chordata; class Amphibia; order Caudata; family Salamandridae; genus Lissotriton; species Lissotriton helveticus. The sequence goes on along the minus strand of NC_136070.1, from coordinate 1,060,757,749 downwards.
ACATATGCGCTATACAAAAATAAATACATACATACATACATATTACCCTGTGCTAAGAAAAAGTGCTACAGTGCCATGAACCCGCTCGCAATATAGATTGGAAGCACAGTATCCTGCTCACCACTCTTATGGCCATTGCCATGCCAGCTCCATCACGGAAGGTGCCAGCATAAGATCAGTCCAAAGGTTTAGATGTCTATATGGTGTGGTGCCCGGAGGGCCTAGAGTGATTATTTGTGCTGCAATGACAGACAGCTTGATTTTGACCAAAGTAAAGTCACCAAAAAGTGATGCAAACTGGTGAAAAGCATAGTTTTTTAAAATATACTTTTGTACTGGAATTTTGCCTAAAAGTAGCACAAAGTACTTGCATTACTTTGCATTAAAGGAACATCCCATGGGAGTTAAATAGACGTTCCAATGCTAACACCCATCGTTTGCAATACAAAGTCCTAGCTACTATTATTTGCAGGCACAGCTCTGTGGCAAAAATGCACCAACTTGAAGCAGGAGTTAAGGTAAAAGGAATGCTTTTGTTGTCTAAACATTTCAAATTTTGCATGTGTATAAGACTGGGCCATCTCAATGAGCATGGAAATCCAAGTAGCACTTTGGAATATCTTGTTATGAATTTGCATGAATATTAACTAACATGCTTTTAAACGCAGTATGCGTACCACAACAAGCAGGAAAATGCATAGTACAAATATAGTCAGCATAACAGCTAGTCCATACATCATGAAAGGAGACGTAATCATAAAAAGACAATGGAGAAACGACTATAATGCTTAACCTCCCTCCCCTTGCTAAGAATAATTGTTATTATATAATAGAAGATCTCTGGGCTTTGTCAGTAGACCCCAGACCTTAGCCTATAGATTGTATATCCACATCATAGGTCTTTTCCCTGGAAAGGTCCCTCTCCAAGTGTAACTCACTTATTCGTGTACATTCCTAAAAAAAACAAGTACTCTGTCTAAACAACAGCTGCATCTGTACGTTTTGTCTCAGGGCTAAGGTCTAGCCAGAACAAAATACCAAGGGGCATTGTTGTTTGACCTTGCACATAATGTTCAGTCAAAATCCCAGGAACATGCAGAGAGTGAACACAGCGATGAGTTCCCATATAAAAGCAGTCATTGAAATATTGCAAAAATAAAGACGTGTAGTAACATGCGCAAAAGCAGTAGGCAAGCTGCGAAGTGCTCATGCTAACCTAGTGAAAAACGACAATGTCCCAATGGGCCACGCGATAGGTCCAAGGGCAATCTGGAAATACTAGGTACCAATCTCCACAACTGGGGTCTTTTGCCTCTGCTGCCCTGGGGCTGTCATACTGCAGTTGCCCAAAATGGGAACCAAACGCCTCATTTATGAAGCTTTGTCTTGGGGCAGTGCTGCAGTCCTTCCTGCTGTGCTGCCATACGGCAAAAAAAATGGCAGAATGCACCGTTAGAACGCACCATATCTATCGGATACGGTGCATTCCTGTCCTTTTTCACTGTGCCGATGAACAATGGGCTGCCATGCACCAACGCAGGCACCGTTGCACAATGGTGCACGAGTGCTTGCTTTGCGAGAATTAATCCTTTTTGTGCAGGAAGGCAAACCTTCCTGCACAAAATAATCACAAAATGCAGCACGCATCGAAAAAAACAAGGAGAAATAAAGATATTTCTCCCCGTTGTGCCTCCCTTATGCCTACCTGGGGAGGCGTACGTTTATGGCACTGCCTTGGATTTACGATTTCTCGTAAATCTGGGGCAGTGTCAAAAAACCCATGGATGTTGCTGGGAATGCCCCAGCAACACCCATTGCCCACATCTTTCATGTAGAAACTAAGTTAAAGGGAACGATATTTACTTGGCAGTATTAAGCCAAAAAAGGGGCTGAGTGCTGTCTCGTGAATATAGGAGCAGGCAAGAGCAACAAGGAACATCACAAAAAGTGATGTTCTGGCAGAGCAAGGGCCTCATAAATGAGGCCCCAATTGCTCATTTCAGCACTTGCTTTTGGAGCAGCGAGGCAGAACAGTCAGAGGCATACTCAGGGACGTGATGCAAGCCAGAAACTCAGAGCTCAGCAGCAAAACAAACAGCACCTTATAACCAATAACACTTAATAAGCCAATGTCCAGGTTTTTTTTAATTGAATAGAAAAAACTCATTGATACACACAGATCTAAATGCTACACAAAAGATCAAAACTACTTTAAGATGCCAGGTGGAAAGGTTAATATGAGCATGATTTAAGAGGCGCTCAACAAGGAATGGTCATAAACTTCAAATAATACCCTAAATGGCAACAAGACCTTTCTTAATTTCAAGAAAAAGTTTATTGACAAATATAAAGGTGTCTATATTTAGTAAAGATCAGTATACGCATGTCTTAAATATTCAAAGTGAGCATATTTGCAAGTAAACGAATCAAACGTTTGACTATCAATAAATGAAGAACAAATCATACATGTGAAGTGTGAATAACAATAAAATACCAATAAAATATGTACAAAAATAGGAACAGATAAGGGATTAGGGTGGTTTAAGAACTTCGGGCCCGATTCACAGAATGAACTCTTTACTACTTTTGGCATTCACAGAATGAAAGTACTACTTTTGGTATTCACAGAAGTTAGGATTTTGTCTTAAGTTTGTCTTAAGACAGACTTAAGACAGACTTAAGACAGACTTAAAACAGACTTAAGACAAAATCCTAACTTAAATAAAAAGGGAGAGAGTGGGCAACCTTGACGAACTCCTCTACCCAGAATAAAAAATGGGGAGATCATATCGTTGGCAAAGACTGCAGCACGAGTGTTAGAGTAAAGAAGGGAAATCAAAGATATAAATTTAGGACCTAAGCCAAATAATTTAAGAGTATAAAATAAATAGGTCCATTCAACCCTATCAAACGCTTTCTCCGCGTCCAATGCAATTGCTGCCAGGGAATGTTTTAAGCAAGAAGACTGGGACAAAATATTAAAGAGAAGTCGGGTATTATCTGTAATGAATCGCCCTTTAACAATACCAGATTGTTCCTTTCCTAGTAAATTTGGCAAATAGGAATCCAATCTAAAAGCTAGTGTTTTTGAAAAGATTTTATAATCAATGTTAACGAGGGAAAAAGGCCTGTAGTTCTTACAGAATTTAGAACTTTTTCCTTCCTTAGGGATAAGGCAAATTTGTGCCTCTGAAAAGGACCCAGAAGAGTTAATTAAAGAGCTAAAGAAATTCATTAAAACATGTAATTTGGGCAAAAGGATTTTAGAAAAATGGAGATAAAATTCAACAGTATATTCATCCGGACACGGTGCTTTGTCTTTCTTAAGATGTTGAAGTGCAGATAATAGTTCCTGTTGTGTAATAATTGATTCCAAATAGGTCAAGTCTAGAGAGAAGATGTGGGCTTTTGGTATGTTAGAGAAGAAATGTGATAAAGTATGTTGAGTGGGTTGTGTTTCAAATGAATATAAGGACTCCTTAAATTTTTAATTTGAATTGGTATCATATATTGATTCGATATTTAATTTGTTCTGTCTAACCTTTAAATAATTTGCCAATATTTTCCCAGCTTTATTTTTACCTTCATAAAACTTTGCGCTCAATTTTAATAAGTATAATGAGGCGTCATCAGTCGACTTTTTATTAAATTGCATTTTTGCATTTATAAGAGCTGTTAAGCATTCCTTTGAGCGTGAAGTGTAGTAAGAATGTTCTATCTTCTTGATGTCTTAAAGAAGATGTGTAGTATGTAGGCAAGCAGTTCTGCGTTGTTTGGCAACAAAACCAATAATGAAGTCTCTTGCTGAGGCTTTATAAGCGTCCCATATGATTGAGAATGGCATGTTGTCAGTTTGATTAAGTTCAAAGTATTCATTGAAAAAAATCATGAAGCAAGCAGTAAACTCTGGATTTAAAAGAAGAACATTGTTAAAACGCCATCTATTAGGGAGTGAGGATTTAGGTAGGATGTCAATGCCAATTGAAACAGGAGCATGATCTGAGAGTAAAATAGGTCCGATTTCTGCATACGTAAGTGTTTGGGAAATATTGTGAGAGACAAAGATATAATCTATTCTGGATTAAGTTTGGTGAGTAGGGGAATAGAAGGTGTAGTTGGATTACATAAGCGCCAAGCGTCCAGAAGTTTATGTTGAGTGATAGTGTGAACAAAGGATTTATGTGGTGAATGAAGGACAAAAGGAAATTTGGAATTCCTGTCAACAAATGGGTCAAAAACCTGGTTACAATCGCCAGCTAATACAAAAATATCTTCCATAGAGTGCTTAATTTGTTTGGCTAGTGTGGAACAAAAAGAGTTTTCACCACACGTGGGGGCATATACGTTAAGCAGAGAGACTGGAATATCCTTTAATAACAATTTGACATTCAGCCATCTACCATCACCATCAGATTCTTGCGATAAAAATGAGAAAGGAAGTGATTTACGGCAAAGTATTATTACTCCATTGCGTTTTCCATCACCAGGAGATGAGAATACATCTCCCACCCACCCTCTTTTCAATTTTAATGATTCAGTATCTGTTAAATGAGTTTCCTGTAAAAACACCAGATCAGCATTTAACTTGGCTAGATGGGTGACAACTCTCTGCCTTTTGATGGGGGAGTTCAACCCCCTAACGTTCCAAGAGATAAATTTCAGTGACATAGGTAATCAGAGACGCAAATAATCCAACATTTTGAAACATAAATCTGATTTGTTGTAACAGTATTGTACAAGTGTAGGAAGGAATTGAAATAAATATAGGAACTTAGATAAAGGAGAGATGAAGACTATAGAAAGTATTAAACATGAAAGTGAAATGGAGTTGATAAATGAGCAAAGGAAAGAATGAAAGGCAATATGATGAGGAGTTAAGGGACAAGAAAAGAAGAGAATTAAAGTAGTAAGTAGTATCCTGTTAAGGAAAGAATGAGGCTGAAGAGGACTATGAAAGACACACAAAATGAAAAAGGATTTAAATTGTAAGCCGAAACAAAAGACAAGACAAAAGACATACCTACATTTAGGTAACATGAATGTGGAGGAGGATGGAACCACATGGAGCAGACGAGACAACCAGCGAGGGTCAAACCGAGCCATGGAGGGAACAGCCCATGATATAAACATAACTGTGAAGGCAAAAAGTTGAAATAAACAAGGTTACCTTTAGATTATATACTAAGTGTTGATATAAAAGTAATGAGAGTTTATAACAATTCGTTAACATTGTCTAAGAAAAGGTTAAAATGTAGAGTTAATACATCTCAATAATATCAAAGAACCTGTAAGCAACAAGAAAATTAACAACTCAGATAAGAAAATCAAATAAATCAAGTCCCATGAGAAGAGGATGGTCTTGAAGAATCCATGAGGTCCGTCTTGTGAGCATTAATAAAACTTTGCAGACAAATTGGATATTCATAAGAAGTTGTTTTGTTGTTATAGGTGACTTTAAACAAACATGGATGGAATAGACCATATTTTGCACCTATAGAACGTTCGACTGGTCTCATGTCGAGGAAAGCCTTACGTCTTGCTGCAGTAGCTCTGGAATAGTCCTGTGCGAAGAATAATGTAGCTCCGACCCAGGAAATCTTTTGAAGAACCTTGGCAGCATGTAAAACGTTTAACAATTCTGTGTACTCCAAAAAATATATGATCATTCCTCTTGGTCTCTGTGGAGTTGAAGTATTGGTGGCAAGACGACCTAACCTATGAGCACGTTGTATGTTCAAAGTGGTATCTTCTGGTAAATGAAGGATCTTTGGGAGAAAAAAACTTGAAGAAGTCAATAGGATCTTTACCTTCGACCCCCTCAGCCAGATTACAAATGTGTATGTTGTTCTTCCTATTTCGGTTTTCCATGTCCTCAACTTGTTTTTGTAATTTTTATATTTGAGATTGTAGGGAGGTAACACATTTAGTAGTGTCTTGAAGGGAGGTGACATTCTGGTCCACAGTTGTTAGTCTGACATCCATTTGTGACCAGTAATCAGACATAAATTGTAATTTGGTGTTTGTTTCCTCCATGAATGGCCTGAGGGCCCTTATTTCCTGTAAAAATAATTCCATAGAAACAGGCGAAGTCGGTTTAGTTGGAGAGGGAGGATCTTTTTGTAAACGTTTCACATTTGATTTCCCTGTTGGTAGCTGTGATGGTTCCATGTGTGCGTTGTACCGGTCTTTTTGAAGAAGTCCTAAACTGTCTAAATCAGAGAATTCCGAAAAACCTTGGAATTTTTGATGAAGATGCATTTAGATTTAGGTTTTGAGATAACAGGAAGGGTACCTTTTGTTCTTGAAAACAAACAGGGTATGAAGTTCCTGATATAAAACGCAGGTAAAGGTCAATGATCATAATGTGTGTCACCTCCTGTGTGAGGGTGTACAACTAGTTCAGCAGAGAGGATTCCTCATTGTTGGTAAAGGACCCTCACACACCCAACAAGCAGGTGTCTTGCTTCATTATTGGGTCTGCTCCTACTCGGGTCGGCGCTGCAATACCCGATCAGGCGCCCGTGAAGGGGCCTAATTGGCGGAGATCTTAAGGGCCCTAAAGTGTGATAAGAGTGTAGGTGGTGATGTTATGTGAGTGTGAATCAAAACAGGGAGTAGTAGTCCACTCAGAACAATTTTAATGAGGTGTGGCTACTACCCTGGCTAAACATGGAAAATGCACCCTCCCACTCTAAGGTTTGTGGGAATGTGTGCTATTATCAAAAGGGCGACATGGTTCTTGCCTTAATTCATTGATGGCAATTCTTCAGGACAAATAAAGAGATCTACCTACACTTTCTGGTAGTGGTTAGAACCTCATTGAGGTATAAGTGAGACCACCTGTACACCATCCTAAAAAGGGATACTAGTAGATCATTCCCCAACCCTCCTGGGGTCAAGGGAAAACGGCATCCTGTGCGGTTAGAGGCTGACACTAAGGTGTAGTGTCAGTTCAAGCTGCAAAGGACCTTTCGTATCCTACCCCCGCACAGCTACCAGCCCGGTTACCTTTTGTTCTTCCCATGAAAATCTATACAGCAAGAGACCAGAAGACAGACATAGACTTCAAAATGAAGAGGCTGACTGCAAGGTTGGAAATGCGTCTGAGAAGGTATACAAAACCGCAGGGCACCACTTTAAGTAGATGTGTTGGAAATTAAGGCAGGTCAATAAGTATTGGGAATCTATGTAAACCAAAAATCATCCCCACAGGTTACATATCAGCAATGTTTAAATAATACTTTGAAATACATTCAAAACGGACTTATAAGGCGACAAGGTAGCTCACTGAGAGAGAAAACTTCTGCATAACATCACAAGGCTGCATGGTTAAGCTGGTAATCCTCTTTTTGATGCCAAAAAATAAATAAAAATAAAAGTCTTCATCCTGAGATTTGAAATGAAGGAAAGTATCAGCTGTGATCACAGCATCTCACTGAAGAGATGAGGTGAAACTGGGTTACTACCTTGCTAAGTATCTCTGCAGAGACCAACGCAGCACAATTGAAGTAGAAGGAGTAAGAATCACGTTGACAACTGAGTTATTTATGCAAGTACATGTGCGTTTACAACATGTGTGAAAGTGGGTGAGAAGGCAGTAAAATGGCGGCTGTCATATCTTATTCTCATAGAATCATTGAACATGCACAGAAATATGCCGCTGGGAGTAAAGCAACACGTTTAAAATGACATGAGAAGAACCAGGAGCGCTGAAGAGGCTTATTCAAGCGTCATGATGGCATTTGTGAACACATTCCCCCAGGGCACTGACAGGGCTGGGGATATGATTGTTCCTGACACGCTACTATGAAATGCTTCCTGAGGTGAGTTTGAAGGAAAGGTGCCTTAAAGCGTGTAGAGGTCAAGAGTTAGCTCGGGCATATTCCGCCTGTAATTGCAGTTCGAGAATTAGCTCGGACACATTACGCCGATAATTGCAGTATAAGCCGTCACTCGCGGCTGAATGTAGTAGAGCAAAATGGCGATTGCCGCTACGCGAGCGTTCGCTGCTTCTTTACCTTTTAATTCAGCAGAGACTTGCTGCATAAGGGGACGAAATGCCTCCTGACGACATGAACATCAATCTATGCGACGACTCGGCCAGGAAACTTCCCTCTGGAGGTAATGAAGGCGCGTTTCCCTCATTGCAGCTCGGGAGCCTCACGGACCCACCGCCACGTCCATTGGGCTCCAAGCCACGCCCCCCAACAAGACCTTTCTGCCAAAGGACCTTTAAAGGTATGTGCAACAAAGCCCTATCCCCCACGACTATGTTATAATAAAGAAATTATAACATCCACATACGTGCCCAAAGCAACCTTGTCATGCAGTACCAAAAGTCATATCTACATCTTTCTCAAGGGTGTTACAATGCAAACAACACATTATAAACCCTTCAATAATATTATCTACAATGGAATTTTTTTTAGGATTGTACCAAGATGGGCATTGTATTAACTTTCACTATTAACTAGCATTTTGCACTTTTTTCTTGCAAAGTTTTACAAAATTCAATTAAATTCTCATGTAATTATGCTTATGTACCAAGATGTGTTTTACCAATATCTCACATCACTTTTTTAACCGAGCGCATACCTCAGGTAAAAAGTCTCATTCCAGCATGAAAATGATTTGGCCAGAAAATGTCTCTCAGTGGGACAGTTTCAATGCAAACCAGTCAGCTGTTGGTAATTTATGCAACTGTGCTATGCAAGTTGCAAGCTCAGACAAAAAAGTTTCACAAAATTCTATACTTCAAAATTGCAAGAAACGTTCATGAATTTTGCCGGTATAATTGAAATTTCACTCAGACCCATGCCATTCATTGGGGCTCTTACATACCTATAATAGTTAACAATAAAAAACAATGAACAATTTATTAAAAGTTCAAATTTGGCCATTTACCGTGTTATTTAGTATTCATAAAAATCCAACCAATCAATGTATTCCAAGAACTCTGAACAAAAGCCTAACTGTAGAATACTTGCAGAAATTGACACATTATCCCTAGGTCACCAGTTCTTGAGTTTGAGTTTAAAATATTTCCTAAGCGCACGTACACCAAGCGGTTTCATGGCGCTGTAAAGTACTGAAACCCTGAGGGGCAGAATGACGGGAACACAAGAAAAGGAGCTTATGGGGAGAAGGCTTGTGTGAAAAGAAAGGTTTTTAGTGCCTTGCGGAAAAGTGTGTACTGAGGGCAGGATCTCAGGTGAGCCGGGAGGGAGTTCCAGAAAGCAGGGGCGAGTGTAGAAAATTTTGAGCCTCCCCATTTTTTGCGTTTAAAACGAGGAACTACGAGCAGTTGTTGGGCGGATGAGCATAGCTCCCTGGGAGGAACATAAGGTTGAATTTCAGAAATGATAAAAGCAGGGGCTGAGCGGACCGGGCGTTGAAGATGATGCAGCCCAGCTTCAACTGGGCTCTCTCTCGAATGGGGAGCCAGTGTAGGGACTTGAGGAGGGGAGTGACGTGGTGTGATTTGGGCAAGTTGAATACCAGGCGGGCTGCCTGGTTCTGGAAAAGCTGGAGACGTTGCACGCTGTACGCGGGCATGCCACAGTAGAGGGCATTGCCGTAATCCAGGTGGGAGATAACCATCGCCAGGACTATGAGTTTGAGGGCAGAGAGAGAAAAAACGAGAGACTTTGCGGATAGTACGGAGAGAGAGAAAGGACGAGGACACAACAGAGCTGACTTGGGAATGAAGGGAGAGTTGGTTATCCAGTTTGAATCCGAGAGTTTTTACAGAGGAAGACGGAGTCGGAGGGGGACCTAAGGAGGGGGGCCAGTAGAGCGAAGACCAGGGACTGGAGCAACCACCTGTCAACACCAACTCCGTTTTGTCGGGGTTTAACTTCAGGTAGTTGTAATTCATCCAGTCCCGGATGAAAGTCATGACAGACTGGAAATTGGACATAGACTCGGGGGAAGAGGATAAGGAAAAAATAAGCTGGAGGTCATCCGCGTAGTTGTAAACGGAGACCTCCAGCTGTTGGAGGGCGAAGATGAGGGGGGCAATATACAAATTAAATAACAGGGGAAAGGGAAGAGCCCTGGGGAACCCCGCATTGAACCGCACGGAAGTGCGCCGAAAAGTCACCCAAGCGCACTGCTTGGGTGCGGTCGCTCAGGAAGGAGGACAGCCAGACCAAGGCCGATCCTCCGATTCCCGCCGCTCTGACACGGGAAAGTAAGATGGCATGATCAACCGTGTCAAAAGCGGCGGAGAGATCGAGGAGGACCAGGGCCTGGGGATGGTTAGTGTCCATGCCCTCTCTGAGGTTGTCAAGAACCGATAATACTACGGACTCCGTGGAGTGTGCAGGGCGGAACCCAGCCTGCCGGGGGGCTAATACCCTATTCCCCTCCACGAAGGTACTGAGCGTTCTGGTTACATGGCGCTCCAGTACCTTCGCCAAAAAGGGCAAGAGTGAGATGGGGCGATAGTTGATGAGTACTGAGGGGTCAGCGCCGGGTTTTTTGAGGATGGGCAGGATGACGGCTGATTTAAGAGGTGGAATGACGATGCCCTGTGATAGTGAGCTGTTAAGAAGGGTGAGGGGGGGCGAAACACAGGCAGAATAGATCTGTTTCAGGATGCGTGCTGGACAAGGGTCTAGAGGGGAACCGGACTTAACCAAAGGTAGAAGAGAAAGGAAAGATTCTTCTGTAAGAAGGGGGATGGAATCAAGGCATGCTGCGACTGGGGGACACTGGGGGTCAACAAAGGAGGGGGAGGGGAGAAGGATGTTTGCTTTAATAGTGGAGATTTTATCAAGAAAAAAAGAATTAAGGGAATCACAAAGGTGCTGGGAGGGAGAGGGTTTGAGGGTGGCCCTATCGGAGTATGCGAGGTCGTGCACAATGGCGAAGATTTCTCTGGGCTGATTTTCGGCGGTTAGAATTTTAGAGGAAAAGTAGGCGTTCTTAATCGCCAGGATAGATTTTTTGTACAAGGCCGAAAGGGTGATGTACTGGTTTCTGAGGATCGGACAGTAGTCTCGCCTCCAGGAGCGTTCTGCCCGGCGGACGTTGAGTTTTTGAGCCTTTAGTTCCTCGTTGAACCAACGATTAGCGTCGTTGGTGCGCCTGGATGATACCCGCCTTAAGGGTGCGACTAAGTCGCAGCCTGATCGAAGCCATGAGTTGATGGAGTCAGCTTGTCCAAGAGACGGCAACCCGTGAAGATCCGGGCTGGATGCGGAAAGTGTGGCAGACAGGGAGGCCACATCCACATGGTTCCAGGAGCGCGCCCAGATGTTTTTAGGGAGGGAGGACTTAAGGGCTGGGCTGAGGAGTAGGGAAAAAGAGATGAGGAAGTGATCGGACCAGGTGCAAGGGGAGATAGACAGCGAAGTTACCGGGTAGTTGAGGGACCAGATCTGATCGAGGATGTGGCCCTGGCTGTGAGTTGGGGAGTGCACGGCGGGGACAAAGTTAAGGAAACGGAGAGACTCCGAGAACTCTTTCGATGTAGAGCATTCGGCCGGGTCTGAGGGCTAAAAGTTGAAGTCTCCTAGTACCAGGATGGAGGAGTTATTTACTACTAAGGTGGCCACCAAGTCTTGGAAGCTCGAAAGAAAGAGTTGAGGAGATGAGGGGGGGCGGTACATAAGAACACAGGTGAGCGGAGTACTGAAAGAAAGTGAGCGAGTCACTAAAAAGTCTGATGAGGCAATGGAGGAAAAAACTAGGGGTTGAAAAACGATTTCTCTGCGGGCAATCAGGGCGACGCCACCACCCGGTTTGCCGGGGGGACGGTCGGCTCGCAGAGCATACTATGAAGCAGGAAGCATGGCTAATAAGGAGGGAAGGGAGCTGTCACGAAACCAGGTTTCTGTAAGAAATAAGAGGTCGGGTTTGTGCAGGTCCAATAAAGTGAAGAGTTCGTGATGATGCTTGACTGCTGACCTGGTGTTAAGGTAAAAGGCAGATAAAGCAGTGGGGGGAGGGCAAGCTAGTGAAACCGGACGGGGACAGGTGGTAGGTGAAGAAAATAAGGGAGGGGAGTGGGGGGAAGTGTGTGGGGGGGTCAATCCCAGCCTGTTAATTCGTGCTATCGCAATATCAGCCAGAGGCCACGGGCCTTGGAGATTGGCCAGTTGCGCGGAAGAGTATTGTATGAAGTGGGCAGAGTGGCTGGCCCCTAGCCCCGTTCGGACGCGGACGGGCGCAGACGGGCTTACCTTTGGCGTGCCTTCGGCGCGCAAGCGTCGCGCCCGCTGCGCTCGTCCGCTGCGCGTCCGAAAGAGGCACATGATTTATAGATAGATGGAGTGGGGCCGGAGGGGCGTGGCCTCCGAGAAGGGGGCGTGGCCTGCGGCCTGGGCGGACTGCTGGCGAGGAGTGTCTGTCACCGGTATCAGGCAGCGCTAAATCCGCTGTAGAAACCGGAATGGTGGCAGAGGGTAAGTAGTTAAAAACACATAATAAGAAGTGACAATCAAATTTTAAAAAGCGAAGTGACTCCCGGCTTCCGCCTCAGGAGTTTGGTACTATACAAATGGCGGCGCTTGCAATCAGCGTCTCTATGTAGTCTTTGGCGGGGGCGTGGCCTCCGAGAAGGGGGCGTGGCCTGCGGCCTGGGCGGACACAGTATGCATAGGGTGACACTTTTCTCTTCCCTGAGGTGGTTGTAATGGGAAGGATCGGCACTTGATAGAGGCTCAACACAGTGCTGGACACTTAGTAGTGCCTCTTACTTCCATGCTCTTCGTGTACTCCACCCATAAGAAATTGTCTTTCATGAGTTGCAAGTATTTCCCTGGATTACTGCCACGTTTTTTCAGATGTTTCTAGCATTTTGCTCTTCATGGCAGGCTCCAGCCAGGAGGGGTGCAAGGATGCCTGCGTCATGGGGAGATTGTTTTTGTGCAGGAAGAGGCACTTTCTTGCACAAAAACAATCACTGCAGGCATTTTCCTCTTTCAATGCATGCTGTAGACTGCAGCATGCATTGAAAGAGGGAAAAACGAGGAGAAAGAAACACATTTCTCCTCGTTGCGCCTCCCTACGCCACCCGTAGGGAGACGTAGCATTCTCACGCATTTCCAGATTAACAATTCCTCGTAAATCTGGAAATGTGTTTTGTTCCATGGGTGTTGCGTGGGAACACCCACAGCAACACCCATTGAACAACCCTTTCACGCAAAGTGCTGCGTGTAAAGGGGATGTATTTACAGGGACAGGACAAGCCATGCAGGGTGGGTTTTCATGTCCTTGTAAATATGGGGCAGCCAAATGCTCTGCCAGTGCATCAGGAAAAGTGACACACTGATGGCGCAAGGGGTTTGTAAATCTGCTCCCTGTTATTCTGCACCAAGATACCACCGGGTGAACGTGCACTTTACTAATACTGTTGGAGGTATTTCTTTCTGTTTTTCAAAGATAAAACACCTGTGATGATAAAGCAATTAGAATTAAAGTCTGACAAAATAAAATGTAAAAATAAAAATGGTAAACAGACAAAAGGCATAAATGATTATTTATGCATGGTATAAAGGATAATAGGAGACATTACGCATTTTGCCGCGGTTCAGAAGAGGAAATGGGGACTGCACGTATTTTAGTTGATCTCAAGGTAGCGGTGACTGTCGGTTGAAAAGCGTTTTTTGACTGCAGTATTAATTTAAAGCTGCGGTAAAATCAGGCTCTGTAAGCAATGATTTCTGCTCCAACTCATCGCTGTCTACCTCCATTAACTACATTGTACGATACAGATTGGTGGCCCTGATAAAAGATACTTAAGGGCAGATTTACAAGCCCCATGCGCTGCTAGGGGGAGATTTACAAGCCTGTGCGCTGCCAGTCCGTCACTTTTTGTGACACACTGGCAGTGCATTACCCAGGCCCATATTTACAAGGACAGAAAAAGCCACCCTTCATGTCTTTTCCTGTCCTTGTAAATATGACCACTTTACACGCAGCTCTTTGTGTGAAAGGGGCATTTCTTGGGCGACGCTGTGGGTGTTGCCACGTAATACCCATGGAACGAGACACATTTCCAGTTTTACGAAGAATCGTAAATCTGGAAATGCGTGTGAATGCTACGCCTCTCCAGGGGAGGTCAACAAGGAGAAATGTATTAATTTCTTCTTGTTTTTGTTTCCTGTTTCTATGCGTGCTGCGTTCTGTAGTACACATAGAAAGAGGAAATCACCTCTAATGATTGTTTTTGTTCAGAAAGGATTCACTTCCTGCACATAAACAATCATTAAAACAATGCTGTTTTTCAACTTCTATGTGTGCTAATGTAGCACACATATATGTTGAAAAACGAAATTTCAAATTGTTTCTGTGCAGGAAGGGAACCCTTCCTGAACAAAAACAATCTCACCATGATGCAGGCATTCTTGCACCATGGTGGAATGGTGCCCGCGATGGCGCATGGCAGCACTTTGTGTGCCAGCGCAACGGGAGGCACAGAGATGCGACATTTTGTTGTAAATATGTTGCTTCGCTGTGCTTTCGAAACTAACGCAGCAAAATGACGTGCTGCACCGTGCTGCGTTAGTTCATTGTAAATCTGCCCCAGAATTCTCAATCAGGTTTTCCATATATGGCTGACATCTCAGTGACGTTGGGCATATAAGAATGAGACATGCCAGACTTAAACACTGGTGGTCAATAGGTCGTTGAGCACCATGTAATTTCGTCCACTGGGGGTCAGGCACTTTCAGACTGCTGCAAACTAGCAGTTTTGTGTCAACATGGCCCTCAAATACATACCCATGCTCAATAAACAATGCACACGCAAGAAAAGTAGCATTAGTAATGAGAACCACATTTTCTAAATGGAGTAGCTGCATAAATAATAGCATAACATTCGAAAATGTTTGAAATAATAATATTTAGTAATAAAATAAAAAAATTGCCAGCCAAAACAATCAATCATTGAATGGTTCAACTGCGCAGAGTGATTTTAGCGTTCTACTGTGTGATCAGATATTATTTAACTACAGGAGAGCTACATATATCACTCACACTCTAGTTAGCTTTGTGATTTTACACACTTTGTGAATTTTTAGCAAAACAGAGCCCTTTATGTTTTGCCTGTGAAAGAGCATGGAGGGAAATAGCTTCCCATAAGATCGCATAAGGAAATGTTTATGGTTCTGTAAGTTTCATTAGTCTCTCTGAGGAATATATGTCATGGGAAAAAGCCAGATCTTTAACATTGCGCGCCCCATTATTCAAAACTGTCATTAGAAACAAAAACATTCTGCTTCATTTATGTCTCCAATAAGACCAACATTTCTTTGATGTATTCCTGTATTTCATGGCATTGGAATATTGTGTACTGAAAGTAATATAAATGGTGTATTTATGAAACTAGACATTGTAGATCACTTATTTCACATATAATCGTTAAGGCCACAAACAAATAGTTTACAAGAAATAAACCAAAATAAAGGAAATATGGTGATGATGACTCCTAAATTGTATTTATCTATATGCTATGCAAACAAATGATGGACGGAATGTTGAATAAATCTGGGTTAAATCCATCACTCTTTTGCTCACCATGCCCCTACAGGTTAGACTCACCCATATGCAAATCAGTCTTGACCCTGTGCCTCATGGGAACAGTCCAGACCAAACTGCCAAGCCAGGTCCTCCCTGGACCGGAAACAAGCATCCTGTGACCAATTTCTGGGTAGTACCCTTCATCAGCCAGGCTTGCTTGAATCAAATGGCACAGTGAGCAAGGGACCCACGTCTGGGCATACCCATCCCACATAGGGTGAAAAGAGCTATGCAAACAAATGATGGACGGAATGCTGATTAAATCATACATTTACCCCCAGTCAAGGGATATGGGTTAAATCCATAATTCTTTTGCTCACCATGCCACCCCAGGTTAGAGCTAGCCATATGCAAATCAGTCTTGACTCTGTGCCTCATGGGAGCAGTCCAGATCAAACTGCCAAGCCAGGTCTTCCCTGGACCTGAAACAAGCATGCTGGGACCGGTTTCTGAGTATTACCCTTCATCAGCTGGGCTAGCTGCAATCCAGTGGCACAGCGAGCAAGGGACCCACGTCTGTGCATACCCATCCCACATAGGGTGAAAAATGCAATGCAAACAAATGATAGACGGAATGCTGAATAAATCATACATTCACCCTCAGTCAAGAGATCTGGGTTAAATCCATTGTTGCTTTGTTCACCATGCCATCCCTGATTAGACCCAGCCATATGCAAATCAGTCTTGACCCTGTGCCTCATGGGAACAGTACAGACCGAACTGCCCATCCAGGTTTACTTGGACCGGAAACAAGCATCTTGGGACCAGTTTCTGGGTATTATCCTTCACCAGCCAAGATAGCTTGAATCCAGTGGCACAGTGAGCAAGGGACCCACGTCTGGGCATACCCATGCACATAGGGTGAAAAGTGCTATGCAAACAAATGATGGACGGAATGCTGAATAAATCATACATTCACCCCCAGTCAGGAGATCTGGGTTAAATCCATCGTTCTTTTGCTCACCATGCCACCCCAGGTTAGACCCAGCCATATGCAAATCAGTCTTGTTCCTGTGCCTCATGGGAACAGTCCAGACGGAACTGCCAAGCCAGGTCATCCCTGGACCTGAAACAAGCATCCTGGGACCGGTTTCTGAGTGTTACCCTTCATCAGCTGGGCTAGCTTGAATCCAGTGGCACAGTGAGCAATGGACCCACGTCTGGGCATACCCATCCCACATGGGGTGAAAAATGCAATGCAAACAAATGATTGAGGGAATGCTGAATAAATCATTCATTCACCCCCAGTATAGAGATCTGGGTTAAATCCATTGTTGTTTTGTTCACCATGCCATCCCAGATTAGACCCAGCCATATGCAAATTAGTCTTGACCCTGTACCTCATAGGAACAGTCCAGACCGAACTGCCCAGCCAGGTTTACCTTGGACCGGAAACAAGCATCACGGGACCAGTTTCTGGGTATTATCCTTCATCAGGAAAGATAGCTTGAATCCAGTGGCACAGTGAGGCACAGGGTCACGACTGATTTGTATATGGCTGGGTTTAAACTGGAATGGCATGGTGAGCAAAACAACGATGGATTTAGCCCCAGGTCCCTGTACTGGGGTGAATGTATGACATTGTTCTGCATTCTGTACATGGGTGAATGTATGACATTGTTCTGCATTCTGTCCATCAACTTTTGTTTTTGCATTTGTCACCCCGAGTGGAACGGGTATGGCCAGACTTGGGTCCCGCTCTCTCCATGCCACTGGAATCAAGCTATCCTGGCTGAAGAGGGGTGAAACCCTGAAACCGGTCCTAGGATGCTTGTTTCCAGTCCAGGGAGGACCTGGCTTGGCAGTTTGGGCTGGACTGTTCCCATGAGGCACAGGGTCAAGACTGATTTACATATGGCCGGGTTCAAACTGGAATGGCATGGTGAGCAAAAAAACGATGGGTTTAGGCCCAGATCTCTGTACTGGGGTGAATGTATGACATTGTTCTGCATTCTGTACATCAACTGTTGTTTTTGTATTTATCTATATGGCATACTACTGTGGAGTAGCTTATTTTTGCAAAACACTCTTGTGTCATATGAAATATTTAGCTTTTTATCTCATGGCTTCTTGTTCTGATTGTTTATTACATAGAATATGTTCAATGCACATTAGGGCCTGCAGTACATATAGGACGCCCAGTTCCTGTTTGCAACGCAGTGGCTATTAAATTGGATGAGCCTGGTAAATAAAGAAATAAAGCGCCCTCTTGCAGTAAATGCTCTGTAACCAGTGCAGCCTGGAATTCTAGCCTGCTCTGGACGTAACGCACAAGTTAATGGCAGACCAGCGGTTGGAAGCAGGGAGAACACCTTTCTCTCTGCAGGAACCTTGCCTGAATTTCAAAAGGCGGGAGAGATCACCCTGCAGGCAGGTGCATTGAGTGACTGTACTCACTGCAGGTGAATGCCTGCAGTGACTGCTGGATCCCGTTCTCGTTCTTCTGCAGTACTGTTATACTGCTCCTGATGTTTTCCAAATTTGATAGCAAGTTGTAGAAATGGGTTCTTTGGAGTTATACATACATTGCGACTTGCAGAGGTATCCAATTTGGGCATCGTACGTACCACAGGACATTCAGCAGGTAATCATTCCCCGGGTCAGACATGTGATCCCCTTCAAAATGTTGTACATTGGAATGTGAAGAAAACCTGCAACATCTGAGCAGTATTTATGCAGCACAAGCGGTATTACTCTATGGTTGAACTGGATCTGCCGTTAATTCAGTGTAGGGGTGTGACGCAGGCCCCTGCAGCACCTGTGGCACAGGGGCCCTCAACTCTCTAGGGGGCCCCAGCTCTTTTGGGGCCCCCCAAACACACCAACACCAGTTGATATTTGGGATATATGTTTGCTTCTGGGGCCAATCTTCACATTCTGTAGGAGGGCATCATTCTCCATTATATCACTGATTCAGTGTGCACTCAGTTGTGTGTGCTTGGTGCAGGAAGGGAGAGAGCTCCTGATTTAGGAGGGAAATGCACTTTCTATAGCACAGGGAAGAGCTCAGTCAATTTCCCCATGCCTTGGGAGAGTGCACCAGAAAAGCTAGACCAGCATCTGAAATTTCAACTCAGTGGATCTAGACTCGTATTGAAGAAGTTGCAGAGATCCCTCAACAGACAGGTGCAATGTGTGACCTGGGGTATCCATGTGACCTCGTACTTCCTCCCATCTAGAGCACTCAGGGTGTGCACCGAGACTGCATCACCTTCCAGCAGCTTCCTTGCACCCTCTCTGTAATATGGTGGAGATGCAAGGGCAAAGACATTTCCTGATTTATATGAGCCCATGCCCTCTCGCAAATAGGGAACATGGCGTTGGAACATCTTAGAACAACACAATGCATGACCTACATTAGAGAAGGCGATGCACTAGCGTTCCTGGCCCTTTTGGCATTGGTAATTGACCTTGGAGGCACAAAAAATGGCGCAAACGCTCGTTGTTTCAATAGGGAATTATGTTTAATATGGCATTGGTTGTAATCTTCATTTAAGGGCGAACTCTCATTTGGACCAACAATATAATTAACACATCTGTTAGAATGAGGGCCTTAACCTCATCACTGTGGCGCGAATTCCGCCGCAGTGCTGAACATTCCGATCGCGGGCGTGGTCATGATGGCTCCCGGCCGTCATCAGCACACACCCACCATGAGCATGGAAGAGGTTAATATATGTACTGTTTATAATAGATATTATGAGGGCTCCCAATGTTATGGTATTCCTTTTTTAACATTAGGGTCCGTATTTATCCATTTTTTTGGCCATCTTATTGTTATATATCCATATTTATTTTGTGTTTTGAGAATAAATATTGCTGTAAAATAGTGTATTTCTAGTTTTATTTTACTCTTGGATGTGCACTCATACATGGATGCCTGTCAAGTTTTAACAAATTAAGCAGCCACGTATAACAGAACACTGCACTCACAGGTACATATTGTGCTATCCTGCAAATCTGAGTTCACATAAGCCTGTATTTAAGGCAATATTAGACATGTTCTTTTACCTCTCCCTGTTGTCTATCTGCTTAGCTGTTGCCTGGAATTCAAGAAAGCCAGCATGGAGAGTCTCTCTCAAGAAACAACATTTTCAGTATTTTTTTCACTTTAAAACAACAATACAGAATGGAAACACATTGTTTTCTGTCTGTGTTTATCTGTAAACATCAGTAAAAACTGATAAACTTAAACCTTATTCGTAACACACTTCTGGATGCGGACTCCAATTTCAAATCTGTGCTTTCCCAAAGTGTATCGACTAAAATAATTAAAAAGGAGTTGAATAACTCTGAATATAAAGCTGTAAAGTTAATATAAACATTATAGGTTTCATTATCCAAAATGCCATGCTAGGTATATGAGAGTCTTCCAGAAATAAGACACAAATGCGTGGTGCACTAGCTAGATGATGCATTTGCTGCTGCTAGCCCTCTTGCAAAAGCACAACTTGCCCACATGTGCACTTGATTCAGGGCCGGACTGGCCATAGCGGGCACCGGATATTTTCCCGGTGGGCAGCCAGGGTGGGGTCCGGTTTCAGAACCCTGGGGGGCGGTTTTTGTAACCGGGTTGGGTTTTGCAGCCCCAGCAACAAAAGTAGAACAAAGCTTTCAGCTACAATTCCCCAACCCCCGGCCGTCCAAGCTCTTTGCCAGGGCCGGTTTCGGCTCCCAGTCCGGTCCTGACTGGATTACTCACAACAGAGATGTTAGTATTAAGATACAGCCAATCACCATATAGCAGGGCACCAATAAGGCATAATTGCTTTAACAATCATGCTTTATTGCAATAAATCATATCACATTATAAATATTAGGTTTGGATGATGATTTTCCCTTTGCCTGAAAAATTGGATAATCTTGGGAACAGTCAGGTAAGTCACTTTATTTCGCACGACTTCTCAAAGAGTTAGTTTTCCCCACCAACCACCCACACGTGAATGATTTACAGTTGTGCGATATCTCACTCAAGAAAGGTGTGACATCCTGGTATAGTGGGAATGGGAAAGGCAAGAGGGGCTGTGTCTTAAGGTATTGGGGTTCCTGGGATGGGCAGTGGGGCCTTGAAGAAATGGCCCTATAAGAGGTATAGGGCCTGGACAAGGACATGGATCTATTCAGCTGGGGGATAGCCGCAGAGCAGCATCTGCCCAGCACTGGCCCATCACTGCCCCTCAAATTGTTAGGAACAGTTTCACACTGCAGTGAAGGACTGCTAAAGTTGCCCTGTATTTTGTTTTCAGGTCTCAGATACAGACATCTATTGGTGACCCATTGTTTCCAATACAGTGCATATACTTAGAGTGGGATTTGGGGCTGTCCTCTACCCTTGCTCATGATTTGATTGTTTTGTTGTCTATCTCACTTCCTTGCTCCAAATTCAATGTATTTCCTCCCTGTTCCTGTGCTTGTCCAACCAAGGGATATTTTGGTCTCATTTGTTTTATTGCAAGATATATTTTCCACTGCGTATATCAGACCTGCACTGCAGTGCAGCCCTGCTGCTTCCTATGCACCGGCATTTATTACATCCACTTTTGTACCCCCAATCCAGCATCCGTGTGCCCCAAGCCATCTGATGATTTGTGCACCACCTGCTCTATCAACAGAAGGCATATTAAAATGCTTTTTTAACCATACCAGGTGGCTGACTGAACTTGAGCATATGCTAAGCCTGGGCGCTAAAATCCGCTCCGCTCGCGGAGTTTGCAGATTTTTGGCAACTCCACGTTCCACGTAGAATGCGTAGTTACCGAAAACTCTGCGATTCGTGGCGTAGCGGAGTTTTTCCCTTGTTCGCGCTTTCAAAATGCGTTTTCGCGCACGCAGTAGTGACTTACCGGGATCCCTGCGTTTACCGACGAGTTTTCCTATCGGTTCTTGTGTGTCACGAGATTTTGGAAGCCGGCCGAGCGATCCCACGAGAGTATGCGATCGTAAACACGTCATTCGGACTTGCCATTGGACATCAGGTGGAAGTTTGGTGAAGCTCGCGATGCCGAACACTCAAAATTTGCAATCTGGAGAAGAATATCTCTCGAGCAGCATAAAACCTTCTTAAAATTGATGTTTTGGATAAAAAACTCCTCAGATTGACATTTGGCTGTACTTTTTTGTGCAAGGAGTCCTTTTTCTTTTTTTACTTTTTTTTAGAGAGGAAGGAAGTGCCCCAGAGTCTCCAACTTCCTGTTCCTGTCCAGCAGGCTCCTCCCAGTGCTCTGTCCATGTCCTGTTCACTTTTCATTTGGATTTGGAGCTGGAGCTGGAAGGATCACTCTTTGTGTCTGCTGCATCATATATCATTGGGTTTGAGGACTTTTGGATTTGAGGACTTTTGGATTTGAGGACTTTTGGATTTGAGATTTTACAAGTAAGTTGGTGTTGTTTGTTTGATTAGGGCATTGCTGTTGCTGCAACTACAGTTTATGTACTTTTCATAATTTTCTAAACAATTTATTGTGCATAGCGGTAGGCCCAGAGCTAGGCATGGGTGCATGAAACAACTGTTTCTGTGCTGTGTGTTGAATTTAAACATAATTTAGGGCATTGATGGCATTGGATTGAATTGCAAAATATGTATTTATGGGGGAATGTCAATTTTTTTGTGTGTGTTGAATAAATGCCTTTGTTGTGTGTGTCTGTGGTGTGTGGTTGTTGTGTAACTTGTACACCTTGTTTAGCCCTGTGGATTTTAGTTTTTGCATTTGATTGCATTAAAGCTGTGTTGTGTAGCATGGCTCCTTTGCCTGGCCATTATAGGCATGTTTCAGTTCATTATTTTCCAGGCCTCCCGCTTGTTGTGACTGTGAGTGACCATGTAGCTGGTGGCCATTTTGTGGTGGTAGTTTAGAAGCGTGCTCTTTTTGCCATATAGACCTGCATGTGTTTCCTTTGTTCCTTTTGGCCTAGGCTTCTTGTTGTTGTGGGCCCGGCCATGTGGCTGACGGCCATTTTGAAGCCAAGAAGTGTGCTTTTGCCATAGGCCTGCATTGTCTGTCTTCCCTTTCTTGTTGATGTGGGCCTGGCCATGTGGCTGGTGGCCTTTTGAAAGCCAGGCAGTGTGCTTTTGCCATAGGCCTGCAAGCTTGTGGCCTAGTCTGCCAATAGCCCTTTCAGCCACTAGGCCCAGAGCTACTCATGTGTGCATGAAACAACTGTTTCTGTGGTGTCTGTTGAATTTAAACATTATTTAGGGCATGGGTAACATTGGATTGAATTGCAAAATGTGTATTTTCTGGAGTATTTCACTTTTTTGGTGTGTCTTAATTAAATGCCTTTGTTGGATATGTGTGTATGGTGTGATTGTTGTGTAACTTGCATACCTTGTTTAGCCCTGTGGATTTTCGTTTTTGCCTTTTTGCTTTAAAGCTGTGTTGTTTAGCATGCCTCCTTTGTCTGGCCATATAGGCCTGCTTGAGTTCATTGTTTTCCAGGCCTCCTACTTGTTGTGGTTGTGAGTGACCATGTGGCTGGTGGCCATTTTGTGGTAGTAGTTTAGTAGTGTGATGTTTTTGCCATGTAGGCCTGCAAGTCTTTCCTCTGTTCCTCTTGGCTTACTGCTTCCATCCCCTTTGCCAGCTACAGTGCCCTGAATGACATGATGCACAAATTAATGCCAAACAGATTCCACTTCTATTACATTTGTATTTTTGTTTTTGTTCTTCTTCTTTCCTATCCTTCCTGAGTGTACACAGTATACCATGAAAGCCCTTGTTGTCAAAGTCTCACAAATGGCTACACTGTTATGTTTTTTTATAACTTAAACTGAGTTAATAAAATGTAATATTATATCAATAACAAGTGTAACCAGGGCGTGGCTAAGGCGCCGATGTAGGTGGAAGCGGGACTCCGGAGCTCCTCTGCACCCGCCTCGCACCACAGCATATCCTGTACCCCGGCTCGAACCCCGGACCCCTGAATTCACGTGGGAGGGTCTCGAGAGCACAAGGACTGACTCTGGTGATCCGAGAACCCTGGCAGCTGCCTGCGCCGAATATTTCTCGGGAGGCGAGGTGACCGGAGCGAAGGGCGGACAAAATGGCGGCCGCTGTCTCAGCCTGATGTGCCTGGCGGCGGTGAACGGACAGCAGAAGAGCACCCAGTGAGACCCCGAAAGTTCCCCCTCTTGACAACGGAGATCCCTCGGGCCTGTGAGAGGTGAGAGGCATCGCCTGTCGTCGCAGAACGGACGAGGCCGGAGAACGAGGGGCAGACAGACTGCCTGACCCCAAGATGGCGCCACGCGAGTGACAGAGTCTGCCCTCGCTGCCGGCAGTGGAGACCCTGCGGCCTCGCGGTGTACTGACTTCACCCTGCCGCTGCGGGGATATCCCTGGTGCCCCTTCCGCCCTGGGAAGCGGGGCGCCTGCAGTGACATCGAGATAAGTGGTGAGCAAGCTTCGGCGGTGTGGCGGGCGGCAGCGGAGGGGCCTTGCACCCACCCCAGTGGGACACCCGGGCTGCTAGCGGAGAGGGACTGTCTCCTGGCCGGGAGCACTCGCGCACCAGAAGTTGCGCTAGGCCTGGCACTCGAAGGCGTCGTACTCAGGCTGTGACACCCCCGGAGTGGGAGGACTCACCAGGCAACTGCAGCGGAGACCCTGATGCCCCGCCACCCTGGCGGAGTGAGATCTGCTCCCTGAGTCGGTCGATGGTCTGGGGCCCCGCCTGGCAGGGACCCGGAGGCGCAGAAGGACCGAGTGACTGAGGCGGGACCGGAGAAGAGGGCGAGAGTGCATCGCCTCGCTGGTGGCCACCGCAGGGGCACCTGGACTGCTAGCGGTGGGAGATTGCTTCCTGACCAGGGGCACCTGCGCGCCGGACGCTGACCTGGGCCTGGCGCTTGAAGGCGCGAACCTGGCCTGAGACACGCATGAGGGCGGTCACCACCTATAACAAAGAAACTGGAGTGAGGGCCCTGGTGCCTCGTCGACCTGGTGGAGGGAAGCTCACTCCCTGAGTTGGCCACTGGACTGGAGCCCGGTCTGACGAGGGCTTGGAGGCGCGGAACCGAGCGACTGAGGCGGGACAGGAGGGGGGCCCGGGAGTGCCCTGATTCACTGGTGGCCACCGCTGAGATACGTAAGCCTTCCCGCCCGGCAGAATGGCGCGAGGAGGCAATAAGAAGGGCTTCAACGCACTGAAGCTGGACGACCCGGGCCACCTAGTGGAGGAAGATGCGCCGACGGCTGGAGCGAGCAGCTCGACTAGCCAGCGAGATCCCTCCTTGAGCGACATAATGCAGGCGATAGTAGCGTCACAGGAAGCTCTGGAAAAGCGTATAGACACCATCGGCTCGAACCTGACCCTATTGAAGGATGACCACAGGAAGCTGAAGGAGCGGGTGGCGACTTCGGAGGTAACCTTGAAAGACTTGCCTGGGGATGTGGCTACTCTGAGAGCATCATTGGCGGAGGTGGCGCAGAAGGTCCGGGTGCTGGAACTCAGGGCCGAGGACAGTGAAGGGCGCTCCAGACGCAACAACCTCCGCCTCGTGGGGGTTCCAGAAAAGGTGGAAGGCCAGGATGCGGTCGCCTACCTGGAGGACTGGCTGCGGACTGAGGTGGCTCCAGAAGAACTTTCCCAGTTTTTCGCCCTGGAGCGGGCCCACAGAGTCCCGGCGCGCCCTCCCAAGCTGGGAGGCCCGCCGCGGCCAATAGTGATGCGCCTCCTGCACTTCCGAGATAGAGATCACATCCTCCGAAGGGTCAGGGACCTGCCGGACCTGAGAATTGATACTAGCAGGGTCATGGTTTTCCCGGACTTCACCAGAGACGTACAAAGACAACGGGCCTCCTTCCTGGCGGTCAAGCGGAAGTTGAGGTCACTGCAACTGCCCTATGCTATGTTGTTCCCGGCTCGGCTGCGGGTCATCGCTGGAGGACGTTCCCACTTTTTCCCCACACCGCAGGAGGCTTGGAGCTGGTTAGATACCAGGGGGGAGTCGGACGTGGACGCCCCGCCGGAGACCTCGCCTGGTAGGCACTCTACTGAGACGACGCCGACGCGGAGATCTGGTTCCCCGTCGGGATGGCAGCAGGAAAGAGCTAAGGCGGTGCTGGCGGTGGCGGCCATCAGCCAGGGAGGCGCCAGCCCTGCCAGCGGCGCGTCGGAGCAATCGAAGGTCAGTGCTCCCAGTCCTGGCTCCAGTAGCGGACACGATCTCTCGGAGTCGGACCTGCCGGTGGTGACTCCCCAAACAGCGGACGGCATCTTTGGCTGATGTGGACGACAAGCCGTTGGACAAATTTGTAAGGTACTGGGTTGCGGGTGGAAGCTGCCTTCGGACGCTCTGCGGAAAGGGGCGGAGACCTCCTGAGGCTCATCACCGGGATGTGGAGGGGGGTAGAGCCGGGAGGTTCCTCCTGAATGTTCCGGGGGGGGTGGGACGGGGGCGGGGGGCTTCGGACCTGTTCGGGTAGGCGTACTGGCCACCCTAGCCCTATTCTATTGATTCGTTGCTTGAGTTTGGATGGGGTTTCCACGTTGGTTGTCTGTCCTGGGGTTT
Organism: Lissotriton helveticus; assembly: GCF_964261635.1. Classification (NCBI taxonomy): domain Eukaryota; kingdom Metazoa; phylum Chordata; class Amphibia; order Caudata; family Salamandridae; genus Lissotriton; species Lissotriton helveticus. Next base: position 1,060,731,711 of record NC_136070.1, on the reverse strand, counting down.
GGGAGTTGGGGAAGTTTATTTGACCAGATTGGGGGGGGAATAGGGGTGGGACCCGGGCGTGCCAGGGGGGTCACTGAGAGAGTGAATGAAGCGCGATGGGATCTACAATGGGACCCGACCTAGGCTACAAATGTCTCACATGGAATGTTAGGGGGATGCATACTATGCACAGGCACCACAAGATCCACTCCTATTTAGTCAGACGGGGCATTTACTTCGCCTTCCTCCAGGAAACACATCTACTAGTTAAGGAAGGGAAGGCACTACAACGGAGATGGAGGGGGCAGATCTACCCCACTGGCTACTCCACATATGCTAGGGGGGTGGCTATTTGGGTGCCGGCGGGTGTTCCTTTCCAGTGCACTCAGCAACTAATTGACCCAGAGGGGAGGTATGTCATGGTGCGGGGCAAATTAGATGGGAGAGACCTTTCCTTGGGTTGCCTGTACGCCCCGAACGTAGACCAGCCTGCATTTCTCTCCTTGCTGTCCAACAAGCTGGCCCCGTTTTTGGTGGAGCCCTTTCTCCTTGGCGGGGACTTTAATAGCGTGACTGACACTACCCTGGACAGATCGCACCCCCCCTACCTAACGCACCAGCTGGCAAACTGGCACTTGCGCGCTCTGTTTGGCAACGCCAATGGGATCTGGTCGACTCATGGAGGGCTAACCATCCGTCGGACAGAGACTACTCATTTTTCTCCGCTCTCCACGAGCTCCACGTACGCATGGATGCCTTCCTGAGCTCCCAGGACGTGCATGCGGAGGTGTGCCACAGTGAATATCTCACGCGCACGATCTCCGATCATAACCCGCTACTTGTGCAGCTGCGCTGGTCGCAGTGTCGCCCGAGAATCCCTGCCTGGAAGCTACGCCCGGAGGCGCTGGACGACCAGCTGTTCCGAACCGCTATAGCCTCGAACATCGAGGCGTACTTTCAGGTCAATGCGGGCTCCGCGGGCTCAGCGGCGATTGAATGGGACGCCTTCAAGTCGGTGGTGCGGGGGCAATGCATTGCGACGGCATCAGGAGTTAGGAGGACCTTGCTAGACGACATCACGAAGGGGGACGAGAAGCTGCGGGGGCTGGAAAGAGCAAGGCCTGAGCGGCCAGACACGCATGAGGCACTACTTGAGGCGCGGGAAGTGGTGGCGGCGACAGCGGAGCGCCTCAGGTGCTTCGACTACAAGGCCTACCTCACACGTGCACACTCGGAGCGTGATAAGTCGGGAGCGCTTCTGGCCTGGCTGGCCAATCCGGCTCGCCGGAGCTCAGTCATCCTTGAGCTCAGGGACCACTCAGGAGTGGCGCGGTTTGACCAAGGGGGGATTCATGAGATTTTCTATGATTACTACACGGAGCTATACCGCAGCAGGGTCCTGCAGTCGGTGGACGACTTCCAGAGCTTCACGGAGGGGCTAAACTTGCCGGAGCTGGGGGAGGAGGACGCAAAGCGACTCGGGGACAAAATTGGGGAGAGGGAGGTGAGAGTCGCCATCAAGGGTATGGCGAGGAACATCACGCCGGGCTCTGATGGGCTCCCGACGGAATTTTACCTCATCTATGTTGACCTCCTGGCACCAAGGTTGACGTGGCTCTACAATGAGGCGAAGCGACTGGGCAACCTGCCGACGACCACTAGCGAAGCGCTCATAGTCCCCCTATTAAAACCGGGCAAACAACCGTGGGACCGGACGGCGTATCGCCCTCTGTTCATGCTCAATCTGGACTATAAAATTCTGAGTAAAATCTTGGCGATGCGTTTGCTCCCCCATATGCCCATGTTGATCCACGCAGACCAGTCCGGCTTCATCCCGGCCCGCAACACGGCGCTTAACGTACGACGGCTCCTACATGTGTTAGAGGCTGACACCTATGACGGCGATGAGGCGGTGGTGTTTGCAGTAGACATGGAGAAGGCCTTTGACAGCCTGGAGTGGCCTTATCTCTTCCATGTCATGCGCACGCTGGGCCTGGGCGAGGGCTTCGTGGATTGGACGGAGCTGCTCTACCGGAACGCGACGGCGAGGGTCAGAACTGGGAGAGTTGTCTCTGAGATGTGTGCGGTGGGCAGGGGCACTTGCCAGGGGTGTCCTCTTTCCCCCCTACTGTTCGCCATAGCCGTCGAGCCCCTCGCGGCGCGAGCCCGGTTGGGTCGGGCATATTTGGGGCTGGATGTTTATGGGCAGGTGCATCACATCGCATTATATGCAGATGACCTGCTGATGTTCCTAGCGGACTCCACTGAATCGCTGCGGGGAGCTAAAACCCTCCTCCAATCATTGAGCAGGGTGTCAGGCTCCGAGTAAACTGGGCGAAGTCCTACCTGTTCCCGGCCCGCCCGCGTAGAATGTGTCCACAGTCCACGGAGGGGGTGACGTGGGAAGAAAGGAGTCTGCGCTACCTAGGGACCTCGATCTTCCATGATACGGCGGATATCCTTGAGGGGAATATTGGATCGGCGATTAGACACACTAAGGAGAACTTCTACTTTTGGAGCACGCTCCCATTGTCACTAATGGGGAGAGTGGCGCTTCTTAAGATGGTGACCCTGCCGCGGCTGCTTTATTTCTTCAGGACCCTCCCGATCTGGATCCCGGCGAGCTACTTCCAGCGGCTGAGGTCGATGGTAATCGGCTTTCTGTGGGGGGCGGGCAGACGCAGGGTGGCACACAGTACGCTTCTCCGCCCTAGAGAGGAAGGTGGGCTAGCGGTGCCAGATTACGAGCTATACTACCTAGCGGCACAGCTGCAATGGCTGACGCAATGGGTTGCGAGAGCCAGAAGAGGGGAGGATGGATTAGGGGAGCCGGCGGGCCCGGTTCAGGTGCTATCCCGGATTGTTCTGGGGCTCCCGATGGGAGATTTCCACCTCACTCAGGAATTTGCGACGGCCCGGAAATACTGGAATAGATATCGCCGGAGGGGCCGTGTTGCGGTCCCTTATGCCCCTGAGATCCCGCTCAGGCTGTGCGGGGCACTGCCGCATGGGGGCTCGTGGCACGGGCTAGGGGGATGGGAGCTGCAAGGACTCACGTCTATAGGGGACCTCTATGAGAACGGGGTACTACTGCCTTTTGACCTTCTGAGAGACCGCTTTGAGCTGGCGGGGGGAGACTTTCTCCTTCATGCGGCACTAACATCGGCGATCCGCAGGCACTGGAAGATGGGCATGACGGAGCCGCCACTGTCTCTGGGCTGCCAGTACGTGGTGATGATGGCGGGGACGGTCAAGGCAGTCACGTGCCTATACAGACGCATGGTCTCGGAGACGGTTACCCCACTGCTGACCCTGAAGGCGAAATGGGAGGCGGACCTGGCGACGGAGATCCCTGAGGAGGCGTGGAATGACATAGTGGCACGGGTCCGCAACGGGACGCGCAACGCTAGGTTTCAGCTGGTGCACCTCTATGTCCTGCACAGGGCCTACCTGACCCCTGACAAACTGCATAAATATTTCCTGGCCCACCCGGCGGCCTGTCCGCGATGTCCGGCGGACTTGGCTGATTTCCAGCACATGTTCTGGTCCTGCCCAGAGTTGGGGTCCTTCTGGCGGGAGGTAGTGGACAGCCTAAGGGAGGTTACGGAGAGAGACATGCAATTCACCATGGCACACTGCATACTACACTGGTTCCCACACACATCGAAGAACAAGATTACTAGCAAGTTCCTGGACTTGGGTCTACTCCTAGCGAAGCGGGCCATAACCTCCCAATGGAAGGCGAATAGGAGCCCCACGGTGGAGAAGTGGAAGTCTGAGCTTCTCAAATGGGCCCGGTGTGAGGGGGAGCTCCGCATGCAATCTGCACTTAGGGCAGACAATGACGCGGCTCTGGAGGGGGCCAAGGCGTGGGAGGGGTTGGTCTTGGACTTCACACTTTTGGGCCTAGATGAGGAGGACACCCCGGTGCATAGCCCTGCTCCGGCGGACCAGCCGCCTGATGAGAGGGGGACCTAGACTCCCTCACTTGCTCCCCTACTTCCTAGGTGATGACTGCAAGTTGTTTGTTGATTGCTCCTGATGGTCTGCTTCGGGTCTGTTGGGGCGGGATGGATGTGGACTCGCACTGGTGATACGCTGGCACGTCTGAGGGGGTGGGGGGCAGAGTTGGGGGCAGGAGGGCTAGTTCTAGAGGGGGGAGGGGTTTGGGTGGGGTTGGGAGGGATGAGCGGATGGGGGTTGTTGTTCAGCAATGAGGAAGTGGAACTACTGATCCTACTGGACATTGCGCATGGAGGGGGGAACGAGAGAACCGAAAAGCAGCACTGCCATCTCCCAGGTAACTGGTTGCCGCTGAGTCATTCTGTGTTTCCTTGCTCAAGACTTTATCCACTATTGCGCCGCTCGACCTCCGGGGTGTGAGCTAAACGGCTGTGTGGCGCGCATACTGGAGATTACTAGTTATAATGGGCAACAGAGGGAATGACACAAATGCTTTGATTGTATCACCCATCTTGCTGCAATAAAAAGATATTTACCAAAAAATAACAAGTGTAACCACCACACACAAAGTTATATATTATATTTATTGGTTTGAACTAGTAGAAATTGAACCACAACAACAAATGCAACATGTCACTGATGTTCTTCTGGCTTCTTTGCTTTTAAGTGCACAAAAAGACTGAGGAGGAGGTGTCAACATCATCATCCATTGTACTGCCAGACAGAAGTCCTGCTGGGCATGACGTCATGTGACGAGTGAGCACAGACATTTCTGCAACTTGTGCACCTGTGTCCTGCTGACATCGGAAAAAGATGGCCCCAAAGAAAGGTAATAGGTCCTCCAATACCAAGAAAGTTGCCGGTGAGAAGAAGGAATACTGCCACTTACCAAGACTGGTGTGCCGCCCAATATGTTTTTTGGGAAACAAAAAATTACGCCTGCATCAGCGGTGTCCAGGGAGCAAGCTCTGAGCAGTAACTCTACATCATTGGGCCCACCCCACCAACCTAGGCCCAAACCCATGAGGGTTGCAGAGGTAGCCAGTCTACTTGCATAAACGCCAACGAGCAGTGATGTTGAATTGTCATTATCACAAAGTAGTACCCAATCAAGGCAGGCGGAAACTCAGCAGATAAGTGGGCAACAATAGCCAGAACAACAGTCGGAACAACTGGCACAACAACAGCCGCAACAACTGCCACAATAACAGCCCCAACAACAGCCCACAATAGTAGTTGTTCCTCCCGAATTAGGGGCAGTTCAGGAAATCGAGCTTCATGCAGATGAAGAAGAGCAAGCCACTCTTTCAGAAGATCCATTGTCTTCCAGATCCCCAGCAAGGGAAAGGAGGATTAGTCTGTCAACATCTTCTTCAAGCTCCCTTCTGATGATCTAGATACAACTTGGAACCCACCAACTCAGCCTGAGAGTGAGGCACGCCACGTGACAAGGCTAAGGAAAAGGAAGGTTCCAGAAAGCCTTAGAGTTATGGAGGAAGATGTAGAAGAGGAGGATGATGACGAGCTAGTCATCAAGAAGATCACTCCCGCCCCAGTGGAGACAGAGACCGACATTTTTATCACCCCATCCAAAATTGTTGTGATGGATGTGGCACGGATACCACTAACACAGGTAATACCAACACGACCTCGAACTTCCATATTTGCATTTGCAAAGGCTCAATTCTGGAAGGTACACATGAGCACAGAACACTAAGACATTATTTCTTTTTCAGAAGTGGATGTTGCCCAGTACGAAACTTGGATAGCTGAGGTAGTCAGTGACTTGGAAAAAGAACGGCTGGTAATTAAAGGCCCGCTAATCAAACCCACAACAAGTACTGCAGTGAGCATTTGGCCTCAACTTCAACTTCAGAGCCTGAGGGCAGTGCGTTTGGCTCAGAGCGGTCACCAAGACTATCAACAACAGCAAGAACCGGATCATCAGCACCAGTGAAATCGGCATGGGATTGATATATACAGCAAGGGCTTGCTAGGTCCGGTGCTGATGTAAAGACAAAAGAGGGCCAGCAAAGTGGAGCACCCCTGAATATTGAGCGGATGGTCCAGGCCTATCTGTATGACCCAACAGAAGTCTACATTGATCAAAACCCATTGCTGTATTAGTATGGGAAAAGGGGCCAATGGCCAGTGCTCAGCAGGCTGGCAATAAACTCTCTGGCTTGTCCTATTGAAAGTGTCTCTTCTGAGTGTGTTTTCAGGTCTGCTGGTGCAATTGTAACAGTGAAAAAGACCAGTCTCTCACCCAAAAATGTGGAGAGGTTAACCATGATCAAAATGAATCAGCACTTTATACCACCGAATTAGAAAATACGTGAATCAACGCAGGAAGATGAGGACAGCAACTTAGGTGACAGAAGTAGTGTGTTAGATGGTTACCTACTTCTGGTTGAACCACCAGAGTTTGAGGACGAGCTATACTTCCCTGACAACTAGGTTTTGAACTTCTTTCTTTCTTCTTATTTACTTTTATTTGTGTGAGTCTCTGTCTTTCTAGTTCGAAACTTCAAATCACAAAAAATCCATCACCACCGTCTTCTAGTCTTTTTATTGCCATATTGGAGTTGCAGCTGTGTACATTTAACTTAAGTCCACTCCTCCGAGTCTTGTTCGATCCTCCTGACTCACCCTAAATCAATTTCCCTGAAGCCAGGTGATGATTGGATGGAGAATAGTACAAGAAAATGTTGCCTCGTCGAGTCCCTCCAAAAGAAGTGGAACATGATGACTACTATAGCTGTCCTCCTTTCCGAGCCGAGAGAGACTGCCCCTTAACTTAAGATGAGAACAAGGAACAGGTAATGATGGCATGCATTGGACGCTGACTCTGAGTGATTTGTGTTTGTGTTGTTGTTGTTTGTTGTGCATGAAGTGAATTCATTGTGTACTATTATTTAATCTACACACTAAAAGTGACTCAAGTCAATGTTTCCCTTCTTGTTGTTTAATAACAAACTGTACTTCCACTGCAGGCCGATACATTGCATTTATGAATATGGAATCTGATTCTGGACTCACTTGGTACACCACAGGCTGAGTTAGACAACACCATGATGATGACCACAGTGACATAATATCTTCGCAGTCAGTCAGTAGGATTGGAGATGATTGATGGAATAACTCAGGGCATTTCATGAGTGGCACAAAAGGTAAAAAAGTCAACAACAGCCAAAGCAGACCTACATGTCTGTGTAGTGGTGGAGTCGAGTCACAAGTATAGTAGTGGTGGTAGGACTGACAGCTGTGCATGCCATTGATTTAGTTACTTACTTTGGAAAATGTTATGTTGCTGTATGTGTGTGTGACATTTGTGCTCTGTCTGGCTCAGTCAAAATCTAAGCTAAGTGGAGGTTGGGTAGGCACCGTGGGCACCGTGGGCCTGCTCTGTCCTGTTGCTATTGTAGGTTAATGCTAGAAACAGACAACCGAGTATACATGATTTAGCTCTGTAATTTATGTTTTTTTATTCTCCTTGATTTTTAAATATCCTTTTTGTTTTTCCATCAACACTAACAGGCCAACCTTTACCCTGTGCTAAACAGAGAAATACAACTCACCCTCACCTACAAATCCACATCTGCCGGGCAGGCAGTGGCACCCAAGATTGACGGACGCAGCGTCCGTGGAAGGGAGGACCACGAGGAATGCCGAGATGCAACTCCCCAATTTGACCAGGTTAACATACAGTAACACTTTAGTATCAACATTCATCATCTTTTAAATAATTTGATTCATTTTCCTCTCTACACTCGTTATTATTGTGTGTTGTTGTTGTTTGCTCTCTGCATATAATTGATCACTACACCTATTGTTTAATTTTCTCTGCTAGCTTTAAAAAATAAGCCTGGTAACAGAAGTAAACATGTATGTAATGTTGGTCTCTCTGAGGGCAGACTGGCATGGCAAATTGCATAATAACTAATAATATACTGCTGCCCTGTACTGTCTACTAGTCTAGTAAGTAAGTACTACTTATCATTAACAATCAAGTCATCATCATCATGCATGCATTTCCTTTTTCTCCCTTAACAGATTTATTTATATGAAGGTCGTCTGCCAAGATTGTGTTTTGTTGTTTGTCCATGTGTAGTGTTTTTCTTTGTCAAACCTTTCCCCAAACCCTCCTTCCCAACCATTCATCATACCCTAAGCCTCTTCCCCCAGGCTGTGTGATTTATATTGAGATGTGACTAAATTAAACATACACCAATAATTGATCACACGCTTGCTGGGGGTGATGTGGTGAAAGCAACCCTGATTCATTTTCAAGGCAGGGCGAGAATCTTCTTCTGCTTGCCCACCCATGCTCAATATATTTGCAAGTAAATTTTTTGTCCAAAGGAACCTAATCCAACATAATTAATAATTGCAGGCATCGATTGGATTTGCCATCCTCCAACACAGCACTAAAGGTTACGCTTGTTTCGAGTGACTCGACACAACTACAGTTTGTAACTTATTGTATTAGGCTATCCCCGCCACCATTACGTTTTATTTTACTTTGGCATTGCTAATCAGCATTATTATTATTGTTTGGCAGTCTTCTTATGTACTGTACTGTACTTCGTTCTACTACTCCTCCAAGAGTCTCTCTCAGGCGACTGATTGTCTCAATTTCTTTTTTTGCAAATGCTACTGCCAGTGTCTACTACTATCACCACAACCATGGCATCTTGTGAAACCAAACCATCATCACTATAACCAGCCATTGCTGTGCCTAAGTTTTAACATCAATCACAGGTAAGAGAAGAGGTTTGGGAGGCATCATTAATAATGGAAATTAATTGGTTCATTAATTCACACAACCACACCCGTGAGTCCAGTGGCAGGCCGCATAGACTAAGAGGAGAGACTGACAGTATTAGTAGGACAAGTCACTCAGTGAGGTTACTGCATCTATTTGTTCGTGTGTTACAGAATTGGCAGAATATTTTGCAGCAGCACATACATCGTATGTAAAGTATAAATATAATTTCATCCGCTAAAAAATAAACTATTGTAAAAAATCCCACAACACCTGACCCACCCCTTTCCCTAACCCCAACCAACGTCCAAAAAGTCAAAAGATAGAGTCCAAACAATGTCTGTGACGTTAAATTAAAAAAAATTCCATAATAAATATTGAATATAAACCCCAACTTTCCCCCAACGTAGACCAATGCCCACCCACCAAAAAAAAGAATAAAAGAAGGACAATCCAATGGGATCTCAGTCTATCAGCGGGCTTGCTGCCTCTTAAGGACCTCCTTTACCTGCCCTCTAGGCACGCCATTCAGAGGAGCATGCAGCGCTTAAAGGCTCTGCAATTACAACCACGGGGGGCAGCAGTGCTGGTTGTAGTGTGGCAGGAGGCTGCCAGACCGCGGCGCCATACCACTCAAGGACCAGGGGCCTGGCTGGGGTCCGGGGAATTGGAGGAGGCTGCAGCTGCTGCTGTCTCTTCCTCCCCCTCCGCCAGAGCCACCAGCCGCCGATACTCATTCCGAATGGCCTCAAGCTTCCGGCGCCGGGCCATGGCTTCCAACTCCTTCCTGTCTGGTCTTTTTGGTTGGGAAGGAGTACCTATATCAAAAAAGAAAACAAGAGTATTGTAATACTGTTAGCAAAACAGTAACACTAAATTAATTCTACACATAGTGACACAGTAGCACTAGCAAGCACATGACATAACATTTGTGGTAGTATAGATTCGAGCACACCAGTTTTGTTCTTCTCTCTTATTTAGCTAAATTAAGTAACATTGTTGCAGCCAGCATGCAAGCTCAGTCATCTTGCACACAAGATAAACATTATACTCTTGAGGCAGTCTCATGTTATTTTTATTTACTACTGTCGGCACTCTGCAGGTGGGGAAGCTGACTACACAATCATCTTATTGTTCTATTATGGGTGGCACTGGCCATACTCTCTGTTACATCAAGGCCAGGGCAACTCCTCAATTTCACTTTCACCTTGCCTACTACAACAAGGCAGATGATATCTTATTGAAATGATCATTGATTATGTATGGGACGACATTAGGCACTTTGTTTTGATTGATTGTGTAACCGGTTAGTAATCAATCCATGCAGCCAATAGGAATTGTCAAAGCCTATCAAGATTAAGAAGACTAGAAGAGGACAACCCAAAGAACTGGACTCAGTGGCTAGAGCTATTGGTGAATCTGAGTTTTAAAACCTTTTTAAAAAAAATAAAGAGTGGCCAACTGGACAAGTTTAGCTACAGACAGACTAATAATATAGTAGTAATACAGAGAGTCAGAGCAGAGGTAGTTAGAGGCAGGGATAACAAGAATTTAGAAACAGGTAGTCTAGATCGAAGAATATTTGGAAAATAGAATTAGGAAATGGAAATAATAGTTCGGAACAAATAAGGTGCAGTAAAAGTTAGGGAAATATAATGATGAATATCAACAGGAGTAAGACTTACTGGGGACAGCAGCAGAGCCCTAGGTAGACGAGCGGTCCTGGTCCTGGCCCTGGTGTTCTTCTCCAGCTGCTCCTGCTGACTCTGACCTTGTCCTCTTGCCCCTGGGTGCTGATCATGTAAGATATAATAAAGAAAGAGAGAAACATTGATGATTGGTGTGAAACAAATAAAATATTTTTAAAAACACTCCCCAAAAAGTTTTGGAAACAACAATTGGAATACAATTGACCTATCTAATCTGATCGACTGGTAGTATCGAGGGATTCGCGGACCGTCTAGTTGTTATTTATGAACACTAATCCAGTGTTCCATTCTGATTCCAGAGTACCAAGTGACCTTGCCCACCTATTCAGATGGGCCAATTGTTCACTAACTCTGCATTTCCATTTATTTTAGTCCTCAAAAATACATAGATGGAGGACACTTGCCTAAACTTTTGCATACAACAAATTGTTGGTTGTTTGCTGATGATGTTCTGCTAAGCCTATTACTCACGCACTAAACAAAGAACAGAAGGTTCCACTAAGGACTGGGGTAAGCAGCACTCAGCAGCACGTGATGTGTGTCACGTGACAGAGGATGCGTCACCGTCACGCAGACCTCTTAAAAATTACCAACTAATACTATGTAACTAAGTAACTAAACTACCTATCCACTACTATCTTACTGACAGGAGGACAAAGGAAGGACTACAGTCTCTCTAGCATTACCTAACTCAAGTTCTCTAAAGTAAACACTTACAAAATCAGCCCAAGTGAGCGCAAAGTTGCAAACAAATAAGACTACTAGCACCGAGCACTTGTCAATAACAATCACTAAAGATTTTTAAACTTAAGTTTACCTGCAATATAAGCAGCAGCATTATTGTTATTTGGAAAAAAAATATATCCGCAATAACAATAACACAGTCCAGAGAACACACAATAGTATTAGCTACTCACCAAGCTCCATGACCGCGACACCGAGCAGGTCCAGAAGGTCCTGCTCCCGGTCCAAGATGTCTGACCACTGGTGGGTCAGCTGGTTATGGGTGCGCCGGACCTCAGAGCAGCAAAACACTGCCCATTGCACCCTCACCCACTGGCGGTGATGCTCCTGGGTAGCGTACCCGGAGCCAGGCCTGCCGCCTGCTGCCAAGGTCAAGGCGAGGTGGCGCTGCAGAAAAAAAACAAGGGCGGCCACCTCCGCCTCGCTGAATAGGGACCGGGCCTGCACCCCTGGTGGACGCAGTCTGCCGCAAGGCAGGCGGGTCTTGGGTGCAGGCATCTTGCCCTTGGAGCCGTTTCCCTTTCCCTTAGCCATGGTTCTGGGGAGGGTGGGGCGGAAAAGAAAATTTAGCAGAAAAAAATAAAGTTAGCGGATGAAGTAGAAGAGTAAAGAAGGAAGTAATATAAAACTGTAGAAAAGTTAAAAAAATGCAGTAAAACTGGAAATAAAACAAAATGCAGACTTAGGGACAGAGAGGAATAGATAATAAATAAAAAAGATCAGAAAAACAGGGTAAAAAAGGATTGAAAAGATTGAAGAGAGATTGGAAAACAGGCCCCAGGACCATACAAAACATAGTAAAAAAGATGGCGGGCCCATTGGCGACCGCATGGTGAAGTTCGCATGATATTTCCCCCGAACACGTCATCCGTGTTGCCGAACATCAAAAACATCTTGCGAGCATACTCGAGCACAACGCGAGCATACTCGAGCATGTGGAAACAAGCAACTCCGCATGCTCGCAGAGCTTTTGTACATCTTCGCGCAGCCTCTCGTAGAGCAGCTACGCGAACTTCGCCCAAATTTAGTATATGCACTCATACTTGGACTACATCATCAAATGGCATTTGCTATAATGAAACAGATTCTATTGTAACTTGTTGCACTGGACTGGAACAAAGGCACAAGTTTAGACTGGCTGTGATGGGCCATGGACCAGATACAGCAACCAAGTAAGGCATGCTGAACAAAGTACCTTATGTCCTGCGTGGCATTACTTTGTGATGCTTTGTGTCATCCAGTGTTGTTTCTAATTAAGCAGTGCAGCAAGGCTTTGCATAACTATGCCTCAGTTCTGGTGAGCTGTGCGGCGAAGCTAGAGGATGACCCGGAGCCAGAGATGAGCTGTCCCACAAAGGCTGTCGAGTGTTAATGCGTCGGTGTCTGGCTGGAGCACCAACAAGTCTTGGCAAAAGCAACCCATGAAGGAAGGTCAAGCAGGATACGGTGTGGACCAGCAAGGTCCAGGGGACTCACCAAGCAATGGAGAGTCACAGCACATCTGGAGCAACCAGGAAATCACAACAGAAATCAAAATTATCCCCAGGAGGACCCACAGGCTGAATGACCAGGAGTCACGAGGGGACCTCGAGCAAGATTGCAAAGTATCAGCCCACTGAGCACTCGGTATGAGGAGGCCAGAGTTCTTTAGTGCAAATACTGCTCAGGGTCAAGACTACACGAAATCCAATGCACAAGCTCAGGAATTGCCAATAAGCATAAGCAACTTCAAATTGATGCGGTGCACTTGGGTTCGGGTTATGCAGTCCCCACATGGGGATACTGGCCTCAAACTTGCTAAGAGGGCAGATCAACCTCAGGGACTTTCAAAAACCCACCTCCTGTGTTGCTGAAATCTTCGGAGTCTTCAGGAGCATGGGAGCAGCAGATCAGTCAGTTGCATTAAGGTGCCTGCAAATTCAAGGGTGTGACTCCTTCACTCCAAGGGAGATTCTTCAGTTGTCCTTAGTGCACCACAGGTTCTGCATGGAGCCTGTATGGAACAAGGGCACAAACACAGCTTTGGACGGAGAGGGAGATGAAGTCGGGCCCAGTCGAAGTCCAGTGAAGTCTAGAGTGTCCAGACGGTCTAAGGTCAGAGGTTTCTTCTTGTAGAATCTTGTAAGGTAAGCCTTTTTGCACCCACTGGAGCGGGTAGGACAGATTCGGGGGACCCTCCATGGGCTCATGTGATACACACATTGAGTCATCAGCGTGTTGGAATGCACATTGTAGGGAATTCATTGGCAGATGAAGCTGCCAAATCTGTAGTTAAGGCTGCTACTGTAGCTTCTGGAACAAGCTGTCTAATGATCTTTCTAAAAGGTCTGCCACTGACGGAGTGAAGGGGCAATTAGCACCTTTTGCCTGGATTCCAAAAGTTGGGCATCTAGTTCAAAAGTAGATGGCAGTAAAAAATAGTTTGTTCCACCATACTGTGCACCTGTGCCTGTCCTCCACAATCAAGGTACAAGGACTGTGAATTTGCCACCACTTGCTGGTTGCAAAGCCAAACAACTTGTCTCCATTGATCAAGTTAAATTACTTCATAAAGCCAGTACTACACAGTAGGTCATGATGACTCCTGGGTAGTTCCCTGACCACTCTCACTACCCTACAGTAACTTCCTCTACAAGTTTTAAGCAACACCAACATTGTTCGACTTCCAGCTTGAGAGATTGGAGAATTAACTATTATTGATTCCTGTTAACGCTACAAGTACAAGCCATACTTTGGATGTGAGTATACTGCTTCCTTCTGCTACGTGTAACAACACAGTTGTTTTTGATGAACCGCCTTTGGAGGTGTCCGTCAGTTCTCTTTGGCTAACTGCAGCTCCTGTTTTTTCAACAGACTGCTTCTGCTTAGTTTATCAATATTGATGACTTCTCTTCTGACACCTCTGACACTTCACTGCATGGTGTACGTGACTTTCTTCTTTGGCTGAAATGCACTTATTAATCCCTCATGACTCTATATTTGGATTACCATCTCACTACCTTTCCTGCTTCTCTGGGTAGTTTTTGTGACTGTTTTCGTTTTGCTAATAAATGGACACTATCTCCCAGAACCCCTACTGCAGAACTGGTAATTGAGGTGCTGAAGCCTCCTTCATTTTCACACAAAGTGCCAAGAGACCTGTCCCTTGTGAACATTTCTGCCTTTCCAGTTCTCAATAGAATTGGTTTGGATTAGGTCCCATAAGATATTATTGGTCCAAAGAGGCACTTTAGATTCCTTGGGTGTTTAAGGTGGCAATGGGTGATGTGATCACCCCTGGATTTCTTTCTGATGATTGGAATGTAAAAACAGTTGCCTTAATGCTCTCAGAAGTAACATATTATACTGTATATGAAAGTGAAGATTTATATTTTAACTCTGCTAACTATGAAGAAATGTTTTGTTATCATCAAGAAGCACATCATTATTTACACAGAGCTAGTGTTCCACATGCAGTTTTTAATTTTATAAAACGGAAACAGTGCCCTACTCCTCCAGTGAGTAGCTCCAACACATACATGGGAAAATTTGCATTTTTTTCAGGGCATAATCCTTCAGATCCTGTTTCCTTTTATTTTAAACGTCCCCCTTCACAGACAAAGAACGATATGCTTTCCTAAACAAAACTGACTGATTCAGATTACCTTAGTTCCCAACTGGCCCTAAAAGGCTATGACTATTGGAAAGATGGAAATGATTTATTTAAAATCAGTTTGGGGAACAAAACATTGGCAAGTGCAGGACACAGACATGTTGGGGCATATTTATGAGGGCTTTGCATCATGTTTGCACCACTCAACATGGTACATGCATGACGCAAACCTCTCAGTCATTTTTATGAGATTACTTTGCGTGGCTTTGAATGGCTTCACAAATAAGGAGCAAGCAACACAGTGCAAATCCCTGTGTTACCTTACTCTATGCAAGGGAGGCATTCCATGGGCATTGTGGTGGGTGATTCCATGCAACTCCCATGGTTTTTGATGCATTTCAAGATTTACAAGGACTTGTATACCTGGGAATGCATAACAATTTTACGTCTCCCCAGGGGAGAAATATCTTAATTTCTCTTCATTTTTCCCTCTTTCTATATGTGCTGCATTCGTGACTTTCTTCTTTGGCTGAAATGCACTTATTAATCCCTCATGACTCTATATTTGGATTACCATCTCACTACCTTTCCTGCTTCTCTGGGTAGTTTTTGTGACTGTTTTCTTTTTGCTAATAAATGGACACTATCTCCCAGAACCCCTACTGCAGAACTGGTAATCGAGGTGCTGAAGCCTCCTTCATCTTCACACAAAGTGCCAAGAGACCTGTCCCTTGTGAACATTTCTGCCTTTCCAGTTCTCAATAGAATTGGTTTGGATTAGGTCCCATAAGATATTTTTGGTACAAAGAGGCACTGCTGATTCCTTAGGTGTTTAAGGTGGCAATGGGTGATGTGATCACCCCTGGATTTCATTCTGATGATTGGAATGTAAAAACAGTTACCCCAATGCTCTCAGAAGTAACATATTATACTGTATGTGAAAGTGACGATTTGTATTTTAACTCTGCTAACTATGAAGAAATGTTTTATTATCATCAAGAAGCACATCACTATTTACACAGAGCTAGTGTTCCACATGCAGTTTTTAATTTTATAAAACGGAAGCAGTGCCCTACTCCTCCAGTGAGTAGCTCCAACACATACACGGGAAAATGTGCTTTTTTTTCAGGGCATATTCCTTCAGATCCTTTTTCCTTTTATTTTAAACTTCCGCCTTCACAGACAAAGAACGATATGCTTTCCCAAACAAAATTGACTGATTCAGATTACCTTAGTTCCCAACTGGCCCTAAAAGGCTATGACTATTTGAAAGATGGAATTGATTTATTTAAAATCAGTTTGGGGAACAAAACATTGGCAAGTGCAGGACACAGACATGTTGGGGCATATTTATGAGGGCTTTGCATCATGCTTGCACCACTCAACATGGTACATGCATGACGCAAACCTCTCAGTCATTTTTATGAGATTACTTTGCGTGGCTTTGAATGGCTTCACAAATAAGGAGCAAGCAACACAGTGCAAATCCCTGTGTTACCTTACTCTATGCAAGGGAGGCATTCCATGGGCATTGTGGTGGGTGATCACATGCAACTCCCATGGTTTTTGACGCATTTCAAGATTTGCAAGGACTTGTAAACCTGGGAATGCATAACAATTTTACGTCTCCCCAGGGGAGAAATATCTTAATTTCTCTTCATTTTTCCCTCTTTCTATATGTGCTGCATTCTGCAGTGCACTTTGAAAACGGAAACCGCTTCTCTGGATTGTTGCACCTTCCTGCACAAAAACGATCCTGCATGCAACAGAGCCCTCTTGCAATGGTGCAAGTGTGCCTGCAGTGGTGCTAGGCTGCTGAAATGGCTCTACGGTTGGGAGAAAGGACAGGAATGCACTCTATTGGATAAATATGGTGCATTCCTGCCCTTTTCCTGTGATGCTGGGCAGTGCAGCAAGATAATTTGCTGTGCTGGCCTGAGCCACATCTCTCCTAAATATGCTCCTTTGATTACAGCCAGCTTGATTCCAAAGCATATGATTTTCTAAAATAAGACAGTATAGAAGTCCACTTGTTTGGGTCTAGCCAAAATTAAAGAAACAAATTTACCCGGCATTCCTTCAATTGCCCACTTTGATAATCAGCAACACTTTTTAAATTACACTGAGAAACAGTTCAATGGTACATGCAATTCAACACCTTCAGGCCCTAACTGGTGACTAAGTTGGCCAGTGAACACAATTGGTTGTTTTACACATTTGTTTGACTCTACGCAGGGTTTTAAAGCAGGCAGACTAGACCCTTGTTACATCCAGTCCCAATACTCAGAGGTCGTTACTACCTATTCCGTAGGAAAGTTATGCACTTCCATCTGCTCTGAAACCTTTGAATTATAAGTAACAAGTTCATCCTTTGAAATTAAATCACTGCTATGCATTAACTTGCCTCACATTTTGGTGAACTTGTGCAAAGCATTTTTAACACTTCTAACACTGCTGGTGTGTTGCACTTTTTTCAAGCTGTTGGTTCTGGCTTTGTTAGCACGTTTCATACCATTTTGGAGTGGTTCCATCCTGTAGGAAAGTAGGATCTGCTTCTTATGGTTACCCCCACTTTTTGCTTGATGTTGCACTGTTTTTGACTAGTCTGACTGGGATCCTGCTAATCAGGACCCCAGTCTATCTGCTTTCTCCTTTAAATTGTTACATATGTACTTTGGTACACTCCAGATTGGATGCTGGGGTACCCTTATAAGACCCTAGTATATGGTACCCATGTACCCAGGGCATAAGGACCCCAGAGGCCTCCCATGGACTGAAGCATGTATTGTGCCACCCATGAGAGGCCATGCAAAATGAAACTACAGTTCTGCTACTGCAACCTGTGTAAGAGGGTGCTTGCACCACCTACTTCAGATATAGCTTCACTATATCTATAGGTCACTACACTTAAAACTTATAGGTCATCCCTTTAGCAGGCCTTATCAATCCTGAAAGCAGGGTGCTGGGTTTTTAGTAAGAGGGTGCCCCTGTATGAGGAGATCCTCTCTGCAGCCTTCGGAGACCATTCTTCCGGGTTGTCTGTACTCAGCCAGACATATAGGTAGCGGTGCATTATAACCTCGCGGTAAATGCTATCTCGAAAATGGCTGCATAGAAACATATTGTGTTTGGTATCAACACCTTGGAATCATACCTCAACACCGGTAACCGGTTTGGAAGGTATGATTCCACCCTTCAGAAGCGAACTTCGTGGGGTCACTGGTCTATCCGGTGCCAGCCTTCTCGATCTGGACAACACAAAATGGATGCTGCCGACCAGAGGCACATTCTGCCCTCCTACTGCTGTGCCAAACTCGAGCAGAGGAAGGCAGCAAAATAGTCATCCTGCCACAGAAAGGTGTGACCACCTCCCAGGCAGTATTTAGTGTATTGAGGCCTGGTGGGTGAACTCTGAGAGGGCCTGAACGTCTGCACTTGGGGCACATTTGACGTCCATGTGCATATTCCAGCTCAAACCAATTTTGGGAGCCACTCTGGCATGAAACTGGACAAAGGACAGGGGTGTAATCACCCCTCTGTCCTGACCCTCCCCTAGGTCTTTAAGTTGTGCCACCTTTCCAAAAAGCAGATTTTTCTTGATAGTATTACCCTTTGAGTCCCTGAATCCATTCAGACGCCAATAAGGTAAGTTTTAATTGAACGACTGAACACAGTAATACGAATCACACACTATGAGTTTGGGGAATTCAGGATCTGGATTCTCTAGTGCCTGAATCTAGTTTGGCCAATTGTGCAGTGTCATCCCAGAGGCACTGCATAAAGGTTTTTTGAGTATGAGATTTTCAATCCAACATGACACCAAGTTCTGCGGTGCATGCCTCCGAGTATTGCTGTTTGGCGCCTACAGCAGGCTGAGATGAACCATCAGAATTTATGTTGTGTTTATACTGATCAAGAGGCAAAAAGTTACTGGGCATGGGGTATTCATGTTCATATTGGAGAAATGATTGAGTTTGTAAAGTAGGGTCAATAATATAGTCTGCGTCAGTTCGCATCAGAGAAATGGCCAAGTGTATCCATCTAGGATGTAAGATTTTTGCGTTAGTAACACTGGCCTCTAAGGCTGGGACGAGAGTAAAAACAAGTATGCATGTCCCTTGAGCCAGTGGTCTTTCCTTAATGGCAGCCATCTGTACTGCAGTTAGTATTTTTTCAGTGGATGCAAAATGCATTTAGGCATTGGAATATAATGTGATTCATATGCAATCGGCACAGTGTCACCCTCATTGTAAGTGACATATGTAAAACCAATGGCACCCACAATTATACGGATGACGAGGTTTGTTTTGTTGACACATGTGTGTAAGTGTCTTCATGCAAGCATGTCACTCTGTAGTGATCTGAGTATTTGTGTACGTTCTGATGTCAGATGTTCAATGTTTACTTGAGAAATTAGGGAGAAATAAATCATATCAAGGTTTTAAGCACTGTGCATAATCTGGAATGTATGTTCTGCCAAAGTTGAAGAATCATAGTAAGGATCGTAATTATGTAAGCGTGATAGGTGGTTGAAAGAGAGCACATTTCTCTAGGAAATGCGGCACCAGGCTCTTACCTTGATTTGATAACTCGCATCCTAAAAGTAGGACACTGACTAAAGCAATTTTTGTCCTTTTGAAATTGAACTTGTAGCTGTGTTCAGAAAATCCCAATACAATGGGATCTAATCTGGATTACTGTGTACTTAGGTCATTGTCGGTTAGATATATCAACATAGGACAATCCTTCTATGTTAATAACATGTAGAAGTGATGCAACTTGTGCAGCAAACAGTTTAGGAGTGTTCCTATACCCCTGAGAAAGTCAGAAAAAGCAGTGTTGAGAGCCAAGCACAGAGAATGCTGTCACATATCTGCTTTGAGCTTTAAGATACCATGTTTTGGCAGAGAAAAAACTAATATATCATAGTTACATGTGCTATTTACAATGAAACTAAAATGCTGAATGAGTGCCAATGAGTTGAAAGAAAATATATGAGGTCCCAAAATATTTTTTTATATTGTGTATTTTAGGAACAGAATTCAATTTAGGCCTGCATTTTTCTCTTTTGATTGATTTTATTCTCATGTAAAGCTTTGTAAACTTGCAATGTGAAGAGAAACAATGTCTCATAGTGAGAGATTCCTATTCGTATACTAGGACTGTGCACAGCAATTTTATTACTTTGGGAACATCTGCCATGAGAAACTGTTGTCTTGAACTCACTCATGTGCCTTTGTAAAGGGTCCATTGTTGAAAGTTATATACAATGGATGGTTCAACAGCTTACATGATGACCACCACCTTTTTGCTATGAATAGTGTCTTCTTTATGCTGCATGACAATCACCGTATACGAATTGTCCAATGTACTGAGTGATCTGACCCGATGAGGTGCCCCAGGATGTGTCACCTCAGAACTTGAGGATTAGATTATACATTGATGTAAGGAAAGGACACACTTACGCAATGCTTCTACACCTTTTCAAGACTGAGAGAGACATCACTGGCTTCTTCTTTGCAGACTCTATTGGCTTCCTTTGGCTGACACGTATGCTTTGTGTGCCACTCCAAGACTCTTTCCCACATGGAAGAGTACCTCTGAGCGGACATGATTCATGTCCTTTCCTGAACCTTTCCAGGGCTTTCATAATTAAAGACAATCGGAGAGATTCATTTGATTATCCAGCACTCTTAAATCTCAAATTCTTGATATTGATGTATTTCCTCCTCTTAAATTACTGAGGTCACCCTAAATTTGTATATTTAATTTATGAAGTCTGTCAGGAGGGCAAACAATCTGTTCTGGGGTTTCAGCTTATGAAGACGTCCTGTACTGAAGGAGAGTTCTCAATATGTGTGGCATATTTAGCCAAAATTTCCACAATCTTCTCCTGTTTTTTTTTTTTTTTTTTGGGGAAGTTACTTTTCCTTTTTTATGCTGACGTCAGACAAGTGTTATGAGTTCTTTTCTGTTTCACATACTCTTCTTGTCTATGCTCTGATTATCCCCCCCTCTCTAATCGTTGGTCCAATGAGTCCTGAAAGGACAAGAAAGATGTGTTTCAGTGTACTAATACCTACCAGGCTGTGTATTTGTATCACGGTAACGTAAATTGTAACGTATGTCAGAGGTTTCTGGTTACAGAGATCCCCCCAGGGATTTTGTTTTTCCTTATTTATTATTTTGTACCAGCGTGTTTTAGAAGACTCTGGTGCCTGTGTCGTATTGTCCTTCTAAGAGCTACCTTTAGTCAGTGGCTTATTTGGTCTGGCCCCCAAATCATCTCAACCTATAGATGCATCGATGTTCCCAATAATTTTCAGTGACTCACCTTGTTTACTGCTGCGACCTGCACAAGGCATTGATGTATCAGCAGTGCTGCTACTTCTCCTTTAATATTGCTTAATATAATTAAGTATACTGTAGCAAAATTGAAATTTATTTTATTCCCAAATCCAGAGCAGGGGCAGCCCTGTATTCATTTTGAATCTGTTTTTAGCACTTCCAGCAAAACAGCTAGTGATGGTGTACCATGGGTTATGGTATATATTGAGGCAAAAACTGTATTCTAATTGGCACAGTCATCTATGGTGGGAACCATTCCAAGTGGCAAGAACATTGTGAGAATTCTATGTTTATCCTGGGGTCATGTATAGGAAAACACTGCTTCAAGCTGATTTATTTTTTGTGCAATCCAGAACGGATATTACTCCCATATGGTGGGAACCTTTCTGATAATAGCTTTTATAAGTACAGGACTAATCGCAGTAACATCTAACTGTGGCTGGACAGCTTGAACAGCCCTCACTGGGGCAACTGTTACTGTATGCATAACAAACTGCGTAAAGTGACTATATTGTCTAATCCGACCAGTATAGAGAGTACGTAGTTCACCCGCATTGAGCTGTGCTAAATGTGGGAATGGTGTGTAAGCAGCCAGAGCTTGCCATGGAGCTCCATCATTACTGAGGGGCCCCAGTATGATGTTGTTTAATGTATGTGGTAGGGCACCCTGAAACCAAAGTTGATGTTCCTGATATGTTAATTGTATTTCTAAGTCAATGTAAGGTCTGTATTGGCCTGATAAGACAGCTTCATCACAATAGTGAAATGTCTGTGTGTTAGCATTAATTGCTGCAAAAGTGACCCCTGAAAAGAATACTTCAGATCTATAAGTGTTGTGAGCCTCAACCATGAAGGTAATGTCTCCACCCGTTTATTTTAGCCCATGCAGTTTTAAATGTGCTGTAACAGCAGGTCTGTAATTAGCAGGATTCATAATTTAGTTTGTGTTTGTAATGGAATTCAGAGATGGAATAACTATAAAAGTTCAGGCTTAAACAACCTACAGCCATAAATAGGTGCTTCGTATAGTGCTGAGGAGGATTTGTCCCTAACACCAAGGACATCTCAGAGGTGAATAGTGTACCTTAGGCACACACAAGAATTACTCAGGAGACCCATTAAATAAGTACCTAATCAAAGAACATTGGTGGCGCCATGTTATAGGGTTCCCACTTGAAAAGATAGGAGTGTGTATTAGGACAACAGGATGTCAGTGTGCAGGTACTGAGTCCACCTAAACCATTAGAAAATGTTGGCTCACTTCTTAGCTAGCTCACAGTACCTCATCTGAACCCCTAACCTTCCTAGAATGGCAGGTTGATTTTGGCAACCTTGAACATGACCCTCTGACCCTCAAGGGAATCGTGGAAAAAGATGATTCCACTTTTGTTGTTTACTCATGCATGTCCATGGTAAACGTTAAAAAGATACAACAGAAGTTTCCAATACATTTATTGAAACAATTGTGCACTGTTTATATAATAAAACCACTGTATTTGAGGTAGAGCTCTGATGCAATTATGTTTCTAGATGATAGAACGACTCTGAGCTGGAAAAAATTTCGGGGGGGGGGGCTGAACCTTTAATCAGTAGGCAGAGTGGAGCTGCAGGGCCTCCAACAAGGGGTGAAACAACAGCAAGGCCTAATTAGCATTCAAATGGTCTTTTAAAGACCTGTGAAACGTTCGGGTGCGGCTCTGTGTGTGCCCGGGATCTGACTCATCCCGGGCTGCCACACACGACGGGGGGTGGTCTGAAGCCCGGTGAGTCCAATGGGTGTTGCGCGCCTGGGCAGGACAAATAAAGCTGGAGAACGGGCCCCATCTTGCTCCCCTCTAGAGAGGCCAGAGATCAGCTTAGCTTACGTGTTCGTTGCTGCGTTGGGCTAGTATGAACTTATTTCTGGTTCTCAGTCCAGTCCCTCACCAAAACATTTCCATGATTATTTAAATGTTTACATGATTACTAAACTCTAGATGATATTTTTTTTAAACATTGGCAAAAAACATTCTCTGGTCGTCTCTTTGTTTTTGTTGCTTTCATTATTATACAGAGTAGTGAAAAACTGTTAACGTATACTTACATTTTAAATGTAAATGCAAAAAAAAACACAAATACTACATGAGCACAAAAAACAGTGCTCATGTCCACTACTTCCATGTCACCAAGGACCACATATTTCAGTGCTGGTCATTTTTTCCAACAACCTAATGTGTTCAGGGCCCTGTCGTCTTTTTTCATTTCAGTCAAACTACTTGGATTAGCACACCCGGAAACAATGATGTGTAAATATAAAGTCCAAAAAGTAGTACACGGTACCTGGAACGAGTAAGCAAGTAGTAGTTTTTAAATGGTAGACGGAAGAATCACCCCTTCAAACAATAAGAGTTCGTTGACATAACACCCGCATAAGTGAATACATGAATGAATGAATGACTTAAGAGGACGACTTGCGAATGCTTTGAAAAGGTACACATTTCAGCCAGCTTTGTGTGCAGACGCATATTTGAAAAGCTGATGAATGTAAATTGTAGTGCCTCATTTATTGCAACACAAAATACACATTAATAATTCATGTGCATAACACGTCTTCGAGTTGTTGGTGTGTTCCGATCTGAGAAAGGAGTACGAAAGAAACATTCAAAGGTGACCTGAAAATTAACTAACTACCATTATTATTGTTATTTGAACACTGCCTTAAAAGTTTATTTTTTTGTACAATGTACCATGTGTCAGTTTGATGGACCCTTAGCTATATTCAGTGAAGGTTGTCAAACTAGCATCAGATGTTGTGAAAACAGTAATTAAGACATCACACAGCGCCTACGAACAAAAAAAATATGAATTCAATTTTCCATGAATTCATGATAAAAGCAGAAAAAATAAAGGCATACTAGCATCAGCTCACCCCAAAGCCCTGGAGACAGTTTAAAAAGAATACCATTCCCTGGAGATAATCCCGGCAACACAGTTGAAAGAATACGTGCTTAAATGCCAAATGCTGGCTGGACAGATAAGGATTCCATGAGGAAAAAGCGGTCAAATTAAAATGCAATCTATGCGCTTATTCGCAAAAAGACTGGATTTAACCTGAACAATATTATAATCATGCAATGCAACGAGAGACCCGAGAAAACCTTGCTGATCCTTATTTAGAAAGATAAATGCCTATTATTTTAAAAAAGGTCATGCTTGGTAAAGATCTTGGCCCGAAATATAAAGGCCTGGAAAAAAGTTCTGCTTAACCTCTGACATACTGGAAACAAGCTGCCAATTAGCCCTTGGCATTTTTTTACATGAGCAATCTCTCCATATATTCGGATTTTTGGGGATTTGGGTGTTGGTATATTTTAAATAATTGGCATGTTTTTTACTCTGCTTATGCTTTTCGTGCAATTTTCACGAGCCTGAGACTGGTTTGAGCTGTAAATATCTTGAACCTGAATGTGAACGGAGGTCAAATGCACTGCGCTTCCAATGTTTACTGCTTGACTTTAGAAACCGTTTGGAAAATGCACTTAATTAAAAGGTACCTCAAGTGGCTTTTGTATAGGAGGACATTCCTTGTGTAATGTTTGAATGTAGTTGACCACCCAAGCATATTTCAAGTAATGCACATATTTTTCTAAAACTCACTCATATTACACGAGGAAAAAATACTCAGTTGTGTCCATCCAAAATGCCAATCTGCATGTGAGTTACATTCAAAGATGTCATGAATAAACACGCACTAGTCCAGAGAGTCCCTCTCTGTCCACAATAACAGCACAGGCCACAGTAATTTCTATTGACAGGGACAGACTTGAGACAGATTTGAGATAGTCCATGTATCCCCAAATGCATCTGAACCCCTACTGACCCCACCATGCGCAGTGTGGGTCAAGCAGACTTGGGAATTCAAATTCCACTTATACGTCCAAAGACTGGGCAGTTAGGATTACCAAAAAAATAGTAGATTCTAAAAAAATCTACAAAAATCACTATAAACACAGTTAAAAAGTGAGTCATGGTTCTCACTCAAATCGCGCAAGAACCACACTCCACGCTGTTACTTGAAGCGTAAAAGGCCATTTTATTATTACAAGGTTGCAATCCTTTAGACTTTATTACATAGTACATAAATGCAATAAATATACTTTTTCCATCCCATACCAACTCATTCTCCATTCATCCTTCTCAAAAACATCTCACCAGTTTGACTCTTCCCCATTCACTCGGTGACCTACTTCCTCTCCCCATTCTCACCTTCACTTGCTCTCCGAGCTGTCTCTTCCTCTCCTGACATCTTATAGACTTCCTGTAGTAATGAGTCACTACCAATCGATAGGTTCAAACGTTAAGTTTATTGTCACGAATATAACAGGTGCTTCCAGCTTGGCGGCAACAGCTTCAATCCTGAACATTCTAACCCACACTCCAGAGTGGAGCGCGGTTCATACCAAGGGGTAAGGAAGGAGAGGGGGAAACGCGGAGGGAGAGGGAAAGGAAGATTACAACACACCTCCCCCCTTATAAAAAGATGGGGAGAGAACGTGGGGGTGGCGGTGCGCGAGTGAGGCTGGGATGGGAGGGAGAAGGAAGAGGGAGACCGGGAGGGGTGAAGAAGTGCACAAGAGGGTCAAAAGGGGAAACCCCATGCAAGGTTCTAAATGAGAGGACACTGGAAACTACACAGAAAGAGAGTGCCCTGTCTGAGAACTGGCTATGGTGCCCACTGGGGGTGGCTAGGGGGAGAACTTGTTAGTTAAACCCACCCACCAACAGTTATAAGGATGTAATGAATAAGTCTAGACTATATCTTAAAACCCTAGCTGGGCTAGCGGGAGGAAAAGTGGAGCACTTACAAACTAATAGCGGGCCCAGTACAAAATTGTCATGTTACTACAACTTTTATCATGCTACTGTAACTGTCTTAAGCAACAAGGGTAGGTACCCTCAAAGTGTGAACAAAGCAATTAGGTGGATGCACAAAGAGGTGCTGCGGCATCCTGGCATAGGAGGTATGCTGGATACATGTATCACCCCTCATCGCAGGGTAATGCTCTGCAGGCCCAGGGTGAAATAGAAAGATTGTCAAGTTGCATCAACCCCTCCTAAACAACTGTGGCTGTCTGGTACCCCAGGAATGTGCACCAACATGATGTAGGCAATGCAGTTCAGTGGATGAACGAAGTGGAATTACTGCATCCTGGCATTGGCGGATTGCAGAATGTGAGACACCCCTTTTCCGCCTTTGGCTCATCATCGTCTGATCTTGCCTCACCATCTATATTTCTGTCGGATTCTGCTCTCCTCATGTTGTAATTACTACTCCCTTCCTGAAGAATGAGAACAGCTGTACTATTCTTTTCTCTATGCAGTGGCTTGGGCCAGGACGCCCCCCGAATACTACCTCCTACGAAATACGCTTCTACTTCCATGTCCTTGTCTCTGCCTGGACTTAGTCTTCTTCTGCTCCTATTTCCTTGGCCCTTACCCATATTACCATCCTTATTGCCTTTTATTTTCCACCGTCGTTGATCATTTGCATACGCCTCCTCAGCTCTAGGTATGTCTTGTTGTTCACTCTTGGACATGTCATACAAGATCATATCTGTGTTTCCTGGACCATTAAACTTCGACTTCCTCCTATTATAATAGACTGGACACCTCTCCCCTTCCATGACTTTTAACAGGGATCCTTTAAGGTTTCTCGGGATGTTAGTATTCTCCCTTGTCATCAGACTGTGATCCACCCCTTGAAGGTGTTCATCTTTGTTTTCTCCTTTGGGCTCAATATAACTTGCACCACTTTTCTCTTTCCAATCAAAATTGTCCACATACTCCTCTGACATCCTGATTCCGAACCCGTCCCACTTGTTTATCTGCTGCATCTCCTTGTACTTGGACTGGTTACTTTTATTCATCTGCCCTCCACGTTCTTTAGTAGTGGTCCTTTCCACTATGCCATCTGTCTCCATTTTATGATTCCTACTGTCCTTCCACTCCAGTTTCTTACGTATTTCTCTTTCTTCCACCTGACTTTGATATGTGTTATTTTCCTTGTAGAGTTCATCCCTAATAGTTATTTCCTTCCACTCCTTTTTCCTAGTATCACTTTCAGAAGCCGTATTACTCTTAGATGGCTGCATGAGAACTTTAACCGTTTCCCCTCTTTTCTCTCGTTTGCTTATACTCCATGCCTGCTCATCATTTTCCTGGTTGTGTTTGTCCCTAATAGTTCTTTTCTCCCACACCTTTTTCCTAATATCTATTTCAAGTGCTGTATTACTCTTGGATGGCTGCATGAGGACATTAACCGGTCCACCTCTGTTCTCTTGTTTGCTCAGACTACGTGTCTGCTCCTTCCTGAGCTCCTTTATTTTCCCATCCAATGAGATCCTCAACTTCTGTTGATCTCTCCAGCCTAGCATGTTGATACTACCTTCCATTATGTGTATAGTACTCTCCGTAATGTTTTCTTTGTAAACCATGTCCATGACTATGTAGCCAATAACCTGTATACCCTTCCCCGTATACATCTTCAGAGCTGTGTTAGCCTCTTTCAATTCATCACCGTGTTTCTTTACAAATTTTTTGTCCCAATCGCTCTTACTCAGTATACTATATCTTGAACCAGAGTCCACAATCATTTCTGTCTCAATTTCACCTATGATAACGGTGCATCTCTGAGGTATCCTTCTGGACTTTACCTCCTCTTTACCAATCATTTCATTCTTGACCCCTCCATCCCTTTGCACCTTCCCACTTGTAGCTTGTGTATAATACTCATCCCACACATACAACATATTTTCGTAGATGTTTCTATCAGTTCCTTTCCTGAATTCCTTCTCCATGTTGTGATAAATTTTCCTTCCTCCTGTACCTAGACTACGAAGTAGGATTTCCGCCTTTACTTCCGGTGAAAGAGATGCTACCTCTTTCTCCAACAAGGACAGATAGTTTTCAAGATATACTTTCCATTCACCCCACTCTGCAATATTATTATCAACTTCCTCCATGAACGGCACAGGTGGAGGGAGATTATATATATGGCTCCCCTCCATGTTAAATCTTCAGCAATTCACCAACCCTAACCTGAAGATATCACTAGCCTGGGATACAGTTAAGCCGTGTGCAAAATTGGTGCTGCCGGGCAGTGCTGCTAGATCACCCCCTTTACTTACTTGGGCAAAAGAGGATGGTTAACAATGGCGTGTGCCGGACACTACAACTCCTACAAGGCTTCTAGGAATCTAGTTGTTGGCAATTACGTACACGAGGGTGAAAGATGCTATGACGTGCCCCTTCGATGAACCAATTACTTGAGTGGGTAACAACAGGGGTCGGTTAAATGTGTAGAGCCTCTACTGAGCTTTCACACTGCCTCACGCTGAAATGCTCGCAAAAATGTGTGAGTTACCTCTCAACCGCTGCAAACTCCCAGTTCATTAGCTGAGTGCAGAAAACGAGCGGTGCGCAGCCTGCGCTCTGGTGTCACACCAACTCATCTGTCTGTCCTTAAGGCGCTTGCTTTCCTCTCATAATCCACTCCTTCGCGCTCTTCTCCTATGCGCCACCGGTGCCAGTCATACACTCGAACATTAGCCTCCCCACCGTCGTCCTCACCTTCGCGCTCTTCACCTGTGCGCCACCTGTGCCCGGTCCGACACTCGACCGACCACCACCTAACCGTCGTCTTCACCTTCGCGCTCTTCACTTCTGCGCCACCTGTGCCCAGTCAGACACACGATCTGGCCACCCGTCGTCCTCACTTTCGCGCTCTTCACCTCGCGCCTCCTGTGCTCAGTAGACACCTGATCTGGTCACCAGTCGTCCTCACTTTCGCGCTCTTCACCTCGCGCCTCCTGTGCTCAGTAGACACCTGATCTGGTCACCAGTCGTCCTCACTTTCGCGCTCTTCACCTCGCGCCTCCTGTGCTCAGTAGACACCTGATCTGGTCACTAGTCGTCCTCACTTTCGCGCTCTTCACCTCGCCTCCTGTGCCCGGTGGACACCTGATCTGGTCAGAAATCCCACTCCTTATTGTCGAATCTCAAATCTCTTCCCCCACTTAAAGGCAGGTTAGACGCGAGGTGCCCGAAACGACACCCGAAATCAATTTCTATTTTCCCTGTCAGATTTCCGTATGACTTACAACGAGAATATTACATGGATCCTGAATTCCAACGTTCCTCTCACGGCGTTTAGATCTCAACTCTCCCAATTAATGAGTAGACACTTTCTCTCTCTCCTCGCCTCATTTGCCTCCTGTATTTATCTTCATTTCTATCTTCTTTGACAAGAATATAAATGAACTCACCACTATTATGCGACCCTTGCTGTCTCTGGTACTGTTTTACACTGTTTCATAAGCATTCAACGGAGTGTTTTCTCATTACATGCTCCTCCCAGCTTTCACAGGCTTGAATTAATTGTGAATGCAGCTTGGTCCCCCACGGCTAACTTCCACCAAATTCCTGAGCAAATACTTTAAGAATGCTCTGAGGCTATGGTTACGCACCTCCCTTATTACTGGAAGTAGAGGGGTTGGTAGCTTCCCAACGCTGTCACACCTTGTCGCCTCGCTTAATTTGCGCTCACCTCTGAACTTTTCCTCAAATGTATTCCGGAGGGTGACTTTGTACCTCCGCTCCCTTTCTCACGCACTTCACGTGCTCATCTCGCTGAAATGTGCAGCTCGCTCCGGCCATATGAAGTACTTTCCTTTTTCTTCATTCCCTCCTGACTTAACACATGAAGGGTTAGGCAGGCGAAGTCCTCCTTCTACTGCCGCTTTTCAGGGCCGGAACTTCCCGTCGACGACTCTGCGCAGGATCGGAACAAGACCTGCTCCGTCTTCTCCTCACGAGAGTTCCCTGCTTCTCGCCCCCAGCCTAACAGTCCTCACAAACCACGGAGGGGACTGAGCCTGGTGCCAACGATCATCTCTCCGCAGCCTGGATCAGAGCACCGCTGCCTTGAGTCATACACTTCACCTCACGTCGACAGTTGCTCCTAGTCTTCACTCTCAACCAGCCTCGAGGTAGACCGGATTATTATATTCTTTTTCAACATCGGGTGAGACTTCCTTGTTGCTTTGCTCCGCTCAAGCATCACGTATTTCCAGGGGGAAAACACCACACTGACCCTGGCTCAGCATCCCGTCCTCGTCGCCATAAATGTAGTAATGAGTCACTACCAATCGATAGGTTCAAACGTTAAGTTTATTGTCACGAATATAACAGGTGCTTCCAGCTTGGCGGCAACAGCTTCAATCCTGAACATTCTAACCCACACTCCAGAGTGGAGCGCGGTTCATACCAAGGGGTAAGGAAGGAGAGGGGGAAACGCGGAGGGAGAGGGAAAGGAAGATTACAACACTTCCCCAACCCTGCCCCTTCCTATTGCCCCTCTAATCCCACACCACCTTGTCCTTCCAGTTGTTGCGCGAATTCCCCAGGGGAAGACTGGTCTGCGACCTTCACTTCCCCTGGGTGCCTTTTTCATTAAACTACTGAAATTCGACAGTTATAGTTAGCTCAACATGCTACACACACCAACTCACGCCACCCGCCGGCTCTATAACCAATTTGGCAATGGTACAAAAACACTCAATGTAGGAATATAACGTGTGGTGCGAATTATGGTGTGTATTTCATGTGCTGCTAACCATAACTGGCGAATTTCAGTAGTTTGAACACGTTTCCCAGAACCACAAATCAATCCCTTAACTGCGGGTTTTTGAAGACGTTTCATAGTTTTTTATAACGTATTTTATTTTTAATTCCCTCAGTACATGGCAGAGCTGGATGGAGGCCCTGGTCTTCAGTTAGGCTCTGCGCCCAACCACCTGTGCCCACCCAACCCACACTGCGCATGGCTTTCTACCATGCACAGTGCGGGTTGGCAGCAGGGGCCGGTCCGTTTGGCCTAGTATCAGCACCCTTAGGCACACAACAAACAGCACTCAATAGTTCATTGACCAGCCTCTGCTTTTTATTTTAAAAAGGAAATTACTTTATTACACAGACACACTACTTAATGCAACATATTAATTCAGGTAAGCAGGTGGAAAAACCAATGGTGTTAGGCTGTAACAGTTGATACCTCGGAAGGCCTGAGCCCTAAACCTGCAATACCCCTGCAAACATGTTGAACACTGTATAATGGGTGCAAGTATTAAAATCCGGCATACTATTTTTCACAATCATGAAACTAGAAATATACTATTTTCAGTTAAGGCAAACTACATTTTAATCTCTGTGGTTAGCATTTTCTTCCAAATAAGTACCCTAGTAAAATTAATGAATCACTTATCTTTCACAATTTCAATACATTATTTCATAAAGCAAATGCTACATGTGTATGTCTTTTTTCTACCTTTACATATTCTGCCAAATAGCCTTTGAACCCAACCACAAAGATCCTTGCAACCCAAATCCAGTGGCGGCTCCTCCGCTAAGGTGGAGGATCGTCGCCCCACTGCTTTTTAGCAATGAAGGTAAGGAAGAATAAAATGATAATCGTCCAGAGCTAGGGACTGCGAGGAAAGACGTGGTGAGGAAGCAGCGAGAAGGTAAGTTCTTTTTTTTAAAAATGTACACCCACTTCTCTTGCTTATATCGCGTCCCCCCTCCTGCCCCACGCACCTCCACCGGCAATCTGTGCCAGCCGCTATTGTATAAAGCTAGAACCCTGGCTCCAGGAATGCAGGAAAGGAAAAGAAAAATCTCCTAGAGTTATACATACAACACCCTGGGAGACAGAGGGTGCCACGCAAGACTTTCAAGTAATGTTTAATGGACCTTGTAGGGAGGTTCACTACTGCTTCTTATTGCCCCCTCCAAATAATAACAACTTGTGCACAGTGCCCCAGCTCTCCTGGGCACCACAAGCAAAATATTCAAATTGGGCACCTTAACCTTTCTGGCCTTTTTTAATACTTGCAACTTTGAGATTCAAAACATAATAATTTTTCTGTTTGATATAGTAATTGAGTCCCCGGCATCCAAGACACTTCACACCAGTGGCATAGCAATGGGGTATGAGGAGGGAGGCCCGCCCCAGGTGCCATGAGTTTTAGGAGTGACGGCCTCCCCCCGCTCTTCCCTGCGGCCGTTGCTGGGTGGCAAATGCAGGAATTGAAAGCACCCCCACCCCCTGCTTTCAACATGCAGCCGTTGGGAGGCTAGGTCAGAGACCGCCACAGCGACAAAAACTACGCCATGCTGGAAACGTAGGGGAGTTTCATAGCCCTAACTTTCCCAGTTGGCTCCCCACCCAGCACAGCTTTGAAGAGCTAGGACAAAAGCCAGCTGTTGTATTCACCTGCATGTAATCAGCATGGATGGGAGTCTTGTCCTCTAGATAGGGAAAGAGGCAGGTGGTGCATCACAGGAAATCTAGCCCTGGCTAGACCCGGAGTAGCATAGCATAGTGTTTGTGTTGGGTTACCTAACCTTTGGGGTGCAGATTTATATTTATTTCTTTATTTATTCAGCTTATAAAGCGCACTATCACCTTGCAGGCATCCTGGCGCTAAGCAGCTCAAAGAGTAGAACTGAGTCAGATCAGGTGCAAAATCCATTTTGCCATTCACTAAGATTCACAAAGTCGATTTGCATGGTTTAGTAAACACAAAGTAATGTAACGCAGCACACAGCGCTGTCTTGCTTTGCATCGGGAATACGTTACATGCGTGTAAATGTAAATGTATAGGCATTTATATAGCGCACTACTTACCCGTAGGGTCCCAAGGCGCTTCGACCGCTGCGAAACCCTTCCTGGCTTCCCTGAGAGATGGTCCCTTAATGGGTATCTCCAGGGTGAGACCAGGCATCCCCGGCGGTCTGGTGGGGCCGTTAGTGAAGATGAGGCAAGCTAATGCCCAGAGTTGCCGAGTGTGATCGCTGATCAGAGTGGGCACCGAGGTGAGAGAATTATCGAGTCCGCTGACCCTGGTCCAGAAACCTGCCGCGCCGGGAATCGAACCCTGGTCCCGGGCCGTCCTCTTCTCTCGGGTCTGCCGCCTCTAACCAGTGAGCCACACTACTTCACTGCGTGGAGTATGTATTTTGATGCAAACCCAGATTTACAAAGATTAGTAAACCAGGATTTCTGCCAAACTAGTGTTCATACCTAGCTGATGCATAACACAGAGAAATATATATTTTTTAATTTGTTTTATTTAAGCTTGAGACTTTCTCTTTCTATATGTGTAGTATTTTGCTTCACAGTGGAAAGAGGTAAATGCCTCTAATTGAATCACAGTGCCACGGTGCCTGTGTTAGCGCTAGGAAGCCACAAGTGCACCTGCACATAGAGGGAACTGAATAGCTTCTTATTTGGTAAATATGGCTCTGTTGAGCTCTCTCTCATCCATGCAATACAGTGCAGCAACTTGCCTTGCTGTGCTGCTTTGCTTGAAGTATTAGTAAATATGCCCCTAGAAGTTCAGCCCTAAGAGCTTGTGACTCAACTAGTATAATGTTGGGGGAAGGGAACCCATATCTATGAAAGAAATAGTCCCCTAGTCCTGGACCTATAAAATACTCGTTCACATGGGCCACCCTCAGTAGTCCAGCTAGCCATTCTACGAGTAGGTACAATTATTTTCCTCCATTCCCTCAGGACACACAGTTGTAATATGTGCTTCCAAAAATGTCTAAAGGTTATTGCAGGCAGCACTGAAAAGACATTATCAAAAAGCATTCAATTTAACCCGTTCGCTGCAGGAGTCGGTCAACGGCCATCGCGAGCACTACCTCAGTAGTGCTGCGTACGTCCATTGGCCGACGCGGCCCTGCCCGTTTATTAGAACGTTCAGCACTGGCGTGGAATGTTCAAAGCAGTTAAGGCGTTAAACCTGAAACCAAACTCTTGAAGTTTATCTATGTACTAAAGTATTTTATTATAGGCAATTATTATAGTGTCATGGGATGAGGTCGTAATCTGTGGTGCAGGCAATGTGTTACCTGTCAACACCGCTATCTGTGAGTATTATCTAGACCTAATTTAGTGTGTGTGCATGAAAGCATTTGAGAGTACCACTTAGGCCCAAATTAAGGACACCTTTAGAAGCGCAGTTAAAAGCTCATTGAGTCCACAAGACCGTTTTGGGACACATTAGGATACAAGCATTATGACATAGGGGAGTATTTATGTGCTACTCAAACAGCAATAATTTGGAGCACGGGGTGTGGTCTGGCCATGAGATAAGAAGGCCGCTTAATCCCAGAGCTCTGTGCTAAGACGGGCCCTGGATGGCCGCAGAAGCACTTGCAGCATGGCGGGGGACTGATATTCTACCTCCCCGCCATGCCTGTACTGTGCAACACCTTAGTTTTTGCCTTCTGTCTGCCACCGCTGCTGGCTTCGGGATGGTGTCAGATGCCTGTTGGAACCGGCCCATTAGGCAGGTTCACCCCTAGACTTTTTGCTTTTTCCTAGCCTGTTTCTGGAACCTGGTGTTGGTGATTTTAGGCCACTGCGCACTTTTTCACTGTGGTACAGTGTAAAGTGCTTGAGCTCTCTGTGATGTGTGGTGAGTGACCTGCCCTCCCATAGGAATGAATGGGGAATATGTATGCCCATGGTAGTTCCTGATGTGTGGGGAGTGCAGGGTCGAGTTTGATATGTACGAACTCGTGAGAATGAATGCTGCAAAATGATATATGCGGCATGACTGTGCCTAGTCTAGAAGTACTACTTTTGGAAGTTGGTATATTTGTGTAAATTGTTGCTGGCGTGTGATTGGCTGGTGAGCCTGGCCCAGAGTGCCTGGGCCTGCTTGTGGATTGACTGTCTGGTTTGAGGATGACAGGGTCTGGAGAGCCCAGATGGTTATCTGAAGCCAGCCCGTGGATGAAAGGCTGCATCTGCTGCCAAAGGAAGTGGGAGGAGATATCCCCTGGGAATGACCAGGGCTGTGCCTGCCAGACCACCATGCTGGCTCCGCCTCCCGCTGGGAGGCTGTCACCTCTGTCTCTGATACTGAGAGCAGAAGGAAGCCAGGACCTTTGCACAAAGACTTCAAGAGACTTCAAAGGACTTCAAAGTATTTTTCTGTATAAAAAGGGGCTGTTTCCCCTTCCAACTTGTTCTTGTTTTCTGACTTGAATCTGCCAGGGGCGTGCTGATGCTTGGGCTCAGGGAATCCCTGAGTCCTGCCCAGCTCCTGGACCTCTGAGGGACCCATGGACTCCTGGGGGACCCCTCTGCCTCACTGGGCTGTTGGGGGGACTTTGCTTGCCCCCTTGGAATCTCTGGGACCGTGTTGCAGCATGGAGGAGCTGCATTTGCCTGCAGGAAGCGCTGTGCTTCCCCCTGAGCGCCTGGGAGCGCTCTGCCTGATTTCTAGCGCTGTAGAGCGCTTTATTTGGATTATAGCGCTGTGGGTCGTCATTTAGCGCTGGGAGCGCTTTATTTACATTGCGAGTGCCCACCTCGCTTATCTGTACTTGTATTTCGGCTGCCCGCGCCGATATCTTTAATGCCTGCCCGCCTGCCTGCCTGAATCGGGCCGCCGCGCTGCCCGTGGCGACCCGGAAGTACCTGGCCGGCCGGCCAATCCCAGCGGGGCCGGCCGGAAGTCCCGCCCCGCAGCCCGGGTGCTGAGGAATGGCGACGGCGAGCCCGGGGAAGGAAGGGAGAGAAGAGGACGCATGGCGGCAGGTCGGCCGGGCTTTCCGTGAGCTGAGGGAGCCCGGTGGCATCTGAGGAGGAGGCGCGCCGAGTGAGGAGAGGAGCGGCAGGCGGAGACTTGCGGCGGGGGCGCGAGGCACATTGTCGGTGCCTGCCCCCACCGCGAGCGAAGAGGAGCCCCCGCCGAGTACAGCCCGGTGAGTCAAGAGGGCTGGGGGGGGCTCCGTGATGTGGCTGGCGGTGCCGGTAGAGGCACCAGGGCAAGAGCGGTCCCGTGCGACAGTGGACTGCTCCGACGTGGCGAAGAGTAGTGCGGGAAGGGCGGCCCCGGTTGGCAGCGGGTCGCCCCAACGTGGTTTAAAGCCCAGAGAGGCCCGGGGGCCATTATCGATTGAGAGGCTCCCGAGTCGGCCACATTGTTGTTGGAGAGCAAGAGGGCTCGGGGCATATCGGGGCAGATTGTCGTTGCCCGTCCCCAAGGGGCCCAGTTGTGTCTAAAGCCACGAGGGCTTCAAGGGCGGCCCCGGTTGGCAGTGGGTCGCCCCAACGCTTGGAGAGTCCTGTTGAGGCTCTTGGGGGCCATGTTAGTTAAGCGGGGGCGTCGGGGCATATTGTCGGTGCCCGCCCCCTCCTGCCTGGGAGAAGCTCTTGTCCAGAGCCCCGAGAGGCTCCCTGAGGGCATGTTTTGTGACAGAGCCTGCGTGGCTCCAGCAGGGGCGCAGTTTTGCTCCTGAGGGCTAGTGAGGGCACTGGCGCAGTTTTGTTGTTCCCCAGTTGCCCAGCACTTTGTGGGCAGCTGCCACATTTAGGCTTTTTGTACTTTGAGACTGGCGCTGCATGGCAGCGCACCCTGACACTGAGACTCAGGGCATCTGAGCCCCAACAAGGCCAGTTGGCCTAGGGACTGCCACAGGTGGTGGCTGATGTGAGTCGTTGCGCAATTATATGGTTATTGCACCTCTGAATGTGATCTCTTGCATCATGTGTTATTCTTGCACCTCTGAATGTTTTTAGGCATCATGTGATTCTTGCGCTATTGTTTTACTCTTGACACCTCTGAATGTGTAGGTTTATGCATTATGTGTCTTTCCTTCCATGCGCTGCACCTCTGAATGTTTAGTCATCATGTGTCTTCTTGCGCTGCACCCCTGAATGTATTTTATTGCATCATGTGCTTTATTCTTAACACCTCTGAATGCTTTAGGCATCATGTGTTTCTCTTTATTACTCCTCTGAATGTAGGTTATTGCATCATGGGTAATGTGTTCTTTTCCTAGACCCCTAAACGCTGAGTGATACTTAGGTGGTTGTCTTTTCTACTCCTCTGAATGTAGGGTTATTGCATCATGAGTAATGTATTCTTTCTTAGACCCCTAAATGCTGTGTGATACTTAGGTGGTTCTTCTCTTTTTAGTACAGGTGGTCCTAGTAAGGTCCTGGTTCCTGTTACGAGTGGTTACTGGTTGTTATTTTTGATTATTATTTTATGTTACATTTATTCTTTATTCTAGAAGTGATTTTATATTCTACACTTTATCTAGAAGTGCTATATCTGATTTTGACAGGCGCCCATGTGGCCCTGTCTTGTGTACATAATCCCTGTGAATATTGCCCGTGCCAGTTGGCACCATGTATATGTGTGATTCTATCTGATGTGTTTTTACAATACAAAAGTTATTTTTATAATAACCTTGTGTGGAGTCTCTTTTGTGGTGTGCCTAGTATGTTGTTGCTGTTGTGCGCTGGCGCAAATGCTTTACACATTGCCTCCGAGTTTAGCCTTACTGCTTGTGCCAAGCTACCAAGGGGGTGAGCAGAGGTTATCTTGGCGTGTGACTTCCTTGCCCTGACTAGAATGGTGGTTTCTGCCTGGCTTTGGCGTCAGCCTTAGCCTACCAGAAATAGCCAGGTCTAACATTGGTGGGTCAGCGGTGCGGATTTGGACGTGCGTTTGCCCAGTGCCATAGCGACAGCTGGCTACATTACAAAAACTCTGCATTTTTCAGATAGTCACATGTTTGGGATTATTGTTTTTGATTTTGTTTTTCCTCAAAAGTGTCATTTTCAGATGGTGTTCCTGCGCTTATGTTAAGTGGCAGATGAGAGAAAATGACAGGGCGGGACGCCAGTAGATAGGGGAGGTTCCCATAGATTAGGAATCCCTTGCTGGGTCCAGTGTACAACTCCTATTCCTGTCCCTGTGTGGGTAGATGGAAGAGAGGGAGGGCGGAGGAGAAATTGCTTGCTCAGGAGGGTGGTTATTCCCTGAGTGTGTGTGTGTGTCTGGATTCCCCAGTATGGTAGGATCCAGTGGTGGCAGCTTTAATGTGTCCAGTGTGTTAATTCCCATTCCCCGCTCCCAGAGCTTGGTACCTGTGTCACGTGTGGTCAGGTTGAGTGATCAGGGGTGGTAGAAACTGCCTTACCAGTCCGAGGGGGGGGAGTGTGCGAATGAATGATGTACTGAACTGGAGGAGTTGGTGTGAGTTTCCTTTTTGTTAAAGAGCTTGCATGAGAGGTGTACCTCTGGTGGTGTGCAGGAGGTCCTGCAGAGGCACTGGACAAGGAGGTGGACGTCTGGCGGTGTGCTAGGTGTCTTGCAGAGGCATTTGGGAGTGATTCTAAAAGCAGTGGCTTGTGTATCTGATGATCCTGTGTAGGTGAAGAGGTTCATGTGTAGCACAGCTAGGTCCCAGTAGGATGGTAGGGGTGTAGGAGTTCACGTCCTGTCTCAGTGGAGGCGGAGTGAGTGTGGGACGGTGTGTCCCACGTTGGCCTGGAACCCTATCTCAGGGCCTGGAGGGTTCCCTAAGGGAGCGTCAGGTCAGGGGCCTAAGCTGTACATAGGTCATTTGAGGAGGATCTTCCTGTGTCTAGAGGACGGGGAGTGTCTGTAATCAGAACTCCGGCGGTCCTAGTGTGGGGCAGTACCGCTCCTAAGAGGAGGGTGCAGAAGTCCTGGCTCGCTGAGCATCTGACCGTCTAGAGTGCTTGACCATTTGTGGGGCCTCTGGAGGTCGTTCCCCGAGGAGGGGGGAAAGCCGGGTTGGGGTTGTGGCCTGACCTGGGAGGAGTACTGGAGGAGAGTGTGTCGCTGATACGCCGCTGGCGAGTGCTCTGTCTAGCCTGAGACATACTGATACTGGAAGGGGGTGCAGAGGGACGGTGTCCTTACTTCTGACCCCGGTGTAACCTGAAGGTTTAGATCTTAGGTTGGGAGATTAGGAAACTTCTAGGTCAAGAGGAATCTCTGCCAAAGTGGATCAGCTGAAGAGACTGAGGGGACTGCCCTTGCTGTGTGATGTGGGGCTCACCTGCAGTTTGTTGTTTTCACTAAGGTAGAGGAAAGGGGGCTTTGCTGTGGACTGTGTCCCCCCACCTGCTTGAAGAGGAACTGTGCTGTGTGCTTTGTACCTCAGAAGTGAAATAGTTTCCAGGTGGTAGACCAGTGATGGAGTGAGGTCCTGATCTGGTAGGAGAATTGTGTTCTGGTGAGTGCTTCTCTGGGAGGGTGCGGAAACCCAGAAGTAGAGGTAGGGTAGGGC
The DNA here is from genome assembly GCF_964261635.1 of Lissotriton helveticus. Classification (NCBI taxonomy): domain Eukaryota; kingdom Metazoa; phylum Chordata; class Amphibia; order Caudata; family Salamandridae; genus Lissotriton; species Lissotriton helveticus. The sequence continues at coordinate 1,060,692,440 of NC_136070.1, read as the reverse complement.
ATTCTTGCCCGTAACCTCTGGTCAGCCTGGGGGTGTGGACCCTAGGTTGTTGGATCAGTGGTAGTTGTAGCTACACTGAGAGAGAGTGGAGAATGGCTATTGTGTGCCAGGGGTTACTACCCCCCGCTCTGTGGATTGGTTAGGACCTGTGATATTTGGATGGTCTTGGCTGTGGATGACTAGTGTGTACCAGTGGGGTACCCTAGTTGTGTCAGAGAGTTATTGTTTGGAGGTAACCAGGTAGGTTCAGAGTGGCGAAAAACTGGACGGTGTCCCTGCTGTGCGGGGCCGTGTCCGTGTTTTTGTCGCCCAAAGCAGTGAAGCCCATCAGTGGTGTGATTGGTCTACCCTGCGTTTTGGCTGGAAGGGGGTTGTGTTGGACCCGGCCCATTAGGCAGGTTCACCCCTAGACTTTTTGCTTTTTCCTAGCCTGTTTCTGGAACCTGGTGTTGGTGATATTAGGCCTCTGCACACTTTTTCACTGTGGTACAGTGTAAAGTGCTTGAGCTCTCTGTGATGTGTGGTGAGTGACCTGCCCTCCCATAGGAATGAATGGGGAATATGTATGCCCATGGTAGTTCCTGATGTGTGGGGAGTGCAGGGTCGAGTTTGATATGTACGAACTCGTGAGAATGAATGCTGCAAAATGATATATGCGGAATGACTGTGCCTAGTCTAGAAGTACTACTTTTGGAAGTTGGTATATTTGTGTAAATTGTTGCTGGCGTGTGATTGGCTGGTGAGCCTGGCCCAGAGTGCCTGGGCCTGCTTGTGGATTGACTGTCTGGTTTGAGGATGACAGGGTCTGGAGAGCCCAGATGGTTATCTGAAGCCAGCCCGTGGATGAAAGGCTGCATCTGCTGCCAAAGGAAGTGGGAGGAGATATCCCCTGGGAATGACCAGGGCTGTGCCTGCCAGACCACCATGCTGGCTCCGCCTCCCGCTGGGAGGCTGTCACCTCTGTCTCTGATACTGAGAGCAGAAGGAAGCCAGGACCTTTGCACAAAGACTTCAAGAGACTTCAAAGGACTTCAAAGTATTTTTCTGTATAAAAAGGGGCTGTTTCCCCTTCCAACTTGTTCTTGTTTTCTGACTTGAATCTGCCATGGGCGTGCTGATGCTTGGGCTCAGGGAATCCCTGAGTCCTGCCCAGCTCCTGGACCTCTGATGGACATTCCTGGACTCCTGGGGGACCCCTCTGCCTCGCTGGGCTGTTGGGGGGACTTTGCTTGCCCCCTTGGAATCTCTGGGACCGTCTTGCAGCATGGAGGAGCTGCATTTGCCTGCAGGAAGCGCTGTGCTTCCCCCTGAGCGCCTGGGAGCGCTCTGCCTGATTTCTAGCGCTGTAGAGCGCTTTATTTGGATTATAGCGCTGTGGGTCGTCATTTAGCGCTGGGAGCGCTTTATTTACATTGCGAGTGCCCACCTCGCTTATCTGTACTTGTATTTCGGCTGCCCGCGCCGATATCTTTAATGCCTGCCCGCCTGCCTGCCTGAATCGGGCCGCCGCGCTGCCCGCGGCGACCCGGAAGTACCTGGCCGGCCGGCCAATCCCAGCGCGGCCAGCCGGAAGTCCCGCCCCGCAGCCCGGGTGCCGAGGAATGGCGACCGCGAGCCCGGGGAAGGAAGGGAGAGAAGAGGACGCATGGCGGCAGGTCGGCCGGGCTCCCGTGAGCTGAGGGAGCCCGGTGGCATCTGAGGAGGAGGCGCGCCGAGTGAGGAGAGGAGCGGCAGGCGGAGACTTGCGGCGGGGGCGCGAGGCACATTGTCGGTGCCTGCCCCCACCGCGAGCGAAGAGGAGCCCCCGCCGAGTACAGCCCGGTGAGTCAAGAGGGCTGGGGGGGGCTCCGTGATGTAGCTGGCGGTGCCGGTAGAGGCACCAGGGCAAGAGCGGTCCCGTGCGACAGTGGACTGCTCCGACGTGGCGAAGAGTAGTGCGGGAAGGGCGGCCCCGGTTGGCAGCGGGTCGCCCCAACGTAGTTTAAAGCCCAGAGAGGCCCGGGGGCCATTATCGATTGAGAGGCTCCCGAGTCGGCCGCATTGTTGTTGGAGAGCAAGAGGGCTCGGGGCATATCGGGGCAGATTGTCGTTGCCCATCCCCAAGGGGCCCAGTTGTGTCTAAAGCCACAAGGGCTTCAAGGGCGGCCCCGGTTGGCAGTGGGTCGCCCCAACGCTTGGAGAGTCCTGTTGAGGCTCTTGGGGGCCATGTTAGTTAAGCGGGGGCGTCGGGGCATATTGTCGGTGCCCGCCCCCTCCTGCCTGGGAGAAGCTCGTGTCCAGAGCCCCGAGAGGCTCCCTGAGGGCATGTTTTGTGACAGAGCCTGTGTGGCTCCAGCAGGGGCGCAGTTTTGCTCCTGAGGGCTAGTGAGGGCCCTGGCGCAGTTTTGTTGTTCCCCAGTTGCCCAGCACTTTGTGGGCAGCTGCCACGTTTAGGCTTTTTGTACTTTGAGACTGGCGCTGCATGGCAGCGCACCCTGACACTGAGACTCAGGGCATCTGAGCCCCAACAAGGCCAGTTGGCCTAGGGACTGCCACAGGTGGTGGCTGATGTGAATCGTTGCGCAATTATATGGTTATTGCACCTCTGAATGTGATCTCTTGCATCATGTGTTATTCTTGCACCTCTGAATGTTTTTAGGCATCATGTGATTCTTGCGCTATTGTTTTACTCTTGACACCTCTGAATGTGTAGGTTTATGCATTATGTGTCTTTCCTTCCATGCGCTGCACCTCTGAATGTTTAGTCATCATGTGTCTTCTTGCGCTGCACCCCTGAATGTATTTTATTGCATCATGTGCTTTATTCTTAACACTTCTGAATGCTTTAGGCATCATGTGTTTCTCTTTATTACTCCTCTGAATGTAGGTTATTGCATCATGGGTAATGTGTTCTTTTCCTAGACCCCTAAACGCTGAGTGATACTTAGGTGGTTGTCTTTTCTACTCCTCTGAATGTAGGGTTATTGCATCATGAGTAATGTATTCTTTCTTAGACCCCTAAATGCTGTGTGATACTTAGGTGGTTCTTCTCTTTTTAGTACAGGTGGTCCTAGTAAGGTCCTGGTTCCTGTTACCAGTGGTTACTGGTTGTTATTTTTGATTATTATTTTATGTTACATTTATTCTTTATTCTAGAAGTGATTTTATATTCTACACTTTATCTAGAAGTGCTATATCTGATTTAGACAGGCGCCCATGTGGCCCTGTCTTGTGTACATAATCCCTGTGAATATTGCCCGTGCCAGTTGGCACCATGTATATGTGTGATTCTATCTGATGTGTTTTTACAATACAAAAGTTATTTTTATAATAACCTTGTGTGGAGTCTCTTTTGTGGTGTGCCTAGTATGTTGTTGCTGTTGTGCGCTGGCGCAAATGCTTTACACATTGCCTCCGAGTTTAGCCTTACTGCTTGTGCCAAGCTACCAAGGGGGTGAGCAGAGGTTATCTTGGCGTGTGACTTCCTTGCCCTGACTAGAATGGTGGTTTCTGCCTGGCTTTGGCGTCAGCCTTAGCCTACCAGAAATAGCCAGGTCTAACAATGCCCCAATCCCGAAACGCATCGCTGAGGAGCTGCTGGGCCTAGAGGTGTGCATGAAGCCTCAGCCCACAGAACTGCAGCATCCCCACCGTGAAGGGTCTCCTGAGCGGGCCACCATTGTGGCTAGCACATGGCCCCAAACCTTATCAACTTGCAGACACAGGCCGAGTTCTGAGGATGACCAGCCCAGTATACCCTAACAACATAGCTGTGGGCCTAGAGGACAAAGAGAAGCCTAGCTCACCGTGCTGTGCCTCTGGAGGAAGCTCCCACCACCACTGCAAGCAGACCCTACCTGGGCCCCTCAAGCAGAAGCTCACCTCCCATGAGCAGTCTGCACAATTACTGCCTGCCTTGTACAGGGGGGGCTCCCTTCATCTCTTGACCCTGATCCGTGCCTTTCAGCTACCGCTGCTGGTAACGGGGTGGTGCTGAATGCCCCAGTTCCAGCACGCATCACTGTGGAGTCAGTGGGCCTAGAGGCGTGCACGAAGCCTCAGCCCACAATACTGTGATGCCCCCATTGTGAAGTTCCTCCAGAGCGAGCCGCCACCACTACTACCACCCGTCCCAACCCAGATCAGCTGCCAACAAGGGTGGAGTCCCCCGGCCTGGCCAGCAAAGCGTACCGTCATCTGTAAGCTCTGGCCTGGAGGACACCGGGCAGCCTTGGTTCAGTGTACTTTGCCTCAGAGGGAAGCTCCCTACACCACCACCACCAGCTGATCTTCCTTGAGGCCCGAACGCAGCAGCCCACCCCCTGTAAGTGGCCTGTGCTCTTGCTGCCTACCCTGTCCATGGGGCTCCCCCTCATCTCTTGGCCCAAGCTGTCACCCTATGGTCTAACGGTAACCCCTGCGCCTTCCACCTGACTGCGGGGATAGTGAATACAGGGCCTAGAGGAACACAGGAGAAGCACTGGTCCTCCATGCTTCGGCAGGATTGACTCTCCCCCTTATTGGGGACCATTGCTGAGGGTGGGTGGTAGCACACAGACCCAAGGACACACTGCCCCAGCATCTCCTTGAAGCATGATGCACATGGAGCTATGGCTAGGTGGTGCAGGACAGAGCTAAACATCTTTAGCCCCTGGCCACATTGGAACCACCCTAGAGGCCCCAACAACCAATTAAACAGAGGGGGTCACTGGCTTTACCCTTTGGACTGCGACTGGACCTGCCCACCAGTGCCTGGTTTGCCTCCCCCAAGGTGTCCATGATACTCAGATAGCCTGAGGGTCACATGCAGCTGGGCCATCTCCACTGAAAAGCCCCCCTATGGCACTACCTCATTCCCCCTCGCAGGATGGAAATTGCAACCTGCATTACACTGCTGTCTTGGCACACGGCGGATTGTGCCTCAGTGAGGCTGGCATCGCCCCAGCCTTCTGCCCTCTACCCTGACGGTGCATGGTACTCTTGCAGACTGGACACCCTGCATAAGCTACCCGTGGAGGTGGCATCCGCTACCCTTCCATCAGAGGACCCGCATCCCGTGAGTGGTGACTCTGGGGATTGTCTGTGCCCTTAGCCGCTGCACAGTGAGACATACCACCCAGGACCGCAGTGGACTTCTCCCATATCCCTCCCTGGCTGGACCTAGATGTCATCACTACTACTGCTGTTCCACTGATCCACAACTGGCACGGTGGGGTTGGTGCACACAGGGATACCAAGCAGCAGCAACACCACATGACCTCCCCTACTGCCTGTGAGCCTGGAGCAGAGGCTGGTGATGTCTCCTGGCAAAACAACGAACAAACCTGCATGACAACTTCTCTTAACCGGAGCCCTCAACCAACCCTGCACCATGGCCAACCCATGAGGAGCAACCCCTCCGGAATCTGGCCAACCCCAGCACGTTGCAAACAGCACTCAAGACTACACTATGGAGAGCACCCTTCAAGAAATCAGGGTGGTGGGGTGACGACTGGAGGGCATGGATGCCACAATATCTGCACGGGCAGCCGAGGCCAAGTCTATCTGATTGGACATTGTAGGCTTACAGAACTGCGTAGACGGATTGGATCAGTATGTCACAGTGGTGGAAGAACACCTGAATAACTCGCAGGAGTAGGACTAGGAACTCCTTTTACTGCAAAGCAAGGTCATCAACCTGGAAGATCAGATCAGGTGGCATAATTTTTGACTCTTTGGCTTCCCGGAAAAGGCAGACGTGTCCCTAAGAAAGGACATAACCCTCCCAAGCTCATGAGTCTTATCTTTGACTACCCCCACCGGAAATGCAAAGGGCTCATTGCATCGCTTCGCCACAATGAGACCAATCGACGCAACCTCGACCCCTTATAGCCTGCTTTCTGCGGCATGAGCAAGCCGAGAAATGTCTATCTGCAGCCCGCTCACATGGTCCCTACACTCATGAAGGCCATAAAATCCGCATAGCGACAGATTTCTCCAGGGAAACCAATGACCGCCGCAAGGTTTTCCGCTCACTTCAGCCTTTGCTTCGCAAGCTTGAAATTAAATATGGCGTTTTTGATCCCACCCGTTTACAGATTACTAAAGACAGCACCTCAAAGGACTTCTTTGACCCAGATAACCTGCACCTCTTCTTCGGTGGAGTCTCCACACAGTACATGGATACTGCCTCCATAACGGCCGCTGAGGCCTATCATCTATCGCTGACATCCCTCCTGCCTCTTCTGGTGCGCACCAGCGGAACGACATTGGAACCTGACACCGGGGCAGAGACCCTGACAGAGTGGCACACTCCCAGGGTGACAGAATCTAAGTCCTCCAGGCCATGGCTGTCCACACTCATGAACAGGGCAGAGACAAATCATGTTCCCCCCTGAAACCTGCTGCCTCCGCAGTGTGAGCGCCCTGAGAGCACTTGTACCGCACTAAATTGGACCGACTGGGAGGCCCAGAGCAGGATTGTTGGGACCAGCACCCGCCAGATGGCTGAGTATTATCATAACTGTTTGCCTGTTTGTCTTTTGAGTATTTCAGTGTTCTGACTGTTTTTCCTGCATGTATACTATGTGCTCTGTCTGCTGCTTTTGTTTCAGCTCACTGTGAGAACAATGTTAAACTCCCATGCTTGCTGTAGTGTTGAGTTGGTGGCCGAAGCAGCCTCTCCTATCCCCAGTTTTCCCGCATACTTGTTCCATTTACGACTAGTTGCGCCCTGCACTGAACTATGGCCTTGCTCCCAACATTACACCAGTTGCACTCCCGTTAGTGACCCGTTTCTGGACCCTCATGGCCGCGGGTGCTGTGAGCGCTGCTAGCCACAACCCCCCTCATCCCAAATTGTTCCATATGCATCTACTCTAATGCTTATCCCCTCCATTAGCATGGACTCCGCTCCCCCTCATGTTGCCCGCCACCCACTGACATCCTGCTATGGGATTGAGCACTCACCATATGCAGCCCAATCCACTACTTCCACCAGCCGCCACGCTGGCCTCGGTGATATGCCCCCCTCTCCTTGACAGGAGTGGTACACCATCTCCCAGCACCCACCAGGATGCCTCTGGCCCATGGATACTACTTACCCCACCTCTCGAAGATGCCCAGGAATACCTCTATGCCCCTCTCTCTACCAGCAACCTCAACAGCCGTCCTGAACCCCACCTAACCACTACCATACTCGTCACTCACTTACATTACCTTGCCTTCCCGAAGGGGCCCCCTCGCCATGCCATCTCCACAAGTCTAGACCCGCAGTGCACAGTCTGGACACCCCTGCACTTGGCACCACTGCTGCAGCCCCTCCTGACACCTTCCCTATCTCCTTCCTCTACTCCCCTCCCATGGAACGTGACCTTTACGCACCATAGCAGTTCATGTCCTGTACCAGTTAGCGCCCTCTGAGGAGCGCTCCCCCCACTGCGTGCCCCATACCCTCCCACTCTTCCCTCCTCCCTTCCCCCTGGTTTCTACCCACTCCCTCCCGAGTGACATCCCAGCCTCCTCACCCATACCTATCTTTCCTATCTGACCCATTGTTTCTGCCCCTCCTCGACCTCCCCCATCCTTCTACCTGGGCCTGTTCCACCCGAATCTTTCCTACCTCCGGCCTCCCACCCGACAACACTGACTCACTGTGCACATATCTACCGACTTCTCTGAACCCCCTTCTCTTCCTTTCTGCGCTCCATCACAGCCTGGTTCTGTCGCTGGTTTCCTGGGAACCTATGTCCGCCCTCACTGCACGAATCTCCCACCCTCTTCGCATTCTTTTTTGGAATGTCAAAGGCCTCACACACAATATCAAATAGAAAAAAATGCTCTCTTACCTACAGACAAAGAAAGCGGGCGAGGCCCACCTACAGGAGACGCTCCTGGAAACCCTAGAATCTTTCAAGCTGCGCCAAAAATTGATGGTTAGGGTGATACAAAGTAGCGTTACAACAGCACCACTGACCGAGGGTGAGACACCCTTCAAGTGCGGAGTGGCTATTCTTATTCGGAAATCAGTGCCTGTTACCATTGTGAAAACATGGTCTGACCAGCAGGGCAGATATACATTTGCCAAGCTATGGCTAGGGGACAGTCCTATGTGTGGGGCTGATATAGGCCTTGGCATGGGTCTGGCCTCACCGGGCTGTAAACCAAGGTGCATGAACATACAATGATATCGCACCTCTCAAGGCAAAACACAACTGAAAGCCCATGTTGCCGCATATGTGGTGGATAACAGATACTTGATGGACTCCCACAGAGTTCTATGGGCTGCCACGAAAGCAACTATTCAGGGCCAACTTAGGAGAGATGCTGCCATGTCCATTAAACAAGCGGCTCTCTGTCGAACCAAGCTGGAACCAAGCTGGAAGGACAGGTAGCCTCTCTTGCCCGCCTCTATTCTTCCCACCCTACCTTGCCCAACCACCTGCTCATGGAAAAGACCCACATGTGCCTCAACAGCCTTTTTATCTCCAAAGGTGAATACATATTACAGCACCTGCAGAGACGGCGCTATGAACAGGGTGAATAGGTAGTTCACCTACTGGCAGCCCAACTGCAACAACGGGAGGCCACCATGGCCATCCATGCCATATACGAGTGGGGAGGTTCTCACCTGCCCACAGGATATCGTTAATGAGTTGGCTTCATTCTACAAGACACTATGCACTCCGGAGATGCCAGCCTGCGTGGAATAAGTGGCCACCTTCCTGGAGGGTGTAGATATCCCTTGCATGTCGGACAAGGGTAGGGCACTCCTGGGGGGTGAGGTCAATAGAGAGGGAGGTAGTGTTGGCCATTTCAAAGTTTCCTTATCACAAAGCCCCAGGATGCAGAGTTTTATAGATGGTCAGGTGAGTAGATGGTTGACTCCTTCCATGCTGCATTCAGGAAGTGGAACAGAAGACCCCCCGGCGACATCTCTCCAACAATGCAGTGATTGCAGTCTTACCCAAACCGGGCAGGGAACCATTACTATGGGGCGGCTGCAGACCTATCTTGCAGCTGAACGGGTATATCAAGATCCTTGCCAGCATTTTGACAGCATGCCTCAGTAAAGTCACCCAACTGAAGGGTGGTTTCGTTCCAGGTCGCTCCTTCAGAAACCACCTCTGCACGCTGGCAGATAACCACTTGACGGCCAAGGACCTTTTAGTAGACACAGTGGCCCTTTCCCTGGATACCAAGAAGGTGTTTTATCGCATCGAGTGGGGATACCTCTTCACCACTATGAAACAAACTATTCCACTTCAGTGATCAATTTATTGCCATGGTGCGCCTGTTATATGACTGCCCAATGGCCCAGGTCAACTGCGGGAGGTGTTCCTATCAGACTCTTTACCTATCCAGAAGAGCACCATCAGCGATGTCCGCTCTCTCCCCATTCCTCCTGGCCATGGAACCCTTGGCCTCTGCTATTTATCACTTTCCGCACATCGCAGGCGCCCCCCTCACAGGTGAAATATCCAAACTCTACCTCTGCGCAGACGATACCCTGCTCACCCTCATGAATCACCACCATTCCTTGCCAGCCCTCTTGAAAATCATTGAGGATTTTGCTACCCTATCTGGCTAAAAGGGAAGCTGGGACAAGAGCGAGCCTACGCCACTCTCAATGGGTACCATGAAAGCAGCAATCCACGGCTACCCTTTCCGGTGAAAGTCCTCGCGCATCAAATACTTGGGAATACTAGTCAATAGAGGAATGGAAGGGAAGGTCTCAGAAAACTTAGACCTACTGATAGCCCACATGAAATTGGGTTTTGAAAAATGGTCTCTGTTGGGGTTCTCCATGTGGAGCTGAGTGCCGGTGGTGCGGATGGTGAAGCGGCAATCCACGGCTACCCTCTCCGGTGAAAGTCCTCGCGCCTCAAATACTTGGGAATGCTAGTCAATAGAGGAATGGACGGGAAGGTTTCAGAAAACTTAGACCTACTGACAGCCTACATGAAATTGGGTTTTGAAAAATGGTCTCTGTTGGGGTTCTCCATGTGGAGCTGAGTGCCGGTGGTGCGGATGGTCATGCTACTGCGCTTCACTTACACCCTGGGTATGATTCCCATCCTGATCCCATTAATCACCATTCATCTAATTGATTCCCTTATCCAGTCCTTCGTGTGGGGCTCCTTGAGGCCCTAACTGGCAGCATCCAAAATCATGGCACACCACTCTTATAGAGGCTTAGGCCTCCCATCAGTGGAACACTGTGCCCTGGCTCTCCACCTGTCGCAACTGGCATACTTGCTCCCTGGCACCCAGGACCCAACACAATTGATCCATAATGAATGACTGCTCCATTCTGGAGGTGAGGGACTTGGCCTTTTTTATGGGCCTCCCTCCCCACAGCTGTGCTTCACACACCCCGTCCTGCAGGCTACGCATAAGGCTTGGTCTCGTGCTCACAGGCTACTCTGGATAGACCCACTCCTACATGATAAAGCACCAAATATGGGGCAAAAATGGTTTGCACATTGATGGTCAGGTTATACGCTGGTCCCCTTGAACGGAGGTGGGTATTCACACCCTCAACCAATTCTTGCTCATTGCAGATCTTAAGCCTTTTGAAAGCCTGAGGGAGGAGTTTAATCTTCACCCATGGCAAGCCTGGTGCTACTTACAACTATAGCATTGCTTGAGATGTCACCTAGGCCCACGCCCTTGGTCCATACAGTCTTCACCAGTGATGGCCTACCTGAACACGTGGGGCTGACACAAAGGAGTAACACATTGCATGAGAGCGCTTCCCACGTCTTTGCGACCAGGAAGGCGTCTGTTGGTCCTGAGAGGACTGGTGCCTGCTTTCAGATTTTTCTGAGAGGTATGTTCCCCTTTGCCTATTGACACTTTTGCAGTTCCCTTTAGGACATCATATATGCGTTTTGATACAGGTTACCCCCTCTACATTTCACTGTCTACTACTGGATTCAGTTATTTGAGCTCCTTGATGAAAGTGTAACCCCGGACTGGGGAGTCACGAAAAGCGCGTTGGCGCAGAGGTTTACAGGAGCATTAGAATGTCAACAACATATCAAGAAGCCTATGTTAAATGTTTACAACTATGGACATTATAGGGTTTTATTGAGGTACCTGTAGTAAGTATCAACTTACTGTATGCACTGGAGAATTTATATCAATATTTGGAGTTCATATTAATAAAACAATATTTGGATGACTTCCTCTTTGGCTGCTCCTGATATACACTAATGCGTTTTGTACCTACATTGAAGACACTCAAAAGTATAGTATGAAGAGCTTGAGCAATGAAAATTGGGTACGTATGGGTAGGAGAAATGGGTTGTGAATAGGAATGATTGGGTTGATAAGGGTATAAATGTTGTTTTGAATGGGGGTTGAGAATTATTTCTGAACATTTTCACTCTTATATTATTGATTCAATATTGATTCTGGGCTATGTTATATTTATTGGAATGATATTATATAAACTGAATACATGTTGTATTAAATTTGTATAATTGTACAATTCATGCATAGTACTTTATTTATTTTTCCATCCTATGTTGGTTTGGTCAGCACGTGGGAATTTAAAATCCCAGTAAAGAGAAAGATTTTCCGCTTTTGGATATCAGCTGTAGGAGGATCTTCCTTTATTTTCTTTTTTGTTGTTACTTCCCTTGGCCCCCCGACCAAATTTTTCCGTGGGCCCTCTTTGCCTTATATTGAGTGTAGAGCCTGCAGCGTCTAGTTACAAGTCAATGCAGTGTCTACAATAATGGGGTCACAGCCCCTGTACTTATAGTTCGAAGGTCTTTGTTCTGGGGGGCCCTTCAAAACACTGTTTAGAAGTGCACAACACTCCCATTCACATCTCGAGCCCAGGCACCAGACACACTACAGGGGGGGAGGAGACAGCATTGTAGAAGGCAGGCATAACCTATTTCATGTGCAGGTGCAACTTCTCCCATGATTCTAAATGCAGACCAGGCCTATTCAGGTGCAAGGGAAACGCCTTCCGCTACTCTAAATGTAGCCAAGGTATTTTAAGCCTCGCGTTGAATCACCCAGGAAAGGCAGTACACACCTCAACCCCTTGTGATTGTCTAGAGGGAATGCACCTCTCCTCTCTCCTGCCCGTCTAAACCATATTGTGAATACACATCCAGGCAGGCACAAAGATGCATAAGCACACAGAAATGCCCACTTCTAAAAGTGGTATTTCTAAAATACTAATGACAAATCCGCTTCTACCAATAAACGGAATTTATCACTACTATTAAAAACATACCAAACATGGCCACGCTACCCCTCTCATATCAGAAACGACCACTGAAGGAAATATCTGGGAATTCCCAATGTAAACCTCTGAGAGGGCAGCCTCACAGCAGTGAGAAACCAAATAGGCTATTTGTCACTACCAGGATATGCCATATAGTTAAGGCACATGTAAAATCTTTTACCTACACAGCACTCTGCCCATAGGGATAGCTAGGGCCTACTTTAGGGATGACTTATATGTATTAAAAATGAAGTTTCAGATGTGGCAACCACTTTGCATGCCAAGTCACTGCAGCAGTAAACTGCGCATGCAGGCCCTGCAGTAGCTGAGGCCTGAGACAGGTTTGAAAGGCTACTTCAGTGGGTGGCGCAAGCAGCACTGCAAGCCCACTAGTGACATTTAATTTACAGGCCCTGGGTATATGGAATACCACTGTCCAAGGAACTTACAGGTAAATTAAATATGCCAAACAGTTGTAGTCCAATTTTACCAAGTGTACAAGTGAGAGCACATGCACTTTAGCACTGATCAGCAGTGGTGAAGTGCCCGGAGTCATAAAACCAACAAAAACAGTTCATAAAAAATACAGGAGAAAGGCAAAACGTTCTGGGAGGACCCTGCAAAAAGAGCCAGTTCCAACACTCCCTTACAGTACTCCCCACATCTCCACTAATGCCCTCTATCTCTCCCCACCACCTCTCTCTGCCTAGACTCTTTCTTGCCACACTGCCATACCTGCCAAACGTGTCCCTCACTACCTCCCTCCATTTCTCTCCTTTTTCCCTCCGACTCAGACATGCAGACGTACGGACCTCCTCAATCCTTGAACCACCGCTGTAATTCCCATCAACCCCCCACCTCCGAGGGGGGCCTTTTTTCTCTCTCCTTATCAACGATGGGCTATGGAAATTATTAGACTGCCAGTATGGGATTTCCCCTTTGTCAATGTGTGACCCCCCAACCCTCGATTCTGCTGTTCACCCCGTCCGGATCCTAGAGTCAGGTCCTCTCACCTCTCCTCTTAAATCCAGCGACTGGTAGCCCGGTTCCCCCTCCCCTCGCCCTCCCCTACGTGGACTTTTAGTCCAATGGTTTTCAGTACCCAAAGCATAGGGAACTGCACAGAATAGTGAAAACTGAATATGATAATTCTGTATGTAAAGTGTTCTTTCTCTATCCCATTCCCCACATTTTATCGCACTGCTAAGCGTACTGTTTCCATACTTTGTCTCATACTGTGCATTTGATGTACGATTATGTTTCAATAAAAAATTGTGAAACAAAAAAAGCTGAAATAATGTGAAAACACGACACAAGAATAATCCCAAACCAATTTGGAAAGTAGAACAGGAGATAGAGTTTTTAAAGTTTGAGTAACAACTGCTAAGCGTCAATTGCAGGTATCTGCCTCCACTATATCAGGTTGAACTCAAAAGTTAAAGCTGACCGCAATGGACTGCCGTTCAGATACAGGGACCAAGTTCACCTAAGTGGTAAATTTACCTTCTGACTTAGAAACTTTTCTGCAGGTAAAAAGTCTCCAGTGGAGTCAGATAGCTTACTGGATCTGAGGAAAGGGTCTACGGCAACAAGGAGCTACTGCGCACAGCCTTAAAAAAGTCAATTGAAGGCTGCTCGGCATCAAAACAAGTGAACCTGTCAGCGTTGGTCAGATGCTGCTTTGCGTCTAATCAGGTGAATCAATTGATAGGGTGCTTGGTGAACGATGTTGCCGTCGAAGTTTGATGTTCAGTGAAGCTGGCAGTTAGGCAGAAGGAATACACTCTGACCACAGCCAAGGGGCCCGAACACTGGGGGCAGTCCTTTGGTGTCAGGGCTCATTCCCACAGAGGCCAGCAGAGGGGATTAGATGAGCTCCAGTTTTGGACTGGTCAGCTGGAAAATAGGAAAAGACCTCTGGAAGGTTGCTGTAGGTCTGTAGCTCAAATAGGAGATTAGCCAACTGACTCTTGCAGTCACTTCTGGGTGCCTGGTTTTTAGGCATTCAGGCCCAGTCTTCCTTCAGTTTTTTTCAGTCAGCAATGCTGTTCTTCATCTAGTTCTTCCCAGGTCCAAAAGTGGCCTGCAGAGAGGTCTGAGGGGTCCCGTTTTATGCCCTTTGCCATCCTTTGGTTGAGGGCAACTATTTGTCCACCCCCTACACCCGTTCTGGGCAGCTTCCTTCTTTCCACTGGGTTTGGAAACAGCCTGATTAGGAAAACAGAAGGGAGGCATGCCCAGTTGTGAGCTACATCTGCCAGTGACAGGCAGATCCTTTGAAGCTCAGGAAAGGGTTGGGCACAGTCCCCATGCCATCATTTGAAGCTCAGAAAGGGGCTTGGTGCAGCTCGCAGGACACCCTGCCCAAGAAGTAAAACACCTCCCTACACCCAAAGCCATGCCCTTTATCCTCCATCTGAGGGCAATCCACATCTCCCTGCAGGGACGCCATCAGCATTTATGTGACACTGGAGCCTGGCATAAAGGCCTTTCGGTTTTAGACAACTTTCCAATAGTACCTTTTCCTTTAATATAAAATCCAACTTTACCTTTCAGTTGGGTTTAAAATTACTATTACCATAAACCCTTTAATCTCTTTTCTGCCTGCTCCAAACTGAAATTAGGCATTATACATTATAATAATTTCACCCAGTGTTTTGCTATGGGAGAGTCAGTCTTGTAACAGTGAAAATGACTTTGCAGGTTCTTTACTGCCAGGACACGTAAAACATTTATTTCTACATGTCCTATTTTAAAATATCATTAACCCTGCCTCATTGAGCTATAACGCCTATCTTCAGGGTGGCTTAAAAAGAATAAAAGGGAAAGTTTAGACCTGTCAGAAGTGTGATTTTGACAGGTAGGCTTTGCAGTCTAAAAACTGTACAGTCAGGCTGCAGTGGTAGTTCTGAATACATGCTAATACTCCAGTGGGTGCAAAACGAGTGTTGCAGTCTTGTGATACTTGAATTTACCGGCTCTTGCTACAGTTGGACCATATACTGAAAACGTATAATTAAATTAAATGTGCTAATTATTTGTACCACTGGTTGTCAGGGGTAAAGTGCACAGAGTTCTATGATCAAGAAGAATGGATTCCGCAACCAAAGGCAATAATCAGTGGGAATATCATGCAAAAGATGGTAACTTCCTAAACAAGCAGGCTGGAATGAAATGCACTTGTGATTCGTGTACTAAGGTTTCTATAAAAAACATCTGCAGTCCATTGACTAAGATTTTCATGTAGATATTAATTAAATTATAGGGTTGAAACTACTGCAGCCAAGAGGGTCATTCTATTGTCATTTTGTAAGTAGGGAACCATTAGAGTCTCCCATTTCTTTAAACCTAGCAAGGATCATTGAAGCTAACAGCACTTTGTTAATTTTATTGAACTCTCAGAGGAAGCCGGATTTACCATGCTTTTTGAAAGTGGGAAAGTCCAAAACAGTCTCCACAATGTAATTCAAAACAATCTCACTATCTATCATGGCCTTGCCCTCAAACGTCAAAGATGGCACTTGGTGTTGAAGAAAGCTTGCAATTATGGGATGAGGTTAGTTGGAGTCATACTTATGCAGCTATATGCAATGGGCCATTTGTAACTCAAGAGATTCAGCTATTTTTGGCTCTGTTGAGATCACAGAGCATTTAGGTTCCAATGTAGTTTATGAGAAGAGGAGTTGTTGCCATTGTCTTGTGGAAAATATTAAGCACCTGATTCACAATGGTAAGTTGCACTTTGGGTACATTTACTGTTTGTTTGCTATTCACAAACTCTGAGTTAATAGTAAGTTTACAACTGCTGAGACTCCGGAGTCGGGGCAGAGAACTCTGCACATAACAAGATAGGTCTGTCCTAGTACAGTTTTGTGGGTGAGACTTACACACAAGAGACCTACTCCAAGTATACCAAACGGGTAGATTCACAGAGTGATATGTGTTCATGGGGATCAACGTAAGCCCTATATGTGGGGTCAGAGGACATCACAGACAATGGATATGAGGGTAGGCTTTGTACAAAAGGGCAGAGATACCACAGTCGGCAGCATGCAAAGAATTTCCTTCCAGGGTGGGCCAGAGTACACAGAGTTTCAAGTATAAGCATAATGATCATATCTTCAAATTTTACTAAATCTGACATGGTATTTTTCCTTCTCTCCTCAATGCAGGGCATGCACTTTGTAAATTCACGCTCTAGGCCTGGGTGGTGAACTGCGCTCCGTTTGCAGAGTTTGCAGAGAATTCTGCACTCTGCGCTCCATGGAGCTCGCTAAGTGCAGAAAACTATGCTTCGCGTAGTGCAGCAGAGTTTTTCCCCCGCTCGAGAGTACAAACGGTAAGTTCGCGAGCTGCCGCTCAGTAGAATTTCTACCCGAGCGGCAGGAAGACCAGTGCGAACAGCAGTTCGCACTACACTCCGCCACTTGCGGAACTTTGGGGAGTTCCCTGTAGCAAAACTCTGCGAACTACGCCCACATAGAGGAAACCATCTGGTACTGTTGTTCTAATCACTTAGCGATTTAAATATCCCCTCGGCCTGTAACATGTGATCTGATATAAGCGTGGACTCTTACCAGCTTGGTAGCTCCAGTGGCAAGGTCTCCGGTTTCTGTCCAGTCCTGGCGGGAGTAAGGTATGGTATGATTTCCTTCCTGAATGTGGCTTCATGGCATGCCGTAAAGGCCAGCTACATCATTGGCGTTCCAGACACGTTTGGCCAAGGGTGAGGGGTTCGCATGTAGGCACAGGTTTTCTTTGCTAGCTGAGCAGCAGACATCATCCCTGTTGTGTGAGTCTCTGCAGAGTCGTGCCTCGCTCTGAATGCTCTCATTTCAGGACAGCGTTAGCTGGAGAACTACCAAGGCCTCGATATGGGCACTGGGCAGCAGTATTGTATAAAGAGGTGCTATTTTAGGCATGGCTAAGCTCCACCTCCAACAATTAGATTCAAGACACAGGAGGTACAAGATAAAATAAATGCAATTAGTAATCAACAATTGCAGCAAATGTAATCATGTCTGTTAAACTATGGAGCCATCACCAAAAGTCAAGGATGACAGTAATATATTGCAGATACACAATTCACAAACGCATTTTTTAGCAGTAACGAGAAAGGCTGGATTGCCGTTGAACTATTAAGATAATCAAATCAGACTCCAAGGGTAGAACATAGCCAACCTTTTCATGATCAAGGAATGTGGCAGAATAAACAAACTTCAAACTGCAACACTTAGCCAGAACGAATTGACTGAATGGGCAACCTTAGCTCTGAAATTATCATCACCAACATGCACATATGTGCTTATGCTTTACTTTGGATGGCGTTCACAGTTAGTTCTAATGTGCTACATGAAACTGCCTGAGCCATTACACGTACTTGTATTGGCTGTAAAGACATATCTTTAGACAGGACAATGCCACTGACTGTAGTATGTGTGATTTCTAAATATACATTAAATCAGAAAGCAACCTGATCCGGTATTTCTATTTCTAGTAAATAACCTATGCAATAGAATTCGCTGGTTAATTAATACAGTACATGCAGTGAGTTTACACAATAGTTCACAGCATAATTATGTTTACAATTGAAAGATACGTTAGCCACCTTTTTCAGATTTTAATTAGTTTTTTTCTTTAAAGAGGTCGCTCACATGTTGCTTTTCCTGTCTTGGTGAGACCAGCGGATGTTTGTCAATATGGAGGCACTTGTGGGCTTGTACCCAAACACACAAAACATCAATATTACTAACTGAGGATCTAGAAAACAACATCTGCTTTAAGTTTTTGCAACATATAAATAAACTCTATCTTTTCACTGCACAGCAATAGATGTAGAATTCACTTTTATCCCATAAAATCTTCCGTTCGTCATCACCAGCTACTGCATTTTTTGTGCTCTCTGTAAAAGAGATTGCCACATTTGTGTTAAATATATGGGGATCATCTTGAAAAGGGATCCGTTTGTCGTATGGTGAATATTTGACGCTGATACAATCTACTCGCAGATGCTGAACAGACAATGATTTTGTAAGGCTGTGTATAATTTCTTACTGCACATGTGTGCACGGATTTTAGAACAGCATGCGCTTAAATTCTATATGTATTTAGAGTGATTCGGACGTCACTGTAATTCTTTGAGCTGTTAAAATGGAGTGGCCTGCAGAGCATGAATCAGATAAACTGCGAGGGTACTGCAAGTTAGTAAGGCACACATTATTTAATATTTCCATCCAAACACCTATTTCCACTGTGGTGAGCGTGCACGTAGGTCTTAAACCAAAGGTACATATTTGGCTGTGTTAAAGCTGAGGTTTCTCTGCTGCACCTCAATAATTATTACTTGTTGTTTACCATGTTATTATTGTGCTTGAGTCTGGATATCATTTTTCCATGTTTAAAAAAATTAGGCAGCCTTTAGAATTAGCAAAAACACAGCATGCATGTCAACAAGTGTTGATCCTATGTGAGCCGAAATTTCAATATTCATGACGAATACCATTAGGAGAAAAACCTTCAAAAACGACGTCGTGCAATGTAAATTGAGAGCACTTACACAGGTTTGAAATAGCTTCGAGTAGTGTGTGGGTGATGGCAATTAGAACACTTGCACAGCCTAATGAGGGTCTCACCACATGGAGTAATTAGCCTCGCTCTGCACAGGGCTTCACCGAGACTCCCTCTGTGTATCACTTGCATTTGCCATTAAATTAAGCAGAAGAACATCTTAGCAGTTCTGGAGACTCGATATTTGCGAGGAACATGAAGCTTGAAATAATTGGGTTAAGGGGTTCCTTCCTCTAACTAATTCACATATTTTTGCCTAAGCGGGGAAATTAGATACTATCTATAACTTTAACTACTAGCCTACTATCATGTCTATTTTATACTTCTCGTCCAACTTTCATAAATGCTTTTTAAAAGATGTATTTCTTCTCCTCAGCCATTTTACATCTTTTCACGTTTTGAATCCCCAAATTCATTTACAGTTTTCAGAATTTGCAAGATTAAGTCCGAGAGTTTAACATAGCGGCTTAAGCCATCTGTACATGTTTAATCAACTCATATTGGGGTTTCAAACAGCATTCAGAAATTTTCAGTTCAGTTACCGATATATCTAACATAAAACAACAATCTAAGTGCATAATTATACACAGTTTTCTTCATGAACATAATTTAACACAATGTGTACATTGGGGCAGATTTACAAGCCCCTTGCGCCTCTTTTACGCTTGAAGCAGGCATAAGGATTGACGCAGCATATAAAAGATAGGGCACCCCGGAGCCTTGCTGGAGCTGCGTTGCACTTGCAACGCAACTCCAGCAATGTGCCACATTTACGGCACAGATGCGTCACACATCTGTCAGTTTTTGCCCCATGGTGCGCCGCATTGTAAATGCGGTGCATCCATGGTGGCGGATCCCTGACGCACAATAACTGGCGCATCCCTGCTGATATGCAGGGATGCGCAGTTATTGTAAATCTGCCCCATTGTGTATAAAACTGCTTAATATTTGGGGAAGCCTTCCTCTCTCATTTGTAGGAAAATGTTAAAATTGTTAAAAATGTCCATCCTCCCCAAATTCACCTTCTTTTCAACACAATCCCCCGAGAATTCAAAGCAGTATGGTTTAAGAAGCAGCAAGGGGACTGAAGCAGGTTTATATGGAGGACCAAAGGGGTGATAATTGCTTGGATGAAGCTCCAAAGGAAGAAGCAACAGGTGGCATTGCTAGCCCCGATCTTTTTCAATATTACCTTGCCTTCCATTTAAAGAACATAAGGCTGCTACTCATGGATAGCGCTCCCTTTTCCCAGTTATTCAGAGCCTTTAACTACAGACTTTCCTATGAGTGGGGTATTTTTCCTTTTTAAATTTGGCCACCCAAAGTACTTGAAGAAAGTAAGACTCAAGATTCATGTTGCCACTTGTGAGTTGTGGTACCAAATCAGATGGTCATTAGGAATTCCATATTGTAGTAGCTTTGACCCAATATGAAACTCCCCTGGTACACCGGCCTGCCTCATGGACAAACATGCAGCCCCCCTGATTGACTGGGGTACACATAAATGGGGTCAAATCATACAAGACAACCAATTAGTACCTTGAGAGCACCTGGAAGAAATAACTGAGGGTAGCGTATCGAAATATAAATATTACCAACTAGCAAGTTGGGCAAAGGGGTTAGGTAAAGACGGCAAAGGCAACCACTATTGGAAGGACAGGATACAGAAACAACCACTCCAACAAAAATAAATTTCAATTTCAGAGTGGTACTGGATGATAGTCCAGGCTGCAGAGGAGGAGTTTTCCCTTCCCACTGAGACCTGGAGGAGAGACCTGCCAAACCAAGATGTCGAAACTCTGTGGCAAGTATCTATGTCTTTTTTGTGGCTATCTACAAAGTCTGCGCTTCTCTGGAAAAATCATCTGATTACTGTCCAAAAGGCTTACTGGACGTCAGGGAAGGTGTCGAACCTGGGAGGCAAGGAAGTGCCCCAAGTGTGGTGAAGAAAAAGCAGATGATGCCAAATGTTTTGGCAGTGCCCCTCAATTGAGATGTTTTGGCAAGAAGCAGGTAAGGTCCTCTCAGGGATGATGGCCCAAGAGATCAAGGTAAGCCTATCATTGGTTATTTTCCGAGTTGTTATGGGGGTGGGGGAACCCACTGAAACTTCTTAAGACACAGTAATTACTCATCTTTGTGCTGATTTTGCTTGCACAAACAGAGGTATTCTTAAAGTGGATTCTCCCCAGCCCCTCCTTGGCGTGGTAATGGCTAAGCGCAGCACACATGATATGCTACTTAGATCGGGGTGGTCCCCATTCTAAAAGAACAACATTCTGGGAGATTTAGGAAGACTAGCATGAATTCTGCCATTCTGCCAGAAAACTAGAACTATTGTCTTGCTTGTAAAATCTACCTGTCCAATGATTAAACATCAATGCAACATTGGTCAAAGGGGAGCCAGGGCGGCAATAATGGCTAGAGCCCCCTCTATTGACTTTATTTGTGGTTGAGGCTTAGTTCTCGACTTGATCCGTGGCATATGGCCCGTGGGCTCTGTGAACAAGCCCTGCGGGGAGTTTGGGGTCCCCGACATAGGGGTCGATTACGATGTCGTTCAGAAACCATTCCGACCGAATCGGTTTCGGAATGGTTTCCAACTGAATCGGATTCTGGGAGTTTGTCTGAACAATTACGATGCTTCCCAACACCATTTGGTCGGACTCCAATTGACTTCAATGGGAGCCTGTGTTCCGACCGTATACACAGGCTCCCATTGAAGAAAGGGGCAAGTGGGGAAAATCATGCACCCTGTGGTGGGTCCCCAAAGTCAGTTTCCGAAAGCCGATCCGTGTCAGAACAACTGATTAGGAAAGGCTGTCTGAATCTGACATCCTTATCGCTCGCTGAGAAACTCTGTCCATAGGCCTGTACGAGTCAGCTCCGAACAACTCGGTTTCTCCAAATACTGTTCAGAACCGAGTCAGACAGTCCGAACAGTTTCCGTATATCATAATTGGTCATTCAGATATGTGTCTGAGTTGGTTGGAAACAAGGTTTCCGGATCAGATTCAAACTAATTGAATGCCGTTCTGAGCCTTTCCGAACGAAATTGTAATCAACCCCATAGTCTTAGAGTTCCCTGGCCGTGTACGATTAAAAATGAGGACTAATAAAAAAAGAAAAAGTAATGTATACATTGTGCAATTTATACAACCAAGGTGGCTTTTTAGCTATGGTTAAGTGGAATTAGGAGGTTTTGATTGTTTATCCTCACTGGACTTTGAAAACTAAGGAAACCATGCTACATCTTTGTCTAAAGTGACAACTGCTGCATAGACACTAGAAACTTATTACATTAGATGAAGCAATCCTGTTTCCTATCATAGCAACACATCTTTCATAAAACTACATCATCTGCTCACACTGAATCATAGTCAGCAAACTGCAAAACGCCCATTAACATTGATTTTCTGAGTATGGCTTCTGGCAATAAAATCACAAATGTAAATTCATACTCTTCCATAGTCTCATTATGCCCCTAACAGCGGTTGCAGATTTGCAAAAACTGGGTCTGACTACCTTCAAACTCTTCTCCTCATAGGGCACACCGGTCTTGGCAGCCAGGCAGTCTGTTGCTCCAGCCTCAGGGCATGTGTTCCTGATATCCTGGGTCATGTCCCCTTGCCCAGCCAGGAGACCAGCAGACCTCGATCCCTGGTCCTGGTTTCAGTAACTCAAGTCAAGGTGATTTTCTCACAGGTCTGAGCAACTAGTGGGTTTTCAACTTCCACCTTGTTACTGTCTCTCCAGAATGAAATGTGATTTAGTGCCTGGCTCTTTCAAGTTTGTGTTGTGGGCTCTTTGGAAGGCCTATTCCTCAGTTCAGTTCTTTATTACGGGGCCTGTCTGCCCCACCAGGAATGGCACCAAGGCTGATGGTCATGGATGCAGCAAAGGGTTACACCAGGTGTCTTTCTCCAGTAACATGTGACTCTCAAAGATTCAAAGGATTAAACATCCCATCTTTTATGATTCTGTGTTCCTGTAATGTGTATCTTATCAATCCCACTGTCTACCATAAACACGGTGGTCCTGCCTCCCTGCACAGCACCCTTCCTGAATCATAAGATGCCTTTGATGCAATCAAAGGATGCTCTGCTCCCTTCCCAATATAGCTCTACCCTCAGCCCCTGGAATGTCATCAATCTACATTCCCTGCCAAGGTTTGCAGTCTAAAAGTCCATGTTGGAATTTCTAGGCCTTGGTCTTCCCAAAATGCAACCCGTTGGCCCCCATGTTATGTACTCTAATAGACACACACACACATGCAGTCTTTAGCACACACAAACAAGCACACGCTTAAAATCTCTACATTCCTCTCATGTAGGCCAAGCAAGTTACTAATATAGCCATAACACCTTAACCGAGTGTACTGGCAGGCTCCTATGACACAGGTTAGACACCGGCCATTCTACTTTTCACTAAATGGGTATGCTGTCACCACCACGCTCATATTCCACAAGGCTCAGTGAAGGCAACAGCCCAACTCATTTGTAGGGAAGTGCTTTTGGCTCCCTTCCTGGTACATGGTAGATCCAAGTTCATCAAGGTAGGGTTAGGTCATGGCAAGCACACATGATCCATGAGTGTTGCATGACCAATCATGTAATCATTGCATGCAGATCTACATGCACTTGGGGCAATCTGTGCTAAGGTACTTTTATTATCAGATTGCCTTTCTCACATTCCAGTACTTATGAATAAGGGTGTTTGGACAAAATGTCGAAAAAAG
This sequence comes from Lissotriton helveticus, assembly GCF_964261635.1. Classification (NCBI taxonomy): domain Eukaryota; kingdom Metazoa; phylum Chordata; class Amphibia; order Caudata; family Salamandridae; genus Lissotriton; species Lissotriton helveticus. Next base: position 1,060,668,930 of record NC_136070.1, on the reverse strand, counting down.
TATATATTGTGATACAAAAAAATTGTGTCAAGAATATGGAGATGTCAAAATATCATCAAAAGGAATATCAAAGGTAAAGATATCATTTTGAGTGTTGTTTTTAATATTGTTGTAAAAAATATTAATTTAGAAAATATCATATGTAAGATTATTTGTAAGTGTTAATACGTATTTATGTTATTATAGTGTGTTTATTTGTATATATTTGTTTGTTGTGTTTTAGAAAAATTATTTAATAATTGTGAAATTGTTGATATTTATATTTTCAGTTGTATTAATGTATACATATATGAATGTATATATTTTTTAGCAGTTGGAAATTGGGTTTTAGGTTATAAGAGTGGGGAGATTTTTTTAAAGTGGATATTTTAATGTAAATTTAATGTTAATTACTTTAATTATATTTATATACAAATTAATATAATATAATGCTTACATTAATTTTGTTACATTAATCATGTATTCCATTATAATTTATAATGAATTTAAATATATATTAATTATATTGCATTTAAAAAATATTTTGTTTTTAAATGTAAAAATTAATATTTAAATCATACACATTTTGGAACTTAGACATAGCTAAAGATCAAATTTAATAAAGTAAAATAACTGTGTTTTTTAAATACAATTTATTGTTTGACCTTTTTTGTGAAAAGTGTTTTTCATAATTCAAATATTTATCGTCTTTTGTTGAAACCATAATGCTATTGTAAAAATATATATTTTAAATGTTTTATTTAAATATTGGTTTAATTTATTTTGTATTGTATGGTTGTTAATTTTGGATTATGAATTTATTTTTAATTGTATGGTTGAAAGTGTAGAATTTGTAGTATATATTTTTTTAATTTACTACTTATTAATAGTGATAAAATATTCTTTTATATGTTATTGTTTAAATATCAATATAAGGGTTTGTGTGTTATAGATCTGTGTAGATCACATTTTTAGTCTGTAATACTTTACATACAATGTTGTAGGATGCAGTGGAAATAGTAAATTTCGCCAGATTATCTTTTTGCTTTATTTAGCAGCCATTGTTTTTTTATGGTTATCTTCTATTTTTTTGTCTAATGGTGTCATTTTTTGCTTATTTTCCCTGATCCTAGTCACAGTAAGGTGATGCTGTTCGTAAGTACAGGTAAGTCCCTACTTTAGGTTTTTCTTAACGGTTTTGAGGGAGGGGTTGAAGGGGGGAGGTCTGGATGTAAGGAAGAACTGTGACAATGAGAAACAAATTGATAGAAATGTATAAACAAAAGTGTTCTTTGGTGACATTGGAGTAAAATGTTCACATATAAATTCTATTATTTTATATAATGGAGTCAACAGTCCAGAGATGGCAGTTGAGGATGGTCTGTACTTTACCATAGACTATATTAATTAACCAACAAATAAAATACTTGCTAAATATCACCACAAATGAAGATTTTTCACTATTGTCTCACAGTTCTCACACTTCTGTGCTCTCCATGAGAAGCCTTTGTGAAAGGAAGGATCTTTTTGTCTTTGCCCTTGCAAGGAGTCAGAAGTGTGTGTGTTTTTTCTTTGTCTAATAGTAAATCAATTAAACACAAGTGCCTAGATCCTTTATGAGGAATAGTCACACTAGTATGGGGCCAAGTAAGGAGCCAGATGCTGTTGGGATTTCTTTTTAAAATAAGAAGGAAGACAATAAAATCTGGCTCTGTTCAGAGGCACAAACCCCAACAAAGGGTGAATATTTTCTTATCCTAAGACAAATCCAAAAAGAATCTGACTCTTTTCTTGATACACATTTGTATGGTGGAGCAAAGAGCCAGAGACTGTTTTAAAGTTCCGCTAGTCCCAAAAATAAAAAATCCAAACAACATTGGCCTCATTATGATGACAGTGGGACCGCCACTGTCAGGCTGTCAGTGGTGGTCCCGCCACCATCGGTACCTGCATGACAGCCCCCGCAAGATTATGGCGGACGGATGGAGGGTGGGCGGAGAGACTGACTGCTATGCATCAAATTGGCTCAAGGAGCCCGTCAGTGCGTCAGAGGGACTGCAATCCTTATAACAGTGGTGGTGCCTGCTCAGGCACCGCCGTAGGGATTACAATGTCCCTTTCCGCTGGCTGTTCATTGGCAGTTAACCCGCCATGTAAAGGCAGGCGGAAAGTTACTTGGGTGCCTATGGAGGGCCCCTCTTCCCCAATGGCCCCCTGATAAAGGATTTACATATCCCTGCACCATGTGGCTTGGTGCCTGCCACAAAGAGCAGGGATGTGTGCAACATGTTTATTTTTGACTGCGGCTTGTGCTACAGCCCGCAGAACATGCCACAATTCAAAATATACAGATTGTGACCGCCTTGAAGGTAATCGCATCCTATACCCAATGGCTCCCCGCCTACAGATAGTCATGCAGTCCCTTTCCCGACAGGCTGGCGGTCAGATGCTCATCCGGCCGCCGTCATAATCAAGCCGATTGATCTGTGGCAGTGCACAAACACACAGTCATAAGCTGTTTAGGTGTTTCTTAAGCTAAATAAAACCCCAAACAGTGTCTGACATCTTGTCAGGCAGTGAACTGTGTATAGGTTCCCCAAAACAGAGCCAGATGTTGTTTGGAATTTTTATAAGCCTATTACAAAAAATTCACCTGGGGCCCTGTTAGGGCCCCCTTACTTGCATGTCCACTCTTTTCATGGCGGGCTCACAGCCATCAAATGAGTGGTGGAAATGCAACTCAGAATAAGCTCAGCAGTGCCCACATCAGCACCACCAACATATTCCTGCTCCTTCACACACCGCCACAGGATCCTGGATCCAGGCAGAGGCAGTGATCCTGTAGTGGTCTGACTGCCACACTCCGAATATGGCAGGTGGACCTGCAGGGGTGGCGGTGGTCAGACCTAAAAGGGAGGTAGGTAGTCCTAGGACCGCAATAATTGTAATACGCCCCTTAATTACTATAAGAGTGTGGAAAGATCAAGATAGAAATTTGGAATTTGGTTGATTTTTGGTGGAAGAGCATCTGCAGTATTCGGGCCTGAGATCATTCTTCACCTAGGAAAACCTATTACCTGAAAAATTCTTGAAAACTACACACTGAGGCATTGGTGGTTGTGATTGCTTGGTTACTATCATGTTTTCTTACCCAGAATGTGGTGCAAGCATCAGGCTTTGGTTAATAACACAAATCTGTTCAAATTTTTGAGATAGAGAGTTCTGGAAATTGTGGAGAAAGAAAAAGTCTACAACCAAGGCTTACCACCCATCTATCAATAAAAACAGTACCTCATATGTGTGGGGTTCAATGTCGTAACCGACAAGAACAGGTCAAAACTGTCACCATGTGAAATGAGTGCATTGTTAATCTGATCGTCACATGGTCAAAAGTTTGCCTCTTTTATATCTTGTTTGGAATGGTATTATTACCAAACACGTTGATTCTTTGGCTGGTGGGACTTTTATCATTTGCAGGAGATTCTGGGGTTTTGGTCAAAGAGAAGTGAAGATATTTTCGTTCTTTCATCCATACTTTAATGTTTTACTTTGATGTTTACAGGACATTCAAGGGATGTAACCTTGCTGGGACTCATGCAAGACACATGAAACTGAATTTCCTTTGGTCTCTATTTTTCAGAAAGGTCTCCAGTCTCTAGATTTCACTGTGTGCCGGCCAACCCTAAACCATAACACTTCCGTCATTCCCTATCAAAGCTCCCATATTAGAAACAGTCCTTGGTATTGACTGCTGAAGTCCATTAAAACCCAGAATGTCTGGTACCCCCCACAGTCAAAAGATTTTGGAGGAACAAAGATATGGATCAAGCCATGTTAAGGATATCTTCCTCCACACGGAAGGTGGAAAGAAATTACTATATTTTGGATACACATTGCGCAAAATCAGGTAAATGTAAAAAGTTCAATGCATTGTCTCAGCCTGCCAGTTAGAATGAGATTGGGACATAATGATGCATCTAGTGACTGAAATCATAAAATGTGTAGATATTATAACTATGGTAGGTTTCTGTAACGCCCAAGAATGATACCTGAAGCCAAATGACAGGCACCCTAAATCAGCATTTAGCTTTCAGTTGCTCTCCAAAAGTCCCAAAAGCACTACACCAGTTTATTGTCTATGGTCGCCCCAAACATATAGAACACCCAGAAATGTTTAGTGCCTCCAATCTTAGGGAACTCATAATCTCAAGGACATGTGTCCAATATTGGCAGGGAAATGTTCCTGTATGAGGAAGACTGTATTGAATTACGGTGAAAAGAATTACTAAAAGTACGACAAGCAAAGCAAAACCATACAGTCCTGAGGTGATACCTGGGAACAATAGATAGTTGTTATCCAATTTTCCCAAACCCTCCCCCCCTTCCATTTCATTTTCTATGGGCATCCCAACCCGAAAGCGCATATATGTCTAGTTCACCTTACTCTGGTGACTCGGGAAACAATGCTTAGTGTTAATACTTGGCAAAGATATGTTCAGTAGAGTGGATGGAACTACCATTTTTGGAACAATTTTTTTTTTAAAGATTGGACCAGCATCACGTTCATCATGTTTCACCAGCATGTCAGGCAGGGCAAGGCAGGTCTGGCTTACATCAATGGATTCTTTTGAATATACAAGGTAGATAAATACATACAGACTTATTTAGAGTTTGGCAGACAGGGTATGCTGTAAAAAATTTGACTGATGCCCTATTCACAATATTATACGTGCATTGTTATCAATGGCACTCTAGGAACAGTGGATGGAACGTATGCCACATTTTGACAGAGTATCCAGTTTGATATCTGTGATAAAAGTACATCTTAATCTGTGATTCTGCCACAATTTAGTGATCTGTGTTAAGACTACATTACTGTTTTTGCATATAATTTTTCTTAGAGAAACCCACACATACTTGGTACTGCTAGACTCCAGACATTCAGGGCATCTTTTCTTTGTTTAGTGTTGTGGGATTTATGTTCCTATATTAATGAATAGCAAAAATGTCTAGGGATTTAAAATAAAACGTGAAATACATTAAGATCATTCATTATACTTTCAAGCTATGTTGTTTACTTTAATATGTAGCCCTGATTGTGCTAGAAAATAAACCATCTAGGCGCTGATTTAGACTTTGTAGGAGATGATACTCAACATCGCAACAGATAATCCTCTCTGTCAAACTCTTGGTCTGCCCATCCACATTAGAGGTCAGTCAACTGCCAGGTTTACATTAAGGCTGTGAAATTTACTCCATCAGCGTAAACCAGTGGCTCTTAACCTGTGATCAGGGGACCTCTGTGGGTCAGTGACACCACCGCAAGGGGTTGAGACTGCTTAGACAATTAAATCATATAACAGACAATAAAGTGTATTTAAAAAAAGAAGCAAAATGTAAAATTAAATTAAAAATGTATGTTAAAACGTTAAATAAATGTAAGGGAATTTGCAATTCGAGGCTGAAAATTATGTTTGCATGCTCAGATTGATTCTTGGGAACATTCCAAGTGCATCAAACCGAATTAGTAGGGACAATGAATGGCCTTTAGAATTTTTTATATTTGGAATTACATAACATTTTTCATCAGTTATTTGTCACTTTTATAAATGCTGTTTCTATATTGTTGTGTATTTTTTAAGGTTCAGATCATCCAATTTTCTGAATTCCCGGCTTCCAAATTCCAATAATGATTCAATGGGTGTCCCCAGATTCCAGTAAATATTAGTTGGGGGTCCACAGAAGTTAAAAGGTTAAGAACCACAGGCATAAACCTTCTTCTGAAGACCGAGGAAGATGGGGACATTGGAGGTAAGCCATTCAAACCTCTGCCCTATTTAGAGTGGGTGTTCAAATGTCTTTTGTTTTTACTGCCTGTCCCTCCAGATACATATTCTGGTGGTGAGGGACAGAAAAAAAATAAACAAACTTATCCCCTACACCATCGGAAAAAACTTCAATGATGTGGAGAAGCATTTGTATTTTATTTTTAAAAATCTAACCTCTGCTTTGAGGATTTTGCTTTTTAAATAATAACATTTGGAAAAGGTTTGACTGTGGGCCATGATGTTTGAGAGAGCTGCACATCAAACCTTTACTACATTGACAGGAACCACGACGACAGCAGTCTTTCCGAAGTAGAGATGTGTCTGCAGGGCCAGAGAACATCTCTAAATTTGGCGTGCAAAGTCAAGGCAGCGTTGTGGACTTAAAGTCTTCTCCCACCCTGTCTGCCTTTACTCTGTCTGCTAGCCTGCAAATAAGGGCTTGTTTGGTTGCGCAAAGAGGTACATGTGTTTGAATAATCCAGTGTACATTTTTGAAAAACCCTTCACAACACTAGTGCACAAATCCACTATCATTGAAAGTATTAAAAACAGTCAATTTAAATCATACTGCATCTTTACAATGTTTTGTAATTCAGAACAGATTTAAAGAGTACTCTTGGAAATGTAAGTAATGCACTTTCCATGTGTACTCATGAAAATTTGAAGTGAATTCCAAAATACCTGTACAATTCGGCTCTGACTCACTCGGAGACACCGAATGCCGGTCGGAACCGAGTCAGAAAGACTTAACTGTTACCTTCTATCATAATCACTCGGTCGGAAATGTTTCTGAGTAGTCCAGAAATATGGGTTTGGAGCCTTTCTGACCAACATTGTAATGAGGACCTAAATATCTACTTTATAGTGGTAGGTCTTTTAACTCCAAAAGAATATATGACTCCTGCACATATGGATTCTGAGTCCACTGTGTGAGTGAGTGGGACCTGTTTACCCTCCTGGCCATGGTGGCAGTGCATGGAGTGGAGCCCTGCCTCATGGGCTAAATGGAAAGCGACCCCTTACTATATGTTTGGAGGGAGCACAGTGTATTGTGCCCTGATACGTATCTCAGACTGTACATTTTGTCCATCATTCCTCAACTCTATCTCTTTTTCTTTTGATTTAAAGAGACCCAACTGCCATTATTTATTTGAAAGTGCATTTTGTTAAGATAGTGTAATGTAAGCAACTTGTGTGCTAAAGCAGTGTAGTGTTGCATAATGTGTTGTAGGATGACAAGATAAATTGGGATTTGTCTATTAGGCCTTTTGCTGAAGTCTATATTATAGTTTAGCCTTTTTCCAGACTCTTCATCCATAAGCAACACCCGCCTGATTTTGTTTGAATCTCTTTTTTGATTTTTTGTTATTCATTTGCAGTACATAACATTATGTTAAGCGGGAAAATGCAATATAACATCTTGCATTCATACAAAATGACTCGAAAAAGAACAATGAATTGCTGCAAAACATCTTACATGTATCACATCGCATAAAGCAAGAACACCCTCAAGGGCCCTGCCGTAGCCAAGAGAAATCACATATCCCAAAAACAGTAGTTTCATTTTGAATAAGGAGAGTGTTTTGGGAGCTAGGGAAATGTAAGTAGGCCCATGGCAGAAGCCGTACAAATGGAGCAGGTGTGTATGTTAGAAATAGCTGTAGAGAGTGTGCAGCTGTATGTTTATAATATTTGCACCCCTCGAGTCTTGTGGGCGTGTGACAGTAAGGGTATATTTCCCAGCCATGTCTGTTCATGTCGGAAAATGGAAGCAGAATCTAATGTTACAGGTAATGAGTTTACGGATATTAATACATGAAGGGCAGAGTTCGGATAGTACGATATTCAAAGCTTCTTGACAACTAGAAAAAACTCTAAAAATAGTGTTGAAATACTAAATTATAATATGGAAAGAAAGGAAAATGTAAAACAAAAGAGGCACGCATTGAGTGTGTCTGTTTGGTGGTGTAAGCGTGTAAGCAACACCCGCCTGATAGAAGCCAAATAGAAGTATTACTGAGAAGAGTGGAAGCTCTTTAATTACCCTTATCATGCCTTCCATTCTGTGGGCAAAATTCCAAGCTAAAGGAGCTAAGGAAGCAGTAAGGTGGGGTTAAGGGAGGGCTTTAGAGGAGACTAGGGAGGGACATGGACCCACCTACAAAAGAGTGAGCCCATTGGTAGCTAGAAACTACACTACAATAGTTACTACAGCAAAATAAAACCCAAAATAGTATATTAACCCTTAAATAATCGAGGAAAAGACATAAAATAAAACCACATAGGAAATCATGATGAAATAAATTAATTTACTTAGACTTTAAAAAATATGTATTTAAATGTAACGTATTGATAAAAACTTGAGTTTTAATATAAAACATGTTAATGTAAATGTAGTATACTTGTAAAGCGCACAGCTGCCCCAGCAACGGGGCGTCCCGGCGCTGTATAACTCTGGGGAACCCGTCCTGGCTTTCCCTGTGGGATTGGTCCCTTGCTGGGAGTCCCCAAGGTGGAGCCAGGCATCCCCGGAATTGGTGGGGCCGTTGTGGAGATTAGGCAAGCTAATGCCCAGAGTTGCCGAGTGGAACCCCTGATTAGAGTAAGCACTGAAGCGAGAATTATCGAGTCCGCTGACCAAGGTCCACGACCCTGCCGCGTCGGGAATTGAACCCTGGTCCCAGGCTGACTTCTGCTCTCAGGCCTGCCGCCTCTAACCAGTGAGCCACACTACTCCACAATAATAACTTCTTCAATTTAAAAATAAATGTAACTTAATTAAAAAAAATTATTCTAATTCATTCTAGCACATAATAATTAAATATAAATATTTCACATCAGGCAGGTGTTTTTAAGGAATCTAATTACATATGTAAATAAAAATTAAGTCAATATTTCTAGAGATTATTTTTTATTTGTTCTACATTTAAAACAAATATGTACCATTCATTTCTATTAACATATAACATTAAAATAGTTGTATTATTTTTTTTAACTTTAAAATGCTTATATAAAGTACTCTATAATTTACCATTGGGTGAACTCTGCTCTGATTCTCTGATTGCAGAGGTTTTCATCAAGTGCGTGGAATCTAAAATAGAGCTGTAAAGTTACTACTAATGCAACTTTACATTTGAATTTGATGTTTTCCAAACTCCGCCTCCCTATTTCTTGGGATTGGGCATGGAAGTCTACAATTTGTAGCCATTTTACACTCAGAAATGTTGGATTTTGCTTCCCATTAGCGTAACTTGAAAGGTTAACAATACATTTTCATACTTGAGAGGAATATCAGACTTTCTCAGAAAATGACTGAACTTGCTTGGCCTGCAATCCTCCCTTTTGTTCTGTGAGAAAGGTACAGCAGGCGTACCACCAGTCATCACCCTCCAATTTATGAAACAATTCCTGTTTCACATCCCATCTTGCATTTGTACCAACGACTGAGTGGCGTTTTGGTGCGTTCAGTCTTTCTAAAAGCCTGTTCTGAGTGCCTGTTTGCTTCAAAACTATTCCTACTAGTGTGGTTATATGTTAATCCATCCTTATATGTTGTTCTACTACTGAGACTCTCATTAGGACTAATCTGGAGATTCATCATCTGGGGATATTGCTCCTCGATGCTATGAGATGACTGGTGATTTAGACTCTACATCCCCATGTTAATACATATACACATAGGGAAGGCACTTCACACTCAAATATAGTTCAAAATATTCATGGTTCTCCGAAAATAGAGTGATAGTCCCAAGAGTTTGTGGTGGTGTATCATCCTTACAACAATATTAGATCCATACAACAGATTGAGACACAATTGGTTTATAATGGTTACTTTATTTTGCAGTTTTATATAGCACAAACTCGACCCGAAGGTATCGGAGCATTTTACATGAGCAGCAGTTGTATTACAGACGGATACATAACTTTTTTAGGCACGGGAGATTAAGTAATTTGCCCAGAATCACAGGATGTTTGAGCATCCCGCCAAATTCAAACGTGGTTCCCCAGCTTCAAAGCCAGACGGTCTAGCCATTTTATTTGTTTTTCAATCTTCTCAACAAAACACACATTTTGTCAGCCCAGCCAACATGTTTCCCCTCCACAAAGGACTTCATCAGGGAAAGATTTTCAATAGTGAATGGTTAGAAGAATTCTCAGCAACAATCCTTCACAATGTTCCTTCCTCAATGACAATTCTTTGCAAAACGGTCGGGGAATCCCACCATTCACTACTCAAACTGGCAGCATAGCAGCTATTACACTACTATCCCCATTTTTAAATGTAACGCTAAGGCCCTCATTCTAAGTTGGCTGCATTTATTGATGGAATACCTAGGGGTCAGAATCCCTGATTCAGCCAGTGTCACCACCTAAACGTGCCCATTGGATATTTTAGTTCTAATAATGGATTCTATCTATGTGGACTCTCAATTTTGGGGATTATTTAGTTGATGCTTACCACTTGTTCTGAAAAATAAGGAAGTGTTGACTGTTCCACTGTAGTGCTAGTGGGGAGCAAGAGGATGCCAACTGTACCTTTGCCAACAACATCTGTGCCTCTTCACCTGTGATTTTAGAGTGTATATTCTGCACTAGGTAAAAGCTGTGTACAATGTTTTTTAGACCAGGTCATTTCGAGTCCAGACACAGCAAAGCATTTGGACCTGAAGTGGATCAGTATCCTTTTGGGGATACTGCTCCAGCCAATTCATAATGTGAGTCAATGAATGGTAACCTTAGTTACTGCAGCAATTATTGGGTTGTGGGGGAATGTGAAATAATAAAGCACAACTTTTTTGGTTATGACATACTCTTCTATAGCGGGTATTTTTTTAAGTTCTAAACGAAAACTGCAATTAAATGAATTCGAAGTTACACTACTACAGTGCGTACTGTTCTGTAGACAACCTTTCAATCAAGCCACATATTTCTAAAGTCCCACATACCATTCCACACTGTAACATCCTTTTTTATAAAGCAGAAGTGCTAACGAAAGGTTGATAGTTATAGCAAAACACTGTTCTAAAACATCCCGACTTCAGTGCACCAGTAAAGAAAAACTACACCTTTTTCCCTTCTTCAAACTTCTGTCAGGCTTTTTCTGCAAAATGCCAAACTCACCATCACTACTTTGTAGTCTTTTCCCGCAGAGCCTGATAAAGAATTTAGTGACATTTTCTTCAAATAGGTAATAAAACATCATCATTAGCTGATTCGAGGAAGGCAGAGCAACTGCACTATATACTAACCTCTTTTATTACTTTAATTCGCAGTTCCTCTTTAGTTATATGTTAGTTATATTCAGTTGAACTCGAAGCTGGGGAACCGGGTTCGAGTTTCGACAGGGGCGTTCAACATCCTACAATTCTGGGCAAATCACTTGATCTCCCCGTGCCTAACAAAAAATGAACGTGTCAGTCTCTAAAACAACTGGTGCTATGAAGAGTGCACTGATACCTTCGGGTGTAGTTCGTACTATATAAAACAAAAAAAAAAAAGTTTATAGAACACATATCATGGTGACTTTCACATAAAACGAAGAATAGAACGATGCATTGTGAAAATCATACTGCACAACACAGACAATTAGCAAGTGGTGACTATAATTGAAATATGATCTTAACAGTGTTTGTGAAAAAATGCCCCTTTTAGACTGATGACTCCCAATTTTTCTGTTGAACTTTACTGTAGGAGGGCCTCACTTCCATCCGAGTATTGGGGATTCCCAAGCCAAAATAGCCTAAATCTCGGCTTTGGAGGGGCTGCACCTTGACTCCGCCCAGTTGTTGTCTCAGATTACACCAGAGAACCCTTCCCTAGCTGGCCTTGATAGTAGTCTGTTGCAGGGTCTGAAGCACCTCCTGGAACTGGAACAGATGATTTTCCTGGCTGGAACTGAAAACTGTAATTTTATCCTGGTAGGCAGCCCTCAAATCCTCCACCCTAGGGAAGACCCTGTTGACCAAGCTCTGGAAGGTGGCAGGGGCATTCTTAACCCAAATGGTATCACTTTAAATTGGAGGTGACCCTCTGGGGTGGAGATTGCAGGCCTCTTCATAGCCCCCTCAGTTAGGGCAATCTGTCAGTACCCAGATGTGAAATCAAAGGTACATACCAACGTGGCAGTTCCCAAACTGTTTATGAGCTCATCATCTCAGGGGATAGGATGTGTACAGTCTTTGTGACTGAATTGAATCCCCTATATTCCACACAGAACCTGTGCTTGAGGGTGATGCTCGATGAGGAGGCTTTGGGTTCCAGCATAACTGTAATGGACCAAGTGCTATTGGAGTGCTCAATCACCCTAAGATCAAGCATCTTGGACACTTCCTCCTTGATTCTGGCTCTCATCTTATCAGTTAGCCTGCAAACGTTGTTCTTCACAGGGATGCTGTCCACAGTATCAGCATCATGGGTGCATTCATGTGTGAGTCTAGGGGTTAATGAGACATCCCACTGACCCATCCTGCGCCTTGTAAGATGTAAGGTCGGGGAGAGGTTCACTCTCTTCTCCCCCCCCCCTCATCTGTCACCTGGAGCATAGTGACTTCAGACTTCTCATAGTGGCGCTTAACATGGAAGACCCTTAAGGGATTCCTGGGGATCTTGAAGTCCACCTGGTAGTCCAGAGAGCTAACTTGTAACTAACATTATCCTGGGGGCTTCTTGAGCGCTTGCTCCCACCTTTTCTTCATCAAACTGAGAGGTCCCCTCACAGGATGCCCATACAGGACCTCACAGGGACTGATCCCAGCTCATTTTTGTGGCACGATCTTGTAGATAAAATGAAGAAAGGGCAAGAGGATGTCGAATTGCCTCCTCATGGGCTTTGGTAGGCCCATAATCATACCTTGAAGGGTCTTATTGAACCTCTCAACAAGCCCATTGGTCTGGGGTGATAGGATACGAGAACTTGGTATTTCCCCACGTTCATCAAGCATTGACTTCATGTAGGCAGACATGAAGTTTGTGCCCCTTCCAGACCCTGCTTCCTTGGGGAACCCCACCCAGGTAAAAATCCCTATAAAGGCCCTGGTCACTGTACTCAGAGGTATGGCCTCTGGGTATCTAGTGGCATACTCCACCAAGATGCGTATTAACCTGCTGCCTAGGGTGGTCTTGGGATCCAAGGGTCCAATAATGTTGTTGATGCCCACCTTTTCAAATGGGGTGCCAATAACAGGTAAGGGAATCAGGGTAGCCTTTAGATTTTTCTCTGACATCCCAACAGCCTGGAAGGTAGGACATGACCTGCAAAATGCATCTTAGGTCACCTGCATCCGGGTCCAATATAAGTAGATGGCAAGCCTGACAACGGTCTTGTCCTGCCCCAGGTGCCTTGCCAGGAGTATATCATGAGCAGGGCCGCTGGAATTAGGCTGCAGGGGAGGACAGATTATATGGCACAGCTAGGTAAATTATGCGGCAGGAAAATACAAATTACGCAGCATATTACAGCACATTTTGTTGTAGTATTAGTTCATTATTTCATAATATTTACACTTGTTCACACTGTCTGGGCTTTAGTTGCACTTCATAAGTACCAGTTTAACACCCAAATATAGCATTAAGCAACCGAAAAATGACCAGTCAACCTTTGCAAGGTCTTCCACTGCGCAACAACGTTTGCACTGTTTCATCTACATATGCAGCAGATGATGCGTTATATGGCAAACGCCATCTTTCCAGTGGCCCTAATCATGAGCCAGACCCAGTAGGAAGGCTCTCTACCGCTGGGGGGCCACCTACACATGGGGGGCCCCAGGCTCAGAAACCTTAGGCTCATTATACAGGAGATAATTTTCACAATAGATCAGGGGATCTCCAGAGGTGTTTGAAGCTGCTTGGGCCTCGGCCTGTCGCCTGAGCACTTTATGTGTAGGGCACTCCTTCAGAGCCTTGTAGAATTACCCCCGGTGGGCCTTTGTTCAGCTTGCCGACCAGCCGGGTAAGTGTCTAAGGGCACCAATGCCCTCATCTGAGGGTTCCAGGGCATACCCTCAGGCTCAGACTCCTCCAGGACCATGGGAGTTTCAGGGGCAGGTTTCCAACATCCCTTGCCCTTTCTCCTTTTGGGAGATACCGGACATATTTTTAAAAGCTCCAAGTCTTTTTGACTACTCTCTTGGGTTGGCATGGACCTAGTGGTCAGGCACACCCAGGTGAGACGGGAGTTCCACCTCCTTCCAGTGAGTGTGCTCCCATTAATTTCCAAGCAGACAATCTACAGGCATGGCAGGATGCAAAGCTACCTTAAAGCAGCCAGAGACCCCCCACCCCACTCAAAGGGACCCAGAGCCACAGGGTAGTAACTCTCACAGTTGTCTCCTACCACAACCTGGTGGAATCTATTGGGGATTACCTGCTTTGACAGCGCCAGATGGCACTTGATGAGTAATGCTAACTCCTGTGCTGCTTCCCTCAGAGCTCCCGCCCCTGCCCATTGATGGTGACACACTACCTGTACTTGGAAGTGTTAGAGAGGCATGTGAGCTTTTGGCACCATCTTCTTGTCACCCAGTGATACTAAGGTAATCTCTGCAAATACTGAGCATGTGTTCTCTCAAAGACAAACCATACAGCCCATTGAAAATTACACCTTTTGTTGCACTCACCCAACCACTCAGTGCTTTACTGGACAAATCATAGAAATCCACCCAGCAATGGTTTGGCAATTTGGCAGTTTCTGGCTTTCCATAAACCTCATGCTGTACTTTTCTGGGGTGAGCCCAAAATGTGTGAGAAGAATGGCTTTCAAGGGAGCAAACCTCATCTGGTCACCAACCTCTATTGTGAGCAGAGTTTCCCTCCTCACTGTAGGCATGTATTTCCAGAGATTTGACTTCCAATCCTCCTCTGGGATCTTGTGCATACTTGAGGCTAGCTCATAGGCTGAAAACAATGTATCTATGTCAGATACACCACATAGCCAGGCACCGAGGGCCATATGTATAAAAGTATTTTTTGCTGTCACAAACAATTCTATTCTCAGAATCAGGCCCTTTCCTAAGGCAATTTTTTTTTCATATGTCCAAAGCACAAATTGTGATTCGGTAACATGTTACCAAATTGCAATTTGCGTTCAGCAGTTCGGGAATATGGAAGTGGTGTATTTAGGAGGTCCCTTCCAAATACTGAATTGCAGTGCTATGTATGAATGTTTTTACCTAATTACCATAGCAAAACATATGTTTTTTTACTGACCCCCAAGGGTGGTGGTATCCATTCGCAAATGGGAAGTGGTCCCCGATGGACACCTTCCCCCTTGTGAATGTTGAAACAAATATTTGTAAAGAAATGCAACTTAAAAGCTTCATTTTATTTTTTGAAACACATCCCAGTTTTTTCAAGGAAATCAGTCTGCATGTTTTAAAAAAAATCACAAATAGGTACTCATTGTTCCTAAAATGTGTGCATATGGCCCCAGGTCTAGGGGAAAAGGGACCCTCAGTTCTCCACTGAGCAGTGTGATGATGCCACCATTGTTGATGGACTCTGAGGCTTGTTCAGCTTTGAGGTATAGCTCCTCAAGACTCACTTCATGAGCAAAGTTCCATATTCTCTCAGCCATGGCCCTCTTAGCCTCAGCTTTATGCTTGGCTAGGGCAATCAATGCTTGCAGCCTCTTTTCTGCCAAAACCTTCCAAAGCCCTCTTTAAAGCAGCGTCCTCCTTGGCTGCCTCTCTCTTTGCAGCTGCTTCCTCCATCCTGAGTTTTGGAATCACAGCCCGACCTACCTTTCCTCCCTCCTGACAGCCATTTAATCAAGGGGACAAGTAATGGGTGGACACACTGCCCACTGCTCTGGAAGGGAAGTCCCTTCCCCTGAACAAACTGCCCTCCTCCTCTGGGTGCCGCAGCTCAGGGCCTGTGACCAGACCCTCATCCTCCTCATCGCCTCCTCCTGTAAGTCCACTTCTTCCACATTATCATCCTCCTCATGCTCCTCTGTGGTGGCCTGCATACTCCTGACTTTCTCAAAGGCTCAGAAGAATACTCAGAGGTCAACTTAGGTTGCCTTCCTCCCCATATTCAGCCCACTCTCCTTGCAAAGCCTATGGAGCTCTGCCTTGCTCAGGTTTTAAGTGTTGGTCAGCTCCATTTTCATTGTAGCACAAAGGGTGCGAGGTACGAATTGAATTTGGAAAAAGGGAAAAAATTACCAACTCAGAAACCAAGGAGAATTTATAAAGAGATTCAATCTGGTGTCAGATTATGGATATGTGATGTTAGTGTTGTACAAAAATCACGGATAGGTGCTGCACAAACACAAGTACTGTATCCCACCAGTGAGCAGCAAAGTAGGAAATTGGGTTACTGGTTAAGGCGGTTTGAAGCCCCACTCAGGCAACAACCACAAATCTTGTCAAAATAAACCACAAAAGTCACTAAATTAGCCTATGCTTAATCCTCTTATAGCTTGGCCAAAAGCAGTCAGGCTTAACTTGGAGGCAAAGTGTAAGGTATTTACGCAGCACACCAACAGTAATATAGTGAAAACACAACACAAGGAAAATCCCAAAACAATTTGGAAAAAATAGAGTAAATATTTATATATAAAATGATACCAGAATGAACAAAATCCAATCGGTAGAACAAGAAATATGCAATTTTTAGGTTTTAGGTAAATAGCATCTAAAAGCACAAAGCACTGGTAAGGCTAGACTGGGAGCAGGTCACAAGTTCAGGCCGACTGCGATGGTGCACAATCCAGAAACGGGGACCAGGTTAGTCTTGCTGAAAAATTACTTTCTCAAAGTCTGGTGCAAAGAGTGCATTTCATGCTGGGGAGGCATCAAGGGGCATGCCTGGCGTTGGTGATTGTCATTAGTGGAGCTTCACATTGGTGGTCCCAGAGGGCAGTCATTGAAGTAGTGTGAAGTACAGATCTAACGTTGTCAGTGGATATTTGTGGTCACTGTTTCACAAAGAGGCAGGTTCACTGGAGCTTATTATTGGCGGTCATCGAGTGTGGCAGAATCTCAGCTTGAACAGGCCTTTCCACAGTCACAAAGAGCCAAAGCTTCAAGATTTCTCCTTTCTTCCCAGAGAAGTGCACTGTGAAGCCAGCCAAGGATCTAGTACCTGGGGAGGTGCCTCTTGGGGATCAAGGAATCACTCTAGCAGATGCCAGCAGGGATCACGCAGTTCTAGGTTCAGGTCCAGTTGTAAAAGGTCAGCTGGGCAGTTGCAGGGAGGCCTCTGGAGCTTTTTGTTATTGTGTCTCTGTTGCTCAGAAAAGGTCTTCAGAAAAATGTCCCTTTGAGTCACTCGGGTTAGCTTGAAATAAAGATAGCAGGTCCAATCTTCATTGACAGAGAGCAGGCCAGGCCTCAAGCAGCAGGGCAGTCTTCTGGAGAACAATCCTGTCCTTGTCAGGAATGCTGCCACAGCTCAACTCTCTTGACCACCACAATATACTGGCATGACCCTTATCATTCCTCCCAACACTTATGAATGAACAATTGTCTTGTACCCTGACTTTTGACCATATTACATGCTGTTGGTAATAGCTAGCTGCAATTGGTGTTCCCTGATTGGTTTAAAAAGTCTTAATAGCTTTAACAAATGTTTTACTATGCATATGCAAGGTCAGGTTCCAGGCTCCATGGAAACATCCATAAAAACCACTAGAATAAGCATCAAGCAACCAGCATAGATGACCTCGACGTAACCCATATGGAAGACATCCCTCAACAAATTCATCCCCTGCACCTGTTCCTTGCTATAAGCAATTAGAACACGACCTTTGTGAACATTTTAAAGCCCCTTCTAGATGTCAATCGCATCAAGTTAATTATCTGCACCTGCTCCTTGTTGCAAACAGTTTGAATTGTGATCTTACGAACGTTCTAAAGCAATCTTATTTGAAGACTGTCCACACTCCTTCCTTTCGCTTTGCTGCTTCGTCTGCCACTTACCTGATTCCCAGCTTCCAGGATTTTGTCTTGCCAGCTCCCTTGATCCTCCCATTTCAAACTCATAGCAAAGAACGTCCCACATTAGTCTCACAACTGGATGGTAAAAAGAACCAGAAGAAAAGGAGAGACGCATTAACAGACTTGATTTTACTAAGCACTGAGCTCAGTCGCAGCATGCTACAAACAAAGGTAACCAGGATTTTTTTCAAATTGTACATACTGTTGGCAGGGCTCACCAGAGAGGACTTAGGTGAAGCTAACCCCGTCCAAATGTGCTTCTCGGTTTGAGGCTAAAATCATACTCACTACTGTTTTGAACATTTTGATAAAGGAGCCTCTACAGACAATATAAATGAAAACAAACAACAAAATACCTTGATACCTTAAGAGATGGATTTAATACTAGACTAAAGCCTTAATATTTGTTTGTTTATAGGTACCATTTCTGCCAATACCATTCATCAGACTGGTGTGAATGCCTGCTGCAGTGTTGCTGTTGAGTAGAAAAGCCAGAGCATCTTTGGCTCTCTCTTCATCCCAATCCCCCTCTCCCCTGGGATTTGGCACCAGAGCTGTGTCTCCTCCTGTAAACTGAGGGCAAGTCTCAGGAAGATTCGGGAACCAACATCACCACCCAATTGGAATCATCTGGTATCCAGGTAGGTGGCTTATGACAGAAGGTAACGCAACACACTTAACATCCTTTCGGGCTTTTGGTTAAAAGTAGAACATGAAACACTTAAGGAAGAGTTGCAACAAGAGAGGACACATTTAACACAATTGAGGGATACTAAACCCAAGGATAGTCACCCAGTTTTGACCCAGCCTGTGTTTGGAGAACCATTTTAGAGAGTAGTGTTTACAACTACTGACCTGAATCTGCATGTTTCTGTCTCTATACCCAGTCCTGTGCCGTCAGTATTAAATTTGCAGCCTTTTTGAGTAAATGGCGATTACATTTCCTATGAAAACCTTAGGAGATCCCCAATGATGCTTTTAAAGTACCATTATATTATCTTATCTGGGAGGTGAAGCCGCTAACTAGGCAATTCCTTTAAAAGAAACAAATTATCCGCTTTTGTACAACTATTTTGATTTTAAGGCTGTCATGATTAAGTTAATTGCAAAACATGTTTTTATCCAAGTGACAATGAGTTATTAAACCTACAAGAAGGTTCTAAGGACCTTCTGACTTATATAACTAGTTTTAGTTGACCGGTGGTGGAAACAAGCTGGTTGAAAGAGAAAAGAACATCCCTATTCTATTGAGGATTAAGAGATTACCTTAAAGATTCCTTCCTGCACATCATTGAACTGCCTGACGATTTTGTAGAGTTTATAGATCTTGTGGTTAAGTTAGATCACCGATTGGGCGAGCGAAAGGATGACACCAGAGTAATTGTTCTCAAAACCGGAAAGAAGGAGTTAGACCGTAAGACTCCTGATACTGATCCTAAGTAGATGAGAGGTATAAGGGGTCCACTATCAAATGTGGAAAAAGAACGTCACAGCATATTAAACTTCTGTCTTTATTGTGGCAAAGCTGGTCATTTCACTAGAGAATGTAATGCAAACCCAAAAAAGACTAAGGCTGTGGCTAGTGTAGTGGTCGATCAAGAACAGAGAAAACTAAGGCTCTCAACCAGAAGAGAGTTTGTCTCGTCGAGAGAAGCCGTACAGGTCTCACAATATCTGGCCAATGTAGGAACACAAATTCTGCAGCATCTGACTATCCGAATCACAGTAATGTCATCCCCAAAGTAGAGGTACATAATGTCCATGCTTAATCACTATGGGGCCATAGGCAATTTCTTGGATTTGACCCTAGCTGGCAAGCTTGGCCTCACAAAAATTCCCAAAGAAAAACCTGAGCCTGTGCAAGCAGTAGAGATTTCTTCTGGACAAATTTGTTTTCAGGCAGAGGCTATAACTTTAGTGTGCGATAACATACATTCTGAATGACCTGTCTTTGATCTAATAGACACCCCCACCTTGATGGTAATTTTGGGAGTACCTTGGCTAGAACACCATGATCCAAAAATCAATTGGTACACCACACCGTAAGCTTGGAATCATCATTCTGCACTACTACTTACCCCACCATTTACACAAAACTAGATATACGGGGAGCTTACCACTTAATCCGTGTATGAGAAGGTGATTAATTCGAAAACCGTCTTTAGGACTAAGTTCAGACTGTCTGGGTACACTGTTATGCCCTTTGGGCTATGTAATGCTCTGGCAGCATTTAAATATTTCATTACCGAGGTCTTGAGGGATTTTTTGGATGTTTGCTCAATCGTTTACATAGACGTCATTCTGATTTACTCAAACTCAGAGCAAGAACATGTACAACATGTCCACGCCATCTTGCAGCGACTTAGGGAAAACACTCTCTTTGCTAAATTAGACAAATGTTCCTTCCATGTAAAATCAGTAACATTTCTGGGGTATCACTTATCTCTGACTGGCATCACTATGGACCTCAAAAAGGTAAAAGCCATCACCAATTGGCCAACTTAAACAAATGTCAAGGAAATTCAACAGCTACTTCACTTCACCAATTTTTATCGTTGTTTCATTCCGCACTTTTCCAAGAGAGTGGCACCTATAACACAGCTGCTAAAAAAGGGGCAATCATTCATGTGGTCTCTAGAAGATGATCAGGCATTGCAACTGTTAAAAACTAAGTTCACAACTGCACACATTCTTCAGAATCCTAATCCAGACTAGCACTATTACGTTGAAGCTGATTCTTCGCAGTTAGCCGTAGGAAGAATTTGATCTCAAAAGAACCCAAGAACGTGCCACATGCCCCCCATAGCCTTTTGTTCCAAAAAACTTCTACCAGCGGAGTAAAACTATACAGTGGTGTAAAGAGAACTTCTGGCCATCATTCTGGTGTTTATTGAATGGCGGCATTACCTAAAGGGGCTAAACATACAGTCACAATATTCTCAGATCATAAAAATTTATGTTAGGGCTCTCAGTCCCCCGTCAATTGCGATGGCTGCATTTCTTTAGTGGGTTCGATTTCATCATCATCTATCGCCCAGGGACCAAGCAATAGCAGTCTGATGTTCTTTCTAGACTGGGGTATGCTCACTCTTCCCATTCATATCAGACTCCCCTACTTTCATTCCACTGGAAAAGATAGCCACAGTCAGCAAAGGTGACACTTTTGTGGTGGCCTTACATGAAGAATATTAATAAACTAAAGGCCGAAGAATGGAACAAAACACTGAAGCATACTATCACAGACAAGCTGTTCCTTCAAACTCAGAAACTGTACATTCCTACTATAGAATTAAGACATCAGGTAATTCAAAGGAATCATGAGACAGCATTAGCAGAGCATCCAGGTATAACAAAAACCCTAAGGAATTGCCCAAAAAACCTCTGTTGTAACAACATGCGGAAGGATATACAAAAATACGTATCTGGTTGTCCAACTTGTGCATAAAACAAGAACAATCACACTGCACCTGCAGGCATCTTAAAGCCTCTGCCTATACCTCCACTTACTTGGCACACCATTAGTCTGAATTTTAATACTAAACTTCCATCAAGCAATACCTTCACTACCATTTTATTAGTTTTAGACATGTTATCAAAACTGGCACATTTCATCCCCCTCAAAAAGATACCCACCGCCGCAGAATTTAGCCAAGTATTCATTTATCATATTGTGAGACTGCATGGTCAACCAACTAAAATCATCTCAAATTAAGAGTTCATCTCACAATACATTTTGGGAAACACTCTTTGATAAGTTAAGAATAGAGGTAGCCTTGTCATCTGCCTTCCACCCACACACCGACCAGCAATCTAAGCGGGGCAACCAATCCCCAGAAACAACACTAAACTACCTATTATCCACATAACAGGACAATGGTATCAGACCTTACCCCTAGCTGAATTCACTTATAATAACAACCCCCACAGCTTCTTCATGTCAGCACAACATCCTTGGGCTCTTCCCATTGATATATCAGGAGTTTCTACTTCGCTACCTTCAGTCACAGAAAGATTAAAACAACTGCACAAGATTAAAAAACATGCTAGGACAAGTTTAGCAAAAGTCAAATTGGTCACGGCAGCATAAGCTGACAAGCAAAGAACACCAACACCTATAGGCAAGGAAGGAGACAGGGTGTGGTTATCAACTAAGCACACACAACTAGAAGGCTCAAGGAAACTATGACCACAGTTTATAGATCCTTATGACATTATCAAGATAATTAATCCGGTCACCGTCAAACTACAGCTTCCCCCTAAATATGCTATCCACCGAGTGTTTCACATTGCACTGATCAAGCCATATGACCACGCCACACAAAAAGATACCCCACCCATTCTGGTTAATGTCCAACAAGAGTACAAAGTTCACCATATCCTGGACTCTAACCGATCTCAGGGAAAACGATTACCTTATAGATTGGCAAAGTTATGGCTCTTGAGAGCATTCCTGGGAACCAACCTCCTCGGTTCATGCCCCCTGTCTAGATAGATGATTTCATGCCCTACACCCCACCAAACCACAACTTGTAAGACTGCCTTTAGGAGAGGTGACTGCCAAGATTCCTGCCACAGTGACCTCTCTTGACTCTCACAATATACTGGCATGACTCAAATTATTCCTCCCAATACTTATGAATGAACAGACATCTTGTACGCTGACTTTTAATCATATTACATGCTGTTGGTAATAGCTAGCTGCAACAGATGTTCCTATGTTTGAAAAGGCTTAAATAGCTTTTACAAATGTTTTACCATGCATATGCAAGGTCAGGCTTCAGGTGCCTCAGAACCATCCAGATAATCCACCAGAATAAGCATAAAGCAACCGGCATAGATAACCTCAACATGACCCATCAGGAAGACACAGCCCTCCCTCAAACGAATCCCCTGCACCTTTTCTTCCCTATAAGCAATTAGAACGTGACCTTTGTGAACATTCTACAACACCTTCTAGAAGACACACTCATCAAATTAATCATCTGCACCTGTTCCTTGCTATAAGCAAGTAGAATGTGACCTTTGTGAACATTCTAAAGCACATTCTAGAAGGCAGCCTCATCAAGTTAATTATCTGAACTTGTTCCTTGTTACAAACAATTAGACCGTGACCTTTATTAAAGTTCTAAAGCAGTCTTATTTAAAGACCGTCCACACTCCTCCCCTTCGCTTAGCCTCTTCACATTCCACTTACCAGTTTCTAGGCTTCCAGCACTCTCTTACTAGCTCCCTTGATCCTCCCGCATTGGCCTCACTGCACTCATCAATAATTCTAATTTTGTGGAAGTGATTATATTCACATTATGTTCTCAAATCAATAATGCAACACAATAAGACTATTTTTCATGATGCATAGTGAGAAACATAGTGAGAAGGCATCTTACCTCCTATGTCATCAACACAGGCCAGGCAGGCTTTACACCTGCAACATACTTTGCCAGCCCACAACTTACATGCTTAGGTGTGCAGTCCTTAAGGGTGTAACCTTTCACCTTTTTAAAGTCGTGCTGAGAGCCTGAGACCTCAAACACTAAGTCACAAATGACACACATTGAGCGGGGAGAAAAAATATCTCTGACTTACAATCTGAAAATGGAATTCAATGAGGCTCTATGGGTTGTGGAAACGGAAAAAATATCTAAGTCCCAAAATCAAACTCTGTTCCAAACCACCTGAGTGAGATAAAGAAAATGTATTTAACGTGCACGGGAGCCTCAGTTGGGTGCTGAGTGCTTGAATAAAGTAAAACACAAGCATTTATAGTCACAAACCACAACATTTCATTATAATTTGTCTGTGTAACAGGTCATGTCTAGGCCCTCTTGTGCCGCCAAGTGGTAAAACATTTTGTATTTGGAAACTTACAGGACATTGTTACACAAGAATAAGTTGGAAACCACCCAGTGTGTACTTGACAAGTCCCCTGTATCTAAAGCCAGACAGTTATCTATTATTCTATCTTTATGCATGTCTGGATATACAATTGAGGCCTACATGGCCTGTTGCTAAGGCAAGCAGGAAGAATTGCAGGAACATAGGAATGTACTCTCTAGTGCAAGCCTTGCAATATGTTGCATTACTGGCAGCTTACTGGTGGACAAAGTTCTAAATATCTATTAGGACTGTCACACGAGTCCAAGCAATGATTATATAGTTGTCCACAATTGGTCTACAATTTCCATCATTATTGAATGATCACAATGTCAAGTTATATGAAATGGATGCCAGCGTTGTTATCTGAACGTAGCTTCCACAGGGTCACTGCAAGCTAGTACTTCACTCATTACCTAAACACGTAGCAATATGTTTTAATTACAAAGGCTATTTATTTCTCTTTGAATGGGGATATCATTGTAACATGTTGTAATTAAACAGAGTTCAAGCAGGCACATGGCTATAGTGACTGCGGGAATTGAACTAGCAATGTTCATTCAGGCTGAGAGTCAGAGATCTTATCCACTAGAAGACTTTTTTAAAATTTGTGGCATGGTACATTTCAAAAAATATTTCCATGAAGACTGCAAACAAAACTACTGCCACATCACTGATATTATGTTTTCCTAACTCTACTTGGCTTTCATTACCAAACAAAATATTTGGGCACACTATTGCAGTAAGAAAATCATTCAGTATTCACTTATTTGGTAAATCCTTGAAGTCTTGTGCAAGTAAAGAGACAAATGACTTTTGCAACAATTGAGGGCAGATTTACTACTATTTAACACAGTAGGAAAACTTCTTGCATTGATCTGCATCAAATGGAGAGGGCAGGAATGCACAGTTTCTACTAAGATAAGGTGCAGTCATTTGTGCTGGCACACTTGTGACTCCCAAGCACCAACGCAGGCACTCTGGCACAAGGGTTCCTGCTTAACAGCCAGGATTGTGTTTGTGCAGGAAGGGACGCTTTCCTTCAAAAAAACAATCCTCTGGGTGTTTCTCTGTATGCTGCAATTTCGCTTCATCATAAGTTTTTAAACTGGCTTCATGGAAAAATTCTCCTTTATGTTTTGGTACTTACTGACTATTAGGCTGAAAAGGAACAATTTGCAGACTTTATATTTGCTTTAGTACAGTGGACGTTCACACCCTCGGTGTCAGAGACTGCCACAAACCTTGGGAGAACCTTGCATACTGGTTACAGTGGAAAGCACAGGATGTGCTTGTGGTGTGCTTCCAGCCCCATTGTGTGTGCCCCTCACTTTCCCTATGGCATAGAAGGTTCCTAGAAACAGCTTAGCTAACCTTCCTAATCAACTGGAGGTGCATGAACAGCAGCATAGGGTATATTTTGTCGAATAAAAACATATTATTTGATGTGTGTACTGCAAGTCTTGAAGTGCCATGCCTAATTTTTAATATATCTTTTTATGTCCATGTTTTCTGTGTTACTACTTGTGGCTCCTAAAATGTGTAGCTGAGAGCAGGTCATTTATGTAACACATGGGTGTTTTTTTGCCAAATGATCTATTCAGCGGGCAACTAAGTAGGACGGATTAAAGAACTGGACCGGGGGAATGGAGAGCAGTGATGTGTGTAGAAGAAGACACAACTACAGCAGACGAGGAAGAAGGCACCAGCAGAGAAGGAATGTATACCATAACATTGCATGCATTTACAATGCATGTGATTACAACCCGGTCATTACAACGACTGTGTTGTTACATCGCAGTACATTACAATGCAAGTCGTTACAACAACTTGCTCTAGATAGCGTGCTGGACTTAGGAATAGTATAATTTACTTTTCCAACTCCAGTGTGTGCAACAGTAGGGAAGGTGTTGGAATAGTAAGTTACACCATTCCTTAGTTTAGAGCGCCATCTAGAGCAAGTAGTTGTAACAACCACGTTGTAAAGGTAACACAATGTAATGACCATGTTGTTAAGGTTGTTTATCCCAGGGAAGGTGTGCCCACCCCAGATAGTGGTTTGATCACAATTAAATGGACTCTTGTGTAGGCTGTGGAGACTACAAAGGGGGCAATTGAACTAGACTTTACATACCAGTAACATGAAACACTGTCTAACGGGAATCTGTGAGGGGAGATGGTATAAAGAATAACTTCATTATACTGCAAAAACTAAATAATGACAAATAGTCCCAAGAACACAGTCAAATGCAATTTATGTTATCAGCAAAGAAATGCAAATTGGGTCCCATAAATCAAAAATGCAGAATCAACCATGCTTTTTAAGTTGTGTGCTCAGTGAAGAAGTGAAAACCTTGTGCTTGTGAGAACATATTAGACGGCGCAAGTGAAACACGTAAAGCAAAAATAAACAATGCTACAGCGTATTGGACCAAAATTAAAAAACAAAGTTATGCATGAACCAAATTGAGGATACCGTTTTTGACCCATCCATGGATCGCTTGGTCTTGATGCACCAACATCCCCCAAGCAGAGGGGATGCAATTTATTACAAACTTACTGGACACTAGACCAAAACCAGCATGCATACCTACCAACCTTGTCATGTAGTTACTACAAATATAACTATATTACTACTTTCTATATTAAGACACATTCTACCTCCAAAAGAAGAGGGTGTTTATGGGTGCTCGTTTTGCACCAAACTTTGCCAGTTGTAGATGACCTGGAAATAAACAACATCCGTACACAAGAAATCAGTTCCAGAACCAAATTTTATGTAGGCGATGTTATACTGATGACGTTCTGCGTATTTGAAAGGGAAATGAGATGTCATTTAAAGGATTTGTGGATCAGCTAAACACAAGCCAACTCCATCGAAAATTTACCTATGAAGCCTAGACCAATGATCTCCCTTTTCCGGACTTCTCCTTACAAGTCCAGGATGGTAAATTAGGTACATCACTTTTTTGAAAGCCAACAGAAAGAAATATCTTGCTTTTATATTTTAGTAACCATCCCAGAGAAAAATTTCTGTGTATTCGCAAACAATTGTAGGTGGAGAAAAGATTATTTCAGGGAAAAACTGATATCCCACGGCTAATTGGTCTCACAGTCACTAAAACATGCATGGTATTGCCCTAGGAAAACACTACTTACACCCAAACCTAAAAAAGAAAACAAACGGATACCATTTGTATCAACATTCTGCCCTGCCAGCAATAAGTTTAGTAGAATAATAAAAAAAAATTGGAAGATACTGCGGAATGAACCAATCTTCTCTGAGCCACCCCTATTCTCCTATAAGAGGGGTTTTAAACTGGGCTCCGACCTTTCCCATGCCCATACTTGGACACCTAAGCCTAAGACCAACTAATTTATCATGGCTGCATGGGGTCTTCCCCCATAATGGGCCACTTTAAATGTCAAACCTGTTTTGTGTGTATGCAGACCATAAATTCCAAAACATTTGATGCACGCGTTACTACATACCCTTTACGACAATTGAGCAGCAGTCACTCTACAAATGTGATTTATGCAATCAAATGTCCATGCAGTTCAATTTACATTGGGCAACTACCTAAATGATAAAGGCATGGATCATACAAAATAAAAGCAAAATAAAATGTCAGGTGGAAAAGTCATCACAACACAGAGAATGACTGTATGTCAAGTGATTGACCAACCCAGTCTACCATTCAACAGAGGTGACCTTTCACAGATTATGTTATGCTGTGAATGTCGCTGGATCTCTCATTGTAATTCAGTGGACAATGGAATCACGTGGTTTCCACTTGAGTTAGCAAGTCCTGGGTTTGGCTTTCCATAATACTTGTGTGCCCACTTGTTGATTTTGTTACATTCCATACACCACGGATGCTTTGTCAATTAAAAATTCCTTCAACTTTGCAGTGGGTCCATTAATTCAATTTTAAGATATATTTCTAACATATATCCCCCTGATATTTTGCTGGATCATTCTATGTCAAAAGACTTAAGTGGACTGGGATATGCTTGTCATTGACACCCTGGACCCCTCCTTAATATTTCCCACCTAATCTTAATTTATGTATATTAATTTGTATATAACTGATATAGTGTAAGGCGTTTTATCTTGTCAATCAATCAATCAATCAGGGAATTGTAAGTGCGCTACTTACCCGTGAGGGTCTCAAGGCACTGAGGGGGGAGTCCGCATATCTGTTTAGCCAAAGACCCAGGTCTTGAGGATCTGCCTGAAGGTGTTCAGGGAGGGGGCGCGTCTGATGTCTGCTGGTAGCTCGTTCTAGGTCTTGGCTGCAATGTGAGAGAATGATCTTTCACCGGCTCTGGCTCTGTGGATGAGTGGGGTTCCGGCCAGTGCAAGGTTGGAAGATCGGAGGTTTCCTTTGGGAACGTGGAAGTTGATTCTGTCATTGAGGTATTTGGGTCCATTGTTGTGTAGGCATTTGTAGGCGTGAGTGAGGATTTTGAAAGTGACTCTTTTCTCTACGGGGAGCCAGTGGAGACTTCGTAGGTGTTGACTGATGTGCTCATGACGGGGGATGCCGAGGACAAGTCTGGCAGTGCTGTTATGTTTTGTCTGGAGTTTGCGGAGTAGGGACTTGTTGATGCCGGCGTAGAGTGTGTTTCCATAGTCCAGTCTGCTGGTTATGAGTGCGTGAGTGACTGTCTTCCTTGACTCAGGGGGATCCACTTGAAGGTCTCCCGGAGGGGGATGTATGACGTTACAACGCATACTTTTACAACGCCTACCTTTACATCGCAAGTTTTACAACGCATACCATTACAACGCATAGTGCTTTTGGGTGCTGGATAGTGAATAGTTTAATTTACTATTCCAACTCCAGTCCCCGTGGATAGTAGGGAAGGTGTTGGATAGTACATTAAACCTATTCCCTATCCTAGAGCGCCCCCCAGCGCAATGCGTTGTAATGGTTTGCGTTGTAAAAGTTGCGTCGTAAAGGCACTGCATGGTAAAAGTTGAGTTGTAAAGGTTGTTCTCCCCCGGAGGATGCAGAGAGTGTTGAAGCAGCTGGAGGCGACGGCATTGACCTGTCGGTTCATAGTATGAGATAAGTCGAGTACGAAGCCGAGGTTCTTGGCATGGTCTAAGGGGGAAGGTGGGCTTCCAAGGGCAGTCAGCCACCAGGTGCTGTCCCATGCAGAAGGGGTGGTACCTAGGACGAGGACTTCTGTCTTCTCTGCGTTGAGTCAGTTTCCTGTTGACTGTTTTCTCTGCAACTTTGGATGCAAAGGGGAGGAGCGATTTGGGCCGATAATTCTTGAGGTCGGTGGGGTCAGCTGTGGGCTTCTTGAGCAGAGGTCTGAGTTCTGTGAACTTCCAGTCATCTGAGAAGGTGCCTGTTTTGAAAGTGGTGTTGATGGTGCATTGTAGTTCCGGTGCGATGGTGGCCACGGCTCTGTGGTAGATGTGAGGGGGCAGGGGTCAGTGGGGGCCCCAGAATGGATGTTTTTCATGGTCGAGGGGTGTCTTTGGCCGTGATTGGTGTCCAGTTGGAGATGGTGGGATGGTTGGTGTTTCTAGGAGTGGGGGCCGTCTGGTGGATGGTCGATGAAGTTGTCGTAAAGGTTTTTTGATCTTGAGGTGTTTTTTGATCTTGAGGTGGAAATAGGTTCCAAGCTTGTCACAGAGGCCTTAGGCTGCGGTGATGTCTGTGGTTGTGGTAGTCAGTCATGGCGTCCTTGTAGGTGGTGTAGTTTTCGGTTGTCTTGGTGTTTCTCCAGTTCCTCTCCAGGCATCTGCAGGTACGTCTGGCTTCTTGGAGAGCAGTGGTATACCAGGCGGCTTTCCTGGGGCATTGTCTGTTGGGGTTGTGCAGCGGGCGAGCTTGTCTGCGCAGTCGGAGATCCAGGTGTGGAGTTCTTTGGCTGCGTCGTTTGCTTCGGGTGCCCAGGTATGGTTGTCTTGTAAGCCAGTTTTTTCTATATTTTCTGGCCATTGTTTTGTTTTTTGTATACATAAAAAGGTAATCCACGATTTGTTTCTCCTTGATATCAATACAACTGATTAGATTGTAAGCTGACATGGGCTGCTCTGTCCTTCTATTTTTGTTAATTTCTGTGTCAGTCCCACAGGGGGCATTGATAATTCGAACTTCTTCTCCCTTGTCTGTCTCCCGGGAGTACAGAGGACCCCATGACTAGCCTGCAGTCTAGTTCTTTCTTTTTGACATGATACATAGACCTGCCCCCACTTACAAGATGTCGCACATTAACTGATTCAGTCAGGATTCTCCAACCGTGGCTTCAGGTAGAAACGCCTTTCGGGCGTCTAACTCTCCTCCTAGCAACACACCCGTGTTTGAATGTTTATGTGTGGTTCGCATCGTGGACTTGCCAGCAAATCCTGGTTCCAACAGATTCCTCTCCAGGGAAAATAGATTATTTCCCACCAAATTATGCCTACTTCGGTGCCCTTTGTCCCCTGCTTGACACCAGACTTAGCACGGACCGGTTAGCTGGTCCATCATTTACACTCCCTTGATTGTCTGGCTCAGGCATGTTGTTAATCCACCGCACCCAAGTGCATGGGCCCTACAAGGGATGACTATATCCATCACCTTGAACATTTGCCTTGTTTACTAATTACCCTGCAGGGTTCATTGGTGCCTCCTGGCACACACACACACACACACACACACACGCACACACACACACACACACCCTCACACACACACACACACACACCACACACACCCACACACACACCACACACACACCCACACACCACACACACACTTACTTTAAGGCCTTGATAGATTGCCAGAGTCTGGAGCCTTCTCATGAGCCTGGGACCAGATGTTGATTCACTGCAAGCGACTTATCCTCTCTCTCCCCTCCACTGGAATTTGTGCTACATTTATGTCTTCTTTATAGTCGTGCCCTGTATAGATTGATTTACTACCCTCACCAGAACTGGAACTGTGGCTTTCTCTGCAGCCGACATATCACTGAGCTTGTCCAGTGTTTTATTCCTGGTCAGTACACCTTACACCCTTTAAGCTATTCTTGCAGTGCAGGCACATTAATGGTCTATTTTCATTGTTTTAGATCTTGCTCTGAGGGTACCTTACCCCAACCCCTGTAGTGAGCTCTTCCACTACCACCTTCTCAAGGGGGAGCTCCTCCCCCAGTTCGTTCTGTGGTCTGTAACCTCATGGAACTATCCCCTCCAGACTGTAACCCCAGCCTTTGGGTTTTTAAACTTTGCCTCAATCTTTCCATGTGAGTGCCTCTCTAGCCTAACTCTTCACTTATGGGCCGTATAATTGACTACATTGGCTAATGCCACCCTCTCTCCTTTTTGTCTCCTCTAAGCCTACAGGTACCTACAAAATCATCCAGGTACTTTATATTAGTCCCTCGATTTAGTCATGTACCTGCTTCATTCTGTACTTCTTTCTTTACATCTTCTGGCCTTTTGTCACCCATTAGGCAGTAATCATCCTATGCTGAGTTTTTTCATGTCCTGATGATGACCTCCAGTCATGAAGGTCAAAACGCTGTGCACTTACACAAGCTAAGTATGGGCTGTGAATTATTTCATGATTTTACAAAATTTCTATATTAACATACTGGTTGATGCATAACTTTGTTTTTGAATTCTTATCAAATATGCTGTAAAAGTGTTAATTTTTGCTAATATGTTCTCACGAGCACAAAATGTTAACTTCTTCACTTAGAACACAGCTTTAAAAGGATGGTTGATTCTGCATTTCTGATTTGGGAAATCCAATTTGCATTTCTATGCTGATAATATAAATTGCATTTAACCCTGTTCCTGGGAATATTTGTCTTTATTGAATTTTTGCAGTATAGTTAAGTTATTCTTTATACCATATCCCCTCATTGATTACCGTTGAGACAGGGTTGCATGTTACTAGAATTACTCAGGTCTCGACTGTCACTACGGGTGTTTTCTGTGATTGTTGAAACAGACTTTACATACCTTCAAGGGTGTGACAATGGGGATCCTCAAGGCCCTGAAGAAGAATTGCTAGTGGTGTCCCAGTTGCGGAACCCTCTGTCTTCGGGCCTGAGGCCCCCCTTCTACCAGTCAAGAGGTCCCCACAAAAATGTACCCTGACGCTTCACTCCTTGTTTTTTAATTCTCCTACAATTGCTCTGCCCCAAGATCATTGACCAAGGGGACATTCGCTCCTGATACCCTTAGTAGCCATGTGTAACCTCAAACTTGCTTCCTTAGTATGTCGCCATAGGTACGTTTCTAGAAATAACTGATTGCTGTCCGGCAGGTGCTCCCCAAGGACCTTTAAGAGTTGGTGTTAGTTGTGAAGGCCCACCGCCAGATGCAGGTTGACCCCCATAGCTTCCAAAGTTGCTTCTTGAATGCAGTCATCCTGTATCCTCAAGAAACCCCCTTCCCTCCACCTGCTGTCTTTGTGTCTCCTTGTGTGTCTCCCCCTTTCCCTCCAACAACTACCTCAGTTTTTCTTAACTTCAGGAGGAATGCTGTCATGATATGTAACCCCAAATGTCTTGGTCTTATTGTGTTTTTATCTAGGAACCTAAATCGATATTTCTATTTTATGCCCTTGTTCGGCTATAATCAATAATATCCCTATAACGGCATAAGGAATCATATCCATATTAGTCGTAGCCCATGCAGTCACATTAAGCAAGGCTACTTCCCCGGCCTCCTAGAAAGCACAACGAGTTCTCTAAACACACCAAACCTCCAGCAACCTGGGAAATCCCCCTTGCTTTTGTTTTGATTTTGTCCTAGAACTCCTGTAAAGCACTGTAAGAACGGCCAGTTCTTAGTGACATCTTTATTGACGTCTTATGTCCAACCTTACGTCAAACCCGGCACCTTTCAGGTATAAATATACCAATGTTGCCTTAAGCAAACACACGGTGGTGGTTTTGGAGCAGAGCAGCTATCTACTTGCCCAAGAGCCCAGCTGATGCGAGAGCCCACGGACGCTGCCCCTCCCTTTTGACGCACTGAGAGAGATGCTGTCTTTTCTCCTGCCGAGAAATCCAGCTCCGGTGTTTCCAGATACCGTCGCGGGTTACTGGGATATCGAGTCCTGAGAGAGAGATACAAGACCTCCTGCTTTCTAATTACCCAGGTACGGAGCTGACTAAAACCTTGGAGAGAATTTTTGAGTCAGATTCTTGGCAAAACCAACTTAACTTAAACTGCTACTTACTTACTCCTTCCCACGTATTAGGCTTAGGTCAGGTACACAGGGGTAGGCGTATTTAGAAGCACCAGTTGAGCACGTTAGTCAATGTATATATGTATATATATTTTATCTTTTTTAAAGTATCATATGGCTAAGAAACCATATCAATGCTTTTACAGTATTATTTTATAATCCTCCTTTTACTGTACGCACTTTACGTTACTATGAGTATTGTAATCGTGGCAATTCATTTCTCTTGCATGAGAAAGAAGACTGCTCAATAAATAACACCTTTTATTGAAAACGCCCGTCTCTCTTTTCTCTGCACTCTGGTGAAACTAAGTATGCACACTTGACTGAGTGAAATAGCTGTCTATTGTTTTCACACGACTCTAGAGATACACTCTTATTCTGAGGGAGCAAAGTTGTCATGTTATATGGTTGTCGGAAGCTAATCCCTTCTTGTCTAATCAGGAAAGTTAATTCCTTCTTGAACATTCGAGAAAGTTTCTAGTGACCTCTGAGCTAGCTGGCAAACCTTAAGTCTAATATAGTCAGTAGAGACCTAGTTAACCTCAGTCCTACGTCTACACTGCTGAATATATTATTCCAATGTGCAGAGCCTATTGGGAATATAGGAACTACACTACATGGCGCCCAACATTTGGTAAGGCGATAAATCTAACGCAAGACGTTAGAGTAACTCAGTCGTGCTTTTTCACACAGACCCTTTTTCCCGTAAATACTCCAAAAGACGTCTGGAGTGGGTAAGAGGTTAAAATCCGCCAGAAATTAGTAGGAAGAGATTCCTATGTATAGTTTTTGGTTTAGTCAACGTTGAAGGATACAGTGTTCCAAAAATATTGTGCACCTAATCTTTGTTTCCTTGAAACTTGATCTGCAACAAAAACCTTTCTGTTAGTAAAAATGACGGAAAGTGAAGACGAAAGGGAGGAAGCTAGAATAGCAGCTCAACTCCTAGCGGATGACACAAGTCTCCGAGACAATGACCCGAATGTTATAATCATTCCGGTCAACATAAGAAAAACTATAACTCTTAAACTTATAGAAAATGGACTAACACCGAGAGGTGGAATAGTCGTATTCGTAATTGAGGCTCAGGAATATCGACAGACAGAGGTATTCTATTCATGGATAAACTTTCCAGCAGCAAACGCTGTCACACATGACTTCCACTATTACAAAATAGAGGAACCTCCGGATGAATACACTCCTTTCGAGGAGGTTGAAATCCCATCAAAATACCAAGAGCACCTGCTCTGGTTTAAAGGCGCCCTAAAACATAATAATCACATCACCAGGCTCGGTCCACTAGGTAGACCAGGAGCAACGTGGCCGGTTCTAGCCAGCTACACACCACATCCAGACATCGAAAAAATGTCAGTACCAGAACTTTTAGTTAAAATAAAAGAATTAACAAAGGCATATAGAGAATTAGTTCAATTGGCGACGGAGGACATAACATACCTCCAGAAATTGAAAGAAACAGATATAGCAGACCAACCAATTGAACTTGCCAGAATCATCGAAAAATCCTATGAAGAACTAGGAAGAGATAGTTTGGGTGGGAAACCAGTAAAACCCCTACTAACTGAAAATCCTGAAAAGATATTTATTACAAATAATCTAAACACTCCAAAAAAGAGCTGGGATGGAAATAAACAATCCACTCCCAAAGAAAAAAGATTCCAGTCCAGAGGTAGGTCTCCTCGGCGGAGAGAAAGATCTCCGGATCAAGGACACAAGTCTCCCCAGAGGGAGCCCTCTGAGAAAAGATACAACCTTAGAAATAGGGATAACCTGAAGAAACCTGATAGATATCAAGACATTGATACACGTCCCTCTCGATCTTTTCAGACTTCCTCGCAGAAATCGGAAAGAAGAGGACGGTCAGAACACAGGGAAGAGCACGTCAAGTCCAAAGACAAGGAACCTGCTCATCAAAGTAAAAAATTACAATTTCCAAGAAAGAAGGTAGCCAGCATTAAAATAGTTAAACATGCCGAGGATACTAAGGACACAAATGAAAAACGGAGAGTGGGCCCAGACAATGCTAGACAGCGCAGCAGAAGTGACAATAGCTCGCAGGATCCTGATGAATCATCTGGAGACAGTGGACACGAATGAATACATTCAGGTGGAACCTGCAGATACCAGAGTTAGCAAACCTCATAAAATATACAAAATAACATTACGTATAGAGGGAGATAAGACTAGGAAAGTAAGGGGTCTATTTTGGGATAATCTTTCCAAAGGCTATGACATCCTTTTAGCTGAGAAAGACTGCCCACCAGAGTTTGTCAGGGAGTGCCCTCATGGCGAAGAAATGATTATGCCTGCCTTCTCAAATCATATTCCAATTCATAAAAAATATACATATGCAAGAAAATGTGCAGTAGCCCAAGCTCCTGCATTATATAAAAATCATGTAGGGATGGGATGAGGACTCTCCTCCTCACAAAATCCAGTTAAAATTTCAACCAACTGCACAAAGGCAGTACCCGATTAAGCAAGAAGCTAAAAAGCAAGTCAGGGAGATCTTAGATCAACTTGAATACCAGGGGGTGATTGAAACATGCACCTCACAAATGAACAATCCTTTGTTTCCTGTCTCCAAGCCAGACGAATCACATCGTCTAGTTTTGGACTACAGACACCTTAACTCATGTTGCAAGACATTTGCAGTACAAAACTCACACAGTGCAGCACTAATGAAT
The DNA here is from genome assembly GCF_964261635.1 of Lissotriton helveticus. Classification (NCBI taxonomy): domain Eukaryota; kingdom Metazoa; phylum Chordata; class Amphibia; order Caudata; family Salamandridae; genus Lissotriton; species Lissotriton helveticus. Next base: position 1,060,633,399 of record NC_136070.1, on the reverse strand, counting down.
AACATCGTGCGCAAAAAAATATAAAACAACATTAGACATCTCTAATGGATTCTTTTGACAAAACATTGTACCTGAAAGCAGGTATTTGACCGCTTTCTCAATAATGGGGTCGCAGAAAATTACTGTCGACTCCCACAGGGATTCAAGAATAGCCCAGGATTATTCTCAGCAAGGGTAACAGAGTTACTACAAATGTATGATGATGAGGCATTATCTTATGTCGATGACATCTATCTAACAGATGATGACTTGGATACGCACTTGAAAAGAGTGAACACCATAATACTTGGGTTCGCAGCAGAGGGTTACAAATTCAACTTTAAAAAGTCACGAATTGCCCATCTAACAGTCCTGTTTTTAGGATATGAATTATCAAGTGAAGGCAAAAGCCTAGCAGACAATTTCTTAGAGAAGTGTGCTGTACTCCAAGCACCTAAAACGCTGAAGAACTTACAATCAATACTAGGTTTCCTGAATTTCGGAAGAACTTACATTCTAAATTATGCGGAGAGGGTTAAACCTCTCTATGAACTAATAAAACCTGATTTTTAACCAATCAATTGGACTCAAAAACACACAGAAATTTTGAGATCATTGCAAACAGACATTTAGCTAAAAGAAAATTACAAACTCGTGAAAACATACGCAACCTTGTAATCCGAGTCATCCCAGGAAGATGCGGATTCACGTACCTGACCTCTAATGAGGGAGAAACGGTACCAATAGCTTACAAATCACACTTGTACACACAAGCTGAAAAAACATTCAGTCTTGCGGAAAATGTTGTAAGTGCGGTTCAAACAGCTGTAGCAAACGAAAGAGACCAAGCTCAAGGCAAAAGGATAACTGTTTTAACAGCAGAATCGGCCTTCGAGGCATTAACAAGCCCACGCAATTTAACTACAGTGGCATTAGATCCAAAATGGATACAATGGGAAAATTCTCTTGCTACAGAAAAAGTGAAATACTATTTTGACCCGAACATGAAAAAACTAAAATATTTAACATATGAAAGAGAATATCCTCTGCCAATCGAAATTCTGCCTCTCAAACAGTACAAATGTGTAATCTACATGGACAGATTTGCACAACACTACGAGGTAGAGAAGAATTCCTACAACGCAGCGTGCGCGATTGTTAAAGGTCGCTGGCGCTTGGGTAAATTCAGACCATTAATTACCAAAACTGAATCACTCAGAAACTGTTCGACTCAGGGAGCTGAAATAAGATTTTTAAAGATGGCGCTTGAAAATGCAGATCGCGAATTCCCCACACTAATAGTGTGCGATTCGCATTACTGCGTCAAATCTTACAATAATGATTTGCAGAACTGGGTTCAAAACGGTTACAAAGATGACACAGGTGCCACAATAAAGCATAAAAAGCTTTGGGAACAGGTAGTTCTTTTGCAGAAAGAACTACAAAAGACTCACGTGATACATACACTGAGTCATCAGCGTGATGGCGTTCACGCTGCAGGGAATTCATTGGCTGACACAGCCACAGCGGAAGCAACTAAACCGGCTTCCGTAGCCACAAAAAAGCATTCAGAAAAATACATAGACGGGGAAACCATGCTGGCGGTAAAAACGTCTTCAAAAGGCGACTGCACAGCATTACCCGTGAACTATCCACTCAATTATTCATACATAATCGATGCAAACTCCGTTCCTTTTGCTTGAATCCCTGGAGTGGGGGATAGAGTAATTCTAAACACGAACAGGAGAGTCTTATTAATAGCTGACGCACACATGGGAGAAGGTCTAGGGCATCAAGAGATCAAGGAATCTCTGAAAGAATTACAATCAGAATACTAGTGGCCGGGGATGAGCCTGCAAAACTACAAATTTGCAATGAACTGTCCAAACTGCAACAGAGATCACAGTGGCGAAACGCCCGGAGTATTGCCAGGACCCTTCTTTTAGATAGCATAAGACTATCAATACAAAATGCGTCCCATTAATATTTAAGACTAGATTCACTTAAAAATGTAGACACCAGCACTCGGCTGACGCCAGAACTGTTATAAAAGATTTGCGAGTCTATATCGGCACATACGCAATTGGCATGCTACATTCTGACCAGGGTCCTGCTTTTAGCTCTCGAGCTTATAAGGAGGCCATGACCAGCATGGGCATTGCATTGCGGTACTCTTGTCCCTTCCATCCTGAGGGAAATGGGATTGTGGAAAGAAAAAACCAAGACATAAAGCAATCCATAACGGCGAGGGTATTAGGTTCGGGTGATGGTTGGGTCCAACATTTAACAAGTGTCCAACGTAGTCTTAACAATCTGCCAAGAAATTCTCTAAAAGGTTTCAGTCCGTACGAACTATTGTTCGGTACTAGAATGCATATTCAGGACTTAGATAGTCAGACTTCAGTGGTAGAAGAAAAATGCTTTGATATCAAAGATCGGTTGGCTATTTTACAGGATTTAAATGAAACAAAAAAGACCTGAGCAACGTAAAGTTAAAAGAACAGGCAACAGACACTGAAGATAAACCACCTGTCCCAGCAAGGCCTGTCTGGATTCCAAAGATTGGGGATCTGGTCAGAGAGAAAATCGCGGTGAAGAAGGAATTTGGGCCTTCTTACAGAAAAGCAGTACCTGTCTTAGCTGTCAGCGGAACAAGATCAGTTGTACTACCGCCCCTTGCTGGTAAAAAGGAGAACCGAGTTGTATCCATCGGCCTGGTAAAACCACAATCATGTGGCCAATAATAAGTAGTAGGCCCAGTGGACTCCCAAGAAGTAGCAGAGTACCAAAACTTGCTACAATACAAGAGGTTCAAACTGAGAGACTAATCACATTTGATAAACCTACAGTGAATAAAAAAGGACTATGTAACAATGCCATGGAACTTGTGCCTCTTGAAACCCAAATTGCAACAGTTCGTCAAGAAACACCTGTCTACAACGATGTAGCCTCAGCCTATGCTAATGAAACAAAGAAAATTCCAAAAGCAAATGAAAATCCGGAAGTGATTCCAACAATTGACAGAACTGCATCTGGCTACTTCATCAATTTCGATGACTTTTCTGAGGATCCAAGCGAGCCTGAAGAACAGCCAACAACAAAAACTTTTAAAGACAAAGCAACAGAACTCTTTCATCAACTCAAAGAAACCTATCTGATTTCTCCATGGATTGAATTTTGGATTGTGTTAGGTGTACTTTTCCTCCTGCTTTGGCTCCTCATGGTTCTTTGTTTGGGAAAATTCATTGAGGGAAAATACAGTACAATGGACACAGCAAGTCAGAACATCAACTTGGTCCTAAAGCCACACAAGTCATCTCACATGGAGAAAAGAGAACTATCATCCGTGAATGTCACAGCCAATCCAATACCCGGTGGGGTAGCTTGGGACAAAACAGATTACGAAATCTATGGCCCGGTCGAGCTCTTGAAATATCCACACCAGTTTAAGGTTTCATTAAGTGACTTTGTAAAACCGAGTACATTCTCGGATGATTGGGACTTTGAAAGCATTAATGATATGATGTCAGATTTAGTAATGTCAGCAAAATTTACAGAACATGATTACTTACAGGGTTCATCTAATTATGAAGAAATGTATTGCTACAACCACTTTGCACATCACTATTTGCATAAATCTGCTCAGCCTAGAATTTTTTTAATTATAATCAATGGGAACATTGTGCAACTCCACCAAAAGGTAGTTCGAAAACATTTTACGAGAAATTCCCATACTTCTCAGGGTTTAACACAAGTGATGCTGAAACGTTTTATTTCAAAATGTTAAATAAGACAGGAATGAAAACAATGCTGACAAATACTAAATTGATTTCTTCAGAAACATTTTATGAAAAAATGACTACATTTGGTTTCGATTTTTGGAAAAAGAACATTGAAACAAAAACAATCTGGGGTAGCAAAGATTGGCAGGTCCAAGGTATAGAATCATTATTTGGAGCCTGCATGATCCCAGAACAAATTATATTCTTGAATGATACCATTCAACAGACAACCTGTCTTGGCCTAGACAAAATTAAAGACTTAAACAAACCGTCTATTCCAAAGCCAACACCTGACAGTAATAGCACTACAGATGTTGAGATAGACGTATCCCATATTCTAAACCAAAACAGAACACATCCTGATTGGAAAAAATGGTTGATCTGGCCCACAGACACAAATAACTGTCAAGATAGATTCCTGAACAATATACAGGGGTTCAAATTGACCAGGCCAGACCCTAGATACTCCCAGAGACAACATCCAGGGATAGTTACAACATACAGTGTAGGAAAACTCTGCCTCGAATGGCTACAGACATCCACACTGGCAGAAATTAAGCAACACTTGACTTTACTTAAAGACGGTGCTGACTTGCGTGATTTCATATTGGGACCACGCAAACAGCGTCAAAAACGTTTCATAGCGGCCGGTGTATACGCTGCATACAAGGAAGCTTGGAAAGTAATGCAAATTGAAACAGCAGAGAAAATACGGGAAATTGACCGTATTAATTTGGAAAAATCACTTTCTGTTGTGGACAATGGGTTAATGACTCTGTCTTCCAGAATATATTCACTGGACAGTATTGTATCATCTGCTATTGATATAATAGAGCAGGACTTACTAATGTTACAACACGGTCAGTCCCAATTGCGTTCTATTGTACAGCTTGGCTGGACGTTGCAAAATCTGTGTTCAGGCTACGTGCCCTGGTGTTTAATCAACACAACGTCATTATTCTCTATCTTTAACCTTACTGATACACAAATCAGTTTGGCCCAAAAAGGAGCAGACTATACGATTCTGAGCATTGAAAAACTTGAGAGATTACCATTGACAATGTCAGAAAGACCTGTCATTGAATGGATAATATGTTATGTTATGTTATGTTATTAATATTTGTACAGCGCACCAGCTGCCCCAGCAAAGGGGCGTCCTGGCATGCTATGAGAAGGCAAACACAACACAACATCAGTCTGGCACAGAGAAGAACCTAAATTTAGACAAACAATAAGGTTTTGATAGCGCGTCTAAACTGAAGAAGGTCATCAATTGCCCGAGTCTCAGAAGGGAGGAGGTTCCACCACTTCGCTGCCAGTACTCGAAAGGAGCAGCCGCCAGTTCTACTCAGCCTGAAGCGTGGAACCATTGCCAAGTTCTGGCCCAAAGATCTCAGAGTCCGCAAAGGGACATAAGGAATTAAAAATTCGCCAGAATTTGGGGAGACATACCTTTGAGGATTTTAAATGCCAGGCAGAGAACCTTGAATTTAATCCTCTGAGTTACAGGGAGCCAATGAAGCGAGTGCATCGTCTTGGAGACCGAGCATCGTCTAGGCAAACCTATCACTATTCTGGCCGCAGCGTTTTGAACTCGCTGCAGCTGAATAAGTTCAGCCTGATTTATCCCGGCCAAGAGCGAGCTGGCGTAGTCCAGTCGAGACAGTACTGATGCCTGAACCACCAGCTGTCTGGTGGGGGCATCAAAGAATCTCATTATAGGCCTTAGTCCTCTAATAACGCCATAGCAAGAGGCCGCCACCCTCTTGGTGTGGCAGATAAAACTAAGTGTTGGATCAAGCCAAACCCCAAGATTTTTTATCTCCGATACCGGAGAGGGGGTCACACCCAGTTCAGAAGGCCACCAGTCGTCGCCCCACAAGCCCACTTGCTTGCCTACCACCATGACCTCTGTCTTCTTGGTGTTCAACTGGAGACAGTTAGAGTTCATCCAATTGGCCACTGCCCGTAAGCCGTCCCGGAACCTGAGGGCCTCCACATCAGAGTCCCCAATCAACGTGACCGCCAGCTGCGTGTCATCAGCATATGAGACCATCGTCAGGCCCCATTGCCTGATGACCGCAGCCAGCGGTCTCACGTAAAGATTAAAAAGAGTGGGGCTCAACGAAGACCCCTGTGGGACCCCCAGAGACAACGGGTACGGTTTAGATTTGCCAGGTGGAATCGCAACCTGGAACGACCTATCCGTAAGAAAGGATCGAAACCAGCATAGGGCAGAGCCCTTGACTCCTACTTCCTCCAGTCGCTGAAGTAAGATCCTGTTCGATACAGTGTCGAACGCGGCACTCAGATCTAATAATAATAGTGCCGCTGTCCGACCCGCATCAAGCACAGATCGCAGATGTTCGACCATGGAAAGTAGGGCCGTCTCCGTGCTGTGGCCCGCACGGAACCCATTCTGAGTTGGGTCTAAGATGTTAGCTCTGGTAAGATGGTCTGCCAGGATACCGTTCACATGGGCCTCAGCAACTTTTGTGGCCCAGGGAAGCAAGGAGATCGGGCGGTAGTTCTCAGGTTTGAGAGGATCGAGGGCAGCCTTCTTCAATATGGGTGTGACTATGGCCTGCTTCCACCTAGTAGGCACTACACCTGAGGATAATGACAGGTTGATTAAAGACAACACCGGAGTGCTGCATAGCGGCAGCATAGTCCTAAGCTGAGCCGGTTTAAGCGGATCTGCAGGAGAGCCCGACTTAATTTTTAAACTCAAGTGATCAAAAGCCTCCCTTGTCATGGAAGGCAGGGTGTCGAGACACTCACTATCTCTCACGACACAGCTTTCTCTCACTAAATTGGACGAGACCATAGGGAAGGTTCGATATATGGCTTGCACCTTCTCGAGAAAAAAAGAGGCCAGACCCTCACAATGGGAATCTGAACATATTTCTACAGCCGTTGTCCTCTTAGCCACTATGTCCTTTAAAACCTTGAATATAAGTTTCGAGGGGTTAGGGCTATTCAGAAACTCCTGAGCATAATAAGCTGCACGGGCTCTGCATACCGCTCTGTGGTAGATCTTAGTTTTAGCAAAGTAGCAGGCCTTAAGCTCAGGATCAAATGATTTTCTCCAAAGCCGTTCAGCCTGCCTACAGGCTCTTTTAAGGGACACTAAGGTATCGTCATACCAAGGGCTATGCTCTTTAGCACCCTGTTTAGACCATACCAAAGGGATCAAAAAGTCCAGAGCGTGAGAAATCCACACACAGAAAGCGTCGTACCCATCATCGACATTAATGACCGGGCCCAGGGGCGCTTTCTCCAAAAAACGATAAAAGTCTTCCAGTTTTAATTTATTCCAACGGCGTTTAAGGATTGTTTTATCCTTAGATATAAAAGGAGGATTGGACATAGGGACAACCAGCTTCACCAGCATATGATCGGTCCAAATCAACTGAATGGGACAAAGTACTCTAATACCCTCTAAGTTGGTAAAAAACGGGTCAAGTATGTGGCCATCTCGATGTGTAGGAGAGGTCACCAGCTGGGAAAACTGCAAGGCCTCTAGATCGGCAGAAAAACTCCGAATAGCGGGCAAAGATAGACAGTCCAAATGGAGATTGAGGTCACCAAGGACATTAAAATTCGCACATCCTAATGCCTCCGTACTAATTAGATCCGGGAGAGCAGCCCTAAAGGCAGCATCGCAGCCCGGAGGGCGGTAAATTAAAAGGCCCGAAAAGGTGAAGTGATGATTAAACGAAATTTTAAACAGAGCACATTCACATCCGGGAAGTTTAAGGGCCTTCCATTCACATGGGTAAGACAACTTAACAGCCATCGCAATTCCCCCTCCTCTCGTACCCCAATTAAGCGTAAAGATAGCATAGTCAGGGGGAAAAGCGAGGTTCAGTATGGAGGAGTCCGAGTCCTGCAGCCACGTTTCAGTCATAAAGAGCGCGTCAGGGGCCTCTGTTTTAAGGAGATCATATATCTCCTGATAATGTTTTACCAGTGACCTGACATTCAATTCCAGATGTCAAGATCCCGCTTCCGTGGCATGTGTTTCTGCCCAGCTGGTAAATTCAAGGAACAAATGCGCGACAGAGTGTCCAATGCCCAAACGCCACAGGTGCAACGATAGGGGCCGATAGGGGCCAGGAATACACGGAATAATAACAATTCCGATAACAACTTTCCAATTTAAATACTGTCAAGAGTATATACCAGCAGGGGGGGGCAAGATGGCCGCTGCAGCGTTGTGCTGAGAGGTCGCATACAATTCCTCTCCCGCACAAAACGCTATGATGGATGAATAGGACGCGGTGCTGCCCGCAGTCTACCCTTGATGGAGTTGGAGCGGTGGTGGCTCAGAGGAAACTCCGATTACAAATATTTTAAAAAGCAAGTATATTGGGATAGGACTGGCCTGGGTTTGGATAAAGGGCAGGGCTGCGAGAATATTCAACAGGCGGACCATGGCACCGAAAGTACCCTCCCGAGCCGCAAATCAGGAGAGGGGGAGCGAGAAAGGCAAAAAAGCGACAGATCCCCCAGCAGTGAAAACAGGACCGCTGCTAATGCTAATGCTAAAGTGGATACCCCCCGCTGGGAAGAGCACCGGGGCGAAAAGGAAAACACTACCCCCTCCTCCGTTGGAGAAAGGAAAAAGAGGAGAGACACGGGGGAAACCAAGCACGGCGGCAAAAAATTTGAATGGGCAACAAGCGGAGGATCGTAACCTAACCAGGGCTAACCCCGGGAAAGGGGAGGGCAATAACAAGAATCGAGACTCTGCTATGAGGCAACCTACCCTGGTAGAGGTCCTTGCGGCAAAAATCCCTGAGCAACCCGATCCTGTACAGGAAACAAATGATCCAGCGGCTCCGACTCCAGGTAACATCCTCGAGGACGCAATAGACGCTGGAAACACTGAGAGCCTGGTTGCTAAGCAACGGCCAGCTCCGGCACGAAACCAAGATCGAAGCACCATCACGGGGGCACAAGCAGCTGGCGAAGCATACAAGGGAGGTGAGCCATTGAACGGGACTAATGAGGGAAGTAAAGGGGGACTCGTGAGACCTTTAATCACAGGCACAGGCACAGGCATGGGGGATACGACCTCTGACATGCTGGGGGCCTTACTCTTAGTCGAAGAAGAAATGAATGCCTCAAGGCAGTTGGACGGCACCTGGGGCAGTAGGGCCAGCCTAGCAGATAAGGATAATCCGGAAGCAGGCACGAGCAGGCAGACTATGGGTGGAGGAGACTGTGCCTCTGTAGAAGCAGAGTTTTATTCGGTAAATGAGGACTCTGAATCAGCATTATCTTCTGATATTAGCTCAGAGGTGGACGGTGAGGGAGTAACTGGGTCAGGCTCCAGTACCTCAGGAAAAGAATCTACGACGAAGAAAAGACGCAGAAAATCAAGGAGACAGGCATCTGGATCTCCCGAGCACACCGAGAAGCGATTACTATGGGATTATTCTGCGACCTCGCAGGTATATCAGGAGGATGATAACGCTAATGCTGGTGCTGGTGCTGGGGGTGCTGGAAGTGCCACAGGCGGACCTCCGCCCTCAAAACGGGACCCCTTCGACATTTTATTTAGTACTCTCAAACAGATGCAAGGGGAGGCCAGGGCAGAAAGTCGAAGAGCAAGACAGGCCTCAAAGAAAATCCAGAACACCTTGAGAAAAGTTAATAAGCTGTATGATGAAATTGTGGACCGAGTAACAGAGGTGGAGGAGCGCACTGGAAGACTGGAGGACGACGTCGGGAGTTGGCAAACATTTAAATCAGAGCAGGAGAAACTGGCGGAGGATATGCGTTGGAAAATGGAGGATTTTGAAAACAGACAGAGGAGGAATAATGTCAGGCTGCTGGGTGTGGCAGAAGGGTCAGAAGGGCAGGACGCCAGGCGATTCGTGATTAACATATTGAAGGGGGCCTTCCCAGAGTCGCAGTGGGAAAGGGAGATACAGAGAGCACATAGGTTCCCCTTCATATTGAAGAAAGCCCGTGGCACAGGGGGCACAGGGAGCGATGGTCAGGGGAATCACCCAAGGGCGATATTAGTGAATCTAGGCAACTTTCTGCTTAGAGAAGAGATCATCAGCAAAGCAAGGCCAGATAATAGGCGGTAATTTGAAGGCATTACCTTCTTCGCCAGGCCTGACTTTTGTCACGTCACCATAGAGAGGAGATGGAAGTTAAGGCAGATGATTTCTCCTTTCAGGCCCTTGGCATGGAGGCATATATTTTATTCCCTGCTAGGCTCGTCCGAAATCAAGGCTCAGATATTCTTGGAAGAAATGAAAAAGCAGAAGGATGGTTAACTGAGAGTGGCATGGGTGCTCGCACAAAATGCTATCTGTAGAATTCAGGTATAAGGTTGAAAGGGTAATGGGCAGCACAACACACATATAAAGTAAAAGTGGGAGAGGGATGCGACTAGCGCAACCTAATGCGGACACACATAGGTCTTCTGACCTATTGCCTGTAAGAGGGAGGGGGGAGTGGGGTGGGGAGGGGGCAGAGTTAGAAAAGGGGGGGAAGGGCTCAGGGGAGGGGGGAGGGGAAAAACAGCACTAATGAATTTTTTGTCACTATATGTTTTAACACATTGTTATTCACCTAGAAAATATGGTATGGCTATAAACTGGTTGATGAATTTAAAAAGTATTTGTCTAATTGGCCACACTCTCCAAACGATACTGCTATGGCGTGTAGGATAGCATCAATTAATGTATGTGGTCTCAATGACATAAACAAGAGGATGAAAGTGGCGGCATATCTAAAAACCCTGCGCTTGGATTTAATTTGTCTCCAAGAGACCCATATAGAAGGGAGTAAGATGTACCTCCTGGAGCAACTAGGGTTCACTGTCCTAGCAAGTACTAAACAGGATACCAGGACTAGAGGGGTAGCAGTTCTGGGTAAGCGCAGGGATGTGATTATAGAGAGGAAGAAGGAAGATAAATGGGGCAGGTGGGTGATTTTAGAAATACATTTTAGGGGTCGGAAATTAACTCTCGCCACAATCTATGGATCCACAGAAGATGACCCAGATGTGTTCCAATTCCTTGATATCGAGTTAGCTCAGTGGCCCGAGCCCATAGTGTGCTGTGGGGATTTTAATATACATGACCCAGAGAGTTCATTTACACAGGCAGGGGGGATATATCAGGGAAGGAAGAAGAAGGTGTACAAGGCATTAGCTGCTATGGTCTCTCATAATATCTTGGTTGATCCATGGGTGAAGATACACCCACATCTGGATGGGAGTACTTTCTTCTCCGCCCCACACAAAGTAATGGTCAGACTAGATTATTTTTTAACCTCGAGCTCCTTGCTTCCTGGTTCACATATGGAGAAACTCCCTCGGGTTATTTCGGACCATAGCCCGCTGATTCTTACGTTTAAAATCACTCAAGCACAGAGAGCACCCTCGCAATGGTCTTTCGAGAGAGGTCTGTTAAAGGATGCTGCATATAGGGAGCATATGACATCATGGATTCAATATTTTTGGGATATCAATAGAGGGACAGCATCTCCAGGGGTGGTCTGGGACACCTTTAAGGTCGGAGTAAGGGGAGAAACAATGAGTTTTGTTTTAGCAAGGCAGAAGAGGGAAAGGGATAAGAGAGAGCAGATAGCACAAAAATTATTAAGAGAGGAAGATAATCTGAGTAGGGCGATTGTACGGAACCTACCCCTAGAAGAATATTTACTTAAAATTGTAGCATTGAAAGCCGAAGCCGCTGAAGGTCTGGCTAGGAAAGCAGCAGATAATTATTTAACGAAAAAGGAAAGAACGTATGAATTTAGTGAGAGAGTAGGGCAAGTACTAGCAATTAGAACTAGGCAGAGAACAGCTGCAGCGGCAATAAAAGAAATAAGGGATGGACAGGGGAATTTGGTTGCGGATCCTAATTTAATAAGGGAAGTCTTTAGGAGGTTTTATTCAGACTTATACACCCCGGAGGATACAGGGAGCCCGGTAAATATTGAAAACTATCTTATGAATATTTCACCACCGACACTGCCTGAAGAAGATAGGGAGATATTGGAGGGTCCTTTTCAGCTGGAAGAACTAAAGAATGCCCTTGGAAGCTTACCAGCAGGGAAAGCAGCAGGGCCGGATCAAATCCCACTCAAATTCTACCAAGTATTTAGAGATGTGCTTCTGGCAGATATGTTCTACATAATGCTACAAGCGCAAGTAGGGGAATCCACTCCGGACTCCAGGGGCGGAGCTGACATTATCGTAATTAAAAAAAAAGGGACACCACCAGAAGCGCCAGGATCCTATAGACCTATTACACTGATGAATTCAGATGTAAAAATTTACTCTAAAATTCTGGCAAAAAGATTGGCAGGGATTATTGAGCAACTGATAACCCCCACACAGCACGGGTTTATACCCGGTAAAGGGACAACACAACATGTTAGGACTGTAGTTACCATCTTCGACTCTGCAGGTGTCTCAGGGGACCCTGTCGCAGCACTTTTTCTAGACGCTGAGAAGGCGTTTGACAGGGTCTCCTGGGGCTATCTCTGGCACGCTATGAGGTGGTGTGGGATAGGGGAGATGTTTATAAAAGCTATACAGGTCCTTTATAGCACCCCAACTGCCAGAATTAGAGTTAATGGAGGGCTGTCAGCTGCAGTAAAAATCGCTAGGGGGACCAGGCAGGGGTGTCCTTCCTCGCCCCTTCTTTTTGCGCTATATCTTGAACCGCTATTGCGGCGATTTGAAACTAACCCCGAGATACCACCAATGAGGGTAAATAACTGTATCGTGAAGACCCTAGCTTACGCGGATGACGTAGCGATCCTAACTTCGAACCCTACTTTAGCTATAAAAGAGGTAGAAGCAGAGGCCCTGGCATTTGGACAGATATCCGGCTATAGTTTGAACAGATCCAAAATGCAAATTATAAAGAACATACATGTTAGGTGTGAGGACAACAGAGTGGTTAGCTCTGCAGTATATTTAGGGGTCTCACTATCTGCGGACCTGGGCGTAGTGGTTGAGAGTAATATGACTCCGTTAATCTCTAAGGTAAAGAGCGATTTGGAGAGGATGAACAATCTTCATCTCTCCCTGATGGGCTGCACTAATGTGATAAAAATGCTGATTCTGCCCAAATTTCTTTATTTTTATAGAACTATTCCCTTGGTTTTGAAATTAAATGGTTCAATTTGTTGGAGAATGTACTGAACAGATTTATTTGGGCACAAGGGAAGACCCGGCAAGCATACCGATATATGTCTCTTCCGAGAGAGAGAGGGGGCTGGGGGCCCCCTGATTTTAGGTTGTATCAAATGGCTGCAGCATTACAGAATATGCAGGGATTAATTGGGGGTGGGGGACTCGCGCAAAGAGTTACGACCATGTCCACGGAAGTCTATTCTGCAGTACTGGGGCCGGAGGCAGAAAACTGTTTCTTAAATAGAGTAGAGTTTGGGTACTACAAAAGGACAAGATTCAAGACTGTAGAGGCAGCAGTTAAGATATGGAATGCTCTTTTAAAAAAGGCGGACTTAGGAAGATACAATAGGTATATCCGGCTATATAAGAATAAATCCTTCCCGGAGGAAGTTTTTGCTGATTCAACAATGGCTGGTTGGGCACAAAAAGGGATAATACAGATCGGGGATTTAATGGGTGACGAGGGGATCGTTCAATTTGCAGATCTTACCCTTAAGTATGGTATTGAAACAAGGGACTTCTTTAAATTTTTGCAGATAAGGAGCTTTTTCAGTAATAAGCGCGGGGTGGAGCCGCGGGCTTCGGCCGTAATGAAATACTGGAGAAGATAAAATTAGGAGGGGATTGTATGATCAGATCCATCTATGCAAGCCTTGCAAAAGGGAAGACCGATGATATGAATAAAGTTAGTAATAAGTGGGCTGAAAAACTGGGGGGGAGCCTGAAAGTTTCCAGGAATCTCTGGACTTGGGTCGTACCATCTTATGCTCGGGTCCCCTGCAATCTCAGCATTATAAGACTCTGTTCTCATTGTACCACACTCCAGCCAGAATAGCTAAATGGGGAGGTTCTACCGGTACCACCTGCCCTCGATGCAATGCAGCAGATGCAGATATCATTCATATGTTTGCTACCTGCCCTCAGTTACACACTTTGATTAAAAATGTAGAAGATTTTATGGGTAGCACTTTAAGATTACGAGCACAGCTGACACCTTTGTTAATTTTGTTGGGGAGGGATACGGGGGAGATCTTATTTATAAGGAATTTTTGTTTATTGCCACCGCAGTATTGAGGCTGACAATAGCAAGAGCGTGGTTTGATAAGACCCCGCCGGTTATGCAATCTTGGCTGTCAAATTTACTAGGCATGTACAATCTTGAGAAGGCAATGTATGCACGTAAGGGAAAAAGGGGAAGAAGGCTAGGTTTAAAAATATGGGAGCCAATTGCGAAATGGAAAGAGACTATGGCAATGTAGGGAACTTATGTGTATGTGAAATGTAATATGAATTATAGGTATTAGTAACCATAAGTTTAGGTATATACTGCAAAAATGTATTTTATATCGTTTTATTTAACACTTTTGCTCTTATGTTTAATTTTGTTGAAGCCATGTAAAGTGTGAGTAGTGTCCTCAAACCAGATATGGTGAATCATAAATCTAAAGCTATTTGGTAAATGTATAATATATGTAAAACAATGTGTGTATTGTAGGGAAAAAAAAGAGTATATACCAGCAGGCCAGTATGAAAGGTTGGGTAAAGGGTACATTAAGTCATCATGGAAATTACCTTACACACACACATGTTATAGTGAAAAGGAACAGAATGTATTTCTTAGTGGTAACAATTGTAAAAGATCACTGAGCGGTATACTTCTGTGTCAAGGTATTAACTTGCATGGGGCCTGTGAGGGGACTTCAAATAACCTTTCATGTCACCAGCATGGCACACCTGCAACACGAATAGAGCCATTATTTAGATGGCTTTCTAACGGGAGCTATATTCTAATAGTGGACCACAGATGTTGTGGCATGGTGCCAGGAAAAGCTTATCTCGTGAGCGTTAGTTCCATGGTCACTTGCTGAATGCATTGTATTCAAACAGCACTCCAGACACGGTGGCGAAAATGTGTCCTTTTTTGAATATCTCTTCTATTCAAATTGATACTTTAAGCAGAATGAAGTCTGTTCTTTTACAGACAACTGTGCCCTTGAAGTCATCAAAAGAAACGTATGATCTGCAAGTTGCAAGGACAACGGCAGAGATACATACCCTTTTATCAACAAATTGCCCCGTGCATTTCGCAGAAATGCTAAGCCAAATCCTAAATATGTCTGATACCAGCGGTATCCCACATATATTTAAGACAATTTTTTCGGGACTGTTAACACCCTTCAAAACAGTTCTGGGCATTTTTCCTAATTTTGTCCATTCGGTCTTTGGCGGCCTACCACTTCTGTTGGGACTCGCAGCAGGCATTTTATTTTTGATACTTCTGCTTCGATATGGCAAGCCAAATCGCAGACAAGACTCCAGCAACGATGGAAGAAACGATCCTAGCAATACGCTATCGGGACCGCATAACTGAAGCCCTTGGATTAGCCCGGCTAAGAGATCTAAATATGACCTGGTTTCTTTCATTCAGACCCATCTGGCAGAATTGCATCTTACCTGTGCTTCGATGTATGCTATGCGGAGAAGAATGCGTGTTGGACGTCTGTCTTACACTACCATCAGCAGTACCATTGGATACAGATACTTTGCTAAGTCCTGTAACGGCTCATGCATCGTGTTGTCCCCAGCGGCTACCCATTGTGATGACGGCATTCGCTGAGACTTCACCACTGCGATTAGGGGGTAGTGAAGTATGAGATGAGAGCAACATCACCTAGGTACGACCTTCTGTGAGTATTGCTGATCCTGACATCGATGATAGCAATCATTCTCACGACTGCACAGTTGCGGCATTTTCCAACTTGGTCGAACTTTCACCTGAAGCGGTAGACCACTTTTTTGCAAGTCTGTCTGAAATGATGTTCTCCCCTGAACAAAAAGAATAACTTTTAAGTAAACTAGTACACAGCGTTCCCTGAACTCTGAATTCGGCCTTCGGCTTTGATAAGCAAAAGCTACTGAAAATATTTGGAATATTTTTTCCCACTGAAAACGAATTTTTTTTTTTTTTCAATTTCAAAATATTTACCTTTTTTCTGGCACTTGTACTCTGCTTAAAGTAGAACTATTCTTAGAGAACAGAGCTTCTATTTTTAGGAACTCTAGAGACAATATATTACCTCAGCCCCTAGCACATTTACAGCAACTGTATTTATATGTGATGGAATGGTCTCGACCTTCTTTTCTGTATTAAGAGCCATTTCATGTGTAAATTTCGCAAATCGTTCAGCTAATCATATATATGCATCGTTTTAACTGAATGTTTACACTGCTTGAAAAGCGTACAGTACCAATATCATTTTCATGTATTTCGCATACACCATTTCAAATGCAAAAAATGTATTTTGGGGTGGGTTGGAATACACATGCACCTTTAAATGTTTACTATTGCTTAGTTTTAGTAATGATGGACATTAGATCGTGGAGTGGGTATTGTGTTTTTATCTAGGAACCTAAATCGATATTTCTATTTTATTCCCTTGTTCGGCTATAATCAATAATATCCCTATAACGGCATAAGGAATCATATCCATATTAGTCGTAGCCCATGCAGTCACATTAAGCAAGGCTACTTCCCCGGCCTCCTAGAAAGCATAACGAGTTCTCTAAACAAACCAAACCTCCAGCAACCTGGGAAATCCCCCTGGCTTTTGTTTTGATTTCGTCCTAGAACTCCTGTAAAGCACTGTAAGAACGGCCAGTTCTTAGTGACATCTTTATTGTTCTTATGTCCAACCTTACGTCAAACCCGGCACGTTTCAGGTATAAATATACCAACGTTGCCTTAAGCAAACACACAGTGGTGGTTTTGGAGCAGAGCAGCTATCTACTTGCCCGAGAGCCCGGCTGATGCGAGAGCCCACGGACGCTGCCCTTCCCTTTTGACGCACTGAGAGAGACGCTGTCTTTTCTCCTGCCGAGAAATCCAGCTCCGGTGTTTCCAGATACCTTCGCGGTTTACTGGGATATCGAGTCCTGAGAGAGAGATACAAGACCTCCTGCTTTCTAATTACCCAGGTACGGAGCTGACTAAAACCTTGGAGAGAATTCTTGAGTCAGATTCTTGGCAAAACCAACTTAACTTAAACTGCTACTTACTTACTCCTTCCCACGTATTAGGCTTATGTCAGGTACACAGGGGTAGGCGTATTTAGAAGCACAAGTTGAGCACGTTAGTCAATGTATATATGTATATATATTTTATCTATTTTAAAGTATCATATGGCTAAGAAACCATATCAATGCTTTTACAGTATTATTTTATAATCCTCCTTTTACTGTACGCACTTTACTTTACTATGAGTATTGCAATCGTGGCAATTCATTTCTCTTGCATGAGAAAGAAGACTGCTCAATAAATAACACCTTTTATTGAAAACGCCCGTCTCTCCTTTCTCTGAACTCTGGTGAAACCAAGTATGCACACTTGACTGAGTGAAATAGCTGTCTATTGTTTTCACACGACTCTAGAGATACACTCTTATTCTGCGGGAGCAAAGTTGTCATGTTATATGGTTGTCGGAAGCTAATCCCTTCTTGTCTAATCAGGAAAGTTAATTCCTTCTTGAACATTCGAGAAAGTTTCTAGTGACCTCTGAGCTAGCTGGAAAACCTTAAGTCTAATATAGTCAGTAGAGACCTAGTTAACCTCAGTCCTACGTCTACCCTGCTGAATATATTATTCCAATGCGCAAAGCCTATTGGGAATATAGGAACTACACTACAGTCTAACGTGAGGACAGGTGGAATGCCTAAAATTCATGGTCATATCCCAGACCACCATTTCAGACATACAATCTTGGTTGATGGATAGACTTTAACATTGTTTGCACTTGGATATTTCCCTTGGATTTTAAAAATACTTTAGGATTATGTACACATTTCTATGGACTTATTTTTTGGACAGCCTGCTTGTTTTCTATTGTTGCCAATTGGATATTGTAAAGTCATTTATCTACAGATGTTCCCCAATGGCTTTTTCTGTAGACTATTTTAAGTGTTTCTCCCCCTTGTTCAGGTGTTTATAAGTTTTAGTTGAAAGCTCTAGTTGCCGGGCACCCCTAGCCAATCCTATGATACCACAGGGACAATCCGACATGGCAGAACCCTTCTTCCATTTTGCAGATTTTTTGTGCCCATTCAGAGGTGTGGCATGGAAATGTGCAGCCCACTCTAAACTATCTGGGTCAGCTCCCCCTCCCACTGGGTTTGAAGCCAGTCTGACTACAATTACAATAGAGGAGGCAGACACGGTTGTTAGCTACATCTGCATGTGACAGGTAAGGCCCCTTTGAAGTTAATCAAATTACTGGGAACAGCCCCAGGCCATACTGTCGAAGAGAAGGACAACTCTGCCTGTAACCAGGTTCCCTGCTTGGGAGAAATCCACATCTCACCACAGGGAGCTATTAGCAATCAGGGGACAGGTGAATAATTATATAAAGACCTGTGGAGAATATAGGCAGGAAAATTTTAACTTTTTAAATGTTCCCACTGCTTAATAATACAGAAAGATTTGATTTTACCATTAACTCGGATTTTCGATAACTAAAATAATATGTCCCTAAATTATTTCTCTGGCTGCTCCCATTTGGAATCTAGCATTTAATAAATGTTACAATGAAACAGTGTTCCCTATAGAAGCAGCCAGCCTTGCTACAGGGAGAGTAGCTTTTGGGTATATTGCACTATAAGGACATGTTCAACGTTAACTTTTACAAGTCCTGCTTTTAAATACAATGCTCCATCAGGATTCAAGCAAGCTGGGCCGAAGAGGCTGAAATGCCAGAAACCGGTCCCCGGTAGCTTGTCTCCTTTCTGGTGAAGAATTGGCTTGGTAGTTTGGTCTGCCCTGTTCCCATGATGCACTGGGCCAGGGACAGACTAATTTGCATATAGCCAGGTTCTGAGCTGGGATGGGGCAGTGAGATAAATAACGGTGATGGATCAAGCCCTGATCTATGGACTGGGTAAGAGTGGTCTGCTTAATTCAGACACTTTGTTCATCACCACCCCCTTTTCTGTATCGTTTAAATACAATGCACCATACCTTTATGGGCAATAAGGCCTACTTAGGGGTGACTTATTAGTATTTAAAAGGAAGGTTTAGTCCTATCAAAAGGGGAATTTTAAGTTTAAAACTGAAGCAAGTATATTACAGCTACCAGGCTGCGCACAATGGTCGACTTTCATGTGCAGCCTGCACATGCATGAGCACATGGTTGCACATGTAACCAGCCCAGTTCCCCTTACCCTGCTGTACAGCAGTAGCCTTAAATTAAAAGACAGACACTGTCAGTAATCACGCTCAGTCCAAATACCATAACAATTACAGTGAGTCTCTGGGTGATCAAAAGCAAAACAATCCAGATAGACTTTATAGAACCCATTTACAACACTTATGTCCTTTCTTAACTGCTTGAATTGTGCAAAACCAAAGAAGAAACTCATCATTTCACCAATGACACTTTACTTTTACTTACTCAAAGGCATGTATCTGCCAATGCATGTATTACTATTGTTTGCTATCATTTATGCTGTGTTTTGATGGAATGATGATATTTTTGTTATTGCATGAAGACTATACTATAATGCAGACACTTTGGCAAGCCAATAAAGCCTGCCTTTGGTGAATTAGTGTGCTCACCTGGAATGATGTCTGTGAAAAATATTTGGCTGCAAATGCTTTTTAATTTGATTTTGCAAAATGTAAGCATTACTCTTGGCTTTTAAGTAGCATGCTAAATCTGTTTCAATTGTACACATTATCTTTAGGTGGTGGGTGGCTGCGGAATTTGCAGAGTTTTGCCCACTCTGCGCTCCACAGAGAGTGCAGAGTTCTACAAAAACCGCACCAAAAGCCATGTAATGGAGTTTTTCTCATGTGCTGATCACCAACGTTAAGTGGGTGATTGTGAAAAAATTAGCCCTACACCGCCATCCAGTGAGATTTCTCAATGTGGACGATCTTGGCACGTATCTACCAATAGCACTGGGAAAGTTGCCGCTTGCGATGCTAAAGCTGCTGCTCACGTAGAAAATCTATTCTAGAAGCTGAAAAAGCAGCGCCTTTTGATGCAGCTCATAGTGCTGTTTGTGCTGAATTTACAGCTCGGGACAAGCTTCTGATGCTAAAAATCAGTGTGAGCAGCACTGAATTCCACACATATGGAACTTCGCAGAATCTCACAGAATTTTTAGGTAACTCCTCTGAATTCGATGGAGTAAAACTCCAAGAGTTCCTCCCACCCCTAATTCTTTTAACTGTGCCAAAGGATCACTGTAGAAGGTAGTTGTGTGAATTAATAATGTTAGTTTTGTTGCTTTGTGTTAACTACTCTTGACAAAAAGTGAGCTAATAATTTGGGAAGGGTGACCCTGGCTAGGTCTCAGCACAAATCTTAAAAAACTCTTCTCTACTCCTGGTAGCTATGGCACCAGCAATGGTAATTCTCTAGGAAAATGTGGATTAAGTTCAAGCAGTACTAATAACTTTAAAGTAAAAAAAAAGAGCACAATAAAGTTTCCAACCCAACTTAGAGAAATAGAGAACAATGTATGAACCAAAATCAGAAAAATTTGAAAAGGGAAATCAGGGAAATGAGAAATACATGTTTTAAGTGTTAAGGCCAAAAGCACTGAGAAAATAGAGATCAACAATCACAAGTAACAGTTTATTATTTTAGGCGAAACAACAATAGAGTGAAGGTTGAACAGAATAGGCAGGTCATACTGGTCTTGCTTTTTTTCCTGGAAATAAAGTCCTCTGACAGGGCAAAGTCCAAGGCTGAAACTGAAGACTGTTTCTCAAAGTAATGAGTTTAGAATCACCGTGCTGCCATCAGTTAGCATGATCTGGCAACAGATGTGAAAGGGCACTTTGATTGTTGGGGTGCCTGTGCGGTACAGGGATGGTGAAAGATCAGGGAACTGCCCTAGCCTAGTTGCCTAGCTCACTATTTCCTTCACTCGGGACTGGTACTTTTGGTTAGTGAAACTTTGCATTCTAGGACCTGCAGTTTCACTTTTCACACGGAAGGTGTCTTTTTTTATTTTATTTGTATATCATACATGTTACCTTTATATTGCATCGGAGCATCTATTTGTTTTATTTAATTAGAGAAGAATGGCGCAGGCCACCAACTTGGAGGCCTGATAGTCCCAGCACGCTGCTGTCTCAGAGCCAAAATGAGCTTCATACGTTACATATGTGACGTGGGACACATGACAAAAGAGCCTGCCCCATTCCTGTGAGTGACTCTGCTTCTTGATTAGCAGTTGTGTGACTGGTGCGACAGGCAACAAGAGACTGGGATGAAAGACCGCAAGAGAGGACAATGCGGTGAGAAAAATGGGGGATAGGCGATTGAGTGTCTGATCACAGCAGGGCCATCGGAACTATGCAATTTTGTGGACACAGCGTTGTCTGCTTAGTTATGGATTTTCTGGAGTTGGCATACAATTCATCATCTGCTGAATAACCAGCAGATTTATTCTACTATAATTTAGTAAATCTTGACGCATAATTTGGTTCTCCTTTACTGTGTAGTTCGTGTTCCTGAATAAAATATTGTGCGTGCACTATGCAAGAGTCAGATTCACTGCTAGTGAAAAGTGAAATTTGCAAACTGAACAGCTGTGAAGTAGCATCCATCAGAGTATGGACAGGGATGGGTAGGGAGAGAACTGACGACTTCAGCTAAAGTTTGAAACACGAGTTTCCAGCTGAAACTTTCTAGTGCGCTTTGAGCAATTCAGTTGGTTGATCTGATATGTTTAATTAGTAATGTTATATAGGAACATCAATCTGAGTGAAATCTTTGCTGTATAATGCTTCACTGTTAGGTCGGCATAGCCTGAGAGATAGCTCTGTTTTCTGTGGTCTGAGCCAGTGGTATTCTGGGGCTGTTGAGATTGTAATTTCTTTGCCACTAAAGGACGCTCTGCAGTCTGGACCTGTACGATATGTGTATAATAAGCCATAGGTATCTCAACTGTTCATTGCCAAAGCCTACAGGGTATATCACCTGAGGAATAGGTTGTAGGAAGGTGGATATCTGACTATGGTTACCCCCAAACTTTTTGCCTGATGTTTAGCTGGTTTTTGACATAGTTGGCCTGGGATCGTGCTATTCAGGGCCCCAGGCTAATTGCTCTCTCCTTAAAATGGACTCCATGTACCTTAGGTACATAAACAATTGGAACTGGTTCACCTTATTGGTCCCTGTAACAGTGTACCCTAGGTACCCAGGGCATAGGTGTTTCCAAGGCCTACCAGGGGCTGCAGCATGTATTATGCCACCCCTGGCCTGGCCTCCATATTTGACACAACTGGCTGATCACTCAGCTGGGGTAAGTCGGTGTAACCACCCCTTACTTAGGTGTAGTATGCCTATACCTAACCTAAAATGGACACATATGTTCCTATCAGTCACTCCTATGGAAGGCCTCATCAATCCTGGAGGCAGAGTGCTTGGAAATATGTGAGATAGTGCTCTGGCATGAGCTGAGCCTGTCTGCAGCTTTCAGAACCATGTCCTTTAGCTGTTTCATGATACTGCCATACCATATACTCTTAAGTGCATTATGAACCTCGCGGTTAAATGCTATCTTGGGTTTGGCTTTATCAAAACATGTCGAGTAAGGTGTCATACGAATTGGAATACTACCCCCTCGCCAGTTCTGGCGACTGGGGTAGCATTCCACCCTTCTAGAGGGACACGACATGTACCTAACCTGAACCCCGGTTAAAGTTAAACAGAGCCTCAGCATCACAAGATGGATGCTGCCACCGCAGACACAAGTCTGACCTCCTGCTGCTGGGAGTCCTTCCAGCGAGGGCAGCTTGGACAAAGGGTTTCCTTCCTTGCGAGGTGCTAGCACACCCCAGACAGGATTTTGTGTATTGGGTAGGACAGGGCTGAATAGAATCAGACATGCCTGGGGCACACAAGGTGTCCCTGTGCATACGCCAGTTCAAGCCAGTGCTGGGGCCTTCCAGCCCCAGTCCTGGCGCGAAACTGGACAAAGGAAAGGGGGTGTAACCACCCCCTTCCTGGTTCCACCCAGAGGAGGGACCTAGTAGGTGATCCGGCCCCCCAGATTCGAATAAGAGTGGGAGCTGTGTCCTGAGACTTCAGATCATCCTGAATCAACTTGAAATACAGAAGAAGACTGGACTTCGACATTCTGCTGCTCAGAAGACGGAAGAGAATCTCCCTTGTGGCCAAGGAGTGACCACCCTGTGAACACAGGCACCAACCAGCAACTCGACGTCTGCTTTGCCGCCGCCTCCCACCGGAGCCCGAGCCCAGATCCTGACAAGACCCAGACTCCCAGACTTCTCACCGCCCGATCCCCAGTCCCTGCAAAGAAGGGACCCGTGGAGGCACCGAGAGACGTGGGACCGGACATCTTGGAAGACCCCCAAAACGCTGACTGCGCAGCATCAGAGGCACCCTCGACGCTGTGCTTTGGGGTTTGAGAAGCCCTAACCTTGAGCAGCCCTTGCACCAAAGATCAGCCCCCAGCATCTCCACGATCTGCGTGGGGCCCTTTTGCACCGTGCCACTCGACGCGCCATCCCGGCCACTTGCCACGTGGCTAGCGGCTATCTTGGCGACGAAACCTTCAACTTTCACTGCAGGTCTGGTTGCTCCAGATTTGCCCTTGCTCCTGTAAAAAGGAGCACCCGCTCTGACCTTGCTGGTCCGAGTAACAAGCCTTTTTCAATTCCTGCGTGGCTTGCCTTAGCCAAGGCCTGTTTGCTTCCATCCAGTTGCCGACACCGCCAACAGCGAGAAGCCTGCGTGGGACAGCTCGTGACCGACTCCTGGACGTCTTTGACCCCTCGTGTCCACGTGGCTGCAGAGAGAAGCTACACCTCGACGCCTGTCTGCACCCGACATCGCCTGGTTCCACTCTGGTTCCACGGTAGTCACTGGCTAGTGACTTTGAACATTGTCCCCTCTGCTTTCAGGTCTTCACCTCTTCAGATCCACCCTTGGATCCACCGGAACTCTTCACATCGAGCCGCCTGCAGCATCTCCAGCTCCAAGCACCATCGACCTGCGTGACGAAACCCGACACTACTTCGACCCTGTGCACCCGCTGCCTGTGGGTGAGGTAACTCAGCTCCGCCGGTGTTCCCAGACTGGTACACCCCTCTAGGGTCTGTGTCTAAAGTTTCATCCTTCTAGGTCCCTCGGAAGGTTCCTTTTTAACTAACTTTGTAACTTTTACGCACCATTGACATTGCATTGGTATTACGTGCACTTTCCGCACTGCACCCGAGTCCCGCGGGCCTTTCCCGACTTCTTCACTGCTAGTCCCGATCAGCTCCAGCGATTCCCCAGGCCCTAGGCCTCTTCACTTTCCCCATAGTGGTTCTTATACCACTATTTTAGTATATGGTTTAGGTGGCCCCTAGGGCTCATCCATATTCGTGCAACTTTTGTGTATTTAAACTGTGTTTTGTTTTAACGCTTGTGCTTCTGTGCTCATAAAGAGTATAGGGTATCTTTTGAGAAATAAATATATATATATTTTCAATATATATCTGTGTGGTGTCCATTCATTTGGTATTCAAGGGATTGTGTATGGTAAAACAGCTTGCTTCACATGCCTTTACAGAGTTTAGCCTAAGACTGCTTAGTCTATGCTACCCCTAGGATAGCTTGTCTATAAGGTTGACTTTACAACCTGCACCATAAGGGTTGCTTGGCATGGTACAAGGTGATCACTAGAACTAGTGAGCAGCATATACCAGGCCAACTTCTCACATTGGTGAGCAGCGGATTGGGATTTGAGCTTGCTGTTGTTTTACCATTACAATCTTTGAAAATATCATTTGAAAGATCATACAGGTACCTGATAGGTACACTAAAACAAGACTAGATATACTTAAGTTCTACTGAACTTAGTTGTTGTAGAAGATAGGGAGTAGCACACCCTGACTACAACTACTAGATAGGTTTTGTAGGAAAACACAAGTGTAGGTAGATTGCAACACATCCACCACACTAGAGCAATGTCTGGAGCAGAGGGATCCACTGGACCCAACTCTGTTGAGAGTGACCCTCCAAGGCACCATCCAAATTTGCTATCTTTCCATTTAAGGAACTGAGGCAACTGTGTTCCATGAGAGGAATCAAAACAGGTCCTACTCCTACAGCAGGACACCTCAGAGAGCTGTTAGACCAGTCTGAAGCTCTAAAGAACTCCAAACCAGGCCCCTCAGGGACTGGTGAGGAAGTTTCACCTTCTGAAGATGATAACCCTGATGCCCCTGCCCCTGTCATCCAGATAGATGAGGAAGACCAGACCCCTGGGAATACTCAGCCTGAGGAAGAGGAAGAGGAAGAGGAGGAGGAGGAGGAAGAAAGTGATTCTGATGATGGTAGAAATAGCCAGGTGTTAGTCAGCAGGCTTAACCAGGCTAACTTAAGCTTATTTGGGACTGAAGGTGGGTCCAACCCATTCAGACCCCCAAATGGACTTAACCAGGAGCATAGGAGGAGGACGAATCACTCAGGTGAATCCAATACTTCCCATGTTTCTAGAGGTTCTCATGGCAACTCCAGAAGGGAGTTGACTAGCCCTCAGAGAAGGGAACATGAGGCCAAAATGAGAGAGGCTGAACTTAGGATCCAGAAGCAAGAATTAGAAGTTGCCCTGGCCAAAGAGAAACTTGCTAGAGCAAGGCAGCCTAGAGAGAGTGGATTAGGTTCCACTGGTGGCAGCACTATCCCTAAGGATAAAGACAGGTCCTATGACAATAGAAACCTGAGTAAGATTGTGCCCCCCTACAAAGTTGGGGATGATATCCACAAATGGATGACTGCACTTGAGAGAGCTTGCAAAGTACAGCAGGTCCCTCAGGAACAGTGGGCAGCAATCTTGTGGCTCTCCTTTGAAGGTAGAGGCCGAGACAGACTCCTCACAGTTAGTGATGGGGATTCTAGAAACTACCTGGTCCTGAAGAGTGCTCTGATTGATGGGTTAGGCTTAACCACTGAACAGTACAGGTTAATGTTCAGAGATACCCAGAAGACACAGACTCAGGACTGGTCTGAATTCGTTGAATGTGCCACTAAGGCTCTGGAGGGCTGGTTGCTGGGAAGTAAGGTTACTGACTATACAGGATTGTATAATTTAATTATGAGAGAGCAAATCTTAAGTAATTGTCAAAATCAGCTTCTACATCAGCACCTGGTTGACTCTGATCTGACCTCCCCACAAGAATTGGGTAGGAGGGCAGACAAATGGGTCAGAACCAGGATCAGGCCTAAGAACCAGGGTGGTGACCAAAAGAAAGAGACTACTGTAGTAAATCACTCCAGATAGTCCATGAGATGAGTAGAGAAGTTTATTCAGGAGACAGCTTAGACAACCACCTTCAGTATAACACCAGTCAGGTTAGAATGATAGGTCATACATAGAATGTGGGGATAGGAATGTACAATAACACTTCTAATAGGAAATTGTTCTCTTAGCATGGAATACTACAACTACCAAGCCTCAAGAGAAGGGTGGGGATAAAAGTAAGGAAAAGACTTCCCCAGGGCCCCAAAACTCCAAGGATGGGGGTGGGTCCCAAGACACTTCTTCAACCCAGAAAAAGCCTTATTGTCATGCCTGTAAACAGGTTGGGCATTACAAAACAGACAGCTGTTGTCCCAAGAATGGCAATAAAGAGAATATGCCTCCAAAGTCAGCTCCAACACCTCCTGTTACTGTCAGCAGTAATCCCCCAGGAAGTGGGAGCACACCCAGGAATCTGGGTGGGTTTACTTTTGGAGGACAGGTGGAATCTGGCCTATCCAGGTCCCCTAACTCAGATACTCTTGTCTATGAGACTGGCATGGGGTTTGCCAATTTCACTGCTTGCCCAAACACTTTGAGCAAGTATAGACAGGAGCCCCTCATCAATGGCTTGAAAGTTGAGGCCTTTAGAGACACAGGGTCTAGCATCACCATGGTGGCTGAATGTCTAGTCCCCTCAAGGCAACTTTTACCTGATGCCACATATCAGGTGACAAACATTGATGGAATAGAAACCAAACATCCCATGGCAGTAGTCAATCTTAGCTGGGGAGGTGTCACTGGCCCAAAGAGAGTGGCAGTGTCAGCAAACTTGCCTGTAGATTGCCTACTTGGTAATGATTTGGAAATCTCAGCCTGGGCTGAGGTTGAACAGGAAACCCATTCTAGAATGGTAAATCTACATGGAAAGGTTAGTGGGGCTGTGATGGCTACAGCCCCAATCCAAGATGTCCTTCCTGAAAAGGTTGGTAGGGCTGAGCAAATCTCAGCCCCATCTTTAGCTAACTTCCCTCCTGAAAAGAGTAGCAGGGCTGTGATGGTAACAGCACATACCCAAACTGAGTCTCCTCCT
This sequence comes from Lissotriton helveticus, assembly GCF_964261635.1. Taxonomy (NCBI): domain Eukaryota; kingdom Metazoa; phylum Chordata; class Amphibia; order Caudata; family Salamandridae; genus Lissotriton; species Lissotriton helveticus. The sequence continues at coordinate 1,060,606,110 of NC_136070.1, read as the reverse complement.
GAAAAGGTTGGTGGGGCTGTGATGGCCACAGCCCAAACTCAAACTGATACATGGGTAGTGAAGCCTGAAATGATGGATCACTCCACCCAAACTGAGAGCATTGAGGAGGAAGAGAAATCTCCCTCCCACCAGACTTTAGGAAAGGATCAGCCTCCTCAGGGAACTGATCTTACCCCTGATGAAGGAACTGTCCCAGAGGTTGTTAGGCCTGGCCTGACAGAGCCCCTGATGACAGTGGACCCTTCTCAGGTGGGACCCAGTCTGGAGCAGGTAACCTGCCCCTCTCTACCTTGCCTTAGTCAGCCCAGGGCTGCAGAGGACAAGAAGGACAGTGAGCCCCAAAGGGCCCCCTGTCAAATAAAGCACCCCCATCAACAGATTAGGGGCACCAAAACTAGTAGCCCTAGTGAGGTGAAAACTTTAAAAACTCCTGAGGGAGCCCCCTTAAAAGTAGTTAGGGACCTCCCACAGATGGATTCTGTTGGGCACAGCCAAACCTGGGACCCTAAGGGCCCAAACCTGAACTGTCCCTCCAGTAAGCCAAACAGAGGGACCCAGCCTCCAGCTTTAGGTAGCCAGAGGTTGACCCTGAGAGCACAGTGCAACTCAGTCAAAGAAAGAAAGGCACACATGGTGGAGAGTGATTGGAGGAAGCTGAGCCCTACAGAGGAATCTCACTTCAGTACTCCATCCCAACACCAGCCTTTAACTTTGCAAAGACACACCACAGGTACATATTCCCTATGGTGGAGACCCTCAGATACCCTTAGGGTGAGGGATTGCTTAGTAGACCATGAGACAGGGGGTAACCAAGCCAGAGCTGGTACTTCCTTATATGGCCACTTAGGCAATATAGGCTTACCTGGTCAAGGATAGCCTTATCTCCTTTCGTTTGGGGGTGGGGGGGTTATGTAGGAAGGTGGATATCTGACTATGGTTACCCCCAATCTTTTTGCCTGGTGTTTAGCTGGTTTTTGACATAGTTGGCCTGGGATCCTGCTATTCAGGGCCCCAGGCTAATTGCTCTCTCCTTAAAATGGACTCCATGTACCTTAGGTACATACACAATTGGAACTGGTTCACCTTATTGGTCCCTGTAACAGTGTACCCTAGGTACCCAGGGCATAGGTGTTTCCAAGGCCTACCAGGGGCTGCAGCATGTATTATGTCACCCCTGGCCTGGCCTCCATATTTGACACAACTGGCTGATCACTCAGCTGGGGTAAGTCGGTGTAACCACCCCTTACTTAGGTGTAGTATGCCTATACCTAACCTAAAATGGACACATATGTTCCTATCAGTCACTCCTATGGAAGGCCTCATCAATCCTGGAGGCAGAGTGTTTGGAAATATGTGAGATAGTGCTCTGGCATGAGCTGAGCCTGTCTGCAGCTTTCGGAACCATGTCCTTTAGCTGTTTCATGATACTGCCATACCATATACTCTTAAGTGCATTATGAACCTCGCGGTTAAATGCTATCTTGGGTTTGGCTTTCTCAAAACATGTCGAGTAAGGTGTCATATGAATTGGAATACTACCCTCTCGCCAGTTCTGGCGACGGGGGTAGCATTCCACCCTTCTAGAGGGACACGACATGTACCTAACCTGAACCCCGGTTAATGTTAAACAGAGCCTCAGCATCACAAGATGGATGCTGCCACCGCAGACACAAGTCTGACCTCCTGCTGCTGGGAGTCCTTCCAGCGAGGGCAGCTTGGACAAAGGGTTTCCTGCCTTGGGAGGTGCTAGCACCACCCCAGACAGGATTTTTTGTATTGGGTAGGACAGGGCTGAATAGAATCAGACATGCCTGGGGCACACAAGGTGTCTCTGTGCATACGCCAGTTCAAACCGGTGCTGGGGCCTTCCAGCCCCAGTCCTGGCGCGAAACTTGACAAAGGAAAGGGGGTGTAACCACCCCCCTTCCTGGTTCCACCCAGAGGAGGGACCTAGTAGGTGATCCGGCCCCCCAGATTCGAATAAGAGTGGGAGCTGTGTCCTGAGACTTCAGATCATCCTGAATCAACTTGAAATACAGAAGAAGACTGGACTTCGACATTTTGCTGCTCAGAAGACGGAAGAGAATCTCCCTTGTGGCCAAGGAGTGACCACCCTGTGAACACAGGCACCAACCAGCAACTCGACATCTGCTCTGCTGCCGCCTCCCGCTGGAGCCTGAGCCCAGAGCCAGACAAGACCCAGACTCCCAGACTTCTCACTGCCTGATCCCCAGTCCCTGCAAAGAAGGGACCCGTGGAGGCACCGAGAGACGTGGGACCGGACATCTTGGAAGACCCCCGAAACGCTGACTGCGCAGCATCAGAGGCACCCTCGACGCTGTGCTTTGGGGTTTGAGAAGCCCTAACCTCGAGCAGCCCTTGCACCAAAGATCAGCCCCCCAGCATCTCCACAATCTGCGTGGGGCCCTTTTGCACTGTGCCACTCGACGCGCCATCCCGGCCACTTGCCACGTGGTTAGTGGCCATCTTGGCGACGAAACCTTCAACTTTCACTGCAGGTCTGGTTGCTCCAGACTTGCCCTTGCTCCTGTAAAAAGGAGCACCCGCTCTGACCTTGCTGGTCCGAGTAACAAGCCTTTTTTGAGTCCTGCGTGGCTTGCCTTAGCCAAGGCCTGTTTGCTTCCATCCGGTTGCCGACACCGCCAACAGCGAGAAGCCTGCGTGGGAGAGCTCGTGACCGACTCCTGGACGTTTTCGACCCCTCGTGTCCACGTGGCTGCAGAGAGAAGCTACACCTCGACGCCTGTCTGCACCCGACATCGCCTGGTTCCACTCTGGTTCCACGGTAGTCACTGGCTAGTGACTTTGAACATTGTCCCCTCTGCTTTCAGGTCTTCACCTCTTCAGATCCACCCTTGGATCCACCGGAACTCTTCACATCGAGCCGCCTGCAGCATCTCCAGCTCCAAGCACCATCGACCTGCGTGACGAAACCCGACACTACTTCGACCCTGTGCACCCGCTTCCTGTGGGTGAGGTAACTCAGCTCCGCCGGTGTTCCCACACTTGTACACCCCTCTAGGGTCTGTGTCTAATGTTTCATCCTTCTAGGCCCCTTGGAAGGTTCCTTTTTAACTAACTTTGTAACTTTTACGCACCATTGACATTGCATTGGTATTGCGTGCACTTTCCGCACTGCACCCGAGTCCCGCGGGCCTTTCCCGACTTCTTCACTGCTAGTCCCGATCAGCTCCAGTGATTCCCCAGGCCCTAGGCCTCTTCACTTTCCCCATAGTGGTTCTTATACCACTATTTTAGTATATGGTTTAGGTGGCCCCTAGGGCTCATCCATATTCGTGCAACTTTTGTGTATTTAAACTGTGTTTTGTTTTAACGCTTGTGCTTCTGTGCTCATAAAGAGTATAGGGTATCTTTTGAGAAATAAATCTATATATATTTTCAATATATATCTGTGTGGTGTCCTTTCATTTGGTATTCAAGGGATTGTGTATGGTAAAACAGCTTGCTTCACATGCCTTTACAGAGTTTAGCCTAAGACTGCTTAGTCCATGCTACCCCTAGGATAGCTTGTCTATAGGTTGACTTTACAGCCTGCACCATAAGGGTTGCTTGGCATGGTACAAGGTGATCACTAGAACTAGTGAGCAGCATATACCAAGCCAACTTCTCACATAGGTCTGCTGTCTAAAGCAACTAACCAAAGATCTGAGCAACCTGAGATTCCTGTCTTTTAAAGGCAAAACCTGTACACACTCTGTTACTAAGAGTTAGCTGTGCTGTGGAAGACCTGAGGCTGTAGCATCTGCATATAGTGTTCCTCAAGAGATAGCCCTGCTGTGTAAGGCCTGAGCCTGTAGTGTTTGTATATACTGTTATCACAAGGATAGCTCTGCTGTGAAGCGTGAGCCTGTAGCGTGTTTTTAAAGTATTACTCCAGTGATAGATCTGCTGGGTATGGCCTGAGCCGGTAGTGTTTGTGTACAGTGTTACTCGAGGGATAACTCTACTGTGTGAGGCCTTAGCCTGTAGCGTCTCTTTGCCGTCTTACTCAAGGGATGGCCCTGCTGTGTAAGGCCTGAGCCTGTAGTATTTGTATATACTGTTATCACAAGGATAGCTCTGCAGAATGATGCCTATAGCGTTTGTATATAGTGTTACCTGGGGGATAGCTCTGCTGTGGGAGGTCTGTAGTGTTTGTACATAGTGTTACTCAAATGATAGCTCTGCTGTGAAGGGTGGGCATGTAGCATTTTTATGTTGTATTATCGTAGGGGTACCTCTGCTGTGAGGCCTGTGCCTGTAGCATTTGTATATAGTGTTACTCCAGGGATAACTCTGCTGTGTGAGGCCTGAGCCTGTAGAGTTTGTATATAGTGTTACTTAAGGGATAGCCCTGCTGTGTAAGATCTGAGCCTGTAGTAATTGTACACACTGTTATCACAAGGATCATGTTCCACAGGACTACCTCTACAACAGACAACAGTCTTATAAAGGTTTGGGGGGGGGTGCCTAGAAGAAGTCTATATCTCAGCAAACACAATTTTCTCACAAGCATCACAAAATATTTCGAAATAGGTAGCTAAAATTGACCCATTGCAGCGGGTCACATTTGAGTTGCTGGTCGCAGTATTGTGTGGTAAAAGGTACTCCTGAGGTGGAACCTATGCACATGCAGTGTTAGTATGTGTTAAAACGTCAAAATAGTGAATTAGTTGTGCCACAGAATGTAACCTATAATGCTGAATAATTAGCTTTTTAGGTCGAGCCTGGGCAGTGCATGCGCTGCTCTGCGAGGCATGCCGTAGTCAGGTAGGGAGTTGAAGCTCCCCCCACTCTCCGCCCATATTTTTAATTGGGGTGTGTCATTGTCCACTGTAAACTGTGGCTGTTCATTGGTCAATAGGCTTAGTAGTCCCTCCTTAGTACAGCCCTGTCTCATTTTGTACCCTCCCATGGCGACACCCCCTGCTAAGTGTGATGATATTTGGTAGGCTTTAATTAGAGCCTCCGAGCACTATTTTCTCAAATAGCTATGTCCTGCCTGCTGTTGCATCCAGGGCCCGCTTCCTACTAACGTGTTTTTAAAATTTATAGCAAGGGCCCAGAGGGCATTTGACAAGCAATAGGTCTCGCATTTGCAAGTGTTTAAGCTATTGGCATTGTAAATGACAATGTCTTTTATCTGTTTTAAAAACAACACATAAATAAAAGGCATTGGGACATAATCACAAGGAGCTATCGCCGAATTAACAGCACTTTATCGCAGCCAAAGTTGGGATAAATTTGCCCCACCATTCACAAGCAGGTGTTAACAGCCCACAGCACCAGTTTTCCCGCAATAGCAGCCGCAAAGAACATCGCAACAGAGGACCCCCGCAAATATAGCGAATGAGATGCAGAGTAGGCGTTCCCGTGCCAAAATCCGCGACAACACCACACCACAACATTCACAATGACCAGACAGAACCGCGAAAAAAACACGAAACACATGATAAGCCGTGTTAGCAGCAGGAAATTTACACCTGCTCTGACCTGGTGTAAAGTCGAACCACAGCCTACACCACAAAAGGGAGCACAGCCCACAGCCACACCTGAAGACAAAAGGAAGATACAATGATGAAACTGAACATGCAGCACCGACACCCATGAGGGCCACAACACCCACCAACACCACACCCAGGCCCTCAACACCCCACCCCGGGCCCAACCCAAAACTCACACCAAGAAACTGAACACCTATACCACGAATCACAAAACAAATATATTGCCTGCGGTTACACAAGCAGGAAAATCAACATACATGCGTGGCCAGAAAATAGAGAATCAGTCATACAGCAATGCAATCACCAACACAAAACACCATACAAACAAAAGACAAAACAACCATTTGGATGAGTCCTAGCGGGTCCTCACTGACAATCAGTTGGACACAGCCTGGAAGACTAAATCTAACAGAAGAATGTGCGCCATGCTCCCAACAAAGGAAAGAGAAGGAGAGAGTGAGGGAGATAGACGGAGTGAGATTGCACAAGCAGCGCAAGGCTTTGCAGGGCACCTGGCTATACATGCCAACATGTGTGTGTGTATCACCATCTGTAAACCATGAGCCCAAGGCCATGTTCCAGTCTCAGCTCCAAAGCCACATCATATTCCGAAAACACAAGTAGTATTCAGACAAACAACAGGGATGAAAGCTCCATTGTTCCAATGTAGAAGGCAGGAGGACACCTGCACCTCTGACCTTGGTCCAGAACGCGCCTGGAACACCCTGAGAGAGATGCCATGGCAGATGTGGACGACTCCCACACCACGCATTGGGCAAATTAACTATCCAATTTATCCACACCCCACACACAGAAGCCCCTGCCTGAGGGACCCCCGCATTCGATGCCCTTGACACTCACAGAAACAGCAACCTAATCAGCCCAATGTTGCACACACATTCGAATCATTGCCCAGAGCTGTGGCATATCCTCCACACAACTGCCGCAGTGCAGAAGAGTGCTGGTTCCACGAGACGCACCAAGGCAATGGCAAGCCATATCGGGCACATGCACAACCCCCATCACTTGGAACACTACCGGGCATGTATGCTGCATTTACTGGGCGCAGTGCCACTGGCAGTGCTGTAGATCAGTTCCTGGCTCAGCTTCTGCATTGCCTCGGTCACCTGTGTCCAGCCCTGGTTCCACTGCCGAGCATGCACATTCGAGTATCCCATGGAAGTCTGCCTATCCAACACAACCATAGATGAATTGGACTATGACTTGTGTCTGCGCCCCCTGTTGGATTACGAACAGGAGTGTAACCGAGACAGCCGTGCATGGGATGCCTTGAAATACTGAGTAGTATTGGCAGTTGTGCATGGGAGAATGTACAATTCCTCGTGTGCAGTGACCACATAAAGGCGCTTCCCTATTGGGCAGTGGTGCTGATTAGTGAAACGGCATGGGCTGAGCACAACTGCCCAGACCAGTTAATGGATTGGCTCACCCTGGTGTTCCTTGAACACGACAACGATGTACGATTGGAACACATTGCACATGAAGCTGCGCGGGCATTCATGGACGAGTAACTCCGTACCTGCAGCCACATCTGATTGTTACCCACAGCACAGGTCTCAAGAACTTGTAGCTTTGTGGGGATTGCTCACATATCCCACCACAACAGTGGACACGTCTGCCGTCGTCCGGACTCTGGATGCATGTGCGTGGAACAACGCGTGTGTACACACACCTGTGCAAGATGATGCAGGTCCATGCTCGGAGCAACACACCGTTGTTTTGCAATGTTGCCAGTTCGGACACACTGCTGGGGGAGAGCACACACATGGCAATCTAGCACGACATGTGTACCTGTCGGACCCTTTCACCTGATCACTGTCAGCAGAGCAGACAATCGGTGCATTCCGGTGGCAGAGCACTATGCAGATACCATAGGCAGTGAGCCGTGTCCCCTCACATGGGGCAATGAGCAGACGCCAAAATACACCTGACTCATCCAGCAAGGCAAGGTGGGCTGGGAGAGTTGCCATCCATGATGATTTTTGTCCATTGTTGCAACAACAATGTATGAACCTCAACATGTACCGGTGCTGCGTGCAAGTGTCTTAAGCATGTTCCTTCCTGTTGTGGCCGTTGCCTCGTCCATACTGGCACGCAAATGCCAATAAAGTCCATGTCACTCCACTAGTGTCTAACTGTGAGGTTGGTTGATTAGAATGTCCACTCATGTGCCACAATGAGCATCGTCCCTACACAGGGAGGGACTGACATGTGCAATGGTGGGGTGTCCCTTTTGCAGGTTCAACCTCTGTGAGCCAGACCTTGCTTTGGGATAGGTGCTGGCCGACATGTGCACTTACGTGACTTCAGCAATGTGAGTATGGTGTGCAACCTCTGACCATGTGGCGCAATGTCATACATCATAACAGAATGTGTCCACACGGAGGTGTGTAAGTGGGTATGCGATGTGCTGTTCTGTTGTTACATGTGATGTAGGCCCCTACTCCTTGCCTGCTACCGATTTGGTCAGCCCTACCCAAGACCCTATTCAACACATGGATGTGTGCCTAGTTTGGGGGGTCGTGAGATTTTTGTTGATGTGCAATGGGAACACAGCTAATACTCACCTTCGCAATCACCCCAGACCAAAAAATTACCAAACTCGCAATCAGGAAAGCTGAACGCAAATGGCGACACACAAAAAACGTAACAGCCAGACAGCACTACAAAACAATGCATCGGCTCTATATGGACCACATAGCCACAGCCAAAAAAGTCTATTTGGGAAATAGAATAATCCTGGCCTCAAACTCACACAATGCGGTGTATAAAAAAGTAAAGGAATTCACCAATCCCCCCTCATGCCAATAACCACTCACTGCGACCCAAGAGTGGGTAGATTACCTCTCATCCTTATTTGTAAACAAGATCAACAACATTCATAAATTGTTTCCCCAAGCAACCGACACATCACCTAAACAGACCGTTAATAAGTTTCTTCCTTTGCACTCCACTGCCCTCAATGATTTCCACTCCTTCACAGAGGAAGAAGTAGCCCTCACTCTAAACAAGATTAAATCGGGATCACTAACCGACTCGGCCTCCTCTCAGACTCTATCCAAAATCGCATCCGCCCTTCTCCCAAATCTGACCCAAATTTTCAATCTCTTACTATCCCAATCCACCATACCTTCCCACTGGAAGGAGGCCATAATCAGACCAATCCTAAAAAAGCAGACAGTCGACCCTAGATAGCTTCCTAACTACCGTCCAATCTCTCTCCTGCCCCTGTTTGGCAAAGTCATGGAATCGTTGGTCAACAATCAACTATATAAACATCTAGAAAACAACAACCTGTTGGATCCTTCCCAATCTGGGTTCTGGGCCTTTCATAGCACTGAAACAGCCTTACTCAAGATAGATGACAACATCAGGCTTTCTCTTGACGCAAGACAATCCGCCATCCTGATTTTACTGGACCTGTCTGCTGCCTTCGACACCATATCACATGGCATCCTCTTGAAGCGCCTAGCAGAGTTTCGTGTCGAGGGCCCAGCATTAATCTGGATCAAGATCTACTTGACAGATTGGTACTCCAAGGTCCAAATAGAACATTTTTCATCTAAGAGCCAGAAAATTGCCAAGGGAGTCCCCCAGGGATCCATATTAAGCCCCACACTTTTCAACCTATATGTGTCCACTTTGGAAAAAATAATCAAACCACATGGGTTTGAAACAGTGTTGTACGCTGATGACAAACAGTTGCTAATCACCCTTGGACCAGATCCAATTGATACCAAACTCAGGTTCAATCAGTGCATGATGGCCATAAATGATTGCATGACAAACAACCACCTATTACTTAATGCAAGCAAAACTGAAATCATGATTTTCGGGGATGCTCAGAAACTGTGGACTGATGACTGGTGGCTGCCTGCCTTGGGACCCTACTCCTGCCTAAATCAGCAGCACGAAATCTGGGCATAATAATAGACAATAAACTCTCCCTGGCGGACCACATTAACAATCTAGTACGTACCAGCTATGGGCTAATGCGTAATCTCAGGAAAATCTTTAAATGTATCCTTCTATCCTCGCGCATGCCCTTAGTATAGGGACTAATCATTAGCCGTCTAGATTATGGAAATGCTCTACTTGCCTCCACAAATGAAGAGTATCTGACAAAACTTCGGGTCTTAAAGAACACTGTGGCCAGGGTGGTTTTCAACCTCCCACCACACTCCCTCCTCGCCCAGTTTGAAGACCCTACATTGGCTCCCCATCAAAAAGAGAATCAAATTCTAACTATGCCGCCTAGTCCACAATACCCTTAACGGCAAAGGACCAAAATATCTAGCTAATAAACTGATAAACCCTTCACTCTACCAGTAAACAACTACTAACTCTACCCAAAGTTCGTACAGTAAGGAATGGGGACAGATCTTTCTCTAAAATTGCCCCTGAAACATGGAACACCTTGCCTCTATATCTCCGATTGGAACCTGATCATAAGAGGTTCCGTAAAATCCTTAAAACCTGGCTTTTCTAGCTCCACCGAATCACCTTTCTGGCTTCTCTGAGTATCTGCTGGTGCTATGAGAACTACAGGTGATATGCACGCCTAACAAATACCAAATACAAATACAGATTTTCCATGTGTCTCGGGGATACACATGCGCGTATATGTAAGTTACCATGGTGTACCTTCATGTGCAATCATTGTCCCTACATCCAGCCATACTTCCATACGTGGGATTTAGAATGTTTTATTCACATTCAGGTGAATGACGGAGCTGGTGCTGTACATGGCCATCCAAGCTCACATCACATGGAAGCCCAGTGGTGGGCCAAACACAGTCCTTTGAGGATTGAGAAGTGATAAGGAAGTGGGAGAGTGCAGTCTGCAGCAGGATTGCTGTGTAATTGGCCAGCACTGATGAAATGGCAGTCTGTGTCGGGGTCAGAGTACATGTTGCAGAGTATTCCGTGGGTCAGTATGAGGTGTTTCCCAGGGCATGATGCCCTGGGAAACCAGACAAGGACTGGGCATATGGCGGGCATACAACTCTGTTAACCTGCTGCTCCCCTTTCACATTGCAGAGGGACAAACAACACCTTCTGCAGAGCAGACCAGACATATCTTCATTCACGTTGAAGAGGACCCCCTGGTCATCTGCACCGACACCCTCCAAAGGTTCGTAGATAGCCTCCGCACCCCATCTCGAGTAGCAGGGCAGCCCAGCTGCCCAAGGTGAGCCCACCACCTGCACAGACCACACAGCAGGAAACACACATCACCACGGCTGTCTACCAGCACCCTCAACCAATTCATGGAGTTCCAACAACGTATGTGGCATTGCCAGGTGGAGTTGGCTGACCAGCTGCCGGTGGGCTTCGAACTCGAGGCAGCCAAACTAAATGCCACACATGGGTGTCTGAGTCCCATCAAGGATGGATGCTACTGCCTCCTTCCTCACAAAGTATTTCCCATCCCCTTCTTTCTCCCCTGATACAGGTTCTGTGCCCGGTGTGTCCAGGGTGTGTGGCAGGGTGATGGCTGCTTCACTGTGTGCCACTGACACAACAGACTGTGAAGGTGATGGTGCAGCATCACTGTGTGCCACGGACATATCACGGCTCAGAGCTGTGTGTATTGATGTTCCCACTGCAGTGATCTGGACCCGGCTCAGTGGCAGCAATGACAAGATGAAGTACTGCAGGGCATTGAGGTTCCCAGTTACTACTTTCTGGTGTCCAGCCATGGCAGACAGACTTCCAGCCTGCATCTGCTCGATGGTCTCCATTGACCTCTGCATCTGTGCCAACTATGTGCTCTGATCGCTGGTGCCTGTCTGACCACACAGTTTTTGTATTAGATTCATTGCCCCACCAAGGTCAGCCAAGGTCTGTGGTGGAGCATGGTGCGTACAGGGGGTGTCCGATAGGGACTGTACGAGGTCCTTGATGGGACTCAGACACCCATGTGTGGCATTTAGTTTGGCTGCCTCGAGTTCGAAGCCCACCGGCAGCTGGTCAGCCAACTCCACCTGGCAATGCCACATACGTTGTTGGAACTCCATGAATTGGTTGAGGGTGCTGGGAGACAGCCGTGGTGATGTGTGTTTCCTGCTGTGTGGTCTGTGCAGGTGGTGGGCTCACCTTGGGCAGCTGGGCTGCCCTGCTACTCGAGATGGGGTGCGGAGGCTATCTACGAACCTTTGGAGGGTGTCGGTGCAGATGACCAGGGGGTCCTCTTCAACGTGAATGAAGATATGTCTCGTCTGCTCTGCAGAAGGTGTTGTTTGTCCCTCTGCAATGTGAAAGGGGAGCAGCAGGTTAACAGAGTTGTACATGTGTGTTGGAGATTTGCAGATGTTTACGTTCAGACTGCATGCCAATGTACATTGTGACTGTTTTGGTGTAGCTGGCTATTCAATGGCAGTCAGTGTGGTTTTTTTCAACTACATGACGGATGTGTGGTAGTACCAGTGCATTGTCATCACACAGTGTCAGGCAATGCCTGATCTGAGTTGACAGTTACTACGCAAATAGGGGACCTGTTGTGAGTCGTGTCCTATGGTGCTGGTGTTGCACTTTATGCCTCATTGCCTTCATTGCTGATGTTCTGTGATTGCTATGTGTGTGCTGCATTGTGGGGGAGTCGCCCCTGCAGCTCTGATTTCATGTAGCCTTCTCCCTTTGAGGGGGAGTGCCTTTGATTTGTGTGCTTTTCGGGGCCTGTTTTGTTTTTGCTTTTGGTCATATGTGCTCTTGGACAGCTTTTGTGACCTGGTGCATTGTTCACCTGCTGCGTCTATTGTGCTGTGTTGTATTGTACGGCATGGGTTGTGTGTGCACGTGGACATGTCAGAGTGTGACCTGCTCCTTTACGGATGTGTTCTGCACTGGGCTACCTCCACGTCGATTCGTGGGCCATCTCATGTTTTTGGACTGCTGCCATGCTATCTGGCATACAGTGTTACTTACATAGTCAGTGTGGGTCACAGAGCTGCTGCTTTGCTCGATTCAGCACATGTGCATGTGTCGGTTGTGTTATTGGTGATCTGGAGGGGGCCCCTTTGTGCTCATTGTGGATGGGAGTGTACTTGGCGTTTCAATGTGTGCTACAGTGTGCCAAGGCTCTCAGTGACATGATCCAGGGTCATTGTGGGTGTGCAGTGTGCTACATATAATTGTGCATGTGTACCATTGTGCCCATCTCTCCCCATCCCCCCAGTCCATGGTCGTCACTCACCCTATTGCTGTTGGGTCAGGTTATATTGTGCTGTGTCCATGCCCCCAATCCCTGCCACCATCTCCACAGTGCTGATGGTGGCCACCATTTCCTCCAGCTCATCAATCCCCTCCTGTGTCGCAGGACTTCAACTCCAGTCGCCCTTGTTGCCTTCCTGTTGGCGGAGAGCTTCTCCTTGGTTTGGCTGTGCACTTCATGTCAGCGTCTCTTGACCTCCTCCAGTGACCTCCTCGCCACTCCGACTGCATTGACGTTGTTGTCGATGGCTTGCCATATTTCCGTTTGGGTTTCTAGTGCCGCAGTGGAGGTGGTGGACAGTTGTTGGTGGTTTCCTATGACCTCCGTGGCGATGATCTGGTCTTCCTGTGGACTAAACCCCGTATTCCTCTTGTCCTTGCCCTTCCCCCGAAAACGGGGTTCCATGCTGGTCCTCCATGGGGCTTGTGGGGTTGGGCTTAACCTCAGCACTCGGTCTGAGTGCATCTATGGTGCTACTCAGTTTGAATTTTTTTTTCTTTTATAGTTCATTTTCCTGCCAGGCGCGTGGGATTTGCAGGCATGTAGCTGGTTTTCTCTGATTTTTGGCCTCATTGCATATTTTTTTGCATTCGCGTTTAGCATTTTTGCAGCGTGGTGTTGATTTTCTCGCTGATTTTTTATGCATTATCTGATGACTATCGCATGCTTCCGCATTGTTGTGAATTGCAAGTAGACACAGGGTCATTTTCCCGCAATGGGCTGTGATGTTAAATGTTGCGTTACGCTACTCTTGTGGTAATTATCACACGTTCTTGTGAATATACCTTATTGTCAATAACAATGCAATAGCTCAAACTCTCATAAATGCAAGACCTATTGCATTGCAAATGCTTGTTGATCTTTCCTTTCGTTTTTAAGTGCCTTTGTCCATTCACACTTTGCGAGAAAGTTGTTCAATGTTCTATTCCCTGACTTTCAGAATTCGAAGGGTAGTTTTCTGGTAAGGTACAATTATATGTCCTTGCAGAATGTTTTCCAACCATCAACTTCAATCAGACGATGAACACGTTATTGGAAAGCAGGAGCTAAATGGAACAAAATTATACAGTGACTCTCTATATCAGCAATGAAAACACTTACATATACTTTTTGGTGTGTTATCCTTAAAACATATGTATCAACAAAGAGAGAGGTAGGGAGATTTCCACTGAGACACGCCCATCGCGAGAACAGCGAGGCACGCCCAAACCCGGAATCGAGCGCGTAAACAAAGCGCTCTTATACGCATTCACCGGCCCCGCTTTCCATCGTCGGGGTCCGGTCTAGAGGGTCGCAACAGGTTTAAAAGCGGGCTGTGAGCGCTGAGGGCGTAAGTCTACATCCACAGCGGAACGATTACTACGACTAACAAAGCTAAGTGCCTGTGTGTTGTATGGGTTATGCTGACATTTCGACTCTGTACTTTTTCTTAGGATGTGCCAATCGCGCTCCAACCCCCCTCCCGAGACCCATGGTGCAAGTAGCGCCCATTTTTAAAGTGAGATGTTCTCCATATTCCACCATCTTGTGGGGGTCACTGACCATTTGGTCAAATTGATCCCTTCTCATGGAGAGTTCACATCGCGTTTTTATCTCCTTCACTACAATAGTAGTTTTTAAACCACCTCTAGCACTTCACCTCCTAGCAAATACGATTATTCCCAAAGGGCTACTTGGATGGTGCATAAGTTATCTATTATTGTGTGCACACAAAGGTTTGCCACCATCTTAGGAGCACTACGATAAGTCTACGCTGGCATATACTAATTGTATGTATGTCTTTATGTGTTTGTCTGTATATCTTTTCCTACAGGTGCTGATACACCCCTAATTTTGGGGTTTTTTGGATTGAGCAAATTGCTCTCCCATTTTAAGCACTTTTTTCACTTTTCCTTTTCACTTTCACGCCCCCAGGTCAGGGTGGACTATTAGAGTGTCCATACCGCCGGGGTTATAGTCCTGAAGAATGCCATGGTGAATATATACCACATTGAAGGCAGAAACATGTTGACTGATTTTAATAAATTTGTGGTATTTAGCTGAATTTAAACTAGATCCTAATAACCTTGGCTATTAAATTCAGACACATATACCACTTACACGTGTCTTAGGGATCACTTATTAAAGTTTTTTTGATACCCTGTTAGTCACTTTTAATTTGAGAATCTTCACAACACATCCTCCCCACACAACCAGCTCCGCAGTCTTTCTGGCGTCGCAGCACACCGAAGAGACACTCGGTCTCTTCGGTGGGGCCCGATGATGAAGCATGACACTGACTAGGTCGGTGTGTGAGGGCTTTCCTACTCAAATAGAGTGACTGTGATCCCACTCAACTAGAGTGACTGTGATCAATAATATCTCGCTTATCTTTTTGCTCCACGTTTCTGGTAGCCGTGGGCTTGACCAGTTCAGACCTCTCTCTTTTTTTGTTGTTTGTCTTTTTTTGTTGTTTGATCCTTAAAACATAGCCAGCAAATGAAAGAGAAAGAGTTCAAACCAACCAAATTTTTCTTATGTCACTTCGTAGAAACCAATTAGTTGTTCAGGCACACACAAAAGCACCACTTCACTGGATCAATTATGACTTGCGACAAGTTCATACCATATAATGAATCATTCAAATCTAACTGTGTGTGGTTCTAAACTTAAAAGTAAGGGGCGGGGAATGGCTCGCGTTTGATTCTGAGAAAATCTTGGAACAAAATGGAAGCATCTAGTACCACGGTGTGAGGAAAAGCACATAGAAAGTGGTGCAAAATGCATTGGCGTTGCAGGACGAGGCTTGCATTGTTGCTAAGGGAAGAGTGAAGGACATTCTCTTCAGTGCTTAATTTGTAAATAAAGAAGTGCAGGTGCTGAAAATGTTGCCAACTTTCAACACTCTCACTGCTTCAGTCTCTATCTTCTAACCTTGATCTGTTGTCTGTCCCCTACGTCTTTGCTCTAAGAGTCTATCCTCTTACCTCTCTAATTGTTTTCTATCATCTTTGTCACACCTGGTGTGTTACCTTATTCCCTGCATTTCTGATTTGCCCTTTATTCATTCTACCCCTGCCCTTTTTCCTCTTTACTTTTATCCATGCTCTGCTCTCTCTCTCCCCTCGATCTTGGCTCTTTACGATCACTCTTCTAGCAGTGATTAGCTGTGTCTCCGTTTTATAATTTCTCAGCTTTCTTTGGCCTCTGTCCTGTCCTCTACATCCTTTCATTCTATCTTCTCTCTTCTTAATGCTCTCTTCTTCACATCATGGCTGCTTTCTATTTGTATCTGATTTTCTCTCCTTTTCTTCCACTTAGCTCCGTCTTATCTCTCTCCTCTCCTGTTGTTTCTTTCTCCTCTTTACTCCTGCTCTCTCTCTCTCATCTATACCACTGCTGCTGTCTGTGACCCCTGTCGTCATCCTGTACATGTCCCCGCTATTTTGAACTCTGCGTTTTCGTGTTGTCTTTTCTAAAGATGAGTAAGATGACGTGTTTTACTTTCTTACCTACACCGAGTGCAAAAACAAAATGTACACCAAATGAAAAGACTTTTTTTGCATATATTAATCAGTGCAGTATAACTGGGTTATTTGCATAACAGGTAGCAGCTCGAGCATGGCAGGTGATGTCACTACTAGTGCTGCCTGTAATTAGTAGGTCCAAGGATGGTGACAACATTGGCATCTACTGCTCAGCTTGCTGTGGCCCTGCCTGCTACAGCACAGGCATTGTCCCCAGCCGTAATGCTGCCAATGCCGGTAAGTATGGCTGTGGTGCCTACTGGACTCACGCACGCTCAGCAATTACCATGCTGGGGTGCAGCGCACAGATTCTACAGGTGACCCCATGGCACACAAAAGTTTTGTTGGGCCACAGCTGTATCGAGCACGTTGAGGATAGCAGCAATGCAGGGCTGCAGGATGTGCGACTCTGGCTACACAGCAAGTGGAAAGTCGACACTTACTTTATTTTATTCTTCCTCAAGAGCCCTCACTCCCAAGTTCCAAATGCGCTCTCACAGCTTCCTTGCCTCAACTCCTTCTTGAGCCAGCCCCCAGCTACAATTATCCAATGGGAGGCTTAGGGTCAGGCAGGGTTCAGCACACTCAGTGAGTAGAATGCAACACATAGTTTGTCGATGACTTCTTGGATTTGTGATCGGCGAGATGACATCATCATTAAAGTGGTGATACACAATCATGCCTGCCTGGACAGGCGTAAGCAGGCCTGTCAATGAACATTAACCAGCCAGTCACCATGCAATGTATGTTATTCTTTTTATTTTGAATTTGAACAATTAATATTGAGACCACTACCTGCAGGGTCAAAAATTGTAGCCCCGGCCCTGTGAAAGAAGTGCAGGTGCTGAGCAACTGAAAGCACCTATTCAAATTAAGCACTGATTCTCTTCTTCCTCTGGACAGTGCTGCTGGAACAATTTTCAAAGTAAGGCTAAATGAGCCACAAACATTCAAAAGGAGAGTGGTATGTAGCCGGTGGTGCATCTTAAAGTACATTGCCACAAATAAATGACTAAAACATATGCAGAAGTGCATTAGATATAACAGCACAGGTGCACCACAGCATTTAACATAAGGCAAATCTCATTGCCGGAGTTCTCATCGTGGTCGCTGCTGGGCGTATTTTGACACTGCTGGTTGAGTCTATCATATCACAATTTGGGCTTTGAATCTTTACAATTAACCTTTATGATTGACTACGCGCTGTGGGATCGCACACCTGAAATGGTTGACAGATAGATCTATTATCATATGCAGATCCATCCTCTTCGACCCACACATATTAAAACCTCTAAAACAGTGGATATATTTACCAGATGACCATTGGATCACTTGTCCTCACCCTGAAGAAGTCCCTCTTTGGGACGAAATGCGTCGGCTGTATGGTGCTTCATTTTTCTATTGAAATAAAGAAAACGAATCGAGGAACTTCTATCTCCGTGACTTATTGGAATTGTATATCAAATATTGATTTGCCTTATGTTAAATGCTGTGGTGCACCTGTGCTGTTATATCTAATTGATTCAGTTGCCTAGGGAACCAGCATTGTTACAGTGGATGCTATCCAGTGTGCACACGAACCCCAGTGAAATTAGTAGGGGTACCAATTATCATCTGGGCTATTTTTTGTTAGGTGCTGACCCTGAGAAGGTTCCACTGGGCCCCATTCACAGAACTAACTTAAGACAAAATCCTAAACTTACCACCATTTTGGTATTCACAGAAGGCACTTACTCATTTTGGTATTCACAGAAGACAAGTAGTCATTTCGGTATTCACAGAAGTTAGGAGTCCTAACTTTAGGACTCCTAAATGCCTTCTGTGAATACTGAAAGTCTTAAAATTCGGATTTTTCTCAGTTTAGTAGTAGTAAAGTTAGGACTCCTAACTTTAGAACTCCTAAATGCCTTCCGTGAATACAGAAAGTCTAAAAATTAGAATTTTTCTCAATTTAGTAGTAGTAAAGTTAGGACTCCTAACTTTCGGACTCCTAAATGCCTTCTGTGAATATCGAAAGTCTTAAAATTAGGATTTTTCTCAGTTTAGTAGAAGTAAAGTTGAGAAAAATCCTAATTTTAAGACTTTCAGTAATCACAGAAGGCATTTAGGAGTCCGGATAAGATGAATTGAGCTGAGCACTACAACATATAGGGCAGGAGAAGTATTTGAGCTCCCTGGTTTGGAAGGAGAGACAGGGTGGCATCAGAAACTACATGTAGTACATGGACCTCTGGTTTAGGAGATTGGTCTGGCAGTGGCTTGGATAGGGTTCCTGGCTGTGGGACACATGTGATGCATCTGATACCCATGCACCTCAACTCTCAACTAGATAGTAGTGTCAAGACAGTTATCAGAAAGGAGAGAGGAGAGATTGCACCTTCTTTTGTATATGGGTAAAATAAAAATGGTGGGGATTGCTAGTACTGGAGCTGAAGGTAATCTTGACTGGTGAATCTCGGATGAACAACTTCAATAAACTGAGTAACACAAGCAAGAGAAATAGTGGGCTGTGGTCCATCCAGCTTGGTCATCAGTGGGAACTCCACCCACAAACCCACAGATTGATTCCATCACATGGAGTTCCTCTAGAAGGACTTTATCAGGCTATTACATCTTCTGGAACTGGAATAACTAATTTCATTGCGCGCGCTGCTTCTCATTTGGGGATGCAGCGCGTGCAACGAAATTCACCGCCCGGCAGCACTCCCTCCAGGAGTCGCTACCGCAGAACTCCCAGCAAGAAAGTTCAGGGGAGCTGGGGGTGAAGTCTTTGTGTCCCTAAGACTTCTGAACAGGAGGCAAGCTCTACTCAAGCCCTTGAATATCTTCCTCAATCAGGGGGACACAGCACACAGCAAAGTCATTTTCCTTTCCTTGGCAGAAACAGCTACTGCAGGCCCACCCCAGACAGCACCGCAAAGGGGCAGTACTCCTCCTCCAGTTTCTCCCGTTCCTCTCCTTGGCAAAGGTTCCTTTTCATTCCTGAAGAAGTCTAAAGTACAGGGGTTTAATACTTATGCCCTGAAATGTCTTTGTTCTCTTTGTGCAAGAATCCTTGAGCCCAGACCAAACAAGTTCTGTTCTCACTTAGACAGCGTTGTGCAAGGGAGACAGGCCCTACTATTCAGGTGCAAGAAGCACACCACCCACTACTCTAAATTCATCCAGTGTCTACTCAGCCCAGCTCTGAGTCAACCAGGAAAGGTCAGGCACACCTCAGCTTCCCCAGTGGCTGTCTACAGTGGATGCACATCCCCAGCCCCGTCACTCCAAAACCAGCCAGTCAATTCACAAACAGGCAGAGGCACTCAGAATGGTTAAACAAGCAAATGCCTACTTTCTAAACGTTTCAAGCACACCATTTAAAAACCATCTTTACTAAAAGATGTGTTATTAAATTCTGAGTTCAGAGATTCTAAACTCTATTTCTTTATCTTGTCCCAATGAGAAGTTATACTTGAAAGATGTTAAAAAGCATTTACCATTCTATCCTATGGTGCAAGATAGCCTTAAAATAGTGAAAAACAAAATTGACAGTATTTCACTATCAGGACATGTCACACACATCAATACATGTCCTACCTTTCACATACACTGCACCCTGCCCTGGGCAGTACCTTGGGCCTACCATAGGGGTGCCTTACATGTAAGAAAAGGGCGGGTTAGGGCCTGGCAAGTGGGTGCACTTGCCAAGTCGACAAATTGCAGTTAACAAATGCGCACAGTAGCTGTAGTGGCAGGTCTGAGTTACCTTTTCAGAGCTACTCATGTGGATGGAACAATCAGTGCTGCAGGCCCACTAGTAGCATTTATTTGATTTACAAGCCCTGGCACACTTCAGTGCACTGTACTAGGGACTTACCAGTAAATCAAATATGCCAATCAGAGAGAACCAATTGTAACAACAATTTACACAGGGAGCACTTGCACTTTGACACTGATCATCAGTGGCAAAGTGCCTAAAGCTTGTAAGCCAGTAACAACGAAATCCAGCACAGCAGCAAAAATACATGGGGTAGAGGCAAAAAGTCAGGCGAAACCTTGCCAAATCTGCCAAGTCTAACACCGCTCAAGGCTCTTATGCATTAAATATGTTACTCTGTGGGGACTTATGCACTTTCTCCCTGAACCTGTCCGGCACAACCGACAAAGTCCCCTGACACACAGCATGGGACTATCAAACTGAACGAGAGTGAGTGGTTCAGGTTCTACAGAACCTAAGAATGTAAGGGCCTTTGGGTTAGCGGATATGTAGAGGCAGGGACCGGAAAAGGAAAAGCAGTTTTCATTCTTGTATTTGGCCCAAGATGATTTTATCGAGCCAATGCTATTTTCTGAGTCTGGGTATCAAGTTCCCCAGAGTTAATTGTGCAGAGAATTTCACCATCAATAATTTGGAGCGCCCTCCATTGCTATTAAACCTGCACGATGGGGAGGCAACCAGGAATGTAGAGGCTCATGCATGAGAGTTGAAAGATCAAAAGACTGTGGGCTATTTACTGGTGCTCAGTTTGCTTTGCATAGACTCTCTGGCAGGCATACAAAATAGTTTTCAAGAAAAGAGAATCGCTAAAATTCTAATCCCTGGAGAAGGTTAGATTGATGGAGGAACAGATCAATGACATGACGGTGGGCTGAGGAGCTCTCCAAATCCTTTGGAGATTTGTACGCTTAATTCTGTCTGAAGGGAATACACTCAGGTTCTTATGGAAGCAGTGAAAGCCATTAATCTGCATATACAAAGGAGACTATATAAAGTGGGTAATAAAATGGACTACCCTTTGGCATGGCTAAGCTGGAGAAATGAGAGGACGGAGTCGTTCAATAGGGTGGTGGACAAGGAGGATAAAGAGATATTTGACTTGATAACAAGGGGATAGTGTAGTATCCATTAGCACAGATGTTTATAGCCTCAGGCAGGCTATCTTGGATGGGATCCACTTGCCTTGTTGGAACCCAGAAGGGGCAAGGCTTGATGAGGAAACCACATAGGGTGAGATCTCGGGAGCAGGTCACTATCTACAGAATGTAAGGTGACTCCTCTGACTGGCCTTCTGGCTGAACTTTAAGAAAGACTGATGTGAAAGATGTGGAAAAAGGTGTTAGAAATTTTTAACAAGGCTAGATCCACCGGGATGCTTCCTGTGGGCCTATGTCACACAGTGGTCACTCTAATTCACGAGAAAAATAAGCTAATGACAGAATGCTCATCATACCATGCATGGGCGATAAAGTCCACTCCAACGGCAGAGTTCGCTGAGTGTTGGCAACTCTGCTTTACTCTTGTATAATGGAGTTCTGTCCAAACTCCACCAACCACTGTGTGGCAGAGGTTTTTCTCATGCGCGGCTTGCCAACGGTAAGTTGTCGAGCATGAGTGAGAATTGGCATCTCCTAGCAACATTTTTGCGGGCCAGATTTGGAGGGCATCAAGCGTGATTTTCTCAATGCGAGCGGTCGCAAACATTCGCGGTGCTAAAGCTGACGCTAGAGTACAAAATGTACTCTAGCACAGCAAAAAAGCAATGCCCTCTGTCGCACTGTGTGGTGCTATTTGCATTGCTTTTGCAGTTTGGAACAAGGTCCCGTGCTAAAAATAAGCATGATCAATGTCACATGACAATTGCGGCCTGCTCTTGGAACTCCGCAGAATCTTACAGATTTTTCATGTAACTCAGTGGGTTTCCACAGAGTGAAACTCTGCATGCTCTGCCCAACCCTACTAACTATAGAAACTAAATAACTGGCTTTGTTGGAGGTTGTGGGTCTTATATACCCACACCAGTCCTGTTTTATGCCACATAGATTTACCAGGCAAAACCACCATAGGTTGATTGGATGTGTAGAAGCAGCACAGGGTGTGTGGGAGCCACTCGCAATTCTCTCACTGGTTGCATGGGAAGCTTTCAATTCTATTGATTTAGAATCATCCCTGCATGAGGTACTCCGAATATATAGTCTTGGTCCAGTTTTCGATCATTGGGCAAGCCTCTGCATACATAACCTATGGTTTCAGCGATGGTAAAAGGAGTGCTATCTTCCAGTTATAAGTCAAAGAAGTGTAGCAGAAAATGCTACCCCAGCACTCTTGCTCTCCACCCTATCACTGGAAACTTTGGTGTGTTGAGTGAAGTCAGAGCCCCAAGTAAAAGGGTTTAGTTGGAGGTCTGGGATAGATGAAAAATGTGTGCTGAGGACAGCCTGGTATTTGTAGTGGATGCCCGGTAGACAATACCTTTAAATTCTAAGAATGTTTGAAATGTAGGGAGTCACTAAGCATACAGGGTTCATTGGGAAAAATTGGTCCTGTGGCAGACCAGGCAATGAGACATTGGTGTTCTAAGGGAATGTGAAAAACAAGGGAGGGGTTCACCTATTTAGAAACAGTGCTATCTAATGGTAACTAGGGATTTTTAGCACAGAGTGCCTTTAGCATTGGTGGACACTTGTCCTTCCATTCTAGGGCAAGCCTTCGATAAGGTAGATCGACCTCTATTATGGTGAAATTTACAAAAACTGGGTTTGCCTTCACCCCTGCTATCCTTAATTATTGCACTTAATTTGCAAACTTGGTGTCAGATACTAATGGGTGGAAATCAAGGTTTATCAGATATAATCCCTACAGAAAATGGTTTGAAACAAGGCTGCTTGTTAGCATCGCTGCTATTTTTGCTATACATAGCAGACTTACCTGATTGTTTTGCTCAAACTGAGGGAGATGCACCAAAGGTAAGCACCCAGCCTTTTGCATGTCTTTTATATGCAGATGATATAGTAGTAATTGATCTAACCCATATTGGGTTCAATAGAAAGCTGGTATCACTTCAGAAATATCCAGTAGGCCAATTTTTGGAAATAAATGTCTCTAAAAGTAACATTTTTATTACGAAAAGTAATAAAAGTAGAAAATCATGTAATTTTAAGTGGCTAATTGGTTCTGAAAAGCTGGAGGTGGTAGACTCATGCCTTTATTTAGGGAAACTTCTTTTTCTGAAAAGCTGGAGGTGGTAGACTCATGCCTTTATTTAGGGAAACTTCTAACAGGTAATTTGAAGAACAAACCTCATATTAAACATAGCACTTGTACAGCTACATCTCACACCAATGGTTTGCGTATTTTTTACAGTGCTTTGGGCAAAAGACACTTTTTACATCTACTGATGGTTTTTAAGGCAAAGATTACCCCAACCTTGCTCTATGCGATTGAATCAATCCCTGTTAAGGACTGGAGTTTTTTAGATAGGGTTGAAGGTCAAATACTACATCAAATAAGTAATTTTAACACGTCCGTTCCAACGGCAGCAATTAGACAGGAGTTCGGCTTGACAAGCTCCTATATCCAAGGGCTAACTAGGGTACTTCGCTGGGGATATCAGTTAAAAATTAGCGAGCCAGATTCACTAAGAGGCCTTATGTGTCATAAAATCTTCAATGTTAAGGCTGGTAATTACTCTTTTCACCGTGATTTCTCATTTGCACTTAACATCTTTGGTATACAAGAAGAATCAGTGTTCACACTCCCACCATTAGGATTTAAATCTCCCCTAAAAACCTTAAGTGGCAAAATTAGCTTTAATAGAGACATTACTATTTTGCAAGTCTAAAGAAAGATTAAAGCTAATAGCCAGGACAAACTCACAGAGAATTGCACAAAAATACTTATTTTGGAATTTAGAACATGGAATTCAACGTTTGCTCATTTTATGTTGCATGAAGCTTTTACCTCTAAAAGACTTAAGAGCAAACTGGTCCCAGAATTCGAATAATGGAAAAACTTGTAACTTGTGTAAGCTCAGTATTCAGACCCTGGACCATGTTTTATTCGTTTGTCCAGTATTGGCTTTGAGTTGTCATCACTGGCTTCGGCCAATGTTCTTAAAAAAATAATAATAATAATAAAAAACTTTGAAATAAAAAAAAATGTTGCATCAGCCCGAGATTATCTCTTTTGCAGTGTGCGTAAAACTTTTAAATTATTTTAAGGAGTTTATGAATATATTTTACATCTTTTATATACCCCTTGTCCCCCTTGTCTGTCAACTTTTTACGAAGTATTAGTATTTTGTCCTTCCTCAAATTGCATTTTGCATGCTGATTGCCTGCTATTCATTCTATTTTGCACAATAGGGATATGTTGTGTTTGGTTCCCACTATGTTTTTGTTGTTAAAACAGAATCGATGTGTGAGTTTGGATGAATTTTGCATATGAACGCGGGGGCTACTGAATTGCTTTTTGCACAGGTTTGCATATGCTTAGTTATTCCTTTTCTTGCTGCTAGTTCCAAGTCAAACTTTTTAGCAGAAATTGAACTTTGAACTATGTTTTGCATATGAACTGGCTGCCACTGTTATGTTTTTTACGTGTAATAATATGCAAGCATTTTTTGAGTGGACCACCTTGGTGTTCCAAATCTTTAATGAAATATTGAATTGAATTGAGGGCAAGCTGCCATCTTTAAGATGATGACCCAACCCAAATGTTTATATACTTTGAAGAATATCCCTCATTATATATTGGGACAGTATTTTAGGAAGGTGGAGCATGTCCTCAGTACTTTGTTGCAGCATGAGAGGAACCTGAAATGAATATTCAGGTTGTTTATAGGTTAACTTCTGAGAGGGGTATCACGCTCCCTAATCTTCAGTACTGCTACTGAACCTCCAGTAATACTATTGAGCATTCAAAACGTGGCCCTTCCACTTGGTAGCACACTCTCCATGAGGACCCTTTCACAAACAGAGAGAGGCAGACCAGGGGCGTAATGTTCTATCTGCACCACCTGTGTGGTAGGAAGGTAGAGACACTGTTGGAAACGACCCTCCTTGAAGGGTCATCCCATTCATTTTGCCTTCCACCTCCTCTTTTTGCTGAATTCTATTTTTGGCATTAGGACCAGTGCTAACGTGCATGAGCTTCTCTCCTAACCATGGTAACAATGGAATAGACCCGATTGGAGTATTAGATTTACTTGTAAGTCCCTTGTAAAGTGAATATACCATATATCCAAGGCTTGTAAAGTAAGTTCTACTAGTGGGCAAGCAGCACTGATGTGCCAATCAAACAAGTAGCCCATTAACCATGTCTCAAGCCTGCCAATGCAGAGCCTGTGTGTGCAGATTTACTTCGACCTTACATTTAAAACCCTTTGCCGAGGCCTAAACACCCTTCTATTATGCATGCATCCCCCCTAAGGGAGGACCTACGTAGTCCATAGGGTAGGGCCTGTGTAAGTAAAAGATAGAACATGTACTTTTAAATTTTGCATGTCCTGGTAGAGGAAAATATCTCAATACATTTTTCATTGCTGTGAGGCCTACTCTTCTCAAATGTCAACATTGGGAATTCCTTAATGCAATAAGTTGTAATTCCTCATCAGAAAGTAGAACGTGTCATGTTTTATATCTTTGGAATGGTAATGAAAAATCCTCTTTACTGTTAAAGGTGGATTTAACATTACTATTTTAGAAATGTCACTTTTAAAAAAAAGTGACTTTCTTTGCTTCTACAGCTCTGTGTTCCTGCTGGTTGTCTCCAATACACATAAGGGCTGAATGACAACTTCACTTTGTAGATACCAACTCGACAGCCTCAAAAACAGGAAGGTTAGATGTTTCTGGGTACCCATCTGCATTCTCATGACTCTTCCTGGGCAGTATGACACTTACACCTGAATAGGCAAAGCTCTGTCCCCACACAAAGGGCTAATTACCCCCTACGGAAAAGACCTCTGTGCACTTCAAAGACCCTTCTTTGAAGTCACCCCTACTTCAAAGGCACAAATCTGTATAAATACTGGGTCTCTGATCCTACCAGATCAGACACTACTGGACCTGTGAAGAGAAGGACTGCTGTGCTGCTACATGGACTGCCATTCTGCTGGACTGCTGCTCTTGAAGAACAGCTTTTCTGCTCTGCTGTGCTTCCCTGCTGCCTGCAGCTGTCTGCTCTGCTGTAGAAAATGACTAAACTCATCTCACTTGAACCCAGAGTCACTCCACGTGCTACCCCCATGTTCTGAAGTCTCAGGGACATCGAAGACCTCCTACGACCCTGCAACAGCACCTGGACTCTGCATCTGTGAGCCCTGCCTGCAAAGTTGTGCTGATCCAGTCCAGGGCCCTTTGAAATGTCGGTGCAGCAACCCTCAAGGCTGATGCTTCCCATTTGCGAATGCATTACCACCTACTTGAAGAAGGTGGTAATTGCGACTGTGTTGGCGACCGCAATTTGCGCAATCAAAAACGGGTCGTACATCTGGCCCTCACTCTTGTCCATAACAGGAAAAGGTCTCTAACCATTTCCAGTGTGAGGAGAGGCCTGCAAAGGATTTAGTGAATAGCACAAATCTGTAAGTTTTGCAGGTGTTAATTAACTACTACTTTTCACCTGAGGAATACATTTATTCATGCGGAAGCCTCCAGAATGGTAAATTTTAAAAAGCAGACCATTAGATATGCTTGCAGTTTTTGCTCAGTCCTTCACTGCAGAGCATCGATAAATGGATCATGGTCTGTGAAAGTAGTTGATTTTAGGTGAACAAATCTTTCAGAGAATTCCGCTCAATACGATCTGTTTAGTACTCACTTTTGACTCAGTGCTTAATTTGTAGACGAATGAGTGCTGGTGCTCAAAGCTATGCTCTGAAGCCCATGACCGGTGCTATTAAATCTTGATGCGCCAAATACGAAGGTTGAGTAGTCTTGAATCTACCTCATGCCTCTTTAATCCACTACCAATCACTCCCTGCCTCTTTATATCACTCTTGCAGGTACCTGCTTTCTTTCTTTCTTTGTGATTGCTACCTGTCTTTCTGTTTCTCCTTCTTTCCCCTTTCTGTGTTTTTCCCCTCTCTTGCTCTTCATCAATATATGATGAGGAAAATTAAGTGTCAATCTCCAAAAGCGAGTGCCCGCATGTCCCGCTAACAGCCACAGGCTCAAATTAAGCACTAGATTTTGTAAAACTACAGTGTATACCCTTCCAATTGGTTGGATTTCTCTTAGAGAGCATGCCATTTGTTAAAAAGGAGAAGAGTGATTGAATGGCTCTGTTTGCTATTTTGGACTATGTATTTACTCTTTTTTACTGCGAAGGCCTGCTTTTGTATTTTTGTTGGTATGATGAGCTGTGTAATCCGCACACTCTCTCATTTCGTTTAAACGATTTGCCCCTGATGCACCTCCAGTGGACCCTACGCGAATCTTTATTACTGACATCTTCAAAAGCCCAACACTCAATCCTCATATCTATTTCATTCAATGATTAATATTGATCTCTGACCTGGGCCATTCCACCTTTTCTGCCTCCAAACACTTGGCATCCCCCATGTTATTATTCGTTTCTCTCCCTTTCATGGACGCCACCGCATTGTGAACTGATTCACTTTTGTCTTGCAGGCCAAATAACAAACAAATGATGCACTTCTGACCCCGTAAACCTTTTAAACTATTGTCCCAAATTGCTCTTCTCATTTTTTACTCCGTTAATAGATTGCATGGTTTATTCTCGGATGTTTGTAGTCCTCGCAATTTTTTTTTACCAGTTTTCATTCATTCTAAACTGATGCAAGCTCACACACATTCCACAGAAAATGGACTATTACATATCAGACATACTTTTACTCAAGTATCCCAAATTCAAATAGTGTCTCTCCTTATCGTTCACTCCATTTCTTTTTTATGCAGGATGTTTCTCGCTGACATTTTCACATTCATGAAATCCTATAGCCGCGTTTTTCCGCGTGAATAGTGCATTTATATATTTTGCTATTCCCGGCGTTGCTAGGGGGGTACTTTGTTATTATCCCCCTCTGATGTTTCTATATGGGTTAGTAATCAACCCAAGTTCCAGTAGCATAATTTAAATAAAATCCCAAAGGTAAGTATTCCTCAATTCATTGAGCAGTCTCAGCAAGCAACCGACCCCTTCTTGGACGAGATTTACACCAAGAAACACATACATAAAACTCAGCTTTCGCATTTTAAAGGACATTTTACAATTATATTGGCTAGAAAATGCCAATTTTTACTCAGAACTCACAAATGTATCTAATACGATGTTATACTGTTACAAGAATTAATAGTCCTGTGTCCCAAGACATGATCATGTTCTCAGTGGGAAACTCTGCCCTTTGCCTAGTACAAACAACTCATTCGTAGCCTCACTCGATATATTAGCATCCCAAATAGTGTTTCTCAGCAGCAGTGATACCCATCATCGTTTATTTATCTGCCATGAACTGTTATGGTCATTTCTCCCAAAAAACACTGATCATCCAGAATATGTTACACTCTTTACCAGTTCATGCTGAGAGAAAGGAAACAGCAGTCCTAGCTACTATTTTGTAGAGAATTAAACATGAATGTCCTTCTATAAATCAGGCTTAAACTCAATGGTAAAAATATTCTGCTTTGCTGTTGCTACCTCATAATACTCAGATGTGGAGATGAAGCCACTTTTGTTTTCAACATGCCAGAGCTCAAAGAACATTGAATTTGATAATGTTTTCATTGCACCTGTCAGTTTGATCTAAATTTGTCTAAATATGCTGTGGCAGATAAGTGAAAGACAATCACTTTGATTGGCACAAGCTGAATTACTTTAGTCTGCCAATCATCTGTGGAATGTGTATAGTAGGCTTTTGTTAGTAATTATTGTAGGAATTTTAAACACGCCCAGTAAAAAGGGATCATAACCACAAATTCCCAAATAAACATCAAAGTACTCATTGCTCCTAGGTATCTGAAATAAAATTTCATGCTATTAAATCTATCTATTAAATCAGGGGTCTCCAACCTTTTCTGTACTGAAATCTACTTATGTTCAATAAAAACGCATCGAGAGCTACTAATGTTATTAATATTGTATAATCTAAATTTTTGTATACACGTATTGATTCAACCAAGCAAAAGCTTTCTAATTTAATAAGTTGGGCTACATGCAGGTGAGCTGCTCAGAGGTAGCTGGAGAACAACAGTAGCTTACGAGCTACTGGTTGGAGACTCCTGTATTAAATCATCTGCACGTCAAACTTTTTAAGAATTTTCTTTTACAATGAACAATACTATTGCATTCATAGACCTTTCTAAAGATGGATTGGTGGAGTAAAACCCTCCTTTATAACTAAATCATGTGGTGTATACATACCGTGGCTGGATAAATAAGTAGGAGTGTGTGGATATCATGGACTTTCACTCTGTGAATTCTGCAAAGTTACAAAAAATACATAAAGATTCCATGGAGCTCTGCCAACAGGCAGAAATGCCATGCTGCTCATGCTGTGATTTAGTGCAGAAAAATGGACAAGAGCTCGCGGCCACTCGAGTTGATGTTGCTGCCATTTGAGTTAAAAATCTACTCAAGCAGCAGCCCTTTGACCACAAACGCTTGCGACGACACGCATTAGAAAATCTCACCGGAAGTCCTCCTAGCGAACAGAAATCACACTAGGGCGGTGCCAAATCTACCCTCATGCTTGCCAGTGGAGCCTCGTGGGAAAAAAATATCTGCCAAGTGGCATATGGCGGAATTTGGCTGGACCTCCACTTTATAAGAGTAGCACGGAGTCACCAAATTCTGCCAATTTCACAAGCTGAATGAAACTTTCCACCTGGAACTAATAAATAGAACTGTGTGAAAATGGGTAATTAACTTACATTTCTTTTAGGAAGAAATGTGAAATTTTAAGACTTGATTCATAAAGACTCTCCCAGGAAAAAGTCAGAAATTGGGCATGCAAAACATGAAGATAATTTACAAAATCAGATTAATGTATGTTTTGTATTCAGAGATTCCACCTATGAGTGCAGTGTTCCCCTTAGTATGCAATTTTTTTAAAATGTGTATGTGAAACCCACAACAGGAGTATTAGATGTAACTCATACTCTTCTGATTGAGCAGCTGTAAATCGTTGTAGCTATAACACATAAAGAGATTTTAACACATTCTCTTGATGCTTTTAACAATGACAAAAATCTAAGAATATTTGGGGCAGTACCTTGATCTCATTTTTGATCCTGTGCAGAGGAGAGAGAGTCTATGTCTTTTATTTTTTTCAGAAATTGTACTCCCTGAAATATCTATGCATAATGTTTGCACTGCAGCCAGCAGAGCTTGTAGATACATAGATACAATTACTCATCTGTATTGTCTGACCTGTGCTGTCTTTAGTGTTTAGAAAGACTGAACCGCACACACCGGGTTACGTGTACTTTTACTCTAAAGTGAGCAAGACGTTGTGTCATGATATATTAAATTTCCAGAGAAGCATTATTTGAGGTTATTATTTTTTTATTTATATTCAAAAATTATATTTTCTATTTTTTCTTTTTTTCTTTCTCAGTACAAAAAAAGTGCGTTGATATATTTAAATTCGTTTTTGTATTTCAATCACACATTTATATCATAGATATATGATTATTATTTTTAAAAAAAAGTTTCAGACAGGATATAACAACTGATATGACTATTTACAACAATTAACAAATCATGATTTCCATATATAAATACAGCATATATTCCCTTCCAACGCGTTTCGGCTAGTCGCCTTCCTCAGGAAATCTGTATTTTCAATTATTGCAAGAACTTCATGCTACAATAATGAGAAATAGTAGTTTAGTAATTCATCTACAGAATTTCAATCTACTAACAACGTCTAGCAATTACTTTTCCTTTTATTTATTCGCATTTTATCTATAGCTTATATTCATTTCCTACTATCCAGAGGTCTTTACCTACTGAGCTAAATTACATTCCATACATTTGTGTGTATTGATCCATAAAACTATGCATTTATATACAATTTATACAATACAATTTGTACAATATTTACACCATGCATTACTGTCTTTAGCCCATCGTCTCTCACTCAAAGATTCACCAAGTCATCAGAGACATCTGATGAAGGATGACACTACAGATTATAGAACCCCACCTGACATTAGTAAACAAATATCTTAGAAAGCTATTGCTGTTTGATTGGTGATTGGCTGATTGTTAGTGATGCAGGATTGGGCAAAGATATTTGCTTTTTTCTTTACCCGGGATGACCGCTTTTGCCCTGCTGAAATAACAATTAGAGAAAAAACAAATGTGGAGACCAGGGACTCTTTCTTGAATGAATTTGCTGGCTCAGGGCAGAGTTGAGTACCTGTTTTATGTGAATTCATTTAACCCAATATTTCTTCAAGTTAGTGATTTACTTACAGAGCGAAAAGCTTGGAAACAGAGAGCAAAGTTTGTCTCCTATTTTTGAGCTGTACTGTCAGGGACAGACTGGAAGCTGGAAGGAGCCCCGCAAATCTTATCAATCCAGATTCCTTTAATTCTATGTCAGGACCGGAGGCTTCAGATTATGCTTTTCCTTCTTCGCTATTTATTACAAATACAAAACACAGCAGCCCAGAAAAGCACTGAAGATTAGAAAAAATGACTGTATAATCTCCAACACGGAGATTTAAGAACATGTATCATTCAAATCCAAGAAAAAACTACATTTCCCATCAAGTCCGTGAATAACCACACAACAATAGTCCTTTCACAGTGTCCATCGCACGAAGATAGGGCGTCTCTCTTGTGTCCCCTTCCTCTTTCTTCGCTGCTTCGCAGCCAGTTAAGTCCCTTGCTTTTTCTCTTTCCTTGTAGCCTTGGTTAAGAGTTTAAATCGCATGTTTTGGGCTTATTCTATTGTAAAACGCTTGCGTGGCTGTTTTGGGGGGCTCTGTTTATTGTACCGTTGCAATTTTGCCTCCACAGAGCCCCTGTTAGCATCGCGGGGACGCTTTCGCCCCTCACGCGATGTTCCCGACTTGAATGCGGCACTGATTCGGCCGCTAGAGGGAGCCGTCGCGTCTCGTTCTCCCCGGCGCGGTTCCTCTCACGGAAGGGGGCCGCGCTGAGGAGAAGGAGCCGCGCCGGAGCCTCGCCTTTTGCCGCCTCAACCCAGACGCCCGTTTTCGGGCTGTAATTGCCACAGATTCCATTACTGACGCCCCAGACGGGGTCTGTATATGCGGGTTCCCGCTTTGAACGCCTGCGGGCTGTAATTACGGCACCATAGCGGTTTTCACCGCGTTAACGCTCAGCGTCCTCTAGTTAAGGGCCTGCTCTAGCGAGCCTATTGCAAGCGCGCAGGGGGGGCGGCATAGACCCGGTCCTTGAGAGGGTCGGCGCGCTTAGAGGCGGGTGCTGCCTCGATAGGTCTGGTCCCCAGCCCACCTTACCTGCTAGCCTCTGGCTGCCCCACATCCGGGTACTGCGATTACCTGCGAGCCCCAAGCCTATCACCCTTTGTCCTTTATCCTTGGCAGGGTGGGTAATTATGGCAGAAGGGTACTATGTAGAGGAGGAAGAATCTCATCAATATCTTAATGATGATGAGTTCTATGATGCTGTTGACAGCTCCATTTATAGGTGCGTGCAGGAGATAGTAGGTCCCATGGAGGACAGGCTCTCGGCGCGCATTGTGGAAGAGTGTGCAAAGCTAGGACAGGCGCACTTGGGGACCTCTGGAGGCAACTCTGCGTCCTCGGAGGGGGTGCCCCCTGCTCCTAAGAAAGTTTGTAGGGAGGCTACTGGGGCCCCGCAGGGTGTGGATAGGGGTGCCTTTGAACGCCTGCGGGACGCTTTTTTAGCAAAGGCGACAGATCCTACCCCTGCGCCGGCCCCGACTCCGGGTCCTTCTGGCCAGACTGAGACGGCCCCTTCCTCCCCGGGAGGGATCTCTCCGGTAGACACGGACGACGACGACGAGTCCGTGAGATCATGGCGACCATCCGGCTCTGCGGCGGAGTTACCACAGGATAGCTCAGGCATGCTGGATCCAGATGAGATTGTTCATCCGCGATCAGCTGCTTGGGTGCCTGGGGACAAGGTCGCAAAGTTTGTGGCGGCGCGCCTACGCAAACCACTCGAGAAAGAGGCACGGAGTTGTCTGAGGGGTGAATGTCCCCGTCCTACCCTGGAAGGGAAGGTCGCCATGACACCAGAATTAGATGGCAAGATGGCCACATTCATGGCGAAATTTGTCAAAGACCCCCGTAAGGGAATAGACCGTTCCTGGCGTTCCTGTCAGGATAAACTGCTTGACGCCATAGGCCCCATTACAAAGATACTGGATATGGCCGAGGAGGCCAAGGTTTCTGGCACTCCCATTTCCCCAGACGTGCTAACGAGTTGGGCGCAGAGGGTGGTCATATTCCTGGGGAACGCCAACTGCGCCCTCTCGAAGGAGCGTCGTCGATCCCTACTGATTAAGCTTGACCCCAAATTAGGAGACCTGGCCTCTTCAGAGGCGGGCGCGGTGGCGCAGGGCGGCTTGTTTGGGGACCCTTTTATCAAGGAGCTGGGCAAGTTCGTCAATACGTTTACCTCCCTGGACAGGGCCCAGTCCAGCATAAAGAGGGTGTTTCACCAGCGCTTTTCCCGAGGGGCCGGTCGCGGTAGGGGCCACGCGACCGGCCGTGGCGGCCAAAATTTACCCAACAAAGGGCAAGGCTCCGGCAGAGGCCAGTACAACACGTCGGCGAACTACACCAACTTTTACCCGACGAGAGGCCAGCGCTTCAGGGGGCGCGGAGGCGGTTTCCGGAACGACGCCGGTGGTAACAGTTCCCATGGTGAGTGTGATACCTGCGAGTCAGGTGCAAATTGGGGGACGCCTGGCGGGTTTTCTGGACGCTTGGGCAGCGATTACAGCAGATGCATGGGTGCTGCGGACGGTGCGGGGTTTCCGCATAGAGTTCTACGATCAGCCCTATCAGCTAAGGGCGCCGCACCCAATTGTGTTTTCGCAGGCGGATGCAACCTTGATCGACGAGGAAGTCTCAGCGTTATTACGCAAAGGGGCCATCTGCCGTACAGACCGGCATCCCTTCGGTTTCCTCAGCAACGTCTTCCTAGTGGAAAAGACGAACGGAGGACAGAGACCTGTGATCAACCTCAGAGATTTCAACGGGTGGTTAGTATACCACCATTTCAAGATGGAGGGAATCCATCTGCTCCGGGACGTTCTGCTCCCGAATGACTGGATGGTCCGGTTGGACCTCAAAGATGCATATCTGGTCGTACCCATTCACCCTCCCCATCG
Organism: Lissotriton helveticus; assembly: GCF_964261635.1. NCBI lineage: Eukaryota > Metazoa > Chordata > Amphibia > Caudata > Salamandridae > Lissotriton > Lissotriton helveticus. The sequence goes on along the minus strand of NC_136070.1, from coordinate 1,060,571,759 downwards.
GCGGTTCCTTCAATTTCTCTGGAAGGACAAAGTCTTCGAATTCACCGCCCTTCCGTTCGGGCTTTCGTCGGACCCTTGGTGCTTCACCAAGCTGCTGCACCCGGCGATAGAGACCCTGCGGTGTCAGGGGATCCGAATGGTAGTCTATTTGGACGACATCCTGCTGATGGACCAGTGCCCAAACAAACTGCTTCTCCAGCTCAATCGAACAATTTCCTTGTTGCAAGGACTGGGGTTCGTCATCAACGAGGACAAGTTGGTTTTTTCACCTTCACAGACGATGACATTCTTAGGTTTCGTGGTGAACTCAGTACAGGCCTCGCTCAGCCTTCCCTCGCGGAAGATAGCCAAGATCCGTCATGTACTGAAGCAAACGATTTCAAAGTCTCACACCTCCCTGCGGCAGATTGCCAGAGTGGTAGGACTCCTGTCCTCCTCCATTCAGGCAATCTTCCCGGGACCCCTACATTATCGTGCCCTTCAACGTCTCAAGGCGCACCATCTCAGGAAGGGTCTGTCCTACGACCAGCTGGTCCCGCTCTCACGAGAGGTAAAAGGAGGGATGGCTTGGTGGCTCTCCCATATGGAAGCATGGAACGGCTGAGCAATTTTCGGCTCCGTTCCGGATCTGGTCATCGAATCAGACGCCAGCAGATCCGGTTGGGGTGCCCGCTGTGGGGATTTCTCTACAGGCGGCGTTTGGTCGTCCGAGGAACAAGGGCTCCACATCAATTGTTTGGAGCTGCTGGCGGGATCCTTCGCGATCCGCTGTTGGACCAGGGACATGGCGAAATCATGCGTCCTTTTGCGGATGGACAATGTCTCAGCGGTTCGTTATGTGAACCATCTGGGCGGTCCTCGGTCCCGAGCTCTAGCGGATCTAGCAACGGATTTTTGGGATTATTGTCTATCCCATCGAGTCTCGGTGATGGCGGAATACCTTCCGGGCCGGGACAATCAAGTAGCAGACTGGCATTCAAGGTATCTGCGGGATTCCAGTCTGTGGAAGTTGGACGCCACAGTTTTCCAATGGCTGAACAACCTGTGGGGTCCACTCTCGGTGGACCTGTTTGCGTCCCGCCTGGATTTCCAGTTACAAAGATTCTACAGTTGGAGGCCGGATCCGCTGGCGGAAGCCACGGATGCGTTCCTCCAGGATTGGAGTCGGGGGAAGCCCTACGCGTTTCCCCCTTTCTCGATGGTACTGAGGGCGGCAGGTCAGCTCCGCCGCCAGAAAGCAGAGGTGATCTTGGTGACGCCGTTTTGGAGGTCTCAAGTCTGGTTTCCGGTTCTTCTGGAACTTTCCTGGGATTCTCCAATCCTACTCCCCGTCTCCCTCATCTCCTTCTCAATCCGAACGGGGAGCCTCACCACCTCATACTGCAAGACTCTCTCCGCCTCATGGCATGGCGGCTTTCCGGAGACGTTGGTCGCTCCCGGGCCTTTCGGAATCGGCTCAGAACCTTTTGTCTAAAGCCTGGGCCGGGAGTACTACAAAGAGGTACCGTTCCGCTTGGACCAGGTGGGTTCGTTGGTGTCTTCGACGAAACCTGGATCCCATGGTCGCAGGAGTTGTTCCCATCTTGAATTTCTTGGCAGACCTAGCGGCGGAAGGCTTAGCATACCGCACCATTAATGCGGTGCGGTCGGCAATTTCAGCGGCTCACGAGCCGGTAGACGGAGCTCCTGTGGGGGAGCATCCTTTTGTTTGTAAACTCCTAAGAGGAGTGAGGCTGTCTCTGCCCCCGGAGCCGCGTTATTCAATTCTGTGGGACGTGAACGTGGTTCTGAATCTTTTTCTTTCCTGGCAGCACAACAGGTATCTTTCCCTGAAGGAGTTGTCCGCAAAATTGGCTATGCTCCTGTGTTTGGTATCGTGCCGCAGAGTTTCAGATGTAAGGGCCCTAGACGTTTCCGCGAGAATTTTTTCACCGGAAGGGGTGACTTTTACAGTGGGTCGTTGTACAAAGTCTGCGACAAGATCGATTTCCTACCCAGCATTCGAGGATGTACCTAAACTCTGCGTGGTTCAATGCCTTAAGACATATGAGGATGTCACCCTTGAACTTCGTCCTCCGGGCGAAAGGCAGTTGCTCATAGCCCTGCGTAAGCCACACAAGGCGGTATCTTCCCCCACCATAGCCAGATGGGTGCGGTGGGTGTTGCAGGAAGCTGGCATTGACACTAAGATGTTTGGCGCTCATTCGGCTAGGGGGGCCATGGCCTCGAAGGCTTTCTCGTTGGGTGCGCGCTTGGAGGACTTGATGCGTGCTGCGGATTGGTCCTCGGATTCCACCTTTAAACGGTTTTATTTTAAGCCAGTGGTGGATGTTGCGCATTTGGTGGTAAGTAAGCTTTGAACGAGCATAATCTGAAGCCTCCGGTCCTGACATAGAATCGAAATTTGCCTAGCATTGTAACGGTAAGTTTCAATTCTATTAAGGACGCGGAGGCGAGGATTATCCCTCTCGGTCCTTCGGAGGAGATCCCACCCGTATGGCTGTAAGTAAACAATTTATTTTTTCATGGTATGAATGGTATTACTGCATTCTTTTTGCGGGTACTTGACCATTGTTGTTGCTAATTGTCCTATTTGGCTTTGCAACGCTTACACTGGTGTTGTTGTTTACTCCGCTAGGTAATGAGGGTTCGAAGCAGGACCGTTGATGTGTCGGCGTGACTCGCGCGAAGAAGGAGGAAGGGGACACAAGAGAGACGCCCTATCTTCGTGCGATGGACACTGTGAAAGGACTATTGTTGTGTGGTTATTCACGGACTTGATGGGAAATGTAGTTTTTTCTTGGATTTGAATGATACATGTTCTTAAATCTCCGTGTTGGAGATTATACAGTCATTTTTTCTAATCTTCAGTGCTTTTCTGGGCTGCTGTGTTTTGTATTTGTAATAAACAGCGAAGAAGGAAAAGCATAATCCTCGCCTCCGTGTCCTTAATAGAATTGAAACTTACCGTTACAATGCTAGGCAAATTTCGATTCCTCCCTCCTTTTCCTTCTGTGATCCATTCTCTCTCTCTCTCCTCTCCTTTTCTCTATCTTTCATCTACCTTTCCATCTTTCTTCTTCTCTCTCATCTCTCAAAGCCCCCATACCTACTGCATTTACCCTCAGGGAGCTTGGGAAAGTGACGGATGCTTCAAGAGCAGTCATGGGCTTTCAAAACCAGTCTTCAATGGCTCCAGCACGCTAGGGAATGCCCTATGGAATAAAAGGCAAGGCGTCTAATAAGATACACTAACTTTGAGAAATATCAGGTTAAATTATCTGACTTTACCCACTGCATGGGGCATAACAGGCTCTCGGCCCCAGTTCTACATCTGTGCAGCGCATACAAGGGGATCATGATATGGCTCCAGTGTTTTTCAAACAATTAGAATGTTTCAAAAGTGTGTCCAGCTTAAAGAATTGTAAAAAAAAAAAACATCAGTGGGAGCTTTGGAGTTCTAATAAAGAGTCATTTTAGTTTATTAAAGCAGGGGAGAGTAGACCTAAAATGTATTTCACTATTGAAATGTTATCTGTGAATATTTTTAAGCTTGCATGCAGGCCAGCCGTTGGATACTGAAAAGTGCGTAAAATGTGGCACTTTAGGAAGTCACCTTCATGTATGATTTTGAAAGAATTAAGACAAAATTCACTAGCAATGAGAATCATATTTTCTTTTAAAGAAAGTAATACTATACTATACTACACTATAACTACTATACTATAATATTGCCCTTATTACGAGTGACCAGTGTTTGATATTTATCTCACCTGCTATGGAATTATACATTGGTGCTTGTTATTTATTGGGTATGATATATAGCACTTATTACGAGTTTTTCTTCTTAAATGGGGAATAGTATGCAGATTGTAATGCTTATCACATTTCACACTATTTACTGGAAAATGTTTACTTATAGATATCTTCAGGGGAATGCGGTTTTAATAACAAAGCTCATAATTCCAATATATGGGGTAACAGAAGTAACCTCACTTATTGGAAATTTTCGTGTCACACACAACGAGGACCACATCTGACTCTTCTGGTGTAAGGGTTTAGGAAATTTGTAACACTTTCTTTAACATCCCCAGAAAGTGTGCCTGCTGTACATATTTTGGGTTGATTTGAGGGTTGAAACCAGTGTCTTTTACTTAACTGTCCTGCTTTTCGCATGAATGTACTATTTACTAAAGTCGCACACTTTAGGAGGTTAGAGGCTCTGATGTGCAGTGACATTTCACCCATATTATTTCGTGTTCATTTGGGGTCACCGGGTCATGCTAAAATCCTTTTCACACAGGAATATACCTGTATGTTTCCTGCCTGGTTGTAGTCTTTAGTTTTATGGTTTTTAAAAGGTATTATCCTAACCATTTGATGTAATTTGTAAATGTGAAATGGGATTTTTGAAGATCATTTCCCAAAGTATGTTTTATTTAATGAAAATTGTTTCATTTGTACCACAGCAAGTCGTTGTTTGACTCCTCCAACAGACAAATGCTGCAGCAAAAGGCCTTATACTTTTATAGAATACCCATGGAACTCATTTTGTGATCACAGATTGAGAACAACTAATCCATTATGACGTCTCATGAGCACAGTATCTTTGTTAAAGCCTCTTTCATTTGCACACACGATGCAACCTGTAGCCCTCACTTCAAAATGGGCCCTTCTCATTCAACAGCACTCATACGTCAAATCATTTGAAGCAGGGGCGTGATAGAGAAGGGTTTATTGAATCGTCAATCTCTCAGTAAAATCGTCAAAGAGAATTTCCCATTGGTCGTATGGACTGGTGAAAGCCGACTTGAATTGTAAGTAAGGAGCTAACATCGGTAATACATTATAAACACTGTAAAACCAATTTGGCTACCCTTAAACGACAGAGAACATGGGGTCCAAACCTTAAGGGTTATATTATCAATTTAGTTCAGGTTACACGTTAAATCAATCAGCAAACTGGAAGAAATATTTTGTAGGAGCATACCTACTTAAATGATCATGCAATCATAAAATACAGTTCTGTGGAAATACAGTTCTGTGATTTGTGTGGTACACGTTCATTGCAGCAGGCATATTAACCATCTCTGCTACCTAAGACGAGTCAAAACTGCCACCAGAAAAACTCTGACCTCTCTCCAGCAGGAGGATTAATCATCGGAGATATCTTCACACTTTTATTGTTGCCTGAAAACCAATGGATATACAAGGAACTCTGCAGTGGGAGCATTTAAAGCCATAGCATATTTCATGACACAGGGAGGCTGAAAACGGAAGTGAGTGCTGAGTGGCTAATGCGGACCTGCTGATTTTGTTACTGGAGGGCGAGATTGCAGCACTGCTGCAAGATTGGCCCCCAGTAAGAAAACTGGCCCACCACACTCCCAGCCTCCCTGGGAAACACCCAATGCCTGATACATCCAGTCCAGCCTTGACCCCCTGCTTCAGCTTCTTGCAGTGCCAGAGTCTGCTCCGAGCTTTTTGCTTTCAGAATTTCCAAATCCTTCCACACAAACTTTCATGGAGCTAATATGAAGTAGTAGGTCACACTTTCTGAACAGGATGTTTCATAGGACAGCTGTCCATTTGATAACTAATGATGAGAATGCCATTGAATGAATACCATGTCCACATTTTTTGCTTTAACCTCAGGCATCCCTTCTCGACCTTCATGTTTTTTGCTTTAACTTAAACCTTCTCTACTATATGCCTCTGGCAGAGCTGATCTGAAGCCATGGAATCCACTTCTGCCATTGCCTGGAATCCTCACCCGCCTGATTAAGCTTTGATCAAAATAGTGTTGTAAGCGCAAAGGTAACTTTTTCAGCATCCAAACAGGCAGAACCATTGATATCTATTGAAAACATTTACACATAGGCTACAGACCACCACTACATAACACTTAGATGCACTGTTACCACGTTTTTTCATATTTTCACAGTGCCTTTGAGTTATCTTTGGACTGCCATTTTTTCATCTTCCTTGATACATCTAATTTTGTTTACTCATCCTACTTGACATCATTTATTTCCAGATTGGGGTGCCGTGCCCACCCCCTCAATTGTTTTCATGTGCCACCTGCCCACCTATTCCTCTCCTTCTCACATAACTTGCACCAATGACCCCAGGGCACCAGTCCTAAAAAAACAAGTGGGGGGGACGAGCCTGGTTAGGCAGTATGCAAGTGACATAACGGTGCGCAACATCACGACACGCAACATCACGCACGCAACATCACGGTGCATGACATCATGGCGCATGACATCACACATGGCATCACAGGTATTGACATCATAGAAAGTGGCATCACAAGCCATAACTTTACAGGAAGTGGCATCACAAGAAGAGACATCAGATCAAAAGCCTTCACATACATGTTTAGAAGGTCTATCGTGTACGTTTGGGCGCATTGGAAGGATAATAGCACAGTAAGATAACTTCTACACCTTGCAATCCAGCAGTTTTATGTAACATATCCTGTACATTCATTTACAAACATATAATTTATTGTACATGTAATATGCACGTGTTGATATAAAGCACTCTGACACCCTGCATTGGAACGAGTAGGGCTATACAAGAAACTATAGTGGTACCCAAATTATTTCAATGCCTCCTCAGGGAAAGTAAGCTCTATATAAATTCAATTTGTTTTTTGTAAATACTAGGAAAAACCAACACATCTGATACTCTTACAGTGCATGCATATCTCCTAAACAGGGACTGAACAAAGTGAAAAGCTGCCTTTCTTAAGTATGTGTGAAGTGCTAACAAGGTGTGAGCCTTTGTGTTTACTCTGCTTCATTTACATCAGGTGTGAGGCTCCTGACTGCTCCTAGCCAAGAAACTCGAACAAAAGGAGGTCTGATGACCCGTCATATTCGGCCTGTGTTATGGGCCCAGCAGGAGTCTTAAATAAGAAAGCCCGTCCCCGCCTGCACGTTGTTGCTTTGCAGATGAAAAGCAGATAACTTGAGAGGCAGGGCATGGATTCTATTACAGGACCGGAGGCTTCAGATTATGCTTCTCTTTCTTTACTGTAATTTCACAGCAGCCAATAAACATACAGTCTAATAAAAAATAAACTACAGAGGCCATGATGCTTAGCCTTAGCCACGCCTCCATGAGCCCTATAAGAGTCCTGGTAACATTCCCAGCGTCCTCTTTCTTTGCTGCTCACACAGCAAGAGATAAGTGCCATGCTCCTTATTCTACTGATTTTTCTTTCATGAATATTGATGTACTGTGAGTGCAGCACTTAAAACTTATTTACACAACTGTGCGCGCTGTGCGCGTTATATTATTGCCTATATCATGGTTTTATTATTTGATTGGGTTGAGTATAGAATTCGCGGGTGCTTCCCGCGTTCAGGGGCCACTCTACGCGGCATTGTTTACAGCGCTTCACCGCGCTGGTACGGAGCTCCGCTCCGATTGCATCCTCGGACGCCTCTGAGCGAGCGCCTCAGTGCGCACCAGTACCCGACCGCGTGGCAGTCTTATCTTACCTCTGGTTGCCCTGTGTTCACCGGCAGGTAGCGCAAGGGCTTCCCTCATCGCACGAACGCGCTTGGGAGCTGCGAACCTCTCGGCCGACGCGTGCAGCGTGACGCGCGCCCATTGGGCTATGTTTTGGTAGGATTTGGGCGCGCGTTGGGCTGCACACGTCGTTTTGCCGTTTTTCCACCGTTTTTCACGGCATTTTTCATAGAGCTGGTGGAGAGTGACACCTAACTGGTTGGAATAATAGTGTGCCTAATTGGAGTGAGCACACGCTCCATATATATTTTTCTTGGCTCCTACACCCTGCTGGGCTGCAAGAATTTGACTACAGCACCTGCTGAGGGGGTCTGGTACTGGTTACTTGAGTATTAGACTGTGTGTATAGGGCTGACCCCCCCCTGACTCCCCTAGTGCCTACCTCTTGTACAATTTACATTTATTTACCCCACTGTTGTTGGATATGGAGGAGTGGGTGTATTTTGATGAGGAGGCGGGGGAAGAAACTTATGAGGAGCAGCCTGCTGCTGCTGTGGAGGACAAAATTGTTGAGGTTTTGGACGCTTCCGTCCAGGCCTCTGTCAGCGAGGCAGTGGAAAGCGCAGTTCCTGCAATTGTGCATCAAGCATTGGTGGCTGCGCTTAAACCGATAACTAAGCAGCTGGAGAGCTTCGCAAAGCGCCATGGGTTTACTAAGGATAAGTCCACTAAAAAGACTCCACCAGCTCCCAAGACACCTCTTCCTGACCAGTGGCCACACTCAGGCGCTTTAAGTTCCCTCCCGTCTGCGTCTGGGCAGGATCATGCCTACCCGGCCAGTGGCAAGGCTACCAGTAAGCAACATTATGTGGACACTGACACCACTACTACCACTGGCACTGACACCACGGATACAGATGAGGAACAGCCACCGAAGAAGAAGGCTAAGAAAGACGTCGCTTCAACATCAGATCCTCCTCCTAATACTCCCTTTACTTTCAACCCCTCTGACATTATCCACCCTCGATCGTCAGATTGGGTTCCAGCCCCTGCGGTGGCAGAGTACCTTCAGCAGAATATTAGGAAGGGGTTTGACAAGGAGGTTCGGAACCGCCTTAGATCAGAATGCCCTCGTCCCGACTTTGCCCATAAGGTGGCGGAGACTCCAGAAATAGACCCTAGCCTTCTCACATTCCTGAAGAAGTTCGCTAAGGACCCTAAAAAAGGGTTAGACCGAGCCTGGCACGGTTGTCAGGATAAAATGCTTGATGTCGTAGGACCGCTGGCCAAAATCCTGGAGATGGCTTTGCAAGCAAAGGAATCCAATGTCCCAATTGACCCTGATATATTGGCAGGTTGGACTCAACGTGCCATTTGTTTATTAGGCAATGCTAATTGCGCAATGTCCACAGAGCGTCGCAAGTCTCTCTTGATGCGAATGGACTCTAATCTGACTGTGCTTGCGACAGCGGAGCCGGGTCCACTGGTGGAAGGCAGTCTTTTTGGCGACCGTTTCGTGAAGGATGTCTCCAAATACGTTGGCACCTTCACTTCGCTGGATAAGGCTCAATCCGGCATTAAGCGTGTGATTCAGCAACACCTTTTTAACAGGGCCGGACGAGGTCGGAGACGCTCGCCAGGCCGCTTCGCCAATCAAGTTCCCCCCAGAGGTGACTTCGGTCGAGGTCGAGGAGACTGGGACTCGACCAGAGGTGGCACATTCTACCCCACACGACGTCCATACTCCAAACCAATCAATCAATCAATCAATCATGCCATTTGTATAGCGCACTACTCACCCGGGAGGGTCTCAAGTCGCTTGGGGGGAGGGGTATGCTACTGCTCGAACAGCCAGGTCTTGAGTTGTTTCCTGAAGGCGAGATGGTCCTGGGTCAGCCGAAGGTGGATAGGGAGGGAGTTCCAAGTCTTGGCAGCCAGGTAAGAGAAGGATCTTCCTCCGGCGGTGGCTCTTCGGATGCGTGGTACGGCTGCGAGGGCAAGGCTGGTGGACCATAGCTGGCGGGTGGGCGTGTAGAAGGTCAGGCGGTCGTTGAGGTACTTGGGGCCCAGGTCGTGGAGAGACTTGTGTGCGTGGGTGAGGAGCCCGAACGTGATCCTCTTGTCGACGGGGAGCCAGTGCAGGTTCCTCAGGTGGCTGAAGATGTGGCTGCGTCGGGGGACAACCAGGATGAGTCGGGCGGAGACGTTCTGGATGCGCTGGAGTCTTTTCTGTAGCTTGGCTGTGGTTCCGGCATAGAGGGCGTTTCCGTAGTCCAGTCGGCTGGTGACGAGTGCCTGGGTGACAGTCTTCCTGGTCTCGGTCGGGATCCAGCGGAAGATCTTGCGAAGCATACGCAGGGTGTTGAAGCACGATGAGGAGACGGCGTTGACTTGTCTGGTCATCGAGAGGGAGGGGTCCAGGATGAAGCCCAGGTTGCGTGCGTGGTCAGTTGGCTTGGGTGCGGTGCCCAGGGCTGGGGGCCACCAGGAGTCGTCCCAGGCGGAGGGCGAAGATCCCAGCGGTATACAGCGCCAGGACACCACGTAACGAGGTAACAGTGCGCTTTACAAGTATACATACATTACATTACATTACATGAGGACTTCCGTCTTGTCCGAGTTCAGTTTCAGGCGGCTGTCCTTCATCCACTCGGCGACGTCTTTCATCCCTTCGTGTAGGCAGGTTCTGGCGGTGTCGGGGTCTCTGGTGAGGGAGAGGATCAGCTGCGTGTCGTCGGCGTAAGAGATGATGTTGAGGTTGTGCTGGCGTGCGATGGCTGCGAGAGGTTTCATGTATATGTTGAAGAGGGTGGGGCTGAGTGAAGATCCTTGCGGGACGCCGCAGATGACTTCGGTGGCCTCGGAGCGAAACGGGGGGAGGCGGACTCTTTGTGTTCTACCAGCGAGGAACGAGATGATCCACTCCAGTGCCTTCTCTTGGATACCGATGTTGCTGAGGCGCTGGACTAGGGTGCGGTGGCAGACCGTGTCGAACGCAGCAGAGAGGTCCAGGAGGATGAGGGCCACTGTTTCCCCCTTGTCGAGCAGGGTCCGGATGTCGTCGGTGGCTGCGATGAGGGCGGTCTCGGTGCTGTGGTTGGCTCTGAAGCCGGACTGCGAGGGGTCGAGGGATCCGTTCGTCTCGAGGAAGGCGGTCAGCTGTCTGTTGACGATCTTCTCGATGACTTTAGCAGGAAAAGGGAGGAGCGAGATGGGGCGGAAGTTTTTGAGATCGGTGGGGTCCGCTGTAGGCAGATACCAAGGAGGAGGCAACAGAGCAGGGTTCCATGCCCAGAATTCAGCAGGTGAGCGCAATAGATTGTTTCCATATGCCATTTGGGGGTCGCACCACTCACTTCCTTCACAATTGGAGTCTCCTGACTCAGGACGCATGGGTCTTACAAACTATTCAAGGGTTTCGACTGGAGTTTTACGAGACACCAAGACAGGCACATCACCCGAGGGTTCTCCATTTTTCCCAACCAGAAAGGATTTGTATAGACAAAGAGATAGAAGAATTGCTTCACAAACAAGCCATAGCCGCATGCGAGTACAGTCCACACGGGTTTTGCAGCAATATCTTCCTAGTGCAGAAAAGGGGTGGTGGTCACAGGCTAGTGTTAAATTTAAGGGACTTCAATTATTTTCTGGTCTACAATCATTTCAAGATGGAGGGGATCCATCTGTTGACGGATCTTTTGCAACCGAACGATTGGATGGTGCGCTTGGATCTCAAAGACACCTATCTTTCGATCCCCATTTATCCTCCTCATCGCCGTTTCCTCCAATTTCAGTGGAACGGTCGGTGGTTCGAATACTCGGCCCTTACTTTCGGACTTTCCTCGGCTCCTTGGTGCTCCACCAAGGTAATGAAGCCAGTGGTCACGCACCTGCGGGAGCAGGGAGTGCGCATGATAATATATCTCGACGACATCCTGATCATGGCCCAAAGCCCAGATCTAGTATTGCGACATCTTCAGAGGACCATTTCACTGCTCCAAACTCTGGGGTTTGTGATCAACCAAACCAAGTCGGCTCTGATCCCATCTCAGTCGATGGATTTTCTGGGGTTTGTGATCGACTCCCAGACGGCGCAACTCATTCTGCCGCAGTCCAAGAGATGATCTCGCTCAGGACGATTGCCAGAGTTGTGGGTCTATTGGCATAGTCCGTTCAGGCGATATTTCCGGGACCTCTACATTACAGGGCCTTGCAGAGACTCAAAATTCAACATCTCCAGAGAGGTCTGGCTTATTCAGCCCTGGTCCCTCTGTTTCAGGAGGTGAGAGACGAGATGCGTTGCTGGTTGAGCCACGTGGAAGCGTGGAAGGCAGAGCCATCTTCGGCTCTCTGCCCGAGATAGTCATCGAGTCCGGCGCCAGCCGTTGGGGCTGGGGGGCACGCTGTGGAGATGTTTCCACAGGTGGAAGGTGGTCTCCGCAAGAGCTAGAACTCCATATAAATTGCCTGGAGCTCCTCGCGGGCTCCTTCGCCATCAAGACTCTCTCACCGCAACGGACCTCCTGTTGCATCCTCCTTCGGATGGACAACGTCTCGGTGGTACGTTACATAAACAAGTGAGGAGGGACGAGATCGTCCATGTTGGTGGAGATAGCCAAGGATTTTTGGCATTATTGTCTCAATCATCAGGTCACGATTATTGCAGAGTATATTCCGGGTCAGTCCAACGTGATAGCGGACTGGAACTCGAGACATCTTCGGGATTACAGCGATTGGCAGCTGCTTCCCAGAGTGTTCAACTGGCTTCAGGATCTATGGGGTCCATGTCAGATCGATTTATTCGCATCCAGGCTGAACCGTCAGCTCCCCAGGTTCTTCAGCTGGAGGCCAGATCCAGCGGCGGAAGCAACGGATGCCTTTCTACAGGACTGGTCGGGGGCGGTGAACTATGTGTTCCCTCCCTTTCTTCTGATTCCACAAGTGGCCTCCCACATTGTCAAACAGAAGGCGGAGGTGGTCTTGGTGACACCTCTGTGGAGATCGCAGCCCTGGTTCCTGATGTTATTGGGGATGTGCTGCGACCTACCCAGGATGCTCCTGTGGTCAGAGAATCTCCTCCTAGGACCTTTGCGGGAACAGCATCCATTGATCCTGTCTCAACGAATTTCGCTGATGGCATGGAGGCTTTCAGGCAACAATGGAGTTTGCCTGGAGTTTCAGGAACGGCTAATGACTTTATCAAGCAGGCCTGGGCCCCTTCCACGAGAAAAAGGTATTCTTCAGCCTGGAAGGGTTGGTTTCGTTGGTGCGTGGAACGGGATTTGGATCCCGTGGTGGCAGGACTTTCACATGTCATAAATTTTTTGTCAGACAAAGCGGCTAGTGGTTTGGCCTATAGATCCATGAACAACTTCCGGTCGGCCATTTCCGCGGGGCACGCCCATATTGACGGAAAACCGGTGGGTATGCATCCTTTGGTATGCAAAATTCTCAAGGGCATACGTGTCGCAAATCCTCCCAAGCCCAAATATTCTGGGCTGTGGGACGTTTCTTTGGTCATCAAACTCCTCGATAGTTGGCCCACTAATGACTCGCTTTCCAGAAAACAGTCATCTGCAAAACTAGCCATGCTATTATGTTTGTCAGCTTGCAGAAGATCGTCGGATGTACGGGCCTTGGACGTTACAGGTAGAGTATTTACTCCGGAAGGAGTTTCCTTTACCATTACAGGTCATACGAAGACCCTTTCTAGACAAGTTGATTATAATGCTTTCCTTACTAATTCCAAATTATGTGTGGTCCAATGCTTGAAAGCTTACGAGGAGTGTACTCGTTTTTTGAGACCAACTGGTGTCACACAGCTTTTGATTGCTGTTCAAAAGCCATTTAAACCTGTGTCCTCCGCTACTATTGCAAGATGGCTTAAGTTTATCATGAAGGAAGCTGGTGTTGATGTTCAACTGTTTGGGGCGCACTCTGTACGTGGTGCCATGGCTTCAAAGTCATATTTATTGGGAGCTAACATTCAAAATATCATGCATTGTGCTGGTTGGTCATCTGAATCGACATTCAAACAGTTTTATTATAAGCCGGTGGGAGACATTACATCTGTTGTTTTTGATACAGCGTTAAACTAGCATAATCTGAAGCCTCCGGTCCTATAATAGAATCAAAAATTAGCTAGCATTCGCGCCAAGATTTTTCAATCCTATTAAGGAGACGGAGGCGAGGATTATCCCACCCGGCTATGTTCAATGTATGATCATGCTTACCCGCCCGTTCTGAGATGCTTAAAGATGTTTTATACAGGAATTACAGGTGTTATATTTCCTTTTTTCTAGGCAAAGACAAGAAATCCGAATGAAGAGTCTTCCGTTGAAGAATGAAATTGGAACGGTGTTCCCTGTTATTCCCTGTTGGAGAATATTATAGACTTTTGGTTGTTGGACTTATTCTGCAAGTTCGTGCAAAGAAAGAGGACGCTGGGAATGTTACCAGGACTCTTATAGGGCTCATGGAGGCGTGGCTAAGGCTAAGCATCATGGCCTCTGTAGTTTATTTTTTTTATTAAACTGTATGTTTATTGGCTGCTGTGAAATTACAGTAAAGAAAGAGAAGCATAATCCTCGCCTCCGTGTCCTTAATAGAATTGAAAATTCTTGGCGCGAATGCTAGCTAATTTTTGACTCTGGCACACCGCCATTATGGCGGTTGCACCGGTCCCCCGCATCAATGTGAGGCAGGGTTTGCCGCACACAGTAGTGATGCGGCGCCTCTGGCCCCCTCTAGGGTCCACTAGTGATTGGCTGGTGGCCCGGGGGAACGGGAAGCACTTATAAGTGCTTCCGGTTCATGCACTCGGGAAAACTTGGGCAAGCCGGTCGGGACTGGTTTGTCCTCTCCATTAGGTATAAGAGGCTGGGGGAGCGGAGAGAATGGCCTCTCTTTCACCGCCCCCCCCCCCCCCCCCGTAGCCTGAGGGAACAACTTCGCACGACGGGTCTGGGCCTCCAGCAGAGGCCCTAAATATTATTTTTCTTTGTTTCCCTGGAGGTTTTTAGACAGGAGGGACGGGACGGTTTCCAAGGCGGACGGAGACCTTGTGCCCAGTTTCCAGGGGTGTGGGCACCTTTAGATGGTGGCTGCATTTCCTGTGCTTCCTGCGCAGGCTCTGGGCAGCCCCAGGAACAGTGTCGTGCTTGATCCGATGGGATGTGGATCCACAGCTATGGGCAGGGGCTTGGCCGCTCCTGCGGTGGGGAGCTGCCCGGAGTGGCACTGCCCGCGGCGCCGGCAGCACTGGTGGAGGACGTCGTGTTTTACGACATGGAGCGGTGAGCTTGTGGTGCAACTTGCGTTTTGAGAGAGGTGTCTGTCGAGCAGCTGGGTGTCATATATATTGATCTAGAGGCGGTGGGGACTGGCTGGGTGGCATGGTTGATCTTTTTCCTTGGAGCTGCAGCGGTGGGCCTTAACCCCAGGCCACTCTTCATGTTGGGCCTTTGCTGGCTCGACAAATCAGCCACAATTTTCATGTTTCAGGGAAGGCTGGGCGGACCCTCGTTGTGGCGGGGGATTTTGGGTGCGCCGGGAGGCTGTATTTACTTAGAGGTCAGGTACGACATGGCTTTTTGTGTTTTTCAGCGCCGTGTTCTTACCACATTTTTGGTATCAGGTGCCCATAGAGATGTGAGCTTGCTTTGCAGTGCAAGCGGAGTGCTGCTTTCCTGCTCCTGGTTTCTTGGTGCCTGGCAGGGGTCTCTGGGGGATGCTTGTATGGCAGAGGGGGGCCCGGCATGCAGGGGTGGCGGCAGTGGGTTGTTATTATTACCGCTAATTGGTAGCAAACAAATGCTGGATTTTAAAACGCTGGCCTCATGGGTCCCTGGATGCGTGCACTGTGACAGGAACACGTGATTTCACTGTGTCAGTGAAGGGATGCTGCTGCCGGGTCTTTTCTGTGAGAGGCAAGTGGCGATGGATGGGTGTGGGTGGCTCTTTGTGCCAATGGTGTGGGCTGTTTCTTAACACTGTGGGTGACCGTTGTTGTTATTGCCTATCTTATGGCCCTAAGTGGGATTGTGTGTCAAATCACATGGTGTCGTGTCCCGTGCAGGGGTGGGGTTGTTTCAAGTCAGCCGCAGCGGCCCAGGCGTCATGACTCACACTCAGGATGAGGTGTTATGGCACTGATGGAGGTGGATACAGCCTGTTTTTTATGCTATGTAGGCATTTTTGAGTGCGTTTTCTGTAATCTCATCTATATATACTGAAGATGTTGGGTTATCACTGGTATGGTTGGATCCAAGACACTCGAGTGTGGATGGCTGCTGTGCTGAAGAGAGGGGTACCGCGTGGGTGTACAGCGTGAATGTTACAGTGTGTTACAGCGCGGTTGTTAACAAGTGGGAGTTACCTTTGAGTGTTACTGTGTATCACCACGTAGGTGTTAACAAGGGGTGGTTAGTGTGTGTGTTACTGTGTGTTATCAAGTGGTTGTTACAGCGTGGATGCTGCTGCCGGGAATTTTACCACATGGGCGTTATTGAGTATTACACCGTAGGTGTTACCGCATGGGTGTTACCACATGTTACAGTGTGGGTGTTACTGCGTGTGTTACCGTGTGGATGTTACCATGTGTACAGGGTTTGTGTTACTGCATGTGTGTTACTGTGTTGGTGTTACCACGGGCCTGCTTGATGTGCTTGCATGGCACGCAGACAGAATATGAAGAAAGCACTGAGATGAAGATAATGTAATGTAAAATATATCCGGGGGACATGGGATACGTGCCAGAGGGGCCCTGTGTAGCAAAGAGCGCTTGTTCTTTTCGCCGCTACTGCCTGTGGGTTACTGTGTGGGTGTAAGCACATATTATCATGTCCGTCTTATCACAACTACATTGCATGGTACACAGGAGTAATGCAGGAGATCACTTAATCTCCCCGTGCCTAACAAATATGAATGTATCCTCATGTAACGCAACTGGTGCTATGTTAAGCGCTCTCAACATAATGTCTTATTGCAACTATGGTGATTTGAAAAGCTCCGATTCACTTAGCTTCGGGTCAGCTAGCCATTGCAGGCTGAAGTTCATTCGTGTTTAATGTAAACTGGTGCCGGATCACAGGATCGGCGCAGAAGCACGCAGTGTGTATTCGGTTTGCTACCTTTTACTCTTATGGTTTGCCCTGCAATCATATTCTCATTA
This sequence comes from Lissotriton helveticus, assembly GCF_964261635.1. Taxonomy (NCBI): domain Eukaryota; kingdom Metazoa; phylum Chordata; class Amphibia; order Caudata; family Salamandridae; genus Lissotriton; species Lissotriton helveticus. The sequence goes on along the minus strand of NC_136070.1, from coordinate 1,060,555,105 downwards.
AATCACTATCAGCCATTTGGAAGGCAATAGCATCCCATATATCGGAACGTAAGTGATTATGCATTATCACCAGTGAATTATAACAGCCATCTAGCTCGCTGAAGTTTTCATTCCCATTTTGTGTGCTTAATTACTTTGGTCGTTACAATTAACGGAAGAGTGTGTCTGGCGAGTCACAGCACGATATATTCAAGAGTACACAGCCCTGGTGGTTTCACCGCTGGCATATTAATTGTGCCAGCCGCAGGTTTTTTAGTTCAAGCCTTTTGTGCGCAGCAATCCTTTTTAAGATCAAGAGCATGTTCCCTGTTGTTTGTTCTTGCACCTCACTTCACCCCTAGGTGCTGAACCACGCGTTATGAGTGCCGCCTTTTTTCCTTAACTGTTGGCTGGCTTTCAATTTTATAATAGTTGACTGCGCTTTTGCGAAAGCTTACAGCTACATGGCCAGGTTGCGCAGTACTACAGGCGGTTAGCCGGGGATCAGCATGGCCACAGTAGAGGTCGGCTTATAACCATTCTGGTGCACTATCATATGCTAAGGTTTCACTCTGAGGGGTTCATTAAAACGTACACTGCACCTAACACGGGGGGTGTGGACTAGGTGCTCACAATGTCCCTGGAGGCTACGCCAGGAGTGGAGTCGGGACAACGTATCTCCTGATAGCCTGCTGGGGTCACGGTTGGTCACAAATACCAGGACCTGTCCCAAACCAGGATAACGTCCCAGCCTCCAATTACCCACGTTATAACTGCACATCGGCTTCTCACACTCTAGCTAGCTCTTGGGGCTACACCACGGGATATGAGTATTGCCTGCTTTTTCACTGTTATTAGCCTGCTTTGTGACAAGAGGACTTGATTTGCTGTACGGGTTGTACGGGGGGTACAGTCTCATGACGTAGTAAATGGGGCTGGCATGTGAATTTGATCTCTTAAACAAAGGGCTAAGAGCACTAATCCTCTGTTTTGTGTTCCTTTATGTAAGGCCTGATCCATGACTGTGATACCTGCGAGTGGATCCGCACCGCAATGACGGCAAGATACCTGGGAGGTGATCCACACCGCAATGAAGGCAAGATGTCAACAGGAAGTGGGACCAGAATATCCAGGACGGGTGTGGCAAGCTGAGGCATCAAGTGTAATGAGCAATCAAGAGAAGGCCTCAGAGGTGCTAGAATGCATGGGTGAAATGCTGCGGCCCATACACTATCTTGGTGTCTTGATTGAGTTTAGATATAGACAACCAGAATTTGCCCTCAGTAGGGGTATTTAGCAGTCTGCTACGTTACAAGTATATATGCTTTGACGGCATGACCTAATTCAGGGCAACAAACAGTTGCAACACCTCAGCAACCCCTGTTTTGAACTGGTGTTTTGCTGTTAAGCAATATCTTATGGCGCTTGTACACGCAGGTGCCTTCTTAGCGGGTACTGCGCGGCATTGGGGTGCTCTGTAGTATGTTTTTTTTCCTACTGAAGGGTTCAGGAAGTAAGCAGGTAGTAAGGGGAGAGGTTCATTTGGAGCCTATCCCAGAACGTAGTGGCCAGGCGTGTGTTTTCACATTCCTTGGCTATGTTTATGGGAGATCTTGGGGCCTGTGGGGCACTCCCTGTGTAGTGTTCCAATTAGTTCCATTTCCAGGATCAGCCGGTTATTCCGGTACGGCACCAACCCTTTTGAGGTGTGTGCAGTTACACTAGCAATCAGTCTCATGGCTGGTGCAACACCTCTGTCTGACGCATCATGTCTCTATCAATTGAGGCCATATATTAGCTCCGGATGGTATGTTAATCTCCTCTTCATGCAGACCAAGCTTAAGGGGACGGGTGCACAGCGGGTACAGAAGTCTCTTGAGGTAGCCTGCCCTGCCAGGAAACAGGCAGTATACCTTCACTAGTATTCAATATAGGCACCCTGAGCGCGTTCTGGAACATATTGGTTACTGGAGCATTGGCCACCGTGGATAGGGTGGGAAATTATGTCACCCCTCTTGGGGGATGTTTTGGCGATGGGCTCCCTTGGGCTGGGCACACGTCAGGTATAATGGACTTATTTCTCTGTACAGAGGGTGGCATGTGCAAGGCAATATTAGGTACCAGCCAGTAGGGGAAGTAAGGGCAGTGGCTCCAACGTAATCTGTAAAGCTTCTGGGACAGCAAATTTTAGCGAATTCAGCCATTTCAGCCTTGGTTCTCCCATCGACATCAGAGTCAGTGTACCTCCAAGTATTTAAGGACTTTATTGTGTAGAGGTCTCGCGCACGCAACCGATTCCCTAGAAACGTCTTGGGTTCCACATGCTGTACAGCACCCAGAACAGCAGTTGGGTTAGGTTATACCAAGTTAATTTGGGCAAGCCCTCCTGCCAGTGATAAGGACTATTTCTACATAAAGCAAGTCTGCACAGTAGGGCATAGTTTAAGGCTCACTGGGCCTGGCGTTGTAAGCGAGGATGACTTCTACTGTGCTGCGGGGGATGACTAGGAAGGCGTTTGCCAATGGCATGATCAGATACATACACCACTCTAGACGGGGTAAGGAAGTATTTCTGAAAGCCTATGGGCATGGTTCAATAGGGCAAGGAGCGCAGCATGACCTTTCTAGAAGTCGGAAGGGGGAGGCCAGATAGACAGTGAACTATACTGGCCTGTGGCAGTAAGGTCATGATTGGTGAGCATAGTTTTCGATCCTTAGTGGGCATAACCATGGTCAAAATGGGGACGCCCGAGGGGGAGACAGAGGGTCTCTCATGGAACTCCAGGGGCAGTTAAATTCAATAGGCTGGAAGTGTGCGGGGGTAGGGAAGTCAGCTTCCATTTAGGCTGGTTGGCCAATCCCCCCACGTGCATGTGCTCAAGGGCGCAAGGCTCTATAACTGCAGCGGCCCCCCTTTTTATGGAGTGGAATCTTTAAGGGCGTAGGGGGGCCCAATGGAGGTATCCATCCGGAAAGCTGGACCCCCTGCGCAAGGTCACTTCGGTTGGAGGTTGGGACCTAGCTTGATCTTGGCCTAGGGCTGCCAGTCATTGACCTTGCCATAGGCTCTAACAGGGATTTGCAGAAAGAGAATATATATCTTCATTGCTGAGCTTATGATAGGAACGTATATGTATTAGAAGCATGTATGTGAGAAGTGTGGCTCACTGGTTAGAGGCGGCAGACCCGTAAGCAGAGAATGGCCCGGGACCAGGGTTCGATTCCCGACGCGGCAGGGTCGTGGACCAGGGTCAGCGGACTCGATAATTCTCGCCTCGGTGCCTACTCTAGTCAGAAACCACACTCGGCAACTCTGGGCATCAGCTTGCCTCATCTTCACAACGGCCCCCCCAGACCGCCAGGGATGCTTGGTCGCACCTTAGAGATACCCATCAGGGACCATCTCTCAGGGTGAGCCAGGACGGGTTCCCCAGCGGTCGAAGCGTGGAGATACTCCTCCGGGAGTCGATTCCTAGCGCTATATAAACCCACAATTAAATTAAATTAAATTAAATGTTAAGGTTAGCCAATTGCCAGCTTGTACCTATCAATGTATTGGACTTTCTGAGTATAGTGTGCATAATGTAAATAATAATAAATGTTAATGTTTGCTTATTTTATGTAATAAATACGGCAGAGGTTTACTACCCTTGATCTAAAGCAGTGTGGTGCTTGAATTGTTTGCCTTGGGGGTAAAAGGGGGGGGTGAGCCCCATGGGAGCCAGGAGGGGGACCACCCCCAAGGGTTTGAGGGTGAAGAGGAGGGGGACATTAGGCAAGTACAAAGCCATTGTGCAGGTGCTGCTGAAATTTTCCCAGTGTTTGGAAATTACAGCTGGGCACGTTCAACACCTTATTTGGTGGGGCCCTAATTCTTGGCAGGGTGGACGGCATACACCCTGTTAAAAAATCAGGTGGATGCCGTCCATCCCCGTGTACCCCTAACTCGTGCCCTGGATGTCCCCTAAAATGTACCAGTTGAGGGTTAGTTCTGCTCTGTGCCAGCGCACCTGTTCGTGATAAGGAAACGCTTATTTGCTTAACAGTGTGCTAGATGCACAGTAATCTGTGTAGGGAAAAGCAATATATTATACAAGCACAAACCTTTCTAAAGCTTAGCAGCAACAAAATATGTGGGTACATTTGCCTATTTCAACAATCCTGTTCACAAGACGTCAACCAATCATGTCTTTTCAAAGCGCACATTAAAAAAAGATGTCCTTATGGCCATTGTCTAAGCAATCCACACATCCTGGGATGCGGTTTTACTGAAGAAACACGCAATGCATTTGCCTCAATGAAGAGAAAAGCACTTTCTGTGGTCACTATACAATTTGCTTTTTTGCTTAATTATTAAATAGCAATCAGTGTACTTAATGATGTCAGTCGTTTTCAATTAATTGAAAAATACTTTTTTACCGCCCCAAGTTCTAAATACCTATTAAAGAACAGGGATCTTTTCCATCATCTAAATGGCTGCACTTGCTGGATCTTGTTATACTAATTACTACAGGAAGTTAGCACAAAGGATCATGCACACTATACCCCGAGAATGTTACATTGACTCCCGTTTCATAACGCTAATGGTCACCCGGGACTCTCATAATGGCTAACGAAGGTGCAGCACATATATTCACTTAAAATATGAAGGTGTAAGATGCTTTTGTCATAAATGCTATTAACTCAGTTAATTACCCCATAGGGAAATTTGCATTCACTTTAAAGCTAAACAATATCCATTACAGCACAAGATACCACTTTTATGCTAGCACCATCACGTAGGCTGCTTAGCTCGTAACAGAGAAAGCATCTGTGCATGTTTTGGCTGTTAATAAATGAGTAGTTTTTAACGACAGACTAGATTCAGCATCAAATTTAGACCATGTATGGATTCTTTTTCGAAAGTATGGAGATAACGTTCTCCAAAGCTAATTAATACACTACACTGGCTACACCAATGTCTTTATATATGTTGGCAGAAAATTACACTAATGTTAAAGATTTACTAAAGCACGGAAGCCATAGCTGTGTGCCGTCAGTACTTGATTTCAGCACATGACCATCGTTACCATATATTGTGTATTTCTAAAGAGCAGGGGCTGTATCCCAAAACATGTTTGATTGGCATTGCCTTATGAACTTGGTGGTAAATTAAGACTGTGCTTCACGCAAACACCTTTTACCACCATATGAAAAACAAAACCAGGCTTCCGGAGGGGGTAATATTTGAGAAGAACGTTTGTACGTAGTACCTTCAGGGCATTTTCTTGTAGTGGTGATGTGTTTAGTGTTTTTTTTGTTGCATTGTGTTTTCGTGCTTCTGTATTGCGAAGTGATGTTGTCTTGTAATGTGGTTGTTGAATTGCATTCTGTTCTGATTTTTTTTCGTTTTGCTGTGCCCCATTTTTTCACTGTGGCAGAGACATGGGCCATATAACATAACATAATATGCAGACTCTGTCACAGTTTTGGGTAGACTGGTGTCTTAAACAATGTTCCCTCTAATTTTTTTCCTATGTGTGCGGCAGTGGAGGGTCTCTGTGCGCTGCAACTATGGCTGTGTGCGCCAGGATTAGTAGGGCACGGGATGCACACCAATACTTAACATTGTCAACATTTTTAAACCATTATTTTCTCTGTTTCCATTTTTTAGCGTGCAGACTTCTCAAGTGCAATGCCCAAACGCACTTTTGTGAACACAACACCATTTTGGAGCGTCATTTCGCGCCAATCCGTCGCACAGCGTCATAATGCCTTCGGGCTCATTTTTCCAACAAGTATACTATATTTTATTCCAACTGGTCATCCTTCTTCCTTAGTCCATTACTAATATTTCCACATATTAGCGTATTCCTCAAACGGAGTGTTCACGCCATTTGTCCAGATTTCTAATGTTCCCACCGTGTCCATCCAGACCTCTCAATGAAAACACGAATAAAGCATTCTTCGTTCAGGACAGTGTTTATTTGTTTAAAAAACCCAATGCATTTCGTGCATAATTGCACTGCTTCAGGGGTCACTGCGCTGAACTTTATGCAAAGCACCTCCCGTATCTCTGACGGCTGAAACTCTTGACGAAGTTTCAGCCGTCAGAGATACGGGAGGTGCTTTGCATAAAGGCAGAAAGAGTGGGACAGAGGGCAGAAGGGCACCAAAAACGAGCGGGACAGAGAGCAGAAGGGCACCAAAAACGAGTGGGACAAAGGGCAGAAGGGCACCAAAAACAAGTGGGACAGAGAGCAGAAGGGTGCCAAAAACGAGTGGGACAGAGGGCAGAAAGGCACAAAAAACGAGTGGGACAGAGGGCATAAAGGAACACAAAACGAGTGGTACAGAGGGCAGAAAGTCACACAAAACTAGTGGGACAGAGGGCATAAAGGCACACAAAACGAGTGGGACAGAAGGTAGAAAGGCACAAAAACAAGTGGAACAGAGAACAGAAAGGCACAAAAAACGAGCGGGACAGAGGGCAGAAAGAGTGGGACAGAGGGCAGAAGGGCACCAAAAACAAGTGGGACAGAGGGCAGAAGGGCAGCAAAAATGAGTGGGACAGAGGGCAGAAGGGTGCCAAAAACGAGTGGGACAGAGGGCAGAAAGGCACAAAAAACGAGTGGGACAGAGGGCATAAAGGAACACAAAACGAGTGGTACAGAGGGCAGAAAGTCACACAAAACTAGTGGGATAGAGGGCATAAAGGCACACAAAACGAGTGGGACAGAAGGTAGAAAGGCACAAAAACGAGTGGAACAGAGAACAGAAAGGCACAAAAAACGAGCGGGACAGAGGGCAGAAAGAGTGGGACAGAGGGCAGAAGGGCACCAAAAACGAGTGGGACAGAGGGCAGAAGGGCAGCAAAAATGAGTGGGAAGGAGGGCAGAAGGGTACCAAAAACGAGTGGGACAGAGGGCAGAAAGGCACAAAAACGAGTGGGACAGAGGGCATAAAGGCACACAAAACGAGTGGTACAGAGGGCAGAAAGTCACACACAAACGAGTGGGACAGAGGGCATAAAGGCACAAAAAACGAGTGGGACAGAGGTCATAAAGAGTGGGACAAAGGGCATAAAGGCACACAAAATGAGTGGGACAGAGGGCAGAAAGGCACAAAAACGAGTGGAACACAGGACAGAAAGGCACAAAAAACGAGTGGGACAGAGGGCAGAAAGGCACAAAAAACGAGTGGGACAGAGGGCAGAAGGGCACCAAAAACGAGTGGGACAGAGGGCAGAAAGGCACAAAAAACGAGTGGGACAGAGGGCAGAAGGGCACCAAAAACGAGTGGGACAGAGGGCAGAAAGGCACAAAAACGAGTGGGACAGAGGGCAGAAGGGCACCAAAAACGAGTGGGACAGAGGGCAAAAGGGCACCAAAAACGAGTCGGACAGAGGGCAGAAAGGAACCAAAAACGAGTGGGACAGAGGGCAGAAGGTCAACAAAAACGAGTGGGACAGAGGGCAGAAAGGCACAAAAAAACGAGTGGGACAAAGGGCAGAAGGGCAAAAAAACGAGTGGGACAGAGGGCAGAAGGGCACCAAAAAGAGTGGCATTTGGCGCCGCAGACATGTGCGGTCTGGTTCCTGGCGCACATAACACCATTTTGGAGCGTCATTTCGCGCCAATCCGTCGCACAGCGTCATAATGCCTTCTGGCTCATTTTTCCAACAAGTATACCATATTTTATTCCAACTGGTCATCCTTCTTCCTTAGTCCATTACTAATATTTCCACATATAAGCCTATTCCTCAAACGGAGTGTTCACGCCATTTGTCCAGATTTCTAATGTTCCCACCGTGTCCATCCAGACCTCTCAATGAAAACACGAATAAAGCATTCTTCGTTCAGGACAGTGTTTATTTGTTTAAAAAACCCAATGCATTTCGTGCATAATTGCACTTCTTCAGGGGTCACTGCGCTGAACTTTATGCAAAGCACCTCCCGTATCTCTGACGGCTGAAACTTCGTCTTTCTGTGTGACTTTCTGCCCTCTGTCCCACTCTTTCTGCCTTCTGTCCCACTCGTTTTTTGTGCCTTTCTGTCCTCTGTTCCACTCATTTTTGTGCCTTTCTGCCCCACTCGTTTTGTGTGCCTTTCTGCCCTCTGTCCCACTCGTTTTGTGTGACTTTCTGCCCTCCGTACCACTCGTTTTGTGTGCCTTTATGCCCTCTGTCCCAATCTTTCTGCCCTCTGTCCCACTCGTTTTTTGTGCCTTTATGCCCTCTCTCCCACTCGTTTTTGTGCCTTTCTGTCCTGTGTTCCACTCGTTTTTGTGCTTTTATGCCCTCTGTCCCACTCGTTTTGTGTGCCTTTATGCCCTCTGTCCCACTCTTTCTGCCCTCTGTCCCACTGTTTTTTTGTGCCTTTCTGTCCTGTGTTCCACTCGTTTTTGTGACTTTATGCCCTCTGTCCCACTCGTTTTGTGTGCCTTCCCTCTCGCCTTCAGTTCCGCTCGTTCCCCAACCGCGCTGGCCTCTCGTATAAGTATTGATGATAATCAGAGCCCCTTCACGTGCTCCGATTAACAGCAATACTTAAACAAAATGCCACAGTCTGCCTCGCGCTTTACTAACAAAAGCGTAGACACTTTCCAAACACAGCGTGTGCTAAAGTACACGCTGTGTTTGGAAAGCGTCTACGCTTTTGTTAGTAAAGCGCGGGGCAGACTGTGGCATTTTGTTTAAGTATTGCTGTTAATCGGAGCCCGTGAAGGGGCTCCGATTATCAGCAATATTTAAACAAAAGGCCACAGTCTGCCACGCTCCCACACAGCTGCAAGCGCCACAATCGCCACCAGCCCCCCCACCTCTTTACCTGAACTCCTCACACCCGCTCCGCCGCCACCGCCACCACACGGAAAAGTGCCTCATGATCGCACCGCTCGCTTTTTAAAAGCGGCGGGCGGCGCGACTCTCTAGCGACGTCCTGTGTGCGCGCTCCATGCTAGGTGGTGCGCGCTGACGTCAGGGGAGGTGAGCGCGGCCTAGAGGGAACGGTGGTCTTAAATCGTTGAAGAGCTTGAGAAGCGCACATTTTCCACCTTAAACAGTGTTAACTACTTCCTAGGTTGCTTACCACAGGATTGTTTTGCACCATGGAGGGAAAAACACTTAGGGGCACTCTGCCTCCAGAGTATTCTGACAATAAAAAGGGATCTTTGTGGTATTGATCGAATTAGGAACGAACAATACAAACTGAGTATATACATATTAGGCCAGATGGGGGCCAGAAAAGTGACAACAGAGATTTAACTACTTTACATGTGAGATCTCACAATTCATGTGTATAGTCTAAATTTAGTATGAGCGCTCCTGCAAAATAAAGGAAAGCCTGAGCACCATAAAGTGGTACAAATTTGAACGAATGCTGGTCCTGAAGAAGGTGGCAATAATGGAGCAGTGGCCATTGAAACATGCATTGACTGCTTGTTCTAGTTTCATCAGACTTAGACCAGCAGCAAGCAATAGATATGAATAAGATACAGCACACCATTTCTTTTGGGGACTGCTTATGTTGCCCAGGAGCCATTGTTTTGATTTATTGATTTATAGATTGAAAGAGTATGAATGTGTGAAAGAATGTACAGGTTCTGATGTGTCTTGCCCAATATATAGGAAATCAACTCTGCTAAATTAATCAATTTAACAATATGTATAAGACATAATCCGCATATAAAATGCTAAGATGCTTTTTAAATAAAAATAAATGCAATGTTGTTTCCGTAGTCTTATAATTTGATTATACGTATATGACATCACTATATTTAAAAAACCTGCCCAAAGTCTGAGCCCAGTCATTGGAGTCAGTCATCCATCAAATATCAAGGCACATGGATAATTTGTGATAAAACAGCAGCTATTGCCTAAAACTACAGAGTTGCTGTGGTCAAAATCAAAACCAAATAAAGAGATGACCAGGTTCCCCCTTTCCCTGATGGGCAGAATTGCCTTGATGGAAATGGTACTCTTGCCTAAACTACTGTACCGTTTTTTCGACATCTCTTTTGCTGTGAATAAACACTTTTTAAGACATTTAAGGACATATTTACAAGCCCCTCTCGACACGTGAACCTCACTTTTTCGACATTCCTGTGGCGATATGGGCTTTGCCTTATTTACAAGGCAGTGTTAAGCCACTTAACGTGGCTTAACGCTGCTTTGTATATAAGGCACCTTTAAACGCTATACTTAGCGTGAAAGAGGAGGGCAATGGATGTTGCACTGGGCGTTCCGCAGCAACACCCATTGATTTTAACACTGCCCCATATACACAAGGGTGGTGTAAATATAGGGCAAGAAAAACCTGGTGTCCCTTCCTGCACATAAACAATCATTTAATAAATGCTGAGTTGCAATTTCTATGTGTGCTGTTCAAAGCAGTGCACATGAAAGTTACAACTCGTCATTAAGATTGCTGAGTTGCAACTTCTATGTGTGCTGCTCAAAGCAGCACACATACAAGTTACAACTCGCCATTAAGATTGTTTATGTGCCTAAAAGGACACCTTCCTAAACAAAAACAATCATTTCTACAATGCTGGCACCCTTGAACCATGGTCCAAGGGTGCCTGTGTTGGTGCTAGGCAACTGTAATTAGCGCCAGCACAGGGGGAAATGCAGGGCTGCACCGTATTGTTGTAAATATGGTGCAGCCCTGTTTTTCAAAGCGGTGAAGCCCAGCATTAAGCCAAGAAGGCTAACATCAGGCTCTGTCACTTTTTTGTAAACATACCCCTCAGTACTCATAGTGGGAGGCACAAACTAGAATAATTTTGGAGATCCTACCCTACCTCATGAACAGTGTAGCTTAGAAGCCCCTGACTACAGGTAAGTACAAGCTTAGTAAACAGATTACTATATGCACTCGGTGACAAAAAGTCCCCATTTGGCTGTTGAGCGGGTGATGGAGCAGGGTTTTGTGAAAATAAAACCTGCTCAGATTGAACCCTCAGTAACATTCATTAACAGTGTGCTGTGAAAAATATTATTAATGAACGCTAAAATAAGGGGAAATGCTTTTGCACATGTGTGTACTAATGCATGGAAGTAGGCCGCAGACGCTTTTGGCCAAAGAAAAATAAAAGACTAATGCTGCTTTTGTGCACGTTAATAATGATTGCTAGGAAAATAATACAGGTTGTGCATGGGTTAGTGCCATGCTGGGATGGTGCGCAATGAAATTACATTTCATGAAAATAATAATGTTATGTGTTTGTTTTCTGTAGAAAGGCAAGCATGGGCCTACTCCTCTGCATGCCAGTCTGGGCTTAATATTTGGTAGAGAAATTAAAATGACCAAAAGAGGGTTTCGAATGAAAAGAGAAAGCGTAAAGGCAAGAACGTGACCTTCATAGTGTACTGGAGGACTGCCAAGCTACGGAAAAGAAAATATGATATCAGTGGAAGTGGACAACTTCCTTTACGAGAAGGTACAGGCAAACAAAAGAAGCGCAAGGACTTAATACATAAAATTTGCTGCAGGAAATATGTACTATGATTGTGTTCAAAGTTGTTTCCTAGGAAAAATCTGTCATAATGCTGAAAGTTTAAGACAAAAGGACATTGAATAAAATGGTCATGCTGAAAGTGGTGTGACAGTACACCCTCATCCTTAGCTAATGAGAGACAGAGTTTATTCTCATATTGAAACAAAAGGGGGTTGGACATTTAGGTTTTAGGGTATAATTGAGGTGCCCCTGTGGCTCGGGGTTGTGTAGGTGTTGGTCAGCTAGCAGGAGATCGTTGCTGGCGTCGGTTTACTGTTTCCAGATCGAGGCCTACCTGTTTCCTGATTCCTGACTTAATCTTTGCCACTCGACTCTTCTTGAGGAGCCTTACTGCCCTTTGGTTAGAGGAAAGATTCTTACTTGGGTTAGTATAGATAATATTTGGAATTTGCATAATCATTTGCAAATGTATTTGTCTCTGAATCATTTCTCTCTTTTGCCTATCCACTCCTTAAATGCAATGTTTATTTGACCTGAGTTTAATTCTGTACATTGCTAATACTTTTTCTCCATGAAAATCTATGATTTGCATTGTATGACATTACTTAATGAACATTTATTTCACATTATTTATGATAAATATTATAGATTATACACTGAGTCTGTTGTTATTTAGTTGTATTTATAGGTACATATTATTGCACTCAACTATTCACCTTCTCAAGGTTCGTTGCCAAAAATATATACATACTATAATTATAATAATAATAATCGCTTTATTGCATGATTAATTAAAACCTTTGAAAACAAGTAAAACATGTTTTAAAAAAAAAAAGAAAAGCAAAACGACTTCTTTAAGTAATGCTAAAAATTGCTAGTGTACAGTAATTCCGTAAAATTGCAAGGGAGTAAAAGCTGGTGTACGAGACAGCCAGTAAGGAGGGACAGATGACACAGAATACAACATTTGTCGGAGAGCTAATCGGTGCGAGCACCTATGTGGTCCCAATTACTTTAAGGTTAATCTTAAAAACTTGGATCTTGAAGATGTTTTGGAATGTTGCTAGGCGACAAAGAGCTTGTTTTTGATGGTAAAGGAATGTGGTTTGTCGTGTCGCTTGCTCTCCTGGGTCGGTGCGCCCCGTGGTAAAAATGTGTATAAAAGTTTGTGTCACTGTGCTGGCTGCTGGCCCGAGGTGGCTGCAAGAGGGCGTAGGAACCATGGTGATTAACAGAGTTGCCAGAGGTAATCCTAATGATCAAAGTTGTTGTACTTCTCTCAGAAACCAATGTGCGTGAGCTGAAGACCAGTTTGTTGGAGTGCTCCCAGGCTTAACTTTGCATTTGCTGCATTCATGAACCGGACAAGGCTACAGGCCAGCCGGATGTTGCTGCCCTCAATACAGGCCTTTACCGCTTCCCTGCATGATCGTACCTGGCTTGTGATCAGGTGCGGCTTTAATTACTGTCTTCGTTCTGCTCTCAAGCCATTGCAGATGCATAGTAGGAGTAATACGTCTTCATTGCGGTCTCCACACAATCTACAACGGTTCGAAGTGTCTGTGCGTTTCCATGGTGGGAGGTGACGCTTTGCAGGTAGAATTCCCAGCCTCAGAAGCAAGAACCTTTCTTTTGTGTTTCTCGAAAAACCTGTTCCTAGGTACGATTGGGGCTTTGCCGACAAGTAACTCTGAATTACGAACCATCTGTGGGCCCACCTGCTGAGGGCAGCTTTGCCTTCTACAAGGGATGCAATCTTTACTGATTTGTTTACCAGGGCCTTGGAACATTTGTGGGATGTGCTAGATTTCCATAGGTCCTGTAGAGCTAGCAGCCTGATTGCTGATTGGAGGTAACTCATGGCTGGGCTGTCGTTATTTTGAACCAGCACTTGGCATAGGTGCCCTTTTGTGAGATTTGTTGCTTTTGAAGCCCAAACTCTAGCCTTATTTGAGCAGGCGAATTGAATTGCGGAAGATTGAATATTATTCTTAACGCCTTGGCGACCACATTGTCCAAGGTAAACTCGTCTCTTCCTCTCATAAGTTCACTACCGTAAGTGATCACTCAAAGCACTTCCAATAGTGGAAGAAGACTAGGGCCAGTTATTTTTGGCTTGATGCTTTTTAATGCAACTGCCAGTGCGATCCCTCTGCCTTTGATGGTTGCTTTCTGTTTGGTGAACGAGCCGTTTCTATCAAATATTACTCCCAAGTACTTGTACTCATCTGTTGTTTCCAGCAGCCGGTCTCCCGTTGTCCATCGAGGATGCCGTTTGTTGGTCCATTGGTTTAGTACCATAACTTTAGATTTTTCAAGATTTATACTCAGCCCGTTCTTGTCGGCGAAGTTACTTGTGGTATTTATCAAATGCTGGAGGCCGACTGGAGTACGGCTGGAGTAGCAGGTTGTCTCCATACGATAAGGTTAAGCCCCCAGATTCGGGGCATGATGGTTGCACTTGTCCAACTCTTTGGTGAGGTCTGACACGAAAAGGTTGAACAGGGTTGGGGCCAGTACGCAACCCTGCTTCAGCCCTTTGGTAGTTGGTATTCTCCTAGACAAGGTGTATCCCGCTCCAAATTTAATTTGTACCCATGTTTCAGAGTAAAGCAAGATCAGCTGGTTCAGGAGGTTTGTAGGTATTCCCCACCTTGCAAGTTTGGACCAAAGTGTCCCCCTGTCGAAGCTATCAAAAGCGGCTTTGTAATCAATAAAGCAGACAAATAGCGGCTTGTTGATGTTTTTGGTGACGTCTATCAAAAGAGAAAGAGCGAGAATGTTTCTTGTGGTCATCAGGTTTTCCTGAAAGCCGGTTTGGTTGATGGGAATTAGGGCTTTCTTCCTGTGCCCAGACCATAAGTTCATTTAGTTAGAGTCCTGCGTTTAATTTGGCTTCAATATCTGTTAGTGCAATGAGCCTATAGTTTTTTGGCTCAGTCCTGCTGCCCTTTTTGTGGATTGGTGAAATGATTGACCCTTTCCAGGAGTCAGGAATTCTCACGAGTTCCAAGATGTTGTTGTAGAGGGGTAATAGTGCTTCAACCCAGTAGTTCGGGTCCTGCTTATATATAATTGGCGGTAGGCCGTTGGGCCCAGGAGCTCCGTCTTTCCGACCTTTCAGGATTCTATCCACGAGCTGTTTAGTTGAGAGTTCCATTCCTTCCAATCTGGAATGCTGTTGGTCACTTTGGCACACCAATGAGTCTCCTGCGCTTTCGCCGACTTCCGTATTAAAGTGGCTCTGTAGGTGCTTTGCCCAAATGTCCTCCGATATATGGGAGTTAATTTCTGGAGCTGATGGGTTCTCTAAGATTCCGACAGTCTGTCAAAACCTGGCGCTGTTGTTGTTTTTTGTGTCATATGTCAGTTTAGCCCATGTTGATTCGGCACTTTCTTTTTTAATGACCCAAATGATTTTTTTTTCTGCGTGCCTTAAGCCTCCTTAATTCGGACTGGATGTGGTCAACTGGGCCGTGTATGCGGAGACTACGCAGTACCCTAATGGTGTTGGTTTTTAACTGCCTTAGTTTGGCGTTTTGATGACTTGAGAAGTACATTCTTTCACTACTTGTCAGCTTACATGGTGCATTCCCGTCTTTCTTTGGTCTTTCTATTCCTTTTGTTGACTTATTTTTGGACTTAGTTGGGTCGAAGCTTTCAATGAAGTTCTCCCATGCCGTTAAACAGTTCTCGCTCAGCTGCTTACTTTCCTCCCATCTTTTTTTTAAAGTGCCTGAAGTTTTTCTGGATCAAAAATGTTGCATTTGATTCGCCGGTGGTTGGATGTGATCATTGAGTTTGGATCCTCCATTGGATAAGTAGTTGCCGTTCCATGAGCATCAAGTATAAACTCTTGAGGTAGATGGTCACTATAATCCGGTGTTCCAATCCTTAACCCTTTTATTAGACTAAAGAGCGATAGAGAAGTGAAAGTGTAATCTATTGCAGTATTTGAGAAGGCGGTACGGAAAGTGGCAGTTTGTGGGCGGTCTCCCGCAAATCGCCCAATTAATGCTACCAAAGACAGGTTCATCAACTCGATCAGAAAATCACTCGAGATTTTAGATAGCTTGCCCAATCTACAATTGTCCTGTCATGGAATACCCCATGCTGCGTGGCGATCTGCTGCCGGACAGTCCGGATCGACGCCCCCTGTGAGGCACATGTTGAAGTCCCCTGAAACTATGTAATTTATAGATGTTTCTTCGGTGACAAGTTTTGTTAGTTCGGCTACCAAATAATTTGCGCCGATTTTTTTGTTGTGGGGGTGTATATAGGAATTGACGATTTATTCTTTATTCTTTATTTCTAGGGCCTAATATTTCTATCTGTATTTTTTTTATCCCGTTTGTTGCAGTGTTTATGCTTGTTAGCTCCTTCACAGATGTTATGGATTTAATTGATACAAAAGGGGGGTGGTGATGGACGGAGCATCCAAACCAATCAAATACTCACACCCAGTCAAAAGATCTGGGTTTGATCCATCACCGTTCTTTAGCCCACTCTGCCACCCCAGTTCAGACATGGCTCTATGCAAATCAGTCTGACCCTGTGCCTCATGGGAACAGTCCAGCCCGAACTGCCAAGCCATGCCTTCCCTGAACCAGAAACAAGCTTCCAAGGACCGGTTTCTGGCATTACAGCCTTCTTCAGCCCGGCTTGCTTGAATCCAGTGGCAAAGTGAGCAAGGGACTCACGTCTGAGCATACCCTGCCACACTTATGGCGGCCAAAGCGGAACAAAAGGGGGTGCTGATGGACGGAGCATCCAAACCAATCAAACACTCACACCCAGTAAAAAGATCTGGGTTTGATCCATCACCATTTTTTAGCCCACTCTGCCACCCCAGTTCAGACATGGCTATATGCAAATCAGTCTGACCCTGTGCCTCATGGGAACAGTCCAGCCCGAACTGCCAAGCCATGCCTTCCCTGGACCGGAAACAAGCTTCCGAGGACTGGTTTCTGGCATTACAGCCGTCTTCAGCGCAGCTTGCTTGAATCCAGTGGCAAGGTGAGCAAGGGACTCACGTCTGAGCATACCCTGCCACACTTATGGCGGCCAAAGCGGTACAAAAGGGGGTGGTGATGGACGGAGCATCCAAACCAATCAAACACTCACACCCAGTAAAAAGATCTGGGTTTGATCCATCACCGTTCTTTAGCCCGCTCTGCCACCCCAGTTCAGACACGGCTATATGCAAATCAGTCTGACCCTGTGCCTCATGGGAACAGTCCTGCCCGAACTGCCAAGCCATGCCTTCCCTGGACCGGAAACAAGCTTCGGAGGACCGGTTTCTGGCATTACAGCCGTCTTCAGCCCGGCTTGCTTGAATCCAGTGGCAAAGTGAGCAAGGGACTCATGTCTGAGCATACCCTGCCACACTTATGGCGGCCAAAGCGGAACAAAAGGGGGTGCTGATGGACGGAGCATCCAAACCAATCAAACACTCACACCCAGTAAAAAGATCTGGGTTTGATCCATCACCGTTCTTTAGCCCGCTCTGCCACCCCAGTTCAGACACGGCTATATGCAAATCAGTCTGACCCTGTGCCTCATGGGAACAGTCCTGCCCGAACTGCCAATCCATGCCTTCCCTGGACCGGAAACAAGCTTCCGAGGACCGGTTTCTGGCATTACAGCCTTCTTCAGCCCGGCTTGCTTGAATCCAGTGGCAAAGTGAGCAAGGGACTCACGTCTGAGCATACCCTGCCACACTTATGGCGGCCAAAGCGGTACAAAAGGGGGTGGTGATGGACGGAGCATTTAAACCAATCAAACACTCACACCCAGTCAAAAGATCTGGGTTTGATCCATCACCGTTCTTTAGCCCACTCTGCCACCCCAGTTCAGACATGGCTATATGCAAATCAGTCTGACCCTGTGCCTCATGGGAACAGTCCAGCCCGAACTGCCAAGCCATGCCTTCCCTGGACCGGAAACAAGCTTCCGAGGACCGGTTTCTGGCATTACAGCCGTCTTCAGCCCGGCTTGCTTGAATCCAGTGGCAAAGTGAGCAAGGGACTCACGTCTGAGCATACCCTGCCACACTTATGGCGGCCAAAGCGGTACAAAAGGGGGTGGTGATGGACGGAGCATCCAAACCAATCAAACACTCACACCCAGTCAAAAGATCTGGGTTTGATCCATCACCGTTCTTTAGCCCACTCTGCCACCCCAGTTCAGACACGGCTATATGCAAATGAGTCTGACCCTGTGCCTCATGGGAACAGTCCAGCCTGAACTGCCAAGCCATGCCTTCCCTGGACCGGAAACAAGCTTCCGAGGACCGGTTTCTGCCATTACAGCCGTCTTCAGCCCGGCTTGCTTGAATCCAGTGGCAAAGTGAGCAAGGGACTCACGTCTGAGCATACCCTGCCACACTTATGGCGGCCAAAGAGGTACAAAAGGGGGTGGTGATGGACGGAGCATCCAAACCAATCAAACACTCACACCCAGTCAAAAGATCTGGGTTTGATCCATCACCGTTCTTTAGCCCACTCTGCCACCCCAGTTCAGACATGGCTATATGCAAATCAGTCTGACCCTGTGCCTCATGGGAACAGTCCAGCCGAACTGCCAAGCCATGCCTTCCCTGGACCGGAAACAAGCTTCCGAGGACCGGTTTCTGGCATTACAGCCGTCTTCAGCCCGGCTTGCTTGAATCCAGTGGCAAAGTGAGCAAGGGACTCACGTCTGAGCATACCCTGCCACACTTATGGCGGCCAAAGCGGTACAAAAGGGGGTGGTGATGGACGGAGCATCCAAACCAATCAAACACTTAATTGAAGCATAGGTTGTAAGACCGCCTTTTAAGTGCCCACATTTTGAGCTTCTGATGCCTGGGAGATGGTATGATTTGTATCCTTGTAAGTGGAAAGAATCTTCCAACCACATTTCTTGTAGGAGGATAATGTCAAATTGTTGGAGATACATCAGTAATCCTTCGTCAGAAGTTTTCGCACCGAAGCCATTTATGTTCCAGGAGCAGAATTTTAGATTCGAAGTGCTTATTACTTTTTCTGCTCTCTGTCATTGGGTCTGCAGTTTATAGTTTTTGCTATCCATAACCAGTCATTTGATGAATGCTTTCCTCTTTCGTCCCGTCCCTTTGAGGTGATTGCTCTGCTGTATTGTGTGGCCTCAATAGAGGTGATACGTGAACCTTTAAGCACAGAGTTGCAGGGTCCAGAATTGACATTATTTTTTGTCTTGTCAATGTTAGGTTCTTGATGCTGTCGGAGAAGTGGTTCTGGATATCCCACTCCACGGTGAGCATGTAATCGAATCCCCCAGACTTGTAATTGGGGCACCTCTTTGTGTATTTTCTCTGCTGTTTCCTGATTTGCTGAGGTTGTTTTTGTCTCATACTTGACCTTTGTCTTATTAATTTTGGTAGTTGAAATAATTGTGTACTACGTACTGGTGTGTTTTGAATTTCGATCGGTTTATATTTTGTTTTGTGAACTTTTTTATGTTACTGTTTGGTCTATTATGATGGTTGTAGGTTTGAATCCTCAGGTTTTTGGTATGGATTATTTTATTTGTTGTTGTTGTTGATTGAATTGGGCTGTTGAAGCTGTCTAGTAACAGAAGGCCTCCTCAGGACAATACAGATCAGTACAGTGGTATTTTTGTAACGTTGTTATGTAGCGTTTAACCCCTGACCAACGCTGATTGATATGAGGGTGGTGGGACTTCTTTGCTTCTTTTTGCCTCTGTCTTGGCAAGTAAGTGTTTAGGTGGAAAGGAGAATCTCTAAGCGTTGGACGCCGATTTCTGTTTGTTTTTGGCTTTTTAAATGTATTTATTTATTTATTTTCCCCCTCGACGATATGGCCGGTGGAGCCCGTAGTTTGATTACTGTGCAATACTGGGAGCCTGGACAGAGTTGGAGATGTGGGGTGAGGGAGAGAGTCTGGCTCCAATGCTCTCCCCCACTCCCCCTCACCCCCAGAAGTCACTGTCCTCACTTTCGCTTTCGTATTTGGGGCGTGGTGCTGGTGCGTGGGGCGTGAAGTGCGGAGCTCGGCTCCGTCTCGCCCCCCCTTGGGCAGCTCTCACCTGTGGGCGGGTAACCTCCGACGAGCATCGGAGGACTGCGGGGCTCCGCTTGGACCTCGAGGCTCGGCTCAGCTCCCGCCTACATGACAGCAGGTTTCTCGGCGATTACCGCCACAGCGCAGCGGGGGCTCGGACTCCGGACTCCAGAGGCAGAGGCAGGAGTAATCGACAGGCAATCTGATCCGATTGTTGCAGACGTCAAATCCGAACCCACTGCAGCCGCTCTGCACAGTTCACCACAACTCAACTCAACTCGCGCCGCTCCGCCTCTTCCGCCTCTCCTATACATACTATAAGGAGAAATGCAGGTTCTATTGTGTATTTTGGTACGTTGTGCATAAATTGCATCACACTGAACCCCAGCATGAAGGGAGTTAGCTGGGTAGTGTAAATGGGCCTTTGTTTGTGAAAAATGATCGGTCCCTGATTGCTGGATCACGGGACACTGCTTATTCAAACCATTTGAAGTCACAGTTCAGACATATCCCCCGCCAAAGCCCTTCAGAAATTAATTCAGTGGCCAGTACACAATTTCAGGATCAGGAAAATATATCATGCCAAATCCCTTCAGACCTAGAGCAAGCATTTGATCATCACTCTATTAACACACTTACCAGAGAACAATCCTCCTTTCACAGAATACGAAGCGGAGGAGTGGCCAAAATTGGAAACCTATCACTGGAGGGGGGTTTTCTTGAATACACTACTGTCATAGCCAGCAAAGAATCCACTGCAGTGGATGATTTCAGATATTATTGGCCCTGGGTGTGCTGATCGGTGCTTTATTTGTAAAACAAATATGTGCCAGGTACCTTGTCAGAAGGCCAGTTCCACTTGAACCACTGATTGCTGCCGTCAGCACTGCCAATTACAGTAACCACACAACTACTAACCATCACACTCCTGCAAGTTTGTCTCTTCTGTCTTTTCAAGACCCCCAAAGATACAAGAATGGCTTTGGTGGCAAGTATGAGTAATTTTTTATGTATATTGTCTTAATAAACAACTGTTGTGCTCGACTAAATTAGACAAGCAGCACCAGCTTCTCATCAGTATAACTGCTGTTTATTCAGCAGTTATAAGGATGAGACACTGGGCCTTTCTTTCCTGAGAGCGCGCGAAGTGTAAAAGCCACGAGAAGGTATTTAAATAGCCGGATTCATCCGCCGGCGTGCGCGCCACTCTCCGTGGGTCCCTGGTCTTCGTTGTGGTATATAGATTCCCGTAATTCAATCCAAGAAACAAGTTGGTCTAAGGTCACATGCGCAGACTCTCAGATGTTTTATATTGCGATAATGTGACATGTCTGAATACTACTACACTACAGATACCATAATCCTCTTCGGTTTGCAGAGAAATACAAGTCATGTCCCAATGACGTTTTCAACTACGCAAACCTGCTAAGCTGTTCCATGTAAGTAAATATCTAGGAAAGAGTAGTCATTGCTGTGCCCCCACAATTTCAAATATGCAGGCAGTCCAGATGCTGCTAAACGGAGGTATGCGCCTCCCTCGACTCCCTTTCATAACCCCTCTGCAGTAATCGCCGGCGATACTCAAGCATTCAGCAGGGTGAGGGGGTCATGCCCCCTAATTAAACACTCCAAGAAAACCACTATCGTCGGGCCCCCAACCCTGCAATGTGGCCGTGGCTAACGGGAGACAGAGATTCCCGTAATTCAATCCAAGAAACAAGTTGAGCCACAGCCCGGGTCCGCTAACGTGCATTTTATTCACCCTGACGCATTTCAGCGTATTGCCTTTATCAAAGAGTCTAATATCCAATGCGCAGAGTCTCAGGTGTTCTCCATTGCTATAATGTCACATGTCTAAATACTACCACCCTACAGATACCATAATCCTCTTCGGTTTGCTGAGAAATACAAGTAATGTCCCAATGACGTTTTCAACTCTGCAAACCTGCTAAGCTGTTCCAGGTAAGTATGGAATATCCAGGAAAGAGTTTGCACAAGAGTAGTCATTGCTGTGCCCCCACAATTTCAAATATGCGCGGAGTACGGATCCTGCTAAGCAGAGGTGTGCGCCTCCTTCGGCTTCCTTTCACAACCCCTCTGCAGTAATCGCCGGCAATCCTCAGGCATGCAGCAGGGTGAGGGGGTCATGCCCCCTAATTAAACACTCCAAGAAAACCATTGTCGTCGGGGGGCCCCAAACCTGCAGGGCGGCCGTGACATATACATAAATAGGAGGAAAGAAGGAGAATTAATGCTTAAAATATAATCAGGCCCTCTGACTACTAAACAAATCCAAACTTATGTAATCATTACTAATTTATGTAATTTCAATTAATACATAAAACACACATGTATTTAAAACATGTCATTGTACAAATACAATTTCACAAACGCCATTAAATAAAGTAATGTTTTAAAAAAATGCATAATTAATTACAAGTTATTAAATTACATATAAAAATCAATATAAAAACATATATATTTATTTTCTTTCCAATCGACTCACCTAAAAAAGTGAAACAGCATTAAGAGATGCATGTCTAATGAACATATAAAAACTAAAATACATATTAAAAGAAATAAAACAATGCAACAATTATAAAATATTCTTTTTTTAATTTAATTTACATAATCTTTTCTTAAATCAACATTAAATTGAAATACATGTCTTTTTATTTAACTTCCCTTCCCTATCCCCGTACAAACCTTCCAACCTAAAACTAAAATATAACTTCAAAAAGTCATTTTTAAGCTATTACATAACTAATAATTAGTTAAAGAACAATTAGAAACTAATTAACAATAATGTTTAATTATTCATAACTTAAATAACTTCCCACCATATACCCCTATAAACTCAACTGCACTACCGAAATATAACTTATTATTACTGATAATAAAATAAAGATTTCAATTTCAATTCTAGGTTCAAAATATAAGGTAACACTTAAAACATTTACATAATCATTAATCAATTACAAATAAGCAATAAAAATGCACATAATTCTAATTTAAATAACATCCCACCCTGTCCCCTTGCAAACCCAACAACCCTCTATGACACTATAAATTACTAATACCATTAAAAAATAAATATATATAAATTTACTTAAAATGACAAACGAATTGTATAAAATATTTGGTTTTCCCCAAAATTCTAACACCTAATATTGATATATTTACTAAAGCGCATTAAATAATTAAAAAACAATACTTTTTACCACTATATTACTGAAACGGATATTAAAAGAACGATTTTCTTGAAAACAATAATATTTCCCAAACAATTATATTCTTGACAACAATAATCTATATCACAATATTCTTGCATCATGATATTTTTTTCTGATATTTATCTTTTCCGATATTTTGAACTCAATATTTTGTACAAACACCCTGAAGGGGACCCAGGGAATTGAACTGTCAGATGATCGACTTCCTGCTTGCCTGTTCCAGGGACTGAAAAAGCAGACTCACTCCTGACTCTGACAAGGCAAAAAGGGTCAGTCAACCACAGATGACTGGACTGGAGAGAGAACTGGTTTCTAGAAGTCTGCCTTGAGGACCTGGGGCTGCAAATGTGACCATAAATAACTTTCCCAGCAATCATATAAACTTGAGATTTAGGCATTTATTCTACCACAGTAGGACTGGGACAAGATCTAGAGCATAGCCGAAGGAGTTCACACCCAAGGTTGGCAAGAAAACCAAGTTTTTTCCACTGGGAACTTCTTGCCACTTTGAAAATAGAATGAGAGGGTTTGAATAATGATAAAAGTGAATAAGACATCTGGGGAGAGATGACAATCGCAAATTAAACATTGTTGGCTTCTGCTTTGGACCTTACCCCACTGGTGTATTCTGACTCCAAAAAAATGATTAGCACCATGCCTTAAGAAAACCCTACCCATAAGCAGTCATAGCCAGAACAACCCAAATGTATTTACTAATACATGGGAGTTTATATCCACCATATTCATGATAGATAGCATTCACACCTACTTTCACCTTCAGGGCCCCTGGGGCACTCAATCACCTCTCACTAATTTATCTCTCAAACCCCATTCCTCACCCCACCCTTCAGTTACAACGTACATTGAATATTGACTCTCGACCCAGAGTGCATATTGACTCTCGACCCAGAGTATATTCTAATAATAGGGGGTTATTTCAACTGTCAGTTTGAACCCCTTAGTAACACTAGTCTAGATGAGCCAGACATTGAGAGCCAATATTGGAACATTCCCGAACCGTTGATCCCACCAGTCAAAGCATGGACACCGTTGGTCCTTCAAATTAACTCATTTACCCTTTCACTATCCTTGAGGTCTTGTAATGGGAGACTAAAATCAGACAGACCCGGCCTATCGACATTTAATCGAGAAGGGCAAACATCGACCATAGGCTACATTATGGTTGAATCTAGATCCTGGGATAGGGTTTTGGATTTTCGGATCCTACTGCGGATAGATATTGACCACAATGCTCTGGTAATGACACTCAAGCCAGGGAGCTGGGGTCTGCTAAACCACCCAATAGAACCCCAACCGGACAAAAAACCTATACTGCTACACAACATCAGACGGCGAGTAAAGTGGCCCCACATATTGGGCTCGCCTGATAAGCTAGCACACATATACCAGCAGGTAGTGCCGCATCTCAATGAAATGGCTGGGGCTGGGCTGTAGGGATTTCAAGCTGGGTGGGATACAAGGCCTGTCGAAATTCATAACCAGCTGTCCTCTAAGATGCTTGAGGTGTTTTACCCCGAAGGGAGAACCAAGGAAAAACTGGTTCTGACCCATCCCTGGTATAATGCCACTTGTCGTAAAGAGAAAAGAGATTTAATTGAAGCTATTAAGGCCAAGGACAAGTCACTGATCAAGAAACTTCGACTGCAGTATAAGCGGGTGATTGATCAGGCAAGAAAGAACTGGGAGGTGGATAAATGGGAAGATCTGAGAACAGCTTTACAGTATAAGGACCTGAAATCATTCTGGGTAATAGTTAGTAATGGTGGAAGGGAGGACAGAGCAGCAATAACTCCTAACATAGCTTCAGCAGTTTGGGAAGCCCACTTTGGAACCCTGTATGCACACACGGGCAATGACGATTTAGCTCCTTCAACCCTGGGCTCCCTCCATGAGTACCGACTGGGGGGGGGGGGGTCCAGGAGATTACCATTGTTGAAGTTGAATCTGCTATAGTTAAGTTATTACCTAACAAAGCGCCCGGGCTTGACAAACTTCCAGGGGACCTATTTCGGTCAGAACCGAAAATATGGGCCCCCTATCTCTGTGTCCTGTTTAATTCCACCTTAATGGGGATGGACCCGCCAGATACCTGGCGCGGTGCAGAGATAGTTCCCATCCACAAAAAAGGCTGGCCCCTGTTACCTTCAAACTACAGGCCTATCAGCCTGATAGACATAGCCCAGAAGTTGATGGGACGATTTATTTTGGATAGAATCCAGGTCTGGGTCGAGGAGAACGAGATCCTGAGTACTCTCCAGGCCGGTTTTAGAACAAACACGCCAACTATCGACCAGATATTCAGACTTCAGGTACTTTATTGGAAAACTGTGAGTGTGGAGGGTGGGAGCCTCTACCTCTTTTTTGTGGACCTGAGGTCTGCATTTGATCTGGCCCCTAGGGACAAACTGTGGAGAGTTCTTTTGGATCTTGGTATCCCACTATACCTATTGGATGTGCTAATAAGGCTACACACTGACACTTTTGCCCAGGTTAGATGCGGGAAACATGGAGAACTGACAGCCCGTTTCCCGGTGGAAAAAGGGGTGCGCCAGGGGTGCGTGCTGGCCCCCACCCTTTTTAGTTTATTTTACAATGGGCTTATAGATGACCTTGTAGGTATTCAGGACATTGATTCTCCAAGAATAGCCTCAGGTAGGGTGCCCGCATTGATGTTCGCGGATGACACTTTTCTGCTATCCAGTACATCAACGGGCATCCAACGTACCTTGGATGGCTTTGCAGATTTCTGTGCGTTAAGAGGCCTGGAGATAAACTGATCTAAAACAAAATTCATGATTTTTAATCCTCCAAGGCAGACCCGTCCAAACCCGGTATTGAATGGCATTCCTCTAGAGAGAGTAAAGATCTTTGAATATCTAGGTATTATTCTCGAGGAACACCTGGGATGGGATGCCCAAGTAGCTAAGTCCGTTCTAAAGCTAACTCAAAAGGTGAGCGGGCTATCAAAAATGCACAGAGCATCTGTTTACAAACCAGCCGCTCCAGTTATAGAAATGTATAAAGTACAAGTGAGAGTGGCTTCTATATATGAGGCGGAACTTTGGGGTCGCTCTAAGCCTTTAAGCCTAACCAGGGTTGAACTCTCATTTATGAGGCACTTGTTAGGATTGCCAGTTAGCACTCCGGTAGTACCTCTCAGGCTGGACCTAGGTCTACTCCCTATGGAGGAGGAGGTGGCACTAAGGCTGCTTACTTATTGGAGAAGACTTTGGTCCGTACTGGAATTTACCTCCTACCGAAATGAGTTTAGGGAAGTGTGGGCCGTAATTGGAACAAGGAAAATCCCGTGGCTAATCCACATTAAGGAACTCTGTGGCAGGATTGGCCTATCAGAGCTTTGGGGATCTCCTTATGTATCGTGCCCGGCACTATCCAGGGTGGATCTGGAATACCAGTTTAGGCAGCATAACTTATTGGCTCTACATTCTAGTTCTTCTGCTGGTAGATTGACATCCCAGTTCCTCTTAATAAAAGAGGAGTATAAAAGGGAGGACTTCCTTGACCGGATTTATCCAGCATCGGCAAGGAAGTTGTACGTGCAATTTAGAAAAGGTAGTTTGCCGCTTAGGTCCTTTACTAGTAATTGGGACCCTAACAAGAACACTGCCTGTCCAGCGTGCAAACACCACTTTGAAAATGAAATTCACTGTTTCCCTATTGTTTTAAACTGGTTTGGGAAATGTTATTGTGTCGTGCCCTTTCATTTTAAAATTATTGTAACCGCTTGAACTGAGCACTCCTGTGTCCGGGGAACTGACTGCAGCGCGTGCCCCAGCTACCAGGGGTTAAGTGGAGTTTCTCCGAGAACTAACCAGGGTGTGCTTAAGCTGGTAAGGGCCTCCTCTACCCACAATAATAACCCATTTGTGAAATACCTAAAAGCTCTCGGCCCTGCAAATCACATATTTTGATTCCCTTTTATTGGACACGGTGTGCTATATTTGTGTTCTCTCTACTGAAAAAGTAGAAGAGGCGGTGTCTCTAGCCAGACGTTTGTGAACTGCATTTTGGAGCAAATAAAGTAGTACTACTACACTCCCTTAAAATAGCTTTTGTGAATTGGGCGCTAGCAGTTAGATCCTAAAGTAAATATCAGTAGTGTTGACATGCCAAAATAAAATGAAATGAAATAACACAAATATCTGCTTTTTGTCGGGTTTGACCCTCCTCATTAGTTTGCGATTGATTTGCAACTCACACATGCTTAATATCAGAACAGACCTCTTGCATCATTTGTGATTCCTATTGTCGTTTCGGCATCGGCCTTCGTCAATTGTTGCAACAATTGACGAAGGCCGATGCTGAAACGCATCTTGATGTGCTGACAGTTTTCTATTAAATATCGAACTGAAAACTACCCCCGTGAGTGCTGCGTTCTTTATCAGGAGTGAGGATCCTGTGGATGTGTGGAGCTTTATATTATTGACGGGTACACCCCCGTTACGTGAGCACCCGCTCATGAGTGCGGTAGGCTGGTGTTCTGGGAACTGTGATATATATATATATATATATATATATATATATATATATATATATATATATATATATATATATATATATATATATATATATATATGTATATATATATATATCAAAGCTCGAAGGTGTCCACCTTTGAGTAGCACGCGAACAGCAGCTTGGTTTATGTATAGGTGAGGACGGGGATCCACTCGTAGACGCCGCTCCGTACGGGATCTGCCCGACGCGTTTCGAAGCTCCATATGCTTCTCTTCAGGGGCTTTAACGGAAGCGGTGTGCGCAACCACCGACCCACTTCTCCATTTTATATGCAACACACCCACCGATGGGAGGCTCAAATGAGACTGTGCATTCTGGGAAGTGTGGTCCAGGAAGCACACAATCAAGTCCTGTATGGACTCCACAAGTGGGCCCGTCCTCGATTCCAAGTACGACTGCTGCTTCACTTTCGTGACCCCCAGGGTACCGGGGTGGTGCATACTCCGCGGCTGGACGGCCGCGTATAAATCAAAGCTCGAAGGTGTCCACCTTTGAGTAGCACTCGAACAGCAGCTTGGTTTATGTATAGGTGAGGACGGGGATCCACTCGTAGACGCCGCTCCGTACGGGATCTGCCCGACGCGTTTCGAAGCTCCATATGCTTCTCTTCAGGGTCTTTAACGGAAGCGGTGTGCGCAACCACCGACCCACTTCTCCATTTTATATGCAACACACCCACCGATGGGAGGCTCAAATGAGACTGTGCATTCTGGGAAGTGTGGTCCAGGAAGCACACAATCAAGTCCTGTATGGACTCCACAAGTGTTTGAGATGTCATCAGTGATGTCATCAGTGATGTCATTTGAGATGTCATCAGTGATGTCATCAGTGATGTCACTGACCATGTCATGAATGATGTAATATGTGACATCATCAGCAGTGGATTGCGGGCGCGCGAGTTATAGTGAGTCCAACTAACTATAACGTGGGAATTTCAATGGTTTTGTATGAGTCAAATGTTCCTCTAACTATAACTGGTGTGAAACCTATGGTTTTTTCAGTGAATTTCAAAGGTTATTTAAATGCTAATTCCTAACTATAACGAGTGTGAAACCTATGGTTTTTCAGTGAATTTCAAAGGTTTTTTAAATGCTAATTCCTAACTATAACGATTGTGAAACCTATGTTTTTTTAGTGAATTTCAAAGGTTTTTTAAAAACTAATTCCTAACTATAACGTTTGTGAAACCTATGTTTTTTTCAGTGAATTTCATAGTTTTTTTAAAAGCTAATTCCTTTGTATATCGACTTTGTAACCTACGATTTTTTTTTATTAGCTGTTTTTTACAACAATTAATTATATATATATATTTTTTAAATGTATTTGTTCAATGTATATATATTTTTTTTACATTTTTTCCTGGTGCGCTCAGGGTGCGCGCACCGGTAAGCTCTCCCGAGAGCGCACCGAGAGCGCACGAGAGCGCTATTTCTGCGTTCGTAAAAAAAAATATGTATGAAAAGTAAATAATAATGCAAAACATTAAGTACCATACTTATAAAAGCAGTATGTTTGATTTACGAAATGAAAATGATTTAGCATTTCCGTAAAGCTATCAAAACGTCACTCAGGCGCGCCGCGTAAGCGCCCCCGGAAGCGCCTACGTTCGTGCCGCGTAAGCGCCCCCGGAAGCGCTCCGGTGCGCGCAGCGTAAGCGCGTCAAGTCATGTGACCTTAAAATAACTCTTTTCATTGGTTGCTAACAGTTTTTTTTACAAAGAATGAAATCCCCACCCATTTTCTTCACTTCTTCTTTCACTTTTGTGACTGCAAGACCTGTCTTTTTGCTCTTGGATCTTTGTTGGATTACCATGGCTGCCAGAGCATCCAGCAGCGATGATGACAGATAGGGATTTATTGATGAAGAGGTTCCTCAGCCGAGGGTAAAAGAACACTTCATATGGAAGTTTTTTTCCATTCCAGATGATAAAAAAAAGTAAATGCTCCAAAGGTGGAGTGCCGAATTTGTCACACTGTCCTGTCACGGGGTGACCCCACCAAAAAATATTCATTTGGAAACTCCACCATGATTCGCCACGTCGAGAGGAGGCACCCCCAGAACTATGCCCGGGAGAGTGTCAGGGCTCTGGCACGAGAGGCTCCCAGGGATGGTGCCTCTACTTCAACCGGAGGACCAACTACATCGGTGAGGGGGCGACCAGAAGAGCTGATCCCTAATATTCAGCCTGCTTTTAATGAAGCCGTAATTAAATGCAGAAAATGTGATCGGCTACTTTGTTATGGGGAACAAAGTGTTATGCTCATGGTACGAGCATTAGACAACCACCGCTGCCGTCCCCAGTCCTAATTTTGATTATTATTTTTTGCTCCTGTTGAGCAGTTTCCCATTCCCTGTTTTTGTTTTTGTTCAAAAAAAAAAAGAAGAAAAAAAAAGTTCTTTTCAGAACTACCTCCAATTCTCATCAAAGAGCTGTATTCTTAAAAAAATGAAAAAGAGTAACCGAAGTGGAGTGCAGTGAGAGAAGAGAGGAAAATGAGTGAGAAAGCAAAGAAAGGGACGAGAGGGGAAGGGAAGTGAAGTAGGGGGACTGAAAGAAGGTGAGTGTGGGGAAGGAGAGTGAGGAGAAAGAGAGTGAACCTGGGGAAAGTGGATAAGTGAAGAAAATGTAGTAAAAGAACGGTGGTGTGGAAGGGTAAGAAAAGAGCAGTGATGTTTAGGAAAGAGTGGAGATACAGACTGGATAAAGACAATTAAGTGTGAGACAAGGTGAATAAGGCAGTGAAGAAACCGAGAAAGTGAAAGAAAAAGTAAGAGTAGAAGACTGAAGGCCTCATTTATGAGGCCATGCGTCACTTTTACGTCGCCGGTGCGTCACTTTTTGTGACGCACCAGTGGTGTAAAAAATGCACCTTGTTGAGTCATATTTGCAAAGTGACGCATCTAGGTAGATGCGTCACTTTGTAAACCCCTGCGCCACATTATACCTGCGCTAGGTGTAATGTATGCAAAGGGGGCGTATTGTCGCAAGAAAGGGTTGTAGAAGTGACTCAGTGAAATCTATGAGATTTCACTGAGTCACTTTTAGGACACCGTTGCGTCAAAATCTTGCGCCTGCCTCACAGCAGGTGTAAGACTGACGCAGGCCCTTTCACATGGGGCTGGCCCCATGTGAAAAGATGCATTGCTGGAGTTGCGTCACTTTTGTGACACACTCCAGCAATGCATCACTTTTGCGCTTACAGATACGTCAGAAATACTGACGTATCTGTAACTCCTTGCGACATATTGCGTCATACATTAAATATGACGCATGAGTAGAAGACTGAAGGCCTCATTTATGAGGCCATGCGTCACTTTTACGCCACCGGTGCGTCACTTTTTTTGACGCACCAGTGGTGTAAAAAATGCACCTTGTTGAGTCATATTTACAAAGTGACGCATCTAGGTAAATGCGTCACTTTGTAATCCCCTTCGCCACATTATACCTGCGCCAGGTGTAATGTATGCAAAGGGGGCGTATTGACGCAAGAAAGGGTCGTAGAAGTGACGCAGTGAAATCTATGAGATTTCACTGCGTCACTTTTAGGACACCGTTGCGTCAAAATCTTGCGCCTGCCTCACAGCAGGCGTCAGACTGACGCAGGCCCTTTGACAATGGGCTGGCCCCATGTGAAAGGATGCATTGCTGGAGTTGCGTCACTTTTTGTGACACACTCCAGCAATGCATCACTTTTGCGCTTACAGATACGTCAGAAATACTGACATATCTGTAACTCCTTGTGATATAATGCGTCATACATTAAATATGACGCATGAGTAGAAGACTGAAGGCGTCATTTATGAGGCCATGCGTCACTTTTATGCCGCCGGTGCGTCACTTTTTATGACGCACCAGTGGTGTAAAAAATGCACCTTGTTAAGTCATATTTACAAAGTGACGCATCTATGTAGATGCGTCACTTTGTAAACCCCTGCGCCACATTATACCTGCGCCAGGTGTAATGTTTGCAAAGGGGGCATATTGACGCAAGAAAGGGTCATAGAAGTGACGCAGTGAACTCTATGAGACTTCACTGCGTCACTTTGAGGACACCGTTGCGTCAAAATCTTGCGCCTTCCTCACAGCAGGCGTAAGACTGACACAGGCCCTTTCACATGGGGCTGGCCCCATGTGAAAGGATGCATTGCTGGAGTTGCGTCACTTTTGTGACACACTCCAGCAATGCATCACTTTTGCGCTTACAGATACGTCAGAAATACTGACGTATCTGTAACTCCTTGCGACATAATGCGTCATACATTAAATATGACGCATGAGTAGAAGACTGAAGGCCTCATTTATGAGGCCATGCGTCACTTTTACGCCGTCGGTGCGTCACTTCTTGTGACGCACCAGTGGTGTAAAAAATGCACCTTGTTAAGTCATATTTATAAAGTGACGCATCTAGGTAGATGCGTCACTTTGTAAACCCCTGCGCCACATTATACCTGCGCCAGGTGTAATGTATGCAAAGGGGGTGTATTGACGTAAGGAAGGGTCGTAGAAGTGACGCAGTGAAATCTATGAGATTTCACTGCGTCACTTTTACGACGCTGTTGCGTCTAAATCGTGCGCCTGCCTCACAGCAGGCGTAAGACTGACGCAGGCCCTTTCACATGGGACTGGCCCCATGTGAAAGGATATTTACAACAAGGGGTGGTGATGGACAGAGTCTCTGAATTAAGCAGAATACTCTCACCCAGTCAAGAGATCTGGGCTAGATCCAACACCGTTTTTTAGCTCATTGCACCATCCCAGTTTCAGAACCTGGCTGTATGCAAATTAGTCTGTCCCTGGCCCAGTGCATCATGGGAACAGGGCAGACCAGACTACAAAAGCCAATTCTTACACTGGCAAGGAAACAAGCTTCCGGGGACCGGTTTCTGGCATTACAGCCGTCTTCGGCCCGGCTTGCTTGAATCCTGATGGTGCAATGAGCAAGGGACTCACATCTGAGTATACCCTTCCACGCTTAGGGTGGACAAAAATATTTACAACAAGGGGTGGTGATGGACAGAGTCTCTGAATTAAGCAGAATACTCTCACCCAGTCAAGAGATCTGGGCTAGATCCAACACCGTTTTTTAGCTTATTGCACCATCCCAGTTTCAGAACCTGGCTGTATGCAAATTAGTCTGTCCCTGGCCCAGTGCATCATGGGAACAGGGCAGACCAGACTACAAAAGCCAATTCTTACACTGGCAAGGAAACAAGCTTCCGGGGACCGGTTTCTGGCATTACAGCCGTCTTCGGCCCGGCTTGCTTGAATCCTGATGATGCAATGAGCAAGGGACTCACATCTGAGTATACCCTTCCACGCTTAGGGTGGACAAAAATATTTACAACAAGGGGTGGTGATGGACAGAGTCTCTGAATTAAGCAGAATACTCTCACCCAGTCAAGAGATCTGGGCTAGATCCAACACCGTTTTTTAGCTCATTGCACCATCCTAGTTTCAGAACCTGGCTGTATGCAAATTAGTCTGTCCCTGGCCCAGTGCATCATGGGAACAGGGCAGACCAGACTACAAAAGCCAATTCTTACACTGGCAAGGAAACAAGCTTCCGGGGACCGGTTTCTGGCATTACAGCCATCTTCGGCCCGGCTTGCTTGAATCCTGATGGTGCAATGAGCAAGGGACCCACATCTGAGTATACCCTTCCACGCTTAGGGTGGACAAAAATATTTACAACAAGGGGTGGTGATGGACAGAGTCTCTGAATTAAGCAGAATACTCTCACCCAGTCAAGAGATCTGGGCTAGATCCAACACCGTTTTTTAGCTCATTGCACCATCCCAGTTTCAGAACCTGGCTGTATGCAAATTAGTCTGTCCCTGGCCCAGTGCATCATGGGAACAGGGCAGACCAGACTACAAAAGCCAATTCTTACACTGGCAAGGAAACAAGCTTCCGGGGACCGGTTTCTGGCATTACAGCCGTCTTCGGCCCGGCTTGCTTGAATCCTGATGGTGCAATGAGCAAGGGACTCACATCTGAGTATACCCTTCCACGCTTAGGGTGGACAAAAATATTTACAACAAGGGGTGGTGATGGACTGGGTCTCTGAATTAAGCAGAATACTCTCACCCAGTCAAGAGATCTGGGCTAGATCCAACACCGTTTTTTAGCTCATTGCACCATCCCAGTTTCAGAACCTGGCTGTATGCAAATTAGTCTGTCCCTGGCCCAGTGCATCATGGGAACAGGGCAGACCAGACTACAAAAGCCAATTCTTACACTGGCAAGGAAACAAGCTTCCGGGGACCGGTTTCTGGCATGTGAAAGGATGCATTGCTGGAGTTGCATAATTTTTGTGACACACTCCAGCAATGCATCACTTTCCTCTGAACACTCTACTTTATTTTTTTACTCTATTTTTTACACTGTTTTTCCCCGTGGTGCGCTCAGGGTGCGCATACCGGAGCGCGCACCTGGGAGCGCTCCCAGCGCTTACCCCGCGAAAATTTAAAAAAAAAATTTTTTTTTTGCCCTTCAGGGTCCTTCTAGGCCCCCCTCAGAAAACCTAGGGGGTCAGGGGATGTCTACTCTGCCCCCTTTTAATTATTTCCCCCTTTATTTTTCACCTCTTGTGTCTCTATTCTACCGAGACACAAGATGGCGGACTCTCCAGACTGTTTAGAATGTTGACAGACACCCGACAGCCAATCAGCTTTCCGCTCGCGCACTCCCGTAGCGCGCCGGGTGCGCACCCCGGTACGCGCACCTGTGAGTGCTCGGAGAGCGCCTATAGATATATATGTGTTTTTTAAGTTAATTTTCGTAAAAACCACTGCAGCAATTTTCACCAAACATAGCAAAGGCACATCTGCCTACCAGTCCCTACAATTTTGCCAAGTTTGGCGTAATTCCGTTCAGCGGTTCGGGCTGTAGACTTGTCAGACCGTCCTACGGAAATTAACATGAGGAAAACACGTTTTGGGACCCCCCTTTTTTCTCAGCCCCCACTTCACGAATCCCCCCCAAATTTTCAGGGAAGGAGCGCAGCGGAGCTGGCCAAAATTTTGGAAAATTACACACAAATTCCTCAACCAGCGCCAGAGTTATTCCCAATAGAATGTTGCGGATTTCCTATGGTAGCCAATCCTAACTATAACTACCTACTGGCGACTGCCAGTAGGTAATATATATATATATATATCTAGATATATATATTTATATATATCTATATATATATATATATATATATATATATATATATATATATATTTATATATATATATATATATCTAGATATATATATATATATATATATATATATATATATATCTAGATATATATATATATATATGAAAACACCACTCCTCCTCTGCACGCTCTGCGCTCGCAGCCCACGCTTCCACGCCAGCAAGTAGAGGACCGGACCAACAAGTCAGCAAGATGTAATTTTTATTACTACATCACCCATATGTATATATATATATATATATCAAAACAAAACCCTTTCAGGCATAGAGTGACGCATAAATTATGCAAAAAAGAAGGAGAGAACTCTGGGTAGGTCTCAGTTTAGGTGGAAAGCAGCTCCTGTTAGAGCACTCTCAACACCAGCGACACTCTAGATCTGCTCACCTCAAATGTCTGTTTTTCTATCAAAGTTTTTAAGCATAGGATTAGACAGTGCTATCCATGCCGAGATAGAAAATGACAAAGTCTTTCGCCATTTAAACAGCAAAGTCTTTAAGCATAGGACTAGTACAGTGCAGTCCTTGCCGAGCTGTCAAATAACAAAAGCCATTTATCACTCCAGGCACAATATTACAGCTTTGAATTGGTAAAATACCAACTCAAGCCAACCTGAAATGAATAAAAGCAACCCCTGACACAGTGTTTCGCTCTAATTAGAGCTCTTCAGAGAGGTATAGCTTTGTCCAGACACAAGGGAGCACCCAGTATTAAGTCAAAACAAAACCCTTTCAGGCATAGAGTGACGCATAAATTATGCAAAAAAGAAGGAGAGAACTCTGGGTAGGTCTCAGTTTAGGTGGAAAGCAGCTCCTGTTAGAGCACTCTCAACACCAGCGACACTCTAGATCTGCTCACCTCAAATGTCTGTTTTTCTATCAAAGTTTTTAAGCATAGGATTAGACAGTGCTATCCATGCCGAGATAGAAAATTACAAAGTCTTTCGCCATTTAAACAGCAAAGTCTTTAAGCATAGGACTAGTACAGTGCAGTCCTTGCCGAGCTGTCAAATAACAAAAGCCATTTATCACTCCAGGCACAATATTACAGCTTTGAATTGGTAAAATACCAACTCAAGCCAACCTGAAATGAATAAAAGCAACCCCTGACACAGTGTTTCGCTCTTATTAGAGCTCTTCAGAGAGGTATAGCTTTGTCCAGACACAAGGGAGCACCCAGTATTAAGTCAAAACAAAACCCTTTCAGGCATAGAGTGACGCATAAATTATGCAAAAAAGAAGAAGAGAACTCTGGGTAGGTCTCAGTTTAGGTGGAAAGCAGCTCCTGTTAGAGCACTCTCAACACCAGCGACACTCTAGATCTGCTCACCTCAAATGTCTGTTTTTCTATCAAAGTTTTTAAGCATAGGATTAGACAGTGCTATCCATGCCGAGATAGAAAATGACAAAGTCTTTCGCCAATTAAACAGCAAAGTCTTTAAGCATAGGACTAGTACAGTGCAGTCCTTGCCGAGCTGTCAAATAACAAAAGCCATTTATCACTCCAGGCACAATATTACAGCTTTGAATTGGTAAAATACCAACTCAAGCCAACCTGAAATGAATAAAAGCAACCCCTGTCGCTGGTGTTGAGAGTGCTCTAACAGGAGCTGCTTTCCACCTAAACTGAGACCTACCCAGAGTTCTCTCCTTCTTTTTTGCATAATTTATGCGTCACTCTATGCCTGAAAGGGTTTTGTTTTGACTTAATACTGGGTGCTCCCTTGTGTCTGGACAAAGCTATACCTCTCTGAAGAGCTCTAATTAGAGCGAAACACTGTGTCAGGGGTTGCTTTTATTCATTTCAGGTTGGCTTGAGTTGGTATTTTACCAATTCAAAGCTGTAATATTGTGCCTGGAGTGATAAATGGCTTTTGTTATTTGACAGCTCGGCAAGGACTGCACTGTACTAGTCCTATGCTTAAAGACTTTGCTGTTTAAATGGCGAAAGACTTTGTCATTTTCTATCTCGGCATGGATAGCACTGTCTAATCCTATGCTTAAAAACTTTGATAGAAAAACAGACATTTGAGGTGAGCAGATCTAGAGTGTCGCTGGTGTTGAGAGTGCTCTAACAGGAGCTGCTTTCCACCTAAACTGAGACCTACCCAGAGTTCTCTCCTTCTTTTTTGCATAATTTATGCGTCACTCTATGCCTGAAAGGGTTTTGTTTTGACTTAATACTGGGTGCTCCCTTGTGTCTGGACAAAGCTATACCTCTCTGAAGAGCTCTAATTAGAGCGAAACACTGTGTCAGGGGTTGCTTTTATTCATTTCAGGTTGGCTTGAGTTGGTATTTTACCAATTCAAAGCTGTAATATTGTGCCTGGAGTGATAAATGGCTTTTGTTATTTGACAGCTCGGCAAGGACTGCACTGTACTAGTCCTATGCTTTAAGACTTTGCTGTTTAAATGGCGAAAGACTTTGTCATTTTCTATCTCGGCATGGATAGCACTGTCTAATCCTATGCTTAAAAACTTTGATAGAAAAACAGACATTTGAGGTGAGCAGATCTAGAGTGTCGCTGGTGTTGAGAGTGCTCTAACAGGAGCTGCTTTCCACCTAAACTGAGACCTACCCAGAGTTCTCTCCTTCTTTTTTGCATATATATATATATATATATATATATATATATATATATATATATATATATATATATATATATATATATATATATATATATATATATATATATATATATATATTTATATATTTACTGAAAAAACCATAGGAGTCAGGGGTGTTATAGTTAGCTGGATATTTCACTCATACAAAACCATTGGAATTCCTCTTTTATAGTTAGTTGTACTAACTGTAACTCTCGCGCCCATAATCCACTGGTGATGATGTCACATATTACATCATTCGTGACATGGTCAGTGACATCACTGATGACATCTCAAATGACATCACTGATGACATCATCCAGTGAATGTGGTTTGGTTTGATATTTAAATATGTATTATTATATAAATAGCAATCTGCATTTAAGAATCAGTGAATATATTCCTATCTTAAGGGAGGATTTAGTAGCAGTGTGATTGACTGTTTACTTGACTAATTTATAGGGTCTCACTAAATATATTGGATAGTGACTAAACTGTGTGAATATCTGTATTATTTTGTCAGTTGTTGTGTAAACTGCTGCACCAGTTAGTTACTAGCTAAGTGAAAGTCTATATTAGTTATTGGTTACTTAACTAATTATTTGTATGGGAGAGTGAATCTGTGTATGGTTCGGTAGGGGATCTGTGACTGGTCAAAGATATGTTAATAGTTAATTCAGTAGGTATATGACGTTAAGACTGCATGTTATAATAGTTGTTTGGGTGAGTGAATATCTTAATGGGTGTGGTGATGAGCAAATATATTTTTCAATGGTGCATGTCCAACAAAGTAGAAAAAATAAAAGGCAGTGTATATGACAGTTGTTGTATATAAATAGCTATACATAAAACTCATTAATTGCATGAGTAACTGTATAGATAACTGTATACTTCAATAGTGATTTTATAACAGACTAAGCGGCCCTTTAGAATGGCGGGCGGCCTATCGGAAAAAGGGACCGCCATTGGTTGAATGGCAAAGTAACTTAGCATAATGAGTTGATAGTGCAAGTTGGTCAGCGAGTATTATGGAAAGCTTTACCATTCCAAAATGGCGACCACGAAAATGCATTGAGTTTACTTTCCTTTCTTTTTTGAAAAGTACACGGTCACTTTCTATGTTTATGAAATAATTGTATAGCACATCTTTATTTAAAGACGACATTGAGTTAATCATGTTAACGCTGACGAAGGCTGCAACGCTGAAACGTGTTTGCTAACTGTCTGCAGTATCGACCAAAATTAATGGTAACTCGGACATCGTGAATGGCTGGAGTGTGCTCCATTGAAAAGTTGGTTTTGTGCAAGGAAAACCAGGGTTGTGGATATATATATATGTATATACATATTAAAAAATAGGGAACAGACGTGACAGCCGTGGTATTCAAGAAACCGCGAGAGTTGAGAAACAAGTGAAGCATGCTGGAATGGGTGAGCGAGATAAGAGCAGTAGCAATATCATTATTTGATGAAGAACAGGATATAACTACCAACAGGTTATCCAACAGTGTGGCAATTACTAAAGTTGAAACATCCACCAAACAGAAGCTGCTGTTGCTAGAGAAACTAAGTAAACGACAGATTATCATGGTGGGAGTTAGCCTCCTTAACCAACTATGTGGAGTTGGACCAGTGCCAAGGAGCCTCAGGATAAAATTTGTTCCGACCGATGACAACCCTAACCAGGATTTACTAACAGAGTGGGCACAGTTCATGGCAAAAACACGTAGAGGCATGATTGAAATGCTTATTAAATATGCACAAATTTACTTGGAGGCAACAAGGAAAGAATTGACAACACTCAGATCTGAACTGGAAAAAATCAAAGTTGATAATGCTGTGGAGGAATTTATGAGAACATTGCCTAAACAATTACAGGAGTATGAGGAAATAATCAAATTGAAAAAACAAAGAAAGTTCCTAAGAGATAAACATGACTATGCGGAAGATCGCATCCTTACATATGCAAAGAGGTACGATGGAGCACAAAGGAACATCAGAGCAACATATAGTGAGCGAAAGGATGAAACTGTAACAACACGTTCAAGTTCTGACGTTAGTACTGATTCTGAGGATCGCAGTGCAAGAGCCCCTTTAGGGGGACGTCCATTAACTTTCCTTCACGAATTTCAAATCTTGAAGCAAAAGAAGGAGCAGAACCAAACAATCAAATCGCAAACGATGAGACAAACAAAAGGAAAAGGGCCAAAAAGAGGAAGAGGACGAGGGAGAGTAAACGACGACGATTAAGAAAGAAAAAACTGAGAAATCAGGGACAAATGATGACCAGATATCAAAGTGCAAGTACCAACAAATCGGTCATCAATTTATCTTCCAGGGAATTCACGGATACAGAACTATCTGTTTTGCAACTAGGCCTAGCATTTTGGCCCAGTAGTGATATGAACTATACAAATGCACGTATTGATCTATTTCTGTACATTTGCACACTAAAGTTAATGAAGCTCTATGAAACTCGCATTAAGACAAGTAAATCGACCAACAGGCCAATAGGTACAATGGACACTCCTGACTCGCAGGTACAGGATATGGAGTTATTAAGGATCCTGCATGAATTGAGAACCGATGAAAGCCAAGTACAAATGAACGTCTGTTAGTGGATTTGGATGAAGGGGCTAATAGACAAATTGAACATAGTGGACTAAAATTGAAATCGAAGTTCAATCCGAATGTCCCTTATGACAATATTGAAGTGTATAATTCTGCAGTCATCTTGGAATTAAAAAGAATGCAGGATAAACCATGCAATTCTAAGTGGGATAGCCTAACAAGAGAGCAGAGGGAAGCCATTAATGGTCTAGAGAAAGATACCAACATCGTAATAAAGCCCTCCGATAAGGGGGGCAATGTTGTCATTATGAGTACTACCAATTACAGGACAGAGGCTATGCGACAATTGTCAGACCTAACATGTTATGAACTCATCAATTGGGACATATATAAGAGAACAATTCAGGAATATCATGGACACTTAGGTAAATGGTACCACCAAGGCCTGCTTGATACAGATGAATACAATTTTTTGAGAACGGAGAAACCACGGATACCCGGTATCTATTTCCTCCCCAATGTACACAAGAAAGCCACATCACCACCAGGGCGTACGATAGTCTCATCTAATGGGGGACTACTCGAAAATACATCTATCTTTTTGGACTTATTTTTAGCCAAATATGTAGTTAATTTAAGAACGTACTGCAAAGATAGTTCTGATTTTTTACGCAGAATACATGATGTACAGTGGGAGGATGAATACTTATTGATTGGGTTAGACGTATGCTCCCTGTATACGTGCATTGATCAAATCAAAGGAGTAGCAGCATGTATGTATTTTCTGAGAAGCAGGCACATTGATTGCTGGGAGCATAATCAAATGCTGGAATCCATGATGCTTTTTTGTCTGCAACAGAATATCTTTCTCTTTGAGAAATCTGTATACAGGTAACGGTCCGGTACGGCAATGGGTACATGTTTTGCCCCCAGCCTAGCTAATTTATTCCTAGGCTGGTGGGAAGAACAGATTGTGTGGACAGATGAGTTTGAGATGCATACTGATCACATACTTGTATGGATCAGGTACATCGACGACTTATTCCTTATTTGGAATGGTTCAGAATCCCTGGCTAGGTAATTCATTGCTAAATTGGGGGTCAACGATTTGAATCTACAATTTACACACACGATAATCCCTGTTATTATGAGTTTTTAGACATAGCGGTGTAGGTAGTGCAAGGGAAGGTAACAACCCTTTTGTTTCGAAAGGAAACAGCGGGAAAAACAGTGCTGCATGCGATATGGAGAACTCCTAATGGCCCATCGTAATTGTAGCACAAATGAGAACTTTGAAAGGGAACAGCAAAACATAGTAACCCGTTTCAGAGAGAGAGGATACAGGGAAGATACACTTAAACAGGCAAGTGAGAAAGTCAAAGGTGTGACCCTGCAAGAGTTATTTAAACCCATAGACAACTCTGCTAAAGACAAGAAAGAAAATGTCCCCGATAATCAGATGCAAAAACAACAGTTGATGGACAGAATGCAGAACAATGTCATACATTCACCCCAGTACAGAGATCTGGGCCTAAATCCATCGTTTTGTTGCTCACCATGCCATTCCAGTTTGAACCCAGCCATATGCAAATCAGTCTTGACCCTGTGCCCCATGGGAACAGTCCAGCCCGAACTGCCAAGCCAGGTTCTCCCTGGACTGGAAACAATCATCCAAGGACCGGTTGCGGGCTTTCAGCCCTCATCAGCCTGATAGCTTGATTCCAGTGGCATGGAGATAAATCAGAGGCACCGAGAATGATTACCCAATTCAGCAGAGGATCATGGGCACCGCGTAATGTAATGAAAAAACATCGTAATCTACTGGTAGCGGATCCTACAATTGGAAAATGAGTAGGTGCAGGACCACAGGTAACTAACAAAAGAGCGAGATCATTACGTGATCGCTTAGTCCATAGCTACCCAGCAGAGGAAATAAACACGCAATGTTTGAGGGCACCTAACGGATTCACTACATGTGGAACGTGTAAGGCTTGTTGGAATGGGAGAAATTGTAAGGACTATGTGGCAGGTACCAGGGAAGGTAAAACCATCACGCAGGCAATCAATTGCAATAGTGAGTACGTGATCTACGTATTGGAGTGCCCATGTGGCCTCCGCTACGTAGGCAGTGCTAAGCTCTCCCTGAAATTAAGAATTTTTCAGCACCTACGGGCCATTAATAAAAAGGATTACAATTATCCTGTGGCCCGACACTACGCAGAACACCATGACAGTGACAACGGCAGCTTAAGATTTTTGGGAATTAAAAAATGTAGCAGACACAAGGGTTAGAATTTGGTGATCACTATTTTTATTGGGGATAAGGAAGAGCAATAGACTATACCTAGTGATGGGATTCCACATTTTGGAGTCTGGAGATGGCATTAACCACAATTGTGGAGCCGTATCCTACCACTCAATTGAGTAATATCACAAGGAGTCAGGGGCCAATCCTTTCCCACTATACACAAACCCACTTAGATGTCCTAAACATGCACCTATACACTTTATAATTAATCCCATTTCACACGTAGCACACCATGCACCACTATCCCACACCACCGCCCATTGTGACAGTGAGGGTATTTACCTAGTAGGGACAATGTAAACATAGTTAGATTGGCACATATAAACATACGAATATGGAGTAATGGCACATCGCTATCGGAAGATTTTTATTTCATTCCCACAATTAATTTGCAAGGATATGGGGCAAGTATCCTATAACAACGATAGGATACGGAGTTACGTTTGCAATAAATACTAGAGGCTTGTGAATTGTAGGTGTCAATAGTAAAAGGGCATCAATAAAGCTTTGGAGTACAAAAAGAAGACAGCGAAGTGCTGATGCGGATGTGCAGTAACTCCTCTATGTCAATTGACAATTGGGAAACTGTTGGTTTTATGTATCAATTGTTCACATTACAATTTACTGTGGGTATAATTGATCTGAGTATTGTGAAAATTGTCGAACTTGGATATACATGAAATGTTGACATTATAATCTGTACAATACCTTTACCATCGCAAAGATCTTTTCACTGTCTATGAACTGTAGGGGCTATTTCTAAAGGCGGTGGAAGTATGGGAACTGACTTGATGAAGGCAAACGCCGAAACGCGTCGTCCTCGATAGTTTAGGTGCACAATAAATACGTTGTGCAGTTTCCTGGTGTGTCGCTTCATAATTTTTCCAGTGGGGAAAGGATTGAACAAAGTGTAAAATATATATATATATATACATATATAGATCGCCGCTCCATACTCTCTCCTTTGCCACAAAGAGTTAAAGTACTCACGGGAAGTGTGGCTCAATGGTTAGAGCGGCAGACCCTGATGCAGAGGTCTAACCCGGGACCAGGGTTCAATTCCCCACCTCGGCGGGTCTTGGGCTCAAAAAATTCCACGGACCTGATAATTCTCGCCTCGGTGCCTATTCCAATCATGGAGTCCCACTCTGCAACTCTGGGCAATAGCTTGCTTAATCTCCACAACGGCCCCCACAACGCTAAGGATGCCTGGCCTCCACCTTGGGGGTGCCCAGGAGTGGACACCTCACAGGGAAAGCCAGGATGGGTTCCACAGCGGTATTCGTAAAAGCGCCTTGAGACCCTTGCGGGTGAGTAGTGCGCTATACAAGTATCAATTTACATTTACGGGAAGAGTTTTCTCATGTTGTTTCATTTTCACAACAAATAGACAAACGCGTTTCGGTATGCCTTCTTCAGTGTCTACTATCGACACTGTTCGGGGCCATTTTAAGGTATGTTACATCATATT
This sequence comes from Lissotriton helveticus, assembly GCF_964261635.1. Lineage (NCBI taxonomy): Eukaryota > Metazoa > Chordata > Amphibia > Caudata > Salamandridae > Lissotriton > Lissotriton helveticus. The sequence continues at coordinate 1,060,511,691 of NC_136070.1, read as the reverse complement.
AAAAGTAGTATACAGTGACAATTGCCGATCCACGGCTAATTCACGCAACACTGGCTCGATGAGGTCTCGCGAGATTTCATAAGTACTGAAAATGTTGTACTTTGATATGTTTAATCAGGCAGTATAAGCCTAGGAGGTCTCGCGTACTACTAAAAATTACGATCGTGTAATTGTAGTATATTGTCTGTTTAAAATGCGAGTAAGAATTGAGTGTTTGAAAATATGTAAACATAGTTCTGATTAACGCGCAACCTCTTGAGCAAGTATGAATATACTCCACAAATGTAAATGAATGAAATTCAATGCATGAAATTATGTTTTTTAAGTATATATTACCATTCAAAGATGGAGGGAGAGTCACTATTACCCAAGAAGTCTCTTTCTATGTTCATGAATAATGATGTAACATACCTTAAAATGGCCCAGAACAGTGTTAATAGTAGACACTGAAGAAGGCATACCGAAACGCGTTTGTCTATTTGTTGTGAAAATAAAACAACGTGAGAAAATTCTTCCAGTGAGTGCTTTAACTCTTTGTGGCAAAGGAGAGAGTAAGGAGGGGTGATATTGCGTGGAGCACCACCACGCACAGCACCCATCCAGGAGTGATCCGGCTTTTGGTGGAACACGGAGCGAGTATTGGTAACGGAGGCACCGTTCTCGTCTACACAGCAGAGGAGAAAGTGCCAAAGACCACACGCTGACTGGCAACCCGGGACAAGTGAGGCTTCACGATCAGTTAAGCCACAGCGTGTGCAGGCGGAACACGTGTGTGCGGATGAGAAACAGGATGAGTGGAGAGATATATATCTAGTGGAATGAATCACAACACAGCATGAATGATGAAATGTTCTGCGAATAGGCACCGAAAGGGGCGGCTATGGGCATGTTTAAGAAACGGCAATCAGAGACTGGAGCAAGGAGGGTGGAGATACACTCAGAAGGGACAACTAACCTAAGTACTTTATTTGCAAAATTGGAAAGACTCTATGAAAGAGGAACAAGGAAATGGTGGGAGGCTACTTCCCTCCAGAATTATGTGGAGGTGAATAGAGTGCCTAGGGGACTCAGGATATATACTGTCCCGGCATACGAGAAACCTGATCCTTTACTATTAGAGTTATGGGCGGAACACACGGCCCTATCAAGCAAAGGCATGTTAGATCTACTAATTCGATTTGCGTGGAGTGACAGAGAAAAGGCGTTGACAGAAATCAAAATGTTGGAAGATGAAATCATGAAGCATAGTGACCAAAACAAACAAGATGAATTAAGAGAGGCCAAGAAAAAACATCTGCAAAAATATGAATTAAAAATTCGCCAAAGAAAACAGGAGAAATTCGAGAGGGACGAAAGAGATTATTCCCAAGGCAGAATATTAACTTTTGTTAAAAAGTTTGATGGGCCACGAAAAGAAATTAATAAGAAAAGATCACTCCCATCACCAACAAGAGTTGAAACATCTGAATTGAAAGTTACCGAAAATGAGCAATCTGGAGATGAAACGCCCTCCACCTCGACTGAGAACCCAAGACCCCTTTTCATGTGGAGTTCAACTTAATCCGGTAAACGTGGTTAAGAGGAGGGAAAAGTAAGCCACCGGAAGCCTCTGGAGAACAAGGAGGGTTGGTTGGAAGGGGAAGAGGGAGAGGAAATACAACCACGAGCGTAACATGGAGCAAAAGAGGAGGGAGATGGTCACAGATGGTGACAATTTAACCATCGTAAACTTAACATCAAGAACACTAACATCTTTAGAGTCAACTCTGAAACTGGGTTTAACCTTTGTTCACAATGTTAGAATGGAATTTACTCAAACAAGAATCTACCTGGATTTGTGCGAAAATTGAAATTGCACACATTTTTCTAATTGAAACCTTCCATCAAGGAATGCAGACAATTGAAAACTAAAGACACTGACATTTTAGCAACAGATGACCTTTCTACACTAGAGATCCTTGAGGACCTACGTTCTGAGGAAGGGAGTATAAGAGACAATAATGAAACTTTAACACAAAGAACAAGGCAGTTGGGTGTGGAACAAGAAGCCCCATCCACAACATTCAAACCCATGTCCCAGTTCATACTGCAGATGCCATGTGACACCATAGACGCATTCTCAGATGCGGTAATGAAGGATCTGGTGAAATTACGAGTAAACAGTAAGTCCATACAAAGACCAAAACAAAATATAACCAAGGAGCAAAGATTAACACTACAAAACTTTGAAAAAGACAACGAAATTATCTGCAAGCCTGCAGAAAAAGGAGGCAATATTGTTCTGATGTCGAGGGAACAATATTGTCGGGAGGCACTAAGACAACTTAATGATGCCAACTATTGTGAAAAAACTAATAAAGGACAATATAATGTGAGTGTCACACAATATCAAACTCTTATCACCAAATGGCATTCAAAATCGGTGCTGGACTCAGACAAATATGTATTTTTTAAAAACAACAACCATATAATACCAACATTTTATCAACTTCCAAAAATTCATAAAGATGAAAGAAATCCACCTGAGAGACCTATCGTTTCTTTGATAGGCAGTCGGACAGAGAATTTATCCGTCTACATTGCTCATTTTCTTTTTCAAGTGGTCTCACAATTAATTAATAAAGGACACTATAGATTTTATTGTGAAGATCTAGGAATTGAAATGGAAACCTACCTACCTATTAATCACACTAGACTTTACAAGTCTTTATAGGTGCATCAATCATCAACAAGGACTAATAGCTATGGGATATTTTTTAGACAAAAGACCCATGAAGTTCACTGAACAAAATAACATGTTAATTGAATTTATTGAATTTTGTTTATTAAATAACATTTTCCTATTTGAAGGGGAACTGTACAGACACATTACTGGAACTGCCATGGGTACCTGCTTCGCCCCCAGCTACCCAAACTTGTTCGTGGGCAGGTGGGAGAAGCAGGTATCCCGGGCACTGGAAAATTCAAAATGGGTTGACAACATTGTAGTCTGGTACAGATACAATGACAACCTCTTCCTTGTATGGAGGGGGTCGCTAATTTCGGCAGAGGAATTCATCAAACACCTAAATGAGAATGACATAAACTTAAGGTTCACTCAGACATCTAAGACCAGAATGCAGTTGGTGGACTTTGTATTTAAGACGCTGCGATTACGGCGATAATTACATGCTGCCATTCTCCCCCTGCGTGAAGCCTGTGAACAAGGGCTGCTAAGCCCGGAACGCGTGTGGTGACATTATTCATGCTGGGAGGGTGATGCTGCTTTCCTGCCACATTAAAAAGGCATTCAACACGCTTGGTGTGAGGCGCCTCAATTTCTTGGTGCGCTTTCATTTGAATTTATTATCGTCTGCCCAAGGTCGCGATGTGCCCCGCTGTGGACGCTGCAGCTCCTTCATGCGGATGACTCAGAGGCGATGGAAGAACAGCGTGGCCAAGGTGGCAGGTGAAGATGGCAGTACTCCGGTTTTACCCTGCTATAGCAAACCCGAGGTGGCAGGTGAAGATGGCAGTACTCCGGTTTTACCCTGCTATAGCAAACCCATTGTGGGTCTAAGACATTTGGGGGATTGAGCAGCATACCACTATGGGCTACAATCGACTAAAGACTTCTAAGACCAGAATGCACTTGGTGGACTGCGACGCCCATTAGGGCGGGCTTTGTATTTAAGACGCTGTGATTATGGCAATAATTACATGCTGCCGTTCTCCCCCTGCGTGAAGCCAGTGAACAAGGGCTGCTGAGCCCGGAACGCATGTGGTGACATTATTCATGCTGGGAGGGTAATGCTGCTGTCCTGCCTTCCTGCCACATTAACAAGGCATTCAACACTCTAGGTTTGAGGCGCCTCAATTTGTTGGTGTGCTTTCATTTGGAGGTATATATATATATATATATATATATATATATATATATGAGGTATGTTAAGCTCCAAAGGTCCGCAAGCACAGCAGGTGAAGCCACGCGAACAAACAGGAACCAGCAAGACCCTGGATGGTGCAATATTTTAGTTTATTTAAGTTTTAAGCCCAGCACCAGTCCGCCATGACGCGTTTCGGCTAGAGATAGCCTTGATCACATGACGACGTCATGGGGGCTGACCACCCATTTAAAGTGCAACAGTGCCATCACATGTCATGGATTGGGAAAAAATACTATTTCCATTTTTTCACAAGGTTGATTACTGCATAAATGCCGTTTTTTGCACAGAAAATACAAATCAGTAATTTAAAAATTATTATCTGTAAAATACATATTCCAAACCTGAATGACAAACCTCAGTGACCAAAATGTCAATGTGTAGGTTAATGGCAACACTATATCAATATACAGTAAAAACCTCTAAAATAAGTATGAAAGTTAAAACCTATAAATATTAACATATAAATATTGCCATTTAAAAATCCATCAGAATAAAACACCCTTCGTATGTTGAGTGGGGCAACAGTGGATAAATGCAAAAGGATAACAAGTAATCCTAATTGTCACACATTCATATCTGATCAAAGGAAATAATGCCCAAGTGGGCTATACACTGGCACTGAGGTAAAAGATAAAATTGAATATGTGCAAATACGCGTAATTAGTGCAAACATGTCATGATGGCAATAAAGTGCTACCAGAAAAAAGTGCAAAATTGTTAAATCAATAAAGTTAAGAAAACAGTTACAAAAAAGGTCAGGAGGGGTCCAGAATGCATGTTGGAATTTCATTACCCTGGCCTAAACTCAAAAGTTACAGGATAATCACAGTACTGATGTTAAAGTGCAATGTGCATGTCACAGGATGAGCAGATACTATAAATAGGTGTGGCAGTCCTCCCCAGTGTTAAGCCCTTGCGGTGTCTTAGTATCTAGTAAGATAATGTAACGGGTCTCTAGCTTTCGCAACAGGGACTCTCTGTCGCCTCCCCTTCTCTGGGGGGGAACACAATCTATCACAAAATACTTGAGCAAGGAAGCATCTTTTTCATGAGTCTTCTCAAAATGCCTGGCTACAGGGTATGAGGGATCAGCATTGGTGATCGCTCGCAGATGCTGTAGGATGCGTTTGTGAACTTGTGGCCTTGTACTCCCCACATATCTTAGCCCGCAAGGGCATTCTAAAACATAAACTGCAAATTCAGATTTGCAGTTTAGTTTTTGCTTGATTTTAATAGGAAACGGGGAAAGTGGCGTTCTCACTTCAAACTTGCTGGTGCCATTTGTGCATGCTTTGCAAAATAAAACATTTCAGGAAGCCCTTGCTTTCGTCTAACCAGGATCCCATAACCACCTCTGGGCTGCTTGAGACCAAGCTATCTTGCATTGACCGGGCTTTACGATAAGTTATACTAGGGCATTTGGGCATGACAGGGCCAAAGACAGGATCACTAGATATGAGGGACCAATTGTCCTTAATTATTTTATGAATACTTTTATGTTGATTGCTGTATCCAATAATCAACCTAGTCTCCTCACAGGATCTATTGGCGGGAGACTCCACCTGTTTAACTCCTGTGCCCAGGAGTACTGTCCTGTCCATTCTGTTGGCTCTCTGTGTGGCACTGTCTATAGTTTCTGGTTTGTAACCCCTTTGAAGGAATCGGGCCCTACATTGGGATTGTGCCAGCCGGCATTCTTCCTCACTGCTGCAAATTCTCCTGACACGGAGCATCTCCCCGTAGGGGATACTCCGTATCAGGTGTGCTGGATGGTGGCTACCAGCATGCAGTAGTGTGTTACCCACTGTGGGCTTGCGGTACAACTTAGTATGGAGGCTCCCATCTTGGACGAAGATTTCCACATCCAGGAACATAATGGATTGAGTGCTGACACTGCTGGTGAACTGAATATTGAGATTGTTAACATTCAGTTTGTTTATAAAGTCTCTCACTTCAATCTCGGTGCCATCCCATATAAGAAACAAATCATCAATATACCTTAACCAGAGTTTCACTTTGGTATTCATTGTGGCAGCATGCTCAGACATGAGGACCTGCTCCTCCCAGTACACCATGTGCAAACAGGCGTAACTGGGAGAGAAGCAGGCCCCCATTGCCACTCCCCTGGACTGTAAGAATAGTTGTTTGGCAAACATGAAGACATTATTCTCTAAGCAAATTGAGATCATATCTAACAACATTTTCGAATGTTCCTGGAAGCATCCCTCTCTCTTTCCAAGGAAATGTTTAGTAGCTTTGAGTCCATCTTGATGGAATATGCTGGTGTATAGTGAGGTAACGTCCATGGACACCAAAATGTAGTTTGAATTCCATCTAAAGTCAATAAGTCTTCTAAGTAAGTCACTTGTATCTAGGATAAAGGATGGCAATCCTTTTACAAACTCTTGTAGAACAAAGTCGATGTATTTGCTCATGTTTTCCAACATGCTGTTACAGGCAGAGATGATAGGCCTGCCCGGTGGCTGCTGGTAGTTTTTATGCACCTTTGGGATGAAATAAATAACCGGAGTAACTGGGTAGTCCTTTTTTTAAAATTTGAACTCATCCATAGTCAGCAGGCCTTTACTCCTCCAAGCTGAAAGTTTGGAGTAGATTTCATTCCTAGCCATGTGGGCATCTTGCATAGTAATACGCTTGTAACAGTCCCTGTCATTGAGCTGTTTAAGGGCTTCTTCCAAATACATCTTACGTGGCCATAAGACCACGTTGCCACCTTTATCAGATTGTCTTACCACCAAATGTTTGTTTGCTTTAAGTTTCTTTATAAGTTTATGGTACTCACTGTCCCTATAGTTGTAGCGTTTAATTGCATGGGCATTTTTGATCTGTAATTCCTTCAATTGTGTGGTTACTCGATCGTGAAATATATCCACATTGTCCTTAATCATCAGAGGGCAGAATTTTGATTTGAGTTTGAAAGGTGTAGGACACAGTGCAGGAAAAGGTTCACCTCCAAGCGCTGCCTGATTATTTGTTTGAGAAGGGACCTCCTCCTCCTGAAGCTCCAAAAATTCTTGCGTCAAAGCCGCTCCCACAGTGGCCACTTGACTAGTTTCACTAAATTCATTTTAGGCAATGGCAGCATCCTGGGTCCCACTAGATGTGTGAGAATTCATTATTGTGCGTGAAGCATGATATTTACGCAGTTTTAGTTTTCGCACAAATTTAAACACATCTATCTTGGTTGTCGCATAGTCAAAATCGCCACGGGGACTGTATGTTAATCCTAACGCTAAATAGATGTTTCCTTTGGAGTCAGAACAATGTCAGTTAAATTGAAAACTGCATGTACACTGGCAATGGCATCGTTGGTAACATTTACTCCTGTGGTTGCGCTGGTTGCGCCTTGTTCCACTGCCATCTGGAACGTGGTTTCCTTTCTCTTCCTCCTGCGTTTGCGGCGTTTGCTGCTTTTCCGCCTCTCTGCACGTTTCCTGTTGGCGTGCTGCTGGCGGCTGCCTGGGTTCCTGAGCGCAGGGTTAGCTTGCGGTCCTGCTGGACCATCTCCAGCTCCTGCGCTGGAGTAAATTTTCGAAACCCCGACCGTTGTTGACGCCTGGCTTCTGTGTCAGACTCACTATCAGGTTGCGAGCTGTCCCCTGAAATCGAGGACACCTCAGTCTGTCCTGTGGTTACTGTAGTGCCTGTAGTGTTGTTGACGGCGGTAATGCTTATGTTCTGACGCTGTTTGATGTTATCGTATCTCTTTGCGAACGTGAAGATCTGACCGTTTTCATAGCCCAGTCTGTCGCGTTGAAACTTATACGCCTTGCTCTTTTTGATAATGTCCTCCTCACGCTTAAGGCGTGTATTCATTTCCTCTCGATATATATATATCTAAATGTTTAACAAATGTTGCCCATAGACGAGTGCCCACTCCACTACTGGTGAGTAACAACCCTTTATTAGAAGAAACATGCAGCTTAACATCCCGATTATAAGTCCCTCGCCTTCCACGTTTCGAAGCAATTGTGCTTCTTCCTCAGAGGCCAGTCAATAACATGCTCCACAACTTCCTCTCTTATGCTTCTTTAAATATTTGGCTTCCATTGTGCCAAGTTCATTAGCGATGCACTCTGGGACGTGTGGCATCATTGCGCCATTCATTCCTCCAGTGGGATCAGTTGCTTGCACATGAATTAGGACACTTTTCAACAACAGCCCTTCAGTGGGCTTCTGGATGTAACTCTGCATATTTAATTAATTATCCTGCTGTGCCCCTACAGAGACAGATTTATCCTCTCCTCCGGACCCTTGTTTAGTTTATGGGCGGTGCAATGCTCCACGGTCTGGAACCACCGTGTGTACTTGTTTTCCAAATGTTGCCCAGAGACGAGCGCGCACTCCACTGCTGGTGAGTAACAACCCTTTATTAGAAGAAACATGCAGCTTAACATCCCGATTATAAGTCCCTGGCCTTAAAGCAATTGTGCTTCTTCCTCAGAGGCCCATGTTTGCAACCAGTCAATAACATTCTCCACATCTTTCTCTCTTGCAGTATTTTTTTTTATATATTTTTTTTTAAAACCTTTATTCGTACAGAAAGGATATACAAGGCTGGGCCTACAACCGATCTGGCCGGCCACAACATGTTAAATCAGTCAAAAATTCCAAAATAGTAGTCACAGAATCAGAGTAAAATTGTACATTCAATATAGTCGCTAAAAGAGAGGGGGAAGTATGAGGATCTATACGGCCAGCAATCAGGAGTAATATAGGTTAATTTTATAACATAACGATAGGGCGTATGGCAGGTTCAGCGAGAACAAAACAATATCCGGATACCCCGCACAAATCATTAACAGCCAAAGGATAAAGGGCAGCAATATAGAAATGGCAGTACTATACACATCGGTAGAAGGACAGACGTAGGAAGCACAAATCAATATGCAATCAATAATAACTTGGCGTACCCACCACCCAATAGCACTTGGATATAGAACAGGGGGGCCGGAATAGTAATATCATTAAAACTAGCCCGCCATACTAACCTGGGGAGAAAAAAAAAAAAGGGGGAGGGGAGGAAGAGGGAAAAGGAAAGGAAAGAAGGAAAAAAACACAGATTAAAAGAAGAGGAATGCCACGTCGGAACAAGCTCCCCATAGCAAGGAACACACATAGGAACAGGGGAATTGCAACGATGAGGGCATGGGAGTCGCATCGGAAGCAGCAGAACTTTAAGAAGAGGAACAGCGACGTCACATATCCCACCCAATCATACCACGGGAGGCAAAGGATAGACGCGGCACCCCCATAAAGAGATACAAAAGGGCCATAGAACAAAAGAAAATAAAACAACAAAAAAGACCCAACCCACCCATCCCACCCAGCACCCCTGCAGAAGGCTACGGCCTATCCTCCAAACAGCGCGCCTGTCGCCCTAAACCAGAACTTGAAATATAGTGGAGATAAGAGAGATAAGAAACAGAAGACAAAAAAGATACGGAAACAAGATAGTAAATAGGAGGGAGGAGCATGAGATCAAAAATAAATACGGTCGGCTACAGCCCTCCACCCAACCATACACTACAGTACATGTGTACCAGAACGATATAGACTCGAACACGATAAAACTTTCAGAGAGGTTTCTCATAGCACTATGAATATGGGCAACTCCGCCATGAATTCGTATACCAATAATCTTTCGGGGGCCATGCATGTCACCCCAATCCCTTCTTCACTGCATTTACCACCCACCAAATAACAGCCTGAAGCGTGCAATACGATGCGAGGCAAGCACACAAATGAAAAAGAATACGATACAGATGCTGGTCAGAAAGGTCAATGAAAAACCAAGTGAATAAAAATTCAAGTAAGCAATCCAAATATATCAGCAACAGCAACAGGGGCAACAAAAAACAGGAGTGCAGTCTCGTCGTTCGAAAAGGCGGGAGTATACTGGCAAAATAGAAACAAGACCTCATCAAGGTAAAAACAAGCAGCAGTCCGCCATCTTTCTCAGGCACCCGGGGATGATCGGGCCCTCGCACAATGTCTAAGTCTCCAGTTTCCGAACATCGAACAGGAGGTTCTGAAGCCGCCGATGTACAAAACCGTTGGTGGATAGCAGCACCATATTTCGGAGCCATCGAGGGGGGTGAGGCAATGGTATCACGAGGCAAGAGGGGACCTTGAAGGAGCGTCCACCCAAGATGGCGGTGGATCGGGACAAGTCCCCAGGAGCACCGGGGGCCAAGGTCGCGTGTAAAGATCTCAAGGCAGCAAGAACGTCGCCGATCGTAGGCTCACGTCCACATGGCCATCCTTCCGCTCAATCTAGCAACCGGATATCGCCATCAGGAGGAAATCCACAGCTCCAAACTGCGGCAGCCATTTTGTAAATTCAACCCCTTCTTCACTCTCCGCCACCCCCAGAGCAGTCCACAGATGTAGGCCTTTACAGATGTCTGGGGGGCCCCGGCAATGACCACCGCGGTGCAGAAAAGAGAGCCCCACCAAGCGGAAGGTCGCCTATGGTCGAGCCGGCGCTCCTCAGAAGTATAGCTCGAGCGCGAGGGTCCAGGGTCGATGAACGGAGCGGCGGCGGGGAAACCCCTTTACACGGTTAGTCCATGGAGCACCACGCCCCGCACCAGCCTCACGGCCGTCAAGGCAGGCCCGGTTCAGGATCACCGGGGATTTCTCACAGTGGCTCTCTCTTGTGGTGCAGTCTCTCGGCCGGGGCCAACAGTCGCCACAACGCCAGGCCGGATCCAATAGGCGAAGCCCCGGTCTCAGCTTCACAAAGGCCCCGGTTTCCGCGAGAGGGCATAACTCCGGATCCTCCGCAAGTCGGAGCCTCCAGGTCAGACGGTGAGTGGGAGCGAAGTGCTGCGTTTCTCTTTCTTCGAAAATGTATCGTCTCTGGGCAGGATATGTAGCAGGATATGTGAGTCAGGCCAGAGGGCTGACGGAGCCGAGCTACAAGGCGACCATTTCGCTCGCGAGCTTGGCTCCTCCTCTTGCAGTATTTAATTAGTTGGCTTCCAGTGTGCCATCTTGGTAGAAGTTCATTAGCGATGCACTCTGGGACATGTCGTATCATTGCACCATTAATCCCTCCAGTAGGTTCAGTTGCTTGCACATGAATTAGGACACTTTTCAACAACAGCCCTTCGGTGGGCTTCCGCATAGGGTCTGCGAATCTGGCCCACAATTTTTTTTTTTTTAATGAAGTGCGGTCTCCCTCACTTTGTTTTCCTGAGTCCCCCGAGTTGGTCGGCTCCCGGGGGCATTCCAAAACTGTGATGCTGGGGCCTTGCGAGACCGCCACCTGCCTGGGGCTTTATGATAAATAAAAGTTGGGGGGCTCCTGCCCCCCCGCTGCCCCGGTTACCACCACCTCCCCAGGGCACTCCTTAATTATGGTTGGGGGGCCTCACCGGTCCCCCCAAGCCCAGGGGACTGCCACCTCCCAGGGGCTTTTTTTTAACAACATAATGTGTTTAACCAGGTCCCACAAGACTTTACACGACATTAGCCATAGATCGTTCAAGTTCAAGGATGGCATCAAGGAACCCCATAGTGTTTCTGGGAGGTGGAATTCCCCATCGATCTCCTCCAAGATTAAATTATACCATAGGGAAACTTCTTTGGATACTGTTGGTTTGTCGAGCAAGAGGGATTCCAATTGACTGCCTTCTCCTAGAGGCCTGTTGTGGAGACGAGGGGGTCTGGCTAGCTGCGCTTGGGCCCAACTTGAGATTTGGAGATACTTTAATCTAGAGAAGTTTGGACCCATCTTGCTCGCTAGATGTTCCCAGGAAAGCATGGTCCCTTCCACAAACAAGTCACCCCATGTTGAAATACCGGCGTCTTTTAGTGGGATCACCAATGCATCGGTTGTCCAGCCAGGAGCAGCAGGAAGATCCCATATTGGAGATCTGTTTGAGTAATATCCAAGTTTGGTTGCAGCTCTGAGATTGTACCAAGTTCTTGCTAGGCCCTGCAACACCTCTAATTTGATCTTCTTGAAAAATTTAGGGTCACCAAACTTGAAAAGTTGCCCGACTCCTTCACCCTGTAACAATGCCGTAAACATCGACCCTATGCCTTCGTCTGCTGCGATTTTTAACAACATTCGAGCGTGTGTCATCTAAAAGGCCCACGCATATATCTGAAGATCGGGACCGGCCAAGCCACCTTTTTCCCTGCGCCGCCTTATTTTCTTCCAAGCTATTCTTACACTTTTGTTTTTCCAAATAAATGAAGAAATGTCGCTTTGAATCTTCGCCGCGAGTGATGTGTCAAAGAATAATGGTATAGTGTTAAAAATAAAGGTCAACTTAGGTAAGATAGACATTTTCACCAGATTTGCACGACCCAGAACTGTCAAGGGGAGATGCTTCCAAGACTCCATTAATTTTCGGCATTCTTTTGCAACTATTGCAAAGTTGGTAGATGCAATCAGATTAATGTCTTTAACGATTCTTAGATCAAGATATCTGAGGTTACTGCTTAGTTGCCCATTGAAACCTGCTAGAGCGCTGATCCATGCCATAATTTCGGTTTTAGAAGCATTAACCTCATACCCTGAGATTTTCCCGAATTCCCGTGCTAGATTTATAGCTGCCGGGAACGCGGTGCTGATCTCTGACGTCATGATCATAACATCATCAGCGTACAATGACACCCTTTTTTCCCAATCTCTGTACTTAAAAGGCTTGATGTTATTAGCCTGGCGAATTGTTTGAGCAAAAGGCTCGATGTAGAGATCGAAAAGCAGAGGGGATAAAGGGCACCCCTGCCGTGTGCCCCTTGTAATGGTAAATGGCTCGGAGAGACCTCCGTTAACCAAGACGGATGAAGTTGGATTGCCTGAATCCATCTAACCAGCCTGGCTCCGCAGGAACCATCTTTTCACCATTCATAGGGCTTATTATTCCCCTCAGAGGTTGTCTAAATTTTCAACAGGGGGCTTGGTGGCATGCGCGCGATGTGGCCTAGTGGCAGCCTCTAATGCACATATGTTTTTTGACTGCCCCCAACTCAGGTCTTTTTGGGATCGAATTAGCAACAAATTTACATCTTCCATCGGTTGCACAGTGTCTATCGATCTTCCGCAAGTAATCTTCGGTGTTGTAGACCAGAAACGAAGTGCTACCAATAACCTCCTATTCTATTCCATCTTGGTGGCCCGCAGAGAAATCTGTAAGCGGTGGAAAGAGGCATCTCCCCCTTCTCTACATGATTGGTGCACTTCAATGCTACAAGTATCAAAATTAGATCTCGCCAGAGCGGGGAAACCAGAAAAAAGAGCTTTTTGGCACTTACTTGATTGGTCTCGCTAGGCATGTGGGTTTTTTTTTCTCCCCGCGTCCGATGATTACGAAGCCATGATATACTTTCTCTGCTTTGCAATCTCGCCTTCTTTGTTGGGTGTAAAGGTTGACATAAGCAATAATAGTAACTGGTTTATGGTTTGCATCTGTCTAACAAGCTACTGGGGGTAAGATCGACAGGGCGAATGACATAGCATCAGGGTTTTGGCAATCCCACGAATCGGCTGCACCCTTACCAGTTTTTGACTGAGTTAGCATGTCAGTACCACTATACGTCTTTCTTCCCTGTTCAGAAGCTCGACAGATTACAACCATGGTGGAGATGAGGACAGATTAAAAAGAAAACAAAAAAAAACACAACATAATGTGTGGGGGGCTCCTGCCCCACCACACTGGCCGGGGGACCACCACCTCCCCGGGGCAATAAGTAATTAACATACAGGGTCTGTAGCACCCCCCTCCCCCAAAGACCACCATCTCCACAGGGCTTTAATCCTGTTGGGAGGCGGTGGTCTTTATTTAAAGGTGGGTGCTCCTTTGCCCACTGAGAGCATCCGATATGTACACATTGGGAATTGCGGGAGAAGCCCAAGGGCCTCCGCAGCCCAAGTTGGCTCCGTGCTTGGTGCAGGAGCCGGCATTGCTCTCGCCCAGAGAGATCAGCTATTTAAGCTACTCTCTAGGAGGGAGCAATATCTTGTTCTGTTTCCATGCCCACATCGATGCAGGCAGAAAAACATAACACATGTCTGCTCCCAGCCAGGGGGAACATTTTTAAAGCTCTCAACCATTGAAAGTAGACTTAGTGTTTGCTCCCATTTGGCCGAAATTAACAACTGCCACACTGTCCCCTCCTGTCCCTCAAAAAGGCCCCTGGGACCTCATCAACTAGGGCCAAATATTCTGTGAATGGGAGGGGGGATGGGTGCCCTCTTCAGCAGCCTCAGTAAGCCCTGGGACCCACATCTCCCAGGACCAAAATGTTTAACAAATGGGACCCCCTTCCTGTGCCTCTTCAGACCCTGGGGACTCATTCCTGGGGTTAGTTCACACACTCTGTTTTGAGTAGCCCAACCCCGGGACACAGTGGTTTTCCGCCCGAGAGAGCACAGATAGAGAGAAACAGAAATCTGCTCCCACCTGGTGGGAGCTTTGAAAATGCTCCCACTGGGTTGGAGCAGGCTTCTATTTCCCTACCCACGCTCCTACCAGGGTCAGGGAGCGGGGCCACAAGCCCCTCCCCTTATTTGAGATTAAAGGCCCCGGGATGCGGTCGCTACTGCACAAAGTGTGCTTAGGGAGGTGCGCGGACCCCTTCTCCGTAAGTACAAATTAAAGGGCCTGGGGAATTGGGCCATAAATATATTTTTTCAAGCACTATATTTTTTCCAAGTGCTTCCTAGGCTGGAGCTTTTGCTCTGCAACTGTTAGTGCAGCAGACTACAGGGGCTGCTTCTACGGCTGTATTTCATGTGGCCTGCAGTTGCATAAAAAACAGAATTCAATTTCCTGAGCTGAAAAAATGTTAAAAGAAAGACTCTGAGATTTCTTTGCTTTATTTTGGAAAAAATAACAACCATATGTCTCTGACGATTTAGTTTTGCATTTTTCACCCACAAAATGTAATAATAAAAAGACACAGACATGTTTTTAATAAAAGATTATAAACTTTTTTTGTAATCAATACATTTCATTGTGTAAACAATTGAAATATACATTTGATTACAATTACTTGTGATATTGGGAGTGAGATTATAGTTCTGCTTTATTTATATGAATATACTCACCGCTTGATAAAACCAAAAGCCTCACTTTCAATATTTTGGTGCTGCAGTAGGTCGTGTGTGGTGCAGGGTTGTCTGCTCAAAAGTCATACCGCTTGTAGGGGGTTGGGTGCCTGTGCATGGTTGCATGCAGGGCCTGGCTGCAGGCCAGGCCCTGCAGCCAATCCCCATCCCACACGGCTGAAGGCAAGGGTGCTGTCTTTAAGTATAGTAAAAAAATATTACTTTATGTTAAGAAAACCAATCAAATTCACTGAAAGAAACAAAGGATAAAGAGCCATTATAGTTGGGCGAAAATGTCAATTAAAACATGGAAATGTAAACGTACATAACCGCTGAAATTCACTCGTTATTATTATCTTAAGTCCCTCTAGCTCGTGTAACTAATTCTGAGGAAGGCCCTGGACCATTTGGCCATGTGTATAAAGCTTAAACATGTCTATTTATATATAGGGTGTAGGACCATAATCTCCACAGATACTCCTGTTTTACCTTTTGTTATTTTACCAGGAACACCAAGAATAAAGGGATATCCAGTTGTACCGACGTATTTTTATCATAGAGTCCCAGCAGTAAATTATGCTAAGTGCTCCCTGGCCAATGGTTAAGCACATCCTGGTTTTTAGGAACCAGGATGAGATCGGATGATAAAGCATGAATCCAATAGGGTGTGTGAGGATCATAATCTCTACAGACACCCCTGTTTTGCCCTTTTTAATTTTACCAGGAACACCAAGAATAAAGGGATACCTAGATGTTCTGAGGTATTTTTATTGTAGAGACCCCAGCTGGAAATGATCCTAAGTGTTCCCTGGAACATGATTTAGCTCATCCTGGATTTTTGAGACCAGGATAAGAACCGATGAAGAAGTATGACACAACTAGGGTGTGTGTGGCTCTTACAAACAAAATAAAATAGTTTGTGGATTTGTGAAAAATTCCTCTTCTTCCTCTATTCAAGACACCTGGTTTGATATGTGATAAATGCGGGACTACGTATCCTGGGTTTTGTCCTCACTTCTGTCTGCTTTTACGACTTACGTGACCCTACAATCACTCTTGTGCTATGGTTTTTAGTGTGGTACCTGCACTGACTTGTAGGCATGGGATTGTGGCAAAATCCTGCACCTCCCTGAGGTTGGCATAATGAGGAAAAATATTTGTATTTCTTTTTGTCTTCCATCTTCGCATGTATGCAACATTGCACAGTACATATACATAGAAGAAATAGTCTTAATGGATAGCTTAGTGCAGGAAGGGACTTATTTGCAGACCACAATGGTAAAGTGTGTGCATACCTGGGGCTTGTCAACCAAATTGGGTGTGGGCTCTCTGTGAGGACTTCTATATAAGATGAATGGTGAGTATAGTAGGGGCTTGGACACCAAATAGGGCTTCTGTTTTTTTTTCACCTGTACCAGGGTACTCCTGCCAGAGCCAGTGCAGACCTCCTGTGTGCTCTTGTGGGAGTACCGTGGGAGTGGTTGTTTGAAATATTGTTAATTTTTTGGGCCTCTTTGCAGGGGAGGTCTAATACTATTTTTTTCAATGTTTAGTACACGGGGACAGAGTCCTACATCTTAAAACAAATAGAACACGAAGCAGTTAATGCTCAGTAAAAGTTTGGTATTTCTGTTCTGTTATGTGTATTATTATTTTATTATTTAGGTTTTTGTAAATTGTGCGGCTACTCAACAGAGTGTCCCACGCTGAGATTTGAAAACCTCAGGTCAGACAAAATTATTAGAAAGCAAGATTGAAAACCCAAGTTTTAAGGCACTGTTTAAAAGAAACTTAATCTTTGGTGGCCCTCAGGTGAAGAGGAAGAGCATTCCAGCTAGAGGCGGTTAGAGCCGCGAAGAGGAGCCGCCCCATTATTTCCTTCTGGGTTTAGGAACAACAACTAGCAAAGCATTGGAGGACCACAAAGTTCTTGTAGGCTGGTAGTGTTCTAGTCTACTGGTCAGGTATAGAGGGCCCAACTTATAATAGGCTCTGTTGGCATTCACCAGCCCCTTGCACTGTACTTTCTCCTGGATAGGCAACCAGTGCAGTTCTCTTAGATGTGCACAAATGTGATCATGCTTCCAGAGTCCTATAAGAAGTAAAGCAGCCATGTTCTGAGCCACCTGCAGTTGGAAGGCTGGGAGACCCCAGTACAGCACAATGACATAATCCAGCCAAGCGGTTATGAGTGCGTAAATAACCATCTTTTGGCAGTGTAAAGGGAGCAGAAAAAGAACGTTTTTTAGTGATCTAAGTAGATCAAAGCAAGTTCCTACCACATTGTCCACCTGGGACTTGGGGGATGGCTTATTATGAAACTTTATTCCCAGGTTGCGAACAACTGTGGCAGGGGTAGGAGAAAAGGGATCTAAACTGGGCCAAAATTCACCACCCCATGAGGAAGGAGACGTGCCAAACCTTAGAATTTCAGTTTTGCTGCGTTTTATACTCGAGATTGTTCACACTCATCCACTGGAGAACTGCTTACAGACAAACTACAAATCTATACTGGGCACTAGAACTGTTACTGTCCCAGGTAAGAAGGATCTGCATGTCATCAGCATATGACACTAACTTCACATCAAAAGATTCAATCAAAGCAGCCAGAAGACTTATATATACATTAAAAATCATTGGGCTCAGTGCATCTTGAGAATGTCAGAGATCTCTACGGATGTAGAACCAATACTGGGTCCATCAACTGATTAGAGGCCAAATATTTGGACAATTGGACATTGATCACTTTCTCTGAACTTTTAGAGAGGAATGGTAGTAATGGAATTGTCCTGTAATTGGGAAAGATGGACTTATCTGCAGAAGATTTTTTCAAAAGGGAGACAAGTTTAGCTTTCTCCATCAGCTGGGAACCATGGATCGATGTAGGGTGTCATTTAAGTGAATAATAAGAGTAGGGTTGATTGTCACTTGATTGGCTGCCATGATATGAGCTGGGTAGGGATCGTCTGAAGAGCCCGATTTGCAGGATTTAAGGGCTTTCTCAGAATTCTACAAAGAGATGGTAGCAAATTCATTCAGGGAGCAGGGAAGGGTAGAATAGGCTGTCATAGGCAGGATTTCCAGCTAATTAATATCTGAGGTATTGCCCGACCCTGTAGTTTTTAGGGCCTTAACGATTCCAGTAATCTTGGTATTGCAAAAATCAGAGCGATGGGAGCATAGATTGGGGGCCTCCAGGGGGCTGAGCTAAAGCAATGGGGTTAGAGAATTTCTTGGCTATCTTGAAAACCTCTTTAGTTTTATTGCTAGATGTAGCAATTTCACTGGTGAAATGATTGTCTTGGGCTCTCTTAATATCTTGATGATAGATATGTAATTCTTTTTGACAGCGTTCCTTATTCATGGGATATATGTATTTGCAAAGCGCACTATCACCCGTGAAGGTATCTTGGCCCTGCACCAGTGTGTGTGCCTCTAAATGCCTATGGTAGGTTGGTCAATTGAAAAGCCAGTTCTCTAGCCTCTTGTGGAACTCAATACAAAAGTAGGAGGTTCTGAGGCACAGTGGGAGGCAATTCATCTGGACGTAAAAAAAAGTAGTCACTCTGATTTATTGAGGGAGCTTTTTCTTCCTTCAGTCATTTCAGTACTGGAAGCCGGTTAGTGAGAAATTGGAGCCACTAGGTATAATTGGATCATGTTTGAGAGAAGTTTAGACCTTTGCAGTACTGGACCTAGGTGCTGAGGATACCCAAAAAGGTGAGACTCGGATAGGACGGATTTTTGGGCTTGTTCAGATCTGAGACTTACACAAGAAACTTACAAGAGTCCTGCAGGACAGGGGAATCTACTTACCTAACCTCATGGTTCCATGACCTGCCACCCCATCTAACCATGAACTGTTGCAGAGCATATAGCTCCAAAAATGTGACTATGTCTAAATATTAAGATATAGAGCAGTTAGGAGCATCAAATTGACACAAATTGCCGGAGAATTTATCTGGACAAACTGCTAGACTGACAAACTGCTAGACTTTACCAAACTCATGTTCCAAAGTAAACAACCTGAAAGTCTGCTTAGTACCTGGTCACCCATGCCCAGGAATTAGCATTGACTGAGAAAACTCTTGCGCTGAGTGCCACAATTGACAGAGATAAGATCATGGTTCCTTATTAAAACCTGTTTTCCCCATTGAAACCTGCTTTTTCTTCTTGGGAACCCATCTAATGCTCTCCCTTTAGTTAATAAACCAGTTCCTCCTGCTCGTCCAATGAGAGCTTTGTGGGCTTACCACATGTATTCCTCACACTTTTGCTGTCCCCACCAATTTGATAAAATATCACTGTGCCCATTGTTGTTCTGTTACATTTCTTATGAATAAATAAGCAATTGAAATTTGATTAGTTGACCACTGCCTAGTGGTCAAAAATAATAGTATTTTCTGAAAGAATTTGCTTACCAGTCAATCACCAGATTCATATTGGGTGTACAGTGTGCCTTCCTGCATCACACTATACAACAACCTACAGGCATATATTATCTAGGTATAATGCCTATCCCACACTCTTTCATTTTATCATTGCTTCTGATCATTTGTTCACTGCAGTATAACAATTGCAGGTGAGGACAAAGACTGCTGGGTGGAGCAATAAGGAGCAGACTCCTCTGATCACTAGGATCTGGTTCGCTACAAATTTCAATAGTGGGTAGAAGAAATAATAACGGTGTGAAAAGTGGAGAAAAGGAGTAAAGGGAAAGAAAGTAGACTTAGAGAAAAGAATAAGAACAGCTAAGTTCTACACCTAGAATAGGAAGGAACAAAGTGACAAAGTTAGTAGGTCTCAAAATATTTCTTGGAGGTTATTACATTGCAGGCAATTAGGTTTTAGCTCACCTTTTCACCAATCCTACACACATCTATTGGTACAACCTCAGTTACCTAGATTATACCTGTTATAAACCATGTATTATCTTTTCTTGGTTTTTACATAAAAATTCTTTTGAAATAAAAAAATATCAATAGTACTTGAAAAAGCCAGATTGCCTGCAGAAGCTAGAGTTGAAGGAGTATTTGTTGAAATACCAGAATACCAAACACAGGTTTTAGCACAATGTTCTGTAAGCCTCAGCATATACTGCACTTCTCTAATGTTATGTGTTTTACACATCAATCATTAGAAACCAAATATCTTTCTTTTCCTATACTAAGATTGTCAGAATAACCATTACTCAAATTATCCACCTACTGCAAAACATGATAAAGAGAAAGAAATGCCTCAGTATAGGCATTTGACCCTCCACATCCGTGCCTCACCCAATATGTGGAAGATGTGAAACGCATCTGAAATTTTGAGAGCTGTAAAAAAATCATAACTATTGACACTGAAGAGCTGAGGTCTCTTTAAACACGGTGACCAAACGGCTGATACTCATACTTTCCTATGGTGACTGACTTCACTGACCATGCATCATTACCCTAAACATTGCCAGCACTTGCAGTCTTGCATTGACACTAATTTCCTGAACAGCACCACTAGCCACACAGTGTCTGCTCTGGCACCATCATCAACTCTAAAACCTTCAACTGGACCAGTATCTGAAGAAAGACCTGCACCAACACTCATACCAGTGCCTAAACTAATACTTGCACTCACAGCTGTAAACACACCAGCACAGCACCTGGAGCTCAGCCTTCAGCTGTGCCTGCATACATACCTGCACCAGAACTTACACTTGAATCAACACTCGCGCCTGCAGCTGCACAAAGGGCTCAATTTATATGCTGGTGATATGTATACTCTGTTGCAATGGAATATGCATACCGCCATCAAGATGGGTTGCGGGCAGACCCCCAATGGCCTGATGGAGTAAGGGATGTCGGAGAAATGGCTACATGTTCACACACCCTATTTAGATGGGCGAACATGTAGCCATTTGTTTGCTGTCCAAGGTAAACTCTAGCTATGAAGGACAGTAAAATGGAAAAAATGCTTACCTAACTATGGTAGATTGCTCCGACCATGAGGGGAGTCTCACTTTTTTATTTTCAAAAAGAAAAACCCATTTTGAAATATTATTTTTGAAAATAAAAAAAATAAAAAAATGTTTGGTGGAAGGCTCCATTATGTTGATGGAGCTTTGCACCAAATGGTTAAAACCACTGCCAGGAACTGCTGTGTCAGCGGTTCCTGGCCGTGCTTCATAAATGACTGCCAAGTCATTTCTAAATCTGGAAGGCAGTCCCTCCACCAGGGTGACATAGTAATACACTCTTCGCCCTCGTGTAACAACGGGCCATCCTCCGGAATATAAATCGAGCTTTTAGTCCTGATTCTCAACTAAAAAGAGGAATCAATTATCTTGGGCAAGCGGGACATAGGCACAGTATTTAACCTCCATGCACTGGGAAAGAGAGAGATGCAAAAGGTCCCATGGAGACTGGCTATTGAGACATCCTACCACAGGAGGAAACCAACGATCGATAGGAAGACACGGAGACAGAGGCTCAATGAGAGGGTGACACAGAAATTGAGACATGGAGACACTGACAGGGAGATGGGCAACATAGGGCATGAGGTGAAAAGTTGCTGTATATCAGGGAATGACCACCAGTGAGGCAGGTGAAGGTTAACCTTTGGATTTGTTCACATTTACAGCTGGGCAGGAGAGCGCCGGGCATCTCGCGTTCACCTATGATTTCTCATGACTCCGGCATGCACAGTGCACTCCAAAATGCCCGCTACGCGCGCTACATTGTGACACAGCGCGCATAGACTAGAGCGCGACTCTACATATCTCCCCTTTTTCATATCAAAAGAAAACATACAGTTATATGTATCTAAAAGCTATTCATCTTCTCCCACTTCAAAGTCTCGGAAGCAGGTGGGCCTTGCCACCACTCTGCCTGCTCGTGTGCGTCTTACCGGAGTCGAGGGAACCTCCCTGGTGCCGTTCTGTGTAGGGCTCACCACCTTATCTCCTTGGGTACAGGGTCCTTCTCTCCTCGGTGTCACACTCTCCCAACCAGGTTGTTCCTCTGCCACCGGGATATCATTGTCTCCCAACTCCTCACTGTATCCACCTGCTCCTGAACTCTATTCTCCTCCTGGGGTATTTTTCTCATTCTCCCCTTGCCTCCGGTCTTGGGGTGTCCCATCATTATCCTCATGGGACCATTGTAAGATCTTATTGCATTTGGACATGCGGTCCTGGGACCATACATTTCCGTCACTGAGCAATGCTACTCTGTTGTATACTTCTTTTACTTGTAAGGGTTGGCTGTACTTGCTGTCCCCTTTTCTCCTTAGCACAGCCAATCTGACTGTTTCCTTCACATTCCTTCTCTGGTTGTAATGTTCGGCATATATCCTTTGGGCTTTCTCTAGATTGTGCTGCACCACCGCTGGAGACCACTTGCTTGTTACTGTCTTCTCCTTCCATGCTACGTTGTCCTTTGTGAAGGGGTGTCGCCCTCTCAGGATCTGGAAGGGGCTATGCACTGTGCTTGCGGGGGTGATGCGGTAGGCCCACATCATACTTTGGACCTCCTTTTCCCAATCCTTGCCCATCGTGATGGCGGCTTGTATGGATCCCATTATGACCCTATTGAACCGCTCCACTTGACCATTATTCGCTGGGTGGTATATGGAGGTGTGTTTGACTTTGATGCCGTTCCTCTCTGCGTACTTATACCACTTCACCGAGGTAAACTGTGGTCCATTGTCGCTCAGAATGGATCTAGGACCACCTTCTCTGAGGAAGACGGATGTGAGGAGTCGGAGCACTGTGTCTGTGTCCATCTCTTCCTGTATGGGTACTTCAGGCCACTTCAAGTACCTGTCAACGAGGACACACAGATATTTTGGCGTGCCCAGGGTATCTAGTACGGGTCCCAGGATGTCTACGGACACCTTCTCCCACGGATTACTCGGGTTGGCAAACTTCCCTAAGGCAGGCCTTAGGGGCGTCAGAGTCTTGTCTGTCCTTTGACACTGGTCGCAGTCCCTTTCATGTCTTTCCACTTGGATGTCCACTCCTGGCCACCAGTACATTTGCTTCGTCCTCATCTTTGACTTTACAATTCCCAGATGGCCCTCATGCAGTATCGCTAACAGGTGGGGTATTAGCGTGTTCGGGGGACCTACTTTGTCACCTCTGTTCAAGAATATTCCATTGTCCCCCACCGACAGTTCCTCGCGGACCTCATAGAATTTCCTGAGTGCTGCCTGTAATTGTTTCTTTCTGGCCATCCATGTATTACACATTCCTTGACCTCTCTGATGTCCAGGTCTTCTGCATACGCTTCAGTCCACTCCCAGTTGCTTATTACGCGTTCCTGTTCTTCCATCACGGCTACCATCTCCTCACTCTCTTCCGCATTGCTGGGAGCTCCTTCCATTGCTGAAGCTCTACTGAGGTAGTCCGCCACCTTGTTTCTTGTTCCTGGTATGTATTCCACATCGTATCTGTACTCTAGTAGTTTCAAGGTCATCTTGGGGATGCGCGGCGTTGCCCTCGCATATTCACTCGAGGTAAGTACTTTGACCAACAGATTGTGGTCAGTCTTGAGTTGGAACCTCATGCCCCATAGTAATTGGCGGAACTTCCCCATGGCCCGCACTACCGCTAGCATCTCCTTCTCTATTACGCTAAATTGTTGTTCCGTGGAAGACAGGGACCTGGATGCGAAGCTGAGGGTCTCCATTGTTCCGTCTTTCCTCTCCTGCATGAGGACTGCTCCCAGCACCTTTTCGCTAGCGTCTGTCATCAATACTGACCACCCTTATGGGTCGTATCCTTGTAGTGGTATGGCTTGACTGATGTCATTTTTCAGGGTGTCAAATTCTTTTTGTGTCTCTTCCGTACATGTGAACACTGTTTTGTCCCCTATGAGTTGCCTCAGGTGGTGCGTCTTGGTGGCGAAGTGTTGTACAAATTTACTGTAGTACTCCACCATTCCTAGGAAGGATCTTACTTCTTTCTTCTTTGCTGGATGGGGCCGGGGCGTCGCAAATTACTTTCACATTTGTTCGTTTGGGTGTGATGCCGTGTTTCCCGATCTCGTGCCCCAAGTATGTGACCGACGTCATTTCGAGTCCTCACTTCTCCCATTCCGCTGTTAGGCCATTGCTCTCTAGGACTCGCAGCACCATGTCCAGCTTCCTGTCATGATCTTTCTGGTCTTTTCCCATTACCAGAATATCGTCCTGGAAGAACTGTACTCCCTCAATGTCTTTAAATAAGCGGCGCATCAGTTTCTGAAAAACTGCCCCCGCTGAAGCTAGACCGAAGCATGCGGCAGAATTGGTAGCATCCAAAGGGTGTTATAAATGATGTCAGTTTCCGGCTTGCTGGGTGTAGGGCTTTCTGATGATAGGCTGACATGAGGTCAATGGTGGAGAACCACTTTACCCGTTTCGTCTTGGCCAACATTTCCTCGATGCGTGGCAGCGGGAATTTCTCCACGATTATGCATTTATTCAGTTCTCGAAGGTCTACACTGAGACAAACCTTGCCATTAGGTTTCATTGCCACCACCAGGGGTGCTAGCCACTTGGAGCTATTTATTGGCTCGATGATTCCATTCTCCTCCAGTCTGTGCAATTCCCGATGTACTGCTTCTCTCACGGCTATGGGTACGTTCCTTACTTTGTGTGATATAGGCGTGGAGTTCTCCTTGAGGTCTATCCGATGTGTGAATGTTTCCAACTTGCCACCCTTCCCACTGAACACTTTAGGAAACTTGCTCTTCATGTTCTCGAAGTCCGGCCATCGCTCTGGGGCTGTCATTAGCACTTGTGTGTCTCCACTGGGATCCAATTGTATTCCTAGGTCACCTTGGTCCAGCCATCCTAGGACCGACGGCCCCTTCTCTGCTACGTGCAATTTGCACTCTGCGCTCCGCCCTTTGAACTCGAAGGTTAGAATTCTGTACCCGACCATCGGAATGGGTTCCCCGGTGTACGTGACCGGTCTTATGTTGGGTGGTTCCAGTCGTGGGCCCAGGCTGGGTCTGAAATTCTCATTCCACAATGTCATTTGGACGATGGTATATGAGGATCCCGAGTCCACTACGATTTTGATCTTCACTCCTCCTATCATCATGTCACACTGTGGCTTGCGAGAGCGCTTGCAGTCAATACCCAGTACTTCTACGCATAGCACGTTGTCTTCTTCGTCCGGTTTTTCTTCTTTCTCCTGCCGATCCTGCGCCACATACTTCACCGTGGGTCTTCTCATTTTGCGGCGGCATACCTTTTCGTAATGACCCACTATGCCGCAGAAAATGCATTTCGCCCTGAATGCCGGACATCGTTTGTCATGGGTCACAGGGGACTGGCTTCCACACCGGTAGCACATGGGCGTGCTCTCTTTGTTCTGTTTCCTCTGCTGTCTGGGTTTCCCCGTCCACCTGTTTGGTCCTTTGCCTTCTGCCGTCAGGGCTTTGCTCCTTCCTGGTGGTTCCGCATCATCTACTTTGTTCACCATGGGCCTCTGGGCAGGTTCTCTCTTTGCTGAGTCAGCGCACAGTTTTGACAGTTCCGCTTTTTTCACCATGGCTATCACCTCCTTCAGCGTGGCGTCTCCATTCACCCACAATTTGTCTTGTACAGTCTTATTGGTGGTGTGCATGACTATCTGGTCTTTTATGAATTCGTAATGCAAAACGCCAAATCTACATGTTATCGCCAACTTCCTCAATGCGGCGACATAGTGGAGAAGCGTGGCTCAGTGGTTAGAGGTGGCAGACCCGGAAGCTGAGATCGACCGTGGACCAGGGTTCGATTCCCCGCCTCGGTGGGTCTCGGGCTCAAAATTCCACGGACTTGACAATTCTCGCTCCGGTGCCTACTCGACTCACGGGGTCACACTCTGCGACTCTGGGCAATAGCTTGCTTAATCTCCACTATGGCCCCTCGCGGCGGGATGCCTGGCTTTCACCTTGTGGACACCCTGCCGGGGTTTCTCACAGGGGAATACCAGGACGGGTTCCCTAAGCAAGCGCTTAGATACCGTGTCGGTGATTTGCGCTATATAAATATATGTACATTTACATTTATATTTACATGCGGCGACATAGTCATCATTGGATTCGCCCGCTTCTTGTTCCCTCTGCTGGAAATTGTATCGGCCAATAGAGGTGCACACCGCTGGACGATAGTGGTTGTTCAGATCTTCTATCGCATGTCTGAATACCTCATCATCTGCATTTGGTCTGGACGTGGTTACCAGATTCTGAAAGACCCTTATCCCTTCTGGGCCTAGGTTGTGCAGGAGTATCCTCCTCTTCCTGTTACTGGGGAAGGCCTCTCCGTTCTCGTCTTCCAGGGCTTCTATATAGTTCATGAAGTACTCTCCCCAGTCCTCCCACTTCATTTGAGGCTCTCCAGGCTTAGGTAAAAACGGGATCGGCGTCGTGAGTGATGGCGCCTGCGCACTCATTTCGGCGAGTCGTTCTGTTTCCACCTATGGACCTTTCGGGCTTGCCGGCGCGTTTGCACCCTCACCTTGAGTTCGGTTCGATTGAGGTCCTTCTGCGCCCTTTTCTCTGTTTCTCGCTGATTCTGCCAGGGGCTATATGGGGTGCAGGTATTTCCCTGTATTCAACACCCTCGGTGTCCTTCCTCAGCCTCTGTTCGCTCGCCCTCTGGGTTCTCTGTGGGGTAGGTTCCTTGCTGCACCTCTAGCTGTCTTGTGCCACTGTGTCTGGTACCTTGATGTCCTTGTGCTGTTCTCCCCCTTTTTTTTGCCTCGTGCCTCTGCCACGCTCTCCTGCTGTGTTGCTTCACTCTTGGTCTCTCCTTGCTCCTCGTGGTGGCTCACTGGACCATGTATGTGCCTATCTTCTCCCTTGTCGGGCCCTTTTTGTCTTTCCCTTTGTTTGTTTTTTTTTCTTTGGGCATCCCGCCCTCGTCGCCACTGTAATGTTGCTGTATATCAGGGAATGACCAGACACCTGTGAGGCAGGTGAAGATTAACCTTTAGATTTATTCACATTTACAGCTGGGCAGGAGAGCGTTGGGCGTTCACCGAAGATTTCTCGCGACTCGCGCATGCGCAGTGCGCAGTGCGCTCCTAAATGGCTGCTACGCGCGCTACGTCGTGACGCAGCGCACATAGACTAGAGCGCGACTCTTCATGAGGCAGTGTGGTATGTTGCCAAAAAAAGTACAGGTCCTAGGGAATATTAGTCAGGAAAGATGAACATGGGAACTTGGACAGGCAAAACCTTATGAGAGAGGAGAAACATGAGCCCTGAGACAGGAAAACACTTGTACGTTTCCACCTGTTTACTTCAGACCCTATAATTACATTGAGGTTAATCCCTGATGATTAATCTCTGTAATCTCTATTTATTTTATTTTTAAATTACACCGCATTACAAGCATCGTCTAATGCAATTCTAATTTCGTTATGGCGTGTGGATTGCAGGGCTGCATCAACCATACACATTCTTCATCCTTTAATTTTCCATATCCTTCCCCTGTTAATTACATGAATAAAATATGCTTATTATGGTATGGATTTATACATGTTTATATATATATATATATATATATGTATACGTTGTTTGCTGATATATATACATGGAAATAGATGCATTTGCTCTATATATGTGTATTTACATTGACATAACTTAGTATATGGCATTAACAGTGGAGACCCATCGTATCCACGTGTATAACTGTTGCCTACTCACTTTTTCCCTTACCTGCAGCACACATTTTGTTTAATTCACCTCTTAACCCTATTCATTCGTCTTTCCTCTCCATATGTTTTTTTACTTTGTTGTGCCCAAGTAGGTGAATCGAAACGCCACTTGTACAGATTATGTGAACATGAGATTTTGATAGTAGGTCGATTATACAATCATACAAGGGCAGAGAAACATGGTAAGTGGTATAGGGAAATACTGACACAGGAACACTAAAATAGCCTGGTAAATAAGATGTTCTGGCAAATAAACAGCGATACTGGGACTAAGAGGCAAACAAATAATAATCAGAGC
The DNA here is from genome assembly GCF_964261635.1 of Lissotriton helveticus. Lineage (NCBI taxonomy): Eukaryota > Metazoa > Chordata > Amphibia > Caudata > Salamandridae > Lissotriton > Lissotriton helveticus. The sequence continues at coordinate 1,060,483,705 of NC_136070.1, read as the reverse complement.
CTGGTCTGCAGGAATCCCCTAGGCACTCCAACACCCAAAAGGCCAAAAAGGCCTACATTATGTAAAGTAACACAACAGAGCACTGTAACAATTCAAAACCAATTTATTCAGCTTTGATTAATGATAGCAAAACAATATATTTTTCTAACTTGAAATCCTAAATTGCAATTATATTATATTACTTATAAAGCAAAGCAAAAAAGAGAATATATACACGAATCGTCAAGTGCACAGTAACTCTAGCAGCGTTATTGAGCACTTCTGTCGAACCATTCTTTTATTTGTGTGTGATTTTTAAGTCAGTCCCTTTTGGTACAGTTATAAAAAAGTTTCACATCTATGAATGTGCTTTGTTCTGTGGAATAAAAGCTACATAGATTTCTAAAAAAAAAAAACACACAAAGAACATTGAATGGGCTTTCAAAGAATGTTTTCACACTTAAAAGTGTTCCATTTCATGAGTGAAAATTGGAAAACACCAAAGAACTTCTCAAGAGACATTATGAACGGCGCTAGGGTAATTGAAATCCTACTTCAATGAATCTTCTAAACTGTAGCTAAAACTGCATAAATAAATGCGTTTTTTTCGATTGCCCACATAAATACTTGGCAATAAAATAAAGCAAGGTTATAATGTAAGTGACTTTCATTTATAAGTATTTGTTATAGTTGCTTTTTGGACCAAGTTTCTACTTTTAGCACATCATGGGAAATCGTGTGTTAAATGTTAAACACTAGACACATTGCTTGCAGCACTCATGTGCACTTAATGAATGTAAGAATGCCCCAAGGCAAGAAAAGGTGGAAGAGTGGCTAGCAACTTTGATATGTAATTTTAGCTGAGTTCCCACGCTTGCCGGATGGTGTCATATAGGTCATCCATAGGTTTTGAATAAGGCTGGGCGGAGCTAGCTGAGTTTCACTCCATGGAATTACGCAGAGTTACTGAAAAACTCGGTGCAAATCCGCAGAGGTCCATGAGCAGGTGGAGCTACTACATTGACTAATTATGGACCATTGTGCAACTTCTGAGCATCATATAATTAATATTTGTTGAGCATAATGCACATTAGTGCCATGCAGTCATGTGCTTACCTGCAAAGGTACGGATGTTGGGGAGAGGCAGCCTGACAGTCACTGATCCAGGGGCATCCTCCGCCAAGCCTGCGGGGCCAGGCTCCATCTGTGGTACAGAAATGTGGCTGTACACCCCTGCATTGTGCTCCATCTTACCTCCCTATGATTCACAGGCACTGCTGCAGTGCTCAGCCACTGCAGGGAAATAGGGGCATTCATCTTATTCAAGCCAAGTCTCGCAATGGAGGCAGAAGCCGGAATCCGTAAGTAATAAGTATGCTTCCTCAATTCAACTGACGGTGGGCTGAACAATGCTTGGAACCAGTGCGTTCCAAACAAGCCAATTAAAATAGAAAAAGGGCTTGCCAATTCCCAGTCACACCATAAGTAAAATAGGGTGGTGGCAGTAAACTTTGCTCCGGAGTGTAGGCAAAGTTTTTTACCAAACTGTGTGCGTAGTGGGGAAAACTCTGGGAACTACACAGTCAGAGTGGAGTTTACTGCCCACACTCAGTTTTAAAACTATGGGCCTCATTTAAAAGCCCCTCTGCGTGAAAGGGGGTGTTCCATGGGTGTTGCTGTGGGTGCTCCCACGCAACGTCCCGGGAACCTGGCACATTCCCAGATTTACAAAGTGTTGTAAACCTGGGAATGTGTTAGAATCCAATGCCTCCCCAGGGAGTCATACAAGTGGGGCAATGAGGAAAAATACTTCTTTTTGACCTCGTTTTTTGCTCTTTCTATGTCTGCTGCATTCTTCAGCAGACATAGAAGGAGTTAATCACCTTTTATGATTATTTTTGTGCAAGATGTTGCCCCTTCCTGCACATAAACAATCATACTTGCAATGCAGGCACCCTTACACTATGGTGCAAGGGTGTCTGCGTTAGTGTACAACTAATGTTTGTACGCCGGCACAAGGGATAAGGATGAGAATGTGCTGTATATTGTATAGACCGGCCATTCCAGTCCTTTCATTTAGATGCACCGCAGTGCAGCAGGAAGGCTTTCTGCGCTACGGTGGGTCAAAATATAGTAAATGAGGCCCTCAGTTGTTTCACTTTCGGGGGCAGAGCCCAACGTGTGTGCTAGGGAGGTGTGGAGGAAGAGTGTACGGAGGATGAAAGGATTGATAATTTAATAAATAATGCAGTTAAACTAATAAAAAAGCAAGCCCCAATCTAAATGTGCAAAAAATTATAATTCAACAAATAAAACAAAATATTTGTGAACAATATGAAAAACGCAAAGAAGAATGAAAGTTAACAGCACCAAACATTCTCATAGAACTCTATCTAAACCAATGTTAATCAACGAAAAACGAGGGGGGGGAATCTGCTTTTCTATGGGGACAAAGTCAGATTACTTCTTGGGGGATACCTGTCATGTCAAGGTTGCAGCTGCCAAGGCTTTACTGAGAATGAATATAGAGGTTGCTTGTGAGGTCACAACAAAAAGTACTGAAGAACAGCCAAAAACTGTTACCAGTGGAAGGTGGCACTCAAAACGTGAGTCAGGGCTCAATGTTGTCGGCTAGTTTCACTTGATCAGATCTTCAGTTCCAGCGTTTGCAGTTCCTTTCTCTCTTTAGCATGTAATGGCCTCAAACTAAAACCACCTGGCTTTGGATCAAGTTTGCTGAAGTTTATAATGACCAATATTTGTGAAGAAGAAATCACTCCTGTGATATAAATGGCAGCAGTGCCTTTTCCATTCAGGTGTTCTAGGCTCTCTTAAGTGTTCCTGTGGATCCTCTGAATAATGCCAACTTTCTTGTTCAGGAAAGTTTATCATTGGGCAGGGGGACAACTCTTCAGAATCCATCACACAGTGGTTTGTGAACATTGGAGCCTGCATTTAAAACAGGACTCTTTAGTTGATGAACTTATGGCCAATCCCCAGTACAGCACCGGACCAGAAAGCTTTGGTGCCGCTCATTTCCTATGTACAAGGCTGATGCATCCGTAACAAGGGAAGACTCCTGTTCTCACTGAATGTACAACTTGTTGCTTATGGCTATCTGTCTGTAATGGGGTTTCTGGTTGGCTAGGGTATGCACCTAAGCCAGGCAGAACCCATCACTCTAGTCACACTAAGGGAGTTACACACCGAATATAACCCCTGCTCACCCCCTTGGTAGCTTGGCAGAGCAGTCAGGCTTATCCCAGAGGCAATGTGTAAAGCATTTGTGCAACACACACACACACACACCCACACCAGTGACACACTAGGAACACCACAAAAAGAGACTTCACATTAGGATATAAAAAAATATCCTTTCAATTGTTCATAAAATACATTACACCACAATCACATATATTACCGTGCCACTAGGCACTCGTCATGATGTCACATAGATTACACAAACCCCTTTGCCATTCGACCAATTGTCATAACAACCCAAGCAGTGCACTACAATAAATACTCGTAGAGTGCATACAATATAGAAATATATTTACTGACACTGTACAAACCACCATCCCATCACTGTACATATGGTGCAACCCTGACAATGTAATACAACATACATAATACTGTCATGGCAAGGATATGAGACAATTAGAGTGAGGCATGACACATAATAGTCACCAGCATACCCATTACCATGGTTTATCACCACAGTAAGAGCAGCACCTGTGCTCTTACCACAGGAAATGGGGTAATATTGAGAGGATCTGTTCCAGCTTGAGACTAAGGCCTCCATCAAGGTTCCACCCTGCAGTATCCCCACACCATAAAAGTGTCCCCAAGGTACGAGCACAACAATGATCTAGCGCCCTCCCTAGGGTATGCACCAACACGGAGGCTTCACAAACACTCCGAGGCTGCGGGATAACCTTGCTGCATTCCTCGCAGCTACCAGTCACCAACAGCTGTCTGTGATGGGCTCAGGAAATGGCAACTGCTGTGACCAGGAGGTGCAGCCCGAAACAAATGAAACTTGCTCCAGTCCTTGACTGCCCCCCAGAGGACTCTCACATGCCTCAGCACCTCCTCGCTGCTCTCAGTAGCAGGAGGCGTGAGTCACCAGCCTGCCACTCCTGGAGGCTCCAACAATGCCCCGGCTTCATTCTTGCCAGAGTTGGGAGGGTGCAGCTCGACTCCCGTGGACGTCCCTTTGGTCCCCTCCGCTCATGTTCCCAGTGACTATGGCGAGGCCACCAGTGCCGTGAATGTCCCCTCATTCTTTGACAGCCCTTGCCTCCTCGATGAGGGCCGGGCCAACAATGTCGGAGTCGGCCCGCTGGGATTGGCTCCTTCCCATTATCAACTACCCAGCCTCCTCGCTCCCAGAACACGCACTGTCCTGCTCTTGTGCAACGAGGAATTGCAGTTCACGACAGTTAGCAGAGCCCCCACTGCAGGTAAGGAAATCGATGCTGGGGAGAGCGCTTCTGTCACCTCAGCTCTCCCCTCCTGCAGTTCCATAAGGAACAGTAGCGCTCCTCCAGGAAGTTACAAAGAACCAAAGCACCAGAGCTCTTGCAAGAGAGAGCGCACCACCAAACTTTACACTGCTCTCCATGTTCTGTATGCAGGGGTGCATGTCACCTAGTCCATGGAGACACTGAGGCAGATAACAGGAAACAGGCCAGCACACAGAGTCAGTTAGCAGAGTGGCAGTCGCTTCAGCCACCCAGCAGGCAGCAGGTTAGTATCACAACTGGTAGTCCCAAACTGCGGTTCCTCCTGGCACACAGCAGTCCTCTTGTTACCGTCCAGGCAGTGTCTAGTCATTTTCATGGGGTCACAGCCCTTGTATTGATCGTGAAAAGGTCTTTGTTCAAGGGGCACTTCAACACATATTAGAAGTGCACAACTCCCACATTCACATTTTAAGCCCTGGCCCCAGACACACCTCAGGGGGTGGAGACAGCAGTGTCGAAGGCAGGCACAGCCCTATTCAGGTGCAACTCCTCCCACCACTCTAAATGCAGACCAGGCCTATTCAGGTGCAAGGGAAACTCCTCCGGCTACTCTAAATTTAGCCAAGGTCTATTCAGCCTAGTGCTGAGTCACCCAGGAAAGGCAGGACACCCCTTAACCCCCATTGTGACTGGCTCAAGTGAAAGCACATCCCATTTCTCCTGTCAGTCAAAACCCAAACAGTCAATAGGCATCCAGAAATTCCCACTTCTAAAAGTGGCATTTCTAAAACTGTAATAACAAATCTGCTTTCACCAATTAGCAGGATTTATCAATACTATCCAAAACTTACCAAACATGGTAACACTACCCCCCTCAGATCAGAAATTACCACTGAAGCACATATCAGAGATATGCAAGCCTATGAGAGGGCAGTCTCACAGCAGTGAGAAACCAAAAATGCAGTTTGTCACTACCAGGACATGCCACACAGTTAAGACACATGTCCTACCTTTTACCTACACAGCACCCTGCCCATATGGCTAGCTAGGGCCTACCTTAGGGGTGACTTATATGTAGTAAAAGGGGAGTTGCAGACGTGGCAATCAATTTACATGCCACATCAATACAGCAGTTAACTGTGCATGCAGTCCCTGCCGTGGTAGAGGCCTGCGATAGGTTTGAAAGGCTACTTCGTTGGGTGGCGCAATCAGCATTGCAAGCCCACTAGTAGCATTTAATTTACAGTCCCTGGGTATATGGGATACCACTGTACAAGGGACTTACAGGTAAATTAAATATGCCAAATAAGTGTAGACCAATCTTACCAAGTTTACAAGAGAGAGCACATGCACTTTATCACTGATCAGTATTGGTAAAGTGCCCAGAGTCATAAAACCAACAAATACAGGTCATAAAAAATAAAATACAAGAGGAAGGCAAAAAGTTCTGGGATGACCCTGCAAAAAGGGCCAAGCCCGACACTACCTCTGTTCTCCTGAACCTTCAGCACATCTGGGGTTTTCCACTTCAGAAAACTAGCTTACTTCACTCAGCTAGGTCTGTCTAAAGATTTGGCAAAAGTAAAACTAGCTTTTATTCTTATTGATTAGAGAGAAAGCAATTTTTATAAGATACTACGTTTCTACTAAATCAATGGCCTAAAACGTGTGTGAACTAGATCCAACTCCTCATTGTTCTCAAACAAGGTTTACAACTGACTTAGAACAACCTCCTCTAAGAATCTGGCAGCGTACAGCAGGATCAATACCAAGCTGTAATTTGTCATATCATGTGAGTCACCCTTTAGGAAAAAATTATGACTTTGTTGTTCAGTGCATCTACCACCTTGCCTTCCCTTAGCAATTAATTACAAATTTACCTCAAGGGAAGAGACTATGCAGAGCGTCATAGCAAACTCATTAAAAAGATTGTCAGGCAAATGATGATTCAGTGTACCAAATTACTTATTATGATTAGCAATGTTAAAAAATTCCACAGTGTAGGTGGCACAAAAGTGGATAAAGAAGAATGAACATTTTTTTTGTCCGTCCACCCTTTTATTCATCTACCTACCCACGTTCCGATTTTTGCGCATCTAACATTAATTGTGATGGGCACTTTTCTTTCATCTCCTTCTAAATTAAATTCCACTCTTGTTTACTGACACCTTGCATCTCCCTTACATGGAATTCTTACGTCTTTCATTAATGGAATTCACAAACCAGTCAATAACTTTAACTTTATTTGGGGGCGGAGCTTGCTCGAGACCAAGATGGACGCTTCAGTCTTGAGCTCCACAAAGCTGGTAAAAGATCCTTTAAAATCCTGAGCCCTGACGCAGATGGGGACATAAATTTGCAGCGGATGAGCTGAGGAACCCTTCTGAGCTCCTCCGGTCGTGCGACAGTGAGGAGAGACAGGCGCTGTGACCGGCTCATGTGAAGACAACCCGGAGCGCGGCTGGGCCCAGAAGCATCGGCCTAGATTTGGAGACCTGCCCCGCGGCGTCGCCCTGCGTGCAGCTGTCCCTGCGCTGGTGGCCCGGAGAAGCGGAGGTCCTTTGCTGAGCAGGGCGGAACGAGGGACTCGCCCGTTTGGTCAGAGGCGGTGCACGTTACCGTGCCTCCACTGAGTTAACCCTGCGCAGCCAGAGACTCGACTGCGGGGGGGGGAGACAGGACACGACTGGAGCCCGGCTGGGTGCACGAGAGGAGGGAGATCGGCTGCGGGGGAGGTGTGGTACCTCCCCGAGGCCTGAGAGGAGTGTAATGGCCCACAAGAAGTTGACCTTCAGCCATTTCTGTGCCCCCACCTAGAGACCGCGCCACAGTGGAAAGGGGCTTCTCCCAGGTTTTGTGGCTGAAACGGAACCGCCGGTCTTGCAACTTGCAGTGCGGCCTAACCCCGGAACATGACTGGCTGACCGCTCCTGAGGAGTTCTACATAGGAGCGAGGGTGCAGGTAGGGCGCACGTGAGCGCTGCATTGGGGGCCACAAGAAGCTACAGGCGAATCTGGAGTGGGGCTCCATCGAGGCCTATGGGGAAGACACCTGTACGAAGGGCCCTGGATGTGGAGCTAGACAGAGCTGTTTGAGTGCAGCTGAGCACCTAGTGATCCGTGCCACTTACCCGAAGTGTACACAGGACCAATTACTGAGGCAACGCCAGGTGCGCTACTCGCAGCCCCAGGTTGCTTGGAGAGACCGGCGGAGAGTGGGGCATGTATGAGCCTGGAACTTAGAAGTGGTGGCAAGATGGGGAAACCGGACCGCATCCAGTCCAAACTCCCATTTGCGCAAAAAAGTGCAAAATCAAAAGACAAGGCGACTGAGGACGGTAGCAGGTGCTCCTCTCCGGTGGAACAAGAACAGGACATTAAAAGCCTCTTGATGTCCATGGAGAAGGGGCTGCAGGAAGGTATATCGTCGCCGGGGGCCAAGATGGACGCGATGACGTACATGCTGGGCCGAACGGGCGAACGACTCGACAAACATGCGGAACGCCTGGACATGTCGGAGAGGAGGATCACGGAGGTAGAGGAGGCGCAAATCACCATTGACGCTGGTCATAAACAACTGGGAAGGGTGATACAGCTGCTTCAAGATAAGACCAAAGACTTGGAGGCGCGTTCTCGGCGCTGTAATGTGCGCATCGTGGGACTTCCTGAAACGACCCACACCGGTAAGATGGAGACATTCATAGAGCGGCTACTAACGACCCTGTTAGGGGCAGAGGTCTTCTCTAACATGTTCATCATTGAAAGGGCGCACGCTCGTTGGAGCCACGACCGAAACCAGGGGCCCCGCCGCGACCAATAATCACAAACTTCCTTAACTATAGGGACAGAGATGTGGCCCTACGAGTAGCTCGAGAAAAGCAGCCGCTAACATACGAAGGCTCAAACATCTCCCTGTACCCAGACTTTACTGCCAAAGTTCTGGAGGCGAGGAAACACTTTATGCCTATGAAGAAACAACTGCGGGACCAAGGCCTGGTATATGCGATGCTCTACCCGGCAAAGCTTAAGGTCAACAGAGACGGTCAGTGGTACATCTTTACAGACCCAAGAGCGTTGCAGAAGGTGCTGAAGGACTGGGCGAAAATTGCAAAAAACACAGTTGACGGACAGAATGTAGAACAATGTCATACATTCACCCCAGTACAAGGATCTGGGCCTAAATCCATCTTTTTTTGCACTCCACACCACCCTGGGTTAGACACTGGCTATATGCAAATCAGCTCTGACCCTGTGCCTCATGGGAACAGTCCAGTCCGAACTACCAAGCCATGTCTTGAGAGGGCAGAGGAAAACCCCGGACCCTGAATCAGCTGACGGTGCCTGCGGCGGTGGCATGGAAGATCAGGACTGAGTGACTAGGAGTGCAGGTACTGTCCTAGGTTATTATGGGGGCGGAGATTGAAGCACCTGCTGAACAGAGAGAACGATAGATTAGGTGCAACCTATGTTGGGAATCACCCCTGGTGCAGACAGGACAGATAGTTGCCAGCTGGAGGTGACGAGGCGAGTGTCAAGCACAGAGATTGTATTGTGCAATTGGCTGCTGGACTTGAGCAACCTCCACCGAATGTGGTGAAACTGAGGTGGAGGAGAGCTGGTTGGGAGGGGGGGAGGGGATGGGTTGGCCTGGGATTTGGATGTATCGCGACCTAGTTGGGGGTGGTCCGCTGTGGGTGGGGTCAAGTGTTGGACTTGGGGAGGAGGGGGGAGTTCCATTGGTTTTGTTTTTTGATGCCAGAATTTGCAGAATTATAGTTAGTCTTGCTACCAGTTAACACGGTGGTCCATTATGGTTTGTGGCATTGGTTTATGTAAATGGCGCCTGACGACGCGGAGGTGGATACTCGAAAGGAGGCACTTAGGGCAATAACGTGAAATGTCCGAGGGCTGAATGATTTTAGGAAACTGCGTAAAGTTTTGAACGATTTACAGAGACATCACATAGATTTAGCACTATTGCAAGAGACGCACCTGCCTAAAAACAGCCCAAGGTTGCAGGCTAGAGGCCTAAATGGCCAGAATAACACAGCAGACTTCACAACACACGCGTGAGGTGTACTGACCTGGGTGAACCCGAAATCGGAATACACTTTGAGAAAGTTAAGTGCTGACCCAGGGGGCGGTACGTCATATCACAATGCACGGGCAGGGGGATGGACATTCTGGTGGTCAATGTATATGTCAAAAACAAAGGGAGGTCTCCTTACAAATCCAGTAGGGGACAAGGAGAAATGAATTGGAAAATGAGAAAATACCCTATATTCCCAAGGGGAAAAGGATCAGGATCCTACAGTTGATTCAAGAGCCCACTAGTGCCATCAAATACAAATTAATCATCATATTACACAGTTGCAATGACAAATAATACAGGGAAAGAGTATATGTTTAAAAAAAAAAATCAGCAATTTATTCATTAAAATTCATTATCATGCATAAAAGTACCATACAAACAAACATTAAAAGCTGTGCAAGTACACAGTAACAAATAGCCGATATACATGTGTGGCCAGTGATACACCCGTGGTTGCATTTCCACCTTTTTCTGCAGGGGTCACCCGATTAATAGTGGTTTATCAATTCACCATCTGGAAATCAGAGGTCGGCCTCCCTGCTCCTCAAGTACATGTATGGCTTCGCGTCAATCTTGACAACCACGGGTGTATCACTGGCCACACATGTATATCGGCTATTGAATTGTAATCATACATCGGTGGCTCCTCGGTACGAAAAGAAAAGTAGACACCATAACGTTAAGGTGCAAAAGATCCAGTTCAAAGAAACCTCAGGTGACTGACAATTCCAAAAGAAACAGAGGCACTGTGATCTAAAGGTGGAACTGTTTTAGACCAATGGGCCGTGAAATAATTCCACTCCGCATATTCCGAAAGTATACTATGCTGATTAAAGAAGGAAGCCTGAAAGAGAAAGAGAAGGCATTCACTCTGAATCACAGATAAAGAGAGAACTGTCCTGAAGAAGGTGTTATTGCAACATACCGAAACGCTGCGTCGACATTTTGTTTCTTTCAACTTGATTTACGTTTTAAATTTGTTACTGTGTACTTGCACAGCTTTTAATGTTTGTTTGTATGGTACTTTTATGCATGATAATGAATTTTAATGAGCAAATTGCTGAATTTTTTTTTTTTTAAAACATATACTCTTTCCCTGTATTATTTGTCATTGCAACTGTGTAATATGATGATTAATTTGTATTTGATGGCACTAGTGGGCTCTTGAATCAACTGTAGGATCCTGATCCTTTTCCCCTTGGGAATATACGGTCAATGTATATGGCCCTAACTTCTACCGGCGTCTGGCCGCAGTGGGCGGGACTTTCCTGGCCTTCGAGTTGTATGGGGAGGGGATTTTAATATGACCAGATGCCCGGAGCTGGATAGATCAAGTGGCCCAGACAGAAGACAGGCTCAAGCGGCCAGGGAACAGGATGGGTTATTAATTAGCGAGGACCTCACGGATGTGTGGCGCAGCTTGTACCCGGGACAAGGGGGTTTCACGCACTACTCTGCCTTTCATAACATTGACACATGCATAGATTATTGGCTGGCCTCCTCACGACTTCTCCCCCTAGTGCGCGGCTGTCAGGTACTCCCCCGAACTCTCTCCGACCATTCCCCAGTCCTGATGACACTCACAACTCCACAGAGGATAATCCCCCCCATTTACATGGAGATTCCCGCCTTACTCGCTGCAAGACACACAATTTAGAGAGGAACTACACGTAGCGATAGAGACATATTTTGATATTAACATAGGGTCCGTGGATAGTTTCTCTACGGTTTGGGAAGCATTTAAGGTTCATATTAGGGGCGAGGTAATGAGTAAACACTAGGGGGTGCTCCGATCCATCCGACAACGGTTGAGATCTCTGGAGCGGCAGGTGGCGGACTCTGAGGGGCGACTGCTAGGTAGCGACTCGGATGACAGAGCTCAGGGAGCTGGTTGCGGAATATCAGGCAGAGGCAGACGCAGAAATGAAACATTAGGGGAAATATGCAACAGCTAGAGTGTATGGGGAGCGGGATAGGACGGGCTTGGTACTGGCCAACTTGGTCAAGCAGCAGAGACGTAAAATAACGGTTACAGCCATAAAGTCGAAGGAGGGGGATCTCCTTACGGCTGAGGAGGAGATAGTCGATAGATTCAGGGACTATTACTCGGAGCTTTATGAGGCGCGGGGGTCGGGCAGCGAGGAAGATATCCAGGACTACCTGGAACACATTAAACTCCCGTTTTTATCGGATGTACACAGAGAATTTCTAATGCTCCCAATAGAACATGATGAGATTCGTGAGGCCCTAAGTGGGATGCGAGAGGGGAGCGCCCCGGGGTCGGATGGCCTCACGGTGGGGTTTTATAAGACATTCCTAGACTTGCTGCTGCCACATCGATCTGCATTATTTGCGGATATGAGAGAGGCGGGTGTGATGCCGGCTTCAATGAGAGAGGCACTGATTGTGGCCATCCCGAAGCCGATGAAACCTCCGGAGGAATGTTGCTCCGATAGGCCGCTGTCGCTCTTGAACGTGGACACCAAAATATATGCGAAAGTACTTGTGACCAGATTGGCCCTGCTAACCCCGGAGTTGGTGGCACCGGAACAGGCAGGCTTTGTTATGGGTCGGAACATTACATACAACCTGAGGATTGTGTTTGGAGCTCTCCAGCACACCTCTCAGGACCAAAAGGCGATAGCTGTGTTTTTGGATATGGAGAAGGCCTTCGACTCGGTGGAGTGGCCTTTTATGAGAGTGGTTCTAACGAGGCTGGGACTAGGCCAGGGGTTCTTACAGATGATGACGGCTCTGTACTCAGATTTAACAGCCTGTATATGCCTTGGGAATCATGTGACGGATCCGATCCCCATTCGGCGAGGCACTCGTCAGGGGTGCCCCTTGTCGCCCACACTCTACGTGCTGATGGCAGAACCACTGGCATGTACGATGCGGGAGTACCATAGTCATCGTGGCCTGAATTTCCCCAATTATCGCTTGATCACTTCGACCTACGGGGATGATACCCTTCTGTATGTCCGGGAGCCAGAACAAAACCTGGCGCCCTTCTTGCGAGAGGTGGTGCGGTTTGGAGCTCTCTCTGGGTTAACGGTCAACTGGAATAAATCTATCGCGTTCCCTCTGACCCCAACTACGGAGCAATTTGAGATGGAGTACCCCTTGAGGTGGACCACTAATTCGATGCAATACCTGGGGATACAGCTACACACGGACCCGGATGTAGTTATGTGAGAGAACTATGGGACCGCCATGGCGCGACTAGAAGACAATGTAAATGTCTGGATGGGTCTTCCGCTATCGCTGATAGGTAGAATATCAATCATGAAAATGATCGTATTGCCTAGATTACTGTATTTCTTCACGAACATACCTATGGTCTTGCCGAAGTGTTTCTTCAGTCTCCTTAAGTCCTTGATGATAAAGCTGGCATGGGCGGGGAAGCAAGCTAGGGTGCAGTGGAACGTCATGGTGTTCCCGTACCACCTCGGAGGTCTGGGTGCTCCGGACTTTGAGCTATACTTCCGAGTGGCGCAGGGCGGGCATATACACGGCTGGATACATGACAAGGAGAACACCCGTTATTCAGCTTGTGAGGCTCTACGCCGCTCTACGCGGCTCCAAAGCCATTGCCAGCTATAATATTCGATCCAGCTGACAGGCGTACGGGATTGCTAGACTCATTAAACTCGCCCAGACACGCTTGGCTGGTTCTACTGCAATACTACACCGGAGCGCTTCTGTATTCCCCACTGATGCCTATGGACTGGATGGCTTGGCTTTCACCGTGCTCGGAAAAAGGTGTTGTCTCTGCCCTAAATGACTGGGGCATAACTATGGCTGGCGATATGTTCGGGGGGAGGGGCGCTTAAATCGATTACGACATGCTTACACCAGAAACTGTGCCCACTGGACTACAGCGCTTCCAACTTTACCGAGTTAGAGGGGCCTGGCGGGAGCAACTGGGTGATGAGTTATTGGAACCAGCAGGATTGTTAGAGCTCACGCATGTGATTAAAACAACCTCCCCCCAAAAAATCGTTTCCACCCTGTATAGGATGACCATAACAGGCAGAGCGACAGGGTAAAAACCGGCAGAATTGTTAGAACTCACCCATGTGATTAAAACAACCTCCACCCAAAAAATGGTTTCCACCCTGTACAGGATGACCATAACAGGCAGAGCGACAGGGTATAGTAAGGCACGTATTGCATGGCAACGTGACTTGCGGACGGCAGTTGACGATGACATGTGGAGCTACTGTTGCACCAACACGAGGCGTATTTCCCCGAATGGGAGATACCGATTGATACATTTTAAATTTATCAATAGAGTTTATCACACCCTGGAAAGACTGTGCAGATTTGGCCTTTGACGATGCGACTTGCGACAGATGTGGGGTTGGTAACGCAGGGTTCTTACACTTATCCTGGGAGTGTCAGGGGGTGCAGCAATATTGGGGCAAAGTGTTCCATACTATAGGTAAGATATTGGATGATGAGATAGCCCCATCCCCCGCCCTAGCCCTGCTGGGATACTCGAAGGGTCTGCCAAAAGCTCAGAGATGCCTAGTGGATATGGGACTGCTGTTAGCTAAACGGAGGCTGGCTAGATGCTGTATGAAGGGAACTCTCCCTAAGATAGAGCACTGGGACAGGGACTTGACCTACTGTTGCACTCAGACAGAGAATTACAGTGACCTTTTACCACTGAAAAGCAGGCCTAAGAATTTTTGGGGTTAGACGTAGAATACAAAAGGCGCCTGGCTGCGACTGCAGAGGAGGAGGGGAGGAGTGAGGAGAGCCGCGCCACTGGGCCACATGTTGATGATGCTCCAACCCCAGTAGAGGTGTGATTATGAGTGGGCTATTATGGGTCTTGTCAGATGGGGCCACCATCACGTCAGGGGCCTCCTGCAGGTCCAAAGTCAAGTGGGCGCCAACAGGAAATACAGGGATACACCAAAAGTTCACGGAGCATATCGTAGATACGATGGCATCGTTTGTTGTTTGTTTGTTTGTATAATTGTAGAAAATGTGACGGCAATTGTTATATATGATATGTGCCATACTCGGGGGAGAGCTGAAACGACTTGTATTTAACACCGCCCGACCTACGGGATGTGGGCGGAAAGGCTGTGTTTGACTAGTGAAAATTGGGTTGCGCTGTCCCGGGTGAGGCGCGACACTCACCGACTGTATGGAAAGCAACTGTCACGGTTAAAAATAAAACTTTAACTTTATTTCGGTCATTACGACCATAAAAGTGAAACACATACAGCACAAAGAAAATTAACAAACGTTTTCTGGCACTTTTTCTCAAAACCTAGGACATGCTAATAGAAGAAACCTCCAACTATGTGAGGTTGAAAACCAAGGGTGGGGGTGGGGGGGGGAGGGGTGTGTGCAGTTTTATGTATTTTGTACATCAATCCTATGATGTAACAGCAAAACGTGCTCTGCAGTGCATGCAACTGTAAAACTCTATTGCTTTACATTATATTATGGTATAAAGTGGATCAGTGGAAGGCTGGTGTCAAAAATAATAAACC
Source organism: Lissotriton helveticus (assembly GCF_964261635.1). Lineage (NCBI taxonomy): Eukaryota > Metazoa > Chordata > Amphibia > Caudata > Salamandridae > Lissotriton > Lissotriton helveticus. The sequence continues at coordinate 1,060,468,655 of NC_136070.1, read as the reverse complement.
AATTTGCATGCATACAACAGTCCCTATTTCCACTATTTCAGTGGGGGAGGAGCGTTGCCCTACTTCATTTCGCAGTGGAAAAAAGGAAAAATAAAATGACAATAACTCTAAGTTATTATCATTATATTTTCCCTGCTGCGGTGTCTCAGTGGGCGGGCATGGTGGGCAGATCTGCTCTCAGAGGAGGGGAAGGAGTGGTGGGCACTATGTAAGTGCACATGAATGTTTGACCGGCCCCCAGAGGCTGGCCATACATTCATGCGCACTTTGCATGTTCTCCATGCAGACTGCATTACAGGGGAGTTTGCTCAGCCTCCCATTCCCGGAGCTCAGACCAATCACAACGCTGGATTGCAGCATTGTGATTAGCTATCGGGAGGCTGGGAGCCAGGTGCTTCCTCCTTCCTTTGCAGAGAAGAAGCCAGAAAGAGGACGCAGGAGAGGTGGCTGTGGCCGGCCAGCAGGTACGTTTTTTTTTTTTATTCTCTCTTCCTCCCTGCCCCTTGCTGCTTCCCAGGAGCAGCTGCGCCTGCACTGTTTCAATCGATAGAACTGTATGACGTTTGTTGTAAGGGTGTAGATGACTCTTAATATTTACACACATGCATATAGTCAACAAACTAAATGTTGTTACACTCAAACATAGTTATTCATCCTGTCAAAGCCATCTGTTGTTGTCTAAAGAACCTGCAACATACATGTAGTTGACACTGCTGTCAGTGGAAAAACATTTATACCAGACAAATAAATGGCCAGTCACCTAATAGAAATAAACACATGTTTATCATCACTTGATTGCAGATTGTAAAGCGCAACGGTTGCTTCACAAGGAAGCATCCGGGCGCAACTCCAGAGGGAAAGGAATCAAGGAATCTTACATGTCATCACAGAAGAAGGTCTTAAACTTTTTCCTGAATAGCATTTCCGAATCAAGCATCCAAAGCTCACCTGGCAGCTCCTTCCACACCTTGGCAGCAAGTATCGAAAAGAAATTACCTTCCAGCCTGGATTTGTTAAATCTAGGAACACAAAGAAAGCATTGATTAGCTGAGCGAAGAGCTCTAGACAGGTGGCATATGCCAGTCAGTAAACTTTATTCGACAATATGCCAATAAAGTAAAAACTCATTACAATATAATAAAACCCAATAAAATAAATTATGGTCAGGAATAAAATCCAAACAAAATACATAAGTACATTAAAAACATTAAATAAGTCATCACAATAATTAATAAGAATCTTATAAAAATGTGTCATAACATAGATAGTTCCATCAGGGGCGGCTCTAGGCTCATGGTGGCCCCGGGCAGGGAGCGTAGGTAGGGGGCTCTGGAAGAGGGGGTCCGGGCGGGGCAGAGCCCCCCGGAGCTCAGGAAGGTGTTTTATTAAAACGTTGAAGTGGAACAGCGCCGGAGGCTGCCAAATCCCTGCCAGGGGCCGCCACGCAAATATGTATCCATCCTCAGAGGATTATTATATTAAGGATATATATTGGCGTGGCGGCCCTGTGCAGGTGCACAGCTTGCACATGCCTGAGGCCGCCCCTTGTTCCATTAGTCTAGGTGTTTGTATCGTGATCAGGGCTAGGCAATATGCTTTTCTTTATATTTTTTTATCCAACCCACCACATGGTAAATAAAAACAAGGAGACCACAAACACCACACACTAGTTGTTGTCGATAATTAAAATTCTGAAAGGCTCTCAATATAGCCTAATGCCTATTTTACTGCACAGTGGGTAAATATACAGTCTCCTGGGGGCTTGATACGTTGGGCAGAAGAATAAAACATGGTCAATCATTTCAGTAACTTCTAAGCAAGATTCACAACACATGGAAGGCGACCACAAAACAGCCGGAATAGATTAACAAGGCTTCGAACTTGATCTGTCCTTACATATGAAGATAATTAAGTTGTTTTGGGCCTGCACTAATTGTTTGTTTCTTAGCAGCCCTCAGTATTGCGCTGGACTCCTCATTTAGGACTAATTGTAGCTTCCTCTTTAGGTAATCATGGAGCTCCCAAGTAGAGGAAGTTTGTTAGTCCAATTTAGTGGTGGCCAAGGCTAACACTATCGGCTTTCTGGTTTGAAGAGGTAATAAGTTCAAGATCTTACTCATGGATTTTAGAATGCCGAAACAGCACTGATTTGATGATTAAAAGAAAGTTCTTTATGAAACTTTACTCCTAGACTTTAAAAAGAACAAAATCAAATCCTTTCTCTTCTGCCAAAACATACATTCACATGTGTTCACTATTGAATAAAGATGATGCATATCTTTAAGATGATAGACTATCATCATCAATGTTTTTGATTACATACTTGGCATGTATATTGTGTGTTCTTTCCCTCTTTGTATTTTAATATGAAACCCTGTGATGTGGCTAACGCCTGCCAAACAGGCCCAACCCAGTATGCTCTTAAAAAAATGGAATGCTTTTGTCTGTCCCTGAGACACGATACATTATGAAAAACTCAGGTCTCATAAGCCCCCACCATTAGACTATGACCTCTTTCTAATTGAGGAAGGAGCAGGTTTGAACACTGTAACACGTTTCAGTAGCTGTCTGTGGCATAATGGCACCGGCAACATTCTGCTACAAATGAATGGATTTGTTAATACAATGTTATTTCTCTCTTTGTTTGAATCTCAAGTTAGGTAAAGGGAACCGGTGTTCTGAGAAGCGCTGTACCCCCATGACTGGCTGTACCCCCTACGTCACGGGGGTGCAGCAAATCTCAGCACCGAGCTATTCGCCATCGCCCCCCCATGGCGCTTTGTACCCCCTACGTCATGGGGGAGGAGCTGTTCAGGTGCTTTAGTGTATTCAGAAAAAAAGGCAGGCGCGCGTCGCCTTGATTCAAACAAGCCTCAATAGCTCAGTTGGGAGAGCGTTGTACTGCAGAGCTAGAGGACACTGGTTCAATCCCGGGTTTCGGCATAGATGCAACTTGTGCTTTTATTTTTATTTATTTATTTATGCGATTTTATATAGCGCGGACTTTACCCGAAGGTGTCAGAGCGCTTCACAATAGGACCAGTAATGATACAAGAGGAAACAATTGCAAATTAACAAATTACAAAAGCAAACGTTAAGTTACATGATCAAAAGTGACAATAGTGAGCAACCAAAATACATGAGGTAGCAATCGGTACATTAGAGGAGAAAAAAGTGATATGTGTGCAGGTTACAAAAGCACACAAAGTACAAGTAGAGGTATAATACTGCAATAAATGGCAGACACTCCAGCACAAGAACAAACGTTACGTAGGCAATGGTGGCACTTGTGCAAGTATCTAAAGCAAACAAAATGTGAGAGGTAGCAAACAGTGTGTTACAAGAGAAAAGTGACATGTTCAAGTTACAAAAGGGTACCATAACAGGTACAAGGATAATACTGGAAAAAATGGTAAACATTCAAACTACCAGAACACACTCGGAAGGAACTTCCATAGTCCTGGACAATAGACTTTTCAATAATGGGAGGTCTTCCTTCAGATGATAGCGAGGGTGTGAATTAGATTTGGAGGTGTCTTTGGAGGAGGAGTTGTAACGTAGTGGTTACCATAAATGAAGACACTGCAAGTGTAGAGGGTTTGCGTCAGGTTTATTTAATTTATAACCTCTAAAGAGCGCCGAGCCGATGGTGCACCGCTCTCGGCTTTCGCGCTAATCCTGGCGCCTGTGTGCGCGCAGCCAGAACATGGCCGCCTGCACGTCACGTCGGTACGTGACGTGCATACACTAGACTGCACCACCACATATCTCGCCCTTTTTCCCAATACAGAAACTGTTAACTCACAGTCCGCCGTTCATGTCAAAGTCTCTGAACCAGGCTGTTTTGACCACCGCTCTCCCCCTCCGGGTCAGTCTCACCGGGGTGGATGGGGTACCTCCTTCCTGAGTCCTTTCATCGCTCCTTCCACTTCCAAATGCAGCCTCACTATTTTCTCTTCTATTCACGTTACCTTCACTCGCCAACGCTTGGTTGGCACCACCGGGTATCTCTTCCTGCTGCTCTCGGCTCTTCTCATCCGGATGCATCTCAGAATGTTCTTGCTCTGCAGCTCCTTCCTCCTTGTCTTCCAGGTCTGCTCCAACCTGGTCCCAACGTAGTACTTTGTTGCATCTTGCCATGCCGTCCAGTGACCACACGTTTCCGTCACTTAGCAGAGCTGCTCTGCCCATCACTTCCTTGACCTGCATAGGCTTGATATACTTGCTGTCTCCTTTCTTTTGCAGCGTTGCCAACTTTACTCGCACCCATTCTCCTTTTTCCAATCTTGTCTCCTTCACGTTTTTCCGGTTGTTGTAGTGTTTTGAGTAAATGGCTTGCGCCCTTTCCAAGTTGGCTCGCACCACTGCAGGGGACCATTCGCTCACTATAGTCTTTTCCTTCCACACTCTATTGTCTTGAGTGAATGGTTCGCGGCCTCTTAATATCTGGAAGGGGCTGTACCCTGTCCCTGTAGGGGTGATCCTGTACGCCCATACCAAGTGCCATATCTCCTTTTCCCAATCGTTGTTGTTGGAGATAGCTGCTTGAACGGACCCCGTCACCACTCTATTAAATCTCTCCACCAGTCCGTTTCCTGCGGGGTGATATATTGACGTGTGCTTGACCAGTATGCCATTTCTCTGCATGAAATTGTTCCATTTCTCTGACCTGAATTGGGGACCATTGTCGCTCAGGATGGACTTAGGGATGCCTTCCCTCACAAATGTGTCGGCCAGGAACTTAATAATGGTCTCCGCATCCATCGCCTCATCTATTTTCAGCTCAGGCCACTTGGAGTACCTATCCATAAGAACACATACATACTTTTGGACTCCGTGTATGTCCAGTATCGGGCCCAGAATATCCGCTGATAACTCTTCCCATGGGTTCCTAGGGGGATCGAACTTGCCGAGAGCCGGGCGTAGTGGTTTAAGTGTCTTATCCGCCCCTTGGCACTGTGAGCAGTCCCTGACATGCCTCTCAGCCTTTACGTCCATCCCTGGCCACCAGTAGTTTTGCTTGGCTCTCAATTTCAATTTCCCTATCCCCAAGTGTCCTTCATGGAGAATGTCCAATAGTTTGGGGATGATTCCTGCCGGGGGGATGACTTTCTCCCCTCTGTATACAAACACTCCTAGGTCGTCCATCGACAACTCTTCTCTGACTTCGAAGTATGGGTTGAGGTCCCCACGGGTTTGTATTTTGTCTGGCCATCCCTTCGTGATGTATGATTTTACTTTTTCTAGGATCTGGTCTTCTCCATATGCTTCCTTCCATTCCTGATGTTCTATGGTTTTCTCTTGGTCTTCTGTGAGTGCCACCATTTCTTCCGCCCCTGCTTGGTCTTCTCCACTGTGATCCATGGCCACTGCTCTACTCAGATAGTCTGCCACCCTGTTCCTACTGCCGGGGATGTGTTCGACATCGTATCTAAATTCTAGCAGTTTGAGAGTCATCTTTGAGATTCTGGGCGTAGCACTTGCGTGTCCGCTGGACGTTAGTACCTTCAGTAAGGGTTTATGATCTGTTTTCAATAGGAAACGTGTGCCCCACAAAAACTGCCTGAATCTGGTCATGGCCCATACGACCGCTAGCATTTCTTTTTCAATTACGCTGTACTTCTTTTCAGTTTCACTCAGTGCGCGGGATGCGAAGCTGAGCGTTTCCATTCTCCCCTGACCTCGGTCTTGCATCAGGACGGCAACCAGCCCCTTGTCGCTGGCATCGGTGGTGAGCACTGTGTTACCTTAGGGGTCATATCCTTGGAGTGGTACTGCTCCTGCCACCTCTCTCTTGATGACTTCAAATTTGCCTTGCGCTTCCTCCGTCCAGCAGAATTCTGTGTTGTCTCTCGTCAGTTGCCTCATGTGGTGGGTCTTGGAGGCGAAGTGCTGCACGAACTTACTATAATATTCCGCCATTCCAATGAACGATCGGACTTCTTCTTTGTTGGAGGGCGGTGGTGCTTCGCAAATGGCTCTCACGTTGTCTGCTTTCGGGGTAACCCCTCGCACCTCTATCTCGTGTCCTAGGTACGTCACGGACTCCATCCCTATCCGGCACTTGGTCCATTCAGCTGTGAGGCCCTTACCCTCAAGGATCTTTAGTACTTTTCCGAGTTTGTTGTCATGATCCTGTCTGTCCCATCCCATTACCAGGATGTCGTCCTGGAAGTATTGGACTCCATCTGTGTCTTTGAATAGTTGGTGCATCAGCTTTTGGAACACCGCAGCCGCTGATGCTAGCCCGAACGGCATGCGGCGGAACTGATAGCACCCAAATGGGGTGATACACGAGGTTAGTTTGCGGCTCTCCGGGTGCAGGGAAATCTGGTGGTAGGCGGAGGTCAAATCTATGGTTGAGTACCATTTGACCCCCCTTGTGCTGGCCAGCATTTCCTTGATCCTGGGCAAGGGAAATTTCCCCACCACAATGTTCTTGTTCAGTTCGCGTAGGTCGACACACAGCCTGACCTTCCCGCTTGGCTTCATCACTACTACCAAGGGCGCGAGCCACTCCGCGCATGTGATGGGTTCGATGATCCCTTTCCTCTCCAGATCCTGTAGTTCCTCTTGCACTGCGTCTCTCACCGCCAATGGCACATTCCTCACCTTGTGGGCGACCGGTATGGCATCTTCCTTCAGGATTATCTTGTGCGCGAACTTCTCCATCCTTCCAACTGTGCCTCCGAAAACCTTAGGGTACTCACTTTTCCATTTGTCCAGGTCCGGCCATGTTCCCGGTTCCGTGAGTAGTATCTGTTCTTTGCCCCCTGGATCCAACTTGATGCCCAGGTCGCCTTGGTCAAGCCATCCTAGGACCGAGGGTCCTCTCTCTGATATGTAGAGTTTGCAGAACGCAGATCGGCCTCTGAACTCGAAATGTAATGGTCTGAACCCAGCCATGGGTATTCGGTCCCCATTGTACGTTACTGGTCGGATGTCCAGCTTTTCCAGTTCTGGGCCTAGGTGTGGTGCAAAGCTCTCCTCCCATACTGCTCTCTGAATGATGGTGTAAGGTGAACCCGTGTCAGCCACCACGTTTATCGGTATTCCTCCAATCGACATCTCCAGGACGGGTTTCATTGTTCTCTTGCCGTCAACACTCGGTACTTGACCATCTACGCCTAGTACTTGATCCTCGATATAAATGACTGTGACGACATCTTCCTCCGTGCCCTCTTCTTGTTCTTCACTGTCCTGTCCGATGTATTTCACCACGCTCTTCGCGGCCTTTCTCCGACACACCTTCTCATAGTGGCCCACTATCCCGCAGTACATACATTTTGCGCGTAATGCTGGGCACTTCCTGTCGTGCGCCTCGTGGGACCAGCTCCCGCACCGGTAGCATGACTTCTTGTTGCTTCCCGCTTCTTTACCCGGAGGGCCTGGGTTGCCTTGCCATCTGTTGGGTCCCTTCGCCGCCGACCCCTTGTACTTGTGGTCCCGGCGCGGTTCCTCATCGTCTACTCTGTTCACCATGGCGGTGGGTGCCGTCTCCTTCCTCGTTGCTTCCGCACACCTGCGCGCCAGTTCTGCTCTTTTGACAATCACCATCACTTCCTTCAGGGTGGTGTCTCCGCTGGCCCACAGCTTGTCCTGCACTGCTGTGCTCGTGGTGTGCATCACCACCTGGTCCTTGATGAACTCTTCTTCCCAATTATCGTACTTGCACGTGGACGCCAGTCTCTTCAGGGCTGCAACATATTCCTCCCCTGTCTCGCCTGGACGTTGTTTCCTCTGCTGGAAATTAAATCTGTCTACCGACACACACACCGCCGGTCTGTAGTGTTCATTTAGGTCATCGATGGCATTGGCATGCACGTTGTCGTCCGTGCTTCCTCTTTCCTTTGGCACCAGGCTCTTGTATATTCTCAGACCTTCTGGGCCTAGGTTGAGTAATAGGATATGTTTTTTTCTTTTAGGATTGAACACCTCCTCGCTCTCGTCTTCCAATACTTCTATAAAATTGTCTATGTATTCTCTCCAGTCCTCCCACTTCCTTAGTGGTTCCCCTGGCCTGGGTAGAAATTGTACTGGCGCCATCGCGTATCCCGCCTGCGCACTCATCTTCTCACTCTTGATCGCGGAGGGCGTGCTCCCTTGGTTCCTGGGACTGCCTGGTGTGTTGTCTTGCTCTTCCTTGCTTGTGTGAGACTGGGGACTACTTGCGTCCGCCCCCTCACTCTTCGGTGGGGGATCCAGCGCTGTCTCTCTGTCTCGCCGGTTGCTGTTTGGTTTGGCGCGCTTTGCCTTGGGCTTGCTTGGTTTGACGCGCTATCTTGTGGGCTTCTGGGTAGTGCCCTGTCCCTTCGGTAGGTTTGTTCTGCCTTTCTGGGCGATCCTGGGCTCTGCCACGCTCTTTAGGGCTGGTACCTGTGTGTTTGATTCTGGCTAGTCTCGCCCCGACCTCCAGCTCTCTTGACCTTTCAGCGCTGTGGTCCTGCTCCTCTGCCACGTGTCTTCTGTGCACCAGTGTGGTTGTTGGTTCCCTCGGTGGCTCCTGCTCGTGTCGTTCCTCGTGGTGGGTGGGTCTAACATCCCACCCTCGTCGCCATTGTAACGTAGTGGTTACCATAAATGAAGACACTGCAAGTGTAGAGGATTTGCGTCAGGTTTATTTAATTTATAACCTCTAAAGAGCACCGAGCCGATGGTGCACCGCTCTCGGCTTTCACGCTAATCCCGGCGCCTGTACGTCACGTCGGTACGTGACGTGCATAAACTAGACTGCGCCACCACAGGAGTCAGTCTTAAGTCAAAATCAAAATCAAATTAAGATCAAAATACGGCGGTCTATCCGCAACGCGGGTGGCCTTATTAGACTTAGTTTTTATACCCGTTTACACCCCTTTTACAATAAAGGCCTGACGGATCTCTGTTATATGTGTTCATATGTATTTCCACCTGTTATAGAAGGGACCTTGCAGCTTTTCTGTGTTATTTACTGTCCCTTGGTTTCTCACGCTTACTAAGTGTTCCCGCCAGGAATTGTTTTCGCCCACGGGCGGGATACTTGAAATGTTCCTTGACCGGTGGGGTTTTACCAATGTGCGCTTCTAGTTGCAATGCCTGTGCAATTTGCATATAAGCTTCATGCCTCAACTGCCTAGACGATGTCTTTGTGTCATAACACGAAATGGTTAACACTTCCGGTCACGCAGCCTTAAGACGCTCACGTTGGTGTGGAGATGGCGTGCTCTCATTTTATAGATTGACTCTACATACGTTGGCCCAACTGGACGCTAAATCCAGACGGGGCTGGGAGAGCTTGGCCCCGCTCTGGGGTTCCAGCGTTACTACTACGCCACTGTCGGTGGTGGTAAGGTATCTTACTAATGCCAAGGGTTCCGTATTCAGTGCAGGTAGGTACTATATATTGTCCCAAACTAGTACCTTCACAATGTACTTCCATGGGTACGTCGGGGACTACTTCCTATCATGGCGCAGTTTCGCGCTTATCCGCTACAGGCCTTCCCAAGTGGCTGAGTGCGGATTAGAGCCGATTACGAGCCGGGGGGCGTAACCCAATCAGGTTCCACTTTTACCAGTTTGGATTACGCCCTTCGCTTGTGTTCCCAAATTGCTCCTAGGCTCTTAATGCCTCAAGGTCAGACGGAGCAATTTTTTGACTTACGCCTTACCGGCTGTAACAACAAGAGGGCCCTCGGAGTGCGCACACGCTCCTTATAACTAGACATGGCTCTTACGCCCTTGTGGGCTGCAATGATTTGGACTACAGCTCTGCTCAGGAGCCGGTTATATTTTTAATTTCACTTCTGGTGTGCAAAGGGTTGGCTCCCCCTCTTACTCCTCCGTGATTGGTGCCTTGCACTACAATATTACATTCTGACACCCTTACACGGGCGTGATTGGTGCTTGGCACTACAATATTACATTCGGACACCCTTACAAGGCTGGGTGAGTTACAAGGAGGATCAAACGTACATTAAAGGAGCATTCGCTCCAGAATGCACTCGGTGCCAATCGGGATTTTTCCGTCCCAGTGTCGGTCACCAGGGCCCCAGGTATACAGTCCTCAACACGGTGTGGTAAGCCCTATGACCGCCCATCATTATTATTTACGCATATCCTTTGGGCGTTGTTTTTTTGTCTTGTTTCTTATCCTTTTTCTTTTTTCCTATTTCATTTCTCCTACCGCCAAGGTCGGTCTTCTTCCTACCATTGACATCCACTCCCGCCTGATTCTAGATCTTAAATACGATGGATTTATCCAGCACTGTCGTACTAGATAGTTCAGTCTCTCTGGGGACTCCGCGGGTTGCAGGGTCCACGATACGGTTTTGGGTACGTCTTTCACCCCTTCTCCTCCAAGAGATGTAAATCCCTTTTCTGGGAAATGGATGATTTATCCATGCCACATGGGGAGTCGTTCACCATTAACTTTGTGGCAAGGTATCTGGAGTTTTTGGGGCAAGTTTAGCCTTCCCCTAGACCCCCGGGGATACGTCATAATAACGGTCTTTTACGTTTGCACCTTCTTATCGCCATTTTCGCCTATAACCCCTTATGCTTCAGGGTTTCTGCTTCCGGTCCCTTTTCGGGAATACACAATATCAGGGCCAGTTCCAGCTGCACTTCCGTTCCCCTATGCCTCAGGGGGTTCATCCAGTATCTCGTTCTCTGGCATTGTCTGAGGGTGCAATCCTTCACATACTTCCCCTTGAAGCTCACTCTGGAGCTCTCCGTGCAAGGGTTCCTTCGGGTGCTTTGCTCTCCGTGCAAGGGTTCCTTCGGGTGCTTTGGTGTGCTGGTATTATTACCTTCGTTCCCATTAGCCTCTTTGGCTCTTTCCAATATATTGTAAACGGAGCTACCGCCAACTTAGGAGGTTCCTGTTCCTCCTACTAAAGGAGGGGTTGACTCCTTTTCCCTTAGACACCCTTCTAAGGCCTTATATTGGCAAGGGGTGTGGCGTTAAGGCGACTGACGCTGGAATCTGGGGATCACGGTTCGATCCTCGGCGCCAGATTAGCCTGGCACCATGTGACTCTGGCAATAGCTTGCTTAATCTTCCTGACGACCCCTACAGCTCGAGACCCTTAAGGGTGATCGTTTGCGCTTTGCCAATGTGAATTATTATTACACCTTCACTGTCAGCAGAAACAGATCCTAGCATTTCTGATGTATGAAGACCTCCATGCCGACTTCAACACCCATGGCCAAGGGTTGTGTCCTGATTACCAAGGTTTCTGGCATGTCCGCCGTCAAGTAAGCAATCACCTTTTTTGGGTTCAGAGTTTCCGATAACAACGGAAAATTGTCAGGCGCTTAACTGCGTTGCTGGCGCTCCCCTATAGCTCCAGGTTCTTCAGTCCCTTGCGTTTCATTCAACGTGGGAGGGCCAGGTTAGCTGGTGGAGATATGACACAGGACTCTGCTGTGGGGTTAATTTTCCCCACATGGCGGGCGCTCTTATACCAAATGTGTGCATATTGATTTTTCACTCGGTTTTTCAAATGGACCGGGTTTTAGACTATTATTTTCCAACAGAGGGTGAATGGATAGGCTTGAGCCAATATTTCTCGTTAGGTATTCCGTTCAATCCCTCCCAAATCAGAATATTCCTCAGGGGAAGGGTTTTTCTCTACTTTCCCTTATTGATAATGGCCTATTCAAACATACTATCCGGTGATGATAGGCCTAATCTACTTTGCCAGTGTGCGTTGTGTACGGTTTGGCTGGCGTGGATGGGGAGCAGGTAGTATTTATGCTCACCGTGGTTTTCTGTACCCCCTAAGTCAAAAGGGAGTTTATACATGCCTGTTCAAGTTGTTTGTTGCGCGTTGGCTAGGGCTCGGCTGGCGTGGATGGGGAGCAGGTAGTATTTCTGCTCCCCGTGTTTTGTGTACTCCCTAAGTCAAAAGGGAACTTATACAGGCCTAATCTTGGTTGACCGTGTGTGTTGACTAGGGTGATGGTATTTGTATACCCCATTTGCAGCTTCTTAATCATTCTAACATATAATTTCTGCACTATCTTTTCAGTTTTGGACAAAAGAGTGTTACCCCAGTGTCTTGTCATCAGGTACGATAAAATTTTAACCTTTTTAGGGCTTGCAAGCGAAAACACTTTTACTAGGGTTTCAAAAATGGACCTTGAAATACCACATAGCTTGTGCATGTGCATTTCAAGGTCCATTTTGATTGGGCTTTGCATGCGTGCGGTTTTATAACAAAACACGCAATAGGCCATAGGCGGTCGCTTAACTCCACCTATGGCCTATTGGTGTTTGTTATGCGCACCAAAGCCCATGTGTCTTCAATTATGGCAGCCAGACACGGCCGCTCTAATTCTTGCAAGAATTGAGTTTCAGAGGTGCCGCCCTGGACTGAGGAGCTTGCAGCAGTGCAGGACTTCCTGAAGGATGTCATCCTGTGTGAACTTTATACATTTTTGGGGGGGGGGCGCGAACTAGACCTGAAGGCATCAGAGCGCTTTACATGAGCACCAGTTGTGTTACAGACGGACACATTAATTGTTAGGTCTCGCTAAACCAATGCGTAAGCATTGTTCGGCGAGATTATAGTAAGGCTTCCGAAAAGTCTCTTCATAACAACAAAGGTACCAGAGGGTCAAATAGTGGCAAGTGTACTCGGACTGGGACTAGATACTGATACCAGCAGCTACACCCTGACTCTTATAAAACTAGTAAGATAAGCCAAACCTGTGGATGGTCTTGAACACCCATCAGTCACCAATCGGAACCGCCCTTCATCATTTGGGGTTCCGTGAGAGACCCACACACCAAGATGTCTTATCACTGTTGGACCCGGCCTCATGGCGTGGTCCTACCCCTCCCACATGGCAGGCCCAGGACGACATCAGCCCTCCACCAGGCCTCGGGCGGCCCCTGGGCACGAAACGGCGCGATTGAATTTCGGAGGAGCGTGACTCCGTCCTGCTGACAGCTGCGGCCTGGTGACACCTGGAGAGCAGGGGGCCTCGAGTTTCGCGACGCCCGCCTGGGGCTCGCGCTGGACGGCGGCTGCCTCCGGGGCCGGTCGGGCCTCGGCGCTGCATTTTCGAGACGACCCCCTCCTGCCCCTGCACAGAAACCGGCCTGGAGTGTGGTGGGGCGGCCGATGGTGGGCCCGGTGGCCGGAAAAGAACCGTGAGTACCAGCGTTGGGGCCCCTGGACGTCCGTAATGGTGGCCACTGGGCTATCTATACCCGAGGGGTGCAACACGGCCCAGCGGGCTGCTGGCAGCGTGGGAGTGGATCCTGAGGTCTGCTGTCGGCTTACCTGAGCCGCACCACGAGCTCGGAGCCTCGAGGGATAACACCAGGCGTAGGGTGAGCCCTGGCTGGGCTGCATAAACGACATAAGAGGCCCATTGCTGTGGAGCCCGTGGTTGTGGGAGAGTGACGCCGCCTGGCCCGCCAGGGGACTGGGGGCCTTTGACTGTTGGCAAGTGGAGGGCTGGTTTCGGGGCCTGCCTGGACCTGGCCTAGACACAGAACTTTACCACGAATGAGACTATCCGGGGCCCTCTGAAGGAACAGTTGCCCCACGCGGCCCTCGCTGGTGTTGACTCTGGTTGGTCTGTTGGGGACTGGCAGTCATGACCCGAGGGGGAGGCGGTGGCTCAACTAAGCAGCCGACCATCGACAAATTCACGGGACCCTCTGGGGGCCCGGGCCCTTCGAGTGGAGGACAACAACAGCCACAATCCCTCCCGGGGGGGGGGGGGGGAGGGGGACAATACAGCTCTCATGGCAGCCATCACTCAGTCCAGGGACCTGCTGGATGCCAAGATAGGCGCAGTTGGCGTAGATGTAACCCTGATCCGCCAAGATCTGAGAAACGCGGTGGAGTGGATAACCGAAGCTGAATCCAGGATTTCGGTTGTGGAGGACGATATGGGCTCCTTGAAGAAGCGTCTGGCAGTGGTGGAATCCGTGCAAAAGAATCTGGCACTTAGGGCAGAGGATGCGGAGGGACGCGCTCGGCGCAACAACCTCCGCTTAATTGGTTTTCCGGAACGCTGTGAGAAGGGAGACATGGCGCGGTTTCTTGCTCAGTGACTGCAGAGCTGGATGCCTCCTGAGGCCCTGTCCAACTGTTTCATCATTGAACGTGCGCATCGCGCCCTGACCCAGAGGCCCCCGGAGGGTGAGCGGCCCAGGGCGGTAATAGCCCGCCTGCTGAACTATCACGACCGCGACGCCATATTGCGGGAAGCGAGGTCCAGGGATGCTCTCCTCTTTGAGAATTGCAAAATAATGATCTTCCCAGACTACACTAAACTTGTGCAGCAGAGGCGTCAGTCCTTCATGGATGCGAAGGCGAAGCTGCGGGGCCTGCAGCTCCAGTACTCTTTGCTGTACCCGGCTCGCCTGAGGGTGATCTTTCAGTCCAAGACGCTGTTTTTTGATTCCCCGGAGGATCTCTTCAGGTGGACGGACGAAACGGTGGCGCTGCGGCCGCATGCTCAGCCGGGCCTGAATCCGGGATCCTCGAGGGGGTCGTCTCAGGAGCCGGGGGGATCGACCGGCCAGGGGTAAGAGGAATCGACGGTCCCGATCACGGAAGCGGTCGGCCTCCGTCTCTGGGGCACACGGAGGTGGCAGAACTGAAGACTCCGACCACTCTGGGAAGTGACACTGATGAACTCAGGTACTCTGTGTTCCATGCTTGATGGGGTGGCTCCCGGGGTCTGGAGTGGTGGTGGCTGTGGCCCGTTGGACTTGTGGCCTATTTGATGCCTCAGCGACATTCGAGACTGTGCTGTTGACCCGGAGTGGGGGGGTGAAGATGGCTCGGGGACCGCAGATTGGGGGCAGTCCCTCTCCTACATTGGTAGGAATTGTTGGGGGGGGGGTTGTGACAACTGGGTTTTCAAGTTTGGGGATCCATTGGTATGGTTGGTCCTAGGCCCTCCGTTTTGGGCCTGGGAGTGCCCATGCCGCGACAGATGCTTCATGGTTTTGTGAGGTATAGGGGGGGTGTTGGGAGGCGAGGGGGGGGTTACGAACCTGGTTGTAGTAGGGGGAGTTTGGGGGTTGGAGGAGGGAATGGCGGTTGCTGTCCCTGACGTTTTTGAGTTTTGGGGTAGTAGGGGGGGGTGCACGTACTTATGAAGATGCAGTTGTTGTTGAGTGGTGGGTGGTGTGGGCGCAGGGGGCATCCATGGTGGTCTCCAGCTGCCGGGTCTCATTGCGGATGATGGAGTGGTTATCACAGACCTCGTCAGCCTGGCGGCGAGTTTCGCAACCTACTTTGCGACGCAGTATGCTCCGTGTGATAGCCTATTGTGCGAGGAGGTGGCTAAATTCATTGATGACCTACCCCCTAAAGCTGTATCTGACGAAGCCAGGAACTCTCTGGATGCTCCTCTCACAGCGGAAGAACTGGGAGATGCTCTGGGACAGCTTAACGCGGGCAAAGCCCCCGGACCGAGCGGTTACCCTTGTGAATTCTATAAAAAGTTCCACACGCAACTAGGGCCCCACTTTCGGCGTGCGCTTGAAGCGGCGCAGGGTAGGCTTTTGTGGTTTTCCAGAAACCGGGTAGGCCCCCTGATAGGCACGACTCTTATCGCCCTATCTCGCTGCTTAACATAGAAGCCAAAATACTGGCCAAGGCCCTGGCTAATCGGTTGCTTCCGTATATCACGGAACTGGTACACCCCGATCAATCGGGCTTTATGCCCGGTAGGGCTACACGCCATAATATTCGGCACGCGTGGGCTGCGATTGATGCCATGGGGGCCACAGGTGAGCAGGCGGCCTTGTTGCTTGCTGATATTAACAAAGCGTTTGACTTGGTGAGCTGGACGTTTCTGTTCGCGCTCCTGCCCCGTCTTAACCTGGGCCCCGTATTTCTATCATATATTAAGCTGCTCTATACGGACATCACAGCTACTGTGCGTGTTGCCGGGGCGGTGTCGGAGACCTTCCACATTGGCCGGGGGACCCGGCAGGGATGCCCTTTATCCCCGTACCTCTTTGCCCTTGCTATGGAGCCGTTGGCCGCCTGGGTCCGTATGGACGCGCAGATGCGTGGCTTTGTGTGGCCCTGGGGCCTCTCTGATAGGATCACGTTATACGCTGATGACGTTCTCTTCTTCCTTACGGACCTGCGACGCTCCGGGCCGCGAGTGTTGGAAATTATGCGGGTCTTTGGAGAGGTCTCGGCCTATATTTGAACATGGGTAAATCTACCCTGTGGGTCCTTGGAGGTGGCACAGTGTCGGACCCTTGGACATTGGACCTGCAGGTGGCGACCACTGGCTTGCAATACCTGGGAGTGTTCCTGTCGGAATCTGCGACCCTCACGTGGGAACGTTCTGTACTTCCGGTCTGGGAGCGGGTGCAAGCCGACGTGAAAACTTGGTCCCGAATGCCCCTTAATATCTTTGGCCGATCCGCCATCTTTAAGATGGTAGCGCTTCCACGCCTTCTGTATCAACTGCAAAATTATCCCCATCCGGTCCCGACCTCGTGGTTTCGGCAGGTGAATTCGGTCTTGGGGCGGTTCCTATGGGCTGGGGGTTCTGCCCGGGTGGCGCTACGTACGTGCTTTTTATCTACGTACTGTGGGGGCCTCGCCACCTCGGACCTCCTGTCCTACTACCAAGCAGCTCACCTGCTCATCCTAAATGACTGGCAGTGCTCTTAAATCGTTCCAGGACCTCAGTGCGGAGTTCCACATGCCACGGTCCCAATTCTTCCGGTATTTACAGCTCCGGCATGCGCTAACACCATACATTGCCGATCTTGACTCGCTCCCCGAATTCAGCCCTATTGAGGCGAAGTTGTTCATGGGTGATCTCGGTGACAAAAAAGTATCCCGGATATACCAAACGGTGGTCACTCATTGCGCTTCTGATTTACTTCCCCTGCGGACGGCCTGGGAGGCAGATGTTGGTCCCATGGACGAGGATGATTGGCGAGAGGCCCTGGAATCCCCACGAGACACTGCCATCGCAATGAGGCTCAGGTTTATTCAATTTAAAATTCTCCACAGGGCTTATTTTACCCATGAACGCCTCTGGAAGGCGGGACTGATTGAATCGTCGGAATGCCTGCGTTGTGGGATGGAGATGGGCTCGCTGCTTCATACGGTGTGGCTGTGTCCTGGGATAGCTGGCTTTTGGAGAGGTGTGTGGAATTGCCTGTCTGAGGTACTACACTGGGATCTACCCCGCACCCACCGGCTGGGATTGCTCCATATTCTTGCAGGAATGGGGGGGAATTGCTATAAGCGCCATCTATTGCTGTTGGGACTTGTATTAGCCAAAAGAGACCTAGCCAAGAGACCATGGAAAGACGAACGGGCACCTCCTTTGTGTATATGGAAAGCGGGACTAGACTTCTGTATGGGTCTGGAGCGCCCGATCTTTGAAGCGCGAGGGTGCCCTCGCAAGCACTTTAAGATATGGAAAAGATGGGCCGATTACAGGGACTTGCCACTGGACCCCCCGATCGACCCCGAAGAGGAGCCCTAAGCTCCCCCATTGCATGGGCCTGTGTCTTGCGCCTTGGCGGATACACTATACTCACACAACGCTGTTTCCCCCTTTTTACACGTGCACAGGGTTAGGGTGGGACTGCGGGGTGGAATTAGTTGAGGGTGGTGGGGAGTTGGGATGGGATGGGGTGGGGGGTTGTTTCAAATAAATAAGATTTGTGATGATTTCATTTCGACCTTCGATCCTGCTAGATGTAATGTATCCAAATGCTTGGTGGTTTCTCCTGATTGTGGGGTGCCACATTGATTGCCTTGCTTGAATTCCTTAATAAAATCGGTTGTGAAAAAAAAAAAATTGGATTGGGAAGTGAAGAACAAATTTATTCGGATAATGCTTCCTCTTCCAACATTAAAAATAGTCAACACAGGTAAAGATATACACTGTCTAATGGTGGAACGTGGTCAACATGTTTCAGCAATTCACGGCCATTATGCCTTGCTTTCTTCAGGACCTATTTGACGACTATGGCTACTGCAGCAAATGAATACCAAAACGTGTAATCAAATTGTGAAATAAATAAACAAATAGTGAATCAATAGACAGACTGGCACAAATATCACCTGGAACTCCTAGGTGCAATGTCCCGTCTCCTCTTACAATTTCAGTTATTCACCGAATTGTAAGGTGTGAAGACCTCACCCCACCTGGCAGCGGCTCAGGGCAAAAGTGAAGCACCGCTCTTTCAGTCGGTACTTCAAACCGGCATCTGTGCCGACTGGGGAGGGACCAATGGTCATCTGCTCGGCCCATTCCTGTTTGTGATAAGACATCTTGGTGTGTGTGTGTGGGGGTCTCTCACGGAACCCCAAATGATGACGGGCGGTTCCGAGTGGTGACTGATGGGTGTTCAAGACCATCCACAGGTTTGGCTTATCTTACTAGTTTTATAAGAGTCAGGGTGTAGCTGCTGGTATCAGTATCTAGTCCCAGTCCGAGTACACTTGCCACTATTTGACCCTCTGGTACCTTTGTTGTTATGAGTATACTGTAGGGAATGTATCCAGAGCTCGGTCGTTAAACTTTCCCTTGGGTCCCCTCCTAATTGTGTTTGTGTAGTTGTTCCGAAAAGTCTCCCCAAACTGCAGATTCAATTCAGTTCATGTGAGCCAGGCGCGTGCACATCACCAGCCACATCCCACACCATGCCTCGGCATCAGACTTGAAAGGAAGCCGCTCCCCCGCCCCACTCCGCGCAATGCCAGAGCTAGTTTTTCTCGCTTTTTATTTGGTGTTCTTTGCGGCCCATGCTTCATTCCACCTACCACTTTACACTGACTTGTTCACTTTCCTCCCATTTCTATCACCTTCCCTCAGTCTCCTCCTTCATGTATTCCTCTTTGTCAATCTCCGTCTCCCATTCTTCATCTTCGATGCATCTTTTATTTTCTTACATGCTTTGGTGTACTTTCTCCTTTCTTCCCCTTCCTCCATATTTTCTACAACTTCATCACCTGTATTCTCATATCTTCTTTATTACTGCCTTCCTTATTTGATTTCCTCTTCTTCATTCAACCTTCCTTGTTCTCGCTCCGGTTTTCTCTTTCTTACCTCATTCCTCGTTCTTTCCAACATTGCCCCATCCTCTTCAGTCTCTTTCTCTGTGCTTCTGCTTTTCTCCGTCTCTACTTCTGCTCATTATTTCTTGTGTCCCCAATGTGCAGCTTTCCAGCTTTATTCCTTCCATTCTCTTCTTTCTATCCTGTTGATCTTTCCCCTCTACTCCTTCCACCCTGCATGCCTGCCTCAACTGCTTCCTTCGTTTTCGCGCTTTATTTCCGTAGTCTGTATTCTGTCAATCCACTTCTGTTCTCCTCCCTCATAACCCCCTCCTCCGTTTATCCCTCTCTTCGCCCCTCCTCCTTCTTCCTTATCATATTATTTTCTTCCTCCTCTCCTTTCCTTCCTAGTCTTTCCCGCTCTTTCTTGCTTCCTTTGTTCCTCCGTCCCTGTCTGTGTCCAGCCCCCTCTCCCTGGTACCTCAGACCTTTCCAGCTGCCTCCCGACCACCCTGACAGTCGGGAGCTGGTGCCTGTGGGTACAGAGTCTGGCTTGGCGTGATTTATGCCATTGGTATAACAGCAGACACACTGCAGTCCATCACTGCAGTCCCCCCCCCGATTAAAATTCAGCTCCGGCCCGACTGCAGCACTCCACAAAAGGAATATTCTACATAATTTCCGAAAATGCTTGTTTATCTGGTTTAAAAAGTGACCTTGTGTGATGTAACTAGTGTTCATTTAAAGCGCTGCAATACCTTCCGATAGGGTTCGCGCTAAATAAAAGTGCAGAAAAAACACAAGACAAATCGAACGCTTTAAAGCAAGAAAGGAACACCTCGGTGGGTGAATCACCCAGCTGGTGTCACAAGGCCCCCATAGGCAGAGCGGATATTTCTTGCCATCCCCACCTCTGCTCATTATCCAGAGGCTACCAGGCCTTACAGTAACACCTCGTCACCCAGAATACCCTCGGCCCCCTCTCCAATCTCACACCTCAGCAAAGAGCCTTTGATCAGCATTAAACAGGCAAGTGCTCCCCCCTGGGGCGCTACCTCCGGGCATAAAACACATTATACACCACCTTGAGTGTACCCGTTCTTTGAGGTAGACAGTACCATATAGGAGAGGTGCAAAATAAGTGTATAATCTTGTTGTAAGCCTTTATTACTGCAGGACATAATCAGGGTTTCTTTGCTACAACAGCTTGAATTATATACAACACTACATTGGGCGCTAAAAACTGAGAAAAAAAAATCACATTGGAATGTTTAGAACCCAAACTGCTCAAATTTCCTCAAAACGTAACCATGAACAAATCAATTTACACTGGAAGAATACTGACGCATTTGCTGTGCTTAATACAAGCTTTAGTTTAATAAAAAAACTAAACTTAAAACCGGTTTGCCCATAGGCAATTAAAACAGAAGTGGAATGCATGCAGGGTGAACGAACTGCTCAACTTTGCGGAAAATTGTTCTTAAAGTCCACCAATGCAGTGTGCTAAAGTGTTTGGTCTTTCAGGGCAGTTTCTCAACTACTTTTCATCAGTGGTTGTTAAGTCCCCAGAGTAATCATTTGGGTCAGCAGCATCATCCGCATCTGCACTTTCTGCCTCCACATTATCTGCTCCTCATTTTCATCGTTTTCACCATCAATGTCCTCCTTTTCGTTTTGGTCATTGTCTTCATCATTCGCATCAGTTGTTTCCTCAACTACCGATTCTCCCGTTTGTTCAACGATTTCAAAGGGATTCTCACCCTAAAAGTAAACACAAGTTTTAAACCATCTTTAGCAAAATTCTCAAGAACAAATGCACACCAACTATTACAAAAGTAACAGCAAAAGTCTTGTGTACAGTGCAAGTAAAGAAATCAGATTTCAGATCACAAAAAAGCAGAAAGAATATATTATTAGAAAAGGCATCTTACAACGGGGAGAACATATGCAGGACTTCTAAATTTTAGAGTATGTCCAGACAGACCATAGGATGGAAAAATCCATGCCAGGTCTATGAACGCCCATGAGCTCCGAGGAGTCCTTGTACAGAGGGGGCGATGACTGGAATATTGAGGGTGGGCATCACATTTCCAAGAAATTCATTTCCTGCGAAACTACAATTTTTTGGGTGAAACTCAGTACGGAAGAAGTGTTATTTGCAAAGCTGAGGAAGGAGTACACAGATCTGAACATTCAATATGCAGTGTGAGCCCTGGTGGCAGGAAGGGTGCAAGTGCATCCACAGCATTACAGGCTGCAAGCTAATTGTTGATGGTAACTAACTTATCCGTTTGCAGCATGTGTACCTGTTTAATTTAATTAATGATTTTATTTAATGTGTATAGCGCTTGAATCACCCCCAGGGGGGTATCTCAGCGCTTGGAAGCACAGCATAGGTCATGGGTACTCACAAACGTTCTCTCAGGGGCCAAATTTACACTGTGGTTTGTGTCTGAGGGCCGCACCAGTGGGGTCAGTTGGGTGTAGTGTAGTTCCTATATTCCCAATAGGCTCTGAGCATTGGAATAATATCTTCAATAGTATAGACGTAGGACAGAGGGTAACTAGGTCTTCTACGGACTATATTAGACTTAAATTTTGTGTGCCAGCTAGCTCAGAGTTCACTAGAAACTTTCTCGAATAGGCGAGGAGGATTTTAACCTCCCTGGATAGACAAGAAGGGATTTAGTTTCTGACAACCATAGAACATGACAACTTTGCTCTCCCTGATCAAGAGTACATCTCTAGAGTCGTGTGAAAACAAAAGACAGCTATTTTACTCAGTCAATACGTGCATTCTTAGTTTCACCAGATTGTAGAGAAAAAAAGAGACGGGCGTTTTCAATAAAAGGTGTTATTTATTGATCAGTCTCTTTTCTCATACAAGAGAAATGAATCGCTACAATTGCAATACTTAGGGTTAAGTAGAATGCATATAGTAAAAGCAGGATTATAAAATAATACTGTAAAAGCATTGATATGGTTTCTTAGCCATATGATACTTTAAAATGGATAAAAGATATACATACATATATACATTGACTAATCGTCAATGGTGCTTCTAACTACGCCTACCCCGGTGTACCTGACCTAAGCCTAATACGTGGGAGGGAGTAAGTAAGTAGCAGTTTAAGTTAAGTTTGTTTTGCCAAGAATCTGACTCAAGAATTCTCTATACGGTTTTAGTCAGTTCAGTACCTGGGATTTAGAATGCTGGAGGGCTGGTATCTCTCTCTCAGGACTCGGTATCCCAGTCACCCACGAGGGCAAGCTGAAAACGCACCAGGACTTGACTGTTGGGTTGTTTAGGATACTTGTAGCAATGAGTACGCTCTCCCTTTTTATTTGTTCCTTGTAAGCCTGGAATTTTTTTTAGATAAATAAACGTTAATTTATACACATACTGCTAGTTCAACTACAATAACTTGGTTGGAACCTAGAAGATAAGGCCTTCAATGTGGACAGAAACCCTTTAGAAACTACTCTGCCACCAGGGTGTGCCAGATAAGCGTTTAAAAAACACCAGGGACTCTTATTAGGGAATGACCCGCAATCTCGCTCCCTCCACAAGCAAGCAATCAAACCCCACCAAGCAGGCCGTGACCTGAAACCCTCAAGGGAAAAGAGCACAGCCAAGAGACAAGGCGAGCAGGACTCCAAGGCAGACTGCAAGGCAACGGGTTACACCGAGTCTGATTGAATGGTTTGAAAAACCTCTGGTAGATTTTCTGAAGACAAATAAAAAAACATTGTCATTTACAATGCAAATAGATCAAAGTCTCTCAAATGCGAGACCTTTGACGCACTCGTGCTTTAGCTGTAAACATCGTAAGATAAAGACAAGGAGGTGCAATTGCTTCAAAAGCAAAGCTATATAAAATAAGCATTTGCAATGCAATAGGTCTCGCAGCATTTAAGTTTGAGTTACTGGCATTGTAAATGACAATGCTTTGCATAAATTCTTTTTTGGTGTCCGTGTGTGCATGGCAGTGGTGGTTGGTGTGTGTGTGCATGGCAGTGGTGGTGCAGAGATGCAAATCAAAGTATCATGAAACAGCAGCCTCTGAATTTAATGGAATGTCGGCAGATAACAGAACATAGCCAGAGATGAACTGCCAGCAGTGTTTGGTCCACCAGCCATGTTTAGAGGCAATGTATTCAGGTTTACTCAAGAGAAGTGCCTTGTAGCTCACACAACACACTTCGAGGTGGATTATGAAATGGAGAGGGAACTCATGTAATTATTTCAAAGAAGGGCAAACAAGCTCACATTGTCTGTTGTTGGCGATTAGAAAAGCGACCGCGTAAGAGAAACTTTGACAGGTGTTAATGAGAACTGTGGGAGAGTAGTGTGGGGCCTCATTGGGCAAATGATAAGACAAGTTCCTGGAACGTGAACCACAAATGTTTAAGATGAAGGGCAAGCTTTATAATGTGCTTTAATGTAAGCTGGGACTCAGAAGTCTGTGCTCTTTTCTGGACATGCCCTTTGAAGGACACAGATTGGTCAATGAGAGAGCCGAAGGATTTGGAAAAAAATGAAATAGGGAGAAGAGGCCATCCAATTTCAAAGACATGCCCTTCACATTGACAAAGCCTTTATTTTGAGATACCCATAATTAATATTATAACCACCACACTGCCCAATTATTTCAACTATCAAACCAATGCCAAGGTGTTGGCGATGTGAAGGTCTGTAATTGTTAATGACGTGATGGATTGCACTGACATTCATATAGAGCCACTCTCACACAGACAGAGCGCCCCACACAGACAGAGCGCCCCACACAGACAGAGCGCCCCACACAGACAGAGCGCCCCACACAGACAAAGCGCCCCACACAGACACAGCCGCGCACACACACACAGACACAGCCACACACACACACAGACACAGCCACACACACACACACACACAGACACAGCCACACACACACAGACACAGCCACACACACAGCCACACACACAGCCACACAGCCACACACAGACACAGCCACACACACACACACACACACACACACAGACACAGCCACACACACACACAGACACAGCCACAGCCACACACACACAGACACAGCCACACACACACAGACACAGCCAGACACAGCCACACACACGCACACAGCCACACACACACACAGACACAGCCACACACACACACAGACACAGCCACAGCCACACACACACAGACACAGCCACACACACACAGACACAGCCAGACACAGCCACACACACGCACACAGCCACACACACACACAGACAAAGCCACACACAGACACAGCCACACACAGACACAGACACAGCCACACACACACACAGACACAGCCACACACAGACACAGCCACACACACACACAGACACAGCCACACACACAGACACAGCCACACACACAGACACAGCCACACACACAGACACAGCCACACACACAGACACAGCCACACACACACAGACACAGCCACACACACACACACACAGCCACACACACACACACACACACACAGACACAGCCACACACACACACACACAGACACAGCCACACACACACACACACAGCCACACACACAGACACAGCCACACACACAGACACAGCCACACACACAGACACAGCCACACACACAGACACAGCCACACACACAGACACAGCCACACACACAGACACAGCCACACACACAGACACAGCCACACACACAGACACAGCCACACACACAGACACATCTTCTCACCTGCACAATGGAAAGGACAAAAATGCACACAGGCTTCGATCAAACACCTTCCAGATTAACTGCCCAGAATGCAGCAGCACGCACAGCTTCAGACCCAGCACTTACCCACCAAATACACTTCCGCCACAGAAGCAGCACTGGCTGATGAGACTAGCCAGCCACCAGGGTAAAACCAGACAGAGCAGATGTTCTGAAGTGGCCGCTACCCACAAGACAAGGAGGCCACCAATTTCCAGGACATGGCTCACCAAGACTAACTATTAGTCAGTCAAAGCTCTAGCCTGTAGAAGGGGCAATCCAAAAACCACTTGTAACCCAACCGTGTCCCCGTCCTCCCTCGCCCCAAAAGAATGTACAGTTAAATGAGATTGATAGGACACTTTGTTAGGCTGAAACAGGGCACATTAACTGTAATATCCAGACGCGGGTAGAAATCTAAGCTCGGAATCAGAAAGGGGGGCCCTGAACACTGCAGGGGGGCTGGGGAGTTCAGCAGTCAATTATACTCTGCCTTGAAAATAGTACTGTGCCAAAATGGCCTCTTACCCAGAGTGACTAGTACAGGTCGCAACTCAGCGCCCATCACAGAGCCATTGGCTTCTTTGTCGAAGACCCTCAGCCCCTCCACAAAGTCATCGTAGGTACCCTAGTCCTTGTTCTTCGCAATTGTCTGCAGCATGGGCAAGAACTCGTCAAAGCCAATCATCTTGGTGTTAAGCTCTGGGAAGGAGAGAAGAGTTCAGAGGAGCAGTCACCGGCTGCAGCAGCGTGCCAGGCTGGCGAGTACACATTAACAGTGACAAACTTTAAACAATGTGATCGTCCAAGTTCCCCAAAACCCCCCTACCACCTCCAGTCAGGTTTTTGTCCCATCCCAGACTGCCAATGAATATTACTGATATGGTCCATCTATCAACTGTGAACGAGGCAGAGATCTCCAATTCAATGTGTGGCACAGGGTAAGAGCTGAGGGCAGAGGGGTAAGAGCTGAGGGGTAAGAGCTGAGGGCACAGGGGTAAGAGCTGAGGGGTAAGAGCTGAGGGCACAGGGGTAAGAGCTGAGGGCACAGGGGTAAGAGCTGAGGGCACAGGGGTAAGAGCTGAGGGCACAGGGGTAAGAGCTGAGGGCACAGGGGTAAGAGCTGAGGGCACAGGGGTAAGAGCTGAGGGCACAGGGGTAAGAGCTGAGGGCACAGGTGTAAGAGCTGAGGGCACAGGTGTAAGAGCTGAGGGCACAGGTGTAAGAGCTGAGGGCACAGGTAAGAGCTGATCTGCCACGATTGTCACATTTTATGTAATATCCTAAATCAGATACAAGCAACACGTTGCGTCCAAGTGAAAGGGGCCCATTAGACTCTAATGGAAGCCTAAGGTTTAGTAATAATAGCCAACTAGGATATAGTGAGCACTTCTGACTTGCCCCCTAGGTTCAATGCACCACAGACCTAATAAGCCCCTGGGTCTCATCGTAACAGACTTTGCACTCTGAAATACACCTTAAAATGTAGCTCCTTCAGATTCACCCAAGTTAATTTTCAACTGGGGGGTGCTCTGGTCCACGGATGAGTGGCGTGTGCTCAGATCCAGGGGTGAGTGGCGGGTGCTCTGGCCAGGGGTGCGTGGCGGGTGCTCTGGCCAGGGGTGCGTGGCGGGTGCTCTGGTTCAGGGGTGCGTGGGGGGTGCTCAGATCTAGGGGTGAGTGGGGGTACTCTGGTCCAGGGGTGAGAGGCGGGTGCTCAGGTCCAGGGGTGAGTGGCGGGTGCTCAGGTCCAGGGCTGAGTGGCGGGTGCTCAGGTCCAGGGCTGAGTGGCGGGTGCTCAGGTCCAGGGCTGAGTGGCGGGTGCTCAGGTCCAGGGCTGAGTGGCGGGTGCTCAGGTCCAGGGCTGAGTGGCGGGTGCTCAGGTCCAGGGCTGAGTGGCGGGTGCTCAGGTCCAGGGCTGAGTGGCGGGTGCTCAGGTCCAGGGCTGAGTGGCGGGTGCTCAGGTCCAGGGCTGAGTGGCGGGTGCTCAGGTCCAGGGGTGAGTGGCGGGTGCTCAGGTCCAGGGGTGAGTAGCGGGTGCTCAGGTCCAGGGGTGAGTAGCGGGTGCTCAGGTCCAGGGGTGAGTAGCGGGTGCTCAGATCTAGGGGTGAGTAGGGGTACTCTGGTCCAGGGGTGAGAGGCGAAACCTAAAAAACAGAAGCTGTCTATCTAGAAACATACCTTTTTTGACCGCATTGCCATTTGATCCAGGTTTTCTCAATTTAGGTTTTTTGTCGACAAACGCCCCTCCAATGGGTTTATTAAGCGATTGCATCATCTTTCTTTTCATCCACCTTCCAGCAGGCCGACCAAATACCAGATTTGTCTGGTAGTCGACAACAATTCCAGGTCTCTGCATACCGCCATAATCCTGCAAATTGATAACATAAAATTAGCAGAGAGTATGCAGATAAGGCAAGTTACATGGTGTGCAAAAATGTGTTAACAGTTTTATAATAATGGCAGGCATAATCCAAGAACCAATGTTGGGTGGTCAAGGAATTCGTCGGCTAAGCAGCAATTGTTGCCATTCTGGTAGGTGTAGATACTTCTTGGCTACAATTCTGAAAACTGCAGTAAGGACACTGCTGTACAGGTTTTCATTTGCATTAGTGAGCTTGAGAAATAAAGAAGATAAAATGCTTATAAACATGTGTGTGGTTGTGTCTGGTTGCGCGTGTGGTTTGGTTGTGTGTGGTGTGGTTGTGTCTGAGAGAACCGGGAGTTAGAGAAGGAGGCGGGGTGAAAGAGAAAAGCAGATAAGCACAGTAAAAGAGAACAGGGAGTTAAAGAAGGAGGTGTGGTGGAAGAGAGCAGCAGATCAGCACGTGAGAAGAGAAGAGAACAGGGAGTTAGAGAAGGAGGCGGGGTGGAAGAGAGCAGCAGTTCAGCACGTGAGATGACAAGAGAACAGGGAGTTAGAGAAGGAGGCAGGGTGGAAGAGAGCAGCAGTTCAGCACGTGAGATGACAAGAGAACAGGGAGTTAGAGAAGGAGGCAGGGTGGAAGAGAGCAGCAGATCAGCACTTGAGAAGAGAAGAGAACAGGGCGCTAGAGAGAGGGAGGGCGATAGAGAGAGATGGGAGGGCGATAGAGAGAGAGAGGGAGGGCGATAGAGAGAGAGGGCGATAGAGAGAGAGGGCGAGAGAGAGAGGGCGATAGAGAGAGGGCGATAGAGAGAGAGGGCGAGAGAGAGAGGGCGAGAGAGAGAGGGCGGGAGGGCGATAGAGAGAGAGGGCGATAGAGAGAGAGGGCGATAGAGAGAGAGGGCGATAGAGAGAGAGGGCGATAGAGAGAGAGGGCGATAGAGAGAGAGGGCGATAGAGAGAGAGGGCGATAGAGAGAGAGGGCGATAGAGAGAGAGGGCGATAGAGAGAGAGGGCGATTGAGAGAGAGGGCGATAGAGAGAGAGGGCGATAGAGAGAGAGGGCGATAGAGAGAGAGGGCGATAGAGAGAGAGGGCGATAGAGAGAGAGGGCGATAGAGAGAGAGGGCGATAGAGAGAGAGGGCGATAGAGAGAGAGGGCGATAGAGAGAGAGGGCGATAGAGAGAGGGCGATAGAGAGAGAGGGCGATAGAGAGAGAGGGCGATAGAGAGAGGGCGATAGAGAGAGAGGGCGATAGAGAGAGAGGGCGATAGAGAGAGAGGGCGATAGAGAGAGAGGGCGATAGAGAGAGAGGGCGATAGAGAGAGAGGGCGATAGAGAGAGAGGGCGATAGAGAGAGAGGGCGATAGAGAGAGAGGGCGATAGAGAGAGAGGGCGATAGAGAGAGGGCGATAGAGAGAGGGCGATAGAGAGAGGGCGATAGAGAGAGAGGGCGATAGAGAGAGAGGGCGATAGAGAGAGGGCGATAGAGAGAGGGCGATAGAGAGAGAGGGCGATAGAGAGAGAGGGCGATAGAGAGAGAAGGCGATAGAGAGAGAGGGCGATAGAGAGAGAGAGGGAGGGCGATAGAGAGAGAGAGGGAGGGCGATAGAGAGAGAGAGGGAGGGCGATAGAGAGAGAGAGAGGGCGATAGAGAGAGGGCGATAGAGAGAGGGCGATAGAGAGAGGGCGATAGAGAGAGAGGGCGATAGAGAGAGAGGGCGATAGAGAGAGAGGGCGATAGAGAGAGGGCGATAGAGAGAGGGCGATAGAGAGAGAGGGCGATAGAGAGAGAGGGCGATAGAGAGAGAGGGCGATAGAGAGAGAGGGCGATAGAGAGAGAGAGGGAGGGCGATAGAGAGAGAGAGGGAGGGCGATAGAGAGAGGGAGGGCGATAGAGAGAGGGAGGGCGATAGAGAGAGAGAGGGAGGGCGATAGAGAGAGAGAGGGAGGGCGATAGAGAGAGGGAGGGCGATAGGGAGAGGGAGGGCGATAGAGAGAGGGAGGGCGATAGAGAGAGGGAGGGCGATAGAGAGAGGGAGGGCGATAGAGAGAGGGAGGGCGATAGAGAGAGGGAGGGCGATAGAGAGAGGGAGGGCGATAGAGAGAGGGAGGGCGATAGAGAGAGGGAGGGCGATAGAGAGAGGGAGGGCGATAGAGAGAGGGAGGGCGATAGAGAGAGGGAGAGAGGGCGATAGAGAGAGGGAGAGAGGGCGATAGAGAGAGGGCGATAGAGAGAGGGAGAGAGGGCGATAGAGAGGGAGAGAGGGCGATAGAGAGGGAGAGAGGGCGATAGAGAGAGGGAGAGAGGGCGATAGAGAGAGGGAGAGAGGGCGATAGAGAGAGGGAGAGAGGGCGATAGAGAGAGGGAGAGAGGGCGATAGAGAGAGGGAGAGAGGGCGATAGAGAGAGGGAGAGAGGGCGATAGAGAGAGGGCGATAGAGAGAGAGGGAGGGCGATAGAGAGAGGGAGGGCGATAGAGAGAGAGAGGGAGGGCGATAGAGAGAGAGAGGGAGGGCGATAGAGAGAGAGAGGGAGGGCGATAGAGAGAGAGAGGGAGGGCGATAGAGAGAGAGAGGGAGGGCGATAGAGAGAGAGAGGGAGGGCGAGAGAGAGGGAGGGCGATAGAGAGGGAGGGCGATAGAGAGAGAGGGAGGGCGATAGAGAGAGGGAGGGCGATAGAGAGAGGGCGAGAGGGCGATAGAGAGAGGGAGAGAGGGCGATAGAGAGAGGGAGAGAGGGCGATAGAGAGAGGGAGAGAGGGCGATAGAGAGAGGGAGAGAGGGCGATAGAGAGAGGGAGAGAGGGCGATAGAGAGAGGGAGAGAGGGCGATAGAGAGAGGGAGAGAGGGCGATAGAGAGAGAGAGGGAGGGCGATAGAGAGAGAGAGGGAGGGCGATAGAGAGAGAGAGGGAGGGCGATAGAGAGAGAGAGAGGGAGGGCGATAGAGAGAGAGAGAGGGAGGGCGATAGAGAGAGAGAGAGGGAGGGCGATAGAGAGAGAGAGAGGGAGGGCGATAGAGAGAGGGAGAGAGGGCGATAGAGAGAGGGAGAGAGGGCGATAGAGAGAGGGAGAGAGGGCGATAGAGAGAGGGAGAGAGGGCGATAGAGAAAGGGCGATAGAGAGGGGGAGAGAGGGCGATAGAGAGAGGGAGAGAGGGCGATAGAGAGAGGGAGAGAGGGCGATAGAGAGAGGGAGAGAGGGCGATAGAGAGAGGGAGAGAGGGCGATAGAGAGAGGGAGAGAGGGCGATAGAGAGAGGGAGAGAGGGCGATAGAGAGAGGGAGAGAGGGCGATAGAGAGAGGGAGAGAGGGCGATAGAGAGAGGGAGAGAGAGAGGGCGATAGAGCGAGGGAGAGAGAGAGGGCGATAGAGAGAGGGAGAGAGAGAGGGCGATAGAGAGAGGGAGAGAGAGAGAGAGGGAGAGAGAGGGCGACAGAGAGGGAGAGAGGGCGATAGAGAGAGAGCGATAGAGAGAGAGAGGGCGATAGAGAGAGAGAGGGCGATAGAGAGAGAGAGGGCGATAGAGAGAGAGAGGGCGATAGAGAGAGAGAGGGCGATAGAGAGAGAGAGAGGGCGATAGAGAGAGAGAGAGGGCGATAGAGAGAGAGGGCGATAGAGAGAGAGGGCGATAGAGAGAGAGGGCGATAGAGAGAGGGCGATAGAGAGAGAGAGGGCGATAGAGAGAGAGAGGGCGATAGAGAGAGAGAGGGCGATAGAGAGGGGGAGAGAGGGCGATAGAGAGGGGGAGAGAGGGCGATAGAGAGGGGGAGAGAGGGCGATAGAGAGGGGGAGAGAGAGAGAGAGAGAGGGCGATAGAGAGAGAGAGGGCAATAGAGAGAGAGGGCAATAGAGAGAGAGAGGGCGATAGAGAGGGGGAGAGAGGGCGATAGAGAGGGGGAGAGAGGGCGATAGAGAGGGGGAGAGAGGGCGATAGAGAGGGGGAGAGAGGGCGATAGAGAGGGGGAGAGAGGGCGATAGAGAGGGGGAGAGAGGGCGATAGAGAGAGGGAGAGAGGGCGATAGAGAGAGGGAGAGAGGGCGATAGAGAGAGGGAGAGAGGGCGATAGAGAGAGGGAGAGAGGGCGATAGAGAGAGGGAGAGAGGGCGATAGAGAGAGGGAGAGAGGGCGATAGAGAGAGGGAGAGAGGGCGATAGAGAGAGGGAGAGAGGGCGATAGAGAGAGGGAGAGAGGGCGATAGAGAGAGGGAGAGAGAGAGGGCGATAGAGAGAGGGAGAGAGAGAGGGCGATAGAGAGAGGGAGAGAGAGAGGGCGATAGAGAGAGGGAGAGAGAGAGGGCGATAGAGAGAGGGAGAGAGAGAGGGCGATAGAGAGAGGGAGAGGGCGATAGAGAGAGAGAGAGGGCGATAGAGAGAGAGAGAGGGCGATAGAGAGAGAGAGAGGGCGATAGAGAGAGAGAGAGGGCGATAGAGAGAGAGAGAGGGCGATAGAGAGAGAGAGAGGGCGATAGAGAGAGAGAGAGAGGGCGATAGAGAGAGAGAGAGAGGGCGATAGAGAGAGAGAGAGAGGGCGATAGAGAGAGAGGGCGATAGAGAGACCCCCAATTCTACTACTCTCTTGTAGCCCAACAAACAAATCATCAGAAAATGAAGCAGAGTTGAGGGGCATGCCAGGTAGAGATCCATGCCACACAAGCGTCCGGTGGGGATGTATGGCATAATTACAGCACCAGGACTCCTCAGCGACCTATCATATTCAGAACACTGGTACTCACAACAGCAAGGAGGTAGGGAGACGGTGGGACAGTAACTACTTCACACAAGTCTGTCTTCGTTTTGAACAAGAGATCGGCTTCTTTTTAGACAAGCAACCATCCTCAACTTGTCCCAAGTACAATATCACTCCTAATTGGAGTCCAAGGAGAAATAAAGTTGGTTGTGTCTCGGTTGCAAATTCGCAACCTTGACCGCCCCCCAAACTTGGGGGCTTATTTACAAGCCCCTTGCGCCACTTTTGCGTCATTTTTAACATAGGAAAAGTGACGCAAAAGTGGCGCAAGGGGCTTTTAAATCTGTCCCTTGGTATTTAAGTCACCTGCACTTCTGTTGAACGTTGTAATACCTAAGAAAGGAATTCTACTCTAATATGAATTAAAATCTCCAGAGCTGATGCCGCAGCCATTCCTTTGAAGGGGAGGCTGAGGTCAGTCAGGAGAGCTGCTGGTTGCGCCCGGTGCCGCCTGCACAGCCAGTGACCGTAGCCGGTGCGTCGGACCCTGGCTCCCCGCTTCCCACAGGCCCCTCCCGGCGCGGCGCCGCTGCACTCACCGGTGTCCAGACGCACTACCTGGGGCAGCCGCCAGCCTGTAGGAGCTGATGAGCTGGTCCAGGGGCAGCGAGGCCGAACTCCAGTGCACCTCCTTGAGCGGGGGCACGGCGGCGGCGGGCTCCATGCTCACGGGCGGGGGTCGGCGGAGAGGTGGCGGCAGCCCCGGGCTCCCCCGTCAGCCGCAGCGGGACATGCTGCTGCTGCCGCCGGTCAAAGCAGGGTCGCCTCAGGCTCACGGGCGGGGGTCGGCGGAGAGGTGGCGGCAGCCCCGGGCTCCCCCGTCAGCCGCAGCGGGACATGCTGCTGCTGCCGCCGGTCAAAGCAGGGTCGCCTCAGGCGCGTCCGCCCGCAGCGCTGCCCCTCTGCCGCCGAGGCTGCCTCTGGTAGGAAGCGCCATCGCGGCGCCTGCCAGAGCTGACTAATCACAGCGGCGGAGGAGCTCGCGCGCGCGACGGGCAACGTAGAACTGGCCCCACCCACACTTGCGTAAATGTGTGCACAAACAGGGGGTACAGTCCCTGATGGGCGGGGTAGTGAGACGTCATGAAAATTAAAATGCGCATGCGCACCATTAGTGCGCATGCGCACAACGATGAGGGGACACTGCCACATGGGGGACAGTGGATTATAGAACACCGGCACCAACATTATATCCTAACGTCATTTCGACCGAAACTCAGAAATTTCCAAGCAGAGTTGGGCAATCTATTTCAATGTAGTGATTACGGAGAATAGTATGGGGTAATGGGATGCATTACTTAGTTGAGGTTCTATCACACCAGTATTGCACCCCTACCTGGGGAGACAGTTTAAGGTAAAGCATCCTTTTATTCTTCCACAGTGTGGGGCCTATTTATATGCATTTACCAGTATGTGAAGTAGTACTCTTATAGTCTCCATAGTACTGCTTTGCATACTCATAAATGTACTTACGAATTGGACCAATGTTCTTTAAGCTAGCCCCAAATTAATGTTTTTTTGGCAGCTTCTTTTTAATGATAACTTCTTCACATGGAACCTATTTATTGTACTTGTCTGTATTCATAATGTCGGGCCAATTCACAATGCCACCTTGCTCAGAAATTACTTAGTGAATTGGACCGAAAATCTTCAGGTAGAAGGTATGGGGTGTTCTAGAAGAAATTTCATTTCTAACTGGATATTAAATAGTGGCACATTGTTCTTTTCATGAAAATGGAAATTCATGAAAGAGTGGGTGAAAATGTAGGTACTAGGTGGAGATGGCAAGTCAATCAATCAATCAAATCAATCAAATACCTTTATTCGCATTTAGTAAATGCATAAAAGTAGAAGTAATTATCATAGTACAAATTGATCGAGAGATAATTCAAAACAGTTAAACATTTATTTATCAATTTTCCAGTTAAAAATATCATAATGTAAGTGCATCCGCATTTCTAGAACTAGCAGCAATACATCATAAGAGGAATATTTCTACAAATCAATTTGTGATTATATCACCCTAAGGTATGCGTTTCATTTTTCTTTAACAGCTTCTATTTAGCATGTTAGATATCAAGCAGCAGTTTAAGTCAAAGCTGTATTAAAAGTTGAGGATTACTGACAAAAGTAATCACATAAAACAACTCCCCTGTCTGTGTATATTCTCCTAGTCTGAAGGACTGAATATAAAATATTTGCTAATGGGAAACAAATATAGGGTGTTTCCAAGGAGAAAATAACTGAAAGAGCTAAGCATTAAGAGTATGGGCTCAGTTTTCATAAAAGAGGGAATACGTGTTTCCTTCCCATCTTATAAAAGCCACAAAAGAATGGAATGTGCTACATCAACTGGGTAGACAGGCCATCACAGGGACATGGTCTTAAGTTGTTTAATGAATGTACAGATGCTGGGTATCCTGCCATGAGGGGAAATAGTTTAACCTCATCCTTGTTAAGAAATATCTGTTGGTATTGTTGGACAGAAAAGACAGATATGAATTGTGACCCGTGCGTACTCTGGGCAACGTGTGATAATGTATGAACGTGATTTTGCTTTGATTCCGTTGCCATCTTTCAGCCTCACATTTGGTAAAAAGTCCTCTTTTAGCTTATTCTTAGGAAAGAACATACACTCACTAGGTGATGTGTACAAGAAGGCCAAATCCAGATCAGTAAAAGACTTCCCAACGTAAGCAAGCCAAGGAATACTATTGGCTCGGTCAAGGTTAATAATATAATTGATTACAGCTTGGTTCAACCCAACTGAGTTCCTTTTCCATATGTGCAACAATAAAAGGAGGGAGCCAGTTTAACTACATCAGTGATGAAGGGGATGCCTAGTTTGTTGTGTGCGATCAAATCGGCTCTTGTCGGCTCGAGGCTTGACTATGCTAACGCCCTCTTTCTTGGCCTCCCTGACTACCTAGTTCAGCGCCTACAGGTGGTGCAGAACTCTGCCGCCCGGGCTATTTTTGGCCTTCGCAGACGAGCTCGAGCGTCCGGGCTGCTTCAGACGCTACACTGGCTGCCTATCAGGAAGCGGATCCAGTTCAAATTCTTGACTTTGATGCATAAAGCCCTGTTTGGATCAGGGGCTGGATATCTGCGGCGGAGACTGGCCTTCTATCGTCCAGTCCGCTCCTTGCGTTCGGAATCCCTCTTTAAAGCGGTGGTCCCGCGGGTGAGGAAGGCCCGCGCGGGAGGACGTTCTTTCAGCTGCAGAGCTCCCCAGCTGTGGAATTTGCTTCCTCTTTCGCTCCGCAGCACTGCCAACTTGCTTCAGTTCAGGAAGAGCCTGAAGACTTGGCTTTTTAATCTTTAGTTCGCTTTTACTGTTTATTGCTTTTATTGTTTTTTTTTCTGTGTTGTGTTATTTTTACTCTGAGCTGCAGGTGGAAAGCGCTGGGACACTCATCCTGAGTAGCCGTGCGCTATATAAAAAGCTACATAACATAACATAACATAACATTTGAACAGCCTGGATTAACTGAAAGCAGCTTTTTAACAAACATATCCTCCACTTTCTGTAAAATACCCACTTCAGCTGTACCCCAGATTTCTGCGCCGTAGGTAGCTACTGCAACAGATTTTGCCTGGTATATTTCTACCATTTCCTTGATTGATTTTTTGCCTAATTTAAAGGTGAATTGCCACAGGGCGACTATGCTTTTTTGTAACATATTTATTCTATTTGTAACCATGGCAGACCAGTTAAGTTTAGAGTAAAAAAAGATACCTAAAAACATAAAGGACTCTACTCATTCCAGATAAATAAAATAGACCTTTTCCTTCCCATTCCAGCTGTTAATATAAAGGTTTTCGATCTGTTGACCAACATACCCAATTCGGCCATAAAAGATGAATGGGAGTTAATCAGGTGCTGTAGTGCTATAGGTGTCCTGGCCATCAAGACCGCATCATCGGCAAAGAATAGAGCAGGCAGTGATATGCCGCCTACTGCTAGAACATCGCAGTGTGCGATCAAGACTTCATTGCATTTGTTGGAATATAGGGAGAACAGAAAGGGGGCGGGAACGCAACCCTGTCGCACCCCCTTTTCAAGTTTAAATGTCTCTGTGCATTCTCCCTGTTTTCCAAATCTAACTACAGACCCGGCCTCCATGTAAAGTTACCTGATAAAGAGAATTATGGGTTTGTTCACGCCCATAGACTCCAGAAGGACCCATGATTTTAGGTGGTCCACGCAGTCAAAGGCAGCGGACAGATCCACAAAAGCCATATAAAACTGTCCCTTTGTCACACTGACATACTTCCCTGCTAGTAGGGCCAAATTAAGCCCTTGATCAATCGTTCCCCTCCCCTTTCTAAACCCATATTGAGTTTCTGCTAAAATGTTGTTGGCGGATGCCCATTGCTCCAGCCTGTTTAAGAGCAAACTGCCCATTAATTTGGCAGTGCTATCTAGTAGAGAAATTGGGCGATAATTTGCTGGATTCATAGGGTCTCCTTTCTTATATATAGGAATGATCACTGATTCTTTCCAGGATACTGGAGGTCCCATTATAAGAAACTGCATTAAAAGCTTGTGTCAATAGTGGGATCCATAAATCTTTGTGTGTAAAAAAAATGTCCAGAGGGATTCCATCTGGCCCTGCAGCCTTTAAGGCGGGTGACTGGGAGAGTGCAAGATCAATTTCCGCTATGGTAAAATCCATCTCCATGCGGACGATCATCGAGTCATCCAGATGATTTGTAGCTTTATCCTTCTCTATGTTGAATATTCTCTGGAAGTGAGAGAGCGAGGATGATCCGGCTATGTGGATGTCGAAAGAGGGCCCCCCTCTTCCTGTAGGAAGGGGGCGTTTACTACCCGCCAGAATGCCTTCATCCCATAACTCCTTTTTCCTCACCATTCTTATTAGGTCTTTATTTCTAGGATTTAATTTCAGAGCTGTACGAAGAGCTCTAGAGGCTATAAAGCAATTTGACTCGATCCACCTTTTCGTAGATGGAGTATTTTTCATTGATGGACAAGTAAGATTAGATTTTATAGATGTTAAGATTTTATTGAATTATAGTACTACCTGGTCCTTGTCAGTGTTGGGTTCTAGACAAGTTTCAATCTCGGGTAAGACCTCTTTGATAACCTTTGGGAGGAAATGGGTAGTATCAATTTTCTCTCATTTAAGGGTAGATCCATTTTTCTTGCTCAATATCGGTCTTGGGGTATATAAAGGTCTTAACTTAGCATGAGAATACCAAACAAAATTAAAGGCAAGGAAAGCATGGTCTCTAAACTCTGTCAACTCTACCTTAGAAGACTTGATACAAAGCATATTGTTGGATTGAGTGATTATAAAATCAATTGTCGTTGTGACTCCATTGTGTTGGAAAGTGGGGAGATGTTGTCATTTGGTAACATGAATTTGTTATTTTTAAATCCCAGGTTAATAGGAAACTCTTTAAAATATTACCATAATTGGTCAGTTTGACTCTTGAGCAGTCAACATGTTCCAGGGCATTGTGGAATTGAAAACACCAAGCACACTGTGAGGGCTAATTTGCCCCCTGGCTGGGGTAAATACATTGGTGATCACTTTTGGGGTTAAGAGGCTCACTCAAATTTTTTTTGTTTTAGTCAGTGGTCATCCTAAACAATGAAGTTCTGTTAGGATTGTTGCACTAGAATTACCATCTAATCCACTGCTTATTTCAGGCAGAGTGTAATCATACCCCCTTGTCACAGGGGAAAATTTTGGCATCAAGAGACTGCAGGAGTGAGTAATAGTGTTATGTAGACTCTGGGTACTGTGGCACAATGCAAGGAGATGGAAGTCACAGACAAGTTAGCTCTGTCTTTATTGTGCAGGTCAATTTGGTGGGGGCCCTGATATCTCTAACACACACAGCCATCTTGCCTACCACTAATCAGTAATCCAGGAAAGCCCTAAAGAAAGACAGAGCCACAGAAGGACGATGTATATGCAACTTCCGCAGCAGTAAATTGGACTTGCTTAGACTGCTTCTATTAACCAGAGCTGCTTCTACTTTCCTGCCTTCCCTGTATAGGTATTCTGACTTTGCACTTACATTGTGGTCCTCTTGCCTTCGTCTCCATCATCCTTTAGCTCTCCTGACAAATACTATTTAGATTCATTACATCTGTGATCCAGTGAAGCTACCCTGGGAATGATAGTTGGTCCCTCTGACTGACACCACTCACGTGTACTTGTGTCTGCTTCCTATTATTCACCTCAGGCATTTAGCACCATTTCTGTGACATAGCTACTAGAGATTCAGAATATCAGCATTGGTGAATTCCGGATCAGGTTGTTCACTTGGGAAGTAAGGTCATGGGATTAGTGTGAATTATTTGTAACATTGCCTCACATTGTAACATGAGGATATCTAACCTATTACTGTCATTGTCTTGTTTCTGCTTGCTTTATATTCACTACTCTCTATTTCTCTACCCCTGGGAATGAGTCCTTGCCATACAGTCCGATATACTGGCAAGCAATGTTTCTTTAACCCCTTCGACGCTCATGACGAGCTGGGCTCGTCATGCAGTAGCCTCCTGCTACGCTGATGACGAGCCCAGCTCGTCATGTAAAGTGATATCTGTAGGATCCCAGCACAGGAGAAAAATCCCCATAGCATTCAAGGTGTTAAAGAGTAGTGAGGCACCCCTTTGGTACCATGCCTCATGGTACATCTATCAACAGCCCCCAGAACCAGACAAGTTCATATGAGACCACACTCATATTGGCACCATCATATACTGATGGAAAAGAGTAGCGATGTTACCTATTTTTCCACCTTTGTTGCCCATACTTGGTTCTCCATGGTAGCTGAACTGTTTGCACCTAATGCAGCCCTACATTTGAGAAGCTTCTAGGCACACTGAAATTAAAGGAAAGGTTCTAGGTATAGAGTGGAAGGCCTATAAGTCTGTTGTGAGAAGTGATACTACCACTTCTGAATATAGAAGTGTGCTGAAGAAAACTCTTACCCCTGGAAACTATCTCCACATGTCACCACACAGACCAGCAAGATGTCACCATTAAGACCGCTGCCAGCAATAACTCAGAAATGAGATAGGGGACTTCCCATTGGCTATACCCAAAACAGGTTTGCAGTTCATTGTGTTTACCTAGCACATCTGTCCTCTAAATGGTCTTCTCTATGGTCCATGGTACCATGGCAGCTATGGATTGGATCCAGGGCCACTTAATCCCTCAAGGAATATTAGGGGACATGGATATACAGGAGCTTATCCACAAATTAATCCTTAATCCCAATTTCCAGCTTTTTGATTAGCCTGTTTCCAATCTCATCTTTAGGAGACCGTTACCATGCAATGAGTTCCCTAGGGCCTCATTCCAAAGAGTGCAGAGAATCATCCACAGATAATGCATTCTTGCTTCCTGTATTCTCCCTCTGATGCATTTATGTTACTATATTGCCCAGAAAAACAACATGGAAAAAATGAAACAGCAGAAGTACTGCATAACAAATATTTACATTTAATACACACAAAGCATCTGATGATAGTACTGACAACTCAAATATTGACATAAAAATATCCTTAAAACAACACTGTTGTGATACAAAATACATACAATAAAAGTATTGTATGCCAAAAAATACACTAGACATAACACAAATCTCAGGAACAAAAAGTGAATTAGATTTGATCAAAATATATGTTGGACACCGAACCAACGTAGCCATGCATTGTTTGGTTGGTGACCGGCTACTTTGTTGTGAGCGGTGGACCCATCATACCTTTTAACTTATACAGAAATTGATACACGCTATTTTTGTGAC
This sequence comes from Lissotriton helveticus, assembly GCF_964261635.1. NCBI lineage: Eukaryota > Metazoa > Chordata > Amphibia > Caudata > Salamandridae > Lissotriton > Lissotriton helveticus. The sequence goes on along the minus strand of NC_136070.1, from coordinate 1,060,429,012 downwards.
ATTCTCATCCAGATTGGTTGGGTTGCTTTGTCCAGAGGAAGAACCCAGGTGATTCTTCCTATACTGGTGAAAATGACATTACCTGAGTCTATCCATATCTTTAATTGAAGGAATTACAAACTCAACGCCCATATCATTGTTTTTTTATTGATGTACCCATGTATCCTATGGGTACATATAGTAAATATTTAATTCTTCACACCTTTTTGTTGTATTGTATGGCTCACTGTATTGCACATGCACTGTGCCGTACTTGGAGCACCTACTTTTGTTTGTATTGTAATGATCAGTTTATATCCTTGAGTTTAATTGGTGAAACAAAATTATCTATCATCATTTATGCTGATACTTCTCTTTCCTTCTAATTTGACGTGATTTCATATGTGCTTTAAGTATACCCATCGGAAGACTCATTACTTTGAACTATTCCTGGTATAACCCGGTTTATTTATCAACAACAAACCAAAGCACGCTAAATAATGTTAATAAAATAAACATGTTTTAAAAAAAATTGAAAAAAGTGCCAAATAACTCCATGTCATTTGGAAAATATTTTCAAACAGACTTCTTTCATATGAATATAAACAGTTGCAGTAACACATTAATTTGATATATTTAAATGAATTCATATTTAATTGAAAATTAATTTATTAGCACTGTAGCACTTTTGTATTTTTTTCTACATATAAAATAAATATATACAATTAATTCAAGTTGACTATTTAACATAAAAATATATTTACTTTCTTTTTTAAAATGTAATAAAAATGTTTTAAATGTCCATATACTTTACTTTAGTGAGAGCTACTCCCCATAGGAGGAGGAATCTGTATATGTGTGGAAAGCTACCATTGGTAAATTTACACTTAAACATTTGCAACTATTGTTTGTATTAAGTTTACACAAAAAATGGTGAATAGCCAAAAATAGAACATTTGTTAATAAGAGGCTGATTGTGAGTATGGCGGTCTTAAGACCACCGAATCATAAGTGGTGGTATGATCGCCACAACTGCTAGGATCTTGGATCCCACGGCAATAGGAACAGCGTCACCTTATGGAGGCGGTGCTGATGCCGGCACCGCTGTGGCAATTACGACCTGTCTTTCTGTGGTATATAAATAAATAATACCGGATCTAGGTTTTACTGGACATAGTAATAACAGATAGCTCAATAAATAAGAGTCAAGATTCGAGGTAGTAGGAGTTTGCAGGTTTAATACAGCATAAAGGACAGGAACAGGACAACCTGCACAGGAATAGGATGACAGGGCCCTGCAGGGGGGACAGGGAATGAGCGCGCTGACTTTAATAACAATACACAAGCATATATACTAAAACAGTTGCATTGCAATACATATGATAGGCGGAGCAGTGGGTGTGGTCAATAGCAGTCGCGAAAGATAAGGGTGAAAGTAGGTGTAACAGGAGGCGTATACATAGACATGTGATGTAAACGTAACAGAATATGTCATAAATGGGGCGGAAACATGGAGGGGGCTACCTGAGGAGCCGGGACCTCTAACCTAATGGTGCGCGCAAACTGACAATGACGTGTTACTAGGAGAAGCTGGGGGCTATGAACTCTGCGCTAGGAGTAGAGACTGAAGTCTGGAGAGTCAGGGCGACATGTACCTAAACCCTATCTAGTATCTAATGTTTAGAGGACATGTTGATATAAACTAAGAGTCAGGAGGGGAGAGGCTAACAGACTCTAAGACTGGAGCATGCATTATTCTACATGTAGTGCGTGATGAAGAATATTAAATGACCATTAATACAGTATTTCTCTTACATGGAGACGTAAAGGCTAGACAATGACGGAAACTATTGATGCGATTCAGTAGCTTAGGAATGCAGAGAAGGAGGGCTGGACTGATAACTAGAATCATAACATACTCTTGGCAGACTCGTAGGCAGAGCCAGGCCGAGCCGGGCACTGTGAGGCAGGAAGTAAGTGAAGGGTCGAGGATACAGGTGGGGGCTGTATCGCTCCTCAGCGAGGGTTCAGGAGACAGGAGCTGAATCTGGTGTCCGGGCCCATTTGAGGCCTAGAAACGGGGACTTTACAATGAAATAACGTGCACACTGAGAAACGTGGCAACGTAACTTTACATAGGCCTGATATTCGTAGCTTTCACGAGAACTGGAAACTGGCATACTAGAGATGGACACAACTGTAATTGCGTCTTTAATCGAACATGGGGAATACATATGCATATTAATCATGCACACATAACATAAGATGGAGGACACGTAGGGACACAGAACATGGCAAAATTTACTTTTCCACATTCCCTCCTTGTCACTACGTTTCCATCAGGAAACATCAATATTCATGATACCATCTATCATTTCATACAGTATCATTTGCTCGTCTCGAATTTTCTTGGAACTGGATTTAGAACGGGACTTAGGACTAGGAATACAAGAGGTAGCACAAATGCCACAAATCGCAGGGCCACATTGTATACAGAGGCAGCAACTGAATATGATCGCTACTGCAATACCCAGAAATGACAATACTTTCCATCCCCAGGCGGAAATTATATTCCAGAACCAACCGGACCATGTCCAGGTGCCTGGATCTTGGTGTAACATATGGGCAATATTATGGAGTCTGGTAATAGCTGAATAAACAGACGGCGCGTTATTTGGAATGAAAATGCAGCAACTAGATCCGATGACTCTACAGGCCCCGCCCCTATCGGCCAGTATGACGTCAAGGACGAGACGATTCTGGAGCACGACAATTCTCATAAAGGATTGCTCTTCGGTTAAGTTACTTAGAGCAGAAGTAGTCTCAATCACTACTGCTTCAAGGGTTCTCGTTAATCTACGTATCAGTTTACTATTCACGACAGTACCTAAATAAGGGAAGACACCTTTATTGATATCTATATATTGTTCTAGAGCAGTTTCAGTATAATCGACAATCGGGAGGTCTCTCTTGTGTCTCGTATGTACTAGGTGGGAATTCCTATGATAGTCAGGTGGGGCTAGAAAAACTGGTGGCAGTAGGAAGGCAATGTAACAGGTTCCCTCCCAATCGAGGGGCAGACGGACATATGCGGTCTTACCACAAACAAAATAAGAATGACGTGAAGCTTTAAAAATAGATTTCCTACTGTCACTATACTTGACAATAGTAGTACAATCACTATGTCCTACATGTACGGAACCATTATTTCGGACACATAATTCGCCTTTAACTGGTAGTACCGATATAGTAGGTAGGTCTGGAGTAGAATCAGACTGAACATTCAGGACCATAAAATTCGAAGAATAATTACCTAAATTATAAACTTCATTTTCTAGATCTAACCCTGTTCTGTGGGGAAGACCTTGCTTGTCTGGAAAACATGTACTGTTAAGAAAAGACATATCTGTTGAGGATGACGTTAACGTGGACCATGCTCCACACGAACCATTATGTGAAAATGGATAAGGAAAGAGTGGCAGAACTCCCTTCGGTGTCTGGAAAGGGGGGAGTCGACCACACACCCAACAATTAGTGGCATTGCTGGTCTGGTGTGAATAATGTAACATGCGGATAAAAGAATTATTTCGCATAGCGAGACGATATGAGAGTTCATGAGGAGGCAGATCACTAAACGTGTGTTCTACTGTAGCATTAGCAGACTTATTTACATGAGAAACTGGAAAATACAAATAAAATGCATAACCTGTGCAGGTAATCATAAGGCTGAAAAACAATATGAAACTTAGAAAAACGATACATCGGATTGAGTTTTGACTAACTCTCTCACTATGGGGGTCTATTTTATACATGTCAGAAACCGGTCTAACCGTTTCACCTAGGGGAGGACTTAGACAATCAAACTGGCAGACTTATTTTACTAGACCTTAATTTGAGCTTATACTCCTGTTGCGGAGTTTTCTCTAACAGGGAGGGTTCAGTATCATTGTCTTTTGCGGGACAGTCCTTAAGAATAGTACTTTGGCAGTCTTTAAGATCCTCGGAAATGTTCTTTGAAACAGGCTTTAGTCCAAAAAATCTTTTCACATGTGACAGGTGGACCCAGCCCTTCCTGCCTTCCAGCTTGACGGCAGTACGGGTGGCCAGGAGGACCTGTCGGGGTTCCTTCCAGCGAGGGTCCAGCGGACTTGAACGATCAAAATTCCGGACAAGAACCATGCATCCGGGAACGATGTCATGCGGTGCCACCTCGGTATTGTCTGGAAATGCGGCAGCAACCTGTGAACGACAAGAGTTGAGGGCAGACATCAAGGAAGCTAGGTAATCTGTCAGCATATTACTTGAAACATCGGTAATACTTCGAGGTCTAGGTGTACCCCACATATTAGGGGGGCGGCCGAATACGACCTCATACGGGGACAGACCTGATCTGGAATGTGCGACCATGCGCATATAAAATAAAGCGACTGGCAGAGCTACTAGCCAGTCCACACCTTTCTCCTTACAAATCTTGGCAATACGGATTTTCAGGGTCTGATTATGTCTCTCTACTAGACCAGCTGCTTCAGGATGGCGTACACAATGGAACTTCCACTGGTACCCTAACAACAGGGAAATGTGTTTCATAAGCTCGGATGAGAATGGCTGGCCGTTATCAGAATATACGACTCTAGGGAGTCCATAACGGGGGAAGAATTCACGAACCAACTGCTTGGCAGTGGTCGCGGCTGTGTAATCTGGGACTGGATATGCTTCTGTCCACCTGGACAAAGCGCATACAACTACAAGGACATACTTGAAACCTCGACATCGCTCCATCTGAATATAATCCATTTGGAGGACTTCAAAAGGGTGGTCAGGGGGCTGGAAACCACCTTGTTCCACCGGGACACTTTTACCTGGATTAAACTGGCAACATATCATACAGGTACGGACTTTCTGCTTGGCTGCAGCTCGTAAATGCTTGTTGAACCAAATGTTCTGGATACTGTCTAACATAGCTTTTTCTCCTAAATGTGCTGGACTATGTGCGGTATTGATAATGACTTGAACCATGGAGTCGGGGAGAAACCATGTGGCTTTACCCTTCGTTACCCATCCCTGATCTGTCTGGACCCCTCCTTGTTCGGACCATTTCTTGATTTCATCGGGAGTAGCATGTAACTGGATATCTATGACATCTTGAGTAGGGTCCTTAACTGTCATACATGTAGTCTGATCTGGAGTATATGTCTGTGTCGGGTTAACTGAAATGTCTGGAGTCTGTGCTGTAAGCTTGGCTGTGCGATCTGCTAGATCATTACCTTGAGAAATAATGTCTGTAATTTTCGTATGTGCTTTGCACTTCATGATAGCAATAGATGTCGGTAAGTGTATGGCATCTAACAGAGCTTGAATAAGGAGACCATGCTGAATCTTGGTTCCATGAGAAGTCATGAAACCTCTCTCCTGCCAGAGCACTCCAAAGTCGTGTACGACTCCAAATGCGTAGCGTGAATCTGTGTAAACATTAACTTTCAAGTTCTTAGCATATATGCAGGCTTGGGTCAGAGCAACTAGCTCTGCTGCTTGAGCAGACAGGGTGTCAATACGGTGTGTTTCAATAACTTCAGTGTCAGTAGTCACTGCATACGCGGCCACTAGTTCTCCTGTACTCGTTCTCAGACATGAACCATCCACATATAGTGTCAGGTCGGGATCTGGTAATGGAATATCTGTCAGATCATGCCTTGGCTTAGTCATATGTTAACTACTTCCACACAGTCGTGTGTGGCAGGATTTGAATTAACTGATGGTAACAGTGTAGCAGGATTTAGAACGTTGCAGCGTCTGATTTCTATGTGTGGCTGGAACAGTGTCAGTTCATAACCTGTTAAACGTGCAATTGTCAAGTGCTGAGTTTGTGTTCGGTTTAAAAGAACTTCCACGGAGTGTGGAACTTGTACTGTCAAGGAGTGTCCTAACACTATGGAATCACTTTGTCTGATAGCTAGTGCTGTGGCTGCAACTGACTTGAGGCACGCAGGCAGAGCCTGGGCTACAGGATCTAATGTACTCGAAAAATAAGCACAGGGCTTGTATTGTCCTGCTTGATCTTGTGTGAGAACAGATAATGCTGTACCTTCGCGTTCAGTGACGAAAAGTGTAAAAGGCTTACTGTAGTTCGGTGTAGCTAGAACTGGAGCTTGGCATAAAGCTTTCTTTAACTCATTGAAACTAAGTGTATGTTCAGATGTCCAAGGGAGGACAGTCGATACGGCTGCCTCCTGTGTCGTTAACTGTATCAGTGGTTTAGCTAGAAATGCATACTGAGGAATCCATTGTCTGCAATAAGAAGTAAGGCCGATAAAAGCACGTACCTCCTTCTGTGTCTTGGGCTGAGGAAGACTCGCTATTAACTGGATACGGTCTGGTGTCAACTGCCTACCCCACTTGGACAGTAAGTGGCCTAAGTAGATCACTTGCTGTACACAGAATTGAAGCTTCGAAGGTGACACCTTGTGCCCCATCTCGGCGAGAAAATACAAGACTGTAAGTGATGCTCGCTCGCAAGCACGTTCAGAACGGGCTGTGATCAGTAGATCATCGACATACTGGAGCAGGGCAGTGTCAGTTGGCATGTGAATGTTGTCTAGTTGTCTCTTAAGTGCTTGACTGTAAATGCTAGGACTTTCTGTGAAACCTTGAGGAGCTCGTGTGAACATATAGCTCCTTCCATTTAAACAAAATCCGAAAAGAAACTGGCTGTCTGGATGAATGGGGACACTGAAAAACGCGTTCTTGAGGTCTATGACTGTGAAAAATGAGGCTTCGGAATCAATGGCTGTCAATAGGGAAGAGATATCTGGGACGACTGGGTACTGGGGAATAATACATTTATTAAGTTCTCGTAGGTCAATCACTAATCGATATACTGGGGGTGCATTTGGATCAGTACGTTTCATGACTGGAATGATCGGAGAATTACATACATTGGAGTCAGTTTCTACAACTACTCCTTGAGCCATGAGCTCGTCAATAATTTTGGATAAGGCTGCTACAGCCTCAGGTGGCAATCTGTACTGTCTGATTCGTGGTAACACTACACCTGGCTTGAGAGTCACACGATGGGGTGTGATTTGCATATAACCTACATCAGTTGGACCTTGCGCCCATAGATGCTGCGGAACATTGGACAATCTCGGATCAAAATCTCGTAATACATAGTGACCCTTGAAGTCACGTAAGAACAGTTGTATTCCCTCTGGGGAACAGCAAATAACTGCACCTAATTCTTTCAGTGTCTTAATGCCTAACAAATTTTCTGGACACGACTTTGTAAGTAACAGATCAGTAGTGCGGGACAATGGACCTACTTCTAGAGTAACTGGCTTAGATATCTCGTTTACAATAGGCTTTCCTGAAAATCCAAGGGAAACATTTCTAGAGCCTGAGAGCGGAGCCCCTGGAACTTCGGCGTGACTAATGGTGGTCCTACTTGCCCCTGTATCAATCAGAAACTTTCTGTCTTTCCCTAGTACTTGACTATGAACATAGGGACCCTCTTGATCTACAGGTATCTCGATGAGAGGCAAGCCTACCTCCCTCTCTAGGCTGTTTCATGAATACGGTTGATACTCTGGATACTCGGACTGTGCATACTGATACATCTGCTGTGTAACATGCTGTGTTGCAGCAATAGGCTGCGGTACTGGAACTGTCTGTTGTGCATTCTGTGGCTGAGAAGTCTGTGAAACTTGTTCTTGTCTAGGCGGACGTGGTCTTTCTTTAGTCTTACCGGTAGCTATGTTGTGTTTCAGAACTGCACACTCGTTTATATAATGACCTGGCTGTTTACAATAATTGCATGTCCCTTTAACGGGAACTGCAGGATGACTTGCTTGATTCGGACCCCTCTTCTGACTGTCTTGAGGAACAGATTGTGCAACTAGTACTTTCATTTTCGTGTCTTTCATACGTTTTCTTTCGTGATCTTGCTCTTCTCTGATTCTATTCTGGTGGTACTGAAGCATCTGTAACATCTGGGACGGGGTATTAGCTTGCCAGGTACTTTCGACTTTCAGAACTCGATTCTTAACTTGTGGACTTGAATTCTCGACTAATTTAGTAACAAAAAGATGAGGGTATGACTCGCTACTTGTCTTGAGGCCACTGTTTATAATAAAACACTTTTCAAATCTAGAATAAAAATCACTAGTGTCTTCGTCTTGTTTCTGTTTACAGGCTGAGATTGCATCCCAGTCTTCCTTTTTAGTGGCTAATAATCTTGGCAAAACTTGAATTAACAGCTCTGGTAATTCTTTACATTTTTCTCCAAGACCGGTACCTGGTACTCGTATCTTATCTTCAGCTTCTAGAACTGCCCAATCGATCTTTTTCTCTCCCACCTCCCATTCTTTTTCCTTGAGTTTTTCATATACCCCTGCGGGCAACAGGACCTTTAGCATTTTAATAATATCTGGATACGTGTATTCTCCCATACGGAGCATGTCTTTTAATTCTCGGTGGAACCCTGCTGGATCTTTGTCGTGACAAGGAATTAATTTCTTCATCTCTAAGAGTTCCATCTTTGTAATCGGGGTGTAAACAAACACTCGTTGCATTTCACCATCTGTTGTCCTAACTGGGTGTACTTCTCGTAACGGATTCTGTCTGTCTATGTAAAAGGGTTTACTTTCTGGGGGTGAGACATGAACAAAATGCGGGTTCAGAAACGTTCTATATTTGTGACGCTGTTCTAGAATGACACTAATTAAATCGGTACCTAAACCTTTCCATCTATACTGGAGTAACTCGTTCAGGACATCGTGTAACGGACCTGGATCAGAATGTTGACCCTCATACAGAGTAATGAGGTGCTGGATCATATACATACCCACCAGTCGTTGCTCGGCTGGGGGCAATTTCAGAAACATTTGTGCCACTATTTCATCTGGAAAAGTGGTAGAATCAGTAATCCATCGGACTGCTGATCGGACTAGTTCTTGTTCATGCATAGTACTTAATTCACTGTAACCGATTCGTGATTTCAGAATGTGATCGGTAGCTTGAAATACTTGTTCTAGAGAACCTTGTTCTGGTGCCGGATGATGAAAAACTGTCTTGTGTTCTAGGCATAAATGGCGATCTGGAAATCTAGATTTTCCTACATACGCTATTCTAGTGGGATTCTCGTCGTCTACCTCTTCAGTAGAAGAGTCATTCTCTTTCTCGCTTACTTGTGCTGCTTTACGTTGTTCATGTAACTTTATTATTTCTTTACGGATTTTCTTTTACATACTCTCTATACTACTGATAGTCTTGTGCTTACCATCGGCTATATTATCACTCCACCTTGTCAGGATTCTCATTTCGGCCGGATCTTTAGTCGGGTAGTCTTGTTCTCTTATTAGACAATTAATCAGAAACTTTAATATCATGAGCTGGATCTCAGCTTTCCTTTGAGACATGGCTTCGCCAATACTTTCTGGATCATTCCCTGTACGGATGAAACGATATATTCTGTCTAGATCTCCTTTCATATCTGGTAGGGTGTCTAAATACCCGGTCACCCGTCTTACACGGATGGAATATATTACTGTACTATCATCACCTGCGACTGGATCATAGCGGCATTCAGTGAGAGCTCGTCGGATATCTGCAACGGACTTAAATTTGGGCGTACGCTGTAACGCACATTCATGTAACTCGGCCAACGTTCTACGTTGGTGTGGTGGCGGGGTACCAGGAGGACCTCCTCCTGCGGCCCCTAAACTGGAATCGTCGACTGATACTCTTCGTGCTGGCAGAGTGGGAAATTGTAATGCAGGCTGAACCGGGGGTACCGTAACAGGTACTCCGGTGTCTGGAGGAGCAGGAATGGCATGATTTACAGGGACTGGCGGAACAGGATTTGCATATTCTGGGACTGTGTCGTCCAAGTAGGACGAGATGAAAATATCAGCTGCGGTCGGTTTGTGACGTAGCTTAGTCGGAACTAATGGTGGCGGAAAATTACTGGATGCCTCCGGGGTCGCTTTTGGCAAGCCCTCGGCAAGAAGAGGATACATACCCTTAATGAGGGCATGCCTCTGTCTGTCGGACTGTTCGGTTTTGACTCGTTCACCTATCTCGATTAATTCCCTTTCTTGGGCTCGTTCTAAAGATTCTCTACTTAATTCTGACTTTCTGATTTCTTTTTCGGTTCTCTTATGAGATTCTTTGCGCCATAACTCGATGGCATCTTTCTGTGACTGTCTGGCTTTCTTTTTCCATAATGCTTCTTCTACTCGCATGATGCACTCGGCATCCCATGTGCCTGATACAGGCCATCTATACTTTTCCTCTAACTGTTTGGTATACTCTACCCATAAATCTAGATATAATATGGCACTTATGCCATGCTTTTGATACATAAAATGACCTGGACTGTCCCTAGGCGGGACAGGAACTGCTGCTTCTAGCAGACCTTTTCTGGTTTTTAGCTGACGTAGTTTAGAAAATAAGGGCATGACTGAACTGTAACCTAGACACAATACGCAATTACAATACACAATGAACACGATAAATACTCCACATTCATACCACGACATTACAATACATGAAAAACATTTAAAATAACAGTTCGAACAGAATACTACCTGGAATACTGGAAACAGAATACATGAATTTTCTCGAGAAACAGAACTGACTAGAACAGAAACTAGATGTACTGCTAAAACAGTACGAAACTCACCGGTCTCATAAAGAGACACGTTAGGACCCGCATCCACCAAAGTGGACACTTCGTTTTGGGTCTGTGTACCACCAACCCACGGACCAGAGTCAATTAGATTGACCCTGTCTAGATACTACCCCAGCAATGGTACTCACCGGGCAGCAAGAACGGAAAGCCTCGGACTGGACTGGACTGCTTCGACGCCGGACGGACGAACTTCGGACTTCAGTTACGGGTGGGCCTCCGGATACCTCGGACCTTGGACTCTCGGCTTGGGCTCTGGTCGGGACTCGCCGCGTTCCTCCACCGCCTCGTCTGGATGCTGGACCGCCACCTCCGTCTCCTCCGTGGGCCTGAGGGATACTTGAAGCAGAAATATCTGCCGGTGCGCAGAAGAGTTCCGTCACGGCTGCAGAGGGTCAGGGGGCCGGCGTGGCTTCGCCGGCGCGTGGGGAAAGGGCAAGTCCCTATTCGGGCGCCATTATGTGGTATATAAATAAATAATACCGGATCTAGGTTTTACTGGACATAGTAATAACAGATAGCTCAATAAATAAGAGTCAAGATTCGAGGTAGTAGGAGTTTGCAGGTTTAATACAGCATAAAGGACAGGAACAGGACAACCTGCACAGGAATAGGATGACAGGGCCCTGCAGGGGGGACAGGGAATTAGCGCGCTGACTTTAATAACAATACACAAGCATATATACTAAAACAGTTGCATTGCAATACATATGATAGGCAGAGCAGTGGGTGTGGTCAATAGCAGTCGCGAAAGATAAGGGTGAAAGTAGGTGTAACAGGAGGCGTATACATAGACATGTGATGTAAACGTAACAGAATATGTCATAAATGGGGCGGAAACATGGAGGGGGCTACCTGAGGAGCCGGGACCTCTAACCTAATGGTGCGCGCAAACTGACAATGACGTGTTACTAGGAGAAGCTGGGGGCTATGAACTCTGCGCTAGGAGTAGAGACTGAAGTCTGGAGAGTCAGGGCGACATGTACCTAAACCCTATCTAGTATCTAATGGTTAGAGGACATGTTGATATAAACTAAGAGTCAGGAGGGGAGAGGCTAACAGACTCTAAGACTGGAGCATGCATTATTCTACATGTAGTGCGTGATGAAGAATATTAAATGACCATTAATACAGTATTTCTCTTACATGGAGACGTAAAGGCTAGACAATGACGGAAACTATTGATGCGATTCAGTAGCTTAGGAATGCAGAGAAGGAGGGCTGGACTGATAACTAGAATCATAACATACTCTTGGCAGACTCGTAGGCAGAGCCAGGCCGAGCCGGGCACTGTGAGGCAGGAAGTAAGTGAAGGGTCGAGGATACAGGTGGGGGCTGTATCGCTCCTCAGCGAGGGTTCAGGAGACAGGAGCTGAATCTGGTGTCCGGGCCCATTTGAGGCCTAGAAACGGGGACTTTACAATGAAATAACGTGCACACTGAGAAACGTGGCAACGTAACTTTACATAGGCCTGATATTCGTAGCTTTCACGAGAACTGGAAACTGGCATACTAGAGATGGACACAACTGTAATTGCGTCTTTAATCGAACATGGGGAATACATATGCATATTATTCATGCACACATAACATAAGATGGAGGACACGTAGGGACACAGAACATGGCAAAATTTACTTTTCCACATTTCCGCAGATTGTTTCATGAAAACGGCAGCGGAATGGAGGGAATGGGCCCCAAACAGGATACCAGGGCAATTTTGCACAATGGGGGCTGTGCATGGAGGCACATGTTGTGCCCCCCTCTGCTTGCATTGTTATGTGTGCACTGTGTACCATGCATAACATGGTCAGAGAGGCAGAGGTCTCCAGCTACTGGTCTGTGAAATGCATTTTGTAGTCCGTGAGCACTACTACTGTACTACTACAATTTGTAAATTGGGAACATCATTTATAATACTATGTCAAGTATCTAACATAAAGCAAAATAGAGGTTACACACACTCACACACACTTGTTCTGTGTTAGACCACCAAATCATCTTACAGGAACTGAAACCTCTGACCGACATTATACCTAATAATTTGTGCAGCAGACATTCATCCTCCTGACATATCTCTTTGGGAATGGGTCCTGTAACTTGCACATGACACAGTTTCCATGTAAAGTATTTTTTATTTTATTTTTTCCTCATTTATGCAATTTATATGGTTATGGTAAACAAGGACACATTGTAAAATGTGGAGAGGAAATCGCCCTTAGATAGCGAGGTGAGACTGTGTCTTAAAAACCGTCAAATTCATTTGAGTTTATCCATCATGGATCCGCTATGATAGTTCCCATGAATGTGTTGGATCTCACTGAGTAAAATCATTGGACATCCCTCCCTACTCTGCCAACAGTTCTTATGCCAAAGTTCCTAATCTTTAGTTTGTTTACTCTTTCCTCTGGATTTATTTAGCTTCCTGACCTTATCTACTGAACAAAGCCAATCTGCTACTTTAGGGGGAGTTGGGAGAATCCAATTTACGTACACCTTGCATCTGACTAATAAAATTAAGACAAATAATAAGTATTTTTGGTTTTTACTTAGTATAGTAGTAGCTTCATTACTGCCCAAAATGCCCAAAATAACAGTGAAGGTGCTTACCTTAATGTTCATTTCTAGAACCGTATTAATAATCTTACCAACTTTCTCCAAAAATAAATCAAGATGGACACACAGGTGGAACATATGGATATCGTTCGCTTTTGGCTCACAGCATTTTGGACATATTTTCTTCACCTACTGGTTCATTTTAGATAAATTCTCAGGCGTCCAGTAGGACCTGTGTAAATTAAAAAGATGGTTTTTCCTAAGGGGTGCAGAAACAATAATATACCATAATAAAGTGCCGGATACTTGCCATTGCTGTTGCAAGTCTTGAGCCGGAAAGATTTTCTTCCAAACGTCACCTGGCGTAGTAAATTCATCTTCTTCTTTCTGAGTTAAATACCTATACCATTTCGATACCTCTTTCCGGGCTGGATCTTTTTGTATTTCTTCCTCCACTTCTAGTGGATTCTAAGTTTTTCGCTTGTTCCTTTGACCAGCTCACCAATTGATCGTATTTAAACCTTGATAATTCCCCGTTGGTTCTTTCTGACAGTAAGTCCCAACTTTGTAGGTTGCCACACTCATAAAGTTCTCCCCATTTCGTTATTCATGCTTTCTTCAGAGGGCCTGTTAGAGAGTCTTTTAAACAATCAGAGGTTTCAGGAGAATTCCATATTGGTGCTAAACAGCTGTAGTAAGGAATCGTCCATGCTCTTCTTATCTCATACCATAATTTGAACGCTGATCCTAGTACCTTTAGTTTGACTTTTTTAAGTATTTTGAATGTCCAAACTTATAAAGACAATGGTCATCGACAGTTGCAACTTTCCAATAGGAAGAGTAAAATTTGTGTGGTCTAAACAGAATTGTGATGTTATTAAATTGTAAGGCTCTGTAGTAAGCCAAAAGGTCTGAGCTGGCTATACCACCTCAATTTTTCCTCTGGCATAGCTTTCTCCATGCCAGCTTTACTCCTTTGGAGGCCCAAATGAAGGTATTAATTTAGCTTTGGATCTTTTTTAACCATTGGGATTTAAACTCCAAAGGGATGGCATTAAATAAAAATGTAAAGTTAGGCAAGATCGCCATTTTAATAACATTGGCTCTCCCCAAAAAGGTAAGAGATAGACAGCTCTCATTTCCTTTACTTTTAAATTCAGATTTACTTGGGTGATTTTGTCAATGTTTTTAGGACTTCTATCCCCAAGTATTTAATTCTGTTATTAAATCCCGTTGTTGGAAGGTTCATATTCCAATGAATAGTTCCAGTCTTTTGGTGGTTAAATTGGTAACCGGAGATATTCCCAAAGTCTGTTAGCAATCTTGTTATAGTATCAAGAGACTCATTTAAATCACTTAGATCATCGGCATATAATGCCACTTCCATAACCCATCCTTTAAATTTAAAAGGAATCATTTCCTGGGACATCCTGATCATGCTAGCTAGAGGTTCTATATATAGGTTAAAAAGGTGGGGAGAGAGCGGACAGCCCTGTCTCGTATCTCTTTTAATCTGGAATTCTTTCGATATGCTTCCATTTATGAGAATTTTTGCTACTGCTCAGAGAAGTAGGCCCCCAGGTCAAAGTAAGAAATAGCAGCCTGCAGAAATGACCAGTTCACGTGGTCAAATGCTTTGGCAACATCAAATGTGAGAACAGCGAGATGAGTCTTTTCCTGGGTGGCAATATCAATGGCTCCAATAGGTTGGTGAGTGAGGTCGTGTAACTGTCTCCCCCTAATAAACCTTTTTGATCATTATGGATAAGTTTGTTTGTTTTGGTTCCAAGTCTTGTTGCTAGAATCTGCGTGAAGATGTTATAGTCATTGTTTAAGAGGGAAATAGGCCTATACGACTCACATTTTAGGGGGTCTTTACCAGGTTTCAGAACCAAACAAATATTGGCTTCATTCCTTGAGTTTGGGAGCGGTAGACCTTCTAAGTAGATGGAATTAAAAAGGTCCACTAGTCTTGGGACCAGGGATTCTTTTAAAACTAAGTAAAGCTCGTTTGGAATGGCATCTGGGCCAGCTGCTTTCCCTTTTTAGGTCTCGTTGTGAAAAGCGCGCGAAAGCGCGCTCTCGCTGAGAGACTATAGCTGTCGGCTCAGCCAACAACGACTGGAGACAGGAGATGGCCATGCGCACATTAAGAAGCATGGCAGAGTCGGATTCCGACGTGCGCCTTGGGATTGGGTCGCGCACGTCGGAATCCGACTGTGCCATGCGCCTTGAGATTGGGTCGCGCGCGTAGACAGCTCACGTCGTGCGGCTCGTAGGTTTCAGTTTCGTTTTGACTTGTTCTTCTTGTACGCTCCCTCTCTGTCGCAGAAAATGAATGAACAAGGGACTCGGGATGTGCCCGGGTGGAACCGCTGCTTGCCCAAAACGTTTTTTGCATTATTGGCTTTCAGTTGTGGCCTTTTGGTTTAACCCTTCCATTTTCCACACCTCCCCTCCCCCTCCCTGCTGATATTTATTTCATATCCCTTTACTGGTTTCCATATGCACGTCTGTCCCGATCCTCTCACTCGGGGTCCAACCCGGAGCCCAGCAGCAGAAGCAGAGCCATGCGGGGTTTGGGGGTGGGTGGCTGCAGCTGACGCCCTTGCGCCTCCCGGGGGACGATGACGAGGAGTACTATGGGCCTGGGGTGGCCGACCCCCCCGCGGCCCGCAGCCTCAGCTTGAAGGAGAAGGTGGCGCCTCCCTTGGACGCAGTGTCCCTCAGCAGCAGCCTGGACAGCGGCATGCGGACCCCCAGTGTCGGATCTGCTTCCAAGGTCCCGAGCAGGTGAGTGCGGGACCCCGTCCCACCTGCGGCATCAGGCTGTGTGACCCTGCTCCCCGCGGGGAGCCCCCTTCAGGGTGTGTGCTCCTCCAGGGCGGCACAGTATTTATTGTTAAGTGTCTCGGCGTGCCATGCTCATCTGCAAATGTGTCTGTGTGCCATGGCTATGTTTTTGTGATCAGGCGTGTGTGGACCTGTGCCTGGTGCATAGGGGCATCAGCTTGGGGAATGAGTCTGGCTGTGTGATCCTCTGGGCAATGGTGTATTCGCTGCTGTAAAACCGGACTAGATTGTGTGAACTGAGGTGCTCGGGGACAGTGATGCTGCATAGCCCAGGGCATACGCACATGGCTGTGTGGCACCCCTGTGCCAAGGCGCGACAAAGCCCCATCACAAAGGCATTGATGGAGCGAGATTCAGAAATGTTTTTCATTTCAACTCGTGAAGTCACATTTCCATAATTTAATTAATTATGCTAACAATTTGGGCTGTGTGTGTATTAATTCAACCTAGTTTAAAGTTGCATTTCATGAAAAGAACACGCGGGACACTAACATGTGTGCTCATAAATGTGCATTATGTTGCATTCTCATGTATGTGGAAAATAATAAATTAATCTTGTCTATTGTTGTGTCATAACTAATAGCAGCTGTTTTTAAATAATGGCATGTGCTTATTTTGCTTCCCTGTCTATGTGGTGTCACTCTATTCTCTATAGGTGCATAAAGAACTCTGCTGGATTAAAAGAAGAATGGTAGATATAAAATGCTGCTTTATTTGTTTGCTTCAGCTAGGTAATTTAGACTAATGGGTTAATCATTAGCAATGATGGGTGGCAACAGAACAAATTGTATTTCTTGCATTAATTACTCTTTTGTGTTTGTTTATATAAAAGTTTTACAAATGAAGCTTAGAGATGGCTGCAGAAAAATAGTGCACTTTTAAAAGTGACGCAAGAGTGGTGGCGCAGAAAAATGACGCTTTCTGAAAAGAGGCCTGTTGATGAAAATGGCACAAGAGAAAATAATTCTGAAAAGGATGGAAAAAGCCTCTGAGTTTTTATTTTGAAAGGTTTTGGAAAGAACTGCTAAATAGATGACTGTGGAGAAATTTGCTAACGTGCCACGGAGCTCAGAGCGGACAGGCTCAAGGTTGGAAGGAAGAGACGTGATAGATTTGCATTGCTTGAACTCCTTTCGCTACAAATTGTAGCAGTCTGAGGAAGTCTGCTGGAATGTGAAAAATAGTTAGCTCAGCATAGTTTTAGGGTATAAGAATGGGCTCAGACAACAGTCATTTGGCTTACGCTCGAGATTCCTGAGGGACGTATTATGCTGATGGACTACATACGTAAGGACAGGAGTTTTTATTATATGCTTTATTTCCAGATGATGAGGCTAGAGACAGAGAGATAGTTAGGATTTGAAAATGCTTAATTTTACTTATTTCTGCTAATGAATAATAATTCTTGATTTATGCTCTTTTTATTAATTCTAAATAAACCTCTCTTTATGACATTTTCTAATGCTTACTTAATAAAATTCCAAAACCTGAGTTTTTCTAGATTATGTTTAAATAAACTTTCTAAATGACAAGCTGGTCTTGTTTATTGTGGGTAGTTTAAAACAACATATTTAGATCTTATCGCCTCATGATTCAGTCGCTCTATTGTTGATATGGGCCTAGTGTTGTAGTGTAAGTTTGGTGGTAGTAGATAGAGTCATTTATGCAAAATTTTGGTGAGAGCGCTGGATCAATTTCCTGGCAGCCATCGGACGGTTATATGTTGTTTTTATGTCGTTTTTGACATACATGTTACATGTTTGACACATATATGTTGGTATATTCATAGGATTAATGTATAACATATGTTGAGTTAGTCAGTTTGTTTAATGTAAGGGTTTTTTCCAGCAGTGTGAAATTTCCCAGGTTAGCCATGGCTAGAGATGTGTAATGCTGTGATCAGGACGCTGATATGTAAGCAGGTTACACAAGCACATTTGTTCTGCTTCTGAAGGTGATATCGCCGTGTATCATCGTGTTGTCGCCGTGCAACACATGTTAGGGCTCGGTGTGAATGAATGCATAGTGAGGATTATCTAAGAAATTTGAGCAGCATGAGAATAGGGACAATGAGCCTGTTGTAAAACTCACTGTGATAAGAGTAATAGTATATATTCAAGCTTGAGTGAAGGGTAAGATAACGCCGGTGCATGATTATCTATAAACAGGTGAGAGTCCTGTACGGATAACGTGCTTAATATCTATAAACAGGTGAGAGTCCTGTACGGATAACGTCGCTTGTTTTACTAACGGTGCATGATTATCTATAAACAGGTGAGAGTCCTGTAGGGATAACATGTATGTATGATTTTAGGGTTTTCCGTTTGAAAGTGCGGAATTGTTTTGTAATAGTGTTCAAGTTAAACTTTGAATTGTCACTTAGTTGTGCATTCTGAGGGAAATGAGTTCATATATTACTTGTTAGAAGGGTAGAGTAAGAATTGCTCTACTGGCAATTGAAATTATTCTATGAGAATAGCGCCGACTATTCCAAGCTAAGAATACTTGAATGAATGTAAAACTATCCTATTTAGAGAAGCAGGCAGATGAGTCCGTTTTATGTAATTACTAAAATGTACCAAAAGTAATTTTAGGTACTTAGGAAAGTTTAAGATAAAGTCTATACTATTCAGAGACTTTATAAAGTGTTGCGCGCTATTTAAATAAACTTAAAAGAATTGCGTACTATTTAAATCAGTTCAAAAGTGTTCCGATCGAAAATTGTGAAGGAGGGGCCAAATTAGGAGCAAGAGCGTGTGGAGAGAGCCTAAAACCGCAGCAGCTGTCTGCGTCAGAGCCACCGCGCTCTGATAGGCTGAAAGTTCCAGTGTGTTATAGAATAGCCACGCTCTCATTGGCTGGGGCGTTCGGCGAATGACAGCAAGACCGCTTTGAAATTAACAGAAGCATCGTAAACAACATTGTAATTGACTAAGACGCTTTGTATCTTTAAATTAGTTATATACTTTTAATGTCCCCGATATAGTTTCTATCTTTTCTAAAATCGCACTATTGTAAAATAAATGCATTTTGTAAGGGAGGGGCCGTTTACCGTGTGAGGAGCGAAGGGGAGAGCTGCCAGCTGCAGCGGCTGTCTACGTCACAGCCGCCGTGCTCTCATTGGTCGGGGTGTCACTGAGTAAAAGAAAGGCCGCGCCCTGATTGGCTGAAATATCGCAGCGTCAGAGCAAGAGCTGCATTGTGATTTGTTAGTGGCGTTTTTCTGTTTAGGGTGGTGGCGCTCGGGTTAGCTGGTACGCATCACTATTATCTATAAATATTGGAAGTGTTCTCAATTAAATAAAAAGATAGGTCTTCGTTTTAGTTTCCACTGCAATCGTACAGTTGTTTTCAGGGAAGAGGCATGTATTGGCTGATGCGGACGAGCGAGTGGACACTAAATAAAATTGGATAAATAAAATAAAATAAAGGTGATTGCGCTGTATTAAATTTCCATTTCCTAACGAGGGGCTATGCGCAAGAGGAAATTAACTATAACAACAGGACACGTCACTAGCAAAAGCCGCGCTGAGAGTGGCTGAGTATCGTTAAGCAGCACTCTGATTGGCTAAGGAGTTGTGTGAGGCAGCGCAGTGATTGGCTGACAGCGTTTTATTGTTTAAAGGAAATTGCCTGTAATATTTTACAAGTGTTCCAAAGTTTAATACAAATAAAAGGACAATAAATGAGCTAAAACATTCGAATATAAAATTAAAATCCCGCTTTATGTTTCCTTCGTTATAATTGTGCTGTTGCTTTAAAAGGAAGCGTGTGAATGTTGATATATGTGGCGAGCATTCGAGTGTTGCACGATGATTTTGGAGTACATGTAAAGGAGGGCTGCTTGGAGTGAGAGGGCAGAGAAAGAATGCAGTAGTAGCGTGTAAATTACGTGCGCATTGTATTTCAGTCTCAAGGTGTTTTGGAGAGAGACTGTTTGAAGCGCGAGGTGAGAGAGAGCTGGAGGCCACATTGATTGTATGATTCAGAGCCGCCGCGCTCTGATTAGTGGAGATGTCTGGCGCGTCATTGTAGAGCCGCGCTGAAATTTGACTGAGGCGTCTAGAGCATCGGGGGAAAGGAAGCATTCCGATTGGCTGAGAGGTCTAGCGAATCACAGCAAGGAAGTGCTGTGATTGATTGAAACATCGCAAACAGCCCTATGATTGGCTGAGGCACGTTATTGCTTCAAAAATAGTCATTTATATTTGTAAGTGTCCCCGTCCCAAATTTTATCCTCGTCACAAGATTAGCACTATTAATTTAAATAAAGAAAAGCTAACTTGGGTGTAGCAACTAATTAGTATGGTGTGACAATAGAAGGGGCTGAGCGCGAGGGAAGGAGAAACTGCAGTAGCAGTGTGTGTTATAGCAAAGGAAGACTGTGATTTGTTAGAACATCGCCAACAGCGTTGTGATTGGCTGAGGCGCAGGGGTTGTGTCACAGCTGATACATGTTTTGGTTTTAAAGTGGCTGGAGAATATTGCGCATTATACCTAAGCTAAGTGGCACGTTGTTGTGAGCTAACGAGCTCTGAGTGTTTGGCTTTATTTCCCTTTTGGTGCGATTATCATGAAATAAAAACTTGATTGTAAAGAAGCAGATAGTTTAGAAATTAAGTCCCTGAAAATTACAGCGGCTGGGAGAGCTGATGTGTTTCAAGTGTTTTGGCTTTGGTTTTTTTTAGTGTGAGTGCGCACGAATTTGTATAAAAGTTGATTTTAAGCCAGCAAATAGATTATAAAATTAGGAACATTGGGAACTGGTCAATAGTGTTAGGGACGAATAGGTGTATTAATAGGTTACCACAGCAACCACCGTGGTATAAACAAAAGCAAAAGAATAATCAAAGCAGAGACAGTAATGATAACAGCTAATAAATAATGGCAACATTAATTTGAATAATAGCAAAAGCCATCACAGTTATACAATTTTAAGCTGTTTGACTGAAGGGAAGAGCAAAGAGTTGTACAGCATAATTAAATAAATAAGCATCACTGAGTCTTTTATTGGTTACTGGTGTGATTATTGTATCACACAAGGCTACATATAATGTATTGACAACAGAGTAGGAGTTATTGATTATTAAATTAGACAGAGTGTATTAGGAGGTTGCGTATGTTTAAAGTGATTGCGCACGCAATAAAATTATTTTAAAAATACCCAGTTCTGTCCTTAAATTTTAATTTATTAATTAGATTACTTCCATTAGTGTTTTTAGTTAGTTTATATTTTACTGCCCAAATTTAAAAAAGAGAAAGTAGAGTGTGAAAATCGCTTGGCTTTGTGGACTAATTAGTAAATTTGCGTTGTGGTCAATTTTAAATTAAGGTAAGTATTTAAAAACATGGATAACAATTATATAAAGGAAAAGAAAATGACTTCCTGGTATAAGAAAATGAAAAAGGTTGTGGCTAAATGCGAGAATAAATTAATGATTCCCAAATTAGCGAAATTAAATAATAAAGGTATCAGAGTAGAAGATAGTGATCAATGTGATCTACAAGCAAGCCTTTAGACTGTGGAGTCCCACAGGGCTCCTCATTAAGCCCGACGTTGTTTAACGTCTATATGAGACCGCTGGCTGGGGTCGTCCGTCCGTATGGTATTAAGATCGTTACCTACGCGGACGATACCCAGCTGGTAGTCTCTCTCACGCGGGCCGGAGACCCTGTGGGTACAGTGGACCTGCTCGAATGTCTGAGCAAGATTGATCGATGGATGACCATGTCTTGTCTCAAACTCAATGGAGACAAGACAGAGGTCATGATGCTGGGACATCTAGCACCATCCACGATCAATCACATCTGGCCGGCTTGCTTGGGTACCCCCCCAGTCCACAGGGATGCCATCAAGAGCCTGGGAGTCTGGTTGGACAAGTCCCTGACGTTTAACCATCAGGCCGTTGTACTATCTGCCACCTGTTTTGGCCTGATTAGAATGCTGAAGAAGATTCTTCCATTACTCCCGTTTGAGGCCAGACAAATTGTGGTCCAGGGACTAATACTGGCCAGGTTGGATTTTGGAAATGCGCTTTACCTTGGTACCCCTGACTCCACATTGAAAAAGTTGCAGGTAATTCAGAACTGTGCCGCCCGAACTTTGCTCCAGCTCCCCCGTAGGACCTCTGTGAAGGCAGGATTGAAAAAATTACACTGGCTTCCCGTGAAAGACAGGGTCAGCTTCAAATCTCTCTGTGTTGCCCATCAATCTTTTTGGGAAACTGGGCCACTAATTAGTCGCACCTTAATCACCCCCTATCTTCCCAATAGACAACTTCGATCTACTAATGCCTTACTGGCAGTAGTGCCAAAGGTTAAGAGATCCAGAGCAGGAGGTCGCTCTTTCTCCTTGAACGCGGCCAAGTTGTGGAACAGCCTACCTTATCATCTTAGGTCCAACTCAGACCTTACTTCTTTTAGGAAAAATTTAAAAACTTTCCTGTTTAACAAATAAGTTGCTTCTCCTGTACTTGGCCCTATGGGCAACACCTGTTAGTTTTCAGCGCTGGGACGCCTCCGGGCAGCTATTCTGCGCTTTATAAAACCTATTTTCATTTCATTTCATTTCATTTCATTTCATTTCAATGTAAAATAGATGTTGTAAATACAGATCAGGACAATAATTTAAGTAAATTGCCAGAACAGATTAATGTAACGCCGAGAATCCCAGTTCAAATTAATGAAGTCCCAGACCAGACCTATTATCAACGTGACGGAACAGAAAAGCATGATGAAATACCTAGTACTTCTGGAATTAATATTCCTGATTATGTGAATTCATCAAAAGATTTAAAACAGTCCATGAATTATAAAGAAACAGTGACAGTCCCTGTGCTTAGAAAAGATGAAACTAGTCCCGCAGTTTTAAAGGCCCCATTAACTGAAAAAGTTTATTCTAATGTACTTAAAATTGAACTGATAATGATTACAAATCAGCAAGAAAGAGTGATGACTCCAGTTCTAGCTAAAGAAAAATCTGACATTGGTCTGATTGAATTGACACAACCTGATGAGTCAAAATTATGGTAAAAGGAAAGGGAGATTGAATTAAATGAGCTAAATGAACAGCTACAAATACAGCGACAGGTGATGATTGAGCAGAATGAGATGGCTTCACTGCCATTGCAAAATTGAGTTAATGAGCAAATAGATAATGCAGATACAGGATTAAATAAAGAACAAGAAAACAGACTACAAGGAATAGATGTACTTCCAGTATCTTGAAATGAATATAATGGTCTTTTAAGTGAAAACATTCAAATAACAGATGAAATTGATCAACAGATTAAAACATTGACTTCTGCAGGTTCACCTACCAGAAATGCAAATTTAATTAAAGGATTGATTGATGACATTCAATTGGTAGAAAGGATTGCTGTCGTGAAAGGTGCAGCATACAAAAAGAATGATGAACATGCTTTGAGTTCACTAATACTAACATCTGTAGTTGAAACATGGCAGGGAGTTAAAGATTTACAAGATGAAGCAACTCATGAGTAGAAAAACACGTGGTTGAGAGCAGAATGTAGACAGCGAGATGAGGATGAGATTTGGACACACAAAGATGGCAGAGTAGTTTTACTAAATAGCATGATTACTGACATGGATAGAATGTACCATAAAATTGTAGAATTTCTTTATCAGAGGTGTCTGTCTTGTCAACAAATGAACACAATTAAGAAAATAGTTGTGGCAATGGGAACAGAAGGTCAGGAGAATGATTCATTCACCAGATTACATATGGAATTCATTGAGATGGCACTGCATAACAAACTGTGCTACATTTTTGTGATTATCTGTTTGATTTCAAAATGATTTAAAACATTTCATACACGACATAATGATGAAATTACTGTTGAAAAGTTATCAGATGGCAGAAGATATATTGAAAACAGACTGCTCCATTGTACAGATAGACCAGAAATTTCAGATGTTGTGGAGCAAGAAAATGGTACTATAAGGAACAGAGATGTAAAATTGTACCTAACTACAGGTATAAAATGGACAGATGTCTTTCCACTTGTTTTGATGTTTCTGAGAAGTAATACTGATAAAAAGACAAGTTTAAACCCACGTGATATTATGATGGGTAAGGTCATGAGAAAAGCATTCATACCAGTGAAAAGAATGATGACTATCAATAATAGCATCAATTTGGAGTACTGCAAGAATTTATCAAATGAAATGACTTCTGTGTCTAATCAAGATGGAACTGAAGTGCAAACAAGGGAAAAAGAGCAAGCACTTGATCTGTTACCAGGTGAAAGGATCAGGAAAAAGGTTTGTCTAAAAAGAAATTGTCTAGTGCCAAGGTGGCAGAAAGGGAGGCCAGTTAGTCTTGTCACAACAAATGCAGTAAAGTGCAAAAGACTGAAGAGATGGATTGACACTGGCCATACTTTTCGTGTACTTACACCTGAAAATTATGATACTGATTCAGAATCTGAAAAAGAGCCTGAAAGGAATCCAGATCTTGAAGATCGACAGGTTGGTCGACATCTGGAGAATATGAATAGAAAACAAGCCTTGAATGAAGAAGACTTGAAAGTTGTGACTGAAGCCTCAGAAAATGATGGAGATCTGCCAGAAAAAGAAGCAGAAGAAGAATCTGATCAGATTGTGTTTGAAGAACAGGAGAGTATTGAAAAGCAGAAAAGAAGCTCTGAAAGCAGGAACAGGAATTCTGAAACTGGGAAGTTGAAGGTAATTGAAGAAGAAGAAGAAGATAAATTGCCAAGTACTAGCTACAAAGAAGATGTTCCTAATAGAGTGAAGCTGCCGAGTAAAGAAGTACCTGAGTCCAGAATTCAAATTTCTGACAGTGATACTGATGAGAGTGATGAAGATTCTCAAATAAGAAAATTCAGAAAAGGAGCTTGGAGAACAGAATGTAATGTGACCGAGCAAAAGAAGAAATCATCAAGAAAAGATGGTAATTGGCCAGGAGAAAATGAAGGCCTAAAATTCAAATTGGTACATAGATCAAAGGAACAGATTGATGAGATATCAAGTCAAAAAGGTTCTGAAAAGAAAAGTAAGGCAGGAAAGAAATTAGAGGTGATACCTGTAATGGAGGTAAATAATAGCAGGCAGAAAGAGATTGAAGACAATAGTGACAATGATTGAGGTACATACTTGTTAAAAAAAAATAAAAAAATTGTAGGTTTCTGTTTTTGGCATAAGGCTGAAGAAAATGTGTTAAGTGACACAAGGTCGAAGAAATTGTGTTAGCTGGAAAATAACTTGTGACGCAAGGTCGAAGAAAAACTGTTAGAAGGTTTAAGGTTATATATAAAAAAAAATTAAAAAAATTGAAAAGGGGGGTGTTAGAAATTTTTAGAAAATTTTGCCAAAATTTTTAACATTTTTGTTTTATTTTTCCTTGTAAGCTTAGTAAAATACTTTCATGTTTTTGTTAATAACAGCTCAAGATGCTTAATGTTAAAGAGATATTGTAAAATGTCTCTGATATATGTGCTCCTAATAATTCTGCTTTAGTTAGTTTTAGTTGTCAATTTCACTTGAGGAAAAGCAGAGAATTTACAAAATGAGAAAGGCATAAGAGAGAAAGGTAGAACTGAAGGGGTTTCTTAAAACTCAATATGAGAGTTGTAGATAAACTGATAAGATAAGTCTTTAGAATTTACTAACACAGGTGAAATTGAATCATGTTCATCTTAGATAACATTTTTGCTAAAAATTTTGGTGGTGTTTGGTGATTTTAAAATCACCAGATGGGGGAGTTGATGGAGCGAGATTCAGAAATGTTTTTAATTTCAACTCGTGAAGTCACATTTCCGTAATTTAATTAATTATGCTAAAAATTTGTGCTGTGTGTGTATTAATTCAACCTAGTTTAAAGTTGCATTTCATTAAAAGAACACGCGGGAAACTAACATGTGTGCTCATAAATGTGCATTATGTTGCATTCTCATGTATGTGGAAAATAATAAATTAATCTTGTCTATTGTTGTGTCATAACTAATAGCAGCTGTTTTTAAATAATGGCATGTGCTTATTTTGCTTCCCTGTCTATGTGGTGTCACTCTATTCTCTATAGGTGCATAAAGAACTCTGCTGGATTAAAAGAAGAATGGTAGATATAAAATGCTGCTTTATTTGTTTGCTTCAGCTAGGTAATTTAGACTAATGGGTTAATCATTAGCACTGATGGGTGGCAACAGAACAAATTGTATTTCTTGCATTAATTACTCTTTTGTGTTTGTTTATATAATAGTTTTACAAATGAAGCTTAGAGATGGCTGCAGAAAAATAGTGCACTTTTAAAAGTGACGCAAGAGAGGTGGCGCAGAATAATGACGCTTTCTGAAAAGAGGCCTGTTGATGAAAATGGCACAAGAGAAAATAATTCTGAAAAGGATGGAAAAAGCCTCTGAGCTTTTATTTTGAAAGGTTTTGGAAAGAACTGCTAAATAGATGACTCTGTGGAGAAATTTGCTAACGTGCCACGGAGCTCAGAGCGGACAGGCTCAAGGTTGGAAGGAAGAGACGTGATAGATTTGCATTGCTTGAACTCCTTTCGCTACAAATTGTAGCAGTCTGAGGAAGTGCTGCCAAGACTTCTGCATGAACAATGAACTAGTGAATTTGCCCGGACATGTGGAAAGGAGATGTCACAATTTACTGTGGCACGAGGTGGCTCAGCCAATGGAGAGCTAGAATTCGTCTGCTGGAATGTGAAAAATAGTTAGCTCAGCATAGTTTTAGGGTATAAGAATGGGCTCAGACAACAGTCATTTGGCTTACGCTCGAGATTCCTGAGGGACGTATTATGCTGATGGACTACATACGTAAGGACAGGAGTTTTTATTATATGCTTTATTTCCAGATGATGCGGCTAGAGACAGAGAGATAGTTAGGATTTGAAAATGCTTAATTTTACTTATTTCTGCTAATGAATAATAATTCTTGATTTATGCTCTTTTTATTAATTCTAAATAAACCTCTCTTTATGACATTTTCTAATGCTTACTTAATAAAATTCCAAAACCTGAGTTTTTCTAGATTATGTTTAAATAAACTTTCTAAATGACAAGCTGGTCTTGTTTATTGTGGGTAGTTTAAAACAACATATTTAGATCTTATCGCCTCATGATTCAGTCGCTCTATTGTTGATATGGGCCTAGTGTTGTAGTGTAAGTTTGGTGGTAGTAGATAGAGTAATTTATGCAAAATTTTGGTGAGAGCGCTGGATCAGCATCTGCTGTGTGGCCATGCCATTCAAACTCCTAGATGACGAGGGCAGAGTGGTCGGTTATCACAACCAGAAGCAAGCATATGTTAGTGTGTAAACACGTACTTAAAATGTATCTGGGCCTGCACACTTCACATCTAAAAGTGTCTGGGTGTCGACAACAGGGGCAAAAGTCAAGGAGTTGGTCCTCACCACAAACAGTTGTGTTAGAGTTCTCAATACACAGTTAAACAAAAAATACTCGAGCGCCCCATCTGTGGGGTGAATAGTGTCTGGTTTTGTTGTGTGTAGTGGGAAAGGTGAGTGGGCGTGATCTGCATTGGCACGTGTATCTGGACGTGACCGCAGGAGTGTCTGAATGTGTTACCACCAGTGGCAAAGACAAAAGGCGCCCAGGCGCGCCATGCCCAGGAGCAAACAGCAGATGTATGTGGACCTGCCGGACCCAGGGACTTCCGGCAAGGATGAACAGCACGCGAGACTCGCAGCGCCTCGCTGTGCTGGGCTCCAGAGCACCGGGCAGTTGTGTGTAGTATGTGTCCGAGGTCAGTGCTGCACTAGCACCCCCATCGCCAGGGCACAGGATGACGCTGCAAGCTCTGGAAAGTGCGATTCCCATCGCTGCTCCACCCGCGCGCCCAGGAGAGTTTAGAAACCACAGGATGGCAGGCCAGAAGGGTGCCATTTCTAGATCAGGGCTGCATAGGCCCTCCCTTCCCCTACAGGCATCTGTGTGGGATGTCATGCTTTCCAACCTAGGGCGCAGCCATTACATCAACGCTCCACAACCACACTGTTGTGTCGAAATGCACCGATTGTTCTGCCCTCAGGCCGAGCTCAGTCTTTGCCATGGATGCGGCCGTGACCCAGGCTCGTATGGGGTTGGCAGTGGTTCCTTCTCGACCTGTTGACATTCTGTCTATACCTCCAAGCACCATACCAGCTAGCGGCTTTCTTCCGCGGTGTTGGTACCAGCAGCAAGGATGCTGGCATTTACACACTGGCAGTGGAGCCATGGCACAGCATATGGAAGCAGCACCCATGAACTAGCCATGCTTTCCCAAGCAGGATGTTGTAGTGGAATTGGTTGCCATGTGCAGCCTCCCATAACACACAGGAGCCTCCATCCATCGAAGGCGCCGCCTGAATCCTGGCCGAGTCAGTGGATGGATGCTCCCCATGTTTATTTGTCAGAGCTATTGATCTTTTGGTTTTCAATCGAGGCCATAACTGTGGGGAGAATGCTGTGCTGATACTGGGCTTCTACAGTCCAGTGTTTTTGTTTCATGGAGGAAATGTTGTCTAAAGGCATCTCTGTTCCCATTGCTGAGTTGAAGCTGGAGGTTGTGTGATTGTCGGTGCTGGCATGTCTGGAGACAGGGCCTCCTCTATCACTGCCACTGAAGCTGACTTATTCAACTGGCATATCAGAGGCACTAGTTTATTAAAAAATCTCTCCATGTACCTAGATGCTGATCGAGGTGTGAGGCAAGAGAGACACCATTGGGTTTTCTTTTAGGGCACCCTACCGGATATGGCAGTTATATTTCTGCATGCATGCATTATGTCCGTCTGTGTGGAGCATATGCTAGGAGGCCTCAGAATGCTTATTCGGAATAGCGTCCTGTCACTGAATGAGAGAAATCCGCACTATCTTGCCAGTCTGTCTTCAGACATCCGTCATTCCAACTTATTGAAAACAAGGTCGATTCACTGATCACCTACGGTTGGTGCTTTTAATGACAAGAGCATCTCCTGTTAACAGATCAACCCTATTGCCATGAAGCAGACCTCACTCACTTATGGTTGTCTTGTATATTTCAAGTTGTCGTGTACAGTGCACTTAACGTGGGTGGGGCTTCAAGTAATCCATGTGTGTGTACTTTCCTTGCTTTTGCTTTCTATTTTATCGATTAATTTGCACTTTAACACACAGCCTTACGCTCCTTCAAAAAGAAATACATCGAAACAACTACACGTTCAGCTCTCTTATAAGGAGTGGGGCTAGCCACTGATAGCACAATGTGCCCAGGTAAGATGTGCTGGGTTCAGTTTGTGTCAGTACAAAGTAATACAAATGTATGTTAAAAAACGAAAAACACAGGTCATACACCCGAAACTAGGAAATGGCAGCTTCTTCTGGAAACTGCAAATGATAGAAGTAACTCCTGCCACACCCCTCCTGACCAAAACTGTCTGTAATTCTGGACCAGGAGCAGGTTTATAGAGTGGCTGTTAATGTGACTTTACTCACCTTCTGAAAATCTGGCCTCCTTATCCCAAAACAAAAGGTACAGAGTGATGTGATCACGGGCAGTCTTTCTTTTATGTTTACTGTCAGGAAGATGGCTGCTTTCCGAGGCAGCTGCAAAATCCTTTTTTAGCAAAACAGGACCTTACTCACGTTGTTATTTTAGGTCGTTTTAATATTTTCTGTACGTTAGTTATTTTTAATGGAATATCTTTAATACTTGGTCTCACTGTTAATATCTAAACAAACTAACAATTAGAGTTACCTTTAAACGTAAAGAACTAAATGTCTTGTTCTAATGGAAGTAACGCTTATCTTTGATCCAAAATCATTTTTGGGAGAAATTGGTGATATGTGTAAGTGATTGAGATATATGCATTCAACATATTTATTTTTTAAATAATTTTAAATTGCTTTCCGAAAAAAAGGATCGAGGTGTTGCTTAGTGGATTCATTGTCATTTGCAGAGTCGCCAGAAAGAACAACCAGATCATCTGGAAAGGGCAGATAATCATACTGACGCAAGACTACTCCAAAACAACAGTAGACATCAGGAAAGGCTTTCTCGCCCAACGCCAGACGCTCAAGAGATGTCTGGCCTGTGCAGCGCTTGCGCTGATTCTTCGAGACATGCTGTAGTCAGGAATGGACTTTAGGCTTCGCCAGTTTTCTGCCCATCTTTTAAATTGGCTACTCTTACTTTCCTTTGTAAATGATGGCTTTTGATTTCTGAATAGGCTAAGCAGTCCCTCCATGCTACCTCCCTCTCATCTGTTACCTCCCATGAGGACAGCCCCTCTCACATGTGTCCTTACTCTCTATGTTTCATTAACTGCTAGTGAGCACTATTTAGTTTGTCTTGCTGAAGCAGGTACAACATGCTGCACAGGTGGTCACCTCATTTCTTTTCCATTTCTTTTCTTTTGTACCAATGTTCGCATGCCTCGCTTTAAACATCTGGCGCCGTGCCGTGATTTCAACAAATGTAAATAAATAGAAAAATAATACGGTGGCGACACAACATTTTTTTGTATTTATTTAATTATATAGCGATCACGGCGCATCACACTTCAGCTTTAAACATCTGAAGCAAAAGCGTAGACTGCCACCAAATTTTTTCCCTTTATTTGCTTTGTGCCAATCGCGGGCACCATGCTTTAGCTTTAAACATCTGAAGCCAAAGCGCAGCGTTAGGCGAATGGCTTTCTGGAGTCTTTTCTTGGTCCTGGGCAGTGTTAAATCTTCCTCCGTCCTGCACTCCAGAATTTCAGTGTGCGCATCATGGATTTCAGCAAGTTTGAGCAAGATATCAGCAGCAGACTAAGCTCAACCGTGCTTCCTGTGTGCATCAGCAAACCCTGTTGCTTGGGAATAAATAAGGCCGGCCTGAACCCATTCTTGGGAAACAGTTGTATTTTTCATTTTTGCAGGATGTAGTACTGTATATGGCTAATCAGTTTCCACAGGGACACCTAGTAACAAGCAAACGTAATGCACCCTTTCCATGCTTCATGCATTTTCTTTTATTAGCTATGCTACTGCTAGGATATTTTTTGAGAAAAAAAATTCCAACAAACATTTTCATTTGCAACGCCAATAGCTCTAAATTTAACTAATGCGGGACCTATTGCATTGCAAATGCTTGTTTAAATCTGTTTAGTGCCTTCAAAACCTCCTCGATAGTAATTGCTGCATTTAGTAAATCACAGGAGTCTACATCCAACTTAGGAATTTGTGAATCTTTTAAGTAAAGATCTACTGTAAGACTGGAAGGTGTTAAATCCTCCGCATACAGTGATTGGAAGAAATCCATGAAAGCTTCTTCTATACCTGACCTATCTTCTACCGTTCCCACATCCCGGCCCCTATATACTGCCATAATTTTGTTCCTGTTAGACTCAGTTTTAAGCTTCCATGCCAAGAGTTTCCTGCTATTTTCCCATACTCATAATTTGACAGGGTACTGGCCTCCCACCTTTTCCTTACCCTTTCTTCCAAGTATAAGTCATACTTCTTTTTGAGGCTTCTTCTATCACTCTTTCTTGTTCTTCCTCCGAGGCTGCAGCTTCACACCTCCCTTGCCTATCCAATATATCTGCCTCTAACTGACTGATTATGTGTTTATTCTCCTTATTCCTTCTTGCGGCTAAACCGATCAAGTTTCCTCTGATTACCGCTTTATAAGCATCCCATACTGCACAACTGGATACTTCTCCATTAGTGCTAACTTGGAAATAATTTGTTGTTGTATCCCTCAATTTTCTGATAAGTTGTTGATCTAGCAAAAGTGTACGGTCTAATGTCCACCTTGTCTCACCCTGAAGGGAATTTTGACTTATTTCCATCTGGACTAGGAAATGATCGGAGAGGTGTGCAGGTACATGAGACACTTTTCTCACACTTTTACCTAATAATTTATCTATTAAAAAGAAGTTAATTCTAGAAGCATGGGGATATTTATAGTTCCTTTAGGTGTATCTGAACTTCGATCACCTTTGGCTTTCCAAATATCAACCAGTTTCAGGTCTTCTTTAAGTCTCTTCAACCATTCCCTCATTCTAGGAAGATTTGAGACTCTTCCAGGCGGACGTCTGTCAATGTCAGGATCTAATAGTATGTTAAAATCTCAGCCTAGGATGATTGGTGTGGATGTCTTGATTACTTATGCATATAGAGATTGAAGTGGTGCGGGTCGTCTGTGTTAGGGCCGTAATACCCGACAACAGAGAAAGAACTGTCCCCTAATTTCATCTTTACAAAAGCCCATCTACCTTTCGAGTCAACACATTCTTCTAGAATTGCTATTCTTTATGGTTTTTTAATAATTATTGCCACTCCCTTAATAGAACAGGTTTGCTTTGTGCAGACATTGTTTTCCACCCATTTTTCATGTTTTATAAATTTGGACCATTCTGATTATAGGAGTTGGGTTTCTTGTAATATAATAATGCCACTCTTTACTAATTTAAGATATTCAAAAAAATGTTGTTGTCTTCTCCTTACTCTAAGCCCATTTACATTCCATGTTGTGATTATTATCAGACCTATCTTGGTAAAGTTTGCTTTTTCTGTATTTTACCATGACCATGACAGTGATTACCATAAATCTTGCATATCGGACAATTCTTTTTCCCCCAAATGCTCCACACCCCAAAAGAAAAAACATAAATTGTGCTCAACCGAAGAGAAAAATCCTACCCCTCTTGCCCCACCCAGGAGAACCCTCCCTGCTGTCATTGGACACACCTAATTACCCTGTTTGAGTTCCGTTGCCGTGAGGTTATTATTTACATTATTTCTGGCTCTTACTTATTTGCTTTTATTCGTTCTAACAGTGTTTCCACTTCTTTTGGCTCCCTGATGTTAAATGTCTGATTGTTCCACATAATCTTCAGGAGAGCTGGAAATTTCATTTGGACCGTTGCCCCTGCTGCTCTCAGATGTTCTGTAAAGTTCCCTAGAGCCCACTGTCTACCTGATGTTGTCTTAGAAATGTCAGAGCGGATTTTATAGTTGTAGCCATCTTTGGAGAAGGCACCTGTTTTTAAAGCCTTAGTTAGAATACTTTCTTTTAAAGTGTAAGTTTTAAAATTAACAAGTATTCTCCGCTGGTTTTTCCTTAATTTATTCAATATGAAAGGATCTCTGTGTACCCTTTGGATGTCATCCTCTATAATTTTTTCATCTAGGTCTGGGGAGATTTCCTTTAGCAATTTAACTATACATTTTGTTATATTCTGCCCTTCAGAGCCTTCCGGGATATTTAGTAATTGTAAATTATTGTGGCTTGAATTGTTTTCCAAAGTCTCAACTTTATCCTTGAGCTCTTTTTCATTTGATCTTAATTGATTGATATCGCTTTGGCAAGATTTCACCTCTTCCCTGGTCTGCTCCTGTACGTTTTCTATAGCAGACACCCGATCCACTAAGGCATTGACCTTAGACTCCAGCGCATCACA
This sequence comes from Lissotriton helveticus, assembly GCF_964261635.1. Taxonomy (NCBI): domain Eukaryota; kingdom Metazoa; phylum Chordata; class Amphibia; order Caudata; family Salamandridae; genus Lissotriton; species Lissotriton helveticus. The sequence goes on along the minus strand of NC_136070.1, from coordinate 1,060,395,517 downwards.
TGTTGCTTGTATCATCTCTTGATTTTTTTCAGATTTTGCGAACCTCAGCTTCATTTCTTTAAAAAGTGACCCCATCAAGTTCCTAATTTCAGCCTGCGTATGTGATTTGCAGCCCAGATCCTTATTCAGCGCATTTTGGAATAGGTTATCTTCACTCTCTGGCCCATCCTCCACTTCTAGGCCATTGTCTTCCATAGGGTCTCTCGACATGAGGACTTGGAAAAGGTTGCGAGTTTCCATTGTTCTTATATCAGGAGAAAATGTTGGCTTTTGCATAGTTAGGACTCCTTTATTAACGCCCCTTCTTTTAATATTGCGTTTTTAGATACTGATTTCTCCTGCACTTTAAAGAAGGAGCGAAGAGTTGGTGTTACATTTAAATTAGCTCCATTTTTTGATTGCTCTTTTTTTGCCTCTTTGGCAGCTCTGGTTGAGATCACAGTCACAGTGCCACCCTTTGTTCTTTGTCCCCTTTGCTTTTTATTTACCTTATTGTCCTTCAAAAAATGCTGTAAGTTCTTGTTCTTTTTCCACTAATGGTAATTGAACTATGTCATTGCCTAAAGGGTCTGGAGCCGAATTCCTGTTTCTTAACGCATAATTTAAGTCTTGGATACAGCTTTTTGTGGTCTCTTTCCTATCAGGATTGCTTAGTTCTGTCTTGTCCTATTTAGGGAAGTCCTGCACTTGGGGTATTAAATCAGTGGAGGCCAATAAATCCCCCTGTGGTAATTTTGTAACAAACTTGGAGGCAGACAGAGCCCCTCGATTTCCCCTTTCCCTCCTCTTTGTTGGATTCATACACACTGTGTGTTTTAAACCTTTATTTTCTTTATTTCCCTTGTTAGTAACCTTTTAACGATCTTGGTCTAAATTGACAGCTAAACTGACAGTACATGTAAGCGGGCTGCTTGGGGGCTTTTACTGAAGCTCTCCTACGCAATTGCAGTCCTTCCGCGGCAGCCGTCCAAACGCCTCCCTGCCTCCCAATCACTCTCGGAGGGCTGGGACACGGCTTTCCACCAGATCCCGCCTCTGCCTTTGGCTTCACCCCCATTCTGATGCTTTCTAACCACTGCAGCCACCGAAGACCAAATTCCCAGCGTTTGATATCGCTCAAATTCAAGAGCTAACTCAGCAGTTAAAAGTAAGCCTTTTTCCAAGAAAAAATCCTTTTGGTTACAATCCGCTTTGAGCCAATTGCATTTCGTCGGTGCACCTCACTCGAAGGAGCTCGCGACCTGAGCTCCTAGCCGGCTGACATCTTCTCCTCGGTTGTCCATGTAAAGTATTCAATTTGCTGATCTTACTGAGCTTTTGAAGATCCATAAGAACTGTGCCTCAATTCGAGAAACCCCTTCTCCATTCCACTGACCCCCTACACTTCAAACACTCTACTATTACATTATCCCTTACCACTACATCCGCAGCAACTCCCCTTATGCAGCATTTATTTTTATTCGGTACTCCACAGGGATTGTCATTGACTAAGATATTTTCCTAGTTATGAAACTCTTTTGATCAGGACTGTCAGTGTTAAGAGCTTCTACAGAGGACATTTTTTCAAACTACTTTTAGAAATTGTTCATAGTATATTGACATTTTTTGCTTTGTAACAAATTTACTTGGTGGGTCTGAAATTTCTTCAAAAGGCACATTATTCCACTGCCAAAATGAGCAAAGAAATTAATGGAGAGTGTACAATGATTAATTTCTGCCAGTTGTTGCTGGTGCCCACCGCCAAAACGTATTTCTTGCAATTCAGCATGCATTTGCATGTCTAGTACGCCTTGCTCATGGTTTCTGATGTCCACCTCATGTTCCCTGCCTGTTGCTTCAAATTTAAGATCATATGGCATCCATGGGACATGACTATTTGAGATGGTTCTGAAGGTATATCATATAATTATATCTGTTTCACACTATATTTGGGCCAAGGTTATTTGAAAACTGAGAATAGGATACTGCATTTAACCCCTATCAATTGAGAGACCATAACATTTAGGATACTCAAAAACTGTCTTTTTTTTATCCATTCTATATGGCCCTATGTTAAGTGTATTAAAACTAATAAAGATATGGTTGTCATGTTTGGTACCCCGCGAGATCGCACAAAGGGTGGTCTCATCCATTATTGCTGGAGTAGAATTACTAATGCTGTATTTCCCTTATGGAACAATGGCCATAGCCAGAAGGAAACAAAGATTGTGAACAGCGTCAGAAACCATTATTGGAAGGTAGTTGTGACATTTCCAAGATATTTAATTTCTTGTTGAGAGTGTAAAATTATTTGTTTGTAAAGAATTTAGTTGTTTATTAAAAATTACAAATACGACTTGCAATCATACATGTGTCAACCATGGTAATTCCACAGTGGCTCTTCTCACTTCAGTGGCATCACATTGCTTTATTTACCCTGACAGGATCGGAAAAAGGAAGAATAGATAAGTCAGTATTGTGGTAGTGCTACCTGTGTTAATTAAGTATATGAACTTTTGATTCTAAAACTAAAATTATTGGAAAATTATATTTCCAGATACAGTTCCGATGCAAGTCATTAACAGTATCAGACTTGCACTATATTATAGTTCCTAGGTTTTCATTGAAACTCTCAAGGACAAGCAAAAATGCATTTAACAATGTTCCAAAGTCAAAACCGGGAACAATTAAAGGAAGAGATTTGCCCATACCTTCTTGAAAATTAATCAGGAATTTGTATTCAAGATTCTTCTGAGAATGAATCAAGTATTTAACACAAAACTATCACGAGAGGCCTAGAGACAGTATTAGTTACCCAGCATAGACTGTAATATGAGAAACGTTATCAGATACTAAGAAGGATCTAGGAAATAGCGAAAGCCGTGTTTAACAATCTGGGTGTTTTGCTTACTATCTGTATGCATTCCAGGGTTTGCTTAACAAGACAAGGTCCTGTTACGCATATCCTGAGTACCAATGTTAAAGGGTTATCATAAGCAGAGTGACATCAATATTGTGGCAGAGGTGGTTTAGCTACGTTGGGAAAGGAAATCCACTCAGTGACTGGAAACAAAAGAGGAGAACAAGTCCCAAAAATGTGCCTTGATCATTACACCCAGTCTTACTTTTCTGTGCGCAAAAATGCATTGAGATCCAACATAGTATCAACATGTAAGCTTGCCTCAACATGACAAAAAAAGTTCCTTTCACACATATATTTACTTTGCCCTGGTTGGTGTTCTGCTTATGGCCATCTTCTACAGATTCATCGGACGAGAGAGACATAACACCAATCTCATATGGTCAGTCACCGAACTTAGATACAGAAAGCTTTTCCAACAGAGATGGTGAAAATGTAATCAGGCATATCATGAATAAACACCATTACAGTGAATACTACAAAGCAATCAAAATCCGCAATAAGCCTCCAGACGTTGCAAAAATTATCCTTCAAATATTATCTTTAAATATATTTCTGGGGGGGCGGCATGGCCAAGATGGCGGCGAAGTAGGACGCGTAGTTTGGAGCTCCTTCCTGCCGCCTGCCAAAAATAGCATCACCGGACCCCTACGGGGTGTGAAATCAACCTGAGGGACCTCCGGAGAGTCTCTCTGCCGAGGGTCCTCTAGTGCGATCCTCGCTGCCCTCTCCATGAGCATGGCTGTGGACGGCTTCAACAAGGCAGTGGTTTGGAGTTCCGGACCAGCGGGGCCAGCCTTTCATCGCTCAGCCGTCCAGTCGACAGCACGGAAGACACGCGGGTTGCTCTCAGCGCTGTCCGGCAGATTGGGGAGCTGATCCATGTCAGGGGCACTGGGCCCGAGATCGGGGTCTGGGCCCCGCCCGAGCGGCCATCGGGACCGTGGAGGCGATCAAGCTTTAGCGGAGCTGCCTGCAACTGCACCGGAACAACCCCGGGACATGGTGGGTGCTCACACCGTCCGACAGAGGGGGATCGCCGGGCCTGCAGGCCCCAACAGGCAGCGACACGTGGCCTCCTAGTCCTCAAGATTCCCGGCCTCCATTTTAGAGCTGCCCGCAGTGGAGGTGGAGCTTCAGGCGGAGCAAGCGCAGGGCCCAGAAGAATCGGGTGGGCCGGCGGTCTGCGGCCATGCCAGGGGGTCGGCTCTGCCGGTGGTGACGATCCAGGCCCCGTGCGCGCCTGGTGAGTGAGGAGCAGGTGGTGGGAGGTGGCGCGGGGCCTGGAGAGGAGAAGCCACTAGCAGCACTACCCCGCTCCATTGCATTGACTTAAGACCCGGGTTGGTGAGTGGGAGCACATTGGAATAAGCCTAACACTGGCTCTGGGGACAGCTGCGGCTCAGCAGAGCCCAGTGGCCAGCAACTTCAGCACTCCAGTCTGGGGCTCCGAAGTGCTTCCCCGGTTGTCGACGGGTGGCCTGGACTCAAGGGATCGTGCCGGACACCCTCGGCTTCCGCTCGTGCTCGCCTGGGCTCGGCTCGTAGTCTGCACCAGGCTCGGGCGCGGACACAGCCCGCACACCTACTAAGGTCGCATTTACACTGGGCCCTGAGGACCCCCGACCCCGATTTTAAGAGCACCCGTGTGAGGGCCTAGGGAGACCTGGACGCTTCCTCGATTTTCAAGTCTGGGCTCTCCTTGGCATTGAGGCGCTGAACTTCGGGTTGGCACAGGGACTTTTCATGCGTAATACTGATCATATCGTCTATCTGTCTAGTGGACCTAGCCAACTGCTCTGGCCCAAGGGAGCTCGCCCCCAGGTGTGCTCGTGGCGGGAGTGCCCTGTTGGTGATCGGGGGATGAATGGCCTTCTGTCTTGAGTAGAGGCAATCCCTGTATGCTGGAAGCTATCGCACACACGGCGTTAAGACCCCATGAACTTCAAGAGGATCGGGGGGGCCTGTCTGCCCAGCCCGCATTGGCCCCTAACTCCCCTTCTGGTTTGGGCCTGCTGTTCGACCGCCTGGATCTCACCTCCTGTTACAGCCGTCTGACCGCTCCTTCCGGAGACAGCCACGCAAGGTCCTGGAGCTCTTGGGAAGCAACACAGGGGGTGGTACCTTTTGTCCCCACGTGGAAATATACCCTCTACAGCTGAAGCAAAAGCCTGATGCGTCCGGGGGGATAGCTGCGACCTGCCCTACGTATCGGACATGCCATCACCATGACGCCCTGTTGGACAAGTAGGGGCCCCTCTGGCGCCCGCCTCTCTCTGCTCTGGGCTGTGAGACGACGAAAAGGCATGTCCACGTCTAGGACAAGAAAGGGGAAACCTTTAAAAGATATCTTCAGTCGCTCGCTGTCCAACCCCAACATGGCAGATGCAGCCCCTGAGAACGAGGCCTCTAAACCCTTCATGTCATTCGGAGATGAACCAATTACAAAAGCCTTCCTAGAGTCGCTATTCCTCACCCTCCGGGAAGACATACTGTCAGTCAAAACCGAATTTGCGGCAGGGATCAAGGCGATACGAAGGGACGTGGGCGCTGTGGGAGAGCGGGTGGCCACTTTGGAGGAGAAGCCCGAGATGACAATGCTCCAGCCGGAAGTAATCAGAGTGCAGGACCAACATGTGGACATCCAATCACACCTAGAAGACTCGGAAAATGGGTCCCACAGACACAATATCAGGATCTGGGGGTGAAAACTGCTGAGGATACTAAAGATCTGTTTGCATTTTCCAACAACCTCTTCCGAAATATACTCAGCGACTCCCATGAGTCTGACATCATTCTAGACAGAGCACACGGAAGCAGGCCGCCTCGGGCACCCAATGCCCCTCCAGCAGACATCCTGGTGTGTGTGCAGGACTTCAAGGTCAAGGAAGCCATCCTTACTAAGGCGAGATCTTTACATCCTATCCCCTTCTGCGGCCACTCCCCGGTGCTGTACCAGGACTTAGCTCTGATCACTCTTCAACGTCACACACAATTCCACCCTGTGACAGAACACCTTTGACAGCAGGGGATCCCGTACTCATGGGGAAACCCATTCCGATTGATCTTCCGCTACAACTGCAAACTCCATCAACTTCGTTCATTAATAGACTCTTGCCGGCTGCTGGGTCTCGCACCACCGAGCGAGGAGGACAATGAACTCAGCACTGGGTCAGGGCCCGAGATATCCCCGTCGGGATGTCAACGACAGGGCAGGCGAAGACGCTCCCGGAAACCACACGAATCTGAAACAGCCTGGAGCCAGCAGGCAGCTCTCACAGCCGTTTGGGAGGCCCTCACAGGGGAGGGCCCCAGCATTAAATGACGCTCGGGTCTTTTTTTGGACCTTCTGCATATCCCCTTTTTGGGCTTAGGCGGGAGGCGGGTGGAGTGGTAATCTACCCCTTGGTCACGAAACAGAGCCCCCTCATTTTTCTGACCGGTCATCTCAAGATGACGGACAATGTTACATGACTTTGACTGTCGAACTGTTCCCAGCTGGATGTTGCATTGGGGCTTGTTTTCAGGGTTTTTTCAGGTTTTTTTTTTGGAGTTGGGTCCCCTCATTCAGCATACGTGGCTTAAACAATCCTATTAAGCGCAAGGCAATCCTCCACTACTTGGAGTAATCCAAAGCCGACATATGTCTCCTACAGGAGACACATCTTATCCCCAAGGACCATCACAGGATGAAATCAAGCGCTTTTCCCACACAGATGTTCTCCTCCAACCCTACTAAATCTGCTGGGGTTGCCATTCTTGTTTCCCGCTCCTTACCAGGTAAAGTGCTCCAGAAAGAGGCGGAGATCAGGGGTCGCTTGCTCACATATGAGTTTCAGGTGGCTGGAGTTTCTTTCATAGTGGGATCCTTCTATCCTCCTAACGAAGGACAGGAAACATTTTTTCACAACGCACTTACTGAGCAACGGCTAACTCAGAGCCTACTGCTGGGTAGCCGAGCCTACACGTTCTACTCGGGAGCACATAAAACTTACGCCAGACTAGACTATCTCCTTAGTTCCACCCAACTACAAGCACCTGCAACTGACTCCGAGATTATGACGGCATCTCTTTCAGATCACTCCCCAGTCATTGCCTCCTTCCAGTGCCCCCTTCTGCGACAACTGCTAAGACACTGGTGACTCCGTGACACATTGCTGCACCGGGCCTCCACAATTGACCAAATTAAGGCTGCTATCACAAATTATCTTGCCCTCAACAGCACTCCAGACACCTCTTTGGTGACAAAATGAACGGCCCTCAAGGCAGTGTTACAGGGGGAATTTATAGCCATATCCGCAGTCGAAAATCTAGAGTGTAGCCGCAAACGAGCTGAGCTTACTCAATGGGTAGCTGAACTTGAGCAGATGCACCAGCGCACTGGAGCATCCGGGGCCTGGCGTCAACTTTGCGTGGAACGGAAACAGCTTGCTGCACTCGATCAGGACTGGGCCAAATATGCGGCTCTCCGACTCCGCCATTTCTACTACACCGGGGGCGATAAATGTGGTTGTCTCTTATCACATAAACTACACAAAACCAGGCAGTGACAGGGAGTGCTGTCTATCCGCACCGCTGGGGGGGGAGCTCACCAGAGATGACACGGCAATTGCGGAAGCCTTCAGAGACTTCCATGCGACGCTGTACACAGGTGATACTTTAGATGCACAGCACTTCAGCGACTACTTGGAGACAGCGGCAATACCCGCTCTCACCAAAGCACAGGCTGACTACTTGGACAGGGACATAAGCACGAAGGAGGTTATCGCAGCGATCTCTTGCCTTAAGCTGGGCAAATCGCCTGGGCTGGACGGCTACACAGCGGCCTTTTATAAAATCTTCTGTACCCAAGTAGCTCCCATACTCCGCGACTTATTTAATACCTTTGCACAAGTCATGGCCATACCGGGGGAGATGTTGGAAGCATCGCTAGGGGTCATTACGAAACCCGGGAAAGATAGAACACAATGCAGAGCGTATAGGCCGATTTCCCTCTTGAACGTAGACATTAAACTGTATACTAGTATTCTCGCCACTCGTCTCGCACCATACATGACCCAATTGATAGAGCCAGACCAGGCCGGCTTTATTTCACAATAGCAAACGAGCGATAACACTAAGAGCATCCTTCACCTGATAGAGAAGGCGTCCTGCACAATGGGAGAGTACATGTTGCTGGCCATCGACTCTGGAAAAGTTCTGCTTCCGTTTGGCCTTGGTGAAAAACTACACACCCGGATCCTCAACTGTTATCGTTTACCCAAAGCGACTGTTCCGGTAAATGGCCAGACGTCCTCGCGCTTCTGTATAGGCAGGGGGAACTAGGCAGGGGTGCCCTCTCTCGCCCCTCCTATTCGCGCTCTACATGGAACCGCTTGCTCTAAGGATTAGAAGCCAACCCTTCATCACAGGCATTAAGTTTGGAGGGGACACTCACACCATCAGCCTTTACGCTGATGATATTTTGCTCTCCCTCTCTAGCCCGATCCTCGCAATGCACGCCCTTTTCATAGAACTGTACTGCTTTGCACAGGCCTCAGGTTTTCAGGTCAACATCGATAAATCCGTTGCTCTGGACATTTCTCTCTCCACTGCTACGTTAGCTCATCTGCAAAAGGAACACACTCTCCAGTGGTCAACCTCTTCGATCCCCTATCTGGGAATTCAGCTGGGGCCCACCATACCAGCGACTATTGCCATTAACTACTCCAACCTCCGTACGCACATTTGCAAGGAGCTGGGGCAATGGAAGCACCACACTCTATCGTGGTTAGGCAGAATAGCAGCCACTAAAATTACCATTCTTCCTCAGATCCTGTACCTCTTCCAGACACTTCCCCTCTGGCCCCCCCTGGGTTGGATCCAACAAACACAAGCTGACCTAGCGAAATTCATTTGGCCTGTCCGTAAGCCCTGGTTCAAGTACGCTGTCGCGGTTCTCCCACCGGAGAAGGGGGTTGTCAGGATTCCGGACCTACAGCTCTACCTTTATGCTTCACAGCTTCGATATCTGGTAGAATGGCACCGCCTTGAGTTGGAGAAACACTGGTTGTATCAAGACCAGGCGGTGGCTGCTATGCCCCTACAGGGCATCCCCTTTCTTCGCAAAGAAGATAGGCCACCCAATCTCTATGCTTCATATATCACCGGCACGCTCATGGAGGTTTGGGACCGCACTAACACTGCCCACGATCTGACCTCCTTTACCTCCCTCCCTGACACCCTTTTTTAATAATCCAGAATTTCACCCTAGCACCAACCCCAAGGCCTTCGCAGCATGGCGTCCAACCGAGAGTCGATCCCTCTGTCATCTTTTTGACTTGGAAAGGATTATTCCGTTCTCACAACTCAAGACACACTATGGCCTCCCTGAAGCGGAATGCCTACCCTACCTACAACTCAGGCATTGGGAGCTCCACCCGAATATCAAACCAGGCGCTCAACGCCTACTAACCCCCTACAAAAAATGGCTAATCACCCGCACCTCCGATACAAAAATCATTTCCGACCCATACAAACAGTTGTTACTGACTTCTACCCTTACCTACAATGCTGGTTGAATGCGCTGGGAGAGGGAACTGGGATTCATACTTAGCCAGAAAGAGTAGGATGACATTTACCACAGGGCACGGCACTCAGCATGTGGGACTCACAGAGACACTGACTAAGGTAGCCACCTACTGGTACTACACACCGGAATGCCTCCACTGCTTTGATGCATGACAGAGTGCTTTGTGCTGGAGAGGATGTGGGGAAGTGGGCACTCTCACGCTCCTTCTATGGAGCTGCGAACGCATCCAACCATATTGGTCTCACATATTAGATGAGGTTAACAGCCACTTTAATATACAGCTCCCGCGATTCCCCGCATATGTTCTCCTGGGATTACCCAGTCCTCTTACATATCCCCTAAAGTCTAGGAGGGGTCAATTGATAGCTATCGCACTGGGGGCAGCCACTCAGAATATTCTTGCACACTGGCGTTCCACCGAGCCACCAACACACTCCAGATGGCTACAGAGGCTTTGGCAGGTACTGGGAATGGAAAAGCTTACCCCCACTTTAGCTGGCAGAGGGTCTGAATTTCCAGAGCTGTGGCGACCCTTCCTGACATTGCTCACAGTTGAATTCCGAGAATTGACATGTCCCCAATACCTCAGACTTCTTCGCCTTGCTGATACACAAATCCCACAAGCAGGCTCCTTGCGCAACCCCAAGCAGACATGCTGAGTGCCTGAGCACTCATCCTTCCTTCCTTTCTTTCTTTTTACCCATTTGTGGACGAGGGCGGTGGGTGGTGGAGGGAGGTAGAGTTGGGTTCTAATGTTTGTTCTGTTTTCCCTACCCCTACCTCTTGTTTTTCCCTGTAGACCCGCTCCACGCATCTTACTTTGGCAATGTTACCTCTTGCGACACTCGTTGTCTTCATTGCACTGTACTCAGGGAGCTGGGGGTCTTTTTGTCTTTTATCTGGAAAACTAATAAAAGAATTAAACCATAAGTATAATTCTGAAAGTAATTCTGAAATGCAATGATTGTACTTGAAACATCAGCTTGCCAATTTTAGAAAAAACACACATTTCATAGTGAAGTACAAGAGTTGCTTTTGGATAAATAAACTCAGTCTCCGCCACCTTAAAAATGGCATGCTGGCCATGAAACACCATATTGTCGTTTCTAGTCAACACATATTTGGCTCCCAAATTCAAGACTTGTTATTAACACCCATAACGTATATTTATCACTCTTCCAAAGGGACAGATGGTGCCTTTAATCGTCATCACTGTCATGAAATACCAGGGTTGTCCTTGGCCGAATGGCAAACACTACATGCTTTGTCAAAGATGTGATCATAAGAACATGTTGCCCAGGTTACTGACAGCCACACTGTAACTCATTGAATGCGAAGGCAAAGGAGGGGTTGCATTGCTAGTTCATGGAACCTGGAACGACAACATCCCGAAAAAGTATGGCGCTGTTAGAATGTCTGTGTATATTGATAAGATTCAGAACAATGAAACACATAGTGTAGCATCTCTGAGTCGCCTAATTATTTTGGGCAATAGAAAGTATACTTGATGACATCACATGCTGCTCAGTTCTAGCAACAACTTTTGCCTGTTTCTTCTGTACTACAGAGCCGTCCTTCACCATGGTAGCACTGCACCCTCGATCTGCAGTGCCACTCGGAACTAGTCGTGAAATCATTTGCTGCCTCTACATCTTTGCCAAGCAGTGGCATAGCTAGACCTTTGGCCCCTGTGGTGGTACCTGTGTTTGCTGCCTCGCGACGGCCGCAGTTAATAGTAGGGGTGGACGCTGCCCTTAAACATGTGCCTCCTGGGGCAGACTGCACCCCCTCAACTGCGCCACTGTCGCCAAGAACCGAGAGCTCTGCTCCAGGCCATCTAAAGGCCAGGGTATACCCACGATCAGGTCTGATCAGCTGAGTTAGGCACCCACAGGGCTCATGGGTTGCAATCAGGACCAGCTGTTACCTTCTGTCTTGTCCACTGTTCAAGTGTGCTATGTGTATGCACACGGCCCACGCAGGCTAACCTGGCTGTGCTGGGTGGCTGGAGTTAGTGGCAGTACCACTGCTAATGTGGCTATTAACCTAATCCTGCCACTCCTGGGCAGACTCCCACATGATTGAGGTGGACTGGAGACTGGAATGTCTGCCTGGTCAGGCCCTTAGAGGTCCAAGACTCAGCACATGATTTTTGAGGTCACTATTCAGTTAGGCACCAGGTTTTAGTACCAACATTGCGGTGGCCACGGCAAGCACCAACGCAGGTTGTCTAAGTGCTGGACATTTCCAGGGCAGGGCTCCATCTACTTAGCCAAAATAGTAGCAGATGTGCATTACTGCTGCCCTAATGAGCATGGCCTGCTCTGCTCCAGCTAAAGGGCACTCACAAACCCAAATGAATGATATAGAGCAGAGGTTTCTAAATAACACCAGATGAAGGAGAGGACAATGAAGGTATGAATCCCATTGTGGTTGGACATGGTTGTTTTAACCTTATATAATAAACAGAACTGATTCTTGATTTCATGCAATATGAGTGCTTGGGCGGTCTACCTGTCAGGGCAGCCTCAGAACAGGCAGTAAACAATTATAGTTTATAAGGGACTAGCTGAAAAGATCTGCCACCCAAGAGTCTGACAAAAATGCTGCTCATGAACAGCAAGTAAGACCTCGCAGCACCCAATAGCACAAATTAAGCGCTATGTAAGGGAGGAAGTGAGTACAATATATTTGATCCTGTGTTGGTGCTGCACTGATGCTGAAGTGGTGGTTCTGCACTGATGCTGAGGTGAAAGGATGACGAGAAAGGTGATCTTAGGTACATATATTGCTGAAGTTAATTATAGTCCATTGACAAAATAATACTAATTACCAAATATGTGTTTGAGGCGTGTCGACAAAAGATGTGATCACTTGAGCTCATGCACAGACCACTTGGGAAGTATAGGGAAGCTTTGCGGGGGCTTGTATTGAGACAGTGGGTGGAGTCGGGGGCATGTGGAGAGAAAGTAAGAGAGAATGGGGCATGTGCAGTGTGAGAAGGCCTAGAGAGAGACTGTGAGAAGAATGGAGAGCATGGGGAGGCTGTGCATGTTAAAGTCAAACAGCCCATGTTTGGTGGGACCTTATGTACAGCGTTAGGAGCCCGCAATGTCATTATAGCTTTTAGCCTCCAGACAGCAAACTCCATCATATTTCGTGGCTACCAAAATCCGAGCTTCAAAAAGCAAAGGTGCTAAAAGAGTGCTCTGCACTCTATTACTCTTACTTATGCCCTCTAAACCTCAATTGATCCGTGACAGTACTAATTGCTAATGGCGCCTAGTATTGAAATAAACATAATTGATATAAAATAAACACTTATTCATCATAAAACTACACATGAGTGCTTTTTGCAGCTTAAATGTGGCAGGGGCATAGAGGTGTGTGAGGGATGTGTGTGTACGGTGGGAGCTATGGGGATTGGTAAATAAATTTGTGAATGTCAGGAAATTCCAGAGCCAAACAAGATTATGTGGAGGAGGCCTGGGTTTCCAGGGTAACCACCGGCACGAATCCAGAGATGCATGTTAAACAAGAGACTGGCGCAGCAAACATAGAATGCACACTAAGTGGTGACTGTTAAAAACAAGCATTTGCAATGCAATAGGTCTCGCATTTGATGAGTTTAAGCTATTGGCATAGTAAATGATAATGCCTTTTAATTATGTTTTAAAAACCAACACATAAATAAAAGACATTGTCATTTACAATGCCAAGAGCTCAAACTGTTGCAAATGCGAGACCTATTGCATTGCAAATGCAATGGGTGATACCCTTGTTGCAACTTATTAAAATGGGTTACATAAAAAGGAGAATAATTTGTAAAAAAAAAAAAAAAACTGACAATATCATATTTAGGGCCAGATGTAGGTATTCTCGATTTACCTACTGTTAAATACCGAATGATACTGATTCGGTATTTAAGAGTAGGTAAACGGGATGTAGGTAATTTCTCTTTTTAAATTACCGAATCGGTAAGATTCGGTAATTACCGAATCGGTATTTACCGATTCGGTAATTGCCATTCATTCCTATGGGCCTGGAGGCCCATAGGAATGAATGTCAATTACCGAATCGGTAAATACCAATTCGGTAATTGGAGGAAACATTGAAGGGTGGCAGGGTGTCACTTTGACACCCAGTTGCACCCCTCAATCGTGTATGGGTGCACATATTACAGACATACATGCCCTAAGGGCATGTATGTCTGCAACATGGCAGCGTTTGAAAAGCCAAAAAATGCTTTTTCAAGGCTTTTCATTATATACCACCAACTTCTAGTTGGTGGTAAATAACACATTCTTAAAGTCCTGTAGCACTGATTACAGTGCTACCTACATCTCATAATACAGATTCGGCAATTTTACAGAATCGGTAATTTTACAGAATCTGTAAAATTACCGAATCTGTATTTTAGTTGGCCCTACATCTCAGTATCCAAATACCGGTTGGTAACGGACGAAAATCGGTATTTTCGGCCGTTACCGACCGGTATTTTGATACCTACATCTGATCCTAAGAGATCAATAACAAACTGTTTTTACTTAAATGATCAATAAAAAACTGCTTTTACTTGACACACGCACAAACCTTCATGAGAGAGTAATTTTCTTAATAAGTTGTAGCAAGAGATTCCCCAAGCTGTAAATGAAGCGCGGCGACTGATGATTTACATCAACAGCGCTACTGTGCTAAGTTTTAGAATTTTTTTTGCGTGGAAGGGCAGGGCTACTGTGGTGTCCGTGAGATGCGCTGGGAAGGCAGGGCTTGGCAGTTTGGGCTGGACTGTTCCCATGAGGCACAGGGTCATACTGATTTGCATATGGCCATGTCTGAACTGGGATGGCAGAGTGGGCTAAAGAACGGTGATGGATTAAACCCAGATCTGTTGACTGGGTGTGAGTGTTTGATTGGTTCAGATGCTCCGTCCATCACCACCCCCTTTTTTACCGCTTTGTTCGCCATAAGTTGGCAGTGTATGCTCAGACGTTGAGTCCCTTGCTCACTTTGCCACTGGATTCAAGCAAGCCTGGCTGAAAACAGCTGTAATGCCAGAAACAGGTCCTAAGAAGCTTAATTCCGGTCCAGGGAAGGCATGGCTTGGCAGTTCGGGCTGGACTATTCCCATGAGGCACAGGGTCAGACCGATTTGCATATGGCCATGACTGAACTGGATTGGCAGAGTGGGATAAAGAACGTGATGAAATAAACCCAGATCTGTTGACTGGGTGTGAGTGTTTGATTAGATCAGATGCTCTGTCCATCCCCACCCCCTTTTGTACCGCTTTGTTCCCCATAAGTTGGCAGGGTATGCTCAGACGTTGAGTCCCTTGCTCACTTTGCCACTGGATTCAAGCAAGCCTGGCTGAAGACGGCTGTAATGCCAGAAACCGGTCCTAGGAAGCTTGATTCCGGTCCAGGGAAGGCATGGCTTGTCAGTTCGGGCTGGACTGTTCCCATGAGGCACAGGGTCAGACTGATTTGCATATGGCCATGTCTGAACTGGGGTGGCAGAGTGGGCTAAAGAACGGTGATGGATTAAACCCAGATCTGTTGATTGGGTGTGAGTGTTTGATTGGTTCAGATGCTCCGTCCATCACCACCCCCTTTTGTACCGCTTTGTTCACCATAAATTGGCAGGGTATGCTCAGACGCTGAGTCCCTTGCTCACTTTGCCACTGGATTCAAGCAAGCCTGGCTGAAGACGGCTGTAATGCCAGAAACCAGTCCTAGGAAGCTTGATTCCGGTCTAGGGAAGGCATGGCTTGGCAGTTCGGGCTGGACTGTTCCCATGAGGCACAGGGTCAGACTGATTTGCATATGGCCAGGACTGAACTGGGGTGGCATAGTGGGCTAAAGAACGTGATGAATTATACCCAGATCTGTTGACTGGGTGTAAGTGTTTGATTGGTTCAGATGCTGCGTCCATCTCCACCCCCTTTTGTACCGCTTTGTTCGCCATAAGTTGGCAGGGTATGCTCAGACGTTGAGTCCCTTGCTCACTTTGCCACTGGATTCAAGCAAGCCTGGCTGAAGACGGCTGTAATGCCAGAAACCGGTCCTAGGAAGCTTGATTCCGGTCCAGGGAAGGCATGGCTTGTCAGTTCGGGCTGGACTGTTCCCATGAGGCACAGGGTCAGACTGATTTGCATGTGGCCATGTCTGAACTTGGGTGGCAGAGTGGGCTAAAGAACGGTGATGGATTAAACCAGATCTGTTGACTGGGTGTGAGTGTTTGATTGGTTCAGATGCTCCGTCCATCACCAACCCCTTTTGTACTGCTTTGGCAATAGGCGGGTGGCATTGTTATGGGCAAGATCTCAGATCATTGAAGTAAAAATACACAGTTGTGAGTACTGTGTACATAGATGTGGTTACTATGTTTATAAGTTTATCATCAAAGCAGCAAGCTACTCACTCAGTGAAAGTACCATATGCTCCAGTGACAGAAACAAACAACTGTGTTCCCCTGCGGACATCTTTAAAAATCTGACAATAGCACAATAAGTGATGTATAAAAAGCAGCTTTTACCTGGCACAAGGTATGTGTCCAGTGTGTGCATGAACCTGCACGAGGGAGCAATTTTTTTTAATAGGATTCCCGTGCTCTACATGAAACGCAGCTACCGATGATTTACATCGAGAGCACTACTGTACTAAGTTTTGTGAAGACATTTGTGTGGAAGGGGCGTAGCTACTGTGCTGTCCGGTGAGATGAGCTAGGAATAGGGTGGCATTGGTAGCTAGGGGGAGGAGGTCATGTTCCAGTGAAAGAAACAAGCGATTGTTTTCCCTGCAGACATTTTTGTAAACACAGGGCAAGACTTGTGCTGAAAGCATACGCTGAATGAAAATTGATGCAGCATAACACATTCGAGTCTTCACTGTGTTAAGTACAGTTTATTTCCTGTATAATACGGGGAGTGCGAGTGCCAAGGTTTTATGAAAATGTGTTCTAGAACTTCCGATCGGAATCAATTTAACTGTTAGCGTAACAGAAAAAGGAGGATTACTTGTAAAAAAAAACTGATAATAGCACAATCAGTGATCAATAATAAACAGCTTTTACTTGACAGAAGCTCTGTATTCAGTGAGCGCACAAACCTGCATGAGGGAGGCTTTTTCTTTTAATAGGTTGTAACAAGGGACTCCCCCATGAAAGGAGGCTACCTCCCGCCATGCTCATTCGCCGTCTGATTAAGAGAAACGCTGTATTTCAGATGGGAGGGTTATGGGAGGCAGAAGCAATGACTATGGAAAATAACGGCGTGCACAATCCTGCACAAGGGAGTAATTTGCTTTTAATAAGTTGCAACAAGGGAATCCCCCATTAAAAGCGGCTACCCCAGTTCGTGCTCATTCGCCATCTGATTAAGGTAAACCCTGTGTTTGAGCTGGGAGGGTGGATGGAAGGTGGGGAGCACTGATGACAATTGGCAACCTTTAAAAACAAGGAGCGAGGGGCAGGTGGTGGTGGGGGGTCACAACACCGAGGAAGGCGGCCATGCAACACCGAGGAAAGCGGCAGTGCAACACCAAGGAAAGTGGCCGTGCATATTAAACATATGCACAAACCAGGCCCCATGTCAACAAAAAAAACCAGGGAAGTTGTCCCTACATTAAAAGATACTGCCCTGCAGCGTACGTTTATTGTAGTTTGTCGAAGCTGCTTCCTTCAGAAACGGAAGAAAACGGAAGTGACCTATCGGACCACTAGCCAACAATGTGCAAGATAAGAAGAGCAATGCCAGATTTCACCAATGGCAAGCGACAAAACTAGGAGTAACTCAATGGGTGGAGTTTTACTAGTAATACCGATTACTTGATGCCTCGGAGATGCAGCGCATGCACGGCCTATGTGAGACCTAACAAGCCACGTCCTTTTCTCTTGCTCCAGCAGCCTCCATCCACGCCCTGGGCATGGCTCAAGGACAAGTACCAGGTTTACTCAAGTGAGTAACATGTACAAATTAGTTGTGCTATAACATTTGAACATTTATATAGCACAGGTCACACACTAAATTGTTTCTGCGAACTGTAACATTTAGTGCAAATATTGCCTAACCCTTTTGTACTTATTTCATGATGTATAAAGAATGAAAAGATTTCCAGTCAGGAATTTAAACTTGTGGCCTGGAGGCTACACACAGGTGCTCAGACCACTGAGCTGATTGCCCTGACTACATCCATGAAAGCCATCCATCAGTACACCTATATATTCATTTAAGAGCCCCTGGCCTACTTTATTTGCAATTAATATAAACTCACTTTTCTTAAATTTCAGAGCCATATGAGCTTTAATACATATTATGGAACTTGTGATTCTATGACAAATTCAAACGATGCATGATGCTAATGTTACAATACATTATACTGCTGCTTGCGAAGGTTAGATTACTTGCTTCCACCATTTATATATCTCTCTCCTGCCCAATTTTTCCGGGATCTGCACTTGGAAGGTGCAAACCTTCAATTTCAGGAGAGGGCGCTGATGCTGAATGAGAAAGGACGCAGGGATGGGCTGATGGGGCATGTTTGATGCTTGAAAGGGAGACAATGTACTATGACTAGGTGCCTCATGGGTAGGTGTAGGGGACAAAGAGCAGGATGGGAGGCGAAAAGGAGCAGTGGCAGCTGTAAAGTTGTAGGTAGCTAAGGCAGCAGGGTTGTGGAAAATGAGAGTTGCAGGAGCCAAAGGGAATGGTGAGGGCGAATGCTGCTAGGTTTGAGAGAATGAATGCACTGGGGGCAGAGGTGGACAAGAGGTTGCAGAAGGAAAGTAGCAGGACTGCCAAAAGGGAAAGGTATCTGGGAAACAGCAGGGACAATGGGGAGGAAAGGGAAGGCTGCAGCGCTTAGGTTAACAGGGGTGGGTGTAGATACAGGGGAGGCCGTTTCAGAGGAGAATGTGGCAAGGGGTGGAGAAGAACAATGCAGTAGGGCTTAGGATGAGGCACACAGTGGGACTGGAATGGATGAAAGTGCCTGAGGAGGGCTGTGGGTGCACCAGACCAAAGAACTACAGGAGAGGAGGGGAGATAGGGTGGAGGAAGGGAGTAGGGTTGGTGAAAAATAATAGACTCTGGGACAGCCGGAATGCAATCTAGGACCAAGCCTGGGCGCCCCACTGGTGAACCCCTGCTGCCTTACCTCTCTGGCGCCTTCATCTGCCACAAGAAGAAACCAGGGCTTCCACACTTCACATGCTGCGTAATACAGGCCAGGGCACTCCAGACAGGACACAGATGTGTGACATTGGAATCTGTTGCTGCAGTATGTCATGGGCGTGGTCTAACTGAGCCGACAATGAGACAGGCATGTTGGAATAGGTTGAATCCCGAAAGAAAACAAGGTATCCCGCAAATAAAATATAATTCAAACACTTGAGGGAAGTGCTTGTTTAAAATGAAGTGTAGCACCCGTGAAGCAGATGCTGAGCTGAGTGGAAAGGCTCACTCAGAATTGCAACCAAAAATAGTATAATTTTAAATTAAGTGCAGCAGCCATGAGGTGGGTGTTGTGCTGAATGGGAACTGCCCGTTAAGAATGTAAACCCCAAAAAGAATAAATTAAAAGAAAGGTGCACAAAAAGGGGCAGCAATGAAGCGGGTGCTGGGCTGATCAAGCACAAAACAGGAACTGCTGCTCGGATTTCACATGCATGTAAGAAAGAACACGATTTACAGGGCAGTTTTCAATTGAACTACTTTGAAAAAAAAGCTTTAGTGGAACTAACTGGGCGAGTGGGAAAGATCCCTGTACCAAAAAGAGACATCTCAGATTACTCACGTTTCAGTGAATCCTCTAATAGTGGAAGTGAGCAGCAACGATAGGAAGCTAGCCAGTCCAAGTGATTGGTGGACGCTTGATATAACCAAGGAAGCTAATCATTGGTGGTCGCTGCACTGCGGTAGCAAACACACAAAAAACAGTCCCACAAACACATAATAAAGAAAAGCAGGGGATGAAAGATTGCACTAGGTCGCTGCTCTCTTGTAGGGATGCACACAAAAGGAGGCATGACAAATGCATGCCAGAAACCCATGGAAACAAAGATTACAAGAGTGACAAACTATGCCTATGGGTGGGCAAAAAGCCCACAAACTGGTTACAGCATGTCGAGAGACAGCGCATGCGCGCTCCCTAGCCTCAACCTGATAAATTGCAGTCAAAAATAAAAGAATTCGAAGTTAAACATTTATTTAAATATTTGTTTTGCTATCATTATTTTGATGATCTACCTAAAATCAGAGAGGCTCTGGATGACCTGCTGGGTATTTATTATCTAAGGGTAATATTTATGAACCACTTTGTTTCTTTCCTGCACCACACAATGTGGTTCAAGAGTGATCTAAATGTAAACTCAGATTTATAAAGCCATTCAAGGCCACTGTAGTAAGGAATCTACACATACAGGGTTCCAGGAACAATTTTATTAAGTCATAAGTTAACAGGTGCTCCCAGCTTGGCGGCTTAGTCTCACAACCAACATTCTAAGGCTGACTTCAAGAGGCAGCACAGACCGTACCAAGGAGGGAGAGGGAGGAGGGGTGAGAGAGGGAAGGTCCACTCTGAGTCCAGTTACAACACACCTTTTCCCCTAGGGAGAACAGGAAAGAGAAGGTAAGCAGCACTCAAAACAGGGGAGGAGGAAGGTTGACAGGAAGAGAAATGAAAAGCAAGAGCGATGGAGAAAGTGAAGAAGGAGAAGAGGGGAGGAGAAAGAGTGAGCGAAAGAGAGAGAGAGAGAGAGAGAGAGAGATGGATAGAGAAGGTGAAGGAAAGGACCAAGGAGAAGGGGGGGGTGACCACAACACCGGAAGGAAATAGCAACAAGGATAACCTGAGTCTAGAAAGGAAGACCCCCATAAGAGTTTCCAAAATAGAACAAAAGAAATGCCAAATAGAGCTAGAAAGATTTGACGGAAGCAACTCTCTAAATTATCAAGGTTAGCATAAGAATGAGCTGACACTCTATCGAAAGCAAATTACGCTGTGGAATAAGAGGGGAGAGAAAGGGAGCAATACACAAATTATACATTCCCCAACATTTCAGAAAGAAGTTGAACGTGGATGCTGTGTCACAGGTCATAACGAACCAGGGCACTCTAGTTTTCTATTGCCCCAAATACTTGATCCATCTCTCCACCCAGGAGAGTTGCCTCAGTCACAGGATTTTTTATTTATTTTTTTCTTGGGGAATTTCCAGAACCACGTTGCACTGCAACTACCCCCTCTCCTACAACAGTATACCTTCTCATCATAATGATCAGCATCAGGTCCAACACAGTTCCCTTGTTGTCCTTTGAAACCATGTCACATATAAACCCTGCTGTACACGTCTCATCCAAGACCCGTCTGTCAGCTGATTTCTTGGAAATGGTACATTTGAATAATGATGTTGAGTTTTCCCTGTCTTTGTACAAAAATTCTCTCTTGTCTTCTTTAAGTGACCAGTTCATATCAAGTTGAACTTCGCGGTGTGAACCTCGCGCATTGTAGTGCGCCTCCACAATTTTACTATCCAACACACCACTATTTATCCTGACCCCTTGCTCTCCTTGCTTGTTTTCGTTAAATTTACTTAGGCTCTGACTATTATCTCTAGCATGGTCAAAGTCATTTGCACCTTTCTCCCTTGTCCAACGGCTAGAGTCGGCCAGTGCGGTAGAGCGCCACGCTTTCTCATCTTTAGGGTTGGAAAATTCACTCATATCCTTTTTTACCCTTGTGAATACAGTTTCCATATTAGTTCCCTTATTCATCAGTTTTTTTTCTCTCATCCCAACCCCGGCACAGGCCTTTTCTCCAAATGTTTTGCCTATTCTTTCTTCCTCTACTTTCCCCCAGGATGTTTCTAGGTGACTTTTGAATTCCCCCATTTCTGCTTCTCTTGTCTTAATCTCTCTCTTCCCCACCCTTGCCTCTCCAACACCGAACACAGTCTGTGGTATACTCTCCTTTAACATCTCCCACTTTGTACAATCCCGACTGTTGTCCAGTGTCATCTTACTCGTGGGGTCTGTTTTCGTGGTTTTTTTTATAAATACTAATTTCTTTTGTTCATCCCATCCTAGAACAGATATCTCTTCCTCTGAAATATACACTTTGACCCATGTGCTTCTCTTCATGTAACTTAGTTTCATCACTCTTCTTCCAACCAAACTAATGTTGACTCCACAGTATGTTACCAGGGATGTGTCTGCTTCTTCCAATGTGCTCCCTAGTTTCACTTCCAATTTCTTTCTCCATATGCTTGTGCTTATTACAGTGTGAGGTGACCCAGAGTCAATTTTAATGTCAATTTTCACACCGCCCATGTTGATCATATACTCATATGCCATTCTCTTTACTTGCCCCATTTTTTTGAAAACTCCATCTTCCTTGAATATTGTGTTCCTCTGAGTATACCCACTGGTTAATTGCTTACAATGTTCCTCTATCACTTGCATGACATTTTGAAATACGTTCTTGTCTTTTCCCCTACTGATTTCCTTTTCTATATTCATGTTCACTCTCCATCCAACGGCTCCTAAACAGCGTAGCAATATTTCAACTTTCTCCTCTGGTGTAAAATGCTCTTTCACCTCCTCAAGGATGGACAAGTAATTGTTAAAATGTATCTTCCATTCCACCCATTCTGCCCAATTAACGCCGAATTTATTTTTTGATAACTCAGGTGGTGTCAATTTATACATCATGTTCTTATCCATTTAAATACAACAATCAATAGCCGATCAACTTGTTTTCTTTTTTTTTTTTTTTTTTTGGGACTTTGGGCTTAGAAAAATTGAAGGTGAAGCGTTAAGATTTGTGCTGCTCCCACAAATACGAATAAATGAACATGAGCTTTTCAAATAGACTGTCAAGTTTCTTTACTCCAAATTTCTTCAAAGATGGGAGTAAATGCTTTAAACTAGACTAGGTTGAATTAAATATCGCCCTAAAATGTCCTGAGAGTCTTCTTCTATTAAATTGTATAACTTCCTCTGAATAACCAGAGTGCTTTTCTCAAAACGTTGTAAATACCTCCCAGACAATTTGACATGAGATTACTACACGGCACAACTAGGACCTGTTATCTAATATTTGAGTGGAACTGAGGATGCAGTCTCCAACAGTAAGATGGCGCCAAAACGTGTGGAGAGACGCACGCCGTGCGCGCTACACACTGAGGAAAGTAAAACGCTGGCGAGGCGCAGTTGCAGAATGCCAGTGAGAAATACCTCCCCTGATAGAAGTGGTAAACTCAGTATAAGCAAATTAATACTTTAAGATATTTAAGCAAGATATTTCCAAAGACGATTGGCACTCACAGATGCTGGTTTCCCCAATAGCGTATGTAATTTTCTCGAGTTTAGTAGATTCACACTCTTTAATGAGGATAGTGCCAATATTAGAGATACAACGACGTTTCCCATTCACAGATCAAAATTTTCATTAGCAGAATTATAATAAACCACACTGCCCCATATTTTCCTCAGCTTTCCATTCGGATTAAGAACGTCACAAATCGTTTTTTTTTTTTTTTGTTTGTTTTTTTTAAATGGGGTATATTATTATTAAGTACATGGGCTGGACAGCCACAGATTGGCAGTATCTACAAACCTCAGCTCGAAGAAGAGCGCTGTAGAAATAAAGAGGTTAACGCTTCACCCTTTAGCATTAAGTTCAAATGAAAATCCAACGAGGTAACAGAGAATAAACTTATCTCTCAGCTCCGCTCAAATCTCCTCCTCACTGCGAACGAGGCTATCTCAAGTTTTCACACTAATTGTAAAATGGAGCTGCGAAGTCCTCTTTCACTTTTCAAATAACAGGGCGCTTAACATTAAGTTCAAATGAAAATCCAACGAGGTAACAGAGAATAAACTTATCTCTCAGCTCCGCTCAAATCTCCTCCTCACTGCAAACGAGGCTATCTCAAGTTTTCACACAAATTGTAAATGGAGCTGCGAAGTCCTCTTTCACTTTTCAAATAACAGGGCGGGAACTTCCTGTAGAAGGCTCTGTGCTTCTTCGGAGTAAGACCTGCTACGTCTTCTCCCTCACGTATGTTCACTGCTTCTCACGCCCCTCACACCAGTCCTCACAAACCACGGCGGGAACAAAGCGATAAGCCCACAGGACTCCCACTCAACGACAGGAGCGACAGAATGCCTCAAGAAGACATTTGCTGCGTCTCGTTCCTTTGACAACTTTTAAACTTAGCCCCAGCTCCCTGACAGCAACCAGTCATGTTGAAGACTTCCCGAATACTTGTCATGGAGTCGGGAGAAGTAAGTTACACTGCTTCTGACGATTGCTGCCTTCAACACAACGGAGACTAAGGGGAATGCGCACCAATCTGGCACTGCACCGACGGCTAAGCTCAGATCCGCCTCACAAGCGCTAACTGCAGCCGTTCCTCTTCATACGCTCACCCTCGGCCACTTCTCCCTCTGTGGTAGCAGATCAGCGCCCAGGTCTTGGCCAGCTCTCACACGGTGCCGCTAAGCTCAACTCCGCCGGCGCTGCCCGCTGCCGTTTCAACTCACTTGGAGCGGACAATACCGCAGGGCACACCACAGAGATACCAAGTAGAAGATCCACCGACTCCAGTCAGTATTCATACAGGAAGGCAAGGTTCCTCTACTCCACACGGCACAAGATCACCTTCACCGAAGCCACACACCAGGCTTCTTCTAGCCTTCCGAATGCGATCACTTCAAGTCCCCTGGGGGAACACCTCGATGGATAAAGCTTATTTCACCAATTTGTCCGCTGTTCCCGTGATCTTCAGTCATCGACTGGGTAAGTCATAATTTTCAATACTTTTCTCCGCTCAAGCATCAGACTGCTCCAGGGGGAAGGCACCACGCTGACCCTGGCTCAGCATCCCGTCCTCGTCGCCACAAAGTGTAGTAAGGAATCTACACATACAGGGTTCCAGGAACAATTTTATTAAGTCATAAGTTAACAGGTGCTCCCAGCTTGGCGGCTTAGTCTCACAACCAACATTCTAAGGCTGACTTCAAGAGGCAGCACAGACCGTACCAAGGAGGGAGAGGGAGGAGGGGTGAGAGAGGGAAGGTCCACTCTGAGTCCAGTTACAACAGCCACCTTGTGTGGCCCTTTGTCATGGGCGTCCGCAGAAATTTTTCCAGGGGGGGCAAAATGTTAATGTCATCACCATCCTCCGACATGATGTGTGCCAGGTGGGACATAAGAAACACTGGGGCGCAGAACTTGGATAGACTCAATTAAATGCCAGGAATCCAGGACATGTGACTGACCCTGCCACAGGCCAACAAACACCACCTGTAGGGAAAACGCTAAACTTTCTGACAAGGTGCTTTATCTCTGTCTGCTAGGTGTGCAGACTTCCGGGTCCTCGATCCAACACCAATCAAGGCTGTCTTCAGCACAATTCGATTTTCATCAGAATACATGAAAGCACCATATTAAATATACTGTATGCACAGTGTATGTTAGGGATTATTTGTAGCACACATATTTACCAATATTGGCTTCTTGGTGCTAGAATTCATGATAACTTTTATCCGAAGTTAAAGCACAACGTCAAAGATAGTAATAAATAATGCAGCAATCACAAACGCTAGTGATTTACCAATGGGTGCTCCCTTTACTAGAATTCCCCGGGCAGTGCTAAATTCTACACACATTCAATTAATTTATACAAAATAAAATGTATAGGTCCAAATGTTAGCTATATTTTTTCAAAGAAACTTAGAGTCCCTCTACGTGTAGTCAATGTCAAACTGACAACGTGACCATGTTTAAGGATACAATAATGGCCAGCTCCCTTATGCGGAAGCCCGGCACCGTAAATGTGTGGCACATGCGGCGCCCGCAGCGCCGGCACATCACAGGTCCAGGGATGCTGAGTCTTACACAGTGGTCGAAGTGGGGGGGGAAAAGTAGGAAAACAGTGGGCGGAGAATCAAAGGGCGGGAATAACCCAAGGATTGGATCTGGAATAACCCAAGGATTGGATCTGGGTGGAGCCAGAGGTGTGGCCGGAATGCGCAGACATCCCAATTTTTAGTATTTGTTTGGCATTTCACTGCCCAGTTTAATCAACCAATGGATACACATGATTATTTAGGGTTATAATGAGTTATTGACATTAAAATATATTCACAAAGTGGGATATTTTTCTAATCACAGAATGTACCAAATACGATAAAATGTGGAAACACAAGCCATTTGTCTCCGAGCCATGGAGTTTCTGTCATCAGCACTACTCCCTTTTTCCACAACACCAGTTCAAACATGAATGGCAAAATATCCTAGTTTGCAAATGTTTTCTCTAAAATTATGGCTCTGTCATATTTGCCTCATAATGCAAGATCTGCTGCATGATCTGACCATTTAAACTAGTAAATTGTTTGTAGCTCAAACATATCAAAAGTTAATATAAAATGTGACTTGTGTTGCTGCGGAGTGGATGATCTATTGTAAAGGTTGGCTGGTCACCTTTTTCACTGCTGAGTTTGTATGTTACACTGGTACTAATAAGGCAAAATCTTTCCAAAGACTGTTAGCATGTGTACATAAAATATCTGAAATATACTGCATTACGCTGCAGCCTTTTTTTTAATGCATAATTTAGTCAACACTACGGCATAATGTTGTCATCCTTTGCTGCATAATTAATTCCAGTGGCCCCACAGCAGGCAGCACATGTTAAAAGTGCATGTGAATGAAGCCGGGTGACTGTACGTTTGCGAACTTAGTTTGGTGTGCGTGCAAATCCTTCATTGCCAATCCCTGGTGAGTTGCAGCTACTACTGCTGAAACAAGGCCAATGGAGGTACCTATGGGTGAGGCAGACTGGCCTCAAGGGCAGGGCCAGCCATAGCACTGGTGGTGTCCTGTGCATTAATGTTTGTTAGTGTCCCCCAATGACCACCTCTGCCATGGATTCCCTCACTACCACCCTTTAACTGTGCCCCCCAAGTTTCCATAACAACTCTCTCTCAGATGCATTTAATTTGATTTACAGCACCACTCATACCATTGTAGGGTGTCAGAGCACTTTACATCACACACATTACACAGAGACAATAGAAAATGTTACATAAGACTATGGACTACAAGGTGTAGGAGTCACATGACAACCATACTAGTAGCCCATATAGTTTTATAGTGATTGGTCTGGAGAAACACAATACCCGGAATTATTTAAAACGTAATACCATGGTTGGGGGTTCTCCTTAATAATCAGAATTGAACACTTTTTGGGACATTAGGATATTCAAAGACGGGGGGGGGGGAAATAATCCTCTAATTTATACCTTGCAGTTTATATGCAGCTCTTAGGTGACAGTTAATAGCTCACTGTTCTAAGTTAGGATTTTAACTTATAATCTGCAAGTAACAAAAGGATCTCACTGACAAAAGCAGTAGCCCACTGACCTATTTACATTATGTGCACTTTGAGATCTGCATGGCGCAAGTTCCTTGCAGCCGGTACATTAACCCTCTGAGCTACCTTTCCATGAGTCAAAACTTCCACTAGACAAAATTCTGATCTCTCTCTAGGAAGAACATTAATCACCAGAGTCATCATGACATTTTTATTGTTGCCGAAAATTGCTGGAGGCCAGGAAGGAGGCAGCGAGCTTTTTAAAACCATAATATACTTGCAAACATGATGCCTCCACCTAAAGTCAGCACCCGGTGCGGTCACACTGGTTGCACTGCCCTAGAGCTGGCCGTTCTCAAGGGTCCTGTGAACTCAGTGACTGTTGTTCTAGTGTGTGCTGCTTCATAGGCCTGCCCGCAAGACTGGAGGTGAACTTCAGTATGGATAGTGGTGAACAAGACTTGAAGGTTAACCTACACTTGTCATGCTAGGGTCCACCTGCTGGTGCGAAGACACCAGGACTTCTAAGGTTTTGCGAAGCCTTCTAAGGTCTAGCATGTGATTGTGCTCTCGCAGGAGAGTGGTCTGGAGGACTGGCTATTAAGGCTGAATCTGGTTCCCAGTTCCAAATTCAGCAGCTCTGACCATAGTGCCACATCCTCTCCCCCACTGAACACCGTACTGCCCCACTGAGAAAAACTCCCACTGTCTTCAACTACAACCCAATTGTTGCCCGCTATAAACACCTGGATGCGGCTCAAATAAAATTACGCACTAGACAAGAGCAATATGCGGCCTACAAAAAAAAAAGTAACAACATCCTGGAAAAAGCAAACAATTATAGGGAATGCAAAATTTAGCAAACCATGGGAAATGTAAGCAGGAACAACATGGTTAACTTAATGCTTTTGCACTCACTATTCAGAAATCAGTGAGTGCTTTATCCTGAAAAGTTAAGGACACGACTATAGGGCCCTGAATGGACCCATTTCAATGGCCATTGCTTATATCCTTACAAAACGTAAGCAGTAGGGTAAAAAGACCACATCCCTGGACGCAGAGCAGCAGCACACATTTTGTTTTCCAATCCACACATTGCAGTACCTCCAGGATTGGTGCACTAGTTCCAAGTTCAGGGAAAACAAAGACAAGAAAATAAAAATAGCGCTTCACTGGCAAACTCTGTAAAAGTGGCGCTTATGTGTTTCAGTGTGAATAAAATCAGTTTGGCCAGTTTCCTACCACTCTGTCTTACTTTATTTAGTTATTTATCTATTTTTCATATTTTTAGCCTTTTATTCCCAATGCTGCACTTTGGAATTAAAATGTCAGAAAAATATGACATTTCCAGCAAAAGTGTCTTTATCTTTTGGATCCATTTCACAGGGAAGCAAATAAAAGAAAGGAGAGGAAAGAGAGTGAGAACCCCGTCTTGAAGTCACGGTTTTAATGGGCGTCCGCAGGTGTGGCAAGGAGGGTCGCTCCAGGGGGGGGCAAGCGCCCCTCCTTGCCCCCCCCTGCGGACGCCCATGCCCTTTGTGGCTTCATAAATCTCGAGTAATGTAACGGAGCCCAAAACGCTGCAATGCAGTACCATGCGACAGGGAGGGTTTTCCATGCGTGTTTCCATGCAACATCCTGGATTTTGGCACATTTCCAGAAATACAAGAACTAGTAAACCTGGGAATGGGCCCAAAAATATAAGCCTACCCAGGAGAGGCGTAATGAGGAGAAATATTTGTATTTCTCCTCAGTTTTTCCTTTTTTTCTATGTATGCTGCATTCTGCCACACACATAGAAAGAGGAAAAAGCCTCTCAGGGTTGATTTTGCACAGGAAGGTACCCCTTCCTGCACAAAAACAATCCTGCCTACAACACAGACAACCTTGCACCATGGTGCGACGGTGCCCCTATTGCTGCTAGGCTGCCAGAAGGGCACAAACGCAATGGAAAAGGACAAGAATGCCCTGCATTGCATAAATACAGCTGATTCCTGCCCTTTTCTTGTGATGCAGGCCAGCGCAGCAAGGTGATTGCTGTGCTGCCCTGCACCACAAAGCATACCTATACCCCTGAGTGCCTATTTCATCCCCATCTCCCTTTTTAAAATGTCCTTGTCATCACCTCCTAACCTTCTTCCCTACAGAGTCATTCTGAAGATCACATGAAGCAGACCCAGGCAATGTGAAACGAAACTCTGCACCCCCCTATCTGATCTTTTAGAATAAGTGACACTTATCTTGTCGAAGGCACGCATTTGCTGGCAGGTCATTAATCATTATTAATGCAGTCCAGGCTCATTATCTACAACTGTATCTCACTTCCATGAGTTTTCCTCTGCGCGGTATGCTACTCCAGCCAGATGACTTTAAATCAAGCAGACATGGCTTTCCCTTTTTATTTGATTTTCATGTCAATTGTGTTTTGATTTAAAATAACACAGCATAACAAACATAGGAAAGAAAGCCATACACAAAGTGAACGGATAGTAACGACAGCATTGGAAGTCGTTTCCTATTTAAACCCTCCATTTGTTAGTCATCGGGACACCTCTTATATTTACAATCGGCAAATAGCTGGGAGCGAAGGCTGCCTTCCTTTTCCTGATCCATTTCTCAAGATATTGGCTAATGAATCTCGATGTGGTAGCTCAGTTTCACTAATAGGTCCTGCATTTTCTTTCATGCACACATTCTTTCTTCATCCCACTTTCCTTGCAATCATTGTAATCATTCCCTCCTTCTGAGTCTAATTGAGGTCTCGCAGTGGCCCCATTAGTCGAACGCCTCTTATCGAGCTACACAACTTACTTCAATGTGCTCCTCGCCCACGTTTTCCTCTTGCGATGCTTCCAAGAAGTCTGCACATACTTACAGATACATTTTCATAGCCCTTAGTTCTATGGACTAATCTTCCGTCACTGTCTGCCCTGGCCCTCTGCTCCCGAGAAGCATAATTTACTAGGTATTCGTCGCTTCTCAGCTATCAGTGATATTTGCAAAAATCTTTAAATATTATTTATTATGCTGTTTAAAACACGAAATAAGCGCTCAACAGTTTTCAGGGTATCACCCCCCTTGTTTTTTTCTTTTTTTGTGGTTTTGGTGATTTGCCATTGGCTTGTACACCTAGCTTTTGCAATTCCAGTGGACACTGATATCTACTTGATATTAAAAATGTTCGCGACAATTTTATACAATCTTTTTATTTGACCTTGGTAGCTCATATTAGGATTTCAGATTTCTAGAGGGTTTTGCCTGAGTTAGAGGTTTTTAGGTCGAGCCTGGGCAACATATGCATTGCTCTGCGGCATGCTGTATTGGAGTGTGGAATAAAAGCCCCGCCCACTCTCCGCCCATATTTGTCATTGGCTTGTGTCATTGCCCTTCGTAAAAGCTGGCTTCTGATTCATTAATAGGCTTGTTAGTCTCTCCTTAGTTCTGCCTTGTCTTCACTTGTAACCTTCAATGAGGATTAGTCCTTTTACTTCGTTTGTTACACTGTATGTCTTTTAGTCTGTAAGCACAATGTTCTTTAATGAGTTTCTCCTACTGCAGGCACGACATGCTTTCCTGCAACATTCACCATGCCATGCTCGCTTTCACTTTCCAAGCTGCCCGGGACAATGGAATCGGTCTTGCATTTACAATAGTTTGAGATATTAGCACTGTAGTTGACAATGCTTTTTATTTATATGTTAATTAGCAAAACAGATTAATAAAAGGCATTGTCATTCACAATGCCAATCGCTTAAACTCTCGCAAATGCAAGACCTATTGCATTGCAAATGCTTGTTCATTATGTGTTTTCACTCATAGCACAATTCTGAGTGGGCTGGTAAAAACTGACATGTTTACGGCACCTGGGAAACTCTGATATCCTGGTGTGCAGTATTTACTCGGTGCAATAAATACCTCACTCCCCAAAAATGGGTAATTACGTGCTTTAATCAGTTTTTAACATACAAAATTCTGCATGTATCATAGTTTTCCAGCATATTTCCCATCAGTAAAATTTGAGGACGGTCAAAAAGAAATTGTGGACATTTTTGTGGAATTACATCCTTTTTATTTTTTTTTAATTATGGTTCGAAGGTGAAATGTGGTTTGCCGATATCTCGCATGATATTTTCATGTGAGCTCACAGTGGTTTGAGCAAAAAACTTCTCCTGTCAAGATATTTTCTGCGCAAACGAGTATCTTGTGTGCAAAACTGAAATTCAGGAATCATGTGAATTTCAGCAGCATAATTAACATTTCTCTCAGGCTTAGTGAATTTGAGCATACTTGGTCTGTCAAATCTTTTTCATGTGAACATTGTGTTCACCACAAAATTTGTAATTCGGATCACTACCCAAACTCTTGTTGGCACAGGCATCAGAATGTATCCTACCTCTCTATAATCTGGGTCTAAATGAGCCATTAGCCGTTCCAATTTCACTATTTGACCATATTTCTACTATCTTTGCAAAAGGCATGTATCTGCTTATTGTTTTAATCACAACTGTATTTTAAACTTTGGTTTTATCACCGTATGTTTACATGAAAGTGAAGAAATCTTTACATATACATTTTATTTCTTTATTTTCTATTTTTTTTAAGTTTAGAAAGCTTTATTAAAAGATAATAAACATAGTAAAACATCATACAGGAACAAACGAGTTACAAAAACATATCTAATAATAATTGTAGAACAGAACATTTGCAAAATCAGTCCCAAATAGGAGATAAAACTGTACCTAGGAGAGAAGCTTTTAAGATTTTTTGTTTTTGTAGTAAAAGAGGAATAAAAGGGGGAAAGAAAGGAGGGAGAGAGAGGGGGGTATTTGAAAAAGAAGAAAGTACAGTTCAATAACATAAGCCTGTTAGAAAGTAAGCTATAAATAAACAGATAACATTAGACAGAAAAAGTACTGTAAAGAAAAATAGATAATACCATCAAGGGGCCGAGGAAGAGAGAAATGTTGTGAAAGGTCACCATAATAAATCTCTCTTAATCAGTAGGGGTACAGAAGTAGGAAAGGAACGATCAAGCCTGCGATGTTGACACAACAAATTCCACCAGGCTAGGTGCGAGATTTTGGAAGTGTCCTTCCAGTTGGTATTAATAATTTGGAAAGAGATAGCCATAAACAAATCAATAAATTGGCGAACACTGCATTGAACATTCCAAATTGTTGAGACACCTTCCAAAAATATGTGTATTATCTCAAAAGGGAAATTGGTGGATAGGATAGCATTCAACTTGGACCAAATATGAGACCATGGAGACTTAACAGCTGGACAATAAAAAAACATATGGAGAAAGTCACTATTTTCATATGGACATGACCAACATTTGTTTGATTCTAATAGTTTGAATTTGTGCAAATCAGAGGGAGTGAAAAAAAGTCTATTATAAAAGAAAAATAGAGTCTGTGTGGTGCTGGCAGAACAGGAAGAGGTATGTATTTTGGACCAAATAGAGTCCCAAAGTTGAGGCGAGAGTTCTTGGGCTCAATCTTTCCTCCAAAGTAGCTCTATTTGTGATTTGGACCTGTTTACCGAAGGGCGAGAGAGTAATTTATAAATGGCAGAAGCTTTAAGAGGAGTAGAGAAGTCAAGCGACGAAAGAGGAATGTGAGTAGGAGTAGTCGAAGGACAAACCGCTGAAAAGAGTTGAAAGAGCGAAGTTTGGAGTAGGGGATATTGAGAAGAATAAGTAACAGATATATTAAACAACTCGCGAAGATCTGAAAAATCTCTTGATAAGTTGTCTTTCATCAGCTCATCAAGAGTGATGATACCTTTATCAATTCATTGCTTCCAGAAAAGCGCTCCGTTATTGATCTTCAAGGATTTGTTGTACCATATTGGGGTTTGGGAGAGAAGGTCATCATGAGAGAGAAAACAACGAAACAGAGAAAGAGAGAGAGCTTTGGAGTGATTAAAAATGGGAGTTGAGAAATGTTTCGGGGGTTGAGACATGCGGGTAACTGTAAGAAATGAAAAGGGTAGAAGTTGAGCAAGCTCAAGCACACTGCAAGCTGTTAAGGGAGGGGCGGGGGAATCAGTTAAGAATGGACAAATTTGTTTAAGAGTAAAGGCATAGTGATATCAACTGATGTTAGGGAAATTTACACCCCCAAGGTTTTTGGGTTGTTGTAGACGGGAAAGGGAAATCCTAGCTTTACGATTGTTCAACAAAAATTTTGTTAAGGCGCTATTGATTGTACGAAAGAAATACAGCAGAAGAGAAACTGAGCGCATAGAGAGGTAAAAGTTTACAATGGGGAGGAGCATCATCTTGATAGTGGAGAGTCTACCCCCACCAGGATAAAAAAAGTGGGGACCAACTATCTATAAAAGAGTTGAGTTTTTTTAGTATATCCGCATGACTAATTTTAATAGTCTCTCTAATGGAATTAGTATACAGGATACCTAAGCATTTGATGCTTTTGGGATTCCATTCGAAGCCAGAGCCTTGAATCATGTGGGAAAGACAATATTTGTTTAGAGGTAAAACTTCAGACTTATCAATATTCAATTTGTAGCCTGAGACTGATGAATATTCTTTTACTAAAGAAAAAATAGCCGGCAAAGAAGTAGAAGGGTTTGAAATGTAAAGCAAAAATTTTGTCTGCATAAGCAGTGAACTTAATATCAATATCCCTAATTTAGAAACCAGTATAAGAAGGTGAGCGCTTGATTTTTTCAAGAAAAGGCTCTAAAGCAAGAATAAAAAGAAGAGGGGAGAGGGGACACCCTTGTCTGGTTCCTCTATGCAGAGAGTAATATTTAGACTGACAACCGTGGGCCCATATGAATGTCGAGGGATTGGAATAAAGTATTTGAATATATTTAATAAAAGGGGGACTAAAACCATGCCATCTTAAAGCTCCAAACATAAAATACCAGCTCACCCGATCTAATGCTTTTTCTGCATCCAACGTGATAGCAGGAATAGGAGAATCACATTTGGAGGCAAGGTGGATGATGTTAAGGAGAGTTCTTGAGTTGTCGATTATAGATCTTCCCTTAATGAACCCAGACTGATAAATGTTGATAAGATCAGGAATTACAGTATTAATACGGATGGCTAGTATTTTGGCAAACATGTCAGTATTAATCAAAGATATGGGCCTATAATTTTTACAGAGGGAGCGGCCCTTGTCCTTTTTAGGAATAAGACATAACATGGCTTGAGCAAAAGTTCCTTTTGACTCTCCATCTTGAAGAAAAGAATGTATCAATGAAAATAAATGGGTATTAAGTATTTTTTAAAATAGAGATAGAAGCCGTCTGGACCTGGTGTTTTGTCTTTGGGAAGAAGATTGATAGCCTTAATAATTTCCGTTTCTGTGATGGGCGTATCCAATACAGTAAGAATGCAGAATGGATTGGAAAAAGGAGTCAATTTGAGTAGAGGAAGGAGTTGATTCTGGAGTGTAAAGAGAGGTATAATACTGAACAAAGCAGTCTAGTATTTTTTCATCGGCAGTATGCTTAACACCGGAATTATCAGTAATAGTAATTATTTTAGGCTTCTGTTTCTTAAATTTCAGATAATTAGCCAGTGATTTACCCGCTTTATTCCGCCCACAGTACATTTTCGCATTAAATTTAAGAAGCTGGTTACAAGCCAAATCCCAGGTATGTTTATTAAATTGCATTTTGGCTTTGATGAGAGAGGAAAGAGTATCTGAAGAATTAGTGGTAAAATATTGATGTTCTAATGTTTTAATTTGCTTAAGAATAAGGGAAGATTCTAAAAGAGTTTTTTTCTTCTTCCGAGCTACAAAGTCAATTATAAAGCCTCTAGCAGAGGCCTTAAAAGCATCCCAGATAAAATGAAATTGGGGAGTAGAGGTAAGTTTATGAAGAAAGAATTCATCTATAAAGAGAGTAAATTGTTTAACAAATTGAGGATCTAAGAGAAGAGAGTTATTGAAACGCCAACGGCGAGAAGTGGGAGAAGGTGACGGAAAGTCCATATCTAAAATGACTGGGGCGTGATCTGAAATAAGGATGGAACCTATCTCTACATTATTTATAAACTGGAGAGCATGCTGGGCAAGAAAAATATAGTCAATACGGGAATGGGACTTATGCACTGGGAAAAAAAGTGAATTTGAGGGTATCCGGGTGAGAGACCCTCCAGGAATCTATTAGGTCTCTGGTAGAGATTACTTTGTGAAAGTATTTCTGCATCTTGTTGGGAACATATTTATTTTGTGATTTACGATCCATGAAAGGATCCATAAGTTGATTGCAGTCGCCTCCCAGAATCAAATCATCAACAGCATGTGAAGACAAAAGGGTAGAGAAATCATTCCAAAATTGAGGGTCAATCAGACCCCCCAGGATATTGCGGCATGGATTAGCAAATTTAGCGGCACAAATATGGAAATTTAGCGGCACAAATATGGAAATTTAGCGACATTTTTGCGGCACTTTATTTACTCATAATCAATCATTCTCAGCTTAACCACATTGGTGCTAAGGCAATTCCCGCTGGGTGCTGAACTCTCCAGATTTCCATTTTTCATGACAAGGTCAGCTCGTCATCAGCACAGGAGCAGTGCACTGCATGACGAGCTGACCTTGTCATGAGCATGGAAGGGGTTAAATCAATGGAAACTGTTTTAGCCCGGGCTGAGGCACAAATGGGATTGGGGGGGGGGGAGGCTGGGATGTCCTATGGGCGATCCGAGTCTGGTGAGGATGCATCAGTGCCATCTTTCTGAGGAAAAGAAAATACCAGTCTGATGAAAATATCAACTGCGGTAAACTGAAAATAAACTGGTTAAAATCTAAGCATTTGTTTATAAGTATTTTTCTTTTTTCTTTAATAACCATTTAGAATTACTTTAAATAGCTCTTCAAATACGCTTCATTTCTTCATGTACCTGGTACTTAAAGTTTATAAGCCAAAAATATAGACCAGAACGGAAAAAACAGGCCAGACAGCTAGTCTACACTCTGCACCGCACCCCATCCACAGATAACCTGGTACAATCTGTTCAAAGGGAAGAAATGTTCAGCAAGGTAAGTTGGCAAGTTCCGAGTTCAGGGAAAGATGGAAGGAATATTGAATGGAAGGGTGGAAGGATGGATGGCTAGATGAGTGGGTGGAAGAATGAGTGGGTGGGTGAAAGAACGAATGAAGGGATGGGAGAAAGCAAGGGGGCTGGCAGGGAGGATTCAAAGTACACAGGACCACACGGAGGTGAGAGGAGACGGAAAGGATAGAAGGAGTGCAGAGCGGCAGGCAGGAAAGAAATAGGGTGCAAAGAGGAAAAGCAGAGCAAAGAAAGGGCAGCAGCCCTTTTCAACACCGAAGCTTGTCACACTCTTGCATAAATAGTCCGCACACGAACCTGTAAAAGGCAAAATGCGGTGAATACGTTTTTCTTAGTATCTGTTTTCGTATGTGTCTTTGGCTATTTTGTGTGTGTATTTGTTGGGCGTGTTTTATGCTTTTAGTGCGTCTGAAAATGTGAGTATGGTTGTGTGTGTTCGTTTTAACAGCATGTGAGTAAAACGGTGTGTTTGGCAGCTCGAGTATGTGTTTTTGGAGGCATGTATAGTTGTTAGGAACGAGTGTGTAGGAGAGCAAAAGAGCGAATGTTTATGGCGAAACTGTATTTGTGTGTTTTTCCTCAGCGATAGTCCGTTAAAATTGTTTATGTGTGCTTGAGCGTCGTGTTTGTTTAAGTGCATGTGTTTACATCTGTTCTTCAGTGTGATGCGGCGGGCACATTACTTAATCACGTGTGTGTCTTTAAATAAGCAACAGTGGCCCTAGATGCTTCACCAATAATGTATTCGAGCAGTGGTGCACATGTTTATGTTCGAGTTTTCTACATGTGGCATACATGCTACTTTCAACCTCGTGTAAAATAGTTGCATAACATAGAACAAGACAGACGTGCTCCAAGTCACACAGGATGGCGTGTTTTCAAATAATCAGAAAAAGACACAAACGTCCCTTCAGGAGCCACAAAAGTGGTCTTAAATGAACACAGATGCCCAACAGTGACTTGTTTTAAGCTGTAATACCAATCTCACAGTAGTAAAAGAACCTCCAAATTTCAAACAAATATATAGAAACCTATTAAGGATATTTCAACTGTGCAGTTATGACTCAAAACCCCAAATCAACATTCTATAAAATACATGATATAATGAATTGTAGGCAGAAGGAGAGGGCTATTTCTTGAGTTTATACAAATATATATTTATTCAGCAAATTTGTATTTTTATCACAATAGCAAAGGCTATAAAAATACATACAATCATAAAAAAATGAATACATGTTATATAAAAGACATAATCATACAAATCAAACAACTAGATATGACAATGGTTAAAATGTTCATAATAGAACAGGTGTCGATGCTGCGTTTCGGTTGAAGTGTAAATTAAAAACCTTCTTCAGGACAGTTTCTACAAAGAAACAAACAATTACTATTTCATGTATATGGTACAGTTAATATGGGCACAAACAATCTTTAATGCTATTGCTAATTTTTCAACTCTGCTGGCTTCTTTTTAACTTAACTACACACAGATTGGGATCTAACAGTTGATTGTAAATATGTCTGTCACTACATGTTTTCTTGGAGGGTCAGTTTATTGGTTTTATAGAAAAACAGTACATCGGGCTCTGTTACTAACAAACAAAGATTGTTTATCTAACATGGTCTATTCATGTATACACACATGTTCTATAGATAAAGTGTGGGCACTATTCTCTCGTTACCTGAGGGTTAAAATTCCCTCGGAGTTGGATAAAAAGACCGTTCCCTGATCTGGGCAGGACGGTGTTCAGACTCTCGTATTATGGATATGTCTGGATGTTCATATGCCTCTACATAGGATAAAGATAGAGGTGCCTTTGTTAGTAGTGATTTAACCCTCTCACTAGGTCGTGTATATATATATTTGAAAGGATTGGGTACCTTGAAAAGATAATATTCAAGTTCACGCTGTCATGACAGGAGCCACCGGTTATATGTCCGTTCACGTTTTGCTGAAGAGCAAACCAAATGCATGGAGTTACCCTTCATGTCTAAAATGTCTTTGGTCTGAAGGTTCATGGTATTTCTACTTACCACATTCCACTATATGGCAAATAGCTGTAGTCGTAGCCCTTTCAATTGGCTATTCCGTATCGACTTTTCTAATCTGGGGGTTGTCCTCCCACGCAGTCTGGGATTTCTGAGGGTGAAAAAGACCGGTATTCAAATTTCAATTTTTATCTCCCTTATTGTGTCACCTTGCAGGGAGTATGTCTTTATTCAAAGAATTGTGAATTTGTGTTTTATTATTTGCACTTCAAAATCACAGTTCAGTGGGATAGGCTCACGAAAAGATTTATATGGTTTATAAGTCTTCTATTTTCTGGTGAGTATAGACGAGCGATCTAACGGCGGCCGTCTGTTTTTATAACCTATACGGACATAATAAAAACCATAAGAGACATACGATACACTAGCGGCTAAACGGGCGCGTCTGTTGTGTTTGTAATGTACACGCACATAACCATACGTTGGCCCTTACATGATGAAATCAGATAGTCAGTTGCAGATTTTTTTATGTACAACAGGTGGCCAACACAGGGAGAACAGACACTTCCTGCGAGTATACTCACCAGAAAATAGAAGACTTATAAACCATATAAATCTTTTCGTGAGCCTATCCCACTGAACTGTGATTTTGAAGTGCAAATAATAAAACACAAATTCACAATTCTTTGAATAAAGACATACTCCCTGCAAGTTGACACAATAAGGGAAATAAAAATTGATATTTGAATACCGTTTTTTTTCACCCTCAGAAATCCCAGACTGCGTGGGAGGACAACCCCCCATTAGAAAAGTCGATACGGAATAGCCAATTGAAAGGGCTACGACTACAGCGATTTGCCATATAGTGGAATGTGGTAAGTAGAAATACCATGAACCTTCAGATCAAAGAGTTAATAAGACATTTTAGACATGAAGGGTAACTCTATGCATTTGGTTTGCTCTTCAGCAAAACGTGAACGGACATATAACCGGTGGCTCCTGTCATGACAGCGTGAACTTGAATATTATCTTTTCAAGGTACCCAATCCTTTCAAATAGATATATACACGACCTAGTGAGAGGGTTAAATCACTAATAACAAAGGCACCTCTATCTTTATCCTATGTAGAGGCATATGAACATCCAGACATATCCATTATACGAGAATCTGAACACCGTCCTGCCCAGATCAGGGAACGGTCTTTTTATCCAACTCCGAGGCAATTTTAACCCTCAGGTAACGAGAGAATAGTGCCCACACTTTATCTATAGAACATGTGTGTATACATGAATAGACCATGTTAGATTAACAATCTTTGTTTGTTAATAACAGAGCCCGATGTACTGTTTTTCTATAATACCAATAAAGTGACCCTCCAAGAAAACATGTAGTGACAAACATGTTTACAATCAACTGTTAGAGCCCAATCTGTGTGTAGTTAAGTTAAAAAGGAGCCAGCAGAGTTGAAAAATAAGCAATAGCATTAAAGATTGTTTGTGCCCATATTAACTGTACCATATACATGAAATAGTAATTGTTTGTTTCTTTGTAGAAACTGTCCTGAAGAAGGTTTTTAATTTACACTTCAACCGAAACGCCGCGTCGACACCTGTTCTCTTATGAACATTTTAACCATTGTCATATCTAGTTGTTTGATTTGTATGATTATGTATTTTATATAACATGTATTAATTTTTTTATGAGTGTATGTATTTCTATAGCCTTTGCTATTGTGATAAAAATACAAATTTGCTGA
Source organism: Lissotriton helveticus (assembly GCF_964261635.1). NCBI lineage: Eukaryota > Metazoa > Chordata > Amphibia > Caudata > Salamandridae > Lissotriton > Lissotriton helveticus. Next base: position 1,060,355,865 of record NC_136070.1, on the reverse strand, counting down.
ATAAATATATATTTGTATAAACTCAAGAAATAGCCCTCTCCTTCTGCCTACAATTCATTATATCATGTATTTTATAGAATGTTGATTTGGGATTTTGAGTCATAACTGCACAGTTGAAATATCCTTAAGAGGTTTCTATATATTTGTTTGAAATTTGGAGGTTCTTTTACTACTGTGAGATTGGTATTACAGCTTAAAACAAGTCACTGTTGGGCATCTGTGTTCATTTAAGACCACTTTTGTGGCTCCTGAAGGGACGTTTGTGTCTTTTTCTGAATACTTTCCCCTGGTCCCAGACCTTGAATAGAAGGGGGCCTCCTTTACCTTGTTTTGATTTTCACTCAGCTTGTTAGCTGAGGAGGCAACAGTTAGGTTCCCATACAGCAATAGATATTAGTACTCATATAGTCCTTGTTTCTTAAATACTTACTAAGACAATGGAAGGGATCAAAACACTCAGTTATACGGAAGATCAATTCAATAGGATCATAAATGGTGCTCTTGCAAATAACATCTCAACAGTCCGCCTAGACAAAACAGACGAAGAACAGTGGCGGACACTACGGAACCTTAAAAAGAAGGTGGTTAGAGCCGAACTACACGCTGAATTCCGGGTAGAATATTGTAAGAAGGGGATAATACCCAAGGGTCTCCAGGTTGTTAATGAACCAGGTATTTTTATAAATAATAGAAAATTTATTGAAAACTGGACACTGGTGGCAAATCGTTGTAGCCGTGATTGGATACTCCTGATAATCGAGACAGCCCATGAAGTTCTAGTGATCGAACGCAAGGAGATAGAAGACTTAGAAGCTCAACTTAATGACAATACAGCACTTCTAGAGGCCAAACAAAAGCTAGAAGAAATTGAAAAAGATTTCTCAGGCTACAGCGATTATTTAATAAACAAAAAAAGTAATAAATTACGCAAAGACATCGCAAATTACAATCCCGAATATGTTTATCCATACCTCCAGAAAGACTTCTATGATAGACCAAAAGACAACTATCCACAGCGGAGACAGTGGCAAAATCAGCCCCGCAATTTTCCCAAGAAAAAGGTTAGGTTCTTTGACACCTCATTCACCAGCTCTGAATCAGATGTAGAACAACAGACTGAGAGTAGGAACACAAAAGAGAGAGAGACAGCAACAGGTTCCAATCAAGAAGGGCTCTCTTTTTTGGAGCAGCGCCAACAGAATTTTGGACCCCCGAGAGGGAAAGGAAGGGGGCGTGGGAACTACAACACCACACCCCAATTCCTACGACGTCCTCATACAAGGAGCCAGAAACATTGGGACTAAGTGGCCCAAAAAAAGCACCAATAATTAACTTGTCTAAACATACACTATCAAATCATGAAATCACATTGCTAGAGAAAGGTTTAGGTTTTGCGGTTTCATCCACAATTGATAGATACTCACTAGAAAGAGACCTTCAAATATTTTTTAGAAAAATTAGATTGGCTATCTTTTTTGAGGGTAAGGAAAGGCAGACTAGACAGAACAAATCTGGTCTTAAAAAGAAATCCTCCTGGACCCCCAACATCAGTATGGTACCTAGGGACATCGAAGCATTCGAACGCAGCGTAGACAAGAGTGTGGATGACCTCTCAAAACAGAAACACTGGATCAATCACAACCTAAGCAAAGATGAGGCGGCAGCATTACAAGCACTACAAAATAATGCTGATTTAACAATCAAACCAGCCGACAAGGGGGGAGCAATTGTAGTGATGGATACCCTAGACTATAACAACAGAATGCAACATCTATTACAAAACAAAGACCATTATAAACCAGCAAATATGAATGAGTGGGTATCACTTAAGCTATGCATCAACACCCTTTTGAAACAAGCAAAGGATGATGAGGTCATTTGTGATGAAGAGTATTCCTTCCTCAACAACCAGAATCCGACCATTCCGGCCCTTTATGGACTTCCTAAAGTCCATAAAGACATTACTAATCCCCCAATGAGACCCATAGTCTCCAGCATAGGCTCACTTACTGAACCACTTAGCAAATATGCCGATGTATTTTTACAACCCTTAGTGGTGATCCAAAAGGCATATGTCAAAGATACAACAGCTATTATCCAGAAACTAGAAGGCCTAGAGTTTAATCCTGACACTCAAATCCTAGTCACTTTAGATATTGAGGCGTTATATACAAATATACCCCAAACCGCCACAATAGAAATGATTAACTCGATGCTGAGTGCTGAAGATAGAGACCATACCGCCCATGAACTATTTATCATAGACTGTGTCACCCTGGTACTCAAAAACAATCTGTTTTTATTTAATAAGGAGCTATACAGACAGATTAAAGGCACCAGCATGGGGGCTACCTGTGCTCCAAGTCTGGCCTGCCTATATGTATCAAAATTTGAAGAACAACATATATTCAATTCAGTATCACCATTCTATGAGAATATCTCTATGTGGTCACGTTACATTGACAATGTTTTTTTCATATGGACCGGGCCAATAGAGACCCTGATGGAATTCATCACTTGGCTTAACCTTGGTGATGACAATTTAAATTTTACATCCCACACAGACAGACAAAGCTGCGAGTTCCTCGATTTAATAATTAAACATACTGAAGGATGTCTGAATGTGGAGCTATTCACAAAACCTTCCGACAGGAACACCATGCTCCATTATAACAGTAACCATCCGCCATGACAGGTCAATAACATTCCATTTGGCCAGTTCCTGAGGTTAAAGAGAAACTGTACAACAACCCAGGATTTTGATAAACATGCAGCGGTCATAAAATCCAAATTCATTGAACGCGGATACCCGAAACGGCTGGTTAGGCATGCTTATAAACGTGCAAAATATTACGATAGAGATAGTTTACTCCGAACTAAAGAGAAAAAAGACACCACCCCCCAGTCCATCATTTTTGTGACTAATTTCAATCAAGTAAGTAATAAATCAAAAAACATAATAAATAGGAACTGGCATCTGATCAATGACAAACAACAGAAAAGGTTACCCAAACCCATGTTCTCCATTCGGAGGAATCGTACGATTCGCAACAGCCTAGTGCATACTTACAGGGAAGTGATAACAAATAGTCAGCCCTGTATAGATAACGCCCCCTTACCAACTGGTACATTCCCCTGTACCGGGTGCACTAACTGTAAGGACATAATCCGCGGCAATACAGTCACCATAAAAGATGTAGTCTTTAAACCTAGAAGTTTTATGAACTGCCGAACTAGGAATGTAATTTATCTTATAAGCTGTCCATGTGACCTCATTTATATTGGTGAAACATCAAGAGAGGTACGCATCCGTATAAATGAACATAAATCGGCGCTACGAACTAATAAAAGAGGTGCACCTCTGACTGAACACTGGAGAACAGTGAAACATGACATCAAAGATCTGCGATGGTGCTGTTTAGAAACAGTAACCATCAATGCTAGAGGAGGTGATCTGAACAAAAAAAGGAAAAAACGCGAACAGAACTACATGTCAAGATTTAATAGCGTTCGGTCGGGACTTAATAACAGAGAAGACTGGGAACGGATAACTTAGCACTATATATAATCAAGTATTGCATTAATTCCACGACAAGTGATCTCTCTACCCTCTACCAATATGAAATCAAGCTTGAACAAAACTAGTGCCCTTTTTCTGAACGAAACAAATTGTGCACGAAAGTTATTCCTAATATTTAAATAGGCAGATACTGTATTTCCTGTCTATCACAAAAATATCAGCTGATCACACTCAGTTGGGACTCTTATAGTACCTATCGGTATTCTATAATTAGACTTTGACATTAAATACCCTTCGTGACCATTTATGCGGCTCATTTTATGCTGCTCATTTTTTGCCTTACCATAAATTATGATATCGCGAAAATGCAATCAGATATTTTTATTAAGACTTGCGAACACATGATTATTGCATACTAGCGGTACTCATATTGAATTGTTCACGTTGTATCAACACTTGTGTAAAGTTACTTTAAAGAAACTCCCTATCACATGACCCTAAGCCGCCCTATCGCTAGGCATCTTCGTACAACCAATGACGACCCTTGTTACATATAAATCGCAAGTTGGCGGGTGCTCACGACCAACTTATCTACACAGAATCCCCGAAACGCTGTCGCAACAGGAGCAGGGAGGCCGACCCTATGTGAGGAGGTAAGGAGAAGTTTAGAGAAAGGGGCTCTCTTTTGGCAGTGTTTTAAATGACTCGTAAATAAAACGTCCTGCTTTAACTCACTAGCGAACCAACATGGGGACGACGAAATCAACAATAGAGACATTGATAAACATAGCTGTGTAACCCCTCTATGTGATAGTAACCACAAGATAGAAACAATAGACGAGCGATCTAACGGCGGCCGTCTGTTTTTATAACCTATACGGACATAAACCATAAGAGACATACGATACACTAGCGGCTAAACGGGCGCATCTGGTGTGTTTGTAAAGTACACGCACATAACCATACGGTTGGCCCTTACATGATGAAATCAGATAGTCAGTTGCAGATTTTTATATGTACAACTGGTGGCCAACACAGGGAGAACAGACACTTCCTGCGAGTATACTCACCAGAAAATAGAAGACTTATAAACCATATAAATCTTTTCGTGAGCCTATCCCACTGAACTGTGATTTTGAAGTGCAAATAATAAAACACAAATTCACAATTCTTTGAATAAAGACATACTCCCTGCAAGTTGACACAATAAGGGAGATAAAAATTGAAATTTGAATACCGGTCTTTTTCACCCTCAGAAATCCCAGACTGCGTGGGAAGATAACCCCCAGATTAGAAAAGTCGATACGGAATAGCCAATTGAAAGGGCTACAACTACAGCGATTTGCCATATAGTGGAATGTGGTAAGTAGAAATACCATGAACCTTCAGATCAAAGAGTTAATAAGACATTTTAGACATGAAGGGTAACTCTATGCATTTTTTGTTTGCTCTTCAGCAAAACGTGAACGGACATATAACCGGTGGCTCCTGTCATGACAGCGTGAACTTGAATATTATCTTTTCAAGGTACCCAATCCTTTCAAATAGATATATACACAACCTAGTGAGAGGGTTAAATCACTACTAACAAAGGCACCTCTATCTTTATCCTATGTAGAGGCATATGAACATCCAGACATATCCATTATACGAGAGTCTGAACACCGTAATGCCCAGATCAGGGAACGGTCTTTTTAGCAAACTCCGAGGCAATTTTAACCCTCAGGTAACAAGAGAATAGTGCCCACACTTTATCTATAGAACATGTGTGTATACATGAATAGACCATGTTAGATTAACAATCTTTGTTTGTTAATAACAGAGCCCGATGTACTGTTTTTCTATAATACCAATAAACTGACCCTCCAAGAAAACATGTAGTGACAAACATGTTTACAATCAACTGTTAGAGCCCAATCTGTGTGTAGTTAAGTTAAAAAGAAGCCAGCAGAGTCGAAAAATTAGCAATAGCATTAAAGATTGTTTGTGTCCATATTAACTGTACCATATACATGAAATAGTAATTGTTTGTTTCTTTGTAGAAACTGTCCTGAAGAAGGTTTTTAATTTACACTTCAACCGAAACGCCGCGTCAACACCTGTTCTCTTATGAACATTTTAACCATTGTCATATCTAGTTGTTTGATTTGTATGATTATGTCTTTTATATAACATGTATTAATTTTTTTATGATTGTATGTATTTCTATAGCCTTTGCTATTGTGATAAAAATACAAATTTGCTGAATAAATATATATTTGTATAAACTCAAGAAATAGCCCTCTCCTTCTGCCTACAATTCATTATATCATGTATTTTATAGAATGTTGATTTGGGATTTTGAGTCATAACTGCACAGTTGAAATATCCTTAATAGGTTTCTATATATTTGTTTGAAATTTGGAGGTTCTTTTACTACTGTGAGATTGGTATTACAGCTTAAAACAAGTCACTGTTGGGCATCTGTGTTCATTTAAGACCACTTTTGTGGCTCCTGAAGGGACGTTTGTGTCTTTTTCTGAATACTTTCCCCTGGTCCCAGACCTTGAATAGAAGGGGGCCTCCTTTACCTTGTTTTGTGTTTTCAAATAATGCAAGAATGTGTTCGATTGGACAGAGAGGTTGCAGTGAACGGTACCCCAGGGTCAAATCTTCCCTACGTCAACGGTGTCTCCTTCAGTGCCCAATCACCTTCCGATTTCGCAGGCACTTTTGTAAAAATCGCAGCATTTTTACAAAAGTGCCGATTTCGCGGGCACTTTTGCAAAATTCGCAGCATTTTTACAAAAGTGCCGATTTCGCGGCAAACCGCGAAATCGCAAAATCCTGAAGGGTCTGGTCAATACCATTCGGACCATAAATGTTACAAAAGGAAAGAGGAGTATTATTGACAATGGTTTTTAAAAACAGCCATCTACCGTTATCATTATGAAACTCATTTTGTAATTGAACAGTTAAAGATTTATGAAATAAAATAACCACACCATTCTTATTATTTACAGCTGGTGAACAAAAAACCTCTCCTACCCATTGTTTACGTAATCCTTTAACTTAAGGTGTGTCTCTTGTAATAATGCAACATGACATTTTAACCTCGCTAAATGAGATAAAACTCGCTGCTTCTTAACAGGGTTGCAAATACCTTTAACATTCCAGGATATCACACTTAAGCCTTTCATTTATATACCTTGAAAAATGATAAGCAAAAAAGTAGATAGAAAAAAGAGGGGAAAGGAAGAAAAATAAATAGATAGGAATGGAATGAAGAATAGAAAGACTGAAAAGCATAAAGGGAAGAATAGCCTGTACATAAAGGCCACAGATTATTTAAAGGTACCATTGATTGAGAATGTAAAGGAAACTTGAAGAAGAGAAAGGGGGCAGCGAGTAGGAAAAAAGAGAAAGAAAGAAGATGAAGAAAAGGAAACAGGGAAGAAAGAAGAGACAGGGAGCAATATCTCCCGAAGAAAATAGGAAAGAGGAGATGACATGAAGCCGAGAGGCTTCAGTCACAATGAACAGTGAAGAGGTAACAAGTGACATTGTTGAGGGAGGGGCGACAGAGAAAAGGAACCAAGATGACCACAACACCGGGGGGACATCAGAACAGAGAACGACGATAGACATCAGATAAAGAGGAAGGGATGAAATACTCTGAACTGGGCATGGTAAACAAATGGAACAATAAGACAAGGAAAACAAGAGCTTACCAGGATCTAGGAAGACATACCAATGGTTTACGTCAAATAGAAAAAGACAAACGGATGGTATAGGAAGGGATCTTCAACCACAGCACAAGGGAAACCTAAAATAAAAAAATAAACAATTAACATCAATTTTAGAACAACGTTACCCTAAGGAGAAAAAACAAGAAAGAAAAACATTTAAAAAAGAAAGACAAGACAGTTAATGTTTGCCAAGTTCTATATGCTCTTCTCGGTGGGTATGAATAAACTTCCGCAGGTCAGCTGGATCCTCAAATAAAAATGTTCTGTCTTTGTATGTCACTTTGAAGAAACATGGGTGTATAAGACCATAGCGTGCCTTCATAGATTTCAAGGCCGGTCGAAGATCCAAGAACTCCTTGCGTCTGCTGGCAGTAGGCTTGGACACATCCTGACTGAAAAAACCTTATGGCCGGACCAAAACATCTGCTTGTGTTGTTTAGCGGCAGCGAGGATAGTCATTAGGTCAGAGTAGAGCAACAAGTAGGCAATGATACCCCTTGGCTTGGGGGTAGAAGACGCACTTTGAGGCCCCAATCTATGTGCTCTTTGAATATTAAAATCAGCTATTTTAGGGAGGCCAACAATTTGCAAGACTTGAGTTTTTTAAGAAAGAGATCATGTCGGCTCCTTCAGAACCTTCTGGAATGCCATAAATTCGCAGATTATTGTGCCGGTTGCGATTTTCTAAGTCCTCTGTAGACTTTTTAAGTTGGTGTACTTCCTTAGTAAGGGACTCAACTTTAGCAATAACGTCTTGAGCATCACTCACCTTCTGTTCGACATCTGATAATCTCATGTCTAAGCCAGACCATTTTTCCTCAGTTCTCTGTAGAGTAGTAGTAGTGTCTGTCATAAATGGACGAAAGAGACGTAGCTCGTCCATAATATCATCTAGAGTGAAAGAAAGAGGAGACTTATGGGGGTCATTAGGATGTCGGGCGGATTGCCTCCGCCAGGATGGTGGTGACCACCGCCACCCTGGCGGAGGCAATCCGCCCGGCAACCACTCTCGTTTTCCCCTCCGCCAGATTAGGATGACGGAGGGGACAGCGGCGGATGGAAAGACCGTCCGCCGCTTTACCGCCGCGGTCACTTTGGGACCGCGGCGGTAATAGATTAATATGGTGGCGGTGTCCAATGGACACGCCAGCCATATTACAATGGCAAAATGTAGGGGCCTTTCCGCGGCGGCAATGGAAAGGCAGGCGGAGATTGCTGTGGGGGCCCCCTGCAGGGCCCCCAGGTAGCCGGCACTGTCGGTGGGGCACATTTACATATGCAAAGCGGCAGGCACTGTGCGGTGCCTGCCGCTTTGCATATGTAAATGCGTCAACTTCTGTTTTGCATTGTGGCGGGCGGTGCAGAGAGCACCGCCCACCACAATGCAAAACATATAGGATGTGCCCGCCACTGTGGCGGGCACATCCTAATACCCCTAACGGGACCCCTGCCCTTATGGCGGGCAGTCCCGATCTCCGTTACGGTGGCCCGCCCGCCATCCTAATGTGCCCCTTAGTTGTAGAAGAGGGGTCTTTTTTCAGACGTTTGCTATTAGTACCAGTAGAGTCTTTACGGCCCCCAGAAGTAGGCCCTGAAGCGCAGAGGGACTTATTAGACTGCATAAGATCCATGGTTAGCCAATGAGGAAGATAAAACTGAAAGTAAAAAACAGACAATATCATGTGAAAAAAATTGCAGTGGGAGCAATGAGCAGACAAACAGCAGGTTAGCCAAGGGAAAGAACCACTAAAGGTGAAATTGCTGTTTCCGTAGTGAACAAATAAATTGATAAAGTCGGAGTCAAAATCACAGATTAGTAAACAGTTGAGCGCAGTGGCAAAGTTAAATGTAAAAAATAGACAAAGGGGAGCAATTGAAGAAGGCTTGGTGCTTAGAACAAGGTGAGCGATAAAGCAGACTAATGCACTTGAATATTAATGCCCATTGATAGAAGACTGAGTGTGGTCATTTATAAAATAGGGCTGTATGTATCATAAAAAAAAAAAAAAATTGGTAGAAATGTTCAAGTGCCATACACCTTTATGCATAAACAACCATTGTTTCCGAGGGGTACAAATAAATATTCAGCTGACAAATTGAGGAAAATAACACTGCTAAATGTTTCATATGCAAGTTTGGACAAAGAAACGTTGTTTTAAGTGCCCTCCGCTGCCACCAGTTAATGAGGAAACATTGCTGCGTATCGCTTCAGGAAAGTCGTAAAATGGCGGCCGTTGCGAACCGGCAAAGCTGGCAGAATGTCGGAATGACAAGAAACGCACCTTTCAGCGCATAACAACGGTCGGAAACTCGCCACGGCACTCCCGGCGGTTTCCGACACACATAGAGCCAATTGGGGGCAGGAAGAAAGACGATATGTGGACACTTCAGAGGAAAGCAGTCGTCGACTCTGCAGAGCCTCCTCAGGACGCGGCCATCTTGCCGCCGCGCGCTCCCTTTACTTTCTATTTTGATGTGGCTGTAGTGGCATAGGATGTTTCCCAAATGTTTATGTGGATGAGACATGCATTTCTTTCACAGATGTGTTGATTGGTTAAAGAAATTGGTTTACTCTAGCTCTTGATTCTGTTTGCAAGTCATTTTAGGTTTAAAGTATTTTATTCAGCATAACATGCAAGGACAAACATACAGCATCACAGGGCAACTCGTTAAGGCAGATGGAGCCCCATCCTCAGCTAGAACTACCAAGTGCAGTGTGTGTGTACCAGTCCACCATAGCCATACATGGTATGCATTGTCGCAGCATGAGATAACATTTCTATTGCCAATGCCCCCCCAAAAACCCCCAACCTCCCAACTCCCGGATCCCAGCCCCCCCCTCCCCACCCTACGTCCAGTGCACTGACTCTATCCAAAGTGTACATCAAAGCCGCCTCCTACAGGGGAAGTGATTCTCCCTTCAAGTCACAGGGGCTGTGCTGCCGGGCTCGTGAGCCGCATGAGGCGGAGGTACTTGGGACAGGTGATTTCTTTAAATTCCGTTAGCAGCAAAGAATGAAACGGCTGCCAAAGTTCAGTAAATTGCGTTATATCCCCCGCCACTGTGAGCGACAACTTCTCCATGCCTAACATGTGCCACAATCTATGGAGCCAACCCGTGACAGAGGGCGTCGTGGCAGTGCGCCAGTGTATCAGGATATTTTGAACCGCTGAACCTAGCGCAATGGCAATCTGCCTACCCCTACGGGATCTAAGGGGGTACATCAATCCATTTGGGAGCCCCAGCAATGTGTATGCAGGGAAGCGTGGTAGTTCAATGCCAAAATGGGTATCAATTTCATCCAGCACCTCCCTCCAGTAAGCCTCCAGGAGTGGGCAATCCCATAGAATGTGTGTAAGTGTGCCTCGGTGCCCGCACCCTCTCCAACACGTGTCCTCCTTGCTACGGTCAAATTCGTGAACCCGTTCTGGTGTGTAGTACCAGTAGGTGGAGACCTTAGTCAGTGTGTCAGTGAGACCCATGTGGTACGCCGAATGCCGTGCTCTATAGGATATGTGCTCCCATTCTTTAGGGCTCAGTGTCCTCCCCAACTCCCTTTCCCAACGTTCCCTCCCTGGGTTATAGAGGTGTGAAGAGGGCGGTTGTAGCAACTTATAGAGATCCGTAATCAGTTTTGAGTCTGACGTACGCGTCAGCAGCCACTGTTCGTAAGGTAGAAAGTGCCTATCAGCCGTCTCTCTCACCTGCGGTTGAAGAGCCCAATGGCGAGCTTGCATATAGCGGTGCCTGTCAGTCTCAGGGAGTGAAAACTCCTGGCAAAACTGCGTAAAGGGGACAACCCCCTCCGGGTCGTACATATGACACAGGGCTCTACATCCTGCCTGCCTCCAGTGTGTGAAGGCTCCCCGTTCCATTCCTGGGGTGAAATCTGGATTGTCCACTAACGGTGTGAGTGGCGACGGGAAAGAGGTGAGGCCGCTCGTAACGGCAGTGGCATCCCAGACCCGCAGTGGCACTCTCGTAACAAAGGAGGCGTACAAATTCTTGGACCGGGGAATTCGGCGCAGAAATGGGATTTCCTGCAAGGGCCTACCTGACATTGCTTGATCCTGGAAGAGCCAGTGCTTGTCGGACTCCCACCTACTCCATTCCACAAGGTAACGCAGCTGCGCCACCCGGAAATACCTACGAAAGTCAGGTATCCCTAACCCTCCCGCCTCAGGAGCCAATAGGGAGAAGGCTCTACGCATTCTGGGTTTTTTCCCCTGCCAGATAAAGCGCGAAACGTCTGCCTGCAGTTGCGGGATCCACCCGACCGGCGGTTGGAGTGGCAAGGCCCGAAACAAGTAAAGAACCTGCGGCAGAACCGTCATTTTAACGGCGGCTATCCTGCCCAGCCAGGAGATAGTGCCGCGATTCCAACGGCCCAGTTCCTCCCTGATTTTTTCACCCAGTGCCGTGTAGTTGGCCGATACCATGGCCGGCAGGGTGGGGGCTATCTGGATCCCCAGATAGGGTACCGCCGCTGATGACCAAATCATGGGGAATCGGCCCTGTAGGTAGGTCCTGGTGGCCGGTTCAAGGGAGACATCTAGAGCCACCGACTTTCCCATATTTAGTTTAAACACCGCGCCAAAGGAGGCCAGCTCCTCGATGCAGGCCGGTAAGGCTGTCCGGGGCTCGTCAAGAGACAGGATGACATCATCAGCGTAGAGACTTATAGCATGTTCGAAACCTCCCATCCGTATCCCTGCCACCGCCGGGTTGCTCCGCACCCGTTGGGCGAACGGCTCCATATAAAGAGCGAAGAGCAGGGGCGAAAGCGGACATCCCTGCCTAGTGCCCCGCTCGATGTTAAAGTCCCGAGAGGTATACCCATTCACACGAACCACCGTGGTCGGCCGTCTGTAGCAGTTAAAGATCATGGAGCGGAATTTATCCCCTATGCCCGCCTTCACCATCACCTGTTCCAGGTAAGGCCAGTGCACTCGGTCGAACGCCTTCTCAGCATCCACCGCTAACATCATTCGTTCCCCCGGAATCCGGGACGCTTTCTCGAGCAGGTGGATGATCCGCTTTGTGTTGTCAACCGTCTGTCTCCCCGGGACAAAACCAGCCTGATCAGGATCTATAAGACCGGATAAGTGAGGGGCTAAGCGGGCGGCCAGGATCCCCGTGTATAATTTTAGATCAACATTCAGAAGAGATATCGGTCTGTAGGATCCGCAGAGCTTCGGGACCGTCCCAGGTTTGGGGATTACAGTAACGGAAGCACGTAAAAGATCAGGCGGAATGGCCCCCGGTGCAGCAAATGAGTTGAAAAGACGAGTAAGGATAGGGGCCAGTGACGTGCAAAACGTTTTGTAGATGAGCGAAGTGTATCCATCCGGGCCTGGCGCTTTGCCATGTTTAAGCCTGGCGATGGCAGAGATACCCTCTTCTATCCTGATATCCCGATCCAAGTGTTCCGCCTGCAGGGGGTCCAGGGAGGGCAAGGTGACCGAGTCTAAGTATGCGGCCACGGCCGGTGCGTCCGGCGGCTCCCCAGTGTAGAGATCTGCATAAAACTCACGGAAGACGGCTGCAATATGAGCATCGTCCGTCTCCACCGTCCCCCCAGGGCCAGAGATCTCCTTCACTAGCTGACTCTGGCGCGCCACTCGGAGTCTGTTGGCCAGTAATTTGCCACAACGGTCCCCCCCTGTGTAGAAGGTGTGGCGCAGCCGGAGTGCGGCGTACTCCGCACGGTCCAAGTCCAGGGCCGCCAGGACCTTTCTCGCCCCCTTAAGCTGCCGCCATATTCTAGGGGCCCCTGTCCTGCGATGGATCTGTTCAAGCTCGCGGACCTTATCAGTGAGTTCTTCCCTCTTAGTCTGCCTTTCTCTATTTTCGACGGAGGAGATTGCTAAGAATTCCCCCCTGAGGACTGCCTTCAGGGCTGCCCACTGTGTGGCTCGGGCGGTGTCAGAGTTGTCGTTGTGAGTCTGATATTCCCTGATCGTGTCCTCAATACGGTCCACCACCACTTTCCTGTGCAGCAGTGTGTCACGGAGGCGCCACGTCCTGGGGGGGAGAGCTGCCTGGGGCAGACTCAGCGTAGCATCGACCGGGGCATGATCCGATAAGGACAACACTCCCATGTCTGATCCCGAGACCAGCGCCTGCACCGGATACGTGACCAACAAGTGGTCCAGCCTCGCGTACGTCTTGTGTGCGTGGGAGTAGTTCGTGGGATGCAGGTGACGCCAAAGATCAAGGAGGCCCACCTCCACCAGCCACTCCTTATAGTCGGCCGAGAACGCTCCGACCTGCGGGAAGCGCTGCGCCGACCTGTCCACAGCTGAATCAAAAACATGTTAAAGTCTCCTCCGATAATAATATGTCGGTCTTGCGAGGCAGTAATATACTCAACTGCCGATCGCAGGAAACGTTCCTGACGTTCATTGGGGCTATACAGAGACCCAATTGTAAAAATAAGACCCCCAATCCTAAACCGATATGCTAACAGTCTGCCTTTTTGTTCGGTGAGCTTATGGAGGACCTCCCCTTTGAAGCGACTGGCCACCAGTATTGCTACCCCCGCCGTCTTAGTGGTGCAGGATGAGAAGAACTGTGAAGGGAACTTACGGGAGCGCAGCCTATGTGTGTCTTGCGGCAGTAGGTGTGTCTCTTGAAGCAGGCATATGTCCGCGTGTGTATTCTCAAGGAGAGAGAGCACTGCCCGCCGCTTGACAGGATTATTCAAACCCCGGACGTTCAGGATAACTACCTTAAAAGTGTCAGGGGGCATTGAAAAGAACGTGGAAGAAGGCGTGAATGACCCGCCCGTATAAGGCGGGGTGCAAGGGCGCCCACAGCGTCACCAGAAACAGCAAGGCAAAGAAGGAAGTGTAAGCGTGCGCGCGGCTTCCCGGTCTAGGCAAACTAAGGTGTATGACCGTCTCAAGAACATCCAACAAACTTCCCGTGCACTGGACGACCCTCCCCCTCCCTCCCAAAACCCAGACCCCTTCCCTCCATCTCAACTCCCCAACCACCCCCATCCCCGACCCGCAACCAGAACCACCCTAACAACCCCCCCCCCCCAGGTTCCCCAACTGTTCCCAAGATCCCATTGTCCCAGTCCAGTCCTCAGCGGACAAGTCTGTGGAAAGGTACAAAAGTGGACGTCCAGCCACTACACCCCAACCCGACCCTCCCCCTTCCCCCGGGCCCTCAAACCTGCAGTACAGTGGAAGCGGTGTCCATCTCCCCCCGGAGTTCTTCTCAAGCTGTCAGCGCAACATCGCTGGACGCCGTGTCCCTGGCCACTCCCCGCACTGCACTGTCCATCTCAGCTCGAATAGTGGGTGAATCCGGCCGCGCGGAAGAGGTAGAGGAGCGTCGACCAGGGACCGATTGCCAGCCGTCTCTGGAGACGCGCCATCGGCGCAGAGTGGGTGCTTCCTCGTCCGTCGCAGTGATTCCCAACACTCCACAGGTGTCCTGGAGAGAGCGCAGCTGAAGCAGGGTCCCGTTCCAGCGAAAGATGATGCGGAAAGGGTGGCCCCACGAGTACCGAGTGTCATGCTCTCGCAGGAAGTCCGTTGCGATCTTGAAGGCCCGGCGTTTCTGCAACGTGACCGCCGACAGATCCTGAAATAGGGCTACCCGGTGACCACGGAATTCCAAGGATGTCTTCAATCGTGCTTCACGGAGGATCCTTTCCTGGAGAAGTGTGGCTCACTGGTTAGAGGAGGCAGACCTGGAAGCAGAGGTCAGCCTGGGACCAGGGTTCAATTCCCGGCTCGGCGGGGTCTTGAGTCCTAAAATGTCCATGGACTCGACAATTCTCGCTCCGGTGCCTAATCGATTCATGGGTTCACACTCTGCGACTCTGGGCAATAGATTGCTTAATCTCCACAACGGCCCCTCGCGGCGGGATGCCTGGCTTTCACCTTGCGGATACCCTGCCGGGGTTATCTCACAGGGGAATACCAGGACGGGTTCCCTAAGCAAGCGCTTAGAAACCAGTGGTGATTTGCGCTATACAAATCCATGAACATTTACATTTACATTCCTTCAGAGGGTAGTTCGGCAGGAAGGCTAGGATATCAGGAGGAGGTGCCAAAGACCGGCGCCGCAGGCCCACTCTATGCGCCCTATCTATCCGGATGGAGAAGTCGTCCGGTTCCCCTAGGATCTCCCAGAACAAGTCTCCCAGGCATCCAGCCACGTCTTCTTCCTCTGCTCCAGAAGGAACTCCCCGGACCCAAATGTTGTTTCTCCGGGACCGGTTCTCAAGGTCCTCGGCATGTGCCTGAAGATCGATTTGCTGGTCCCGCAACCGTACCACCTCCTGCTGCAGCTGCGAGATCTCCTCGTCCCGGGCATGTCCGGCCTCCTCCATAGTGGCCACTCTCTCACCCAGGCCGTCAACCTCCCTCCGCACCTCTCACACCTCTCCAGCCACCTCCTGCTTCAATGTCTGAAAGTCTTCCCTCAGGGAGCTGAAAAGGGATTCCAGGAAAGATCTGGTGACCGGAGGCTCCCCTCCACTCGCTCCTTGGGAGCCACCCGGTGGGCTCGAGGATTGCTGCCCTCGATCCTGTCTCGCATTGCTTTTGCTCAGCATGTCTGGCAGAGTTCGCTCCCCCTTCTTGGTCCCTTTGTTGCCGGCCATTCCGTACAGGGTAGCGCACTCCTGGGCTAATTGTAATGTCGCCGGTCAGTCGCAGTGGCCACCACGCCTCCGGGGCACCTCAGGCCGGCCGACGCCGCACTCCAGGCCGAGCAGCCTCTCAGCCACGTGCACAGCATCCCGCTCGCCTCCACCTCCAGGCCGGGCACTGCCTCTGAGCCCCCAGTCCCGGTGCCGGGCCGGCCCCGTGGAGCCACAAGAGGAGCCCCACTCCATCTCCACTGCCCGCACAGTGATCGCTGGGCTCTCAGGCGCTTTGCTCACCAAGCCATCGCCGCCAGTGCTCCAATCGGATACCAGTCCCAGGGCAGTTCCCTCGCTGTGCCGGCTTCCTCTAGATCCGGCCGGCTGCCAAAGGCCCCCTGGCAGAGCAGGCCAGGCGCCAGCAGCACGCCTCCATTGGCGACAGAGATCGCCCAGGGGGTAGTCCACACCACGCTGTCTGCCCTCCGTGCCACCGCTGGGCAGGCCAATACAGTGGCTCAGCACGACGACGCCTCCGTAGGTTGTACCCCCCAGGGGAGTCCGGACCCTCTAGCTGCGCGGCCGTAGGTTCTCCCTTCAGTGTAGGGTAGGGGGGCGGCTTCCTTATCTTCGGGACCGGGAGGTAGAGGCCCCAACGCAGTGCAATTCGTGCCGCGCCGGACCCAGTCACCCCGCCATGGGACTCCGCTCTATCCGCTGGTCCGGCCCGCTATCCACATCGGCGTCGCAGCCGGGCTATCCCTGGTGTGCCCTCTGGGTTCGGGTGTGCTGCCCGTCTCACCCCCGGAGCTGGAGCAGAAGCGGTCCGTACGTGCCCGTGTGGGCCGTGACAGAGAGCCGGGCGCGCCGGTAGTAGGCCGCGACCCCGGCCTCGCTTGGTGATTTCCGGTGCTGTGGCCTTTCAGGGGGGCGTCGCCGCCTGCCGTCCTCGGCCGCCACCCGATCCCCAGGTCCGGCTGGGCGACCAACGGCGCCTGTCGCTGTGTGCCCGGCAGCTCACCGTCCTCTCTGCGTCCTTCCGGCACCGAAGCCGACGAGTCTCCAGGTTCTGAGCTGGGATGGTGCAGTGAGCTAAAAAACGGTGATGGATCAAGCCCTGATCTTTGGACTGGGTAAGAGTGGTCTGCTTAATTCAGACACTCTGTTCATCACCACCCCCTTTTCTGAATCATTTTGTCCACCATAAGCGTGGAAGGGTATACGCAGATGTGAGTCCCTTGCTCATTGCACCATCAGGATTCAAGCAAGCCGGGCCGACGAGGCTGAAAGGCCAGAAACCGGTCCCCGGTAGCTTGTTTCCTTCCCAGTATAAGAATTGGCTTGGTAGTTTGGTTTGCCCTGTTCCCATCATGCACTGGGACAGGAACAGACTAAATTGCATGTAGCCAGGTTCTGAGCTGGGATGGTGCAGTGAGCTAAAAAACGGTGATGGATCAAGCCCTGATCTTTGGACTGGGTAAGAGTGGTCTGCTTAATTCAGACACTCTGTTCATCACCACCCCCTTTTCTGAATCATTTTGTCCACCACAAGCGTGGAAGGGTATACTCAGATGTGAGTCCCTTGCTCATTGCACCATCAGGATTCAAGCAAGCCGGGCCGACGAGGCTGTAATGCCAGAAACCGGTCCCCGGTAGCTTGTTTCCTTCCCAGTATAAGAATTGGATTGGTAGTTTGGTTTGCCCTGTTCCCATCATGCACTGGGACAGGAACAGACTAATTTGCATGTAGCCAGGTTCTGAGCTGGGATGGTGCAGTGAGCTAAAAAACGGTGATGGATCAAGCCCTGATCTTTGGACTGGGTAAGAGTGGTCTGCTTAATTCAGACACTCTGTTCATCACCACCCCCTTTTCTGAATCATTTTGTCCACCATAAGCGTGGAAGGGTATACTCAGATGTGAGTCCCTTGCTCATTGCACCATCAGGATTCAAGCAAGCCGGGCCGACGAGGCTTAAATGCCAGAAACCGGTCCCCGGTAGCTTGTTTCCTTCCCAGTATAAGAATTGGCTTGGTAGTTTGGTTTGCCCTGTTCCCATCATGCACTGGGACAGGAACAGACTAATTTGCATGTAGCCAGGTTCTGAGCTGGGATGGTGCAGTGAGCTAAAAAACGGTGATGGATCAAGCCCTGATCTTTGGACTGGGTAAGAGTGGTCTGCTTAATTCAGACACTCTGTTCATCACCACCCCCTTTTCTGAATCATTTTGTCCACCATAAGCGTGGAAGGGTATACTCAGATGTAAGTCCCTTGCTCATTGCACCATCAGGATTCAAGCAAGCCGGGCCGACGAGGCTGAAATGCCAGAAACCAGTCCCCGGTAGCTTCTTTCCTTCCCAGTATAAGAATTGGCTTGGTAGTTTGGTTTGCCCTGTTCCCATCATGCACTGGGACAGGAACAGACTAATTTGCATGTAGCCAGGTTCTGAGCTGGGATGGTGCAGTGAGCTAAAAAACGGTGATGGATCAAGCCCTGATCTTTGGACTGGGTAAGAGTGGCCTGCTTAATTCAGACACTCTGTTCATCACCACCCCCTTTTCTGAATCATTTTGTCCACCATAAGCGTGGAAGGGTATACTCAGATGTGAGTCCCTTGCTCATTGCACCATCAGGATTCAAGCAAGCCGGGCCGAGGAGGCTGAAATGCCAGAAACCGGTCCCCGGTAGCTTGTTTCCTTCCCAGTATAAGAATTGGCTTGGTAGTTTGGTTTGCCCTGTTCCCATCATGCACTGGGACAGGAACAGACTAATTTGCATGTAGCCAGGTTCTGAGCTGGGATGGTGCAGTGAGCTAAAAAACGGTGATGGATCAAGCCCTGATCTTTGGACTGGGTAAGAGTGGTCTGCTTAATTCAGACACTCTGTTCATCACCACCCCCTTTTCTGAATCATTTTGTCCACCATAAGCGTGGAAGGGTATACTCAGATGTGAGTCCCTTGCTCATTGCACCATCAGGATTCAAGCAAGCCGGGCCGACGAGGCTGAAATGCCAGAAACCGGTCCCCGGTAGCTTGTTTCCTTCCCAGTATAAGAATTGGCTTGGTAGTTTGGTTTGCCCTGTTCCCATCATGCACTGGGACAGGAACAGACTAATTTGCATGTAGCCAGGTTCTGAGCTGGGATGGTGCAGTGAGCTGAAAAACGGTGATGGATCAAGCCCTGATCTTTGGACTGGGTAAGAGTGGTCTGCTTAATTCAGACACTCTGTTCATCACCACCCCCTTTTCTGAATCATTTTGTCCACCATAAGCGTGGATGGGTATACTCAGATGTGAGTCCCTTGCTCATTGCACCATCAGGATTCAAGCAAGCCGGGCCGACGAGGCTGAAATGCCAGAAACCGGTCCCCGGTAGCTTGTTTCCTTCCCAGTATAAGAATTGGCTTGGTAGTTTGGTTTGCCCTGTTCCCATCATGCACTGGGACAGGAACAGACTAATTTGCATGTAGCCAGGTTCTGAGCTGGGATGGTGCAGTGAGCTAAAAAACGGTGATGGATCAAGCCCTGATCTTTGGACTGGGTAAGAGTGGTCTGCTAAATTCAGACACTCTGTTCATCACCACCCCCTTTTCTGAATCATTTTGTCCACCATAAGCGTGGAAGGGTATACTCAGATGTGAGTCCCTTGCTCATTGCACCATCAGGATTCAAGCAAGCCGGGCCGACGAGGCTGAAATGCCAGAAACCGGTCCCCGGTAGCTTGTTTCCTTCCCAGTATAAGAATTGGCTTGGTAGTTTGGTTTGCCCTGTTCCCATCATGCACTGGGACAGGAACAGACTAATTTGCATGTAGCCAGGTTCTGAGCTGGGATGGTGCAGTGAGCTAAAAAACGGTGATGGATCAAGCCCTGATCTTTGGACTGGGTAAGAGTGGTCTGCTTAATTCCGACACTCTGTTCATCACCACCCCCTTTTCTGAATCTATCCGCTGGTCGGGCCCGCTCTCCACATCGGCGTCGCAGCCGGGCTATCCCTGGTGTGCCCTCTGGGTTCGGGTGTGCTGCCCGTCTCACCCCCGGAGCTGGAGCAGAAGCGGTCCGTACGTGCCCGTGTGGGCCGTGACAGAGAGCCGGGGCGCGCCGGTAGTAGGCCGCGACCCCGGCCTCGCTTGGTGATTTCCGGTGCTCTGGCCTTTCAGGGGGGCGTCGCAGTCTGCCGTCCTCGGCCGCCACCCGATCCCCAGGTCCGGCTGGGCGACCAACGGCGCCTGTCGCTGTGTGCCCGGCAGCTCACCGTCCTCTCTGCGTCCTTCCGGCACCGAAGCCGACGAGTCTCGCTTCCCTGGCGCCTCTCCGTGCGGAGCCTCGCACAGGCCGCCGTTCGTAGGCCGCCAGTCTCGGGGCTCCCAGGCCGTCGGATGCCGTCAGAGAGAGCGTGTCTCGGTGGAGCGCGATGCCGGTGCTTCGCCGCTACAGCTGCGGCGCAGTCCGGGGGAGATCTGCGTTAATTCTCGGTCAGAAGGGTCCGAGGTCGGATGACCCGCGGAGAGTCCGTCCGCTCAGCTCGCCATCTTGGCCACGCCCCCCTTGCAAGTCATTTTAAATGTTTTTGATTGCAGTTCTATTTTAAACTAAACAGTTTAATCAAGAGTGCAAGACCCTCAAGCTAGATGCCCTCATACAGTTTAGAAGATTGCAGCCTTATTTTCTGATGTCCGCATGGTTATTTTGAAAGCTTTTATGTCAAGCCTAGGCAGAACGCATGTGCTGTATGCAAGTCCTGTTGTACTCAACAAAACCACTTTATTCCCACCCGCTACTTACAATTGGTTCACTGCTGCATCACTTTTTTTTGCTGCCCCCTAAGTCATTCACTCAGCCTATATGTAATTTCCACTCAAGACTAAGGAGCACTGGCCAAAAGTAGTGGTTGGTGGTGGGAGTGCTGCCAGGCGGTGACGCAGGGTGGGGAGGGGCAGGGTGGGGGGGTAGTAAACTACGGAATACGGCCAAATACAGGTAAGTAAACATAAAAATAAATAAAACTAATTTCATTGCGAGCACTGCATCGCAACAAAATTCATTTTATTTATTTTTATGTTTACTTACCTGAAATTGTCCGTATTCCATAGTTTACTACCCCCCCCCCCCCCCCCCCCCCCCCTGCCCCACTCCGGCCCCACATCACCGCCCGGCAGCACTCCCACCAACGTCCGCTACTGCTGGCCAAGCGCAGTCACCTCACTTTTACTTTCTCTATCTGTGTATTAGAGAACTTTTTTTTTTACGTTGCTTTATGCTCATCGCTGCTTCTGCCCTCCCTCCACCCTCCAACACAAATGCAGCATTTTCCTTAAACGGATGAAGAATGAGCATGTACTCTTTAACTAGTCTCTCGTGGGTCTTTGGATGTGGCAGTTCAGTCCTTTATGTAAGTGTAACTTAATATTATTATTGTAAAAAGACAATGTAATCAGGTACTTTTACTTCTTTGTCCTAGGCCTCACACGGCATTCAGTGTTAAAAGTCCGATCACGCTACTCGGTGCATGAACTGAGCACAGCAGGTATAAGCCTTTTCACTAGTATAGTTTATGCTAGGACTCACCAACAATAGATCGCCAATTGCATACACATTAAAAGTACTTCAAAAGCATGTACAGCAACCTCACTTGAATCATGTATGTTTATAGTTCCCTCGCATACAATTGCAGTCTAATTAACGCTGTGTAATGTTGCCCCTCCCGAGATGTTCCCTGGAGCAAACCATTAAAACACACTGTTTGCAATAGCCCATTCCAAGATGTCCGCATATTAGATCTTGAAGAATGAGATTTTATTCCAGCTCCAAAGCACGGCGGCCACAATGCTGCGCCCACTCTTCCAATGTAATCAATTTGCATTTTACACATTTTCAACAGTTGAGGCAGGACCCGGTTCTCACACTTTTTGATGCATTTATTCTGCTCTCATACCAGGCACCTCTCTAAGGTTTTTGCCCTCATAACCGTAAACTCCAACAGTCTTTCTTGTTCTTCTTCTGTGTTTATAGTTCCATGTCCTTTCTTTCTCTAGTGTAATGCAGCGCCCGCTTGCTTTCAGGTGAGGTATATGCTTTAAAACTGTTAAAAATTAATAAACTACTTAGCTTGTTTACGTTTGGGAATGCTTTCTTTTATGTGTTCTCTTGTTTCAGTTATATCAACAGCCTAGGGTGGTCTTTGGCCAAACTAGTGAGTTCTTTCAGAATAGTTTGTTGAATGCACAAGTTAAATATTGATTAATGAGTGTCTTTTCAGTGTGCTTAAGAGCAGTGTACCGCTGTTAATGCGGACATTTTTACTTTGCCCCATCTCTGATTTTGGCACAGGGGGCACTGCATTGACCTGTGGGTATAGTCCTCCCATTTCTTTAGCCATCCACCCGAGACCGTGCTCCACCACACCTGTCATACATTAACCACCTTAACCCTCTCCCTCTGGCTCTTGCTTCTTTCTTTCTTGGGTTTCATGCATAGTTGTTTGTAGTCACATCTATTTATCCAGCGGCAACTCCCCCAATCCCCTTGCCCATATTAAAGCAGGCAAATTATATACTCTGATTTTAATCTGTGGTATACTTGTACGTACTGTTTGAATTCACATCATTTCATAATGTCCACCACTTTTCTAAAAATTGCTTTCGTATGATATTTCTTAGCAAATGGACAACAACATCTGTGTGAGATCAAACTACCTGATTATGTCTTTAGGGTCTGAAATTGAGTCCAGCACTCATGATGAAAAACAAAAACATTGGACACACAACACAGCTTCAGAGCTAAGTAGTTGGCATTGGTAACCATAACCAAACCCAACACAGATAATGGACAACCATTCTCCCTCGTGAAACGATAGAATGCACTATGTCTTGGGACACTCGACCAGGCCTCAACACTACCTTCAGCTGCTTTGTCAAGGTGGGTCAGTGGGCTACTTCTACAATGAGCTGGGAGCAGGAAGTTGGAGCAGTCTGGGTGCATTTACAGACTGCCTTCTTTTGAGTCTCTTTATTTACACGGTAGTCTGGAAAAACACCACACAGACAGAATCATAATGTTTCCACACTTACTAAACCGGCCCACTGAGCAGTTCTGCTTTCGTATGGCAACAAAATGTTGCCTAATCCAATGCCCAGAATGTCTGTGACAAGTGCAATGGATTTTGAAAGGTATTTTAAGCTCGAACATTTCCATAGTCAGTTTTGCATGATGAAGCCATTATTTTTTGACCACTGAAATAAAGTTTTCATTGGCAATATTTCGCCTTTCGTTGATGACACAGTTTGCATAAATAGCACTGTCTCTGTTCAGCATAGCAGTTCACTCATGAAAAGAGTTATTTTGAGTAAAATTATGCAAATACAAGTTTGAGGAGCACACAAGATACATGCAACAAAATAAGTCACATAGTGGAAGCCATCACTTCCGGGATTCTTCTGGACAATCTGCTTATCTACTTGAAGAGTACGGTGACAAGTTCTTCAATCTTTGCTTAGAAGTGCCTGCCCAGGCACAACAGTTTAAGCATTGGCAGAAGTAAAATTGCTCCCCTGGCATTAGAAAATCCCCCTGAGTCACTTAACTGACAGCTCCTGAATGTTTGAGCTGTTGGCATTGCTAATAATAATGCAACGCCAATAGCTCAAACTTTCAGTAATGCGAGCCCTATTGAATTGCAAATGCTTATTTTATGTTAGTTGTTGCAGTGGGAAATACTGCAGTATGGTTTAAATAAGCCTCTATCAACAATTTGATCAATTGGAGTTGGTGGGCTGCATACTCATCACAAACGTGGCAGATGTCCTGTCTGCCCTTTTTTAAGTCCTCACAGCCTATGGCACTCATGTTCTGATGGTGTATCCCATCCACCAAACTCTAAATGAGTCCCCAAGACTCTTGGCATGTATGGGCTATATTCTACTGACCAGGTCACAGAGGAAATCAAGTGGCATATTTATGAAGTTATCATGCAACCCAATAAGTCACCTGGTTGTGCTGCGTGATAGGGAATGGACAGGAATGTGCCATACTTAACAATATATAGCGCATTCCTGCCATTTCCCAGCGTTGGACCACAATGTTCTGCCTAGCGTCAATGCAGGCACCCTTGCAAATGGGCAAGGGTGCTTGCCTTGTGAGCAGGATTGTTTTTGTGAGGCATTATCCTCTTTCTATGTGTGTTGCAGAATGCAGCACACATGAAGAGAGGAAGTAAGGAGGAGAAATACAGCTATTTCTCCTCATTACGCCTCAACTGGGGAGGCATAGTAATTTGACGCATTCCCAGGTTTACCACTGATGATAAATCTGATAAAGCACCAAATTCCATCGGTGGATGCATGGGAACACCCACTGTCCATCACAACAAAACTTAACAAAGAGGGTCCAAGGGACAGTTTACAGACTTGCATGTATTCAATCCCCAAACATACTGTAGCAAAGAACCAAAAGGAATCCGCGGTTCTGATCAAGCTAAGACAAGCTCAGGAGAAGAAAGCAGTATTAGTCTTCCAATCTCTCCTGACTCTAGGAGGAGTCTTTTCGAACTAATGCAGTTATTTATTCTAAACTGCACACACACTGTTTTTAGATTTGACACCAGGGTATATAATAATAAAGTTGCTTTTTCTTCCTGGTAGCCAATTGTAAATCACTCTTTCTTCACTCTATCACTACACGCACTACAACCATCACCCCAGGAAACATCTATATTACTTCGATTCTAGTGACATTTAGTAGATCCTAGTTTATGAATACTTTAAAACATCCCTGAGCTCCTCCCTCCTAGGAAGGGGGTCATAGCTCTTGGCTGCACTAGGCTTTGTAACCAAGAGGAGGTCCCAGATGATGAAGCCTGCCATTGCGGTGGGTGATGGGATTGTGTCCTCTATAAAGGACTCCTACTAGAGTCAGGAGAGACTGAAAGACTAATACTGCTTTCTGCTCCTTAGCTTGTCTTAGCTTGATTAGACCCGCGAACACCCACGGTCCACCAGTGTGATGCCTCCCTGGGGCAGAGTAACACAACACAGCGATTTGCACTGCATTGTGTTGTGTTGCCCCGGATTTATCAAACCATGCAAGGTGGCCTTGCAAGGCTTGATAACTCAATTTTAAGAGTTGTGTCACTCTTGCGCCTCTTTGTGTGCAAGGGCGACGCAACTTTTACATAAATATGCCTCTCAGTTTCCTTTAGGGTTCTTTGGCTGATCTTCAGTAAGTGGGCAGGAGCGAAAACACAAATGGCAGAGATTTTCTATGAAATATAGTGTGAAGAGCCAGGCATACAAATCCTTAAGAGGGGAACACTAGGTTTAAGAAATTAAGGACTCAAAGTTATATTAAAAAAAGGAAAATTTACTTAGACAAAAATAAGTGGAAAGCAGATAATTCAAGGGTTTCAAAAATGTTAATTGTTAAAGTTATAAGTGTCTTTGAAACAAAAGCTTATTTCCAGGGTGTGCCTTTAAGAGGCAAAAATGCTTTTACCCTTTGGCTTGCAGTATTATTCTGTCCGATTTGTTTGAATTGTTCTCCAGTCAATGGAACAAGTAGTGAATGTCAGGAAAGGTGGTGCTAATTCTGGCCACGTCTGTCTCTTTTTCACAATGACGGATTGTTACTGCTCATTATCGTTCTAGCTGTAATATGCCAAACTCCATTCAAAGTTTGTGTCATGAAGGAGTCAAAGACGGTATCCTTCCTTTGAGGTCATGTAGAAAATGAATAAGAATCGATTCCATGCCCAATATAGACTACTGGCTTAAAGATGTTAAACAAGCAGCTCTAAGTAATTGAGACAGCAAGCATGGTGTTGAAATGAAAACACTGACCAGGCAAAGGAGCCTTCTTACAGCCAAATCTTGGACAAAGACACATCAGGACACACCCTAACTTGGTCCCCAGGCTGGTATATAGGCACGTGTTAATTTGAAGATTTAAAATCCAATTATTTTGTAGAGATCAAGAACTGGTTCTCAGTACAGATTGTAGATGTTTTCAGTGGTCAGCACTCTTCTAATGTATCTACCTTTGCATCTTTTCAGCCCACATGCTTACCCGTTGCTGGCAACAACAGAAGGCCAGTATGTGGAGGATGGCCTAGAACATGATGGTGCATTGAGTGAGGTTTTGGAAGTGTTGGAAAGAAGGGGTGCTACTTTACGAAAAGACAAATGCACAATTAAAACAAGAGAAATTGAATACTTGGGCCACATATTTTCTGAACATGGTGTGAAACCCATACCCAGTTTAGTGAAAGGCACTGTGGATGCCCCTGCTCCACAAAATAGGGAGCAGTTATTGTCTTTCTTAGGTCTATGCGAGTTCTACGCAAAATGTATGTGACATTTTGAAAGTATTACTGAATGTTTTAAAGCCTTACTAAAAAAATGGGAGGAATGTCTTTGGTCCGAATTGTGTCAGAGCACATTCGAGGGAGTCAAAAAAGAAATAACCAAAGCATCTACACTGCAATAGTTTGTGGAAGGCAGGAAGATAATCGTCCCTCTGGATGCATGTGAATATGTTTTGGGGGCAGTATTATCTCAGTTAAATGGCAATTATTAAACCACTGTGGGTTTCGCTTCTAGGACACTCAAGCTGATCGCTGATACTCGATTATAGAGAAGGAACTTTTGACATGTGTGTGGAGTGTAGAAAAGTTCAGGGTGTACTTGTGGGGGAGTCCATTCATCTTGAAAACTGGCCATCGTCCTTGAGTAGATAGTCTGTCAGGAAGAAAACTGAAACGTACAACTGCTTGAATGGCTAGACTGTCTGCTAGATTTTTGAAGTTCACATTTTCTGTGGAATACACACCTGGTGGGAAAAATACCGGAGCAAAGTGTCTCTCTAGGCTGTCTATTGAGGACTCCAGTGAGTATAAATGGGAGTCGAAAATGAATAAGTGTTTTATTGGCCACATGATGTTAGCATATGTGAGAAGGAGGGTGAATGGACAAAAGCAGTGGACAATGACTTAGTGTTAAAAGAAGTCATGCAGATGGTTGAATCAGGTTGGCCGAAGGAAGAAAAAACCTGTCTGACGAGTTACAGATATTTTGGAAGGTTTCAGATGTACTTTCAGTGGAGAGAGGCAAACTAGTGAGTGCAGATAAATTGATACTCTCCCTTTGTTTCCGGCAGCGTATAATCAAACTGGCACATTTAGGTCATCTGGGTTCAATGGCTACCAAAATGAGAGTAAGAGAGGATTTCTGGTGGCCAAAAATGGATAGTGAGGTTAAAAGTTTTGTTCAAAGATGTGAGAAGGGCAAGGTGAGTGATAAATGTTGAGAACTAAATGATGTAAGCTTAGAGCGCTGTGCCGTTATGGAATCCTATGATGACTTATGAATCCATGTTCAACAGTTGTCTCTGGGCCCCTGTTAGGAGAGACGTGTGTCAGCATGTTCTTTTCAATGGTTGGCAGGACTCTGTACCAAAACATTATAACTTGTTGATGCAGACACAAAGTGGAAAAATAAAAAACGTTCTATCCTTTTCGAACGTTCCATGTGGGGGGCACTGTAAAAAGCACATAAAAAGGGGAAAAGTTTTAAAGTTGGTCTAAGCATAGTGTTTTGTACCAGAAGCCTACCGTTTTGGTACTAAACCTAAGCTAGACTCGCACACACTTTTGCAGTGTGATGCAAAGGTCTTTGTAAGATGCTGTGAAGCCTGATTGAGCACCAGCACTTGGGAAGTGAGCAGTAGCACTGTATTTTTCTAAATATGGCACAATCCCTCTATCTACTTATCACAAAACCAAAGTTGCCACACTGTGTTGAGGGAATTAGTAGTAAATTTGCCCCTCAGTACCAATCAATTTACGAATTACTAGTCCTTGGGCTACATCACATAAACTGAGCACTAAGGACCTGATTCAGAAAGGGCCTCCGTATTCGTGGTGGTGGCACCGCAGTCGCAGGCGAGTCTCTGTGGTGCAGAATAGCCACAATGAAAATCCTAATTGCTAAGACTTCTCCTGGATGCAGAGACTCCCCCATGAATGCAGGGCCTCCACCACAAGTGAGCAAGCCTTTTTTTGAGTCAGGCCCCCAGAAGTGCTAATTTAAGACAAGTCTCTGTTTCAGTTTTGGACAGACTGGTCTCTTAAATAGCTAAAGAGATGGAGCAGCAGTATTTTATCTAGGCAAGGGCGGTAAATTTCATTCCGCTCGCGGAATTTGGGTAAGTTTGCATTCCGTGGAGTATGCGGAATCGCCAAAAATTCTGCGATCCGCGGCTTCGCAGAATTTCTTGCTTGTTTGTGCTTTCAAAATGCGTGTTCATGAGATATTTCTCCCCGAGCACTCAAACAGCGTTCATGAACAGGAAAAAAGCATTGCAAACGGGCAGAAGAAGAAGCAATTCCGCATGTTTGCCGAATTTTTGCGTGCTTGCGGAGATTTGTTACTGTTTCACGGAGCTTTGTGTAGCGCGACTGCGCAAATTCCGCCCACCCCTAATTTTATCTCCTTATACAATGCCAAAAATATGCCACTGAAACTTTAAAGGGATGTGTTGCTCTTGGATTGAAGTCTTATAAAAAAGGGTAAACCCAGAACTGTCCCTGGGACCTGGGTGTAAAGAAGGACATAAATAAAGGGTCGCAGTGCAGAATCCTTTTGAAAGAGGGAATAGTAACGAGAAGAAATGTTTAAAGAATGATACATAGAGCATGGATTCACTGTTATTTAATCACAATGAATCGTAACAAGAAAATTGAACATATTCCTTTGGTCATAAATTATTTGTTCGGAAAAATGACAAAAAAACAGTGCCCCAGGATGAGTGAAAATGGGAAGGTAGGGTCAGTGCAGAGATAAGTGCAAGGGTAATGGGAATTTAGGGGAAGGTAACGGTCAAAGCGACCTGAATTATCAAGATATATACAAATGCGTTGGCTTGAACATATAGCCACACTTTAAAACATTAAATGTTTATACAGTTCCTTCAAAAGCCATCATAAAAGCAACCATTGTGAACATATTCGCACTGAGATCAATGTTGGCAGGTAAAGTGATTGTCGACGTTTCGACCCCAAATA
The DNA here is from genome assembly GCF_964261635.1 of Lissotriton helveticus. Lineage (NCBI taxonomy): Eukaryota > Metazoa > Chordata > Amphibia > Caudata > Salamandridae > Lissotriton > Lissotriton helveticus. The sequence goes on along the minus strand of NC_136070.1, from coordinate 1,060,326,958 downwards.
GGTTCTAGGTAACAGTATAATCTTAGCAGGTGGTCTTCTTCAGGACAGAGGGGGTGAGGGAGGGGCAGGGAGCCTGAGAAACGAATTGCACACAATCAATATACGCAATGGCTGGCTGTGATCACAATAAATGATAACGAATATGCCAAAAGAAAAACATTAATTACCGTGGCTTTCAGTTTCATGGTGAAATACTACATGGTAATTATGGGCAGATATGCTCCAAAAGCGAGAAGAGATGACCCACACGAGCCTCTGAAAAGAGAAATGGGCGTTGGGGTCATGGTACGATTTAAAAGGCAGAGACAATATTAGTAACAGGGAAACCAGTGAATACTCACTGATCTCCACGGGCGTACTAATCGTAAGATGTTTAAGAAATCGGGCGCCGCCATGAAAACGGTCAGCGAGCCACAGCATCTACAATGAAAAAGCGGGACCAACACTTAGATAAAGAACTACTCGCGGTTCTGAAAAACCACACAAACCAGTGGGAAGAGGGGCCTAACAGCGAAAAGCTCACCTGAGGTCTAGATCCGTTCTGGCTTCAAAATTCCTTAATGAATGAAGCTCGGACAGAAAGAGAACGGAAATATAGCCGGCTGGAGACAGCTCAGCGCGTGAACATCACGCCACGCTGAAAGCGTGAAACCAACCGCACTTGTGGCAGGGTTAGTAGTTGAACGTCAATACCGATAATGATCGGATCGATGCTGTTGTTATGGGGACGGTATCAGCCAAAATATGCAAACCAGACCAGTAATAGACTGGATAGTGTGAGACACCCGAGATGTTAAAATAAACAAGGACAGGTTGTCAAAATGGTAAGGAGGTGTAAAAGCTAACTCGGAGACATATGTGTGGTGCCCATTACAACGAGCAAAATCCAGATGGTACTGGGTCCCGTGCGGGCAAAACACATGAGAATGTTAAATTAGCAACTATATAATTGGGTGCAAATAGGTCACGTGGGAAGACATATGTTCGTAGGTGCACCTCTTACACAGGAGGGTGAAGACCTACATCAAGCATATGAACAGACATGAAAGGCGCTTACCTCTCAACACATGAGGGAGGGTAGGGCGTCTATTTGGACTGTAAATAATAACATTCGTTAGCAATCCTTAAAAGCAAAGTGTAATTCCACAGGACAGAGAAAGACAGAGTTGTAGATGATATGTACGGATTTAGCAAAGATATGTATATTTTTGGGCACTGTTGGACTTGGCCCTTTTGGCAGGTTCACCCCGAAACTTTTTGCTTTTGCCTAACCTGTTTCTTTAACCCGGTGTTGGTGATTTTAGGCCTCTGCGCACATTTTCACTGTGGTACAGTGTAAAGTGCGTGAGCTCTCTGTGTATGTGTGGTGAGTTGCCTGCCCTCCCATAACAATGCATGGGGAATATGTGTGACCATGGTAGTTCCTGATGTGTGGGGAGTGCAGGGTCGAAATTTGGTATGTGCGAACTCATGAGATTGAATGCTGCGCGATGATGTGTGCGGCTTTAATGTGTTAAGTGTGGAAGTGCCACTTCTAGAAGTTGGTGTGTCTGTGCAGTGAATGTGATGGCTGGTGATTGGCTGGAGCTGGCTGGTGTGCCTGGCTCCAGGAGTCAGGATGGGTCTGCCCCGGTGGTGAATGGGGAGATCTGCATGTTGATGGCAGGCAGGGGCTGTACCTGGGACCTGAATAGGGCTGGGTTTTCCCTCCACAATGCTGGCTCCGCCCCCTGTGGTGTGTCTGATGACCCTGACCCACCCTGTGAATAGGCAGAGAGGCTGAGCAAAACAAAGTGCTCAGGAACCAGTTGCATCTGGTTCGCCCCTTGCCTGCACCTTTGGAAACAAAGGGAAATGGTGTATAAAAAGAGGGGGCGTGCTGCTGCTGGGGCCCAGGGAAAGGCTTGCCTCCCTGGGCCCTGCCCAGCCCCTGGATGCCTAGAAGAATTTCCTTAATGAGGAGCTGGGTTGCTCCCTCTTTTCTGCCCAGGACTTCTCTTGGACCTATTGCTTCTTTTACCATTGCCAAGGCTTGTTATAGCCTTCCAGAGCCTAAGGAGCGCTCTAATGTGCTTTTTAAGGTTGCCCAGCTGAGGGAAAGCGTAGGCTTCGTAGCGCAGGTGCCTACCCTGCATCGTGCCTGCTGATTACGAGTTCCCCCCTGCGCAGGTGCCTTCCCTGCTTCTTCGTTGGTGTTTAATACTTCCTGCGGGTGCCTACCCCGCTATTTTAATTACTTGTCAACAGGGGTGCCCACCCCGCTATTTTTATTTTTATCTCTGAGGGAGCCTACCCCTCGTTGTGCCCAGAGTGTAGAAATCGCTGCTGCCGACCAGCCGCGGCCGCCTGGAAGTCAGGCAAACCCGCCTGTGACGTGGGCGGGGCCTGCGGCTGGGCTGGAAGCAGCGCAAGAGTTGCGGGGCTCCCATGAACGAGAGGGAGCCCCAGAGAAAGACTGAGCCCGGAGCCTCGCAGGCTCCATTCCTAAGTCCCGGCCCCGAGATGGGGGGCCGGGTGAAGCAGGGCTCCCTTTTTAAGCTGGGCTCCCGTGGGATGGGAGAGCCCCGCATGTCGCCGGCAGAAGTCAGCCCGCACACGCCCCAGGAGCAGCGCCGGCCAAGGAGAGCACCGCACTACTCAAATGAGAAAGACCCGACCAGAGGACCGCCAGAGAATCTGGTGAGTGGGGCCCCTGACTTACTTGATGAAGAGGGGGGCGTTGGAGCACATTGCCGGTGCCCGCCCCCCCCAGTGGTGATTCTGCAGTTAGGGGCATTCTGTATCACAAGTCCCCAGAGGGGGGAATCCAACGTCTCGGGGGCATTTTCGAGGGTAGAGCGGCCCCGGTTGTCAGCGGGCCGCTCCCCCAGTGGGCCAGCCATTTCTCCAGAGCCCATGAGGTTCCCGGGCACACATTTGTTCAGAGCCCGAGAGGCTCCTACGATGGTTGGCATTTCTTTCTTTAAGGAGCCAGAGTGCCCCCCTGCCCACAGTGTGTACATAGCCTAGAGGGCCCCAACAGTTGGTGCAGTTTTGTCCTAGGGCCAGTGAGGGCCCACGCTGCAGTTTTGATTCTACAGCTGCCCAGCAAGTAGTGGGCAGCTGCAACGTTTAGGTTTACGCAGATGGCGCACCCCTGACTGGCGCTGCGTTGGCAGCGCACCCTGACATTCTGGACACAGGGCATTTGAGCGCCTCCTTGGATGGCCAGTTGGCCAGGGGGGCTGGGGGTATATGGATAGGGCGCAAGGCCCTAATGTGATTTTTGCGCAATGTGATTACTTACTAGGTTTGTGATGATAATTGCCTAATGTGATTCATGTGCTTTAAATGTGGTGCTAAGAAATGTAATGCATCTAGTATGTTTTACGCAACCCTGTGATGATACCTCTAGAGATGGTTTTACCTATGGAGGTTGGTGTTAGTGAGATTTTACTTCACTGTGATTTACGCCCCTAAATGTGAGTTATGCTTAGAGGGTAGGGTCTAATGTGTTTAGACTAGTGAGGAGATTGCCTGCTGTATTTCTACTGGTTAGGCCTAATGTGATTTATGCATAATGTGCAATGCCTTTATACCTGTGATACTTCTAAATGTGTTCATGCTTAGAAGTTTGCTTTGCCTAGTATAGTTATGCTAGTGAGTTCATGGTTCCCTGCGTGATATAGGCCTAAGGTGTCTTAGGATTGCGTAGGAGGTACTTACCTTTTTCCAGTGGTTACTGGTGGTGTTCTACAATTGTTATTTGCTACAATTGTTCTATGTCCTAAGTGCTAGTTCAACCAAGTGCTTATTCCTGACAGTAACCACATGGCCCTGTCCTGTGTAAATAATCCCGTGTGAATATTGCCCGTGCCAGTTGGCACAATGTATATTGTGTGATTACTATCTGATGTGTTTTGACAATACAAAAGTTATTTTCATATAACCTTGTGTGGAGTTCCTTTTGTGGTGTGCCGGGGATGTTGTTGCTGTGTGCGTGCGCAAATGCTTTACACATTGCCTCCGGGATAAGCCTGTCTGCTTGTGCCAAGCTACCAAGGGGGTGAGCAGGGGTTATCGTGGCGTGTAACTCCCTTGCCCTGACTAGAATGGTGGTTTCTGCCTGGCATTGGCGCAAGCCTTAGCCAACCAGAAATCCCAATTCTAACAGGCACAGTGTCGCTAGTTGGGCGTGGCTGCTGTCCATTTCATTAAGCCCATTCTTTATCGAGTCAAAGAGGGACATCCATTTTAATTCCCTGGAATTCAGTATAAGTTGGATGTCACCACCTCTGGGACCCAGAGTGGCTTTTTTGAGCACAAGCCAGCGGAGTGATTCAGGAGCATGTCCCAATCTCATGAAATGTTTTACTAGGGGTGCTCCCACTCACCTCACATTGGATCCTACTGCAATGCTGTAGTATCCTCACCTTGATTTTTTTCTGTATTTGGCCGATGTACACCAGGTTAACAGGACATATGATCCCATAAATAACATTGCATGTGTTACAGTTTGTGAAATTCTTCAGGGTTGTACTCAAAGTCTCTAGTTTGTATGGTCATACCGCATGCTTCGCAATTATCGCAGCGGTGGTGGCCAAGGATAGATGGGAGGTTCCACATCGTTTGTATAGTTGGAGGTTCAGGAGTATCCAAAAATGAGTGAACGATGTGATCACAAATGCTTTTTGCTTCCCTGTACGAGTGCATAGGTGGTGCCTCCTGGTCTATGTCATCCGACACAAGACTCCAATGCTTGTTTATGACTTTTCTTATAGAATTGCTTCGGGTGGAAAAGGTTGTGACACAGATCATTCTTTGGTTGGTGGGGTCATTTTGTTCTTTGTGTTGTAGCAAAGTCTCTCGGGGGCTGAACCAGGCACGTTTCCTTGCCTTCTTGACCAATCTCACAGGACAGCCACGTTCAATTAAACGGTTCGCGAGGTCCTCAGACTCTGTCATGAAGTTGGATTTGTTGAAATAATTCCTCTGAATGTGCAGAAATTGCCCAAATGGCAGATTGTCCCTCAGGCCCCGGGGATGGTCGCTGGTATATTGGAGTAGTGAGTTCCGTTCTGCAGGTTTGCGATAGAGAGTGGTGCGCAGCACATCGTTCTCCACATAGATGGTGATGTCCAAGAAGTCGATGTTGTGAGGGTCAGATCGTATAGTGAATTGTATGTCAGGGGTTCTTAGATTGAGCCAACTGTGGAATGTTTCAAGTTCTGTTGTGCTGCCCGACCAGATGATGAGGATCTCATCAATCAATCAATCAATCAGAGTAATGGTCCATGTAAATGATGGCTAGATCTGGGGGGAAGGTAGTCCCCATCGCCACTCCTTTCATTTGTAAATAAAAGTCATTTAGGAAGATGAAGAAGTTTTGCATCATAGTAATTCTCAAAAGGGCGATGATGAAGTCTGTGGGTAGAGCACAGGGGGCAGTTCTGTGATTGAGCGCTATTTCTGTCACCTCCAGTGCGGATTGCTGAGGGATGCTGGTGTATAGAGATACTATATCACATGTGGCCAGCAATTCTTTGGTCGTGTCGAAAGTCCGACCATCCACCAGGTTGATAGTTTGCATAGTGTCGGTATCAACTACCCCTGCCACAAGGGCGGTTGGTTTCACGCTTTTAGCATGGCGTTACGTGCACGCGCTGAGCTGTCTCCAGCCGGCTATATTTCCATTCTCTTTCTGTCCACGCTTCATTCATTAAGGATTTTTGAAGCCAGAATGGATCTAGATCTCATGTGAGCTTTTCGCTGTTAGGCTCCTCTTCCCACTGGTTTGTGCGTTTTTTTCTAATTGCGAGTAGTTCTTGATCTAAGTGTTGGTCCCGCTTTTTCATTATAGATGCTGTGGCTCTCTGACCATTTTCCTGGCGGCGCCCGATTTCTTAAACAGCCTACGATTAGTACGCCCGTGGAGATCAGTGAGTATTCACCGGTTTCCCTGCTACTAATATTGTCTCTGCCTTTTAAATCGAACCATGACCCGACTCCCGTTTCTCTTTTCAGAGACTCGTGTGGGTCATCTCTTCTTGCTTTTGGAGCATATCTGCCCATATTTACCATGTAGTATTTCACTGTGAAACTGAAAGTCACTGTAATTAATATTTTTTCTTTTGGCATATTCGTTATCATTTATTGTGATCGCAGCCAGCCATTGCTTATATTGATTGTGTGCAATTTGTTTCTCAGGCTCCCGGCTCCTCCCTCATCCCCTCTGTCCTGAAGAAGACCCCCTGTTAAGGTTATACTGTTACCTAGAACCTATTTGGGGTCGAAACATCGACAATCACCTTACCTGCCAACATTGACCTCAGTGCGAATATGTTCATGATGGTTGCTTTTATGATGGCTTTTGAAGGAACTGTATAAACATTTAATGTTTTAAAGTGTGGCTATATGTTCAAGCCAACGCATTTGTATATATCTTGATTCCTCAGGTCGCTTTGACCATCACTTTCCCTTAAATTCCCATTACCCTTGCACTTATCTCTGCACTGACCCTACCTTCCCATTTTCACCCATCCTCGGGCACTGTTTTTATGTCATTTTTCTGAACAAATAATTTATGACCAAAGGAATATGTTCAATTTTCGTTTTACGATTCATTGTGATTAAATAACAGGGAATCCATGCTCTATGTATCATTCTTTGAAAATGTCTTCTCTTTACTATTCCCTCTTGCAAAAGGATTCTGCACTGAGAACCTTTATTTATGTACTAATTGGATGGAAGTCTAGCAGTGTTTCTTCACACATCTAAAGTAATTACAGGGTGCAACAGAACACAACACAATCACATAATATAAAGCAAGCTAATAACACATTGGAATTGTAACGTTTACCACAACACATCACCATCATAACAAAATTCAACACAACATATATGCATAAATATTTTGTTTCACATTGCACCTTCCCCAAATGTAAAGTAGTAAAACTGGAAAAACATATATCCAAAGCACTTCTTTACCTACCACCGAGGGCATACAATAGTGCCAATGAAAATTGTTTTGTGATTCGGTTCCTCGAGCTTCCAACCTAATCTTTGATTCCATTCAGCTTTTGAATTAGCACCAGCTAAAGCTAGGGGCCTGATGTGAGTCATAGACTCGCCTCTAGGGTCCCTGTAAATATCAATCTGACCATTTTAAATATATTTTCTGTCAGGCTGGCATCTGAATTGCAGTATAATACAGTGAAAAAAATATTTGTTCTACTATAGAGAAAGTCTCGACGTGTTCCAATTTAATTACGCTCAGGTAAAACACTTCTCTCTTGTGATATTTACTTCCAATGCCCTACATATCCACGCTCAAACAGATAGTTATTTTACAGTACCCCTTTGAATTACAAATAGATAACATTTTGCAACATTTGACATATGGTTGGTGTTTATTTTAGCATAAATAATATTTTCATGGAAATGGCAATGCTGCTATATTTTCAAGCAATAATACGAAGCTTACGTTGCAATATTGTCTAGAGCTAGGATGATTTTAACTCTGCAATATTTTAAAGGCTAGGGAAAAAGGAAAGTGTTGTCCCTCTTTAGATTCAATGTTTTGTTTACCAGAAATAGCTTCACTCTACTCGCGCCTTTTGCTTTGTTATGTATATTTGAGAATGATCCTGTCTCATAAAATTATACTTTTCAGACATGTAGATAATATTTGTTTGTTATCTTATGAGTAACCTTTCAGAGAGATAAGAAAGCAAAGCAGCCATGTTTATGCCTGGTTCCATTCCACGAACTTTATCAGTTCCAAATGGGAATATAAGAACGTATTTATAGTATAGCAGAAACGCCTAGCAGAGCTTATGAAACTATCCAAATATGGCAAAACTACAGTTCCCCATTCGTACATAACCCTTTACATTCCCACGAGAGAAAATATTTCTACACTACATAAGGTAATAAAAATCGTATTTGCATATTATTTTACAACTGCTAAAAACAAGGTTAAATGAGCTGTTACAGTAACACTTTTTTTGGTATTTCCTGTAACACCACAACTTACCACAAGAAAACGAATTCTAATCGAAAACTTTCAAAGCCTGGCAATGTCAATATAACTGACTTATAAATGTTGGTACGCCTTCTGTCACTAGTGTGTTTAGGCACTCAATAAATCATCATACATACACGCATACATACATAGAGGGGCTTTGAGATGGTACTCTTTGGCCCTTGGTATAGGACAAAAGGTCAGCCAACTTCAGCCATTCGCTCTATTGGAAATTGCCCTGTGAGTGATGGAATTTTGCCTGTTCACATATGCACTTGCACCTGAAAATAAATGTTATTCAGTGCCAGTCCCTTAGATGTAAATGTTCTCCCTTTATGGATCCTCTTTCACCTCTCCTTGTTTAATTTTGTTTTCAAAGTATAATGCAGTTCCCTTGAGAATGCGACTTGGGGGTAGATGTATCAAGCCTTTTGCGATTCGCAAAGGCCGAAATTCTGCGAATTTCGGCCTTTGTGAATTGCAACAGGCTATTTTGCATTTTTTGGAATGTATTAAAAAATCGCAAAATAAGGAATCGCAATAATTTGCGATTCCTTATTCGTCTTAAGCGATTCCTTAAATGCGATGTATGTGGGATTTTGAAATTGCGAATTTGGGTTAAGAAATCACAAATTACCACCAACTTGTAGTTGGTGGTAATTTGCGATTTCATTTAAAAATGCCCTATTTGGCATTTGTGAAGGTGGCATGTGACGCAGATACATGCCGATAGGGCATGTATGTGCGCCATATGCACCCACATGTAAATTTTAGGGGTGCAGCAGGGTGTCTTTGAGACACCCCTGCACCCTTGAAATTATTCTCAATTTGCGAATTCGCAAACTGCGATTCGCAAATTAAGAAATATTTCGCAATCATTCCTATGGGCCTCCTGGCCCATAGGAATGCATGGGAAAATATTCCTTATTTGCGAATTCGCAAAGTGCGAATTCGCAAATAAGGAAGACTAAGAAATTGCTAAAAAATAGCATTTTTTTACATACATTCCATTTTGCGAATTCTAAATAGCGATTCCTTAAAAATCGCTATTTAGAAATCGCATGGAATTTTGATACATCTACCCCTTGGTCGCTTGCTTTTTGCTCATTTCATGTGAAGTGCACCTCATCTCATTTCATGTGCAGTGCAGCAGACAGCCATCTTGTGAATCACATTGCATCTAAGCATGTAATCAATTTTAAAATAATGATAGAAGATCGTAGTACCATTGCCCCCTGCTCTGTTTAGTTTGTTTTTTTAGTAACTTTGGCACTATTTGACAAATCTTCAGGTAACTTAAAAAAAGAAAAACATTCATCCACCTCATCTCCTCCATGGAAATATTCATGTTGATCTTTCAAGCTCAGGTCCCAAAATGTTGCTTTCCCAAGTTAATGTCCATAGGAAATTTTGGAAAGTGATACAAAAAAAACACAACTGGATGTGTTGGAACTATACTCAGAAATCAGGCTTTTGTTATTTGGTGTAAATCTATTCCGCCATTTTCGAGGAAATAGCATTTGAGGAGGTGTTCAGGAAGGAATTAAAAAGATAGTAATATTTGGACTGAGGGTGTCCTCATATGCTCTCCCTGCCCACTGACTTTTGCCTCTCATTTCAGTATTGTTCATGAGGTCGAACGGTCTGAAGTGTTTGGATCTAAAGTGTTGTCCATTATGGTGTCTCTTTAGTGGTTCATTACTTTTTCTTTGATGGTTAATAAACCTGGTTTGTGCATTACCTTTTTGGTTGTCCTGCTTGGCTTTGTATATTTCAATGCGTTAATGAAGGGAAGCGAGGGAGGCAACGATGAGGTAATGCTTCAATTACTTACTGGTAATTGCATTACTCTGAGTCCTCTTCCCTCACTTCTGTTCATTACATCCCTCCCTTCTAGGTAGTCCAGGCCAACCAGTATTTGGTATTCAGTCAGGTTACATGGGATTTACAGGAGGAAGGAGGGGGAGTGTTGTTTTTAGTTTGTGATTAAAATCGCGTAGTATGGGTGTCTGGTGAGGCAGGATTGCCTCAATGCTGTAATGAATAGAAGGGAGGGATTAGCACTCGGAGTAATGCAAATGCTGATAAGTAATTGAAGCATCCCTGACATTCGCTAGAACTGCCTGTGGGCTTCTGAGAAAATCCTTGGGCCCCAGTGCTTGATTTGTAAAAGAATCTGCCAGTTTCCTACGCTCTGCTCAAAAGACTGTCCCAACAACTATTAAATGTTGGTGCCGCGAATACCGCGGCTGCATAGTCTTGACTCCATCTTATGCTGCTTTAATCCACTACCAGACACTGCTTGCCCTTTTCCGCTTTTCTCTTCCTCCTTCTTTCCCCTGTGTTTGTTTTTTCCCTCTTTTGCTCTCCGAGAATGTCTGATGAGGAATAATTTGTGCTGCTCCCCCAAAATGAGTACCAGTGGGCTCCACCTGCAACGACCGGCTCAAATTAGGCCCTGCATGTTATATAGTGCTCCAAAGCCCATGGGCCCTGTTTTGCAGTCTGTAAAGCTGTGTAAATAAGCAATCAAAGTTTGAACTCTCTGAACAGCATCCCTATACCCACCTTCTATACCCCACTTGAGAAATGCATAATAGGACTTTTGTAACTAGGTCTTATATTCTGAGTCTAAAAAAGAGTGGTAATCAAGATGTGATCCAGATAATAGTGAGTGACCGGCCAATAAGTGATCCAAACTGACGCTGCTGGAGTGGGTTTCAGTCATCACCCGCCAAACAAAACTACATGTTTTCTCCATAATATATTGCGAAATATGTTACAAATCTTGTAAAAATATTAGCATTCATGAAGAATTGAAATGCAGATTCTAGCAAATTACGTACATATATTACTGGCACAAATACTAGACTAAGAAGGCAATCCACTGCCTTGTTTCAGACTATTAGCTCCCATTTGTTCTCTTTGCTTTGCTCCACCCCATCCTGACCCTCCTTTTCACCATCAGATCAGGCCTTTGATAAGCAGAGGTTCTGCTACTTATATTAACAGCATCTATAAAGTAATTTGACTCAAAAGGACAAATTAGATCTCCCTGCACTATATACTGTTGGAAACAAAAAGATTTGAAGTTAGTTCCTTTCACCAATCCTCACTCAATTAATCAAAGCTGAAAAAACGTCCTTGCGTAATTATTTACAGAAGAGCAGATTTTGCTGGAGGTCATGCATTCACTTCCATCAAGAAGAATCAATTTACATAATAGTGGAAGCTTAGATAATGACTAAAGTACTCCCTGATAGGGAGGAAGAGTGCTGTTGTCTCATTTTCAATTAACATAGTTTTGTGCAAACATATAATAGCCATGTTGTTTCCAGCTCGCGTGTCACATAGCAGATATTACTGAAGAAGCCGATTTCACTTTCACTTTCACGTACTGTTGGCAATGAGCACTGCAGAGAAAAGGGCGCAAAACTGTCCGTCATCGGAAGCATATTTCGTGATGTACAAAAAATATTTTTAACCCTATCTTGTTCATGTTTTTTGCTATAGGACGAAAAAAAGATCCATTTGAAAGACTTCTCTGTAATGTCACTTGTTGGGTAAGTGCTAAGAAACAATTCCTATTTTTAGGTGTGCTCTTCAATATTGCAAACACAAGGTGATGATGTACGGAGCGCTGAAACTTTTCAGACACTCACCCCCAGTCACAGATCTGGGTTAAATCTATCATCGTTCTTTAGCTCACTTCGCCACCCCAGTTCAGACGCAGCTATATGAAAATCAGTCTTGACCCTGTGCCTCATGAGAACAGTCCAGCATAAACTGCCAAGTCAGGTCTTCCATGGACCAAAAACAAGCATCCTGGGACTGGTTTCAGGGTAACACCTCTGGTCAGCCAGGCTAGCTTGAATCCAGTGGCAAAGTGAGCAAGGGACCCATGTTTGCTAATGGCCAGGTCTACACTGGCGTGGCATGTTGAGCAAAAGAATGATGGATTTAACCCAAATGTCTTGACTGTGGGAGAATATTTTGATTTGTACTGCATTCCGTCCATTAATTGTGTTTCTTTTGCTTGAATATTGAAGCACAAGAGATTCATTACCAGTTTAAAGGGCAAACAAAAAACTCATACAAGACAGTCAATGATGACAGATTCATTTAGTTATCCAAGATCTGTCTTATTCACTAATATATATACTCTGTTGGTAGCTATATGTTACAGATGAATGACGGTTACTTTTTGTGATTACTTGCACCAGACCTGAAATGTCTAAAACTGGGTACACTACATGGAAATTCACCTCCATTGTTGTTTTATGAAAGGCACAGAAATCGTTCCAAATTTGATTACGTACATCATTCATTCTAAAAAACGCACTCTTCCCAGGAAAGAAAATGGCTGGCGATTTTTCACAACTTTATGGAAAATTGCATCACATTGCATTACTTTTATGATGCCATTCAAAGCAATGCATGGTCGTCTGATATGACATACATCACAATGCACTACCAAAGCAACTTTGGTGTGGTGTATTTCTTATCATTTTAATGCACTATGTATTATAGGCTTTCCTTGTATTTCCAATTGTACTTTATATTATATGACAGTGGTTGGAATCTTGTGATGTCATGGTTCCTCCACCTATATCATGCTGTTCTTAGTTTGTTTGTGTCTGTCCTACTGGCAGTTGCTGGCTATTCCCTTGGCCCTCTGCACCATCTTACTTTGTGTTCAATAAACTCAAGGTAAAGACTCTTCGTTGTTTCAATGCAGTCTTTACAAATTGGCGACAAGCTTGGGATTGAACCTGTCCTCCTGGCTACCCAATGGAGGAAGATTTACTGAGCAAGATTTCACGGATTAAACACCACTGCAATTTTCGTATGCTGGGCTTCGTTCAATCTGGAGGAATTCCACTCCAGTTCAGGTATTCCCTGTTTACTTTTGAGGGCCCAGGGATCAAATTGTATGGTAAGTCATCATTTGTGCTGCTCCCCAAAAATGAGTGCCAGTGGGCTTCACCTGCAACGACCGGCTCAAATTAGGCCCTGCATGTTAGATAGTGCTCCAAAGCCAATGGGCCCTGTTTTGTAGTCTGTAAAGCTGTGTAAATAAGCAATCAAAGTTTGAACTCTCTGAACAGCACCCCTCTACCCACCTCCTATACCCCACTTGAGAAATGCATAAAAGGACTTTTGTAACTAATTCTTATATTCTGAGTCTAAAAAAGAGTAGTAATCAAGATGTGATCCAGATAATAGTGAGTGACGGGCCAATAAGTGAGCCAAACTGGCGCCGGTGGAGTGGTTTTCAGTCATCGTCCACCAAACAAACTGCATACTGTTTTCTCCATAATATGTTGCGAAATTTGTTACAAAGCTCGTAAAAATATTAGCATTAATGACGAATTGAAATGCAGATTCTAGCAAATCGCGTACATATATTACTGGTACAAATACTAGGCTAAGAAGGCAATCCACTGCCTTGTTTCAGACTATTAGCTCCCATTCGTTCTCTTTGCTTTGCTCCACCCCATCCTGACCCTCCTTTTCACCATCAGATCAGGCCTTTGATGAGCAGAGGTTTTGCTACTTCTCATATTAAAAGCATCTATAAAGTAATTTAACTCAAAAGGACAAATTAGATCTCCCTGCACTATATACTGTTGGAAACAAAAAGATTTGAAATGAGTTCCTTTCACCAATCCTCACTCGATTAATCAAAGCTGAAAAAACGTCCTTGCGTAATTATTTACAGAAGAGCAGATTTTGCTGGCGGTCATAAATTCACTTCCATCAGGAAGAATCAATTTACATAATAGTGGAAGCTCAGGTAATGACTAAAGTACTCCCTGATAGGGAGGAAGAGTGCTGTCGTCTCATCTTCAATTAACATGGTTTTGTGCAGACATACAATAGCCATGTCGTTTCCAGCTCGCGTGTCACATAACAGATATTACTGAAGAAGCCGATTTCACTTTCACGCACTGTTGGCAATGAGCACTGCAGAGAAAAGGGCGCGAAACTGTCGGTCATCGGAGGCATATTTTGTGATGTACAAAAAATATTTATAAGCCTATCTTGTTCGTGTTTTTTTTTTTGCTTGAGGACGAAAAAAAGATCTATTTGAAAGACTTCTCTGTAATGTCACTTGTTGGGTAAGTGCTAACAAACAATTCCTATTTTTTTGGTGTGCTCTTCAATATTGCAAACAGAAGGTGATGATGTACGGAGCGCTGAAACTTTTCAGACACTCACCCCCAGTCACAGATCTGGGTTAAATCTATCATCGTTCTTTAGCTCACTTCGCCACCCCAGTTCAGGCGCAGCTATATGAAAATCAGTCTTGACCCTGTGCATCATGAGAACAGTCCAGCCTAAACTGCCAAGTCAGGTCTTCCATGGACCAAAAACAAGCATCCTGGGACAGGTTTCAGGGTAACACCTCTCGTCAGCCAGGCTAGCTTGAATCCAGTGGCAAAGTGAGCAAGGGACCCACGTTTGCTAATGGGCCGGTCTAAACTGGCGTGGCATGGTGAGCAAAAGAATGATGGAATTAACCCCGATGTTTTGACTGTGGGAGAATATTTTGATTTGTACTGCATTCCGTCCATTAATTGTGTTTCTTTTGCTTGAATATTGAAGCACAAGAGATTCATTACCAGTTTAAAGGGCAAACAAAAAACTCATACGAGACAGTCAATGATGACAGATTCATTTAGTTATCCAAGATCTGTCTTATTCACTAATATATAGACTCTGTTAGTAGCTATATGTTACAGATGAATGACTGTTACTTTTTGTGATTACTTGCACCAGACCGGAAATGACTAAAACTGGGTACACTACATGGAAATTCACCTCCATTGTTGCTATATGAAAGGCACAGAAATCATTCCAAATTTGATTATGTACATCATTCATTCTAAAAAACCGCACTCTTCCAAGGAAAGAAAATGGCTGGCGATTTTTCACAACTTAATGACAAATTGCATCACATTGCATTACTTTTATGATGCCATTCACAGCAATGCATGGTGGTCTGATATGACATACATCACAATGCACTACCAAAGCAACTGTGGTGTGGTGTATTTCTTATCATTTTTAATGTACTATGTATTATAGGCTTTCCTTGTATTTCCAATTGTACTTTATATTATATGACAGTGGTTGGAATCTTGTAATGTCATGGGGTCATATTACCAAGGGCCATTATCGCCGCCTTAGCGGGACTTTTTCCCGCTAAAACGGCGATAATTTTATCGCCCTATTACCTAGCTGTCGCTAACACCAGTTAGCGACAGCTAGTAGGAGATAGCGATCATCTTGGGGCCCACTTTGCATGTCAGCGATATTTATCGCTAATGACATGCAAAGTGGGTGTGCCAAGATGTTATGGACTGTAAACAGTCGCTAACATCGCTATCTCCAATTATCAACAAAGCCTTACTTTTGGAAATATTCGCGCTAAGTGCGAATATCTTCAAAAGCTATCGCCTGCCCAGAGCAGTTCTTAGCCATGTTATCCAATGGAAGGTGGATAACATGGCTAAGAGCATTGTCACGATAATGCATGAATATCGCTGATTTTTCAGCGATATTCATGCATTTCGCGGGATTTTTACCGCTTTTGAGATAAACCTTGATAATATCAAGGTATCTCAGCTGTAAAAATCGTCGGAGCGCGCGATATAATTTTACCCGCTAACAATGCACAGCGATAATTATCGCTATTGCTTGGTACTATGCCCCATGGTTCCTCCACCTATGTCATGCTGTTCTTAGTTTGTGTCTGTCCTACTGGCAGTTGCTGGCTATTCCCTTGGCCCTCTGCACCATCTTACTTTGCGATCAATAAACTCAAGGTAAAGACTCTTCGTTGTGTCAATGCAGTCTTTGCAAATTGGCGACAAGCTTGGGATTGAACCTGCCCTCCTGGTTACCCAATGGAGGAAGATTTACTGACCAAGATTTCCCGGATTAAACACCACTGCAATTTTCGTATGCTGGACTTCGTTCAATCTGGAGGAATTCCACTCCAGTTCCGGTATTCCCTGTTTACTTTTGAGGGCCCAGGGATCAAATTGTACGGCAAGTCATCATTTGTGCTGCTCCCCAAAAATTAGTGCCAGTGGGCTCCACCTGCAACGACCGGCTCAAATTAGGCCCTGCATGTTATATAGTGCTCCAAAGCCCATGGGCCCTGTTTTGTAGTCTGTAAAGCTGTGTAAGTAAGCGATCAAAGTTTGAACTCTCTGCACAGCACCCTTCTACTCACCTTCTATACCCCACTTGAGAAATGCATAAAAGGACTTTTGTAACTAATACTTATATTCTGAGTCTAAAAAAGACTAGTAATCAAGATGTGATCCAGATAATAGTGAGTGACGGGCCAATAAGTGAGCCAAACTGGCGCCGGTGGAGTGGGTTTCAGTCATCGTCCACCAAACAAAACTGCATACTGTTTTCTCCATATTATGTTGCGAAATATGTTACAAAGTTCGTAAAAATAGTAACATTCATGACGAATTGAAATGCAGATTCTAACAAATCGCTTACATATATTACTGGCGCAAATACTAGGCTAAGAAGGCAATCCACTGCCTTGTTTCAGACTATTAGCTCCCATTCGTTCTCTTTGCTTTGCTCCACCCCATCCTGACCCTCCTTTTCACCATCAGATCAGGCCTTTGATGAGCAGAGGTTCTGCTACTTCTCATATTAAAAGCATCTATAAAGTAATTTAACTCAAAAGGACAAATTAGATCTCCCTGCACTATATACTGTTGGAAACAAAAAGATTTGAAATGAGTTCCTTTCACCAATCCTCACTCGATTAATCAAAGCTGAAAAAACATCCTTGCGTAATTATTTACAGAAGAGCAGATTTTGCTGGAGGTCATAAATTCACTTCCATCAGGAAGAATCAATTCACATAATAGTGGAAGCTCAGGTAATGACTAAAGTACTCCCTGATAGGGAGGAAGAGTGCTGTCGTCTCATCTTCAATTAACATGGTTTTGTGCAGACATACAATAGCCATGTCGTTTCCAGCTCGCGTGTCACATAACAGATATTACTGAAGAAGCCGATTTCACTTTCACGCACTGTTGGCAATGAGCACTGGAGAGAAAAGGGCGCGAAACTGTCGGTCATCGGGGGCATATTTTGTGATGTACAAAAAATATTTATAAGCCTATCTTGTTCGTGTTTTTTTTTTGCTTGAGGACGAAAAAAAGATCCATTTGAAAGACTTCTCTGTAATGTCACTTGATGGGTAAGTGCTAACAAACAATTCCTATTTTTTTGGTGTGCTCTTCAATATTGCAAACAGAAGGTGATGATGGACGGAGCGCTGAAACTTTTCAGACACTCACCCCCAGTCACAGATCTGCGTTGAATCCATCATCATTCTTTAGCTCACTTCGCCACCCCAGTTCAGACCCAGCTATATGAAAATCAGTCTTGACCCTTTTCCTCATGAGAAAAGTCCAGCCTAAACTGCCAAGCCAGGTCTTCCATGGACCAGGACAAGCATCCTAGGACCGGTTTCGGGGTAACAACTCTCGTCAGCCAGGCTAGCTTGAATCCAGTGGCAAAGTGAGCAAGGGACCCACGTTTGCTAATGGCCACGTCTAAACTGGTGTGGCATGTTGAGCAAAAGAATGATGGATTTAACCCAGATCTCTTGACTGTGGGTGAATGTTTTGATTTGTACTGCATTCCGTCCATTAATTGTGTTTCTTTTGCTTGAATATTGAAGCACAAGAGATTCATTATCTGTTAAAAGGGCAAACAAAAAACTCATTCGAGACATTCAATTATGACAGATTCATGTAGTTATCCAAGATGTGTCTTATTTACTAATATATAGACTCTGTTGGTAGCTATACGTTACAGATGAATGACGGTTACTTTTTGTGATTACTTGCAAGAGACCGGAAATGACTAAAACTAGGTACACTACATGGAAATTCACCTCAATTGTTGTTGTATAAAAGGCACAGAAATCATTCCGAATTTGATTATGTACATCATTCAGTCTAAAAAAAGTACTCTTCCCAGGAAAGAAAATTGCTGGCGATTTTTCACATCTTAATGACAAATTGCATCACATTGCATTACTTTTATGATGCCATTCAAAGCAATGCATGGTGGTCTGATATGACATGCATCACAATGCACTACCAAAGCAACTTTGGTGTGGTGTATTTCTTATCATTATTAATGCACTATGTATTATAGGCTTTCCTTGTATTTCCAATTGTACTTTATATTATACTAGCAGCCCATCCCGACGTTGTCCGGGAGCAATTAGGCTTCAGGGCCCCCGCCCGCCCCGACGTTGTCCGTGGGTCCCCCGGATCCTTCCTCCATATATTGCAGTATTATACCTCTATGTTTAGTTTGTACGCTTTTGTAACCTGCACACGTAACTTTTTCCTCCTGTAATGCACCGTTTGGCTCACTTTTTTAATGCTCCGTTTGCTTCCTTTTGCTACCTGCACACGTCACTTTTTCCTCCTATACCTCTATGTTTACTTTCTACGCTTTTGTAACCTGCACACGTAACTTTTTCCTCCTGTAATGCACCGTTTGGCTCACTTTTGTAATGCTCCGTTTGCTTTCTCTTGCTCACGATTTTCATTTTTGCTTCATTTTTCCGCCGCTCACCGCTCCTAAATAAATAAATATATAACCTACCTCATCCGCCGCTTACCGCTCCTCCCCGCCTGTCCGCCGCTCCTCACCGCCTGTCCGCCGCACCGCCTGTCCGCCGCTCCTCGCCGCTCCTCACCGCTCCTTCCCGCGCCATGTCCGCCGGTCCTCCTCGCGCTCCTGGACGCCGCTCCTCCCCGCGCTCCTCACGTCGGGCACGCACGTCGCGGCCGGCGCTTCTTCCAAGGGACTACTTTTTTTTCGGTAAATTTTTTAAATAACGTATATTTATTACATTTATATAGCCTATGTCCATCTGCACAACCTGATGCTTACAACAATGTATCGGGTGTGTGGATTGGCGCTGTGGTTCCCGAGTTTACCCACCTCAAAGGTTCAAAGTTCTTCCTTTATAATAGTAGTATAGATATAGATATCTATACTACTGAGTAAAGCTGCACTAAACAGACACGAATGTACTATTGCCGATGTTCAGTGTTGCCTTTACTTTTTGTCTGCGTAGTAATGTGTGTTTAATTCAGCCGCAGGTTTTCATTGAGCCACACCTAATTCAGTTTTGCTGTCCTTGTTGAGAGTGTTCCCCCCTGTGCGAATGTTGCAGTTTCGCAAATGTCCTCATTTGCTAAGCAAGTCCAGCAAGTGTTACAGTGGTCGCTCAGATGTTTTCGAAGGAAATTGTTTATTTGTGAAAGTGTTTTTCCTTGTTAACCTTTCCGATCCCTTTAATAATGTTGCAGATGTTTTTTTTGTTATTATCGGCCCAAGTACTGGCAGTGTTCCACTGATAACGCAGAGTGTTGGTTTTGAAGCAAATATCTTGTTTGTGAAAGGGTATTTCCTTGTTTCCCTTTTTGATCCCTTGAATAATCTGTCTTATTTTTTTTAATATTATCGGCGCAAGTCCTGGCAGTGTTCCACTGATAACGCTGAGTGTTTGAAAATTGGAAATGTTTGTTCAAGTCTTAAATTTTTCCCGCAACATACGTAAGTAGTCAGATTCTTGTGAGCAAAGTCTCGTGAATGTTCCGTCGATTGGCTTTCTCGAGTAAGAAATGTGCGTCTCTTCTGTTTCCGTTCATCCCCCTGTGACAACGTTGTTGTTTGTCCAATGGTTAAAGATTTGTTATATTTATTAGCGCAACTCGTGTGTGTGTTAATCATTGTGTGTCATGATTGGTGGGCTGTGCAAAGCAACGTCGATGTTTACAAAGTGCGAATGATAGGCATGCTTTTTTGTAAGCCTGCCCCCTGTGACACTGTATTATTATGGAAGGCGTACCCCTTTTTGGATGTCATCCCACGAAGGCGTTAATGTTTGAAGGGTAACACAGACAAATGCGCAAATGTTCAGGCGAGTGATAGGCATTGTTGAAGCGTGCCCCCTGTGACAGTGTATTATTTGTGAAGGCGCGGCCCTTGTTTGATGTTATCCCACGAAGGCGTGAATAATGTATCAATGTGTGCACCTTTGTTGATAGATTTGGAAATGCGCGGTGTGCACAGTTAAGTGTGTGCCTTGCACAGTGAAATCAGTGAAATCGCATTTGCGCTATGCACATTGAAGTGTGTGGTGAAGTGTGTGCCTTTCACAGTGAAAACAGTGAAATCAGTGAAATCGTGTGGCATATGTTTATTGTTTGTACTTTGGGCCATGCCCCTCTAAACGCCCACATCTTTTCTTTGACATGCCCACGCCCACCTTTCACACGCCCACGCCCACGCTAACGCCCACAAGGGACTACTTTACCACTTTGGTCGTTTTGCCTTTTTTAATGTATATGGTATCCACATCTATAGCCTATGTCCTTCTGCTACATCTCCCCTTTCCAATGGTGTATTGGGTGTAGTGATTGGTGCTGTACTTTTTGAGATTACCCGGCTCAAAGGTTGGGGTTCTCTCTTTATAATAGTAGTATAGATGACAGTGGTTGGAATCTTGTAATGTCATGGTTCCCCCACCTATGTTATCCTGTTCTTAGATTGTTTGTGTTTGTCCTACTGGCAGTTGCTGGCTATTCCCTGGGCCCTCTGGACCATCTTACTTTGTGTTCAATAAACTCAAGGTAAAGACTCTTCGTTGTCTCAATGCAGTCTTTACAAATTGGGGACAAGCTTTGGATTGAACCTGTCCTCCTGGCTACCCAATGGAGAAAGATTTACTGAGCAAGATTTCATGGAATAAACACCACTGCAATTTTCATATGCTGGACTTCGTTCAATCTGGAGGAATTCCACTCCAGTCCAGGTATTCCCTGTTTACTTTTGAGGGCCCAGGGATCAAATTGTATGGCAAGTCATCATTTTCCCCGCTTTTACATTTTTTCGCTACAACAGCGCACCGGTTCTCGCGCCCTGCCGTTGCACTTGCTTGAGCGTTCCTGTGCTCGTGGTGCCATCGCACTTCCTCCTGCATCCATGGTGCTCGTGGCGCCATCGCGCTTGTTCCAGCGTTCGCTCTACTTGCTGTGTCAGTATTTATTTCATGTGCTCTGCCTCGTCTTGCCACACGCAACATTGATATCATGCCATCCTTTCATTTATTCAACAAGAAAAAAATCTTTATATTAAACAAAAATATTATGTAAAAATGCCATTTTAAAAAATATGATTCAAGAAACAAAACGATTTTATAGAGGACATAAAACAATAAAAGAAAAATGCATGAGGGCATTGCCAAGATGGCGGACGGGTGAGTTGCATCTAGTGTTCTCTCCGCTGCCCGCTACCAGGCATCACCTGTGGCATCTGAACAGCACTTAACAGAGTCCCCTCGACTGGAGCATTGTGTCACCAGGTGCCGGTGGGGTTCGTCCTGGTTCTGAATTAGGGCTAGACTGGGTCCGCCTGTGCCCTTTCTGCGATCCCGGATCTGGCCGTGGCCCGGGAACTGACACTGTGGTGGTGCCATAACACCCTGATCAGCTACCCGGGGACAGTGGACCAATCTGTAGCAGCTGCCTACACAGGATGTAGCCCTGCATAGGTCCAGCGAGAGGCCCGAGGATCACCCCAGCAGTAGCATCACGCAAAGCTAAAGGCTGCTACTTTGCGTGATGCCGCTTTAAGAGGTAAGCGCAATGCCTGGGGGAGACCATTGTGAGTGGCATTAGGTGAGATGGCAGGACGCTCCAACCCCTCCCTCCATTGACTAAGGAGCTCACCCAACACAAGGGGCCTGGAAAGTGACCTGAGGGAATATTCGGCCCCTCCACGCTAGCCTGGCAGACAGGTGGCCGGCTGAAGGAATGCACCAGCGGAGCCAGTTACTCTAATGCATTGGTCTGGAAGACCGGGCGTCTGATGGGTCCTATTCACACCAGACCTAGGCTAGCCTGGACCCCACATGAGGAGCATCCGATCGGTGGGATTGAGAGGAGTGTGGCCTGAGGCCGGAGAGCTGCACACCGGGATAGCGAAGCAGTCCACTGTTGGTCCTCCTGGACCCTAGCCGTCGGGGCAAGGTGCAGCAGAGAAGCATTGAAGTACCTCGGGCCCCATCTCAGGCTGCTTTACTCTGCACGGAGGTGAGGAGCACAGGGGGGAGGGATGGACACAGGGAACCATGCACACATTTACCTGCTAGCGGATGGCAGCTGGCAGATGGCCCCCCTGCTCTGGGACTCCCTGGTTTACTGTGCCACACAGTTGAGGAGATGACGCAACTTCGTTGCCGACTGGGGGGTAGAGTTTCACTGTGATAGGCGAAGATTGAGGACTTACCTGCCTGATCTGGACCCGGGTTGCTGCTACTGACGAGGTACCAGGAGAATCTCGGCTTGAATCCGGGGGGTGCAGTGGGGGACTTCAGCACCATTAATATAGATCTCCTCTCTGACTCACAATACTGCCCCCTGCAGCAGCACCACACCTGGACCAACGAGTTCCTGCGACCTGCCCTGCCTGATACGGCGTGCAGGCCATGGGAACTAGCAAGGGGTTACTCTACCCTGGATGAGCTAAATGTGCCCGGACATGGTGGACTGTCTGGAGGCAGCACATAGTCTGCTTCCTTTTGACGGCTGTGACTTGGGGCTCCCCGGGCCCGGCAATTGCACATTGTGTCTTTTAGAGTTGCCCAGCTTTGCAGCCCCAGCTGAAGAAAGGTAGAGTACTATTCCTACCTCTTGTCATGGTTTCCGGAACAGGCAAGCAGGAATGGACTCTGAAGGACATGCTCCTCAAACAACCAGGAGCTTGAGCTGGAGATCCCCCTTTAACATCAAGCACAGAGGAGCCATCAGACCATAATTACATCTGGGGCGGAGGGAGTAGACATTACTTCTTTTGTGGCAGAGCTATTTTGATCCATCCTGGAGGCTCCCACCGACACAAAGATCAAGCTGGATCGCATACACATGCGTCCATGATTTTACCCTGAAAGTGAAGATCCCGCAAAGCACCAGAAACAAACATCCTATCTAATTTCAGAGCCACAGTCCAGTTCTGTACCAGGTTATAGTGGAGTCAACCCTCCTGAAACGCATAACTTTCCGCCCTGTTACCACTCATCTGTAAGCAGCTGGTGTATCTTACGCTTGTCAACATCCCATCTGCCTGGTCTTTTGCTTGGAAGGGAAATTGTATCAGCTCAGCTCTCTGGAGGAGGCATGTCACCTGCTGGACTTGAAAGATCCTTCCCATGGATGGGACGGCGTGGTAGAGACAAGAGGGGGTCCCATGATTGAAAGAGTATGAAGTCCTCTCCCACTGAACTGCACGTCTTACTAGGTTGTTCAGCGCGATTGGAGACTCCACAGTGCTTTCCCCCGCTATGCTTAGGGCAGCAATCTTGGTAATCCCTAAGACTGGAAAGGACAAAACTCACTGCTCTTCATACAGACCCATCTCTCTCTCTTGAATACCGTCCTTAACCCCTTTGCTGCTAGGCCTTTTTCCCCCCTGTGCTAAGCCTTTTTTGGCTATTTGGGATAGTTCGCACTTATGCCCCTGTAACATTTGGACCACATAAGGTATCCACACCAAATTTGCATCCTTTTCTTCCAACATCATGGGGATTCTAAATTACCCAGGGTGTGTGGATTCCCCTGGAGTGGACCCAGAAATTAGCCAAAATATAGCTAAATTTTGTTTTGTTTTTGAAAAAATGGGTAAAAAGGGCTACAGTTAAAAACGTCTGTTTTTTTCCTGCAAATGGTATCAACAAAGGAGTTGTGGGGCTGAAATCACCATCTTCCCAGCTTTCAGGGACAAGCAGACTTTTATCAGAAAATCAAAATTCTTTACAGAGGTTGGGACATAGCCTATTTTTGCTATTTTTTGTGCTTTCAACCTTCTTCCAGTTAATGGTAGAAATGGGTATAAAAGCAATAATGGATCCTGGAAAACTAGACATTTTTAGAAAAGTAGACAAAATTCAAAATTCAGCATGGGGTCATTTTTGTAGATCCTTCCAGGTTTCTTTATTAAAACTAACAGTTTAATATAGGAAAAATTGATAATTAGTTGAAGAAAACAGCCAGTTGTGTCAAAGTTTTCACCTGTCACTTCTTCTAAATATGACAGCTGTTTGAAAGCAATATACCGTTACATCCGCTAGACGTTTGTGGTTGTGGGGATATATAGGACTTGTAGGTTCACCAAGAACCCGACGAACGCAGAGCTCATAACTGAGCAGTGTCTTGCAATGTTTTTTTATTATGTATCGGATATATGGCAATTAATTTGGGAAAATATATAACCTATGTATTTCTGAAATTGGAACAGAATATAGACTTTAGAAACAGTAGATATTTGCACATTTCCGAAATTGTGAGTACCCATACAAGCAGGAAAATTATAGGTCATTTTTTAAAATGACTTATTTTTTACACATTTTCTTTCATTTGGAAGGCAGAAATACATCAAAAGTGAATAGGTAATAACAGTCTCTCTACAATTCTGTGTTACCCTAAGTCTTCCAATAAAAATGGTACCTCACTTGTGTGGATAGGCCTTGTGCCCGCAACAGGGAACGGCTCAAAACGAACATGGACACACTTTATTTTTATAGTAAAAACTGACCCTTTTTTGCAAAGTGCCTAGCAGTAGATTTTGAGCCCTAGCGTTGTCGGCACCTAGGGAAACCTAGCAAACCTATATACTTTTAAAAACTAGACATCCAGAGAAATCCATGATGGGGTGACTTGACTGGCTCTCACCAGGTTTTATTATCCAGAATCCTGTGCAAACCTAAAAATGTGTAAAAATAACCACATTTTCCTCATATTTCTGTGGTGGAAAGTTCTGGAATCTGCGAAGATCCACAAAATTAAACCCACCCCCCGTTCCCCGAAGTCTTCCAAAACAAATGGTGTTTTACTTATGCGGGTAGGCATAGTGCCCGCGACAGGAAACGGCCCAAAACGCAATGCCAGTGAAAACTGACCCTTTTTTTGCAAAGTGCCTAGCTGTAGATTTTGAACCCTAACTCTGCCTGGACCTAGGGAAACCTAGCCAACCTATACATTTTTAAAAACTAGACATCTAGGCAAATCCAGGATGGTGTGACTTGACTAGCTCTCAAACATAAACATTTGTCAAAAAACCCACATTTTCCTCACATAGCTGTGGTGGAGAGTTATGGAATCTGCGTGGATCCACAAAATTCCACCCACCCTGCATTCCCCAAAACCTTCCGAGACAAATGGTACCTCACTTGTATGGTTAGGCCTAGTACCTGCAACAGGAAAGGGCACAAAACACAACATGGACACACCACATTTTCACAGTAAAAACTGACCCTTTTTTTGCAAAGTGCCTAGCTGTAGAGTTTGAACCCTACCTCTGCGGGCACCTAGGGCAACCTAGCAAACCTACACATTTTGGAAAACTAGACATCCAGGGAAATACAGGATGGGGTGACTTGTCTGGCTCTCACTAGGTCCTGTTACCCAGAATCCCTTGCAAACCTCAAAATGTGTCAAAAAACACATTTTTCACACTTTTATGGTGGAAAGTTTTGGAATCTGCATGGATCCACAAACTTCCACCCACTCTGTATTCCCCAAAGTCTTCCAAGAAAAATGGTACCTCACTAAGCATGGGCGTAAAATCCGTTCCGTTCGCGGAATTTGCGGATTTTCTGCAATTTCGCGGATTTCCAAAAACTGAAGTACATGAAGCACTTACAGGGTTACAGCAGGTGCCCAAGTTGAAGCTAATTTCTTTGTAACCATTTACAATATGGTTACAAAGAAATTTAGTGCTTCCTGAGCGGCGCCTCTAGAATTGTTGCCTTCTTGCAACTATTCTCTGACCCTGCTCTGACCCTCGAAGCAGGGTCAGAGAATAGTTACAAGTATGGCACAATGCTCCAGGCTGTCACAAAAATTAAACCACAACAGGAAGCACTCACAGATAAGGAAGCAGGTGCCGGACTTGAAGCTCAAATTCAGTAACACATTAACCAGCCCCCGGTTGAGGCTGGACAGGTGTGCTTTCTCCCCATAATCTTCATTGGTGAACCAGAGGGTGCTGTGATGAACCATAAGGTGCAGTTGTGAACCAGAGGGTGCTGTGATGAACCAGAGGGTAGCAGTGGTGAACCAGAGGGTGGCAGTGGTGAACCAGAGGGTGCTGCGATGAACCAGAGGGTGGCAGTGATGAACCAGAGGGTGGCAGTGATGAACCACTGTTTGACAGTGATGAACCAGAGGGTGGCAGTGGTGAACCAGAGGGTGGAAGTGATGAACCAGAGGGTGGCAGTGGTGAACCAGAGGGTGTCAGTGGTGAACCAGAGGGTGGCAGTGGTGAACCAGAGGGTGACAGTGATGAACCAGAGGGTGGCAGTCGTGAAACAGAGGGTGGCAGTGATGAACCAGAGGGTGACAGTGGCGAACCAGAGGGTGACGGTGATGAACCAGAGGGTGGCAGTGGTGAACCAGAGGGTGGCAGTGATGAACCAGAGGGTGGCAGTGGTGAACCAGAGGGTGGCAGTGATGAACCAGAGGGTGGAAGTGATGAACCAGATGGTGGCAGGGGTGAACCAGAGGGTGGCAGTGATGAACCAGAGGGTGGCAGTGGTGAACCAGAGGGTGGCAGTGGTGAACCAGAGGGTGGCAGTGATGCACCAGAGGGTGGCAGTAATGAACCAGAGGGTGGCAGGAGTGAACCAGACAGTGGCAGTGGTGAACCAGAGGGTGGCAGTGGTGAACCAGAGGGTGGCAGTGATGAACCAGAGGGTGGCAGTGATGAACCAGAGGGTGACAGTGGTGAACCAGAGGGTGACAGTGGTGAACCAGAGGGTGCTGTGATGAACCAGATGGTGGCAGGGGTGAACCAGAGGGTGGCAGTGACGAACCAGAGGGTGGCAGTGATGAACCAGAGGGTGATGTGATGAAGCAGAGGGTGGCAGTGGTGAACCAGAGGGTGGCAGTGGTGAACCAGAGGGTGGCAGTGATGAACTAGAGGGTGGCAGTGATGAACCAGAGGGTGGCAGTGGTGAACCAGAGGGTGCTGTGATGAACCAGAGGGTGGTAGTGATGAACCAGAGGGTGGCAGTGGTGAACCAGAGGGAGCTGTGATGAACCAGAGGGTGGCAGTGATGAACCAGAGGGTGGCAGTGGTGAACAAGAGGGTGCTGTGATGAACCAGAGGATAGCAGTGATCAACCAGAGGGTGGCAGTGGTGAACCAGAGGGTGGCAGTGATGAACCAGAGGGTGGCAGTGATGAACCAGAGGGTGGCACTGGTGAACCAGAGGGTGCTGTGATGAACCAGAGGGTGGCAGTGATGAACCAGAGGGTGACAGTGATGATCCAGAGGGTGACAGTGGCGAACCAGAAGGTGGCAGTGATGAACCAGTGGGTGACAGTGATGATCCAGAGGGTGACAGTGGCAAACCAGAGGGTGGCAGGGATTAACCAGAGGGTGGCAGTGATGAACCAGAGGGTGGCAGTGGTGAACCAGAGGGTGGCAGTGGTGAAATAGAGGGTGCTGTGATGAACCAGAGGGTGGCAGTGATGAACCAGAGGGTGGCAGTGGTGAACCAGAGGGTGGAAGTGATGAACCAGAGGGTGACAGTGGTGAACCAGAGGGTGGCAGTGGTGAACCAGAGGGTGGCAGTGGTGAACCAGAGGGTGGCTGTGATGAACCAGAGGGTGGCAGTGATGAACCAGAGGGTGGCGCTGCTAAACTGCCCGGGAGCCCTGTGGGTGTGAGCCCCCGCGCTGCTGAGCTGCCCAGGGGTTGTGAGCCCACGCGCTACTGAACTGCCCTGGGGCCCAGTGGGTGTGAGCCCCCGTGCTGCTGAACTGCCCCGGAGCCCTCTCAGTGTGAAAATCATTCATGCTCAATTGCCTGGGAGCCCTCAGGGTGTGAGCACACATTGTGCTAAGTGCCCCCCTGCCCCAGTCCATATATACCCGTACCGCACAGCACCATTATGCTCTTGCACCATGAAGTCTGGTGCCTGGATGCTCCTGATCCGTGTAGGTGGTACCACCGTCTGGTGCAGTCAAAATGTAAAGTCATAACTTGCTACACAGCACCAATAAACACGTGTCCCCCCTGGCACCGGTGCGCATGTACCAGGTGTGGAGCACCCGCATGCCACTGCACCCTACTGCCCAGCTCCAGCATATGTCTGTACGGGGCAGTTTAGTATGAGATGGGACATTTTCCAGCAGCAGCAGCTGCATGCGCCTGAACCCACTGAGCAGGATCAGAATGGCTTTGTACCAACATGCACAGCAGAGCTATCATGGACATCTGAAGGATTCTGGGGTCCTGTGCCAAACGTATTTTTGCATCCATGAGTTTCCCGAGCGCCAACCCTGTGTAGCTCCTGTGACCAGGAGGCTGCTTTCTCCTCATCTGCTGCTCTGCTCTGTCTCTGACCCTTTATAAACAAGATGCATGTGAACTCGCATTGAAGTCCCGCCCGTTTGGCCTAGTCCACCACACACTAGCGGTATAAAACGTCTTCCCGCCCGTCCCCACTATAATGACCAGCTCACTCAAGGGACCTCGGTGCCTTTTGCCGCGCTAGCAAAGTTACAGGCACACGTTGTCACATATTTGTGCAAATGGCACAAAAATCCGCGAGTTCGCGGGAAAATTTGCGAACTCGCGGACCGCGAATTCGCAAATTTCGCCCATACTTATACCTCACTTGTGTGGGTAGGCCTAGAGCCCGTTACACGAAACAGCCCAAAACGCAACATGGACCCACCACATTTTCACAGTGAAAACTGACCCTTTTTTGCAAAGTGCCTAGCTGTAGATATTGAACCCTAGCTCTGCCGGCACCTAGGGTGCCTAGCAAACTTATACATTTTTTGAAGCTAGACATCCAGGGGAATCAATGATGCAGTGACTTGTCTCGCTCTCACCAGGTTCTGTTACCCAGAATCCCTTGCAAACTTTAACATTTGTAAAAAAAAACACATTTTACTCACATTTCTGTGGTGCAAAGTTCTGGAATCTGTGTGGATCCACAAAATTTCACCCACCCGCATTCCCCAAAGTCTTCTGAGAAAAATGGTACCTAACTTGTGTGGGTGGGTCAAGTACCCGTGACAGGCAAGAGCCCAAAACCCCTATCACAAAAAACCTGGTTTTGCAAGGGGGGTCCCATGAGTTTTTGGCCCCGGGTTCAGCCGCCATCTAGGGAAACCTACCAAACCCACACATTTCTGAAAACTAGACACCTGGGGGAGTCCAGCAAGGTATGGCTTGCGTGGTCCCCCAACATTTCCCTACCAAGAATCCCCTGCAAACCTCAAATTTAGCTGAAAAAATCACTTTTTCAAAAAAAAATCTGTCTGGGAAAGTTCTGGAATCTATGTGGATCCACACATTTCCTACCACCTAGCGTTTTCCCCCAGTCTCCCGATAAAAATGATACCTCACTCATGTGGGTGGGTCAAGTACCCGCGACAAGCAAGGGCCCAAAACGTATTGAGGAGACATCAAAATGACCTTTCACAAAACAACCTGGTTTTGCAAGGGGGGTCACCTGGGTTTTTGGCCCTGGGCTCGGCAGCCATCTTGGGAAACCACCAAACCCACACATTTCTGAAAACTAAACACCCGGGAAAGTCTAATGAGGTATGGCTTGTGTGGATCCTCCAATGTTTCTCTACCCAGAATGCTCGGCAAACCTCAAATTTAGATGAAAAAAACATATTTTCCACATATTTTTGGGTGGAATCCCTGTACCGACACAAATGTCCTACCCCACAGTGTTCCTCTCAGTCTCCAGAGTAAAGTAATACCTCACTTGTATGGGTGGGGCAAGGGCCTGTGACTGGGAAGATCCCAAAACATAGGGATTTAGGGTATAGCACAGACAATTCTAAGCGCTACATTTCTTTTAAAATGTGTTTTTAGCCAGTTCTGCATTGGACACCCACACAAGTGAGGTATCATTTTACTCGGGACACTAAGGAGAATTCAGTGGGGAATGGCAACAAAAAAATCACTGGTTTCAAGTGTGCTTTCTGTCCCCTCCGGGGGGCAGATGGGGGGCTACTCCCCCCATCTGCACCCATGGGGGCCAGAAAGACTGAATATGCCCAATTTGTTTTGGGGGAGAAAAGGCCCTTGCCCAAGAGGCTGCTCCCCCTCCCTGCTGTCTAGTGGGTGGACCCCTGCTTGGGGAGTGCCCTCCTGGGCACTGTGAAATTATGTCAGTGCGACGTGCGCGCTAATCATCATTTCACAGACATGGGGGGCATCGGGAGCTGGGGAAGCTCTTCCCCAACTCCAGAGGTTTTAGGGGAGAAAAGGAAATCCCTCTGGTTTCCTGCACCAGAGGGATTTCCGGTGCCATGTGCCAATACAACCGGGAGCCGTCCTGCACACGAGCACCGTGGCGCAGGACACCTCCCGGCCATCCTGCGCATGCAAGGGGTTAAACACTTTATGGGCATCTTAGCTGTCCATCTCAACCCTCTACTTCCTGGCCTCATTGACCAGGATGAGGCTGGATTTGTGCTCCAATGACAAAACAGTGACAACATTTAAAGAATCCTCCACCGTATAGATAAATACCAGAGATTCGACCAGGAGAGAATGCTCCTTGCCGACAATGCTGAGAAAACATTTGACAGGGTATACTGAGTTTCACTCGATACATACTTAGCAGCTACACACAACCTACAGCTGTGGTCCGAGTCAACGGATGCTCCTCTGCTCAATTCCACATTAGCAAGGGAACTAGACAGGAGTGCCCTCTATTACCCCTGTTGTTTGTCCTTTACATGGAGATTATGGCTTAGAGAGTCTGCACTGATCCTCAGATAACAGGGATCCAATTTAGAGGTGAGCAACACACTATGCTTATATGCCAATGACGTTATTACATCTCGGGAAGAACCCTCCACCTTCCTCCCTGCCTTCTTAGGCAAGCTGGAGACCTTTGGCCTAGCAGCAGGCTTCAAGATAAATATTCACAAATCACAGATGCTTAATCTGACTCTCCGGCTACACACTTTAGACTCCCTCCGGTGAATCTTGCCACTGCAATGGGCCCAGATATCTATTCTTTATATAGGTCTCCAAATAACCCCTACAATTGCAGACACACTAGCTCTTAACAACCGGACCCTGTCCCATCAGATTAAATCTGACCTGCGCCGGTCACAGTCCTAATTCTGGCTGGGGCGACTCTCAGCAATCAAAATGATGATTCTACCTAGGGCCTTGTTCCTCTTTCAGGCACTCCCTGCTGCCCCCCTAGCCTCCCCAGATGCTGCGGTCTCTCCAGCAGGAGATAAACAGGTTTGCGTGGGCGGATAAACAACAGCGTCTACGCAGCTACAGACCTCCAATTGAGGGAGGCCTGGGACTCTCAGACCTCCACCGCTACTACAAAGCCTTCCAACTCAGGGTCTTTGTGGAATCGTCGCATGTAGAATCAGAGAAGCGCTGGCTGTTTATGGATAGGGCAAAGGTGGGATGTGCCGGATGGAGCATTCCCTTTCTCCCTAGGTGAACATGGCCAAAAACCCTGTATCTTTCACCTATCACTAATGCATCACTGGCCGCTCCGGATAGACTGGTGGTAAGGGAAGACCTAACATCCTTCCTCTCTCCATTAACACTTATAGTCAAGAATCCATTCTTTAGCCCAGAAATGCAAGACCCCACTTTCCACGTCTGGCACCAGGCGGGCTGTCGATCAGTCGGCCACCTGTTCGATCTTGAGGGCCCATTTCCCTTCTAGTCCCTGTGTATGACATTTACACTTCCAGAGTTGGTACACTGTCATTACACCCTGATTTGTCAATTAATAGGACCAACTCTGGAGGCTCCTAAAACTAAGAGCCAGATACGCTGGGAGTTAGAAAGAGATAGAGTCTTCATGCAGAAGAATTGGGGATATTTACTACTGGATGCGCCACACTATCCATAACATAACAAGCATTGAAACAGCCACAAAAATTGTCACTTACTGGTACTACTCACCCCACCTACTGCCCAAGTGAAATCCGTCCAGGCCCCCAGAGTGCTGGCGTCAAACGGGTTCCCTGGTACACATTCTGTGGGAGTGCGCAAAACTCACGCCCTATTGGTCGCAAGTGCTTAAGGACATTGACACTCACTTGGACACAGGCTTTCCCAGATTCCCGGCTGATATTGTTCTAGGTCTCCCCAACACTCTCACCTTTCCCCTTAAGTCCTAGCGGGGCAGACAAATAGGACTGGCATTGAGGGCGGCATTAAAAAATATTCTATCTCACTTTCAATTTCCCACACACCGGGGTTGTTTACACCATTTGTGGCACATAATAGGGATGGGACGTATCACCCTCACTCTCTCCAATCAGGGTGCATTGCTCCCTAAGCTATGGGGCCCATTCTTGAAACTGCTGACAATAGAATTTAGTGAACTCCCCTGCTCCAAATTCCTACAACTTCTCTGATTACCGGAGGCTCACAAACCTACCACTTAGGGGCTGCACTGTAAGGCAGCTTCTCCTTGTGACAGACAGGAAATTGTTTTTATGTTCATCAGGTCCGGGGTCGGGTGAGGGGGGAGATGGGGGGTTGATAAACAATCTACTGCATAGTGTCCCAGAATACAACGGGCCCTGAGATGCTGATGTATTATTATGTTGTTCTTTATGCTGACAAAACTCGTAAAGAAAATTAAACCATAAAAAGTGTTATACATCTATTTCCAACAAAAATTGAACAAATGACATCTGATCTTGATAAAATGAATACAAGTTATGTAAAAAGGAATATTTATAATATGTATAATTAAAGATGTTGCAATGAAATTAAAAAAATATATATTTAATTATGAAAGTGGCCTTATTCCTTATGTTTAACCCCTCCCATGCTCATGACGAGCTCAGCTCGTCATGAGCCACAGTGGCCGTCAGCTCGTCAACACGGTCAGAACGCTCGTACGCGGGGCTAATTCCCCCGCTGTGCTGAACGTTCTGAAGAAACGGGTGTGGCCGTGACAAGCTCAGCTCATCATGAGCTCACGGCCACTGTGGCTCATGACGAGCTGAGCTCGTCATGAGCACCGGGGCGCTGTACGCGCCCCCCGCCCCCCAGCACAGCAGGGGAATTAGCCCCGCAGGCAATGGCTTAATATCTTTCTACTCTCATATGAATGCTACATTTATAAAATGACATAATCTGTTAATGGCATGAACATGTGTATCTGCTTGTAATTTTTATATATTATAGTAGTTGGTCAAGTAGACTGCATATGTACAATATAAAAATATTTGCGATATTTATATGGCTGGTGGCTAGAGATACCTATATGATCATTAACACAAATGCAGCTGAATATTAAAATATATACATTTAAGGAACATCCATTTCTTTCTTAATATATTGTGTTATTTCCTTTATCTTAGGATGGATTCTCAGGCTGTGCAAAGATATATGAAGCTAAGGATGTATATAGCCTATGGAAGCCCTTTTGTCTATCCATTATTAGGACTTCATAAGTATGAATAAGTTCAGAAAAAATAAATTAATTTCATTTTGAACATGCCTACACATAGTCCTGCAATATTTGAATAGATGTTCTATATTTTTTATGGTAGGGTGTTTATAACGAAGTGTAAGTATTATATGTGAAAGTTACTTTACAAAGTACTTTAAAATTTATTTTTTAAATTAATATTTCATGTTAGTAACATGTGTATAATTAAGAATTTCCAAAATATCCACTATGATAGATGGTAAACTAAACATAGACCTAGACATAGAAAGATACAAGGAAAAACACACAAATATGTCATCATGCCTAAGTGACATTAACTCTCCAAGAGGTTATTAACATTAATTATTAATAGTTTATGACCTAGTTTACGTCATAGTGCCAAGAATGCCAGAATGTTAGCTGAGAGATTTTATAAATATCCATAGACAGGCAGAAGAACAATCTTGCGGGGAGTGAATATTAGCCTGCTGATAGAGTGCCATCATATTTAAATATTAATACAGCATAATAGATTTTCTACACAACAAAATTAAATAGAGAAAGATACACATAATTAAAAAGCATAATTGGTATTTCATTACTGAAAATGTTTTATAAAGGTATCAAACATGTATTCATTTGATTTTTGGCTTACATTTGGGGGGATATTCTCAAGAACGTGTGATAACCTTGGCAAATTTAGCTTAACGCAACTTTGCATATCGCAGTCTATCGCAAGAAAATAACACAGTTTTAACGTACAATTCCCAATCAGGCGGCACCATGAGATAGTGGCAGGATAAAACGCCAAATGACCGGGTACAAATTGAGGCGACGCCCAGAAGATGCCAAACACAAATGCCAAAAAGGTTGCGATGCCCCAAACCGTGATAAAAAATCAGCAACAACGAGCGACAGGCCTGCAATTCCCACGTGTCATGCGGGAAAATGCACTATAAAAGCACCCAAAAAACCCCACCAAAACCAAATAAAACTGCGTAGCACCATGGATGCACACGGACTGAGTGCAGAGGACAACCCGAACCCCAAAAGCCCCGCAGAGGACCAGCCAAGAACCCCGTGTTCTGGGGAGGCCAAGGAGAAGAGGAAGACAGGGTTCAGTACACAAGAAGACCATGTCATCATCATGGAGGTGACGGATCACTACCAACAACTGTTTGTCACCTCCAATGTGGCACTGGAAACCCAAACGGAAATATGGCAGACCATCGTCAACAATGTCAATGCAGTTGGAGTGTCGAGGAGGTCAATGGAGGAGGTGAAGAGGCGCTGGCATGATGACCAAACAGAAACTCGCCGCCAACAGGAAGGCAGCAACGGCGAATGGAGGTGGGAGTCCTGTGGCACATCAGGAGCTGGATGAGCTTGAGGAAATGGTGGCCACAGTCAACATTGTGGAGACAGTGGCAGGAGTTGGGGGTCTGGACACAGCTCAATATGGCCTGACCCAACAGCAGCAGGGTGAGTAAGGACCAGGTACTGGGGGAACGGGGGAAGATGGGCACAATGGCACACATGCACAATCATGTGTAGCACAAGCACAATGATAGTGGAACATGTCCCTGATATCCTTGGCACACTGCAGCACACATAGAAACACCAAGTAGGCCCCATTCCACTATGTGCGCATATGGCCCCCTCCATTTCACCAACAACACAACCTACCCATGCACATGTGCATAATCCAGAAAAGCAGCGGCTGTGTGAGCCACACTGAGTATGCAAGTGACACTGCATGACCGATAGCATGACTTCAGTCAAAATACATGACACTGTGCATGATTCGACATTGAGGTGGCCCAGTGTGGATCACATCCGTAAAGGAGCAGGTCACCCTATGCAACATCCACGTGCACCTACAACACATGACGTCCATTACACATCAGCAGACAAACAAAGCACAAGACTACAAAATCTGTCCAAGAGCACATATGGCCCAAGTCACAAACATTTCAGCCCCTGAAAAGCACACTATTCAAAGGCACACTGCCTCAAATGGATAAGGGGCCACGAAATCAGAGCTGCAGGGGCGACTCTCCCACAAAGCTGCACACACACACAGCAATCACAGCACATCAATATTGACAGCAATGTGGTACAAAGTGCATTACCTACACCACAGGACAGAGGACACAACAGGTACCGTTTGTGCGTAGTAACTGGCCACTCACATGTGGCATTGCCTGGCACTGTGTGATGATAATGTATGAGTACAATCACACATCCGTCATGTAGTCGAAATTCCCACTGTCTGCCATCAAATAGCCAGCTCCATCAAAACAGGCACAATGTACATTGTCATGCAGTCTGTAAGTAAACATCTACAAAGTGTCAACATACATGGGACACTCTGTTAACCTGCATCTCTCCTTTATATTGCAGATGGACAATCAACATCTACTGCAGAGCAGAACACAGATCTCATCAGTGATGATGAAGAGGACAACCTGCACATATGCAGAGACACCCTCCAACGGCTAATGGATGACCACCGCACCCCACCCCTAGGAGCAGGGCAGCCCAGCTGCCTCAAGGTGACCCCACCCCCTGCACAGACCACACAGCAGGAAACATACACCACCACTGCCTACTCCCAGGACCCCCTGAACATAACATGGAATTCCAATACCGAGTGTTGGGTTGCCAGGTGGAGATCTTTGATCAGCTGCGGGTGGGTTTCGAGCTCGTGGCAGTCAAACTCGATGCCATACGTGGGTGTCTGAGTCTCATTAGGGACCACTTACAGTCCAGTCCGAAGCGGACATACACTGTCCACACCATGCTCCCAGACAATCCTTGACTGACATTGCTGGGGCTATTACTCGGATACAAGAACTGTCTAGTCAGCCAGGCACCAGTGGGGACAGCACAAAGTTGGCACAGATGCACAGGAGAATGGAGACCATGGAGCAGATGTAGGCTGGAAGTATGGCTGCCATGGCTGAACACCAGTGAGGTGTAGCTGGGATCTTCCATGCCTTGCAGTTCGTCATCTTGCCATTGCTGCCACTGAGCCTGTTATGGGGTATGTAGGGGACCCCCTCTGAGAGAACCTAACAGGTCAGGGAGAAGAGGGGAGGAAACACACAATAATAGAAACAATCTCCCTCTCGACCTATATTCCTTTTTCACAAATACATAATGTGACCTGAATTAAATCTCTAAATGACCAAATCACAAATGATTTACAAAAATATAATGTTTATTTCATTTCTTTTATCTTCATTTCTTTTATCAAAAGTGTTTTCATCATAATACCAATTTTATAAATATATTTTTTTTAAACGCATAATATATACACAATTTAATACAAGAGCTTACAAAGAGTCATATAATGCTATCTCACTGAAGAATACAAAAAACAATATATAAGAAATAACCCCAGGTAGAGAGAGACACAAACCAAACTCACAAACCAACATTCATACCAAATTCATACATACCCAAAACAACCTTCACATTCATTCCATATATCTAGGGAACTGTAACTACAGAATGACTTTGTAGTGTAAGTGACCAAAGTGCAATAACTGCATATAGCAGGGTCTAACAGGGCAGTGGTCGACGCGTTTCGGTGGCTGCAAAACAATGAAATGCCACCTTCTTCAGGATCTGCCAGATATAAAGCTTTAAAAAAGCTGTGACTCCAACCCCCAACAGTGTGAAAATGATTGCCCGCTGACGAAAAAGGATGCAATATTCTTTAATACCCTTGAAAAACCATTTGGCCGATTACGATATAAATTGGAAGTACCTCCGCATTCTTGTCGGGGTCGGTCTGACCAACCCATGTAGCATCAGAAGCGGTCGCTCCAACCGCTGTAGTTTGATGCTCAAAAAGACATGGCTTACCAACTGACGCAGTTCTTCCGACTCCGACTGGAAACTTGGACTACAAAGCTCTCAAAAAGGTTGAA
The DNA here is from genome assembly GCF_964261635.1 of Lissotriton helveticus. Lineage (NCBI taxonomy): Eukaryota > Metazoa > Chordata > Amphibia > Caudata > Salamandridae > Lissotriton > Lissotriton helveticus. The sequence continues at coordinate 1,060,289,476 of NC_136070.1, read as the reverse complement.
CGGAGCCGATCAGAGCACAACTCCCCGCCCTATTACGATGCGTATTTCCGTTTGTGTTGGTCCAACCACCTCATTAGAGCAGGCATAAGGGGAGTTTTTTCAAGGCCATAAAATCTGCACAACACGCTTCCTACGACATCTGCTGTGCAGCTATGGAGCCCATCGTGCATGTCATTCCTCTACTATACATCATCTATGAATATGAGAATTTGAACCATGGCGAACGTCGCCGCTGGTAAGTTATGCCCCTACACATTAACGTGAGTACCAAGAGAATGTCAATTGAGTTTCAAGCGTCCTGTAGCATGGTGAGCATAAATGATGGAATGTCATCATCAGGTATCCACAGTCTGACCTTGAAATACAGGGACAAACCAAAACTGAAGGTATGATTAGAAAGTGCCATAGATACATATATATCTATGTATACATAAATGTATGGATGAGTACACCACAGCGCAAAAAGCTATGTCATGGCAACAGAACATGAAAGCCCACACAAAAGTATGTCCACAGAAACACACCCACTGGCACCAGGGCTGCTCCTAGGAATAGTAGTGGCCCGGGCAGAGCCGGAATATATGAACCAACTGTAAATTCCATAAGGTCACTCTGGGGAGAGGATGTAGCCTTATGGCTAGACCGGTCGACGTCAAAGATGGGGATCCGGGTTCAAGCCTCTGCAACGACGCTCAACATCCTGTGATTCTGGGAAAATCCCCGTGCCTGACAAAAAGGAATGTGTCCTTGTGTAATGAAACTGGTGCTATGTAAAGCGCTCTGATACACGATATCTTCAAGTCTAGTTCGCTCTATATAAAACTCTAAAAAAAAATAAAAATAAGATGTCCTGTCATAGGAAGTCACATTACAGGAAGTGACTTCGTCTTCAAGTTACCATACATTCCCTGCTATTGTTGAATACGCTTTGTAAGAAGCACTTTATCTGGTATGGATATCTGTAAATTAACCATATATAAACACCACATTAAAATTATGTTAAAATATATGGCTGATCTGTCAAGTGTAAATACAATACCTCCACCCAATTGGTTGGAAAAGCTTGGCCTAGGTCATTTTTAATCTTACAACTTTCTTAATCTGATGCACTAATAGTTGACTGATTATTACATCATTCAACACATTACACTAACTAATATAGTCCAGCTTGGCCTACCACTCCCCCATCAGCCCAATTGCGCAGTCTCAGATCCTGTGCCCAGATGAGTTTAGCAGTGTCGGTGCAGGTACCCACCAGGGCCTCACCACAGGGCACAGCAGCAAGGGGTGATGTATGTGCCAGTACCAAAAAAGGTTGAAGGATCTAGCCCATTTCAAATGCAGGCCTGAGGCATCTGACTCTCTTCCATACAACACTATCATGCACCCAGGTCTGCTTGAATGCAGACCTTACTCCAATACATTGGTCCACAACTATCTTGTTGGCCAGTATACTTTGTCAGGCCAGATTGACATGTCCCCAGTGGACCTGTGGTATTCCATCACCACCATGGTTTACTGAGGCCAGGCAGCAGGGCATGAGCGATGATCTCTACTTGTCCAGTCAGGACATGGTCTTAAAAGGTCCCACTTTGAGCTACATTTTTCAAAAAGGTCTAAAGTAATAGGAGTCCACACAGAGCAGGCTTGAATTCTGCAGGCATATAAAGGATGGCTCATGATCCAAAACCTTTGGAAAGGACAGCCGCGGCCGGTAGTGGGAGTACCGGCCGGGCGGTGACGTGGGGAGGGGGAGGGGCAGGGTGGGGACTTAGTAATGTATGGATTACGGACTTTATAAGGTAAGTAAACATAAAAATTAATTAAACGAATTTCGTTACACACACTGCATCGCATTTGGTGATGCAGTGTGTGCAACAAACTTCGTTTTATTAATTTTTATGTTTACTTACCTTTTAAAGTCTGTAATCCATACATTACTACCCCCACCCTGCCCCTCCCCCTACCCACGTCACCGCCCGGCCGGTACTCCCATTACCGGCCACGACTGGGAAAGGAAGGCACACATCTCAAAACTAAGACAGTTTCTCACATGGAAAATAAAGAGACAGGGAATTGCATTAGGTGGCATATGGGTCAATGTATGTGACTGCACACGATTTCCAAAACATTTTAACATTACCTCCAATCTCCTATTTTATCTTATTATTATTTTCTTATTGAGATTGAGACTGTGGCCTATAGTACAGTTGCCATTTTAGCAATTGTGGATTCTAAGATCCCCTTCCCCGTGATCGAAGGAGGAGATGTCAGGCAGTCTGCCTCACATGACAGCGCAGCAGCATTACCTAGCCATGTCAGGAAGGACTACCTCTGATAGTACTATGACCGCGTGTCTGTGAGCCTCTGGCTTCACCGTCCTTCACCCATCCAGTGGCTCTTCTTGTGTATCCTGTAAGTCCTGTAACAAGTTGTACCACAGGTCAGCAATTGCTATCATGTGGAGGCCCATGGCTTCCTCCCTGCACAGCATGGTTGCCTCAGCCCTACTGCACGTGAGAGTCACTGCTCGCAAGTGTTGTAGTGTTGGGAGTGCAGTGGTCTTCCAATGCATAGAAATGGCCTGGAGTTCTATGAGAATTGCCAAATCTATGATTCGATTGGATACCTTTTGAGTCCTCTTTGGCCTAAATATCCCTAGCAGCGTCCACTCCTCTGGAAGGAGGTTGGCACAACCTGTCACTGTGGCAAGCACATCTGTGACTCTGTACCACAGGTTCGCTGCATCCAACCATGTGCAGAACATATGTATTAAATCCAAAATAGGTGCATGACATCGTGGGCAGAGAGGAGAGGACACAAACTTTCTGTGTAGGACAGCTGGGGTGAGATATGCCCTGTGCAGGAAGTTGACTTGAATGTACTGGAGTTTGGCATTACGAGATACTCTAGGAGGGTAGTTTATAGTACATTCCCACTTCTTGGGTGTTTGGACTCATCCTATATCAGTGCCCCATAGTTGACAAATGGGTGACAGAGGGTCAGTCACCCTGTGTGCAAAGGCATTAACAATCATGGTCACCAGTTTCTGACCGACTCCCATGACATGCATGGCGTGGGTTAGTGGTAGATGCTCCAGTTTAGTGTCTGTGACCCTCCACAGGTGTCCCATCTCAGCTATTAGTGTTCTATGTGGCAAGAAATGTCCCACCGGAATGTCATGATCTTCCTGCAACTGGCCAAAGGGTATGAGCTTCCGGTCCCTGAATATGCCCCCCACTGATGTCAACCCCATGTCTCTCCATGCCATCAGACCTTCCCTAACAGTGCTTGTATGGAGCAGTTAGATGAAGTGCATACTAATGGCCAGAGAGAATGGGATTACGTCCAGCAGTAGCCTCAGGCCCTTCTCGTAGCTCCAATAGGCCACTTTCACCAGACAGTCAGCTCTACCATCGATCCCACCATTTCCTGTGCCCAGCTTGTTGTTAACCTGCCTACTTCGTCCAACTGCCTCCCAGCCAACCATCACACCAGTCATTGCAGCGGTGCTGCCATGTAACAATTTTAAAAAAACTACACACCCAGGACACCTGTTCCCACCAGCTGCTGCAGCCTCCGCAGAGCCACACTTCTCCTGCCCCTATTCCAAATGAACCTTCCTAGCATGGTGTCCAACTCCATGAAGGTGGCATGAGGCACAGCCACCACTAGGTGATGGATAAAATACAAGATGCAGGGGAGCATTACCATCTTGGAAAGTGATATACATCCTGGACTGTAATTGGGAGAGTGCTACAAAAAGTCATCTGTGGACGTAAGGAGGATATGGCCTTGGTCAAATTTCCATAATGCGATCATTCACATCATGATAGTTACAGATCCCTAAGTACCAAAATTCTTGAAGCTCCCACCTCACCCTCTGATCTGCCACCATAACCTCTTGTGGAGGATGGGCTGCACAGGGGGAAAAACACAAGACTTGGCCCAGTTAACATCCAAACTCGACACACTCTGGAAATCCGCTAGTATCTCAGAAATATCTGGAATTCCCCTGCAGATATACTGAATATAGAGCAGCATGTCGTCTGCATAAATGGATACTATATTTACCTCATCGCCTAGTGGAACTCCCCCCAGCAAAGCTGCTCAGCCAGCAGCTCAATTGTAAGGGCAGAGAGCAGTGAGGAAAGGGGTGACCCTACTTACTGTAAAAGAGGGTGTTATGTATTTTCCAAACCTGACTCAGGCAGTTGGCTTGGTATAAAAAAGCTGTATGTCTTGGTGCAGCTGTCCCTCAATGCCCAATTTTGACAGAGTGGTAAACAGGTATTTCCAATCAATGGTATGGAATGCCTTCTTCAATTCCAGCACTAGAGAGGCTAAGTAGAGCCACCTTCCCCGGGCCAGCTCCATCACCCTATTTAGCCTCCAAATATGAAACGTGGTGGATCTATCTTGGTAAAAACCATTTGGTCCCTAAGCACCAGATGCAGCATGTGTTCCAGCAGGCAAAGCGCCACTACCATACTAAGGTTTTTATAATAAATACCTAGCATGGACAATGGATGGAAGAGCATCAGTTCCGCCGGGTCACTGTTGGGTTTTACAAGTGATCCCAACAAGGACTCTCGCATGGATTGTGGTTGTCTACACTTACTCAAGGTGGCCGGATAGGACTACACTAACCTGGGGGCAAGTAAAGGTTAATATGCCTTGTAGAGTGGGGACGGGAGGCCGTCCAACCCTGGAGTTTTTACGTGCCAGCGCTCATAATCACCCCGCATATATCCGGTTCCATCCAACCTGCTGCAGGATCAAGTACAGGTAGATTCAATCCAGTCAGGAATTTGATAATATCTACCTGGTGCTCCGACTGCAGGGGATCGTACAGGCCACAACAATACACCGTGAAGGCCTCTTGGAAGGCTCCCTGACTAGTGTGCATCTGTTTCAGGTGATCCCTAATCATTGTAACGTGCTGGGTAGGTGTTATGCCACGGAGGAGGCAGGCCAGGAGGTGCCCAGACATATCTCCCTCCGTGTGCATCTTAGCTTGTTATGTTTTAAAGTCAATGCAACACAGTTTCTCAATGAGACGGTGTGGTGTGTTTGAGTATCTGTCAGTGTGGGTAACATCCCAGACTGAAACCGGATCTCAGTCTCCTGCTGACCTAGTGCTGCCTCAGTTTGCATCAGCCCTGTGGATATTGGCCCTAGCCCCACTAAAGCCCCTATGCACACGTCACTCAGTACTGCTTCCAGTGCTTCCCACTCCACCAACCTAGAAGTGGCTCTGTCTCATTTGTCAGTGAAATAATTGGAGAGAGATTCCCTCAGTTATTCCCAAAATGCATGGGCAACAAAAACGTAGGATGCAGTTACCATGTGCGGACTGGGGGTTGTAGTGCCCCACACCAAATGTGTATGTTTATTGGGTAATGGTCTGAGAATGTCCTCCCCCTGATAGTCAGCATGTAGCACATCAGGCTATAGTGTGTGGTGATAAAATATTATCTATCCTAATTTGTAGATTGTGTACTGCAGTGTATTAGGAGTACTCTTGGTTTTCCATATGTAGGAACCACCAGCAGTGTCAGAGGGACTAGTGCACAGCCCAATGTGTAAGGCACGCTGCGGCTGCCAAAACCAGAGAGGATGACAGTGGGCGATGAGAATGGTCAAGCCACAGCTCTAGTACACAATTGAAATTGCCACCCACAACCCAGGGGTTATGACCCCATCTAGTGAGGATGAGGGATAGACGCAGAGGAAAGGCTGGTTAGGCCACATTCAGCACATAAATATTGCACATAAATACTACCCAATAATTATGGCCCACCATCAAGGAGCCCCTCTATAAGCCCCTCTATAAAGACATATTGCATATTCAGGGTCTATGTCAGTATCTAATGGTCTAAATGGAACCCCCGAATGGAGCCATACAATTGCTTCCCTTGCAAAACCAGAGTAGATGGTGCTAAAACACTGACTCTACAAGCACTTTTGTAATTGGGTCTCCTGCCCTCGTGGGCCTCTAGTAGTCTCCATACCTCTAACATTCCAAGTCATAATGCCAATAGTACCCATGGGTGTGTAGTATACTAGGAAGTGTGGGGAGAGGTTTCAGGAGTAGTCTCCCCTTGGGCGGACCAGCATCACACATCCTGGAGTCTTTCCTTGGGGGCTATCGGCCCTATTCGATGGCTCGCTACTCAATGGATCTGCATCAGGCAACAAAACATGAACCCTCAATACCTCCATTCCAAGTTGGTGTCCAAGGGGAAGACCGCCCAAGCAGTCAACAAATCCACCTACAAAGGGAAGCTTAGCAGTTATGCCCACACACAACTCTGCAAAGGCATGCAGGGGGGAAATGTGTCCTATGACGTTAATAGGTATTGCCTATGCTTGTGGCCTCCAAGCGGCCATTTTTACAATATGAACTGAACAATCACTGGCAGACAACAAGCAGCAGCGACCCCTAACTACATCCCTTACTTTCATCTGGCATCAGATATTTCATACTTACATCAACCTCTCCGTTCCATGTGCACCCTTCCACATTACCTCATGGCCTGTCTATTTCTTACTTTTGCTGGTTTGAGCCCTCTTATATCCACCTCAAACTACATGTTCATCTCTCAACCTCTCCTTCATCCACAAGCTCCTTACAATCAGTCGATAACTTTATTTCGGTCACAACGGACCATAAAAGCACATTGCTAAATACATACATACAACAACAATAGAGTTAATAAATAACATATAACAGTGCAAAATAGTCATATATTTAACATTATTGGCAAGTTAAAACTATACGTTTAGCCATCCCATAGTAAAAACAGACTCAAAATTCAATAGAGTTATCGACAATAGTCACTAATTTAATGGGAAGATTCCAGCTATCCAGATTTATCTATACCTGAATACTTTTCTTTTAGCCGGAGAAAGAAAAGGAAACATTTTTTCAGCACCGAAGGTGATTAGTTAGAAAAAACTCTTACGTTTGTGCCACATCCCGTTCAGAAAACGCGAGACAGCAAAAACAATAGGGGGATGGGTATCGTACTTTAAAACTCTAAAAGCTTGAGAGCAGTGTCTAAAACCTAGGTTTCTACAGATCGGAATCACCCGGGGTTTGACATGAATTTCTGTTTCTAGCTTGTATTTACATGCTGGACACTTTTTGACTGTCCCATTTGCTAGTAAATGACATAAGAGGGAGAGTCCCCAGTCTGAATTGCATATGTAATCTCCTAGCCGATGATGGATAGATCAGGTGTAGAAACTCTTCTTTTTTGTATTCCTCTTTCACTCTAAGAAACTCTATTTTCAAACGGCTGACTGTAGAACTTGCATGAAGGGATAGCAGATTATGGTGCCTATAATGTCGAACCAGATCTGCCCTAGTTATTGATGGGCACGCTATATCTGGAACTTCCCAAAGCTCGGGCCTTCCTATCCTACTGCTGATTGCCTAAATATAAGTAAGTCACGGTGTTTTCTTGCTGCTCATAGCTAGCCAAACCTCCCTGAATTCATCTCTATAGGAAGCTAATTCAGGGACTGCCCATAGCCTTCTGCAATACATGAGTGGCATTAGTGCTACTTCCTCCTCAATGGAAAGTAGCCCTAGATCCATACGAAGGGGCCCTAGCGGTGTGCTAGGTGGAAGTCCCACCAAATTCCTCATGAATGCATGCTCTACCTTCATGAGGTTGGCAGGCCTGTAGTGCCCCCATAGTTCAGCCCCATATAGGGTGGCCACCCTAGCCTCTTACTTTATAAATTTCAATAACAGGGCCAGCTGGCTTGAACTCAGACAGTCTGTGCATTTTCAGTATCCCCCCGCCACTTGGGTTAACTTTAGAGATGCCTTTGCTAATTGGGTGTCCCATTCCAAATGTTCCGATAGGGTAATGCCCAGATACTCGGAAGTCTTCACTCTCTCAAGGGGAGTGCCGTCCAGTAGTGGATTCGGGCGAGTCAACCTAGGAGGGTTGAGGATCATAAATTTAGTTTTAGTTAAATGGATCTCCACACCTCTCATTATACAAAAATCGTCGAAGCCGTCCAGGGTGCTCCTTACAATCGCTCTCTGGTACTACCACTCTGAAATCCATCTCTACCCTTGAACTCTATTCCACCCAGACTCTCACCTTCTCATTTTGGTCCTGCCCCACCTACATTCTTTGCACTACTCGTCACCTCTATGTACAAAATTCCTCTCCCCTTCATGCTATACTCTCAATGTACTGTACTTATCACCTCCTCAGCAGCCACTCACCGTGTCATGTGTAATGTGCCCCACTCATCCCCGCCCATTCTCTTGCCACTCATTTTTCCCAAGGGGCACCCCATATCCACCTCTCTCATTTATTCTTAACACCTCACCTCATCTCTCACCATCAATCCTTACATTGCTCACGGAATCTGGTATTACTCATTAGCCTCTCACCATTCACTCACTCTACTCTGCTTAAGGCCTACTAAATTGAAAAACTAGAGTATCCATATATTCAAAAACACCATCCATCTACTGGGCAACGCCTCCCATCTCTCCATCCAGAATCCTAACTTTCAAAGCTGGGTTATATCCCCTTGACATCCACCTATCCTCTATGTTCCCCAACAACCTGTTACCTTGTCTCACAGTGGCTTTCATACATGCACATCTCAGTTCCATGTTCCACGCCACTAATCATTTTTCATATTAACAACTACCTTTCTTACTGAATCTGCCTCTATCACATCCACCTTTCACCGTAGTACTACATAATTAATCTCTCATCTCTTGCTAGCCTCTAACCTTGTCTAGCTGGTTCTTACTATTTCACATGTACCTCTTCGTAGCATATCTCGCCCAGGCTTTTACCAGTTTTTCCAGGTCCTATACTCTGATATCTATACCTCAGCATTTCCTCCAATCCACATTTCAATATTCAGGATACTTTACTTATCCTATCCAAGCACTGCCTTTGACCTTTACTCTTTCCTTTCAGTCTCAACTTATTTTTGCTGGTTCTGCCCCCTTTACGTCTGACTCTCCCCTCCATGCTCAAAATGTTATCACAACTCTCTCTCACCTCTACCCCTTTTTAGCTACCTCTGCCTGCTATGCTTCACAGTTCTACCCCTCCTCTTCTCTTATCTTTAAATGTAGTGCATGGATTTAACACAGGCGCCTATGGCCCCTGCACAGCAGATGGGCCCCCAACACTTCTGTTGGCTCACAGTCCACTTAGACTGACCATTTGTAGCACAGGGCAATCCACTTGCATTAACAACTTTTAAAGTTCATCTCTGTGTGACCAGTACCATCCCTCTTTTTTATTTTCAATACACAAATTACTAAATACACAGCTATCATATGCTCAGCTCCAAATTATGTTAGTGTAAAATAGTATAGTTCTAGCTTGTACAAACAAACGATTCTCATTGAAATAATGTTCTGAAAATGCCACTCCCATCTATTCTCTACTCTTCTCCCTTTGCCATCATACCTGGTGAGCAGTGACGATTGTGATATGATGGCAGAGTGGATTTTGGACTTTAGTTTTTTGTGCATCCCATAGGATCTCCTGCTTTACATTTAGGCAGGGGAAGGTCTCATCTATAGCACCAGACAAGTGCTGTGGCTATTCGCTCTCATTATGAAGATGCATTGGTGAGACAGAGGGAGGGGTGTCAGAAAAATAAACTCAAATTAAACAAACTCCTCACAGTTTGTATCTGACACGGTGTTTGTGCAAAACATTTTGTCATTTCAGCCCAGTGCGTTAATTGTGCCTCACATTGCTGCATCATGGTTGCAAAACCCAAGGGAGGGGGCTGACCATCTGTCCCTTGTAACACTGACGGCTTCCTAAGGGCAGTGCTCTGTTACAGGGCCCTGTAGTCATTTGTAAGGCCCTGGGCAGCTGCCCACAGCCAGCGCCAGCCCAGACTGGCACACAACATCCACCGTGAACTCAATATCCTCTACACCACTACTGTTATCAAACACTGAGGTTCCATCTGCTGCCTAAACTGAGCCAAGAAGGAGGGTGTTGCTGTGCAGTGTCACACGAAAAATGTATACTTTCAGCTGTATCACATGAGGGTGCTTGAAGGGGCATTTGATGACCAAGCACAGACAAATGTAGATCACTCCTAAAATACTAATAGGACTTGACATCGCCTAGCATTGCCAACCTGTCAATTTAGTGCTAATAAAATTACCATTTATAATAAATAGAGTTCAGATAAATGTTGAAGAAAAGAAAATAACACATCCAGCCCATGCACCACCCACCAGTGGCCCAGTAAGGCATCTTAAGTAGAATGTCTGGTGTGAAATATCCAATCCCAGAATCATCATATGCCTGAAAGTGCAAAATTGTAACTTGTGCCTGTATGTGTAATGCTCTGTTGGTGGAAAAAGGTAGCCACGCACTCATGATACACATCCCCATGCCTCTCCACACCAAAACCTTTGTCAAACTAAAATATCCAACATGTTGTTGTGAGAAACAACATAAACCATGACACAATGGAAAACCAATAGACTAATTCACTAAACCACAACCCAGACATCCTAAGCCTTGGGTCTTGGTCACAGTTTGCATTTCACACATCCTCTCTGGACATATAGACGACCTCAACTTCACTTACCTTACAAACACTCATTAAGAAGGTTGAACAACACATTACCACTATCATGACCCCTGGATAGCATTACATCCCCTATCATGCTACTTACCGTTCTCTAGTATAGTACCTCATATTTCAGGGTGTAGGAGCAAAAGCAGGGCCATGTGTGCACCAACCCAAATTCTAAAGGAACATAACAAAAGCATGATGTGGCCTATGTCCAGTTCACAGATTAGGTAAATCCCAGACTCTCATGCTCTAACTGTGGCATAAGCCCAGAATGATAGGTACATTACAACATAAGACGTACAATGTAGGGGTTATCACAGAAGAAGGATGGCGAGGACAAGGAAGGAGAGTGGCCATGGTGAGGAGAAGGCAGCCACGTCAGGTAAGTGCCTTTTTTTACATTATAATTACTTTGGGAGGGTGTAGGTGCCGGCTAACTCCGCTCCGCCACAGAGTCGGAGTTTTGCCTAAACTCCGCATTTGCAACGTAACGCAGAGTAGGCAAAACTCCATAAACTCAGCTGGCCTAGCGAATTTACCTGCCCGGGTTCAGCTGTAATGGCATGGTCAGCATTGATGACTTTCTCCAAATAGAAGGATTGAGCTTTAAGAAGGTCTGTCATGGACTGTGGTTAACACCAGTCCTTCTATTTTCCCTGAAGAAGGCAAAATAGGGCCTGACTTTGGTGGCGGTGGTACCGCCATCGACAGGCCATTGGTGGTGAGCCCCCGACATCTAGCCCATTGGTCTGACCGCAACATTAGGATGCAGGTGGCCGTAGATTGGCTGTCGGGGGGAAGACAGGCCGAGCCCAACAGGATCAAGGATCCCGTTGGGGCAGCGTTGGACTCCTATTCCCTACAAAGTGGGCGGTGCCACTGTAGGGATTAGGATGTCCTTTTCCAATAGCCTGTTCATGGTGGTCCGACCGCCTTGTACAGTCTGTCAGAAAAGAATTGTGGGGACCCTAAGCAGGGCACGCGTCCCTTGTGGGCCACTGTACATACCCCCATTCTCATCCATGCTCCGTGTGCTCGGACCCACATAGTGCCTGGCACACAGTGCATGGATGTGCTCAAACTGCCTTTTTCAACAGCAGCATGTGCTGCGGCCCGTTTTTTGGGCATTTTAGCACTGCCTCCATGGCAGTTCTATCGTTATCAAGCAAGTGGAACTGCCAACACATTGTCGGACAGACGGACACCTACCAGAAACTATGACGGTTGGACACTCGTCTGACCACCATCGTAATTAGGCTCATATTTGACTTAAGAATGCACTGAAGCTGATAAGTCAGTAATAGTAAATACTATTTGTGGCTCCAAGAAACGTACTTGTTCATTTTCTTTACCTGGCAAATGAAAAAGTGCTGATGAAGTAAGGCAATCTAAAGTAAGGTCCTATTCTCCATCCCATACAATCTTCCATTTCATTATTAAAAGATGCATTTAGGCTGCAATGGAAGGACCTGAAGCAGAAGCCGCTAGGACCCCATCAAGAGTCAGAAAATACAGGAATTCCACATCTTTCAATGAGGTGTGTGTGAAATATCTGCACAATTATGCATAATTACACAAAATGCAAAACTGGCATTTGTAGCTCTATTTCAGAGCGAAATATGCTGTTACCTCCACTTTGGGAGCAAGGATGCATTTCATGCTAAAAACATAATGAAAAATGCACAGTTAACATGATTCACTTATGCTTTGTTGTATGCATTGTTCCCATGCATCTGCAGTAATTATTTACACGAACTGCTCAATCACTGTACATTTTTATTTTGAAAGGGAAATAAATATGCAATGTAACATGTTAGTGTAAATTCAGGAATTTCACTTAACAAGAGTAACACAAAATTACCACAATTACACTAATTATCTCTAAATAACACAAATCTCACCCAAGCCTACTTTCAATTTGATTTTGAAAGGATGAATAATCAGTACCATGAATGTTCTCATCAAATGTTACTGAAGTTTCAATTAATATTTGACATTGGAGCCATACACTATTATTTTGATACAAAAACCATGCACTTCATAACATTTTATATTCAAGGATGTCTGAGTAACTAATTGTCCTTTACTTCCACACCGATATATGTACTTGTAGAGCCATTTAAATACTTGGTGTACGTTCAGTTTTTTTAACAAAGTAGCAGGCATGGCACTAAAAACTGTTCATTTAAACAGACTGCTTGCAACTGGGGCCAGATCAGAAGGCATCAACTGCTACAGATGTTGAATGTGCAATGTTAATGGTGTTGCAGGGATTCTGCACAAACACAGAACTATGCGCAGGATTATGGGACCTTGGTGTATAGGGACTGGGTCTTCCTACCACCCTAGTACCCACGAGTCCAGGACCGACTAGCTATAGTGTCTCACTTGCTCCCCTACTCACTCACTCACAGGGATAGAAATGATTAGACACCCCAGAACACAACACTCCCAGATCCAGCAGGAATCGCGGTAGCAAGTCACACCCCCTTTCGCTCGCACTCTTGTACTTGTCCAAAATAAGATCTGACAGAGACAAAAAATTGTTTAAAATATTTATTTTAACTAACGTGCCCTGACATGCACTATACGCGCCTCAGCAAGTAGGAAAATGCATACTACAAATACAGTCAGCATAGCAGCTAGTCCATAAATCATAAAGGGAGACGTCATCATAAAAAGACTATTGAGCCTAACCTTCCTCCCCTTGCTAAGAAGAAGTATTATTATATGTTAGAAGATCTCTAGGCTTTGTCAGCAGACCCAATACCTTAGACTGTAGATGGTAGATCTACATCATAGGTGCAGTCTCACTGTTCTCCCTGGAAAGGTCCCTCTCCAAGTAATGATACCTATTTGTGTATCTCACTAAAAACCTTATCCAAACAACAGCTGCATCGGTATGTTTTGTCTAAGAGCTAAGGTCTGGCCAGAACAAAATAACAAGGGGCATTGTTGTTCGATCTTGCACATAATGTTCAGTCAAAATCCCAGGAACATCCAGAGTGTGAACACAGCAATGAGTTCTTATGTGAAAGCAGTCATTGAAATATTGCAAAAAATAAAGGTGTGTAGAACCGTGCGCAAAAGCAGCAGGCAAGCTGCAACATGCTCATGCTAACTTAGTGGAGACGACAATGTCCCTATGGGCCACGTGACACCCTCCCCTTGGCCAGGTTGTTAGCTATATGCTAATACAAAACTTGAAAGTTAAGCAGAGGCAAAGAGTCACAGTTGAAGTCAAATATGATGTTCATGAAGACAAAGGAAAAAAAAACAATTATAGCCAGATTATACTTTTGAAGAAAAACTTTCGCCAATTGGTCACTCAGAAACCCATCCATTCATAGTTAGTCGTCAGAGACAAAAATGAAGTGGAATGCCATGAACTCCAGAATGTTGTCTGTCCCTTCCATATTAAAAAGGTATGCCATCCAGTTTAGTAGATTGAATGAGCATACATGCTCCTCATATCCAGAGGCTGTTAGGAGCATGCCAGGGCAACTGGCGTTAACTTTGATGAAACTCCGATCAATGAGGCGCTGCGCACGGGCACAGGTAATCAAGTCTACCAAGCAGAGAATCGTACAACAGACGCCTATACATGGCACATACCTGGTCATGGCCCTATAACAGACCTAATAACAGATCGTAATCCAGGTAAGTGTGTGTGGTACTCGAGAGGCAGACATCCAGAGCCCATTGAAAATAGCACCGGTGACAGTGGAACACAGGTTGCACGCTGGAGAAGTAGGCATAACGGAAGGTCAGCCAATAGTTGATGGCAAAGGATGTCAATGGCAGAGAACCAAAAAGCCGCCTCATTCGATCATGGTACAGTTGCAACTGGACTGGGTTTGCAAGCTCCGCAGATAGAGCATCCTTTGCGAAGCAATAATAGTAGAAGTGGTACGTCGCAAATCAAGAGGAGCACCAGGGGAAACCCTCTGAAGGCGCCGGTAAAAATTGAATGGATAAAGGCCGGTATTACTCCAAAAATAGTCTGAAAGGAAGAAACAAGGTGGGATCCAATGATTTTTTAAAAAGTGGGCAAAGCCCTCAGTATCAGATGCATTAAATATTCGGTGTATTAATTGTCCAAAATGGAGTGGGAGATTTGTTTTTTAGCAGCGAGTGTATCTCACTTACGGTCTCAACACCTGCAATTTGAAGTTCTCTCAAGCTGATGTGACAGGGACTTCTTGTTAAAACAATAGCACTTTCAGTCTGCTTAGCTTGTTGAAATCTGTTTTCAAAGATGGAATGGAAGGCCAAAGTGAACTATCTACAATCCCATGCGGTGGTGGAATCAGGACATTGCTGCAACTTGTAACACGTTGTGAAAGGTATACACCCATTACAACAGATCTTTTACTCCGCACTACCATTACAACGCGACTTTTACTCCGCATACCATTACAACGCATTGCGCTGGGGGGCGCTCTAGGATAGGGAATAAGTATAATTTACTATCCAACACCTTCCCTAGGGTCCACGGGGACTGGAGTTAGAATAGTAAATTATACTTACCACTATCCAGCGCCCCAAGGCGCTATGCGTTGTAACGGTATGCGGAGTAAAAGTCGCGTTGTAATGGTCTGCGGAGTAATAGTATGCGTTATAACGTCATACATCCGTTGTGAAACCATTACTATTATACGGGATGCCAGCCTGTAAGCCATAGCAGTCGCGGCTATTTAGAATCACATGACTGCCAGTAGAAAGCAAAGTTATTGCGGGAATAATAGCTAGGACCGGGTACCTTTTAAGAAGCAAGCCAGATTAGGTGCTCAAACGTTGCAGGCTCAGTGCAATTTAACTTGTTTACAGACTAGGGAATGTCATACTGTGGAATCACAGTCCTCCCCTGTAGGGAAAACTTCCTTATCCACGTGCTGACATCTGTAGGTGAATGGTAACGACCATAATTTATGAATAAATGTACTGCTGAGGGGCTCAAACCTACCAACTGGAAAGTGTTTCATGCAGGCAGTAAACTGAAATAGTGAGATGGGCAGTAAAAGAACCCTATGTATTAACCACACAGCTAAATCAGTCTCTGATACAGAAAATGGTAACTGTTCTCACTGTTCAATATGTAAGAACGTGTATGTTCGTCGTTCATTGACATTAATTTCTGTTTATCAGTCTAATTAAACATCAAAAACAGTGCCGAAGCATTCAAATATTCTCATGGTACTTTTCCATTTTTTAGTACTTGCAATGTCCAGGCAAACTGCATTACAGAACGTAACTAATTTTGACCATGATACAAAGCAGACACTTGGGGGTCGATTCCGATTTGGGAAAAAAAACATCCGTACGATTTGTATCCGGAGCCCTCTCCGTAAGAATCGTACCCGTCCGTCCGAGTTGCGTAGTACGATCCGTATTCCGTGAATCCGTCCGAATCGTCGCGATCCGTACATATTGCAAGGCTGAAACCGTGAACCGTATGACTCGTACACATGCTGTACGACTCGTACACATGCCTTACGACCCGACGAGTACGATCCGGACCGGGGTATGAGGACACGATTCGTACGGTCCACGTCAAATAAGGGCGAGTCGTACAGAAAAGCACACAAACACATACACACCGAACGGTCCGTACACCCCATGATCGCAGGTGTACGCACTGTACCCCATGTACAATGGGTCTATGTACCGTACCCCATGTACGCTGGGTGTACGCACCGCACCCCCTGTATGATGGGTGTACCCATCGTACATGGGGTACGGTGCGTACACCCATCGTACATGGGGTACGGTGCGTATACCCATCGTACATGGAGTATGGTGCGTACACCCATCGTACATGGGGTACGGTGCGTACACCCATCGTACATGTGGTACGGTGCATACACCCCATGATCGCAGGGGTATGCACCGTACCCCTGCGATCATGGGGGGTACGCACCATACCCAGGGCGGCCGTTCCGTACCTGTTTCGGCACGAACTCTGCTTTTACGGCTGTTTTCAGCTCCCGTAGTAAAAGGGTTGTACGGTGCGTACCCGACACGTATCGTACTTGCTGGGTCGTAAAAACCAGCCGCGAACCATACAGATGTCGCGTAGAGCGGGTTCCGAGGGAGAATCGTACGGAGATTAGAGTCGCATGGTCTCTGTACGACTCGTAAGGAGTACAGCTCCTGGTATGAATTGTACTTCATCGTACGTACGGGGGACGTTGCAGAATAAGATTCGTACGCGAAAAACGCTCCGAACGGCTATTCGGAGCGGTTTTTCCCGAATCGGAATCGGCCCCTTGATGTTGAACAATATCAGTGACAGATGACACAATATTATCTAAAGTATATATACAGGAAGACAGCGTATTAATGCTGGTATCTACCACTGGAAGGACATTTTCTAAATTAGCTTGCTCAATTTAGCGAAGATGCACCGCAGCTTCTATCTGCGATAGCTTCCAAAATTCATTGTATGCCACATAAATAAAACGTTTTGATCTTGGCGACTTTGGACCTAAAATAAAATCATCTAGATCAATGTCACCTGACAAAAGAGAACGGTGTTGTTTCACAGACGACAGTGTGGAATGTTCTAACCATTGCTGACACAATTTACTGACCAAATATGTGGTAACTCTATGGGAATGTGGGAAATGTGGATCAGGTCTACTTTGTGTAAACCCTTTTGTGGTGTTTAGAAAAGGTAATTGACATGCATTGGAGCTCGTTGGCGACAGTAACCATCCCAAGGGGTCAATATTCGAAGTCTTAAGTGTGCCATTTTAAAGCATGACTGCTAAGTCCTCAATTGTGCAGTTGGTGTGTGTGTGCCATGTATAATTTGAAGCCATAATGGAATTGAAGAAATTTTGATTTTTGGCCGTGGCTAAACCGAAACAAGTACTTTTTTGTACTGTGTCATTTAAAAATTAAATTTGAGACAGTATCTGACATGCACGATGCAAAGCTCCAGTGAACTGCACCCGCCAGTCTTTAGTACCCCAAATAGATTTTAAATCAATTGTGTTCTTCCTGTGCTCATAACCCTTCACGGACAAATCATACCTGAAGGATATGGAGTAAACTAATTTAGTGTGTGTCAACCTAAATTTAGTCGAGACTGCATGTTTAATTTATGAAAATAGGATTGAGGGTCTGATAGATTGTAACCGGTAAAATATATAAATTTTCTCTGTTGGGTCTTTAAACTCCCCTGTAAAGGTGTCGGGCAATTTTCCCACTGTGTAAAATTAAAAAGCGGTCTCATAGTGTTGGTATTATGTAAAAAATGATGGCTATAATGATGATAACAGAATAAATCAGCATCATTTGCGGGATTTAAATACTAATCTTCAGTGTCAAACACAGCATAATCAGAGAACAATGAATGAACGGCATGAACATCCCTGTCAACAGAGTGTTTGTCAGGCAAAACCACATCTCCTAATGGCTAAGGCGCTCGACCTCGGACCTGGGGATCTAGGTTCGAGTCTCGGTAACGACGCCAAAAACCTCCTGTGATTCTGGGCAAATCACTTAATCTCCCCGTGCCTAAAAAAAAAAAAAAGAAAGTGTGTGTCCTCATGTAAAAACGGAACTTGTGCTATGTAAAGCGCTCTGATACCTGATTCGGTTTGGGTCTAGTTCGCGCTATATAAAACTCTACGAAAAAAAAAAAAAGAAACACGGAAAACGTATGGAAAGTTCAAAAGTTTGGTTGGGCCATGGATATCGTATGATACTTTATCCCAAATTATGCCATCAGCAACAGGTAATGCCGAAATGTTGACAAGGGCTTGATCTCTTTCATTATATGTATGAGGGGCCAGAACTCCGTCATGCAAGTTCAAAGCAGAACGTTCAGGTAAATAATGGCCATTAATGAGTCGTAAAAACACAGTAACAAACCCAATCCACATGAAGAGGAATATCAGTGTAAGCACCATCCAGATGTATGTCCAGGGTGGGACCAGGTAAGTCTTTTTTAACCTGGAGATGAAAAGACTGGTACTTGTCGGGGGTTTTTCCACAGTCGAGGATGAAGAAGATGTTTAAGATGAAAAGCTGTTACGGTCCATATAATAACCACTGGACTCCAGTTAAAATAACAGGGGTTGTGTAGCATTTGATTATGACCTCAACTGGAGGGGAAGCATACTCAATATCAGCAGTGGTGGAAGTAGAAGGTAAAACAGGCAATAAATCAATGGAAGTTTCCATCTCTCCCTCATTACTTGGGGAGTAGTCGAAGAAACAGAAGCCATCGGACACAGTGAAAGATCTTGGTGTGGAATACTTGGAGGCATACTATTCAGTATTGGCCATATGGTGTAGCGTGACATGTTCAATTGAAATGTAACGATTCACCCTACGACCAGGTAATGGAGGCAGGATCACATTATGGATGCCTTTAAAATCAAGGACTCTGACCGGTGCACAGTATGATGGACAAAATTCTTTTGTGTTCTCCACTTTCTCTCAGACCCGTTCTCCAACTTTAGGAAGCCAGCCAGAAACCGAAATCAGCACCACTGGTTCCGCGGAAGACGGCATCTGGGCTTTCCCTTTGACTCACAAGCTTTTTGTAGATCCTGTAACATAGAACAATGATTATCTACGTCAAAGGTTGCAGCAACCACCACAATGTCTAGACCATCAAGGTCTGGCACAAGCATTTTAATGCCAAAGAGCATTTTGTATGTGGTCCACCCACCCAGAGATTCTCTAGGGAGATTATATAGTGCAAGTTGGACTCCATATAGATGAGTCAGCCAACCCCTGCCAGTTCCTAAGCCTCTATCTGTCAAAGATTGCTTTAAATCATGGTTCATCCGCTCCACAACTGAATTGCCCTCAGGTAGGTATGGAGACGAAAATTGCACCTGCACCCCCAGAGACTTCAACGCATCCCAGTAAGTCTTAGAGGTAAATGCAGGACCTTAGTCAGAATGGAAGGTGCCACAGGCAAATGTGCCAACAAAGACACGCACATTTCTTTTTAACAGTTCCTTGCATCAGCACTACATTGTGGCCAATCCCAAAGGAATCTAGTGAACGAATCCACTGCAACCAAGATATATTTAAAAGCAGTGTCAGATGTCAATAGACCACAGCGATTGAGATAAAAACAACAAAAGAGTTGGTTTGAAATGTAAAGTTGAGTGTGAGGTGGACTGGCAACAGTAGAAGGCATAATTTGCTGACAAATATCACAAGAACATACATATTTATGTGCTTGTAGGCACAAACCATGCCACCAGAAACATTACTGTAAAAGAGACATGGTCGCTGTAGCTCACGCATGCTACGCCTTCATGAGCGGCAATGATCAAAGAAATTCTGAGGTCCTCATTGGGGATCAGCCGAACCCAACAGGCAGAATAGTTACAAATGGGACTTGATCAGACAACATGTGATATAAATAACATGAAGGGAAACCTAGTGACTGCTGCTGCCGAACAAGTGGCTATTGCAGATTTGGCTGCTTCATCAGCCAGCGAATTACCAACAGCATGTGCTCCCATCCGCTGATGGTCCAAAATATGGATAACGTGTGAGCGGTAATCATTCCTTAAGAGCAGCCACTCTAACCCAAAAGTGTTTTATGCTTAATTGCGCTACCTCTAGAATCACGAAAATCATTTTAAGTCCAGTAAAACAAGTTATCAATGAAAGATTGTACACAGTAAAACGAATCGCACACTATAAGCATAGGAACAAATGGATCACCAAATTCAAGAGCCAAAACCAAATCATGTAGCTCTGCCAATTGAGCTGTGCAATCACCAAGAGATTTAAAATTCCCATCAACAATCTTCCCTGTCACAATTGCGCAGACTGCCGAATAAGCATTTTTAGAACCAATGGCTGGCTGGGCAGATCCATCAGTGTAAATTATGCATTTGTACTGAGGAAGTGGGGGTAAAGATAAAGGAGGAGAATGAACATGTTCATATTGTAAAAACCCTTGTGTCTTTAGAGAAGGATCAAAGATAAAGTTGACATCAGCCGACGTCAAAGAACTAGCCCGTTGTATCCAACGCGGATGCAAGGCTTTAGAATTTGGGACACTAGCCTTTGTGACAGCTTCCAAAGCAGGCACTGGCGATACCATAAAAATGCGTGTACCATGAGCCAGAGAGGGTTCTTTTAGAATCGCCATCTGGATAGCTGTCCCAAAAAATTCTGTAGAAGAGAAACGCATCTCAGCTGAAGTGTACAAATGTGATTTGTAAACCTCTGGGGGCCGTGTCCCCTTCATTGAATGTCAAGTAAGAGAACCTAACACGCCAGGTAAAATCCTGATTACCGAATTTGTAAAATTGTCTCATGTTAACAAGAAGTTGGTCAGAAGCAGATCAAACTACAGAGACCGAAAAATTGCGGCATGTTCCGGATGCCAACAAGAAGCCAAAAAAGAAGGTTGTATCAATGAGTAAAGATATTTGATACGCTGGGCATAATCAGGAATGTATGTCCTCCCGAAGATAAATAAAACCAGCAAAGATTGCAATTTTTTCAGTGTAGATGGAGGTTGCAATTGTCCACTTTTCTACAGAAAGTGTGGAGCCAAACCCCAACCTTCATTATTCAGTTCGTAACCAAGCAAAAGAACCGCCATGAATGGGATGTGAGACTTAGCAAAATTTAATTTGTAACTGAAGTTTGCAAAATGTGTGATAGTGAGGTCTACACGCAAGAGACGCGGGTGTATTTAATCATCTGTCATGTATATGTTATCCACGTTTGAGATGGCATCAGGGTCGATCTCATGCAAAAAAGATACAACGCGTGGCGCAAGCACACCAGGGCTATTCTTATTTCCCATAGGCAATCTCGCATATCGGCGCTGATTTCCCACCATGCTGAATGGGGACAAATAGTAGCTCTCTGAAGTCAGAGAGTGACCGAAAAATCCATTGAACTACTCAAGGTGGTTTTGTATTTTTTGCAAACAATGTTATTCACTAACGCAGAACTATGTGTGTTCTTCTGAACCGCAAAGGTACGAATGAGACTGTTTAGGGTAAGTAGACATGATACCAGTTTTAAATATCGTCGTATCTTAATATTGTGTTTTTAAGGTCGATAGTCAATAATTTCATGGTATGTAATACCGATGTCAAGAATATCGATTTAGTATGTTGTTTAAAATATCATTGTTAAAAATATCGATTTTAAAAATATTTTTATAAAAAAAATATTGATTTTGTAAATGTAGTCTATTTTTTTATAGTATATATATTATATTTTTTAATACATTGGATATGTTTAATTAAATAGATATTTTTTAGGAGCGGAATGTTGGGTTTATAGGGGTTAAGGGTGGGGAGTGTTTTAAAATGTTGTTTTTTAAAAAAAATTTAACATTTAAGTAATAAATATTTTTTAGGTGTGTGATGGAGGGTTCTTAGGGGATAAGAGTGAGGAGTTTTTGTAAATATTAAAAAATAATTTAAAATATTTTTTTATAATAATTAAAAAAAAGTATATTGGGATGTTGTGTTTATAGATGATGAGTGGGAAATGTTTAGAAAGTTTTAAAAATATTTAAATAAAAATAAAATGTAAAACATGTAACAAAAAATTCCTTTAAGAGTGGGATTTTGTGGTTATTGGAGATACGTTTGTAGAGTAATTTTAAACTGCAGTTTTTGAATTGAAATAATGAATTAAAATAAAAAAAATTAACAATGTAATAACTTTTTTGTTGTTTATATATGGGACAAGAGTAGTGATAAAAAAATGAAGTAAATAAAATATTATAAATTGTAAGGATTCAGGGAGAGGAGTTGGCCTAACGACTAGGGCGCTCGACCTCGGACCTGGGTATCTGGGTTCGAGTCTCGGTAACGACGCCAAAAACCTCCTGTGATTCTGGGCAAATCACTTAATCTCCCCGTGCCTAAAAAAAAATGAAAGTAACTGGAAAATGTAACGTAACTGGAAAAATATGTAAAGCGCTCTGATACCTGATTCGGTTCGGGTCTAGTTCGTGCTATATAAAAATTCGGCAAAAAAAAAAAAGGAGAGGTGTGTTGTGTCGATATGAGATTAGTGTCTTGTTTCTGTTGAAAAAGGTGTAATAATATTTTTTTAGCTTTTCAAAAAATGTTTAAACATAAACATATAGGTCCCCATTAGGATGGTTGGCAGATTGCCCCCGCCGGGCCGGCGGTAGTCACCGCCGGCCGGGCAGGGGCAATCCGCTCGCCATCCCTGTAGAAAAGAGCCCCTGCCATATTCCAATGGCTGGGTGTCCTCGGCGGATGGAAGGACCGTCCGCCGCTTTTCCGCCCGGTCAACATGTCGACCAGGCAGAAAAGGGCTCAATATGATGGCGGTGTCTTTCAGACACTGCCAGCCATATTAGAATATGCATTTTTGAATGCCTATCCGTGGCGGCATTGCGGAGTCTGCTTTGGGGGTCCATGGACTCCGCGTGCCTGTCACGTTGTGCTTTGAAAAACACAACATGCATTTTTAGAATTGCGGCGGGCGGTGCTGAAAGCACATTGGTGGCAATCGTTCCGCCATCATAATGTGCCCCTAAGTACATAAAAATATTTGTATTTTATTTACTTATTTATTTTTATTTAAAGGCTCAAGCAAAGAAATATAGTGCATTTTGTTTTATTTACAATGTTTCATACATATTGTGATAAACAAAAAAAAATTGATTTTTAAATTTTTTATGTCACATATTTAGTACATTATTAAACATAACTATACAAATTGAAAGCATAGTAAGTAAGAAACAATTGTATGTTTTATTTAATGTAGAAGTTGCTAAATATGTAAATATGTACATGTTTTCCAAACTAAAGATGCAGTTATCCAATGTTTTGAATACAACTTCTAATATATATATTTTTTTAACAGTTATACATTTATATATTGTAAATATACATTAGATACTTATATACAGTTTACATTATTCATGATCTACATTTTGTAACAATGTATTGATTGTATTACTAAATAATTATTATATTTGTATAATAATATTTAATTTGTACCAACAATTAATATTACACAGCTAAATAAGCATTTTGTAAAATAATTTATTTTTAAATTTAATACAAAATACATTTGTCTTACTCTAAAAAGTTATACTTTTTTACTGTATAATAATGAATAGTATTTATTTTGTCAGATTTATTAATATACATTTTACCATTTTTAACATAACAGATTTTTTTACATTAGTACTATTAATAACTATTTTGTAAAAAAAAAAATTGTATAACATTTCT
Source organism: Lissotriton helveticus (assembly GCF_964261635.1). Lineage (NCBI taxonomy): Eukaryota > Metazoa > Chordata > Amphibia > Caudata > Salamandridae > Lissotriton > Lissotriton helveticus. The sequence continues at coordinate 1,060,265,642 of NC_136070.1, read as the reverse complement.
AATTTATATTGAGTTTAATGAGGGAAAGTATTTTTGTTATTTTAATTGGGTGGTCATTCCTGAGAGGAGAAGCTCACAGTTGCAAGCTGCATTACATCGGTTAAGGTAAGTTTAATTTAATTGCTTTTAGACTTAATTTAGGGGCAGGGTCTAGGTAGTTAGGTATATTGCAAATAAGGTTTGGATTTTATATTTGTTGGGAGGTTTCATTTGTAGTTTAGCGCATGTGAAATGCAGATAGTGCGTTGATATTTCTGTGTTTTGTTTTGGGAGTTTTCACTGAATATTGGAAGAACTATACTTTTGAATTTTTTTGGGCTGATTGGATTAAATTTTTCAGCTATTTTAAATCATTTACAGTTGGCAGGAAATGTTATTTGAATAATTGTTATTGATATTTTGTATGTTATAAAATATAATTATGTCAAATAATTTTTTACAAACTTTAAAGTCAATTGACATTATATTCATGTTTCAGATGTCAAAATAAATTTTTGGGGTTAAAACTCAGTTTATAATTATTATTTTTCTATGTTTATGTGTTAATGTTTTATAGTAGGGATTTTGCTATTGTTTCTAATTATTCTAACCCTTTAGTGTTTGGGTAGAGTCTTACTTTGTATTGTCAGTGCTTGTACATTTTTTTAGTTTGCTTAGTTCGTTTTGGACATAGTTGTGTTATAGATTGTTCTAGTCGTAGTTGTTGGTAGATTTGTTCTTTTTGGATTGATTCTAATAGTTTTTGTAGGGTTGGTTGTGTTCTGCCTGGTGTGGCTTGGAAAGCATTATGCCATCCTTCAGCAGCGTTATTAGTTCTTGCTTCTTTGTTTAGGGTACTGTTGTATACATTCCATCATGGATCTTCTGTGTCCAGATCTGTGCAGCCTTTTCACCCAGGTATCCTCAAAATAGTCGATTAGGGGACTTAGTTTATGTTCATTTGTCTGGTAGTAGGGGCTTTCTATTAATACATTGTAGTGTTTTGCATCAGTTGTTGAGACGTAGGCTAGTGCAATTAGCATTTTAATTTCATATGCAAAATTGCTATTAGTTGCATATTCTACACTAAGGGCCCGATAAGGATGGTGGACGGAAAAGCCCTCCGACTGCCGTGCCTGCGGAAAAAGACCATCCGCATGTCCCACGGCAACATCACCGGCCAGATTACTATGCGACTCACGTAAAGTCTGACCGCGGCGGACGGGATACATAAAAGACCTTCCATTACGCTGGCAAAAGCTGAAAATCCTATCTCGGTGGACGGTGTGGTTCCTTGAATTCTGAACCTGTGTTTTAAATATCATGATTCTGTTATGAATTTGGTAACAGCAGACCGTGAACAGTGAGTTCAGCAATGCAAGTGTTTTCGTCATGTTACACCAATGGATTCACTGTGTATTTGAAGGTTTTGTTCTGAACCCTCGGGTTCCATCTTGTGCATAGCAGCCATTTTGTGGATTGCCCTTAGAGTAGGCCCTCACTGTGGCAGAACAAGTATTTAAGGACATAACCCTAGCATGGGTTTGTACTGACTCCTGCATGACCTGGCGAAAGCTGACCCTGTTGCTTGAGGCTAACCTTGCCAAGCCAGTTCCTGCCCTTTAGCTGATCAAGATTATAGATCAGAGCACAGGACATTGTAAAGATTTACTACACACAAACATGCCTATCTTACTTCCATCTGTTCCTGTTCCTGCCTCCACAAGCTATTTATGACATGGGCTGTGATCTTACTGTTTTGGGTTTATCCGGCCTTGTCAGCTAGAGAATGTACGCATTATGTGGACATTGTTTATGGCCTGGACTTATCTTGAAAGAGGGTTTGTCATCATACAGTGCTTTGTGTGCACGTCCTGGGAGTGACCAACAATAATGTACTTCAAAGAGAAAATGTGTGCCTAGGGCATAATAAATGGTATAAAAGTTCTGTGCTGAGACCATTCAGGAGGCTGCCTCATTCAGTTGCTTTAGGTGTGACTGGGCGACGTAGCCTCACAATTAATTGTAATAAAGATGTATTTTCATATTTCAGATTCTCTGTTGATTTCTTTGCTGCTTTTGAATGGACTACTTATTGGTAAGAACCCTGAGAAGGAGTTTGAGGACTATCTGGAGGAGTAATCTTGTCAGAGGACAGAAATCTACTGGGGAAGGCAAGACAGAAATCTACTAAAAGAGGTTCTGGGGGATTCTTTGTCTCTGCAGCCCAGTATATTTTTGATTTTTCTGACTTAAACTCTCCAAAAGATGTCACTCCTGACTGAGGAACCTTTTTGGCGTAAGTGTTTTTTTTTTTAAAAAAAGAGACTGTTAGTGCAGTTAGAACTTGGCAGTTAGAATTTGGACAACTATTTGTTTGGTATAGCTTTGATAGGTTTGTATAGGTTTGTATATGCGAATTGCAATTTGTGTAGGCAGGTAATGAAGAGACTTTTCTCCATCTGCTTTAGTTGAAGTATAAGTGGGTCGCTCCCAGTCCTTAGTTCTTAGTTCTTTGGTCCTTAGTTTATTTGAACATTGCAATATTAAAAAAACGAGGGTCTCGTACATTTGTGAGTGTATTGATAGAGATAGCCCCTTGAAGTTTGAAGCTTGGTTAGTGAGCGCAGATGCCTAATCATAGCAAATTTGGTATTTGGTTTTGTTTAAGTTGCAACAGGGATTCCCGATTGTAGGGTTCATGTCTGATACCTCCGGTTGGAACTCCAACTTATGAGCTCTATTTAGCTAAAGCGCGCTGTATTGTGTGTCCTGAGTGTTTGACCTCCTTTCTGTTTGTGTATGGAGTGGGCCCAATGTGTGTTTGTTGGTTTTCTTGATGTTTTCAGTCTGTTAAGTAAAATGCTGGTTGGTTAATGTTGAGTAGAAACTTGAGTAAAAGATACAGAAATGAAACATGTAATGTGCTAAGATGGGTATGTGTTGCTCTTTAGTTTGTAGAATGAGCAATTGTGCACATATACAAAACTGCTGTTACACGCTTAAAGGATAAAATTAGGAAAAACATTCAATAGATATAAATAAGCCCCCAAAAAAAAACAATTGTCTATTTTTACAAAAATAAATAAATTTACAGCATTTTCCTTAGATGCACTGTATTAGATGTTCATAGGCAAACATTTCAGCTGCAGTATATTTGATAGGAATGTTCATTCAGCCAGCACTTTTCCAGTTAAACACGGGTGGAATTTTGCATAACCGTCCTTTTAAATAAATGTGACGCAGGAATGTGACGCGTTTTAAGTTTGGCATATGCGCTTAGGTTTGTGAGTTAATGCATCTAAATGATAGGCAAGGGATGCAGCGAGCTCTTATATGTAGAACAATCACAAAAAGGAATAATTGGTTTTATTAGAAGAAAAAATTATTAATTATGAAAAATAATTATTAAAAATAAGTGCTACAAAAATCGTTTTTTAATATTTATAAAGCTTAACACTCATACTATGACCTCCTAGCATTAAAATTTGATTTAAGTTATGTTGCATCACTAAAATGACAAGCATTCGTGTGTATAATTTCCCCTTGGCATAGGCGCAAGCAAGCTCATTTTTATAAAGTATAAGGTATTATTTTCAAATGCTTGACTCAAGGGTTTGGTAATAGACATTCTAGTAATACATATTATGCAAGAAAATTGTAGGATATTCATTTTTTAATGCCCAAAATATGAAAGTCGATTTTGAGTAAAAGCACTGTTTAAACTGCATTTTGCTTTCATTTAGAGTACTTTTTAAAGTGTCTCAGGCTTCAGTAAATGCATACATTTAGGTTTTGATATATATTTGCAGGTTGTGCCTTCTTATGATTCAGTGGGTTAATGTGCCAGTACAAAGGCTTGTTTTATATCAGGGTTGAAGGTTCTAGCTTCAGCTAGGCCTACGGAAAAGTTTGTTCATTTAAGACTGATGAAGTGTGTACCATAGGATTGCAACAAGCATTTACTCTAAAAATAACTGGTATGTGTTTTATTAGGCTTCGTGAATTATTCACAGTAAATGTAGTTTAATAATCTGGGAATAGAGATAATTTTAGCGCCTAAAAAAGAGAAATTATTTTTCAAAATAGAGTGAATTATTACAGGTTAGGAGAAATTAATTAGGCCTTCTTGCTTTGACAGCTTCAGTGTGGCAGAAGCTGAGGGCTGAGAGAATTGCAGAGGCTGGCTCGAGCCACGCTACTGAGATGTTATCTTTTAGTTTCCCTGTAAACAATGGAGAAGGCTGTCATGTTGACATTTGTGACCTTTTAATTAGGACTTTGCCTCCGAGGAATGCGGAATGACCTTGCTGAACGAGCCTCTAAAGGTGGGGTTTCTGGTTTCTCCGTGAGAACATCAATAAAATGAAAGAACTTAATTTAATAGGGAAAATAAAAAGGGGTTTCTTTGAAAGTCCCAAACATCGTGTTAAATGCTCTGCAGAACTGATACATTTGTGTCTCCACGCTAAGAAATATAATGTTTTCTAGTTGCGTTTATTTGACAGAAAACGAAGTGTTGCATTAAGTCTTAGATAGAAAATAAGATGCAGCCCTTTTCCAAAATTTTGAAGGCTACAGGCTACAGGCCTAAGTGAAAATGATTTGCTAATTAGGAATTATTTTTCACAGTGGAAATTATAGGTGCCAAATTAATATGGAGTGTCAGTGTAACCATTTCTTTTAGAACGGTAAAAATAAGGTGGCTTGATGTTGCGAGGTGAACTGACAAAAGAGTAACAGTTAAGTAATGAAAATTTATTTTTGTGTATGTTAAAATGTGTTTTTTTTGTGTTGTGTATTTTTCTGCTTCTGCCTACAGATCATTCATGGATTGTTCTAAGGCTGACAAGACACGTGAGGTTGGTTAGTTGAAAGGAGATGTGTTTTTGTGTAATTTCTTTGGAAAGAAATGTTCATGTTTTCGTTTGTGTATTTGGCCCTATCGTGAAATATTTTAGCTGGTCTTGTATGTTAGAAGAGAGACAGCAAAGTTATATTTGACAGCAGACTCCCACTGCCTGGTGCTCTACTGTCAAAAGGAGGGTAAGGATTTTAGACCTGACAAATTTAGACAGGCCCAAATATTGGGTTTTGGGCTGCAGGTTGACAGTGCATAAAGTACATGTGCCATGGTGCTGTGTGTCACTGCTTATTCACATATGCTATTGTTTTGTCTGTGCTTTTTGTTTGTGCTTGATATACAGCAAGTATATCTGATGGCTTGACATGTGCATTTTTTTGTGTGTATGTTTTGTTTTATGTTGTTACTATTACAAGTTCCCCTGTGTTGTGAAGGGACCCGTATAACGATACGTATCGTTGCACAACAGTTGGATAGATTTGGTATAATGATAAATTTCACAGATATGGTTTTCATACTGTGAGGAAGACAGGCAGCACTTTTACCAGTGCATGCCTAAATTTGGCTATAATGATATTGAAGAAAACTAAAAAGATATACAGGATCACAGTGTGTCACCTGCTGTTAGTCACTTACTGCCCCTTCCCTTAAAGGAACAGGCAGCCCTACATTTATGTATCCTTTATTGGACCTAAGGATGGAATTATAGATCTGTGACTCAAGGTGGTCTAATTTCTATATTGCATTACTTAATCATGTTCTGTTTCCCAAATAGCATATGGCTTTGTCCCTTGAAAGGAAACCAGGTTTCATTTTTTTCTCCCTGAAGAGAGAACAGGAACATTAGTTAGGATTACCGTATATGGTGTAGTTGCCAGTGGTAGAGTTAAAATTTGTGTAACTTTGGTCTTTTGAGTATCCCCTGTACTCTTGGTGCTGTGTCACATGCCTGAGGCACCCAAGAAAACTCTTGTTCTTCCTATAGATTTTTCTTTTGTTGCTTCTCCCCTGACCGATGTCGCATCATGCTTAGTTATTGGGGATTTTAGTTGTGTCCTAGTTCCATTTCCCTTTTCCATATTCCTTTCACCAGTCAGCCCATTTATTATTATGGGCATATTGTTTATGTTCACACTTCTAGACTGCAGTGATGTATCAGGGACCCCCCATGTTATGTATAATTCCCTTTTGTATGACCAGACTGGTTTTCAAGAATTTTCCTCAGGCCTACTTCAATGTTTTTTCAGACTGACTGTCGGGGTAGTGATAGACTGGTTAACTGACCCAATATTATAGTAAGACAAGTTTTCCATCTCGATAGGAGATATCTTAAGTTTACCTTTTGAACATGACGAATTTTCAATGTCTATTTTAATTTTTCAGTTCTCTTCTGTTCCTGCTGCTTTAATTTTTGGTGGGATCAGATGTGTTCTAATCATGCAAATACCAGGACTCTCTAGTTCTTGTCTTTTTGTCTGCACATTTGATCATTAGCCTTTGTATTGCATAGTGCACTTGATGCACATTTTTTAAAGGGACTTTTCTTCATGTCCTTGATAATCTGTATTATGTCATTTCTCTATTTGAGATGTTCTAGATAAGGAATTTAGGAACACCTAGGCTTAATCATTGAGGAAAATATGTATTTACCCCAATGCCACTGTGTGAGGACATCCATTTAGATTCCCATGGCGTATTGCCACTCCCTTGCAGGTTGCAGGCCACCTGCTTGCAGTCCCCTTGTTAAAACCCATAAACTGTTTTTTGTGCTTGATTTGAAGGAAACTAACAATTGTGTTACATTTCCTATATCACTAGGTTCTACGGGATCTTCCAGAGTCAAAGGAAGAGTGATACCCTGCAGACCTGTGATCGAGACTAAGCCCACTCCCCATCAGTGACCGCTACAGATGAATGACAGACTTCTTGGCTCTACAATTCCTGCAACCAGAAAGTCGCGAGGCTGGACAGCGATCATCAGCGCGCCGTCAATGGTACCTCCCAAGCAAGGCATTTGCTTCATCGGAAGGCGTTGCAGAAAAAAAAAAGGAGCTGGTTCCTTGTTTGCCACAGAATGAGAGCTTCTGTTTGTTTGAGCTTTCTACCTGTTATGTGCTGGAAACCTCTGACAGTGTACAGTCCCTTGAGCCCTTGGCCCGAGTTTTGGCAACACACACACCTCTTTTCCCTTTGCTCCGACGGAAAGGCACTATATTCTGGTGCCCATGAGAGAGCAGCTTGAGCGTCCTCTGACACTAAATAATGAGTGTTGGAGTCTGAAAGTGCTGCTGATCTTGAGAGGTTGTTTCTCAGTAGTGCTTGGATCTGCACGAGATGTTTTGTGCCCTTGATCAATGAAGAGCACATCATTTGTAGTGTCTGCCACAAAGAAGAGACACTGGTGCATTGTTTTGAGACATTGAGACTTTCGAGTGAGCTGTGGGTGTTTGCCAGGAGGGCACTCCAACGAAGCAGTACTTTTTCTCATGAAAAGGCCTTAATCGAGAGGCCCAACGTGGAAGAAGACAATGGAAGCGGATTTGATGGACGATAGAAGCCTTCCAAAGAGGCTTATAACGGACTTTGGGCACAGTTGCAGACATAGACTGTGATTGCCTATATAAGGGCAAAAGGATGGTCTGTGGTTCCTTGAATTCTGAACCTGTGTTTTAAATATCATGATTCTGTTGTGAATTTGGTAACAGCAGACCGTAAACAGTGAGTTCAGCAAGTGCAAGTGTTTTCGTCATGTTACACCAATGGATTCACTGTGTATTTGAAGGTTTTGTTCTGAACCCTCGGGTTCCATCTTGTGCATAGCAGCCATTTTGTGGATTGCCCTTACAGTAGGCCCTCACTGTGGCAGAACAAGTATTTAAGGACATAACCTTAGCATGGGTTTGTGCTGACTCCTGCATGACCTGGCAAAAGCTGACCCTGTTGCTTGAGGCTAACCTTGCCAAGCCAGTTCCTGCCCTTTAGCTGATCAAGATTATAGATCAGAGCACAGGACATTGTAAAGATTTACTACACACAAACGTGCCTATCTTACTTCCATCTGTTCCTGTTCCTGCCTCCATGAGCTATTTATGACATGGGCTGTGATCTTACTGTTTTGGGTTTATCCGGCCTTGTCAGCTAGAGAATGTACGCATTATGTGGACATTGTTTATGGCCTGGACTTATCTTGAAAGAGGGTTTGTCATCATACAGTGCTTTGTGTGCACGTCCTGGGAGTGACCAACAATAATGTACTTCAAAGAGAAAATGTGTGCCTAGGGCATAATAAATGGTATAAAAGGTCTGTGCTGAGACCATTCAGGAGGCTGCCTCATTCAGTTGCTTTAGGCGTGACTGGGCGACGTAGCCTCACAATTAATTGTAATAAAGATGTCTTTTCATATTTCAGATTCTCTGTTGATTTCTTTGCTGCTTTTGAATGGACTACTTATTGGTAAGACCCCTGAAAAGGAGTTTGAGTATATCTAGTACATCAACGGGGAAAGCTGGTCAATGGACAAAAAAATCTGCACCTCCCGCAGAATGACCGCACGGCTAATTAAGATGAGAAAGCGGAGCTGGTGTAAGGATCATGGCAGTTCCCACGGCAGCGGTGACGCACATGCCAAATGAATGACAGAAGTACCAAGCTACACTACAAGTCCCAAAGTATGCCTATACCATCAGCAGCCCTCAATTACATCAGACATGCAACAATGACACACCACAAATGCATTCCTGAAGCTAACGCCATGGACAGCATGGAAGACACACCAGACGGACACCACTCATGTGGACACACCCACACACCACAGTATTTAAACCAACCCCTTCCTGGACCAGCATCCTTTGCAATTTAGGAACAGAGAGGGGCACTCACACAGAGAGAGGGAGACAAAACCAAATTGCACAGAGAGGACATAGCACACCATCACACCCACATAACTCCACACACCACCCCCTTCACAACCACACACCTAACACACCCCACTCATCAACAACTTCACATTGCACCCTGCACCTCATATCCATTTGCACCATGTCCAACACCAAAATGCTCAAATTCACTGACATAGAGTTGAAAGTGCTGGTAGAAGAGATCATCAGGTTAGAACCACATTTGTATGGAAATCTGGTCCAACATACACCCATTGTGCACAAAAATCAGATGTGCTTCCGACATCCATGATGAGGTGGTGTTTCCATTACGGTGGGATTGGCTGTTAGGTACATGGTGCTCTGGTTGGTGGAAGAGACGTGATTCCACGTGCTGTTCTTGCTCTATTGGCTCCATCGAGCACCCTTACATGAGGTGTAAACGTGCAGATGCAGAAACACTGCGGAGGTTCAGAAATAGCCTATGTTAGCCCATTGTAATATGGCGGTCGCAATGACCAGATGAGGAGCGGAAAATTCTCAGTGATCCGCCACCGCCAGCACTATGGAAGCCCTTCCGTCCACCACGCTAAAGAGACCCTAAGGGTTGGCTTTTGAAGGTGTCTCCATATGCATTGATTAAAGTGGTAATAGCAACCTTGTATTGCTGTGTGAGGGTAGTTTTTAAGGATAGCTTGTATCATTAACTGTTCAAAGTCTATGATAATTTTTTGAGGATAGTAGTTATTAGTTTCTTGTTTACTTTTGTTAGGGGTTCTAAATAGGTAGTTGTTTGTTTGTTTGGTAACAGGGCATATATAAAGAGGATGTTGTGATTGTGATACTGTGCATGGATTGTGTATAATTGTTAAAATGGTTTGGGACATATTTTAAATGTTCCATCCATCATCCATGTCTCACAATTTTGTAGTTTAAGTAGGTTTGTAGGAGTTGCAAATATTATAATCCTTTTTTCATTAGATTTATTATCATAAAGAAGGAATTGCTCTTCATTATGAGTTAGAGTGAATTCAGGTGGTATTTGAACTTCACTGACATTTTTGGGGGCAGGTGGGGTTTTTATAGTTGATTTTCTTGTTCTAGCTAATAATGTTTTAATGTTGGAATGGACGGTAATTGGCCAGTTACATATTCTGGAACTTGGGGTAGTATGTCCTTTAGTATTTCAGTAGTACTTGTTTTAGAGCTAGTGCTAGCTTCTTTAAGAGCCTCTAAAGTATCTCTCACTTCTGTTTCTGCGATGTTAAGGGGTGGTTATGTTCTTTAACATTTAATACAGTAGTTTCTTTTGTTGTAACCCGCCCATATCATGCATTAGCATAATAGTTGCTGCATTTCCAATTAATTTGGTTGCCTGTTTGTTTTTCTTGGGTGTAGACCTGTCCCATATAGCATAATAAAAGTTTTCCTTTCTGTGAAATAATGATTTTTGCATCTTCAGTCATTTTGATGATTCAAATGCTATGTGAATTTATATAAAAATAGTTACATATATTGTAAATGTTTTTATTGCATTACAGATTTTTATAAACAAAATTATACTTTAATGCTTTAATCTGTAGAACTTTTTTGATGTTGAGATGATTCTGTTGGTCCTTGACTTTAGTGTTTGCTTTTATATTCTGTAGACAAAATATATAATTTTAATTCATTTGTTTAACACCATTTTCTGTATTTTGGGGTTTGTGTGGTTAGTGGGTCCGTTGGGTTGGGATTAATTGTTGTTGCATTAGTATAAATTTAATTTATGCTTACATTTTGGCAACGTGTTTTTTTGATGTTATTTGTAGTTACTTGAGTGTCGTTTGGAGTTTTTGAAGAGGAGATATAATTAAAATATTACATTACTTATTAAAAATTTTAAAAGTACTTTACTTATCTTTTATTAAGTTATAACATTAGCTTTATATTTTACATACATTGGAAAGTTGTAATCTGAGTATTCAATGTGGAAGTCCGATGTTGCAGAAGCAATCCGGCAGAGATTTTCCTTATTCTTGTGTTTGCTGTTGTAGCATAAAATAATGTTATTTTTTGTTTACTTTATATAGTGTTTGTCTAATTGTTCTGTAATCTTATTGGTTTTTTTTAAGTTGTAGGTTTTTTTATTGTTTTTTTATATGTTCTGTGTGTAAAGAGTAATTAATTTGGTGGTTTTACTTATGTTAAAGTTACTTTTTTATTTTTTATTTTGTTTAATTTTAATTGTGTATATTTAAAATGTTGTGTGTGTTTGTGATATTGTTTATATTTTATTTGTTATGTACTGTGTTATTTGAAATATTTTTAAGATGTCGATATTTTAGTTTTTATGATAACTGTGTGGTCTATATTTTTGATTTCGATTGGTTGTGTTATTTTGTATGTTTATTTAGTGTTAACGATATTAGTTTTAATGATATTAATGATTTCGGTATTAGTTATATCAGTTTGTGATTGACGATATTTGTGTTTTTTATATTTGTGCATTTTTTTAACTAAGTATAGCACATCGATATTTATATTATCGATATTTGTGTCTCGATAATTTTGTATGTCAATATTGTGAGTGTTGATATTATGTCAGTGATCCACTGTTTAAATGTCTGTAATCTAAAACTATGCGATATGAACCGTTCAGTTACAATATCGGAAAAAAGGGATAATTCATTGATGAAACACAGGGCTCAATCACACCCTGGTTTTTAAACTGAGTCAAGATTTCACTTACGGGTGCTTTCGATTCTCATTTGATTGGATACTGGGGTTGGAGCTGAGGCGTAGAATGCAAAAGAATCACATGAGCTGGGGAACCTTCATCCCAACCTGCCTGATTGCAATATAACGCTGGGGCTATGGCCAAAGCCCACTTGGAGGCATAAGCCATTTTGTCATCATCAGGAGCATATTTCAAAAAGCTAGGTAGATTAACGTCTTCCCTTCTAGAGGAAGCGAGGATAAAAGGTGGAGGCAAATCAACCTCTGCCGATAAACTGTCATAGGAAGAAGTGAGGTTTTCCCAAAACACTTCTTTAAACGCTTCGCCGTGGCGCAAACTCCGCTGCGGTGTGGCGGAATTTTACGCGTGCGCAGTTCAGATGGCCCCCGGCCATCCAACGCCCACGTCCACCGCCTGACGCATCGAAAAGGTTAACCCGGCCTTTAATATAACTTTCAATTTGGAGGGTTACTTCGTAAAGTCTATCTTGGAGAGCGACTCGAGTATCAGCTCGCTATTGTAATAAAAGTGGCATTTGCTTTCGCCTCAAGATGCTGGTGGAGTGTCTGTCGCACTATAGTAACCTCTGCTGCACTGTCGACGAGGGTCGCTGCCCAGCTCCTGTTGAGTAGCAGGGTTCTCTCCGTCTGAGGCATATTTTGTAGTCAAAGTGCAACTTTTTTCTTCTGAAATAGGGCACTATATTGAGGTGGTCCCTCCTGCTTGGCTTTCACATCAAACTGGCACTGCGGGTTGCGTCTTGCTTGTGCAGACTCACTTTCTCTGCAATCCTGACGTCCTCCCCCATCAAACTGTTAATCCGACGATTCCTGAAAGGAACAACAAGAATGAGGATCAGTAACCTGGAACCTCTTACGCATCTTCATTTTAGAGCGGTTGCGCAAATCATATCTATGTTCAGAAGCTTCCGGTGGTGGTGAACCAGCATGAGAACCAGACTTCCGCTGTCACTGCAGCTGATTTGTGTTCCAAGCCTTTCTAGGAAAGACTAGATGACCCTCCTTTTCAGGAGGAGGTTTATTTTGTAACCAAGTAAAAGGTCTTACTTCCAAAGTATTGCCTCCCAATGATGTATACACATCCGCAATAATAATTGGAAACTGCCCCTGCCTATCAACGTCCGCTACAGCCGATAGGTGTTGATGGACATGCAAGCTAACTGCCTCATCTTTGACGTTGTCAAGAGTCATATCAGAGACAATAGGAAACATGCCCACTTATCTCATCCCCAATTCCAGGGCTGGAGCAGCCCTGTGTTCATCTTGTACCTTCTTTAGAACATTTGGTAGAACGCTCATGGAGGAGGTGCCAAAGCACAGTGTGTGCACCCCAGCAAATACCGTCCCGTAGGTGGTGCAATCAGTGGGAACAGTACCACTTGGTAAACTCATCATCAGGATCCTGTGTTTCTCAACAGTAGTAGTATGTGGAAAAACAGTCTTGAGCTGCTCAAATGTTTCTGCAAGCCAATATGGCAGATCATCTCTATTCTGAGGACGCTTGCCCATCACTGAATTAATAATGATGGGACTAATAACAAGACCACCACCATGTCCAGGTGGCTGAGGAGCAGCTACAGCCAGAGCCACTTGAATATTACATGACATAATTTGTATGACACTGCTGTGTATATGAATCAATGAAGCATGTAGCTGACGTAGCCCTGCGAGTGTAACATGAAGATAGTTTGGATCTGGGGTGAATCCAGTCAAGACCGGCCAAGTGGCCCCTTCGACCGATAAGGGGCCTAAACGGACCACAGAAACAGGGTGAGGAAGGGCACCATTAAACCAAATGGTATGCTCCCAGGCTGTTAACGAAACCTCAAGCAATGCATAGGGCGCTATTGTTGCGGAACTGTGGCTGCTGCACATTCATGTAAAAAATTATCATTCCCATCCACTGCCGTAAATATAACCCAAGAGTAAAAAACCTTGAAGCAGTAAGCAGGGTAAGCTTTGACACAAATATAAAATCAACCCCCGCATTCAGGACTCCACGTTGAGTCAAAAAAGCTGTAACCTCTGCGCGGTTAGGTGCCTCTATAGCGACTGGTTGTGCCAAATTAGAAATGGGACAAAAGCAGAAAGAACGGTAGCGCAAAAGAGGGTAAAGAAAAACCTTTTAAACTTCAAGCTTGAAAAACCTATATAATACAAATATAGGAGGCTGAGCCCTTCAATCATGGACGTCTCCGGAAACTGGTGAGAGGATATTGTGGACAAGCACAAGTGCTACTCCGGGGTCTCATGAATACGTACCACACCAAACGTTGGCAGCACTAGGTTGCAGGGATTCTGCACAAACACAGAACTATGTGCAGGATTATATGAACTTGGTGTATAGGGACTGGGTCTTCCTACCACTTTGGGACCCACAAGCCCAGGACCAACTAGCTATAGTGTCTCACTTGCTCTCCTACTCACTCATAGAGAAACAAATGATTAGTCCGCCCTGAACCCAACACTTCCAGATCTCTCAGGAATCACGGTAACAAGACACACCCTTTCAATCACACTCTCGTACTTGTCCACAATAAGATCTGACAGAGACACAAAATAGTTTAAAATATTTATTTTAACTAACGTGCCCTAACATGTAGTATACATGTCACAACAAGCAGGAAAATTCATAGTACAAATACAGTCAGCCTACCAGCTAGTCCATAAATCATTAAGGGAGTTGTCATCATAAAAAGACTATGGAGCCTAACCTCCCTCCCCTTGCTAAGAAGAAGTATTATTATATGTTAGAAGATCTCTGGGCTTTGTCAGCAGACCCCATACCTTAACCTATAGATGGTAGATCTACATCATCGGTGCTGTCTCGCTCTTCTCCCTGGAAAGCTCCCTCTCTAAGTTCTGTTACCTATTCCTCGATCACACTAAAAAAAAATATGCTGTCTAAACAACAGCTGCATCTGTATGTTTTGTGTAAGGGCTAAGGTCTGGCCAGAACAAAATAACAAGGGGCATTGTTGTTCAACCTTGCACATAATGTTCAGCCAAAATCCCAGGAACATGCAGAGTGTGAACACAGCAATGAGTTAAATAAAGACGTTTAGTAATGTGCGCAAAATCAGCAGGCAAGCTACAACGTGCTCATGCTAACTTAGTGGAGATGACAATGTCCCTATGGGCCACATGACAATAGGAATTGGTAGTGGGGGAAAGGTAATATAAATAAAGTAATAAAATGGTAGACTGTCAACCACCATCTTACATTTCAGTGTATCAGTGAACCATTTCCCAGATTAGAGATTACTTCCTCAGATCTACAGCAAATATGTCTAGTAAAGATCAGGTTATGAAACATGAGGCATATCTTCAGCAGGTCCCCTGTCCTACCTCTGAACAGTAGTTTATGGCTTCCTCAGACTGCTTTTTGTAGGAACATATCTCCTGTTTTCAAATGTCAACAAACATTTCACCTCTGTTAATCAGTGATTGGTTGTATAGAGGTGCATTATTTGTGTGATTAATGGTAAGCTGATGTCAGATGTAGCAGGGAATATTGAGTCATGATTGAAAGGTAATTGTATGTGTTTGCATGTGAATCGTTTAATGTGTAGAAGATTGTGACTCTCTGAGTCAGTTGCAATATCTGTGACAATGCAGCCATCTGAGACCTCAGCTAACTTACTAAGCAAAAGTTTCAGGCTGTAAACAAGAGATGCATTTGAAGAATATAGTAGCTCATAGGCAGGTGTCAATGCATTTTGATTTTGATATGGTCTTTCCTCTGAAGGTTGAGTGTGCCGTCATCACGGCTGGTCTGTCTGTATCAGACCGGCGTTTCCCTTGTGGTCCGGAAGGGTGGGAGATGGTTTTGGACCCCTGGGGTCCTGTTTTGTTTCAGGTGGCCAGTTTTGCAGCACTGCTGCAACATCGGCAGCCTGCAACAAAATTGGCAGAAGAAGTGGTGCTTCCCACTCGCACACCCCGCCCCTTGGGGGGAGCCGAGCTAATTGGCAGGTCTCGAAGTTTTATATAGTGCAAACCTGACCCGAAATCAGGTATTGGAGAGCTTTACATGAGCACCAGTTGCGTTACATGAGGACACATTCATTTTTATTAGGCATGGGGAGATGAAGTGATTTGCCAAGAATCACTGGATGTACAGCATTGTTGCCGAGACTCGAACCAGGTTTCCCAGACTTGAAGTCCACCGCCCTAACCGGTAGACTACATCCTCTCCCCAAGGTCTGGTTTCATTTCCCAGACAATGACAAACAGAGACAGAGAGGTTTAATTTATGTCACTAAAAACTTGTTGAGTTAATCTGTTCTCCTGCAAGTTTTTAATTGTGTAGCATTTCACAAGGGGTGTGAGTGTATCTATGTAGGTTCTATGGAAGGAATCTGTGATACAGTATTATAGTTTGCTTATCAACGTGTCTTGGCTGACACGTTGGATGGGTTCTTGCTTTATTTGTTATTGTTTTTCTTCATTCTTTTGCAGTAATTTGTGGAGGGAGTCATTGGGAAGGCAATATCTCAATTGATTTTCTTGTGCTGTGAAACCATGAGCAGGTGGGAACAGGCACGAGCACGCAGATGGTAACAGAGGGCAGGTGAGTGGGGGTCAGGGCCAGCAGGATGACCACAAATAGCAGGCCAGCAGGGACAGAACAAAGGACCATGGAACCCAGGAGGAAGGGTGCAGGGGCATGTACATGGAAAAGAGAGGGCCTATTAGACGGTGAAGGGGTGTGGGGAGGGGACCTGGGACAGAGGCAGGAGCAGCAGGTTCACCATGGAGGGGAGGTCAGCATTAGTAGGCTCAGCACACTGACGACTGAGAGCAGGTGGGAAGGGGCAGGGGCACACAGGCAGAGAATGGAGGGGTGCATG
This sequence comes from Lissotriton helveticus, assembly GCF_964261635.1. Classification (NCBI taxonomy): domain Eukaryota; kingdom Metazoa; phylum Chordata; class Amphibia; order Caudata; family Salamandridae; genus Lissotriton; species Lissotriton helveticus. The sequence continues at coordinate 1,060,249,331 of NC_136070.1, read as the reverse complement.
TGCAGCAAGCTGACTATTCAGAGCAGGCCGGCATGAGCAGCAGCAGCAGTAAGCTGACCATGAGGGCAGGAGGGATGTTACAGGAGTACGCAGATGGAGAACTGAGGACAGACAGGAGTGGGCAGGGGCAGCAAGCTTACCAAAGTGGCCAGATTTTCCATTGGCAAGGGGGGGTGCACATGGGCCATCCTGCTGCTGCACACATCCGAAGGCCATGCGCAGTTGGGGTGGTGGCTGAAAATGATGAAAAGTTAAATAACATAATTGATAAAATCACTAATGTCATCTCAACTGGTATAATTGATTATAAGACTGATGACATCATCCAATAAATGTGACAGTTTGCTATCTACTTTTCATACAAGACAGTACTCAGAGAGGTACATCTAGGTCCAATAGACCAGTTTTTATAATATGCAGTGCTAAAGCGTGAAATCACTTGTAACAAGCAGAACATGAAGAATATGGCTGAATCACCACATTTAGTAGAAATGCCCTTTTTTAGACTGGTATTCAGGGGCCCGATTCACAAAAGTAATCTGAGACAAAATCCAAACTTTACAACTTTCAGTATTCACAAAAGGCATTTAAGAGTAGTAAAGTTAGGATTCTTAACTTTACTACTCCTAAACTGAGCCAAAATCCTAACTTTACAACTTTCCGTATTCACAAAAGGCATTTAGGAGTAGTAAAGCTAGGATTCCTAACTTTGCTACTCCTAAACTGAGCCAAAATCCTAACTAGACTTTCGGCAATCACAAAAGGTATTTAGGAGTAGTAAAGTTAGGATTCCTAACTGTACTACTCCTAAATACCTTTTGTGAATAGCAAAAGTCTTAAAGTTAGAATTTTTTATAGCCCCAAGATGTTTGCAAAGAAACATAATAAAGGTAAAAATTGTAAAGTAATTATTGCCCTGCATGTAAGGGCAATAAGGATACAACAACCCCACCCTAAAAAAGAAGCAATGCAGTTGTAATACCTCTTTCCTTAAAGAAGATCGGTTTAAAAACAGATGTATTCTCCTGCAACACTCCCTCATCCTCTTTAGAAGGAGCTGAATGACCTATGGCTGTCTGGGCTCATCCCCTGTATTTGTTGAAAGAGAGGACTATACAGGCGTCCTTACACTGCTTACACCCTCACATATGACATCAGGCATGGCATCTTAAAAGATATATTTCATGACATCACTGATTACTACACTGATTATATAATCCAATACTATGCTCACTTATCTTAAAGGAATTACAATCATTCAAATTAATATTTACCCTAATGCCTAAAACACTATTATAACTGATAACACATTAGTTGAAGAACTATATATCCATGTGTAATTACCCTATTATACTTCATGTAATAATAATGTAATCACTTCAACATAAACATAACTCTTGATCACATATTAATCTAAAACATTCAATATTTTACTACAACATACCGACCATCATTTACTAATACACCAATGTAATTTAAACAATCCATGTATCAAAAGACCACCGATCCACTGATAACTACAAACATGAAAACGGTACAGAAAGTCGAAGAGCAGTAAGAAGAAACAAATATAAGGCTATACACCATAAAATCAATAACACATAATAAACACCCTGTGCAACATACATCTTTATAACCAATATACAAAACTGTAGCTATTATTAATAAATAACTATCTGCCTACCATTGTTTTACAAAGTTAAATATGTAAGAAATAAAACCTATCCAGTCATATTTAAAATGCTGGCACAAAAACAAAATCTTTCCCTCACATTAAATATGATATAAATATTAAAATTCATTATGAACATCATTAGAACAGCCAAAACAAATGAGTACAGCACTTTCATGATTTATGTCATCAGTAATGTTAATGCTGTCATACAAAATGTCATGAGTGATGCCATATATAAGTTCGAAAGCAGCGCATGAAAGTATTTGAATACCTCATAATAACTAGTGAATTTCAGTGTTTTTTTTTAGATGTTGCTTTGTAACGACACTGTGGGTGTTCAGTAAATATCTGAGGCTTTTTAAATTTGAGATATGATATATTATATATGTTCTAATCAAATATTATTTCATCAGTGATGTTGGTAACGATGTCATACAACATGTCATGAGTGATGCCATAAATAAGTTCAAAAGCAGTGCATGATATGAATTCAATATCTCATAAGAACTAGTGAATTTCAGTATTTTTATTTTGCTTTGCAACGATACTGTGTGTGTTCAGTGAATATCTGAAGCTTTTACATTTTAGATATGACATATTATATATGTTCCAATCATAAATTTACTATGGATGTTCAAATTAATTTGTGATTTACTATAAACATACAGCACCATAGCTATCCATAACTTCATGTTAACCTTGTTTTTTCAGTGAACACACACACACCAGTGGCAATTTATAGTTAGGAAAGCATTTCCATAGAAAAAGCATTTTATGGATTATTGATACCTTTGGCACTGTTTGAAGAATCTTCAGAAAACTTTCCCCAAAAATATTTCATCCACCTCAGCTCTTTCCTGGAAATTTCGCCCCGCCATGCACAGTGCTGTCATCAATGGTGCTATCTCAGATGTTGCAGTGATATTATCAATTATGTCATAGAACATTTCACAAGTGATGTAATATGTGAAGTAAATGGGAGTGCATGGCGAGCGCACAAGTTATATTTACTTTAAGGTACAATTTATCATTATTTGAGATAACTATAACCAGTGCTTCATGTGAGCCAGTTGTTTCCGGTGTTTGGCGTCGGCACTTTTGTCAACACTGGTGCTTGTGACAGTCTGCCACAAGATGGTTCTGTCTGAATAATTTAGAGATGAACGCAACAACAGTTAATTATTAATTCAATTTACATAAAAAATTATCATTACCTGCCACCCAAGCCATTCTTATAGCTGTGGGGTCTGAAATAGTCTGAATTCTCACACTTGTGTGGGTGTAATGGTTAATAGTTGTGTTGTTAAAACCATTGGCAGCATGGCAGGGTCAATATGTGGTCCAAGCTGCAGTGGCCTCCTGACACTAGCCCTAGCACTATTTTGTTTACAAATTAAGCACTGCCTATAACTGGTGAATTTCAAAAGTTTTGTTAGTTTAAAAAAAGTTATATTTTAAATGACATTTTCACCTAACTATAACGTCCATATAACCTTTGTTTTTTCACTATATATATATATATATATACATATATATATATATATATATATATATATATATATATATATATATATATATATATCGGCTCCACAAATCCAAGGACATTTGATCCAAAAGGAAAGCAGCACTCGCAGGGGGTAGTTCCAAATCAGTTTATTCGTGGAGGAACTAAACAGCAACGACGCGTTTCGCCGTGGGGCTTTGTCAAGTTGTGCAAAAAGCATAGACGCGCATAATCTTAAAAGGACGTCATAATACAATCAAGAGCAAGGTAGGACTACAAGATCTTAGTCTTGAACGGCTGCCATGTTGGAACGATATACATCATTATTAACTGCGCATATATTGCTACAAGATATCAGTTGTAAGGTCCACTTTTGTTACATGGCATGCATACTAAATTGTACATTCAGCAGAATTCTACAATTCACAAGTAATTCAGCCCAGGATGGGCAAAAGCAGTCCAATTACGATGCTCACGGCAAATAAGGACACATGTAAGTATTGCAACACTAATAGAGAGTGGACCAGTTAGTGTTTCAAGACACGCTGTGAGATGCAATCGGGTCATCATTTGAAAACACGTGCCATAGTCCCCTATGCAGATAACACATAATATTACCATAAATCAAAGCACAAAGGCTCATGGTACTGTGTATAAACTGACACTCTCCATATATACAAATAAATATGGAAATTAAGTTAATCTCGCCCTAGATGGGCATTGTTGCAATACCTACACGCCACAGCCGTTGACATCTCTACATCATAAATATATAAGCCAAGTTAAATGTTCAAGTATAGTCCAAAATATATATATTGCTGACCAACAAAATTAGGAAAGACACAGTTGCAATGAACGTAATATGTCAGAATGCCCAGTAAGAAACAGACAGAATATATGTATACACATAACTATGAATATACAATCAGCCTAACCCAGGTGTACCGATAGTTCTTCATGCATATTAAGGCCCCTAGGGTTTTCACTGATATATATACAGAAAAAGCACTGTGCACAGGTCTTTAACCAATGATGTTCAGCCTTATGTAGTCAGGCCCGCTGAGCCCCACTCCAGTTTAATCTGTGTAATAAGTGAATAATTTAAATACTAACATCTGCCACTGTTACTGTGGAAGAACAAGTGTTCACCTTTTAATAGTGCTTGGAATTCTGACAGCTAAACCTCTCAACCAATCATACCATTGCAGACATGCCGAATAGGATCCTAGGCAAGCCTATCACTATACGATTGAGTCATTAAACGCTGGGGGCTACTCTGCTGTTACTCACATGCCTAGTTACACCTAAACCGTGCTGACTGTTTGTTTTTCAATACATTTTTTGCTGTCAGCCCTGTTATGCAATTGTAAAAGTAAAGGCGCGTGTTTTTCCACAAGATAGAATATGCCTTAACAAAGTAATGGGTTGCTAAATAGGTCTTACTTGCAAATTACTAGCCCCTGAAATAACAGCACCAGTAGAGTTCAATCTCTTTAGAATAATGAATAGTCTTGGTCAATTTCTCTGCCTTTCATGTATGCATGAAATTATTATTTCTTTATCACTTTTCACTGTCATTTCTTACCATATCCTTTCCCTATTTCAATACCCTGGCTCACCATTTGAAAACAATGAGATGTAAAAGACATGGTGGGCAGCATCTTATATGTCATTATTCGGTGGTCATTCATTTACATTTGTGGGCTGCTGACTATTCAAGTTTTCTTGGAAACCTGATTGAAGTAGGGAAAGCGGGGAATGGAACCTCCCTTACCTTTGCTCTGCTAGAAGTGTCTGCTCTGAAGCAATGCTTTACACTGTGCTTTGTTTCCTGCGTCTTTTGTTCGTATTTTCATTTGTAATAGCGCTTTTGCGTTGTGTCCTAATGGGCACATCTTTAGTCTTTATTTAATTTGCATTGCAAAAACAAGTGGGTCTCATTCATTTTCAAAAACTACTTTGGACAATAAAATCGAGAATGTGAGCCTCAGCACTTCCTGCATTATCTGTGTATTGTGATAAGTGTTATTGCTGTTTTTAAAACATTTAGTTCATATATTTCCACCAGATCAGTGCATTAAATAATCCATTTTTCTATACCTTGAGGTAGGGTAGCTGTCTCCTTATCAAATAATATTTGTATTATATGTCCATGTGGAAAATGATGGCTTTTTGTGCAATATAATACTCACCCACGGGTACTTAAATATTGAAATTAGATTGACTTTAGAGGAACTTAAATAGAAAGAGTAGGTTGAGTGACTGAAAAATATTTTTGACACTGGCTATTTATCGTTCAAGATTGCTCCTTGCCATAGAGAACCGCTTGCTCACCAAAAGAAGCACTTAGGGTGACTATTGTAGCTAAGAGCTCATGGAAATAAATGAGGGGAATAATATATTCAAGGTCATTTTAATGTTATCATTAAAAAATATATGGACATCCTGGGTTAATGCCAGGTCTAGGATGTGAAGAAATTGTTTCTTTGAATAAGTGCCATACAGTAATTAGACTTGCTTATTAGCCCCTTTATACTTTAAAGTGTGATTTAAATAAAAATGAAAATTCTTCATGACTGGGGTTCTTTTTGATAGGCAGATGCACACGCAGAGAAACACTTTCAATTGAAAAAATCACTTCGTATATGGCTTTGTAGAGGCGAATTTTCAAAATCTGAGTAAGAAAGGTAAACAGCAGATAATTCCACTGGTTATTGCGAAAACCAACATTTGTGAAGTGTATGCCAACATTTTTGCATCTTTAATTAAATTTCAAATTGATATTTTTTTAACAGTTTTCCATTTTGTTAATGCAACCTTTTTCCAAACATAAAAAGGTATCCTTACTATATCACACTAATACATCAGGATATATAACAACTAGTAGAGCAATAATATATAGTTTTAAACATGATGAGTGATTGGGTAACTTAAAGGAACACTATTTCTGTCTCAATAAATACTCAATTAGATTGACAAGTGTGAAAAAGTATGGAAGCAGACTCCAGTGCTCACAATAAAGTTTCCCAAAGTGCTCTTTTTAACCGCAAGCGCGCTAGCGGTTTTCCCGCTGTGCGCTGCGTTTTTCTAAAACCCGCGGTTCATGACGAGCTGAGCTCGTGATGAGTGTACAAGAGGCGTAACTCATGACGAGCTCAGCTCGTCATGAGCGTCGAAGGGGTTAAAGCCAAACAAGATTTGAAACTAATAGCAGCCTACAGAAACATTAGTGCCAATCTGGGGAGATCACCCAATACCTATACCATGAAAAAGCTATATTTTAGACACAATAGACACACTGGCTCCGATCTCTAACCAGTTTGTGATAACCCTATCAGCAGGCCGAGACAGACATTGTGCATTCCCTATTGCAAACTGCACTGAAAACTAAGGAAATTCTTATTTACATAGTTGAATTACTTTCAAACAGAAAAGATTGGGATGAGGGATGAAGAAGGAGAAGTGTGGAGAAGTGTGGCTCAATGGTTAGAGCAGGCAGACCTAGATGCAGAGCTCTGGCCAGGGACCACGGTTCGATTCCCGCCTCGGCGGGTCTCGGGCTCATTAATTCCCCTGACCGGATATTCTCGCCTCAGTGCCTGTTCTGATCATGGGTCCCACGCTGCAACTCTGGGCAATAGCTTGCTTAGTCTCCACAACGGCCCCCACAACGCGAGGGATGCCTGGTCTGCACCATGGGGGTGCCCAGGAGTGGACACTTCACAGGGAAAGCCAAGAAGGGTTCCCTTGCGGTATTCGTACAAGCGCCGGGAAACCCACTGCGTGTAGCTGTGCGCTATACAAGTACAAAAACAAAAACAACAACAAGGAGAGGCTTGAGGACCGTTGTACTCGTTTGGGAGGAATGACAAATGCTGTCAGCACCAGCCCTCCACTCCTTCCCACTGACACATCACATCACAACCATGCACTTCCCTAGTTCCCTTAATTCTACAATATACTTCCACCAGCCTCATTGCCTTCCACTCATAGGGCCTCATTATGATGGCAGTGGGACCGCCACCGTCAGCCAGTCCATGGTGATCCCACCACCATCGCACCCTGCAGTACTGCCCGCCGCATCATGTTGGCGGGCAGATGGTCGGCAGTCAGAGAGACCAACCGCTACGGATCCGACGGGCTCAAGGACCCCGTTGCACCGTTGGATGGAGTGTAATGCCTATAATGGTGGCGGTGCCTGCTCAGACACAGCTGTAGGAATTACAATTTCAGATTCCGACGACCGTTTCATAGCGGTTTCCCTGCCAAAAAAGGTAGGTGGAAAGGGACATTGGGGGCCTGTAGTAGGCCCCCCATGTCCCCTGGCCCTCTAACATGGACCATATGGGCCCCTAAGTTGCCCCTCTACATATCCCTGTACAATGTGGCAGGTACTACATGGTGCCTGCTACACAGTGCAGGGCTTTGTACAGAGTCTGTACCGGCCTAAAATGACGGCCGCAACAAACCCTCCTGCGTCTCTCCTGACCTCATACCTCTCCTCTCCCTACCACCTACCCCTCCCCACTCTACTCTTCTCCACTTTCCTGCTACTGACCTTTGCCCCCACCTGTCCTGGTCCTTAGTCCCCACCCTGTTTTTCTGTGAACTTTCCCTCGTCAATTGAGATCTAGCTATTTTGTCTGATGCCCGTTGGAGCTACCTGGTTTAGCTATAGGGGAGACAGGTCGGGGATTTCCTCCTTGGACGTCACCTACTTAGTCGGTCTTTAGACAGACTTCCTTTCGTCTCTCCTTGTTGTGTCTTCCCTTATCCTCCCTTTCGCACCTCCCCTGCCCCCTCCACTACTTTTCTCTCTCCTGTCGTCTCTTCCCGCATCCTCTCTCTATTTAAGTCTCTCCATCTGTCCTCTCTCAATGTATTGAGACTGAACTATTTTGTCTGATGCTCAATGGAGCTACCTGGTTTAGCTATAGGGGAGATGGGCCGTGGACTCCCTCCTTGGTCGTCACCTACCCAGTCGGTCTTTAGACAGACTTCCTTTCATCTCTCCTTGTTGTGTCTTCCCTTATCCTCCCTTTTGCACCTCCCCTGCCCCCTCCACTACTTTTCTCTCTCCTTTCTTCCACTCCTAATGTATTCCCTATTTTTTGATGTATTGTGTAATTGTTGATCTCTTTCTGTTACATTGTTGATTCTCATGTAAAGCGCTCTGATACCTTCGGGTCTAGCCAGCACTATATAAAACTCTTTAAGTAAAATAAAATAAATAAAAGTGGGTTTTTTTGTACTGTGGCATGTGCTGCAACCCGCAGAACACGCCACAATACAAAAGATACACATTAAGGCCACCTTGAAGGCGATTAAATCATGATACTGGTTGTTGGACCGCCAACAGCTAGTTGGGTGGTCCCATTTCCAAAGGGGTGGTGGTCAGACTTACGACCACCATTCTAACCAGGCCCATAGTTCTTGAACGCATACCCAGCCAAACATCAACAAGCAGCTCCACCCCAGAAATGTTGTTTCCATTTCCAAAAGCAACCTCCTTCAAGAAGCAACCAGAACAAGACCGAGTCCGAGATTTTTCAACTTGAATCTGGTGGAATTCAGGCAAATCCACTGGATTTCACACAAAAGAAATCTTTATGGCCTACGTTTCACCTCTGTGCTGGACCAGACACAATCATTAGCCTTTAATTGAAAATCCGCACTTGGTCTCCCTTTCAGGTTGTGGATATCATTTCTAGCACTTCCCACATGTGATGTATATACCAAGATATGCAGATCACAGTAACTGATGATCACATGGTGACTATATGGTGACAACATGAAGACAGGCTAAGTCATATAAAAATATGCTGCCACCAATGACAATCTCTGGACAACAAATTTTGTTTGGTAGCGTCGAAAGTAGTTTGCAAGAGATTGGTGGATTGTGAGGGGGTGAGACCGTATCTCAGATAGTAATCTCTTTCCTTGCCAGGATGAACAACTAAGGTAATTAAAAAACCTGTGCTGAACTCTCCGGGAGCTTGGCACAAAAGCAGTCAGGCTTAATATAGAGGCAATGTGTAAAGTACTTATGCAGTACCCATAAAGTGAAAACACAGCAAGAAGAAAAATAGACTCAGTTTATTTTTAATAAATAAAAATACACCAAAAGGACAAAAATCAAATAATAATACTGGAGATATAATTTTTTAAAGCTTGAAATAAAATAGCGCCAAAAATTGCAAAGTGCCCCCTGTGGTTATTTGGTTGTGCTAGAATTGGTCACGGTCAAAAGTTTAGGCCCGACCGATATGTAGGGCAGGTTGGATACAGGATCCAGGTTCATACCGGCTATACGTTTTTTTGCCCCACAGACAATATTGCCTGTGGCTGATGTTTAGAATTCTTACCATTCTGTCCTGCAGTGAGGTGGTGGGAGCCTGCTTAAAGAGAGCATCTACACAGTTGACATTTAGATTTCTGAAGTTTCTGAAGGCAGCCATACCCATCTTAGGCCTCTGCAATAAAAATTAACCTTATGTATGACTTAGTAAGGCTCCTAATTGTTGAGGTACCGTCTTCAACATCTCGACTTTGGCCATTTGGTAGCCACTACCATTAAAATGTGACTTGTGCACTTAGCCTCTACTTTATTACTAAAAAACTTTAAATCTAATAGTACTGCGATTTTTTGTTTTCACTCTCAGGTCCTACCATGTTACCTGATGCTCATGCACTTTAGCCCACTGGTGTCTTGTACTTCATTTTAAATTTAACTTTAAGGTAATCTTCCAATTTTAAGTCTTGCTAAGGAATTTCTGCTCCATCCATTTTCTATCCGCCATATTTTAAGCAAAGGGCATATTTTGGACGCAGAAACTCACATGGTGAAACTCAGTAGGAAGTGGATTTCAAGCACTGGCCTTTTGTTGAGCAATCATAATTAGGCCACTCAGTTGTGAAAAGCAGTGCTTTTAATGCTTTATATTAATTACGCAAAAAGAACAATTGATGGACAGATTGAAGAAGAATGTCATACATGCACCCCAGTACAGAGATCTGGGCCTAAATCCATTGTTTTTTTTCTCACCATGTCATTCCAGTTTGGAACCAGCCATATGCAAATCAGTTTTGACCATGCGCCCAATGGGAACAGTCCAGCCAAACTGCCAGGCCAGGCCCTCCCTGGACTGGAAAAAAGCATCCTTGGACCGGTTTTGAGGTTTCAACCCTCATCAGCCAGGATAGCTTGACTCCTGTGGCATGGAGAGCACGGGACCCACGTCTGGGCATACCCGTTCCACTCGGGTGACAAATGCAAAAAGAACAATTGCCCAGACGTGGGGCCTGTGCTCACTACACCATTAGATTCATGCTAGCCTGGCTGATGGAAGGTGATGCCCTGAAACCGGCCATTTGAGATGTCATCAGTGATGTCATCAGTGATGTCACTGACCATGTCATGAGTGATGAAATATGTGGATTCATCAGCAGAGCATTGCGGGGGCGTGAGTTATAGTTAGCTGAACTAACTATAACGGGGGAATTTCTATGGTTTTGTACGTATGAAATGTCCAACTAACTGTAACTTTTCCTAAAACCTATGGGGTTTTCAGTGAATTTCTAAGGTTTTTTAAATGTTAATTTCTAACTATAACGTGCCTGAAAACTATGGTTTTTTCAGAAAATTTCAAAGGTTTTTTTAATTGCTCATTTCTAATTATAATGTGCCTGAAACCTATGGTTTTTAAGTGAATTTCAAAGGTTTTTTAAATGCTAGTTTCTAACTATGCCTGCAGAGGTAAGACATGTGAAGAAAGAAGAAAAACGCACAGAAAGAAGCAAAAGAAATACAGAAAGAAGCAAAAGAAGTACACAAAGAAAAGTGTGGGAAGAAGCAAGACTTGTGCAGAAAGAACCAATAGAGGAGCAGAAAGAGTCCTTGTTGCATAATCATCCTGTGCCCACAAGTTTTTCAGACGGGTTCTGGTGGGAACTGACTCTGACTAACCAGGCCTAGAGCCAGTGCTATGCTAAAAGACACTTAGAATACAGTGAAAACACCTACATACACTAGGGAACACTATGCATTGGGGTACCCCTGTAATTAGCATGACCTCCTCTGTAAGGCCCTATTACATAATAGCGATACAAAAGGGGATGATGGACGGAGCGCTTGAACAAATCAAACACTCACCCCCAGTCAACTGATCTGGGTTTAATCCATCACCATTCTTTAGTTCACTCAGTCACCTCAGTTCAGACATGGCTATATGCAAATCAGTCTGACCCTGTGCCTCATGGGAACAGTCCAGCCCGAACTGCCAAGCCATGTCTTCCCTGGACCGGAAACAAGCATCCTGGGACCGGTTTCGGATTCATAATCCTCCTCAGCCAGGCTATCTTGAATCCAGTGGCCAAGTGAACAAGGGACTCACGTCTGAGCATACCCTGCCACACTTAGGGCGAACAAAGCGATACAAAAGGGGATGATGGACGGAGCGCTTGAACAAATCAAAAACTCACCCCCAGTCAACTGATCTGGGTTTAACCCATCACCATTCTTTAGTTCACTCAGCCACCCCAGTTCAGACATGGCTATATGCAAATCAGTCTGACCCTGTGCCTCATGGGAACAGTCTAGCCCGAACTGCCAAGCCATGTCTTCCCTGGACCGGAAACAAGCATCCTGGGACCGGTTTCGGATTCATAATCCTCATCAGCCAGGCTATCTTGAATCCAGTGGCCAAGTGAACAAGGGACTCACGTCTGAGCAGACCCTGCCACACTTAGGGCGAACAAAGCGATACAAAAGGGGATGATGGACGGAGAGCTTTGTTCGTTCATTAAAGCGCCGGGATACTCCAGTAGAGTGGCCGTGCGCTATAGAAGTATACAAATAACATAACATAACATAACATAACATGTAAATATGGTCCAGCCTTACGTTTCAGAAGTGGAGGAGAGAGGCTTTAAGCCAGGAAGGCTAACGCCTCTCTCCTCCACTTCCTTGTACATATCCCCCTAGTCCTTACAGGGTACAATAATTATTGCATATTCCATGTTTTTGGGGACTCATACACGGATTTTGGTGCTTACCACACCGAAAGCTGCATGTAATGATAAATACAGGGGGGCTTAATTACAAGCCCTTTGCGCCACCAGAGCGTCACTTTTTGTGACGCACAGCTGGCGCAACCTCCTGCTCCATATTTACAAGGACACATAAAGCCACCCTGCGTGGCTTTACCTGTCTTTGTAAATATGGCCCCTTCTCACGCAACACTGTGAAAGGGGCATGACATGGGTGTTGCTGTGGGTGTTCCGACACAACACCCATGTATTCTGCCACATATCCAGATTTACGAGAATGAGTAAACCTGGAAATGCATCAGAATGCTACCCTACCCCAGGGGAGGTGTAGCGAGGTGCAACAAGGAGAAATGTTTACATTTCTCCTTGTTCCCTCCTCTTTCTAGGGGTGCTGCATTCTGCAGCACACTAGGAAGAGAAAATCACCTCTTTTTATTTTTTTGTTATTGTTTTTGTGCAGGAAGATATCCCTTCCTGCACAGAAACAATCTCCCTGCAACGTTGGCACCCTTGCACCATGGTGCAAGGGTGGTGCAAGGGTGGCTGTGTGGTGCATGGCAGCCGATTGCGCACCAGCACAGAGGACCACACAGGGATCAGTCAAAATATGACTATCCCTGTGATCTGAAAGTGCTGCAGCGTGGCGCATCCAAAGGGCTTGCGGTGCCGTGCTGCAGTACTTTCTTGTAAATAAGCTCTAGGGCCTTTTTCCCTTGTTCAGTTCTGGCAGGTTTATCGAAATGTTAAAGAAGGGTGTGACGTTTATCAAATCTGTTAATTACTGTGTGCAAGATACACCACAACATTTGCATTGGTTGCACAGGAATTACAATTTACAGAGCCGCTCAGACTTGCACAATGTTGCGAGAGTGCACTAAAGAGACCTATGTTGTCATTTATTACTTTCGTTAACATAAGAAACAAAACAAACAGAAGATGTGAAATTCTGCCTCCTTTAATAGATGTTATTTGTGGATCTATTTCCATTTTTAGAATGCAGCTGCTATGTTTTTAAACGTCTGCTGTACCTGAATATGTTTAAAGGATTATGGCTTGACATCCGATTCCCCCTGGCACAAAAAAACTGTTATTTCTAAATGCTACCGAATAGGTTTCTGTGACTTTGGTGTCGCATAGATGAATAATTCATTACAACGCTCGCTGGCAGTCATCCGTCTTTCAAAACATACAGACTGTATGTGTTGTTTCTGGCGTCAAAAGAGAACTGTGTATGGAATACTTTTAAGTCACTAAAACACGTCAATCGTTTCAGCTCTATTTCGCCACTAAATAGAGATTGACACGTTTACATTATTCTACAAAAATATGGAACAAAGGACACAAATTGTTTCTGTTAAGTTTGAATAAATAGCACACGAGCGAGTCTGACATTGCAGACAACCTTTGCTTTCTCTTGAATAGACATTACACACATTTCCTCGCATGAAAATACAATAAGAAATACATTATAGGTAGGTCCGAGAAAAAAAAAGTATCTCTGCATCTTTAGTTGTACGTCTGCATGGAACGCAATTGTGCTACCTTTTTGAATTCGAACATCTTCCCAGACTAACTCCAGAAAAGTAGGCGCAGGTATCCAGGTGTATTACTGGGTATGTCGTGTGAGTATTCCCAAGGCCTAGTATTTTCCCGTAAAGAGTTCCCAGAAGCAAAGAAGTCCTCAAAGGGAGAATTGAGCTCCCTGCATAAATGCACATTTTTTATTTTATTTTCTCTGAGGGCATACATTTATTCAATATGGAGCAAGCCCTTCCCTTATACTCCGACCTGATGTGGGGAGTGATCAGTTCCCTTTCTCACACTGAAAGGAGAGCAAATCCAAGGCAGGAGTAAATCACTGTCCAGTTAGAGGGAGAAAAGGAGCTGGACCACCCACAAATGTTCATTGTTGTGGGTGATCCCAAACTTCTGAGGCAAACCATGCCTTGTATCGCCCACTTCCTGCCCCTTGAAATAGATGTATTAGTGCTGATTTCTCCACACTCATGGCTAAGCATATATAACAATAAGCATCTGGAGGAAACGCTGCAATAATTTAAAGGTAATTCATATCCTTTTATCCATAAATGTGTTCTAGACATGTTCTGAATTCTGTGCTAGATTTTCAGACCTCAATAATGGGGAATATCCACACTTATCCCTAAAGGCTAAGAGCAAAAATCTGTGTTATCATTCAGAATCCACTCTCTGTTCTGCTTCTTTTATCCATAGTGCGGGGCCTCGTAGAACCTGAGCATGGTCCAGGTGAAGTGAGGTCCTCTCCCCTGTCAAGACGGGTGAGCAAAATTGGTTTATTTCTTGCGAATGATTTTAGGGTAACACCACTGTGGTTAGAGGAATGGTGGATACTGTGAGTGTGACACTAACCATTATATATTTTTTCCTTAGAAATAATAGTTCCAATTGATATGGAGGATTTGTGTACTTAGGTGGTACTGGTTGTATCGGTTCCAACCTTTATTATATTTCTTCACGTTTTGGTTTGTTTTAAGTTGAGTCGCAATTTTTCAAATAACACTTGCAACTATTCATAGAACAGAGGCCCTGATGAAAGCCATGGGACAGGTTGCCCACTAGGCAGAAACATGCTGGCCCCCCTCTAGACAGATATTTGTTGCTGTCTCTCTTTGCACTGTTCTGGTTTTTAATTAGGGGATGTTGTTCGGCAAAGGAATAAATTGATGTATTGAGGACACATCATCCTATTTTAACTCACTAATTTCTGTTGTTGCACTGTAATTTCACTACACAGCATCAAAGATCAGCTATCAGACGGTTTCCCATATGGATTGGTGGACCAAATCCAAGACCAACTAACACCGGTGTGGCGTCTGTATCCCAATGATCAGGGGATGAGCCAACTCACATCTGGGTGGGCCAGATGATATGACTGATCATCGAGTCTGTTTGATGGTAACCCTTTACCTGATGGTGTGGATTTTGTCAACCACTTTCTGATATGGTATAGGTGTCTTTATAGTGTGTGTTGTTTTTCGCCGCATGTGGTGGTTCACCCGTATCCTAGAGGCTGTCCTTGGGTGACTTATGTACCCCCGTGACCGTGTTAGTCCATTTTGACAGTCCTGTCAGACTATCTGGCATCTAGACCCCCTGTGTTCTTTTGTGTTGTACATCATTCAGAATAGACCATTTTTCGGATGTTTTGAGTTTCCAGCATATTTTGTGGTAATATCACGATTTGGAAATTGTATTACTACACCAGGTAATCGTATTATTAAATGTAAAATTAAGGGCTCAATTACCAGGAGCCCTCGAAATCCTCCAAGCGGAGGTCTGAGACTTTCCGAGCCTCATCGCGGTTTCAATTTCAACCACCGCATTATGATGCAGGCTGTCGAAACTGAAACTGACTGGTCATTCCGGCTGGATTCCAAAGGGCTCAAGGAGCCAGTCGGAGACCAGCATGTAATCCCAGTGGATGGCTTTCTGCCTTTGGGATTACAATGATGGATTCTGACAGGCTTTCTATGTCGGGCTTTCCGACATGGAAAGCCTGTCAGAAAGCAACATTGGGGACCATTGCAGAGTCCCCTTCACCATGCGGCCTCCGGTTGGTCCGTGAGGTGCCTGCCACACGGTGCAGAGATTCACACAAACCCCTATTTCAATATGGGAGCTTGTGCTACAGCCGGTTTCCTTAAGTGAAACAAGGAGCCCGATGGATACCTATGGACCATGGGTAATCAGTTATTTAATGAACAAAGGTCCTAAGTTAGTTCAGCAAATTACACAATATAATTATAGACCGGAATCAGTACTATAATCAATTTTCTCCACCCAGCCGGGTGAAGAAGTTTAATAATCAAAACGGAGTCCTCATTGAGGAGAGAGACCATTGAGTTCCCCCCCACGCTTTGTGCTTCGTAGAATCGTACGGAAGCAATAACACTGCCGTAATTACGCGGCTGGAATTACGAAGGAGCATATTACCCTGGTGATTGAACCTGAATTCGACCAGCGAGGAGGACTCCGTTGTGGGCCCCCAACTGGAGCAGACACGCTCTTTTATTTAAGGCACTTGAAACACGTGGGTAATTCCAATCCCCTAACAACGTTTGACTCAATTCCAAAAAGGATACGATAGGCGTCTGCAATACAAACAGGCAATAATTAGTACAGTCCTGATGATGATCCCGTTCTATTAGGAGCCAAGGGATCGACACGTCGACGATTAAACAGTTCTACAGCTAATTTATTTACATATGGCCCTGTAGATACTGGTTGTCGAAACTTGTTGAGATTATTTAATAGTGTGCAAGCGACAATTGGCTCCAATGTTTTTTGCCTGTTAAAAACGTTCTCCCTACTTGTCTATTTCTTTCACTTTTTGTTTTTTCATTTTGGGTTAGGTACAGGATTGTGCCCTATTCAAATGTGTATTTGTGACCTCCCCTAGGTCAATTGATATCTCATTGATTATTAAACTTCTTCACCCGGCTGGGTGGAGAAAATTGATTATAGTACTGATTCTGGTCTATAATTATATTGTGTAATTTGCTGAACTACCCTTAGGACCTTTGTTCATTAAATAACAGCCGGTTTCCGGCAGCAGCACAAGCTCCCATAGGGAAATGGGAGTTTACAACTGCACCATGTGCGGTCACATTGTAATTAGGTATGCGGAATAGTCGACTAATGAATGGGCGGTTCCCATTCCAATACGGTGTCGGGCAGACGCAAGTCTGCCCAACATCATAATCATAATAATAAGGCTCAAATGTGGAATGATACAAGGTAACCCTGGAGAAGATAATGTTCCCAGGGAGCTGGTGCAGAGAAAAAGAAGAGGACCTATGTAGTTAAGTAGGTGGCAATAACATAGACTCCCATTCAACAGAATTTTTTTTAGCCAAAGCGGTAAAATAGGATCCATTGTATGGCACAGTCAATGATGTCTAGAGTGTTAAGAGAACATGGCAGAATTAGTTGATCAACAGTTTCCAATGCCAAGTATGACGACATATGAAAGGTAATTGTGATGGGTTGAGGCAATTAAGGTTGCTACATCAGCTCTAACAAACTCCCACAAATTCTAATTCAAGTGGTGGAGAAAGTTATTAACAGGCAGATATGTGGTAAATTATTCAAAAGGCAAATATTATTGCATCTTATTGAGGAATATGAGTTCTAGTTAGGCATCCAACAGTACTTAGAAGGAGAGGAAATGTCAGCAATAGACTTTTTTAGTAAACTTAATACAACAACAGATTACACAATGTAGATAGGTCTGTATATTCTAGAAATAGTATTTAAAGAAAAACAGAACAAAAAACATGGACAAAAGGGTAACCTAAGTAACTTGTTTCTGAAACTTAAAAACAAAAGTCATGCACTCATTTCCACTTTCCATTTAGCTATTGTCTGTCCGAGCAAAAAAAGAACATTGTTCATCCCTTTTGTATCTTAACGTATTTAAAATAAAAAAGCAATGCCCTTGCAGTCAAATCATTATGTATGAACTCTGTTGCCATTCTTGCTGAACCAAAATTACTCGCTGAGATTCTTTGGTTCTGACCTTCGTTGTCACTGCAGGACAGAGGTCTACCAGCAGAATCAATGGCATGTCTGACTTGTTCAAAAATATTGTGATCAAATATCTAGTGTTATGACAAAAAAGGGGGAACAGAGAAAGGACAATGTTTACCGGGGTCCAATGTACGTGTCCTACAACTAGAAGTCAAAAGCGTGTACAGAGTTCCCCACACATGGTAGAGGAAAGTGAGGGAATGACTCTCTCTCTAGGGAGCGTAGGTAGTGTAACAGGGAATAAGATAATCCCTTAACGGAATTGAGGATGCCTCACACAATTCAAAGGTTGGACGACTGTTGCCATCCCACCCGATGATTGTATCGTGTCATCATTGGCCTCCTGCTCCAACGGCAGGCTGGCGGTGCAATGCCTGTCGGGTAGCACTGAGTGCTACACTTTAGCGGAGTTCTTTTATTCCTTAGCCAATGGATGCATGTGTGTGAGGGGCCAAAAAGCGGAGTGCAGTAGTGAGCGTGAGTGATAATTAAAAAAGGTCAGTAAAGTCCATCGAGACAACTTTAATAATATGGCTCACTGCCTTATTAAAAATAGTGAAAGGAGGGGTACCGAGACACAAAGGGTAAGGTGGTTTGGCCTCATTCAACCCTCATTAATGGTGCGGTCAACATGTTTCATGCCTCTCGGGCAATTCATCAGGACCTAAATGCTCATCAACTTGCAGGGGGTTTGCACCGTTATAAAGAATTGAGTATACGACCTGCAGGGTGTCGCAGGGTCGAATCCTGCGTAATTTCCCGCCCCGTAGTCCCTGGTCGGTGGATCCCACAGACTGTCCTTGTGGGGCCAGAGCTATCAGGTAATTACCTTGTTCGCTCGAGGCACTAGGCTTGTAGGCACCTGGTGGTAGGGGTAAGCCTAGTGCCTCGAGCGAACAAGGTAATTACCTGATAGCTGTGGCCCCACAAGGACAGTCTGTGGGATCCGCCGACCAGGGACTACGGGGCGGGAAATTACGCAGGATTCGACCCTGCGACACCCTGCAGGTCGTATACTTAATTCTTTCTAACGGTGCAAACCCCCTGCAAGTTGATGAGCATTTAGGTCCTGATGAATTGCCCGAGAGGCATGAAACATGTTGACCGCACCATTAATGAGGGTTGAATGAGGCCAAACCACCTTACCCTTTGTGTCTCGGTACCCCTCCTTTCACTATTTTTAATAAGGCAGTGAGCCATATTATTAAAGTTGTCTAGATGGACTTTACTGACCTTTTTTAATTATCACTCACGCTCACTACTGCACTCCGCTTTTTGTCCCCTCACACACATGCATCCATTGGCTAAGGAATAAAAGAACTCCGCTAAAGTGTAGCACTCAGTGCTACCCGACAGGCATTGCACCGCCAGCCTGCCGTTGGAGCAGGAGGCCAATGATGACACGATACAATCATCGGGTGGGATGGCAACAGTCGTCCAACCTTTGAATTGTGTGAGGCATCCTCAATTCCGTTAAGGGATTATCTTATTCCCTGTTACACTACCTACGCTCCCTAGAGAGAGAGTCATTCCCTCACTTTACTCTACCTTGTGTGGGGAACTCTGTACACGCTTTTGACATAAAATATCTAGTGCACATGTGTTTGGAGCTCTTTTTCATGGCCTGGCTTGACAGCACTAGGCCTGGGTAGAGTTCACGGCGTTCCGCTACAGAACTCCGTGTAGTGACCGAAAAAACTCTGCGGCGCTATGCGGAGTTCCACAAGCAGTAGAGTCCATTAGATTGCACCATTGGCACTGATTTTTAGTGCTGAGTGTTTGTCCGGCGCTGGAAAATCAGCACGAACTGCACCATGCCCAACGCAAGAGAGCTTGTGTTTGACAGCAAAGAACTCCACCCTGCAGAGTTCTTCTCAACTCTGCATGCCCTGCTGAGTACGTAAAACTCTTCAAACTCCGCAAACAGAGCAAAGTTCACCGCCCATGGCCTAGCCATCACAGATGTTTCCAGACAATCATGTGAGCATTACTAGATTGGGGCCTTGGCGTCGCCAAATGTTGGGAGCAAGGAGTGCGTGTTTTGATTTGGCAGTGGTTGTGGGCTTCCACAAAAAAATGCTTATCCTTCATACATTTGTAATAATTTTGTTTATTTATCCAGTGGCCTGGGCTAAAACTTTTAGGGCACACGCTACTATACTATACTATACTATACTATACTATACTATACTATACTATACTATACCATACTATACTATACTATTTTAGGCATTTCTAAAGCGTATGGCTACCCGACAGGCCTCCCATTGCTAATTGTCATGTCCGTCACATAGTTCCCTCTTTATAAGAAGGCATATTACTCAAATAGGTTGGTATTCAGCTGTTTCCTAAAACTGAGTTCCTCCTTAGTCTTTCTGAGTAGTAATGGTTGCGTGTTCCAGAGTGTGGATGCCAGATAGGCAAATGTACTTCTACCACTCCTTGCTTTCTTGACCATCAGAACTATAAAATGCATCTGGTCAGCGAAACGTAAAAATGAGGATAGATGTTTGTGAACAAATGTATCTATAATTTTACTGACACCCAGGAGCAAAGAGATTGTTCAATTGTTTTCTGCTTGTGCG
Source organism: Lissotriton helveticus (assembly GCF_964261635.1). NCBI lineage: Eukaryota > Metazoa > Chordata > Amphibia > Caudata > Salamandridae > Lissotriton > Lissotriton helveticus. The sequence continues at coordinate 1,060,228,951 of NC_136070.1, read as the reverse complement.
GGGTCGAAGAGTGGCTTCACAGCTGCGTGTTTTCAGGTGAATGGAACCACAGCGCTCTCCAGAGAATGGTTGAGAATGTTAGTTAGGACCATAAAAATAATGCTTCCGCCTTTCATGCTAATGTTGGGAGGGGCTGGGTCTAGCGGGGATCCTGATTTGATTGAGGTGATAATTCCTCAATAACTTGACTAGTGACCTCCGGGAAAGCTGACAAGTTCTCTTTGGCTAACCCCTGTAAATGCATGTGCCGTACCACCTTGGCGGTCACATTGTAATATGGTCTGTGAGACCCCTGACACTATGTCGGGTGGTTTCCATCTCCGTTAGGGTAGCGGGCGGACCATCCTAATCAGGCTCTATATTTGAGGCCATTTCCTTAGGCAGAGAGGCGCAAATATTTTCTACTTTCTCAGGTAATAGTTTGCTAACTTGTTATATCTTCCTTCGGAGGCTACCGGAACCGATTGTTTCCTAGCTGGTTTTATAAGGGAGTTGACAATTTTAAAAAGCTCTTTTAAAGAGTTAGATGCACTGTCTATCTTGGTACAGAGGAAGGTGGTTTGAGCTTTTCTTCTAGCATCGTGGATTTTTTTCACTGTATTCTTATAGATTCATTTACTAACTTCATCATATTGTCTTCTCCACTTTGTTTCAATTCTTTTTCATCCTATTTTTAGGGCTAACAGTTTAGTGGTGAATGAAGGGGTGTGAGCCTGGGAGTGAGTGACTGCTTTTGAGCAGTTTCCTGGGGATTATATAATCCTGAGAATTTACTATCCAATCCCCGAATTTAGAATACTTTTCTCCTATTTCATCCTTCATGACGGAGAGAGAATTGCTTTCAATTTCGACCAGCTCTGGCTAAAACGTGGCTGCTGTTTAGGAATAGTTGTATTTCCTACCCAATGAATATGGAATGGGACCATACGATGATCAGACCAACATTCTGGCAGAGGAGTTTCAGATCTCATGTTGGGGATATTCAAAAAGATGGGGTCAGGGAGATTAACTTTCTTGTGTGTCTGGTGCATAGCTCATTCTGTAAACTAGATGACAGCGAAGCGAGGTCCTGTATGAAATTCTTTTAACTTTCAAAATTAGTCATCCAAATGTCAATTTAAATTGCCAAGCCCAGTCAAACTTTACTTCTGCTCGCTTTGTTCTGTTCCTATGTCTGGCAGTGCCAGAATAAACTGGGAGGCTGTTCCAGGGCGGTGATACACTAGTATCCCTGAAAAAGTGATAGTGGAGGAGAGTTCTATTGCACACACGAGACTCTCGCGCACTGGAATGGGAAAAGTAGAACATTTCCCCTTAAGATCTTTAGTAAAAATGATGGCAACCTCACCACCTGCTTTGTTTTGCCGGTCAGCATGGGCAATGGTGTAATCTTGCGGGAGGGCGGTAACCGTTCTATCTGGGGAAGTTTTCTCTTTAAGCCACATTACATTGAAATGCTATTAAAGTGTCTTAGATAACTATATTATTTTTCTAGTACAGCAGCACAGATGTGAGGAGAGCAGTATTTAACTTACAAGGATTTGTAGGTCGGGCTTGACGGTACAGTTGTCTACTGTTGTCACCTGAACGTTCAACGTACTACTCTACAGTTCATCGCGTCCACACAGATACACATGTATTCGCATGGTATATACTTGCGATGTTACACATTACCACACAACATTCTTTCAAAGCCAGGACTAACATAACTTAGCATAAGATAACATAACATGCGTATTTGTTAAGTGCACGATTACCCAAAGGTGTCCTGGCGCAGAAAACCAGATGTTTATTGTTACCCAACTCAATGGTACTCATTTTATCGACCGCAAATGGATGAAAGGCCGAGTGGACCCGCCGGGATTTGAACCTGTGACCATGAGGTCAAACACAGGCCCCTGCAGTGGCTGCTTTAGTCCGCTGAGCCACCAGACCCGGCTACGGCCATTGTAAATGCTTGTTAAAAAATGGTTTATTTGTGTAACTCAAAGGGAAGATAGAAATCAGCACTGCACTGTAAGTAAAACAAAACTACAAAGTGGAAAACTGATATTTTATTCCCAGGTTTTGTAAAATCATATATGCTTCAATCAAAGAACCTTTTCCCACACAGCTGTGTATAACATGCTGAATAGTCTTTGTTTTTGTCTGATTGTTTGCAACACACGAAAGGGAAAGGATTACTTTTTCAAAGGTATGCTATACGGGATCAATTGGATATTCCACAAAATCAAATCTTGTTTGTTGAAGTACTCATGAAAATGCATGAATACATACATACTAGAGCTCACAAGAGCAGTGTAAGGGGTAGTTAAGTGCAAGCCAATGGTAGCAGTTGCTACCTCCGTGACCTCGAAATGATGCTCTTAAGTTTCACGTTTGGACCATCTCATTTTCCTAGACACAATTTGGCTATTTGAATAGCAGGGCAGTAGGACAGGGCTTCCTTCATAACAGCCAACTTGCATTAGTGCTTGTATCAAAAGTCGCCATCAGTCATATAGAAGAGAAAGTGTTTTGGGACTCTCCTGTCTTTCCTCCTTTTCTTCTTCAAATAAATAGTTCTCATAATTTTCTTTTTCTATGGACATAAATTACAGATCTCGAAAACATAACCAGACCTGTCACATGGGGTATGCCGAGACCCTCTATACTAGGAGCAGTCGCTAAAAATGTACCAGCTTCCTCACCCTTCTCTGTATATTGGACTGCAATGAACTATCCACAAAAAGATCTTGCAATTCAAAGCTGTCCAACGCTGTTCCGTGGCAACTGTAGCTGCAGGAAGTTATCTGCAGCACTCTGCAAATTAGGCATGCAAAAAACATGTCTGCTTGGCATGGGGAAATGATTCGTAAGGCAGCAATACAGCATCAGCATGAACCACTTAGCTGCTAGCCAAACAGCTCTAGCAATACCAGAGCGATTGTGTATTTAATAATTCAGCAAAATAAACTCTTCATCAGCTTTTTGTGCCCCTGCTGGAATCCGATTAAAGATGCATCAAAGGATACAGAGACCAATATGAGGTGCAAGCCGCAACCAATTAGAGCTCCACTGGATACATCCAGTCACCGTACCTTAGGCGAGGAAGCTAGAAATATGGGGACTGAAGTAGTGCCAAGACTGGAAATCCCCAAGTCATCATCACGTGCATACAAGAAGGTAGTAGTGGCGATTTTAAGTAGACAAATGGCAGGTGGGGTAGACTTATAGAGAACAACCTAGGCCAAGGTGTGCAAGAAGCTTCAGCAGAAATTAAAAAGAGGGTGAATGTGCATGGCTGCTTTCTCCATGTCTATAACATCAACGGAGGAAAAGAGACTGGGTTAGGTCCCATGTCTGCGTCTAGTACAACATCAAAAACACAAAGTGACATGGTAACCAGTAGTGGAAAGTTTTAAATGTATTAAATGCTTCTCGAAAGATACTGTCTGCCTCCTACTACTTTCCTACCTAATTCCCTTAGATTCGCACAACTCCTGTTTGGCCCTAGATGTTTACCAGCAGTCCCTCTACCATTGACTCTCACACAGCAGGCCATCTTGCCTTCGCAAGACAATCTCTTCCAATTATTTTTCTGTCATAGAAATCTCCCGTCTAACTTTACGTTTCTCACAAGCACTTAATTTGGTACTTATTCACTCACAACTCTCTTTGATCCCTTACCCTCTGACAGCAGCTCCCTTTGTTCTACTGTCTTTTCACATCAACGATTGTGTAACCATAGATATTGTCCATCAACTCCCATCAGGTCCTGCTCCTTCGGTAATAGCACCCATTCTGGCCATTGACTAATGTCTGTTCTTTCTTCTCATCCTTGTGCGCCAAAACAAACTCATTCTGCCCTTGAGGTGTCACACCTCCATTATGAATGGATCATGTAAGAGCAACCCTGTAAGAGCAACTCCTCTTTGGCCCTAGCACAGAACTGCTCCTCTTGTTCTTGCCCCATCATAACAAAGTCTTTTGGTATTGTTCACCTCACAACAACACTGTCATTCATCCCTGGAGTGCTTACTACTGTGCCCTTTGCTCCTGGTTCTCCAAAAGCCCTCTTCCACAACTCTTATGCTCTCATTCTCTCATAGCACTGCTTCATTCCTTTAGGGATCTCACAGACCACTTACCCCCATCTGATGCTCCAGTCAAAACCCTGCTCCATCAGCCCTTGTTCACCACAGGAGCTCCTTGTTAAACTTTTTGACTCATGCCACTCTCTCACCTTCTCATTGCAGAGCCCTCCTTTACACTGTGGAATTATCCTTGGAGAAATACATCCTCATTTGGAAGTCACAAAATCATTGTATCATTGGGGCGTGACACATTACATCATAAGTTATTGATCCTGTAGTAATAAAAGCTAGCTTGCCTTAAATTCAATGTGCAATAATCCTGCAATAATAACATGATTTACAGTTTAAGTTTGAGCCTTGAAAAAGCCGTCTACACGATGAAACATGTGTCAGCCCTCTTCATCAATGCTACAACTTCGTGTCAATATTATCAAGAGTTTCTACATTTCCTTACTTGTATCCAGTAGCCACGTTTTCGCACAGGTCGTGGCACAGAGCAGCACAGAACAGAGTGGGCGAGCGAGCAGGAGGACGCCGTAAACCATTGCGGCTCCGATTAGCTCTCTTCGCTGACTCCTGCCATTGCACCAGCCAGCCAGCCTGCATTCCTAATAGCTGCCTCACTCCACCGACACCGGCACTGGCACTGGCTACCAGCGTGTGTCAAGGAATCGCTGCAGGCATCGTACCGCATCCCACCCGCACCCACACATGCAAGTGGCCGGCAACTGTCCAGCAAGAGAGCGTGAGCACTAGTCATCGCTCTGACCGTGGCGAGAGGAGCGCGGCGAGTGTGGCGAGAGGCCGGCAACGAGAGGCTGGAATTGAGGCGGGATACTGGAGACGGGAGACGCTGCGAGAGGAGCCCAGCATTCCCAGGTACGGGCAGCCGCAGTACAGGCTATCCCGTGCAGCACCAGCAGCAGCAACAGGGGGCTATTCTAGCACCAGGGGGACACTCTGTCTCGAGCTTCTGTGCCTTGTAAACGTGGGGCAAGCGGCGCAGCTGGCACACGAGGACCGTGACAGCTGTGACAGCCAAGAGCAGACTGCTGTGTCTAGCTGTTTCTAGCTTGGAAAGCCTTCGCGCAGAGGCCAGAAGACACAAGGTTTAAGGCAAAATCCGTCCGATCCAGCAGCAGTAGCAGTAGTAACAGCAAGAGGGGCAGCACAACAGCACCAGGAGCTGTGATTAGTGCCCAGTGTTCAGTTATTAGTGCTCAGCCACCTCACTTGGTTAGCGCTACGGACTGTAACCACAGCTCCACACCTCCCGCCTTACCCACCCAGGCAGCTGTTTGTTCAACATGAGGTCAGACCGGGTACGGGTGATCGGCCGCCCCAAGCCCTTAGGGTGGAGAAGAAAGGGCAAGGCAGGACCACCCCGACCAACACAGTGAGGAACTGGCTCTAGTTGTGACAGACAGCAACCCAAGTGCAGGGGGATCACTGAGAGAGAAATCCAAAGCACTTCTGGTTCAACCAAAAATGTTCACAAAATTCAACTTTATAAAAGACATCGGGCCGCCCTGTACTCTAGCAATGCCAATGTAAAAAGGCCTTCAGACCCCCCTACTACCAGACCAAGTACCAGAGCCGGCACCACTACAAGGGCAGACAAGCCAGCCAACTCTTCAAACCCAGCAGAATCAGCAATTCACTGCACAAGTTCATAACCAAGCCACGCCAAAAAATATGGAGATGTCCACAATTTACTCAACAGCAGCTTTATCTGCTGGTATAACTACACCAACAACAATGGAATGCATAAATGAAGGTTCACAGATCAAATCAACACTGAGAAACCCTCAAAACAACACAAAAGCGGAATCCCTTTCAACCAGCCCTTTAGTCAGCCCTTTGGTGCAACGCACGGCACAGAACACGCAGCCCACAGGAGACGCAAAACCTTTCGGTCTAACTCATTAACTATGCTGCATCAGTAGGTGCACTAGGATCTCAGAAATCTCTGCAAGAAGTAGCACAGAACTCATCAGCAGCAGCTAGCTCCTCAATGGCAATAACTTCAACCATAACAGCAGGAGCCCTAGTGCTTGCCCAGGCTCTAAACCCCCCAACAGGAGAAGGCCAGTCACCGGCACAGGAAAAAGACCAACAGTCTAATCGGAGAAAGCAGCTGGGCTCTGCTGCATTCAGCCGAGAAAATAAGATGACTAGGCAGCACTCTCCTCGGGTCGCTGAAGGGGCTGCCACCGGTTCCCAGGTCTCAAACAATTATAATGGTGAAATGAATGATACACCTAGCTGTGACCTTAGTTCCATCAGCCAAGTCAGCCACAAGACTACACCCCCATCAGTCAACTCAAAATCTCAAATGCAGGAGGAAGGTATGATTGCCTTATCCTACTTAGGAACACAGGAATGGGAGGACATGCTGGCAGAATACTCCCCAGATCAACACCTGGTTCCTCTTTCGCAGAAGTTGAATCACCTGCACCCTCATTCACCGGACACTCAGCCCTTGTGGGGAATGAGGGAAGCGGGCTCAATGGAGCGGGGGGGACCCAAACCTGCAAGAGGGAAGTGCCTGGGCCTCCCTCCTAAAAACTATGAAACTGTCAGTAGAGGTGCTGCAACACCAATCAGACAAGATGGATATACAGCTCTCACTATTAAACACACTGGCTGTGTTCACATCAGGGATCGATGAAAAACTGGGGGAACTCAACTCACTAATAAGAAGGGCACAAACAGAATCATACCTCCAATGCGGGTGCAGCCAGATTGTGGACAAGCTGTCAACCCTCCAGACAATGCTTTCCACCTCGCTCAACGAGCTGAAGGAAAAATCAACTGGCGCTGTCAGTGCAAATCTCCCCGCATACGACCTCACCACACCTCCGATAGCAGAAAACAATTCCAAGCAGCTCTGAAAAATTATTGCAAGTAACACACTTCAAAGTGATAGCAACACAAGCAGCAGCAGCGACCTTCCAAAGACAGCAATGGCTAATATGGCAGTGACAAAAACGAACGCAAAACAACGCCGCCAGCTGAAAAGAAAAGGTCTAAATCAGAAACTACTCCCTCTCAATCAAGCAGTGACTTATTCAATTTCCAGCAAACAGAGCCCAAAGCTAATTACTGCTTCAAAAGACGGCGGCACGCAAGAAAAAATCGCTCATACAATTAACCACCATCACATAGCAGCACCCCTCAACCTTGGTGGGCAGCTAACAGGAACAGAGGAATGGCCTTCCGACCCCCTTCTGCACAATACCAGCTCCGGCCCAAATATTCATGCTGTCCTAGCTATGCAACACGTAATCACGGCTCAAGTAAAGGATTCCCTCCATGAGAATACCCGGCAGGTAACCGGGCAAAACGACAATGGCTACCCAGCCGGAAACGATGAAATGGCAAAGAGAAAAACCTGTACATCCCAGTTAGTGGCATTCTCAACGGAGGGGAACCAAGCGAGGATAGTCCTCGACCAACCACCTCAGCCCTCTCTCCCTTGGCAAAATCAGACCCAACTGGGAATTTCAACTCCAACAATAAATACGGAAAAAGGACTCAATGCCTTTTGTGTAGCTGTGCAACAAGACCAGAAAGTGCCCCACCGGCCAACCCAACAAAATATCGCTGCTATTCGAACGGGGCCACCCGAAAGCACAGCCTATCCTCCAAATGATCGGACTTTGTCCCCGAGTTACACACTGCTCAAACCAGAGTATGCTACAAAAGGTCGCCAAGATGTGCTGAACCGTGGGAACGATCTAAAACTGCTTTGTGCCATTCCCCCCTGGCAGACCTGAATAACACAGATTTACTAGCAATTGAGTTCCTCACCGCAGATAATCAAGCAAAACCAGAAACAACAAGGGCATTATGGAAATCAGAGTCTACAGCGCAAAGAGTATTTAACCACCATACCACCTTCAAAGACTGGGGCATCCAAATCAGCTCCTACCATCCTCCAGTTATCCAGCACAGCTACTAAACATGAGCCCAAGGCCAGGATCAAAAAAATACTCACGGCCCTCTACCTCTGTATTAAGAGGGGCTCTTAGCCATTCAGAGCCTAGAAGGGCTTTCAACCAAGCCATACAATATGGACCGTCAAGGGCGGAATCGTCAAGTGGACGCAACTCCGGGTTCGCCGACCAATGCTTAAGAACCATAACCCTTGCGACAGCAACCCAATGACATAACAACCACCCAGACCAGGGCAATGACACTCAAAAAGAATCAGCGATACGTCTTTGCTCGTGGATGTAAATGGCTTAGCGTCAAACATCCAAGACTCAGAATTCCTGCAATACCTCAACAACTTTTACATTATCATGTTACAGGAAACATGGCTCACGGAACCATTACACATACACGGATTCCGTTGCTTTGCTCGCCCGGCCACTAAGGGAAGCAAAATGGGCCACGCTTCAGGGGGCTGGCGACCTACATTTCAACAACATCCATACCAACAGCGGGGGCAACTGGCCCGGAAACAGATGTAGCCCTAGCAGTTAAACTCACTCGCTCTTGGGCAGAGGTAAAAATTGAAGTAACTTACTTCAACGTATACATTCAAACAAAACGGACAGTAATTGATACAGCAAAATTACCAGAACAAATAACTTCTGACGTAGGTTGCACTGAATCCCCAAATCTCATTCTATCTGGGGACATTATTTATATCTAATGGGATCATCCGAATGAAAGGAAGTCTGCCATCAATCGTCATATTATAATTTACCATCTCAAGGATCCTTTACGCACGGGAGGCCCAATAGGGTAAACAGACTGCTGCTCGAAGAACTAGAACACCTAAACCTGAGGGCCCTTAATGGAAGAACAGTCAATGACACTCCTCCAGCGGCAAGGTACCACATGGATCTAACAAGCTCGCTTTTAGATTACACGTTTGTTAGCCTTCCGCTTTAGCCTTCCGCTGTTTCAATACGTAACAAGCTTCAAAATGGGCGACATAGGGGACAGCGACCACCGCCCACAATGGGCTATTTTAGCGGCAATGGTTGCGAATAGCATTCATCCTGCTCTACAACTAGGCTCAAGTTACACATCCAATTACAAGAGGATCAAATTTACGACAGAAAACATAAATCCCCTGACAGACACAGCAATCAACCTTCTATCCGCTCAGCCGCTCGGAAAGAACCTGATACAGACCTGGGAATGCTTCACAACCAACCTTAGTATCCTAATGGCAACAGACACAAAAACGAGGAGCTGTCCGGTACAGACACAGGAGAATAAGACAACCAGGATTCAAAGATCTCAACTAAAAGCACTTAAAAGATCAATAAACGGCTTGATAAGATCTCTACACCATGAACCAGGGAATACATCGCTCATCTCTTACCTGCGGCAACAGAGAACTGAACTAAAGAGGCTGAAATGGAACATCAATAACAACAACGAACAGGACCTCTGGGCAAAACTCCTGCACAACATCAAGCATAATGCCAGTGATCGCTTCTGGAAAACAGTAAACACAATCATACACCTGCACCATGGGGGTCTCACTTCCTTTATATTAGAGGAAAAATGGGCAAGCTACTTAAACTTTTACTTCAACAGCCAAAGTAACAATCAACACACGCCGGTGCAGATCAAAGCAGCCATGGATGTGGACAACACTATCAATTGGAGAAGGGAAAGTGGCAGCAGCCTTACTGAAAGTTCCGCCGCCGCTTTAAGTCCAAGAGCAATTGTCACTCAAGCCTGCAGGTGGAAAGCATCACAGGGAGGAATGTTTACCTGCCACTGAACAGCTTATAATCAAAAAACATATCAGGACGGGCGGAAAGGAGGGACCGCCGGGTCCGAACGGAATCCCACCCGCAGTGTTTAAAGAAAATACTGATTGGGCAGAAATACTCCATCCACTATTTCTGGAAGAAAGACATCTGGGTATAATTCCAGAATCATGGAAAGGCTCAATAATCATTCCAATCCACAAAAGCGGCAGCAAGATCTTACCAGCCAATTATCGGTTAGTAGCCCTGATCGATAATGAAGTTAAATATTTTGCAGGAACACTGCTGGAGGAATTGACAACCTGGGCGGAAAATAACGAAATAATCCCGCTAAACCAGACAGGATTCCAAAAAAACTCCGGTACAATATCCAATATCATGGCAATTTCATTGATAATGGACACGGCAAAAATGAGGAAAACACAGCTGCATGTCAGTTTCATTGACTTCAGCGCCGCATTTGATAACGTGGAGAGGTCCAAACTGTGGTCTAAATTAGCCAGATGGGGCATCCCAAACAATCTTCTATCAATGATAATCCTCCTACATACCGACACTTGGGTTCAAGTCAAATTGGGTTCAGGGACCCATCTCTCAAGAAAAGCTAAAACATCCAAAGGTATTAAACAGGGCTGCGTGCTGGCCCCCATGCTATTCAACTTATTTATGGAGAACTTAACCCACACACTTAATAACTGCAATTCACATAAACTCAGACTAGGGGGCACTTCACTATCCAATCTACTATACGCGGACGGCGTAGTCCTACTCAGCCACACAGCAGTTGGCTTGCAACATCTCCTCAACTTGCTGCAGGACTACGTAGAAGAAAATAGTCTCTCAATAAACGTTAAAAAAAACAGGACCATGACAATCAATAGCAAACGAAAAAAGAGCTACCTATGGTATCTGGGCGACAAACACATTGAATCAGCGGAGGTTTATAAGTATTTGGGTAGTCTATATAGACAAAGAAGGATCATTCAGCCGTCAACAAGAAGAGATCAAAAGGAAAGGGATGATCCTTGCATTGACCATGAAAGGTTTATCAGCTAAACTACTTGACCCAACCCTGAGCCCTCTCTTAGTGGTAGCATGGGCTAAAATCCTACCTTCCATTACCTATGGTAGCAAAGCACTTCGAGGGAGAGTTAGCAATCTTCTGGACAAAACGCTTGTAAAAGCATGTAGAACGATGTTTAGCCTCCCGTCCTATACCTCACCTGTGCAAATTCGACTGGAGTTTGGTCTGATAAAGCAAACCTGGGCCAGCTACGGAGCATTCATCAATTGCTGGCACAAAATCAGGACATCAAATCCCAATACACTAAACCACTTCCTGTGGAAAGATATTCAACAGAGGGTGAGTTCACCAGCAAGACTGTACCTTCAGGAGGCACTGACAAACACAGGCCTTTCGCCCTTATGGGACACACACTGCCACCATGCAGCTTTCAAAAAAATGGTGTGAAAGTCGCTGAAAATAAACTCACTGCTGGAGGACAAAGCGGCTTTTTCTGTCAGAGCACACGCTTGGATGACTCTGAATTCATACAAGATCCTAGCCCCACAACAATATTTCAACTTGGGCTATTCAGAAGCACTGAAATTAAAAATTCCCAAAGTTCCGTCTCGGAGCGTTACCAACTACGCAGCACCTCCCTCCCTGGAAAAGGGTGCGGACTTTCACACAATGCAGCCTGTGCAAAAACGGCCAGGGGGACATTATACATACCATCTGCACTTGCACAGAGATGCTTCAAGAAAGGAGGCAGCTGCTAAAAACTCCCTTTAACCAAAGCGTGATTCGGACAAGGAGACAAGCAGTTTTGGCATGTTTCGACCCCGCATCGCCACAATCGAACACTAGACTAGTCAGATTCCTTGAAGCGGTTCGGGCAAAAATGCCAAACTGACTCTAAAGCTGCAGGGTATTGGAACATTGGGCTACATATTTTACTAGGGTGATAATTAATTGTCATAGTTGACCGCATTATTCTCATAGGTGGCTCCTGCATTGCTAAATCTGCATTTTAAAACTGTAAAGCTACGGAAGCGTTTTAGATTTTCAATACCATGACACTTACGATGGTGCACGAATATTTTAAATATGGTTTTATTTTGTATGTATTGCAATGGTTATTTTTTTTTTTGTCCTCATAAATGCCACAGAAAATGTCGACTCTAGATGGGCTTATCTCCTGGCCTTTACCACGGGTTAACTGTTCCCGCCCTGGCTGCCGTGTATAGCCGACGAAGATCGCCCAGAGGTAGGTCGTTTCCTAGTCCCACTCCCTTTCGTGATGTTGCGAAGCCTATGGGAGGACCAGACCACAAACCTCTGGCATAATCATTGGACGTTTTGTGTACCTTGTCCGTTATCTTTCAGACCATGCGATTAGTTGAGACCATACCTTTGCAGCACTTTCTCCTCCGCACAATTGGTCAAAACGACTGACAGCCATAATGTTCTTGAGACAGTTTGCAAATAGGGGAGGACTTGCCGATTTCTACTCCCTGCATATTTCCCTTCTGGCAATGACAATAACATAAAAAATAAACTGTGAAATATTGTTAGTAATATCATAATCTATAGGTAGACCAAAAAGTATTAGTCTGGAGGACTTTACAACCGGTATTAATAGGACCTCTTCTAAAAATCCGATCACCTGATCCCAATAGTTAATGATTTTGTGGCAATCTACAAACATATGTCTGTCATCCGCATCTGGTAGCCTACATCTAGGGCAGACATATTCTTCTGCTGAAATCCTTGATAATTTGGCAGGAGTCCAATAGGCCCTATAGGTTGTAAACAGATGATTCCTCCTAAGATTGGATGGTTTTATGATATTTTGGGAGATTGTGAATGAATCTATCCAAATCTTCAGCAACTCGTCAGGATCCTGGATAAAGGCATTAGCCCAAAGCTTGGTGATATACGCTCCTAGTTCGTCCTTTGCCCCCACAAATGCGTTATACCAGAGTGAAACCTCCCCTTTCTTCCCAGTCGCCCTACTAATAAATCCCAGGAACGGAATTTCGTCCTCGTTAACCCAATTTTGACTGCCCCACCAGGAGGATAGTTGGTAAAACTTAAACCTAGAAATTGAACCCCCGTTTAGGTTTAGAATAGATTCCCAGCCTATTAGATTGGAACCATTGGATAGATCTCCCCACTTAATTAATCCTGCGGCTCTCAGAGGAAGGGCCAATCGATCTAACAAGCATTCTGGTGTACCTGGGGAGTCCCAAATGGGAACTTGGGAGTGATAGTAGGGTATGTTCAGGATTCTGTGTGTTGCCCTCCAGATAATGAGTGCTGTCCCAAGGAGCTTCAGACTAACCTTTTTAAAGAACTTCTGGTCGCCGAATTTGTATAGAAAAAACTCCCTCCCTTGTGGCAAGTCTGATAACATGGCGTGAAAAAGTCTTCCATGTGAGGAGGAGTCTAGTTTATTTGTCAAAAGCCTAAAGTTCTTAAATTGAAAGGCATAACAGTAAAAAAGTAAGTCCGGCAGGGCCAGTCCACCCAATTTTAATCCCCGTCTTAATTTCCGCCAGGCAATTCTGGGGGACTTAGTCGCCCAGATAAATGAGCCAATCCTTCCTTGAAGATTAGAAATATCTTTTTTGTTAAAAAACAAAGGGATAGAATTAAATAGAAAAGTGACCTTCGGCAGTATTATCATCTTGACTAGATTCACTCTTCCGTAAATATTCAGAGGTAAGTTGTTCCATCTAGCCAAGAGCTTCCTAATTTCTTTTACTGCCGTCTGCCAACTACATTTGGTAATATCACCCAAAATATGAGTAAGCTGAATACCCAGGTATCTAATTTTTTATTTGGCTTCTGGAATCGGATACAAATTATTCCAGCTCATAATATCAGTTTTTTCTCTATTAATACTGTATCCCGAGACCATGCCAAAATTTTCAGCTAATTCGAATAGTCTAGGAATGGCCTGCTCAGGATTTGATGTGTATAAAAGCAAATCATCAGCATAAAGTGCTGTCTTAAGGGTCAAGTCTCCAATTTTGAAGGGGAGAATCACTGGGTCAGATCTCAAGGAGCAAACGAACGGCTCAATATAAATATCAAAAAGAAGAGGAGATAAGGGACATCCTTGCCTCGTTCCCCTCGAGATGTCCAGCCATTCAGTCAGACCGCCGTTAATTAATATCCTAGCTCGAGGGCCCCTATACAGTGTCTTAATCCCTCTAATGAAAATGTCTGGAAATCCGAAGTTTACCATGGTTTTCCATAAAAAAAGCCAGTTGACTTGATCAAATGCTTTTGCAGCATCAATCGCCACGATAGTCAGTGGGAGTCCTTGCTGCACTGCCATATCTATTGCTCCTACCACTTGAAAAGTGAGTTCATTTAATTGGCGCCCAGGTATAAACCCGCGTTGGTCGGGGAGAATAATGGACTTGATTATCTTCGCCAGTCTGGACGTAAGGATACCTGAATAGATTTTAGAATCCGAGTTGAGGAGTGAAATGGGCCTATATGATTCTATGTAATTGGGGTCAAAGGGGGTAGTGCCAGGTGGTGGTGGAATAGTGGACACTAGAAATAGAAATCGATACCAGTTGAGGTCTAAACAGGACCTTAGGAGGCAGGGGCTTTGGGAATCAGAGGAAACCCAGGCAAGAGAGGGGCCAACCCCGGTATCCCCCTACAAAAACAAGAAGGGGGGGTAAGAAAGGAGGGGCTGTTAAGTGTAATAAACAGTTATTAGCTCAGAAGGGTACCCCCTCACTTAAAACTTTCTTTAAGATAATGGAGCAGGCGGTTAATTCCGGAAAATCATTTGCGGGAGCAAAGGAAATCCAAGATTCTAATGCAGAAACTCCCGTCTTAAATGGGGTGGTGGAGATAGGTGGAAGGGTTAACGAACTAGATACGGAGTCCCCCCTTCCTGTTATTTTGACAACCTTACCTTTGGCAAACAGGTATGCAGCACTGGGGTCAATTGTACATATGGAAGGATCTGACGATGCATTATCTGTTCCTCCAGAGTCTGAAACGGGGTTGAGCATTAATAGCTTAAGCAGACATGGCCCCCCCCTCTTAACACATATCCAGATGCGATTACTCCGATCACTGTCCCGTCTCCGGTTCTGTCCGCGGCCCAAACCATACCTGACGATGAGGGAACTTCCATTTCCACTTCCACTTCTCAAGTTCCCTATGCAGTTCAACTCACCACCCCTTCTTTTCACGGTTCAAATACCATCTTACATGTTCCAACTTCTAATGCATTAAATACCAGAGGTAGGCTTAATGAAGCCTTCAACGGAGAAGAGAGCGACAGAATTGGCTGTCTATTTCAGTCTCTTAGGGATGACTTGATGGACAAATTTGCAACCTCGGAGAGTAATCAGAAAGGGCTGTATGACAGATTCGATAACCTGGAGGCAAGCATGGAGGGACTAACGGCTCGTACTAGCATGTTAGAAACAAAAGTCACATCACTTGCGGAAATATCAAAGGATAACTCCAAAGACATTAAGACCTTAAAGGAGCAAAATCGAAAGCTAACAATGGATATGGAAAGACTAGAAATGCAAAGCCGTCGGAACAACTTGAGAATCCTCAAAATTCCAGAAGGGACGGAGGTGGAAGACATAAAAGGATTCGTATGCAGGTTACTGAGGGAGGACATATTAAAGGACCGGTCAGATATAGACTTAGAAGCTGAGATCCAGCGTGTACATAGAGACCCCTTTCGATTGCATTCAGACCGTAAAGCTCCCCGAAAAATCCTGGTATTTTTCCAGACATATACTGTAAAAGAACTAATCCTCAGTAGGAGTCTCGCAAGATCCTCTCTTCATTATCAGGCCAATCCCTACCAGATTAGATCAGACATTGGGGGAAAAACGGCTCAGAGACAGTGGGAGTTGGGCTCCAGGATGCCTGAACTTCGTTCACTGGGGGCACAAGTCCAAATGAAATTCCCGGCCCTACTGAAGATTATGTGGAACAATAAGATGCACAATTGTAATTATCCCGAAGAAGTAGATGAACTATTAGATATAATGAGAAAATAGTCATATTACATCAATTTACTAATTTAGGAATATAAAATGAAATAACATGTAAATAGTAATGTAGGGAGAAAGTAGATATTCAATTTTTTGGGGAAAACAAAAAGGATAAGAAGGGGTAAAAAGGGGAAAAGAGGGGGGGAAAAAAAGAGAAAGAACGTAAAAAAAAAATATATAAAAAAAAAAAACCACATCACACGGGTTGTTGAGGGACATAACAGCCAAAACAGTTACTGGCTATAAAGGCTAATGCACAGAGCACATAGAACACATAGAACACGTGTAGGATAAACTCATTTTTAAGTTAGATGTGGTGTCACGGCGGGGAAGGGCTCTTTAGGGCGTAGACACGCCTAAAGAGAGCAAGGAGAGAGGGTTCCTCGGTGGGAGGGGTGGGAGGGGTTACTGGGGGGAAGGGGTAAAAAATTTAAAAATGTCCTCACATGTCAGAAGTTCTTATTTTGATGGGCTGGAAAATGAAGGCAGATCACAACGAGCTATAACTACTAGCTTCCGCTATGGCAGTGAGCACTAAGATATTATCCTGGAACCTAAATGGAATAGGGGATCGAAAGAAACAGCAAAGAGTTTGTGAGTTCCTTAAAAACTCGGAAGCGCATATTTGTCTTCTACAAGAGACCCATCTTGAGGCGGAAGCTTGTGGTAAACTTTTCTCTAGACTCAGATGGGTTCAGGAGATTTTGTCCTCTGGGCAGAAGGGCTCCACTAGAGGAGTAGCTATAATAGTGCGGGCAAATAAGGGCATTAAAGTACAAAACTGGGGAACAGATCAATCGGGACGATGGTTAGCGGCGGTCCTCTCTATAGGTAGTCTTTCTTTTTTATGTACTGCATACTATGGCCCCAACGAAGATAATCCCAGGTTTCTTCAAAAAATCGAAGAATATATGATTCAATACACAGCTCCAGTCATTTTAGGAGGTGACTTTAATCTAGTTTTGGATCCCTGTTTAGACCGTACCTCCAAGGCTAAATATAACTCCCCTAATAAATCTTTGCTAGCCCTGAAAAACATCATAAAAAATTTTAATCTTAGGGAGGTCTGGAGAACCAAGCAGGGAAATCTTAGGGAATATTCTTTTTACAGCAAGAAATACAAACAATATTCTAGAATCGACTTTTTCTTAATAGATCAAGTTTTTTTGTCAGATATCATATCAATATCTCATACTCCGGTAGGCTTCTCTGATCACTCGGTAGTGGAATTGATAATTGATCTTAAGGTTAAGCCCCCAACATACAGATGGACCTTAGATAGAACGATCCTCCTAGACGACGAAATTAAAAGTAAAATCAAGGGGAATTTGTCAGAGTTTTTTTTATTTAATGCACATACAGCTCCTGAATCTATTGTTTGGGACTCTTCAAAGGCCTATTTGAGAGGTACTCTGGGATCGCATATGGCCTTAAAAAGAAAGCTCATGCAAGCAAGAGACAGATCTGATCTCGAAAAGATTAAAACTAGAGAAAAACAACTACAGCTAGCGGCATTAGAAGACAGGAGTAGGATTCCGTCACTTGAGAAAGAGCTGATCGAATTACAAACTAGCTTTAAAGCACGTGCCGATAAAAAAATCAAGGACAGGTGGGAAGTGAGTAAACTACGAAACTTTGAATATGGGGAGAAGTGTGGCTCTCTTCTCGCCTGGAAAGCTAGAATGGAACGATCTAGAAACAATATAAGTACACTAATACAGCGGGGCTCAGGTTTGACTATAACTGAAGATGCTGATATCAGGATAGAGGCTAGAGGGTTTATGGAAGAACTTTATCGGGAGCAAAACGGCCTGGAGGAAGAAGATCTAGAACGTTAGTGGGCCATGAGAGAGTTACCCCAATTGAGTGAGCCCGATAAAGAATATTTAGCTGCAGAGATCACAGAGGGGGAAGTTCGAGCCCAACTAAAAAATATGGCTAGGAACAAGACTCCGGGTCCAGACGGACTGCCAACCGAATTGTATAAGGATAATGTGGAAGAAATAATTGCCCCACTATTGTCATTATTTAATAAGATTTTCATAGAAGGAGAGGAGACCCCAGTCTCGTGGTCTGAGGCCACTATTACCCTGATAGCAAAGCCAAATAAAAACCCCAATTACATAGAATCCTATAGGCCCATTTCACTCCTCAACTCGGATTCTAAAATCTATTCAGGTATCCTTACGTCCAGACTGGCGAAGATAATCAAGTCCATTATTCACCTGTATTGCAATGGTTTTAAGTAACTCTGCAAATAAAGAATTTGTACCTTACTTGTATTTGGACTGTATCACCTTGTCCATTGTACTTTTTGTTGGCATTGTATTTACGATTAAATCTACCTGACAATAGGATCAGTTTAAAAACCAATTTGATGCTCTGCTCTGTACCATAGTTTTTTAGCCCCCTAATAATAGCAACATAATATAACTTACACACACAGTTTCAGCCCTCCAATTGTCTTGACAAATATTACAAAGCATGAGATTTCTAAAAGCAAGTTGAGTTTTTGCTTCTTATATGATTTCAAAATGCAAAGTGCAGTTTAGTATAGTATCCTGGACCTGTATAACCATTGATTCATTCCCTACAGTATAGTCAGATCCTACAATAATAAACTCCCAGAATATGCAACTGCAAAATAGTGTTTGACGATGCATTAAATTCTGTTTGCAAGTTGGAAAGGCTTTGGTGACTTGCAAAAGGTGCTTTGAACCTGATTCTGGACTGGAATTTAGTGAAGAGTATGAAAGGAACGTCCACCTTCTAATTGCAATTCAGAATAGTACATATCAATTGCCTTGGACTCAATTGTGGTCTCAATCCTTTGATAAGTTACTGACACTTCAAAGGAGGTGACAATTGATTCACAAAGGAGAATCTGTCCCATTGTGTGACGTTTAAAAAAGATTGTGAAGAAAAACAAATGTAGGGAATCTTCCTTCTCATTCCCAATGGGATTTTCAGTTTTTTCTTTTACTTTTTATTCATACTTTCTCAAAAGATTAAACACATCCTACATAAATACATGGATAATATACAGAAAACATAAAGCAAAATGACAAATACTACTGGTAGTATTACATCACATAGACAGGCTACAGCATTCAACAATGATACAGAAACCAATTGGTTTTAGCACAGCCTATACCATATTAGAACGCTGGACCATTGAGGGCTCCACTGAAGACAATGGATGGATCCAGGCTTATAATGGCTGGTATCAGCCTTCTGCTCCAACATTCCAATGTTTTTCTTTCTGTTTCTCCCTTTTCAATTTAGAGCATTCTACCCCTAGTGGGTGGAATGTTCTGATAGCATTCTTCTACCTCGGGCTATATCTGTCGTTAAAGGCCCTCACCCTCATTAAAGGCCTGCTCTGGTTCAGTGCCTTTTACAACTGATATATTCCTCAGCAGCTGTCTGTAAAGCTATATTGGTTCTTACATGCGGAACTGTATTATCAAGTGATTAAAACCAAAAGCAATAGAAGATGAAAGATCAGCAGACCAGAAAAAGGACAAGGTGAAAATAAAAAGTGTAGGGTGGTGTTATGTCACATTACAAGATCTTCCACTTTTCCTTCGGTGGTCCCGTGCTGGGGCTTTGGTGGAATGTGGTGTATGGGGTTCTGGAATGCGGGATTCAGAGGTGATGGTTTGCTGTGGTGAGATGGCCGCGTTGTTCCTGCTGGTCTAAATAGAGTAACTTGCTCCCTACCTGCAAGATTCAACTTTTCATTGGCGATGAGTTGCCTGCCAGCAGGAGCCCCCAAGCATTGGTGTGATGCTCCTGGAGTCCGCCTTCCTGTGAACACAGTGGTCTTCTTACATGTTCCATTTTCTGAATTCTTGGCAGCGGGAGTTGGTCACACCTTTGATCGATTCAATCTCTTTGGAAACCACCAAGATGAGTTCCTGTTTCACCTGCCCAGTGGGAGAGTTTTGAAGGAGCGCAGTGCTAGGCTCGCCGCGGATGTTACCTGCTGCGAGCTCCTTTTGCGAGCTGCTGTTGGCGGCCATCATAGAGTATCTGACTTTGCCTGAGCTGCCGGTCCTCGTGTCCACATGCACACGCATGCGGGCAGCCATTTTGCTTTGGGATCAGGCATTTCTTCTGTTTCTTCTCTGCCAGTGACACACACACCGATTTTGAAACGTGAGTTACTTCCCAATTTTAAAACTTGTGTCACTTCCTAAGGAAAAGAAGAGTAAATAACTTATCGGTGACACACACACCAGGTTCCCCATACAGAAAAAAGAACTTTGTTCAAAACAATTTACAGTTTCCTGAAGAAAAAAAAAAGAAGGAAAGAAAAACAGACATTAGTTTTAACACATTTTCAGCCAAGTCTGCTAAGTCCCCTCAAACAAATCCATACACTAATGTGATGTAAAAAGATTTTGGATTTAAATAAGTTGGAATTTTTTATCTTTACCATATTAAAAACATGCAACAAACAATGCCACCTACAGCATTTCTACTAATCCTGCATCTCCAGCAGCTGATTGGAAAAGATGGAAAGAAGGATTTGAAGCACACCTTGATGCTCTTGAGGGTAAATCTTTCACACACAAAAAGAAGTATGCAATTGTAAGACACTGTTTAGGTTCAGAAGGTCATAGTATTCTGAAACTCATTCCTAAGATTGTTATTTTATTAGTTAAAGGTGAAGGTGATGGCGTAGAGGATGAATACGCTACAGCCATCAAGTCCTTAGATACAAGATTCAAAGCTTGCAAAAATGTAATGTTGGAGAGACACAAATTCTACATAAGAGCGCAGTTACCTGAAGAATCAGCATCCACCTATGTTGGCGCGCTGTGAATTTTGGCTGTTTCTTGCAAGTATAAAACTTGAATTTGAATTTGAATTTAAAAACATTTATACAGCGCACTTTCACCCAGCGGTTTCATGGCGCTAAAACCTTTGAAGAAGAAATGATAAGGGATCAATTGGCAGAGCAAACAAGTAATGAAAAAGTTCAAGAGGCTTTACTGTCCATTCCTGATTTGACTTTGCAAAAGGCTTTGGAAATAGCAACCAGGATTGAAAGCACAACGTCATATTTAGAACAAATGGCAATTTCAGACTCTAAAACACATTCTGATGGGGTATTAGCAGTCAAATGCATATACAAGAAACCAAAGGATAAGCCACACCTTGAAAGGAACAGTGGGAAGGAGAAAACTGTCTCAAAACCTACACATAAACAATGGGAGTGTTACCGTTGTGGCAGCTCTTCTTATCTCAGAAACTCTAGATTGTGCCCTTCCACGGACAAAACATACGCAAAGTGTTTCAAAAAAGGACATTTTGCAAATATTTGCAGATCAACCTGCAAAAGGTCATTCAACACAGATTCCTCAAGGAAGTACTCAATGTAGAACATTGTACAGAAGGAGAGTTATCGTCAAGTGAAGAAGAACAGATCTTCACCATTAGGGAATCTCAAGATCAATCTCAAGAACAATCTCACACCATGAGCACGTGAAGTGGTGTCTCACAAGGAATTAAACGTCCTTTGTGTATAGTGAACATCAGTGGGGTGGATGTCAAAGTGTTGGCAGATTCTGGTTCTCCATTTACCTTATTAAGCGAAAAAGTGTGGGAGGATTTGTTCCAAACCCAGGGAATTACTTTGAAACATTCTGTTATACAACTAG
Organism: Lissotriton helveticus; assembly: GCF_964261635.1. NCBI lineage: Eukaryota > Metazoa > Chordata > Amphibia > Caudata > Salamandridae > Lissotriton > Lissotriton helveticus. Next base: position 1,060,207,411 of record NC_136070.1, on the reverse strand, counting down.
TTGGATATGGAGGAAAAACTATTGGCGTAGTAGATGAATTCAAAGCGAATTTATTTTTCAAAGACAGTAAATCCAGAGGAATAGTGTATGTAGCTAAGGAGGATGCTAGTTTGTTGGGGTGGCATGATCAAGGCAATCTAGGTATTATACTGGACCCCAATGACCCCCATCAGGTGATATTGAAGAAATATTGTGTTTGTGCTCAAAGAATAATCATGGGAGTCTACATATCCAGGCGTTTTCAAAAGGGACCAAGGTCTGTTTAAGGTATTTAGGCACAAAATAAGGTTGGTCGATGGGGCGGAAGCTGTTATGCACAAGGTCCGTAGAGTACTTTTGATTTTACATGATGAGTTAAAGAGAGAATTGGACAAGTTGTGTGCTAGCAATGTATTAGAACCAACTGAGTCATCGGATTGGGTTTCTGTGATTGTTCTGGCCAAGAAAACCAATGGGGCTCTTCGCATGTGTGTTGATTTACGCAATCTTAACCAGCACATATGGGTAGATCAACACCTTGTGCCCAACATTATCGAAATTATATCCCTCTCAAGGGTGGAAAGTGGTTCAGTTTATTTGAAATGACATCAGCCTATCACCATATCGATTTGTACCCTGACTCTAGGCATTACACGGCCTTCATCAGCCCAATAGGCTTATACCAATTTAAACACATGCCCTTCGGACTTGCTTCTGCCTCTGCAGTGTTTCAGAGAATTGTGGAGAGAATGTTCAAGGGTATGGCCGGGGTGATGTCTTTTCAGGATGATGTAGTGGTGTTTAGTATCAATTAGGAACAACATAATTAAAGGTTGCACTCTGTATTGTCTAGGCTAGAAAGTAAGGGAGTTACACTTAGTCTTGATAAATGTAAGTTGAATAGGACCACCATGGAGTATTTAGGCTACAAACTGTCTGCTGAGGGGGTGGAGCCCGAGGCCAGTTTAGTAAAGACGATAGAAGATTTTAGTACTCCTGAGGACAAGACCATTTGAGATCCTTTATGGGACTCATTGAGTTTTATGCAAAATCCGTACCTAACTGTGCTGCGAAAACTCATCAAATGAGGAATCTCCTCAAGAAGCACTCCATGTTCAAGTGGAGTAGTGAGTGTACAGATGAATTTGTTTAAATAAAAAGGGAGATTGTACATGCCATTCCTTTAAAACCCTTTGATACCAGGGATCATACCATAATCATGACTGATGGAAGTCACAAAAGGTTGTGTGCTTTGCTTATGCAACAAAGAGAGGGAAAGGATAAAGGGATAGCATTCACATCTAGAGGTTTAAGAGAAGCTGAAGCAACGTGTTCTGTTGTGGAACACATAAGCAGCGCATTGTGGGGACATAAGTTATAGTTACCCGAGGTAACTATAACTACTAAATTTCACTGGATTTGTACAAGTGAAATACGAGTCTACCTATAACGTTCCTGGAGAAAGGAGGCATGGCCTCCAAGTCCTCTCTGCAATCCCACCGTCTGGGTGTGGTAACAAAAGGGCGTTACTAGACCCAAAGCACCCTCAGCATCCATGGATACTTCATCCCCCAACCAGCACTGCACCAGGAGGCACATTTGCATTTAATGGAGAAAGGGAGCAGAGCCTCAGGTGACTTGCCGTCCCATATTTATTTTAGAGGAGGTGGGCTGCCTGGCCCCCCTTCCCTGGGCCCATTTGTTCAGCCCTTTTTTTATGTAAGTAAGTACATTTTATTTTGCATAGGTAATTAAAACCATTGCAATTTCTCCTTTAAAAACACTATTTCTACACACAATACATTTTTCACCACAGCCATAAAATTACATCTACAAAAAATATATGTTCCATTTCACGTTTCCTATTAAAATCATGAGGTTAATACATTTTAAAAACATTGTTTAAGTAATAATCAGTTTGGTTTTAATATCCTCTAAGAGTTTGACGAAGGGTCGAGTTCCGACATTCTCCTTTCCGCCACCTTCATACATTTAATACTTTTTAGACAACCGTTAATAATCCTGCTTAATTTAATAACCTCTAAAACATAATGAAGGGTCAAGTTTTTGCATCTTTTTTTCTACATCCTTCATAAACTTCACCAAGCTACAATTCAACAGCGGGTCATTGGGTGCAAAACAAGCAAGACCTGCATGTCTTCGTGGGCGTATTCCTCGCTGATTAAATTGGAATTTCAACAAGCGTTTCCTTTCCTCCATCAGTTTCTCACAGGAGCACAACAAATGTGGCATATCCTCAGGCTCCGTGCCGCATAGACAACAGAGGGATCCCCCATTATCCTTAAGCCAGTGTGGTAGATGGCATACGCAAGGTAACAGGCCCAATCTATATTTTAAAAACTTCAATTTTGTAGTTCTTGAATACCCGAAGTCAAGGTAACTCTGTTGACCTTGTTTAGAATAGGAGTTTAGGATAATACACCCATGTGACCTCTTGGCAACACACGCTTTATCTTCAATCCATGAAAGGTGTTTTACTGTTTTCTTTACTAATCTTTTGATCGTAGTATGATTAGTAGGGGTATTCCACAACTCCTGTAGCCCTAGGTTCGCCAGGCTGTTTTTCAAATACTTGGCGGATGGCGAAGCTGGATTCCGCTCTAGTTCTGACCATAAGTAGCTGTTTAAGGTACCCTTTTTGCTTTCCGGATTTTGTCCCACGTAGTTATGTAGGGCCCCTGTCTTGCCAAAGACTGCTTCTGGCCGCCAAACTCTAGCCTAAGTTGAGCCTGGGAAGTATATTTAGGCAGGCTGTAGATGATCCTATATGCAGTTGTCACAGTTTTATCCAGAATCGCTGCGTCTCTTCCTCTCGGTACTTCACTCCCATAAGTAATTCTGGGCAGCAGTTTGGCTCCTATAACTTGTGCCAGGGGCAGGAGAGATGGGCTGGAAAGTCTGCTATTTAATTTCTTTAGAGAAATTGATATTGCAATGCCTTTGCTTCTGATGCTGGCTTTCTGAATGGTAAACTGACCGCTAATGTCGATTTTGACTCCTAGATACTTGTACAGTGTTGTATCTTCTATGCGGATCTTGTTCCAAAACCAGACATGTGGAATTTTCCCTTTTTTGTTAATTGACATTGTTTGTGTCTTCTCCAGATTTATCAACAATTGATTTCCGTCAGAGTATCTCTGTGGCATCCACAAGATTTTGCAACCCTATTTTTGTATGACTGATTAGAACTATGTCACATAGAGTAACGTTGGCAGTATTTGACCTCCTAGTTTCGGTGCATGAGAATTGCAGTTGTTGAGAATGGGAATTAGGTCTCCTAGGAACAAATTAAAAAGCGTTGGGGCCAAAACACATCCCTGTTTAAGACCCTTATTGGTTGGGATGCGTCTGGACAGGTGGGAGCCGTCGCCCAGCTTCACTTGTATCCATGTTTCACTATGCAGGTTAATCGGCAGGTTTAGCAATGGCCCCGGGATCCCCCACTTCTTCAATTTGGACCACAGAAGATTCCGGTTGATATGGTCAAAAGCCGCTTTGTAGTCAATAAAGCACAGATGGATTTTCATTTTGTTGGTTTTGGCTTTATCATTTAGCAGGCCCATAGTCAAAATATTCGTTGTTGTCCCAACTGATTTAGCAAAACCCGTCTGATTAACAGGAATTAAGGAGTTTTCAGTAGCCCAGGACTGCAATTCCTCCAAGAGGATCTGGCAAAATACTTTGCCTCATTATCCATAAGGGCTACCAATCTATAATTGCATGGTAGAGATTTATCCCCTGACTTGAATATTGGAGAGATAATCGAGCCCTTCCAGGAAGCAGGTAGTATATTAAACAGTTTAATCTCCTTAAATAATGGCTCGAGTTTTTTTATGGGGCGGGGAACCGTGCAGCCCCCCCTCCCCAGGTGGACTTTGGCCCTGGGAACCCCATCCCCCAGGGTCCAATAGAGGGAGGTGGGCATGTGCCCCCCCAGGCCGATTTCAACCTCCAGGTACCCCATCTCACAGGGCTAAGCCTTTTAATGTATTATTTAAAAAAATATATAATAGGAGGGGTCCACAGAGCCCCTAGCCAGGGCCGATTTTGGTCACAGGGACACCATCCCCAAGGCCTGGCCTGTAGTGTAGGCTCCCTGGTCCCACCCAGGGCACCCACTTTTTAAAGGAATGAGAACATGGGGGAGCCTGAAGACCCCCGCAGACCCTGCCTGCTCCCTGCATTTCCCACTGTCAAAAAGCAATTCAACTCCGCTTCTAGCAATCAAGAGCATTTATTCTGATCTTGCTTTCCAGAAGCGGAGCAGCATTTGCTGTGGTTCAAGCTGGTCATAAGATCTCTGCCAACACTTCTGGTTTGAACTGTTGGCAGCCAATCAGATCTCAACACGAGATCAGAAAGGGTCTGGAACCTTTGCATCCCTATATATACAACTGGACATTTCTTTAAATAACTACAAAATTACTGAACTGATTTACATCAATTCACAAGAAGGTTCCTTTTTGGACCAACAGCTACCTTTCTGACAAATTTGGTGCAATTGCATTCAGCAATTTGGGCTGTGACCTTGTTTAAATATTCCTACAGAAATTAATATGGGGAAAACGCATTTTGGGACTGCCCCTTTTTCTCGGCCCCTGCTTGGCGGATGGGGTCCCTGGGGCCAAAATCAGCCTAGGGAGGGGTCACGTGGCCCCCTTCCTTATTTATTATCATTAATTAAATGAAGGCCTAGTCCCATGAGATGGGGTCCCTGGGGCAGAAATCGGACTAAGGAGGGGGGCTGCACAGCCCCCCTCCCATTTATTTTATTCACCTGTCATCCATTAGCAAGGTTTAGTGTTCTTGCAGCAATAAAAGTTAGCCTGCTAATGAGTGCGTCTCATCTTTCTCATGGGATTTACAGCAAGGCACTCAGCTGTCTAGGACTGCACTACCTCATCAAAAAAGCACTGACCTTGAGGTACTGGGTTTTTAAGAACCGGTACAGAACCGGTAACCCAGCGGTGCCAGGGGATCAACACACCGGAGACCTCGGGTTCTCCTGAGTCAGACCTACAGAAACTTCAGAGTCTTCCAGGTGAAGTCAAAGATTCGTTTATTGGCTGCAACCAAGGTGACAGGGTCCTAGAAGTACAATACCAGTATATTCAGGAGACTGCACACTTTCACAAAGTCAGGCTTCTCTTCTTATACCTAATATTCAGCCTTGAGCAATACATTCCTTGGATTCGTGGTATTTCATTTATGGTTACTGATTACAGAAGAAAAGCAGAGTCATGATGACATGTACATATTTCACGTCGTGCTGCTCATAACAAATCATCCGGCAAGGCCCAACATTTCATCAGATATCGCTGGACCCCTAATAAAAATGGTCACCTCCCCATCATAAAATAAGTGAGGAAAAGGAGTGGAGAAAGATGTGAGGGAGATATGGCAGGTGTGCGTGCTGAAATGGCTTTATGGCCGGTTGGCCCTAGATGCTATCTTGCTCGGCCACTGGGAGGGAACTGACCTAACGAGTTCGGCCTGGGGCAATGGTTCTAACTTGTACTGAGGTCAGGGAGAAGTCGATTAAGGAGTATGTGTCCTTGTGGAATCAAATTCAACTGGATTAAGGCCTATGTAGAGGGCAACATGCAGCTAAGGGTTTAGAAGGTAAATGACGATTTCGAGGTGAGATCGTCACTCGAATATGCCGAAAATACATGTACTTGATGTACTCGTCATTCTCGGTCTTTTGATACAAAATTCGTCCTATTTCGACGAAGTTTTTATTCTCGAGTCCAATACTATAATATGAATCCAGATTTTTCAGAACCACAGACCCTCCTTTTGCCCTTACATAGGCAATTAATCTATCCTCATGTCAATCTGAGTCCAGATCTATATTCCTAAAGTCATTGAGATGTTGCTGCAACATCATTCTAGTGCTGAGCTCATGTCTTGACACAGGCTTCCTTACACATGATGTAACACAGAGGCCACATATTGCAGGAGCACACTGTATGCATAGACAGAACAGAAGAAGAATGGCTAAGACCATCCCAATGACCATCAGAATTTTCCATCCCCAGGCAGATATCAGTCCCCAGAACCATCCCATTAATGACCAATCTCCTTTATCCACATGAATAGATTCGGAAATCTTATGTAGTTTGGAGATGGCCCCGTACACTGTTGGAGCATTATCTGGAATAAAAATGCAACAACTGGACTGGATCAATTTGCATACTCCACCTCGGTCCGCAAGTATTACATCCAAAGCGACCCGGTTCTGAAGGGTCATCAGTCGATCCGACTGGAGCTCAGCAGTCAGGTTACTAAGGGCACCAGCAGTTTCAATCACGGTGGATTCAACTACCCTTGTTAATTGCCTTATGTTTCTGCTGTTAACCATGGCTCCCCAGAACGGCAGAACACCCATTGCAAAGTCACCAAATTCTTGACCTGCAGTGTCTTCTTTACTCAAAACACCTCTAACTACCCTTGTCCGATGGTAATCCGCCGCTGCTGTGTAGGTGGGAGGTAACAGGAATGAAACAAAACATGAACCCGAGAAGTCAGGGGGCAACCATGTATAGGCTCTATCATGACAGATGAAATAAGTACCCTTAGCGGCTAAAAAGGCAGGGGAAGTCTGAGATCCAAAAACGTACGTTTCTGTGCAGACACTCTTCCCTAGCTGAGCTCTGGGATTCTTACCAATACCTTGCAGACACAGGTGACCTTGATGGGGTACGATCCAGATAGGGGACGATCTCTTGGCTTGCTGTTTTTCACTTAATGTAGTGCCATATCCGGTCACATTCCAACCTACATATGCAAGTATCTCATCATCCGGGGTATCTTCGTAAGAAGTTACTTCCTTGATCATGTCAACTATACCCTTGACTAGGGCGCTAGTCTTGAGGTTGTCTTTTACAGAACGTAGGGGTTGGATTTCTCGTGCATATATGAACATTGTCCCATATGCCCATACTGACCCATTGTGACTAAATGGCAGGACCAAATAGGGGATACCTCTATCCGTGGTGTGGGGCATGAGACCACACACCCAACAGTTGGTTGTGTTCATTACAAGTTGGTGTTGGTGTAATAGCTGAACGAAGGAGTTATTAATGAACTCTAATCTCCTATTTGATTCGTGGTCAGGCAAAGGGAGGAAAGAATGAGAGGAAACAGTAGGAGGAGGTATGGGTGATGTAGTGGGCGCAAATGTCACATGAAAATAAAATAAAACATAGCTTATCAAAAAGACCATTACGCTAAGTAGCATAAAAATACACATTATTATAAAAAATTTCTTTTTCATTGTTTTCAAAAGTCTCTGCTTAAAGTTCATTTGTTTGGCAGTTCTCTCCACATCAGGAAACTCCATCCTCTCTAAGGTGCTGCCCGCGGCGGTAGGTTGTTTCTGCTAAAGGATGCTTCCGTCAGTCTAGGGTGACTCCCTTGGACCAACTGGAACCAGCGACCTATTGTCGTCAGCTGCACCCAAAAGTCTTTAATCAACCGCGACCCTAGCAGCGGAACCCGGATGGCGGTTCAAGAAAAACAAAAATAAGCAAGTTACCTAGATGGGAGAATCTGCACTTTCAAAAATAGGATTTTGGGGAAAAAAAAACGTATTTTATTAGTCCACAGGTTTTTCTCTCGGATCATAAAATAGATCACTTTTACTTTTAGTCTGTTTTTCTTGGTCGCAAATTGTAGCGTCTTTTCCCGGGTACTGTCTGGTCCAGAAATAGTAGCTCAGGTTCCACAGAGTTCAATTGTTCTGATGGCGGCGTAGTTTCTTGAAAAATGTTCCCACTCTTACAATCACGTTTAGCTTCTTTTACACGTTCATCAGTTGTGCGCTCTGAGTCAGTGCCTCCTTTTCGGACCCCTTGGTCATGTGGCAGAGGGAAGGGTATCTTCTTACAATGGATCCCGTGGACCCAATTGGCCTTCCCCTCCACTTTAACAGTCGACCTTGTGGACAGGAGGACGAGGTGAGGCCCGGTCCATCTGGGCTGGTCGTTTCTTGTCCTCTGGAAATTGCGGACCAATACCCAGGAGCCGGGGTCAATGGAGTGACCCGGTGTCTCAGAGACCGGAGGCAAGGTGTTGTGGACCTGTTGATATAAAACACGCAATTTAGCCGTCAATTCATACAAATAGTCAAGCAAAATGGGGTGTTGCAGCTCGCTAAACTTCATGGGCCTAGGCACTCCCCATATGTTGGCTGGCCGACCAAAGATTATCTCATAGGGGCTGAGCTTCATTCGCGAATGCACAGTCATTCTGGTGGATAGGAGTGCTAAGGGTAGAGCGTCGGGCCATTTAAGACCCGTGCTCGCTTGGATTTTGGCCAATTTAAGTTTAAGCGTGCCATTGTAACATTCCACTAATCCAGCTGATTGGGGGTGATTTGCAGCGTGGAACTTCTGCCTAATGCCTAGCCCTTCACACACTCTTTTCATCACACAACCCACAAATTCACTTCCGTTGTCCGACCAGACCATTCTAGGCATTCTGAACCTGGGGAAGAACTCTTTCACAAGGGCTTTCGCTGTGGACAAGGCAGTATTGTCCCTTAGGGGATAAGCTTCTACCCATCTTGAGAAGGCACAAACAACCACGAGCACATATTTTAAGTTGTTGCACCTCTCCATGTGTATGAAATCTAGCTGCAAAACCTCGAACGGATACGTAGGAGGTGCAAAATGACCAGCTGGAGTTGGGGTCCCCCTACCAGGATTGTGTTTCAGACATACCATGCAATTCTTGACAACATTCTCTGCACACTTGGGAATCCCTGAATTCTTCCACACTGGGGCCAACGACTCGCAAATCCCTTTCGCGCTGATATGGGCCATCCCATGAGCCATTGTAGCCACTGCAAGCACATATGCATCGGGTAACAACCATCTCTGTTGCTCTGTCGATTCAATCCAACAACCATTTGCATCCATTCTCCCTGTACTTTCTCTCCACATGCTTAACTTTTTCTCCGTGGCCTCAGCTTGGATGGACTTCACACTTTCTATCGTGTCTTCACATATTCCAACATCACCAGTCCATCTTTCTGGGCTCGCCACATACATTCGGCTCATCATATTCTTTGCCGTATCCTTAGCAGTTTCATCAGCGAATGCATTTCCACGACCAACATCATCAATCACTTTCTTGTGTGCACTACACTTCACGATCGCTACTTTCAGGGGCAACGTCAGTGATTCAAGAAGCTCATTCACCAACTGACCATGCTGAATCTTAGCTCCATGCGAAGTCAGGAACCCACGTTCTCTCCACAATCATCCAAAACTGTGAGCCACTCCAAAAGCATACTGACTGTCGGTATAGATAGTCACTTTCATTCCTTTGGATAACACACATGCTCTCGTTAGTGCCACGAGTTCAGCGGCTTGAGCTGAACCATGTGGTATTCGCGCAGTTTCAACGATTGTGTGCAAAGTTGTGACAGCATACGCTGTAGTCACGTTACCATTTGGGAGTTTAAAGCAGGAACCATCCACCCATAATGTACCATCACATTCAGCAAGAGGAGTGTCGAATAAATCAACTCTCCCTTTTGTCTCTTCCTCTGTTCTGAGGAAACAATCGTGCTGTTCTGAAGCATCCGATTCCTCAGTAATTGGTAACAATGTGGCTATGTTCAAGGTACTGCATCTTTTGATGTGCACATGGCTCGCTAGTAGCGTCAATTCATAACTGGACAGTCGAGCACTAGTTAAATGCTGTGTCTTGGTCCTATTTAGCAATGTGTCTACTGCATGTGGGACCATCACGATTAGTGTATTATTCATTACTAAACCTGCAGACTGTCGAATAGAAACAGCTGCTGCTGCTGTGGCCCTTAAACAACTTGGCAATGCTCGTGCTACCGGATCCAAAGTTGACGAAAAATAGGCGCATGGCCGCTGTCTATCTCCGTATAACTGAGTCAGCACGGACAATGCACAGCCCTCCTTCTCGTGGACATATAATGTGAAAGGCTTACTGTAGTTAGGGTTACCTAACACAGGGGCCGAACATAATGCTGTGCGTAATTCGAGAAAACTTTTCTGACACTCATCGGACCAAGGAATGGGATTGGGTGTATTCGCACACGTTAGTGCCAATAAGGGTTTGGCTAATAACGAAAAATTTGGAATCCACTGTCTACAGTACGATGTAATGCCCAAGAAAGCGCGTACTTCTCTCTGCGTTCTTGGCACATTCAATTTAGCTATTGCCTGAATTCTTTCTGGGGTCAGTTTCCTTCCCTCCTTCGATAAGAGATGACCTAGGTAGGTCACTTCTTGTCGGCAATATTGAAGCTTGGAAAGTGACACCTTGTGATGTAGATCACATAGATGACGCAGTAATTCCAACGTGGCCATTTTACATATTTTCTCAGTGTCCGCAGCTATGAGCAAATCGTCCACGTACTGTACGAGAGTGGAACCTTTGGGCAAAATAATTGTGTCAAGCTGACTTTTCAGGGCTTGACTGTATATTGAGGGGCTTTCACAGTAGCCTTGAGGAGCGCGTTTGAAGCGGAAGCTGCGACCACCTAAACTAAAGGAAAAAATATCCCTGCTTTCCTCAGCAATCGGGATACTGAAGAAAGCATTCTTCAGGTCAATCACCGAAAACCAGGATGCGGATGCTGGAATCATAGTCAATAATGTTGTAATGTCGGGGACAACTGGGAATTGTGGCACCACTATCTTATTTACTTCTCTAAGATCAATCACGAATCTATACACAGGTGGCTGAGAAGGGTCAGTTCGTTTTAAAACAGGCAGAACAGGACTATTGCAAACATTGCCTCGTGTTTCTTCAATTACGTCTTTCTCGATTAACTCGTAAACAATCGCTAGCAAAGCTTTTTCACCCTCATTAGATATTCTGTATTGGGGAATTCGTGGCATTTTGACATTCGACTTCAATGTTACAACATATGGTGGAATTTCTAAAAGACCTACATCATTCGGACCAGTAGCCCAAAGAATATCTGGAAGAAGTGCCAATTCTGCTGGAAGCGTATTTCTCGACAAATACATGGGAGAAACCACTTTCTTACCTAAAGTAAGTTGTACTCCTGAGGGAGAACAGTACAAAGTCGCATACAATCTTTTTAGCAAATCTAATCCTAGCAAATTTTCACCACAACCTGTTGTCAAAATAAGGGGTGCTTTGAATTTACAAGGACCAACAGAAAGAGATAAAGGGTCAGAAATCGGATTTCTAACCGGGGCGCCAGAAAAACCTACGGAAACGTTCATTTCGCCAGACAAAGGTGCGCCAGGGAGTTTGGAGTGCATAATCGAACTCTTTGTAGCACCAGTATCCAACAGAAAAGGCTCTGACACACCCGATGTAATCACCGCAACGTAAGGTCCACTCTGATCTACTGGAACTGAAACAACTCCCTCTCCTTGCCTAAGGCCGTCCTAGCAATCATTACTCTCCCACTGCTCATTTTCTGTGTAATACTCATCGACGTAGTATTGAGCTGTCCTGTCAGATACGTTATTTTGCTGGTCAAACCTGTTCATAGAGTTTTGTGGTGGAAGGGGACGTGTGTCCTGAGGGGCGTTTCCACGCCCTCTACCTCTAGGCGCTTGCTGACTACCACGACCTCTTACGCCAGAAAATCCATTCGCACGTTGTGGCAGGGCAGGACAGTCATATTTGTAATGACCCTCTTGTTTGCAGTATAAACACTGGTTGGGACCTACGCGGTTTTGATTGTAATCGAATCTTTGCAAGTTTCTCTGAGGCTGCTGAAAAGTGTTCTGGTACTGATTCGGACCATTATTATTTCTATTACCACCACCACGTGGCGGATAGGCTTGCTGTAGCAAAACCTTTGTTTTGAGTTCTCTAGTTTTCTTCTCTACTTTATCTTTCTCATCTTTGTCTCTATTCTCGTAGTACTGTGCGGTAGCTAATATCTGGGCTGAAGATGAGACTGCCCAAGAACTTTCTGAATCTTTTAATTTCTTACACAAGTCTGGAAGTAGATTGTGCACGAATTTATCGACGAACAATCTCTGACCACCTTCTGTGGTCATATCTTGACCGCTGTGGTCAATGAATGTTTCTTCAAATCTGGTGAAGAAATCTGAAACAGTTTCTTCTTTCTTTTGCTTGCATGCAGATAACTTATCCCAATTTACACGTATCGCAGGCATTATTGTTTTCATGTAATCTACTATCCTACCAGGTAGTTCCGCTATCAGAGGCTCAGGCTTGGCACCACCAACTTGTCGTGCATCTGCAGTAGTAATATTAGCCCACGTGTCACCTAATTCCTGGTCATGATCTACATGACGAATTTTTCCCCATAACGGCTGAGGAACAACGTTCCCGAATAACATATCGATATCGGCCAAATTCATTATACATGACCCAGCAGTTTGCGACAATTCTTTATAGTACCCTGCAGGATTTTTACGCGGATCTGGTAGTGTTTGTTTGAGTGCTAAAACTTCAGCTCGCTTCCATGGAACATGTACCCATACTCGGTGAAAGTGGGGCAGGACAGGTGGGACAGCTGTCGCGTCACCCTCTCTCCACTGTGGGGGAACTTCTCTCATAGGGTATTGTCGTGCCTTTTTCCTACTAGATGCACTAAATTCCGATGGTGACCCAGAACTGCTTCCCTTACTTCGATATGATAATAGCATTTCAACTGCTTTTTCTACATCGGGACCTACAATCATACCCTCTCCAAACTTAAATCGTACACGACACATTTCTTGTGGGATGCATTCTTGATCATTGTCTTCTAAATCCTTGCCAAGAAAAACACACATTTGTTCGAACACATATCTCTGTGTCGCTGTTTCCCATTGATGGAAAACTTCCATGACAGACTGTTAATCATATTTTGCAGTGTCCATGACCCATTTCCGAGCTAAACCATTCAGGGAATCTCTCTCTTGATAATCAGGCAGTTGACTTCGCAACTGTCTTCTACTTATGTTAGGGGTCGCAGCAGGCGACCCAAAAAGGGGTAAAAGAAGATTAGTAACAGTGCTGGCCATTTTCTGCCGAAGGGAAGGTGAAACTGAAGGACAAACAGATGAAAAAACGGGGTGAGATAAGGCTGTGGTAGAGATGGCTGAAGAGGGATCAGTAATAATAGATGTGGTACTAGGCAAAATCGTAGAAAACACAGGAGAAACAGAAGTTGTCGGTGGGCCTGAAGGAGGCTGCACCGAAGAAGTAGGAGCCAGCTGAAGAACAGCTTGTGAGTGCTGTGGAAGAGCCAGAGGCGCAGCTTGTGCAACAAAAGGTTGCGGGGGTGCTGTAGCATTCTGCGCATAGGGGGGTGGCGAAGTTAATAATTGCGACATTAATTGGTCTTTTTCACGTTCTTTTGCTGTCCCTTGCTGAAGAGACGGCAAAACTGGATAACACTTATCTATTGCCATTTTACGTTGCCTGTGCAACTGCTCATTTATCTGCTCTTCCTCATTATCTTTAAACTGCACGGCAGCTTGCATTACTGAAAGTCCCCCTTCTCTCTTATTTTTCTTAGCTAATTTAATTTCTTTTTGTTTGGCTTCTTTGCGCCATATGCGGAAAGAGTCAAACATCGCCGGCCGGGCTTTCTTTTTGAAGAGTTTAACTTCAAGGTTGTCTAAGATTTCAGAATCAAAGCTACCATATTGGGGCCATTTTAAAACACCATCTTTCCTAGTGTATTTAATCCATACCTTGTTGTAAACGATGGGGCCTACCCCATGTTTAACGTACAGCTCGTAAGTCGGAGTTCCAACTGGAGGAACCGGACATGAGTCCTCCAATCGGGAGTCCCTATTATTACTACCAAGACAAAACCAATTCCCGAGTCTAAGACTAGGCATCCTCGCTCTCTAGTCTAGTTCCAAAACTTCAAAGGATTTATCGATTACGATATTTCTCGTGAATACACGAGTCCTTCGGTTATGGTGCTTGCAAGTACCAATAAAAAACCTTTATGTATCTCCAAGATACCACAAAGTAAGTCCAACTAAGGACTAGGAGACGCTCCACTTATACTTAACTGAAAAATATCGATGGCTTCACCAGAAGACTCGTCTCAGCGTTTCGCTCTACCGAAAATTTCAAGGGTCCAACATCAGGGCGATAGCCAGGGCAGCAGTCCTTGTAGCCGTCGGGAAGCGGGGAACCTCGCAGTAAAGACCTTCGGACCACGTCGACATGCAGGGGTCGATGAGGTGGTGGGCCCTCCTCCGGAATTTTCACACGAAGCTCCTCACGATCTTCAGACTGATTGGTACCACTGGAATCGAGCCCCACGTTGGGCGCCAATTGAGGTACTGGGTTTTTAAGAACCGGTACAGAACCGGTAACCCAGCGGTGCCAGGGGATCAACACACCGGAGACCTCGGGTTCTCCTGAGTCAGACCTACAGAAACTTCAGAGTCTTCCAGGTGAAGTCAAAGATTCGTTTATTGGCTGCAACCAAGGTGACAGGGTCCTAGAAGTACAATACCAGTATATTCAGGAGACTGCACACTTTCACAAAGTCAGGCTTCTCTTCTTATACCTAATATTCAGCCTTGAGCAATAAATTCCTTGGATTCGTGGTATTTCATTTATGGTTACTGATTACAGAAGAAAAGCAGAGTCATGATGACATGTACATATTTCACGTCGTGCTGCTCATAACAAATCATCCGGCAAGGCCCAACATTTCATCAGATATCGCTGGACCCCTAATAAAAATGGTCACCTCCCCATCATAAAATAAGTGAGGAAAAGGAGTGGAGAAAGATGTGAGCGAGATATGGCAGGTGTGCGCGCTGAAATGGCTTTATGGCCGGTTGGCCCTAGATGCTATCTTGCTCGGCCACTGGGAGGGAACTGACCTAACGAGTTCGGCCTGGGGCAATGGTTCTAACTTGTACTGAGGTCAGGGAGAAGTCGATTAAGGAGTATGTGTCCTTGTGGAATCAAATTCAACTGGATTAAGGCCTATGTAGAGGGCAACATGCAGCTAAGGGTTTAGAAGGTAAATGACGATTTCGAGGTGAGATCGTCACTCGAATATGCCGAAAATACATGTACTTGATGTACTCGTCATTCTCGGTCTTTTGATACCAAATTCGTCCTATTTCGACGAAGTTTTTATTCTCGAGTCCAATACTATAATATGAATCCAGATTTTTCAGAACCACAGATGCTGCAAGGAAATTAACAACATAGATACTTTTAGGGGATGTTGGCTGTTACCGCAGACTTCTGAGATATCAAGGGCCTGTTCAACCTTTGAAAATAGTGTGATTTACGGGATGACAATTGTGCTAATTAATGGAATAGAGCATGATCGTTGTTTAACCACTCACTGGAGGACAAAAGCACACCATTTGTGACTACCAAAATGCAGTGGTGGCTTCTCGAGGGAGTGCTGCGGGGCGGTGAGGCGGGGTGGGAAAGGGGCAGGTTGGGGGGTAGTAAACTCCGACATATGGCCAAACGGAGTTAAGTAAATAAATAAATAAATAAAACTAATTAAGTTGCGCTTGATGCATCACCGATTGCCGTTGCAGCGCGTGTAATGTAATTTGTTTTATTTATTTATTTGTTTACTTAACTCAGTTCGGCCGTATGCCGGAGTTTACTACCCCCAACTTTCCTCTCCTCCGCCCCACTGCCCCGCAGCACTCCCTCGAGAAGCCACTACTACCAGAATGCGTTAATAATGTTCCCATAAGGGAGGCTCACTGGAGGGCCACACATCGGATATTTTGCAAACTTCCTGCGGTTGCATCCCTGAAGTCCAGAGACGATTACAACTGTGAAGAAAAGCAATGACGAGCATGGATAAAGTGAAAAAGAGCAAATGCATTTCGCTGACCTCAAAAATATGAATCAGCAAAGCAATGATCTTTCTTGTAAAATTTATGAAAGTGAAAGCTTGACAACTAATAAATAGATTATTGAAAAATTGCCTCCTTGGATCTCTGGTGCTGTGGAAGGCTTTTGCGTATCCCATGGACTGATAAAAGAACTAATCAATCAACACAACAAGATCAAGTCAGAACTTTCAGTAGAATCGTTTATGATAAAAAAAATAAGCTCAACTATTTTGGCCACATAATAAGACTCCTTGGAAAATAATATTTCTTTTGAAAATGATGAAAGGAAAACAGAAAAGAGGAAGACCAAGATCAATGTGGTTAGACTAAGGGTCTGATTTTGATGTTGACAGGTGGGTTACTCCATCACAACAGTGATGGCTATCCCGTCCATCGAAATATAAATTACCATTATATCCTATGATATTTATATTTCGATGGATGGAGTAACCCATCCTCCAAGATCTAAATCAGGCCCTCAGTCAAGAACGATACAAGCAATAATCATCAAGACCTAAAGAATTCTGAAACTGCAAAAAATAGACAGATTTTATTAATCGAATCACCAAGTCAGACATGACTCAATGGATAAAACAACAACGTATTTTTGTAAACGAAATTTCTCCCAGGCTTATAATAAACATGCAATGTTTACTCTTCTGCCTTGTGTCTCATTTGATCTCACAGAATTTCCCCACCAGTCACCCATCAATCTAATATTCATTGGCTAGCAAACGTGCCTCTGTTCCAAACAATCCTCTTTAATAGTTTACCTTAGTCAAATCAATGCATTTTTTAAGTGTTTTTCAGAATCAGAGCCTTATTTCTGCAATATACCCCCAAGATACTTTTTTCATATTGCACGGAATAGACTGGGGGAAACAGGCATTCTCGAGCCACATAAACTCAAAGATAAATACGCTGCAAAGCCGAATAATTGAAAACAAATATTGCTTGACTATGCAACATGTAACCGCTTTTTTGGGGGTGTTTTGATTTGATTTGAGGTGAATCTTAACATAACAAATTTCCAATGTGCACTACAGGCTCGAGATTGAGTCATGAGTTAATAATTTGTGCACAGACACCAGTAACAATTTCACAGTTGAAAATGTGAACATTTGAATCCCTTTGGCAGTGCTCACTCTCTTTAGCAATAGCTATTGAGCAAAACAAGAGAGAAGAGCAGTGTGCATAATTTCAGAGTTCATTTCGAATTAGAAACACATTATGCTAGGCTGTGTGCAACATCTGTTGTAATTGAAAAACGTTTGCAATTGTATTCTGGTGAAACTGCAGTCAAAAACTCAAAGGTCACCTACTACTCTAAGGTTTAATGTTCTAGAAAATGTCATTGCCCGTCAATCTTCTGTTTGTTTATTACTTCGCTTATTAGAATCTAGACTTACAGCATGTTTCCCCTTCTGAGGGCAGTTCTATGGTGTGGCCTTGTGCTTTCCCGAAGGTCCAAAATCTATTATGAAATGTATTTGTGTCCTTAAATTGCTTATTGTTCCATCTGAGATGCGTGGGGTCCATTTTAATTAGCCAATATTTGTTTGGAATAATTCCCTTTTGATGAAAGAATACTGGTAGACAATAGAATTGCTATGCAGAGTGTTTGATTGTTGAAAAATCCTTTTAAAATGCTCTTTGGGTGACTTTGATAGTTGCTAAACATGCACAGCAGCATGCGACTTTATTGACTACCTTTCCAAGACATCAGGGTGTCAATAACTCCGGGCGCTTAAAGTCAGTTTATAAATTCAGCATGTAAGCATCATATAAATGCTATCTTTTCTAAAGTGAAGGTGATCTGAAAGTTTTCATTTTCGGTAGTACATGGGCTACAAAGCGTACCTAAGGCATATTGCTAATACGTTCTTAAACATAATGTACCGAGAGAAGTAATGTGAGTAGTATATGTTTTTTTTTAGGTTTTGGCACCAACCAAAATCCCTGAATTGATCCCACCTGACGGTTAGGTGTCCTGAGTTCTAAGCAGTTGTATTCTATGAGAGGTTCATGGTGAAAATCTCCACTTTGGGAGTCCTAAACCTGAAAGGCCTGCATATTGACCATTGGGGTTATCTTGATTCAGGTAACAGGAGATACTGGCCAAATCAGAATTACAGGTTTTGCAGGAGCACCATACCCCTGGTTTTTTACCATGGAAACTCTGTGAAGTGACAGAAAAACTGTGCCGCGCTCCGTGGAGATCCGCAAGAGGCGGAGTCTATTAAGTTGCATTGCTTGCACTGATTTTTAGTGCCCGGAGTTTGTGCCTTGCTCGAAAATTGGCCCAAACGGCACTGCGCATCACGCCAGAGGGCGCTGCTGTTTTCTAACGCTCAACACGAGTGGCAGACTTCTCAACGCAAGAGGTTGTGACCTGCCACCAATGCCCGTGATGAGAAATCTCGCCAGACGGAGGTTTTGCATGTTATTTTTTTCTCCAAGCGCTCACTCAGCTCTGCGTCACTTCGCAGAGTTTTTGGGAACTCCGCACCTGGCGGACAGTGGGCTAAACTCTGCCAATTCCGCCGGCGGAGTGGAATTCTGCACCCACCCCTACATTTCACCAGGAAATCTATTGATATGTTAGTGAGGAGGGCCCAGACATAAGGGATGACATCCTCGAATCAATACACAACCACTAATTGCCACAGGTATTTCTAATTCCAGAGGTCAAAACCACAGTAGTCCAGTAATACCACATCCGTAAGTATCGCTCAATGGGGTATTGGTATTTCAGTTGCAGCGTTAATAATTCAGTTTTCCTGCAGTATTCATAATGTGCTCATGTATTAGCTTAGGGGCCAGGTATGAGAAGAGGTCTGTATTGAGGTGATAATAATCCAGAATAGAGATTACTTTGTCTGTGGCAACAGAAATACATAGGTGTAAAAGCAGTGAAGAAGGCAAATGTATAATTATTAGCACATTTACTCTCTAAGTAACCTACTTTAAATGTGTGTGTTTGTGTGTGGGTGTGGGTAGGTGTGCGTGTGTGTGTGCACACAATGACAAGACCCAAGTTTGATGGCTCAAAGTAAAATCCCCTGTGGAAACTTTGAATGCCTACCAGGTATTGGAGTGGAACGAATGGTGTCAGAACTGTACTACCAGATTCTTCCTAACAATTGGGATTCAAAGTGCCTTGAAGTTTGAGAAGCTCATCACACTCCTTGTTTTGATTTGGTTTTAGTATCAATTGTAACAAGACTGTGGCTAAGCTTCCTAATTCCCTTTCTGTGCTCCCCCATTGTACCGCTTGTTTTCTCCTTTATCTACTTCCATCCTTTCCTGGGCCTCTCCCCTTGCCACAGTTAAAAAGTTAGTGGTGTGTATAATCGGTGGGTGGCTGATAGGAGATGGGAACTTGACACGCAAGAAAAAGTCTGTCTGTAGTGTCTTTTTTGGATTTTTTCCATGGATTTGAATGATACATATTGAGATCAATATGACAGAAAACCCTACTTTTCAGCATTCACCACCATTCTGAGCTGTGCTTCCTTCAGGACTTTTGGGGTAGCCACTTGTGTATAGATACCTCCCACTAATCAGGAGCAGCGGTGCAGTTGCATAGGGCGATCCTCTATCCTTAAATCAGTGCAGTGGCAAAAGGGATTTATGTGTCATATGTCTGTTGTGCTCTAACATATCAGACTTTTGCTGACAGAATTATAAAACAAGCGACAAGCATTTAACAAGTGCATACTAGATTATGTGGAGTGAAAGGCCTCTGAAGATGAAGCTTAAATTCTAAGTAACCCGTATGTTTAGTAACTGTTTTCGTTAATCCCACTGTGGCCACTCGTTCTTTCCTGATGGTCTTGTTGGGAGCTGCCACGATTTGTCCATCCATTCCTACGCTCCTTTTCAGGCTTTAGTCTAGGGTCGAACTTATTCTCCTTGGCAACACTTTAGGCTTGAGTGAATAAATATGGATTCCTATACTTAGGTTTTGGGGCTGGCTGTGGGCCGTCCCCATATACTCACTACTGCTGTTGAGAATGCAGTAAGCATGTTCTATATGCAGTGCTCCAGTCCCATCTCGGAGGTCAGATGAGTTCGTGCCCACACCATTTTTCTTTCTGTTATTTTTTGTTTGAGGTAATAGGTGCAAGATGTGGACTTCCACCTGTGCTCGTTCCTGGGCTTTGAACTTCTGGGGTATTTACCTTTTCTCTTTGTCTCATGTCCTCTTTTTTGCCTGTTGTGTCCCCCCTGCCATCTTGCTGGTCTTGTGGCTGTGTGGTGCTGGCTCTAATGTTTTGCCTGTCCTTTCTCGGCTTCCAGGTAGATTTGGCACTGCGTTTGGGATTGCTCTCCTGGTGAATCAACGGATGTAGTTTACCATCCCTACTGTTCAGTGAGTGCAGGCCCTTCCCTGGATGTTAACAATTGACATTGAGGCTCACAAGCATCTGTTCTGTGTAAAGTGTACACTCCATCCTGAAGTCAAGGTAAGTGCCCCCCAGTTTTTATACTTGTGAGAAAATGGGTCGTTGGTTGAGGGGGGTGAAACTCTACTCAAGCAACAACCACAGTCCTCGTCTGGGTGAACCACAAAAAGTTCCAATATTAACCTGAAACATCTGGTAACGAGACAAAAGCAGTCAAGCTTAACTTAGAGGGAATGACTAAAGTATTTATGCAGTACTTAAACAGTAATAATGTGAAAGCATACCAGAAGAAAAATCCAACACCAACTTAGAAAAATAGAGTCAAATGTAATCAATTTACTTGACACCAAAACAATAAAACCCCAATAAGTAGAACCAGAGAGATGCAATTGAAGGATGGTAAAAAATAGTGCTTAAAAGCACAAAGTGGCAACTGTGGTTATCTGGTTGTGCCTGACTGGGACAAAGTCAAAAGTTCAGGCCAACCGTGTTGGAGCGCCTGCTGGATACGGTACCAGGTTTAGTTAGCTGAGAATTGTTCTTTTGTCCTTAATGCAAGGTGTTGGGCAGCACAGTGGCGATTCTGAGAAGTTATGGTGGGTCTTGCGTCCAGTTTTGTAATGCTGCATCCATCGTGATGAGGATCTGCAAAGGTGGTGATGTTTGGTCCACGTTGAGTTGTGTCATGCTGCATTGGTTCTGATGAGGAGCTGCAAGGGTTGTGATGCGAGTTACATTGTGCTGCTTTGGTTCTGATGAGGAGGTGCAAGAGCTGTCAGGTAGCGATGCACCCTATCATTTCTGATGGGAACCACAGCTGGGCTGGCTGAGCACCTTCATCCCCACTTCCAAGGGTCCAGGACTTAAGGGGGATTATTTGGGGGGAGCTAAGACGCACAACAGGCATAGTCCTGGTGCAGATTAGAAGATGGTTGAAACCTTTTTCTGTCCCTCAGGTTCTAAACAGGAGGCCAGCCAACTAGCCTTTGGAGTTCTAGGTGCAGGTTGAGTCCTTCTCACTCAGGCTGCAGGGTAGTACAGCAGCAGGTCAGCAGAACAGCCAGGCTGCAGAGCAGTTCTTCTTGCAGCACAGCAGCAGAGCAGTGGCCCGTGCAGGTAAGAGTGGTGGGGACGGGTTTATGGGGGGTTCGACAGACGACCACGAAGAAAAATTAAATAAATAATGAATTTTCTCTCGTCATCGTCTTTCGGAATCTCCCCCCCACCCGGCCCCACCGCTCGTAACTGCACTCGCCGCTGCTGCAGAGCAGTCCTTCTTCTGAGACGGTCACAGGTCTAGAAGTGATCTGAAGAGTAGATTTGGCGGTCCAATAACATACCTGGTGTCCACTTTGAAGTGGGAGAAGCTTCTGGTGCTACCCTCTTCAGAGGTGTCTGAAATGTTCTGCCTCCCCGCCCTGGTCTCAGTATGACTGGGGGCACGATAGCTAGTGAGAAGTCCTTTGTGTGTGAGCTGAGCCAGTGCCTTTGAAGTGCAAGTGTGATAGGTGATAGCTCCGCCCTCCCACCAAGGCAGAGATGGCCATTCTGCTAACACCCAGATGGGATATTAGGATGCTGCATGGGAAGAATACACAAAGGCCAACTGCCACTCACACCTAGTCATGTGACCAGAAACAGGCTGCAGGAACCAAATGGTTAGGGCGCAAACTTGCCAACTTTCTAAAAGTGGTATTTTTAGAATTGTCCTTAAAAACTGACATTACCAATAAAGAGGTTCCTGAAACACCAAACTTGACTTGTCTTCCTGCTCCAAATCAAAAGTTAGCAGTTCTTACATGTAATAATATAGCCCAATGTTATCATATTGGAGGGGTAGGCCTCAATGTATTGTAAATCAAATTTGTGAGTTTTTAACTACCAAGATATGTAAAACGTAATAGTACATGCCCAACTTTTTAATATAATGTACCATGCTCTATGGGCAGCTTAGGGCTATGTTAGGGTGAGCATTATGTATTAAAAAAATTGTTTTAGGCTTGACACCGTTTTGTCAAGTGGAACTGTCACTTTAAAACTGCTGGTAGGCTGCATTATCAGGACAGAGGCATGTTTTAAAGGTTTACTTAAGTGGATGGCACAATAAGTGCTGCAGGCCCAGTACTAGCTTTTAAAATACAGGCCCTGGGTATATGGTATACCACTTTACTCTGGACTTTAATTAAATTAAATATGCAAATCAGGTGCAAGCCATTTTAACCATGTTTTGGGGAATGAGCACAGTAACTTAAGCCCTGGTTATCAGTAGTAAAGTGCCCAGATATCTAAACTTAACAAAAGCGAATTCAGAAAAATAGGAGGAGTGAAGGCAAAATGTTTGGGGTGACCCTGCAGAAAGGCCAAGTCCAACAATACTTCTGGGTTGTTGTTTGTGGTTGTGGGTGGCTTGACATATAATTTTCGTGGACCAGCAGGCTGGGTTTGGGGCTTGCAGGATAGGCATCCCGTTTCCCTAGCTCTTGCAACGTATTTCTGGCTATATAGGGCACCATCGCCCTCCTGCTCAGCTTTGGGCTTAGGTAGTGCTGGTGTTGAGATTGTTCAGTGCACCCCACCTCCTTGCTTGGGAGCAGGATTTGGTCTCTTCTGGTTGATATGTGTCCCCGTTTTTGTTTGTCTGCTAGGGGCACTGCTAGACTTTGACTGAATTGAATTGAATTGAAAAATAATTTGTATTGCGCAGAACAATAACCCGAAGGTATCAAGGCGCCTAGCAAAAGGTCAGGAAGGACCAAGAGGGGAGACATAGATCTTAAACATAAGCTTGCTTGAAGAGAAAGGTCTTTAAGGCACTGCGAAAAATCTGTAGGGATGGAAGGGATCTCAGATCCAAAGGAAGTTCATTCCACCACTTAGGAGCCAGAGTGGAAAAGGCCCTACCACCCCACCTGGCTTTCCGTACCCGGGGAGTTGCAAGAAGCAGCTTCCCGGAGGAACGCAGGTTTCTAGGGGGAACATAGTGGGAGATAATGGATCCAATTCCAGTGTCGCTCTTTTTAGCAATGGCTCTGTAGGTCATACTCAGGACCTTAAACCGAATACGCAGTTCCACCGGCAGCCAGTGCAAAGTTTTCCTGGCTGCCGTGGCTGAAGAGCGCCTAGGGATATCCAGAACAAATCTGGCTACGGCATTTTGGACCACCTGCAAGCGCTGCAGCTGTCCTTTATTGAGTCCTGCATACAGCGCATTGCAATAGTCCAAACGCGAGCCGATGAGAGCGACAGCTATTTGTTTTCTTGCCTGGAGGGAAAGAAATTTCCTAACCCTACGGAGAGTATGAATCAAGCCCCAGCAAGTGGAGACAGTTCTGCTCACCTGGTTGCCTAGGTCAAGGGCAGGATCTATTATCACCCCGAGATTTTTAGCAGAAGAGGTGGGGGAGGGACAAGTACCAAGGGAGTCAGGCCACCAGTTGGCTGACCAGATGTTTTCTTTTCCCCCAAACACCATCACCTCAGTTTTCTCCCCATTCAGTTTCAGAGAGTTCAGAACCATCCACCTACCGACCGCCTCCATACAAGATCTAAATTTGGAGGCGATTGGTTCATCTGAATGGGGTAGAGAAACGAGGATTTGAGTGTCGTCTGCATACGAGACTACCTCCATCCCGAAAGATCTTATAAGTTTGGCCAGTGGGGTAACATAGATATTAAAAAGGGTCGGGCTAAGAGCCGACCCTTGAGGAACCCCACATAGCACCGGACGGGATGGAGATAGAAACTCCCCAAGTTTGACTCTTTGTTCCCTCCCTGTAAGAAAGGAGGTCAAGAGATCAAGAGCTGCGTTCTTCACCCCCACCTCCCTCAGCCGGGATGTAAGTACCGAGGGGGAGAGGGTGTCGAAAGCCGCCGTTAGATCTAGCAGGACCAGGAGAGATGTCTGGCCCTCATCTACTGAAGTACGGATCTTGTCAAGTACGATGGTGAGGGCTGACTCAGTACTAAATTCCTTCCTGAATCCATGCTGAGAGGAGTCTAAGCATCCAGAGCTTTCGACAAAGGCGGCGAGATGTTTGTTGAGATGAGTCTCAAGCATCTTGGCAGGAGCGGGGAGCAGGGAGATAGGCCGGAAGTTTTTTAGAACCCCCGGATCCAGGGAAGCCTTTTTCAGCAGGGGTTTCACTACCGCCTTCTTCCACTCTGCAGGGAAGACGCCATCTCTAATGGCAAGATTCATTATCTCCACCAAAGGAGGCAAGAGGGTCTCCCTACATTGTTTAATGACCTTCAGCGGGCAGGAATCCAAAGGAGATCCGGACTTAGTCTTGGCTAACAGGAGCTCAAGATCTTGTACGGTCAGCGAGGGGAAGGTGTCCAGAGTGCAAGGAGTGGAGATTTCGGTGATGGTTAGACTCATCTCCACACCAGATGTAGGTGCACTGAGGGCAGCTCTTTGTTCCTCCAGGGCTGAGTAAATGTCCTGGATCTTAGAGTGAAAAAAGGAGGCGATCTTCTCACAGAGGTCCTGTGAGGGGATGACGGGGTCAGGGACTTGCAGTCTAACCAGGGAGTCAACAGTTTTAAAAAGTTCCTTCGGAGAAGAAAGCGAGGAGGTCACTGTCACGAAGTATTGTTGTTTAGCCTGCAAGATTTCCGCCTTGTATTTTTTAACCAGAAGTCGGTGCGCATCCTTGTTTTTAAAATCCCAGCTGGCATGCCATAGTCTCTCCATTCTCCTCACTTCTTGCCTAAGAAGCCTAAGGGAGTTAGAAAACCAGGGGGCAGAGGGTCTCTTTCTAGCGCGGCGTCGGGATTGTTCTGGGGCCAGTTGATTCAAGGCCTCAGTCGTGACCTGGTCAAAATGGGCGGCTGCAGTCTGAACGCTGCACGGGCCAGAGATGGCAAGGTTTGCAGCCCAGGGCACGAAGGAATTGCTGTTGATATTCCTAAAATTCCTCGTCGTCTCTATAGTGTGGTTTGCTGGTATAGGGGACTTTACCCTATGATGATTCAAGAGAAAAGGGACCGCCAGATGGTCAGACCAGGAAAGATGGATCGGATCCTTGGTAGTCAGACGAGGATCATTGGAGAAGATGCCATCTAGGGTGTGTCCTGCACGGTGA
The DNA here is from genome assembly GCF_964261635.1 of Lissotriton helveticus. Taxonomy (NCBI): domain Eukaryota; kingdom Metazoa; phylum Chordata; class Amphibia; order Caudata; family Salamandridae; genus Lissotriton; species Lissotriton helveticus. The sequence continues at coordinate 1,060,182,085 of NC_136070.1, read as the reverse complement.
GTAGCTCCCATGACACGTTGCATAAGCCCGCAAGATTGTAAAGCCTCAGTAAGACAGGAGGTGTCAGAGAGGTCGTGTCGTTCTAGGTGGTAGTTAAAGTCACCCATGATGGAAAAATTATCTAGACCAAAGTAGGGTTCAAGAGATTGGAGAAGGTGGTGCGTGAAATGAGTTCTCGAGCCGGGGGGACGGTAGATGAGAATGCCGTTAAAAAAGGGGCGTTGTTCTTCCTTTATTGAGAAGTGGAAAGCTTGAAAACTATCAGGGAAATCAGTCAGAGGTACAGTGTGGCATTGAAGGTGATCCTTATAAAGGATCGCAATCCCCCCTCCCACTCGTCTCTGCCTATCGAGTCTGGCCAGGCAGTAACCTTCCGGGACAGCCTCTATTAGATCGGGGTCAGAGGAGTCCTTAGCCCAAGTTTCTGTCACAAACACTACAGTAGGTGTTCTGTCCAATACCATCTCCTTGAACATAACCCTGTTCTTGATCAGCGAGCGGGCATTAATTAGGATGCCCTCTACTTCTACTAGATTGGAGGTGGGAGAAGTAGAGGGTTCAGAGGTGGGGTGGATGGGAACGGGATTGGAAGGTCTTGGGGAAAGGTAGCAGCCGCAGCGGGGGGGGAACAGGAAGGCGTCCGGATCGTAGGTATGATGACAGCGTTTGTTCCTAGGTTTAAGGGCCAACATTTCACGCAGAGAATAGCTACAGGCGGGGGATGACATTTTGTCCGAGTCCAGAGCCCAGCCGTCCAGCGCGTCCTTAGCGCGGACGGGCGCAGACGGGCTGGACTCTGGCGCGACTCCGGCGGGCATCCGGCGCATCCGCTGCCGCGTCCGCTGCGCGGAGCCGCTGAGTACTCTTTTATAGAAGCTAGAGCGCGAGGGCGCGCCTACACTAAAGATGGCCGCCAAACAGCCCTCGCCTCCCCGGGACCAGCTCTCAGCGTCAATACTCAGCTGAGAGCGGCCCAGGAGGTAGAGGAGGTATGAAACACAGATGCTGGTAAAAGTCCGCTTTTAAAAAAGCGAGAGCGAGTAAAATACACGCGTCACTCGGGACTCATTTGGCCCCTGTTGACTTATGCCCTTTCTTCATCTTCTTTTTGTTTGGTGTATGGGGTTGTCATGGATTGGTCTCTGTGTTCCTTGCTAAGTCTGGGGATTTGTTGGGTCTGCTTTGTGTTTTATGATTCTTGGTTTGACTGCACCAATTTTATTTTTATCTCATGGAATGGAAGGGTGTGGTCTTTCTCCTGTGGAATATGCCAGGGACGGTGACTTCTTTCCCACCATGGAGTTCTTCCTGCCCAAACTCATTTGTTGTTTTCTTTGGTTGATAGAAGTTCCATACTCTCTGTTCAGTGTTGCACTGAGGGTGAGCCTGTACCTCTAACCTGTTTTGGAATGGTTCCTTTGCAACTCTGGCTCCGTTTGCTTGTTTGCCTTACACTTCTCTGTGTGAGGTTACAGCCTTTTCACACCTTTTGTTTTGAGTGGAGCTTGGCATTGGGCTATTCTATGCGCATTCTGTTGTGAGATGGTTGGCCACTGATGTTCAGGTGTGGGCCTGTGGGCTGCTTGAATTTCTGTTTCGTATTTTGCTTGCTCCCTTTTAGAATTGGGGCTTGTTGGCTTCTTCTGTGGCTTTATCCATCTGCTTTTTATTTGTGGTTTACTCCCGCAAATTTACATGTGGTACCTTGATTTACTGGGGTCTTTCCTGCATGAGGTTCCTGATTCCAGGGTTCTTACTGCTAACATTTTCCACTTGCAGGTGGAAAATGCAAGAGGAATCCTTATGTGGTCTTACCACATTGATGTTTGCACCTCATAAACTGGGCCTGGTATTCTAGCATCTGATAATCCTGAGTGTGGAAACTCCAGGCAGCTCAGTATTGTATTCCACCACCTGGGATTCCATGGCAAGCAATTCGTAATGAGGACCTGAGTCTTTACATGTGGAATCCTACTTCCCTGGAAAAATGTTAAATCTGTGTCAATCCAATCAGCTGGGAGATTGCACTTTACATCGCATTTAGTTGTAAATTCAAGTTTGTTTAAAGTGATGTCCATTACTGTAAAAACTGATATAATCTATCACCTAGTTCATTTGTGAAATCATATACTTATCAGACTCTTTCCCATGATCTGATGTTTTCTAGATTGGAAAATTGCTATTTTCTAAGACATTTTTCCTGTCTTTAGACAAGTGTTAAGTAGTAATGGTGGCAGTAGTAGTAGTGATAATTTTGTGAATAGCAAAAACAATAACAATTGTAATAATAATGAGCATGATGATGATAACAAAAACAACGGCAATGGTACACTGATAAGGGATTGTGACCAAATAAAATAACTAGCTTGAGAAGAGTAGCCTGAAGTGGTGCATTTTTCTATTCAACACAGACAAATCTCATGGATACTTATCTTTTCAAATTTCTAGTTTCCACTAATAGCCTGGATGATGACGAGATCCAAATCCAGTGAATAACAAAATCCACATTTCCAATTCAGTTTTTTACAGATCAAATATAAATCAAAGTTAATATGTTGTGATTAAAAGATCACAAAGATGTTAGCAGTTAAACCATGTAATTAATGTACTAACCCTTCATTAATCTCACTGAATTCTCTGTAGAGACACAAAAGCAACTGTCTGTTTGCCAAAGTGTGTATCACCAGCTGCACAATGTACTATTTAAAACAGCAGGTCACAAAAGGAAAAGCCACTGTCTGGAAAAAATATAAGTACTTTCTTTCCTCTAAATATCATGTGCGGAGAGAAATCACACTATCTAGTTGATGTTTGCCCGACTCTGCAAGCAGATTTATAGTAAATGTGCTATCACTTTGTTTAATCTGTGGTCCTCATTACGAATAAGTAATCTATTGTCAACATAAACTTCGGTCTTTCTCACAGAATTGTTAGAACAGGTTTAGGTTAAAGCCACAAACTACTTTGAAAACTAACTATACTTTATATTGTTTAAAATGGAGTAATACTTCAACCTCAAACTTTAATTATGTGTAAGCAATGCATCACATAACTTTTTTCTGTGGAGCGCGTTCGCTGTTTTTTTCAAATTGAAAAACTTTATTCAGCACCACAGATATTTAGCAACTGCAATTGTGTACAGAGGAGGCCACTAGAATAAAGTGTTGTGGACAAAGAGAGTGTCCGTATTATTACACTAAAAGCGCACAAAGCCGCGAGCCGCGGCTGTTGTTTTCCTCTCAGATTGGATAGCTTTCAGCATCAATCATATTTACCTACTTGAATAGTGTAGTAGGGAGAACAGTGCATATTCTCCTAATGTGAGGCCTCACATTAGGAGAATATGCACTCCACGGCTCCACGCATTGAGAGTGTAGTGAGACAGACACCCTCTTTTACTGTTTATTCTGGTGGTAGCAAGAAGTCAAACGAGGTATGCCACTGAGTAATCTTTATATATAACAATATCACACTACACACGATCGGAATGTGGTGTATATACGGGCCCAACAATGAAGGGGACTACATTACCCACAAGACCTTCTACGGCGCAGGCCAGTGCTGCGTCATACGCGACCCGGACCTGACGTCCATGCAGAAAATGAGTTTAAAATGCCTGACTGTTCACCACGTCGGTACCTCCCCAAAGACAGCCCAGAAGGACGTCTGGAGTACCGACGGGAAGGTGAGTACGGCGAGAGCATAGTTTTAGCCTTTTGAATATCGTTTGCATGCGTGTTGAGTAAATTGAATCAAGCAGAGCTACGCTGCTAGTTGGCTGAGCCTGCGCCAGCAGAATAGCTATAGTGTGCCTTAATGATGATATGCTCGCAGGAATGCTGTTGTACCCCTAGAGAGCGGGCAGCGAGTATGTGCCAGAAGTACTTGTGTCAGAACGGGCAGCGAGTATTTTTCCAGAAACGCTTGAGCCTAAGAATGTGATACACTGTCGAAACCTCTGGCAGTGTACTGGGGTCTCCGGCGAAAATGTGCACATGAATGCGGGGTGGGGGTTGGTTGCTTGATGGCGATATCGGCACCCATGGAAACAGAATCACCCACATGTGTACCTACAGAGGCACGCTCAGCGTGTTGTTTGTAATCTAGGGAACGGGCAAGAAACATATATATGGATCACGTGATTAAAAGTGTACCGAATAAAAACGAGTACATGAGGGATTTGGTAACCAGTATACTGGCACTGATCAAGACTACCCTCTGACCTTCTAGGGTCAGGAGGATTTATAAATATGAGTATTGATGAAAGACTGTTAACAACAATAAGATTGATTGAGACTAGTTCACCGCACTACTTGTTGCCATGGGCGGTTGTGTGAAATTGACAATCTTTACGTCCCACATTAAAACCCCTTTGTTTCTATATTTGTCTATTAGAGTGGTGCTCCCATTACCTGCGCTGTGGCGAGGTGAGGTGGAGCTGTTCTCTCCTGCCACATAGGTGAGTGAGACTGTACACTCGGTGTATATGTTTGAGTGTATGTGTGTCTATCGATTGAAGGTATACATATAACCTGCTCTAAATAGGAGCATTGATCCTAAAGGGCTTGGACGCAACAATGACTAATTGTTGTGTGTTTTCTTTCTATGTATCTGTTCGTCTGTTCCCTGGGCAATTTGGCGCACTTTTTGAACCATGAAGTCAGGAGAAGGATGATCAAAATCACATTCAGGTGATAAAAAAACTTTTTATACTTATTATATAGTAGTAGCGCTAATGGTCCTGATGAAGCAGCAGGATACCTCTTGGCTCCGTCTAGTCTGCAGAAACATGTTGACCTAACACACTCATTAGTAGTCATTTGTTTATACTACTATTTTCGCACTCTTTTAATGATTTGGGAGTGAAGAGGTGCACATTAAAGTTCCTCACCCCTTCACTATCCAATTTTACCTGTTGATACACATTTTTTTCACTTATTGATTTATCCACGTTCTTTGCACTGCTATACAGTTGTCACCTGACACCCTCATATACCATATATATACCAAAAAGACACACCTCTAGTCTCATTCATGTGTATCAAAACAAATTATGCAGTTTAGCCCTACTTCTCTGAAAACTAACTTAAATAATGTATAACATCAAGGGGGAGACATCCCTTAAGGATAAGAACCCTCACTCACCCGAAGGTGACATGCTTCATCATGTGGGTCCTCCTTACCAGTGTGGAAAACCTAGTCAGCACTGGGAGCTACTACTTCAGTTTTAAGGAAGGAGCTCAGAGATGTTTTTTGGTAAGGAAAAGGATAGTAATCCCATATGTGGAATGATGGGTGTAGTGAGGTTGGCAGCGCTGTGTGAAAAGATATAGAGTTGGTTAAAACTGTCTAGATAGAATTCACTGTCAACTACTTTATTATAGTGTTCTACCTGACAGGATTAAAAATGAAACAGCACAGTGGTATGAATGTATAATCACTGTCACTTAATGGTCAACATGTTTCAGCCTGTTCATCAAAACCCTTTGTATCAGCGGCTTTCTTCAGGACCAGGTATAATCGTGTAATTGCTGCTGCACAAATGTGAAAATATATATATATATAATAAAGTTTATACAACACCGGTATTCCAGTTATTCTTTCTATTTCAGGTCATACCCAAGGTATCTAAAGGAAAAACAGGAAAAGGGAAAAAGAAAGATACGAGAGAAAGGCATAACTCTAAATCGCCAATCAAAGAATTCCAGTAATACGCATGCACAAAGGAATATACAGGCAGTGGGGTGGACAACCTTAACGTAAGGACCCCTGGTTGAACACAGCGGCAGGTAATTATGCCGCGTGTGTATAAATGTGCAAACGTGTCGGCGCTCGTCGGGAAGTGCTGATCCGAGACTCGAGCAGCGCTGCCAGTACCTGGAAACTAACGGAGCTCCAAAGTAAGTCCCGAGCGGAGTGTGCACGTTTTCCGTTACGAACATTAGTTTTTTCAACGGAGTAACGTAACTAAATAATATTAAGCTCACAGAACTGAACGCCATGTCTGCCGAAACGATGCAGGGAAGAGTTGAGGCAGCTAGGAGTATGTTCACGGACTCCCCGGCCGGGGAAAGCACAGTTGGAGTTTTGGCAGTCCCCCAACAAGATTCACAAAGTAATATGAAAGATTTATTTAAGGCTTTGGAGAAGGCTAGTAAAGCCGAACAGTCCAAGTGGTGGGAACATTGTTCATTAACTGGCTACCTGGAGGTCGGCAGGGTTCCCCGTGGGTTAAGGAACATGCATGCCCCATCCTAGGAGAACCCGACCCGAGTATGCTAGCTGATTGGGCTGAATGCAATTTGGAGTACTCGAGGAAATTAATGACAATACTTATCCAATATGCGGAAACGGATAGAGCCAAACTGTTGATGGAAATAGAAAGACTCAACAAAGAGATTGAGCAATTGCCAGACTCACCGTTAAGACCAAATTTCGAGATGATATGGTGTCTCGTTTAAACAGGGAAGAAGATGTGATTAAGCGGCGCAAGGCATACAAGTTCCAACGGGATCGCCTTGACTATGAACTTGGTCAAATTTTTACATTTGCCAAAAAATACGATCGGCTGAAAACATCGCATACAGGAACAACTAGCAAAGCACCATCTGCAAGACAATTGTCTCAAACAGCACCCGTGGTGGGGCAGAGGGGGCTGAAGTCTCCTCGGTCTCAGACGGCAGCTCCAATATAGACAGTGAGTCTGACAATGAATTGGCAAGAGCACAGAGAGCGGGGTTTCGAAAATTCACTCCAGCACAGGAGTTAGAGGTGGTCCAGCAGGATCGCAAACAGACCCTCCGCTCTGGTGCCAAAAATGTAAACATAAACAAAATGCCAATAAAAAGCGGGCAGCAAGGAGACGCTGCAACAAACAACGGAGGGGCAATGAACAAATCAAAAAATACGCGCAAGAAATGGAACCGCAGATATTTCAGGGCTCTGATTTATCACAAACTGTTGTTAACCTCACTGATGTACAATTAACCCCCATAGAAATCTCCATACTTTCGCTGGGTTTATCTTACAGCGCTAAGTCCAATTTTGATTATGCGGGGACCAAAATTGAGTTGTTCAAATTTGTGCGTAAGCTTAAACTGCGCAAATACTTCAGTTTACACAAACGACGACCCCCGTCTACAGAGGCGGTGCAGCAAGCACAGACATCAACTGCAGATACGGATGACTCAATTTTGATACAGGATTTACTTGCTATGGGTGATGAACCAATTGTGTCTTCATCCAGCCCGGGCCCGGGCATCAATGTTCCCACCATAACTACTAAATTCAAACCCAAGTCAAAATTTTGTCCACTGATGATAAAAGACAATATCGATCTATTTCATGATAGAGTTTCCCAAGAACTAAAGGCTCTTTTTCTTAAACAAGGCACTTTTTCAAAAAAGCTATCGTGACTTTGAATATCATCAATTGATCAAAAAATTGCAAAAGAATACTAATGTAATCATAAGACAATCTGACAAAGGAGGAAATGTCGTTTTATGGCCCCGCACCATGTACATGGAAGTGGCAATGGGGCAACTCAATGATCGAACATGTTACCGACGGACGGATGCCAACCATGTACAGCAAGCGAAGTGTGATATCTATTCTAAATTGATGGCTTGGAGGAGCACTGGCATTATAACCATGGATGTATTCAAGTTCATGAAGAAGGAAAATCCTGTAATGCCAGTAGCCTATTTCATACCTAAAATTCATAAGGATAGATCTGCACCGCCTGGCCGTCCAATCATTTCTGCTTGCAATAGTATACTTGAAAATGTTAGCAAGTATGTTGACTTTTTCTTGCAAGACTTTGTTAGATCACTACCGTCATTTGTGTTAGACACAGGAGACTTTTTGAGCAAAATTTACAATGTGCAGTGGAAACAGAGTTACCTTTTGATTTCATTAGATGTGTCTTCACTGTACACTAGCATTGTTCATCAAGATGGTCTGAGAGCAGCACAAAATTTCTTGAGTTCTAGACCCAATTGTTTGAATGACCATACCCGTATGATTATTGCAATGATCACAATGTGTCTGGAGAATAACTTTTTCTTATTTGGAAAACAACTATTCCAACAAATAAGGGGTGTGGCAATGGGGGCCTGTTTTTCTCCCAGTTATGCCTGTTTACGTATGGGCTACTGGGAGGAACAGGTCCTCATGCCCAAGTTCAGGGACATCATGAACACTAAGATTATACGATGGCTAAGATACATCGATGACCTCTTTTTGATTTGGGATGGGTCACATAATGAGGCAATAGAATTCGTTGAGAATTTAAATATCAATGATCTCAACTTACATTTCACAGCCCAAATTAGTGACAATTCAGTATGTTTTCTGGATGTAGAGGTTTTCCCTCATGGGGGGAAACTAGAAACTAAGCTATACTGTAAACCAACTGCAGGTAATAGTGTCTTGCACGCGGGCAGCCATCATCCGAGTCACCTCATAAAGAGCATTCCCTATGGGGAAATGCTCCGAATTAGGAGAATATGTAGTGCAGATATTGATTGCACAGAGGCCCAAGCAGCTTGCAATGTTAGATTCCTACAAAGAGGTTATTCTAATGAAATAATTGATAAAGCCATCGTAAGAGCCAATTCCTGGGATAGATCATCGTTGTTGTCTTCTGGTACGCAAAGCAAGAACAATACATCCACAATTGCTGACAATGATACTCGACTTATTTTAACGTTCAATAATCAGCATTTGATTATTAGAAACATTGTCAAACGCAATTGGATACTTATCTCTAGTGACCCAGCATTAAGTGGGCAGATTAAGAGCACTCCAAGTATAGCCTATAAAAGAGCGAGAACAATGGGGAACTGTTTAGTATCTAGCAGTTCAGAGATCCGTACCACGGGCTCGTGGTTGGACTCAAGCAAAGGCTTTCTTAAGTGCTCTGTATGCAAAGCATGTAAGAATGGAGTTAGCAAGAAGGAATATACAACTCCGTTCTGTAACAAACCCACACTAATAAAGTGCCAACTAACATGCCGCACCGAGTACGCAGTGTATGTCCTGGAATGCCCATGTGGCCTGCGCTACGTTGGTAGCACAAGACCACAGGTACATAAACGCATCCTGCAGCACCTAAGGGCTATTACCAACGGGGATACTGCGTACCCGGTTGCGAGGCACTTTGAGGAGGCACATGCTAAAAATCCGGCTGGATTGAAGTATTTTGTCATCGACATGGTACCACCACAAAGAAGAGGTGGGGATAGAGAGTTGCTATTGCGTAGGTTAGAGACCAGGCATATCATCCTACTGGATACTAAGACTCCCAATGGTCTTAATGCAGGGGAGGATTGTCATACCTATTTGTAAACACTGTCTTAATAATGACCAACTCTACCACCATGAACATACCCGCTGTCTCATTCTAGTTTTTATACTAGCACGTTACTATATAATTTGCAAATTTTTTTTATGTTTCACTTGGTGGCACAAATTTGTAGTATTTGTATTGCCGATATTTATTGCTATCTTTGCACATAATGCAACAAGTCTCATATTTTGAACAGATGATTGTCTACTCATTTTAAGGTGGAATCTTTTAAACATTAGTGTTTAATGTGTACATAGGCTGTCTTTTGAGGATGCTAGCCTTTAGAACTTATATCTCTTGGCATTATGGATTTGTTCTATGGCTAATTTCATACATACACCATAAATAGAGTATTTAGGTGTATGTTCTCAATTATGTTAGGGTGGAACAATATCAAAATTAATCTAACTGTATATTATGTTATTTTATTTGATATTCAGTATTTTGCTGCTATATTTATATCTGTGATTTTAACATCTTATCTATATTTATATATTTAAATTCCAAGTATTTATGTATTTAAAATGTTCAGTTATATTTCCATCCTTTCTCTACAATTGATTGGGGAATTATAACTCACTATGAGGTTATACAAACGTTTTGCATTATGTGCACCTATGCATTTACGCGGTTACTATTCAAGGCAATGTGTTTTCTATGTCTATGAAAACAATACTATGGCACTAGCACTTTAAAAGGAGCACATACTACCCTACACGTTGTCATGTGATCAAGGGCTTGTTCAGCCCGAAACGCGTAATGGTGGTGTGGTGGAGAGCTAAATAAAAAATCAGCACCAGTCTTTGGGTTCGTCTCGTCTGTTACCTGCACAATTGCTGGAGACTCTCGTATGCCGAATACAATAAAGTTTATACAACACCGGTATTCCTGTCATTCTTTCTATTTTCAGGTCATACCCAAGGTATCTAAAGGAAAAACAGGAAAAGGGAATAAGAAAGATACGAGAGAAAGGCAAAAAAACACAAATATTTTTAAATCACATGGCAAATTGTGCATTGTGCGTAGTCACTATGTCACAAGGTTTATTTATGCTGTTTATTAGTCACAAATAAAGGGACTTACCCTCAACTGTAGGATAGCCCTGCCTCACCTCTACCTGACAGGCTGCTCTGGAGGGAGGCCCCGCGCTGCGGGAGATAAAAGGAAAAGTGCAGAAGGTGTCAGAAATGCCTTCACCCACTCCACTTTATTCCACTCATTTCTTTGGCAGTCAGGAGGTCAAAAACACGTCTAGGGGAAACAGACTCAGTGACCCCACGTCATAATCATCTTCATTACTTTGTATTGTAATAGGCAGACAAGAGATTCTTTTAAAAGTAGCCTGGGATTCTAAAGAGGAAATCATATTAGACTTCAACTAGGAAGCATAACTCTAAATCGCCAATCAAAGAATTCCAGGTCAGAGAAACTATATGGTTTCTGCTAGAACACTCACCTTTCCATCGGTACCTCTGCTCAAAGTAGAGCTCGCCCAGGGAGGTACCAGACGGAAAGGCGAGCGCACATTTATACACACGCGGCATAATTACCTGCCTCTGTGTTCAACCAGGGGTCCTTACGTTAAGGTTGTCCACCCCACTGCCTGTATATTCCTTCGCGCATGCATATTACTTGGTGACGCTATACACTGCGCCTGCGCTCCCTGATTGTGTTATATGTTGACACTTTCTTATAAGGCGATATTTCTTAAAGTCGTCAACAGTGGGGTGATTCTCACTGTGCCTTTCGGCGATCTCACGCTCATGTATTAACTATCTTTTTTCTGGAAGAAACGATATATCACGGTGGAAAATGTCTGTGTAATGATGGACACTACTCTCCGCGCATGCGCATGAGATCTGTGTCATCTTCTCAACTTACTGTACCTGTCGAGTGTTATGTCCGGAGACAGAGTGTTTTATACCTTTTCATAACCATGTTAGACTCTAGGGTTTGTGTTTTGATCACTGAGATACATGCAATAGGAATTTTTGAACCTGTACACATTATTTACTCAGAAAACCATAGTCCATATGCTGAGATACTAGTCTCACTTTCCCCATCTGATTGTATCTAGTTTCTAACAAATGCCACACGTTCCAAATCTGAAGGGTCTACAATTGTCCCAAATTTCAAGGTATGTATACTATCTCACCTCAACAGATACAAAAGACAGATACAAAAAACAGAGGGGGCATGAAAGGTGGCTTTTTTTTAGGTAAAATCAGTCACTCAGAAGGAGTAGAGGCTTAAATCGAAACCCAAGGTATTTCGTCGTTTAGGCCTATTGTGTCTGTTTTGAGTCTATAGACCCACTTTTGTTCTTTGCGAAATAAGAACTTCGATGGATCTGTCAAAGTGGTGGGATCCAGGGTTTTTCCAAGACCACCCACTGCAAATCAGTATCAAGATGACCTTTATCCAAAAAATGATTAGTCAACTTCGTGGAGCGTTTGCCACACCTTATCGTACTTTTATGTTCTTGAATACGGATTTTAATCTTTCTAGTGGTCATTCCCACATAGCGAAGCTGACAGGGACCCCAAAATAAATAGATCAATCGTTCGCTGTTGCAGTTGGTGTGTTTGTTAATTATCCATGGGTGTGAAGTCACTATGTTGATCTCCAGAGTTATTTCTGTTTGTGTGCAAACCGTACAAGTGCCACACGGAAAATGTCCCACCACTGGGGGAAGATTCCAGAGTGTTGTTTGAGCCCTGACGTCTTTTGTCATGTGTGGTCGGGTATGGACTAGTTTATCCTTTAGATTGGTACTCCGTTTGTATGCAAACAGAGGGCGTGGGACTACATTATCTGCTAAATTCAAAACCTGCCAATGTTTATTGATGCTTTTCTTAACCGAGTTAGAAAAACTAGAGAAGGTATTCACAAAGAAAAGTCTAGGATTTGCTTCTTTTGTTATTGTCTTTTCAAGTAGCGCTTCTCTATTGTTATTTGCCGCTCTTTTTTTAGAGTTGCGAATTACGTGTCTCGGGTATTTCTTCTCCCTTAGGTCTCTTGACAATGTTTTCGCATGTTCTTCATATTGCTCCAACTCCGTACAGTTACGTCTTATGCGTAAAAATTGTCCAAAAGGTAAGTTTTCACGCAGAGCTCGTGGATGGTAGCTCTGAAACAACAACAGGGAATTGCAAGCCGATGGTTTTCTGTAAAGTTCCGTTATTAATCCTCCATTTCTTGGTTTTATCAGCAGATCCAGAAACGGGAGACTAGTTTTTTAGAATTCTAAAGTGAACCTCAGAAAATGATTTTGGTTGTTTAGCCATTCCTGGAACATTTTCAGAGTCTCTTCGTCACCTCTCCAGATGACGAAAATATCATCTATGTACCTTTTCCAGGTACGTAGATGATTCAAAAAAGGGTTGCCCGCTGCCAATACTGTCTCCTGTTCGACTTTGTGGACGTATAAATTGGCCAAACTGGGAGCACAAACACTTCTCATACACGTTCCTGATATCTGCAGGTACAGTTGATCTTCAAATTTGAAGAAGTTTTCTTTCAGCACTTTCCTTGCACAAAACATAACAAATTCAATTGTTGTAATACTTTCCCAGGTCGATGCTTCCAACATGCCCTTTATTGTGGTCAATGTCTCTTCTTGTGGAATGCATGTGTAGAGAGATTCTACGTCAAAGGACACTAACCAGTCCACTTCAGTGTCAAAAAATACATCTTGGATATCCGTAAGTAGATGTTTTGTGTCCTGGATAAAGGTCGGCATCTGTGATACCAAAGGGCGCAGGAAAACATCTACAAAGCTTGACAGAGGTTCAAGCAGAGAACCTATTCCTGAAACGATCGGTCTCCCTGGTGGCGGTCTAGTGGCTTTATGTATTTTGGGTAATACATAGAAGTAGGGTGTTATTGGTGTTGCCGCTACCAAGTATAAAGCTTCATTTTCAGTAATCCACTTCATTTCTTGAGCCTCTTCCACTTTCTTGGAGATCTCATTTTTCAGGCGCGTGGATGGATCTAGTTGTAACCTAAGATATGATTTAGAGTCACTTACGGTCGATATTGAGAAAGCTTTCGACAGCTTAGAATGGGCATACCTAGACAAGGTACTAGTGAAATTCGGTTTGGGAGAACAGTTTGGGCGCTGGACAAGGGTCCTCTACTCCCTTGCGACGGCCAGGGTGAAGCTCGGCTCTGTGATCTCCGCCGCTTATCCGGTGTGCAGGGGTACGAGGCAGGGTTGCTCGCTCTCCCCATTGCTGTTTGTGTTAGCAATGGAACCCCTGGCGGCCCAGGCACGCTCTGGGGGGGCGTACAGTGGGATTGTGAGTGGCGATTGTTTGCACTACATTTCGCTGTACGCGGACGACTTGCTGCTGTATCTGGGAGATGCGGGACTGGCACTGGATAAGGGCAGTCGCAATGCTATCAAGTTTTGGTAGATTATCGGGCCTCAAGGTCAATTGGACCAAGACTTGCGTGTTCTCAGTGAGGTCAAATATGCCTCGCCCGCCCCTAACGATTGAGGTTGTCTGGGAGAGTACGTGCTTCACATATCTGGGGGTACGAATTTATCACAAACCCACGGATATACTTGAGGGAAACGTAGGACGCTGTATTAGGGCCCTGAGGGGTTGTGTGGGCTTCTGGGCCTCCCTACCTCTTTCGGTACAGGGTCGGTTAGCGCTGCTAAAGATGGTGGCTTTGCCGCGATTGCTCATATTTTTCCGTACACTCCCGGTCTGGATACCCCAGAAGATCTTTAAGGAGTTGCGGACCCTAACAACTGGTTTCATCTGGGGACATGGTAGGCGCAGAGTAGCACTGACTAAAATGCTGCGGCCCAAGCTCGAGGGGGGAATGGCGGTCCCCGACTTCGAACTGTATTATCTAGCGGCGCAGCTGCAGGTACTAACACAACACATTGCCAGGGAGTTTAGAGGTCCTGTTGACTCCAGGGGGACAGGCATCCAGAGGCACGTACTTTCTTATATAGTCATGCAACAGTCATTGGAGATCAGGGCCCTCACCATGGAGGAGAAGACTTTAAGACTCTGTTGGAATAGGAGCTTAAGGAGAGCGGGGATGAAGCGCTCCTACGCACCGGAGATTCCTCTAGGGATGCTGACTGCATTGCCGCATGGGGGAGATTGGTCCTCGTTACAGGACTGGGAGGACTTGGGCCTCCAGGTGATGGGCGACTTGTATGTTGACGGGGCATTAGCACCCTTTAGCGTGCTCCGGGAACAATATGGCCTCCCGGATGGGAGCTTCCTCCTACATGCGGCGGTGACGGCTGCGATCCAGAAGCACTGGAAGGCAGGATTGACGGAGTCGGATACGACCATGGCCTGTCAATATGCAGTAATGGCGGCGGGCACGATTAAGGCGGTTACCTGCCTCCATTCTAGAATGTTACGTGACGGTCTGGAGCCGCTCACGTCTTTGAAAGCCACCTGGGAAGAGAGTATAGGGAAACCTATACCGGATACTGTCTGGGGTCACGTCTTGCAAAGGACATGGAAGGGGTGCAGGAATGCCCGTTTCCAGCAAGTGCATTTCTTTGTGATACATAGGGCCTATCTGACACCAGGGAAAATAAGACGGTATTTCAGGGTGTTAGATGCAGCATGCCCACGGTGCTTGGAGCCCGAGGTGGAACTGGATCATTTGCTGTGGAGCTGCCCGAGGCTCGGGACGTATTGGTTGGAAGTGGGGGAGCTTCTTAATACAGTTACTGACCGACAAGTGGAATATGATATGGCAACTTGTTTGTTGCTTTGGTTCCCTCACACGACCAAGACGAAAATTACGAGCAAATTTATTGACTTAGGGCTTATATTGGCCCAGAGAGAGATCACTTGGCACTGGAAGTCGAAGGAGGGCCCCTCATTCAAGAGATGGAGGAACGCATTGCTGAAATGGGCTAGGTGTGAAGGGGTGGAACGACTGCAGCAGGCTACTCGCACGGCGAATAAAAAGGGCTTAGAAATGGCAAGGGCATGGGAGACAATAGTACAAGCTCTACAGGATTGTCTGACCGCAGAGGAGGATTAGGTGATGACTGGTGAGAGAGGTTCCTAGAGACATGAAGCTCCGTAGGGATAGATCCTTCAGGCAGCACGGATTTCGTACAGTTTACAGGAATGAGGCCCACTTCAGCAGCGGTTAGGGGGGGTGGGATAATAGGGCATTTTTAGGGACCCCGGGACAACAGTACGATAAAGGCGGGTAGTAACATGTTATATGGGTCCTGACATACTTTACCACCTTTCGAACTTTGTATTTGGAGGCTTGTGCTGGGACTGGGGCCAGGGGTTATAAAAAAGCAGTTACTCCAATGTATGGTTAACCGGCTGCCTCTGGGTGGAGTTTTCTTTGTTACATTTAACGGATCAGGCGCGAATGCCGCCCAGCCTCCGGGATGTGGGCTGAATGGCTGTGTATATTTCTTTTCTTGGAAAGTGCCTTATATTGATCAAAGGTTGGAAGGTTGCATTATTTTGATGTCGATTTATGAATCTGCAATAAAAACACATTTAAAAAAAAATGATTTAGAGTCGCTTAATTGTCGAAGACACTCGTCTCTGTAGGTCTCTTTATTCAGAAGTACCACCGCGCCCCCTTTGTCGGCGGGTTTGATTACTATTTCTGGATTGTTTGCCAAGTTTTGTAAGGAGGTCTTCTCCAATCTAGTGAGATTCTGGAACTGGCTAGAGTTGCTAGTAGAAATTCTCTCAAAATCGTGCAGCACTGCTTCCTCAAAGGCTATGATACGTGCTGGAACCAGGTGCGTTGGTGGATTGAAAGTAGATTTGGGACGTAACCCCGTGTTCCGAGTATGTTGTTCTCCCGTGTCTTTATCTTTAAAAAACACATTTAAGCGGATCTTTCTGAAGAAGGCTGCCAATTCTTGGCGTGTTTGGAAAGCATCGCCTTTGTATGTGGGTACATACCCAAGCTCTTTTTCCAGGACCTGGAGCTCCAATTCCGTAGGGGCATAGGAACTAAGATTAACAATCATTTGCTTGTGCCGCTCGTTGTTGCTGTTCTCGGAGTTTGTGTTGTCATTGTCGTTGCCACCGGTGAGTTCCAACTCACCCTTGTTTTTGATGCTCTTCTTCTTCCTCTTTGGTTGGTCGGGCCAAACCCTAAAAAAGGCTGTTGTTGCATCATGTGGTTGTAAGGAGGGTACGGAAAAAATTGTGGCTGTTGTGGGTGTCCAGGTGTGAACCCAAACGGTATAGGTGGCCACCAGGGATTTGATCCTTGTCCATAAGGGTTCCCTCTTCTCGGGCCTCTGCCTCTTCCTCGTCGGTTCATTGGTCTGCCCATTTGGCCTCCAAAATTCTGGTTATCATCACCGCTGGAGTCATCTTCACTCGATTATGTGTAATAGTTGGATCCATATCTGCCACCTTTGCGGTTGACTTGTGGCGGAATATATTCATCGCTTGAGTATGGATATACCTTGTCCATAGCAAACTTTTCCAAGTCTTTTTTGAATTTCGAAATTTTAGTAGCTAAGATTGAATCCTTGAATTCGGTATTATTTTTGTTGGTGTCATCAACTTGTTTTTTAGGTTTAAAGCATTTTATTTGTTTACCACAACACACATGGGAAACATACAAGGGAACGATGCAGCTTATCAAGGCAGACAAGGCCGCGCACGAGCGTGTCGGCAACTGTGTAGAGCGTCCATAGGCCAGTCCGTTGCGGCAATAAATGGCAATCATCATAGCTACATTTCGTAACAGTCCCATTGCAAACTCCCCCCAACACCCCAACAAACCCCCCCTCCAGGACCCCATCCCCCCTCCCCCCTCCCTTTGTCCAGTGCACCAGCCCGCCTCAAAACCTTTCACATAATTCGTTTCTCGCCTGTGGCATATGTCCTAGGCTAGTTGGAGCCAGAGGTCGATGGTGCTGGGCACGTGAGCCGCAGGAGACGAAGGTACTTGGGACATGTGATTTCTCTGAATTCTGTAAGCAACAGGGAATGGAACGGCTGCCAGATGTCAGTAAATTGCTCTATGTCCCCCGCTACTGTGAGCGACAGCTTTTCCATCCTAAGCACGTGCCATAATCTGTGGAGCCAACTTGTGAGTGAGGGTACCGTGGCCGTGCGCCAGTGCATCAGAATAGTCTGAACCGCTGATCCCAGAGCGATGGCTATTTGTCTGCCCCTGCATGACCTGAGAGGGTACATCAGTCTATTCGGTAGCCCTAGCAGGGTGTATGCGGGAAAACGCGGTAATTCTATGCCAAAGTGGGCGTCAATTTCATCTAGTACCTCCTTCCAGAATGGTCCTAACAGTGGGCAGTCCCAGAGAATGTGTGTCAGTGTGCCCTTGTGTCCACACCCCCTCCAACAGGTGTCTTCTTTGCGATGATCCATTTCGTGAACCCTTTCCGGTGTGTAGTACCAGTAGGTAGAAACCTTTGTCAGTGTCTCAGTGAGGCCCATGTGGTATGCGGAGTGCCTTGCCCTGTAGGAGATCTGGTCCCATTCCCTATGGCTCAGTGACCTACCTAGCTCCCGTTCCCAGCGTTCCCTCCCTGGGTTGTAGAAGTGTGAGGAGGGCGACTGTAGCATCTTGTAGAGGTCCGTGATCAGTTTCGAGTCTGACTTCCGGGTCATGAGCCAGTGTTCAAACGGAAGAAACCGTCTATCCGCCGTCTCCCGTACCTGTGGATGAAGCGCCCAATGACGAGCTTGCAGATAGCGATGTCTCTCAGCCTCCGGGAGGGAAAACTCCCGCCGGAATCGCTGGAGGGGGATAATTCCTACTGGACTGTATAAATGACAGAGGGTGCGGCACCACGCTGGTCTCCAATGCGCGAAAGCCCCCCTCCCCATCTCCGGGGTAAAATACGGGTTGTCCACTAATGGCGTGAGCGGAGACGGGAACGAGGTGAGACCATATTTAAGGCAGGTGGCGTCCCAGACCCGCAGAGGCACCCTCGTGACAAAGGACGCATACAGATTCCTGGGTCGGTGGGGTCGTCGTAGGAATGGGATCTCCTGGAGGGGCCGGCCCGCCACCGCCTGGTCCTGGAAGAGCCAGTGCTTATCAGACTCCCATCTGCTCCATTCCACGAAATAGCGTAACTGAGCAGCTTGAAGGTCCGGTATACCCAATCCTCCGGCCTCTGGGGCTAGCATAGAGAGAGCCCTGCGCATTCTGTTTTTTTTGCTGTGCCAGATAAAGCGCGAGAGGTCTGCCTGTAATTGCGGGATCCACCCCACCGGAGGCTGGAGTGGCAAGGCCCGGAACAAGTAAAGCACCTGGGGTAGGACCGTCATCTTGATAGCGGCTATCCTGCCAAGCTGTCATGCCTGCAGTGCGAGTAACACATTGGGTTAAAGTTCGTTCCGCTGTTCAGGCAGTTTATTATTGATTTGCATGGTTGGCAAAACGCAACAGAGACGCATTTGCGCATGCATTAGCACCACGCATGCGCTACTGACTAGTGTTCCAGTGATAAGCCCGCCCCGGACTTCAGGAAGTGCTTCGCGTTCAGCTAGGTAGTGTTATTCCCGTTCCGGGTTCACTTCGGCGTCCGAGGAGCTAGGAGAGTTTGGCGTGCAGGTACTCGAAGGTGCATTTGTTCTTCCTTGAAGCGGCTTGCTTCTGGAAGCGTTCCTTTGTTTTCCTTTTCCCTGTGTGATTTCTGTATACCGCGGTGTGTGGTGAAATTCTAAGTTGGTTCCGGTTTTTTGCCTCGTGGTTTCGGAGGTTTCCCTGTATGTTTTACGTTCGGATTATCTTGTGTTTACACACAACTTATTGGAGATTACACCGGATATCGTTAAGGAGCATCTCTTAGATGCTCAGGATATTTCGTACACAGTCCTTTCCAGCTCCATACAGAGTTCCTGTCATTCCTCTTGTATTCCTTTTGGTTCTTGGTTCATTGTACTTCCCCCAAGGTACATTATAAACTCAGTACATATCATTTAAGGGAAGACACGGGGAGGGGTTTGTTTTCACTATTGTTTCTTATGTATTTCTGCAGTGTCATAGCGGAAGATACCATATTCCCCAGCGTGGAAGAAGACTGTGGAGTGTCTGTCTTTTCCTCCCCCTCCTACCCTTGTTTTGTTCCCCTGTGTTCCCCTTGGTTACGTTTCGGGTGTTAGTGTTCTGTCCTGACGCCCGGGAGGTGACGGGGGGAATCAGGGTGTATAGCATCGTGGATCCAGGGCACTTCCGAGAAATAGCAGGTGCGTGCATGACAGAACGCGAAGCCTTTATGTACAGTGTCTCCTAGGTGTCATGGATCTTACGCTGCAGGACGTAGCGAGCATGGTGGGTAATCTCCAGAGAGAAACCCAAAACATTGCCGACAGGTTGGCGGCCTTGAGTGCACACGACGGGGACAGAGCAGGGACCAGCAACGCAACCCCAGTAGTGCAGGTTGTCACCCCCCATTCTATTCCTTTGGCTCCGCCTGAAAGGTTTTATGGAGAACCCTCTAAATGTGCTGCTTTTCTGACACAGTGTCAGTTACATTTTTTATGCAAAGCCGCCTGTTTTCCTAATGATCAAGCCAAGGTGGCCTTTGTACTGTCATATCTCGGAGGGTCAGCAGCTAATTGGACCATCCCGTTAATAGAAAAGGATGATCCCATGTTATTGGATTATGAAGCGTTCAGAAGAGAACTGCGTAAAATGTTTGACAAACATACCTTTACTCACGCTGCAGATACGGAGCTACTACATCTGAAACAAGGGTCCAAAGATTTAGTCACCTACATTACTACCTTCAACAGATTAGTGGTAGAGGCTGATTGGCCTGCGAATAAGAGAAGTGCTCTTTTCTATAAAGGTTTACGAGACGAGCTCAAAGATGAGTTGGCTCATGTAGTAGACCCTCCAGCAACCTGTCCTGAGTTAATCGACCTAGTGGTTAAATTAGATCACAGATTGGGTGAAAGGAGAAAAGATAGAGGAAGATACGGATACGCTAGATACAGTCATAAAGAAAAGAAAACAGAGGCTGATACCAAGGCAGAAGAACCTGAACCCATGCAGATAGGGAGCATGAAAGGTCCCTTAAGTGAGGCAGAAAAACAAAGACGTAGGGTGAACCGACTGTGTTTATATTGTGGTAAAGCAGGACACTTCCTACGAGAATGTCCTGTCAAACCCAAATCATTCCGCAAATCGGAAAACTAGCAGACCCTAAGGTAACAGAGACCGCACCGCCGGGTCCATTGGTTCAAATGGTCTCCTCATTGGTGAACGATAAAGGACATTTTTTTGTCACGTCCACCCTAGCATGGTGGACACAGTCGGTAACACAGGCAATAATGATAGATTCTGGGGCCTCAGGCAATTTCATGGACTATCGGTGGGCCATTGCCAATAATATTCCTACTGAACCTAAAAAAGTCCCCGAAGAAGTGTATACCATAGATGGGAGTCCTTTAAAATCTGGGCCCATCACACATTCCAGCATCCCCTTGGATATGTGTATTGATTCCACACATAACGAACAGTTAACGTTTGACTTGATTGAATCCCCCCAGTTCCCTGTGGTTTTGGGTCTTCCTTGGTTGCGTCTTCACAACCCTCGCATAAATTGGAAGACCACTAGCATTACGTTCCCGAAACAAGACGAACAACCAACACCTTTTGATAATGTTCCTAATCATATCTCTTCGGGCAACATATTTGCCACTCCCGTACAAAACACTATGCCTGCGGTGTCAGAGTCCCTTATGGCTGCAGCGCAGGGAGAACAACCCGATGTCACACTGCCTCCTGTGTACCAAAGTTATCAAACCGTTTTTGATCAGAAACAAGCTACCTGTTTACCGCCTCACAGTGCATATGATTGCCGAATAGACCTACAACCTGGCGCACGCATACCTACCAGTAGGGTATACTCCCTTACGGAGAAAGAGAATCTGTACTTAAGGGAGTATCTCGACACCATGTTGGAACTAGGGTTTATTAGGCCATCTAGATCCCCTGCCTCTTCGGCTTTGTTTTTTATCCCTAAACGGGAAGGGGGTTTGCGACGTTGTATAGACTATCGCTCATTGAATGACATCACCATAAAAAACAAATATCCCTTGCCGCTCATCTCCTCTCTGCTCGACCAGGTGAAGGATGCTCAATGGTTTACGAAATTAGATCTACGTGGGGCCTATCACCTGGTTCGAGTCAGAGAGGGCGATGAGTGGAAGACAGCCTTCTGTACTAAATACGGGCTGTATGAATATTTAGTGATGCCCTTTGGACTGTGCAATGCTCCTTCGGCATTTCAATACTTCATCAATGAGGTGCTGAAGGAGTATCTTGACAAGCACGTCATAGCATATATTGACGATTTACTGATCTATTCAAAATCTTTGGAGGACCATGTGGGTCATGTGAAGTCGGTTCTCCAGCTATTACAGGAAAACAATCTTTTTTGTAAACTGGACAAGTGTTTCTTTCATCGCCATCAAGTGGCCTTTTTAGGATTCATAGTGTCCTCTACGGGTCTGCGTATGGACCCGAGTAAGGTCAGTGCTGTTCTAGATTGGCCCCCTCCCAAAAACGTGAAGGAAATCCAACAATTCATTGGGTTTGCTAATTTTTATAGACGTTTTATACACCAGTTTTCAGATCTAGTGGCTCCTATCACAAAATTGTTGAGGAAAGGGGTGCCGTTTCAATGGTCAGAGACTGCGGATAAAGCCTTTAACATGCTCAAGACTTCCTTTACACAAGCTCCTGTTCTGAAACACCCCGATCCTTCCAGTCCCTACATAGTAGAGGTTGATGCATCACAAGTAGCTGTGGGAGGGATACTTTCTCAAGCTGACGCTTCCACTGGTGAATTGCATCCTGTGGCCTATTATTCCCACAAATTGACCCCAGCGGAAGTGAACTATGCTGTTGGTGAGAGAGAGCTCTTGGCCATTAAAAAGGTATTGGAAGAATGGAGACAATATCTCCTTGGAACAAACCACACCGTCACTGTCCTAACTGACCATCGTAATCTCCAGTATCTAAAATCCGCCAGGGCTCTGTCCATGCGACAGCTAAGATGGACTCAGTTTTTTAATGAGTATGATTTCAAGATCCATTTCAGAGCGGGGAGACAGAATGGGAAGGCTGATGCCCTGTCTCGTCTGGGGTTCGATCCAGTCCCGTCAGTTGAGACGCCTCCTTGTATTATTGATCCCCACAGATTAATTGGAGTGTTGCACACTGAAGACGAATTCCTCGTTCAGGTGAAACACGCACAGAGCGAATCCACTGCTAGAGCTGTCGCACAGCAACACCAGGCCATCGTCACAGACGACCTTCTGTACATACAGGGAGGATTGTTTATCCCCACAGCACCGCTACAAAAGCAGGTTATGGAATGGTGTCATTCTCATGGGGTGGCGGGACATCCAGGCTATAAAAGAACCTTAGAGCTGATTAGGAGATACTGTTGGTGGTCCCACATGGCTAAAGACGTACAACATTTCGTACAAACCTGTCACGTCTGTGCACAGAGCAAGTCCTCCCATGAAGGGTCGGTGGGTTTGTTATTGCCCCTTCCTACGCCCGCAGCACCCTGGCAGTCAGTCTCTATGGACTTCATCGTGGAATTGCCTAGAACACACAGGGGCAATACTGCGCTGTTAGTAGTAGTGGACATGTTCACCAAGGCGGCTCATTTCATCCCGCTACCAGGTCTACCTACCTCTGCAGGGTTGGCGGGTGTGTTTTTGCAACAAATTGCACGACTCCATGGTCTTCCATCTGTCTTGGTTACTGACAGAGGCTCCCAGTTTATTTCCAAATTCTGGAAACAGCTATGTAAATCATTGCAAATCGAGGTGCGTCTATCGTCTAGTCACCATCCACAGACAGACGGACAAACCGAACGTGTAAATCAAATCTTGAGCAATTTTTGAGGTGTCAACTGTTGCAAGACCAAAAGGAGTGGGATGAACTGATCTGGTTGGCAGAACTGTCATATAATAACAGCCACCACTTTTCCACCTTATATACACCCTTTTATGCTTCATACGGGTTTCATCCTAAGGTACTTCCTTTCCCTCCATTGAGGCCTTGTGCCATTCCGGCTGCTCAAGAGTTAGTAGCACATTTACAGGGTGGTCCATGCTACCATACATACCAACCTTGACAAGGCCAAGACAGAGTATAAGAAGTCTGCTGATGCACATAGACATGCAGGACCCATGTACCATCAAAACGACAAGGTTTGGTTGTCCACCAGACACCTAGCATTGAGGGTCGCATGCAAATTTAAGCCCAAGTTTATTGGCCCCTTTTCTGTACTTAAGATCGTTAACCCTGTGGCCATCAAATTGAGTCTGCCCCCTTCGATGAAAATTCATCCTGTTTTTCACATCTCATTATTGAAACCAGTGTTGCCTGGTACCCGTCTTCCTGTTGCTCCTCTCTCAGTTCCGGTAGATTCCGATGTGGAATATGAAGTGGGTGCTATTTTGGACTCTAGGAGAGTGAGGAGTCGTCTTCAGTATTTGATACACTGGAAAGGGTTCGGTATGGAGGAAAGATCTTGGGAACCCGCCTCTCACGTACATGCGCCCCGCTTGCTGCGAGCCTTTCATAGGCGGTACCCCCACAAGCCCAAACCGGTGGGGGGCGTTGTGGGAGGGGTGTTCTGTCATGCCTGCAGTGCGAGTAACACATTGGGTTAAAGTTCGTTCCGCTGTTCAGGCAGTTTATTATTGATTGGCATGGTTGGCAAAACGCAACAGAGACGCATTTGCGCATGCATTAGCACCACGCATGCGCTACTGACTAGTGTTCGAGTGATAAGCCCGCCCCGGACTTCAGGAAGTGCTTCGCGTTCAGCTAGGTAGTGTTATTCCCGTTCCGGGTTCACTTCGGCGTCCGAGGAGCTAGGAGAGTTTGGCGTGCAGGTACTCGAAGGTGCATTTGTTCTTCCTTGAAGCGGCTTGCTTCTGGATGCGTTCCTTTGTTTTCCTTTTCCCTGTGTGATTTCTGTATACCGCGGTGTGTGGTGAAATTCTAAGTTGGTTCCGGTTTTTTGCCTCGTGGTTTCGGAGGTTTCCCTGTATGTTTTACGTTCGGATTATCTTGTGTTTACACACAACTTATTGGAGATTACACCGGATATCGTTAAGGAGCATCTCTTAGATGCTCAGGATATTTCGTACACAGTCCTTTCCAGCTCCATACAGAGTTCCTGTCATTCCTCTTGTATTCCTTTTGGTTCTTGGTTCATTGTACTTCCACAACAACAACAAGTGAGGAGGGTCTAAGGGCAAATTTATCGACCAACCAGATATACGCCCCTAACACAATCTATCACAACAATTGATATCTGGGGGTCAAGAAGAGAAAGGAAAGTTTTGACAGTAGGATCCACTATATCAGACAGTAACAGTGAGAAATAATAAAAGAGTGGTCGAGTCAAGACTCAAGGGTACCAGGAGGGAAATATTGTTCCCATCAGAAGCCACACTGTACCGCCCTTATTATCATCATATGGGATCTCCTTACCCAGGAGGCAAGACGGCCGGTAAATATTACCGTGACCGAGATGTAATATGAGGTATGAGAGCAGAACAGAGAAGGGTGGTGGTGGCTGCTGAAAAAAGCAGTGTATAGTGATGAAAAAAGTGAAAGGTACTAAAATTAGGTGAATGGGTGGTAAAATTTTTTTAATAATAACCCCCACACCCTAAGGTTAAAAGGCAGGTGTAGGTGCAGGCTTTAAATAATAACCGCACTTAGTGGTCGACATGTTTCAGCATATTGTAAGATGTTCTTAATGCATTCCTCAGGACCTGTATATAATACACTACTGCTTTCAAAAAATAAATAAATTAAAAGTGTCACCTGAAAGTCCAGGCGTGCTCAACCGTAAACTGTCAATGAAATGGTTAGGGATCCAACATGTAAAACAAAACGACAAACAAACAAACAAATAATACAATACACGTTATTATTTGTATTCATAGTGACATTACAATATGTTCAATCATGCCTGATCGTTATTTCAGGTATGCACTCACCCTTATGTGTAGGCTGAGGAGCTTCACCCCACCTGGCTGCAGCGCAGGTAAAAGGAGCACCGCTCTGTGAGAAATCACATAACGTTTAATCGAGCGGTCAGTGATAAAGCACTAACCTATTTGAGTAGCATAATAAACTTTGAGATGGCAGGTTAACTGGGCTGTTTATAACCAGGCTGCGCGTGGGCGCCGTGTACTGTCATGACTCAGGGGCAGTGACCACACGAAGGGGATAGGTAATACGAAAGGGCCGTGCAGCGTCAGTTAGGAGGTACTGACGGAGACCGCTTAATATTAAAGTTGCGGAAAAACATCTAACAGCGTGTCAGTTTCAGAACGCACACAGGGGAAAACCGCCACGCATTGTAAAGCGGCGTTCAGGGTGGAGAGAAACGCTGCATATGCTCGATGTCAGGCTGGCCTCTAACGGCAAACACAAGCCGAGCGAGGCATCAGAAAACTACGCATAACGCGTTGGATCATGCGTTGGCTCACCTGGCCGTCGGCGTCTCCAGGCAGTCTTCAGTACTGCTCGGGGGGGCGCCGACCGCCGAGTGAGCCAGTGTTTTGTTTGATTCACGGAACCAGCGCGTTGACGAGCAGTCACATGATAGTGAGACTGCTGGGAGTTGTAGTTCGCTCTAGGAACCAACTCTATAGGACCAAGTATGCTGGTACTACCAATGTCAAGTGTGGGTCCTAAGTGATGTACTGAAATGCGCGAAAGTATATAAAAGTGATTTTCACGAGTGCATTACAAAAACAAGGCCTTAGCGGCATGACTCTGGGGCAGTGTGTACTGTTGCGCAATGGATAGATGTTAAGTTACAGACGTCTACTAACAATGATGATAATATGAAAGCGTTCTTTAATGGGGTTATTATGCGCTATTGGAGCTGATGCACATATGCGCAGTGGATGTAGAAGATGACCGTTACTGCTGATGTTAATATTAATGCGCTTCAAAGGAATTGTGATGCGCTATTAGTACTCGCATATTTTGAAGGGAGGCAATAGAGACTGATTTCCAATGGGTATTATGTGCAGTGCTAAGGAATCAATGAGGAATATAATGATTACGCCCAATCAGAGGGACATCCAGGGTATGGGTTCATTGAGTCCCTCCTTGTCACTGTTGACGCGGTATACCCATTTCTGTTCTATCTTGAACAAGAACCTGCTTGTATCTGCACATGAGTCTGGAATGTGCGGTTGTTCAAGAACTGTCCAGTAAAAATCTTCTGGACCATGGCCTTTCTCCAGGAAATGTGCGGTAAGTCTGGTTGCTTGTTTGCGGCAACGCACCGTGCTTTTGTGTTCCTGGATGCGTGTGCGTACCTTTCTAGTAGTCATACCGACATACCGTAATCCACAAGGACATTTGATCAAGTATATCAGGTTACTGCTATTACAATTAGTAAACCTGTTCTGTGTCCATGGGCGATTAGTGCCGATGTCAACTTCTGTGGATTTATTAGTCTGAGGGCAGACAGAACAATTACCACATGGATGGTGGCCAACCACAGCTGGTAAATCCCAAAGGGTACCCACTTGTCTCTCTTCTTTACTGCGTGGGCGTGTATGAACCAGTTGGTCCTTCAAGTTGGGTCCTCTTTTATATGCAAACATGGGCTGGGGAATGTTGTCACCTCCCGTTTTTAGGATGGACCAGTGTTTCTTTATGATTTTCTGCAACTGGTTGGATCGGCTGTTGAAGGTATTTACAAAGGCAATCCGGTCTGATTTTTCTTTCGGTGGATTGATTGCAAGAAGGGCATCCCTCTGGTTATTAGAGGCCCTCTTTTTAGATCTCCGAATGATTTTCTTAGGGTATCGTTTCTCCTTAAGTTGTTCCTCCAGGTTTTTGGAGTGCGTTTCAAAAGACTCCTTCTTGGAACAGTTTCTTTGTACCCTCAAGAACTGGCCAAAAGGTAAATTGTCCCTCAGGGCTCTTGGGTGGCAACTGTCATACCGTAACAAAGCATTCCTGGCCATGGGTTTACGATATAACTCGGACTCAATGCCCGCTGGGGTTGCGTGTAGTCTCAGATCAAGGAATGCCAGTGAGGTTCTACTGTGCTCCATGGTGAACTTCAGATATTGGTTTACACTGTTTAACCAATCATGAAATGATAGTAGTTGTTCTTCAGTGCCCCGCCATACTACAAGAATATCATCAATATAGCGTTTCCACACGTGTATTGATGATAGGTATGGGTTGGTGTTAGTAAAGACACTTTGTTGCTCAAAGTGGTGCACATAAAGATTCGCCAGGCTCGGCGCGAAAACACTGCCCATACTGGTCCCGGACGTTTGTAGATATAGCGTGTCTTCGAAACAGAAATAGTTCTCTTTCATCGCCATTTCTGCAAGTTGCATTATAAATGGTATTGGTGTCATCGATTGATGGTTATTCTGCTCCAGAAGTGCTCCCACTACTTCTAGAGTCTCAGTTTGAGGGATCGAGGTATATAGGGATTCGACATCGAACGATACTAAGATGTCAGTCTCCTCATTGTATTGTATCGTCGGAAGAAGTCTTAAGACATCTTTGGTGTCTTGTAGAAAGGTGGGCATAGCTTTGACCATCGGGTTGAGAAAGTGGTCCACAAAAGTAGAAAGGGGTTCCAATACTGACCCAATGCCAGAAATAATGGGCCTCCCAGGTGGTGGCCTCATTGGCTTGTGGACTTTGGGCAAGCAATAAAAGTAAGGAATTGTAGGGTGTTGTGTGACCAAATATTGTCCTTCCTGTGAGGTTATCCATCCCTCACTCGTGGCTTCTTCTACCAAGGCACTTATTCTGTTTTGTAGACCTTCAGTAGGATCCGATCTCAGTGGTAAGTAGGATTTACGATCACTGAGTTGTCGCAGACACTCATTTCTATACACTGTAGTGTCTAAAATTACAGTCGCTCCCCCTTTATCAGCCGGTTTTATGGTGATATTATCGTTGGCGGTAAG
The DNA here is from genome assembly GCF_964261635.1 of Lissotriton helveticus. NCBI lineage: Eukaryota > Metazoa > Chordata > Amphibia > Caudata > Salamandridae > Lissotriton > Lissotriton helveticus. Next base: position 1,060,153,768 of record NC_136070.1, on the reverse strand, counting down.
TGAGCGCAAAGCTTGCTGCTCATCTCTGGAGAGATTCATAAATGGCTTGACATCCTTTTTATATAGGTCCGTGACATCCTTTTCAACAGCCATTTCGAAGGTAAGGACTTTCGGCGGTAGTGTGGCACTGGGTGGATTAAATGAAGAAGGTCTCTTCAGACCAGTGTTAACGTCCATACAGGTGGTCTCCAAAGTGGTTGTTTTCGCAAAAAAGTAATGCAACCTGATCTTCCTGAAGAGCTTGGAAAGTTCAATTTGAGCCAAAAAGGGATCACCTTTTTGGGTAGCCACGAATCCCAAACCTTTATTCAGGAGAAGTTCCTCATTGGTAGACAGGGTGTGTGAACTCAGGTTTATCACGAGGCCGGCTGGTTGCTTGTTCCCGCAGCGTCTTGGGGGACTTTCTTCCCGCTGCGTAGACCCATTCCCGATTGTTGCGGGATATTCGTGTCCGTGTTCCAATGGACTTGCTGTTGCACTGCCCCTTGTCTCCTCCTTTACTTTTTTGCGAAAACAACCACTTTGGAGACCACCTGTATGGACGTTAACACTGGTCTGAAGAGACCTTCTTCATTTAATCCACCCAGTGCCACACTACCGCCGAAAGTCCTTACCTTCGAAATGGCTGTTGAAAAGGATGTCACGGACCTATATAAAAAGGATGTCAAGCCATTTATGAATCTCTCCAGAGATGAGCAGCAAGCTTTGCGCTCACTTACCGCCAACGATAATATCACCATAAAACCGGCTGATAAAGGGGGAGCGACTGTAATTTTAGACACTACAGTGTATAGAAATGAGTGTCTGCGACAACTCAGTGATCGTAAATCCTACTTACCACTGAGATCGGATCCTACTGAAGGTCTACAAAACAGAATAAGTGCCTTGGTAGAAGAAGCCACGAGTGAGGGATGGATAACCTCACAGGAAGGACAATATTTGGTCACACAACACCCTACAATTCCTTACTTTTATTGCTTGCCCAAAGTCCACAAGCCAATGAGGCCACCACCTGGGAGGCCCATTATTTCTGGCATTGGGTCAGTATTGGAACCCCTTTCTACTTTTGTGGACCACTTTCTCAACCCGATGGTCAAAGCTATGCCCACCTTTCTACAAGACACCAAAGATGTCTTAAGACTTCTTCCGACGATACAATACAATGAGGAGACTGACATCTTAGTATCGTTCGATGTCGAATCCCTATATACCTCGATCCCTCAAACTGAGACTCTAGAAGTAGTGGGAGCACTTCTGGAGCAGAATAACCATCAATCGATGACACCAATACCATTTATAATGCAACTTGCAGAAATGGCGATGAAAGAGAACTATTTCTGTTTCGAAGACACGCTATATCTACAAACGTCCGGGACCAGTATGGGCAGTGTTTTCGCGCCGAGCCTGGCGAATCTTTATGTGCACCACTTTGAGCAACAAAGTGTCTTTACTAACACCAACCCATACCTATCATCAATACACGTGTGGAAACGCTATATTGATGATATTCTTGTAGTATGGCGGGGCACTGAAGAACAACTACTATCATTTCATGATTGGTTAAACAGTGTAAACCAATATCTGAAGTTCACCATGGAGCACAGTAGAACCTCACTGGCATTCCTTGATCTGAGACTACACGCAACCCCAGCGGGCATTGAGTCCGAGTTATATCGTAAACCCATGGCCAGGAATGCTTTGTTACGGTATGACAGTTGCCACCCAAGAGCCCTGAGGGACAATTTACCTTTTGGCCAGTTCTTGAGGGTACAAAGAAACTGTTCCAAGAAGGAGTCTTTTGAAACGCACTCCAAAAACCTGGAGGAACAACTTAAGGAGAAACGATACCCTAAGAAAATCATTCGGAGATCTAAAAAGAGGGCCTCTAATAACCAGAGGGATGCCCTTCTTGCAATCAATCCACCGAAAGAAAAATCAGACCGGATTGCCTTTGTAAATACCTTCAACAGCCGATCCAACCAGTTGCAGAAAATCATAAAGAAACACTGGTCCATCCTAAAAACGGGAGGTGACAACATTCCCCAGCCCATGTTTGCATATAAAAGAGGACCCAACTTGAAGGACCAACTGGTTCATACACGCCCACGCAGTAAAGAAGAGAGACAAGTGGGTACCCTTTGGGATTTACCAGCTGTGGTTGGCCACCATCCATGTGGTAATTGTTCTGTCTGCCCTCAGACTAATAAATCCACAGAAGTTGACATCGGCACTAATCGCCCATGGACACAGAACAGGTTTACTAATTGTAATAGCAGTAACCTGATATACTTGATCAAATGTCCTTGTGGATTACGGTATGTCGGTATGACTACTAGAAAGGTACGCACACGCATCCAGGAACACAAAAGCACGGTGCGTTGCCGCAAACAAGCAACCAGACTTACCGCACATTTCCTGGAGAAAGGCCATGGTCCAGAAGATTTTTACTGGACAGTTCTTGAACAACCGCACATTCCAGACTCATGTGCAGATACAAGCAGGTTCTTGTTCAAGATAGAACAGAAATGGGTATACCGCGTCAACAGTGACAAGGAGGGACTCAATGAACCCATACCCTGGATGTCCCTCTGATTGGGCGTAATCATTATATTCCTCATTGATTCCTTAGCACTGCACATAATACCCATTGGAAATCAGTCTCTATTGCCTCCCTTCAAAATATGCGAGTACTAATAGCGCATCACAATTCCTTTGAAGCGCATTAATATTAACATCAGCAGTAACGGTCATCTTCTACATCCACTGCGCATATGTGCATCAGCTCCAATAGCGCATAATAACCCCATTAAAGAACGCTTTCATATTATCATCATTGTTAGTAGACGTCTGTAACTTAACATCTATCCATTGCGCAACAGTACACACTGCCCCAGAGTCATGCCGCTAAGGCCTTGTTTTTGTAATGCACTCGTGAAAATCACTTTTATATACTTTCGCGCATTTCAGTACATCACTTAGGACCCACACTTGACATTGGTAGTACCAGCATACTTGGTCCTATAGAGTTGGTTCCTAGAGCGAACTACAACTCCCAGCAGTCTCACTATCATGTGACTGCTCGTCAACGCGCTGGTTCCGTGAATCAAACAAAACACTGGCTCACTCGGCGGTCGGCGCCCCCCCGAGCAGTACTGAAGACTGCCTGGAGACGCCGACGGCCAGGTGAGCCAACGCATGATCCAACGCGTTATGCGTAGTTTTCTGATGCCTCGCTCGGCTTGTGTTTGCCGTTAGAGGCCAGCCTGACATCGAGCATATGCAGCGTTTCTCTCCACCCTGAACGCCGCTTTACAATGCGTGGCGGTTTTCCCCTGTGTGCGTTCTGAAACTGACACGCTGTTAGATGTTTTTCCGCAACTTTAATATTAAGCGGTCTCCGTCAGTACCTCCTAACTGACGCTGCACGGCCCTTTCGTATTACCTATCCCCTTCGTGTGGTCACTGCCCCTGAGTCATGACAGTACACGGCGCCCACGCGCAGCCTGGTTATAAACAGCCCAGTTAACCTGCCATCTCAAAGTTTATTATGCTACTCAAATAGGTTAGTGCTTTATCACTGACCGCTCGATTAAACGTTATGTGATTTCTCACAGAGCGGTGCTCCTTTTACCTGCGCTGCAGCCAGGTGGGGTGAAGCTCCTCAGCCTACACATAAGGGTGAGTGCATACCTGAAATAACGATCAGGCATGATTGAACATATTGTAATGTCACTATGAATACAAATAATAACGTGTATTGTATTATTTGTTTGTTTGTTTGTCGTTTTGTTTTACATGTTGGATCCCTAACCATTTCATTGACAGTTTACGGTTGAGCACGCCTGGACTTTCAGGTGACACTTTTAATTTATTTATTTTTTGAAAGCAGTAGTGTATTATATACAGGTCCTGAGGAATGCATTAAGAACATCTTACAATATGCTGAAACATGTCGACCACTAAGTGCGGTTATTATTTAAAGCCTGCACCTACACCTGCCTTTTAACCTTAGGGTGTGGGGGTTATTATTAAATTTTTTTTACCACCCATTCACCTAATTTTAGTACCTTTCACTTTTTTCATCACTATACACTGCTTTTTTCAGCAGCCACCACCACCCTTCTCTGTTCTGCTCTCATACCTCATATTACATCTCGGTCACGGTAATATTTACCGGCCGTCTTGCCTCCTGGGTAAGGAGATCCCATATGATGATAATAAGGGCGGTACAGTGTGGCTTCTGATGGGAACAATATTTCCCTCCTGGTACCCTTGAGTCTTGACTCGACCACTCTTTTATTATTTCTCACTGTTACTGTCTGATATAGTGGATCCTACTGTCAAAACTTTCCTCATTGTACTTCCCCCAAGGTACATTATTAACTCAGTACATATCATTTAAGGGAAGACACGGGGAGGGGTTTGTTTTCACTATTGTTTCTTATGTATTTCTGCAGTGTCATAGCGGAAGATACCATATTCCCCAGCGTGGAAGAAGACTGTGGAGTGTCTGTCTTTTCCTCCCCCTCCTACCCTTGTTTTGTTCCCCTGTGTTCCCCTTGGTTACGTTTCGGGTGTTAGTGTTCTGTCCTGACGCCCGGGAGGTGACGGGGGGAATCAGGGTGTATAGCATCGTGGATCCAGGGCACTTCCGAGACATAGCAGGTGCGTGCATGACACAAGCCAGGATAGAGTGCCGCGATTCCAGCGCCCCAATTCCTCCTTTATCTTGGCGCCGAGCGCCGCATAGTTCGCCGACACCATGGCCGGTATAGTGGGGGCCAGTTGGATTCCTAGGTAGGGGACCGCTTCTGACGACCAAAGCATAGGGAATCGATCCTGCAAGTGAGCTCTAGTGGTCGGCGTCAGAGAGACGTCCAGAGCCACCGATTTCCCCATATTCATTTTGAAACCGGCGACCTCACCAAAGAAAGTCAGCTCCTCAATGCATGCCGGTAAGGCCGTCCGTGGTGCGGCAAGCGACAGTATGACATCTTCCGCGTAGAGACTTATAGTGTGTGTAAACCCTCCATACCACACTCCCGTCACCAGTGGGTTGTCCCGGACCCGTTGAGCAAAGGGTTCCATGTATAGGGCAAAGAGCAGGGGCGATAGAGGGCATCCCTGCCTGGTGCCCCTCTCAATATTGAAGGCCCTGGAGTTATACCCGTTCACGCTGACAACTTGTTTTTTAAAGGTTTCATCAGCTTGTTTTTTATCAGACTGTTTTTTGTAAACCGAACTCACTATTACTGATTTTATACTTGCTTCCAGTGTTTGGATTTCTACTAATAGTAAGTCCGCCGACTTTTTAGCTGTTGTAATTATCAAGATCAGCCAATCTCTGGTGCATTTCCATGCTATAAGAGACCAATCTTGTAAGAACGTCTTGTCATCTAGAAAAAGGCGCGGGCATTCGTTACTATTAGTCCTGATGGAGCACAATTTGCCCTGAAGTATTCGGTCATTACTAACTCATGTACTTGAATTGAATTTGAATTTTGAATTTAAAATTATTTATAAGAGCGCACATACACCAGCGGCTTCTTGGCGCTACCACTAACAGACTACTGAGAACAGAAAGAAACAGGGGGCCGGGAGGGGTTATTCAAAGGATTTCTTAAATAGATGGGCCTTGAGTTGTTTCCGAAAGTGTGAGTAAACAGTGAGGGATCGAACTCCCAAAGGGAGAGAGTTCCACAGGGACGGAGCCAGAGTGGCAAATTTAGAGCCTCCCCACTTCTTCCTCCGGAACCGAGGGACCGTAAGAAGGGCCTGGGAGGACGAGCGGAGCTCTCTACCCGGAACATACTGGGTAATCTCTGAAGAGATAAAGGCTGGAGCTGAGCCCAGACGAGCCAGAAAGGTAATGGAGGCGATCTTAAATTGGACTCGAGCCTGTACAGGCAGCCAATGTAAAGACTTCAGGAGAGGGGTAGAATGATGAAATTTTGGGAGATTAAAGGCCAGGCGGGCCGCCTGGTTCTGGATGAGTTGGAGACGCCGTAAACTATATGCAGGAATACCCGCATACAGGTGTTCTAGAGTGTGACCTCTTAAGTGTTACAAGTTTGGACCAATCATCATTAGTTTTTGTCGTGGTGCTAGCGGAAATATCAAGAATACTAGGGGTACTCAGAATCTCACGTGTCATTTCTTCATCAAAAGTAAGTACCAATCTCTCTGCCATGATTATAGCGAGTGTCTTGATCTCGACGTTGGCCTCAATATCTGAATAACCCCAACGTGCAAGTAGCCCCCCCCCGACAGGTAGCCAAGAAAAAAGGAAAAGATATCTAAGTATAAGGATAACTCAGCTATAGACAGACCCACGACCAAAAGGCCGTTCTAATAACTAATAACACTACCGTAGATTGGGGGTCAGAAGGGAAAAAAGTTTATAGACTAGTGGGTGTGTATTCCCTATTGAACAATCTATATACCAAAAAGACACACCTCTAGTCTCAAAGGGTTTTGATCAACAGGCTGAAACATGTTGACCATTAAGTGACAGTGGTTATACATTCATACCACTGTGCTGTTTCATTTTTAATCCTGTCAGGTAGAACACTATAATAAAGTAGTTGACAGGGAATTCTATCTAGACAGTTTTAACCCACTCTATCTTTTCACACAGCTCTGCCAACCTCACTACACCCATCATTCCACATATGGGATTACTATCCTTTTCCTTACCAAAAAACATCTGAGCTCCTTCCTTAAAACTGAAGTAGTAGCTCCCAGTGCTGACTAGGTTTTCGACACTGGTAAGGAGGACCCATATGATGAAGCATGTCACCTTCGGATGAGTGAGGGTTCTTATCCTTAAGGAATGTCTCCCCCTTGATGTTATACATTATTTAAGTTAGTTTTGAGAGAAGAAGGGCTAAACTGCATAATTTGTTTTGATACACATGAATGAGACTAGAGGTGTGTCTTTTTGGTATATAGATTGTTCAATAGGGAATACACACCCACTAGTCTATAAACTTTTTTTCCCTTCTAACCCCCAATCTACGGTAGTGTTATTAGTTATTAGAACGGCCTTTTGGTCGTGGGTCTGTCTATAGCTGAGTTATCCTTATACTTAGCTATCTTTTCCTTTTTTCTTGGCTACCTGTCGGGGGGGCTACTTGCATGTTGGGGTTATTCAGATATTGAGGCCAATGTTGAGATCAAGACACTCGCTATAATCATGGCAGAGAGATTGGGACTTACTTTTGATGAAGAAATGACACGTGAGATTCTGAGTACCCCTAGTATTCTTGATATTTCCGCTAGCACCACGACAAAACCTAATGATGATTGGTCCAAACTTGTAACACTTAAGAGGTCACACTCTAAAACACAAGTACATGGGTTAGTAATGACCGAATACTTCAGGGCAAATTGTGCTCCATCAGGACTAATAGTAACGAATGCCCGCGCCTTTTTCTAGATGACAAGACGTTCTTACGAGATTGGTCTCTTATAGCATGGAAATGCACCAGAGATTGGCTGATCTTGATAATTACAACAGCTAAAAAGGCGGCGGACTTACTATTAGTAGAAATCCAAACACTGGAAGCAAGTATAAAATCAGTAATAGTGAGTTCGGTTTACAAAAAACAGTCTGATAAAAAACAAGCTGATGAAACCTTTAAAAAACAAGTTGATGACACCAACAAAAATAATACCGAATTCAAGGATTCAATCTTAGCTACTAAAATTTCGAAATTTAAAAAAGACTTGGAAAAGTTCGCTATGGGCAAGGTATATCCATACACAAGCGATGAATATGTTCCGCCACAAGTCAACCGCAAAGGTGGCAGATATGGCTCCAACTATTCCACATCATCGAGTGAAGATGACTCCAGTGGTGATGATAACCAGAATTTGGAGGCCAAATGGGCAGACCAATGAACCGACGAGGAAGAGGCAGAGGCCCGAGAAGAGGGAACCCTTATGGACAAGGATCAAATCCCTGGTGGCCACCTATACCGTTTGGGTTCACACCTGGACACCCACAACAGCCACAATTTTTTCCGTACCCTCCTTACAACCACATGATGCAACAATAGCCTTTTTTAGGGTTTGGCCCGACCAACCAAAGAGGAAGAAGAAGAGCATCAAAAACAAGGGTGGGTTGGAACTCACCGGTGGCAACGACAATGACAACACAAATTCCGGGAACAGCAACAATGAGCGGCACAAGCAAATGATTGTTAATCTTAGTTCCTATGCCCCTACGGAATTGGAGCTCCAGGTCCTGGAAAAAGGGCTTGGGTATGTACCCACATACAAAGGCGATGCTTTCCAAACACGCCTAGAATTGGCAGCCTTCTTCAGAAAGATCCGCTTAAATGCTTTTTTTAAAGATAAAGACACGGGAGAAAAACATACTCGGAACACGGGGTTACGTCCCAAATCTACTTTCAATCCACCAATGCACCTGGTTCCAGCACGTATCATAGCCTTTGAGGAAGCAGTGCTGCACGATTTTGAGAGAATTTCTACTAGCAACTCTAGCCAGTTCCAGAATCTCACTAGATTGGAGAAGACCTCCTTACAAAACTTGGCAAACAATCCAGAAATAGTAATCAAACCCGCCGACAAAGGGGGCGCGGTGGTACTTCTGAATGCAGAAACCTACAGAGATGAGTGTCTTCGACAATTAAGCGACTCTAAATCATATCTTAGGTTACAACTAGATCCATCCACGCGCCTGAAAAATGAGATCTCCAAGAAAGTGGAAGAGGCTAAAGAAATGAAGTGGATTACTGAAAATGAAGCTTTATACTTGGTAGCGGCAACACCAATAACACCCTACTTCTATGTATTACCCAAAATACATAAAGCCACTAGACCGCCACCAGGGAGACCGATCGTTTCAGGAATAGGTTCTCTGCTTGAACCTCTGTCAAGCTTTGTAGATGTTTTCCTGCGCCCTTTGGTATCACAGATGCCGACCTTTATCCAGGACACAAAACATCTACTTACGGATATCCAAGATGTATCTTTTGACACTGAACTGGACTGGTTAGTGTCCTTCGATGTAGAATCTCTCTACACATGCATTCCACAAGAAGAGACATTGACCACAATAAAGGGCATGTTGGAAGCATCGACCTGGGAAAGTATTACACCCATTGAATTTGTTATGTTTTGTGCAAGGAAATTGCTGAAAGAAAACTTCTTCAAATTTGAAGATCAACTGTACCTGCAGATATCAGGAACGTGTATGAGAAGTGTTTGTGCTCCCAGTTTGGCCAATTTATACATCCACAAAGTTGAACAGGAGACGATATTGGCAGTGGGCAACCCTTTCTTGAATCATCTACGTACCTGGAAAAGGTACATAGATGATATTTTCGTCATCTGGAGAGGTGACGAAGAGACTCTGAAAATGTTCCACGAATGGCTAAACAACCAAAATGATTTTCTGAGGTTCACTTTAGAATTCTCAAAAACTAGTCTCCCGTTTCTGGATCTGCTGATAAAACCAAGAAATGGAGGATTGATAACGGAACTTTACAGAAAACCATCGGCTTGCAATTCCCTGTTGTTGTTTCAGAGCTACCATCCACGAGATCTGCGTGAAAACTTACCTTTTGGACAATTTTTACGCATAAGACGTAATTTTACAGAGTTGGAGCAATATGAAGAACATGCGAAAACATTGTCAAGAGACCTAAGGGAGAAGAAATACCCGAGACACGTAATTTGCAACTCTAAAAAAAGAGCGGCAAATAACAATAGAGAAGCGCTACTCGAAAAGACAATAACAAAAGAAGCAAATCCTAGACTAACCTTTGTGAATACCTTCTCTAGTTTTTCTAACTCGGTTATGAAAAGCATCAATAAACATTGGCAGGTTTTGAATTTAGCAGATAATGTAGTCCCACGCCCTCTGTTTGCATACAAACGGAGTACCAATCTAAAGGATAAACTAGTCCATACCCGACCACACATGACAAAAGACGTCAGGGCTCAAACAACACTCTGGAATCTTCCCCCAGTGGTGAGACATTTTCCGTGTGGCACTTGAACGGTTTGCCCACAAACAGAAAAAACTCTGGAGATCAACATAGGGACTTCACGCCCATAGATAATTAACAAACACACCAACTGCAACAGCGAACGATTGATCTATTTAATATGGTGTCCCTGTCAGCTTCGCTATGTGGGAATGACCACTAGAAAGATTAAAATCCGTATTCAAGAACATAAAAGTACGATAAGGTGTGGCAAACGCTCCACGAAGTTGACTAATCATTTTTTGGATAAAGGTCATCTTGATACTGATTTGCAGTGGGTGGTCTTGGAAAAACCCTGGATCCCACCACATTTGACAGATCCATCGAAGTTCTTATTTTGCAAAGAACAAAAGTGGGTCTATAGACTCAAAACAGACACAATAGGACTAAACGACGAAATACCTTGGGTTTCGATTTAAGCCTCTACTCCTTCTGAGTGACTGATTTTACCTAAAAAAAACGCCACCTTTCATGCCCCCTCTGTTTTTTGTATCCGTCTTTTGTATCTGTTGAGGTGAGATAGTATACATACCTTGAAATTTGGGACAATTGTAGATCCTTCAGATTTGGAACGTATGGCATCTGTTAGAAACTAGATACAATCAGATGGGGAAAGTGAGACTAGTATCTCAGCATATGGACTATGGTTTTCTGAGTAAATAATGTGTACAGGTTCAAAAACTCCTATTGCATGTATCTCAGTGATCAAAACACAAACCCTAGAGTCTAACGTGGTTATGAAAAGGTATAAAACACTCTGTCTCCGGACATAACACTCGACAAGTACAGTAAGTTGAGAAGATGACACAGATCTCATGCGCATTCGCGGAGAGTAGTGTCCATCATTACACACAAATTTTCCACCGTGATATATAGTTTCTTCAAGAAAAAAGATAGTTAATACATGAGCGTGAGATCGCCGAAAGGCACAGTGAGAATCCCCCCACTGTTGACGACTTTAAGAAATATCGCCTTATAAGAAAGTGTCAACATATAACACAATCAGGGAGCGCAGGCGCAGTGTATAGCGTCACCAAGTAATACGCATGCGCGAAGGAATATACAGGCAGTGGGGTGGACAACCTTAACGCAAGGACCCCTGGTTGAACACAGCGGCAGGTAATTATGCCGCGTGTGTATAAATGTGCGCTCGCCTTTCCGTCTGGTACCTCCCGGGTTGAGCTCTACTTTGAGCAGAGGTACCGACGGAAAGGTGAGTGTTCTAGCAGAAACCATATAGTTTCTCTGACCTGGAATTCTTTGATTGGCGATTTAGAGTTATGCTTCCTAGTTGAAGTTTAATATGATTTCCTCTTTAGAATCCCAGGCTACTTTTAAAAGAATCTCTTGTCTGTCTATTACAATACAAAGTAATGGGGATGATTTTGACGTGGGGTCACTGAGTCTGTTTCCCCTAGATGTGTTTTTGACCTCCTGACTGCCAAAGAAATGAGTGGAATAAAGTGGAGTGGGTTAAGAAATTTCTGACACCTTCTGCACTTTTCCTTTTATCTCCCGCAGCGCGGGCCCTCCCTCCAGAGCAGCCTGTCAGGTAGAGGTGAGGCAGGGCTATCCTACAGTTGAGGGTAAGTCCCTTTATTTGTGACTAATAAACAGCATAAATAAACCTTGTGACATAGTGACTACGCACAATGCACAATTTGCCATGTGATTTAAAAATATTTGTGTTTTTTTGCCTTTCTCTCGTATCTTTCTTATTCCCTTTTCCTGTATTTCCTTTAGATACCTTGGGAATGACCTGAAAATAGAAAGAATAACAGGAATACCGGTGTTGTTTAAACTTTATTATATATATATTTATATTTTCACATTTGTGCAGCAGCAATTACACGATTATACCTGGTCCTGAAGAAAGCCGCTGATACAAAGGGTTTTGATCAACAGGCTGAAACATGTTGACCATTAAGTGACAGAGGTTATACGTTCATACCACTGTGCTGTTTCATTTTAATCCTGTCAGGTAGAACACTATAATAAAGTAGTTGACAGTGAATTCTATCTAGACAGTTTTAACCCACTCTATATCTTTTCACACAGCGCTGCCAACCTCACTACACCCATCATTCCACATATGGGATTACTATCCTTTTCCTTACCATAAAACATCTCTGAGCTCCTTCCTTAAAACTGAAGTAGTAGCTCCCAGTGCTGACTAGGTTTTCGACACTGGTAAGGAGGACCCATATGATGAAGCATGTCACCTTCGGGTGAGTAAGGTTCTTATCCTTAAGGGATGTCTCCCCCTTGATGTTATACATTATTTAAGTTAGTTTTGAGAGAAGTAGGGCTAAACTGCATAATTTGTTTTGATACACATGAATGAGACTAGAGGTGTGTCTTTTTGGTATATAGATTGTTCAATAGGGAATACACACCCACTAGTCTATAAACTTTTTTTCCCTTCTGACCCCCATTCTACGGTAGTGTTATTAACCCTCATATACCATACAGTTCACTGGGACTCACAGGGTAGATTAGGCTTATACATCTGCCAATCTGCTGTGGGTATACAATCTTACCTTCACCGTGTGAAGGATCCCAGATGATGAAGGGCGTTCTTTAGTGATGGTGATGGCCTGAGGTGTAGAGGAGGGAGTTTCAGGTCTTCAGAGTGAGGTAGGAGAAGGATCTTACTCCGGCGGAGGTCTTGCAGATCCTTTTGCATCGTCTTCGAGGATCCCATCAACGGGTCTTGCAATGTGAAGTCCGGGCATCGATGATGTTGTGCACACATGGCGATGCATAGTTTCTGAGTTGCTGCATTGCAGAAGCCGGAGTCGTTGTTGAGCTGCCCTTGACAAGCGATGCATGGATCTGGGTTGAAGATGCACCATGCTGTTGGTGATGCATGAGTTCTGAAGACTATGAGGGTTATGCAGATCTTCTGTGCTGTGCCCAATCCATGCAGCAGTGGTGATGCATCAGTTCTGATCGAGGATGCACCTTTCCGCTGAGGATATGCTTTGGTTCTGCTCATAAATGGACCACTCAGCAGAGAAGTTGCATCAGTTCTGCAGGTAGGTACCTTAGGCCCGTTTCCAGGGGTCTAGGACTGGGGGTGGCACCACTTGGCAGGGTAGACTCTCAGCTGGCAGAGTCCAGGTGCAGATGCAAGGTTGTTTGAAGCCTGTTCTGTCCATGAGGCTTGAAATAAGGAGGCCAGCTAACTAGCCCTTGGAGTCCCTTTGAGTTCAAGTGACGCAATTCCAGTTATTCTCACCCATACAAGGAGGGCAGCAAGCAGCAGGTCAGCACAGCAGGGCTTAAGTGAAGTGGGGGAGACTTCAAATACACACCTTTGAGGTACACAGATGTCCTCTCTTTCTGCCCTGGCCAAGACTCCCTAAGGGGCGTATGCAGCCCTTTGTGTGTGGACAGGTATTCAAGTGTAAGTGAGGAATTTCACATTTTTGTTTCATTGTAAAGGAAGGAACCCACCACTAAGGAATCTCCTAAGTAGTTGAACAAAAGCAGATAGGTATAGAGAAAGGGAAAAGCTATAAATGACGAGGTAAACTATGTTTTTTTTTTTACAACAATGTTGTTGTCTTGGAGGATAGAAGGATATCTAAATTCTGGAACTGAAATAGACAAGAATAAGTGGGTGACCTGACATTTTAGATGTTAAGGTACTCTTTGTTGACTTACTAGATCCCATGTGATTTTTTCTGTAAATAAACTATGGAAAAGGAGTGTTACAGTGCTTTAGTTTTATTATGAAAGGAAGATATGTGGAAGTGTCAGTAGTTGTTTGTATGGTCTTATCACCAGAATCCAGGACAACTATTAGAACATCTAAAGGCAGATTTCTTAAAATTTTAGGGGCCGATTCCGATCTAGGTCGGAAAGCTCTCCGACCGAGCCTGATCCGGAGTGTATTCTGACCGAGCCGGACTCCTGCAGTCCGACCAAGCGAGTACGATGCGGCTGCATGCTGCCGGACTCGGTTCGGTCGGACTCCCATAGAAGTCAATGGGAGCCGGTCGTACAATGAATACATGGGCTCCCATTGACTGAATGGGTACGTCTCGCACAAGGGCCCCTCCTACAGTGGGTATACGTCGGTGCCATCCACACCATACATGCCTGTTTTGGTCTGTGTCCAAGTCGTACGGCTGTGGGTGATAGGGGGGTCAGATGCGGACCCCCAGAGGCAGCTTCCCGGACGTTTGGCGAGCCGGAAACTTAGGCTCATTCCGGCTGTTCGACACGTGGATCGTACTGGTTCATCAGAATTCACCTCCGACACGGTTTGCTTACAGACGAGGCGTACGGAGCGGTTCAGACCCGGAAATGATTCAGTTGGCAATTTTGTGTTTCTTGCATCGTACTTGCTTGCTCCTGCAGCTGTACGAGTTGGGCGAAGAACACGCTTATGGCTTGTACTTTTTTGCGGCTGGATCGCGTTTCGGGACCTTCCGAGCGAGATCGAAATCGGCCCCTTAGTGTTTGCAGTGATATGCCCATTTCACATTCATGTAACATCCTCCTTTTTGTAATTTGGTACAAAGCAGCACAAAACAACATTTTTGCATATAAAAAGGTACATTTCCAGTGCAAAATGCCTTTATGCTAGAAAGTAAATACCCTTTCAAGACTTTGTGCAATTTACATCACTTTGTGTTTCTTTGCACTAGTGCACAGTCTTAGTAAATCTGCCCCCTACAGAGGAGTCCAATGATGGCAGTTCAACCCCAAGAAAAGTGAAACTGGAGATGAGAGCTGAAGGTCACAGCAATTAAACATTTGAGTTCCTTCAACTAATATCTACGTGTTGGATCAGTTGGCCACTACCATGTATTGATCAATCCTTTGGCTCATTCTTCATTCTTGCTTTCAATTACTCACCAATAAAGAATAACCTACACACCCACACACTCACACACACACCCACACACACATGTATTTGGGAATCTCTGAAGATGCACTTTTAATTATTACCAAGATTTAAACATAAATAACAGGGGGGGATAAGTAAAGGTCAGGCGTAAAGGTCAGGCGTACTACTAATTTTTACAGTTGCAAACAAATTTACACAAGTGTTTGCTACCTTAGAAATTGGTTTCAAAATGTTAAAATACCATTTTATGAGTCTGTAAAGTTTGCAAATGGATACTGTGTTCTAAGCTTCCCTTCCAAACACCAAATCATTGAAAAATTACAGACCCCCAAGTTGAAAAGGTACCATCTTCCTCTTTGTGAATGTTTTAAATAAAAGCATTGGTGGAAAGTGGGGGTGGTTTTATGGACCACAGCCAACCTTTAAACAATTACTTTGACATTCTTTTTTAAACTCAGCCATTGAATTTTTTTAAAAGCGAAAGTTTACTTTTTTGAAAGACAATCACAGACTTGGTGGTCTTCTGACACTCATAGATCACGATCCCTTTGATGGACACCAAACTGAGTGAGGCACAATTTGTAATTGTATGTATGTCGTGAGTAGTACCCCTGCTGAGGCATTGAATGGAATTATGCCAGCAGCACGCTGTTCCGGTACCAAAGGTTAGTCGCTAACCAACTTTTATTGGTTATGGTTGGAGAATTAGGGTCATATGTATCAAAATCCTCTTTTGCGATTCTCAAATAGCGATTTTTTACGAATCGCTATTTGAGAATCGCAAAATGCTATGTATGTAGGATTTGCAATACATTTTGCGAATCCTACATATTCCCTAATTGTGAATCTCAAATTGCGATTCGCAATCAAGGAATACTTCCCCATTCATTCCTATGGGCCTAGAGGCCCATAGGAATGAATGGGAAGACATTCACAATTTGCGATTAGCAATTAGAGAATCGCAAACTGAGAATGCACTTTCAAGGGTGCAAGGGTGTCAAAAAGACACCCTGTTGCACTCCTGAAATAAGCATGGGTGCACATGTGGCGCACATACATGCCCTAAGGGCATGTATGTGCTTCACATTGCAGTTTGAAAAATGCAAAAAAGTAAATTTTTCAAAGAAATTGCAAATTACCACCAACTTGAAGTTGGTGGTAATTTGTGATTTCTTAAGGCCAAATTGCACTTTTTTGGTGCTCCTTACATTGCATTTAAGGAATCGCAACATTTGCGATTCTTAAAATGCAATTGCAAAATAAGGAATTGCAAATTTTGCGATTCCTTATTTTGCACGCAGATTTGCCTTCATACATACTAGTTACCAAAATTGCGAACGCAAACGCCGAAATTCAGCTAATTTCTGCATTTGCGATCGCAATTTTGCTTGATACATATGGCCTTTTGTCTTTTGTGCCCAAGAAAACAATTCCATGCATTCACTCTGGTTTCTTTGTGGTAGATACATGAATTTAATATTTGCCAGTGCCTAATTTGAGACAGTGCTTTCCGTTGCTCAGCACCAGCACCTAATCCTTAGTATTGGCACTTATAGCACCAATTAAGAACACACTCATTTGGAAGGTATGTGATTTTCTACCAGTATAGATGTACTACTACACCTTGTAGACCTCTGTCTTATGTAACATTTCCTATACACTGATTTACACACGCATGATTGTCTCTGTGCCAATGTGTGTGTGATTTAAAGTTCTCTGACACCCTACACTGGTTTGAGTGGATCTATAAAACTAAATCAGTCTACGAGAGAGTGGTTATAGAGACTTGAGGAGCTCTGTTAAATGGTGATAGAGAGGGAATCCGTGGTAGATGTGGTCATTGGGGTGCTCCAACAAACATTGTCGCACAGGGCGCCACCAGTGCTAAAGCCGGCTCTGAAACTGACCTTTTAATACATATTCGGGTTCATTAGATTCAATACTGGTCACAAAACACAATAGTCACAAATTGCAAACAGTATTTAGTACATCTGTCCCTAAAATCTATTTGGAGCACGTGAGCATTAGCACATTACTTGTACACTTCTGTTATATGAGCAAGTCGAATATGGCACTTTTAAAACTAATTGTACGTTGATGCTGTAAATATCGTAGTATTTTTCTCAAGCCATATACGTGGACGATATACAATGTGTTTGTATTGAAATAAACTAATTCTTGTACGCAAGATGCAGCAGATTTGCACACTGCTTGTGTTACATCTGATGCCCAGCCGTAGAACTGACATGCACAGAACCTGAACTCTTCGTATACATCAATCTAAGGGCACTACAATTGTTTCTACGGAAGCCTGGCTGCATTTTGACATTTCCACCCCACTGGATTCCACCTGACTTAATGAGCTTGTCTGCTTTTCTGTTGCTCATCCATTCAGACATGATGTTTGATGTCTGCCCCAGCTTTGTCTGCCAATTCTTTCATCTCCGATGCCAGGAATTTATGTTTATTTCTAGATAGACATCGGGTGCAGCATGAAACAGCACTGTTAGAGTATCCCAGAGCATGCAAGAATTTGTTGACACTAACAGCAAACTGCGGAAACCCATCAAACTTTACATTTAAAAAGAATTCGTGTTCTTTTCTGTCAACACTTCAAAGCTTTATTCGAGGTATGCTAGACATTTGTGCCATGCTATTATATTCTGACCTGGCAGCATTACAATAATATACACTGGTTGCACCTGATTGGGGAATTTTGATTGAACATTCTGAGATGAGCATACATTTTATGATATGCAGCTAAATGTGGATACTGACAATTACCTACAGATTTTGAGATGTACAATTGTAATTCTTATGTGAATATGGCTTTATGATTAGGAATACTCACACTACATTTTACTTTTACAAGGTGCTTCCCAGTGATACGTATGTAAATACACATATTGTATTGTTTTGGTCTGTAAAGAGTCTCTTGTGCTGTCAGTATATGCAGCTGTGCCCTTGCAATCAACAAATGCGTATCGGAAACTAGGTACTGAATCTGCTTTAAGACTCAAGCAGGAACTTACAACGAAATACTATAAGGAATCCCTCTTTAATTTTTTGTTGTCTAGCTACAGGTAGATGCCGCTGGGCTTCTTGTCAGTGATTGCTCATGATTAGATAGCTTTTTTGTTAATCTCCCTTCTCTTAATAGGACAGCATTTCTCCTATTCCTGTATTTGACTCGCTTCCAAATCAAAGTTTGGTTACAGTTCCTTTTGAGTAGATAAGGTGTATCCTTCCAATGGTAATGTCATGGACCACATTTTTTAGTGTCATTGGCCTTGCTGATGGCCTTGATTACTTTCTCCCACCTTATTTTCCTCTTTTACCTGCTCCTATCCTCCATCCTGGTGCTCCTTTCTGACACCAACTGAACGATTCAAATATTCACAGTCACAAAGATATGGGCTTAATCCATCGTTCTTTTGCTCACCACGCCACCCCAGTCTTGGCCCAGCCATATGCAAATCAATCTTTCCTCTGCTCCTTATGGGAACCATGGATTTAACCAAGATCTTTTAAATGGCGGTGAATGTATGATTTATTCAGCATTCCGTCCATCATTTGTTTGCGAAGCACTTTTTGTACTAAGTGGGATGTGCATGTCCAGACGTGGGTCCCTTGCTCACTGTGCCACTGGATTCAAGCTAGCCTGGCTGATAAGGGGGTAATACCCTGAAACCATTCTGAGGATGCTTATTTATGTTCCAGGGAGGACCTGGCTTGGCAGTTTGGGCTGTACCGTTCCCATGAGGAACAGGTTCAAGACTGTTTTGCATATGGCTTGGTCCAAACTGGGGTGGCGTAGTGAGCAAAAGAAGATGGATTTAACCGAGATCTCTTGACTGGGGGCGAATCTATGATTTATTCAGCATTCTGTCCATCATTTGTTTGTGTAGCACTTTTCACCCTAAGTGGGATGAGTATTCCCAGATGTGGGTCCCTTACTCACTGTGCCACTGGATTCAAGTAGCCTGGTTGATGAGAGGTAACACCCCAAAACGGGTCCCAGGATACTAGTTTCTGGTCCAGGGAGGACCTGGCATGGCACTTCGGGCTGGAGACTCTTCCCATGAGGAGCAAGGTCAAGACTGATTTGCATATAGCTGGGTCCAATTTGGGGTACTGTGTGGCCAAAAGAACGATGGATTTAACCCAGATAACTGAACTGGGGGTGAATGTATGATTTATTCAGCATTTGATCCATCATTTGTTTGCGTAGCACCTTTGTGGCATCAGGCACCAGATAGCATCTTTGGTGCTACACTTGATTTCTGTTTGAATTTTCCCTTGTCCCTCTCCATGATGGTAGACGCTATTGGCTTTGCCAGTGCCAGGTGTTTTTAAACTGCGAAGACATAGGCAAAGCGCATTGTAATGGTTGTCTCGGCTTAATGCGTAGCCGCGTGATGCGTCATATGACGCACAGCGTAAGCGCACCCGAAAGCACCCGAGCGCATACGATCGCGCAACGTATGTGCCGCCGGGCACGCACCGGGGTGCGTAGCGTAAGCGAGTCGAGTCATGTGATCTGAAAATAACACTTTTCATTGGTTCAAATCTGTTTTGTTTCCAAATGATGAAAGCCCGGATCATGTGACTTGAAAATAACACTTTTCATTGTTTCAGAACAGTTTTGTTTTCCAAATGATGAAAGCCCCCACCTTTTTTCCTCATTCTCACTTTGTTCTTTGAGTGAGGAAGACCTGCTTTTTGATTACAGATATGGCTACAGTAGTATCAGCAGCTGGAGCATCTGCCCCACCACCACCACCACCACCACCACCACAAGGACCACCAGAAGATCACATTGGTGGTCAAGAAGAAGAGGAGGAGGAGGAGGAAGAGGAGGAAGAGAGAAGGCAGTTCCTGCCTGAAGACAATCCCCCATACAAACCAAAAGAGCACTTCATATGGGAGTTTAACAAAATCCCAAGGGGTTCAAAAAAAGTCAACGCTGCGAAGGTGACTTGTCTCATCTGTGGTGCTGTGCTAACCAGGGGGAACCCTGCAAAAAAATATTTCTTTGGAAATCATACTATGAATATGATTCGGCATATGCAGCGTTTACACCCTAACAACTATTCTGCAGCAGAGGTGAGGGAACTCTGCAGAAACTTACCCCAATCATCATCCAGAACCTCAACATCAAAAGAACCCACTCCATCGGGTCCAGAGGCAAGTGAGGTGATTCCTTTTTTTTTTAAACAGTTCTTTATTGAGATTTTAACATTTTATCCCACCACCGCCCCCCCCACCCCCCCCCACCCTCCACTACAGGCAAATAATTTTATAAATATATACACAGTCCGATATATGCATAGTTTGAACATGTAACATATATATCTATATATATATATTTTTTTCCCCTTTTTTTTTCTTCCCCTTCCCTTCTTAAACTGAACATAGCGAGTAATTATTTGGGGCCAGATATACAAGACAATTAATAATCACAGTAATACATTAGATAAACAACTTAAACCGTCTATCATAGACCATCCATCCAATGAGTTAATGGGTACCAAATTTTTAAACCCCTCTTTTTTTTTTTAAACCTTTCCTGCCATAAATTGCTTTCTCCAGACTATAAGTCGAGAGTAGTCGAGCCCGCCACTGTTGAAAGGATGGTGGGACCTTATCTAACCACCCAGATGCTAGGCAAATTCGAAACACGGCCATAGAAACAAACAAAAAACCCTTTATGTTATCCGGGTGGTTCTCGTTATCTACCCCCAGAATTATTTCTGCAGTTGTAATTTCTATTTTGGTCTCCATTACTTCAGAGAGAAAGATAGATATCTCTCTTCTAATAGCGCATAATGCCCCACAAGTGGCAAACATATGGATTAAGTCTA
Source organism: Lissotriton helveticus (assembly GCF_964261635.1). NCBI lineage: Eukaryota > Metazoa > Chordata > Amphibia > Caudata > Salamandridae > Lissotriton > Lissotriton helveticus. The sequence goes on along the minus strand of NC_136070.1, from coordinate 1,060,133,027 downwards.
CGTCTGGCATCAAACATCTGGGGCAGAAGGTCCCTTTACCGGTGCTCCATTTAGCTAGTTGATAAGGAGTATGATATAATGAAAAAAAGGTTTTATAAAATTGGGCATATAACTTTGAGGACATTAATAGCGATTGGGACATTTGAAATGAGTTCTGTATAGCTAAACTTGATAGCGCAAGTTTACCCTGCCATTTTAGTATATTTTCATCCATATCATCCGGAACACCAGTCATTAGATTATTATATAGTACCCCAATTTTAACATTACTACATTGTACAACTATTTCTATTAAATCATTTTCAAGCATAGCCATACCTCCTCCCCTCTTTTTCATGATAAAATCCCTCACCTGTAGATATTTTAAAAAATCCCTGTGTTCCAGGCCATATTTATTTTTTAGAGATTCAAATGACATAAAGCCAGCTGGCTCATAAAGACAGCCGACTTGTACTATACCAAGTCTAATCCACCGTGTCATACAGGAATCCGAGAAAATCTCTCGGAGATTTTGATTAGTTATAAAAGTTGTGTAATACGAAAATCGGCCTAGCCCTAAATGTTTACGAATCTGGCTCCAGGCAGCGTAAATTCCCGATAGAGTTTTAAACCACACTTTCTTAAAGTGGCAGTCATACGTCAGCCGCCACAAATGTGCGCCTGCCAAACTGCCCAGAATAAGTTCCTGAGGCGATGGGACTGATCTCTCTGTAGTATCCTCACGGTTAATTTTAAGCAATAAAACACTGTATTTAAGAATTGTTGCCCACCAGTACATTTTTAAGTTGGGGAGTGCCAGGCCACCTCGATCTATCGGTAGGGTAATACATTTGTTAGCTCTACGAGTTTTCCCATAGTTCCAAATGAAGTGGGAGAAAATTCTATCAATTTCCTTAAATAATAATGGTTCAAAATTCAAACAAATAGTGCGGAAAAAATATACAAATTTGGGAAGATATAACATTTTTATTACATTACACCTTCCTATGATTGTTAGATGCAAATTATGTAATTTTTTTAAGCCTTTTTCGGTTTGTTTAATTAGGGGATCCATATTAAGTTTAACCAAGTTATTTAGATTAGCAGTGAGATTGACACCCAAATATATTGCTTTGTCCGTTACTCTATCATCCACAAAATTACATTTATTATTGATTATAATTTGGGTTTTAGATTGGTTTAGTTTATACCCCGAGATTTCCCCAAATTTATTTGCCTCTTTTTCCATTTCCTCCACAGATTTATTCGGATCGGCTGTCATGAGTGAGGTGATTCCTAATATACAAACAAAGTTTGGGGGATAGAAAATTGTTGTATTTATTGTAATAAAACAATTAGTTATGGTCAGCAAAGCATAACACTAATCAATGTTGCTATGGATAACCACAAATGCCCGAGGGCACCATAATTTTTCCTGATTTTTTTTGTGCTCCAGTTGAGCCATTTTCAATTCCCTGTTTTTTGTTTCTCCCCATAAAAAATACAAAAAAAATATAAAACTGTTCAGAAAAGCCAAAAAAAGTAAAAAAATGTTTAAAAAAACAATAGGAAAATATAAAACAACAAAAAGAATAAAAAAACAGTTCTTTTTAGAACTACCTCTAATTTATAAAAAACAAAAACATTTTAAAAAAACTCTGTCATTCTTTTTTCTCCACGGTACGCATAATGGTACGCTCCCCGGTACGCGTACCGGGGAGCGTACCAAAAAAAAAAGAATGAAAGGGTGAGCATGAGGGAAAGGGACAGAGAGAGTGATGTTAAGAGAAAGAGAGCTAGAGGGAGCATTACAAAGGGACTGTGTATTAGATAGTAAAACAGTGAGGGAGGATTAGAAAAGAGCAGTGACTCTAAGTAAAGAGGGGTGAAAGAGGGTGGATAAAAGTGTATAAGGGTAAGACATGGGGAGTGACAGAGAGAAAGGAGAGAGAGAGTAAAGGAAGGAGTGACTGAAAGGGAGTGAGTGAAGCAGCAAACAAAGGTAAGTGAGGGAGTGTGGGTGAGTTGTAGGGAGTGAGCATGACGAAAGAGTATTGACAGAATGAGGGGAGAGAGACAGCGATGATAAGAGCGACAGACTGAGGGAACGGAAGTGAGGAACTGTGAGGACAGACGGACTGAGAGAAGGAGTGACAGGAGTGAAGTAAATGATTAAGGGAAAGGGAATGAGTGAGGGAGCAAAGGAAGGGAACAGAGGGTAAGGGAAGTAAAGCAGGGGGACTGAAAGAAGTTGAATGTGGGAGGGGAGTTAGGGAAAGGGGAGTAAACATGGAGGATAAGAATAAGTGAGGGAAGCAGAGTAAGGAAACAGGAGTGAGGTAGGGTGAGAGAATAATAGTGAGGTTAAAGCAAAGGGTGATGACAAACTACATTTTTTCGTCACACTTACCATATAATTAATGTCACTTTAATTACATTTTTTTACTACACTTTGTATCTGTGAAAGAGAGAAGAAAAAATAAGTTATAATTAGTAAAATATGTATTTTAAAATAAAAGATACAAATGAAGAGGTTAAAAATCATAACAGTGTATTTAGAAATAAAGTAAGAGTGAAGGACACAGAAAGGGAAATAAAGTAATGTAGAAGGACAAAAAGAGGGAAAAAGAAATAGAAGGAGAGCAAATTACTAAGAGTAAGGCATATAGATTCACTGACAGAGAGGAAGAGAAGAAGAGAGAAATGAACTGAAGGTAAGAAAGATACTAAAAGAATGTGAGTTAGCAAAACTAAATCAGGAAACAGGAGTAAGTAAAAAGATAATGACTGAGAGGGAAAGGAGTCTAATTAAGGATGCATTTAGAAGAATGCGGAATGGAAGATAACTGAGAGTAAGTGAAGGAGAGTCATGGAGTGAAGGGATGAAGGAGAGAGGATAATATAGAAGTATTGAGGGAAAAGGAATGAGGAAGTTAGTACACAGAGATACTAAGAGAAGGACTGAGTGAAGTGGAGTACAATGAGTGAGGAAAGGAAAATTAGTAAGGGAGCAAAAAAAGGAAAGAGAGGAGAAGATGACTAAAACAGTGGTACTGAGAGAAAGTGATTCGGTGATGAAAGTAAAGAGAAGAACATTGAAAGATAGGAAATGAGGGGTAGTAATGGAACCGGACTAAAAGAAATGGGGTGAAGAACGATGAGAGAGGAGCAGTGAAGTTGTTGTAAGAGAAATGATAGCAGGTAGATAAACACAAGTGAACATAACACAAGGAGAGTGAGGGACTCAGGACATAGAGGTAGTGAACGGAAAATAGAGAGAAGAGGTAAAAAAAAGGAGCAAACAAAGATAAGCGAGGGAGAGTGGGTGAGTTATAGTGATAAAGTGATAAAGTGCAACAATACTGGTGAGTGAGTAAAGAGGAATTACTAAAAGAGCAAAGGAGGAAAAGACGGAAAAGGGAAGTAAAACAGAGAGACTGAAAACTGAAAAGTGCTGCAAGGGAGAGAGGGGATGCAGACAGTTGAAATGAAAATGAGGGGTTGTGAAAGAAGTGCAGTAAACGAATGGGTGTGAAACAGAGTGAGAGAAAGGCAGTGTGAGTGAGTAAAGAGAGCTGAAAGAGAGAGGAAAAAGGAAAGTGAGTGTGAGACAATGGGAATACAATATAAATTACACAATACAAACTGTAGAATAATTTATACAACATGTTAGATAGTTTATTTTTGCTGTTCTCAGAACATATTGAATTTCACTAAAAACAGTGAGTTCAAACTATTCATCATATGACAGCGGGAAAAAAAACACAATCAAAAAGATTGTGTTTAAAAAAAACATATAAACTTACAAATCACATATGTACACTAATCTTTGATTCACTTACTTTTCCTTTAGGCCAAATAGTACATCATGAAGGTCCTTTACATTGGAAGGTACTCTGCTGTTCTCTAAAAAATCCATTTCATCAACTCTCTAGAAAAAAAAGCTCCAAGAACATCTGAAATATGTTTCAATGTTTTCATATACTCCTTCTGTTCAGTCATGACTCTTTGCTCATTCCTGCACCTTTCCTTAAGGCCAAATAGTGTCAGATGGATCAGTATATTTTCAAATTACTTAAAACAAACTCTAAAATTACCGTTTTCCCGACGTTCTGAAAGAAAGGCTCAAACAACATTTTCACAATATTTAAATATTCATAATTCCATCTCTGGCTCTCTCATGTTGAACATTTCCTATAATACTGATATCACTTACTATGCGATCCACTTACCATACCTTTATGAGAACTATAATTTTTATATTATCTTCATCACTTTTACTCACAATATAATTTTAAACAGCAAACTAACTTTTATTAACTGCTCCCGTCTTCATAGGGCAATTACCTTTACTTAAATTTTGGTTCTAAAAACACTAGGTATGAATTTTTTAAGTCAAAAGGCAAACGTTGTTTGAAAGTCAAATGAGTGTCATTACAGTTAGTCCAACCTTTTCGACATTTTAAATAGCATGTGTAATGCCCTGATGTTGTTGAAGGACCGTCATGATAAATAATAGCTACAGTTGCAAAAGTTCTTCCTGATATTGATAACTGAGAAGTCACGAAATTTTTAATAGAAGCTGACAATTTACTTCCATCAGGTCTACATCGTTGTAACATTAAAATGACATATTTACCATAAGTTTGTAAAAATAATGTGGACAGCATTGCAGACTTACATTGGGTACACACCATATTGTGATCAGCTGGTTTAACTAGATTATTAAAAGACACTGATTTGCAGTCTGGTAAAGTCAAATATATAAATCTTTCAGTGTCTATTCTAGTACTACTTGATAAACTACAGTTGTCGCAGTCATGCTGCCATTGATAAGAAAGGCTAAACAGATTTTTTATATCTACACCTTCATCTTCCAATACATCAAACATATACATTACAAATTCCTGACAATCCTGCTGATTATTCTGTGAAAATTGATTTTGTCCAGAACATATGTCTAGAAGATTTCGAATTTCTGAAACACTTTCTATTTTTGCTCTATCACTGCTACATTTCTCAAACACAGAATTCAATAAACAGCAGAATGTTTGATCCCGATTTTCAACAATCTGTTCTTGTAAATTTTGAAGAAAAAAAACAACATTAAGCACTACATTAGCATAGCAGTTGACACCAGAACTGTTTTCAAATTGAAATCCAACAACATCTTCAACAGAATCCTTTTTCTTTCTGCTTACAATTACAGTTTCATCTACTTTTTGTCTTTTTTCTACTACCTCACTGCAATTATTCTCATTTCTTCTTTTTCGGCCTACCACATGTTTTTCAAACAGAGGATATTGAGGCAAATGTGGAGCATGCTCTCTTCTTAACCTATTGTATTCTTTAACACAATCTAGATCAGCACAAATCTTTGTTTCATCACACTCAATCAAGTACAATCCTGATAAAGTTCTGACTCGTGATAATGCCAAATATGCCATACCCTCTTTAAACACAGAACTTCCAATGTTCACCAAAGCACTATCTACACTTAAACCTTGAGATTTATGAATTGTCACCGCATATGCCAAACAAACAGGAAACTGTTTTCGGCTGAACAACGACAAATTTTATCTATTTCGTCAATGCCATCAAATTTAATTTTTAAAATTTCAATTCAATCTCTATTTTTGTAATTCACAAAATCAACAACATGACCCATTGATCCATTTACCAAACCTCTTTCAACATTTAAATTCCTTCTCCAAATGATACGACAATTTAAACACACATTCAGAGTCTTTTCAAAACCAGCAGTTTTAGATATACTCTTCTCTAATGAATCCAATTTTGATTTCAAATTTTCAGACAAGATAATTGTTGCTCCCCATGCTCTATTTTATCTATAGCTTCCAGTTTCATAATCTCTTCATTTTCTAACTTTAACATTTTGTGGTTGAAGAAGGAACATTCTTGCAGAGTTGGCATCAAACATATCCCAGATTTGTTCTCAGTAATTTTCTTAAAAATATTCTCTGGAAGAATGTTTTCATTTGGATGCAAATTTGAAATTAATCGTGCATGTAATGCTTCTTTCCCATGCTCACTTACTTTTCCGATTATTACATCTTGTAGAATATTTTTATAATCTTCATCCTTTGTCTGTCGCATGTTTTGAAGCAGTTCTGCATATTTGAAATTTAACCAAATATTAACGTTTCCAATGCTTCCTAGGCACTTCCTGGTATCTTCATGCGTGAGCATTTTAAACACTGGTTGTCCTTTCACTGGAGTCAACTGCAGTAGATCTCCAAAAATAATAATGAGTTTTCCTCCGAATAAGACATCATAGTCTGTTCTAAGAATTTCTTGCATTCTCAAATGCACAAAAGCAAGCATTAGATTTGAGACCATGCTTACCTCATCAATGATAAGAAGTTTCATTTTCTTCAGGACTCTGGAAACATCAGAACAAGCATCTCCAGATAGCTTGTGGTATTGTAAATTTTTATCATGCTCAACTGGTAGCATCAGTAAACGATGTAAAGTAATCCCATTAATGTTATGTGCTGCCAGCCCACTTGGAGCGTTAACAACACAAGACAGCGGTGATTCAGTCCTTTTCTGCAGATAAGTTGCAATTGCTTTAATCAGAATACTTTTTCCAGTTCCCCCTTCTCCACTCACATACAGTCGGACAGGCTTAAATGATGTACATGAGCACTCTTTTTTCTCATGACTGAATCCACGTTCAACCTGTTCTGTGACTTCGTCATATATCTGTTTCTGCTGAAGGTTTAGTTGTTTCACCAAATCTTCTAAGTTAACTAGATCATCTTGAGCTTGTTCCATAGCTCTTTCCACCTCATCCATGACAGTGGCAGCTTCATTTTGGATAATTGGTCCTCCTAGTGGATCCTGACTCATTGAAGCAGAACTCTGACTGTCTTGAGAACTGTCTCTAGCAATCTCTGCTGCAATTGTGGCTTCTAGCTCTATTTCTTTGTTCAACATTTGCAGATGATTTGGAAAATCAGAACATTCTATGGTATCCTTGGTTGCATTAAAAGAATCTTCGTAACAGAGAAAATCTCCAAGTAGTTCCTCTTCTGTACGCCATGGCTTAAAGAGTTGCAAAAGAGCTAAATAGTAAAATTCCCTTTTCTCTGGATTTTCGCAACTCAATTTTCGATGATTAATCAAATGGCCTTTTCTCTGCTTCACTAGACATCCTTCACACCCAATGATAGCATATATTCCATTGTTGAAATCTTCTCTGATGGTCCTCTTATAAATATAGTTTTGCAGAACTTCATACAAACAACTGTTCTCAAGATGACTACTTCTATTTGGATAGTATGTATGCAACATGTTTGTCTTCAAAATATCTGTACTGTTTGGTTCTTTCTCCGCCAAATTCTCAATTTCTTGTACAGATTTCAAAACTCGGTTTCGTGTTGCAGCAAGACCTAGACTCACCCAAATAATTGTTCTAGACTTGGCGTAGAGACTTGCTGATGATAACCGATCAGAACATTCATATGCTCCAATTTCTCGATGCGACAACATCTGCAAACTGAAACTGTATAATTTCTTGCTTATACTCTTTTCATGTGATATGTCCTCCCACATTTCCTTCAGTTCTGTCTTTTCTTTTTTTGTGATGTAAGACGTCACATATCGAGCCACAGCAATAGAGTTGTCAGCAACGAATTGAAAATCCATGTTAGCATTCCACATGGACAAAATCACTGGGTTGTAGTCGTTGATGTACTTGGACTCTTCGTTTCTTTTGAAATTGTATGTATTTTTGGGTGATTTTCTCGTCACAGTATGTCGTGGAGAAGACATCAAATTATTTACTCTTCCTTTAGAAATCACTGGTCGTGGAAGCCCAAAACGACATTTTGTGTAGAACTTTTCCTTGTTTCTGAATTTTCAACGACAGTACTTTCCACAACGATGTGATTGAAAGCGTAAAACTTGTTGCCTTAAACTGTTTTCTTCGGTAGTTTTCGGAACAACACATGTTTAATACTCTTCAATGAAACTCATCACTGTTTCATCCGAATCTGTTCCAAATTTGGGTGCATCTTTAATCCATAACAACATATGTATGTGAGGAGCACCTCTAGCTTGATACTCCTTTCTCCAAAAGAAATCCAAAACCTCTCCAAGGGGAGGATTTTTTTTGTTGGTAATGAAAGACATCATAGCTTCAAATCTATGATTGAAATATCTGAATACATTCACTGGATCCAAAGAACACAGTTCTCCAGGTGTTTTGAATTCTATATTTTGAATGTTTGCATTTGCCTCTCGTAGAAATTGAAGTAAGTCGTCCCATGCATACTCGGCACAGCTAAGAGTGAGGAACCATGTAGGAGTTCCTAAGTTTCTTAGCATACATTTCAATTCTCCATGACGACGGTACCAATACTCGTTTGTACCACGCTGACATGCCATGAGATTGATTAGATGAGATTCCAAAATATTGTCTTGCAGATTGACTTTCTCCATAAAGTCCCTCGCCGAAACATTTTGCAGATGTGCTCCACTTTTCAGTATATGGTTTACTGCATAAGAAAGCCCAGACAAGTCACTTTCATACAGTAGATGAAACAAATATGGGATGCATTGACGAAACCTTGGATCTCCAGCATATAATCTTACAGTCCGGAATTCAGGTGCAGGAATTTGAAGTGGTCGATCGTCATATCGTCCACCTCGACCTGTTGGAAATAGCTGTGGAAAACAATGAGCTTCCAAACTTTCTTCCCATACACTAATGGGACTTCCTTTTGCTGATTTCATTTGAAACAAGTCAATTGCATTCCCCATTACTTCTTTGGAATGCAAAGGATGAACAGTATAATGTTCATATATTTCTTCACTTCTAGACACATCAACTTTTTCAATTTGGCCGGCTGAACAATCACTGTCTTCTTCTGCAGCTGTTTCCTCTGCTCCAACACATACATCTTTGTAGTACTCATTGTTTTTGACCAAATACTACGTTGCCTTTTTGACTTTCCTAACATCCACTAAATCTTGCCAGATTTTCTTACTCTTTGTCGGAACCCCATTAACTAGAATAACCAGAGGTTCCTCTTCCACTTTCTCTACACCAATTGTATCAATATCTTTCATTGAAATCTAGAGGCAAATAAACAATTCTTCCTTTTAATCCTCTCTGTAAATCTGAAGGAGGCAATTTCCCTATCTTAGGCTCCATGCGAACAATAGCCTGAAAAGGATGGACACATTGAATCAAAATAGATTCATATGTATTTAAATCCATCAATTCAGGAGGAATGTCTACCAACTCAAGATTATTATGAACAGCTCTAGCAGGCATTCTGTTTTCATTTAATTTATTATAACAATATTTACAAATACGCTGATCAGAAGTCAAATCAAAAGAATTCTCCACCAACAAAAAAGTTGCAAAATTCTTCCATTCACTATTATTTTCCATTTCACTTTCTGCATATAAATCAACTAACCTAGTCTGAATCTTATAATGAGTCTGTCGACAACACACACAAGTAAAATTAGGCCTTTCACTTGATTTCACCTTAAACTTGGTAATTTCCTGGTCAAACTTTTCTGTACTTGAAATCTGTACATTGTCTTCCACATTACCTTCTATTACTGTGTCAATTTCTACACTGCCCTCTTTTTCACCAAAATAACAAATCTCAATTTCTTCACAAATCTTCTTCACATCTAATTCAGTTCCATGCAAAAGAGCACTGTTTAATTGTTTAAACTTAAGTGCTGGACTTTTTGCATAATACAACCTTCTCACTGATTTCCTCATTTTGTTATGATGCACTGCTAACATCCTAAAATGATGAAAAACACTCTGACATACTTTTCTAGAAAGACAAGCCAGTGAATGCCCTTGCAAACCTGTGTTTTCTCTCACTCTGCAAGGATCTAAGTCTTGCAACATCTTCATTTTCTGTTTTAGACTTTTCTTACCATATGTACGTAAGAAATTATGAAGCAAATCGATTGATTCCTGTCGCACACTACAAATACTACTACACTTCCAAGTGTACACTGGACCCTTAGTACGTCTCCCTAAAACTTCATCAGTTAACACCTCTTCTGCATTTCTAGACACAAGTTTCTCTTTTTCAATCGGACAACCGTCTTTCACCTCATATGCTCGACCACTGGTGTCAACTGCATGCACCAAATCATTCTCCTGGAAGTAACTCTCCTCATTAAAAAATGGCTCACAACTTGAACTATGCATCCATTCTCCAGAAAAAACTTTACAAAAATTAGTCCGATTAATTACTCTTTTGCATCTACTCTTTGATTTGAAAACATCAATTGTCTTGTTAAGTGTCCTAATTCTATTGATTACTAAAATAAATAATTTTTTCTTAAGTTCAAAAGCCTGATCAACAATCTTCTCTACACTTTTCTTTTTCTTATAAAAAGCAGCTCTCTGTTTACCTTTTTTAATATTTTTTAACAAATTTAAAACCACCCTTTGCGAAACATTCGTTTACGAATGTCCCTAAATTGGTTTTGCCTTCTATTCCTATACATATTATTCTCTCCTGCTCCAGTAGTAACATTTTTGGGGGGCCTCTCCTTCCTTTTCAAATTTGCTCTCTCCTTCTGTATATTCCCATCATCATCATCATTTTTTTTTATCTACATATGTTCCGAAAGAAAGACTTAGTTGTCTTACCAGGAGCTTTTTTCCTGTTTTTTGAAGTATTTGTTGTAGACGAGTGCTTTAATTCCGTTGCTGTTTTTGATTTTTTCCGCTTGGCATCTTTTCTTGTCCTCTGCCTTGACGGCATATTTCCTTACTATTGAAATCTTGTTTTCAATCTGTGGTAAACAAAAAAAATAAAACACATTATACACCACTATTACCAAACAACAAAGCAATGACAATAAGCAAATGATATAAACACTAGTTTACAACATATCTAAGTTTATACCACAGCAACTATGTAACTAAGAGTAAGACAGAGAAAAAGAGCTAGAGAGAGTAACACAAAGAGACAGAGAGAGTCAGACAAAGAAACAAGTAGAGGAAGTAAAACATAGAGAACGGAGTAAGACAGAGAGAGTGTATAATATGTTGTAAGACAGAGAAAGGATGTAATAGAGAGAGGGAGTAAGTCAAAGAAAGGGAGAAAGGGAGTAAGTCAGAAAAAGGATGTAACAGGGTGGAAGATAGGGAAAGGGTGTAAGAGGATGTAAGACAGAGAGAGGGTATTAGAACGGGAGAAGATGTAAAAGAGACTAAAACACAGAGAGGCTGTAAAAGGGAGAGAGAGATAGTAACTTTGAGAGAGGGTGTAAGAGGAAGTAAATCAGAGAGAGGATGTAACAAGGAGTAAGTCAGACAGAGGGTGTAACACGAAGAGAGGAAGAGAATAAAAAAGTCATAAAGGGTGAGAGAGGGTGTAAAACAGACAAAGGGTGTAATAGGGAGTAAGTCTGGGAGAGAATGTTACAAAGAGAAAGGTTGTAAGACAAAGTAAATCAGGAAGAGGATGTAAGAGAAAGTATGACTTACAAATTGCTGTAAAAAGAGAGAGAGGGAATAAATTAGAGACAGGGTGTAAGAGAAAGTAAGTCAAAGAGAGAGTGTAAGAGAGTGTAACACAGAGTCAGGATGTAAAAAGGAATAAGTCAGAGAGAGGGTGTTAGAAGGGGACAGTTGGAAAAATAGAGTAAGTCAGGAAGAGAATATAATAGAGACTAATACATTGTTGATAATGCTTGGTAAAGAAATGTTGGTGCATAAAGGAATTGTATTTTGTAAATGAGTGAGGTTTCAGTAGTGTAATGAAATGCTTATACATATGACCTGTGCTCTAATTTGTAAATGTTATTTAAAAAAAGATTTCGGGCACATGAATTGGTTTTACATTATTGACCAGGATTAGATAGTATCTGCATGATTAAAAAAATATATTAACACATTTCACAATCATGTCACCTGTGTTTCCTCAGATTAGTAAGCAGATTGTGCAGATGAGGTGAGGCCTGTCCAAGGGTACAGAGGAGATAATTCCTGAAGTACTGTGTCCAACAGTGCTGTGGACAGGACTTACCTCCTCTGCACCCCTGGACAAGCCTCACCTCATCTTCACAATATGCTTACAAATCGAATGCTTGTACATAGGACAAGCGCTCTGTTTCTTGAATGTTATTGGAAAAACGATATTGGGGCAAATGAATAGCTTTTAAATTTTTGAGCAAGAATAAATAGTGTCCGCAAGATTAAATAGATATATTTGAACCTTTCACAATCATGTCACCTGTGTTTTCTCAGATTAGTAAGTACATTGTGCACATGAGGTGAGGCCTGTCCAGGTGTGCAGAGGAGGTAAGGCCTGTGTCGAAGAGTGCATTGGACAGGACTCACCTCCTCTGACCCTTGAACAATCCTCACCTCCTGCGTGCACCCTTGACAGGCCTCAATGTATTGGGTATAATTGACGGTAACAGGATGCAGATAAGGTGAAGCCTAAGCAGGAGTGCAGATGAGGTGAGGCCTGTCCAGGGGAGCAGAGGTGTTGAGGCATGTGTCTAAGAGGGCAGTGGAATGGACTTCATGAAGCCTCTCCTCCACTACACTCTTAGACACAGGCCTCACCTCCTTTGCACCCCTGGACAGGCTTCTCTCCCACTACACTTTTGAACACAGGCCTCACCTCCTCTGCACCCCTGGACAATCCTCACCTCATCTGCAACCCTGAACAAACCTCACCTCATCTACACCCCTAGACAGGCCTCAGCTCATCTACACCCCTGGACATGCCTCACCTCATCTGTTACCATCAATTATACCCAATACATTGAGGCCTGTCCAGGGGGCACAGAGGAGATGAGTCTTGTCCAAGAGTCAGAGGACGTGAGTCCTCTACACTGCACTCATGGACACAGGCCTCATCTCCTTTGCACCCCTGCACATGCCTCACCTCATCTGCACAATCTACTTCCTAATCTGAGAAAAAACAGGTGACATGATTGTGAAAGGTTCAAATATATTTATTTAATCATGCAGACACGATTTATTCCTTCTCAAAAATGTAAAAGCCATTCATTTGCCCCAAAATCGTTTTTTAAATAACATTTAATAAACAATGCGCAGGTCCTATGTACAAGCATTTAATTTCACTACTGAAACCTCACTATTTCACAAAATACAATTTCTCTATCTTGCAAATGTTGATACCAAGCATTATCAAAAAACATGACACAAACCATCAGCAAAGAAGCTCAATGTGCTTCCTAATCTGAGGTAACACAGGTGACATAATTGTGAAAGGTTCAAATATATTTATTTAATCATGCAGACACTAATTATTCCTTCTCAAAAATGTAAAAGTCATTAATTTCCCCCCAAATCGTTTTTTTTAATAAGATTTAAAAAACAGAGCACAGGTCCTATGTACAAGCATTCCAGGTCACTACTGAAACCTCACTATTTCACAAAATACATTTCCTCTCTCTTGCAAACATTCCTACCAAGCATTATCAAAAAACATGACACAAAACAACAGCAAAGAAGCTTAATGTGCTTCCTAATCTGAGGTAACACAGGTGACATGATTGTGAAAGGTTCAAATATATTTATTTAATCACGCAGACACTATTTATTCCTTCTCAAAAATGTGAAAGCCATTCATTTGCCCCAAAATCGATTTTTGAATAACATTTTAGAAAAAGAGCACAGGTCCTATGTACAAGCATTCAATTTCACTACTGAAACCTCACTATTTCACAAAATACAAATCCTCTATCTTGCAAATGTTGATACCAAGCATTATCAAAAAACATGACACAAACCATCAGCAAAGAAGCTCAATGTGCCTCCTAATCTGAGGTACCACAGGTGACATGATTGTGAAAGGTTCAAATATATTTATTTAATCAAGCAGGCACTAATTATTCCTTCTCGTAAATGTAAAAGTCATTCATTTGCCCCAAAATCGTTTTTTTTAATAAGATTTAAAAACAGAGCGCAGTTCCTATGTACAAGCATTCCAGGTGACTACTGAAACCTCACTATTTTACAAAATACATTTCGTCTCTCTTGCAAACATTCCTACCAAGCATTATCAAAAAACATGACACAAAACAACAGCAAAGAATCTCAATGTGCTTCCTAATCTGAGGTAACACAGGCGACATGATTGTGAAAGGTTCAAATATATTTATTTAATCATGCAGACACTATTTATTCCTTCTCAAAAATGTGAAAGCCATTCATTTGCCCCAAAATCGTTTTTTGAATAACATTTTAGAAAAAGAGCGCAGGTCCTATGTACAAGCATTCAATTTCACTACTGAAACCTCACTATTTCACAAAATACATTTCCTCTCTCTTGCAAATGTTGATACCAAGCATTATCAAAAAACATGACACAAACCAACAGCAAAGAAGCTCAATGTGCTACCTAATCTGAGGTAACACAGGTGACATGATTGTGAATGGTTCAAATATATTTATTTAATCATGCAGACACTATTTATTCCTTCTCAAAAATGTAAAAGCCATTCATTTGCTCCAAAATCGTTTTTTAAATAACATTTCAGAAACAACGCTCAGGTCATATGTACAAGCATTCCAGGTCACTACTGAAACTTCACATTTTTACAAAATACAATTCCTCTTTCCAGCAACAACTTTTTATCAAGCATGTTCAAAAAACATTAAGAAAGTCACATTAAAAAACCACATTTTGCTTCCAAATCTTCTCCATAGAGTATACAAGTCTCTATCTATATTAAATGAATCATTACTCACCTTTGCAAATGCTTTGGGAGATTGAGAACAGTGTCAGACACACACACCAATATTTCTTTAGCAGAGCAAAAGGTATGTACTCCAGGCACTGCAACCATGAATGGCACAGAAAACCTCTAATTCTACACACATATTCCTCATGTTAATCAATTAAAACTCTTCCCTCTCTATTTTCAAACCAACACCCTTCCCCCCCTCAGCCCTTTCTACCAGTTACCATAGCAACTCCCTCCTCACTGAACTCTCAGGTTTAAAAGTTTATTCTACAATGTTGCAAATGAACTCAGCAAGGATGTTTGGCCTCTCAACACACCAGCTTATCCGGTGCTATGTTTCTTTAAATGACTTTTTCTTAACCATTCAAATTACTTCTTTCACAGAACAGAAGCATGCACCCTAACTTTCAGTTTTCAACTATCTGAATCCACCAATCATTGCTTGTGATTCAAGAGCACTGAAACTCCACAGTTTTTTTTTTGCAAACTCCTACTGTTCCAACTGTCATTTCATTCCTACACTTCATCTGACTGCACCAGAACCTCCTCTCACCATGTATTCGGTCTGGATTATTGGACATAGCTACATCCACTGGGCTCAAAGGTATGCAACTATCAGAAATTTTCACAACCTTGATTTACCAAATGGACATCAAGTGGATTGGCCAAAGAGGATTGAGATGTCATCAATTGATACCATTGGTGAACACCTTTTACCATCTGCCACACCCTGACCTCATAATTTTGCACTGTGGTGGAAATGACCTAGGCACTTTGACTGGGGTAGGTCTGGAAATGGTTTTAAAGGACACCTTGGGCAATTGCTGTCATCGCACCCCACCTGCGGGACATCGTCAACACCTCCTTCGACACCGCTACCTTCCCGGAGAGCTGGAAGCATGCCGAACTCAGCGCTCTACTTAAGAAACCATCAGCCGACCCCACCGACCTCAAGAACTACCGCCCCATCTCGCTGCTCCCGTTTCCGGCAAAAGTCATCGAGAAGACCGTCAACAAGCAGCTGGCCGCCTTCCTTGAGACGAATGGTTCCCTCGACCTCTCGCAGTCCGGCTTCCGGGCCAACCACAGCACCGAGACCGCCCTGATCGCAGCTACCGATGACATCCGAGCCCTGCTCGACAACGGAGAAACACCGGCCCTCATCCTCCTGGACCTCTCCGTGGCCTTCGACACTGTCTGCCACCGTACCCTAGTACAGCGCCTCAGCAACGTCGGCATCCAGGAGAAGGCACGGGACTGGATCATCTCCTTCCTCGCCGGAAGGACACAGAGAGTCCGCCTTCCCCCGTTCAGATCGGAGGCCACCGAAGTCATCTGCGGCGTTCCCCAAGGCTCCTCGCTCAGCCCAACACTCTTCAACGTCTACATGAGCCCCCTCGCAGCCATCGCACGCCAGCACAACCTCAACATCATCTCCTACGCCGATGACACCCAGCTGATCCTCTCCCTCACCAACGACCCCGCCACCGCCAGAGCCAACCTGCGCGAAGGGATGACAGACGTAGCCAAATGGATGTCGAACAGCCGCCTGAAACTGAACTCGGACAAGACGGAAGTCCTCATCCTGGGATCCTCACCCTCCGCCTGGGACGACTCCTGGTGGCCCCCCGCCCTGGGCAGCGCACCCAAACCAACAGACCACGCACGCAACCTGGGCTTCATCCTGGACTCCTCCCTCTCCATGACCAGACAAGTCAACGCCGTCTCCTCGTCGTGCTTCAACATCCTGCGCATGCTACGTAAGATCTTCCGGTGGATCCCCACCGAGACCAGGAAGACAGTCACCCAGGCCCTCGTCACCAGTCGACTGGACTACGGCAACTCCCTCTACGCCGGAACCACCGCCAAACTCCAGAAGAGACTCCAGCGGATCCAGAACACCTCAGCACGACTCATCCCGGACATCCCCCGCCGCAGCCACATATCCGGACACCTGAGAGATCTGCACTGGCTCCCGGTCAACAAAAGAATCACCTTCCGGCTCCTCACCCACGCACACAAAGCCCTACACAACCAAGGCCCAGGATACCTAAACAGCCGCCTCAACTTCTACGCTCCCAAACGCCAGCTTCGATCGACCAGCCACGCCCTCGCCGCCGTCCCCCGCATCCGAAGAGCCACCACAGGAGGAAGGTCCTTCTACTACCTGGCCGCCAAGACTTGGAATTCCCCCCCGGCCCACCTCCGCCTGACCCAAGACCACCTCGCCTTCAGGAAGCAGCTCAAGACCTGGCTGTTCGAGCGGTAGCGGACCCCCCACCCCCCAGCGCCTTGAGACCCTCCGGGTGAGTAGTGCGCTATATAAATGCTTTGATTGATTGATTGATTGATTGCTCGTAGTTACTTCCTTTCTCCCACTATATTTTCTCCAATGTGTTTTTCACATCTCTTTTTCATCTCCTGCCTCCATTCTCTCACTGTCTGTCTCTAATGCACCATATCACCGCCAATCTTGTGTAGATTCAGAAGAGAGTAAAATGTAATACTTGAAAACATCATAAGGGAGCAGGGTAGACTACCCATGATCCCCTAGGCCTTCTCAGGGAGTCCTTAAAGGATCTGTTTCTGCTTTCCTGACAGACTATGGTATGGATTCCATATACCACAATAACTTCTGTAACAACATGCAAGATATCTACAGAGGAGACGGTGTACATTGAATTTAAGACTCTGCATTGGTAACTACATGTTGGTACTTACATCACCCACACAACACAACAAGTCTATTCAGAGCTACCCTACCTCTAAGCACTTTAAATTATTATTTTACTGTTTCACTTGGTTGTCCCCATGGTATGCTCCCCGATACGCTCCCCGGTGCGCATACTGGGCGCTCCCCCCGCGAAAATCGACATTTTTTTTTTGCCCCGCGGGACCCTTTTATGGCCCCCACATCAAACCTAGGGGGTCAGGGGGGTCTACCCTGCCCCCTTTTGGTCATTTCCCCCTTTGTTTTTGCCACCTCTTCTGTCTCGATCCTACCGAGATACAAGATGGCGGCCGCTCCGGACTGTTTGGAATGTTGACAGACACCCGAGAGCCAATCAGCTTTCCGCTCGCGAACTCGCGTTACGCGCTGGTACGTGCCCCGGTGTGTGTACCGGGGCGCGCTTATAGATATATATATTTTTTTTAACCTAAAATACTCAAAATCCACTGGAGCACATATCTTGAGACATAGCAAAGGCACATCGGGCTACCAGTCCCTACAATTTTGCCAAGTTTGGTGAAAATCCATTCAGCCGTTCGGGCTAAAAGTGAGTCCAACCGCCCTATGGAAATTAACATGGGGAAAACATGTTTTGGGACCCCCCTTTTATCTCGGCCCCCGCTTGACGAATCCCCCCCAACCTTTCAGGGAAGGAGCAGAGCAGAGCGGGCCATCTTCTTTGAGAAATTCGTGAAGATTCGTCCACCGGCGCCAAAGTTATTCCCAATAGAATGTTGCGGATTTCCAATGGAAAACAATCCTAACTATAACTACCTACTGGCGACCGCCAGTAGGTAATATATATATATATATATATATATATATATATATATATATATATATATATATATATATATATATATATATATATATATATATATATATATATATATATATATACATATTACCTACTGGCGGTTGCCAGTAGGTAGTTATAGTTAGGACCTAGTTTCCATAGGAAATCCACAACATTCTATTTGGAATAACTTTGGCGCCAGTGACAAATCTTCGTGAATTTCTCCATGAAAATGGCCTGCTCGGTTCTGCTCTTTCCCTGAACGTTTGGGGGTGATTCATCAAGTGGGGACCGAGAAAAAAGGGGGGTCCCAAAACGTGTTTTCCCCATGCAATTTTCCATAGGGACCTTTAGCCAGGGTTACAGCCCGAACGGCTGAACAGAATTACACCAAATTTGGGAGAGAGGTAGAGTTCGGTTCGCAGATTGTGCTTTTTGTTAAATGGTGTAAATCCGTTCAGTAGTTTCTGAGAAAATTGCAAGTAAAATCATAGCGATATCTAGTGTCGGAGTTCAGTACGCGTAAAAACCTACAATTACGAGCAGAAGCTGCATGCTGATTGGCTGTCAATACTCCAAACCAGGAAGTGTTGGCAGCCATGTTGTTTGTCGGGAGAGCAGAGTCACAAGAAAACAGTAAAACAAAGTTGAGAAATAAGGAAAGGGGGCAGGGTAGAAACATTCTGAGCCTATAGTCTTGGTCAGGGGGTGGTACATGGATCTTTAGGCTCAATTTTTATTTTTTTTTTACATAAAAAATGGCTGGGTACTCGTGCAGTACTTGTACACGGTGGAAAAGGTGAAAAAAAAAGTAGAAGTCCATTTTATTCATTAGGTCCCGGGGGGGCAAATTATGGGGGCAATTTTTCTGCATAATGGGGGCTTGTAAGGTGCTCCGAGCACTGGGGAACAGCACTCCTCTGGTTTTATTTTGAAGTATGCGGGGGTTATGGTCCGACTCCCCGCAGTCTCGGGGAGCGGGACACCTCGGGTCTTTTTAAAAAATATATGTGTTTTGAGCTCCCCCTCCCTCTCTCCCCATACACGTCGTGGGGAACGCCACATTTCTGGGGCAGTAATATGTAAAATGACCTTTCAGCTCCGGGTACCTGCATTGTCTGGAGTTTTTTATTAATGTTGGTGGGTGGGCTTGATAATACGTCCTTGTTAATTCCCATAGAAGCCTATGTTCTGGTGTTAACATGGGCTTCTATGGGAATGAACAAGGGCGTATTATCAATCCCAGACGCAGCCCCTGGAGGGAGTTGCAGCGAGACAGGCGGAGCGGGGGAGGGGCAGGGTGAGGGGAGATATACAACGAATCTGGATGATTATAGGTAAGTAAACAAGGCCGCATTATGAAGCTCATTATCGCCGTTTTATCGGCAATTTCCTGCCAAGAAAATGGCGATAATTTTAACACCGGTCCTTGATAATATGCACCTAAGTTTACTGGTCAAAAAAAGGAACAATGGTCCATATTATCAACAAAAGGCAATACATTATCATCGCTTTTATCAACAGGAAACTGCCGATAAAGTGGCGATAATGGGCTTGATAATATATCCTTGTGAATTGCAATAGAAGCCCAGGTTAACACTAAAACCTGGGCTGCTATGGGAATTTACAAGGGCCAATTATCAAGCCCATTATCGCCGCTTTATCGGCAGTTTCCTGCCTATAAAAGCGGCAATAATGTATCGCCCTTTACTGATAATACTGACGGGCATATTATCAAGGACCGGTGTTAAAATTAGCTACGTTTTATGGGTAGGAAACTGACAATAAAACAGCGAAAATGATCTTGATAATACACCCTTGTTAATTCCCATAGAAGCCCATGTTCTGGTGTTAACATGGGCTTCTATGGGAATTAACAAGGGCGTATTATCAATCCCAGACGTGGCCCCTGGAGGGAGTTGCGGAGAGACAGGCCGAGCAGGGGAGGGGCAGGGTGGGGGGAGATAAACAATGGAATCTGGATGATTGTAGGTAAGTAAACAATTAAATTAATAAAATGAATTTCGGGCCATATTATCAACAACATAAGGCGATACATTATCGCCGCTTTTAATCGGCAAGAAACTGCCGATAAAGTGGCGATAATGGTCTTGATAATATGCCCTTGTGAATTTCCATAGCAGCCCAGGTTAACACCAGAACCTGGGCTGCTATGGGAATTTACAAGGGCCTATTATCAAGCCCATAATTGCCGCTTTATCTGCAGTTTTCTGTCGATAAAAGCGGCGATAATGTATTGCCTTATGTTGTTGATAATATGCTGCTTTGTTCCGTGCCCTGCATGGCATTTTGCGATGCAGGGCACGTTACGAAATTCGGGGCATATTATCAAGGACCGGTGTTAAAATTATCGCCGTTTTATCGTATTCGTAGCGTATGCTGAAAATGATTAGCAGTAGAAACTATGGTGCATTCACTCTCTCACCGTCAAATGAGAGCACAGGGCGAGCTATGAGAATAGTTAGAAGTGGTCACTTATTGGAGATCCTATTCAGCTGTGTGTCTTATTGTGTGATGTTGGGCAATGCTTACATGCTTACGGTAACTGAGCGTGTGGTTTGATTAAAAAAAAGTTGTGTTAACTCCTCTGCATGGGAAGCTGAATGTTTCCATCTGGCTGTCGATTTCGACCTTGAAAGCAGAGTCAACCAAATGAGTCGTATAAGAGCGTTATTGTCTCAAAAAGAGGTCGCTCTTACATCTGCTAGAGAAACATTTGTCCTTCATGTAGCAAACACCCGAACAGAAGTGTATGCTTTGTTAAATACAGACGTGCCATGGAATTTTAGGAATTTTAGGGAGTTAATTTAGACTATCTTTAATGCGTCCTCGAGTAGGGGGTTAGCTTACTTTTTTAAAGTTATAAGAATTGGTCTTGTGACTTCTGTAGAAAGTATATTTGGTGTCTTGTCGGTGTTTTTTCATTGCATTTTTTGCAGCATCTTTGGTGAATTGTGCTTAATGGTCACATTAATTGCCAGTGTGCTTGTATTCATTTGTTTACTTAAAAATGGATGCACATCTTGCAGCAGATGACAATATTTCTCGGTTGTTGCTGGTACCCAACCGAATGCTTAGTTATTATGGTGCGCTGCCTCTTGCAACGTTGAGTGCAGTTTATGGATTATTGTTTCGATTCTCCTTTTTCACATGCGTTCAGCCTGTCTTCCATTGCCTGAGCTGTGATTTCGACTGGGCCCTGGATTTGTGTCTCTGCAGTACAGTGTCCCCCAACGCGGATTACGACCAGTTGATGAGTCCTTTAGTGGTTCATGACGTGCTCTGTTCTGGCGGCGGGATTATGGCCTTAGCAGTGACACATGCAATAATGGGACGTTGGAATGTTTTTGCAGCGGTGCATGAGTTATTGGCACGCAGTTACATTGAAGATGACCCAAGTTTTCCTCTGATGGTGATAGAGCTCCGGTCGTTGAGTAACATGTATGTTCATTCTCACTATTGAATTGGATGGCTGAAATGTTTTCAGATAAGAACAATGACTTCCTGTTGGAGGCTGTTGCTACATACTGTGCTTACACGCTGCTGGATTAAGACTCTTTGATTTTTCTGCATATTCTTTATTTTTTACCTACAGCTTTCTATCAAAGAGTGAATAACTTTTTTTTGGAAATGTGAACTTGACTCTGGTTTTTAGTCTTGGAGTGTGCGTTTCTAAGTGGCCCACGTTTATATCACGTGCTTTGATGAAGAAAGGGTTCCGTGGGTCTGAGGCTTGCACTCACACCCTGTTAAGTTAGCATGGGTTTATTAGAAGCTTACATGCTATTTTTGCTTTCCTGCCTTGCTTTGCACGTGACACATACTTGTGATATTGTTTAGAGAAGGCTGAGTATTTTGTTTTATACGAGAATAATTTAGTGTGCTAGATTTGTAAAGTGCCTCGCTAGTTTTGTGTGTATAGTGAGAGCATGGAACATCAAAGTTATCTTGAATACTGTGTCTGTTATCCAGAATGATCCTTGGAAGTTCAAGCTATAATACATATGCAGTTGTGTCCACCTTTGATACTTGCGCTTTTCATAATGCATTGTGGACGCAAAGTTACACACAGTTTGAGAACATTCATACCTTGACAGTTTGTGGAGCACTGAATGTGATCTATTACTGCTGAGTACCAGAGGTATGGGTCTGACCATGTAAACCTATGAGACTTTCTGTAGTTATAAACTAATCTGCTAGGTAGGGAGGGTGAAATGTTGGTATATTTTAAATTTGTTTACCTTTAGTATTTTAGGATGCTTTTTCTGTTTGTATCTTATAGAATAGTAACAATGCTGACAACCTTGTTTGTGATAATATGTTTGGTTGTATTATCTAAGGTACTGTGCATGAGATTTTGGCGTTAGACATAAACATTTCAAAGTTGCATGTTTCTTTATTTACATCTTGTATTAGACTGGTGTAAGACTATATTGAAAGAGTGCTATTGTTATCCATGTTACTTCATGTAATCTAAGTGGCATGTTCTGGGCTGACTAGTCATTGGTGTTTTTGTTGTAGGTCAGTGGTTCCCAAACCTTTGACTCCTGAGGACCCCCCATAGAATCACCACTGGAAGCTGGGGACCCCCAAGCAATTTGTAGGATTTAAATTTCAAACATTAAAACCGTAATTCGAAAAAAAATAACACATGTGCACACAAAACAAATACTCAAATTACTAATGATTTTAGTGGCATATTTACAAGCCCCTATCACCATGGGAACATCACTTTCTGAGAGTTTTCTGTGGCGATAGGGGATTTGCCTTATTTACAAGGCAACGTTAAGCCACTTAACGTGGCTTAACGGTCCCTTGTAAATAAGAATCCCTTTGACACAATGCTTAGCGTGAAAGCGCTGGGCAGTCCGTGTTGTGGTGGGCGTTTCCTCTGCGACACCCATTGATTTTGACGCTGCCACCTATTTACAAGAGCAGCGTAAATTGGAAGCAGCGCCAAAATTAAGGCCAGGGAAAACCTGGTCTTAACTTTTCGAAACAATGAGAAATGCTTCATTTATCCTCATTTTTGTAAAACGCCTTGGATTGTTTATGTTCAGGAAGGCGACCCTTCCTGCACATAAACAATCTTTAAAAAAAAAAAAGACATTTTGTAACTTCCATGTGTGATGCATTAAGCAGTACACATAGAAGTGCCAAAATGACATTTCAATATTGTTTATGTGCAGGAAGGGGGACCTTCCTGCACATAAACAATCTTCCCCTATTAAATGTAGCGCCAGTGCAGGGGAAACGCAGGGCTGCACCATATTCTTGTAAATATGGTGCAGCCTTGCGTTTCTGAAGTAGTAGAGTGTGTTGTTAAGCCAAGGAGGCTGGGCTGGAGAAGCACAAACTTAAAGAGTGCTGGTCTGGAGAAGCACAAACTCGGGATTCAGAACATAACACAGTGATTAGCATTGACTTTAACAATACAAATGTATTTCCACCCAAAGAAATCTTTTTAGAAGCATCAGGATACTGAAAGACTGAAAAAAGCATGTCACTAACTTGTACCTTGCAGTTTGCAAGCAGTTGTTTGATGACAGTTTTTTGGTCACTGTGCTAGATAACGATTGTCACTTATGAACTGCAATGTAACAAAAGAATCTGTGTGACAAAAGCAGTAACCCACTGACCGATGCATATCAAATACAATTTTTTAAAATGTATGGTACACTTCTTTGCAGCAGGCATATTAACCCTCTGTGTTACATTAGTTCAGTCACAGCTGTCACTGGACAAAACTCTCTTGTCTCTCCAGCAGGGAAATCAATCACTGTTGTTATCTTGACATTTTTATTGTTCTTTGAAAACTGCTAATTAAACAAGATACTTTGCAGTGCTTTTAAAACTGCTGCCTGTGGACCCACTGGGAATGTGTGAGGGACTCATGGGGGTCCCCGGACCACAGTTTGGGAAACACTGCTCTAAGGCGAAGAACCAATGAGTCACTGATTGCTAGTCTGGTAGGTTGTTTGTGAAGTAAGGTGGGTTTTGGAACACCGTAATTCACTGAGGTCCCTAAGACTTTTTGCACAGTTCTATGTATGAGCAGAATTCCTGGAACAGTAGTTACAACAAAAAGGCTCGATAAAGGGCTTGCACTTTGAATATGAATATAAAATAGAAAAATAGTTGATAATCACAGTTAAGGAATGCAGCAACTAGATGTGTGTATGTGTGGATGATGTGTAGATTGAGTGGAAGATGAAAAACTTGAAAAATTAGAGAGGTTGTAGAGATGCAAACTTTCCATTTCTTTGCAAAGGAAGTGGGTATTTAGTTTTCCAGTGCATATATATATTCACTGAAAAAACCGTAGGTTTCAGGCACGTTATAGTTAGGAATTAGCATTTTTAAAACCTTAGAAATTCCCTGAAAAAACCATAGGTTTCACCCATGTTATAGTTAGCTGGACATTTCTCTCATACAAAACCATTGAAATTCCCCCGTTATAGTTAGTTCAGCTAACTATAACTCGCGCATCCGCAATGCACTGCTGATGACATCACATATTACATCACTCATGACATGGTCAGTGACATCACTCATGACATCACTGATGACATGATCCTTGTGAAAGAGTGGCAGACCTCCTCTCACCTAATATTACCTTTGATACACACATTGAAAAATAGGAACTAACATTTTCAAAAAAATTGAGATACCAATACCAGTTAGAACAACTTATTTAGTAATTCCAGCATCTACATAGACATTCACTCATTCAGCAGTAGTTGTATATAGTCACTCATACTTGTACTCACTCATCATATGTACTCATTCACGTTTACATCCTGTTACACACCTACACTTATACATAGAGTTATTCACACACATACTCACACATGGAAATAAACTATCAAACATCCATTTACTTGCATATACAGGTCTACACACACCACTACACTTATTTCTACAGAAACGTACGCATACTTACTCTCTTAAACAATCAGGTATAGAAACACATACTTATTTATACAGGAACTCTTCCAATCTGTCACTGTCATATATAATCACTTATATACATCAATACTGACAGATACTAGATTAAAACATATGTAGTTACTGATAAAGACACTAGTGAGACAGTCATTCACTCACTAACACACCCATACACACACTCATCCACCCATACAGTCCTGCACACATGCGGTCTTCAAAACACATACAAACAGTGAGTCAGTCATTCATGCCTCTATGCGCTAAGTAATATCCCCCACCGAACCATACAGACACTCATACTGATACTCAAAAAACAAACTAATAACCCATATACACACTCATGTAACTACTCACCAACCCATGCAGCCACCTATAGACAAAGTGAGACACTGATACAGATATTTACATATTTAAACATTACTAGCTAATACATGTATTCACTAAGATACACTTAATAAGGGAGTTATGCAATCATTTTTACAAAAGAACATCCATTCAGACACTTATTTACCCATTTATTCTTCAATCGACCTTTAGATATAGATATATAAAACATATTTATTTTTCAGAAAGACATACATTCCCTGGATGATGTCATCAGTGATGTCATGAGTGGTGTCACTGACCATGTCATGAGTGATGTAATATGTGATGTCATCAGCAGTGCATTGCGGGTACGCGAGTTATAAGTTAGCTGAACTAACTATAACGGGGGAATTTCAATGGTATTGTATGAGAGAAATGTCCAGCTAACTATAACATGAGTGAAACCTATGGTTTTTTCAGTGAATATATATATATATATATACATATATGTAGAGATACATATACATATACAGACACACAAAGGATGCCGCACTCCAGAGATTGGTTTCAGAGTTGCTTTATTTTCAGCACCACTGGTGGTAGTGGTGGTGAAAATAAAGCAACACTGAAACCTATCTCTGGAGTGCAGCATCCTTTGTGTTTCTGAATTTAAATATCGGTTAAGGATTCCACCCATTGCTGCCTGCACCAGATATTGAGCGTTTTGACATTGGGAATCAATTGGTTGCAATATATATTCATATATATTTACAGAGAGATTTCTCAGTGCTGAAAATATGAGACTGTGAAAGAACTATTCTGAGTCTCTTTCAAGTTACATGAAATGCAGTAAAGTGTGGTACTGCTGCAGAGTACAACATTATTTTCCTGCTAAATAGAGATATCTGACTTTTGTCTAGTGGCAGTTGTGATACCATAAAGTAATGCAGAGGGCATGATGGAAAAACAGATCTGTATTATGTGGATAGCTAAGTGGATTAGTCAAGCCACACATTAGAAACACTTTGAAACAGATTAATTGTATGTTAGAGAGGGGCTATGGAGAGATGAGGGGCACGTTTGCTGGAAGGTAGTGAAGGAATCAAAGGAGGTCATAGTGTGGAATTATAAAGCACACGTTAACCAGTAGGCATCTTGGTGCTAAATAACAGATATTTATTGAAAGTCATGGGAGGGCGCCGAAATGATTGTCGCGCTGGCTTCCACCAGCGCTAAAGGCTGCGATGATGGGTATGTGGCAAGGCAAACTAATACTGTGTCTTTTTCCTCTCTCTCTTAGTGTTTGTCATTACTGACTGTTAGACACTTCACTCATGTACACACCCACCTGCACTTTGAAACCAACAACCTATCTGCCTTCTACATAGGATCGTGATTTAAAAGGAAAGTTATAGGTACTAGCAGCGATGGCGGATCTTTGGATGAATGCTGCCCATGCCCTAAGTCTGGTTCTGGAGTCCAGCTCTGATGCAGGATCAGAGACGGAGACAGCAGATACTGAGACAGCATTTGAGAGGACAATGGAACAGAATCTGGGAGTGATTTTTCTGTCGGCGCAGTTCCATCTGACGACTCATTTTCCAGCGATTCTGAAGGAGACAATATCAGTCGTGCTAAAATATCAAAAAGGTGGGCTCGCACACCGCTCACTCATCAGCGGGATCGCCCCACAGGATCATGGTAATTGTAGTCACTTTTGTTCAGAACGTCGTATCTTCTTTTAAATTTAAATATCATATTCTTCGCCATCCCTGGACACGTGTTTCATGGTATTTGCCACTCGTCAGCAGGGAGCAGGTCAGCTTCTGGGGTTACCGATGGCTGCCGCATATCACCAGGTATAGTACCAATACAGAGGCGCGCAGGTGCAGAGTTCCCATGCTCGTCAGCCAAGAACCAAAATATCAAAAAGGTGGGCTCGCACACCGCTCACTCATCAGCGGGATCGCCCCACAGGATCATGGTAATTGTAGTCACTTTTGTTCAGAACGTCGTATCTTCTTTTAAATTTAAATATCATATTCTTCGCCATCCCTGGACACGTGTTTAGTGGTATTTGCCACTCGTCAGCAGGGAGCAGGTCAGCTTCTGGGGTTACTGATGGCTGCCGCATATCACCAGGTATAGTACCAATACAGAGGCGCGTAGGTGCAGAGTTCCCATGCTCGTCAGCCAAGAACCAAAATATCAAAAAGGTGGGCTCGCACACCACTCACTCATCAGCGGGATCGCCCCACAGGGTCATGGTAATTGTAGTCACTTTTGTTCAGAACGTCGTATCTTCTTTTAAATTTAAATATCATATTCTTCGCCATCCCTGGACACGTGTTTCGTGGTATTTGCCACTCGTCAGCAGGGAGCAGGTCAGCTTCTGGGGTTACCGATGGCTGCCGCATATCACCAGGTATAGTACCAATACAGAGGCGCGCAGGTGCAGAGTTCCCATGCTCGTCAGCCAAGAACCAAAATATCAAAAAGATGGGCTCGCACACCGCTCACTCATCAGCGGGATCGCCCCACAGGATCATAGTAATTGTAGTCACTTTTGTTCAGAACGTCGTATCTTCTTTTAAATTTAAATATCATATTCTTCGCCATCCCTGGACACGTGTTTCGTGGTATTTGCCACTCGTCAGCAGGGAGCAGGTCAGCTTCTGGGGTTACCGATGGCTGCCGCATATCACCAGGTATAGTACCAATACAAGGCGCGCAGGTGCAGAGTTCCCATGCTCGTCAGCCAAGAACCAAAAAATCAAAAAGGTGGGCTCGCACACCGCTCACTCATCAGCGGGATCGCCCCACAGGATCATGGTAATTGTAGTCACTTTTGTTCAGAACGTCGTAACTTCTTTTAAATTTAAATATCATATTCTTCGCCATCCCTGGACACATGTTTCGTGGTATTTGCCACTCGTCAGCAGGGAGCAGGTCAGCTTCTGGGGTTACCGATGGCTGCCGCATATCACCAGGTATAGTACCAATACAGAGGCGCGCAGGTGCAGAGTTCCCATGCTCGTCAGCCAAGAACCAAAATATCAAAAAGGTGGGCTCGCACACCGCTCACTCATCAGCGGGATCGCCCCACAGGATCATGGTAATTGTAGTCACTTTTGTTCAGAACGTCGTATCTTCTTTTAAATTTAAATATCATATTCTTCTCCATCCCTGGACACGTGTTTCGTGGTATTTGCCACTCGTCAGCAGGGAGCAGGTCAGCTTCTGGGGTTACCGATGGCTGCCGCATATCACCAGGTATAGTACCAATACAGAGGCGCGCAGGTGCAGAGTTCCCATGCTCGTCAACCAAGAACCAAAATATCAAAAAGGTGGGCTCGCACACCGCTCACTCATCAGCGGGATCGCCCCACAGGATCATGGTAATTGTAGTCACTTTTGTTCAGAACGTCGTATCTTCTTTTAAATTTAAATATCATATTCTTCGCCATCCCTGGACACGTGTTTCGTGGTATTTGCCACTCATCAGCAGGGAGCAGGTCAGGTTCTGGGGTTACCGATGGCTGCTGCATATCACCAGGTATAGTACCAATACAGAGGCGCGCAGGTGCAGAGTTCCCATGCTCGTCTGCCAAGAACCAAAATATCAAAAAGGTGGGCTCGCACACCGCTCACTCATCAGCGGGATCGCCCCACAGGATCATGGTAATTGTAGTCACTTTTGTTCAGAACGTCGTATCTTCTTTTAAATTTAAATATCATATTCTTCGCCATCCCTGGACACGTGTTTCGTGGTATTTGCCACTCGTCAGCAGGGAGCAGGTCAGCTTCTGGGGTTACCGATGGCTGCCGCATATCACCAGGTGTAGTACCAATACAGAGGCGCGCAGGTGCAGAGTTCCCATGCTCGTCAGCCAAGAACCAAAATATCAAAAAGGTGGGCTCGCACACCGCTCACTCATCAGCGGGATCGCCCCACAGGATCATGGTAATTGTAGTCACTTTTGTTCAGAACGTCGTATCTTCTTTTAAATGTAAATATCATATTCCTCGCCATCCCTGGACACGTGTTTCGTGGTATTTGCCACTCGTCAGCAGGGAGCAGGTCAGCTTCTGGGGTTACCGATGGCTGCCGCATATCACCAGGTATAGTACCAATACAGAGGCGCGCAGGTGCAGAGTTCCCATGCTCGTCAGCCAAGAACCAAAATATCAAAAAGTTGGGCTCGCACACCGCTCACTCATCAGCGGGATCGCCCCACAGGATCATGGTAATTGTAGTCACTTTTGTTCAGAACGTCGTATCTTCTTTTTAATTTAAATATCATATTCTTTGCCATCCCTGGACACGTGTTTCGTGGTATTTGCCACTCGTCAGCAGGGAGCAAGTCAGCTTCTGGGGTTACCGATGGCTGCCGCATATTACCAGGTATAGTACCAATACAGAGGCGCGCAGGTGCAGAGTTCCCATGCTCGTCAGCCAAGAACCAAAATATCAAAAAGGAGGGCTCGCACACCGCTCACTCATCAGCGTGATCGCCCCACAGGATCATGGTAATTGTAGTCACTTTTGTTCAGAACGTCGTATCTTCTTTTAAATTTAAATATCATATTCTTCGCCATCCCTGGACACGTGTTTCGTGGTATTTGCCACTCGTCAGCAGGGAGCAGGTCAGCTTCTGGGGTTACCGATGGCTGCCGCATATCACCAGGTATAGTACCAATACAGAGGCGCGCAGGTGCAGAGTTCCCATGCTCGTCAGCCAAGAACCAAAATATCAAAAAGGTGGGCTCGCACACTGCTCACTCATCAGCGGGATCGCCCCACAGGATCATGGTAATTGTAGTCACTTTTGTTCAGAACGTCGTATCTTCTTTTAAATTTAAATATCATATTCTTCGCCATCCCTGGACAAGTGTTTCGTGGTATTTGCCACTCGTCAGCAGGGAGCAGGTCAGCTTCTGGGGTTACCGATGGCTGCCGCATATCACCAGGTATAGTACCAATACAGAGGCGCGCAGGTGCAGAGTTCCCATGCTCGTCAGCCAAGAACCAAAATATCAAAAAGGTGGGCTCGCACACCGCTCACTCATCAGCGGGATCGCCCCACAGGATCATGGTAATTGTAGTCACTTTTGTTCAGAACGTCGTATCTTCTTTTAAATTTAAATATCATATTCTTCGCCATCCCTGGACACGTGTTTCGTGGTATTTGCCACTCGTCAGCAGGGATCAGGTCAGCTTCTGGGGTTACCGATGGCTGCCGCATATCACCAGGTATAGTACCAATACAGAGGCGCGCAGGTGCAGAGTTCCCATGCTCGTCAGCCAAGAACCAAAATATCAAAAAGGTGGGCTCGCACACCGCTCACTCATCAGCGGGATCGCCCCACAGGATCATGGTAATTGTAGTCACTTTTGTTCAGAACGTCGTATCTTCTTTTAAATTTAAATATCATATTCTTCGCCATCCCTGGACACGTGTTTCGTGGTATTTGCCACTCGTCAGCAGGGAGCAGGTCAGCTTCTGGGGTTACCGATGGCTGCCGCATATCACCAGGTATAGTACCAATACAGAGGCGCGCAGGTGCAGAGTTCCCATGCTCGTCAGCCAAGAACCAAAATATAAAAAAGGTGGGCTCGCACACCGCTCACTCATCAGCGGGATCGCCCCACAGGATCATGGTAATTGTAGTCACTTTTGTTCAGAACGTCGTATCTTCTTTTAAATTTAAATATCATATTCTTCGCCATCCCTGGACACGTGTTTCGTGGTATTTGCCACTCGTCAGCAGGGAGCAGGTCAGCTTCTGGGGTTACCGATGGCTGCCGCATATCACCAGGTATAGTACCAATACAGAGGCGTGCAGGTGCAGAGTTCCCATGCTCGTCAGCCAAGAACCAAAATATCAAAAAGGTGGGCTCGCACACCGCTCACTCATCAGCGGGATCGCCCCACAGGATCATGGTAATTGTAGTCACTTTTGTTCAAAACGTCGTATCTTCTTTTAAATTTAAATATCATATTCTTCGCCATCCCTTGACACGTGTTTCGTGGTATTTGCCACTCATCAGCAGGGAGCAGGTCAGCTTCTGGGGTTACCGATGGCTGCCGCATATCACCAGGTATAGTACCAATACAGAGGCGCGCAGGTGCAGAGTTCCCATGCTCGTCAGCCAAGAACCAAAATATCAAAAAGGTGGGCTCACACACCGCTCACTCATCAGCGGGATCGCCCCACAGGATCATGGTAATTGTAGTCACTTTTGTTCAGAACGTCGTTCTTCTTTTAAATTTAAATATCATATTCTTCGCCATCCCTGGACACGTGTTTCGTGGTATTTGCCACTCGTCAGCAGGGAGCAGGTCAGCTTCTGGGGTTACCGATGGCTGCCGCATATCACCAGGTATAGTACCAATACAGAGGCGCGCAGGTGCAGAGTTCCCATGCTCGTCAGCCAAGAACCAAAATATCAAAAAGGTGGGCTCGCACAACGCTCACTCATCAGCGGGATCGCCCCACAGGATCATGGTAATTGTAGTCACTTTTGTTCAGAACATCGTATCTTCTTTTAAATTTAAATATCATATTCTTCGCCATCCCTGGACACGTGTTTCGTGGTATTTGCCACTCGTCAGCAGGGAGCAGGTCAGCTTCTGGGGTTACCGATGGCTGCCGCATATCACCAGGTATAGTACCAATACAGAGGCGCGCAGGTGCAGAGTTCCCATGCTCGTCAGCCAAGAACCAAAATATCAAAAAGGTGGGCTCGCACACCGCTCACTCATCAGCGGGATCGCCCCACAGGATCATGGTAATTGTAGTCACTTTTGTTCAGAACGTCGTATCTTCTTTTAAATTTAAATATCATATTCTTCGCCATCCCTGGACACGTGTTTCGTGGTATTTGCCACTCGTCAGCAGGGAGCAGGTCAGCTTGTGGGGTTACCGATGGCTGCCACATATCACCAGGTATAGTACCAATACAGAGGCGTGCAGGTGCAGAGTTCCCATGCTCGTCAGCCAAGAACCAAAATATCAAAAAGGTGGGCTCGCACACCGCTCACTCATCAGCGGGATCGCCGCACAGGATCATGGTAATTGTAGTCACTTTTGTTCAGAACGTCGTATCTTCTTTTGAATTTAAATATCATATTCTTCGCCATCCCTGGACACGTGTTTCGTGGTATTTGCCACTCGTCAGCAGGGAGCAGGTCAGCTTCTGGGGTTACCGATGGCTGCCGCATATCACCAGGTATAGTACCAATACAGAGGCGCGCAGGTGCAGAGTTCCCATGCTCGTCAGCCAAGAACCAAAATATCAAAAAGGTGGGCTCGCACACCGCTCACTCATCAGCGGGATCGCCCCACAGGATCATGGTAATTGTAGTCACTTTTGTTCAGAACATCGTATCTTCTTTTAAATTTAAATATCATATTCTTCGCCATCCCTGGACATGTGTTTTGTGGTATTTGCCACTTGTCAGCAGGGAGCAGGTCAGCTTCTGGGGTTACCGATGGCTGCCGCATATCACCAGGTATAGTACCAATACAAAGGCGCGCAGGTGCAGAGTTCCCATGCTCGTCAGCCAAGAACCAAAATATCAAAAAGGTGGGCTCGCACACCGCTCACTCATCAGCGGGATCGCCCCACAGGATCATGGTAATTGTAGTCACTTTTGTTCAGAACGTCGTATCTTCTTTTAAATTTAAATATCATATTCTTTGCCATCCCTGGACACGTGTTTCGTGGTATTTGCCACTCATCAGCAGGGAGCAGGTCAGCTTCTGGGGTTACCGATGGCTGCCGCATATTACCAGGCATAGTACCAATACAGAGGCGCGCAGGTGCAGAGTTCCCATGCTCGTCAGCCAAGAACCAAAATATCAAAAAGGTGGGCTCGCACACCGCTCACTCATCAGCGGGATCGCCCCACAGGATCATGGTAATTGTAGTCACTTTTGTTCAGAACGTCGTATCTTCTTTTAAATTTAAATATCATATACTTTGCCATCCCTGGACACGTGTTTTGTGGTATTTGCCACTCGTCAGCAGGGAGCAGGTCAGCTTCTGGGGTTACCGATGGCTGCCGCATATCACCAGGTATAGTACCAATACAGAGGCGCGCAGGTGCAGAGTTCCCATGCTCGTCCGCCAAGAACCAAAATATCAAAAAGGTGGGCTCGCACACCGCTCACTCATCAGCGGGATCGCCCCACAGGATCATGGTAATTGTAGTCACTTTTGTTCAGAACGTCGTATCTTCTTTTAAATTTAAATATCATATTCTTCGCCATCCCTGGACACGTGTTTCGTGGTATTTGCCACTCGTCAGCAGGGAGCAGGTCAGCTTCTGGGGTTACCGATGGCTGCCGCATATCACCAGGTATAGTACCAATACAGAGGCGTGCAGGTGCAGAGTTCCCATGCTCGTCAGCCAAGAACCAAAATATCAAAAAGGTGGGCTCGCACACCGCTCACTCATCAGCGGGATCGCCCCACAGGATCATGGTAATTGTAGTCACTTTTGTTCAGAACGTCGTATCTTCTTTTAAATTTAAATATCATATTCTTCGCCATCCCTGGACACGTGTTTCGTGGTATTTGCCACTCGTCAGCAGGGAGCAGGTCAGCTTCTGGGGTTACCGATGGCTGCCGCATATCACCAGGTATAGTACCAATACAGAGGCGCGCAGGTGCAGAGTTCCCATGCTCGTCAGCCAAGAACCAAAATATCAAAAAGGTGGGCTCGCACACCGCTCACTCACCAGCGGGATCGCCCCACAGGATCATGGTAATTGTAGTCACTTTTGTTCAGAACGTCGTATCTTCTTTTAAATTTAAATATCATATTCTTCGCCATCCCTGGACACGTGTTTCGTGGTATTTGCCACTCGTCAGCAGGGAGCAGGTCAGCTTCTGGGGTTACCGATGGCTGCCGCATATCACCAGGTATAGTACCAATACAGAGGCATGCAGGTGCAGAGTTCCCATGCTCGTCAGCCAAGAACCAAAATATCAAAAAGGTGGGCTCGCACACCGCTCACTCATCAGCGGGATCGCCCCACAGGATCATGGTAATTGTAGTCACTTTTGTTCAGAACGTCGTATCTTCTTTTAAATTTAAATATCATATTCTTCGCCATCCCTGGACACGTGTTTCGTGGTATTTGACACTCGTCAGCAGGGAGCAGGTCAGCTTCTGGGGTTACCGATGGCTGCCGCATATCACCAGGTATAGTACCAATACAGAGGCGCGCAGGTGCAGAGTTCCCATGCTCGTCAGCCAAGAACCAAAATATCAAAAAGGTGGGCTCGCACACCGCTCACTCATCAGCGGGATCGCCCCACAGGATCATGGTAATTGTAGTCACTTTTGTTCAGAACGTCGTATCTTCTTTTAAATTTAAATATCATATTCTTCGCCATCCCTGGACACGTGTTTCGTGGTATTTGCCACTCGTCAGCAGGGAGCAGGTCAGCTTCTGGGGTTACCGATGGCTGCCGCATATCACCAGGTATAGTACCAATACAGAGGCGCGCAGGTGCAGAGTTCCCATGCTCGTCAGCCAAGAACCAGAATATCAAAAAGGTGGGCTCGCACACCGCTCACTCATCAGCGGGATCGCCCCACAGGATCATGGTAATTGTAGTCACTTTTGTTCAGAACGTCGTATCTTCTTTTAAATTTAAATATCATATTCTTCGCCATCCCTAGACACGTGTTTCGTGGTATTTGCCACTCGTCAGCAGGGAGCAGGTCAGCTTCTGGGGTTACCGATGGCTGCCGCATATCACCAGGTATAGTACCAATACAGAGGCGCGCAGGTGCAGAGTTCCCATGCTCGTCAGCCAAGAACCAAAATATCAAAAAGGTGGGCTCGCACACCGCTCACTCATCAGCGGGATCGCCCCACAGGATCATGGTAATTGTAGTCACTTTTGTTCAGAACGTCGTA
The DNA here is from genome assembly GCF_964261635.1 of Lissotriton helveticus. Taxonomy (NCBI): domain Eukaryota; kingdom Metazoa; phylum Chordata; class Amphibia; order Caudata; family Salamandridae; genus Lissotriton; species Lissotriton helveticus. The sequence goes on along the minus strand of NC_136070.1, from coordinate 1,060,097,565 downwards.
TCTTCTTTTAAATTTAAATATCATATTCTTCGCCATCCCTGGACACGTGTTTCGTGGTATTTGCCACTCGTCAGCAGGGAGCAGGTCAGCTTCTGGGGTTACCGATGGCTGCCGCATATCACCAGGTATAGTACCAATACAGAGGCGCGCAGGTGCAGAGTTCCCATGCTCGTCAGCCAAGAACCAAAATATTAAAAAGGTGGGCTCGCACACCGCTCACTCATCAGCGGGATCGCCCCACAGGATCATGGTAATTGTAGTCACTTTTGTTCAGAACGTCGTATCTTCTTTTAAATTTAAATATCATATTCTTCGCCATCCCTGGACACGTGTTTCGTGGTATTTGCCATTCGTCAGCAGGGAGCAGGTCAGCTTGTGGGGTTACCGATGGCTGCCGCATATCACCAGGTATAGTACCAATACAGAGGCGTGCAGGTTACAGAGTTCCCATGCTCGTCAGCCAAGAACCAAAATATCAAAAAGGTGGGCTCGCACACCGCTCACTCATCAGCGGGATCGCCCCACAGGATCATGGTAATTGTAGTCACTTTTGTTCAGAACGTCGTATCTTCTTTTGAATTTAAATATCATATTCTTCGCCATCCCTGGACACGTGTTTCGTGGTATTTGCCACTCGTCAGCAGGGATCAGGTCAGCTTCTGGGGTTACCGATGGCTGCCGCATATCACCAGGTATAGTACCAATACAGAGGCGCGCAGGTGCAGAGTTCCCATGCTCGTCAGCCAAGAACCAAAATATCAAAAAGGTGGGCTCACACACCGCTCACTTATCAGCGGGATCGCCCCACAGGATCATGGTAATTGTAGTCACTTTTGTTCAGAACGTCGTATCTTCTTTTAAATGTAAATATCATATTCTTCGCCATCCCTGGACACGTGTTTCGTGGTATTTGCCACTCGTCAGCAGGGAGCAGGTCAGCTTCTGGGGTTACCGATGGCTGCCGCATATCACCAGGTATAGTACCAATACAGAGGCGCGCAGGTGCAGTGTTCCCATGCTCGTCAGCCAAGAACCAAAATATCAAAAAGGTGGGCTCGCACACCGCTCACTCATCAACGGGATCGCCCCACAGGATCATGGTAATTGTAGTCACTTTTGTTCAGAACATCGTATCTTCTTTTAAATTTAAATATCATATTCTTTGCCATCCCTGGACACGTGTTTCGTGGTATTTGCCACTCGTCAGCAGGGAGCAAGTCAGCTTCTGGGGTTACCGATGGCTGCCGCATATTACCAGGTATAGTACCAATACAGAGGCGTGCAGGTGCAGAGTTCCCATGCTCGTCAGCCAAGAACCAAAATATCAAAAAGGTGGGCTCGCACACCGCTCACTCATCAGCGGGATCGCCCCACAGGATCATGGTAATTGTAGTCACTTTTGTTCAGAACGTCATATCTTCTTTTGAATTTAAATATCATATTCTTCGCCATCCCTGGACACGTGTTTCGTGGTATTTGCCACTCGTCAGCAGGGAGCAGGTCAGCTTCTGGGGTTACCGATGGCTGCCGCATATCACCAGGTATAGTACCAATACAGAGGCGCGCAGGTGCAGAGTTCCCATGCTCGTCAGCCAAGAACCAAAATATCAAAAAGGTGGGCTCGCACACCGCTCACTCATCAGCGGGATCGCCCCACAGGATCATGGTAATTGTAGTCACTTTTGTTCAGAACGTCGTATCTTCTTTTAAATGTAAATATCATATTCCTCGCCATCCCTGGACACGTGTTTCGTGGTATTTGCCACTCGTCAGCAGGGAGCAGGTCAGCTTCTGGGGTTACCGATGGCTGCCGCATATCACCAGGTATAGTACCAATACAGAGGCGCGCAGGTGCAGAGTTCCCATGCTCGTCAGCCAAGAACCAAAATATCAAAAAGGTGGGCTCGCACACCGCTCACTCATCAGCGGGATCGCCCCACAGGATCATGGTAATTGTAGTCACTTTTGTTCAGAACGTCGTATCTTCTTTTAAATTTAAATATCATATTCTTTGCCATCCCTGGACACGTGTTTCGTGGTATTTGCCACTCGTCAGCAGGGAGCAAGTCAGCTTCTGGGGTTACCGATGGCTGCCGCATATTACCAGGTATAGTACCAATACAGAGGCGCGCAGGTGTAGAGTTCCCATGCTCGTCAGCCAAGAACCAAAATATCAAAAAGGTAGGCTCGCACACCGCTCACTCATCAGCGGGATCGCCCCACAGGATCATGGTAATTGTATTCACTTTTGTTCAGAACGTCGTATCTTCTTTTAAATTTAAATATCATATTCTTCGCCATCCCTGGACACGTGTTTCGTGGTATTTGACACTCGTCAGCAGGGAGCAGGTCAGCTTCTGGGGTTACCGATGGCTGCCGCATATCACCAGGTATAGTACCAATACAGAGGCTTGCAGGTGCAGAGTTCCCATGCTCCTCAGCCAAGAACCAAAATATCAAAAAGGTGGGCTCGCACACCGCTCACTCATCAGCGGGATCGCCCCACAGGATCATGGTAATTGTAGTCACTTTTGTTCAGAACGTCGTATCTTCTTTTAAATTTAAATATCATATTCTTCGCCATCCCTGGACACGTGTTTCGTGGTATTTGCCACTCGTCAGCAGGGAGCAGGTCAGCTTCTGGGGTTACCGATGGCTGCCGCATATCACCAGGTATAGTACCAATACAGAGGCGCGCAGGTGCAGAGTTCCCATGCTCGTCAGCCAAGAACCAAAATATCAAAAAGGTGGGCTCGCACACCGCTCACTCATCAGCGGGATCGCCCCACAGGATCATGGTAATTGTAGTCACTTTTGTTCAGAACGTCGTATCTTCTTTTAAATTTAAATATCATATTCTTCGCCATCCCTGGACACGTGTTTCGTGGTATTTGCCACTCGTCAGCAGGGAGCAGGTCAGCTTGTGGGGTTACCGATGGCTGCCGCATATCACCAGGTATAGTACCAATACAGAGGCGTGCAGGTGCAGAGTTCCCATGCTCGTCAGCCAAGAACCAAAATATCAAAAAGGTGGGCTCGCACACAGCTCACTCATCAGCGGGATCGCCGCACAGGATCATGGTAATTGTAGTCACTTTTGTTCAGAACGTCGTATCTTCTTTTGAATTTAAATATCATATTCTTCGCCATCCCTGGACACGTGTTTCGTGGTATTTGCCACTCGTCAGCAGGGAGCAGGTCAGCTTCTGGGGTTACCGATGGCTGCCGCATATCACCAGGTATAGTACCAATACAGAGGCGCGCAGGTGCAGAGTTCCCATGCTCGTCAGCCAAGAACCAAAATATCAAAAAGGTGGGCTCGCACACCGCTCACTCATCAGCGGGATCGCCCCACAGGATCATGATAATTGTAGTCACTTTTGTTCAGAACATCGTATCTTCTTTTAAATTTAAATATCATATTCTTCGCCATCCCTGGACATGTGTTTTGTGGTATTTGCCACTTGTCAGCAGGGAGCAGGTCAGCTTCTGGGGTTACCGATGGCTGCCGCATATCACCAGGTATAGTACCAATACAGAGGCGCGCAGGTGCAGAGTTCCCATGCTCGTCAGCCAAGAACCAAAATATCAAAAAGGTGGGCTCGCACACCGCTCACTCATCAGCGGGATCGCCCCACAGGATCATGGTAATTGTAGTCACTTTTGTTCAGAACGTCGTATCTTCTTTTAAATTTAAATATCATATTCTTTGCCATCCCTGGACACGTGTTTCGTGGTATTTGCCACTCATCAGCAGGGAGCAGGTCAGCTTCTGGGGTTACCGATGGCTGCCGCATATTACCAGGCATAGTACCAATACAGAGGCGCGCAGGTGCAGAGTTCCCATGCTCGTCAGCCAAGAACCAAAATATCAAAAAGGTGGGCTCGCACACCGCTCACTCATCAACGGGATCGCCCCACAGGATCATGGTAATTGTAGTCACTTTTGTTCAGAACGTCGTATCTTCTTTTAAATTTAAATATCATATTCTTTGCCATCCCTGGACACGTGTTTCGTGGTATTTGCCACTCGTCAGCAGGGAGCAAGTCAGCTTCTGGGGTTACCGATGGCTGCCGCATATTACCAGGTATAGTACCAATACAGAGGCGTGCAGGTGCAGAGTTCCCATGCTCGTCAGCCAAGAACCAAAATATCAAAAAGGTGGGCTCGCACACCGCTCACTCATCAGCGGGATCGCCCCACAGGATCATGGTAATTGTAGTCACTTTTGTTCAGAACGTCGTATCTTCTTTTAAATTTAAATATCATATTCTTCGCCATCCCTGGACACGTGTTTCGTGGTATTTGCCACTCGTCAGCAGGGAGCAGGTCAGCTTCTGGGGTTACCGATGGCTGCCGCATATCACCAGGTATAGTACCAATACAGAGGCGCGCAGGTGCAGAGTTCCCATGCTCGTCAGCCAAGAACCAAAATATCAAAAAGGTGGGCTCGCACACCGCTCACTCATCAGCGGGATCGCCCCACAGGATCATGGTAATTGTAGTCACTTTTGTTCAGAACGTCGTATCTTCTTTTAAATTTAAATATCATATTCTTCGCCATCCCTAGACACGTGTTTCGTGGTATTTGCCACTCGTCAGCAGGGAGCAGGTCAGCTTCTGGGGTTACCGATGGCTGCCGCATATCACCAGGTATAGTACCAATACAGAGGCGCGCAGGTGCAGAGTTCCCATGCTCGTCAGCCAAGAACCAAAATATCAAAAAGGTGGGCTCGCACACCGCTCACTCATCAGCGGGATCGCCCCACAGGATCATGGTAATTGTAGTCACTTTTGTTCAGAACGTCGTATCTTCTTTTAAATTTAAATATCATATTCTTCGCCATCCCTGGACACGTGTTTCGTGGTATTTGCCACTCGTCAGCAGGGAGCAGGTCAGCTTCTGGGGTTACCGATGGCTGCCGCATATCACCAGGTATAGTACCAATACAGAGGCGCGCAGGTGCAGAGTTCCCATGCTCCTCAGCCAAGAACCAAAATATTAAAAAGGTGGGCTCGCACACCGCTCACTCATCAGCGGGATCGCCCCACAGGATCATGGTAATTGTAGTCACTTTTGTTCAGAACGTCGTATCTTCTTTTAAATTTAAATATCATATTCTTCGCCATCCCTGGACACGTGTTTCGTGGTATTTGCCATTCGACAGCAGGGAGCAGGTCAGCTTGTGGGGTTACCGATGGCTGCCGCATATCACCAGGTATAGTACCAATACAGAGGCGTGCAGGTGCAGAGTTCCCATGCTCGTCAGCCAAGAACCAAAATATCAAAAAGGTGGGCTCGCACACCGCTCACTCATCAGCGGGATCGCCCCACAGGATCATGGTAATTGTAGTCACTTTTGTTCAGAACGTCGTATCTTCTTTTGAATTTAAATATCATATTCTTCGCCATCCCTGGACACGTGTTTCGTGGTATTTGCCACTCGTCAGCAGGGATCAGGTCAGCTTCTGGGGTTACCGATGGCTGCCGCATATCACCAGGTATAGTACCAATACAGAGGCGCGCAGGTGCAGAGTTCCCATGCTCGTCAGCCAAGAACCAAAATATCAAAAAGGTGGGCTCACACACCGCTCACTTATTAGCGGGATCGCCCCACAGGATCATGGTAATTGTAGTCACTTTTGTTCAGAACGTCGTATCTTCTTTTAAATGTAAATATCATATTCTTCGCCATCCCTGGACACGTGTTTCGTGGTATTTGCCACTCGTCAGCAGGGAGCAGGTCAGCTTCTGGGGTTACCGATGGCTGCCGCATATCACCAGGTATAGTACCAATACAGAGGCGCGCAGGTGCAGTGTTCCCATGCTCGTCAGCCAAGAACCAAAATATCAAAAAGGTGGGCTCGCACACCGCTCACTCATCAACGGGATCGCCCCACAGGATCATGGTAATTGTAGTCACTTTTGTTCAGAACGTCGTATCTTCTTTTAAATTTAAATATCATATTCTTTGCCATCCCTGGACACGTGTTTCGTGGTATTTGCCACTCGTCAGCAGGGAGCAAGTCAGCTTCTGGGGTTACCGATGGCTGCCGCATATTACCAGGTATAGTACCAATACAGAGGCGTGCAGGTGCAGAGTTCCCATGCTCGTCAGCCAAGAACCAAAATATCAAAAAGGTGGGCTCGCACACCGCTCACTCATCAGCGGGATCGCCCCACAGGATCATGGTAATTGTAGTCACTTTTGTTCAGAACGTCGTATCTTCTTTTGAATTTAAATATCATATTCTTCGCCATCCCTGGACACGTGTTTCGTGGTATTTGCCACTCGTCAGCAGGGAGCAGGTCAGCTTCTGGGGTTACCGATGGCTGCCGCATATCACCAGGTATAGTACCAATACAGAGGCGCGCAGGTGCAGAGTTCCCATGCTCGTCAGCCAAGAACCAAAATATCAAAAAGGTGGGCTCGCACACCGCTCACTCATCAGCGGGATCGCCCCACAGGATCATGGTAATTGTAGTCACTTTTGTTCAGAACGTCGTATCTTCTTTTAAATGTAAATATCATATTCCTCGCCATCCCTGGACACGTGTTTCGTGGTATTTGCCACTCGTCAGCAGGGAGCAGGTCAGCTTCTGGGGTTACCGATGGCTGCCGCATATCACCAGGTATAGTACCAATACAGAGGCGCGCAGGTGCAGAGTTCCCATGCTCGTCAGCCAAGAACCAAAATATCAAAAAGGTGGGCTCGCACACCGCTCACTCATCAGCGGGATCGCCCCACAGGATCATGGTAATTGTAGTCACTTTTGTTCAGAACGTCGTATCTTCTTTTAAATTTAAATATCATATTCTTTGCCATCCCTGGACACGTGTTTCGTGGTATTTGCCACTCGTCAGCAGGGAGCAAGTCAGCTTCTGGGGTTACCGATGGCTGCCGCATATTACCAGGTATAGTACCAATACAGAGGCGCGCAGGTGTAGAGTTCCCATGCTCGTCAGCCAAGAACCAAAATATCAAAAAGGTGGGCTCGCACACCGCTCACTCATCAGCGGGATCGCCCCACAGGATCATGGTAATTGTAGTCACTTTTGTTCAGAACGTCGTATCTTCTTTTAAATTTAAATATCATATACTTTGCCATCCCTGGACACGTGTTTTGTGGTATTTGCCACTCGTCAGCAGGAAGCAGGTCAGCTTCTGGGGTTACCGATGGCTGCCGCATATCACCAGGTATAGTACCAATACAGAGGCGCGCAGGTGCAGAGTTCCCATGCTCATCAGCCAAGAACCAAAATATCAAAAAGGTGGGCTCGCACACCGCTCACTCATCAGCGGGATCGCCCCACAGGATCATGGTAATTGTAGTCACTTTTGTTCAGAACGTCGTATCTTCTTTTAAATTTAAATATCATATTCTTCGCCATCCCTGGACACGTGTTTCGTGGTATTTGCCACTCGTCAGCAGGGAGCAGGTCAGCTTCTGGGGTTACAGTGAAGTAGTGTGGCTCACTGGTTAGAGGCGGCAGACCCGAGAGCAGAGGACGGCCCGGGACCAGGGTTCGATTCCCGGCGCGGCAGGTTTCTGGACCAGGGTCAGCGGACTCGATAATTCTCTCGCCTCGGTGCCCACTCTGATCAGCGTTCACACTCGGCAACTCTGGGCATTAGCTTGCCTCATCTTCACTAACGGCCCCACCAGACCGCCGGGGATGCCTGGTCTCACCCTGGAGATACCCATTAAGGGACCATCTCTCAGGGAAGCCAGGAAGGGTTTCGCTGCGGTCGAAGCGCCTTGGGACCCTACGGGTAAGTAGTGCGCTATATAAATGCCTATACATACATACATACATACCAATGGCTGCCGCATATTACCAGGTATAGTGCCAATACAGAGGCGCGCAGGTGCAGAGTTCCCATGCTCGTCAGCCAAGAACCAAAATATCAAAAAGGTGGGCTCGCACACCGCTCACTCATCAGCGGGATCGCCCCACAGGATCATAGTAATTGTAGTCACTTTTGTTCAGAACGTCGTATCTTCTTTTGAATTTAAATATCATATTCTTCGCCATCCCTGGACACGTGTTTCGTGGTATTTGCCACTCGTCAGCAGGGAGCAGGTCAGCTTCTGGGGTTACCGATGGCTGCCGCATATCACCAGGTATAGTACCAATACAGAGGCGCGCAGGTGCAGAGTTCCCATGCTTGTCAGCCAAGAACCAAAATATCAAAAAGGTGGGCTCGCACACCGCTCACTCATCAGCGGGATCGCCCCACAGGATCATGGTAATTGTAGTCACTTTTGTTCAGAACGTCGTATCTTCTTTTAAATGTAAATATCATATTCCTCGCCATCCCTGGACACGTGTTTCGTGGTAGTTGCCACTCGTCAGCAGGGAGCAGGTCAGCTTCTGGGGTTACCGATGGCTGCCGCATATCACCAGGTATAGTACCAATACAGAGGCGCGCAGGTGCAGAGTTCCCATGCTCGTCAGCCAAGAACCAAAATATCAAAAAGGTGGGCTCGCACACCGCTCACTCATCAGCGGGATCGCCCCACAGGATCATGGTAATTGTAGTCACTTTTGTTCAGAACGTCGTATCTTCTTTTAAATTTAAATATCATATTCTTTGCCATCCCTGGACACGTGTTTCGTGGTATTTGCCACTCGTCAGCAGGGAGCAAGTCAGCTTCTGGGGTTACCGATGGCTGCCGCATATTACCAGGTATAGTACCAATACAGAGGCGCGCAGGTGTAGAGTTCCCATGCTCGTCAGCCAAGAACCAAAATATCAAAAAGGTGGGCTCGCACACCGCTCACTCATCAGCGGGATCGCCCCACAGGATCATGGTAATTGTAGTCACTTTTGTTCAGAACGTCGTATCTTCTTTTAAATTTAAATATCATATACTTTGCCATCCCTGGACACGTGTTTTGTGGTATTTGCCACTCGTCAGCAGGAAGCAGGTCAGCTTCTGGGGTTACCGATGGCTGCCGCATATCACCAGGTATAGTACCAATACAGAGGCGCGCAGGTGCAGAGTTCCCATGCTCATCAGCCAAGAACCAAAATATCAAAAAGGTGGGCTCGCACACCGCTCACTCATCAGCGGGATCGCCCCACAGGATCATGGTAATTGTAGTCACTTTTGTTCAGAACGTCGTATCTTCTTTTAAATTTAAATATCATATTCTTCGCCATCCCTGGACACGTGTTTCGTGGTATTTGCCACTCGTCAGCAGGGAGCAGGTCAGCTTCTGGGGTTACAGTGAAGTAGTGTGGCTCACTGGTTAGAGGCGGCAGACCCGAGAGCAGAGGACGGCCCGGGACCAGGGTTCGATTCCCGGCGCGGCAGGTTTCTGGACCAGGGTCAGCGGACTCGATAATTCTCTCGCCTCGGTGCCCACTCTGATCAGCGTTCACACTCGGCAACTCTGGGCATTAGCTTGCCTCATCTTCACTAACGGCCCCACCAGACCGCCGGGGATGCCTGGTCTCACCCTGGAGATACCCATTAAGGGACCATCTCTCAGGGAAGCCAGAAAGGGTTTCGCTGCGGTCGAAGCGCCTTGGGACCCTACGGGTAAGTAGTGCGCTATATAAATGCCTATACATACATACATACATACCGATGGCTGCCGCATATTACCAGGTATAGTACCAATACAGAGGCGCGCAGGTGCAGAGTTCCCATGCTCGTCAGCCAAGAACCAAAATATCAAAAAGGTGGGCTCGCACACCGCTCACTCATCAGCGGGATCGCCCCACAGGATCATGGTAATTGTAGTCACTTTTGTTCAGAACGTCGTATCTTCTTTTAAATTTAAATATCATATTCTTCGCCATCCCTGGACACGTGTTTCGTGGTATTTGCCACTCGTCAGCAGGGAGCAGGTCAGATTCTGGGGTTACCGATGGCTGCCGCATATCACCAGGTATAGTACAAATACAGAGGCGTGCAGGTGCAGAGTTCCCATGCTCGTCAGCCAAGAACCAAAATATCAAAAAGGTGGGCTCGCACACCGCTCACTCATCAGCGGGATCGCCCCACAGGATCATGGTAATTGTAGTCACTTTGGTTCAGAACGTCGTATCTTCTTTTAAATTTAAATATCATATTCTTAGCCATCCCTGGACACGTGTTTCATGGTATTTGCCACTCGTCAGCAGGGAGCAGGTCAGCTTCTGGGGTTACCGATGGCTGCCGCATATCACCAGGTATAGAACCAATACAGAGGCGCGCAGGTGCAGAGTTCCCATGCTCGTCAGCCAAGAACCAAAATATCAAAAAGGTGGGCTCGCACACCGCTCACTCATCAGCGGGATCGCCCCACAGGATCATGGTAATTGTAGTCACTTTTGTTCAGAACGTCGTATCTTCTTTTAAATTTAAATATCATATTCTTCGCCATCCCTGGACACGTGTTTCGTGGTATTTGCCACTCGTCAGCAGGGAGCAGGTCAGCTTCTGGGGTTACCGATGGCTGCCGCATATCACCAGGTATAGTACCAATACAGAGGCGCGCAGGTGCAGAGTTCCCATGCTCGTCAGCCAAGAACCAAAATATCAAAAAGGTGGGCTCGCACACCGCTCACTCATCAGCGGGATCGCCCCACAGGATCATGGTAATTGTAGTCACTTTTGTTCAGAACGTCGTATCTTCTTTTAAATTTAAATATCATATTCTTCGCCATCCCTAGACACGTGTTTTGTGGTACTTGCCACTCGTCAGCAGGGAGCAGGTCAGCTTCTGGGGTTACCGATGGCTGCCGCATATCACCAGGTATAGTACCAATACAGAGGCGCGCAGGTGCAGAGTTCCCATGCTCGTCAGCCAAGAACCAAAATATCAAAAAGGTGGGCTCGCACACCGCTCACTCATCAGCGGGATCGCCCCACAGGATCATGGTAATTGTAGTCACTTTTGTTCAGAACGTCGTATCTTCTTTTAAATTTAAATATCATATTCTTCGCCATCCCTGGACACGTGTTTCGTGGTATTTGCCACTCGTCAGCAGGGAGCAGGTCAGCTTCTGGGGTTACCGATGGCTGCCGCATATCACCAGGTATAGTACCAATACAGAGGCGCGCAGGTGCAGAGTTCCCATGCTCGTCAGCCAAGAACCAAAATATCAAAAAGGTGGGCTCGCACACCGCTCACTCATCAGCGGGATCGCCCCACAGGATCATGGTAATTGTAGTCACTTTTGTTCAGAACGTCGTATCTTCTTTTAAATTTAAATATCATATTCTTCGCCATCCCTGGACACGTGTTTCGTGGTATTTGCCACTCGTCAGCAGGGAGCAGGTCAGCTTGTGGGGTTACCGATGGCTGCCGCATATCACCAGGTATAGTACCAATACAGAGGCGTGCAGGTGCAGAGTTCCCATGCTCGTCAGCCAAGAACCAAAATATCAAAAAGGTGGGCTCGCACACCGCTCACTCATCAGCGGGATCGCCCCACAGGATCATGGTAATTGTAGTCACTTTTGTTCAGAACGTCGTATCTTCTTTTGAATTTAAATATCATATTCTTCGCCATCCCTGGACACGTGTTTCGTGGTATTTGCCACTCGTCAGCAGGGAGCAGGTCAGCTTCTGGGGTTACCGATGGCTGCCGCATATCACCAGGTATAGTACCAATACAGAGGCGCGCAGGTGCAGAGTTCCCATGCTCGTCAGCCAAGAACCAAAATATCAAAAAGGTGGGCTCGCACACCGCTCACTCATCAGCGGGATCGCCCCACAGGATCATGGTAATTGTAGTCACTTTTGTTCAGAACGTCGTATCTTCTTTTAAATTTAAATATCATATTCTTCGCCATCCCTGGACACGTGTTTCGTGGTATTTGCCACTCGTCAGCAGGGAGCAGGTCAGCTTTTGGGGTTACCGATGGCTGCCGCATATCACCAGGTATAGTACCAATACAGAGGCGCGCAGGTGCAGAGTTCCCATGCTCGTCAGCCAAGAACCAAAATATCAAAAAGGTGGGCTCGCACACCGCTCATGCTGAGCTGATGAGTGAGCGGTGCCTCTGTATTGGTACTACACCCGGTGATATGCGGCAGCCATCGGCAACCCCAGAAGCAATGACCTGCTCCCTGCTGACGAGTGGCAAATACCACGAAACACGTGTCCAGGGATGGCGAAAAATATAATATTTAAATTTAAAAGAAGATACGACGCTCTGAAATAACTACAATTACCATGATCCTGTGGGCTGATCCCGCTGATGAGTGAGCGGTGTGCGAGCCCAACTTTTGATATTTTGGTTCTTGGCTGACGAGCATGGGAACTCTGCACCTGCGTGCCTCTGTATTGGTACTACACCCGGTGATATGCGGCAGCCATCCGTAACCCCAGAAGCAATGACCTGCTCCCTGCTGACGAGTGGCAAATACCACGAAACACGTGTCCAGGGATGGCGAAAAATATAATATTTAAATTTAAAAGAAGATACGACGCTCTGAAATAACTACAATTACCATGATCCTGTGGACTGATCCCGCTGATGAGTGAGCGGTGTGCGAGCCCAACTTTTGATATTTTGGTTCTTGGCTGACGAGCATGGGAACTCTGCACCTGCGTGCCTCTGTATTGGTACTACACCCGGTGATATGCGGCAGCCATCGGCAACCCCAGAAGCAATGACCTGCTCCCTGCTGACGAGTGGCAAATACCACAAAACACGTGTCCAGGGATGGCGAAAAATATCATATTTAAATTTAAAAGAAGATACGACGCTCTGAAATAACTACAATTACCATGATCCTGTGGGGTGATCCCGCTGATGAGTGAGCGGTGTGCGAGCCCAACTTTTGATATTTTGGTTCTTGGCTGACGAGCATGGGAACTCTGCACCTGCGTGCCTCTGTATTGGTACTACACCCGGTGATATGCGGCAGTCATCGGCAACCTCAGAAGCAATGACCTGCTCCCTGCTGACGAGTGGCAAATACCACGAAACACGTGTCCAGGGATGGCGAAAAATATAATATTTAAATTTAAAAGAAGATACGACGCTCTGAAATAACTACAATTACCATGATCCTGTGGGCTGATCCCGCTGATGAGTGAGCGGTGTGCGAGCCCAACTTTTGAAATTTTGGTTCTTGGCTGACGAGCATGGGAACTCTGCACCTGCGTGCCTCTGTATTGGTACTACACCCAGTGATAGGCGGCAGCCATCGGCAACCCCAGAAGCAATGACCTGGTCCCTGCTGACGAGTGGCAAATACCACGAAACACGTGTCCAGGGATGGCGAAAAATATAATATTTAAATTTAAAAGAAGATACGACGCTCTGAAATAACTACAATCACCATGATCCTGTGGGGTGATCCCGCTGATGAGTGAGCGGTGTGCGAGCCCAACTTTTGATATTTTGGTTCTTGGCTGACGAGCATGGGAACTCTGCACCTGCGTGCCTCTGTATTGGTACTACACCCGGTGATATGCGGCAGCCATCGGCAACCCCAGAAGCAATGACCTGCTCCCTGCTGACGAGTGGCAAATACCACGAAACACGTGTCCAGGGATGGCGAAAAATATAATATTTAAATTTAAAAGAAGATACGACGCTCTGAAATAACTACAATTACTATGATCCTGTGGGGTGATCCCGCTGATGAGTGAGCGGTGTGCGAGCCCAACTTTTGATATTTTGGTTCTTGGCTGACGAGCATGGGAACTCTGCACCTGCGTGCCTCTGTATTGGTACTACACCCGGTGATATGCGGCAGCCATCGGCAACCCCAGAAGCAATGACCTGCTCCCTGCTGACGAGTGGCAAATACCACGAAACACGTGTCCAGGGATGGCAAAAAATATAATATTTAAATTTAAAAGAAGATACGACGCTCTGAAATAACTACAAATACTATGATCCTGTGGGGTGATCCCGCTGATGAGTGAGCGGTGTGCGAGCCCAACTTTTGATATTTTGGTTCTTGGCTGACGAGCATGGGAACTCTGCACCTGCGTGCCTCTGTATTGGTACTACACCCGGTGATATGCGGCAGCCATCGGCAACCCCAGAAGCAATGACCTGCTCCCTGCTGACGAGTGGCAAATACCACGAAACACGTGTCCAGGGATGGCGTAAAATATAATATTTAAATTTAAAAGAAGATACGACGCTCTGAAATAACTACAATTACCATGATCCTGTGGGGTGATCCCGCTGATGAGTGAGCGGTGTGCAAGCCCAACTTTTGATATTTTGGTTCTTGGCTGACGAGCATGGGAACTCTGCACCTGCGTGCCTCTGTATTGGTACTACACCCGGTGATATGTGGCAGCCATCGGCAACCCCAGAAGCAATGACCTGCTCCCTGCTGACGAGTGGCAAATACCACGAAACACGTGTCCAGGGATGGCGAAAAATATAATATTTAAATTTAAAAGAAGATACGACGCTCTGAAATAACTACAATTATCATGATCCTGTGGGGTGATCCCGCTGATGAGTGAGCGGTGTGCGAGCCCAACTTTTGATATTTTGGTTCTTGGCTGACGAGCATGGGAACTCTGCACCTGCGTGCCTCTGTATTGGTACTACACCCGGTGATATGCGGCAGCCATCGGCAACCCCAGAAGCAATGACCTGCTCCCTGCTGACGAGTGGCAAATACCACGAAACACGTGTCCAGGGATGGCGAAAAAAATAATATTTAAATTTAAAAGAAGATACGACGCTCTGAAATAACTACAATTACCATGATCCTGTGGGGTGATCCCGCTGATGAGTGAGCGGTGTGCGAGCCCAACTTTTGATATTTTGGTTTTTGGCTGACGAGCATGGGAACTCTGCACCTGCGTGCCTCTGTATTGGTACTACACCCGGTGATATGCGGCAGCCATCGGCAACCCCAGAAGCAATGACCTGCTCCCTGCTGACGAGTGGCAAATACCACGAAACACGTGTCCAGGGATGGCGAAAAATATAATATTTAAATTTAAAAGAAGATACGACGCTCTGAAATAACTACAATTACCATGATCCTGTGGGGTGATCCCGCTGATGAGTGAGCGGTGTGCGAGCCCAACTTTTGATATTTTGGTTCTTGGCTGACGAGCATGGGAACTCTGCACCTGCGTGCCTCTGTATTGGTACTACACCCAGTGATAGGCGGCAGCCATCGGCAACCCCAGAAGCAATGACCTGCTCCCTGCTGACGAGTGGCAAATACCACGAAACACGTGTCCAGGGATGGCGAAAAATATAATATTTAAATTTAAAAGAAGATACGACGCTCTGAAATAACTACAATCACCATGATCCTGTGGGGTGATCCCGCTGATGAGTGAGCGGTGTGCGAGCCCAACTTTTGATATTTTGGTTCTTGGCTGACGAGCATGGGAACTCTGCACCTGCGTGCCTCTGTATTGGTACTACACCCGGTGATATGCGGCAGCCATCGGCAACCCCAGAAGCAATGACCTGCTCCCTGCTGACGAGTGGCAAATACCACGAAACACGTGTCCAGGGATGGCGAAAAATATAATATTTAAATTTAAAAGAAGATACGACGCTCTGAAATAACTACAATTACTATGATCCTGTGGGGTGATCCCGCTGATGAGTGAGCGGTGTGCGAGCCCAACTTTTGATATTTTGGTTCTTGGCTGACGAGCATGGGAACTCTGCACCTGCGTGCCTCTGTATTGGTACTACACCCGGTGATATGCGGCAGCCATCGGCAACCCCAGAAGCAATGACCTGCTCCCTGCTGACGAGTGGCAAATACCACGAAACACGTGTCCAGGGATGGCGTAAAATATAATATTTAAATTTAAAAGAAGATACGACGCTCTGAAATAACTACAATTACCATGATCCTGTGGGGTGATCCCGCTGATGAGTGAGCGGTGTGCGAGCCCAACTTTTGATATTTTGGTTCTTGGCTGACGAGCATGGGAACTCTGCACCTGCGTGCCTCTGTATTGGTACTACACCCGGTGATATGCGGCAGCCATCGGCAACCCCAGAAGCAATGACCTGCTCCCTGCTGACGAGTGGCAAATACCACAAAACACGTGTCCAGGGATGGCAAAAAATATAATATTTAAATTTAAAAGAAGATACGACGCTCTGAAATAACTACAATTACCATGATCCTGTGGGGTGATCCCGCTGATGAGTGAGCGGTGTGCGAGCCCAACTTTTGATATTTTGGTTCTTGGCTGACGAGCATGGGAACTCTGCACCTGCGTGCCTCTGTATTGGTACTACACCCGGTGATATGCGGCAGTCATCGGCAACCTCAGAAGCAATGACCTGCTCCCTGCTGACGAGTGGCAAATACCACGAAACACGTGTCCAGGGATGGCGAAAAATATAATATTTAAATTTAAAAGAAGATACGACGCTCTGAAATAACTACAATTACCATGATCCTGTGGGCTGATCCCGCTGATGAGTGAGCGGTGTGCGAGCCCAACTTTTGATATTTTGGTTCTTGGCTGACGAGCATGGGAACTCTGCACCTGCGTGCCTCTGTATTGGTACTACACCCAGTGATAGGCGGCAGCCATCGGCAACCCCAGAAGCAATGACCTGCTCCCTGCTGACGAGTGGCAAATACCACGAAACACGTGTCCAGGGATGGCGAAAAATATAATATTTAAATTTTAAAGAAGATACGACGCTCTGAAATAACTACAATCACCATGATCCTGTGGGGTGATCCCGCTGATGAGTGAGCGGTGTGCGAGCCCAACTTTTGATATTTTGGTTCTTGGCTGACGAGCATGGGAACTCTGCACCTGCGTGCCTCTGTATTGGTACTACACCCGGTGATATGCGGCAGCCATCGGCAACCCCAGAAGCAATGACCTGCTCCCTGCTGACGAGTGGCAAATACCACGAAACACGTGTCCAGGGATGGCGAAAAATATAATATTTAAATTTAAAAGAAGATACGACGCTCTGAAATAACTACAATTACTATGATCCTGTGGGGTGATCCCGCTGATGAGTGAGCGGTGTGCGGGCCCAACTTTTGATATTTTGGTTCTTGGCTGACGAGCATGGGAACTCTGCACCTGCATGCCTCTGTATTGGTACTACACCCGGTGATATGCGGCAGCCATCGGCAACCCCAGAAGCAATGACCTGCTCCCTGCTGACGAGTGGCAAATACCACGAAACACGTGTCCAGGGATGGCGTAAAATATAATATTTAAATTTAAAAGAAGATACGACGCTCTGAAATAACTACAATCACCATGATCCTGTGGGGTGATCCCGCTGATGAGTGAGCGGTGTGCGAGCCCAACTTTTGATATTTTGGTTCTTGGCTGACGAGCATGGGAACTCTGCACCTGCGTGCCTCTGTATTGGTACTACACCCGGTGATATGCGGCAGCCATCGGCAACCCCAGAAGCAATGACCTGCTCCCTGCTGACGAGTGGCAAATACCACGAAACACGTGTCCAGGGATGGCGAAAAATATATTTAAATTTAAAAGAAGATACGACGCTCTGAAATAACTACAATTACTATGATCCTGTGGGGTGATCCCGCTGATGAGTGAGCGGTGTGCGGGCCCAACTTTTGATATTTTGGTTCTTGGCTGACGAGCATGGGAACTCTGCACCTGCATGCCTCTGTATTGGTACTACACCCGATGATATGCGGCAGCCATCGGCAACCCCAGAAGCAATGACCTGCTCCCTGCTGACGAGTGGCAAATACCACGAAACACGTGTCCAGGGATGGCGTAAAATATAATATTTAAATTTAAAAGAAGATACGACGCTCTGAAATAACTACAATCACCATGATCCTGTGGGGTGATCCCGCTGATGAGTGAGCGGTGTGCGAGCCCAACTTTTGATATTTTGGTTCTTGGCTGACGAGCATGGGAACTCTGCACCTGCGTGCCTCTGTATTGGTACTACACCCGGTGATATGTGGCAGCCATCGGCAACCCCAGAAGCAATGACCTGCTCCCTGCTGACGAGTGGCAAATACCACGAAACACGTGTCCAGGGATGGCGAAAAATATAATATTTAAATTTAAAAGAAGATACGACGCTCTGAAATAACTACAATTACCATGATCCTGTGGGGTGATCCCGCTGATGAGTGAGCGGTGTGCGAGCCCAACTTTTGATATTTTGGTTCTTGGCTGACGAGCATGGGAACTCTGCACCTGCGTGCCTCTGTATTGGTACTACACCCGGTGATATGCGGCAGCCATCGGCAACCCCAGAAGCAATGACCTGCTCCCTGCTGGAGAGTGGCAAATACCACGAAACACGTGTCCAGGGATGGCGAAAAATATAATATTTAAATTTAAAAGAAGATACGACGCTCTGAAATAACTCTAATTACCATGATCCTGTGGGGTGATCCCGCTGATGAGTGAGCGGTGTGCGAGCCCAACTTTTGATATTTTGGTTCTTGGCTGACGAGCATGGGAACTCTGCACCTGCGTGCCTCTGTATTGGTACTACACCCGGTGATATGCGGCAGCCATCGGCAACCCCAGAAGCAATGACCTGCTCCCTGCTGACGAGTGGCAAATACCACGAAACACGTGTCCAGGGATGGCGAAAAATATAATATTTAAATTTAAAAGAAGATACGACGCTCTGAAATAACTACAATTACCATGATCCTGTGGGGTGATCCCGCTGATGAGTGAGCGGTGTGCGAGCCCAACTTTTGATATTTTGGTTCTTGGCTGACGAGCATGGGAACTCTGCACCTGCGTGCCTCTGTATTGGTACTACACCCGGTGATATGCGGCAGCCATCGGCAACCCCAGAAGCAATGACCTGCTCCCTGCTGACGAGTGGCAAATACCACGAAACACGTGTCCAGGGATGGCGAAAAATATAATATTTAAATTTAAAAGAAGATACGACGCTCTGAAATAACTACAATTACCATGATCCTGTGGGGTGATCCCGCTGATGAGTGAGCGGTGTGCGAGCCCAACTTTTGATATTTTGGTTCTTGGCTGACGAGCATGGGAACTCTGCACCTGCGTGCCTCTGTATTGGTACTACACCCGGTGATATGCGGCAGCCATCGGCAACCCCAGAAGCAATGACCTGCTCCCTGCTGGCGAGTGGCAAATACCACGAAACACGTGTCCAGGGATGGCGAAAAATATAATATTTAAATTTAAAAGAAGATACGACGCTCTGAAATAACTCTAATTACCATGATCCTGTGGTGTGATCCCGTTGAAGAGTGAACGGTGTGCGAGCCCAACTTTTGATATTTTGGTTCTTGGCTGACGAGCATGGGAACTCTGCACCTGCGTGCCTCTGTATTGGTACTACACCCGGTGATATGCGGCAGCCATCGGCAACCCCAGAAGCAATGACCTGCTCCCTGCTGACTAGTGGCAAATACCACGAAACACGTGTCCAGGGATGGCGAAAAATATAATATGTAAATTTAAAAGAAGATACGATGCTCTGAAATAACTACAATTACCATGATCCTGTGGGGTGATCCCGCTTATGAGTGAGCGGTGTGCGAGCCCAACTTTTGATATTTTGGTTCTTGGCTGACGAGCATGGGAACTCTGCATCTGCGTGCCTCTGTATTGGTACTACACCCGGTGATATGCGGCAGCCATCGGCAACCCCAGAAGCAATGACCTGCTCCCTGCTGACGAGTGGCAAATACCACGAAACACGTGTCCAGGGATGGCGAAAAATATAATATTTAAATTTAAAAGAAGATACGACGCTCTGAAATAACTACAATTACCATGATCCTGTGGGGTGAACCCTGCTGATGAGTGAGCGGTGTGCGAGCCCAACTTTTAATATCAGTCGTGCTGTCCCTTTACCAGCACAGTCTGTGCAGCAGGACACTAGTAGCAGGTTAGTGAAACCCAGAGAGCAGGCACGTGTGGCCGCAAGCACAGACGGAGCTCTGTCTTGGCAGCCTCCCAATTTAGTTCAGCCCCAAAGACCACCTTTCACTGTATGTAAAGTCAATACAGCAAATATTTTTGCCAATTGTCAATGTCCATCTCTTTTTGGATGTTGACTTCCTTGACGAAATTGTACCGCAAACAAATTTGCATGCCAAACAATTTTTGAGGGAGCATGGATGGCACTCGTGGGCCTCATTCTAGGGCACACAAGTGGACTCCCACTTCTTTAGTGGAGCCAAAGATATTTTTGGGCCTCACGCTTAAAATGGGGGTAGTGCATAAACCAACCTTGCTATCATACTGGTCTACTCGCACAGTTTGGTTACCATACATGACCAGAGATTGTTTTTTGCTATTGCAACGCATGCTGCATTTCAAGTACAATTCTGCTGCATTATCACAGGATCATCCAGACATTGACTGTTTGTTCAAAATTCGGCCTGCCATGGAACGTTTGTCTGCTGTATAAAGGGCGGCTGCTGTTTAAGCAGTACATTCTGAGCAAACGCGCACGCTATGGCATCCAGCTGTACATGCTGCGTGAGAGCTCGACTGGCTATGTGTACAGATTGAAAGTGTATACAGGGAAGGACCATTCTTAACCCTATAGCTTACCCTCCCATGTTAGCGGTCACAGGAAAGATCATATGGGAGCTTGTCCAGCCACTTTTTCACAAAGGTTATAACTTTTTTGTGGACAATTTCTATACAGGAGTAGAGCTGTTCCGTGAGCTCTACAAACCAGGCACTGTGGCTTGCGGTACAATTCATTGTCACCGCAAAGGATTCCTACAGGAGCTTGTTTGCAAGAAGCTCCAGAAATTCCAGAGCACTGCATTGCGTTCCAACAAACTGCTTGCAGTCTAGTTCTCAGATAGGCGTGAGGTGTATGTGCTCACTACAATTCATGCTGAGAGCACTTCCCCTGTCACGATTTGGGGTCAGATGGCTGGAGTCCATCCACAAGCCCACCTGTATAATTGATTACAACAAGCACATGGACGGAGTGGACAAGAACGACTAGGTTCTTCAGCCATACAATGCGAGTCTCAAAACTCGCACTTGGTATAAGAAACTGTTTACTCACCTGATCCAGATGGCAACATACAATGCGTATTTTGTTTATCATCAGACCACCACAGGAAGGCTCATGTCTTTCCTTTACTTGCAGTTGTCTGCGATTGAAAGTCTCACTGCTACAGACGCAGCAGTCTCCACTTCAAGTGTTCTGGAGGACGTGGCAAGGCTGCAGGAGTGACGCTTTGCTGATAAAATTCCTGCAACACCCAAAAAGGAGCAAAAATGTCATTGTTGTAAAGTGTGCTCGATGCAGAGAAAGAGGCAAGAGATTCACGTTTCCTGTCCCCAGTGCCCCAATAAGCCTGCAATCTGTTTTTCTACTCTCTTTATGTTGTATCATACTAAAACAAAATACTGGTAAATTGACTGAGGTAGAGCTGCCAATAGGTAAATCTTTCAATTGGTGTGAATGGATACCTACTGTCTGTGGGCCACTTCTTCACTATGCAAGCAGCTTGAGAATACTTGTTCCTCTACTTCAGGAAATCATGGACTTTTCAACACCTTTATCTGCTTTCAGAACGTGATAGTTGTTCGGTTTGCCAATTGACAAGTGCATTATAATCCCCACTCTGCAAATACGGGTGTACAGAACATACACCTATTGTCTCTTGACAATTAGACAGGATTAGTTAGGACTCTGATGACGACAGACACATGAATGGGTTAGAACAGCTAATGGTAGGTGCACTTTCCGAGGAAAATTGCAAAGGTGAAGGCAGATAGTAAAGGTAGTATAGATACACGTCATGACTTCATCTTCACCCATGGATTCAAATCCATTGCTGCCACTCTTGCACTGAATTTACTATAGTACTTATGGGTCAATGCTGGTTGTCATGTTCATCCTTCGTTAGAACTTAGTAGATGGTTAGTTTGCTATATGATAAGTGCATTACAGTCTCTGCATATAACAGTGGATTGGACATATGCTATGTTGTCACAGAATACCTGTGTTTCACATTCAATCATTCTTCATAGTTTATGATTTTATCTTTAGAAAGCTTTTGAAAATTTCTAGCATGTTTGCCTTAGTTTCAAAGGTAGATATGATTGCTCAGCCCAAGGAATGGCTTTGCGGCATACTCGAGCACCCTTCAACTTGCGTCCACAAACTGGAAGGAGTTGGATTTAGCACAGTGAGTGCGCTAAAGGTGCATGAAAGACAAGTCTTCTTGAGCCTCATGTGGCTGTCATGGGAGCCATTAGTCAAGATTCACTCAGCATGCGTTCTGTAACGTTCAGGAAGAAGGAGGGGGAGACTTGACAGTCTTAAAATGTAGTCAAACTTATTCTGTCTTGTGGCATATGAATGTGATGGGCCCTTGCATGGCAGCGGTACGTTTTTGTTAGTGCAAGTGATCTGGTTGATTGGGCCCATGGCTGGCAGTATGGAAGTCTTGTGTGTGGTGCATGAATGGCGTGTGAATGGACCAAAAAGTGGTTGGTACCGCGTAGTGGCTTTATAGCTCAACTTTAGAAGGCTTGGCTTCAATTTTGATAAGTATTTGTGCTTTGAAGCCAGCATTTCTGAAGGTGCTAAAACCAACCAGTGTAAGTGGTGGATTAACTTTATCAAATTAGTGTTAGATTTATATTTGTGGCAGTTTAATGTCCGTTTGTAAGACTTTTTTGTCAATATGGGTAGCAGGGGACTTAGGGCCAGATGTAGGTCGGTCGGTAACGGCCGAAAATCGGTATTTTCGGCCATTACCGACCGGTATTTCAGAAATGGTATGTAGGGCCCTTAATTTTACAGAATCGGTAAATTTACCGATCGGTAAATTTACCGATTCTGTAAAATACCGAATCAGTATTTTTACCGATTCGGTAAATTTGAGATGTAGGTGGGACTCTTCTGAGTCCCACAAGCCTTACCAAATCGGTATTTTACCATCACATCCAATTTGATGGTAAAATACCGATTCCGGTGTGCATGCACATGTGTGCATGCACACCTCTGCCATATGACAGGCAGACCTGCCCTTGGGGCATGTATGCCTGCCACATGGCACCCGAGCCTATTTTTGGGGTGCCAGAGGGTGTCAAAGTGACACCCCCTGCACCCTTGCTAAAATCGGTAATTACCGATTCTGTAATTACAGAATCGGTATTGCCCATTGATTCATCTGGGCTTCATAGCCCATAGGAATCAATAAGAAATACCGATTCGGTATTTCCAGATTCGGTAAATACCGAATCTTAAAGATTCGGTATTACACATCTGGAAATACCTACATCTCCCCCCTTCATATTTACCACTTCTTAAATACCGAATCGGTAAAATTCGGTATTTAAGAAGTGGTAAATAAGAATTACTTACATCGGGCCCCAAGTGCCCTAGCTCAGTCGTCATCTAGGCAAACCTTCACATTTTTGAGTAGTAGACAAGGAGGGAAGATCAGGGGTGAATGACTTGTGTGTCTCTCACTGTTTTTTGTTACCCAACATCCCCTGCAAACCTCAAATTTAGCTAAACAAAACACTTTTTTGTAAAATTTCTGTGTGGTAATGTTTGGGATCACTGGGCTGACACAAATTTCCTACCACCCAGCATTCCCCCAGGTCTCCCAATAAAAATGGTGCCTCAGTCGTGTAGGTGGCCCAAGTACCTGTGACAGGCAAGGGCCCAAAACATATTGAGGAGACGTCAAAATTGCCTATTACAAAATGACCTGGTTTTGCAAGGGGGATCACCTGGGTTTTTGGCCCCGTGCTCGGCAGCCATCTAGAGGAACCTATCAAACCCACACATTTCAGAAAACTAGACACCAAAGGGATTCAAGGGAGGTATGGCTTGCATGGATTCCCCAATGTTTTCTTACCCTGAATCCCCGGCAAACCTCAAATTTACCTGACAAAATCACTTTTTCCACTCATTTTTGTGTGGGAAAGCTGTGGGATCACCGGGTTGACACACATTTCCTACCGCCCAGCGTTCCCCCAGATCTCCCAATAAAAATGGTACTCCACTTGTCTGGGTAGGCAAAGTGGCTGCTCTGGGTTTCTCGGATTCTTGGTGAACCTACAAGTCCTATATATACCCACAACCAGAAGGGTCCAGCGGATGAAACGGTATATTGCTTTCAAACATCTGTCATACGTAGTAGAAGTTACAGGTGAAAACATTGGCACAAATGGCTGTTTTTTGTACTCATTTTCAATTTTTTTCTATTTTCAACTGTTAGTTACTAAAAACCTTGAAGGATCTACACAACTGACCCCTTGCTGAATTCAAAATGTTGTCTACTTTTAAGAAATGTATAGCATTCCAGGGTCCATCATTGCTTTCATAGCCATTTTTACCATTAACTAGAAGGAGGTTGAAAACACAAAAAATAGCAAAACTAGGCTATGACCCAGAAAAATGCCAAAACTGTGTAAAAAAAGTTTGGTTTTCTGACAAAAGTCTGCTTGTCCCTGAAAGCTGGTAAGATGGTCATTTCAGCACCACAACCCCTTTGTTGGTCCCATTTGCAGGGAAATAATCAGAAGGTTTCACCTGAAGCCCTTTTTCCCATTTTTCCAAAACAAAACAAAAGTTAGGTGTATTTTGGCTCGTTTCTGGGTCCCCACCAGAGGAATCAACAAACCTTGGGTACCTTTAAAATCCACATGATGTTGGAAGAAAAGGATGCAAATTTGGCATGGATTCCTTATGTGGTCAAAACGTTACAGGGACCTAAGCGCAATCTACCCTAAATAGCTAAAAGAGGGCGCAGCACTGGGGGGGGGGGGTGGAGGGGGAGGCCCAGCAGTTAAGGGGTTAAGTTGCACTTTGTTATGATTGTGTTGCTATGTTGTGCCCAATTATCTTTTTGTTGTGGTGTTATTTTCCTTTGTGTTATGTCATAGTGGCGTGTTTACTTAATAGAGGTCAACAAATGCTGTTGCATTTCTAGCTGTCTCCCAAATCTACCTATATTTTAGAAGCCATTCATAGGCACATTCACAAAAACAATTCTGCTATATATCACAAGAAGGATGAAAAGTGTATGTCCTAAGATTTTCTTAATCTAATCAACACAGGTGCAACCACGATGGCCAGTGCATGCATAGTCACTGTTTTCCACCTATATCTTATGTTCTTCTTACCTGATTTACGATACCAAGGGCCAAAGACTGTGTTTCAATTTACTCCCACAATCATTACACCAGAGAACAGCTACTGCCATAAAAAGCTGAATCATTCAACACCTCACACACAAACCAGTCAGCTTTTTCCACTTCATCTGAGCTCAACGTCTATCATCACACAACTCTCTTTAAGTCACAAGTCTAGATTTCGAGGCCTGCGCCATCCTTTTACTTACCAAGCTCACCCAGTTCATTCATGTTAGAGAACTACATCAAATCTTCTTTCAAAAATCATGGGGACCTGCTATTTTCTGGGAAGAGATCCTACCTGCTCCTAATATTTTTACATATTTTCAGTAAAGTAACTCTGAAATGGGTTTTACCACCACCTTTCATGGTCCAAACAAGCCAATACTGCAATCAGAAAAGAGCAACTTCAGTAATACCCTTGAATCTGTAAATAGATTCTGCTTCCATTCCAACTGAAGAAACGCATTTCCTTCCTACCTTCTTTACCTCTTTATACACATGATGTAGCTGAGTATTCAAATGCACAAATAACAATTGATTGGTAGAATGTTGAACAATGTCAAGCATTCACCCCAGTACAGAGATCTGGGCCTAAATCCATTGGTTTCTTTTTGCTCCACTTGCCATTATAGTTCAAACCAGCCATATGCAAATCAGTCCCCATAGAAACAGTCCAGCCCGAACTGCCAGGGCAGGTCCTCCCGGTTCCGGGAACAACATCCTGAGTCTGTTTTGGGGTATTACTCCTCTTCAGCCAAGCTAGTTTGACCACAGTGGCATGGAGAGAATGGAACCTACGTCTGGACACGCCCATCCCGCTCAGAATGACCAATGCAAAAAGTACAATTGATGCACAGAATATTGAACACTATCAGACATTTGCCCCAGTGCAAAGTTCTGGGCCTAAATCCATTGTTGTTTGCTCCCCATACCATTGCAGTTTAAACCCAGCCATATGCAAATCAGTCTTGACCCTGCTCCCCATGGGAACAGACTAGCTCGAACTGCCAGGCCAGGTCCTCCCTGGACTGGAAACAGACGGATCCCAGGATGCTTGTTTCAGTTCCAGGAAGGACCTGGTTAGACAGTTCGGGATGGACTCTTCCCATGAGGACCAGGTTCAAGACCGACTTGCATATGGCTGGATTCAATCTGGGGTGGCGTAGTGAGCAAAAGAAGATGTATTTAACCGAGATCTCTTGACTGGAGGTGAATGTTTGATTTGTTCCAGCACTCTGTCCATCATTTGTGTGTGTTCAGCTTCATAGGAGAGGGCTTAGACCAGTGAACTGCCAATTTATATTTGATCATCTGCTTCGCCAAACTCTAAATATCAATTAGAATATCAGTGTATCCCCTCGTAGTAAACAGTGTATTATAAAAACAGAGCCCACGGTTGATTGTGATCCTTCATATTAAAATGAATCTTTAAAAAATGTAAGCAGCGTCAACACAAGCCGGCTAATTAATTTTCAAAGACATATACAAAGTCCAAAATGTGATTAAGCAAAGGAACTACACAGTTCGGCAACAAACCGTGGCATGAGCATAAATGTAATGCACACGATCTCTTCGTCTGTCCCTTTGCCCGTCAGAGGCTGTCTTAAAGTTGTCACAGGGTGAAACACAGCTGCATCTTTTCGTTCTGCCAGCATGGACTGATTGCGCTCAGCCCCTCTGACATCAGAAGCTGCTTGGGTCTGGCCACCTTGAGTGATTGGATAGGAGACCAGCTGTCAGTAAAACGTGTCAATGACATGCAATGGCGTCCCACAGCTTTGGGAGATTGGAGCAGCCAAGGTGTATTACATGCCTATTGTGGTTTAGCGAGAATGTGGTTGATATTAATTGAATTTGATAGGTAAGAAGGGTCAAGTTAGGTGAGCTTTTTGATGGGAAAACATTTGGGAATACGTGGCTTGTTCCTTATTTACTTTCTTTTCATATCAGACTGCAAAGTGCAATAATGTATGAAGGGCAATTGTTGGAGAATTTCTCGTCTTTGGTAAATAGTCTGCCTATTCCGAGCCACTTAATCTCTCAAGGGGGAGAATGATTCAGCCTGTTAGATGGGAAATCAGCTGCATATAGAAAGTGCTTACGTCTTTTCAGTAACTCTTGCAATTACAGACACTGAAACAGGAGTACCGTTTTGTGATAAAGGTTGGTATTGACTGATTCTTTTACTATAGCAGCTTCCTTGCAAAGCAGAGCAAACTCTTTTCATTCGTAATTATTTCGGGCTATAGAGCAGTAAAATTGTTCCAAAGCTGTAGCATTTCCCTACATAAATTGCGACATTTATAGCCGCTGTTTGAAACAACAAAAGTACACAAAAAAAATTATACCTGCTCTCTGGTAATATTTAAAACAAAAGATTATCCGTAAAAATCAGCAGTATATTCTCATGTGGTAATTCCACGTGGTTTATCCCATGCAGTTTACTGCATCATACCATTAGTTGTTTATGACGTAAAAAGTCGATATTTATTTACTCCCATGTCTAGAAAAAGTGTCCAGGGGGACCTTCCTGGTCAGAGGCAAAGAACCAGGTACGATTATGAAATGCATACCTTTACAATACTAACATTAATATGCGCAGTGGAATCACCACCGGCTGCATTCCTCCTTGCTTGGGTGCCCAGGCATCCATCAGATGCTCAGCATTGCCTACTATCCACAGTGGTACTAACATTCTGCCAGTAGACAGTGCAAATTTAAATCTTCTCACCATGAGCTGGCATGCCTAGTAGGACTAGTATAGGTAATAGTGAAGAAGGAGGAAAGATTGCCTGGCCACCTCTTGGAACAAATTGGGGCATATTACCAAGCAATAGCGATAAATATCGCTATTGCTTGGTTAGAGACAAAATTTTACCGCTGAGCTGCGGCGATTTTTATCGCAGATAAACCTTGGTATTACCAAGGTTTATCGCAAATGCGATGAAAAACGGCCGCAATGCATGAATATCGCTGAAAAGTCAGCGATATACATGCATTACCGAGCTAATGCTCTTAGCCATGTTATCCACCTCCCATTGGATAACATGGCTAAGAACTGCTCAGGGCAGGTGTTAGCTTTTGGAGATATTCGCGCTTAGCGCGAATATATCCAAAAGTTGGTAATAGGAGATAGCGATGTTAGCGACTGTTTCCAGTCGCTAACATCTTGACACGCCCACTTTGCATGTCATTAGTGATAAATATCACTGACATGCAAAGTGGGGCCCATGATGGTCGCTATCTCCTACTAGCTGTCGCTAACTGGTGTTAGCGACATCTAGGTAATAGGGAGATAAATTTATCTCCGCTTTCTTGGCTTTTAAAGCCAAAAAAGCGGAGATAAACCCCCTTGATAATATGCCCCAAAAAACTGAAGGTAGGATCCAAAGCATGATTAAGCATTACATACAAGGTCAATGCCATGCCTACCTACCCCCAGGAAATCAAGAAGAGGTGGAACGACTTGATGAGGTATATGTGAAAAATAGACTCATCACAGGGGTAACAGAAAGCTAACAATTGGTAGGTGTCTATTCTACCTGTCCCCTCAACTTTGGGAGTAGAAGTTGATGATAATATATGACCTCTGATGTTTCCTGGCCGTCACAGTATAAAATGACATGATGATACTGGAATCAGTTGCCAGCAGCAGACAGGTTCTTTTTATAAAGACAGCTTGGCCATCATATAGATTTTTAGGAGTTTACCTAGAGGTTGGCAGATGTGGAGGATCTGCAAAAATACAGATGTTTAACCATCCTCTGCATAAAATGCCATTCAACATACTTTAGCAACTTACCCGTTGACCCACACCCATCCATGTGCTGCCTCTACCACAAACCTATACCTCCATTGATTTTTTTAAATATATAAATTGATGGACTGAGCATCAAAAACCATTACAATGTCTGCTCGATTTAGAGCCCATTGCCAAATGGGCAAGGGGAATGGAGCATAAATCTAAGAAGTCCAAGTCTGCACAAAAACAAGGGGCATAAAAGGAAGTTCAGCAAGCAAGTTTGAGTCAAGGAAAGTGAAACGGGGGTCATCTGAGCGTAGGCATAAGCTCTTCTCCTCCTCCTCCTCCTGAACAATGAAGTTTTATAGTGCAAATTTTTCATTATGACATCAATGATCAGTCCACAATGGTCTGATCATCATGTGATCATCCTTCTGGCTATCCAGGTACAATTTGTTACTCCAGCATATTCTCCTATGCACATCATGAGAAACGACTATCCATTCCGTTCTCACAGGTTAGTTGACAAGAACATATTTACTTTGCTGCTTTCTAAGGATATAGTGAAGTGGTCATTTTCCACCATTCACATACAAAGGGGTAACATAAAGATCTCAGTTGTCCAAAGGAGTGTTGCATGAACCAAGAACAAATAGAGCAACATTTGAGAAAACGTATCAAAGTCCATTGCACAAGGTTGTTTAATAATGCAGCCTATTGAGGAAATACATCACAATATGTTTTAAATTCATAATTTCTTATTTAGTAAAATAAACTCCTAATAACTTGGTGGGGGTAAAATGAAGTAAATCACACATATCATATATAAGCATTTTAAAAGGCTGTCAGTAATGATTCCACAGAAAGTTCAACTTCAAGTATGGCCTACAACCACAATTTCAAAAAGTAGCAACATGTAAATTAATAAAAAAGAAATCATGAAAATAAAATCGTTCTTGTACACCAATGTTCTTTATCATGTGAAGCATGTATACTGAAAGTTTCAGACATCTAACATATTTAGTTACAGTTTTAACGGCAGATAGGTTGATTTTTAGGGTTCAGGATTGGGGTTCAGTGTAGTTTATTTAATGGGGACAGGGTTTTAGGCCTCAGGGCAGTAGAAGGAGTAGGGATAGTTTTAAGAACAGTGCAGGGTACGTTTTAGGGCTCAGGGCGGGAGTCTGGGGTCTGGGTCAATGTTGGAAGGGGGCTGGGATTTAGGGCTCAGGGCGGGTGGGAGGGAATGGGGTAGTTTTAAGGGCATTGCTGGTAGTTTTCAGGCCTTAGGGTGGGGGGTAAGGTAGGGGGATAGGAATTTGGGACTTAGGACGTAGAGGGGGGATGAATAGTGGTAATCTTTATCAAGCATATCCCTTTACCAATCATGCCTTTACCATGAAATTGCATGGAAAAGGCATGCATGGCAAAGACATGTGTGGTAAAAGAGGGCATGATGTAGACGCATTTGTGGTTAACATTGCGTTGTAGAGGCAAGCGTGGTTCAGCCATACATGCCTCTGTCATACAACCTCAGTTACTTTATTTATTGTGAGTTGGGACAGGGTATTAACGAGAATTTAACATCATGAAGAGATTCTAATCTCAGATGAATTTGAAACTGGACTGAAGCTAATATTTATGTTGAAGAACTTTCTCTATTCGTTTGTGTCTTCATCTTCTATTTTGTAACTAACCTTCAATGTGCATTCCTATTTTGGATTAATGCATCTATATTGACATATATCAGGGTGTGTTATTTTGAAATGTCATAACATATAAAATGCATGCACGGAAATGTAACCATGATGGCCACACACAATAAACGTCGTTAATAGTAATATGTTTTGGTCTTAAGTGCAACTGTCATATTTTTCAAAAAATGAGATTCACAGCACTGTTATTGAAAGGCTAAGTAAAAATAGATGTTGTCAAATATAATTGCACCATAAAGTATTCTGAACCAAATCCTAGTACTTTATAAAAAAATGTCTATGAACTCCTTCTGAATACCATATTTTTCATGGAGAGCAGGAGTTTACAAACCACATATTACACAGCAACTTAAATCAAACTCCAACTCACTCGGAAAAACTACAGTAGTCATTGATTTTAGGTTGGTGTACAGTACACTATGGCAAAAACATGGTGTATGCTCCATCTACTGTATTGCAAGTCTATTGTAACCTATGTCATTTGTAATATGACAGACGGGATAGTCACTTTGTTTTAGTGGCAAACCAAATCCACCAAATCAAACAAAATTCTTTATGTTATTATGTATAGAACAATCTACACAAAAGTACGATTTGAAATTTTCATGACATCTTTGTTAGGAATTGCTTCAGTTATCCAAAATAGAAGATACCAACTTCATGATACCAGGATGATGAAACCTAATGTTGAATAATTGCCAAAGTAAGTAAAAAGATAGGAATTGTAAGAATCAAAGATTGAAAGAGCAAAAGACAATGAGGGGAGGGAGGAGTAAATCGTTTTCAGTGAATCCAGATTTAAAGAGCAAACAGAAATAGAGGAAATGAAGAACGCTACAAAAGAGGAAAAGGGAAGGAATAAGGAAAAAGGTGAGTAAACAAAAAGGGGGGTGTGACAGTACTAAGGGCACATGCGTTAAAAAAGAAGGGGAGAAGAGCATCAACACAACACATACATTGTGGGGTGAGAGAGGGGGAGAGCTATTTAAAGTAAATTATTGTAAGGAAGGAAGTAAGGGAGAATTTAAGGTAGGCCACTATTGGGGTTGTAAAGTCCTCTGCATGGTTAGAGATCCTTAAACCTGCCCTAAGTGCCCAACTGTACTGTTATCTGGATCTTTAATCTGATTTTTTATTATAGGCAAACACAAATCATGCATGTGCGCTATGACATAGGCCTGTCTCACAGATTGCGGTCTTGTTGGACCAGGAAGAGTGCCCAAATCACTATCCACATAGTGGTGGAAGGGTACTACCTTCACCAGGAGTTAAGCCACTTGAGCGCAGTGATGGCAGCATGCTGTGTAGTGATTAGTAGTAGTCAACAGTCCGTCACTGTGGCCTACATGTTTGCTCACTTTTTAAAAGTAATGCCACTGTTTGCTTAACTCACTCACCTCTTGACCTACATCAGGTAGATGTGGAGTGCAACATAGTGCAGGAGTGGTGGCTGCGTTGGATGTATGTGTGCCTGGGAAGGGTACAGTACAGGTATAGAGCAGTACTGTGCAATGCATGTCTTGTTAGTGCATGTGCTGCGTGTATGTATGCCTTTATGCCAAAGGAATATCCCTTACATGAAAGATGTAGTGCTATGCAGTGCAAGCCCAATGAAAGCATATGGTGGGTGTATGTGTGGTTGTCTGAAGTACAATAAATGAAGGGTGAAGTGTTGTGCAGCGCACATGGTAAGTTTTTGTGCAGGCAAACTGTGTTTTTGTAAATAGCACACCCTGGTTAGATATAGAAAAAGTCCAGTGCTGAACACTGTGTGTGCAGAATGCATGTATACATGTAAGAGTACCATGCATTGAGGTAACGGTATTGCAGAGTAAGTGTGCTTTGAATGTATACTAAATAAGTGTTAAATTTATCAAGAGGGAATGGACACTGGTATCTACTTAACCATCGGTTAAGTATTGACAACCCTCATAGAACACCTGGTCTGGATCGTTGCGGTATATCTTTTTTCCGCCCCGCCAGGGATCTTGGCATAGTCATAGGGTTGTCAAATAACGTGCGGTATGCCTGCCTCACCCGAGGCTACCTCTGGTTCAGGTAGAAGTGTCCAGAAATCATAAGGAAAAGGGGGAGAAATTTTTTTTACACTAAAAACAGTGTGTCACCGGAAGGGTTTTTAATGAAAATGGGTTGACACTGTGTTAAAAGTTAACGATATATAAGGTATAATCGAGTTACTGGATTACCATATATCTATCAATATATGGAGGTGTCGACATGTTTCAGCTCTATTGGCCCAGCCGGGTCTAGAGAGCTTTCGTCAGGACAATAGACAAACAAACAACATATAAAAGGTACTCACACAACTAGTGTTGGGTCCTATTTAGCTTTTTTAAGCTGAATTTTCACCTATAAAGGAGGGACACAAAATACCACATTTGAGAGTATACAGTGTAGGTGGTAAGGCATAATACTTTTAGGTAAAACGCACAAACTAGAATTACTAGTGTCAAAACAATAATAATATGTATCTGGTTCAGAGTACATAAACTTGCGCAGGGTAGGAAGGGAATGGAGAGAGTTTAGGTTTAAGCACGAGGCAATTAGAGTGTCGCATTCAGGTAATGTAGTTGTCAGACACTTGTAAATAAGGCGTTGTCTCATCGCTTATTTTTAATACAGAAGCCAAAAAACTCCAGTGGGTTGCCGGGGCAATTAGGGTGTCACATTCAGGTTATGTAGTTGCTAGCCACTTATAAATAAAGCGTTGTCTCATCACTCTATTTTCAATACATAGAAGCCAAAACACTCCAGCGGGTTGCCGGGCGTGTACGAGGAGCAAATGAAAGGGGGCGCAGGTAGTGTATCAAGACATTCATTTTCAGTGTGTCAGCATTAATGATAAACCCAGTGCATTGATCTTAATGTGCGAGCTGCAACAGATACGCAAAACACACAAGCCAGCAGTTAATCGTGAACAGTACCTTAATCGGTTTGGTTTGTCAGCTTCAACAGGAGTGCAGAGTCGCTGTGCGCGGTCTTTGCTACAAGATATACATAAAGTTATGCAGAGGTCACTCTGACTTCTTACCGGTAAGACGGCTTGTTTCCAATAGCGTTCTTACCCGCGTGGACCCGCTTTCTGTCCTTGTGCTGACTCCGCTCCTGGTTACGGGCGGGGTTCAGTAACCGTGCTTAAGACTACAGACTCAAACACTGAAGAGGGACTAAAAGGTTGACAAAACACATACTGCAAGATGGCTGCCCTCAAATTTTACCGCACAGTTAATTCACAGGTTAGGTCATAGTGTCAGCATGATAATAGGCTGGACAGATGGATAGGAATGTCATGATTCATTATCCCCAAATATAGGTAAAACTCGATTATAGATAACTTTCACTGCTCAACTGATTTTTCAGAGGATGTCTATTGGTTGAACTGGTTCCACGGAATATTGTCATTCATTCCCCGTACATGGGTGCCCAGCCGGTCCACCCACCTTTGCTCCTTTTCAAAAAGAACTTGCTCGGCGTTGTTGTTCTTGTTCTTTAGCATTTCAATTACTGTCCAGCGTAAGTCCTCACACGTATGCCCTGCTTCCACAAAGTGTGTACAAAGTTTGGTGTTATTTTTCTTTGTCCTGACATTACTCCTGTGTTCACCAATTCTCAACCTGATTTTTCTACAGGTCATGCCTATATATTGGCGTTCGCAGGGGCAAGTGACCATGTAAATTACATGTGTTGAGTTGCAATTGGTGTGTTGCCTTTGGGTCCATTTCAAGGTAGATGTCAGTTGTAGAGTTTTTGTTGGTTTTGTGAATTTGCATACTCCACAGGTGCCACATGGGTAGTGTCCTACTACGGGTTCCATTCTCATATCCCTGATCACAGGGACAATCTGTTTTTTCTGTGGTCTTGTGTGGACCAGGACGTCTCTGATGTTTTTTGTTCTTTTATTGGCGAATCTGGGTTTGGGCCAGTTCAGTTGTCCAGATGTTATTATCTGCCAATTTTTTCGGATGAGCTTTTGCACATCGTTAGTCGCCGGACAGTAAGTGGTTACGCAGGTTACAAGGTCTTTTATGGGTTCCTTCTCATTGATTTGCAAGAGGCAATCTCTTGGTTGATTTTTGGCCCTTTTCATACATTTTTTAATCACAGAGGTGGAGTAGTCTCTCTTTTGTAATTTTAGACTCAATTCCTGTGCCTGTTTAGCGTAATCGCTGTTCTTACTACAATTCCTTTTGTGGCGGAGAAATTGACTGAATGGAAGGTTGTCCCGCAAAGGTCGAGGGTGGTAACTGCAATAGGAGAGCAAGCTATTCTTTGCCGTAGGCTTTGTGAAAGTTCTAGTCTCCAGTTTTCCTTTTTCATGGAAAATGGTCAAATCCAGGAAGTCTATACTTTTATTACTGGCAGAAAAGGTGAACTTAAGCCAGCGATCTCTTGTGTTCAGCCATTCCATGAATTCTGGAAGATCCTCTTTTGTGTCCCAAATCAACAGCACATCATCTATATAACGTTTCCAGTATAAAATACTGGAAACGTACGGATTGGTCGTGTGCAGCACAGAATCTTGTTCCAATTGGCTCACATAGAGCCCAGCCACCGATGGAGCACAGGCACTCCCCATGGAGGTTCCATGAGTTTGGAGGAATAGTTGTCCATTGTACTCAAAATAGTTTTCTTTTAACACCAAACGACAACATTCCAAAATGAAGTGGCGGGGAGTTTAATGAAGCCATTCTTGATGAAAGAGTAAATCTTCTAACATTTGCAGAGTATCTTCTTGGGGTAGGCTTGTATACAAGGCTTCAACATCAAGCCCTACCAGCAGCATTGTGTTAGGATTAAATTCAAAATTTGCAATTTGGATCAGGAGGTCTCTGGTGTCTTTTAAGTAAGTTGGAGTTTTCTGTACCAACTTTTTTAGATACTCATCTGTGAATTTAGATAGGGGCTCCAACAGTGACGGCAAAAGACCTTGTAACCTGCGTAACCACTTACTGTCCGGCGACTAACGAGGTGCAAAAGCTCATCCGAAAAAATTGGCAGATAATAACATCTGGACAACTGAACTGGCCCAAACCCAGATTCGCCAATAAAAGAACAAAAAACATCAGAGACGTCCTGGTCCACACAAGACCACAGAAAAAACAGATTGTCCCTGTGATCAGGGATATGAGAATGGAACCCGTAGTAGGACACTACCCATGTGGCACCTGTGGAGTATGCAAATTCACAAAACCAACAAAAACTCTACAACTGACATCTACCTTGAAATGGACCCAAAGGCAACACACCAATTGCAACTCAACACATGTAATTTACATGGTCACTTGCCCCTGCGAACGCCAATATATAGGCGTGACCTGTAGAAAAATCAGGTTGAGAATTGGTGAACACAGGAGTAATGTCAGGACAAAGAAAAATAACACCAAACTTTGTACACACTTTGTGGAAGCAGGGCATACGTGTGAGGACGTACGCTGGACAGTAATTGAAATGCTAAAGAACAAGAACAACAACGCCGAGCAAGTTCTTTTTGAAAAGGAGCAAAGGTGGGTGGACCGGCTGGGCACCCATGTACGGGGAATGAATGACAATATTCCGTGGAACCAGTTCAACCAATAGACATCCTCTGAAAAATCAGTTGAGCAGTGAAAGTTATCTATAATCGAGTTTTACCTATATTTGGGGATAATGAATCATGACATTCCTATCCATCTGTCCAGCCTATTATCATGCTGACACTATGACCTAACCTGTGAATTAACTGTGCGGTAAAATTTGAGGGCAGCCATCTTGCAGTATGTGTTTTGTCAACCTTTTAGTCCCTCTTCAGTGTTTGAGTCTGTAGTCTTAAGCACGGTTACTGAACCCCGCCCGTAACCAGGAGCGGAGTCAGCACAAGGACAGAAAGCGGGTCCACGCGGGTAAGAACGCTATTGGAAACAAGCCGTCTTACCGGTAAGAAGTCAGAGTGACCTCTGCATAACTTTATGTATATCTTGTAGCAAAGACCACGCACAGCGACTCTGCACTCCTGTTGAAGCTGACAAACCAAACCGATTAAGGTACTGTTCACGATTAACTGCTGGCTTGTGTGTTTTGCGTATCTGTTGCAGCGCGCACATTAAGATCAATGCACTGGGTTTATCATTAACGCTGACACACTGAAAATGAATGTCTTGATACACTACCTGCGCCCCCTTTCATTTGCTCCTCGTACACGCCCGGCAACCCGCTGGAGTGTTTTGGCTTCTATGTATTGAAAATAGAGTGATGAGACAACGCTTTATTTATAAGTGGCTAGCAACTACATAACCTGAATGTGACACCCTAATTGCCCCGGCAACCCGCTGGAGTTTTTTGGCTTCTGTATTAAAAATAAGCGATGAGACAACGCCTTATTTACAAGTGTCTAACAACTACATTACCTGAATGCGACACTCTAATTGCCTCGTGCTTAAACCTAAACTCTCTCCATTCCCTTCCTACCCTGCGCAAGTTTATGTACTCTGAACCAGATACATATTATTATTGTTTTGACACTAGTAATTCTAGTTTGTGCGTTTTACCTAAAAGTATTATGCCTTACCACCTACACTGTATACTCTCAAATGTGGTATTTTGTGTCCCTCCTTTATAGGTGAAAATTCAGCTTAAAAAAGCTAAATAGGACCCAACACTAGTTGTGTGAGTACCTTTTATATGTTGTTTGTTTGTCTACTGTCCTGACGAAAGCTCTCTAGACCCGGCTGGGCCAATAGAGCTGAAACATGTCGACACCTCCATATATTGATAGATATATGGTAATCCAGTAACTTGATTATACCTTATATATCGTTAACTTTTAACACAGTGTCAACCCATTTTCATTAAAAACCCTTCCGGTGACACACTGTTTTTAGTGTAAAAAAAAATTCTCCCCCTTTTCCTTATGATTTCTGGACACTTCTACCTGAACCAGAGGTAGCCTCGGGTGAGGCAGGCATACCGCACGTTATTTGACAACCCTATGACTATGCCAAGATCCCTGGCGGGGTGGAAAAAAGATATACCGCAACGATCCAGACCAGGTGTTCTATGAGGGTTGTCAATACTTAACCGATGGTTAAGTAGATACCAGTGTCCATTCCCTCTTGATAAATTTAGGATTGAACCAGGGGAACCGAATGGACCGTGAATCCTCCTCCCTCCTTTCTGATATAAGTACTAAATAAGTGTGCCTGCAATGGTACATTACATGGATGGAGGACCCTGGGCTCCATTTTGGGAAGCACAGGCCCGTCTGGTGAAGACATGAGAAGGAGAGGAATCTCCCCAGACAGATTTGTGTATTGGTGCAATTCTGTGAGCTGGATGGGACACACTCTGGAGGGAAATAGGAAGGGAATCCTTTTACATTTCAAAGGACTGCTCTTTGATTCAGTGGTAGATCACAAGGAAGGGATGAGGACACATTTTAGGAAAGGAGATGGGGCTAACAAGGGAATCATAAAATATAGGGCTGGGGGTCTGGGATTAAACCTTTGATGAACATGTTATGGTGGCTGATATCCAGGTGTGAACTCTGGTCATGTCTATGAATTGTTTGTGGTACTATCAGCTTTGGAGTCTTACCTGCTGTGACAGGCAGCCTCTCATGTGGAAAGAACAAAAAGACAAATGTCCACCTTAAAAGAAGCTGAACCCCAAAATAAAACTTTTAAAACACATACCGTAAATAACATTTTTGGTGTCTGGAAATTGACTTTAAGAAGTGGTGGTTGAAAGCCCAAACTTTGTCATCTGCCAAGCAGCCAGATGAACTGTATGTGAAGGGGGAGCTCTGCAGCACTTAAGCCTGTGACCAGGACTGGGGGAAAGGGTCTGCTGGTCCCCTCTGTTGTTTGAGGGCACATCACCCAGGACACCTACGCCTGTCTGTCTGCCAAGACCAGTGTTTCCTGTGACAAAGAAAGGAGCATTGGAGGGAGGATTCCCTGAGTGAGGTGTGAGGTTGTGCACCAGTTGGGCCATTGCCCATGTGCAGTGCTGTCTTGGCAACTCCTGCATAGCAGGAGCGGGCCGCCAAAGACTGAGGTGTGAGTTAGGCGCTGTGCCGGACTGAACAAACCTGTACTGCCACGCTGCAGTGACCTCATATGCTAAAGGGGGTCAAGAAGTAAAGTTATTACTTCCATAAAAACAGTCGATCACTCATAACTGTCTTAGCATGGGCGTCTGCACCAAGATTGTCTGCACCCATGCTGTCAAGTACTGCAGCAACCCTGTATGTCAGGAGAGCCTACTGGTCCGAACATTGCCAAAGGATTCGGGTAGCTGACTGGAGGAGAGACTGAGGCTTCACTTGGAAGGTTAGTCCCACACTGTGAGGGAACTGCTCTGACTGACAACTGAGGATTGCCAAGGACACCATGGACAACATCACACCCTTATTGGGCTCCAGTTAGGAGCTGAAGGAAGGATCCCCCCGAGTAAACACAATTTACTGTGTGCTCAACAACTGAGAGCTGCTCTGACAACTGAGAAGAACCCTGGCAGCGTTGTTCAGGAGAGAGAGCCTGTGCCACTGGGAGCAGCAACTTGGGCTGCGAGCAGCCTGACTTCTCTAAGCAGATTCAGACTCATGGGTGCTCGGGCTGAGGGCACTTGCTGTACCACTGAATACTTCTGGACTAAGCGAGAGGGTAAGATCTGAACTGGCAAAGTTGGACCCAACCAACTTACAGCTTATGCACAGACACTTTTGACTAAGGCCTGAACAGTCAAAGAGGGACTCTTGAGTATGGCCCAATAGTGAAACTGTCACCAGTAAATAGAAAATAACCCTGAACACGTTACATGAAGGAGGGTGGGGAAAGGATTTGCCTAATAACTACCAAAGACCTCAAGGGGAATTGTTGATTCTGATCTTGCACCCTTTTTCATATGTAGAGTAAGAAATAAAGTGCTTTTTTGGATACAAGCAAGTATTTGACTCAATATTGATCTATTGTTTCTACTGTTTGCACTTTGCGTTCTGAGTCGTGTTCATTGACCTGTATTTACATCTCCCCCAAGGGAGCTTTGACTGCTCAACCACATCTACCACTGAGAGTCGAATGCAGAGGGGTACTTGGCTCAGTTCCTCAGGATCCATTGTAGGTTAGGCCCAGAAGCCCCTGTCTGCCCCAAGGCGGCCTGATGGTTGTTCTGAAAGCCACCCACTAATATTAAAAAACAAGAATAAAAAAGCAAAGCTGGGATAATTTAAAAAAAATGAGGAAGCACAAGGGGGAGCATTCAAATGCAGGGAATGCAGGGGTAAACCCTGCAAAAAGAGGAAGGATAGATTAGAGAGGAAGGCTTTGAAAATGAAAGGGGAAACTGAATTTAAGAATTTCAGTAAGAAGAAAATTCACCAGGGTGTTTTAGTTAACATGAAGAACGCCTTTCATAGTGAAACATTTGTAGGAATCTGTTGGATGAAAATGGTTCATAGTAACCAGTTTCAGACATTTTACCTTTGTTCTTAAACACATGGAAACCTATGTTCTAGATTTGTCACTAAGTACATCACTTTCAGAAGTCGAATGAAAAATAATAACATGGATATTAATTTACACCAAAAGACAAATGCAAGGTACATGTCAAACATCATTTAAAATCAGAACAACCCTGACCTGTCACATATCTTATAATTATTAAGACAAAGAGGTTATTACTATTGGTGTCAATGGGTTAGGCAAAACTAATCCCCCTGGATTTATTTACATTTGACTACCTGGTTTTGGACTTTTACCCTGAGAGAGACTCACTACCTGAGTGTCAATTAACTATAAACGGACTGAGAGTGCTAATCAACAGGATCTGTCTTTTAAGATAATGCCTCCGCAGTGCTGCTAGAGTAAAAGATGCTTGGGTAGTTACACATGAACACATGAGCTCACTCATGGTAGCATGTGTGCAGGTTGCCATGTGTGGCTACTGTCTTGTGCCTGGTATCTGCACATAGGTGGCCTGTCTGAGAAGGGACTCATCAAGTATTGCTACTGACCTGGGGTAGGCCTTATAATGTGAGTTGTCATTCATAGTGTAGGTCTGCCTGTAGATAACAGTTCCAGGCATCATACCTACAATACATAAAGCACTTTAAGAATTGTAATTTTTGTCTTCAATTTGTAATCAGACTCCAGGGCTTTCTCCCCTGTACTGGGCCAAGTAAATTACTCTGCTCTCCAACAAGTGGAACAAAGGACTCCCCGCACAATAGAGTGGCTAATAGTACTTTATGGAGTTCCGGGGAAAAAATAGGGTGGGGAGGAAATCTGCATCTGTTAAGTAGCCGCACCTGGGCTTGAGCAACCGAAGCCCCATTGAAAAAAAGGAGGAGGGCCCAACCTCTGGAACTAACACCAGAGGAGCTCGTCATTAATGTTTTGGTGAAAAGGGATTAGGCAGCTGTGTTAGCTAGGAGAGGAGCTGATGTTATTTTTCCTATAGGTAACCTAATATAGGCCCGGGTAACATCATACCACTTCACCTACATTACCTCCCTTACACTAACCAGTAATGAGCCATTTTAGGATTGAACCTTTTACCTAGTTCTAGTCCTGGGTGCAGAAGGAGGGTTTCTCCTAAACAATAGAGTCCTATAACTCCATCAATAGACTCACACAGTATGAATGAATATTCATAAGAGTTCCTAGAAACCAGGCTGGGGCTACACCACCTTCCTCCCCATATCTACGTACACTGTTCATCCCATACCTCATCCTCAAATCCAACAATGGCTAATTCAAGCAACAAGGGACAAAGGAGCCCTAGATACTTTGTGCATAAATATATCAACTCTTGCTAGTGTTAATCAGAGGGAACCAAGACTTCCAGGCCGACACACTGACCAGAAACGCTGAGGTTCCTGCATACAGATGCTCCAAATGACAGTGGTCTGAACATCCCTTGCGGGGTGTCCAACTCGAGACCAAGAATGGCTCCTACATTCTCACACTTCAGGTAATGGGGTTCGACTAAATCCTAGAGGGATTCTTGGCTTTACACCTACTCACATGCTAGGTACACGTAGGTACATCTAGAAAGGCCTCGTAGGAGTATGCACACTTTTATCATCCATTTTATATTCATGTATTTATTCATGCTTAACGCAAGATGGTAGAACTGTACTATAATTTTATATTCACTGTACTGCTAATCATATATCTCGGCTACTGTCTAATGGTTGTTGCAGCTCATACATTTTAAACGAGAATAACAACTGTTCAATAAACCCTTATTGAAACACCCAAACTGTTTATTCTGTGTATCCCTGAGATAAACCAAAAGAGCACAAGTGACTGAGCGAAAAGTAGTACATTGTTTCCACGATACTGAGGGGTCAAGGTTGTCATGTTCTAAAGGTTGCCAGAAACTATTCTCTCCCCGATAAGAGGAGACACTAGTGGCACTGTGAACTAGCTAAATGCAAATAGGTTAATATTTCTCTCTGGGGTGTATGGAACCAGTCTGCCACCAATCTCACAGTTTATGTTATCCAAACGCGCAGGTCCTGCATGAGTACTATAGGAACTACACAACACTGAGACTCTCCAAGTAGCTTGTTCCACAGACAACTTGAAGTCGCCATGTTGTATTGCCCCAGAATGCTATGAAGAAGAGTTGGGAAGGGGTTGAGTGATGATGTGGCACTTTGGAATTTTCCGGGGGTGCCTGTCTTCTAGTAACTTTCACCCCTACTTACAAACCTGTGTACAAAGGAAAGACAGATGAGAAGACACTGGAGTTGGAAGCGACAATGGTGAAAGACGCCCTGCTGAAAAGAAAAGGCATCTGATGCCCCTGCAAGATGGACTTTGGAACTTTGACTCCAGTTTACCCCAGGACTAGAATTGGCCTCTCCAGGGCAGAGGCTCTTTCCTCCTTATACCCCCTAAGGAACAGTTGAGCCAATGGACCTGATGGGGGACTTTGGATGGTTCCCCTGAGATGTCGGTGGTGTGGCCCCAACTTACCTGCTACAAAGGTTCCCACAAGTTGCCAGGAGACTGTGGGACCTGGGGAGTGCAAAAGAGAGGGTCTTTTGCTTGTTGGCGGTAGAATGGCTGTGCAATATGTCCCAACCAGAAGCCAGGCAGATGACAGGTCTGGTGCATGGAGCACTGAAATCAAACTCCTCACACAAAGCACCCTTTTATAGGGAAGGTGGACTGAAGGAAAGGCTGATAGTTGCTAGGGATGGGCACCAGGAGCGAAACAACATCATGAGATATAGCCTGGTCATCTGGGGGAACTGAGCAGAGAATAAAACATGTGGTTTTTTGTTGACTTTTCCTAAAAGTTGCCAAGGGAAGGTAAAGCCCCTAGAGCTCACCACAACCTTCATATTGTGGTGGCCCTTTCCCCAGACCTCATTCCCATGCTCTCTGAGCATGTATCATTGTTATATAACCCAAGCCCTCGGGGACCAAAGGCAGATGCAGAGAGGCACCTGGGGCAGAAAGGAGCACCAAACATGTGACTGTATCCTTCCCCGCCCTCTGTGCCTATGTCTGGATGAGGGTGGGTGCACTAGTCAACAGTTGGAGTCTACATGGAGCAGAGGCGGGAAATGAAGCATCCTAGCACAGAGTGTATTGGCTGGCAGAGGAACTAGCCAGATGGTGGCAGGGGCTTTAAAACTGAAAGGTGAGCAAAGCCACGGTAAAGAGAAAAACGGAAAACGCCTACTTCCCCACAGCACACGGTCACTCATGTAATATTCAGTGCCTCAGGGCTTTGTAGCACCCATAAGCCCTTAGGAGGGTCCAGACTCCATGGACTGAATCCGTTAAGCTCCATGGACTGAATTCATTTGGGGAAAAACAGCAAATATGCTCAGAATCAGCAACACTGTCAAATGGACTTAGATTCATGCCAAAAATCAAGCCACAATATGCAGCCATAGAACCAACCACAAGAGGTCCATACTCTCTAGCTAAACAACATACAGCTCCAGCTAGGAGGGTTTAACAAAAATATGATAAGCTCTCTCTAGGGGTCATCAATTTAATGACTCAGGAAGCTTACTGTTTTTGTAAACACTGCTGGTAGGCTGCAGCCCTCCCTACAGCCCTCCACAACATAAAAAATCCTTTGTGATTCACCTTTCCTTCTAGGG
Source organism: Lissotriton helveticus (assembly GCF_964261635.1). Classification (NCBI taxonomy): domain Eukaryota; kingdom Metazoa; phylum Chordata; class Amphibia; order Caudata; family Salamandridae; genus Lissotriton; species Lissotriton helveticus. The sequence continues at coordinate 1,060,053,913 of NC_136070.1, read as the reverse complement.
GCACTACAAGGATCTCAAAAATCATTTTTAAAACAAGCCCTTAATGAGAGGCTCCCCAGCTGGAGCGGTGAATGTGAAATGAGTGGTTACTCCACTCATTTTACACTGACTGTTTTTAAAGGGGGGCATGAGTCCCCCCTTTCCAGGTCAGGCTGGGGTCCTGTGGACCAACAACTCCAGGCTGATACTTTTTGATGGGGCCATTCTTTGGCCTGGGAGATCCCATCCCCAGGGTCTAATGGCAGCAGTTTCCCGGGGACCTCATCTCCTGGGACACTGTAGTCCCCAGCTGACAGAAGCATGGGTAGAGGGAACTTAAACTCTATGTCCAAGCTCTTGCAGGCAGTGAACCAGGTATCCACCGTCCTGTCGGAACCAGAAAAAAACTGATCAAGGGCGTGTGCAACGTGGGGTGGATGCCTGTGAGGGGGCTGGTCACAGGCAGCTATGCACTACTAATTATCCCATATATTACATTACTCATGACATCATCTATGAATTCACTGATAATATCACTGCAACAATTGCAATGAAATTATTGATGAGAAAACTGTGCATGGCGGTGGCGTGAGTTACAGTTACCTTAGGGGATGGTTTTAATTGCTAGAGATAACTATAACTATAACTGGTGAATTTCTTTACTTTTTTGTGTTTAAAACATACATTGTTTTTGAAAGTTTCACCTAACTTTAATGTCACTTTAACCTTTGTTTTTTCAGTTAATTACAAATATGTATTACAGAGCAGCGGTAGCCACTCTATAGTTTTAGTGAGGATTCCCAACAAATAGTAATTCTTTGGATTTTAGCTTGCTAATAACTTTACCAACATTTGATGAATCTCCACGAAAGTTTGCAAACCTATTCTATTTTCTACATTGACAGATGATGCACCGTTTCATGGTGATTAGGAATGCAGAGACTGTCTTGTACACATGTCTTTAAATCTTTTAAAACTTTTTACCATTTACAAAACACCACTTTCACTTTTGTCTCTGACAGAAGTTGGGAAACACAAAATGTGAGTTCTGAAATATAAACTTTAAGGTGGAAAATGTCTCCTTCATTTCAATTTCCATTCTCACTCCAGTTAAGCGACCTACCTCATTGCCACCACAGTGGGTGACCATAAAGTGGGAAAGGTCACATAAAACTAACAGAGTAAAGTAGAGGGAGTATGTGATTCCATCTCAAACCTCTTTCACCAATCCATGTTAATTCTACACACAAAATTTTCTTTATTTGCATGCTCTCTGGCCCAAAAAAAACTGTGCCCAACAAGCTGCACACAAACAATTTTGCACATGTGCTGCAATACTGGAATGAGGAACACACAGTCAGACAAAGAAAAATATACAGAGTTTGATGAATGGCTGAAAGGAAAGTACATTATAATAACAACTTAATTTTGAAAGGCAGACAATGATTGGCTGAAATACAATTTGAACTACTAATGCTGCACAATACTACAAAAAAATAAGTAAGAAGGTAAACTAGCCTTCAGCAATGAAGTTTAGCTACCACTACAAAGGGATTTCAAACACCCATTTCTGGGCACATCAGGATGAAAACCAATAGAAAGATAGATGAGAAAAACACTAAAGAATTAAAACAGTATGTGATTGGCTATTAAGAGAAAGTGGGCTATAACCACAGCCTAATGCTACTAAAGATACATATCCAGTCACGTGATTATGACATTAAATAGAAAAATAGATAACAAAAGCAACGAAAAAGTACAACATTATATAATTTGGCAATAAGACAAAGTGAGCTTCCAACTCAGCCTGATACTACTAAATAACAGCTGTTGGAAAGCAATACAGCTTAGCTTAATTTATTCTACAAAGATAAACAGACATTTTGAAAATTATACATGATCATCTCCATCTATCTATTCCTACATGTAACAGAAATATTGCTTTATAAAATACTTATTAACAAAATTATCAAAATTACATTTACTATCAGGACAATAACTGCAATAATTAATTCTTCGTTATATATTCTTTAAAACATATTTCCCCAAATTAAAAACAATGACTATAAAACAATACATACTTGGAGAAGCAGAAATGTAAAATATACTACAGAGAGTGGAACACTAAATGAATTCTTCAGAACAAAGGCCAACATCTAGAAAAAAATTAAACTGGTAAGACAAATGAAAAGGTTTCTACTGTTATTACATATCCTAATCTAAGTGGTAAAAAGATTAATAGGAAGCAACTGCCAAAAACAGTACAATTAACAGTCTGCCATTCCAACAAACAAAATTTCACATATTGTGCAAAAATATACACTTTGACAAGAAGAGACGAGATTGGGAATATAATTACAAAGCATTATAAAACTTGTCCTCAAAAAACTGCTCCAAACACTTCCTTTCATAAGGAAAAAGATTGAACAAATCACACAGATACAATGTGTTCACCATATTGTTAAAAAAGCATTTCAGGTGAAAAGAAAACTCTTAATTTTCATCATGCTTCGTGTCAAAATCCTAGATCGCTCCATTTCTACCTAAAAATACATAATCTATGGAAGAAACAACTAACATGACAAAATGTCTGCAACATTCTCCAGGGAATGTGGAGATATACGTAAAGTACTGAACCATAATTTCTTCAATTATGTACTTTCAATCACTCATGAAGGTCACTGTTATGAAGTCTTACATGGCAATGTAGGAGGGAAAGAAAAGAAAAATGTATGAAATAAAATGAAATATCTACGGGTGATTTGTAGGAACTATAAAAAACAAAACCTGTACATGAATGGAGTTAGACCTAAATTTGTAATATCAGAGATATATCTATTCAGAAGCTCAGGAGGACATGTTTTATGACATAAAGGATGTTCTCCTACCGACGGATGTATGACATTACAACGCATGCTTTTACATCGCATGCTTTTACAACGCGAGTTTTACAACGCATACCATTACAACGCATAGTGCTTTGGGGCGCTGGATAGTGAATAGTTTAATTTACTATTCCAACTCCAGTCCCCGTGGATAGTAGGGAAGGTGTTGGATAGTAAATTAAATCTATTCCCTATCCTAGAGCGCCCCCCAGCGCAATGCGTTGTAATGGTTTGCGTTGTAAATACCGCGTTGTAAAGGCACTACGTTGTAAAAGTTGTGTTGTAAGTGTTGTTCACCCCTACGGACTCAGCCCCTCCGCCCCATCTATTGCTAGTAGCAGATATAATTAGACCAGTAATTTTGAACACTCTAAATGCCTCCATAATCACAGGAATAGTGCCACTGGCATGGAAATGTGCCCAAGTCAGAGCACTACTAAAAAAAAAAACCTCGACCCTGCAATCATGGCCAATTACCGCCCGATCTCCCTCCTGCCATGGTTGGGCAAGCTGCTAGAGAAGCATATCAATTCTACTCTGGTCAACCATTTGGAGTCTAATAACCTACTCCATGACTCTCAAGCAGGGGGGCGTGGCTTGCACGCTGAGGGTGATGGCGGCGTGAGCCCGGAGCTCCGCGCCTATTCCCCAAACCTATCCTGCCTGCTGCTGCGGAGAGCCCGGCGCTGTGCCTGGAACTCATCGGGCCGAGCGTGGGCGTCACTGGTGCAACAGCGGAGCGCTCGAGGGGCCGCCGCGACGTCCGACCTCCGCCGCACTGCAGAGCCGCCGGGGCCAAGCCGAAAGAACGCCCAAAATGGCGTCCGCAGTAACGGACCCGAGAAGCCCGGCTGCCTAAACTGTGGGCCGACACCTGGGGACACGGCCGGGACCCGCCGAGGACCGAAACCGGGGAGGAGGCGCCCCTTTTCCCCCCCCCGCCCGGGGGCCCTGAGGAGCTCCCTCCTGGGGGAGCCGAGGAGCAGCGGAGCGGCCGCGACCGAGCGGCCCGGGAGGCTGCGGGAAGAGCGCTGCGCGCTGAGGACATCCTGAGGCCTGACGGCCGCGGCGGGGGCCCGGCGCACCGGAGGAAACCTGCATGCTCCCCCCCCCCCCCCTGGACTGTGAGGTGAGCCGCAAATCGGAGCGACACGGAGGGGGGGTTGAGAGAGAGGGAGCCCAAAGTCCAGGGGCGCCCTGTTTGACCGCGAGGGAGGCAAGCACGCCAGGGAGTGCTTAGGACTGCCTGCTGGAGGGCCACGAGAGCTGGTGAACCTTGGGCCCCGAACAGTAGCGGACGACGGCTGGGGGGGGACCTACCCGTGGCGGCGCTGCGCAATTGGAGCCGCACCACTCACGGCCTGGAGCCCCACGCTTGTGCCCCCTGGGGGCTGTCCCCTGCCCGGCGACACTGGCTGCCAACGCTGGAGGCCTAATCAAGGAGGGTGGCCCGGCTTTGTGAGTGCTCGCGCCACGCTAGCGGAGCAGTGAGACGAGTGGGTGCTGCACCGAGCCCCGAGACCACGCGTGGGCCATTATGGGGAAGCCTAGAGGCAAGCAAGAGGAGGCGACGGCTTCGGGAGCGGCGGAAGGAGACGGGGGGGAGCCCACGGACCTGAAGAGGCTGCAGGATCGGATCCTGGAGGCCATCACAGCAACGAGAGAGGCGCTGCATGACGACATTGCGCAGGTGGCGTCGGGGCTCGGCCTGCTCCGAGCCGACCACGACAAATTGAAAGACAGAGTGACGGAGACTGAGGGGGCCCTGAAGATACTAGCACCGGCCCACAAGACACTTGAGGGGAAACTCACGGAGGCTCTGGACCGGATTCAGGTATTAGAGCGTCGTGCAGAGGATGCGGAGAACAGAAGCCGTCGCAGTAACGTGCGAATCGTAGGTGTGCCGGAGAGCGAAGGGGGGACGGACCTACTGGCCTACTGCGACAACTGGCTAAGGACTGTGGTGGCGCCTGAGGGCTTGTCGCCCTTCTTTACCCTGGAAAGGGCTCATCGGGTCCCGTCCGGGCCACCTAAACCAGGCCTCCCACCGAGACCTATCGTGGCTAAACTGCTACACTACAGGGACAGGGACCTGCTGCTACAGAGGGCCCGAGACGATGGCCCGTTCCAAATCGCGAACAGTAGGGTTACGCTGTTCCCTGACTTCACGTTCGAAACGCAGAAGCAGCGGGCCTCCTTCCTGTCGATCAAGAAAGAGCTGCGCACAGAAGGTATCCAATACTCGTTGCTGTTCCCTGCCAGACTCCGAATTGTGGTGGACGACAAAACAATGTTCTTCAACCTGGCCGCAGACGCTTGGGACTGGTGGGAGTCCTACAAAGCGGGTACGGATGGCGCCAAGGTCCGGGAGGAGAAGGTAAAGGAACGGGAAAGAGCACCGGCGGGGCCGCGCCAATCGCAGAGACTGCGCAAGCGACGCCGCGGAGCCGGGAAACCGACCGCTTCACAAACGGAAGCCGAGCGCAAAGCTGCGCTGCAAGCAGTGATTACCATTGGAAATGGGGGTGACTCTCAATCCACACGAGGCACGGACACGGAGACGATCATATCGGCCTCGGGCTCGGAGTCGGACCTGTCGGGGCTCCATGATGCCAAGGATCCGGTGGTGACGCCGCAAACGGCAGAAGAAATCCTGAACATTTGATTTGGACCTGTTGGGTAAGGGGACTGGGCCTTGTGGGAGGTCCGCCTGCTTAGCGGGGGGGTTAGTTCCAGGCGCGGGCGCTGGGTGACCGATTACGCGCTGTTCTCCGTAGTGGGGGGATGGCGGCGGGCCTGGGTCACGCAGCCCCCTCTTGGGCGAGGCCTCGCTCCGCACGCCCTTAAGGCGATTGCAGCTTCGGCTGTGAACTAAATACCTGGGGGTTCTGAGTTCAGGGTGTTTGGATGGGGTCTGGTATCTTGATATTGGGGCCTGTTCTGGGGGGAGGGGGAGCACCACAGTTGGGGTTTGGTGATGGGGGGATTCTGCAGACGCTGATTTTGATTTTCTTGAGGGCTGACCAGTTGGGAGGCTCTGTTTTGGGACGGGGAGGGACCATCATCCGCGGGAGTGTGAACAGGGAGGGGGAGGAGAACCGTGACTCATGGGACAATGGCTAACTCGAATGTTTTGAAATGCATGACCTGGAACGTGAGGGGACTACACACAATGCAGCGCAGGCATACAGTGCACGCCTACCTACAGAGGAGAGGGATACACATAGCGCTCCTACAGGAGACACACATCACGAAGCAGGAAGGGGTGGCACTACAGAGGAGATGGCGAGGGCAGGTTTTCCACACCTCTTACTCGGCCTACGCAAGGGGCGCTCTGATCTGGGTGAGGGCGGGGACGCCTTTTCAAATGACTAGACAGCTGATAGATCCGGAGGGGAGGTTTGTGGTCGTGGAGGGCAAGTTGCGGGGTAAAGCTATAGTCCTATGCAGCGTATATGCCCCGAACATAGACCAATTAGCCTTTTATGCGAGCTTGTCGGGGACACTGGCGCACTTCCTGGTGGGTCCGATACTCATGGGAGGGGACTTTAACTCCGTGGCGGATGTACGACTGGATAGGTCCCACCCTCCCCTGAGAGATTCCCCGGTGTACCGTATAGCTAAGGGTAGGCATGAATGGCAAGAGAGCTGGGGGTTGACCGATGCATGGAGGGCGCAGCACTCAGCAGACCGAGATTACTCGTTTTACTCCGGGGTACACGAACTCCACGTTAGGCTGGATGCGATATTGTGCACACGAGACGTGCTGACGCAGGTTACCTGGTCGGAATACCTGACGAGAACGGTCTCGGACCACAATCCGCTCCTGATCCATTTAGACTGGATGACGGAAAAACCTAGGGTACCAATCTGGAGGCTCCGGCCGGAAACTTTGGAGGACCCGATATTCGGAGCGGCCCTGGAGGAGGGGTTGACACAATACTTCGCCAATAACGAGGGCTCCACGGGCTCTAGAGCAGTGGAATGGGATGCCTTCAAAGTGGTGATGAGAGGGCAGTGCATCACACAGTTCGTAGGCACGAGGCGGGTGCTGCTGACCGACCTAGAGAGGGCAGACGCCAAGCTGAGGGCAGCGGAGAGGGACCGACCAGGCAGGCCGGAGCTGCAGGACACGGTGAGCTCGGCCAGGGAGGCGGTAGCGGCTGAAGTGGAGAGACTACGGGCTTACGATTACCGAGCATACATGCTGAGATCTCATGTAGAAGGCGACCGATCGGGCACTCTGCTGGCATGGCTCTCCAACCCCACGAAACGCTGCTCCCCTATCTTGCAACTTGCCGGGGAGGGGGGTAATATGTCCTACACCCAGTCGGCCATAGTGGACGGCTTTCAGCGATACTATGAGACGCTCTATAGTAGCACCCCGGGCGACCGGGTAATGGAGGCGGAGGCTTTCCTGGATGACCTTACCCTACCGCGCCTGGAAGACGAGCAAGCGACGGACTTGGGAAGGGACATCGAATTAGGGGAAATCCGAACAGCTATTAAGTCCATGGCCCGTAATAAGACGCCGGGTATAGATGGCCTGCCCATCGAGTTTTATGGCAAATATGTTGACGCCTTAGCGCCGCGGCTTCTGGCTGTGTACAAAGAGGCAAGGACCGCGGGTCGCCTCCCCCCATCGATGCGGGAAGCGATAGTCATCCCGCTACTGAAACCTGGCAGGGAAGGTAGTAGTCCGGCCTCCTATAGGCCGCTCTCGATGCTCACGGCCGACTATAAAATCTTGAGCTCTATACTGGCATCGAGACTCCTACCGTACATGACCGCCCTGGTCCACGAGGACCAGAACGGCTTTATCCCTACCCGGAACACGACGCTGAACATTAGACGGCTTATCCGACTCATGGAAGACCTGCGGGAGGGGAATGGAACTCCACTTGCCCTCTCGGTCGATATCGAAAAAGCGTTCGATAGCCTGGAGTGGGATTATCTATATGCAGTTATGGCGCGATTCGGGCTGGGCGCAGGATATATCCGGTGGACGCAAGTGCTTTACACGGCGGCCGTAGCGAGAGTGCGGGTTGGATCCCTGGTGTCCCACCAATACCCAGTGGAGAGGGGCACCCGGCAGGGTTGCTCTCTGTCCCCGTTACTGTTCGCTTTAGCGATCGAACCGCTGGCTATGGAAGCCCGCAGGGGGCGATACTTCGCAGGTGTGCAAACTGATGACGGGCGACAGTTTATCTCGCTGTACGCCGATGATCTCCTGCTGTTCCTGGACAACGACGCGACTGAGCTTGTGGGGGCGGAGGAGCTGCTAGGGCGTTTTGGAGACCTCTCGGGCCTCAGAGTTAACTGGGCGAAGACGAGCCTCTTCCCACTGAGGGAGGACGTGGTCCGCCCAGAACACAGGCCGCTGCTTCGTTGGGAGCCGACTTGTCTCCACTATCTTGGAGTATACGTCTACCACACAGCGACGGCTTTATTCGAGGGCAATGTGGAGAGATGCGTCAGGGGGCTGAAGGGTAGCATGGCGTTCTGGGCCACACTTCCGCTATCCATTGCTGGTAGGATAGCGCTGCTGAAAATGGTGGCCCTCCCGAGGCTGCTATATTTCTTCCGAACGCTTCCGATCTGGATCCCCAGCTCCTTTTTCCGCCGACTTCGCTCCCAGCTCACTTCATTCCTGTGGGGGACGGGCAGATGTAGAGTGGCGCTGGCGACGCTCACCCGCCCGAAAGATGAGGGCGGCTTGGCGCTCCCAGACTATGAGCTCTATTATCTCGCTGCCCAATTGCAGATCTTCACGCAGGAGGTGGCTCGGGTTTACCGAGGCCCGGAGGATACACGACAGCGGGGCACGCCACGACACATACTAGCCTATATTGCGCTAGGACAGAAACTCGCCACCCGGGATCTGTCCCTTGAACAGGATACATTTCGGCGTTGCTGGAACAGGGCGCGGAGGCGGGCAGGGATTCAGCACCCCTATGCCCCGGAGATGCCACTGGGCATGCTGACAGCATTGCCCCATGGAGGCGATTGGTCCCGCCTACAGCAGTGGGAGGAGGTAGGCATACAGGTGATAGGGGACCTCTTCGAAAACGGGGAGCTCCTCCCGTACTCGGCCCTCCAGGAACGCTTTGACCTCCCACGCGGGGGCTATCTCCTTCATGCTGCTGTGACGAGAGCAATGCAGAAGCACTGGGGACTGGGACTGGCGGAGCCGGAGACGGCCATGGCGTGCCAATACACCATGATGGCGGCGGGAACGGTGAAAGCGGTATCTTGCTTATACAACAGAATGCTCCACGAGCGCCTGCCGCCTCTCGATGCACTGAAACTCAAATGGGAAACTGACCTAGGTAAACCCATCCCAGACACGGCGTGGACGCAGCTGGTGCGGAGGGCACGCAATAGCACGAGGAATGCTCGTTTCCAAGTTATCCATTATTACATACTGCACAGGGCGTACATGACCCCTGGGAGAATCCTGAGATACTTTGGTGCGACTGAAGCGAGGTGCCCCCGCTGCGCGGCTGATGGAGCCGAGCTGGTGCATATGCTCTGGTCATGCCCGGCCCTATCGGATTATTGGCGAGCCGTGGGGGAATCCATGAACGAGGTGACGGCCCGGACTGTTGACTTTGATGCAGCGGCGTGCATCCTGCATTGGTTTCCACACACCCCCAAAAACAAGCTCTCGAGCAAGTTCATAGATATGGGTTTGATGGTAGCCAAGCGCGAGATAACCAGACACTGGAAGGCTAGGGCGAGCCCGACGTATAGGAGGTGGTACAATGAATTCCTGAAGTGGGCGGCCTGCGATAGCACGCATAGGTATCAGATGGCGCGCAGAACAGCCAATGAGAGAGCGCTAGAACAAGCAACGGCCTGGGAGGTAATGGTACAAGGCCTCAGGGATAGTGGGATAGAGGATGACGGGGAGGGCCTAGACGCGGCAGGGGTCAGCACAGTACAATAATCTGGTGTTAATAGGACCGATGAAGGGGAAAGCCTGGTACCTGAGATTGGAGTTACGCAACGGGAGGTTCCTGAGCGGATGATGGGGGGGAGGAGGGGAGGGGGGGGGAGGGGTAAGGGGTTTGGGGACTGAGGGGCAAGTTGGGGGGGGAGTTCGGGGTTTCATTAAGGCGAGGACAGAAAAGTAGGCACACACACTAATCCGAGTCCATACTCCTGAGGAAGACCAACCAGGCATGGGGGTGCGAATTTACTGCCGCCGCCCGGCCCCCGGGATGTGGGCCTGCAGGCTGTGTACACGAGAAGTGGATGAACCTGACTATAGCACTGTGAATGATGCTGAATATGTGCGACTATTGGCCTGTGTAAAGTGTGTCTACAATAAAAATTACTTTAAAAAAAAAAATGACTCTCAAGCAGGCTTCCGCCCAAAGCTCGGGATGGAAGTTGCCCTTCTAGCAGTGACAGAATCAGCTCGGAGGTACATGGACCAAGGCGGCACTACAGCAATTATTTTGCTGGATCTTAGTGCCGCCTTCTACACAGTGGATCACAACATCTTGCTGTCACGCATAAGACACCTCGTAGTCACAGGGCTAGCTCTCACCTGGCTGCAATCATTCTTGGAAGACCGGGTGTTCCAGGTTTCGGAGGGTGCCACTCAATCCAAACCATGGCCCCTCAACTGCGGGGTCCCTCAGGGTTCTACCCTAAGTCCCACCCTTTTTAATATTTATATGGAGCCTTTAGCAGAGATAGTGCGCCCTTTCGGCATAGAAATTGTCACCTATGCAGACGACACCCAACTGGTGGTTGCTTTCAACCATCCCAAGGGCTCGTCGAGCACTCTGGGCAGCTGCCTGGAAGCAGTAGCCCATTGGATGGCACTTTCCCATCTAAAATTAAATGGGGACAAGACCGAACTGATGTTCCTGGGTAAGACCCCATCTCCCAGAGCAGCCATTGACTGGCCGACCTGTATGGGCATTTTACCAGAACCCAGAGACTAGATCAAATATCTGGGAGTATGCTTAGACAGCACCTTAGGTTTCAACCACCAAGCCACCAAGCTCTCTGCAACGTGCTTCGGCCTGATGAGGATGCAGAGGAAAATTCTGCCTCTCCTCCCCTTTCATGGTGCAGGCTATTATCCTGTCCCGCCTCGACTACAGGAACGCCCTGTACTTAGGCGCACCGGCGAGCTCCATCAAAAAACTTCAGGTCACTCAGAACTCTGCAGCTCGCCTACTGCTCAGACTGCCGCATAGACATTCAGGGTCAGCTGCCTTGAAGAAACTCCATTGGCTGCCCATACAAGCCAGGATCCAATTCAGGCGATGTGCATAGCCCATAAAGCTATGTGGCACGCTGGCCCTGCACTAATCTGCTCCCTAGTCACCCCCTAGCACCCCCCAGGAATTCTACGCTCCAGTACCACCTTCTTGGCAGCAACTCGGAAAATTAAACGAGCTAGATGGGAGGGGGTCGTTCGTTCTCTTGGAAAGCCGCCTCCTGTTGGAACTCCATGCCTCTTACCCTACGCAGCGAACCAGGTTTACTCAAGTTCCGCAAACGTCTGAAAACCTTTCTCTTCCAGTAACTTGCACAGTCTGCTGGCTTTCTCCACTCATCCGTCCTAAGCGCTACAAGGCCTCAGGGTAGAAGTGCGCTTTATAAAACCCCATTTCATTTCATTTCATCACTACTAAAGTCATACTACTACAAAACTACAAAACTCAGACTTCTGCCCATTTCTGACCATTACTAATCTCCAAGGACACTACATAGGTTGCCTCAGAAATCACATGTGACACCACATTCCATCTTATCAAAATGCTCTCCACACATTATTCAATGCTAAGGAAACTTGTGTGGACATTATAGTTTGTGAAAACCCCATTGTTGTAAGTGGAACAACAAAATTATGTTGAACTTCACTACAGTTCACTACAGTTTAGTACAAACCAACAATATTATGGAGTATATCTAATGTAAATAGTTTGATCCACTCTCTGAGAACAATAATTGCCCAAAGGCTGTGTTCACTCAGAATGAATGAGAAAATCCTTTAAGGGACTTGAGCAATTACAAAATCGATCTTCTTCAATTTCTAGAAACAATTCCTAAACTACCTAATAAGGTTTTCATTTGATGCTGAAGAACACATTATAAGAAGCAAGTTACAATTATCGAACTCCTCGAAAAACTGAAAATGAAGATAAGATGGCATGGAGATATCTTACTCACTTTCCATTATGAAAGATACAATGTTTGCAAATATCATGTAATCTGCAATTATTGCCTTGGAAAACTAGACTATAACTTCACGGGTTCACATGAAATGCAATTTAGAAATGTATACATTACCATCAGAGCTAAAACAACTACAATTATATGAAGACAATTGAATCCAAACATTGCATCCTTTTCAAACCATTTTTAGAATGCAACTGCAATCTACACGATATGTTATGTTAAGGGGTTTTATGAAGAGCTTGATTGCCCAACAGACGTTTTGGCGCTGGCTGAAAGGACCACAATGAGAGATGACCCTTAATTAGCAGCGCCTGAAAAGCAAGGTTTTTAATGCTTTCCTGAAAGCAAACAGATTTGGCACTGATTAAATAGAAAGAGGGAGTTTGTTTCACGCTTTGGAGGTGTTCACAAGAAAGCCTGTTCCACCCCGGGAGGCTCACCTGTATCTGGGAATGGAAACCAGCTTTGCCGAGGCGGATTTTAAAGATCTGAAAGGTAAGTACCATCTGAAGCTGTTTTTTATGAATTCAGGACCTTGATTGCACAATCACTTTCTGCCACACTGGAAGCCGATGTAGCTTCTTGACGGAATCTGCTACAGAATGAAATCTTGAATTTTCAATAGAGTCCGAGCCACCACATTCTGTAGTGTCTGCAATTTATTAACACCTGCTGGTGTTCGTTTAGGTACAAGACATTCAAAAAGTAAATTCTAGACATAACCAAAGAATTGACCACTGTTTTCTGTGGATGAATGGGTATAAAAAGAAGGATCTTTTTAATTAATCTCAAAGTGTCAAGGGAGGCTGACGTGACTGATTTGGCCTGATCTAAGTCGGAAAGAGAATCGTTAATGATTACTCCCAAATGTGTGGTTTTTTTAACCAGCAGAGGGAGAGGGCCTAACTCTACTGGCCACCCTTCCGGACTCCTGAAGGATGGCGAAGGACCGAAGATGAGCACCTTTGCTCTTCCGGGGTTTTGTATCAGACAATTCTTGACCATCCACAAATGCACGGCTTGCATACAACTATGAAATCTTGAGCCATCTACTATAGCTCCACTATCTAATAAGTCGACAATCTGAGTGTCGTCAGCAAAGGAGATAAGGGTGAAACCGTAAGATCTGATGAGGTCTGCTAAAGGGGTGACATAGATGTTAAAAAGTGTGGGGCTAATTGCCAATCCCTGGGGTACACCACAGGGCAGAGAGAATTCCTTAGACCAGTGTTTCCCAAACTGTGGTCCGCGGGCCCCGGACCCATTTGGGGGTCCACAGGCAGCAGTTTTAAAAGCACTGCAAAGTATCTTATTTAATTAGCAGTTTTCAAAGAACAATAAAAGTGTCAAGATAACACCAGTGATTAATATCCCTGCTGGAGAGACATGAGAGTTTTGTTCAGTGACAGCTTTGACTTATCTAATGTAGCACATAGGGTTAATATGCCTACTGCAAAGAACTATGTAAGATGCATTTTATAAAACAGTATTTTATATGCATAGGTCAGTGGGTTACTGCTTTTGTCAAAGAGATTCTTGTGTTACAGTGCAGTTCATAAGTGACAATCGTAATCTAGCACAGTGACCTATAAACTGTCATCAAACAGCTGCTTGCAAACTACAAGGTACAAGTTGGTGACTTATGTTTTTCCTAGTCTTTCATTATCCTGATGCTGCTAAAAAGGTGTATTTGGGTGGAAATACATTGGTATTATTAAAGTCAATGCTAACCACTGTGTAATGTTCTGTATCCCGAGTTTGTGCTTCTCCAGACCAAGCACTGTTTAAAAATACCTACCAGTATGAATGACATGTGAATGCTACACCTTATAGTCCCCTTTGCCTTATGTAACATTTTCTATACACTGATTCACTGTCTCTATATGTGTGTGATGTAAAATGCTCTGACATCCTACAATGGTATGAGAGATGCTATAAAAAATGAAATACACGTGACAGAGGGGCTATGGAGAGATGAGAAACACTGTTGGAGGGTGATAGTGGGGGAATCATTGAAGAAACCCCAGAAAGATTGTCATATTCTTGTGCATAGTTAGGTATTCATTTATTATTCTTTAAAAGCTAATACAATTCAAGATATAATGATACATGTGTTGTAGACTGCACCATTGTTTCTTAATTTTCTTGGGGGGGGAGAGCCTCCCAAGCCTCCTTTGTAGTGGTCAGGCTCACTCACTGCACATGGTGTGCACCGTATGGGGACTGGTCTGAAATCATTAGCCAGGGCTGCTTTGGGTTTCCAGTCTGGCCCTGGCAGGAGCAGGAGCCTCGTACTGCGAAATAAAACCAACCATTGAAAAGTTAGTCACGGGGATGCAGCACCAACCATTCCATCAACTTTCTTGCAAATTGTTTCAATATAAAATACAACAGAAGTGGCGGAGAGTGTTTTTAGCCTCTTTGGCTTAACAACACACTCTGCCACTTCAGAAATGCAGGGCTGCACCATATTTACAAGAATATGGTGCAGCCCTGTGTTTCCCATGCGCTGGCGCCACACTTAACAGGGGAAGATTGTTTATGTACAGGAAGGTCCCCTTTCCTGCACATAAACAATCTTGAAATTTAGTTTTGTCACTATGTGTGCTGCTTAATGCAGCACAGATGGAAGTTACAAAATGTCATTTTTGTTTTAAGATTGTTGATGAACAATCTAAGGCGTTTTGCAAAAACGAGGAGAAATGAAGCATTTCTCCTTGTTTCGCCAAGTTAAGACCAGGTTTTCCCTGGTCTTAATTTTGGCGCTGCCTCCCATTTATGCTGCCCTTGTAAATAGGGGGCAGCGTCAAAATCAATGGGTGTTGCAGGAGAAACGCCCACCGCAACACCCACTGCCCACCCCTTTCATGCTAAGCATTGGGTGAAAGGGGGTCTTATTTACAAGGCACCGTTAAGTGGCTTAATGTTGCTTGTAAATATGCTCCTAAAATCTTTAGTAATTTGAGTATTTATTTTGTGTGCACACGTGTGCTAATTTATTCCGAATTACTGTTTTAATGTTTGAAATTTAAATCCTACAAATTAATTGGGAGTCTTCCGCTTCCAGCGGTGACTCAATGGGGGTCCTCAGGAGTCAAAAGTTTGGGAACCACTGCCTTAGACAAAAAGTCACCCAGACGAACTGACTAAACGCGTCCATTAAGGAAGGAGTCAAACAGCTTTCATGCTCCCTTTGTCACCCCTATCCTGCTAACCTCTCCAACATCAGCCCATGATTTACCATATCAAAGGCTCCTGTTAGGTCAAGCAGGATCAGAGCAGCTCTGCCCCCGTTATCAAGTGAACTTCTGATTGCCTCCGTAGCTTTTAAGTGGGCTGATTCTGTGCTGTGCCCAGCCCTGAAACTGAATTTGGTTGAGTCCAGTAAGTTGTTATCATGGATTTAGCTAATCAATTGCTCATTAATGATCCTTTCGAACAGCTTGGCAGGAAGTGGTAGGCAGGAAGTTGGGCAATAGTTGTTCGGATCAGAAGGATCTAGAGAGGGTTTTTGATAAGCGACAAAACAAGTGCCTTTTTCCATTGTGATGGAAATTGGCTCCAGCAACACATGCAATGGAAAATCACGGAGAGCTTGGGCACTATGGTAACAGCCACTAAGGCTGCAATTTTATGTAGAAAAGGGTCACAGGGAGACCCAGATTTAGCTGTCCTGAGCATATCAGCCACTCTCTCAGTAGAGGGCGAAACTAATAGACTACAGGTATTGTTCACCTGAGAGCTAGGAAGAGCCTAATGAGTTAGTATGCCCACTGAAAGGAAAAGTTGTGTTCTTACTACCAGATTTCACCAAAAACATTGGGACGAGAGAAAAGGCAGGTTTTAAATGGAGAAATACTATATAAAGGCTCCCTCCACCAATGACCACAGTCTTAAAAGTCAGGAGAAAAAAGCGGAACACCTGATCAATGGTGCGCGTTTTCAGTCTAAAACCAGCTTGGAATGGGATCAAAATGTTATGTACGCTAGTCCAGTCCTGTATCTTTAGAAGGAGTGCACAAGCAAACACCTTTTGCACACAGTCAATAAGACTGATAGGTCTGTAATTGGAAGGAGAAGATCTATTGCCTTTCTTGTACACAGAGATCACCTCTGCTCCCTTCCAGGAACAGGGTATTTGAGCCCCCGCTGTAATCCCATTTGCTAGGGCCAAAATGTAGCTTGTCCAGTTCTCACTGGGGTGACCTAACCCGGTATGCCGTCAGATCAGATGTTATCCACATTCACTCTCCTCTGGAAAAGGTGGGCATTATGATTAAGGCTTCTGGTTTTCCATTGTTATGGATTTTTACAGATAAATACAGACAGAAAACAGTGTATTTTCTGTCTGCATTTATTTTTAAAGGTGGATAAATACAGAAAATTGGACTTCTTTTAAGTCAGTTTGTGCTGCCTTTCATGAACTATATGCCAACAGATGAGCAGATGGACAGCACGGGAAATTTAAAAAAAGATGCAATTTCATTAAATAATGCCATGTGTCAACATACATTTGTGGTATAATGCTATAATTTACCAGTGGATGTTTTGTTATATAATATGCGGCAGCTGAAATAGCTAAAACAGACAGATGTCAAAGTATGTGTGCGCATCTATCAGTTAAATAAATAGAGAAATGTACAATTTTACCACTTAATTTATCCACAAAACACAAAATAAATATGGATAAATACAGATAAAGTGGGCAAAAAATAAATATGGATAAATACAGACGGAAATGCTAAAAAAATAAATACCATAAAACCGGGAGCGCTGATTATGATCCAGTTCACATTTCTGCATCTGAGTACCGAGCTACAAGATTATATTCAGAGGATCCATGCTTTCGACAAGATAGTCCATCAGTCACTTTTTATGTTGTTGTAGATGTTAGTCAAACCAAAACTGGCTTTAGTAATATAACAGCAGAGGAGTTTCTTTAAAAGGTGCACAAAAAAGATGAAATCTAGAATATAACTTAATCAACATTTGGCAAGTCAATGTGGGACAAATTAATATTGGTTTGAATACACAGAAAGTGAAATGTATGCTCAGAAATTTAGGACCAACAACTTTATTATTAATTTATGCTGTCCTGAGTACAGATGGGCCGCTTTGTATCAATTTCTTCTTGAAACAAATGCTAAAAAAGGCAGACATTAACTTCAAAACACCAGCTGAAATATGTTCTTTAGATCCTGCCTATGTTTCAACCAAAAAATTCAAACTATGCTTCACTACTTAACCAAAAAAAAAAACATTGGAGAAGTACTTGATTGCTTTGGCGAAAAGAGTATTTATGTGTCTCATGAATCAGTTCTTCATTTTATTGAGCATTTTCTTACCTGTGACACCTACAAAAAAAGCAGAAGAAGAAACTTTGTAAACAACTGTTACACTTTCAATCATAAAAGTGTGGTAAATACTGTTTATGGAAATATTTGAACAAATCTAAATATTGCTCAAAATATCACTTTGGATTTCCAAGACTAATTCTACGGAAAGGAAGAGTCAACAATTTAGTGTCATCTGTAAGACATGCGGTTACTGGCAAATCACCTGAACACCAACAATCTTAGAAGAACACAAGTTACGCAACAGATCAATGACTGCAACCCGTTAAATCTACATATGACGGAAACTAACATAGACATAGAATTTGCTGCAGATAACTCTACAGCAGATGCGCATTATGTTATTTTCTACATTACAAAGGCACGCAAACCAGATATGAAGGAGGTGTGGGAAGAAATATCTGCTGACCAATACTTAAGTAAAATATTCTACAATTTAACCACCAAGCGCTATCGCACAGTGAGGTCAGTAGCTATGAAGTGTAGCAGGGATTCCGTTCTCCTACAGAACTGTGCATAGAGATTTGGAACCTCAGTGAATTAGGGTGGCCCAAAACTCACCTCAGTACCCAAAATCCCCATACCGAGCTAGCTACAGTGTCTCATTGGTCATACCAAACTCCCAATGTTTAGACAAACCAGACCATGAACTTAGAATACCTCAGGTCACGTGGCACACATGAGCACTCTTTCGTTATACAATCATTTCAAACCAGAACGTGGAGTCAAAGAGGACTCTTAAACATTTGAAATATTTATTTACTAATGCAGTGTTCTCAAATGCAGTATCTTAGATAATACAAGCAAACATATTATAAGAAGCAAAGTTATCAGCATAGTTACTAGTCCAAAAAAGGCAAAAGGTGACAACATGCTAAAATGTTGAAATGAATAAGGGTTAACAACACCTAATTCTCACCCTCCCTAACTAGCATATCATATTATTATCTAAGAAGGTCTCTTTGGGTTTTAGCAGGGCGGCCCCATACCTCAAGATCACAGTGTCAGAGGATCACATCATCTTCCACCAGCTCTCTGCATGCGAACCGCATCAAGTGTGTATCGTGTGCTCTAAGCAAAGCAATACAAAACGCGCCTAAAGCCAGATTTTGGCAGCAGCTGCATTTATGTTATGTCTAGGAAGGTGCGAAGATCAGACCTCACAACAATACTGTGTCGAGTTATCCTTGAGGCTTCAGCACTCACTGTACAGACATAGTTTACCAAGCAAAGCTGATATCAGAGCAATAACATATTATTCTCATGTAAATCACAACGCTCTTCTAGGCTGAAAGCTAAAACAACAATTATGTGTCGTGTGCAGAAGCAGCAAAAGGCAAAATGGTGTTTCAACATTTAATAAGCTCATGCTAACTTAACACGGTATATAGGTAAGCAGTAACTATATGACAGAAGCATGTGACCACTAGGATCACTCAAACTTGCATGGTAAATCACGGGCAATCATGTGAATAGTTTAGACTTGTCATTGTCATGACAGAGAGTTCTGAAAAGCTGAACTCAAACTAAATGCCTTACACATTTTGATCCCACCCACCAATACATTTATTTTGAAAACAAATAAGTTGGACACACATTACCCAAAGAGAAGTCCATTGTTATAAAAACTATCATGTTATGAAGTTACTCAGTACTACACATATAGGAATAATAATTGTAGAAATTACCAATGCTGGAAAGGTTTGAGTTGAAGATGCCAATATTTGTTTAATACATCATTCTAAACCTACTCTTTCTTATTTTTGGAAACTGAGTTGTGACACATGGGAAAAGAAAGAATTCTACTATTTAGCACTTCTTCAACTACTTGAACCTTGGCATAAAGAAGAAGAAATTAAGGTCCCTTTTAATCCTATGAGGAGGCATTTAATGTTTATAAAAATGACATTGCATTGACTGAATTTCAGACATTCTAAAAAATGTTGGAACAACAAATATGGGAAGAGAATAATACTAATGCAGATATTAAACACAATACTGCATCAATTAATGATTTAAGGACTGGTAACACACTTGGATAACCAGTTATTGATATTGAAACTGTTGCTATTGACAAGTTTCAACATACAATGGATGATGTGAAAAAGGACATAGATAATTTGGATTACTCAGGGGCCGATTAGGATGTGGGTGGACTTTACTTCGCCTGCCACCCTAGCGGTGCTGGGACCGGCCGCCAGTGGTGCGGCGGTCCTGCACCTGCAATTAGGATGCCACCACCACTGTGGCGATGGCATCCTCTATTCCCAGTATTGTGGTAGGCAGTGCTGTGCTGGGAATGCACTGTGTGCATTGTCATGCACAAGGTGACATGTGCACCCCTCAATACCCTGGGGGCCCGCAACGGGCCCCCGAAAGCAGACTCTGCATGGCTTTCCATGGCAGGGTCTCCGCCATGGAAAGCCATGCTCCGCTGCCCATGCTAATATGGATGACGGTGTCTAGCACACATCACCACCATAAATAGCCCCTTTTCCGCCCGGTCAGTCGACCGGTGGAAAAATGGCAGACAGTCTTTCCACCCACCGGGGTCCCCCCACCATACTAATTTACCGGGGGAAATGGGGGGCGAGCGGGGATGGATGTAGGGCAGATCGCCACCACCATGCGGGTGGTGGCGATCCACCCTACATCCTAATCAACCCCTTAGTATCTCAATTAGATAATGAACAACTACAAAAATACCAAGACATAACAGTCTGTAGATCATGGAATTCGACATGAAAATATGTATTATGAATGTAGTGCTTATGAACCTATATAACAATATGTAAGCGGACTAGTAAGAACTGAAAAAAGTTTTCGTATTAAAGTAATTACTGCTTATGTGCATAAAGGTACTACCTCAGATTTTTCTTGTGTAGTTACTGCTACTACTGGCTTAGCAGCACATAACATCAAGGGAATTATCTTACATTGTCTACTTTTATTACTTTAGAACTTGATACTGAATAGGAATGCTGAAAACTTAATACGTATATATGGCAAGAACTTGGGAGAGCTCTGTAAAAAGATATATTTTCTTCAACGATGAAGTGAGTATGGTTTCAAACTTGATGTTCACATTTTTTCATTTACTTATGCAAGAGGTACTCTGTGAAGGAAGACATGCCATTGTTTTTAATACTTATTACAACTAACACCTGTAAAAGGTGAACCAATTTTTAACAAACCTTGGCAGGAAAATACTTGGAATTGTTGGGAAAGTATAAGCAATGTCAACATTTGGTTGCATTTTACATACAGAGAATGAACACAGAATATGAGGCAAGCTAGGGGTGAAGAACAAACCCAGATATTGAAAGAAATTCACCTTGGCATTGTGACAAATAAAGCAAAGATTATACTAAAGGAATGAAATACAAATAAATTATTTCAGAACCTTCATTCTCCTTCTGAAATTATTCATTATCTTCTTTCACAATCACAAACTGTGGTTTGTTTAAGGCCATCTGTTGAAAAAGTTGCTCAATTTAATTATAAAATGCAACATCTGAAAAAGGAAGACATTGTGCATCTTCCTTGTAAAGATAAAGTAGAGAATCACAGACTAAACATACCTATAAGCAAAATGTTAGCTAGAAAATTACAAAAGATGGAAAGATCTACTTCACGTATGGTGGGATTAGAGACAGATATACAACTAGGTAAAAATTGTCACGTAATTTTATGTGGAAATAGACAGGGCCTTGGCTAGAAGAAGGACTAGTAAATTGAGCCAAGGGATTTGTATTAGACCATGTGACAACTGTAAGGAATGAAGAGATTGAATTTATTGTGGTCAAATTTAACCAAATTGAATAGTAAAAACAGATCACTTGGTAGCAGGATTCTAATTTTTGAAATATTTCTATATTTGTAGAGAACAGTTTCCACTCTATTTGGCGTAAGCTGTAGCAATAGACAAATCACAAGGACTGAGATTAGATTATGCACTAATTAGCATTGGTCTACAGCATTCAAAGATTGAATGATATACATTGTCCTGTTTCCTGTTAATAAATTAACAGAACGGATTAGTACCGATTTTGATGAGGCAAGAATTAATCCAGACAGTGACTCTGTCAGCTAATACAGTTGTTGGAAAAAAACAGAAGTTCCTCATCCTGCTCAATATCCCATTTTGATAAAAACTAAAATGTCTTTGAAAAGAAAAATACATTCAAACTACAATTACAAAAAAGACTTATAGTCAAAAGAAAAAGCAGAAAACGAAACACGCAGAAATTACAGGACAACAGTTTCAAAATCAGAATGGCATTAATTGCTATAGCAATGTCATTGCTAATCTTCTTTTCTACCTACTGCCTGTGAAAGAAATAAGAAACCAGCATCAAGATCACCATTTCTGCAACTTATTGATAAATCTTCATCAATAGATTTCGTCAGAGAACCACATATGTGACTACAAGTGGCATAAAAGATATGGTAGATATGTGTAGAGGTGCTAGTCAGGTTCCTATTAATGATCACGCTCCATGCCTCCTAGCACTTGAGATCCCTGGGGCCCCTACAAGAGCTTTCACCTGGCGACTTCCGCCGCAGGCGCTACAAGATGCAGCCTTCACTGAAGAGATAAGACAAGCCATAAAAGATTACTTTGTTAACAATGAGGGCTCCGTCACCTCAGAAGCTACTCTGTGGGATGCCTTTAAAGTGGTCATAAGGGGTCAATGCATAGCGCGTAGAGCGGGGGTCCTGAAGGCCATCAGAAGCACCATAGCTAGATTGGAGGGCGAGCTAAAGGCTCTGGAGCAATCTTTCTGCACCGACCCAACACCGGACACGGCCGCACAAATCAAAGCCACATTATTAGACTTCACTGAGGAGGCTCAATGTGAACTGAAATTCTTAAGCAAGCAAGCTGAGGCGCGCAGATATGGCGAGGGTGATAGACCCAGTCGAACCCTAGCTAGAATGATCCACTGCTCTGCGCCACCCACACACGTGCACACCATATTTGACACTGATGAGGTCTTAATAACGTGACAGAGTGAGATACTACAGGCATTCACCACATACTATTCCAACTTGTATAGGTCCACTCACACTGCGCCAAATGACACCCTCGCGTCCTACCTCGAGTCCATAGCGCTAGTGTGGTTCAACAATGCGCACAGGCAGTATATGGACCTCCCTGTGATGGTCCAAGACATTGCCAAAACCATAAAAGCCCTCCCGCTAAACAAGGCTCCAGGGTCGGATGGCCTAACGGCAGCCTTCAACAAAACATATGTTGATGAGCTTGCCCCGAGGTTACATGAGGTGTTTGCTGAGGCGCTAGAGATAGGGACGCTGCCTGAATCTATGAGAGAATCTCTAGTCATAACATTGTTAAAACCGGACAAGGATGACAAATGCCTTGATTCATATAAACCCTTGTCGCTGATCAACGTGGACGTAAAAATGTATGCGAAAATAAAAGCAGACCGTCTTCAGCCTTTGCTCCCGATGGTGGCCCTCCCAGACCAATCAGGTTTTATACCTGGACGTGCTACTACACACAACCTGAGAACTGTGTTCTCGATACTACACTATTTGCATCCAGATGTACAAGCGGCAGCGATATTTTTAGATGCGACAAAGGCGTTCGACTCCCTCTAATGGCTATATCTATTAACCATTCTGGAGCGCATGGGATTCAGCCCGTTGTTTATAAACCAGATTCGGTTACTCTACATTGCTCCCAGAGCAAGGGTGAGAGTAAATGGCATGATATCAGATCCGTTTATGATTTCTAGGGGAACGAGACAGGGATGCCCCCTATCCCCTTTGCTCTTTGCCATCGCCATGGAGCCATTGGCGGCCAGAATTAGACAACACCATACAGCTAGAGGTATAGGACTTAGCTCCAGGAGCTTGCTGATCTCACTCTACGCTGACGATGTTACTCTATATGTGAATAATCCAGCCGTAAATCTAAATCCACTCTTGAGGGAATTTGTTAAATTCGGAGGACTCTCAGGTGTCAATATAAACTGGTCCAAGTCGGTAATGTTTCCATTAACTGATAATACCTCTGAAATACACTCCGACTATCCTTTACGATGGGAGTCAGATGAAGTTAAATATCTAGGCATCTGGATTAGCCGTAACCTCCAAGACCTCTGGACCCTAAATTTTGGTAAGGCGGTGTCCTGGCTGGAAAGTAAGGTGGCAATATGGTTGAAACTCCCTTTGTCTCTGGCTGGCAGGGTAGCGCTTGCGAAAATGGTTATACTGCCCAAGTTCCTTTACCTCTTCGCAAACATCCCTATCCCGCTGACACAATGGTTCTTCACCTGCTTACGGTCTCACCTGCTATCCTTGGTGTGGGCTGGGAGCCAAGCTAGACTCTCGTGGGCTTTATAGACGCTGCTGCTGCGACAAGGGGGTTTGGGTGCTCCAGACATGCAACTACACGTGTTATGCGCACAGGCCCAATACTTGCATTTTTGGGCGTTTCCCACGCCATACCAACCACATGTGGCGGTTGAGCTGGATGCGGTGGCTCCACTGCCATTGAGCGTTCCCCTATACCACAAAACTCCTAGACCTGCAAGGGACATTGACTCAGTCAATATGCTTCGCTGGGCGTGGCGCGAGCTGCAAAGGCGCGCGACCCTACCCTTGTTATACGCGCCTGCGATCCCCCTCAAACAGAATCCCATGCTTCCCTGCCTTGAGGTGAGCGGGGGTGATGTCTCCATCGCTGGAACTAAGATGTACACATTTGCAGATCTATACCCTGAGGGTGTGTTTTTGGACCTCCCGGTCGGAGAGGAGGGCCAACCCTTGTCCTTTGGGGAAGCGTTCACATATCATAAACTCAAATCTGCATGCAAGGCGATGTGGGACCATTTCATGGAGGAACCGCCACACCTTAACGCACTTCAAAACATATTAGCGAGGGCGTCCAGAAAGAAACTGGTATCACGTTTATACTACTCCATGCAGGAGCAGTCCCCCGTTGTGGTGCCTAAATCTTTACAATTGTGGAATGAAGATCTTGAGTCGCCCTTAACTGACGACCAGTGGTCCTTTTGCTGTAAACAACTGTTGGAATTGTCCCCAAATTACAAACTTCGATTAATTCACTTTAAGTTCTTACACAGGTTCTATCGTACACCACTAGCACTGCACCGTATGTGTATTAGAGGAGACAATAAATGTTGGAGATGTGGGGCAGACGGTGCTACCTTTCTACACGTAGCTTGGAACTGTTCAGCTCTATCTGGGTATTGGTCAGAGGTTTTTGTAGCCATAAATCAGATATTACATAGAACTGATTGTCCTTCCCCACTTCTTGGTATCCTGGGATGGGTGGCGAATAAGGAACCCAAGAATAGGAAATTACACGCTTTGCTGTTACTATACGCTAAACGTCAGGTGGCTGTAAAATGGGGACGCAGAATGCAACCTAAATTTGCGGACTGGCTGTCGGATGTGACATATGGCCACACGCAGCTGGGTGTGTATTGGGACCTGATGCCGACGGCCTCTCGGCCGCGGGACATCTGGGAACCATTGCTGCAATGGTCACAAAACAGAACGGAAACCCCTCTAACTGAGACTGTTAACCTGGTGGCGTAGTCATGAGGTAAATAATCAGGCTTATCCTGTATACTTGTTAGCGCCACTGCACCACCGATAAATGGTAGGCCCTGTTTCGGCCCAATTTGGGCAGTATTTGGGCTAAACACTTGCCTATGACTATATATGTAGGTATATGATTTGTCCTCTACTCCATGTATTGACTCTATACGGAATGTACATTTGATATGCCATTTCTCGCTCTGTCCGCAATGATGCGATTGAAACACTTACTTGATCTATGTACTGACAATAGCCTGTTTACTGGTTTGTTCTGATAAAAAGAAAAAGTTCTCATCCGTCTTTAAGGTACAACAGCAAAGTTCGATCTGCTTGTATTATTTGTATCCACAAATGCTGATGTAACATGTACCTGCTGTGATTCACTGTGTAATCTTCAATAAATACATTTTAAAAAAAAGTTCAGACCTTTTTGGTCAACGCTACTCTTGGGAATATGACAGATTCCTTTGCCTACATTCAGGTTCCACTGGTATACAATTTGAAAGATTTTTATATCTACCAATAACTGATTGCAAAACAATTCCATTTCTAAAAATAATATGTTAAGCTGTGAAAAACAGCTTATGTCTAAACTGTAAATCAGAACTTGCCTTACACTACACCATCTATGTAATGAACAACACAGGTTGGATAGAATGTGATAATAATACTCTTACTTTTAAGCATGGACTGCCCCAAAAATTAGAAGACAGTTATCTCTTTATTTTACATCAAACATTCTAAGTTACTATGTTGCCACTGTAATGAAGCTACAAAGGTACCGCTGAGTTGTGCTCACATAATTCAGTAGAAATCTCATTTTGTGACATTTTCTGAAATGTACTGTAAGTATTGGTGTTTTCTTTGGTTTTGCATAGATCGCCTTACTTTGATATATTTCTCAACAGTGAGACATCCACAGAATCTATGGCTTTGTTTCATAATCTAATTGATTTGGTATTCTTCAGTATTTCATGATGACTGCTGCCAAATGATCATCATCAACTGTTAACATTCTATAGCAGGGTTCTCCAAAGTCAGTCCTGGAGGGACAGATCCATGGCGGATGTTTAGGGTAACTACATTTATCTAAATGGGTATATGCAAGAAATCTGGAATGGATCCATCCCTCCAGGACCAACTTTGGAGAACCCTGTTCTAAATGATGAAGAGAAATGTTAGTTAAGTCAGAGAAACATTTAAAAAGAAAAAAATAATGGATTGACTTGAAGTTATGTTTATTACCTACACTCAGACATCACTCTGGTAGTGTAGTTTAAATTTGAAAGCTTTACCTATTGCAGGTGTGGCATCGTTGTAAAGTGGCTTCCGAAAATAAAAAGAAATTTACTTTTCAAATTCCCCTTTCTTATACTTGGAAAATTACATAGTTTCATTGCATGTGAAAAAGGAATATACATTTCTAGTTTCGTACAATTGGAAGAGTTGTAAAGTAATGAAATTTTGTTTTACAGAGCCACAAGTACAATAAACTTCTGTTTTGCAAAGGTAGATATGCCCGAATTCCTCTTTGTGAGACCATAGTATACGCCAATCCACTCCACTGTATGACACAACACTCAACGGTATGACATGTCACTCCACTCTACCACATGCCACTGTACTGTACAACATTCCACTCTACTCAATGGCACTTTACTCCAAGCCTGTTAGTCCTGTCAACCTTAGGCTGGTCTTTCCCCAACTTTTTGCCCCTACCCTCCATTTTTTGCTGAAATTCGTTTTTGTTTGCTTTAGGACTTTGTGAACTTTACCACTGCTAACCAGAGTTAAAGTGCTCTCTCACTTAAACATGATCAAATTGGCAAACACCTGCTTTGTATATTTGATTTACTATAAGTCTTTTGCAGTGTGTTATAACATATACTCTGAGCCTGCAAATTAAATGGTAATAGTGGGCCTGCAGCACTTATTGTGCCATCCCTTAGGTAGCCCCTTAAAACATGGCCTAGGTTTCCCACTGCAGCCTGACTGTAGTTTTAAATTGCCAATTCACATTGGTAATAAAACCCCCTTGCCTAGCCTTAAACTACCCTTTCATTGCATATAATTCCCTTTAAGGTAGGCTCAAGGTAGCCTAGAGGGCAGGGCGAATTGTACTTAGAACGCTGGACATGTAGTTTTACATTTTACAAGTCCTGGTAGTGAAAAACTCTTAACATCGTTTTCCCTACTGTGAAGCCTACCTCTCCCTTTGGTTAGCATTGGTTTTCCTTATTTGATTTAACAAGTGCTACGTTTTGATTGGGAACAGAGGAGCATTTTGAGTTTAGTGTCTAAGACACTTTAATTAAAAACCCTCTTTAATAGTAAAGCCCAATTTAATGTTACAATTTTGAAAATGTCAATTTTAGAAAGTTTTGTACAAACAGTGTTCCCTCACTAAGAAGATTGGAGGACAAGATGAATATAGAAATACAATGAGATCTATATTAGTTTTTCCATCCTGACAAGAATGTTTTAATATATTTATGCTTAAGAAAAGCAAAAAACAATCAAGTGGAACCCAAACACTGTGCGAGTTATAAGGGAAAGATAGACTCAGGCATTCTTAGACACTTGGGGAAGAGTAAATAGATTGCCAAGCAAATATACAAACACGATAGCCCAATTAATTAGATAATTCATATGCCAGTGTCAAGTTGTGTACAGTTGATGACATTTCGATCCCTTAGAAACAGAGTACCGGGATCATCATCAGGACATAGGTATGTATGCCTGAGACTAATGCCTGTTGATCGTTCACAGCAGTGAACAAAATCTCGCAAGGGACTCAGAGGAACTGAAGAAGCAAGCACAGCAGCATGTGCCAAATAGAGATCCACTTTGGCTGTCCGGTGACTTATGGCTGAATGAGGTGCGGGTGGTATAACCCCAGGGGAAAGCAAAAAAAGATGTGCAAAGATTGGCGATCCGATCCGCGTTGGGGGTCCAATTCCTAGTGATGAGGGAAGTGAGAGCCGGACCTATGTTAGCCATTTTTCTTGCCGGTGTTTTGCTTTTCTTAAACATAAATATATTAAAAAATGATTGTCCGGACAGACAAACTAATATAGATCTCATTGCATTTCTATATTCATCCTTTCCTCCAATCTTCTTTGTGAGGGACCACTGTTTGTATAAAATATAGGTACCCAAGGTCCCTGACTAATCTAAAATTGGGTTCCCTTGTCTACATATAACACACACTTTTAGAAAGTTGCCATTTTCCTGCCCTAACTATTTAGAGCCTGCTGCCAAGACTGGGTGTAGTTGGAAGTAGTACTTTGTGTACTCCTCCAGACAGCCATAAAATAGAGGGATTAGTTGTGCCTGGTTGGTCTACCAACTGGCAGGATGACGGGAGGAGCTGGGCCCAGCCCCCCTTTCAACTGAGTAGGCTGTCCTCTGCTTGCACACAAAGGACTTCTCACCCGCATTGTATATCCAGTCAGCTTGGAGCCAGGTCAGGGGAGGCAAGAAACCTCAAGCGCTTCTAAGGGAATTCACTATGGACATCTCCTACTTCTAAGAAGGCAACAGGTATAAAAATAAGACCCTCTGACCCACTCTTCAGTTCACTTTCTGGCCCTGAGGAAGAACTCTCTGAGGATTGCCTACTGTTGTGACCAGGTGTGTACTCCACAATACTGATTTGCTGTACCTAGAAGGCCTGCTTTGCTGCCGGGATCCTGCCTTCAACCCTCAGATGCCTGTCTTGCTGCTTGAGCCCTGCTTTATCACTTGAACACAGGACTACCAGAGTGACTCCAAGGGCTAGTTGGCTGATCCAAGCGTCAGGGATAGAAAATACTCCAATCATCTTGAACCCGCACCTGGACCGAGCCTGGGTCCTAACCCCCTAAGTGGTACTACTCCAGGTCAGGACCCTTAGTGGTGGTGCTAAAGGAGCCCAGATAGCCATAATCCAAAACTTGGGACTAAAAACAGTTTTGGCTGAAAACTGCTCATAGAATGGAGAAAAGACCAAGACCAACCTGCTTGTCTTTTCACCCAAGTTGCATCGCGGTTTGGCCAGACTTCGCTGCAGCTCTTACTATATTCTTCTCTGCAGCAGCGAATCCTGTTCATTGGTCCTTCACCTAAAGGGACATCCAGCCTTGTGGACCTATCCTTCCCTATAGCCTCCATGCTCATCCCTCTGGATATTTTTGACTTCCAAAAAAGAGAATGAGTCCAAATGTGTAAATCTTAACTCAGATTTCATCCAGCAGCTCACCAGCGATGATTCTCTCTCACCTGGCACTGTCTGCAGCCTTGCTCCACTGAACTGTACCTTGTCAGAACACTTTTCTTTGAACTTTTGAGTTCAAAGGTAAGAGGAAAGTGGACCAAATCACCTTTCTGTATCCGACTCAATATCCATCGTGGTGGGCCATATTTCTTTACTTTGACCCAGTCTTGCCCGACTAGATGCCCCCAGGTACATCTTAGATTTTTTAGGGACTATTTTTTACCTTTAAATAACATTCCTAACTACGGTTCTATCGATTGGAGTTTTGTCATTTTGTTCCAATAATTTATTAATAATATACTCTAATTTTTAAATTGGTGTGGGATTTTTCTTATGTAATGTTTCACTTCATTGCGGTTTGTGTGCTGCATAAATACTTTGCACACTGCCTCTAAGTTAAGCTTGACTGTTTTTGTGGCAAGCTACCAGAGGGTTACGCACAGGTTAATATATTGACTTTTGTGGTTCACTCTGGCAGGGATTGTGGCTGTTTCTTGTTGATTGAGCATTGTTACCAACCCACTCAACCAATATCTCAATATCTCACAACACCTCTCCACTGCAACACACTGTGCTACACCCCACTCTCTGATGACATGCCACTTCACTGTACTCCTTTCCACTCTCTAACACTGTACTCACTGTATTACACTTAATAATGTTGTACTCAAACTCACGCCACTCAATGACACTTTAGTCAATGACACATGACTGGTTGAGACTCCAATCAACTATACAACACTCCACTGTAGTGTATGTTCCACCACTTAACTCAACCCTACTCCTATAAGGAGCCAATTTCTACCCGCTAAAACACCTTGTTTAATGTACAAACCCAACTCGCAAAAAAGGGTTTGTGAATCGGTATTAAGAAGCGGCATGCCAACGGTGTCCATTCTTAATAGAAAGTCCCAAGGGCATGTACAATTGTTTTGTGACCAGAATGCGGTTGGAAAACAATTGCAATTTACCCGTTACTTTAAATAGGTGATAAGCCAGTCGCAAACAGGAAGGGTCCCCTGGGGACCCCCTCTCCTTTGTGACTGGCAGCGAAAACATGTTTTAGGAGCATGAATTTGTCCCAGAGACCACTGCCTACTCTTCAAAGATGAAACCGAAACATTTTGTTTTTCTTTTCGAAATGCACACAGTTTTCCTTTAAGGAAAATGGGCTGCCTTTAAAAATATTTCTTTATTAAAAAGCAAATGCTGACATGGTGGTTTGCTGTCCCAAGCAGGCCACCATCCCCGTGTTATTGCCTCTTACAAATGGGTCGCAAATTGCAACCTACCTCATGAAAATTGATGCAGAAGGTCTATTGCACCACGATTGTGAATTGGTAAAGTGTCAGAGACACATTAGCACATTTCATTTTGCAAATCTCATATTGGGAGTTTCTAAAAATCGCAGTTTGCGAGTCACAAAATGAAATAGTCATACATTTGCCCCTAAGAGACTTTACAAGACTACACTCCACCCTAGCCCACTGCACAACACTGTAGTCCACTCTATTGCACTGTTAAACACTCTACTACATTGTACGTCACTCTATAATACTCAACTCCACTCTCCAACAATCTGTGCTCATTCATTTTACAACAATGTACTCCACTACAAGCAATGTACACTATTGTACTAGACTACAGGTCCTCATGCCAGATCCCCCTGCGACAGTTCTCCTGCCCAATTTGCCCGTAGTCTGCTACAGTGTGCTTCCTGTATACCTCTGTGATTCCTTTGCTCGTTTCTTGCTCTGTTTTGCCTTTTCTGCTCGTTTTTCTGCCCTCTGTTTTGCCTTTTTCTACTCATTATTCTGCCCTCCATTTAGCATTTTCTACTCATTTTTCTGCCTTCTGTTTTGCCATCTCCTGCTCTGTTTTGACGTGTCTGCTTGTTTTCTATTTTCCCTTTTCCGCTAATTTTTCTGCCCTCTGTTTTGCCCTCTTCTGATTTTGTTTCTCCCTTCTTCTTTAGTTTCCTCAGCATCCCTGAACCCAGATACTCCCATGGGCGACTGTGCTCTACTTAACACCCTTTACCCCCATAAACACCAAAACACACACCTAAAATTAACTACACAAATACCATAATTAATTACCAATACATGTTTTAAAATTGATTAGCAACCAATTAATAATTCATCAATTAAATTAAATTACTTCCCACCCTTTACACCCATAAACACCACAACACACACCTAAAATTAACTACACAAATACCATAATTAATTACCAATACATTTTTTAAAATTGATTAGCAACCAATTAAAAATTCATCAATTAAAATAAATTACTTCCCACCCTTTACACCCATGAACACCACAACACACACCTAAAATTAATTACACAATTACCATAATGAATTACCAATTCATTCATTGAAATTAATGAACTACCAATTATTTATTATTTAATAATAAATTACTTTACACATTTAAAACCATAAAATCTTGAATAAACAAATATTAATCAATAAAAAACAATCAATTAATGTAATATAATGAAATGACTCCCTACCCTATTCCCCTATAAACCCACAACCCGCAGAGGAACTAAAAAAACAAAATTCAAATAAAAAAATGAATAACTACTAAACATTTACCACATATATTAAAAATACAAAAAAACATACACCCCATACATATAAAATATATACTAAAATGCATAACATTACTAAAAAACTATATTTTGAACAACTATATTTTTGAAAACGATATTGAGCACTTTGATACTTTTAAAATTGTTATTACTTATCTTAATTCGATATTCTTGACCACGATATTCTTGTTGTCAATATTTCTGAGTCATGATATTTGTTACTCAATATTTGTGTAACTCGACATTTTTTACTCGATATTCTGTCTGCACACCGTCATAAAGCTCTTTTGAAATGAGTCAAGACACAGGATGGTGGAAAATGAATATGGGGTGGGTGGACAAATATTACTGGCCTGGACACAAGGAGACACTTGAAAACAACAATGAAGCAAGGTCAGAAAGTGGACATATGAATGACAGTCTTGTTTTACTAAAGGGGGAAAACACAGCGGTTTGAGTCAGATCAAGTAGAGAGGTGACTCGCCCCCTAGTTTCTTAGAAGAATACTTAGTCAAGCAATACAGTGACACTTATTACATTGTTAACTTCCCCTTATCTTTGGAAGTGTAATGTGGTTCTCATATCTAATTTTAACCCTGTGAAGCCATTAATAAAAATCCTTTCTTAAATTATTTTTATATTTTGCTATTTTTTTTTTAAATACTTTATTCACTTTTATGTGTTTGAATGATTTCTGGGATTGGAATCTGAGGAAAATATCTTTTGGGAAAAAAGGGAGATGTGTATCTGTCCATCAACCATTGTAGAATAGACTAGAACACTGGAAACTTGCAATCACAAACTTTTAGAATGTAGAGTCAGGAGCCTGTGCTCCCCGTAATTGGCAGCTGGAATGGTGTGGCTGAAGTGTATGGAATAAACTTGATGCTTCTCTTCAGTCTCTGGTCTTCTTCTTGAGTAACCCTCGTATCTTGCATTGGAAATGATTATATACTTTGTAGCTACAATAATCAGTATAATAATTTCACAGTTATTTTTCTGTTACCGTACAAAATATGGTTAATATTAACACAAACCCTTTACTATAGGAAATATTTGGGAATTTCTTACAATAACTTTCTTTCTTTTATTTCTTTTACTTTTCATGATGTTTTGAGCTTTTTCCTACTGGTCAACGTGACCAACAAATAAAAACAAGATGATAAGGATGGAGAAGGATAAGAAAGGGGGATAAAAAATAGTGAGGCTGGGAAGCAAACTGGTGAGTGGTCACAAGCTCCTGGTGAATATTCTGGTATACTTGTCCACAAAATGCCCATCCTGCCTCAAGAAGTGAACTGGACTGGTGGTGCCAGGAGCAGGTACTGATGCGACAACAGATGAAGTAGGTTCAGTGGACACTGCAGAAGTGGAAGAAGTTGCAGTGTCGGGACCTGTGACCACTATGGATATTGCTGGGGCACCCTCTTCCATTCTTCCTCCCACCTCCTTTCCGCCCGCGCCAAACTTGTAGAGTGAATGGTCAACCTTCAGGCAGAGGTTGCATGTCAGCAGCTTCACGCTGACTTTCTTCCCTCCAGGTGTCAGGGAAAAAAATTGCCACTCAACAGACTCCTTCATATTCTTTTGCCACTCCACCTCTTGTTCCTCATCCCCATCAACTGCTCCTCCTGGTCTTCCTCTTCCTCCTGATGCAGGGCAGGATCTTGATGCCCAGCTATTGTGCACAGGGAACAGGTTTCGAATGTGGCTTCAATGAAAAAAAAATCCAAAAGGAAAAACAGCACCACCTTACCCTTACAGGCTCACATTGTAATTTAATGAAAAAGGCTGTCAACTTCCTATTTCTTGTAATTTACACTGTTTTAAGCCAATCAAAAGATGTTGTACAATCGAGTAGCACCGCAGTACTATCACAATAGTATCTAGGCAGTACTGTGATACCTACAAACTACAAACATAATTACTGCCGCTCACAACATTTACATACTCATAATATAGGCATTCTTTTACAACAGCCTCTGTGTTTTTTTCAAACTATATGTATTATACAACTCCCAAAAAAAGTAAACCATTAATTCATATGGGCTATAAACATAGCCAATAATAATAAAAGGCAGCCAAAATCCATAGAGACTATGGTTAATGTTAAATCATAACTACAAATGGGTAATAAACACAGCCCCAAACATAATATAGAAATAACAATTTATACCACATCAAATACTTGTATATATGCTCATACATAAAACTGTTGAATTCCTTTATGTATCTGTATGACTCAGCAAATGCGACTTTAATTTTTGCTCTGTAAAAATGAACACATTATTAAAAAATTAAAATACAAAATCAGTGAAAAAATAAAGGTTAAAGCTTAGTTATACTCAGGAAAATATTGTTTATTGTTGTAATAGAAAACCAACTTCAACTATACAAACATTTGAAGATTCGAAGTTATAGTTCTAACTTAGACGTGTCTAATGAGATAATTTATGAGAAAACTGTGCATGTACAGTGCCAAGTCATGGTTAAAAATGTTTGGCTATTGATTTCACAACACTGTGTCCAGTGGTGTGTATCTTATAGTAGTTTTGGGAAGGGACAACAAGTAATCCCTTTCCTAACCCACCCAGGTGAAATCTTCCTTATGCATCCATAATCCTGAAGAATTTTGGCTTTTTGTGTTATGGATGTGACACAGTACACCCAAAATGATGCTATCATGCTGCATTAAATAAACAAGATTTTGTTCACGTAACAATCCTATGGCAAATGCACGGAAACAATGTAAACAAACCAAAACGAGATGCTGTTAGTTTTATGCTGGGTACTGATTAATCAACTCATGTAATTTGAGTTGAACGTTTACACAAAAAAAATCATTCAGGTAAATTTTTTTGGGGTGAAATTCATTTATATGTATTACTTTTATTTTTATAGAGGAAGTGCCATAGAGTGTGAGGCCACTGTACATACAGTATCAATATTTTCTTTCTGTCCTGAAGACTCTCCCCTGTTCTTTGTTCAAGTTTTGGTCATTTTGGATGTAGACTCCAGAGAGAGAGCATCACACATCCTTTGTAATCTCTTATGCATCATCCATCCCTGGAAGTGTTGCAGTTATTTTGGATGATGGAGGCCTTAAGTTATATTTTTCCTCCTTTTCCTTGTATTTCCATCCATGTTTTTGAATATACTGTTGTGTTTTACTGAGTGGGGCCGAGTCTGCTACCTGCCTATGATGGTTTTTTTAACACATTTTCGCAATCTCACTGCTGCTATGCTAGAATATTTTAGGGACTTGTAGATGGCCTTGAGTACATTCCAAATTAAGGCTGTTTTTGCCTGCCTGTGCAAGTTATTGGCCCGGCTGTGTTGACAGAATTACTGGCCCATATAGCCAGAGATTCTCCTTTGTTCTCAGTCACCTTCTTTACCATGAGCTTGACCACCAGGGTGCCTGTGTGGTAGTGTCTGTGTGTTTGTGTATGGACAATTATGCCAGTGTGTGTAAGTGATGTGTTTTTTTTGTATCAGGCCACCATGTCATATTGAGGTTGGCAGGGCCGGACTGGGAACTGAAAGCAGCCCTGGCAAATTTTTCCAGACCAGCCCCTGTCCGGCCCGTAGCGAGCGAGTGCAGCGTGCAAGTCCGACCGCTACTAGCGG
The DNA here is from genome assembly GCF_964261635.1 of Lissotriton helveticus. Taxonomy (NCBI): domain Eukaryota; kingdom Metazoa; phylum Chordata; class Amphibia; order Caudata; family Salamandridae; genus Lissotriton; species Lissotriton helveticus. The sequence goes on along the minus strand of NC_136070.1, from coordinate 1,060,018,412 downwards.
GGTTTGGGGGGGTTCTCCCCCCCAAGAAAATTTGGGAAAAACACAGACCAAAATGGTGAATTTAACAGCACATTTCTCATTACATATTCAATTGTATCAACTTTCAAAGCACAGTAAATAGTAGATGATGACCTTAAAGAGCACCAGGTTACCCACCAAGTCATATGTACCCATAGATTTTCTTTCAGAGAGCACCAAAAATAGACACAGGTATTGAATCAGAGAGAACAAAGTAAAAGTGAGACCAGCCCCCCCCCCCCATGGTGTGTAGCGAGCAAGCACAGTGAGCAACCACTACTAGGGCGAGTTTAGGGGGTTCTGCCATAAGGGTGCACTCACTGAATAGTTCTTGAAAAGGTAAGTGTCTGAATTTCTCAGTTCATTGTGGAAAAAAGGTCCATAATAATAATAATTTTTAAAATAGTAACAGAAGACCCGTTAGGTTTCCCCTGAGTGAGGCAATGTACGTTTTGCCAAATAGTTTTGCTATGTATGTATTCTCTAATGAGTTTTGGAAAAGACCCGAGTGATGCTTTAGCCGAAATATAGCGAAGGCTCTCTGCCTCCCCCTGCCCCCTACTCACCACATGCCCTCGAGGTCCTCCTGGATTCCAGGTTTATGCATGTAGCATGTTTCGACCTCTGAGGGGTGGTGATGGCTCATGGCTGGCTAAGTTACATGGAGGATCGGGGTCCGGGATAGCCGCTCCCGAGTCATCAATCTGAGCCTTCCTGGCCTAGAGCGTGAGGCCTGCCACCACCTCGCTCTGCCCCTGCTCACAAAAAAAACACTACGCTGCGGAACCGGGCCTGGGCCTAGCCCTGCTGCCCCTTGCTCCTTTAGGACCCTTTTGCTTTTAATTCATTTCTCTGGCCCGGTCGCAACTTCCCCATACAGTGCCGCCCAGCACCCACCACCCAGTGGTCAAAGTGGGGGAAAAAAGTAGGGGAGCTGTGGACGGACAATCAGAGGGCGGGAATAACCCGTGGATTGGGTCAGTGGGCGGAGTCAGAGGTGTGGCAGAAAGAGAAAAATATCCCAATATTTAGTATTTGTTTCCCATTTCCCTAACCGCTTACAGCTTATTACGTTTTTAATTTAACCAATGGATACACATGATTATTTAAGGTTTAATATTAGTTATTGACATTAAAATACATTCACAAAGTGTGATACGTTTCCAATCATAGAATGTCCCAAATATCCTTAAAAGTGGAATTGCAAGCCTTTTGTCTCCCAGCCATGGAGTTTCTGTCATCAGAACTTCTCCTTTTTTTTCCACAAGAGCGGTTCAAACATGAATGGCAAAATATCCTAGTTTGCAAATGTTTTCCACATAATTATGGCTCTGTCATATTTGCCACATAATACATCATCAGCTGCATAATCAGACGGTTTTAACTAATAAATTGTTTATACCTCAAACGTATCAAAAGTTACTAAGAAATGTGACTTGCGCTGCTGTGAAGTGGAGGGCCCCATGAAAAGATTAACTGGTCACCTTTCTCACTGCTGCAGTTGTATGTTCCATTGGTACTAATAAGTAAAAATCTTTGCAGAGGCTGTTAGCATGTGTAAAAATGTCAAACTAATAAAGTATCAGAATATTTACAGCACCACTTATACCCATGTAGGGTGTCAGAGCGCTTTACATCACACATATTGCACAGAGACAATCAATCATACGTGCATAAATCACTGTATAGGAAATGTTACATAAGAAAAAGGACTACAAGGTGTAGGAGTCACATGACAACCATACTTGTAAACAGCATAGCTTGATAGTGATTGGTCTGGAGAAACGCAAACTCAGAATTTAAAACGTAATACCATGGTTGGAGGTTCTCCTGAATAATCAGAATTGATTTCTACCCAAATTAACCTTTTTTTGTAACATTAGTATAATCAAAGACTGGGGAAAACAACATAATCTAATTTATACCTTGCAGTTTGCATGCAGCTCTTACATGACAGTTAATAGCTTGCTGTTCTATGTTAGGATTTTAACTTATTAACTGCAAGTAACAATAGGGCCTCTCTGGCAAAAGAGGGAGCCCACTGACCCATTTACATTATGAAAAAACAACAATTGATGAACAGAATGCAGAACAATGTCATGCATTCACCCCTGTACAGAGATCTGGGCCTAAATCCATTTTTTTTGCTCACAATGCCATTCCAGTTTGAACCCAACCATATGCAAATCAGTCTTGACCCTGTGCCCTGTGTCCAGCCCGAACTGCCAGGCCAGGTCCTCCCTGAACTGGAAACAAGCATCCTAGGACCAGTTTCATTTGTTGCAGTTACACTATTTACATTATGTGCACTTTGTGATCTGTATGGTACATGTTCTTAGCAGCAGGCACATTAACCCTCTTTCCATGAGTCAAAACATCCACTAGACTAAACACCTTCTGTCTCCACTAAGAACATGAATCACTGGAGTTATCATGACATTTTTATTGTTGCCGAAAATTGTTGGAGGCCAGGAAGGAGGCAGCAAGTGCTTTTAAAACCATGTTATACTTGCAAACACAACGCCCCACTTGAAGTCAGTGCCAGCCGCGGTCCGTGCATGTAAGAGCAGTGGGTGGTGGGGCCGGGTAAAGAGGGATTTTGAGGGACAATGCAGAGGGAAAATTAATTATTTATTTCATTTTCCCTCTGCATCATCCCTCGAAATCCCCCCTTACTTGGCCCCTCTGCCCCACTGCTGTTACCTGCACTGACCGCGGCTGGTCAGCGCCTGGTGCGGCCGCACTGCCCTAGAGCCACCCTGCTCAAGGGTCCTGTGACTTCAGTGACAAAGTCACTTTCACTCTATGGTGTGCTGCTTCATAGGCCTGCCTGCAAGACTGAAGGTGAACTTCAGAATGAAGTGTGGCGGACAGGCCTTCTAGGTTAACCCACGCTTGCCACTGCTAGGGTGCTAAGGCACCAGGGCTTCTAAGTTCTTGTGCAGCCTTCTAAGGTCTAGCATGGGAATGTGCTCTCTCAGGAGAGTGGTCTGGTGGACTGGTCATGAAGGCTGAACCTGGTTCTCCAGTTCCAAATTCAGCAGCTCTGACCGTAGTGCCCCCTCCTCTCCCCCACTGAATACCATACTGCCCCACTGAGAGAAACTTGCACTGCACTGACCCGCTATAGACACCTGGATGTGACTCAATTCAAATCACGCACTAGACAAGAGCAATATTCTGCACATTCTAGAAAAAGCAAACACTCATAGGGAATAAAAGATTAAGTAAAGCATGTGAAATGTAAGCAGGAAACAACATGGTTACCTTTTTCTTTTTACAATCATTATTCAGAAAATAGTGAGTGCTTTTGCCCGAAAAGTTAAGGCCCTGACTACAGGGCATAGAAGGGACCCATTTCAATGCCCATTGCTTATATCCTACAAAACATAAGATGTATGGTTTAAAAAGACCACGTTTGTGAACACAAAGCCGCTGTACATATTTTGATTTCCAATTCACCCATCAAGCAGGTATTTTAGTACCTCCAGGAATAGTGCACTTTCTCACTCAGGGTAAGCAATGGCGAGAGATAAGACAACAAAGTAGCCTGAGTGTTGCAGTGTCCCTGAAATCACATCCTGCTAATAAATGAGCTGGCCTTGTATACAGCAATAGCAGTGAAACTGTAAAGACATTTAACGAGACGATGGGATACAGACGATCCCGACTCACCTGTCTGGAGATAGACCACCTCCAGAAGTCTTCAGGAGCATCAGCAACTTTAAGATGCGAACCCTCCTCAAAATGGCCTCTTCCAGTCTAGGAGCAGTAGCAGCAATCTGGGGCTTTGAAGAGTGGTATGCTTTCTGCTAATCTCAACGAAGTTGATTGCTGTTACTATTATTAACCTGTTTATTTTATATAATGCAAAGCAGTAGGCAGTGTGCCTGTCTTTAAAATGTTGCCAGGATTCTGCTAATTTTACCATCTGCATTACTGGCCCTAAAGTTATGTTTGTGCCCTGCTGCCCGTCTGGCTATGTTTGTTGTGTGTAGATGCCTTTGAACGTGCAAGTAATCCAAACTGAGGTCATAAAACAGCAAGAAATCTTACTGCACTGATGCAACAAACATTCACTACTAAAAGATCCCATAAGACTGAACAGCATTCATAAACCCTTCGGAGTCCAGTTGTGCTGCTTAGCTGGCTGTCACTGTGCTCATAACTGCACTACTGAAAAACGTATGCCACCCGCTGCAGTCTACCTGAATACATTGAACAGAACACGTGCTTAATAATAGCCCTTACCACTGTGCAACAACAAGCACAAATGTCCAGCAAAAGACATTAAACAAAACATCGTGCATAAAATTCACATAGCAAAAATATGCCAAGTAGTAGGCTACCACTGTGCTCGTAACAACACTTCCCACCATGATATAACTTATGCAAATGCGCAACAGTCACGCTTGTAAAGGCCCAGATAAGCAATGAGACCCACTGTAAACGTTACTAATGAATGCCACACAGAAAGCAAGAATGCACAGATCTGTCAACGCAGAAGATGCATATGCAATTGGTGAAGCACTTCAGCCTTAAACATACACCAACAGCGTAATACATACCCACCTAACCAACAGAAGGGCCTGGACACGGTACCCTAACACACAATCACACCCCGGTCCAGCCCATGGCCTAGGACCAACCCTGTGGGAAGGCGTCCGGATGCCAAAAGCTCTAAGACGCACAACCATGCTAGAATGTGCCCTATACAAAAATCACTTTCACAACATGACATTTGCACAAGATAGCGGCCCGCGTGGCACAGTGTACTGCCACTGGGCGGCTTGGCGCCAACGGCATCGGCACTTATGCACTCCTGCAGGGGTTTGAAGTCCCACCGGCGGTTCTAACTCCAGCCAACCTCCTCTAGGCGCTTTGCTTTCTCTTCGCTCTACTCCCCACACTACTATTTGCAAGGATTTTAGGGCACGCTGGAACACATGCACTGAATCGTCTGGTTGAGATTCTGGCACAAAGGTTGGTGATGAAACACAGCGTGCATAAGCCCTGTTGTGGAGTACGTTCTTATCTGTGCAAATGACTAGTATTCATTCACTATCAAGATCAAACCCCCTTTAGAAATGTATTTCAGCTTCAACCTACTGTTGCTTTTGGAAAAACATGCTTTAAAGGGCCACATTTGCTAATATTTTCCACAATGGGTTTGGCTGAAACAATCACAGCAATACAACAGAATGCAACTGCACTTTGTGTCCTTTAAAACGTCCTTAAAATTCCATAGGAAAGTATCACTGTTAATCCTCAACCTCACTCCCCACCAGTTGTAAAATCCTATCCAGTTCTGGTCAAAGTTACATACAGTGCGGTTTCATTTGGATAATTTGTCTCAAAGTACCCCTGTTATGTGATCCCCATTGTGTCTTAAATAGTTGTGAATTTCGATGCACGAATATGCAGCACTGTGATCTGTTTTTGTCCCAGTCCAAGCCTGGTTGTTGAAATTTACAATTAACTAGTAACATGTTTAAAGATAAGCCCAAAACGTTTGCCTCTTTCAAAAGCTATGGGAAACGTTTTACTGATCAGGCCTAAAAGTGCAATTTAATAAAAATGAATTGTGTTCGATTTGAATAACGGATGCTGGGTAAACGCAACTTTGAGATTACAAATAATGAATCTAAATCATCAGGCTGCCATATTTCCTGATTTTAAATTGACATCTTTCTTCTTTTTAATTGTGCAGGAACTTTGCTTATTCGTGGGCTACACTTCCTCCGTATATTTCTCAGCATCAGTACTAAGTGTGTCAGCCATTGCACTAGATAGCTACTGGACTATAGTGGGGTGCTTTCAATATGGGACTCCTCAAAGCAGGACGTTGGCTGTTATCATCTGGATTTGGCTTCAATCACTGCTCAGGATGGGGGCATGTAACAGACTGGAGCCGCAGCACTAGCTATGCAGTGCTCTTAGCTGGCTTCTCGGTTTTACTGCCAATGTGTATAATGCTTTTTGCTATTTTAAAAGTCGTCAGTATTGCCACTGAGCATGTTAAAAAGATTCATGAGTTGGAGAATCAGCTACGTAGAAATTCTCTTACACCAAATAATGCTGAGATGGCGAAACCAACATGTTCTAAACTAATTTATTTCATGAATTGCAAACTTCTAGCAGAAGCAAACTAGTGCGACACACAGTATCTCTAGTTACTCTGGGGGTATGCAAACCCAAGCCAAGACCTTTCGGTAAACGATTGTAACGGGCGGGATAATCATGGACGGATGTTTCTTCTGCTTATTGTAGTTGTGTTCTCCTGTTCCTGGGTGCCTTATGTGATCGTCAGTCTTTTTCAGGCCATAGAACATGCATATCCTAAGACGTCCAGTAGCGGAAGTGTGGTTAGATGAGGGCCTAGGGCTCCTGCGTGTAGAAGGATGAAGGGGGTCGTGGGTGTCACACAAGTGGCTAAGGAAGCGGGGCCTCCAGTAGGCGCTATTAAGAAAATGTAAACTTTGAAGAAAACTGATACCTCACTGAGGCGCAACTTACTTTTGAGTCGACTCACAAATTATGTGGCTCGAAGCAGCTGCACAGGAGGGGCTGGTGTGCTTCTAAGGCTGCTGAAGAGCAACTCCAGGGGCCGCCGCTGGTCAGGACCCTCAAGTGTTTGACGGAGATAATAAAATACCCACGGCACAAAACTCACTTGGTACACCGGCCCCATGATTAATCATGCTGGTTGCACGTCGGGGTAAATCTGTTACAGCACCTTGGCTGTGTTGGGGACTGGGAGCTCAGAAAGACATGCGCGAATGGTTTAATTGTTGCAACTTGGAAGTGAGCATGCGTGGTGCAATACGCATAAGCCCGATGCGTGATACTTGGCAGTACTGTGTTTTTCTTTTTTGGATCCATTTCACAGAGAACCAAAAACTTCGAAAGGAGGAAAGAGAAGGTAATGCCTGACTGTTTGTAATAACTGTCTCTCTCTGAGTCACGCAGGGGTCGGTTCCAAACGGCCAAATCGGCCCCAGCAATAGAACCGGCCCCCTGTCACAAAACCGGCCCCCACCCCCTCCAGCCGACCGGGGGATTGCCCGGTGCCCGGACTTACCAGTCCGGGCCTGGAGGTTGGCAACATTTTAGTTTACTTATTCAGCGCACTCTTCTTCTGGTCAGTGTCAGCCATAGTCTGTTTAATGGTGTGCTGACAAAATATCGAGTTGGAAATTTAAAACTACAGGAATATCGAGTCCTAAATATCGTCAGTGAGAAATATCGACAGCAAGAATATTGTTTATTTTATTTATTAAATGTGTTAAATTTTTAGAAGTTATCAGTTTTAATGTTTAATTACATTTTGCATTTTTTAGTTCCGTGGCAGGCTTTGGGTTGTATATGGGTAATGGTTGGGAAGTAATTTAATTATAATAAATTAATGATATATTTTTATTTATTAATATTTAGGGGCCGATTCCGGTTGGAAATCTTACCGACCGACATGAACCGGGAATGGAGTTCGACTGACACGTACAGGCATCGTACGACCCGTGCAGTACGATGCAACACCGGTGACCAACAACCGACCCGTACGGAATACAAGTTGTACGACCGAGCCATACAGAAATCAGTAATTCGGCCGGAAACGTGACACGAGTCGCAGGGACTGACACGAACCAGGAATAAACTCGACCGACACGTACTCGTGACGTCCGACACGCACAGTAGGATGTAATTCATGTGAGACCACACCGACTCGCACGGAGACCAAGCCGCATGACCAACACGCACAAAAATCAGGTACCTGAAGCGAGAGAGACCTCCGCGACCGACTCGTATGCAACACAGAAGAAAGTCAGCGTGAAAGACTTAGAAAAGCCCTCACGAGCCAACATGAGCATCCAACTCGGTCAGAAGAATGTCTCCAACATGCCCACAAAACACAAAGGAAAAAACACAAAAAAGGACCAAACAAGCAATGGCAAAGTCAATAAATACCCCCCAAAAAATTGTAACAAACACACACCCACAACTCCACCTATATAAAGGCCAAATATCACTACCATGATTGCAAATACAACAGACCAGCCAGCATAGAACAGATTCAGACAGCAACCACAGACAAACTCACAACTCACCCATCACACAACCTTCATACCATACGCACCTCTCCAAAAGCACTCCCACATACACCTAGCAAAACGGACACCCACCCACCCTCACTTGCACCCACACACACACATCACTCCCCACCACCACCCATCACCATGCCCCCTAAGAAGAATCCAAAGTTCACAGATAGTGAGTTAGAAGTATTGGTAGATGAAATCCTCAGAGTGGAGCCACATTTGTTTGGTACATTGGCACAAAGGACCCCCATGTCACAGAAAACAAAGATGTGGGCGAGGATTATGGACAAGGTGAACGCACAAGCACCAATGTTGTGCACAAAGGACCACATCCAGAACAGGTGGTATGATGTGCGCAGGAGGGTCAAGAAGCTCCTAGAGAAGGAACACGCCTTGAGTCAGTGGACTGGCGGTGGCCCTCCTGCCAAACCAGTATACTTCAGGTCCTGGGAGGAGAAGGTGCGGGACTTCCTACCATCAGAGAGCGACCATGGCCTAGCAGACATACCAGAGCCTGGTGAGTATACAACCAATATACTCAATATTGTGTGGCAATACACACACATCACCATCAAGGGGACAGTGAAACCATGCACCGATAGCAAAGGCACAGTAAACAAAAGCTAATTAGCCCAAGAAGTGTATGCTAGTCAGCCAAACACAATAACTGCCATCTCATAGTGATTTGTAACTGTGTCATGACATGTACAAACCTGTTGTAAATTATTTTGTCCACCCTAAGCGTGGAAGGGTATACTCAGATGTGAGTCCCTTGCTCATTGCACCATCAGGATTCAAGCAAGCCGGGCCGAAGACGCCTGAAATGGCAGAAACCGGTCCCCGGAAGCTTGTTTCCTTCCCAGTGTAAGAATTGGCTTTTGTAGTCTGGTCTGCCCTGTTCCCATGATGCACTGGGCCAGGGACAGACTAATTTGCATACAGCCAAGTTCTGAAACTGGGATGGTGCAAGGAGCTAAAAAATGGTGTTGGATCTAGCCCTGATCTCTTGACTGGGTGAGAGTACTCTGCTTAATTCAGAGACTCTGTCCATCACCACCCCTTGTTGTAAATTATTTTGTCCACCCTAAGCGTGGAAGGGTATACTCAGATGTGAGTCCCTTGCTCATTGCACCATCAGGATTCAAGCAAGCCGGGCCGAAGACGCCTGAAATGGCAGAAACCGGTCCCCGGAAGCTTGTTTCCTTCCCAGTGTAAGAATTGGCTTTTGTAGTCTGGTCTGCCCTGTTCCCATGATGCACTGGGCCAGGGACAGACTCATTTGCATACAGCCAGGTTCTGAAACTGGGATGGTGCAATGAGCTAAAAAATGGTGTTGGATCTAGCCCTGATCTCTTGACTGGGTGAGAGTACTCTGCTTAATTCAGAGACTCTGTCCATCACCACCCCTTGTTGTAAATTATTTTGTCCACCCTAAGCGTGGAAGGGTATACTCAGATGTGAGTCCCTTGCTCATTGCACCATCAGGATTCAAGCAAGCCGGGCCGAAGACGCCTGAAATGGCAGAAACCGGTCCCCTGAAGCTTGTTTCCTTCCCAGTGTAAGAATTGGCTTTTGTAGTCTGGTCTGCCCTGTTCCCATGATGCACTGGGCCAGGGACAGACTAATTTGCATACAGCCAGGTTCTGAAACTGGGATGGTGCAATGAGCTAAAAAATGGTGTTGGATCTAGCCCTGATCTCTTGACTGGGTGAGAGTACTCTGCTTAATTCAGAGACTCTGTCCATCACCACCCCTTGTTGTAAATTATTTTGTCCACCCTAAGCGTGGAAGGGTATACTCAGATGTTAGTCCCTTGCTCATTGCACCATCAGGATTCAAGTAAGCCGGGCCGAAGACGCCTGAAATGGCAGAAACCGGTCCCCGGAAGCTTGTTTCCTTCCCAGTGTAAGAATTGGCTTTTGTAGTCTGGTCTGCCCTGTTCCCATGATGCACTGGGCCAGGGACAGACTAATTTGCATACAGCCAGGTTCTGAAACTGGGATGGTGCAATGAGCTAAAAAATGGTGTTGGATCTAGCCCTGATCTCTTGACTGGGTGAGAGTACTCTGCTTAATTCAGAGACTCTGTCCATCACCACCCCTTGTTGTAAATTATTTTGTCCACCCTAAGCGTGGAAGGGTATACTCAGATGTGAGTTCCTTGCTCATTGCACCATCAGGATTCAAGCAAGCCGGGCCGAAGACGCCTGAAATGGCAGAAACCGGTCCCCGGAAGCTTGTTTCCTTCCAAGTGTAAGAATTGGCTTTTGTAGTCTGGTCTGCCCTGTTCCCATGATGCACTGGGCCAGGGACAGACTAATTTGCATACAACCAGGTTCTGAAACTGGGATGGTGCAATGAGCTAAAAAATGGTGTTGGATCTAGCCCTGATCTCTTGACTGGGTGAGAGTACTCTGCTTAATTCAGAGACTCTGTCCATCACCACCCCTTGTTGTAAATTATTTTGTCCACCCTAAGCGTGGAAGGGTATACTCAGATGTGAGTCCCTTGCTCATTGCACCATCAGGATTCAAGCAAGCCGGGCCGAAGACGCCTGAAATGGCAGAAACCGGTCCCCGGAAGCTTGTTTCCTTCCCAGTGTAAGAATTGGCTTTTGTAGTCTGGTCTGCCCTGTTCCCATGATGCACTGGGCCAGGGACAGACTAATTTGCATACAGCCAGGTTCTGAAACTGGGATGGTGCAATGAGCTAAAAAATGGTGTTGTATCTAGCCCTGATCTCTTGACTGGGTGAGAGTACTCTGCTTAATTCAGAGACTCTGTCCATCACCACCCCTTGTTGCAAATTAACAAATAGAGCAAGGCAGTGGCACTAATCTAAATAAACACTATCAGACATTTTTGCCACCTCAAACACTACCTCACAGTGAAGCTGACTGACAGGAAGGAATAGTGGGTATGCTGGTGAAGTGAGTGTATACAAAAGAATGATGGGGTTGTTGTCCCAGATAATGCTCCCCCTCCCAATAGGACTATCAAGACCTCTCTGAACCATGCTCACCTCACAGGGAGTGGAAATGGACTGACAAGATCTTTGTGAATGGGCTCTGTTGTGGGGAGGACAGGGCCCTGCTGGGGACTAGGCACCAACAACCAACAGGACTGCACTGTCAGCCATCTTGTCAGCACAGGCACACCCCCTAATAGGGAAGCAGAGTCAAAAGGAGGACAGTGAGGGCATGCTGGGAAGGGGTTGTAGCCAAGAACATGGTGGGAGTTGCAGTCACTGACAATCTGTACCCACCTACATGGCCCAGCAAGCTCACACTGAACCATGCTCACCTCACAGGGAGTTGAAATGGACTGACAAGTTCTCTGATACTGGGCTCTGTTGTAGGGAGCACAAGGCCCTGCTGGGAACTGGGTACCAACAAACAACAGGACTGCACTGTCTGCCATCTCCTCAGCACAAGCACACCCCCTCACAGGGAAGCAGAGTCAAATGTGAACAGGGATGACACTTCTGTGTCAGCCACGTAATGGCCATTGAGTACCAATGGCCATGTACAGTGAAATCCATACATGAGCTGGTCATGCACACACTTCACCATGCACATTGAAAGGCTTCATGTTGGCTGGACAATGTGCAACAACAATATCAAACTCTGTCTGTGACGACTTGAGACAATACAGTGTACAGGCATGCATCCTAATGTACCATTGCAAATGTCATGTATATGAACCATTGATACAAAAATCAAGGAGGGGGAATGGCTCACTTGTCCTGTGCAACCATGGTCTTTATGTATTGTGTTGCCTTCATTGAAAAACTTATATACGTACACATGCATGGGGCGGTATATTTTGGTTCTCCGCATCAGTGTACTGTAGCAGCATTATCATTGGGTCTTCATTGTTATAAATATCCTGTGCCTCCACCTGGAGGTAGACCCGCTGGTCACCCACAAACATGTACACTATCTCCACACATGTATGTAAATAAACTCACTATTACACTATACTTGCCTATGTTGTGATTCAAACTTGGTATGTGTCATGGAGATGATGATCTGCTCAAGAACACAGTGCATGCTAACTACTACAGCAATGTGAATACCGTTATGTGACTCATGTTGATGTGACACGTATGAGGGAGACACACCACTAGGGCACCGTAACACATACCATGGCCATGTGACATATTACCTACAAAATGTTGCCCAGAAATACAGTGGAATGCACAGACACTACACCTATCCACAGTCAGTGGTAACAAGCCCACAGGTGGGGTCAGCAAATGTCAGTCAGATGTGTGAAGATAGACAACACACTTAACTAAGTGAAGCACGTGTTCATTACACATCAGCAACATGTTTATTGCAAGGTAATTCCATGTGACAGTCGGCACACGATCACCAAGTGTCGGAGAATTGAGGTTCAGGGGTGTGTGGTACATCACTTGATGGGATCCAACAAATTCCACCCTGGGATTAGATTCCGGGTGTTGGGTGTCTGAGTTGACCAAGCAACAGGGAAAGTACCCTTAGAAGGACAGACATAAGGCACAGTCAGAAGCACACCAGAATAGGATAGAAATGCAATACACATGCATAAAACATGTCACAAGAAACCTACACAGAAACAAGTTAGCATGTTGGCACTATTGTGGACTACAGACCATCTGACAGGACACATCACTGCTCACTCCAGTCAAGTAGCACACCGACAAACTCAAACAGCAGCTGAGCAGCACCAACACATCTCAGGCTAACTCAATACATTGACATAACAACCCTGTAAACTCACATTCAGCTGAAGAAGTTGTTGATGAGCTATGTGCAGACGACACCCTCATCATCATCATCACTGACATCAGGCCAGGATCCTCCACAGGTGGCAGATTTAGGTCATCGTCATCCTGTATGAGAGGCCGCTTCATCCGCACTGCCATGTTGTGTAGCATGCAGCATACTATGATAATCTTATACACCTTTGCAGGCTCATATGGGAGGGACCCTCCGGTCTTGTCCAGGCAGAGGAAGTGAAGAAAATAGAAACCTTCTCAGGGGTCTCACTGATACTTGGTCCTTTTAAACAAATAAGAAATTGCCACAGAAGCTGTAATATAAAAGTAACATCCTTAATGATCTCAAATGAGGGAGACTTTAGACTCCATTCTAAACATTTCATTAAGCGGGTATATATGAGGTATAGTAGTACAAAAACAGTATGCAGTTCCTTACAGAGGATGCAGGATTTAGGAGTGTCAGGTGCGGACGCTCAAGGAGATCCGCGAGTTACAAGATGGGATGGAGAGGGCACCTCTCCTTTGGAAAAAGACCCTCACACACCCAGCCAGCTAGGTGTCCTGCTTCATCATCGGGTCTGCTCCTTATTGGGTCGGCGGTGCAATACCCGATCAGGCACCCGTGATGGGGCCTACTTGGCAGAGATCTTTTTTCCTTTATGCCGGTGGGTGAGGTACGTGTGAGGGCCCTAGGAGAGTGTAGGTGTGGGTGAAGTGTAAATAGGGTGTGGTAAAATAGGGCAGGAGGTCCACTCAGAACAATTTTAATGACTGTGGCCCCTGTCCTAGTTAAAAAAAGACAGACAAGACGCGTATCTTCACTCTAAGGATGTGGAGTATACGTGCTTGTGAAATAAGGTCAACATGTTCCTCGCCACACAACCTATTAAATGGCGATTCGTCAGGACCAGAAGGATCTACCTACACTTTCTGGTAAACGTCACAAGGGAGAAATTACAGTGACTAAGTGACCACCAATACAGCACCCTACAAAATTGGTACCTAGTAGATGAAATGAACACAACCCAATTGGGGTCAAAACAATGCTTTAGCAGTACCGGCTTGTGTAGACACTCAATAGTAGTGTCGTGCTCAGTGCAAACCAGGGCGAGGATCCTACCCCCACACAGCCGGTCCGGGTAGGTATATGAGGTATAAGCAGGAATACAAAGGGAACGGAGCATTGGGTCATCATTAACATACAGATTGCAGAAGAGAGTAATGACCACTATCACAAACAGAATTATCATTTTTCCTAGTCCTAAGCAAATCCTAAAACCGTCTAGTAAAAACATTGTCAGGGCTACTATGTATTTCAGTGACCATCCATATTAATTTCAGAATTGCCAACAGCACATATCTAATAAAACATTTTTAAAAAACGTTTCCATTGTTCCCTTTATGAAGGCTAGAACATCAATTATATTTGGGACCAGGAGGACCACACAGGGCCATAAGAATTAGAACGAAGAGCTGCAAAAGACTGCTCCTCCTCAAAAACGGGACATCCAAAGCAGCACATTATTGACAAAAAGAAGAAGTCCTTGGGGACATTGAAGCCACTGTACAACCAACCAGAGGGGAGTCTTCTCCTTGTGTCGATTTGAGGCTCACAGGCAGGCTCTTGTTGTTTCTACGGTGGAGCTGCACAACTCGCAACTCAAGAATCACAGCCCAGTTTCAAGGAAAAATTCTCTTCTTTCAGGATAGGGCAGTCACCCACCAGGGTAAATGCTCTCAACGATCCTGTCTAGTGTCTCAGGCAGTGCCCCAGTTTTTTTCACTTCAATATAACAGGCACCAGAGACACAGCACCTGTACCCTAAACTCAAGTCCTTCCCTAACTCCTATATTGCTCTGCTGGCGCACTGCTGATTCGTTTGGGCCACACATTGCATCTAGTGTGCTCAGGTGCTTTTTGACCAGCAAACAAAGGAGCAAACTTGCATTCACTTTGGGACCAGGATTCAGAGGTCTGATGCTAGGATCTCTGAAGCAACCCTTGTTTCTAAAGGGGTCACCTCAAGCAAAGCTTCCTCACCATTCTGGTTGGTCTGTGACTCTCAGCTGGGCATCAAAAACTTGATCCACGATTCTCCTTTCTTATTTGTGACCCCATCTTTCGCCCAAGACAGTGGCAGGGGTACACACTACATCACAGGGCTTCCGCCTTTACTGAGGTCCTAGTTGCCAGCACTGCCTGTGCTGGTTACCTTCACCTTGGCTTCAAGCTGGACTGGTGCTGACGCTGACTCCCCAGGCTGAATCTGATGTCCGGGCCCCTCTGGTAATGGTTGTAAGGCAGCAAATATCTATTGGTGGACAGAACAAAAGGTCTTTAGACAAGGCACAGAAACAGTCTATCTACAGAGGGGATAGTCTCAGAATACTTCCTAGTCTTGGGATGCCTCATATATTAGCAAGGCACCCAAGAACCACTTCCATCTAGCTATGTGAGAGTAAAAAAAAACAACAGCCTGCACCTTTTGGCAAGTATAAAAGGAACTCTTTGGTGAACTGAAAAGAGTAATACATCACCCAATCCCAAGCAGCCTAGGAAGTCTGTATTCATTTACTAAACTCAGAGGAAAAGAGAAAAATAACACAGACATACCCTAAATCCTTACATTGGTGTATTCCTGTGTACTAATCTGTAAACCCTCAAGATAAAAAGGAAATATTCTACACTTTTACTTATAGATGTTAAACTACTTGTACAGGACTGCAGACACTTCTAAAATGATTCTTCTTAATAAAAGCACCTACATTGTATGCTTAGGACCATGCTCTCATGTTATAGGAGCAGCAAAAAAAATCTAAAACTGCTAATTTAACAGGAGTTCTTACCTATAAAACAATATTTCCTTAAAAAATGTCTGCTAAAGATCACATGGGCATCTTCCCTGCATTCTACTTTTCATGATCCAAACTATGCAACATCAGCTCTAATAAGGACTGTCAGTTTATTTACAAGGACTAGCTAATAAAACACTAGTAATGCCCTTGCAAAACTATGTAGCATGAGAATAACATACAATAATGGTGTTATCACCTAAGACTTTTAGAACAAAAACTACCCACATCTAATTCCCCTTAAAGATCAAAATAAGGGAACAGCAATCTAGACTACTCATCCTGTCATAATTTCATCAAACAGGATGGGCAGTAACATAACATATACATTTATTAATTTTACTAATGCGAACAATTTTTAAAACAGTATTACTGAACAGCCAGTTAAATGTCTCATTGCTATTTCACAGACAGCTTAGAAAGGCAAAAGCAAATTGAGAAAAAGAGAGAGCAACATACATTTAACCTAGCCTTAATTTGTAGAGGAGACAGCCTCCTTCCCCCATTTTGACAGTAGGAAACCTGAAACAGGTTTCACTTCTGTCAACACTATCAACCCCTATTTGTATCAACTGGGCATAAACAAAGTTATAGGAGGTACATAGCACTTTTGAGAGAACTAAAAAAAATGAATACCCAAACCCCAATACTTTTAGCAAATGTACAAGTGTAACATGAGGGCACATGAAGTCAAACAAAATTTCATTGCCTCAGCTTTTGTACAGTAATCCACAGACTAAAATCATTAGTGTTGTATAAAAATGGCAAACACTTTCTGTTAATCAACGTGCACATATACCATTGTATTGCCGTTTTATTCATATAAGTGCAACCTTGTCCTTTTTCAAAAAGTTTCAGAGGTCAAAATGGCAACACAAACCGTGCTCTGGGAGCCCTGCCAGGCTTCTAAATATAGAACTGACTTTTAACTCTTCCCAGCTGTCCTATTCTGTATGCAAGGGGTTCCATGCGGCTGTCCCAATTCAAAGTCATCCTATATACAGAAAGCTGGAAAGCACTTATCCCCCTGTTTGTCAGTTTAGAGTTAAGAGAATAACTTCTGCTGGTTTTTTATATTTATTTTCAATTATAAGCAGTGTGCAGTATACTTTTCTAACAATATAGAAGTCGGCTGTTTGTACTATACCTAAATGTATGCATTTACTGAAGCACAAGGCAGTTTAAAAGCTGCTCAGAATGGCAGAATTTGCTTTTAAATTAGTGAATTTTATCCAATTTCGACTTTGATATTTGGGGCACTTAAAAATGAATATCCTATAATTGTTTTGCAAAATAGAAATCCCCAGAGTGTTCTCTAGATAGCCCAGGGGTGAGAAATTAGAAATATATCATATATACCCTTACAAAAATGAGTTTTTACGCCTGCGCAGAGTGATATTTCACATGCAAATTTCCTCATTAAGCGGTACAACACAACTTAAATTTAATTTTAATGCTAGGAGGTCACAGTATGAGTATTAAGCTTTATAAATATTAAAAAACGAATTTAGAAGCACTTATTTTTTAATATTTTTTTTCAGTAATAATAATTTTTCTTTTTAAATAAAACCAATCATTTTGATAATGCAACATAGGAAAAAGTAAGCTTAATTCCTTTCCTATCATATTTAGACGCATTCATTCATAAGCCTAAACACAGAAGAATAACTTGAAACATCAAATATTTTGCGCCACTTTTTAAAAGAACAATCATTATTGAACATCAGAACCAAGAATGTGCTTATGTAAAAAGGCATTAAGAAAGGAAATCCCTACTTTAAATGTTTTCCTGTTATCCAAAATAATAAACCTGATTTTTGTAACTTTTTAAAACAGCAGTCTGAAATGCAGGGTCTTACACCATGTTTGCACTGAAAATATCCTAGTTGAGTCAACATCCCTGTCTCTCCGTGGCCTACAATCAAAACGACAGCTGCTGCACGGCGGCAGTAAAAACACAGCTGTTGGAAAGCCTTTTTTAGTGTTGAAATGTAAGCACGGTGACAGTCTATTTAAAACTGAGGCATTTCAATGCATGTTCTATAATATGTGTTTAGTTCAGCAACCTCCACACACAACACACAATTTAGTTTTTTTAGACCTATTTTATTCCTATTCAATGTGAATTCTAATTTTATCTTTTAAGCATTAGCAGTTTGTACATGTGCATAGTTGCTTACTCTTATCAATTTAATAGTAACATGTAGTTATTTAGCATATCATATGGTTCATTTCTGGATTTTTATTATTTTTATTTATTATTAATTAAATGACATTTTGCATAACAGACTGATGACAGCAAGAAAACACAAACAAGAACACATAATACTGCGCGCTTAAGGCTAGCCAATATTTCACAAAGAGCGCAATCACTATTTACTCACAGAAGTACCACTAATGTGAAACCACAAATCACATAGACATTTTAACACACATTTAACCCACAGATCAACACTTAAGACAGAAACAAAGGACAGCCCACATACTGTACTTAAACCAAACCATTTGTAAATACTAGTTGTAAGTCATATTTACAAGAAGAGCTTCTCATTAGTATCCCAAAAGACTGCAAAACACAGCCCAACAGACTGTTTTATTTCCAAGAAACCAAAATACACTCAATTCACTAAATTTGGCTGGCTGAACACCAAAAAATCGCTCTGCATATCTCCATTTATAAAAGTGCACAGAAAAGGATCCTTGTTTGTATTATTGTCATATTTTAATTCCATTGGGGTACAGAGTCACAAGGAAGAAATATGTTTTTTATACCTAAACCTATTTAGGTATTCCCTCAGGGGAGCTGGCTAATTTATTTCACTTCTCACTATGGTACCTCCAAAAAGCAACACATTCTTCGATGTGTGCTTGAAACAGGCATGCCAAGAATAGTGCAGAATATGCAGTATTATAACCAAAGTAGCACTTAAGGTACTCTTGTACTGTGTGCCATTCAAATCAATTCAAAACAGAGAAAAGTCTCCTCATTACCTGCCTACATAAATTGCAATTTATATATTACAAATTCCAAATATAAATATTGACCAATCATACAAATCCAAAGCCACAGTAAGCGTTACTAAACTACCTTACCAATCCCAGGCATCAAAACCAACAGCAAGCGTTGCATCAAAACAACCCTTAACAATCACTTGGTGTCCAAATTTTAACTGCCAAGTTCTGAATTATCTAACGGTCGTTTTTAGAATACTCACGCTAAAAAGGTTCTCAGTCAGGAGTGGTAAACATGTGGAGGATCAAAATCAGGAAGATCAGAAATATACTGGGCTGCAGAGACAGAGAAACCCCAGAATCTCCTTGCACAGAGTACCTCCTTAGTAGAATCCTGTCCTGTCCTCCTTAGTATATTTCTGTCTCCTGACAAGATCACTCCCTTAGATAGCCACTTCTTTGATGAGGTCCACGTTGGAGCGCCATTTGAAGAAAATAGAAACCTTCTCAGGGGTCTCACTGATACTTGGTCCTTTTAAACCAACAAAGTAGAAATTGGCACAGAAGCTGTAATATAAAAGTAGCATCTTTAATAACCTCAAATAAGGGAGACTACGTCACACAGAAGCCTTAGCAAATTATTTATTTATTTATTTATTTATTTATTTTGCATCTTGTATCGCGCAAACTAAAACCCGAAGGTGTCAAGGCGCCTAACAAAAAAGATCAAAAAGCTAGCACTCATGCGCTTAAATCATACGCTTGGACAAAGAGGCTGGTTTTAAGAGCAGCTCTAAAGGTTTGCAGAGAGGGGAGGGACCTAAGCTCTAATGGGAGGTCGTTCCACCATTTAGGAGCCAAGATGGAAAAAGCCCTACCACCCCATCTGGCTTTCCGAGTGCGAGGGACATGAAGAAGAAAATTGTTGGAGGAGCGAAGGTTTCTGCCAGGATTATAATAGGTCAAGATAGATCTAATGCCTGTTGGGCTACTTTTTGCCAAGGCCTTATAGACCATACACATGGACTTAAAGACAATGCGCTCCTTTATCAGTAGCCAATGGAGCTGCTTTCTAGCCAACGTTGCCGAAGAACGTCGGGGAAGGTCAAGAACAAACCTGGCTGCCGCATTCTGGACTACCTGAAAGCGCTGCAGCTGACTCTTATTCAGTCCAGCATACAGCGCATTGCAGTAGTCCAGACAGGACCCCAAAAGGGCGACAGCCAGTTGCCTTCTTGCCTGCAGGGAGAGATAGTTCCTGATTTTCCTAAGAACATGGATTATACCCCAACAGGTAGATACCGTCCTGCTGACCTGTTGGTGCATATCAAGCATAGGGTCAATCATCACCCCGAATGAATGAGGCAGTCTAAGGAGTACAGAAAACAGGGGACTTATATATGCTTAGGGTTACATAGTCAGCATAAGACCAAGGGGAGGTCCTGGCACATGTAAGCATGCAAAATGCCTACTATGGGCATTCAAGATCTGCTTGCTCATCAAAGTGGGAGGAGACTGAGTTAGTTTTCCATAGAGCAGCAAAAATAGCCTGACAGTTCTATAAGAGGAGCATGTGCATTCTACTAGCTAGGCCCTTCTGAGCATGTGCAAGGCTCTGAAGAGGAAAACAGCACATGGTGAGTACATGGCTACCTAAAATGGCTGCCAAAATACAAAATGGCTTTCAGCACATGCTAACAAATCCCTGCAATCTTTAACAGAAGTGCCTTTTCAGGAGCCCAAAGGTCCGCTCAATCACTGTCCTGGTTCGACCATGTGCCTCATTGTAACACATCTCGGCTGCTGTCACAAGGTCCTGAGGGGTGTCAGCAACCACGGCATGCTGGGGTATCCAGAGTCACATACATACAAAGAATTGCACAATAGATGACTTTTGTAAGAGGGTGGGATACAACATTGCCAAACACACAATGGTAAACAGTATACACCAACAATCCAGGCACGCTGGTTTGGCATCTGTGACATCTTCGCCGCAATGCGACTACTCCTCATGATGTAGGCATCGTGCACAGAACTGGGAAACATACATACACGTTTGATACACATGTCTGCTAAACCTACCACCAGAGCATTGATGGAGTGGAAATGTTTCCTGTTCCGGTATGTCTGCTCATGTACCTGTGGTGGTACCAGGGCCACATGTGCACCATCAATTGATCCAATGACGTTCGGCATCCTCCTCAAAGTATAAAAAGCATTTATGTCAGTGAGTTGACCAAGGCTAGGAAACCTGATGTACAAGTCAAGGAATGGCAACATCCCCTCCAAGACATCGCAAAGCACACGGCTGAACATAGTTTGTAACCTCCCACCAGTAGTAGCCACAGTGGGGTCAGTGCTGTAGGGTATGTCTGGCAAAGTAGCAGATGTGTGCCAACTGCTCCGCCAACTCCTCAATCAGTGGCCTGGTGAAGCGGTACCATCAGATTAAGTCGCGTTCGACCATACTCTCAGGGTCTGGGAATGGTCTGTGGAGAGCTGGTGCCCTGCAGTACAGAGATGGGCAAAGTAAGATTTTACATTCCTCCACCCATGTGGCAATGACCTTGCAAAATATCACATGATACATCATGGCAATACACAATGAACTGAGGTGTGTGCCGTTGGGTATGGGCACATATGTCACCTTCATGCCCATCATCTCACATATCAAGGGAACATGTGTACATAAGTTCCATGGAGTGCAATGAGAAATCCTTTGGCTGTGTCACAGTACCTATGTACCGCTGTCATGTACAAAAGACACACCACAGTGACAAGTGAGGACTGATATTTCACAGGCATTACATCTCCATGACAGGTAGATAGCCATGGTCCCTGTATTGCCACATGGACACTGGCATGACATGGCATCTCATGTACACCCCACAAAAAACCATAAGTCCCACAGGTAGTGGCCCCTGTGGCCTCTGCAGGCCATACATGGACGTCTCTGAGACTCACACACACCATTAATGTTGATGCACAAAGCACATGGATGTGGAGACTGACTCCCATTGGGCACATGGAATCAGAGCCATCTGAGACACAACATACACACAGACTGTTGGTGTACATCAGAATTGTGGCTATGGGTCTCGCTGTGACGTAAATACCATCCCACTCTGGGCTCAAGGTGTATGTGACAGGTCATACACATATCCCACCTGCAACTGTGTCCATGACTCATGCCCATAACTGAACAGTTGCACATATCATTTGTGAGGTGCACAACCCACAAAGGGTTCTGTCCCCATGAACCCGTGCCCAGCCTGGGAGGGGCTACACCAAAGTGCCACACAAGAAACCAAATGTTGCCCGCCCATACACACACAGGTAATGAAGCCTTACATAGCATGGGATGAAGTGTGGCACATGCTGTAGTGTTGTAGGTGTGCACCTGAGTCCCTGGCAAGTAATTGTGTGTGGAATCCATCAGCAGGTCACACCAATGTGAACCGACGCGGGTGACTTCTACAGAGACGCGTCGTGCAGTTCTGGACCAAGCCGTGCACACGGCTTGGTCATTGACTGCACTGTGAACCGATGCGGGTGACTCAAATGCATACACATCGTACAGGCATGGACCGAGCCGTGCGCACACCTTGGCCATTGACTGCAAGACGCATATGCATTGAGGTCACCCACGTTGGTTCACATTGCAGTCAATGGTCAAGGCATGCGCACGTCTCAGTCCATGTCTGTACGACGCGTATGCATTTGAGTCACCCGCGTCGGTTTACATTATTATTATTATTATTTTAAACATTTATAAAGCGCGGCTGACACCTTGCAGGTTTCCTGGCGCTGGTGAATACTCTTAACTCAGGGGAACAGATAGCGAGGAGCAGGGAAGAGGGGATGTTCTAAGGGAATAACCACGTCTTAATGCGTTTCCTGAAAGGGAGGAGCTGTGAGATTTGACGGATATCAGGAGGCAGACTGTTCCACAGTTTAGCCGCTGCGACTCTGAAAGATCTGCCCCCCGTCCTGACTTTGTTATATTTAGGAACAATCACCAGACGGGCTGAGGCTGAGCGTAAAGCTCTGGAAGGGGTATACCATGTGAACATGGCCTGCAGAGGTTTAGGTCCAGCTCCGTGGAGCGCTTTAAAAACAAGGCAGAGGGACTTGAAGGCCACACGTTGTTTAAGCGGGAGCCAGTGTAGTTCAGCTAGGGCCGCTGAGGCTGAAGATCTCCTTGTCCAGCCTAGAACTAATTTGGCTGCGGCCGACTGAACTCTTTGAAGTCGGTCGAGCAGGGCAACTGGGGACTCAAGTAACAGCGCGTTGCAGTAGTCCAGGCGACTAAGGATGGTGCACCTGACTATCTGCTCCCGAGCTTGTGCGGGTAGCAATGGCATAATTTTGCGCAGTGAGCGCAGGAGAGCTGTGCACGTTCCCACCGTTTTAGCAACTTGGGTTTCAGTGTTCATTTTATCATTCAGTGTGGCCCCAAGATTGCGAACCGATGTAACTGGCCGAGGTTTATCTGCTGTTTCCGGGGGCCAAAAGTCGCAGGGGAATTGCCGAGGAATGCGACTTCCTGCACAATACAGAACCTCCGTTTTGGAAGAATTAAATTGCAGTGAGTTATTGTGTAGCCACCCAGCCGTCTCCCTTAAGCAGTCGTGAAAGGCTGAAAGGGGGGTAGAGTCTTCTCCCTCCCAAGAGAGGATGAGTTGGGTGTCGTCCGCATAGTTGATAGTTTTTAACCCGTGTGCCTTTATCAACGTGACCAGAGGTCTACGGTACACGTTAAAAAGGATGGGGCTGATGGAGGAGCCCTGGGGCACCCCGTGGGGGACAGGAGAGAAGGTAGATTGATACGGGGGGAGAGACACCACCTGTCTCCTGTTCCGTAGGAAGGAGTGGAACCAAAGTAAGGCAGTGCCGTCTACCCCAGCCGCCCGGAGTCGCTCCAACAGGACCCCATGGTTGACCGTATCGAAAGCGGCAGACAGGTCCAACAGGATCAAGGCTACTGCCTGGCCCCTGTCTGCCCGCATACGAAGGTCCTCCAGCGCTGTCAGGACAGCTGTTTCAGTCCCGTGGGCAGGACGAAAGCCAAACTGAAAATCGTCCAGGATCTGATTTTTCTCCAGATGAATGGAGAGACAGGTGCTTACCCAGCGCTCTGCAATTTTTGCTGGGAAAGGCAGGAGGGATATAGGCCGGTAATTGGACAAACAGTCAGGGTTCAAGGAAGGTTTTTTTAACAGTGGGATGATAAGGGCCTCCTTCCAGGAGGATGGCACAAGCCCACAGTGTAAGGATTGATTGCAGATCCTGCAGAGGGTGACAAAGAGGTCAGTGCCAAAATTCTTCCAGACTTTTGGAGGCACCGGGTCAAGAGGGGATCCGGAGGTGATTCCAAGTGCCAGCCTTTCAAATTCCGGTTCTGGAATGGGGGGGAACTCCCGCAGCTTTTCCATGAGAGGAGAATCTGAGTGCACCGAAGCGGGATCACTAGTACAGGCTCTAGGTGTAATGAGACCACCTAGGGGAGGGGAGGAGTTCAGATTAAGAATAATGGTGTCGATTTTGTTTTTGAACAATAGCGCAAGGTTATCGCAGAGGGCTTGTGTGGGAGGGGTAGATGTTATGGCACAGTCAGGTTGGGTAAGGTGTTTGAGAATCTGAAAAAGGCTTTTAGAGCTGTTGGGGGCATTGCTGATCGTAGTGCAAAAATAGATGGCTTTGCTCTGATTAATGGCAGTTTTATATGCTTGGAGATGGTTTTTCCAGATTACTTTATTCGAATCGGAGTAGCCTTGTCTCCATTTCCTCTCTGATTGTCTGCAGGCTAGTTTAAGGGATTTCAGAGAGTCGTTAAACCAGGGGGCAGGAGCTCTGCTTTTTGCTTTACCTTTCTTCTGGGGGGCAAGAGAGTCTACGGTGGAGGTGATCGCTAGACTGAAGGCTTTGAAGTTGTTCTCAACCGAGTTAGTGGAGGAAAAACTGTTTTCAACATTGAATACAGTGCCCGCCGCTCTTAGTTTGTCAAGGGCTTTCCAATCTCTATACAGAAAATCTGAAGTAGTGCTACGTGGGGGCCTTTTAGCTTTATCACATAAGATGTGAAATTTAATGAGTGCGTGGTCGGTCCAACACATGGGCAGGATGTCACCCAGGTGTACCAACTGGGGAGAGGCAAAAATTAAATCCAGTTGGTGCCCGGCAGTGTGGGTGGGTTTGTTAACCACTTGTGAGAGGCCGACTCCATCGCAGGAAAGCACTAAGTTGTGCAGTTGCAGTCAATGGCCAGGCCATGCGCACGGCTCGGTCCAGAACTGCACGGCGCGTATGCAATGTGAACCGATGCGGGTGACTTCTACAGAGACGCGTCGTGCAGTTCTGGACCGAGCCATGTGCGCGGCTTGTACATTGATTGCAATGTGAACCGACTCGCGTGACTCAAATGCATACGCGTCATACAGGCATGGACCGAGACGTGCGCACACATAGTCCATTGAATCGTATGGAGATGGATGCGTGTGGATTTTCAAAATACGCGTCATACAGTCAGTTGACTGAGCCGTGCGCACTCCATTGGCTATGGACTGTCATGGAGAAGGACGCAAATTCAAAACTTGTACGAGTCGTACGCTGGAAATTCAGTTGGATGACTACAATAATGTTGCATTCCTAGGGTGTCATGAAGGTGAAAATTTGAACGATGCAAAAGATGTGTACGAGTCTTACAATTCCATGGATTGGACAGATTCATAGAATGCAACCATGTTGGACCTATCACTAAGGAGACATGGCACAGATTCTGACTCCGCAGAACTGATATAAGGCTGGCCCCCAGAGAGCTCACTTGCCTGCACTACATGCTACAGGACCAAATCTCTGCTACCACTGCTGCTGTCTCTGCATCCTCTGGCTACTGCAATGGCACATACTCTGGAGAGGGCCCCAGCCTTCACAGAGGAGGAGAACCAGGCTCTGCTGGACGGGATCCTTCCACAGTACTGCAAGCTGTATGGGAAACCAGGGGAGCAGGTGAATGTGCAGTCTACTGCCTACCTAATTGTGCAAGTAGTCTGACTTGCAGTAATAGAAGTGTGCACAGCAGTGGGAGGCATATGCACAGAGTACTTTCCGCACCCAAAGTGTATAGGTACATGTGATGAACAGGTGTCCTGCTGCAAAAGTGCATTAATGTTAGCTTTTACTTCCCAGGTAATGTTACCATGTCAGACCTGCAGGACAATTGTTCATTTCCATGGGTGCACTACCTGTGTACCTCTTTTAGCTTTGTGGTGACTACATGTATTTTTAAATGTGTGCAGCACAAATATGTGGCATGTGTGGTGATGTCCTTTTGACTCACAGGTTGATGCCCACCAGAAGCAGGAGATCTGGCTGACCATCACCCGGGCAGTAGCATCAGTGGGTGTCTACAAGCGCCCGATCCGCAACTGCCAGAAGAGGTGGCAGGACCTTCGGGCTGGACCCGGATGATCGCATGGGTCCAGCTGAAGCTGTCGACTCCTCGCCGGAGTGGCGGACACCGGACCCTGACCCCCGACATGCTCCGGATTCTGGCAGTGGTCTTCCGAGACTTGGATGGGCAATTAAAGGCCAGACAGCAGCAAGGAGGGGGGTAAGTCCCAGCCCAATCTGTGAACCATGTCTGACATGCTATTTGCAGTATTTTGGCCTGGTCATACTTCCACATTACGATGGTCTTGTAGTCCTGGACTCATGTCCCTCATTGTGTAATGGACACTCCTCATCTGATCCACAGGTGTTGCCCCTACAGTATGTGACTTTTTTCACTTGGGCACTGTGTCCCTGCAGTCATCTATGCTTAAGGTTCCGGACAGCATATGTTACTGGGACTCTGATGTGTGCTTCATGGGTGGGCCCATTGTTTGCACAATGCCTGATCTCTGACATGTGATCTGTGTGTGCCTTTGAAATGTGTTCCAATTGCTGGTCTGACTCGCCAAATGTGTAGGGTACTAAAAACACACCCATGCAGCAGGTGAGTCCATTTAGTGGCCTCAGGAGTATGTATATCAAGTGTGTCACACTTGCCCAGACACCTGCCTACTATTTCAGGTTGACCTGGGCAGTCATGCACACTCCAGGGCATTGGGAGACTCTGTACTCACACTCCCGTGTATCGACCTACTGATTGTGCTTAGTGAAATGTGCCATTAGGTGTCTAACTCTATGTCATTGTGGTGTGGCTTCCTTTTTGGGACAACTGGTGTGTCCATAAGTTTTAGGGTCAGCAGGACATCTGAGATATGACTATAGGAGACGATACCTGTGCGACATATAGGGGTGTGATCACTTGACTGTGCACAATGCTGTATGCAACAGTGATTTTCAGGCAGCTGTGTTTCATTAACAGCAGACTGTGAGGTGCTCATGTTCAGGGAGTTGTGTTTACAGTCAGTCATAAGTCAGATGTTTGTGATGTGGGGTCATCAAAGTCCAGAATATGTTTTTGGTAGGGGACGGACAAGTGCACTTGTCAGCTGCAGAGTGTGCTTTGGCCATGACCTATGATTGTGACTCAGTGCAGACTGTTGTTGTCCGGATGCCCTTCCCCTTTGACATGGGGCAGTGATGACTGACTTACCATGCATGCCTGTGCCAGGGCATTGAACTAGCTAAGAGGGATCATGTATTGGAGTCAAAGGTGCTACATGCACCCCATTGTGGCATTGACCATTAGGACGTCAGGGCATCATTGCGTGTAGTGCTGCTAGGCATCACAAGCATGTGAACTGAGACTCTGGCCATCCATTCATCCTGACACCTGTACTGAGTGAGTGGCAGGAGATGTGATATGTGTGTATGGTAACACACTACTACATGTTCACGTGCATGTCCAACAACTGTGTAGGTGGTGCATATGTGCACATTGGGGTATTAGCAGCCAACATGCAACAGACATATGGGTGCAAGTCCAGGAGGGATATGGGCACCATGTTTGATGGTCAGAATGGCAATTGCCTTATGAAAACCAGTGTGGGCAGGTTGAAAAATGCTCAGCTGACAATGCCAGGGCTTGCTCTGTGATGTGCTGTAATCACTGAGTGGTGTGCAGTCAGTGCATGCAACTAATGTGGGTCTTGTTTTCCTAATTCTATCCAGATACATCCACGGGCTCAGGAGGGGACAGCGCCACGGAACAGGATGAGCTGCAGAGCCAGACTGGGACAGCAACCGAGGAGTTGGAGGGACCCAGTGGCACGGAGGGCAAGGGGAGCCACACAGAGGAGTCCCCAGCACCATCCACCTCAGCTGAAGGCCACAGCAGCTCAGAGGATGACTCTCTTGTGGGGGCGGGTGTCAGCAGCCAGCAAACCCCAGCTAGTGAGGCTGTTCCCGCCACCACCAACACCACCATCGGCTCCCATCCCAGAGGTCTGTGGCAGCTCCCTTGTTCGGGAGCATGTCTCCTTCATGCCAGGCACCGCACTCCCTGCCCCTGTGTCCCCTGCTGCCCTGAGTGTGGAGTCTGTGGACTTGCTTAAACAGATCCATATAGGGCAGACATCAATGCTGAGTGTCCTCCAAGCACACACCAGTCTGTTGACACAAATGGTGTCGTTCATGGAGGGCATCTCATCGGGCATGTCTGCCCTACAGAGGACCAATCAGTCCAACGCCTACTCCCTGATGGCAGCAGTTTCCTTCCTCTAACAGTCCCTCACCCCTCCTGCCTCTGCCCCATCCACAATTTCTAGCACCCTACATGTCCCAAGCAAACACACACCAGCACAGTCACCCAAACACACAGACATGAGCAGCGCACAAAAACCCAAATCTAAGTCCAAACGTGCCCGCAAGCAAAGTCAGGGGACCGACACCACACTCACAGGGGATGGTTTTCAAAGACACACACAGGCATCCACAACCACTCCGCAGTCCTCCAACCCCTCTCCCTCCAAGAGCCCTTCCCTTGCCTTACATGGAACCTCATCTCGCACGAAGCTCTTCCTGTGTGACCTTGGCCTCTTCCCTACCAATCCAGCAGATCCACTACTATACTACACTACTACAGGGGAAGAGGAAGTCCCCAAACACGGAGGGGAGTGCCCCTCACACCTGGACACCCTCCCCCAGGTTCAGGCAGACTGAGGCCCCGATCCGCAAGTCAACCCGTACCTGGAAGAGCAAGGCCCCACCCCACCCGCAGCTCCACTGCACAGTCTCCTTCCTCCATCCCCCAGGTCAGCACTCCACAGGTTCCCCCGCCACAACCTGGCCCAGGTTCCCCCACCCACAGATACATCATCCCCAAAATGCTCAGGCCCTCCCCCTACCACTTGCTCTTCCACCACCACCACCACCCCCGGCTAGCCTGTTTGTGCAACTGGTGTGGGGACCGTGGCCCCCCCCTCTGTCCTGCAAACCTCACCTGAACCCCATTCCGCTCCCATGGAGTTAGGCACTGCAGTGGAGTCCACGTCCGCCCAGTCTGACTTGGGCACTGCAGTGGGGACCCTGTTCTCTACATCTGACCTGCCCACTGCAGTTGTTCCGGCATCCACCCAATCAGACTTGTGCCCCACAGTTGTGACAGCACACACCATGACAGACACCTCCACTACAGTTGCCAGTGACTCTCCTGCACCCACCACCCCTTCACTGCCACCTTCTGCTAGCCCTGATCCTGTCCCTGCGGTGCCTGGCATGCCCCCATGTATGCCCCTCAGAGTGGATGTCCCCTGTCGTTCGCAGTGCAGGCAAGCAACGGGTGACAGGTGTCACTCACACCCAATTTGAACTTTGTATATGGACTGGACATTGGCCTTTGTTTCATTATGGACTTTCAGTTTGAGTTTTCAATTTGCTAAATAAAATCTTTTTTGTTATCCTTGTGAATTTGATTTTGCTGTACGTTATGTTGATGATGTTTGCCTTGACCTTGCTGTTATGATGCTGGATTTTCAATGTTTAATACTGACATGTTGATGTGATGTACTCCATGAGATATGTATCCTGTTCTGTTTTGTATTCATGTCATCCTTTGCGGCTAACTGGGTGTGTCATGATTAAGTAACTTTGCACTGTGATGTTAGCATTTCATTTGCATGGTCACATCTGTGGCTTGCAACCATGCACATATGATGTGCTTTACATTGTCTAATTTGTATATTTCCCTGACTGTGGGCCCATCTCCACTGGACATGCAGGTGTGGACATCATTGCTGTAGGAGTCAACTGTGTCCTCTGTACAACTAGCTAGACATATGTATGGAGTATGTGCAGATGACTTAAGGAACACTACCCTACCCAGGCTGATGTGACTAGTGCCTACATTGGGTGGTATATGATGGTTGCCTGAATAAGTGTTGTGCTGACATGACTGTGACCTGCTGGAACTGTGTTTTGCACAGCTGTGCTTCCACAGAAGTTGAATCCCCTCAAGTTAGTGTGTTTTTCCGTGACATTGCCTGGGCCCATGGTGTGTGTTGTGTGGGCATGACTGTGTGTGTTCCCATCCCCCTTGATATGTTTGTGTTGGTGATGCTTGCTGAGTTGTCCTGTGTTCATCACATATCTTTGCCCCGGGCTTCCAGATATGTGGGTGCATGACACACTACTGTTCATGTGTGTGTCATCAATATGATTTGTCATTTATGAGTGGTGATGATGTGATCAGACGCACATGGTACACAGTCATGGCTAACCAGGGCATTTGTTTGTTCCAAATATTATGTATTTGTCCATAGGTGGTACTTTTCAGTGATTGGGAAATGTGTATGTGTGTGTGACTGCTCCCAATCGTCAGGTTCAGGGTGCTATATTGGCAGGTTTCAGCATGTATGCCTTGTGCTTCTCCTTGCCTTCTGCATTGTCCTGGGACTAAGGCAGGGATTCCAAAGGTTACTTGAGATTTGACGTCATGGCCATGTACCGCATACTGTGCAGTATGTCTGTCATTCATCGTGGTTGTACACTGTCCTTGTGTGATGAGTATGTGCACCTTAGATCCTCCCAACATCACTGTGTTCATCATGGGTGCCAGTGCAATGTTACCAGGCCATGTGTGCTTCACTGATGCACATTGGTGAACTGCAGGGTGTGTGGTGTTGAGGGTGGACAGATGTGAATGTTTGCATGGCTGGGCACCTACCTCCCTTTTGTACCTGGTTGATGAGTCATGCTGAGTGATTTGTGTTTGTGTAGGTGTGATGTACGTTTTGAGGCACAGGACACATGTCTGAGTTTCCCGGTTTGAACGACATCTACCTTTGGCATCACAGTGGACATTTCAGGCAGGCTTGTGTCACCCCGATTTATGGTCCCTGGGGGTAGTGATGTTGTGGGCCTGTCTCTCTGTTTTAGTTGCTGTTCATTTCAGCTTGTATCACATGTGTCAGCTGGGATCCCTCTCATCTTACAATGCCTGATTGCCCACTAAGGGGTGCCCAAATGATGGCTTCCTTTTGTATGGCACTGCGTCCACATCTGTGTCATTGTGGTTCATCCACCCTCATGTGTTGTGCAGTTGCCTGGGGATACTGAGACACACACATATACATGTTGTGTGAGGTGTACAGTGTGAGGTTGCTTGTTTGTGCATCTGCACCTGTGCATTTGTATTGCTGTTGTGGGCAATTGTCTGGAAGTTGTTTGGGTGATTTTTCCTGCTGTCCCTGTGAGTCATATCTCATCATACTGCATATTGCTCCTGGTTGTTATGTCCCATTGCTGCCATGGAGTTGGATTTTGTGACATGATACCTACAGTCTACACAGGATGTATTGCTTTGTGTGTCTATTTTCGAGATGTGTGTATGCATCATGATGATCGCTTCTGCATTTTTGTAATTGTACACTGTATTCAATGTCAGCCCCCATGGGTGGTGCTTGTCTGCACATGGCAGAGAGTATATTTCATTGTCACAGCACTGTTTGCCTTACCACATCTCTGTCGGTATGTGACACAACCACTACTTTGCCACAAACGTGTTTCATGTGTTGAGAGCAGGAATCATACATGCTTTTTGTCATTTGCTGCTTTTACCATGTTGACACTTACCTTTTGGTCACTGTGATGATGGGGGTTTAGCCCCATCAGCACAATGCTCAACGTTTGATGCCATTTGGAACAACACAATTGACATTGGCTCTACACAGTAAGGGGGGATTGGAGCACATTGACACAGTGATATTGTGATGCTTGATTTGTGTAGTCCACATTCAGTTTTTGGTCACACATGTGATGGTAGTTACATTGTATGTTCTAACTCATATTCACTGTTGGAGATATTTTTCAAATACTGCACACTGTTGTCATGATGTTATGGTGGCTGTATTTTGATGACATACCTAATGTTGATGTGCAATGGATGTGTGGCCTATCACCCATTCTATGTGTGGGAGTGTTGATATTGATAGTCACACAGCCCACTATGAGTGGGGGTGGCAGTAGTGATGGGCAACATGTCCCTATGAGTGGGGGTGGCAGTAGTGATAGGCAACATGACACATATGGGTGGCGGTGGTAGTAGTGATGAGTAACATAACACATATGGGTGGGGGTGGCAGTAGTGATGGGCAACATAACACATGTGGGTTGGGGTGGCAGTAGTGATGGGCAACATGCCCCTATGAGTGGGGGTGGCAGTAGTGATAGGCAACCTGTCCCTATGAGTGGGGGTGGCAGTTTATATTGTATGTAATATATTATTTGTAGGTATTCGTGACATGTATTTAACCTTATAATATGTTTTTATTTTTTAATTCATTATATTAAATATTACTAAACTTCTTTTGTTTTTCAAATATTTTTTGTTGTTGATATTTTATTTGATTATAATTTTGAATTGACTGCAGTGGGAATAGTAATTTTTACTCCTCCCCAATCCAACATTTTCCCTACTGTTACACTCACTGGAGTGGGAATGGAAATGTATATCCCTCCGCTCCCTCCACTATCCAACACTTTCCCTACTGTTGCACTCATTGGAATGGGTAACGTAATTTTTACCGCTCCGCTATCCAACACTTTCCCTATTGTTACACTCATGGAGTGGGAATAGTAATTGTTAGCTATCCGCCATCCAACACTTTCCATACTGGTGCAATGACTGGAGTGGGAATAGTAATTTTGCCCCTCCGATATCCAACACTTTCCCTACTACTGCACTGACTGGAGTGGGAATAGTCAATTTTCTCCCTCTGCTATCCAACACTTTCCCTACTGTTACACTCACTGGAGTGGGAATAGTCATTTTTACCCCTTCACTATCCAACACATTGCCTTGTGTTGCATTGACTGGAGAGGGCATTAATAACAGAATGTTTTTTTAACATAAATGTAATGTTATTGGTATATGTATATATATTTATTGGTTATATTTTTATTTATTTTAAAATTATAACATACATTTACATTAATAGTTTATTAATTGTGTTACAGTAAATATATATAATAATTATTATATATATGTGTGTTTAACTTTTTTAGGTTAAGTTCATTTGTTATTTTTGTTAAAATGTATATTAAATCTCTTTTTTTAAATTACGTTTATTATTTACTTTATATATATATATTTATATTAATTAAAGCTCCAAAGTCACCCACTGACGAAGGCGCACACTGGTAGCAGCAAATCCCCCCCAGACTCTGCCAGACATGGGATGCAGCCTGACGCGTTTAGAAAATTATCTTAATCATAGGCTTGGTTCCATGTGAAGCAAAGCGTTTAACACCACACCTTTTATTTATAACTGCCACCTCCTGATAGGCTATTTACAACAGTCCCCCACCTGATAGTGGGAATCGTAGTGTGGCAAATTTTCAACCCAATGGGTGCTGTGCAGCAAAGGTCCCCAATTTAAAACCCCTACATGGGCCCCGTGAAAGGCACAGTCTTCAATCACGGCGCTGCTGTCCTCGTTAAGAAGCAAACAAAATTTCCAGTTCTCCACCCGCTTCCAATCCTCGCGGTGGTGCGTCTTCTGCGGCAGGGCCTGCCGCATGTAAATGAAAGCTCCGAAGTCACCCACTGACGAAGGCACATACTGGCAGCAGCAAATCCCCAACAGACTCTGCCAGTCATGGGAGGCAGCCTGACGCGTTTCGAAAATTATCTTAATCATAGGCTTGGTTCCATGTGATGCAAAGAGTTTAACACCACACCTTTTATTTAAAACTGCCGCCTCCTGATAGGCTATTTACAACAGTCCCTCACAGGATTGTGGGTGTCATAGTGCGGCAAATTTTCACCCCAATGGGTGCTGTGCAGCAAAGGTCCTGAATTTAAAACCAGCTTTAATATATACATATATATAAACAATATTTTTTACATCTATAGTTATGTCATCAATATTTATTTTTTTGATATTCTTGTACTTACCTTTATAAATATAGGATGTCTATATTTTTTACAACTATATTAATGACTCGATATTGTGGTATGGGGATATTTTGGGTGTCGATGTTTTGTCAGTGAACCCTGTTTGATAGATGCTGTGAGCATGTCTGCACATTTATGAAAATTCGTGGCATGAGGTGAGTGACGTGGTGCTTGAATATATTTTCTGTGGTGGATTTTATGGTGTTGTGGTTGTGTAATAATCTCTGAGACTGTGCATAAAACACCAGAGATTATGTTCATAGTTTGCATGTCCTTTGTTAAAAATGTGTTCTTTTAAAAGTGAAAAATATATAATATTTTTACAACCTGTTGTATGTGAAGGAATGTATTAAAAGCACCAATCTGAAATACAGTTGAATTATTTTCCTTTTCCATGCAAACAAACTGAGGCAGAGGAAACAACAACATGGAGACTTGCCACTGCACCAGACTATTAGAGTCTCTGTTAATCAGAACGAATAAACATGAGAACATCAATGGGTCATTCATCCCATCAGCCTGTCCTTGGCAGAGTCAAAAAAATTGCTATGCATAGTTCACAGCTTTCTCTCTCTTGGATTCGGAACCGCTCAGGGATTTCCTATTAGAGCTGGAGCCAATTGTTCTATTCTTATCTCATCAAAACGTTTTCATATCTTTACTGACATTAGTTACAATGAATCAGCAGCCTTCTTTAGAATTCAATAGGGTTATATTTTGCCTTCTGTCAATCATAGTTAGCATGAGGTGACCATACATGCCGTCCTTCTACAGTGGGGTAGCAGTGGCGCATCGGCCAGAATGCGGGAAAGGAAACTAAGACCTTTCAGGTTTTTGGTTGGTAGAAAAAGACAGTCATCGATTGGTGTCCCTTCCTCTCCTGGGCACTGATGCCCCTGCACCTGTTGTACAAAGATTAGCTACGTCTCTGTCCATCAATACCTATTTGCCTCTTTCAACTTGCGGCCTAAAACATGTAACACCGAAAGAGAGGGTAGCTACTTCTAGAAATGCTGAACCAGGCCTTCTCTTGTCTCTTCCACAGATGGCACATTCACTTCTTGGAACACATTTAACACGGCAAGGCCTTCTCTTTCCTAGCCTCCAAATGATATAATCACTTCCGGATCACCTTCAATCTACTATCATTAATAAAAAAGACTTGCAGTACAGTGGACTGTAATCGTTCTTATTATCAACTCTTTTACAAAGCTCATCTATAATCTATCTTTTTTTTAGAATTGTCTGTTTTATTGCACCGTCTGTTATATTTGTCTATGACTGTAGCTTCTGTTATAATTACTTGTAAAGGACACCGCAGCCCATATGGATAGTTCTAGGCTGTAGAAACACCATAAATGAATGTATCATAAAATATTCTTTATTTTCCAGACCTCTTCTATGTGCATGTTGCAAATATGCTGCTTTAATTTATTAAAGTCATACTATCTGGTCTGCATCCACCTCCACAGCCAATTAGGGATAGCTATTAGTTTTAATAGCTCCTCGTGAGTGTCCTCTGAGGGCAAGAGATGCACCAAATTACAAATTCCCATTTTTAATCCTTGCAACCTATCTAGCTGTTTACTTCGTGCTCGGAAAGATGTCCCTTTTCTTAGTATTTGTCATGCAGTTGAATGCCATATTTTTTGATTTTCCATTCGGATAGCATCAAATCGCTGGCAAAAAGGAGAATTCACACAGGAGGCCTGTTTTCTATTCAATATTGTTAGAAATCACTGCAATTCTGAATAGTAGATATGTGCATGCAAAGGATAAGATGCTATTGATCCAGCAATCAGGGATCAATAATTCTTACACAAACAAAGGCCCATTTACTTTACCCAAGTAATCCCTTCAGTGTGATGCAAGTTTATACCCAACTTTACCAAATACACAATTGAATCTACATTCCTCCTTATTAAATGTATATGTTTGTGACAACGGACCTTTGGGAGTTTACTAGTTGATAGCAATAATGTGCGCTCATCAATACTACTATATAATAACAGGCTCAGTGTGTAATTTATAATGTTTATCGAAGAATAATGTGAAATAAATGCTCATCAAGCACCATCATACAATGCAAATCATAGATTATCATGGAAAAAAAGTATTAGCAATGTACAGAATCAAACTCATGTCAAATAAACAGTGCATTGAAGGAGTGGATAGGCGAAGAGAGAAAAGTTTCAAAGACGAAATATATTTGCAAATGATTATGCAAATTCATATTATCTATACTAACCCAAGTAAGAATCAGGTAAATCTTCCCTCTGGCCAAAGGACAGTAAGGCCACTCAAGAAGCGTTGAGTGACAAAGATTAAGTCAGGAAACAGGTAGGCCTCTATCTGGAAACAGCAAACCGATGACAGCGACGATCTCCTGCTACCTCTAAGTGACAACTTTCCAACTTTCCAACCCCACCCACAGGGCACCTCAGTTATACCCTAAAACCCAAATGTCCAACCCACATTTGTTTCAATATGAGAATAATTTCGGCTCTCATTGGCTAAGGATGGGGGTTTACTGTCACACCACTCTCAGCAGGACCATCTTATTCAATGTTCTTTTGTCTTACGTTTTCAGCATTATGTCAGATTCTTCCCAGGAAATACATTGAAATCACAATCATAGTGCATATTACCTCAAGCACATTTCATGTTGCACGTCTCTACACTTCCACTGTTTGCCTCTGCCTTCTTGAGCAGGTAGTTGCTCGCTTCCACTGATTATCTCATCTTTCCCCGTAGCTTGGCAGTCACACAATTATTATGAAGGACACACAGCCTTAGCGTTCTCTCTTCTCTCTCAAAACCCTCTTTTAGTCATTTTATTTTTCCACCAATTATTAACCCCAGACTGACATGCCGAAGAGTAGGCCCATGCTTGCTTTTCTACAGAAAACAAACACAAATGTTATTATTTTCATGAAATTTAATTTCATTGCACTCCATCCCAGCCTTGCACTAACCCAAGCACAACCCATATTTGTATTTCCTAGCAAACGTTATCAACGTGGACAAAAACAGAATTTGTCTTTTATTTTTCTTAAAGGCAAGAGCATTTGCGGCCTAGTTCCATGCTTTAGTACATGCATGTGCGAAAGCATTTCTCCTTATTTTAGTTTTCTTTTAAGAAAATTTTCACAGTACCCTGGTAATGAATGCTTCTGAGGGTTTAATTTTTTCGCAAAACCCTGCTCCATCATTATTCTCTTCACACTTGGTGGCCTCCTTCAATTTAGGCAAATGTATATGTGCAAATAGTATCTTTGGATATTATTTGGTAAAAATAGTAAAGATTGTGCATAATATTGATATTAGTAGGCTCAGAGGTATAAGTGCCTGTAGTATTCTGTATTGTGCCTCCCCAGCACTTGTAGGTAGAACACTGTGTTATGGACATTCTGAGGTTTGTACCGGCAAAACACATATGAGCACTTAGGGAGTGGAGTGGACTAGCACTCCTCCTCCCCCTCCTATGCCTCGGCCCCCCACCCCCCACACCGCCGGCTAAGAGCCAGCAAATATAAAATAAAACGATGCAAGGACATCGTTTTATTTTACATTTACTGGCACTGAGCCAGGCAGTGGGGCGATGTGCCTCTGCCATTGCAGAGGAACTGTCACTGCTGTATAGATAGGGTACACATACATATATGTCAATTTGTTCTTTTTTCTTGCATTCATAGATAGCAGGCATCCAGTGATAGGAATTCTTCTTATCATGACAATCTGTGGTCCATTTCCTGTTAATTCATTATGAACAGGGCCTTGTGGAGCGCTGCGCCTGGTTGCTAGCCATCTTCACAGGTGCAAAGAGGCGTGCTTGGCTATTTTGCCTTCTAACATTTTGTTAGTCATAAACCTTAATCCATGTAGAACCAATGTTATACTGTTGTAGATTAGCAACACTGCCTGTTTATTGTTTTTTTGTGACAATGCCTCTAAGTGCATGCATCGAGACATGCAGCTGTAAACTTTAGTTCATGCTATACTTCTTCTTACACTAAAAAACAAACCGTAAAATTCAGTACATGATGTACTGATACTCACATCCAAACCTATAATGATCACTAAGATAGATTTGTGGGATAACAATACACACCTGAAAAAATCTGTCTTGTTATGACAGGAATGCATGGAGATGTGTACTAAGAAGGAAGGTATTGATTAATGCTGGTTCGGTTGTGGACAAGACGTTATGACTTTTATTTGGTCAAGGTACTACCCTTACAGGGAAATGTTCTTCTCCTTCTTAGGACCACAGCCTATGAATTAACCTCTTCTGCAGCCTGCGTTTTGATCTATGTCATAGACATCACATTTATTAAAAGCTCAAAAATCCCCACATCCCAAGGTGATAGATTGTGCATGCATTCGAGGATGATGTCGTCTCCCATGGTCTGAATGGCATAGCACCATATTTCCATGCTGCCTAATCAGTTAGGATTGTTGCTTTTTCTCAAAGACAGTGGCACAAGTTTTGTCGTGTTAGTGTTTTGAAATGTTTAGTTATCTTTTTTCTCTCATGCCTTTATTGCCCGTTTCATTAATTGTCTGTTTTCGTGTGTGTGCTCATACTGACGTGTCTGCCTCAACCATTGTTCGTTTATTCCGTTAAGCTATCTGGTAAAGGTAAAATTGCTTTATACTGCGATTTAATCCATGCTTTTATTAACCT
Source organism: Lissotriton helveticus (assembly GCF_964261635.1). Lineage (NCBI taxonomy): Eukaryota > Metazoa > Chordata > Amphibia > Caudata > Salamandridae > Lissotriton > Lissotriton helveticus. Next base: position 1,059,979,697 of record NC_136070.1, on the reverse strand, counting down.
GAATTTTAGCATTTTGTAAGCATTTGGGGTTGTAAGATAAGATCTAAGCTAAAGGCAGCTAACTTGCAGTCATGGCTGCAAATGGTATCTCAATGCAATTTACTTCAACACCTCATCAGGGGTAGTAAGCACAAGATGCAATATATGCTAGTATGCTTTGGACAGGACCAGGTGATTCCAATACAACACTAAGATCACTTATCAAAAACCACATTTCATCAATTGCAACACCAAGTTTGTAATATACTGTACAGTTTGCAAATGTCAATATATGTGGGGAGTACCATAAAACTGTTGAAGGAACGCATACAAGAACATATCAGGGCAATCAGGAACAATAACTGCAACTATCCATTGGCAACACATTACAAAACTGCACATGCAGGTTTGGAACTGATTTACATAAAATGTCATGGTCTAGCACACATTGCTGACAACCCAAGGGAGGCAATAGAACACTAACCCTTGGAAAGGAGGAAACTAAATGGATTACAAAATTAAGGGTACTGTAATTGGGGCTCAATGTGGACAGGGAGCCTCATGTGTTCCTGAGAGACTAGTGTTGTTAGGACTGGAATTGTTTTCCTATTGAAATAGGATCTGATGATGTTCCCTAGGCAATACATATCTCTTGTATATATGTAATATACATATGTAACACCAACTATATTCGGGATTCTATGTTCATGTAATATATAGATCATAACATGTGGTTAACATATCCCTGAAATGACTTGTGAATATGAGTCCTGATTTATGTTACATGGTATGAAATGGTATATTGGAGAACTAAACAAACAGCTCATTGATATTGTTTGTGCTGGAATAAGTTGGCTATGTCCTAGACTCATGAATTTGTATGCTAGGCTTCTAATCATCACTCTTTCAAATCATAATGGCATCCTTTACCGTTAACCCTCACAACACACCAATCTTTATCCTGCCCCTTTTCCCCTACCGACCAAATTTTCTCCATCCTCATTCTTTTTTTTTTTCTCCATCCTCATTCTACCTGAGCAATGTTTCACATTGAGAATGTAGGATATCCAACATATGGTGGGCACTGAATACCAAGATCGAAATTTCCTTATATGCATCTTTTTCATGGGGGGATTTTCACCACTATTGACATATACAACTATTGCTTGTCCAGAATATATGGATGTTTTTGTGTTACTTCAGAACCACACTAGATAATCCGTAGACTTAGTTTACTTTAGGTTTGCCCTAATTGAATGCGGTAGACTATTCTATGAAAATGTTTTTAAGCATTTCTCATTCTGTACATACTTAGACATAGAATAGTATACATAGCAAATATGGCGGCTGCTATTGACCACTACCTTCGTACTACCTACAGTCCTCTCTCGATATATATGAGTAGCGGTGTACATCATCTAGTGGGGACCTATTTACCGGTGAGTACACTTCACTTCTGGATGCTTCAGATTGTTAGCAGAGACGTGACAACACTCACGGGTAAGATATTTAACAATTTGTATTAGACTAATTTTTAAGTTGGAAACGGATGTACCCTGACGGCTTCATCTTCAGTTGTTTTAACTGAGATTTTCAGATTTAATGCGAAAGCTATTGAATTTTTCAAAAACACCACAAGTTCAGCACAATAAACATAACATATATAGAGGTTTTGGGACTATATCTTCATTTATTACATACGACTTTGCACGATAGTCAGATGAAACACATATATGCACAAGGGGCCTCTGAATTCTCCGTCATAATCAGAATGAGGGGTGGCTTTAAAATATTCCTTTGTTAAATACCAAGTTGGTCTTACGGCTGCAACGGATATACCCTGAAGGCTTGATCTGCGGCTCTTTCAACTGAAATTCCCAGTTTTAATGATGAGACCATTGAACTTTTTAACAACAGCACTGGTTTAGTGCCATAAATGTAGCATATATAGATGCTTTGATTCTAAATCTTTTTCACAAACTACTTTACATGATAGTCGAATGAAACACAAATAAGCACAAGGGGCATTTTACTCTTCCGTCACAATCAGAATAAGGGGTGACTTTAAAATATTCCTTTGTGAAATATCTAGCTGTTTTTAGAAGAAACCCAGGCCAACAATATAGTAAGGTTCCTGTAGGCTATATACACATGGAAAGGAAAACATTGAGGATACATGTTAGCTCTTTGACGATTTTTTGGGGTTAGTCTTATTTTGATTATTATGTGGTTAATATATCACTAGTAACCCAAGACTCCATGTTCACATACAGGGGGCTTATCATGGCTCATCTGTAATCTCACTCTGTTTGAGAAGACGAGTAACAGTAGGTCGTTATTGGCGTCATGGCTCGTTTCTCATCTCACTGGTTTTGAAGAGCCATCCCCCACCTACAGGATGAGTTTCTACTTCGTTATCTGGCTCTCGTCTAGGAGTCAATAAACAATGTGACTTCAGGATATCTAATAATACCATGAGTTTTCTTTAGGACTATTCGTGTAACATACACAACACCACGCTTCAAAGCCGCTTCCACATACTCAGAATATTATTCCAGAAGGACGGATACATTACACATTTATTGCAAAGGTCTCTTTGGAATTCTTGATCTTATGTAAGTTCTTATACTTGAAAACACGTACAGTATTCCTCTTGGGCTCTCATAGAACATACTTAATCTTTTGTATATTTTTCTTGATCCTTCTACTTGATCGCTGTACAGGACCAGCAGCACTGTACCACTGCTTTCAGGTCAGTCTTTTAACTTTCAATTCCTGGTCATTTATCATTGTACACCACCTTATTCACAGAACTGCATGATACTTGTCCTTGGGATTGATTAGTGTTTCACAAATTGACATTCACAGGGTTAATGGTACTTTTCTTTTTTCTATATTATCATTCTCTCTTACAAATATTGGTTGGATCTATGACATGCATGCAATTAAGAGATTGTTTGGGACTAATTTTTCAATCTTTCCCACCACTTTTGCATGATGTTCACAATAGTGAACAGGAAATATCAAACCTGGCATGCGGGCAGAGGCTCTACTCTCTTTCCTTCCTAGCTTCAGTCTACAGTATACGGATGTTATTAACAACACACATTTGTTAAGAAACGTCTTGAATAACATGTTCTTACGATGTGTACATCGATTGATATGTCTATTTGTATATCATTAGAGCCTTGAAAAAGTCACTGGTGTGAGGAATCACGTGCTGGCTGTTTATTCCTTACTGACTGACTGTTTTCCCTGATTGAGAATACAAGCTTCGATGAGAAACAACACTTGGCTCTGGTTTTTGAATTATTGAATTTACTGATTACTAAGAAAAGTGGGGGACCTTCATGTTGATTGTTGTAATGAGTGCTATGGTACCCACCTTTCATGTTTACATAGAGGCCCTTGGCTACAGTGTGTTATGCATTCTGGGTAGTATGATGCATTTATACCATACAGCACCGTATTGAAAGAAAATGTTGTTGTACAGTTTGCATTACGGACACATCTGCACATTACAAGAAAGGTGCCATCTAATGTTCATCACTACCCTTTCCAATTGGTTGAAATTTATAAAGCAAGGGGCTTAACAATTACTATCTTCGGGGAGGCCTGTTGGCTTACACACAGACCCAACCCCTGCAGACGGAAGTGTCCCGCTTTCTCTAACGCCTGTTATGCACATCTAGAACAGCTTCATCTTTATTTTACACAAGGAGGCTGGGTTATACTTCCTAGTGTATATATTAGCCTTAAAACCCCTTTTGCTTTGGCAGTCTATTTGGGGAAAGAAGAAAAAAATGTCACCAATTCTATTATACCTGACTGCCTAGCTCTTGACCATGCCATGAAAATACTCGGATTGTCTGTTATCAATGGGCATTTTAAATTATTATTTGACCTATCAATCTGGACTAACCCCATTGGCTGCTCCTCCTTAGTGAAAAGTGCAATGAAAACTACCTGTCTCCATCACAGAAATTAGCTTAGAATACTTGAAGAATTCAAGAAGCATATTGTGGTTACCTACATATGGTGTGTCTGAGGGATGTCAACACTATCTGACTTGGGTATGTAATATTCAGCATCGTTATGTGTTAACTAGACTAAGACAGTGCATAGTTCACCAACTTGTTGCATTCCTAAAATAAAAAAGCACCCACCTGCCATAACGCCCTGTCCTAGTGATGGGGCGTCAGGCCAGAGCACACAGCACTTCAATTTATTTTGTGTTTTTTATTAGGGCTTAAGGAGATATTGTTTAAATTTAGGGCAATATTAGGGATCATACAGATGCTTTAAGGCTTATATCTGCAGTCTTTTTTGCATTAGGACCTCACATTCCATATGGGGCGCTATACATTCAAGAAGAAGTATTGTGCTGTAATGAATTTTATGCGGGGGGAGCTAAGAAGGTTTTATTTACATTTTAACAACTGTTGTGTATATATTGATGTTTTCTGATGATGTATGCATGCTACATACGTGATGTTCTCCCATTCCAGGAGAGAAATTGTATTGTAATGCATTCAACATCAGGTCAGTTTTTAAGGTTTTACTACCGTTTTATTATTGCTAATGTATTGATGATGTTAGTACTTTTATGGCCTGTTGTTTCCAAGCCAAATAAAGAGTTAGCTGGCTGTCTCTGGTATTACAGTAGTAGTAAATGCAACAATTTACCCAATATTTTACAAGATAATGTTTTAAGGAAATACTTTTATTAGCAAATTATTATCTATGAAAAAGATTAAAAGAGATTTTTTTTAAGATTAAATAACCCTAAAGCATACTGTAACAGATTTGGGACATTTTGTGCAGTTTTCCACACTTAAAGAATGACACATTCTTGATTATAAAGATCAAAGGTCAAAAGTGCACCTGAATGTGGTAAGACTGTGAAAATGTTTGCAAATACTCACAAAGATGTGCCGGTATTTACCATTTTTGCAAGGACCATTTCCATGACAGTTTCCTGATCACACGTTTTAGGTATCGCCCATGACTGTTACATTTCTACACACCTGGTGGAAATCCCATAGAAGTTACTGGCATCACTGGCTCAAAAATGTAGCACATTCTGATTTCTGGAATCAGGAAACTGCACCTGCAAATTACACTTTATGCAAGGGTATGCAGACAAAATATCGAACTTTTAATATCGACATACACTAATATCGAACTTTTAATATCGAAGGGACTAAATATAGAAGGTAAGTAATATCGATATATTTAATATCGATATTAGTAATATCGAAGTTTAAAATATCGATGTAAGTAATATCGATGTTAATAATTTCGATGTTACTAATATCGATTTTTTAAATATTTTTGTGTATATTATTATGTATTTATTATGTTTTTAATTTAATTTTATGTAATTTAATAAAATTTTGTATTTTAGTACTGTGGCGGGTTGTGGGTTTATTGGGGAATAGGGTGGGAAGTAATTTAAATATGTTAAATTAATTATTAATTAGTAGGAATTATATAATTAATATTTATTAATTGGTAAATATTTTTAATTAATTGTTAATTCATTTTAAATAATTGATTAATTGATAATTATGTTCTGTAGCGGTTGTGGGTTTATAGGGGAATAGGGTGGGAAGTAATTAAATTAGGTTAAATTAATTAATAATTAGTAGGAATAAAAAATTAATAATTATTAATTGGTAATTATTTTTAATTAATTGGTAATTAATTTTAATTAATTGATTAATTGATAATTATGTTCTGTAGCGGGTTGTGGGTTTATAGGGGAATAGGGTGGAAAGTAATTTAATTATGTTAAATTAATTAGGAGATAGTAGGAATTATAAATTAATTTTTAATTATTGGTAATTAATTTTAATTAATTGGTCATTCATTTTAATTAATTGATTAATTGATAATTATGTTCTGTAGTGGGTTGTGGGTTTATAGGGGAATAGGGTGGGAAGTAATTTAAATGTAATTAAGTAATGTTCTTTAATTAATTGTTTTGTTAATTATCTAATTGTTAATTAATTATTAATTGTTAATTAAATATTATTAAATGGTATTTTTTATAAAATCTTTAAATTACATATATTTTGCTCATCATGTTTTTAATAATTATGTATTGGTATTTGTAAATGGTTTATATCTATTTAATAGTTAATATTTTATTATTAAAAATAAAACATTTATTTATAAGTATGTTATTTTTACTCCTACGCTATCCAACATTTTCCCTACTGTTGCACTCTCTGGAGTGGGAATAGTAATTATTACCCCTACGCTATCCAACACTTTCCCTACTGTTACACTCTCTGGAGTGGGAATAGTATTTTTTACCCCTACGCTATCCAACACTTTCCCTACTGTTGCGCTCTTTGGAGTTGGAATAGTAATTATTACCCCTACGCTATCCAGCATTTTCCCTAATGTTGCACTCTCTAGAGTGGGAATAGTAATTGTTACCCCTACGCTATCCAACACTTTCCCTACTGTTGCATTCTCTGGAGTGGGAATAGTCCTTTTTACCCGTATGCTATCCAAAATGCAATTCATTTTTTTATTAGTTTTACATTGTTATTAATTGTCATTTATATTATTATTTTATGTATATAAATGTATTTGTAATTTATTATATTTTCATTTATTTATAATTTAATAAAATAATTATTTTACAGTTAATATTAATTAAGTATATACTATGTATTATATTTTTATTGTTATTATTTTTTATTACATCATTTATTACTTTTTAAACATTATAATATATTTTTAACTATGTTTATTATATTTATAAGTATTATTTTGTTAATATTACATTTTTTTTAATAAAAAAAACGATATTTTCTAAAAAACTATATTTTTAACATCGATATATTTTTTCCGATATTTTTGTACTTACCTTGTTAGAGATAGGAACCCGATATTATTGTCCTCGATATTTTTGTTGCGATATTTTGGTACCTCGATATTTTTGTAGTCGATATTTTGTCATAGATTCTTATGCAAGTGTTAGTTTGACATATGGCCATGCATTATTTTTATGATTCCTAGACATACATTATTAATATTACTGATACATATCTCACACTTAATTGCAGATTTCTCCTATACAAATGTATATAGTTCATTTGGGAACATCAAGGGCAGACTTGTAAGGCAAGTGAAAAATGACTGAATGGTTGTTTAAGGGGTTTATGTGCCTTCTGTGCACACCCGAAAATCCCTCTAACAGAGTAATAGTTCATCTCCCATCCCACTCCAGCTAAAAGTATCAATATGTGTACGTCCACGGTTAAGCTATTTTTTGAATAATTTAGAAACTTTAGAAAGAGTGCTAACAAATGTTTTCTTATATCACTTTAGAAAAACATCATATGATTTCTTATTTCACCTACTCGTGGATTTCATCAAGTATCACTAAAGTTCAAGTTACACAATTCATTAACTACAGTTATACATACAGTTAGACACACAGAAAAGAAGCTAATAATCTGTAGTAAAATCAGTGCCTACCTTTATTATTGGCAGTATTTGATCACACCAACTGTTGGAAGTTAAAGAAACATATAGCCTCATTATTATGCATTATTCTGCAGAAATCTCTCCAGGACTTGTTACACCCTTTGATTAGAGCAAATCTACATGGACTGTTGTGGTATATGTTTTACGTCTTATGTGATGAACAGGCTACAGGGTACATTTATGTGTACTTACAAGTGACAATATTTTTAAATAAATGATACATTTTTTGAAGTTACAATTTTTGTCCAAAATATTTCTGATAGCTACACACTCAAAGGTTAAGCAAAATTAGCATGAAGGTTGTGGGGTCAGCACCTTACAGGGGCAGTAGGTAGACATATATCACATGGTAACATAGACACATGTTTGAAATTTGCAACAAATATTTATTGGTTTTTATGTTTTCTACAACAAATCTGAGAATCAAATATGGTATGTTGTGTGGGCACTCACCGTTGGCTTTTGTGAGCAGTTGCCCTTGGAGTCACAACTAGTTGAAATTGCATTACTAGGGTTTTTAGAAGCAGGGACAGCTAGCTTCTGTTGATCGTTGTGTGGTTGAGGGGTGGGCTTGCCTATTTATTGTTTTTTCCTCCTCTGAAGATGTGAAAGATTGCCTCAACAGAACAATATTCAGATGATGTACTTTAAATAGAGTAGATGAAGTAGAGGTATTTTTCTTTTTCACCCTCCAGTTGTCTACCAGACAAGTGTTGATGAACAAGTAACAGTGTGGTGCAGATGGCAGACATGAGTGTTGAAATGTGTCAATAGTCCACAACTATTGAAGGTCTTCAAGGGTTATTTATTCACGCTCATAGGGAGTGAAGTTGTGCCTCCAACAACCTTCACCTTCATTTGCTAAGAGCCCAATAGAGAACCCTGAGACACCAAAGCTCAACCCTTACATTCTATTGTGGCACATGCCAAAATAAGGTAGATTTTTCACCATCAATGCCCCAGTCTCTCTTTATGTCAAATGGCAATTTATGTTGGAGCAGTGAACATTTGCTGCTTTCTGACTCATCAGTACACATTTCCAAACTCTAAATTTTACCCTTAAAGTATTAACATAATGCATGCTGGCTAGTTTGAGTAGTTCACCTTTTATTTAGCATTGTACTACTTTGTCCATACATAATTTTGTTGACCTACATTAATGGCTTCAATAGAAACATCAGATTGGACGATAATCTTCTTCCAGTGTCCTGCACACTAGTCTAATTTGAATATCAACAATTATTTGTGGTTGAAAATAGGTCTGCTATGTGCAATGGCATCAGCTCCAGCACCCGTAGTGGCTGTATCAAGAATCCAATCAAGAATGTTTTTGGTTTAGTGACCAAGTAAATGATCTAAGTATTCCCCCAGTCTTGTGTGATGCCTGTACTTGTAACGTTTCTTAGTCCGGCTTTTGAACATGATTGTCAATCAAAACCTACATTCTGACCATCACCCCATATTCTTATGTTTCAATTGAATATCTCTGAAAAAGTAATCCATCCTACCTTGATCGATGAGTATGATGGGATATCAGAGAGGCATGCTGCTGTGTACATAGAAACACTGGTTTAATACAACTGCATTCAGAACATTTTTATGTACATTTAGATGAAACACCCACTAAGCAGACGGATGCCCTTAAAATGGATGTCACTCTTCCTTCAAGTGCCAAGTTCGGTCATTGTGTGTGGCCCAAGAAGTACTTGTGACATTCAGTTGGTAGTGTACATATGTCTGATAACCTCTGATGTAGGGATACGTGTATTTTAAGTATCATTTGGTTGTGGTGAAAACACAAACCAATATGTAATGATAGATCTAATTGATGCAACAATCATAAAATAGATGGTCGAAATCTTTCTTTTACAACATCTTTTAATAATGATGTTCACAGCACAATGAGGGATTACTTGGCTCAGCCTGAGGTGAATGTGCTTTCCATTATAACTTAGCCTGCTTACGTAGTGCCTGCTGGTATATTAGGCCTGGACCACCAAGAAAAAAAACACAAAAATCCATATCCCAAGTGATATGGCTATTGTTTTCTTTGGGGTCAGAATGTTTGCTGACATCAAGGGTATCAATTGTGCATGTCGCTATCTTATGGCTTCTTAGTCTATGCCATGGGGACTAGATTGCAACATTTTTCCACTGTTAACAGAATAGTGTCTAGTCTTAGTCCTGATTGAGTGATAAAATGATTGTTTAATTTGTAAGACTTATGAATTTTCACTATAAACCCCTTCAACTCTATTCAGCACACATTGCTACCGTAAGCCAATAAGGAAACAGCTTTCCCTCATATATTTTAACTGGGGGCTGAATATAATGAACCTAAAAGTCAAAATAAACTTTTGTAAATCCTAGATACACTATGTAACTATAACATTGAATCTCCTATTATTGTGAACCCAGTACACTCAGACAAAAATAGCAGACTAACTGGCATTATTTAATCATGATAATGTGGTGATTTACAGAACGAACAAAAGTTTTACAGAAACAAACTCTTACCTTGGGGATTTGTTTCAGTAAAATAAACAAACATTTGCAAAAGGTTGATGTGACATGGTGGCCCTTCTGGCGTTAACTCCCACACAACCTGCCCCTTCTATTAAAGCACTTTCAGCACAGGTCCTTGCTGATAGGCTAGGGAGCTCCAAATATGGTGGGCTGGCCTTCCTATATGACAGGCCTTAAATGAAATGCTAAATCCCACTAGAATTATGTGGTTGGGAAGGACCAAATTATACAGCGTGTTCACTAAATTATGTGGCAAGAAAAGGAAAATGATGTGCCGTAATGTGGCACATTGTGTGATGCTATTACTTAATTATTTTTTTATTTTTGCAATGTTACAAATGTCTGGGAAAATATTTTACCTTATGAGTAGCAGCTTAAACCCAAATAGAGCACTAAGGAACTGCAAAAAAACAAGTCAGCCTTTGAGAAGGTTCTACTGCTATGCAGGAACAATTGACTCCATGTTTTTACTAACTTTTGATCTGCTTGATGTCGAAACAATTATTTGTTAAAATCTGCAGATTATGCATCAGAAGATGGATTATTTGGCAAACGTCGCAAATTTATACTTAAGCGGACAATGCCGTGGCCACAGAACCGCATAAAATCTAAAGCTATTTGGGCATTATCCCTTTTCAGTCTACATATTAACTTCTTTAACCAATTACCAAAAAGCTATAATCACAAAGTATTTATCATGAAAACCATATTTGTTCTTTCGGGTAGCTGGAGGGTGGGTGTCCCAGACATGAGTTATGAAGCTATATGGAGCAATAGGGATTCGGTGGAAACCCCCATTATATCAAAGGAGTAATCAATAACAACAGAATACAACATATGTGTTGCTTGCCACCGACAGTGTGGATAAGTGGTTTACTCTCCGACAGTATTTTCCTCCTCTGTTCTGATTATGTCCCATTAATTTGCAGCCATATTATCATTTGTGTTAATAATATTACTTGAAAAACTATCTAGGCCCTAATGGTTAAAAAAAATAAAAATGAATTAATTAACACCATAGAAAACTGTCTCTTAGCTTATAGGAATGTTTACTATACACGTTTAAGACGTTTTGAAAACTTACTTTGGCAGACACTTCTCCTAATAAGATATCCAAGCGATGTACCTGACAGGCAGAGACAGCTGAAATAAATCAAAATCAGAATGAACATATATTTTGATAAGTCAGAGTGATTAATGGTCAGATGTGTGAATGCGAACTGCCCTTTTATAGAAAGCGGGAAGGTCAAGATTTTAGAATATTCACTTAGAAGAAATAATCAATGCTGCTTCAGAAGCAACCTCTAAGGAAAATCAGACTGCAAAGAAAAAAGCAATACACGAGGGGTGGAGATAGGAGCTGTGATCTAAAATGTATGATTAAAAGGGCAAATTATTCTGTCGGTATGTTTAGCACAATAAGTAAATTCTTGATTTCGGCCTTCGTCCTAAAGTTTCTGTGGGAGCTGGAAGCAATGATGTAGGAGGCCAGGTACAAATAAACAGGTGATACATATGTTGCATGTAGATGATTGTGTGTTACTATCGAATGCACATATGTGAAGCCTACACCACTCAGACTGGATTCTCCTGAAGAAGCAGCAATTCATTTTGTTTTTTTCCATTATGTTATGCATAATTGTATTTGCTCATTCACTATTCAGGAGTTGGGGCACTTTGGCAAAATACCAATGTTCAAAAGTAAAGAATATGAGGGCTTTACAAATTAGGAGCTATGGCCCACCTGAGGGCTTTAGTTGGGATGAAAGTGGTTGTGGTCTCTGAAATAAAGAAACCTGGCCTATACATTGTAATCTCCTGTTCGGATTAATTTCCGACTGACTCCATCAAACAGGACTTCCAAATTGCTTATGACGGGCTCGGACAGCCCATTTGCCATCGGAAAGGGGCCTATAATCCCAAGGGCGGTCTTTCCACCTGAGGGAATAGGATAGCAGATTCTCACAGCCTTTCTGTGCCGGCCTTTCCAACACAGAAAGGCTGCGGGAATCCGAATTTGGGGGCTCCCAGCAGGACCACCATGGGTGCAAGGCCTCCGGATGGCAGCCTTGATCCCTGCACCCGTTGGGTGCCTGCCACAGGGTGTAGGGATGAACTGCACCTCAGCTCTTTTCAATGAGAGCATGCATTCCAGTTGTAAAGAATAGGATTCAGTCAGTCAGTCCCAGTTCCCAAACAATGTCAGATGGACTGAGGACCGTCTGACATCGTAATCATGCCCTTAGTCTTGACTTTCGGGTTTGTTACACAGTGTTTGCAATGAGTTCCCGATGTGAGACTATTAGTCAACCCTTGTATCTCCTGTTTTTTGGGCCTGAGACTTGGCTTGCATTACTGATAAAGGATTGTTGAAAGGCCAAAGGCTCTAATTTAATGATGTCTGCTAGTCTCTTGGTTGTCCTTGATGCAGATTCGGATCTGCTGTGACTCTGCCTGATCGCAGTCATAGTATGATGTGTGGAAGTTGATCAATTTGATTTCAATGATGGGGATCAAGGCATGTAGCTCCCCTACCACATTTGTGCTAGAAAATGTTTGGACTATTATCAATACCTTTCTGAAATAGAACGTTAGAGGCATGGCATCACCAGCAGGACCAAACTGGCTGTACCAGGCCTTTCCTGGGAGGCTGGGAGGGTGGGGTCTGGTTTTGTAGTAGTGCTGTAATATTGGCCACCAGTAGCAACAGCTGCAAGCAAGCATTTCCAGCCTTTTGGGGCCAGGCAGTGCTTCACTAGGGGCTGGTCAGAAAAAATTGCCAGGGCTGCTTTGCATTCCCAGTCCGGCTCTGATCACCGGTAAACAGCCATCGGACCTTTTTATATGCGAATGCACTTTTCAAGAGTATAGAAAGCTAAGCTCATGTGGTGCTTCTCTAACTTACCACTGTCTCTGCATACGCCCGGTGTTGGACTTGGCCCTTTTTGCAGGGTCATCCCTAAACTTTTTGCCTTTCTCCTAGTCTTTTTTCTGACATGGTGTTGGTGGTTTTAGGCCTCTGGGCACTTTAGCACTGCTGTCCAGTGTAAAGTGCGTATGCTCTCTGTGATAAATGTGGTAAGATTGGTCTACACCTGTTTGGCCTATTTCATTTACCTGTCAGTCCGTTGTAAAGTGGTATCCCATATACCCAGGGGTGGTAAATTAAATGCTACGGGTGGGCTTGCAGCGCTGATTGCGCCACCCACCAAAGTAGCCTTTCAAACCTATCTCAGGCCTCTGCCATTGCAGGGCCTGTGCGCGCAGTGTTACTGCCGCCGTGATGGGGCACCTAAAGTGTGTGCAATCTCTGTGACCCCCCCTTTTACTGCATGTCAGTCAACCCTGGAGTAGACCCTAGCTAGCCCTATGGGCAGTGTACATTGTAGGTAAAAGATAGGACAAGTACCTTACGTGTGTGACATGTCCTGGTAGTGACAAACAGCCATTTTGGTTTCTCACTACTGTGGGGCTGCCCTCCCTTAGGAATGCATTGGGGATTCCCTGATAAGTGTTTCAGTAGTAATCCCTGATATGAGAGGTGCAGCTTGATCAAGTTTGGTATGTTTGAAATAGTGATAACAAATGCTATGCAATGGTGGGCGCAGATTTATTATAACTATTTTAGAAATGCCACTTTTAGAAGTTTGCATTTCTGTGAAGTTGGCATTTCTGTGCGCTATATGTCTGCCTGCCTGATGTGAATTTCAAGTCTGGCTTTTGAGTGACAGGGGCTGGGAGGTGTGTGTAGCTCCAGGAGGAGCAGGGTGAGTCAGCGCTAGTGTGAATGGGACATCTACATTTGGAGTAGGTGGGAGGAGAAGTCCCTGGTCCCAGGATAGGATGGTGCCTGCCCTAGTGAATGCTGGCTCTGCCCCCCTGTGGTGTGTCTAATGACAAGCCCCCACCTAACAATGGGGAAGAGGAGCCCTGTCAACAGAAGTGCTCCAAATTCCCCCTGAACCAGTTGCATCTGGTTCCCCCAAAGCCCTGTGCTGGTTCAGATAAAGAGAAATGATGTATACGTACTGGGGCTGTGACCCCATGAAGGGGTGCTGTTCCTGTACTTGCTGGGATTTTGCTGCTGCTGGGGCCCAGAAGGAACCGCCATGAGGGCTTGCCTCCCTGCTGGAGGGCCCTGTGTGCTGGCCTCCCTGGGCCCAGCTGTGCCCCCTGATCTTTAAGGACTCACAGCACCTCGTGAGTGTTGCATCTTTATTTTCCTTACAGGAGGGGAGCGTTGTGAACTTTAACCTGCAGGGGCAGGCTGCGAGCATACCTCGGGGGAAAACCAGCATGGGGATTACCCCCCACTGCACCAGAGCTAAGCGGGAGCCTACCCCGCATTTGCACAATTTCGGGGGCGCATCCGGTGCTCCTCTGAGCGGTAGCCAACCCCGCATTTATGTGCCGTGGAGGGGTGCCCACCCCGCTCTAATGCGACTATACCGTGGAAGCCCACCCCACCTCTGTGTGCTCTTTTGCAGTGGGAGCCCACCCGCTGTAATGCGACAATACCGCAAGAGCCCACCCCGCATTGCCGAAGCATGATGGTGTGCATGAGAAGAGCAGGAGCCAAACCCCGCTGTCCTGCCAGTGAATTAAGCAAGAGCCTACCCCGCATGGATGCTTCATTGTGGCGGGAGCCCACCCCATACTTTCAAATCTAAGCAAAGAAGCGGTCCGCCGCCGAGATGAGCAGCGGCCCGGAAGCCAGGCAAGAGCCGTCTGACAGGAGGCGGGGCCTGCTGCGTGTGGCTGGAAGTCTTTCCAGGGCTCCCGTGAATGTGGAGAGCCCCGCAGACACCGGCGAGAAACCTGGAGTAGTCCCAGCGCAGGGGGACCCAACGAGGCACGTTACCAGTGCTTTTCCCCCTGCCGGTTGCATAAGAGAGCCATGCAGGCTCTATGGCCAAGTCCCGGTCCCAGGAAAGGAGACCGGGCGAAGGGTGCTGTCCGCAGATGCCCAGAATCAGCACCAGGAGAGAGGCGAGCCTCCCCAGAGTCGGGTGAGTGGGGCTTCTCTTTTTAATGCTTGTGTGCATTCCGAGGCACATTGTCGCTACGTGGGTGGTCCCACAGGGTAGCGGGTCGCTCCAATGGGGACCACAGGGCCCAGAGGGCACAGGGAGTGCTGGGGCCACAGTTATCTTCACAGCTGTACCGCAATTAGCGGGCAGCTGCTACGTTTAGGCCAAGTGCATTGCGCACTTACCATAACTGCTGCATTGGCATCTGGGCCCTGACTTTGCTGGACGTTGGGCATTTGAGCCCTCTGAGAAGGTCAGTTGGCCTGGGGGGTCCGTTTCTAAAGGTAATGCCAAATGCAAATGTCATGCTGTGATGTTTAGGCCTAAGGAGATGGTATAATGCGTTTATGCTTATGATGATTTATGCTTAATGTGATTTCTGCCCCATGATTAGTGCCTAATATAGTTGGGCTGCTGATGTCCTAGTGCGTAAGGGGTTTATGCTTAGGAGCGTATCTTAGGGTTATGAGGCCTATTGCGTAATGTGTTTATGAGTAGGAGGTTTGGGCCTAATGTGTCTCATGCCTAATGTAATAATGCTGAGGTCATTATTGTACCAATAGTTACTGGTTGTGGTTTATACTTACTTACCTGTTCTGATGGTTCTGACCATGGCGCGATTGGTCTGGCCCTGTATATAATTCCCCTGTGAATATTGCCTAGTGCCAGTTGGCACAGTGTAAATGTGTGATTAGGTTTCTAATATGTTTATGATAATACAAAGGCTATTTTTGATATAACCTTGTGTGGAGTTTCTTTTGTAGTGTGCCCAGTGTGTTGCTGCTGTGTGTGTGTGTTGCGCAAATCCTCTACACATTGCCTCTGAGATAAGCCTGACTGCTCGTGCCAAGCTACCAAGGGGGTGAGCAGGGGTTATCCTCAGTGTGTAACTCCTTTGCCCTGACTAGAGTGGTGGTTCCTGCCTGGCTTAGGCGCAAGCCCTCTCCAACCAGAAATCCCATTTCTAACATCTGGGTGTCGTTGAAAATGGTCCAGTCTATGGTCATTTTTCAGAGTCATTCCATTTCCGTAAACTAAGGGGGCAGATGCATCATGGTATAGGGGTGATTGAATGATACCCCATTTCACTGTTCTGTCTTTGCTCTAAATGTAGACCATGTAAACTATTTATAGGATGCTACCAGATGCATGGGGCTATTTGTGCTCAGTCATGATGTGGGGAGGAATCTTTAGCTGCAATAAGGACCCTGATCTTGATATATCATGCTCACCTTTGAACTGGCTACTAGTAGTAAAACAGCTGCAGAACTCAGGGATTGATTTGGGCACTTCAGTACATGTGACATGAGCTCATTTACTGTGGATCCTCGTTGTAACCCTCTGTTCACAAGCAGCACTCAGGCCTGGACAATTTCCTAGTGAACATGTTCTGTGTCCACTTTAGTGAGAACACAGAATATCCACGTAAAATTGTTTCTAAACATAGCCTATTTTTTGTTGCATTGCACTGAGGTATTAACGTACCTGCATCACATTGTGATGTCTACAGGTGACTGTGTTAGAAGATGTAGTCTTCAGGGTAGCACAGCTTCATGGAGGAGAGGCATTTAAAGTTGTGGTACACGGGAAGTGCATTACACAAACACTCTTTTGAGCAAGAGGCAATACAGAGCATCTTAACTTAGCTGAGGGCAACCTATAAAACCTTGAAACTAAGCATATCACAGACTTAGAATACGTAATCATAAGTATGTGCGTAAAAGAAAACAAATTAGAATCTGAGTTCCCTCTTGCCATGCAGAAGGCATTTGGAACAACGATCCAATGATACAAAGAGACACTTTCTTAATTCCTATTGGCTTCCTCCCACCTCAAACTCCCCTGTACTCACATCAGTATCTCAAATCATTTCAAAATATTTTTGTATAGCCTTCTGAACCCTCTATATCTTATGCCCTGCAAGAAATTGTTACCAAAATTCAAATCTACCACAATGTAACCAATTTTTATGATAAATATCATAAAACTGCTGAAATAAATAATCAATATAATACCCCTTTTTGACAAAAAAAATGTCGCTGAATGACGAAACCTTCACAGACTGGAATGAGATTGAAAAGCAAAGAAATCCTCGAGATCCCTTATGTCTCGAAGGTAAGTGAAGAACATTTCTCAAAGCAGAAGCCAATTGTTTCTAAAGATTCAAATCTCACTTGATAGACACGAAAAGCTTTTTTCAAATTGTGAAACTAAACTTCAAACCCAAAGGGGACCGTCAACAAAAGAATCACCTTCCGCCTCCTCACCCACGCACACAAAGCCCTACACGACCAAGGCCCAAGCTACCTCAACAGCCGAGTCAACTTCTACGCTCCGAAACGCCACCTCCGATCAGCCAACCACGCCCTCGCCGCCGTCCCCCGCATCCGAAGAGCGACAACAGGAGGAAGGTCCTTCTCCTACCTGGCCGCCAAGACCTGGAACTCCCTCCCGACCGACCTGCGCCTGACCCAAGACCACCTCTCCTTCAGGAAGAAGCTGAAGACCTGGCTGTTCGAGCAGTAGCGGCACCCCCCCCCCCCCAGCGCCTTGAGACCCTACGGGTATGTAGCGCGCTATATAAATGCCACTGATTGATTGATTGATTGATTGACTCACCAGCCACATGTTCAAATGTACACTCTACAGAATCCCACGACTTCTTTCTGAATAAATTTGCACGACTTAGAGGGGCACATTATCAAGGACGGGTGATACATTATCGCCGCTTTTATCGGCAGGAAACTGCCGATAAAACGGCAATAATGTGCTTGATAATATGCTCTATAGAATTCCTATCGAAGCCCATGTTAGATGTGAAGAAATCTAACATGGGCTTCGATAGGAATTCTATAGAGCATATTATCAAGCCCATTATCGCCGTTTTATCGGCAGTTTCCTGACGATAAAAGCGGCGATAATGTATCGCCCATCCTTGATAAAATGCCCCAGTGTTTCCATAATCAAGTCGATAGTCCTTCTCCAAAAGTATGCTCCACTCCTTGCACTCTTGTGCTCTGGGACAACTTTTCATTAATATCTGAAGACCAATGATGCAAAACTATCAAACATCACATGGTTTAAGCTCACCACCTAGGCAGTCTCTAGTGTATATCAATGAATTCATCTCTACAGAAAAGCTTCTTTTGTAACATGCTAGAAACTGTCATAACCTCGCCCCTCTTAAAAATAATGAATGCATATCCTATTCTCTCCATCTGCAGACCTGTAAACAAACTTCCAGGGCTTGGCAAGGTGGTGGAGAAGTGTTTTTAAGATCAAGTGGCAGTTGTTATAGACCCTAAAATGTACTAATCTTTTATCATTTGAGCTATTGCAAAGGCAGGTGAGTGGTCTGATGGAAAAATGTGTCCCAAGAAATACTCTCTCCTTGAACCACTTTCCTACTAGCAAGGATTATGTGAGGTTTTTCTCCAGTGAACTCCCAAAACCTATCGTGATTTGTTTGTAATGCAAAAGTCATGAAAGTTGTGAGATTGTGGCAGTGTAAAACAAATCTCATCCCCAAGCGTGACACAAGAATGGAGGTTTGCTGAACTGGTGACCCTTTTTTCAAAGTGCAGCACGGCCAACTAATGGAAATCAATGTCAGGCAAAGGTTTACTGCCTTGGAGAATGATGTATGCACATTGGACATGCTTGAATGCATTGCCTTGAAAGGGACAGGCAGCTTGACATAGCATGCAGACCTAGTAGTGACTTGGAGGTAAATTCTCATGGACCTCACTGTGCGCATTGCTAACCCCCTAAGTGAAGGAGTTGGCTAACCAACAAGGAGTGCATGGAGAATAGCTGTCTCTTTTGAAACATGATATACGTGGCAAGTATTGGTCACAGGAAAAAGGTTGTTGGACTTCATTGATCCACATGAGTGGGTAAAAGGGACCCTTCTTCATCATTTCACGCTCACACTGCCAGGTAATGATTATGAATAGATTTTTCATAGATGAACTATAGCAGTACGAAAAAGGGTCACCTACCCTAATTCTTATCTTAGTTTTGTTATAGCTTGTATCATAATATTCTTTCTGACTGTTTCTCGGGTTTGCTAAATGGAACCTATTTTCACGTTCTACTTGTTTTCTTTCTATTGAAAAACAAAATAAAATGCGTTAAAAAATCACAACCTTTTCATTGTGTGTGCACAGTGTGTCGAAGCTTGCCCTTCAAAGAAAACCACCTGTGCCCTTTTTGTTAGAGAGTGACGTTTAAAATGACTCATGAGAAACAGCATTATTTCAGTTATGAGGATTAGCAACAAGTAACCAAGTAAGTAACCAAGTAGAGTAATGCCAACATTATACAGCAGGAATGTTTTAACAAGATAATGAAGACATAGGCGAATCGGTATGCATAAAGGGAGCTGGAAACAAGCTAGTAAAATCCTGATAAACATATATTATTATAATTATTTATTATTAAGGGTTGTGTAAAGCACATCAGCTACTCAGTTAGTGTTCCGGCGCTTACCAGTAAAATCCTGATTTCAAACTCACAGAGGTGCTAGAAAGCAGACCCGAAGAGCCAGGTGTGAAGGAGTCGCTTAAAGATCTGGATGTCCACAGTGACGTTGAGCTCTTGTGGGAGAGCATTCCACTCCCTGGCGGCCAGATAGGAGTAAGAGCTGCCGCCCCACTTTTTTTCTTCTGAATTGAGGAATTACCACCAGCAAGGTGTTGGAGGACTAGAGTGACCTGGCTGGTTGGTATGGGGTGACTCTGTTGGACAAGTACTGAGGGCCTTTGTGATAAAAAAGCCCTGGTTGTGAAGGGCCAGAGCTTTGAACCTCACAGACTCTTAGAAGGGCAACCTGTGCAGTTCTTTTAAGACAGGCTGGACATGAGCTGTCCTGGGTGTCACAGCTGAAGCCTGACGGCCACATTCTGCACCTACTGTAGTCTCCTCAGTAGGGAGGGAGGTGGACCCCACTACAGTGAGTTGGCATAGTCCAACCTAGAGGTGATCAGGGCCTGGATTACTGTTTTTTCGCGACCTAAATTTACAATCTCTCACAGAGTGAGCAGACTCCTCTAGCAAGATAGGGTCAAATTCTTGCCGCAATTGACCACAAGGAGACACTGTAACATCCTCCAGAGCCATGTGGTCACTAATACTCATGGAGATGCCATTCATTGGATGTAGGGAATCCACAATAGTTTTGGTTTTGGCATTGAAGAAATGAGTACATTGGGTGCAGAGTTTGAGAGAGAGGGTGATAAAGGCTGAAGCAGGGTGTCCAGGTGAGCAAACTTTTTAACAATTTTGAAGACCTCACCAGGTTTGTTATGAGGTTTCCTGTTTGATGCCATAAAGTGCCCCACCTCCACCTTTCAAAACTTCACTTCAGCCCTATCCTGAACAAAAGAAAAAAGTATGTATGGCCCTTAGAGGATTGGCAGTACACATGTTGAAACACTGCATGACAGATTCTAAGGAAAACTATTGCTGGAAGCTTCATGCCCCCATGTGCGTTAAAGCTTTGGCTGCATCTATGACACTTTAGCTGTGAAACACAGATCAAGAGATTATATGGATCAATTGTGACATAAACCCCAGTTCAGGATTTGCTTCAATCTAATGGAATATGACAGGAATCATATGTATTTTAGAGAAAAATAAAATTAGAACTTTTCCACAAATACATGATATATGTGCATACATGAGTTAAACGAATGACAATCTGGTGATAAAGGGCTAATATTCATTGGCAACACCAGCAAAAAGAAGCAAAGAAAGAGGCAAAACTTTAGGGTCTCTTATGGCATTCTTTTCAATGAGATTAGTTATTAAAGTCACTTCATTTCAAACACAATGTGACGAGATTCACGCCCTGTAGCTTGAGGTTAAGCGGATCTATACTAGTAATACATATGACAACATTCTATTGAACATATGTGCCACCAGAGGTAATTAAGAAACAGACAGCACAGACTACTCTTTAGAAAATTATTCAACAGATTTATAGAAAAGCTACATATACTAAGTCATAACAGGTAACTACAACAAAGTTTTTGATTCATCAATCTTTATAGATGAAATGTTCGATGAAGTGGATGCACATTGGTACATCCCTGAGATAAAGTCACAGTTTAAAAAAGAAAATGAGAATGAGGAACATTTGGGTGGAAAGTTGCCAGCAAGCTCTTTGTGTTGTATAAATGAAAGAAACGGCCTGACGTTCCAGCTCGCTCCTCTATTATTTTCACATAAGTGGGTATTTGCTAGCTTATATGTGTGTTTTAGCTTCTGCATTATCTCATTTAGACTTGTTGAAATAGTAAAATGAAAGGAAACTAAACGTTGTTCCCAATCTGTATACATGCATTAATATTTCACTTAAAGAAAGTATTTGTGCAACACTTCAAACAGCAATAAAGTGAAAAACACCACACATAAAAGAGCTCATACCAAGTTAGAAAAGTAGAATGATTTTTTATAAATAAGACAAGACCAAAATGACCAAATGACCAAAATCCAATCTGTAGTACCCGAGATATGTGATTTTAAAGTTTCCGGGGAAAAATTGCACCAAAAGGTACAAAGTGCCAACTGTGAATATCTGGCCACATTGAACCGGGACAAAGTCCCAAGTTTAGGTGGACCGCGGACGAGTGCATGACAGCTACAGGGACCCAGTTAGGCCCATTAGACAAAGTACCGTAAACCCTGGTTTGTGGAGTGTTGCGAGGATCTGCGTCAAAAATTCATTGTGCAACCAAAGTAATGCATCATTCCGAGATGCGGCAAAGCTGTGGTATGAGATCCTGCATTTTTGTCGAGCATCTCATCAACGAGGGCTTGCGATGCAAAGTCTGGCATCGAGGATGTGTTGCCCATTTGAGGTGTTTAATGCCTCGTCAGGAGTAATAAGCACCATATAAAGTTCAATGTCAATTCAATCAGAGTCAAGCTGACCTATAGGGCAACCTGGTAGTGCCGGAAGGGCTGGTCTTACAGGTCAGCGTGTGCGTGCTGGTTTTTTGGCTGTTTGTGGGCCTGTTTTATGGCCTGGTGGGTTGGATTTTACTTCTAATGTTCCTGATATTACCTCATAAATTGTTTGCTCCAAGCGTAAATGCACGCAGGTCTCCATACATTGCAAAACAAATATGTTGGGTGTCTATACAACTTCAAAACTGCCCCTGTTTACATATGTGGGCTACTTCTTTAGCCATCTGATTTGCTAATGAGACCACTTTTAGTTTGGTGCCTCGATCAGCCTCATTTTCGGTCATACTCCGACTCTGGACACACTTTTTGCTTCCATGCTGGCTGCTGTTCTG
Source organism: Lissotriton helveticus (assembly GCF_964261635.1). Taxonomy (NCBI): domain Eukaryota; kingdom Metazoa; phylum Chordata; class Amphibia; order Caudata; family Salamandridae; genus Lissotriton; species Lissotriton helveticus. The sequence continues at coordinate 1,059,957,352 of NC_136070.1, read as the reverse complement.
ACCATTTAACTCTTCTCCAGTCCTTCTGGGTTTGTGCCACTTGTCCTCTAAAACTACTACTTGTGCGAAGCCACTGCTTCTGACTTCTACAAATATGTACCCACTACGTCCAGCCTTAGGGGTGTGCACCAATACCCCTTCCTTGAAAATGCCTTTCAGGGGCCGTATTATGGACAGTGACTAGGGGCGCAACGGGCATGTGCACCCGCTGTGTGTGCCATGGAGCACTTTGGTGTTACAGGTTGGGCTGTAGGTGCTTGGGCGGCCCCTTCTGTAGTACATATAGCGCTGGTGCACAAATAGAGCATCGCCATCACCAGATTGTGTTCCCTCATTTGCATGGGGGCATGGGCCCATGCAAATGAGGGAACCCCTTTGCCTCAGCACCCATGCGTATTATACACGCGGGCGCAGAGGCAAAGAAGCTGTCTGGAGGTGCACTGTGAGTGCGCCACCTAAAAGGACATCCCCTTGCAGGTGGGTGCAGTCACTCACTGCACCTTCCTGTAAGGGGATCTCTCACCCCCCTCATAAAAGAGCAGGCAGATTTCAGTCTGCACAGTGAAACACAGAGCGGCTGCTTCGAAGCCGCTCCGTACTTTGCTTGAATGCGTTGACCACAGGGCAGCTTGACTTTGCGGCTACCCTGGGGGCAGCGCATTCAATATAATATGGTGCACTCTCCTTGTTGGTGCAGGGCACACCTTTGGAAGGGTGCACTTGGCTAAAGACAGCGCACCGTATTCTGTAATATTGTCCATGGAGTGTTCATTACTTCTCTGCTTTGCTCTGTAATGCATGACATAAACTTATACATTTAGGGCAGGACATCATGATATCACTCAGCCTCTCACTCACTGTAAACAGATTATTATTGCATAAGGGGTAAAAAAGGTGATTGGGCAAAGCTGCATGGGTAGTCATGTCAAGTTAGTACATATAGAAAACTAGCCCAGCCATTTTTCACAAACACAGGTCAAATGTGGGCAGGTATGCACCGCGTTATTTTTCAGACTACCTTATCCATGCTTCTCTATATTGTACATCCACCATATCAGCCACAATGCTGGTAACATGTTGTAAAAGCTACTTCCTCTGCCTAATCCGCCCCCAGAGAAAGGGGGAAGCACTCAGGACCTCTTCCACGAAATCCATTATTTGAACTTATAAATAAAAAATGATGACATAATTGCGAAGGCTTTTCTAAATGTAGCAGGATTATCTGAGCAATTGCGCCAGTTACCACTTCCTTGCTCATTATGTGCTTTGTTTGCAACAAAGTTCACAGAAAATTGAGAAACAGAAAAGTTATTTACCCTGGGGGTTATTAAGGGCCATTACAAAGCAATGCTCTTTTAACAGATAAAAGGCTAGAAGCGAGCAATTCGTATTAAGATAAATCCTTTTAGATGTTTATGGTTTACATGTAATGGGGGCTAATCCACACAAGCATTTGTGAGTGTCCGAAAGTGGTACCACAGGAGTACTCTGTTGCATACTTTCACATGCCTTTTTTAATCAACTCTGAAACATCTAGTTGCCAATTAGTGAAAGTGCAAAGGAGCGGAGCGGAACTGGACCCAAACCTCAAACAAAGTAGACGGAGCCAAATTCGAAGTTCCACTTAAAATTACTTGTGAGGGATCTCTTCTCAGTTAGTCATTTTTCCGGACAATATGGGGCGAATAGAGCATTTTAAATCACACTGGCCTAGAACACTGATCTCAACCTAACAATCCTTAACAACCCTTTCAGGAACGTTTGCGTTTATTGCTCAATGAATTTTAACAGAATGAATGGTGAATGTATTTTAATACACTCTGGAACAGTACATCTTGCAGGACGTGGTGTGCAGTGTTCTAGCTTCTATGTCAGTTAGAGACAAATGACGTACTGTTAAATGCATTGGTGCAGGTACATGCATTTGCCTCAACCTAATAGGCCTTCAAAATACCCTTAAAAGACATTTCGAAATATTGCACCAATAAGTGTTATTTAAGCACCACATCTGTTTAGTTATTGTTCCTTTGAATGAGATGAATGAAAATAATAGGCTAACTGGGCTTCTTGATACTAAGAGATAAAAAAAGGAAAGGTGCAGCCTGTAATTATCTAGGAGAAGATAATTTTAAGGTTTTATTTCCAGAAGATTGGAGTTCCAGCTCACCTGGAAGAAAGTTCCAGACCTCACTGACTTCAATACATGCATTTGTTTAATCAAAAAGAGGGAGGGAGAAGCATAGATTAATTTGGCTTCCATTAGGTAATATCAAAATCAGAGGAGAATGAATCACATGTCCTGTTTTCTGCCAGGGTCTTCTAATCTTATGTTATGGAGACCCTCATTCACATTTAGCATACGGCGAGGTATATGTTGATTCTCCATTCTGTTGGATAAGTGAATAGCATCATCATTGTGTTTTTTATCACTTAAGTGCTCAGTTCTCCAAGTGGTTACATTCCTCCACCGGAAGGGAGAACGTTTGTTTTTTTGACAGTTGTCATTAGAGAAAGAAGTATCTAAAATACGTGAATGAAATAAAAATTGCCTCCTTTCCTTAGTAGGGTCTTTTATTCACTAAGGAGGAAACAAGATTAAAAGGGGGTGGGTGGTGCTTTTATGGAAGATGTTCCACTGCACCTGGTGTTAGGCCATGGTAGGTTGACATGTTTCGACCCTTGGTTGTCCTTGAGGGTCTGTGGGCCTTCTTCAGGGCCAAAAAAACATTGGCTATCAATTAGGTAACTTGTAGGGAGTAAGTGAGTCAGTTACCCTTCTTCAACAGTAAACCAAATCGCTTAGCTTCTTGTGTGAGTAATAGGAACACCTTTAGTCTATAACTTTTGAGGAGTTGGATGTTGCTCCTTCTGGGAGACGAGAGGAGGAGTGTCTTGCTCTTTGCAGCGTCCTTTCCGCACTTGTGCTGACTCTGTCCTGCGTGCCCAGGCAATACATGCACTCTTAATTTAGGGATGCCCCAAGAGCTTGGATGTCAGGGTGTAGTTTTCCGGAATGAATGTAAGGTGTACTACAGTGCTGAGGAAAGAGAAGATTTATTCTGCAGTGCACAAAGACAAATGGACAGCGCTTTGCAGGTTGCTTAGCAATAGGAAACCAACAGACATCAAAAAGGTGAGAGGAAATGGCACTGCCAATGGACAGATTCCAATTAGGGGTCTGTTCTGAATCATTTGAAGGGTACCAAAGGCAAAAGGAAGTGTTCTAAAGTTAGAGAAAAATAACACTGTTTAGTTGTGAGAAGATAATTAATAGTACAAAAGTCTTACAACAGGGAAAGTTGAGAAAAGGGTGATTTTGTGTTACATATGTAATAATCAATCAATCAATCAGGATTTGTAGAGAGCTGCTGCTTTAACCATGAGGGTCACGAGGCACTATCGGATGATGATGCTCGTTCACCGATATGTATGTAGTAAAATCAAGTGGAAGAAACACAGTTAATCAAACAAGGACAGAAATGCTGAAAAATTGATCCAAATATTTTTTCTGACTCCTCCATGGGCAGGTTGGCCAAGTTCCACAGGCCACCAAAGAGAACATCATGTGGTAGGAGGTTCTCCAGTCTTACATTCACCTCTTGTCTGCTTGTGGTACTCCTCGCCTCTTATCTCTCCCCATCATCTAACATTATGTTGCTGGTTCTACATGTCTGACATCTATCTCTCCTCAGCCTCTATTTCCCAGGCTCTTACCCGCTCGGGGTTGTCCTGCCCTCTTACATTCACTTCTCACCATTCCCTTTCCCTGCCGCATATGTTCTCCTGACGGTTTTGCCTCTTTTATATCTACCTCTCCCATTCATCTACTACCTTTATTCTTTCACTCAGGCATCTTTTGTTCCTCTGGTTCTCTCTCCTTTACATCAACCTCTCCCCTCCATTCACTACTCTTCATGTTTCATTTCTCAACATTTCTAAACTTCTTTCTCTGGTTCAACCCATCTAACATTCACCTCTTGCCTCCATGTGCTGTTCTTCACCACTACTCTTCCATTGTTTTGTTTCCTCTCCCCCATTACATCCACTTCTTCCCTTCCCTCCTCCCACTCTCCCCAAACCTGTTACCTTTTGCTGCTGATTCTTCCCCTCTGACAACCCACTCTTTTTTATGCTGTATGTTTTACCTCATTTCTCTCCCAGACTTCTTCCATCTCTCACTTATTCTACTTGTTACATCCACCTCTACCCTTTCCCCATCTACCTTCTCTCCAACTTCCTACTCTCTCTTGCTATTTCAGCCCCTCTAACACTTTCATATCCCTGCTGTATTCTTCGTATATATCATCTTTCCTGCTCCTCACAATTTCTTTCGCTTGTTCTTCCTTGCCTTTATATTCCCTCCTCCCCTCCATTCTCTGCTCTTTTTAATTTCATCTTTATTTCGACATAAGAAGTGTCATAAAAGAATGCACAAAAAAATACATCATATATCATTACAATTGTTAAAAGGAAGACAAGTTCCAGTAATGTTAAAATTATTCTAGATAAAAACATTATCAAACAACAGATCATAGGGCAATCCCCCGAAAGAAGCCTCAGGTCATCACAGACCCCAGAACACCTAGGCAAATTACATAACTGTATTGCATCTCATTTTTCCAAATATTTTCTTCTGATATTCCATATGGCAGTGAGGAATTTTGTGACCGCAAAAACAATTATTGGCGACATATCAGTTTTTAATATTCGATTGGAGTGAAAACACTGCCTAATGCCCAGGTTTTTGCAGGTGGGGATAATCCACTTCTTCCTGGAAATCTTATACGAAGGGCAAAAGAAAACCATGTGTAATTCAGACTCTACTTCAGCGCTACACGCAGGACAATTTCTGGGGGCATTAGGATGCCAGCGTGAGGTCAAGGCTCTTATCAGTAGGGAGTCATATCTCCAATGGAAATACAGCTTCCTATGACCATTAGGGCTGATAATATCGAAAGCAGGCTCCAGTTTGTAATAATCTTTTTGATCCAGGAATGATCTCGTCAATGTCCCAGTTTGGGCATTCGTTAGACAGGCAAACATATTTTTATCATGATACAGGCTAACCAATTCCCGTCGGGATAAACCTCTACAAGCTTCTTCAGGGTTAGTCCATAATGAAGAGCATCCTAGTCTATCGAATTCTTGCCTAATGTATTTCAGCCAGGGAAAGTTCCAAACATTTGGTGCTTTTAAGAGTTCTGCAAGCTCACGCCTGTAGCTGGCAAGTTCAGGTGTTACCCAGAGACGTCTCCAGAAAGTAAGAGGTTTAAGTCACAATTCTTTCTTGAGTGGTCTAAGTCCCAAGTCCATCCTAAGGGGAAGTAGGGGCGTGCTAGCTGGCAGGGATACCAGCTGCCTAAGAAACCTGTTTTCTATAGTGGTGATTTCAGGGTGGCAACTGTAGCCCCATAACTCACCACCATAGGTCACCGCTCCCCGTGCCTGCATCTTGTAGATTTCAAGGGGGGAGGAGATAGGTTTAGAGACAGTTTGCTTCAGAAGTTTAAGAATCCCTCCTGCTTTTTGGCCGAGTTTTAATTGGGTTTTGATCTGATGTTGTACCCAAGTCATATCCTCATTTAGAGTTAGTCCCAGATATTCGAATGTTTGGACTCTCTCTAAACGAACACCTCCTATAGCAGGATTAGGGCGCGATGTTTTCGGTGGGTTAAAAATCATGAATTTCGTTTTGGATGTATTTATTTCTAAACCCCGATCATGACAAAATGAGACAAAAGCATCCAAGACCCGCTGTATGCCCATTGGTGTCTTTGCCAGCAACAGGGTATCATCTGCGAACATAATCGCAGAGATCCCTTCACCAGCGAGCCTTGGGGCGTCTCTGTTGGGGTCCATGTTCAGGTGGGTGATTACTACGTTGACAAAGAGGCAAAACAGGGTTGGTGCCAAAACACAACCCTGCCTTACCCCCCTGCCAAGGGAGAAGCTAGATGACAAATTGCCATGTCTCCCACACCTTACCCTCGCGAAATTCCGTGAATGGAGGCAAATTAAAATATTTAAGAGGGGGGTTGGAATACCTAAATCCCTCAATACACTCCAGAGTTTCCCCCGTGGGACCAGATCGAAGGCAGCACGGAGGTCATCGAAAACAGTGTAAAGCGAACCGCCCTGGACTTTGACCGTTTTCCAGAAGAGCAAGTTTAATCTAAAAATCTGGTCAGTGGTGGATACATTCCTTCTGAAGCCTGCTTGATAATTACTCAGAATTTCTGAGTCCTCAACCCAATCTAAAAGGCGGTCCAAAATCAGCCTTGAAAAAAGTTTCTGGGATACATCTATTAGGCTGATTGGCCTATAGTTGGCTGGGAGGAGAGGTGATCCCTTCTTGAAGATTGGGACCAGTTCGGCTCCCAGCCAAGTATTTGGGGGTGCCATTCCCCCGAGAACTGCATTAAAAAAAATTTGAAGATAGGGGGCCCATATCTCGGGTTCCTGTTTATAAAGGTCCCCCGGGACCTTATCCAACCTTGGGGCTTTTCCCGCAGGGAGCTTAGCTATGGCCGCACGGACCTCAGCTAGGGAGAACCTGAGGTCCAGCGGGACAGAGGCTAGAGTGCTTGCTATATCAGGCATGTGGGCATTTGTGCCATGAGTATCTTCCTTGTAGAGGTCGGCAAAATGTTGTTCCCATACCTCAGCCGCCATATTAGGTGTTACTGCCTGATCTGGCTCGAGAGAGCCAGTGCTCACAATTAACCAGAACTTACGTGCATCTTTGACCGCAAGTGCTGAAGTTAAATTTACCCATTTCTCGTTCTCCCATTCGTCCTTGGCATGGCGTATAAGGTTCCTGTATGCTAGTCTCCTGGCTTTTATGAGGTCCCTATTGTTGTTCTGCTTTAAAGCCTCTAGGAGGTCACCTTTCGCCTGCCTACATGCCTTATTGTACCAGGATGGATTCCTAAGAAGCCCACCATTACTTGGTCATATGGGATTTAGAAATTCTTTGATGGTGCTTATTAATACAGTATGTAATTTTCCCAGTTTTTCATAGAAGGAATTCACAGGATGCTCTTCTATGAGTACAGCAACATCCTCCAGTACTGGAATTATCTGGGTATACAGTTTGGCTAGCCCGTTGGGATTTTAAGCCAACTTATCCCATCTTACCCTACGTCTATTACTTAATAGGGTGGACATGTTAGGAATATCAGGTTGGGGCGGTAGAATGCCCCTATCAGGACCCGGAACTTTGAGATCTAGGATTAGTGGGTTATGGTCACTTTCGCCCCCCTGTGTGACCCTAAAGTCTAGAATTCTTTTCCAAGCCCTGCACTCCACAAAAATATAGTCAAGGCGTGCACTCCTCCCTGACTGGTGGAAAGTAAAAGCAGGTGGATTATCAGACTTTATGCGCCCGTTACACGCCCTTATCGAATGGGTCAACGTCAGTGAGGTGATTTGTAGAGCTAGAGGAGTCCATGCTCTTACCGGAGGACCTGGTACTTGAGGAATTTCCCAAGCATCATCCTCCTCCTGATTTATGGAATCTAACAGACCGTCAAGTGGTTCGAACTGGGGGTTAAAATCACCTCCCACCACAAACATAACACTCTCAGGAATGTTAGTTAGAAAAGAGGATAGTTCCTCAATGGTTCCAGACATAGATGAGGCACTCACAGGTCTTGAGTAGATATTAACCACTGCCAATCTGAATCCATTCGACCACTCTAAAATTACACACTGGACATCATCTGTGGCTGTGTCCATAGTTATAACACTGCAGCCCAGATGGGTTGCCACCCAAATTGTTAGCCCCCCAGACGGGCGACCTTTTCCCGCCCATTTAGCGGCAACTGAAAATGAGGCGAATCCTAAACGATGTTGTTCCTCCCGTGCCCATGTTTCTTGAAACAAGAAGATGTCATTCAAGTCAATGTATGACCCCCAGTCAGGGCTGGCCAATTTTTTACATAGACCCGCTATATTCCAGGAAAGGATTTTTAATGCATGGGAGTCAGGAGCAGTTTTAGGAGAATGTGTGGGGGATTCTAAAATAGTAGTAATCGGCTGACCATTAGACAAAAGGACTACGGGAGAGCTTTCAGTATCAGTGATGTCCGGGGCTGTCACTAGTACAGCTGCAGAAAGCACCGCCCAATCGCTTCCTCTCTTGCATACATCTCGATGCAGTCAATCCACCTCTTCGAGACAACTATACCTATTGGGATGCAAATAATTACTCTGCATTGGCGTGTCCTGCCGTATGGGCCTATACCTAGTACCATCAATGGCAAATCCCACCCTTGTCCAGCCATCATTCACCCTAGGATGCAAATTATGGTTTCTAGGCGGATAAAAAAAGGACAATGGTAGCAGTTGAATAGTGGTATTTCCCAAACTGCCCAGCCAGTTGCTGATGTGAGGAGCAATCTGAGAATCCCTAAAATTTACCAGAATACAATCTCCCTTAATTTCCTTTCTTGTATGTCCCACCCAAGGAACCCGCCTGACCCTTAGTATTTCCCCTCTCAAGTTTGGCGGCAAAGGCCTATGGATATTTAACCAGCTAATCACCTTGTTTCTTAATGAATCAAAGGGTTCTGGTACAGAGCTAGAAAGTTCCGGTACTCTGGCCAAGATTACAGTATAGTCTTCCGCCTCTGGAGGAAGGTTAACTATATGTGACCGATTTAGGGTGGGGACGTTCTGGGCGGGGCGGTTACCGATCTTGGTTAGCATTTTTTCTTGCCTCGGTGGGATTGTTGTCACAGGTAACTTTGATTTCCGCACTAAGGGCACTGGCGGAACTTGCCTTGGGAGGGGTAGGGGGCAGGGATAGGTGGACTAACTATAGGTACAGTTATTGTCGTAGGTGATGTAGGTGATGTAGTAAGTCCTATGGCTGGGGTGGTAGCTAGATTAGAGTGAGAAGAACTCCCCACATTCGTTATTGTTGCACCAAGGCTACTACCCAAAGATCAATCAAGAATCAAGTCGCACAAAAATGGGTTCTAGAAGCTTCTGCAAAACATTAGCAATAAGTGATATAGACTGATCCCCCCACCACAGGACCCCTCACCAAAAATGAATGGACCAGCCTCCCCTATCACCGGCAATTGGAAAGGCTGTGTTGAAGTCACAGTTTCGTTAACAGTCGTGAGAGAAGAGGGTTCCATTATATCAGGGATGTTAACAGCAGTGCTAGAGACATGATCCAATTTCGCCCTTTTTACCGCCTTGGATTGTCTAGTTCTTTTCCTTTTAGGAATAGCACCTTCTAGAAGACCCCGTACATGAGATAAGTTTAATTCGCTTCCCTCACTCTGAATCAGGACTGGATCAGATGTTGAGGGTGGAGTGACTTCAAGTGCAGACTGGTGAGAGTCACGCTGGGAAATTGAGGAAGACCTTAGCTGTTGTAGAACAGACTCAATTGTTTGATCAATACTATACTAAAGTGATAAATGAGAAACATCCAGTCTCTCCGGGGGTGTGGTATTTAAAATTAATCCTGTAGGGTGGCTAGTGCTTTCAATACCATCTGCTAACTGTCTTTCTAAGGCCGACAGTTCATTATTTACTACAGTGTTAGCTCTGATAAGAAAGCTATCCAAAGTAACTGTAGCCATGATGGACGAAGCCGTAGCTTTACTCCTTGTCTCCCTTGATGACATGATACGTTAATCCTGGCGTGTCTGGGTCTCCGGCGAGATGGAGCACTCGGATACTAAGTGTGCTCTTCCAACAATGGCGGGCCCAGAGGGGTGGCCCGGTCCGGTCTCTCCCGGGCTCAAACGGGCTACAACGGGCCCGGGCTACGCCCGGCGCCGTCCCGCGTACGTTCCGCGATGCGCCTCAGGGGGCGTGGTCTTATAGCCAATGAGGGGGCGGATGGGGGAGCGGGAAGAGCTCACAGGTGCGGCTGGTATCGGGCCGCAGAGGATCTTGGACCTCGCTGTTCCGCCGTCAGCACACCACAGGGATCCCGCTTCAGGTCCAGCAGGTCTCGGGAGCAGTTTCTAAGCAAGGAGAAGTCCGCACATGCACAGCGACTTCCAGAGGCACCCATGGAGCGGGAGGCTCGAGTCGCTTATCAGCCCAGCCCTCAGTGCAGGCAGAGGGGGGGCGGGAAGAGCTCACAGGTGTGGCTGGTATCGGGCCGCAGAGGATCCTGGAGCTCGCAGTCCCGCCGTCAGCACACCACAGGGATCCCGCGTCAGGTCCAGCCAGGTCTCGGAGCAGTTTCTAAGCAAGGAGAAGTCCGCACACGCACAGCGACTTCCAGAGGCACCCGTGGAGCGGGAGCCTTGAGTCGCTTATCAGCCCAGCCTTCAGTGTGGGCGGAGGGGGGGGCGGGAAGAGCTCACAGGTGCGGCTGGTATCGGGCCGCAGAAGATCCCCGAGCTCGCAGTCCCGCCGTCAGCACACCACAGGGATCCCGCTTCAGGTCCAGCCAGGTCTCGGGAGCAGTTTCTAAGCAAGGAGAATTCCGCACATGCACAGCAACTTCCAGAGGCACTTGTGGAGCGGGAGGCTCGAGTCGCTTATCAGCCCAGCCCTCAGTGCGGGCGGAGGGGGGCGGGAAGAGCTCACAGGTGCGGCTGGTATCGGGCCGCAGAGGATCCTGGAGCTCGTGGTCCAGCCGTCAGCACACCACAGGGATCCCGCTTCAAGTCCAGCCAGGTCTCGGGAGCAGTTTCTAAGCAAGGAGAAGTCGGCACACGCACAGCGACTTCCAGAGGCACCCGTGGAGCGGGAGGCTTGAGTCGCTTATCAGCCCAGCCCTCAGTGCGGGCAGAGGGGGGGGCGGGAAGAGCTCACAGGTGCGGCTGGTATCGGGCCGCAGAGGATCCTGGAGCTCGCAGTCCCGCCGTCAGCACACCACAGGGATCCCGCTTCAGGTCCAGCCAGGTCTCGGGAGCAATTTCTAAGCAAGGAGAAGTCCGCACACGCACAGCGACTTCCAGAGGCACCTTTTCTATTCATCCGAGGTGAGCAGTGCCCTTTGTGATGCAAGTGCAAAAAGAACTGATGATGGACGGAATGCTGAACAAATCAAACATTCACCCCCAGTCCCAGATCTGGGTTAAATCCATCGTTTGTTTGCACGCCATACCATTCTAGTTTATACCAAGCCTTATGCAAAGCAGTCTTAACCCTGCTCCCCCGAACTGCCAGCCCATGTCATCCCTGTACCACTTTACCACTGGATTCAAGCTGGCCTGGCTGATAAGGGATGATACCCTGAAACCGGTGCCAGGTTTCTTGTTCCTGGTCCAGGGAGGACCTGGATTGGAAATTCAGGCTGGACTGTTCACATGAGGAGCAGGGTCAAGACTGATTTGCATATGGCTGGTTCGAAACTGGGGTGGCATGGTGAGCAAAAGAATGATAGTTTTAACCCAGAGGGTTGAATGTTTAATTTGTCCCGCACTCCGTCCATTATTTGTGTGTCTTTTGCTTTGTGATGCAAGGTCATTCTTTCATTTCTTGTGAGCCTTGCAGGGTACTCTACTTTTCATTCCTGCACAGGCAAGGCTAACTTCACAACTAAGGGTACTAACCCATCGAATTGCTGTTATCCTACAAATGGAGCAATGGGGTCGAGGGGACAGGAGCCAGGAGGTGACGTGGGTAAAAAATAAAATGGCGTTAATACGACAATTGAAATTCTATCAGCTGAACTAGACTACCTAACAGCAGCCCAGCCAAGTCCATGTCACCTAACAGGATGGGTTGCTGGGGGGGGGGGGTGAATATCTTAAAGTCAATAGGCGTTGCACACCTGATATTAACATTCCCTGGATATTATTATTTAAAGTGTTTTTGGACCAAGCAATAACGGCATGTAAGAGATGTAAAAGAATACTCCCTGAGAACTGCTTTATATACTCCAAGGTGCTTTTCTGAATGGACCCCATAGACATATTTCGGGGGAGGGGGGACTGAGAACTTGCTTTAGTGTTTGTAAAGCCTATGCATTGAGAAACTAGACCATCAGTTTTAACAGTCACCTTGTAAATGTAACTGGAATTGATTACCAACTAGAGATTCCTTTTGCAGGCATGAAAAACTCGACATTCAGCACTATAACTATTAGGTACAACGTCGACAGGGAAATTGCTACTTATACTTGTGCAAACTCTAAATTCGCCTGTGTGGCAGTGTTGTAAATCACACAATCATGCCTCATTTTACAAAGTACACAGGGCTGCAAGATTAGAATACCAACGATTGCATGGTGAGATTTAGTTGCTCTTGATTTAATTGGAACATCAATATCAATGTCACCTGCAAATAAAGAAGGCATACATTACTGTCTGAAAACATATTTGGCACTTTTTAATATAGAACACCCAGCCAAGAATTACTTGGAAATGGTTAATGTTTTGCGGCCTTTCCCTAAAGAACACGGCCATGTTTACTCCTGTTGTAATGTGAATCAAATTTAGATGAATATTGGAATGTATATTATTATATTTCTTTAAAAAAAACGTTTCAGAAACCACTACAAGTATGCAAAGTACTAGAAGCCTGAATCGACCATACCATACACCCGTGTTCTCCGTTGAGTGCATTTTCTAGGGATAAAGTAGCTAGCATGCTTCAAAATGTCAGCACCCACCGGAATTCAAACCCTAATCTTTATATGAAAAATGCAGAAAGGATTCTATTCTGCAATAGTAGTAGCTCCCTATTCTTATAGTGCAACCGGGCACACGTCCCCCCTAATGCCATATGTCATGCCACCTTGAGGAACAAGCTTCTCTTGTGCTTCCTGCAAGCAATTAAAACATATTTACATGATAATGGGGGCTGGATGGGATTTCAGCTGATATATTCCTCCAGCGGTCTTCAGTCACAGTCATGGGCCATCTTGACAAAGTGCAACTCCTCTGGCCCATGCACATATGCATCGTGGATTCAATGATCTTTGAAGTAAAATTGGGTTTTTCCCCTTCATACATGTGTACTGGCTACGAAGATAGAAACCAGTGTGGCTATATTAGAACACTGAACTACAAGTCCCAAAAATAATTTTCTGGCTGCTTTGCCTTCAGGTGGCATCTTGGAAATTGCCGGTTTAGGCTGCTTCAACTGAAGAATCAGCACCCCACGAAAAACATTTTTTTACGATAGCTGCAAAATGGTTAGTAGCATCACTCCTCCGCTATATACGCAGCTGCTGGATACCTAGTAGAAATTAGTTATAATTTGTTGGACCTGGCCCTTTTGCAGGGTTATCCCCAAACGTTTTGCTTCTTCCTCCTATTTATTTCTGACTTGTTTTTGTTGGCTCTAGGACACTGGGCACTTTACCATTGCTAATCAGTGCTAAAGTGCATATGCACTTGGTCTAAGTTGAATGGGTAATTGGTTATCCATGATAGCTACATTTTATTTACTGGAAGGTCCCTAGTAAAGTGAACTGTGTGTGCCCAGGGCCTGTAAATCAAATGCTACTAGTGGGCCTGTATCACCGATTGTTGCACCAACAGGAGTGGCCCTGCAAACGTATAAGGCCTACCACAGCAGTCTCTGCAAGTGCATTTTTAAACTGCCATGTCGACCTGGCAAGTGCACCCACTTGCCATGCCCAAATCTTCCCTTTTACAAACTGTAAGGCACCCCTAATGTAGGAGACAAAAAGGAGCTTTGAGGGAAAAATCGGTCATTGGTCACCCTCCACTCAGTTATATAGTTCCAAAACAAGACCTAGACCGACCCGGCATAAACAATTTAATATATTCGTGGTGAACCATCAACTGCAAACCTTTTTGCACAATACTCCTCACTTTTGATTATTGAGGTAGGAGGTATCACCAAACTATGCCTTCAAGTAAAATACTTGCCCAGACCCTTGAGAAAACAATCAACAGTTGTGAGACAACAATTTACACACACTTATGTGCCCAAATTGGAGAAATAAAGAGGTTAGAAAAAAAGTTAGAAAAAAAGTGTGTGTGAGCGAGATGGCACCTCACGGGCGAACCACCAACGGGAACCTGGCAGGTACTCACCAGGATTGCCCTGATCTCATCATTGGCGCCATCAAGCTCTAAAGAAAAGTAAGTGTCCACATAACAAACAAAACAGTGTTTGTGAGGGAATGCAGTGCATGGGACAAAACAAACTACCACAATACGTGAGAACAAACAAATACGTAAAAAGCCACAAGCAACACGGGACTTATCTTTATTCTGTTTCTTTTTTGTTAGTCATGGAATGTAAAAAGGTGGAGAAGGCTAATCCCTATCTAGCCATACTCCACTTGCCGACATGTTTCATTGCCCCTTCCATTTCGGGCAATTTCTTCAGGGCGTCACAAGTTTTTGAGCCACTGCATAAGGACACACATTGTATTCACAACCTCAAGCGACCACCTGGGCTCATACCAGTCACGAGGTCCAAACCAAAATTGGTTTTAAAATGACTTCAGCTGTAAGTCACTCTTCTTTCCACAATTTTGCGGTGATACGCGGGGGAGCAGCGTTCTCTCAGCACTCGCCAACCAGCACTGAGAGAACGCTGCTCCCCCGCGTATCACCGCAAAATTGTGGAAAGAAGAGTGACTTACAGCTGAAGTAATTTTGAAACCAATTTTGGTTTGGACCTCGCGACTGGTATGATCCCAGGTGGTCGCTTGAGGTTGTGAATACAACGTGTGTCCTTATGCAGTGGCTCAAAAACTTGTGACACCCTGAAGAAATTGCCCGAAATGGAAGGGGCAATGAAACATGTCGGCAAGTGGAGTATGGCTAGATAGGGATTAGCCTTCTCCACCTTTTTACATTCCATGACTAACAAAAAAGAAACAGAATAAAGATAAGTCCCGTGTTGCTTGTGGCTTTTTACGTATTTGTTTGTTCTCACGTATTGTGGTAGTTTGTTTTGTCCCATGCACTGCATTCCCTCACAAACACTGTTTTGTTTGTTATGTGGACACTTACTTTTCTTTAGAGCTTGATGGCGCCAATGATGAGATCAGGGCAATCCTGGTGAGTACCTGGCAGGTTCCCGTTGGTGGTTCGCCCGTGAGGTGCCATCTCGCTCACACACACTTTTTTTCTAACCTCTTTATTTCTCCAATTTGGGCACATAAGTGTGTGTTAATTGTTGTCTCACAACTGTTGATTGTTTTCTCAAGGGTCTGAGCAAGTATTTTACTTGAAGGCATAGTTTGGTGATACCTCCTACCTCAATAATCAAAAGTGAGGAGTATTGTGCAAAAAGGTTTGCAGTTGATGGTTCACCACGAATATATTAAATTGTTTATGCCTGGTCGGTCTAGGTCTTGTTTTGGAACTACCCCTAATGTAGGCCCAAGGTAGCCCTATGGGCAGGGTGCAGAGTATGTGAAAGGTAGTACATGTATTGGTGTATTTTACATGTCCTGATAGTGAAATACTGCTAATGTTGTTTTTCACTATTGCAAGGACTATATCTCCCATAGGTTATCATTGGAGCTGCATTGTAACATCTTGCAAGTGTAACTTTCAATTAGGAAGGGATAGCGATTTGGAGTTTGAGTCCCCTGAACTCAGGATTTAAAAACACATCTTTCTGGGAAGGTGTTTTTTAAATTATGTGGTTGAAAATGCCACTTATAGAAGGAGGACATGTTCTTGTTTTACCATCCTGTGCCTCTGCCTGCCTGTGGAATCCATGTCTGGTTTAGACTGACATTTGGACAGTTTGCGTATTCACTCGAGACATTCACACAAGGGCAGCTGAGGTATGCCCTGCATCCCTGCACATCCTGATTGCCCATCACCAGGCTAATGGGAATTTCTGAGCTAATGTGGTGGGAGGAGTTGTCACCAGCACCTGAATAGAGCTGTGCCTGTCCTCTCTCAATGCTGCCCCCCCCCAGTGAGTCTTAGAGTCATATCTGGGCAAGGTAGGATCTGCGCACTACAAAGACTATGCTTTAAAGTGTGCCTACTTCAAAGGCGAAATGGGCTATAAGTTTCGGACCTGTAACCCAACACTTCTGGATCAAGAGGAGACTCTGCCATGAGGCAAAAAGAGCCAGAGAGCTGTCATGGGGTGCACTTCCTCCTTCGCTGTGTTGCTTTGCTTGGTTGGCCTGAGGTTGCTGCTTCTGTCTTGGAGAAAAAAAGAGGACTAGACTTTGCTTTGTATCCTGCTACAGAAGATTCTCCAAGGGCTTGTGTGTGCTTGACTCCTGTTAAGAAGTCTAATGGTACCATCAAAAACTTCACCTGCAGCCCCTGGACTCCTCTGCTGGGAGTTCTGACCTGACAAGTGGTGCCAATTCCAGTTCTTGGCTCTTGGAGGTGGCTTTGGTGTAGAAAGAAGAAGACGAAAGTCCATGCTGTGATCCTCAGTGCCGGTTTTTCCTGGCGCAAGTTTGCCATGCAGTTGCAAAACCAACAAATCGGCACTCTGTGGCTGAAAGATCGATGCAGCAGCTGTTCATGGCAAGTTCGCTGCTGCCCGAGTCCCAGACACCGCGTCCCCGATGAACAAGACACCTGCTCCGACTTCGACCCAGGTGGCTGTGCGGGCGAAAAACTGTTACCGCGATGCGGCTAAAGGATCGATGGAGTGCCTGTTCACGGCTGGGAGCATCAACCCCAGTGCATCTGTATTTCCATGTGCACTACGTTTCCGGCACATCGCCCCACAAAAAGTACCCGCTTTTGGATTTCGATGCATTACTTCTCCTTACAGTAAGGAATCAACACAACACTTTTCCTGTGTGCAGCAAAACTGACATGTTCATTCCCCTGTGGCTTAAGAATTGATGCATCACTATGTTTTATGATGCTTGTCTCCTGTGCAGCTCTTTTTTGTCTTGGATTTTGATGCATCAAAGGTACTTTGTGCTAAAATCACATCATCCGTAGAGTTCTAGGGACTGAATTGCTTAAACCTTTAAATAGTGATATCTTGAGTTCTGTGTGTTGGATTTTTATATTTTCGGTCTTGTTTGGTTTAAATAAAGATTGTCTATGGTTCTAAACTGGTGTGGTGCCCATTTGTTGTGTTTTTATTGTATTACTGTATGTGCTTTGTACAAATGCTTTAAAAATTGCCTTTGAGATAAGCATGACTGCATGTGCCAAGCTACCAAAGGGGTGAGCAGGGGTTAACTTGGGTATGTAACTCCCTTATCCTGATTGGAAGGAAGGGTCCCTACTTGGACAGGGTACATACCACTGCCAACAAGAGACCCCGGATTCTAACACTATTTGACCTTGCAAATAGAAGATACATGTCACTGTTTACCTGATCACTGGCTAAGTAGTAGACATTCTGCACTATTTTTCCAGTGGCCGTGCACATAGTTGAGAATGTTCACTATGTATCTGGCCACTGGCTTAATAGTAGAGATTCTGCATTGTTTGGCCAGTAGTGGTGCAAATAGCAAAGACTTGCTATGATTAATCTGTGTAAGGATTCACAAGCTGTTTCTGCAGGATTGCCAGGAACTGATGAAAGGCCCAAACCCCTCCATCTCAACTCCAACGCGCCTATCAGACCATAGCACGCGAAGGAGAAAAAGAGGGAAAGGAGGGAACAAAACAAGGGAAGGAGGGGAGCAGACACCTCGGACAAGAAGCTTCAGCAAGTCGGACACGGGCACTGCAAATAAAGAGGACAATGTGCAATTTAAGAAGAACCCCACCGGTCTCGGTTTTCCCTGTTCTTCACTTCTTCTGTCTGAGTTACCTATAGATAATCGGAAACACTCCTCTCTTGAACGCAATATGTTTCTTTATCCACTACCCCAACTAACCTCACATCACTAGTTGCTATGGGTAACCTAAAAAGGAAAAAGACACAAGAATGAAACATAGAGGTATGTTCCTACTCTGAGAGAAACAGATACACTAACTTGGGACTTACCCTAGTGTGAGGTGTAATGGCAAAGAAGTGATGTTGTTGTATAAGGTGTTGGTCTGGTGATGAGATCTATGCCACAAAGAAATCCCCTATTAACAAATGCAGGCAGTAACACTATATAAAATAACATATAAATAGCTCCAGGCGCCTGTACCAGATCTTCCGGGCATCCACAGCTGCAACCCCTGCCAAGTCTGATACACCAAAAGATTGGTCTGACGATGCCGCAAAAATTATAATGATAAATGGCATAGGGGAATAAACAATAAGTAAAACTCAAGCGGACTACATTACCCACAATGCCACCAGAAGATCTCCTTGCCCGTCCTACCCAAGTCCGGACGGTCAACGGGAAGCCAAGTTCAGCTGACGGGTGGAACCGGGAGTAACAAAACAGGAGTCTCCTCAAGGTAGCAATGGAGACATCTGTAGACGGCTCAGAGGAACTGACAGAGACGCTAAGCCCACTTCACCAGGGTTTAGAGCGGGAGCGTCTTACTGCGTTAGTAGATTGTCGCCTATAGCGAACAGAAAACTCCTCGATAATGGGGGGGGAACAACAAGGGGCTCCAATTACCGGAGGGACCAGAGGTCGGCTGGAAGACGGAAGCACCAGCACGAAACACGCACAATCAGGAACAGAATCAGAAAGGGCTTAAGCGGAAGTGACTCGACGCATAGGGTGCACGAACACTAGAGCGCGAAGCGCCGCTGTTTAGGGAAGTCAGGCTTTCGACATCTGCCTGACTCCCTCGCTCATGCGCAAAACGGCGCTGCCATCTTTGTGGAGGTCAGTATATCGGCAGGCGTGACAATCTGGTTGCCGCCTAAATATCCGACAATATGTAGTGTGTGTCCAGTAGCAATGTAAATAGCAAAGAAACATTATTAGTTGCCAGTCTTCTGCTAAATAGCAAGCATTGCGTACTGTTTATTAACAGTCAAGGAAATAGCAAAAACATTTCACTTTTCACCTGTCCAATAGCTAATTAACAAACATTATGCACTATCTGTCTTGCGACCATGTGAATTGCCAAGGAACTTCACTCTTTTTCCAGCTGCTGCAAAATAGCACACATTATGTACCATGTGCCCAGTGGATTTGCAAATAGCAAATACATTTCATAATCTATCTGACCACCTGCTAAATACCACATATTATGCACTATTTGTCAGGTGGTCTGGTAAACATCATAACAATGTCAATATGTATTTGGCTGCTTTCTAAACAGTTGAAATTATGTACTAGTATGCTTTGTGCAAAATTAAAAAGGCGCTTACCACCAGAGAGCAATGAAAACACAATTGATACTCATCTATTTGCATTTAGTGTGAAAACTGGCCTAAATGCGATTTACACTCAAACAGCACTAACTCAGCAGTTTGAAAGTCACAATAGCAATTAATAATTGCCTATTTACAAATGAACTTAAAAGACATGCCATGGAATGTTACTCCATCAAACCAGCAACTTGGGAAGCCCATTTTGTAGGTGTCATATACTTGACAAATGCTCGGCTCTGTTTACCTGAAGAAGTGGCTCCTGAAAAAGATGATTAGATCCTTCATGAGACTAAGTGAAGCTTGTTACTTCCCTACAGCTATGTACTAGCACTAACTCACAAAGTCATGGGAAAGTACTAGAGCCAGATATAGCATTGCCTAAACTCTCAGTGCTATCAGAACACCTCTTTTTCTGCCCAGGGTTTGCAAGCAACAAATTAGTGCATCCAGGAACTAGTATTTCTGGTTCAGTACAACTAAAAAATCAGAGTAAAACACTTGACAACAATGATTTTTAAAAACAATGGCAATAAATGGAAAAGTTGTATCTCAGTGACACAGTGCCATCCAAAATGCAGGGTGATCATTTCAAAATAGAAACAAATGTCTAAGGCCCATTATGCAAGTCATCAACACAGTATAATTGAAATCTCATGGAAGAAAGAAGAAAAACTACATCTTTAAAAAATAGAATCTTAGAATCTCTGTACCTAGCCAAATATCAGTCAATGTTTTTGTCAGACGCCTATATAGCTATGTTTGGAAAGTATATATTAAATATGGCAAAATTACTGTGTCATTGGTAAGGGCCTGACTATGATCTTGGGGAATGGGATATTCCACCACAAGCATGAATGTCTGCCAAATTACAAGTTCCATGGGATATAATGGAATTGTATATTGGCGTTTGTGATTGAGTAACCCTGTCCACCATGATCGTAATCAGGCCCTAAGTCCTCAAAAAGAAGTATCAGGGACACTGCATCAAGGATATATTCTGCATAATCTGAAATCCAAATATGTACCTCCTTTATGCATTACATTTATAGACCTGTTGATGCAGCTTATGTTTCAAACCTGTGGGTATTAATTATCCTTTCAACAAATAATTTGTAATTTTTTAGCAAGGAATTTAGCCTTGATTTCATCCAGGCAGTACTCCGACTACAGAGTGAACAAGTGTAGCCATGGAGGCGCACTGTGGTTAAGTCTCAGCACCTCCTTTATTTTCTGCTTGTTAATGAGATGCATGTGGTCTTTTAAAAGGTTCCTTTCTATGTCCCATAGGCAAACAATGAAATTATTCTTCCATCACTACGCCAGTGTTCTGGTGCTTATGGTATTAAAAAAATACATTGGGGAAACCTACAGAATCATTTGAATTTTTTTCATAACAATCATCATAAGAGATTGGGGTTGAAGGTGTAAAGATATGTCATTATTTCAGTGAGTATTTCCTTGCACTCCCAAGATCAAGAACAAAAATAATGGGAGGAAAGTCTTCTGCTTGTCTTGGAAATTCTACCCTGTTACTTATTTTTGCTAGCCCTGTGTTCCTCTCTGGTGAACTGAGCAATCATGCATGTCATCTGTAAGTGCTTCATCCTTTTGCTTTTCTGTTTGTGGGCCTCTAATGACTAAGTGACAACCATATTATCCGTATTCTGGGAGAGATTGGCTATTGGCCTCTAAACAATTTGAGTATTAGTTGTAGGGGGTAACTACCCGCCTCAAGTAATATTCACAATCCTTGTGAGGATGAACCAGTAAAGTCACTAAATAAGCACAGGCTCAACTCCCTAGTGCTATGGTAAAGAGTAGACTGGCTTAACTTAGAGGCAATGTGTAAATCATTTATTTAGTACTAAAACAATATTAAAGTCGAAAACCAACACAAGAAATATCCCAAATCAATTCAGAACATTGTGTACATTTTAATAATTAAATAGACATCAAAATGACACAAATCCAAAAAGGGTAACTGTGATGTTCGTTTTTAAAGTTTTAACTAAAAATGTATGTTAAGCACCAACTGCAGTCAACTGGTCGTAGCAAACTGGGACCTAGGTTCTATTTGAAGCTGATTGTGATGGAGCACGGATCGGTTACAGAAATCAGGTTCGTAATGGTTGGAAGTTTTACCTTCGGAATTGTTCTTTAAAATGTAAGTCCAAAATCTTCAGAGCAGCAAGGTAGCAAGCTATGGCCAAGAAGGGCTTGATGAGGTCGGATAACCAGTGGACGAAGCCCCTGTGAAACTACTGAATTCTAGTAGAAAAGCTTCAAGTGTCAGAAATTCTACTGCTAATTCCTTGTTCAAGAAAGCTCTCTTGCCAGCCGGATACATTTTGGGCCTTTGCTCGGTGAAGATTGTCTATGTTCTTACTAGGCAAGGCTACAGCCTGCAGCTGAAGGGGGCTCCACGAGGACCGATACCTTCTCCGCGAAGTCCCTCTGAATCAGATTTGCTGGTGTGGAAAAGTTTAGAACGGGAGAGACGCAAATCTTCAACCCAGCAGCAATACACCTTCATTTGCAGGTTTTTCCCAATACTCCACAGATTTTCAGAGCCAAAAAGTCCAGGTTTCTCATTATGTTAGTAGGAGTACAATTTGACAATGCACAGGGTTCAAGGACCTCAACAGCAGTACTTGGGGTTCAAGACTCACTCCAGCCGAAGTCAGAAACAGGCTCCAGAGCAAGTGTAGTTGCAACTACATCAGCCCAGTCCTTTCATGTAACCTACTGTCTGAGACCTGAGAAGAGTTCAGAAGGACTGAAACTGCTTTCCCTCTTGTACCCAGGACAAGGCATTTGACTCCATTGGTCATAAGGCTGACAAAGGCCTCTTGTGACTTGTTGTGTTCCTGTAGTTTGAACAGGAGGTCAGCCTTATGACCAATGGAGTCAAATGCTTTGTCCTGGGTACAAGAGGGAGAGCAGGTTCAGTCCTTCTGGACTCTTCTCAGGTCTCAGACAGTAGGTTACATTTTCTTCTGATCATTCACAGGTCCAAAGGTGCCTAGAGTTGCCACATTTATCAAACATGCAAAAGGTACTAGAGATGAGAAGCAAGATCACCAGGGCACAATGCAATGGAGTCCTTTTGACAAGTTGTGAGGAAGATCCCATATTGCAGTTATCTTCCATTGGATGATATGCAAGGTGAGAGGGTAACCCTGCAGTGGGTGAATAATCACATACATTCAACCTGGGTCGACTGGTCAATTACATCCTCAGTTTACTTTCTACAGCTCACATCCTTGTATTGCTTGCTATCTCAATGTTCCCAAAATCTGCATGAAAAAATAGAACTTGACTTAATTCCTATTGATTCCTTTAGACTTGAATCCTCTCCTTTCATTCTTTAGAGTGATTCTCTTCTTAGCTTCCATCCTCCATATGCTTTCGATTTATGAGTATAGCCTTCCCGCTGTCTTATGCCTGTCTGCCTTATTCTCTCATTGTTATTCTGCAAAAGGCTGACACCTCATTTCATAGATCACAACTTCCCCTCTATTGAAAACCTATCCCTGCAACCATACCCTACCTTATCTCCTGCAGCTTAGTCTTGCTCTGCCAACACCGCCCAGGCTAGTGAATGGTTAGTGAGATAAATAAGCTGGAGGAGATAAGGTATAGTAAGGTGAAGGGATAGGATTTCTATACAGGAGAGGCCGTGAGCTATGAAATGAGGTGTCAGCCTTTTGCAGAATTACAATTAGAGAATAACCAACCAACACCCAGTTATGTGTGAATAAGGTAAAGCAATTTGTCAAATAAAGTTTTATTTGTCCAAATCCAATCCCTAAAGAGCCCTGTTAAAAAAGGAGGCCAATTGTGCTACTCACACAAGGTTAAAATTGAGTTACGGAAACACAAAACAACAGTCTTTCATTTATGTACTCCTTTAAAACAAGTGTCATGCTTAGACCATTTTAACCTGAGCAGCCAACATGTCTATCCCAAAGTAACTGAAGTAAATGCATGCAATGTTTTTTCCTGAGAGCACTTGAGTAATCACAATAACTAACATTTCAACCACTGGATTAACCATTACCTTGGGTTCAGGAGTAGTGTGCTGCTCACCCTTAATCCCTTCAATGCCTCCCAAGCGGTAGTAAGCACTATATAAATGCAATTACAAATGGAGGAATGCAAGCAATACGTCTAACCACTGACAATAGCTTGGGGTAGTCTTCAATTCCACCAATCTTTTACCTGCCATGCCACTTCAGTTTGACCCTACTCCAATAGGAATGGCTCAGCCCAAACTGTTATACAAGGTCCTCCCTGAACTGGAACACAAGCATCCCAAGACCGATTTCACCCAAATTGGGGCTCATTAGTTGAGTGTATCTTGGTAAAATTGGCACTGTGAGCAAGGGACCTACGCCTGGGCTCACCATTGCCACTTAAGGCAGTACATCAAACACACAAGAGATGATGGGAATGGAGGCAGGGACTTCTACAAAACTGTAAGTTATTAAAAAAGAATAAGTTCCAATAATAGAGCAGTTTGTGAATTCAGAAAATAGTAAACTTACTCACAAGTGTAACTTACTACAAAAATTCAGTTTGTGAAGAACACTTTGTAGTAATATGGCAGTATTACTGTAAAATTCCTATAAAGTGCAGTTTATGAATCAGATCCAACAAGTTCACATAGGTAAGGTCTATGGGGATTAACTCCAGATTTGTCTCTGGAGTTAATCAGTGTTTGTTTTTTCACACCTGGGACCCATTTTACCAACTCAGTAACTATGTGGCTCTTGTGGCATTGTTGGGTCATTCTGTAAACATGCTCCTGCCCCAGTGACTTCAATGATGAGGGACCACAGAGGCAGCTGCATTGAACCCACAGGCTGCTGGGAAGGGACTACAGTGGCAGGAGCTTGCTTCAGCAGATGCGGTCTTTTAGAATAAATACAGAAAGGTGCTTGGTCTCCGCATTTGCAAGCCCACAAGCCCAATTCCCAGTAGATGTTGGTCTTCAGCCATTGCAGCTTACCAGAAAGGATTTGGGCTTCCAGATTGTTAGTGAAAACGTCTCCTCTTGTGTGACAGCCCCAATATCAGGCAGCAGTGTACCAGTCTCTCAGCATGAGGCATTGATGCCAGACAAAAATGTTGTTCCTTTACCTGAATGTCTTGGACAGTTCACTATAGGAACCATTCAGTGATACCAGTTAACCCCTAATGAAATAGATGAACTCCTTTTACTCCCTCTGGCAGTTAGCATCTTCTATATGATTCTTAAACTGGGAACATGATGGACTTCTCCTCTTAGGCAATAACTCCTTTAGGATCAGGCACTCTTTTTCCATCTCTGAGAAGGCAGGCGGGCTTCTATATACCAGGTATACTGTCAGCTCCTCCAGCAAGAAATGCAGACTTTAAGTGATCTCCTCTAACCACTGGGTGATTGTCTGTCATGCGGACTAACACCAACCCTGGTCACAAAACAGCTCTTCAGGTACTCTGCAGAGCACTCCCTTCCTAGGTTATGAAGAACGTGAAGTACTACATGTACATCCAATCCTTGGCCTCCCTGCAGAGCACAATGAGTGATAATCACAGGTGTGAGATATATAGATACAGGATTTCAGAAAGATGTAAGGAGAAAAAGAGCATATCTATCTAACAGAGAGAGGGACTGCAAGATAAACATTTTACATTTTAATTACTTACAACCAAATCATTGTTACTCATTTATTTGATAAAGGCATTGGTAAAACCATTAGGGGTGTCTACTTTAAGTGTATGTCCGTTGTTTAATTTGTGTGACATAAAATCATAAAACTCACTGACAGAAACCCAAATAATTTTCAGGTGGCACACTGTGTGAAAGACTCAATTTTAATTTACTTGTTTGAAGACACACAGTTAATTACATAGGCAATAGGTCCTAGGAAGGATTCATACTTAGTCATATTTGGCCAGACCCCAACCCAACCCTGTTAATTCCAAATATCCCCATAATGCACTGGTCAGAACTACCTGCAAGTTCTCAGTTCAGTTGATTCAGCCTTTCCCATAAGAAGCCATATGCTACTGTTTGTGAATGTTGATTAAACATCTACTGATATTAGAACTCAGCCAGTCCTACAACCTTTCACCTGTCCCTCGGACCTTCAAGCATTTTTTTTTGTCATCGCTAAGAGTTTCTATACACGTGTGTAGACACCCTCTCCCATTGTTGTATTCGGTGCCGCCTCTTCAGGTCCTCTGAATCCCTCTGTTGAATCTCTGAAACTATCATTTTGAACCATCCTTTGCTGGCCCTCACCATCACTTGGCTAGCCTGTGATCCCCACTCCTGATCTTAGCATTCAGAGCATTCTTCAGCACCCTGTCAGCCATCATGTTGCCCTGTCGGCCATAGAGTTCTCAGTTTTCCAGCTATCTCATTCCACCGTCTCCCATTAACTGAGCCTTGCAGTCCCTGAAGAGTCTGTTCACCCTGTCATCAGTCCCCATAGACTACTGAATCCCTCTATTTCCCATTGATGATAATAGGACCCCTATTATGGCTTTCACAACCTCACCATTATCTTCAGAATATCTTGTTGAGCTTTCATAATTTTCTATTGGCCCTCAGAACTCATCTGTTAGTCCTTCTGCATGACCTCCTCTGGACTCCCAACTCTTCCAATCCTCCTTTGAGTTTTAAACCCCACAATCCATCTCCAAATACCTCCTCCAGTCAATAATCTATCAGTCTGCTCTACCAATCCTTAGCTGACCTACCAAACACCTCTGCTACATAAATACCTCCACCACCCTTCAACTTGCCCTCAGAGTTTTGTGGGCCACTCATCGGGTGCTGAAGCTCCATCTGCTGGCATTGGTTCTCTAACCAGCTGTCAATCAGATCCCTTTGTTACTCAAAGTCCTTTTGAGGGGCCATCTACGATCATCTCTCTGCAGCCTCCCGAACACCCTCGTCTGCTCGTCAGAGCCTTCTTATGATCATGAGTTCTCCTTTGCTGATTGCCATTGTGCTTTGACCTCCTCTGTTAATTCCCTAACCATTTTTGCTGACTTCAGTTCCCTAAGGTTTTAAAATACTTTATGACATCCTTCACATACACAATACATTTCCACTCATTCACCTTTGGACCCCTTTGCCAAGTTCCTCTAACCTTCTTTCTGCCCTCAGACATCTGAGCCAAAATTAGACAGCTTCTGGATTCACTTCGAACTCAGGGTAAGAAAAATGAAAAAATAAATACACTTGAAAACACACATTGATTTATTAACATTGAAGCTTAATATAAAAAACTGACTAAAACATGAAGTAAAAATAATATTATAGAAACTTTTAATAATTAGGTTTGTCATTATGGTAAAAAAAAACTAAAAATACACTAAAAAGAGTTTAAAATGATGTTATGGTTATATATAGAAAAAAGTATAACATACATTAAAAAATAGAAATGTATTTTTAAAACAGCCACGAATAAATTAATGTTATGATACTAATGCAAAACGAATTTTAGCTTAATTTAAAAGAAAATAAACATAGAAATTCCCAGAAAAAAATAAAGGTGAAAAAGGGTTCATTGTTAGGTGAAATTGTTGTTGAGTTTTGAATTGAAACGCCAGACAAGTTGAAATCCCTCTTTGAACTTTTATTTGACTGCCAACAAGTGCAGGCTAGGCAACACAATACAGACACAATACTACCTCGCTTCAACTTACACTCCCTGCTTCCACTGTCACCAAGGACACCTAATACTTCTTCATGCAACTCTATAGTGACATAGACTAGTTCTATGAACGCAAAGAAAGACAACAGGGATCAACATATCTCCCTCTTCAACAATACATGCCTGGATTTACAGCAAATATCAGTAACTTCAAAGGAAACAATTAACATTAAAACAAGAGTAAACACATGAATAGGAGGAAATGGGTAAGAGAAAAACACAAGCAAAATCTACAATATCATGCATAAAAATGTACATGTGCAAAATCTAATGTGGATGAATCATTCAGCTATTAGAATAAAACAAATGTCAAGTGCAACAGAAATTAATACCATGGCAGATTTGATAACTAATCAAGTACATAATCCTTGAAATGGAGGTGATTTCCTTTGGACCCATACATCACGCTAACTCTGGCTACATGCAGGAAGATTGTTTTTCCCTTCAGACCTCTTTTCAGAATTCTGGAAACTATCCTTGCCCGTACCTTCTCGTAGTGTACACTTAGCCTGACGTGACATACTCCAAACCTCACAACCATCCAAGACAACTACATTTTCTGACTTTGGCATTTCTGAATGGTCCCACAAAGCTCCACCTCCTTTTGGGCACACATCCAGGCTTCTTCACATATATCATCTCACCCACACTTCAACCTCACCGTTGTAAGCTATGCTTAGCATCATAATGTCCTTTATATTTTCTTCAGTATTCATTAAACTGACTAAAAACATGAAGTAAAAATAATATTATAGAATCTTTTAATAATTTGATTTGTCATTATGGTAAAAAAACTAGAAATTCACTAAGAAGAGTTTAAAGTGATGTTATGGTTATATATAGAAAAAAATATAACATACAATAAAAAATAGAAATTCATTGAAAAAAGGCAAGAATAAAGTAATGTTTTGATACTAATGCAAAAAGTATTTTAACTTGATTTAAAAGAGAAAAAACATAGAAATTACCAGGAAAAAATAAAGGTGAAAAAGGCTTAATAGTTAGGTGAAATTGTTGTTAAGTTTTGAATTGAAACGCCAGGCAAATTGAAATCCGGTTTTGAAGTTTTATTTGACCGCGAACAAGTGCAGGCTAGGCAACACAATATAGACACAATACTAGCTCGCTTCAACTTACACTCCCTGCTTCCACTGTCACCAAGGACGCCTAATATTTCTTCATGCAACTCTATGGTGACATAGGCTAGTTCTATGAACGCAAAGAAAGACAACAGGATACAACACATCTCCCTCTTCAACAATACATAAGTGGATTTACAGCAAAAATCAGTAACTACAAAGGAAAATATACACATTAAAAACTAGAGTAAACACATGAATAGCAGGGTATGAGTGAGAGAAAAACACAAGCAAACTCTACAATATCATGCATAAAAGTGTACATGTGCAAAATCTAATGTGGATGAATCATTCAGCTATTAGAAAAAAACAAATGTCTATTGCAACAGAAATTAATACCATGGCAGATTTGATCAACTAATTAACTAATCAAGTACATAATTCTTGAAATGAAGGTGAACTCTTTTACACCCATACATCACGCTAACTCTGGCTACATGCAAGAAGATTGGTTTCCCCTTCAGACCTCTTTTCAGAATTCTGGAAACTATCCTTGCCCTCACCTTTTCGTAGTGTACAATTAGCCTGACATGACATACTCCAAACCTCACAACCATCCAAGACAACTACATTTTTTGACTTTGGCATTTCTGAATGGTCCCACATAGCTCTGCCTCATTTTGGGAACACATCCAGGCTTCTTCACAAATACCATCTCACCCACACTCCAACCTCCCCGTTGTAAGCTAGGCTTAGCATCATAACGTTCTTTATATTTTCCTCAGTAATCATTACACTTTTTTGGATATCTCACTATTATCTTTTTATTGCATTCTAGCCATAAGGGATTGAACTTAGTTCCATCAACTCTTTCCTTCAAACAATGAAAAGGGGAAACATTAGTAATATGGCTAGGCGATGTACGATGGCCAGATAGATACTCACACAAAACTTCCATAAGAGGGATCCTACTCTTAACAGCCAATTGCACTCATGCCTTCACAAACCTATTCCCTCTTTCTGTAAACAAAGAGGGTCCATCCATCTTTTGAAACTTCTTTTCCACTTCAGGTGTTCTTTGGAAAAAAGAAAGTTTTCTTTAGATAACCCTCACCCTCCAGGGTTTCCCCTTCGTGGCATGCTTCATTATTGTGTTCTTTCCGTTCCGTTTCAGAATGAGGCATGCTGCGACCTACGAGTTACATGGGAGCACTTTCCTGATGTTGTCTATAATAGATGAAGAGACAAATAGGAGTGGTTTTTTTTTGTGGAAGATTAAAAATACCAGGCTAGTAGGAAAAATATTGTATTCGTACCTCTATCCGGTATGGTTAAAAAATTGGGAACGTTGAAACTCATGGACTTATGTTCCTGAGTTATCTAAGGTCTACATATTTCAAACCCTACCCTAAAGCTATTCGTCAAAGCCAAGGATTGCTACTCCCTGATACTACTCCTGTCAACACTTAGGGGCCGATTACGATCTAGTCCGGAAAGCATACTGACCGATTCGGTTCTGGAATGCTTTCTGACCGACTCGGCTCGGGGGAGTCCGATCAAGCGATTTTGATGTATCTGGATGCTTCCAGATACAATTCGGTGGGACGCCCATTGACTTCAAAGGGAGCCCGTGTCCTGAATGAGAACACAGGCTCCCATTGACAAAAGGGGTGGTTGGGGAAAACCTTGCACCCTCTGGCGGGCACCCCATGGAGCCTGCCACACTGAGCATGCATGGGTAAAGGGGTCCGATGGGTACCCCATGGGCCCGATTTGGAAGGCCCCGGGTGAAGGAGAATCTGCTACGGACCCCCAAGGTTAGATTCCAACACCCGATTTGTTTAGGACAACCGTTTCGGCTCCAAATGACTTGGTTACTCCCAATGCCTTTCGGAACCGAGTCGGACAGTTCGAACGCTATCCAGCTATCGTACTCCTTGCCTCTTGGCAGGTGAAAACTTTGCCCCTCCAATCACTATCACATGAGAGTCAAACAATCTTTTTAATTTTTTCCATGGTAAAAGAGGATCTCTAAAGTCTGAGAATTGTTGCTGCCTGTATGTGAGAATTCTCTTTTGAAATAACTAACACAACTAACTGAAATAGTAAGCTAATGCATAAAAGTAAAATAATACATCAAAGTCATAAGCTAACAAAATAAATATGGAAAACTGGTTGTAGGAAGTTAGGGAGTAATTTTGATGGCGGAAGGGCCACCACTGTCGGGCTGACGGTGGCGGTCCTTCCACCATCACCAAACCTATTACCCACCGCCAAATTAGGATGGCGGTGGGTACTGGGGCAGACGCGAAGTCTGTCCGCCGCTTCACCACCGCAGGCAATCGCACCGATTGCCTGGCAGATAGTTCAGGGCCCCTGAAATGGTGGCGGTGCCTAGCAGGCACCATCCGCCAAATCAGGATGTGGGTTTCAGAAAGGCCTTTCCATGGCGGCAATGCCGCCATAGAAAGGCTGGCAAGGATTGGGTTTGGGGGCCAGTTGCGGGCTCCCCTTGTTTGGAGGGATGTTGCTGCACTGGTGGTTACCCATGGTACCCCCCTGCATTTCCATGCCACCTGGTACAGGGAAATGCAGTGCATGCTCTTTTACCATTACATTCAGTGCTGCAGCCAGCAGCACCGTCCGCAATGTTAAAAGCCGAGTATGCGCCCGACAGTATGGCGGGCGCATCCTAATATGTGTAGTGGGACCGCCGCTTGTCTGGCGGGCGGTCCCAGCACTGCAACGATGGCGGGCAGACTGATGTCCGCCGCCATCGTAATGAGCCCCATAGATAGCAGAGTGAGGTTTCTGATCTTCTATCCTGC
Source organism: Lissotriton helveticus (assembly GCF_964261635.1). Taxonomy (NCBI): domain Eukaryota; kingdom Metazoa; phylum Chordata; class Amphibia; order Caudata; family Salamandridae; genus Lissotriton; species Lissotriton helveticus. The sequence continues at coordinate 1,059,926,605 of NC_136070.1, read as the reverse complement.
ATTCAAAAGCACTCATGTAATGTTCCAAGATTTAAATTTGATCATCTTCTTTTAAATGTATTACAGAACTGCTTACAATTTTCACTGTAGTAATCCAATGTAAAATCCTGTAATGATCCAAAGTTTTAATATATTTGACCATGTGCTGATGCCTCTTAAATGCTGTTTGTTTTTCTTAAGACTTCATATAAACAAAATAATTGTAGCTAGCTTTACTCAGTGCTTACGACTGCATTATTAATTGAGTAGCATACCCAACACGTTAACTTACATTTCTTACTACACATACTGCCTCATTACGATGAGACCCAGAAAGCCTCCAAACACAGGTCGGAAGCTTTACGGGCCTAATTGTGGGTTTCACTTTCTACGGTCGCATTATAATGCAGGCAGTCGAAACTGAAACCGGCCAGTCATTCTGGCTGGATTCAAATGGGCTCAAGGAGCCCGTCAGCAAGTCGGAGATTGGCATGTTATCCCAATGGACGGTGATTTTGCTGTTGGGATTATGATGCTTGGTTTCCAACAGGATTTCCATGCCGGGTTTTCTGACATGGAAAGCCTGTTGAAAAGCGAGTTAGGGGGGCCCTAGAAGGCCCTCCTTCTCCCTGAGGCCTCTGGTTGGGTGCCCAGGGGGCACCTATAGCACACCCCTGTTAATCCCTGCACTGTATGGCAGACATCTTGAGGTGCCCATCATGTGTTGCAGAGTTTAACAGAATCTCCCATTTCTCTATGGGAGCTTGTTCTACGCTAGTTTACAGCTGCAGCACAGGCTCCCATAGAGAAATGGGAGTATGCACCATATGCGGTCGCACTGTGTTTGCCATGTCGGGACCGGAGACCGGAGGTCGGTTGGCCCCGAATCACACTGATGCCTAAAATCATAAATTCGTGATGCGTCTGCACGTGAACCTGGCGTGAAGCTGCATGTCATGATATTACTCCTCAGCAAATGCTGTGTACTACATGTTGATTAAGAAAGAACACTCACACACAGCATATATATATATATATATATATAGATATATATATATATATATATATATATATATATATCGTGAAACAAATGCCCTTGAGCTCACAGAGGGCACACTACGCTGTCCTCACCATCCGGTTTCTGCGCCTCGCAGCTGCTTGCTTTCCATGTCTCCCTTCATTACTGCCATGCCCGACGCGTTTCGAGGCCAACTACGCCTCTTAATCATGGGCTGTTGCATTCAATCAGAGAAGGCTCACCGTTTCAATTTCCAATACTTTCATTTATTGAAAAACCGCCCCTAGTGGGCGTGGCGCACAGGTGATGCTCAAAGCATGATGGTATCTGTGGTCCTAGGAACGGTGAGAATCTAAAACACCTTGGTAGGTTCAGAGTTTGAATGTCCAATTAACACAGTTATTTCCTTGAGTAGGATCGGGTTTTTGGAAAGCGGGCAGAGTTTAATTGCAGAACAGCATTCTTCACAGAAGGAAATAGTTTCTTTCCGAAGCCTTCCCGTTGTCAGCTCGCGCAGCCTTCAGGAAGTGGTGCCCCTCTGCCACGGCCAGGACTGCCGTTTGTAAATACCGTGAAACAAATGCCCTTGAGCTCACAGAGGGCACACTACGCTGTCCTCACCATCCGGTTTCTGCGCCTCGCAGCTGCTTGCTTTCCATGTCTCCCTTCATTACTGCCATGCCCGACGCGTTTCGAGGCCAACTACGCCTCTTAATCATGGGCTGTTGCATTCAATCAGAGAAGGCTCACCGTTTCAATTTCCAATACTTTCATTTATTGAAAAACCGCCCCCAGTGGGCGTGGCGCACAGGTGATGCTCAAAGCATGATGGTATCTGTGGTCCTAGGAACGGTGAGAATCTAAAACACCTTGGTAGGTTCAGAGTTTGAATGTCCAATTAACACAGTTATTTCCTTGAGTAGGATCGGGTTTTTGGAAAGCGGGCAGAGTTTAATTGCAGAACAGCATTCTTCACAGAAGGAAATAGTTTCTTTCCGAAGCCTTCCCGTTGTCAGCTCGCGCAGCCTTCAGGAAGTGGTGCCCCTCTGCCACGGCCAGGACTGCCGTGTGTAAATACCGTGAAACAAATGCCCTTGAGCTCACAGAGGGCACACTACGCTGTCCTCACCATCCGGTTTCTGCGCCTCGCAGCTGCTTGCTTTCCATGTCTCCCTTCATTACTGCCATGCCCGACGCGTTTCAAGGCCAACTACGCCTCTTAATCATGGGCTGTTGCATTCAATCAGAGAAGGCTCACCGTTTCAATTTCCAATACTTTCATTTATTGAAAAACCGCCCCCAGTGGGCGTGGCGCACAGGTGATGCTCAAAGCATGATGGTATCTGTGGTCCTAGGAACGGTGAGGATCTAAAACACCTTGGTAGGTTCAGAGTTTGAATGTCCAATTAACACAGTTATTTCCTTGAGTAGGATAGGGTTTTTGGAAAGCGGGCAGAGTTTAATTGCAGAACAGCATTCTTCACAGAAGGAAATAGTTTCTTTCCGAAGCCTTCCCGTTGTCAGCTCGCGCAGCCTTCAGGAAGTGGTGCCCCTCTGCCACGGCCAGGACTGCCGTGTGTAAATACCGTGAAACAAATGCCCTTGAGCTCACAGAGGGCACACTACGCTGTCCTCACCATCCGGTTTCTGCGCCTCGCAGCTGCTTGCTTTCCATGTCTCCCTTCATCACTGCCATGCCTGACGCGTTTCGAGGCCAACTACGCCTCTTAATCATGGGCTGTTGCATTCAATCAGAGAAGGCTCACCGTTTCAATTTCCAATACTTTCATTTATTGAAAAACCGCCCCCAGTGGGCGTGGCGCACAGGTGATGCTCAAAGCATGATGGTATCTGTGGTCCTAGGAACGGTGAGAATCTAAAACACCTTGGTAGGTTCAGAGTTTGAATGTCCAATTAACACAGTTATTTCCTTGAGTAGGATCGGGTTTTTGGAAAGCGGGCAGAGTTTAATTGCAGAACAGCATTCTTCACAGAAGGAAATAGTTTCTTTCCGAAGCCTTCCCGTTGTCAGCTCGCGCAGCCTTCAGGAAGTGGTGCCCCTCTGCCACGGCCAGGACTGCCGTGTGTAAATACCGTGAAACAAATGCCCTTGAGCTCACAGAGGGCACACTACGCTGTCCTCACCATCCGGTTTCTGCGCCTCGCAGCTGCTTGCTTTCCATGTCTCCCTTCATTACTGCCATGCCCGACGTGTTTCGAGGCCAACTACGCCTCTTAATCATGGGCTGTTGCATTCAATCAGAGAAGGCTCACCGTTTCAATTTCCAATACTTTCATTTATTGAAAAACCGCCCCCAGTGGGCGTGGCGCACAGGTGATGCTCAAAGCATGATGGTATCTGTGGTCCTAGGAACGGTGAGGATCTAAAACACCTTGGTAGGTTCAGAGTTTGAATGTCCAATTAACACAGTTATTTCCTTGAGTAGGATAGGGTTTTTGGAAAGCGGGCAGAGTTTAATTGCAGAACAGCATTCTTCACAGAAGGAAATAGTTTCTTTCCGAAGCCTTCCCGTTGTCAGCTCGCGCAGCCTTCAGGAAGTGGTGCCCCTCTGCCACGGCCAGGACTGCCGTGTGTAAATACCGTGAAACAAATGCCCTTGAGCTCACAGAGGGCACACTACGCTGTCCTCACCATCCGGTTTCTGCGCCTCGCAGCTGCTTGCTTTCCATGTCTCCCTTCATCACTGCCATGCCTGACGCGTTTCGAGGCCAACTACGCCTCTTAATCATGGGCTGTTGCATTCAATCAGAGAAGGCTCACCGTTTCAATTTCCAATACTTTCATTTATTGAAAAACCGCCCCCAGTGGGCGTGGCGCACAGGTGATGCTCAAAGCATGATGGTATCTGTGGTCCTAGGAACGGTGAGAATCTAAAACACCTTGGTAGGTTCAGAGTTTGAATGTCCAATTAACACAGTTATTTCCTTGAGTAGGATCGGGTTTTTGGAAAGCGGGCAGAGTTTAATTGCAGAACAGCATTCTTCACAGAAGGAAATAGTTTCTTTCCGAAGCCTTCCCGTTGTCAGCTCGCGCAGCCTTCAGGAAGTGGTGCCCCTCTGCCACGGCCAGGACTGCCGTGTGTAAATACCGTGAAACAAATGCCCTTGAGCTCACAGAGGGCACACTACGCTGTCCTCACCATCCGGTTTCTGCGCCTCGCAGCTGCTTGCTTTCCATGTCTCCCTTCATTACTGCCATGCCCGACGTGTTTCGAGGCCAACTACGCCTCTTAATCATGGGCTGTTGCATTCAATCAGAGAAGGCTCACCGTTTCAATTTCCAATACTTTCATTTATTGAAAAACCGCCCCCAGTGGGCGTGGCGCACAGGTGATGCTCAAAGCATGATGGTATCTGTGGTCCTAGGAACGGTGAGAATCTAAAACACCTTGGTAGGTTCAGAGTTTGAATGTCCAATTAACACAGTTATTTCCTTGAGTAGGATCGGGTTTTTGGAAAGCGGGCAGAGTTTAAATGCAGAACTGCATTCTTCACAGAAGGAAATAGTTAATTGGACATTCAAACTCTGAACCTACAAGGTGTTTTAGATTCTCACCGTTCCTAGGACCACAGATACCATCATGCTTTGAGCATCACCTGTGCGCCACGCCCACTGGGGGCGGTTTTTCAATAAATGAAAGTATTGGAAATTGAAACGGTGAGCCTTCTCTGATTGAATGCAACAGCCCATGATTAAGAGGCGTAGTTGGCCTCGAAACGCGTCGGACATGGCAGTAATGAAGGGAGACATGGAAAGCAAGCAGCTGCGAGGCGCAGAAACCGGATGGTGAGGACAGCGTAGTGTGCCCTCTGTGAGCTCAAGGGCATTTGTTTCACGGTATTTACACACGGCAGTCCTGGCCGTGGCAGAGGGGCACCACTTCCTGAAGGCTGCGCGAGCTGACAACGGGAAGGCTTCGGAAAGAAACTATTTCCTTCTGTGAAGAATGCTGTTCTGCAATTAAACTCTGCCCGCTTTCCAAAAACCCGATCCTACTCAAGGAAATAACTGTGTTAATTGGACATTCAAACTCTGAACCTACCAAGGTGTTTTAGATTCTCACCGTTCCTAGGACCACAGATACCATCATGCTTTGAGCATCACCTGTGCGCCACGCCCACTGGGGGCGGTTTTTCAATAAATGAAAGTATTGGAAATTGAAACGGTGAGCCTTCTCTGATTGAATGCAACAGCCCATGATTAAGAGGCGTAGTTGGCCTCGAAACGCGTCGGGCATGGCAGTAATGAAGGGAGACATGGAAAGCAAGCAGCTGCGAGGCGCAGACACCGGATGGTGAGGACAGCGTAGTGTGCCCTCTGTGAGCTCAAGGGCATTTGTTTCACGATATATATATATATATATATATATATATATATATATATATATATATATACACACATATACACATACACGGGCATCTGTATCCAATCCTTCCAACTTGATGGTATCTGATATATCTACTCTCAGAACACTTAGACCCCATTATGGCGGGCGGATCGCCCCAGTCGGGCCGGCAGTAGCCACCGCTGGCCACGGAAAGACATACGGAGTCTGCCTGCGGGGGCCCATTGCGGGCCCCCAGGGACTCCGGGGGGTGGAGGGGGTGCACATGGGGGGTACCTATGGTAGCCCCTGCAGTTCCATGCACAACATGCCTTCCTGGCATTGTGGCAGGTGGTGCTGAGTGCACCGCCCACCACAATGTCAGGAATGCAGGATGCGCCCGCCACTGTGGCGTGCACATCCTAATGGCCACCACGGGACCCTCATCCTTATAGCGGGTGGTCCCATTTCACGATAGGATGGCGGGCGGACTTTCGGGCGGCCAAAGTCCGCCCGCCATCCTAATGGGGCCCTAAATGCCTTGGCACAAGAGAACACAGAAGAGGACACGATACCCTGAACATCATGTAAGGTAAAATCTACTATTCCCACTTCACTCTCTGCAACAGTAGAGAAAGTGTTGAATAGCAGAGGGGTAAAATTTACTATTCCCACTCCAGTCTGTGAACAGTAGAGAGAGAGTAATTCACTTCAAACAAATACAATATTTTGACAACTACATTAAATGACAACAAATATAAATATTTAAATCTAAAATATATATATATATATTTAAATGAAAAACCTTGCATATGTATTTCAATGTGTCCTAAACAATTTAAATTAAAACAAATGATAATAATACAATTGAAATGCCACACTATATTTTCACAATTAAAACAACCCAAAAATATAATGTTATTTACAAATAAAAAGCATAACTCAATTAACACATAGCATAATAAATAACACATCATTTAAACAAAAAATACCTATTTTTTTATGTTTAATATACATCCTCATGAATAACTTTATTGCGGATATTACAGCCATAAAATCACATTTGAATTTACAACACAGTAAAACGTAGTCCAAAACAATATACAAGAATGGAATATCATAAAAACACTGGTATATACATCTGTAGGGATACATAGGCCTAATTAATTATGACAAGCAAGGGCTTCATCATTGATAATAAAATTATACAAATAAAAATTTAATTTAAAACTATAATTTAAAATAAAAACTTTAAGAACATTGTTAAATGCATCCTATAACTCTTAAAGCATCCATTGTCAGCGAACCAAATAACAAAGAGGTGGTATAACTCCCACACATAGCTAATTCCCAATATCTTGGTGCAAGAATAATTATAACAATTTGAACAGTCACAATTAGCTAAGTGTCAGTCTTCAACAAATGCCTTCATTTAAACCACATAGCAAGGAGAAATTTTGAAATTACAACAACATAGACTGGATCAGTATCGGATTTTAGCATCCTAAAAAATACGCAGTAATTCCTAATACCCAGATTTCTGCGCAATTGTATAACCCATTTAAACCTAGCCTGTTTGTATGCCGGGCAGAAGAGCAGTACATGGATTTCTGTTTCCTCCTCCACTAAGCATCCAGGGCAAAGGCAGTGGGTTCCACCCGACCACTTATTAGGTATTGCAAAGAGCGGAAGAGTCCCATATCTAAATTGGAGATCCAGCTTCCTTGCTAATGCGGGCTGCATTGAATCTAGCACCTGCTCAAATTGGTAATGTGACTTAAAATCCAAGAATCCATATGTTAAACTCGTAGCTCTGGTTGCCTGAATTAGGCTACTCAATTTAAAATCTTTCACTGCTTTAGTTAGAATTTTTTGGGGGATAGCTACACAAGACTCTTCTGGAGTAACCCATAGGTCTTCCCTACCCATTACATGAAATGAATCCCTCACAAAGGACAACCAAGGTATGCTACTCACAGCCCCCAGTGATGACATTACTACTTTTAATTCCTCCCAACTCAGGTGTACTCCATAACCGTCACCAATCAAGCAATGGTCGGATCGAGATCAAGTCCACCACTGGGAGGATGCCCAAATCCATCCTAAGAGGTACTAGGAGTGTGTTTGTTGGCAGAGCCAAAATTTGTCTCATGAACTTATTTTCAGTGAGGGTCAGTACATTTGTTGGGCTATGCCCCCAAAGTTCATCCCCATATAGAGAGGCCGACCGCGCTTGTACTCTATATATTTCTAACTGTGGGCTTATAACCTTTGAAACATAGCTCTTCTTGACTCTCAATATTCCCGCTATTGCCTGAATTAACTTCAGGTTAGCCTTATTAATTTGAGGGCTTCATCACATCTTGTCATTTAGGGATAGGCCCAAATAATCCAAAATATGGACACGCTCAAACGGCATACCGTCCATCATTGGGTGTGGGCAGTTAAACGTTTAATATTATTTAAATAACTTTCCTACCTTAAACCTCTACAAAGTAAACAACACACACCTAAAAGATATCTTAAAATTATAATAATTACGAATTTTACATAATGAATTATCAAAAAATATTAATAGTAATTAACTAATAATTAATAAACTTCCCACTCTTTATCTATTTACCCCACCAATGCGTACCTAAAATATATTAAAATAAATCCTAATTCCATAACTTACATAATTAATTATCAAGTAAACAATTAATAACACACCATTAATTATATTAACTTAAAACATTTCGTAATTACACAATTCACATAATTCATTATCAATTAAATAATAATTATAATTAACAGTAATTAACATTACTTATTAGTTGTAAAAATGTATTAACCTTCACAGCCTTTACCCATACTAAAACCAACATATACAACCCTCAACATACACCAAATATTAATACCAATTTTAATTAATCATCCAATTTACATAATTCATTATCATTTAAATAATTAATAATGATTGAAAACAAGGTATTAGATAATTGTAATTAAATTACGCCCCACCCTATACCCCTACAGAGCCCACAACCCACACCTAAAACTTTATATTATTAAAAAGTATTAATTACACAATTAACACAATTAATTATCAGTTACATATTTAATAATATTCAATAACTGATCATTGATTTTAATGAATTTACTTCCCACCCTGTACCCATATAAACCCCACAACCTGCAATGGTACTAAAAATACAAATAAACTAATATGTTTACTTTAAAAATAACAATAAATACTAAAATACATAAAAATAATGAAAAAACATTGATATTAACAACATAGATGTTTTTAACATTGATAATACTTACCTTAAAATCAATATTCTTGACAACGATAGTTTTGCACACAATATTTCGGCATCATTACATTTAAAACGCGATATTTCTGCTCCTCAACATATATTTTTCGATATTTGGTTTGAATACCACTTTTGATCCACAGTGATCGTGTGCTGCACATGACAGTGCGTTGTCAGATGAAGACCACCAGTATCAGCGTTTGTGTGGGTGCCTGTGCACTCGCCACGTCTCTGTACCTATGGGTGTGGTTGCCCAGGAGCGTAATATACTTGAAAGCTGGGGCCTGTTTGAGGGGAGGAGAGTGTTAGCTTGCCACAGTTCCTGCAAGATAGATCAGCCATGGGTGCAGAAATACAGTGCAGCAATCTAGGAGAGAGGGCTCATTCTATCCCCAACACATGGGTAGCACGTGTAATGAGTAACCCTGGGCGTAGTTAGCGAAGTAACACTATGCGTAGCTACACGAAGTGCACTATGCGAGCTACGAGTAGCACTACGTGAACTGTGTAGTACCCTGTTCGCGATGATTGCACAGTGCGGGATGCTTGTCCGCTCTGTGCAATCATTGAAAACTGCATCTTGCACAGTGAGAGCTGTCTTTTACTGCCGCTCGGGTAGATTTTTACTCGACGCGGACTGGTAGTTTCTCATCGCGAGCGGTCGCAAGCATACGCAACCACTCGCAATGAGAAATCAGACCTCCCCGCGCTGAAAATCTCGCCGGGAGGTTTATTTTCCATGCTCACGATCAGCAACTTGATGTTGATGATCACTAACGAGAAAAAAGTCTCACCGGGATGTCATTTTGCTTGCTCGCGCTCGCCAACTTGAGGTTGAGGACCGCGAGCAAGCAAAAAATGACTGCTGCACTACACTACACTGCGCGTGTTTCAACTGTGCTATGTGCAGTTCGCGTAGTGCGAAGCAGCGCAAACTTCACAAACTAAGCGAGCGTAGCCTAGTGCTTTGTCCAGGGTTAGTAATGTGTTCACTCACTGAGCGGTGCGGTGAGCCAGTATAATGGACTGCTGTCAGAAGTGCACCCACGAGAGAATCATCGTGTGGTTCACCTCACTCTCAGATAGTGATGCTCACCCTTAATAAGATACAAGTAGAGGTGAGTCAGACTGGATTTTGCCTCGCGGGGAGCGGGGAGTGCTGGGCCTAGAGAAGCAACGTCCAATAAAGGGTCTCTGGCTCTGTCACACAGCACAGCTGCACTGATAGGTCTTGCCCCGCGGAATAAGACTAGGCTGAAAGACACCGTGCAGGCTGGTGGCTGGTCCGTATCAGAGTGCCGACTCATCATCACTGTAGTGTCGACCTATGGCAGGGTGCGGAGCGCCACAGTGGCCATTCTTGGCACACACTTCTCATGTTCTCTGCCTGCTGTTCTGTGGCCTCCAGGAAAGTTGAGTGGAATGATAGTGTATGTTATTTATAATGTTTTTGAATAAGAGGAATAGTGTCAAAGAAACCCAGTGATGTGACCCGTATGCCCTTTACTTTAGTCAAGATTCTCACTGAAGTGTGTTTCATCAGTATGTCGTCCTTTTACATTTTGACTATTACATTCAATAATCCAGCCAATAAATTGATTGATCAATAAATGTATTGTCAGGAAAGAAAAAGAATAGTCAGCATCTCGATAAGAGAAGCCTACCTAATTCTGGTTTAACACAAACACTTACTAATGCCCTGCATCCAGACCACCCATGGTGTGGTTATGTATCAAACCAAAAACACGTCAGCTATTTTCTTTTCCTGGGAATTGTGGTGAAATAAAATGAAAATGGTCCAAGTTGAAGGGAAAAAGGTTAAAGTAATCGTTTTGTTTTAATGAATCCAATGATGCTGAGCAAGAGTTCTATTAGTGTGCCTACGCATGCACACCACAGTCAGAAAATGATAATGTATGAGTCACCGACGTCGCAGGCAACCCTGAGAGCTCTTATTTACAGACATGGATGCCCTACTGACTTTCCAGAGATCAGAAGATGCAAAAACACTTTCAAATAAATCAGCTCATGACTGAATTCCACCTAAATTGGTCTGCGGTTACTCTGATACTGAAAGTTAATTTCAGGATTTGTCCACCACCAAACAATGTCTCTTCAAATACATTATATTTCTACAGATTTAAAAATGTGTGTTTTCCCAGTCAGTTCGGCTTTATTTGAGACTACAGACGCTCTGATGCTTGATGTCTCAGGTGAGTCGGCGCAAGATTAAAAACACTGACTGTCCTGAAGGGTAAAGCAGAAGAATATTGCTTTTTATACCTACCTTTTAGTCTGAGAATCATCTTTTTTATACTTTGGACTTTCTTTACACATGACAAGTAAATAAGCATTCATTGTGCCACTCAGTATCTTTTTCAAAATCTAAAGGGAATGAAGTGCAGGAAATGAGGCAATTGTAGAATTAAGGAAAATACTTAGCGATAGATGTTCTCTGAGACGCAAACTCCGATGGGGAATGAGACAACCCTCAATCACCAATGGACGGCAGAAAGAGACTCCTTGCACAGGCAATAAAGTGAAAGGAAGTTAAATAAAAGCATATGACATGGGAAGAATGGATAACCATGGAGTGTGGTTGATGAATGGTTTCTTTTAAAGTTCTCTTGAAGCGAAAGCACTTGACTATCTTGGGTTACCATACAAACCATTCCAAAGACCACCAAACAGCATTTAATTGATTGGAATACTCAAATCTTAAGGTTTGGTATTTCCACTTCCTGTTTTGAGTGTATTTCAGCCGGTTAGTGGATCCCTGGGTTGTGCAATAGAGTTTCCAATGCTCGCCAGTGGGATGTTTTGCCCCAACACCCCATCAATTCATATTGACAGTTTTGGATCACTAGGTTAATTTTCCTTTAGTCGTCATGTCTCTTTTCTCTATCATCAGTAATGTCACTGACCATGTCATGAGTGATGTAATATGTGAAGTCATAAGCAGAATATTAATGGGGAGTAATTTACAGTTGAATCAGGGAACTATAACTGCTGAACTTCTATGGTTTTGTATGAGTGAAATCTGAGTCTAACTATAACGTTCCTTTAACTTTTGTTTTTTTCAGTGAATTTCATTTTTATTTTTCAATTCTATTTCCTAACTTTAATGACCATGTAACCTTTGTTTTTGCTCAGTGAATTTATATGGATTTTTAATTTCTATTTCCTAACTGTAACTCAGTGTAAACTTTTGTTTTTGTAAGTGAATTTCTGATGTATTTTAATTTAATTTCCTAAATGTAACCTGTCCCCTTTGGGAGCGAGTGTGTGAGAGAGTGCATGAGTGTCTCAGTGGATGTGTGAGTGACTGTTCCCCCTTGGCTGCTGAGGGCCCTTGGGGGGCAAGAATCCCTATTGTTGCCACCAGTAAGTCCTGCACAGTGGTATTCCTGAGACCTGACTGGAGGCTGCCCTTACTTTCCCAAACACTCTTCAAATGCACCTCCTGGTGCACTTCTGGGATGAAGTCCCCTTTGCTGCTGAGGGTCCTTGGGGCTACAAACCCCCATAGTTACCACCAGCGCTGGGATGCCCAAGGGTAACTATGCGCTCTACAAATCCCTATCCAAATCCAAATCCAAATCCAAACCAGTTAGTACCCCACAGCAAGATTGCTGAGACCTTGTCAGAGGCCCCTCCCCCTTTTTCAACCACTCTGCAAACATGCCCCCTGGCGCACTAAGGTTAGAGGATGAAGTCCCCTTGGCTGCTGAGGGTCATTGGGGGCCAAGAATCCCCATAGTTGCCACAAGTAAGTCCCCCACAGTGGGCTTGCTGAGACCTCATCGTAGGCCCTGCACCCTTTCTCAACTACTCTACAAACGTGGCTCTTTCTGCTCATTTCTCACCATTATTTTGCCCTTTTCTGCTTGTTTCTGACCTTTATTTTGCCTCTTTTTGCTCATTTCAGTTCTCTATTTTGCCTCTTTCTGCTCATTGCCGACCTTTATTTTCCCTCTTTCTGCTCATTTCTGAACTCTATTTTGCCTCTTTCTGGTCGTTTCGCACCTTTATTGTGCCTCATCTGCTCATTTCTGATCTCTATTTTGCCTCTTTCTGCTCCATACTTACCTTTACTTTGCCTCTTTCTGGTCGTTTCTGACCTTTATTTTGCCTCTTTCCGCTCATTTCTCACCTTTATCCTGCCTCATTCTGCTCATTGCTGACCTTTTACTCTGTCTCTTTCTGCTTGTTTCTGTGATTTGTTCTGGCTCTTTCTGACCTTTATTCTGCCTCCTTCTGCTCATTTCTCATGTTCATCATGCCTCTCTTGCTCGCTTCTCACCTTTATCTTGCCAATTTTCACTGGTTTCTTACCTTTATTCTGCCTCTTTCTTCCGCATGATGAGCTTCAAGGCCATAGCGGTCCCAGCTGGCTCACCGCCTTCTGCGGCAGCCGGCATTTTTGATGCATGGAAGTAGTTGCTGTGCAGAAGCAATCTATCTCATCTCTTTCCCAGCCCGCAGAAAGAGATGAAACCTCTACTTCCAGTGGGCAGGAGCACTTTCACGGGCTTACGCCTGCTGGAACCGGAGTGTTTGCTTTATCTTGCTGGGGGTTGTCGAAGCTCATGCCAAGCAAAAGCAAACAACTATGTCCCGGGTGTGGGAAGCCCAGGACATAGCAGGAGCCGGCCCTGGGGGTGGTGGTCTCCAGGGACATATATGGTTCCAGGCGGGGGGCCATGTGGCTCACCTCCTTTTTTATTCATGGGCTGCACCAGGAGGTGGTGGTCCCCAGGGCCCTGGGGGGGGGTCCAAAAGGCCCCTCATTGCGATCAATTTAATCCCAGGTGATACAGGCCCCAGGGCATGAGGGTTCACAAGGCCACCCACATTTCTTGGTAGTTAGCCTCTGGGAGGTGGTGGTCCCTGGGGCCAGGGGGTCCACAAGGCCCTCCAATACAAATATAAGCCCCAGGGAAGTGGTGATCCCTGGGGCATAAAAATGATGACAAAGGAGTGGGCCCTGTGCACCCCTATCCTTGAATGTTTGTATATCTACGCACATGCACCTGGGACCTAGCCCACCTGGAGACTATTTCCAAAATAAGCATGGAGCCCTTGCTTGGTTTTTTTTTTAATGTTGCTGAAATTCACGAATTTCAAGAATTCACAGCAAATATTTTTTAAAAAAATGCATTTAGGCCTTTGTAGGGTCCTAGGGGGACCCCAAGACCACGGCTTGGGGCCCGGGTATTCCTACCCTGACCCTTTTTTCATGTTTGTTTTGGGGACTCAGCTGAAGCACTTCCTGGTTGAAATGTTGGCAGCCAATCAGAGCTCTGCATTTTCCTGCATGAGCTCATCATTTTTCAAAATTATTCATGCCACAGATATACAAATTTGGGTTTCCATTAATTTCTCAAAAACTACTAAACAGATTTACACTGAACAGCAAAAGGTGTGATTTGTGTAACCAAATCTACCTTTTTGCCAAATTTGGTGTAATTCTGTCCAGCGGTACGGGCTGTAGGCATGTTCAAAGGTCCTACATGGGAAAATGCACTTTTTTTGCTCCTATTTTTCTCGCTTCCCGCCTCACAGATTTTCCCAAAACGTTCCATGCACAACAAGACTCACTGTGTCACTTTTTTGGAAAACGTTTTTGAAGATTAGTCAAACAGTGCTAAAGATATAAGCAAGCCAAAAAACTATTTTTCAATGCAAACATGGTCCTAACTATAACTAACTACCGGTGACCACCAGTAGGTAGTGAATAACCCATAGGATGTTTGCCTCAGGGAAATTGCTGGTCAGTGGTGGGGGCAAAATTACTCTTCTAACTCTGCACAGTGCTTGCCTTAGGGAAGGGTTGGTCAGTGGTGGGGGACAAAATTACTATTCTAACTCCATAGGGTGCTTGCTTCAAGGAAGGTGCTGTTCAGGGGTAAGAGGCAAAATGACTATTCTAACTCTGCAGGGTGATTGGCCCAAGGAAGGTGCTGGTCAGTGAAGGGGGGGGTAAAATTACTTTTCTAACTCCGCAGGGTGCATGATTCAGGTAAGGTGCTGGTCAGTGGTGGGGCTTAAAATTACTAGTCTAACTCCACCGGGTGCTTGATGCAGTGTAGTTGCTGGGCAGAGGTGGGGGAAAACTTACTATACTAACTCCGCAGGGTGCATGGTTCAGGGAAGGTGCTGGTTAATGGTGGGGTACAAAATTACTATTCCATCTCCATAGGGGGCTTTACTAAGAGAAGATACTGGTTAGTTGCCCTACAAAATGTTAGCATTTAAGAAAAACACATAAAATCCTTATACTTTTTTTCACAGGTTAATTAAAATATCAGAGAAATACATTGAGTTCAAAACCATCCACTGGACCATCATACAAACCGAGATTAAACAAACATAAGGCCTATCACAGGTATGATAGTTCCAAAACCTTATGTTGTAACCAAAACTAATCACAAGATTTATTCTAACCACGCAGGAAGCCAAATAACCAACAATCTACTATTGAAATCTCAATAAAATTTGTCAAACTGAAGCAAAAATGAGAATGATTTTGTAAACGTCTGTGTAAAAGTCCACTTTACATTTTAAACCTACCCAACCTCACATAGAAGAGAAAGAAGTAAAACAGCTGAATCTTGTGACGAAAAAATCAAAACCAGCAAAAGAACAAACCAGCAAATCAAGCAAGTTTACTAGGGTGAAGCAAACTACATTTACAATTAAAAATGTCTATTTCTCTTTTCAAAGGAACCAACTACAAACCATATTAGACAATTAAACCTGGAAATCTCAAATGCAAGCCCAAAAATAATCAGCATGTTCTTAGTGCATTCAATAGGCAACCTAAAAAATATTAACCAGTTTTTTACAGGTTGTAATCTATAAACAATGCCAAACTTGATAAGCACATAACAACATCAATGGAATTTAAAACATGATTTCAGAAATGTCAACAAACAAACATGTAAAAATAACAACATTTTCTTTGCAGGTCATTTATTTAAAAAGCAATAACACAGAAACTCTTTTTCAATCTTCTTTTTCAAAAAATAACATAATGGCATCAAGAAGAAATATCCAGCTATCTTATGTCCCAATGAGAAAATCATCTCCTAAAGTATGGTGGCTATTTTTATTGTAAGGAGAGACTAACTGAGCCCAGGAGTCATAGGAGGTATGTGCAATATTACTCATCCTATTGCAGGCAGAGCGGTTACTCTTGGAGATACTGTTGAATGGACCACCGAGCATAACCACTCTGCCTCGGAGTGGTTATGCAATGGAGATAGAGGTTAGAGAAAACATCAATCAAATGAAAGACCTTATATGCACCTCCAAAGAACCATGTGGCTCAGTTTTGAGGGAGGTATCACAATACATTCCTAAGCATTTAGTGAGTTCTATAGCCACAATCCCTAATTTAAGAAGAATTATTCAAAGTAAAAAATATACCAGTAACCCCAATGTGTAACCCCCAAACATACTCCGATATTAACATACCTCCTGAACTAACTGTCACTGTTACTAATGAAAAATAATCTTTAGCTCACACCATAACCTTCTAAAATTGGAGAGTAGTGATATTTGGCTGATGGATGGGATGCATAAATCCACACCCCATCCAGTTTGCCAAATATACACTATTCATGACTACATTAATAACGCTGTAGTTCCATTAGTGTACAGATTACTCAATGATAAGAAAACCTCAACATACACAAACTTTTAACAGTGCTAAATTCTAACACACAGAACAAAAGTCCTTAAAAAGTAAGAATTGATTTTGAATTATCAATGATTAACACCATTACAAAAATGTATCCAGAAACCCAAATTCAAGTTTTTTTTTTCACTTTTCACAGGCATATTGGCAAAAAATTAAAAAAATCCTTAGTTGAGGATTACATATCAGACAGTAAACAACAATTTGAATAAAAAACCTAACAGCATTGTGCTTTGTTCCACCTGACTGTGTGGATGAATACTACAGATCAATTACTAAATCAGACTATTTTACTACAAATGAAGACAAATTGGGTACCCTACTTAATTACTTTGAAGACACTTGGGGGGTCATTAGGAACCCACCATCCTCCCGTGGAATGGGACCGCCCACCATCGGTGCGGGGGTCCTGTTGCATACATTAGGATGCGCCTGCCACACAGGTGGGCGCATCCTGCATTGCTGACATTGCAGCGGGCGGTGCACTCAGCACCGCCCGCCACAATGCCAGGAAGCCATGTTGTGCACATGTAAGGCACCGCGCGGTGCTTACCAGGTTGTGCATGGAACTGCAAGGGTGTATCATAGGTACCCCCCATGTGTACCCCCCACACCCCCGGAGTCCCTGGGGGCCCGCAACAGGCCCCTGCAAGCAGACTCTGCATGACTTTCCGTGGCGGCATTACCGCCACGGAAAAACATGTCCCAGCCCACATCCAAATGTGGCTAGCGGTGTCTGACACCACCACTATATTGAACCCCTTTCGGCAGACGGTCTTTCCGTCTGCCGCGGACCCCCCAGCCATAGTAATATGGCGGGGTCTTTGCTGGAAGGATGGCGGGAGGATCGTCCCAGCCTGTACAGCAGTGGCTGCCGCCGGCCCGGCGGGGCGATCTGCCCTCCATCCTAATGGGGCCTTGGATTGGCCATCTAAGCAGGTCGGTTGCAGAAGGAATTTGAGCTTTCCTCCCAAGTGATGAAACTGTTACATAACCTGCTTAGAGGGTGGAGCAAAGACCAATAATGCCATTGAGGATGGCACAACTCCTTCACCCTTATAATTTTTGGGAAATTTTGAAGAAGGAGCAAAGTTACCAAAAAATAAGAACAGCGCAATCATTGACCGGTAGTCTGAACCAATGAATTTTAAAAAGAACAAAAGAAATGCCCGAGAGACTATTGGGTCAAATCCAACGGATTTTGTTGATGGTGGCTTCATACTACCTAGACAATATTGCACACATATTACATTTCTAACTATCACTAACACTTATTCTATCTTACTTGCCTGCCTTGTGGTTTTTTAAATCAAATAAAATTGGATTTTTTTCAGAAACAACTTTTTATAAACATTAGAAAAAACGGATTCTACCCTTAGTTGTCTTCCTTCTTTGACTCTTGTTCCTCTATACAAATCTAAATTCCAGCAAGAGACTGCAGTGCCCCAGATATCTAAACTGTGTAACCATAATCCACAATCTGATTAAAGCACGTGCATAACTATCAAACAAGTCATATATTGGCATAGAAATTTTTATTTGCAAAGAAAATGTTGCAAATAAATCTGCATCCTCAAAAAAAACTCCCAAAAAAGAAAAAATGATTGACAAAAACTATGACAACAAATCCAGGGTTGCAATCCTCTTTCTATCAATTTTCTTTCCAAGGTGTGTTAGAACCCAAATGTTTAACTGCTTCAAAAATAGTCACATAGCAAAAAAGAATTAACAAAAGTACTCCAAAATGACCATAGGTTTCGTCCTGGTCAACCACCCCTCCTGCGTGGTCCAAAATTCCACGAGGTTGAATATCCATGAATGTGCTTGTCTCTTAAAAAAGTATGCAACACACCAAAAACAAGTAAAAAAAATATTGCTTCTTTTACACTTTGGTTTAAAAGAAATTGAAATACATCTGTCCACGAAGTTCCCTTTTTTCTTTTAAACCAACAGTGTAAAAAAAATATTCACTCTTAGGTGACCATACAACTGCTACCTGCATAGGAAAAAAATTGTTAAACACACTCCTAAATACTTACATCCTACTAACTACATCCCTCCTCTCTCCTTACAATAAAGTATGTCTTGCAAATGTCTATTAAATAAATAAAGTTTCTTTTATCGGACTGCAGCTCTTTCTTGCTTCCGATCTTTACCGTGATGCTCCATCAACTGTAAAAACAAACTCTCAACCACGTACATCATCTGTGTAAGAAAAAATGGAAAAAGACAATTTCACCCATTGAATACAATTGGAAACTGTGGGAAAACGTAAAAAAATAGTTTTGAAAATGTAAATGTACTTCTTTGTAATATATTTTTGTATAAATTAATATTGAACTATACATTTGTGCATGTTTATTTAAAAATATTCTGAGTCTGAACTTTATAGTTTTTAATAAAAGATTAATATAAACATTTATTTTAAGTGACCTATTTTTTTCTTTAAATACAAAATTTTGTAAAAATTAATTTTAGTTGTTGTATGTCAAATAACTTTATTTTAAAATATGTGTGTGTACATACAACCTGTTTTAGCTATTTATTTTCAGGGATGTGTGATTTTTAAAATATTTTATATTATATAATATTTTTAAAATACTACTGTCTCTTTTTAAAAAAATCTTTTTCTATATTATAAAAAATGCTTCTAAAAAATTATTTTTTAAAACAATGTAACCTTTTAGTTTTTAATTGCTTTACTTTTTTATATCACTTTAACATTAGAATCAATTGTTAGAAAATGTATAGCTGGGCATTAAAATTAATACCCAAGTGTTATTAAACTTCCCTGCCTGAAACCCCTATTTCCCTGGCATTCAATGCCAGGGAAAAGGTGTCAAATCCTTTTATTAATTTGTATATATTTGTATTTAAACAAGCTTAAAAAAATAATACTCTTCTCTTAATCCTCGAATATTAATATACTTCCCCACCCAAAACTTCTATTTCCCTGACATTAAAAGCCTGAAAAAAGGTGTCAAACCTCTTAATATTTATTTATTGATTTTAGAATTAGTTTAAAATTAGTAGCAATGCTTCAAAAAGTAATACCTGTGTATTAAAATTAATACCCACATATTAATACACTTCTCCACCCAAACCCACGATTTCCCTGGCATCCCATGCCAGACAAATGGCATCAACCCCATTAAAATAGATTTTAGATATATTTAGCAATTTGTTTAAAATTAATATTTTGAAATTAGACAATTAAACATGACTGTAAAAAAAAGAATACTTGGGTTTTAAATTAATACCCAAGTATTAATACACTACCCACCCAACACCCCTCTTTACCTGGCATACCATGCCAGAAAAAAGTGCCATAAGCTATCATAATTTAAAAAATAAGAAAAAAAGAAAAGTAAACATAAAAATGTAAGTACTTACCAAAACACTTACCTAAATTTGTTGTAATGTTTATTTGTGATGGCATGCGTTGTAAATATAATTTCATTGTAATGGCCTGTGTTGTAAAGGTAGTTTCATTCTAATAGTCTTGCTGTAAATGCATTACGTTTTAATGCATGCCTTGTAATTATTGTTTCCAGTAGGTAATATATACAGCAGTTGACAGTAGGTAGTTATAGCTAGGAATATGTTTTCGTAGGAAAAGCTTTTTTGACTTGCCTATCTCTTTTGGCACCACTTGACAAATCTTGACGAAATCTTTCTAAAAAAGCGCACCTGTGATTCTTGTTGCACATGGAAAGTTTCGAGGTGACCCATCAAGCAGGTGCAGAAAAAAGGGGGATCAAAAAAGTGTTTTTCTAATGTTAATTTCCATAAAGATTTTTAGAAACGACTACAGCCGAACCGCTGGACGGAATATCACCAAATTTGGCAGAAAGGTAGCTCTTTGTCCAGAAAGAGTCCTCTTTGTTATTTGGTTAAAGGCCATTCAGTAGTTTTTGAGAAATAAAACAAAATTATGTATATGGAGCTACGGATCCTATGAGGGTCCGACACTTCCTGTGCTAAAATGTGATTGGCTGCTAACACTTCAATGAGGAAGTGTTCGCAACCATCTTCGGATTCGCCTTCAGCCAAGTCACACAAAAAAGTTACAAAAAGAGAAGGGGGCTGGGTAGGAATACCCTGACCCCTTAGGCCTCTTGAGGGGTCCCTCAGGGATCCCGCCTGGGACAAGAAAGCATTTTGTCCCAGTAATGCTGGATCCACGGATCCAAACAATTTTTTTTTTTAAAGAAGTACAGTCTCCCTTGCTTCTCTACTGTTTAGCCCCTGAGTGGGCCAAGTCCCGGGGTATGGTGGATAAAAAGAAGGAGTGGGGTACACAGCCTGCCTCCAAAGGCTAGTTTAAACAATTGGGACCACCACCTCCCCAGGACTTTTATGACATAATGGAGGAGGACCGTGTGGACCCCTCCCACAATGGACTCTTCTGTGCCCCAGGGTCCATCACATCCCTGGGCCTCTAAATTTGGAGGGAGCCTGGAGTGGGTTTAAGCACTGGGGAACACCACCTCCCACGGGCAAAATTAAAAGCAAATGGGGGCGCACAGACCCCATTAGGCCCTGGGGACCACTACTTCCCTTGGACCTATAATGCAATTGAAACAGGTGACCTCCCATCCCGGGCCATATACA
Organism: Lissotriton helveticus; assembly: GCF_964261635.1. Taxonomy (NCBI): domain Eukaryota; kingdom Metazoa; phylum Chordata; class Amphibia; order Caudata; family Salamandridae; genus Lissotriton; species Lissotriton helveticus. The sequence goes on along the minus strand of NC_136070.1, from coordinate 1,059,905,647 downwards.
GGCCAGGGGACCACCACCTCCTTTGGATGGCCCATGCACATCAAAGAAGGTGGGCCACAAACCCCCCCTCCTGGAGCCAACGATGTCCCTGGGGACTGACACCCTCCAGGACCAGTTCCTGCTATATCCTGCCAAGTCAGAGCAAACACTCACCTTACAGCAAGCAAGAGCTGACAAAATGCTCTAGCTTGTTGGAAGCTGAGGTTTCATCTGTTTCCCTGTCCGCTGTCAAATGGCAGGGAAACAAATGAAAGTATTGCTACTGCACGGAGGAAGCTGCCTTTCAGCCGCTTGCTCCGTGCAGCAGCAATGCCGGTTCCACAGGAAGCGGGGAGCGGCAGGAACCGCAGGGCCCTTGAGGCTCCCACCGAAATGCCGGGATTAAAGAGTAACAAGAGGCAAAATATAGGTGAGAAACAAGCAGAAAGAGGCAAAATGAATATCAGCAATGAGCAGAAAGAGGTAAAATAAAGGTGAGAAAGGAGCAAAAGGGGGCAAAATAAAGGTCGGAAACTAGCAGAAAGAGGCAAAATAGAGATCAGAAAAGAGCAAGAAGAGGCAAAGTAAAGGTCAGAAATGAGCAGAAAGAGGCAAACTAAAGGTCTGCAACCAGCAGAAAGAGGCAAAATAGAGATTAGAAATGAGCAGAAAGAGGAAAAATAAAGCTCAGAATCTAATAGAAAGGCAAAATAGAGATCAGCAACGAGCAGCAAAGGCAAAATGGAGATCAGAAACAAGCAGAAAGCGGTAAAATAAAGGTCAGAAACTAGTTGAAAGAGGAACAATAAAGGTCAGCAAAGAGCAGAAAGAGGCAGAATAAAAAACAGGAATGAGCACAAAGAGGCTAAATAGAGGTCTGAAAGAAGAAGAAAGATCCAAAATAAAGGTCAGAAATGAGTAGAAAAAAAGCAAAATAGAGATCTGAAACAAGCAGAAAGAGGCAAAGTAGAGATCAGAAACGTGCAGAAAGAGGCAAAATAGAGATCAGATGCTAGCAGAAAGAAGCAAAATAAAGGTCAGAAATGTGGAGAAAGAGGCAAAATAGAGATCAGAAACAAGCAGAAAAGGCAAAATAAAGGTCATAAACGAGCAGAAAGAGGCAAAGTACAGGTCAGAGACAAGCAGAAAGCGGCAAACTAAAGGTTAGCAACCAGCGGAGAGACAACATAGAGATTAGAAATGAGCAGAAAGAGGATATATAAAGCTCATAAACTAACATAACGGCAAAATAGAGCTCAGAAAGGGGCAAAATAAAGGTGAACAATTAGCAGAAAGGCAAAATAAAGGTCAGCAATGAGCAGAAAAGGCAAAATTGAGATCAGAAACAAGCAGAAAGGGGTAGAATAAAGGTCAGAAACTAGTTAAAAGAGGAAGAATAAAGGTCAGCAATTAGCAGAAAGAGGCAAACTAAAGTTCAGCAATGAGCAGAATCAGGCAAAACAGAGATCTGACACAAGAAGAAAGATGCAAAATAAAGGTCAGAATTAAGCAGAAAGAAGCAAAATAGAGATCTGAAACAAGCAAAAAGAGGCAAAATAAAGGTCAGAAACTAGGAAAACAAGGAAAAGTAGAGAGGAGAAACGTGCAGAAATATGCATAATAACGGTAAAAAACTAGCAGAAATAGGCAAAACAGAGATCAGATGCTAGCAGAAAGAAGCAAAAGAAAGGTCAGAACTGTGGCAAAAGATGAAAAATAGAGATTAGAAACAAGCAGAAAAAGGCAAAATAAAGGTCATAAACGAGCAGAAAGATGCAAACCAAATGCCAGCACCATGCATAAAGAGGCAAAATAGAGATGATAAACTAGCAGCAAGAGGCACAATAAAGATCATAAACAAGCAGAAAGAGGCAAAATAGAGGTCAGAAATAAGCAGAAAAGAGCTAAATAGAGGCCAGAAATGAGTAGAAAGAGGAAAAATAAAGGTCAGCACTGAGCAGAAAGAGGCAAATTAAAGGTCATGTGAGCAGAAAAAGGCAGAAAATAAGCAGAGCCAATTTAGGCACTCATATACCCACTCACAGAACAACTCAAACACTTACACAGCCACTCAGCCACAGATAATCAGACAACCACACAGACCCACTCAGACACGCACAATCACACTCACTGAGACACTAATGCACTTACACACTCACTCTCAAAGGTTACAGGTTATTCAGGAAATAGCATTAAAAAAAACGGAGAAATTTGCTGAAAAAACCTAAGGTTACAGGGACATCATAGTTAGAAAATAGAAATAAAAAATCCTTAGAAATTCACTGTAAAAACAAAGGTTACAGTGACATTATAGTTAGGAAGTAGTATTTAAAAACATTAGAAATTCACTGAAAAAATAAAGGTTACAGGGATGTTATAGTGTGGCTCAGATTGTACTTGTACAAAACCATTGAAATTGAGCAGTTATAGTTACCTGAGCTAACTATAACTTTTGCCCCTGCAATGCATTCCTTATGACCTCACATATTACATGACTATTGACATGGTCAATGAGATTACTGATGACATCTCAAATTACATCACTGATGGCATCATCTACCTAACCACTCACCCACCCACTCACACCCTCATGCAACATCTCATATACCTGCTCACACACCCACAAAACCATTCACATACTCATTCACAAACCCATGCAAATACTTATGCACCTACTCACTCTTGCGTAGTGCCACTCACACACCCACTGACTCACTCGTACAGGCACTCACACAACCAGTCACTCACCCATACAGATACTCTCACATTAACTCACTTACTCATACAGCCACTCAGGTACCCTCATACTCACCCATACAGACACTCATACACTTGCTCACTCACCCATTCAGCCTGAGTGCAGATAAAAACATCAAAAAAATACAAGAGAGCAGGGTAGGAAAACCCTGACCCCCAAGACCTGCTGGTGGAGTCCCACAGGGGCTAATTTCAGCCCCAGGGACCCCATCACTTGGACCTGACAAAAGTAAAAAAAGGGGAAAGGGGACCTGAAAAGTAAGGGGGAGGGAGGCCGTGGGGCACTCCTCCCTGGGCCAGTTTTAACCCCAGGGACCCCATCACCTGAGGCCCGGCAATAAAAGCAAAAGGGAGGGAGCCATGTGGTCCCTCTCCCGGGGCCATTAATGGACCCGGGGACCCTTTTCCCCAGGACTTGCTCCTGCCATGTCCCTGGGTGCCATCCTCAGGACTTTGCGGCTTTCCTGCCCACACTGGCGCTGGCAGGGAAGCCTGTGTTTGCTCTCGTTTGGCGGGAGCAATTACAAAGCTCCTGCCAGGCAAAAGAGCAAACACAAAATCTGCTCCCACCAGCTGGGTGCGGACTTCAGATCTGTTTCCTTGCTTGTAGTAATATGGGAGGGTTGGCCTAGTGGGTGTGGTCGCAGGCCTTCAAAATGCAATGCTTATTACTCCACATATGGTACAAAAGGGGGTGATAATGGACGGAGCATCTGAACCAATCAAACACTCACACCCAGTCAAAAGATCTGGGTTTAATCCATCACCGTTCTTTAGCCCACTCTGCCACCCCAGTTCACACATGGCTATATGCAAATCAGTCTGACCCTGTGCCTCATGGGAACAGTCCAGCCCGAACTGCCAAGCCATGCCTTCCCTGGACCGGAAACAAGCTTCCGAGGACCGGTTTCTGGCATTACAGCCGTCTTCAGCCCGGCTTGCTTGAATCCAGTGGCAAAGTGAGCAAGGGACTCACGTCTGAGCATACCCTGCCACACTTGTGGCGGCCAAAAGCGGTACAAAAGGGGGTGGTAATGGACGGAGCATCTGAACCAATCAAACACTCACACCCAGTCAAAAGATCTGGGTTTGATCCATCACCGTTCTTTAGCCCACTCTGCCACCCCAGTTCAGACATGGCTATATGCAAATCAGTCTGACCCTGTGCCTCATGGGAACAGTCCAGCCCGAACTGCCAAGCCATGCCTTCCCTGGACCGGAAACAAGCTTCCAAGGACCGGTTTCTGGCATTACAGCCGTCTTCAGCCCGGCTTGCTTGAATCCAGTGGCAAAGTGAGCAAGGGACTCACGTCTGATACAAAATACAAAAATATATTTGGGTGGGTTGCATGGTCTTGCCCATTTTGGGCAGCCCCACCTATCTTTTATTAAAGAAAATAAACAGATCCCTGGTTTGTAGTCGGCTTTCTGCCCCGGGGGGCCGATCAGGGGTAATAATCAGAAAGTGCAGAAAGACTGTGGAAGTTGTTTAGGAGGGTGGGGGCATTGGCATGCCTATGTTGGACAGCCCCCACCCCTGTATACAGACACAAAATAAATCCCAGATACCTAGTGTGCTCTCTGCTCCCTGGGAGGCAGATTGGAGGCTATTGCACCATTTCCACCCCAAGGGGACAGAAAGACTGTGGAGGTTGTTTGAGAGGGTGAAGGCATTGCCATGACCATTTTGGGCAGCTCCCACCGCTATATACATATATAAAATACATCTCAGATGCATAGTGTGCTTTCTGGGCCCTGGGGGGCAGATTGGATGGTATTGCCCCATTTCCGCCCCAGGGTGGCAGAAAGACTGACTGTATACAAAAACATTTGGGGGGAGCAAAAGCCCTTGCCCAATGAGCCTCTTTCCCCTCCATGGTGCCTAGAGGGTGGGTCCCTGCTTGGGGATACCCAAGCAGGGACCCATTATGAAGGGGTACCATTGGAAAAGGGAGATTCTTCCCTTCAGGATGATACCTCTCCGATGTGTTTTGGTGCTCGTAAGGCTGACATAGCACCACGAGCACCGAAACAGTGAAAGTGAAACGAGCCGAGGGATTCATTGCTCGTATGCACATGACGGAATGGCTCCGTCATGCGCCACAGTGCTCGTGTGCGCATTACGGAACCATTCCATCATGCGCAAAAGAAAGGGTTAAAATACATTTCTAAACTTCAGATAATTAGCAAACAATAATATTTTCAACACTTAGGCGCCGATTCCGATGTCGGACGGACCTGAGTCCGTCTGACATTGGCCAGGAGCTGTAACCGACAGACCTGCTGTCATCGGTTACAGCCTTGCTAGTATGATGCGACCGAACCCTCGTATACTTTGCAATACAAGCATGCATTCCGTGCAGAATGCATGCCTGCATTGCTGAAAGCAGGGGTGCAGTTCATCCCTTCACCCTGTGGCCGGCACCCCAAGGTACCTGCCACTGGGTGCAGGGATCAACGGAGAGGCACCATAGGTGCCCCCAGGCCGCCATCCGGCAGCCTCACACCCATGGGGTCCTGCTGGGGGCCCACCAGAGACAGCTTCCAACTGCCTTTTCATGCCGGACACACCGGCACGAAAAGGCAGTGAAAAGCTGCCATCGTACTCCCTCGGTCGTAAAGAGGCGACAGGGGGAGTACTGAGGGATTCCCAGACTGCGAACAGGCTCTCTGAGCCTGTCGTCCGCAATCCGGAAATCCGAGTCGGATTCCTTTCCGACCGTGCCCATCGGAATGGCTCGGTTGGAAACTAATCCGGCCGGCACTGACCAATTTAGTCAGAACGGCTCCAAACATGGTTCAGAGCCATTCCGGCCGAAATCGGAATCGTCCCCTTAATGTATTATAAGAAATAAACATTTAGAAATATTCTTAAACATGAAAAATACATCCAAAATACCACAAAAACACAGACTTTCTTAATTTCCGCAAGAACCTAAGTTCTTGATTGTCTGTACCCTTCTGTTCAATCACTCGATTTTTTTCAGGGTCCTCAATAAAATCAATAAATCCAACTTTTTCGGATTTCTGGCTCCTGCTCCTCAATTACGTCTATATTTAAAGTATGATAACCTAAATTGTGTTCTATCTGTTAATAGGCCTGTAATTATTTCTCCTGTCTCTCCTATCTCTTCATGAACAATACCATAGTTGGTCATTTCATCAGCCGTATAATTTCCCACGTTTTCCTCACTTGTTATCTTGGTGTGACCTTTTTGCATCTTCAGGGAGATAGCATTGCCATTATTGGCAACCAAATCATCAATAAGGCAAATAAGTTGCCTAATTTTAACTGCTTTTATTACTTGTCTTCATATTATTTTCTTTTCAGTTTGATACATAATCCACAAAATTAAATTTGTCAAACTGTGAATCAGTAATGATGATAAATTGTTTTGCATCATGTTTTATTGCAGCAATTATTGAACATAGACTACCATGAATTCTGTTACTTGGCTAGTTAGGGGCCACAAATTGTAACCCAATGAGTGAATCAAAATATCTTGCCCTAGAACAGCAAGGAGCACCAGTCACAATACAGTGCAGACACCCTTAACAAATTTCATTACCATACACCTTTGTTACATCAGTGATAACACCTTTGTCGAGAGCAGTAGCAGATACTTCACATTTTCAAGGAGAAAGGAGCACTCTATGTACTGTCCAACAGCAGGCTGTTGGATGCTGTGCTCACTGCATGGTATTGGATGAGCCACTGTAGCACCTGGCAAAGTGGCAGTGGTGGGACAGCAGACTTTAGCACAAAGAATGTCAAACATGTTTCTCCTCGGTTGCCCAATGAATACTTTGGATTCTAGGAAATGACAGGGACAAACATCCCTTTCTAAGAACATGCTCTTCACACAGGATTCTGGAAGAGGTTCCAAATCGAAGATGAAGTGGGGTCTTTTCCTGTGTTGTTAGTTCCTGTTTGAATCTTATGTAAATAAGGCAATCATAAAAGGAAGAAACAGGATAATGAATTTGCTCCCTAATTTTTCATCACATTCTTCACACTTTTGCTAATATTTTAGTCCCTGAATTTTGGCTCTAGCAGCAGGAAGTTCATTTCTGATCAAGACCTGCAAAGTTACCCAGAAGTCTTTTCCCTTTGTGGAGCTTACCTATTAATAGGGTCCAATTTAAGAAGAAACTTGATACCATGTATACTATTCTGTGAAGTATAGCACTGAGACTACTGGGTACAGTTGACCTTTCATCAGGCAAACAAGAAGGGAACTCAGATCTTTAAACATCCAGTCCTTGGCTGCCTTGTGGGTGGAGACGTTCCAGTGCTATTACCAGTGTTGCCTGAGGCTTCAAGGAAATGTTCACTTATAAAGTCATGGAAGTGAGGCCTACCTTGAGCTCACACATTATTTTTATTTTGGCCTTAGTAAACCTCATTTGGATACCCTTTTATCAGCATTTAGCAAAATTTAAATTGGGTATTAGACAAATTACCTGATTTAATCTGGGCACTTTGTAAACATTGCAAGGGATGATGGTGCTTCTTCGGGATGATCTTTTCACCCCGAAAATATCTTTGAAACTGTTGCAAAACACAGATAGTAGCCAGCAAGTAAACCTCACAAGTATGTAACTTATTCTCCTCTGAAGACAATGCTTTACTTCCAAATGAAATATTTTTGCTTTTCTAATCATATTACTGATACAATATGGTAGTCAAACATTTTCTGAAATCATTCCTCTTGATAAAAAAATATTCTCTTTCCTTAACTGAATCAGCTATTCTACTTGATCATGCTCTGTTTTGTTCTTTCTCCCATTTAACTGTCTGATATTTCCTCAGTAACTTTTTCAATTGGAATGTGATCTTACTCCAACTTTCAGGCTAAGATTTGCTACTTCACAGAGTGGGAATGTATTTAACAATGGCAGTGTCAATGAACTCCTTAATATTTTGACAGCTGTATTAATCTCTGCAAACGTGCATCTAAGAAATTCTACACCCATCTTCATCCTGTCAGGAATAAGCAGGGTTTGCAGAGATGAAGATGGAGACTTGCTGTAGGAAGAAGACTCACAAGAATCTACACTAGTATGCCAGGTCATGAGTGGTAGTTCTATTTTAAAACAGTTCACTTCCCTTGGTAAGGTGCCAGGAAATATCTTGCATTGTATTGACTCCTGAGTTGTCACTTAAGCTAATTTACCATATTACCTGTCTTCCACATTTCTTATTTTGCTCCTTATTTTGTACCTTTGGTATCCTGAATTTTTGCCTGCTTGTATATTATGATTTGGCTTGGTTAGTTATGTTCATATATTAATGTTATGTGCTATTATTGTTTGTATAATTGTTACTAGTATTTTTAAATATAGTTTGTAATTTTAAGTGCTCTATAAGTTTTTTATTTAATTGCTAATAGTAATTTATATTGTCGTAGTGGGTTTTTAGGTTTGGAGGAGTGTAGGGTGGGAAGTTAATTCACTATAATTAATTAATAATTAATTATTATTGGAATAATAATTATTTAATTGACTTCCAATTGTGTGAATTGTGAAATGATTGTAGTTTTGTAATTTAAATGTTAGGTGCTGGCTGCTGGGTTTGTCGTAGAAAGTTAATTAATTAACAAATCGATTAATACTGTATTATTTATAAAAACATTGATTATTGATTATTTACATTGTGTAATAATTGTATTTTTTAAGTTGTATATTAGGTGTGGGCTGCTGGGTTTGTAGGGATAAAGGATGGGAAGTTTATTAAGTATTAATTGTACTTGTAAGTTATATAATAGGTGTGGGCTGCTGAGTTTGAAGGGGTGATAGGGTGAGAAGTTAAATATTAATTATTTAATTAATTAATATTTAAATATTAAACTATGATTTAATATTTAATTGATTGTTAATTGTGTTATTTAATTATTTTAGTCATATTTTATGAGTGGGCTGGTAGGTTTGTGGGGATATAGTGTGGTAATTTAAGTAATAAATATATGATTTTATTTTTAAATTGATAATTAATAATTAATGTATTAACTAATCACGTCAATTGTGGATTTGTTTTTAATTTTATATTCAAATATTTTGGGGGGTTTATTAATAGATTTCATGTTAAGAGTTTTAGATGTGTTTCAAAATAATAGGGTTATGTTATGTGGTTGAAGCACAGTACTTTATCTAGTGTTGCGCAGACTGAAGTGGAAATAGTAAATTCTACCATTCTGGAGTCCAACACTTTCCTTATTGTTGGAAAGACTGGAGTGTGCATAATAAATGTTAACCCTCCAAAGTCAAGTGCTTTCTCTACTGTTGCATAGACTGAAGTGAGAATCATACATTTTACCCTGAGTACAACGATTTCCCTACAACGAATAGTAAATTTAACCAATCCAAAGTCCAGCACTTTCCCTACTCTTGCATAGACAAGAGTGGAAATAGTACATTTTACCCCTCATGAGTCCAACGCTTTCCTTACTGTTGTACAGACTGGAGTGAAAATAGTACATGTACCCCTCTGAAGTCAAACACTTACTCTACTGTTGCAAAAACAGCAGTGGGAATAGTACATTTTATCCCTCCGGAGTACGACGATTTCCCTACTATTGCAGAGACTCTAGTGAGAATAGCAAATGTTACCCCTCCGAAGTCCCACACTTTTTCTACTGTTGCCCAGACTGAAGAGGGAATAGTCAGTTTTACCTATCCAGAGCCCAACGCTTTCCCTGCTGTTGCATATAATGGAGTGAAAATAGTACATTTTACCCCCCTGGAGTACAATGATTCCCTACTGTTGTTCAGTAAATGTATTTTTCATTTTCATTTAATTTTGTAATTTATTTATTATTTTGCATTTTAATTGTTCATTTTAAATGTTCCATGAATATATATATATATTTATATATATATATATAAAAATAAATATATATATATATATATATATCCATAGCAGAGCAAGTGCTCTCCTTGACGCGTTTCGCTCCGCAGGTGGAGCTTGATCACATGACGCGTCAGTAGTAGGCAGAGCAATATGTAATGATTAAATGCCCAAGCGCCTAAAGAAACAGGACGCATGGGTGAAAACAATATAATCAAGCATAAAGATAACTGTTTACATAATTTGTTGGCAAACGAGGCAAAAGGAAGAATTATAGCATAGTGCTTTAAAATTCATTTAAACTCATTATTGTGTGGTGCTAGATGGTTTCCAAAATTGAATATAAAAGGCCTAGAAGTAATGGTTAAAATATCCAATAATTCATGTCAAATAGATGTTGCTACCTATTTTTCAATAAATGAAGTCAATTTCGAATGCAAAAGTGCTAATGCATAAATGTGTACATTGCTACAAATAGGTAAAGATCCAATGGAATCAAATGCTAGTGCATAGAGGTAGCTGTCATATTGCCCAAATCATATTCTATATAACACGGATGTATGACGTTACAACGCATACTTTTACCACGCCTACCATTACCACGCATTTTTTACAACGCAGGATCCATTACAACGCATACCATTACAACGCATGTATTTACAACGCAGGTACCTTTACAACGCATACCATTACAACGTAAGTATTGGTAAGTATATAATATTTTTTTTAATGTAATTTAATTAAAATTAATATAATGTAATTTAATTTAATTAATTTAATTTAATTTAATTAATGTAATTTAATTTAATCAATTTAATTTAATGTAATTTAAATTTAATTATATTTACTTTTTACCCTGTACCCCTTTACCCAAAAACCCAAAACTGACCCTGAACCCTAAAAATACCCCTTTACCCAAAAACCCAAAACTGACCCTAAACCCTAAAAATACCCCTTTACCCAAAAACCCAAAACTGACCCTGAACCCTAAAAATACCCCTTTACCCAAAAACCCCAAACTGACCTTAAACCCTAAAAATACCCCTTTACCCAAAAACCCCAAACTGACCCTGAACCCTAAAAATACCCCTGTACCCCAAAAACCCAAAACTAACCCTGAACCCTAAAAATACCCCTTTACCCAAAAACTGAAAACTGACCCTGAACCCTAAAAATACCCCTTTACCCAAAAACTGAAAACTGACCCTGAACCCTAAAAATACCCCTTTACCCAAAAACTGAAAACTGACCCTGAACCCTAAAAATACCCCTTTACCTGAAAACTGACCCTGAACCCTAAAAATACCCCTTTACCCAAAAACTGAAAACTGACCCTGAACCCTAAAAATACCCTTTTACCCAAAAACTGAAAACTGACCCTGAACCCTAAAAATACCCCTTTACCCAAAAACTGAAAACTGACCCTGACCCCTAAAAATACCCTTTTACCCAAAAACTGAAAACTGACCTGAACCCTAAAAATACCCCTTTACCCAAAAACTGAAAACTGACCCTGAACCCTAAAAATACCCCTTTACCCAAAAACTGAAAACTGACCCTGAACCCTAAAAATACCCCTTTACCCAAAAACTGAAAACTGACCCTGAACCCTAAAAATACCCCTTTACCCAAAAACTGAAAACTGACCCTAAACCCTAAAAATACCCCTTTACCCAAAAACTGAAAACTGACCCTGAACCCTAAAAATACCCCTTTACCCAAAAACCCAAACTTATAATATTTCTAATAAAATGATATACTTACCAATACTTACGTTGTAATGGTATGCGTTGTAAAGGTACCTGCGTTGTAAATACATGCGTTGTAATGGTATGCGTTGTAATGGATCCTGCGTTGTAAAAAATGCGTGGTAATGGTAGGTCGTTGTAAAAGTTGCGTTGTAAAGGTTGTATACCATATAACACATATTTGTTCATATGCCTCATGTCATCTACATAATGCTTGATTTAATAAAGTGCAAGTGCTTAAAATGTGAAACAAAATTCATAATGAAACTAAGTTGTTAAAAACAAATGCGGCTGGTAGCCCTACTTTGAACTTAAATTCTGTCATTTACTATATTCCTCAAGAACACATCCTACTTGTGAATACAAATGTATCAGTAAATTTTAGTTTTCAGCAACGAGTAAATTAGACAATGTCCACCACAAGGAAAATAAAGAAAAAAAAAGCAAGGGTTAAAATAGCATCAACATTACAAATAATGATGTAGCTCATCAATAACATTTAAACCGTTAGGGGATCTCGAATCTAGCAGCAAAATAAAATATGCTTCCTTCTGCCTAAGCAATCTTTCACGGTCACCACCTCGTCTGGGATTAGGGACTGAGCACAATAGAGAATATTTTAAATCCTTAAGTTTATTGTCATGTACTGCCTTGAAATGGCGAGCCACCGGATAGTTTGTATCTGAATTCACTATTGCGCGTATATGTTGTAAAATGCGCTGGTTGGCTGGCAACTTGGTGCTCCCAATGTATGATAGAGCACATGTGCATGTTAGTTGGTAAATAACAAATTCACTGCGACAGGTTAAGTGTTCATTTATTTTTATAGGTCTATCGCTGAACGCTGATGTATAGTGCGTGCCATTGACCGCAAATGTGCAAGCCCGGCAGGACGTGCATCTAAAAAAACCTGTTTTAGCTAACCAAGGATTTTTAACAGTAAGCTCGGGCTGGGTTTTGTCCAATGCATCTTTCATGGACGGTGCCCTCCTAAATGTGATTGCCGGTGACTTGGGTAAGATTGGGCCTAGAATTACATCAGTTAGAACAATTGGCCACTCTGCATTGATGATTTGTCTTAATTTACGCTCCTGAGAGCAGTAAGTGGTAATCAGGCGGACAGACCCCCTAGAAGCTGATTCAGAGGTTTCAATAATTTTAGGAGTCAAAAGTTCGTCTCTCGTATGCCTAGATGCCTTTAGAAGTGCGCGATCTAAAAGATCTTTTTTATAGCCGCGATGCAAAAACCTTTGCATGGAATCAGCCAAGCATTGGTTGGTTGTTTTTGAGTCACTGCAAATTCTTTTAATGCGAATGAATTCGCCAAACGGAATGCTATTGATGGTGTGTGGAGGGTGAGCACTGCGGGCATGAAGAATGGAATTACCCGCAGTGCTTTTCCTGTGTAGTTTGGTGTGAATCTGACCCTGACCAATGTAGACATGTACGTCTAGAAACTCAGCTGAGTTTGATGTTATGGTGGCAGTGAATCTCAAATTTCGGTTGTTGTTGTTGATATCATTGACAAAGAGTGCTGCCTGTTCCTGTGTACCCTTCCATATAATGCAAATATCATCTATAAATCGCCAATAGTAGGTTAGATGTTGAAGCCAGTGGCGATGGGCCCCATGGAGAACGTGCTCCTCCCACCAGCCAACATGTAAACATGAGTAACTGGGGGAGAAGCACGAGCCCATAGCAACCGCACGCTCTTGATGAAAAATGTCCTTGCCAAACTGGAAATGATTGTTAGTTAAACAAATACGTATCATCTCCAGTAACATGGAATTGTGGTCTCTAAGTGCTGCATCTCTCATATCAAGGTAAAATTGGATTGCTTCCAAACCGTGCAGATGATGAATGCTAGTGTAAAGGGATTCAATGTCCATAACCAGGAAACAAAAATCAGAACACCAAGTGACTTGCTTAATTTTAACTAAAAAATCTGTGGTGTCTTTGAGGTAAGAGGGAAGTGGGGTCATATGGGGTTGAAGAAAAAAGTCAACGTATTTAGAAAGATTTTCATTAATGCTGCTTTGTGCTGAAATGATAGGAAGTCCGGGAACTGGGGTGGTGCATTTGTGAATCTTGGGTAGAAGGTAAAAGAAAGGGGTGATTGGGTGTGTTATGCTAAGAAATTTAGCCTCTTCTTTTGTGAGAAGCCCTTGTCTTTGCCATTGACTGATGCTTTTTCTGGTGGTTTCATGTGTTTTTAACATGGCAAATTTAGTGGTCTTAGTATAACATAGGGGATCTTCTAACTGACGAGCTGCTTCCTGAAGGTAATCAGATTTCGCCTATAAAACAGTATTCCCTCCCTTATCCGCATTCTTCACTATCACATTTGGATTGCCCTGTATCTTTTTAATGAGCATTAAATATTGTTGATTGTTATAGTCATTTTGTTTCTTACTACCCAACACAGTTCTGTTCAAAGTTTTTAGTTCAGTGATGACTCTGTCACTGAACACATCCAGTGCGTCCTTCGGCATCAAAGGTAAAAACGTAGACTTTCCTCGAAAAGGACTTGGTGATGTTTTGTTAACTACAATTGCTTGACTGACTGTGGGAGCTTGTTGAGAACTGTCCTCATATGCCAATGAAATTAGAGCTTGAAGACCCCCTAGATTTTTAACTTGTAGTGGTTGTTCTTCAGATATTTCAACCGGCCTTTCAGTATCTTTATTAGCTAATTACGGATGGATTTGAAAATATTTCATTAGCTTGAATTTTCTAATAAATTTAAAGACATCGATTCGTGCCTGGGTGTATGAAAAGTAATTGGGAGGACAGTATGTAAGATCCAAAGATAAAAGTTGTTCTTCTGCCTTTGAGAGTCAGTCAAATTAATTACAGTATTTGCTTGTGTTGATGTTATTTCTTCCAATTCCTGCGCAAGTTGCCCCTTGCTGCGCCGCGCTTTGGCCTTACGTCTCCTGATGCTTCGCTTTTGGCTGCCACTGAGCCTGCTGCTTGAGGAGGGTTCCGGGAGCGCAGAGAATACCTCCGGTCCTCCGGTCCTCGCTGACAAAATTCAGCTCATCGACTAGTGTAAAGTTGGTTAAGTCAATTGGAACCGGAGTAGTAGTTGTTAAACTTTCATCAGACCCTCTGTAGGAAGCTACTGATATATATATAGGATGTATGACGTTACAACGCATACTTTTACCACGCCTACCATTACCACGCATTTTTTACAACGCAGGATCCATTACAACGCATACCATTACAACGCATGTATTTACAACGCAGGTACCTTTACAACGCATACCATTACAACGTAAGTATTGGTAAGTATATAATATTTTTTAAAATGTAATTTAATTAAAATTAATATAATGTAATTTAATTTAATTAATTTAATTTAATTTAATTAATGTAATTTAATTTAATCAATTTAATTTAATGTAATTTAAATATAATTATATTTACTTTTTACCCTGTACCCCTTTACCCAAAAACCCAAAACTGACCCTGAACCCTAAAAATACCCCTTTACCCAAAAACCCCAAACTGACCCTAAACCCTAAAAATACCCCTTTACCCAAAAACCCAAAACTGACCCTGAACCCTAAAAATACCCCTTTACCCAAAAACCCCAAACTGACCCTAAACCCTAAAAAAAAACCTTTACCCAAAAACCCAAAACTGACCCTGAACCCTAAAAATACCCCTGTACCCCAAAAACCCAAAACTAACCCTGAACCCTAAAAATACCCCTTTACCCAAAAACTGAAAACTGACCCTGAACCCTAAAAATACCCCTTTACCCAAAAACTGAAAACTGACCCTGAACCCTAAAAATACCCCTTTACCTGAAAACTGACCCTGAACCCTAAAAATACCCCTTTACCCAAAAACTGAAAACTGACCCTGAACCCTAAAAATACCCTTTTACCCAAAAACTGAAAACTGACCCTGAACCCTAAAAATACCCCTTTACCCAAAAACTGAAAACTGACCCTGAACCCTAAAAATACCCTTTTACCCAAAAACTGAAAACTGACCTGAACCCTAAAAATACCCCTTTACCCAAAAACTGAAAACTGACCCTGAACCCTAAAAATACCCCTTTACCCAAAAACTGAAAACTGACCCTGAACCCTAAAAATACCCCTTTACCCAAAAACTGAAAACTGACCCTGAACCCTAAAAATACCCCTTTACCCAAAAACTGAAAACTGACCCTGAACCCTAAAAATACCCCTTTACCCAAAAACTGAAAACTGACCCTAAACCCTAAAAATACCCCTTTACCCAAAAACTGAAAACTGACCCTGAACCCTAAAAATACCCCTTTACCCAAAAACCCAAACTTATAATATTTCTAATAAAATGATATACTTACCAATACTTACGTTGTAATGGTATGCGTTGTAAAGGTACCTGCGTTGTAAATACATGCGTTGTAATGGTATGCGTTGTAATGGATCCTGCGTTGTAAAAAATGCGTGGTAATGGTAGGTCGTTGTAAAAGTTGCGTTGTAAAGGTTGTATACCATATATATATATATTCATTACTGTATGCCTTGCATAGAAGACGCCACCACGAGAGAGTTTGCATCACCTTCATTTATTGGGGATGACAGGGCTTCGCAATATCCATCTTTTTCTCCTGGGCTGCCAAACGCGTTTCAAACTACTTCAGTTCTTGTTCACTGGCTGCAAGCTGAGAAACAGCAGCTGAGTGGAACACCTTGAATTTATTATAACAAGTCCCGCCCCAGTGGGCGTGTACCAGACTGCCTTCTGGTGTTGGTAGTTCCTTATTATATATAGGACAGAGAGGCCGATCAAGGTGTCAATGGTGATCAATGGTGATCAATGGTTTCATGAAGCCCCGCCTTGTCCCCTTGTCTACTTCTAAAGGAGGAGGTGGTGTTTTTTGATGTATATAATATGTATATATATATGTGTGTGTGTGTGTGTGTGTGTGTGCGGGTGTGTGTGTGTATGTATGTGTGTATATATATATATATATTATTCCACAAATTGTCCTGTTGCAGAAGGAGCGCTGTTCAGTTGGTGCCGTCACCGGGATCAGGGCAGTATCCCGTTTAATTTTTTCCACAAATAAAACAGTGAAGGCACTCCATTCGGTAGTTTTTCAGAGTTCTTTATTCAAAACTGTGTTCGCCTACGCGTTTCGAACCAAAGTTCTTGATCACGGCAGTTTCTTACAGTTTGTCCCTCATCTCTTTCTTTATTTATACTATTGACCCTTGTGGTGTGTAGTGGGATATGTGGTTTTCTGTGGATTTCGTTTGTTTTGCAACTTTATGTGTACCCGATTTGTTGACAATTATACATATCAGGAGGCCCGGGTGTATGTATGTAGGACTATCATTTTGTACGTCCCATTATTATAGTATTGTATTCATTTTGTATGTGTGCTGTCTTACCATTTAGTTTTGGCAGATGCGTTTGCGTCATAATTATGTTTCTCACTATAAAAGAATGCGCTTAATGGGCTGAGTCCCCCAATCACCACTTATCCACAATTTATGTTTGGTGATGTTATGGGTCTGGTTATTATATGATTGTGTGTGTGCGACTTGTTTTGTTCTGATTTTGTGTATGTGTACCTTTTGAGAAACCTTTATTGTTTGACTCTCCTCATGTGTTTGGTATCTATCTGGTCATGCGGTGTTAAACCCCCACTATTATTTCCATCAGATATTATATCTGGATATTGGAATATGTAACTATCATCAATTTGTCCTTTCTATGTGTGCATATATTCGTGTGAAGGGTAATACATTACTAGGGCTGAGTGCCCTCTACACCGCTATATGGCCTTACGATATTCATGAGGATGTGTACAAGTGCATTAAGGTCCATTGGCAGTTAGTCAGCCCACAACGATATACATATCAATTTCACATTTTAGTTCAATAGTTCATGGAATCATATATTGTAAAAGTTGCATGGAAATTGTTTGTCCTTATAAATGGACATACAGTTCTTCGTCCCCGTTTAAACCCAGAGATTGTTTGGTTTTAAATTTCATGATTAGTTTGGACTCCAGCTTTATCAGCTTCAATTTTCTATCTCCCCCTCGTTCGTGTTGGGGAATAGTTGCCAGTCCAGAGTATGTTACATCTAACTATGTTTTTCCCACATGACTTGTTATATGTTTAGCCATAGCGAATGTGTGGTCTGTATTCTTTATAGCGCGAATATGCTCCAAGATTTGCTTCTTCAAGGGACAGGTGGTGCTCCCAATGTACTGTTTACCACATTTACACTCGAGCAGATATACCACGAATGGTATATATATATCTATCCGTTTCGTAGGCTCCTTCCGAGGTACTGGGACCCATGAAGGTTGGCGCATACTCCGGCGGAGCAAGCCGGTAAATTTCCAACATCCAAAGAAGTTCAACACTGTTCATGCGCTCTCAGGAAGAATAGGCAAAGACTATTCTTCCTGAGAGCGCATGAACAACAGTGTTGAACTTCTTTGGATATATATAACCGAGGGATCATAGCTGGGAGTATAGCGACATTAACCATCGGAGGAACTTTCCCTGTCTGCTTTCTATAACAACGACTCCCAGCCAATGAGGTCACTCGTGTGTTATTTAAACATCAGCCCCGCGAAGGAAGCAGCTTGACACTTTCAGCAAGGAACTGGCACTGATGAGGCACACGCCGAAACGCGTCTGCCAGACGCTGTAATTGTGGACATCGTGGTAATTGGCAAATGTGCACTGGAGGTATTAAATTTCTATTTGGCAAACCGAGCATGTGTCAGACCTGTTTATATGGAAACAGGATTGGTAGCAGTATGTGGAAGCGGAGGTCGGCTCCGCTGATACTGACACGCCCCTCGTTCAGGAGCACTGCAAAAATGAACCGACGAACTTTGGTATGAAGTGCTTGGAAGGCACATTGCGGCGCCCCCCCCAGCCTGGAGTGTCTTGAAGGTACTGGGGAGAGGGAGCAGGCAATTTGTCTGCTTAAGGAATGCCCAGCTGAGAAGTAATTTACCTTTGTGTTTCCCGCAATTTAAAAGGAGCCCACAAAGTAACAGAAGCATTACCTTATGTGAAGATGGGTCACTGTACCTACATCGGACTGTTCTGTTTTGTGTGTTGGTTTCTGAGTGCGGGACACAGTGCGCAGTAACCGAGGGCTCATAGCTGGGAGTATAGCGACATTAACCATCGGAGGAACTTTCCCTGTCTGCTTTCTATAACAATGACTCCCAGCCAATGAGGTCACTCGTGTGTTATTTAAACATCAGCCCCGCGAAGGAAGCAGCTTGACACTTTCAGCAAGGAACTGGCACTGATGAGGCACACGCCGAAACGCGTCTGCCAGACGCTGTAATTGTGGACATCGTGGTAATTGGCAAATTTGCACTGGAGGTATTAAATTCCTATTTGGCAAACCGAGCATGTGTCAGACCTGTTTATATGGAAACAGGATTGGTAGCAGTATGTGGAAGCGGAGCTCGGCTCCGCTGATACTGACACGCCCCTCGTTCCGGAGCACCACAAAAATGAACCGACGAACTTTGGTATGAAGTGCTTGGAAGGCACATTGCGGCGCCCCCCCAGCCTGGAGTGTCTTGAAGGTACTGGGGAGAGGGAGCAGGCAATTTGTCTGCGTAAGGAATGCCCAGCAGAGAAGTAATTTACCTTCGTGTTTCCCGCAATTTAAAAGGAGCCCACAAAGTAACAGAAGCATTACTTTATGCGAAGATGGGTCACTGTACCTACATCGGACTGTTCTGTTTTGTGTGTTGGTTTCTGAGTACAGGACACAGTGCGCAGTAACCGAGGGCTCATAGCTGGGAGTATAGCGACATTAACCATCGGAGGAACTTTCCCTGTCTGCTTTCTATAACAACGACTCCCAGCCAATGAGGTCACTCGTGTGTTATTTAAACATCAGCCCCGCGAAGGAAGCAGCTTGACACGTTCAGCAAAGAACTGGCACTGATGAGGCACACGCCGAAACGCGTCTGCCAGACGCTGTAATTGTGGACATCGTGGTAATTGGCAAATGTGCACTGGAGGTATTAAATTTCTATTTGGCAAACCGAGCATGTGTCAGACCTGTTTATATGGAAACAGGATTGGTAGCAGTATGTGGAAGCGGAGGTCGGCTCCGCTGATACTGACTCGCCCCTCGTTCAGGAGCACCGCAAAAATGAACCGACGAACTTTGGTATGAAGTGCTTGGAAGGCACATTGCGGCGCCCCCCCAGCCTGGAGTGTCTTGAAGGTACTGGGGAGAGGGAGCAGGCAATTTGTCTGCTTAAGGAATGCCCAGCAGAGAAGTAATTTACCTTCGTGTTTCCCGCAATTTAAAAGGAGCCCACAAAGTAACAGAAGCATTACCTTATGCGAAGATGGGTCACTGTACCTACATCGGACTGTTCTGTTTTGTGTGTTGGTTTCTGAGTACGGGACACAGTGCTCAGTAACCGACGGCTCATAGCTGGGAGTATAGCGACATTAACCATCGGAGGAACTTTCCCTGTCTGCTTTCTATAACAACGACTCCCAGCCAATGAGGTCACTCGTGTGTTATTTAAACATCAGCCCCGCGAAGGAAGCAGCTTGACACTTTCAGCAAGGAACTGGCACTGATGAGGCACACGCCGAAACGCGTCTGCCAGACGCTGTAATTGTGGACATCGTGGTAATTGGCAAATGTGCACTGGAGGTATTAAATTTCTATTTGGCAAACCGAGCATGTGTCAGACCTGTTTATATGGAAACAGGATTGGTAGCAGTATGTGGAAGCGGAGGTCGGCTCCGCTGATACTGACACGCCCCTCATTCAGGAGCACCGCAAAAATGAACCGACGAACTTTGGTATGAAGTGCTTGGAAGGCACATTGCGGCGCCCACCCAGCCTGGAGTGTCTTGAAGGTACTGGGGAGAGGGAGCAGGCAATTTGTCTGCTTAAGGAATGCCCAGCAGAGAAGTAATTTACCTTCGTGTTTCCCGCAATTTAAAAGGAGCCCACAAACTAACAGAAGCAATACCTTATGCGAAGATGGGTCACTGTACCTACATCGGACTGTTCTGTTTTGTGTGTTGGTTTCTGAGTGCGGGACACAGTGCGCAGTAACCGAGGGCTCATAGCTGGGAGTATAGCGACATTAACCATCGGAGGAACTTTCCCTGTCTACTTTCTATAACAATGACTCCCAGCCAATGAGGTCACTCATGTGTTATTTAAACATCAGCCCCGCGAAGGAAGCAGCTTGACACTTTCAGCAAGGAACTGGCACTGATGAGGCACACGCCGAAACGCGTCTGCCAGACGCTGTAATTGTGGACATCGTGGTAATTGGCAAATGTGCACTGGAGGTATTACATTTCTATTTGGCAAACCGAGCATGTGTCAGACCTGTTTATATGGAAACAGGATTGGTAGCAGTATGTGGAAGCGGAGGTCGGCTCCGCTGATACTGACTCGCCCCTCGTTCAGGAGCACCGCAAAAATGAACCGACGAACTTTGGTTTGAAGTGCTTTGAAGGCACATTGCGGCGCCCCCCAGCCTTGAGTGTCTTGAAGGTACTGGGGAGAGGAGCAGGCAATTTGTCTGCTTAAGGAATGCCCAGCAGAGAAGTAATTTACCTTCGTGTTTCCCGCAATTTAAATGGAGCCCACAAAGTAACAGAAGCATTACCTTATGCGAAGATGGGTCACTGTACCTACATCGGACTGTTCTGTTTTGTGTGTTGGTTTCTGAGTGCGGGACACAGTGCACAGTAACCGAGGGCTCATAGCTGGGAGTATAGCGACAATAACCATCGGAGGAACTTTCCCTGTCTGCTTTCTATAACAACGACTCCCAGCCAATGAGGTCACTCGTGTGTTATTTAAACATCAGCCCTGCGAAGGAAGCAGCTTGACACTTTCAGCAAGGAACTGGCACTGATGAGGCACACGCCGAAACGCGTCTGCCAGACGCTGTAATTGTGGACATCGTGGTAATTGGCAAATGTGCACTGGAGGTATTAAATTTCAATTTGGCAAACCGAGCATGTGGCAGACCAGTTTATATGGAAACAGGATTGGTAGCAATACATATATATATATATATATATATATATATATATATATATATATATATATATATATACGTATATATATATATATACGTATATGTATATATATATATATATATATATATATATATATATATATATATATATATATATATTCACTGAAAAAAACATAGGTTTCAGGTCATATATAGTTAGGTATTAGCATTTAAAAAACCTTGGAAATTCACTGAAAAAACCATAGGTTTCAGGTCATATATAGTTAGGTATTAGCATTTAAAAAACCATTGAAATTCACTCAAAAAACTATAAGTTTTAGTGGTGTTATAGTGAGCTGGACATTTTACTCATACAAAACCATTGAAATTGCTCCTATATAGTTAGTTGGACTAACTATATTTCACGCACCCGCAATCCACTGCTGATGATGTCACATATTACATCATTCATGACATGGTCAGTGACATCACTGATGACATCACTGATGACATCTCAAATGACATCACTGATGACATCACTGATGACATCATCCAGTGACTGTGTGTTTCTGTAAATTTTAAATATGTTTTACATATTGAAGAATGAGTAGATGTATAAGTGTCTGGATGAAGGATTTAGTAGGTGCGTGACTGACTGTATGAGTGAGTGAGTGATTAAATGTGTCTTACTGAATGCATGGGTTAGTGACTAAACTGTCTGAATGTGTGCACCAGTATGTCTGCTGTTGTGTAAGATGCTGTATGTGTTGATCAGTAGCTATATGAGTGGCTATTGGGTCATTGTTTGGGTGCCCAAGTATTTGTATATGAGACTGTGTCTGTGTATGGGTGACTGGGAGGTGTGGAAACAGCTGTATGGGCGGTTTACTGTGTGCATTGGTGTGTTGGTGACTGAATGTATATCTCAGTGCTACATGTCCAAGTAAGTACATATGTAAAACACAGTGCATGTGAGAGTTGGTATATATAAATGCCTATACATGAGAGCCAGTGATTATGCAAGTGGCTGTATGGATCAATGTGTACTTGTATCAGTGATTGTTTAAGAGAGTACGTATGTGTTAGTATATGTTTGAATAAGTAAGGTGTTGTGTGTATAACTGTATAGATGAGGAAATGGGAGTGTGATTGATTCTTTGCATGACTGACTAGGTGTGTGAGAAACTCCATGGATGAGTGAAAGTGTGAGAGTGTCTCTATAGGTGTATAAGTGCAAATGATAGTATTGTATTGATGAGTGACTGTATGTATGAGTGATTGTATGGGTGAATGAGTGGATTTGTGTGTAGACCTAGGCTATATTAAGGTTATATTAGAGTGTGAGGAGGTGCATCGTATTATCACATGAATGATATCATCAGTGATATGATCAGTGATGTCAAATGAGATGTCATCAGTGATGTCATTTGAGATGTCATCAGTGATGTCATCAGTGATGTCACTGACCATGTCATGAATGATGTAATATGTGACATCATCAGCAGTGGATTGCGGGTGTGCGAAATATAGTTAGTCCAACTAACTATATAGGAGCAATGTCAATGGTTTTGTATGAGTAAAATGTCCAGCTAACTATAACACCACTAAAACTTATAGTTTTATGAGTGAATTTCAATGGTTTTTTAAATGCTAATACCTAACTATATATGACCTGAAACCTATGGTTTTTTCAGTGAATTTCCAAGGTTTTTTAAATGCTAATACCTAACTATATATGACCTGAAACCGATGGTTTTTTCAGTGAATTTGCAAGGTTTTTTAAATGCTAATTCCTAACTATATATGGCCTGAAACCTATGTTTTTTTCAGTGAATTTGCAAGGTTTTTTAAATGCTAATTCTATTAGCGGATAACGTTTTTATATATTCAGACTTTTTTTAATGCTAATTCCTAACTATATAAGGTCTGAAACCTATGGTTTTTTCAGTGAATTTCAAAGGTTTTTTAAATGCTAATTCCTAACTATATAAGGCCTGAAACCTATGGTTTTTTCAGTGAATTTGCAAGGTTTATTTTAAATGCTAATTCCTAACTATATAAGGCCTGAAACCTATGGTTTTTTCAGTGAATTTCAAAGGTTTTTTAAATGCTAATTCCTAACTATATATGGCCTGAAACCTATGGTTTTTTCAGTGAATTTCAAAGGTTTTTTAAATGCTAATTCTATTAGCGGATAACGTTTAAATATATTAATATCCTAGTGGGACCACCTGAGCACCCTAAGGGGTCAGGGTGTTTCTACCCTGCCCCCTTTTTGGGTTCTACACGTTTGTTTTTCTGCTTTTTTGTGCCTCAGTCTATTAAGACCCAAGATGGATGCCAACACTTCCTGGTTAGAAGTGTTGACAGCCAATGAGCATGCAGCTTTCTCGGGAAGGCATGCTGATTGGCTGTCACTGTCTGTCAACACTAGCACAAGATAGATGCCAACACCTCCTGGTTAGAAGTGTTGACAGCCAATGACCATGCAGCTTTCTCGGGAAGGCATGCTGATTGGCTGCCACTGTCTGTCAACACTCAAAACCAGGAAGTGTTGGCAGCTATCTTGTGCCTTGTTAGAACCAAGGCACAAGAAAGCAGTGAAACAAAGATGTGAAACTCGCAAAGGGGCCAGAGTAGAATCACCCCGACCCCCTAGGCCTGCTCAGGGGGTCCCACAAAGACCCCAAAGGCAAAAAAAAATATATATACATCTTTTTTTTTGTAAATGTCGGGGTACGCGTACCGTGCGCGTACCCCGCGATTTTTAAATTTTTTTTTTTTTTTTTTTTTTGCCTTGGGGGTCCTTGTGGGACCCCCTGAGCAGGTCTAGGGGGTCGGGGTGCTTCTACCCTGCCCCTTTTTTTAGTTCTACACGTTTGTTTTTCTGCTTTCCTGTGCCTCAGTCTACCGAGGCACAAGATGGCTGCCAACAGTTTCTGTTTTGGAGTGTTGACAGACATTGGCAGCCAATCAGAATGCATCTCGAGCTCAAAATGTAAGCTTACAGTAAGCTTACAGTAAGCTTACACGTAAGCTGCTATAGATATATACATTTTTTTTCACCTAAATTACTCAAAATCCACTGGAGCACATATCTTGAGACATAGCAAAGGCACATCGGGCTACCAGTCCCTACAATTTTGCCAAGTTTGGTGAAAATCCATTCAGCCGTTCGAGCTAAAAGTGCGACAGACCGCCCTATGGAAATTAACATGGGGAAAACACGTTTTGGGACCCCCCTTTTATCTCGGCCCGCGCTTGATGGATCCCCCCCAAACTTTAAGGGAAGGACCGGAGCGCCGCGAGGCAAAGTTGCTGAAAAATTCCTCAACCGGCGCCAAAGTTATTCCCAATAGAATGTTGCAATTTCCCTATGGAAATCAATCCTAACTATATATCCCTACTGGCTATCGCCAGTAGGTAATATATATAGTTATATATATATATATATATATATATATTACTTACTGGCGATAGCCAGTAGGTATATATAGTTAGGATTGGGCTACATCTGGCTGATATTTGGGCTACATTTGTTTTTTTTTGTCTCTGGTGGCCATCTTTGGGCTACATTGGGCTACATTGGGCTACATTGGGCTACATTTGGGCTCTAACATATATATAGCCCAATGTAGCCCAATATATATTTTTTCAAAGTTAATTTTCGTAAAAACCACTGGAGCATATATCTTGAGACATAGCAAAGGCACATCGGGGTACGAGTCCCTACAATTTTGCCAAGTTTGGTGAAAATCCATTCAGCCGTTCGAGCTAAAAGTGCGACAGACCGCCCTATGGAAATTAACATGGGGAAAACACGTTTTGGGACCCCCTTTTATCTCGGCCCCCGCTTGACGAATCCCCCCCAAACTTTCAGGGAAGGACCGGAGCGCCGCGAGGCAAAGTTGCTAAAAAAATCAGGCAGATTCCCCAACCGGCGCCAAAGTTATTCCCAATAGAATGTTGCGATTTCCCTATGGAAATCAATCCTAACTATATATACCTACTGGCGACCGCCAGTAGGTAATATATATATATATAAAACTTCTATGGCAAAATGAAACCCCTCATTTTGTTCCTTTTCAAATTAAATGTATTAAGTGTTACCACTTTATTCCAATCAAGATGACTTCAGGTGTGCCATACTTTTGTCATAAGTAAGACTGTTAGCGTTCTAGTTGTTCTTTAGAACACTCTGGGACATTCTGTCATTGGGCTATAGTTGGGCTACATCTGGCTGATATTTGGGCTACATTTGGGCTCTTTTGTCTCTGGTGGCCATCTTGGGAGACTGCATATCAGAATTTTTTTAATGAAATATAAGAGGATT
This sequence comes from Lissotriton helveticus, assembly GCF_964261635.1. NCBI lineage: Eukaryota > Metazoa > Chordata > Amphibia > Caudata > Salamandridae > Lissotriton > Lissotriton helveticus. The sequence continues at coordinate 1,059,879,971 of NC_136070.1, read as the reverse complement.
TGAGAAGTCACTCAAAATGTGCCCTAATTTTTCTTTCTTCAGCACTAATCATAATTTCTATGGCAAAATGAACCCCCTCATTTTGTTCCTTTGCAAATTAAATGTTTTAAGTGTTAACACTTTATTCCAATCAAGATGACTTCAGGTGTGCCATACTTTTGTCATAAGTAAGACTGTTAGCGCTCTAGTTGTTCTTTAGAACACTCTGGGACATTCTGTCATTGGGCTATAGTCGGGTTACATCTGGCTGATATTTGGGCTACATTTGGTTTTTTTTGTCTTCGGTGGCCATCTTTGGGCTACATTGGGCTACATTGGGCTACATTTGGGCTCTAACATATATATAGCCCAATGTAGCCCAATATATATTTTTTCAAAGTTAATTTTCGTAAAAACCACTGGAGCATATATCTTGAGACACAGCAAAGGCACATCGGGGTACCAGTCCCTACAATTTTGCCAAGTTTGGTGAAAATCCATTCAGCCGTTCGAGCTAAAAGTGCGACAGACCGCCCTATGGAAATTAACATGGGGAAAACACATTTTGGGACCCCCCTTTTATCTCGGCCCCTGCTTGACGAATCCCCCCCAAACTTTCAGGGAAGGACCGGAGCGCCGCGAGGCAAAGTTGCTAAACAATTCAGGCAGATTACTCAACCGGCGCCAAAGTTATTCCCAATAGAATGTTGCGATTTCCCTATGGAAATCAATCCTAACTATATATACCTACTGGCGACCGCCAGTAGGTAATATATATATATATTCACAGAAAAAACCATAGGTTATAGACCATATATAGTTAGGAATTAGCATTTACAAAACCTTGAAAATTCACTGAAAAAACCATAGGTTATAGACCATATATAGTTAGGAATTAGCATTTAGAAAACCTTATTTTACTCACACAAAACCATTGAAATTCCATATATAGTTAGTTGCACTAACTATATATCGCGCACCCGCAATCCACTGCTGATGATGTCACATATTACATCATTCATGACATGGTCAGTGACATCACTGATGACATCACTGATGACATCTCAAATGACATCACTGATGACATCACTGATGACGTCTCATTTGGATTCATTCTTGTGCTAATACGATAAACCTCTTCAGACTCTAATATAACCTTAGATACACTCAGTGTATACAGACACTCACACACTGCCACTCATCCATGGAGTTACTCACACACCCAGTCAGTCATGCAAAGAAACAATCTCACCTCCATTTCTTCAACTATACAGTTATACACACCTTACTTATTGAAACATATACTAACACATATTTACTCTCTTATACAATCCCTGATACAAGTTCACAATGATCGATACAACCACTCACTCAGTGGCTCTCATGCACAGTTATTTATATATGCCAACTCTCACATGTACTGTGTTTTACATATGTACTTACTATGACATGTAGCATTGAGATATCCATTCACTCATCAATACACTCATGCACACAGTCAACTGCCCATGTAGCTGTTTCCACATGCACTCTTGAACTCATACACCTAGTGAATAAACTGCTCACACATCTATGCACAGAGTCACACACCTTCCAGCCACCCCCACACAAACTCAATCTCCCATAGAAATACTTGGGCAACCAATTAATAACACATATAGCCTCTCGTATAGCTAATGATCAACACATGCAGCAGTTTACATCACAACAGACATAATGATGCACAAATTAAGACAGTTTAGTCACTAACCCATGCATTCAGTGAGACACATTTAATCACTCACTCATACAGTCAGTCACGCACCTACTAAATCCTTCATCCAGACACTTATACATCCACTCATTCTTCAATATCTAAGACATATTTTAACTTTACAGAAACATACAGTCACTGGATGTTGTCATCAGTGATGTCATTTGAGATGTCATCAGTGATGTCATCAGTGATGTCACTGACCATGTCATGAATGATGTAATATGTGACATCATCAGCAGTGGATTGCGGGTGCGCGATATATAGTTAGTGCAACTAACTATATATGGAATTTCAATGGTTTTGTGTGAGTAAAATAAGGTTTTCTAAATGCTAATTCCTAACTATATATGGTCTATAACCTATGGTTTTTTCAGTATATTTTCAAGGTTTTGTAAATGCTAATTCCTAACTATATATGGTCTATAACCTATGGTTTTTTCTGTGAATTTCATTGGTTTTTTAACAGCTAATATCTGTAGCTGTAAAATGTATTCTTCTTTAAATCCAAAAATATATTTAATATGTTTATGAATAATTTTTTTTTTAAATATTTTTTTTTCTTCGTTCCCGCTTCGCGAATCGGGAAGCTTCCCGTTAGCTGACCTTGATGCCGCGAAATAGACCGCGAGCCGGTAAACGTTTCTTTACCGCAAGTGCCGCGTTAGAAAACAACATCGTGACGCCTCCCGTCCGCATGACGTTTCACGTTGTCGCGTGATACGTCATATGACGTGCTACGTTAGCGAACTGGTACGCGAAGCGAGTCGCAAAGCGCAGGTTTCTGGAAGCAAACCGGGAGGCCCTGCAAAGCGCTTAACGTAAACACAGCAAGTCATGTGACTTGGTAATAACACTTTTCATTGGTTCATTTCACTTTTGGTTTCCTAATGATGTAAGACTAGGTCATATAATCTAAAATGAACACTTTTGATTGGTTGAGAACTCTTGTTTTTCCCAAATGATGAAAATCCCTCCTTCTTTCCTCACTCTGACTTTCATCATTGTGAGAGAAAGACCCTTTGTGATCACTGAGCAATGGCTTCTTTAGTAGCTTCAGCTGGTGCTTCCCCACCACCTCCACCACATCCAAGGAAGAGTGGACCACCTGCTCAAGTTGTAATTCAACAAGAAGAAGAAGAAGAGGAACAGGAGGACGAGCACGAAGAGAGGCAGTTTTTGCCTGAGCAGCCCAGGACGTCTCACCGGAAAGAAAACTTCATTTGGCAATTTTTTAAAATTCCCAAAGGTCAGAAAAAAGTAAATGCAAGATACGTAACTTGCCTTATATGTCAAGATAGACTGTCCAGAGGGACCGACAAAAAATACAGTTTCGGAAACTACACAATGCATCGCCATATGACTAGGTGGCATCCTAACAACTACAGTGCTGCACAGTTTCGGAACGACCTAGATAATCTCCCTATTATGGCCAGAAGATCTGTTGTACCGGAAGTAACGGGACCAGAGACCAGGGAGATGGTGCCAAATATACAAATGAGATTTGGTGATGTAAAACACATCTGCGCATTTTGCGATGGATTCATTTCCTACGGAGAAAAAAGCATCACTCTGATCAACAGAGCTATTTACTATCATATGCAAATTTGTCCGAAACGCCCAAAATAATAAATACTTCTTTTTTTTGTTTTGTTGCTCCTGTTGAGCCCTTTACAATGAATCGTTTTCATTGCCCCCTCCAAGAAAAACCCCAAAAAATATAAAACTGTTCCAAAAAATTCAAAAACAGTAAAAAAATGTTCAGAAAAATAAAAAAAAAAGTTCTTTTCAGAACTACCTCCCCGTTATTAAAAAATTGGTACAATATTTGGAACTGTGCCAACCTCTATTTCTCTTAGTTTGCTTCCCAGTTCGCTCGCGGGTACGCGAACCGGAAGCGACCCAAAAACAGTAAGTATAAGGGAAGGAAACAGACACTTATGTTAAAAGAAAGACAGCTATAAGGGAGTAAACTAGAGATACCATTACCCGTAATCCACTGCTGATGATGTCACATATTACATCATTCATGACATGCTCAGTGACATCATCAGCAGAGGATTGCGGGTTTTTTGGCAACATGCCTTATCCACGGTTTAATAACGCTGCCTTTTGCTTTATATAAGTTTTCAAATTGTATGAAATATATACCAATAGGTCGTTATGAACCTTTAGGTAGTGCTTTTCTTCATGAGGTCTGGTCGCTTCCATACACATACAGATGTTTCAAAGATGATCAAGAAGTTTATCTGAATAGAGAGGAATGCACTGAGACGCCAGATCATTCACTAATGTGTAGGCACATACAGTTACACGGTTCATGCAACAAACACCGACCAAATATGGCTTGCGTGTTGCAAGGCACGCCAGTTCCTGCTATCATCCCCACGTTCAAGTTGTTGGAAAATGGTAGTTATTTGATGCTCAATAATGAAGATGGTTCTGAGTTAATTAAAAGTATTCCTTTTATCGTAACAGTAAGTGAACGGGTTATTTGCTGCAGAAATGTTCTATTTCCTCCCACACATGAACATAGGGAGTTTTCAATCTGGCCACAAATACCAACCTTGAGACACGTTTCAACGGCATGGCAAGAATAAGAGCTCTTTTGTCTCAGAGAGAGGTGGCCTTGAGTTCGGCCCGTGAAACTTTCGTACTTCACATAGCGAACACCCATACAGAGGTGCAAAACCTTTTTCAATTAACATTTGCCTTTCAATTTCAGCAACATGTTTCCGACTATCTTTAACGCATCCTCCACAAAGTCCCTGGTGCACTTTTTTAAAGTTGTTACCAGTGGTCTCGTGACTTCATTTGAGAAAATCTTTGGAGTCATCCCTGCTTCCTTTCATTGTATTTTCTGCACTCTGGTTCGTGGATTGGCATTTTTACTTGCATTACCAGCGGACGCTCTTGTGCTTTTTTACATTTTTAAATATGGATGTCCCTCCTATGCAACCTCCGACCCTGCAGCTGCTGACACTGTTCCGCAATCGCATGCTAGAATATTATGGCACAATGCCGTTGGCGATATTAAGCACGGCATATGGATTATCTTTTCGGTTCTCCTACTTCACCTGTGTCCAGCCTGTATTTCACTGCCTGACCTGTGATTTCGATTGGGCCATTGATTTGTGTCTCTGCGGACCGGTTTCTCCTGACGTCGACTTTAATCAGCTGATGACTCCTATCATTACTCACGAGTTGGTTTGTCCTGGCGAAAGGATTATGGCTGTGGCATTGATGCATGGACTACTTGGTCCCTGGAATTTACTGGCGGCAGCACAGTCTTTCTTGGAAGAGAGCTTTCTTGAAAACCCACCGAGCTGTCCTCTGATGGTGATAGAGGATCCGGTGCTGGGAGAGCACGTATGTTCTTTTCCGCTTTTAAATTGGATGGCTGAACTGTTTTCGGATGAAGACGGTGACTTCCTATTGGAGGCTGTTGCAGCTTATTTTGCATACACAGTTATGTCATAGACCTTTTTCATGTTTGATATGCTGAGTACTAGCATTTCATTGACAATTCATTGACTTATTTGTCAAGTTTTTATTATTTACCTTGCCTATTGGCTTAAGACTCGATAAAGTACTTGGCTGTTTTATTTTTCTTTAGCATTAAATTTTCCTAGTTTTTAATGCTTTACCTTGCGGACCGTCCACATATAAACTTGCAATCTGCTCTCATGAGATGGCACTTCTATTATCTTATTCAGTTCGTTTCCGGATCATGAGGAGGTGTCATCTAGGTCCTGGATATCTTTACACCGTGTTAAGTTAGCATGGGCTCATTACCGGTTTAAACGCCATTTTTCCTTTTTTGCAACTTCTGCACACGACACTTAGTTGTTGCTTTAGCTTTCCACCTAGTAGTTCATCGTGGTTTACATGAGAATAATATGTTATTGGTCTACTATCTGCTTTACTTGTTAAACTATATCTGTACAGCGAGTGCTAAAGTTTCAAGAACAACACGATACAGAATTGTTATGAGGTCTGATCTCCACGACTTCATACTCATAACATAAGTGCAACTTCTGCCAATTCTGGGCATGAGGCGGGTTTTATATTGCTTTGCCGAACACACATACACAACAGTTGATGCGGTTCACATGAAGAGAGAGCTGGTGTATGCTGATGTGATTCCTTCAAATCTAAGACACTAAAGTATGGGCACGCCCTAAACCAACACAAAGAGACCTTCTTAGCAAATAATATAATATGTGTATTAGGGAGGGTGAGATATAAGCAGCCGCGGGCCGTGGAGGGAGTTACGATGGGGCAGGGAGGCGGGGAGGGGGAGAAGCAGGGTGGAGCCCTCTCTACCTTGCCCCTCCCCCTCCCCCCCTCCCTGCCCCACCGTAACTCCCTCCACGGCCCGCGGCTGCTTATAAGTGTTGCTAACTCTTATTCATTTACAGCATGTTAACATACTGTCACCATTCGCTTTTTATGTACTAGTAACTATGCTGGTAATTTTGCTACTGATAATATGTGTACTTGTATTCTCCACCCTGCTTCTCCCCCTCCCCGCCTCCCTGCCTCACCGTAACTCCCTCCACGGCCCGCGGCTGCTTATAAGTGTTGCTAACTCTTATTCATTTACAGCATGTTAACATACTATCACCATTCACTTTTTATGTACTAGTAACTATGCTGGTAATTTTGCTACTGATAATATGTGTACTTTTATTATCTAAGGTACTACGCCTGAGAAGACGGCATTAGTAAATAAACATTTCAAATACACATCTGTTCTTCTTAACTCCATGTTCTGGTTTCTAAGAAATCTATAACGACCGACTGTTCATGAGTTCCACGTATCCTGAGGTACTATAAGTTCATATTCTGGATTGTCTAAACATTGAGAGTTTGTTATATCCAATGTGACACTGTACCTAGCTTGCTAAGGAGTTTTTGATTACTAACGTGAGTTTTGGGACACCCTAATTCGCCGAGGTTCCAATCCTCTGTCCACAGTTCTGTGTGACAACAGAAACCCTGCGACAGGGGCACCCCCGACCCTTGCTGGAGCTTCATCACACTTGCGATACAACTCCAGCAATGCATTCGCCGAGGTTCCAATCCTCTGTCCACAGTTCTGTGTGAGAACAGAAACCCTGCGACAGGGGCACCCCCGACCCTTGCTGGAGCTTCATCACACTTGCGATACAACTCCAGCAATGCGCCACCTTTACGGCACAGATACATCACGCATCTGTGCTGTTTTTGCCCCATGATGCGCCGCATTGTAAATGCAGCACACCATAGGTGACGGAACAGCGGCACAGAATGACTAACACATCCCTGGTGATGCGCCAGTCATCATAAATGTATCCCTATGCTTCTTATCTTGTTAGAGATGAACCGCCATATATATCATCAAAGTTTTTTGCATTTCCTAAATAGCGAACTTTAAGGAATAAATAGCGATTCTTTACCATTCCTAGTTTGCGATGAGCTATTTGCTAATTAGCCGAATGTAGCCCAATGAAGCCCAATGTAGCCCAAAGATGGCCGCCAGACACACAAAAAAACAAATGTAGCCCAAATATCAGCCAGATGTAGCCCAACTATAGCCCAGTGACAGAATGACCAATCAGCTTCGCAAACCTCCGTTACGCGAAGCGGAGCGCTGTTACAGATATATATCTTTTTTTGAACGTTAATTTCTCAAAATCCACTGGAGCACATATATTGAGACCTAGCAAAGGCACATCGGGCTACCAGTCCCTAATATTTTGCCAAGTTTCGTGCAAATCCATTCAGCCGTTCAATTATTATTATTATTATTTTTTTTTGCCCCGCGGGGCCCTTTTAAAACCTCCACATCAAACCTAGGGAGTCAGCGAGGATCTACTATGCCCCCTTATAGTTATTTCCCCCTTTGTTTTGACCTCCTCTTGTCTCTCGATCCTACCGAGAGACAAGATGGCGGCCGCTACGGACTGTTTGGAATGTTGACAGACGCCGGAGAACCAATCAGCTTCGCTTCACAAAGCTCCGTTGCGCGAAAAGTCCGCGAACCAGAGCGCTGCCCGGTCCGCTGTTACAGATATATATCTTTTTTTAAACGTTAATTTCTCAAAATCCACTGGAGCACATATATTGAGACCTACAAAAGGCACATCGGGCTACCAGTCCCTACAATTTTGCCAAGTTTCGTGCAAATCCATTCAGCCGTTCGGGCTAAAAGTGAGGCCAACCGCCCTATGGAAAACTCAATGTTAAAAACACGTTTTGGGACCCCCCTTTTTTCTCGGCCCCCACTGGACGAACCCCCCCCAAATTTTCAAGGGCTGCTCAGCAACAAAATGTGCCATTTTCCTGAAAATTTCAGCCAATTCCGTCCACAAAAGCCAAAGTTATTAGACATAGAATTTTCAAAAAACCCATAGAGAAAAAATCCTAACTATATATACCTACTGGCGACCGCCAGTAGGTAATATATTTATATATATATAAAACTTCTATGGCAAAATGAAACCCCTCATTTTGTTCCTTTTCAAATTAAATGTATTAAGTGTTACCACTTTATTCCAATCAAGATGACTTCAGGTGTGCCATACTTTTGTCATAAGTAAGACTGTTAGCGTTCTAGTTGTTCTTTAGAACACTCTGGGACATTCTGTCATTGGGCTATAGTTGGGCTACATCTGGCTGATATTTGGGCTACATTTGGGCTCTTTTGTCTTTGGTGGCCATCTTGGGAGACTGCATATCAGAATTTTTTTAATGAAATATAAGAGGATTTGAGAAGTCACTCAAAATGTGCCCTAATTTTTCTTTCTTCAGCACTAATCATAATTTCTATGGCAAAATGAACCCCCTCATTTTGTTCCTTTGCAAATTAAATGTTTTAAGTGTTAACACTTTATTCCAATCAAGATGACTTCAGGTGTGCCATACTTTTGTCATAAGTAAGACTGTTAGCGCTCTAGTTGTTCTTTAGAACACTCTGGGACATTCTGTCATTGGGCTATAGTCGGGCTACATCTGGCTGATATTTGGGCTACATTTGTTTTTTTTTTGTCTCTGGTGGCCATCTTTGGGCTACATTGGGCTACATTGGGTACATTGGGCTACATTTGGGCTCTAACTTATATATATCCCAATGTAGCCCAATATATATTTTTTCAAAGTTAATTTTCGTAAAAACCACTGGAGCATATATCTTGAGACATAGCAAAGGCACATCGGGGTACCAGTCCCTACAATTTTGCCAAGTTTGGTGAAAATCCATTCAGCCGTTCGAGCTAAAAGTGCGACAGACCGCCCTATGGAAATTAACATGGGGAAAACACATTTTGGGACCCCCCTTTTATCTCGGCTCCCGCTTGACGAATACCCCCCAAACTCTCAGGGTAGGACCGGAGCGCCGCGAGGCAAAGTTGCTAAAAAATTCTGGCAGATTCCTCAACCGGCGCCAAAGTTATTCCCAATAGAATGTTGCAAATTCCCTATGGAAATCAATCCTAACTATATATACCTACTGGCGACCGCCAGTAGGTAATATATATATATGTATATGTGGCGGCTTTTGAATGTCTGATTTTGTTTTGTGATTTTGCAATTTTTTCACAACCATCGCAACGTCATCATGAACATTGCCAAAAATTGAATAAAAAAGTATCTTTTTAAAGGAAATTAACAATATTTTGGGTACTAGGGTGGCTCTGACAAGAGCTTTTGTATTGATTGTGTGTTTATGACAGCTACACATAAGACCGGATGCAGAGTTTCAGGTTACTTAGGAACACCCTGTTGCCTTCTTCTGCAAAGTGCAGTCTATAATTTCTAAAAATTCCATGCATGTCAAAACACAGGTTGTTGTTATAGAATGAGCCCATGATATGGTCTCTGAGGAATGCAGAAACAGTTTTATTAACATGTTTCCTGGCTTTGTCAATTTGTGCACAGAATTGATTTGACCACTTCCATTTTTTCCTTTCGCATATTTTAGAGTACACCAAGACAGTGTGAATTCAATAAAGGTATCCTTCATTTGGATTTCCAGCCCTATCTTAATCAATGTGCCTAGGTCATTGCCACCACAATACACAATCATCAGGTGAGGCGCTCATCAATCCAAAATGGTTTTAACCAAAGCCATCAACTAATGAAGCTTTAAACCTCTCTGACCAAACCAAGTAATCTCCACATTTGTCAAACCCAAGTCCCAATCAATATCTCTCTTTTTTGCAGCCTCTTTAGCCCAATAGACATAGCTGTGGCTAACAGTCCATACTCTATGCATTTTGAAGTGAAGGATTATGTACTTTTAAAATGAAATGACACTGTGCACATGTAATGTTCAATATCTAGTTAAAGGAGGGACGTTCTAGTTAAAGGGAAAAAATACAGGGACATTATAGTTATTAAATAGAATAAAGAAATCTTATGAAATTCACTGAAAAAAACAAAGGTTACAAGGATGGTATAGTCAAGAAATAGAATTGAATAGAATTAAAGAAAGCCTTAACAATTCACTGAAAAAAACAAAGCTTACAAGGACATTATGTTTAGGCTGACATTTCACTCATACTAAACCAGAGAAATTCAGCAGTTATAGTTATCTAAGCTAACTATAACTCATGCCTCCACAATGCTTTGCTTATGACTTCACATATTACATCACTCATGACATGGTCAGTGACATCAATGATGACATCACTGATGACATCTGAAATGGTATCATTGATTACATCATCCAGAGAAAAACGGACACACCCATTTAAGCCCCCTTAAAACGTGTCATACACCCACTCCCACACAATCAATAACAAACTCATTCACAGAACCCATACAAATACTCACACATCTTGACACTCATCCATACAGCCAGTAACACAAGAACTCACCCATAGAGCCACTAACGGAACCACTAACTCACAAATAGGAGACACTCATGCACCTACTCACTTACCAATACAACCAGTCACAGATCCAGTTCTAGAGACATAGACAGCTACTGACACAGTAAATGAGTTAACCATATACCTACTGACACACACCGTCTCACTCATCCATACAGTCACACACACAGTAGCTAACTCACCCATACAATTGCTCATGCAGCTACTCAGTACGTTATAAATATACAAATACATATACTCACTCACCTAAACAGTGACTGAGAGAACCACATACTTTCTCATACAGCCTCTCTCACACTCACTTACTCGCCCATACAACCACTCAAACACCTATTAACATATACATACAGCCACTCACTCACCCATACAGCCACTTATACACCCTTTAATGCACCAAGACAATAGCTGTCACTCACCCATATAGACACTTATGTGTCCACTCGAACACTCATTCAGCACTCATGCGCCCTCTCATTCACCATTTACAACCACTGATACACCAACTCAGTCAACTATACAGATATTCACCCAGCCACTCACTTGCTTATACACGCACTGACACACCCACTCGCTTACCTACATAAAAACTCACACACCACTATCTCATGTATACAGTCGCTTATATACCTAGCCACTCTTCTATACGCTACCTACATACCCACTCATTTACCCATAGAGGCATTTCCACAGTGATTTACCTTAGTATATATGTTTAACACTCTAACTTTTAGAAAACGCTCACAATCACTGGATGATGTCACCAGTGAAGTCATTTAAGATGTCATCAGTAATGTCATTTGAGATGTCATCAGTGATGTCACTGACCATGTCATGAGTGATGTAATATGTGAGGTCATAAGCAGTGTATTTTGGGGGTGTGAATTATAGTTAGCTCAGGTAACTATAACTGCTGGATATCTCTGGTGTTATACAAGTGAAACCTGCTCTCTCTTCAAAATGCAAACCAGATTACTTTTCCACAAGGGGAGCTGCATGTCAGCAGCTCCTCGTGTGGAAAAGCAATGCTGGCTCCCGCAGGATGCGGAGAGCCGTCTGGGACCGTGGGGCATTGGGGGTCCCCCCACGGTCCCCAACGGAGAGGGCCAACCCCGGGGGATGGGGTCCCCAGGGCTAGAAGTGGCCCCGGAGGGGTTCACGCGGTCCCCCTACTAATTAAAATTAAATAATAAAAAAACGAGGCAGAGCCCGGGGGGATGGAGTCCCTGGGCCAAACACGCGGCCCCCCTCCTTTCTACAAAAATATATATATATATATATGCAGGAGGAGCGTGAGGTGCCTTGCAGCTGTGAGGCATAGGAGGAGCCAGTGATCACGTGATGTGATGTGATCACTTTTAAACAACAGAGCGGCAGACCCCGTGAACTATCGAGGACACTGGAATGTGGCACTGATGAAACCCAATTAAGGCTGAAACGCGTCTGCCTAGCGTTTCAGGGACCCTTGGATTGCCAGCGCTTTTTAAAATCAATAAAGCCCTTCGTTGAACCCCCGGAGCTGTTGTCACACTCTTTTCGCCATGGAGAGAGACTGGTGGTTATGTTTTTGCCAGCGTGCAGGTGCTGGCTGAGTGACCGCCCTCTCGGTCTGGAGCAACGTGTCTTCCTGCAACTTTTGGTATGTGCATAGAACTGTAACGCGTCGCCCCCCCGTGCCCCACTTGGAGGGAATCGTAACATTGGGGAGAGAGGAGGCAGAATTCATTCTGCCTGGAATAAGCGGGACAAAGGAAGGTCTTTACCTGCTGTGAAGCTGCCGCGCCGGGAGAGCACCATCCAAACCTGTTTGGTGGCATCACATGATGTTGTGGAAGCCCGTCACTGCATAGGGCTCCACCGGTGAACTCCAAAGCCCAGAATGCAGTGCAGCAGCAGGAGGAGCGTGAGGTGCCTTGCAGCTGTGAGGCATAGGAGGAGCCAGTGATCACGTGATGTGATGTGATCACTTTTAAACAACAGAGCGGCAGACCCCGTGAACTATCAAGGACACTGGAATGTGGCACTGATGAAAGCCAATTAAGGCTGAAACGCGTCTGCCTAGCGTTTCAGGGGCCCTTGGATTGCCAGCGCTTTTTAAAATCAATAAAGCCCTTCTTTGATCCCCGGAGCTGTTGTCACACTCTTTTCACCCTGGAGAGAGACTGGTAGGTATATATATATATGGCTTTTAACTTTGAAAAAACTTTACCTGTTTGAAATTCCTGTGCTGACACGCTGTTACCATGAATAAATACGGCTGCAAACGATTTGTTTCCGGATGGCTCTTCCTAAAGTTGGTTCTGCAAATGGCTGGAGATGTAACGGCCTGCCTAGGTCGTGGTAAGAGCCTTCTGCTGAAGAGGCAGGTCCGCGGCGGCACCACTGATGCTGCCTTTAACGGAACGGAAATGGGCATACACTTGTGCAGGATAGTGTACGCTCACAGCTTGGTGGCAATAATTACACTCGGCGCAGATCTTAAGCAAGGTCATTTTAAATTAAGGACACTGAGGCGGGGAGAACACAAACCCACTGGGGTTGACTATGGCACGGACTACGTATCCCAGGATGCCGATGGCCACGCCCACCCGGGCGGGGAGTTACGATAAAACAACAGTAGGTGCCTGAAATCGCCTTCCCCCTGCACACCTAACAAGCCACTGATGAGGGGATTTACAACCCGAAACGCGTCTGGCTTTTAACTTTGAAAAAACTTTACCTGTTTGAAATTCCTGTGCTGACACGCTGTTACCATGAATAAATACGGCTGCAAACGATTTGTTTCCGGATGGCTCTTCCTAAAGTTGGTTCTGCAAATGGCTGGAGATGTAACGGCCTGCCTAGGTCGTGGTAAGAGCCTTCTGCTGAAGAGGCAGGTCCGCGGCGGCACCACTGATGCTGCCTTTAACGGAACGGAAATGGGCATACACTTGTGCAGGATAGTGTACGCTCACAGCTTGGTGGCAACAATTACACTCGGCGCAGATCTTAAGCAAGGTCATTTTAAATTAAGGACACTGAGGCGGGGAGAACACGAACCCACTGGGGTTGACTATGGCACGGACTACGTATCCCAGGATGCCGATGGCCACGCCCACCCGGGCGGGGAGTTACGATAAAACAACAGTAGGTGCCTGAAATCGCCTTCCCCCTGCACACCTAACAAGCCACTGATGAGGGGATTTACAACCCGAAACGCGTCTGGCTTTTAACTTTGAAAAAACTTTACCTGTTTGAAATTCCTGTGCTGACACGCTGTTACCATGAATAAACACGGCTGCAAACGATTTGTTTCCGGATGGCTCTTCCTAAAGTTGGTTCTGCAAATGGCTGGATATATATATATATATATATATACATATATACATATATACATATATATATATATATATATATATATATATATATATATATATATATATATATATATATATATATATATATATATATATATATATATATATATATAACGAATGTATGTCTGTCTGTCTGTTTGTACTTTATGAATTACTACACCATTCATACGATCGCCATGAAACTTTGGGAAGTTGTTGAGTACACTCCCACACAGGTTTCTGGCATAAAGATTGATTTTAGAAATATCGGCCCCCCAGGGCCCTCATAATCTTTCGAATACTGATGTACGCACCAGACTGAAAAACAACAAATCGTGTTTCCACAAGCGCTTGAATAAATAAATAGAATTAAAACACCATCCGATCGCCATGAAACTTTGAGAAGTTGTTAAGTACACTCCCGCAAAGGTTTCTGGCATAAAACATTTTAAAATATCAGCCCCCCAGGGCCCTCATAATCTTTTGAATACTGATGTACGCACAAGACGGAAAAACAAAAAAGTGTGTATCCACAAGCACTTGAATAAATAAATAGAATTAAAACAGCATTCATCCGATTGACAGGAAACTTTGGGAAGTTGTTGAGTACACTCCCGCGAAGGTTTCTGGCATAATTTTTTTTAAATATCGCCCCCCCCCAGGGCCCTCATAATCTTTCGAATACTGATGTACGCACCAGACGGAAAAACAAAAAATCGTGTATCCACAAGCACTCGAATAAATAAATAGAATTAAAACGACACTTTGAAATGTTTTCAAAATTAAAATTAATACGTTTCAATAAAAATAACACAATGTAAATTAAATGTTATCATAAAGAGTTTCCTTGAATTGCCTTTCTTCGGAGATCGCAGCAACGCGCGACGGGTAAGCTAGTATATATATATATGGCCATGCCCCAGGGGATGGGGTCCCCGGGGCAGAAATCGGCCTCAGGGAGGGGGGCCACGCAGCCCCTCTTCCCATTTTTTTATTACAAAAGGAAAAAAAAGCTGGCATAACCCCAGAGGCCCTGCCCCCACCCTACAGCACTGCAAACGCGCCCCCCCGGCGCATTGTAAGATGGGGAACTAATTCCCCTTGAATACTGGGGGTCCCTGGGGGCCAACTAGCCCACCAGGAACCTCCATTATGCGCCAAAGAGCTGCGTTGCATAGAGGTGGTCCGGGCCACAACCCTTTTTACACCTCCCTGCAATGCAGCTCTGTGGCGCTTACTGGAGGTCCATGGTGGGCTAGTTGGACCCCAGGGACCCTCAGGATTCAAGGGGACTTAATTCCTCAACTTAAAATGTGCCACGGGCACGTTTGCACAGTGGTGAAGGGAGGGGGTGGGCCTGAGGTGACATGTATGCAAAAACGCTTCAATCCTGAGGGCACCTGGGAGCCAACTAGCCCATCAGGTACCTCCAAAAAGCGCCAGAGGCCTGCCTTGCAGATAGGTGTCCTGGCCATGCCCCGTGTTACACCTCTCTGCAATCTAGCTCGGTGGCGCTTACTGGAGTTACCTGATGGGCTAGTTGGACCCCAGGGACACTCAGGATTCAAGGGGACTTAATCCCCAACTTAAAACGCACCACGGGCGCGTTTGCACAGTGGTGAAGGGAGGGTGCTGGCCAGAGGTGACATGTGTGCAAACACGCCCTGTGGCACATTTTAAGTTGGGGAATTAAGTCCTCTTCAATCCTGAGGGCCCTTGTGGGCCAACTAGCCCATCAGGTATCTCCAGTAAGTGCCAGTGGCCTGTGTTGCAGAGAGGTGGTCCAGGCCACGCTCCTTTTTATACCTCTCTGCAACGCAGCTCTGTGGCGCTTACTGGAGGTATCTGTTTGGCTAGTTGGACCCCAGGGACCCTCAGGATTCAAGAAGACCTAATCCCCCAACTTAAAACGTGCCACGGGGTGCATTTGCACAGCGGTGAAGGGAGGGGGCGGGACCTGAGGTGACATGTGTGCAAATACGCCCTGTGGCGCGTTTTAAATTGGGGATTTAATTCCCCTTCAATTCCAAGGGCCCCTGGGGCCAACTAGCCCACCAGGTACCTCCAGTAAGTGCCAGAGTCCTGCGTTGCCGAGAGGTGGTCTAGGCCATGCCCCTTTTTACACCACTCTGCAAAGCAGCTCTGTGGCGCTTACTGGAGGTACCCGGTGGGCTAGTTGGACCCCAGATACCCTCAGGATTCAAGGGGACTTAATCCCCCAACTTAAAGCATGCCACGGGTAGTTTTAATCCCCCTGCCCTAATATGTGTTAGGGCCTTACAGAAGAGGTCATGCTAATCACAGGGGTACCCCAACTGTTTCCTAGTGTATGTAGGTGTTTTTTCACTGTTTTCTAAGTGTCTTTTAGCATAGCACTGGCTCTAGGCCTGGTTAGTCAGAGTCAGTTACCACCAGTACCCGTCTGAAAAAGTTGAGGGCACAGGATGATATTGAAACAAGGCCTCTTTCTGCTCCTCTGTTTGTTCTTTCTGCACGTCTTGCTTCTTCCTGCACTTTTCTTCGTCTTTGTGGACTTCTGTTGCTTCTTTCTGCATTTCTTTAGCTTATTTGTGTGCGTTTTTTCTTCTTTCTTCACATGTCCTACCTCTGTAGGCATAGTTAGAAACTAGCATTTAATAAACCTTAGAAATCCACTTAAAAACCATAGGTTTCAGGCATGTTATAGTTCGAAATTAGCATTTAAAAAACCTTTGAAATTCACAGAAAAAACCATAGGTTTCAGGCACAATATAGTTAGAAACTAACATTTAAAAAACCTTTGAAATTCACTGAAAAAGCCATAGGTTTCAGGCATCATATAGTTAGAAGTTAGCATTTAAAAACCTTTGAAATTCACTGAAAAAAACGAATAGTCAGTTGGACATTTCACTCGTACAAAACCATAGAAATTCCCTCGTTATAGTTAGTTCAGCTAACCATAACTCATGCACTCGCAATGTACTGCTGATGACGTCACATATTACATCACTCATGACATGGTCAGTGACATCACTCATGACATCACTGATGACATCTCAAATGACATCCCTGATGACAACGCTGATGACATCATCCAGTGAATGTGTGTTTTTCTGAAAATTAAATATGTTTATATATGTATATCTCAAGGTCGATGGAAGAATAAATGGGTATATAAGTGTCTAAATGGATGATTTCTTTCTGTAAAATTGATTGTATAACTGACTGATCAAGTGTATCTTAGTGACTACATGGGTTAGTGAGTAATGTTTAAATATGTAAATATCTGTATCAGTCTCTCACTTTGTGTATAAGTGGCTGCATGGGTTGGTGAGTAGCTACATGAGAGTCTATATGGGTTATTAGTTGTTTTTTTGAGTATCGGTATGAGTGTCTGAGTGTCTGTATGGTTCGGTGGGGGGTATTACTTAGTGCATAGATGCATGAATGAGTGACTCACTGTTTGTTGTGTTGAAGACAACATGTGTGCAGGACTGTATGGGTGGATGAGTGTGTGTATGGGTGTGTTAGTGAGTGAATGACTGTCTCAATAGTGTCTTTATGAGTAACTACATATGTTTTAAACTAGTACATGTTAGTATTGGTGTATGTGAGAGTGAGAGAATGGAACAATTCCTGTATAAATAAGTATGTGTTTCTATAAGTGATTGTTTAAGAGAGTAAGTATGTGTAAGTTTCTGTAGAAGAAACTGTGGTGGTGTGTGTGTATATAACTGTATATGCAAGTAAATGGATGTTTGATACTTTGTTTGCATGTGTGACTATGTGTTTGAGTAACTCTATGAATGAGTGTCGGTGTGAAACAGGATGTATAGGTGTATGAGTACATATGATGAGTGAGTACATGTATGAGTGACTGTATAGGACTGTTGGTGAATGAGTGGATGAGTGTATAGATCTTGAGTTACTGAATAGGTTGTTGCAACTAGTAGTGGTATGTCCATTGTTTTGAAAATGTTAATTTCTATTTTTGAGTGTGTGTATGAAAGGTTATATTAGGGTGAGAGGAGGTCTGCCACTCTATCACATGGATGATGTCATCAGTGATGTCATGAGTGATGTCATTGACCATGTCATGAGTGACGTAATATGTGACGTCATCAGCAGTGCATTGCGGGACGCATGAGTTATAGTTAGCTGTTCTAACTATAAAGGGGGAATTTCTATGGTTTTGTATGAGTTTAATGTCCAACTAACTATAACGCCCATGTAACCTATGGTTTTTTCAGTAAATATATATATATATACAAGCTAGGGCCATTGTGACCTATAGCACGCAGCATGCGGAGATTAGAAAAATCTTCCGCAGAAACTGGAACTTAGTAAAAGGGGATCCAGTTATAGGGAAATTTGTGTCCAACAAACCAGAACTTACATTTCGTAAATCCTTAACAATGGCCAATGCTTTGGTAAGCAATATTTTGGACAAACCAATTTCAGGGACCTGTATGGACCTGAACAAGGGATTTAAAAAGTGTCCATTTTGCAAAGCATGTCACCATGGACTAAATAAGACTCACTACTCTATCCCTTTTCATGACAAGCCAATCGCAATCAGTAAAAGGCCCACATGCAAAACAGAATATGTGGTCTATGTGCTGCAGTGTCCGTGTGGGCTGTGCTATGTGGGCAGCACACGGCTGCCCGCCCACAAACGAATACTGCAGCACCTGAGAGCCATATCCGGTAAAGACCACACATATCCTGTAGCACGACACTTCGAGTCAACACACAATAGTGACCCTGAGGGTCTCCAATACTACCTGGTTGACACAATCCTACCCCTGAAGAGGGGAGGAAATAGAGATGCCAAGCTACGATTGCTGGAAACAAGGTACATTCTGGAGTTTAACAGTAAGAATCCGGGAGGCCTTAACGCATGCGAGGATATGTATACTTGTTTGTGAAGGGTTTTTAAGATCAAGGGAATGTTCTTTTGTAAATACTGATATATATACTCATCTATCAGGAGACAGCACAACAAACTGGGACCAGGTGTTGTAATAATTGATATGCTTGAGGAATTTGATTCTTTTAGGACACAGATTCATAATCTTCCATATAACAGATAATGTTATTTCTTAAAACTAAAGATTGCACTTGCACTTTACTCACATACATTAGTTTATTCCAGCACCCCCACATGGGCATTTGATATGTATATGGAGGAGACATTTTCCTTACTTGTAACTGAAAAGAAATTCTTGACTACCCACATGGGTTAGATGAACAGAATTATTAAGATCTGCACTTTATGGTTAGGGTATAAAGATTGCGAGGTAGGATTTTATGATGCTATAATCATCCACTCCTCTCTATACTCCTATTTTTGTATTATTCAGAAAATCAATGTAAATATATGGTTATATGAAATATTATGGATTTATCCTTGTAAATATAACATGTAAAATTGGATTTAGATTGTAGAAATGTTTTTAACATTCTCTATGTATGTATATTTATTTTTTCTTAAACATTTGGGAAAAATATGTTTACATTACGTTGGGCACTATGCCCTGAATATGCTGCTTGCTGCTATAACATTTAGGCAGTATATTTTCTCTGTTCACTGTTTTAATTGCAAACAGCTGTTACAAGGTAGTGGATTCGACTACAAATGCCCTCGTTTGTGTTAATGACACACCATGTGATCAAGCCTCTATGGGAGGCGAAACGCGTCATGGCTGATTGCTGGCACGATTTTGCACGAATAAAGCACTAAGGATCAGCACTGAATGGTGGTTTCAGTCTACGTTATTTGGTCTCCATGGTAATAGGGGGCATGGCGAATGGCGTTTTCCTGCATATATATATATATATATATATATATATATATATATATATATATATATATATATATATATATATATATATATATATATATATATATATATATATATATATATATGTATATATATATATATATATATATATTCACTGAAAAAACCATAGGTTAGAGACCATATATAGTTAGCTGGACATTTTATTGACATAAAACCAATGAAATTCCATATATAGTTAGTTGCACTAACTATATATCGCGCACCCGCAATCCACTGCTGATGATGTCACATATTACATCATTCATGACATGGTCAGTGACATCACTGATGACATCACTGATGACATCTCAAATGACATCACTGATGACATCACTGATGACATCTCAAATGACATCACTGATGACATCATCTAGTGTCTGTGTGTTTTTGTAAAGTTTAAATATGTTTTACATATTGAAGAATGAGTGGATGTATGGAAGACTGAGTGTGTGTGTGGCTGGCTGGGAGGTGTGTGACTCTGTGCATATCAATGTGTACTTGTATCAGTGATTGTATAAGAGAGTAAGTATGTGTTAGTATATGTGTGAAAAGTATGGTGTTCTGTGTTTAACTGTATAGATGAGGAAATCGAAGTGTGATTGATTCTTCACAGGACTGACTAGGTGTATGAGTGCATATGATAGTGTTGTAATAATGAGTGACTGTATGTATGAGTGATTGTATGGGTGAATGAGTGAATGTGTGTGTAGACGTAGGAATCAGTGAGTGCGTATGTAGTAACTGGTATTGGTGTGTCATGATGTCATCAGTGATGTCATTTGAGATGTCATCAGTGATGTCATTTGAGATGTCATCAGTGATGTCATCAGTGATGTCACTGAAGTATGGTGTTCTGTGTTTAACTGTATAGATGAGGAAAGGGAAGTGTGATTGATTCTTTACAGGACTGACTAGGTGTGTGAGTAACTCCATGGATGAGTGGCAGTGTGTGAGTGTCTGCATAGGTGTATGAGTGCATATGATAGTGTTGTAATAATGAGTGACTGTATGTATGAGTGATTGTATGGGTGAATGAGTGAATGTGTGTGTAGACGTAGGAATCAGTGAGTGCGTATGTAGTAACTGGTATTGGTGTGTCATGATGTCATCAGGGATGTCATTTGAGATGTCATCAGTGATGTCATCAGTGATGTCATTTGAGATGTCATCAGTGATGTCATCAGTGATGTCACTGACCATGTCATGAATGATGTAATATGTGACATCATCAGCAGTGGATTGCGGGTGCGCGATATATAGTTAGTGCAACTACCTATATATGGAATTTCATTGGTTTTATGTCAATAAAATGTCCAGCTAACTATATATGGTCTCTAACCTATGGTTTTTTCAGTGAATTTTCAAGGTTTTGTAAATGCAAATTCCTAACTATATATGGTCTATATCCTATGGTTTTTTCAGTGAATTTCATTGGTTTTTTAAAAGCTAATATATATAGCTGTAAAATATATTCTTTATTACGTGACGTATCACGTAGCCACGTGAGACGCCTCATGACGCGTCGCATAACCGTGACGTATCGGCTCTGCAGCGCAAACAAAACCCGTAACGTAAGCGTGCCGGAGCACGCTTACAGATATATATATATTTTTTAACCTTAATTAGACAAAATCCACACGTGCACATATCTTGAGGCCTTGCAAAGGCACATCAAACAAACAGTCCCTACAATTTTGCCAAGTTTGCTGGAAATCTATTCCCTTAATTTTTTTTTTTACTGTTTCTCTTGGTTTTCCCCTTGTTACGCTTACCAGGACGCTACCCGGTACGCGAACCGGACGCTCCAAAAACACAACTCCCGTTACGCTGCCGGTTAGCTGCCCGGTTCGCGTACCGGGAAGCGCCTCTACCGCGAAAAATCGCGGGGACTTTAATATCCCCCTCATCAATCCTAGGGGGTCAGGAGGGGTTTACCTGGCCCCCTTTCCTTCATTTCCCCCTTCTTTTTTCACCACATCTTGTCTCTCGAACCTACCGAGAGACAAGATGGCGGCCGCTCCGGACTGTTTACAATGTTGACAGCTACGCTGCCGGTTAGCTGCCCGGTTAGCTGCCCGGTGAGCTGCCCGGTGAGCTGCCCAGTTCGCTGTCCGGTTCGCGTACCGGGACGCGCCTCTACGGCGTAAAATCGCAAAAAAAAATTTTTTGTTTATTTTTTGCCCCGCGGGGCACTTTAATATCCCCCTCATCAATCCTAGGGGGTCAGGAGTGGTCTACCTTGCCCCCTTTCCTTCATTTCCCCCTTCGTTTTTCACCACATCTTGTCTCTCGATCGTACCGAGAGACAAGATGGCGGCCGCTCCGGACTGTTTAGAATGTTGACAGACACCGGAGAGCCAATCAGCTTCGCTTCGCGAAGTTCCGTTACGCGTCAGGTACGCGAACCGGGGCGCTAACCGGAGCGCTGTCACAGATATATATATTTTTTTAAACGTTAATTTCTCAAAATCCACTGGAGCACATATATTGAGACATAGCAAAGGCACGTCGGGCAAACCATATCTACAATTTTGCCAAGTTTCATGTAAATCTATTCAGCCGTTCGAGCTAAAAGTGAGTCCAACCGCCCTATGGAAAAATGAATGGGAAAAACGCGTTTTGGGACCCCCCTTTTTTCTCGGCCCCCCTTGACGAAACCCCCCCCCCCAAATTTTCAGAAACAAAATGTGCCACTTTCCTGAAAATTTCAGCCAATTCCGTCCACAAACGCCAAAGTTATTAGACATAGAATTTTCAGAAATCCCATAGAGAAAAAATCCTAACTATATATACCCACTGGCTATCGCCAGTAGGTAATATACATATATAAAAATATATAATCTGCATATCTATATAAATATAAATGCATGCATACATATACATATATGCATACATATGCATGTTATTTACATGAAAGTTTTAAAAACACTAATAAAAGCAAAGCTAAAAAGCCACCTCATTACAAACAGAATGGCTTTAACTTAAACGAGGGCGAGATCTATTGCATTTTCACTTGTTTACTTTGGTTCTACCAAGAAGGCATTCAGATGTGTCACACATTTGCCATAAATTCTGAATGTTAGCACTCTAGTTGCTCATTAGATCACTGTAGTAAAGCTAGTGCTCACCAGGGAAGTCTGCTGCTAATCATGGTTTGCAGCCATTTTCCCGCATTTTTTATCCCGCAGACTTTCAGTCCGCATACCATTATCCCGCAAGGTCATTGACCTCGCATACCATTATCCCGCATTGTTTCAAAACGCATGTGCATTTATCGCGCATGCCTTTACAAAGAATTACGTTTTAAAGGCATGTATGGTAAATGCATTTGCGTTGTGAAAACCACGATGACGAGAGAGGTAAGTGGGTTTGTGTTAATTTTTTTGTGGGTTAGTGATTGTGTAGTGTAGTGTAGTGTTGTGTAGTGTAGTGTTGTGTTAGTGTAGTGTAGAGTTGTGGTGGTTGTTTAGTGTAGGGTCATGCTGGGGGTAGTGTTTTAGGGTTTAGGGTTGTGTTGTAGTGTTTGCGTAGTGTAGGGTCATGCTGGGGGTAGTGTTTTAGGGTTTAGGGTAGTGTTGTAGTCTTTGCGTAGTGTAGGGTCATGCTGGGGGTAGTGTTTTAGGGTTTAGGGTTGTGTTGTAGTGTTTGCGTAGTGTAGGGTCATGCTGGGGCTAGTGTTTTAGGGTTTAGGGTAGTGTTGTAGTGTTTGCGTAGTGTAGGGTCATGCTGGGCGTAGTGTTTTAGGGTTTAGGATAGTGTTGTAGTGTTTGCGTAGTGTAGGGTCATGCTGGGGGTAGTGTTTTAGGGTTTTGGGTAGTGTTGTAGTGTTTGCGTAGTGTAGGGTCATGCTGGGGTGTAGTATTTTAGGGTTTAGGGTAGTGTTGTAGTGTTTCCGTAGTGTAGGGTCATGCTGGGGGTAGTGTTTTAGGGTTTTGGGTAGTGTTGTAGTGTTTGCGTAGTGTAGGGTCATGCTGGGGGTAGTGTTTTAGGGTTTTGGGTAGTGTTGTAGTATTTGCGTAGTGTAGGGTCATGCTGGGGTGTAGTGTTTTAGGGTTTTGGGTAGTGTTGTAGTGTTTGCGTAGTGTAGGGTCATGCTGGGGTGTAGTGTTTTAGGGTTTTGGGTAGTGTTGTAGTGTTTGTGTAGTGTAGGGTCATGCTGGGGGTAGTGTTTTAGGGTTTTGGGTAGTGTTGTAGTGTTTGCGTAGTATAGGGTCATGCTGGGGGTAGTGTTTTAGGGTTTTGGGTAGTGTTGTAGTGTTTGCGTAGTGTAGGGTCATGCTGGGGGGTAGTGTTTTAGGGTTTTGGGTAGTGTTGTAGTGTTTGCGTAGTGTAGGGTCATGCTGGGGGTAGTGTTTTAGGGTTTTGGGTAGTGTTGTAGTGTTTGCGTAGTGTAGGGTCATGCTGGGGGTAGTGTTTTAGGGTTTAGGGTAGTGTTGTAGTGTTTGCGTAGTGTAGGGTCATGCTGGGGGTAGTGTTTTAGGGTTTAGGGTAGTGTTGTAGTGTTTGCGTAGTGTAGGGTCATGCTGGGGGTAGTGTTTTAGGGTTTAGGGTAGTGTTGTAGTGTTTGCGTAGTGTAGGGTCATGCTGGGGTGTAGTGTTTTAGGGTTTTGGGTAGTGTTGTAGTGTTTGCGTAGTGTAGGGTCATGCTGGGGGTAGTGTTTTAGGGTTTAGGGTAGTGTTGTAGTGTTTGCGTAGTGTAGGGTCATGCTGGGGTGTAGTGTTTTAGGGTTTTGGGTAGTGTTGTAGTGTTTGCGTAGTGTAGGGTCATGCTGGGGGTAGTGTTTTAGGGTTTACGGTAGTGTTGTAGTGTTTGCGTAGTGTAGGGTCATGCTGGGGGTAGTGTTTTAGGGTTTAGGGTTGTGTTGTAGTGTTTGCGTAGTGTAGGGTCATGCTGGGGGTAGTGTTTTAGGGTTTAGGGTTGTGTTGTAGTGTTTGTGTAGTGTAGGGTCATGCTGGGGGTAGTGTTTTAGGGTTTAGGGTAGTGTTGTAGTGTTTGCGTAGTGTAGGGTCATGCTGGGGTGTAGTGTTTTAGGGTTTTGGGTAGTGTTGTAGTGTTTGCGTAGTGTAGGGTCATGCTGGGGGTAGTGTTTTAGGGTTTAGGGTAGTGTTGTAGTGTTTGTGTAGTGTAGGGTCATGCTGGGGGTAGTGTTTTAGGGTTTAGGGTAGTGTTGTACTGTTTGTGTAGTGTAGGGTCATGCTGGGGGTAGTGTTTTAGGGTTTAGGGTAGTTTAGTTGTTTAGTGTATGCTAAAGGCATATTCGTTCTAAAAGTTTTCGTTATTTTAATTTGCGGCCTAATAGTACATGCGGGATTTCGTCATATATTCGCTAATCATACTTTCTATGGCAAAATGAACCCCCTCATTTTGTTCCTTTTTAAATTAATTGTTTTAAGAGTTACCACTTTATTCCAATCAAGATGGCTTCAGGTGTGCCATACCTTTGTAATAAGTAGGACTGTTAGCACTCTAGTTGTTCTTTAGAACACTCTGGGACATTCTGTCATTGGGCTATAGTTGGGCTATATCTGGCTGATATTTGGGCTACATTTGTTTTTTTTGTCTCTGGTGGCCATCTTTGGGCTACATTGGGCTACATTGGGCTACATTGGGCTACATTGGGCTACATTTGGGCTCCAACATATATATAGCCCAATGTAGCCCAATATATATTTTTCAAAGTTAATTTTCGTAAAAACCACTGGAGCCTATATCTTGAGACATAGCAAAGGCACATCGGGCTACCAGTCCCTACAATTGTGCCAAGTTTGGTGTAAATCCATTCAGCCGTTCGGGCTAAAAGTGAGGCCAACCACCCTATGGAAAATTGCATGGGAAAAGCACGTTTTGGGACCCCCCTTTTTTCTCGGCCCCCCCTTGACGAAACCCCCCAAAATTTTCAGGGGCTGCTCAGAAACAAAATGTTCCATTTTCCTGAAAATTTCAGCCAATTCTGTCATCAAACGCCAAAGTTATTCGACATAGAATTTTCAAAAATCCCATAGGAAAAAAATCCTAACTATATATACCTACTGGCTATCGCCAGTAGGTAATATATATATATATATATATATATTCACTGAAAAAACCATAGGTTATAGACCATATATAGTTAGGAATTAGCATTTAGAAAACCTTATTTTACTCACACAAAACCATTGAAATTCCATATATAGTTAGTTGCACTAACTATATATCGCGCACCCGCAATCCACTGCTGATGATGTCACATATTACATCATTCATGACATGGTCAGTGACATCACTGATGACATCACTGATGACATCATCTAGTGTCTGTGTGTTTTTGTAAAGTTTAAATACGTTTTACATATTGAAGAATGACTGGATGTATGGAAGACTGAGTGTGTGTGTGGCTGGCTGGGAGGTGTGTGACTCTGTGCATATCAATGTGTACTTGTATCAGTGATTGTATAAGAGAGTAAGTATGTGTTAGTATATGTGTGAAAAGTATGGTGTTCTGTGTTTAACTATAGATGATGAAATCGAAGTGTGATTGATTCTTCACAGGACTGACTAGGTGTATGAGTGCATATGATAGTGTTCTAATAATAAGTGACTGTATGTATGAGTAATTGTATGGGTGAATGAATGAATGTGTGTGTAGACGTACGAATCAGTGAGTGCGTATGTAGTAACTGGTATTGGTGTGTCATGATGTCATCAGTGATGTCATTTGAGATGTCATCAGTGATGTCATTTCAGATGTCATTAGTGATGTCATCAGTGATGTCACTGAAGTATGGTGTTCTGTGTTTAACTGTATAGATGAAGAAATGGAAGTGTGATTGATTCTTTACAGGACTGACTTGGTGTGTGAGTAACTCCATGGATGAGTGGCAGTGTGTGACTGTCTGCATAGGTGTATGAGTGCATATGATAGTGTTGTAATAATAAGTGACTGTATGTATGAGTGATTGTATGGGTGAATGAGTGAATGTGTGTGTAGACGTAGGAATCAGTGAGTGCGTATGTAGTAACTGGTATTGGTGTGTCATGATGTCCTCAGTGATGTCATTTGAGATGTCATCAGTGATGTCATCAGTGATGTCATTTGAGATGTCATCAGTGATGTCATCAGTGATGTCACTGACCATGTCATGAATGATGTAATATGTGACATCATCAGCAGTGGATTGCGGGTGCGCGATATATAGTTAGTGCAACTAACTATATATGGAATTTCAATGGTTTTGTGTGAGTAAATTAAGGTTTTCTAAATGCTAATTCCTAACTATATATGGTCTATAACCTATGGTTTTTTCAGTGAATTTTCAAGGTTTTGTAAATGCTAATTCCTAACTATATATGGTCTATAACCTATGGTTTTTTCAGTGAATTTCATTGGTTTTTTAACAGCTAATATCTGTAGCTGTAAAATGTATTCTTCTTTAAATCCAAAAATATATTTTATATGTTTATTAATAAAAAAAATTTAAAATATTTTTTTTTCTTCGTTCCCGCTTCGCGAATCGGGAAGCTTCCCGTTAGCTGACCTTGATGCCGCGAAATAGACCGCGAGCCGGTAAACGTTTCTTTACCGCAACTGCCGCGTTAGAAAACAACATCGTGACGCCTCCCGTCCGCATGACGTTTCGCGTTGTCGCGTGATACGTCATATGACGTGCTACGTTAGCGAACTGGTACGCTTACCGAGTCGCAAAGCACAGGTTTCTGGAAGCAAACCGAGAGGCCCTGCAAAGCGCTTAACGTAAACACAGCAGGTCATGTGACTTGGTAATAACACTTTTCATTGGTTCATTTCACTTTTGGTTTCCTAATGATGTAAGACTAGGTCATATAATCTAAAATGAACACTTTTCATTGGTTGAGAACTATTGTTTTTCCCAAATGATGAAAATCCCCCCTTCTTTCCTCACTCTGACTTTCATCATTGTGAGAGAAAGACCCTTTGTTACCAGTGAGCAATGGCTTCTTTAGTAGCTTCAGCTGGTGCTTCCCCACCACCTCCACCACATCCAAGGAAGAGTGGACCACCTGCTCAAGTTATAATTCAGCAAGAAGAGGAAGAAGAGGAACAGGACGACGAGCACGAAGAGAGGCACTTTTTGCCTGAGGAGCCCAGGACGTCTCACCGGAAAGAAAACTTCATTTGGCAATTTTTTAAAATTCCCAAAGGTCAGAAAAAAGTAAATGCAAGATACGTAACTTGCCTTATATGTCAAGATAGACTGTCCAGAGGGACCGACAAAAAATACAGTTTCGGAAACTACACAATGCATCGCCATATGACTAGGTGGCATCCTAACAACTACAGTGCTGCACAGTTTCGTAACGACCTAGATAATCTCCCTATTATGGCCAGAAGATCTGTTGTACCGGAAGTAACGGGACCAGAGGGCAGGGAGATGGTGCCAAATATTCAAACGAGATTTCATGAAGTAAAACACGTCTGCGTATATTGCAATGGATTCATTTGCTACGGAGAAAGAAGCATCACTCTGATCAACAGAGCTATTGACTATCATATGCAAGTTTGTACGAAACGCCCCAAATAATAAATACTTTTTTTTTGTTTTGTTGCTCCTGTTGAGCCCTTTACAATGAATCGTTTTCATTGCCCCCTGCAAGAAAAACCCAAAAAAATATAAAACTGTTCAGAAAAATTCAAAAAAAGTAAAAAAATGTTCAGAAAAATAATAAAAAAAATATAAAACAACAAAAACAATAAAAAAAAGTTCTTTTCAGAACTACCTCCCCGTTATTAAAAAATTGGTACAATATTTGGAACTGTGCCAACCTCTATTTCTCGTAGTTCGCTTCCCAGTTCGCTCGCCGGTACGCGAACCGGAAGTGAACCAAAAATTTTTTTTAAAAAAAAGAACAGTAAGTATAAGGGAAGGAAACAGACACTTATGTTAAAAGAAAGACAGCTATAGGGGAGTAAACTAGAGATACTGTTACCCGTAATCCACTGCTGATGATGTCACATATTACATCATTCATGACATGCTCAGTGACATCATCAGCAGAGGATTGCGGGTTTTTTGGCAACGTGCCTTATCCACGGTTTAATAACGCTGCCTTTTGCTTTATATAAGTTTTCAAATTGTATGAAATATATACCAATAGGTCGTTATGAACCTTTAGGTAGTGCTTTTCTTCATGAGGTCTGGTCGCTTCCATACACATACAGATGTTTCAAAGATGATCAAGAAGTTTATCTGAATGGAGAGGAATGCACTGAGACGCCAGATCATTCACTAATGTGTAGGCACATACAGTTACACGGTTCATGCAACAAACACCGACCAAATATGGCTTGCGTGTTGCAAGGCACGCCAGTTCCTGCTATCATCCCCACGTTCAAGTTGTTGGAAAATGGTAGTTATTTGATGCTCAATATTGAAGATTGTTCTGGGTTAATTAAAAGTATTCCTTTTATCGTAACAGTAAGTGAACGGGTTATTTGCTGCAGAAATGTTCTATTTCCTCCCACACATGAACATAGGGAGTTTTCAATCTGGCCACAAATACCAACCTTGGGAGCAGATTTCAACGGCATGGCAAGAATAAGAGCTCTTTTGTCTCAGAGAGAGGTGGCCTTGAGTTCGGCCCGTGAAACTTTCGTGCTTCACATAGCGAACACCCGTACAGAGGTGCAGACCCTTTTCAATACAGATTCGCCTTTCCATTTCAGCAAGATGGTTCGGACTATCTTTAACGCGTCCTCCACAAAGGGCCTGGCGCACTTTTTTAAAGTTGTTACCAGTGGTCTCGTGACTTCATTTGAGAAAATCTTTGGAGTCATCCCTGCTTTCTTTCATTCTATTTTTTTCCACTGTGCTTCGTGGATTCCCATTTTTACTTGCATTACCAGCGGACGCTCTTGTGCTTTTTTACATTTTTAAATATGGATGTCCCTCCTGTGCAAGCTCCCGCCCTGCAGCTGCTGACAGTGTTCCGCAATCGCATGCTAGAATATTATGGCACAATGCCGTTGGCGATATTAAGCACGGCATATGGATTATCTTTTCGATTCTCCTACTTCACCTGTGTCCAGCCTGTATTTCACTGCCTGACCTGTGATTTCGATTGGGCCATTGATTTGTGTCTCTGCGGACCGGTTTCTCCTGACGTCGACTTTAATCAGCTGATGACTCCTATCATTACTCACGAGTTGGTTTGTCCTGGCGAAAGGATTATGGCTGTGGCATTGATGCATGGACTAATTGGTCCCTGGAATTTACTGGCGGCAACACAGTCTTTCTTGGAACAGAGCTTTCTTGAAAACCCACCGAGCTGTCCTCTGATGGTGATAGAGGATCCGGTGCTGGGAGAGCGCGTATGTTCTTTTCCGCTTTTAAATTGGATGGCTGAACTCTTTTCGGATGAAGACGGTGACTTCCTATTGGAGGCTGTTGCAGCTTATTTTGCATACACAGTTATGTCATAGACCTTTTTCATGTTTGATATGCTGAATACTAGCATTTCATTGACAATTCATTGACTTATTTGTCAAGTTTTTATTATTTAGCTTGCCTATTGGCTTAAGACTCGATAAAGTACTTGGCTGTTTTATTTTTCTTTAGCATTAAATTTTCCTAGTTTTTAATGTTTTACCTTGCGGACCGTCCACATATAAAGTTGCAATCTGCTCTCATGAGATGGCACTTCTATTATCTTATTCAGTTCATTTCCGGATCATGGGGAGGTGTCATCTAGGTCCTGGATATCTTTACACCGTGTTAAGTTAGCATGGGCTCATTACCGGTTTAAACGCCATTTTTCCTTTTTTGCAACTTCTGCACACGACACTTAGTTGTTGCTTTAGCTTTCAACCTAGTAGTTCATCGTGGTTTACATGAGAATAATATGTTATTGCTCTACTATCTGCTTTGCTTGTTAAACTATATCTGTACAGCGAGTGCTGAAGTTTCAAGAACAACACGATACAGAATTGTTATGAGGTCTGATCTCCACGACTTCATACTCATAACATAAGTGCAGCTTCTGCCAATTCTGGGCATGAGGCGGGTTTTATATTGCTTTGCCGAACACACATACACAACAGTTGATGCGGTTCACATGAAGAGAGAGCTGGTGTATGCTGATGTGATTCCTTCAAATCTAAGACACTAAAGTATGGGCACGCCCTAAACCAACACAAACAGACCTTCTTAGCAAATAATATAATATGTGTATTAGGGAGGGTGAGATATAAGCAGCCACGGGCCGTGGAGGGAGTTACGGTGGGGCAGGGAGGCGGGGAGGGGGAGGGGCAGGGTGGAGCCCTCTCCACCCTGCCCCTCCCCCTCCCCGCCTCCCTGCCCCACCGTAACTCCCTCCACGGCCCGTGGCTGCTTATAAGTGTTGCTAACTCTTATTCATTTACAGCATGTTAACATACTGTCACCATTCGCTTTTTATGTACTAGTAACTATGCTGGTAATTTTGCTACTGATAATATGTGTACTTGTATTATCTAAGATACTACGCCTGAGAAGACGGCATTAGTAAATAAACATTTCAAATACACATGTGTTCTTCTTAACTCCATGTTCTGGTTTCTAAGAAATATATAACGACCGACTGTTCATGAGTTCCACGTATCCTGAGGTACTATAAGTTCATATTCTGGATTGTCTAAACATTGAGAGTTTGTTATATCCAATGTGACACTGTACCTAGCTTGCTAAGGGGTTTTTGATTACTAAGGTGAGTTTTGGGGCACCCTAATTCGCCGAGGTTCCAATCCTCTGTCCACAGTTCTGTGTGAGAACAGAAACCCTGCGACAGGGGCACCCCCGACCCTTGCTGGAGCTTCATCACACTTGCGATACAACTCCAGCAATGCGCCACCTTTACGGCACAGATACATCACGCATCTGTGCTGTTTTTGCCCCATGATGCGCCGCATTGTAAATGCAGCACACCATAGGTGACGGAACAGCGGCACAGAATGACTAACACATCCCTGGTGATGCGCCAGTCATCATAAATCTATCCCTATGCTTCTTATCTTGTTAGAGATGAACCGCCATATGTATCATCAAAGTTTTTTGCATTTCCTAAATAGCGAACTTTAAGGAATAAATAGCGATTCTTTACCATTCCTAGTTTGCGATGAGCTATTTGCTAATTACAAATTACCCATTCATTTCCTTCATTTCCATAGGGCGGTTGGACTCACTTTTAGCTCGAACGGCTGAATGGATTTCCACGAAACTTGGCAAAATTGTAGGGACTGGTAGCCCGATGTGCCTTTGCTATGTCTCAAGATATATGCTCCAGTGGTTTTTACGAAAATTAACTTTGAAAAATATATATTGGGCTACATTGGCCTATATATATGTTGGAGCCCAAATGTAGCCCAATGTAGCCCAATGAAGCCCAATGAAGCCCAATGTAGCCCAATGTAGCCCAAAGATGGCCGCCAGAGACAAAAAAAACAAATGTAGCCCAAATATCAGCCAGATGTAGCCCAACTATAGCCCAGTGACAGAATGACCAATCAGCTTCGCAAACCTCCGTTACGCGAAGCGGAGCGCTGTTACAGATATATATCTTTTTTTGAACGTTAATTTCTCAAAATCCACTGGAGCACATATATTGAGACCTAGCAAAGGCACATCGGGCTACCAGTCCCTAATATTTTACCAAGTTTCGTGCAAATCCATTCAGCCGTTCGATTATTATTATTATTATTTTTTTTTGCCCCTCGGGGCCCTTTTAAAACCTCCACATCAAACCTAGGGGGTCAGCGAGGATCTACTATGCCCCCTTATGGTCATTTGCCCCTTCGCTTTGGCCTCCTCTTGTCTCTCGATCCTACCGAGAGACAAGATGGCGGCCGCTACGGACTGTTTGGAATGTTTACAGACGCAGGAGAACCAATCAGCTTCGCTTCACAAAGCTCCGTTGCGCGAAAAGTACGCGTACTGGAGCGCTGCCCGGTCCGCTGTTACAGATATATATCTTTTTTTAAACGTTAATTTCTCAAAATCCACTGTAGCACATATATTGAGACCTACAAAAGGCACATCGGGCTACCAGTCCCTACAATTTTGCCAAGTTTCGTGCAAATCCATTCAGCCGTTCGGGCTAAAAGTGAGGCCAACCGCCCTATGGAAAACTCAATGTTAAAAACACGTTTTGGGACCCCCCTTTTTTCTCGACCCCCCCTGGACGAACCCCCCCCCCAATTTTCAGGGGCTGCTCAAAAACAAAATGTGCCATTTTCCTGAAAATTCCAGCCAATTCCGTCCACAAACGCCAAAGTTATTTGACATAGAATTTTCAAAAATCCCATAGAGAAAAAATCCTAACTATATATACCTACTGGCGACCGCCAGTAGGTAATATATATATATATATATACAATAATTTTGCCTGCACTATTCTGATTATGCCAAGGATGAGAGAGGAGAGTAATACAACTCTGACACCTAGACCTAGTGCACACCCTGAAGTGTAACCAGGAAGTATCTCAAAGCTGCTTGCTGATGGCAGTCAAATTGATAGACAGCAATGGAGGAGGACTGCCAGGGGCAGGATGATTGGCGTCTGATGCAGGGCATAGTTGGGCTTAGCATGGATGTTGCCAAGAAACTGATGAAGGAAAAAAATCACACAAAACGTCAAGAAAAGTATAGACTGACCAGGAAAATGAAGGAATACAAGTAAAGGGGGTCTTCCAAGAAGGCAGATTTCAAGGTACTGATGAAAAGATGGAACCCTGCAATAAAAAGAGAGGGCTGAAAAAAAGTTGGTGCCACTGAAAACAGCAGAGGCCTAAGAACAGGAGTATCCCACGATTATTGGCAGGGAGGTTCAATAGTGAAGAGTTCCTGTTCTGAAGCAAAACTGAAAATTGGGACCTTGCTCAGGTGAAAAGAGCTTTCTGAGGAAAAGCACAAGTTGTAGCAATATGCAATGGTAAGAGATCCCTGAGTCAGGTTTGTACCATGTTTATGTGTGCATTCACAGTTTTTAATTATATATCAAGGCAGAAGGTGTTTGCCGCCCGTGGTAAAGTCTTCTTTAAGGTAGAACTGAGTGATGTAATATGCTGACATCACAGGAGGTTCCAGACGAAAGCAGTTGATAAGCTGAAGGTTACTGGAAAGATGTAACTTGTATTTCAGAA
Organism: Lissotriton helveticus; assembly: GCF_964261635.1. NCBI lineage: Eukaryota > Metazoa > Chordata > Amphibia > Caudata > Salamandridae > Lissotriton > Lissotriton helveticus. Next base: position 1,059,846,080 of record NC_136070.1, on the reverse strand, counting down.
TAAACAAGCTCTGCAACTTTACAATTTAAGTGTGATTACTACACTTTTTATGGCGATGAGGAGAAGTGAGCTGCGCAGGGGAGAGAGTGCAGTGAGATGCAGAGTAACCTTCACTCCTGGAAAAAAGCGATAAACTGAGGAATTCTCCTGGGGGATTCAAAGATTGAAAACCGTGAGTTACAACAATTCTGATGCTTAGCTGCTAGATGTTTAGCTTATACAAAGACCTATTCTACTTTAATTCGGTTCAAAGGAGGAGAAATCGGGAATGAAAGCTGACTTTTATATTTTTTTTTATTGTAAATGACCTCAAATGATGTTAAGGAAGAGATACACTTCATTTTGATAACTATAGTGTGTCTTCACCTCGTTATATACTTGTTCGTTTTGTGAAATTGAAAGTATTCTCTGGAGAAAGCGTGCTCGAGCACTATTAAAACACTCAAGTACAAAGCATTGCTCGAGCGCGTCATTTAAATTAAATGCTCGAGCGTTACCGCGAGCGTGGAGTGTGTCGGCCGTGAGCACAAGGACAAAGCATTGCACGAGCGCGTCAATTTAATTAAATGCTCGAGCGCTACCGCCAGCGTGTTGTCTGTCGGCGCCTTCCTTGTGAGTTCAGCGCATGACTTACTATGAGCACTGCTAACCTGGAGACAACTAGAACGCAACGAAAGACTCCACGCCTACTGTGCTTTCATCGGTGATTGCAGCCGGCTCTTCTCACGTGTCTGGATGATCCTCCATGTGAGAGCATGATCATAGAAAGAGGACTAAGGAACTAGTAAGAACATAGAGATAGAAACAAGACTAAGAAGGCAGAAAGAGAAAAAAGATATCAGATTTTTACTGAGTTTTCAATTTTTTCATGTTATACAATTATTTTAAATTGTTATTTTTAATTAACAATAAGAGCATTCTGGAAAGCTGCATCAACAACAAGTTTGTTGTTTTAGATAATTATTTTAAATTCTTACTTTAACTCTTTATTTTAGTTCATTGTGGTAGTTTGTTTCTTTAGTTTCTTGTGGCAGTTTATTGTTTTAGATTTTATTGCAGGGATGGCAGAACAAGGAATGGCAGCACCACCTAGTTTTTCACCTGTTCATGGTGAACCAACTATACCTTGGAAGTGGTAGAAAAACATATTCTTTACTTACATGTTGGCAATTGAAGGAGATAAATATGGACCTATAAGAAGGCAAGCTATATTGCTGCATCATTTAGGTACTGAAGGAAGAAGACTGTATGATGTTCTTCCTGAGGTTTCATTGGGAATTGGCGATGGCCAACCAATTAACGTATATGACATGTCTCTTAAAATGTTGGAGAAACACTTTACTCCTAAGTTCAGTGTGGTTTTTGAGAGACATACATTTTTTTGTCGTTCACAATCTCAAGATTAAGTCATTATGAGATATGTAGCTACTTTACGTGGTTTGGCTGTAAAGTGTGAATTCCATGGTTTGATGGAGTCATTGATACGTGATCAAATTGTTAGGTGCATGAAGGATAAAAAAATCAAGGAAAGACTCTTATCTTTGGGTCCAACTCTGGAGGAAGCTGTACAAATAGCTAGGAGCATGGAGAATACAGCTGTCTGGATGAAGGAAATTGATGTAGGAAAAGTAAACATTAAATCATCAGAGAAAGATGCTGTAGCAGTTGATGTACAAGAGGTGAAGGTGAAGAAAGAGGTTAAGGCGACAGAAGCTAGTGTAAATAAACAAACTGAAAGTAGAACGATTATATGTTATAGGTGTGGTGGCCCGGGACATATTGCTACAAGTTTCGCTTGTGGAGCAAGAAATTTGATATGTAGAGTTCGTGGGAGAAAAGGTAATTTGGCTAAAATGTGTAGAACAAAGATGCAACCTTCGCAACAATCTAATGTAAAAGTAGTTGAAAATCTTGGTGAAGTTCAAGAAGATATTATTGTGGCTATTGAGGAATGTGAAATTTTTAATGAAACTTGTAATGAATCTTCTGCTGTATGTCAGAATTTGGAATGTAGCAAGAATGTGCTGGTGAAAAAAGAGAGTACTGATAAACTTGAGAAACCACATTGCAATATTGTCTTGGGAAAAGGTGAAGTTAAAGTATTAGTTGATTCTGGTAGTTTATTTACCAATGTAGCTAAAGGTGTTTTCGAGAAACAATTGAATGGACAAATGAGTGATTTACTGCATTTTGATATAAAGGCAGTCGGGTATGGAGGGAAGAGAATAAACATTGTTGGGATGATGTGGAGTGATATTGTCTTCAAAGGAAATGCTGTACATGGTAGAGTGTATATGTCAGAGGATGGTTCCAATTTATTAGGCTGGTGCCATCAAAAAGATCTCAATATAATTCTTTATCCCAACAGTCAAGAACCAGTAATGGTTGTGGAAAGAGTACATAATATTGATGTGGACTGGAGTGAAAACTTAATGTCTTCCTTTCCTCATGTGTTTACGGACAAATTAGGTTTGTTGAAAGGTTTCACACACCGCATCATTTTGAAAAGAAATGCAGTTCCAGTAGTGCATAGAGTAAGACCCATCCCATTGCTGATGAGAGAACCTCTTCAACAAGAACTTAATAAATTATTGGAAAGTAAGATCATAAAACCAATAGAAGCCTCAGAATGGCTTGCCCCCATTGTGGTTGCCCCCAAGGAAGGAAACAAGATTTGCTTATGCATCGATCTGAGAGATCTAAATAAAAACATTTGGGTTGATCGGCAACCTCTTCCTAATATTGGGGATATGTTGAGTGTAATGAATGGTGGTAAAGTCTTTTCTGTATTGGATATGTCTGCTTCTTACCATCAGGTAAATTTACATCCAGAGTCAAGAGCCTTAACATCTTTTGTTACACCATTGGGTGCTTTTAGATATTGTCGTATGCCTTTTGGATTAGCATCCGCCTCAGCGGTATTCCAAAGGATAATGCACAATATTTTTAAAGGAATGGAAAAAGTTCTGATTTTCCAAGATGATATACTTGTGGTGGGAGAGTCTTTTGAGAAGCATGATGAACTTTTAAATGAGGTATTGAAGAGAATTGCTGAACATGGAATGACTATCAAAAAAGAGAAATGCCAACTAAGAAGAGAACAAGTAAATTATTAAGGGCATGAGATATCTGGAAATGGAATTAAAGCATAGAATAGCATTGTGAAAGCTATTGTTGATGCTCCGAGGCCTAATGACAAAGATTTGTTGAGGTCATTTTTAGGTCTGGCCGAATACTGCTCCAAATTTGTGTCTAATTTTTCTGATATTGGGGAGGAGCTTCGCGCGCAACCAAGATGGCCACGTGAGCACAGGGCTCCCGAGACCCTCATAACCTCCTGAATATATCCTGTCATTTATCCTGATAGTTGTCGACATCTTCTGGTAGATGAACCACATGTGCGGTAAAAGCTGAAATTTGTATCCCGATCGGTCCCCAGAGGCCGGAGTTGTGGTGCTCGGACGTTTGCAGCCCTCATCTCTCCGATGCCCGGTACTTGAGTTGGCATTGTGCCCGGGATGTAATTGAACAACATCGGCCTGGGATCACGGGATAGGGCGGTCTGGCCTCACTTTCACTTTCGTTTTTGGAACTTGGCTGGGCGCCCAGACCGAGAGACGCCTCATTGAACTGACAACTCGTACCCCTGTTGGTGTTTGAGTGTACTGAACAATACATGAGGTGTCATACACTGACCTGGAATATGTGCCGGCCTTTTGGCTCATTTTAGTGCGTTGCCCGGGGGTCATTTTCGACTCTTGTTTTCTGGACTTCGATCTGAGGTGTCGCATTGGTCGAATTCCCTAGCGGATAGATCCACTCGGTTGCCTGCTGGGCTGGACACTTGCTCCCCACCCCATTTCGGGGTGTTTTTCCCCCCTCCTGTCCCTGAGTTGGACAAGTAACTGGAAAGTCTCCTGTGATGGTGAGTAAACCGGAGGGGGACGAGCAGAAGTTGAAAAGCACCAGATGGGGTGGATATACCCAAACCAACGTCATGGACCGATATGCCCAGGTGAAGGGGTCACCCAGTGGACCGGGTAGGTCACTTGGAGATGCGAAGGACTCCTCGGCTTCGGTACCTGAACCAACGCTACAAGATGTGATGGCCGCCATTGATGGTATCAAGTCCTCCTTTGGAAAGCAAATGTAGACCCTAGCCCATAAATTGGATACTGTGGCTATCGATGTAAATTTGATTCATACGGACCTTGCAAAGACTAATGAAAAAGTCAAATCGTTGGACATAAAGACATCGAGTCTAACGGCGGACGTTATCGAGCTGCAGACTAAGGTCCATAACTTGAGAGCTGTGAATGATAGTGTAGTCCGTCGCCTGGAGGATTTGGAAGGGAGGGCCCGGCGGAACAATGTCCATATAATCGGAGTTCCGGAATAGGCAGAAGATCAAGCGGCTGACCTCTTTGTTGAGGGCCTAATCATCAACCAGCTAGCGCCTAAGGGACTGAGTAAGTTCTTTACTGTGGAACGAGTGCACAGGGTACCTGGCGGCAGACCGAAAGTTGGTGCCCCACCGCGGCCTATGATAGCACGAATTTTCAACTTCCGAGACAGGGACACGATCCCCCAGGCCTCAAGAATGTGTGGGACCTTGAAGTTCGAGAACTCATCGATCAGTTTCTACCCGGACTTCACCCAGGCGGTCCAGAAACAGAGACTCGGTTTTCTGGGGGTGAAGAGGAGACTTCGTGAAATGGGCCTCAAGTACGCCATGCTTTTCCCCGCCAAGCTGAGGGTCAAGAACAACGGAAAGGCATACTTCTTCAACTAACCATGGGCGTAAAATCCGTTTCGCGGGCGAATTTGCGGATTTTTGACGATTTCGCGATCCGCGAATCGCTCGAATTTACCCAATAATCCGCAAATTCGCAAGCTACGAATTATTTTGCTTGGTCCCGCTTTAAAAATACAATATCGCGCGCGCGGCGTTGACTCTGAGCCTGTCGAGTTGTTTGTCTCCCGGTTTTGCGTGTGCTGCGCCATTTTCGATCCTGCTGCGTGATCGCGCGAGAGTTTTTCGAACGCAATTACGTCATCGCGGCTTGCCATCTTGCACAGCGAGAGTTTCACAACGCGAGTACGTCATAAATGCCCGCGACGGCGGGCAGCTGACTTCTGACGGGAGGTTTGAACAGCTCGAGTTCCCGAAATTGCAAAAATTGCAATTCTGCACAAGAAATCCACCGCAGGAAGCATAACCCTTGTGAAAATGATGATTTTGATCAGAATAACTCCTCAGATTGACATTTGGCTGCACTTTTTGGTGCAGGAGTTCATTTTTTGGGGTGGGGTGGGAGGAGGGAAGTGCCTCAGAGTCTCCAACTTCCTGTTCCTGTCCAGCAGGCTCCTCCCAGTGCTTTGTCCATGTACTGGCCACTTTTCATTTGGCTGTTGAGCTGGAAGGATTACTTTTTCTTGCTGGTGGTGGATTTTTGTATTTGAGGACTTTTTGGACTTTGGAGTTTGGATCACTTTTGGACTTGAGATTTTACAAGTAAGTTGGTGTTGTTTGTTTGGGGCATTGCACTTGAGACAGCTCCAGTTCTAAAACTGTTTTCACAACTTTAACAAAATATATATTGTGGTGGTAGCTAGCCACAGTATCCAGTAGGCCCAGGGTTAGTCATGGGTGCATGATACAACTGTTTCTCTGATTTTTTTTTAAATTAATTCTCATATATGTCATAGAATTTTAGCTCACTATTATATGTTGTTTTTTTTTAATTTTGGGGTGCCTGTAAAGCCTCACTAGCTAGTAGGCCCAGGGGTAGTGAGTGGTGCATGGGCCTAGTCTTTCTGTGGGGTGTCTTGAATTTAAACATCATTGAGGGCATGGATGGCATGGGATTGTGGTGATTTTTATGTGTTTTTTCGATTTTTGGGGGTGTTGTTGTGGACTGTGCATGTGGGTGGGGGCCATTTTGAGTGCTGGTACAGGCAGGGACGGGCCATGTGCTGGGGTCCAAGGGGCCATTTTGAAGGCAGGCAGTGTTCTCAGGCCTGCACCCATTTTGCCTAGCTTTCATCCATTATGCCCAGGGGTAGTGAGTGGTGCATGGGCCTAGTCTTTCTGTGGGGTGTCTTGAATTTAAACATCATTGAGGGCATGGATGGCATGGGATTGTGGTGATTTTTATGTGTTTTTTTGATTTTTGGGGGTGCTGTTGTGGACTGTGCATGTGGGTGCGGGCCATTTTGAGTGCTGGTACAGGCAGGGTTGGGCCATGTGCTGGGGTGCAAGGGGCCATTTTGAAGGCAGGCAGTGTTCTCAGGCCTGCCCCCATTTTGCCTAGCTTTCATCCATTATGCCCAGGGGTAGTGAGTGGTGCATGGGCCTAGTCTTTCTGTGGGGTGTCTTGAATTTAAACATCATTGAGGGCATGGATGGCATGGGATTGTGGTGATTTTTATGTGTTTTTTCAATTTTTGGGGGTGTATAACTGATGTTCCCCTGTCTTCCATTGCTTTTAGGTGCACAAGAGAACCACCAGTTCCAGGAAGAAGTCCTGCAGCGGTGTGTGCAGCACAACGTCACGCGACGTAACGTGTGGCCACAGACAAGACAACTCTGCAACTCGTGCAACTGCGGCCTGCTGTTCTGACATCTGAAGAAGATGGGCCCAAAGAAAGGTGGCCGTAGCGCCTGAGCAAAGAAAGTTGCCAGTGCCACTGCAAGTAAGAAGGAGCAGAAGAAGCAAGTGACACCACCTACCAAGGAGACGGGTGTGCCCACCGACACCTTTTTTGGGAAATAAAAACGACGCCTGCAGCAGCAGCGGTGTCCGCCGGGGACCAAGCTGGAAGCAGCACCTCCGCCTCATTGGGGTCAGTGCCACCACGCCAAGTTAGGTCCAAGACCATGAGTGCTGCTGCGGCAGCCACTGTGGTTGTTCAATCACCATCGACCAGTGATGTTGGCTCATCACAAGAAAGTACCATCCAATCAACGCCGGGTGTAACTCAGCTGGTGAGTGTTCAACAACCACAGCCACAACGACAACCACAGGTGCAACTAGTACAAGCGCAAGTACATGGGCAAGGAGAGGCGCAAGGAGAGGCGCAAGTAGACCCGCAAGGAGAGGCGCAAGTAGAGCCGCAAGGAGAGGCGCAAGGAGAGGCGCATGGACAGGTGCATGGAGAGGTGCAACTAGAGGTTCATGGAGCGGCACAACTGCCTACATCGCTTGTTCCTCCAGAAGTAGGGGCACATCAGGAAATTGATATTCAAGAGGAGGTATCATCCGAGGAAGCCACTCCTCCTGATGATGATCCATTGTCTTCCAGATCCCCAGCAAGAAAAAGGTCAAGGAGGGCTACTACTACTACTACAAGTTCTTCTTCAAGCCCTCTTCATTCTGATGACCTTGATGTTGATTGGAACCCACAAATGCAGTCTGAGAGTGAGGCACGCCATGAGCCGACAAAGGTAGCTAAGCCTAAAAGGAAGGTTCCCGCAAGTCTTCGACTTATGGGTGATGACGACGAACAAGAAGTGGTGCCTTCTGCTGCTGATGAAGAGTCTGACGATGACCCAGTCATCACAGATGTCACTCCAGCCACAGCGGGCATGCAGCAGACTAACATTTTAACCCTAGCCCAAATGGCTGCTGAGCAGGATGAGGGCGGCGCGGCCCTGGTGGTACCACCACCAACGCAGTTAACTACAACACCAACACGACCTACAGCTTCCATCTTTTCTCGTCAGAAGGGCCGGCAGGGACCTCCATCCAGCTCGACCCCCATTACCTCAAGTAGTGGTGCTGTAAGTCAACTACAGGGAAAAATTCAGCCACGCACAACGTACACTTTATCTGGCATTGGAAGTCAAAGTAGCACCTGCACCACCACCAGCAGACATCTCCAGTCCCCAGTTTGGGACTTCTTTACTGTTAGCAAAAAGGCGGAAAACATGGTTGTTTGTTCAATTTGTAAAGTATCAGTTAGTCGGGGTAAGCTTGGTACCAACTATGGTACTGGAGGCCAGAGAGGTCATCTCAAAAAACACCACCCTATCCAGTGTTATAAGCACCTAAGTGACATCGATAAAGCCAAAACAAATCCAAATGTATCCCTTGATATTGCATCTGATGATGATGAGAGGCTGATCGTGCAGGGGGGAAGTGAAGAAGCGACAGGCATTTTTTCTGGTGCACGCAGTACCCCTGGCAGCAGCACTGCAGTGGTAGCGCCCACACCCTCTACCCTTGCAACATGTATGAGGCACACTAAGAGTCTGGGGGACACACCAATGCAAAAAAGGAAATCAATGAGCCTAACTGGTTTGAAGTCTGCATCATCATCATCATCATCATCACGTAAAACGGTCCAGCGCACCATTAGCAGCATGTTTTGCTCTGATCCGCCATTTGATCGCAACCACCCAACGGTGCATCTCTATAACGCAAAGCTGGCTAAAATGCTAGCGCTGGACCATCTCCCTTTCTCTTTCGTGGAAGGGGTGGGTTTTCGTGAATTTGTGGCAATAGTCTGCCCTAAATGGAAGGTTCCTAGCCGGTACTATTTTGCAAGGGTTGCTGTTCCAGCACTACATCAAGATGTGCTGGAGGTGATTGGCGCAGCTATTCTGAAGAGTGCTGTTCACACTATCCACATGACAACAGACATGTGGACCAGTTGCGCAGCCATTGATTACATGTGCATCACTGCACACTGGGTCTCTTTTGCAGGGGTCGAAAGACAGTTAAAACACAAAGATGTTGACACGGAGGAAGTTTTTCAAGCTACTCGCAAACATGCAACAGTAGGCATGTTTTCCATGGGGAAAACACACTGCACCTAACCTTTTGGAGGAGTTTAACAGGAAGGTCAATGAATGGCTGCATCCAAGAAACCGCACAGTTGGTTATGTTTCCACGGATAATGGCAGTAATATAGTTAGGGCCATGTCTGATGGTGGCTATTTCAGAGTTTTGTGTTTGGCGCACAGTATTAACATCGTGGTGCAAGCCTTCTTGAAAGCAGAAGAGCCAGTCGTCAATGTACTGACCACCTGCCGAAAAATCTGTAGCCATTTCAACCATTCTTTTAAGGCCCGGAAGCAGCTGAGGAGCCTTCAATATGAACGTCAACTGCCAGTCAAAGGACTAATCCAGGAGGTGGCAACACGTTGGAACTCAACCTTTTACATGCTTGAGCGTCTGTCTGAGCAGTGGGAGGTAATACATGAGTTTGTCTTTAAACTGGGTTCTGCTCACAAAGACTTGATGCTAGAGTTGGAGGAATGGAAGCTAATTGCAAGCCTGACAGACATGCTTCGTCCTTTTGAGCTCTTCACGCGTGAAGTCAGCAGGGAGGACTGTTCTTTGACCAAAGCTATCCCATTGTTACGCATGCTAGAGCACCAACTGAAGGAGGTGTGTTCAACATTCCGAGATGATGGTGAAAAGCGAGAAGCATATGGTTTGGCGCAGAAGTTATTATGGCACCTACTTGACAATGAAAGGCTTAAAGAGATACATGCAGAACAACATTACATTTGTGCCACTATTCTTGATCCACGGTACAAAAAGGCACTGCCCACCAATACTTTCTTTCCTTTTTCGGAAGCAGAAGTTTCAAAGTAAAAACATTGGCTAGCTGTGTCAGCCACTTGGTTCGAAAGAGAGTGGCAGAAGATTCAAGGAGGCAGCACAAGTACAACTGAATCATCAGGCCATCCGGCGTCAAGTTCCACTTCTCAATCCGTGGCAGAAGGGAGTCACTTTCCCTCACAGCCGTTAACGACACCAGCAACCATATCATCACCCTCACCTGCACCAGGCCGCAAACAAATATTGTCGTTAGGGGATTGGCTAACTCAGCAAGGGTTAGCTCGGTCCACTGATGAAAAGGTCACAGATGGTACGCAAAGTGGATCAACCCTGGAGAAACTTGAGTCGGTGGTGCAGGCCTATCTGGATGACCCAACAGAGGTCTGTCATGATGAGAACCCACTGGGATATTAGTATACGAAAAGCTCAAAATGGCCACTGATCACCAACCTGGCTCTAAATTATTTGTCTTGCCCACTCGCAAGCATGTCTTCTGAACGTGTTTTCGGTGCTGCTGGTGCCATTGTTACTTCAGAAAGGGCCCGCCTTTTGCCCAAAAATGTGGAGAGGTTAACAATAATCAAGATAAATCAGCACTTCATACCACCCGATTACAACATACGTGAATGCACGCAGGAAGAAGAGGACACCGACTTAGGTGATGACGACGACGGAAGTTCTTCTCGGACATCAGTCCTACTCCCGTCTCAATTCATAGACTGGGAGGACGAGCTCTGCTTCCTTGACAACGAGGACTGAAAATTGCGTCCTTTTTTCCCGTACTTGTTCACTTTTATTCCTGTGTGTCTTTCTTTGTTTTGATACTTTTACTACAACAAAACTCTAATCAACTAATCACAATAAGCCCATCATCAGCACTGTCTTCATCTTATTTTCCGTATTGATTTGAAGGTGCCGCAGTCTGCATTCAGATGTTCACAAGTTCACAACTCAATCATGCTCCTCTATCCTCCTCCTCCAGACTCCCCCTATCCATTTTCCTTAAGGCAGATGGATGGATTATGGAGAAAAAACAAACTTTGTCTTCGTAGACGAGTCCCCTCAAGTGGGACTGAAATAACTGACTGACTGACTACATGCTTGCTGATTGTTGACAGACCTACTTCTGAAATTTACAGGAGAGGCTGCCCTGTGGGCCCTCACTTTCCGAAGAAGATGCGGACATAAAGTAGAACAGGTAATGAATAATGAGAAGATGGCATGCAGTGGACAGCAATGGCTGTCTGTCTCTGTTGAAACCAATTGCTGTTTGTTTTTTGTGAACAGCACAATTTGCTATGTTTTCAATATACCAGTATTGCAGGTTTTTGGGGGTTTATTTGGGGGTGTTCTAGATTTGTGGTGCTGGGTCAGGGGTCTGGGAGCACTGCTGGCACAGTCTAATTTTGATTGCATTTGTTTTTCAGGAAATCCATGGTAGAAAACGGGAGTTATGGCCCAGCTGTGCTGCCTGGAGTACTTTTGATTGCAAGAGGTTTGAAGCAAATCCATGGTGGCAAAGGGGAGTTAGGGCCTAGCTGCAGAGCGCGCGCTGAGTGATTTGGAAATCTTCCTGAAAATGTTTGTCCCCACTTTTGTATATTTGCTTTTTGCCTGTTTAGGGGGCCATTGCTGGGAAGGTCTAACACCGGATAAAAGTGTTTTGGAGAAAATCGGAGTTGACATTTTTTTTGCATTTTTGCTCACTTGCTTTTCTTTGGGGTGCTGTTTGGGGGGTTCCTGGTGTTTTGGGGAGGGTTTGGGGGTCTGGGAGCACTGCTGGCACAGTCTAATTTTGATTGCATTTGTTTTTCAGGAAATCCATGGTAGAAAACGGGAGTTATGGCCTAGCTGCACAGCGAGCTTGGAGTGATTTTGGAATGAGGCCGAAAATATTTCTAAGTGTGAGCTTTTCCGGTTTTGCTTTTTGCCTGTTTGGGGGTCTTCTACTTGTTTCCGCCGGGGTTGATGGGTCTGGGGCCATTGCTGGCAAGGTCTAATACCGGATAAGAGTGTTTTGGATAAAATACATGGTTAAAAAGTTTTTCACTTTTTAGCGTTTTCTGTCACTTTAGTGTTTTCGGGGGCCTGCTTGGGGGGGTTCCTGGTGTTTGTGGGTGGGTTTTTGGGTCTTGGAGCAACGCTGGGTATGGATACTTTTGATTGCAAGAGGTTTGAAGCAAATCCATGGAGGCAAAGGGGAGTTAGGGCCTAGCTGCAGAGCACGCGCTGAGTGATTTTGGAAATTTTCCTGAAAATTTGTCCCCACTTTTGTATATTTGCTTTTTGCCTGTTTGGTGGGCTTCTACTTGTTTCCGCCTGGGTTGACGGGTCTGAGGCCATTGCTGGGAAGGTCTAATACCGGATAAAAGTGTTTTGGATAAAATACATGGTTAAAAAGTTTTTCACTTTTTAGCGTTTTCTGTCACTTTCGTGTTTTCGGGGGCCTGCTTGGGGGGGTTCCTGGTGTTGTGGGTGGGTTGTTGGGTCTTGGAGCAACGCTGGGTATGGATACTTTTGATTGCAAGAGGTTTGAAGCAAATCCATGGTGGAAAAGGGGAGTTAGGGCCTAGCTGCAGAGCGCGCGCTGAGTGATTTTGGAAATTTTCCTGAAAATTTGTCCCCACTTTTGTATATTTGCTTTTTGCCTGTTTGGTTGGCTTCTACTTGTTTCCGCCTGGGTTGACGGGTCTGGGGCCATTGCTGGGAAGGTCTAATATCGGATAAAAGTGTTTTGGAGAAAATCGGAGTTGAATTTTTTTTTGCGTTTTTGCTCACTTGCTTGTCTTTGGGTTGCTGTTTGGGGGGGTTCCTGGTGTTTGGGGGTGGGTTTTGGGGTCTGGGAGCACTGCTGGCACAGTCTAATTTTGATTGCATTTGTTTTTCAGGAAATCCATGGTAGAAAACGGGAGTTATGGCCTAGCTGCACAGCGCGCTTGGAGTGATTTTGGAATGAGGCCGAAAATATTTCTAAGTGTGAGCTTTTCCGGTTTTGCTTTTTGCCTGTTTGGGGGTCTTCTACTTGTTTCCGCCGGGGTTGACAGGTCTGGGGCCATTGCTGGGAAGGACTAATACCGGATAAAAGTGTTTTGGATAAAATACATGTGTTGGACTTTGGCCCTTAGGGCAGGTTCACCCCTAGACTTTTTGCTTTAAAATGGTGACCTGGCAATGGTGATTTTTGGATTCTGCGCACTTTCACTGTGTCCCAGTGGAAAGTGCGTGCGCACTCTGAGTGCATGTGCTGAGCTAGGCCTGCCCGCCCATAGTAATGCATGGGGAATGTATGTGTCCCTGGTAGTTCCTGATGCGTGGGGTGTACAGGCTTGAGTCTGGTATGTGTGAACTCGTGAGAATGAATGCTGCGCAACGGTATGTGCGGCTTGTATGTGTCTAGTGGGGAAGTGTCATTCCTAGACATGGCTGTATGTGTGCAGTGAGGGTGGTGGAGTGTGATTGGCTGGAGCTGGCTGGCATGCCAGGCTCCAGGAAGTCTGGATGGGTCTGCCCGGTGGTGAGTGGGAGATTAGCATGAGTGATGTGTGGGAGGAGTGTACCTGTGTCCTGGATGGGCTGGGTTTTCCCCACACAATGCTGGCTCCGCCCCCCTGTGGTGTGTCTAATGACCCAAGCCCTGCCAGTGAATAGAGAAGGTGGTTGAGGTAAACAGAGTACTCAAGAACCAGCTGCGACTGGTTCCGCCCCCACCCTGCCTTCAGACAAAGGGAAATGGTGTATAAAAATGGGGCTGTGTCCCCACAGAGGTTTCTCTCTTTTCCAGGATCCCGAGGGGGCTGTTACTGCTGCTGGGCCAGAGGACCGCCACTTGGGGTGTCTGCCTGCCTGGAGACCCAGTGAGCTGGCTCTGGACCCAGCCTTGCCCCCTGCCCCCCCTGGAAGGACTTTTGCTGGACTTTGTTGTCCCTAGCGCTGGTGAGTGCTTCCTGATTTTCCTAGCGCCTGGGAGCGCTTCGTTTTGCTTGTAGCGCTGAGCGCGCTTTATTGCGACCCCCTAGCGCTTGGGAGCGCTGTTGTTTTCAGCCGGTGCCCACCCGGCGTGTGCCCGCTTGATTGGCCGATTTTGAATTCCCCTGGCGAGTGCCCACCTCGCCAGGGACCTGGCCGCCATAACGAGTGCCACCTCGCCTTGTTTATTGAAGAAGCCGGTGCCCACCTGGCATTTGCCAAAATCGTGAAGTCTTCCCCCCCCCCCCGGGCCGCCGCTCTGCCTACGGCGACCCGGAAGTCCCGCCTCCATTCCCCCCAGCGCCGCGCTGCTATTGGTTGCAGCGCGACCCGGAAGCCAGGCAAAGCCCGGGAAGACGGGGGGGGGCGGGCCTGGTCGTGCTCCGGGCTCCACGGAGAAGGGAAGCCCAGAGCAGAGAGGAAGCGTGCTGGTTCTCCCCCCGCGGGGCTCTCCCGAGGAAGAGAGCCCCGCCCGCTGCCACTACCAGCACCCGGCCCCCAGAAGCAGGACCGGGTGGAGAAGAGACCGACACCGAGAGGAGCTGCCTCGTGAGTCCCGGTGAGTGGGGCTTCGCCTTGGGGGCATTGGTGTCTCTAGAGACCCCCGAGTGGGACTCCAACAAAGAGGGGCAGTCTTTCTTTGAGCCACGAGGGCTCCAGAAGGGGGCATTGTTTGTTTTGAGCCCTGAAGGCTCCACCAGTGGCCGCATTCTTACAGAGAGCCTAGCGAGGCTCAGAGGGGCATCTTGGCAAACTCGAGTCCCCAGAGAGGGGGACTCCAACGCGGGGCATATTATTAATTTGAGCCCCAAGAGGCCCAGAGGCGCCAGTGTGTATCAGAGCCACGAGGGCTCCAGGCGGCATTCCTCTGTTTTGTGAGCCTGAAAGGCTCGTGGGGGCATCAGTTGTTTTGAAGAGCCCAGAGAGACTCTTGAGTCCCACATTGTTGTATTAAGAGCCCAGAGAGGCTCAGGGGGACAATTTAGTTCTGCAGAGCCTGCGAGGCTCCAGCGTTGGCCCCATCCTCATCTCCAGCTGCCCAGCACTTCGTGGGCAGCTGCCACGTTTAGGACCCTGACATTGGGACACATGGACAGTCTCGGTGGTGACCTGTGTGAGTTTGGCGCAATGGTTCATTTTCTACACCTCTGAATGTATTGTGATACATCATGTGTTTTCCTCCCTTACACCTCTGAATGAATGTTATGCATTGCATCATGTATTATGTGCTTACACCCCTACAGGTATTGTAATACTTAGGTGGTTGTTTTCTCCCTAGTACAGGTGGTGCTAGTGAGGTCCTAGTTACCAGTAGTTACTGGTAGTGTGCTAAAAGTGCTTTTACATTCTATGTTTTACATTCTAAGTGCTATTTCTGAAAGTGTTACTTCTGATTCCTGACAGTGGTCCAGGAGGCCCTGTCTTGTACATATCCCCTGTAAATTCTGCCCGTGCCTCTGGCACAGTGTAAAGTGTGTCTTTTATCTAATGTGTTTTGGTGTAATACAAAGGCTATTTTTTATATAACCTTGTGTGGAGTTTCCTTTGTGGTGGGTCCTGGATGTTGTTGCTGCGGTGCGTGCGCAAATACTTAACTTACATCGCCTCCAAGTTTAGCCTTGCTGCTCGCGCCACGTTACCTAGAGGGTGAGCAGGGGTTATCTTGGCATGTAACTCCCTTGCCCTGACTTGGGAGTGGTGGTCTCTGACTGACTTTGGCGAAAGCCCTGGCCAGCGAGGGATCCCACTTCCAACAACATGGTTAAAAAGTTTTTCACTTTTTAGCGTTTTCTGTCACTTTCGTGTTTTCGGGGGCCTGCTTGGGGGGGTTCCTGGTGTTTGTGGGTGGGTTTTTGGGTCTTGGAGCAACGCTGGGTATGGATCCTTTTGATTGCAAGAGGTTTGAAGCAAATCCATGGTGGCAAAGGGGAGTAAGGGCCTAGCTACAGAGCGCGCGCTGAGTGATTTTGGAAATTTTCCTGAAAATTTGTCCCCACTTTTTTATATTTGCTTTTTGCCTGTTTGGTTGGCTTCTACTTGTTTCCGCCTGGGTTGACGGGTCTGGGGCCATTGCTGGGAAGGTCTAATACCGGATAAAAGTGTTTTGGAGAAAATCTGAATTTAACTTTTCTTTAGCGTTTTTGCTCACTTGCTTGTCTTTGGGGTGCTGTTTGGGGGGGTTCCTGGTGTTTGGGGTGGGTTTTGGGGTCTTGGAGCACTGCTGGCACAGTCTAATTTTGATTGCATTTGTTTTTCAGGAAATCCATGGTAGAAAACGGGAGTTATGGCCTAGCTGCACAGCGCACTTGCAGTGATTTTGGAATGAAGCCGAAAATATTTAGTGTGAGCTTTTCCGGTTTTGCTTTTTGCCTGTTTGGGGGTCTTCTACTTGTTTCCGCCGGGGTTGACGGGTCTGGGGCCATTGCTGGGAATGTCTAATACCGGATAAAAGTGGTTTGGAGAAAATCCATGCTGAAAAGCGTTTTGGCACTTTTTTTTAACTTAGGGCTCGTTAGGGTTAGCACTGGCAGCAGTATTGCATGTGTCTGAGAGTGTTCTAGATTTTTTCAACTGGGTTCTGGGGTCTTAGAGCACTCGTGGGAATGTGTAATTTTGGTTGCAAGTGGTTTGAAGAAAATCCATGGTGGGAAAGGGGGGATTTGGCCTAGTTAAAGAAAGCGTTTGCCACTATTCTTAACTTAGGGCTCGTTAGGGTTAGCAGTATTGTATTGCATGTGTTTGGGCGGGGTTCTAGATTTTTACGACTGGGTGGGGTCTTGGAACACTTGTTGGAATGTCTAATTTTGATTGCACGTGGTTTGAAGATAATCCATGGTGGGAAAGGGGGATTTTGGGCATACTTTCTGAGTGCGTTTTGGCACGATTTGAAATTAGGCCTCTGCGAGGTAGCAGCAGTATTCTGCAAGTTTTTGGGAGGGTAATGTGGGGTGTTCTAGATTTTGGGGATTGTCATCTCTGAAAGTGACAGTATAAGTTTTTGCACTACACAGCGTGCCTTATATACTTTTTTTCTCCGAGGTGTCTTTGACACTTACTGTTGTGTTTTTCCATCATCAATTACAGGCAGGCTTTTAACCTGTGCCATCGATGTACTACTCAGGCTTACAATTTGCGATCCGCAAATCCGCATCAGGCAGGCAGTTGACAGTCAGTGTGTCTGGTCACCAAGATTGATCGACGGAGCATCCGATGGAATGAAGGAGTACCGCGAATAAGAGGAATGGCTGGATGCATCAACTTCACAAATTCAACGGGACAACTACAAAAAACAGTAACAGTATCCAAAATTCTCCTTATCTTTTAAATGATATTCTTGTGAACTTGAACTTACTTCTACGAGTGTGACTCTGTGCGTTTGTTTGATCTCTGCTTCAAATTCATACCTCCAGCTATCTGATACGTCTTTGCTATGTTTAACACTAATTTAATGTTCTAAGTGTTTATTGTCTGAGGGCAGAGAGGCAAGTGAAATTGCGTAATGACTGCAGCCCTGTACTGCCAACTTGTTCCTTCGTAGTTACTAGTAAGTTGCAGTAAGTAGTAGTACTACTTTTCAGTAAGCTAACCATCCATTTACTAAACAACTTCTGGCATGCAGTAGTGCACTTCCTTTATGTCCCTTTAAAGGTTTATGATATCTTCAAATCCAAAGATTTGTTTCTCTTCATTTGTTGCTTGACTGTCCATGCTGTTTTTTTTTGCACTCTACCAAACTTTCCCAAAAACCCCCATTCCCATCCAATTTTCAAACCCTAACCCTCTTCCCCCGGGCTGTGTGGTATTTCATTGATGTGTGACTGACAACAACAATAAATTCCACACACTTGTTGGGGAGGATAAGGTCAAAGCAACCAGAAGTTCTTGTGCGCCATCGTGGATTGATAATAAGAACATCCTCCTCCTACACGACGTGAACAATCTAATGCTTAATGCTTACCTTATGTTGGCACTGCTTAGGCTACAATTTAGGGCACTGTTCTGTACCGTACTATCTATTGTACTGTTTCTAATGGATGTATGACGTTACAACGCATACTTTTACCACGCATACCTTTACAACGCGGCTTTTACCACGCATACCTTTACAATGCATAGCGCTTAGAGGTGCTGGATAGTGGTAAGTATAATTTTCTATTCCAACTCCAGTCCCTGTGGACACTAGGGAAGGTGTTGGATAGAAAATTTAACTTATTCCCTATCCTAGAGCGCCCCCAGCGCAATGCGTTTTAATGGTTTGCGTTGTAATGCCAGCGTTGTAATGGTATTGCGTGGTAAAAAATGCGTGGTAAAGGTTGTATACCGTTTCTAATGCTACGCTCAGGCCACTCAATGTTTAATTTCCTCTTTTTTTCATATGGTGATACTGCAAGTGTGTACCACTACTGCTACCAGCACAACAATGATATTGCATCCGTCGAGGATTCAAGTCAACAACCAACCTTAATCACCATTTGCAATGCAGCCAGCCCTGGGGCTACCCCGATTCTCAAACACGAATCACAGGTAAGATAAGCATTTTGGAGAGGTAGAATAATGGGCTAGGACTGGGAGGAGAGCAGAGATTGCCAGTACTACTAGTAAAGTACTAGTAGGGCTACTGAATTGACTAACTCGGTTACTGGCACTTTGGTACATTTCAGGACTAGATGTTTCATTCATGCTGGTAAGTTGGAAGAAACCAAACATCCAGTAACCACCGCCCACCCCCACACAAAATAATATGAATGCGTATACTATGTTTTGGTATGAAAAATAATTATTAAGAAATATATTGAGGTAGTCAAAAAATGAAATAAATTAACCCAACTCACCCCCCTACCTAACCCCAACCAATGTCCAAAAGTCCAAAAGTCCCCTTTCCCAAACACCCAAATCCCACCCCCCAACAGTCTTTAAAAAAGGGGCAAGGGACAGTCACTTCCTCCGGTGGCGTCGTTTTGCAAGCTGTTGCTTCATGTCCCGCTGCTCTTTGCGGAGGTCCCGGAGCTGGCGCTGATGTTTCTCGGCCAACCGCTCCAGGTAGTCCACTCTTTTGCGTAGTCGCCGCACACGAACGATCCAGGATCTGGGAGGGCCGCTGATGTTGTTGCTGCTGTGCGGCGGCGGCGGGAGGCTGTCGGGCCACGGCTCCGTTTGGCTGGAGGCTTCTGGCTGGTGGACCCGGGGGCAGTGGAGGAGGATGTAGATGTTGATGTTGTCTCCTCATGCTCCCGAGCTCACAACCGCCGATACGCGACACAAATAGCCTCCAGCTTACGGCCCCTGGCCCGGACAGCCATCTCCTTATGGGTGAGCTTTTTGGGAGTAGCATCTATGAAGAAAGAAAGAAAAATACTGTAGCCAATAGTCCTTAACATAAAGTCAAAATAATTCAACGGAAGGTTGACACTCATTAACACCAGCAAGTAGCAAACACAGTATAACATTTTGTCCTGTATCTTTCCACCGTCTTTGTAAGCCTGTGACACTGTCACTTTCAGGAATTCCACTAGCAGCACTATAGGTGGACTCACTACTAGTACATACATAGTCAGATAGTACTAAAAAATGCCTTTTTAACTTTTTTTCTCTTGTTTTGCAAAAGAAATTACTGGTACGTGAACTTGTGGTAGCCGCCATAATGGCAGCTCACTCAGCTTTAACCCAAGAAATACAGACACAGGCCATGATGATGCAGACTCGCAGTACTTTAAGCAGTACATGCAGGTGGGAATAGGAATGTCTTACTTTTCTATAGGGGTGGCACTGCCACTGGCCATACTTCATCCACTCAGCGTCTGCTCTACTACATCATACACCTCCGCTATCGACGAGGAGGATAAAGAAGATAACATCCAGGCTTCCAAAGTACGTCTATGATTCTTCTTAATGTCTCAAATGTACCAAAATTTCTTTTTGTCAACAACCAACTAACACCCTTTTCATTATATTTTGGAAACCGCCGTCTTCTTTCTTATGTTGAATTGCATTCAACAAAACCATTTTTTACAGCCATAAATAAATATTAAGACTCGCTCGTCCTTCGTTTCACCCTTCTTTAACTTTTCGTTCTTCACATCCCTAAACTACATCTGATCTGATATGACTTGGCTTCACAATAAAAATTTGCCAGCTGAGTTCAAGTGAAATAGAGGGGGCCATTGGTTACCAGAGAAGTACCGCCGCTAATGCTACTACAAGTCAAGGTTGACTGTCTTCTCCGTGATAGCCCAAAAAGTAGTTATAAATTAGTAAATGTTCTTGACAGTACAGTGTACTTATACTAGTGTACTGTGTACTACTGTACAGTACATCATACACTCCTTTACGAGCCTACTCAAAAAAAAATCAATAAGTAAGGAGTATAATACCTTACCACCATCCGCCGCCGCTGAGCCTTCCCCCCCAGCTCCTTCTGTTGGCGCCGCCGCATCCAGAGTAGACCCCTCCGCACTGCTGGCCCTGGCACTGGTGGTCATCTGTGCCGCATCAGATGTTGTGACGTCTAGGAAAAACATGTCATATTTTCAGATGTCATACCCAACCCCCTATTTTGTCTCGTAATGGAAGGAAATATTACATAACACATTTTTTATTACTGGGATGGAAAAAAAGTAACGGTTTTGGGGAGGATGTTAACCTTTTAGATGCTTATTCCATTAAATGTTACACTTCTTCTTATGACAACTGATGAATGCTTGCTTAACCTGCACCATTTTTCTCATTACAGAAAGAAGATTCCATTGCCCTTCTGCCAGACGATTCACCAACTACTACTGAGTCACCACCAGCAGTACTTAAGTACTTTAAAGAAGGTGGGGGCTCACGCACAGTTATTCTACTAATTTCCTGTGTCTGTTAGTGTTAACTATTATTAAGTTTGAGTCATACTAATTTCAATCATGGGAATGTTGTTTAAACTTTAACGTCCTCTTCATCCATAAGAATACTACGCTATTAAAAATAAAGAAATAATGTTTTCATTTCTCAATTGAAAATAAAACTTTAAAACTAACAAACACTGTGTGTTTTTTTTTCACGAGTGAGTGAGGGGAAAGGTTTGAACTACTGCACTTGGCAGTCATGTTTCAGTGACTCAGATAGGCCGGGACTCGGAGGTAGTCTTCTTCTGTTCTTCTGGGTCGTAAAATCATTGGTCAGACATTCTAGATAGTCGGTCAGGAGAATGGGGGTTCAACTTCTGTTCGGACTGAGGTATTCGAAAGTCAAACTGCACCTATCATCAACAATGTCCTATTTATCTTGTCCATACTTCTTTGTGCGGAGAATTGTCCCTGAAACACTAGCGGTATGGGATGTACTCCTCTCAAATCAAAAAGGCAACTGCTACCTTTTACTTGGTATAAACAATGACATTTTGTTGTTGGAAATTGTCAAAGCACTTACATTAAGAAGACTGGAATAGAGAGCAAGGGCAACCCAGAGGACTGCACTCAGTGTTTAGAGCTATTGCTGTATCAGAGTTTTGTTTCACACCGTTTGCCAAATGGGCAAGCTTAGCTACCTACACAGACCGAATTGTGAATAGTAGTAGCCCAGAAAGTGATGGTAGAGGCAGGATAACAATGTAGAAAGTAGTCTACATTAGAAAAAGATCAAAGACTATTTTGTAAAACATAGAATTATTAGGAACCAGTTTGTAATGAATAGGAGCTGTAAAAGTTAGGGAAGTATAAGTATTAATATAACAATAGAACAACTTACTGGGGCCAGCAGAAGAGCCTGCAAGGGACTGAGCCTCTCCACCTTCTGCCATCGGAGTCTCTGTCGCCGCCGCCGCCTTGCCCCTGTGAGGTCCTGGTGAACATGAAATAATGAAACACAACATGGATGATTGTTTTTTTGGGAAATATTTGATTTCTTTGTACTCAATCTAAAATTATGTCTGGGAAACAAATTAACATCAATTGCATCTGATCTGGTCAACTAGGAGGATAGTAGTACAGCATTGCAGGATTCGCAGACCATCTAATAGGAAAGTTCAGTAATTCACTAACTACATCAACAACAAAAAGGTTCTACTACTACTGCCGTCACTCAGCAGCACGAGACGTCGCGCGAAAGACACAGTCGTCATCATGATTGCAGACCACTAACAAATGTCCTATAAAAAGTAAAAAATAATAAACTTAACGTATCAATCCACCACTATCTCATCAAAGTGGCAGCAGCAGGAGTACAAAGAAGGACTAGACTTGAGTCTACTGTCTCTAGCATTACGCAGTAATGCTCTCAAATGACTAAAAAGTTGCGAACAAGTAAGCATAGTAGTAACGCCAATAACCAGGCGAGCACCTGCAATGACAGAAGCTATTTAAAAATTAACTTACCTGCAATGTAATCGAATCAGCACCATTCGTACTCTTCAGGAGAAAAATAGATTAGCAATATAACAGAGCAGAAGGAAAAAAAGTAGTTATTAAATAGATACTTACCAAGGCCAGGGATCTCCACACCGAGCAGGTCGACCATGTCATGCTCCCGGTCCAAGATGTCACTCCACCGGTGCGTCACTTGGTGGTAGGTGCGCCGGACCTCAGACTCCTTATACATGCGCCGGCACACCTTCTCCCACAGCTCGCGACGCTCCCGGAGGCCGTAACCGGAAGCAATCCGCCCACCTGCTGCCACGGTTTTAGGGAGGTGGACTTGCACAAACACCATCAAGGCGGCCACCTCCACCGCGGAGAAGATCTCCCTGGGCTGCACTTCCTCCCCCCTCCAACGCCCGCAAGGGAGCCGGGTACGTGGTGCTGGGCCCTTCCCCTTGCCCTTGTCGCCTCCCTTAGCCATGGTCCTGGGCACAAGAAGAAGGAAAGAAGAATAGGTGTGAAGAAAAATAAGAGAGAGAGCGAAAGAAATAAAGTAGGTAATAAAGTAACAGAAAGTTAAAAAAAAACCACAAAATATAGATGTAGGAAATTGAAGAGAGAGATAATAAGCAAAAAAAAACAAAAAAAGTTCAGAAAAACATAGGATTACAAAGATGTAAGGTGGATAGAAAGGTAGCATGCCCAAAACCATAGCAGTGAATGAAAAGCAAGATGGCCGCGCCCATAGAGGACCGCGTGGGTACGTTCGCGCGATATTTCCCCCGCGAGCACGCAAAAACGCCCACGAATCGCGCACCGCATACGTCGCAAGCATGCAACAAGCACCCGGAAACGGAAACACGTCACGCAAACAAAATGGCTGCGCCCATACACGACCGCATGGGCAACCTCGGGGTCGGTGCACTGCAAGCGGTCCGCGAATAAGCAGAAAACCGCGCGAACACGCAAAAAAAAGTAATCAGCAAATTTGCACGAATTTGTGGATTGCAAGTTCGATTTCGCACGAATACGTGCCCCGCGAATCTCGCGAAATGGCAGAAAAACGACTTTTGGAAAACTGAAAGCACTTTGCAGGTGCAAAAGTTCAAGCTAATTTGTAACCATTCCCCGTAGTGCTTCCTGAGGGGCCCCTCCAGAGTTCAGTTGCCTACTTGCAACTATTCTCTGACCCTCAAAGCAGGGTCAGAGAATAGTTACAAGTATGGCACAATGCTCCTGTAAAAAAAATAACTGCAACAGGAAGCACTTACAGCTAAGGAAGCAGGTGGCAGGGATGAACCAGAGGGTGGCAGGGATGAAGCAGAGGGTGACCGTGCTGTACCAGCGGGTGGCAGGGGTGAACCAGAGGTGCTGTGATGAACCAGAGGTGCTGTGATGAACCAGAGGGTGCTGTGATGAACCAGAGGGTGGCAGGGATAAACCAGAGGGTGGCAGGGATGAACCAGAGGGTGGCAGGGATGAACCAGAGGGTGACAGTGCTGTACCAGAGGGTGGCAGGGGTGAACCAGAGGTGCTGTGATGAACCAGAGGGTGCTGTGATGAACCAGAGAGTGGAAGTGCTGAACCAGAGGGTGGTAGGGATGAATCAGAGGGTGGCAGGGATGAACCAGAGGGTGGCAGGGATGAACCAGAGGGTGGCAGTGCTGTACCAGAGGGTGGCAGGGGTGAATCAGAGGTGCTGTGATAAACCAGAACCAGAGGGTGCTGTGATAAACCAGAGGGTGGCAGTGCTGAACCAGAGGGTGCTACTGATGAACCAGAGGGTGGCAGGGATAAACCAGAGGGTGGCAAGGATGAAGCAGAGGGTGACAGTGCTGTACCAGAGGGTGGCAGGGGTGAACCAGGTGTGCTGTGAAGAACCAGAGGGTGCTGTGATGAACCAGAGGGTGTCAGGGATGAACCAGAGGGTGGCACTGGTGAACCAGAGGGTGCTGTGATGAACCAGAGGGTGGCAGTGCTGAACCAGAGGGTGGCAGGGATGAACCAGAGGGTAGCAGGGATGAACCAGAGGGAGGCAGGGATGAACCAGAGGGTGGCAGGGATGAACCAGAGGGTGACAGGGCTGTACCAGAGGGTGGCAGGGATGAACCAGAGGGTGGCAGTGATGAACCAGAGGGTGGCAGTGCTGAACCAGAGGGTGGCAGGGATGAACCAGAGGGTGGCAGGGATGAAGCAGAGGGTGTCAGTGATGAACCAGAGGGTGGCAGTGATGAACCAGAGGGTGGCAGGGATGAACTAGAGGGTGGCAGGGATGAAGCAGAGGGTGCCGGTGCTGTACCAGAGGATGGCAGGGGTGAACCAGAGGTGCTGTGAAGAACCAGAGGGTGCTGTGATGAACCAGAGGGTGTCAGGGATGAACCAGAGGGTGGCACTGGTGAACCAGAGGGTGCTGTGATGAACCAGAGGGTGGCAGTGCTGAACCTGAGGGTGACAGTGCTGAACCAGAGGGTGACAGGGATGAACCAGAGGGTGGCAGTGCTGAACCAGAGGGTGGTAGTGATGAACCAGAGGGTGGCAGGGATGAACCAGAGGGTGGCAGGGATGAACCAGAGGGTGACAGTGCTGTACCAGAGGGTGGCAGGGGTGAACCAGAGGTGCTGTGATGAACCAGAGGGTGTTGTGATGAACCAGAGGGTGACAGTGCTGAACCAGAGGGTGGTAGTGATGAACCAGAGGGTGGCAGGGATGAACCAGAGGGTGGCAGGGATGAAGCAGAGGGTGACAGTGCTGTACCAGAGGGTAGCAGGGGTGAACCAGAGGTGCTGTGAAGAACCAGAGGGTGCTGTGATGAACCAGAGGGTGTCAGGGATGAACCAGAGGGTGGCACTGGTGAACCAGAGGGTGCTGTGATGAACCAGAGGGTGGCAGTGCTGAACCAGAGGGTGGCAGTGCTGAACCAGAGGGTGGCAGGGATGAACCAGAGGGTGGCAGGGATGAAGCAGAGGGTGGCAGGGATGAAGCAGAGGGTGACAGTGCTGTACCAGAGGGTGGCAGGGATTAACTAGAGGGTGGCAGTGATGAACCACAGGGTGGCAGTGATGAACCAGAGGGTGGCAGGGATGAACCAGAGGGTGGCAGGGATGACGCAGAGGGTGGCAGTGATGAACCAGAGGGTGGCAGTGATGAACCAGAGGGTGGCAGGGATGAACCAGAAGGTGGCAGGGATGAAGCAGAGGGTGACAGTGCTGTACCAGAGGGTGGCAGGGGTGAACCACAGTTACTGTGAAGAACCAGAGGATGCTGTGATGAACCAGAGGGTGGCAGTGCTGAACCAGAGGGTGGTAGTGATGAACCAGAGGGTGGCAGGGATGAACCAGAGGGTGGCAGGGATGAACCAGAGGGTGGCAGGGATGAACCAGAGGGTGGCACTGGTGAGTGCTGAACCAGAGGGTGGCAGCAAGGGTGAACCAGAGGGTGCTGTGATGAACCAGAGGGTGGCAGGGATGAACCAGAGGGTGGCAGGGATGAACCAGAGGGTGGCAGGGATGAAGCAGAGGGTGGCAGTGATGAACCAGAGGGTGGCAGTGATGAACCAGAGGGCGGCAGGGATGAACCAGAGGGTGGCAGGGATGAAGCAGAGGGTGACAGTGCTGTACCAGAGGGTGGCAGGGGTGAACCACAGCTGCTGTGAAGAACCAGAGGGTGCTGTGATGAACCAGAGGGTGGCAGTGCTGAACCAGAGGGTGGCAGTGATGAACCAGAGGGTGGCAGGGATGAACCAGAGGGTGGCAGGGATGAAGCAGAGGGTGGCAGTGATTAAGCAGAGGGTGACAGTGCTGTACCAGAGGGTTGCAGGGGTGAACCAGAGGTGCTGTGAAGAACCAGAGGGTGCTGTGATGTACCAGAGGGTGTCAGGGATGAACCAGAGGGTGGCACTGGTGAACCAGAGGGTGCTGTGATGAACCAGAGGGTGGCAGTGCTGAACCAGAGGGTGGCAGTGCTGAACCATAGGGTGGCAGGGATGAACCAGAGGGTGGCAGGGATGAACCAGAGGGTGGCAGGGATGAACCAGAGGGTGGCAGGGATAAAGCAGAGGGTGACAGTGCTGTACCAGAGGGTGGCAGGGATGAACCAGAGGGTGGCAGTGATGAACCAGAGGGTGGCAGTGATGAACCAGAGGGTGGCAGGGATGAACCAGAGGGTGGCAGGGATGAAGCAGAGGGTGGCAGTGATGAACCAGAGGGTGGCAGTGATGAACCAGAGGGTGGCAGGGATGAACCAGAAGGTGGCAGGGATGAAGCAGAGGGTGCCAGTGCTGTACCAGAGGGTGGCAGGGGTGAACCACAGGTGCTGTGAAGAACCAGAGGGTGCTGTGATGAACCAGAGGGTGTCAGGGATGAACCAGAGGGTGGCACTGGTGAACCAGAGGGTGCTGTGATGAACCAGAGGGTGGCAGTGCTGAACCTGAGGGTGACAGTGCTGAACCAGAGGGTGGTAGGGATGAATCAGAGGGTGGCAGGGATGAACCAGAGGGTGGCAGGGATGAACCAGAGGGTGGCAGTGCTGTACCAGAGGGTGGCAGGGGTGAATCAGAGGTGCTGTGATAAACCAGAACCAGAGGGTGCTGTGATAAACCAGAGGGTGGCAGTGCTGAACCAGAGGGTGCTACTGATGAACCAGAGGGTGGCAGGGATGAACCAGAGGGTGGCAAGGATGAAGCAGAGGGTGACAGTGCTGTACCAGAGGGTGGCAGGGGTGAACCAGGTGTGCTGTGAAGAACCAGAGGGTGCTGTGATGAACCAGAGGGTGTCAGGGATGAACCAGAGGGTGGCACTGGTGAACCAGATGGTGCTGTGATGAACCAGAGGGTGGCAGTGCTAACCCAGAGGGTGGCAGGGATGAACCAGAGGGTAGCAGGGATGAACCAGAGGGAGGCAGGGATGAACCAGAGGGTGGCAGGGATGAACCAGAGGGTGACAGGGCTGTACCAGAGGGTGGCAGGGATGAACCAGAGGGTGGCAGTGATGAACCAGAGGGTGGCAGTGCTGAACCAGAGGGTGGCAGGGATGAACCAGAGGGTGGCAGGGATGAAGCAGAGGGTGTCAGTGATGAACCAGAGGGTGGCAGTGATGAACCAGAGGGTGGCAGGGATGAAGCAGAGGGTGCCGGTGCTGTACCAGATTATGGCAGGGGTGAACCAGAGGTGCTGTGAAGAACCAGAGGGTGCTGTGATGAACCAGAGGGTGCTGTGATGAACCAGAGGGTGTCAGGGATGAACCAGAGGGTGGCACTGGTGAACCAGAGGGTGCTGTGATGAACCAGAGGGTGGCAGTGCTGAACCTGAGGGTGACAGTGCTGAACCAGAGGGTGACAGGGATGAACCAGAGGGTGGCAGTGCTGAACCAGAGGGTGGTAGTGATGAACCAGAGGGTGGCAGGGATGAACCAGAGGGTGGCAGGGATGAACCAGAGGGTGACAGTGCTGTACCAGAGGGTGGCAGGGGTGAACCAGAGGTGCTGTGATGAACCAGAGGGTGTTGTGATGAACCAGAGGGTGACAGTGCTGAACCAGAGGGTGGTAGTGATGAACCAGAGGGTGGCAGGGATGAACCAGAGGGTGGCAGGGATGAAGCAGAGGGTGAGAGTGCTGTACCAGAGGGTAGCAGGGGTGAACCAGAGGTGCTGTGAAGAACCAGAGGGTGCTGTGATGAACCAGAGGGTGTCAGGGATGAACCAGAGGGTGGCACTGGTGAACCAGAGGGTGCTGTGATGAACCAGAGGGTGGCAGTGCTGAACCAGAGGGTGGCAGTGCTGAACCAGAGGGTGGCAGGGATGAACCAGAGGGTGGCAGGGATGAACCAGAGGGTGGCAGGGATGAACCAGAGGGTGGCAGGGATGAAGCAGAGGGTGACAGTGCTGTACCAGAGGGTGGCAGGGATTAACTAGAGGGTGGCAGTGATGAACCACAGGGTGGCAGTGATGAACCAGAGGGTGGCAGGGATGAACCAGAGGGTGGCAGGGATGACGCAGAGGGTGGCAGTGATGAACCAGAGGGTGGCAGTGATGAACCAGAGGGTGGCAGGGATGAACCAGAAGGTGGCAGGGATGAAGCAGAGGGTGACAGTGCTGTACCAGAGGGTGGCAGGGGTGAACCACAGTTACTGTGAAGAACCAGAGGATGCTGTGATGAACCAGAGGGTGGCAGTGCTGAACCAGAGGGTGGTAGTGATGAACCAGAGGGTGGCAGGGATGAACCAGAGGGTGGCAGGGATGAACCAGAGGGTGGCAGGGATGAACCAGAGGGTGGCACTGGTGAGTGCTGAACCAGAGGGTGGCAGCAAGGGTGAACCAGAGGGTGCTGTGATGAACCAGAGGGTGGCAGGGATGAACCAGAGGGTGGCAGGGATGAACCAGAGGGTGGCAGGGATGAAGCAGAGGGTGGCAGTGATGAACCAGAGGGTGGCAGTGATGAACCAGAGGGCGGCAGGGATGAACCAGAGGGTGGCAGGGATGAAGCAGAGGGTGACAGTGCTGTACCAGAGGGTGGCAGGGGTGAACCACAGCTGCTGTGAAGAACCAGAGGGTGCTGTGATGAACCAGAGGGTGGCAGTGCTGAACCAGAGGGTGGCAGTGATGAACCAGAGGGTGGCAGGGATGAACCAGAGGGTGGCAGGGATGAAGCAGAGGGTGGCAGTGATTAAGCAGAGGGTGACAGTGCTGTACCAGAGGGTTGCAGGGGTGAACCAGAGGTGCTGTGAAGAACCAGAGGGTGCTGTGATGTACCAGAGGGTGTCAGGGATGAACCAGAGGGTGGCACTGGTGAACCAGAGGGTGCTGTGATGAACCAGAGGGTGGCAGTGCTGAACCAGAGGGTGGCAGTGCTGAACCATAGGGTGGCAGGGATGAACCAGAGGGTGGCAGGGATGAACCAGAGGGTGGCAGGGATGAACCAGAGGGTGGCAGGGATAAAGCAGAGGGTGACAGTGCTATACCAGAGGGTGGCAGGGATGAACCAGAGGGTGGCAGTGATGAACCAGAGGGTGGCAGTGATGAACCAGAGGGTGGCAGGGATGAACCAGAGGGTGGCAGGGATGAAGCAGAGGGTGGCAGTGATGAACCAGAGGGTGGCAGTGATGAATGGCAGGGATGAAGCAGAGGGTGGCAGTGATGAACCAGAGGGTGGCAGTGATGAACCAGAGGGTGGCAGGGATGAACCAGAAGGTGGCAGGGATGAAGCAGAGGGTGCCAGTGCTGTACCAGAGGGTGGCAGGGGTGAACCACAGGTGCTGTGAAGAACCAGAGGGTGCTGTGATGAACCAGAGGGTGGCAGTGCTGAACCAGAGGGTGGTAGTGATGAACCAGAGGGTGGCAGGGATGAACCAGAGGGTGGCAGGGATGAACCAGAGGGTGGCAGGGATGAACCAGAGGGTGGCACTGGTGAGTGCTGAACCAGAGGGTGGCAGCAAGGGTGAACCAGAGGGTGCTGTGATGAACCAGAGGGTGGCAGTGATGAACCAGAGGGTGGCAGGGATGAACCAGAGGGTGGCAGGGATGAAGCAGAGGGTGGCAGTGATGAACCAGAGGGTGGCAGTGATGAACCAGAGGGTGGCAGGGATGAACCAGAGGGTGGCAGGGATGAAGCAGAGGGTGACAGTGCTGTACCAGAGGGTGGCAGGGGTGAACCACAGGTGCTGTGAAGAATGAGAGGGTGCTGTGATGAACCAGAGGGTGGCAGTGCTGAACCAGAGGGTGGCAGTGATGAACCAGAGGGTGGCAGGGATGAACCAGAGGGTGGAAGCGATGAACCAGAGGGTGGCAGGGATGAAGCAGAGGGTGACAGTGCTGTACCAGAGGGTGGCAGGGGTGAACCAGAGGTGCTGTGAAGAACCAGAGGGTGCTGTGATGAACCAGAGGGTGTCAGGAATGAACCAGAGGGTGGCACTGGTGAACCAGAGGGTGCTGTGATGAACCAGAGGGTGGCAGTGCTGAGCCAGAGGGTGGCAGTGCTGAACCAGAGGGTGGCAGGGATGAACCAGAGGGTGGCAGGGATGAACCAGAGTGTGGCAGGGATGAAGCAGAGGGTGACAGTGCTGTAACAGAGGGTGGCAGGGATGAACCACAGGGTGGCAGTGATGAACCAGAGGGTGGCAGTGCTGTACCAGAGGGTGGCAGGGGTGAACCAGAGGTGCTGTGATGAACCAGAACCAGAGGGTGCTGTGATGAACCAGAGGGTGGCAGTGCTGAACCAGAGGGTGCTACTGATGAACCAGAGGGTGGCAGGGATGAACCAGAGGGTGGCAAGGATGAAGCAGAGGGTGACAGTGCTGTACCAGAGGGTGGCAGGGGTGAACCAGGTGTGCTGTGAAGAACCAGAGGGTGCTGTGATGAACCAGAGGGTGTCAGGGATGAACCAGAGGGTGGCACTGGTGAACCAGAGGGTGCTGTGATGAACCAGAGGGTGGCAGTGCTGAACCAGAGGGTGGCAGGGATGAACCAGAGGGTAGCAGGGATGAACCAGAGGGAGGCAGGGATGAACCAGAGGGTGGCAGGGATGAACCAGAGGGTGACAGTGCTGTACCAGAGGGTGGCAGGGATGAACCAGAGGGTGGCAGTGATGAACCAGAGGGTGGCAGTGCTGAACCAGAGGGTGGCAGGGATGAACCAGAGGGTGGCAGGGATGAAGCAGAGGGTGTCAGTGATGAACCAGAGGGTGGCAGTGATGAACCAGAGGGTGGCAGGGATGAACTAGAGGGTGGCAGGGATGAAGCAGAGGGTGCCGGTGCTGTACCAGAGGGTGGCAGGGGTGAACCAGAGGTGCTGTGAAGAACCAGAGGGTGCTGTGATGAACCAGAGGGTGTCAGGGATGAACCAGAGGGTGGCACTGGTGAACCAGAGGGTGCTGTGATGAACCAGAGGGTGGCAGTGCTGAACCTGAGGGTGGCAGTGCTGAACCAGAGGGTGACAGCGATGAACCAGAGGGTGGCAGTGCTGAACCAGAGGGTGGTAGTGATGAACCAGAGGGTGGCAGGGATGAACCAGAGGGTGGCAGGGATGAACCAGAGGGTGACAGTGCTGTACCAGAGGGTGGCAGGGGTGAACCAGAGGTGCTGTGATGAACCAGAGGGTGCTGTGATGAACCAGAGGGTGACAGTGCTGAACCAGAGGGTGGTAGTGATGAACCAGAGGGTGGCAGGGATGAACCAGAGGGTGGCAGGGATGAAGCAGGGGGTGACAGTGCTGTACCAGAGGGTAGCAGGGGTGAACCAGAGGTGCTGTGAAGAACCAGAGGGTGCTGTGATGAACCAGAGGGTGTCAGGGATGAACCAGAGGGTGGCACTGGTGAACCAGAGGGTGCTGTGATGAACCAGAGGGTGGCAGTGCTGAACCAGAGGGTGGCAGTGCTGAACCAGAGGGTGGCAGGGATGAACCAGAGGGTGGCAGGGATGAACCAGAGGGTGGCAGGGATGAAGCAGAGGGTGACAGTGCTGTACCAGAGGGTGGCAGTGATTAACCAGAGGGTGGCAGTGATGAACCAGAGGGTGGCAGTGATGAACCAGAGGGTGGCAGGGAAGAACCAGAGGGTGGCAGGGATTACGCAGAGGGTGGCAGTGATGAACCAGAGGGTGGCAGTGATGAACCAGAGGGTGGCAGGGATGAACCAGAAGGTGGCAGGGATGAAGCAGAGGGTGACAGTGCTGTACCAGAGGGTGGCAGGGGTGAACCACAGGTACTGTGAAGAACCAGAGTGTGCTGTGATGAACCAGAGGGTTGCAGTGCTGAACCAGAGGGTGGTAGTGATGAACCAGAGGGTGGCAGGGATGAACCAGAGGGTGGCAGGGATGAACCAGAGGGTGGCAGGGATGAACCAGAGGGTGGCACTGGTGAGTGCTGAACCAGAGGGTGGCAGCAAGGGTGAACCAGAGGGTGCTGTGATGAACCAGAGGGTGGCAGTGATGAACCAGAGGGTGGCAGGGATGAACCAGAGGGTGGCAGGGATGAAGCAGAGGGTGGCAGTGATGAACCAGAGGGTGGCAGTGATGAACCAGAGGGTGGCAGGGATGAACCAGAGGGTGGCAGGGATGAAGCAGAGGGTGACAGTGCTGTACCAGAGGGTGGCAGGGGTGAACCACAGCTGCTGTGAAGAACCAGAGGGTGCTGTGATGAACCAGAGGGTGGCAGTGCTGAACCAGAGGGTGGCAGTGATGAACCAGAGGGTGGCAGGGATGAACCAGAGGGTGGCAGGGATGAACCAGAGGGTGGCAGGGATGAAGCAGAGGGTGACAGTGCTGTACCAGAGGGTTGCAGGGGTGAACCAGAGGTGCTGTGAAGAACCAGAGGGTGCTGTGAGGAACCAGAGGGTGTCAGGGATGAACCAGAGGGTGGCACTGGTGAACCAGAGGGTGCTGTGATGAACCAGAGGGTGGCAGTGCTGAACCAGAGGGTGGCAGTGCTGAACCATAGGGTGGCAGGGATGAACCAGAGGGTGGCAGGGATGAACCAGAGGGTGGCAGGGATGAACCAGAGGGTGGCAGGGATAAAGCAGAGGGTGGCAGTGCTGAACCAGAGGGTGGTAGTGATGAACCAGAGGGTGGCAGGGATGAACCAGAGGGTGGCAGGGATGAACCAGAGGGTGACAGTGCTGTACCAGAGGGTGGCAGGGGTGAACCAAAGGTGCTGTGATGAACCAGAGGGTGCTGTGATGAACCAGAGGGTGACAGTGCTGAACCAGAGGGTGGTAGTGATGAACCAGAGGGTGGCAGGGATGAACCAGAGGGTGGCAGGGATGAAGCAGAGGGTGACAGTGCTGTACCAGAGGGTAGCAGGGGTGAACCAGAGGTGCTGTGAAGAACCAGAGGGTGCTGTGATGAACCAGAGGGTGTCAGGGATGAACCAGAGGGTGGCACTGGTGAACCAGAGGGTGCTGTGATGAACCAGAGGGTGGCAGTGCTGAACCAGAGGGTGGCAGTGCTGAACCAGAGGGTGGCAGGGATGAACCAGAGGGTGGCAGGGATGAACCAGAGGGTGGCAGGGATGAACCAGAGGGTGGCAGGGATGAAGCAGAGGGTGACAGTGCTGTACCAGAGGGTGGCAGGGATTAACCAGAGGGTGGCAGTGATGAACCAGAGGGTGGCAGTGATGAACCAGAGGGTGGCAGGGATGAACCAGAGGGTGGCAGGGATGACGCAGAGGGTGGCAGTGATGAACCAGAGGGTGGCAGTGATGAACCAGAGGGTGGCAGGGATGAACCAGAAGGTGGCAGGGATGAAGCAGAGGGTGACAGTGCTGTACCAGAGGGTGGCAGGGGTGAACAACAGGTACTGTGAAGAACCAGAGGGTGCTGTGATGAACCAGAGGGTGGCAGTGCTGAACCAGAGGGTGGTAGTGATGAACCAGAGGGTGGCAGGGATGAACCAGAGGGTGGCAGGGATGAACCAGAGGGTGGCAGGGATGAACCAGAGGGTGGCACTGGTGAGTGCTGAACCAGAGGGTGGCAGCAAGGGTGAACCAAAGGGTGCTGTGATGAACCAGAGGGTGGCAGTGATGAACCAGAGGGTGGCAGGGATGAACCAGAGCGTGGCAGGGATGAAGCAGAGGGTGGCAGTGATGAACCAGAGGGTGGCAGTGATGAACCAGAGGGTGGCAGGGATGAACCAGAGGGTGGCAGGGATGAAGCAGAGGGTGACAGTGCTGTACCAGAGGGTGTCAGGGGTGAACCACAGCTGCTGTGAAGAACCAGAGGGTGCTGTGATGAACCAGAGGGTGGCAGTGCTGAACCAGAGGGTGGCAGTGATGAACCAGAGGGTGGCAGGGATGAACCAGAGGGTGGCAGGGATGAACCAGAGGGTGGCAGGGATGAAGCAGAGGGTGACAGTGCTGTACCAGAGGGTTGCAGGGGTGAACCAGAGGTGCTGTGAAGAACCGGAGGGTGCTGTGATGAACCAGAGGGTGTCAGGGATGAACCAGAGGGTGGCACTGGTGAACCAGAGGGTGCTGTGATGAACCAGAGGGTGGCAGTGCTGAACCAGAGGGTGGCAGTGCTGAACCATAGGGTGGCAGGGATGAACCAGAGGGTGGCAGGGATGAACCAGAGGGTGGCAGGGATGAACCAGAGGGTGGCAGGGATAAAGCAGAGGGTGACAGTGCTGTACCAGAGGGTGGCAGGGATGAACCAGAGGGTGGCAGTGGTGAACCAGAGGGTGGCAGTGATGAACCAGAGGGTGGCAGGGATGTACCAGAGGGTGGCAGGGATGAAGCAGAGGGTGGCAGTGATGAACCAGAGGGTGGCAGGGATGAACCAGAAGGTGGCAGGGATGAAGCAGAGGGTGCCAGTGCTGTACCAGAGGGTGGCAGGGGTGAACCACAGGTGCTGTGAAGAACCAGAGGGTGCTGTGATGAACTAGAGGGTGGCAGTGCTGAACCAGAGGGTGGCAGTGATGAACCAGAGGGTGGCAGGGATGAACCAGAGGGTGGCAGGGATGAACCAGAGGGTGGCACTGGTGAGTGCTGAACCAGAGGGTGGCAGCAAGGGTGAACCAGAGGGTGCTGTGATGAACCAGAGGGTGGCAGTGATGAACCAGAGGGTGGCAGGGATGAACCAGAGGGTGGCAGGGATGAAGCAGAGGGTGGCAGTGATGAACCAGAGGGTGGCAGTGATGAACCAGAGGGTGGCAGGGATGAACCAGAGGGAGGCAGGGATGAAGCAGAGGGTGACAGTGCTGTACCAGAGGGTGGCAGGGGTGAACCACAGGTGCTGTGAAGAATGAGAGGGTGCTGTGATGAACCAGAGGGTGGCAGTGCTGAACCAGAGGGTGGCAGTGATGAACCAGAGGGTGGCAGGGATGAACCAGAGGGTGCAAGCGATGAACCAGAGGGTGGCAGGGATGAAGCAGAGGGTGACAGTGCTGTACCAGAGGGTGGCAGGGGTGAACCAGAGGTGCTGTGAAGAACCAGAGGGTGCTGTGATGAACCAGAGGGTGTCAGGAATGAACCAGAGGGTGGCACTGGTGAACCAGAGGGTGCTGTGATGAACCAGAGGGTGGCAGTGCTGAACCAGAGGGTGGCAGTGCTGAACCAGAGGGTGGCAGTGATGAACCAGAGGGTGGCAGGGATGAACCAGAGGGTGGCAGGGATGAACCAGAGGGTGGCAGGGATGAAGCAGAGGGTGACAGTGCTGTACCAGAGGGTTGCAGGGGTGAACCAGAGGTGCTGTGAAGAACCGGAGGGTGCTGTGATGAACCAGAGGGTGTCAGGGATGAACCAGAGGGTGGCACTGGTGAACCAGAGGGTGCTGTGATGAACCAGAGGGTGGCAGTGCTGAACCAGAGGGTGGCAGTGCTGAACCATAGGGTGGCAGGGATGAACCAGAGGGTGGCAGGGATGAACCAGAGGGTGGCAGGGATGAACCAGAGGGTGGCAGGGATAAAGCAGAGGGTGACAGTGCTGTACCAGAGGGTGGCAGGGATGAACCAGAGGGTGGCAGTGGTGAACCAGAGGGTGGCAGTGATGAACCAGAGGGTGGCAGGGATGAACCAGAGGGTGGCAGGGATGAAGCAGAGGGTGGCAGTGATGAACCAGAGGGTGGCAGGGATGAACCAGAAGGTGGCAGGGATGAAGCAGAGGGTGCCAGTGCTGTACCAGAGGGTGGCAGGGGTGAACCACAAGTGCTGTGAAGAACCAGAGGGTGCTGTGATGAACTAGAGGGTGGCAGTGCTGAACCAGAGGGTGGCAGTGATGAACCAGAGGGTGGCAGGGATGAACCAGAGGGTGGCAGGGATGAACCAGAGGGTGGCACTGGTGAGTGCTGAACCAGAGGGTGGCAGCAAGGGTGAACCAGAGGGTGCTGTGATGAACCAGAGGGTGGCAGTGATGAACCAGAGGGTGGCAGGGATGAACCAGAGGGTGGCAGGGATGAAGCAGAGGGTGGCAGTGATGAACCAGAGGGTGGCAGTGATGAACCAGAGGGTGGCAGGGATGAACCAGAGGGTGGCAGGGATGAAGCAGAGGGTGACAGTGCTGTACCAGAGGGTTGCAGGTGTGAACCAGAGGTGCTGTGAAGAACCAGAGGGTGCTGTGAGGAACCAGAGGGTGTCAGGGATGAACCAGAGGGTGGCACTGGTGAACCAGAGGGTGCTGTGATGAACCAGAGGGTGGCAGTGCTGAACCAGAGGGTGGCAGTGCTGAACCATAGGGTGGCAGGGATGAACCAGAGGGTGGCAGGGATGAACCAGAGGGTGGCAGGGATGAACCAGAGGGTGGCAGGGATGAACCAGAGGGTGGCAGGGATAAAGCAGAGGGTGGCAGTGCTGAACCAGAGGGTGGTAGTGATGAACCAGAGGGTGGCAGGGATGAACCAGAGGGTGGCAGGGATGAACCAGAGGGTGACAGTGCTGTACCAGAGGGTGGCAGGGGTGAACCAAAGGTGCTGTGATGAACCAGAGGGTGCTGTGATGAACCAGAGGGTGACAGTGCTGAACCAGAGGGTGGTAGTGATGAACCAGAGGGTGGCAGGGATGAACCAGAGGGTGGCAGGGATGAAGCAGAGGGTGACAGTGCTGTACCAGAGGGTAGCAGGGGTGAACCAGAGGTGCTGTGAAGAACCAGAGGGTGCTGTGATGAACCAGAGGGTTTCAGGGATGAACCAGAGGGTGGCACTGGTGAACCAGAGGGTGCTGTGATGAACCAGAGGGTGGCAGTGCTGAACCAGAGGGTGGCAGTGCTGAACCAGAGGGTGGCAGGGATGAACCAGAGGGTGGCAGGGATGAACCAGAGGGTGGCAGGGATGAACCAGAGGGTGGCAGGGATGAAGCAGAGGGTGACAGTGCTGTACCAGAGGGTGGCAGGGATTAACCAGAGGGTGGCAGTGATGAACCAGAGGGTGGCAGTGATGAACCAGAGGGTGGCAGGGATGAACCAGAGGGTGGCAGGGATGACGCAGAGGGTGGCAGTGATGAACCAGAGGGTGGCAGTGATGAACCAGAGGGTGGCAGGGATAAACCAGAAGGTGGCAGGGATGAAGCAGAGGGTGACAGTGCTGTACCAGAGGGTGGCAGGGGTGAACCACAGGTACTGTGAAGAACCAGAGGGTGCTGTGATGAACCAGAGGGTGGCAGTGCTGAACCAGAGGGTGGTAGTGATGAACCAGAGGGTGGCAGGGATGAACCAGAGGGTGGCAGGGATGAACCAGAGGGTGGCAGGGATGAACCAGAGGGTGGCACTGGTAAGTGCTGAACCAGAGGGTGGCAGCAAGGGTGAACCAGAGGGTGCTGTGATGAACCAGAGGGTGGCAGTGATGAACCAGAGGGTGGCAGGGATGAACCAGAGGGTGGCAGGGATGAAGCAGAGGGTGGCAGTGATGAACCAGAGGGTGGCAGTGATGAACCAGAGGGTGGCAGGGATGAACCAGAGGGTGGCAGGGATGAAGCAGAGGGTGACAGTGCTGTACCAGAGGGTGGCAGGGGTGAACCACAGCTGCTGTGAAGAACCAGAGGGTGCTGTGATGAACCAGAGGGTGGCAGTGCTGAACCAGAGGGTGGCAGTGATGAACCAGAGGGTGGCAGGAATGAACCAGAGGGTGGCAGGGATGAACCAGAGGGTGGCAGGGATGAAGCAGAGGGTGACAGTGCTATACCAGAGGGTTGCAGGGGTGAACCAGAGGTGCTGTGAAGAACCGGAGGGTGCTGTGATGAACCAGAGGGTGTCAGGGATGAACCAGAGGGTGGCACTGGTGAACCAGAGGGTTCTGTGATGAACCAGAGGGTGGCAGTGCTGAACCAGAGGGTGGCAGTGCTGAACCATAGGGTGGCAGGGATGAACCAGAGGGTGGCAGGGATGAACCAGAGGGTGGCAGGGATGAACCAGAGGGTGGCAGGGATAAAGCAGAGGGTGACAGTGCTGTACCAGAGGGTGGCAGGGATGAACCAGAGGGTGGCAGTGGTGAACCAGAGGGTGGCAGTGATGAACCAGAGGGTGGCAGGGATGAACCAGAGGGTGGCAGGGATGAAGCAGAGGGTGGCAGTGATGAACCAGAGGGTGGCAGTGATGAACCAGAGGGTGGCAGGGATGAACCAGAAGGTGGCAGGGATGAAGCAGAGGGTGCCAGTGCTGTACCAGAGGGTGGCAGGGGTGAACCACAGGTGCTGTGAAGAACCAGAGGGTGCTGTGATGAACTAGAGGGTGGCAGTGCTGAACCAGAGGGTGGTAGTGATGAACCAGAGGGTGGCAGGGATGAACCAGAGGGTGGCAGGGATGAACCAGAGGGTGGCAGGGATGAACCAGAGGGTGGCACTGGTGAGTGCTGAACCAGAGGGTGGCAGCAAGGGTGAACCAGAGGGTGCTGTGATGAACCAGAGGGTGGCAGTGATGAACCAGAGGGTGGCAGGGATGAACCAGAGGGTGGCAGGGATGAAGCAGAGGGTGGCAGTGATGAACCAGAGGGTGGCAGTGATGAACCAGAGGGTGGCATGGATGAACCAGAGGGTGGCAGGGATGAAGCAGAGGGTGACAGTGCTGTACCAGAGGGTGGCAGGGGTGAACCACAGGTGCTGTGAAGAATGAAAGGGTGCTGTGATGAACCAGAGGGTGGCAGTGCTGAACCAGAGGGTGGCAGTGATGAACCAGAGGGCGGCAGGGATGAACCAGAGGGTGGGAGGGATGAAGCAGAGGGTGACAGTGCTGTACCAGAGGGTGGCAGGGGTGAACCACAGCTGCTGTGAAGAACCAGAGGGTGCTGTGATGAACCAGAGGGTGGCAGTGCTGAACCAGAGGGTGGCAGTGATGAACCAGAGGGTGGCAGGGATGAACCAGAGGGTGGCAGCGATGAACCAGAGGGTGGCAGGGATGAAGCAGAGGGTGACAGTGCTGTACCAGAGGGTGGCAGGGGTGAACCAGAGGTGCTGTGAAGAACCAGAGGGTGCTGTGATGAACCAGAGGGTGTCAGGAATGAACCAGAGGGTGGCACTGGTGAACCAGAGGGTGCTGTGATGAACCAGAGGGTGGCAGTGCTGAACCAGAGGGTGGCAGTGCTGAACCAGAGGGTGGCAGGGATGAACCAGAGGGTGGCAGGGATGAACCAGAGGGTGGCAGGGATGAAGCAGAGGGTGACAGTGCTGTACCAGAGGGTGGCAGGGATGAACCAGAGGGTGGCAGTGATGAACCAGAGCGTGGCAGTGATGAACCAGAGGGTGGCAGGGATGAACCAGAGGGTGGCAGGGATGAAGCAGAGGGTGGCAGTGATGAACCAGAGGGTGGCATTGATGAACCAGAGCGTGGCAGGGATGAACCAGAGGGTGGCAGGGATGAAGCAGAGGGTGACAGTGCTGTACCAGAGGGTGGCAGGGGTGAACCACAGGTGCTGTGAAGAACGAGAGGGTGCTGTGATGAACCAGATGGTGGCAGTGCTGAACCAGAGGGTGGCAGTGATGAACCAGAGGGTGGCAGGGATGAACCAGAGGGTGGCAGGGATGAACCAGAGGGTGGCAGGGATGAAGCAGAGGGTGACAGTGCTGTACCAGAGGGTAGCAGGGGTGAACCAGAGATGCTGTGAAGAACCAGAGGGTGCTGTGATGAACCAGAGGGTGTCAGGAATGAACCAGAGGGTGGCACTGGTGAACCAGAGGGTGCTGTGATGAACCAGAGGGTGGCAGTGCTGAACCAGAGGGTGGCAGTGCTGAACCAGAGGGTGGCAGGGATGAACCAGAGGGTGGCAGGTATGAACCAGAGGGTGGCACTGGTGAACCAGAGGGTGCTGTGATGAACCAGAGGGTGGCAGTGCTGAACCAGAGGGTGGCAGTTCTGAACCAGAGGGTGGCAGTGCTGAACCAGAGGGTGGCAGGGATGAACCAAAGGGTGGCAGGGATGAACCAGAGGGTGGCAGGGATGAAGCAGAGGGTGACAGTGCTGTACCAGAGGGTGGCAGGGATGAACCAGAGGGTGGCAGTGATGAACCAGTGGGTGGCAGTGATGAACCAGAGGGTGGCAGGGATGAACCAGAGGGTGGCAGTGATGAACTAGAGGGTGGCAGGGATGAACCAGAAGGTGGCAGGGATGAAGCAGAGGGTGACAGTGCTGTACCAGAGGGTGGCAGGGGTGAACCACAGGTGCTGTGAAGAACCAGAGGGTGCTGTGATGAACCAGAGGGTGGCAGTGCTGAACCAGAGGGTGGTAGTGATGAACCAGAGGGTGGCAGGGATGAACCAGAGGGTGGCAGGGATGAACCAGAGGGTGGCAGGGATGAACCAGAGGGTGGCACTGGTGAGTGCTGAACCAGAGGGTGGCAGCAAGGGTGAACCAGAGGGTGCTGTGATGAACCAGAGGGTGGCAGTGATGAACCAGAGGGTGGCAGGGATGAACCAGAGGGTGGCAGGGATGAAGCAGAGGGTGGCAGTGATGAACCAGAGGGTGGCAGTGATGAACCAGAGGGTGGCAGGGATGAACCAAAGGGTGGCAGGGATGAACCAGAGGGTGGCAGGGATGAAGCAGAGGGTGACAGTGCTGTACCAGAGGGTGGCAGGGATGAACCAGAGGGTGGCAGTGATGAACCAGAGGGTGGCAGTGATGAACCAGAGGGTGGCAGGGATGAACCAGAGGGTGGCAGTGATGAACTAGAGGGTGGCAGGGATGAACCAGAAGGTGGCAGGGATGAAGCAGAGGGTGACAGTGCTGTACCAGAGGGTGGCAGGGGTGAACCACAGGTGCTGTGAAGAACCAGAGGGTGCTGTGATGAACCAGAGGGTGGCAGTGCTGAACCAGAGGGTGGTAGTGATGAACCAGAGGGTGGCAGGGATGAACCAGAGGGTGGCAGGGATGAACCAGAGGGTGGCAGGGATGAACCAGAGGGTGGCACTGGTGAGTGCTGAACCAGAGGGTGGCAGCAAGGGTGAACCAGAGGGTGCTGTGATGAACCAGAGGGTGGCAGTGATGAACCAGAGGGTGGCAGGGATGAACCAGAGGGTGGCAGGGATGAAGCAGAGGGTGGCAGTGATGAACCAGAGGGTGGCAGTGATGAACCAGAGGGTGGCAGGGATGAACCAGAGGGTGGCAGGGATGAAGCAGAGGGTGACAGTGCTGTACCAGAGGGTGGCAGGGGTGAACCACAGGTGCTGTGAAGAACCAGAGGGTGCTGTGATGAACCAGAGGGTGGCAGTGCTGAACCAGAGGGTGGCAGTGATGAACCAGAGGGTGGCAGGGATGAACCAGAGGGTGGCAGGGATGAACCAGAGGGTGGCACTGGTGAACCAGAGGGTGCTGTGATGAACCAGAGGGTGGCAGTGGTGAGTGCTGAACCAGAGGGTGGCAGCAGGGGTGAACCAGAGGGTGCTGTGATGAACCAGAAGGTGGCAGTACTGAGTGCTGAACATGAGGGTGGCAGGGGTGAACCAGAGGGTGGCAGGGATGACGCAGAGGGTGGCAGTGATGAACCAGAGGGTGGCAGTGATGAACCAGAGGGTGGCAGGGATGAACCAGAAGGTGGCAGGGATGAAGCAGAGGGTGACAGTGCTGTACCAGAGGGTGGCAGGGGTGAACAACAGGTACTGTGAAGAACCAGAGGGTGCTGTGATGAACCAGAGGGTGGCAGTGCTGAACCAGAGGGTGGTAGTGATGAACCAGAGGGTGGCAGGGATGATCCAGAGGGTGGCAGGGATGAACCAGAGGGTGGCAGGGATGAACCAGAGGGTGGCACTGGTGAGTGCTGAACCAGAGGGTGGCAGCAAGGGTGAACCAAAGGGTGCTGTGATGAACCAGAGGGTGGCAGTGATGAACCAGAGGGTGGCAGGGATGAACCAGAGCGTGGCAGGGATGAAGCAGAGGGTGGCAGTGATGAACCAGAGGGTGGCAGTGATGAACCAGAGGGTGGCAGGGATGAACCAGAGGGTGGCAGGGATGAAGCAGAGGGTGACAGTGCTGTACCAGAGGGTGTCAGGGGTGAACCACAGCTGCTGTGAAGAACCAGAGGGTGCTGTGATGAACCAGAGGGTGGCAGTGCTGAACCAGAGGGTGGCAGTGATGAACCAGAGGGTGGCAGGGATGAACCAGAGGGTGGCAGGGATGAACCAGAGGGTGGCAGGGATGAAGCAGAGGGTGACAGTGCTGTACCAGAGGGTTGCAGGGGTGAACCAGAGGTGCTGTGAAGAACCGGAGGGTGCTGTGATGAACCAGAGGGTGTCAGGGATGAACCAGAGGGTGGCACTGGTGAACCAGAGGGTGCTGTGATGAACCAGAGGGTGGCAGTGCTGAACCAGAGGGTGGCAGTGCTGAACCATAGGGTGGCAGGGATGAACCAGAGGGTGGCAGGGATGAACCAGAGGGTGGCAGGGATGAACCAGAGGGTGGCAGGGATAAAGCAGAGGGTGACAGTGCTGTACCAGAGGGTGGCAGGGATGAACCAGAGGGTGGCAGTGGTGAACCAGAGGGTGGCAGTGATGAACCAGAGGGTGGCAGGGATGTACCAGAGGGTGGCAGGGATGAAGCAGAGGGTGGCAGTGATGAACCAGAGGGTGGCAGGGATGAACCAGAAGGTGGCAGGGATGAAGCAGAGGGTGCCAGTGCTGTACCAGAGGGTGGCAGGGGTGAACCACAGGTGCTGTGAAGAACCAGAGGGTGCTGTGATGAACTAGAGGGTGGCAGTGCTGAACCAGAGGGTGGCAGTGATGAACCAGAGGGTGGCAGGGATGAACCAGAGGGTGGCAGGGATGAACCAGAGGGTGGCACTGGTGAGTGCTGAACCAGAGGGTGGCAGCAAGGGTGAACCAGAGGGTGCTGTGATGAACCAGAGGGTGGCAGTGATGAACCAGAGGGTGGCAGGGATGAACCAGAGGGTGGCAGGGATGAAGCAGAGGGTGGCAGTGATGAACCAGAGGGTGGCAGTGATGAACCAGAGGGTGGCAGGGATGAACCAGAGGGAGGCAGGGATGAAGCAGAGGGTGACAGTGCTGTACCAGAGGGTGGCAGGGGTGAACCACAGGTGCTGTGAAGAATGAGAGGGTGCTGTGATGAACCAGAGGGTGGCAGTGCTGAACCAGAGGGTGGCAGTGATGAACCAGAGGGTGGCAGGGATGAACCAGAGGGTGCAAGCGATGAACCAGAGGGTGGCAGGGATGAAGCAGAGGGTGACAGTGCTGTACCAGAGGGTGGCAGGGGTGAACCAGAGGTGCTGTGAAGAACCAGAGGGTGCTGTGATGAACCAGAGGGTGTCAGGAATGAACCAGAGGGTGGCACTGGTGAACCAGAGGGTGCTGTGATGAACCAGAGGGT
Source organism: Lissotriton helveticus (assembly GCF_964261635.1). Lineage (NCBI taxonomy): Eukaryota > Metazoa > Chordata > Amphibia > Caudata > Salamandridae > Lissotriton > Lissotriton helveticus. The sequence goes on along the minus strand of NC_136070.1, from coordinate 1,059,803,000 downwards.
GGCAGTGCTGAACCAGAGGGTGGCAGTGCTGAACCAGAGGGTGGCAGTGATGAACCAGAGGGTGGCAGGGATGAACCAGAGGGTGGCAGGGATGAACCAGAGGGTGGCAGGGATGAAGCAGAGGGTGACAGTGCTGTACCAGAGGGTTGCAGGGGTGAACCAGAGGTGCTGTGAAGAACCGGAGGGTGCTGTGATGAACCAGAGGGTGTCAGGGATGAACCAGAGGGTGGCACTGGTGAACCAGAGGGTGCTGTGATGAACCAGAGGGTGGCAGTGCTGAACCAGAGGGTGGCAGTGCTGAACCATAGGGTGGCAGGGATGAACCAGAGGGTGGCAGGGATGAACCAGAGGGTGGCAGGGATGAACCAGAGGGTGGCAGGGATAAAGCAGAGGGTGACAGTGCTGTACCAGAGGGTGGCAGGGATGAACCAGAGGGTGGCAGTGGTGAACCAGAGGGTGGCAGTGATGAACCAGAGGGTGGCAGGGATGAACCAGAGGGTGGCAGGGATGAAGCAGAGGGTGGCAGTGATGAACCAGAGGGTGGCAGGGATGAACCAGAAGGTGGCAGGGATGAAGCAGAGGGTGCCAGTGCTGTACCAGAGGGTGGCAGGGGTGAACCACAAGTGCTGTGAAGAACCAGAGGGTGCTGTGATGAACTAGAGGGTGGCAGTGCTGAACCAGAGGGTGGCAGTGATGAACCAGAGGGTGGCAGGGATGAACCAGAGGGTGGCAGGGATGAACCAGAGGGTGGCACTGGTGAGTGCTGAACCAGAGGGTGGCAGCAAGGGTGAACCAGAGGGTGCTGTGATGAACCAGAGGGTGGCAGTGATGAACCAGAGGGTGGCAGGGATGAACCAGAGGGTGGCAGGGATGAAGCAGAGGGTGGCAGTGATGAACCAGAGGGTGGCAGTGATGAACCAGAGGGTGGCAGGGATGAACCAGAGGGTGGCAGGGATGAAGCAGAGGGTGACAGTGCTGTACCAGAGGGTTGCAGGGGTGAACCAGAGGTGCTGTGAAGAACCAGAGGGTGCTGTGAGGAACCAGAGGGTGTCAGGGATGAACCAGAGGGTGGCACTGGTGAACCAGAGGGTGCTGTGATGAACCAGAGGGTGGCAGTGCTGAACCAGAGGGTGGCAGTGCTGAACCATAGGGTGGCAGGGATGAACCAGAGGGTGGCAGGGATGAACCAGAGGGTGGCAGGGATGAACCAGAGGGTGGCAGGGATGAACCAGAGGGTGGCAGGGATAAAGCAGAGGGTGGCAGTGCTGAACCAGAGGGTGGTAGTGATGAACCAGAGGGTGGCAGGGATGAACCAGAGGGTGGCAGGGATGAACCAGAGGGTGACAGTGCTGTACCAGAGGGTGGCAGGGGTGAACCAAAGGTGCTGTGATGAACCAGAGGGTGCTGTGATGAACCAGAGGGTGACAGTGCTGAACCAGAGGGTGGTAGTGATGAACCAGAGGGTGGCAGGGATGAACCAGAGGGTGGCAGGGATGAAGCAGAGGGTGACAGTGCTGTACCAGAGGGTAGCAGGGGTGAACCAGAGGTGCTGTGAAGAACCAGAGGGTGCTGTGATGAACCAGAGGGTTTCAGGGATGAACCAGAGGGTGGCACTGGTGAACCAGAGGGTGCTGTGATGAACCAGAGGGTGGCAGTGCTGAACCAGAGGGTGGCAGTGCTGAACCAGAGGGTGGCAGGGATGAACCAGAGGGTGGCAGGGATGAACCAGAGGGTGGCAGGGATGAACCAGAGGGTGGCAGGGATGAAGCAGAGGGTGACAGTGCTGTACCAGAGGGTGGCAGGGATTAACCAGAGGGTGGCAGTGATGAACCAGAGGGTGGCAGTGATGAACCAGAGGGTGGCAGGGATGAACCAGAGGGTGGCAGGGATGACGCAGAGGGTGGCAGTGATGAACCAGAGGGTGGCAGTGATGAACCAGAGGGTGGCAGGGATGAACCAGAAGGTGGCAGGGATGAAGCAGAGGGTGACAGTGCTGTACCAGAGGGTGGCAGGGGTGAACCACAGGTACTGTGAAGAACCAGAGGGTGCTGTGATGAACCAGAGGGTGGCAGTGCTGAACCAGAGGGTGGTAGTGATGAACCAGAGGGTGGCAGGGATGAACCAGAGGGTGGCAGGGATGAACCAGAGGGTGGCAGGGATGAACCAGAGGGTGGCACTGGTAAGTGCTGAACCAGAGGGTGGCAGCAAGGGTGAACCAGAGGGTGCTGTGATGAACCAGAGGGTGGCAGTGATGAACCAGAGGGTGGCAGGGATGAACCAGAGGGTGGCAGGGATGAAGCAGAGGGTGGCAGTGATGAACCAGAGGGTGGCAGTGATGAACCAGAGGGTGGCAGGGATGAACCAGAGGGTGGCAGGGATGAAGCAGAGGGTGACAGTGCTGTACCAGAGGGTGGCAGGGGTGAACCACAGCTGCTGTGAAGAACCAGAGGGTGCTGTGATGAACCAGAGGGTGGCAGTGCTGAACCAGAGGGTGGCAGTGATGAACCAGAGGGTGGCAGGAATGAACCAGAGGGTGGCAGGGATGAACCAGAGGGTGGCAGGGATGAAGCAGAGGGTGACAGTGCTATACCAGAGGGTTGCAGGGGTGAACCAGAGGTGCTGTGAAGAACCGGAGGGTGCTGTGATGAACCAGAGGGTGTCAGGGATGAACCAGAGGGTGGCACTGGTGAACCAGAGGGTGCTGTGATGAACCAGAGGGTGGCAGTGCTGAACCAGAGGGTGGCAGTGCTGAACCATAGGGTGGCAGGGATGAACCAGAGGGTGGCAGGGATGAACCAGAGGGTGGCAGGGATGAACCAGAGGGTGGCAGGGATAAAGCAGAGGGTGACAGTGCTGTACCAGAGGGTGGCAGGGATGAACCAGAGGGTGGCAGTGGTGAACCAGAGGGTGGCAGTGATGAACCAGAGGGTGGCAGGGATGAACCAGAGGGTGGCAGGGATGAAGCAGAGGGTGGCAGTGATGAACCAGAGGGTGGCAGTGATGAACCAGAGGGTGGCAGGGATGAACCAGAAGGTGGCAGGGATGAAGCAGAGGGTGCCAGTGCTGTACCAGAGGGTGGCAGGGGTGAACCACAGGTGCTGTGAAGAACCAGAGGGTGCTGTGATGAACTAGAGGGTGGCAGTGCTGAACCAGAGGGTGGTAGTGATGAACCAGAGGGTGGCAGGGATGAACCAGAGGGTGGCAGGGATGAACCAGAGGGTGGCAGGGATGAACCAGAGGGTGGCACTGGTGAGTGCTGAACCAGAGGGTGGCAGCAAGGGTGAACCAGAGGGTGCTGTGATGAACCAGAGGGTGGCAGTGATGAACCAGAGGGTGGCAGGGATGAACCAGAGGGTGGCAGGGATGAAGCAGAGGGTGGCAGTGATGAACCAGAGGGTGGCAGTGATGAACCAGAGGGTGGCATGGATGAACCAGAGGGTGGCAGGGATGAAGCAGAGGGTGACAGTGCTGTACCAGAGGGTGGCAGGGGTGAACCACAGGTGCTGTGAAGAATGAAAGGGTGCTGTGATGAACCAGAGGGTGGCAGTGCTGAACCAGAGGGTGGCAGTGATGAACCAGAGGGCGGCAGGGATGAACCAGAGGGTGGGAGGGATGAAGCAGAGGGTGACAGTGCTGTACCAGAGGGTGGCAGGGGTGAACCACAGCTGCTGTGAAGAACCAGAGGGTGCTGTGATGAACCAGAGGGTGGCAGTGCTGAACCAGAGGGTGGCAGTGATGAACCAGAGGGTGGCAGGGATGAACCAGAGGGTGGCAGCGATGAACCAGAGGGTGGCAGGGATGAAGCAGAGGGTGACAGTGCTGTACCAGAGGGTGGCAGGGGTGAACCAGAGGTGCTGTGAAGAACCAGAGGGTGCTGTGATGAACCAGAGGGTGTCAGGAATGAACCAGAGGGTGGCACTGGTGAACCAGAGGGTGCTGTGATGAACCAGAGGGTGGCAGTGCTGAACCAGAGGGTGGCAGTGCTGAACCAGAGGGTGGCAGGGATGAACCAGAGGGTGGCAGGGATGAACCAGAGGGTGGCAGGGATGAAGCAGAGGGTGACAGTGCTGTACCAGAGGGTGGCAGGGATGAACCAGAGGGTGGCAGTGATGAACCAGAGCGTGGCAGTGATGAACCAGAGGGTGGCAGGGATGAACCAGAGGGTGGCAGGGATGAAGCAGAGGGTGGCAGTGATGAACCAGAGGGTGGCATTGATGAACCAGAGCGTGGCAGGGATGAACCAGAGGGTGGCAGGGATGAAGCAGAGGGTGACAGTGCTGTACCAGAGGGTGGCAGGGGTGAACCACAGGTGCTGTGAAGAACGAGAGGGTGCTGTGATGAACCAGATGGTGGCAGTGCTGAACCAGAGGGTGGCAGTGATGAACCAGAGGGTGGCAGGGATTAACCAGAGGGTGGCAGGGATGAACCAGAGGGTGGCAGGGATGAAGCAGAGGGTGACAGTGCTGTACCAGAGGGTAGCAGGGGTGAACCAGAGATGCTGTGAAGAACCAGAGGGTGCTGTGATGAACCAGAGGGTGTCAGGAATGAACCAGAGGGTGGCACTGGTGAACCAGAGGGTGCTGTGATGAACCAGAGGGTGGCAGTGCTGAACCAGAGGGTGGCAGTGCTGAACCAGAGGGTGGCAGGGATGAACCAGAGGGTGGCAGGTATGAACCAGAGGGTGGCACTGGTGAACCAGAGGGTGCTGTGATGAACCAGAGGGTGGCAGTGCTGAACCAGAGGGTGGCAGTTCTGAACCAGAGGGTGGCAGTGCTGAACCAGAGGGTGGCAGGGATGAACCAAAGGGTGGCAGGGATGAACCAGAGGGTGGCAGGGATGAAGCAGAGGGTGACAGTGCTGTACCAGAGGGTGGCAGGGATGAACCAGAGGGTGGCAGTGATGAACCAGAGGGTGGCAGTGATGAACCAGAGGGTGGCAGGGATGAACCAGAGGGTGGCAGTGATGAACTAGAGGGTGGCAGGGATGAACCAGAAGGTGGCAGGGATGAAGCAGAGGGTGACAGTGCTGTACCAGAGGGTGGCAGGGGTGAACCACAGGTGCTGTGAAGAACCAGAGGGTGCTGTGATGAACCAGAGGGTGGCAGTGCTGAACCAGAGGGTGGTAGTGATGAACCAGAGGGTGGCAGGGATGAACCAGAGGGTGGCAGGGATGAACCAGAGGGTGGCAGGGATGAACCAGAGGGTGGCACTGGTGAGTGCTGAACCAGAGGGTGGCAGCAAGGGTGAACCAGAGGGTGCTGTGATGAACCAGAGGGTGGCAATGATGAACCAGAGGGTGGCAGGGATGAACCAGAGGGTGGCAGGGATGAAGCAGAGGGTGGCAGTGATGAACCAGAGGGTGGCAGTGATGAACCAGAGGGTGGCAGGGATGAACCAGAGGGTGGCAGGGATGAAGCAGAGGGTGACAGTGCTGTACCAGAGGGTGGCAGGGGTGAACCACAGGTGCTGTGAAGAACCAGAGGGTGCTGTGATGAACCAGAGGGTGGCAGTGCTGAACCAGAGGGTGGCAGTGATGAACCAGAGGGTGGCAGGGATGAACCAGAGGGTGGCAGGGATGAACCAGAGGGTGGCACTGGTGAACCAGAGGGTGCTGTGATGAACCAGAGGGTGGCAGTGGTGAGTGCTGAACCAGAGGGTGGCAGCAGGGGTGAACCAGAGGGTGCTGTGATGAACCAGAAGGTGGCAGTACTGAGTGCTGAACATGAGGGTGGCAGGGGTGAACCAGAGGGTGGCAGTGATGAACCAGAGGGTGGCAGTGGTGAACCAGAGGGTGGCAGTGGTGAACCAGAGGGTGGCAGTGTAAACCAGAGGGTGCTGTGCCCACATACACAACCGCATGGATAACTTCGCCATACAAGCGGCCCGCGAACACGCAAAAAGCCCAGCAAACACGCAAAAATGCCCGCGAACATGCAAAAACCCCAAAATTCACAATTTCGAACGAATTCGCGAATTATGCGAATCGCGAATTTGCTTTCGCACGATTTCGCGGACCGCGATTTCGCTGATTTCGCCCATGGTTATCTTCAACAAGTCTGAAGTTGTGGCCGATTTGTTGGACACTCTGCCGGCCCAGGAACAGTCTAGCGGCGCGGAAGGAGGACCTGTGGAACAGGAATGAGCGCCGGATGTCTGGTTTCTGGGGACAATGGGATATTTATCATTGGGATGGTTCTAATTTTGATGTACAGTTGTATGCCAACAAAATGAGGGGTTGCGGGACTATCGGAGGGTCTCTCTCCTCCTCTGTTTTAATTTTTGTAGCTTAGTTTAGATGTGGGGGCAACAGGCACACTGCAAGTTGGGGTGGCTCCGTAGTCAGAAGCAGGGGTTCAGGGTGGGGGGTATTGTAACAGGCTGTTTGGGGGGTTTGGGGGGATGTTTGTTTTCAGTTCTCTGTTTCTACAAGGCTCTATGTTGCAAGACATTTTCATTGACCTGCTGGATTTGTGCGGGGGTTGGGTCTTCTTCCTGTTCCATGATGGGGGGTAGGGGGTTGAGGTTGATGAGCTGGAATGTTAATGGGTTGGGGGACAAGATTAAATGAGGGGTGGTATTGCAACTTTTAAAACGACATTCTCCTGATGTTGTTCTGCTTCAGGAGACCCACTTGATCGGAAACACATGTCATGCTATGAATAGGAAAGGATATTGTCTCGTGGCACATGCTGGGTTCTCCTCTGGGTCCCGGGGGGTTGGAATCCTCATTAAGAACTCACTCCCTTTTGAGGTAGACTCTACTGTCCTAGATGAAAGGGTACGCTACGTGGCTGTGTCGGGAAGGTGGGAAGGCCGTACACTCTCCCTAGTGTCCATTTATGTTCCTCCTGGGCTGCAATCCACGACCTTTACTGCCCTGGGACGGGTGATACTTGATCTCCCTGGGGGGTTTCTGGTTCTTGGAGGCGACTTCAATGCAGTGGTCTCCGGTGTATTGGATAGACACCCACCTAGGGTACTCGGGGATGCTCGTGGCTGGTTGCCTGACTTCATTGACTCGATGGGCCTGGTAGACTGTTGGAGACTGCTTCACTCTACTCAGCAGCAATATACGTTTCATTCGGGTGCCCACGGTTGTCTCTCCAGGATTGATTACGTTTTGGTGCCTGCTGCACAGGCGTCATATATTGCAGAGGTCAGGCATATGGCACGGAGTATCTCTGATCACTCCCCTGTGTGGCTGCACTTTGAGTTGATGCCAGGCTCCGGGGGAAGGGTAGCCCCTATCAACCCTTCGTATCTTCAAAATCCTAAGACTCGTAGTGAGCTTATAAAGGCATTGGATAATTATTTCCGGGAGAATGAGGGTTCGGTTCCTTCCTCGATAGTGCTCCGGGAGGCTTTCAAGACTGTTCTTAGAGGTCAAGCTCTTTCGTTAGTTGCTGGGGTTAAGAAGCAGAAGGAGGAAGATGTTGTACGTGTAGAAGAGGAGATTACAAATTTGGAATTAGAGCTGGAACAAGAGGTGACCCGAGCTAGACTGCATGTTTTGCAATTGAAACAGCTGGAATATAAAACGTTGGTAACGGATGGTGCGAAGGCTCTTAGTCAGGAACAGCAGGGGCGTCTACTCTATATGACGTTGGAGACAAGGCCGGCAAATTAATTGCATGGTTGGATAGGAAGGATAGAGCTAGTCGTGTGGTGCCTGAAATTGAGACGAGGAATGGGGCTCTGATCACCGACCCGCAGGAAATATTGGCAAGTTTTGCCGAACATTTTCACACTGTGTACTCCTCCGTGTCGAGTAGACCGGAGGAGGACTCTTGCCTGTTGTTGCGGGATACTGCGCTCCCGAGCCTGTCGGAGGCAGACCGGGACCTCATGGACAGTGGAATCACTGCGGATGAGGTTGCATTAGCCATACGTTCCCTACACTTGGGTAAAGCAATGGGTCCTAATGGTCTCCCGATTGAACTCTCTAAGCTTCGTCCTGACAAAATTGCTCCTTATTTGAGAGATATGTTTTTGGAGTCCCGAGACCGGGGTCGCCTCCCGCGTGATCAGTGTTAGACCTGGCACCTTGGCGTGAGTTTCCCTTCCACTTTTTGCTGTTGTGCCTCGAATGTTTTGATGGTGTCTGCTACTCAGGGCACTGCGCCACGGCCAACCCGTGCCGCAGTGCAAGTGCTCCCTACTGTAAAGTGTACATGTGATTGATGTCCATGATTGGTTCATTGGATTTACTGTTAGTCCCTAGTAAAGTGCACTAGGAGTGCCAGGGCTTGTGAATGCCAATACTGCTAGTGGGCCTGCAGCGCTGGTTGCGCCACCCACAGAAGCAGCCTTAAAATGTGTCTAGGGTCTGCCATTGCAGAACCTGCGTGCAGTCTGGTACTGTCACCCTGGCTGGGCAAGTGCACACACTTGCCAGCCCCTAAACCTTCCCTTAAACTTCATATTAGTCACCCCTATGGTAGGCCTGAGGGCAGGGTGCATTGTAAGGATAAGGTAGGACATGCCCTGATGTGTGTGGCATGTTCTAATAGTGAATTACTGCCAAATTCGTTTTTCACTATTGTAAGGCTACCTGTTCCCTTCTAGGCCAGATGGGCTGCTGGAATTATTACACTCTATAATCCCAGCAGGCTCAGGGAACATGGTAGAAATTCGTGTTTAGTATGCCTGAACTCAGAATAATAAAATACTTCTTTTAGTAAAGTTTATTTTAATATCCTGTGTTTGCAAATGCTACTTTTAGAAAGTTAGCATTTGCTTGCCTAACCATTTCAGCCCGCCTCTGCTTGGATGTGGATCTGACTGTCTGGTGTGTGTGAGTGACAGGGCTGGGAGTTGACAGGTAGTGATTAGCCGGAGGGCCCCTTAATGGGTGGTGGGAGTTTCCCCTGAATGATGCATCAGGCTGTGCTCTGCCACCACAATGCTGGCTCCGCCCTCCTGGGGAGCGACTGATGACTCAGCCTGCACCTGGCCCAGGAAGGACCGAAGCTTGTCAACAAAGTACTCGGGCCACTCCTGCCCTCTCAATGCCGGCTCCGCCCCCCTGGGGAGCGGCTGATGTGCCTGCCCTCACACTGAATGCAGAAGTCATAAGAACCCACAACAAGTACTCAGAGACTGAAGCAGTTATGCAGAGGCCCCCCTGGCCAGTGAGAACAAAAGAAACTGTGTATAAAAGTAGGAGCCCTGCTCCTTGTAAATTAGATCCAGTTTGCGCAAAGAAGAAGCTCTGCCTGAAGAGAAGGACCCTGGACGCTGCAAGGAGAAGTACTGACTCTGATCCCAAGAGACTGGCCTGTAGTGGGTGCCTTGCCGCTGAAGGAGAGCAGGAGAAGAAAGACTGAAAGACTTTGCTTTTATCCACCTTGTGCTAAAACTTTTACCAAGATCTCCAAGGGCTTGCTGTGAACTTGCCCCCTGACCAGCGCCCCAGGAACAGTGGGCGCTACCCTGTCCCCCTGGAAGAAGGAGCCGCTGTGAGCCAGCAACCTGATCGACACAGCTGCTGAAGGAAAGAGGAGCGCGCCGTGAAAGAATCCCTGCGCCCCTCCTACGAGGCCCTTGGCACCCCGACCCGCCGAGCACCGCATCTGCTAACTGGCCGGCACCAGGTGACACCGAAAGGCCCAGCCTCGCTGGCCTAATCACCGTCCCTACCGCCTGCCTAACTGCGGAGCACCGCAAGAACGGACTGAGCCAAGTATCTGCTGTGACCTGAGAGGCTTGTGTGCGCCTCACGCTGCTACCCGGGGCTCTGCCCCCCTTTTCCAGGACCTGAGGTGTGTCGCCGTCTACCCGACCCTCGCCGCAACGCCAACCTCCGAGCCAGAGCCGAGCCGCCGCTCGCTCCAACCTCGGGAGGAAGACACCGCGACGTGGACCACCGAGCCGGCCTGCACCCGACCCCTTCCAAAGGACAAAGGTACTGTTTCCCGTCCCGCGGTGCGAGCCGCTGTCCCACCTCGCTCGCACCACCATCTGCTTCAGCCGAGCCCCCGGAGCCGCGCAGTGAGCGCTCCCTGGGCCCCCGCTCTCTCCCCTGACAGCCGTGCAGCGCGCTCGTCAGGCGGACAGTGACTCCCCGGCCGCCGATCTCGCTAGAAGCGTGAGATCGGGCAGACCGGGTCCGATCGTGGGCGCAGAGAGGCCCTGGCTGATTGAAATTCTTGCTAAGGGAACGTACCAGGACTAGGGAAGAGTCCGCAACCCCTTTTTGAAGCACCAGAACAAGTCGTTAACGCTGATACAAAGACCTGTGGCATAATCAAAGAGTAACTGGAACCATTTTCTTAAGCTACGCAAGACTGTATTTACAAGCCTGATCTAAAGATATATATAAAGAAGATATTTTTACAGAAATACAGTCTAGTGTCATTGTGTGGTGGGTTGATGGTCGTTGTGTGTGATATTGCAAATGTTTAACCTTATGTACTCCAGAGTTTAGCCTAGACTGCTTGCGCCACACTACCTAAAGGGCGAGTAGGGGTTATTTCTGGGAGTAATCCTTTGCCCTGACTTAGAGGAGAGGGTCCCTGCTTGTCGCAAGTACAAACCTGCGCCAACCAGAGACCCCCAATTCTAACATTGGTGGCAGCGGTGAGGATCTCGAATTTACATTTGCAGTGTCCATACATTGACTAGTGACCATTGCACAGTGATTTCAATCCAGTAACTGAGCCACAGATTTCTTTTTAAGTGACTTTGCTCTGCTAGAAGAAGATCCCTTTTTGTCTAAAGCCATGCCTGGAACCAACAGCGTAGAGAAAACCGCGTCTGTGACCTCTGAGGTGTTGGAAATAGAATGGGATGTGTCAAAACTGGAGGAATACAAGAAAGATGAGCTAGTCTTCTTTGCCAAGAGATTCAAGGTTCCACGTGCAGGGTGCAAGAACAAGACGGATTACTACAAAGCCCTGAAAGCCTGGATTGAATCTAGGAATGCACCTGAGGATCAGGAGTTACCTGATGATACTGGTGTACCTGACAAGGAAGGCAGCGTCCATAGCTTTGGCAGAGGCCTGTCGCCAGAGGAGCTGGCAGACAGAAAAGAAACCAGGAATCATGAAATGAAGCTGGCAGAATTAAACGTGAAGAGCCAACTGGAGCTGGAGAGCAAACGGATGGCTCTGGAAGAGCGAAAACTCCAGTTGGAGTTTGATGTGAAAATGAGGGAGATGAGTCTAAAAGAGAAAGCCTTGGATCATCCTCCCTCTGGTGGCAGCACAACGCCGGTGCAGGTAGAGTCAAGAGTGCACATCCCCAAAGATGTAGTTAAAGAGTTCTTTAAGGGGGATGACATAGGACAGTGGTTTAGGGCATATGAGGTAGCCATGCTTTCCCACCGGGTCCCTGAGAAGGATTGGGGAGCGGGGTTATGGGGAAGGTTCCTTAGCGAAGGAAGGGACACCCTGCTAGATTTGCCCACTGAAGACCAGAGATCCTATCCCCATATGAAAGAAGCTTTAATGACCAGGTATGGGCTTACCCCTGAAATGTATAGGCAGAAGTTTAGGGGGTGTAATAAGCGGCCTGGGAATACGTATGTGGAGTTTGTGACTTTTTTTTGCAGAGCACTGGATGGTTGGGTGAAGGGTAACAAAGTGAATGATTTTCAAGGTCTCTTTGATTTAATTGCATGGGAGCACTTGTCTGATCAATGTTTTCCTGAGTTACGCCAGCACCTGATTGATAGCAAGTTGTCCAACCCGAGGAAACTTGCTGAGGAGGCGGACCGCTGGCTCAGCACCAGGGTCCACAAGGGTCCAGTGGGAGACTCCGCCAAGGGTGGGCAGGGTCCCCAGCAGAAGAGTGGGGGGGACAAGGGAAAACAGAAAGGGTTCCAAAAAGGCCCCCAAAGTAATCCCCAAGGGGACCAGCAGAAAGGTTCTCAGCCTCCCCCACCCCCTAAGCAGGATGGGGCCCCGACAGGTCGACCTGTTCCAAAGGGGCCCTTCAATTGTTACAAATGTGGTGACCCGGGGCACATAGCCCGTGACCCCAAGTGTCGCCTGTTTGGAAAACCAGCACCCACTGGTGCTCCGCCCCGACAAGTGACCAGTGTTCACTTAGGAGGAGAAGTGATGGTCCCGGGGGGTGGAGATCCTGTTCAGATGACCCTAGTCTCACTAGGAGACAGCGAGATGGTCCCTACAAGCTACCTGCCCTCTAACACTAAAAAATATGGGCAGGTGGTTACCATCAATGGTAAGAAAGCTGAGGCTCTTAGAGACACAGGAGCCAGTGTGACTGCAGTGAGGCATCACCTGGTGTCTCAAGAGCAGGTTGTACCCCATGCCTACTGTAGGGTTGTCAACGCTGACAATTCAGAGAGTCAGTGTCCGATGGCTCAAGTTCCCTTCGAGTGGGGGGGGGTCTCTGGTACTCTGCAGGTCTGTGTGAGGAAAACCATGCCTGTTGACTGTTTGCTAGGGAATGACTTGGAGGACTCCCCTTGGGAAAAGGTGGAGAAAACGACTCACCTGAGGATGGTGGGTCTACCTGACTGGGCGTGCGTGACCACCCGGTCAATGGCAGCCAGTAGGGGTGAGCAAGAGGTCCTGGGGCCTGACGGAGAGGCCCAGGAACCGGCCTTAGGGAGAAGGCGCAGGGCGCGCGGGAAACCGGCCCCTGAAGTTCCCACGGTCCAGGAGGAAGCAGACCTTGAGGGGGATGCCCTGGAGCCTACTGGGGAACAGATTGCCGAACTGGGGGACCTGCCTGAGCTGACCCATTGGCAGCAAGAAGGAGGCCCCTCCAGGGAGGAATTCTGCAGGGAGCAGAAAGAATGCCCTTCTCTCGTGGGTATGCGGCAGCAGGCTGCAGACCAGGCCAATGGTGTTCAGGCCAAGACACATTATGTGTACTGGGAGAATGACCTCCTGTACTCAGAGCCTAAGGCTGCTGAACCTGGGTCAGCCCGTGTGCTGGTGGTACCCCAGAAGTTCAGAGCCTTCCTACTGGGACTGGCTCATGATGTGCCTTTAGCAGGGCATTTGGGGATGGACAAGACCTATGACAGGCTTGTCACCCACTTCTACTGGCCCCAAATGCACAAGAGCTCAGATGCTCATTGTAGGACCTGTCCAACTTGCCAGGCAAGTGGGAAGTGCGGAGGGAAGAACAAGGCTCCCCTCCAACCCTTCCCTGTGGTCAGTACGCCATTCCAACGAGTGGGTATTGATATTGTTGGGCCTCTGGACCCCAAGACAGCCATGGGCAACAGGTTCATCCTGGTCTTGGTGGATCATGCCACCCGGTACCCTGAAGCCATCCCTCTGAGGACAGTGACGGCACCCGTGGTGGGGCGTGCACTAATGGGAATTTTCTCCAGAGTGGGGTTCCCTCTAGAGGTGGTGAGCGACAGAGGGACCAACTTCATATCCAAGTATATGAAGTCCCTTTGGCAAGAGTGTGGTGTAACCTACAAGTTCACCACACCTTACCATCCCCAAGGAAATGGGTTGGTTGAAAGATTCAACCGAACCCTGAAGGGCATGATCATGGGCCTGGAAGGTCCAATGAGGCGTAAGTGGGACGTCCTCTTACCATGCCTGCTCTTTGCATACCGCGAGGTGCCACAGAAGTCTCTAGGGTTCAGCCCCTTTGAGCTGCTGTATGGTCACCCCGTGAGAGGACCACTGAGTTTGGTAAAGGAAGGCTGGGAGCAATCTCCCAGGAAACCTCCCCAGAATGTATATAGCTACATGCTGGCCTTCAGAAACCAAACCAGGCGCTTCAGACAACTTGCTGAGGCAAATCTGGAAGCTAGCCAGGAGGAGATGAAGCGGTGGTACGACCAGAATGCCACTCTGGTAGAGCTTCAGCCTGGTCAAGAGGTGTATGTCTTGGCCCCAGTGGAACCCTGTGCACTTCAGGATAAGTGGACAGGCCCATTTGAGGTTGTGGAGCGCAAGAGCTCAGTGACATACTTGGTGGACATGAAGACGCCCAGGAATCCTTTAAGGGTCTTGCATGTCAACCGCCTCAAGCCCCACTTGAAACGGTCCGAAGTGGGCATGCTGTTGGCCACTGATGATGGAATGGAGGAGGAGTCTGAGCCTCTTCCTGACCTCTTAGTGGCCTGTGAGAAGGATGGGTCAGTGGATGGAGTTAACCTCTCACCCACCCTGACCCCTGAGCAACAGGAAGACTGCCGCCAGTTGCTGGGGCAGTTTCCAGACCTGTTCTCCCTGGTTCCTAGTGTCACAGATTGGTGCGTCCATGATGTGGACACAGGAGACAGCTTACCTGTGAAGCATAAGGCTTACAGGGTAACTGACAGGGTCCGGGCCTGCATCAAGGAGGAGGTCTCCAAGATGCTTGCTCTTAGGGTGGTTGAGTCTTCCAGCAGTCCTTGGTCCAGCCCCGTGGTCTTGGTCCCAAAGGCTGCTGCGCCGGGAGCCACACCTGAACTCCGGTTCTGTGTGGACTACAGAGGACTCAATTCAGTCACCAAGACTGACGCGCACCCTATCCCCAGAGCTGATGAGCTCATTGATCGGCTAGGGGCTGCCCGGTTCCTCAGCACGTTTGATTTAACGTCTGGGTACTGGCAGATCGCCTTGACCGATGGGGCAAAGGAGAGGTCAGCATTCTCCACACCAGATGGGCATTTCCAGTTCCGGGTGATGCCATTTGGGATGAAGAATGCCCCTGCCACCTTTCAGAGGTTGGTCAACCAGGTGTTGGTTGGGCTGGATGAGTTCAGTGCCGCCTACCTGGATGACATCGCGGTGTTCAGTGGCACCTGGCCAGAACACCTGCAGCACCTCTGGGAAGTGTTGATGGCGCTGCGCAAGGCAGGCCTCACAATCAAGGCAAGCAAGTGTCAGATTGGGCAGGGCTCCGTGGTGTACTTGGGACACCAAGTGGGGAGTGGCAAGGTGGCACCCTTGCAACCCAAAATTGAGACCATCCTGGCTTGGGAACCCCCCAAGACCCAGACTGCAGTGAGAGCCTTCCTGGGGCTCACTGGGTATTACAGGAGGTTTGTCAAGGGCTATGGCACTATTGTGACCCCCTTGACAGAACTGACTTCTAAGAAGCAGCCCAGGAATGTGATTTGGACTGACACCTGTCAGAAGGCTTTTGACACCCTGAAGACTGCCATGTGCACGGCGCCCGTGCTCCTGGCTCCTGATTTCTCCAAGGAATTCATAGTGCAAACAGACGCTTCAGAGCATGGTGTAGGGGCTGTTCTCTCACAGATGACTGAGGAGGGCTGGGACCAACCCGTAGCCTTCATCAGTAGGATGTTACTTCCACGGGAAAGTAGGTGGAGTGCAATAGAGCGAGAAGCATTTGCTGTGGTCTGGGCGCTGAAGAAGCTAAGACCCTACTTGTTTGGGTCTCACTTCCGGGTTCAGACGGACCACAGGCCCCTCAGATGGTTGATGCAAATGAGGGGTGAGAACCCAAAACTGTTGAGGTGGTCCATCTCCCTACAGGGTATGGACTTCACGGTGGAACACCGCCCTGGCACAGATCACGCCAACGCTGATGGTCTGTCCAGATTTTTCCGCCTTAGTGATGAGGAACTCCCTGGGGAAGGGTAGTTCTCCCCACATTTCAGCTGGAGGGGACACGTGTTAGACCTGGCACCTTGGCGTGAGTTTCCCTTCCACTTTTTGCTGTTGTGCCTCGAATGTTTTGATGGTGTCTGCTACTCAGGGCACTGCGCCACGGCCAACCCGTGCCGCAGTGCAAGTGCTCCCTACTGTAAAGTGTACATGTGATTGATGTCCATGATTGGTTCATTGGATTTACTGTTAGTCCCTAGTAAAGTGCACTAGGAGTGCCAGGGCTTGTGAATGCCAATACTGCTAGTGGGCCTGCAGCGCTGGTTGCGCCACCCACAGAAGCAGCCTTAAAATGTGTCTAGGGTCTGCCATTGCAGAACCTGCGTGCAGTCTGGTACTGTCACCCTGGCTGGGCAAGTGCACACACTTGCCAGCCCCTAAACCTTCCCTTAAACTTCATATTAGTCACCCCTATGGTAGGCCTGAGGGCAGGGTGCATTGTAAGGATAAGGTAGGACATGCCCTGATGTGTGTGGCATGTTCTAATAGTGAATTACTGCCAAATTCGTTTTTCACTATTGTAAGGCTACCTGTTCCCTTCTAGGCCAGATGGGCTGCTGGAATTATTACACTCTATAATCCCAGCAGGCTCAGGGAACATGGTAGAAATTCGTGTTTAGTATGCCTGAACTCAGAATAATAAAATACTTCTTTTAGTAAAGTTTATTTTAATATCCTGTGTTTGCAAATGCTACTTTTAGAAAGTTAGCATTTGCTTGCCTAACCATTTCAGCCCGCCTCTGCTTGGATGTGGATCTGACTGTCTGGTGTGTGTGAGTGACAGGGCTGGGAGTTGACAGGTAGTGATTAGCCGGAGGGCCCCTTAATGGGTGGTGGGAGTTTCCCCTGAATGATGCATCAGGCTGTGCTCTGCCACCACAATGCTGGCTCCGCCCTCCTGGGGAGCGACTGATGACTCAGCCTGCACCTGGCCCAGGAAGGACCGAAGCTTGTCAACAAAGTACTCGGGCCACTCCTGCCCTCTCAATGCCGGCTCCGCCCCCCTGGGGAGCGGCTGATGTGCCTGCCCTCACACTGAATGCAGAAGTCATAAGAACCCACAACAAGTACTCAGAGACTGAAGCAGTTATGCAGAGGCCCCCCTGGCCAGTGAGAACAAAAGAAACTGTGTATAAAAGTAGGAGCCCTGCTCCTTGTAAATTAGATCCAGTTTGCGCAAAGAAGAAGCTCTGCCTGAAGAGAAGGACCCTGGACGCTGCAAGGAGAAGTACTGACTCTGATCCCAAGAGACTGGCCTGTAGTGGGTGCCTTGCCGCTGAAGGAGAGCAGGAGAAGAAAGACTGAAAGACTTTGCTTTTATCCACCTTGTGCTAAAACTTTTACCAAGATCTCCAAGGGCTTGCTGTGAACTTGCCCCCTGACCAGCGCCCCAGGAACAGTGGGCGCTACCCTGTCCCCCTGGAAGAAGGAGCCGCTGTGAGCCAGCAACCTGATCGACACAGCTGCTGAAGGAAAGAGGAGCGCGCCGTGAAAGAATCCCTGCGCCCCTCCTACGAGGCCCTTGGCACCCCGACCCGCCGAGCACCGCATCTGCTAACTGGCCGGCACCAGGTGACACCGAAAGGCCCAGCCTCGCTGGCCTAATCACCGTCCCTACCGCCTGCCTAACTGCGGAGCACCGCAAGAACGGACTGAGCCAAGTATCTGCTGTGACCTGAGAGGCTTGTGTGCGCCTCACGCTGCTACCCGGGGCTCTGCCCCCCTTTTCCAGGACCTGAGGTGTGTCGCCGTCTACCCGACCCTCGCCGCAACGCCAACCTCCGAGCCAGAGCCGAGCCGCCGCTCGCTCCAACCTCGGGAGGAAGACACCGCGACGTGGACCACCGAGCCGGCCTGCACCCGACCCCTTCCAAAGGACAAAGGTACTGTTTCCCGTCCCGCGGTGCGAGCCGCTGTCCCACCTCGCTCGCACCACCATCTGCTTCAGCCGAGCCCCCGGAGCCGCGCAGTGAGCGCTCCCTGGGCCCCCGCTCTCTCCCCTGACAGCCGTGCAGCGCGCTCGTCAGGCGGACAGTGACTCCCCGGCCGCCGATCTCGCTAGAAGCGTGAGATCGGGCAGACCGGGTCCGATCGTGGGCGCAGAGAGGCCCTGGCTGATTGAAATTCTTGCTAAGGGAACGTACCAGGACTAGGGAAGAGTCCGCAACCCCTTTTTGAAGCACCAGAACAAGTCGTTAACGCTGATACAAAGACCTGTGGCATAATCAAAGAGTAACTGGAACCATTTTCTTAAGCTACGCAAGACTGTATTTACAAGCCTGATCTAAAGATATATATAAAGAAGATATTTTTACAGAAATACAGTCTAGTGTCATTGTGTGGTGGGTTGATGGTCGTTGTGTGTGATATTGCAAATGTTTAACCTTATGTACTCCAGAGTTTAGCCTAGACTGCTTGCGCCACACTACCTAAAGGGCGAGTAGGGGTTATTTCTGGGAGTAATCCTTTGCCCTGACTTAGAGGAGAGGGTCCCTGCTTGTCGCAAGTACAAACCTGCGCCAACCAGAGACCCCCAATTCTAACAATCAGCATCTGGCATCGATAGTCGTGATACACAAGGAAGGGAAACCGAGGAATATGTGTGCGTCGTATCGGCCGATCTCATTGTTAAACGCCGAACCTAAGATCCTTGCCAAGCTGTTGGCCAATAGACTGATTGGGGTCATCGGTGAGCTGATCCACCCGGATCAGTCCGGCTTTATCCCACATAGGAATACGGCGTTGAACCTTCGGCGTCTACATGGAGTTCTCGCGAGGGCTGCAACGCTGCATGAGCCGGCCATTTTGGCGTCGTTAGACGCCACTATGGCGTTTGATACTATAGAATGGGCGTATCTTTGGGCGGTGTTGGCAAAATTTGGATTTGGGTCTGATTTCATTAGTTGTGTACGGCTTCTCTATGCGAACCCGCTCGCCCAGATAGTGGTCAATGGTCACGTCTCTGCCTCATTTTCTCATTTTCTCTCAGAATGGGTACTCGCCAGGGTTGCCCACTGTCTCCTCTTTTGTTCGCATTGGCACTCGAGCCTCTCGCAGCTTGGATTCGTTGGGAGCCCTCGATGAGGGGTATTCATTGGTCCCCGCAGGTGGAAGATCGCATTTCGTTGTATGCAAATGACATCTTGCTTTATTTGACTTCTCCCAGGAAATCTTTGATTGTTTTATGTGACGTGCTGGCTTCCTTTGGTAGAAACTCTGGCTTGGTTATCAACTGGGCGAAATCCTGTCTGTTTGTTTTGAACGGGGATGTACCGGTCCTGCCCCATAATTGCCCCATCCAGATAGCACGAGAGGGGTTCAAATATCTCGGGATCTATGTTTCTATGGACCTGGGATGAACCAGAAGGTGGCAGGGATGAAGCAGAGGGTGCCAGTGCTGTACCAGAGGGTGGCAGGGGTGAACCACAGGTGCTGTGAAGAACCAGAGGGTGCTGTGATGAACCAGAGGGTGGCAGTGCTGAACCAGAGGGTGGTAGTGATGAACCAGAGGGTGGCAGGGATGAACCAGAGGGTGGCAGGGATGAACCAGAGGGTGGCAGGGATGAACCAGAGGGTGGCACTGGTGAGTGCTGAACCAGAGGGTGGCAGCAAGGGTGAACCAGAGGGTGCTGTGATGAACCAGAGGGTGGCAGTGATGAACCAGAGGGTGGCAGGGATGAACCAGAGGGTGGCAGGGATGAAGCAGAGGGTGGCAGTGATGAACCAGAGGGTGGCAGTGATGAACCAGAGGGTGGCAGGGATGAACCAGAGGGTGGCAGGGATGAAGCAGAGGGTGACAGTGCTGTACCAGAGGGTGGCAGGGGTGAACCACAGGTGATGTGAAGAATGAGAGGGTGCTGTGATGAACCAGAGGGTGGCAGTGCTGAACCAGAGGGTGGCAGTGATGAACCAGAGGGTGGCAGGGATGAACCAGAGGGTGGCAGCGATGAACCAGAGGGTGGCAGGGATGAAGCAGAGGGTGACAGTGCTGTACC
This sequence comes from Lissotriton helveticus, assembly GCF_964261635.1. NCBI lineage: Eukaryota > Metazoa > Chordata > Amphibia > Caudata > Salamandridae > Lissotriton > Lissotriton helveticus. The sequence continues at coordinate 1,059,783,446 of NC_136070.1, read as the reverse complement.
AGAGGGTGGCAGGGGTGAACCAGAGGTGCTGTGAAGAACCAGAGGGTGCTGTGATGAACCAGAGGGTGTCAGGAATGAACCAGAGGGTGGGACTGGTGAACCAGAGGGTGCTGTGATAAACCAGAGGGTGGCAGTGCTGAACCAGAGGGTGGCAGTGCTGAACCAGAGGGTGGCATTGCTGAACCAGAGGGTGGCAGGGATGAACCAGAGGGTGGCAGGGATGAACCAGAGGGTGGCAGGGATGAAGCAGAGGGTGACAGTGCTGTACCAGAGGGTGGCAGGGATGAACCAGAGGGTGGCAGTGATGAACCAGAGGGTGGCAGTGATGAACCAGAGGGTGGCAGGGATGAACCAGAGGGTGGCAGGGATGAAGCAGAGGGTGGCAGTGATGAACCAGAGGGTGGCAGTGATGAACCAGAGGGTGGCAGGGATGAACCAGAGGGTGGCAGGGATGAAGCAGAGGGTGACAGTGCTGTACCAGAGGGTGGCAGGGGTGAACCACAGGTGCTGTGAAGAACGAGAGGGTGCTGTGATGAACCAGAGGGTGGCAGTGCTGAACCAGAGGGTGGCAGTGATGAACCAGAGGGTGGCAGGGATGAACCAGAGGGTGGCAGGGATGAACCAGAGGGTGGCAGGGATGAAGCAGAGGGTGACAGTGCTGTACCAGAGGGTAGCAGGGGTGAACCAGAGGTGCTGTGAAGAACCAGAGGGTGCTGTGATGAACCAGAGGGTGTCAGGAATGAACCAGAGGGTGGCACTGGTGAACCAGAGGGTGCTGTGATGAACCAGAGGGTGGCAGTGCTGAACCAGAGGGTGGCAGTGCTGAACCAGAGGGTGGCAGGGATGAACCAGAGGGTGGCAGGGATGAACCAGAGGGTGGCAGGGATGAACCAGAGGGTGGCAGGGATGAAGCAGAGGGTGACAGTGCTGTACCAGAGGGTGGCAGGGATGAACCAGAGGGTGGCAGTGATGAACCAGAGGGTGGCAGTGATGAACCAGAGGGTGGCAGGGATGTACCAGAGGGTGGCAGGGATGAAGCAGAGGGTGGCAGTGATGAACCAGAGGGTGGCAGTGATGAACCAGAGGGTGGCAGTGATGAACCAGAGGGTGGCAGGGATGAACCAGAAGGTGGCAGGGATGAAGCAGAGGGTGACAGTGCTGTACCAGAGGGTGGCAGGGGTGAACCACAGGTGCTGTGAAGAACCAGAGGGTGCTGTGATGAACCAGAGGGTGGCAGTGCTGAACCAGAGGGTGGTAGTGATGAACCAGAGGGTGGCATGGATGAACCAGAGGGTGGCAGGGATGAACCAGAGGGTGGCAGGGATGAACCAGAGGGTGGCACTGGTGAGTGCTGAACCAGAGGGTGGCAGCAAGGGTGAACCAGAGGGTGCTGTGATGAACCAGAGGGTGGCAGTGATGAACCAGAGGGTGGCAGGGATGAACCAGAGGGTGGCAGGGATGAAGCAGAGGGTGGCAGTGATGAACCAGAGGGTGGCAGTGATGAACCAGAGGGTGGCAGGGATGAACCAGAGGGTGGCAGGGATGAAGCAGAGGGTGACAGTGCTGTACCAGAGGGTGGCAGGGGTGAACCACAGGTGATGTGAAGAATGAGAGGGTGCTGTGATGAACCAGAGGGTGGCAGTGCTGAACCAGAGGGTGGCAGTGATGAACCAGAGGGTGGCAGGGATGAACCAGAGGGTGGCAGCGATGAACCAGAGGGTGGCAGGGATGAAGCAGAGGGTGACAGTGCTGTACCAGAGGGTGGCAGGGGTGAACCAGAGGTGCTGTGAAGAACCAGAGGGTGCTGTGATGAACCAGAGGGTGTCAGGAATGAACCAGAGGGTGGGACTGGTGAACCAGAGGGTGCTGTGATGAACCAGAGGGTGGCAGTGCTGAACCAGAGGGTGGCAGTGCTGAACCAGAGGGTGGCAGTGCTGAACCAGAGGGTGGCAGTGCTGAACCAGAGGGTGGCAGGGATGAACCAGAGGGTGGCAGGGATGAAGCAGAGGGTGACAGTGCTGTACCAGAGGGTGGCAGGGATGAACCAGAGGGTGGCAGTGATGAACCAGAGGGTGGCAGGGATGAACCAGAGGGTGGCAGGGATGAAGCAGAGGGTGGCAGTGATGAACCAGAGGGTGGCAGTGATGAACCAGAGGGTGGCAGGGATGAACCAGAGGGTGGCAGGGATGAAGCAGAGGGTGACAGTGCTGTACCAGAGGGTGGCAGGGGTGAACCACAGGTGCTGTGAAGAACGAGAGGGTGCTGTGATGAACCAGAGGGTGGCAGTGCTGAACCAGAGGGTGGCAGTGATGAACCAGAGGGTGGCAGGGATGAACCAGAGGGTGGCAGGGATGAACCAGAGGGTGGCAGGGATGAAGCAGAGGGTGACAGTGCTGTACCAGAGGGTAGCAGGGGTGAACCAGAGGTGCTGTGAAGAACCAGAGGGTGCTGTGATGAACCAGAGGGTGTCAGGAATGAACCAGAGGGTGGCACTGGTGAACCAGAGGGTGCTGTGATGAACCAGAGGGTGGCAGTGCTGAACCAGAGGGTGGCAGTGCTGAACCAGAGGGTGGCAGGGATGAACCAGAGGGTGGCAGGGATGAACCAGAGGGTGGCAGGGATAAACCAGAGGGTGGCAGGGATGAAGCAGAGGGTGACAGTGCTGTACCAGAGGGTGGCAGGGATGAACCAGAGGGTGGCAGTGATGAACCAGAGGGTGGCAGTGATGAACCAGAGGGTGGCAGGGATGAACCAGAGGGTGGCAGGGATGAAGCAGAGGGTGGCAGTGATGAACCAGAGGGTGGCAGTGATGAACCAGAGGGTGGCAGTGATGAACCAGAGGGTGGCAGGGATGAACCAGAAGGTGGCAGGGATGAAGCAGAGGGTGACAGTGCTGTACCAGAGGGTGGCAGGGGTGAACCACAGGTGCTGTGAAGAACCAGAGGGTGCTGTGATGAACCAGAGGGTGGCAGTGCTGAACCAGAGGGTGGTAGTGATGAACCAGAGGGTGGCATGGGTGAACCAGAGGGTGGCAGGGATGAACCAGAGGGTGGCAGGGATGAACCAGAGGGTGGCACTGGTGAGTGCTGTACCAGAGGGTGGCAGCAAGGGTGAACCAGAGGGTGCTGTGATGAACCAGAGGGTGGCAGTGATGAACCAGAGGGTGGCAGGGATGAACCAGAGGGTGGCAGGGATGAAGCAGAGGGTGGCAGTGATGAACCAGAGGGTGGCAGTGATGAACCAGAGGGTGGCAGGGATGAACCAGAGGGTGGCAGGGATGAAGCAGAGGGTGACAGTGCTGTACCAGAGGGTGGCAGGGGTGAACCACAGGTGCTGTGAAGAACCAGAGGGTGCTGTGATGAACCAGAGGGTGGCAGTGCTGAACCAGAGGGTGGCAGTGATGAACCAGAGGGTGGCAGGGATGAACCAGAGGGTGGCAGGGATGAAGCAGAGGGTGGCAGGGATGAAGCAGAGGGTGACAGTGCTGTACCAGAGGGTGGCAGGGATGAACCAGAGGGTGGCAGTGATGAACCAGAGGGTGGCAGTGATGAACCAGAGGGTGGCAGGGATGAACCAGAGGGTGGCAGGGATGAAGCAGAGGGTGGCAGTGATGAACCAGAGGGTGGCAGTGATGAACCAGAGGGTGGCAGTGATGAACCAGAGGGTGGCAGGGATGAACCAGAAGGTGGCAGGGATGAAGCAGAGGGTGACAGTGCTGTACCAGAGGGTGGCAGGGGTGAACCACAGGTGCTGTGAAGAACCAGAGGGTGCTGTGATGAACCAGAGGGTGGCAGTGCTGAACCAGAGGGTGGTAGTGATGAACCAGAGGGTGGCATGGGTGAACCAGAGGGTGGCAGGGATGAACCAGAGGGTGGCAGGGATGAACCAGAGGGTGGCACTGGTGAGTGCTGTACCAGAGGGTGGCAGCAAGGGTGAACCAGAGGGTGCTGTGATGAACCAGAGGGTGGCAGTGATGAACCAGAGGGTGGCAGGGATGAACCAGAGGGTGGCAGGGATGAAGCAGAGGGTGGCAGTGATGAACCAGAGGGTGGCAGTGATGAACCAGAGGGTGGCAGGGATGAACCAGAGGGTGGCAGGGATGAAGCAGAGGGTGACAGTGCTGTACCAGAGGGTGGCAGGGGTGAACCACAGGTGCTGTGAAGAACCAGAGGGTGCTGTGATGAACCAGAGGGTGGCAGTGCTGAACCAGAGGGTGGCAGTGATGAACCAGAGGGTGGCAGGGATGAACCAGAGGGTGGCAGGGATGAAGCAGAGGGTGACAGTGCTGTACCAGAGGGTAGCAGGGGTGAATCAGAGGTGCTGTGAAGAACCAGAGGGTGCTGTGATGAACCAGAGGGTGTCAGGAATGAACCAGAGGGTGGCACTGGTGAACCAGAGGGTGCTGTGATGAACCAGAGGGTGGCAGTGCTGAACCAGAGGGTGGCAGTGCTGAACCAGAGGGTGGCAGTGCTGAACCAGAGGGTGGCAGGGATGAACCAGAGGGTGGCAGGGATGAACCAGAAGGTGGCAGGGATGAAGCAGAGGGTGAAAGTGCTGTACCAGAGGGTGGCAGGGATGAACCAGAGGGTGGCAGTGATGAACCAGAGGGTGGCAGTGATGAACCAGAGGGTGGCAGGGATGAACCAGAGGGTGGCAGGGATGAAGCAGAGGGTGGCAGTGATGAACCAGAGGGTGGCAGTGATGAACCAGAGGGTGGCAGGGATGAACCAGAAGGTGGCAGGGATGAAGCAGAGGGTGACAGTGCTGTACCAGAGGGTGGCAGGGGTGAACCACAGGTGCTGTGAAGAACCAGAGGGTGCTGTGATGAACCAGAGGGTGGCAGTGCTGAACCAGAGGGTGGTAGTGATGAACCAGAGGGTGGCAGGGATGAACCAGAGGGTGGCAGGGATGAACCAGAGGGTGGCAGGGATGAACCAGAGGGTGGCACTGGTGAGTGCTGAACCAGAGGGTGGCAGCAAGGGTGAACCAGAGGGTGCTGTGATGAACCAGAGGGTGGCAGTGATGAACCAGAGGGTGGCAGGGATGAACCAGAGGGTGGCACTGGTGAGTGCTGAACCAGAGGGTGGCAGCAAGGGTGAACCAGAGGGTGCTGTGATGAACCAGAGGGTGGCAGTGATGAACCAGAGGGTGGCAGGGATGAACCAGAGGGTGGCAGGGATGAAGCAGAGGGTGGCAGTGATGAACCAGAGGGTGGCAGTGATGAACCAGAGGGTGGCAGGGATGAACCAGAGGGTGGCAGGGATGAAGCAGAGGGTGACAGTGCTGTACCAGAGGGTGGCAGGGGTGAACCACAGGTGCTGTGAAGAACCAGAGGGTGCTGTGATGAGCCAGAGGGTGGCAGTGCTGAACCAGAGGGTGGCAGTGATGAACCAGAGGGTGGCAGGGATGAACCAGAGGGTGGCAGGGATGAACCAGAGGGTGGCACTGGTGAACCAGAGGGTGCTGTGATGAACCAGAGGGTGGCAGTGGTGAGTGCTGAACCAGAGGGTGGCAGCAGGGGTGAACCAGAGGGTGCTGTGATGAACCAGAGGGTGGCAGTACTGAGTGCTGAACATGAGGGTGGCAGGGGTGAACCAGAGGGTGGCAGTGATGAACCAGAGGGTGGCAGTGGTGAACCAGAGGGTGGCAGTGGTGAACCAGAGGTTGGCAGTGTAAACCAGAGGGTGCTGTGCCCACATACACAACCGCATGGATAACTTCGCCATACAAGCGGCCCGCGAACACGCAAAAAGCCCCGCAAACACGCAAAAATCCCCGCGAACATGCAAAAACCCAAAAATTCACAATTTCGAACGAATTCGCGAATTATGCGAATCGCGAATTTGCTTTCGCACGATTTCGCGGACCGCGATTTCGCTGATTTCGCCCATGGTTATCTTCAACAAGTCTGAAGTTGTGGCCGATTGGTTGGACACTCTGCCGGCCCAGGAACAGTGTAGCGGCGCGGAAGGAGGATCTGTGGAACAGGAATGAGCGCCGGATGTCTGGTTTCTGGGGACAATGGGATATTTATCATTGGGATGGTTCTAATTTTGATGTACAGTTGTATGCCAACAAAATGAGGGGTTGCGGGACTATCGGAGGGTCTCTCTCCTCCTCTGTTTTAATTTTTGTAGCTTAGTTTAGATGTGGGGGCAACAGGCACACTGCAAGTTGGGGTGGCTCCGTAGTCAGAAGCAGGGGTGCAGGGTGGGGGGTATTGTAACAGGCTGTTTGGGGGGTTTGGGGGGATGTTTGTTTTCAGTTCTCTGTTTCTACAAGGCTCTATGTTGCAAGACATTTTCATTGACCTGCTGGATTTGTGCGGGGGTTGGGTCTTCTTCCTGTTCCATGATGGGGGGTTGAGGTTGATGAGCTGGAATGTTAATGGGTTGGGGGACAAGATTAAATGAGGGGTGGTATTGCAACTTTTAAAACAACATTCTCCTGATGTTGTTCTGCTTCAGGAGACCCACTTGATCGGAAACACATGTCATGCTATGAATAGGAAAGGATATCGTCTCGTGGCACATGCTGGGTTCTCCTCTGGGTCCCGGGGGGTTGGAATCCTCATTAAGAACTCACTCCCTTTTGAGGTAGACTCTACTGTCCTAGATGAAAGGGTACGCTACGTGGCTGTGTCGGGAAGGTGGGAAGGCCGTACACTCTCCCTAGTGTCCATTTATGTTCCTCCTGGGCTGCAATCCACGACCTTTACTGCCCTGGGACGGGTGATACTTGATCTCCCTGGGGGGTTTCTGGTTCTTGGAGGCGACTTCAATGCAGTGGTCTCCGGTGTATTGGATAGACACCCACCTAGGGATCTCGGGGATGCTCGTGGCTGGTTGCCTGACTTCATTGACTCGATGGGCCTGGTAGACTGTTGGAGACTGCTTCACTCTACTCAGCAGCAATATACGTTTCATTCGGGTGCCCACGGTTGTCTCTCCAGGATTGATTACGTTTTGGTGCCTGCTGCACAGGCGTCATATATTGCAGAGGTCAGGCATATGGCACGGAGTATCTCTGATCACTCCCCTGTGTGGCTGCACTTTGAGTTGATGCCGGGCTCCGGGGGAAGGGTAGCCCCTATCAACCCTTCGTATCTTCAAAATCCTAAGACTCGTAGTGAGCTTATAAAGGCATTGGATAAATATTTCCGGGAGAATGAGGGTTCGGTTCCTTCCTCGATAGTGCTCCGGGAGGCTTTCAAGACTGTTCTTAGAGGTCAAGCTCTTTCGTTAGTTGCTGGGGTTAAGAAGCAGAAGGAGGAAGATGTTGTACGTGTAGAAGAGGAGATTACAAATTTGGAATTAGAGCTGGAACAAGAGGTGACCCGAGCTAGACTGCATGTTTTGCAATTGAAACAGCTGGAATATAAAACGTTGGTAACGGATGGTGCGAAGGCTCTTAGTCAGGAACAGCAGGGGCGTCTACTCTATATGACGTTGGAGACAAGGCCGGCAAATTAATTGCATGGTTGGATAGGAAGGATAGAGCTAGTCGTGTGGTGCCTGAAATTGAGACGAGGAATGGGGCTCTGATCACCGACCCGCAGGAAATAGTGGCAAGTTTTGCCGAACATTTTCACACTGTGTACTCCTCCGTGTCGAGTAGACCGGAGGAGGACTCTTGCCTGTTGTTGCGGGATACTGCGCTCCCGAGCCTGTCGGAGGCAGACCGGGACCTCATGGACAGTGGAATCACTGCGGATGAGGTTGCATTAGCCATACGTTCCCTACACTTGGGTAAAGCAATGGGTCCTAATGGTCTCCCGATTGAACTCTCTAAGCTTCGTCCTGACAAAATTGCTCCTTATTTGAGAGATATGTTTTTGGAGTCCCGAGACCGGGGTCGCCTCCCGCGTGATCAGCATCTGGCATCGATAGTCGTGATACACAAGGAAGGGAAACCGAGGAATATGTGTGCGTCGTATCGGCCGATCTCATTGTTAAACGCCGAACCTAAGATCCTTGCCAAGCTGTTGGCCAATAGACTGATTGGGGTCATCGGTGAGCTGATTAACCCGGATCAGTCCGGCTTTATCCCACATAGAAATACGGCGTTGAACCTTCGGCGTCTACATGGAGTTCTCGCGAGGGCTGCAACGCTGCGTGAGCCGGCCATTTTGGCGTCGTTAGACGCCACTATGGCGTTTGATACTATAGAATGGGCGTATCTTTGGGCGGTGTTGGCAAAATTTGGATTTGGGTCTGATTTCATTAGTTGTGTACGGCTTCTATATGCGAACCCGCTCGCCCAGATAGTGGTCAATGGTCACGTCTCTGCCTCATTTTCTCATTTTCTCTCAGAAGGGGTACTCGCCAGGGTTGCCCACTGTCTCCTCTTTTGTTCGCATTGGCACTCGAGCCTCTCGCAGCTTGGATTCGTTGGGAGCCCTCGATGAGGGGTATTCATTGATCCCCGCAGGTGGAAGATCGCATTTCGTTGTATGCAAATGACATCTTGCTTTATTTGACTTCTCCCAGGAAATCTTTGATTGTTTTATGTGACGTGCTGGCTTCCTTTGGTAGAAACTCTGGCTTGGTTATCAACTGGGCGAAATCCTGTCTGTTTGTTTGGAACGGGGATGTACCGGTCCTGCCCCGTAATTGCCCCATCCAGATAGCACGAGAGGGGTTCAAATATCTCGGGATCTATGTTTCTATGGACCCCGTGGTTCGATATGAAAAGAACCTTCTCCCTCCTTTGAATCGGTTGAAGAGGGATGTGGCGGGCTGGCGGAAGCTCCCGCTGTCCCTGCTGGGACGAGCGGCCCTTTTCAAAATGATGTCTCTTCCTCGTTTTTTGTATGCTCTTCAAAACACACTCGATATTGTTCAGGCCGATTACTTTCGTGTAGTTGAGGGTTTGCAGCAGAAACTACTGTGGGATGGCAGACCTCGTATTGCGTTGGCCAAATTGATGCTCCCCTGGTACGATGGGGGCATCGCTCTCCCCGAAATTAAAAGATATTATTAGGCGTCACAGTTGTGTGCTATCAACCACGGTATGTATGGCCCTGCATCGAATCCTGGTTTTGCTATGGATAGGTGGCTGCTTCCTGGTGGCAATTATTATAGAGCGCTCTATTCTAAATCGGTGGTGAAGACATTGACGGGGCCGACTAGAACAGCTGTACGGGTCTGGCAGGATGCTACTACCTCGTTAGGGTGTAGGAATCGGTTGACCTTGGCGACCCCACTTTTCAACTCGGATAAGTTTGGTAAATTATGGAATACTAAGGGATTCGACAGGTGGGATCTCATTGGCATTTCCAAGGTGGGAGACCTCTGGGTTAAGAGTCATATGAAATCGTTTAAGGATCTCCAAACTGAGTTTGAGTTGGGTGGGACGGAGTACTTCCGCTATGCTCAGGTCCGTCATGCACTGACGTCAGTCTTCCCGGAAGGGGTGGAGATACCGGAGTCTTCCCCGTTGGAGGATCGTGTGTTGGACGGCCATATGCCAGATAGCACCATTTCCCTGATATATAAAAAATTGATCAATCACAGGGCGGACTGTCTGTTGCAATTACGAGAGCAGTGGACCCGTGACGGCCTTGAGCTGGACGATGAAGATTGGCAGTCGGCGATCTCCTCACCGAAGGAGGTCACAATTCCGGAACGACTCAGACTGGTTCAGCTCAAAATATTGCATAGGGTATATGTCACAGGTCCCCAGCTTGTCCATATGGGTTTTTCGGAGGCGGGTCTGTGTAGACGGGGTTGTGGTCAATTGGGAACATTCCTCCATATCCTTTGGGAATGTCGGGAAGTGGTGCCCTATTGGAACAAGATCCATGAGGTCATGCAGGAGGTCACGGGTGTGGCTCTCTTGCCGGAGGCTAGGCGCTGCCTATTGAACGTCTGGGAGCCCATGGATCACAATGTGGCACAGACCCAGTGGGTGACTCTAGGGGCCATGATTGCGAAACGAAACATCGCCCAGCTATGGGGGTCCCAGAGGCCTCCTACTCTTCAGGTGTGGATAGAAAACATGGATTGGTGCATGTATAGAGAGAAGACCGTGTATCTGGCCCGAGGTCGCCCCCGAAAATGGCATAAAGTTTGGGGTCCGTGGAATCGATATAGAGGGGATATCTGTGTGCCGCCAGTGACTGTAGCCCTTGATGTTCCGCTTTCCCCCTGACCCACTGTGGATTTGGATTGCTTTCATGTTGATGATGTACCCTCTGTTCTTCCCCCCTACCCATCTATGATATTCTCTAATGTAAAGTCTACTGATATACTGCACGACCCTGATACTGTCCACGCACCTTCGTATGTTGTTGATACCTTGTTTAATTTTTCAATAAAAAGATTTTTTTTTAAAAAGTCTGATATTGTTGAACCAATGGGGGCGTTGCTGAAGAAAGGAATTGAATTTGAATGGAGTGAATAGTGTGAGTCAGCTTTTAATGTGATTAAGGACTCATTGGTTCGTGCACCCACTCTGAGTCACTTTGATGTCAATAGGAGAACTATCTTGACGACGGATGCTAGCAATGTGGGTTTAGGTGCTGTATTGACATAGAGTGTGGATAATGAAGAAAGAATAATTGGTTATGCGTCACGTCGTCTACAAGGTGCTGAAAGATCTTATTCTGCCATTGAAAAAGAGGCCTTGGGTTGTTGTTGGGGAATGAACCATTTTGAGTTCTACCCCTGGGGGCTACCTTTTATGCTTAGGACAGATCATAAGCCTCTCTTATATATTTTCAAAGGTTGGAAGGGTCTAGAAGCTAGCGTAACGCCTTGAATTTCTAGGTGGATCTTATCTGTCATGGATATGAATTTCACAATTGACTTTGTAAGAGGAAAAAATAATGTAGTAGGAGACTGTCTCGTATGCCAATTGATGAGGAGGAAAAGATTTCTCTTATGGATGAAATGGATGCGACATCAATTTCTACTGGAGAGGAATTGGCTTTGAAGTTTGAAGAATGGAGTGAAGAGTTGGATGGCGATGAAATGTATGAGGGATTGAAGTGTGCGATAACTAATGGTTGGAGAAATGTTTTGACCTTGAATGAAGAATTGAAGCAATACATCAAAGTAAAGGATCAGTTGAGTATCCAATCTGATAAAGTTTTGAGGTGCAATCGGATAGTTCCACCTAAGATGCTAAGGGCACGATTAATTAAACTTGTGCATGAGGGACATCTAGGAAGGAGCATGAGAAAGAGAAGGTTGAGGCAGAGTTTCTGGTAGCCTGAGATGGAGAAAGAAGTAAAGGAAGTTATCAAGGATTGCTATGCCTGTAGAAATAGTGACAAGTGCAAGGTAGTTCGTGAGCCGCCATTGGGTTGTGTGAAAGTCCTGGATCGTCCATGGGAGAAGTTAGCATTAGGTCCACTTGAAAGGCTTTGAATCAGAAATATATATTTAATGGTTCTAGTAGATTATCATAGTAAGTGGTTTACTATCAAGCCTGTGGAGAATATTGCGTCTCTGAAGGTGATTGAATTTCTCAAAGAAGTGTTTTTAGAAGTAGGGGTTCCCAGAACATTGGTTACTGATAATGGGGTGCAATTGGTGTCCAGTGTAATGAAGGAATTTCTTGAATATTTAGGAATCAAACATATTAGAGTAGCCTTATTTAGCCCACAGGCCAATGGATTGGTTGAAAGAGTTAATAGGATAATTATGGATAATATTCAGTTGTTTTTAGCGAACGGACTAATGTGGATAGAGGAATTGAACAAGATGATGTGGGCACATCGAGTGACTTCCCATTCTATCACTGGCGTTTCCCCGTTCATCGCTCTGAAGGGCAGGGAACCTGCAACTAAAGAGTCTCCAATATGGTTGAGGAAGAAAAGTCAAGTTTGGGTGGATCGTGAGTGTATCACTGAAAGAATTAAGGATTCTCACGAACGAAACAAGGAAAGTTATGATAGAAGGAAAGGTGTGAAAGTTTTGGAAGTAGAAAGCGGTGATTGGGTTGTAGTGAGAAAGGCTGGATTTGTCAGAAAAGGAGAGAGCAAGTATTCTCAGCCTCGAAGAATGATTAAAGTGATGGGATCTGTTGTGAAATTGGATGATGGAAGAATATGGAGTGTTGGTAACGTATGTAAGAATAATCCTCATTCTTCAGAATAGTGGGTTTATTGAATATGATGTTCATGTTTTTCTTTTCTTTTTGATAGAATCTTATCTTGTTATATTTATTGTATTGTAATTGCATTCTCTTGTTTTATCATTTGAAGAATATTGGCTGTAAGGGGGAGATGTGTGGTAAAGTCTTCTTTAAGGTAGAAGTGAGTGATGTAATATGCTGACATCACAGGAGGTTCCAGACGAAAGCAGTTGATAAGCTGAAGGTTACTGGAAAGATGTAACTTGTATTTCTGAATAAACAAGCTCTACAACTTTACAATTTAAGTGTGATTACTACACCTCCATTACCTGAAAGCGGCCTGTCTTGTCAATGTTAGTAATCTATTTTATTTGGCAAACAGGGCTTGGGATTCAGTTGTAATTTGCATGTACCAGAGTATGGAGCCTGACAATAATCCCTCCTTCTGAGTTGATGTAGGGTAGGACCAAGATTTGTCAGCATAGCCAATGTGAAATTACTGCAGCAAACAAGGTGTCACAATATTAATTGCTGGTAAGCATGCAGAAATGTGAACTACATTTGTGTAATTCATTTAATTTCAGGAATTTAATTGTTTGCTTTTAACTCAAAATTCTGCCACTATGCAATTATGCCTAATATTCATGGTCAAAATTTACTGCAAATGGAGGAAGTTTCTGCAAAATGTTTCAGCAAACACATAGGAACTACAGCTGTTTGTGGTGCCCTTCTTTAATATCATCCTTGTGCCAAAAATAGATATGAGTGCGCCTTTTGCACAAAATGCCTGATTTGCATTTCATATAATTGTGTGTCATTATGCAAAAGCAGGTTAAGTGAATTTCACATTTCCCTAATTACTGGTTCCTCCGCTGGATTCTGAATATCATAGCCTTTCCAGGGAGCAAGATATTTTAAGGAATCACAAATACTAGAGGCTTTACATTCTTGATGTTTATTTGACACTGGATAAGGATGCTTAGGAACTCCTGGTCACTGTAAGGACATGTTAATGTTTCATTTCTATATGTCCTACTTTTAAATACCTAGCACCCTCCTTCGTGGACTGCATTGCCTACAAAGAGATGACTTATCAATATTAAAAACATAGGTTTTCTCCTGTTAAAAAGTTTTATTTTGACAGGTTGCAGTGCAGGTTTTACCCTGCAGGAGTCAGGATACAAAGAGCAGGCTTAAAGTATTGTTTCCCCTGCCACTGTAGTGGATGGCACAATACGTGCTGCAGTCCACAAGTGGCATTTAGCTTCCAGGCCCTTGGTGTACTTTTTGCACCATCTACTACACACATATAGACAAGTTAAATGGGACAATTAGGAATAGCTAATTCAATCATGTTTAAAGGGGGAGCATAGACACGTTACTATTGGTTAGCAGGGGTAAAGTGCACCCAATTCAAAGGTCTGCATAGCAGGTGAGGCAAAAGTCACGCAAAAGATAGTTAATTCCTATACGTGTCCCCCCTAGCAGAAAGTGGGAATAACTACCCACCCTTATAGGAGTTATCAATGCTAAGGAGGAAAAACCTGGAAAGACCGTCAGCATTAGTTCAGAACTACCTCAACAGTTTTGGATTATCTTCCTGAATTCACATGAGTAACCTGAGAGGCTTGTGGGCTATGCTCTGTCTGAAATCCAGAAATGAGTACCACACAGATATGGCGTTAGTTTCTTCAGAGACCAGACCCCAGCAAATGCTTCCCTTTCATGGACACTTTACCTTTGCTCGTGGGTAGTAGCCATCTGCTGACGAACACTAGAGTGTGGCCTAGGACTTCATCATTAAGATGGGAGAGCACTTACCCAATGGCATGTTCTGAAGCATCTGCATGATTTACAAATTCCTTGCTGAAGTTGTTGTCTAGAGTACTGGCACATTGCACAGTGCCTCTTTCACAGTGTTAAATGCTGTTTGACAAACCTCTGTCCAAATGGCCTTTCAACATTCTTTTTTTTTGGGGTGATTTCGTTCAGGGGTGCAACAATGCTCCCATAACCCCTTCTAAAACTACAGTAGTAGCCTGTGAGGCTCAAAAAATCTCTCACTTGGGTCTGGTTCTTGGGAGGTTCCCAAGCCATGATGGTCTTGATTGTGGCTTCTAGGGACTTTATGCATTCTTCTCCAACTTTATGGAATAGGTTTACCACAGAGCCCTGCCATGTCTGTCACTTACCTGCCTTGATAGTCAGGCCTGCCTGTTGAAGGGCCTGCAGCACTTCCTGAATCTGAGTCAGGTGTTCTCTCCAGTTGGAACTGAAGACCCCAATGTTGTCTATGTAGGTGGCGCTGAATTATTCCAGTACAACCGGGACCAGGTTGACCAGCATTTGAAAGCTGGCAGGAGCATTCTTTAACCCAAATACTATTATCCAGAACTGGAAATGTCTGTTGGGGTGGAGAATACGGAACTCTGCTTTGCACTTTCAGTTAGAGAAATTTGTCAATACCCTGATGTCAAGTCAAAGGTATTGAGGAACGTGTCAGCCATCCACCTACCAAAGAGCTCATCAGCTCTGGGTATGGAGTGAGTATCAGTCTTGGTGATTGAAAAAAGTCACCTCTAATCTATGGAGAATGGCAATTTTGGGGTGGTGACCGGTGGGCCAGCCTTTGGTGACAACACCACTAGGAATCATGGGAGAGCAAAATCACTCCCAGCTCCAACATCTTGGACACATTATCAATCATGCTGGCTTTCACTTTTTTCAGGTGGCCTGTACATCTTGTTTTTGACAGGCAGACTAGCCCCTGTCTCAATTTCATGGTTACAGAAATTAGTGATCTCTGGGGTGAAAACAAAAAGGCAATTGACACAACAACTGGCAGCATTCCCTCTACTGATCTTCTATCAAAATGGGGAGGAGAACTACTCCCTCCATTAATTGATCTTGCTACTTGTATGGCACGAGGTCTGGGAGGATTTCACATTCCTCCTCCTCACCACATCTAGCACCATAAACCTGGTGATCTCGGATCTTTCACAGGGTTGTTTTAATCTGTTGACTTGTGGGGTCATTAATGGGTTCCAGGGTCTCTGGAGATCCACCTGGTAGGTGACTTCACTCTTCTTTTCTTTGTTCTTATAGAGCCCTGTGCTCCGGTCCTGAACTGATTTCCACATTCTTTTTCACTGACACTTTTTGTCAAGGGTGGTATTTGACCAGAGTGGTCTTCTGGTAATACCACTGCTTTATAATTACTTGGATGGCCTCTAAATTCTCAGTGGTCTCCTTCATATTGTACTCCATCCTGCTCTGAGGGTCAACATTAAGCATGGGCGGATTTCACGAATTGGCAATCCGCGAACTTGCGTATTTACGGATTCGCAATCCGCAAAATCCGCGAACTCTCGCGAATTTTTTTTTTTTTGTGTTCGCAAGGATTTCTGCCAGTTTGCGAGGGTTCTGTACCAGTTCGCAATTGCGAACTTACTTGTCGGCTCGCAACGGCCGCGACTATGTTGTTTCTACATCTGGTTCATCATCACAGGTTCACAGCACCCTCTGTTTCACCACTGCCACCCTCTGGTACACCCATGCCACCCTCTGGTACATCACTGCCACCCTCTGGTTGGTTTATCACTGTACATTATGGGGGTGAAAAAAAGCAAGCACACCTGCCCTGCTTCAACTGACATGAATTAATTTGGGGTTGATTAATGTGTCACTGAATTGAAACTTCTAGTCTGGCTGGCACCTGCTTCCTTATCTGTAATTTGCTGAACTCTGAAGGGGCCCCTCAGGAAGCACTACAGGGAATGGTTACTAATGATAAGATTGAACTTTTGCACCTGCTGAGTGCTTTCAGTTTTGCAAAAATCCAAATATCCAGCAGCATCCACAAAAGTAATCCTTCCAGGTCAAGATCCAAAATAAAGTGACCAGCACATGAAGAAAGCACTGGGAGGAGCCTGGTGGACAGGAACAGGAAGTTGGAGACTGTGGGGCACTTCCTTCCTCCCACCCCCACACCCCAAAATGGACTCCTTGCAAAGAAAAAGTGCAGGCAAATGTCAACCTGAGGAGTTTTTCTGATAAAAATCATAATTTTCAAGGTTTATGCTGCCTGCTGGTGGATTTCTTGTGCAAAATTGCAAATTTTGCAATCTCGCAATTGCGAGATTGTCGCTGCCCGCCGCATCTACGTGTTCGCAAGTATTTACTCCCGCGAAATTGTATAGTATTCTAGTTGGCAAGTGCGACCAAGCAAAAAATCCGCTTCGCACGGATTTTACGAATTTTCGGCAAGTTCGCGAGAGTTCGCGGATTGCGAATTTAACGAAAATCCGCAAAATCCGCGAGCGGAACGAATTTTACGCCCATGCTTAGTCAACATGTAATCAAAACATCTAGTGGGGGTTTCCTGGGAGCTTTCATCCACCTCCACGTCACAAGACTGAGAGATCCTCTTACAGGGTGCTCAAACATTTACTCAAAGGAGCTGAAGACTAATCCTTTCTGCTGCATTTTTTCTTAAGCAAATAACATGCATAATAGCATGATGTCCACATAAGTCTCAAGGGCTCAGCCAGTCCCATAATCTTGCCCTTCAGAGTCTTATTAAATATTTCAACAAGCTTATTAGTCTGGGATGGTATTATGTAGAGAACCAATACATAACTCTACACTCATCCCAAAAGCCTTCTTGTACATTGGCATGAAGTTGGTATCTCTAAAAGCACTACCTCCTTGGGGAAACCCACAGGGATGAATATTCACATCAGTGCCCTGGCCTCCATGGGCACAGTCACTGTTGTCGTGGGTATATCTACAGGGTACAGGTTGGCATGGTCCACCAATACCACAAAACATGTGTTCCCTAGGATTGTTCAATGATCAAGAGGTCCAACAGTATCCACACCTACCCTTTCAAAGGGTGTCCCCCCTGCAGGAAATTCTGGAAGGGAACCTTTTACTTCCCACCTGGCTTGCCTGGCAGTAGCAAGTCACATATGACCTGCAGTACACATCTGACTTGGTCCTAATCTGGGTCCAGTAAAAGTATATAACCTGCTGGTCAAATGTTTTTGCCTGCCCCAGATGTCCCGCCAAGGGACTATCATTGGCCAGCTCTAGAAGGATGACCCTATTTCACTGAGGCACCACCAACACTCTGCTTGACCCTGGCTCAGGGACCTTAGGATCATTGTATAGGAGACCATTCTCCCAACAAATGAGGTGATCACCAGAGGTAATCCAATTTTTCTGCTCGACCTCTCACCTAAAATACTTGAGAGTGGGGCACTACCTCTGTGCCTTGCTGAACTCTCCCTGGCATAGGGATCCTGCAGCTTACAACCTAGTCAGCTTGGACAGGTTTCCTCGGGCAGATACATTTTCCCTGTAGGAACAGGGTCCTCCCTCTCAAAGTTGGGCTCCTCCTAGACTGTATAATCTTTGGTAATGGTTTCCGAAGCTCTCACCCTTCCTTTCATGGCAGGAACTTGGGTCGCTGCTCCAGACTCCATTTCCATCTGACTCCCCTAAAGGTTTGCCATGGGTAGAGTGGTAATGAGCACCAACTTAGGCAATCCCAACATTTCAACATGTTATCTAACCTCTACCACTCTCCAGATTTAGCAGACAGTTTACAAGTGTTTCTGGACTCACAGCTACCTTCTGGAAGCAAAATACCTTACCCTACTCCAGGGTAAACATTGTAATGAAGTAGTGGCTCACCTGGCTGTCAGCTGTCACCACTTGGTGAATTAGATTACATTAGGGACAACCTGCTCTGAAGGCACCAGATGACAGTGACAGTTGCCATACTAGTTTATGTTCGTCTCAGAGCCTCCACCATCTGTCCATTGATGGTAAGCCACTGCATGTACATTTTAGTGTTATCAGGCATATGGGTTTTGGGTGGAGATGCATTTGTCTCAACAATAAAGAGTTTGTATTTTTCTACAAGTGTCAAAAGGAGCCCAACTGAAACAATATTTCAGATTTTTTAAAAGCAGTCACTCTTGCTCTAAGGACAAGTTGTGTATTATTTCCTTTCTTCTTAGAGGCCGATTCCGATCTCGTTAGGAAAGCCCTCCGTACGACTCGGATCCAGAGGGCTATCCCAGCAAATCGCACAGTGAGAGTCCGACCGAATGAGTAGGATGCATCCGTATGCTGACAGACTCAGTTCGGTCGGGCTCCTATTTCACTCTATGGGATCCTGTATTCCAAATGCATACACAGGCTCCCATAGCAAAAAGGGGTGGGTGGGGAAAATCGTACACCCTGTGGCGGGCACCCCATGGTGCCCACCACACTGTTCATGCTTGGATCGGGGGATCCATGGGCACCCCGTGACCGATTCGGAGGGCCCTGGATGAAGGGGGCCTGCTACGCCCCCCCCCACCCGAAATCTGATCTGATCGGGATCGGCCCCTTAGTGTGGTAAGGGTAAGAACTATATTTGAGAACTTGAAATGCACCATCGACTACAGTTAACCAAAACCCTAACTCCTTGTAGTTGTTTTAAAGTGGTTGGAAAAAACATTGTAGCTTACCTAGAAACTTTTGTGAAAATCTTCCAATGCTTTTTTGATTGAGAGTAAAACCTAGGTATTTAACATGTCATAAAGTTTAGGTTCTCTTAAATCTAATAGCACTCTTTGAATGTATTGGTTGTAATTATCCATGCTTTAAGCTTAAATTAGCTTATTGTCTAGGAATACAATATACAACAACATTGAGTCCAGCTAAATCTTGAAAGTCCATGTTTATGGCATTTTAGGAACTATGAGGCATGTTATATTGTCCAAAGGCCACTAGACACTGGCTATACTTGTAAAGACCGAACTTAGTATTGAAAGTTGTCATCCATTTATCTCCTTGTTTTACAAAAAAAAAATCAATCTGTCCAATGCACTTTAATATATTATTTCACTCACTTGATATCTTTCAGTAGGATGTTAATTAATGCTAGCAAATATCTATTCTTTATAGTAGTCATTCATCTCATAATAAGCTAGATAAGGACTCAACTATCTTTTTACAAGGAACAGTGGTTCTCCAGCTGGAAACTGTGAAATAGTAATGAAAGGTTTCTTGAGATCTTTTGAAACCTACTATTTGAGTGCCTCTTTTTCTGGCTCAAATATTGGATAGGTCTTTTGGTGGAAATTTATCGAACAAGGAATTTATTCAGTGATGAAGTCATATGGCTGATATGGAGAGAGAGCTTCAGCTTCTTTTGCGAAAATACACCCTTCAAGTCTTGTTATTAATCTAGAAAATCAGTAAAGACAACAGTGATGGGTATGTTTACGTCATTTTACTTTTTGAGTGTAGCAGTTTCCCAAGTATCATTGTACTCTTGATCAGAAATTTGGCAACAACTTTGTTGACAGAAGGTAGAATGCAATGCAATTATTCCCTTTGTCAATCAATAGAAGGATTATGGGTTATACCCTGGTCCAAAGTTTTACCTGAAGACTAAGGACCAGATTTAGAGATTTGTGGACAGCTTACTCTGCTACAATTGTGACAGAATACCCTGTTCACCAAACCATCAGTGTACTTGTTCAATTCTGAGTCATGTGGATCATCAATTTCTCTGATGGAAGTGCCGCCATTGGCGCCTCCATTGCAGAATTTAGAGTAAAGTCAACAGACTGTTCACCCTATTTAGGGATGATAGCGTAATTGCTTTTTTCTGTCCATCACCAGCAGGATAAATCTGGCAATCACAGACAGCATTAGGGTCATTATTTCCTAAGCTAACTCTCACTTTCAGAGTTTATTTTTGAAAAACAAAATGTTTGATGGACCGACGGAAGCCATCTACCAAACTATTTGTACTTTCAGAGGAACCTCCATGAAGGTGGTTCCTCTGAAGGTACAATTATCACTGCCTGGCCAGCGGTAGTCTCTAAATGGGTGGGGTAGTAGCCTGTCAGAGTGGCAACTTTAATGTCCCTGAGTACCACCAGGAGTTAGGAGACCTTGAGCTCTGTGTCCTTGGGTGAGTCCTCTTCTTTCAGCAGGAGTCCACTTTCAACAAGGGCCTCTTATTCATATTAGTCTTCCTTGGTCCACAAATGTTCTGAGAAAGTGGTGGTTGAGGTGTCAGATCAATCCTTTACACTAGCCACTGACTGGAGAAATTCTGCTACCCAATCCTAGCCTTTTTCTCTAACAGTCCCTGCACCTCCCTTTGCGACATTTTCTCTTTGGCTAATTAAAATTACCCTGAAGCCCCTGTTTCAGGATTGCATAACCTAACTGCCACCAGGCAAGCCTACCTTCATCCCTGAAGCCAACCCTTTAATCAGATGAGCTCTTCTCCCATGTTACAGGCTGAGAAGTATTTCCCACACCTACTGTCATTGGAGCCTGATTGCCTAGGCAGCTCTTGAGAATGAATAGAAAAAGCCCTTACCGGTATCTCCAAGTTAAAAGATGGAGTGCAAAAGTACTTTGTTCTGTCAACTGTCCGTGTTGGATTCCAGATAGATAACTACTGTGATGTGGTCATTGGGTTAACACCCATTCATTCTTTCTGAGCCTAGAGGCAGTCCTTTGTCCTCTGAGCCATTGTTGTGAACCCTCCTAGCCAATGATGTGTATTTCAGCTCTGGGGGTATGAAGAGATCCCAGAGCTTAAATAACTTTTCTGCTTACGCTATATCTAATCACACCATGAAAATAGACTTCATTTTCTATGCCATAAGTGCACATTAAGTACCATTCCCAAAGGACTTTTATTGAAGGCAAATAGGGCAGACAGGGAACTCTAATATGCAGCAGTCTTTGTAGAGGGGAAGCACAAACACTTTACTCCTGTTTTGCAGTGGTCAAGTGCACAGAGTCCTAAAGCCATCAAAATATAGGGTCCAGGAAACACTGAAAATCTCTGGGGTGACCATGCATAAAAGGCAGATTTGTTACACATGTATTTCTGATCTTCAAGACTGGCAGTAAGTGGTAAAAAGTAATGTGCAGGTCTGTTTGACATAAAATGGTTAACACAAAAGATAAGGTTGCACATGAGGTGGTACCCGTGTCATGAGTGAAGCTTTGTATTTCCTGATTTAGGTCTTGTTGAACTTGAGCATAAATAATGATTATCTTTACCATAATATAGGCAAAGTTCATTTGAAAGTCAGTGTTCCATTTTATCTTGAGTGAGAGGCCCAGGTGTACTGTTTTGTAATCTTCATTGGCTTAGGTACCTCTAAGCTTGATGATTCTTTTGGAGGAGTCGCTTGAGAAATAACAATAGGAAACTGGTTGTGGATAAAAATGTATGTGTTGTGTTCTAAGTTCTTGTCTTCTTTCTAGTATCTTTTGGTCAATCTGAATAGCTAAATCTAGTATCAAATTCAAGGTATAGCTCTGTAGGCTAGTGCATCCAGCCCACCAGACATCTGCACTTTGCATTCCTTTCTCTAACCCTCATCCCCAGCAAATGACGAAGCAGATGTGGCGGTCACTCCGTCTCCTACTTGCAGTGAAGTAATGGAATAAGCTACCTTTTCATCTATGGACTTCCCGTCTCTTCCGAAGATCTAAAACTCGTGAAGACCTGCTTTTTTTGACTAATCAAATGGACCCTGCCAGTGCGTGGATACCCTCCTGGGTGACAAGTAGCACTCTACAAATCTACTGATTGATTAATTGATTGAATATTATCCATAAACTCCAAGAGAAAATGTGCAGCTAAAGCCTGATCATTCAACTAAGACTTTGTCGCCAAATGTTTGTGGTTATATGTTGCAATATATGCAGTTAAGCCCACATTGCCTTGGAAGAACTCCAGAAGCTCACTTTCATTCAAATGTTTCTGTTGTTCATGTTATATTATGTTAGATACATTTCTAAAGCGCAATGGTTACCCGGGGGTGTCCTGGCACTGACTGCTACCCTCTGAGCTCAAGTTCTCATAGAGATTCCAAACATTAAAAAGCCAAGTTTGTAATTCCTTTCTGAATACCAGAAGATCAGTGGTGTTCCTAAGATGGCAGGGAAGATTGTTCCAGGCTTTTGCTGCTTAAGTTTACTTCAAATAGTCAAACAAAGCAATTTCTTGAAGGCTGCAAATTTAATTTGAGAAAGATGTTAAAAAATAGCAATAAAAAGCAGCCCAAAGTTCTGCATCATCTGTCAAGTTTAAAGCCTCTGATTATAACATGATATCCAATGCACATTGATTAGCAAATATTGGTTATATGTTATGGTCTCTGTTGCATTTTTCACGTAGTGGTAGGGAGATAGAGTACCAGCAACTTTTGGCTTGTTAATGTACATCTTTAGTCTTTCCATTTTAAGATTTTATTTTGTAATCTAAGACATCTAGTTTTCTTGTAGGCATCCATCTTTGCCTGAATCTGAATAAGAGCCATCACAGGCTTCTCTAAGTAGGTGGGGCTTTACAAACTGCAAAGGACAAGAGGCGCTGAGTGAGACCACCCTCACTCCTAGATTGAATGTGCTGGATTAACTGGTAGTTCAGGAAATGCTGAGTAAGCGTTTAAAAAATACCCCATACCCTAAAAGGATAACTCTTAACCCTTATATTGGTCATCCTTATTCCTTAACCTCTTAACCACCTAATTCCAATGCCTCACACCCATAAATCTTAACCCTATTTATCAAGTCAATAACCCTATATAGGGGAGAGGAAGTAGCCTCATGGCTAGAGTGCTTGACCTCGAAACTGGGGAACCGGGTTTGAATCTCGCCATTCACGCTCAACATCCTGAGATTCTAGGCAAATCACTTAGGGCCAGATGTAGGAAGCCTAATTCCGGTCGGTAACAGCCAAAATTACCGAATTTCGGCTGTTACCGACCGGAATTAGGCTTTTCAGATGTAGGTGGCCAAATTGTAGGATTCGATAATTTACCGAATCGGTAACTTAAGAAATCGGTAAATTACCGAATTCTTAACATACCGATTCTGTAAATTACTGAATCCTTAATGTAGAAAGCACTCAAGTGAGTGCTTTTTACATTTAAGGATTCGTTATTTACCAACAACTATTAGTTGGTGGTAAATTCAAATGCCTTTTAAAAAGCAATTTTGTACTTTTTATTCAGTGCCATGTGGCAGACATACATGCCCTTAGGGCATGTATGTGTGCCACATGTGCACCCATGCACTATTCAGGGGTGCAACAGGGTGTCAATGTGACACCCTGCCATCCTTGAAAGGGTTCCCCCAATTACCGATTCGGTATTTACCGATTCAGTCTTTACCGAATCGGTAAATACCGAAGCGGTAATTCCCATTCATTGCTATGGGCCTCCAGGCCCATAGGAATGAATGGGGATTACTGAATTGGTATTTACCGATTTGGTAAATGCCGAATCGGTAAATACCGATTCTTAATTACCAAATCTTACTGATTCGGTAATTGTTACCGAAAAATTATCTACATCCCATTTATCTATTCTTAAATGCCGAATCAGTAAAATTCGGTATTTAAGAATAGGTAAATTGAGATTACCTACATCTGGCCCTTAATTTCCCCATGCCTTACAAAATGAATGCATCCTTCTGGAACAAAACTAGTGCTCATGTAAAGGGCTCTGATACCTGATGTCTTGGGTCTAGTTCGCACTATATAAAATTCTAAAAATACAAATACAAATAGCATCACCTAATTCTATACCCCAATCTTTAACCCTATACATTAACATCGAACGCATAGTTTTTACAAATACCTTACATTATTAACCCTATAGCTCTAACCCATACGCTTAGCCTCATTCCCTTTACCTTTAGTTCTATACCCCTAACATTTAACCATATTGCTTAAATGTTAACCATATGTCCAAACTCCTAACCATGTACCCCCAAACACTAAATAGTGCACAATAGCACCTAATGCTATAGGCACTTACCATATGCCTTTAAGCCTACATCTCATACCCCTATTCCATAAACTCTTAACACTCTATCCTGAACCTTAACCTCTTTAAACCATAATCCATAAATCCATCCACTCCATACCCTTGAAACCATGGCCCTATACCCCAAACTGTTAATCCTATATCCAAAAAAAACATAACCCTATACCATTAATCTCATAACACATTGCCTTAATGCATATATCCTATGGTGATAATGCTCTACTCATAACCTCTATGCACCAAGCCCTTCACCCTATACTACTAATCCTTAAACACTAAAACCTTAATCCTTTTAACCCTTATTGGTCAAATACATAAACCCTAACCCTACACCACATTTGATAATATTTCTTCTGCTTAATAAACCCTTAACATTTGGGGCAAAATTCAGAAATTTGTGTTATTGTCCTGACTCAACAAAGATCAAATGTAGGTACAAGGAGGATTGGGAAGTATACAAATACAGCAAATCTGCGAGTTAAAAGGCCAAGATCTGATACGTAAAGGCCTTGGAAGACAAGGACAGTGGAAGCTACTACTGAGATACAAGAGGAGGTCAATCTAAAATAATGGAGCATTCAGAGTAATGGAAAGTTTGCATTCAGGAAAATTTAAGCAGCAAAGAAATAGAAACCAGTTGTCTTGCAACTGTTTTGTTTTAAGGTTTCTGTTCGTTTAGTTTTTTCACCATACTATGATTCCTGCACCTTTGTTTAGTTTTTCTTGTCTCTCTCCAGCTTTCCTCCTTATCAGTGCTTAGCTTGATGACTCCTAAATCAACATTTGCCAAACTGCGGTATAATTTCACCTGAAGCTTGTCTCCCAATTACAGTGGTACATGGTGCTCTCAAGCAGGTGGAAGTGCTCCAGTTTCTTCTTGTGTTCATTGTCAGCACTCCCTGGTGGAACATCACGGTGTGCCAGAAGGGGTAAGGGGCTTGCACTATAATCATATTCAAGGAAAACATCTGTATATAATCACAGTTAGCTTTCCTAGACATATCCACTCTACTGTCTGCATGAGCAAGACTGCAGCTTTTACCCCATCCTACCTGAGAGGCAAGTGTGAAGCCACAACATCCCAGATATGTAACCCAGATCTACAGTGTATTTTCTCTTTGTGCACCCAACCTTCATTTCCTCTTACAAGGTCATGTTAGTTTGGATTCATTCTTCTCTGAGCCTGCAGATCTCTTTTGGTTGATATGCATTGGCATCTGTACTTAAGACCTCCCAGAACGTGATGATATGATGCATAACTATGTGATTGTTTGGTGATAAGACACCTCTTCTTTTATCCTGTTGAAATGCGCTGCAGTGAATATCTGGTTTTGACACAGAAAGATCCTATGTAAAGGTTGGTTTCAGGTTTTAATCACAATATAGATCATAAATTGGCAATGTCATACTAATTTTTGGAAGACCATGGTAAATTCTATGATGATTTCACCTTTTGCAAAAATCCTGTTCCTCTACTAGGATTTGATTAATGATCTTTGATAGAAAGTAGTTTTCTCTTGATGTTCTCATGTAAATTAAGGTTGATGTACTGATGCTAAAATAAGGAGACACTTATTATAAATTTACAAATAACCGGGGGCGCTAGAGGGTGCCAAGCAAGATGGCCACACTTGTGTGAGCCTCTTGCAGCTTGGGAACCCATCTGACATTTATCCAGGTCATCCAGATACTAAGGGCAGCTAAAAACAGAAATCTGAGCACCGGAATTGCACAGCAGGTCTGTAGGCGAGAAAAGTGGCATTACCTGGCCATGGGGCGCTGATTATCGAGTCTGGCCTGCGGCGGTGGATGGAGGCAACATGGCGGCGCTGAGGGATCGGCAGGCAGAGCAGAATGAGATGCAGTGCTTGCTGTGACCGACCCGCCTCTGGCTCAGAGAACTGCAATCCCTGGTCAATGTGGAGGGCCCACTTCTGCTTGCGGAGAGGAGGAGAGCTGCTCCTGACTGGAGCCAAGGCCCTGATTGTGTGCGGGAAGAACAGTGTAACCACTGCTTGCCCGGTAGGTGAGAGCCTACCGGGGGGGGGCTGCGTAGGTGGCCTGGATCTGTGACCAGAGCGCCGCAAGATGCCCGTCGGACACCCCCCTGAGGCCGACCGCGCTCTGCACGAGGGGGGCGGTGTGAAACTGCTGGAGCCGTTTGACTTGCGCGAGCGCGGAGGGCCTCTGACTGCCGGCTCTGAGGCCTCCCAAGACTCGGCGGTGAGATTGGACCCTGCAGGCTGGATTAGGAACACCCACCCCTGGGAGCTGACAAAACGGGATGCAGCGAGGCTACAGAGCACCGCGAGAAGCGGAGCTGGCCCCATCCATGGAGGAGGAGGAGTAAATTTGGTGTAGACGGGTGGCGTGACAGACCGGCCCTGCCCATGGGAGGCCTGCTTTTGCGCTGAGAGGCACTGGAGACTGTACTGACCTGCGAGGCCACTGGGAGACGCTTCCCTCATAGAAACTGAGGTGGGGCAGGAGCTGCAGGTGCAATATAGGGAGAGATGAACTGACTGGCGTGTGGCCTGCACTTCTGGCCCCTTTGAGAGAGACGAGGCACATCTGGATAGCGGCCCTTTGACCATCACAGGCTGCGCTTCCTGCGGAGGTCCGGCCCTGGTCCGGCCTCCGCGGTTCTGGAATACGGTGCTAGAGATTGAATGGGAGGATGGACAACTACATAGTGACGCAATTGAGATTGTGGAGACCTTTCGGGAGTTCTACAGAGGGCTGTACAAAACTCACAGGGCTAAGCCGCTAGACTTCACCCCCTTCTTTGTGGATACGGCGATAGCCTGACTTGGAGATGGGCAGAGGGAATTTCTGCTGCGACACCATGAGGATGACCAAATCATAACGGCCATAATGCAATTGCAGTCGGGGAAGGCCAAGAGCCCGGATGGCCTCCCGGCCGAATTTTATAAAACCTTTCACCATTTACTTATCCCATGCGGAGGCATGTATTTAAAGAGGCTCGAGAAAGTGGTATACTCCCCCCCTCCATGCGGGAGGCACGCATTATATCCATACCCAAATCAGGTAAATCGCCTACCTCATGCAACTCGTATAGACCTCTCTCTTTAATAAATGTTGATGCCAAAATCCTGGCCCAAGTAATTGCTAATCGTATTAGTCCCCTTATGACGGCGATGGTGCTTCCGGATCAGTCAGGCTTTGTGCCCACTCGAGGTACATCTCTCAATTTGCGGACGCTATTTGCACTTCTCCATGACATAGACCCATGACATAGACCCGGACGCCAACGCTGGAGTGATATTTCTTGATGTCACTAAGGCGTTTGACTCCCTGGAATGGGACTATCTTGCCTTTTTCCTTCAACGCATGGGGTTTCCAACCCCCTTTCTGGAGTGGATCAACTTGCCATTCTCGGGAGTGTGAACCAGAGTGATGATAAATGGACTTCAGTCGGCGCCCTTCTCGATTACACGGGCACCTGGCAGGGCTGCCCCCTGTCACCGCTGCTCTTTGCTATTGCCATTGAGCCCCTAGCGGCGAAGGTTAGACAACACTTCCGAGACCATGCACTGATATACCCAGAGAGGCAAATTTTAATTTCCCTATATGCAGATGACCTAGCACTATACCTGCGAGACCCTGCAGTTAGCCTTAACCCCATTCTCCGGTTGCTCATCCTATTCGGTCAGCTATCTGGAATAAATGTGAACTGGGGGAAATCACAAATATTCCCCCTCACGGACGCTACGGGGGAGTTCGTGCCTGACTTTCCGCTGAAATGGTGCAGAGACACAATTACTTATCTGGGTATTCGGATTTCCGAAAGTCGGGAGGAACTGATGCACTTCCACTACGGCGGCACACTTCATCACCTCACAGACAGGATAGATGGATGGATTGCGATGCCTCTTTCCATGGCGGACAGGGTGTCATTGATTAAGATGATAATCCTGCCCAAACTCCTTTACCTTTTTACTAACATCCCCTACGCTCCTAGTCGGTATTTTTTTAAATTCATAAAAACCCAACTGCTTCGACTAGCATGGGGGGAAAGCAGCCCAGATTAGCATGGAAGATATTGACTCAGCCCTTTGAGGATGGGGTTTTGAAATCCCTGATATATAATTATACTTTGTCTGCACTCAGGCACACTTTGCGACGTACTGGATCCACCCTCCCCCATATATGCCTCACCTGGCCATCGAAGATGGTTATATGGCACCCACACCATGCACAGCATATCTTAGCACAATTATGGTACCTAGACACTTAGCGGCCACAACTTTTCAATGCATGACTAGCACCTGGCGCGACCTAGCGTGTATACTTAAGTGCCCCCTTCTTTACTCGCCGTTGGTGCCCTTGCAGGGGAGACAGGATACACCAGTCACTATGGAAGGAGGATGCCGTCGCATGCTGTGAAAAATATCCTGTCTTACTTGGGGACAATTATACAAGAACGGGAAGTTTAAAACTAGTGAGGAGTTTTTTGGTCCCAGTATCCCCACTCCCCTAGAACGTTTTTATTATGTGAGGCTCAGGCAAGAAATGCGCTCTCTGACTCAGTGCTTCCCGGCAGAGCCACCTATCATGGTTCCCCTACACACTCTTCTGCAACAAACTCCCTCTGAGCATGTAGTGTCATGATTATATCGCTCAACTCAAAGGGAATGGGAAAGGGGCCTAGCTCCAGCTAGAGGGAGGTGGGAGGCGGAATTAGGCACTACCATCACGGAGGAACAATGGGCCTATTGCTGTCGCCAAACGGGGATAATTTCTGCCAACAGCAGACTACGCATGATACATTATAAATACATCCATCGATTATATTACACGCCTGCCCGGCTACATCGGCTACATTTGCGGGACACTGCCTGTTGTGATAGATGCGGGCGGGGGATGCTTACTTTGGGCACTTGGCCTGGGACTGCCCGAGTGTCCGGGAATACTGGAGGGAAGTGCTGCAGGTGCTTGATAACATGACTGAAGTATACATACCTGACGATCCCCTTACCGTCCTTTTAGGCTATACGGAATAAATCCCTGCCAAAGTGTGGAGGTTTGCATCCCTGGTGGCGAAACGGCGTATAGCCTGTCGCTGGGGACGCGGCCGAGCCCCTGAATTCAAGGACTGGCTTAACGACCTCTTACACTGCCAGGAATAGCTACACACTTATGCTGAACTTATGCCACCTTCCTCATGCCCTTAGGATATCTGGGGCCCTCTTCGGGCATACCTCTTCACACATGCCGACACGAGGGAGATAGAGCCAAGCCCGGAATGGGTGGGGGTTGAGGGGAGCGGCAGGGAGGGTCCTGCAGAGACGGAGAACTCCCCGGATGTGGGTTCAAATGAATGCTTTGAGGAGTAGGGGCTATAGAGCAAAAAACACGTTGGACAGTGACTCTTAGATGTGTATGATTGAGTGGGACCTGACTGGGCACTGGACTGAGATACTAGGCGATGGATGTAACTATTTACTGTGACTTATAGCTCTTGTTGGGGTGCTTTTTTTTTGTTTTCTGGGGACCTTGTTATGGAGACCTGTACTGACAATTGCCTGATATGATTGCCTACCTGACGCGGCTGGCCCTATGGGCTGTAGGCGGCTTGCTGTGTTTGCACCCCCACTGCCCTTTGCATTGAATATCGAGTACTGCTGTGCCGGCCCATTGGGGATGTAGGCACCCGGTTGTGTTACATATAAAGGTGTCAATAAAGGTCTGTTTAAAAACAAAACAAAAAAATAATTACAAATAACCTCATCATCCTTCTGAGAAACAAAGTCGGACATTATGGGTAAAACACAGGAGCAGTTGATTCCGCAGTGTTCTACTCTAGCATCACTAGCATCACCAGAGAGGTTTAATGACTAGATTGTTTAGGCACCCCACCCTACCTTCTCCTGGAGCTGAGCTCCTTTTTTAGGTCTCGCCTATGACGAACCCGCTGAAAGCGCGTTCTCGCAAGCGAGAACTATAGTCGTCGTCTCAGCAGTCTGAGACCGACGAAGTGAGACAAGATCTGGCCGCGCGCAGCGTTTCTCCATAGGATAACGTTGTGCGCGTGGCCAGGTCTTGTCTTCACAGCATGGCAGGAAAGGATCGGATCGCGTCGCGCGCCTCTCTGGAATGCAGGGGAGTCTGCAGCGAGGCGCACGGCGCTGATAAAAGCTTCCATGAGCGGCCCCCTCCTTCCTGTTGCGTTACCCGCACGGCGACATCTGTTTTCAATTAGGAAAACAGATTGCTCGCTGTGGCGAGCGCGAGCAGCACTTCTGGCCTTGTTTCTGCTGTAGCTGCATAGGTTTACATTATCAGCGAATCAGTGATTGAAGGTTTTGCTTCACATGTGTCACATTTTAGAAACACGTAAACGTGTTGTAGTGCGACCGGGCGGGGCACTAAGATTGGCAGCTTCGCTTCTACGGTATTGTGAATTTATATAGCATGTTGAGCCCAGGGTTCCCAGGGTTAGGCTGGCAGTATCCTACATTCCCGTCTGTACATTTGGCACTGTTTATTTGTGCATGTGTGTTTGTCTGAACACTGGCATGTCTGGGTGTGCGGCGCTTTCCGAAAGCCGCATTCTGCCGCTTGTGTGCACGTGCGTGGCATCCACTTCAAGGACACCGTGCTCTGTTTTTTTTTTTTATTTAACTTTAACACTAAGCGCAGCACCCGCTTCAAGGACACTGCGCTCACTGTTAAAGTAAAAAAATAAAAAACAAGCACAGTGTCCTTGAAGCGGCGCCGCGCTCAGTTTTAAACTTAAGCATTTACAATGCAATTGAACCTAATGAATTGCAAATGCTTGTTAGTGATATGGTGTTCCTCTTTTTAGTTAGTGCCTGGTATTGGATCTGTTTTCACGCCCATTACATGACTGCTGAATGGGAAAAGGACACAGACGTTAGTCAAACCCGGGGGCCATCTGAAATACACACGAGTCAGCGCAAACTACCCTCATCTGTAATGGGTTCAGAAACTATTAGCGCTCAGCTTTCCTCTTGACATTTATTAATAATTTGTTAGCATGAAATCTATTGACTGTTCGGAGTTAAAGTTGTTGTGCACTGCTGGTCTGAACTTGCATATTTTAAAGGCAAAGTTGTTTCTGGGCAATACCGTCATAGTTGCTGCAGAATCTACACTAAAAGGTTCAGCAGTTTCCAAGATGATGCAGAGTAAAAAACACCGGCATCTACAAAATGTTGACTTTTTATGCTTTTAGCCAGGGTTAATTTTTATTTTTATTACATTCCTAGCTCACAAACAACAATAACCGATTACTTTTTTAATGTAGCAATTTTCTTGTGCGGTGACTAATGTTACTGGTGGGCTTTTGAATGCCTGCATCGTCTTTTGATTTTTATTAGATCATGGCTGTGTTTTCTATATAGGATGTTGTGTGACACAAAGGTCGCCGTTTATCAGACAGCACAGCTGACTGGCTGGCTTTGCGAAAGACATCTTGGTGACTTTCAGAAAGTTGACCTGGTGATTCACTTCCGCCCATGGCTTGCTATTGGCTCTGTGGTTTCTAGCTCACGTCAGTATTCTTGCACGAACTCTTTTTCTGTAATAAAAGGCCTTTAAATCTTATCTCGCCACAGTTGATGAGCATCCACAGACAGAGGTAAAATGTTAAGCTGTGTTTTCCTGTGCGCCTGGTTTTTATTTTGCTTTTGAGTTGCTCGAAAGTGAAAACGTTTATATAACACGCATTTGCAATGCAATAGATCTCATATTTATGCGAGTTTAAGCTATTGGCATTGTAAATGACAATGCCTTTTATTTATGTTTTTAAAACGAAAACAAAAATAAAAGACATTGTTATTTGCAACGCCAATAGCTCAAACCTAGCGAGACCTATTGCATTGCAAATGCTTGTTAGTGATTGGGGTAGCTCAACCATAAACCTTCATACCTTTTTTTCCACAAAACAGATCTATGCCAAATGTGCATCCTTTTTCCAATATCACGAAGGTTGTAAAGGTATTACTAAACTGTGTTTTTGAGGGGAAAATGGGGAAAATGTGCTGTGCATGGAATCTTGTTTTTTCTAAAAAAAAATAGTATCAACAACAACTTTACTGTGCGAGGATCTATCAATTGTATCAAAAACACATTTTTGCCAACATTTTTTAATTTTTCTAAAAGATTAATATCTGTGGTTTCATCCTGGAAGCAGGTGCAAACCCCATGGGGGATCCTGGAAAGCTATACATTTCTAAAAAGAAGACAACATTCAGAATTCAGCAAGAGATCATTTGTGTAGATTCAGCACGTTTTGCCTAAAGCAATAAACTGTTGGGAGTCTAATTTAAAAAAAACGTCTGGGTTTGGTTGGTTTTCCTGGGTGGTGTGACCGGGTCCCCAAATGCTGCAGCATTCACCATGTCAAGTGGGATAATATTGGGATTTAGGCTCCCTCTACAGGCCCCTATTTAAAGTTAAAGCACAAAAGAATAAACATTTTTTCTTGCTTGCAATAGGGATGGGGATTTGTTAGTCTCCAGTGGAACAGAAAGACTGCTTTATGGGTGGGGTGGGCTAACCTAATTTTTTTAAATAAATAATTTTCCTGGCACTGGGTAGGCTTGGGCCCCAACAAAATACATGGCAATTTGGGGTAACCTCTCTCTATCTCCCTGGGTAGGGCATGAAGAATGATTTGCCACCTCTGGGTGGGTTATGGCTCTACACAGGCTGGGCAGATCCAATCCTTTTGTTTTGTCTAAATGAAAAATCCCTGGTGTCTAGTGAATTGTCTACTCACCAGGGACAAATAGGGACAACCTCCCTAATTGGGAACAAAAATCCTATCTGCTACCTAGAGCATCAGAAACACTCAATTGCCCCTTTGAGGGGATGTGGCCCAATGCCAGGGATGGCCATTGACACCCTATTGTTTGTTTTGATGTAATTTTAAAATTATTGGTGCCTGGTGGGCTTTCTGCTCCTCCCAGTAGTTAATTGGGATCAAATCCCCTCTCTGCTCCCAGGGAAGCAGAAATACTGGTTTTATTTTTGGGGCATGAGGGGTTGGCCCACTCAGGGTGGGATGCCTACTCCCCTTTGGCTTTCCCAAATGAAAAATATCTGGTGTCTAGTGGTCTTTCTGCCCTCATGAGTACAGATTGAGGTACAAAAAAACTCAATTTGCCACGTGGTGGGGCAGAAAGACAATAATGTCCCCTTTTGAGTAAGGAGCATGGCCCTATGCCATAGTGACCCACCCACCCCTTTGCTTTTTAGAACTTCCCTGGTGTTTAATGAGATTTATGCCCCCTACAGGTGGCAAAAGGGAGCAAATGGTAAATCTGCCTCCTGGGGCAAATAGACTGTATAGCCCCCTTTAGGGATGGGGGCATGCCATAAACCTGGTTGGGCTGCCTCCACCAATTATGTTTGTAGCAAGATCAATCCCTGGTACCTAGTGGTATTTTTATCCCCTGGGGAGAAGGTTGGTGGGAAACCTCCCAATCAGCCACACAGGGTTCACAGAAAAATTGCAGACTACAATGTCCCCTTTTGGGGTGGGGGACATGGCCCTTTGTCATGATGGGTCATCCTACCTCTGTTTCTTAGAACCCTGGTATCTAGAGGGCTTTCTGCCTCCTAGGATGGCAGATTGTTGGAAATCCCCCATTCTGCCTCTTGGGAGCAAGAAACAGTGTATCATCTCCTTTAGGTGTGGAGGCATGGACCCTACTAGGATGGGTTGCCACCCCTCTTATTTATTTCTTTACTAAAGAAAATTCCCAGTGGTCATGTGGGCTTTCAATCACCCAATGGGAAAGATTTTGAAAAAACCTTTCAATTAGCCTAACCGGGGGGCAAAAGTAATGTAATGCCCGATTTTGAGGTGGGGCACGCCCTATAACATGGTGGGCTGTCCCCACCCCTTTGTTTTGTTTATGAATATCCCTGGTGTCAAGTGGACTTGTTCTCCGACAAGGGGCAGATTGGTGGTAAGCACTGTATCCCATCCTCCAGAGGGTCAGAAATGCTGTATTCCCCATTGTGGGGTGGGGAAATAGGCCAAGACCAAGGTGGGCTACTCCCACCCATTTGTTGCATTTATTTTATAAATATATCTCTGCTGTCTCGCAGGGTTCGCAAATCCCCAAATCTGCAGGGAGGTGGGACACAAAGACTATACTGCCAAATCTTGGGATGGGAGCAAAGCCCAATGCACGGTGGGCCACCTCAACCCTTCATTTTTTAAATACTTTAGCAGTAGTCTAGTGGACTTCCTGTCCCCCAAGGGGGGCAGACTGGGTTAAATCCCCCCTAGACTTCCCTCCACAAGACTGTATTATCCCCTCTTGAGGTAAGGTCATGACCCTAAGAATGATGGGCCATCCCCACTCCTTTGTCTTTTCTTCAAATTTCCTGCTGTCTAGGTGTATTCTGCCCCTCCCCGGATGAGGCAGATCAGGGCTAAACATTCCATCTCTCCTCTGAGGGGGGCAGAAAGGCTAAAGAAATTGGGCAGTTAGGAGGCGCATAGGTCCATGCCAATGGGCTGCTTTCCCCACAAAAAAATCTAGAGTATCTAGTGGAAGCACCATTTAATCGCATTCCACTGTAGATGTCTCACACTTTGCAGGGTAAGAGTGGCTTTGTTGAAAAGGTCAGTTTCTCATATTTCCAGTGACACTTCCTTTTAGGCACAATTCCCTGTGAGCATTGACATAGGGGCAGTTTTTAGCCTGTCTGCACTCCCTGGGAAACCTGGAAGCTATTACCTGGGTGCCGATCCTGCAAATGACATAAATGTGTGAACGACACAATCACTTCATTCACAGGACCATCACACGCCTTTGTGAGAAAGCTGGAGAATCTCCCACTCTAACCGAAGGAGGTGTCACAGGGAGGAGGGACTGGAGTAGTTGCTGCTCCAGCACTAGGCACTTGGACATGACCTCCACGTCCATATCACTCACTTGTGAGCACTATTGACATGAAGGTCATATCAATAGCGTTCAAGTGGTTGATAAAGAACTAGAATGCAGACACCATGTTGCTGTAATAGAAGTTGTGAAATCTAAAGCTTTCACTATGGAGCAACGTTAAGCAAAATGCTATTGAGGGATTGCTGCTATGAAACCACTTGTTTTATAATTGTGAGGGCTGTATGGGTTTTTGTTCAATTGTGGCATATTATATTTTAAGGGGTAAAAATAATTAATGGGAGACATCCCTGGTTATCCAGCATACCCTTTCCATATCGATTTCTTCAGACTACGCATTTTCTCTGTCACTTGATACCTTCTATACCTTCCTAATTTTAAGATAATAACGTTATGCTAAACATTGGCCTTTTAAGTTTTAATTTTAATACATGTGAGTAGATCTTTAACAGGTGTAGGGAGCTATATGGAGGTAAATCTCATATTTAAAATGAATATGTTTATGGTTTCTTGGGTAGTGAGCAATTCTGAATGAGTAGCAGTTTGGACTTTTTTTTTTACTTCTTCCACTTCCTTTTCTTAGTAGATGTATCCCTCTGCATGAATGTGTACTTGTTTCAAAATCATTTTATTGAGATTGAAAGGTAAAGAAAATAATAAAACACATTTAAAATACATATTTTAATATAAAAATGCCAATCTTTATACCTTATATTTTATAACAGACATACAAGATAATTATTTAAAATATATTTCAAAATAAGTAACAGTATAAACCAGACCGAGCTACAAGCAACTATTTTAAAATACAGAGAAACCTAGCATGAACTACACAATTTTCAAAGAATTGGAACACTATAATACAAATGCACAGGAATGAGCGGTAGTAAAATATTCAAATAATTAAACTCATGCAGTATGAAGTCTTTTATTCAGAAAATCATGAAATACTTAGAATGGTGCCTTAATCCCCTATTTTCTCAAATGTATTATTAAATCAAAAACACTTTTGGATGGTTGTGTTTTTATAAAAGTACTCTGTATGAATTGCAATTAGAACTAAATTACTCAAATTATTATTCTGGTTAGTTATTTCTTCCAAAAGTGCAGCTGTGAGGATTATAAAGGTAGACCACAAAAAAGAGAGAAACTAGAACTAAACATTGTAGATCACCGGGTGCAACCAACACAAAAGTATCAGGTCAGTAATAAAGCCTAAGCGAATTATTCATTAAACTGGAAAGACTTTCTAAAAGGGAGCCAGTGAAATGGTAGGAAATGATAATTCTTAAGAAATATATGGTTGAACAAGGAATTCCCAGAGGCCTATGAATCAATCATTTTCCATCAGCAAATTATATTTTTGAAGAAAAAGCAGCACCATGGGAAAGAAGACTACATGAAACCTGTGCCACATTAATGCAAATGCTATTTGAACAAGATGAACATAAGATATAACTGTTATAATTAGAAATAGCAGTTCTAAAAAATAAATATGCTCATGCAATCTGGGTGAAATAAAAAATAAAAGATTTATTGAGGACATTATTAAAATATACCTTGTGAGGACTCACATTGTCCATG
Organism: Lissotriton helveticus; assembly: GCF_964261635.1. NCBI lineage: Eukaryota > Metazoa > Chordata > Amphibia > Caudata > Salamandridae > Lissotriton > Lissotriton helveticus. The sequence goes on along the minus strand of NC_136070.1, from coordinate 1,059,747,004 downwards.
GATTGATCTGTTCCTATCAAATGATTAGGCCCAGCCACACACGTGTGGTGGCGTTTTATTGGGACATGCAGATTCCAGAAGTTTACTTCACAGAAAGGCAAGGAAAATGCAAGATTTGAGGCAATGTTTAGGTGTGCAGGGTATTGGGAGTAAGAAAAGTTCATCATTGTGAGGCAGACTCCCCCCGGGGTCAGGTTTTCAGGAATGTCTGGGTCTGGCAGGTTTCTCTAGGTGGTGACCGAGCTTGGGCCGAAATACCCCAGCTACCCTATTGTCAAATCAGCTCATTATTTTGAGAGGAAATGTTGATATCTTCACATTGGATTTTGGGACCTTTTCTGTTGCGAGCACAGGACCCACCCACACAAGTGTGGCACTGTATTTATCTGGAAACATGTGGAAACACCGAGCAGTAGGAAATGTTGGGATCAATGGAGATTCTAGAACTTTCTCTCACAGAAATGTTTGAGGCTTGCAAGGGCCTCAGGGTAAAAAGAAATGTGAGATTCATGCAAGTCTTACCACCAGGACTCTTACAGGAGTCTAGTTTTAGAAATGTCTGAGATTGGTGGGTTTCCCTGGGTGGTGGCCGAGTTCAGGCTCAAAATCTAAAGCTACCCACATTGCAAAAGGCCAGTTTTGAGTGGAAAAATCAGATTTCTTCAAGTTATGTTTGGGGCTTTTCCTGTCACTGGTGCAATGCTAACCACACAAGTGGGGTACTGTTATTAACGGTAGACATGTGGAAATGCTAGGTGATGCAAAATGTGAGAATACTCTCACATTCCAGGGTTTTCTCTTTCAGAAGTTGAAGGAAAATGTGAATTATTATCCAAAGTTTGGGATTTGCAAGGGCTTCTGGGTAAAAAAAAAACCTCATGAGATACACATATGTCACACCCCACTGGACTGCCCTGGGTGCTAGTTTTCAGAAATGTTTCAGTTGGGTAGGTTTCTCTGGGATTCAGCAGGGCTAGAGACAAAATCCACAACTATTCAAATAGCAAAAAAGGCTTGATTTTGAGTGTAAAAATGTGAACTCTCCATGTTGCTTTTTGGGCCCTTCTCCTGTCATGGGTACTAGGCTCATCTATACAAATGGGATACCGTTTGTATCGGGAGGCCTGTGAAAATGCTGGGTGGTAGGCAATCAACGGATTTTCACAGGTTCTGGTACTTTCCCTCACAGTAATATGAAGAAATATGGGACATATTTACTAGTAAAGTTGCGAAGTGTGTCATAAAGGCAAGAAGGATAACAAGACACTCCGGCACTATAGAAACACAGGGCTGCACCATATTTACAAAAATAAGGTGCAGCCCCGCTTTTCCCCCTCTGCTGGTGCTGAATTTAGCTGCCTAGCGCCAATGCAGGCCACCTTGGACCATAGTGCAAGGGTGTCTGCATTGCAGGGGAAGATTGTTTAAGTAGAGGAAGGTGCCCCTGCCTACACATAAACAATCTTTAAATGGCGTTGTGTAACTTCTATGTGTGCTGTTCAATGTAGCACACATAAAAGTTGCAAAGCATCATTTTTGTATTAATGATTGTTTATGTGCAGGAAGGGACACCTTCTGGCACATGAACAATCATTGGCGTGCTGCACACTTGGAAACAGCAAAAATGAAGAGAATTTAAAGGTTTCTCCTCATTTCGCCAGGTTTTCCCTGGTCTTAATTTTGGCGCTGCCTCATATTTATGCCCCCCTGTAAATATAGGGCAGCATCAAAATAAATGGGTATTGCTGTGAAATGCCCACAACAACACCCATTGTCCTCCCCTTCCACGCTAAGTGTCGCTTGAAAGGGTGCCTTATTTACAAGGCAGCGTTAAGTCACGTTAAGCGGCTTAACGCTGCTTTGTAAATTAGCTAAGCCCCGATCGCCACCACAATGTTCTTAAAAGTGACATTGTGGTGGTGATAGGGGCTTGTAAATATGCTTCTATGTGTTTTATCCAAGGTTTGAGGCTAGCAAAGGGTTCTGGATAACAAACGTTAATGAGCTCACTGCAAGTCACACCACACTAGACACCCCAAGATGTCTAGTTTTCAGCTGGATTTGGTAAGTTTTCCCTGGGCCCCAATTTCACAGCTACCCACATTGTAAAAACAGGGTTGTTTTTAATTCGGAACATTCGATCAGTACAAGTTCCGTTTTGGGCTTTCCTGTATCCTGCCCAACTCACACAAGTGAGAATAACATCAAAAGATGCGTGGGAATTGTGTCTGGTAGGATATTTGTGGACACTCTCAGATTTTGTGTTGTTAATCAACAGTTGAGGTTTGCATAAGCATCTGTGTACAAAAAACCTCATGAAAATCACACAAGTCTGACTACCCTGTACGCACCCTGCTTTCTAGTTTCCAGGAATGTAGGATTTGGTAGGTTTCCCTAGATGACAGCAGAGCCCATGTCCATAATCCACAACTACCCACATAGCAATAATAAGGGTCAAGTTTGAGAGGAAGAATTTGATCTGTCCTTTTTGCATTTTGGGGCTTTTCCTGTAGCGAGTGTTATGTCCACCCACACAAGCGGAGAACTGTTTTTATCTGGAGATGTGTCGAGATGCTTCACAATAGGAAATTTGTGGATCTTCTCAAATTCTGGAACTTTGTCTCACAGAAATGTGAGAATAATGTGTATTATTAGCCAAGGTAAGAGGTTTGCAAGGGCTTCTAGGTAGAAATCATTGAACGATCTATGCAAGAAATGTATGGGAATAGTAGGATCTCATGGGTGGAAGCTGCAAGGGCCCACATTCATTCTGCAGCTATCCACTTTGTTAAATAAAACAAAGTGTTAATATTACTTTTCAGGTCCCATTTTGGGCGCTTTTGTGTCGCAGGCACTAGGCCAGCCACACAAGTGGGGTACTGTTATTCCCTAGAATCATGTGGGAACACAGAATAGTGGTACATTTGTTATTACCAATTGTATTTCTCTGCATTTGCTGCTTCCAAATGTGAGCCAGTGGGAAAGAAAGAAGGCATTTTGCTAAATGCCCTCTGAGTTACTTGATAGCATGGGTAGCTACATACTCAAAATTCAAACTCAGCATTTTGTGTACATTTCAGAAAAACATATGTGGGCACATGCATCAACCTATTTAGGAAGTGCAAACGGTGCGAATCGGTAAAATCGGCCGTTTGCGCTTCCTAAATACGTTTTTGGGATGCATCAAACACTTTTTCAAAATTCGAATTTTTTTGCATTTCTTAAAAATGCGAATGCATTTAAGGAATCGTATTTGTGCGATTCCTTAAATGCAACGCATCAATTAAAAAAAAAAATGCGAATTATGAAATAGGACGTGCAAATTAACACGAGGTTGACCCTCGTGTTAATTTGCGAAAATCTTTCAAAAAGCAAAAAAATTCATTTTTTAAACTGTCATGTTACAGACACACATGTCCTTAGGACATGTGTGTGTGTGAAACATGCACCTTCAAATACATTTCAGGGGTGCAGGGGGGGTCCTTTGGACCCCCCCCTGCACCCTTGAAATGCATCAACAAATTGCGAATTTGTAAATGCCTTCCCATTGACTCCTATGGGCCTTTTGGCCCATAGGAATCAATGGGATTTGCGAAAATGCATTTTGGAATTCGCTATTTATTTGCGAATCGGTAAAAATTGCGATTTTTACCGAATCGCAAATAAATAGTGAAAAACATGATGCATAGCATTTTGCAATTCTTAATTTGCGATTCGGTAATTTTCGCAAATTAAGAATCGCAAAATGTATGAATGATGCATGTGCCCCAGGATTCCTACATACCCATTTTTCATTCTCTCTATTTTATCATCATAGGAATTGCTGTATAGTTTGTGCACAATAAAAAAATCATTGTAAGGACCATCTAGGTTCAACAGCCAGTTTCTTTGGGGAAACCTTGAGGGATCTAAATAAATGTCCTCTCCTTGAATTCAGAATGTTGTCAACTTTTCAGAAATATATCGTTTTCTGACATCAGTCATGGGTTTTGCATCTTTTCCTACCACAAACTGTAAGCAGTTTAAAACCACAAGAAATTCAGAAAAATTGACCACCCTTTAAAAAAATGCAAAACATAAGATAAAAATATTTTATATGAAAGCTGGGAAGATTGTGATTCTAGTTCCAGCCAATTTATTGTTGATGTCATTTTTGGGAAAAAAAACTTATCCTTGCCTTCTTGCACTGCACTTTTCCCCCATATCTATTCTTAAAAAACAAAATGTTGCTCTATGTTGGCTATTTTCTTTGTTGCCCCTGTAGGATGAGGATTTGTGTTTTACCACCCCTACCTAATCAGGAGGTTTCCTTGCCGCTTTGTTAACTTTGACTGGTTTGGTAGGGTAAAGTGAATATTATTCATTTTAAACCTATAGGAATTCAATAATTGCTTTGATTACCCCTTCTTTAGTTATAAATGACACATTTTTAATTTGCTTAAGGGGTACCAGATGTTTTATAGTGTGACCTCATTCAAGATGGCCACCACAGTCTAGTTATTCATATCCTACTTTGGAGCCATACGTGCATTAATATGGAAGTATTCTCCGTGCTCTCTTTGATTCGTTACACTCACATGAGCGCCCAGCGATAATCAATATAGGTGAGTTCTCTTGATTATTCTTAACTGTTTGGCAGTTCATGCAAGTGATAGACTTACTTCATTGATCATGTATACCTTTATTCATTCTTTCAGCTTTACAAATTGCCTTCCCATTTTTGATGATTTGGGTAACTTTACATATGATATACTCAGGTTATAGGTATGTTATGGCATAAATTACAGTGGTAGAAGTTTTACATTTATATATGGATATTTATCATTATTCTGTCTGATTCACAGATATAATTAGTCCCCATCTTTCACTGCTAAGGCTATCATGATTGTTTTTTTTTTTTTAGTGATAGTTTCCTTGTTAGATCGTTGGGATTTAGAACCCTTCTTTTCCATATACTTCTGTATCTACAAGGATGCACTTGAGCATATTCACTTTCATTCTCCTTGTGACGTGTACTCCCCAAGCTGCAGCTTCTGCTCTACAGCTAGGAGTGTAGTGCCCTCTAGGGGCTTGTTCCATGGTTGCATTTATTGTGGCCTGCATATGTCCAAGATGGTACACCTTGCCCTCTAAGGGCTAAGTCTATGGCTGCAAGTTATGAGATCAAAATATGATGCTCTCTAGGGGCTGTTATTATGATTTCATTTTCAAAGTTGGGAAGTTTTAAAAAAAACATGAGTTTTGCTCATTGTAAATACTTTATTGATATATTAAGAATAGTGCATATTGCTCAAAGTGCATATGCTTTATTCACAATAATAATTGCAATTACAGATGATCCTTATTGATGATTGCATTTAAGCATAAAATTATGTCTTTAACATGTGGTGTGTTGCTTTTGAACCTTTGACAGAGCCAGTAGACTTACTTTATATGTTTATGTGAACCCCTAGAGGTTCAAAGATGATTATGCAATGTCATTTATGGTATTTTCCATCTCCCAATGCATATATTTGTAAATTAATTCAGTAGCATTAAGTAGTGTGTGTGTGTGTATAATAAATGAGCTTTTCCTGTTCTGAAGAAGACGCACTGACTGAACAGTCACTTATTAAATGTTATAATGGCTTGCCATCAAATGTTGGTTACTAGCCCACACCACCTCCCCTGAGTTGGTCTTGGACAGCTACCCTATCCAGAATGTTGAGGGTAACGATGGGGTGCTTGGTTCCCAGTAAGGTGACATTGTGGACCTATTTATTACTTGTGCAGGCCACACAACTAATAACCCAATTTCCTACAGTGGGACTCAGCACTGGGATAATATTATCCAGTACCAGTATACATTGATAACATTTGAAAAGTTCAGTTTTGCTGCACATTACATATGCATTACTGTGCAAATATCAGAGAGCAAGGCTCTGAGCAGGGTTTAAAGGTTTAGTTGTGTGAACTCTGGAACTGGGAGAGGAAAGTCTGCACACAGATCTGTCAGGTGAAAACATTGACTGTTGATTTATGTAATATTCGTGTTTGTTAGGACTGGTTTGCATTGTTAGAAATTATGTGATGATAGGGTGGGCCTTCACACACTGTGTTCCCATTTAAGCGTTTCAGGCTAGAGTGTCTTTTGAACCCCAGCACTACATGCTAGGCCTGTAGGAGGAGAGTTCTTCTCTATCGCTTTAGGGACAACAACAGGTACCCACACCAATAATCTGGATGTAGGGGTGGGCCCTGCTTCTAGGGGTGTACTGTTGGGTTGTAGGACTACCGTAGGATTGGGGCTCTTTTAAAATCCCTTTCTTATCTTTTTCTTTTGCCACATACTTAATCAGGTGCACTTGCTGGAGTACTTAACACGCCGGCGGCAGGTATTTAACCGCTTCCGTGCGGCGCCGATTCCCCCCCTGTGCTGGACATTCCAGAACAGGGTGCGGTCGTGACGGAACCGTTCCGTCATCAGCACAGCTCAACCGTGACTGATGATGGAATGGTTCCGTCACAAGCATCGAAGGGGTTAAGATCCTGCCTGTTTGACATCCATACTTTGTTTCTCTTCCGGTTCTGGTCACCGGAAGGACTTTGCCGCTGGATCTCTAGTTACGCTCATGGTTTCCTGGATCCTTGTCCTGTCCCGGATTCTTTCCCCTGGGTTTTGGACACAAACTTATTGGGACCCTTGTTAGGACGTTCCTTCCCTTCCCTACCTGTGTTTCGAGTTTTTGTTTGTTTGTTGAGTTTCACGAGTGCCAGGGAAGTTTCGGGTGAAGTAACGCGGAAGCGTTTCTGTCTTCCCCTCTCTAGGTTTCCTGTATTTTTGCACCAAGTCCGGGTATGGGCATTTTGGGCTTTTTCACAGAGTAGTCCAGGCCGGCAGTTGACGGGCTCTCCTAATCTTAATTCACGTTTTGGTTGTTTTGTCTTTTTCCCCCTTGGGTTATTTTTGACCCGGAAGGTGTTATTTAGGGGTTCAAGGGAAATTGGACATTTATAAAGCTGAATGCTTTATTTCGTGTGGATTTCTGGCACAGCTTCCTGGTTTTGAATAACAAGCTGGGTTTGGTCCCTCTCGAGTATATTATCTCTTAAAGCTGCACGACCATTGGAAAGGGGAAAGAATAACCTGCAATTATGTGTACCAGGTCATATAGGTTTGCCATCTGTGTCTAGCACCCTGCTAAACTATATTTCGTCTATTCTCTCTTCTGAAGGCCGATTACTCCGCGGCGGGATGCCTGGCTTTCACCTTGGGGATGCCCAGTACGGGTATCTCACAGGGAAAAGCCAGGACGAGTTCCCAAGGCAAGCGCCGAGATGCCTACGGGTAATCGAGCGCTATATAAGAACGCTTAATAATAATAATAATAATAATAATAATAATACTCCATCCTTATACTTCCATCACCGGTCGAGGAGAGAGAGAGAGAGAGAGGAAAGCAGCGCTTGAGTGTTGTATTTTCTTTTTCCCTTGTTTCGCCCACCTTCTCCCAGTGACTTTGTTAGCCGTCATCCTTATATATATATATATATATATATATATATATATATATATACACGAGTGGCAGCGACCGCAGTGTGGGTAGAAGATTGGGATATTCTTTGCTCCTGCAGTGTTGGGCAAACATCAGAGTGGTGTCAGAACAGAAAACCAAGCCCACAAAATTGAACACTGCCTGAGCGAAGATGGATCAGGAAGGCGTGAAACCAATGTTATTGGATGATGGGGGTAGGGGAGTCGGTCCCTCAATGCAGAATTTAATGGCTGAGGGGGCGTGGCTTGGACGCCGGCTAAGATGGCGGCGTAACCGAGCGCTCCGTTACCGACCAGCTCCTGTCTCCACACAAAGGGCATCATGTCGGCGAATTATTCTATTCCGACCACCGTCCCGCAAACCGGAACGTGAGCAGAGCCCGGCGCCCTCACTGTTTCCGTTTTTTGCGTGACAACGAAGGAGCTGCCGAAGGATTTTGTCTTGCGACTGCTGCCGCCATTTTGTGCGCCGGCCGCGGAACACAGCGGCGGCCGGCACCTCAGCACATTTCTTCACTCGGACGGTCCTCGGTTCCCATGGAAGAAGTTGTACCTCACCTTACGAAGTGCTGAATTTGCAGCTGCACCCTTGGTAAGCCTTCTGCAACTAGCTTTTTGAAGCGCCCTTCTACTCAAGCTTCGCCTGCATTACGCTATGAGGCATTTATAGACTATTACCATATGTGACATACAGCAGCAACGCTTCATAACGTTCTCATTTGCGCCTCTACTGTACTTTCCCCTCAATGCCTTCTCAGGAGATCTCTCAACTGCGGTGCAAACCACGTTAAAGCTTCATTCTTTTACTTTTCAGTCACCAATTTCTGCGCAAGCTGCGTGGGGTCTTGTATTCATCCTGCTGCCAACGCGTTACACGCCAGTGGTGTTTTCCTCAAAAGGGGCCGCTCAGCACACGTGTCCTTATCCTCTCATGCTCAGCTACGCTTCTCTGCAGTGTTCGCCCTTCATGATGCTATTCTCTTGACTTTTTCTGAGACGCCCTCTTTTCTCATGTTCTGCCAGTGACACATTCAAGACCTTTTTGGGATTTACTTACCTCCTTTCATCCTCAACGGTCGCTACTTACATGAACTTTGCCATACGCTGCTCTCACGCAGCGCTATTTCTCACTAATTGGTGCTTCTGTTTTCCCATGCATTGAACATTCTGACAGGACTCTTCCTCTCACCAATTGCCTTCAGTCCAGCGTTCTTGGATGATTTTCTCCCTGTGGATTGTTTCTTCTACGCAGTGTGACCACTACTCATCACAACATTGATGTTGCGAGGTTCTCCTGTCCTCCTTATGCTCCTGGTTCTTTGATTGCCTTTTATGGGGAAACTACGTACTTTGAAGCTCACTTCTCTGCCGAAACTACCATCTGGATCTGATTCTGATTCTCCTAACCAGGAAATGGAGGAGGGCAAACCCTCGAAATCTGACTCAGCCCATGGGGCTATTCCTAAAGCTCAAGCTGGAGGCAAGGCACAACCTTCTCTGACCTCATCCAAGCGGCTGAAGAAAGATCCACCATCTCCTGGGAGCAACTCTTCTTCCTCCTCCATGGATCTCATTCTGGAAGAACTCCGTGCCTTCAAACCCTTTATGGAAGCCACCACAAAAAACATGCAGACTATGCAGGAGAAGTGGACATCTTTGGATTCACGCGTCACGACTTTGGAGCAATCCTCAGACTCTTTACATTCTTCCTGCTCCCGCATTCCTTCAATAGAGGCTGAAATTCTTCTCCTCAGGCGTCAAACTGAGGATTTGGAAAATAGAAATCGCAGGAACTACCTTCGCTTATACGGCCTTCCGGAACTTTCAGAGTGGTCCAATCCTACCGTCTTTCTCCAATCTTTCCTTGCGAAGATACTGGACGCTCCGGCCTTATCCTCCATCAATATTCAGCGAGCGCACCGTCTTGGACCCAGGGTTGCTACCAAGCCTAGAGGTGTTATCATGCTGTTTTTGCAGTATACTGATCTCCTGCAGGTCCTCTCAGCCGCCAAACTCAAGAAGCAAATCATGTGGGAAGGTCACCATCTCTATCTTTCGCAGGACGTTTCCAAGGCCACCGCAGATCGAAGGAAAAGGTTTTTAGACTTGAGACCTCAGTTACGAGCTATTAATGCTAGATACGGTCTCCTACATCCTTGTCTCTTCAAGGTTACGTATAAAGACAAAACCACCACATATGAAGATCCTGCGGCTTTGCAAGCCTTTCTTCGCAAGTTGAATCCGGATGTCATGGACACCTCCAAACCTGGCTGAAAACTCTTGTTGTCCTTTGTCTGATACTTCTTCCTGATCTCGTCTGATTATGGTTCTACTTTTTCTTCCTTAGTGTTGTTTATTCTGTTTAAATTGATGTTTCTTATTCTAATAGCTGTTTTGTTAATTTATTCTACAGCTTTACATACTATTATACTTAGTCGAGTCATGTTTTCACTGTGATTTCTTATATTATTCCCTAATGTATATCTCCTTCCTTCCTTTAAGATACTTCCCGCGTCGACCCTTCTTGATGCTTCCTAATGTTCTTTGTCTTGCCCATTTGGATCTCTACATATCACTGGTTGGTTACTCGCTTTGGTTGTTGACTTCGTCATCTCCCGCAACCACCATCCCCATTCCTGTCTGGGTTTTCTTCGTTTTTCGTAAGTATGTCTTTCAGTCGTTTGTTTCGAACTTGTACTGTCTCTATGTTCATTTCTGTCCCTTTCCTCTTTCCCCTTTTTCTTTTCTTGCATTCTCTTTTACCTTTTCCCTGGACTCTTCTTCATTTTTCTTTCCCCTTTTCTGATGTCCCTTCTTCTCTCTATCACATCTGCCATTTCCTCATACATATACTCCTTCTCCTTTTCTTCTCTCTTTCTTTTCCTCTTCCTGTTCTTTTTCATCTTCTTCGTCCTTCTTATTTTTCTTCATTGTATTTTTTATGCATTACTGTGCATGTTGCACTCAGTTGTTTTTCTGAATCGTTCCGTTCCGTGTGACCACATGGAATGTTAAGGGATTAACAAATCCTATTAAAAGACAGAGGGTTCTCTCACACTTAGCTAGACTTAAAACTGATGTTGCTCTTCTTCAAGAGACTCACCTTGCTGAACCAGAAGCTTTGAAACTTAAACGTTGCTGGGGGGTCATGTTTTTTGTTCTCCTACAGGTTCCCGGAAAAATGGTGTTGTTCTTTTGTTACACAAAAAATTAAATGTCTCCTCGATTACCTTTGAATGTGATGTTGATGGCCGTTGGCTCATTGTTAACTTACTTATTGATAACATTACCCTCAACCTCTTTAATGTATATGCTCCTACTTGAATCGATAAATCCTTCTGGCCTACTATCTCTTCTAAATTATCCTCCCTCCCTGGCGATTATATACTTCTTGGAGGAGATTGCAACCAGGTTGTTGATCCATTCCTCGATCGCCATTCGAAAGCTCCTTTTGTTCCCTCCAGAATGCATATACAGTTTGTGAACTCCCTTCAAAATAATGCCTTAGTGGATATTTGGAGATTATGCAATCCAGATGTTAGAGAATACAGCTTCTTTTCCCCTCCTCATCAATCCCAATCCCGCATTGACCACATTTTTCTTAGTAAGTCCCTTTCCCAACACGCCATCCGCTCTGAAATTGGCTCTAGCTTACTTTCTGACCACGCCCCAGTTTTTGTAGACCTTGATCTACTCCCATTTTCCCCTCACTCTGGAAGGTGGCGTTTCAATAATACTTTACTTTTAGACCCCTCCTTTCGTACCGAATTCACTTCCTTTGCCAAAGAATTTTTTCTTCTAAACCAATCCCCTGACTCATCTTTTGTTTCAGTTTGGGATTCATTTAAAGCAACCTCTAGAGGTTTTATTATTAATTTTGTATCTCGGCGAAAGAAACTTCGAGAGGCCAAGTCGGAGAAATTTTTGACTGACATCAAGGCTCTAGAGCTTGCTTATTATTCTTCTAAATCTGACATCTCCCTTAAGGCTCTTATTGACGCAAAAATTTCGTTTAACAAATTTACAACAGATGCTGCTTCTAACATCTTACTAAAATGTAATTCTAGACATTATAGGGGTAAGAACAAGATGGGGAAACTTTTAGCCAATTATTTAAAGATTCGTAAGGAACGTACAAAGATTCAATCTATCAAGACTTCCTCCGGTGAATCCACATTTAAAGATAAGGATATTCTTTCTGAATTTGTCAAATTTTATGATTCTCTTTATACCCCTGAACAGATCCCATCGTCTGATGACCTTCTTTCTTACTTTCAATCTCTTCCATCTCCATCGGTTTCACATGTTGACTTCCACTCTTTGGAGCAAGATATTTCACTTTCTGAAATCTCCCATGCTGTATCCGCACTCCGTCACGGTGAAATTCCGGGCCCTGATGGGTTTACCATTGAATTTTACAGTCATTTTGCTTCTCTTCTTCTTCCTAAACTATTACTCTTATTTCAATCTTTCTCTGCTACCGGTTCCTCTAGCGGTTCTTTTCAACAAGCCTTAATCTGCTTAATTCCAAAAGAAGATAAAGACCACTCTTTGTGCAAAAATTACAGGCCAATATCTTTAGTTAACACTGATTACAAAATTTTGGCAAAGATACTAGCTCTTCGTATGGATCCCCTTTTGCCTGATTTAATTGGTCCAGAACAATCCGGCTTTGTCAAGGGACGTCTCGCCTCTGATAATTCTCGGGTATTTCTTAATATTCTTAGCAAATCTTCCTCCTTGACTCTGCCCTTTGCGGCTATTTCCCTGGACGCGGAGAAGGCTTTTGATCGGATAGGGTGGGATTTCATGTTTCAAGCTTTACGTTGGATTGGTATTCCTTTTAAATTCATTTCCATTATTTCTTTGCTTTACTCTAATCCCCAAGCTTCTATTTTCGCTAATGGAATGTCCTCGGACTATTTTTCTTTACACAGAGGGGTTCGTCAAGGTTGCCCCTTGTCTCCTTTGCTTTTTGTTTTAGCCTTAGAACCTTTCCTTACTAAGATATGATTAGATGATACTATTTCTGGCTTTCATTTTGGTTCCCAACAGGTCAAATTTTCAGTTTACGCTGATGATATTCTTTTTTATTGCTCCAACCCTACCATCTCCATTCCTTCTATTCTTCATCAGGTATCTCCTTTCTCTGCGGTTTCCGGATAGCGCTTGAACGCTGACAAGTGTGAAATTTTACCTCTGAATCTTCTATGTCAAAAACATCTCTTTTCTTCTACAGGTTTTTCATGGCAACCATCTAAAATCAAATACCTAGGAGTTTGGTTTGCTCCTCTTTTATCCGATACTCTTAAATTAAACTTTGACTATATTTACAAGAAAATGGATACGGCTATCTCTCGCTCGCATCCGCTCTTTTTATCCTGGTGGGGTCGACTCAATTCTATTAAAATGATGCTATCCCCCTTACTTCTCTATACCATTTCCATGCTTCCTTTACACATTCCTCTCTCTTTCTTCAACAAAATTGACTCCTTGTTACTTAAATTCCTCTGGAACGGTAGACGCCCCCGAATAGCTCTTGCTTCTTTACGTAAAGACAAAAATCATTCTGGAGTACGTTTTCCAGATTTCAAACAGTATCACCGTGCTTTTTCTTTCAAGCAATCGATCCGTTGGTTTTCGTCTTCTCAGCCTCATTATCCCCCTGTATGGCTAAGCATGGAATCTTTTTTCATCTCTCCCTTCACCTTTCGCGAATTCTTATCTTTTACTTCTTCTCTAACCCGCTTTCGTTCACCTATTCTTTCGCATTCTCGCACTCTTCTCTCTCCTTACTTAACTTCTTCTTACCCATCACTCCTTTCCACACACGAGCAACCAATTTGGAATAATAACCTTCTAAAAATCCGTAACCGTACCATTTTTTGCAAAAACTGGCATTCTCGTGGAATTTGCTGGATTTCTCAACTTCTTAATCAAGGTACACCTCTCCCTTTCAAGGATCTTCAATCTCCTTTCTCTCTGCCTGCTTCTGCTCATTCGCAATACAATTCCCTTTCTCCTGCCTTGATCTCTTATCTTCACTCTCTTTTACCCACCACTGAGATTCCCATAGATCGTAGGCCCACATCCCTTTTGTTGGAGTCCTCCCCTTCCGCATCCGCTTTATATAATTCTTTCCGTCTCATCACTAATAGATTGAAGTCTCGTGTTGAAATTGCGTGGGAGTCGGATTTTTCTCAGGATTGGCCTGTACTTCTTTGGGATAAACTTTGGACTAAACTTCATAAGACCTCTAGAGCTGCTAACACTACCCAAACTTTGTTTTTCATTTTTCATAGAACTTTATTTACACCACTTGCCATGTCCCGCTTTTCACCAGACACTGCCTCTACATGTTGGTCCTGTCCTTGTCCTTCTGCTGATCTTAAACATATGTTGTTTGAATGCCCCCCTACTTCTCAGTTTTGGCAATCAGTCTGGCAGCAAATACAAAAGATTTTCCATCTTCAGGTCCCTTTCTCTCCATCTCTAGTATTTCTTGGCTCCCTCTCATCAGAGCTCCCTCTTTCCCCCAAACATTATCCTTTACTAGACATTTTCATTGCTGTTGCCTTCCATATTATTACCTCAAACTGGAAACAGGCTACTAATATTTCATATCAGTCTTGGTGGAATGCAATCTGTTTTAATCATCGTTTAGACACCAATTATGTATCCCCCATCTCCCTAGCTATCAAACGTCATTTGATTTGGCTCCCTTTAACAACATACCTCTCTTCTCCTGCTTCAGCCCATCCCTCTCCTGATCCTGATACAGTTGAAGTTCGCAAACCTCCGTTATTTTCTTATTCATATTTGTACCATTTTCTTTACCTATTATGATTATTATATCTCATTTTCTTGTATATTATCTACTGCAATTATTACTCTTATGTTGTGCTCATATTACTTCATGCTTGTAATGCTTACTTTTTATGCCATGTGTATTTTGCATTATACTGTTTATTTCATTCATTCATTGTAATTCTTCTCCCCCTCCTCCCTTCCCTTCCCCTTATTTTATCCTTTTTCCTTAATAAATCAAACTTAAAAAAGAATTTAATGGCTGCCATTACTAGCCTTCCGACTGAGTTACAGGATTTGAGGCAGGAGAATCATGGGTTACATCAGGAATTGACCGCCTTTAGAGCCAGAGAACATTCAAGGGGGGCGGGGTTGGGTTCTTCTTCAAAAGTGCAGGGACCTCCTACATTTCAGTTTCATCGTACTCCTAGTCAGGGGCCTAGTGGTGGTACACCTGTAGTCATCACAGTTACCACTCTGGCTCCGGTGCCTTTGGCTGTTCCAGAAAGGGTTTCTGGGGATTGTAATAGGTTTGGGGTTTTTATGAACCAGTGTCAATTGCACTTTATGTGCCATCCCACAGCTTTTCCAGACGGTTCAGTTAAAGGTTGCATTTATCATTTCCTATTTAGCTTGGTGGGCTGTTCCTTTGGTGGAAGGTGATGACCTCGTATTGTATAATTTCCCAGCATTTAAAGAGCAGATGCATTGTTTATTTGCAAAGCACGCTTTTATGCAGGCCAGAGACGCTTAATTGCTCAAACTAAGTTAAGGGAAACAGGACCTTTTAACATACATTTCTTCGTTTAATCGACTTGTTTCAGAAACATACCAGCCACTTGCAAAAGGAACCTCATTATTTTATCAGGGGTTGTGTGAAGAGTTAAAGGATGTAGTATCCCAGGTTGTTAATCCTTCAGAAGACCGTACCAAATTTATTGATTTGATAGTTAAGTTGAACCATCGGTTGTCTGCAAGAAAATGTGTGAGGAGTCAATTTCAGGCATTTCATGTGGTAGTGGTGAAAGGGGAGTCAAAGGAAAATGTTGAGTTGAAGCAATTGTCTGAACCTATGCAAATAGGTAGGGTAAGGGGTCCTTTGTCAAACGAAGAGAAGGGAGGACAGCGAGCTGAAAACATGTGCTTTTATTGTGGAGGGAGCTGACATTTTGCTTGTGTATGTCCCGTGAAACCTTCTAGTCTTCCTACAAGTAAAGCAGTGGCTTTTGTTAGAAAGAATGTTGGTGAGTTATCTCATGAAGAAGTTATTTGTAACAACTTGTATGTTATCCCAGGGGTGGTTCAAAGGGTCCCACGTCACTTTACTATGACCGTGTGTTTAGTGTGGTCTTACAACATGTCGGTGATAATTGATTCCGAACCTATGGAAATTTTATGGACATTTAGTTAGCTGATGTTGTAAATCTGCTTTTCACAAAAAGGACAGATCCTAACCACAACCCTCTCCTGGACCAAGGCAAAACACAGCACTTCCCCAAGGCGAGGTAATAATACCAATCCAAACGTATGGAATATAATACATATACATTTATTAATACACTACTTCACAACAGCAGCCAGAATGCATTAGTCATGGCATACTCCCAAGTAACAAATGAATAATTGGAATAAATGATCAAAAATAAGGATGCAATATATATATGTAGCAATGAATGGAAAAGGAATAGGAAAAGCGTGGCAAGAATAGAAAGAAATAAGAAAAGATTTGGCTTAGGCACACCTCACCGACTGTTTCAGCACCATCCTGCCAGCCCAAGCTGAGGGGAGTCCGATTCTGCAGCCTCAACAGGGGTTCCGTCAGGACACAAATTCCTTCGTCGTCCACAGCAATATGTCTTTTCTGTGGGGGACTTTCATCTAGCCCGTGGAGGCCCCTTGCTTTAATACCATTTCTAACGTGAAACGAAGCTTCTAGAAAGCCTCGCTCCTTTCTCATTGGAAAACCGGACTGGCTCGTACCAGTCCGCGTCAAGGTCAAGACAGTGGCTGGCCAAGCCGCTGCATTTTGGCTTCGAGGCGGAGTTTGTAAATTCCATAGATAATATCCAGTTCGCTCTGGTCAGTGAGGTGCGAAAAACAAGTGAGGATCAAAACATGCCCTCCCCCCTTGTGAAGCACAGAAAATGGCGACGATCGAGAAAATGGAGTCAGGTCTGCAAGCGCTGTCATGCACATAAAGAAGCTTAAAGCAGAGCAAAATTAGTAAGCAAGGTGACATAAGATTATGTCAAAGCCAATATCAAGCACTGTCGTTAAAAAAGACAAAGGTAAAGAATAAGATCGACATGAGGCCATGTCAAAGTCAATGGTAAGAGCTTATAACAAAAGGTACTATTCTACATAATTGTTCTCACTAGGCAGGTATATATATATATATATATATATATATATATATATATATATATATATATATTTATATATATATATTTATATATATGTATGTATCACGCTCCACTTTCTTTCACTACGGTAAAAGAATTGACGGCACTCCACAACTCGTATTCTGCAAGACTCTGTATTTATTCTCAGAAAAACAGGACGCGTTTCGGCATCACGCCTTTGTCTGCTGTGACTGGCGCCAAATTCATTAATGATTTAAATAAAGTTATGTCTTGACGTCGTTCTCTTGTTAAATCAACACAAAAGAAGGACTCAATAGTCTATATACATATACATATGGCGGCCATCTTATAGTAGGTTGCAACATTATATGGATTAGATGGCATTATTTACTAAACAAACAGTATTGAGCCCTGGATGGGCAAGCAAAAAATAAATAGGAAAAACACAATCAAGAAAAAACAATTCATAGTTTGAATCAGCGTCGAATTTCTCTCATTAGTGACAACATTTGATAGAAATAATATATAACAGTACAATTCATTGTTGCAGACTGTGACAGAAACAAGTATCACTGAGCTACAGGGGAAATTCTTTTCTACCTCTCAGTTAGCCAAGATGACTGGCCAATTTTTCCCCTATGTTCAGTCCTAGTGGATGCTTGGTACGGAGGTCAATGAGGAACCTCGACTCAAGTTTTCTCATGTTTCAAGGCAAAGTGTCTTGCTACGGGGTAGTTTGGGTCATGATGTTCAATCGCTCTAGCGTGTTCTAAAATTCGCTTTTTGACAGGGTGGATGGAGCTCCCAACATAATATAGTTTGCACGGGCATTCGAGACGATATACACAAAAAGGGGTTGTACAGGTGAGGAACTTGTTGATTTTCCTCACTGTCCCTGTGTCTGGAATCTCATATGAGGTGACTTTTTCACTTGATTGGCAGGCTTTGCAGTTTTGACATGGGAAAAACCCTGTCAGGTTTGCCAGTCGTGGTGATCTCGGAATGGTGTCAAAGTGGCTATGTATTAGGGTGTCTTTTAAGGACATTCCATAGATAATATGCAGTTCGCTCTGGTCAGTGAGGTGCGAAAAACAGATGAGGAGCAAAACATGCCCTCCCCACCTTGTGAAGCACAGAAAAAGGCAACAGTCGAGAAAATGGAGTCAGTTCTGCAAGCACTGTCATGCACATAAAGAAACTTAAAGCAGAGCAAAATTAGTAAGCAAGGTGACATAAGATTATGTCAAAGCCAATAGCAAGCACTGCCGTTAAGCAAGACAAAGTTAAAGAATAAGATCAACATGAGGACATGTCAAAGTCAATGGTAAGAGCTTATATCAGAAGGTACTATTCTACATAATTGTTCTCTTCTCACTAGGCAGGTGTATATATATGTATATATATATATATATATATATATATATATATATATATATATATATATATATATATATATATATATATATATTTATATATATTTTTCACAAAGCAAATAATCCAGCACTCCGCTCGTTAGTTTGAGTAGATTTATTCACACACTGCTAACAGCCTACGCGTTTCGAACCAAAAGGTTCCTTCTCACGGCAGTGTTACACAGTTGTCCTTCTTTACTTTTTCATTTTAAAGAGTGTGCAAGTGAAAGTGCATTATGGGACATGCAGTTTCCAAGCAAAGTTGTTACAGAAAACACATATTACTATTTGCATTTTAAACATTTTACGTATTCTGAGCATTGTTTAGCTTGTGGTTTCATTGTGTACATACGTTGTTAAAGTCTTTATGTTTTTTTGTTTTTTGTAACAGTCATGTTCCTGTTGTTTATGGGCTGAGTGCCCAATGTTTGTCAAGCATGTCCCATTGTTGCCTTTGCGGTGAGAAGGCAGTGATTACAACTGGACACTTCCTGGGATGTAATCAATACTCTTTTTGTAATCTCGTTCATCTTTTGTATATGTATCCAATTTCAGTATCTAGGGCTGAGTGCCCCTGCCACTGCCCATTATTCTCACCAGAAATCAAATCACACCGATCAAAAATAAATAAAGAGAGTAGAGATAAACCACAATTTGTAATCCATATTTGGACTTTCTGTATCTACACAATTCTTGGCAGTCTTAATTTTGTGATGATGTTCATGGATGGCATGCGACTAGAGATGGAAATAAAGTTCTTCATCCCCGTTTAATCCTGCCGGCTGTTTGGTTCTGAAGCGCATGATTAATTTTGATTCGAGTCTTCTTAGTTTAAGTTTTCTGTTACCTCCTCGTTCGTGCTGCTGGATGGTTGCTAGTCCAAAATACTGGACGTCCTTCCATGTTTTGTCTTTATGGGTTGTTAGATGTTTTGCCATTGCATACGCATAGTCTTTATTTTGTATTGCACGAATGTGCTCCAAAATTCTTTTTTTGAGAGGACAGGTGGTGCTCCCAATGTACCTTTTGCCACAGTAACATTGTAGCATGTAAACTACAAAGCTCGTCTCACAGGTTATATGTTCTCTTATTACATATGTTTTACCTGCGGGATCTTTTATATTGTTCATGGTTTTGCCTATCTTGCATGCCTTGCAAGTATAGCATTTCACAAATCCCTTTTTCTTGTCAGTTAACCAATTGTTTGTTCTTTTGCTTTCAAAATGACTGTGAACCAAATGATCCGAGAGGTTGGGGGCTCTCCTATATGTTATCAGTGGTCGTTCTCCGACATTTCTTCCTATGTCCGGATCTTTTTGGATCAGATGCCAGTACTTGCTCATTATTTTTTTTATTTTATAGCTTGCTTTAGTGTACGTAATGATCATTCTCGGAGGTTCAGTTTCAGAATTAGTCTCATTCCTATTCTCTTTATCCTCCTTGTCGCGTTTGGATAGCAATGTCTCAGCTCTTGTTTTCTTTCTTGCTTTTGTTTCTCCATTCACAATGTCTTGATATTTGTAACCGCGTTGAAGAAATCTCTCTCTCGTCTCAGCAAACTTTTTCTCCATTTCACTCTGCTCGGAACAGTTTCTTCTCATTCGCAACAATTCCCCATACGGGATGCTTTTCTTAAGTTTCCCTGGGTGAAAACTGTGTCCGTGTAGTAGACTATTAGTGGCCGTTTTTTTCCTGTGTACTGTTGTTTGTATTTGATTATTATGTACATATACTTTTGTGTCCAGGAATTCCACTTCTTTGTTACTGATGACATGGGTAAATTTCAGGCCTACTACATTGTTATTGAGTTCATTGAAGAATAATTGAAATTCTGATTTAGTCCCCCTCCACAGTGGGAAGAGATCGTCAATGAAGCGTAACCATAACGCTACATTGACCATATGGTGATCGTTTTCTTCTCTCCAAGCTATGCTCCTCTCCCACCACCCCATCATGAGGTTCGCATAGCTTGGAGAGAAGGAAACTCCCATTGCGGTCCCGCACTTTTGCATGTATATCTTGCTATCAAATAGAAAAACATTATTGTGAAGACAAAGTTTGATCATGTCTATCAACATTTTTGAGTGTTCGCGTTCTTTTAGTGGTCGTTGTTGTAGGAAATATTGCATTGCTTTTATGCCTGTCTCATGTTCTATTGATGTATAAAGTGAGACAACATCAATTGTCACTAAATAGTAGGTAGATTGCCATTGTGTATTCATTAATATGCGCAGGAAATCCCCAGTGTCTTTGATGTACGAACTGAGAGTGGGTACTATGGGGGATAAAAAATTATCGACATATATTGATAAATGTTCATACAGACTACCACAGCTGGAGATAATTGGTCTCCCAGGAGGTTTATTCAGAGTCTTATGAATCTTGGGAAGAAAATATATGGTAGGCGTGATTGGATACTCTACCATGAGAAATTTCATTTCATCCTCTGTTATCAATCCTTCTGCTTTCCAAGTAAGTAGTTTAATGCCTAGTTCATTCTTGAACCTTAGTGTTGGATACTTGGTCAGACATTCGTAATTCTTTGTGTTACCCAATTGTCGCATCGCTTCTTCCACATAGTCAGATTTTTCCATAATTACTATGTTCCCACCCTTGTCCGCAGGTTTAATCTCAGTTGTAATCACTGCCTTCTCACCGCAAAGGCAACAATGGGACATGCTTGACAAACATTGGGCACTCAGCCCATAAACAACAGGAACATGACTGTTACAAAAAACAAAAAAACATAAAGACTTTAACAACGTATGTACACAATGAAACCACAAGCTAAACAATGCTCAGAATACGTAAAATGTTTAAAATGCAAATAGTAATATGTGTTTACTGTAACAACTTTGCTTGGAAACTGCATGTCCCATAATGCACTTTCACTTGCACACTCTTTAAAATGAAAAAGTAAAGAAGGACAACTGTGTTACACTGCCATGAGAAGGAACCTTTTGGTTCGAAACGTGTAGGCTGTTAGCAGTTTGTGAATAAATCTACTCAAACTATCGAGCGGAGTGCTGGATTATTTGCTTTGTGAAAAATGAATATCGGGACCCCGTCCTGATCCTGACTCCAGCACCAACTTCCAAGTGCTCCCTCTGCGACAGGACGGTTTGTGAGTGATATATATATATATATATATATATATATATATATATATATATATATATATCGATCCACCTTCCTCCGTGAAACGAAAGAAAGACGAGGTCAAAAAAGGGGAACCATGTGGAGTCAGCTTTATTCAGAAAACACCAGTTCTGGCGGATGCATTTCGGCGGGATGCCTTCTTCAGCGCCTGGGGTGTGTGTGAGGGAGCGGGCGCCGATGAACAGGTAAAATACCCCGCCCACCCCTCGAGTTCACAGTTCGCTCCTCCTCTCCCAGTTGAAATCCTTTAGCGTGTGCCTCCTGATGGGCGCTTAGTTCACAGTGCCTACAGGTCCCAAAATGCAGTGGGTATGTGGAATAGGCATTGCGGGGGTGGAGAAAACTGAGAGCATAGTTATTGCTGAATCCCCAAAGTCAGAGTGTCCCCAAATGTCAGCTTACTCCTTAGGTCCCTAACCGCAGCAACCTACAAGCCGTGGGGCCCTTTACAGCGGGGGCAAGGAAGGGATACTCCTCACCGACGAGCAGCCGAATGGCTGCCACACCGCTCCATATCTTCCCGGACTTGTAGCTGGGCCTCAGTAAATCCAGTTCCCTGGAAGCAACAAAAGTTCCGCAAACCAGAGGCCAGTGAGACTGAGGCCAACTTGATGCCACGGGGACCTCGTAAGCGCGGCACTGGTGATTGCGCTAATATATCCATCCACCTTCCTCGGTGAAATGATAGAAAGATGAGGCCACAAAAGGGGAACCATGTGGAGTCAGCTTTATTCAGAAAACACCCGTTCTGGCAGATGCATTTCGGCGTGATGCCTTCTTCAGCGCCTGGGGTGTGTGTGAGGGAGCGGGCGCCGATGAACAGGTAAAATACTCCGCCCACCCCTCGAGTTCACAGTTCGCTCCTCCTCTCCCAGGTGAAATCCTTAAGCGTGTGCCTCCTGATGGGCGCTTAGTTCACAGCGCCTACAGGTCCCAAAATGCAGTGGGTATGTGGAATAGGCATTGTGGGGGTGGAGAAAACTGAGAGCATAGTTATTGCTGAATCCCCAAAGTCAGAGTGTCCCCAAATGTCAGCTTACTCCTTAGGTCCCCAACCGCAGCAACCTACAAGCCGTGGGGCCCTTTACAGCGGGGGCAAGGAAGGAATACTCCTCACCGACGAACAGCCGAATGGCTGCCACACCGCTCCATATCTTCCCGGACTTGTATCTGGGCCTCAGTAAATCCAGTTTCCTGGAAGCAACAAAAGTTCCGCAAAGCAGAGGCCAGTGAGACTGAGGCCAACTTGATGCCACAGGGACCTCGTAAGCGCGGCACTGGTGATCGCGCTAATATATCCATCCACCTTCCTCCGTGAAATGAAAGAAAGACGAGGCCACAAAAGGGGAACCATGTGGAGTCAGCTTTATTCAGAAAACACCTGTTCTGGCGGATGCATTTCGGCGTGATGCCTTCTTCAGCGCCTGGGGTGTGTGTGAGGGAGCGGGCGCCGATGAACAGGTAAAATACCCTGCCCACCCCTCGAGTTCACAGTTCGCTCCTCCTCTCCCAGGTGAAATCCTTCAGCATGTGCCTCCTGATGGGCGCTTAGTTCACAGCACCTACAGGTCCCAAAATGCAGTGGGTATGTGGAATAGGCATTGCGGGAGTGGAGAAAACTGAGAGCATAGTTATTGCTGAATCCCCAAAGTCAGAGTGTCCCCAAATGTCAGCTTACTCCTTAGGTCCCCAACCGCAGCAACCTACAATATATATATATATATATATATATATATATATATATATATCGGTCTACATTAAGGCTAGAATAAAATAACACATGAAAGTCAGTTTAAGATGGTGATGGTTGGTGGTCATCATCAAGTACCGGACCGCAACAGTGGCTCATTCATAACATTCCATCCCATGGCCATCGACTAACACCCACCATCAGAACAAAGCAAAAACAATACAGTAAGGATTTATAATAGTCCATCCCTTGACCAATGGCTACTATAACATATTGGTCTGAAATCAACTACTCGGGGACAGAGCATAGATAAGAGATTAGGCACACACTGAATACAGCAACATAAAGAAACTAGAATACATGTCGCTAAAACTATACCACCTAGAATAGAGCGAAGAAAACCAAAATCTGGTAACCATCCAAACAACCAATCCCACCACCCCTTTTCAACATAATGCTTAAGCATCGATGTGGGACTGAATTGATTTAGAATGATCCGAAAGGTTAAAACAACACATTCCCTCAAAATCAGAACATCCATGATCATGTTTCAAAAGTAGTTATTCGATGTATGATTAATATTTGTAGCCATAAGACGCGCTAATTCACTAACAGCTCTAGTGTTATAAATCGCTAATCCTGGAATTCCTACCATTGAAGCAGCTAAACTAATGTATTCAGATTTCAATAATAAATGCAATTCAGAGTTACAATGTTCGTTAAGCTG
This sequence comes from Lissotriton helveticus, assembly GCF_964261635.1. Classification (NCBI taxonomy): domain Eukaryota; kingdom Metazoa; phylum Chordata; class Amphibia; order Caudata; family Salamandridae; genus Lissotriton; species Lissotriton helveticus. The sequence goes on along the minus strand of NC_136070.1, from coordinate 1,059,723,312 downwards.
AACAGCTTCTCTCACAGTCCGAGCATGAGATGATGGATTTAACGGGAACATCATCAAACTCAATCTAGTAAAAGCTCATGGTCCACCTGTGATATTTGCTGGGATATAAGTATAAGTTACATTTCTACAAGAAAACAATCATCCTACAGGCAAATTAACATGTCTGAAATGACTAGTAGCAGGTACTATATTTTTGCATACCATATTGTTCTGTAGATTGGCACAAACATTGTTGTGTCTATATTGGCATAAAATCTTTCCAAGATATAACTGATGAACTTTTCTTAAGCCAAATTTGAGCACATTTGCCAATTAAAGTCGGGTCACATGTCAAATTGTATCAAACATCGCCTTCAGTGATACTATAGGTCAGGACCTGCGTCATACTATTTCCATCATTGTCAGTAGCTTTGGGACAGGACCTACAAAACTCATAGGGCGATAGATGGGTTCTCACATCATGTTCCTCTACAGCACCGTCTGCATTTGTGACAATGAAAGTCTGTAATAATACGTTGACAGGGGTAGACGCAGTTACAAGGCACGTGGAAACCTCATCAAGCGTGCTCTGCATATTGGACATACAGAAGTACGATCTGTTGAGCACCGTTTGCGCCAAATATGTCTAGATGTTAGTCTTCTGAGTCAGCATCGCTGTCAGTCTGAGCGGTCGGCTGGCCACTTTGCGATAAGGCGCTTCTCGTTCTAGTGAGCTCCATGTGTACACAGCCAAAAGGAGTCCAGTGGGTGCACACAGAGCACAAACACGCCACACAGTGATCTAGAAGAACGGAAACAAAACAGGTTTTACTCATTGTAAATAACATTTGTCAGCCGGCACATGTTCCCGCTTCTCAAGCCTGGTTTTATAATCAGGATGACATTGTCTTTTCCAGTTGCAATTATTTCTGCCTGTCCAGGGGTTTATTCCAAGACTCTACCCACAATTTGGCTCCTGGGTTTTTATCAGTTGAGCCAAACCCTCCTTCCCCACATACAGTGAGGAGGGCTAGGGTCGTTCCTTTCTTCACTACCCCTCCATACACTGGCATAATCACCATTTGTGCAACTCTGTCTGCAGGTTGTATCACTAAGTCAGCATCACCTCTATTAAGTAGGATGACTTGATGGTCTGCATCAATTACAACTCCCAGCACTTGGATGCCGTGGAGAGCCAATCCAGAAAGTGGAGCAATTACACCAAAGTGTTCTGGGGGTATCTGAATCCCCACTCCTGTCTCAATGAGTGTAATGTCTCTGGGTCTCAGTCTATATAACTTCAAAGCATGCAGGTCAAGACCTGCAGCCTCCGTTGTCGCTCTGTACAGAGCCAAAGCTCCAGGAACTGTTTCCCAATAAATGACAGTATTGATAGCCCCATGAGGCTGAATCTGCAAAGCTGGAGTCAACATTTACCTCAAAGGCATTTCTGCATTTGCTAAAGGTCTGTTATTCAGTATTTGTAAGGCATTGTTCAGATAATCTTGCCAACCTTTCAATGAACCGTTAGACAACTTTTTCAGTTGATCTTTCAACAATCCATTAATGCGCTCAATCAAACCTGCAGCCTGTGGGTAATATGGGATGTCAAAAATCCACTCAATTTTGTGCTGTACACAATATTCCTGCACCAATCTACCTTTGAAATGACTTCCATTGTCACTTTGAACCTGTAATGGAATTCCATAGTACAAAATCAGAAAGTCTAGGGTTTTCAATATACTCAATTGGGTAGCACGTTTACATGGAAAAGCTATCAAATATCCAGAGTATGTGTCCACAGCCGTGCACACATATTGACATCCTCTACTCAATGGCAGCGGCCCAATATAATCTATCTGCCAAATATGCGCTGGTAACTTTTCTCTACCTAGCTGACCTCTCACTATCTGTGGGACCGATCTGTGTAGAGCATGCTGCCAGACAGTACTCTGCAAAATCACGGTGTTAATCAAGTCTAAGGGAACGTGTATCCTTCTATTTTCTGCCCACCTGCTAGTAATCTGCTCTCCAAAGTGTCCACACTTCTGATGTGCCCACTTTGCAATCCCTACCAAGCCAGAATCATGCGTTTCTACTTCTGCCTGTGAAATCTTAGCTTTCTCATCTGTGAGGGAATTAAATCAGCGGTCAAGTGAGTCGGTAGAACAATGAGCATCTACGTGGTATACAGTAACTGTACTTTGTGTCAACATGGTCCAAATCTCTTTCCACAACTCCTTGCCCCACACCTCTTTTGCATTTATCATCCAACCATGAGCACGGCATGTGGGAAACCAAGATGCTAACCCATTGGCCGTAGACCACAAATCAGTATAAACATGACATTTTCTTGGCAATTCTTGCTTCAAAGCTTGATATACAGCATAAAGTTCTGCAAATTGGCCACTCTTTCCTTCTCCAGTAGTAGTCAATAATTTCTGGGTCACAGGATTGTATGACACCGCCTTCAAATGCCTCTTAGCTCCTACATACCTGGCTGAACCATCAGTAAAAACCACATGCGTCTTGTCCTCCACGGACAAGTCACCAAATGGCTTACCCCACTTTACAGGAGAATCCTGTATCTCAGGTACATCATGCAACACCTATGTCTCTTCCATTAGCGCCTGCGCTACCTGCTCATTCAACACTGTGGTGTCTTAGGGACTACTCGGGCCCTATCCTGAATATACCACTTTCATTTGATTACACTGGCTTCCTGTGCACGTCCTATTCTATGTGTTTTTGGGGAACTCATTACCCACTGCATTATCGGAATCTCAGGAAACAAAACCACATCATGCCCTAAGATCAATTGCGCAGTATCCACTAGAGCCCAATAGCATGCAACTAACTGTTTTTCAAAAGGAGTGTAACGCTCTCCAGCATCTGGCAGTTTCTTTGTCCAAAACCCTAAAGGTACTTTCTTTTTTCCCTGCTTCTGCCACAAACTCTAATTAGTGTATGGTCCTTGCACAGTTACGTTTAAATTAACATCTCCCTCTCGTACTGGCCATAAATCTAGAGCATGTTGAATAGCCTCTTTTGCTAACTCGAATGCGGTCTGCTGCTGCTCTCCCCACTCAAATGCATTTTTCTTTCGCATGACTTTGTACAAAGGGGCCAAAATCTGACTCAAGTGAGGAATGTATTGTCTCCAAAAACCAAACAAACCAATGAACCTCTGAGCTTCCTTTCTGTTTCGTGGCACTGCAAATTCTCTAATCTTTTGTCTTACTTGGGGCACCACCTCTCTATGTCCCTGGTGCCATTGGATAGCCAAAAACTTCACACTATGAGAGGGTCCTTGTAATTTGTCAGGATAGATCTCCCATCCCTTACTCTGCAAATGCTCCACGATCCCGTCTAACTGAGTTTGCACCTGTTCTTGTGTCTCTCCCTGTATCAGCACATCATCAATATAATGACAGCTGTACTCTAGGGATAACTAATACTTCGTCTAAATGCTCTGCCATTAGCCGGTGACAGATCATGGGAATATGCAAGTACCCTTGAGGTAAATTCTTAAATGTCATTTGTCTACCATTCCATGAAAAACTAAATTGCTCTTGAATTCAGTGGCTATTGGTATTGAAAAGAAAGCATTGGCAATATCAACAGTCGCATACTAAGTCCCAGGGTGTTTCTGTATTTTCTCAATTAAGGTAACCGTATCTGGGACAGCGGCAGCCGAAGGAGGTATATGCTTTGCCAAGAATGATCACTTTTGCACACAGGCCATATGGGATTATTCCAAGCAGTAGTGATTGGGGTCTCCACCCCTGCCTCTAACAAGTCCTGCATAGTAGCACTAATCTCTTCATGCCCACCTGGAATTCTGAACTGTTTGATATGAATTACCTTTGTAGCCTGTGGCAACTTCACTGGGGAAATTTTCAAATGGCCTTCTCTCACAGAGGTAACTGAAATTGACTTCTTTGCTCCAAATTGTTAGTACCCATCTTCCAAATAGAAAGATATTCCCTTCAAAATATCAATTCCAATAATATATTCAGAAAGGAGCACAATCAATACAGTGTATTATCTTTTTGGTGTTCATCCTATTTTCGTGTGGACTTTTGTCTGCACTGCCGGTGTCTCTTTACCACCTAAACCTGTAATGGTGAAATATTGTCCTCTAAACTTTTTGGGACTTCCATATATCAAAGTGGCGCCGCTCCGGTATCTACTAAGGCTCTGGCCCTCTGAATATTGCGATGTTTCCAGTAAATCTCTATATCAACATAAGGTCGATTATCTTTGCGGGCCCATCTCTGCACCGGAGCTTGACCAATTTCCTAATCTTCCTTGTATCTGTTTTTGCCCAAGTCAAATCTGGATACATTCCTTCATATCTTTTGGGAATAAAGTCCTCCTCTCTCCTCTCCTCAGTGAGCCAGTCGCTTTCTGAGTCTTTCTCAACCTTCCTGCCTGAGCGGGTAGGTTTCTCCCCCTCCTTCTCCGGCTCTTCTCTCTCTGACCCTCGTCTGACTGTCTTTGCGCTTTATTTTGTTTATTAACTCTCCTGCTTGCTTCCTTTTTATCTAGACCTCTTTTGCGGTACATCTGCCACATATTTGTGCTAGTTATTCTATCTATCTGTTCTTTCTCCACACCATCGTTCAACAGAGCCATAAACATATCTCTCCTAGACAGCTTGTTGTTATCTGTACGAGTCTCAGGTCTGGAAGTTCTCTTTGTTTTCATCCAATTCTCCCAAATATCCTTACTCACGAACTGCCTCAACCACTTGCACCTAGGTATTACCAGTCTGATTGATTAGCAAAGTCATCATCACCTGTTTGTACGCAGGAGGAGCAGTGCAAATTATCCTGTTTTGCACAGATGCATTCAACACTCCATCCATCAACCTATGTGCGTGATCCAAAAAGATAGAAGTTTTCATCACTTCCTCCTTAAGCCTCTGTATAGCATCTCTCAAAGTATACCAAGGTTTATCATTCGCAGGCCAATATGACTCTGTCGGGTATTTATGACTACATGCAACCACAGCCAAAGGCAACAAACTAATTTGATCATTGTCACTGTAATTCCTAAACTGCTCCTGCACTGTAGAATCTGAAATAAGTGCACAGAATTTCACTGCATCTCCATGGTCTAACATCACACCAGCAGCACCCAGATTAAACAACCAAACCATCCACGTATGTAGAGATTCTCCAGGTTTCTGACGAAATCTGTCTGAAATATCATTAATCTCCTGCTGAGTAGAATCCTCCATACTGTCCATCGAATCGCCCTGTGGGAAATTTGAGCTACTCTGTATTTTCCGACGATAAATGGATTGCGCTCAAACCACTTTACGTCCTACTGACTCACCCTGGTTCCCAGGCTGGTTACACTCTTCAACTTTATCACATTTTTCGGTAGAGTCCAAGAACTCTGAGGAATCCCAAATATTTCCATCCCACGTTGCAGGGTCCCAATCAATTCTAACCTTTGCAATAGCTAAGCGCACCTTCCTTTTAACCCTTCCTCTTCTATTCCTATACTTATACTTTGCAATATGAACTGCAACTTTTTCAGCCACTGTCTGATAGGTTTCCATCTTGTCTAGCAATAATTTATTCTGACAGGTTAACATTGTAGAGGTATTCTTGGCTTCAACACACTAATTTATGAGGCTAGGCGTCACTTTTACGCCGCTGGTGCGTCACTTTTTGTGATGCACCAGTGGCGTAAAAAATGCGCCTTGTTGCGCCATATTTACAAAGTGACGCATCTAGGTAGATGCGTCACTTTGTAAACCCCTGCGCCACATTATACCTGCGCCAGATATAATGTATGCAAGGGGGGGCGTATTGACGCAAGTAAGGGTCATAGAAGTGACACAGTGATATCAATGTGATTTCACTGCCCCACTTCTAGGACACAAATGCGTCAATTTCTTGCCTGCCTCACAGCAGGCGTAAGACTGACGCAGGCCCTTTCACATGGGGCTTGCCCCATGTTAAAGGATACATTGCTGGAGTTGTGTCACTTTTGTGACACACTCCAGCAATGCGTCACTTTTGCGCCATACAGATACATCATAAATACTGACGTATCTGTAACTCCTTGCGCAATGATGCGTCATACTGTAAATATGACGCATCATTGGTGCTGCAAGGAGGGCGCAGTGAAAAGTGACGCATCGCTGTTTTCACGCAGCGATGCATCACTTTTCATAAATGAGGCCCACTGTTTCTCTAACTTCTCACACTCACTTTGCAGCTGCACATACTTCTCATGCATAATTCTATAAGCATTTAGGAGAATCCACCCCTTCTTCCTAATGTACAGAGTTCTTCTCCTTTTTTCACAGGCACGTTTTGCAAACACGCAACCACTTGGGCTGGTTCTGTGTCAGCCAAAAACGCACTCCAAATATCACTCAATCCAACACAATTAGCCCACTCATGGGCAAGCACCCCATATGGGGCCATTTCCCATCCGGGAATCTCCATTGGTATCTGATTTTCTAGAAAACATATTTCTTCCCCTTAAATCCAACCTTTCGAATCCTGTGAGCACTGACGCCAAAATGTTGTGAATCTGCTTTACACAAAAAGGACAGATCCTAACCACAACCCTCTCCTGGATCACAACAAAACACAGCACTTCCCCAAGCCGAGGTAATAATACCAACCCAAACTTATGGAATATAACACATATACATGTATTAATACACTTCTACAACAACGGTAGGCCGAATGCATTAGTCATGGCTGACTTCCAAGTAACAAATGGTTAATTGGAATATATGATCAAAAAAAGGATGCACTGGACCTCAGGCCGGTGAACCTACGAGCCATGACTCGCCGTGATCGGCATCTCAGTCTCCAAATGCTTGGTGCTGCTAAGCAGACCATCGCTCCCTATTGGAAAAAGGCAGAAACGCCTTCAATAAAGGTGGGGTTCACCCGCCTGTGGCACACAGTGGCAATGGAACTGCTCACAGCGTGCCTACAGCTCCGAGAGATCAAATATACATAATTTTGTGATCACCTAGGTCGATTGGAGCATGCTAGATTGCAGCCACAAAGATTGCGGGCCCTACGCCTTTTTGATGATACCGTTCACCCCACAGACCCAGACAGTCTTTGCAACCCCACTGGTTGACCAACCTGCGCTGCTTCCCTATATATTTGCCACGGCCTGGACCCCGTATCATTTGGCGCCCTGGTGGTGTCCGCTGCATCCAGCTCCATCCTGCCTGGCACTAGAGAAATAGCTTTGCTGCAGCTGCGCCCCCATCTCTGTAAATTAACTCAAATGCAGTATTGCACTTCTTCCAACCCCCACATACCTTCTCCCCCTTCTATAACCCTCCCCTTCCTCTCCCTTTATTGTTTTTTATTATTGATGCACTGTTTACAGCTTCACTGGCAGCGCCTATATGCAGATCTGGAATGGCCTCAGGAGAATGAGCCTTGAAGAGGTAACACACAGCCTTGCGCCTTGGCGACTTGACTACTGTCACAGGGCGGTAATGGCTTTGCGACGGCCGCACAAGAGATACATTTGTAAGACACTGCTTTCTGCCAGCACTATAATCTACTATTATGCGCAATACCCATGAACCTAACTAATTAATCTGTTGTGATGGCACTGCTAGATTTAATGTAAAGGCCACAGTTTCCAGATTCGGCCCCTTTTGTACCACTATGTGGCGTTCACCAGTTGTAATACTGATTACTGCGCAATGGCTTTTTTATAAATGTTAATAAAAACAAGTTTGGAGAAAACTCCCCCCCCAAAAAAAAGGATGCAATATAAATATGTAGGAATGAATGGAAAAGGAATAAGAAAAGAGTGGCAAGAATAGAAAGAAATAAGAAAAGATTTGGCTTAGGAAATCCTCCCGCTAAAGTCAGTTTGAGATGGTGATGGTTGGTGGTCATCATCAAGTACCAGACCACAAGAGTGGCTCATTCATAACAGCTGATAAACTGAATGTACCGTGTGTGTATAAAGAACAACCTGAACCAGTAAGAGCAATTGATGGGACGGAACTATCCTCTGGGACGATAATTCGGCAAACAGAACCTCTTTTGTTGCTATGTGACTATGGGCACTCAGAAACTATTAATTTTAACCTTATAGATGCTCCTTCCTACGGGGTTATACTCGGAGTGCCTTGGCTGCAGATACACAACCATAGGATTGATTGGGTGAGGCGGACTGTGACATTCGACTCTGAACATTGTTATCAGGATGCGACAGATCGGGTAGTGCCTTTAACCTGTGCAGTGGGCACTTGTGGAGACCATAGTGATATCCCTTCTTCCTATGGGAAGTTTTGTGATGTGTTTGACAAAGTACAAGCTAGTGTGTTGCCTCCACACCAGTCTTTTGATTGTCGCATTGATTTAATGCCTGTTGCTACATTGCCATGTAGTCACATATATGCGTTGTCTAAACCGGAGGAGAGACACTTGCGGGTGTATTTAGGTGAAATGTTGGCAGCTGGTTTCATACGCCCTCTTCTTCACCGGTGTCATCATCCATCTTTTTCACCTCTAAGAAAGAAGGTGATCTCCGCGCTTGCGTCAATTATAGGGCGCTCAATAAAGTGTCAATTAATTAAATATCCACTCCCTTTGATACCAGTTTTACTGGATCAGTTAAGACATGCAACCCTTTTTACGACACTTGATTTAAGGGACGCCTACCATCTCATTTGTGTCCCTGAGGGGGACAGATGGAAAATCGTGTTTCGTACAAAATTTGGTTCAGTATTGTGTTATGCCTTTTGGGTTATGTAACGCCCCTGCTGCTTTTCACTTTTTTATCAATGAAGTTTTGCGGGAGTACCTGGATGTGAGTGTGATTGTCTATATTGACAATATTTGGATTTTCTCCAAGACAACTGTGGAGCATGAACTCCATGCATCACAGGTGTTACAAAAATTATGAGAACATCATTTATTCGTGAATTTGGAGAAGTGTAAGTTTACTGCATCCTGTGTGGAGTTTTTGGGTTTTCTTGTTTTCATCGATGGCATTAAAATGGGCCCTCAAAAGATTGAGGCTATCATTACTTGGCCTTCTCCTACTTGTGTGAAGGATGTTCAGGTTCTCCTAGGGTTTGCTAATTTTTATAGTTATTTTATTTGTCATTTTTCGGATAAAATAACCCCAATGACAGCCTTATTGAGCAAAGTAGTGCCTTTTCTAGTCTTCTGCTGCCCAATCTGCTTTAGAGCGTTTAATAGTCAAGTTTACTACCGCTCCTGTTCTCATGCATTCAGAGCTGGCCCTACCTTTTTTTGTAGAGGCTGATGCTTCCCAACATGCAGTGGGAGGGGTATTGTCCTAAAGAGATGTTGATACGGGTCCTATGCACCCTATTGCATTCTATTCTAAAAGGTTGTTGCCAGCTGAGCAAAATTATACAGTGGCAGAAAGGGAGTTACTGGCTATTAAGTTGTCTTTTGAGGAGTGGCGTCATCGTTTATGAGGGGGATAAACATCCCATTACGATCTAGACAGATCATAAAGACCTGGAGTTTTTTCGCTCTGCAAGAGCGTTAACCCCGAGACAGATGAGATGGGTGTTATTTTTTAATGAATACGATTTTATCATCACGTATAGACCTGCTGCACAACAAGTTAAATCAGATGCGCTGTCTCATATTCATGTGTGTCCCCATGATGAGGTATCGGTGTCTTATGTACGACGTATGATCGCAGCAGATAAGATATTGGGGTGTGTCTCCGAGGATGAATTTCTGGCATCTGTGAAGTAAGAGGTGGGAAACCTGGATTTGACCCCACGGTTGACCAATCCATGAATAAATTGCAGGATGGGTTGTTATACCATGATGGACGGCTTTTTTATACCACCTGAGTTCAGGAAGCAAGTACTGTTTACAGTGGTTTTGGTGGGATATGGCGGGACATGATGTTCAAGTGTTTGTGGCATCCTGTCCTATTTGTGATGCTAGTAAATCCTCACACACACACCCTTCTGAGTTATTGCATCATTTACCTGTGCCTCCTACCCCATGGCACACTATCAGCATAGATTTTTTAACGGATCTTCCTTTGGAAGCAGGGCATACTGCCATATTGGGAGTAGTAGAATTGTTTACCAAGACAGCGCATTTTATTCTGTTACCTAAGGCGCCTAGAGCAAGAGAATTGGCTATTGTTTTCATAGCACGGGTGTTAAGGTTGCATGGCTTGCCACTTCCATCATGTCAGATAGGGAGGCCCAGTTCATATATAATTTTTGAACAGAGTTGGGCTCGTCGTTGAAGATGGAGTTGCGTTTGTCCTCCACCTACCATCCACAGACGGATGGGCAATCAGAACGAACGAATCAGACATGGGAGCAGTATATACGATGTCTATTGTCTTCTTTAACAAGTAGTTGGGTAACAGCACCCCCCTTGGCGGAGTTTGCATACAATAATAGCATGCACTCAGCTTTAGGGATGACCCCCTTCTTTTGTTCAATGGGCTTTCATCCTAAGGCCAAACCTATCCAACCCTCTGGGCAGGTACCTGCAGTAGAAACATTGAGTTGTGCTTTGGTGGAAATTTGGGAGAAAGCTCAAGAATAGTTGTTGGCCGCCAAGCTTAGTATGAAGAAAGAGGCAGACAGGCATAGGTTTCCTGCTCCCTCATATGCGGTGGGTGATATGGTATGGTTGGCTACAAAGAATTTGAGTTCGGAAGGCCCTAGGAAATTGCAGCCTAGGTGTGTGGGACCCTTTAGTATCCTCAAGGTGGTGAACCCTGTAGCTATGAAACTAGCATTACCTGATGAGTACTACATCCATTCTGTGTTTCACACGTCTTTATTAAAACCTTACACTAGGACTACCCAGGCATTGCCTCCACCTCCCCCACGATGGTTGATGACCATGAGGAATTTGAAGTCAATGCTATTTTGGATTCCAGGAGGAGACAAGGGAAAATATATTATCTTGTGGAATGGAGGGGTTATACACCTGATGATCGTACTTGGGAGCCAGCTAGTAATGTACATGCTCCTCGATTGGTGCGACTATTCCATGTACGTCATCCTGGTAAACCACGTCCAGTGAGGAGGCGTTTGGGAGGAGGTACTGTTGGGTTATAGGACTACAGTAGGATTGGGGCTCTTTTAAAACTCCCTTTCTTACTTTTTCTTTAGCCACATACTTGATCAGGTGCCTTTTTACGAGTACTTAGTTCACCGGTGGCCGGTATTTAAGATCCTGCCTGTTTGACATCCATGCTTGTTTCTCTTCCGGTTCTGGTCACCGGAAGGTCTTTGCCGGTGGAGCTCTCATTATGCTTGTGGTTTCCTGGATCCTTGTCCTTCCGTTGATTCTTGCCCCTGGATTTTGGACACAGACTTATTGGGACCCTTGTTGGGACGTTCCTTCCCACCCTGTGTTTCGTTTTTTTGTTCGTTCCTTGAGTTTCACTAGTGCCAGGGAAGTTTCGGGTGAAGTAATGCGGCTGCGTTCCCCTCTCTTGGTTTCCTCTATTTTTGCAACAAGTCCAGGTCGTTATGGGCATTTCAGGCTTTTTCACGGAGAAGTCCTGGCCAGCAGTTGACGGGCTCTCCTATTCTTAATTCACAATTCACGTTTTGTTTTTTTTTGCCCGCTTTGTCTTTTTCCCCCTTGGGTTATTTTTGACTCGGAAGGTGTTATTTAGGGGTTCAAGGGAAATTGGACATTTATATAGCCGAATGCTTTACTTTGTGTGGAATTCAGGCACAGTTTCCTGGTTTTGAATAGCAAGCTGAATTTGGTCCCTCTCAAGTATATTCTCCCTTAAAGCTACACAACCATTGGAAAGGGGTAAGAATAACGTTAGACCTGCAATTATGTGTACCTGGTCATGTATGTTTGCCATCTGTGTTTAGCACCCTGCTAAACTATATTTCTTCTATTCTCTCTTCTGAAGGCCGATTGCTCCATCTTTATACTTCCATCCCCCGTCGAGGAGAGGGAGAGAGGGAAACAGCGCCTGAGTGTTGTAATTTCTTTTCCCCTTGTTTCCCCCACCTTCTCCTGGCACCTTTGTTATCTGTCACCCTTATACATATACACTGGTGGCAGCGACTGCAGTGTTGAGCAAACATCAGAATGGTGTCAGAACATCTACAAGGTGATTGGGGGTTCCAGTAAATTCCAGTGCTTGCCATGGGCAGTGCAGATTTCCGACAAGGGAGCCCACGATGAGTCATTCTTTTTTAGTTTTTTCACCCACCATTGGCAAAGGTCAGAGACCACTGGTTGGGTGGGTCAGGAGGTTACTCAGAAGTAGTTGATCCCCTCCCATGACTTCATACCAGGAGGGAAGGAGGTGCCTGAACATCTTTCCTGCTGTGGGGGTGCGAGAAAGTTGTGGATCCCATGTTACCTATTGGTTATCTGGTGGTGAGAGGGAGTTAGCCCTGGGTGATCCCAGGGATGGCTTAGGAGGTTGAAGGTGTAGTAGCTGACACTGAGGTGATCAGAGAGGAGGGTAAGGACTGCCTTGATTCCAGGGATGGGTTAGAGGTAGACACTGGGATGTCAGGGAAGGGTAGGTGACTGCAGGAGAAATGAAAATAATGGGAAAAAAATGTATAACGCGCAACAAATTATCCAGGGGTATCTAGGCGCTGAGCACATACTAGCCTAGGAAGATCCTGAAGAAACCAAAGTTATTTACTGAAGAGCCAGGTTTTCGTTTTCAGACGTTTCCTGAAATCCAGCAGATCTGTCTTAAGTTTAGGTTTTATAGGATGAGAGTTCCATAGGCTTGAGGTGCATACAATGAAGCCTCTCTCTCCCCAATTAGCTTTTTTAAATCTGGGCACCCCGAGATTGCAATGAAATATGTCATCCTAGGGCTGTTTTTTCCTGTACCTGAGGTGGCGGTAGGGCAATGTCCAGCTGAATATCCAATCAGGCAGGTCCTGTGGGGTCAGATCCATGACTGAGGTTGGAGGCCCTGTAGCTTGTGGGTGTGGCCCCAGGTTGCTATGAGTGAGTGCAGGGCCCTGCCTGGTGCATTGCTGGTGTACCAGCCTTGGGGTGGATGTCCTGAGGTCCCTCAAAGTCCTGGCTTACCAGGCTTTGCTTTGAGTGACAGGCACAGCCCCAGCATAGTTGATGGTGCAGAAGATGGGTGCACCTGCAGTGGGTAGTATCAGCTGACCCGGTGAGCTCTATCGTAGTTGAAGGGACCATGTGCTTCAGCCTGGGATTGTGGTGTCATTTCTGTCCAGTGAGTTGCGTTGAGCTGTCCCAGGAGCAGTTGACAGGGCTACACACAGCAAATAACTGGTGGGTGCACTTTAGGTAGACCAGTGGGTGGGAGGTCTGTGAGATGGTGTGTTGAAGGGGGGTGCACCTGCAGTGGTGGTAATAGATGGGCCCTATCTAAAGGGATGGGACACTGTGCTTCAGTCTGGGATCATACTAACCACTTCTATCTGAGAGGTTTACTTTGGGCTATCAAACAGGCAGTTGTTAAGAGCTGAACCTGTTAGATTCCAGTGTGGTGCAGTCCTGGTGTATTAGTCTAGAGGGTTGACCTAGAACCCTCTGCAGTCCTGGTTTGCCTTGGAAGTGGCTTTAAAAGGAGCCTGAGCCAAACATGGTCCACTCACTGCCCTGCAGCTCTTCTGTTAACCCGGTGGGGCCGGAGGAAGTCCATGAGTAGCGGTATCATGTGGTGAGAACTGCTGGGGGGTTAGTCTTCTTTGGGAGCACTCGGTGTTTGGGCAGGGTCACCCGAGGGGACACAGTCATCCCAAGAGGGTGTGGTGACAGCGTAGGCCCAGAGTAACTACTGTGGGTGAGGTTCAGCTTCCCAATAAAGGGGCTTGTGTCATGAGTGAGGGTACTGGGTTGTGTATGCTTTAGCAGGGGAACAGCTCGTGATCTGTGGGACAGGTTTAGACCTGTCTGTTGTGTTGGCGGCATAAGTGCTGATGCACCGAACCCTTGCCAGGAATGGTGTGGTGGACATTGCCTTGCATGACCCAGGGTAAGGGTGGGCCCATATCTGCTAAGTCCATGTAGGTGTTTAGTGTCCTGGATGCATCTGATCTAGAATCAGTAGGGTTTTTAGTGTACTCTGGGGCCCCTGTAAGGAAGCTTAGGTGGGTGTTCGTATCATAGGCAGGACAGTAAAAGTCTTAGTGATAGTGGTCTTAGTGGTAGCAGACAACTGATGAATGGTGAATCTGGTCAAAACCCATTGTCACTTGTTACAGCTGACTAGGTAAGGTTACTCATGAGTGATGGCTATCCTTTTCCTACTGTCAGCTGGCGGTGACATGTGTTGCAATTGGGTTCCACCCATTCAGTACACCCGGATCTGTTGCATTTTGGATCATCTGGTTTTGTACGTTTTACTGGGGGTGAGTCTTGCGACATGTGCATCACCCACCGATCAATAGCAATAGGATTCACAATTGTAGGATTAAAGGGATTTAAGATAAATTGAAGAGATGGGTAAATCACTGAGACTTACTATGAGGTAAACAATGACACAACACAAACAGCAATTCTAAGTCATTCTAAACTTCAAATATAGTTGCCAGGAACATGACAGGAACTTCTTGGGGTTTATGGGATTTTTTTGTAAAATATATGAGTGTTTAAGATGCATTTAAGATCCCTGACGAGATGAGTTTACTTTGTCCATCATGATAACTAACTTGGTCATACCTTCCAGACTTTTAGCAGATAAAGTTGGTTATTACCCACTGATGTATGCTTCTGGAGCTTTGTCCTTTTAGAATTGACAAACCACAAGAATGGTAACAGGTTCTTTTCTTTCTGGGCTATTCGGTGTTTCATCTTTCTCAGGCTTTAGATGTTGTTTATATTGGCTGCCAAATCGCATCTTGATTATGCTTATCATTCTGTCATCACATGTTTATTGCTGGGACCAAAGCCATCCCTTTAGGTGAGTGTAGACTCTGCTCTTTAGCCACAAAAGTGTAAGATGATTCATTTAAAGAGAAAGCAAGCTCTGTAACATGTTCTTTTGTGTTTTATGAGACACTGGTGTTTTAAAACAGGTAGAATTTCATAAGGTTAGCAAACCCATCCTCGCAGTTTTATAGGTAATTGGACAAAATATCGAGGTATAAAGAGGCATACACATATCAAGTTTTTAAAACCATGGGACATGAATATTGTGATGCAGAAATATCGTGGACATAAATATTGATTTTTAAGTAAGTGATACTGTTAACAATAATGTTGGTGTTTTTAATATTGTTTGCAATAATATTATTTTGTAATTATTTGCATGTCTTTTGGTTAATATTGTAATTGTATATGTAATATATTGTTTGTATAATGGTAATAATAATTTTAAATTATAGTTTCAGTTATTTTAAGTTATTTATAATTATTATTATTATTATTTTTTTTTTTTTTAAACCTTTATTTTCACTTAAGGCAAATACAATATCAGATCCAGAATAATCACAGCCAATAATTAGTACAGAGACGGCCAGTGCAAATCAATGAAGCCAAACATATGCAACATTCCGCCTCCTCACTGCCCTATCGAAGTCCAGGATAATGTCCGCACCACATTGGTACCAGGATATAAGAGGTTTCTTTTAAGAATTTTTAAGGAAGAGCAGGATCCGACTTCGTACAATCAATAATGCCGAAACAAGGGGACGTCAGTAAGCAAGATATGCACAATCGGGACCATTGCAGGCAGGGCGTTAGCACTAACGCACAGTAAACAGAATAGACAGTAAATAGTACATTACGCCCCCAATGCAGCACGCCTGCTGTAACTGAGAACTTTATGATGACATCCATCCTTGTAATTTGAACCATAGGAACATACAGCAATCCCCCTACCACTCGGAATCCCAAAGGATAGGAATAAGAGAAAAAGAAAGGAAAAAGCCAAGCAGAACAAGAGAGAAAAAGGGGCCCTAGAAACTGAAATAGAGAAAGAAAACAGAGAGTACCCCTCCCCTAACCCCCCACCCTGCACCCCTGCCTCCGGCTACGGCCTCCCCCTCAGCAGCGTGCCTGTCGCCCATTGTATGGAACCCGAAATTTAGAAGAAAGAGAAAGAGAGCTACCACCCACCGAAACTAAAAGAAAAACCCAAGAGAGGGAAGAAAGAAAGGATGAACCCCGAAGTCTATGAAAGGGAGAGGAAGAGAAAGAGAAGAACAGGGGGTTCTAGTCTACAACCACTAGGAAGGAAGTGAAAAACGGAGAGGAGCCCCCTAGCAAACCCCCGGCCTCTCCCTCATGCAAGAATTGTGTGTGCCCAGGATGTAAACTACATTTGCTCAAGTCAGTACAACAGAACAATTCACTAGGTACAGAAGCAGCCCACTTTGTCATGAAGTAAAACAATACGTCGCCCATCCCTCACGAACCCATAATCAGCAAATATCAACACGGAGGAAACAGCATTTATCCTTGTCCAGTCTTGCTCATACCGCGATGGCCCACCAAATTATCACATTCTAAATCCATAGTCATAGGGAATCGGAATACCAAAGCAAACCCAAAAAGCAGCAAGTCTGCAGTGCGGCGATGTGACCGGACCTCAGCCAAGCCCATTCCCTGCCAGTACGATGGTCCCAACCTGGCACAAAAACATGACTGCCACACTTTGATCGGCAAAACAGAGCAGGGGGAGAATGTCTCAATGTCCAAGCATGGCTGGAGCAGAACCAGATATATCAACAGCATGACATGGAGAGAAAGTCCATCACTCGGTTCCAGGCTAAGGCCCACAGATAGTCCCAGGTCTCCGACATCACTAACTGGAAATGGCTTGAGAGTATGGGTCTCGGACTCATCGATATCAGTGTCCGACGCCATGTTGTTGCATCTGGGTACTAAATAAGGCAGCTCGATATGCGTCCACGAACCATCCGGTCTCATTCGCTCCGCCGCAGAAAGCACATCATCCATTTTACTCCCCAGTGATCGGGCAGCCAGCTCCAGAGAGTCGCGAAGGTCAGCTAAAGCCGCCAGAAGATCGCCAAGGTGTAGCTCTGCTCCGTGCCCCCCTTTTGTCATGCTCTCTGTCTCCATATGATGCGCATTAGGTCGGGTTTCGGTCTTCCAGAAGCTGCACTCTGCTCCCCTCGCTATGCTCCGGGGCTGCACCATCCTGGATCGGGGCCGAGACACACGCAGTGGGGCATCGGGCGTCATGGAACCAACATCAGGGCCGCCGAAATCGTTAAAGTGCAACCAGATCGCAGCCACCGGTGGAATTAGCACTGTTTGGTCGCGGCTCGGCAAAAATTCGGGATTCTCCCGTCGTTAGCGGGACGGGGTCTCCGAACACTCCCCGGCGGCAAGCGAGCAAAGTTCCAGCAAATATACACTTTACTCAGGGGCACAAAGACAGGCTTATCCCCGATTCCTACCCCCAATCAATCCGAGTGAGTGTGCCAAAAATCGGCTGTTCCTTTTCGCGCCGGAGCCGACCGGCCCTTCCCTGCCACAGGTGGCCGCTGTTGTTCGCTCGGTGACCGGCCCTTCAATCTAGTCGAGTCCCCAGTCTGTGGGCTGCCGCGGGCCGCAAACGCCGTTGGCTGTTTCTCCCCGTAGGAAGCAGGCACGAACCTCGGGATTGCGCCATAAGTAGCCGGAACTGTTCATGTACCCGTGTGTACCATTGGGAATCAGGATATCAAGCAGAATGTACACCCGGGAGGAGATGGTACTCGGAGCCGAGGGGCTGGGCGGCCATCTTAGACGCCGGCTTGGCTCCTCCCCTGTATTTATAATTATTAATTCAGTTATTAACATTAGTTTTCTAGTGCCATAGCAGGTTTTGAAGATTGCGGAGGCACAAGGTGGGATTAAGCATAATTTACTTTCAAATAAATATGAATTACCTAATTGAGAGTTAGTTAATTATATTGTGTAATTATTTTATTTTTCAAGTGATATTTTAGTTGTGCATCGTTTTGCTTTTGGGAGTATAGGGTTAATTACTAATAATGCTTTAATTATGAATTGTTTATTATTATTTAGCTAATTGAAAATTAATGATGTAAATTGTGTACATTTATATGTTTAGTTATATGTTGGGTGTGTGCTTTTGCAGGGGTTATAGGGTGTGAAGTTAAGTAATAATTAATCAAGTATTAATTATTCATTTAATATTAAATATTTAATTGGTAATTAGTTAGCTAAATTGATAAATGGGTTAATGTTATGTTTTAGGTGTGGGTTGCTGTGTTTGGATATTTATAATATTTAAATATATATGTATAGATATGCTTTTTATGTCAGTAAATTCAACAAGCATTGAAACATTAATTTAATCTAAATATATATATTTAATATTAGCATTTTTTAGATATGTATATAGAACCATACAAGCACATATATCTTCATTTATGTATCTTCACATAAGTATATAGCTATTTTATCATTAATTGATACTTAATTTGTGTAATATATATTATAGTTATGTATTAAAGTTTTTAAGTTTTACTCTTTTAAAATATATATTTATGCAAAAAAAGTTTCTGTTACTGTTTTAACGATATTAGTGTAACAATATTTGTTTTCATATTTTTATACTTACCTTTATAAGTATTGAAAAACTATATTTATGTCACCAACATTTTTGACACGATATTTGTGTGGCACGATATTTGTGTCTTTGATATTCTGTCAGTGAACCTTTTCATCAAGAAAAGGTACACCTTCATATCTTGTTCTAATTAATTCCTTAACTTATTTACTTGTTTATCATAAATATACAAAATTCTATGTTTTTCTCTTTTTCCACAATCTTTTTATTCAAATTAAAGTCCATAAGCACAGCCTTTTTTCTTATTTAGAAAACCTTTTTATTCAAATTAAAGTCAATAATTACATCCATCATGTGTTTCGAGCGAAGTACTCTCTTTCTCAGAGCTTACAGAAAGAACAATGAAACCATAATATAATTCTTCAAATGTATACAGTCAAGTATGGACAATTTGTCCATATTCTTATAGGTTGCTCCACAGCAGTCTCAGCAACTAAATCCTCATAGGCACGACCTCAGGGCAGGTCATATCATTATTAAAGAGGACTACATTAGTTACTTTATGTACTCCAAAGTGTCTATGTGAATAGGCCCCATGGTGTTTGGAAAGTAATCAATGTAAGTGTGCTTTTGACATACACAACTAAAGAAAAATGTCTTGCCCCGGAAATGAACAAAAGCATGATATTACATTGAGTGTCGGCAATGTGGCATCCGGTAGTGAGTTCTGCAAGCTTGAATTGCATGACAGAATATGCTTCTGGGCAGCAGAACAATTTTTTTTACAATGTAAAATGCACAAAGCTGGCACTCTTGATTTAAAATAGAGGCATGCTGAGGTGCATGCATGTCTCTATCAAATAAAAACTGGAAGAAGACAAAGTGCTGCTTTTGATATATTCTTTGAATAAGACATGTTGAGTTTTGCCTGCTACATTCGAAGGGAAGCCTCCTGGGTGTACAAGGTAGATATTCACAGTACTTGCACGTCATGCTATGTCAGCTGCCAAGTAAAACTGAAAAAATGTTTGCTATAAAAGGGGATCATGAGGCAGCTTTCAGTTATCTAAAGGTCTGGTCTCCCTTGTGTTTTGAGAACGTGTTGCACTCTGACAAGGAGAGCAAAGCCATCCAACTCAATTTTACATGCAATTGTAGAAAAAAGTATGTCCTTGAAAATTCACACTGTACACCCTCTTACCAAAGCCGTTTCTTTCCAAGCATTTTTTCTTTCCAAGCATTTTTGCTCGCCTAATAAAGGCATAATAATCAAGAAGTGGGGTTGTTCAAATACTTACTAAGAAAAGCTTTTATGATTCTTCTCCTACCCCCATCCACCGCCACTTAATAATGTGTTAGACTTGTCATTCTTAGGGTGGTCTTTCCCCAGACTTTGTGCCTCCAATTGTTCTTGGCCTGAGGACTCCGAGCATTTTACCACTGCTAACCAATGCTAAAGTGCATGTACTTCTCCCCTAAAACAGGATGACATTGGTGTATACCTGATTGGCATATCTGTTGCACTAGCAAGTCCCATGTAAAGTGGTATACCATATACCCAGGGTCCGTACTTCAAATGCTACTAGTGGGCTGAAGCACTGATTGTGTCACCCTCAGAAGTAGCCTTTCAACCTGTCTCGGGCCTGTGTGTTCAGTTTACTGCCACGTCGACTTGCCCTTTATAACTACTTGCTAGGACATAAATACCCCTTTTACTACACATGTCAGCCTTTAGGTAGGCCCTAAGTAACCCCAAGGGCAGGGTGCCATGTACATTAAAGGTAGGCTATGTACTTTTATGTGTTGCATGTCCTTGTAGTGACAAGCAGTCAGTTTTGTGTTTCAATACTGCAAGGGTTACCCCTCTCACAGGCCAGCATTGGGAATTCCTTAATATACGTTTAAGCTTTAATTCCTGATCAGACAGGAGTAGCTTTTTCATGTTTCATATCTTTGGAATGGTAATGAGAAATCCTTCTTACTGGTGAAGATGGATTTCAACATTACTGTTTTAGAAATGACACTTTTAGAAAGTGGACATTTCTCTGCACTTACTGCTCTATGTGCCTGACAGCCTTTTTCCAATGCAAGTCTGGGCTGGGTGACAGCTACACTTTGTGCACTCCCCCCAGACAGCCACAAACACAGGAAGGTGGGGCTCATCTGCATTCTGATAGGTCTTCCTTGGCAGGGAGGAGTGGGAGGGGCTGACACACTTCAATAGAAAGCGTACCGTCCACACATAAAGCACTGATTTACACTCCAAAGATAGCTTGACAAACAAAACTGGGTTGAACGGGATCCTTGTGCACTTCCGAGAGCTGCTTTGAAGTTATTCCCCTACATCAAAGGCACATTTGAATATAAGTGTGAGAAGGTGGCTTGGTATATGCTGTCCACTAATTAAAGTGGGCACCTTGTACCAACCCACACGACCCTTATGATGTATGAGGTGAAAGATAACCTTTATTGAAAGCTATCCTTGTGGTAGCTACGGAGAGCTGCCTTCAGGCTTAATCTTGAAGCAATATAAAGCAGCTTGTTTTACCAGAATATCACCTCCTGAATAACTAAATGAATGAGAACCACACAGTAGTTATATAAAAATAGGTATTCGTTAATATAACACTCTCTACTATCCTCTACAACAGGATAGAACACAAAGCACACAATACGGGATCAATAGAACAGTCGTAAGTAGCACAATACACAGTGGGCTCCAGGGGGAGACCAAACCATATACTAAAATAGAGGTATACCAATCAGCCCTTGATTAGGCACAGTGCCTAGTGCACGTACAATCGCTGACACCCCAAGGAACCACCCAGGGTGATGACACAGGGAGCCCGCGGAGGACGGGTGCAGTGAGGAGACCGGACCACTGGCTCTGTACAAGTCTATGGGAAAGTCGTGTTGCAAAGTTAAAAGTTCAACGACCCTTCTAGGAGGACTTCGAGCAAACCCTTTGGAACTTAAGAGTTTAAACAGGCACCCCAACCCTGGATAACATAGTACCTAAGTTACCTATCCCAGGAGAGATGGATGCATAGGTCCGAATTAGCGTAAAAAACTCTTGTCGTTCTCTATGGAAGGGAGTGAAGAAGGACTGCTGCCGTGAAGGTGAAAAGGGTCCGTTGGAATCCAAGCCTGTATTCTGGATGGAAGGAACCTGAAAGCAGAGGGGACAGAGTCTGGGTCACTTCAGAATGACCAGGGGCTTCGTAGACGAATGCCCACCGGTGTCGGGTGCTTCCGGTGCGAAGAAGGGATGTTTGACTCTGCAGCCACGAGGACTATGAGATGTCAAGGACAACCAGCAGCTGGAGGTGAGCTGTCCCACAAAGGATGTTGAGTGTGTGAGGAGTCTATGTCCGGCTGGAGCACCAACAAGCCTTGGCAAAAGCAACCCACGCTGGAAGGTCAAACAGATTACTGTATGGATCAGCAAAGTCCAGGGGACTCACAAAGCAATGGGGAGTCACGGTATGTCAGGAGCAACCAAGAAAGCCCAAGAACAATCAATATGACCCTCAGGAGGACCCACAGGCCGAATGACCAGGAGTTGCAAGGGGTCCTCGAGCAAGATTGCAAAGCATCAGCCCACGGAGCACTCGGTGTGAAGAGGCCAAAGTTCTTTGGTCCACATACTGCTCAGGGTCAGAACTACATGCAGTCCAATGCACAAGATCAGGAATTGCCAACAAGCATATGCACTTGCAAATGGACCTGGCACACAGGGGTTCAGGTTACGCAGCCCCCATGAGGGATACTGGCCTCCAACTCGGTGAGAGGGCTGCTCAACCTCAGAGACCTTCAGCAACTCACCTCCTGTGTTGCTGAAAACTTTGGAGTCCGCAGGAGCTCAGGAGCAGCAGACTGGTCAGTTGCACTTTAGGTGCTTGCAAAGCAGGGGAGTGACTTCTTCCCTCCAAGGGAGATTCTTCTGTTGTCTTTCGTGCCCCATAGGTCCTGCACACAGCCTGTATGGATTCATGGCACAAACTAAGCTTCGGACGGAAAGGGGGATGAAGTTGAGCCCAGTCGCTAGCCAGCAAAGTCCAAGGTGTCCAGACGGTCGAAGGTCAGTGGTTTCTTCTTGTAGAATCTTGTCCCCATAAAATCTAATGTCCTGTAGCCAGGTAGCCGATTTTATACCCACAAGAGAGGGTTGGACAGATTCAGGGGACCCTCCTAGGAGAAGGGCAGGACAGAGGGGTGGCTACACCCATGTCCTTTGTCCAGTTTCGTGCCAGAGCAGGACCCAATGTCTCCCAGAACTGGTTTGAGCTGGACTATGCACAGGGACACCAAATGTGCCCCCTGTCCAGACTTTCAGGCACTCTCAGAGTGCACCCACCCAGCCCCAGTACACTAAACCCTTCTGGGAGGTTGTCACACCTCCCTGTGACAGGATGCCTATTGTGCTGCCTTCCTTTGCTCGTGCTTGGCTCAGCAGCAGGAGGGCAGAAATGTGGCTGGCAGCATTCATTTTGTGCTATCCGGGTCGAGAAGGCTGGTACTGGGTAGACTGGTGTCTCCACGAAGCTCGCTTCTGAAGCGTAGAGTCATACCTCCCACACCAGTCATTGGTGTGGAGGTATGATTCCAAGGTGTTTGATACCAAACACAATATGTTTCTATGCAGCCGATTTCAAGATAGTATTTACCGCAAGGTTATAATGCACCTCTACCTATATGTCCATCTGAGTCACAGACAACCCAGGAGAATGGTCTACGAAGGCAGCAGAGGGGCTCTGCTCATGCAGTGGAACCCCCTCATACAAAAATCAGCACCCAGCCTTCAGGATTAATACGGCTTGATATAGGGGTGACTTATGTTTGTTGAGCGCGCGGCTACTCCAAGGAGTGTCCCGGCACTGTCTCAAAAACCCTTGACAAAGCAGTGTGAACAGAACAATATGCACCTCCTCTACTGTTAGAAAAGCCAGGTTTTCAAATGTCGCCAGAAACCAAGGAGATCCTGCATCTGTCTCAGAGAGGGAGGCAAGCTATTCCATAGTTTTGTGGCTGCTACTTGAAAGGAGCGGCCCACCTTTTGAGACCGAAAGAACTTTGGCACGATCATCAGGTGCTGTGTTGATGACCACAGGGTTCTGGATGGGGTATAGGGCTGGATTTTTTTCACGAGGAAGGAAGCTCCAATGTTGTGGAGAGCCTTAAAGGCTAGCACCAGGGCTTTAATGTTAACCAAACCATTGGTTAGACTTTGACAACCCTCATAGACAACCTGATTCAATCGATGCGGTATATATTTTTTCCGCCCCGTCAGGTGTCATGGCATATTCATAGGGATGTCAAATAACGTGCGGTATGCCTGCCTCACCCGAGGCTACCTTTGGTTCAGGTAGAAGTGTCCAGAAATGATAGGGAAGGGAAAGAGGATTTGATTTAAAAACAGTGTGTCACCGAAACTTTTTTTTAATGAAAAGGTTGGCACTGTATTAAAATGAAAAATTTGATATATGAATGTAATCGAGTAACTAGATTACCATATATCTATGTATATATGGATGCGTCAACATGTTTCAGCTCTTTTGGCCCAGCCGGGTCTGAAGAGCTTTCGTCAGGACAAAAGGACAAACAACATACAAAAAGGTACTCACACTACTTGTGTTGGGTCCTTTAGCTAATATAGCATTTCAACCAGCCAGGGGCAGAGTCAGCACAGGGACTGAAAGCCGGTCCGCGTGGCAAAGACCGCGTCTAGCGACTCTTCACTCCTGCTGATGTTTCCAAGAAAAGCTATTAAGGTGACTAAATAAGAAATGCTATATTAGCTAAAGGACCCAACACAAGTAGTGTGAGTACCTTTTTGTATGTTGTTTGTCCTTTTGTCCTGACGAAAGCTCTTCAGACCCGGCTGGGCCAAAAGAGCTGAAACATATTGACGCATCCATATATACATAGATATATGGTAATCTAGTTACTCGATTACATTCATATATCAAATTTTTCTTTTTAATACAGTGTCAACCTTTTCATTAAAAAAAAAATTCGGTGACACACTGCTTTTAAATGAAATCCTCTTTCCCTTCCCTATCATTTCTGGACACTTCTACCTGAACCAAAGGTAGCCTCGGGTGAGGCAGGCATACCGCACGTTATTTGACATCCCTATGAATATGCCATGACACCTGACGGGGCGGAAAAAAGATATACTGCATCGATTGAATCAGGTTGTCTATGAGGGTTGCCAAAGTCTAACCAATGGTTTAGTAGACACTAGTGTCCATTCCCATTTTTGATTAACTTAGTATCTAACTAGGGGAACTGAATGGACCTTGAATCCTCTTCCCTCCCTTTTGATAGAAGCCTTTAATGTTAACCTTCTTTTTCACTGAAAACCAGTGCAGGGACTTTAGACAAGGGGTCATGGGTGTCCTGGAGCCGACTCTCTGTATGGCCCTGGCCGCTGAGTTTTGTACCACCTGTAATCGGCCAAGTAGGTATTCAGGGAGGCCCAGGTAAAGCGCATTGATGTAGTCCAGCCTTGATGTGATCAAGGCTTGGACCACTGTTTTCCAATACGAGATAGGGAGCAGAGGGAAAACATGTCTCATAATTTTTACCAGCCCAAAACAGGTGCTGGCCACAGATTGGACCTGGGACTTCATAGACATATCTGCGTCCAGTTTCACTCACAGGGGGGGACAAATTATGGGGCCACCATTGGCGCCATTCAGCACCCGGAGTGTATCCAAAAAAGATAATTTCAGACTTATCTGATTTACATAGCAGTTGGTTGTGTTTGAACCAGGCAAACACCTTGGCCAAGCATGTGCTGATTTAGTTTCCTTTTAACGCGCATCTTTCTCACAAGTAAACAACAGCTGAGTGTCGTTGGCGTAAGATTACATTTTTGCTCCATGCTGTTCTGCTATGAGTGCAAGGGGGGCCATATACATTTTAAACATGCTTGGGCTAAAAACCTAACCCTGTGGCACTCCTACATTCAACGGAGGAATGATGGCCGAGAAGGGGGGACCAAACAGTTTGCTGGCGGCTTTCCAGGAAGGAGGAGAACTACCTAAGTACCATGCCCCCAATGCCACAGTCCTGAAGTCTGCCGCAGTCCTGAAGTCCTATACGTTTTAAGTGTAGTGACTATTAGATATAGTGAACCTATATCTAAGGTAAATGGTACTGTTAGGAATCAGGTTAGTCCTCTTTCAGTGACCATGAACATTTGTCACATGACACACCAGTTCAGGATATAGGTCAGTCCTTCCTTACTGTCAGTGCTTGTTATTGCTAAAGTCTGGGTTCCTGGTTGCTGTTCCCTGGTCCTTGTGTTTGCTGGAGCTTTTCCGACTTTTCTCACGGGCTTGTGAGATCTGTGGATCCCTTTTCTGGAGCTCGAGCTTTGGGCTCCTGAATCCCTTTCCTCCCTGTGTTTTCTTTGATTAGTTAGTTAGTGTCCCTTTTCCCTGTTTTCTGTTTGGTCCTGGTGCTTTCACTTAAGTCCTCGTTTTGTTTGAGGCTGGGGAGGAGGTTCTAGGGGCTCCTGTATTCCCTCCCATCCAGTGAACTTGTCCCGTACTATTTTCGGAGCAGTCGGGTGTTAAAGAGTCGCGGTGTTTTCCACGATTGGTTTCGTTTTTGCGCGGCTCCTCGTCACACCGCTCCATGTCCTTGTGCGCGGAAATGACGTTTTAGGTCATTCCGCGATCAAGTCCCAATCCCAGGTGCCGGTATAGCCGGCTTGTTACCGCAACCGTGCTACTCCTTTTTCTAGTATTAAGGACTGGTTTTATTGTGTATACGAATATGGGTAGGGTTTTTTTGTTCATGCCTAATTAGAGGCATGTTTTTCCCCTGATACCAAAACGCTAATAGAGACACCCTATTTTGCATTAGTCTATTGCCTGTAACCAAGAGACGTTATCTTGGTCCAGGATTACCTGCTGACCTATTCCTTCACGAGGCTGAGCCTGTACCCTCAACTGGTGAGTGCAATGAGACTGTTTTGGTAGGATATGGTCACAGGTGTTGGGGCATTTGGATAAGGTGGATAAGGCATATGACATTGTGAAGTGTGTTTTCTTTGTTTGCCCAGGTGCAGAAGAGTGGAGAAGAGAGCAGCGCACTTTTTCCGTTCTACAGGGGTGGAAGGCCTGGTGTCTCCTCATATTCCACCCCCTTTTCTGGTTCATTGGTACACTCATAGTTGTCATCTTGTGAGTGACCTGTGGATCTGGGAAGTGGATTGGAACATACCTCGTTCCTGCTGTGTGTGGGCTGAGTGGAAGGAATCCAACAGGTACAAGCACCAGCTTACACAGGGTGCAGTAGCCGACCTAGGGTTCCATTTTGTATGGCCTCTCGTGGGTGGCATAATATATGCTTCAGCCCATGGGAGGCCTCTGTGGTACCTATGTCCTTGGTACATGTACACCATATACTAGGGTCTGATAAGGGTACCCCAGTATCCAATCTGGAGTGTACCAAAGTACAGCATAACAATTTAAGGGACAAAGCAGATAGGCTGGGGTCCTGATTAGCAGGATCCCAGCCAGACTAGTCAAAAACAGTGAGACATCAAGCAAAAAGGGGGGTAACCATAAGAAGCAGATCCTACTTTCCTTCATTACCCCTTCCAAACAAAAGGACATGAAACTAACCTTGACCAGTTGAGTCTGCATTTTCTAAGTGGATATATCTTGAGAGTCCATCTGCATTGGCATCGTTACTCCCAGGTCTATGTTCCACTGTATAGTCCTGTAGGGAGATGGACCACCTCAAAAGTTTGGAGTTTTCATCCTTCATCTGATTAAGCCATAAGAGGGGCTTATGGTCTGTCTGAAAAATGAAGTGAGCGCCAATCAAGTATGGCCTCAGCTTCTTCAGAGCCCAAACCACAGCAAATGCTTCCCTCTCATTAGCTGACCAATGTTTCTCTCGGGGGTCAGCCTTCTGCTTATAAAAGATACTGGCTGATTCTGACCCTCTTCATTCAGTTGTGATAACACAGCCTCTACCCCCGACTCAGATGCATTAGTTTGAACAAAGAATTGTTTGGAACAGTCAGGACTTTGCTGAATGGGAACAGTGCACATGGCCTGCTTAAGATCATCAAATGCCTTTCAACACCTAACAGTCCACTGAACTTTCTTGGGCATTCTTTTAGACGTCAGATCATTCAAAGGTGTCACTATGGATCCATTGCCCACATGCATCATTGAGAATTGCATTCGCAAACGGTGCGAATCACAATTTTCGGCCGTTTGCGAATGCAATTCTCAAATTTTGGATGCATCATGCTTTTCGCAATTTTGGGAATCGCAACCATGTTGCGATTTCTAAAATTGCGTTTGCATTGAAGAAATCGCAATTTGAGATTTCTTAAATGCAATGCATGATAATTTTTAAATTGCGAATTCGCAAATTGGAAGGGGTAAATTAGCATGAAGTTGAACTTCATGCTAATTTACCGAAAACTTTCAAACATGCACAAGTTACATATTTGAAAGTTTTAATTTACACACGCACATGTCCTTGGGGCATGTGTGTGTGTAAATTGCATTTAAAGTTAAATTTCAGGGGTGCAGGGAGGGGTTCTTTGGACCCCCCCTGCACCCTTGAAATTGCATTCACATTTTGTGAATTGCAAATTGAAAATCGCAAAATGTGAATGCCTTCCCAAAAGGCCCATAGGAATCAATGGGAAGGTTTTCCTTAATTGCGATTCGCAAATTGTGAATCGCAATTAAGGAAAAATAAGGAATCGCAAAAAAAGTTGCGATTTTTTCATGCATTGCCGTTTGCGATTTCTAAATTGCGATTCCTTAATTTTTGCAATTTAGGAATCGCAAACGGCAACAATGATGCATGTGGCCGCATATCCTTTGACAAACCTCCTATAGTACCCAGTCAGGCCCAAGAAAGCTCTGACCTGAGTCTGGGTAGTTGGAGCAACCCATTCCATTATGGTCTGGATTTTGTTCTGTAATGGTTGAACCTGACCTCCACCCACACTGTGGCCCAGGTACACAACCTTACTCTGCCCTCTCTGGCACTTAGTGGCCTTGATAGTGATGCCTACTATTTGCAGGGCCTCTAAAACATTTCTCATTTGGACCATGTGATCCTCCCAGGTGGAACTAAAGTCAGCAATATCATCAAGATAAGCTGCACTATAGGCTTCCAGGCCTGTGAGAACTTTATTCATAAACCTTTGAAAAGTGTCAGGTGCATTCTTCAAATAAAAGGCAATTACAATAAATTGAGAGTGTCCACTATGGGTTGAGAATGCTGTTTTGGGCTTAGCATCCTTAGCTAGTCTGATTTGCCAGTAGCCAGATGTGAGGTCAAATGTATTTAAAAACGTGGCCGAGGCAAATTATCAATACGTTCCTCTGCCCTTGAAATAAGATGGCAAAACACACAAGATGATGGATGAAATGTTGCACATTGGCAAAACATTCACCCCCAGTCACAGATCTGGGTTTAATCCATCGTTATTTTGCTCACCTCGCCATCCCAGTTCAGACATGGCCATATGCAAATCAATCTTGACCCGAAATCAGTCTTGACCCAAAACCGGTCCTAGGATGCTTGTTTCCAGTCCAGGGAAGACCTGGCTTGGCAGTTCAGGCTGGACTGTTCCCATGGGGCACAGGGTCAAGACTGATTTTCATATGACTGGGTTCGAACTGGAATGTCATGGTGAGCAAAAAAACGATGGACCTAGGCCCAGATCTCTGTCCTGGGGTGAATGTATGACATTGTTCTGCATTCCGTCCATCAACTGTTGTTTTCGCATTTGTCACCCCGAGTGGGTCGGGTATGCTAAGACGTGAGTCCCGTGCTCTCCATGCCACTGGAATCAAGCTATCCTGACTGATGAGGGCTGAAAGCCCAAAACCGGTCCTAGGATGCTTGTTTCCAGTCCAGGGAGGACCTGGCTTGGCAGTTCGGGCTGGACGTTTCCCATGGGGCGCAGGGTCAAGACTGATTTGAATATGGTTGGGTTTGAACTGGAATGGCATGGTGAGCAAAAAAACGATGGACTTAGGCCCATATCTCTGTACTGGGGTGAATGTTTGACATTGTTCTGCATTCTGTCCATCAACTGTTGTTTTTGCATTTGTTGCCCCGAGAGGGTTGGGTATGCTGAGACGTGAGTCCCGTGCTCTCCATGCCACTGGAATCAAGCTATCCTGGCTGATGAGGGCTGAAAGCCCGAAACCGGTCCTAGGATGCTTGTTTCCAGTCCAGGGAGGACCTGGCTTGGCAGGTCGGGTTGGACTCTTGGAAAGAGCGTCTCCTGCTCAGTGCTTCCCTTGAACCCTATTGGGAATGCCGAGTCGCTTGCTTTTACGATCAGATTGTCCCCGGGTCAGGCCCTGAAGGGGTTGCTGGTCTATAGACCACCAGGTCCTGTGGGTTCCTTTTTGGAGGATCTACAGACTGTCGTCTCTGAGTTGGCGCTGTCCACCCAGCACTGCATTGTGGCCGGTGATTTCAATTTCCACCTGGATGTGGCGGATGACCCTAATGCGGCCAAACTGCTGGATGTTACATCTCCGCTTGGTCTTATTCCATGCGTGTCAGGGCCAACACATGAGAAGGGGCACACCCTGGATCAGGTGTTTTCATCTGTTCCACTTATGGAGGTTGCTACCCTGCAGATGCTCTGGACTGATCACCGGTTGATTAGTTTTTTGGTGCTGGAATGTGCGCGTCCGGATTACAGAGCGCCTACCTCGCTCAGACCGGCCTCGAGAGCGCTTCATAGAGTAACTCCCGACTTGCTCGAGCAGGCGCTGCTGGAGCACCCTTGTCTTCTCTCGGGTGACCTGGATAGCGACACGGAGACTCTGCAGCGTTGGCTTACCGATCGGCTGGATGATCTTGCCCCCAAGGTTGTCCCCCGGTCCACGGTGGTTCGGCACTCTGCCCCGTGGTTTACGGAGGCGCTCCGTGTGGCTCGTAGGCAGTGCAAGGTGGCCGAGAGGGCCTGGCGCCTTGTGTATGATGGGGAGGCTAAACTTGCCTACAAGGCGGTGTTGAAGGCTTACCATCGGGACATTCTCGGTGCCAAGAGGGTTTATCTGGCTAGGAGGATAGAGGCATCTGCGAACTCCTGTAAGGAGATCTTTAATATTGTGAAGGAGTTTACGATCCCCAGATCCCATCCGCCCCCACCAGCTTCGGCGGATGCTTGGGCATGCGATCTCGCTGGTTTCTTCACAAATAATATCAAGGCCATTCAGGCCACCTTCGTGGAGGAACCGGATGGAGGCAGCGGTGCGAGGGTGGACTGTAGACTGCCGCAGATTTCTGCGGCAGTGCTGTCCGACTTCCCTACTGTTTCCAGCGAGGCCTCTCATACGTTGTTGGCCAACCTTAAATCTGGTTCGCCACTTGACCCCTGCCCTGCCAAATTTTTGGCCGGGATGGCGGCAGTGGTGAACCCTTTGGTCAACTCCATCATTAATGCCTCCCTGAGGGAGGGACGGGTCCCCAGCTCTTGGAAAAGAGCGATGGTGATCCCCCTCCTAAAAAAACCGGGCCTTGACACCGAAGTCTTGGCGAACTACAGGCCAATCTCGCTGTTACCAGCACTAGCGAAGCTGACGGAAAAACATGCCCACGGTGTTCTGTCTAGTTTTTTGGAAGCCAATAATCTGCTCCATCCATCTCAATCGGGCTTCCGTCCTAATTTTAGTACGGAAACAGCTTTGATAGAGGTGACTGAGATCATCAGGGAGACTCTGGATGCCGGCGGCAGGGCCATGCTGGTCATGTTAGATCTTTCGGCGGCTTTCGACACCGTCCCCCATAAGGCGCTTCTAACTAGGCTTTATGACATCGGCCTGAGGGGGACGGTGCTCAGGTGGTTTACTTCTTTCCTGGAAGGCCGCCGCCAGACGGTCTGGGTTTCCCAGAGCTCCGCCGAGATGCCGCCTTTGGGAGTTGGGGTTCCACAGGGTTCTGTGTTGAGCCCCACATTATTTAACATCTTTATGTCCCCTCTGGTGGCCTTGGTGGAGGCGTATGGGGCCCAGATCGTCTCTTATGCCGACGACACGCAACTCCTCTTCACATGCGGGAAAGATCAAGAGTTTGTGGGAGAGAGAATCCGGGACTGCCTTGCGCTGGTCTTCGACTGGTTCCAGCGGAACGGTCTGAGGGCCAACTCGGGCAAGTCCGAGATTTTATTTTTTGGTTACGTTGCCGATCCGGAGTGGCAGCATTGGTGGCCGTCCGACATGAGTCCTCCCGCACAGTCCTCCGTGGTGGCCAAAAATTTGGGCGTCAAGCTAGACAATCAGCTGTCGCTCCGAATTCACATTCTTGGCCTGGCCGGCACCTGCTACGGATTACTGAAAATGCTCCGCAAATTTTTGCCTTTGTTATCTGAGGAGCACAGGAGGATTACTGTGCAGGCTCTGGTCGGTTCGAGGCTAGATTACGCCAATGCTCTTTTTCTCGGCCTTCCCGATTATCTGGTCCAGCGCCTTCAGGTGGTGCAGAACTCTGCTGCCCGGGCGATCTTTGGCTTAGGGAGACGAGCTCGAGCTTCCGGGCTGCTCCAGACGCTTCACTGGCTCCCCATTAGGAAGCGGATCCAGTTTAAATCCTTGACCCTGATGCATAAAGCTCTGCATGGATCAGGAGCGGGATATCTGCAGCGGAGACTGACTTTTTATCGTCCAGCTCGTTCCCTCCGCTCGGAAGCTCTTTGTAAAGCGGTGGTTCCACGGGTGAGGAAGGCCCGTGCGGGAGGGCGGTCTTTTGGCTGCAGAGCCCCCCAGCTTTGGAATCTGCTTCCATTTTCTCTTCGGAGTACTGCCAACCTGCTCCAGTTTAGGAGGGGCCTGAAGACCTGGCTTTTTAACTCCTAGTCTGTTTTAACTGCCTACTGTTTTTGCTTTGTTCTGTTGTCTGTTTTTAGCTGTGTTGTGTTATTTCATTATGAGTTGATGGTGGAAAGCGTCGGGACACTCCTTGTGAGTAGCTGTACGCTATACAAAAGCTTAATAACATAACATAACATAACATAACATAACTCTTCCCATGGGGCACAGGGTCAAGACTGATTTGAATATGGCTGGGTTTGAACTGGAATGGCATGGTGAGCAAAACAACTATGGACTTAGGCCCAGATCTCTGTAGTGGGGTGAATGTATGACATTTTTCTGCATTCTGTCCATCAACTGTTGTTTTTGCATTTGGAATAGGATGATCATCAGTCCTAGTGACTGCAGTAAGTCCCCTGTAGTCTACACAAAACCTCATCTCTCTCTTACCACCCTGGGGGTGAGGCTGGGGTACCAGAACTACTGGACTAGATCAAGGGCTATCTGAGGGTTCAATGACACCCAATTCCAACATCTTTTGGACCTCAGTCCTAATGCAGTCCTTGACATGGTCAGGTTATCTGTACATTTTGTTCTTTACAGGTAAGCTCTCCCCTGTGTCCATTTCATGGGTACACCAGGTGGTCTGACTAGGAGTCAGTGAGAACTTGTATCTATACTGACTGAGGACTTTCCTGCAATCAGTCTGTTGCTGTTCAGTGAGGCTGCCTGCCAAGGCTACACCATCTACTGAACCATCATCATGGTTCAGTGAGAGGAGATCAGGGATTGGGTCACTCTCTTCCTCCTGTCCCTCATGTGTAGCCATGAGCAAGCCCATGTCTGCCCTGTCAACATATGGCTTAAGCCTGTTCACATGGAGCCCCCTGTGGGGGCTCCTGGGAGTTCCAATGTCCACCAGGTATGTAACCTTTCCCTTCTGCTCAAGTATGGTATGAGGTCCACTCCACTTAACCTGGAGAGCTGCTGGGGCCAGAGGCTCCAGCACCCTTACCTTTTGTCCTGGCTGGTACACAGTCAAAACAGCCTTTTGGTCATGCCAAGCTTTCTGTAATTCTTGGCTAGCCTCAAGGTTTTTAGATGTCTTTTTCATGTATTCAGCCATCCTGGAGCGGAGACCAACTACATAGTCCACAGTGTCCTGTTTAGGTGTTTGAGAGGTAATGCCCATCTCTCCTTCACTAGACACACATGGAGACCTAACTGATTGTCCAAACAGAGGTTCAAAAGGGCTGTAACCAACCCCCTTCTGAAAAACCTCTCTGGAGGCAAAGAGAAGGCAGGGCAACAGGACATCCCATTTTCACCTAACCTTTTCTGGGAGGCCCAAGATCATGCCCTTCAGGGTTTTGTTGAACGTTTCAACTAACCCATTGCATTGTGGGCGATAGCGTGTGGAGAATTTATAATTTACTCCACACTCCTTCCACATAGCAGTGATGTAACTTGACATGAAGTTTACACCACTTTCAGTTAAGACCTCCTTAGGAAACCCCACTCTGGAAAAAATTCCCAGGATGGACCTGGCCCCCACAGGAGCTGTGGTGGTCCTAGGGGGTATGGCTTCTGGGTCCACCACCACTAGAATAAATCTGTGCCCAGATGCAGTTGGAGGATCCATGGGGCCAACAATGTCAATCCCAACCCTCTTAAAGGGAACCCCCACCACAGGCAGTGGTATCAGGGGGGCCTTTGTAGTACCACTTGCCTTACCACTGGTTGACAGGTGGTACAGGAGCGACAAAACTCCTTTGTGTCCTCTGACATATGAGGCCAGGTCTTACTTTGGCCTAAGTGTCCTGCTAAAGGGATATCATGTGCCAGTGATAATAGGAAACCCCTAAACTTCAGAGGATTGACCAACCTCCTGGTGGCACCAGGCTTGGGGTCTCTACCCTCTGAGTAAATGAGTCCTTCATCCCAGTAGATCCTGTGGGACCCACTGGCACTCCCAGCAGCGTCAGAAGCAGCTTGTGGTCTGAGGGGTTCAAGAGAGGGGCAGCTGTGCTGCTCCAGCCTCAGATCTGCCCTGGAAGGGCCCCCTGTCCCCAAGAACTCAACCTGATCAGGTTCAAGTTCCTCTGAGACAGTTTCTTCACAGGGACTGGTATCATCTTCCTCGGGAGACTGATCCTCACTCTGAGTCTGGGGGGAAGACACTGCCTTACCCCTACTGCTCCTTCTCTTGGAA
Organism: Lissotriton helveticus; assembly: GCF_964261635.1. Taxonomy (NCBI): domain Eukaryota; kingdom Metazoa; phylum Chordata; class Amphibia; order Caudata; family Salamandridae; genus Lissotriton; species Lissotriton helveticus. The sequence continues at coordinate 1,059,688,794 of NC_136070.1, read as the reverse complement.
GGCACCTGGTCCATGTTTCCAGGATCCAGGGCCTGTTCAGTGGAAGACATTTTTGCCTGTGACCTGGTTACAGTAAACACATCTGCAGAGATGCCCATCATTGCTGCATGTGTCCCGAGTGCCACTTCAGCCCAAGCTGAAGTTTCCAAATCATTGCCCAACAAGCATCCCACACGGAGGTCTCAGCTAACCACAACCTTCTTAGGGCCAGTTACCCCTCCCCAGCTGAAATTCACAACTGCCAAGGAATGGTCTGTCCTGGCATTGCTTGCATTGGTCACTTGGTACATTTCACCAAGTATGATTTGGCCAGGGCTCACAAGATCCTTAGCCACCATTGTGACACTGGCACCTGCGTCCCTGTATGCCATGACCTCCTGTTCATTGATTAAAGGCTGTTGTCTGTATTTGCCCAGATTACTGGGACTGACAAATAAGGAGGCAATATCAATGCCTTCATCACAGACTAAAACAGCCTGAGCTGGAGTTCTGACTGTCATGGGTTTTTCTCTCACACACCCGCCTATTTCACATGCCCACTGTGTACAATTCACCAAAGTCTTGAACAAACTGAATTGTAATATTTCTGATATTAGTGTTGTGATTTTATAATGTTTTGTATATGTGGAAAGGTCATTGTTTTTTGAGGGGCTTGTCTTGGGACTGGACAATATGTATTTGAACTATTGAAAGCTCTTTGGACTAGTTCAGGAGTATGTCCCTCAATAAATCAATCAACCAATCATAGCATTTGTAAAGCACACTACATACCCATGAGGGTCTCAAGGCGCTGGGGAGGGAATGCTGCTACTGTTCTAAGAGCCAGGTCTTGAGGAGTCTCCTGAAGGTTAGAACGTCTTCGGTCTGCCGTAGGCGGATGGGGAGGGTGTTCCACGTCTTGGCGGCGAGGTGGGAGAATGATCTGCCACCGGCTGTCATTCTTAGGATGCGGGGGACGGTGGCGAGGGCGTGGTCGGCGGAGCGGAGCTGGCTGGCGGGGGTGTAGAGGCTGAGTCGTCTGTTGAGGTAAGCTGGTCCGGTGTTGTGGAGTGCCTTGTGTGCGTGGGTGAGGAGCTTGAAGGTAATCCTCTTGTTGATGGGGAGCCAGTGCAGGTCTTTCAGGTGTGGTATGATGTGGCTGCGGCGGGAGATGTCGAGGATCAGGTGTGCTGAGGCGTTCTGGATGCGTTGGAGTCGTTTCAGGAGTTTGGCCGGGGCTCCTGCGTAGAGTGCGTTGCCGTAGTCCAGTCTGCTGCTGACGAGGGCATGGGTGACTGTCCTTCTAGTTTCGGTGGGGATCCACTTGAATATTCTGCGAAGAATGCGGAAGGGTGTTGAAGCAGGAGGAGGAGACGGCGTTGACCTGCTTTGTCATGGAGAGTGTAAAGTCGAGAATGACTCCTAGGTTTCGTGCATGGTTGGTGGGTGTAGGGGGTGCTCCTAGTGCCGTCGGCCACCAGGAGTCGTCCCAGCCCTCATGGATATGTTCATATTGCTTCCTTCAAGTAAGACCTGGATTGTGCAGGAACATGTGCCCCACGTGTTGGCAAAAACAAGTTGTATTCATTGCAATGGATCCCCAAAAACACCTGCCCTCATGAATATACATGACTTTCCCACACGCGCTAAACTGCCGAGTTGAGCCGCTTGTATGTTAATTTTCTGAAACGTGTATGCAAGGGTACTTAAACCGCTCGCACTCACACGCTTCACCTCGTTTGATCTCACCTACCTGGTTCCAGTTCCCGATCGCGGACCCGACATCGAATTCTTCTTGGAGTTTCCCCCTTCCTGTTCTAGGACGATCGGTCTTCCACTTCCTTCAGGCTCCAGACCGGCAACCGTAAATTCCCTAACAACATCAACCTGCAAAACAAAAGAGAAGGTAATAGAGTTGATCGCACCACCTGTGAGTGAACTATTTATTTTTATGACAACTGCATGTTTTTTGGACCGCATTGGATTCAAGTGACTCTAAGTACAAGTGCCCACAAGAACTTGAGAAGACTCAAGTTTACTCACGAGAGACAGTACCGTATTTGCTGAACTAAAAGGACACTTTAATTTAAAGACAGAAAGGCTTTAGTTCTGTGTCATTTGCAGCAGAGTCCTCAACTCTCTTGATTGAGAGGTTTAAAGTGTAACTCAACGAGTAAGAACAATTGTACAATCTTAAATGAATGTTTATATTAGATGTATTAGATTTTTAAGTAACAACATTGCTTGTTATTATATTTAGTGAAAATTTAATTCCGATCATATAATTGTAATTTATATAGCGCATTATCACCAACGGTCTCTAAACGCTTGCTTTGGGAACCCGTCCTGGTTTTTCCCTGTGAGATAACCCATACTGGGCACCCCCAAGGTGAAAGCCAGACATCTCGCCGCAGGGGGACATAGTGGAGATTAAGCAAGCTATTGCCCGGAGTTGCAGAGTGTGAACCCGTGATTCGAGCAGGCACCGAAGCAAGAATTATCGAGTCCGTGGACATTTTGGGCTCAAGACCCTGCCGTGTCGGGAATTGAACCCTGGTCCCGGGTCTGACCTCTGTTTCATGGTCTGACTCTTCTAACCATTGAGCCACACTTCTCCACGGCAAGAGAAGGCATTAATCGGAATCCAGATATAACACGTAAAACCTCAGGTATGCATATAGATAAGTCGAGTGCATATATATATGGAATGAAGCAGTCACTAACCATTAACATATATATATATATATATATATATATATATATATATATATATTTTTGTCTTTTAGTTTGCTGATCAGACACCAAGTTATTTGCAGTGATAGTTTTATGTACGATCCTAGACGTAATTAGGTAAGCCCCTGAATGTATAGAATTATCATCCAAGATTATTAGCAAGGAAGGGGATGTGTGCATAATTGTTCATTTTATATAGTCTGTATTAGGAGATAAAGGATCCAAAGAACTCCAGTGAACTACCCAAAACTAGACTCAAGTGTGCGTATGTTTCATATAGTCCAGTTGAACCCTGCGTATCATGAAGAACTTGGACTCTTCCTCTTTTTTCTTTCTCTTGTCATCCCAACCCCTTTCCCCCCTGGAGACTTCCAGAGTGACCACGAGTTCTAAATCTAGTTGTCATGCTGTCAGTTTTTAGGGGGATCAGGGGCCAATCGTCATCAAGGTGAAACAATCTGGAACTAAGGTGGGAGACTCATGACACTGACTAGGCCAGATCCCATCTCAGTTCCCAGGGTTAACCCTACTATACCCTTGTTTCCAGTACCACCACATATAGCTGCACTAGGGAGAACAGTTGCCTTAGGGGCAGTGGTGTTGGTAGGAGGATCTTTGGCTCTTGGACAATTGGCATCCGTAGCCCAATGTGTCTTGTCCTTACACAGGTAACACCAAAGCTTCTTTATGCCTTTTCCCTTGTTAGATTGTGACCCACCCTCAGATGCAGGTTTTTGGGCCCTGAAGATGTCTTCTGGTCTTTACCCTTCTCCACACCCTTATCTGCTGGTTTGACATCAGGCTTCTTTTGGTCACCACCTTGGTCCTGACTTTTCTGCTTCACCCTGGTTCTGACCCGTCTATCTGCCGTCTTTCCCAATTCTTGCTGAGAAGTCACATCAGAGTCAACCAGGCATCGATCCAACAACTGATTCTGGCAATTATTAAGGATCTGTCACCTCATAATTAAGTTGTAAAATCCCTTGAAATCATTCACTTTACTGCCAAGTAACCAGCCTTCCAGAGCCTTAGTAGCACAATCTACAAAGTCTACCCAGTCATGTGTCTGTGTCTTCTGGGTGACTCTGAACTTAATCCTGTATTGTTCAGGGGGTAAAGCCAAACCCATCAATGAGAGCACTCTTCAGGACTGAATAGTTCTCAGCATCCTCTTCTCTAACAGTGTGGAGCTTATCTCTACATTTGTCAGCAAAGGAGAGCCACAAGATAACTGCCCACTGCTCTTGGGGGACCCTCTGTACCTTACAGGCCCTCTCCAAGGCAGTTATCCATTTGTGATGTCATCCATACCATGGTAGGGAGGGACTATCTTGCTCAGGTTCCTATGGTTATAAGTATACTCCTTAACCCTAGGGACACTGTTGCTGCCACCATGGGACTCTAGTCTAAATCTCTTTCTAGCCCTCTGAAGCTCTAAGGATTCCTTATCTAATGCCAATTGTTCTTGCTTGAGCCTAACCTTGACTTTCTCAAGCTCTAGAGATTGGCACTGTCCATCATAGGAGTTATCTCTCTTATGGGATATGGAGGTCCCTATAGAAGTTCCTGAGTGTCTAGATCTCCTAGGTAAACTATGTACTCTTCCTGGAGGGGTGAAGAGAGGGCCACTGGGGCCTTCTCCCCCACCTTATGGAAGATCTAAGTTGTACAGGTTGGAATCATTTTGATCCTCCTGGTCAGGTTTGAGTCCAGGTCAAAGAATGTTTCACTTCCTGGCCTTTCCTTATTCCCTGCCCCCCACTCTTTCTACCTCATCAGACCTTGGGGTTTTCCTAAGGTCATCTAAGAGTAACACCTCAATGAGACGTTGGGTGTTTGCATATCTCCCTGTCCTCAACTTCTTAGACACACACATGGCTTTCAATTCCTGGAATGAGAGACCATTGTACCTAGTTGGCAGAGAGCCACTGGCTTCTCCTCTAGAAGACGTACTAGTGTTATGTGGTATAGTAATCTACCTAACCTAGTGGAGACTAACATTTCTTGGATTGGAAAAAGGGTGTGCTAGACCCTTGACTTACCCAATCCCAAGTTCAGTAGAACTTACTTTTTCTAATCTTGAAGTATTATATGTGCCTTTAGTCGTTACATATGAGGATAGACCCAATGGTACTGGGACCTGGGTAATAGACAGTCCAGTATAGGATGGTCCCAGTAATAAGGTATTTTGCTACAGGACACATGAAACGTATATTCACAAAATGTAGAAAAACAATGCATAAATTGAATGATTGAACAGTGGTATTTAATCACACCGTCATATTCTGTTAATTGGTTTTCAGCTAATCACTCAATGAGATTTATCTGGTAAAACTTCTGCATGCCTGAATCCCAACCACTGCTTACCAATGTGAGGATGTGGCTTGGCATATGCTGTCCACTAATTAAAGTGGGCACCTTGTACCAATCCACACAACCCTTATGATGTATGAGGTCAAGATAACCTTTATTGAAAGCTATCCTAGTGGTAGCTATGGAGAGCAGCCTTCAGGCTTAATCTAGAAGGAATGTAAAGCAGCTTGTTTTACCAGAATATCACCTCCTGCATGACTAAATGAAGGAGTACCACACAGTAGTTATATAAAAAGATGTATTTATTAACATAACACTCTCTACTATCCTCTACACGAGGAGAGAACACAAAACACACAATAGAGATTTATAGAAGAGTTGTAAGTAGCACAATGCAAAGTAGGCTCCAGGAGGAGACCAAACTATATACTAAAATAGTGGTATAACAATCACAACTTGACTAGACACAGTGCCTAGTGCACGTAGAATGGCTGGGACCCCAAAGAACCAACCAGTGAGGAAACCCGATCACATGCTCCGTACAACTCTATGGAAAAGTAGCGGTTGCAAAGTTAAAGTTTAAGCACCCTTCTAGGAGGACTTCAAGTAAACCCTTTGGAACTTAAGAGTTTAAAAAACCACCCCACCCGTGGATACTGTAGTACCTGCGTTACCTATCCCAGGAGAGTCGGGTGCATCGGTCTGAATTGGCGTCTGAAACTCTCGTCGTTCTCTTTGGAAGGGAGTGAAGAAGGACTGCTGCCATGAAGAAGAAAAGGGTCCATTGGAATCAAAGCCTGGATTATGGATGGAAGGAACCTGAAAGTAGAGGGGGCAGAGTCGGGTCACTTTAGAGTGACCAGGAGCTCGGTAGACGAATGCCCACCAACGTCGAGTGCTTCATTTGCGAAGAAGGGATGCTTGACTCTGCACCCACAATGACAAGGAGATGTCAAGAATGACCAGGAGCCAGAGGTGAGCTGTCCCACAAAGGATGTTGAGTGTTGAGGGGTCGATGTCCAGCTGGAGCACCAACAAGCCTTAGCAAAAGCAACCCATGCAGGAAGGTCAAACTGGTTATGGTGTGGACCAGCAAAATCCGGGGGATGGAAGGAACCAGAAAGCAGAGGGGACAGAGTCGGGTCACTTCAGAGTGACCAGGGGCTCGGTAGACGAATGCCCACCAACGTTGAGTGCTTTATTTGCGAAGAAGGGATGCTTGACTCTGCAGCCACAATGACAAGGAGATGTCAAGAATGACCAGGAGCCAGAGGTGAGCTGTCCCACAAAGGATGTTGAGTGTTGAGGGGTCGATGTCCAGCTGGAGCACCAACAAGCCTTGGCAAAAGCAACCCATGCAGGAAGGTCAAACTGGTTATGGTGTGGACCAGCAAAATCCGGGGGGATTCACCAAGCAATGGGGAGTCAGGCCACTTCTGGAGCAACTAGGAAAGCCCAAGAGCAATCAAGATGACCCTCAGGAGGACCCAATGGCCGAATGACAAAGTGTCGCGAGGGGACCTTGAGCAATATTGTAAAGCACCAGCCCACGGAGCATTCGGTATGAGGAGGCCAGAGTTCTTTTGTGCAAATACTGCTCAGGGTCAGGACTACATAGAACCAATGCACAATCTCAGGAATTGCTAACAAGCATATGCACTTCCAAATGGATGCGGTGCACAGGGGTTTGGGTTACGCAGCCCCCACAAGGGATACTGGCCTCCAACTCGGTGAGAAAGCAGATCAGCCTCAGGGACCTTCAGCAACCCACCTCCTGTGGTGCTGAATTCTTTGGAGTCTGCAGGAGCTAAGGAGCAGCAGACCTGTCAGTTGCGCTTAAGGTGCCTGAGAAGCAGGGGAGTGACTCCTTCACTCCAAGAGAGATTCTTCTGCTGTCTTAAGTTCCCCACAGAGCCTGCATGGAGTCACTGCACAAACTAAGCTTTGAACGGAAAGGGGGATGAAGTTGAGCCCAGTCGAGGTCCAGCGAAGTCCAAGGTGTCCAGACGGTCAAAGGTGAGTGTTTTTTTCCTGTAGAATCGTGTCCAAGTAAGAGGGAGAGGGTTGGACAGATTCAGGGGGCCCTCTTAGGGGAGGGGCAGGACAGAGGGGTGTCTACAGCCATGTCCTTTGTCCAGTTTTGTGCCAGAGCAGGAGCCAATGGCTCCCAGAACTAGTTTGAGCTGGCCTATGCACAGGGACACCAAATGTGCCCCAGTTCAGACTTTCAGGCACTCTCAGAGTGCACACACCCAGCTCCAATACACTAAACCCTGTCTGGGAGGTGGGCACGCCTCCCTTTGACAGGATGCCTATTGTGCTGCCTTCCTCTGCTTGAGCTTGGCTCAGCAGCAGGAGGGAAGAAATGTGTCTCGGTTTGGTAGCATCCATTTTGTGCTGTCTGGGTCAAGAAGGCTGGCACCGGGTAGACCGATGATCCCACGAAGCTCGCTTCTAAAGGGTGGAATCCTACCTCCCACACCAGTTACTGTGTGGAGGTATGATTCCAAGGTGTTAGATACCAAACACAATGTGTTTCTATGCAAACATTTTCGAGATAGCATTTACAGTGAGGTTATAATGCACCTCTACCTATATGTCCGGCTGAGTCAAAGACAACCTGGGATAATGGTCTCCAAAGGCTGCAGAGGGGCTCTGCTCATGCAGGGGCACCCTCTCACAAAAAACCCAGCACCCTGCCTTCAGGATTGATAAGGCCTGCTATAGGGGTGACTTATAAGTTTTAAAGGTGGTGACTATTAGATACAGTGAACCTTTATCTAAGGTAAGTGGTGCAAGCACCAGCTTACACATGCTGCAGTAGCAGACCTAGGGTTCCATTTTGTATGGCCTCTTGTGGGTGGCATAATACATGCTTCAGCCCATGGGAGAACTCTGGGGTACCTATGCCCTGAGTATGTGTGTACCATATACTAGGGTCTGATAAGGGTACCCCAGTATCCAATCTGGAGTGTACCAAAGTACAGCATAACAATTTAAGGGAGAAAGCAGATAGGCTGGGGTCCTGATTAGCAGGACCCCAGTCAGACTAGTAAAAAACAGCGAGACATCAAGCAAAAAGTGGGGGTAACCATAAGAAGCAGATCCTACTTTTCTACAATAAGTACAGGGTGCCTGACCCCCTAAAATCAGACACTTCTGGATGTTAAACTAAATCTCTATGGACTGCTTTTTTGGAAGGACTGCTTCTCTGCGTGTTGCCCTGCTGCCTGCTGCTCCCTGGCTCTGCTGAAGAAGAGCTGGACCCTGCCTCCCCTCCAAATGATCTCCATCCTGTTTTCTGAAGTCCCAGGGACACAAAAGACTTTCTGCAATTCTGTTAGTGCTGCTGGACTCTGCCTTCTGTGATTCCTACCCTTGCCTGCCGTGCCCTCTCCACGTTCTGGGCATTAGAAGTGGGCTCTGCAGCTGTTTTGCTACCAAACCAAAGCATGCTCGCCTTTGTGCAGATCGGAACTGACGCATCGACCTTCTACGCCAATGCCGAGGCTGTTCAACAACAGTGGTTCTGTAGCCTGTGCGGCCTGACAATAAATCTCTGTGCTGCTCGACAACGACGCATTGCCTTCACTTCAGTGAAGTTTGACAATGATGGGTGACCCCACTGCGTGGAGAAGATTGACACATCATGCCATCAGGGGTGATGCTTTGCTCCATCCAAGTTACTTTCTCACCGGGCCCTGCGTGGGTCCTCTAGTCAGCCAGTCTGCCATCGTGGGTGGTCTGAACTTTGGATTTGCACCGGTCCTTCATTATCTCAAGTAATCTTTTGATCACTAGGGACTTCTAAGTTCTGTTTTTGCATTTAATCTTTAAAAAATTATATCTCGACTTTTACAGATTGGATTTTTGTCATTTTGGTCCTTTTCACTCGGATAAATATTCTTTATTTTTCTAACCCTTTGTGGGGTCCTTTTGTGGTGTATTCATTGTTTTAATTTGATTGTGTATTGTTCAAATACTTTACAAATTGCGGGCCCGAATCACAAAGGTAAACTGAGATGAAAGTCTAACTTTGTGACTTTCAGTATTCACAAAGGTCATTTGTGAATAGTAAAGAGAAACTTTTGCAGGTATCCTATCGAGAAAAGATTGGATAAGGGAAATGGAGGAGAAGGAATCTGGAGTATATCTTTGTAAAACAACACACATTGATCAAGGATGTCTTTATCTTAATGGAGAAGTTTCCCATCTGAAGAATAAATGGATTCAATTAAGTATGGTCCTTCCGGAATTTGAAGATAATTAGCCAACATTTTGCCCATTTTATGACATCCACCATAATAGCGAGCACTACTTCGTAGAAGTATAGATTAAGCTTTATCGGTGGTGGCTTTATTAAATTTCAGTTTAGCCCGGACAAGATCTTGGATGGCAGAGTCTGATGGAGATTTATAAAATTTGTGTTTCAAGGTTTTGATATCTGCAAGGGTAGATTTATGTTTTTGGAGGAAACCTTTCTTTTTTTTTGGAAACAAAATCTATGATGAAGCCTTGAGCAGTAGCTTTAAAAGAATCCCAGATTATATAAAATGGAGTATCGGGATTATTGTTTAAGGTCAAGAATTTTTCAGCAAAGGAGGTAAATGTAGAAGAGAAAAGAGGGTCCAGTAAGAGGGAATTATTAAAACGCCAGTGGGAAGACCTAGGGTTTCGGGGAGCAAATCAAAGTCAGTGACAATCAGAGCATGATCAGAAATAACAATAGGTTCAATTGAAGAAGAAATAAGGTTTTGAGAGAGAGATTGTGAAAGAAAGATATAGTCTAAGCGGGAAAAAGAGTTGTGAGGAGTAGAGAAAAAGGACAAATCAATAGTATCAGGATGAGACAGTCTCCATGCGTCGAAAAGATGTTTTTGCGAGTTTGAATTGAGGAATTGTTTATGGTATTTATGAGGGATGAAGCGGGCCGGGTATTTTCTGTCAATAAAGGTCAATTATTTGATTGCAATCGCCTGCAAATATAAAGAGATCATCTCTACATTGTTTACATGATTGTGTGATGGAAGGCCAAAAGGACAAATCTGGTTGAGTAGGCCGATAAACATTAAAAACAATCAATGAAATGTTATTGATAAGCAATTTAGCTAACAACCATCTCCCCTTTGTATCTATTTCTTGAGATAAAATTTTACATTTCAGTTTTTTATGACATAGAATGATGATACCATTTTTTTAGATGAAGAGGGGAAGTAAAACAGAACCAACCCATCCCTTTTTCAAATTTAAGGCTTCAGAATCAGTGAGAAGGGTTTCTTGTAGAGCAAACTACAGTATCCAAAGCACTGCTTATTCTAGAAAGAATCCTAGAATCAGTCCTTTCTCATTTAGGGAACATCCTGGAAAATACAGACCAGACGTTAGATACCCAAATAGGAATCTTAAAACACATGGTGAAAAAAAAAGGAATAAACACCAATCAAATCTGCCAATAGATGGTGAAGACGATAAACGAGTAACAGGGGGCAAAGGGCCTACCACACAAGCGCCAAAACTGACAACAGCACCCTACTCAATAGAGGTCGACATGGCTTCACAAACTGGTCAAAGTAAACAAAAAGAAAAAAAAGAAAAGAACAAGTATAATCACACATATTCATTGAGAAAACTATTTAGGGAGCAAAAAGAGTCCAAATCGGTAGTACAGACTATAATATATTATCCATTATTTAATAAAACAAAAACAAAAAACCTATCAAAAGAGCTAAATGCGACAAATCAAGAAAGAGTAGAAACTCCAAAAAATACATCAATAGTCGCATCTCCGCATCTAGTAACTACAAAAAGTAGGAGAATAAATGTCAACTGCCGTAAGCGGATAAAGAAAAGAAAAAATAGAAGGATTGAAAAACAAAAGGAACGAAAACCAAGATTTCCAGAAACAACACCAATTATCAATGCAAAAACAAGCGAACATCAGATATGTAATAACTCGACGGAACAAAGGCAACAGTATACGACCTCAAAGGCGCAAGCAGTGCTTTCCCAACCTCTAAATCCTATTACCCCAATATTTGTCCCTAGGATTACAGATAAAGAATTAAAGACGCAAAAGGAAAGCCAACAACAATCCCCATTGATGAGGGATGTGCCTTCCAAATCACAGGTAAATTATAACTGTAGAGTGGAAATTACAGACCTCTTTCCCTCGGGCAAGGACCCCCTAAATAGGGAAAGAATAATATATTTGCTTCAATGGATACAACCCCTACAGGCGCTTGCAAGAAATGACATAAAATTAGTCTCCTTCCCATATGAAAACAAAATTACATTATCTGTTGCAGAATTCTGGTCACCAGTCATCCCAGCAATAATATATAAAGAAAAAGAGACCCTTCATAAACTAGGATTCAACGTGGCCCCTGTAAAGGCGGAAACCGGCTCGACACCAGAACGCCATCTAGTCAAACATCAATATTCAGTAGCATCCCGGCATACAAATAACAGCTGGTTAAATCCTTACAAAGATGACATTTTGGTTTCAATTAACAACGGACAAAGACGAAGCTGGGTCAAGAATAACCAATCCCAGCAAATAATCCCAATGGACAACTCATGGGCTTGGATCGCAGAAAACCTTGATAATACCAAAACGGGTCCCGAAATCAAGCGCCCTTTTTAGCCACGGTCTAACCATCTATTCCTGGAACATCGCAGGAAAATCTCAAGAAAAACTAGCAATAATTTCCCAAGATCGTCCAGGGATCGTGGCATTACAAGAAACTTGGGCAACCACAAACTTCGATTTCCCCGACTATTTTGTGTATGATATACCAGCAGAACCGGTTAACCATGGGCACGCAAAAGGAGGGATCGCTATCCTCCTATCTGAAGACTATCATTGGGATCAGGAAATTATCCCTACACATTCTAAGAACGTTCAATGTTTAAAAATCAAAATAGGGACTGATAAGACCAGAAGCTCAACCAAAATGCTTATCTGTAATGTTTATATTCCCCCGGGAGCAAAAATGGATGCATTATCGATAACTATTTTCGAGGATATCGAAAAGGTGGCAGAAGATCAGAATTTTCCGTTGATGCTCCTTATAGGAGACCTAAATGGGCAAATCTCTAATGATTTATTAGAAACATGGGATTCAGGAGAAAAAAATGAGGCCCAGGCAATACCCATTCCTCAATTTCCCTCAGGATGTAAACCAAATAAGAGAGGGAAAATCATTTTAGCATCACTTGCTACTCTCAACGGAGTACTTCTAAATGGCAATATAGAAGGTGATATCCCTGCTTCCTTTACAAGAAAGGGAGGATTCAGTGCATCAATCCTTGACTATATGATCTGTAGTCCAGGCCTCTTTGCTCTAGCCCATCAACTTAATATAAAGTCCGAGAAAGGAAGTGACCACGCTATTCTTCCATTAACAACAGGTATAACACTGAAACAAACAACTTCAGTACATATCATGGATCTGCACAAAACAGCTCTCATAAATCCAGTCCAAGGTCGGCTAGCGTGGAACCCTAAAACTTTCAAAAAAATCACCCAAACCATTGAGAACTCAAATTTACTTTCAATTAATCACAACATAAACCCAATATTAAATTTTGAGGCAGTTGCCAAGAATCTTGTTCAACTACTACAAAAGAGTGGAAAACGAAGAATGATAAAAACACAAGGCAACAAAAGATTGACGTCAGATCCCAAGGCAAGGGAATTAAACAAATTAATTAGGGCACAATTCCTGTATTTCTCTGACACCAGAAAACAGGAAATCAATAAACTAAAAAACTATCGCAGAAGACAAAAATTCAAAGAAAATCAAATCTTACAGGATAAAAAGTGGATAGACCTACAGATAGCAGCAAAAAGACAAGACAAACGTACATATTGGACTATAATAGCACAAGAAACAGGAACAAAAAAAATGTTAAAATCAAACCCTGTCCCACCTTCAGACTGGGAAACATATATAACTAATTTATACAAAGTAAACCAAGTCTCCAACTGCGACACAGTAATGCAAATCGATATAGGACAGGATAAAGACATAAACATTGAGCCACTAACACCTTCCTTAGTAGAACATTACATAAAAAAGGCAAGAAGCTCGGCTGCAATGGGCCCAGACCAAATCCTGATTATGGTCTTAAAGAACAACTCAAAAGAGTGGAGTAACTTTTTAACATGCACGCATAACCACATAATTAGTACAGGGGAAACTCCAAAGTCCAGGAAGGGAAGCATAGTAATACCAATTCATAAGAAAGGTTTGAGACTGCTCCCCGGGAACTACCGACAAATAGCTCTCCTAGATGCAACCGGGAAGATTTTTGCTGCCGTACTTCTAGATCATCTAAAAGAATGGGCACTCTCAACCGGCTCCATTCCACTCTACCAAGCAGAATTCAGACCCAAACACTCAGTCATAGATAATATAGCAGTACTTCAAACAATACTAGAAAAATACGTGGTAAAAAAATCGCAGGTAGTATATGCAGTATTTGTAGACTTTACCACTGCCTTCGACAAGGTCGATCGAGTCAAACTTTGGAACAAACTACAGAAAATGGATATACCACAACATCTTCTCCATTTAATAACATCATTGTACTCTGGAACTTGGTGCCAAGTTCAAATGGGGAGAGAGAAGGGTCTGACCTCCCCATTTCCAACCCCAAACGGCCTACGACAGGGGTGTCTTTTAGCCCCTCTATTATTCTCCTTATATTTGAGCGATCTACCAGAAACTCTTAATCAGGTCAATAACTTTCCGCCGAAGATTGCTTCCACCAAAATTCACTGCCTGATGTACCCCGATGATGTAGTAATCTTGGATCTGACTCCCTTTGGTCTCCAACGAAACCTCACGGCACTCACCACATATACAGATGAAAACTATGTAATCCCAAAACCACTAAAACAAAAATTCTACCATTTACAGGAAAGAAGACTTATTGCAAATATAACTGACTACTAGGAGGTAATCCATTGGAAATCGTTAAAGAATATATATATCTTGGGAGAACATTTACACAGAATTTGTGCAACCAGCCTCATTTGCAAAAAATGGGACATAAAGCAGATGCCCATACAGGGGCTCTCCAAAGACTTTACTCATCCACTGGTCGAAGACAATTCTCCTCCTTGCTCCAGGTTTATAATGCGAAAATTCCAGCAGTTTAATCATTTGCAATAGAACATATCCCAACAAAAGAATGGTCTCAAATAGATGTCAAAGAAGGGAGAATCCTGCGGAAGTTAATCAGGATGCCGCAAGCAGTTCCGGTTCAAGCCCTCAGGCTAGAACTATCGTTAGTTAGTTCCTATGCCAGAGGGATCATAAACATAATAAGATGGGCATATAACCTGGCTCACGCAGATCCAGGAACACTTAGAGCACTGTTAAAAATAGAATCACTGGAGCAAGACTATCCAAAGTATATATTTGGAAAAAACCTAAGTAATGCTTTTAAATTAACATCAGTCTCTCTAGAAATGTTAATATATCTTGGACACCAGCCCAGCTGAAACTCTGCTTGAAGCACTTAGCACCAAGGCTAAGCATGGAACTGGATATTCAACACTGCTCCAGGCTCTCAATGTACAAACAATTTGCGGACACAATAGTTTTAAAAAAAACGCAACCATATATCTCCTTTAATCTAAATCATGGAGTAAGGCGAGCTATACTTCAAGTACGGCTAGGAATATTACCGTTGAAATCATACACTTTTAAGTGGTCATCAAATCAAGGAGAGACGAATCTCTGTGACTTATGCAAAGGTGGGGTGCAAGATCTAGAACATGTTCTGCTTGTATGTCCAAGCGAGATTGTTGTAGCAGCTAGGAACAGATACATTACCCCGATCAAAACAAAATGTAATATAAATTTGGTCCAGATGTTGATTTCCCTCTCCAAGGGTCCACCCAATGAATTTGTGTGTATTAACCTCTATAACTTTTTAAAGTCTTTTTTAAAATTATATTAATGTGACAATCTTTTTTTGCAAAAATTGAAATTTTATCGTGTATAAATTTGTTGTTCTCGTAAGAGAACTAAATCAAATAAAATTATTGAATTATTGTAGAAACACTAAGTCAGGATTGTAAGAGGCAAGGTGAGATAAAATTCTCTGTCATTTAATAGGATTAATAAAACCTTTCACATTCCATGAAGCAACTCTGAATGAAACAACTTCAACAATATATACATAGCAATACGTTCAATAATAAGGTAATAGTGAAAAAAGTAGGGGAAGGAAGAGTAAAGGAGAAAAATGCACTAGGGTGATGTAAAAAAAAGGAAAAAGGGCGAAGGACTAGAAGAGATCATGAAATCA
The DNA here is from genome assembly GCF_964261635.1 of Lissotriton helveticus. Lineage (NCBI taxonomy): Eukaryota > Metazoa > Chordata > Amphibia > Caudata > Salamandridae > Lissotriton > Lissotriton helveticus. The sequence goes on along the minus strand of NC_136070.1, from coordinate 1,059,673,446 downwards.
TGTAAAGGAAAGATCTTAGAGAGAAGAGAGTGCAGTGACACCAGGAGAAAAAGAGGAAAACAGATGTTAAAAAGGGGATGGGAAACAAGGGAAAGAAGTAGACAGAAGAAGAGACAGTACATGTCAAAATGACGCCTGTTATACATACGTTAACAAGGGAACACAAGGAAAGGGTGAGAGGCGGCAATGGACATCAAGGACAACACGACCCAACAGAGGGCACTGGACCACACCGGAGCATCAGTAAAAGATAAATAGGAGCGGGAAGTCAGTGAACAATATGTTGGGATCCGAATTACCTGCAATGAGAATGAAAAAGTCATATAAACAAGGAATAATATAACTAAGTAACATGTTATAAAAGAGAAAAGACTCAAAGATATGTATATAGGCAATTAGACAAGGAAGGACCAGCGACATCCATCGAAGAGGATGAATGAGATTGAATGTATTTCCTGAGATCAGCAGGATCATCAAATAAGGAAGTTTTGTTCATAAAGGTTACTTTAAATAGGCATGGGTTTAATAGGCCATGTCGAGCGCCCAAAGATCGAAGAGTGGGAAGAAGGTCCAGAAATTCTTTGCATCATTTAGCAGTGACTGGGAAACATCTTGGGAAATATATAGTTTTGTACCAAGCAAGTTCAACTGTTTTATGGATTTTGCTGTGTTTAGAACCATTAGGAGATCCGTGAATTGTAGAAAGAGGAGAATGACTCCACAAGGTTTGGAAGGATAAGCTGAGGAAGATAGACAGGGACCCAGTCTATGGGCACGTTGAATGTTTGATACGGTTGACGCAGGGAGCTGCAAAAGTTGTGGAAGAAATTAAGTAAAGTACGTCACTGAGTCGTCGCACTCAAGACCTTCAGGAAGACCATATAAGCGGATGGTGTTGCGGCGATTTCTGTTTTTGAGATCTTCAGAGGCTTTTCTTTGTTGCAGGACCACCCTCTCTAAAGTTGTAATTCTGGAAGATGAGCCCTGTATGTCACTCATTTGCTGTTCCACCACACAAAGACGGGAATCCATAGATGACCAATCATTATCCATTGTTTGCAAAAAAAGTTTGTTTCTTCAATAAACGGTCTAAGAGCGCAAATTTCCTCCAAGATGATATCCAAAGAGATAGGAGGAGTAGATGTGGGGGAGAGGGAGGATCCTGTTTAATCCTTTTGATAGTAGACGAAGGAAGTTGGGATTTGGACGCCATGTTCAATGATGTTAACAGGGAGCGAAGATGCCGTTGTTAAAAATTCCTCAGAGGATTTAGAGGAGTTATTGATAGTTGTCGGGGAAGTAGAACAAGACACTGGGTCATTGGCTTTAATTTTTGGGGAGGAGTGAAGTAAATGTTTGCTCCTACCCATGAAAGTATGACCAATAAACAAGAAAGGCTTGTCTTCAAACAAGAAAAAAGGAAAAAAAAATGTTGACGCAGATTTTGCACAAAGGTACAGTATAAAGATAGATGACTGGACCCTCCAATATAAAAATAATATCAGCTTGCAAGAGAAATAGTAATCCAGGCTAGAATCCACTCAGGAATCAATGCAAAACAAGCAGGACAGAAAAACAAAATGACGGCCGCAAAACCGGCAAAAAGTCACTTGGCTTGAATGAAAAGTATATCATCCCAGGAAAATGAACTACAGCAAGGACATCCTTCTGATGTGTAGGTATTCCGATTCAGGAATACATCAAAGAAGATCGAAAAACGGCGCTGGAACCGCCGAAATCGTCGCTGTGAAGTCCGGAGCGGAGCTGAGCTCCGTTATCAGGCGGCCATTTTAGGTCGTGGTGCGCGTGATTCCTAAAGCGATACAAAAGGGGGTGGTGATGGACGGAGCATCTGAATCAATCAAACACTCACACCCAGTCAAAAGATCTGGGTTTAATCCACCACCGTTCTTTAGCCCACTCTGCCATCCCAGTTCTGACATGGCCATATGCAAATTAGTCTGACCCTGTGCCTCATGGGAACAGTCCAGCCCGAACTGCCAAGCCATGTCTTCCCTGGACCGGAAACAAGCTTCCGAGGACCGGTTTCTGGCATTCCAGCCGTCTTCAGCCCGGCTTGCTTGAATCCAGTGGCAAAGTGAGCAAGGGACTCACGTCTGAGCATACCCTGCCACACTTGTGGCAGCCAAAAGCGGTACAAAAGGGGGTGGTGATGGACGGAGCATCTGAATCAATCAAACACTCACACCCAGTCAAATGATCTGGGTTTAATCCATCACCGTTCTTTAGCCCACTCTGCCACCCCAGTTCTGACATGGCCATATGCAAATCAGTCTGACCCTGTGCCTCATGGGAACAGTCCAGCCCGAACTGCCAAGCCATGTCTTCCCTGGACCGGAAACAAGCTTCCGAGGACCGGTTTCTGGCATTCCAGCCGTCTTCAGCCCGGCTTGCTTGAATCCAGTTGCAAAGTGAGCAAGGGACTCACGTCTGAGCATACCCTGCTACACTTGTGGCGGCCAAAAGCGGTACAAAAGGGGGTGGTGATGGACGGAGCATCTGAATCAATCAAACACTCACACCCAGTCAAAAGATCTGGGTTTAATCCATCACCGTTCTTTAGCCCACTCTGCCACCCCAGTTCTGACATGGCCATATGCAAATCAGTCTGACCCTGTGCCTCATGGGAACAGTCCAGCCCGAACTGCCAAGCCATGTCTTCCCTGGACCGGAAACAAGCTTCCGAGTACCGGTTTCTGGCATTCCTGCCGTCTTCAGCCCGGCTTGCTTGAATCCAGTGACAAAGTGAGCAAGGGACTCACGTCTGAGCATACCCTGCCACACTTGTGGTGGCCAAAAGCGGTACAAAAGGGGGTGGTGATGGACGGAGCATCTGAATCAATCAAACACTCACACCCAGTCAAAAGATCTGGGTTTAATCCATCACCATTCTTTAGTCCACTCTGCCACCCCAGTTCTGACATGGCCATATGCAAATCAGTCTGACCCTGTGCCTCATGGGAACAGTCCAGCCCGAACTGCCAAGCCATGTCTTCCCTGGACCGGAAACAAGCTTCCGAGGACCGGTTTCTGGCATTCCAGCCGTCTTCAGCCCGGCTTGCTTGAATCCAGTGGCACAGTGAGCAAGGGACTCACGTCTGAGCATACCCTGCCACACTTGTGGCGGCCAAAAGCGGTACAAAAGGGGGTGGTGATGGACGGAGCATCTGAATCAATCAAACACTCACACCCAGTCAAAAGATCTGGGTTTAATCCATCACCGTTCTTTAGCCCAATCTGCCACCCCAGTTCTGACATGGCCATATGCAAATCAGTCTGACCCTGTGCCTCATGGGAACAGTCCAGCCCAAACTGCCAAGCCATGTCTTCCCTGGACCGGAAACAAGCTTCCGAGGACCGGTTTCTGGCATTCCAGCCGTCTTCAGCCCGGCTTGCTTGAATCCAGTGGCAAAGTGAGCAAGGGACTCACGTCTGAGCATACCCTGCCACACTTGTGGCGGCCAAAAGCGGTACAAAAGGGGGTGGTGATGGACGGAGCATCTGAATCAATCAAACACTCACACCCAGTCAAAAGATCTGGGTTTAATCCATCACCGTTCTGCCGCGTGATCCCTAAAACAGAAAATATTTAAAAGTTTGAAATGTACTTTTGTGTTTTATTCTTTCCATATGGATTTACTTGCGTGAGTACTTCTGATAATGTGTGGCATATACAGGTTTTCAGGAGTGCTCCTGGATTTGTGAATTTCAATGTAAAATGTATTTCCACTGTACATGGTATGAAGCAAGTGTAACATTTTCCAACTGCTCAGTCAGGACCATCATGAATAAGGCCTATGAATCAAGACTTACTGAGACATGAGTAGTGAGAAAGGTCACCTGACATGACCTGTATCCCCATACAGTGATTCACAATGGGAAACATATAACTAGGTTTAAGAGCTCTGAGAATGCATGCAAGACCCAACATCTATTGGATATACACAATAAGGGCACCCATCCCTAATTAGCACATATTTAACTAACAACACACAGAAACAAACATATGTTTCTGTATGTCAAAAGACCCAACTGCTGTGTTGGGAATACACCGCACCAAAACACTGAGAGCCCTATTAACAAAGGTAAATGTGATCATAAACATACCTTTACAACCATATGTACCTGTTTTATGCATGCTAAGAATTCACAATGGTACTTATAGATGTAAACCCATTGACTTGTGGAGATCTCTGCCAGTAGTGCTAAGTTCTTCACACAAGTAAATCCCAGTAAGGAGGTTAGAAAAATTAGTGTTTGAAGGTGTGGCTATCCTTGGAGCGTTTTGCATTCCCAAATACGTTTGTGAGCATTCACAAACTCCTTTCTTTCACCTTTTCACCCTGGAAATGGTAGAGTTTTTGCTCCAGCCAAGAGTGGAGTAAACCTCTTATGATGAGAAGCAGAATGGGTCATCCCCAATTTACGGGTAGTGTTGGGGAAAGAGGTTTTCTCCACATGGGACCCTATTTCCCTCGTGCTCCGTTCTTCACTATGGCGAACTCAACTCAGCTAGAATAGGATACGAATGAGAATGTCAAATGATCTTCCAAAAAGTTTGCATTGAAACTTGCAACCAACCCAGCTTTCCATGTGATTACTGTGAATGTTTGTGAATTAAAGAAAGTGGTACATTTTTACTTGCACGTAGGTGTAAATCTGTAAATGCTAATTTACTACTTTCTTTATGAAAACGGCCCATAATTGGCTGATAGGGCCAAGAAGCTGTCTAAATGGCATAATTTGAGCTTTGGAAGTTCTTTTTTAGCCAAAGATACCTTAGCAGTTTGTTTACTACTAATTGGCATGTTAATTTACAAAATACTCATTGGCATGTCAAATTAAGGAATTTCCAAAAATACTACAAACAATTTGGCAACACATTTTTCCATTCCATTTTAACCTTTTCTACATTAACTTTTGGAGTGGTGTAAATACTTCGAAATCTCAAATTGTTGCAGGTAACTCTGATAGTCAGAGAGAGCTGCGTTCAAGAGCCAAAGATATATTGGCTTAGAATGAAAAGTGACCTTGAGAAACAAGACATAGTTTGTCTGTTTACAGTTGTCAGGAACATTCATGCGCCTAATACCCTAAGGACACTCCCAAGGAGCAGTTCATCTCTCTGTAAAGTTTAATATCATGAATGATATGGTCAAAAAGATCCGTCTCTACCATGCAGATATGTTCAACCTTACCTAAGCAAAGTGCACGACATTGCTGGCAATTTCTTCTATCCGGTGTATTTTTCTCTAGGGAAAAGATCACAGTTTGATGGCTATCAAACATGAAAATATACTTCCAAGTTTCTGCTGTAGCTTCTTCCTGTGCTTTCCGTCTTTTCAGAGTCAGACCTATACTGGCCCTGTTTCCTGCAAAGAGACCCAGCTTGATGATTACACTGCACTATACCTGGGAATATCTAACTATCTAATTCACAGGCTACTAGTTATCTAATAAAATAACAGCGAGAGTCTTGGTATCATCACATCGCTCTCCCTCGTCTACAGCTATCCTCCTGAACCTCCATTGGCTCCCTGTTGCCAAAATAACTCAATTTAAGATATTATGTACTGTTGTTTGATGGGAAGCGCACAGAGTTTCTTGAGCTCTCTGTTTTCTTTGTACAAACCAGCACAACCTCTCTGTTCAGTTCAGTCTTTGGTTATTTGCTCTCCTCTGTTCAAGAAAGCATTATCTGGGGTCCGAGGAAAATCTTTCCTCTGCACATGAAAGTCTCTCTTTCATATTTATCTTTTAGGTATGATCTAAAAACGTTTCTTTTTTCACCTGTAAATACATGTGTAGGGACCCTCTGTTGATAGTTGCGGTATACAAGTTATATTTAACATAATATATTGCTATCAATTTAAAACTGCTCATTGGCACAAATACCTATATATATCTAAGAGATACATCCCAAATATTTACGTATCTCCTACCGGAAAAAGATATCTTGGTTTACAGATGAGATAGTTTGTGCAATTCTGCAGGGACTGAAAACACTTGAAAACAAACTTTTCATATATTTCAGTTGGCAATGTTTTTTCCTTCAACTGTGTGTTCCAGTATTGTTGTGGTAAAGTTTGCTTTTCATAATATAGCACATTACTTCATCTAATGGCAAGCAAATAATCAGTACATTTCAATTGTACACTAAGCGAAATGTATTTGTTGTCGCCTTGATTTTCCTTCAGGGCTGAGCATATGCCATCTTCCCACTACCCCCTCTTTCGAGCCCTCTATGAGTTCATGAATATTGATTTCAAGGGATGCTACACAGTATAATAATATTCCAGCATCACTGATCGCCTCAGGTAGGGTCATGTCCTTCAGAAAAAAGAGTCCGTTCTATCCTGCAAGAAGGACGAAGGGAAGATCAAATAGAAAGGCTAGTTGAATGAAGTCAGATCTGATTAAGAATTGTTGTGTCTACTTTCACACACTGCGAAATGGCTTCATTAAAAATATACCAACAGTTTACTGACTATAGATAGAGCAAAGAACAGGCAAGACTAATGTACGAGGCACTTCAGTGTTTCTTAAAGGCCCTTTCAGCTTGAAGCAGGAAACTAGACATTCAAATATGTTTGTGAAACAAAACCAGTGTTGCTAGGCTGTCTGAAAAGAAAGCTCGCATCAAAATATGACATACATTGCTTGCCTGGGAAGGCTGTGTTAGTTTATTTTATTGCCAGCAAAATAGATTTGCGCAGGATTCATTTGTAAAGAAAATTTAAAATGCTTTTCTCAAAAATATATGAGCAGATGTATTTGTTGTATTGTATTTATTCTATCAAGATTTTGTCGCGCTTGTCTTTGCCAGCTCCTTATTATGTTACAGCGAAGAGCACGTCTGAATCTCCTTCTACAGGATCCAAGACCAGAAAACCCTGCTATAGGCAGGTAGTCTAGAATCAGCGACACGTTTAAACGACAGGGGAAACTAATGCCTAGAGCTAAGAGTGCGTGCAATAAATACTTTTACACCAAAATTAAGCAGATGTTGGAAAATGTATTAAAAATAATGCATACATTAAATGCTTTTTTAACAATTTTTTTATTTGTGTACAGGTGCATGCAAGACAAACAGAACGAAGTACAAAGTATAGCAATAAGGAGCAGTAAGCAATATTATTATTATTATTATTATTATTAAAAAAGTTTATAGAGCGCATAGTCACCCTGGGGTATCCCAGCGCTGAGGATCCCTACATCTGTAGTTCCGGGGGCAAAAGGAAAGGGAGGACAGCAGATTCAGGCAGGACTAAGGTGCCATTAGGGGAACAGGTGAGTTTTCAACCGTTTCCTAAAGCGTAGGTAGCTAGGTTCAGTTCTCAGGTCTCGGGGAAGAGCATTCCAGAGGCGAGCGGTGTGAACAGAGAAGCGTCTTCCACCCGTGCGAGCTTTCTTGAATCTAGGAAGGGTGATAAAGAACTCCTTGTCCGATCGTAGGGATCTTGGGGCTTTGTATGGTCTTATAAATCTCCTCAGAATAGACGGGCCTTGGTTCTGCAGTAGTTTATGCGCCAGGCATAAAGCTTTGAATATCACTCGTTCCCTCACTGGGAGCCAGTGAAGGAGCTTCAGTGCAGGTTTGGCTGAGGCTCTGGCAGGGGTGTTAGTAAGAATTTGGGCGGCCGCATTTTGGATTCTCTGTAATTTGTTCAGAGTTGCTTTGGGCGCGCCCAAATAGATAGAATTACTATAGTCGAGCCTGGAAAGTATAAGGCCTTGAATGAGAAGTCTTTGCGAGGAGCGGGGAAGTAGGTGCAGGATCTTTCTCAATGATTTCAGTAGCCCGAAACAGGTACCGGCTACTTTTTTTGCTTGAGTGGTGAATGAGAGATCGGTTTCGATCCATACACCCAAGCTTTTTACTTCCTGTTTCGGGTCTGGAGGGGGGCCCAGACAGGGTGGCCAGATGTTCTGAGGGAAGGTGAGTCCTTTCTGACCCAGAAGGAGAATGTCCGTCTTTGAACCATTCAATTTTAATGCTGAGTTGTTCATCCACCCTTGTATCTGCGTCAAGCAGTTGAACAGGTCCGCAGGTTGTTGACTAGGGTGGGATAGGGAGACCACTAATTGAGTGTCATCAGCATAACTGACGATGCTCACTCCGAACGGGGTCACGACTTCCTCCATTGGGGACATGTAGATGTTAAACAATGTGGGGCTCAGGGAGGAGCCCTGAGGCACCCCACATTGGAGGGGCGTTTCGGAGGAGCAGGTGTTATTCTCCCAGACCTGAAAGGAGCGTTGGGCCAGAAAGGAGGAGAGCCAAGATAGAGCCGTGCCCTCCACTCCTACCCTCTTGAGCCGTTTAATCAGGAGGTGGTGGTTGACGGTGTCGAAGGCCGCGCTCAGGTCGAGGAGGTTAACGCCACTGATCCCCCTTCGTCTAAGAGTGCTCTGGCCTCCTCCACCGCTGTCAGGAGGGCGATGTCAGTGCCCTGCCCCGGACGAAACCTTGTCTGCGAGTTTTTTAACAGGTTATTAGATTCGAGAAACTGAGATAGTTTCTTGTTCACCAGTTTCTCTGCAATCTTGCTAGTCCCGGGGAGAAGGGATATTGGTCTGTAGTTGGCCAATTCCGCAGGATCCAAGGAGGGTTTCTTTAGAAGCGCTTTCACAACTGCCGCTTTCCAACTGGGGGGAACGACTCCTTGTTGTAGTGACGCATTAATTAAGTGGGTGAGGGGGGGGATGATGATGGGAGCTACTTCCTTGAGGGTCAGTAGCGGGGCGGGGTCCCTAGGAGATCCGCTTTTGATGATTTTTAACGTGTCCTCGACGTCTTTGATGGTTATTTGCCCCCAGGAAGATAGGCGGGGGGAGATCGGAATGTCGGGGGGGTCAACAGTCTCGCCCGGGTTGGTAAACGGGATGGAGTCGAGAATTTTTTGGATCTTTTTTTGGAAGAAGCTGGCTAGCTGATGACATTTTTCCTGGTCTGCTTTGGGGTCAGGGGGGTTTTCGGGCCGGGATCGGGGACCTTGAGGAGTTCTTTCAGGATGGTGAAAGTTTCTTTGCTAGAGCAAGCGGCTTTTTCAATTTTTTCCTGATAGAATAGACTTTTTGTCTTGCCAATTGAGGATTTGTATATTGATAAGGAGGTCAGATAGGCATCCTTGTTGGAATTGGATTTCTCCTTCCTCCAGGAGCGTTCAGCTCTTTTACAGTCCTGTCGTAGCGACTTGAGCTCAGGTGAATACCACGGGGCCGAAGGTATTCGTTTGATATGTTTAAGGATGGCGGTTTTAGGGAGGAGTGTATCCAGAGAGGTTGTGATCCAGGAGTTAAACTGTTTATCAGCCGCAATTGGGTCGGGGGACAGCGTTGGGATCGAGTTAGAGAGAGCGGTGGCCCATTCGGATGGAAGGAGTTTATGCCAGCGTCTGTCCATAACTTTAATTTTCGCGGATTGGGGGGTAACAGTGGGGGACTCCCAGGAGATGGGGATTAAAAAGTGATCGGTCCATGGCAGTGGCAAAGGAGGATTGGTGGTAATATTGGCGACATTGGTGAGGACGGGATCTAAAAGGTGTCCCTTGTCGTGGGTGGGTTCTTTATTGACCAGTCGAATATTAAGTGACAGGAGGTACAGAAGCAGGTCGGAGGCATTCCGGTCAGTGGGATCTGTAAAGTGGAAGTTAAGATCGCCCACGATAAGAAAGTTGGAAACGGAGGAGGCTAGTTGAGAGACCATTTCAGTGACCGCGTTGGAGAATTTCCCTGGGGTGCCAGGAGGGCGGTAGATTAGTAATCCCGAAAGGGAGTGCGCCGGGGAGGTTTGGAGGGAAAAGTAGCAGCTTTCAGAGTACATACTGGTACATACTGGAACACATAACTGGTGAGCCCTTCCCCACAGTGGGCCATGAATAAGTATCTCCACATTTTAGGTATAAAGAAACAGTTAACAACCAACCCCCCGGGGGGTCTCGGTCTCGCCGAACAGCAAGATGGCCGCCTGATAGGAGTGCTCTGCCGGCTGAGGCATCATCCATCATTCATCCTGAACCAAACGAGACGTGAGGCATGAAAAACTGTACCACATGGCATGGGAAACAACCAAGCCCCTGCTGTGCCCGAAACTGGCGCTCCTCGTGGCTACCATCCGGCTGAGATTGACGTGATACAGTGGGCCCTTCCGCGGCCTGGGCCTTATTCCGTGGGGCACCGGTACTCCTGATGAGGAACGCTACGGAGCTGGGTCCTCCGGGTGGGTCCCACTGCCGGTGCGACAGCTGGAGGCAAAACAAAAGTAAGGAGTGTGGGTGCAGGGAGCCAATCCGCTATGCACTCCCAGCCTCACCACATCGCTGGATCCGGGGCCAACGGAGGGTGGTGCCCGGAGGTGCTGGGCACCGACGGACGGGCCCGGATTGAGCCATGGGGACGTGGGGTGTGCCGGAGACTGAGGAGCCGCGAAGGCCGGGCACCTGCGGCCCCAGGCTCTGGTCTCTTACCCATCTGGGGTGTGGGGGCCTGTGCCGTGATGGATCAGGACGCTGGACCTGATGGCACAACAATAATCTGCCTGTGCGGCAGGGGCGAGCTGCTGGGGATATCGGTGGCTGACACTGCGCAAGGGGGAGGACCATGGCCCATGAAAATAGATGCACCACCGCCACGCAGTACAGCAGCAACCACGATGAGGAGTGGGCATGATCTGGGCAACTTCCCCCCCACTATCCTCATCTAGATATGCCAAAAGTGGCGTGAAGAAAACACTGGCGACACAAAGGGAGTTACGGTTATCCCGGGGGGGGCAGCGGCTGATGGACCCCTCCAACACCGACCCAAAAAGTAAAGTGACTGCAGCCGTCTGTCAGGAGGTTGGACGTTTGAGCATCGGCTCAGAGCACTAAAAACCTCCTCCGGTCAGTCTGTTGCAGTCGACTACAATGACCCTGATACAACAGGTGAGGCCTTAGATGCCCTACGGAGTGGTGGGGAGAGCGAATCGCAGGCTTAACACAGCTGAAGTGCAGATATCACCACTTGCTGCATAAAACATAGGCAGGCAGTCAGGGAGACAATTGGAGACACCTATCGTCCCATCAAGGACACTGCCCATCTGGGGTGTGGGAGCCTGTGCCGTGATGAATCAGGATGTCGGGCCTGACGGCAACAAAAATCTGCCTGCGCGGCAGGGGCGAGCTGATGGGGATATCGGTGGCTGCCACTGTGCAAGGGGGAGGACCATGGCCCATGAAAATAGAAGCACCACCTCCACGCAGTACAGCTGCAACCACGATGAGGAGTGGGCCTGATCTGGGCAACTTCCCCCCCACTATCCTCACCTAGATATGGTAAAAGTAGCATGAAGAAGACACTGGCGACACAAAGGGAGTTATGGTTGGCCCGGGGTGGCAGTGGCTGATGGACCCCTCAAACACCAACCCAAAAAGTAAAGTGACTGCAGCCGTCTGTCAAGAGGTTGGACGTTCGAGCATCGGCCCAGAGCACTAAAAACCTCCTCCGGTCAGTCTGTTGAAGTCGACTACAGCGACTCTGATACAACAGGTGAGGCTTTAGATGCCCTACGGAGTGGTGGGGAGAGCGAATCGCAGGCTTAACACATCTGAAATGCAGATATCTCCACTTGCTGCATAGAACATAGGCAGGCAGTCAGGGAGACAATTTGAGACACCTATCGTCCTATCAAGCCCCTTCTCCACTCAGAACACTGGGCTCTCCACAGAAGATTGCCACATGGAAATAGAGAAAGCGAGCCTGCACTGACACAGTCTGATCACGACTGACTACACTACATAGCCCAGAAAACACTGCAACATCATTACAAGTACGGGGGAAAAATTACTGGCTTGCGTGCACAAAAGTGTAGGGGACCCTTCTAGGTGCCCACCTAGGCCTATCATACCTCGTCCTCTGCTGCAATACTCCACGAGGCAAACACCATGGGTAAGCAAGACACGAAGCAGACTAAACTAACGTTTAAAAACAAAATGCATACTCAACAAATTGATACAGATGCAGAAACAGAAAGGGAGCATGGGGCAGGAGAAGAAACAGGGAGGAACAAAAACGACTTACGCAGTCTCCTGATGGAAATGAAATCCAGCCTCAAAAACATTGATTCAAAACTAGATATACTCATGGCTCAGTTAGACCAGGTCAAAAAACATGTGGATACACAGGAACTGCGCATTGACCAGCTCAAAAACCGAAATACAGAGGTGCACGAATTTCAAGTAAAGACCAAGGAACAAATGTTCCACATGGAGAAAGTACTAAACGTTATAAGAGCAAAGAACGATGATTTGGAAGCTCGTTCTTGCAGGAACAATCTACGCATAATGGTTATTCCCAAGACTACAGCCACAGGCAAAGTGGAACTATTTGTGGAGGAACTGATAAAGTATATCTTTGGCCCAGAACTGTCAAGTATGTTCATAGTAGAGTGTGTCCATCGCTCCCTGGGCCCAGACCCCCAGTGGGAGCCACCCCTAGACCGATCTTGGCCAAACCTTTGAACTACCGAGACATAGACACTATACTCAGGGTGCCAGGGAGCGAGGCCTAATCTCTCACAAGGGTAACAATGTTTCCTTCTACCCAGACTTCACCCATAACATTCAAGCAACACGTCACAAGTGTATCTCAACCAAATATATACTACAGCAAGCTGGAGTTTCCTACACCCTATTGTACCCCGCCAAGCTGAAAGTCAGGCATGAAAATAACACGCATTATTTCACGGATACAAAATTGGCTCTCAAATTCGCGCAATACATTGGAGGTTCCAAGAACCAAGCAGCTGGGACCAACAGGGTACAATCTGCGGACATTGGCCTCAGTGATAACGATTAGAATTAACATTCTGAATCTCCTCGTATTCTGGTGGACTTTAACAGCTCCTGTTTAGATCGCAGAGACTCAATAGTAACTTTTGTCTGTTCCTGTGCACGAGATGCTATTTAACAATCCCACAGTATATTTGTTGCTTACATCTTGTGTCTTTCCATATATACCTCAGCCACCCGGCCTCACAGCCGGGTTGTATACCGGTGCCTCCACTCCCCTAGGGAGAGCTCCCAAATTTCACTCTTTCTTAACTTGGTTCATTTCTTTGTCATTATGTTGGTTTAGTTGGAGGGGGGATCCTCAAACTCAACCTAATTGGGGTGTTGGTGTGGATGGGGGTGGGGGTGGGATTTCAGGGAAGGGGGCTACAAGTTTAAAAGGGAAAGGGATGCAACAACACAGCGTACACACGTCATGTTGCACAAACAACAAGACACACAGCACTATTGTATATGGCACTGCTAACAAGAATGTCTACCTCGCAGATTTTAAGGTAAGGCAGTATAACCAATGTAGTGCTGGCGCACTCAACTTCCACACTATTAAGATATGGCCATATATAACTGTATCACCTGGAATAGACGTGAACTCAATGATAATAGGAAATCCAGACTTATACAGCCTCACCCAATTCTACACAAAATAAATATTTGTTTTCTTCAGAAAACACACTTACAAAGTACAGCAAATGCCAAGCTTCAACATAGACGCTGGAGCAATGTCTACTCGGCGACCTACTCAAATTATGCCAAAGGGACCGTGATCCTCATACGGAGGGGACTGTGTTGGAACTTGATTAAAACTCAGTCTGACCCTGAAGGGAGATTCACTCTACTGGAGGGTACATTAGGCACAATAAGGGTGGTACTGGTAGCGGTATATGGCCCTTATACAGATACGCCTGAAATTTTTAATGAGCTATGGGATAGAATTGTGCAAATTGGATGTGATGCTATTGTTTGGGAAGGAGACATCAATGCTATCCTGTACGATATGCTAAACTGCAAGAGGGCATCCCGTAGGCTGCACTCTAGTGCCAGCACTGCATTAAACTCATTAATGAAAGAAAATAGGCTAATAGACATCTGGAGGCAGTGGAACCGTGATGAAACAGAGGGCTCATGCATTTTGACACAGCATTCTGTTTGGTCCCGTATCGACTTTTGGCTGCTATCTAAAGACATGGCCACATGGACTACAGACATTAAACACCTCCCTAGAACCCTGTCCGATCATGCCCCCTGCCTGCTCCACCTATTGATACCATCAATGCCTAGCAGGGCATTTCAGTGGAGACTCCCACCTAGAGCCCTGTTGGATGCTGCATTCTGAGAGGAAATAAAAAGAGACATTCTTGAATACTTCTCGCTTAACAGGGGATCGGTAGTGTATCCATCCTCTCTATGGGAGGCTTTCAAAGTGCTCATCTGAGGTCAGTGCATAGCTAGACAGGATGGAGTTCTCAAGGCCCTTAGGCAAACAATCAAGAGGCTCAAAACTCAGATCCAAACACTAGAACTCAACTATTACAACTCCAGGGACCCCAAGCTCCTTCTCCTCATCAGAAGTAAATTAACTCAGTTTGAGGTGGAGGCACAGAAGGAGGTCAAATACCTTGGCAAACACACACAGGCTAGAAGGTATGGGGAGGGTGATGGGCTATTCTAAAACCCTTGTGCACCATAGACTATATTACTGAATTAATAGATGATACCTAACAGCCCAAAGATAACCTCACACATTCTTATTCCAATTTACATACCTCCCAACATACAGGCTTGCCAGAAGATATCCAATCCTACTTCGACTCGATTGAGCTGCTGTGGCTGAGCCCACAGAGCATACCTGGATGAACTATTCACCACAGAAGACATAATACAAGTCATAAACAGTCTGTTGAATGATAGGGCCCCTGGGCTAAATGGCCTCCAAGCCTCATTTTACAACCCCGATGCGTCTATCCTAGCTCCTCACCTCACGGCGGTCTACCAAGACTCGCTAAAAATGGTAAACTTCCCCCTACGCTGAGAGAAGCGAGCATACTGCTGCTACTTAAACCCAAAAAAGCCCCTAACCTCTGTGACCCCCACCACCCATTTTCCCTCATGAACACTGACAACAAAATCTACGCCAAACTATTAGCTAACAGGATCCAATTGCTCCTACCACTTAATGCGAGTCCTGACCAATCACGCTTTATTCCCGAGAGATTGACAGCCCATAACCTGTGTAAGTTATTATCGATCCTTCATTATCTTGACCCCAGACACCTGCAGTGGCTGCACTTCTTGACGCCACTAAGGCCTTTCACTCACTGGAGTGGCCCTTCCTATTTGCGGTATTAACCAGATTAGGCATCAGCCCACCAGTTATACAAATTAAATTACTATACTCAGACCCCACCCTACCCCTTCGAGTAAACAGTCAAATATCCAAAGCATTTACCATTACCCTTGGAATCAGACAAGGCTGTCTCCTCTCCCCTCTACTCTTCACAATTGCGATGGAACCACTCGCGGTGCGACTCAGACAATGTCACGCAGCCAAGGGCCTGGGTTTGTCATCCAGGGGAGTAATCGTCTCACTGTACACCGACGACATCACTCTTTATATTAATAATCCTCAAGAAAATTTACTCCCAACACTCCGGGAGATCAAATTTGGTGGCATTCTGATAAATTGGAAGAAATCCACACTATTCCCGCTGACTAACAACTCTAAACCTTTCAAACTCGACGACCCTCTCAACTGGGCAGAAGGCCCGGTTAAACATCTGGGAATTTGGCTCAGCAGGCACACCCAAGAACTATGAAGCATGAACCTTGGTCGCTATCACCTGGCTTGAGGGGAAGCTCAATGTCTTGTCCAAACTACCATTGTCTTTAGCAGGAAGAATAGCGATAACAAAAATGATAGTCCTCCCCAAATGTCTTTATATTTTTGTAAATCTCCCACTTCCACTTACTCAAACATTCTTCCACACCATGGGTTCACTACTGATTTTGATAGTGTGGGTGGGTGGACAGGCCAGGGTCACCTGGGAAACACTGACGCTCCCACAGATTCAAGGTGGGCTTGGAAAGCCTGATATTCCTCTTTATGCCTGCTGTGCACACGCACAGTTTCTTCACCAGTGGCTGCACCCGACCCCATCCAGCCCCATGTGGCAGTTGAGCTTGATATTGCCATGCCTACTCCTCTGGAGATGGCCAGATACAAGCCATATAAATGCCCCAAACATGTTATAGACACAACAGAAATGTTGAGATGGGCCTGGGACGGACAGCGAGTGAGAACTAGAACTGAGATATTGTTTCTAATCACTAGGATGTACGCATCCATGCAAAAGCACTATCCAGTGACAATGCCAAAAACCAGAGAAAATTGGAAAACCGAGTTACACCCACAAATTACAGAAGAGCAATGGCAATTCTGTTGTGCACAACTCAACCAGCTGTCCCCCAACTACAAACGTAGACTAATTAATTTCAAATTTCTGAATTGATATTACAGAGCACCTAAGCAGCTGCACCGCATGGGCGCCTGAGCTGATGCAAAATGTTGGAAGTGTCACATGGACCAGGCAACATTTCTACACTTAGCCTTGGAGTGTCCCTCTATTGCCACATACCGGAGTTAGATTTTTCACAAAATAAACGAAATCCTCACAGCCCATTTAGAACCCACGCCTTTACTGGGGCGACTGGGATATGTCAAAGATGCCCAATCGGGACCCGCAGGCTCCTGCTATTCTATTACTGCTAGCGAAGGGTAGGGTCACTATGAAATGGGGCAGCTCAAATTCCCATTTAGTTAAAGATTGGGTCCTGGATGTTACATTTGTCAAGATGAACTGCCTGCTTTATGGAACTGACTCCCACCGCTTCCAGGACTAAAGACATATGGGGTCCCTTTCTCACTTGGCTGGGGGCGCGGGCCCAGGGAGTGTCGGACCCAACCAAACCCCCTACTTGACAGACAGACGAATAACCACCTAACGGGTACAATACACTCCCTCACACCTGATTCCACCTCACCACATTACACGATATGCCCTCACCCACAGAATTGCAGTGCCGCTCCAGACGCTTACGAGGTCACGCATATGCCATATAATGCACAAGTGTAAATGCCATTACTCAATCTTATGCAATGTGATCAGTTGTAGCCATGTTTTTTCCCATACTAAACTTCCTAAGTTGGTACAATTGTTGGTATTTGTCTTATATTCATTGATATACGATAATATCAGTATGTACTTAGATACCATTCTAAAGCAACAGAGTGTATGATAATAGAAATGCCAATAAAAATAATAAAAAACACAACCAACCTCCGCCACTCAGCTAACCCCTATCCCCCTGCCCAAGTGCCAGAAAACACCACGAATCACTGAATATGCCCTACAGAAAAGAACAGAAAGGGGTAACACTCCCAAGTATGCTCCCCATAGAGCCCAGGGGCAGCCATGCGATCTCCATGATAATGCTCAGCCCTAGGGTCACCAATGTAACTAAACCCTCCCAAAGCCCAGCTAGTGAGCTGCAAGTAATAGAAACTTTGGAGAGCCCTCATGGTGGACGGATGTCATCCTGAATAGTAACTTTAAACTGTTCCAGTAGCTAGGCTTGCAATATGAAATACTTCTGGAGACTCACCTGTTCCTCTTTATGCAACAACGTACTCTCCGCATGGCCCAAGAGAATCAATGCCTGGGAACAAACAGGAATAGAGGGGGCGTAAGAATGGTTTCACCTCATAGTGATAACCCACTTAGCTAAAATAAGGGCTAAGTCCTAGAATCTAGTAGTGGACTGGTCAAGAGAGGGATAAGGGAAAAGGCCAAGAAGCAATCCCGTTGGGCAGTCGGGGAGGAATAGGCTGGTCATGATCAACATAATATGGAGAATACGGGCCCAGCACTGCCACAGCATGTGAACAAGGTCTGTCTTGGGTAGCGCATATCAAGGAAAGACCGGGGCTGAGTTTGGGAAAATCCTACCAAGCATAGCCTGCGTGAGATAGGCCTTGCTGAGTACACTAAACTCTACATACTGGAACTAGGCCCCATGGGACAGCCTGCAGTAGTATGCAAATATCTTATGCCAATTGGAGTCATGGAAAACTCAGGCCTCTCCCAGGCTGCCTGGAGCGCCACACAAGTCTGGTCCCGCTGTTACAGGAAGACTCTGTAGAGACATTGAATGAGTTTTCCCCTGTACCTGCCATGTGGAGGGTTTGGAAAACTTTGTGTTTGGGCTTGCCATTTCCCAGATGCAAAACAACTGCTGTAAGGACAGCTTAATGCACTCAGATGTCAAGAGTTGCCTAGGTGTGGGGCCATACTCAAACACTAAAGTAGGGAAGGTCATCAACTCCCCATTCTGGAAGAGGTCACCTATTGTGGAGATGCAAGCCACGTGTAAAGTCCACAGTTGAGGGAGCAGTAATAGACCCGTGGCGGTTATGAGGCCCACCAAAGGAATAGCCAAAGCAAAAGGGGTGTGTCCTACTGTTAGATTACCCACTGTAGACAGACATGCCATGGACACAAGAAACAAGGCTTAAGACAGAACTGTAACTCGTGTGCAAGAATAAAAATTGTAACGCAACAGGCCATTTCGGAAGTCACTCTTAGTCAGTCCCTTCTCATGAAGAGAGCCACCCGCCAGCCATTGGACCACCCATTGCAACTGAGCTACCAAATAATAGCAGTCGAAATCTGGGAAAGCAAACCTCCCCTAGCCTCCACCAGCAGTTGCAACACAGGAAGCACAACATGGCAGCGACCAGTACCCCACAGCAGAATCACCAGAGAAGAATTAAATTGTCAAAAAAAGGGCAAGGAAAAAAAGGAGGAAGGTTAACAAAATAACAAAGGAGGCAAGGGAGAACCACCATCTTCAGCAGGGCCACCCTCCCCACCACAGACAGAGGCAGAGACTCCCAGAAAGCTATCTGGGACTGAATAGCATGAGCAGCTTTTCCCAAGTTACAATCTACCAAATCCAATGATGAGTGGTAAATCTAAATCACAAGGTAATAAAACATTCATGGTTTCAAATGACAGGTGGGCATCGAAGAGAGACAACAAAGCATGCAGACAAGGGGGTGCATAGAGTGACTGATTGTAATCATGGAAAGAGATATTAGTAAAATACTAAGTGTGGGCAACTTCTACGGACTGAAGACAAAGAAGTAACAGAGAAGTTCCTGGTAAGGGGTCGAAACCAGTTATGCCAGTAAGCATGATCATGACAGTGAAACAATTCATGTTTATCAAAGAGATCAACCTGTGCCACTTTCAGGGAATCCAATTCTCCCATATCAGATACCACCTCCTGTTCCGCCCCCTTCAGAGCAGCCTCCACCTCCTGAACTTCCCGTACCAAAACCTTATGCACCCCGACTGTATCCCTCTGGTAACCACCTTAAATACGTCCCACTTGACTAACGGTTAGAAAGCAGTCTCCTTATTAAACCTGAAGAAGGAGTTGATGTGGTTGAGCAGTGTTTGACTGTTCAAGACTGTGTCCTCTAGCATCATGGCATCTAATCACTAAGTGGGAATTGGAGAAGGGGGCCCCCCTAATCAACTCCATTACTAACAAATTATGTTCACAGAGCAGCCGGGATAGTAACCTACACAGCACACGGCCGTATGAATAGATGCTGAACGGCCAAAACAGCCTAGGCGGGAGTGCAATTGATGAACTAGAGAATAGAAAGAAAAATCATGGAGCATCGGCTATTTAATGCACCAAGTGTCATCCACGGACCAATGGGTGAGCCAGCTGCGGGATGGACAGCATTTAACACAGGGGGGAATGAGGCACCGGCAGCTTAGACCAATTGAAGGAGGTATCAAGGATCATATTTCAATCTCAACTAATGAGCCAAGACACCGCTTGCCAGTCAGTCATAGCAGAGGTAACCAGTGGCCGAAAGTACGCTAGAACCAAGTGTTGCACTTATACCACCCTGAGGTTGAGTGGCCACCCATTAAGGGCCCCCCAACCTGCAGGAACTGGCCGTCCAAGGCCATAAATATCCTATCTACCCTGAAAGGAATCCCACCCTAATCCAGACTCCTACTCCCCGGGAGTCGGCTGAGTAGACAGTACCAAGCACCCGACCCCACCACTTGGACTGTAATTTTACCACTTCAATATCCCAAAAATGTGTCTCCTGGCGAAGGGCCACATGAACCCCCCAGTGGAGCAAGGCAGCATGAACCTTATATAATTTATACACAGAGGTAATTCCCTGGACATTCCACGTGGGAAAATTATAAGTGCTAACTGTCATACCGTCAGAGGTAAGAGAGAGAAAGTGGCCCCCACTAAGCAACAGGCACCCCTTGAAACATGGGAGGCTCTAGAGAAGAAGGAACAACAGGTTGGTGGGAAGGTGAATAAGCACTAGGGCATCATCTAAACCCCCAATGAATGTGAAAGGAAACCATAGGACAGCTAAAGTTGCAACTGTCCAAAAGTAGCAAACAAAGGAAAGAAAAAAAAAGCACCAACAGGGGATGGGGAGAGGGAAGGAGCATAATAACCATCATAACTCCCCAGCTGAACCACTGTCAGGTGAAGATACAGCAATAGGCATAAGGAAGCCGAGATGTGCGCCAGAGTTGACAGATCAATAAGGGGCAGGACCCCAGTACACATATTATGTGCTATGAGTGTAAAAAAGAAAGGCCGCTATGATACAGACACAGTGGAGGTACAACAGGACACAAGGATGTGCCAAATTCTTAATAGACTGAGTAGTGAACACCGGAGGGCAGGAGCATTGGATTCAAAGCCTTCAGACAGCTTACCATCCCCAAAGGCACCTGAGTCGGATGTACGGAGAGGAGGCATCAAGGAAAGCCCATAAAGAGGCGCTGCAGCTACAACAGCACTGCGTTGCTGCTTCTGGCATTATGCAGAAGTAGGTGTTCCCACTTGTGAGTGCCTGCGGTGCAGCTGGAGTACAGTGTCTGTAACTTGAGTCATCCTGGGCTGTGAGAAGGGAGGCAATGTTGAGCGGCTCCAGAAGCATCCAGAGAGAGACTCCACACAGTCCCAGGCGTCCTTTGTCTGTGAAAGAAAGTGGGTACATTTAACATCAGAGATGCGCAGTTTAGCAGGGAAGAGAAGAGCATACCTGAGGCCTAACTCAAATAGCCTCAGCTTAACCTTAAGAAAGAAAGCCCTGTGACACTGGACCGTCAGTGTGTAGTCCAGAAAAAACATTACCTTGGCATTTTTGTATCAGGGAGTACCTTTATCCTGTCTCGTCGTCAACACAGCATCCCGATCACAATAATTCAAGAGTCTCACTACCTTAGGTCTAGGGGGAGCCTTAGGATTCTGTGCATGCACCCTGTGTACCCCACCAATCACAAAATAGGGTGAGAGCATACAGGAGGCCACTTCCTGCTTACTCAAATGTTCCAGGCACTGCAGCGGATGCACACCCTCAGCAAACTCCACGAGACCAACCAGACAAAAGTTGCTGTGCCATGAGCAGGCCCTCAGCATCATCTACTTTGCGTTCACCCGCTCGCATTCTCGCTGAAATGTCACTAGTCTGATCATCAGCCACCTGGGTAGCCAGCCGCAGATCACCCAGGGCTTGCGTATTCGGTGTGAACTTTTCAGACACTTGTGTTGGTTTTCACGAAGGATCGCTAGATCGTTGGTAAATTAAACAAACTTAGCCTCAAACACCACACTGGACTCGTCATTGGCTGCCAAAATGTTGTCCTGTTTACCAGGGGCATGTGCCAACACAGCCGAATCCATCCCCAAAGGTGACAGAGGACATCTGAATGGGGGGCTCCCAGCCAGCCCAGGGCATGAGATGCGAGTCTTGGATTGGGATCCCCAGGCGAGGTCCAGTACAATGTCAACTTGACCCCCTCCAGGTTCGGCGCAGCACTCCACAAGAGGGAGGGGAAGGGTTCACAAAGAGCAAAGAGGCCAAAGGCACCAGAGACCCACCTCACTTATAGCCAGCGCAATGCAGGGCAATAGGGGCACGAGCAGTCTCATTGCTCAAGTATCCAGTCCAAAGGCAATCTCCATGACAGGCAGTGAACTAGGGCAATTTGAATGGCAGACCCATCAAAGGCAAGGCCCAGCCTGAGAGCGACACAAGTCCAGAGCAGGCTGCTGGTCAGAGCAGGACAACACACGACGGAAGGCTCTTGCGACCTGCTGTGGGGATGGGCCAATGTCTCAAATCTGCACTGGGTGTCCAAGGCACACAGCACTGCTCAGATGAGAATCCCCCTCCCCCAGTTGGAGGCACAATGCCACTCTACAGAGGCATCCAGGCACAGGCTGATGCAGCACCCTGAGGGCCGACCTGGCCTACAAACTCCAAGGATCCCAGTCTCACACACTCAGGGCATGGCAGGCCATGCGAACGCTCCAGCTTCCCATGGGCAGGAGCAGATCGTGCCCCAATAAGAACCTGTGGAATTTCAGAATGTCTCAAGCCCGAAAGTGGATGCCACATGGCTCCCGCCCCAGCTCTTCGGACTGAGCGAAGCACCACACTGAAATTCAGGTACCACCTCTGGTACTTGGAGGGGCCTGGCATGGCCGCTCAGCAATCCACCGAAGATGGATGTTTCCTTTCTCGATGGATGCTTCAGGATTGTCGTGAGGCAGCAGATCTCCTGTGGAATGGGGATCTCTACCTTTAAAACTCTTCTCACACCCATTTGAGAAATCCTTTGAATTAGCCTTACGTCTGGTTTCCTTATGATGCTGAAGACTGGAACCACCTTTCTTGTAATTCCAGTCAGGTACCTTTTTGGACACTCTGGTGCTGAGCCAGACATCTGCCTTTTTCCCAGGCTTCCTGGGCAGAGTGACCTTCTGTTCTACTAGGTGCTGGTGTAACTATGTATAGCAAATACTCAAGATGTGTTCTTGCATAATCAAATGATACAGCAATCATAATCCTTTACCTTACTGCCCTTCACCCAATCTTCTAGTGCCTTGCTAGAGGAGTCCACAAAATCCACCCATGACTGGTGTGACTCCTTCTGATTATCCTTGAATATCAGGTGATACCTTTCTGGAGTTAAACCACATTTGTCTATGTACCGGTATTTATAGAGCGCACAGCTACTTCCCTGAGGTAGTGTCCCGGCGCTGTCCGTATACCACTTAGGAACCCTTCCTGGTTTTCCCTGTGAGTGTCCACTCCTGGGCACCCCCAGGGTGAAACCAGGCATCCCAGCGCTTTTGGGGCCGTTGTGGAGATTAAGCAAGCTATTGCCCAGAGTCGCAGAGTGGGACCCATGATTAGAATAGGCACCGAGGCGAGAATCATCGGGTCTGAGGAAATTGAGCCCAAGACCCGCCAAGGCGGGTATTGAACCCTGGTCTCGGGCCAGACCTCTGCATCAGGGTCTGGCGCTCTAACCATTTGAGCCAAACTTCTCCAGGGCTTCATTCACAGGGGCATACCTTATCTGGTCAGCAGCATCTGAGCCGATAGTGTATCCCTCCAATAGTGGGCATGTACGTCCACAGGAGAGCCAGGCTGCAAACTACTAAACAATGGCATCCACCATGACATAAAGATGTTCCACCATCATCATTTGACTCAGAGGCCCATCAGGATTACAAGTCCATCTTGTGCCGGCTCCTCTCATGGGCCAGCAGGGCCGCTATCTCTTCTAAGGCCAATATCAACCTTTTCTCCTACAGTGCAATATTAGCTATTGCCTTTTTTATCCTCAGTTTCCAAGGCCATCTTTTTCTCCTCAAGGACAAGGGTAGCCAGCTGTCATTTCAAGGCCCTCTCTGCCTTCCAGTCCTCCAGCTCTGATGGGTACAAATTGCTAGTGGACATACTGCCACTCTGCCTTGGACAATGCAGGGGATGCTGCTCCTGGGGAAGGTGGCTCACCTGGCACTGGGGCTTCCTTAAGGTCACACTCACTTTGCTCTTCTATGTCATCCTCATTCGCCTTTGAGGTGGACTGTAGCTGACTGACCTCCTCTCAGGCTCTGAGAGAAATGTGGTAATCCTCCTTCTTGGACTGCTTGCTAAGCTTCAGGCCTCATTATTTCCAGACACTCGCCATACTAAGGCTCTCCACATTAGCCAGTTCTGCCTCCATGTTCCCAAAAAGGTAAGGTGCAAAAATAGGGGGAATTTGTCAAAATCAAAAATGCTTTCAATTAAAAACTGAAAGCTCAAAAAATCTTGAAAATCCATGTTTGCTTTTAATTTATAAAATAATGTTTAATTTCAACTTAAATCACTGTGGGACTACAAAACACAAGTCCTGGATCCCACCACAGAACATCAATGTAAGAAATGCTATTATTATTTGGTGTGGGTAACTGCCTACCTCATGGAATAATCACATCACTTGCCAGGGTGAGCCCTTAAAGTCACTAAATTAACCTGAGCTCAACACTCAGGTAGCTATGGCACAGAGAATAGAGGCCTAACTTGGGGCAATGTGTAAAGTACGCATGCAGTGCCAAAACAGTAACAGAGCCAAACTACCAAGCAATACAATTCCAAACCAAAATAAATAATAGAGCAAAATGTAATACAAATAATGCCACCATAAAGAGCAACTTCCATTAAGTAGACCCAGATATCTTAATTTTGAAAGAGTTAAGGCAAAAGAGCACAAAAAACACAAAGCTCCACTGGTAGTCCATGGTTACAGTAGACTGGGACCTAGGCACATTTCAGACCAACTGCAATGGAGCTCAGGTGAGATATACCAACCTGGTTTGACCTGCCAGGAGGTTTTACCTTGAGACTGTTTTTGGTAGTCAAAATCTTTCAGAGATGTAAGGCAGCAGGATGTATTCAAGGAGATCCTCAAGAAGTTGAGGAGGCATTGGATGAGGTGCTGCTGAAGCTGATAGCTTTAGCTGGAGAATCTCTTGCCAGGAGAAATTCATATTAAATGGCCAGGAAAGTCCTCTCACCCACCGGATACTTTTGGTGCCTTCTCATTTTCAAGTGTTTACCTTCAGACTTAGGGGTTGATTACGATCTCGTCCAGAAAGCATTCCTACTGAATCGGTCCCAGAATGCCTTCCGGATGACTCTGACTGGGTGAGTCCTACAGATTTGGACTCCCATTGACTTCAATGGGAGCCTGTTTTCCGAACGAGAACACAGGCTCCCATTGAAGAAAGATTTGCCTGGGGAAAACCTTGCACCCTGAGCCAGGCAACCCCATGGTGCCTAAAATAGAATGAATGGACCGTGGTGGCGATCCTTTTACGGGCGCACAGTATATGCTTTCCATTTATACTTCTTTTCAAATTTTAAGAATTAATCAAAGTCCTCCTTGAAGTTTTGTCACATATTCCTTTATTTCCAAAGCTCAATCACACGTGAGACAATATATGTTGAATTGCTTCTCATGCCTCAGATATGCTCATCCAACCCTTTTTCTGGGCACGTCACAACAAAAAACATCATCATAAGGGAAGCAGATGGTACCCAATGCATTTCAAGCCCTAAACGGCTCTTCTTCAGGGGTTTCACTACAAATAAAGAACATACAATAAGTTACAATTTAAAACTCTCATACCTGCATAGTGCGCAATTTATGACTCTAGCATTAACCTTCATGTGTTTTAATAGTGTATCACGTGACCCCTCCTCTCTTAATTAACCAATCCTAGCAATCTGACACATGGATTACCATCCCTGTACCTCCCGCCCCACAATGCACTATTCTAAACTACATTCCATCCCGGTTTCCATTACCCATCCACAGTTCGTGGCTGATTACAGCTGTTCACGGCGGCCTCTCATGCAGAACCTGTGTGCCCACCCAAGGGTTTAGCCAAAGCAATAAAGGGCCCCCTCCGCTGTGGTCACATCAAACCAATTCTGGGTTTGGTGTCAGCCTGAAAAGGCGGGACAAAAAGAGGACCCTTTCAGGAGTCACCTAACATTTGTTTGTCACAGGGGAGGTCACTTTCAAGTAAATTAAGTTCCTGTGTACACCCCAACTGATATTCCTACCAAGGGAACAAAACATCTCCCCAAACCTAAATCAGTGTCTGTGATCTGGAGAGCCAATGCAATTTAGCTTCAATGAGCTCCAGGCATGGAAAAGGTAACATTCTTAAAGTTAATTTCCCATAACATTTATTACAAATACAACTTAACCATTGAGTGAGGTTTTTATAAATATTAAAAAGAGAGGTATAATCATGTTTCTAGCTTGTCCCATCTCAGAAATAGTAGAATTAATATTTAACCTCACTTTCCAGTGTTTCACTATGGGCCAGCCATAGCCTCCTTGCAGTGAAAATAGCTTTTAGGGCCTGGTCACTGGAGACCATGGTGACATAACTTTTCTAAATGCCTCACTGTTAAATACAATGCACTCTATCATGTAGACTGCAAGGCTTATATAGGGGTGATCTACTAATATATAAAAGGGCGTTTTTCATCTGTTAAAAAGGAGAATTTTAAGAGGTTGCACTGCAGCAGTCAGGCTACACAGGGAAGGCCTAATGTTATGTTTGCCCTGCCATCGTAACGGATGTCACAATAGGTGCTAAAGTCCAAAGATGGCATTTAACTAACAGGCCCTGGGTGCACTCTCTACACCATATACTAGGGAATTATAGGCAAGTTCAAATGTGTCAAATGTGTCAAATAGGAATATACCAAATCAACCTAGTTTAAAAGGGGAGCACAGGCACCCTCCTCCTGGTTAGGAGAGATAAATTATGCAAAGTTTTAAAGCCAGCAAACCAGATAGAGAAAAATCTGGACGGACCTCATGCAAAAGATGGTAATTTCCTTCATTTTTGTACAGAATTTCTATGTCCATCATAACTTGCCATAACATAACACATATATTCATAATTTACAGTGGCACAGGTTTCAGCTTATCTTGGGAATGTTTGTAATGTCCAGCAAGTCGGAAAATGATATCATTTTTCTTACTTTCCTTTTGAATTAGAACTGCATTTTTTTAAGCAAAAAGAAACTTGTGATTGCAGAACCTTAGACAAAAAAGTCTACATGGTCAGTCTTTGTAACTTGTCTTGTCTTGGGTAATCAGGCTAGGCCCATTGTCCTTAATTTGTTTATTTCCCTAACTTTACAAGTGATTCAGGATAAGCGGATACTGCACTCCTCAACTCTGAGCTGAATGTGTAAGCACGCACAGTGCTTTTGCTCATTAGGTTGTAGTTTTTTGGGATTGTCCAGGACTTGCAGATCTATTTCTTGCTGTTCAGCATTTTATTGTGACGGGAAATACGTCCAAATGGAAGCATCCGCCAAATATGTTAATATTATGATGTACATCTCAAACGATAGTAATAAATGACCGCTATTCTATTGTAAGCCCTGAATTGGTTTATGAGCTTCTGTTTCACATACAAGAACAACTGTGGGTGTACCTACCACCGAGACTTTGCAGTTGTGTAAAGAAAATAAGGCAAAATAACTGGCCTATTTGTGAGCTTGCCAAATATGGAAACTAGTAAACAGATTGTGCTCTGATGCGTGTTGCAGAGAAAGAAAATATGCAACATATGTATTACTTACAAAAAACTTTAAGAACACCTTGACACTTAGCAAATAGGCAAAATCATGTAATAAACTTCTTTTTCCTAAAAGCACACAGTTATATTTTGATTTATAAAGCAGAATAAATTACATTTTGATTGATTTACCGCTATAGAAACATCAAAAAAAGAATGATCGGTACATGTTTGGTCCTGATGAAGACACCATTTTGTCCACTCCATACAAAATTAAGAACTACAATGGGTTAAATGAATGACCAGTATGTTATTTGCACCAATGCATATTGTCTGTTATGAGGCTTAAGTTTTTTACTGGAAATAAAAACGCTGCATTTAAAGTAGTACATCAGTGACAACCAATCTTTCATCATACTCTTTACATTGCCAAAAGTGATTGGACCATTCTTCATTCCCAAGGGCAAGCACTTTGAATTTCGACCCTGTATCGAATATAGACCCTTCTATGCAATTGCCTGCCGCCTATGAATATTTTGATTAATGAGGTGAACAGTGCCTGTACATAAACCAGGTTACATTTGGGAGAGGCCTACAATCTGGTTCATATCATCCTTATGCTTGAGATGAGTCCTGCTTTTTTGTTGTGTCTGATAAATAACAGAACTTGAGTTTAACATTTGGTTTGTAATATAAATACTGCAGTATTTCAAATACTCTTGTAATAATATTGTCAATGGTTTCTCTGGATGACAGTCTAGTGTTCGTAAATTTGATTGCATATGTATGTATTATGTCCAAACAGTACTGTAACATTTACACACACTCTGCATGGGAAGGTGGTCAAAAACTCAATTTCACCAGATTACAGTGAAAATGTTGATATATATATATATATATATTCCTGCTCCGAAGTACCCAACGTACAAAGGAGCACCCGGACCTCAGCTGCACACAAGGAGCCTTGAATGGTAAGCAGCCTCCAGCACAACAATATCCTTGAACTGTTCAAACTGCCCTGGATGCCTGACGCGTTTCGAAGTGTCCCCACTTCTCTTCAGAGGCTTTGGCAGTTATGAAGGAGCGCTTGAGGCACCACACCCCTTCTTGCTTAGATGCACGCCCTGGATGGGACTTATGGGACTTGTAGTGCCTCACGTCGCGCTAATGTTCAGTTGGTAACTTTTCAAGCCCACAGATGGGCCTCGCTGTGTGGGATTCGTGCAAAATCCATATGCTGCTGTCCCATGTTCTGGGCCCATAGTCAAGACCGCATGGCCCCCGGTTCTTTCAGGGTGGTGCTCCTTCCGCGGCATGGGTCGCCGCGTAAATATTCCAGCTCCGAAGTACCCAACGTACAAAGGAGCACCCGGACCTCAGCTGCACACAAGGAGCCTTGAATGGTAAGCACACCTCCAGCACAACAATATCCTTGAACTGTTCAAACTGCCCTGGATGCCTGACGCGTTTCGAAGTGTCCCCACTTCTCTTCAGAGGCTTTGGCAGTTATGAAGGAGCGCTTGAGGCACCACACCCCTTCTTGCTTAGATGCACACCCTGGATGGGACTTATGGGACTTGTAGTGCCTCACGTCGCGCTAATGTTCAGTTGGTAACTTTTCAAGCCCACAGTCAACCTCAAGTCGAGCCTCTGAAGACGAGCGTAGGCTCAGAAACGCGTCAGGCTTTCAATCGAGACATGAGAAGCTGCAGACTGGGGTGCGGTGATGTCTTTTACCCGTTTGAAACAAGGGCTGCTGGATGAGTGCATCCTTAACCTGTGGGTACCTTGGAGCTTTCATTTACACGCGGCAGCCCAGCCGCGAGGGGTGCACCCCCCGCAGAAGATCTATGGGGGTCATGGGTCGGAAGTTGCCGAACCTGTTGTGAAGCAGCAGCCGAGGGATCTATGGACATCTGCATCCCGGGGCCCATCCAGGGCTATGAAATGGCAGAATACGCACCCATACAGGGAAGAGACACGAACTACAAGTCCCACAAGGTGGTGCATTCCAACTCATACGAGTTCGCTCATCTGAGGGCGGTTAAATAGTGGGAGTGTCAAAGCGTCAAACTCAAGTCGAGCCTCTGAAGACGAGCGTAGGCTCAGAAACGCGTCAGGCTTTCAATCGAGACATGAGAAGCTGCAGACTGGGGTGCGGTGATGTCTTTTACCCGTTGAAACAAGGGCTGCTGGATGAGTGCATCCTTAACCTGTGGGTACCTTGGAGCTTTCATATATATATATATATATGTATATATATATATATATGTATATATCAGCTCCAAATTTCCCCCAAACAAGAAGGAAGTGGCCACACTCTCGTGGTAAGTTTCAGCAATCTTGATAATTTATTTACACACAAACAGGACGTGTTTCGGCATACGTGCCTTATTCCACTGTGTCAACGCAAATAGAGGCTCCCGCCATTTTATACATGCAAATCTCGAGTTTTATTTGCTCGGAATCCGACAATTCATGAACATAAAAAGCGGACAGAACATTATATCGTCACTGGGGGCCATTTTGGAGTTTGTCTATTTACAATGTATATATCAGTTCACATGTATATAAAATAAGAATCAAAGTAACTCGAAGTTCATTCTATCAAAAGAAATGCAAACTCTAGGTCATATGTACATAGCATAATTATATGCTATATATATACGAGTGGCCCCGAAGTGAACCCCGCTGTGTCCCTGGATTACTTCGCAGCAATTGGTCGTGTGGCATATTTTCCGCATCTGGCATGAACGCAGTACAGGGTCCCATTCAACAAGCGTCCAGGGACTTTTTTTGGCAAGAAGAAAGTGTAATCAAGGGATTGATTGTTCCCCGGACCACCTCAGAAATGGACCAGGCAAGTTCAAAAGGAGGGAGGAGGTGACAGCCAGTAACCAACAGCATCTGAGGAAGACGTAGGTGCCGAAATGCATTATGCTGTAATTACCTGTGAATAAAGTCTCCCGAAGTGAACCCCGCTGTGTCCCTGGATTAATTTGCACCAAGTGGTCATGTGGCATATATATATATATATATATATTTTGAACAAAGGAGGCGGCACAGTCAGAGATCGATTTAAGCCTTATTTATTACAAGACTTCACCCCACCAACGCGTTTCGGCCACACACGGCCTTGCTCACGGTTGGTTAGTCCCTCTACAGTGTTTATATTTATACTGACCCATTTGTAGCCATTTATGAGGCATTATGGGTGATGTAGTTTTAGTGCAAATAATTAAAAAAGAAAAGAAAGACTTTGCATCTTTTTTGCACTTGAATAATGATTATTGTTCAAAATCAAGGGTTTAGTACCCATTGTCTTTATTGGATGTTCCATTTAGGAGTTGTTCTGGGTATAGTACCCATTTTAGTTCTGAGGTTCTATTCCAGATGGACATGCAGATCCTCTCCAAAGTTCATCCCCCTCGGGTGTTTGGTTCGGAGTCTAATTATCATACGAGACTCCATTTGTCGCAATCTTCTGACCACATCACCTCCTCTTTCCATTTTGTCTAGAACTTTCGCTCCAAAGAAATGC
This sequence comes from Lissotriton helveticus, assembly GCF_964261635.1. Lineage (NCBI taxonomy): Eukaryota > Metazoa > Chordata > Amphibia > Caudata > Salamandridae > Lissotriton > Lissotriton helveticus. The sequence goes on along the minus strand of NC_136070.1, from coordinate 1,059,642,549 downwards.
ATTTGCCTCCAATCCCCATTTTGGCACGTACTCATGTGCTTCGCAGTGGCATATTGCATGTTGGCATTTTTTACTGCTCGAATGTGCTCTAGGATCCTTTTTTTTAACATGCATGTGGTGCATCCCACATATCTCATTCCGCATTTGCACTCAATTATGTAGATGACGTTTTTTGAGGTACATGAGATTTGTTGATCTATTCTCATTAGCTTGCCATCTGGTTCTTCGATTGTTTTCATGCTCTTTCCAATTTTGCAGGCTTTGCAAGTGTTGCATGGTTGAAATCCTTTTCGCTGCATTTCTAGCCAATTTTCTCTCGGTTTTTCTTGGAAGTGGCTTTTGACCAATAGGTCTTTGAGTGAAGTGTTTTTCTTGTATGTAATCTGCGGTGAGTTGCCAATGGTGTTGCCAATATCAGAGTCGTTTTTCAAGAGATGCCAGTATTTTTTCATTATTTTGGCAATATTGGAGCTTTCTTTACTGTAAGTCATTATTAGTCTTGGAGGTGTGTGGGTTTCACTTTTTTTTGGTTGTTCCATCAAAGTTTGGGTGCGTGTTTTTTGATCAATTTTCTTTTTACAATTGGTCAACACTCTTTCTTCGTAGCCTCTCGCTCTGAACCTGCATTTGCTTTCCTCAATGATTTTCTCCGCATCTTCAGCTACTGAGCAGTTCCTTTTAAGTCTTGTAAATTCGCCATATGGTATGCTTCGCAGTAGTGGTGTGGGATGGAAACTTGTCCCATGAAGCACACTGTTCGTTGCTGTCTTCTTGCGAAATAAAGTTGATTCCAACTTTTCATTGTGCACGTATATTTTTGTGTCCAAGAAGTCTATTTCTTTGGTGCTTGTGTTGCACGTGAATTGCAGTCCGACATCATTGTTATTGAGTTTGTTGAAATATGACTGGAATTGCTCATTTGTACCGTGCCATATGATGAACAGGTCATCAATATACCTGACCCATAACATTATTCTTTCCAGATCTTGATGATTTTCTTCATTCCACGCTATGGTCTTCTCCCACCACCCCATAGTGATATTGGCGTAGTTTGGTGATAGAGAAATGCCCATAGCGGTGCCACAGGTTTGTCTGAATAGTTGCTTGTTAAAGAAAAAGACATTGTTCTTTAAGCAAAGATCAATCATTGATATTAGCATTTTCGAATGGTCCAGGTATGTGATATTGCGTTGTTTGAGATAATATTCACAGGCTTGCATTCCAATGTCATGGCGGATTGAGGTGTAAAGTGAGACCACATCAATGGTTACCAGCAGGAATTCAGGGTTCCAGGTCACATTCATTAAAATTCTTAGAAAATCACCAGTATCTTTTATGTACGATGGAAGATTCTGCGCAATGGGAGCCAAGAATTTGTCGACATAGTTGGAGACATTTTCGTATAATGATCCGCACGAAGAAACAATTGGCCTCCCTGGTGGTTGGTTTAAGGTTTTATGAATCTTCGGGAGAAAATATATGCACGGTGTTATAGGGTGGTCAATGGTTAAGTACTTTTTTTCTTCTTCATCTATTAGACCATTTTTGTGCCATGTTTCCAAATATTCATGCAGTTCTTTTTTCATCTTTTCGTACGGATTAGTTGACAATTTTTGATAGTTGTTTGCCTGGTTTAATTGTCTCATTGCCTCTTCTATGTAATCAGTTGTTTTCATCAGGACAATATTTCCCCCCTTGTCCGCGGGTTTTATGGTGATTTTGGTATTGTTCTTCAGTGTTTTAATTGCTGTGCGCTCACTTTTTGATAGATTTTCCCGTGTCTTATTTTTGACTTTGATGAGATTGTCCAATTCTTTTACCACTGCTTCTGAAAATAAGTCTATTTTATTCCCAGGTGACAATATTGGATAGTATCTTGATTTCCTCTTCAGTCCTGTTGCTGGTCTGACGTTAGTTGAGATGTTAAGCTCCTCTAACAATTCAGCATCCGTGATCGAGGTACCTTCCAAGTCAAATAATGATTCAAAGCTGTTTTTCATATCTGGGATATCAGCAATGGTGTTGAAAGGAACATCCTCATTAGTATCATGTACAGTGTCGATGGGCTCTTTTTCTTTGTTGGCATGCACTTTTGCTAGTTTCAATTTTCTTACATATTTGTAGAAATCTATCCGAGTTTCCGCATAGTCAAAATGTGCCTCGGGACAAAATGATAATCCTTTGTTTAAGACACACTTTTCAGTCTCTGTCAGTTGGTGATCGGAAAGATTTACTATCAAATTGGCTTCGGATTGCGATTCCGCAGAGGATACTGGCGTTTTTCTTCGCTTTGCCCTGCGGGTTTTTCTGACGCTGATGTGGGGGTTGCTTGATTTTGTTGTCCCCTGCCTCGTCCTCTTTGTCTTTGGTTGGGGTATGGTCGTCTCCCCCTTCCTCTTGTTCTTCCTCCGCCTCTCGCAATACTTTTTTCTAGATTGACCAATTCGACTTCCTCTAAAACTGACCAGTTTTTTGACTGGTAGGTATTGCGTGTTGAAAAACGCCAGTATCCTCTGCGGAATCGCAATCCGAAGCCAATTTGATAGTAAATCTTTCCGATCACCAACTGACAGAGACTGAAAAGTGTGTCTTAAACAAAGGATTATCATTTTGTCCCGAGGCACATTTTGACTATGCGGAAACTCGGATAGATTTCTACAAATATGTAAGAAAATTGAAACTAGCAAAAGTGCATGCCAACAAAGAAAAAGAGCCCATCGACACTGTACATGATACTAATGAGGATGTTCCTTTCAACACCATTGCTGATATCCCAGATATGAAAAACAGCTTTGAATCATTATTTGACTTGGAAGGTACCTCGATCACGGATGCTGAATTGTTAGAGGAGCTTAACATCTCAACTAACGTCAGACCAGCAACAGGACTGAAGAGGAAATCAAGATACTATCCAATATTGTCACCTGGGAATAAAATAGACTTATTTTCAGAAGCAGTGGTAAAAGAATTGGACAATCTCATCAAAGTCAAAAATAAGACACGGGAAAATCTATCAAAAAGTGAGCGCACAGCAATTAAAACACTGAAGAACAATACCAAAATCACCATAAAACCCACGGACAAGGGGGGAAATATTGTCCTGATGAAAACAACTGATTACATAGAAGAGGCAATGAGACAATTAAACCAGGCAAACAACTATCAAAAATTGTCAACTAATCCGTACGAAAAGATGAAAAAAGAACTGCATGAATATTTGGAAACATGGCACAAAAATGGTCTAATAGATGAAGAAGAAAAAAAGTACTTAACCATTGACCACCCTATAACACCGTGCATATATTTTCTCCCGAAGATTCATAAAACCTTAAACCAACCACCAGGGAGGCCAATTGTTTCTTCGTGCGGATCATTATACGAAAATGTCTCCAACTATGTCGACAAATTCTTGGCTCCCATTGCGCAGAATCTTCCATCGTACATAAAAGATACTGGTGATTTTCTAAGAATTTTAATGAATGTGACCTGGAACCCTGAATTCCTGCTGGTAACCATTGATGTGGTCTCACTTTACACCTCAATCCGCCATGACATTGGAATGCAAGCCTGTGAATATTATCTCAAACAACGCAATATCACATACCTGGACCATTCGAAAATGCTAATATCAATGATTGATCTTTGCTTAAAGAACAATGTCTTTTTCTTTAACAAGCAACTATTCAGACAAACCTGTGGCACCGCTATGGGCATTTCTCTATCACCAAACTACGCCAATATCACTATGGGGTGGTGGGAGAAGACCATAGCGTGGAATGAAGAAAATCATCAAGATCTGGAAAGAATAATGTTATGGGTCAGGTATATTGATGACCTGTTCATCATATGGCACGGTACAAATGAGCAATTCCAGTCATATTTCAACAAACTCAATAACAATGATGTCGGACTGCAATTCACGTGCAACACAAGCACCAAAGAAATAGACTTCTTGGACACAAAAATATACGTGCACAATGAAAAGTTGGAATCAACTTTATTTCGCAAGAAGACAGCAACGAACAGTGTGCTTCATGGGACAAGTTTCCATCCCACACCACTACTGCGAAGCATACCATATGGCGAATTTACAAGACTTAAAAGGAACTGCTCAGTAGCTGAAGATGCGGAGAAAATCATTGAGGAAAGCAAATGCAGGTTCAGAGCGAGAGGCTACGAAGAAAGAGTGTTGACCAATTGTAAAAAGAAAATTGATCAAAAAACACGCACCCAAACTTTGATGGAACAACCAAAAAAAAGTGAAACCCACACACCTCCAAGACTAATAATGACTTACAGTAAAGAAAGCTCCAATATTGCCAAAATAATGAAAAAATACTGGCATCTCTTGAAAAACGACTCTGATATTGGCAACACCATTGGCAACTCACCGCAGATTACATACAAGAAAAACACTTCACTCAAAGACCTATTGGTCAAAAGCCACTTCCAAGAAAAACCGAGAGAAAATTGGCTAGAAATGCAGCGAAAAGGATTTCAACCATGCAACACTTGCAAAGCCTGCAAAATTGGAAAGAGCATGAAAACAATCGAAGAACCAGATGGCAAGCTAATGAGAATAGATCAACAAATCTCATGTACCTCAAAAAACGTCATCTACATAATTGAGTGCAAATGCGGAATGAGATATGTGGGATGCACCACATGCATGTTAAAAAAAAGGATCCTAGAGCACATTCGAGCAGTAAAAAATGCCAACATGCAATATGCCACTGCGAAGCACATGAGTACGTGCCAAAATGGGGATTGGAGGCAAATGCATTTCTTTGGAGCGAAAGTTCTAGACAAAATGGAAAGAGGAGGTGATGTGGTCAGAAGATTGCGACAAATGGAGTCTCGTATGATAATTAGACTCCGAACCAAACACCCGAGGGGGATGAACTTTGGAGAGGATCTGCATGTCCATCTGGAATAGAACCTCAGAACTAAAATGGGTACTATACCCAGAACAACTCCTAAATGGAACATCCAATAAAGACAATGGGTACTAAACCCTTGATTTTGAACAATAATCATTATTCAAGTGCAAAAAAGATGCAAAGTCTTTCTTTTCTTTTTTAATTATTTGCACTAAAACTACATCACCCATAATGCCTCATAAATGGCTACAAATGGGTCAGTATAAATATAAACACTGTAGAGGGACTAACCAACCGTGAGCAAGGCCGTGTGTGGCCGAAACGCGTTGGTGGGGTGAAGTCTTGTAATAAATAAGGCTTAAATCGATCTCTGACTGTGCCGCCTCCTTTGTTCAAAATAATTATCCGGGTCAGGATCCGACCCCTTGGCAGAGCACACACTGTGGAGCGCGCTCCCATGGCTATGGGATCTCTTTGGTTGCTGATATATATATATATATATATATATATATATATATATATATATATATATATATATATATTTATATATATATACACCAGCAATCTTCACCACCTCCGAACAAACGTCGAAATGAATACACGGACCCCAGGCTGTCGCAAGGTAGATTTATTTGCAACCTCTCAACGGCCGACGCGTTTCGAGCAACTAGTGCTCTTGTTCACACACCGTACATACGGTCAGCTGACAATTTATATATTTTTTAAAGTGATGCTCCACCCCACTCGTGAATCACATGGTCACATAATGAACATAGAAAGAATACTTAATATAATTCATAGTGAAATCATTATAAGAAACACATGGTACATAAGATATATTACGGCATGAATGCCATATCTCACAAGAACTATGCATCAAAATAATATTTGATGCAACATTGGGCCTTTAGTAAATTGTAATTTCCTGAAAGTTATATCAAAGAATATATAGTTGCATCTTAGAATATATAGTTTCGGCTGGAAAAATAGCACTCAAAAAAGTAATATATATAAATACAAATATATAAACAGGTATCAATATTATTTACAAATCAATTCATGTATGTACACAATACTATATATATTAATATTCTTCTATTGCAGTACAATTTTCCTTATTCTCAGGGTTTAATAACACATTCCCTGTTCTTGTACTTACAACTTGAATCCCTTATCCGTGGGAAAACCAGAAAAAGGGCCCCTTGTGATATGTCTCATAATATTGTACCAAAAAACACATTCCCATATAGAACATGTATGGTGGTTGTATTCTAAATCAAAAGTGACCTGTGCATTGATTAATAGTGATTTTTATCTCAAAGAATGTTGTATTTCCTAACATTGAATATCATTGAATTGATCAATTACACCCTGTGCAATGCTACTAACCCAACTGATTGATCATAAAATGACGGTACTAAGATATCCATATAAAAAGTGTATAGATACAATATACAAAAGTGAGGAAAAAGAAATATTAATCAGATATAAACAGTATTTACATTGTACAGTTTGGTTTGTAATCATGACGGGTAAATCAATTCAGCTCTATTTTCTTATTTTTAGTCATATCAAATTCGCCATGTTGGCCAGTGATGCATTTAGTCGTCAAACTGAATAACCACAAACACCCAGTGATTTTCTTGGATAGATGATCCCTAATATGGAAACATAAGTTGAACACTGACTTTAGAAGAAGATATGTAACTCAGAAGCATTCGATATAACTGCAGTATAATTTACAGAAAATGATGTAAGTCTTCTGTGGTGTTGAGCCCATTAGCATATTTGCTGTCTAGCTCTACAATATATTGTGTCTCCTTCCTTCTTAGTATTTTTTCCTCTGTCGCCTCCTCTTTTAAGGGGGGCTACTGCGTCAATGACAAAATATGTCAAATGGCTCAGATCATTGTTGTGAGTTGATCGAAAGTGGCGAGCTACTGGGTATGTTTTGTCATTATTTACTATTGCGCGAAGATGCTGTAAAATCCTGACGTGCACCTGCAATTTTGTGCTGCCCACATATCGCAGGCCACAGGTGCACGTCAGAACATATATGGCAAAATCGCTGTGACAGTTATAATTACCTCTAATAGCTTGCCTGACTTGACTGAAGGGGGTGTTATAGTGCAGGGTATTTATACCGAATTTGCAGGCTCGACAGGATGAGCATTTAAAAAAGCCATTTTTCTGTTTGAGCCAGGTACTGCCACTACTTAGCTCTGGGCTTGTTTTAACCAGGTTGTTATGCATACTTCTTGCTCTTCTGTATGTAATTGTGGGTGTTTCTGGAAGAATGTCACTCAGAAAGCCATCGGTCATGAGAATTGGCCAGTGTTTTTTGACTATTGTTTTATTCTGTCTTTCTTGTTTGTTATACGCAAGAATCAAGCGAGGAATGGCATTGTCATTTGTTTTATCTTGACTACCTGTTTGTAATAGAGACTCTCTGGGTTTCTCTCTACTTTTAGCCAAGGCTTTTTTTAAAGTTGTATTGCTATATCCTCTAGCACTGAGTCTGGTTAACAAGACCTTGGCTTCCTCTTCAAATATTTCGGGAGTGTTGCTGATTCTTTTTACACGCAGGAGCTCTCCATACGGAATATTCTCAACAACATGCTTGGGATGTTTGCTGGTGGCATGTAATATGCTGTTGCCAGCTGTGGGTTTGCGAAAGAGTGATGTTTCTACACTGAAGTTGTTTATTGTGACATGAACATCCAAAAAGTCTGCCTGCTTTTTACTGATGTTAGAAGTGTAGAAAAGATTTTCTTCGTTACAATTTAAGGCCATAACAAATTCTAAGGCACTTTGTTCGTCACCCTCCCAAATGCAGAAAAGCATCATCTATAAATCGCATCCAGTATTTAACTCCACAGAAGCCAGGAGTGGCGATGAGACCACGCTCCCCCCACCAGCCCACGTGTAAACACGCGTAGCTGGGAGAAAAGCATGATCCCATCGCCACACCTCTGACCTGTCTCCAAACTTCTTTCCCAAACATGAAGTAATTATTGTGAAGACACCAATGTACTAGTTCACACAGCATCTTGTTGTGACTATAGTACTCGCATGTTTTCAAACCTAGGTAGTGTTTAACTGCTTCTACACCTTTGGAATGATCAATGCAGGTATATAATGACTCAATGTCAAGAGTCACTAAACACCAATTCTCCTGCCATTGAATCAGGTTCAATTTATTCAAAAAGTCACCAGTGTCTTTCAAGTAGCTCGGTAAGCCTTTAACAATGTCTTGAAGAAAAAAATCAATATAACGGGAAATATTTTCTCCAATGCTATTGATGGCCGATATAATTGGTCGACCCGGTGTAGGAACTTTCATCTTATGTATCTTAGGAATAAGATACAATATCGCTATGACCGGATGCTCAACATGCAGAAAATCAAATTCTGTTGACGAAATGAGGTTCTGTCTTTTATAAGATAATAACATTTTTTCAGTTCCTCCTTAGCTTTTTTATAGGCCATACCATTGGATCTCACATAGCATTTGGTGTTGTTTAGTTGTCTCATGGCTTCTGTGACATAGTCCTTTTTTAGCCACAAGACAATATTTCCGCCTTTGTCGGACTTGTTGATTACCACTTCCTGATTCAGGCTAAGTTTCTTCATTAACATATTATACTGATTGAGTTTGGCATTGTGTTTACATTCTTGTCCCTGAACCTTGCGGTGAAGTTTTTTTAGATCTTCTACTACACATTCATGATAAATGTCTACCGCGTCTTTAGGCATAACAGGCAGAAAAGTGCTTACCGGCTTGAATGGGCTGTCACCGGCTCCCCTTTGATGAATATCTACATCCTGCAATTCACGCTGGGTATTTGGACTGTCAGAAATGGTTATGTTTCTTGTGGGGTTTGCAGATTCCCCTAGGTCACAAAGTGTTAATAACAGTCTTGCATCCCGTGCAGCTGGAATGATGGTAGAACAGCTGGACATTGAACCGCGGAAGCCGCTGGGACACGCATTCGGCAGGTCTGACTGGCTAGCTGGGAGCGTGTTCACCCAATGGCGGGAGGCGTTATTCGATAAGAATCCAGGTGAGGAGCTTAAGGCTTAAAGGACAAGAGGACCGTCAGCGGCTAGCGGCCAACGGTTGTCATCTTAATCTTCTCCTTAGCACCATGTCAGCAAGTTTGGAAACGGAGCGTGAAGATGCTGCGGAAGCTCTGTTCAATAATGTTCATCATATATATATATATATATATATATATATATATATATATATATATATATATATTACTCGTTACTCCGCCACTAACAGGATTACTCCAGGAAAGGACACAGACCCAGGTTTGTGCAATTAAATTACTTTATTCCTCTTTTGTCGCCATTACGCATTTCGGCTTGTCCGACCCTTGAGCACATGACAGTGGCAAGTTCGAAATGTGCAGATTTTAAAGTGACCGGTGCATAGGTAATTGTATCACTGACAATTAGGCATGAACATAGAAAATTCACAAATCTTATATGCTGTTGTAATTGAAACCTCATATGTTTTTTCTTACAGTATGGTAACAAAGTTACTTTTGTCGATTGACCAAACAGCACAGGTTGTAATTATTCACCAATATTTACAGTACATCATCTTTCAATTTTATGTTTGCTTAGGCTTAAAGTCTGTTTGCAATACGAGTAAAATACCATATCATTTGGGCCTATGTGTAAAACATATCGACAAATATCGGGATCATCCTTTTGAAAAATTACAGTGTCTTTGTTCATGCTAGTCTGAATTCATTGTTAATACTTGATACAGAATACAAAGTGCTAAGTGCTAGTAAAAGTGAAATGGCGATTAAAGTTTAAATAGAACAACCTTTATGGTATTGAAAATGTCTTGTTTTTACCAATTCAATGATGTCATTCTGTAAAGGGGCTTTGGTAGTCATAATGAGGAATAACTTAGACTATGTTTTAAAACTGGAATCAGGGGGGGCGTGGCTGGGCAAGATGGCCGAGCGGATGTGACCTGCTTCGGCTCCCGGTCCGCGCGACGCTCGGAGAGCTTTACTGGCGGAAAACGAGATGTGAATTGACGCCACGGATAGTCCACGGGCGGCGGAACCACTGAGGCTCATGGCGGTGGTTTTTTGAGCGGCTCTCGAAGCACCGAGCGCTCTGTTCCCTCCACAGTTCTGATCCGCGCAGGGCTCCGAACACAAGATGGCGGCTGGCGCGTGATCCAGCGCGGCTGCCGGGAGAAGCGACCGGCGATTGCTGAGGCGCCTGAGGGGACCGCTGGGTCTGATGAGGCGGCGGAGGTCTGAGGGGTGAGTCCCGACGCTCGGCCAACAACTACCTACTCTCTATACACCCCGGGGCAGCGGACCCGATTGCCTGACTTTAAAAAGGCAGCAGATGGGACGCCCTGAGATGGCGCCGAACCTCGTGGGGCTCTACTACACTCCAGCGGTCCAGAACATGACCTGGTCCCAAATCGAAACCGGAGAGATGCTCCTTTTGGTCCTCGGGCAGCAGCAACACTGATGGGTGGCGGGGACCGCAGCTTTACCTGATAGCGCCTGCAAAGTGAGGAGTCTAGAGAGGGCCACTGCCATCATGGCCGGGCAATCACGCACCTAGCGGGCTCTCCTCCTAGAGCTCTCGCGAAGGGGTGAAGAGCACTGTTCCCAACAAGGTGCGCGCGGAGGCGCGCACCCACGTCTGTATCATGAAGCGCGCAGTGCTGTGTGAGGAGCGCGCGCACACACACAGCACTTCAATCAACAACATTCGCGCCGCTGCTTTTAAAAAGCGAGCCGCGCGAAAACCAGGTGTTTCTTTATGTTTACTTTTGTTTAAAGTATTCATGGTAATTGCAGCGCCATCACGAGCTGCAATTGACATGAACACTTTAAACAAAAGCAAACAATGTGCCCATCACCCCTCAGCTGCGCTCTATTATGTAGAGAAATGCAGCTTGTGGGGCTTTGTTAAAGTTTTCAGGTTAATTACAGCCCCAGACGGGCGCTGTGATTAACCTGAAAACTTTATCAAAGCCCCACAATCACCCCGCTGCCCAGCTCTGTTAAGAAAAGAAATGCAGCAACTCTACAAACACGACGTGAAAAGCACACGCTGTGTTTGTAGAGTAGCTGCATTTCTCTACTTAATAGAGCGCAGCTAAGGGGGGATTTATACCTTTCTGTGCTTAGCGTAGCGTGCCACCCTACTCGTATTTTTCCGTTTCTGTCATTGCATCCAGATATATGGCACAAGTAACATCATGCACATAAGGGCCCACAGGACAGCATGCCATCAAAGACCAGCCTATCGGTGCTGGTTTCTTACCCAGTTTGGCTCTTGGCTTAGATATCATGGACGGGTGATAAGCACCAATTAAGATCAGTGTGCCTGTATTAATCTTGTGCATCATGCTTCCCAGAGAGGAAATCCAATTAATAATTTGCACAGGTAATCAAAAAGCTGCATTCTTTTGTTTACAATTTTCTCACCATGCACTTGTTGAAATGTTATTTGTTAATAATAAAGGGCTGGGAAGAGGTCCAAGTTACATTTTATTATTAACGCTGATAGTCAGATTTGCCTCGAGTTCCATTGACAGTAATACATTTGCCTAGTACACTCAGTTCCACGTGTTAATTGTTTCTGCTCCTCCCACCGCCTGTTGAGCAACCTGTTGTGAAAGAACGGGAAAACAACTTGGGGGCAGATTTACAAGCCCCTTGCGCCTGTTTTACACCGCTGTTGCGTCACTTTTGTGACACAGCGGCGGCGCAAAAGATGCACCATGGTGTGGGGTATTTACAACATGACACATCTGGGAGATGCATCCTGTTCTAAAGCCCTGCGCCAGAAGGAGGCGTTTCTGCGCAGGGGGGGGGTTCCGGCGCAGGAACGCCTCCTAAAAGTGGCTGAGTGAAATCTACAAGATTTCACTCAGTCACTTTGGGCCCCATGCTGCGTCAAAACCCTGCCCCTGCTTGAAGCAGGCATAAGTATTGACGCAGCATTCACAAGATAGGGCCCCCCGAGAGCATTGCTGGACCTGCGTCGCGCTTGCGGCGCAACTCCAGCAATGCGCCGCTTTTACGGCACAGATGCGTGACGCATCTGTGCTGTTTTGCCCCATGGTGCGCCGCATTGGCATCCAGGGTGGCGGAGCTGCGGCTCACAATTACTGGCGCATCCTTGCTGATATACAGGGATGCGCCAGTAATTGTAAATATGCCCCCTGGTGTTCTGTCTCCTGTAATTTACGTAAGAGTCCACTCGTAATATTTGTGTATCTTGGCTCATGTTTCAAGAATTTATTTTAGCAAAGCATATACCTTACCTTGCAAACCGGGACCAACATTGGTGAAATAACTCTGTAATGTTTGTGTGTGTGTGGAGCACGATAGACAGCTTTTTATCACAAGTGTGTCTTATTACTGGGCTTTCGAGAGTATGACCCAATCAGAGTAGGTAATAAAATGCAGTTGCTTACGAGAATTGATTAGTAGATCAGGCCCTTGGTGATCTGCAGGGAGATAGTATAATCTTTTTTCCCTGGGAGTGCTCCCATATCAATGAATTTCTCTGACCCTTATATAGAATTTCTCTTAATCTTGTGCTTTTTCTTGCTGTTTCGATTGAGCTTTTGATGTCATAAAAATTAGTAAAATGTTCAAGTGAAGATACCTTGGTCAAACTGCCTTTAGACTGCTAGGGCGGAGAGGATGTAGCCTTATGGCTAGCGCGGTCGACTTCGAAGCTGGGGAACCGGGTTCGAGTCTAAACAGCGATGATGGGCAAATCACTTCATCTCCCCATGCCTAACTAAAATGTGTCCTGTATCAAAACTGGTGCTCATGTAAAGCGCTCTGATACCTAATGTCTCGGGTCTAGTTTGCGCTATATAAAACTCTTAAAATAAATAAATCATACCTACAAGTAAGGACTATTGGCTTTGTCAATGGTTGTTAGTTGCATAAGATTAATAAGCAGCAACTATGGCCTGTGTGTAATATTGAAAAGGCTTCAACTTAAAGCCCTGGTGGCACCACAACAATGTTGCTGCCCCTGAGTTTCAAAAAGAGAAGGGAAGCAAGTGTTAGTGAAGAGAATACTCCCGACAGATGGATCAGTCATTTACACACTTGCAGCTGCCATCTGCTCAGACCTGCATCTTGGCAAGATTAAAAATCTTGGCAAGGCCTAACCAACCTTCCACCCTTCTTAGTTTGTTCAGGTGAGCACGGTTACATAGAGCAAGCATTTAGAAACAACAAGATGGCGAAAAAGGCTCCTTATAGAACACCCCAACGTCGATATGCAGAGACGCTACTTCTGAAGCATTCCATACCACACTTGCTGTCTTCTCTGACATATCTTTTGTCCTTTTTACTTCCACTCCCCAGCTGCTCTCGCCGTCTCCTTCTCTTCTTTTTCTTCTTCCTCATATCAATCCCGCTCCACGTTTACCCACTTTCCTTCTCCCCATCCCATTCTTGTCTCCATTTCCCTCTCACTGCCTGTTCTTTGCTTTCTCTCTTACCGGTTTTCCATTCTCCGTTCTCCCTCCCAGTTCTCCAAAGCCTCTGGCTGCCTTTCTTTCTGTCCCTCTCTTACCAATTTCTTCATCACCCCTTCCCATTTCTCATCTTTGCACCCTGACTTTTTTTCTACTTTGTTCCTCTCTCCCCCTTTCTCTGCCACTAAATCCTATTTCTCACTAGTCTCCTCTCCTTTTCCTTCAGGCTATTTTACAATTTTAAATACACAGACTGTCTGGTGGCCTATAGGGACCCGGCTTGGGACACGCTGAGCAAGATAGCGACTAGTATTAAATCTGGCTTGCCTAAAGACACTGCGCCGGCTAAAGTTTTAAGGGGTAGCACTGAGACTTTGGAGCCATATATCAGACACTTGTTAGAACTCTCTTATAGCTCAGGTAGGGTGCCAAAAACATGGAAGGAGGCAGTGGTGCTCACTTTGAAAAGAAAGCCGAACATCAGTATGGAGCAGTTAAACAACCTGCGCCCCATCTCGCTTTTACCCTACTTCGCCAAGATTGCGGAGAAGGCTGTTAATCAACAACTGAAAGCCCATATTGACACTCATAAGCTGCTCCATCCCATGCAGCTAGCTTCCATGCATTCCACTTGACGGAGTCAGCTCCGCTCTTCTCCACGGAGACTCTACGTAGACACGTAGATGAGGGTCAAACGGCGGCACTAATTTTACTTGACTTAAGTGCCACATTTGACACTGTAGCGCATCACACTTTGCTGCAGTGTCTGAATAGGGGAGGAGTGGCTGGTAAGGCGTGGGAATGGCTGGAATCCTTTCTTCATGATCGTAGTTTCCAAGTAGCACAGGGACCATAAAGGTCAAAAGCTATAAGCCTGAAGCAAGGGGTCCCTCAAGGGTCCAGCCTTAGTTCGACCCTTTTTAATCTTTATATGGCGCCAGTGGCAGAGATTACCAATAAATATGGAGTGGAATTTGTGGCATATGCAGACGACACTCAGCTGGTTGTGGCTTTGGCACAGCCAGCTGAGAGTGCAGCCAGTAATTTCACATCTTGTTTACAAGAACTGGCGGTCAGGATGGCTAGCAACTGTCTCAGATTGAACGGTGATAAAACCGAGGTGCTGATTGTTGGGAAGGCGCCGTCAGTATGGACTTCGGCATGGTGGCCTCAGACGCTTGGCCTTCTACCCTCACCCAGTGAACAAGTCAGGAATCAGGGGTTATGGATTAACTCTAAAACCTCGTTCGAGTACCACACTAGATGAGCTGCAGGCACCTGTTTTGGCATCTTGCAGGGCCTCAGGAAGACTCTGGATCAATAGCTAGAAAATCCTTAGTCCATGCATTGGTCACTTCGAGGCTGGACTATGGTAATGCCCTCTATTTGGGATTAAATGTGAGGTGCATCCAGAGGCTTTAGTGCATACAGAATGCGGCAGCTCATCTGGTGTTGATGCTGCCAAAGAGAGCTCCCTCTAAGAAAGCTCTGGAGACGCTACACTGGCTGCCAGTGAAAGAACGGGTGCAGTTCAAAGCCCTATGTGTGAGTCATCTGATCACACAGGGGAAAGGGCCCCGTTATCTCCAGAACCTGCTAACCCTACACAATCCGACCTGGCAATTGAGATCTAGCGGGATGGGACAGGTTAAGGACCATAAGATCAGAAGAGCGAGAATGGGAGGGCTCTTGTTTCGCTTTCTGACAGCACAACAATGAAACAGATTACCTCTGACGCTTCAGTTGGAAACCTCAGAGCTGGCTTTTCGCAAAGAGCTGAAAACCTACTTATTCCCTAGGGGGTAGGCCAGAGAGGTTTGTCCGGGGGAATGGGATATATGATGGCAAGGGAGGCTGTGCTAGGCTGGTACTACAGGGCGGGGACACACTGGTCAGTATAACCATGCGCTTTAAAAGCTCAGTTTACTTACTTACTTACTTACATCCAACTATCTCTGAATATTACATGGAAGCACATTTAGAATTTGGACCAGTGTGCCTCTGCAGTGTTGGTAACCTGGCCAAAAAGGACATAAAAAAAGCTGAAATTGGATCATAAATCCAAAGCTGTTCAAATCAGGGGCCCCCGAAATAAGTTTGGCCCTGGCACTCAAAATCCTTAGGATGTCCCTGTGCATTTGTTAAAGTTTTCATGTTAATCGCAGCACCCATCATGAGCTGCAATTCACACGAAAACCTTAACAAATGCACACAATCACCCGGCAGCCCAACCGTATTAAGAAAAGAAATGCAGCAACATATCTGCCAAGGTTTCAAATTGCAATGTGGGATGTTTTCATAATTTCACTGTAATTATTAGAGCCATTTGAACAGTGCTGGTGGGCCTGCTGTGACTGTGTTTGTTGGCGCCCCAATGACCACCTCAGCCACGGATACTCTCATTACCAACCTTTCACAGTGACCCTCAAGTCTCCAAAACCCCTCTCTTTCATATTTATTTTGTTTAATAGCGCTACTCATACCAGTGTAAGTTGTTAAGCACTTTACATCGCATACACATTACACAGAATCATACTGTGTAAAGCCATGTATAGGAAATGTTACAGCAGAGAGAGGAATAAAATGTCTTTTCTCAACAGAGCTGGGCTGCTAGGGTTTTAAGCAAATGTTTGTAGTGATATTTGGCGCTGCACACACGCGCGGTGTGGTTCCTGGCGCACATAGCCACAGCTGAAGTGCACAGAGACCCTACACTGCCGCACACAGAGGAAAAAAATTAGAGGGAACATTGGTGAAGAGGTACAGGCGGACACTAAGGGTAGCGGGGCTGCCGGGAAGAACAATACCACTACCGGAGGACTATATATTGCAGCTTTCTGCCCCTGGCCTGACACTGGAGATATCAAGAGTTTCCCGGGCAAGCTCTGAGACGGCGGGACGGTGATAGCCCGATTCCTTATGCCTCCGAAGAAAGGCACAAACAAAGGGACTGGCAAGGTATCGGATTTTTTCGCTGCTGCTGACGCTCGACCGGCTCTTCGGGACACCTCGGAGAAGACAGCCATGGCCCTTTCCAAGGCGGATCTCCAGTCCATGCTTAAGGACTTCAAGTCGGAGCTGCGTAATGAGTTGGGCCAAGACATAAAATCCTCCATTGACCAACTGCGATCGGATATCTCAGAGCGCATGGCGTCTCTTCAACGCGATGTAGACTCTGTGGGCACCAGAGTTCTTGATCTAGAATCACACCACCAAGAACACAAGCGAGCGATGGGTGAATGCCAGGAAGACGTCCGCTCTTTGAAGGAACAACTCCAGCAAACTCAACTGAAGACCGAAGACCTGGAAAACCGCGCTCGGCGGTAGAAAATCAGCGTCAAAGACCTGGAAGAGGGCGCGGAGGGGCGTGACCTGGAGGCTTTCATGGAAGGCCTCTTTGCGGAGATCTTAAACCCCACAGTGCTTAAAATAAAGCTTGACAGGGTGCACAGAGTGGGCCCCCCACCGAGGGGCGAACGACGGAAACCTCAGGATATTCTGGCGAAATTCCACTCATACTAGGTTAAGAAAGCGGTCTTGCAGGCGGCCAGGGCCAAGGACTCCATTTCCTTCCAGAATTTCTCCTGTGCCATTTTTCAAGATGTCGCTCCATCCACGCTGGCGCGCAGACAAACACTGCGCCCTGTCACAGCTAAACTTCAGGAAGACGGGATCAAATATCGATGGACCTACCCTTTTGGCCTTAGCTTTGAACTTCACAACAAAAGACACCACATCACCACCTTGAGAGAGGGCCTGCACCTCCTGGGCCTGCCAGCGGAGGAGGGAGACCCCTCATCGGGTACATCAGAAGATCCTCCGGGAGGTGCGGCCTCTGCCTCGCCCTGGTCGCAGAACACGAACAGGAAGAACCGCTGAAGACGACAAAGGGTGAGGGTATATTCTATCATGTGGGGGGGTTGCGGTAGCTCCGACCAGTTCCCTTTCACTAAGGAGGGTGACAGGACTACTCCGATCCTAGTTTGGTCCACACCATGACGCCCAAGGACATAAACATTGGAGCGGGTGTCTAACGCTGCAATGTCTGGGACACACTGTGAGTGACTTTCAGTTCCATTGATTCCTTATTAAGATATCGCTGAAGTGTTGTGCGGACTGGGTCCCAGGACCCGTAGTCCCCACCAGTCTATGCGTGGGCAGAATTGCCCCACGCAACGACCAAACAAGTATTTTCACTTACTGTTTTGTTTTTTTATTCTGTTGAGTTTTCTGGGGGTTGGGGAAAGGGGAGGGGGGTTGGTGGTGGCTGCTTAGCTTTAATCTTACCTGAAGAGACTTCCGAGTGGAGCCATGAGGGGAGGACAGAGAAGGTGAGAAGCAGTGATGGTCTAGGCTGTGACACGGGGGAGAATGCTGACATGCAAACGCGCTTCAGACCTGGCCGACACCCATGGGGGAGCATATGGGGAAACAACATGGTGTACGTTGGTGGAAGGCTGGGTAGAGCTTCAGTTAGGAGATTCCCAGGTCCTACATTGCAATGCCGATCACAGTAGGTACATGGAACGTTAAAGGGCTCAACTCCCCTCAGAAGCGACAGAAAGTCTGGAAGTACATCCTAGACCATCACCTAGATATTGTAGCACTCCAGGAAACCCATTTACTGAAATCAGAAGACTTCCGTCTGAAGCACAAGCAGTACCCGCTTATTTACAAATCCTCTGCCTCTACCAAGCATGGGGGGTGGTACTCTTATTTCGATCCTCCACTCAGTTCCAACCCCTGGGTATTCAGAGTGATAGAGATGGACGGTGGCTGATGGTCAAGGGGCGACTGAAAGGGAAGCTGTGCACCTTCATGGCGCTTTACGCCCCCAACAGCGGGCAAAAGGGTTTCCTGCATATACTCCTGAGTAAGGTAACGGACTTTGCCGAGGGTCCTTTATTTCTCATGGGGGACTTTAACTTAGTTTGGCACCCAAATCTTGACAGCACACATACTCATCGCTCTGACTTGGGCTCCTTTTCCATTGACACTCAGAGGCTTATTCAAGACATGGGCCTTTTGGACACATGGCGCGCTTTATATCCACACACCAGGGATTACTCCTTATTTTCCCACGTCCACCACTCTTATTCCCGGCTAGACTACATCTTCGCCAGCCAGTCATTACAGGGCAATCTCCAGGACGCTAAGATATTCCCCACTCAGTATGTCTTTCCTGGCTGGGTAATGCCCCGAAACCTGCTCGGTGGTATTTCCCGGCATCCTTGGCAAGGGATAAGGAATCGTGCACCAATTACAGGAGACTATCAAGGAATTTTTTACTCTTAATAAACCGGAGGACACCTCTCAGTATATCACGTGGGATTCCTTTAAGGCCGTGATGCGGGGTAAGTGTATAGCGCTTAGTTCAGCCCTGAATAGACAACGGGCAAAATACAGGGAACTCTTAGAGGAGGAACTGGCGGCTGTTGAACGAACCCACAAACTTACACCCACCAGACAGAAACTTCGCAAACTCACGGCGATCAGGGGCAAACTTCGGGCTATTGACAACAATAGAGCAGAATTCACTCTTCTCAAATTGCGCAACCTGTCCTATACTCAAGGCAATAAAATAGGGAAACATCTCGCGAGGCAACTGAAAGATAAAAGGGAACGGGAGTATATAGGTGGTATTCAAGACCCCTCGGGAGTGATTATTCATAGAGACGAGGACAAGGCAGACCTCTTTGGGGAGTTTTACAAGACCCTATACTCGGCGGATGCGCTAGACGTTGACAAGCAACAGGACTTCCTTAGGGATCTGCCCATCCCACAGGTCTCTCCTGCTTGAAATGAAGAGCTTATAGCTCTGATCACTCTAGAAGAAGTGCTTTCGGCTATCAAGGTGCTGAAACCCCACAAAGCGCCGGGCACTGACGGTTATACCTCAATATTTTATAAAACATTTGCAGCTGATATCGGTCAACACTTAGTTCGGCTTTTTAATCGAATGGCTGCGGACAGAGACACAACTGACTCCATGGCCGAAGCAGTGATCTCAGTAATTCCCAAGACAGGGAAAGATCCCACGTGGTGCGCCTCCTACAGGCCTATCGCCCTCTTAAACATCGACGCGAAGCTGTATTCCTCTATACTGGCTAAGAGACTGAATGGTCTCATGCCGCTTCTTATCCATCCAGATCAGTCAGGCTTTATTGCGGGGCGCCAAACACATGACAACACCCGCCGCATTGTACACTTAATTGAGAAGGCCAACAAATTTAAGATACCTGCAGTCCTGGTCGAGCTAGACGCCGAAAAGGCATTTGACCGCGTCGATTGGAAGTTCCTTCTCGCTACACTCTCGGCGTTTGGCTTTTCCCCTCAATTCATAAAGATGCTCCAGGCCAATTATAGGCGCCCACTGTCTAAGGTCTCGGTAAATGGCGTTCAGTCCTCCCCCTTCGTCCACTTCAGGGGAACTAGACAGGGATGCCCCTTGTCCCCTCTGTTGTTCGCCCTCAGTATAGAACCATTAACCATAGCTGTCAGGGAACACCCACGGATTAAAGGGCTCCCCTTCACAGGAGAATCCCATAAGATATCCCTTTTTGCGGACAACGTCCTCTTGTCCCTGTCCAACCCGACGGTATCTCTCCCGCACCTACAGACGGAGCTAGATCGCTTTGAAAAGGCAGCTGGCTTTAAGATTAACTTAGATAAATCCTAAATACTCAATCTCACCCTCTCTCCAACAGAGGCCCTTCACCTTAAATCGCTTACGCCTCTAGCATGGGCACCCTCATCCATTCAATACCTAGGAGTGCAATTAACGCCGGCAGTGGAGAAGCTATACGCGGCCAACTTTCCCCCTACTATCGCTCGCATTCAAGCAGAGCTGACGAGGTGGCTGGGCCGCATCAACGCCATAAAGATGACCCTTCTTCCCAAATTGCTGTATTTATTCCAATCGCTTCCCATAGATTTAGAAAAGGACTTCTTTAGACGCGTGAAAGCAATGATCCTACGCTTTATCTGGAAGGGGGGGGCGTGCACGTTTCTCCTTTCTTATGCTCTGTCGTCCCCAGCGGGAGGGGGGAGCGGGTCTTCCTGACATTCAACTCTATTATAAGGCGGCTCAACTCAAGATTCTCGTTGAATGGTCACAGAAAGAGTCTGAGAAACACTGGCTCCATATGGACCGCAGCGTAGTAGGGAGGACGATATGGGACCTAATCTGGCGCGCTAGACAAGACAGACCCAAAAATGCCTATCTTAGCACCCCTACTCGTACCACCCTAAAAGTCTGGGATTCGGTGGCGAAGACAGAGGGCTGGTCTTCCTTTCCTTTGCCCTTTACACCCATACACTTCAATTCAGCATTTCCTCCAGCGCTCCAAGAGGGACCCTTTGACGCCTGGAGGGAGGGGGGCTGCCTTGCACTGACCCATTTGTTCCACAATTATGACCCCCTTACATTTGACAATTGTAAAAGAGATTACGGGGTTGGGGACTCTGAGCGCTACCACCACGCCCAGTTGTTACATTGGGCCCTCGGTCCCCAGGTACGAGAGGGGGCTACCCGTTCCCTCACTAAGTTTGAGGCCTTCCTTGTTAAATCCTCAGCCATGAAGGGTGCAATTACATTCCTATACAAACTCCTACTGTCTACAACACTTTCTCCCCGTCCGAGATACATGGCTATGTGGGAAGGGCTGGCCCAGCGGGACATTTCTGACGAAGAATGGGCACATTTGTGGTCCAACATCTTTAAATTTAATCAATCCACAGACCTGCGAGAGGCACACTTGAAAACGATGATGGACTGGTATTTATATCCATCCAAGCTAGCTCGAATCTTCCCAGGTACATCGGATAGGTGCTGGCGAGGGTGCGGACTGCTGGGAGACTTCCAGCACACTTGGTGGGATTGCCCGTCCATCAGGCCTTTTTGGGAAGAAATCTTAGCTCAGGTGAAAGACATATTGGGGTATCCCATCCCGACATCCATGGCTGAGACTCTTCTGGGCGTCCGTGATCCTATGCTGGAACACAAAACTAGGGCGGACAAGAGAATCATGTGGCTATGCATAGGGGCAGCCAAGATCACTATAGCGGCGGCGTGGAAGAAGAGAGGGACGCCAGCAATGTCCCTGTGGCACTCCCGGCTCTGGAGGTTGCTCAGCCTGGAGCGTATGTCGGACATTTTCCAGGAAGACTTTAAGAATTTTGAATTTAGGTGGGGGCCGTTGGTTTCCTTTCTCTCCCGGGGGTTGCCCTCAGCAGTATGTCCCCCTACAGTTCGGACCCTACATCTTTTCCAGCTCTAAGTAGACTCCACATTGGCGACACTAGGTCAGGTTACAGACACCACCAGGGGGGGAGGGGGGAAGGGTTTGGGGGGGTGGAGGGGGGGTTCTGTTTAACTGTTTTACCTCTTGGTATGCTTTCCACCGTTGACTTTCTCTTGGACCCCAGGGGAAAATCCCTCTGTATTCACGCACGCTGGACTATGCCCAAGGACGGACCCGTAAAGAGTTCTGACTCTTGCAGAGGAGACGTCGGGGCTAACGTAAGCTCCTCTTGACACTTCCTCTGAGAAGGTTTTCGCTGAAGTACCCATAACTTTTAGAATCTGTATCCCTCAATTTGAGCTGCACATTGGGACCGGGGTACATTGATGCATGCTTTTGGGTTCCTCCTTCTTATGTTTGATTGCTTTGACTATGACCAGATTTCCCCTGCGAGGGATTATGGGCGGATTCTTTGTTAAAAAACCTAATAAAAACTCCTTTGGAAAAGAAAACTGGAATCATAAATTGGAATCATGAATATCTCCGACTTCAGAGTATCATTTCATATGTGCAATTTACAGAATCTAACATCATAATAATTCAATGAATCAATTCAATAATGGGATTGTTGTGCAAAATCATGCTAGTATGTATTATAAATACATAAATAACCCAAATAGAAATCAGTAAAATCTATTAAATATTTGGCAATAAATATATAAATACATACTCCTATTATACCCTGCACGATTAAAATGCTTGAAAATTACCATAGAATGAATAGATTCTTAAAATCATTACTCAAGAGATAAAATCTTCTGTGTAGCCTTCCCTAATGATCCATTGTTTTTTTGTTGTATTCACCATTTTGATAAACAAGTGTGCAAATCCTCTGTAGTGTTTAGTCCCCCCAAGTGTTTGGAATCTAGCTGCCAAATGTATCTAGTTTTCAAATTCCTCCGATTGTTTTTCCGATCACCTCCTCTCCTGCTGAGGGGGACTGCGTCTTTTATGTAGCATTTCAGGTTGGAATTGTTAGAATTATGTTTCTCATTGAAATATATATATATTACCTACTGGCGGTCGCCAGTATGTAGTTATAGTTAGGACCTCATTTCTATTCAAATAGCCAATATCTTTGGCGCCGTTTGACGAATCTTTGTGAAATTTTATAAACTAGTGGCGCACTCCGGTCGGCTACTGTTTTAAAAGTTTCAGGGTGATTCGTCAAGCGGGGGCCCAGAAAAAAGAGGGGTCCCAAAACACATTTTGCCCATGTTAATTTCCATAGGAAATTTTAGACAAAGCTACAGCCTGAACTACTGAACGAATTTCACCAAATTTGGCAAAAAAGTAGGTCTTGGTTCAGAAAGATTCATAAAGGGGGGTGGTGATGGACAGAGTATCTGAATAAAGCAGAACACTCCTACCCAGTCAAAAGATCAGGGCTTGATCCATCACTGTGTTTTAGCTCACTGCACCATCCCAGTTCAGAACCTGGCTAAATGCAAATTAGTCTGTCCCTGGCCCAGTGCATCATGGGAACAGGGCAGACCAAACTACCAAGCCAATTCTTTACTGGAAAGGAAACAAGCTTCCGGGGACCGGTTTCTGGCATTACAGCCGTCTTCGGCCCGGCTTGCTTGAATCCTGATGGTGCAGTGAGCAAGGGACTCACATCTGAGCATACCCTTCCACGCTTGTGGTGGCCAAAACGATTCATAAAGGGGGGTGGTGATGGACAGAGTATCTGAATTAAGCAGAACACTCCTACCCAGTCAAAAGATCAGGGCTTGATCCATCACCGTTTTTTAGCTCACTGCACCATCCCAGTTCAGAACCTGGCTACATGCAAATTAGTCTGTCCCTGGCCCAGTGCATCATGGGAACAGGGCAGACCAAACTACCAAGCCAATTCTTTACTGGAAAGGAAACAAGCTTCCGGGGACCGGTTTCTGGCATTACAGCCGTCTTCGGCCCGGCTAGCTTGAATCCTGATGGTGCAGTGACCAAGGGACTCACATCTGAGCATACCCTTCCACGCTTGTGGTGGCCAAAACGATTCATAAAGGATGGTGCAGTGAGCTAAAAAACGGTGATGGATCAAGCCCTGATCTTTTGACTGGGTATGAGTGTTCTGTTTAACTCAGATGCTCTGTCCATCACCACCCCCCTTTTCTGAATCATTTTGGCCACTATAGGAGTGGCAGGGTATGCTCAGACATGAGTCCCTTGCTCATTGCACCATCAGGATTCAAGCAAGCCGGGCCGAAGACGGCTGCAATGCCAGAAACCGGTTCCCGGAAGCTTGTTTCCTTTCCAGTAAAGAATTGGCTTGGTAGTTTGCCAAGTGAACCACACCCGCTGTTTGCATTTGCTACATTGTGTGGTGAACTTGAAAATAGGGTGAACTTGTGACCTGTGAGCTCTATTGAATATTCCATGAACTGTGTCAGGTTTATCGCAATGATGTGCCGCTGTCCGCGTGATGCGTGGCAAATGGCGGCTCTGGACCTCAAGACTACGTTTCCCAGGAACCCTAGCGGTAACACAGCGTAGCGACGTACGCTGCGCAAATCCAGTACCGGCGGCATCGGAAGGACGGTGCCGATAATTCTTGCTGTGTTTGTTGGTGTGGTCGGTAAGATGAAGTCTTAGCCGGTACAATCGTGAGTAAATTCCTGCTTTACAGTTGACACCGTAGCACTCGGATTTGAATTGAGTGTGTGTCAAACTTTCTCCGTTTGGAGTACACGCGGCTGCGTGTCTTATTGCTATCTGTCTCAGTTCCAGCTCTAAGGAGCCAACGTTCGTTTTCCCCTGTTGGAAGAGAAAGACTTGCTTTCTTATTGCAGGGGGGAACGCCATTTCCAGGCCAAACACCATATGGATATGGACTATTGATTAGTCCTTTCATTATAAGTCATACTCCTTTGTGCTTATGGATTTTGATAGCGGTTTGGGCTCAAATCGTTAGGCGAGTTTCTCGCAGGTTGCATAAAGAAGTACAATGACTGATACACGTTTAAGTATGTGAACTTTCCCTTTTTATTGTTATGGAAGGAGCTGTGGTATGGTGACTTAACCTCACGTATTCCTATCTGATTTATTTCCATAACGTTATTTCATTGTTTCCTTCAGTTCAGGAGAGAATCAACAGGGGGTACTTGATCAGAGGGAGTATGTGACCAAGATTTGAACACAGAAATATTGTGGTATGTAATCTATGTCTGTTGGTGCATACATCACTCTTAAAGGAAGTATAGGATTACAGTATGTTGTTCCTTGTTTTCTTCTAGCTGGTTGCAGTCCCTGGTATTACCCTGTGCCTGTTCTCCTGTATTTAAAGACCTTATTATTTTCCTTTTCAGGTAGGGGTCTAGAAGTACACACATTCTAGTATAACGGAATAGTGCTAAGATCTATCTCTGCAGGGGGGGGTGCTTTTCTAAACAACTGTCTTTGTCGTTTCAGATCTCCTTCCCCGCTGTTCCCTTCCTTTCCCACGCTCACAGGACTATTCTGTAGTCTGTGTTTAATATTCAGACTTCAGGGTCGTTGTGTGGGAGAGGGTATAGGACTTTCGACACAGCCCCGAGGAGTATAGGAGACGGAGCCTGACAAACTGTTACTATAGAATCTGGCATGAAGCAGAATGGGGGAAGGTTTGAAATTTAACTGTGCTTTTAAAATGTGAAATTGTAATATATATATAAGTGATATTTATTTTCAATGATATTTTCCAAGTCAGTACTATCTTTAGAAGTGGTGTTTAAATAAAAAATTGTGTTGAATTAATTTGTTAAATCTTTTTGAACTCCTGTATGAATTCAAAACTTTATTGTGGTGGTGCACGACTGGGTCGCGCCTTAAAAAAACAACGTAAAAACTGTTTGGGCACCTTTAGAAGTCAGTTGCTAAGGGCTATTATGTGTGACCAATAGAAATGTATTTTACAATTTGAAAAAATCTAGGAAGCAATGTAATTTGTTAGTTATATGTATTTGTGTGGAGAAAGGGAGGGAAACTTTTCCATTACTGGTCTTACCTTGCTGAGTCTATTGCATTATATTGATTGTGCGTAAAAGAAAATCCTGTCAGAGTTTGTGAGATTTTAAATTCAACACATTTATTTCTAAGGTAAGATATAAATTTGTACGGTTTATTTTTAAACGTTTAACATTATTCAAGAACTGTGTTGTTTGAAATATATTATTAAATGCTTATTTTTTTAGTCTGTACAAAGGTATAGTTGAATGATGCTGCATAATTTTCGATAATTGGTTGAAGACGCAGCACAAATGTGTAGTTTTAAAGATGTTCTTCTAAGGTGTAATTAATTATGCTTCTTTTTTGTTGTCTCTACAAAGGTATAGTTGAATGATACTGCATAATTTTAGATTGGTTGGTAAAGATACAGCACAACTGTGCAGTTGGAAAGATGTTCATATATGGTGTTAATAATTAGGTTTCTTTTTCTAGTTTATGCAAAGGTAATGTTAAATGATGCCACACATTTTTTTAAAAAATGGTGAAGATGCATCACAAAAGTGTGCTTTCTAGGATGGTCATATAAGGTATTATTAATTAGTTTGTTTTTCTAGTCTGGAATAAGGTATAGTTAAATGATGCCACATAATGTTTGAGATGAAGATGCAGCACAAAACAGTGGTTTAAACAATGCAGAAATAGATGCTGTTGATTAGGCTTCTTTTTTCTAGTCTGAACAAAGGTATAGTTGAATGATGCAGCATCATTTTTGATAGAAAGGTGAAGATGCACATTAAAAGTGTGGTTTTAAAAATGTTCATAAAAGGTGTTGTTAATTAGCCTTCTTTTTTAAGTCTGTTGAAAGGTATTGTTTAACGATATCGCATATTTTTAGATGGAATGGTGAAGATGTAGCTCAAAAGTAAACCACCACATATTGCCCTTGCAGGCATGTTGCACTTATCTACTCAACTAGGTAATACATAATGACTCATCTATGTCTTCAGATTGTATTTATACAGTTATATGTCTGCTTAGTGAACTATTAAGTGGCTGCCTGACCGATTGCTGTTGCACAGATGCAATCATTTAGGCAATATCTATGCACTTCTGCAATCACTAAGGTATAACGCATATAGTTATATAATCACCCAGGCACAAATGTTGCTTTGTTTGTTTGTGCACCCTTCGTGCATCTTTCCCAACCTCTTATGATTCTTTCTGCAGTTCTGTTCCTGCACCCAATCTCCCTCAGTGTGTAGACCTCTTACCTCATTCTGCACATCTCCTACCTCTTTGTGCACTCTTGGTGTCTCTTTTTACAGTTCTGTTGCTTCTTTTTGCATCTCTGTTGCTGCACTCTGCACTTCACTTGCCTTTATGTGTACCCATCTTTCCTCTTTGTAAACCTATGTTTGTTCTTTATGTACTGCTTTGTGATCTTCCTCTACCTTTGCTTTGAATTTCTCCATCCCTCTTCCCTTTTTCTGCACCCTTGTTCTCACTTTCTGCACCTCTGTTGTTTCATTCTGCCCATCTGCTCCCATTTTCTGTAACTTTTTTGATTATTTCTGTAACTTTCTTAACACTTTTTACAGTTCTCTTGACTCTTTCTGTACCTCAATTGCCTCTCTTAGCAGCTCTGTTGCTTCTTTTGCCCCACTGTTACTTCTTTCTCCATCTCTACTGCAAATTACTGCACCTGTCTCATGCAGTTACAAAAACACCAAAGGAGTTGGTATGCAGTCTTTCAATGATACAGGCACTAGATATTTAGTACTGAAATCATTCAGACATTCCTGCTGCATTTCTTTTTGTACACCTCTCTTCACTTATTTTACAGTTCATGAGTAATTGTGAATATATTTCGAAAACCATATATGCACTTGTTTGTAGCTTTTAATTAGAAGGTGTTTCTTTAGTAATTGATTAGTATATTTTGATATAATTATTTTAATATTAATAAATTAATTTTTAATATTCTTTTTTTCAGATAGTCTTCGTTATTATTAAGAAACACTTACCATGACAAAAAAAGGAAAAGAGAACACAAAAAAAGAAACAATACTATTCAAAGAAAAGACAACAGCAGGAATTAGATGAAGTACAAAATGTGGCATAAAAGAAAAAGTTTTGCGGTAAGTGCACAAAATAATTTATTAAAAGACTTTCAAGGACTAGAAACGGTTTTGACAATGTAGAAAATAGAAAGAATAGCTCAAGAACAAAGAAGAATAAAGTTAAAAAAGGACAAATTAAGGGCAAATCACTTTCTGATAAAACAATCAATGCTGACAGATGGATGAATCAATTTTATGATATAAGGAAAAGTATGTATAAAAGTAGAGTGCTACAAAATGTATTGAAAAATGGCAAGAAATATAAAAGAAGATCTGCATTTTATAAAAAGAAAAAACAGATTGAAACTATAGTCGAAAAGGCTTTTGAAATAAAAAGAAAATTGTTTATTCTAGTTTTAAACAGAATGCAAACATTAGAATGCATTCTATGAAGGACCAAAGTAAAAAAAAAAAGACTAATTAACAGAACTACATTTTGTAAAAAATGTTGGGGTGAATGGAAGCACTCTTCAAGTTCAGATCCTTTTTTTAATGAAGAGAGCTATTTTCAAAACAATACATTAGTTCACGCAGTTGATACCAGTGGTCCTGCTTATGAAGTGAAGAACGGTTGTGCAATTGCAAAAGAAAAGATGGTTCCTACAAAAGTAGAAGAAGTGATAGCTGACTACGTTTTAGGGAGACGTTCTAAAGCCCCAGTGTATACATGGGATTGTAGTAGTATTTGTAGTATACAACAGGAGTCTATTGATATTTTACCAAATTTCTTACAAGTGTGTAG
Source organism: Lissotriton helveticus (assembly GCF_964261635.1). Taxonomy (NCBI): domain Eukaryota; kingdom Metazoa; phylum Chordata; class Amphibia; order Caudata; family Salamandridae; genus Lissotriton; species Lissotriton helveticus. The sequence goes on along the minus strand of NC_136070.1, from coordinate 1,059,614,071 downwards.
TAAAAAAAGTATTAAACAAAAAAATTAAGATGTTGCAAGGGCTAGATCCTTGTAAAGTGAGAAAAATACTGGTTTGCAAGGTCATTCTCTGGCTTGTCTTCCTAGAAAAGTGTGTCAAAGTGTTTTTCATCATTTCAGAATGTTAGCAGTACATTACTCTGTAATGCGGAAGTTAGTAAGAAGAATGTACTATGTAAAAAGTCCTGCAATAATTTTAAGTGACTAAAACACTGCTCTTTTGCATGGGTCAGTATCGGATGTAAAAACAAGTTTATGATGATATAGAGTTTTGTTTCTTTGGTCCTGAACAGGAGTGTAGAGAAAGTGAGAGCGTGATAAGTAAAGGTGTTAAAGAAGTAGTGGAAGATAGTAGTACTGATAAGTTTGTAGAAGAAATTATGAAGTCTAAGGTAAATTTGTTGGGAAACACCAAACTAAGGGGCCCATTAGGATGTAGGGCAGATCGCCACTGCCCGCATGGCGGTGGTGATTCACCCTACATTATTCCCCGCCCGCCACCCATTTCTCCCCCATCAAAGTAGTATGACGGGGATACCGCAGCTGACGGGAAGTACATCTGCCGCTTTTCCATCCGGTCAACAAGTCGACCGGGCAGAAAAAGGTTTAATATGGTGGCGGTGTCTGCTAGACACCGCCATCCATATCAGGAAGCAGGCGGGAGGCAGCCTTTCTGTGGCGGAGTTGCTGCCACGGAAAGGCATGCGGAATTTGAAGTTGGGGGCACGTTGCGGGCCCCCAGGATGTTGGGGGTGTGGGGGGCACATGGGGGGTATACCGCATGGTGCCTGCCACATTGTGCATTCATATGCACAACATCCATTTTTGGCATTGCGGCGGGTGATGCTGAATGCACCGCCTGCTGCAATGTTAAAAATGCAGCATGCACCCGCCAGTGTGGCGGGCAAATCCTAATCACCCCCACGGGACTACCGCACTTATGGCGGGCAGTCCCTTTTTATGTCAGGATGGCATTCGGACAAAGTCCGCCCGCCATCCTAATGATGCCCTATGTTTGTATTTGCTGTCGATGCACTCACTATAGAAATCAAACTAGGAATGTTGATCTGTATTTAAAAAGTGAAAAAGAAAACAATGATAAGTGGAAGGAATTTGGAGCTTATTTGTTGGTGGAATATTGCTTTGAGTTGGGTAGTAATCAACGTATTTATAAATATAGTTATAGCAAATTAGAGAAGAACAAATGCCAGCTAGAACTGTACATAATAACCTAGAGTTGGTAGCTATTCCTCCAGAACTGGTAGATTTGAATATGTATGAGTTCATTCTGATTCAATCTGTGTACCCGTTTCAGGCTATTGTTCGTATGGAGCCTAAAACAGTTAAGTTGCCTCCCACAGATTTATGAAGAGGATTGGGAAGAAGAGTTGTGTATTTACCTTTAGATTTAAAGAAAAATATTGAAACTATTTGTATAGAGAAAGAGGAAACTGGACCTGTAGTTATTCCAGTTAATGGTGTTCCAACAAAGAGTCGGAAAATATGGCAAGAGATAGTAGATGTTAGCAAAGTTCAAAAGGCTACGTTATAGCTCATAAAAAACAATCTTTATTTCAAAAATGTGTATATGGAAGAAGAAGAAATAGTTTTAGAAGATGATAGCGAAATTTCAAGTGGCCAAATGGAAAAAGTGAACATCTCCAAAAGTGAAGAAATGTATGAACATTATAGTGTGAATATGTAGAGGGTGGGTATGCACACCTTAATGGAATCAGATTCCTATGAACTGTGTAGATTGGTTTAAAGGTTGTGATGAAGTTTTTGCGTGCCTACATGTGAAGAGGGATTGTGCCCTGCGTCCCCCTGTGGTAAAATATTTAAAAAAGTGAGTCCATGGATAACCACAGACTACATGTAGCACTGCAATGGGCTACGAGCAGCCTCTTTAAAGTTCCACAACATTTTTACACAATGTTTGTAAATTTCAACACAAAGAAGAGACAAAAAATCTATCAATTGTGTTCATAAATTGATTCATTTGAATCACCAAGGGTAAAGCACAAAATAATAGAGTCAACAGTTATCCTAAAACTGGATTTGCTTTTCGAAAAAATGCAAATAAATGCATACATACAATATGCTCAACTCATCTCATGAATTAAAATTCATATCATCCAAATATTATGAATTTCCAATGCATTTCGGGTTCATCAAGAACCCTTCTTCAGGGGATGTACTTTGAAAGAGATAACAAATGATGACAATTTCATTTGTAATCCTCCGTCCAGAGCTACAACATAAAGCATAACAAATGTCACTGAAAACAGCAGTCAAAAACACATGGATTTTCTAGATAAAGCGAGTGATTATGCTCCGTGGATTTGCACTCAGAAAGAGAATAAGAATGAAATTGAGGCCAACGCACCTGGTGAAGTTCATGTGACCGTGATTAAAGAAACGTGCTTGAAAGGAAACTCGATGCACAAGTGACCAGTGCAGGACGTTATAGTAAAAATGCTATTATCTTAAAAAATGTGCAAAAGTGAGTAAACAAGTAAAAGAACAGCACGGACTCCTTACCCCTGTGGTCTGTCAAGAAAGATGAATGACGATAGCACCAGCGCGCTAGAGAGGCCAAAAAGATACTTTAAAACACGATCTTATCCGACTTTATGCGTGCATATAAGATTCGCGTGTTCAATAAAAGTCTTACCGATGGTTAAACAAAAGGACCCTTGGTGTCATGCTTCATCATTGGGGTCTTCGCACCCCTCTACGGGATGCAGCGTGCTACTACCTACGGCTACGCGGGAGCACTTTTCCAATGACTATGCGTGAGCCCCCAAGATTAAAAGGCTCATGAGCCGGTGAGTTTTGGAAGCCCTAGCGTGTATTCTTCTTTCAAAATTTTACCAGTTGTATGTCGCGTCCTAAGCTATCCCATTCTTCAACTTACACTGTAACTGATTATAAACGTGTGGTTTGACTCTAGCGACACACGATTGTTTAACCATCTGTAAGACTTTCATTGAACACGCAAATCATATATGCACGCATAAAGTCGGATAATATCATGTATTAAAGTATACTCTTGGCCTCTCTAGTGCACTGGTGCTGTCGTTATTTATCTTTCTTGACAGACCACAGGGGTAAGGAGTCTGTGCTGTTCTTTCACTTGTTTACTCACTTTTTTTAAGATAATAGCATTTTTACTATAACGTCCTGCACTGGTCACTGGTGCATCGAGTTGCACGCAACACGGTATCCTTTCAAACACGTTTCTTTAATCACGGTCACATGAACTTCACCAGGCGCGTTGGCCTCATTTTCATTCTTATTCTCTTTCTGAGTGCAAATCCTAGGAGCATAATCACTTGCTGTGTCTAGCAAATCTATGTGTTTTTGACCGCTGTTTTACTGGCATTTTTTATGCTTTATGTTGTAGCTCTGGACGGAGGACTTCAAAAGAAATTGTCATCCTTTGTTATCTCTTTCAAAGTACATCCCCTGAAGAAGGGTTCTTGATAAACCCGAAATGCATTGGGAATTCATAATATTTGGATGATATGAATTGTAATTTATTAGATGAATTGAGCATATTGTATGTATGCATTTATTTTCATTTTTGCGAAAAGCAAATCCAGTTGTAGGATAACTGTTGACTCTATTATTTTGTGCTTTACACTTGGTTATTCAAAGTAATCAATTTATGAACACAATTGATAGATTGTTTGTCTCTTCTTTATGTTGAAATTTGCAAAAATATTTTAAAACTTTGGGGGAACTTTTAAAGAGGCTGCTCATAGCCCATTGCAGTGCTACATGTAGTCTGTGGTTATCCACGGCCTCACTTTGAACATTATAGTGCACATCCTTCACATTTAAAGGAAGTGATTGGAAATATAATTGAATTATTCCAAATGAAGAAAGCAAAGGGAACTCCCATGAGTGTTTGGGAAAGAAGTTTGGAAGCTCGTTGTTTTCTACAGCTCTTCCCCACTGGAAAAGGTGGATGACATGACAAACGACCAGTACAGAACCAGCACCAGAATATCGTACAACAAGATTGTACTCAAAGATCCAAGCTTTCGACAATGTATTCCATATATATTTCATCTTTTGTTTGAAAGTGACTTGTCTGGACTCTCATATGCAGTGAACCACATATTAAAAACAGGAGCTCAGCTTCAACATGTGTCTGCAAAGGAATTCATGGGCATAGTACAACAGAGAGACGATCATTTAGAATCTCAATTGATTAATTTGTTGTCGTGTCAACGTGGTACTAATGAGTATTAGTCTCGTCGTCATGGAGAACTTAAATGTATGTTAAGAAACTTAGGAACCCCTACATGGTGGGTTACGCTAAGCTGTGTTGAATACGCATGGGACGATTTCCTGAATTTCTTCAAGAAGCAAATTCAATTAAAAAGATTCAATTTAAGACCGCTGAAGAATGGGTTCTTTGGATCCTTTAAATGTGTGCAGATATTTTAATCATAGATTTGAAGCTATGATGACTTTTATCTGCAATAAAAACAACCCACCTCTTGGAGAAGGTATTGATTTCTTTTGGCGAAAGGAGTACCAAGCGAGAGGTGCTCCTCATATACATATGCTTTTATGGATCAAGGATGCACCTAAATTTGAAACTGATTCTGAGGAGACTGTTTTGTCTTTCATTGAAGACTATGTTACATGTGATATTCCAAAAACAGGAGAAGAAAATAACTTAAGACAACAAGTTTTACGGTTTCAAACTCATCAATGTGGCAAATACTATAGACGGAAATACAAGTGAAAGGAAAAGTTTAAAACAAAATGTCGTTTTGGGTTTCAACGTCCAGTAATTTCCAGAGGAATATTCAACAGTTTCGTGTCTGCAGTGAGGCATACTATAACTCAAAAATCTCCCAAAAATATTTACAATTTTAAAAGAAGTGAAGATTCAAAGTATATTGATGATTACAATCCCGTGATTTTGTCGATGTGGAATGCAAATATAGATATCAATAATGTTGCAGAATCTGAAAGACAGAGTTGAAAGAAATGTGGAAAGAAATTTCACAAGAGAAGACTCTTAGTAACAAATCGTACAGCTTTAGCTAGAAGATGCTGTCCCATTGAGAGATTGGATCCTCTGAATGTTCGGATCAGTTGACCTCTGCAAGTTTATATTCAAAGTCAAGAGGAATAATTTGGGTTAGTCTAGGTCTTGGTGCAACACGAAATCGAGTATTGGAATCTGTACAAGAAATTGAAGAATTAGCATTAAATGAACCGGAAAGCACAGATATTGTTAAAACAAACATGTTGGATACGTACTATCCTAAAAGAAGTCCCTATCATGAAAACATATGTCTCTATGAAGTACTGCAATATTACAGCTTTAAGAGAAATATTATAGAAAGTATAAATGAAGAGAAATGTGCAGTGATTGGTTCTGATGGATGTTTGGTGAAAAACATACTAAAGGAAATCTCATTAATCACAAGAAACTGAGTTGTGATACTCCAGATAAAAGCACATTTTTTGATTTAGCACTTCTGCAGCTCTTCAAGCCTTGGCGTACTGAAATGGATTTACTTGGAGAAATTCAGTGCTATGAAGATTCTTTTAATGCATGTAAAGATAGCATTCAATGCACAGTTTTTCCAAATTATCTACAAATGTTGAATGAAGAAATTGAACAAGAAGTTACTATTGCAGCTGAGATTGCTGGAGACAGTTCTCAAGATAGTCAAAGTTCTGTTCCACTGAGTCAAGATCTACTAGGAGAACCAATTCTTGAAAATGAAGCAGCAATAGCCATGAGTGAAGTAGAAACAACAATGCATCAAGATCAGCAGGATATTATGGAGTTGGGAAACTTGGAAGAGCATCTATCAGCAAGTTACACAACAGATAGAACATGGTTTATCTTATGGAAATAAAGAATGCAACTGCACATCATTTTAATCTATTCAAATGTATATCAATATTCAAGCTGGTACAGGAAAAAAAATCTTAATTAACATTTTGACCAGTTTTCTACAGAAAACCACTGAATCACATTTATCTTGTGTTGTTAACGCTCCAACTGGGTCAGCAGCACACAATACTAAAGGGATTACATTGCATTGTTTACTGATGCTACCTGTTGAACATGAAAACAAGTTGGAATATCACATGCTATCTGGAGAAGCTTGTTATGAAGTTTCAAGACTACTAAAGAAAATTACATTTCTGATAATTGACGAGGTAAGCATGGTCTCAAAGTAAATGCTTGGCTTTGTACATTTAAGAATGCAGCAAATTTTTAAAACAGATGATGTTTTATTTGGAGGAAAACATGTGATTGTATTCGGCAACCTACTGCAACTTACGCCTGTAAAAGGGCAACCAGTTTTTAACCCCTTCGGGGCTAATGACGAGCTGGGCTCGTCATCGCGCTTACCTGTGGTGCGCTGATGACAAGGCCAGCTCGTCATCAGCCCCACCCTCGGGGGAAGCGCTGGCGCTCCCCCCGAGGCTCTCAGATCTTAGTATTTTTAATGGGGGCGGCAGCGGAAGAGCTTCCGCTGCCGCCCCCGCCCCCCCCCCCATGGTAATCCCTGATGACGTCAGCGCGCACAGTGCGCGCTGACATCATCAGGGATTCCCAGCGCTCGGGAAGCCATTTGCGCCCTGCGCGCTTCAGCAGAAGGTAGGTTTTCTGGACTCCGGCGGGGGTTTGGGGCAGTGACGAGGCATCAGGGGAGAGGAAAGAGATTTTCCTTTCCCCTGATGTCTCTTTGCAGGGCATTTCTGCCTCACGATCGCGCACAGCGTCGCGATCGTGCGGCGGAAATGCCCCCACTAGACACCAGGGATGTAATTTTAGTTTTTAGGAAGCGACCCCTTGGGCAAGGGTCGCTTCCAGGCGGGGTCTGAGTATGTTTTCGTTTTTCTGCCCCCCCTGGGGGGAAATCGGCCCGTTTTTTCGGCCGTTTTGCCCCCAGGGGGGGCAGAAATTCCCCACTAGCACCAGGGATATTTATTATAGCCAAGATGGCGGCCATAGCTTTTGTTTACATTTTTCTGTCCCCCCTGGGGGCAAATCGGCCCATTTTTTTTGCCGTTTTGCCCCCAGGGGGGACAGAAAATGCCCACTAGACACCAGAGATGTAATTTTAGTTTTTAGGAAGCGACCCCCCCTTGGGCAAGGGTCGCTTCCAGGCGGGGTCTGAGTATGTTTTCGTTTTTCTGCCCCCCCATGGGGGAAATCGGCCCGTTTTTCGGCCGTTTTGCCCCCAGGTGGGGGCAGAAATTACCCACTAGCACCAGGGATTTTTGTTGGGGCAATGTGTTTGTTTTGGGAAGCGACCCCTTGGGTAAGGGTCACTTCCAGGTGGACATGATTGTGTTTTTGTTTTTCTGTCCACCCTGGGGGCAAATCGGCCCGTTTTTTTGCCGTTTTGCCCCCGGGGGGGCGGAAAATGCCCACTAACACCAAGGAATATTTAGTTTTTAGGAAGCGACCCCTTGGGCATGTTTGCTGGTGGTGTGTGTGGGGAGTGGTACTTGGCTGGATGGTGTGCGTGGAGCGGTGCTTGGCTGGCGGTGTGTGTGGAGTGGTACTTGGCTGTCGGTGTGCACTGAGTGGTGTTTGGCTGGCGGTGTGCGTGGAGGGGTACTTGGCTATCTATGCACGGAGTGGTGCTTGGCTGGCGGTGTGTGTGGAGTGGCGCTTGGCTGGTGGTGTGTGTAGAGTGGTACTTGGCTGTCTGTGCACGGAGTGGTGCTTGGCTGGCGGTGTGTGTGGAGTGGCGCTTGGCTGGTGGTGTGCGTGAAGTGCTACTTTGCTGTCTGTGCACGGAGTGCTGCTTGGCTGGCGGTGTGTGTGGAGTGGCGCTTGGCTGGTGGTGTGCGTGGAGTGCTACTTTGCTGTCTGTGCACGGAGTGCTGCTTGGCTGGCGGTGTGTGTGGAGTGGTGTTTGGCTGGCGGTGTGTGGGGAGTGGTACTTGGCTGGATGGTGCTTGGCTGGCGGTGAGTGGTGCTTGGCTGGTGGTGCTTGTGGAGTGGCGCTTGGCAGGTGGTGCGCGTGGAGTGCTACTTTGCTGTCTGTGCACGGAGTGGTGCTTGGCTGGCGGTGTGTGTGGAGTGGCGCTTGGCTGTTAGTGTGCGTGGAGTGCTACTTTGCTGTCTGTGCACGGAGTGCTGCTTGGCTGGCGGTGTGTGTGGAGTGGCGCTTGGCTGGTGGTGTGCGTGGAGTGCTACTTTGCTGTCTGTGCACGGAGTGCTGCTTGGCTGGCGGTGTGTGTGGAGTGGCGCTTGGCTGGTGGTGTGCGTGGATTGCTACTTTGCTGTCTGTGCACGGAGTGCTGCTTGGCTGGCGGTGTGTGTGGAGTGGTGTTTGGCTGGCGGTGTGTGGGGAGTGGTACTTTGCTGGATGGTGCTTGGCTGGCGGTGAGTGGTGCTTGGCTGGTGGTGCTTGTGGAGTGGCGCTTGGCAGGTGGTGTGCGTGGAGTGCTACTTTGCTGTCTGTGCACGGAGTGGTGCTTGGCTGGCGGTGTGTGTGGAGTGGCGCTTGGCTGTTAGTGTGCGTGGAGTGCTACTTTGCTGTCTGTGCACGGAGTGCTGCTTGGCTGGCGGTGTGTGTGGAGTGGCGCTTGGCTGGTGGTGTGCGTGGAGTGCTACTTTGCTGTCTGTGCACGGAGTGCTGCTTGGCTGGCGGTGTGTGTGGAGTGGCGCTTGGCTGGTGGTGTGCGTGGAGTGCTACTTTGCTGTCTGTGCACGGAGTGCTGCTTGGCTGGCGGTGTGTGTGGAGTGGCGCTTGGCTGGTGGTGTGCGTGGAGTGCTACTTTGCTGTCTGCACGGACTGCTGCTTGGCTGGCGGTGTGTGTGGACTGGCGCATGGCTGGTGGTGTGCGTGGAGTGCTGCTTGGTTGTCTGTGCACAGAGTGGTGTTTGGCTGGTGGTGTGTGTGGAGTGGTGTTTGGCTGGCGGTGTGTGGGGAGTGGTACTTGGCTGGATGGTGTGCGTGGAGCGGTGCTTGGCTGGCGGTGAGTGGCGCTTGGCTTGCGGTGTGCGTGGAGTGGTGTTTGGCTGGCGGTGTGCGTGGAGGGGTACTTGGATATCTATGCACGGAGTGGTGCTTGGCTGGTGGTGTGTGTGGAGTGGCGCTTGGCTGGTGGTGTGTGTGGAGTGGTTCTTGGCTGGCTGTGCACGGAGTGGTGCTTGGCTGGTGGTGCCTGTGGAGTGGCGCTTGGCTGGTGGTGTGCGTGGAGTGCTACTTTGCTGTCTGTGCACGGAGTGCTGCTTGGCTGGCGGTGTTTGTGGAGTGGCGCTTGGCTGGTGGTGTGCGTGGAGTGCTACTTTGCTGTCTGTGCACGGAGTGCTGCTTGGCTGGCGGTGTGTGTGGAGTGGCGCTTGGCTGGTGGTGTGCGTGGAGTGCTACTTTGCTGTCTGTGCACGGAGTGCTGCTTGGCTGGTGGTGTGTGTGGAGTGGCGCTTGGCTGGTGGTGTGCGTGGAGTGCTACTTTGCTGTCTGTGCACGGAGTGCTGCTTGGCTGGTGGTGCTTGTGGAGTGGCGCTTGGCTGATGGTGTGCTTGGAGTGCTACTTTGCTGTCTGTGCACGGAGTGCTGCTTGGCTGGCGGTGTTTGTGGAGTGGCGCTTGGCTGGTGGTGTGCGTGGAGTGCTACTTTGCTGTCTGTGCACGGAGTGCTGCTTGGCTGGCGGTGTGTGTGGAGTGGCGCTTGGCTGGCGGTGTGTGTGGAGTGGCGCTTGGCTGGATGGTGTGCGTGGAGTGGTACTTGGCTGTCGGTGTGCGCTGAGTGGGGTTAGGCTGGCGGTGTGCATGGTCTGGTGCTTGGATGGTGGTGTGGGTGGACTGGAACTCTGCTGGCGGTGTGTGAGTAGTTACTTTCTGTTGGTCACTACACACACTGCTAGTTGACTGACACTCTACGCAGTCCATCATTTTCTGTAGTTGCTGTGTCAGATATGTGGGCGTGTGAAAGTGATGGGCGGCTGGCGGTGTGAATGTTTTGTATGTGTCACACGTACAAAAGGTGTATGAATGTCCTTACTGCCCCTGTGTGATGTGGATACTGGTAGTAGCAAAAGACTGACTGGCACCAAAGTGGTCAGGCAGTTAAAAAAAATGAAAAAAATTATCCAGTGTCTTGATGTTAAACCTCATCTAATCTCATTTGGTCTAAGCCCTATTTGATGGCCCATCTGGCCGAATTTTAATTTGGGGGGCAAATTTGTGTGTTGTTGTTTGAATTGTTATATTGTTTGTGAAATGTGGTAGTAATTTTTTTTTCTTCTCTATTTTTGTCTTGTTCCAGGCTTTTTCTGTTTGGATTGTTGTAGGTTGCGTGTCTGTTTGCAGCTTGTGTAGTTGCTTGTGCTTGGTAAGTGAATGTATTTTGTACTACTTCCCCTTGATGTTTGTCTTTTTGAAAAAGGTTGTACTTCTAGTAGTTTGTGTGGCTCTGTGTTTTTTTTTCAGCATTAGTGTTTGATGTGCACTTTGTTTTCTAATCTGTCATTGCTTTTTTTCTTTCTAGTGGGATATCATTTCTTTTCACTGTGTCTCAACAGAGTAGGTGCTGGTGAGTGTAGCTATATTTTGTAAGAGTGAAATTGTTTTGGATTGTATTTATCTTTTAGTGAAAGCCTTACCTTGTTTACTTCTTACTTTGCACAGTGTAGGTTGTTGTTCACTTGTGCGTGCAGTCTTCTTGCTTTGTAAGGATAATGGCTAGTCGCAGGATTACTGCTCAGCAGGTTCTTGGTTTGCTTTTTGAGTCTTCCTCGGACCATGGTTCAGAGTCTGAGTCCGATTCGGACTCCCAGGAAGCGGCAGAAGATTCAGGCAGTGAGTTTTCTCTTCGCATGGAATCATCATCATCGGATGATGACTCTTCTTCTAGTGCTGATGAAGGGCCTATGGTAGAGGAGGACATTGTGTTGCCGGTAGTGGGCCAAGAGGCACCTGTGCTGCTGCCTAGGGCCGCAAGGTTTCCTTTCTTTTTACGTCGGCAAGAGGCATGTGGGCTGGAGCCTGCACCCAAAAGGCTTCACATTGCTGTGGTGCGCAAAGGGGCATCTGGTGCTTTTCGTCTTCCTGCTGGTGTAGTGCAGCAAGAGGCATCTGGGGCTGTTAGGCTTCCCATTGGTGTAGAGCGGCAAGAGGCATCTGGGCCTGCTTGGTTTCCCAGTGGTGTAGTGCAGCAAGAAGCATCTCAGGCTGCTGGGCTTCCTGTTGGTGTAGTGCAGGAAGAGCCCTCTGGGGATGCTATGTCTTCTGTTGGTGTTGTGCAGCCAGAAGTATCTGTGGCTGTTAGGCTTCCCGTTGGAGAACAGCAGCAAGATGTTTCGGTGCTGCAGGCTGGGGTGGCTGCTCCCCCCGTTGCTAGGGATGGCCTCTGGGTTCCCCCTGGCTTGGTGCAGCCGGCATTGCCAGAGTTCACTGGTGTTCCTGGGTGTAGAGTGAATACAGAGAATTTTCTGCCAATTAATTTTTTTCAGTTGTTTTTTGACGATGTGTTTTTGCAAGAGATTGTTGAGCAAATCAATTTGTATGCAGAACAATATTTGAGGGCCAACAGTGCCAGCAGTTAAGCCCTATTTTAGAGCAATCCGGTGGACTCCCACAAATGTTGAAGAGATGAAGAAGTTTCTGGGATTAACTTTTTTGATGGGCTTGCTAAGGAAGTCATCAATTACTTCATATTGGTCCTCTAGTCCCTTGATGGCAACAGCTATAGTTCCAGCAGTCATAAGTCGTGATCGGTATACGCTTCTTCTTCGGATGATGCATTTTGTTGATAATAGTTTAGCGTTGTCACGCGATCACCCTGATTGTGACCGTTTGTTTAAAATTCGGCCTGTCCTTGATCACTTTGTTGATCGTTTTTCTGAAATTTTTGTCCCTGGTAAAGAAATTGCAGTGGATGAGTCTTTGGTGTTGTTCAAGGGCCGCTTGGTTTTTAGGCAATACATTCCTAGTAAGAGGGCACGCTATGGAATCAAACTGTATATGCTGTGTGACAGTGAGACTGGATATGTCTACAATTTCAGGGTGTACACTGGTAAGGATTCCCGCATTAACCCTCCTGGTTGTCCTTCTACTTTTGGAGTAACTGAGAAAATTGTGTGGGAACTAGGTAGAGGATTATTTAACAAAGGCCATCATTTATATGTAGATAACTTCTACACTGGTGTGCAGTTGTTCAAGGAGTTGGCCAAAGTGGGCACTGTTGCTTGTGGCACAATGCGCAGTAACCCTAAAGGTTTCCCAAAGGAACTTGTTTGCAAAAGGCTTGTGCGGGGACAGTCTACGGCATTGCGATGTGGGGAGCTTTTAGCTGTGAAGTATTCAGACAAGAGAGATGTGTACATGCTGACTACTATCCACGATGAAAGTATAGAACCTGTGCCTGTTTGGGGTCAGGGTGCTGAAGTGCGCAAACCTGTGTGCATTCTAGCTTACAATAAGTTCATGGGTGGTGTTGACAGAGTAGATCAGAGGTTGGAACCTTATGCTGCTCTTCGAAAGGCTTACGTTTGGTACAAGAAGTTGGCTATCCGTCTGTTCCACTTGGCATCATTTAATGCTTTCGTTGTGTACCAGAAGTCTTGTCCTGAGAAGAAGATGCCTTTTCTTAAGTTTCAGGAGTCTATAATAGGCAGCCTTGTACTTGTGCAGCAGGCAAGTGTTCCTAGATTTGGAGTGGTGGAGGAAGTGGCTAGATTGCAAGATCGCCACTTTCCTGAATCTATTCCTTCCACTACTGGAAAAGACTTTCCGACTAGAAGATGCAGAGTCTGTTGGCGAAGAGGCGTGCGGAAGGAGTCTCGTATATACTGTCCTGACTGTCCTTCTAAGCCTGCATTGTGTCTGTCAGCTTGTTTTAAATCGTACCACACGCAAAAGAACTTTTGGGAGTTTTAATGAGCTGTAAAGTGAATTGCCTGGTCTGCATTCTGTAAAACATTTTTAGTTTGTTTCAAGGATTGGCATTAGTGCAAAGTTTTTATTTTAAGAATTTGTGTTACCTGATTTGTAGGTATTTCCATTTGTTTAGTGTTATTTTCAAAAAAAGAATTCTAAATGTGTTTGTGGTGTGTGCCGGCTGGTGCTTGGCTGGCGGTGTGTGTGGAGTTGCGCTTGGCTGGTGGTGTGCGTGGAGTGGTACTTGGCTGTCTGTGCACGGAGTGGTGCTTTGCTGGCGGTGTGTGTGGAGTGGCGCTTGGCTGGTGGTGTTCGTGGAGTGGTACTTGGCTGTCTGTGCATGGAGTGGTGTTTGGCTGATGGTGTGTGTGGAGTGGTGCTTGGCTGGCGGTGTGTGTGGAGTGGTGCTTGGCTGGCGGTGTGTGTGGAGTGGTGCTTGGCTGGCGGTGTGTGTGGAGTGGTGCTTGGCTGGCGGTGTGTGTGGAGTGGTGCTTGGCTGGCGGAGTGTGTGGAGTTGCGCTTGGCTGGTGGTGTTTGTGGAGTAGTACTTGGCTGTCTGTGCACGGAGTGGTGCTTGGCTGGCAGTGTGTGTGGAGTGGCGCTTGGCTGGTGGTGTTTGTGGAGTGGTACTTGGCTGTCTGTGCATGGAGTGGTGTTTGGCTGTTGGTGTGTGTGGAGTGGTGTTTGGCTGGCGGTTTGTGCGGAGTGGTGCTTGGCTGGCAGTGTGCGTGGAGAGGCGCTTGGCTGGTGGTGTGCGCTGAGTGTTTGGCTGGCGGTGTGCATGGTCTGGTGCTTGGATGGTGGTGTGGGTGGACTGGCGCTCGGCTGGCGGTGTGTGAGTAGTTACTTTCTGTTGGTCACTACACACACTGCTAGTTGAGTGACACTCCACGCAGTCCATCAATTTGTGTAGTTGCAGTGTCAGAAATGTGGGCGTGTGAAAGTGATGGGCCCTTGAATGGCGCTGTTTGCTGGTGTGAGTGTTGAAATGTGATGGGTCCGCGGCTGGCGGTGTGAATGTTTTGAATGTGTCACACGTACGAAAGGTGTATGAATGGCCTGTAAAGAGGTTGGTGCCTTGACGTGGCTTTACAGCTCACGAGCTGTGAGTCAGTGGTTCAGTTTATCATACTTTCAATTATACACAGTGTATTTCATTTTTGTGAAATTACTTGCGTATACAATTGTATGTACTGAATCATCACTCACCCTCGTGCCAAATCCAACCAGTATGTGTGTGTGCTTGCGGATTAGATGGGTGTGCAGTAATAATTGTTTTTTTTCTCTTTCTGCATTAGGGTGTACCTTGTCCCTTATTGTGATTGTTGTAATGTGTTGCTTTTATTCCAGATGGTGTCAGTGGTCTTGTTTGTATCAGGTATGAAAGGTGCGTGAATGGCCTGTAAAACGGTTGGTGCCTTGTCGTGGCTTTACAGCTCACGAGTTGCGAGTCACTGGTTCGGTTTTTATGCATTTATTTATTGACAGAGCATTTCGTTTTTTTGAAATATCTTGTTAATGAAATTTTATATACTGAACCATCACTCGCCCTCGTGCCAAATCCAACCTGTATGTGTGTGTCTTTGAGGAATAGATAGCCGTGCTTGAATGTTTGACTTTTGAGTAACTCTGTTAAGGTGAGGTATCCTTTTACTCGGGAGAACAAGGGGAACGCTGGGTGGTAGGACATTTTTGCCGGCACGGCGATCCCACGGCAAAAAGTTTGGAAAAGTGCTATTTTTACCTAATTTTAAGGTTTGCAAGGAGTTCTGGGTAGGAAAACATTGGGGGACCCACGCATGCCATACCTCCCTGGACTCCCCCGGGTGTCTAGTTTTCAGAACTGTTTGGGTTTGGTAGTTTCCAAAGATGCCCGCCAAGCCCCGGGCCAAAAGCTCAGGTGACCCCCTCAAAAAATAAGATTATTTGGCTAAAGGTAATGTTTTGGTCTCCAAAGTATGAATTGGGCCTTTTCCTAAAGCAGCCACTATGCCTACCCACGCAAGTGAGGTACCATTTTTATCGGGAGACCTTGGGGAACGCTGGGTGGGAGGTAATTTGTGTGAGCCCAGTGATGCCATGCTTTCCCACACTAAAACGTGTGAAAAAACTGATTTTTTCCAAGCAAAAAATGAGGTTTGCAAGGGATTCTGGGTAAAGGAACGTTGGAGGATCCACGCAAGCCATACCTCCTTGGAAGCCCCCGGGTGTCTACTTTTCAGAAATGTGTGCGTTTGGTGGGTTTCCCTAGATGGCTGTCTCGCACGGGGCCAGAAACCCAGGTAACCCCTCTTGCAAAAGCTGGTGGACTTGTCTCTTGGCATAAAGGAGCAGTAGCGCATGTAACTTCCTGTGTTTGGGTAAGGTGTCATGAAACCAACCCAGGAGCCCCAGGAGCGGAGACGGTGCATCTGTCCTGTGAAGTATCTGATTAATGGCAGTGAAGGTGTCCGACCAGTACTCCTCTAGTTTAGGGCAGCTCCATGCCACATGTATAAAAGAGGCATTTTCGCAGCCGCATTTCCAACACGCAGAATCATCTCTGAGACCCATGCGATGGAGTGACAGCGGTGTGCGATAGTACCTGTGCAGAAACTTGAAGTGTATCAATCTCAACCTATAATTGGGCGATAACGTCATAAGTTGCCTGCAACAGAACTCCCACTGCTCCTCCGACAGGGGCATCTCCAGGTCAGCATTCCAGGCATGCATAGAAGAAGGCACAGTGATGGGGAATTGATCTTGCATACAGTTGTACAACCGGGACACAAGCTTCTTCGGGGTGGGTCTCGAAAGTAGGTTCTGAAGCGCTAGGAGTTGCGGCGGTTCTTCGGGGAACTGGGGCCACAGTGCTCTACAGGACGCCTTAAGTGAATGATACAGGAATAGGTCTGAAAATGACTCAGGATGTCCCTTCTCGCGCAAACCTAGGTCCCTAAAGGTACCATTAGGGTAGAGGTCGGCGAAAGTGTGCAGGGTTTGCCCCCGAAGCGTAATGGCGCCACCCCCATCACGCAGGCAGGGCATCATAGGGTTTCCTCGCAGCGGAATGGCCGGCGCGTATAGTAGGGGGAGTCGCGCCCTGTTTCGTAATTTGTGCCACGTCCAGCGAAGCATGTCCACCGTGTCCACGTCTTTCGATGGACGAGACACCTTGCCATATAGTGCCACGCTCAGCGGGGACGGGGACGTCGCAGCCAGCTCCACCGCAACGTGTGGCTGGTAGGGAGTGGGAAAAGCCCAAAAGTGCAAGAATTGCGCTTGCGCACATAGTGAGTATAGTTTCATGTCAGGAGCTCCCAAGCCGCCCTGACGCAGTGGGAGTGTGAGCAACGCCCAAGATGTTCTCGCTTGGCCACCAGCCCACACAAGCGTCAGCAGCAGCGACCGTACACGTGCATGAAAGTGCGCCGTTAAGGGTATGGGAATATTGACAAATAAATATAAAAATTTGGGGAGGACCACCATCTTTGCCAGAGCTATTCTCGCGACCAGCGACAGGGGGAGTTTGTTCCAGATTTCCACCTTTCCCTCCAGCCAGTCTACTGCTCTGCCAAAATTCAGAGTCCATAAAGCCTGTATGTCGGATCCCCAGATATTTAACTGTGTCCGTTTCCCAGCGCAGTGGGTAGTCAGTGGGCGACTCTCGGGTGGCATCAGTTAATGGAAAAGCAACAGATTTGGACCAGTTAATTGATACCCCAGCTAGGCCCTCAAAGCGAACAAATTCTCGTAGCAGGGGGTTCAAGTTGACATCAGGGTTGAGGACGTATAGCGTGACATCATCAGCATACAGGGATATCAGCAGACTACGCGAACTGAATCCTATCCCTCTCGCTGTATGATGTTGTCGAACTCGAGCTGCAAGGGGCTCCATGGCTATCGCAAATAGCAACGGGGATAAAGGACAGCCCTGTCTGGTCCCGCGAGATATGGCAAATGGCTGGGATATAAGCCCATTAACGCTCACTCGTGCTCTGGGTGCAACGTACAATAATTTGATCAAATTTATGAAGATTGGGCTGAAGCCCATCCTCCCCAAAATCCTAAACAGGTAGGGCCATTCAAGTGAATCGAACGCTTTAGTAGCGTCCAAAAAGATGACTGCGGCCTGTATAGAGGGATGCAGGTAGTGCAGAATGGAAAATATTGTCCTGAGGTTGTGAGACGTCGCTCGGCCAGGTATAAAGCCCGATTGATCTGGGAGTGCCACCATCGGCAACAAAGGCTGAAGTCTGTCCGCAATGATTTTTGCATAGATCTTAACATCAACATTGATCAAAGAGAGGGGTCTGTATGAGTCAAGGGCCTGGCAGTCTTTGTCTGGTTTGAGCAAGGTTATGATTAAGGCTTCGCGCATCGAATCCGGCAGAGATCCTAACTCCAGAGCCTCGACAAAAACCGAGTGAAGTTTGGGGGCTAATTCCACGGCGTATGCCTTGTAAAAGGCTGTCGTCAGGCCATCCGGGCCCGGGGCTTTGTTCGCAGGCATGCTTTTAATCACCTGAGCTATATCCTGAACAGTGACAGGGACATCCATATACCGGCGGTGGAGATCATTAAACCAAACGATAGCAATGGAGTCTAGGAAACTTTCTAGGGAATCTGGGACCTTGGGCTGTCTAGTGGTGTATAGGGACTTGTAAAACTCAGCAAATGTGTCTAGTACAGCTTCCTGACCTACAACCAGTGTCCCCTCATTATTTCTGATGGCGTGTATGTAGTGCGAGTGTGTGCGAGGAGAGATCAGTCTTGCCAGGGTTCTGCTCGGTCTGTCCCCTTCTCCGTACCTGCGGGCCTCTGCCTGTTTTCCCAGGAAGTTAATCTCCCGCTGTGCCTCCTCGTTAAAGGCGAGCAGTTTGGTCTTCATCTGACCTGCCAACTCCGGTGAGGGGTCCCGACAGAATGCCAGGTCCAGCTCCCTGAGCTCCCGCTCAAGCTGATTCAGAGTTTGACGTATAGCCCGCAACACCCCGGCCTGTCTAGCGATACACTGGCCTCGAATGACCGCCTTGAATGCGTCCCATACTATAGCCTCAGTGGATGCCGAGCCCTCATTTTCCTCAAAATATTTCACAATATCTGTTCTAATTTCTTCAGTGAAGACAGCGTCAGTAAGTGCATGGGGGGGCAGGCGCAAGGAAAATGCTCTCCTAGGGACACCGGGTATCTTCAATTCCAACATGCAGGGGGCATGGTCTGAGAGAGATCTGGCCTGTATGTTCACCTCCACCGCCCACGATGCCACGTCAGGAGACACAAGCCAATAGTCCAGGCGGGACCAGGCCGCATGATGGCTCGTTATGCATGTCCCCACCGTGTCCCCTGGATGCCTAGCCCTCCACACATCTGACAACAGTCCCTCCTCCATTACATCAAGAATCGCCTGGCGAGCCCCAGCGTGTGTAGGCCTACCTGCGCCCCTGCGATCCAAGTCATCGTTAAGTGCCACATTGAAATCGCCCCCTAGGACAATCTGCGAACAATCTAGCAGCATGATCTGTGCCCAAACATTCCGAAAGAATTCCGGATCATCCACATTCGGGCCGTAAATGGCCGCAAGTATTAGCGGTCTGCCTTGTAGTGATCCATGCGCAATCACGTACCTCCCCTCCCCATCCAGTATAATGGCATGTTCACTCCAGTCCAGGCCCCTACGGATAAGTATCGCCACACCCCTAGCGTAGTTGGAATAAATTGCAGAGTACACATGTGACCATCTTGAGTGCTTCAATCTAGGCGAAGGAGTGGAGTTAACGTGTGTCTCTTGCATAAAACAGATATCTACATTATGTCTAGCAAGCATACCATGCATCAACCTGGCCTTTTTATAGTCCCCAAGACCTCTAATGTTCCATGTCCACAGCTTAACACTCCCCATTTCGTATCTCTTTCAGATCCACAAGTACCAGCCCGCTGCCCGCCCCATCACCCCCGGACAAACCGACCCAGTTTGAGCATAGCAATATTACGTGCATTTCGGCCGTCGAACAGTATCCTCTATCGCACCAATTCCTAACAATTATCAAACAATCCAACTCCGCTCGCCACCCACCCCCCTCGCCAACCCCCCAATCAGGTTGTGACAAAGCCCACTCAAAGACACACAGCGTGGTGACAAACTAGAAACAAGAACAGTGGGAGACACCCCATGGGGGCGTGGTGCTCCTGGCATACACCCCCTGTTGACGCAGGGTGGCTACATTCAAATTGAAATCTCCATGACCCAAACGGCCACCCCAACACAGGGCCGACCCTCGACCCTCCATCAGAACATAAGGAATGTGTTGCGCACCAGCAGCCCCACACACGTGACAGGGCCACATCTCCGACCCCACCCCATCCCAAAGTAAGGCAAGCATAGCAACAGAAAGTGCGGGGGGGACCGGACCAGTTAAGCAAGCGTGAAATAGTGAAATAGATATTGCCACATTTCGTTCAGCAACAATATACTTAATCATTATCACTAAGCCGGTCAGAGTCATTCTCCAGTCTCGGCGACTTACGTCGCGCCCCCGGTCCGCAAATGTGTTTCGCAAACTTTAATGCAGATTTCGCATCTGTGAAGAAGTGCGTGGTGCTCTCATGGACTACCTTCAGTTTTGCTGGATACAAGAGAGAGTATTGGACACCAGCTTGCATCAATAGTTTCTTGGCTGGCATGAATTCTTTCCGAGCAGCCTGTACCAGGGGGGTAAAGTCAGGGTAGAAGGAGATATTGTTCCCTTTGTGCGTGATCTTGCCCTTCTCCCTAGCGAGGCGTAGGATGAGGTCCCTGTCCTGAAAATTCAGTAGTTTAGCAAGAATAGGATGTGGCGGAGTGCCCAGCGGTGGTATCTTCCCAAGCGATCTATGCGCCCTTTCGACTGTAAATACCTGTGAGAGGTTCGGGTCGAAGAGTTCGTGCAGGAGGTCCGCCACAAATACCTCCATCTTGCCAGTGTTCGCCGTCTCCGGAATTCCCGTGATGCGAATATTTGATCTCCGGGAACGTGCCTCCAAATCGTCTGTCTTAGCCCGCAGGGATTCCAATTCCTTCTCAATGTTCCTGATGTGCTGCTTGGCTTGTTGCTGGAACTCGCAGCACTCAGTTTGCCTATTTTCCAGGCAGTCCAGCCTCGTTTCGTGTGCGTCCACCTTGGTTTTAACCGATTCCAACTGTGAGGACATGGCATCCAATTTAGTGTCAATGCTTTTCAGGCTCGATCTGACTTCCATCATCAGTGCCCCAAAGTCTACGTCTGCGGTAGCACCCTGCGAAGAGGACTCTTCTGTATCCTGATCAGACACATTTTGCCTGTTCTGGCGCCTTTGTTCAAAATTGAGCTTGGGTTGCCGCGCGTCATTTTTCCCTCCCATCTTGGATCCAGCAGTGTGGCGCGTATTAGGGCGCACAATATAGAGGGCCGCGTGGGCCTAACCACAATGACAAGCAGGGCAACCTACCAGTCCCAGAAGCGCTCGGGGGTTCTTGTGCATACAGCACAGCTAAGCCTCCTCGCCCCCGCGCGCGTCTCCGCAGGGCTGCACGGGCGGGCAGGGGGGAGCCAAGCTGGAGGTAGTGGCCCATCTAGCGTGCTGGACTCCCTAAAATGGCAGATTCATCCAAGGCTGCGCACGCCAGAGCAGCCCGACAGCGGCATGTACCAGAGCGCCGCGTAGGAGCAGGGGCACCCAACCAGACAACGGGCAGTCGTAGGCGCTAGAGCATTACCTCAGGTAGGAGCATTGACATGGTCCAGCTGCGCAGGTTCAAAAGTCCAGCCGGGTCTCCCGTGTGCAAGCGTAGGGGGCTCTAGCAGGAAGACGCCCCCCCCGCAGGTTAGCTCCGCACCGTCCTACCGACGGGTGCGGGGAGCAGTCCCAGGCCCCAGCTGCTGGGCCGAATGCGCGCTCAGTCTCCCCCGGGTCACCAGTCCTGCAAACAAAATGGCGGGTCCGCCTCGGGTGCTTCGTCGCCGTCTGTGCTCGGGAGCCCAGTGCCAAGTCCCACGCACTGACGGGGATAGCCTAGCTGCAGATCACTTCCCCAGTGTAGCGGCGACTCACCGGTGTAGCCTGGAGAAGCGGCGCGATTGTATGTGGGTCCGTATGTCGCCGCTCATAGGGCACCAGGAGGCCTTCCGACCCTCGGGCTGTAGTTGGAAGCGGCGCCCGGAGCGGGCTCCGCAGCAGCGGGTCTCCTCGGTCGCACAGCCCGGCCAGATCGCAAAAGGCTGCAGCTTCGTGACGCGGTGACCAGCGCGCCCCAAACTTGGGACGAAGGATTAGCTCGGCGTCCGCCGTCAAGCCCTGTGTAGAACCAGGCCCCTCGAGTTCATGGAGCAGGATTAAGAAGGATTACTATGTGCACCCGGCGGAGCTCACTCACAGAGCGGCCATCTCGCTGCCCGGTTGGCCATGCCCCCCCGCGTCACATCTCTCTTTAAACGCTCCAGTGAGGGCATCAGGTTTCTGGAAAAGAAGTCCGCTGGGTCTGCTGTAATGTGCGCTTTAGCTAGCGCTCCATCTAAGCACCTGAGGTTTAGGGCAGTGTTTCTATTCGGCATGAAGTTTGATTGGTCCGGGTGGATTAAATGTGGGAGGTGTGCCATCAGTCTGGTCGCCAGTGCTTTAGCAAGAATTTTTGCCTCTGCATTGAGCAGGGATATTGGGCGATACGAGGTGGATTCGGATGGGGGTTTACCAGGTTTCGGGATAGCCACTATTGTGGCCAGTTGCTGGTCTGGTGGTAGTTCTCCTCTCTCTAGGCTGTCGGTATACATTTACAGCAAGTGTGGACTGATAGTATCTGCCATTTGCTTATATAATTCTATCGGGATCCCATTGGGTCCCAGCGCCTTACCCGACTGTAGCGAGCGAATTGCGGCGTGTAACTCGGCCTCTGTGAGATCCGCCTCAAGTTCCGAAGAAGCCTCCTGTGTGAGTTTGGGCATGTCTATATATCTTTTATGGAGGCTGCAGCCTCTGCCTCCGACACCTCTGATGTTGATCTATAAACATCTTGGAAATGCCCTGCCAATGTTTGCACTATGGTCCGTGGGTCTGATGTGTACTGTCCCCCTGCCACCCGTAGTTGCGCTATTCCCCTAGTGCCCTGCTCTCGCTTATCCAGCCAAGCCAGGAGCTTCCCCGCTTTATCCCCTACATCATATACCTTATGTTTGGTGGCTGTGAGGTTGGACACCACCTCCCTACGCAGGTGGTCCCTATACTGTTGCTGTTTGATGTGCAAAGTTTGTGCTGAGTCAGGTGTGGGGTATGATGAGTGGTCCGCTTCGGCTGAGTGTAATTCTAGTTCAAGATCCGCTAGGTCTTTCAATTTCTCTCGTTTGTGTCCTGTAATGGAAACTATTGCCTGCCCCCTAATGACCGTCTTATAGGCCTCCCACAAAACTGACGGGGAATCGACAGATGCAGGGTTTTCCGCAAAGAAGTATTTCGTGGTTTTGCGAATTTCTTTCCAAATTTTCGGGACTTGTAAGTATCCGGGGTAAATAGGGTAAAGCCTCTTACGGGATGTGTGGTGGTAGGAGAAGGTTAAGAATACTGGTGAGTGGTCTGATATGCCTCTGGGTTTGATCGTAATGTCACGATATTCTGCAGAGTTGTTTCTGGTGTCATGAAATAGTCTATTCTAGACAGACTGTTGTGTGCATTGGAATGAAACGTATATTGTCGTGTTGTGCGATGGGTGTGTCTCCAAATGTCAACCAGCCCCAGTGCCTCTGTGAAACTCTGCAAGCGCGAGATCCCAGGTGCCTGCGTCCTCTCTGGATACCTATCTAAGCTCGCATCCATTGTGGCATTAAAATCCCCTCCGATGAGGAGGTCACCTTCCGGTAGTGTAAGCAAAAAGTCACTAAGAGCTGGGAATGCCGCTGTGTGGAGCGCCGGGGGGATGTATACCGATACTACATTAATGATCTTACCCTCCCACTGACCCTGTATTGCTGCAAATCTCCCCGATCATCTTTTCTGGTTTGGAGCACTATGAGGGAAGAATTTTTACGCACCAGGAGACCTGTTCCCCTTGACCCTGACGAGAACTCGGAGTGTACCACCATCTTATATCCCCATCTATCTAATGCCTTACATGCCGTGCCGGTGAGGTGAGTTTCCTGCAGGAGAGCCAATGTGGGAGTGTGTCGTTTCAGGGCCTGTAGCACCAGGCCTCTCTTAATTTTGTCTCCTAGCCCGTGCACATTCCAAGTGAGTAGTGTGAGGGGGGGTCACCCGAGCCTCAGGGGCCGTATCCTGGGCACCATCAACCAGAGCATGCGTCGCCATGGACATGTTGACTGCCAAGTGTATGCCGTAGCCCAGCCGTGTCATGCGGAAAGCTGTCAGCCAGGGTGTATTCCTTCATATTATCATTGCCGTTACCAACAAGAACAAAGAAACTCAGAACCCATACTTCCCAAACCCTTGTCCCACCCACCCACCCTGCCTCCCTGCCCGACGGAATCTGAACTGCCGGCCACCCCAACTCAGCAGAGTGCTTCATCCCAACCCAGAACAATGTACTTGCATGAAGGGGGTAGGAAGTCCAAGGAGAAGCGCATCCTTTCCCTTCCCTCCATAGCCCGCGTCTGCCCAATGTCCAAAGGCGGTGGGGCTGCAGCTTTGTCTATACGCAGGAGGCTATTGATCGGCCATCGTCCTGATGTCTTGTTCTATCTGTGGCCGGGGTCGTCTGCTTCTGGCCGTTGTGAACCTTCCCCGTCTGTTTGCCGCTGATCCTGGCTGTTGAAATCTCCGCTCTCGTCCCGACGGCGCTGACCTCTATTTCCGCGATGCGGCCCGTCCACTCGTTGCCAGCCTTCAAGCCAGTCATGTGCCTCTTCCGCTGTTTCGAAAAACCCCGTTTTACCATCTGCTACAACCCTAAATTTTTCTGGAAATAGAATAAGGCAGGTCTTTAGCTGTGAACGCCTTTTTTACCTCTAAGAAACTTCTGCGGCGTCGTGAGACCGCTCCAGTGTAGTCCGGGAAGAAGGAGACTGCTGAGTTTTGAATTCGGATCGGTGGGGATACTCTTGCAGTTTGCAATATGGCGTATCTATCCCAGAAGTTAAACAGGCAGGCTAGCACCGGTCTGGGGGGCGCCCCCGGCTTGGGCCTTCCACCCCGCACTCTGTGAGCCCTTTCTATGGAGAAAAAAGTTGAAAGTCTTTTGGTTGTAGCCGGCTCTTTATAAGGTCCTCTACGTAGAGATCCATTGCGGGAGCGCCTTCACTTTCTGGAATTCCAAGAATTCGAATGTTGTTTCTTCGAGAGCATCCTTCTAGATCGTCCAGCTTCTCCGTCAGTAACTTATTTTCGGTTTCAAGCCGGGACACCGTTTTCTTCACTGCCGCCGTGTCCGTTACCAAAGTTTTGGTGACTTGCTCGACTTCTGTGACCCTGGTCGTTATTTTTTTTTAATCCGCCCTCAATAGGGATACATCTGCGGAGATGGACCCTACCGTGATCTGGACACTCGTCAGGGCTGCCATCATGTCTTTCAGAGTCACTTTTTTGGAACCGTCGTCTCCTGCGGCCTTCCCTGTGGAATTTCTGCCCTCAGGAAGTGGCGGGAAGTCCTTTGCGTAGGCATATTTATCCAACTTGGCTTGCGTGTTCTGTGTCCGCGGGCCCCTGCCCGCCTGTGGAGTATGGGTGTGGGCAGACCGGAATAACAGGCGGGGAGGCCGGATATAGTGTGCTATGGTCAGCGGCTTTTATTGAAAGTCCAGGACAAAAATCTTTGTGGGTCGAAGTGTTGATGGATGAGTCTTGGGAGGATGTGCAGGGCTGGGATAGCTGGGATGAGCGTCTGGCGCGGCGGGGTCGTCTGGATGGGGTCTTCTGCTGGGTCGACGTCGTCTTTTCCACGGTAGGGCACTGGTACTCCTCGGAGGTATATAAGGGAGAGAAGATTACAGGGCTGTTAGTCCTGGGCAGAAAGGACTTCTGAGTACTGCCACCTACACCGGGGAGTGAGGGAATCGGAAACCGAATGTGAGGAAGGGACGGCAGGGTGGGACGGAAAAGGCAAGCAAGAGAGGGTACGGGAAGAGGGTGTTGCGTGTGGCGGGACAACGGTGTTCGGGTCTTCTCTACAGTGCCAGTGATAGTATTTAATGTACAGTGCTTTCGTGCTCGTGAGGTTCTATATACAGTATTTACACCTAAATACAGGGGGAACATGGAGAAAGGACAGAGTGTACTCACGTGCCCCGCCGCAACTCTCCTGTGAGTTGCGGCTGCTCTCCAGACACCTCCTGAGGACGCCACCAGTCTTCGGTCCAGACGTCCTCCTCCTCGTCCTCGTCTCGGTTCTTCTCCTTCGCTCCGCTCACTGTCAGTGGTTCTTCGCTTGTCGCTGCCTCCTGCCACAAGTCCGCTGCTTGGAACGCCTCTCCTTCCTTCCCGACGGCTTTTTTGTGTTCCGGGTAGGTTCTAGGCAAAGCACTTCCGGGGTCAGAGGCGGTCGTTTCCGGTTCCTCAAATGGCGCCTCACTTCCGGGGTCAAGGAAGATCTCTTCCGGTCCTTCGGGCTCGGATGTTGTTGCCGGTTCCTGTAGGGGAAGAGAGAGAGGAGGAGTCCTGTTTGATGGGGGCGCTGCATGACCGGTCGCGGAGGTCAGGGACCCCAGGCTCGGACGCCGCCCCGGGGAGGTAAGGGCTGCTTCTTCTCCACACCGCCATGGTGCCGACTGAGGTTGTCAGGGTATGTCACTTTTATGCATCCTTGCCTCCCCTGGGTTCAACAGTCCACGTGGTCCTCAGCATACTTAGGACCCCCCGCTCGATGTGGCGCGCCTTTCAGCTGGTCCGCTTAAGGAGTGGTAGCGGGGGGGGGGTCGCGCCTGCTTGGATCCCCCTCTGTCCTGCCCAGTCACCGAAGTGGAATATGCGGCTGCCCTCGGCCAGCCACCTCCGTGCCTTCAATGTGAGGTCACAGCCCGTTTGCCCTCAAGCTTCCCACAGGGTCGGGCCGTTTTGCATGCGTGCCTGCAGGGGGTCGGTACCTTGTGGCTCTTCCCCAGTGTAGATATGCACCCCACCGATCTCCGCCGTTGCTGAGGCTCCTGCGTTTCCGGGCACACTCAAGATCGGGGACCTCAGTTAATCCAGACCCCGGTTTCACCTCTGCCCGTGGGCCTCACCCAGCCGTCTCCTCCTGCGAAGCCTTGGGCACCGTAGTGTAGGCAGGCGTATTTATGCCGGCGCCCATAGGGACAGCGCCTCTGTCCTTTAAGCCCGTGTGTGCCCAGCATCTCCACCACCGGTTGGGCCGCTCCGCCGCCGTCACGCTCAGTACCAGGCGCGCCAGGTAATTTAGTCCCCGGCTGCCGCGTGGAAAGTAGGCCGCTGTAGCTTGCCTTCGGCCGCCTCCTGAACCCGGTGTCGGATTACTACCGGAGTTGCGCTGACAGCCGCAGCTCGGTCCCGGGCATTAGCGTAAGCCTCTGGAGTGCAGCAGTGTAACGGATTAATGTCCGGATTTTCGTCGAAGGCTACGGCTTCCCCGGAGCTCCTTCAGTCAGCAGCCATCTAGCTCGGCCGACGGCCACGCCCCCAACCAAGAACTTTTGAAGTTAGAAAAACAACAAATAATTAGAATGGAAGCCATTGATAAAATAGAACATGAACGAATTAGTATTATTTCGTCAGAAACATTCAAATCAAAATTGGATCCTTTGGAAAAAGTTCTAGGACTGCAGGTTTAGAAAATAATTTATATGAATGTGAAAACTGTTGGGTAATTTTACGGCGTAATTTGGATGTGGAAAAAGGTTTAGTAAATGAAGCAATGGGAAAAGTTGTTGTTTTTGTTAATTATCCTAATAGTGATGGAATAGAATTTTTGAAGATTACATTTGATCAGATTGAAGAGGTAAAACAAATTGGATGTTGTGCTGTTTGTTTTTTGCTTGTTAAAGACTTGTATCTTCGTAGAAAACAGTTTCCTCTTCCTTTAGCGTATGCGGTGACCCTTCATAAATCTCAAGATTTAAGTGTAGACAGTGCTTTGGTAAACATTGGAACTACCGTGTTTAAAGAGGGCATGGCATATGTTGCATTGTCCCTAGTCACAACTTTATCTGGATTATATTTAATTGATTTTGATGAGAGAAAGATTAGTGCAGATGCAAATTGTGTAAGGGAGTATAACGGTTAAGAAGACTGTATGCTCTCCACTTAGGTGAAAATCCTGTATATGAAAAGAGTGTAGTATGTCGGAAACGAACATATGAGAAACTTTGCAGTGAGGTTGGAAATAAGAAACAAAATCAAGAGAATGTTGAGGCTCCAAACAAAAAGAAAATGGACCCTGTTGATGATATTGTAGGATATCAGTTAGAAAATAGTTCAGGTATCAACTGGTATGCTAATGTAATTGTGAATGTCATATTTTCTCAAGAAAATCTTCAACAACAAATTATGGAGAATCGAGAAAAAAGGTTTTGTTCTTTGTTGTGAAAAATTGACAACCGATAAAACTAAAATCCAAAGTGCTCCTGGCATTCGGCATCTTCTGGATATATGTTCTGGTTCTTCACAATTTATACTTAATGTACAGGAGGATCTCAAAAATGTCTTATGTTTATGCTTGCAGTATTGGAAGATGAAGGAATACAAATTGAAAATCTGTTTGGACTTCGTTACAGATGTGAAGATTGTTCATTTTCTTCTACCACTGAAATAGACACTGAACGATTCATACATTTGACAATACCAGATTGCTAAACAGTGTCTTTTTACAAATTAGTAACATCAGCTAAACAAAATATGGAATGTACTTACTGCAAATCTAAAATGTTATCAACATTATTTAAAGAAAGATTTTGACAATATGTCATTTTAATGCTACATCGTTGTAGAGCAGATGGAAGAAAATTAGAAACTAAAATGAAAAATGTTCTGGCAAGTCAACTGTCAATTTCAGGATGAACTTTCAAAGCAGTGGCAATTATTTTCCATGATGGAACTTCTAGAACAGCTGGACATTATACTGTGTATTTAAAGTGCAATAAAGGATGGACACATTGTAATGATGCCCATTTGGAATTCAAATGTCAGTTGCCTTATGAATTACCAAAATCATATCTAATGTTTTTGATGCCAAAGTTCTGAAAACATCATTCGGCCTATTGGGAAGATGTAAAGTTCAATTAACAAGTTTATTTTGGATATTTTCAATGCAAATGATTTTATAAACATCATTCAGCCTATTGGGAAGATGTAAACATTTTCTGTTTGTATTTTCATTTCGGTTCATTGATATTTTATGTAGAAAATTGTTTTTGAAAGAAGCAGTTTATATATTTGATCTCTGTATTATATGCAATGTTATTGAGGGTGTTTATTTTTTAATGTTATCAACATTATTTAAAGAAAGATTTTGACAATATGTCATTTTAATGCTACATCGTTGTAGAGCAGATGGAAGAAAATTAGAAACTAAAATAAAAAATGTTCTGGCAAGTCAACTGTCAATTTCAGGATGAACTTTCAAAGCAGTGGCAATTATTTTCCATGATGGAACTTCTAGAACAGCTGGACACTATACTGTGTATTTAAAGTGCAATAAAGGATGGACACATTGTAATGATGCCCATTTGGAATTCAAATGTCAGTTGCCTTATGAATTACCAAAATCATATCTAATGTTTTTGATGCCAAAGTTCTGAAAACATCATTCGGCCTATTGGGAAGATGTAAAGTTCAATTAACAAGTTTATTTTGGATATTTTCAATGCAAATGATTTTATAAACATCATTCAGCCTATTGGGAAGATGTAAACATTTTCTGTTTGTATTTTCATTTCGGTTCATTGATATTTTATGTAGAATTTTTTTTTGAAAGAAGCAGTTTATATATTTGATCTCTGTATTATATGCAATGTTATTGAGGGTGTTTATTTTTGAAAATGAAAACAGATAGTTGAGTTTGTTGTAAATAATTTGAAGATAAATTTGTTTTTTTAAACTATCTGATTGATTGTTTTTTTTTTTGCCCGCTGTTATATTATGATCAACATTGAAATCACTGTGTATGGTGAAATTCAATAGAATCTGAAAAGAGCAAAAAAGGCAAACTGAATATGATATGTACTTTTAAAATTATGTTGTGTTCTTAAAACTATAATATTACATGTAATAACAGTATTTGTTCTTCCCTTTTACAGACGCTAATTCTAAAGTTTGAAAATATTTTAAATTTAGACTATAATAAAACAACTGAAAACATTGTTTCAATGACTTTCATATGCACTTCAAAAAAGGTAAGATTAAGTAACCCAATCACTACCCATACACTGCTATGATCACCTGTGCACTACCCATGCAAAACTCAAATCACTTAGACACTACTCATTCATTCCTTCAATTATCCAGGTAGTACCCATGCACTCCAGCAAAAATCACCCTGTCACTACCCATGCACTCCTTCAATCACCCAACCAGTACTATGTACTAATCCAATCATTCCCCCAATACCCAAGCATTTTTAAATTCACCATGCACTATCCATGCAGTACTCTAATCATCCCATCAGTACTCATGTACTCATGCAATTACCCAGGCACTACCTATGCACTCATGGAATCACCCAGGCACTACTTATACACTACTCCAACCACTCATACACTACTCATGCCCTCCACCAATTACTTAGGCACTACCCAGGTACTCTTCCAATCACCCATGCACTACCCATGCACTCATGAAATCATCCATGCAGTACTCCTGCAATCCTCCAATCACTCAGCCATTTCCCATGCAGTTCTTCAATCACTCAGGCAGTACCCATGCACTCTTCCAATCACCTAAATATTGCCTCTAGACTCATGCAATCACCCATGCACTATGCATGCACTTCTTAAATCACTCAGCCAGTACCCATACACTCCTCCTTTCACCAAGCTACTAGTCAAACAGTTATCCAAACAGTCCACCAATACTGAAGTGCTTACAAAAACAACACACACTACCTTTGCACAGTTCTAATCACCCAGGCATTACCCATGTACTCATGGAATAACCCAGGCATTACTTATGCACTTGTCTAATCATGCAGGCATTACCCATACAGTCATACAAGCACCTATGTACTACTGATGCACTTATGGAATCACCCAGGCATTACTCAAGCA
Source organism: Lissotriton helveticus (assembly GCF_964261635.1). Classification (NCBI taxonomy): domain Eukaryota; kingdom Metazoa; phylum Chordata; class Amphibia; order Caudata; family Salamandridae; genus Lissotriton; species Lissotriton helveticus. Next base: position 1,059,584,017 of record NC_136070.1, on the reverse strand, counting down.
TTCGTCCACTCAGACAGGAATTTTCCATGCACTCATACAAGCACATACATACTACTGATGCACTCATGCAATCACCCTGGCACTACCCATGCAGTCTTACAATCGCTCAACCACTACCTATGTACTCATGCAATAACCAAGGCACTACTGATGTACTCATACAATCACCCAATCACTACTGATACGTTATTCCAAGTATCCGAGCACCACTTATATACTAATACAAACACCTAGGCCTAATATTGCGTGAGGCATTATCCATGAACTCATGCAATAATCCAGGCATTACCCATGCATTTGTCCTATTATACAGGAACTACTCATGCACTTAGGCAATCACCCACACACTAATAAAACACTCTTTCAATCAATTAAGTTCTAAGCATGTACTTATGGAATCTTCCACGCATTACCATGCAGTTATTTCTCTTTCTTTAACAGATAAGGTAATTCTGAAAAGAACTCTTTTTTTCTCCCTTTTAAAGAGTCATTGCAACTAAAAACAAAAGAAAAATTAACAATGGTGGTTTCTTGCTGCAGAAACCACAGCATCTACAGACTTCTCCCCGTAACAGAGCACAGTCTTGCATTTGATGCAGTGTTGCTCAAGATTAGCAAATTCTGGACGAATGTCCGGTCCTCGAGAAGAGGAGCTTGAGGCTCCTGAAGTTTGGACCAGCTCCCTGGTCATCCTGCTGCATAGCTACTTGAGCACCTCGGTGTTGTTCACACGCCAGATGTCGAGGGTGAATTTTTGTAGGTGTTTCATCATACTTGATGTTCCACATGAGTATTTTCTTTCACTTCCCCTTGACAATATTCTTGGGCAAAGTGTGCAGCTCACTTTGCCTGCATTCACCTTCTTTTCACCATCTGGAATAGTGAAAAACGTCCATACAATGGATTCCTTCATTTTTTTAAGAGGTTGGTCCAAATCTTCTTCATCAGATGGAACATCAACAACAGGAGTAGAAGAAGCCATTTTTAAAGTTGTCAGAAAACACCATAAAAATACACCGAGCAGCTAAAAAAAAAAAACAGCAGGTGTGTCTCCTGTGATGGTGTAGAAAGAATGACAAAAATTGGTGGAGCCCTTCATCTTCTAGAATGGAAAATCTTGTGAACCAAGGAAATGTTTCTTTTAAAGTCACATGGGAGTCATGCACCCGGCGCGCAACCAGTGCACACTCGACGCAACTTCGCAAAAATATTTTCAAGAGCAATATAACTTTATTGCTACAACAAATACATGATTTTTATAATTAGGTTAGATAATGTCTTGCTCTCATATACACATTAAACTTATATACATATAGTTTTAAGACATAACATTTTTTTAGGGGAGTCGCGCACCTGGTGTGATCCCATACATATATGAGGTTATGCGGGGCCGGGCACCGTGCACTCATCGCTAACTAAACATGCATCCTTTATGGCTTTGGCAATAAGGTGTCTTGAATCCACGCACTCGCTGAGATAGGTACATGATGGGTACGCGACTTCACTGATAAAACCACAGGTTTCAGGGACGTTATAGTTAGAAATTAGCATTTAAAAAACCTTAGACATTCACTGAAAAACCACAGGCTTCAGAGACGTTATAATTAGAAATTAACATTTGAAAAACCTTAGAAATTCACTTAAAAAAACACAGGTTTCAGGGACATTATAGTTAGTTGGACATTTCACTCGTACAAAACCAGAGAAATGTAGCCATTATAGTTAGTAGAGCTAACTATAACCCGCACCCCCGCAATGCACTGCTTATGATGTCACATATTACATCACTTATGACATGGTCAGTGACATCACTGATGACATCTCAAATGACATCACTGATGACGTCCCTGAAACCTATGTTTTTTTCTGTGAATATATATATATGGTGGAGGAGTGTGGCTCAATGGTTAGAGCGGCAGACCCTGATGCAGAGGTCTGTCCCGGGACCAGGGTTCAATTCCCCGCCTCGGCGGGTCTTGGGCTCAATTTCCTCGGACCTGTTAATTCTCGCCTCGGTGCCTATTCTAATCATGGGCCCCACGCTGCAACTCTGGGCAATAGCTTGCTTAGCCTCCACACCGGCCCCAACAGCGCTAAGGATGCCTGGCTTCACCCTGGGGGTGCCCAGGAGTGGACACTTCACAGGGAAAGCCAGGAGGGGTTCCACTGCGGTATGAGTATCAGCGCCAGGAAGTCGAATAGGTGACACCGCAAGGTGGCCGTCTGGTGACAGTGCACTCTATAAATACCATGACATTTACATTTACATATATTCACTGAAAAAACCATAGGTTTAACACATGTTATAGTTAGGAATTAGCATTTAAAAAACCTTTGAAATTCACTGAAAAAACCATAGGTTTCACACCAGTTATAGTTAGCTGAACATTTTACTCATACAAAACCATTGAAATTCCCACGTTATAGTTAGTTGGACTCACTATAACTCGCACGCCCGCAATCCTCTGCTGATGATGTCACATATTACATCATTCATGACATGGTCAGTGACATCACTGATGACATCACTGACGACATCTCAAATGACATCACTGATGACATCACTGATGGCATCTCAAATGACATCACTGATAACATCACTGATGACATCATCCATTGTCTTAATACAATACACCTCCTCACACTCTAATCTAACCTTTGATACACCCAGTGTTAAATACAGACTACGATTCCTGAAACCATTGACACAGCAATATCAGTTACCACATACGCACTCACTGATTTCTAGGTCTACACACACATCCACTCATTCACCCATGCAATCACTCATACATAAAGTCACTCATCAATACAACACTATCATATGCACTCATACACCTATACAGAGACTCACACACTGCCACTCATCCATGGAGTTACTCACACACCTAGTCAGTCATGTAAAGAATCAATCACACTCTCATTTCCTCATCTATACAGTTATACAAACAAAACCTTACTTATTTAAACATAAACTAACACATACTAACTCTCTTTTACAATCACTGATACAAGTACACATTGATAGATACATTCACTTATGCAATCACAGGCTGTCATATATAGTCATTTATATATGCCAACTCTCACATGCACTGTGTTTTACAAATGTACTTACTTGGACATGTAGCACTGAGATATCCATTCACTCACCAACACACCCATGCACACAGTCAACCGCCTATACAGCTGTTTCCACATACACTCTTGAACCCATACACCAAGTGAATCAACTGCTCACACATCTATGCACAGAGTCACACACCTCCCAGCCACCTCCACACACACTCACCCTCACATACAAATACTTGAGTTACCAATTAATAACCCATTTAGCCAGTCATATAGCTACTAATCAATACATGCAGCAGCTTACACAACAACAGACATAATGATGCACACATTCTAACAGTTTAGTCACTAACCCATGCATTCAGTAAGACACATTTAATCTCCCACTCATACAGTCAGTCACGCACCTACTAAAACCATTATCCAGACACTCATACATACACTCATTCTTCAATATGTTAAACACATTTTAACTTTACAGAAACACACATTCACTGGATGATGTCATCAGTGATGTCATTTGAGATGTCATCAGTGATGTCATCAGTGATGTCATTTGAGATGTCATCAGTGATGTCATCAGTGATGTCACTGACCATGTCATGAATGATGTAATATGTGACATCATCAGCAGAGGATTGCGGGCGCGCAAGTTATAGTGAGTCCAACTAACTATAACGTGGGAATTTCAATGGTTTTGTATGAGTAAAATGTTTAGCTAACTATAACTGGTGTAAAACCTATTGTTTTTTTCAGTGAATTTCAAAGGTTTTTTAAATGCTAATTCCTAACTATAACATGTGTTAAACCTATGGGTTTTTTTCAGTGAATTTGCAAGGCTTTTTAAATGCTAATTCCTAACTATAACGTGTGTGAAACCTATGTTTTTTTTTGTGAATTTGCAAGGTTTTTTAAATGCTAACCCCTAAATAAAATATATGTGAAAATCTTTGTTTTTTTAATGAATATAAATACAACATCAAAACACTGAAATTTGTTTTTTTTCTCCTTTCTTTACTGCCCTTCCCTTCGTTTTTCATTCCCCTTAACTCACTCCTCTACCTATAGTCCCCTTCTTTCACTCACTCTTCGACTCCTCTTTTGTCACTCACCATACTCCCCTTTTCTCACTCTTTCTCTTAGTCCCTTCCTTCCCTTCACTCAGTCATTTCAATCACTCATTTATGCACTACGCTTTCATTCAAAAAAATGAACGACACAGTGTATTTGGAATATAACTCTTTTTAGAGAAGTGAATGAGTTCTGAAAAGAACTTTTTTTTCTTTTGTTGTTTTATATTTTTTTTTAAGTTTTAACTGCAACTTGGAAACTGTTCAGCAAGAACAAAATAAATGAAAAATATAAAAAAATATCTCCTTTCAGAGCATTTATGATTCTGAATGCTGCGTTCAATTACATTCAGGCTCTGTTCACCAAAAACAATAACATCAAAACATTTGTTGCATCGCATATGCACATTTGCCAAATATGGCTTAAGGTCCATTTCTGCTGTTGCTGGCGATGGAGGTGGAGCTGTAGATGTGCTAGCCACAGCTGGTGGAATCTGCTGCGAAAGAGCTCTTGTGGCTGCTTGGGCATATTGCACAGGGTGGACATTTTTTACATGTCTTATCATAGTATGGATTGAAAAAGAGTATTTTTTAAGAGGGTTTCCCCTTGAAAGAACAGTACCACAAAGGGTACACGTTACTTTAGGGGCATTTACCTTTTTTAGTCCCTCAGGAAAAGTAAAAAACTTCCAAATAAAAGAAGATTTCCCCTTCTTGGCTTGCTGGCGATATTCTATGTGGGAGTCAGAAGAAGAAGATGTTGTTTCCTGTCTTTCTGCCATCCTGTTGTTTTTTCTGCTTCCAGCTCCAAAAAGGGTCCTTCTTCCAGGAGAATAAAGCAAATAGTGAGGGAAGTGGGTGGGGTTTTTGAAGATTCTAGATCTGAAACTACTATGAACCAATGAAAAATGTTGTTTTCGAGTCACATGACTTGACGTGCGTGTTCGGGTGCGCGCACGTGGTGCGAGCACCCGGTCGGGCACGTCGCTTTAAAATGGCGTTTTGCCCGATTTTCATAAAAGTTTCAAAACGTGAAAAGGAGGCAAGGTAGACACTCTCTGACCCCCTAGAGCTTCTCAGGGAGTCTCTAAAGAACCCCGAAGGGCAAAAAAATCCTTTTTTTTTTTTAAATAAAATTGCGAGGTGCGTGACCTGGTGCGCGCACCCCGCACATTTTTCAAGAAAAAAAAGGGTTTTTTGCCCGTCTGAGTTGTTTAGGGACCCCCTAAGAAGTTCTAGGGGGTCAGGGAGTGTCTACCTTTCACGTTTTGAAACTTTTATGTAAATCGGGCAAAACGCCATTTTCAAGCGACGTGCGCGCACCCGAGCGCGCACATCAAGTCATGTGATTCGAAAACAACACTTTTCATTGGTTCATAGTAGTTTCTGTTCTAGAATCTTCAAAAATCCCACCCACTTCCCTCACTATCTGTTTTACTCTCATGGGAGAAGGAGCCTTTGCAACTTTCCTGAGAATTTTCTGAAATGGCTGCAAGACAGGATTCATCTTCTGATTCTGGGGAAGATTATCGGCTACCTCAAAGAAAAGGGAAGGAATCTTTCATATGGAAATTTTTCACTTTTCCTGAAGGACTAAAAAAAGTGAATGCCCCGAAAGTCACTTGCACTATATGTGGCACTGTTCTATCAAGAGGAAATCCTTCAAAAAAGTACTCCTTTTCAATACATACAATGATAAGGCATGTCAGACAAGTGCACCCTGTGCAATTTGCACATGCATCAACAAGAGCTCTGGCCACACAAATACCACCAGCTGTGGCCAGCACATCATCTGGAGGACCACCTGCATCTCCATCCACTGCAGAGATGGACTTAAGACCATTCTTGTCAAAAGTCCACATGAGATGCAACAAATTTTTTGAAATTATTGTGTACGGGGAGCAGAGCCTCACTCTGATCGAGCGGAGAATTAATGAACATCAATGCTCCCCGAGAAGATGAATTTTTTCAAAGTTTGGATTTATTTTGTTCCTGTTGAACAGTTTTGCAGTTGAAGATTTCTGTTCCTGTTTGAAAAATCAAAAAAAAAATAAAACTTTCAAAAAAGAAAAAAATATATAAAACAACAAAACAAATAAAAAGTTCTTTTCAGAACTAACTCATTTTTCCAAAAAAGAGCTCTATTTGTTACGCACTGTGTCATCTTTCTTTTGAATGAATGTGTAGTGTATAAATGACTAAATGAAATGAATGACAAAAATGGAGTAAGGGAATGAGCAAATGAGTGAGGTAAAGGAAGTATAGTTGTCGTGCCCACATGATGGCACTAGGACCCTGGGGACGCAGGGTCTGGGGACAAGGACACCGGACACCACATCCGGTCAGGGGAGGGAATGAGGGCAGTCGGGATCAGGACCTCGGGGCAAGAGGTCGGGGGCAGAGCATGCAGTGACAACAAAGCAGGAAAACAATAAAGAGAACGTCTGCTGCACCCTACCTTCTCCTGGTTATTGTGTGGGGGTCGACGACGCGACAACTGGCGACGGATGGTGGGATCGGAAGTGTCCGACGTGGAGAAAAGGAGAAAATCGCGATTTCAGACCAGGAGCCCACCCTGGATCGCGTCGTGACCAGAGGAAGGAGCGCAGCGACATCCACAAAGCAGCAACGACGAGGGAGCCCACCCCTATCGCTGCAGGAGGAACAGAAAAGAGAAGCGACGCCTCCGGTAAGCGCGCATACTAAAACAAAAGGCGCGAAACTGAAATTGAAGAGGGGAAGGCAGCGCGAGCTCTCGGGAGAACATTGGCGGCCATTTTGGGGTCAGGCGTGAGAGCCAATAGGACTTGAAAACGCATGCGGCGGCCATTTTGGAGTCAGGCAGCGTTGCGATTGGACGCGAGCTCTCGCGAGAGTCTCAGCGGCCATCTTTGAAACAGGCAAAACAGACCAATAAGAAGCAAGAAGGGCTCGGCGGCCATTTTAAGGCCAGGAAAAGATCGTTTTTCCCTAGAAAGTACTGGGATTATCGAAAAAACAGGAAAATAAGGGCAATAGAGCACGAAATAAAGAAGGAAAGGGCCAAAGGAAAGAAAAAAAGAAGCAACAGACAAGCAAAAGAACAGAATAAAAGTAAAGAAATAATAAAAAGAAAGATAAGAAAATAAAGAAAGAAAATAAAGAAAAAGTGGTGGAAGAACAAATGGCAGAGCCAAAACCAAGCGCGCAATATAGAACACCACTGCCATTCAGCCTGTCTGAACCACAAACAGGGATAAGATGGGAGAAATGGCTCAGGCGGTTTGAGAATTACACCGAGGCAACAGATGTCACAGCAGCAAAGAAACGAGGACTATTTGTAAATCTAGTGGGTGATGAGGTCGAGGACCTGATGGTGACACTGCCAACAAAGGACATTGACACCTATGACAAACTCATAAAATGCCTGACAGACAAGTTTGATCCGCAAAGAAATGTGGACTTCGAGAGATACAGTTTCACGATTGCCTTCCAACAAGCCGAGGAATCACTAGACGACTTCGCAACGAGGTTGAGGAAACTAGTGACTCACTGTGAATTTGATACATTCGACAACGAGCAGGCCATACGGTTACTAATAATAACAGGCTGTCAGGACATAGAATTCCGGACAAGAATACTGAAAGAACCGATAACGCTAGAGAACATCCTCGCACTTGGGAGGGCAGAAGCGCGAGCAACAACACACGTGCAAGTGATGGAACGCGGCAAAGGAAGAGGTGGAGAACAAATTCATCGGATGGCGAGCAACAGCAAAACAGGAAACTGGAGACAAGACAGAGGGGACCGTGCAGCAAAGAAGCAGCAAGACGGAACGTGCCACAGATGTGGACTAGAGTTCCCACACCAGGGACAATGCCCCGCATTTGGCCAGACATGCAGAAAATGCAATGGGAGAGACCACTATGCAAGCGTGTGTCGAAGCGCACAGTTCAGGAATGACCGGGGAAGGTCAAATAGAGGAAGGACGTCGACGAGAAGACACATCAGGCATGTCGAGACGGGAGTGAGAAGCTCCTCAGCAGAGTCAGGAGAAGAATAAGAAGAAGAAAAAGCAGAGCGCCTATACCTCATGACAGAGGTCAACACGGACTCAGAAGACGAAGAAAAAGAGTGCGTTGAAACAATACGCCTGGTGGAAAAAAAAAGGATAAGGAAGACGGAGTCGGTAACAATAAAAGTGGGGCCACATGATGCCACTTTTGTTCTGGACAGCGGTGCGACGTGCAATATTATGTGCGTTTCGGAGTATGAAAAAATGAAAATAAAACCGACACTGAAGCCATCACGGGTAAAAGTATTCACATGGGGGGCAAGGAGACCAGTGATCAACCTGGGGAAATTCAAAGAGGAACTAAGATACAAGGATCAACGACTAATGGAACAAATACACGTACTCAAAGGAGACACCCCCGCGCCATGTTTGTTGAGCAACGTCACAGCACAAGTGATGGGGCTGATGGAAATGACGTATCACATGGCAGAAAAAAAGAACATTTTAAAAGAATATCCAAAATTGATAGATGGATTAGGAAAACTGAAAGGTCGACAGATAACGCTACACATCGATAAAATGGTGAGACCAGTGGCGCAACATCACAGAAGAGTGCCCATACACCTACAACCGCAAGTGGAGGAAGAGCTGAAAGCCCTCCTAAACCAGGACATCGTGGCCGTCCCGAAGAAAGACAAATCGAAAATAAGAATATGCGTGGACATGAGGATTCCGAACAAGGCAATCGAACGGGAGCGACACCCAGGCCCACACCGAGATGACATGATTAGCTGTCTCACGGGTACAAGAAGATTTTCGAAGCTCGATCTATGCAAAGGCTACCACCAACTGGAACTTGACCCTCAGTCACGGTATATTACGACATTCTCCACCCACCTGGGGTTATTCAGATACAAGCGCCTGAGTTTTGGGATCTCGTCAGCCGCGGAAATATTCCAAGAAACAATTCGTCAAGTCATCAGGCCTGTCAAGAACAGTCTGAATTACAGTGATGATATACTGGTATTCGGCAAATCAGATGAAGAACACGACACCGCCCTAAGAGAAGTGTGCTCACACCTAGAGGAAGCAGGTTTAACGCTGAATGAAGGAAAATGTGAACTGGGTCGAAATGAGCTGGTGTTCTTCGGGCACATTTTTTCCAAACAAGGAATGCGGCCAGACCACAGCAAAGTGGAAACATTGGAAAAGGCAAAAACGCCCACAGACGTGGCAGAAGTGAGATCGTTTCTGGGGTTAGCGAGCTACTGCGCGCGCTACATCAAGGACTTTGCAACGGTCAGTGCACCACTAAGAGAGCTGACGAAACAGGGACAAACTTTTCAATGGACAAGCGAATGTGACAAAGGGTTTGAGGAGATCAGAAAGGCAGTGACGGCAGTAGATCACTTAGCATACTTCGACCCGAAACTGTGCACAGAACTAACAGTGGATGCAAGCCCCGTGGGTTTGGGAGCAATTCTAGCACAACATCAGCCTGGGAGAGAGTCCCCGAGACACATCGTCGCGTACGGAAGCAAGAGTCTGACAGATGTTGAGAAAGGATACTCACAGCCTGAAAAAGAGAGTCTGGTGGTAGTGTGGGCCTGTGAACATTACCACATGTTTGTGTACGGAAAACCGTTCACGATTGTAACGGACCATCAGGCTCTGATCACAATATATGGCAACCCGAATGCGAAGATACCACCAAGAATAGAAAGATGGGGAATAAGGCTCATGGACTACAATTTCAAAATAATCCACAAGCCAGGAAAGGAACAAAATCCAGCAGACTACGTGTCAAGACACCCACTGCCACAAGACTCCCAAGTGACCACGATGGCAGAAGAATACTTAAACTTTGCACTGAAAATAAGTACACCTGCGACAATAACGGCGAATGAACTGGAACAAGCAACGAGACGGGACGACACCATGCAAGAGGCAATGAGGATCAACAGAGCTCAACGATGGAGACATGTGAATAGCGACATGCACGTAGACAAAGGAGTAGACAAAGAGGAACTGCTGGCATTCAAAAGAATAAACGAGGAATTATCAGAATGTGAAAACGGAACAGTAATGAGAGGCACGAGAATAGTAATGCCCCAAACGCTAAGAAGAAGGACAGTGGATTTGGCGCACGAGTCACACCGGGGCATGGTGGCCACCAAAAAGATGCTTAGGGAAAAGGTGTGGTTCCCGGGAATTGACAGCATGGTGGAGGAAACGGTGTAAAAATGCCATGTATGCCAAGTATTAGGGCCACCCTCAAGACCGGAACCACTGAAAATGTCTCCACTGCCAAAAGCGGTGTGGACGGAGCTAGCGGCGGACTTCTATGGGCCTCTAGAAACAGGAAACTACTTCTTAGTAGTGATCGACGAATACTCAAGGTTTCCAATCGTAAAGCCCGTGTCGTCGACGTCTGCGAATGCAACACTGCCAATACTGGATGACATCTTTGCGGCATGGGGCTCGCCACAGACACTAAAAACAGACAATGGCCCACCGTTCTCAGGAGAAGAATTCAAGAGATTCATGGCATACCTAGGCATACATCACAGACGCATAACACCCCTGTGGCCGCAAGCAAATGGGATGGCGGAGAGATTCATGGGGACAATCAAAAAAGCGGTACAAAGAGCAAAGCTAACAGAAATATCAATTGGACAAGCCCTATGCCAGGTACTCAGGGACTATCGGAACACGCCCCACAGTTCCACTGGAAGGTGTCCCGCCGAATTGGTACTAGGGCGAGTGAGCAGAACACGACTGCCACAAATAGAAGAAGAAAAAAAAACGGACCAGGAAGATGTCGCCATCAAAGACAAGGGGCAGAAAGCAAAGATGAAAGAATACGCGGATCAACGAAGACATGCAACAAACAAGAAGATAGAGGAAGGGGACATGGTGTTTGTGAAGCAGCGGCAAGTGAGAAAGTCAGACAGCGCATTCGCAAAGGAACCAGTAAAAGTGGTGAAAGTGAACGGGCCCATGATCACAGCCGCAGCCGGCCAACGTCAGATCACCAGAAACAGTTCCCACTTCAAAGACGCAAAAATAAAAGAAGAAACAGAGATGCCAAAGCAAGAACAAACAAGACATGCCTCACAGGAAACACAAATAGCAGATGGTGGAGACCAACGGCCAAAGAGAGAATGCAAGAAGACCAAGAGACTGATCGAAGAGATTTGAAGGACTGTCAGTAAACGTCTCTCTCTCTCTCTCTCTCTCTCTCTCTCTCTCTCTCTCTCTCTCTCTCTCTCTCTCTCTCTCTCTCTCTCTCTCTCTCTCTATTTTGTTAACGTGAGCCATGGGACAATTGGCAAAGAACATTTGTTCGCAACAAAGGGGGAGATGTCGTGCCCACACGATGGCACTAGGACCCTGGGGACGCAGGGTCTGGGGACAAGGGCACCGGACACCACATCCGGTCAGGGGAGGGAATGAGGGCAGTCGGGATCAGGACCTCGGGGCAAGAGGTCGGGGGCAGAGCATGCAGTGACAACAAAGCAGGAACACAATAAAGAGAACGTCTGCTGCACCCTACCGTCTCCTGGTTATTGTGTGGGGGTCGACGACGCGACAATAGTGACTGAAGAAAGTGAAGTAAAAGAGTGACTGAAACAAGGGGGCAGATGTACGTTACATGGTGCATCTCTGCAAATCAGCAGGGATGCGCCAAGTAAGCTACGACAAGCAAAACCACCCGTGCGCCACCACTGATGTGCCACATTTACAATGTGGCGCACCATGGGGCAAAAACGGCACACATGCATGACACATCTGTGCCGTAAAGGTGTCGCATTGCTGGAGTTGCGTCGCATGCGCGATGCAACTCCAGCAATGCTCCTGGGGGGCCCATTCAACTAATGCTGCTTCAAGCCTTACGCCTGCTTCAAGCAGGCACAGGGTTTTGACATAGCATTGGCCTAAAAGTGATTGAGTGAAATCTTGTAGATTTCACTTAGCCACTTTTAACAGGCGTTCCTGCGCAGGAACGCCCCCCCCCCTGCACCAAAATGCCTCCTTAAGGCGCAGGGCTTTACAGCCTCTGGGCGTGTTTGCAGAGGGGGAACTAATTCCCCTTGCATACTGGGGGTCCCTGGGAGGCAACTAGCTCACCAGGAGCCTCCAGTATGCGCCAGGGGGCTGCGTTGCTTTGCCCCGGAGGGCGGTGGTCCCCGGGGCAGTGTGAGGGGGGATTGGGCACCCTTCACACTTCTTTATCATTAGGCCCCCACAATTTGGTACCCCTGGGGGGTAATTTTTAAATAAACATACCGGGTTTTAAAAAAAAAACATTTTTGGCCTTGGGGGTCCTTGTGGGACCCCATGAGCAGGCCTAGGGGTCAGGGTGCTTCTACCCTACCCCCTTTTTGTGTTTTACATGTTTGTTTTTCTGCTTTCTTGTGCCTCGGTCTACCGAGCACAAGATGGCTGCCAACACTTCCTGGTTTGAAGTGTTGAAAGCCAATGAGCATGCAGCTCGTGCTCGAGAAGTTTTAGAACTCAAAAAGGGGGCAGGATAGAAGCACCCTGACCCCCTAGGCCTGCTCAGGGGCTCCCACATGGACCCCCAAGGCAAAAAAAAAATTGGGGGGGGGTGGGAATCGCGGGGTCCGCGATTTTCCTAATTCCTTTTTTTTTTTTTGCCTTGGGGGGTCCTTGTGGGACCCCCTGAGCAGGCCATGGGAGTCAGGGTGCTTCTACCCTGCCCCCTTTTTGAGTTCTACACTTTTTTTCTTTCTTGTGCCTCAGTTTACTGAGGCACAAGATGGCTGCCATCAATTTCTGTTTTAGAGTGTTGACAGACAGTGGCAGCCAATCAGCATAAAGCTCGTGCACGGCAAGGTGCGCGCACAGTGCACGCACGGTGCGCGCTTATAGATATATATGTGTTTTTGATGTTAATTTTCAAAAAAACCACTGGAGCAATTTTCACCAAATATAGCAAAGGCACATCTGCGTACCAGTCCCTACAATTTTGCAAAGTTTGGCGTAATTCCGTTCAGCGGTTGCGGCTGTAGCCGTGTCAGAACGGAAAATTACACGCAAATTCCTCAACCGGCGGCAGAGTTATTCCCAATAGAATGTCGCAGATTTCCTATGGTAGCTAGGTCCTAACTATAACTACCTACTGGCGACCGCCAGCAGGTAATACATATATATATATATTATATATATATATATATATATATATATATATATATATTCACTGAAAAAACCATAGGTTATAGACCATATATAGTTAGGAATTAGCATTTACAAAACCTTGAAAATTCACTGAAAAAACCATAGGTTATAGACCATATATAGTTAGGAATTAGCATTTAAAAAACCTTATTTTACTCACACAAAACCATTGAAATTCCATATATAGTTAGTTGCACTAACTATATATCGCGCACCCGCAATCCACTGCTGATCATGTCACATATTACATCATTCATGACATGGTCAGTGACATCACTGATGACATCACTGATGACATCTCAAATGACATCACTGATGAGATCACTGATGACATCATCCAGTGGCTGTGTGTTTCTGTAAAGTTTAAATATGTTTTACATATTGAAGAATGAGTAGATGTATAAGTGTCTGGACGAAGGATTTAGTAGGTGCATGACTGAATGTATGAGTGAGTGATTAAATGTGTCTCACTGAGTGCATGGGTTAGTGACTAAACTGTCTTAATTTGTGCATCATTATGTCTGTTGTTCTGTAAACTGCTGCATGTGTTGATCAGTAGCTATATGAGTAACTATATGGGTTATTGATTGGTTGCCCAAGTATTTGTATGGGAGACTGAGTGTGTGTGTGGGTGGCTGGGAGGTGTATGACTCTGTGCATAGATGTGTGAGCAGTTGATTCACTAGATGTATGGGTTCAAAAGTGCATGTGGAAACAGCTGTATGGGCGGTTGACTGTGTGCATGAGTGTATTGGTGAGTGAATGGATATCTCAGTGCTACATGTCAAAGTAAGTACATATGTAAAACACAGTACATGTGAAAGTTGACATATATAAATAACTGTGCATAAGAGCCAGTGAATGTGTGAGTGGCTGTATGGATCATTGTGAACTTGTATCAGGGATTGTATAAGAAGGTAAATATGTGTTAGTATATGTTTGAATAAGTAAGGTGTGCATAACTGTATAGTTGAGGAAATGGAGGTGTGATTGATTCTTTGCATGACTGACTAGGTGTATGAGTAACTCCATGGATGAGTGACAGTCTGTGAGTGTCTGTTTACACTGAGTGTATCTAAGGTTATATTAGAGTCTGAAGAGGTTCATCGTATTATCACATGAATGATGTCAACAGTGATGTGATCAGTAATGTCAAATGAGATGTCATCAGTGATGTGATCAGTAATGTCAAATGAGATGTCATCAGTGATGTCATCAGTGATGTCATTTGAGATGTCATCAGTGATCTCATCAGTGATGTCATTTGAGATGTCATCAGTGATGTCATCAGTGATGTCACTGACCATGTCATGAATGATGTAATATGTGACATGATCAGCAGTGGATTGCGGGTGCGCGATATATAGTTAGTGCAACTAACTATATATGGAATTTCAATGGTTTTGTGTGAGTAAAATAAGGTTTTTTAAATGCTAATTCCTAACTATATATGGTCTATAACCTATGGTTTTTTCAGTGAATTTTCAAGGTTTTGTAAATGCTAATTCCTAACTATATATGGTCTATAACCTATGGTTTTTTCAGTGAATTTCATTGGTTTTTTAACAGCTAATATCTGTACCTGTAAAATGTATTCTTCTTTAAATCCAAAAATATATTTTATATGTTTATTAATAACTTTTTTTTTAAATATTTTTTTTTCTTCGTTCCCGCTTCGCGAATCGGGAAGCTTCCCGTTAGCTGACCTTGATGCCGCGAAATAGACCACGAGCCGGTAAACGTTTCTTTACCGCAACTGCCGCGTTAGAAAACAACATCGTGACGCCTCCCGTCCGCATGACGTTTCGCGTTGTCGCGTGATACGTCATATGACGTGCTACGTTAGCGAACTCGTACGCTTACCGAGTCGCAAAACACAGGTTTCTGGAAGCAAACCGGGAGGCCCTGCAAAGCGCGTAACATACACACAGCAGGTCATGTGACTTGGTAATAACACTTTTCATTGGTTCATTTCACTTTCGGTTTCCTAATGATGTAAGACTAGGTCATATGATCTAAAATGAACACTTTTCATTGGTTGAGAACTATTTTTTTTCCCAAATGGTGAAAATCCCTCCTTCTTTCCTCACTCTGACTTTCATCATTGTGAGAGAAAGACCCTTTGTTACCAGTGAGCAATGGCTTCTTTACTAGCTTCAGCTGGTGCTTCCCCACCACCTCCACCACATCCAAGGAAGAGTGGACCACCTGCTAAAGTTATAATTCAGCAAGAAGACGAAGAAGAGGAACAGGACGACCTAGATAATCTCCCTATTATGGCCAGAAGATCTGTTGTACCGGAAGTAACGGGACCAGAGGGCAGGGAGATGGTGCCAAATATACAAACGAGATTTCGTGAAGTAAAACAAGTCTGCCTACATTGCAGTGGATTCATTTGCTACGCAGAAAGTAGCATCACTCTGATCAACAGAGCTATTGACAATCATGCTCATGTTTGTCCGAAACTCCCCAAACAATAAATTCTTTTTTTTTGTTTTCTTGCTCCTGTTGAGCCCTTTACAATGAATCGTTTTCGTTGCCCCCTCCGGAAAAAAAACAAAAAAATTATAAAACTGTTCAGAAAAATTCAAAAAAAGTAAAAAAATGTTCAGAAAAATAATAAAAAAAATATAAAACAACAAAAACAATTTAAAAAAAAGTTCTTTTCAGAACTACCTCCCCGTTATTAAAAAATTGGTACAATATTTGCAACTGTGCCAACCTCTATTTCTCTTAGTTCGCTTCCCAGTTCGCTCCCCGGTACGCGAACCGGAAGCGAACCCAAAATTTTTTTTTTTTAAAAAAGAACAGTAAGTATAAGGGAAGGAAACAGACACTTATGTTAAAAGAAAGACAGCTATAAGGGAGTAAACTAGAGATACTATTACCCGTAATCCACTGCTGATGATGTCACATATTACATCATTCATGACATGCTCAGTGACATCATCAGCAGAGGATTGCGGGTAACAGTATCCCTAGTTTATTCCCTATAGCTGTGTTTCTTTTAACATAACTGTCTGTTTCCTTCCCTTATACTTACTGTTCTTTTTAAAAAAAAAATTTTAGATCAGTCAGAAACAGTGAAAGTAATGAAATATAAAAGACTACGTAGAATATGAGGACTGTATGCAACAACTTTGACACTTACAGAAGCCTCACCTTCTCCATGCCTCCTACACAGTTCTACATGTACATCATAAATGCAAACAGAACAGAATTAATTATACATGTTAAATGGTTTATTTTTGCTGTTCTCAGAATGTATCAAATTTCACTAAAACAGTGACTTGAAGGTATTCATCATATAACAGCGGGGAAAAAAAAACACAATCAAAATGATTGTGTTTAAAAAACCCATACAACATTAAAAATCAGAATTCAGAACTCCTTAAAGTTAACTTACTTTCCATGACGGCCAAGGATGTCCTATGAACAGCTTACACTCTGTTGTGCTGTTATTACTTTCAACCCGCCACTTTCTGAAAGAAATCCTCCATCGTTTTCAAAAACATGTTACATACAATAAATGACTTCTTGCTCTCTACCACAAGATTCCACAAGGCCAAATCTTGTCAGAGCCATGTATAACTCTTGGATTTCTTGTTAGCCAATCCCGTCTTTTCGCATTTCCACAACTTTCAGAATTAAAATGTTGAAGATCATTTACACAATCCTGGACTAGTAATATCTTCCCCTTCTTCCTCAATCATGTTCTACATTTCCTATCACACTGATACTGCTTACTATGAAGCAGACTTACACTACCTTTATGACTAGTACAATTATTTAATTCTCTACATCACTTTTAATCACAAAGCAATGTAAAACAGTAGACAGCATTGCAGACTTACATTCCCTCTACTCCATGTTTTGATTGGCTGCTTCAATTAGCTTATAAAAAGAAACAGTTTTTCTGAACTCATTCAAAGTGCACGTATTTCTCCATAAAGTCCAGTGTTATGGTAAGAAGTTATGTCTCTGTACTACACTTATCCTCAAGGCCAAATCGTGTAGGAGCCATGAGAACTTCTTGAAATTCCTGAGAGCACATCCCGAGATTCTTTCCCTAAAATTTTGGTTTTAAAAACACCAGGTAAGAGTTTTTAAGGTCAAACGGCAATTTTTTTTTGAAAATTAAAACAGAATCATTGCAGAATGACCAGCCATTTCTACACTTTAAATAAGCTGTATAATGTCCTGATGTTATTGAAGGACCATCATGATATATAATTGCTACAGTTACAAAAGTCCTTCCTGATATTGACAACTGTGAAGCCACAAAATTTTTAATTAAAGTTGTCAATTTTGTTCCATCAGGCCTACATCGTTGGAACATTAAAATGACATACTGGCCATATGTTCGTATAAATAATGTGGACATCATTTCAGATTTACATTGGCTACACTCCATGTTGTGATCAGCTGCTTTTACTAGCTTATTAAAAGAGACTGATTTACTGTCTGGCAAAGTTAAATATATAAATCTTTCTGAGTCTACACTAGTAGTACTTGATACCCTACAGTTCTCGCAGTCATGCTGCCATTGATAAGAAAGCCCAAACAGGTGATCTACATCTACACCTTCATCATGCAATACATCAAGCATGTACATTAAAAACTCCTGACAATCTTGCTGACTATTTTGAGAGAATTGTGTTTGGCCTGAACATCTGTCTAACAGATTTCGAATTTCAGACACACTTTCTATGTTTGTTCTATCAGTGCTACATTTCTCTAACACAGAATTTAACAAACTGCAAAATCTTTGATCAGAATTGACCACAATCTCTTCTTTTACATTTTCTAGAGAAAACAAAACATTAACTACTACATTAGCATAGCAGTTGACACCAGAACTGTTTTCAAATTGAAAACCAACAACATCTTCAACAGAATCCTTTTTGTTTCTGCTTGTAATTTCAGGTTCATCGACTTTTCGTCTTTTTGCTACAACCTCCCCAGTATTGGTCACATTTCTTCGTTTCCGGCCTACCACACGTTTCTCAAACAAAGGATACTGAGGCAAATGTGGCGCATACTCTCTTCTCAACCTATTGTATTCCTTAACACAATCTAGATCCGCACAAATGTTTGTGACATCACACTCAATCAAGTACAATCCCGATAAAGTCCTAACTCGTGACAATGCCACATATGCCATACCCTCCTTGAACACAGAACTGCCAATATTCACCAATGCACAGTCTACACTTAAACCTTGCGATTTATGAATTGTCACCGCATATGCCAAGCAAACAGGAAACTGCTTACGACGAACATATAAGTCTTTTACAAGCAAAAATCTAGCAGAACAACGAGCAATTAGCTGTACTTCCTCAATGCCATCAAATTTAATTTTTAAAAATTCAATTCCATCTCTATTTCTGTATTTCACAAAATCAACAACATTACCCATTGATCCATTTACCAGACCTCTTTCAACATGTAAATTCCTTCTTAAAATTATACGGCAGTTCAAGCACACATTCAGAGTCTTTTCAAAACCCGCAGTTTTAGATATACTCTTCTCTAATGAATCCAATTTTGTTTTCAGATTCTCAGACAAAATAATTGTTGATCCCATATGCTCTACTCTGTCAATAGCTTCCAATTTTACAATCTCTTGCTTTTCTAAATGCAACATTTTGTTGTTGAATTTGGCACATTCTGCAAGAGTTGGCATCAAACATATTCCAGATTTTTTCTCAGTAACTTTCTGAAAAATATTCTCAGGCACAACATCTTCGTCTGGATATAAATTTGTCAGTAATCGTGCATGTAAAGCTTCTTTCCCATGCTCGGTCACTTTTCCAATTCTAACATCTTGTAGAATAGTCTTGTAAACTTCATCCTTTGCCTGACGCATATTTTCATGCAGTTCAGCATAATTGAAGTTTAACCATATATTGACGTTGCCAATACTCCCTAAGCACTTCCTGGTATCTTCATGCGTGAGCATTTTGAACACAGGTTGCCCTTTCACTGGTGTCAGCTGCAGAAGATCTCCGAAAACAATGATGTGTTTGCCACCAAATAACACATCATACTCTGTTTTGAGAACTTCTTGCATTCTCAAATGCACAAAGGCAAGCATGACATTGGAAACCATGCTTACTTCGTCAATGATAAGAAGTTTCATTTTCCTCAAGACTCTTGAAACTTCAAAACAAGCATCTCCAGATAGCTTGTGATATTCTAATTTGTTGTCATGCTCCACTGGCAGCATCAGTAAACGATGTAAAGTAATCCCTTTAATGTTATGTGCTGCCAGTCCAGTTGGAGCGGTGACAACACAAGACAGCGATGACTCTGTCCTTTCCTGCAAATAACATGAAATTGCTTTAATAAGGAAACTTTTTCCAGTTCCCGCTTCTCCACTCACGTACAGTCGGACAGGCTTCAACGACGTACATGAGCACTCTTTCTTGTCATGACTTAATCCATGATCAATTTGCATGGTAAGTTCGTCATATATTTTCCTCTGCTCAACGTTGAGTTGTCTTTCCAACTCTTCTAAGTTAACCGCATCCTCCTGAGCATGTGCCATGGCTCTTTCCACTTCATTCATAGCAGTGGCAGCTTCATTTTCGATAAGAGGTCCTCCTAGTGGATCCTGACTCAATGAAGCAGAACTCTGACTGTCCTGAGAACTGTCTCTGGCAATCTCGGCTGCAATCGTTGCTTCCTGCTCAATTTCCACATTCAACATTTCTACATATTTGGGAAAAGCAGGACATTCTATGGTCTCCTTGGCAGCATTGAATGAGTCTTCGTAACAAAGGAAATCTCCAAGCAGTTCCTCTTCTGCACGCCAAGGCTTAAAAAGTTGCAAAAGTGCTAAATAGAAAAACTCCTTTTTTTCAGGAGATTCGCCACTCAATTTTCGATGGTTTATCAAGTGGCATTTTCTTTGCTTGACCAGACATCCCTCACTTCCTATTACAGCATACACTCCTTTCTCAGTATCTTCTTTGATGTTCCTCTTGAATATGTAATTTTGCAGAACCTCATACAGACAAACATTCTCGAGGTGACTGCTTCGATTTGGATAATATGTATCCAACATGTTGCTCTTCAAAATGTCGGTACTGTTTGGCTCCTTTTCCGCCAAATACTCAATTTCCCGCACAGGTTTCAGAACTCGATTACGCGTTGCAGCAAGACCAACACTCGCCCAAACGATACTCCTGGACTTGGCATAGAGACTTGCTGAAGACAACCGGTCAGAACATTCGTAAGCTCCGATTTCTCGATGCGACAACATCTTCAGACTGAAACTGTACAACTTCTTGCTGAGGCTCTTTTCATGGGAAATGTCCTCCCACATATCCTTCAATTCTGTCTTCTCTTTTTTGGTGATGTAAGATGTCACATACCGAGCCACAGCCATACAGTTATCAGCCACAAACTGTATATCCATGTTAGCATTCCACATGGACAAAATCACCGGGTTGTAGTCGTTAATGTACTTAGACTCTTCGTTCCTCTTCAAATTGTATGTGTTTTTAGGTGATTTCTTCATCAGATTATGTCGCAGCGAAGACATCAAACTGTTCACTCTTCCTTTAGAAATCACCGGTCGTGGAAAGCCGAAACGACATTTGGTGTAGAACTTGTCTTTGTTCCGGAATTTACGACGACAGTACTTTCCACATCGATGGCTTTGGAAACGTAGAACTTTTTCTCGTAGGCTTTTTTTCTCCTTTGCGTTTGGAACAGCACACGTAGAATACTGTTCTATGAAACTCATCACTGAGTCTTCTGCATCCGTTCCAAATTTAGGTGCATCCTTGATCCACAGCAACATATGTATATGAGGAGCACCTCTTGCTTGGTACTCCTTCCTCCAGAAGAAATCCAACACCTCTCCAAGAGGTGGATTCTTCTTATTCATGATGAAAGACATCATACCTTCAAATCTATGATTGAAGTACCTACATACATTGACTGGATCCAAAGAGCACAGTTCTCCGGGTGTCTTGAATTCGATGTTTTCTACGTTAGCATTTGCCTCTCGTAGAAATTCAAGTAAGTCTTCCCAGCCATACTCAGCACAGCTCAAAGTGAGGAACCATGTGGGAGTTCCTAAGTTCCTTAGCATACATTTTAAATCACCATGACGACGGTACCAAAACTCATTAGTACCACGCTGACACGCCATGAGATTAATCAGGTGAGAATCCAAAATACTGTCTTGGACATTGACTTTATCCATAAAGTCACTTGCCGAGATGTTTTGCATGTGTATACCACTTTTCAAGATGTGGTTCACTGCATATGACAGTCCAGACAGATCGCTTTCAAACAGGAGATGAAACAAATAAGGAATGCATTGTCGAAACCTAGGATCTCCTGCATACAATCGCAAAGTCCGGTATTCAGAAGCAGGAATTTGATGAGGTCGCTCATCATATCTTCCTCCCAGACCTGTTGGAAAAAGCTGTGGGAAACACCGAGCTTCCAAACTTTCCTCCCAAACACTAATGGGACTCCCTTTCGCTTGTTTCATTTGAAACAACTCAATAGCATTCCCCATGACTTCCTTGGAATGCAAAGGATGAACACTATAATGTTCATATATTTCTTCACTAGTACAGGGTTCTACTTTCTCAATTTGACCAGCACACAAATCGTTATCCTCTTCCTCACTTACTTCCTCTTCTGCAACATATACATTTTTATAGTACTTATTATATTTTTTCAAATACAATGTTGCCCTTTTGACTTTCCTAACATCTACTAAATCTTGCCATATTTTCTTATTCTTTGTCGGAACCCCATTAACTAAGATAACAAGAGGTTCCTCTTCCACTTTTTCTACTCCAATTGTGTTAATGTTTTTCTTCAAATCTAGAGGCAAATAAACAACTCTTCCCTTTAATCCTCTCTGTAAATCTGATGGAGGCAATTTCCCTGTCTTTGGCTCCATTCTTACAATAGCCTGAAAGGGATGGATACTTTGAATCAAAATAGATTCATAAGTATTTAAATCCTTCAATTCAGAAGGAATCTCAACCAATTCCAGATTATTATGAACTGCTCTAGCAGGCATCTGGTTTTGATTTAATTTGTTACAACAATAAGTACACACACGTTGATCCAATCCCAAATCAAAACAATTTTCTACCATCAAGTATGTTGTAAAATCCTTCCATTCACTATTATTTTCCCTTTCACTTTTTCCATATAAATCCACTAACTTAGTCTGATTCTTATAATAAGTGCGTCGACAACACACACAAGTGAAATTTGGCCTCTCACTTGATTTCACCTCAAACGTCGCAATTTCCCTCTGGAAATTATCTGTACTGGAAACCTGTACACTATCTTCCACATTACTCTCTTCTTCTTGGTCAATTTCAACATTCTCCTCTTTACTTCCAAAGTAACAAAACTCAATTTCTTCACATATATTCTTCACATCTATTTCAGAACCATGCAAAAGAGCAGCGCATAATTGTTTAAGCATAATTGCTGGACTCTTAGCATAATACAACATTCTAACTAATTTCCTCACTTTATTATGATGCACTGCTAGCATCCTGAAATGATGAAAAACACTCTGGCATACTCTCCTGGAAAGACAAGCCAGTGAATGACCATGCAAACCTATCACTTCTCTCACTCTGCAAGGATCTAATTCTTGCAACAACTTCATTTTCTGCTTCAAACTGTTCTTACTAAATGACCGTATAAAATCACAAAGCAAATTGATGGAATCCTGTCGTACACTGCAAATACTACTACACTTCCAGGTGTACACAGGACCCTTAGGACGTCTCCCTAAAACCTCATTACCTAACACCTCTTCTATCTCTGTTGTCACAAGTTTTTCTTTTTCAACTGGACAACCATCTTTCACTTCATAAGCTCGACCACTGGTGTCAACTGCATGCACCAAATCATTATCCTGGAAATAACTCTCCTCATTAAAAAATGCCTCAGAGCTTGAACTATGCATCCATTCTCCAGAAAAAACTTCACAAAAATTACTACGATTAACTATTCTCTTCCATCTACTATTTCTTTTGAAATCATAAATTACCTTGTTTAGCTTCCGAATTCTATTGATTGTCAAAATAAATAACTTACGTTTAATTTCAAATGCCTGATCAATAACTTTCTCAACAATTTTTTTTCTCTTATAAAAAACCACTTTCTGCTGACCTTTCTTAATATTTTTTAACAAATTCCCAATTATCCTGTTGCGGAACATTCGTTTACGAATATCCCTAAACTCTTGTTTCCTTCTACTTTCATGCATAGAGTTATCTCTTACTCTAGCAGTAACATTTCTCATTGGCCTTTCCTTACCATTTGATTTCTGTCTCCTTTTCTGGACTGAAACATTTTCTGTAGTAATATTTTTTTTACTACACATATTTCTTATGACTGTTTTTCGACTCTTACCCGGTGCTTTCTTGGTGACTTGACAAATCTTTTTGTTAGAGGACTGCTGCATTCTTCCATGGTCCTGCTGTCTTTGACGTTTTGCAGCCTTTCTTACTCTTTCTTTGCTAGGCATCCTAAAATCTTGAAATAATCTGCAGTTGAATCTGTGGTAAAATATAATAAAAAATGTTATTAACCACTATTACCCAACAGTAAATTAATAACAGTCATCAAAAACTTAACACACTACTTAAGTATATAATATACTGAAGCCTATCTCCAATTTTTCACTGAACAGGACTCATCTCTTCTTAACCTTGGATAAACCTCACCTACTCTGTGTCCCCTGCACATAATTAAATGTAAAGGGGCAGATTTATATTAACTAGCACATCCCCAGGGATGCACCAGTTAACGTGCACCGCTGCTCTGCCACCCACGGTGTGCCGCATTTACAATCAGATAGGACAAAGCTACATCAAAACCCTGCGCCTGCTTGAAGCAGGCATAGATCTTGACGCAGGTAGGCTGAAAGCTAAAGCAACAACTAAGTATCGTGTGCAGAAGTTACAAAAAAGGAAAAATGGCGTTTAAACCAGTAATGAGCCCATGCTAACGTAACACAGTGTAAAAATATCCAGGATCTACATCAGTTTGGGGTTCACGAACCTGGCAGGTACAAGGCACTGAGGCTTTCCACCGTGCATGTCTCATCCCAAATCATATGTTGTTTGTAAATGAAACAATTTCCCAGACCAAATGCTTTGGATTGGCTACTTCTAAAAAATTAAACACCCCTACTATCCCGGAGTTAGAGGAATATGATGGTTGGAGTAATTTTACTCGTTGTCCATTAAAGATTTACAGGCCCTACTCCGTAATTCTTCCTTTAACATTTCCAGTATAAATCCAAAAGGTTCACTGCTTTGGCAACGTGCCTTATCCACGGTTTAATAACGCTGCCTTTTGCTTTATATAAGTTTTCAAATTGTATGAAATATATACCAATAGGTCGTTATTAACCTTTAGGTAGTGGTTTTCTTCATGAGGTCTGGTCGCTTCCATACACATACAGATTTTCAAAGATGATCAAGACCTTTATCTGAATGGAGAGGAATGCACTGAGACGCCAGATCATTCACTAATGTGTAGGCACATACAGTTACACGGTTCATGCAACAAACACCGACCAAATATGGCTTGCGTGTTGCAAGGCACGCCAGTTCCTGCTATCATCCCCACGTTCAAGTTCTTGGAAAATGGTAGTTATTTGATGCTCAATAATGAAGATTGTTCTGGGTTAATTAAAAGTATTCATTTTATCGTAACAGTAAATGAACGGGTTATTTGCTGCAGAAATGTTCTATTTCCTCCCACACATGAACATAGGGAGTTTTCAATCTGGCCACAAATACCAACCTTGGGAGCACATTTCAACAGCATGGCAAGAATAAGAGCTCTTTTGTCTCAGAGAGAGGTGGCCTTGAGTTCGGCCCGTGAAACTTTCGTGCTTCACATAGCGAACACCCGTACAGAGGTGCAGACCCTTTTAAATACAGATTCGACTTTGCATTTCAGCAAGATTACCCATTCATTTCCATGCAGCAGGAGGCCCATAGGAATGAAGGTGCAATTTGCGATTAGCAATTACCTCATCGCAAATTACGAATTTTTCCGACGGTGCAGGGGTGTCTCAAGAACACCCTGCTGCACCCCTGAAAAAAAAATTTGGGGTCATATGGCGCACATAAATTTTGAAAACATTCCTTTACCTCAAAAACGATTTTCAACTCATAATTTGAAAACACTGCACATGGGGAAATGACTTAAAATGTCCTTAAGACACATAAAAGCATTTTTTGATTGCCTTTGCAGCATGTTTCAGTCACCTTTAACATGCCTATGTAACGGAAACATTCAAAATCTAAATTTGCCATGCACAGGTGGGAGCATATTTACAAGCAATTTGCTCCACAGACAAACTTCTTACATTGAAATGGGAAAAATAACATCAGAGACTCTCAATTACCTTATAAAGAAGCAGACACCATTATGTCCTTCTCATCAATATTAAAACCATTGCTTTTTCTCAAAAACGATTTACAAGTCATAATTTGAAAACACTCCACAGCTCCTATGCACATAAAAGCCCTGTCAGTACTAATACTTCACATGTTCTCCAATTACAATTTCTCAAAGAAACAAAATCTATTTCTGAAACACTTGAGACAAAGCAACATTTGAAAAACACAACTTTCTTCATAATTTTCTCCTTAAAGCACACTATTTTCTATCTAAATTAAAGAAATTTTTTCTCACCTTAGCAAATACTTTGAGTTTCAACACAGTCTCAGAAACACACCAATTTGTCTTCAGCAGAGCAAAAGGTATGCACTCCAGAGTCTGCAGCTATCAAAAGCACAGAAATGCTGTAATTCCTCACACAGATCTCTCATGTCACCCAATCAAAACTCTTCCCTCACTTTTTTTCAAAGCAAAACCCTTCCCCCCTCTGCCCCCTCTCTGCTTTTTCTGCATAGCAACCACCTCTTGCAAGACCTCTCACACAACAATGTTGCAATTGAACTCTGAACTCTCAGTGCACCTGCATATCCAAAGCATTCTTTCATTTAATGATTTTTTCTTCGCCACTCAAAATACATCTTTCAACGAACTCATCCATGCACACTAACTTTCTGTTTTCAGCAATCAAAATCCACCAATCACTCTTACTGCTTCATTAACACAGAAACTCCTCAGTTTTTTTCATTTTACACTCTCATTTTTTCAACTGCCATTTAATTGCCACACTTCATCTGACTGCAGGAGAACCTTCTCTCGCCATGTTTTCTGTCTGGATTGTTGGACATAGCTACATCTATTGGGCTCAAAGGTACGCTGAAAACAGGAATTTACCTAACCTCAATTTACAAGATGTGGAAATTAAGTGGTTTGGCCACAGAGGATTAAAATGTCACCAATTGATACCATTGGTGAAAACCTTTATGCATTTGCCAAAACCTGACCTGTTAATTGTGCACTGTGGAGGTAATGATTTGGGCACTTTGACTGGGGTAGGTCTGGAAATGCTTTTAAAGGACACCTTTGAGCAATTGATGGTACTTTTTCCTCAGACTGCCTTGGTATATTCAAATATATGCCAAAGACAGAAATGGAGGTGGTCGAACCAATTTTGTCCACAAATTGAGAAATCGAGGAAGCATGTACACAAATCTGTTTCAGCTTACATGAGAGACCATGGAATGGGCTCCCTGTACAACAATAACTTGCGTTACTACATGCAAGATATCTACAGAGCAGATGGAGTTCACTTCTCAGATGAGGGCAACAGAGTTTTCACTCTGAATTTAAGACTGTGCATTGGTACCTACTTATAAGTACCTAAATGTACCATAAACCCAAAAGCTCTTCTCAGAGCTACCCTACATCTGATCACTCACAATTATTATTTTACTCTAACTTTTTTCACTAATTTTCAAGAAAGTACGCTCCCCAGACCGCTTCCCGGTTCGCGAACCGGGCGCACTCCACGCAAAAAAACTAAAAAAACTGTATATTTTTTTTTTGCCCTGCGAGACCCTTTCAAAGCCTCCACATCAAACCTAGGGGGTCAGGGAGGATCTACTATGCCCCCTTATGGTCATTTGCCCCTTCGCTTTGGCCTCCTCTTGTCTCTCGATCCTACCGAGAGACAAGATGGCGGCCGCTACGGACTGTTTGGAATGTTTACAGACGCCGAAAAACCAATCAGCTTCGCAAACCTCCGTAACGCGAAAAGTACGAGAAGCGGAGCGCTGTTACAGATATATATCTTTTTTTGAACGTTAATTTCTCAAAATCCACTAGAGCACATATATTGAGACCTAGCAAAGGCACATCGGGCTACCAGTCCCTACAATTTTGCCAAGTTTCGTGCAAATCCATTCAGCCGTTCGATTATTATTATTATTATTTTTTTTGCCCCGCGGTGCCCTTTTAAAACCTCCACATCAAACGTAGGGGGTCACCGACGATCTACTATTCCCCCTTATGGTCATTTGCCCCTTCGCTTTGGCCTCCTCTTGTCTCTTGATCCTACCGAGAGACAAGATGGCGGCCGCTACGGACTGTTTGGAATGTTTACAGACGCCGGAGAGCCAATCAGCTTCGCTTCGCAAAGCTCCGTAACGCGAAAAGTACGCGAAGCGGTGCGCTGTTACAGATATATATCTTTTTTTGAACGTTAATTTCTCAAAATCCACTGGAGCACATATATTGAGATCTAGCAAAGGCACATCGGGCTACCAGTCCCTACAATTTTGCCAACTTTTGTGCAAATCCATTCAGCTGTTCGATTATTATTATTTATTTTTTTTTTTGCCCCGCGGGGCCCTTTTAAAACCTCCACATCAAACCTAGGGGGTGAGCGACAATGTACTATGCCCCCTTATGGTCATTTGCCCCTTCGCTTCGGCCTCCTCTTGTCTCTCGATCCTACCGAGAGACAAGATGGCGGCCGCTACGGACTGTTTGGAATGTTGACAGACGCCGGAGAACCAATCAGCTTCGCTTCACAAAGCTCCGTTGCGCGAAAAGTCCGCGAACCAGAGCGCTGCCCGGTCCGCTGTTACAGATATATATATTTTTTTAAACGTTAATTTCTCAAAATCCACTGGAGCACATATATTGAGACCTACAAAAGGCACATCGGGCTACCAGTCCCTACAATTTTGCCAAGTTTCGTGCAAATCCATTCAGCCGTTCGGGCTAAAAGTGAGGCCAACCGCCCTATGGAAAACTCAATGTTAAAAACACGTTTTGGGACCCCCCTTTTTTCTCGGCCCCCCCTTGACGAACCCCCCCAAAATTTTCAGGGGCTGCTCAGAAACAAAATGTGCCATTTTCCTGAAAATTTCAACCAATTCCGTCCACAAACGCCAAAGTTATTAGACATAGAATTTTCAAAAAACCCATAGAGAAAAAATCCTAACTATATATACCTACTGGCGACCGCCAGTAGGTAATATATATATATATATATATATATATATATATATATATATATATATATATATATATATATATATATATATATATATATATATATATATATATATATATATATTCACTGAAAAAACCATAGGTTATACACCATATATAGTTAGGAATTAGCATTTAAAAAACCTTATTTTACTCACACAAAACCATTGAAATTCCATATATAGTTAGTTGTACTAACTATATATCGCGCACCCGCAATCCACTGCTGATCATGTCACATATTACATCATTCATGACATGGTCAGTGACATCACTGATGACATCACTGATGACATCTCAAATGACATCACTGATGACATCACTGATGACATCTCAAATGACATCACTGATGACATCACATCACAACTGAATGAGTGGATGTATAAGTGTCTGAATGAAGGTTTTAGTAGGTGCGTGACTGACTGTATGAGTGAGTGATTAAAAGTGTCTCACTGAATGCATAGGTTAGTGACTAAACTGTCTTAATTTGTGCATCATTATGTCTGGTATTCTGTAAACTGCTGCATGTGTTGATCAGTAACTATATGAGTAACTATATGGGTTATTGATTGATTGTCCAAGTATTTGTATGGGAGACTGAGTGTGTGTGTGGCTGGCTGGGAGATGTGTGACTCTGTGCAGATCAATGTGTTCTTGTATCAATGATTTATAAGAGAGTAAGTATGTGTTAGAATATGTTTGAAAATGTAAGGTACTCTATGTTTAACTGTATAGATTAGAAAATGGAAGTGTGATTGATTCTTTACAGGACTGACTAGGTGTGTGAGTAACTCCAAGGATGAGTGGCAGAGTGTGAGTGTCTGTATAGGGTGTATGAGTGCATATGATAGTGTTGTAAAGATGAGTGATTGTATGTATGAATGATTGTATGGGTGAATGAGTGAATGTGTGTGTAGACGTAGGAATCAGTGAGTGCGTATGTAGTAACTAGTATTGGTGTGTCAATTGTTTAAAAAAATATATTCTGTATTTAACACTGGGTGTAACAGAGGTTATATTAAAGTGTGAGGAGATGCATTGTATTGTCACATGAATGATATCATCAGTGATGTGACCATTGATGTCAAATGAGATGTCATCAGTGATGTCATTTGAGATGTTATCAGTGATGTCATTTGAGATGTTATCAGTGATGTCATCAGTGATGTCATTTGAGATGTCATCAGTGATGTCATCAGTGATGTCATTTGAGATGTCATCAGTGATGTCATCAGTGATGTCATTTGAGATGTCATCAGTGATGTCATTTGAAATGTTATCAGTGATGTCATCAGTGATGTCATTTGAGATGTCATCAGTGATGTCATCAGTGATGTCATTTGAGATGTCATCAGTGATGTCATCAGTGATGTCATTTGAGATGTCATCAGTGATGTCATCAGTGATGTCACTGACCATGTCATGAATGATGTAATATGTGACATGATCAGCAGTGGATTGCGGGTGCGCGATATATAGTTAGTACAACTAACTATATATGGAATTTCAATGGTTTTGTGTGAGTAAAATAAGGTTTTTTAAATGCTAATTCCTAACTATATATGGTGTATAACCTATGGTTTTTTCAGTGAATTTTCAAGGTTTTGTAAATGCTAATTCCTAACTATATATGGTCTATAACCTATGGTTTTTTCAGTGAATTTCATTGGTTTTTTAAAAGCTAATATCTATAGCTGTAAAATGTATTCTTTAAATCCAAAAATATATTTTATATGTTTATTAATAATTTTTTTTAAATATTTTTTTTGTTTCGCTCCCGGTCCGCGAACCGGGAAGCTTCCCGTTAGCTCAATTTGATTCCGCGACCCGGTACGCGAACCGGTAAGAAAACAACATAGTGACGGTATCGCGTTGCCGCGTAATGCGTCTTATGACGTACTGTGTTAGCGCACCCGGAAGTGCCCCGGGGCGCGGACCGAGGCGCGAAACGCAGCTCCCCGGAAGCGATCCGCGGCGCGAAAGCGCGACGTATCGCGTTGCCGCGAAATGCGTCTTGTGACATATCGCGTTAGCGCACCCGGAAGTGTCCCGGGGCGCGGACCGAGGCGCGAAGCGGAGCGACCCGGAAGCTAACCGGGGAGCGTTCCGCAGCGCGTAACATGAGCGTGAGAGGTCATGTGACTTGTTAATAAAACTTTTCATTGGTTCATTTCACTTTTGGTTTCATAATGATGGAAGGCTAGGTCAGGTGACTTAAAAATAACACTTTTCATTGGTTGAGAAGTATTGTTTTTTCCCAAATGATGAAAACCCCTCCTTCTTTCCTCACTCTGACTTTCATCATTGTGAGAGGAAGACCTATTTTGCTTGTTGGAAAATGGCTTCATTGGTAGCTTCAGCTGGTGGACCCCCACCACCACCACCACCTCCTCATGGGAAGAAAGGACCACCTCCCCAGGTCCTGACCAACACTGAGGAGGAAGAGGAAGAAATGGATGAGGAGGGAGAAGAACCACAATTTTTAGAAGAGTTGCCCCGGGTTTCCAGAAAGAAAGCCAGTTTCATCTGGCAGTTTTATTCAATACCTCGTGGCCAAAAAAAAGTCAACGCAAGGTATGTCACCTGCCTCATATGCAAGGAACAATTGTCCAGAGGGACGGACAAAAAATATAGCTATGGAAATCACACAATGCATAGGCACATGACGAGGAAACATCCCCTAAATTACAGCCGGGCGGAAATAAGGGATATGCACGACAATCCAAGACCAACTCCTGTGGCCAGACCAACAATACCGATTTCTCTAACACCAGAAGAGGCACGGGAAACTGTGCCAAATATTCAAGAAAATTTTGGGCACATGATTCACTTATGTATGCACTGTCGTGCATTATTAGCTTGTGGCAACATGAGCATCAATGCACTAAACCTGGCGTATGAACACCATGATAGCCCTAACCGCCCCCAGTAATTTTTTTTTGCTCCTGTTGAGCCCTTTTCAACGCCTGTTTTTTGTTGTTTCCCCCCCCCAAAAAAACCCACAAAAAATATAAAATCGTTCAAAAAATACAAAAAAAACAAAAAAATTTCAAAAAATAAAAAAAAATATAAAACAACAAAAATATTTAAAAAAAAGTTCTTTTCAGAACTACCTTCCCTTTCCAAAAAAATTGCTAGAATGTTTAGCACTCTGGCAAGCTCTATTTCTTTTGGTTCGCTTCCGGGTTAGCTTCCCGGTACGCGGACCGGGAGCTAACCAAAAAAAAAAAAAAAGTGTAAGTATAAGGAAAGGAAACAGAGAGTGATGTTAAAAGAAAGACAGCTATAGGGAGTAAAGAAGAGATACTGTTTAATAGATCTATTTACCGAATAAAAGACAGAAGAGGGTATAATTGTGAAAAACAAAATAGATGACGAAGTGAAAGAAAAAAAAAGAGAGTATAACATTAACAAAGAAGAGTTTCTTGGAGAATGTGAGTGAATGTTCAAAATAAGATTAAAACATGAGGAATAACAGAGAGAAAAAATAGAAAACAGAAAACAAAAAATAACAGAAAAAGATTAATTGAAACAGCAAAGAAATGTAATTAACATAGAGCCATATCATCAACATAGGCAATAAAAGTTTTGTAGCTTTTATTGGCAGAAATGTGTCGCTAAAGCTGCTTTTGTGGCAGAAAACTGCCACTAAAACCACTTTTGCACCAGTTTTCTGCCAATAAAAAGAGCAATAATTTTATTGGCTGTGTTCATAATATTCCCCTTAGTGTGCTTCAACTACACAGAGAAAGCATTATGAACAAGTAGTGATAGAGTGATCAGTCAAAGACACTAAGAGTAATAGAGACGCAGTGAGTGAACAAGAGTGAGGAACTATGAGAAGAGAGGGACTGAGAAAAAGAGTGGAAGGAGTTGAGTAAGTAGGTAATAGAGAAAGGAATGAGGGAAGTAGCAAAGGCAGGAAACTGAGGGTTAAAGAAATGAAGCAGTGGAACTAATAGTAGTTAAATGTGATAGAAATGTAACGAAAACAGTACAAAATATTTACCTTATAATTGTCGTTAAATTACTCACTTTTTGTTTTTATACTTTCAATCTGTGAAAGAGAGAA
Source organism: Lissotriton helveticus (assembly GCF_964261635.1). Lineage (NCBI taxonomy): Eukaryota > Metazoa > Chordata > Amphibia > Caudata > Salamandridae > Lissotriton > Lissotriton helveticus. The sequence continues at coordinate 1,059,551,172 of NC_136070.1, read as the reverse complement.
CAAACATTTGAAAAATATTAAAACATGTATTTAAAAATTAGAAAAGACAAGGGAAAAGATTGAAGGACAAACAGTTTTTCAACAACTTTGACACTTACAGAAGCTTCTGCTTCTCCAGGCCCCCTACACAGTCCTAAAGATATACATTTTAAACTAACAGTATCTTGATGCAGATGAAGTGAGGCCTATCTTAAAACATGGTGCATCTTTTGCATTGCTGTTGTCTCAGAAAAGTGTCGCAAGACACTAACATTTTAAATAATTGCTTCAGGATGCCAATAAGATGTCTCCTATCCAGAGGTTTGTTTGAGGTGAGGCCTACTCAGGGTTGCAGATGAAATTTCGAGTTGTTGAAGAGAATAGAGGACATAATATATGTGAAGGTCTACCAATGAAGTGAGTCATGTCCACTGCACTCTTGAACAAAGTCCAAACCTCCTATGTTTCCCTGGACAGACCTAAACTTGATCTGCACAATGTGATTCGTAATGATAGGAAACACAGGTGATGTAATTGAAATACGTGCAATTTATTTTGCTCATTTCACAATCACATCACTTGTGTTTCCTTTGCTTAGGTATCTCATTGTGCAGATGTAGTCTAGCATATGAAAGAATACGCAGAAGTGCAGAACTGCATGCAACAACTTTGACACTTACAGAAGCCTCACCTTCTCCATGCCTCCTACACAGTTCTACATATACATCATAAATGCAAACAGTACAGAATTAATTATACATGTTAAATGGTTTATTTTTGCTGTTCTCAGAATGTATCAAAATTCACTAAAAACAGTGACTTGAAGGTATTCATCATGTAACAGCGGGGAAAAAAAAACACAATTAAAATGATTGTGTTTAAAAAACCCATACAACATCAGAAATCAAAATTCAGAACTCCTTAAAGTTAACTTACTTTCCATGACGTCCAAGGATGTCCTATGAACAGCTTACACTCTTTTGTGCTGTTATTACTTTCAGCCCGCCACTTTCTGAAAGAAAATCTCCATCGTTTTTAAAAACACGTTACATGCAATAAATGACTTCTTGCTCTCTACCACAATTTTCCACAAGGCCAAATCTGGTCAGAGCCATTTATAACTCTTGGATTTCTTGTAAGCCAATCCCGTCATTTGGCATTTCCGCAACTTTCAGAATTAAAATGTTGAAGATCATTTTCACAATCCTGGAATAGTAATATCTTCCCCTTATTGCTCAGTCATGTTCTACATTTCCTATGACACTGATACTGCTTACTATGAAGCAGACTTACACTACCTCTATGACTACTACAATTATTTAATTCTCTACATCACTTTTAATCACAAAGCAATGTAAAACAGTAGACAGCATTGCAGACTTACATTCCCTCTACTCCATGTTTTGATTGGCTGCTTCAATTAGCTTATAAAAAGAAACAGTTTTTCTGAACTCATTAAAAGTGCACGTATTTCTCCATGACGTCCAGTCCTATGGTTAGAAGTTATGTCTCTGAACTACACTTATCCTCAAGGCCAAATTGTGTAGGAGCCATTAGAACTTCTTGAAATTCCACAGAGCACATCCCGAGATTATTTCCCTAAAATGTTGGTTTTAAAAACACCAGGTAAGAGTTTTTAAGGTCATACGGCAATTTTTTTTTGAAAATTAAAACAGAATCATTGCAGAATGACCAGCCATTTCTAGACTTTAAATAAGCTGTGTAATGTCCTGATGTTATTGAAGGGCCGTCATGATATATAATTGCTGCAGTTACAAAAGTCCTTCCTGATATTGACAACTGCGAAGCTACAAAATTTTTAATTAAAGTTGTCAATTTTGTTCCATCAGGCCTACATCGTTGGAACATTAAAATGACATACTGGCCATATGTTCGTATAAATAATGTGGACATCATTTCAGATTTACATTGGCTACACTCCATGTTGTGATCAGCTGCTTTTACTAGCTTATTAAAGGAGACTGATTTACTGTCTGGCAAAGTTAAATATATAAATCTTTCTGAGTCTACACTAGTAGTACTTGATACCATACAGTTCTCGCAATCATGCTGCCATTGATAAGAAAGCCCAAACAGCTGATCTACATCTACACCTTCAGCATGTAATACATCAAGCATATACATTAAAAACTCCTGACAATCTTGCTGAATATTTTGAGAGAATTGTGTTTGGCCTGAACATCTGTCTAACAGATTTCGAATTTCAGACACACTTTCTATGTTTCTTCTATCAGTGCTACATTTCTCTAACACAGAATTTAACAAACTGCAAAATCTTTGATCAGAATTGACCACAATCTCTTCTTTTACATTTTCTAGAGAAAACAAAACATTAACCACTACATTAGCATAGCAGTTGACACCAGAACTGTTTTCAAACTGAAAACCAACAACATCTTCAACAGAATCCTTTTTGTTTCTGCTTGTAATTTTAGGTTCATTGACTTTTTGTCTTTTTGCTACAACCTCCCCAGTATTGTTCTCATTTCTTCGTTTCCGGCCTACCACACGTTTCTCAAACAAAGGATACTGAGGCAAATGTGGCGCATACTCTCTTCTTAACCTATTGTATTCCTTAACACAATCTAGATCCGCACAAATGTTTGTGACATCACACTCAATCAAGTACAATCCCGATAAAGTTCTAACTCGTGACAATGCCACATATGCCATACCCTCCTTGAACACAGAACTGCCAATATTCACCAATGCACTGTCTACACTTAAACCTTGCGATTTATGAATTGTCACCGCATATGCCAAGCAAACAGGAAACTGCTTACGGCGAACATATAAGTCTTTTACAAGCAAAAATCTAGCAGAACAACGACCAATTAGCTGTACTTCCTCAATGCCATCAAATTTAATTTTTTAAAATTCAATTCCATCTCTATTTCTGTATTTCACAAAATCAACAACATTACCCATTGATCCATTTACCAGACCTCTTTCAACATGTAAATTCCTTCTTAAAATTATACGGCAGTTCAAGCACACATTCAGAGTCTTTTCAAAACCTGCAGTTTTAGATATACTCTTCTCTAATGAATCCATTTTTGTTTTCAGATTCTCAGACAAAATAATTGTTGATCCCATATGCTCTACTCTATCAATAGCTTCCAGTTTCACAATCTCTTGCTTTTCTAAATGCAACATTTTGTTGTTAAATTTGGCACATTCTGCAAGAGTTGGCATCAAACATATTCCAGATTTCTTCTCAGTAATTTTCTGAAAAATATTCTCAGGCACAACATCTTGTTCTGGATATAAATTTGACAGTAATCGTGCATGTAAAGCTTCTTTCCCATGCTCGGTCACTTTTCCAATTCTAACATCTTGTAGAATAGTCTTGTAAACTTCATCCTTTGCCTGACGCATATTTTCATGCAGTTCAGCATAATTGAAGTTTAACCATATATTGACGTTGCCAATGCTGCCTAGGCACTTCCTGGTATCTTCATGCGTGAGCATTTTGAACACAGGTTGCCCTTTCACTGGTGTCAGCTGCAGAAGATCTCCGAAAACAATGATGTGTTTGCCACCAAATAACACATCATACTCTGTTTTGAGAACTTCTTGCATCCTCAAATGCACAAAGGCAAGCATGACATTGGAAACCATGCTTACTTCGTCAATGATAAGAAGTTTCATTTTCCTCAAGATTCTTGAAACTTCAAAACAAGCATCTCCAGATAGCTTGTGATATTGTAATTTATTGTCATGCTCCACTGGCAGCATCAGTAAACGATGTAAAGTAATCCCTTTAATATTATGTGCTGCCAGTCCAGTTGGAGCAGTGACAACACAAGACAGCGATGACTCTGTCCTTTCCTGCAAATAGCATGAAATTGCTTTAATGAGGAAACTTTTTCCAGTTCCTGCTTCTCCACTCACGTACAGTCGGACAGGCTTCAACGACGTACATGAGCACTCTTTCTTATCATGACTTAATCCATGATCAATTTGCATGGTAACTTCGTCATATATTTTCCTCTGCTCAACGTTGAGTTGTCTTTCCAACTCTTCTAAGTTAACCGCATCCTCTTGAGCATGTGCCATGGCTCTTTCCACTTCATTCATAGCAGTGGCAGCTTCATTTTCAATAACAGGTCCTCCTAGTGGATCCTGACTCAATGAAGCAGAACTCTGACTGTCCTGAGAACTGTCTCTGGCAATCTCGGCTGCAATCGTTGCTTCCTGCTCAATTTCCGCATTCAACATTTCTACATATTTGGGAAAAGCAGGACATTCTATGGTCTCCTTGGCGGCATTGAAAGAGTCTTCGTAACAGAGGAAATCTCCAAGCAGTTCCTCTTCTGCACGCCAAGGCTTGAAAAGTTGCAAAAGTGCTAAATAGAAAAACTCCTTTTTTTCAGGAGATTCGCCACTCAATTTTCGATGGTTTACCAAGTGGCATTTTCTTTGCTTGACCAGACATCCCTCACTTCCTATTACAGCATACACTCCTTTCTCAGTATCTTCTTTGATGTTCCTCTTGAATATGTAATTTTGAAGAACCTCATACAGACATACATTGTCGAGGTGAATGCTTCAATTTGGATAATATGTATCCAACATGTTGGTCTTCAAAATGTCGGTACTGTTTGGCTCCTTTTCCTCCAAATACTCAATTTCCCGCACAGGTTTGAGAACTCGATTACGCGTTGCAGCAAGACCAAGACTCGCCCAAACGATACTCCTGGACTTGGCATAGAGACTTGCTGAAGACAACCGGTCAGAACATTCGTACGCTCCGATTTCTCGATGCGACAACATCTTCAGACTGAAACTGTACAACTTCTTGCTGAGGCTCTTTTCATGGGAAATGTCCTCCCACATATCCTTCAATTCTGTCTTCTCTTTTTTGGTGATGTAAGACGTCACATACCGAGCCACAGCCATACAGTTATCAGCCACAAACTGTATATCCATGTTAGCATTCCACATGGACAAAATCACCGGGCTGTAGTCGTTGATGTACTTGGACTCTTCGTTCCTCTTCAAATTGTAAGTGTTTTTAGGTGATGATTTCTTCATGACATTGTGTCGCAGCGAAGACATCAAACTGTTTACTCTTCCTTTAGAAATCACCGGTCGTGGAAAGCCGAAACGACATTTAGTGTAGAACTTGTCCTTGTTTCGGAATTTACGACGGCAGTACTTTCCACATCGATGGCTTTGGAAACGCAGAACTTTTTCTCTTAGGCTTTTCTTCTCCTTTGCGTTTGGAACAGCACACGTAGAATACTGTTGGATGAAACTCATCACTGAGTCTTCTGGATCCGTTCCAAATTTAGGTGCATCCTTGATCCACAGCAACATATGTATATGAGGAGCACCTCTTGCTTGGTACTCCTTTCTCCAGAAGAAATCCAACACCTCTCCAAGAGGTGGATTCTTCTTATTCATGATGAAAGACATCATAGCTTCAAATCTATGATTGAAGTACCTACATACATTGACTGGATCCAAAGAGCACAGTTCTCCGGGTGTCTTGAATTCGATGTTATCTACGTTAGCATTTGCCTCTCGTAGAAATTCAAGTAAGTCTTCCCAGCCATACTCGGCACAGCTCAGAGTGAGGAACCATGTGGGAGTACCTAAGTTCCTCGGCATACATTTTAAATCACCATGACGACGGTACCAGTACTCATTAGTACCACGCTGACACGCCATGAGATTAATCAGGTGAGAATCCAAAATACTGTCTTGGACATTGACTTTATCCATAAAGTCACTTGCCGAGATGTTTTGCATGTGTATACCACTTTTCAAGATGTGGTTCACTGCATATGACAGTCCAGACAGATCGCTTTCAAACAGGAGATGAAACAAATAAGGAATGCATTGTCGAAACCTAGCATCTCCTGCATACAATCGCAAAGTCCGGTATTCAGAAGCAGGAATTTGATGAGGTCGCTCATCATATCTTCCTCCCTGACCTGTTGGAAAAAGCTGTGGGAAACACCGAGCTTCCAAACTTTCCTCCCAAACACTAATGGGACTCCCTTTGGCTTGTTTCATTTGAAACAACTCAATAGCATTCCCCATGACTTCCTTGGAATGCAAAGGATGAACACTATAATGTTCATATATTTCTTCACTAGTAGAGGGTTCTACTTTCTCAATTTGACCAGCACACAAATCGCTATCCTCTTCCTCACTTACTTCCTCTTCTGCAACATATACATTCTTATAGTATTTATTATTTTTTTTCAAATACAATGTTGCCTTTTTAACTTTCCTAACATCTACTAAATCTTGCCATATTTTCTTATTCTTTGTCGGAACCCCATTAACTAAGATAACCAGAGGTTCCTCTTCCACTTTTTCTACTCCAATTGTGTTAATGTTTTTCTTCAAATCTAGAGGCAAATAAACAACTCTTCCCTTTAATCCTCTCTGTAAATCTGATGGAGGCAATTTCCCTGTCTTTGGCTCCATTCTTACAATAGCCTGAAAGGGATGGATACTTTGAATCAAAATAGATTCATAAGTACTTAAATCCTTCAATTCAGAAGGAATCTCAACCAATTCCAGATTATTATGAACTGCTCTAGCAGGCATCTGGTTTTGATTTAATTTGCAACAACAATAACTACACACACGTTGATCCAATCCCAAATCAAAACAATTTTCTACCATCAAGTATGTTGCGAAATCCTTCCATTCACTATTATTTTCCCTTTCACTTTTTGCATATAAATCCACTAACTTAGTCTGATTCTTATAATAAGTGCGTCGACAACACACACAAGTGAAATTAGGCCTCTCACTTGATTTCACCTCAAACGTCGCAATTTCCCTCTGGAAATTATCTGTACTGGAAACCTGTACACTATCTTCCACATGACCCTCTTCTTCTTGCTCAATTTCAACATTCTCCTCTTTACTTCCAAAGTAACAAAACTCAATTTCTTCACATATATTCTTCACATCTATTTCAGAACCATGCAAAAGAGCAGCGCATAATTGTTTAAGCATAATTGCTGGACTCTTAGCATAATACAACATTCTAACTAATTTCCTCACTTTATTATGATGCACTGCTAGCATCCTGAAATGATGAAAAACACTCTGGCATACTCTCCTGGAAAGACAAGCCAGTGAATGACCATGCAAACCTGTCACTTCTCTTACTCTGCAAGGATCTAATTCTTGCAACAACCTTATTTTCTGCTTCAAACTTTTCTTATTAAATGACCGTACAAAATCACAAAGCAAATTGATGGAATCCTGTCGCACACTGCAAATACTACTACACTTCCAGGTGTACACAGGACCCTTAGCACGTCTTCCTAAAACCTCATTACCTAACACCTCTTCTGCCTCTGTTGTCACAAGTTTTTCTTTTTCAACTGGACAACCATCTTTCACTTCATAAGCACGACCACTGGTGTCAACTGCATGCACCAAATCATTATCCTGGAAATAACTCTCCTCATTAAAAAATGTCTCACAGCTTGAACTATGCATCCATTCTCCAGAAAAAACTTCACAAAAATTACTACGATTAACTATTCTCTTCCATCTACTATTTCTTTTGAAATCATAAATTGCCTTGTTTAGCTTCCTAATTCTATTGATTATCAAAATAAATAAATTATGTTTAATTTCAAATGCCTGATCAATAACTTTCTCAATTTTTTTTTTCTCTTATAAAAAACCAATTTCTGTTGACCTTTCTTAATATTTTTTAACAAATTGCCAATTATCCTGTTGCGGAACATTCGTTTACGAATCTCCCTAAACTGTTGTTTCCTTCTACTATCATGCACAGAGTTATCTCTTGCTCTAGCACTAACATTTTTGATTGGCCTTTCCTTTCCATTTGAATTCCTTCTCGTTTTATGGACTGAAACATTTTCTGTAGTAATATTTTTTTTACTACACATATTTCTTATGACTGTTTTTCGACTCTTACCCGGTGCTTTCTTGGTGACTTGACAAATCTTTGTGTTAGAGGACTGCTGCTTATTTTCTTTCACCTGCTGTCTTTGACGTTTTGCAGCCTTTCTCTGTCTTTCTATTGTTGGCATGGTGAAATCTTGAAATGATCTGCAGTTGAATCTGTGGTAAAATATAATAAAAAATGTTATTAACCATTATTACCAAACAGTAAAACAATAACAGTGATCAAAAACTTAACACACTACTTGACATTTTAAATAGAAGATTTTTTAGTCCTTGCAAATTTACAATACAGAAATAGCAGAAAAGAAATGACATTTATATTTATTTTACCTATGCTATTTTATATGTGAATCTGATCTAATTTTATGAGCATATTTTAATATTTTATTGAAGACACTACACATAACCTGCTTTTGAAGGTGTCTTTATTTTTAAATTAAACGGTTTACCTTTTTACTTTTTATTAATTATAAATTTTAAAAATAAATGTTTATATTTCCATAGGCTCAAGCAGGTCAGCTTCCCATCCTATGTCATATAATTCGGACAAATCTGCATCCTCATCACGCTCTTCTTCATCCTCAGGATTTAAATCATCCGAGGGATCAACATCCACTGATGTTTCAATTACAAGTTCAATGATGAGGTCAAAATCAACTGATTGCAGATTGTCGCTCATGTTGAGGTTGTCTTTATCTTTAAAGAAAGATAACAACAATGAGATGTTGCAGAGTAAGAGACAAATCTCAGAGATTATAATAGTAAAATTGTTTAACAAGAGTAATATTTTGCAGCTATTATTTAGCCATGTCCAACAATGCTGAGCAGGTGAAGACTATGTCTAAATTTTCAGTGAACAGGACTCATCTCTTCTTAACCTTGGATAAGCCTCACCAACTCTGTGTGTCCTGCACATACTTAAATGTAAAGGGGCAGATTTATGTTAAATGGCACATCCCCAGGCATGCACCAGTTAACGTGCACCACTACTCTGCCACCCATGGTGTGCCGTATTTACAATCAGATAGGAGAAAGCTTCGTCAAAACCCTGCGCCTGCTTTAAGCAGGCATAGGTCTTGACGCAACATTGTGGAGATGGGGCACCCCTGAGCCTTGCTTGAGCTGCATCGCACTTGCGATACAACTCCAGCAATCACTACCTTTACAGCACAGATACGTCACGCATCTGTGTCATTTTTGCCCCATGATGCCCCGCATTCTAAATGCAGCACACCATGGGTGGCGGAACAGCGGCGCAGGATGACTGACACATCCCTGGTGATGCACCAGTCATCATAAATCTATCCCTAAGCTTCTTATCTTGTTACAGATGAACCGCCATATGTAGCATTAAACTATTTTGCATTTCCTAAATAGCGAATTTTAAGGAATAAATAGCAATTCTTTACCATTCCTAATTTGCAATGAGCAAATTGCTAATTGCAAGTTACCCATTCATTTCCATGGGCTAGGAGGCTCATAGGAATGAAGGTTTAATTTGCGATTAGCAATTTGCTCATCACAAATTAGGAATTTTTCCAAGGGTGCAGGGGTGTCTCAAGAACACCCTGCTGCACCCCTGAAAAAGAAATTTGGGGGCATATGGCACACATACATGCCCTAAGGGCATGTGTTGGCGTCATATGGGACCTTTTGTTTTTTTGAAAAAAAGCTTTTTGAAAAGAATTCACAAATTACCACCAATTTACCACAATAGTTTCCAAATCCTTAATGTCATTTTTTACATATTTTTTGTTTGATACATTTCATTTAAGTAGTCACAAAATTTGCAAATCCTTCAGTGCAATTGCAAAATAAGGAATAGCAAATTTTGCTACTCCTTATTTTGCATCAAACTTGTTTGATACATACCATTTGTCTAATTAACATTCGCAAAGGCCGAAATTCGTAGAATTTTGATCTTTGCGAATGCTAATTAGCTTGATACATATGGCCCCAAGTGAGGCCTGTCTTGCGACATGGTGCATCTTTTGCATCACTGCTGCATCGGTTTCATGTGGTACGTTTTTTTTACACCATGACATATCTGCCTAAATGCATAAATTTGTACTGTTGTCGCCTCATAGCAAATCTTTTGCACCGCCGCTGCATCATAAAAGTGACGCACAGTGGCACAAAAGAGGCATACACCTATCATAAATCTGTCCCTAGCATTTTAAATGATTAATCCAGGATGACGATAAAGTGTGGCCTATCCAGAGCTTTGTTTAAGGTGAGGCCTACTCAGGATTGCAGATTAAAGTTACGCTTGATTAAGAATACAGAGGAGATAATACATGTAAAGGCCTACCAATGAAGTAAGTAATGTGCACTTTATTGCGCCAATCATCATAAATGTATCCCTAAGCTTCTTATCTTGTTACAGATGAACCACCATATGTACCATCAAACTATTTTGCATTTCCTAAATAGCAAATTTTAAGGAATAAATAGCAATTCTTTACCATTCCTAATTTGCAATGAGCAAATTGCTAATTGCAAATTAGCACCGCCGCTGCATCATAAAAGTGACGCACAGTGGCACAAAAGAGGCATACACCTATCATAAATCTGTCCCTAGCATTTTAAATGATTAATCCAGGATGACAATAAGGTGTGCCCTATCCAAAGGTTTGTTTAAGGTGAGGCCTACTCAGGATTGCAGATTAAAGTTACGCTTGATGAAGAATACAGAGGAGATAATACATGTAAAGGCCTACCAATGAAGTAAGTAATGTCCACTTTATTGCGCCAGTCATCATAAATGTATCCCTAAGCTTCTTATCTTGTTACAGATGAACCACCATATGTACCATCAAACTATTTTGCATTTCCTAAATAGCAAATTTTAAGGAATAAATAGCAATTCTTTACCATTCCTAATTTGCAAAGAGCAAATTGCTAATTGCAAATTACCCATTCATTTCCATGGGCTAGGAGGCTCATAGGAATGAAGGTTGCAATTTGCGATTAGCAATTAGCTCATCACAAAATAGGAATTTTTTCAAGCGTGCAGGGGTATCTCAAGAACACCCTGCTGCACCCTTGAAAAATAAATTTGGGGGCATATGGCACACATACATGCCCTAAGGGCATGTATGGGCGTCATATGTGACTTTTTTTTTGGGGGAAAAAAATGCTTTTTGAAAAGAATTCGCAAATTACCACAAACTAGAAGTTGGTGGTAGTTTCCAAATCCTTAATATCATTTTTTACATATTTTTTGTTTGATACATTGCATTTAAGGAATCGCAAAATTTGCAAATCCTTCAGTGCAATCGCAAAATAAGGAATAGCAAATTTTGAATTAAGGACATTTTAAGTCATTTCCACATGTGCAGTGTTTTCAAATTATGATTTGAAAATCGTTTTTGGGGAAAAGTAATGGTTTGCAAATTTATGACAAGGACATAATGGTGTATGCTTCTCTATAAGGCATTTCAGTGTCTCTGATGTCATTTTTCCCATATTACATTATAAGACCTTTCCCCATGTAGCACATTCCTTGTAAATATGCTCCCACCTGTGCATGGCGAATTTAGATTTTGACTGTTTGAGTCACATAGCCATGTTAAAAGTGACCCAAAAAAATTGCAAACGTTTTAAAAAAACACATTCATGTGTCTTAAGGACATTTTAAGTCATTTCCCCATGGACAGTGTTTTCTAAGTGGCGCAAAAGAGGCATACACCTATCATAAATCTGTCCCTAGCATTTTAAATGATTAATTCAGGATGACAATAAGATGTGGCCTATCCAGAGGTTTGTTTAAAGTGAGGCCTACTCAGGATTGCAGATTAAAGTTACGCTTGATGAAGAATACAGAGGACATAATACATGTAAAGCTCTACCAATGAAGTAGGTGATGTCCACTTCATTGCGCCAGTCATCATAAATGTATCCCTAAGCTTCTTATCTTGTTAGACATCAACCGCCATATGTATCATATAACTATTTTGCATTTCCAAAATAGCGAATTTTAAGGAATAAATAGCGATTCTTTACCATTCCAAATTTGCAATGAGCAAATTGCTAATTGCAAATTACCCATTCATTTCCATGGGCCAGGAGGCCCATAGGAATGAAGGTGCAATTTGCGATTAAAACGATTTTCAAATCATAATTTCAAAACACTGCACATGGGAAAATTACTTAAAATGTCCTTAAGACACATAAAAGCGTTTTTTGATTGCCTTTGCAGCATGTTTGTATCACTTTTAACATGGCTATGTAACACAAACATTCAAAATCTAAATTTGCCATGCACAGGTGGGAGCATATTTACAAGCAATTTGCGCCACAGAGAAAGGTCTTACATTAAAATGGGGAAAATAACATCAGGGACAGTCAATTGCCTTATAAAGAAGCATACACCATTATGTCCTTGTCATAAATTTAAAAACAATTCCTTTTCCCCAAAAACGATTTTCAAATCATAATTTCAAAACACTGCACATGGGAAAATGACTTAAAATGTCCTTAAGACACATGAAAGCGTTTTTTGATTGCCTTTCCAGCATGGTTGGGTCACTTTTAACATGGCTATGTAACACAAACATTTAAAATCTAAATTTACCATGCACAGGTGGGAGCATATTTACAAGCAATTTGCGCCACAGAGAAAGGTCTTACATTAAAATGGGAAAAATAACATCAGGGACAGTCAATTGCCTTATAAAGAAGCATACACCATTATGTCCTTGTCATAAATTTAAAAACAATTCCTTTTCCCCAAAAACGATTTTCAAATCATAATTTCAAAACACTGCACATGGGAAAATTACTTAAAATGTCCTTAAGACACATAAAAGCGTTTTTTGATTGCCTTTGCAGCATGTTTGTATCACTTTTAACATGGCTATGTAACACAAACATTCAAAATCTAAATTTTCCATGCACAGGTGGGAGCATATTTACAAGCAATTTGCGCCACATAATTCATAATTTTCTCCTTAAAGCACACTATTCTCTATCTAAATTAAAGAAATATTTTCTCACCTTAGCAAATACTTTGAGTTTGAAAACAGTCTCAGAAACACACCAATTTGTCTTCAGCAGAGCAAAAGGTATGCACTCCAGAGTCTGCAGCTATCAAAAGCACAGAAATGCTGTAATTCTTCACACATATCTCTCATGTCACCCAATCAAAAGTCTTCCCTCACTTTTTTTCAAATGAAAACCCATCCCCCCTCTGCCCTTTCTGCCTTATCTGCATGGCAACCACCTCTTGGAATACCTCTGTTGTTTGCAAGTTCACACAACAATGTTGCAATTGAACTCTGAACTCTCAGTGCACCTGCATATCCAGTGCATTCTTTCATTTAATGATTTTTTATTGACCACTCAAAATACATCTTTCAAAGAACACATCCGTGCTCCCTAACTTTCTGTTTTCAGCAATCAAAATCCACCAATCACTGTTACTGCTTCATGAACACAGAAACTCCACAGTTTTTTTTCATTTTACACTCTCATTTTTTCAACTGCCATTTCATTGCCACACTTCATCTGACTGCAGGAGAACCTTCTCTCACCATGTTTTCTGTCTGGATTGTTGGACATAGTTATATTCACTGGGCTCAAAGGTACGTTGAAAACAGGAATTTACCTAACCTCAATTTACAAGATGTGGAAATTAAGTGGTTTGGCCACAGAGGATTAAAATGTCACCAATTGATACCATTGGTGAAAACCTTTATGCATTTGCCCAAACCTGACCTGTTAATTGTGCACTGTGGAGGTAATGACTTGGGCACTTTGACTGGTGTAGGTCTGGAAATGCTTTTAAAGGACACCTTTGAGCAATTAATGGCACTTTTTCCTCAGACTGCCTTGGTATATTCAAATATATGCCAAAGACAGAAATGGAGGTGGTCAAACCAATTTTGTCCACAAATTGAGAAGTCGAGGAAGCATGTAAACAAATCTGTTTCAGCTTACATGAGAGACCATGGAATGGGCTCCCTGTACAACAATAACTTGCGTTACTACATGCAAGATATCTACAGAGGAGATGGAGTTCACTTCTCAGATGAGGGCAACAGAATTTTCACTCTGAATTTAAGAATGTGCATTGGTACCTACTTATAAGTACCTAAATGTACCATAAACCCAAAAGCTCTTCTCAGAGCTACCCTACATCTAATCACTCACAATTATTATTTTACTCTAACATTTTGCACTAATTTTCAACAAAGTACGCTCCCTGGGGCGCTACCCGGTACGCGAACCGGGAGCTAACCTCGTGAAATTTTTTAAAAAAATGTTTTTTTTTCGCACATATAAGCCTCCTCAGCCACCCTCACAAAACCTAGGGGGTCAAGATAACTCTACCGTGCCCCCTTCTACCCATTCTGAACATTATTTGCCCTCCATCTTGTATCTTAATTCGACCGAAACACAAAATGGTGGACTCCCGGAACGCTTAAGGTCCGCGAACCGAGGCGCTCAACGGTTCGCGTACCGGGTCGCTCCCTGGGAAGCGCACCATCAAAAAAGGTCGGAAAGTAGTTCATAGAAAAGCCACTGGAGACAATTTCACCAAATATAGATTAGCTCATACTACATACCAATCCCTACCATTTTCACAAATTTGATTGGAATTCCATTTAGTCATTTAGCCTGTAGACCTCTCTAAATACCCTGAGGTAAATTACTTCACAAAACACATCTGAAGTGTTGGAATTGACAACCAATTAATATGTTACTTTCATTTTCTACTTTTTTTACCTGACATTTCATTGGTTATATACCTGAATATATATAAAGGAAGAGAAGAAAACACAGCCATTTTGACTACTACTTCTTGCTGTACATTTCAATAGTATTTTCACTAATTCCTTCAACTTCTTTCTAAAGGTAAGTTTTTATTTTTAAAACTGAAGTATATTGTACACTATAAGTTAATATGGTAAACTTTTTCTGATAGATATATACTATCCCTCTGTAGTAGTTATAGATTTAGAGAGACTTCTCTGTTATAGTTATGGATGGAGTTAGGCTTCTCTTGTATAATTATGAATTTACTTACGTTAAATCACATACACTTTTTTATATTCCTACTTCCACTCTGATACTATACACTGCCCAAAGATAAATTCACTGATAAAAAATACCTATCTAAAATTATTCCCAACATTGCCCTATCTCTACTAATATATATTTTTTTAATCCAAATTTCAGGCAAAATGGAAGGCGAAAACCAAGTTTCTTTTGAAATGGACCTGCAAGAGAGCAGCCAAGAATTGATTGATACAATTGATCAAATTGACATTGAATTTTTCGATGAAACTTGGGACAATGAACTACTGCAATGTGTACAAGCAGTAGATAACCTCCTTGCAAATGAGGACATTTTACACCCTCAGAGACTACAATGTATATTCCATGATAATTATGAAATTGCTGACAATGAAATGTTAGAAAGTTTAATAAATTATGAAACACAATCACAATAAAAAAAAATGCTTAAAAAATAAAGAAAATAAAAAATAATCAACAAAACCAACAATCAATTAACATACAGCATTTGAAAAGTCTATCATTCATTTTTCATTGTAGTACGCTGCCCAGAACGCTTCCCGGTTCGCGGACCGGGCGCTACCCACGCAAAAAAACAAAAAAAATTAATTTTTTTTTTCCCCGCGGGGCCCTTTTAAAGCCTCCACATTAAACCTAGGGGGTCAGGGAGGATCTACTATGCCCCCTTATGGTTATTTCCCCCTTTGTTTTGGCCTCCTCTTGTCTCTCGATCCTACCGAGAGACAAGATGGCGGCCGCTCCGGACTGTTTAGAATGTTGACAGACGCAGGAGAACCAATCAGCTTCGCTACGCGAAGTTCTGGTACGCGCCCCGGTCCACGAACCGGGGAGCTGCCCGGTCCGCTGTTACAGATATACATCTTTTTTTAAACGTTAATTTCTCAAAATCCACTGGAGCACATATATTGAGACCTACAAAAGGCACATCGGGCTACCAGTCCCTACAATTTTGCCAAGTTTCATGCAAATCCATTCAGCCGTTCGGGCTAAAAGTGAGGCCAACCGCCCTATGGAAAACTCAATGTTAAAAACACGTTTTGGGACCCCCCTTTTTTCTCGGCCCCCCTTGGACGAACCCCCCCCCCAAATTTTCAGGGGCTGCTCAGAAACAAAATGTTCCATTTTCCAGAAAATTTCAGCCAATTCCGTCCACAAACGCCAAAGTTATTAGACATAGAATTTTCAAAAATCCCATAGGGAAAAAATCCTAACTATATATACCTACTGGCGACCGCCAGTAGGTAATATATATATACATATATATACATTACCTACTGGCGGTCGCCAGTAGGTATATATAGTTAGGATTTTTTCTCTATGGGTTTTTTGAAAATTCTATGTCTAATAACTTTGGCGTTTGTGGACGGAATTGGCTGAAATTTTCAGGAAAATGGCACATTTTGTTTCTGAGCAGCCCTTGAAAATTTGGGGGGGGTTCGTCCAGGGGGGGCCGAGAAAAAAGGGGGGTCCCAAAACGTGTTTTTAACATTGAGTTTTCCATAGGGCGGTTGGCCTCACTTTTAGCCCGAACGGCTGAATGGATTTGCACGAAACTTGGCAAAATTGTAGGGACTGGTAGCCCGATGTGCCTTTTGTAGGTCTCAATATATGTGCTCCAGTGGATTTTGAGAAATTAACGTTTAAAAAAAGATATATATCTGTAAGCGCGGACCAGGCAGCGCTCTGGTTCGCGGACTTTTCGCGCAACGGAGCTTTGTGAAGCGAAGCTGATTGGTTCTCCGGCGTCTGTCAACATTCCAAACAGTCCGTAGCGGCCGCCATCTTGTCTCTCGGTAGGATCGAGAGACAAGAGGAGGTCAAAACAAAGGGGGAAATAACTATAAGGGGGCATAGTAGATCCTCGCTGACCCCCTAGGTTTGATGTGGAGGTTTTAAAAGGGCCCCGCGGGGCAAAAAAAAATAATAAAAATAATAATTGAACGGCTGAATGGATTTGCACGAAACTTGGCAAAATATTAGGGACTGGTAGCCCGATGTGCCTTTGCTAGGTCTCAATATATGTGCTCCAGTGGATTTTGAGAAATTAACGTTCAAAAAAAGATATATATCTGTAACAGCGCTCCGCTTCGCGTAACGGAGGTTTGCGAAGCTGATTGGTCATTCTGTCACTGGGCTATAGTTGGGCTACATCTGGCTGATATTTGGGCTACATTTGTTTTTTTGTGTGTCTGGCGGCCATCTTTGGGCTACATTGGGCTACATTGGGCTTCATTGGGCTACATTCGGCTAATTAGCAAATAGCTCATCGCAAACTAGGAATGGTAAAGAATCGCTATTTATTCCTTAAAGTTCGCTATTTAGGAAATGCAAATAACTTTGATGATACATATGGCGGTTCATCTCTAACAAGATAAGAAGCATAGGGATAGATTTATGATGACTGGCGCATCACCAGGGATGTGTTAGTCATTCTGTGCCGCTGTTCCGTCACCTATGGTGTGCTGCATTTACAATGCGGCGCATCATGGGGCAAAAACAGCACAGATGCGTGATGTATCTGTGCCGTAAAGGTGGCGCATTGCTGGAGTTGTATCGCAAGTGTGATGAAGCTCCAGCAAGGGTCGGGGGTGCCCCTGTCGCAGGGTTTCTGTTCTCACACAGAACTGTGGACAGAGGATTGGAACCTCGGCGAATTAGGGTGTCCCAAAACTCACGTTAGTAATCAAAAACTATTTAGCAAGCTAGGTACAGTGTCACATTGGATATAACAAACTCTCAATGTTTAGACAATCCAGAATATGAACTTATAGTACCTCAGGATACGTGGAACTCATGAACAGTCGGTCGTTATAGATTTCTTAGAAACCAGAACATGGAGTTAAGAAGAACAGATGTGTATTTGAAATGTTTATTTACTAATGCCGTCTTCTCAGGCGTAGTACCTTAGATAATAAAAGTACACATATTATCAGTAGCAAAATTACCAGCATAGTTACTAGTACATAAAAAGTGAATGGTGATAGTATGTTAACATGCTGTAAATGAATAAGAGTTAGCAACACTTATAAGCAGCCGCGGGCCGTGGAGGGAGTTACGGTGAGGCAGGGAGGCGGGGAGGGGGAGAAGCAGGGTGGAGAATACAAGTACACATATTATCAGTAGCAAAATTACCAGCATAGTTACTAGTACATAAAAAGCGAATGGTGACAGTATGTTAACATGCTGTAAATGAATAAGAGTTAGCAACACTTATAAGCAGCCGCGGGCCGTGGAGGGAGTTACGGTGGGGCAGGGAGGCGGGGAGGGGGAGGGGCAAGGTAGAGAGGGCTCCACCCTGCTTCTCCCCCTCCCCGCCTCCCTGCCCCATCGTAACTCCCTCCACGGCCCGCGGCTGCTTATATCTCACCCTCCCTAATACACATATTATATTATTTGCTAAGAAGGTCTCTTTGTGTTGGTTTAGGGCGTGCCCATACTTTAGTGTCTTAGATTTGAAGGAATCACATCAGCATACACCAGCTCTCTCTTCATGTGAACCGCATCAACTGTTGTGTATGTGTGTTCGGCAAAGCAATATAAAACCCGCCTCATGCCCAGAATTGGCAGAAGTTGCACTTATGTTATGAGTATGAAGTCGTGGAGATCAGACCTCATAACAATTCTGTATCGTGTTGTTCTTGAAACTTTAGCACTCGCTGTACAGATATAGTTTAACAAGTAAAGCAGATAGTAGACCAATAACATATTATTCTCATGTAAACCACGATGAACTACTAGGTGGAAAGCTAAAGCAACAACTAAGTGTCGTGTGCAGAAGTTGCAAAAAAGGAAAAATGGCGTTTAAACCGGTAATGAGCCCATGCTAACTTAACACGGTGTAAAGATATCCAGGACCTAGATGACACCTCCTCATGATCCGGAAACGAACTGAATAAGATAATAGAAGTGCCATCTCATGAGAGCAGATTGCAAGTTTATATGTGGACGGTCCGCAAGGTAAAGCATTAAAAACTAGGAAAATTCAATGCTAAAGAAAAATAAAACAGCCAAGTACTTTATCGAGTCTTAAGCCAATAGGCAAGGTAAATAATAAAAACTTGACAAATAAGTCAATGAATTGTCAATGAAATGCTAGTACTCAGCATATCAAACATGAAAAAGGTCTATGACATAACTGTGTATGCAAAATAAGCTGCAACAGCCTCCAATAGGAAGTCACCGTCTTCATCCGAAAACAGTTCAGCCATCCAATTTAAAAGCGGAAAAGAACATACGTGCTCTCCCAGCACCGGATCCTCTATCACCATCAGAGGACAGCTCGGTGGGTTTTCAAGAAAGCTGTGTTCCAAGAAAGACTGTGCTGCCGCCAGTAAATTCCAGGGACCAAGTAGTCCATGCATCAATGCCACAGCCATAATCCTTTCGCCAGGACAAATCAACTCGTGAGTAATGATAGGAGTCATCAGCTGATTAAAGTCGACGTCAGGAGAAACCGGTCCGCAGAGACACAAATCAATGGCCCAATCGAAATCACAGGTCAGGCAGTGAAATACAGGCTGGACACAGGTGAAGTAGGAGAACCGAAAAGATAATCCATATGCCGTGCTTAATATCGCCAACGGCATTGTGCCATAATATTCTAGCATGCGATTGCGGAACAGTGTCAGCAGCTGCAGGGTCGGAGGTTGCATAGGAGGGACATCCATATTTAAAAATGTAAAAAAGCACAAGAGCGTCCGCTGGTAATGCAAGTAAAAATGCCAATCCACGAACCAGAGTGCAGAAAATACAATGAAAGGGAGCAGGGATGACTCCAAAGATTTTCTCAAATGAAGTCACGAGACCACTGGTAACAACTTTAAAAAAGTGTGCCAGGGATTTTGTGGAGGATGCGTTAAAGATAGTCGGAAACATGTTGCTGAAATTGAAAGGCAAACCTGTGTACGGGTGTTCGCTATGTGAAGTACGAAAGTTTCACGGGCCGAACTCAAGGCCACCTCTCTCTGAGACAAAAGAGCTCTTATTCTTGCCATGCCGTTGAAACGTGTCCCAAGGTTGGTATTTGTGGCCAGATTGAAAACTCCCTATGTTCATGTGTGGGAGGAAATAGAACATTTCTGCAGCAAATAACCCGTTCACTTACTGTTACGATAAAAGGAATACTTTTAATTAACTCAGAACAATCTTCATTATTGAGCATCAAATAACTACCATTTTCCAACAACTTGAACGTGGGGATGATAGCAGGAACTGGCGTGCCTTGCAACACGCAAGCCATATTTGGTCGGTGTTTGTTGCATGAATCGTGTAACTGTATGTGCCTACACATTAGTGAATGATCTGGCGTCTCAGTGCATTCCTCTCCATTCAGATAAACTTCTTGATCATCTTTGAAACATCTGTATGTGTATGGAAGCGACCAGACCTCATGAACAAAAGCACTACCTAAAGGTTCATAAAGACCTATTGGTATATATTTCATACAATTTGAAAACTTATATAAAGCAAAAGGCAGCGTTATTAAACCGTGGATAAGGCATGTTGCCAAAAAACCCGCAATCCTCTGCTGATGATGTCACTGAGCATGTCATGAATGATGTAATATGTGACATCATCAGCAGTGGATTATGGGTAATAGTATCTCTAGTTTACTCCCCTATAGCTGTCTTTCTTTTAACATAAGTGTGTGTTTCCTTCCCTTATACTTACTGTTTTTGGTTCGCTTCCAGTTCGCGTACCAGCGAGCGAACTAGGAAGCGAACTAAGAGAAATAGAGGTTGGCACAGTTCCAAATATTGTACCAATTTTTTAATAACGGGGAGGTAGTTCTGAAAAGAACTTTTTTTTTTATTTTTCTGAACATTTTTTTACTGTTTTTGAATTTTTCGGAACAGTTTTATATTTTTTTGGGTTTTTCTTGGAGGGGGCAATGAAAACGATTCATTGTAAAGGGCTCAACAGGAGCAACAAAACAAAAAAAAGAAGTATTTATTATTTTGGGCGTTTCGGACAAACTTGCATATGATAGTCAATAGCTCTGTTGATCAGAGTGATGCTTCTTTCTCCGTAGGAAATGAATCCATCGCAAAATACGCAGGTGTGTTTTACTTCACCAAATCTCATTTGTATATTTGGCACCATCTCCCTGCCCTCTGGTCCCGTTACTTCCGGTACAACAGATCTTCTGGCCATAATAGGGAGATTATCTAGGTTGTTCCGAAACTGTGCAGCACTGTAGTTGTTAGGATGCCACCTAGTCATATGGCGATGCATTGTGTAGTTTCCGAAACTGTATTTTTTGTCGGTCCCTCTGGACAGTCTATCTTGACATATAAGGCAAGTTACGTATCTTGCATTTACTTTTTTCTGACCTTTGGGAATTTTAAAAAATTGCCAAATGAAGTTTTCTTTCCGGTGAGACGTCTTGGGCTGCTCAGGCAAAAACTGCCTCTCTTCGTGCTCGTCCTCCTGTTCCTCTTCTTCTTCTTCTTGTTGAATTACAACTTGAGCAGGTGGTCCACTCTTCCTTGGATGTGGTGGAGGTGGTGGGGAAGCACCAGCTGAAGCTACTAAAGAAGCCATTGCTCAGTGATCACAAAGGGTCTTTCTCTCACAATGATGAAAGTCAGAGTGAGGAAAGAAGGAGGGATTTTCATCATTTGGGAAAAACAAGAGTTCTCAACCAATCAAAAGTGTTCATTTTAGATTATATGACCTAGTCTTACATCATTAGGAAACCAAAAGTGAAATGAACCAATGAAAAGTGTTATTACCAAGTCACATGACTTGCTGTGTTTACGTTAAGCGCTTTGCAGGGCCTCCCGGTTTGCTTCCAGAAACCTGCGCTTTGGCACTCGCTTCGCGTACCAGTTCGCTAACGTAGCACGTCATATGACGTATCACGCGACAACGTGAAACGTCATGCGGACGGGAGGCGTCACGATGTTGTTTTCTAACGCGGCACTTGCGGTAAAGAAACGTTTACCGGCTCGCGGTCTATTTCGCGGCATCAAGGTCAGCTAACGGGAAGCTTCCCGATTCGCGAAGCGGGAACGAAGAAAAAAAAATATTTAAAAAAAAAATTATTCATAAACATATAAAATATATTTTTGGATTTAAAGAAGAATACATTTTACAGCTACAGATATTAGCTGTTAAAAAACCAATGAAATTCACAGAAAAAACCATAGGTTATAGACCATATATAGTTAGGAATTAGCATTTACAAAACCTTGAAAATTCACTGAAAAAACCATAGGTTATAGACCATATATAGTTAGGAATTAGCATTTAGAAAACCTTATTTTACTCACACAAAACCATTGAAATTCCATATATAGTTAGTTGCACTAACTATATATCGCGCACCCGCAATCCACTGCTGATGATGTCACATATTACATCATTCATGACATGGACAGTGACATCACTGATGACATCACTGATGACATCTCAAATGACATCACTGATGACAACATCCAGTGACTGTATGTTTCTGTAAAGTTAAAATATGTCTTAGATATTGAAGAATGAGTGGATGTATAAGTGTCTGGATGAAGGATTTAGTAGGTGCGTGACTGACTGTATGAGTGAGTGATTAAATGTGTCTCACTGAATGCATGGGTTAGTGACTAAACTGTCTTAATTTGTGCATCATTATGTCTGTTGTGATGTAAACTGCTGCATGTGTTGATCATTAGCTATACGAGAGGCTATATGTGTTATTAATTGGTTGCAAGTATTTCTATGGGAGATTGAGTTTGTGTGGGGGTGGCTGGGAGGTGTGTGACTCTGTGCATAGATGTGTGAGCAGTTGATTCACTAGGTGTATGAGTTCAAGAGTGCATGTGGAAAAAGCTACATGGGCGGTTGACTGTGTGCATGAGTGTATTGATGAGTGAATGGATATCTCAATGCTACATGTCATAGTAAGTACATATGTAAAACACAGTACATGTGAGAGTTGGCATATATAAATAACTGTGCATGAGAGCCACTGAATGTGTGAGTGGCTGTATGGATCATTGTGAACTTGTATCAGGGATTGTATAAGAGAGTAAATATGTGTTAGTATATGTTTGAATAAGTAAGGTGTGTATAACTGTATAGTTGAGGAAATGGAGGTGAGATTGTTTCTTTGCATGACTGACTAGGTGTGTGAGTAACTCCATGGATGAGTGACAGTGTGTGAGTGTCTGTATACACTGAGTGTATCTAAGGTTATATTAGAGTCTGAAGAGGTTTATCGTATTAGCACAAGAATGATGTCAAATGAGATGTCATCAGTGATGTCATCAGTGATGTCATTTGAGATGTCATCAGTGATGTCATCAGTGATGTCACTGACCATGTCATGAATGATGTAATATGTGACATCATCAGCAGTGGATTGCGGGTGCGCGATATATAGTTAGTGCAACTAACTATATATGGAATTTCAATGGTTTTGTGTGAGTAAAATAAGGTTTTCTAAATGCTAATTCCTAACTATATATGGTCTATAACCTATGGTTTTTTCAGTGAATTTTCAAGGTTTTGTAAATGCTAATTCCTAACTATATATGGTCTATAACCTATGGTTTTTTCTGTGAATATACATATATATATTACCTACTGGCGGTCGCCAGTAGGTATATATAGTTAGGATTTTTTCCCTATGGGATTTTTGAAAATTCTATGTCTAATAACTTTGGCGTTTGTGGACGGAATTGGCTGAAATTTTCTGGAAAATGGAACATTTTGTTTCTGAGCAGCCCCTTAAAATTTGGGGGGGTTTCGTCAAGGGGGGGCCAAGAAAAAAGGGGGGTCCCAAAACGCGTTTTTCCCATTCATTTTTCCATAGGGCGGTTGGCCTCACTTTTAGCCCGAACGGCTGAATGGATTTGCACGAAACTTGGCAAAATTGTAGGGACTGGTAGCCCGATGTGCCTTTGCTAGGTCTCAATATATGTGCTCCAGTGGATTTCGATAAATTAACGTTCAAAAAAATATATATATATCTGTAACAGCGCTCGGGGTAGCGCTCCGGTTCGCGTACTTGACGCGTAACGGAACTTCGCGAAGCGAAGCTGATTGGCTCTCCGGTGTCTGTCAACATTCTAACCAGTCCGGAGCAGCCGCCATCTTGTCTCTCGGTAGGATCGAGAGACAAGAGGAGGCCAAAACAAAGGGGCAAATGACCATAAGGGGCATAGTAGATCCTCCCTCACCCTCTAGGTTTGATGTGGAGGCTTTAAAAGGGCAGCGGTTCCTCAGATCAGTGGTCTCACCGGCAAGGCTCCCCTCCGTCAGCAGCGATCGTTGGAGCTGTGGTTGCGGCCGGAGGCCCCGCCTAGTCAACGCCCCGGCCTCTCCATCTCGTAGGCCGCAGAGTAGTCGGGGAGAAATCCCGGGAACGGAGGCATGCATTTGGATCGATGTTGCAGCAGGCTGCCATGTAAATAGTTATTTAATAAAACGTTTTACCCTGTTACTTTGCTGGTGTGTTGTATATATTTTTAATATTTGTATAGGGTTTGTCGTTATTTTGGGCGGGGTGGGCGGCGGAGCCGAGCTGTCTTGCAGCCATCATGGCGTCGAGCTCGGTTCCTCTCACTAGTTTCATATTTCTCATGAGGGGTTGTTTCTAATGTTTCTATTTTAGCGAGGTCAAAAAGAGATCCCATTAGTGGCCTACTGATTTTGCTTGATTCCTTTTGTTTTTTCTAACGATTTTTCACTATCTGCAAAGACTAAACAGAGTATTGCGACTCTGTGCTTGTTTGTAAATAGAGAATGAACCAAAGAGAACCAATTCCAAAACAGTAAATGCTTGGATAACAATCAATCAAATGGAGAGGGAAGCAGGCACGATGGATTACAACGGGGGCAAAGGCCTGCGTTACCTACCCTTCACTATCTGCAAAGAGAGAATACTCCTAAAAGAAAAGAGGGGGGGGGGCAGCGTTGAAAGCACCTCAGCGTGCATAAACACGAAAATGTTTTTACCTACCACGTACTTGACATTTTAAAGCTTTTGATATTTTCTAATAAAAAACCATTGAAAATTCACTGAAAAAACCATAGGTTATAGACCATATATAGTTAGGAATTAGCATTTACAAAACCTTGAAAATTCACTGAAAAAACCATGGGTTATAGACCATATATAGTTAGGAATTAGCATTTACAAAACCTTCTTTTACTCACACAAAACCATTGAAATTCCATATATAGTTAGTTGCACTAACTATATATCGCGCACCCGCAATCCACTGCTGATCATGTCACATATTACATCATTCATGACATGGTCAGTGACATCACTGATGACATCACTGATGACATCTCAAATGACATCACTGATGACATCACTGATGACATCTCAAATGACATCACTGTTGACATCACTGATGACATCTCAAATGACATCACTGATAACATCTCAAATGACATCACTGATGACATCACTGATGACATCTCATTTGACATCAATGGTCACATCACTGATGATATCATTCATGTGACAATACAATGCATCTCCTCACACTTTAATATAACCTCTGTTACACCCAGTGTTAAATACAGAATATAATTTTTTAAACCATTGACACACTAATACTAGTTACTACATACGCACTCACTGATTCTTACGTCTACACACACATTCACTCATTCACCCATACAATCATTCATACATACAATCACTCATCTTTACAACACTATCATATGCACTCATACACCTATACAGACACTCACACTCTGCCACTCATCCATGGAGTTACTCACACACCTAGTCAGTCCTGTAAAGAATCAATCACACTTCCATTTTCTAATCTATACAGTTAAACATAGAGTACCGTACATTTTCAAATATATACTAACACATTCTTACTCTCTTATACAATCATTGATACAAGAACACATTGATCTGCACAGAGTCACACATCTCCCAGCCAGCAACACACACACTCAGTCTCCCATACAAATACTTGGACAATCAATCAATAACCCATATAGTTACTCATATAGCTACTGATCAACACATGCAGCAGTTTACAGAACAACAGACATAATGATGCACAAATTAAGACAGTTTAGTCACTAACCCATGCACTCAGTGAGACACATTTAATCACTCACTCTTACAGTCAGTCAAGCACCTACTAAATCTTTAATTTAGACACTTTTACATCTACTCATTTTTCAATATGTAAAACATATTTAAACTTTACAGAAACACACAGTCACTGGATGATGTCATCAGTGATGTCATCAGTGATGTCATTTGAGATGTCATCAGTGATGTCATCAGTGATGTCACTGACCATGTCATGAATGATGTAATATGTGACATGATCAGCAGTGGATTGCGGGTGCGCGATATATAGTTAGTGCAACTAACTATATATGGAATTTCAATGGTTTTGTGTGAGTAAAAGAAGGTTTTGTAAATGCTAATTCCTAACTATATATGGTCTATAACCCATGGTTTTTTCAGTGAATTTTCAAGGTTTTGTAAATGCTAATTCCTAACTATATATCGTCTGTAACCTATGGTTTTTTCAGTGAATATATATATATATATATATATATATATATATAATGTTGAATCAAAATGGATCCTTCTACTATACACTATTAGGATGACCCCGACGGATGAATGTTATGACATCATGTGGCTCCAGTGATTTTTTTTTTTTTTCCAGGGCTGAATCTCTAACTTGTCTTCCTTGATATCCCCCACCTAAAAAATGAGAGGAAGAGATAGTGGCATGGAGCGAAACTGAGACTGCGGCACAGCTTTTATTCAGGGCTGCTGTAGCTGCGGCTCACTTGCAGCAGCGGCAGTTACAGCAGCAAGCCACATACTGA
Organism: Lissotriton helveticus; assembly: GCF_964261635.1. Taxonomy (NCBI): domain Eukaryota; kingdom Metazoa; phylum Chordata; class Amphibia; order Caudata; family Salamandridae; genus Lissotriton; species Lissotriton helveticus. The sequence continues at coordinate 1,059,524,403 of NC_136070.1, read as the reverse complement.
TTTTTAGACGCTAAACTGCTGTACTGCTGAGAATTCTTTTTAGTGGTGGACCCTGTGGCAGAGTGCCACAATGGCTACCTGAAACCCTTGGGAAGCCTGTGGGAATCCTGTGGAAAGCCAGGGATAATCCCGGCGAGGAGCTAGCACCTTGAAGGCTGGTGGCAGTTGGCTGTTGGATCAGTCCAGGTGCTGGCCATAAATGCACGAGGAACTAGTCACTAGGCTCCCCGTGGTGAGCAGAGGTAGACGGTGTTAAGCCCGTGCGGCTTGTTCATGCAGAGGAGTCTTGGAGGAGTCTGCCTGCGTTCCATTTCCAGCGCAGAGGCCATCTGAATGTGTTGTTGGGGATTTCCAGGTCTGTGGAGACCCCTTTTACTTTTGAGAGGGATCTGAAGTTAAGTTCCTCTGATATGCTGTCTGGCTAACTTGCGGCTGGTCTTGAGCTTGGTCTCTTCCGGTTGCTGGCAGCTGAAGGTGGTAGATGAACTCTAACTCGAGCTCTTTTAACCAGAGCAATTTGAATTTCAAGCTCGCTTTTGGGACCTACCAATAAGGCTGGTGTGCATGCAAGGTATACTGAGGTAGCCGTTGAAACTATAAGCCTTGAAACTATAAGACTTGAATATATATGCCTTGCTTAAAGCACAGGTTATTTCACCCTCTCCTCACACTATAGATCTTCTCTGAATAATTAATAAAAGCAACATGGCACCACAGAAGCTCTGCTCGGGTAGACTAATTCACTTCAGGCCTTGTAGAAAATCAAATCTGATCCCTTTAGTGATAAGGCTGCACATTTAAATCTAATGAAACGCTTGAACCATATTTTTTCTTTCTTTCAAAAAGAGGGCCTGGAACTTGGTAGTATTGGTGATATTAATTCAAAGTCAGGAATTCCTATGTTTGAACAGAACTGAAAGACTCTACAAAGTCAATTCCCATGCCCCCCCCACTGCTAATTGTTATGAATACTACAAATGTAGTGTCTGGAGAAGATTTCAAATGCCATATTGAAGATCATAAACATCATATTGAGGATTTCACTCTACCGGGTATGGATGTTGATCCGAGATATCACTCATCAAACAGAATATGCCCCCCCAACAACTCCCCCTGATCAACTACAGATAACAGAACTGAAGCTGTGTAGCAGTACTCCAATGGAGTTATCATCCGCAGTCACCATCAACATATGGTGTATGATAGGGATAGACAGACAGATAGCAGGATAGATAGATAGATAGATAGATAGATAGATAGATAGATAGATAGATAGATAGATAGATAGATAGATAGATAGATAGATAGATAGATAGATAGATAGATAGATAGATAGATAGATAGATAGATAGATAGATAGATAGATAGATAGATAGATAGATATTTCATGGGGAGACACAGGACCTGATTTAGATCTTGGCAGGGGGGAATACTCTGTCACAAATGTGGTGGGTATCCCATCCGCCATATTACAATACCATTATATCCTATAGAGATCGTAATACAGCGGATAGGATACCTGTAACATTTATGACGGAGTATTCCATCTGCTGAGATCTAAATAAGGCCCCTAGACACTGGTTTGAAACACTTTTCAAACAATACATGCTGACTGTCACCCCTTATAATTCCTACTAAACTTTTCATATGCCTACCTCAAAACTGTCATGGGAACTTGTTCTCTGAGTCCCTGGCTAGACTATGGCTGGCCCTCGCAGCCTCCAAACAATTGGATTTAATGCACTCAAGATGTCAGAAATTACACCTGACACGATCTTGCAAGAAATGTCAGCCATAGGCATGAAGATAGGCTCAATGGAAGCCAAGCTGTCAGATGTATCCTTAAAAGTCAAATCAACAAGTTGAGAACTGTTGTATTTCCACCAGCTCTTGGACTCCATTGAGAAACAATTAACTGCCCTTGAGTATAAAGTTGATAGTACACCTGGCTGGATACAAGAGCGATCAAAGTTGCTACTCTGTGTTGGCAAAAGGGAGAGAGTAGAACATTGCCATATCTACTAAGATATGGTGCTATTTTCCTCTTTCTTTCTGTGTTGGAGCACTTTAGGCTGCCATGCACCAATGCACACACCCTTGTACCATAGTGGAAGGGTGTGTGTGCTCTATTTAGCATAGACCTATTACTGGAAGGGGAATGTTCCAGTACAAAAAATATGCTTTAATACTTTTCCCACTTTATATATGTGCAGTACAATGCAGCACATGAGCAATGTTGGAAAAATATGGAGAATTCTAAAACTTGTTCCACTGTTAAGTCTACCTCGAGGAGGTGTAATTGTTTTTCACAAATCCCTGTCTACACATGCTAGTAAGGGATCTGCATTATAATCCATGGGTGTTTGCACTGGTACTCCTGTGTACTACTGATGGTATACCCATTTGATGCAATTTGGATTAAAAAGTAAATCATTCCATAACACTCTGCACTGGTTTTGCATCACTTTTGTGACACAAACCCAGCACAAAGTGTTTGTAAAAAATCTGGACCATGGACTCTACAGCGAAAAGTGACTTAATTTGTAAGATTGACCAAAGTGGGACAACATTATACTTCATGGAATTCCAGAACAGCCCAAAAAGGATAATATGAATGCCTTCCTGCAGAACACCATTCCCCAATTCCTTAATGTCCAATTTTCTGGGCCTTTAGACTTCCAGAGATCCCATACAGGAATTTCTCAAGACCATGACTAATCATCGCCTTTCTTCTCCAGCACCTGCACATGCAGCGTATTCCTCGACTAGTTAAAATAACTTGGGTTGTTCTTCTTGAAGGGGCAGCCAGTACATAGCTCAGCTGACTTCGCATAAATGAGCATCAAGCTGAATACATTCCTCACCCTGAGATCTAGGTTAATAAAGTGGAACATTAAATACAGGCTCCTTGACCTCACAGTTCAGATCTTCATAATGAATGGCAAAACAACCGTATTTACTGACCTGGACATAATTGCTTGAGTCACTGGACCTAGCCTTTATGTAGCTGTAAGGCGAGCAATCTGACTAACTGCATGAAAATGTAGATAGTGTGCACCTGTCCAATCTGTCTCCACCATTTGAATACCATTCAGAAAAGACTTACAGATCACGAATGAGTCAGACAAAAGTCTCCATCATTGAGAAATTGATGTTGAAAAGGAGAAAAATCGTACTCCTCCTAATCAAACCATGAACCTCCTTGACGAACAAACAACAGATGATTTATCTTGGCATCCTTTAACTACTGCTGACTATGCAGCTCTTATTGTTGGTTCTATTGTTCTACCTGCCTGGGCAGGTTCCTCTGTGATTTATGTTGTATGTGGACTAAGTTTCACACCTAAATACACTTTTGATAGAATTGTCTAACCTCCCCCCTCAAAGCAACCACCCTTACAAATTATGTTTCGCAGAGGCTTTCATAAATGTCCCTACAGCAAGGTCCTTACATTGTATTTGCTTCCCACCCCTTTGTCAATCCTTGGTGAGCTATGGTTGTGCAATAGCAGTGAGTGTGGTGGATTTCTATAAAATACAACTCAGATGTGCACCAGCCCTATACATTCCATTCCAGATCTTTGACACGGTCTGGGGATAGGACCTGCACACACCCATTCTCCCTGGCTTCCCTCTCCCCATGACTGTGGCTGGATAGGTACACTTCCTGCTGAGGTTTTGATAATAAGTCAATGGACTGCTAATATGTGACACCTGAGTTGGCTACGTGGACCACAGCACACATGTTCGGAGACCCATTCATTAGAATGCCTACTCCACCACTGTTTGACACTTCATTCCATTTAACCACTACTGGGACCCATTTAATTTCTTATCTCCACCTCGTCTAATTGATGCCTCCACCAACGAACTCAATTACAAACAGGGTACTCATTGCCTTAATCCAGGCAACAAATCTATAGAATACCTAAACCAAGTCCTTTCCCAGGTAAGCACACTCACAAAATGTCCTGACATGAAGTAACTCCTTTTGGACCACTCTTACTATTATTGACACTAGAATTTGCCCATGGACATCTCCTAGGTAGGACTGGACTGTTAGTTTGGAGCAGTAGTGCAGACTGTGCTGTTCTATGTGATATAATGGGAGATGAAAGTCTGAAAGACATATGGCAAGTGATGCACCCATGTGAAAATGACTACACATTCTACTCCTCAGTGCATAGAACCTCTTCTCACATAGACTTCTTCATTCTTTCTTACACAAGACTTACCCTTCCTATTACTAATGCCATGTGAAATACTGATGGTGGAATCACAGACCACTCTCCGATATGGTTACACTCAGACGTAGGCCGTACGGCATACTGGAGGATGCAAGCAGGCACATGCAATTCCAGAAAGAGAAAGAGCTCCTCTGATCGCACATACATAGTTATAAAACTGGAAATGAAGGCTACAACTTTTCAGGCCAACTACTTTCATGACGGATAAGAGATGCACAATTCTGCCATACCGAAGTAAAGAGCTAAGGCAGAACAATACTGTCTTGAGCAATTAGTCCACTACCAACAACTTACATCTCGGCCTGGACACTGGAACAGTTTTCTTAAGTCCCTGTACAGGTCAACGCCAAGAAAGACCTGATCAAACTCAAATGGAGGCATTATGAAAGGGTGGACACATCAGGTAGGCTTTTAGCACCACAGCTTTGACAGAGCTGTTTCTAATTCACACAACTGGAAATTCTACAGCCTTGGCCATATGGACCTTTGCATCAGTCTATGAGTTCTTGTAAAGGTCAGTGGCCCCAGAATCCACAAAGAAAGAAACGTGCTTCATGGACACTCTGAACTTGCTCACTCTTTGTCCACTATGCAATGTTCAACGAAGCAGAAGACAGGCTCCCAAGAGCCAATATAAAGGCATTCTTTCGTATTTCTTGTACCCAAAGATGTAAAAACCCTTAAGAATGTGGTTACCATTTCATCTCCTTGATTACCGTGGATTGTAACGTCCTTGCAAAAGTGCTGACTGCTCGTCAAAGGAGAGTAATCCACTCACTACTTTGTCACCCATATGTGTGATTCACAATTAAAATGAAATGAATGAAATGAAAAGAATCTTATAACGCGCGACTTAGCCCGAGGGCATCAAGGCGCCTAACAGAAAAATCCAGAAAGCAAATCGGACAAAACTACAAGTACGCCCTTGCAAACAGCCAGGTTTTTAGTGCTTTCCGGAAACACAGAGCAGAGGGCTGAGTTTTAATTTCACCTGGGAGACTATTCCACAGCTTTGGGGCGATTGTGGAAAAGGCCCTACCGCCCCATCTGCTCTTACGGAAGCGAGGCACCACAAGCAAATTCTTAGAAGAAGAACGCAGGAGTCTGCCCGAGACATAGGGGGCCAGCATTTTCTTGACTCCTCCCGGACCATTTCCAGAGAGAGCACTATGAGTCAGGCAGAGCACCTTAAAGGTGATCCTCGCTTCTATAGGAAGCCAATGTAAGGCTTTCCTAGCAGCTGTTGAGGACGCTAGTCTGGGTGCGTCCAAAACGAATTTGGCCGCCGCATTTTGGGCGGTCTGAAGACGCTGTGTTAGGCTCTTATTCATGCCAGTGTATAGGGCATTGCAATAATCGAGTCGCGAAGCGACAAGTGCTACCACCACTTGTTTCCGCGCCTCGGGGGACAGGTAATATTTTATTTTCCTGAGTATTTTGATGATCCCCCAGCAGGTAGCGACAGTTCTGTTTACCTGCAAAGTCATGGAGAGGGCCGGGTCAATCATTACTCCCAAATTTCGCGCAGACTCCGTAGGGGTAGGGCAGGACCCCAGCGAGGGCGGCCACCATTCAGGTGACCAGATGTTATTATTGGGGTCGAACACCAAGATCTCCGTTTTCTCACCGTTCAACTTTAAAGAGTTGTAAATCATCCATTGTGATACTGCTTGCATGCAGTTCCTAAAGTTGCACGGGGACGAGCCATCAGGGTGGGATAGGGACACCAAGATCTGCGTGTCATCTGCATAGGAGACTGCCTCCATCCCAAAAGATCTAACCAACTTAGCAAGTGGGGTCACGTAGATGTTAAACAGGGTCGGACTTAATGCCGACCCCTGAGGGACCCCACATTGCACAGGTCGGGATGGAGATAGAAAGTCTCCCAGCATCACCCTCTGTACCCTCTGGTCGAGAAAGGAGGCCAACAGACTCAGGGCCGCTCCTTCCACCCCTATCTCCCTCAGGCGAGATGTTAACACCGAGGGAGACAGGGTGTCAAAGGCGGCCGTGAGATCTAGAAGGACCAGGACGGTGGAATGTCCCTGGTCTACCTCCATACGGATGTTATTCAGTACGACCGTCAGGGCAGACTCGGTGCTGTGGTGCTTCCTGAAGCCATGCTGGGATTGGTCCAAAAGATCAGAGGAGTCAAGAAATGCCGCCAGATGTTGGTTAAGATACGTCTCCAGCATCTTAGCAGGTGCTGGGAGCAAAGAGATGGGGCGATAGTTCTTGGACACCTCTGGATCAAGAGTTGATTTCTTTAGGAGAGGTTTGACTATCGCATTTTTCCATTTAGATGGAAGGTGCCCTCTCTCATGGCCCTATTCATGATGTCCAGTAGAAAAGGGAGCAGGGAGTCTCTACATTCCTTCAGGACTTTAAGGGGACATGGATCCAGTGGGGATCCCGACTTTGTCCTACTGAAAAGCAGGTCAAGTTCCTGATAGGAGAGAGGCGGAAACTCTAACAAATTCTTAGGGGTGATGGAAGGGACTTCCTTCAGGAGCAAAGGGAAGGGGACAGGAGGGGGAGAGGTAACAGATCTTTGTGCTTCAAGATTCTGGTAGATATCCGCAATCTTCGAATGGAAAAATCCAGCGATCTTGTCACAAAATTCTTGGGAGCCTGCCACAGGGTCCTGGGTCTGTAACGTACAAAGCGAGTCCACTATTTTAAAAAGATCTCTGGGAGAGGAAAGAGTCATGGTCAGGTTAGCAAAGTAATATTGCTTAACTCTGACAATCTCCAACTTGTACTCCTTGAGGAGTAACTTATGTTTATCCCTCTCCTTCAGATTCCAGCTTGTTCGCCAAAGCCTTTCTTGCTTCCTGCACCCTTGTCTCAAGAGCCGAAGAGGCTCCGTAAACCAGGGTGCAGAAGGTTTCTTTCTTGCAGAGTAACAAGAGACGCGAGGAGCCAGCACATCGACCGCCACACCGATGGCCTTGGACAACTCCGACGCCGCTGAATTGATATCTTCAAAAAGGTCAAGTTTGTAATTTTGCAATAATGGAGCTATTGATGTATTTGTAATTTTCTTAAGGTTCCTCCTGAGCTTGGTGTGACTAGGGACAGCTGTCTTAATAGGCTTCAAGGCAACCACTAGTTCCAAGGGGACCGCAAAGTGGTCCGACCAGGACAGTGGGATAGGGATTTCTATTTTGAGCCTATCATCATTAGAAAAGACTGCATCCAGTATGTGACCTGCCTGGTTCGTGGGATGTTTAACCAATGGCACTAGGTCACATGCGGATAGTGTATCCAGAAGATCTACAGAGTCTTTAGCCTCCGGATTATCCAAATGAAAATTTAGATCACCCAGAACTGTTATGTTGGCTGCTCCGAAATAGGGCTCCAGGATATTAAGAAGAGACTGACTAAAATCTGTTCTCGACCCAGGGGGTCTGTATACCAAGATACCAACAAAGGGGACAGCCTCGGAAGATTTTATATGAAAATGCAGGGCTTGAAAAAGGTCGGAAGGCCTGGAAAGTTGAGTAGTATGACAGATGTGAGAGGTCTTGTAAAGGATTCCAAGGCCACCTCCTCTGCGCCCTACTCTATCCAGTCTGGCTAAGGAATAACCATCCGGCACAGCCTCAACCAAGTCCGGTCCTGAGGCCTCAGTAGCCCAGGTTTCGGTAAGAAAGACCCAAGTGGGTTTTCGGGCTGTAACGAAATCGCGAAAGGCGATGTTGTTTTTCACTAAAGATCTAGTTTTAATGAGGAAGCCAAATTCTCTTGGAGGGGACAACGGCGGAGAAATAGTAGGTGCGGGCCTAACCTGGCAGAGAGTCGTCGGCTTACCATGGTTGCTGTAACAGGTGCAATAAAAGGCATCTTGAAAGATGTCCGGCGAGCAAGTATAATGGCAAGGACGCCATGCAGGTCTCAGACGGGCGATATCCTGATAGGAATAAAGGGGACCAGCTAGGGGAGGCATAGCGGGAGCACCAAGGGAGCAAGAGTCGCACGCCCTTTCGCCCAACCTTAGCGCGGACGGGCGCAGACGGGCTGGACTCTGGCGAGACTCTTGCGCAGGGAAGGTGCGCCCGCTGCGCGTCACCGCTGCGCGCTGGATAGGGCGAGCTTAAGTAGGCGGATGACGACCTGCAGGAGCGCTAGACCGCTCAAAGAAGGCGCCCTAAAGTGTCCCCTTCGCTCCCAAGATGGCGAGCGTCCAAGCAGATCCCCGGGAACGGACCCGCTAAAACAGCGGTGTATCACCAGAATTACAGTGCAAGTAGGTGGGCGGGGGGCGGCAGCTTAAGAACAGGGGAAATACAAAAGAATTAAAAATTAAATACAAAACAGGTATTTAAAAAGCGTCTAACGCTATGAGTAGTGCATGTAAAGCGCTAGAATTCCGCGTTGCGAGGGTGCCTTGTACCTTGGTAGACCATCTCATAATCACCTGAGAACAACAAGGTACTGCATATGATTCACAAAGGACTCAATAGAGAGTGCTCTGGCCATGTCTCTCAGCATAGAAAAGGCATTCAATCAAGTCAAATCTTTTTATCTGTTCAAGGTACACAAGACATTTGATTTAGGTTAGGATAGATATCCAAGATTTGCTAGCTCAATAAATCTCCCTCAGTACAGATCAATTGTTGTGGTTTATTCTCCAGTCTGATAGCAGTCAAGAGGGGGACCAACCAGGGATACCATTAATACCCACTCTTTTTCTTGCTAGCACCAGTCAATCACCATCAGATTCCCTACATTTATCAAATGTGTCTCAGGCTAGAATATATGCCGACAACATTCTGGTTGCATTACATCCTCTACTCCCTCCCTGCCACCCTGATGGCCATGATCTTGGCCTTTTCCAAATTCTCAGGATACAGAATTTACTGGACAAAGTCAGAAGCACTGCCACTATCATACATGATTAACAGAATCTGCCTGCCTGCAGGTACACAAAATGAACTGGATACCCTTGAGCATGAAATATCTAGGCATAGAGAGCAAAAAAGGTTTTGATAATATGGTCAGGGACAATATAACTCCATTGTGACGGGATGAGGTGTGATTTGCTTAGATGGTCCTATCTCAGTCTGACAAGAGGTCAGGTGGTGTTTAGCATGCCTCCCCTCCTTGTCCCTAAATTACTCTTATTACTGATCCACTCTGATATTAAATGATTCACCTGTCAGTAAGAAAAGTCCAATTTGCACATGCCCCAACTAGGAATGTACTTTGTAGTACAAAAATAAATCCACCTACCTTAGCTTCATAATCAGATCATCAGAACCCTGCGCTATACCTGGAAGGTGGTCAACATACCACTTAAAAGTGATCCACTACTACACAATACAGTCCTGCCATGGCATAACACCGCCATACCTATTTGAAACAAACTGATTGCTTGTCTGCATCAGATGCAGAAGGCATTTCAATGACAGATTTTATCTTCATGGAAGACATCTGAAGCCATACCCCATGCTATGCACTGATGCAAATCTGAACTGGCAGTAAAGACAATTATCACATTACCTATGTCTCCAAGACTCTCATATACTGAAGTACCTGAGGATCTGGTGGACATGCAGGAGGGTGGTGTCTGTCACTTATACAGGAACTCTTCTGCAAACTGGCCATGGAAGCATCCAGGCTGCCTTGAATGAAGAGCATGATGAATTTCATTGGACAAACATCTTTCCCCCACATGATAATACGTCAGAGTGAAGTAAGTTCCCTTTAGGGCCCACTTGGTGCTCTCTTATTTTAACCTAACTACATGTTTTAGGTAGCTTTTGCTTTGTAAAGTCACACAGAACACGTTTGTTTTGTACCATGTTATTACTTTAGAAATACACTGTACATGGTCATCAGTGATGTCATGAGTGATGTCACTGACCATGTCATGAGTGATGTAATATGTGACGTCATCAGCAGTGCATTGCACGCGCAAGTTATAGTGAGTCCAACTAACTATAACGTGGGAATTTCAATGGTTTTATGCGAGTAAAACTTCCAGCTAACTATAACTGGTGTAAAACCTATGGTTTTTTCAGTGAATTTAATAGGTTTTTTAAATGCTAATTCCTAACTATAACTGGTGTGAAACCTATGGTTTTTTCAGTGAATTTCATAGGTTTTTAATAGCAAATATCTATAGGTATGAAAGTAATAATTTTTATAACAAATTTTAAATTGTGTGAATATATATATTTTTTTTTATTGTTTGCCTTGGTACGCGCCCCGGGGCGCTCCTGGGGTGCGTACCGGTGAACGTACGGGTGCGCGCAATGCTACGGAGCGCCCCGGGGCGCGTACCGGGGAGCGTCCCGAGAGCGCTATTCCCGCGAACGAAAACAACATCATGACGTTTCGCGTAGTCGCGTGATGCGTCATATGACGCACTGCGTAAGCGCACCCGGAAGCACGCGATCGCATACGATCGAGCAACGTCTCGATTCGCTTACGCGACGCGCCCCGAGGCGCGCCCCGGGGTGCGTAGCGTAAGCGCGGCGGGTCATGTGATCTGAAAATAACACTTTTCATTGGTGCAGATCAGTTTTGGTTTCCAAATGATGAAAGCTTGGATCATGTGACTTGAAAATAACACTTTTCATTGGTCCAGAACACTTTTGTTTTCCAAATGATGAAAGCCCCCTCCTTTTTTCCTTATTCTGACTTTGTCCTTTGACTGTGTGGAGATCTGTCTCTAATCTTTTCTATTTTAAAATGGCTACAGTAGCAGCAGCAGCTGGAGCATCTGCCCCACCACCACCACCACCACCATCAAAAAGACCACCAGAAGATTATATTGGTGGTGAACAGGAAGAGGAGGAGGATGAGGAAGAGGAGGAACAGACAAGGAAGTTCCTGCCAGAAGATAAACAGCCCTACAAACCCAAAGAGCACTTTGTATGGCAGTTCTACAAACTCCCAAGGGGTTGTAAAAAAGTCAACGCAGCAAAGGTGACTTGCTTAATTTGTGGTGCTGAGCTATCCAGGGGGAACCCTAACAAAAAGTATTCCTTCGGGAATCATACCATGATTCGCCACATGATGCGTTGGCATCCAAACAACTACTCTAATGCAGAGTTAAGGGACCTCTGCAGTAAACTACCCCCATCAACGTCTCGACGCTCAACATCAAAAGAACCCACTCCATCAGGTTCGGGGGCAAGAGACACATTGGCTACTATCCAACCAAAGTTTAATGATTACAAAATGTTATGCAAATATTGTAACAAGTTACTTGCTTATGGTGAGCAAAGCATTGAACTTATCATGGTTTCTGGTGATAACCATGAATGTCCAAAAAAAACCTAATTTTTCCTGATTTTTTTCATGCTCCAGTTGAGCCATTTACAATTCCCTGTTTTTTGTTTCTCCCCATAAAAAATACAAAAAAATATAAAAGTGTTCAGAAAAGCCAAAAAAAGTACAAAATGTTAAAAAAACATAAAAAAATATAAAACAACAAAAAGAAGAAAAAAAACAGTTCTTTTTAGAACTACCTTTACTTTATAAAAATAAACCTATATTTTTAAAGAATCTGTGTCAATCTTTTTTCTGCAGGGTACGCGTACCGGTACGTGCACCGGGGCGCGCACCGGGGAGCGCACCCAAAAAAAAAAGAAAAAAAAATTAATGAAGGAGTTAGCATGAGGGAAGAACACAAAGAGAGTAATGTTAAGATAAAGAGAGCTAGAGGGAGAAACACAGAGGGATTGTTTACTACATAGTTAAAAACAGACAAAGTGTAATAGGGTGAAAATGAGAAAAGTAAAATCACTAAAGGAGCAAAAGAAGGGAAGAGAGAGGAAAAACACTGAACTAGAGATAGTGGGAGAATGTGAGTGGGTGTTGAAAGAAAAAGATAGGACAGAAAAAAATTGAGAATGAACGGTAGTGGCATAACTGGGATAAATGAAGAACGGATAAGAGATGGGGAGTGACAAACACAAAGGACAGAGAAAATAAAGGTAACAGTACCTGAATGGGTTTGAGTGAAATAGTAAACAAAGATAAATAATGCAGTTTGTGTGAGTTATAGGGAGTCAGTGGGTGTAGGTCGGGGTGTCGGTGTGTAAGGTGTTTCTGTGGTTGTGGCTGTGTGGGGTGTTTCGGTGTGGGTAGAGGTGAGGGTGTGTGAGATATGTGTCAGGGGTGTGTGGGTATATGTGTGGGATGTATGTGTGTGTATGGAATGTGTGTGTGTTTTTGAGGAGTGTGTGTGGGAGGTTTTTTTGTGTGTATGAGGTGTGTGTGTGTGGTGTGTGGGTGGGATGTATGTTAGAGGTGTGTGTATGTGTTGGGAGGGGGATGAGGTGTATGTGTAGGAGTAAGGTAAATAATTAAGAAAAAGAGAATGAGTGAAGAAGCAAAGGAAGGGAACAGAGGGTAAGTGAAGTAAAGGATAGGGATCGAATGAAGTTGAATATGAGATGGGAAATCGGAAAAGGGGAGTAAACATGTAGAATAAGAATAAGTGAGTGAAGCAGAGTAAAGACACAGGAGTGTGGTAGATTAAGAAAATGTTAGTGAGCTTAAAGCAAAGGGTGATCACAAACTAAATTTTTTTAGTCATACTTACCATATAATAAATAAAAAAAAATTACTACACTTTGTATCTGTGAAAGAGAGAAGAAAAAATAAGTTATAATTAGTAAAATATGTATTTTAAATTAAAAGATCCAAATGAAGAGGTTAAAAATCATAACGCTCTATTTAGAAATAAAGTTAGAGTGAAGAACACAGAAAGGGAAATAAACTAAGGTAGAAGGACAAAAAGAGTGAAAAAGAAATAGAAGGAGCGCAAATTACAAAGAGTAAGGCATATAGATTCACTGAGAAAAAGAGAGAGAAGAACAGAGAAATGAAATGAAGGTAAGAAAGATACTAAAACAATGTGAGTTACCAAAACTAAACCAGGAAACAGTAGTAAGTAAAAAGATAATGACTGAGACAGAAAACAGTCTAATTAAGGATGCATTTAGAAGAATGAGGAATAGAAGATAACTGAGAGTAAGTGAAGAACACTCATAGAATGAAAGGATGAAGGGAGAGATGATAATATACAACGATTGAGGGAAATGGAGTGAGGAAGTTAGTAGAGAGACACACTAAGAGAAAAACTGAGTGAGGTGGAGTACAATGAGTGAGAAAAGGAAATGAGTAAGGGATCAAAAAAAGGAAAGAGAGGAGAAGACGACTAAAACAGTGGTACTGAGAGAAAATAATTTGGTGATGAAAGTAAAGAGAAGGACATTGAAAGAAAGGAAATGAGGGATAGTAATGGAACTAGAGTAAAAGAAATGGGATGAAGAACGATGAGAGAGGAGCAGTGAAGTTGTCATAAAAGAAATGATAGAAGGTAGATAAACACAAGTGAACATAACACAAGAAGAGTGAGGGTCTGAGGACATAGAAGTAGTGAACGAAAAATAGATAGAAAAGGTCAAAAGTAAGGAGCAAACAAAGATAAGCGAGGGAGAGTGGGTGATTTATAGTGATAGAGTGCGATAATACTGCTGAGTGAGTAAACAGGAATTACTAAAAGAGCAAAGGAGGAAAATACGGAAAAGGGAAGTAAAGCAGAGAGAATGAAAGCTGAAAAGTTATGCAAGGGAGAGAGGGGATGCAGACAGTTGAAATGAGAATGAGGGCTTGTCAAAGAAGTGGGGTAAAAGAACAGGGGTTACAGAGAGTGAGAGAAATACATTATAAGTGAGTTAAAAGAGATCAAAGAGGATGGAAAAAGGAAAGTGAGTGTCAGAGAATGGGAATACAATTTAATGTACACAATCCAAAGTATAGAATAACTTGTACAACATGTTACATAGTTTATTTTTGCTGTTCTCAGAATATATTGAATTTCACTTAAAACAGTGAGTTCAAATTACTCATCATATGACAGCGGGAAAAAAAAACACAATCTAAAAGATTGTGTTTTAAAAAAAAACTTAGATACTGACAAATGACAAATGTACACTAATCTTTGATTGACTTACTTTTCCTTGAGGCCAAATAGTATATCATGGAGGTCCTTTTCTCATTGCAAAGTACTTTGCTGTTCAGTAAAAAAATCCATTTCATCGACTTTCTAGAAGAAAAACTCCAATAACATCTGAAATATTTTCAATATTTTCATATACTCCTTTTTTTAAGTCATGACTCTTTACTCATTCCTGCACCTTTCCATTTGGCCAAATAGTGTCAGATGTATGAGTATATATCAGCACTCCTCCCGTCTTCATAGGCCAATTACCTTTACCTAAATTTTGGCTGTAAAAACACTAGGTATGAATTTATAAAGCCAAAAGGCAAACGTTGTTTGAAAGTCAAATGAGTGTCGTTACATTGGGTCCAACCTTTAGAAGTTTTTAAATAGCATGTGTAATGCCCTGATGTTGTAGAAGGACCGTCATGAAAAATAATAGCTACAGTTGCAAAGGTTCTTCCTGATATCGATAACTGAGAAGCCACGAAATTTTTAATAGAAGTTGTCAATTTAGTTCCATCAGGTCTACATCGTTGGAACATTAACATAACATAGTGACCATAAATTTGTAGAAATAATGTGGACAGCATTGCAGACTTACATTGGGTACACACCATATTGTGATCCACTGCTTTAACTAGATTATTAAAAGGCACTGATTTGCAGTCTGGTGAAGTCAAATATATAAATCTTTCAGAGTCTATTCTAGTAGTACTTGATGAAGCACAGTTATCACAGTCATGTTGCCATTGATAAGAAAGGTTAAAAAGATTTTTTATATCTACTCCTTCATCTTGCAATACATCAAACATATACATTAAAAATTCTTGACAATCCTGCTGAATATTCTGTGAAAATTGATTTTGACCTGAACATATGTCTAGAAGATTTCTAATTTCTGAAACACTTTCTATTTTTGCTCTATCACTACTACATTTCTCTAACACAGAATTCAATAAACAGCACAATGTTTGTTCCCGATTTTCGACAAACTGTTTTTGTAAATTTTGAAGAAAAAAAACAACATTAACTACTACATTAGCATAGCAGTTGACACCAGAACTGTTTTCAAACTGAAATCCAACAACATCCTCAACAGAATCCATTTTCCTTCTCCTTACAATTACAGTTTCATCTACTTTTTGTCTTTTTGCTACTACCTCACTGCAATTACTCTCATTTCTTCTTTTTCGGCCTACCACACGTTTTTCAATCAGAGGATATTGAGGCAAATGTGGAGCATACTCTCCTCTTAACCTATTGTATTCTTTAACACAATCTAGATCAGCACAAATCTTTGTTTCATCAAACTCAATCAAATACAATCCTGATAAAGTTCTGACTCGTGATAAAGCCACATATGCCATACCCTCTTTAAACACAGAACTTCCAATGTTCACCAAAGCACTATCTACACTTAAACCTTGAGATTTATGAATTGTCACCGCATATGCCAAACAAATAGGAAACTGTTTTCGGCGAACATATAAGTCTTTCACGAGCAAAAATCTAGCTGAACAACGACAAATTTGTTCTATTTCATCAATGCCATCAAATTTAATTTTTAAAATTTCAATTCCATCTCTATTTTTGTAATTCACAAAACCAACAACATGACCCATTGCTCCATTTACCAGACCTCTTTCAACATTTAAATTCCTTCTCAAAATGACACGACAATTCAAACACACATTCAGAGTCTTTTCAAAACCAGCAGTTTTAGATATACTCTTCTCTAATGAATCCAATTTTGATTTCAAATTTTCAGACAAAACAATTGTTGCTCCCATATGCTCTATTTTATCTGTAGCTTCCAGTTTCACTATATCTTCATTTTCTAAATTTAACATTTTGTTGTTGAACATGGAACATTCTTTCAGAGTTGGCATCAAATATATGGCAGATTTCCTCTCGTTAATTTTCTTAAAAATATTCTCTGGAAGAATGTTTCCCTTGCTGACTTACTTTTCCAATCCTTACATCTTGTAAAATATTTTTATAATCTTCATCCTTTGCCTGCCGCATATTTTGAAGCAGTTCTGCATATTTGAAGTTTAACCATATATTAACGTTTCCAATGCTTCCTAAGCACTTCCTGGTATCTTCATGTGTGAGCATTTTGAACACAGGTTGTCCTTTCACTGGAGTCAACTGCAGAAGATCTCCAAAAACAATAATATGTTTTCCTCCAAATAAGACATCATAGTCTGTTCTAAGAATTTCTTGCATTCTCAAATGCACAAAAGCAAGCATTATATTTGACACCATGCTTACTTCATCAATGATAAGAAGTTTCATTTTCTTCAGGACTCTCGAAACTTCGGAACACGCATCTCCAGATAGCTTGTGATACTCCAATTTGTAATCATGCTCCACTGGCAGCATCAGTAAACAATGTAAAGTAATCCCTTTAATGTTATGTGCTGCCAGCCCAGTTGGAGCGGTAACAACACAAGACAGCGGTGATTCAGTCCTTTTCTGCAAATAAGTTGCAATTGCTTTAATCAGAAAACGTTTTCCAGTTCCCGCTTCTCCACTCACGTACAGTTGGACAGGCTTAAATGATGTACATAAGCACTCTTTTTTCTTATGACTGAATCCATGTTCAATCTGTTCTGTGACTTTGTCATATATCTGTTTCTGCTCAAAGTTTAGTTGTTTTACCAAATCTTCTAAGTTAACTTCATCATCTTGAGCTTGTTCCATAGCTCTTTCCACCTCATCCATGGCAGTGGCAGCTTCATTTTGGATAATTGGTCCTCCAAGTGGATCCTGACTCAATGAAGCAGAACTCTGACTGTCTTGGGAACTGTCTCTAGCAATCTCTGCAGCAATTGTGGCTTCTTGCTCTATTTCTTCGTTCAACATTTGCAGATAATTTGGAAAAACAGGACATTCTATGGTATCCTTGGTTGCATTAAAAGAATCTTCGTAACAGAGAAAATCTCCAAGTAGTTCCTCTTCTGTACGCCATGGCTTAAAGAGTTGCAAAAGAGCCAAATAGTAAAATTCCCTTTTCTCTGGATTTTCGCAACTCAATTTTCGATGATTAATCAAATGGCATTTTTTCTGTCTCACTAGACATCCTTCACACCCAATGATAGCATATATTCCATTGTTAATATCTTCTCTGATGGTTCTCTTACAAATATAGTTTTGCAGAACTTCATACAAACAAACGTTCTCAAGATGACTACTTCTATTTGGATAGTATGTATCCAACATGTTGGTCTTCAAAATATCTGTACTTTCTGGTTCTTTCTCCGCCAAATACTCTATTTCTTGTACAGATTTCAAAACTCGATTTCGTGTTGCAGCAAGACCTACACTCACCCAAATGATGGTTCTAGATTTGGCACAGAGACTTGCTGATGACAATCGATCAGAACATTCATATGCTCCAATTTCTCGATGCGACAACATCTTCAGACTGTAACTGTATAATTTCTTGCTTAGACTCTTTTCATTTGAAATGTCCTCCCACATTTCCTTCAGTTCTGTCTTTTCTTTTTTTGTGATGTAAGACGTCACATATCGAGCCACAGCAATAGAGTTGTCAGCAACAAATTGAATATCCATGTTAGCATTCCACATGGACAAAATCACTGGGTTGTAGTCGTTGATGTACTTGGACTCTTCGTTTCTTTTTAAATTGTATGTATTTTTTGGTGATTTCCTCATAACACTATGTCGCAGAGAAGACATCAAATTATTTACTCTTCCTTTAGAAATCACTGGTCGTGGAAAGGCGAAACGACATTTTGTGTAGAACTTGTCTTTGTTTCTGAATTTTCGACAACAGTACTTTCCACAACGATGGGATTGAAAGCGTAAAACTTGTTGCCTTAAACTATTTTCTTCTGTAGTTTTCGGAACAGCACATGTTGAATACTCCTCAATGAAGCTCATCACTGTTTCATCCGAATCTGTTCCAAATTTGGGTGCATCTTTAATCCACAACAACATATGTATATGAGGAGCACCTCTCGCTTGATACTCCTTTCTCCAAAAGAAATCCGAAACCTCTCCAAGGGGAGGATTTTTTTTGTTGGTAATAAAAGACATCATAGCTTCAAATCTATGATTGAAATATCTGCATACATTCACTGGATCCAAAGAACACAGTTCTCCAGGTGTTTTGAATTCTATATTTTGTATATTTGCATTTGCATCTCGTAGAAATTGGAGTAAGTCATCCCATGCATACTCGGCACAGCTAAGAGTGAGGAACCATGTAGGAGTTCCTAAGTTTCTTAGCATACATTTCAATTCCCCATGACGACGGTACCAATACTCGTTTGTACCACGCTGACATGCCATGAGATTGATTAGATGAGATTCCAAAATACTATCTTGCAGATTCACTCTCTCCATAAAGTCCCTCGCCGAAACATTTTGCAGATGTGCTCCACTTTTCAGTATATGGTTTACTGCATAAGAAAGCCCAGACAAGTCACTTTCATACAGTAGATGAAACAAATAGGGAATGCATTGACGAAACCTTGGATCTTCAGCATATAATCTTACAGTTCGATATTCAGATACAGGAATTTGAAGTGGTCGATCGTCATATCGTCCACCTCGACCTGTTGGAAATAGCTGTGGAAAACAACGAGCTTCCAAACTTTCTTCCCATACACTAACGGGACTTCCTTTTGCTGCTTTCATTTGAAACAATTCAATTGCATTCCCCATTACTTCTTTGGAATGCAAAGGATGAACAGTATAATGTTCATATATTTCTTCACTTCTAGAGATATCAACTTTTTCAATTTGGCCACCTGAACAATCACTGTCTTCATCTGCAGCTGTTTCCTCTGCTGCAACATAAACATGTTTGTAATACTCATTGTTTTTGACTAAATACAACGTTGCCTTTTTGACTTTCCTAACATCCACTAAATCGTGCCAGATTGTTTTACTCTTCGTCGGAACCCCATTAACTAGAAAAACTAAAGATTCCTCTTCTACTTTTTCTATACCAATTGTATCAATATTTTTTTTTAAATCTAGAGGCAAATAAACAACTCTTCCCTTTAATCCTCTCTGCAAATCTGTAGGAGGCAATTTCCCTATCTTAGGCTCCATGCGAACAATTGCCTGAAAAGGGTGGACACATTGAATCAAAATAGACTCATATGTATTTAAATCCATCAATTCAGGGGGAATGTCTACCAACTCCAGATTATTATGAACAGCTAAAACAGGCATTCTGTTTTGATTTAATTTATCATAACAATATTTACAAATACGCTGATCAGAACTCAAATCAAAACAATTCTCCACCCACAAATAAGTTGCAAAATCTTTCCACTCATAATTATTCACCTTTTCACTTTTTACGTATAAATCAACTAATCTAGTTTGATGCTTATAATGACTTCGTCGACAACACACACAAGTAAAATTCGGCCTTTCACTTGATTTCACGTTAAACTTGGTAATTTCCTGCTCAAACTTTTCTGTACTTGAAATCTGTACATTGTCTTCCACATTACCTTGAATTGCTGTGTCAATTTCTACACTATCCTCTTTTTTATCAAAATAACAAATCTCAATTTCTTCACAAATCTTCTTCACATCTAATTCAGTTCCATGCAAAAGAGCACTGTTTAATTGTTTAAGCCTAAGTGCTGGACTTTTTGCATAATACAACATTCTCACTAATTTCCTCATTTTGGTATGATGCACTGCTACATCCTAAAATGATGAAAAACACTCTGACAGACTTTTCTAGAAAGACAAGCCAGTGAATGGCCTTGCAAACCTGTCTTTTCTCTCACTCTGCAAGGATCTAAGTCTTGCAACAACTTCATTTTCTGCTTTAGACTTTTCTTACTATATGTACGTAAGAAATTACAAAACAAATCAATTGATTCCTGTCGCACACTACAAATACGACTACACTTCCAAGTGTACACTGGACCCTTAGTACGTCTCCCTAAAACTCCATCAGATAACACCTCTTCTGGCTCTCTAGGCACAAGTTTCTCTTTTTCAATCGGACAACCGTCTTTCACTTCCTACGCTCGACCACTGGTGTCAACTGCATGCACTAAATCATTCTCCTGGAAGTAACTCTCCTCATTAAAAAATGGCTCACAACTTGAACTGTGCATCCATTCTCCAGAAAAAACTTTACAAAAATTAGTCTGATTAATTACTCTTTTCCATCTACTGTTTGATTTGAAAACATCAATTGTCTTGTTAAGTGTCCTAATTCTATTGATTATTAAAATAAATAAGTTTTTTCTTAACTTCAAAAGCCTGATCAACAATCTTCTCTACACCTTTCTTTTTCTTATAAACAGCAGCTCTCTGTTTACCTTTCCTAATGTTTTTTAACAAATTTAAAACCACTCTATTGCGAAACATTCGTCTACGAATGTCTCTAAACTGATTCTGCCTTCTATTCCTATACATATTATTCTCTCCTGCTCCAGTTTTAGGATTCTTTGAAGTTCTCTCCTTCCTTTTCAATTTTACTCTCTCATTTTCTTTTTCTACATGCTGTCCATCATTTTTTTGGGATGTACATATGTTACGTAAAAAAGACTTAGTTGTCTTACCAGGAGCTTGGTTCCTGTTTTTTGAAGTATTTGTTGTGGAAGAGTGCTGTAATTCCGTTGCTGTTTTTGATTTTTCCCGGTTACGTTGTTTTCTTGTCCTTTCCCTTGTGTGCATCTTTGCTTACTCTTCAAATAACGATTTCAATCTGTGTTAAAGAAAAAAGTAGCACATTATAGACCACTATTACCAAACAACAAAGCAATGACAAAAAGCAAACAATCTATTCAGGGTTACAGATCAGGTGAGGATTCTCCAGGGGTGCACAAAACGTGAGGCCTGTATTGAAGATTATAGTGGAAGACAGCTCTGTCCACAAGTACAAAGAAGATGAGACCTGTGTATAAGTCCACTGCACTCTTATACACACGCTTCACCACCTATGCTTCCCGAGAAAGGCCTCTCTCCCAATACAGTCTTGATCATAAACCTCACCCCTCCTCTGTCCCTCTGGACATGTCTCACCTCATCTGCACAATCTACTTCCTAATCTCAGGTAACACAGATGACATAATTGATCCTCATTTATAAAGCCATGCGTCAGTTTTGCGCTACTGAAGCGTCACTTTTTGTGACGCATTGGCGTCATAAAACATGTGCCTTGTTGTACCATATTTAAAAAGTGACGCATGTAGGTAGATGCATCATTTTTAAAACCTTTTGCACCACATTATACCTCTGTCAAGTGTGATGTACAGAGAGGGGTCATTTCTCCACAAAAAGCCTCGTAATAATGACGCAGTAAAATCTATGAGATTTCACTGCGTCACTTTTAGGACACTGTTACATCAAAATCTTGCACCTGCCTCACAACAGGGATAAGACTGAGGCAAAAGCTTTCACATGGAGCTTCACAATTTTACAAAATGCAATTCCTCTATGCAAACAAACTGAATATGCTTCCTACACTGAGTTAACACAGGTAACATCATTGTAAAGAGTCAAATTGACACCTGTGTCTATGAGTGCAGACAGGGATAGGCTTCATGGAGCCTAGTCCACTGCACTCTTAGATACAAGCCTCACATCCTACGCTCCCCAGGAAAGCCCAAACATGTACCTTTTTGCACCATATTTAAAAAGTGACGCATGTAGTTAGATGCGTCACTTTTTAAACCTCTGCGCCACAATATACTCAAAGATGTAAAAACCATTCATTTTCCCCAAAATAGCACAGATCCTATGTACAAACATCTGCCTCACAGCAGGGATAAGACTAAGGCAAAAGCGTTCACATGGAGCTTCACAATTTTACAAAAAAAAATTCCTCTATGCAAACAAACTCAATATGCTTCCTACACTGTGTTAACACAGGTAACATCATTGTAAAGAGTCAAATTGACACCTGTGTCTAAGAGTGCAGTCGGGGATAGGCTTCATGAAGCCTAGTCCACTGCACTCTTAGACACAAGCCTCACCACCTACGCTCCCCAGGAAGGCCCAAACATGTACCTTTTTGCACCATATTTAGTGACACATGTAGTTAGATGCGTCACTTTTTAAACCTCTGCGCCACATTATACTCAAAAATGTAAAAACCAGGGATAAGACTGAGGCAAAAGCTTTCACATGAAGCTTCACAATTTTACAAAATACAATTCCTCTATGCAAACAAACTCAATATGCTTCCTACACTGAGTTAACACATGTAAAATCATTGTAAATAGTCAAATGTATTTCTTTAAACATGCACACATTCTTTATTCCTTTTAAAAAAGGAAAAGCCATTCATTTTTCCCAAAATCGTTTTTGACATCCCATTTAAAAAACACAGCACAGGTCCTATGTAGAAGCATTCCATGTCACTACTAAAACTTCACAATTTTACAAAATACAATTACTCTATGCAGTAAAAACTTTTTACCAAGCATTATCAAAAAGCATGACACAAAGCAACATTAAAAAAACACAATTTGCTTCCAAATATTCTCCATAGAGTATACAAGTCTCTATGTATATTAAATAAATCATAACTCACCTTTACAAATATTTTAGGAGATTCAGAACAGTGTCAGATACACACACCAATATTTCTTTAGCAGAGCAAAAGGTATGTTCTCCAGGCACTGCAAACCATAAAGGCACAGAAACCCTCTACTTCTACACACTTATTGCTCATGGTAACCAATCAAATCTCTTCCCTCTGTATTTTCAAACCAACACCCTTCCCCCCCTCAGCCCTTTCTACCTGTTACCATAGCAACTCCCTCCTCACTGAGCTCCCAGGGTTAAAAGTTTATTCTACAATGTTGCAAATCACCTCAGCAAGGATGTTTGACCTGCGAATACACCAGCTTTTCTGGTGCAAGGTTTCTTTAAATGACTTTTTTTTAACCATTCAAATTACTTCTTACACAGAACACAACCATGCAACCATCTCATTCTACCAATCATTGCTTGTGATTCAAGAGCACTGAAACTCCACAGGTTTTTTTTTGCAAACCCCTATTGTTCCAACTGCCATTTCTTTTCCACACTTCATCTGACTGCATCAGAATCTCCTCTCACCATGTATTCTGTCTGGATTATTGGACATAGCTATATCCACTGGGCTCAAAGGTATGCAGCTACCAGAAATTTTCACAACCTTACCAAATGTGAAGATTAAATGGATTGGCCAGAGAGGATTGAAATGTCACCAATTGATACCATTGGTGAAAACGTTTTTACATTTGCCACACCCTGACCTTTTAATTGTGCACTGTGGAGGAAATGACTTGGGCACTTTGACTGGGTAGGTCTGGAAATGCTTTTAAAGGACACCTTTGATCAATTGATGGCATTTTTTCCTCAAACTGCCTTGGTATTTTCCAATATATGCCAAAGGCAGAAATGGAAGTGGTCCAATCAATTTTGTCCACAATTTGAGAAAGCACGGAAACATGTGAATAAATCTGTTTCTGCTTACATGAGAGACTATGGAATGGGTTCAATATACAATAATAACTTGCGTTACAACATGCAAGATATCTACAGAGGAGATGGTGTGCACTTTTCAGATGAGGGGAATAGAATATTCCTCCTGAATTTAAGACTGTGCATTGGTACCTACTTGTAGGTACCTAAATCAGCCACAGAACCCAAAAGCCCTTTTCAGGGCTACCCTATCTCTGATCACTCCAAATGATTATCTTTTTCTAACTTTTTTTCACTATTTTTCACCAAAGTACGCTCCCCGGTACGCTTCCTGGTGCGCGTACCGGGCGCTCCCCGCGCGAAAATTTGAAAATAACGTTGGTTTTTTTTTGGTCTATATGGGCCTCCTAACACCCCCTCAGAAAACCTAGGGGGTCAGGGAGTGCCTACCGTGCCCCCTTATACCCATTCCCAACGTTGTTTGTCCTCCATTTTCTGTCTCAAATCTACCGAAACACAAAATGGAGGACTCCCAAAGCGCTGCCGGTACGCGTACCGGGGCGCGCACCGGGAAGCGCTCCCAAAAATGTTAAAAGTTAATTTACATAAAAACCACTGGAGACACTTTCACCAAATATAGAATAGGTCATACTACATACTACATACCAGTCCCTACCATTTTCCCAAATTTGGTGAAATTCCATTGAGCCATTTGAGCTGTAGCACTGTCTAAATATCCTGAGGTAAATTACATGACTAAAACACATATGAAAGTGTTAGAATTTGCAACCAATGAAAATGTTACTTTCATTTTGTATTTTTATGTGCTGACATTTCATTGGTTATGAACATGAATATATATGAAAAATGAGAGGGAAACACGGCCATTTTGAGTACTACTACCTGAGGTACATTTATAAAGGATTTCCTCTAAAAACATCAACTCCTTTCTGAAAGGTAATTTGTTAATTTTTAAGGGGAACTATGTTCTGCACTTTAAGTTAAATTGGAAAAACGTTTTATGATAGTTTTTTACTGTCCCTCTGTTATAGTTATATATTCAGATAGGCTTCTCTGTTATAGTTATGGATTGATTTAGGCTTCTCTAGTATATTTATGAATTTACTTAAGCTTCTTCACAAGCACTTTTTTATATTTCTACTTCCTGCCTGATACCATACACTGCCCAAAGATAACTTGACTGTTAAAAACTCAAAAGTACCTCTCTGAACTTAAACCCAACAGTGCCCTATCTCTACTGATATATTTTTTTTTAATGCAATTTACAGCAACATAATGGAAGGAGATCAAAATAAATGTAATATTTCATTCGAACTTGATCTTCAGGACAACCCAGAGGAAGAGAATAACGATTCAGATTTTTTGGATCAGTCTCTTGATGAAGAGTTTCTCAAATATGTGGAAGAAATGGAATCATGTAATCCAAATGAGGACATTCCCGACGACATAATGTTGGAAGTCTTATTGAATTTTGAAAAATCAGAGCAATACATTTATATTTAATAATTAAAAATTGTTCCAGACATTATTCTTTTTTATATGTAATCAATGAAATAGTACCAAAATGAATATAATATAATGTGAGACTTATAGTATACTGTACAATTTTTTTTGTGATACATAGTAAGTTTGCTCATAGTTACTTATTTCTCCCACTATATTATCTCCAAAGTGTATTTGACATCTGTTTTTCATCTCCTGCCTCCTTTCTCTCACAGTCTGTCTCTAATGCACGATATCACCGCCAATTTTCTATACATTTAGAAGAGATTAAATGTAATACTGGAAAACATCATAAGGGAGCAGGATAGACTACCTCTGATCCCCTAGACCTTCTCAGGGTGTGCTTAAAGGATCTGTTTCTACTTTCCTGACAGACTATGCTATGCATTCCATATACCACAATAACTTCTGTAACAACATACAAATTATCTACAAAGGAGACGGTCTACATTGAATTTAAAACTCTGCATTGGTACCTACATGTTGGTACTTAAATACGCCACACAACACAACAACTCTATTCAGAGCTACCCTACCTCTAAGCACTTTAAATTATTATTCTACTGTTTCACTGAGTTTTCCCCATGTGTGGAGGGGGGAGGTGTGTGTGGGGGATGTGTGGGGTGTGTCTGTGAGGTGTGTGTGTGTGTCTGGGGGGATGAGGTGTATAGGTGTGTGTAAGTGTGTGGGGTATGTTGGTGTGGGTGGGGGTGTGGCTGTGTAAGCTGTGTGTGTGGGTGTGGGTGTGTGGGGTGTTTGGGTGTAGGTGGAGGTGTGAGTGTGTGCGGTGTGTGTGTGGGGGGGATATGTGTGTAGGATGTGTGTGTATGTGTGGGATGTGTGGGTGTGTCTGCGAGGTGTGTGTGTGTCTGTGGGGGGGAGGGAGGTGTGTGTGTGGGATGTGTGGGGTGTGTCTGTGAGGTATCTGTGTGTGCGTGTGTGTGCGTGTGTGTGCGTGTTGGGGGGTGAGGTGTGTGTGTGGGTGTGTGGGGTGTGTGGGTGTGGATGTATAAGGTGTCGGTGTGGGGGTGTGGGGTGTTTGGATGTGGGTGGAGGTGTGCGTGTGTGAGGTATGTGTGGGGAGTGTGTGACTGTGGGGGTGTGGGGTTGTGTGCGTGTGGGTGTGTGTGGGACGTACTTGTAGGTACCTAAAACAGCCACAGAACCCAAAAGCTACCCTACCTCTAATCACTCAAAATGATTATTTTTCACTACTATTTTCACTATTTTTCACCAAAGTACACTCCCTGGTACGCTCCCCGGTACGCGTACCGTGCGCTCCCCCCGCGAAAATCGAAAAAAAAGTAATTCTTTTTTTGTCCCGCGGGACCCTTTTATGGCCCCTACATCAAACCTAGGGGGTCAGGGGGGGGTCTACCCTGCCCCCTTTTGGTGATTTCCCCCTTTGTTTTTGCCACCTCTTGTGTCTCGATCCTACCGAGACACAAGATGGCGGCCGCTGCGGACTGTTTGGAATGTTGACAGACACCCGAGAGCCAATCAGCTTGCCATGCGCAAGTTGCGTGGAGCGCCCGGAGCGCTCCCCGGTACGCGTACCGGGGCGCGGCTCTAGATATATAATTTTTTTTAACCTAAATTACTCAAAATCCTCTGGAGCACATATCTTGAGACATAGCAAAGGCACATCGGGATACCAGTCCCTACAATTTTGCCAAGTTTGGTGAAAATACATTCAGTCGTTCGAGCTAAAAGTGCGACAGACGGCCCTATGGAAATTAACATGGGGAAAACACGTTTTGGGACCCCCTTTTTCTCGGCCCCCGCTTGACGAATGCCCCCCAAACTTTAAGGGAAGGAGCGGAGAGCCGCGAGGCAAAGTTGCTGAAAAATTCAGGCAGATTCCTCAACCGGCCCCAAAGTTATTCCCAATAGAATGTTGCGATTTCCCTATGGAAATCAATCCTAACTATAACTACCTACTGGCGACCGCCAGTAGGTAATATATATATATATATATATATATATATATATATATATATATATATATATATATATATATATATATATATATATATATATATATATATATATATATATATATATATAGATATATATATATTACCTACTGGCGGTCGCCAGTAGGTATATATAGTTAGGACCTAGTTTCCATAGGACATCCGCAACATTCTATTGGGAATAACTTTGGCGCCGGTTGATGAATCTTCGCGAATTTCTCAAAGAAGATGGTCCGCTCCACTCCGCTCCTTCCCTGAAAGTTTTGGGGGGATTTGTAAAGTGGGGGGTGAGAAAAAAGGGGGGTCCCAAAATGTGTTTTCCCCATGTTAATTTCCATAGGACGATTAGACACGGCTACAGCCCGAACGGCTGAACGGAATTACAAGAAATTTGGCAAAATGGTAGAGTCTGATTCTCAGATCACACTTTTGCTTAAATGGTGTAAATCCCTCCAGTAGTTGTTGAGAAAATCAAATGTGAAAAAATTTATATATCTGGGCGGAGCCTAACCACACATCACATCATGAGATCTGATTGGCTGTCAGCACTTCATCCAAGAAGTGTTGGCAGCCATCTTGGGACCAATATACATGATAGCACCTCATTAAAAAGCATTGCAGTTAATAGAAGGTTTTAGGACTTTAGTTACATTATAAATCATTTGTTGATGGTACCATACTCATTTTAGGAATTGTGGTGTGTTCTAAGGTGATTTTACCATGTGAACAAGCCTTCTGCTGGGATATCATGAATCATGTTTGAAAGAAAACTATTATTTCATGCTTTTCCCACAGTGGTTTGGAAGGGGATCTATAAGCTAAACTGAAAGCATATTTTCTGTAAATTCACATTATCTTTCTCAGTCATGTGAGAATGAAGTCTGACATTCTCAGTACACCATGTACATCCAACAAGGACAGAGACTGTCAGTTGATTCCTTTGTGTTCTACTGCAGCTTCCCAGAGTGTTCTAAAGAACAACTAGAGCGCTAACAGTCCTACTTATTACAAAGGTATGACACACCTGAAGCCATCTTGATTGGAATAAAGTGGTAACTCTTAAAACATTTAATTTAAAAAGGAACAAAATGAGGGGGTATATTTTGCCACAGAAATTATGATTAGTGCTGCAGAAAGAAAGATTAGGGCACAGTTTGAGTGACTTCTCAAATCCTCTTCTATTTCATTAAAAAATTCTGACATGCAGTCTCCCAAGATGGCCACCAGAGACAAAAGAGCCCAAATGTAGCCCAAATATCACCCAGATGTAGCCCAAGTATAGCCCAATGACAGAATGTCCCAGAGTGTTCTAAAGAACAACTAGAGCGCTAACAGTCTTACTTATGACAAAAGTATGGCACACCAGAAGCCATCTTGATTGGAATGAAGTGGTAAGTCTGAAAACATTTAATTTAAAAAGGAACAAAATGAGGGGGTTCATTTTGCCATGGAAAGTATGATTAGTGCTTCAGAAAGAAAAAATTAGGGCACATTTTGAGTGACTTCTCAAATCCTTTTCTATTTCATTAAAAAAATTTGACATGCAGTCTCTCAAGATGGCCACCAGAGACAAAAGAGCCCAAATGTAGCCCAAATATCACCCAGATGTAGCCCAAGTATAGCCCAATGACAGAATGTCCCAGAGTGTTCAAAAGAACAACTAGAGCACTAGCAGTCTTACCTATGACAAAAGTATGGCACAACAGAATCCATCTTGATTGGAATGAAGTGGTAAGTCTGAAAACATTTAATTTAAAAAGGAACAAAATGACAGGGTTCATTTTGCCATAGAAAGTATGATTAGTGCTTCAGAAAGAAAAATTAGGGTACATTTTGAGTGACTTCTCAAATCCTCTTCTATTTCGTTAAAAAATTCTGACATGCAGACTGAAACATGTACTTTCAATACCAGCAGCAGACTTCCCTGGTGAGCAGTAGCTTTACTACAGTGATCTAATAAGCAACTAGCGTGCTAACATTCTGAATTGATGGCAAATGTGTGTCACTTCTGAATGCCTTCTTGATGGAATCAAAGTAGAAAACTGAATGTATTTCCTACTGAGGAGACTGTAGTAAATGAGGAAATTAGGAAACTTCATAACAAATAAGTCTCCCAAGATGGCCACCAGAGACAAAAGAGCCCAAATGTAGCACAAATATCCCTCAGATGTAGCCCAAGTATAGCCCAATGACAGAATGTCCCCGAGTGTTTTAAAGAACAACTAGAGCGCTAACAGTCTTACTTATGACAAAAGTATGGCACACCTGAAGTCATCTTGATTGGAACAAAGTGGTAACACTTAAAACATTTAATTTGCAAAGGAACAAAATGAGGGGGTTCATTTTGCCATTGAAATTATGATTAGTGCTGAAGAAAGAAAAATGAGGGCACATTTTGACTTCTCAAATACTCTTCTATTTCATTAAAAAAATTCTGACATGCGGACTGAAACATGCACTTTGAATACCAGCAGCAGACTTCTCTGGTGAGCAGTAGCTTTACTACAGTGATCTAATGAGCAACTAGAGTGCTAACATTCAGAATTTATGGCAAATGTGTGACACATCTGAATGCCTTCTTGATGGAACCAAAGTAAACAAGCATTGAAAATGCAATAGATCTCACCCTCGTTTAAGTTAAAGCCATTCTGTTTGTAATGAGGTGGCTTTTTAGCTTTGCTTTTATTAGTGTTTTTCAAACTTTCATGTAAATAACATGCATATGTATGCATATATGTATATGTATGCAGGCATTTATATAGATATGCAGATTATATATGTTTATATATGTATGTATACATATATATATATATCCACATACATATATATAAATGCATATGCATATATATATGCATATATATGTGTATATGTGTGCGTGTAGAGAGAGGTAGAGAGGTAGAGGTGTAGAGGTAGAGAGGTAGAGGTAGAGAGGTAGAGACTAGTAGAGAGATAAGTAGAGAGAGGTAGAGAGTGAGTAATAGAGTAGAGAGTGAGTAGTAGAGAGTAGTAGAGAGCAGTAGAGAGAGTAGCAGAGAGTGAGTAGTAGAGAGTAGTAGAGAGTGAGAAGTAGAGAGTGAGTAGTAGAGAGTAGTAGAGAGAGAGTAGTAGTGAGTGAGTAGTAGAGAGTAGTAGAGAGTGAGAAGTAGAGAGTGAGTAGTAGAGAGTAGTAGAGAGTGAGTAGTAAAGAGTAAGTAGTAGAGAGAGAGTAGTAGAGAGTGAGTAGTAGAGAGTAGTAGAGAGTGAGTAGTAGAGAGTAGTAGATAGTGAGTAGTAGGGAGTGAGTAGTAGAGAGAGAGTAGTAGAGAGTAGTAGAGTAGTAGAGAATGAGTAGTAGAGAGTGAGTATTAGAGAGTAGTGGAGTAGTAGAGAGTGAGTAGTAAAGAGTAGTGGAGAATATTACAAAGTTTGGCACAGCACCTGTTGCCCAACAAGTCCAATCAAATCATATCACTTAGAGTCCTTATTGAAGCGCTGAATCTTGGTGTATATTCAAATGC
The DNA here is from genome assembly GCF_964261635.1 of Lissotriton helveticus. NCBI lineage: Eukaryota > Metazoa > Chordata > Amphibia > Caudata > Salamandridae > Lissotriton > Lissotriton helveticus. Next base: position 1,059,493,769 of record NC_136070.1, on the reverse strand, counting down.
TTTTATTTTCCTTAAGTTTATGTACCACAGCCAGCCAACGTGTTTCGTTCTGTACAACAGAACTTCTTCAGGGCGTTCTTATTTCCTTCAAGTTATGTCGGTATCATGTTGTCATATAACTAGATATTTCTTCCAAATGTTAGACGAGTCGTAAGTACATTCTTATTCAAAGTGACTAGGTATCCATTTTACCCACACAATTCGGGCAGACTTGAGTAAATGTTTCTCAAGAAAAGTCATTTTCAATCGTTCTGAATATCGGCGTTTGGGCAGATATGACCCACGGACACGGTTTATGACTTTTCTTGAGAAACATTTGGATTTGGACTATCATGTCCTATACTTTGGAATTTTTGAAAGACTGACTTTGAGGATGCTATAAATTACTCAAGTCCATGGATGCTGCTGGGAACGCCCCCAGCAACAACCATTGCACGCCCCTTTAACGCAGGACACTGTGTTAAAGGGACTGATATTTATCAGACAGGATTACGCCGCAAAAAGTGGCTTAGTCCTGCCTGATAAATATCACTCAGTTTCTGCGCCACCGGAACGTCACAAAAAGTGACGTTCTGGAGGCGCAAGGGGCTCGTAAATAAGGCCCCATAGGTTTCACACTCGTTATAGTTAGGAATTAACATTTAAAAAACCTTTGAAATTCACTGAAAAAACCATTGGTTTCACACCAGTTATAGTTAGCTGGACATTTTACTCATACAAAACCATTGAAATTCCCCTGTTATAGTTAGTTGTACTCACTATAACTCGCGCGCCCGCAATCCACTGCTGATGATGTCACATATTATATCATTGATGACATGGTCAGTGACATCACTGATGACATCACTGATGACATCTCAAATGACCTCACTGATGACATCACTGATGACATCATCCAGTGAATGTGGTTTGCTTTGATATTTAAATATGTATTATAAATACACTACTTTGCATTGAAGAATGAGTGGATATATAAATATAAATGTGTGGATGGTGGATTTAGTAAAAGTGTCATTGATTGTTTCCTTGACTAATTTGTAGAGTCTCACTATATATAATGTGTAGTTACTAAACTGTGTGAAAGTCTTTTTTTGCTTTGTCTTAATAGCTATGTTAAAGACTATATTTGTTATTGGTTTCTTAACTGAGTATTTGTATGGGTAAATGAATGTCTATGTGGTTTGGTGGGGGTTGTGTGATTGCCAATAAATGTGTGAATAGTTCATTCAGTAGGTATATGAGGTTAAGACTACATGTTATAACAGTTGTTTCAGTGAGTGTATATGTTTATGGGTGTGGTGGTGATGAAATATTTCTCTCAATGGTACATCTCCATTAAACTTGAAAAAAAGGCAGTGTATGTGACAGTTATATCTAATTAAGTTTGCCTAAGACTTAGTGATTGTATGAGTCACTATATGGATAACTGTATACTTGTAATAGTGATTTCATAACCCACACTAAGTGTGAGTTACTATCTATATAAATAGATGAAGTGGTGTTTGTATAAGTGTGTAGGTGAGTAAATGTAAGTATAATCAATTGTTTGCATAAGTCAGAAGGATGTCTTAATAAGTGAATACAATGTGTGCTGGTGTGTAATGTTGAAATAGGCGTATAAGTATATTTGATAGTGTTCTGTTGATTATTCACTGCATATAACACTGAATCTATAGGTAAGTTATTAAATGTGTGTATAGTTCTATGAATAACTGAGTGGGTGTTTAGAAATTTCTATTGGTATGTAAATGGTTTTAAATATGGCACTTTCTATTTTACAGTGAGTGAAGAAAGATTATACTAGTGTGTGATGAGGTGTATTTGATTGTCACATGGATGATGTCCCACAAGGACCCCCTAGGCCCCAATTTTTTTTTTAAACAACCCGGTCTGCTTTTTTTTTTTAATTACCCCCCAGGGAGACCAAATCCTGGGGGCATAGTGAAAAAGAAGTGTGGGGGGGCCCAATCCCCCCCCCACACTGCCCCGGGGACCGTCACCCCCAGGGCAAAGCAACGCAGCCCCTGGCCCATACTGGAGGCTCCTGGTGGGCTAGTTGGCCCCCAGGGACACCCAGTATGCAAAGGGAATTAGTTCCCCCTCTGCAAACACGCCAGGGGGCTGCATTGCAGAGAGGTGTAAAAAGGGGCATGGCCTCATTACACCTCTCTGCAACACAGCCCCCTGGCACATACTGGAGGTTCCTGGTGGGCTAGTTGGCCCCCAGGGACCCCCAGTATGCAAGGGGAATTAGTTCCCCCTCTGTAAACGCGCCAGGGGGCTGTCTTGCAGAGAGGTGTAAGCCCAAAAAATGTTGGGGCCTTGGGGGTCCTTGTGGGACCTCCTGAGCAGGCCTAGGGGGTCAGGGTGCTTCTACCCTGCCCCCTTTTTGAGTTCAGAAACTTTCCGAACAGGAGCTGCATGCTCATTGGCTTTCAACACTTCAAACCAGGGAGTGTTGGCAGCCATCTTGTGCTCGGTAGACCGAGGCACAAGAAAGCAGAAAAACAAATGTGTAGAACACAAAAAGGGGGCAGTGTAGAAACACCCTGACCCCCTAGGCCTGCCCAGGTGGTCCCAAAAGGACCCCCAAGGCCAATGTTTTTTTTTTAAACCCGTTTTTTTTTTCAAATTACCACAGGGGGGACAAAATCACGGGGGAATAGTGATAAAGAAGTGTGGGGGGGGGCCCCAATCCCCCCCCACACTGCCCTGGGGATCGCCACCCCACCCCCCCGGGAAAAGCAACGCAGCCCCCTGGCGCATAATGGAGGCTCATGGTGGGCTAGTTGGCCTCCAGGGACCCCCAGTATGCAAGGGAACTGAATCCCCCAATTTGGAACACTCTACAGGGCCGTTTGCACAGTTTAAGTTGGGGAATTAATTCCTGTTCAATCTAGAGGTCCCCTAGAGGGAACTAGTCCAACAGGTATCTCCAGTAAGCGCCATGGAGCTGCGCTGCAGAGTGTTGTAAAAAGGGGGCGTGCCCTCTGAACACCTGCCTGCAAAAATGTAGTAAATCAGTATAAAAAAAATAACAATTAATACATTTAAAAATTGTCATTTAAAAAACCTTCGAAATTCAATGACAAAAACATAGGTTTCAGGCCTGATATAGTTAGGAATTAGCATTTAAAAAACCATTGAAATTCACTGAAACAAACATAGGTTTCAGGCCTTATATAGTTAGGAATTAGCATTTAAAAAACCTTTGAAATTCACTGAAAAAAACATAGGTTTCAGGCCTTATATAGTTAGGAATTAGCATTTAAAAAAACTTTGAAATTTACTCAAAAAAACTATACGTTTTAGAGGTGTTATAGTTAGCTGGACATTTCACTCTTACAAAACCATTGAAATTGCTCCTATATAGTTAGTTGTACTAACTATATTTCGCGCGCCCGCAATCCACTGCTGATGATGTCACATATTACATCATTCATGACATGGTCAGTGACATCACTGATGACATCTCAAATGACATCACTGATGACATCACTGATGACATCATACATGTGACAATCACATACACCTTTTTATACACTAGTAAAATCTTTCATCACTCGTTGTAAAATACAGAGTATCATATTTGAATCCATTGACACAGCAATACAAGTATCTGAAAACCCACTCAGTGATTCCTAGATGTATACACACATCTAATCACTTACCTGTAGATTCACTCATACATGCTGTCAATGAACAATAGAACACTATCAAAAATACTTATACACCTATATCGACATTACACACCAGCACACAACCTATTCACATATGAAGTTATCCTACTCGCTTATGCAAACAATGGATCATACTTACATACTTACTTAGCTACACACTTATACAAACACCACTTCATGGTAAGTCATACTTAGTGTATTATAAAATCATTATTACAAGTATACAGTTTTCCATATAGTCACTCACACAATCATTAAGTCTTATGTATACTTAATTATATACAACAACTGACATACACTGCCTTTTATTTTTCTAGTTTGTTGGACATGTACCATTGAGAAATATATTTGCTCATCACCACACCCATAAAGATATTCACTCACCCAAACAACTGTTAGAACATGTAGTTATAACTTCATATATCTACTGAATCAATTATTCACACATCTTTGGGCAGTCACACCCCCCCACCGAACCACACACACATTCACTTTCCCATATAAAAATACTCATTTAACTAATCAATAACTAATATAGACTTTCACATAGCTAGTAACCAACTGGAGAACCAGTTTACACAACAACTGACAAAGTGATACAGATATTCACACAGTTTAGTCACTATCCACTATATTTAGTGAGACACTATAAATTGTTAAAGTAAACAGTCAATTACACTGCTACTAAATCCTCCATCCAAATATTTATTTCTATATATCCACTCATTCTTCAATGCAACTTGCTATATATATAATGCATATTTAAATAACGAACCTAACCACATTCACTGGATGATGTCATCAGTGATGTCATCAGTGATGTCATTTGAGATGTCATCAGTGATGTCACTGACCATGTCATGAATGATGTAATATGTGACATCATCAGCAGTGGATTGCGGGTGCGCGAAATATAGTTAGTACAACTAACTGTATAGGAGCAATTTCAATGGTTTTGTAAGAGTGAAATGTCCAGCTAACTATAACACCAGTTTTTTTAAATGCTAATTCCTAACTATATAAGGCCTCAAACCTATGTTTTTTTTCAGTGAATATATATATATAAGACTGAAGGCATTTGAAAAAGTTTAATTACGAAACGCGTCATGCCAGAAAGCCTCGCAATAAAGTTTGCTGGACCAGGTTACCTGCGTGTGGCTCTTTCTTCTTCATCTTGGTGAGGGGGATTTGGACTGTACATATTGTGCGCGGCCACAGCACACTTGGAGCCCCCACCCCACAAAGGAAGTTCGGTGTTAACAGTGGTAATCGCTTTTGGACTTACCTCATGACCGGGGGAAACGCCGAGCCACCACGCTTCATGGGAGCAGCCTACCAGTTTCTGGACCGTGACTTCACGAGGGAACTGCCTGCACTGTTGGAATGTTCCGAGTCTGCAACTATGCTGTGTGGGGGGTGAAGGTCCAGGCCAGCCGCTTTTTCCAAGAGGAAACCCAGGTGCATGGAGGGAGTTGTAGGCAGTGACCGCCCACTGGGGCAGTACTTACGCTGTGTGACTGCCGTTCCTGGGACTCGTATTAACGAGTTTTGGGACACTCCCCAGCACCTGTCAGGTGTCAGTAAGCCAATCGCAGCATGACATTTGATTTAAAATAGGTGGACATTGGCGAGCATTCAAAGACTGAAGGCATTTGAAAAAGTTTAATTACGAAAAGCGTCATGCCAGAAAGCCTCGCAATAAAGTTTGCTGGACCAGGTTACCTGCGTGTGGCTCTTTCTTCTTCATCTTGGTGAGGGGGATTTGGACTGTATATATTGTGCGTGGCCACAGCACACTTGGAGCCCCCACCCCACAAAGGAAGTTCGGTGTTAACAGTGGCAATCGCTTTTGGACTTACCTCATGACCGGGGGAAACGCCGAGCCACCACGCTTCATGGGAGCAGCCTACCAGTTTCTGGACCGTGACTTCACGAGGGAACTGCCTGCACTGTTGGAATGTTCCGAGTCTGCAACTATGCTGTGTGGGGGGGTGAAGGTCCAGGCCAGCCGCTTTTTCCAAGAGGAAACCCAGGTGCATGGAGGGAGTTGTAGGCAGTGACCGCCCACTGGGGCAGTACTTACGCTGTGTGACTGCCGTTCCTGGGACTCGTATTAACGAGTTTTGGGACACTCCCCAGCACCTGTCAGGTGTCAGTAAGCCAATCGCAGCATGACATTTGATTTAAAATAGGTGGGCATTGGCGAGCATTCAAAGACTGAAGGCATTTGAAAAAGTTTAATTACGAAAAGCGTCATGCCAGAAAGCCTCGCAATAAAGTTTGCTGGACCAGGTTACCTGCGTGTGGCTCTTTCTTCTTCATCTTGGTGAGGGGGATTAGGACTGTACATATTGTGCGCGGCCACAGTGCACTTGGAGCCCCCACCCCACAAAGGAAGTTCGGTGTTAACAGTAGCAATCGCTTTTGGACTTACCTCATGACCGGGGGAAACGCCGAGCCACCACGCTTCATGGGAGCAGCCTACCAGTTTCTGGACCGTGACTTCACGAGGGAACTGCCTGCACTGTTGGAATGTTCCGAGTCTGCAACTATGCTGTGTGAGGGGGTGAAGGTCCAGGCCAGCCGCTTTTTCCAAGAGGAAACCCAGGTGCATGGAGGGAGTTGTAGGCAGTGACCGCCCATTGGGGCAGTACTTACGCTGTGTGACTGCCGTTCCTGGGACTCGTATTAACAAGTTTTGGGACACTCCCCAGCACCTGTCAGGTGTCAGTAAGCCAATCGCAGCATGACATTTGATTTAAAATAGATGGACATTGGCGAGCATTCAAAGACTGAAGGCATTTGAAAAAGTTTAATTACGAAATGCGTCATGCCAGAAAGCCTCGCAATAAAGTTTGCTGGACCAGGTTACCTGTGTGTGGCTCTTTCTTCTTCATCTTGGTGAGGGGGATTTGGACTGTACATATTGTGCGTGGCCACAGCGCACTTGGAGCCCCCACCCCACAAAGGAAGTTCGGTGTTAACAATGGCAATCGCTTTTGGACTTACCTCATGACCGGGGGAAACGCCGAGCCACCACGCTTCATGGGAGCAGCCTACCAGTTTCTGGACCGTGACTTCATAAGGGAACTGCCTGCACTGTTGGAATGTTCCGAGTCTGCAACTATGCTGTGTGGGGGGGTGAAGGTCCAGGCCAGCCGCTTTTTCCAAGAGGAAACCCAGGTGCATGGAGGGAGTTGTAGGCAGTGACCGCCCACTGGGGCAGTACTTACGCTGTGTTACTGCCGTTCTTGGGACTCGTATTAACGAGTTTTGGGACACACCCCAGCACCTGTCAGGTGTCAGTAAGCCAATCGCAGCATGACATTTGATTTAAAATAGGTGGACATTGGCGAGCATTCAAAGACTGAAAGCATTTGAAAAAGTTTAATTACGAAACATGTCATGCCAGAAAGCCTCGCAATAAAGTTTGCTGGACCAGGTTACCTGCGTGTGGCTCTTTCTTCTTCATCTTGGTGAGGGGGATTTGTACTGTACATATTGTGCGCGGCCACAGCGCACTTGGAGCCCCCACCCCACAAAAGAAGTTCGGTGTTAACAGTGGCAATCGCTTTTGGACTTACCTCATGACCGGGGGAAACGCCGAGCCACCACGCTTCATGGGAGCAGCCTACCAGTTTCTGGACCGTGACTTCACGAGGGAACTGCCTGCACTGTTGGAATGTTCCGAGTCTGCAACTATGCTATGTGGCGGGGTGAAGGTCCAGGCCAGCCGCTTTTTCCAAGAGGAAACCCAGGTGCATGGAGGGAGTTGTAGGCAGTGACCGCCCACTGGGGTAGTACTTACGCTGTGTGACTGCCGTTCTTGGGACTCGTATTTACGAGTTTTGGGACACTCCCCAGAACCTGTCAGGTGTCAGTAAGCCAATCGCAGTATGACATTTGATTTAAAATAGGTGGACATTGGCGAGCATTCAAGACTGAAGGCATTTGAAAAAGTTTAATTACGAAACACGTCATGCCAGAAAGCCTCGCAATAAAGTTTGCTGGACCAGGTTACCTGCGTGTGGCTCTTTCTTCTTCATTTTGGTGAGGGGGATTTGGACTGTAAATATTGTGCGCGGCCACAGCGCACTTGGAGCCCCCACCCCACAAAGGAAGTTCGGTGTTAACAGTGGCAATCGCTTTTGGACTTGCCTCATGACCGGGGGAAACGCTGAGCCACCACGCTTCATGGGAGCAGCCTACCAGTTTCTGGACCGTGACTTCACGAGGGAACTGCCTGCACTGTTGGAATGTTCCGAGTCTGCAACTATGCTGTGTGGGGGGGTGAAGGTCCAGGCCAGCCGCTTTTTCCAAGAGGAAACCCAGGTGCATGGAGGGAGTTGTAGGCAGTGACCGCCCACTGGGGCAGTACTTACGCTGTGTGACTGCCGTTCCTGGGACTCGTATTAACGAGTTTTGGGACACTCCCCAGCACCTGTCAGGTGTCAGTAAGCCAATCGCAGCATGACATTTGATTTAAAATAGGTGGACATTGGCGAGCATTCAAAGACTGAAGGCATTTGAAAAAGTTTAATTACGAAACGCGTCATGCCAGAAAGCCTCGCAATAAAGTTTGCTGGACCAGGTTACCTGCGTGTGGCTCTTTCTTCTTCATCTTGGTGAGGGGGATTTGGACTGTATATATATATATATATATATATATATACTCGCAGGACACCCCCGCGCCGCACGGCCACCAGCTGTGTCTGTGCCTCTCACCCCTCGCTGCTGCTCGCAGCCTCGCTGTGCCCTCTGCCCCGCAGGTCCGCCGCTCTCTGCTGCCTGATTTGCTGTTTTGGTAACGCTCTGACATTGTCATCGTTCTCCCCCCTGTGTCAGCTCCGCCGTACCCGGTAGTATTCTGTTGCCCTGATTGTTACTGCTGTGTGATTATTGTGACTTCTGTATTTTTCGTGACTTCTGTATTTTTCGTGACTTTGTATTTTTCGTGGTTCTACCCCCTGTGCCTTCCCCGCCCCGCTCCCCGCTTCCTGCCGCCGTTCACGCGGCCACGCCCTCTTCTTTTCTGTGCCCTCCCCGCTCCCGCCTCCCAGCTGCTCCTCCCTCCCACTGGCCCATATATAGCGACCGAGGGGCGCTGGTGAGTGTGACCTGCTCGCAGGACACCCCCGCACCGCACGGCCACCAGCTGTGTCTGTGCCTCTCACCCCTCGCTGCTGCTCGCAGCCTCGCTGTGCCCTCTGCCCCGCAGGTCCGCCGCTCTCTGCTGCCTGATTTGCTGTTTTGGTAACGCTCTGACATTGTCATCGTTCTCCCCCCTGTGTCAGCTCCGCCGTACCCGGTAGTATTCTGTTGCCCTGATCGTTACTGATGTGTGATTATTGTGACCTGTACTTTTCGTGACTTCTGTATTTTTCGTGACTTTTGTATTTTCCGTGGTTCTACCCCCGGTGCCTTCCCCGCCCCGCTCCCCGCTTCCCGCCGCTGTTCACGCGGCCACGCCCTCTTCTTTTCTGTGCCCTCCCCGCTCCCACCTCCCAGCTGCTCCTCCCTCCCACTGGCCCATATATAGCGACCGAGCAGCGCAGGTGAGCGTGACCTGCTCGCAGGACACCCCCGCGCCGCACGGCCACCAGCTGTGTCTGTGCCTCTCACCCCTCCCTGCTGCTCGCAGCCTCGCTGTGCCCTCTGCCCCGCAGGTCCGCCGCTCTCTGCTGCCTGATTTGCTGTTTTGGTAACGCTCTGACATTGTCATCGTTCTCCCCCCTGTGTCAGCTCCACCGTACCCGGTAGTATTCTGTTGCCCTGATTGTTACTGTTATGTGATTATTGTGACTTCTGTATTTTTCGTGACTTCTGTATTTTTCGTGACTTTTGTATTTTTCGTGGTTCTACCCCCTGTGCCTTCCCCGCCACGCTCCCCGCTTCCCGACGCCGTTCACGCGGACACGCCCTCTTCTTTTCTGTGCCCACCCCGCTCCCACCTCCCAGCTGCTCCTCCCTCCCACTGGCCCATATATAGCGACCGAGCGGCACAGGTGAGCGTGACCTGCTCGCAGGACACCCCCGCGCCGCACGGCCACCAGCTGTGTCTGAGCCTCTCACCCCTCGCTGCTGCTCGCAGCCTCGCTGTGCCCTCTGCCCCGCAGGTCCGCCGCTCTCTGCTGCCTGATTTGCTGTTTTGGTAACGCTCTGACATTGTCATCGTTCTTCCCCCTGTGTCAGCTCCGCCGTACCCGGAAGTATTCTGTTGCCCTGATTGTTACTGTTGTGTGATTATTGTGACTTCTGTATTTTTCGTGACTTCTGTATTTTTCGTGACTTTTGTATTTTTCGTGGTTCTACCCCCTGTGCCTTCCCCGCCCCGCTCCCCGCTTCCCGCCGCAGTTCACGCGGCCACGCCCTCTTCTTTTCTGTGCCCTCCCCGCTCCCGCCTCCCAGCTGCTCCTCCCTCGCTCCGCCCCCCACTACGCCATTTATGGCGGAGTCCACGCGTACGTGCAGCGCGCACGCGCCGGGGGCGCGCCGAAGGCGCGCCAAAGGTAAGCCAATCTGCGCCCGTCCGCGCCTGGACCGCGCCCAGCGCCCGGACCCCTGGTCTCCACAGACACCAGACCACCCGCGGACCTACGACGCCACCGAACTCAACGCACTCAACATCGGCCGGATCCCTGGATGCTATCGTGCCACCCCGAGACGCAACCACGGACCCTTCAGCTGCCACTCCTGCAAATTCACCTGAATCCGGACCTGCACTGCACCCGCACCCACAAAGCCGAGCACCAGCAGCAACCACCTGAAGTGCATCCTGCTCAACACCCGCTCCGTCCACAGACACGCCGTAGAGCTCTGGAACCTACTCGACACAACATCACCAGACGTCGCCTTCCTCACGGAAACATGGATGAACGCCTCCTCAGCACCCGACATCGCCATCGCCATCCCAGACGGATACAAGATCACCCGGAGGGACTGCGGCAATCAGACCGGAGGAGGCATCGCCATCATCCACAGGAACACCATCCGCATCACGACCAACACAGACGACACCCTCACAACTGCCGAACACCTGCACTTCCAGATCCACACCGACCCCAAGACCACCCTCAGAGGCACCCTCATCTACAGACCCCCGGGACCACGCACACAATTCAGCGAAGACATCGCCGACTTCATCAGCCCGCACGCCCTCCCCTCCGCTGACTACATCCTCCTCGGGGACCTCAACTTCCACCTGGAGAACAACAACGACCGCAACACCACCACCCTGCTGGACAACCTCGCCAACCTCGGTCTCAAGCAGCTGGTGACCACCCGACCCACTACGCCGGACACACACTCGACCCCGTCTTCTCATCCAGCAAGGACATCCCCTTCAGCCACGCCACCGGACTCCACTGGACGGACCACAGCTGCGTCCACTTCAGCTTCAGAAAGAACACGATCCACCACCACCAGCAACAGGTGGCACGCAGAAGCTGGAACAAGATCACAGCCGACCAGCTCGCCGCATCCCTGAGCCAGGACCCCCCCACCAGCTCAGCGAACCCCAGCCAGGCCGCCAACAACCTCACGAATTGGATCAGCAACTGCGCAGACGACCTCGCCCCTCTGAGGACCCCGCCTAGCAGACCCGGCAGTAAGAAAGCACCATGGTTCACCGACGAGCTCAAGAGCTCCAAGAAGAACTGCCGAGCCCTCGAGAGAGCCTGGCGCAGAGACCCAACACCAGACAACATGACCACCCTGAAGGTCGCCACTCGAAAACACCACCAACTGATCCACACCACCAAGAAAACAGCATTCAAGGAACGACTGGACAACAACGCACACAACAGCAAGGAACTCTTCAACATCGTCAAAGAGCTCTCCAACCCCAACGCCGGAAACAACGACGTCACCCCATCACAAGACCTCTGCAACTCCCTTGCCTCCTACTTCCACAACAAGATCGCAGACTTACACAACAGCTTCATCGCACAGCCAACGCACCCCACGATCGCACCTACACCCCCCACCACCACCCTCCGCGCCTGGACCTCGATCAACACCGAAGAAACCCGACGCACGATGAACTCCATCCACTGCGGATCTCCAACCGACCCCTGCCCTCACCACGTCTTCAACAAAGCCGACGCTATCATCGCGCCCCACCTACGGGACATCATCAACACCTCCTTCGACACCGCTACCTTCCCAGAGAGCTGGAAGCACGCCGAACTCAGCGCTCTACTAAAGAAACCATCAGCGGACCCCACCGAACTCAAAAACTCCCGCCCCATCTCGCTCCTCCCGTTTCCGGCCAAAGTCATCGAGAAGACCGTCAACAAGCAGCTGGCCGCCTTCCTCGAGACGAATGGATCCCTCGACCTCTCGCAGTCTGGCTTCCGGGCCAACCACAGCACCGAGACCGCCCTCATCGCAGCCACCGATGACATCCGAGCCCTGCTCGACAACGGGGAAACTGAGGCCCTCATCCTCCTGGACCTCTCCGCGGCATTCAACACTGTCTGCCACCGCACCCTAGTGCAGCGCCTCAGCAACGTCGGAATCCAAGAGAAGGCACTAGAATGGATCATCTCCTTCCTCGCCGGAAGGACACAGAGAGTTTGCCTCCCCCGTTCAGATCAGAAGCCACCGAAGTCATCTGCGGCGTTCCTCAAGGCTCCTCGCTCAGCCCCACCCTCTTCAATGTCTACATGAGCCCCCTTGCGGCCATCGCACGCCAACACAACCTCAACATCATCTCTTACGCCGACGACACCCAGCTGATCCTCTCCCTCACCAACGACCCCGCCACCGCCAGAGCCAACCTACACGAGGGGATGACAGACGTAGCCGAGTGGATGATGAACAGCCGCCTGAAACTGAACTCAGACAAGATGGAAGACCTCATCCTGGGCTCTTCACCCTCCGCCTGGGACGACTCCTGGTGGCCCCCCGCCCTGGGCAGCGCACCCAAACCAACAGACCACGCACGCAACCTGGGCTTCATCCTGGACTCCTCCCTCTCCATGACCAGACAAGGCAACGCCGTCTCCTCATCGTGCTTCAACATCCTGCGCATGCTACGTAAGATCTTCCGGTGGATCCCCACCGTGACCAGGAAGACGGTCACCCAGGCCCTCATCACCAGCCGACTGGACTACGGCAACTCCCTCTACGCCGGAACCACTGCCAAACTCCAAAAGAGACTCCAGCAGATCCAGAACGCCTCAGCAAGACTCATCCTCAACATCCCCCGACACAGCCACATCTCCGGACACCTGAGAGACCTGCACTGGCTCCCGGTCAACAAGAGAATCACCTTCCGTCTCCTCACCCACGCACACAAAGCCCTACACAACCAAGGCCCAAGATACCTCAACAGCCGCCTCAACTTCTACACTCCCACACGCCAGCTTCGATCAACCAGCCACGCCCTCGCCGTCGTCCCCCGCATCCGAATAGCCACCACAGGAGGAAGGTCCTTCTCCTACCTGGCCGCCAAGACTTGGAACTCCCTCCCGACCCACCTACGCCTGACCCAAGACCACCTCGCCTTCAGGAAGCAGCTCAAGACCTGGCTGTTCGAGCAGTAGCGGACCCCCCCTCCCCAAGCGCCTTGAGACCCTCCGGGTGAGTAGTGCGCTATATAAATGCATTGATTGATTGATTGATTGATAAATATATAGTAGGACCCCAACACAGTTTAGAGCAATTGACACAGTAGCAAGATTTTCATGTATCCTTTTCAAATTATTGTAAAAGCATCTCTAATTCCCAATAATTGTGTTTTCTTAGCAATCTTTGTTTTTCTATTTCGTTTTTCATTAAATAGTCTTGTAGGATTGCTCCCCAAAACATATGTTGAGGATTAGGATAGATATGCGCATATAGTTTACATGTTGGGTAGGTGCCAAAAAAAGTAGCTATAATTCTGCACGGTTTCAAAGTCTCTGGTTCAGATCCATGTAAAGTCATTGATTTTGTGTGTAATGTAATCGTATTATTCTTCCTATATAATTAGGTGTTAGAGAATGTGGTCCCAGAAGGCGTGCCTAATAGTTACCATAAATGAATTGCTGTAATTTTCTTAATGAAAAGCAAGGTTCGTTTTGTGTCTTAAAATGTTGAAATAATAGGGCGTTTTTTACTTCAATTGTTTTAACTAGCCAGCAGCCAGTCGATTGAATTGTTTTCATGGGCAGTCATTCTCTAATAAACTGCACCACTGAATGCTAGAGTGATCTCAATTGTAATTTAGCTGTTTGATATATTTGTCTAAATTATCCAATTTAAAATAAATTAATCTGGTGTGCCCGCTGGTGACTGAACGAGAGCTCTGGTGGTACACAGCACAGAAACAAGTTGTCAAATCTATGGGCATTATAAAACTGGCAGGGGTTCCCTGAAGAGGTGGAAATATGGAAAGTGCAGGGAGGGCCGGCTTTAAGGCTGGTGGCACCAGACGCGACAATAATTTTTGACGCCCCCATAGCCTATGGATTCTCTCATTACCACTGGGCAAAAGTGCCCCTCATCTCTCCAATAATATTATTCCTAAAAACAGCGTCCCCCCTGAGGTCAGCGCCTAGTGCGGCCGCACCAGTCGCACTACCCTAAAACTGGCCCAGAGTGCACGTAATCTTTACTTTATATGTTCAAAGACTTGCAACATGTAGGGGTTTAATAAATAATCTATTCATCGAAAAAATGACTTTCAAATGGGAAGGACTGTGAGTTTTCCTAACTGAATAGTTGGAAGTAGCAGGTAGGTTTCCAATAATGGGTACTACTTAATTGATAACTGAAGTCCCTTACTTTGAAAGGGATTTACGTAAAAATGTGGCCTTTTGCCTTTTGTTCAATTGAAATCATACCTGCACGCTCTTTTAAAGGGTTAAAAAAAAATTGAAGGCATTGAGAGGGTAATTATCTGCTTGTGTACTCCACAATTAAACGTGCCCGTGCAGCTTGGATCTTAAAACATTTTCTAAAATACAGTCCACTGCCGCATCCTCGTGTGTTTGTATTTTTCGAAAACCGCACAAGTAAAGGACATGACCTCAAATCCCATATAAAACGTGACGCACCGGTGGAGCAAGGGGCTTGTAAATAAGCCCCATAATCTATTAGGGGCATATGTAGGTAGGCGTTTGCGATTCGCAAGCGCCCCTTTGGTATGTACGTGCACATTAACAAAATAAGGAATCACAAAAATTGCGATTCCTTATTTTGCTCAAGCATTTAAGGAATCGCGATTCCTTAAATGCTATGTAGGAGTCAATTTTAAAATGCGAATTTGGCTTAAGGAATTGCAAAATACCACCTACTCCAAGTAGATTGTATTTTGCGATTTCCTTTCAAAATGCATTTGTTTTTTTAATTCAAAGTGCCATGTGGCGCACAGACATGCCCTTTGGGCATGTATGTGCGCTACAGGTACTTAGAGGCACATTCCAGGGGTGCAACAGGTGTCCTTTGGACACCCTGGCACCCTTGGAATTGCGATTCTCAAATTGCGATTTTCTCATAGAAAATCGCAATTTGAGAATGTATCCCTATTCATTCCTATGGGCCTCTTAGCCCATAGGAATGAATGGGACACTCATTCCTTAATTGCAATTCGCAATTTGCTAATCGCAATTAAGGAATGTTAGAGATTCGCAAAAAAATTGCGAATTGTTACCTACATTCCATTTTGCTATTCCCAAATAGCGATTCCTTAAAAATCGCAATTTGGGAAACGCAAAATGGAAATACCCTACATATACCCCTAAGGGCCATATGTATCAAGCCTTTTTGGATTCGCAAAGGCCGGAATTCGGTGAATTCCGGCCTTTGCGAATCGCAAAAGGCTGTTTAGCATTTTCTGCTATGTATGTAAAATTTGCATCATAAGGAATCGCAAAAATGTGTGATTCCTTATTTTGCTGTAGCATTTAAGGAATCGCAATTTTGCGATTCCTTAAATGCTATGTATGATGCAATTTTCAATAGCGATTTTAGCTTAAGAAATCGCAATTTACCACCAACTTTCAATTGGTGGTAAATTGCGATTTCTCATAGAAATGCACAAATTGGCATTTTTAAATGTGGCGTGTGACGCACATACATGCCCATAGGACATGTATTTGCGCCATATGCACACACATGCTGATTTCAGGGGTGTCCTTGAGACACCCCTGCACCCTCGCAATCAATCTCATTCTGCGAATTCACAAATTGCGATTCGCAAAATGAAAGGCATTTCACATTCATTCCTATGGGCCTCCTGGCCCAAGGGAATGAATGGGTAATTATTCCTTATTTGCGAATTCGCAAATTGTGAATTCGCAAATAAGGAATAATTGGAAATCGCTAAAAAAAGCGATTTTCTACATACATACCATTTAGCGATTTCTAAATAGCGATTCCTTAAAAATCGCTATTTAGAAATCGCAAATGGTGATGATGATACATATAGCCCCATGTGAGCTGTAAAAGGTTCTCCTGCGAGCACTGTAATCTGCCTCTTTGTGAAAGAAGTGTGCTAGGACACACTATCATTCTGAGGACAGGTTGGTGATGTTGAGTAAATGTTGTTTGTGTAGATTGCAAAACTATTTCCAGAATTACAGGCGTTATGCATTATATGTGAGGAAGGCCCTCTGCCTGAAAACCAGGACTTGTGGCATGCTTTTTTAATCTCAAGATCCACATTTTCACCAACTACATCAGACATACTAGTATGTGTATCCATTTACAAGAAATTATGTGGTAAATGTTTCTAGCGCATGTATTTGTGGTACACATTGTTTCATATTTTCTACCAGACATTTTCTGCTCATAACAATGCTTTTAGGAGAGCTAGTTATGCAATTGTGTACCATCAGTGCCTCAAAAAATAGTTATGCTCAAACTCATGTTCATGTAATAAATATTAAGCACAGCCCTAATTTAGTAAGTGAGCGAGTAAGTGTATTGTTTTCAGCAATTATGCCGTAACTAAAAAGGCATTCTCTGTACGTTAAAATGCAGAGATTAACAAACTATCTCTAATGTATATAACAGGCATCCCAACTATTAAAACCAATTGATCAATGGAAGTATCGACAATTTAACATGCAGGATTCTAAATAATGTAACTATTACCTCCCCCAACCAGCTTGTTCATCATACTGCACCGAAGCTACAATACACTGGTGCATTAATTTAATAAAGTGCATATGTAGAATTAAAACTTATTGGGCAATAAAAAATATGTTAACGCTAAATCATGATGTTGCACCTATGCCTCATCAGCACAAGACCCGGATCCAGCACCGTCCACGGAAGCGGCCAGCAGTAGTCCTCGATTAGTGTCCTGCTACTCACCGGAGCTTGGAACTGGTGCGGTACTCTGCTTTGCTGTCGAAGGAACTCTTCCTCATTGATTTTGACCTGTGCTGCTTGAACGGAGCTGACGCTCAACCAACATTGCTTCGTGGTGCTGCCTCCCCTTGACTCGCTGGTGTGAGCGTGAGCTGCACTCGGCACGCTCTGCCTGTCGCTCCCAGCTAGAGTCAGAGGGGTTGAGGCCAGGGTGTGCACTGAGAGCGCACCTAGCCTGGGGGACTGCGAGGACCAGGATTCCTAGCTGGGATCAGCTGGTTCCTCTTCCCCCAGGCGAACCGCCCACGGACACGCCCCCAACGAGCTGGATATAGCTTCGTGACACCCGCTTCGCGGGCGCTACTCACCGGAGCTTGGAACTGGTGCGGTACTCTGCTTTGCTGTCGAAGGAACTCTTCCTCATTGATTTTGACCTGTGCTGCTTGAACGGAGCTGACGCTCAACCAACATCGCTTCGTGGTGCTGCCTCCCCTTGACTCGCTGGTGTGAGCGTGAGCTGCACTCGGCACGCTCTGCCTGTCGCTCCCAGCTAGAGTCAGAGGGGTTGAGGCCAGGGTGTGCACTGAGAGCGCACCTAGCCTGGGGGACTGCGAGGACCAGGATTCCTAGCTGGGATCAGCTGGTTCCTCTTCCCCCAGGGGAACCGCCCACGGACACGCCCCCAACGAGCTGGATATAGCTTCGTGACACCCGCTTCGCGGGCGCTACTCACCGGAGCTTGGAACTGGTGCGGTACTCTGCTTTGCTGTCGAAGGAACTCTTCCTCATTGATTTTGACCTGTGCTGCTTGAACGGAGCTGACGCTCAACCAACATCGCTTCGTGGTGCTGCCTCCCCTTGACTCGCTGGTGTGAGCGTGAGCTGCACTCGGCACGCTCTGCCTGTCGCTCCCAGCTAGAGTCAGAGGGGTTGAGGCCAGGGTGTGCACTGAGAGCGCACCTAGCCTGGGGGACTGCGAGGACCAGGATTCCTAGCTGGGATCAGCTGGTTCCTCTTCCCCCAGGCGAACCGCCCACGGACACGCCCCCAACGAAACGTATAAATACCATCTCGCTCGCCGCGACGCGGGACGCGCGCGGGATCAAGCGCGGGGATAAGCCCGGGCAAAGGGCGGGCCGTCTGAGGCCGTCCGAGGACGAACTAGGACGGGACGGGCCACCTTACTAACCATCTGCTCCTGGTAAGCCAAATCCTCATCTGACTTGTTCCCCTACTAGTGCTAATACTCTTTCTAAAACAACGAGGGACTCGAAGTAATCAAATACCAACAGAAATCGTGGTAACAAAAAAAGAAATGGGTATAAAAAAATTACTATCTAGGACTATCTTTATGAAACGTATGGGTACGGAGGACGCTGTTTGCAAATCAACAGATAAATCAATAAAACAAGGTCGCATTATACGGACCCCGGCCATTACTGAATATTTCTCTACTTTAACATCTAAAGATGAAATTGACAAAAAATTACTTCTGGAAGAAGAAATACCCAACTCACCACTGCTGACAGGGTCAGAAGAATGTGTGCTAACTAAACTTGGGCCAGATCCAAGTTTAAACTTAAGTGACATTGTTTCTGACAAATTGCAAAAGTCCTTCAATAATTCTAAAAATTTACAAATCCAGGGTCATGAGGAAAATCAGCTAACATCTTCAACACCAAAAAAAGGCCCAGGAAATACCTGTCATCTGGAAGAACTCTGTGCAAATAACTCTAAGATAACACAAAACCAACAGGAGTCAAAAATAACAAATAGTCCCCCTTTGCAAAAAAATCTAACGCAACCTCAAACACTTGAATCATCGGTAGACCCTTTTCTCATAAAAACCAACTACTCAGCTAACATAGTTACACCTATGTCAAAAGCCTTGTTTTCCCTACATGACATACTTGAGTCGGTCCTTTCCTTTCTAGGGAATATACTAGAAAACTCAGACCAAACACTGGATGTTCAAATCGGAATCCTTAAGCATCTAGTTGAGGAAAAAAAGAAAAGGAAAGAACCCCCTGAACTGGGAAAAAACCCAATGAAGTTCAATGATAATGATCAAAGGAATTACACAAGTCACAAAAACTGCGCAAAAGATCTAGAAAAAAATGATCGTGGTACACAAACATCAGTAATCCCAAAACAAAAAAAGGAGAAGCTAATACGACAATACGAAACACCGATATTCTCCCTGAAAAGACTCTTCAAAGAAAAACCTGTTAAAGACAAACATTATCCAATTTTCACAAAGGTAAAGAAATCGGATATACCAAAGGATGAAGATTTGGATGAAAATACCCAAAAAGTTACTTCCAACAAAACATCTGAAAGCAAAAAAGGAGAAAAAACAAATAAATCTATAAATATTGACCGAGTAGAAGGAAAAAGAAAGAGGAAGAAACCAATAAGACGTATACATAGGAAAAATAATCGCAAGCTGAAATTCCAAAAGTTTATAACTGCCAAAAATAATCAAGAAGTACTAGAAATTGAACCATCTAAGCCCGGGGCTACGGGTAATATGGAAACTAGTTCAAAAAAAAAAAAAGAGAAATTGAAACCATTAGATCCGGTTGCAAAGGATTTTGTCTCGCATAATGTCCCTGGAGAATTACAACTCCAAAGCACGATCGAAAGTACAAATAAAGGAGAAAACCAACATGGAGCAGGAACATCATACTCCAGAACACTTCAACTTGAAGAACTTTTTCCAACGGACTTAGCACCATTAAACAGAAGAAGAGTTATCAATCTCCTTCACCATATCAAACCCTTGAAATCCATGAATAGCAATGAGATCGACCTAGTAATCTTTCCACAAAAAGATAATAATAAAATAGCTACAGTAACATTCTGGTCAAACGTTATACCTGGAATCATAATCAGTGAAAAGGAAACACTACACAAACATGGATACGACGTCTATTTAAGAAGGGATCTCAAAGACAACAGATTTCCCCCTAGATATGACGAACAAATATGGAGAATTTCTAATTCGCAATACAAAAATCCTTTGGGAGAAACTGATGTGTCCCAAGCAACGCATTCAGGAATTAAGTGTTCTGGGAAAGACACTTTGAAGGTAAAACTGGAAAATGGTGAAAGGTTAGTATGGCAACAAGACTTAAAGGGAAAGGAATATAGAGAAAGCATCAGATCTTGGTCATGGGTATCTGAGAACTTGAACAGTAATACATTTGCATCACGTTCGGGACAACCTGTTTAGCAATGGTCTCAAAATTATATCATGGAACATAGCGGGGATAACTAAGATCAAACTAACGGAAGCTATAAGCAACCACCCGGACCTCTAAATGCTACAGGAAACCTGGGCAACACAACCATTTTCGCAAAACAACTATTACGTATATGATATCCCCGCCATAGCATCCACTCGTGGCCATGCAAAGGGTGGTCTGGCCATACTATTGAAGGAGGATTATATGTGGGCCCAGGAAATCATCCAGACCAAATCACAAAACCTGCAATGCTTAAAAATCCTTCTAAAAACACATGATGTAGCAACAAAACAATCATTTCTGCTATTCAACATCTATGCCCCTCCGGGCAAGAACTACGATAATATCTTTCTAGTAATTATGGAATCCATCACTCAAATTATTGAAGAACAATTATGCATTTCATATATAATAGCAGGTGATTTAAACGGTAAAATTTCAAATGCAGAAATTGGAAAATGGATGCAACTTTATGATGACGAATTTGCTGAGTCCTTAGCCCCGCAATTCCCTAAGGGTGCAAAATGTGATAAAAGAGGGAAATTATTATTATCGACACTCCTCCCCATAAGAGGCGTAATTCTGAATGGAAACATAGAAGGAGACATTCCGGCATCGAATACCAGACAGGGTAATGGAAGCTCATCCATTATTGACTATATTATCTGTAATATGAATTTAAAGGAGACTGTTACCCACCTAAAAATACAGTTAAGCCAAGAGAGCGACCATGCTCTGTTAATTTTAAAAACTGAATGGAGGACTCAACAGCTACCAGCAGGCAGCTAATATTTCATAGAAGCTCTGTTGTGGTCAATAATGCCCAAAGAAGAATTTTCTGGAGCTCGAAAGTATTGGACAGAATATCGATACTGATTGAACAGAAAGATCTCCTATCAGAAATTATCTTGGATGATCCAATAGAAAATTTCGAGCACATCATCAATAAGCTAAAAAATCTACTATTGGACAAACTGCAATGTGCCCCTAAAGGTGTGAATTATGGGAACAATAGCCGCAACAAAAATAATACACAAAATACCCAATCATCTATAATCAAAAAAAAATTGAACAGATTGGTACGTGCACAATATCTGAACCACTCTATGTCAATCAAGAAAGAAATAAATAAACTAAAAAACAAACTCAGAAGAAAAAAGAAAAAAAGAAAAAAAGAAAATCAAGATCGTAACTGGGTGGACATTCAAGAAGCGGCAAAAGATATAAATTCCAGAAAATACTGGTCTCTTGTAGCCAAATTAACTGGCACAAAAAAAAAGCTGCAAGCGATACCTGTTACTCCAAAGGACTGGGAAACTTATCTAACAGACTTATATAAAGCAAACCCGATTAACTTTGAGGGGAAAAGCACAGAACAAGGCAGTGGAGACGCTGACCCACATATATACAGAGTTACAGCTATCTCAGTGGAATGGAACATAAGAAAAGCAAGGAAAACAGGAGATTCTGGTCCAGACCAGATCCCAATAAAGATCTACCAGGCAAATCCAATGGAATGGAGTAAGTTGTTAACAAATCTATTCAACCACATTTTTAAAACTGGTCAAATGCCTATATCTTGGCAGGGAAGCACCATCATCCCAATACATAAAAAGGGAAGCAGGACAACCGCAGGAAACTATCGGCAAATCGCCTTAATGGATGCTGCTGGAAAAATATTCGCAGCAGAGGTTTTACAAAGATTAAAAGAATGGGCTTTTTCTTTGAACAAAATTCCTATGTTTCAAGCTGGCTTTAGGCCAAAACATTCAGTAACGGATAACATTGCTATAATACAAACAATAATAGATAAATACGTAACTGGTAAATCTCAGGCGGTATATGCAGTGTTCGTAGATTATTCGACGGCGTTTGATCGAGTAGATCGCCCTACTCTATGGTATAAACTCAAGGAACTTGGCATTCCAGATTTACTACTCCGAACTATAGTGAACCTTCACACCGATACCTGGTGCCAGGTCCAAATGGGAGGCGAACAGGGATTAACAGAAAGGATAAAAACATCCAACGGCCTAAAGCAAGGGTGTCTCTTGGCCCCACTATTATTTTCCTTATATCTCAGCGACTTACCTAAGCAATTGCTTCAAGGCTCAAATTTGTCCCCTAAAATTGCTAAACAAAATATACAAGTGCTACTCTACGCCGATGACATCGTGATGTTTGATCTTACTCCCTATGGTCTGCAACAATCCTTGGACATTCTTCACGATTATTCAAAAACTAATTTTTTAGTCCCCAATTTAAACAAAACAAAAATTGTGGTTTTTTCAAGGAAGAAATCTATTGTTAAATATAGATGGAGTATAGGTGGAGAGAAGATAGAAACAGTAAGCGAATATCCATACTTAGGCAGGATTCTCTCAAAAAATATCACGAATCGAAGACATATAGAAAACCTAATGAGGAAGTCAGAGGTGCATGCTGAGGCCCTCTTAAGGCTATATCAGACAACTGGGAATCGGCATTTCTCCTCTTTAATAAAAATATATAAGGCAAAAATTCCTCCCGTTTTGTCATATGCAACAGAATACATTCCAATGACACAATGGTCCTATATGGATCGTAAGGAGGGGAAAATTTTAAAAAGGATAATGAAAGTCTCTGACTCTACACCAGTCCAAGCATTACGTATAGAATTTTCGATCACGAGCTCCTATGCCACGGCGGTAGCAAATGTAATTAGGTGGAGCTACAATCTTCTACATGCAAAAGAGGGCACATTAAGATATCTGCTGAGTCAAGAAATTTTTGAGGGTGCATTTAAAAATCAAACGTTTTTAAAAAATATGACAAATATTTTTCAAATGGCAGAGATTACCCCGGAAATGCTAAAAGGCTGGACAAACGCCCAAATGAAACTTTTCCTAAAATGTTTCACTCCGAAGCTAAGCTATGAACTAGACTACCAACATTGTAAAAAATTGACAACATACAAATCTTTCGTAGACTCTCTGGAATATAAACAAAAACAACCATATATTGGGTTTTCATTGACACATGGTCCAAGGAGGACAATTACCTTGTTAAGACTGGGCACCTTACCCATACTAACTTACACAGTAAAATGGCAGCCAGGGGGATCCTCGATTTGTCCCCTGTGTGAGGGGGGAGACCAAACCTTAGAGCACCTGTTGTACGTGTGTCCCAACTTGAGGGTAACTACTGCACGGACAAGATTCCTCGCTCCGATTTATCGATCTTGTAGAATTACCTGAGTGAACGAACTAATAGATTTATGTAAACAGCCTCCAAATGAATTTGTTTGCTATAACTTTTATAAATTTCTTAAATCTTTTTTAACATTGTATTGATTAAAATGTGTAATTAGTTCTCAAAAAAAAATTTCTTTTTTTCTCTTTTGTTGTTAATTGCAAATTTGTGGTCCTCTGTTGAGTACCTATACAAATAAAAACTTTTTGACTTTGACTTTGACTTTGTTGCACCTATGTCAAAATACGCTGTTTGCATTTATTTAAGTTAAATGAATGTGCAAAGTTAAAACTTGTTGGCCAATAAGAAATCTTTTAAAATAAGTACATCAAGCTATCTTATTCACTATGGCACTATGGTCAGGCTCGAATAATAATTTATTTCGGATTCTGTCAGGTTAGAAGATGATAGACCTATAAGCTAATAAAGTGCAATTTGATATAAAAACAACTCAACATTACAGTGCTGCACTCGTCCTGAGAAACGTTATGCAAACTGTCCATTTGTGGTCACTCTGTGAGACTTCTATCCCTGTCTGTTTAGTCTGTCTTTGACAAGTCTTGCAGATTCCACCCCCCGATTATATATAAGATGCTACAGCATGATAGATTTCCTTATGATCTGTTCAGTACCAAAATGTTAATGCAGCTCTACAACTTCACAGTTTGAATCTTAGAAACAAGGCACGAATGTAGTGTCTTCAGATTTTCCCTGTAGGTATCATACAGCTGCATAAAATGCATAATTGTTTCTGTGCCTCCTGGAGAACAGTGACAGATATCAGATCTACTTTCAGAGACACCAGACCATGTTTTAAAGACCGCACATGAAGTGTTCCTTATCTGAACGTGATGTATAGAGTCCCTTCTCTGGTGGAAAAATCAAGTTCAAGAATGGCTTCCAGAGAGGGTCTGGCTTTAATTTCATATAGTTTGTCTCAAGAGTGCTTTCCCTGGCCTCTTCTTTCCTCCTCATGTGCGGCCAGTATTTCTACTTTTGTCATTTGGAGGGAGGCCTTACGCATTTGCTCTGGATTGTTCCATGGCTTTCTGCAGCCAATTGTAAGAGTTTGCTCTAAGTGCCTGAACCAGTGACGCTATCAAGGTTTTAGCTATTGCATAGATCCTGCAGAGCCTTCTGAAATAGAAGAGCTGGGATGACCCAGACTCGAACTCAATATCGAATAGGAGAAAAAAGCTAGAAGGTCTTCTAGTTTTACCATCCACCTCTGCTCTTAGCACTGCCATCGGAGTTAATGGCTAAGCATAACGTGCCTCTAATAAAAACATGTTCTAGTTTATGTAGGGTGCTTAGGTCATTGAAAAGTAACATGGAGAATTACTTTAGAAAGTGAATGCAAGTAGCAGTAAACATTAATATGACGAACTCTTTTTGTGAAACTTACATTTATTCATGTCATAAAGTTTATTAATTGTGCCGTTTAACATTTAGGCAAAAGTATTAATCAGATGTGCCTTATTTTCCTATGCAAATTCGAAAAGCTCATTTGCTGGTTCCTTATGTTAGCTGTATCTTGAAGGCTTGAAATGCATTTCCCTGGAAACTTGCACTTTAGAAATAATGGCTGAATTTCAGGTGTCCTATGGAATTTGTTGTTTCTCACATTTTGTATTGCAGGTGATAGATGCTCTCTTGTTAGCTAGAATAATTACTCTGATTTATTAGTCAGTCAAGGAGAGAAGATATTACATCTTACAGCTTGAGTTGTTACAAGAAGAAGAACACCGTTGTCCTGTGGGAAAACTATCTTCAGGATTGTACCTAGAAGAGATAGCATGACACACAGGGAATCTTGTGAAAGATACCTGAAATAATGCAATGTTGGGAGTAGGGAAAGTGCCCACTTCTTCCTTTTCCTTCGGAAAGAGAGCATCTTAGAAAAAGCTCTGTCTCAATAGCTTTATGCTATCCAATCTATCGATGCTGGAAAGCCTTCTTGGGAAGACTCCATATGCTGACACCTTTTATTCCTTTCCCTGGAGATGCTTAAGTAGGAATGTCATCTTAGCGTTAGTGTAGGGATAGATTAATGCTTTAGATTCATCAATCCTTGATGTAGAGAAACTTGGACTCATACTTTCTGATCCTGCTTCATGAATTAATTGTTTTAGATATGCTACATCATCTTAATGGGATACACAGATTTGGCTTTACGCTGCTTCCGATGTATTTCTAGACTCTCATCTTGAGTTGTCTTTATGTTCAGTTATTCTTGGCTTTGTAGTAAATCAACTAAGCTTACGTAGTTGGCTGTGGTTACTATGCATCCATAGGAATTCTTGTTAATTTGATTTGCAATAATAATGAATTTTCTACCCTCCACGCTTACATGCTGCTAGAAAGAACCATCAGATTGTGATTCTAGAATAGGTCCAGAACGTATGGAACCAAAAAGGTGTAGCATGAATGGGTGGCTTAACACGAGCAGCAGCAGGGTTCCAGCAGCACCAGCATCCACCTATCCCTCCCAAGTCACAGAGGCAGAATCCAGTTGATCATGAAGGCAGACAAAGGAGCAGTCGGTGTATGTAGCGGGACGGCACTGGTTTCCAGGGCTATACCTCCTCCTTTGGTGCAGTTGCTGCCATGGGTTCTGCCACCATGGTTGGAGCTGCCAGGGACAATACTTCGATAGCCCCACCAGAGAGCCATTACTGGATGCCTACAAGTAGTTCTAGGTAAGTAAAAATGGGCCGGATTCATCAGAGCTCTTCTACCAAGCATGCATCTTGCTCACCCCATATAATTTTTAACATAGGCCCATATCAGAATAAAGTTTGTGACATCATTTTTCTTAAGCGTGGCTCAGTGGTTAGAGGCGGCAGACCCGGAACCTGAGATCGGCCGTGGACCAGGGTTTGATTCCCCGCCTCGGCGGGTCTCGGGCTCAAAAATTCCACGGACTCGACAATTCTCGCTCTGGTGCCTACTCAACTCACGGGGTCACACTCTGCGACTCTGGGCAATAGCTTGCTTAATCTCCACTACGGCCCCTCGCGGCGGGATGCTTGGCTTTCACCTTGTGGACACCCTGCCGGGGTTTCTCACAGGGGAATACCAGGACGGGTTCCCTAAGCAAGCGCCGGGACGCTCACGGGCAGCTGTGCGCTTTACAAGTCCAGCACATTTACATTTACATTTAATTTCTTAAATTCAGTATTCCAATGTTTTTGCACAGCCCTAATATATACGTCAATAATAATTACACTTTTTATAATTATCATTTTAAGCACTCCAGTTTATAAATGCGCCCATCAATAAAGTTTCAAAGAACATTCTCTCATATTTTACCAATGATTGGAGAATCTGGTCATTTAACACATACTGAGTCTATTTGTATATTCAACCCCATAATATCTTATTTTATCAATCTGAAATATAATGCAAGTACATACACTGGGAATGTGATGAGAAAATATACCAAGCATTGGCTCGAAGGAGCGGTGGTCATCTTGTATTGATTTTCTTTACAGAGAGCAAAAATTCAATCAAGTATGCGTGTACACATACATCTGCCATCTTTGAATGATTTTTCTTACAGTTCAAGTAAAAGATTTAGAAGATGGCCACAGTTTGTGTGGACACACGCATGGTGGCTATTTTCATAAGATTTTTCTGAAAATAAAATCATTTAAAGCTGTGTGTGCTTTATTTACCTCTCCAAAATAGTGGACAGACATCTTGGAGAAACAAATGATAAAAAATGTAGCATGCCTGCTTATTTGTGGAAAAGCAAGAGCCCTGGCAGCCGGGTACCACTGCTGACTTCAGAAAACAAAGCATAATTTAAACAATAAAAGAAAATGAGGTGTGGGCTAGTGTCAGTGAGGAAAGATGACAGCTCAGCAGCAGCACACAGCTCCTAGCCCTCACAGAAATTTTAAAAAGTAAATAAAATAAAAAGAAGGCTGGAGTGGGAGAGATCAATGGGTGGGTAAGCAAGCAGTGTGCACCTGACAGGCCCTTGCACAGATAATATAAAAAAAATAACATTCAAATAAAGGAAGAAGCAGTCGATGGTGAAGGTCAGGGGAGCAATTGCCAAGCAGAGGGAAGTTGGTTGTATTTGTAAGTGGAGAGTAGAGAGAGAGGAAAGTAATGCACTCCTGTGAAGAGCTGAAACAAAAGTATAGTTTAGTCCTCTCAATTCGGAAAAATAAAATACTTTCAATCGGAATTGATGGAAAAATGCTATGTTTTATGCAAGGGACAAACACAAGAATAGCGAGGACAGCCCTTCAATAAGGAACACATAGCGCCATTCATGAGAAAGTGGCTGAGCTGAAGCCCACAATATATAACGCATTGTGCTGAAGGTATCTCCTTACATTGCCTACCTTTTGGGTCAATAACTAAATGGTAGAAAATGTAATAATAACAGTCAATATATTTGTGAGACCAAAGACTTAATGATCTGTCATATTGTTAAATGTGATATATACTTGCACATACATAAAAGTATAAGTATATCTTTTGTAAACTTATACCTAGGATTGCATTGCTAAGTAGGTCAGTGATGGTGTCAAGAAGCACATGATGAGTTATCTTTTGGCGTGTGAAGCCTAGAGATAAAAACGTATTAGATGAAGCACTTTTCTAATTTCTTGCCGCTGACCACAAATGCAGGTAGGTGCTTAGCGTCTCAAATTTGCAATCAAATGGAAATTTCTTTGAGAGAGAGAGCAAAGATTTGTCTGTCTTTTATATTTTCAATAATCATTCATTGACTTGCAGACGTTCACACAAATGATTAAAATGCTTTATCATGGACATTAAATCCATCTCCCATGCCTCAGTTCTACCACTGCTGATAACGGGTTGTCTTTGCAAATGGTACAGTGGCTGTGGTTGGTGCATGTCCTTTTGTACTACTCTTTACTGCATAGTGGCTATGCAAAAGATGCAAACTAAGTTGTATTAGTTTGTTCATGTACCTATTTGATGTCTTGAACTAAAATATAAGATGTAGCTTAAGCATTACAGCATTAAGATTCTTCTCGATGTATCAATCAAAAATTAAATATTGGCTAAATCTTTGTACTTCTACCTTAACTGTTTAAAGCAATGCATCCTACACTAGCATCTTGATGCTTATTCGTGATATTAATGATTCAGAAAAGGGGGTGGTGATGAACAGAGTGTCTGAATTAAGCAGACCACTCTTACCCAGTCCAAAGATCAGGGCTTGATCCATCACCATTATTTAGCTCACTGCCCCATCCCAGCTCAGAACCTGGCTATATGCAAATTAGTCTGTCCCTGGCCCAGTGCATCATGGGAACAGGGCAGACCAAACTACCAAGCCAATTCTTCACCAGAAAGGAGACAAGCTTCCGGGGACCGGTTTCTGCCATTCCAGGCGTCGTCGGCCCGGCTTGCTTGAATCCTGATGGAGCAGTGAGCAAGGGACTCATGTCTGAGTATACCCTTCCACGCTTATGGTGGACAAAATGATTCAGAAAAGGGGGTGGTGATGAACAGAGTGTCTGAATTAAGCAGACCACTCTTACCCAGTCCAAAGATCAGGGCTTGATCCATCACCGTTATTTAGCTCACTGCCCCATCCCAGCTCAGAACCTGGCTATATGCAAATTAGTCTGTCCCTGGCCCAGTGCATCATGGGAACAGGGCAGACCAAACTACCAAGCCAATTCTTCACCAGAAAGGAGACAAGCTTCCGGGGACCGGTTTCTGCCATTCCAGGCGTCGTCGGCCCGGCTTGCTTGAATCCTGATGGAGCAGTGAGCAAGGGACTCATGTCTGAGTATACCCTTCCACGCTTATGGTGGACAAAATGATTCAGAAAAGGGGGTGGTGATGAACAGAGTGTCTGAATTAAGCAGACCACTCTTACCCAGTCCAAAGATCAGGGCTTGATCCATCACCGTTATTTAGCTCACTGCCCCATCCCAGCTCAGAACCTGGCTATATGCAAATTAGTCTGTCCCTGGCCCAGTGCATCATGGGAACAAGGCAGACCAAACTACCGAGCCAATTCTTCACCAGAAAGGAGACAAGCTTCCGGGGACCGGTTTCTGCCATTCCAGGCGTCGTCGGCCCGGCTTGCTTGAATCCTGATGGAGCAGTGAGCAAGGGACTCATGTCTGAGTATACCCTTCCACGCTTATGGTGGACAAAATGATTCAGAAAAGGGGGTGGTGATGAACAGAGTGTCTGAATTAAGCAGACCACTCTTACCCAGTCCAAAGATCAGGGCTTGATCCATCACCGTTATTTAGCTCACTGCCCCATCCCAGCTCAGAACCTGGCTATATGCAAATTAGTCTGTCCCTGGCCCAGTGCATCATGGGAACAGGGCAGACCAAACTACCAAGCCAATTCTTCACCAGAAAGGAGACAAGCTTCCGGGGACTGGTTTCTGCCATTCTAGGCGTCGTCGGCCCGGCTTGCTTGAATCCTGATGGAGCAGTGAGCAAGGGACTCATGTCTGAGTATACCCTTCCACGCTTATGGTGGACAAAATGATTGCACCATCAGGATTCAAGCAAGCCGGGCCGACGACGCCTGAAATGGCAGAAACCGGTTCCCGGAAGCTTGTTTCCTTCCCAGTACAAGAATTGGCTTGGTAGTTTGGTTTGCCCTGTTCCCATCATGCACTGGGACAGGAACAGACTAATTTGCTTATAGCCAAGTTCTGAGCTGGGATGGTGCAGTGAGCTAAAAAACGGTGATGGATCAAGCCCTGATCTTTGGACTGGGTAAGAGTGGTCTGCTTAATTCAGGCACTCTGTTCATCACCACCCCCGTTTCTGAATCATTTTGTCCACCATAAGCGTGGAAGGGTATACTCAGAGGTGAGTCCCTTGCTGATTGCACCATCAGGATTCAAGCAAGCCGGGCCGACGACGCCTGAAATGGCAGAAACCGGTCCCCGGAAGCTTGTTTCCTTCCCAGTACAAGAATTGGCTTGGTAGTTTGGTTTGCCCTGTTCCCATCATGCACTGGGACAGGAACAGACTAATTTGCATATAGCCAAGTTCTGAGCTGGGATGGTGCAGTGAGCTAAAAAACGGTGATGGATCAAGCCCTGATCTTTGGACTGGGTAAGAGTGGTCTGCTTAATTCAGGCACTCTGTTCATCACCACCCCCTTTTCTGAATCATTTTGTCCACCATAAGCGTGGAAGGGTATACTCAGATGTGAGTCCCTTGCTCATTGCACCATCAGGATTCAAGCAAGCCGGGCCGACGACGCCTGAAATGGCAGAAACCGGTCCCCGGAAGCTTGTTTCCTTCCCAGTACAAGAATTGGCTTGGTAGTTTGGTTTGCCCTGTTCCCATCATGCACTGGGACAGGAACAGACTAATTTGCATATAGCCAAGTTCTGAGCTGGGATGGTGCAGTGAGCTAAAAAACGGTGATGGATCAAGCCCTGATCTTTGGACTGGGTAAGAGTGGTCTGCTTAATTCAGGCACTCTGTTCATCACCACCCCCTTTTCTGAATCATTTTGTCCACCATAAGCGTGGAAGGGTATACTCAGATGTGAGTCCCTTGCTCATTGCACCATCAGGATTCAAGCAAGCCGGGCCGACGACGCCTGAAATGGCAGAAACCGGTCCCCGGAAGCTTGTTTCCTTCCCAGTACAAGAATTGGCTTGGTAGTTTGGTTTGCCCTGTTCCCATCATGCACTGGGACAGGAACAGACTAATTTGCATATAGCCAAGTTCTGAGCTGGGATGGTGCAGTGAGCTAAAAAACGGTGATGGATCAAGCCCTGATCTTTGGACTGGGTAAGAGTGGTCTGCTTAATTCAGGCACTCTGTTCATCACCACCCCCTTTTCTGAATCATTTTGTCCACCATAAGCGTGGAAGGGTATACTCAGATGTGAGTCCCTTGCTCATTGCACCATCAGGATTCAAGCAAGCCGGGCCGACGACGCCTGAAATGGCAGAAACCGGTCCCCGGAAGCTTGTTTCCTTCCCAGTACAAGAATTGGCTTGGTAGTTTGGTTTGCCCTGTTCCCATCATGCACTGGGACAGGAACAGACTAATTTGCATATAGCCAAGTTCTGAGCTGGGATGGTGCAGTGAGCTAAAAAACGGTGATGGATCAAGCCCTGATCTTTGGACTGGGTAAGAGTGGTCTGCTTAATTCAGGCACTCTGTTCATCACCACCCCCTTTTCTGAATCATTTTGTCCACCATAAGCGTGGAAGGGTATACTCAGATGTGAGTCCCTTGCTCATTGCACCATCAGGATTCAAGCAAGCCGGGCCGACGACGCCTGAAATGGCAGAAACCGGTCCCCGGAAGCTTGTTTCCTTCCCAGTACAAGAATTGGCTTGGTAGTTTGGTTTGCCCTGTTCCCATCATGCACTGGGACAGGAACAGACTAATTTGCATATAGCCAAGTTCTGAGCTGGGATGGTGCAGTGAGCTAAAAAACGGTGATGGATCAAGCCCTGATCTTTGGACTGGGTAAGAGTGGTCTGCTTAATTCAGGCACTCTGTTCATCACCACCCCCTTTTCTGAATCATTTTGTCCACCATAAGCGTGGAAGGGTATACTCAGATGTGAGTCCCTTGCTCATTGCACCATCAGGATTCAAGCAAGCCGGGCCGACGACGCCTGAAATGGCAGAAACCGGTCCCCGGAAGCTTGTTTCCTTCCCAGTACAAGAATTGGCTTGGTAGTTTGGTTTGCCCTGTTCCCATTATGCACTGGGACAGGAACAGACTAATTTGCATATAGCCAAGTTCTGAGCTGGGATGGTGCAGTGAGCTAAAAAACGGTGATGGATCAAGCCCTGATCTTTGGACTGGGTAAGAGTGGTCTGCTTAATACAGGCACTCTGTTCATCACCACCCCCTTTTCTGAATCATTTTGTCCACCATAAGCGTGGAAGGGTATACTCAGATGTGAGTCCCTTGCTCATTGCACCATCAGGATTCAAGCAAGCCGGGCCGACGACGCCTGAAATGGCAGAAACCGGTCCGCGGAAGCTTGTTTCCTTCCCAGTACAAGAATTGGCTTGGTAGTTTGGTTTGCCCTGTTCCCATCATGCACTGGGACAGGAACAGACTAATTTGCATATAGCCAAGTTCTGAGCTGGGATGGTGCAGTGAGCTAAAAAACGGTGATGGATCAAGCCCTGATCTTTGGACTGGGTAAGAGTGGTCTGCTTAATTCAGGCACTCTGTTCATCACCACCCCCTTTTCTGAATCATTTTGTCCACCATAAGCGTGGAAGGGTATACTCAGATGTGAGTCCCTTGCTCATTGCACCATCAGGATTCAAGCAAGCCGGGCCGACGACGCCTGAAATGGCAGAAACCGGTCCCCGGAAGCTTGTTTCCTTCCCAGTACAAGAATTGGCTTGGGAGTTTGGTTTGCCCTGTTCCCATCATGCACTGGGACAGGAACAGACTAATTTGCATATAGCCAAGTTCTGAGCTGGGATGGTGCAGTGAGCTAAAAAACGGTGATGGATCAAGCCCTGATCTTTGGACTGGGTAAGAGTGGTCTGCTTAATTCAGGCACTCTGTTCATCACCACCCCCTTTTCTGAATCATTTTGTCCACCATAAGCGTGGAAGGGTATACTCAGATGTGAGTCCCTTGCTCATTGCACCATCAGGATTCAAGCAAGCCGGGCCGACGACGCCTGAAATGGCAGAAACCGGTCCCCGGAAGCTTGTTTCCTTCCCAGTACAAGAATTGGCTTGGTAGTTTGGTTTGCCCTGTTCCCATCATGCACTGGGACAGGAACAGACTAATTTGCATATAGCCAAGTTCTGAGCTGGGATGGTGCAGTGAGCTAAAAAACGGTGATGGATCAAGCCCTGATCTTTGGACTGGGTAAGAGTGGTCTGCTTAATTCAGGCACTCTGTTCATCACCACCCCCTTTTCTGAATCATTTTGTCCACCATAAGCGTGGAAGGGTATACTCAGATGTGAGTCCCTTGCTCATTGCACCATCAGGATTCAAGCAAGCCGGGCCGACGACGCCTGAAATGGCAGAAACCGGTCCCCGGAAGCTTGTTTCCTTCCCAGTACAAGAATTGGCTTGGTAGTTTGGTTTGCCCTGTTCCCATTATGCACTGGGACAGGAACAGACTAATTTGCATATAGCCAAGTTCTGAGCTGGGATGGTGCAGTGAGCTAAAAAACGGTGATGGATCAAGCCCTGATCTTTGGACTGGGTAAGAGTGGTCTGCTTAATACAGGCACTCTGTTCATCACCACCCCCTTTTCTGAATCATTTTGTCCACCATAAGCGTGGAAGGGTATACTCAGATGTGAGTCCCTTGCTGATTGCACCATCAGGATTCAAGCAAGCCGGGCCGACGACGCCTGAAATGGCAGAAACCGGTCCCCGGAAGCTTGTTTCCTTCCCAGTACAAGAATTGGTTTGGTAATTTGGTTTGCCCTGTTCCCATCATGCACTGGGACAGGAACAGACTAATTTGCATATAGCCAAGTTCTGAGCTGGGATGGTGCAGTGAGCTAAAAAACGGTGATGGATCAAGCCCTGATCTTTGGACTGGGTAAGAGTGGTCTGCCTAATTCAGGCACTCTGTTCATCACCACCCCCTTTTCTGAATCATTTTGTCCACCATAAGCGTGGAAGTGTATACTCAGATGTGAGTCCCTTGCTCATTGCACCATCAGGATTCAAGCAAGCCGGGCAGACGACGCCTGAAATGGCAGAAACCGGTCCCCGGTAGCTTGTTTCCTTCCCAGTACAAGAATTGGCTTGGTAGTTTGGTTTGCCCTTTTCCCATCATGCACTGGGACAGGAACAGACTAATTTGCATATAGCCAAGTTCTGAGCTGGGATGGTGCAGTGAGTTAAAAAACGGTGATGGATCAAGCCCTGATCTTGGACTGGGTAAGAGTGGTCTGCTTAATTCAGGCACTCTGTTCATCACCACCCCCTTTTCTGAATCATTTTGTCCACCATAAGCGTGGAAGGGTATACTCAGATGTGAGTCCCTTGCTCATTGCACCATCAGGATTCAAGCAAGCCGGGCCGACGACGCCTGAAATGGCAGAAACCGGTCCCCGGAAGCTTGTTTCCTTCCCAGTACAAGAATTGGCTTGGTAGTTTGGTTTGCCCTGTTCCCATCATGCACTGGGACAGGAACAGACTAATTTGCATATAGCCAAGTTCTGAGCTGGGATGGTGAAGTGAGCTAAAAAACGGTGATGGATCAAGCCCTGATCTTTGGACTGGGTAAGAGTGGTCTGCTTAATTCAGGCACTCTGTTCATCACCACCCCCTTTTCTGAATCATTTTGTCCACCATAAGCGTGGAAGGGTATACTCAGATGTGAGTCCCTTGCTCATTGCACCATCAGGATTCAAGCAAGCCGGGCCGACGACGCCTGAAATGGCAGAAACCGGTCCCCGGAAGCTTGTTTCCTTCCCAGTACAAGAATTGGCTTGGTAGATTGGTTTGCCCTGTTCCCATCATGCACTGGGACAGGAACAGACTAATTTGCATACAGCCAAGTTCTGAGCTGGGATGGTGCAGTGAGCTAAAAAACGGTGATGGATCAAGCCCTGATCTTTGGACTGGGTAAGAGTGGTCTGCTTAATTCAGGCACTCTGTTCATCACCACCCCCTTTTCTGAATCATTTTGTCCACCATAAGCGTGGAAGGGTTTACTCAGATGTGAGTCCCTTGCTCATTGCACCATCAGGATTCAAGCAAGCCGGGCCGACGACGCCTGAAATGGCAGAAACCGGTCCCCGGAAGCTTGTTTCCTTCCCAGTACAAGAATTGGCTTGGTAGTTTGGTTTGCCCTGTTCCCATCATGCACTGGGACAGGAACAGACTAATTTGCATATAGCCAAGTTCTGAGCTGGGATGGTGCAGTGAGCTAAAAAATGGTGATGGATCAAGCCCTGATCTTTGGACTGGGTAAGACGGGTCTGCTTAATTCAGGCACTCTGTTCATCACCACCCCCTTTTCTGAATCATTTTGTCCACCATAAGCGTGGAAGGGTTTACTCAGATGTGAGTCCCTTGCTCATTGCACCATCAGGATTCAAGCAAGCCGGGCCGACGACGCCTGAAATGGCAGAAACCGGTCCCCGGAAGCTTGTTTCCTTACCAGTACAAGAATTGGTTTGGTAGTTTGGTTTGCCCTGTTCCCATCATGCACTGGGACAGGAACAGACTAATTTGCATATAGCCAAGTTCTGAGCTGGGATGGTGCAGTGAGCTAAAAAACGGTGATGGATCAAGCCCTGATCTTTGGACTGGGTAAGAGTGGTCTGCTTAATGCAGGCACTCTGTTCATCACCACCCCCTTTTCTGAATCATTTTGTCCACCATAAGCGTGGAAGGGTATACTCAGATGTGAGTCCCTTGCTCATTGCACCATCAGGATTCAAGCAAGCCGGGCCGACGACGCCTGAAATGGCAGAAACCGGTCCCCGGAAGCTTGTTTCCTTCCCAGTACAAGAATTGGCTTGGTAGTTTGGTTTGCCCTGTTCCCATCATGCACTGGGACAGGAACAGACTAATTTGCATATAGCCAAGTTCTGAGCTGGGATGGTGCAGTGAGCTAAAAAACGGTGATGGATCAAGCCCTGATCTTTGGACTGGGTAAGAGTGGTCTGCTTAATTCAGGCACTCTGTTCATCACCACCCCCTTTTCTGAATCATTTTGTCCACCATAAGCGTGGAAGGGTATACTCAGATGTGAGTCCCTTGCTCATTGCACCATCAGGATTCAAGCAAGCCGGGCCGACGACGCCTGAAATGGCAGAAACCGGTCCCCGGAAGCTTGTTTCCTTCCCAGTACAAGAATTGGCTTGGTATGTTGGTTTGCCCTGTTCCCATCATGCACTGGGACAGGAACAGACTAATTTGCATATAGCCAAGTTCTGAGCTGGGATGGTGCAGTGAGCTAAAAAACGGTGATGGATCAAGCCCTGATCTTTGGACTGGGTAAGAGTGGTCTGCTTAATTCAGGCACTCTGTTCATCACCACCCCCTTTTCTGAATCATCTTATTCGTGATATTAAACATTCCTAAGGAGACATTGCATATTCCATTTCAGATAAGATACAGAATAAAAAGGCTGACACTTGATCACCTATCAGTAAAGGTTCTTTGCCCCAGATTTTCATGAGCATGATACCATTAGACCACAGCACAGTCCTGCCTGCCAGATATGCTGCCTTCATACTATACTTTTTACTGAAAACTGATACTGAGCCCAAGCCTGGGAGGAGCTGATGCTGAGCGCATGTTTGCCTTTTGTAGGGAACATAGCCTCCTTAATTCCTGATAACTATGGCATTCTGCTATACACAAGGTATGCAGTGTGGCCATTATCCCTAAGAAAATCCATCTACAAGTTATTCTTTTTTCCATGCTCTCCTAGTGTGTTGTGTATGTGTGTGTGTGTGAGATTGAAAAGAGTGAAAGTGGGTTGTTTCTGATCACCACAGCGCCCCTGGCTCCCTGTTTAGGGACTGTTAGGTAACCAAAAGCATTGACACCATTTCAACTGTTTAATGGATGGAGTTATGTGGGGCTACAAAAACATGTCCCTCACATTCAAGCATGGTGCATTGAACTAAGTTCACTCGTGTCACCCATGGGTGTGAAAAGCAAACGTTGTATACTTAAGCTAGAATCTAAGTTTATGCAACATTGGTGCACAACGCGCTGGCCCTGGATGTTTTGGGAATTCCTGGTGTAGTTTCTTTTTGATGTACACACACATGTGAATCTTTATTATGTCATTACGAAGATGTCCATAGCAATCATGGTTACTTTCTACTGGGAATACAGGAGCACGTATTTTCCATAGGTTTGTCAAGCTTGACTTTTAAAATTGTATTTGACATTCTAGTTTTCTAATTCTTTGATGCTGTTTCATTTGAAAAAATTCACATGGTAGCCCCTATTGTGATAGGTACCAATTACAGGAAAGCAGTTACTCAGCACTTCAAGCTTCAAGGTATCTGTGGAATTGTCCCTTTCCGCAGAGTAATCCCCAAATGTTTGCCTTTTGCCTCATATTTTTCTGGCCCTGTTTTTGTTGGGTGTAGGATTTTGGATATTTTACCACTGCTGATCAGTGCTGAAGTGCACATTCTCTCTGTATAAATTCTGATATCATTGGTTCTCCATGATTTGCATATCTGATTTATTGGTAAGTATCGTGTGCTCCACGGCCGGTAAATCAAATGCTACTAGTGGGTTTAAAGCACTGGTTTAGCCACCCACATGAGTAGCCCTGTAAATGTATCTCAGATCTGTGCCTGCAGGGTCTGTGTGCGCAGTTGTAAACTGCCATGTTGCCCTGGCAAGTGCACCCGCTTGCCAGGCACAAACCTTCCCTTTCCTTACATGTAAGGCACCCCTATGGTAGGCCCAAGGTACCCCCATGGGCAGTGTGTAGAGTATTTGAAAGGTAGGACATGTCCTGATAGTGAAATACTGTGTAAAAAAGATCACGGCAAGGCTAGTGCTGGGTAGAATACAGTCCTGGAACATTGATAGGAATATACTAACCCGACTACAGGCAGGTTTCTGCTCACACGTAAATGCCATTGACCAGGTATTTAGTTTCATCCTAATATACTGGCGCGTTGTAATGATTGCAGGAGGCACCATTTATGCTGCTTTCTTGGACCTTAAGTCCGCATTTGATATGGTGCCTCGCAATAAATTATGGGAAGTTTTGAAAGATCTGGGGATGCCCCTAGATTTCTTATCTATAGTTGTGAGATTACACAAGGCCAATTATGCTAAAGTACGCTGGGGCTCACAGGGCAACACTACTAAACGGTTCTTAGTATCTAAAGGGGTTCGCCAAGGGTGTGTCTTGGCCCCAACTCTTTTTATTCAATATTTTTAAATGGGGTTGTAAACTATTTTTTCTCACACCCAACAGATGCTCCCTCCCTTGCTGGTACAAAGGTACCAACTCGCTGGTTCACTGACGACTCCCTCATCATTTCGAAAACTCAAGCAGGGCTGCAGAGAGCACTGATACGTTTTGAAGATTTTTGTAAGGACCATGATCTGGTGATAAATGTCAACAAAACTAAATTTATGGTCCTCCATGAACGTAAAGCTGTAAAGGGCAGGGTCCACATGAACATGGAGCAATTCAAACAAACTGCTGTTTTCACCTACGAAGGGATCACCCTAGGTAGTAAATTGAACTGGAAACCCAAGATCAAACTAATGGCCCTTAAACATCGTCAAATGACAGAAACCCTATTGAAAGAACATAAGCTTTCGCATACCAAGCCGACAGACCAAGTACTAAAGATCTACAATTCCAAAGTTATGGCTTCTACACTTTACTGTGCTGAAATTTGGGGTTTTGATAATATGTTACTGTTAGTCAAAGCACAGAATAAATATGTGAGAGGCCTTACAGGTCTGCCGCAAAATACCCCACTCAAGACCATTTCTTTCGATTTGGGATGTAGCACTTTAGATGATGTAGCAAGGTTTAGACCAATTGCATTTTGGGGTAGAAAATGGGCCACCCCAGAACTATCGAACTAAGCAAAAGTGCTAAAGACGTGAGAGATGCTGACACATCATGTGAGATTTCCAGGCTCCAAAAGGTAAAGTGCACATTGGTGAATATGGGCCTGAGCCACCTTTGGGATGATCCAGCCGGTAAACGGTTTCCATCAAAAAAAGATTTAAGGGAGGCATATTGGTCCATGGTTAAAACAAATAGCGCACATACCATTAAGAACACGTCACTGACTAGTATCTTCATGGAGCACAAAATATGTCCCATGTATGAAACCTTTTGGGATGTCATAACCAAACCGAATAACAGGAGATTTTTCTATCAATTTTGTGTCCGCACACTACCTGTCAATCCCTTCACTCGCAAGTGGCATATTACCACCAACAGCAAATGCCCATTTTGTCCTGAGCAGGATGAATCAGTACCACATATCCAATTTGTATTCCTTGCTTATAAGGTGGAGAAATACTAACCAGCGTGGTAGTATACACTGTGCACTGGAATCCTAGATGACCCTATATAATACTCAAAATTACAATCAAACAATAAAATAAGTAAACCAATGTGGCTAAGCAGATATTGTATTGTATTATATCATCTTATACATGATTGTGCATCATATTGCTATCAAGAACATATAGAAGTTTCACAAATATACATCATATCACACTAAAATCACATTGTGTGGTCATTACATCATGAACAACATATGAAATAATACGTAAATGCTTAAAAAGAGAGCCCGATGCATTTCAGGACTGGGGCGTCCCTTCGTCTGGGAAAACCTGTGAACAAAAATATCAATATCACAATAACATAATAACTTGCTGACTGTTTTTTTTAAAAACAACAACATGTGGGTGCCATTACATAAATACATCAGAGTGCATGAATTGAAAGTTGTCCATTAGTGAAGGGCTTCTGTTTGTGTGAAAATAAATGTTCACCCATGCGCAATGATAGTGTAAAAAAAAGTGTTCAAAATGAAATATAAAAACAGTGTGCAAAATGTGTGACAAAAGCCAAAAGTGCACCTAGTAGACCAAGAAACTGAAGTTATAAGAACACCCAAGTAAAATAAGTACAACAAAGGGTATATCAAAAGATACCTGGCTGAGCACTAAATATCAGCAATGTAGCAAAAACGACTCCAAGACTGAAAAAATAATGACTGATGAATGAGAGAAAAAGATGTTGCTAACTATAAAAAATCCCGCTGGTGGGATAAAAGGTGTGCTCACCTAAATAACCACGAAGTAGCAACAATGATGTGCCTAAGCGATACCGCAACGTTGAGGGAACTGGTACAACTGCAACATAACAAATGGCAAACCATGAGCCGCCATTCACAAGGAACACAATCGGGGTATTGAGCACATAAAAAAAGGAACATTCACCCCTTTCTGATGGGTGCTGACTTCCAATACCTTAGGGGGTCGTATTCTGGTCGAAGGAACTGGTATCTGAAAACAGATAACCACCATGAAACACGAGGAAATGCAGAATGCCAAAACAATGTAGCCCGAAGAATAAGCGCAATGTAGCATTTACCGCTTACCTAAACTCAAATCAAATGGACTAAACTCTGAGGAGAACTGCTCTCAGCTGAACGCTGGGGTAAACGGAGTCACACGCGGGCTCCGATATGATAAGCTTAGTAAAGCTCGAAAGCGGACTACGTGGAAAAATCTGCGCCGGCCATCTTGCTAGAATTCTCGGATTAATAAAACACAATGGAAACACAATGAGTCCTGAAGATAGGACTTGATGAGTGTACAATACACATAGAATTATAATAACTGAAGCAGCTGTAAAAACCTAACCACAATGTAAAAAGGAGGCCCAATCGGGCCAAGAGACACTGGCGAATGTACTGACAAATTAGTAGGGGCGTGCCAGTGATCGAATTGATCTCCGGCCGCAATAAGTAGTATTTCCACCAAGGTACCAAAATAAAACGCTCAGACGAAGGTTTGGAAAACAATATGGGAAAACAAAAGAAAGGTCACAATAGACCTAGAAGGGTACTAATGTGCAATAAAATACAAGTAAAGCCAACAGAAGTCAAATGGATGATGGTCAACTAATGACCCAGTGAAATTGGTGAAAGGAAACTGGGATCAAAAGGGTATATAAAGATACGAAAAAAGCTAGCAGTGCTAGTATTAATAAATAGTGTAAAGAAACCTCCACAATGTATGTACATCATGATGAGAAAGCCCAATGTTTATACACAGTGTTATAAAAACAGACCTTTATAAGAAACAACTCATATCCAAACGATCGTTAAGACCTGCAGGGAACATTTTACCTAATGTTTTGATCCAAAAGATTTCTCTTTGGAGCAAAATCTTGTTAATATCCATGCCTGGTTCCACAAGCAGTTGCTCAATGATTTCAAAACGTAATTGAGAAATAGTGTGTTTAGCATCATCCCAATGAGTAGCTATGCCAGATGTTGTGCTCTTGTTCTTATTTTGCATTTATGTTCCGTAATGCGGATTTTGATTTTGCGTTCTGTTTTGCCCATGAAGACTCTCCCACAGGGGCATTTGATACAATAAATGACATTTGAGGAATTGCAATCACTTGTGTATCTAAGCCTAATTTTTTTGCCTGATAGAGGGTGAGTTAAAATGTTTCCGACAATGACGTTGTTGCAGAGGACGCCACTATTGCATTTTTTAGTCCCATGTTGTTCTTCCTGGTTCTGGGTTATGTGTTGGGAGGCTAACAAGGTGCGTACATTCTTGCCTTTAGTGTACGCGCAATAAATGTTATTTCTAAAAATAAACCATTGAATTCTTGTTTGCTTTGCAGTAATTCCCAACGGCTGATAATAATCTTTTGGACTGACTGGGACACCGTAGAGTATTTAGACACATATACCATTCGTGTATCTTTCTGCGAATGTTGTTTTTGCAGTAGTTCATTGCGTGGCTTAATGCGTGCCTTTCTCAAACAATCTTGGATGATAGCATCCGGGTAACCACGAGCTTGAAAACGTTGTGTGTATTCCTCAAGTTTGCTGGTGCTAACAACAGGATCTGAACAAATTCTCCGTATCCTTATGAATTGAGAATATGGCAAGTTTTTAATCAAACTTTTGGGATGAAAACTAGAGTAAGCCAAAATGCCATTCCGGTCCGTGGGGTTTGTGTAAACCGCTGTATCAAACTAGTTGAGAGATGATTTGTGATTCTGAACATCCAAATAGTGAATTGTTTCCTTCTGAATGTTGTAGGTCGACCGAATATGTGGATTCAAATCATTCAAAGTATTGATCATAGCTTTTAATGACTGCTCTGTATCATTCCTAAGTAAAAAGATGTTGTCAATGTACGGACAATATAAAGAAATGTTTTGCCACCAGGTAGAGTGAGAGATGATGTTGTCATGTTCATATTGAGACATATAGATGTTGGCATACGACGGTGCCCCCGAAAAACCCATAGAGGTACCCGTCAGTTGTATATAAAAATGCTGTTGCCATTCAAAATAACTGTTATGTAGTCAGAATTTAAGCAATTGTAGAGTGAAAACTTTTTCCATAGAAATGTGTTCTGATTGAAGGAGTGCCCATTTAACAGCTTCTAATCCTGCTGCATGCGGTATAGATGTGTACAAGCAGTCACATCAATAGTGCACAATAGGATTGTGAATGTGGGTCGATGTCTAATTCAGAGAGTTTTTGCAAAAAGTGGGTGGTATCTTTAAGGTACGTGCACCAACTTTGAACAAAGGTCTGTAGATAAAAGTCCAATAATTTTCCAATTGGGTCAAAGATAGAACTACATCCCAAAACGATGGGCCGGATAGGTGGGTCTTGGGCATCCTTGTGCATTTTCAGAATCATATAGAGTTTAGGCCTATGGGGGTTCTTGGTGGTAAGAAATGCCTTGTTGTGGTTGTTGATCTAGTCTGTTTCATGTGCTTCAATCAATAGCTTGTTGAGCATGTCCTAAAGTTGTATCGTTGGATCATAAGTGAGTTTCATGTATGTGTTGTTATCATCAGTGAGTCTAAATGAACGAGAGACACCCTGTAAACCAACAGGAACTGGGTAGCAAAAGCGTAACAAACTGGTTTCCTATTGGTATTTTTTGTTATATTTTGGACTACATCTAGTAAGCACAATGTTGTTGTTTTATAAGTAGAACCACAAAGGCACTGACATTTTTGAAAAAAGTCACTGTATTTTATTTATTTATATTAAAAACAAAATGAGTTTTAAAATTATTTTCACCAAAACATCTATTACTTTATTCTCCCTCGGGATAACAAGCATACATTCTCTATTGTTTTCTCTTCCCACCCAATGAAGGGTTATTAATACAATGCCTAATGCTCATATACAATTATTCATAAAAACATTTATCATTGTTGTAATTTCACAGTATTATCACACAATATATTTAGCAATCAATTATCACACAAAATGTATTTATTTTTTTTAAAAACCAGAGAACCTTT
Organism: Lissotriton helveticus; assembly: GCF_964261635.1. NCBI lineage: Eukaryota > Metazoa > Chordata > Amphibia > Caudata > Salamandridae > Lissotriton > Lissotriton helveticus. Next base: position 1,059,450,323 of record NC_136070.1, on the reverse strand, counting down.
TTGTCGGCGTGTTTCGGTGGACCGGCAAATAGCCCCACCTTCCTCAGGACACAATTAAAACACAACAATCTTTAAAGACCATTGTTTATTCTTCGTTGCGATGGTCTGTTTATCTTGGTTACGCGATAGACGATATTTTCAGAGTCAGTCCTTTATTCTTATCAAAATTACTTATGTTCAATTCAATTTTGCAGCTCCTGGTATTCACTTTTGGATTACAGGTCGCTGTATTTTCCTGAGTGTTATTCTGTTTTCTTTGGCTTGTCTTTTTCTTATTTAATATTTGTATTTTGCCCCTTTATTCATACGCTCCTGATTCCTGTGAGTCCGGTTGTCTTTCCGCAAAAGTCGCAGCGCACCCCAGATTAAAATACGCTGACAAATGAATAAATACGGTGTATGAACAAAGGGGCAAAATACAAATATTAAATAATATTAAATGTGTTTTAATTGTGTCCTGAGGAAGGTGGGGCTATTTGCCGGTCCACCGAAACGCGTCGACAAAAAGGACCTCTGGTTTTGAAAAAAAAAAAAAATTGTGTGATAATTGATTGCTGAATATATTGTGTGATAATACTGTGAAATTACAACAATGATAAATGTTTTTATGAATAATTGTATATGAGCATTAGGCATTGTATTAATAACCCTTCATTGGGTGGGAAGAGAAAACAATAGAGAATGTATGCTTGTTATCCCGAGGGAGAATAAAATAATAGATGTATTGGTAAAAATAATTTTAAAACTCATTTTGTTTTTAATATAAATAAATAAAATACAGTGACTTTTTTCAAAAATGTCAGTGCCTTTGTGGTTCTACTTATAAAACAACAACATTGTGCTTACTAGATGAAGTCCAAAATATAACAAAAAATACCAATAGGAAACCTGTTTGTTACGCCTGTGTTGTTATCATCAACATGGGTACTGACTAGTAATACTGGGTGTCCATAACGACAATTGCTCCTCCTAGGAGTTACCGAGAGTTTGCGACATGGTATTGACCGCGGAGAAACATTGTCACTCATCTTACTTGATTTGAGTGCGGCGTTCGATACCGTGTCTCATTCCATCCTTCTTGAGACTCTTCGGTCCCTGGGAGTGGAGAGCCCTGCTTTGACCTGGATAGCTTCCTTCTTAAGTGACCGCACTTTTCAGGTCTTCTCTGCTAAAGCCTCCTCTACAGTTTGTCCACCAGCGTACGGCGTTCCCCAGGGGTCTATACTTAGCCCATTGCTATTTAACATCTACGTTAGACCCCTGGCCACTATTGTGGAGGAAGCCGGTCTTACGTTATACTCTTACGCTGATGACACTCAAATTATTTTTTCTCTTTCCAACAAGGAGTGCAATAAAATCTCAACGCTGAAATCAGGTCTGACCCGTGTGTCCCAATGGATGAAAAGTAATTTTCTTAAATTGAACGGGGACAAAACCGAGGTGGTGATACTGGGCAAGGACAAAGATCTGTGGGGCCCCCGCCATTGGCCTACGGACATGGGACCAACCCCTCATCCCGACACCCAAATTCGGAACCTCGGATTCCTCATAGACGAAAATCTTACTATGAGGCAACAGGCAGCCAAGGTGGCGTCCATCTGTCTTGCCACCTTGAGATGTCTTCAGAAAATTTCGTGGATGCTGCCTCTTTCCACACAGAGAACCGTAGTGCAGGCATTGGTTGTTTCCCGCCTGGACTACGGCAACGTTCTCTATCTTGGAGCAGATTCCGCAACGATAAATAGGCTCCAAGTGGTCCAGAACGCGGCTGCTCGGCTCCTTTGTAATGTTCCGCGAAGAATATCTGCTTCCTTTGCTCTTCGAGACCTTCATTGGCTCAGGATCTCGAATCAAATTACATTTAAAGCCCTTTGCCATGTTTTCAGGATTAAACTAGGCTCAGCTCCGAAATACCTTCAGGGCTTAATACAGTCATATAAGCCAACCCGTAATTTGAGATCCTCCGGAAGTGGTGACTTTGTGGTCCCCAGGTTCAGGCTAGTGAAAATGTGTGGTGGTTCCTTTTCTCATTTGGGCCCAAAAATTTGGAACGTTCTTCCCGTGTCCCTAAAGACGGAGACCTCTCTTTTTCGTTTCTGTAAGGGACTAAAAACTTGGCTCTTTCAGCAGTGAGTAGAAGGTTTTTGTCCAAAAAGCCCAGCCTGCTAGTCTTTTTCTTCTTGAGTCTGTCCCTTGGCGCCGGGAAACCCACTGCGGGTAGCTGTACGCCTTACAAGTTTAATAAAATAAAATAAATAAATAATAAATGTGTCCGCCGGTTGCATGGTGAAAGGAGAATCATTAGCCAATGATTTAATGGTGTTTCGCTCATGTTTGGTGAGGTTATCATGTTTCTTGGTGTTCAATGGTAAACTTTGAATGTCCTTATTCACCAAAGATTCAAAGGTGTCTAGCATCTTGTGTGACCGCGGAGGTATAAATGTACTTTTAGGTTTAAATGTTGTATCGATTGGGTCTTGACTCTGTTGATCGCCAGGTATTACATTGGTGAAGAAGTGTCTCAACCTCAGCAATCTCATGAATTTGAATACATCAGCTTGTACTTGTAATGGTGTGGTGGTTCCAGTCGGCACGAAACACATACCTCGCCCTAAAATGGCAATTTGTTGTGGGTTTAACTGTTTTGATGATATATTCATGACGAGGTCATTGTCTTGCCGCTGCGTAAAAACTTGGCGCTTTTTTCCTTTTCCTCTCCTGATCTTTCGGACAGGGGTGTTATGCTTGTGTCTGGTAGGGCTGGTGGACGGCATTGGTCAGTGGCTTGGGACAAAAAAGAAACAGACATGGAGGATTGTGGGGTTTCAACCGCAACGGTAGATGGTCCTGCAATTTGTGAACGTGCTATCACTATAAGGCTTACAAAGATTTGGAAATCCTTTTGACTTACAAGGAACAATAGAAATGGTTTGCTGGTCAGTTGCCACACCCACACAGGAATGTCACACTCAAAGCACTGAGCAATGAAGGGGCAATGTGGCCAGTCTTGGCTAGCTGAACGCCCGCTCCTCATCCCGCGACTTTGCACCCTCCAAACACACTGAAGAAGCTGCAATGCTTGCTGGGATTTCTCAACTTTGAACAAACTTACTTTCAGCACATAACCCCAGATGCATCAGCAACTCATTTTGCGATTCCTTAATAGCGAAAAATACCGATTCGCTATTAAGGAATAGCAAAATGGAATGCATCAAGAAATCACTAAAAAAATAGCGATTTCTTAGAATTCCTTAATTGCAAATCGCAAATTGCGAGTCCCAATTAGGAATACCTCCCCATTCATTCCTATGGGCCTAGAGGCCCATAGCACTGAATGGGAAGACAATCTCAATTTGCGAATCGCAATTAGCGAATCGCAAATTGAGATTGCGATTTCAAGGGTGCAGGGGTGTCCAAAGGACACCCTGTTGCACCCCTGAAATTGATCTGTGCACATATGTTGCACACACACATGCCCTTAGGGCATGTGTGTGCGCACCATGAAACTTTGAAAAATGCACTTTAGTGCATTTTTCAAAGTTTTTGCAAATTACCATGAAGTTGTACTTCATGGTAATTTGCGTGCACTATTAGCAAATTTGCTATTTTTAAAACTTTCATGCATTGCATTTAAGGAATCCCAATTTGAGATTCCTTAAATGCAAATAATCGCAATTTAGCGATTTCTCAATTTGCGATTTTTGCATTTGGGATGATGCATCCCAAATGCAAAAATACTAGTCGCAAAGGGGCAGATTCTGAGAATCTGCCCCTTTGCGAGCGGATTTTTGTTTGATGCATCTAGCTATATGCTTATTGGGTGAAGCCCAGCGAAAACTTTCTCCCATGTTTTCATCAAAACAGTGGAAAGCAGGCACACTGATATCTTTTGTGTTTTGCAATCATACATGCTCTAGACAAAATATTTACAAACTAGGGATAGTAAGACCAACCTAGTTATTCAAGTCATAGCAAGTCACTCTGGTTATACCTGTTAGATATACAATGAGGGACAGACTGTTCCTTTTTTTTTTAAATACCTTAATTTATTGAAAATAATTTCCAATCTTTACAGGACAAGAGTATGCATATAATACGACATTGAAACATTTGGTGTAATTGTACACCAGCCAACATGTATTCAGTCAGGTATGGCAGGTAAGCACACATTGTTCCTAGACAGTGTCATTTCTATGGTCGGGGATATACATAAGTGCCCTCGATAGGCATTCCACCCACTCCATTTTTTGTCAATTTGTTGGGGCACCTCGAGATCTGTACACTTCCGTTTCCGCTATCATGCACTTATTGAGTTCGGTCACCCAGGCTCTCATCCAAGGCCTCTCTACCACCCCCCACCTCATCGCTATTGCTCTCTTCACTAATTTGTACCCCAGAGTGGCCAATTGTTGTTCTACCTCTGTGAGGTCAGTCACCTCCCATATGTTAAGAAGTCCCAATGCTGGAGTGAGGTTGATTTGTTTACCTAATGCATCATGCATGTGAGATGTATCCCCCTCCCATATGGGCCGTAGGAACGGACAGTCCCATATAGTGATAGACTGTTCCTATTTGCCTTCAACTCTCACTTGTATTCACCAGCTGAAGAACATTTAGCTTCAAATGATGAAGCACAGGGAAATCTAATGATTGTGGTTTCTCCTGTACCATTTCTGGAGGCAACCGCAAAGGCAAACATTCCTAATGCTCACACCTTACAGTTGAGGTGTGTGCTGTGGGCTTCTTCTTTGAGTGTAATGGATGTTAAGTTTCAGTATGATACCACTCTTCATAAGCAAGCTTTTCTCCACTTTGAACAACACATTCTTCCTACTCCAAAACCCTTACCCATTTAGTCTTACTAGAGCATATTCTACACAGATGGCTCTGCTAAACCAGCATTAGGAGCGAGCCACAAGTGCTCTGCTGCCTGTGCAGCGGTGCAAGGTGTAGTGAAAGATGGTGAATTCCATCCACAATTCATCTACACTAAGATCTCAGGTGATAGCATTGCACATTAAGCAGAACTTCATGCCCTGTTACTTGCATTACAAAATGCTAATCCATCAGTTCCCATACTCATAGGGCCTGATTATGATCTTGGCAAATGGGATACTTCATCACAAATGTGATGGATGTCCCGTCTGCTGTATTACAAGTTCCATAGGATATAATGGAACTTGTAATATGGCGGACGGGATATCCATCACATTTGTGACAGAGTATTTCATCCGCCAAGATCATAATCAGGCCCAAAGTGCTGCATTCAGCCATCTGTGTGCAACAGTACAATGTTGACTTGGAGCACTGCCGACTGAATGGATTCAAAGATTTAAGGGGAAAATGAATTAAAGAAAAACAATTCTAGAGAAGGGTAGCCATTTCACAAGAGAAGCTTCCATTGGTCCATGCAAGGCACACTTTGAGCTACCAGCATGAAAGATTTCATGCTGAACTAAACTGCCAAAGCTGCAATTAAGACTGTTAGAGTAGCAGCCTAAACCGGATCTCAAATGAAGATTAACACAGATATTATGAAAGCCATTCATACCACCAAAAAAGGCATAAAGCCTTCCGCAGGTTTTTCACCTAAATCTTGCTTCACCCTTAATGCAGAGTACACTATTATAGCCACACTACCCGGAGTGGGAGACAGGATAATACCCAACAAGCTGTTCAGAGCCGATTTAATGAGGGAAGTACTTGAGGGGCTGTCATCTGCCCATGCTGGGGTTTCTGAAACCAAAGTAATGCTATAGCAATGCTATTGGTGGCCTTGCTTATACAAACTAAATACAGATTATGTCATGAATTTGACATTTCTAAGTACATTAAAGCATCTACTTTTAAGAGACCCCTGAAAACTCCTCTCACAGTCTTCACACCCCATTTAGGGAAATGTATTTCAGCCACATCAGCCCAATAAGTTCAGTCAACTGATATAATATATATTGATAGTCATTTATTCATGTTCTCGATTCCTATGGGAGTGGCCATTGAGAAATGTGAGTACTACTGCGGTCATAAAGGATTTGGAGTGCCTTGTAGTGATGGAGGCATTCATTCAACTGAGATAGTGGTCCTCCGTTAGCCCCCAAGGCTTACCGGATACCATGTCTATTCTGGGAATTTGTCTGCAATTCAGCAAATATGTACCTTATATAGGCGCAGGTAAACATCACAACCTTTCACCTACATTCCTCCCTACATTACATATATGACGGTTCTTAGGCAATGACCTTTTACCTAGATACGACACTGCATTCAGAACGCAGGTTTTTCCCTGGTTTGATACTCATACATAATGAATTAGGCTTCTTGGACGCACCACAGGACTCCTATCAGGACGAACATCTCCTTTATAATATCTATGTTAAAATTCAGGTCCGACTTCATCCTTAATGCCGACACAATAACACAGCAAGGTAGGACCCCTGGGGAGACCTGTGGGTGTATATATACATCATGACTTGCTTAGAGAGACAGAGGAGACCGTGACTTCCCGGCTGACACACTGACCAGAGACACTGAGGTTCCTGCATGCTGACGCTCCAGCTAGCAGTGGTCTAACATCCCTCGTGGGGTGTCCAACTCGAGACTAGGACGGGGTCCCACATTCTCTAATTGTCAGGTAATGGGGTGGACTAGACCTTAGAGGCATTCTTGGCATAACACCTACACAGATGTTAGGTACATTTAGGTACATCTAGTTAGGGAGACATTGCAGGGATACGCACTTTCTTATCATGTGTTTTATGTACTTGTATATATTCATGATTACTGCAAAATGGTAGAACTGTACCATCCTTTTACTTTTATAGTATTGCTAACCATATAGCTCTGCTACTGTCTAATGGTTGTTGCAGCTCATATATTCTACACTAGAATAACAACTGTTCAATAAATACTCATTGAAACGCCCATACTGTTTATTCTGTGTATCTCCGAGACTAAATAAGTGAGCACGAATGACTGAGCAAAAAGTAGTATATTGTTTCCACGATCCTGAGGGATCAGGGTTGTCATGTTCTAAGGTTGCCAGAAACTATTCTCTCCCGATAAGAGGAGATTCTAGTGGCAGTGTGAGCTAACTAACGCAAATAGGCTAACGTATCCGGTGGGGGTGCTCGGAACGAGTCTGCCACCAAACCTACATTTTATGTTATCTAAAACGTGCAGATCCTATATTGGTAATAGAGGAACTACACAACATGGAGCCGCCAACATTGGTTGGGTACCTATTTAACAGTAGAATCAGAGTAGTTCAGTTGTGCTATTCTCAGAAAACCCTACTCACAAAACACCAGAGACGTCTAGAGTGGGTGAGCACAAACTCTGACACAGCTGAGTAGGCAAAAAAAATCCTATTTATTGGCTGTTGGTTAATCAAGCTTGAAGGACACAGTGTTCCTAAAATTGTGAAATAAAACCTTATCTTAGTTCCCTTGAACAAACTTCTTCTCTAGTAAAATGACTGAGGACAGAGATAACCCAGTAGTGGATCTGCACCTCACAACAGGAGAAGAAAATACAGACGCAATACAATTTGCACCAAAATTCAGGAATACAATCACCCTGAAACTGTTAGAAAATGGTTTATCAGATAGAGGTGGCTTAGTAGGTTTCCTGATGCACACAAACAAACAAAACAGAGATATTTTATTTGTGAGTTACATTTGCAGCAGCAGATGTGAAAACACAGACATTTCACTCTTACACTGAGGGAGATGCACCATTGGAATATGGCCCGTTCGAGGACATAGAGATTCCACTCACGTACCAGGAACATTTACACTGGTTTAAAGGTGCCCTACTCCACATGAGAAGAAAAGTAAGATTAGGCATGCTCGGAGGAGAAGGGGCAACATGGACAATATTAGCGGCCTACACACCACATTCTACATTGACACAATGCTACAGGCAGACTTACTCATTCAACACAAACATTTAATTAAAATATATAGAAACTTGATGCAATTTGTCAAGAGGACTTTCACAGTCCAGCCAACAACAGTTGCAACAAATGGAACTTAATCTCAGGGTACAGCAACTAAAATTACACCACAAACATTACACGCGGTAATGGACAAAATGCCCACGAAACGTGAACAAACGCCATTCTGGGTACTTCAGAAACTAACTCAGCTCGAGGCAGTATTTCCGAATACTACCCCATATGAAAAACATAGAATGCTAACAATCTGCTTACCCATGGGGATAACACCACAAGTAGAAGATTGTAGCTCTTGGGGTACAGTCTTTGCTGCAATTTATACCAGAACTTGTGGTATTCCTTCATTAGCGGCGGTACCAGATGTATTAAGACAAATACAAAACGAGTATGGAGCAAAGCCTGCTCTGAACTTAGGGATGAAGTTACTAGGTAACTATGACCAGGTATCAGCCATAATACTGGCTAATATTAAAGGGGAAGCTGCTTCAGTGGCAATCCGCCAACGCCTAAAGGAGTTAAGTCCTATAGATCAACAACACAAACTACCCAAAATAATTGAAACTGCATATGGAGAATTAGGCAGAGACAGTATGGGTGAGAAAGCTTGAAAACCACAACTGATGACAGTCCTGAAAAGGACACTTCTAAGAAGACACCTACTCCTTCTAAAAAGAAGTGGGACAATAAAAAATAGCAACAAAAATTTAAAGGAAACAGATCTCAATCCCGAGGCAGATCTCTGCCACAGGAGCACTCTGAAAAGAGGTACAACCTTTGGAATAGGGATAATATTAGGAAACCTGACAGGTATCAGGATACTGATACACGTTCCTCTCATTCCTTTCAGGGTTCATCGAAAAACTCTGAGAGGGAAGGATGGTCAGAGAGACAAGAAGAGCGTACAAAGTCCAGAGACAAGCAGCACGCTCAAGATTATACTTCCAATAAAGAAGAAAAGCCAAAGCAAAAGCCACAGTTCAAGAAAAAGAAGGTTGCAGGTCTAAAGATCAGACATGCCCAGAAATCTGAGGACTCGACTACTGAATGGGGGATGGAATTTCTGGTGACAGTGGACTCGAATGAGTATACTATGGTAGAAACACCTGATACTAGAGTAATTGTCATACATAAATTGTATGAAATAATGCTCCAAATGGAGGGGGACAAGAGTTGTAAAGTGAGAGGTCTCTTTTTGGAGAACCTCAGGTTTGGCTATGACATTTTGATAGCTGAAAAAGATTAGCCGCCAGCATTCGTCATGGATTGCCCTAAAGGAGAAACGGTAATTATGACAGCAATCTAAGACCACATTCCCAGGCACTTTAAACATACATATGGGCAGGACTTAAGACAAACTTAAGACAGACTTAAGACACACTTAAGTTAGGATTTTGTCGTAAGTCTGTCTTAAGTTTGTCTTAAGTCCGTCTTAAGTCTGTCTTAAGACTGTCTTAAGTTTGTCTTAAGACAAACTTAAGACAAAATCCTAACTTTTGTGAATACCAAAAGTAGTAAGTTCATTCTGTGAATGCCAAAAGTAGTAAGTGCATTCTGTGAATACCAAAATAGTAGTAAGTTTAGGATTGAGTCTTAAGTTCATTCTGTGAATCGGGCCCTTTGTTACCTACAAGTTGACATGATAGCTTCCAAACACTTACAGACAAGAACAAGAATATCCTCTTCCTAATGAAATAACGCCTCTAGATCAGTATGAATAAATTATTTACACTGATGGATCGGCTCAACTGGCCATAGGGAGTAAGCAACAATACAGGCAGCGTGTGCTATTGTTAAAGGTCGTATGCGGGATGGAAAGTTCCAACCAAGTTGCACAAAAACGCAATCCCCAGGAGACTGCACGGCACAGTTGGCTGAGTTAAACATGCTGATAATGGCACTGGCAAATACGGATCGAGAATTCCCTACACTAATTGTGTGCAATTTGTTTTACTGTGTGCAGTCTTACAATGAATACTTGCAAAACTGGGTTCAAAACTGGTTCAATGACGCAAAAGGTTGCACAATTAGGCATAAAATGCTATGCGAACAGGTAGTGAATTTTAAACCCGAACAACCAAGGACTCACGTGATACATTCACTGAGTCATCAGTGTGATTACGTTCACGTTGAAAGGAATTCATTGGCTGATGAAGCCGCAAAGGGGGCTGTACGAAGGGCTTCCATAGCTGCAATCACTCATTTCGAAACGAGAATAGACAGTGAGATTAGGATAGCTCTTATTGCTTCACGCAAGAACAACGGTGCATTACAAAAAAGAAAGATGCAAATATCATTCCATTTGCTCAGATTCCTGGAGTGGGAGATAGAGTAATTCCAAACATGGATTGTAGTTTGGTTTAATACAGGCGGCACACAAAAGGATAGGTTCTGCACATGCTGGAGTTACGGTGACAGTTTCTTTATTGAAACAACGCTATTGGTGGCCAAGGTTAACAAAGCAGACCAAAGACTTTGTCTTAAAGTGCGATATTTGTCAACAGAAACAAGTGCCCACCGTAGCACGTCCAGCGTAGATCCCACAGTTAGACAGCGTCAGACTGTCCATTTGCGTGCATTTATCAGACCCACTGCAGCCCCTTACAAATTAGTGGTAGCAGTGGGTCCTGCTTGAGATCCCTATGGGTGTGGCCCCAGCGCTCGGCTGACGCTCGAACTGTCATCCGAGATTTGCGAGTCTTTATAGGCACATATGCAACTGGCACATTACATTGTGACTAGGGCCCTGCATTTAGCTCTAGGGCTTACAAGGCGGCCATGGGAAGTTTGGGTGTAGCATTGCCGTACTTATCTTCGTACCATCCCGAGGGAAATTTGGTTGTGGAGAGAAAAATAACAAGACTTATAGCAAGCTTTGACAGCTAGAGTATTAGGCATGGTGAAAAGCTGGGTAAAACATCTTATGGAGTCCAGAGGGCCCATAACAATGTGCCAAGATGTTCTCGAGGGGGTGTCACTCTTTATGAGGTCCTACTTGGGACAAGAATGTGGGTACCTTATCCTGATTGTGAAGGCGCAGTGGTAGATGAAAAATCATTTGATGTACATGATCGTTTGACTATTTTACAGGATCTAAATGAATCCAGGACACAATAAAGTAACATCCACCTAAAACAGACCGCCACTGGGGGAGTCAAATCAGTTACAGCAAGACCTATATGGATTCCAAAAGTCGAGGATCTGTCCAGAGAGCAAATAGCGGACAAGACAGAATTTGGACCATCCTACAGAAAGCATGTACCGGTCCCAGCCATTGAAGGAACAAGAACTGTACTTCTACCGCCTCTTGCCGGAAAAAAGGAGAAAAGATTTGTCTCAATTGACCTCATCAAACCACACTATGTGGCCAATACTAAGAAGGAGGCCACGTGGACTCCAGAGTAGCAGACACTCTCCTCTCGCTACAATTTAAAAAGTTCAAACTGAAAGACTCATCACGTTCGAAGAGCTTCCTGTATGGAATGCAGGACTATGCAACAATGCTATGGAACTCGTTCCCCTTGAACCTGAAGTTCAACTTCAAAATCAAACTCAAAATAACACACAAGTTGCAATAAGACCAAATACTGATGGTTACGTCAACATTCCTCGACAAGAGCAAAGTACAATTTCAACAAATTCCGATGCAATTCCAACATTTGATTGCACTGCTTCTGGCTACTTCATAAACTTTGATATGTTTCCGTACCAAAAATCATGCAAGCAGTGAGTTAAAGACTTTTTGATCTTTCTCAAAAGAACTTACCTGGTATCACCCTGGGTAGAACTATGGTTAATTACTGGGGTGCTTTCTTTTCTGGTTAGGCTTAGTAATAATTTTTAACACGCTTATTAATGGACAATAAATTAGGCAAAGCTCTACAGCCCAAAAGGTGAATATAATTTTAAAACCGCATCAATCATCTCATCGAGAACAAAGAGACTTGTCATTAGTGAACATTACAGCAGTTCCTGTACCAGATGGGATAGTTTGGGACAAGGTTGATTTCTATATATTTGGTCCGACAGAAATTTTAAAAATTCCACATTTGTTCAAAATATCATTGAGTGGTATCATTATCTCAAGTACATTTTCCGATGATTGAAACTGTAAATAACATGTTGTCTGATTTAGAAAAATCTGCTGCATTTTCAAATAGTGAAATATTGGAGAACTCAGCAGACTATGAATCAATGTATTGTTATCAACATCATGGTCAACATTTTTTGCATAAATCTACTAATCCTAGAAATGTGCTCACATACCACCAGTAGGAACATTGTCCAACACCGCCAAAGGGCAGTTCAAAAATCTTTGCACAAAGGTTTCCATATTTTTCAGGGTTTAATGTGTCTGACCCGCCCTCATATTATCATAAGGGTGCACCAACATCAGTGTAGAGAAGAGGTGTAGCAAACTCTGAGGATATATATAGACCCTAGACCAACGTGCAATAATATCTACTGTACAGCAACTGAATAAATATATGCTGAAACACTGATATATCAAAAATTATTAAATCTTTTTATTTCAGTCATTTTTTTCATTTTTACTTATTCATTTCATATTTTCCTTTTAAAAATGTTTTCAAATTTTATAAATGACAATCAAATTCTATAAATGAGAATTATTTACAGATAAAACAGTGCAAAAACAATCAGTGTAAACAAAACAAATACATAAACACAATATCATCATCAACAGAAGAAAAAAAAAGTGATATACGATATAACCAGTCGTTGGAAAATTGGATGAAGGCAATGCGGTTGAATGGAACTACGCGCGTTTCGGCCAAAGGGCCTTCGTCAGGTGACCGTCATTCGTACATAACATATATAAAAAAATGTGATAAAGACATGGAGAAAGACGCTTCGTGAAAACAACACGGAAAATCTGGTCCCTATGTGGGCAGGTTTATTTAAATGGCATCAAATTATGGCATACTGATAGGTCCAAGTAGATGCCCTTCAGAGTAATTGATTTCATATGTAGCCCAAGGGTATTAAATCCAGTCTTATTTTATAATTTCATGAAGACTTCTTTAAGGTTACCTGACTCTCAAAATTCTGTCAAATGTTTATTTATAATCTTCACTTCACTTGAAACGTTTGTAGATGAAATAGAGCGTATCCAGACGGGGGTTCTGCTCGTTTGTTCCCTCCTATGGCGGCGGTTTTTTTACCGCCGCCATAGGAGGGAACAAACGAGCAGAACCCCCGTCTGGATACCCCCGTCTGGATACGCTCCATTCAGAGACCGAAGGTTACCTGACCTACATGATTTTTTATCCGGCGGATCTATTCTTACAATCACGCCAAGACTAATTAAATAAACAAGAAAATAGATGCCGGTACCCTGCGTCTCCGGTCTATTTCGTCTACAAACGTTTCAAGTGAAGTGAAGATTATAAATAATATAAAATAAGACTGGATTTAATACCCTTGGGCTACATATGAAATCAATTACTCTGAAGGGCATCTACTTGGACCTATCAGTATGCCATAATTTGATGCCATTTAAATAAACCTGCCCACATAGGGACCAGATTTTCCGTGTTGTTTTCACGAAGCGTCTTTCTCCATGTCTTTATCACATTTTTTTATATATGTTATGTACGAATGACGGTCACCTGACGAAGGCCCTTTGGCCGAAACGCGCGTAGTTCCATTCAACCGCATTGCCTTCATCCAATTTTCCAACGACTGGTTATATCGTATATCACTTTTTTTTTCTTCTGTTGTTGATGATATTGTGTTTATGTATTTGTTTTGTTTACACTGATTGTTTTTGCACTGTTTTATCTGTAAATAATTCTCATTTATAGAATTTGATTGTCATTTATAAAATTTGAAAACATTTTTAAAAGGAAAATATGAAATGAATAAGTAAAAATGAAAAAAATTACTGAAATAAAAAGATTTAATAATTTTTGATATATCAGTGTTTCAGCATATATTTATTCAGTTGCTGTACAGTAGATATTATTGCACGTTGGTCTAGGGTCTATATATATCCTCAGAGTTTGCTACACCTCTTCTCTACATAGATTGTATTCCCTACGAGTAGCTAACTCAGTACATTGTAGGGGCCCCCCTCTTTTCCATTGAATTTATACTCATGCACCAACATCAGCACAGAAACATATGTTAACAAACACCAAACAGATTTACTCTGCATCCTTTATTGCCCAGTTGTCTGAACAGGGTTACGACTTAGGAAAAGACACTATAGGCTTGAAATCAGTCTGGGTTACTAGAGAATGGCAAGTGCAGGGGATGGAAGCTTTATTTAGAGCATGCCTCATCCCACAACAACTCATGTTTTTGAACAACAGTACAACAGACATCTTGCCTTGGACTAGCCAAGAATAAAGACTTGGACACACCTCGGTTGCCGACACCATCACACACCGGGTGTAACGAAACATCACAAACAGGGATTACAATAGATGACATCATACAATACAACAGATCAGATCCCGATTGGAAGAAATGGTTGATTTGGCCCACAGACACCAATGGTTGTAATGAAAGATTATTTGGTTTAACCGAAGGGTTTAGGATTCGTAGGCCAGATCTAAGCTATGTACAGACACAACATCCAGGGGTAGTGTCATCCTACAGTGTTGGGAAGTTGCGCCTTAATTGGCTAGAAACCTCAACACTCACAGAAGTGAAACAACACTTATCCTTACTCACACAGGATATGAATCTTAGGGATTTTTACTAGGCCCCAGGAAGCTACGTCGAAACGTTTCATATATGATGGCATTTACCCTGCCTACAATGAAATTTGGAAAATATCACAAGGGGCCCCAGAAAGAATACGGGAGATAGACCGTATTAAGTTAGAGAAATCTCTAGTAGTGGTAGACAATTGGTTAACAACATTGACCTCCAGGATATATTCCTTAGGCAACATTGTATCTTCAGCGATAGACATGCTGGAACAAGATTTGGCCATATTACAACAAGGGCAATCTTAATTACGTTATATTATATTGTTAAGCTGGACGCTACAATCTTTGCTTGCAGGCTATGTGCCTCGGCATTTTATACACAGTACGTCTCTGTTTTCTAATACAATCTAACAGATAAACAAATAGAAATGGCACAAAGGGGAGTAAATTATACAATGCCGCAATCGAAAAACTGGATAGATTACCGTTCAAGGTGGCAAAATCCCAGAACACAGAATGCCTAATCCACGGCCACATAACTCTACAGGTCACTACTTTTCAGTTTCAATATTGCCTTGAACGAAAGCAGGCAGGCAAATATGAAAAAATGGGTAAGGAATCTTACGAATTACCATACAGATTTCGATGCCGGAGTGGGGATTGAGAAGTATTTCTCAGTGGTACAAACTGTGAGAGCGCTTTAAGTGGATCGGTCATATGTCAGGACCTTCTACTACACTGCACTTGTAATGGTTCTGAGGTAAACCTGTCCTTTCATATAAAGGTGCCCCAGCTACATGATTACTCCAGCATTTGGGATACTTTTGAATGGGAGTTACTTGATACTGAACGATCAAGGCTGCTGTGGAATGCTCCTGGGCATCGCATATCTGGTAAACGTGAGCTCCAGGGTTACTTGTTGTATGCAAGTATTGTTTCCACTGACACATACATTCAGGAAGGCACCATTATGGTCTTCACTGAATGTTTCTTTAATACGGTTTGATACTCTAGGCAGAATGAAATTCATGCTTTTACAGAAGTCTGTGCCCTTAACACCCGCTCGAGAGACTTTTGATCTTGAGATTTGCAAGGTCTTCAGCTGAGATACAGGCGCTCATTAATACCAACTGCCCTTTCCATTTCATAGAAATGGTGAATAGTGTCTTTAACATGTCTGATACGACTGGCATTGTCCACCTATTTAAGACCATAGGTTCTGGACTTCTAAGCACCTTTCAGATGGTACTTGGAGTTAAACCAAACTTCATACACTCCATATTCTGAAGCATCTTTAGCGGCGTACTGCTGATCCGGTTTCTAGTAGTAGGTATCCTGATTGTCTTCTATGTGCTATGCAATGGATGTACCAGTCATCAAGGAGATGGAAAAAGCACTCCTGGAACGGAAATACAGTGACCGAATGGTGCAACATCTAGGCACGCCTCGCCTGGGAGAACTAAGTGCATCTTAACTCCTTTCATTTCGGCCAGCCTGGATGGACTGAATCTTACCTGTCCTCCGATGCCTGTTTTGTGGAGAAGAATGCGTGTTAGACCTTTGTTTGACACTCCCATCATGTGCGCAACCGTACGTGAATTCTCTACTCTACCCGATAATGGCCCATCTTCTGCAGTGTCCTCAGAAAATTTCAATGTTATTGGCGGCATTCCTTGAGCCACCACAGGTTGTAACTGCACCTGTTGGTATGAACATTGGCTCCTCCACTGACGCCCAGGTTTTGGATGGTACACAGGCTGCCCCAGCACGGGCTGTGGTCAGCGTGGAACATTTGTGCTCAATTGACATGCTTTGCGAGGTGCTACAGGGGCCATCAACTGTGGAAGCAAGCAACTAAAATGTTGATCAGGACACAAACATTTGACTCGTTTTGGCTCGTCGTGTGCCGGGAAAAAAAAATCCCCTTTTTAAACAAGCTCAATTTGGAACTCAGAAACAAAATTGACATTCCTTTCATCTATTAGGCATAAATGGCTTTCTAATGCTTATAGAAGTTCGGACTATAACTACGGACACTTTTTAGAGCAATCGTTTGCAAACATTTTTCTTTTAACATTTTTTAGAAGTTTTAAACATTTTTTACCAAAACAAATGTTTTATAAACTTTGAGCATACCTATATATAGTTAGGCTAGTAGTACACTATAGGTTACATATGTCCTCCAGTCGGAAGAGGAGTGGGTGTTATATTCCATATAGGTACGTTATATAGGTGCAGGTAAACATCACAACCTTTCACCTATATTCCTCCATACCTTACATACATAACGGTTCTTCGGCACTGACCTTTTACCTACATATGACACTGCATTCAGAACGCAGGTTTTTTCCTGGTTCGAAACTCATACAGTATGCATGAGGCTTCTTGTAAACACAGCAGGACGAACATCTCCTGCATATTATCTATGTTAAAGTTCAGGTTCGACGTCATCCTTTAGGCCGACACAGTAACAGAGCAAGGTAGGACCCCTGGGGAGACCTGTGGATATATATACATCATGTCTTGCTTAGCGAGACAGATGAGACCATGACTTCCCAGCTGACACACTGACCAGAGACGCTGAGGTTCCTGCATGCAGAAGCATCAGCAGCACCCCATCAACAAAAGAACACCCCAGCAGTGAAACTGGACCCCACCCTGCCACGCCTTGAAACACCCGGTAGCCAGTCCGGCCCTGATTATTTCCCTACCAATCCCAACTTTTCATTTTAACTACTGCCAGAAATATAAATCATTAGGTTGGTATGAAAAATATAACACTGACATTCGTTGAAGTTTTTATGTCTCCTTTATGTGATTGACTGAAGACAAACTTGTGTTTATTACTACATCCAGCTGTACTCTCAGGCTATCAGGAGTAAAGTGGAATTCATTCCCAAACCAGTAGAGTGGTGGAGAAAGGGGGGGTGGCCTCCAAAGACCTCTCAGCAATCACCCTGTGTGAGATTTATTGGAGGTAATAGAAGGACTTGTTTGCCCCCACGGACCCTCTGCTCCCCAAGGGACTTCCTCCCCCCACCAGCAGTGTGCCAGGAGGTGCATTTGCAGTGTGGTGGAAAAAGGTAACAGGGCCTCTGGCAACTTACTGTAGTGATTTAAAATACATATATATTTTACCTTTTATGAAGGGGGGATGCGTGGCTTCCCCTTCCCTGTGCCTTATCCCACGGACCAGCCTTTTTTAATGGGGAGGCAGCCATGGGGTCTGGCCTCCTTTTTTCAATTAAAAACAATGGGAAGAGGGGCAATTTGGGCATGGATGACCCTATCCACCGGGGCCCAGCCTCCTTTTTTTTAAATTAATTAATGGAAGGGGGCCGAGCGCCCCATCTCCTGGTCCGATTCTGGCACCAGGGACCCCATTCCTAGGGCCCAGCCTGTAGTCTGGGTGCCCTGGCCCAGAAAGAGTGCATTTTTGGCTTTTGTGGAAATCTGTTCAGCAGTTTTTATGGTAAAAAGTTTTGTATATTTCACGTACACAAAGAATATCTGATTGGCTGCCACCACCTCAACCAGGAAGTGGTGGTAGCCATCTTAGGAGTCGGGACTGGGAGTAATAATACTTTACAAAATAATTGAACAATTATATACAACTAATATAAAAACATTATTAAACACTTAAAAACAGTATTCTTGCCAGAGATAGTCTAACTCGTGTTATTCTTGACATCACAAAAATGTTGACATAATGTTTGTGTCCAATGATATTTTTGCAATGATATTAAAGTTGTGCACCTTTATCTCTCTGGATGAAATACCTCAACTTGTAATGTGGGTCTATGTGGTGAAATTACCTTCCAATACGGAGAAAATATTCAGAGGGAATAGAGTGAAAGTACGCTTGGAAACCTGACAATCATCACAATCTCAAAATCGCAAAACATTGCCAGTGAAATGAAAGCTTTACATATCCCTACTGATGATATGATCTTCAATTTAAGGTTTTCCCTCTTTTCTACTGTGGACCTTCCTGTGCTATCTCAAGCATTTTTCAATATCTTGCACAGCAATATGTACCAGGCTACAGTGATGACCTTTCCAATTTCTGACACACTCAAATGCCACTTAGCTAGACCTGAGAATATCAGAGGCCGCTTCTTCCATAATGGTATGCGGCTAAACACAATGTGTCACACAGTTAAAGGTAGAAAGTCTTTGCCCCAGTAACTTTCAAGTGTCATGGCTGCCCGTAAAAAAAACCACTGGCATAGCCAATAGGTCTTGAACTGGCAGTCAGCCGTGTGGCATTGTCAATGTTTGTTTCATTTCGTCATGGTTTATTAAAAACTTGATTGTTGGGGAGCTTCCGAATAATTGCCAATATAAACAAAGAATATGTCTAACAGCAAACTTTTTCTTTTTGTTTAAGGAAAAAACACATTGTCATTGTAGTCCTTGGTACTTAATGGAGCTAAGTTGTGTGTGTATATATCCCTTGTGAAAGAGCAGAACATTATCACTTGCAGCGAAGTTAGACATTGGCTGAACCACTACCTTATGCTGTAAGGTTTAGCAGTGGAAGAAAAATGTGAACGGAACAACAATTGACCAATGGATGAAGAGCACTGGCTGAAAGCCTCCATGAGTATATTACAAATCATTTTGCAAACCTCAACTGGTCTGGACCCATGCACGACCTAAAATAGTGGGACAACAGCTGGATTCAGGCAATGTTTTTTTTAAGCATTTAGCCCATTTGCACATATCAAGGCATTATGATCTGACCATCATCACTGTACATATGTTATACTACACCGGGTCTATTAGGAGGTATTGAGTTATACAACTAGAACATAGTAAGCAATAAGCCATGACAACATCAGTCTTATTCGAGAGGAACTAAAGGTGAGGAAATGCCCCCTCCTGTCGCAAAGCACATCCGCCCTGCATGCCCACCTTTTTCAGAAAAATACTGCTCATGGGAGGCACAACCTCACACCCCGCTACCCTGTACACCCCACCTTCCATCACCAGGGCAATGGAACATGAGTGGGGGAGGGAGGAAAGCATTTCCTTGCAAAGCAACACCCTTTACCAACAGGCTAAGCGTCTCACTCCTGCGCAGCAAGCTTCTCCTGGGGCACCTGCAAGTCCCTCAACAAGCTTTTCCAGTCAATTAGCTACTATGAATGCCCTGCTCCATTTAAGTGTCACGGCGTACCAGTGTTCCAAATAGCCAGCATTTTAACCTTCTAGGACATGGCAATTAATATATGGACCATCAGCAATGCCAGATCTATGAAACCTTTTGCAGCACTTCCTTCTTTCCTGCGACAGCACTGTCCCAAGAAGCTACTCACCAAGGTGTTGAGGTTGGTTTGGCCTGCTATGAAGCTAGTGTGTTTGTGACATCACGACACAGGTCATTGGCCATGGGACAGGTCCACAACATATGTTGTGGAAAAAAAGGCCCAAAAATTGGCGTTTGATTGTTTTGAGAAGCAAGCAACGCAGGCAGTAATACTATGTTGTGAACAATTTACTGAAAAGGTAGTAGAGTTGGATAATGTAAATATGACTAAGAAATCGAAACTCAGGGGAAAAAAAATAATAAATGATAATAAAATCAATCTTCCCTACACTATAAAAAAGTGAGGCGGACTCGAAACAAGCTGAGGAAACAACTTACCAGGATGCCGGATAATGAAGACGTTAGGATACAACTCAGAGACACGAATAGTAATTTGAGGAAATTAATATGGTCTGAAAAAACAAAAATCCAACAAGAGCTATGGACAAAAATATTCCATGCCAGTAATCAACCAAATTCTAGAGAATTTTGGAAAATAATTAATGAAATAAATTGACCAAACAAGCATGTAATAGCCTCGCCAATAACAGATGAGGACTGGGTAAGGTTCCTTAAAAAACCCTTTTCACCGAAATAGAAGCATGTACCAATGGTGGAGGCCACAAAGAACCCATTGTAAGACCAACTGAAATAGATCTGGTGATAAAATTCACAATCACTGAGCTAACAAACATAATTAAGAGACAAAAGGATGGAGCTCCAGGTCCAAACGGTATCCCGTTTGCCCTATACAAAGAGGACCCCCTATTATGGGCTACCTATCTGACAAAGGTTTTCAATGAAATTATCCATACAGGGAAAATACCACAATCCTGGAAAGGATCACTTATATCGCCCGTTTTCAAAAAGGGTACCTGGCAGTTGCCGGAGAATTACCGTTTGATCACCCTGCAAGATACGGATGCCAAGCTATTTGCAGGTCTCTTATTATCAATTCTGACAGATTGGGTTAAGGAAAAATCAATACTACCCCCTAATCAAACCGGCTTCATTAAGGGCTTAGGCACCACAACCAACCTGTTAGTTTTATCAGTTCTAATGGATAAGACACTTTTTAATAAACAGTCACTTTATTTTTGTTTTGTCGATTTCAGATCGGCCTTTGATTTAGTAAATAGGCCCCTCCTATGGAAAAAACTCGAGGGCTACGGAATCCCAGGCTCACTACTGACTCTCATTAAGCTACTATACTCTGATAATTGGGTCACGGTGAGGATAGGGGATGGCCGGGCTTTGACTAATAAAATACCGGTGACTCGTGGCCTTAAGCAGGGATGCGTGCTCGCACCTTTACTTTTCAATTTATTTGTGGCCGACCTTACCAAATTACTAAACGAGGTAAACTCACATCCACCTAAGATAGCCGGAAAACAAATGTCTAACTTGCTATATGCAGACGATGTGGTTTTGCTGAGCCACACAAAAGTGGGACTGCAGAGACTGATCGATTGTACACTTAAATATGCAAAGGACAACCAAATGACAATAAATGAGACAAAAACAAAAATAATGGTTGTGACAGGAAAAAAAAGACAAAAGATGAAATGGTTGCTGGGACAAACACATCTAGAGCAAGTGGAGAGTTACCGATATCTCGGTGTCCTTTTCAATGAGACCGGAAGCTTTGTACCACAAAGGGAAGATATCGCAAGGAAGGCTAATAGCTTGATTGCTGCATTTAGAACCCTACAAAAGAATCTATCTGCACTCTCACACGGGCCACTAATAAAAAAAATAGCTGCCAAACTACTACCATCCTTAACTTACGGTGCTGAAGTGCTTAATGGGAAGGATGCTGTGTCTATCAACAACGCTGTAGCAAAAACCTATAAAATATTATTTACCCTACCATGTAACGCCTCTCAAGCACAAATAAGGATGGAATTTGGTATGAACAATCAACCATATGCCCGGCAAGGCCAAATATTAAAAGTTTGGAATAGAGTAAAAAATGATCAGGACAATCAATTGTCTATAGCTTTGTGGAGAGAGGTTAAAGACAACCAGAAACTGCAAGCGTGGAAATACCTAAACAACGCAAAAGTAGAATTCGGAATATCAGCAATCTGGGAAAACACTATAACGCAGGAAAGTTTTAAATAAACAATTAATAAACTGGTAATTAACCTATCGCTGCTTAAAGACAAAGCTTTGTTAGCAAAACGTAAGCATTCATGGCCCATCATAAATGGCTACAAAAAAAACAAGTCCAAGCCTACCTCCATACGGCATGGTCAGCCCAAAGCAAGCGAACATTTATAGGAGCACGCTTTGGTGTATGGCCAGGTTTGTGTCATCTCCCACCCTGGAAACTAAACGAGGGCAATATGTTATGCAGACTTTGCAAGGGGGGAAACGAAGACATTCTGCACTTGGTATGTTTGTGCCCTGCTATAGCCTCAGAAAGGAGACTAATCCTCAGGAGGTTGCTCAATGCACGAAATATAAGATCCTGTAGACAAGCAATAATGGCCTGTCTAAATCCGAATGACCTACCAATGAATGTTGCTTTTGTAAAAATTCTAAATGTGATTGCCAAAGGTCATAAGGAAAATTTCATTTAGTTTTATAATTTTTATTTCTTTTTTAATTATTTTTAGGGACATTTACTATTTGTATGACATATAAATGTGTATTGATGCTGATAATTTCTCTAGGGTCACATTTTTGTAAGATTTTAAATAATCAAACAAATAAAATAAACTTGAAACACTTGAACATATGTGCCATGTCATGTCAGTGTTGGGTTTTTGACACTGCTGGCAGGTTGAGGCAGATCCAAATATTCTGTTGCACCTTGCTGGGGTGAGCTAAGTCCTATGTAGAACGATGTGATGCATATATTGGAATTTAGCGTTGTAGTAAACTTTATGTGGGTGGAGAAGTGCCCTATCCCATTCCTTCTGTATCAAGTCATGGCATATGTCCCCCTCCCAATTACTGCAAAAGGGCTCGTGTCAGCCACATTATCATGAGGCAGCCCTCATCAATGGTATGCAAGGTGTGCACTAGCAGGTGCGATCAGGTTTTGGGTTAGCGATTTGCCGCAGCGGCCCAGCTCTGTCCTCACCCGCCTGTGGGCTAGGAAATGGCCAAAGAGGATTAGTACACCATTGAGGGAGCGCCATGTTATTTTGAAATTTGTAGGGGTGCACCATAATCGGGAATAGTCAGCACCCACATGTTTAGAGGGTCTACTAATGTAGTTTAGACTTATAATGTTAGTCTGAGAATCAATCAGCACGATATGTAGTGATGTGGTTATTAATTAAAGACTAATGTAGTGTTCTAATCGAAATGTCGTGTTGCCTAATGTAGAAGTATAATCATATGTGGGAAGTCGTATTATTAATTAAATGCTTTTTAAATGTCTACATGCTTATTAAGAGGTGAATTAATATAGGTTTCTAATATGAAAGGTAGTGCTTACATTGAAAGCAGGATTAATGCTCTATAGTGGTGAAATGCATTGTCATGTTGTATTAGAAATGTCTTTAAACGTGCAAAGGCCTGGGACATGTTAAAGCCAGTAGAGGCCTAATTGTATTTTCTTTTGTTAGCTTTAGTCGAGAAGGAAAAATTTCTCTCTTCAGGGAAGAAGCTGTCCTCAGCAAAATGTTGAATTCGATTTCAATCTTTATTTCGGCCAATTTGACCATCAAAGATATACAGTAAAAACACATATAGTACAATATAAAACCATCGGAAATGTGCAAAAAAAGGCCATACATTAAAATTCATATTCTTATAGTTGAGTGGTCAACTGCGACTTTAAAATACGGGTGCGAGTATGCCAGACATTTGTGAGGAATTTAGCTAGTGCAAACACCGTTGGTCCCGAGACATCAGATTTTAAAATTCTATACATTGGGAGGTATTCCCTACAACCAAAGTTTCTGATAAGTGGTAAAAGCCAATATTTCCTAGCGGCTTTGTAAGTTGGACAAAACAAGACCACATGTAGTTCGCTTTCCTCAGCACAGGTGCATGCCGGACATTGCTTGGTAGAGGGCGGTGTTGACCAGGAGCTAGTGTATAACCGCAAAGGCAGTGTGCCATATCTCCATTGGAGAAATAGCTTCCTGGCCAACACAGGAGTCATCCCGTCCAGGACCCTCTCCAGCCTGTAGGAATCCTTGCATTGTGTAAATACAGATGTTAATGACCCCTCGCCCTGACGATCTAAAACCATAGCCAGTTTCTGCTCATAATAAGCATTGGCCAAGACTCTTCGTGGGATCCTAAGTGACGCATTAGCTGGATCGGACCATAGGTCTGGGAACCCCATTCTGATACAGGACTTTTTTATATATTTTATCCAGGGAATCTGTAGGGCTTTGGGGTGGGTTAGAAACTCCCTCAGTTCTGCCCTGTAGGTAAAGAGTTCCTCACTGCTCCATAACCTTCACCAGAAGGCTATGGGTCTGAGGCCCAATTCGTCTGCTATGGGTCTCAGGCCCAAGTCCATCCTCAGAGGGAGGAGCGGTGTACTAGACAGGAGTGCAACTATCTGTCTAATAAATTTGTTCTCTGTTATAGACAAATTGTGGGCAGATGTATGGCCCCACAGTTCCGCCCCATATGTGATGGCACCCCTGGCCTGTGCCTTATAAATCTGGATAACCGGCCCCAGTGGTCGATGGGGCCGATTCACAGAACTAACTTAAGACAAAATCCTAAACTTACTACTTTTGGTATTCACAGAAGTTAGGATTTTGTCTTAAGTTTGTCTTAAGACAAACTTAAGACAGACTTAAGACAAACTTAAGACAAAATCCTATCTTAAGTCTGTCTTAAGTCTGTCTTAAGACAAACTTAAGACAAAATCCTAACTTCTGTGAATACCAAATGTAGTAAGTTTAGGATTTTGTCTTAAGTTAGTTTTGTGAATCGGGCCGGAAATGTGGAACTTTTCATCATCCTTACGATGGCACCTGTGGTCTGCACTAATTTGAGGTTTGCCCTAGTCTGATGTGTTCCCCAGGACATGGTTTCATTTAGCGTTACACCCAGATATTCAAAGGTGGAGACTCTCTCTAAACGTGATGATCCCAGCAGGGGGTTCGGTTGTGATCTGTGGGTTGGGTTCAAGACCATAAACTTAGTTTCCATAGCATTGATCTCCAACCCCCTTTCCGTGCAGAAAGCCTCAAAAGAATCAAGGATCCTCTGTATCCCCATAGGGGGTTTTGACAGCAGCAGGGTATCATCTGCAAACATAATTGCAGGTACCCTGCTGCCGTTCAATTTTGGAGCATCAGTGTATTCAATGCCATTGAGATGGGCGATTACCCCGTTGACAAAGAGGCAGAACAGGGTCGGTGCCAGTACACAACCCTGCCTAACCCCTCTGTCAACGGGGAATCTGTCCGTTAGTTCCCCAAGCTTCCTGCACCTAACCCGGGCATAGTTGTTCTGATGCAATCTCTGTAGAATTGCCAGAATGTCCGGGGGGAGCCCCATCTCGGCCAGAACACTCCAGAGTTTCCCTCTGGGCACCAGGTCGAAGGCGGCCCGCAAGTCCACAAATATGGTGTACAAGCTGCCGCCCTCGAATATCGCTGTCCTCCAGTAGATAATGTTCAAACGAAAGACCTGATCCACTGTGGAGACTCCCTTCCTGAAGCCCGCCTGGTATGGACTTAGGGCGTTAGTTTCCTCCACCCAGTCCTGGAGGCGATTCAACAGTATCCTACCAAAAAGCTTCTGAGGCACGTCAATTAGACTGATTGGTCTGTAGTTGGCTGGGAGCAGAGGCGAGCCCTTCTTGAATATAGGAACCACCTCTGCCCCCAGCCAAGTGCTCGGAATTTCCATGCCATGTAGGACTGAATTGAATACAGTAGCAAGGTAGGGGGCCCAAATATCGGGCTCCTGCTTGAACAGATCCCCAGGGAGACCGTTCAATCCTGGCGCCTTCCCCGATGCCAGACCTGTAATTGCTGCCCTAACCTCCCCCAGTGTGATCATGTCCCCGCCAAACTCTGCCGGTCCACTACCGACTGCAATCATGGTTTCTCCCTGCTCAGGACTATAAAGTGACTGAAAATGTGCCTGCCACGCCCCTGCTGCAATATTTGGCTCTATCGCCGAA
Organism: Lissotriton helveticus; assembly: GCF_964261635.1. Classification (NCBI taxonomy): domain Eukaryota; kingdom Metazoa; phylum Chordata; class Amphibia; order Caudata; family Salamandridae; genus Lissotriton; species Lissotriton helveticus. Next base: position 1,059,424,266 of record NC_136070.1, on the reverse strand, counting down.
TGGAGGGTCCCCGATCCCCCATTTACTACTCGCCAAAACATTCGGTAGTCCATTGTTACGAGGGCGCTAGTAAGCTCCTCCCATTGGCCCTCCTCCCATTCAGTTTTGGCATGAGCAACTAATTTTTTATATGCCCGTCTACTTTCACATAGCTTCTCTCCGCCTATTTCCTCTTTGATACTTCTAAGAAGTTCTCCCTTTGCCTTCCTGCAGGCTGCATTGTACCAGGAGGATTTGTATTGTTGCCCCTCCTAGAATTCTGTACCTTGCTAAAGAGCTCGAATGCCGCTCCCTTTATAAGGTCCTCGTGCGCCTGATATAATTTATTGTGGGAATCTTTATTGCCCACATCATTAGCTAAATCTCCCACCTTTTCCAATATTGGAATTAATCCTGCATAGAGCCTCGGGAGTTTCACTTGACTCGTGACTAATTTTTCCCACCTGATTCTTCTCCTGTTGTTACCCAGTAGAAGTTCAGGTTTATTCTCCTCCTTAGTTGTAATAGAGGCTTCTATACCAGGGTGGGTGATATCTAGTTCTAGAGCATTGTGATCGCTGTCTAGTCTCTCAGTAACCCCAAAGTCCAGAATGGATGACCAATTCGCTAGCTGTACAAGGGCGTAATCCAAGCGGGACTCTCTTCCTACTCTATTGTACGTTGGTTTGCTTGGTATATCAGACTTAGTACGCCCGTTGCAAGCTCTGATTCCATGCTTTAAGGTTAGGGCAGTAATCTGGAGTGCTAGGGGTGTCCATGCCTTCGGGGGAGGTGCTACTACAGGGGGTACTGACCACCTGAGCTCTTCTTCCATGGGAAATCCCTCTAAAAGACCAGATAGTGGCTCAAAATGAGAATTTAGATCCCCTCCCACTACATAGGGGGTGCCCCTTGGAATATCACATAAATAAGTTGAGAGCTCATCTATGGTGGAAGATTCTCACGATACTCCCACAGGCCTAGAGTATATATTTATCAAGGCAAGTTTCGCTAGATTTGGCCAAGCCAATAGTACCACTAAAATGTCATCCGATGGCACCGGTAGGCGTGAAGCCTGGCACCCTAGGTAGGACGCCACCCAGGTTGTAAGTCCACCTGAGGGGCGGCCCTTACCCTCCCACCTAGCCGGGATAGAAAATGACAGGTAGCCCTGCTGAATATATTCTTCCCTTGCCCAGGTCTCCTGAAACATGCAAACATCCCCAGACTCAATATAAGTAACCCAGTCTTGTTTGTCCAGCTTATTAGCTAGGCCAGCCACATTCCACCAGATTAGTCTCAGATGCGCCGGAGCAGCAGCGGAGGGGATTACAATAGTGGGAGTAAGAGGGGAACTAATACCAGATGGTACACCCGGACCAATGTCAGAGGTAAGTGGGTCTGGGTCAGATGGTTCACCAAAGCCTATGTCAGAATTCACAGGGTTTAGATCAGGGGCTGAGATCAGTCAATCAACCCCATCCAATCCAGCAAGACAATTAAATCGGTTAGAGTCATAGAAGGGTGTCTCCGGAGGGTGATAAACCGGTCGTGCAGCATAACCCCGGTATCTAGATCTCTGTTCAACCCTCGTCCAATTGCCTTGTAGTGGATCAGGATGCATACGAGTAGGGGGAAAGAAAAAAGACACTGGCAAAATCTGTATGGTGGAATCAGGAGATCTATTTGACCCAGCACATATATGTAATACTGTCCTAGGGTCTCGGAAAGTCACCATGATACAATCCCCTATTATTGATTTTCTAGTTTTCCCCAGCCAAGGTACCCTTCTAACCATGATAATTTCATTGTTGAGATGGACCGGGCGGGGTCTGTTCCAATTCAACCATTTAATGATTTTCCTTTTGAGTGAGTGAAAGTTCTCACCTTCTCCCACTTCAAGAGGGGGAGCACCCGCCAAAACCACCGTAAGGCTATTAGCCTCAGGCGGCAAATCGGGTCTCTGTGGTCTGGGAGCAGGCTTCTCAGGGAATAGGGGAACAATACTATCATTAGGTATATCCCCAGAGGTTATGCCAGGGGCTATGCCAAGGGGAACTGGACCCACTGATTGTAAAAATGGAGTATTGGGTTTGCTGGATGGGATTAGCGCTAAATTGGCCATGAGTGGCTGCAGGAAGGGAACAGCAGCAGTGCCCGAGGAAGGTCCCGCATTAATTGAAGGGTTTTGAGTGTTAAGGGAGTTTTAGTTGGGGGATTAGGCTCGAGGGATCGGCTCTGTTTATTAGCCGAGGTTTTCAGGCTGCTTATAGTTGCCTCCAAAATAGTGAGTCTGATCTCTACTTTCTTCAGGCTCTCGCTAATGGGCAGAAGCAGTGATCTGAGTAAAAATTCTAAATTCCCCATAGAAGTAACAGGGGATGATATATTAGATAGATTATCCCCTTGGACGCTAATAGAATCAACGATGTTAGTATTAGTGCCCTTAGCAGGAGTAGCATTATGCATATTCAATGTTATCCTATCAGAAGTAGGAGGGGGCTTAGGTGCTTTTCCGAACTCGGAATGGGGGATTTTGGTCTTGCCCTGCCCTCCCCTCAACTTCCTTCTACGCTTATTTGGTGGAGGGCCATGCACCTCTGCCACAACTATTTGCTTTGGCTTGGTTTTTATTGTTTTGACTACAGGGGGCATTTCAGTGACTAGGTCAACAGCCATACTCCTAGGACTAGGGAGGGAGATAACATCAGAGGTCTGCTCAGTGAATGGGCAAAAGTTGGGAATACTTTCCCGCAGTAATAAAGGGACGCTTTCTTGGGATGATGAATCCTGGCTAACGTTAAAGGAACCTCCCTCTTGGGAGATAGGATAAGGAGTAATATCACAAAAAGGTCTATTTTTCATATTCTCAATAGAGCGGTGGCGCTCCGCCCTACGCTTCTCCAAAGAGGTTTCCTTATCCCCCTCGCCCTGTGCCCGTGTGAAGTAATTATCCAAAGTTCCGTTTTTACCTCCTCCCGCCTTCGCTGGTGTTCCCTCGAGAGCCGGTGATGGCATGTCCAGGACCTGTATCCAAGTCCGTGCGAAATCAAAGAAATACAGGCGAAGTAGTCCGGGCCCAGCCCGGCCTCCTGCGGCCCCTGACGGCCACAGACGGTCCCGCCCTTGTCCCGGGCTTCTCCCGGGACGCTCCCGCGCGCTCCCGCGCAGCGGTGGATGGTGTTAGAATTATGAGGGAAGTGACGCGCTGGGGGGCGGGGCTTGCAGGGAGAGCGGGCCAGGTGTAGACTATTGGCCGTGCAGGGACTCCTGGTAATTGGAGTCCCTGCTATTGCTCGCAGCCCTGCAGCTCTTCCCCTTTGCTCCTCACCAGCGCTCGAACCAGACACCAGTTCAGCCCAGCACCCCTCGCTGCAAAGTGGTGTTCGAGTCAGGCACAGGAACAGGCTCTCGGGGCAGGAATCCGCTGTCCACACAGGATGAAAGGGCAGTGCAGATCAGAAAAGCGTCCCACCGGTGCAGGAAACAGGTAGGGATTTAAAAGTCCGTTCGCTGGGGGGCGGGGCTTGCAGGGAGAGCGGGCCAGGTGTAGACTATTGGCCGTGCAGGGACTCTTGGTAGTTGGAGTCCCTGCTGTTGCTCGCAGCCCTGCAGCTCTTCCCCTTTGCTCCTCACCAGCGCTCGAACCAGACACCAGTTCAGCCCAGCACCCCTCGCTGCAAAGTGGTGTTCGAGTCAGGCACAGGAACAGGCTCTCGGGGCAGGAATCCACTGTCCACACAGGATGAAAGGGCAGTGCAGATCAGAAAAGCGTCCCACCGGTGCAGGAAACAGGTAGGGATTTAAAAGTCCGTTCGCTGGGGGGCGGGGCTTGCAGGGAGAGCGGGCCAGGTGTAGACTATTGGCCGTGCAGGGACTCCTGGTAGTTGGAGTCCCTGCTGTTGCTCGCAGCCCTTCAGCTCTTCCCCTTTGCTCCTCACCAGCACTCGAACCAGACACCAGTTCAGCCCAGCACCCCTCGCTGCAAAGTGGTGTTCGAGTCAGGCACAGGAACAGGCTCTCGGGGCAGGAATCCGCTGTCCACACAGGATGAAAGGGCAGTGCAGATCAGAAAAGCGTCCCACCGGTGCAGGAAACAGGTAGGGATTTAAAAGTCCGTTCGCTGGGGGGCGGGGCTTGCAGGGAGAGCGGGCCAGGTGTAGACTATTGGCCGTACAGGGACTCCTGGTAGTTGGAGTCCCTGCTATTGCTCGCAGCCCTGCAGCTCTTCCCCTTTGCTCCTCACCAGCGCTCGAACCAGACACCAGTTCAGCCCAGCACCCCTCGCTGCAAAGTGGTGTTCGAGTCAGGCACAGGAACAGGCTCTCGGGGAAGGAATCCGCTGTCCACACAGGATGAAAGGGCAGTGCAGATCAGAAAAGCGTCCCACCGGTGCAGGAAACAGGTAGGGATTTAAAAGTCCGTTCGCTGGGGGGCGGGGCTTGCAGGGAGAGCGGGCCAGGTGTAGACTATTGGCCGTGCAGGGACTCCTGGTAGTTGGAGTCCCTGCTGTTGCTCGCAGCCCTGCAGCTCTTCCCCTTTGCTCCTCACCAGCGCTCGAACCAGACACCAGTTCAACCCAGCACCCCTCGCTGCAAAGTGGTGTTCGAGTCAGGCACAGGAACAGGCTCTCGGGGCAGGAATCCGCTGTCCACACAGGATGAAAGGGCAGTGCAGATCAGAAAAGCGTCCCACCGGTGCAGGAAACAGGTAGGGATTTAAAAGTCAGTTCGCTGGGGGGCGGGGCTTGCAGGGAGAGCGGGCAAGGTGTAGACTATTGGCCGTGCAGGGACTCCTGGTAGTTGGAGTCCCTGCTGTTGCTCGCATCCCTGCAGCTCTTCCCCTTTGCTCCTCACCAGCGCTCGAACCAGACACCAGTTCAGCCCAGCACCCCTCGCTGCAAAGTGGTGTTCGAGTCAGGCACAGGAACAGGCTCTCGGGGCAGGAATCCGCTGTCCACACAGGATGAAAGGGCAGTGCAGATCAGAAAACTTTGAATGTTTGCAGAGATGTTCCCATGTATTTCAGCTTGCAGGTGCAAGGCCACAAGGCTTGTTAGGTAGAAGGGTCAATTGTTTAGGAGTTAGGATAGTAGGGGCGAATGGAGAAAAGCTGCCAAAGAATTTGAAACTGCAAAATTTAGCGAGGAAAGTGCCTGGGACCCAAGGACACACTAACGGATGCTGGATGGAAAGGTGCCATACTGGAAAAATCCGAAGATCTTCACCTGCCAGAGGGGTGTACCTCTGGGCGTGTCGACTGTTTTGGGATTTTGTATTAGGGACAGCTCCCGAGGGTGGAAAGCAGATCTTAGTCAGGGAATGGACCGAGCAGGATGTAGAAGCTGTAGACAGAGAGTCTTGGGGAACTTAAGGCAGAGTGGGGTGCAAGAAGGAGCATCTTAGAATGAGCTCGACAGTTAGACTATTTGCATGAAGAAGGTGAATGGACTTCTTTGGAAGTCTTCATCGCTGACACCTTTACTCTTGTCTGATGGGAATGTTATATAGGGATGTCACCTTAGAATAGTGTAGGGACAGACTAAAAACTTTTCATTCCCTTTTTGTAAATGCAGTCCAAACTTCAAGCTGGGACTGTTCTTGGTTGACTAATGTTACTCGAATTGACTTTGCTTTTTATTCTGAGTCGTCTGAGAATCTTGCGTAGAATTATGTTTGTATTAGTGCCAGTTTATTTTCTGAACCTCTTGTTGAGATGTTTGTATGTCCAATTATTCTTGGCTTTGTAATAAATCTTTGAAGCTTCAGTTCGTAGTCAGTGGTCCATTGAGTTTAATTTGGATTTGATGGTGAAGTTGTTCAAGCTGTGCTTAAATCTTCCCTTTATTCTTCTAGAAAAGGGAAAAAGATCCAGTTAACCGGGTTTGGGCTTCTAGAGATGAGTAAGAAAATCTAGATGAAAATCCCCGCTTCCCCCCCATCCTGGAACAAATTGCCCAAATTCTCCACACCGGTTGCCTCCCATGTCTCCAACCCTTCTCTCCTGATCGAATCCCTAAACTGTTGGATAGATCCAAGTCACATCCCAGGCACACATTGGGGCATAGTCAGGAAAGGCACAGGCTTCAATGGAAGCTACCTTGGGGCATTTACAGTGGGCCATTGACCCCTTGGGGAATCACCCCTGTGGTAAAAAGGCCTCAGATGGCATACCAATCTCCTACACAAGCCGCCCCACCAGCCAGTGAGTGTGCTGCTATTTAATATTGTTCAAAGTTATGGGCCCTGAGGCCAGCTCTCTTCATTACCAGTTGCATCTCATACAATGCTTTTAAGTGTCTACTCGTATTCCAAAGGAAGCCCCCCAACATGGCATGCAAAGTATGAAAGGTCCTCCGAGGTATGCTTTCTGGGAGATTACGTAAGGAGTCCAACAGGCAGGAAAGTATCACAGTTTCAACAGTGACACACTGCCTTGCAATGAGAGCAAGAGGGGGGATGGAGGCAAGTAATGGTTCTCATAAGGTTGCCATCTATAAGGGCCAGAGGCATGGTATGTCTTGATTCCCAAATACCGGAAGCTGTCAGGTTCCCCGCAAAGTGGGAGCGTGTCCACTACAAATTGGTGTGGTGGGCACTCAGGATGTATCTGGAAGTCTTTGACTGATTTCACCCCCACTCTGCGGCAACCCGAATCTCCAACAAGATGTCTGTGGTCTCAGTAATGCCCTCTCCTATGGCATGGACATAAGTTAGAGCGGCATTCGCATATAGGGAGATGACTTGCAACACCCCCAATAACGTTATGCCCAACTCCTGTCTGTGCCTCTGCCTCGGCTGCTCCATCACCATAGTGTAAAGGGGTAGGGAGAGAAGTTACCCCCGACCTGTACCCCTGCTCACTGGAAAAGGGTCCAAAACACACTACCCTATCTTCACCTGAGCCATGGGCTCCAAGTAGAAGAGCATTATGAGCCTCTGCAACCTGCCATCTATGTCCATAGACATTAATGTCTAGAACTTATATCCCCAATTGATGGTGTTGAATACTTTCTCAAGATCCAACACTACGCATGCTCTGTGAGGCCATCGGGCGGGAGCCAACTGCAGCACTCTGCGGAGGCTATGCATGTTAAGGGTGGTGGACCTACTTGGTATAAAACTGTTTTGATCCAGATGGAGCAGGGGCTGGGGAGGTGTTCTAGCAGCCTCACTGCAATCATCTTGCTTAGCATTTTGTAGACTGTGCCGAGCATGGATAGGGGACAGTATGAAACCATCTCCATGGAGTCCCTTCCTGGTTTTGGGAGTTTGACTAGTAACACTTTGTCAAGTGTTGTGGGAAGCCACCTATCTGCCAGAAAGGCCATATATATCTCCAACAACTTGGAGGTCCATAGGCCTTTGTAGGCCATATACAATACGATGGGCAATCCCTCCAAACCCTGGGTGTTACTTTTGGCTGCACCCCAAATAGCTCCTCGGATCTCCTGCTCTTTGATGGGGGTGTTTAACTCCTTCCTATCTGGTGGCTCAATAATGGGTAATGTGACCTTTGTAAGGAACTTCCAGGACCGGGTTTGACGGTCCGCTGGTTGGGGGTCATAAAGACCAAGATAATATAATAGTAAATGCGGAATACATGTCTATCTGGCTGGTGGCTAGTCGTGTAGGGGATACTCATATTATACTAATGAGTGTGGTCATTGAAGCAACCATGCCAACAACTGGCCAGATGTGTCACCTTCAGTGAGCATCTCTGCTTGGTATGCTCTGTAATCCAGACATCTCAGTTTTTCAATAAGGTGAGCAGGGTGCTTCTTCACTGCTACTAGCATCAGCTCTCTAGCGGGGGACAGTCTGTGCTTTCACCTCCAGGGCCCCCAGAGAAGTCGCCACCTGAACCAGGTCCAGGTGTATGTCAGTCATCACTCCCACCACCCCAATTTATGCAATGGCCCCAGGATAAAACCTTCATTGCCTCCCATTCTGTCAGTCTAGAGGAAGTAGTACCCCAGTTCTCCACTAAGTAGTTGAATAGAGTGGTGCTCATTATGCCCAGAATATCAGATCCTCTAACATGGCAGGTTGCAGTACCCAAGAAGGGACCAGGGGATGCAGTCAGGTAAAGTTGGAAAGGTTATGGTCTGATAGTGTCTTCCCCAAATACTTGGCATTCACAACCCGCAACTGAGTGGCATGATGACAAAGAATGTGATCTAGGAGCACGTGCAGCAGTGAGTAATAAGAATACTTGTTGGCTTCTGGGTTTAAGGCGTTCCAACATTCCATCAGGGTCCAATGCGGGAGCCACTGGGACAGGCAAGTGACAGCAGCCACCACAGGGGAGGCTTGCAGGGGAGGATGTGAGAGGTCCAGTTGCTGGTGGAAGACACATTAAAGTCCCCACCAGTGATCCAATGTTTATGTGCCCTTCTCATCTGAATAAGCAAGAGGCATGCCAGGAATGACTGTTGTGCCACATTTGGAGTGTATATGACTCCTAAAAAAGGGGGTCTACCATTTAGCTGCTCCTCCACAAGGACAAAACACCATTCATCTCCGTGGCCATGCATCTGAAGGGCACAGATGGCCACACCCATATAAGGGCCCCTCTAGCAAAGACTGAGTTATGTGGTGCTGTAGCATTGACTGTGCCAGCTCTTTTGCAGGCATGCATATTACCCTTTAGATATGTGGGCTTACTGACTAAATGCAATCTGGGCATCTTGACTCTTAATGTATTGCTGTACTGCATATCTTTTAGGTGCTGCCCCCATGTCCTAGCCGTTACATGTTATGAAGCACAATCTAGCCATATTGACCACTCTGCAAAGGGGGGAGTTAGGGGATTTAAAGGCACACTCCCCCGTGCCACTTACACAGGGGGGTAGGTAGCATACAGGGTTGAATAAAATAATGCAGAATAGCTGTGTAAACAAGAAAACCAGAACACCCAACTCCCAACCCCAGGGCAGCTGAGTAACCTCTAAATGCCCAAACAAGCAACAAACACTCCCATTGGTGGGGGGTTGGTTACCAGTGTACACTACATCCCTCAATGAGAGTAATGGGGGTGGCTGACCTACCGTGGCCAGCTTGAACACAGAAAGGAAACATCAGGCTGCTAACTAGTAAGCAAGAAGAGGGGGCTTCAACCCATTTCGCCTTAATCATGGAATCTGGAGAAAGGGCCTGATTAAAAGTTTAACGGACAGAGTTACTCCGTCACAAGCGTGATTGATATCTCATCCACCAAATTATAATTTCATAATATCCTAGGGAACTTGTAATGCGTCGGACAGAATATCTGTTACTTTTGTGATGGAGTATCCTGTCTGCCAAGATCCAAATCGGGGAGAATTCCACCAGACCCAGTGTTCACTCAAATCCTGCCCAGGTGGCAGTCAGGCATGGGAGAGATGGCCCGCCGGTAGGACCTTCATCAACAGGGAGGCAAAATGCAAACATGGGTGTCAATGTTCTCAGTGCTCTTAGAGGTGACACATTGGTGTTTTGCAGAAAGAGTAGGGTGCAACAAACAATAATTAAGTGCTTAGCTTTTTCACGAGCATAAAGAAAAACATAATCCCAATAAAGGAAGGGTACTTCGGGCATAGAAAAATGTGCCATGATGCAGTGGAAATATAATTGATGTTTTAGCCAGTAAAGTTTTTATTTTCTTCTTTGCTAAGAGAATAGACAAAGCAACAACAATTGCAACACAAGATTTCCACCCTAGCTTGGCATTCATAGCTTTTCCTATCTTTTGTTATTCAAATAAGCTTCATCGTTTTAAAAAAGAATTCTCATAAAACATTATAAAGTTCCGGCTTGCATTTATATCCATTGAACTTAAGAAAATTATATTACAACACCATGATAATCAGGAATAAAGAGCGATGAGCCTAGCTTGCAGGAATCGTCTACTGTAACCATTTACCTAATGTCCTCCTTGTCTTATTCCATATTATTCATAACAGTTCCTATGTATGTACCCAATGCAATTCATAAGCAAATATTATCGCATCTCATACTAAATGATATCAAATATTTTAAGTGACGAATCTTTGATTCATGAAAAAGTGGCAACAGCAGTCTCTTTCTCTGCATGCCAAAATTTACACAGAAGAGGATAAGTAGAACCTGTTTCAGTTCAAAGTCATTACAAAAGGGCCATTTGGTGGGATTGGATCCCGATCTTTCATTTTCCTTTTTACTTTTTCTCAATCTTAAAAGTGGGCACTTGACCAAGTCTTAACTTCAGCATCCACCTTCTTACTTGTCTTTATTTATTTGTAAGTGTTCTCTGTAATCCATGGACATCAGTTGGGCTAATTGAACTCTTTAAATTAATTTCAATTGATTTTTCTTCTAACAGTTGTTTTATGATTTTTTTTCCCCACAACACACTGATCTTTCGTCACAGTTAGCAAGCTGGGCTGAATCCAATCCTTTTGTTATATTAGGAAAATGCACTGCCCAATGTTTAATCAGGTACCTGAATGATCCTTTCTCAGCTTTCAAAATATTTCAAGGCCCTTTGCCTGCACTTAAATATAATATTTCTCAACCCGAGCACGAGTCTCAGAGCACTGTTTACTGTACCTTTTGGGAGGCCCACTCTTCGCTTCTAGATCTTTATTTCAATACTTTGAAGTTGCAATAATTTTTCTCTGAAAATACTTAGGGGCCTATTAGGATGGCGGTCATACTTTTTCCAGCTGCCACCGTAGCAGAGATGGGGTCCGACTGCCATGCATGCGGCGGCCCCCCCTGTGTTATTATGATGTGACCGCCGCACGCATGGCGGTGATTTGGTCCAACCGCCATGCTTCCAGCAGTCCTGCCCGTTGAATTATGATGTGCCCGCCACCGCAGGGGTTGCATTCCGCAGTGTTAACATTGTGGCGGGTGGTGCTGGCAGCAGAACCACTGAGTCGCGAAAATGATCATGTTGTGCATTTCACTGCACTATGTGGCAGGCACTGCACTGTGCCTGCCACTTGGTGCAGTGAAATGGTACCCCCCCAGTGCACCCACACCCTCCCAACATGAGGGGGGCCTGCAACAGGCACCCAAACACAATCCCCACCAGCCTTTCCATAGCAGAGAGACAGCCGAGAAAAAGCTGACTTCCACTTGCATCCTCTTCCGGACGGCGGAAAAAGCTAGGCACCGGCAACATTTTAGCAGTCCAGCTCCGGGTGCTGGCCTGGCGGGCAGAGCTGGACTGCTAAAATGGTGCCGTGCCTAGCTTTTTCCGCCGTCCGGATTAGGATGCATGCGGAAGTCATCTTTTCTGCGGCAGTCTCTCTTGCTACTGGCGGATAAGCAGCGGATGGATTTCCAGACCGCCGCGGTCACCACTGCCATCATAATCTGACCGGCGGTTTTCATGGTTACGGTCGCGGTGCGGAGGCCACCGCCGGCCCAGCGGTGGTGACCCGCCCACCATCGTAATATGCCCCTAAATTACCATAGAGAAATGGTTTGGTACTAAGCACTTGTTCACAGTTTCACATTTTCCACATAGCCTTGCTTCTTCCAGCGCCCACACTCTCTCAAGGAGCACCCTCGCCCCTCCTAGGCTTGAAAGACATAAACGAAAGGCGTGAAAACTCCCCTTTTCTTTTTTCGTGGCAGGCAGTGCTCTATGAGGACCAGCAACTCCATCAATGACAAAGGGGGCTGCTGGTTTGATTTAAGTTCAAAGTGTTTCATGAGGCGGACAGCAGGCATTGTGAAATAAACAGGTTTGATTGTGCTTCCCACTACAAAGAAAGAATGAGTACGTGGAATTACTGACAGAGCTGCAGACTTTGGAATCAAGGACGCACGTTCCAGTGTTGATGCTCAGGTAAAGCGCTCCAATACTTGCCCGTCAAGTTTGCTATATAAAACTGCAAAAAAATGACATTTTCAGCTTATAGAAAGGGCGAATATTTTTAACCAACCTCCTTTTTGGTCATCTTCCCAAATGAGGGTACATTCAAACACATGAGTTCAGGCTGTTTACTGTATAGAACATCTCTTCTGTTTATGGTGATTTATTAGCCTATAAAGTTGCTCCATTAATATTTTGGATCTAGGCGACATATAGTATGCACATGATCCCTGACCTGCCTTGTAGACCTCGAAGAGCATTATCATAATTTGGGCGTGGGCAGGAATACTTCTCAGTTCAATTTAAAAACTTCCACTTTTAATAAATATTTCACAAATATTATGTTGTACTCAAGTCAGGTCCACTGGAATTGCACTGAAAGGGAGCACCATATTATGTGGTAATAAAATGCAAATTGTGCTGCACATTTTCTTATATTATTAATTAATTATTTTGTCATTTTTTTACACATCTAATACTGCCTGTGCAAAGATTTCAGCTCATCACTGCCAGTTTAACAACCAACTGCAGAAATAAGCAATTTATAGATGACCTGTTAACTTTGTGAAGGGCCTCCCACTGTTGTTTTCAAACACATGTAGCCACATTTTTGTAACATTTGATCCGTTTGAGCTAGAAAGACATTTTTGGGTTACAATCTGCAGATTATGCAACAGATGACAGATTATGAGGCTAATGCAGCAAATCCATAATTATGAGAGAATAAAGCCACAGCAGCAAAATTCCCACTTCCAGTGTCTCTGACAAAGGTGAAATGATTCCACATTTTAATGTTTTAATATTGAAGACACTTTGCCATATTTTCACATAATCTCTGCTGTATGATTGACATGCCACGCATTTTCAAGGCTTGATTTATGCATGGGCTCTTAAGAGCCAGAGCCGACCTATGGCTCCCTGTTAATTTGTTGGCTTGCCCACCTATACCTTGCGCCATAGTCAGGGCCATTGGAATTATGTGGCAGGATAGGATCAAATTATGTGTCAGGGTTGGATTTAGGTGCACGAAAAGGCAAATGATGTGGAATGATGCAGCACATTTTGGGATTATATTACTTTATTATTTTGTAATTTTCACACGTTAACACTGTCTGAGCAAATGTTACACCTCAGTAGCACCAATTTGGCGCCCAAGTACAACGATTAGCAACAGAGATGTAATCAGTCAACCTTTGCAAAGGGGCTTCCACTTTGCAGCAATACAGGTAGTCACAGTTTTAGTAACTTTTGATCCATTCGAGTTACGAACACTTTTTTTTTGGGGGGGGGGGTAAATTCTGCAAATTATACAGCAAATTATAGATTATGAGGCGCATGTGGCAAATCCACAGTTATGAGAAATGGCCAAGGGTTTGCATAATTCCAGTGGCCATTAGTACAAGGGTGTGAGGTTTCTGTCAAGCATATGTTTTCCCCTTCCAGAACAAAAAATATCATTTAAGACTTTTCCCACTGTATGTGTGCTGTAGAGTGCAACATACATACAAAGTCTGAAAAATAGGAATACTTTTAAAAGTTGCCCCACTGTCACGCTTGCCTCGAGGAAATGTAATTATTTGGCTCAATCCGTCTGTATTGTTTGTAGATAGGGGTTTACCAAAAATTCCATGGGCTATTGCATGGGAACACCTATATACCACCTATGGTGTTCCCACTTGATTCGAAGGGGTGCAAGGTAGGGCATACTACTACGGTGCGTCTTCCCATACAATTCAGGAATTGCGGTGGAAAGTAAATCCCACCACAAACTCAGTGTAAATGTTAGTAACGCAGGGTGTTAATACTGCAAGCTAAATCAAGGTTTTTTATTGATCAGATTTAGATTAAATCTGGTCCATCATTTGCTATTAGTCAGAAAAGGCTGATATAAGGATTTTTAACCAGCGTACCTGCTTTTATGTGGCATGTTTTTTCATCTAGTGCTGTTGGACTTCAATTCAGACGATCTGTGAAAATAAATGTTATTAGGTACTTTAATAGGTATGTGTGTTTTTATTTGTTGGTGATTAGTGTATATAATTAATATTCCATTGATTTGTCTGATGTATTACTGATTTTTTTTAAGTTGGCTTTTTATTGTTACAATTATACTGTCTTTTATGGTTTTATACTGGAGCTTTATAAACATCTTAATGAATACAGGATCTTGATTAAACGCAGAATCTTTACATTAAATTCACATTTCCTCTTGAGTGTCCTAATTTCTCATTCCTGAACTGAAGTCGTAAGCCTTTGAGTAAGTAGCTTGATTGCACCATGGTGGGGGGGGGGGGGCACTCTGATTAATCATGCATCCATTTAGTGATTGCCCCAACTACATTGCATACTTTACAGCAAGCTCAGTAGCCACCCTTCACATGTGATTCTGATGAGTGCCAGCATTTTCTGCGTTGAAGCACTGTTTAACCTTTTGCACTTACTCACTATTCAGCACCACTTAATCAAAATATTTTATAAACATTTCTTCAGAGCTCTTATGGACAGAATATAGATTTGATGTCCCTGCACTGCCCCTCTCGACAGCAATTGCTTTGCAGCTGTAAGTTCTGATTGTGATAATTGCCATTTTTTCAGCAAATTAAACATTTTATAAATTATTTTGGTGACTCTAAATTTCTGAAAAGATATAATACTTCCCACAATGTTTTTCATGATGAATACACATGTATTCACTACACAAGTTTGAAATACTGACTAATTCTTGTTTCAACTGCATCATATGGTCTATTAGAACTATATTTATTGTAACAACGTTTCTCTCTATATATCTATAACAGCCAACTGTTGGGCATGACCCTCTTTGCATGGACACCCCCACACGTTTTACCTTTACCCTCCAATTTGTGCTAAAATTCATTTTTGTTGGCTGTAGGACTATGTGCATTTTACCACTACTAACCAGTGCTAAAACGTGTGTGCCCTCTCCTTTAAAATGGTAAGATTGGCTTCCACATGGTTGGCATATTTAATGTATTTATCAGTTTTAAACAGCCAATTCAACTTGGCAAAATATTCCCCTTGCCAAGTTTTAAACTCCCCTTTTACTGCATACACGTTACTACTAAGATAGGCCCTAGGTAGGCCATAGGGCAGAGTGCATTGTCATTAAAAGGTTGGACATGTATTTTTAAGTTTTACATATCCTGGTAGTGAAACACTTGCAAATTTGTTTTTTACTACTGTGAGGCTCACCTACCCAATAGGATACTATTGGATTGCCGTATTAAATATTATGGGTTAACTTTCGATTGGGAACAAGTGGACATTTTGGGGTCGATTCCGATTCGGGAAAAACCGCTCCGAATAGCCGTTCGGAGCGTTTTTCCCATACGAATCGTACCCTGCAACGTCCCCTGTACGTACGACGAAGTATGATTCGTACCAGGAGCCGGACTCCGTACGAGTCGTACAAGACACCGTACGACTCTAATCTCCCTACGATTCTCCCTCGGAACCCGCTGTACGCGACATCTGTACGGTGCGCGGCTGGTTTTTACAACCCAGCAAGTACGATACGTGTCGGGTACGCACCGTACGACCCTTTTTCTACGGGAGCTGAAAACAGCCGTAAAAGGAGAGTTCGTACCGAAACAGGTACGGAACGGCCCCCCGGGTACGGTGCGTACCCCCCATGATCGCAGGGGTACGCACCGTACCCCTGCGATCATGGGGTGTACGAGCCGTACCCCCATTGTACGATCGGTGTATGAGCCGTACCCCCATTGTACGATCGGTGTACGAGCCGTACCCCATGTACGATGGGTGTACGAGCCGTACCCCATGTACGATGGGGGTACGGCTTGTACACCGATCATACAATGGGGGTACGGCTTGTACACCGATCATACAATGGGGGTACGGCTCGTACACCGATCGTACAATGGGGGTACGGCTCGTACACCGATCGTACAATGGGGGTACGGATCGTACACCGATCGTACAATGGGGGTACGGCTCATACACCGATCGTACAATGGGGGTACGGCTCGTACACCCCATGATCACAGGGGTACGGTGCATACCCCTGCGATTATGGGGGTACGGACCGTACGGTGTGTATGTGTTTGTGTGCTTTTCCGTACGACTCGCCCTTACCTGACGTGGACCGTACGAATCGCGTCCTCATACCCCGGTTCGGATCATACTCGTCGGGTCGTACGGCATGTGTACGAGTCGTACGGTATGTGTACGAGTCGTACAGTTCACGGTTTCAGCCTTGCAATACGTACGGATCGCGACGATTCGGACGGATTCACGGAATACGGATCGTACTTCGTGACTCGGACGGACGGGTACGATTCGTACGGAGAGGGCTCCAGATACAAATCGTACGGATGTTTTTTTTCATGAATCGGAATCGACCCCTATGTGTTTGTTGTCTGAGAAATTGTAATTATAAATCCTCTTTATTGGTAAAGGCGGATTTTATGTTACAATTTTAGAAAGTTGGCATTTCCCTACCCCAACTATCTAGTGCATGTTCCTGGGTCACAAGACTGGATGCAATTGGACTTTGTTTATTCCTACCACACAGCCACACAATAGAGGCATTGGGTGTGCCTGGATGGGCCATCAATTGGCAGGTTGGGGGGGCAGAGCTGGGCACAGCCCCATTTGCAACTGCATAGGCTGTGCTCTGCCTTCACACAGAGGACTTGTTACCACTGCATTGTTAATACAACCTGCTTTGAGTCAAGGCAGCAGAGGGAGGAAACATCAAGGGCTTCAAAGGGAATGCTCTAGAAATTTCTCCTGCTTCAAAGTGGGCCACCAGATATAAATAATAGACCATCAGACCCAACCCTTCACTACACCTCTGGTCCTGCTTAATGTGCTGATGTGCTGCTCTGCAAAAGGACTGCTACTCTACTACCAGCTGCTCGGTCTCCTGAGTGAGAAGGACTAGACCTGCATCCAGAGTAACTACAAGGGCTAGTGGCTGACCTCCTGATAAGAGCCTCATGGATAGAACAGGCTCCAACCATCCTGAACCTATCACCTGGACTCTGCCTGCTGTGAGTTTTGACACCCAAGTGGTGCCAAAACAGTCCTGGACCTTAAAAGTGGGCTTGAAGGTGCACTGCCAGCAAACCTGTGTTCTCTTAGTCTCTGATGCAGCGTGACGCATCGCCTTGCAGCCTCGCATTGAAACCACCTCAGCAAGATGCATTTCTAATGCAGGAACCCACAGCTCCTTGGAATGGCCTCTGAGCAACACACCCTCAATGCATGGTGTCACATCACAGCCCTTCAGCTCCTTAGAACTGCTGCTGCACAACACATCTTTGACAGAGTACCTTTCAGCCACCTCTGCGTTTTGCATCCTCAACATGGGGCTTTGTAATGCTCCCCAAACCTGAATTTAAGGTACTTTGTTCAGTGGGCCTCACTGGGTCCCTGTATCCAGCCGGCGCTCCGGCGCAGTCAGCTTGAACTTGTGACTTTATCCCGGTCTGGTACAACCAGATAAACAGAGTTGGCACTTTAAGCTTCTCTGCAATATTTTCTTAAAATTGTGTAACTGCATATCTCCAGTTCTACAGATTTGATCTATGCCATTTAGGTACCAAATAGTGTATTACATTTGCTGTGGAATTTGTTTTGTATTGTGTTTTCACTTTATTACAATTTAAAGTGCTGCATAGATAATTTACACTATGCCTTTAAGTGAAGCTTGATTGCTTTTGTCCCAACCTACCAGAGGTTTAGGCACTGGTTAATTTAGGGTTTGTTTGTAACTGCATCTTGAAATAATGTGTGGCTGCTGGTTGAGTAGGGTTTCACACTCCTCAGCCAGTAACCCAATTTCCATGCAGCCCACTACTTTCCAACACAACCCTAATGTATGTCACTACTGTAAGCACTGAGCATATTGCCACTTTTTTGCATAAGCTGAAAGATTCACAATAAATTGTTAACGGAGTTATGTTATGTTATGTTATTAAAAATTTATAAAGCGCGCATACGCCCGAAGGCTTCTTGGCGCTGGAAAGAAAAATAAAAAACATAACACGGGGTGAGTCTGCAAGGATCTTTATTTCAAGTAAGCCTGTGTGAAGAGATGAGTCTTGAAAGCCTTCCTAAAGGCAAGGAGGTCCTTACTCTGTCTAAGGGCTAGTGGCAAAGAATTCCATAGGGTAGCTGCTAAGAAGTGGAAGCTGCTGCCGCCTTGTCGTTTTTTCTTGAAGCGAGGTACTTCAAGTAGGTCTTTGTAGGCTGATCTCAGGTTACGTGAGGGAACATATCTTCCAATCAGCTGCCTAATGAATAGAGGTCCCTTGCCTTGCAAAGCCTTAAAGATGATGCACCCGGCTTTAAATTCGGCTCTTTGAGCCACTGGTAGCCAGTGCAGGGACTCTAGGCCTGATTTAATCGATTCCCATTTGGGTACGTTGTAGATCAGCCTGGCGGCCTGATTCTGCAAGTACTGCAATCTTCTAAGTTGTCCTACAGGAAGGCCAAGGTATAGGCTGTTTGAGAAGTCGATATGGGAGAGGACTAGGGCAATGACCACCTGGATTAAGGCGGAAGGAGTAAGGAAATGGGCAATCTTCCTAATTTTCCTCAACTGGAAAAATCCAGATGAAACCACGGTTCCAATTTGGGATTTTAGGGAGAGGTCCTCGTTGATGGTTATCCCCAGACTCTTTACAGTCAAAGATTTCTTAGGGGGAAGGCCCATATCGGCAGGCCAAAAATTAGGGCTCCAACTGATTTCGCTCTTGCCGGGCAGGATCAGCTCAGTTTTCCCTGGGTTTAATTTAAGATGATTTGAGGACATCCAACTCTGAATTAAGGTCATAGTGGCTTGGAAGTCCTCCACAGCATTTGGGGAATTAAGAACGAAAACTAGCTGCAAGTCATCTGCATAATTGTATACAGTGACTTTATGCTTTCTCAGGGCAAAAAGAAGGGGCCGCAAGTACAGATTGAACAATAGGGGAGATAACGAAGAGCCTTGGGGCACCCCGCAGAAAGACTTGACCTTGGGAGCAGAAAAAGAGCCTAAACGGACAGACTGAGTACGTTCAGAAATGAACGATTTCAACCAGGCTAGGGCAGAGTCTCTAAGGCCCGCCTGTTCGACACGGTTGACCAGGATAGAATAGTCAACCGTGTCGAATGCGGCGGACAAGTCAAGAAGTACCAGGGCTTGGTGAAGATTTTTGTCAGCGTTGGACCTCAAGGTGTTCTGAACGGCCAATATTACTGCCTCAGTGGAGTGACCAGGCCGAAATCCTGCTTGGTTGGGTTGGAGATAGTCCGATTCCTCCACGAAATTAGAGAGACAGTTGGTGACATGCGCCTCCAACATTTTGGATAGAAAGGGCAGCAAGGATATGGGCCGGTAATTCGTGAGGTCCAGCGGGTCAATACCAGGTTTCTTGGTGAGGGGGATCAGTAAGGCCTGCTTGAAGCTACTAGGCACTATCCCTGAAGTGAGAGAGGCATTGAGCAGGGGTATCATGCTGTTGGGCATGGCTCGACCGATTTCTTTCATGATTTGGGGGGGGCAGGCATCCATAGGTGAGCCTGATTTGACTCTAGACAATAATTCCAAGAAAGTTTTCAGATCAATGAGGGGGAAGGAATGTAAAGTTGAGGGATTAGAATAGATGTCGTCCACTGGGGCGCAAGCTGGAAGTGTAAAGATGTTCTGCTTAATCAGTAAAATCTTATCGCGGAAAAAGTCATTCAGGGAATCGCATAACGCTTGTGTGGGAACTACCGGAGGGGAAGTTCTATCGTTATTGCAAAGGTCGTTTACTATCCTGAAGATTTCTTTTGACTTATTAGTGGAGTTAAGAATTTTGGATGAGTAATAGGTAGTTTTATGGTTTAGTAGAGATTTTTGGTATATCTTCCTAGCTAAGCAGTATGCAGCCCTGGCTATGGGGCAGTACTGGGAGCGCCATGTTCTTTCCTTTTGCCTCACTTCCAATTTCAGTTGTTTTAGCTCAAGTGCAAACCATTTATGTGCGTCCGGGCTCCTAGAGCTGCGGAGACGCGTGGGAGGAGCATAGATGTTAGTCGCTGCAGTAAGCCATTCATTGAACCGAGCATCGGCCTCCTCCACGTTAGTGCTGTCAAGGGGAAGGGAGTCACCCAGAAAGTTGAGAAAGGCAGGCAAGTCCATAGAAGTCCATTTCCTAGTGGTTTTGCTGGTTTGTAACTTGAAATGGGTAGACTGGTCTAACTGGAAGGAGAAACTTATGCTGTGGTGATCAGACCCACAGCAGGGTTTTATGTCTATTGAGGATAGTGGCAAGTTCAGAGACCAGATTTGGTCAAGACTGTGGCCCTTTTGGTGAGTCTCAGTGTGGATGTGTTGTGTCAGGTTGAGATCACAGAAAAGTTCACTCATCTCTGCAGCTTGGGGATCCAGTAATGTATTGTCAAACCAAAAGTTTAAATCCCCAACCAAAAGTAGTTTAGGGTGATTTGTGACCAACGGTGCCAGTAGCTGAGCTAGAGTGGAAGGAAACATGGCAATGGTTTGGGGAGGGCGGTATAATAGCACCAATACAAGTGAGCCATTGGGAGTATCTATTTTGGCGACTATGTTTTCAGTGTTAGGTAGAGACAGGGATGGGAGCTGTCTAAGTTGGAATTTCTTATTGACGATTATAGCTGCTCCTCCCCCGATTTTTCCACCTGAGCGTAGTGCTGATAGGATATAGTAATCTGCAGGTAGGGCAGCTAAAATATCCGGTAATGAGTCCGGGGTGAGCCAGGTCTCTGTCAATAGCAGCATGTCAAGTTGTTTATCCATAAGTAGCAGAAAAATATCTGACTGATGTTTAATCATGGAGCGGGTGTTAAGGTATATACACCTGAACATGTAGGTGGAGCTGGGAGTGGTCGTGAGCATAGAATACTCAGGAGCAGGAGCGTTAGTAAGGGTGGCAGGATTGCCTATGCCCAAGTAAGATATACGTTTCGCCGCGTTGTAGGGAACAGGTGGACACATCGTGGTAGTTGGGCGCAGCGCTAATAGTTCAGCAGATGTATAAGTGTGATAACATACAGAGTCCTTAGCCCCTAGTCCCGGACGCTCGCGGACGAGCGCAGACGAGCTTGCCTTAAGCGCGCCTTCGGCGCGCAATCGGCGCGCCCGCTGCGCTCGTCCGCTGCGCTTCCTTGGGAGGCACATACTTATAGGTTGATGAGTAGATCGACGGTGGGCGTGGCCTCCGATGGGGGCGTGGCCTGTCGATCGGTCGAGGCTCTGTCAGCGTTTGACACGCCGGTTTCTGGACTGCGGAGGGGCCGCTTGCAGTGAGAGAAGCTTGGGTGTGTAAGTGGAATTTTAAAAGCACAAAAGAATCACAAATCCAATTTTAAAATAGACAGTGCGCTCTCCCGGCTTCGCCTCAGGAGCAGCGTTTGTAGGTGGAGAGGCTGGTGAGTAGCGTCTCTTTTAAGCTCTGGGTCAGTGGGCGTGGCCTCCGATGGGGGCGTGGCCTGTCGATCGGCCGAGGCTCTGTCAGCGTTTGACACGCCGGTTTCTGGACTGCGGAGGGGCCGCTTGCAGTGAGAGAAGCTTGGGTGTGTAAGTGGAATTTTAAAAGCACAAAAGAATCACAAATCCAATTTTAAAATAGACAGTGCGCTCTCCCGGCTTCGCCTCAGGAGCAGCGTTTGTAGGTGGAGAGGCTGGTGAGTAGCGTCTCTTTTAAGCTCTGGGTCAGTGGGCGTGGCCTCCGATGGGGGCGTGGCCTGTCGATCGGCCGAGGCTCTGTCAGCGTTTGGCACGCCGGTTTCTGGACTGCGGAGGGGCCGCTTGCAGTGAGAGAAGCTTGGGTGTGTAAGTGGAATTTTAAAAACACAAAAGAATCACAAATCCAATTTTAAAATAGACAGTGCGCTCTCCCGGCTTCGCCTCAGGAGCAGCGTTTGTAGGTGGAGAGGCTGGTGAGTAGCATCTCTTTTAAGCTCTGGGTCAGTGGGCGTGGCCTCCGATGGGGGCGTGGCCTGTCGATCGGCCGAGGCTCTGTCAGCGTTTGACACGCCGGTTTCTGGACTGCGGAGGGGCTGCTTGCAGTGAGAGAAGCTTGGGTGTGTAAGTGGAATTTTAAAAGCACAAAAGAATCACAAATCCAATTTTAAAATAGACAGTGCGCTCTCCCGGCTTCGCCTCAGGAGCAGCGTTTGTAGGTGTAAGACCAGAAGTGTATGCTATGGTTCATTCTATATGCAATGACAAAAAAATATGAATATCCTGTGTGTACATGGATTTAGGCAAGTTGCTTCTAGTAGTCTCCAAAGCTTGTAAATAAACTAGATTAGATAGACTGCAAATGTTTCACAAAGGTCACTCATTCCACATTTGTAACATTGTACTCTGTGGAGGCCGCGTGCTATTTTGCTCATATTTCTTTGGAATTACATAGGAGCCATGAGATGTGTGAAAGAAATATGTATTTTTCAAAGTTTCTGGTGAATACATAAACAAAGACCTCTAGCCAAGTTTCACATTATCACAGATAATCAAAAGAGTTGGTTGTGGGTTATCTCACAGATATTGTGAAAAGGTATCCTTTACTACAGTGGATTTCGGTATAGCTCAAACCACAAAGTGCTTGATAATAAGAGATTGTCTTGCTTTGAATGGAACCAACAGACCCCCTTGTTTTTTTTTGTGTTGAAATTTTTTATTGAATTTTATCATGAAATACAGAGTAACACAGAAATAATAAAACAATAAATTATTGATAATATTAAATACATATGTTGGTGATAAATATGAACGAATAAATACCAATAAATAAGGAATCATATTTTATATAAATAGTAAAATGAATAAATAAGTGAGTAGATATATGGTATAAAGAACATGAAAAACAATTTGATACCATACATATTATAATATATAAAATATTAATAAATATAAATATAAAAAAGAGAATACCTTTGTACAAGATAAGTAGAATAATATCAGAGCACAAAAATGTATAAAAGAGGAGAACATTGATATGAAAAGTGGAAGAAAGAAGAAAAGAAGAGAAAAAATAAATAAACTGTAAATAAGAGAATGCGAGAACAGTGAGAGATAGTAGAACCAGAGTAAGGAGAGGAAGGGAGGGAAGATGGGAATAGGGGAAATGAAATGATGAAGGATGAAGGAAAGGGAAGAAGAAAAGAAATACACAAAATATAAAATAATGAAATGGTTAATTCAAGTGTTTGCATTAGGAGAGAGAGTGGAGTTGGCATCATTGTTAATTTCAGTTTTTAGAAAAGAAGACCAAGTCTGGAGAAATACATCAACTTGATCTTGAAGGTTATAAATTGTACGCTCATGTAGGGCTGTTTGCATCATTGCCACCAGCCATTCTTCCTGAGAGGGTGGAGAAGGAGACTTCCAATGACGCAAAATACAGATTTAAGCTGTAGCCAGTGCAGTGTGTAGTAGACGAATTTGTGGTTTGGAAAGTTTTGGAAAGTGTTGAAAATCATGCAAAAGGATTGTGGCAGGCGTAAATGGTAAAGATAATGGTATTGTGGAATGTAAAGTGTTGCCAACAAAGGACCAAAAGGACCTCGTTACTGGGCAATCGCAAATATTATGAACTATGTCACAACCAGAGGTGGAACATCTCCAGCAATTAGTGTGTGAGAGCAATCCAGCTTTATGTAACTTAGTTGGGGACCAGTGCCATTCATGAAGGATTTTAAATATACAAAATTTAAGCCTTGCTTCACGAACGCCTTTATGTAATCCCTCCAATATCTTGTCCCATTCAGAAGCCATATATGAAATAGATAAACGAGATTGCCATTCATTTTGAAGAGCATAGGAGAGAGATTGTGAAAACAAAGGAAGCATAAAGGTTTTATAAAGACCAGAGGTCACTCCTCTAAACTTTCCCCACATATTTAGGTAAGATAGTATTGGGGACACCTGCAACACCCAAGGGGGAGGGCCTAAGTGTTTTCTCAGACATTGTTGAAGTTGAGAGTATCTAGGGGAGTGTTGTATAGGAATATTAAATTCCTCACATAATTTAGTAAAAGATTTAAAATTTCCATCATGAAGAAGTTGATCCGGGGAGTAGATACCAGCTGCTTTCCATAAAGGCCAGGATAAAGTGCGACCATTGATAAGGATAGCTGAATTGTTCCAAAGAGGAGCCTTAACATGAATACGCGCGTTTGAGCCTAGTATACGGTGCCCCCTTTGCCAAGATTTGTGCATGGCTGATAAGATCGGATTCTTGGGGTCAGAGGAACTAGTGCCACTACCATATAAAAGAGAAAGATCTGAGTCCTTGCATAAAAGATGACGTTCAATGGAAACCCATTGTGGAACATCTTTAGTTCCTGGCAAAAAATAAGAACATTGGGAGATGTGTAGAGCAAGGGAATAGTGTTCGATGGACGGAAGACCCATACCTCCATATAACTGATGGGCCTTTAATTTTGTTATAGCAAGACGTGGTTTAACTGAGCCCCATATAAAAATCTTAATCTTGGAATCTATTAATCTAAGGGTAGCTAAAGGAATCTGGAGGGGAAGCATGCCTAAAACATAGATAAAACGCAGAAGGGTGACCATTTTGATAGCTTGTACTCTACCCCAAAGGGATAAACCCAGAGCTTTCCACTTATCAAAATCCCTTTGCATTTGAGAAAGTAAAGGAGCTAAGTTATCTGCAACCATATTTTCCAAACCTTTGTTGACCAAAATTCCTAGATATTTAAGATGTGAGGACTGCCAATGAAAAGGGAATCCTTGAATCACTGCCCTTGTAGTGCCAGTAGAAATGGGTAACGCTTCACTTTTGTCCCAATTTATTTTATAACCTGAAAAGGAGGAGAAATCATTAATAATTTGAGGAAGGGATGGAAGAGATCGAGGAAGATTAGTAAGAGTAAGACCCCCTTGGTTTTCTTATATTAAAAGAACGTTTATAAAATTGGGGTGTTTGGAGATTTTTGATAATCTGGAAAAGCTCATGAGGGCAGATCTGGTCTGGACAAAGAAAGCTTTCATAGACTTTTCTAGGTCGATAAGGGAATTTTTTTAGCTGCCAAATAACCTGCCAGGCCTCATATTATGTTGTTAAACCCACCAACCCTTGAACCTTACCTACACCTGAGACGGTCACCCCATCATTGTTTTTTATTGACCAGCTATTGATTAAATTTGAGCCACCATTTGTTATCGGTCCCAAAAAGCTGTTATGAGGACTACTCACCAAAACCTTGTAGTTGAGATTTGGTCTCAAAACAGGTCACTGCATTTTATAAAGTTTTGTCTTATTTATGGACATTTGCGAGAAAAAAAATATTATTAAAAAATGTATATATATTATTTTATTGTGAAAAGACAAGCTTTTTATGCAACTTAAAACCTCCTTGTTGCATCTCCAAATGCTTTTAAATCAGCGTACCTGCTTCTATGTGGCATATTTTTTACCTAGTGCTGTTAGACTCAGGAATTCATAGGTCCTCTTATAATGATTTGTGTTTTATTTTAATATGTATGCATGTTTGTACGTGTAGCTGATTGGTGTATATACTTAATATTTCATGGATTTGTCTGATGGATTACTAATTGTATTTGATGTTTGATTTTAATTGTTGAAATTATATTGTCTTGAATGGTTTTTACAAAGAACCCGATTAAAGAACGTTAAATCCACATTTCCACTTGTGTGGCATTACTCACTCATTCCTGAACTGAAGTCTTTTGAGTAAGCAGTTTGATTGCACCATGCTGGGAGGAGGGGGTCGCCCTAAATCATCATGAATCCATATAGGGATGGCCTTCAACTACCATTGCATACTTTACAGCAAGTTCAGCAGCCATCCTACACATGCGTTTCTGATAGTGAATGCTTGCATTTTCTGTGTTGAAGCACGGTTTGAACATTTGCACTTATTCACTATTCAGCTCCACCTAATCAAAATATGTAATAAACAATTTTTCAAAGCCCTTCTGAGCAGACTATAGATATGATTTCCTTGCACTGTCCCTCTCCACAGCAATTGCTTCGCAGCTGTACGTTCTGTTTCAAGTGACATTTTTTCAATCAAAATATTAAACGTTTTATTTTAGTAACTCCTACGTTCTGAAAAGAATAATATACTCCTCAAATTGTTTTGTCCTGATTAAGACACATGCATTTACTATATAAGTTCGAAACACTTACGTGTTATTGTTTGGACTGCAGTTTAGCGACTCCTTCATTAGCCTATGAAAGCTATATTTATTGTAACAAAGTTTCTCTCTTCACGTCTGGAACCTTTTCTGTTTGCTTTTCTGTCAGTGACAACCACAATAGGTTGTCAGTGTTTTAGAAAGGTCACTCAGTCCACATGTGTACCATTGTACTTTTTGGAGGCATCATGCTATCTTGCTCATATTTTTTATGAAATACCCAAGAGTCATGAGAGTTGTGACAGAATATGTTATTTTCAAAGTTTCTGGAAAATTCTCAAAAGAGGACGTTTAGCCAAGTTTGGGATCTTTCACATACATTGCATCGCAGATGATACAAATATTTTGTACGCTCAATGTAAACATATTTTAACAGTAGACACAAGAATTTGTATTAATTATAATAAAGCTTCATTTTCTGCGCTCTGTCTTGGAAATTATCCAATTTCTTTTCTTAGCTTGGCAGCAATAAGCTGCTTATGTTAATGCTCCTATCCAGGAATATTTGACAACAGCCAATTTTACTTTAGGATGAGAATCAATCTCTCTTGGAATAAGACATTCTGAGCAGCAGCTATTAAATAATGGTCTCATATGAAATAAATGTACCAGCAAGAGGTTGAGCTGAGGATAGAAGCCAGCTGGACAAGGACAAAGTACAGGAGGTCCAAGACAAGGATGAGAAGGAGGAAAAGGACAAGAAAGAGGAGGTGCCAGGTAAATCTGGGGGCCAGACCCCGGGAAGCCAGAGCTAAGGAAACAAGGAAAACCAGGTCAAGATTAATACAACAATTGGACATGGACTATAATGGTCTAGTGGATGCACAAAAAGGAAACATTTTAGTCACATGTATTGCATCACAGATCATCGCTGTTTAATTTGTAAAAGAATGAGTGCTGGAACTCAATGCTCTTATCAGAAGGCAGGGGTTGGCGCTCTTAAATGTCGGCATGCCCAATAATGGCTGCTTAGTCTTCAATCCAATTTATGCCTCTTTATTCCACTACCAGACTCCCCCTTGCCCTTAATCTTGAAGGTTCCTGCTTTCTCTCTTTATCAGTTTTTCTGAATTTCTCTGCCTCCTACTTTCCCGCATGTGTGTTTTCTCTCTCTTGCTCTCAGAAAATATCCTGTCAAGAAAATAAGTACCGGTCACCAAGATTGAGTGGCAGTGGCCCCCACTGGCAAGCACCAGCTGAAATTAGGCACTGCAGAAAATCCTATATTTGACACACTTAATGCAAGCATATTTTGAACATTAAGTAGAAAAATAGAGGTATTTCAATGAAGCACAATAAAACCTCACTTCTCTCTACTCTGTCTAGGATATTTTTCAATTTATTTTCTTAACTTGGCTGAAACATGTTGCGTACATTAATGTTCCTATCCAAGAAGAGTTGATTGCGGCCATTGTCAATTTAGGGTGTGCAAGAAATCAGGTTATTGATTGCTGGCAGCAAAAACCCCACAATCCTTGTCAGGGTGAATTGCAAGAGGTATTTAATTACCTGTGCCTCACCCTCTGGTGGATTGGTACAAAAGCACTCAGGCT
The DNA here is from genome assembly GCF_964261635.1 of Lissotriton helveticus. NCBI lineage: Eukaryota > Metazoa > Chordata > Amphibia > Caudata > Salamandridae > Lissotriton > Lissotriton helveticus. Next base: position 1,059,396,699 of record NC_136070.1, on the reverse strand, counting down.
TAGTTTAGAGACACTTTGTCAAGTATTTATGCAGCACACAGACAGTAATAACGTGAAAATGCAACACAAGTAAAATCCCAAGCCAATTTAAAAACAGAGTAAAAGTTAATAAATAAAATGATAGTATAACAAGATCAATCCAATCAATAGATCCAGACATATGTAATTTGAATGTTTTTGGTAACTATAGCGCCTATATGCAGAAAGCATCACTCGCAGCTGTCTAGTACTACTAGATTGGGGGTAAGTTATAAGTTCAGGCCGACTGTGATGGAGCCCAGACCAGATACAGGGACCAGGGTAGTCCTGCTAAAAATGTTACCGGCTCAAAGTCTGGCGCAGTCCAGTTTGAGGTAGAGGAGGCCGCAAGGAGCAGGGAATGCGTAGTGGATTGTTGTCCCTGTAGTGTGAAGATCCCGTAAAACTTCCTAGACGGTCATTGCTGGAACTTCAAATTGGTGGTCACAGAGGACTGTTGTAGCTGTAAAGCAAAGTGTGGATCTCAAGTTGGCAGTGGGCACTGTAGCCCAAAAAGTCAGTTCACTGAAGCTTTGCATAGGCGGCTGAGGCAGAAAGCAGAGTCTCATGCTAACGGACCCATTGACAGTGTACTACTGGAGCACTAGTAATGATCATTACAGGTGCACTGTGTGATGACCCCAATGGAGCACTGAGTGACTCGCCTTATGAAGCACTGTGCATGAAGTAAGCACTGGTTGTTCTGCAAGAGGTGAGAACTGGGTATTGGGCATCAAGTGAACAGTGGGAGATATAGAGAGTAGGGATACATTGTTATAAAACTTGTGGGTGCACACAGTGATGCACAGAAAGTGCAAAATATAATGGTTTAATAGGTGACCCATAAGGTTATGGAGCAGTTGGATATGGGCAATTAGAAAAGTTACCATAATTCTGGAGTGAACTACTCAGTCATTTATATATTTTTCTTTGCAATAGGGACCGACATTATTTTTCCATATCATTATAAGTAATAGAATTCTAAGTACAAATTTCAGAATGTGATATGCTATTCATGTGACATTTTGTATGAGGACAACAACATTTCTGTCACATTTCTCAATGTTTTTCAGGGATGCCAGGGATCAGTAGCCTTTCTGACTCTCTCTCCAAACTCTCTAGCATCCACCCAAGACAACAGGGAAATGATGAAGCAGTCTGTCCATCACAGCTGCTGTTTAAACAAGGAAAATGTACATATGAGACTATACAGACAAATGAAATATTTCTCTCATTGATATTAGAACGCTTCTGTTTCCAGTGGAATGCCTTCTTACTTTAACTAATACATTGTTATATTACAAATTCCAATAATATCCTATAAGAGCAAGAGATTCATATTACATATACTGAAGAGATTATGAAAGTAGTTGTAATTGCTTGGTCTAACTTCCATTCATACTGTAAAATAGGTAGGCAGAAAAAGGAAAAAGTGCCAAAGTACTAAACGTTTTTGTGTTTGCAAACACCCTGATTTAAAGTTTGAGACCAAGCAAAATGTACTTCCCATGACAAAAACTCAGTTTAGAAGTCAGCAAAATGCAATTGCAAGGGTGTAATGGAAGAATATGTGCAAAGGTTACACACTTAGGGGCCGATTCCGATCTCGGTCAGAAGGGCACCGATTCGGGTTTGGCATTAGTGGATCCGATTCGGAGGCTGGATTTCCGTCCGAGTCGTACACTGGTCCGGACATAGAAGTACGATGCGAACAAGCGTGAAATCTCCATCCGAAACGTTTCCAGGTCCGAACCGCTCTGTACGACTCAGTCACAAGCAAACCGCAGTGCGCAATGGAGACGTTTCACAACTGAGCTATTACGATACTCGATTTGGACAGCCGGATCGAGTCGGAGCGTCTGGCTCGTAATAGCTCCCGGAGTTGGACTTCGAGGGTCTGCGTCGGACCCCCTGTTACACGCAACCTTACGTCTCCCCAACACAGGCAAGTATGGTGCGGATGGCACCGATGCATACTCACTATAGGGGGCGACCTTGTCCGCGACGTACCCATTCAGTCAATGGGAGCCCATGTACGTGTCGCATGACTGGCTCCCATTGACTTCTATGGGAGTCCGACCGGACCGAGTCCGACAGAATACGGCCACATTGTACTCGCTCAGTCGGACTGCAGGAGGCCAGATCGGTCGGAAAACACCCCCGGATCTGGCTCGGTGGGAGTGCTTTCCGACCCAGATCAGAATCGGCCCCTTGGTAGTGTTGACTTAAATTACACTTGAGGTCCTTCCAAAAGATACAATAGCTGAGAGGAGAGTGAATCCCATGCAATGCATTGATCACTCGGTAAAGAGCAAGAATATCGAGTTGGAAATGTTGACTTGCACTAATATCAAGTGAAAAATATTGAGATACATAAATATCCACTGCAAGAATATTGTGGTCATGGATATCGAGTTTAAGGTAAGAAATGTCATTTTCTAAAATATCGAAGTCATTAATATCATTAGCAAAAATATAGTTGTTAAAAATATCGTTTTTTTAGTTAGTGTTATGTATTTTAGTATGTATTTTGAATGTATGTACTCTATGTTTTTGTGGGTTTATAGGGAATAGGGTGGGAAGTAATTTATTTATAATAAATTGAATATTATTTTTATTCATTAGTATTGATTTATTTTTGATTTTATAGTGTTAATTGTGGGATTAAATGTAATAATAATTAATTCATAATTGGCTGTTAATTTTTATGGATTAGTTAATTAGTAAAATATGTTAATTGTGTCCTTTTTTTAGGAGCGGGTTATGGGTTTATAGGGTAATAATGTAAGAAGTAAGTTAATTATAATTAATTTATTATTATGTAATTACTATTTATTTATTTAGGGATCGATTCCGATTCGGGAAAATGCACTCTGAATAGCTGTTTGGATCATTTTTCCCATACGAATCTTACCCTGCAACCTCCCCCGTACATACGATGAAGTACGATTCGTACCAGGAGCAGGACTCCGTACAAATCGTACAAAGACCGTACAACTGTATTCTCCGCACGATTCTCCCTCCGAACCCGGTGTACGTGACATCCGTACGGTTCGAAGCAGGTTTTCCTGACCCAGCAAGTACGATTTGTGTCGGGTACGCACCGTACGACGCTTTTTTTACGGGAGCCCAAAACATCCGGAGAAGCAGAGTACGCCTCGAAACAGGTGCGGAATGGCCCCCCCACGGGTATGGTGCGTAAACCCCATGTATGCAGGGGTATGGTGCGTACCCCTGCGATCATGGGGTGTATGCACGTACCCCACGATCATGGGACGTAAGCACCGTACCCCATGATCGCAGGGTGTACGGTGAGTACACCCTGTGATCATGGGGTACAGTACCCCTGCGATCATGAGGTGTACGCAGCATAAGGTGTGTATGTGATTGTGTGGTTGACCGTACGAATCGCCCTTACCTGACGTGGACCGTACGAATCGCGTCTGCATACCCCAGTCCGGATCGTACTCGTCGGGTCGTACGGCATGTTTACGAATCGTACGGTTCACTGTGAGGGTCCGTGTCGTACGGTTTCAGCCTTGCAATTCGTACAGTTCGCGACGATTCGGACGAATTAACGAGATACGGATCGTACTACGCGATTTGGACGGACGTGTACGATTCGTACGGAGAGGGCACCGAATACGAATCAGACTGGCGTTTTTTTTCCCGAATCGGAATCGGCCCCCTAATATTTTATATTGTTAATTGTGGGAAATAATGTATTACTAATTATGTAATGATTGGTTGTTAATTATTAATAATTATTTGGTAATTTTGTTATTTGTGTCAATTTATTTTAGGAGTGGGTTGTGGTTTTATAGGGGAATAGGGTGGGAAGTAATTTAATTATAGTTAATGTATTAATATTTTTATTAATTAATATGTATTTATTTAATATGTTATATTGTTAATTGTTGGAATTACTTCATTATTATTAATTATTAATTAGTTGTTAATTATTAATTATTTGGTAATTATGTTTATTGTGTCATTTTAAGAGCGCGTTGTGGGTTGATAGGGGAGTAGGGTGGGAAGTAATTTAATGTTAATACATTTATTAATATTTTTAGTATAATATTTAATTAATTTTATAGTGTTAATTGTGTGAATCGATTTATGCATAAATATTTACATTTTTCTTAATTGTTAATAATTAATTAATTAATTGTTAATTTGTAATGGAATATGGTGGGAGGTAATTTTTTTATAATTAATTTATTATTTGTTAATCAATGCTAATTAATTCATTAAAATTTAAATATGCTGCCCCCTGCCTCCGTTGCTCTTTGCGATAGCGCTGGAACCTCTAGCGATTCAAATACGCTCGACTCCTCGGCTGAGAGGGATCACCTGGACGGAGGGGTGGGAGGACCGCCTCTCGCTCTACGCAGACGACATGCTTGTCTACCTTTCAGACCGGACAACGGCATTCTGGAACTGTTGGCACTGTGCGACGCACACGGGGAGGTCTCAGGCTAAACTATAAATTGGGCAAAGTCCGAACTGTATGTGCTGAGAGGACCACCTCCTATGCTTGCGGCCGATTGTCCCTTAAAGATCGCGGGATCCTCCTTCAAATACCTTGGCATTCATGTTTCGCGCGACCCGGCAGAATTCCTTGATAAAAACTTGACACCGCTGTTAGAGCGACTGAAACATGACGTTAAATATTGGGCGACTCTGCCCCTGACATTGCTGGGCAGAGCGGCGCTCTACAAAATGATGTCGCTGCCAAGATTTCTGTATGTCCTTGACAACACGCCATATCCGGTGCCTCCCGGATACTTTCGGCGGGTATCAGCGCTGGTGTCCAATCTGTTATGGAGTAATCTCCCAGCACGCATAGCGCAGGCCAAATTGAATAGGAGTTGGTACGATGGGGGGGATAGCGCTGCCGAACCTGCAGCTATACTACTGAGCGGCCCAACTAAGACCCATCAACCAATGGCTGCGCGTCTCCCATGATGACCCGGCCTACAAGGCCGACAGGATGCAGCTTGGTACTAACAGTATGCTGGCACCCCTTTACGATAAAAGCCTTATCACCAAATTGGTAGGGCCCACTAGGCTTACAACCACACTGTGGCACACAGCGCAGTCTAAACTAGGGTGGAAGGGGAAAATCACTAAGCTCACCCCACTCTGGGACACTAAAGCGTTGGGGAGTCTGAGGCACTGTAAGGGCTTCACACAGTGGGACGACATTGTGATTTCAAAGGTGGGAGATCTATGGGACAAAGGCACAGTGATACCCTTCACGCAGTTAAAACAACAGTATGAGTTAAGGGTGACAGAATCATACAGATATGTGCAGATTCGACACGCACTGCTTACAGTCCTTCCACCTGACTCGGAGGTCCCGGAGGCATCTCCCCTGGAAGACCGCCTCCTCACAGAATACATGCAACAAAGGGCCACATCATTCATTTATCGTAAGTTGCTTAACAACCTACCAGAACCTACAGTAAAACTGAAAGGTAAATGGGTGGCGGAGGTGGGGGAAATGGATGAGTCGGAATGGAATGAGGCATTGGCGTCTCCAAAGGAGGTGGGCATATCGGCTAAACTCCGTCTAGTGCAGCTTAAAATCCTCCACAGGGTATACTACCCAAGATCGACACTACACACTATAAAGCAAGCTCAACATCCATACTGTCTGCGTGGCTGTGGAGATGAGGGAACCTTTTTGCACACCATTTGGGAATGTCCCCATATAATGGAATTCTGGAGACGAATAATGCGCACTATTTGAGTGTGTCAGATGCAACTTGATATCTCCTGTTCACCCACAGAGACCTTTCATTGAAGTAAGACAGGACGGGTGATGTGCTCTAACTAAAGTGTCTGCCTTAGGGTTTGTTTTATGTTAGCTGGTTTATTTATTTTAGCAATTTCATCTCTTTAGAAAATACGGACCTACGTGATTTACGGTGTAATGTAGCGAGATGTGTACGTTAATTACTGAACAAGGCCGCCGGACCCCCGGGTTGTCAGCTGATGGGCTGTGTAAACTCAAAAGCGTTGTCCGATGATGGTTATCTGCCGCGGCCGGCTCCTGGGGTTGTAGGCCATACGCTGTGTAATCTCGGATCTGTACAATAAATGTCTATTTAAAAAAAAAAATGTTTTAAAAAAATTTAAATATGCCAATTGTGTAATCATTTTGATGTGTGAGTTGTGGGGTTTCAATGAATTCATGATTTGTTGTTAATTGATATTAATTTATTAATGTAAAATTAGTTATGGGAATTGTATAAATATTTTTAGGTGTGTGTTTTGGGTTTTGTTGGGGTAGAAGGTGGAAAGTAATTTAGTTTAATTTAATTAATTATTACTTGATCATTAATATTCATTTAATTATTGATACTTTTTTTGGTTAATTATTTAGTTTTTATTTTGTTTCGGGATTTAGGTTCAATAGCTCTAATGTTTGGTTAGTACGTTCATTTTTACATTTTTTATGTGTTTTTTAATTATTAATAGTTGTTTGATTGATAATTAATTGTGCTAATTATGGAGGTACACTTTTTTTTAAAAATTTAGAAGTATGATGTAAATTGTGTGGTGTTATAGTGTAGGAAAATAAATATTACATGTATGTAATATTTTTGGGGGATTAAAATTAATTTCTATTACAAAATATTTATTTGTTTGTAAATTTTCTGTTAAATTTAGAAAAGTAATTTCTTTGTCAATTTTAGATTTGTGCTACATTATAACATTTTTCTATGATTTGTTAATTGTTATATTTTTATATATATTTTGTTTTTTTATTATATTTTGTATTTAGTTGATATTTTGTTTGTTTTTAAATTTGAATTTTTTTCTGTGGGAATATTCATTTTTACCCCTCCGCTATACAACACTTTCCCTACTGTTGCACTCCCTGGAGTGGGAATAGTAATTTTGTCACCTCCGCTATCCAACACTTTCCCTGCTGTTACACTTGCTGGAGTGGGAATAGTAAATTATTCCCCTCCACTATCCAACACGTTCCCTACTGTTGCGCTCGCGGGAATGTGAATAATAATTTTTACCCCTATGCTAACCAACACTTTCCCTACTGTTGCACTCGCTGGAGTGGGAATAGTGATTTTTATCCCTCCGCTTTCCAACACTTTCTCTACTGTTGCACTCCCTGGAAAGGGAATAATACATTATTTCCCTCTGCTATCCAAGACTTTTCCTACTGTTGCACTCACTGGAGTGGGAATAGTAATTTTTACCCCTACGCTATCCAACACTTTCCCTACTGATGCACTTGCTGGAGTGGGAATCGTAATTTTTTCCCCTCTGCTATCCAACACTTTCCCTACTGTTGCACTCACTGGAGTGGGAATAGTAAATTATTCCCCTCGCTATAAAACACTTTCCCTACTGTTGCAGTCATTGGAGTGGGAATAGTAAATGTTTCCTCTCCGCTATCCAACACTTTCCCTACTGTCACACTCGCTGGAGTGGGAATAGTAAATTATTCCCAGCCTCTATCCAACACTATCCCTCCTGTTGCACTTGCTCTAGTAATTATTTTTTATGTTACAGGTGTATGTATAATATATAGATATATATTTGTTTTAAATATATTTCTAACATTGTATAATTAATGAAAATTATTATTTATTAATTATTTTTAAGTATATGTATATATATATATTACATTTTATATATGTATGTTTAATTTATTTTTAAGTTACATTTATTATATATAATTGTTAACATTTTCAAATACATCTAAAAAATATGTTACATTAGATGTATTATTTAATTTATTTTACATTATTTTTTATACATATAAAAAAATTATATTTTGTACTTCGATATTTTTACCAACGATATTTCTTTCAATATTTTTGTACTTACCATTACAAAGATAGGAAGTCAATATTTTTTACAACAATATTTATGTCCTGATATTTCTGTAGGTCGATATTATTGTTGCCGATATTCTGTCAGTGATCCGATCACTCACTACCTCTTCTAGCAGCATTACCTATACTTTTTATCGCATCTGAGAGAAACCAGAAATATCAAAGAGCAATTGCTACAGACACTGTGGTAGGGAGCTTAAATTACCCCAAAGAAGGGGAAATAAAGGTTGCTCCTGAATGGAAATCAATCAGATTTAGATTTATTAAGGGTAACGCGGGTGCTCATACTCCACTTCCAATTGTGCAATGCAACAGTTTATAATTTGATGTAGCAGCGACATATGTAGATCTTCCCTTATAACTACATTCACAAGTATGGATCAATAACCAGATCCATGTTTGTATTGGGACGAGTGCATTATGAAAACTCTATAAAGAAAAAATATGATGGGAAAGAAAAATGGTAGCCAGAAGGAGGAAGTTGTTGATGTACAGTAGAAGTTTGAAAAGTGGAGTGAGTGAACACATGTTATTCATGTTCAACTATGGGGTTTTTTTCTGACTAACTCAGCAACATGCTTCAGTATAGTGGTGGCCCTCAATCAAGGTTTTTAACAGGTGCAGCACAGAGGGTGCAATTGCACAGAGTTTGGTACACCTGCATTCAAAACCTTTTTTGAAGAGATTGACACCTGTGGGCCTGACAAGCATGTAGTTATTCACCTATTGCTAGGTTGCTCAAAATCACAATCGCCAACTAAGGGTCATCTTATGATGTTAAGTGGAGTTTCCTCCGCCCGACACCATTTTGGTTATGAGACCGACCGACACACGGTCGGCGGTTCCGACCGTCTAATTAGGATGCAACCTAACACTGTTTGGTTGCATTCCAATACTTTACAGTGGGAGCATGCATTCCGGCCGGAATGCATGCTCCCATTGCAAAGTAGGAGGTGCAGTTCATACCTGCACCCCATGGCAGGCACCTCAAGGTGCCTGCCACAAGGTGCAGGGATCAACAGGGAGTGCCCTCTAGGCCACCAACTGGGAGCCGTGCACCGAAGGGGCCCTGCTGGGGGCCCCCAAAGATGAGTTCTGACAGCCTTTCTGTGTCTGAAAGGCCAGCACAGAAAGGCTGACGAAACCCAACATTGTAATCCCTAGGGCAGAAAAAGCCACCCTTGGGATTACTGGCTGCATTCCGACTGGCAACGGGCTCTCTGAACCCATCGGAAGCCAGTCGGAATAACCGTTTGGCTTCCTTTCAATCGCCCCCATCATAAAGAGGCAGTTGGAAAGGAATCCAACTGACATATTACGATGCATTCGGAAAGGCTCCAACCAACAGTCAGAACCTTTTCCAACCATATCGTAATTGGCCCCTAAGTAACGACTACTTCTAAATACATGGAAAACCAAAGAATGAACACAAATCGCAGGACCATTAGGATGCTGATGTCGGATATCACCTACGTGAGAATGGTGTCAGATTTCACAGGTTCATTATGTCATCCTACTATACATTCCTCTTGGTGAGTTAAACACTCGTTTCAGGGATTCTTCATGCCTTAACTGTATATCTTCAGTGAGCAATGAAAGCTTGTACTGTCCACCCTGATGGATATGTCCTGCAGGAAATGGAAGATTGCAAGTTTTGCTTTCCGTGAGAGAAGAAGCTTGTTTTCCTACGGCCATGCTGTTACTGTTCTATGAGGAAGCAGAGCACACACTACTGCTGACTGATTGTTACCTGTCTTGTGATAATGAAAGTTTGTAATCCTGCATCATTGTTGCACCTGTCTTCTAAAGCAGTGAAATGTGCACAGTTTCTGCCCATGGTATACCTGTGCTATGAAGAAAGGGTGTTCCTACTGCTGTTGCCAAACCTTATGAAAAGAAAAGGATATTCTGAATGCACCTATTTAACTTTCTATGCCAACCATATTTGATTTGGCCTACATATAGTCCTGATGAAGATGTCTGACCGTGTTAGGGAAATATACGAGAACCTAAAAAAGCCAATGGAAAAGAGGTCAGAGTCATTTCTCGACACTCCTGTTTTTAATCTTTAGCTAGCGAGAGACCAGTAAAAAAACAATTTCTCTCACCAGCACACATTTTAATATAGGTCTGACAGCTTAACACAGGGAGGACATAAATGTTGTTATGAGGGACATACCCAAATGATGGAACCCATAACTAGGGGACTGTACATCCATTGAACAGTAATACTCTTAGATGCTTCGCAGTGCTAGATGCGGATCCCACTGATGAAGGACACCACACTAGGGGGTAATTACCCATTACTACGGAGGCTTTACTCCGCATACCATTACTTTGCAAGCGTTACAACGCATGCGATGTAACAACGTGTATCCTTTACTACGCAAGTTGTTACATAGCATGTGTTGTGACTACGCATGCGTTGTAATGGGTAAACAATGACTCCTCCCAGGAACCGAAACTGATCGGATGAGCACACACAGGAAGGTGCACAATGACAACTGCATGGTTATTTCGGCAGGTTGAGAAGGAAGCGGAGCTGGAGATGATTTAGAGCACAAGCAGGAAAAAGGCAAATTTCCACAGCTTGCTGTTGTGCACTTCTTTTCCTAACCTCGGCTTTGCATCGGAGAGTTCGGAGGCAAATAAGTAGTGTAAGAATGAGTGCAGACAACTTACTCCTCCCAGGAGGAAGCGGCAGGGGGAGGTGACATGGAGCAGCTGAAAAGGGATAGGGAGAGCAGCAACAGTTGTAATGGAGTGAGGGGGCCATGAGCGCCACAGAGTCATGCATAGGTTTCCTCACCTACAAGGAGGATGTCAGGAGAGGTAAGCCGGGAGCTTTGTCCTAGGGAGAGGGTTGTGCAGGGGGTTGTTTTTTGGTTTTAGGGTAGTGTAGTTGTGTTTGTGTAGTGTAGAGTAGTGCATTTGGGTTTAGAGTAGTGTTGGGGGTCGTGAAGGGTAGTGTTTGGGAGTAGGGACAGGACTGGGGGTAGGGGCAGGGTCGTGCTGGGGGTAGTGTTTTAGGTTTTAGGGTTGTGATGTGGTGTTTGTGTAGTGTAGAGTAGTGTATTTGGATTTAGGGTAGTGTCGGGGGTCGTGAAGGGTAGTGTTTGGGAGTAGGGACAGGACTGAGGGTAGGGGCAGGGTCATGCTGGGGTACTGTTTTAGGTTTTATGGTAGTGTAGTGTAGTTGTGTTTGTGTAGTGTAGAGTAGGGCATTTGGTTTTAGGGTAGTGTCGGGGGTCGTGAAAGGTAGTGTCGGGGTCGTGAAGGGTAGTTTTTGTGAGTAGGGACAGGACTGGGGTAGGGGCAGGGTCGTGCTGGAGATAGCATTTTAGGTTTTAGGGTAGTGTAGTAGTGTTTGTGTAGTGTATAGTAGTGTATTTGGGTTTAGGGTAGTGTCGGGGGTCGTGAACGGTAGTGTTTGGGAGTAGGGACAGGACTGGGGTAGGGGCAGGGTCGTGCTGGGGGTATTGTTTTAGGTTTTAGGGTTGTGATGTGGTGTTTGTGTTGTCTAGGATAGTGTTTTAGGGTTTAGGGTAGTGCCGGGGGGTCGTGCAGGATAGTGTTTGGGTGTAGGGAACTGACTGGGGGTAAGGGCAGGGTTGTGCTGGGGTAGTGTTTTAGGGTTTAAGGTAGTGTTGTGGTGTTAGTGTAGTGTTTTAGGGTTTAGGATAGTGTTGGGGGTCGTGCAGGGTAGTGTTTGAGTGTAGCGAGCGAGTTGGGGAAGGGGAAGGGTCGTGCAGGGGGTAGTGATTTAGGGTAGTGTTGTGGTGTTTGTGTAGTGTAGGGTAGTGTAGTGTTTGGGTAGTGTTTTAGAGTTTGTTATGTGTAGGGTAGTGTATTTGTATTTAGTGTAGTGTTGGGGTAAATGTCTTTTCGTTACAAGGCAAGTTTTTAGTTCACATACATTAACATTTGCAATGTAAAGGTATGCGAACTAAAAACTTGCGTAGTAACAGTAATTGCAAAGTAAACATTTCGTAGTAAAAAGCTGCAAAGTAATGGTATGCTAAATAACAGGTCATATTCCTTCCAAGAACTGTGTTTTACTTATCTGTTTATGCTTGTTTACAGAGCATTCACAGTCCTTCTACTCCTTTCACTCCCTCTTTATTGTATTAGCTACCTGTGTTGTATCTGCCCAGTATTCATGAGAGAACCAACTGTGTGATATTCCTTCCTTTATCTCAACCTGCCTGTTAATTATTCTTTGTTTTAGGAAAGTTTACACTGCTATTGTACAGTTTACCTTAACTGTCCTGTGAAGACAGACCTAAAAAGTTCCATCACACAAAAAGCGCAAAGATTCACTTTATCATTCCTTGTTTCTGAGCATGAAAGAAATGAATGAGTTGACCCTCAGAACATTTGTGATCAGACTCAATTACGGATTATGACGTCGATTCCGATCCGGTAAAATAAACATCCGTACCAATCGTATCTGGAGCCATCTCCGTACGACTCGTACACACGCTGTACGACCCGACGTACATGGGGTACCCCATGTACGCTGGGTGTACGGCGCGTACACCCCATGATCGCAGGGGTACGCGCCGTACCCCTGCGATCATGGGGGGTACGCACCGTACCGGGGGGGGCGTTTCGTACCTGTTTCGGCGCAAACTCTGCTTTTATGGCTGTTTTCAGCTCCCGTAAAAAAAGGGTCGTACGGTGCGTCCCCGACACGTATCGTACTTGCCGGGTCGTAAAAACCAGCCGCTGTGTCGCGTACAGCGGGTTCCGAGGGAGAATCGTATGGAGATTAGAGTCGTACGGACTCTGTACGACTCGTACGGAGTACGGCTCCTGGTACGAATCGTACTTCGTCATACGTACGGGGGATGTTGCAGGGTACGATTCGTATGGGAAAAACGCTCCGAACGGCTATTCGGAGTGCTTTTTACCGGATCGGAATCGGCCACTTAATATGTGGAAGAAGCAGTTTTTGAAATGGAGTAGACAAATCTATAATCATTTTAAAATATACCTGTCAAGTGGCTCCACGTCCTGTGAAGCACCTTCGGCCAGTTCTAGCATCTTAGCCAGGCTCAAGTTGCATACTGGGGCAGTGGGGCTGTGAGTGATAATAGTAAAACTACAAGCACTACGGTGCAACATGCTGTAGGCTGAAAAGCCAGGAATGGCTGACGATGTCATGATGCCACAGGACAGACTTGTGAAATGGAAAATAATATTTAGTTTCTGGCTCTTTCTGCCTTTTTGCTTGAAGCCAATCATGGCTTTAACAACAGTCCAGTGGATGAGAGGGTGCTGATTGCATTTCAGAAGCAACCAGGACCATATGGCTAGCAAGGGTCGAACATAAAAACTTGTTGTGAAACTGGCATGCTAGGAAAACCCTAACAACACAAGCAGCAGTGGATGGACATTTATTTATTTCTTTTATTTATGAAGTTTTATATAGCGCGAACAAGATCCCGAAGGATATCAGAGCGCTTTACAATAAATTGGTAGAGAGGACAAAAGAAATAAACATAGTAATTGAGAAAAAGGAGGAAGAAACCCCCCCCCCCCCCCCAAAAAACAGTAAACAATGATACAATAATAAGGTGAAATATTATGCAGAGGATGCAATCCATGACTGTTAGTTGTGCCATGGAGCTAGGAACAAAGACATAACGCCGTATAGGTGCGCCTTAAAGGAGACGCCGAGAAAAGAAAAACAACTTCTGGCGCCCCCTCAGGGCCTTTAGGTTGACGTCATCAAGGTGGAGCCTCTGTATCACCCACCCTTCTTGAACAGGTGCAACACGTGCTGCCCGTAGAGGGTCGGCAGTGCTTCAATATAAAAGTTTGTTGAACGGGAATGCTCACTCAGTCCTACCTCCTCGCTGACAGGAAGGGAGAAGCGAAGGAACACATTTATTCAAGAAAAAAAAACCTGTTTAAAAAAAAAAAGCCTCGGACGGAGCACAGAGAAACGCGAGCTGTAAATGAAACAAATGAAAAAGGCGGCGAGAGACGGGGGTCTGTCAGCCTGCTTTAGTGGCCAGTCAGAAGAGTGCGCGGTTCTCCATCCTCGGGGAAAACGCGTCCTATGAGGCAGCTCTCTCTCTCTTTCCAGATCCCACTCAGCGCTTGGATTTTCGTCTCACAGCCGCAGCCTGGGAAGGAGAGGCAACAAGTTGTTGTTATACCAGCACTTTGCATTCTTCATGGAGGGAGACTTCCGCTCGAGGATGCCGCGCCAACTTGGACGTTGATCCCTGGCACTTCTTTGCATCTCCTCTTAAAGGTAGGTCATCTTTTATATCTGACCGTGCTGGCTCACTGAGGAGGGATGGCTATAAAAAATGTTTCTTTTAGGCATCAAAACGTCGTTTGGTGGTAAGACTCGGGGGGGTAGAATGTGTTGCACACGCATAGATGATAAATACCATCTGTACTAGGCGAGGGAATGGCATGGACAGAACTATATTGATCTATAAGTCGGTTGTTAGCAGGCACTGAACGTGGGGGTTCAACAAAGCGATTCAACGGCGGAGTTTAACGAAACGATTTGATGATGACATTGATGCCGAGCGGCCACAGCACGTGACGTCGGGCAGCGTCACCATGTCTTGCTTTTAGTTAACAGCAGCTTGCTTGCGTTTTAAGTTCTGTCGTTTATTTATAAAATTTCGCGGAGGTTCTCGTGCATTGAAATAGGTACAAAGTCTGCAATGTATTTCATAGGAGAGTATCGGCACTTCTCAGAAAGAAACAGGTTAACTTAAGTGAGTGCCTGCACTTCTATATTGGCATTCAAAGCACTGAGTAAAGGGCAATTGTCAGCTGCTCAATTAAAAAGAAAGTAATTGCAAACACTGTCGGAGAGGGCACATTAACCGTCGCAAAGTGTGGTATTGCATGGGCACAGCGATAAATACATTAATACTTAAGTGAGTCGAACATGAGATTCGACATTCTGGGCAGCGCACCCTTCTCGGAGCAACGGGTTTTAAAGTTTGCCCAAGATCACGGGTACCTATTAGAGCGCTCTCACAGATGCGGGAAGCCTGTAAGCACGTCTCCCAGTCCCATCTTTCACTTAGTTTGGTCTGTTAGTTGTTCGCATGCTAGTGATAGTAATGTAAAATAGAACATACAAGTCCCACAATGCAATACTTTCTTGGGTAAAATTAAGCACTGGCTGAAAATGTCCGAGGTGACATGGTACGCTGCCCTTATTTGTTGTGAGAATATCTGGTGATTTGATTAGCAGGCGTCCCTGTCTTTCCCCTGGATTAACGCACCTATCCCGTTGCTGCCTCCGGTTATGCTTCTTCAATTAAATAATATAATGGCAATTTGTGCTTCCCGCCACCCCAGGTACACGCTGTGAAACGACGTTGTTACTCAGCAAGTGGCTGAAAGCTCATATCCCGAGGGTGCTGGCCAGCCTGTGTCCTCTGGATCTGCAGGGGTGGAAAAATAAATGTTCTCCCCCAACCCCTGAAAAAAAAGACATTCTCTGTGTAATGCACGTACTGTCTCTCAAAAACGATTCCTGATTCATGTCGGCAGCGCTGTTCTCTTACCCATTCAGAGAAATGCCCCGTGCTACTCATTGATAATTAGATTGTTTGATGGTTTTTCGCTGTGAACCCCAGATAGAGGAGAGGGGGAGCGAGAGACAGAGGTCGAAATCAGCGGTGTATCGCAAAATGACGCCCCCTCCAGAAACGAAGAGGAATGGGTCTCCCACAAATCAGATATTCGCCCTCTGAAGGGTTGTGGGGCCCCCGAAGGCTTGGGGGGGGGGGGGGGGGGGAAGGGTGCTGTCCGTGGGCGAAACAGAGAATGATGTTTGGTTTGGGTATCTCTTTTTGTCCTCTTTGGGAGTGACATACTCATCCAGGCACTATGGTGGCACAGTCTGAGAAGCCCAGTCTTACATGCGAGGAGGGGTGCAGTATTCACTTGTGTTTTCCTGATCTACAACGTTGGCAGCTGATTAGCTGATGAGATGTGAAAACCCAGTGGCTAGATAAGGGCTGGTTCAGATGTAACCAGCCCAAAAATGCTAATGTTATTAATCATGTTTGTTAGTAATACAAGCCTTGCTTTTGTTTATGTGGAACCTAATTAATCCCCTGGAATGTGTAAGATGCTCAATGGAGCGGAAGCAGCCTACTTTACGTTTGTACATCCACATGGAACACGCGATGGAGGTGAGAGGCCGTAGTATGTCCACGTTTCCCTTATGCACAGAGCGGCCAATTAACATGAATCCATGTGAAACCAACAAGATACAGAAGAAACTAGTTTAGACGGAATATATGTAGCTTTAAAGTTTGCTAATTCCCACACAGCATCATGGCTATCTGTTTGGGTGAATTTCTTTGTGTGTGTGTGTGTTTTTTTTAAGTGATGTTTCTTCCCTGACAGATTAGAGCAGAGTGCTAGGCTCAAATTGCTCTAATTTTCCCACCTATCGACAATGTCTGGATTTCAAGAACTGAAGCATCTTTACAGAAGTTCTCTGCGGCTTATCACTCAAGTTCGTATGTCACGGAGCAATGCTGGGGTAGAGGTGGGCGAGCCACTGAAAGCTTGAACCTGAAGTCTGGCTCGGCTACAGGTCATGTTGGAACCACGAGGCATAATGAGCTGAGTTTTAAATGTGTAATTTTATATAGCGTGGATATGGCCCAATGGCATCAGAGCGCTTTAAAACAGTAGCATGATGCAAGTTACAGTTACAATAATTACATTCAGATATATTGCATCGCTAGCTAAAACCAGGACGAAAGCAGCAGTTGGAAAGGGATGTTCATGGTTAAAGCATTGACATTAACCTTGGGCGTAGCACTTCGCTACGCCCACGGAGTGGGCGTAGTGTTGCCTACTTCACCATTTGCGAAGTAGGCGTAGCAGGCAACACTACGCCCACCCCGCGGGCGTAGCGAAGTTGCCCGCCACCCGCCTCCCTAAATACTTAAATTACATTTTAGAAATGATTAAAAACCACTTACCTTGTCCGCCGTGTCCCCGGGGCTCCCTCTCGTCATTGCGCGATTCGCGCCGCAGTCTTGGATAGTAATGCGCATGCGCGGCCGCCCGTGCATTTCTCGCAAGAAATGCGCATGCGCGGGCGGCCGCGCATGCGCATTACTTCCAAGACGGCGGCGCGAATTGCGCGATGACGAGAGGAAGCCCCGGGGACGCGGCGGACAAGGTAATTGGTTTTTAATCATTTCTAAAATGTAATTTAAGTATTTAGGGAGGGCGGGAGGGAGGCGGGTGGCGCATAGTGGGGCTACGCGAAGGGCGTAGGTGGACGTAGTGTCTCGCCCACTATGCATAGCTTCGCGAAGCCCCACTATGCCTACTACGCCCACCGTTAATTGACATAAGATGGTGTGGACGCAAAATGAAGGTAGTTCGCCTCCTGGACAGAGTACTTGGGAATGGTCCTGGGTGATTAACCCAGGTGCCTGTCAAATAGAAGGAGCTTGAGGTCCTTTTTGAAGGTGACTATGCAGGTTGCTAGGCGAAGCGAGGGAGGTGGGGAGTTCCAGATTTTTGTGGCACTACCAGACAAAGACTGGCTCATGTACTCTTCTGGACTGAAGATGGAGGGGGGGTTTCCGGGAGCGGGGATTGGGCATTTCTGGAACTCCCACTTGCGCCAGAGATTTTCAGTTTATTACTTAGATAGGAGGGTGAAGAGGAGTGCAGCACTGTGTGGGTAATGCTGATTATTTTGAATTGGGCTGAGCTTCAATGGGCAGCCATTGGCGGATTAGCTGAGTCCAGGAAATGTGGTCACATTTCTTGAGACCTAACACAAAGCATGCTGTTGCATGGCGAGTTGCTCTCAGTGGGTCTAGATTTTTGGGAAAGCTTGGGAGAAGGGCGATTCAGTAATCTAGTCTGGAGAGGACGAGAGACTGCACCACTGTTTTGAGGTCTTGTTCTGGGATCAGTTGTCTGACGCCCACCTGCTGCCTGAGCTGGTAATGTGCACTTTTGGCCATGGCTGTGATGTGGAGATCTAGATTGTCACGGGTGATGCCAATGGATCTAGCACTCTGGACAATGGCAGGGCAGCCATCGAGGACAGGAAAGTTGGCCATCCATTCCTGCACTGGGGTTTTTACATTTGGAGGTGAGATCAAAAGAAATTCTGAGCTTTAGATGATGGTTAAACATCCAGTTTTGAATCTTTAGGATTATGATTGAAAGGAAGGCAAGGTCTTCAGGGAAAGAGATTTTCTTGTATATTTGAGTGTCATCAGCGTAGAGGCAGAAGAGACTCCCAGTGTTTCTGACAAACAAACATAGTGGTTCTAGTGGCTGTCTCATGGCTTTTGCCTCTCTCTACCTACCCGGGATGTGTTTTTTTTTGGCAAGAGCTGCTGACTTTGGAACTCTGGAATCAGGTTCGAGTCTTGGCATTGCCTCTGCATCATGTGATTCTTGGCTAATAGCTTAATTTCCCCATGACTCTTGTGTAATGTCACTGGTACTCACATAAAGGGATCCAATACCTTTGGCTCAAGTTCACGCTATATTTTATACCAGTCATTTCCAATGAGTAATTTGTGAGCTACAAGAAGCACTCCAGATACCAGTCAGTCACTATCCTGTGTGCAACCCACTTTCTACATTGGACCCAATGCTTGTTGAATTATCATATGTAAATCAAACTTGTTTATCTCAAGACAAAATGTGTGGATTTTCTGAACTTAACAGCTAATTATAGAGGAAAAATAGCTGAATTTCCAAAATACATTCAAAGCAGATATTTAAATTATAAATCAGGTGGGAAGACTTATTGGTAATAAGATTACTTTTGTGCGAGGGGCACTGCAGATGTGGCTGGCAGGTATTATCTACATATAGGCGTTCTAAATTGACAAAGCTTTGTTAGCGGCCAAAATTTGGGAGGCCAACTGATGAACAGTGCAAACCCAACAACTGCTTCCTATTTTGGGTGTTCCCCTGTCTTCAGGCAAACTGATCTTTCACAATGTGATTGAATGGAGTTTGGATACATTTAATTTCAAATAGAATCATCCGCTTTCGGTATCTTAATGTTCAGTCAATGGTGACAGGTTTGGAATATTTTTAAAGCTTTATTTCTCATTAAGAGATTAGTATTGTTTTTGTAATTTTTTATTTAATCAGTAAAATTACAGAAATATCAAGAAAAATATCACCACACTAAGGGGCCCATTAGGATAGCGGGCAGAAAATCACCCCGACCGCCATGGAGGCAGAAAACAATCGCCTGCCAGGACCGCGGATAAACTGGCGGTCAAATTAGGATCAACCGCCAAAAAAGACCGACCGTGGCGGTAGCGGGCTAACAAAAACCGCCCGACGTGGGCGGTGACGACCCAAAACCGACCGCTGCGGTCAGAAAAGCTACTCTCCGCCTCAAGCATAGCGGAGACACCGCACGGGAAATTAGGATTTACCCGATGGTCCCGTGGTACAAACCTCTGTTTCCAACCGCCGCGGTTGCACACTGCAGTGAATGGGGAGACTGCGTAAGAGCTGCAACATAGCCACCACAGCGGAGGGTACATGAAAAACATGGCGGACGAAGCCAAAACAGCACAACGATGCCTAACTGAGCACAAATCAAAGTAGTCCTGCCCCACAAATACACAAAACACATATCAATGATAAAAAAATGCAAAAAATGTTTTTACAATTCCCAGGACAACAACCACAATACACCTCACAGCAAAGACCCAATTGGACACACCCACACAGCTGAGTATAAATACAGTCCCTTTACTGACCACGATCCTTTGCAACACTCCAGAAGAGAAGGTCAAACACCACATCTGACAGGAAAGGCAAAACACAACACACACACCACCTCCATTACACCAGCACCAACAATCCCCCAGCACACAACATACCTCACACCTCAACACCACACCCACCTGCACCCACAAACACTGCAAACACCAACCACCATGGCAGCATAGAAAATGCCAAAATTTACAGAGGGTGAGTTAACAGTCATGGTGAATGAGATAGTGAGAGTGGAACCACAACTTTTTGGTAGCCTGGTCCAACAGACACCATTAGCCACAAGGACACAAATGTGGGAAAGGATAGTCCAAAGGGTGAATGCAGCAGGGACTACCCCGCGGTCCAAGAAGGAGATTGTTGGACTTGGCCCTTCTGGCAGGTTCACCCCTGAACTTTTTGCCTTTTAATGTTATATCAGTATAATGATTTCTGGTCTTTGCGCACTTTAGCACTGTGGTGCAGTGTAAAGTGTGTGCGCTCTCTGAGTGCGTGTGTGAGATTGGGCTGCCCTCCCATAGGAATGCATGGGGAATGTGTGTCCATGGTAATTCCTGATGTGTGGGGAGTGCAAGGTTGAGTTTGGTATGTGCAGACTTGTGTGATTAAATGCTGCGCTATGATGTATGCGGCTTTAATCTGTCTAGTGTGGAAGTGCCACTTCTAGAAGTTGGCTTGCCTGTGCAGTAAATGTGAATTGACTGTCTGGCTTGTGATTGGCTGGAGCTGGCTGGTGTGCCTGGCTACAGAAGTCAGGATGGGTCTGCCCCGGTGGTGAATGGGGAGATCTGCATGTTGATGGCAGGGAGGGGCTGCACCTGGGACCTGAATAGGGCTGGTCTTTCCCTCCACAATGCTGGCTCCACCCCCTGTGGTGCGACTGATGACCCTAGCCTGTCCTGTGCATAGGGAGAGGGGCTGAGCAAAACAAAGTGCTCCAGAACCAGCTGCGTCTGGTTTTTCCGCACCCTGCACCCTAGAGACAAAGGAATTTGGTGTATAAAAAGAGGCTGTGACCTCATGTTAAATGTTCTTGTGCTCAACTTGAATCTACCAGGGGCGTGCTGCTGCTGGGGCCCGGGGGAAGGCTTGCCTCCCTGGGCCCTGCCCAGCCCCTGGATGCTGGAGGATTTCTTTGGGACCCTTGTGGATTACTTTTGATATTGCCAAGGCTTGTTCAGCGTGCCCAGCGCTGTGGGAGCGCTTTTACTTTCTTTTACATGGGAGAACCTGGGGGTACACCGTGCTGACGCTGCAGCCCCGGGCTGAGGGAATCCCCCCTCGCATGGATTCCCCCCCTCTCCTCCCATACCTTGCAGGTGCCCACCCTGCATCATGGCCACTACTCGGATATCCTAAAATCGTAGGAGCCTACCCTGCGTTATGCCCCGATATTCGGAGGGAGTCTACACCTCATTTGTGCATTTTTTATCCCCTTATTTGTATCTTAGCGGGTGCCCACCCTGTGAATTTGTCGCCACAGCCCGCCTGGTTGTGGGCGGGGCCGCCGGACAGAAGTCCCGTGTGCGGCTAGAAGTTGGGTTCAGAGAGAGGAGGTCGGGAGCCCACCCTACCTCCTCGAGCCCCAGCGAGAAGAAGGGATCTCCTCCCTCGGCCCGGGGCTCCCGTGAAGTGGGGAGAGCCCCGGGGCCGCCAGCAGCTAGGAGCTGAAGTGTTGCCAGGCTTCCGTGTCCTGGAGGGAGCCCCGGCGGAAGAGTCAGCCCGGAGTCTCGCCGGCCCCATTTAGACATCCGGCCCGGGTGAAGTGAGGAGGGCGGCGATGCTTGCTCCCCCAGCGAGGCTCTCCCAGGAGTGAGAGAGAGCCCTGCCGGCCGCCGTTGAGGAGGAGCAGAGAAGCCCCACGGAGATGCACCTCCCTGAGCAACCGGTGAGTGCAGGCGTCTCAGTGGGTCCCCAGTCAGTGGTAGAGCAGCCCCAGATGGCAGCGGACCGCTCCCCTGTTGTTCTACCGCATTGTTGTTTTGGGGGCACAGTGGTTTATTACGAGCCCCAGAGCTGAAGGGGCATTTCGGGTGGTAGAGTGGCTCCGGCAGGCAGCGGGCCGCTTCCGCCAGGATGGCAGCATTTTCCCTCCAGAGCCCACGAGGCCCCACCTGATTTGGGGGCATTTGTATTTCGAGCCCGAGAGGCTCCAACGTGAGGCATGGTTATTTTCCGAGCGCTCGTGCGCTCCAGGGGCTCGCTTGACCCAGGGGCCACCATTGTCTCACAGGACCCAGTGTGCCTCCCATACTTGGCCCAGGTTTGTTTTGAGAGCCTAGAGGGCTCCCCTGTGTGCTACATGTATTTCCAGAGCCAGATGGCTCAGTTTGGCACAGAGTTTGTCCTGAGGGGCTAGTGAGAGCCCATGCCACAGTTTGTTCACCCTCAGCTGCCCAGCAAGTAGTGGGCAGCTGCTATGTTTAGGTTCTTCTTTCTAGGGACATGTACTTTGTAATTGTAATTGTAATTGTAATGAGATTTCTAGAGCGCATGGCTGCCCGTGAGCGTCCCAGCGCTAGTAGATGCATCTGATGGATTAGGCGAGTGCGGAACAGATGGTTCGGGAACAGCCAGGTCTTTAGAAGCCTTCGGAACGGCATCAGATTGTGTTGGGCCCGCAGATCGAGCGGGAGGGCGTTCCACAATTTGGACGCTTGAAAGGAGAAGCGCCGACCTCCGGAGCGTGTTTTCTTGATCCTGGGTATTTGACTTAGATGAGCGTTCGAGGAACGGAGAGTTCTGGATGTGGTATACGGGATAACCAGGTCCTTAAGGATTGGCGGGGCTTTCCCATGAAGAATTTTATGGGTGAGGCACAGGGCCTTGAAATGCACCCTTTGCACCATGGGCAACCAGTGTAGTGTTCTAATCGCTGGTTTAGCTGAGCACCGAGTCTTGGTGTCCGTAAGAATCCTAGCCGCAGCGTTTTGCACAACCTGTAACCTGTCTGTGACTTTCTTTGGTGCGCCAAGGTACAGGGCATTTCCGTAGTCCAGTCTGGACAGGATAATACCCTGTAAGAGCAGCTTTCTTGACTGAAGGGGGAGCATGGGGAG
This sequence comes from Lissotriton helveticus, assembly GCF_964261635.1. NCBI lineage: Eukaryota > Metazoa > Chordata > Amphibia > Caudata > Salamandridae > Lissotriton > Lissotriton helveticus. The sequence goes on along the minus strand of NC_136070.1, from coordinate 1,059,373,967 downwards.
GATCTTGCGGGTGGTGTGAAGTAGACAGAGGCAGGTTCCAGCCGTTTTTCTTGCTTGGGTGTTTAGGGTGAGGTTATGATCGAGCCAAATCCCCAGACTTTTGATTTCGGTTTTGGGGGTTGGGGGCGGGCCCATGCATGGGGGCCACAGAGACTCTGGGCGGTAGTGGGACTGATTGCCCATCACCATAATCTCTGTTTTGTCGCAGTTGAGTTTTAAATGGGATGAGTTCATCCAGCTGACTATGTCCCCCAGGCAGGAATACAGGTCGATGGTGGGATTATCCAGCCGGCTTAGGGAGACAACCAACTGGGTGTCATCCGCGTAGGTCAGGAGTTTAATACCATACGGGATGACAATCTTTTCCAGGGGCGCCATATACACGTTGAAGAGCGTCAGGCTCAAAGATGAGCCCTGGGGCACTCCGCAACGTATAGGGGTCTCCCTGGAAATGTAGTCACCCTCCGCCACCTGGAAAGTTCGGTCGTGGAGGTAAGATTTAAGCCACTACAGTGCTGACCCTGAAATACCCAGGTCTCCTAGCCGCTGAGCCAAGATGCTGTGGTTAACGGTGTCGAATGCCGCGCTAAGGTCCAGAAGGATCACTGCCACTGAACCTCCTGCGTCAATGATCTTCCTGCCCTCTTCGACAACCGCTACCATCGCTGTTTCAGTACCTTGGCCCGGGCAGAACCCTGTCTGTGATGACTTTAACAATTCGTTGCTTTCCAGGTAGCTAGATAGTTGGTTATTGATACATTTTTCCGCCATCTTGCTAATGCAAGGGAGGAGGGAAATTGGCCTGAAATTGGCGAAATTAGTAGGGTCGAGATTAGGCTTTTTGATTAAGGCTTTGACTACCGCCTTCTTCCAACTAGACGGAACCGAACCGCTTTCTATGGAGGAGTTTATCAGCTTCACCATTGGTGTAAGAATTGTAGGAGCGACTTGTTTAAGGTGTCTTATTGGTGCTGGGTCATGCGGAGACCCACTTTTGAGGGCTTGAAGGATGGGCCTGAGGGTTTCCTCACAGATGGGGGAGAACATATCAAGTTCTATGTTAGAGTTATAGGCCTGCCCTGTGTGGATATGTGGGGGGTCCGCAGGAGGGAGAGGGGGGAGATGTTGGAGGATGTTTTGTATTTTATGATCAAAGAATGTAGCTAACTCATTACACTGGCTATCCGAGAGATTATGGGAGCAGGAAGGTTCTGAGGTTTTTAAAAGTTTTTTCACAATTTGAAACGTTTCTCTGGACGAACAGGATGCCTTACAAATTTTTTCATTAAAGAAGGCTGTTTGAGCATCTTTGAGTGCTTTTTTGTAGTTGAGGATGGCCCGTTTATAGTCGCTTTTACAGGCGGGATCGAAGTCTTTCCTCCATACTCTTTCCGCTCTCTTGCAGTTTTTCTTGAGGAGGCGCAACTCGTGTGTAAACCACGGGAAGGTGGCTTTTTTCCTAGGATTTAGATGTAGTTTTTTAGGAAGAACGGTGTCAAGGGAGTTTTCAATCCAGGATGTGAGCTGCGCATTGGCAGAGTGGGGGTTACTTTCGAACTGTGGCCTGGTGTGCTCTAATGCGTGTTTCCATCTATCGAGGTCGAGTTTGGCCCACGAGCAGGAGAGTCTAACCCGAGTTTGTGTGGGAGGAGAGGTGTTATGGATCTGCCAGCTGAAAGCTTTCAACAGGCGATCGGTCCAGGGCACTGGGATCGGTGAACTCCCCATGAGGTCGGGGAAATTGCAAAATATAGGGTCGAGCAAGTGTCCAAGATTGTGCGTGGGAAGATTATTTTGTAAGTGCAGTTGATGAGCTGCAAAGCCTAGGATCAAATCCGTGGCTGTGTCATCTTTGCTACTATCAAAATGTACATTGAAGTGTCCTAAAATTAAGAAGTTGGGCCGAGTGCTGGCCAAGGCTACGGAGCATTCCAAGAGTGTGTTATGGAACTGCCCCATGGCTCCTGGCGGCCGATAAATGAGAACTCCTGAAAGGGAGTTACAGGGGGAAATTTGGATAGTGAAGTGCGTGTTTTCACAGTCCGTCATAGGGCTGTCAAGAAATCTACATGAGAAGGAATCTTTAAAGATGACAGCTATTCCTCCTCCCCTACCCTTTGGTCGATTCAGATGTTGCATAAGGAAGCCTTGGGGCAGAGCCTGTACAATATCGGCATCAGAGTCTGGGGCAAGCCATGTTTCTGTTAGAAACAGGATCTCTAGATGGTGGTCTTCTATGAGTAAGTGTATTTCGAGGGCGTGTTTGGGCAGAGACCTGCAGTTGATCAGAGCCATTTTTACGATCGTCTGAGGGTTGTGCTTGTTTGTAGGGGGGGAGAGTTTGAAAGGACAATGGGAGCAATTAGTGAGATGAGCCTCGGCTCTAAGTGATTGAGAACATAGGTGTGAGAGAGGCTGATTGAGATGGTATAGGGATTCTCTGGAGTAAGAAAGCCTCGACTGCTCACTAGTGCCTGGCTCCTGGCTCGGTCTGGCGCGGACTCCGGCGCGCCATCGACGCGCCCGCTGCGCTTGTCCGCTGCGCTTCCAAGGTAAACACATGATTTATTGTGGCGGATGACAGATGTAGGGGGGTGTGGCCTCACGAAGGGGGGCGTGGCCTCGAAGAACGCCGGAATGGCGGCAGCGCTGAACTCCGCTGCACAGCCTGAGTAGGTGAGAGTAATGCCCAGAAGACAAAGTGCCAGGAGGGGGGGTGGGGAGATTAGTCCACAAGATTAGGTGACTCTCAAAGTTTTAAAAGTTTTAAAAAGTTACACAAACACAGCTCCCGGCTTCCGCCTCAGGAGCACTTACATACATCAGCCGGCGCTTGTATTCAGCGCCTTAAGTATGTTCGGCGAGGGGCGGGGCCTAAATAGGGGGCGTGGTCTCATGAATGGGGCGTGGCCCCGAAGAACGCCGGAATGGCGGCAGCGCTGAACTCCGCTGCACAGCCTGAGCAGGTGAGAGTAATGCCCAGAGACAAAGTGCCAGGAGGGGGGGTGGGGAGATTAGTCCACAAGATTAGGTGACTCTCAAAGTTTTAAAAGTTTTAAAAAGTTACACAAACACAGCTCCCGGCTTCCGCCTCAGGAGCACTTACATACATCAGCCGGCGCTTGTATTCAGCGCCTTAAGTATGTTCGTCGGGGGGCGTGGCCTAAGTAGGGGGGTGTGGCCTCACAAAGGGGGCGTGGCCTCGAAGAACGCCGGTTTGGCGGCAGCGCTGAACTCCGCTGCACAGCCTGAGCAGGTGAGAGTAATGCCCAGAGACAAAGTGCCAGGAGGGGGGGTGGGGAGATTAGTCTTCAAGATTAGGTGACTCAAAGTTTTAAAAAGTTACACAAACACAGCTCCCGGCTTCCGCCTCAGGAGCACTTACATATATCAGCCGGCGCTTGTATTCAGCGCCTTAAGTATGTTCGGCGGGGGCGTGGCCTAAATAGGGGGCGTGGCCTCATGAAGGGGGCGTGGCCTCGAAGAGCGCCGGAATGGCGGCAGCGCTGAACTCCGCTGCACAGCCTGAGCAGGTGAGAGTAATGCCCAGAGACAAAGTGCCAGGAGGGGGGGTGGGGAGATTAGTCCACAAGATTAGGTGACTCTCAAAGTTTTAAAAGTTTTAAAAAGTTACACAAACACAGCTCCCGGCTTCCGCCTCAGGAGCACTTACATACACCAGCCGGGGCTTGTATTCAGCGCCTTAAGTATGTTCGACGGGGGCGGGGCCTAAATAGGGGGCGTGGCCTCACAAAGGGGGGCGTGACCTCGAAGATCGCCGGAATGGCGGCAGCGCTGAACTCCGCTGCACAGCCTGAGCAGGTGAGAGTAATGCCCAGAGACAAAGTGCCAGGAGGGGGGGGGGGTGGGGAGATTAGTCCACAAGATTAGGTGACTCTCAAAGTTTTAAAAGTTTTAAAAAGTTACACAAACACAGCTCCCGGCTTCCGCCTCAGGAGCACTTACATACATCCTTTGCATCTAGGAGTGAGTCGCACTCCTTCATCCCTACCTTGGCCTTCCCCAGCTGCGCAGCACTTAGTGCCAGCTGCAGCGTTTAGGCCCTGTTCTTGTCCTCAGCTGCCCAGCAAGTAGTGGGCAGCTGCTACGTTTGGGTTTTGGTGCAGTGGTGCAACCTGGACCCTAATGTGATTTATGTGCTGTTATGATTGAGGTGCTATTGCTTTTTGGGTGTTAGGAAATGTACTGTGTGTAGTATGTTTGGCGCACCCTGTGTTCTGATACCTCTAGACATATGTTTATGCTTAGGAGGTTGTTTTATCTAGCATGGGTTATACTAGTGAGTTCATGGTTCCCTGTGTGATATATGCCTAAAGTGGTTAGGATTGCGTAGGAATTACTTACCTTTTACCAGTGGTTACTGGTTGTGTGCTACATTTGCTATTTTATCCTACAATTGTTCTATGTTCTAAGTGCTAGTTCTACCAAGTGCTTATTCCCGACAGTGGTCCATGTGGCCCTGTCTTATGTACATAATCCCCTGTAAATTCTGCCCGTGCCAGTGGCACAGTGTAAATTGTGTGTTTATTATCTAATGTGTTTGGTATAATACAAAGGCTATTTTATATATAACCTTATATATAACCTTGTGTAGAGTTTTTATACCTAGGGGATGAGCAGGGGTTATCTTTGGTGTGTAACTCCCTTGCCCTGTCTAGATTGGTGGTTTCTGCCTGGCTTTGGCGCAAGCCTCAGCCAACCGGAAATGGCCATTTCTAACAGTGATGATGAAGCGGTGGCATGATCACAAGAGGATTGTCAAGGAGAAGAGGAGCAAGAACTGGGACCTGGCAAACTGGACTGGCAGAGGCCCTCCCATCCCACAGAAAACATTCACACCATGGGAGGAGAAGGTGCTTGCCAAACTGCAGCCTGAGAGTCTCACAGGAGTAGCTGGTGGAACGGAGGCTGGTAAGTACAAACAAATGGCAACCAACACACTGATAAGTACTCCCTTGCACAACCGATACACCATTGCACAATTCACCCTCACCTAACAGCCGACCTCACTGGGAGACATGTTTGGGGGTAGGTGACCTGCACTACCACTCCCAGCATGCCCCCTGTCCCACACTCCAGCAGCATGGAGGCCCCCCCACCCAGGAGCATGTGTCAGCCATTGCTCTGTTCACCAAACAGACTTACAGGTAGGTAGCCATCTTGTATTGGAGGACTGTTTGGGGGTGGGAAGCCTGTTTCACTACTCCCAGCATGCCCCCTGTCCCACACCCCAGCAGCATGGAGGCCTCCCCCACCCAGGAGCATGTGTCAGCCATTGCACTGTCTACCTCCACCTAACAGGTAGGCAGCCAAACTCACTGGGAGACATGTTTGTGGGTGAGAGGCCTGTTTCACTACTCCCAGCATGCCCCCTGTCCCACACCCCAGCAGCATGGAGGCCTCCCCCACTCAGGAACATGTATCAGCCATTGCACTGTCCACCCTCACCTAACAGATAGGTAGCCATCTTGTATTGGAGGACTGTTTGGCGGTGGGAGGCCTGTATCACTACTCCCAGCATGCCCCCTCACCTAACAGGTAGGTAAGCATCGTCACAGGTCTGGCTGTTTCTGGTTGTGAGACCTGCAACATTACACATGGCACCAATTGCATGCAATGCATCGACACAGGACATGTTTGATGATTTGATGTTTTCATGCACCATGTAATAACAGCCAGCATTGCATGTAACAATAATATAAAAGTTGTCTCAATTGTGTAGTGTACAGACAGCAGATGACATGCAGCTAACAGAATACTTGCACATTGCCCTACACTGAGCATTTCTCATCTAATCCACAGCTGATGAAGAAGATCTAGCTGCTGAGGAAAACAACGACCAGCAGAGCCAGTCTCCACCCCCGGTACATGGACTCTCGGATGTTGACTCCCAGGACAGTTTGGACGATTAGCTTCAGACCGGCCCATCTGGTGTGCCAAGGCCCAACAGGTCCCAGGACCCCATCCTCCCTATCACCACGTCTGCTGCACCAACAACTGCACAGCAGGCCCCTGCAGTCACGGCCTGTGCCTCCACCGCTGCCACCTCGGCCATCACCAGCACCCTCCCTGTCCCAGGGGACAACCAGGATACAACACCAACTGTGGAGGGCAAAGAGAGTGTGCGAGGACCCACCGTGGCGAGGCAACAGGTCCGTGCCAGCAGGGCAGGTGGGAGGGCCAGGGTCCCCCCAACCTCAGGAGGTTGGCACACCATCCTTGGACCACTTCACCAGAGTCATCGGTGCATATGAACAGGTCCAGGGACAAAGTGGCCGGTCGGATGAACTTTTACGTGAGCTCATCCTGCTGATGAGGTTCATCGACACACGCATTGGTCAAATGTTACACCTCGTGGCCCAGCAAGTGGCGTTGCTGAGGGACAGGCCTGCATCATAACCAACATCAGCAGGCCCCCCACCGCCAAAAAGATCAAGGGAGTCTCCGGAGGCAAAGCACCAGCCACACGCCAGTCACGGAGCCAGCCCTGATGGCACCCTCTTCCCCACTGCATTGATTGTTTGGACTGTCCTTCCCCACACTGCCTTGGCAATGGCACTTGTCTGTTGGACTGGGTAACCACATCCATGTGGTGTCTACTCTTGCATCTCATCTACCATGACTGTCAACTCACTGCCCATTCACCACCTTCATGTAAATATTCCCGCATCCCTCACATGTCCACTTTGTAAATAAAAAACCTGACGTACCAGATTTTGTGCTGCATCGTTTTTAGTGCAATATTTACAGTTTTGAAAATGTCCATGATGTGTCCAAATGATGTACAGTATGTATCGCAGGATTATTCTGAAGCACCTAGGGAGACACAACAGAACAACAGTCACTGCTGTCATTGTGGCATCACAGACATAACACTACACAAAACATACACATGAGACTACAGGCATACAAGACTGTGCAGCAGGTATTAACAAATAGACTCCAGCATACGTCCACATATACCTTTCCTACACACAGGTGACTCCACATGTGCCTGTCTGTACCCTCCGCAGATAGCCCTGCACAACAACAACAACCACAACAGACAATGTATGAGTTGTACATATTTACACACCTTCAAGTGAAGTAGCGGTTGATGAGCTGTTGACGAATGTCAACTCCTTCCTCCTCTCCACTGTCCTCATCACTGGACTTCGGTCCTTGGGCAGGGGCGGGCCTTGGTTCCTCTCCATCATCCAGGAGCAGGGGAATCCCCTTGTGAATGGCCATATTGTGCAGCATACAACATGCCACAACAATCTTGCAGACCTTCCCAGGCGAGTATGCCAGTGCTCCTCAAGTCCTGTCAAGGCAGCGGAATCTTGACTTGAGTAGGCTAAAAGTCCGCTCAATCATACGTCTGGTTCTGCCATGGGCCTCATTGTACCTGATGTCAGCTGGGGTCCTGGGATTTCTCAGTGGACTGATTTTTATATCTCATCATGGCTGCAAGAACATCCCTCAGGACCATGCTGAACATGGGTTGCGACATCCCTGCAGCGCCGGCCACGGTCTCCTGGAAGAAACCAGTTGCAAAAAAATGGAGGGCTGCCATCACTTTGTATGTGGGTGTGAAGGCTGTTGGGTAGTGGCGACGAGGCTGCAGGTGGGGCTCCAAAGGGTCTTCATGGTTGCTCTGTCGAGGCGGAATTTTCGGATGATCGCTATATCCTCCATGTCCCCCAGCACTGTCAGGTGACGTATGAGATTTGGCCTCCTCCTAGTTGAGATGTACATGGACACATGCCAATGACAACCATCATGAGGATGACTCAGCACATACCATTAAGCATGTCACGCAAAACCTTAAAATTCCATGAGAGATGCGTGGCACACAAGGTTACATGGTTTAAATTTGAGACACACAGAGGACACAGCAATCCTTTTTCAATACACAGGTGCTGCAAACATAACCAAATGTCAATGCAAATGCACTGTTTCTGAACACGACATTTCACATGTGCACGCCACATCCCGTACCATCCACAAAAGTGTGTAAGATGACCATGAATGCCTCACACACATCTGCTATACCTGTCACACCTCAATGCATCATGTGAATGCGGGCGCACATCAAGAGCACAATGATCACAGTAGATGGTAAACTTGTGTGCCAGGGCTGATATGGTAGCACAAGTATGAAACAGCACCATACAGTGAGACAAGCCTTGCCAAGGTCAGCACTGACCCACAACACATTGATTGTTTACATATTATTGACACTAGCTTAACACTGTCAGGCATCATCAACCATCAAATGCATCCGTGACATTGCAGGAACCCAGACCAATGTGCGTCACACATATCGTGCAACCACCTGTGAATGAAACCAATAAATGGCATTGTGTGCACAATGATGTGTTATGTTATGTTAACAAGGTTTTATATGGCGCTCGTAAATGTAAATGTACATGGATTTGTATAGCGCAAATCACCACTGGTTTCTAAGCGCTTGCTTAGGGAACCCGTCCTGGTATTCCCCTGTGAGATACCCCGGCAGGGTATCCGCAAGGTGAAAGCCAGGCATCCCGCCGCGAGGGGCCGTTGTGGAGATTAAGCAATCTATTGCCCAGAGTCGCAGAGTGTGAACCCTTGAATCGATTAGGCACCGGAGCGAGAATTGTCGAGTCCATGGACATTTTAGGACTCAAGACCCCGCCGAGCCGGGAATTGAACCCTGGTCCCGGGCTGACCTCTGCTTCCAGGTCTGCCTCCTCTAACCAGTGAGCCACACTTCTCCCAGAGCTTTCATGGCGCTGACTAACAGATGCTTAAGTGGTCGGAAAGTTATGTGCCATTAAACATGTTGCTGCTGTGTACTGATGTAGAGTTCACGATTGAATTTGCCGTTGCATGTGACCATATTCGTGATTGCTACTGCCTGTCCACGGCGGTGTGACATCAGCACCACCCCCTACACAAGTGCGGTAGACATTGGCATGGAGACATGGGTTGCTGGTGGTGGGCATGCAGCACCACACATATGGCGGTTGCTACCGCCTGACCACGGTGGTGTGACACCGCCATGGGCCATTGCCAACAGCCAATGGGAGCGATGATTGCGGTGGCATGATGCAGGTTTGAAAATTGTGGAAGGCGTGCTCCACCACCACGGAGCTGGTCATTGGATGCTTTTGAATGAGGCAGTCCTGCACAACCAATAATTGCAGCTTTGCACCTCACAAACTATCCCAGGGGGCTATAAATCTGTGGGAGTGAGCAACACATATCCACTGCTCACAGAGCCTGCTGCCTGGAATCCTCTCCTGCTGCTGCCAGAAGTGCCTGCTGCCTGGGACTCCTCACCACTCACTTCAACCACAGGTGTTACATGTCTACAGGGATGGCAAGAACTGAGAAGATCTGTGCCAGTCCATTCACAAGCGAGGAGCTGGAGGTGCTAGTGGACGGGGTGCTGGCACAGTACCCGAGGCTGGATGGTGGCACCAATGTAGTGGTAAGTTATCATTGAGGATGCTGTTGGGCAGGGGGGTCAGACATGCATGGGACTGGTGATGTGTGCGACACACAGAGGGGTTTCAGTGCAGTCATCCTGCATGTGTGTGTGATTGGCATGAAGCCTCTACGCCCTCATGCATGCATGCTATGATAACTATTTTGGCCATGCAGAGTGCCCTTGTGGGGTGTCCCCCAGTTTGGGAATTAAGGGGATTACAATTGGTCCTGACTATGCGTATTGCTACTGTTGTGATAGATGTTGGTACATGACACTGTGTAACTGGTCACTTACCCTACTTTTCTCCCATACCTGCTGCTCAAGGTACATCAGCGTAAGGCCGTGTGGAGGGCCATTGCTGCAAAGGTATGGGCCCTGGGGGTATCCAACAGATGACGCACCCACTGCCACAAGAGGTGGGACGACATCAGCCGGCTGGCAAAAAACGTGGCCGAGATTACCTTGGGGCTGCAACCGCGTACTGGGCATCTGGCATGGCGCAACTTCACACCACTGATGTTCCGCATATTGGCAGTGACTAATCCGGAGTTGGATGCACGTCTGAAGGAGCATCGCCAGCAAGTCAGGGGTGAGTATTTGGGGAGAGTGACCTTGCCTGGGAGTGGATGCATGTGTGCAGAGCCAGTGGCAGCGGTGAGCCATGTTATGTTTGCGGGGTGGTGCAGTGATGTGTCATATGAGTGGCTGCAGGGATGTGTTCTAGTGTCAGGCATTGTGCCAAACAGCTCTTTCAAGGCTGATCATCCCTGCTGTGCTTTATCATAGCCAGATGTTTGGGATCCACATGGTCATCTGCATTGTGATGGTGTGGGAAATGTATGAGGGGGGTTAACATAAAGCTCCACTATCTGAATGTGAGTTCATGTATTCCGACTTTGCATGCCCCATGATTGTTGAGGGTCACACGTCTGACAACAAGGTACCCCAGAGTACCACATGGTGCTTGGTACGGCCTACTTGGCATTGAGGACTGTCATGTCCTAATAGGTGTGTGTGTTCTCCCATCAGGTTCCCTGAAGGCCTGTCAGTGGTAATGAGTGTTGGGACATGATGTGTGTGGGAATGTCAAGTTGTGTGTGGTACACTTCATCCACGGGCAAGGTTTTGTGCTGTGCGGCCTAAACATGGCTCAGTCATGGCAGGTAGTCAGTTTTGCAGGCACTGTTGTGGTGTATGTAGTGTGTTGCTGCAATGTTTATGCAGGGTGTGGTGGTCAGCATGTTGATTTGGGCATCCCCTGTATGCATGGTGTAATTAGCTTTGTCCTGATGATGTCATTTATACAACCCTGCATCTCTCTCTCTCATGCAGATTTGCCAGTGGGCACGGAGGAACAGGAGCCGGAAACCAGTGGTGGTAAGAGTAGCACTACAGCTGCACTGGAGGCCAGTGACACAGAGCTCACCAGCGCATCTGAAGGGGACAGGAGTATGCAGGAGGAATCCGTGGCTGAGACACAGAGTACTACATCATCTGATGCGAGTGGTGATGCATCCATGTTGTCAGGCACAGGGGATGGGGAGTCTGCTACATCATCTACCACTCAGCGGCCAGTGCCCAGCCTCCCATCTACTTCCTCTGGTGCTGCCCGTGTCCGTAAGAAGGGATGAGTTACATTCACACCTGGCACCTCTGATCCTGCACCTGTCCCCCCTGCTGCCCTCAGTGCTGAGTGTGTAGAGCTCCTGCGCCAGCTTTGTGTGGGCCAGACCGCCCTGCTCAATGCCTTCAGTGACCATGATAAGAAATTAGGGCAGATGGTTGCCTACATGGAGGGCATACACTCTGACGTGGGTGGGCTCCACCGTACAGTCCAGTCTTTGTCATCCGCAGTAACGTCTGCCCTTCTACAAGCCCATGCTCCCATTCCTGCTCAGGTGCCTTTGTCCACCCCCCAGTCAGTGGCCACATCAGGGGATAGTGACCACGGTTCGCATGCGTCACAGACACGATACAGCACAAGGAGCACACAGCAGGCACAACCCAAGTGGTTCCGCCCACAGACACCATCCCCCCAGAAGAGCAGAGCCACCCCAGAATGCAAGAACAAGACCCCGTCCGGGAAGAGCGAGGCCGAAAAAGCAATGAGGCTGACATCAGCCTCACAAATCTCTGAGGCATCTCCAGCAAAGGACTCTCCTGACCCTAAAACTTCACGCAGAGCTAGGCATGCAGTGTCTGTGCCCACTGAGGTGTTGTATAGCAAGGGTACACCTAGGAAGGGCACAGGCCCACATCCCCCCCACATCAACTCCAATTCTAAGCCCAGTGAAGCAGGTGGAGGAGGGCACTGTAGGGGCCACCCCAGGCAAAGAGGCAAAGGAAGGCACTGTAGGTGGGACACCTGGCAAAGGAGGGCACGGTAGGTGGGACACATGGCAAAGGAGGGCACTGTAGGTGGGACACCTGGCAAACAGGCAAAGGAGGGCACTGTAAGTGGGTCACCTGGCAAGCAGGGTAAGGTGGTCCAGAGGCGTAGCCATGCAAAGCGTTCTGCAGGTTCCAGCACATCACCAGAGGGAATTCCAGTGTCTGTACCAGATGCGGGACAGTTGGTGTGTGTACCTGTTTTGTCATCACCAGTTCCCATTAACCCCAAGACAGGGAAGCCATTTTGTATTCCCAAAAAGTGGAGGGGCACCCCTCCAACCTCTCCCACCCACACTGTGTCCCAGGTCTGCATGACTCCACCTCCACGTGCCACTATACCACCTGGTCCAAACAGCCCTCCAGCTTTCCAAACGACTGATAGCCCTACATCATCTGTTTCTCTGTCTCCCCAGTCAAGTGTTTCTGCTGACCCCGACACACAGCCAGCTACAAGTCCACCTGACAGCCCGATATGAGTGGCAGTCCCCCTCATACACCTGTCTCTCATAGAGGTGTGCTAGTCCTGACCATTGTTTGCCACCTGGTTGTGTTGCTGGCCATGGAAGGGTACAGTCCAACACACTCACTGTGCAGCTTCTCATGCCCTGACTCACTTTGCCATGCCCACTGGCCGTGTCGTTGACTGCTGCTCTCCCATTGCCTGTGCAGCTTCTCATGCCCTGACTCTGCACTTCTCTCTGGCCACTGGCCTTGTCGTTCACTGCTGCTCTCCCCCTTACTTGTGCAGCTTCTCATGCCCTGACTCTGCACTTCTCCCTGGCCACTGGCCTTGTCGTTCACTGCTGCTCTCCCCTTGCCTGTGCAGCTTCTCATGCCATGACTCTGCACTTCTCCCTGGCCACTGGCCTTGTCATTCACTGCTGCTCTCCCCTTGCCTGTGCAGCCTCTCATGTACTTGCTGGGCCACCTGCCCTGGACACCGGCCCTGTTGCTGCTCTGCTGTGTTGGAGTCTCCCCTGTGCCATGGACACTGGCCCTGTTGCTCTGCTGTGTTGTACTCTCCCCTGTGCAGCCTCTATTGTACTTGCTGTGCCACCTGCCCTGGACACTGGCCCTGTTGCTCTGCTGTGTTGGAGTCTCCCCTGTGCCATGGACACTGGCATTCCTGTTTACAGTTTGCTTGTGCAGGATATCGTGTGTTTGTTCAGCATTTTTTACCTTGATCTTGTGTACAGCTGTTCAACTGTCACATCTGTGCAGTATGTGAATAAAGACAATTACTCCTGTTGTCTGTTTTGTCAGTGTACTTGCTGATTCAAGATATTTTTGTGTGTGCATTTGGTAGCCTGTGCCCCATGTTCTATGTGTCACCTCAACATTGCCAAGCTCTTTGGCTGCATCACATTTTTAAACAGGGGTAACAGGGTCTTCAGTCCATTCAGACACTGATACTTGTGTTATCTGTGTTGGCTCTTTTACCAGTCATGCAGTTCTCTTTTGAGTGGTTTTGTGTTGTTGGCTACGTTGCCATGTCAGGTTGGGGTAGACTGCCAGCACAGGGTGTGATGTTGTGCACAGGTTTGCATGCAGGCTGGGCACTGTCATGATGTATGTGTGTGTGTTATTCCTGTATATGTGCCCAGCTGTGTAGGTGTTTGGTCATCCTGTGTTGGCCCTTAGTCATGGTCCCCTGGCATACATGAGATGTGTGCTCTTGGGTGGTGAGGAGGTGTGCAGTGTGAAGGGTGTGACTTTGAAGTGGGTGTGGATGTGTGTGTGCCCCTGGATTGTGATAGCCACACATGTTAGCCAGGAGTTGTGTGCCTGTTGGATGTATGACGTTACAACGCAGGCTATTACAACGCCTGCCTTTACAACGCGGTTTTTACATTGCATACCATTACAACGCATAGCGCTTTTGGGTGCTGGATAGTGAATAGTTTAATTTACTATTCCAACTCCAGTCCCCGTGGACACTAGGGAAGGTTATTGAATAGTAAATTAACCTATTCCCTATCCTAGAGCGCCCCCCAGCGCAATACGTTGTAATAGTTTGCGTTGTAATGACCGCGTTGTAATGGTAGTGCATTGTAAAAGTTTCGTTGTAAGTGATGTTTACCGTGCCTGTTGTTTGGATTGTCCTGTCCTGTGTAAATGATTGTATGCACTTGTGTGAGTTGTCTGTTGTGCACTGTGCAGTGTGTTGGTGTGTCCATGCAGTTCTGTGTGACTCCTCGTTGTTTCTGTCACTTATGAGTGTGCAAAGTGTGTGACTTGCACATCAGTGTTGTGTGCTTTTGATCATCAATGTGTGTTGTATGTGTTTGTGTGGACTGTGTGGCCCTGCGGCTCCTCACTGGCATTGTGTGTGACTTTCTCTTGCACTGCAGGCACATTGTGCCTTTTCTCCTCCTGTATGGCATGGTGTGTGGTGTGATGCCATCCCCTATGTGTGCCACTTGGGCCTAGCCATTGTGGCTCTGCATTCCCTCTATTTGTGTATGGTACACACCTCACATGTCTAATGGTGACATGCAAGTCAGTTGATTTTGATGTCAGCTGTCCCCTTTGTTTACATGTATATGTGCCTCCCCATCCCTTCATTTGTGAGACTGTGCCTTGTGGTGCAGTGTTTGGGCCAAGAGTGCTGTTCCACTCTGGACATGGCCTCATTGTTTAATGTGTGATGTTCTTGTGCTATTCATCAGTGTGGATTGCCCGTGTGCACGTGAGCTGTGTGTGCTGCCCAGTGCTCTTGTGTAGCTGGTTGTGCTCTTGTATCCCAGAGTAGTGCATCCTTTTGTTGTTGTGTTGGGTGTCTCTTTGTTGGCTGTGGTGTATCTTCACTTCCTGGGTGTGCTGTTGTTTTTGTGCTGTGCTGATTTGTGGTGTGTGTGTTGAGGTTGTGTCAGTCATGTCTGTGTGTAGCTGTTGTGCTTGTTGTGCACACACTGCCTGTTGTGCATACAGTGTTGTGGGCATGTGGGCTTGGCATTGACTGATGTGCATCCCCTGATGTCCTATGTTGTTTGTAAATTTGTGCTTTCATGTGCATGTGTGGTTTGTTTGATGTGACAGTGTAGTTCTGTGCAGGTGCAATTCTTGTGTGATTTGTGGTATGTTGTGTGTGTTTTGATGGTGAGTGATGATGTTGTGCAGTGATGTTGTGTTTGTACTCCCATTACCTTTCCACAGTTTGGCTGGCAGGGTATGTCTGCTTCTGTTGGGGGTTGTGTGTGTGTTCCTGTGGTGTTTGTGTATAGTTTTGTGCAGGCATCTGTTCAGGCTACCCTGTGTGTGTGTTATGTTTGTGGATGCACCAAGGGTGTGTGTTTGTTTGTGTGTGTATGTGCTGTGAAGTATTGTCAGCCTTCAGTGTGTGAGGTACAGGTGCTGTGTGTTCCTTGTCAGCCACTCCTGCAGTGGCTGTCTCCCTGGTTGTCTGTAGTGTGGTGCAGGGTGTGTATTGTGCTTGCTTGTTCCTGTGCTTGTTGCTGTGTATGGTGGAGCCCAGGATGGGCACCTAGCCTGTGACTTGCTGGGGTGTGTTGATATGTGGTTGGGGGTGGTGTGTCCCTGTGGTGTCTGTGCCCTGCCCATGTCATGTTGTGGCCTTGCCTTGGGCATTGTGCGCATGTGTTGACCGCTGCGGTGACGTGACCGGGAGCTTGACGTTGCTGCTACTTCGCGGTCGATGTGTGTCCCGGATGCAGAGGGGTGACTTGTTGTCTGGTGGGTGATGTAGGGGTGCCCTTGTGGATGTGTTGTGACCCTCAGCAGGGTGTCTGTGATGGACTTGGACCCTGTGTCAGCCCGTGTGTTGTGTGTTGTATTTGTGTACCTGCGGCGGCGTCCGCGGCGGCCCAGTTGATGGTAGTGCAGTAGCAGGTACATGACCGGATGCATATGTGGGGCTGGGTCCATAGTGTTCATGACTGGGTGGTGATGACCGGGTCTCTGATATCGCGCTCCGCTGTCGCGTTTCCGCCGTCTCTGGTTGGGCGTTGTCTCCGCTGCGGTGCGTCTGCCTGTTTGGACCATCCTAATTTGTGGAGCGGTGCGGACGTCATTCCGCACGGCGGTGAGTCTCCATTGGCTCCCACCGCCGCGGTGGTGGGCACACTTTGATGGCGGTGCGCGTCGCTCCGGACGGGGAATGACCTATGTTTTGCTATACTAATATGGCAGACGTGTGTTCTGCTGCTCGTGGGCGGAAAAAGGCGTTTTTCCGCCCCGCCAGCACCGCGGCGGTGCCACCGAACGACATCCTAATAGACCCCAAAGATCGTGCTAAACCCACAGGCAACCCGGTGTGAAAGCATGCTGACAAGGTGATGAACTTAGAACAAATGCGTTTTGTCTCCCTACAGAAGTGAAGTAGATTCTGATTTGGTCCTGAATGGCGCTCAGAGGTTTCTCTGGAGCAGTGCAGAGCTGACTATGGAAGTTAAATGCACTTCATCCAGGTTGTCTGAGACCCACCTTAGGAACTGCTAATTACAGACTCTGGTTTTCATTGTTGTAAATGTATTTCAAAACTTCAATTGCATAGTTGGATTATCGCATATTGCTTAATGTTTTTAACAAAGAGGAGGTACATTATTAATCTAACTTGTCTGCACACTCTTGTTCAGAAAAATCTTTTCTGCAATCAGCATGCTTAGTTTTGACCAAACTGCCCTTCCCTCATGCCATCATGAGATATAAATGTACTTGGCCCAATTCATAAAAGAACATGTAGAGATTTTCATTTCCACAAGAATGTACTCTTACATTTTTATCAATTCGTAATCATTCCCAGGAATACACCTGGAAAGTAGCGCCAGGCGCAAGTTTCCAGGTGTATTGCCGGGAATCACAAAACTAGCAGCCCTTAAGTTTCAGTTAAGGAAAAGCTCCAAAGAGATGAGACGATAAAGGGCAGTCACTTGATTATGTCCTCTCCACTTAAACTGTAACGAAACAAATGCAAAAAATAGAACCTTCTTAGTGGGAATTTCCCTTCCATATAGGGTCCGCAATGCTGTATCTCCAGACATGTGTAGGACACACAGGGTTCCAACCATTTTTTTTTTTAAATGATAGGTGTGGCCTCACACACCACCTTGGGTGTTATGCTTCATCATCAATCACACCTCATTCACCAAAGAACTTCCAATGGTAAATGGGATCCTGACGCTGATGGAGGAGTACTTTTAGGAAAGTGGGTGAATGTGGAAACAGGATCTAGACGGCATAAAAATCCCTATTTCCAATCCGAAGGAATGTTTTTTAATGTGGTTTGATTTAGGAGATGATTAGAAACTAAATTCATCCACAGGATAAGTTAGTTCCCCTGTATCTATAGGTGCCAACATGTTTCAGCCTATAAACCTGCCCTTCAGCGAGTTCAAGGCTTTCTTCAGGACACCAGGTCTCTATTTTCCTAACTTCTAATTGTTAACATGTACTAACAAACACCCATCCATGTAAATATCAAATAGAAACTACATTAACCAATCAAGGTATATTATTCTTCTTAGAAACTCTTTTAACCATTCCTTCATACGCTAGAACTTCCTATGGGTATTAAATAACTAATGGATTGAAAACATTATTTGTTTGTTCCCACAGCAGTTTTCTCATCTCCCCACACTTTCTCTTGCCATCATTTGTGATTTCTCTAATGAACCAGGTTTTTGGTACTGCCAATTTTGGTAAGAGATTCTATTCTTCTTCCACCATTTGAGATGTTTTCTTGGTAGAGTTGCAAATACCTCTATATAAATGGGAGCCTATAAGGATTTTAGTCCTACTTCTACTTTATCATTTTCTTTTCCATTCACCTTTTCTGAGAATATTTTTGCCAGGTGGTTTGTTTGGACAGAAGAAGCATTCTTTTTACTATATTCCACTTTTTTCCCTTTAAATTCATGGTTCATTATCCTCTTATTTGAAGGCTAAGTATACTACTTATATAATTTTAGGTATGTTTGCTTATGGCTCTCCTGAAGATGGCTTTTGGGTCACTGAAACGCACGTAGACTTCATTCTATGAAGATTCATCGACAATTCATATTTCCTCTCAAATTGAAAAGACTATATATCAGATTCTGATTAGCATTTTATTTTGTGGGATTGTTTGGAAATAATGATGAATATCCGTTCATAGATGTGAACCCTGAAGATGGAGGCTTTACTACTCGTTGAATTTAAATGAAATCTATGCAGTGACTCTAATCTGTATTCCTAACTTTATATTTTCAAATCTTATATCAGACTACTGACTGCATGTGTTCATGAGAGGAATGTTTTGCTGTGAATTGCTGTGCTTTTATTAGTAATGTATGATTACAGACATTGAGTATCCTTGTTTTTATAGGTATTTTGCTAAAATAAAGATAGTATTTTTTATCTTTTGTGTACACTTGGCTTCCATAGCAACATATCAAATATGGTGACATAAATAGTTGGTTGCCTAAGGATTGGTTTATAAAACTAACGATCACACACCACCAGGCATGCAACATCAATTAGTATGGTACTGTAAACGAGCATATGCTGGAATTGCACGTCTTTTTTTGTTTTAATGTTTACCTGTTTGGTCTGGCTAAGTCTCCAGTTATGTGCTTTTAACTACGACTACACAGCGCAAAACATGGCGCAACTCTCTTATGACTCATTGTAAAATTAAAAATTAGTCACTCATGCAATTTAGATCACCCTAGAGTCATATGTTGACACTCACTCTATATAATCTACACTATTTTCACCTTGCGCCGCTCACGCTGTTCATCTTGTCACTTGCGTCGCCACCTATGTCATTTGCACACATTTTAGCACCAAGTGCAATTTTGGGTTGTTTTTGATTCATCCTATAACAGTGCTGCTTTAACTGTTTTCTTCCTCCCTACCACTGCATGACACACTAGCACCACTTCACCAAAGTCTGTGACTCACCACTCTGCCTCCGATGCTGCCCAGGCCCTACGTGGCTTTTGACAGACATTTGCAGACATTCCTCAAGCCCAGTGATTCGACATAGTAGAATCAATGCATCGCACTGTTGACATTGACGCATCCTCGACGCAGCATCACCTTCAGGAACCAAGACCTTTCAGCATAAACCAATGCATCACCTCCTCTGCATCATCTCCAGGTGCTAAAGCTTTAACGAACTTGCACTGCCTTCAGGAATGAACCCATCACCTGCATTCGCAATGCCTCACCTCCTCTGCACCATGCATTGTCTTGGATTTCTGACGCATCCAAGGTACTGTAAGAGGGTCTGCATAACTCCGGCATCCGGCACGCACTGCACGTGGTCAGATTGAACTTTTGGATTTGTCCCGGTCAAGCGCGACCAGAAAGCCCCAGTTGGAGCTATTGACTTCTAAGCACTGCATTTTTATTACATCCTTGAAAATTCTTATCTTGACTTGTGTATGTTAGATTTTTGTTTTGATGTCGTTTTACTCCGATATATATTGCCTAGTTTTCTAAACTAGTGTGGAGTCATTTTGTGGTGTTTACAGTATACGTGTGTGCAAATACTTTACCCATTGCCTCTTTAGTTTAGTCCGACTGATCGGTGCCAAGCTACCAGAGGGTGATCACAGGTAAATTTTAGTGTGTACTACACTTACCCTGGTTAGGGGGTGGGTCCCTACTTGTATTTGGAAGCCGGCAAGGTGCTCAGTGAGCCAACATGCATGGATTAATCGTGCCAAATGAAAGACGAAGTCCATTAGTGATCACGCTCCCTGAATCTTATGATGCTCTCAATGGGGTACTCCGTGGGAAGATCCTGGGGCCCGACTGTATTCTGGGAAACCAGTACAATTCAGAACCCCATGTTTGAATCCCACACGTTAATAGGCTAACAAACTGCATTCTATAGGTTAGTGAACTACCAATATTGTGGCATTAAGCCGTGATAGTTCCCCTCTAATAGAAGGGTAGTAACAGAGATCCCCCTGTTTAATCAACAGCATACAGAGGCTCTTCTGCTGAAAATATCTGGTAAACTCAGAGTGGGTCAATGATAACATACTACTATCAGACTTTCAAGTAGGGTTTGAAAATCACTGCAATCGATCAGATATTCAGATTGTGTACAATATATTGGAGAAAAAGGTGACTCTGTGGGGAAGGGCCACTTGTATATGGCATTTGTTGACCGTAGCTCAGCATTTGATTCAATCTCACGAAATAAGCTTGGGGGTATTCTGGGCGCTATGGTAGTCCCTGGCAATTTTCTCTTTGTTTTAATAAGGTTACACAAGACAAACTATGCCCACGTGAGATGGATCAGCAAGGGTGAGTTAAACAGCCGTATTAGCGTAGAGAGAGGAGTTCGGCAGAGCTGTGTCCTGGCCCAGACTCTCTTTCTGTTCATATATGAACAATGTTGTGAAATTGCTAGACTTCTCTGGTAAAGATACCCCATAAATCGAAGCTTTAAGAATACACGCATTACTGTCTGCAGATGACGCACTCCTTATTTCCAAAACTCCAGTTGGACTGCGGGCACAAATTAATAATTTATTAACATTTTGAACCTGCTGGAGCTAAAAAGATTCAAATAAAACCGAATAATGAAATATCTCACCTTCGCTGATCCAATGCTCTAGGAGTAATATTTCTTGGGTGCAGCAGATGAATAAGAGCACACTAAGATTACAGAGGGAATCTATGGCCATCTCAAAACTATATAGGAAAACAAAAGAAAAAATACTTTCACCTGCCTTAGAAATATATAATATCAAGACCTAAGGGGATGGTCTTATATGGAGTTATGGGGACATGTAAATGATTTCAAGGCTAGTGGTGGCTGAGAACAAATTTATTCAGTCCTTATCAAACCTTCCACAGAGGGCTCCACATATACCACACCATAACTAATTCACTTGGGCATCTATCTATTTGCCAACACAGTTATACTAAGACCATTTTTGTACGGGTGTACACTGTGGCAATCCAAGGAGTTACATTCATACAGGCTATCACATGAGGACTTGGCCTGGGTGGTAAATTCCATTCCGCTCGCGGAATTTGGGTAATTTCGTGTTTTGCGGAGAACACAGAATTGCCAAAAATTCAGCGATCCGCGGCTTCGGGGAATTTTTTTGCTTGTTTGCGCTTTCAAAGTGCGTGTTCGCAAGATATTTCCTCCCGAGCATTCAAACAGCATACGCGAACAGGAAAAAAAGCACAGCAAATGGGCGGAACAAGCAATTCCGTGTGTTCGCTGAGATTTTGCGTGCTCGCAGAGATTTTTTTTACAGTATCGCGGAGCTTTGCATAGCGAGACTATGCAAATTCCGCCCACCCCTAAGAGGACATACTGCGCTCATAGAACCACATGAGGATTCCATGGCTAGTGTATATCAAAGTCCAGCTCTTTAGCCTACACATCGCCAACCACCCAGTAGACCCCTGCTGAAACTCATTGGGTGTCTAAGTCTGTACACAAAGAAAATCCTAAGATTTTCCTATGGAAAGGGGAGCTGCATAAAGGTAATTAAGGCAGTTTTTTTCGAATATTTTGGATCCTAAACCCATCACGTTATTTGAACAATTTGTCAATAACATCACGTGTCATGGCTAAGCAGCTTTATATAAAATTCAGACATGAGATCTTGCAGTTTTTGCATACAGTGGGAGATAAATATTGCTCTAGCAATTGGGTTCCGGCATGCAGAACAGAGATTGCCATGGTATACCACCTGCTCTTTCTCTGTAAGGTTTATGAGATACCTTGCAAGAAAGGGATCATACCTTTGTCAGCTATTAGGGGTCACACATTATAAAAAGGCACAGAGAATCTTAAAAACGAGTGCAGATGGTTTCATTCTCTATAGCAGTGGTGCTTAACCTGTGGTCCAAGGACCCCTGAGGGTCCTTGAGGCCTCTTCAGGGGACCACAAAAGCTTTACAAAATAATATTAAAATTGATACATTTAAATAAATAAAGTATATAAAAATAGGCAAAATGTAAATTTGCAATCTTCCAAATTGGATTGTGACAAACGAAATATTACATTTTTGGGCATTTATTTGATGTAGACATATTTTTGTATTTTGGTGTATTATTTTGAGGTTCAAATCCGAGAAATTTCTTAGGCTGGGGGTCCCTGGCTTCAAATAATGACTAAGTGGGGGCCCTCCGATTCCAATAATGATTCAGAGGGGTCGCCAGCAGTCAAAAAAAGATTATAGGCCAGATGTAGGACCATTCACTTTAGCGAGTCACACATTGTGCCGAATTGCAACTCGCAATTTGCTGGGTCGCTAAAATGAATGTACACCAGTGCCTCAGACCCGGTTTGCGATTCCCAGTGGAGTTGCAAATTGCATGCCTCATTAATATTCATGAGGCAAGCGCAATTTGCAACTCCATTGAGAATGGCTAGTACTCACATGGATGGTGGGTGACTGCCTTTTTAAATCAGTTTTTTTATATGCAGCCCGTTTTCTTTAAAGGAAAACGAGATGCATTTAGAAAAGAAAAATGAAACTTTTCATTTTCATTTTTCAAGGGCAGGCAGATGTCCCTGAGACCACTGCCTGCTCTTAAAAAATGTTTTCACGCACACTCCCAAAGGGGAAGGGGTCCCTTGGGGTCCCCTTCCTGCTTGCGAGTGGTTTACCACCTACTTGAAGTAGGTGGTAAACGACGAGTATTTTGAGACCACAAATGTGGTCACAAAACAATAGTAGATGACATTGAGACTCCCTATAATAATAATAATAATCCACATTTGTATAGCGCACAATCACCCGTTAGGATCTCTAGGTGCTGGGGGGCCGTCGGGAAGATTAAGCAAGCTATTGCCCAGAGTCGCATGGTGCTGGGCTAACCTGCCGCCGGAGCCGGGGATTGAACCCTGATCCCCAGATTCCAGCGTCAGTCGCCCTGGCCGCGGCGCCACACCTCTCCCTCCTATAAGGGAGGGGCGCACCATCCTAATAGCGAGAGTCACAAACACTATTTTGCGAGTCAGTGACTCGCAAAATAGCGTTTGTACATTCCTGCACCTTTTTTTGCAGTCACAAATGGGCCGATCTCCCGTTTGGAACTGCAAAAAAGGGTAGTAAGTCTGGCCCTTTGAATCTCTGATCTGTAGGGTTGGGAAATATTTAACTGCTGAGTGGGTAAGAAGAGACTTTTCCCCCCTGCAATACAGCACCACTTGACAGCGCTCAATGACATAATTGTATATATTTTAGAATTTGTTACTAGTAATACTTTTGATAGTAACTATATTTGAATGGAGTAACAATGTAGTATTGTTTTGTTTTTTTAAAACATTTTTTGATGTTAATTGTTGGAAATTAATTTAAATATTCAATTTAAATGTGAAGTTTTAAGGATCTATTGTCCGGAAAAAATAAAAAAATCCATTCTATCATTCACAAAATTAAATTACATAAAAATAATTATTTAAAAACAATAAATTAAATTTCAGGAAACGTCCACCGTACTCCCTCCAAGCCTAACAACTCACTACTAAAATTACAGTTTTTAATTAAATTAAAAATATACATTTCGGGGGGCGTGGCCAAGACGGCGAACATGGCGGACGTAGCCTAACCGAGCTCCGTCCCGCCAGCCGCATATCCTGCCTGCATCCTACGTCGCCCCGACTGCACTGCGCCCAAAAACCTGGTGGCAGACGGCGGATCCGACGGCGACGCCTCGGCAGTGACTCCGGTGTCCCAGCGGTCTGCGGCTGGGGAGATACAGCCGCCGGGAGTCCTGACGGCGAAGGGGCCTGCCTCCGCACCACGGCCGGGACCTCGATTTTGGGCTGATCCGCCCGGAAGTGTGTGGCAGCCGGGGCGCGCCGGCCGGAAGGTGACGCTCCAGTGAAAGTACAGTGGCGGAGAGGCGGCCGGGACTGATCGAGCCCCGCTGCCGCCTGGACACTTGCTGCGGTGGCGGCAACACCAGCTGGGGAGGACGAAGTCGGCGCCCGTTCTCCAGCGGAGGTGGGGTAAGGAGAGGAGACTGGGTGTAAGGCCTAGTGGGGGAGGGGACGCCCTGGGACTGTGCCTGGCCCCATTCGGCGGCGGGATCGGGCCGCGGGGCTCTGAGACACTGGAACGCTAGGGGGGTGGCGGCCCTGCCGACCCCCTACTCGTCCCCCCCTCCCCCCTCCATATTCGGACTGCGACCCTGCTGGACTCTTCCTGGGGGCTGGATTACTGCTACACCCCTGCTCGGTGGCCGCCTCGGGCCGCGGTGGGGGGTAAGTGACCTGGACAGACCCCCGCAGTCTACTGGCACGATCCTGGGCATACAAGCGGCCCCCCAAATTGCTTTGATACTACAACCGAGAGGTGGGGCACGGGTGTTGGGCTGATTGCTGCGGGCCCGCAGCGGAGTGAACGGTCCTGATACCGCGTGGCACCATCCCCAGCCACTGCACGTATAGCGCCTTGCGGGAGCTCCACGGGGGTGCGCTCCATCTCCAAAGGTTCACGGCGGTCAGGGAGACGTTCATTATCAGAGGCCGTGCACGAAGTGAGGAGCACATTGGACTGCTGGTCCCTCGTGGTCGAAACCATCACTCTATCCGAGCCATGACGAGAGGGGGCAACAGCGGCAATGCTTCAAAGCAGGGCCCAATGGACAAGTTTGCAGGACCCAGTGGGAATGCCGGAGCATCTGGGGGTCCCCAAAGCGCGGGACCCGACAACGCGGCGCTGATGGCGGCGATCACGCAGTCGAGGGACATGTTGGACGCGAATATCGGGGCGGTCGGAGCCGACGTGACCTTGCTCCGGCAGGACCTACGCAATGCGGTGGCCCGCATCACCGAAACGGAATCCAGGATCACGGAGGTCGAGGATGATGTGGCCGTCCTCAAGAAGAAAGTTGCCGCCATGGAGGGGATTCAGAAGGGACTTGCGCTGCGGGTGGAAGATGCGGAAGGGAGGGCCAGAAGGAACAACCTGCGCTTCGTTGGCTTCCCGGAGGACTGTGAGAAAGGAAATATGGAGGCCTTCCTGACCCAATGGCTTGAGGGATGGCTCCCCCCAGACACCCTGTCGCGCTGTTTTGTGGTAGAGCGGGCGCACCAAGCACTCCTTCCAAAACCACCTCTTGGCGCTCGCCCCCGCTCGGTGATTGCCAAATTGCTCAACTACCACGACAGGGACGTTATCCTGCGACAGGCCCGCGCCCAGGACCCTCTCATGTTTGAGAACCACAAAATCCTTGTGTTCCCGGACTACACAAAGCTGGTCCAACAGCAGAGGCAGTCGTTCACCGCGGCAAAAGCACGTTTACGTGAGCTCAAAATTCCCTATGCTCTACTCTTCCCGGCCCGCCTCCGCGTGGTCTTCCTGTCCCGCACCCAGTTCTTCAACTCTCCGGAGGAAGTATTTGAATGGACGGACGAGACTGTGCGTGTCAAGGTGAACACCCCCCCCAGGCGGAACTCGGACTCGTCGACCACCGGGAGACCTCCGAAACCACCCAGAAGGTCACGCAGCAGAAGCAACTGGAGGGCGCGCTCCCAGAAACGCCCTCCTCCCCGCGACGAGTCGGCCGAGGCTCCGGAGGAGACAGACTCTTCCCCATCGAAATCCTGACGCCCTTCTCTTCACACTGACTCCGGCGATGGATCTACAGGACTATTGAGGTGCTTGGCTGTATAGTATAGGCCAGGCGCTGCTCTCGGACATGCCACTCATTGATGGACTACACAATTTCATACTCATGGGTGGACAGTGGGTCGGGTGACGCCTCTCCAAGGGCGGGCCTACTCCCGGAGTTCGTTCCCACGTGTTAAGTGGGAGGTTGTTAGATACCTTGTGGGTAGTTGGGTGGGATCCATTGGTGTAGTGGGTCTTGGATCTCCCGTTGGAGGTCTGTGATTGCCTGCACCGCGACAGGTACTTCAATGTTTCTGAGGTATGGGGTGGGGGGTTGGAGAGGGGGTCGTTGGTACAGTTTGGGGCAGGGGAAGGGGTGCAGGGGGGGGAACCGTGGTTTTGGGAGTTCGGGAAACATGGGGGGGGAGTTGGATCTAGCTCTAGCACGGTGTTTGCGGGAACCTGGGGGCGATTGCATAGGTGCGTGTGGTCTTGGTGGCCCGATACTCTAGAGATTTGGGTGATTGATGGCGGCTGATGTACAGGGTGCGAGCCCCCCGCATGCTACGATACGCGTCCTAAGTTGGAACGTGAGAGGTATGCTTGACAAAATCAAACGTAGTGCGGTTCTGCGATTGGGGAAGACTGAAAAAGCGGATGTATTGTTACTTCAAGAGACGCACCTCATGGGTACAAAAGTTCTTAGTCTGCGGGGGTATGGCTATGACCAAGTGTTTCATGCTGGGTTCACGAGAGGGTCCAGGGGAGTTGCGATCCTGATACACCGCAGGGTCCCTTACACACATGATACACAGTGGCTGGATGTGCATGGACGGTACGTGTTTGTTAAGGGGAAGCTGGGCGGTGAGCCTGTGGTCTTTGGCAGTGTGTATGCTCCACCCCCACTACAAGACGCTCTGATTGAACGACTGTTTGATATCTGGACTGGCATCCCGCTTGTGTTGACGATTGTGGGTGGAGACTGGAACGACGTGATGGACGGGAGGCTGGATCGCTGTAGACCCAGGGGAGGCCAGTTGACAGATGCCACTACACGCCTGAGTAGGATGGTGCAGGGGATGGGGTGGATTGACACCTGGCGACACTACCATGCGCGTATCCGCGAATATACCTTTGTATCTGCAGTCCACAAATCCTTCTCCCGTCTGGACTACCTGTTTATCCCACAGCCCTGGATAGGGAGGGTTGTTTCTACCTCCATACTTCCTAGGGGTCTGTCGGACCACTCCCCGACCGCGCTGACGTTGAGTCTGGGTGCGCGGCGGCAGCCGTTTCGTTGGCGACTCTCCACGTGGCACCTGCAGCGCGACGACTACCGATCACACATGAGGGAGGCGATAGCACATTACTGGATAGAGAATGAGGACCCGAGCATTGATGCCGTGACCTTGTGGGAGGCCCTGAAACCTGTGCTCCGGGGTGTGGACATTGCGTGGTGCGCCGCGAATCGCAGGGCCCGTACTTTGGCCCTGGCGGACGCGGCGGACCAGGTGCGTGCCCAGGAGGCGACCTGCCTGACAGGGGAGAGCGACGACGCGGTAACTGTGTTGCTGCACCTCCAGCGCTCTTATACCTCCCTATTGCTTGATGAAGCCAGACAGAACTGGCTAGCTACACAGAGTCGAATCTATCAATGGGGGGACAAATCTAGTACGATGCTTTATAGGCTATGTCGAGACACCTACCAGGCCCAGCCCTTGCCGGGACTCTGTGATGCTGCCGGAACTCCTATATCAGCTCCTGAGGTCTTGGCCCAAACGTTTGCCCAATACTACAAGGCGCAATATGCCCCCCAGGACTCCCTCCCAGCAGAGGAGATCGATAGATTCCTTGCGGACCTCCCGCCCCGGGCGCTCTCAGATGAAGCTAGAGAGCAGCTGGACCTTCCGCTGTCTGCTGAGGAGCTGGGAACTGCTCTAGGCGGACTAAATACGGGCAAGGCCCCGGGGCCCAATGGATTCCCCTGTGAGTTCATGAAGCAGTTCCATCTTCAGTTGGGGCTGCGCTATAAAAAGGCTCTGGAAGTGGCTAGGGACCGCGGCAGGATGCCGGCGGACTGGCGACACGCCGAGATTGTGGTTTTCTGCAAGCTGGGGAGGCCCCAGGATAGTCCCGAATCTTATCGTCCGATATCGCTGTTGAACTTCGAGGCGAAAATACTGGCAAAGGCTTTGGTGAATCGCCTTCTCCCGCATATTGCGGACTTAGTCCACGCGGACCAGGCGGGCTTCATGCCCCACAGAGCGACACGACATAATATACGCCGCGCGCATGTAGTGATAGAGGCGGTGCGGGCGGCGGGCATTCCTGCGGCCCTCCTGCTGGCGGACATCGACCGCGCCTTTGACTCCCTGAGCTGGCCGTATCTTCGAGCGCTCCTCCTCCGGCTTAATCTGGGCCCGCGCTTTTTGTCGTATATCCACTTGCTGTATACGGACCTGACGGCGGCGGTCAGGGTCGCAGGGGCGGTCTCCGGTTCATTCCCCATTGGTCGGGGCACCCGACAGGGATGCCCCCTCTCACCCTACCTGTTCGCCTTGGCTATGGAGCCGCTTGCGGCTTGGGTCCGGATGGACGCTCAGCTGCACGGAGTGGAATGGGTGGGAGGTCCATCTGATAGGATTGCACTTTATGCGGACGATGTGCTCCTTTTCCTCACAGACCTCAATAAATCGGGACCGAGGGTCCTGGATATAATGCGCATTTTTGGTGAGGTGTCCGGTCTCAGGATCAATGTACGGAAGTCGAAATTGTGGGTCCTGGGTGACCGGGGGACCTTGGGTCCTTGGGCCTCGGCCTTACAAGAAGCAGTGGGAGGCCTTAGATATCTAGGAGTCTTCTTGACGGATGTACCGGGTGTGTCAAACATAGTGCCGGTCTGGGACAGGGTCCGTTCAGATATGCAGACGTGGTCCAGGATGCCCCTCAATGTTTATGGCCGCTCGGCCATCTTCAAGATGGTGGCACTACCCCGCTTGTTGTACCAGCTGCAGAACCACCCGTACCCAGTTCCGCCGCATTGGTTTCGGCAGGTGAACTCTGCCTTGGGTCGATTCCTGTGGACTGGGGGAGCGGTAAGAGTGGCGCTCCGTACCTGCTTCCTGTCGACCTACTGTGGAGGGCTGGCCACATCGGACGTCCAGTCCTACTACCAGGCGTCGCACCTGCTTGTCCTCAATGAATGGTGGTATGGGGACCGGGGAGACCCGGCCTATGCCCTGGAAAGGTATCTGATGGATCCGGACACACTCCATACTATCCTCTACTCGGCTGCCACCCGGAAACGACTCCCGATGGTCACCCAGGTGGTCTTTAAGGTGTGGCGCGACGCTCTCCGCCGCATGGGATGGTGGAATAGGCTAACAGGTGAGACCCCCCTGTGGCACAATGGGAGACTGCCCGGCTTGGCTTCCCTGCGGGGCTTTGACGGTTGGGACGCTATTGGCATCTCGACACTGGGCCACGTACTGAAAGGCACAGTCCTCATGTCGTTCCAGGCATTGCGAGTAGAATATGACATGCCCCAGTCTCAATTCTTCCGATACCTACAGCTCAGGCACGCGCTGACCCCCGCGATTGCGACTTTAACGTCCTTGCCGGAATTCAGCCCCTTGGAAGCTAAAGTATTTATGGGGGAATTGGAGACGAAGAAAATTTCGACTATATACCAGACGCTGGTTACCCATTGTTCCCCCTCCCTTGATAAACTGCGGGCGGTTTGGGAGGGTGAGCTGGGGGAGTTAGAGGAGGAGGACTGGAGGGAGGCTCTGGAGGCCCCTAGAGGAGCAGCAATAGCAGTGCGCCTGCGATTCATCCAATTTAAGTACCTACACAGAGCATACTATACAAGGGAACGGCTGTGGAGGGCTGGGCTGATAGCCTCCCCGGAGTGCCTGAGGTGTGGGACTGAGATAGGCTCCTTCTTACATACGGTATGGGAGTGCGTGCGGCTGCAGAGGTTTTGGACGGGTGTATGGGACTGTCTGGAGGAAGTCTTGGCATGGGACCTCCCTCGCACGCCGAAGCTGGGCCTCCTCCATGTTATGGAGCAAGTAGGGGGCAATGGGTATAAACGGCATCTGCTCCTGTTGGGTCTCACGGTGGCCAAGAGGGACATAGCTCAGGCTTGGAAGGCACCCAGAGCTCCGCTGGTGGGAGTGTGGAAGCGAGGCATGGACTTCAACATGGGCCTGGAACGTCCTATCTTTGAGGCTAGGGGCTGCCCTCGAAAACATTACCGAATCTGGAAGAAATGGGCAGATTACCGGGGCCTACTGCTGGAACCCCCAGCGACGAGAGACGTGGGTCTAGACCTTGTTGGCTCTGCCCCTGTGTGAACTGCGCCACAGGTTGCTGATGTGATCCCTTAGGTTATGTTCTGGACAATGTAAACACCGTGCAGGGTGGGGGGGGGGGGGGTGGGCGTTGGGTTGGGATACGGGGAGGGGGGCCTGGGTGAACGTTGATTGAATATTTTGACTTCTTTGCTCTTTTATTTTCACTACCTTCCTGATACTACGGAAGCGGTGTCTTGTTTATATTCTTTCAACTGCTGAACTCCAATAAAATTTGTTCTGAAAAAAAAAAATATATATATACATTTCATATAAAATCTTGCAAATTATACAAAAAAAACGAAATGCATGTATTATTATAAGAACATGCGATACTAAAATAACTAAGATTTATCACATAAAAAATACTATTTTATACAACTTTATGAAAAGAAATGGTATGCACAACTATATTAAATACTCAAGAAAAACGGTATTCTTTCCTATTTATATAGTATTAAGTCACACAATATTTTTGAGATCACGATATTCTGGCAACAAAATTTGTGACCTAAAATATTTTTGCATTGCTATTTTTGTCAAGCACCTGATATTTATATAGAAATTGTTCTCTTGGTGAGATGGTGAAGTGATGTGCTGATGAATGGCACACTAGAGAATTATATCATTAGAGAAATGTTATGCAAATTGATTTACAGTTTGTAATGCTGTTTAGCACACAGTTTGTAAGTAGTTTGTCATATAATATACTGTATAATATTTTCATAAACTTTTATGCGAACTGGATTGATGTGTGGAATATTGAGTAGGAAATAACATAATACCTTAATATCTTAGCCAAAATGTTGAGAACAAAAATATCGAAAAGTAAGAGCCCATAGGGAAGTATGCATTTACTATTGTTAACTCCACATCTATATAACTTGACAATATACCTCAGATATGCGTAGTTAAGTATAGGAAATCTGCACATGCTTACCTGTCGATAGTTTGGTCCTCTATTTTATGACTGAGTTTAAGGTATAATAATAATCCATACTCAATATTCAGGACCCACACTTGCAATCAGTCTAAAGGCTGCTGTTCAGGTGATTGTGCATGCAATCTTTTAGTGATCATGCGTGTGTTAATACGAGCCGCCCTGCAAGCATATATCTACCATCTTTCAAAAGTGGTACCTAAGAACTACTATATGCAGTAATTCCAGAAGCAAGAGCATCCTAACTCATGGTGGCAATGTGAAGCTACCAGGAAGCACAATGTGGAATCTGCACAAGGGCAATAGAATCCTAGTCTGATGGAAGTGACAAGCCACCAGGACGCACCACATGCATCATTACAGGAGCAACATAATTCTTGCCACTAGGGATGTGTTAAGTCGCCAGGATATAACTTGAGGTCAGTTGAGAAATACATCACGGTAGACGGAGACGAAAGGCATGGCCAGCTATGTTATGCAGAGAGTCTTGCCCTGCTGATCTTGAATCCTTTTTAAACAGATTGTTGAAAATAGCGTTTTAACTATCATTTATTTTTAATGTGTGAGAGTCTATTACATACATTTTGCAGACAAAATGTCCTTACGTTTCATGTAAGTAGGGGGGAATTTTGCGGATCTGCGGTCCGCGAATTCGTTCGAAATCGTAAAAATGTCTGCGAATTTATGGATTTTTTCCGCGAAATCGCAGATTTTTTTGCGATTTCCATCTACTCAACTGGAGTACTTTCTACTGGCTAATCAGTAAGTGCTATCTCGTTGGGTAAATATATAGTGCTTTTCCTACACTGCAGCTGCGTAAAGGGCCAGAAGATTTGTCTCCACTTACCAAGTGTGCCTGTAACTTTGCCACTGCGCCAAAAGGCGCCGAGTTCCCTTGAGTGAGCTGTCCACCATAGTTGGGAAAGGGCGGGAAGACGTTTGATACCGCTAGTGTGTGGTGCGGGGCTTCTATGCGTTTTCACATGCCTCTTGTGTATAAAGGGTCAGAGAGCGAGCAGGACAGCAGGTGAGGAGAAAGCAGCCTCCTGGTCACAGGAACTACACGAGGATTGCGCTCGAGAAACTCATGGATGCAAAGATCTTCCTCGGGTATTACAGCTAATTTTCGATGGCAGATATGGGGTTAAAGCACACATGCCCAGCCTCGACCGTGCTCACTAATGTTTTGGGCTGATTAAAACATTACTGAATTTGAGCTCCAACTCGGGCACCTGCTTTATTTATATCTGTAAGTACTTCCTGTTGAGGTTTAATTTTTGTGACAGGAGCCTTGTGCCAAAATGAATCCTGCCCTGCATAGTTATCTACAAAGATGCCACCGTTTTGTGCAATACCTCTACTCAACTGGAGTACTACTGGCTAATCCAGTAAGTGCTACCTCGTTGGGTAAATGATAGTGCTTTTCCTACACTGCAGCTGCGTAGGGCCAGAAGATTTGTCTCCACTGACCATGTGTGCCTGTAACTTTTCCACAGCGCCAAAAGGCGCCGAGGTCCCTTGAGTGAGCTGTCCATCATAGTTGGGAAAGGGCGGGAAGACGTTTGATACTGCTAGTGTGTGGTGCGGGGCTTCTATGCATGTTCCCATGCCTCTTGTGTATAAAGGTTCAGAGAGCAAGCTGGGCAGCAGGTGAGGAGAAAGCAGCCTCCTGGTCACAGGAACTACTCGGGGATTGCGCTCGAGAAACTCAGGGATGCAAAGACCTCCCACGGGTATTACAGATAATTCTCAACGGCAGATATGGGGTTAAAGCACACTTGCCCAGCCTCGACCGTGCTCACTAAGGTTTTGGGCTGATTAAAACGTTACTGAATTTGAGCTTCAACTCGGGCAGCTGCTTTATTTATATCTCAAGTGCTTCCTGTTGAGGTTTAATTTTTGGCACACAGGAAGCACTTACAGAGTTAAGGCAGGTGCTCGAGTTGAAGCTAACTTTGTAACCATGCTAGAATGGTGCCAGCAAGCACTCTGGCAGCTTGCCGGCGCCATTCTAAAATGGTTACAAAGTTAGCTTCGACTCAAGCACCTGCCTTAACTGTGCTTCCTGGGGCCCCAAAAAAAAAATCTGCTCGCGAATGCGTGAATATTTCGTCAATTTCGCAAGATTCGCGGATCGCGAAATTGCCGAAAATTCACAAATTTCGCGAGCGGAGCGGATTTTGTGCCCATACTTAGTTTCATGCAACATCCATATAAAAAGTTTCTTTTAGATCAATACAGGACCTCACGTGTGAGAAATGGAAGGGTGTGACTGTGATTATTTGCAGTAATATAAGTAAGCTACTGCTGTGTTACAATACTGAAAACACACATCACTATCCTGAATATCAGATGTATACACATTTAGAATTTGACCAAAGAGGGCATGAAAGCTGAAACTGGATCATAAAATCAGAGCTGTTCCTAACAGGGGCCCCCAAAATACATTTGTCCCAGGTCCTCATAAATCCTTAAAACGTCACTGACAGTAGATGATCTATGATTTACCCCAGGAAGTCTTAAATTATTGATAGATCTAGTAATAGCTGAGGTGACAGCCTCTGTTTGGTGCAATCCCTTTGCTGCACTCAGAAGGCAATTATTGGATGATGTTTTGAAGTTGAAAGAAGCTCTCTACTTTTTACCTTTTATCAGCAAAACAATCATCGGGTTCAAAGGCAGTCTTTTAGGTTCCATTCAGACCGTGTCATGTAGAAATCACTTACACACTTTAATTTTCGATAACTTCAGACCTGAGAGGAAGGCAATTGAATTTAACAAGTCAATAATTGAAGCCTTTATTTCAATTAAGCCCTCTTTTGGGATTGTATCTGTTTAAGATGAGTGCATGAGCTATATGATAGATACTCGTGCTCAAGATTTAATACAGCTCTTGCAGCTAGCCTCCTTAGCTTTCCACAAATCAGGACGCCTATGCCATAGTCCATCTTCTGCCCTTATGATAAAGAATAGGTATAGATTTGCACACACTTTTACTTTGAGTGCAAACTTGGCTGTCATCAGTGCACTGCATCTTATCCCATGTAATGGCCCTGCGATATTTGATCGTGCAGTATTTGGACACTTTGAGATTTTTTTTGTATTCTACTGCTGCCTGGCTTAGTAAAGGTCAGACGTGATTGTATTATCCCTTTAATGTATTTGCTACAGGACAGGGTTGCCTTTGTGATGGTGAAAAACTTTGCACTGCAGCTTGCCTTTGCAAATATTCCGTTGTTGATGGTGTTTTTTATTTTATTTATTTTTTATAACTAGGATACCTAAGTAATTTACTTCGTTGTATGTAGTTTTATGTGTTTTGTGGCTGATTATGTAGAAATAAAGTGATAACTTCACCAGTTATTGTCACCTGGCCATAGTACATGGAGGCCCAACCTACTTTTGCCATTCAGATCAAAACTTTAGGGCTCAGTTTGGATGCCATGTTACTTCTAGAGCCTTAGACATTAACCACAGTCAAAAATTGTTTC
This sequence comes from Lissotriton helveticus, assembly GCF_964261635.1. NCBI lineage: Eukaryota > Metazoa > Chordata > Amphibia > Caudata > Salamandridae > Lissotriton > Lissotriton helveticus. The sequence continues at coordinate 1,059,339,767 of NC_136070.1, read as the reverse complement.
TACCATAAAAAATGTACTGCTGAGAATTCTTCCATATATTAGGGGAGGGTAGAACTTGCAGAATTCCTTGGAGTTAACTAAAAACGCAACGAGATTCTACAGAGTTCTCCGAGCAGTGGAATTCCAGTCCCTTGCACTGATTTGTAGTGCTGGGAGCTTGTCCCACACTGTAAAATCAGCATGAATGGCACCACGCGGCATTTCAGCGAATGATTCTTCTTTTCTACTCGAGTGGCAGCATTCTCAATGTGAGCGGCAGCTTTCCAAACGCAAGCGCTAGCGAACTGCTGTGACCACCTGCATTTAGAGATCTCGCCAGGAGGTGGTCTAGAACAGATATTTTTCTCGCTCTCCAACTTAACTTTGACGAGCCTCGCACGAGATAAACTCCAGCAGTTGGCAGAGTTTTCCTGAAATCCATACTCAAAGCAGAATGGGCAAACCCCCACGAATTCTGCCAATGGAGCAGAGTTTACCTCCCACCCCTAACATAAGAGCTTGCAGTGTATTTTACCATTGTCAGTGCCACAATTCATTAAGGCTGAATTTCTATTAATGGAATTACAAAACAAATCATGCCTTATAACACTCACTTCCCACTACCCCTGCCTTGGGATTTGCTATTGAGGATTTCTCCATACTCATGTTAGGGAAATCGCCAGTGGTAGATCAATTTGAGTGCATACATCTTTTTGTGACTTCCTTTCGGGCATAAATGAGTAATCTTTAGCTGTAAACGTAGGTTTCTGACCGAAAATGCCTACCTTAATCATGCGCTCTTATCAGCTAGATTATGGCTAAAGGTCTGGTTTAGAATGTTCTCTAATATTAACTGGTATATATGAAAGTTTCTTCATTGTTCTTAAGCTTTTGTTTTTCATTTAATTAATTATTACTGATTTTGTATTTAAATTATATTGTCCAACTCCCTACATAACAGTAGTTTTCATCCTTTACATTTTTTGACCTACACAGCTACTTATACCAATGTATATCAAAGTATTCACTCGGGGTAGCACATGTATAATTCAGATACAAAGGCAACACCAAAAAAAGCATAACATCAACCCATAGCTCATTTTTCTTATGATGCCTTTGTTTCAATACCAAACTACACAAACCAAATTGCTCATACCTGCAGAACTTGATCTGCAGATGTGAGCAGTTAGGTTTATGTAACATGGTTAATCTGAGCAATTAGATTTTTAAATGTAGATGTTGTCACGAATGTTCTCAATAATACATCAATTTCTTAAAAGACTGCTCATAGCTAGAGTTTTTTTTCTCTCTTTTTTTTTTTTGCTCAGTTATCACCCATTGTTGTTCGAACATTAAGGTTTCCTTTTTGTTGTGCACAATTTACGAGCTAGAATATATAGTCATGTGAATTTAAATAAATTTTGATTTGACATACTCCTTTAGTTGCCCTGTTGGACTTGGCCGTTTCTGCAGGGTCATCCCTGAACTTTTTGCCTTCCTCCTGTATTGTTTCTGATCTGTTTTTGTTGGTTTTAGGACTCTGAGCGCTTTACTACTGCTGATAAGTGCTAAAGTGCATATGCTCTCTGTGTCAAGTGTTATGGTAATTGGTCGTCCATAATTGGTATGTTTGTCTTACTAGTAAAGTCCCTAGTAAAGTGCACTATGTGTGCCAGGGCTGGTAATAGAAATGCTACTAGTGGGCCTGCAACACTAATTGTGCCACCCATACAAGTTGCCCTAAAGAGAGAGCCCAGGCCTGCCACTGCAGTGCCTGCATGCAGTTTGCTAACTGCCATGTTGTCCTGACAAGTGCACCCACTTGCCAGGCCTTACCCTTCCCTTCCCTTTCCATGCACTTCAGACACCCCTATAGTTGGCCCATGGTACCCCCCTCAGCAGGGTGCAGTGTCTGTGAATGCTAGGGCACGTACTGAGGTATGTACCACGTCCTAACAGTGAAATACTCTCCATTTCGTTTTTCACTGTTGCAAGGCCATCTTGCCCATAAGACAGAATGGGGAAGGCTGTGTAATGTGTTTCCAGCCTATCTTCCCATAGGATGGAGAGGTGAAGTTATTTGTGCCTGAACTCACAATTTAATAACCCATCTTTTTGTGAAGGTGGTTTTTGAATTATGTGTTTAGAAACCACGCTTTTAGAAGTGGCTGTTCCTTTTTGTTCTAACAATTCTGTGTGTCCCTGCCTGGTTGTGGATTGACTGTCTGGATTTGAATGTGATAGGATCTGGGAAATGTCTTGACCCAGGGGACGAGTGGTCGAGACAGCAACAGGCTGACCTGCATCTGGAGTGTAGGGAGGAGGAGTAGCTCCTGGAGGTGAAGAGGCCTGGGCTGCTGCCATAAAAGAATGGCTCCACCTCCTGCTGAGTGATAGAGGAACCAGACCACCACTATCAAAGGAAGAATTTGTCACTGGCAGGGAGACACCCAGAACTGGTTTGGACAGGTGTCAGTATCCCCTGAACACAAAGACTTCAAAAACATTTAGTGGTATAATGATGAGAGCTGAAGCACCTGAACGTTGGACGGATCAAGACTGAAAAGGATTGAAACTACTTTGTGTTCAAGAGGAAATTCTGCCAAGGAAGAACAGCTGAAGAGACTGAAGAGAAGGACTGACTCTTGCTGTGTGTTCTGGGGCTGGCCTGCAGTTTGCTGATTTAACAAAGGAGAGGCTAAGGGACTTTGCTGTGTCCCCCTGCTTGAAAGGACTTTGCTGTGCCCCAAAGTAACTTGTCCCCAAGAGGCTGAGGAGAGCTAGCTCCCTGTTGTGGAAACTCAGGAACATCAAAGTTTCCAAGTGTGTCTCAGTGACACATTTGCTTTTTGCAGCCTGAGACCTTTGTAAGCATAGCCCCGGGACTCTGTGCCCCGAAACCCAACCGAATCTCAGCGACGCTTTGTGCGTGTGCAGCCTGAGACTGACGTAGGGTCAGTGGTGCTGGTTGGAAAGTGCCCCATGACTGCAGTGCCCCTGCAGTGTGAAACATCATCCAAGCTGCTGAGTAGTGGTTTGTTGCCCGAGCCGTAATAGTTACTGAGGCTGCGAATCAAGATCGCCGGCCCGAGCCGTAACGTACTGAAGGATTTCTTAAAGCTAAGGAAGTTGTGAGGTAATCATGATCGTTCTTCGCAAGAGGAATCTGCCCAAGATCGTCAGTAGCGGAGAAGGCAGTGCCGTAACCTGTCTGGCTACAGCGTCTCCTTGCATCGGAACTGCGTCGCCCCCTGGAGCGCCCAGCAGGACATCCGACAAGCGGGGGGAGAGAGAGAGAGCGCGAGGCAGCGCATCCACCAGGTAAGGCTTGGACTCCAGTTGGGAGCTGCAAGCGTGTGTGGCTTGGGGAGGTGCAGGAAGAGTACAAGAGTGCTCCCGTCTCTCTCCTGCTGCATTGCGTTAGACGCGCTAAGTACTCGAGCAGCTCGGACCTGCCCGGCAGTTCCGGGGCCACCTTTGGAAGTTCAGGACTGTTTTCAGTGGTTGGGGCCTAGTGGTGCCCATACTAATCGCATCGATTGGCCTGGTATTATTACTGCATTACGAACTGCCTTATTACTTGCATTACAAACTGCCTAATTATGTGCATTGAGGATTTAATTATTGTCGCATTACGAACTGCCTTATTACTTGCATTAAGGAGTGCGTTTATACTTGCATTACGAACTACCTGACAACGTGCATTGAGAGTTGCATTATTCTTGCATTACGAACTGCCTGATTATGTGCATTGAGGATTGAATAATTCTCGCATTACGAACTGCCTGATTACGTGCATTGAGGATTGCATTATTCTTGCATTACGAACTGCCTTATTACTTGCATTAAGGAGTGCATTATTCTTGCATTATGAACTGCCTGATTATGTGCATTAAGTATTGCATTATTCTTGCATTACGAACTGCCTTATTACTTGCATTAAGGAGTGCATTATTCTTGCATTACGAACTGCCTGATTACGTGCATTGAGGATTGCATTATTCTTGCATTACGAACTGCCTGATTACATGCATTAAGGAATGCACTATTCTTGCATTATGAACTGCCTGATTACGTGCATTGAGGATTGCATTATTCTTGCATTACGAACTGCCTGATTATGTGCATTGAGGATTGCATTATTCTTGCATTACGAACTGCCTGATTAAGTGCATTGAAGATTGAATTATTCTCGCATGACGAACTGCTTTATTACTTGCATTAAGGAGTGCATTATTCTTGCATTACGAACTGCACTGGTAAGACAATACGAACTGCATAGCATTACATTAGGATTGCTTTTGAACATCATGAACTGCTCATAAATACCGCAAAAACCTTCAAGTGTTTGTTGCCCTAATACCCGGCAAAGTGAAATATTATGAATACGCATATGTTGGATATTCATTGTGTGATCTTACAGTATTTTTCTTCTTGATAAAGATACTGCTATTTTCATACATCAGTGTTGTGTCCATTTGTGGTGTTATCACTGTGTCACTGGGAGTGTGGTTGCAAATAGTTTGCACATTGCCTTGAAGATCAGCCTGGCTGCTCGTGTCAAGCTACCAGGGGGTGAGCAAGGGTTATCAAAGAGGGTGTCCCTCCTTTCCCTGACTAGAGTCAAGGGTCGCTATTTGGACTAAGGAAACTGCCTCAGCCAACTAGAGACCCCCAGTTCTAACATGCCCTAATGCCATTATGCCTATGCCATTATGCAATGGTGTATCATCATTCGGGTCTTCCTATGAATTTTTGACCAGGCGAAAGAAAAGAACAGTAATCTCTGCCTGTGTTTGAAATCTGCTGAACAGGGAATGGAATCCGTGTTTGGTTCCTGAATATTGAGTATGAAATATCGTGCTACATTAATTTTGTAGCTAAAATATCAGACACAAGTATTGACAAGAAAGTATGTATATATTTTTTGTACCCAGTTTCACATATTTGTGCCTTTAAATACGCCTATATATCTATACTTACCCCTGTTAAAATATCTGTTGAAATTTTTGACATAATACAATATTTTGGAGTCAATATTCCATGCTACAATCCTGGAGCTCTATGTATCACTGACTTTCCCACAGCAAACCCACATGGACTGAAGGGGACTAAACCAAGGCTAAAATACATTGATAAGAATCCAAAGCCATTTGCACAGTTTGTGCCATATGAATAATATGATTTAATGTGCTCCAAGCTACAGACCGGCAAAGGTGATTTTGCCGGCTCACTGACATTTTTGATAGTAAAGAGAGCTTTCATGTCTCATAATTAACTATAAATGGATGGTAAATGGGCTTCTTTTTTAAGATGAGGTAGTAGCAGGGCTCTGACAGCATTATTCAAAGAATCTTTCCACAGGAACGTTCAGTTTATCAATCAATCAGTTGGTATTTGTATAGTGTGGCTTATAGCCCCGGGGGTTATCCAGGTGCTGGGGATGGCGAGAGTTAGTAAAAGATCCAGGTCTTGAGTCCCTTCCTGAAGACAGCAAGTGAGGTGGATCTACAATGGTGGAGTGGAAGGTTGTTCCAGGATTAGGCGGTGAGGGAAGAAAATGAATGACCTCCACAGCTGCCCAGCCGGATGCGGGAGACTTGTGCAAGGGTGAGGGAGGTGGATCAGAGTTGCATTGTCGGCTGGGGGAAGGTCAAGCGGTGGTTGATGTAGGAGGGCCCAACGTTGTAGAGAGCCTTGAAGGCGTGAATCAGCAGCTTGAATAAGCATCTCTTCTGGATGGGAAGCCAGTGGAGGCCTCTGAGATTGGGGGGTGGTGGAGGTCATTTGGGCAGGTTGAGAATGAGTCTGGCTGAGGCTTTCTGTATGGTCTGTAGTCATTTGAGGAGCTGGTAGGTGGTTCCGGCATAGAGTGACTTTCCGTAGCCCAGTCATCTGCTGATGAGGGCCTCAGTTACTGTTTTCCTGGTGCTTGCTGGGATCCACCTGAAAATCTTTTAAAGCATGCAGAGGGTGTGGCAGCAGTCTGAGGTTACTGCGTTGGCCTGGTGCTTCATGGAGAGCTTCACTGACCAGGATGATGAAGTTCCAGGCGTGGTTGGTAGGGGTAGGTGAGGGTGCGAATGCCATGGGCTGCCATGTGTTGTCCAATGGGGAGGGGTTCTTTCCGAAGATGAGCACTTCCACCTTATCCATGTTTAGCTTCAGGCAGGTGTGATCTCATCCAGTCCTCGAGGCTGATCATGGTGTACTGGAAGCTGAATCTGGTGGTAGCAGTGTCCTCCATGAGAGATAGTATGACCTGTGTGTCGTCGATGTATGAGATGTTGAGTCCGTCGGTATGGGCGATGTTGACCAATGGAGTAATTTAGGCATTGAAGAGGGTGGGGCTGAGGGAGTATCTCTGAGGACTTTGCAGATGATGCGCTTGGGTTCGGAGGTGAAGGGTGGTAGTCTGACTCTCTGCATGTGTCCTGTGAGAAAGGAGGTGATTCCCTTGAGGGCATTTCCTCTGATGCTGATGTGGTGGAATCCGGTGACGAGGGTGTGGTGGGATAAGGTGTCTAATGTCACTGACAGCTCAGAGTATCAAGGCTGCAGTCTTGCCCCGGTTGAGGATGGCTCTGATGTCATCGGCTGGGCCCATCAAGGTTGTCTCAGTGTTGTGGTTGGAGTGGAAGCCTGACTGGGTGGCGTCCAATAGGTTGTTTCCTTCCTTTCATCAGGAAAAACTATATGTTGTCCTGATGATCATTCCCACATTAAGAAATCGAAACACTGTCGACCCACATTCTGACCCAATTGATTTTGTAAAACTTCTTGGTTGGGTGCAGAAGTGTGTTTCTGTTTATATAAGTGACCCTGATTTTTGTAAGTCCACTGGTCACAAATGTTTTTCTTGCCTGTATGTCTATTGATTTTGTGTGTTTAACACTTGTTTTGGTACTATCCCGGTGGGGATATACTCCTTGTTAGCTGTCTTGATACAAACATTGGGAACTATGTTTCTTAAACATACATGTGTATTTATTAACTAGGAACTGTTTGCCTTATAGCAGAGCTCTAAAACCAGCAGAAACAAGAAGCAGCAGACAATCAAACAGGAGGCCAGACACAAAAAGACAGGAGAAAACCACACCAAAGATGCCAGGTCAAATGGAGGGAGTGAGACCTCCTCAAGTAATAGGTCCATAGTGGTTTCCTTACTGGGAACTAAGTACTCCCCTTGCAGCACTTGACTCTCTCAGGGTAGCCAAGCAGAGCAGTGCAACCCTACTGAGGGGAGGTGGTGTGTACTAGAAATGTCCATCTTCTGGCATGCAACAACAACTCTCAATTAATGATTGTACAGTCAGTGTGTTTTCTCCGAAAAAAGAATAGAATTATTAGACGCACATTACTAAATACGACACCTTAGTTTATGCATATATACATCAGGCAGATAGAAATACCTTTTGGTGGCATTCTGAAATCACATTTGACCCCTAGTGAGTGATGCCCGCCCGTTATCACAATACCCCCCACCTATAAAAGATGCAACATTACAGTATATTGGGTGCATTTGCAATAAGGGAAGTCTATTGGCTTTGTCAAGGAATCACTACATTAAAATATACAGCAAACCTGTTGGCTTTATCAAAGGGTCACCAAATTAAAACATAAGACCAGACTATCCAGTTTGTCAAGGGGTCATCTCCTCATTATAACAGTAAGCGCAGGTTCCAATACTCCCTATAAAATAACCAGATTAAAAGGCATTCATGAGGAATATAATCATTGCAATGCTTATCAACGGGCATAGTCAATAATACATTTTTAATAATGCTTTACAAATAAAATGAGCATGTGTCTGAGTCTTTCTTTACTCATGTCAGGCTACATAAAATACAGCCATAGGACCAACCATAAGGGGCCCTGCACTCTCTGGTTGAAGAGCACTAAGCCCGATCTCCAGGAAGGCATAAAAATGTTGAAATATTTCCCCTGGTCGTACATCCTACAACCTGGGAGACCTAGTTATTTTGTGTGATTGACTCCAGGGGAAGGGGGTTCTGTGTCTCTTGCAACCCCTGCAACACTCTGGAGTAGTGTGGCTCACTGGTTAGAGGCGGCAGACCCGAGAGCAGAAGTCGGCCCGGGACCAGGGTTCCAATCCCGACGCGGCAGGGTCGTGGACCTGGGTCAGCGGACTTGATAATTCTCGCTTCGGTGCTTACTCTAATCAGGGGTTCCACTCGGCAACTCTGGGCATTAGCATGCCTAATCTCCACAACGGCCCCATCAATTCCGGGGATGCCTGGCTCCACCTTGGGGACTCCCAGCAGGGACCATCCCACAGGGAAAGCCAGGACGGGTTCCCCAGAGTTATACAGTGCCAGGAGACCTATGGACGGGTAGCAGTGCGCTTTACAAGCTCAAATACATTTACATTTACATTTTTTACTCTCAAAGTGTATGGATGGTGCCACTGCTCCTCCTTGGGGCACTGCAAAGAAGCAGACAACACAGACCAAGCTGATGCAAGCCATTATGGGGTATTCCCTCACCAGAGCTGTACATATTATATGACCAGTGGCTTCTGCTTTAGCTATCCTTGCTGTGGTGCAGCCTCGCATCGGATTTTCCTTTTGCCAATCTTTAAAATAAGTGTTCTGGTCCCACTCATGACACCCATAACAGTGTATGATGTTGAGGGCTGCAGGGGGAGCCCCAAGGCCCCCACAGCCTCGGCTGACTCTCCAGCTGCTTCTACAGGGGACGCGGGATCCGGCATTACAATTTCTAGTTCCCACTCTGAGGCAAGAACAATGTGGGGTACTCTTCTGGTGCACACTGCACCTCAGACACAGATGGGGGTCCGTGGGCACCGTGCAGGTATTGGCCTATGCTGCTATCTCCATTTTACATTGGGCCCCAGGAGATGTGGTCCTCGGGGTCAAATGACCCTCTGGGAATGAGCCGCCACAACCCCCCCTCCAAATTTACAATGTATCAATGGGTTTGTGTCAAACCCCAGAGGGCTTGCCCTGCCTGGAGGAAATCTTGAAAGTAGAGGTGAAGCCTCACATGCTCTTTTGATTAATCTGCATGTTTATATGGGCAGATCTTCAAAGTGCATAATGTGTGTTCTGTTGGGCTAATGCCCTTGTTCTTGGGGTCGTTTTGCTCCTGCTGGGGAGGTCTGGCAATTTGAAACCTTCCCAAAGGCCTCTGGGTCTCAAAAGGCCGCACTATATGTCCGGTGTTACTGGCTCCATACGCTGGTCTTTGCCTCTCCTGGTGCTCCCTCCCAAACTCACTTAGAGTGGTATTGGAGACCAGGCTGTCCCCAACTAATTCTCAATGTGCATAAAGGGTCCTGGAGAGACCCATTTAGCCCTTAAGGTCAGCTGTTGTCAGTCCTTATTTCTTCCAGCTGTCCATGATTTTGCTGTTGCAGCTTTCCAAGTCTAGGGTATTGCTCCCTATCTTCCCTTGTACAGGGGCGATGCTACATCATCCCTATGCCCCTGTCGCAATCCTCCTTCACAGCATTCTGGAACAATCCGATATGGCAGAACCCTCCTTCCACTACTCAGAGCTCCTGTGCCCACCCATATGTGTCACTATGATAATGGGTAAACCATTCCTTGTGATCACTCCAAAGTGATTCTGGCATAGCTGCCCCTCTGGTTTTGGACCCATGTTGGCTAGAGCGACAAGGGAAGGGGCAAGCCTGATGTTGGGTCCATCTACTTGTGACAAAGAAAGTCCCTTTGAAGTGCAGGTAAATCCGGAGCACAGCCCCAGGTCATCCTGTCAAGAGAAGGTCACCACTTTCCCACATCCAATCCCTTTGTCCTCTTTTGGGAGCAATCGGTATCTCACCAAAGGGGAGCGATCCAACTGCCAGGTGACCGTTGAATGCTTACAAACTTTAGGCAGAAAAATTGCAACTTTTTAAAAGTGCCATTTGCTCAGCTGGTAGACCAAATTAGATGTTGCCATTAAATTGTGTATTGAATAACTATAACAATCAGTCATTTAATTATTTCTCTTGATGCTACCAATCCAAATTTAGCATTTTTTAAATGTAGCAATGTAACTCAGTGTTTCCCTATGGAAACAGCCACACCTTGCTACAGTGAAAATAGCTTTTGGGGATATTTCACTAAAAGGACATGTTCAACATTAACTTTTACATGTCCTGCGTTGAAATATCGGTCACCCTGTCTTTAAGGACAATTTGGTCTACTTAAGTATAGCTGATTAATATTTAAAAGGAACGTTTGGGCCTGTTCAAAGGGGTTCCTTTATAAGATTACAGTTTCAGTTTGAAATTGCCATGGGCAAGTTACCCGTGTGCAACTACCAGGCTGTGCATGACTGTAGTACCTCACACACAGTAAGCACACGTGTTCCCATGTAACCATTTCAGTGCCCCTTACCCTATGTGAGCTGCAGCAGCCTTATCTTAAAACGCAGACACAGGCAGTAAACACACTGATCATGATATCACCGTAAGTGTGACTTTGGTAGTGTGACTCACCCACAATAAAGGTCCATAAACTGGGTAATCAAAACCAAAAAATCCTAGCAGACTAAGTGGACAGAACACATCTACAACACCCATTTAAAAAAAAAAAGCAATGGCATCACGGTTGTCCCTCTGAGGCAGCTTACCTTTCACCTAATTTACTTATTAAGCAATACTGTAGCGTGTGAACATTACACAAAATACCCGGCAGCATGCTTAATAGCAGATGACCTCCTGCAATTGAGGAAGCGTATTTTGATCAGCTGTAATCATATTTTTTTTGTAGAATCAATGACTAAGTTTTAAGCATGTTTTCTCAATTTCGCAGATTATGGAGTGCTAAAATCGGCATTCTTTATACTTCCTCACAGAGGGGCTTCCGCAAAAACAAATCTGCTTTTGCACTAAGGTATAATATGAAATATTATGTTTGTAGGAAAGATTTTGTGAAAATCTGCAAGAGAATCTGACCAGGTACTGAAACAACTATCAGCTATTGAAACCCATGAAGAATTTTCACTTGAAATGCGCTGCAGAGGCCAACGGCGTTGTAGCACACAACACCTTGCCTTCCTGCATTGAGGCACTGCTATTGCAATTAAGCTGTGATACACACTTGGTATGCCGAAGATCACTCTGAGATAGAAGAGATAGGGGGTATGGCGTATCCCATTAATCATACTATGGTTAACCTCTAGCCTCAACATTGTACTCTCATTCTTGCAAACATTTATGTTTATGTGACCAGCTTCACCATGCAGAGATATTGACAGCAGCTATTTCCAAACATACTTTTACAATTGAAGAATCTTTGTGCTTCTTCTGTATGAAGTTTTCTTTTGTGGAATAGGTGAGATCTGAATTTATTCAAGGGCACCGCTGTTAAGCTATCAATTTTCTAAGTGTTACTCCTATCAATTTTCTATCTCTTTTTCCCTGATGGTCATTTACTGGAGCCAACCCCATTTCACAATAGCAGCCCCAACTTCCTGTTAGAAGAGATTGCAAATTTCAAGCTACAGTAAATTCTGACCGAGCAGCTACTCCATGCCCTCACTGAATATTCATGAAACCAATTATGGCTGTAAACTGTTGAGCTTTTATTAGGTAGTACATGGGAGACAAAGTGGTTCATAATTTTCTCTGTCAGCTCATCTGTCCTAAAAATTTCCTTTTATGACTCTTTTTCCTTTTAGAGAACATTTAGCCTGATTCACAAATATATTGGCCATGAGGAAAAAGCTGTGCCAGGTGAAAAGAAATAATTTGCCCTTGTATAGGTTTTGCATCGTACAAAAGAATTAATGTAAGCACAATATAGGTGCGTGTTTGACACGTGTATTTTCTATGCAACATGTGTGTCCTTTGCACGCGCACACACGCACTGATTCAGATTCAGATTGTGGAAAAGCGTGACCCCCTGGAGTACTGGAGAAGTAATCAAAGGAAATTCTCACTAAATTCCTTGGTCTCTAATTTGCTACACATAGCTGGGTGCCAGGTAACTGATATGTTGTGCGGAAAGCAACTGGCAGTATAACAATAAGTCAATAAGTGCATTGTATTCATTCAGACGGTCATAAATCCTCTCTCCCTCTTTCTCAACCTAGTCTGGAAAAGTCTTGCATTTAATGGAAAGGTAAGGGGCTCTCAGCAGACAGAGGGGAGTGAAAAGAAGATACATTATGAAAAATATAAAGACACAATATGGAGCCTGCAAATAGCCTCACTTGTCCCTGCCACAGTGAAACCAAAACCGCAGGACTGAATGAATAGTCAAAAACGCATTTTAAAGGAAGATAAGCTTTTAGTAGGCCATCACGTCTGGGAATATGTGGTGGGATTCGTTAAAAAAGCCAAGTATGGATTTCTGCACAATCCGCTAAGTGATGAGGGAATTTCTTGATCTTTGTCAGAAAGTGTGCGTGCAGCTCTTCATAAATCTTGCACAAAGCATTTGCTTTGTACAATTTAAGAAAATACATCAAAACTAGTGGTGTAAGGTACTATGGATCAATTTATGCAGTGTACATGGAAAAATGACGTTTATTTAAAGAAAATGCATGCAGTTGAATAACAGCAACACCATATTCAGTAGGAGACCGATCACCAGGTAACAGCCACCCAGGAATCTTGACTAGCGGTGTATGAAGTTGCAAAGTGAGGGATTCACAAACCTACATATTTTATTTTATATTTGGGAGTTTTGCAAAGTAAAAAAAAAAAAAAACTGAAATTATGGACAAAATCAGTTGTCCTCTTCTGCAGTAAAACAATAGTTTAAGGAGCTATTCGGCAGACACCAGCTGCAGTAAAAATCAAGAAGCAAATTAAAGGGGCACTGAACAGTGAGCCAAGTCGCACGTTACAACGATGCTTAAAACCCAGGGGCAATGCCTTTTACACTGTCATCGCAGGAATACAAGGGACCAATGCTACCGTAAGGGTTACACGGTGTGAAAGCAGTATACATTTTAGTAGCAAGGACTTTCTACCGCACTAAACTATTGTCATCGTGTACTCGCTTTCTCCAAGGGACTCACGGATTTTAACTCACGTTTTGTGGAAAATTTGTATAAATTTCTGTAGCAATGACTATTAACATCATGAACCTATAGTCATTTTGTATACTTTTTTAAATTTTATTTTATTTTTCCCATGTATTAATATTTGCAATGGTTTTAATTAACTGAGCAATAAAGATTACTTATAAGTAAAATGGCTAATATTCGGGCAACAGGAGTCTGGCAACAATTGGCAGTTCCCACGCCATTCCCTACTCTGTTCCTAGGTCCCTGCACACCATTTCCTGGTCAAGCCAGCCCTCCTGCACCTTTTCCCCTACCACTGGTACTTATTCTCACCCCCACCCTGCCTCACATTAGTCTGCTTGCCTCCTGCTGACACCCTCCCTAAGTCTTATTACCAGTAAACACGGTGGTTGAAGCATCAGTCAAGCACTACTAGTTCTAAGATGCCCTGGCCATGTATAGCCAGGCTATGCTTCCCACTGTCACTAAAATAAAGAATCTTTGCCTGAGTTCACAATATGTCAAAATGTCCCCTTTTCACCCATTTAAGCATGAATAATTAAAAAATTCCACCACTACTAAACAGGAGCAAATCCCAAGATGGTAATTCCAGATTAATTTCTCATTATTATACCCTTTCGCTTTTATACCCCAAAACTTTGCATGTTCATACATCTCACACTTACCCATTTGTGTGTGCAAACACACACACACACATGCACATACAAAAGTACAAAGGTAGCGTCCTTCCTGCTTTAGCTACCAGCATTAATAATTCCCTGCTGACTCTACTTTCTCCCATTTTTCAACACTACATATAAACAATCTATTTGGCTCTCAACATAAGCAGAATCCCCCAAATCTTCTTTCTGGGTAATAGCACCATTGCTTTATTGCCCTCTTCTTACCTACTCCTCTTTGACCATCTCTGCAAATCTAAATATGCCTTATTTCCTAATTGTCTGGCTATTACCTTCTACAATACCATTTCTCATTCAAGTCTAACTTTCTGCTGCTTTCCATTGGGCTCCTGTAAACCAATCCGTATTTGCTCAATTGCTTAGAACTCTAAAACTTCTTTCATATATCTTAAAGTAAACTGCACACCCTTATTTGTACTAAATACTTTAGTGTAACTTACCTCAATAATAATTTGATAAAAATGTGGTCACTGCCTCTGAAGTGGAATGTTCCACATACTCCACCGGTATTAATCTTCAAAAAGGTACCTATTCTCACAACTGCAAAGCACCCATTCCTAGAATCTCAATCAATCAATAGAGACTTTATTTCGGATATGTTTCAATCCATAAAAGTACACAAAAAGCAATAAACATTTCATAATTAAAATCACAGTTACTAAAACAATTTTTACATAGTTCATTAATGAGTGAGTAGGCAACATCATGGATAAAGTGCAAATAGTGCTAAATTTACAACAAGATACATAATCATACAGTACAGAGTTCAGCATCGTTCATAAATATATGATCACTGGTCTAGACACTTTCTCAATTTTACAGTGAGTTTTAAGAATTCTATCACATGGAGAACACTATCACTGTGCAAGAGCTGCAAATACACGAGTGCTGGTCTTATTTGATTAAAATTTAGTTTCTTTAAAAGGGATCACTGACATAACCTCGACAGACCGAATATCGACTGGACAAAATATCGATGACTAATTATCGACAACAAAATTATCGATTTACTATACTTACACAACAAACATCAAAAATATCGACTACACAATATCGACTACTAAAAACAACGACTACAACAATATCGACTCACAACATTATCGATTTCTAAAACACCGATTATTAAATATTTATATAACAACAGTCAAAATATCGATTACACAAACATAGATAGCAAATTTATCGATTGTAAAAAAATCGACATTAATAGATCCTAAAATAAATGACTTTATTATTTAATAATTAAGTCATACTGATCATAAAAAACGAGATTTAGTTAATATAAATAGATGACATATATTATTCATTTTCAAAACATTTACAATACACAATAAATACTAACATACATTTTATAATACATAAACAATGTTTCGACCTTCTACACATTTTTTACAACTAATTATATATATTCCTCCACTTTACAAATATCAAAATAACATTACCTAGAACATTACCTATACAAAATAAATCCTTACACATTCAATAAACGTTAATTGGCGTCACCCATATAAGGAAAACAATTAGCATAACAGAAAAAAAAATTCAAATCAACAAATAAAAACAGACTATCCATTTAAACAACCAATCCTATTTCTGAAACAATTAACCTAATACTATATAAATGAAATAATAAGTAACTAAAAACGCAGTATACATCTCCTAAGTAAAGGAAGACGAAACTCTGCTGGATTTCTGGAAGAAAACTGATGGACTTCAACAGAAAGAGACCTACACATATCTAAAGTAAGTACTACTACATTATTAGTCAGCGAAAATGTAACTCTCAAAGCTCACACCTATATTTTAAAGCAAAATACATCAAATATATCTTTTTTTTTTAGCACTCATCCTACAGATGAAAAAAAAAAACAGAAGACCTACACAACACCTGGACATCAAAAGTTACATATAAAAAAGTAAGTATATATTAGAAATGTAAAATCGAGAATTAATAGATAGGTAACTAAATCTAAACTAGCAAAAAACGTCGAACAAATTATCATAAATAGTAATAAAATATATCTACACATTTTCTCAACTTCCACAGGTACAAAAAGATATACACAGAAAATAACAGTTTGAAGAACATCAACAGCTGAAAATAACGACTTGAAAGCATCAAAACATTTACAGGTAAAATACAAATGTGTGAAACTGTATAATGTGATTAGAACATTTTTTTTCCTTAAAAAATATTTACATTCTCTTTTAATTACCTCCTAGCACTACAATACTATCATGACTGAAGGAGCTAAATTCATTTATTCACAAAAAGGGAAAATGCTTCTTTGTTACATGGGATATGTCTACACTCAAGAGAAACAAAAAGATTTGAAAGTGTTTTGGAAGTGTACGAAATATTATGCCAACAAATGTTATGGTAGAGCTATAACTCAGGAAACTACTGTTACTTATACTAAAGAACATAATCACCCACCCAATGTAACAGAAATAGAGATTAGACAAATGCTAGATTCCCTTAAAGAAGCTAGTACTAGCACTGATCAACCAACAACTGCTATTCTGAAACACCATTTAAGTGTACTTCCCCAACATGCTTCTAGCCAATTACCATCTATAGAATCCCTTAAAAGAACAGTAGCTAGACAAAAAAGAGCAACATGCACTACTCCTCCCACACCAAAAACTTTAGAAGAAGTCCAAATTCCACCTGAACTCTCTGTAACTCACAATAAAGAAAATTTTATACTCTATGACAACAAATCTAAAGATAAAAGAATTATACTGTTTGCCACAGCAAACAACATGACAAAACTTACCCAATGCCAAACTTGGATGATGGACGGTACTTTTTCTGTATGCCCCAAACCTTTTTATCAATTATACACCATCCATGGTCATTTCCAAAATGCAAATATTCCATTCCTTTATGCCCTTCTACCAAACAAACAGCAAACTACCTATCAAGAAATACTAACTGAAGTCAAGCAACATACTAACAACTATTTTCCACAAAAAATTATCATTGACTTTGAAAAAGCTATGATAAACAGCATCCTTAAAACATACCCACACACAGCAATACAAGGTTGCTATTACCACTTTAATCAATGTATCTGGCGACATCTACAAAAATCAACCTTGAGTATCCAATACGCCACTGATAGCACATTTGCTTATCAAATCAAAAAACTCATCGCCCTAGCCTATGTTCCACTAACAGATGTAACTGAGCACTATAACTTATTAATAGACAGCCCCTACTATAAAAGAAACGAAGATAAACTAAGCCCTATGCTTGACTACTTCGAAGACACATGGGTAGGAAGGCTACACAGATCAGGCCACAGAAGACAACCCAAATACCAAATAGCTTGGTGGAATGTCTACCTTAGCACACTAAATAAGGAAGCAAAAACAAACAATGCAGTTGAAGGATGGCACAATGCCTTCCAAGCAACTACAGGCCGAGGAACGCCTACCCTTCACAAATTAATACAATCCTTACAAAAAGAACAAAGTTACCAGGAGCTCCGAATGGAGCAATCAGTAACTTTGATTGGACCTAAACTCACCAAAGAAACTAAAAAAATGTATAACACACTCCAAAGTCAAGTTACCCTCTATCCAACTAGCAAAGGACTAGAATATCTATCAATGATTGCCAAAACTATTCTTTAAAACATTACATAACTATACACGTAAAACTAAACATATTTTTCCTAAAATTCTTCATTATAATATGTAACAAATTGCAATTAAATTATCAAATACATAATATTAACATATATAAAATGTATTTAGATAATGTATTTACAAAATGTTACATACAACGTAAGTAAAGCAAAATTAAAAACAGTTTTCCCACCCATTAAAAATCCAGAAAATACTTATATTTCTGATGCAGCTTCAAACGTAATCCAATTCCAAGCAATCCATAGGACACCATTCCAAAAACCCATACAATCCATGAAAGCCCAAAAAAAATGCAAAAATACAAGCAAATGCATAGCGACTCCTTTCCACTTCAGTAGACACCAGATACCATAGAAAACCCAAAAATCCGTAATGGCGAAAAATAAACGCTCCAAGAAAATGTAAAAACCCAAAAAATAGTGTGCAAAAATAAGAGTATATAATACTCGTTACACAGCTGTGATCAAAAAAGAAGGGAGTCCTCCAAAACAGCGAAACGCGACGATAACCTAGAAAAAATAAATAACATACCCACCCACATAAAAACACCCATACATATATAAAAACACATATTTATACATCAAACATATTATCTTAGTAACATTTAAACATATTACCTCACCTCACACACCTACAACAAAAACGCGGTAAAAATCCAATATCGTACACTCTACCTAACACCGAACACACAATCTTCTCTAATTAACTCTACCTACATAAACATAAACACAGCACACATACACTAGCAATAAGTTCAGAAACTTATAAAACACAATTAAAACAAACTTACCCTCTCTAACGCGAAGCAGCACCCAACCGCGATCTGTTGAAGCACCAAATACGCCTAAGTAACATTACGCGGTTAAAAAGTAGTCCCTGTATACAGCTAAATGCTATTTAATTTCTATATTCCAACACTTTAAAAAATACACAGAGTATTATATTAAGTGTAAATATTTTTTTAAAGTGTATAAAATTATTTCATAAATATTCATAAGTTTGAAATAATTATTCAACTGTTATGTTATAGTTAAAAAATTAATTTTTGATTTATAAATACATTTAGTAAATAATGTTATGGTAAAAATAAATTGCATATATAAGTTTGTTACAAGAAATGTTTTTTTTAAATTTGCAAATATTATGTAAAACATTATGTATGTATATAATAAATGTTTTTGGTGTTTATGTATTTAAAAATGAATATTATAAATATGTTCAATATTCATAATAATTATTTCCAAAAATATAACATGACTTGGTAATAAACAAAAATGTTACAATTACAAAAAAATGTACATAATTTGCAATCACAATAAATTCAATGTGTATCTGAATAAATATTTTGTTATTAAATAAAAAGTACATATTACCAATTTGTTTCAGAAACTATTTAAATGTTAATATATGTAAAAGATAAAAAAATTATGTTAATATAATTTATGTGTTAAAAACATATACATGTACTTCATATTTTTGTTATGTTAATAAAAACATTGAATGAAATTTTTTGATTATAAAAAAAAATGATTCTCTACTTACAAATAAATTTTTATATGTGAATAAACAATTTTTCATTTATGGCATTTAACCCTGTCTATGTTTCCTTCTTTATTATTGTATATAAATATTATTTGCATATTAAATAATCTATTAAAAAATACCTTATACATTTAAATATGTTTAAAAAATTATTAATATTTAAAGTCCTACAATACCAATAATTGTTTTAATGTATATTAATTCAAATATTTTATATAAAATATATGAAAAAGTAACTAATTTAATAGACATTTAAATTGACCATATTTTTACCCTGTATCCCTCTAACCTAAAACCCTAAACTGACCCAAAGCCCTAAAAACACCCCTTTACCCACAAACTAAAAACTGACCCAGAACCCACAAAATACCCCTTTACCCACTAACTGAAAACTGACCCTGACCCCTAACAATAACCCTTTACCCACTAACTGAAAACTGACCCTGACCCCTAAAAATACCCCTTTACCCACTAACTGAAAACTGACCCTGACCCCTAAAAATACCCCTTTACCCAAAAACTGAAAACTGACCCTGACCTCTAAAAATACCCCTTTTCCCACAAACTGAAAACTAACCCTGCAACCAAAAAAATACCCTTTACCCAAATACTGAAAACTGACCCTTAACCCTAAAAATAGCCCTTTACCCACTAACTGAAAACTGACCCTGACCCCTAAAAATACCCCTTTACCCACTAACTGAAAACTGACCCTGACCCCTACAAATACCCCTTACCCACTAACTAAAAACTGACCCTGACCTCTAAAAATACCCCTTTACCCACAAACTGAAAACTAACCCTGCAACCAAAGAAAGACCCTTTACCCAAATACTGAAAACTGACCCTTAACCCTAAAAATAACCCTTTACCCACTAACTGAAAACTGACCCTAACCCCTAAAAATACCCCTTTACCCACTAACTGAAAACTGACACTGACCCCTACTAATACCCCTTTACCCACTAACTGAAAACTGACCCTAACCCCTAAAAATACCCCTTTACCCAAAAACTGAAAACTGACCCTGACCTCTAAAAATACCCCTTTACCCACAAACTGAAAACTGACCCTGCAACCAAAAAAATACCCTTTACCCAAATACTGAAAACTGACCCTTAACCCTAAAAATACCCCTTTACCCACTAACTGAAAACTGACCCTGACCCCTAAAAATACCCCTTTACCCACTAACTGAAAACTGACCCTGACCCCTACAAATACCCCTTTACCCACTAACTGAAAACTGACCCTCACCCCTACAAATACCCCTTTACCCAAAAACTGAAAACTGACCCTGACCCCTAAAAACACCTTTATCCACAAACTGAAAACTGACTCTGAAAGAAAAAAATTACCCTTTACCCAAATACTGAAAACTGACCCTGAACCCTACAAATACCCCTTTACCCACTAACTGAAAACTGACCCTGACCCCTAAAAATACCCCTTTACAACTGACTCTGCACACAACATATACCCCTTAATAACCAAACAGAAAAGTAACCCAGAAGACTAAACCAACCTCTTTCCCCAAATACAAAATAATATATATATGAGAATATCTATAATTATATATATATATATGTTATATATATCTTTATATATCTAATTATAAATATATTATATATATGTAATTAAATGTAATTAGACAATTATATTTCATATATATATATTTTATATTTAATTATTATAATATTAGTTATATCTATTTATATCTATATAATTAACATATTTAAGTCTTTAACAATTATTTCATTATGAATACCAATTAATTAATTAACATATGTCATTACTTATAATTAATTAACTTCCCACCCTATACCCCTATTAACACACAACCCACTACATAACATAAAAATGTGATATGTAACATAATTTACTATAATAGCATTAATGTTAATAAATTTACAATTACATAAAATATAATTTACATATTTAATTTATTTTACAAATATTTAATTATTCATAACAATTAACTAATTAACATAATTAATTACTTACAATTAAATTACTTCCCACCCTATTCCCCTATAATCCCACAACCCACTACATATCCTAAAAAAGTTTGATTTTACATATTCAACAATAATTCCATTTATTTAAATAAATTAACAATTAAATTATATATAATTAACATATTTTAGATAAATAACAAGTATTTACTTATTCTTACCAATTAATTAATTAACAGATTTAATTACTTACTATTAAATTACTTCCCACCCTAATCCCCTATAATCCCACAACCGGCTACATGAAAAAAATTATTTAAATAAGCATAATTCTCAAATAAGCTATTAAAATAACATATTTACCAATTACATATTATATATTTAATTAAATAGTAATTTAACAATTAATTACATATTAATACTAATAATTATATTTACATATTTAAATAATTAATACCAATTAATATATTTACATATTTAATTAATTAATACCAATTAATATATTTACATATTTAATTAATTAATACCAATTAATATATTTACATAATTAATTAATTAATACCAATTAATATATTTACATAATTAATTAATTATATTTAAAATACTTCCCACCCTATTCCCCTAAAAACCCACTACCCGCTCCTAGAAATTATTATAGTAATATAAATTTTTTTTAATTTATTAATTATTTTTAACATTAATTCTATATAAATAAATAAATAAAATTAATACATTTTAACACAAAATGCTATTATAAAACATTAAAACAATGTACATTGAACTATTACATATTATATATATACATATTAAAATTCGATATCATGAGAGTCGATATTGTGACAGTCGATAACACAACTTTCGATATTTTTAAACTAATAAACATATCGATATTTTTTACTGACGATATTACTTACTCGATATTTTTTATGTCGATATTTTTTACATACATAACAATCGATAAAAAAAATCGATATTACTTACCTCGATATTAATGCCATCTCGATATTCTCTAGTCGATATTATGTCCAGTCGAAATAAATGACTCAATATTAAGACTGTACACCCTTTAAAAGAGTGACAAGATATCGTTTCCGTGGGTATTCGTAAAACCTACATAAAAATATAAAATGCAGCATATCCTGTGGAGACTTGCCGTCGCAGCCACAGGGAGCAGCAGTTTTATTAAAAATGTCCACCTTTGGTCTGATTAAAAGATGATGAAAAATGTTAAACCTGAACCTTGTCAGCAGAAATTTTTCATGAGAAGTAAAGGAGCATGTTAGATATAATTCCATATTGTCACAGGTTTTTAACATGACATATTTTCTAAAATTTGATTTCATAAGCTCAACCTCTTCTCTTTGGGCCCTCGTAAACATGTAGAAAGTCCGCTTAATCGCTGCCACATCACCCTTTACTATCCCACTAGGGTTTTCAAACAGATTCAAACAGCCTAGCCTTAAAAATTGAGATTTCAGATATTTTAACCAGGGCACACGCATTGACTTTTCAGTGGATATAAGGTCTTGCACAATCAGGTGGGTTAGCGGAATGTCTTGATTTAACCCCAATTTTACCCAGCAAGTCAGTGGTCTTAGAGCAATTACATCAGATAGGTACTGACTTCCCAATTCTTCATGTACCGCTAAATTTGAAGTACTCGCTGGGACACAGAGGAGACGTTTTAAAAAATTATTTTCTATAACCTGTAACTGTTCTCCTGTTACGTAGCCCCATAGCTCACTGCCATAAACAGCAGTAGCTATTGATTTAGCGTTATAGAGTTTCATCATTGCTGTGTTTTGTTTTTTCCCCAGTTTAGTGGCAAAATTAAAAATAGAGGCATTAACCCTTGTCATTTCCCCTTTTTTTCTTGCCACGTGTGGGCCCCGGCTAAGCTTTGTCTCGAATACAACACCAAGGTATGAGAATGTTTGAGTGATTGGAATCAGGACATCATTTAATTTAAAAATAAAATTCTTTTTCGGTTGGCGGCCAACATGCATTATGTAAGATTTGGAATTGTTGACCAAGAGGTCTCTGTTGGACATAAAGTTATTAAAAGCATTCAGAAGTGCCTGGAGACCCTTTTCCGTTCTCGAAATTAAAACCGCATCATCTGCCTATAAAAGTACCGGAATACCCCGCCTACCAACTCTGGGACAATCTAATTTTACCTCCTGTAATGCAGCATCTAAATCATTAATATAAAAATTTAAAAGAAATGGGGCCTGGATGCAACCCTGTCGCACTCCTTTATTAATATTAAAATTACCAGTGGTTTCCCCGTTATTTGAAAATCTTACATTAGCACTGGTATTACTGTGCAGATCCACCAGAAAATCCACAATCCCTGTGTCCACACCTTTCTCCCTCATGGTCTGCCACAGCCTTCCCCTGTTAACACAGTCGAAGGCCGATGAGAGATCCATGAAGGCAAGGTGGACGGCTCCCTTCTGTACTACAGTATATTTGCTCAATATGAGAATCAAGTTGAGGCACTGCGTTATGGTAGAACGGCCTTCACAGAAGCCATATTGGGAAATGGACATGATATTATTGTAAAATGTCCAGCTAGATAAACGCTGCAGTACAATTCTCCCCAAGATCTTAACCAGAGAGTTTATCAGTGAAATTGGACGATTACATAAAGGGCTGCCCTTGTCACCTTTCTTAAACAACGGGACTATTGTTGACAGTCCCCAGGTCGAGGGACAGCCCATTGAAACAGCAGCATTAAATACAGCTACCAAGATAGGTGCCCAAAAGCCTGGATCCGATTTATAAAGATCTGGTGGAATTCCATCAGGTCCAGGGGCTTTGCTAGCTGTAAGTCCCTCTATGGCATCCCTTACCTCACTTGTATCAAATTTAATTCTGCCTCCACTAACATTAGATAGAGCAACAACTGTTACGGGTCCGCTGAATAATACAGTTTTTTTAAATGGGCTTCCCACTCCTCCTTAGTTATGCAGCAATCTAGTCCATCACCCGGTTCTTCTACCAGGAATGGTCTTTTAACCAGTGACCAGAATTTAGTGCTGCAATTTAAGGTGGAGGGGTCAAGTATTTCATCCCATGCCTCGCTTCTTAGAGACTCCTTGCGGGATGCAATAACAGCCTTATAATCCTTTCTACACAGTTTTACTCCCTCACAGTTTCTCGGGGTGGCTGACAGAGCAAGCCTAAGGTTACGTGCAGCTTTGGTACAGTCGTGGTTGAACCACCTGGGACCCCCTGTCACCCTTTTCTTGAGAGGAACTGACAGTAATTCTGACACCTTCTCCGATAAATTTTGATAAGCAGTTAGGACCAGCATAGGCTCCCCCCCTCTAGGGTACAATTTTTAATATCTTCAGTGCACTTATCAGCAATATTTTTATATAAAAGGTCAGGAGTGACCATTGACCATTTGAGTCGCCTCCTCCTGTCTGTTGTGCACAGCCTACCTGAGCTACAATTCTGGTTTCCCTTTTTAACCCATGGTACCTTTAAACAGATTGTTAGGGGATTGTGATCACTAAATTCACTCAGCTCAATACTGAATGAGTCCAGGAAGGTCTGCATCGGCAGAGAAACTAACATGTGATCTATGAAGGTGCCCCTACCATGCCCTTTGAAGGTAGGGATTTCAAAACATTTCAACGGATCCCTGAGTATCATAGCCATTGAAAGATCAAAGTT
Organism: Lissotriton helveticus; assembly: GCF_964261635.1. Taxonomy (NCBI): domain Eukaryota; kingdom Metazoa; phylum Chordata; class Amphibia; order Caudata; family Salamandridae; genus Lissotriton; species Lissotriton helveticus. The sequence goes on along the minus strand of NC_136070.1, from coordinate 1,059,315,241 downwards.
GTTCATCAGATCATTGCATAATTCCCCATCCACAGTGTGTTCCATGTGTATACCTCCCATACGTTCACATCGCAAGTCTGTTAAACATTTCTTCAATGGGTCACCGCAGGGGTGCACATTAAAGTCCCCCATGATCAAAAGATTATGACCCAGATCTTTCAAAAACGTAGTAATAAAGGAATTCAATACAGAGATTTGGTTAGGGCCAGCATACTCGTAGGTTGCATTATAAAAATTCACAAGACCAACACGACAATTTTCTCCATTCAATATCAAGCCCATCACTCCGGTGTGCTGTGATTCGATTCTACGCATTTGACATGGTACTAATATAGAGACAAAAATTACAAGACCCCCCTTTGGCCTACCCCTTGTTGATGGAATAGCTGGCACATAGTAGGCCTTGTACCCTTACAGGTGGAGATCACACCCCACCAGCCAAGTTTATTGTAAACAAATGATCTTGAATTTTTTAATGTAATTAACCCAGTTTCCGTCAACCATTTTTGCAGCCAAGCCTGCGATGTTCCATGATACAACAGAACAACCAGTTGATATCACCTGAGCGTTCTCTATGGGTATAGGTTCACCTGAAGCCACAGTGCCCTGCGCCGCAGGTACCTCCCGTCAATCACACATCTCAAGTCCAGACAGGGCTTCAAACCTATTCTGTATGCTAACATTGGACCCATGGTGATAGCATCCAGTGCTATTAGATCTATTGTAGGTTTCGTCCATATAACCAGGCACACATGGGTTAGTGATGTTATAATTAAACTGTGTGTCAGAAACTGGGGTCCTTAGTTCAAACGCCCGCCTAGATAACCTTTGCTGAGGGGTGGGTTTACATAAATGTGCATAGAAATACCCCAATGGACGCACACACATACTGTTCTCATTATAAACTAATGTAGAAGATCTTAAAAGAACAGTTGCCACATGCTGGGGATATTTAAAATTTACAACAATACAATCCCCATTGCCCACCTTTTTGGACGGGCCTACCCAGTTCACCCTCCTTACAGCCATTACCTGATCTGAGTAAGCAATAGGAAACCCGCAATTTTTATTAAGCCATGCCACTGTCTTGTTCTTCAATGATGCATGAGATTCATCATAAGGTGAGGCGGGATGAGTACCACAGGAAGGAACATTCGTCAATACTGCCACGAACGGTGCACAGTCAGGTAGTAGGTACAAATATCGATTATTCCTGGGGGGTCTCGGGGCTGGAACATTTCGTGGGGCTGGGTTAGGTTGTGTCAACAGAGCAGGTGCAACTGGGACAACTGGAATACTTAATGCCTCATTGGCATTACTCGCTACTGCAACAGTATTACGAGAGTTCTGATGGTCTTTTGCCTTCGTTGCATCCTGCCCTTTTTCAACAACCTTAGCCCTTTCACTATTTGGTGCAGCCAGGTGTGCAGACACAAGGGCGCCCAACCTGGCTACTTCCGTGACCAGGGTCTCAATTTGACTGATCAGTGGTTTAACGATCTCCTCCATTTTCACTGCAAATTTTGCCTCTAGATTTTTAATAAGGGAGGCAAACTGTTCAGAATTTGGACTGGGACCACTATCATTGTTTCCAGTAAACACAAAAGGGTTTATGGCAGAGCTATGTGCTTCTTTCCCTTCCAGGTCCCTTCTTTTGGTATTATGTTTCCCCCCCCGTTTTTGATGTGCAATCCTACAGGTTCGGACCGGCCTATTAACATGCGGAGCCTCACCTGAGTCCTCAGTAGTCAGGACGTGTTGGTCTGTGTGTACCTCAACGCTCACTATAATGGGCGTCGGCGGTTCGACTCTAGAGACTCCACTCGTGGGTGCCTCAGCCTCAACCTCTATAGTCGACATGGGAGGAGACAACTCAGGGAAATCCATTGTCAAAGTGCCCTTTCCCAGAGAGGCACACCTTTCATTATTTATCTGGCTAACTTTCTTCACCATATAGTTGTCAATGGCACCGGGGCCTATTACATGTTTATCACTTTTAGCTTTAGACATCTTAAATAAATAAGGAACGATATATAAACTCTTGGAAGCCACTACACACTCATACACAATAAAACAGAGTTGAAATAAAGTCTCACGTTAATAAAATACAGTGGAGGTCCAATGAAGAGATGTAAGGTACCTGGCCCAGCCCAGTCTCCTCAGGCCTCTGAGGGCCACAGAGGGCCCGCCCTTTGCCCGGGCTTCGCCCGGCGCGTCCCACGCGTGTCTCGCGGGACGAGGGACTGGCGTTGCCTTTATGCGCCTCCTGGCGCTCTGGTGGGCGTCGCTGGTGGTGGGAGGGGCCCGGCGGAGCCAAGCCCGGCCGGGAAACAGGCGGAGCAAGGCCCGGCCCTTGGTGGCTGGTGCGGCGCTACGGCGGAGCAAAGCCCGGCCGTGAAGACTCCAGGAACAAACAGGTACACCCCTAGAATATCCATTAGTCCAATTTCATTTCCAATGTCAACCCTAAGCTATCACTGATATTTCTACTAACTGGAAAGATTGTTCAATCAAAAGTGGAATATATTCACTATTTTAACATTGAACACTATACCTCACCCACCTTATGAAGCTTATTTGGCCTCGAATACAAACCTCTTAGACTGCACTTGCAAAAATTAAAACCATAGGTCTTTTGTTGCTTGTGTGACAATTCTGACATTCCCCTGTCCTTTATATGCCAATTATTTAATACTTTATGTTATTTACACTGGAGGTGCTGACCTATACCCTCTCATCAACCCAATGGCATGTGTTGGACTTGGCCCTTTTTGCAGGGCCATCCCTGAACTTTTTGCCTTCCTCCTAATCTTTTTTTCTGACATGGTGTTGGTGGTGTTGCGACTCTGGGCACTTTATCACTGCTGTCAAGCGTAAAGTGCATGTGCTCTCTGTGGTAAAACATAGTAAGATTGGTCTATACCTGTTTGGTGTATTTAATTTACCTATCAGTTCCTTGTAAAGTGGTATCTCAGATACCTAGGGCCGGTAAATTAAATGCTACTGGTGGGCTTGCAGCGCTGCTTGCGCCACCCACCAAAAGTAGCCTTTCAACCCCGTCTCAGGACTCTGCCATTGCAGGGCCTGCGCACGCAGTTTACTGTAGCTGTGACGTGGCCCATAAAATGGATACCATGTCTGTGACTCCCCTTTTTCCTACATATCATTCAGCCCTAAGGTAGGCCCTAGCTAGCCCTAAGGGCAGGGTGCATTGTAGGTAAAAGATAGGACATGTGCCTTAACTGTGTGGCATGTCCTGGTAGTGACAAACAGCCATTTTTGTTTCTCACTGCTGTGAGGCTGCTGTCTCAAAGGAATGCATTGGGGATTCCCTGATAAGTGTTTCTGTAGTAATTCCTGATCTGAGAGGAGTAGCAGGATCAAGGTTGGTATGTTTGGAATAGTGCTAATAAATGCTGTATAATGGTGTGCGCAGATTTATTATGACTATTTTAGAAATGCCACTTTTAGAAGTGGGCATTTCTGTGTGCTATGTGTCTTTGTACCTGCCTGATGTTTATTGCATGTCTAGCTCTGGTCTGACAAGGGTCTGGGGAGGTGAAGTAGCTCCAGAGGGGCTGGGTGAGTCCGCACTGGGCTGATCTGTATTTGCAGTAGTGGGAGGAGTAGCACCTGGGATTGAATATGAATGGGCCTGCACTACACAATGCTGGCTCCACCCCCTGTGGTGTGTCTGGGGCCAGAGCCTACACTGACAATGAGGATGTTGATGCACTGTAAAGAAATGTATGAGCCCCCCCCCCCAGGACTGTTTTGAACTGGGACCCAAGCCCTGTGCCAGGGCAGAACAAAGGACACAAGAGGTATAAGTATTGGGGATTTGACCCCATATTTGAGTACCTACATGGAACTGTGAGGAAAGGACTGCTGGGCGCCAGGAGGAACTGCCACAATGGACTTCCCCTCCGCTGGAGGGCCCTGTGAGCTGGCCTGCCTGGGCCCAGCTCCGCCCCAGTGATCTCAGGGCTGGGGATTCTTACCAGTACATTGCTCAGCCGATTTAAAGCTAAGAGAGAGCTGTTGTCACAATCCCGAGGAGGTGCTGGTGGTGCTGGTTGTCCACACGTGTGCTGATTGAGCCAAAGCAGGAGGTTCTGCTGGAGTGGCCTGTGCTGTGAGGATCAGACGGAGGGGCATGAGAAGAGCACAAATAGACAAGGATGTAAGTAAAATGCGGGAGGTATCAGATAAGTATATTTGTGTAATCTGGGAAGGGGACTTTAATATTGGCCTGTGCCATCATGCCGACGGAGGCGTTTGTGGATTAACATCAGATGACGATAATGATATCAGCCACTTTTCGCATACTCCACTCGGGGATAAATTAAATCATATAAAATACGCAGAGGACATGGGTTTTGCTAATAAATTGTGTTTACCGTCCATATCTTTTAGTACCACTTTCAACGGTTGTGGGACGTGTTCTATCCTAGACTACGTACTGGATTCTAATAGATATGCCAGTAGAATATCTAATTTTGTAACTCACACCATTGCCTACAGTGATCATTACCTCAACAGCGTTACCTTCGACATGCCAACTGAAGTGATAACCAAAAGTCACCAGGATATTTACCCTGTGCAGGACAATGCAGTTAATAGACCTAATGGCTATACCATTAAATGGAAAGGTGTGGACCCCCTAAAGTTAACTAAGTCGCTCTTAAGCAACTGCATGCATGAAGTTGCAGTTTGTCTGGACAAGTCTGCCGCAGACCATGACCTTTTTAATTCTTTTCAAAACCTATCTCCGGTTATAAAGAAGGAACTATTAATAGAATATAAAAAACCCCGAACTAACGAAACAGGTTGGTTTGATACCAAATGTAGTAAAGCCCACACAGTTTTAAAAATTGCCCTACATAAGCCTGTAAGAGACCTGGATGAAATAAAAAAAGGCTAGAGCTGTGTATAAAACCTCACTCATAGTCCATAAGGAGGCAATAAAAACAGAGTTGTGGGAGGCCCTCCAGTAACCTTCAGAACTAAAAGATGCAAAAGGCTTTTGGAGGGCAGTAAATGTCCCTTTCCTGGCTTCTAAAAATAACCCCGGTATTGTGATCACCAATGGGTGTCCCATTTTTCCAAGCTCTATAGTGATATAACTCCGACAAAGATCAACGCCAAAACTTTAGAGCAAGTCCCGTAAGCTATTTCACTATCGACATTGACTTCACCGTGGACAAGGTGATACTGGCCATCAACTCGAGCACTGGAGGTAAAGCCCCTGGCCCAGATTGTATACCCGTACATCTATGCAAATACAACCCGCTGTTGTGGGGTCCTTTACTAACCTCTGTTTTGAAAGCATGTTGCAAACAGGGTTTCATACCCACCTGGGCTGACTCCATACTAGTCCCCATCTTCAAAAAAGGGGATCCTAATGACCTGGCCTGCTACAGACCAATTTCACTCCTGGATTCCTTTTGTGAAAGTGGCAGGGCGAGTCATTTTAAACAGACTGCAGATGTGGGCAGAAGAGAAGGGAGTAATCTTGGAGTTACAGTACAGGTTTCGTCCAGGTCTAGGTACGGTAGAGCAAGGCCTAAATTTAAGTATGATATTTGGAAAATACATTCAAGCTAAATGCGAGAACTTTTTTTACGCTTTGTCGACTTGAGCTCGGCTTTGGACTGTGTTATTCACCAGAAACTATGGTGCATCCTCGAGTCCATGGGGGTAGAGTTAGCGCTTATTAATTTTCTATGCCAATTATATCAAGGAGCCCAGGCAAGTATCTGTTATGGCCGTGCAGGAGAATATAGCCCAAACTTCCCTGTTAAGACGGGGGTTAGGCAGGGGTGTGTCCTAGCCCCCTCCCTTTTCACCTTGTACATAAATGGCATAGGTGTTACTTTATTCAGGGAATGTCGGGATCTACCCGCATTGGTAAACGACCCATAGGAGCATTACTATATGTGGATGATGCTGTCCTTGTATCACGCATGCAAATTGGTCTGAAAAAAGTGTCACGAGGTTTGTAACATACATTTCTAGCTTAGATCTCCATGTCAATATAACAAAAACGTATGTCATGAAATGTAGCAAGCCTAGTGTTAAGTGTCGGGACATCGTTATTGACAACAAGACACTGGAATTTGTTAACTATTTTGCATCCCTTAGTATTGTTTTGGATAAAGGGGGGGTCATGGCATACGTCATTAGAGCAGGAAAGTTGCAATTTGTCACAGACATAGAAACTCTGACAAATTTTGCCAGTAAGCTAGGTAAGCGTCCCATCACCGAATCGCTCACAATTTATAAAGCTAGATGCATTTCAACTGCTGTATATGGAGCTGGAATATGGGGATATGTAAATGTTGATTCACTGCAGACAATTGAGAACACATTTTTTACATATCTTTTAACTACCACAAACAGTACGGCTACGTATATTGTCAATGCAGAATTGGCAATGTCTTATCTGACCGAACTAATAAAATGCAGCCGGTCCTTTTGTGGCACAAGATCTGGTCAAGCGTGGCCACGGGTCTTAATAAGGACGTCATTGAAGATTGCCTGAGCCTACAGCGTGCTTCAAGTATCCCATGGCTTAACTATGTCGAGCACTTCGTGGCCAACCTGGGACATCCTGAATACTTCTGCAACCCTGTCAGCATCTCTACCATTCAAAGGCAAGAACTAAAGACCACCTGCATGAACTTTTTAGAGAATTTGAGGTTGTCTTAATAATGACAAACCGACTGTTAGAGAGAACCAAATGCTCTTGATACAACCAGGGATACAACCATACCTTTTAAATACAAAGGGACGTTATGACAGGATGTTATTGACACGCTTACGATTGGGTAATTTTCACAACACGGTCACATTTCCAAACCTGAGCGACTGGTCACACCCCCTAGACTCTTGCCCATGTGACGATATATCCTCACAGACCACGATTCACATTGTTTTTCTGCAATTTTTATACATTGTTAAGGAAAAGATGGATTTTGCCAATTTTAAAAGCGCTAGGACTGAGACCATGCCATCCTGCGTTTTTTAAATTGCAACTTTTAAAAATGAAATTTTGAATGATTGTATAGCTAAATATATAAAAGGGGTTGTTAGATTTAGAAAAACAATGTAATATCTCATCCCCTCATTGCGATCAACCGGATTTCATTTCTAACCCGTGCATAACCCAGTACGATGCTGAAGTCTTTTTAATAATGTTTTTAATGGCTTCATTTGGCAGAGTTGATATATGTTCTTCTTGTACCATGCTTTTATGATTTAACACTTGAATCGAATAAAGCAAATTTTGTTTCGAGAAGAGCACTGTTTCACTGCCTGCTGTGGTGAGGAAACTGCCCAAAACTCGATGGAGACTTTGCTCCGTAACTGACTGAGAGCGCTGCAGCCGATCCGGAAGTCAGGCAGAGGACGCCTGGCCGTAGGCGGGGCTCCCATGAGGAAGTGGGGAGCCATGCAGGTTCCATTCACTGGAGATCACTGATGCTATTGGGGATGGGTCCCGCTGTTCCTGGAAGGCAGATGAAGGCTACGCCTGCTCAGGGGCAGGGCTCCTGTATCGAGGAGAGCCCGTGGGCCTACAATCGAATACGATCCCTGTCGCTGTGTTCTCCCTGTTTCCGGTTGATTGTATGCCACAAAAAGAAGCCCCGGTAAGTGGGGCTGGAAAGTCATACTGCGGGTGCCTATTTGGGGTGTCGGTTGCACCAGGAGGAGCCCGGTGAAGGGACTTCTAAGGCTCTATTGGTGCTGGTGACCATTACTACAGCTGCACTGCTGGATCGCAGCAGCTGCAACAAAGGGGGCATTTCTGTTGACCTCAGAGGGACCAGGGTGAGTTGCACCTTTGACCCATTAGAATACTGCACTACCAGGGAGGAGCCTGGCGAGCCAGGGCTACTGGACATGGCCAGGGGTGATTAGGATTCGCAGTGGGTAACATGCATGCCAAGGTTTGACTATGTGTGCACCGTACTATGAGTACCAGGGGGCACTACTGATTATATGTAGGCATGATGTTTTATGCTATTCTGGTGATGTGTGCCTAATATGCTATGCTAGGCAATCCTGTGATGAGGGTGACTACAATATGTGCACTGCCTCTGATGTATGCATAATGCTCCTTACCAGGTTACGCTGAGGCATAATGTGTTTATGCTACTTGTGAGGTTATCAGTAGTTACTGGTTGTGATTTTCACTAACTGTGATGTGTGTTCTAATAGGTGATGACAGTGGTCCAATTGGCACTGTAATGTATATAATCCCCTGTAAAGTAATACCTAGGGCCAGGTGACAGTGTATTTATGTGATTATGCTCTAATGTGTTTTGTGAGTAATACAAAAGCTATTTTTATATAACCTTGTGTGGAGTTACTTTTATGGTGTGCCTAGTGTGTTGTTGCTGTGAGTGTGTGTTGTGCAAACGATTTACACATTAACTCTGGGATAAGCCTGACTGCTCGTGTAACTCTCTTGCCCTGACTAGAGTGGTGGTTTCTGCCTGGCTTAGGCGCAAGCCCTAGACAACCAGAAAACCAATTTCTAACAACCTCCATATTATCTTTCACTACAGCAAACTTCTTAACTTCTTTCAGTTTTGTCATCTACTGCAATTGATAATCTTTCACAAAGTCATTAAAAGGTATTCCGATTTAAATTCCTTTCTTGACCACTTGTGAAATAAACCTCTCCATTGCTCTGCTTTTTTTTTTTGTCAGTTTAAATGTGCCAATGTTTCATGATATCCACCCCATTCTCCCAATGATAAAGTATCGGGAAAAGAAAAATTGTATAAAACTCAAAAGAAATTTGTATAAATATTTTTATGGCAAATATTAGTTTAAAATAATTGTATTTATTTTAAATGTACAACATAATAAAAAATGCTACATCACTATTAACATTGTATTGAAAGTGTAATTACTTTAACTATATTACATTAGAACTGATACATTCTGACAGCATCCGCATTGATGGTCAGTTGGCAGCGCTGGGTGGAAGCGGACATACACAGCTTGGCCCAGGTGCTGCTGGACGGCGATCTGAAATTTTTCAACCACTTAAAGGAGGAGTTCAGCTTCCACCCACAACACCCTAGCAGTATCTGCAGCTACACCACTGCCTGCGATGCTGCCTTGGCCCCGACCGTGGTCTTTACAACCCTCACCAGTTGTGGAATATCTGTCCACGGGGGACCGGCATCGCGGGTTGATGTCGGGGCTTTACGTCACACTCATGAGCCATCTTTACTCCCAACCCCTTTTGTGTAGCCTTCGCATCAAGTGCATCAAAAAAAGACCCCCTGAAACTGCTAGAAGTTCCTAGGACAGGGAAACAATTCTTATAACAACCTTCCTAGGCAACTACAAACCTGACTGAAATCAGGTCTTATACATAAGAAATGATGAACACAGGCTCAGTGTTTTCTTCATTTACATGAATAAAGTGAATTGTTCTTAACTGTTAAAAGACAGTTAAGAACAATTCATTTTATTCATGTACATTTTTTTCACCTGTGGTCCATACCACCACATTATGCATATTTATTAGTTTGTTATATTTCTGTGCTAGAATGTACGTGAATTGAATTTGATTTTATGTATTGTGATATTGGTTGTGTCACTGTTATGTCATTATGAAGAGTATTGTTATACTTTTTTTTTAATGTACTTGAATAAAAGGAATTGTTCTTAACTGTCTTTTGGTAGTACACTGAGCCTGTGTTCATCATTTCTTACCTGACCAGATTTATGCCAGGTTTGCAGTTGCCTGGGAATATTATTATTATAAGCCTTCACACCAAGTGGCAGCACTGCCTACAGATTACCATCGGAGAAGAGGACTGGTCTGATGTCCTGGAAGCCCTACACTGAGGTGCCCAGGAAGCCCGAATAAAATTCTGCCTGTTTAAGACACTCCACGAGTGGTACTGGACTCTGCCTCCTACCCCACTCGAACTGCTGGAGATGTCTGGCTACCCAATGTGACCTCACTCACATCCTATGCGACTGCCCCTCCATTTGCCCCTTTTGCACCCATATTTGGGACACCCTGGAGCTGTTCATACCTCTCCAGCTGCCTCTTGCCCTCTCTGTCATTCTCTTGCATGACCGCTGAGATTCCCTGAGCTGACCTGTCCAGGCCACAAGGCCGCCTCCTGCACACAGTGCTTTCCACGGCCAAGCTCTGCATCCTTCGCCAGTGGTGTTCACCTATCCCCCCCACCCCCTCTTAGGAAGTCTGGACAGTGCTGATGATACTCAATATCCAGGCACGCACTAAAATGGCCAGCACACATTTCATTTTGCCCTCCAGTACAAGCTTCATAACTTGCACATTTCTGTTGTGATTCTTTTGCCTCATTTCAGGATCACTCCCCTTTGGCTCAAGTCCACTCCAACCCATTTTTTTATGCACATGCTGGCAGAGGCGCAGGTGTTGAACGTCCTTCCCATAGAGGGGAGGAAGGTCCACATCTAGCTCTTTAGTTGGCTAGCCCATGTCACAATCTTGGATCATTTAACAATGGTCCTAGACAGAGAGTTCTGCAGGATGGGGGATACTTCAAAATTGTCCTCAGACATGTGTTCTCATGGTAATTTTGTGGCTACATCTCTGCCAGGTGTAACTTTATGCTATTGATGCTGCTCTAGCAGCAAAGGACTTGTCAGTAACTCTTCTGGCAGTTTCATGGGTGCTTTTATCTTTCAGGGAGGGAAACATCCTTTACAACGCAACTTTTACCACGCAGTGCCTTTACGATGCAACTTTTACAACGCAAACCATTACAATGCATTGCGCTGGGGGGCGCTCTAGGATAGGGAATGTGTTTAATGTACTATCCAGCACCTTCCCTACTATCCACGGGGACTGGAGTTGGAATAGTAAATTAAACAATTCACTATCCAGCGCCTAAAAGCACTATGCGTTGTAATGGTATGCGTTGTAAAAACAGCGTTGTAAAAGCATGCGATGTAAAAGCATGCGTTGTAATGTCATACATCCTTCAGGGATCCCCACATCCTCAAGTGCAGGTCTACACTGCATGACCGACTAGCCTTGGTGATGATCAGTCTCGCCCTTTAGTCAAAGACTAACATTTAGGTTGGTGTCACTGAGTTTCACAGGGTGTCCTTCTGCAACTGTGCAGCTGACTCATTGATGCTTCATGGCCCCAAGTTGCTAAACTTGCAGAGTGTAAAGAAACTCTCCAATTTGAAGGAACATGACTGCTAAGATTTTTCTTTTTTGAGCCATTTCATATTCAGCCGCACATCCCTCCACCATGCCTTCTGAATGGGTCCAGGTCATGAGAGCTGTTTTACTTTCATTCCTCATATCATCCACTGCACTGGGAGTAGGGCATCTTCTCTCTCAACAGAACAGAACATATTAGTAAACAGGACATCACAATGTTGATCTCTTGCCTGAAAGTCGCAGCGACATTGGTTTGCTATTTCCAACATGCCTTTGATTGCGTAGCTTCTCTTATGCATCTGCAGTTCAGGGTGAACATAATGCAGCTGAACCCCTACAGTTCTATGTCCTAGTATCATCCAGTAGACATCAATTGATTGGAGTATGTTTCTTCCCCTTCTTTTTCGCAACTCTTCTGCTTTCAAGATCAAGCTGCTGGTCTTAACTTTCTATTACCTGGTTTGCAATGAATGAGATTCCAGAGGGAAGTTACTTCAGAAGTTCTCAGTCCCTCAGGGTTTCCACCTTGGGGACGTCTGCTTAATACTGACCCTCCTGTGGTCCAATCAGTGTACTTGTGTCTATATTCACCAGTTGAGTTGAGCCTTCAGAAAGCCTTTGGATGGTCTGCTGATTTTGGAAACTATCCCTGTCTGCTATGGATACTCTGGATGCTAGCCTGTCTCTTTTTAGGCTGCAGTAAAATCATTTAGATATCATTAGTTACAAAACGTCCACCAGTTTAAAAAACCGATATAATGAATCAAAGGACTATTGAAGGCAACAGTGGTAAACAAATTATACTATAGAAAACCCTCTATTACTAGTTAGGCAGAAATAATTAGTATTGATTGAGAGCTTATTTTTGGATTATATTACATAGTGTATGAAATTGATGCTTAAGTAAACAAGGTGGGAACATAAGTGATAACATCGGTAATGCAAATATTGGAAGATTATTGCAAAACATAGGCTATTAATACTAAAGTAATCATTCATGCAGCATATTTAGAGACAGGAAATTACTGTTTAAAAGTTAAATATGCAATCGGTTGAACATTAGCCATGAAGAGTCATATTGAATACAATCAATTTGTTTATGGCTCATGTTTTTTTTTAACGCTCTGTGCTCAGTCTTTTTAAATTTCATTTCTAATACAGCTCCAAAACACTGATGCAACAGCACTTCGGTCTGTTGTTCTTATTTCTGGTACCTCCCCTTTCAAAATGCTAGTTTTCTGCTCACTTTTGTCTCTTTCCTTTCTTCATGCATAATTCCACTTACATAAGGTTTTGTTTTCTTTTCATTGAAATCTTGACACATTTATTGGACTATTATTTGCAACAGCTCACCAAGTGTTGGCTGTCCCTTTTTAACTAAACATTGGTTGAAACTAAAATACTATGATTGGTTTTGTGTGACTACTAATCCCTATTCATTAAATACTTTTGTAAGCTTTTAGGTATACCCATTCTGTTGTGTGTTAATACTGTAGTTAAACATGCTAATGCTTTTTACGCAAAGTCCTAGATTATTTTGATTTAACATACGACTCCAGTTATAAACCCACATTCTATTTACTAAACCAACTGTCAAAATTCCTCTTTCTGCTTCTAGCATTCTTACAAATCCAGTTGGCTATTTTGCCTTTAGTTTTTAGGTCGAGCCTAGGCAGCAAATGCTCTCTCTCAAAATGCTGTATTCAGTCGGGGCTTCCAGTCCACCTCCAGCTTCTGATTGGCTTTTGTGAGTGTCCTTTATAAATGTTGCTTCTAATTGGATAATGGTTCCTGCTTCTCTCACCTTTTTTCTCAATTGTTGACTCCCCTGAATCGCCCCCGGGGTCTGTCCTCTTCCACTTGTTTCTATTTACTTTCTGCTCCGGGACTTTTAAAGAAAAATCAGAACAGCTCTTCCGAGCTCTTCACACACGTTTGTGCATTTCACTTCATCAGCATGGCGCTCACTTCATGGCTGGCCGCTTCATCTTTAACCATGGCAGCTGCGCACTTTTCTTTTTTCTGCAAGCGCCTGCATAATGCTTAAACGGGTGTGGCTTTGAACAGGACAACATTTCCGGAGACTCTGCTTCTCTGCAGAGCAGATGCTATCCCTGGTTGGTGAGCTCTGGTGCCCCCTAGACCAGGCTGTGGCTTGGAGCAGTGCAGGCGGGGTGCTGGGGCAAGGTGAGGGGATGCTCTTTTGTTAGGTGCCATTGCTGCTGCAGTGGTGCTAAGGCTGTGTTGCTGTTGCCATCTCTTCCTCCACTAAGCCAGGCATTGGCTGCCCTCCACACCCGCTCCCAGAGGGTGGTACTGGTGAGCATAACTCTGAAGCAGTTGCGGTGTCATCTGTGCAGGTCATGTCTGGATCACAGGATGCCGTAAAACTTCGAGACCCAGGTCTGGACCTGTGCCACTGCTGTGGCTCTGTTGCTGCAGGGGATGTAGATGACATATCAGAGAACCTGCAGTGGAGGAGGAGGTGGGCAGTGTGCAGGAAGGGAGAGCTTCCTAGTTGTCTTAGCAGTTTGATGCCAAGCTGTGTGCTATTTTAGACACAGTCAGAGGTTTGCTTTCAAGAACCTCGGTGACGCACATGCTTCTACCCTTGTGTCCATACTATGACACCATGCCTATCTCTTCGCAGCTACATCTTCGCTCTGCATCTCTGCTGTGAACACTAATACTTTGCCAACTATTGACCCTTTTCATTCAACCTGAGGCACCCAGTGTTGAACCTCCTTATGTATACAGCTCCCTCTGCACAGCCCTAATCTACCCCGGTGGCTCTGGCCCCCATGTTTACTCTCTCCCTGCCACCCTGTCCACTCCCTTGTTTAAAGTTCATTTTGCTTCCGCTGCTTGTTAACTCTGCTTAGCTGACTGTTCTTCCTCTCAGCTCCTCTTACTCCTGGACCCACTCTGCCTAGCTGACTCTGGTGTCCCTATGTCCAGTTTCACCCGGCCCCAATCTGCCCACCCTCCTATCTTTCGCTACCTATCATGCAGTTACATTGTCCACCAATCTTGTGTACCCCAATGTTAAACTGGCCCTTGTATCCATCTACCTGTATTATATCTCTTCATTCAAATAATGTTCCCCTCTGCCCTGCCAATTCCTGTTCCTCTTGGATTACAAACTACATGCTAAGACACAGTCCTTTCTGCCCCCGGTGCCCGCTCCTCTCTACCAGCCCAATCTCCCCAGCCCTTCTGTTGATCTCAGCATAGCCATATATCCCCAGTCATCTCACATTTCTATATTAAGCACTTCAAAGTCCTCTGCATGTCTGATTTCTATCTTTCTTTACACTTTTGGATTTGCTCTAACACACTACCTTCTCATGTCTCACTCTGCTCAGTCTCATGCCGGTCTCTCCTTGCTCATCCTAGGTACTGCCCATTCACCTGTGCTCACACACGGTTTATCCCACGATAATAATCTGGTTGGCTCTAACTCATAGGCCCCAGATTCCCCTAAATCAAATCCAGCCTTGTCAGGCTACCTCATACCTGTCTAGTCAACTCCTCTTCCTTTCTTCTCAGCCATCCTCTGTTCTTTACTAACTAGTTTTCCCATTTCTTATGACCACTCAACTCTCCCTGTGCCTCTTTGCCCAGACTCTTCATGTCCGTTCCCTGCAAACCTCTTCCGGTCACTTCTACCCATATCCTGTAACTGCTTCGGTCACTCTCTTCCCAAATCACTTCCTGTCAATCTCTTGCCAAACCACTTCATGTTTCTCTTTTCCCAGCTGTAGTCTTCTTCTGCTCTTTTCGTCCAGGCAGTCTCTCTAGCCTCTGTCTATTCCCTTCACCCTTTTCTCTTTAAAGGCACCTTAAAAAACTCTGCCCACTCAACTTCAGCCATTTTTGTTAATCCTTGTCTTGGTCTCCCTCCTTCTCTAGCCCCTTCCTTCTCCAGTCCTCTTTTTCTGCCATTGTACTGCCTCGTTACTGCGTGTCCCCAGGTGGCCTTTCGAGTGTATCCTAGACTCCTTTACGATTCTTGGTGATGCAGGTTCTGCTGCATTATTTTAGGTTGTTCCATGGTGCTTCACTTGCTTTAAGCTGCCCCTGAGGTGCGGCCAATGGACGTAACTCTCACTGTGCTGCATATCTTCGCAGTCCCTGGGTAATGCCCCCTCACTCTGTTACCAAAGTGCTGCAACTGGGGATGTTTCTATGTTGGGCTGTTCAGCGTAATTTTACTCCCTGCCACATAACACAATTCTACTCCACCTTATAATTAGGCAACAACCCCATAATTAAAATCAACACAATTACAACACACACCAAATACATCCAATCCACATCACAGAGTTCCACATCATGCCACAAAATTCAACTTCACACCACATAAATAAACTCCACTACATAACACTCCACAGCACAAAATAAGAAAATAACAATACACATAATTACACTCCATGATGTCCAATCCCACTCCACATAATTCCATTACACTCAACCCCACATAATTACTATAAATATAATTCAAATTCCCACAATGCCACATAATTCCACTACGCAAATCCACTCCAAACCAAAATACATGGGTAAAAGACATTGTCATTTACAACGCCAATAGCTCTAACTCTTAAAAATGCGAAACCTATTGAATTGCAAATGCTTGTTTTTCTTCGACTCCGAGCAATAGACTTTGGATAGGAATAGGAGTCAGGGGGGTTCCGCATAGCACTGCTCACTTATTGACACTATTTTTTTGCCTAAAGAATGTAAATCATGAAGTTAAAGCTTTCAGATATTCAATGACCCAACACAGTGATTGCCATCGAAGTGCCTGTTTCCCAAAGAGTTAACTGAATGACTGTCTGTGCCTCTCTTTGCCTCATAGTTGCCCTCCGAGTTTTTCTGTATGTCAGCTTGAAATGGGAACTGAGGCAGAGGTCATCGGAGTAGTCGGCAACTTAAAGATGATACTCAAAGGTGATGGGGTTAGTGCATTGATTTCACTTGACTTTTCAGTAGCATTCACATCCTCGCCCATTTATTGTTTATCCTCTGCCTGTCAGAATCCACCGGTGCATTCCTATAAAATCTATTATATTGTTAGTTATAAAGAAGAAGCAAGCAGTGGAATACGGCTCATTCTTATCGAAGGCCAACTTGTGCGTTGAGGAGCCCCACGGAGCTAGGAGTTATGACCTTTTTTCAATCTCTCTTCACACCCCCTCTCTTCTAGCCCCCCCCCCACTTGCCCCCCCCAGCTAAACCGCTGCGAGAATTTAAACTTGCATTTAAAAGATAAGCAGACAACACATAAAAACTCTTCAATTTACATGGACCATATTTCCCTTCCTTTAGGGATGCGTCACGTAGAGACAAAGCCTCGTTTTTAAACTAAACCTGTATAAAACAGAGATTTTGCTACACAAATATCTTCATTCTTCAAGCACTTCTTTGTTGCCAGAGAAACTTAGTACACTGCGCAGACAGTAAGGAATCTGGCTGCGATGATGGTTTCCGAGCTTTCTCTGACACAGCAGGGAGCTCAATTAAGTTGGAATGTTGGCAAAAAAGGATATTGCCAAATTGTAACGTAGCAAAAATGCTGTGTGCAGGACACTTTTTCGTTTAAAGGAATTCGACCATGTACGCGACTCATTTCTCCAGTTATACAGGCTTACAGTGAGCAAAACTCTTTTTCAAGCACAACATTTAAATGTAGGATCTGGACAGAAGAGCATTCAAATTTCGAGCACCTTAGTTCTGAAAACAGTAGAAATATTTTCACAAAAAATTTAAATAATGTCTTTTGCCATCTGGTCTGCTGCTGACTTGACTATGTTAAGAGACAAGACGTATGGTTTTCGTCTGATGGTATCTGTAGAGCTAAGAACCCCTGATCCGTTGCACTTTTGAATAATACATGACTAAATAATGAGTAAAATGTGTTCTATTCTTCTCCACAGTGTTTTTACTTTGGGGTTTGTGTTATCATTTGGCAATTTCTAAGGTACTTTCTGACGTCTTACTTGCATCTTGGATAATACCCAAGATGGGTTCTTAGTTCTCGCCCTTAATCGTGCTATATGTTACTTGTTCCAGTATTCTAAATGTAAAATACTCATTCTATGCTTCTAAATAAAGACATCCGTTCAAATGACCTCCAACATTTCTTCTTGAAGTGATTTACTCCACAATCTGGGGCCCTACGGATGACCTGGCATTCACCCTACAGAGGACATGGACGCTACATTTCATACTCTTAATATTGCATTTCAGAAACAGTGGCCATGTTCAGATGCCATATGCCTTGCATTGGTCACAGTCTGATTTTGCAGAAGCAGCCATGGGCCTCAAGGCAGGATACTAAAGATGTGCCCTTTTGCAAGACGACCGTTGGCATAAAAGGTGTTTTCCTCATTTGCATGAGCGCTTGTATCTCCTTGCTTATGAAAGAATAAACCTTTTCTATGTTCAAGTATGCCAAACAAGGTCAACACAAACAAGATTAAAGTACTGAGCTTTGGGAACAACACCTCCCCATGGAATGCCTCATGGTGGACTGCCGTACTGCGTCCTGCTCCCAACCTCCCGGACTGCGCCCGGAACTTCTGCCTCATCTTGGACAGCAAACTCACCACAAAGAACCAGATCAACGCTGTCCCCTCAGCCTGCTACCTCACACTGGGCATGTTCTGAAAGATCTTCAAATAGCTCCCAGTATCCACCAGACGCACCATCACTCAAGCCCTTGTCACTAGCCGCTTGGACTATGGCAATGCACTCTACACATGAATCACCACACACCTCCTAGAGAGACTACAGACCATTCAAAATGCAGCATCTAGACCCTCAATCACCACTCACCTGAATAAACTCCACTGACTCCTCGTCCACAAGAGATGCCAATTCAAGTTTCTCACTCACGCCAACAAAGCCCTGCACAACCATGGACCAGCTTACATCAACCACAGCCTGAGCTTTTCCCAACCCCCAGCCTCCTGCATTCCACTTTCTCTGCTCACACCCCATGCATCCACAGAAGCAACAGTGTAGGACACTCCTTCTCTCACCTTGCCGCAAAGTCCCTGAACAGCCTCCCCCTTCATCTCCTGACTTCATCTTCCCTTCAGTAGTTTAGAAGGGGGCTCAAGATCTGGCTATTCAACTGAGGCGTGCAAGCAGCTTGGATCTTAGTGCCTGGATACCCTCACGGGTGATTAGCCATGCAACATAAATCCTGTTTGATTGAAGTATATATTAGAGCAAATAGGACCTCACAGGAGGCGCTGAATGTGTCGTCCACAATGTGGCCATTGTGTGAGGCAATTCAGGGGTTCAGAGACATTTTAAATGTAAAAAGGTGCAGTCAGAGACTCCAAACTACCTAAATTGTTGTTGAGACCAGAGGCTATTTCATTCATAGTCCATGGTCCATCCCCGATGCATACACAAATCTCAGTGAAGCTGTGGACATGGTATAAACGTAAGTGCATTAAAATCTTTCAAATCCATAAAAGTGACCCGGTGCTCACTATATTTTTGGAGAAGCCAGGGATGCAGCCCCCACTGGGGCAGTAGGTGCAATGCACTGGGGCCACAAGGCCGGAGGGGTATACGAACCCTTATTTTTGGTGTGTTTTACGATTTCAACAGCGGTAAGAGGGACACATTTCCTGCTTTGCACTGAGGCCCATGATACACTGGCCACAGCACTTCCAGAAGCAATCAGCATTTTGAAGTCTGCAGCATAGAGCATGGTGGGGTGCATCACTTCAGATGAGCATTCATACCTGTGGACACAAGTTTTTTGCAGCATTTTGTTGAGAGAATGTCGAATGTTTCAGACGCTTAGTATTTTACTGCAAACTAGATTTACCTATATATAGTTCCAGGAGTGTACTGTGCGGAATTGCCCCTGAACTCACGCATTTAAAGATGTTCTCATATGCAACAATGAAGATAAAGGAGTCACAGGAAAATAAGATTTTCCTCGGATCACACATTTTGGTCAAACGGGAAGCCAGTAATGATACCATGTTTTTGGGTTTCACATTGTGGAATTCCCCCACTGGAGGGGTATCTCTTTCTCTCTGCTACTTTACATCACATATTTGGCTTTAATTCTTGGTGCCTGAGGTTAGGAAATGGGTGGCAGGCAGGCTGCCTTTCCACTGCCTGGGCAGGCCCTCCCTCCAGGCCAAAGCCCAGAGGGAACACACCTGCACTGCTTTGTTTTGCTGCCATAGTGGGGGAGACAGTAGCCAGCAAAAGTAAGTTGGAAGTTATCATTCGTCCTGCCGCACTTTCAAACCAATTACAAAAACAAATGGTTTTAACCCCTTCGCTGCGGGGGATATTCCCCCGCTGTGCTGGGGGGGGGAGGGGGCGCACACAGCGCTCACATGCTCATGACGAGCTCAGCTCATCATGAGGCACGGCTCACCTGTGCTCATGACAAGCTCAGCTCGTCACGGCCACACCCGTTCCCGTGGAACGCTCAGCACAGCAGGGGAATTATCCCCGCATGCGAGCGTTCCATGGCTCATGACCAGCTGAGCTCGTCATGAGCACCGGAGCGCCGTGGCTCATGACGAGCTCAGCTCGTCATGAGCATTCAAAGGGTTAAGGCTTGTGCAGTTACTGAAAACGTCATGCTTAAGCCCCGCAACCCCCACCTCTTTTCAAACATGAAGAATGTCTTTCAGGCTGAGCAAAGGTCAGCCTGACAGACACTCTTCATGATCAGGCCAGACAGTAAGGCACTATACATGTTCTAAATGTTGCTGGGCTGAAAATGTCACTGCTGGACTGGGGAGGTCACTACCACAGGGCGAAGTGCTTGGAGGTCCTCTCCTTCATGACGAGGGGGAGTGTCACTTATAGACTTGAAACTGAGGCACCCAAGGCATGAAGTGGCCAGGGCCAACAGTCCATCAGTGACGCTCAAAACATACCACTCCGTGACATGTAAAGGACTGTGGCCTCCTCCCCTCTCATCGACTGACACATACCAAGGTCAGCAAATGAGGGGAGGCAGCAGCACAACCCTCCGGGAACCACTGAGGTTTCCCTACTGCCACCCAATATCATCACTACAGCTGGTAAATTGCTTTTTCCCCTTTAAATGCTTGGTGTGTGACTGCATGTGTGTTTGGAATGTTTTGTGCATGTCGAACCACATCTACCGTTTGTATCATCTGGTTCCACATCTATTGGCATCATCACGCCATCCCTAAGCAGGAATAGGTGGTATACTTTGATATAAATTAAAGAAATTAATCAAACTATGAGCTGATTCCGTAGTTCAATTTCTCTGTGTATTGGTTCTCTTTTCTCCGATGGTTTTGAGCATTAAGCAATGGGTTCATTATAGCATTGACCCTGGTAACCTCTGGGCTGGACTATTGTAATAGTTTATATGCAGGCTCCTCAAAACAAACCTTGCAGAAACTTCAGGTGGTGCAACACTCAGCTGCCAGACTAGTACTAAAACTCCCTAGTCACTCCTCCGCATCAGCAGACTTGAAAGTGCTTCATTGGCTGCCAGTCCATAAAAGGGTCCTTTTTAAAATAATTGTACTTATTTTCAGAGTCTCTGGAAGTGGAAGTTGCGCTCTAGAAATACAATGCTCCTACAGCTGGAGAGTCTTTCGAAGTGTAATATTTTCGGATGCATTATTAGCACAATCTATCTAGTGTACCTCCCAAAGATGCGTGTAGCAAATTCATATGACTAGATTATGATGTTTATCAAACATATATGAAAAGACTATTCTATAAACTTTGTACACCATCATAAAATAATCACAAAAATATATAGGCATGCATGTAATAAAAAAAACATGCTAACTATAAATTAAGTTCTCACAATATAACACATCTCAAAATAATTTTTCCATTACTATGATCACACACCATTTTCAATGTAGACCTTTGTATTACACATCATTCCCATAGAGTATGTAGTCTAGTGACTGTGCTAAGAAGCAATGATGAAAATAATTTAGCTATGGCATTCAATTTGACAACATTGTGGGATTCTTGTCTCATCAGTGTCAGTTCTCTTTTTGCCTAACATTTCGACCAATTAGAAGTGGGATGAATACTGGTACCAAGTGCCGTCCTGTGAACATGATGTAAGACACTTTAATAGTGAGACCTACATCCTTAGAAAACCTATTGTGTGTGTACCCTGGACATGTGCAGCAACTCATATATGGAAAGACTATCTTGCAATTTGCAAAGAGTACTTTTAAAAGTAGCCATATCACAATAATATATTCAATCACAAATGATAATTAAGAAGTAAATCCCCCCTCCGACCTGATGGAGCGAGATAGAAAACAAAATTTTGTTTAAACTCGCAAAGTCATATTTCCATAACATGAATAAAAATATTAATGATTTGTGATATGTCGTGCTAATACAACTTAGATTAAACTTTACACGTGGGGGGACTAACATGTGTGCTCATAAACGTGCATATTTGTTGCATCTTTTTGTTCGTGCAAAATAATAAAATAATTATTGTTTTCGTTTTTGTCATTACTAACTGCTGCAAACTTAAAAGAAGCATGTGCTTGTTTTGCTTTTCCTTATCTGTGTGATGTCATTTCTACTATTCTAGGTGCTTATGGGTCTCATAGATAAACGGAGACTGGTAAATATAAACGCTGCTTTATTTGTTTGCAATGGCTAGGTAACATTTTGATTAATCGGGTGGGTTAATTAATTAGTAAAACATGGGGTGGATACAGAATATACTTTATTTCTTACATTAATACTTTTCTTGTGTTTGATTTATACTAGAAACCATAAGTTGCTTGCTTTTGAGGCCTAGCTATTTGAGCCGCAGAAAAAGAGCTGATCCATATTTCTGCAGAAAGTCACGAGACGCCCATTCTGAATTAAAACGTTTATTGAAGCTGCATTCACAAAGCAAAGACTGATGAGCTGACATCATTCTGTCGGACATGGCCAAGGTCGAAAGTGAACTTTTTGTCAGTCCTTAACTTGGCATCCGCGGAAGTTGCACTAAAAGACTATGGAAGCTGCGAGGATGACTTAATACAAAGTTGCAATCGCAGGAAGCCTCTGGCTTCACTTGGAAGAGACAATGGTCTTTGTAAGACATGATTTTGTGGAACTTTTTAAGAATCGGGTGACATGTCACTTGTCACTCTCAGCCAATGGGACGTCGAGTAATTCTGAAAACTTTCCTTTGCTAGTTTAGTTAGCGTAGAAAGGTATAAAAAGTCATGCCCTTAGGGTTGGGCTGGCTGCTGCTTTCTGACTTTCCGATGAGGGTGATGTGCTGCTGGACTTTGCGTGGAGCACGTAAGAATCCTCAAAGATCTTTACTTTAATTTCTGTCTATTTAGCTCAGTTAGGGAAATAGGTTTTAGAAATGCTAAACTTTATATAATTTCTTTAAAATTGATTCAATTGCTTAAATTGTATTTTTCATATTTCTTACTATCATGCTTGCTTTATTGCAAATAAATTTCATTTATAAAACTTACAACATATATACCATAATTTAGAAAATAAAATCTTACTTTTGACAAACAAGCTGGTCTTGATTATTTAGAAGTATAGGTTACCTTTAGCTAGATCACGTCGCCTATAGTGGTCGTTTAAATGGTTGAGTTTTATTCTAATGACAATATTCTTTCTGCAAATATATAAATATGTATATAGTGTGTAGATAATGTGTATATAGATTTATTCTGACCACCTGATTCAGTAGGCCCAAAATATATCAGGTTTATAAATGGGTCCATATTTAGTATAGAATTTTGTTTATAGGTTATGAAGTTGGGTAGCGTAGTTTATGATATATTTTCTATAGCCCGCTGGATCAATTCTCTGGTAGCAGAGGATGGTTGCTAAGGGGTAACCAAGGTAACATGTTGGTTGCTAAGGATTACGTCATGGTATACAAATAGGATCAATGTTTTAACACTTGTTAAGTTCGTTTTTCGTGCCTATCTGTAAGCTATACCGGTATAGATTGTGTGGCGAGAAATTAGTCACGCAAGCCATCTGTTCAGTTTGTAGTGATATCGCCGAGTATCACAAGAGGTATCGCCGTGTACCATAGTGTTGTCGCCGAGCAGCACAGTTTTAGGGCTAGGTCTGAATCTTGTATAGTGAGGATTTTCTAAGAAATCAAAACAGCATGAGAATAGGGACAAAGCGCCTTCCATAAAACTCACTGTGATGAGAGTATTAGTTATATCCGAGCTTGAGTGAAGGGTAAAATTTAACGTCGGTGCATGATTATCTATAAACAGGTTAGAGTCCTGTACGGGTACATGTTTCATATCTATAAACAGGTGAGAGCCCTGTACGGATAACGTCGTTATTTTACTAACGGTGCATGATTTCTATAAACAGGTGAGAGTCCTGTACGGATTTCATGTGTGTTTGAATTTAGGGAATTTTCCGTGTAAAAGTGCGAGTTTGAATTGTATTTTATGTTCAAGTGGAACTCTTAGAACTTTCACTTCGCGGTGGGTTCAGAGCAAAGCGAGTTCATAATTATACGTGTTAGAAGGGTGGGGTAAGGTTACTCTACTGACAATTGAATATTATCCTTAGTGTGAATAGCGCCGTCTATTCCGAAGTGTGGATACTTGAATGTATGTAAACTATCCTAATTAGTGAAACGAACAGATGTTGTCTTTATAAGTCATTGTTAAGAATTAATTTACACTGAAAAGTGTTCTTAAAATGGCGCTGTGAAAAGATTTTGTGAAGGAGGGGTAAGCGCCAGGAGTGAGAAGCGAGAAACCGCAGCTGCTGTGTACGTCACAGAGCCGCGCTGGGATTGGGTGACCTACGTCACAAGCAGTATTCTAATTGGCTCCTGAGTCTCTGACGACCTGTGAGCTGATTGGTCGTTCGGAAAAACACTAAATTTATTGGTTGAGCAGAAAAGTGACGTAGCTCAACTGCCATTGGTTTGTTGGTGTGTTTCGCGCACGGATTGGTTGTTTTGCGGAACATCCCGGAAATATTTTACGAACGATTTTGTGAATTAAATTTAACTTTTGAAAATGAGTTATCATTTTAAACATGTTGAGAAAAAGACAACATTATTTCAGAAATTTAAGAATTTATTTTCACCCGACAAGAAAATCGAAACGCGAGGTGGTAAACTACTTCATAAGTATAAAACACCTGCAGCGTACATGGAAGGTGAATACGGATATCATACTGTCTTATGGTTTGACAGTTGGAAACGTTATACTAAAAACGATGGTGTTTTGGCTTGGCCTGATGATGGTTCATTTAATGTAAGGGTTTTAAGAAACTTACGAGAGAAAATGAATGCTCTTGTTCCAAAACCGAGACCAACTCAATTTGAAGCTTTAGTTGAGTGGGAAGATGAGATGTATCAGTTACAAAGAGAAGCTAGTGGAATTAAAAGACCTTCTAAAAATCCATCATGGAAAAGAGAAACTCATGAAGATAGATTGCGAATGTGGAGACAGGGAAACATGAGTGAAGGATTGTATTTAATTCATGAAATGGTAATGGGTTCTCCTACAGGAAAATCTATGGAAAGTGAATCTGAGGATGCAATTATGGAAGAAATATATACAACTGCTAGAAATAAACAGCCTAATCAGTCTTTGAGACCTCCTAGATCATGGTCTACTCCGGTGGTTTCTACTGAAACTTCACCGAGTGCACCTCCAATTAGTGAAGCTCCTAAACTTTATCCAAATAATTGTGAAATCACTGAAACTCCTAGAAGACCAGAATTCGAGAATGCTCGAAATGAGGGTAGACATTTTTCAATGACACCAAGAGCAAGGGAACCTCCAAAGGATTATGCAAGAGAGACAAGAAATGTTGAGGATGATGATTATAATGAATATTTAAGGTCTAAAGAAGAATTAATTAAAAGAATGACAAAAGGCATAGAAGCTGTCACAGTTCCAGTAACAATAGGTCCTGTTCAGCCTGTATTTGATCAAAGAAATACAAACAAAACTGGATTAACTATTCCTTTAAATACAGAAATTCAAAAGCCTGCTGAAAAATTTTATTCAGACTTGACTGAATTAAACACTTCTAGATCGAGAATGCCTGATTTAACCTTTAATGAGGATTTATCTCCAAAAACACCAATGGGTGCTATGTCAGATGTAGGAAGTCCTGAAGTTAGGGTAACCACACCAAAACTTGATGTGGCCAAATTAAAAGCGAATATAGAAGAATTAATAATTGGAACAATTGGCCCAGATAGTTTAAATTACTATCGGGATGATGAACTATTATTCATTTGCAAAAGTATTCAGTGGAAAACGAAAAATAAATATAATCAATTAGAGGATTTAGCTGCAGAACTTGAAATCGATGTAAGTAAACAAAAGAATTTTGCAAAGCATTACAGATTAGATTTCTCAGAAAGTGACATTGAGAGTTTGAACTCAATGGGAAGAATAGTTCACATTAAAGATTTGATTGTCTATATCAAAAAGCTAGGAGAACTGAACAAATGGAGAGTGAAATGGACCAAAAGGAAGGAAGATGAAAGATTAGAAAGAATGTCAAAACAATTTCCAATGAGAGAAGTTGCAGGTGGAGGATATGTTCATGTCCCATGGTCAAGACAAGACATTCTGTTATTCACAAATGATTTTCCTAAATTAAGAGAGAAACCTGTTGAGTGGTACAGGCAAGTCGATAGATTTATCAAAGTGTCAAAAGTTCTGTGGATTGATTTGGATGGATTTTTTGACATTGTTGTTCCATCTGATCTTTGGACAGAATGCAAAATATCTATTAGTTGGCCAAAAGCAGAACCTGAGCGAATTAAAGAAACAGGTGCCCCAAATCCACTTGTAATGGATTTCTATGAGAAAGTAATTGTTTGGATGAAAAACAAAATTCCACCCAAAGAAGTTGATTGGGTTAAAATAGAAAGAACAGAGCAGGAAACAAAAGAATCAGTTCATTCTTTTTATGAAAGACTACTGTTAATCTTTAAACAATACAGTGGTTATGAAAAGTTAGATGAAAAAGACATGAGTCATTTTATCTATAGATTTGTTTATGGATTAAAACCAGAAATTGGAGAAATGATCAGAACTAGTATTGTCGGATGGCAAGCACTATCTATAGATGATATTCTGAGAAAAGCAAAATATTGTAGCGATGAATTAGAAGTAAAACAGAAGAAGCTGAAGGAGAAAGCCATGTGGGCACAGGTAAAGGTGGCTGAGCAACAGATTGCCAGCATGGGAAATAAGAACACTAATTTTGTTCAAACTGGAAATACGAACCAGATACAAGGAAAGTTTAAAGGTAATAATTTCCAAAAGAAATTTAGCCCAAAGATAGAAGAGCTGAAACAAAGATTACCTTGTTTTAATTGTGGCGAAATTGGACATTGGAGGGACGAGTGTCCTCATCCTCCTAGAAACTTAAAGAATCCCTTATTGAATCCACAGATGCAGAATGGTGTTAACGTGCAGCAACAGCTACAGATGCAACAGGGGTTAAATGAATTTAATATTCAGCGACAGTTACAACAACAGCAACAACAACAGGTGAATAATCGTCAAGACCAATTGCCACAACCACCTTTTCCGAATTGTGGGGGAGTTCAAAAATATAATCCAAACGTGGGATTTCAGGGATGTGAACAGGTAATAAAACCACAAAAACAGCAAAAGCAGCAAAAGGTTCAAATGCAAAATGCTTCACAACAGTTTTTATTAACAGAAAGCCAAGACAGTGATTCTGATGATTATTGCTGACGGTGCCCGAGAGAGGAGGAAGAGTGTGTTGTTGGAGCCACTCTTGAGGTTGACCAGTCCGGTCCTTATGTAAATGGGAAAGTTAATGATGTAGACATCACTTTCCTAGTGGACACTGGTGCTACCCGTTCTACTGTTAGATCAGTAGAAATTGAAAACCTACCTCTCTCTGGGGATACCATCCAAGTTGTCGGAGTAAGTAATCAGCAAATTAAAACAGACTTAACTGATCCAGTACCAGTTGAAATTGGAAATTACAAAGACAAACACAGATTTGTGGTTTGTAATAGTAGTCCAGTAAATCTATTAGGTAGAGACATCCTATGTAAAATGAATTGCAGAATATATTGTTCTCCTGAAGGAGTTGAATTACAAACAATGGAGGAAGATGGTTTGTATAGAATGACAATGATGATGATGGAAGCAGAAGAAACAAAATTGTTTCCTGCATTTGAAGAAAAGGATTTACCTGAAGAGCTAAAGGAAACAGTGAAATCTGAAATATGGGATTTTACTGGGAATGAGATGGGTCTGATGAAAAACGTAGATCCTGTTAAAATTGCATTGAAGCAGGGAATAGAATTTCCAAACACTCCACAGTATAAAATGAAGACAGAGACAATTGAAGGTATTACACCTGTAATTGAAAAATTAATCAAGCAAGGTGTATTAGAGGAAATGAAAAGTAGCTCTTGTAATTCACCAATTATGGGAGTTAAAAAGGCTAACGGAACATTTAGGATCGTACAAGATTTGAGAAAGGTTAATCAAATTGTTATTCCATGTTGTCCTGTGGTTCCAAATCCAGCAGTAATTCTATTTCAGATTCCACATGATGCTGAATGGTACACAGTCATTGACCTTTGCAATGCATTCTTTACTGTTCCTTTACACCCAGACAGTTATGAAATCTTTGCTTTCAGATTCCAAGGTAAGACCCTTGGATGGACAAGAATCCCTCAGGGCTATACAGAAAGTCCTTCAATCTTTAACGAACTGTTAAAAAGATCATTAGAAGATTTAGACTTACCAGGTAGGTCTACACTGGTGCAGTATATTGATGATTTGTTAATAGCTGCAAAGACAAGAGAAAATTGTGTAACAGACACAATAATTCTGTTAAATCGCCTTGCAGAAGAAGGACATAAAGTGTCCCCAGCAAAACTACAGTTTTGCAAACAAGAAGTGAAATATCTTGGTCACAGAATTGCAAAGGGAAAAAGACAAGTAACAATAGAGAGAATAAAAATGATTCAAGCAATGTTACCGCCAAGAACACAAAGACAGGTCAGAATGTTCCTAGGAATGGTAGGTTACTGTCGACAATGGATAAGTGGATTTTCAGTAATTGCGAAACCACTACAAAGACTGACCAAATCAGATGTAAAGGATCCAATTATTCTCAATGATGTTGAGATGGAATCTTTTGAGAACCTGAAAAAGAGCTTATGCCAAGCTCCTGCTTTGGGTATGCCAAGTTATGAGAAAGATTTTGAACTGTATTGCAGTGAGAGAGAAGGATGTGCATTATCTGTGTTAATTCAGAGACATGGAAATTTAAAGAAACCTATTGCATACTTCTCTGCAGTTCTTGATCCAATTGCAAAAGCATTACCAGGTTGTTTAAAAGCAGTTGCAGCTACAAGTATCAGCCTTGAACAAAGTGAAGGAATCATTATGGGATTTCCTGTGAAAGTTTTTGTGCCTCATTCAGTTGAAATATTACTGACAAGAGGTAAGACTCAACATCTAACAAGTAGCAGATTGACAAAGTATGAGAAAATCATACTGGGAGCAGATAATGTTTCGATTTCAAGATGTTTGAATCTGAATCCTTCTACATTACTGCCTGATTCTGAAATTGTTGATGACATCGAAACTGAACACGAATGTTTAGATGTCATGGAATTCTGCACTAAACCCAGAAAAGACATCAAAGACAGACCTTTGCCTGAATCGGATTTTGTCTACTTTGTAGATGGCTCATGCTTAAGATCCGAAGGTGGTGTCTTGAAAGCTTCATACTCAGTTTGTACAGTCGAAGATGTTGAAGAAGCATCATGTCTTGAAGGAGTTCGTTCAGCACAAGTGGTTGAATTGATTGCTTTAATTCGTGCATGTGAAATATCAAAAGATATAAGAGTTACCATCATTACTGATAGTCAGTATGGATACGGAGTTGTGCATGATTATGGACAACTCTGGTCACAGAGAGGATACATGACATCAACAAGATCACCAATTAAAAATGCAGTTTTCATTAGAAGATTAATTGAAGCAATACAATTGCCAAAAGAAATTGCTATAGTCAAGTGTGCAGCGCACACTAGAGGAACTGATTATATTTCTAAAGGAAATGCCTTCGCAGACGAAACAGCAAAGTACTGCGCAAGAAAAAATTATTCTTACAATCGGAATAGAAGTACAGAAACTGATTCAAATTCATTAATGCTAACAACTGTTGTAGAAACATGGAATGAGATTAGAGATTTACAAAACGAAGCAGATAATGAAGAAAAAGACTTATGGTTAAGATCAGATTGTAGACCACGTGATGAAGATGGAGTGTGGGTTTACAAAGATGGCAGAGTAGTTTTACCAAATTGCATGATTGCTGACATGGCCAGATTATATCATGGTCCTGCACATTTAGGGAGAGATTCTATGGTCAGACTTTTTAGAGAAACATGGTTCAATACAAAATTTAGAACTATTGCAGAATCTTTTTGTCAAAGGTGTTTGTCATGCCAACAAATGAATCCAAACAGAAAATCAGTGGTGGGGACAGGAATAATTGGTCGAGAGGGTGGTCCCTTTACCAGGTTACAAATAGATTTCATTGAAATGCCCTTACACAACTGTTTGAAATATGTACTTGTAATTGTATGCTTATTCTCAAGATGGGTAGAGGCTTTCCCTACACGACATTGTGATTCAATTACAGTAGCAAAACTAATGCTCAGAGAAATCATCCCAAGGTACGGTTTTCCAGTCACTATTGAGAGTGATGGAGGAAGCCATTTTGATAACAAATTGTTGAAGTTAATTTGTGAAGCTTTGAGCATTGAGCAGAAAATACATTGTGCATACCGACCAGAGGCATCAGGTGTAGTTGAACAAATAAATGGAACTATCAAAAACAGAATTGGAAAAATGTGTCTAGAAACAGGAGTTAAGTGGACTGATGCTCTTCCACTTGTTTTGATGTCATTAAGAAGTACACCAGATAAAAAGACAGGTTTGAGTCCTCATGAAATTTTAATGGGAAGAGTTATGAGGCAAGCTTTTGTACCTGTAGGTAAATTGTTGAGCATAAATGACAGTGCGATTTTGGATTACTGTAAAAGGTTATCTGATATGGTAACTTCTGTGTCTAATCAGGTGGGAACTGAAGCTCAATCAAATGACAAAGTTTTGACACATGATCTGAGACCTGGAGACTGGGTCAGAACGAAAGTACATCGGAGGAGGAATTGTCTATCTCCTAGATGGCAGAAACCTAGGCAGGTAATCTTGATCACTACTAATGCTGTAAAGTGCAGAGGATTGAAGCGCTGGATTCATCCAAGTCATACTATTCCAGTACCAACTCCTGAGAATTCTGATGTTGAAAGTGATACCACGGATGACTCTGATTCTGAAGCAGAAGACAGAACAGAAGGTGAAGTAATTCCAGATTCTGAAGATCGACAAGAAAGTCGACATCTGGAAACTGTGTCAGTGAATGGAAATTTGACAAGAAAAGACTTAGAAATAATTGAAATAGATTCTGAGGGTGAAGAGAATCTGTTAAAAAGAAAGATAACTGAGGATTCGGTTGTCTATATTGAAGACAAAGAAGCTGAACCGAAAGAAGTTTCAGACCAGGAGAGTACCGAAAGGCAGAGAACAAACTCTGAAGTAAGGAACAGAAATCCGAAATCTGGGAAGCTAGAGGTAATTGAAGAAGAAGAAGAGAACGAATTACCGAGTACCAGTGATGGAAGACAAAGTGAAGTTCCTGAAGGAGTGAAATTGCCGAATAGAGAAGTTCCTGAGTCAATTGAAATTTCAGACTACGAAACTGGAGAAAGTGACGTGGAAGGTGGAAGTGAAAACGGAAAGAAAAGGACTTGGAAATCAGAATCGAATAATTCTGAACCAAAGAAGAAGTACGTGAGAAAAGCAGACTACTGGCCTGGTGGAAGATTAAGAGTCAGATTAATCAAGAAACCAATAGAACAAGTTGAAGAAATCAGTAGTCAAAAGAGTCCAGGAAAAGAAATTGGAGTTGGAAGAAAGATTGAAGTAATATCGAGAAAAGGGAAGAGAATAATTAGACCAAACCAGAAATACAAGTCTCCTGAGTGGACTTACTTAGTAATTCCACCTGTTATTGACATATATGATAGTAGTGAAGAAGAAAACGAAATCCAAGAAATTAGTGACAATGATTGAAGTACAAAATTATTAAATTGGCAAAAGGCTGAAGAAAATCTGTTAGTTGACACAAGGTCGAAGAAAAACTGATTAGTTGAAGAAAACTTATGTATGACATAAGGTCGAAGAAATCTTGTTTAGGGTTTTAAAAGAAAAATATATTTTAAAAGGGGGGTGTATATAAATTTTAAAATTTATTTTTATTTTTGAGGCTAAAACTAACCTAAAAATGCCTTACGTTAAGGAGAGCACTTCAAAATGTTCTGTTTTTAAAAGATGCTGTAAGATGACTCTGGTGTGTCTGCTCATTTTAGTTCTGCTCTGGTTGGTACTGGCTGTGATTATACCTTTAGAAATGAATAGAGAATTACACAAAGTTAACATAACAAGCAAAGCTCTGGCTAGCCAAACTAAACATAGTGCATCTGCAAAAGTAATCGATCATCAGCCTAACATTCATCAAGATAAATCAATAGGTGATTTTTCAAGCAATACATTCACAAAACTTTTGAGTGAATATGTAAAGGTAATGGATGCAAAGGACTGTTACGTCTGTGTTAAGTTACCTGCTTCTGTTTCTGAGGGAGTAACATATAATATGCTTCCTCTCACTTATGCTGTTACATGTAGTGTATTAACTAGTTTATTTTATCAAACTGGTCGATTAGAATATTACTATTCAAATTATGATGAGATTTTTGCTAATGTTAAAATTGATAATGCTTTAAATAAGCATAAGAAAGCTAAACAATTGAGAGAATATTTCCTTGTTACTAACGAACTCACATATGAGTATGCTTATAAGAATAATCTAACATGTAAATTAAGTGCTGAAGGAAAGAAATTTCTAAATATGGTTGAGGAGAGAAGAGCAATTTATAAGAGAAATTAATTAGTCAAGCAGACTAAGTCATCCTTCTGGCAAAAAGAGGATGAGAAATTAAATGGCAAAATGCTTGAAAATATTGCAATTCACATAGACAAGCCTGTTAGTGGAAAGCTTTGCATTAGAAGAGATAACACACTTTTTGATAATCATTTTGTAGGTGCAAGCAACTGTGAAGATACTTATCTGATAATGGGAGGTTGGGGATTTAAAGGTGGAAAAGATCCTATCTTTCCTGGAATTTATTTTGTTTGTGGTGATAAAGCCTACTACAACCTTCCAGACCATTGGTATGGAACTTGTTATGTGGGAATTGTTTTTCCTAAAGTGTTTCATGTTGACAGAGATTCAGAAGGATTATTTAAAATTCATAATTATGTAAATAGAGCTAAAAGAGAAACTTTTACTGAAGTTCAGGGAGATATTTTTCAAGCTGTAATACCTTTTGTTGGTATAACCTTAAATGCAGGGAGAATCAGAAAATTGTCCACTATAGTTGATAGATTATCAACTGACACTGCTGATGGATTTCAATTAGTGAATGTTGAAGTTATTGCAATTAGATCTATGGTAATTCAAGATCGCCTTGCTTTAGACATACTCCTAGCAAAGGAGGGAGGAGTCTGTGGCATTTTACATGTCCAACATTGCTGTACATATATACCTGATGAAAGTAAGAATATTGAAATGTATATTAAGAATATTACACAAATGCATTCAGAAATAATTCCTTTAGAAGAAGAAGATTTTACTGGGAAACTTTCAAAAGGGTTTCAAGCAATTAAAAACTGGTTTCATAATATCGGAAGTTCAATTCTTGGCAAGATTCTGGCACCTTTGATTATAATAGTATTCATTTTTATTTTGACTAAAATAGGTTGTTTGTTACATAAAAGAAAGAAACATTTAAGAGAAAAGAAAAGAATCTATAAACTCAGAAAAGAAGAGGAAAGGGAGATTGAGTTGCAGGAATTACATAGAGAGCGTCATGTTAATTGCAAAGATTATGCTGAAACAGACTTTTAGGTTTACTAATACAAATGAATTTGAATCGATTTCTTAAAATTTAATTTACCAAAATTTTGAGTGCTGGTGTGGTGATTTGTTAATCACCAGATGAGGGAGTTGATGGAGCGAGATAGAAAACAAAATTTTGTTTAAACTCGCAAAGTCATATTTCCATAACATGAATAAAAATATTAATGATTTGTGATATGTCGTGCTAATACAACTTAGATTAAACTTTACACGTGGGGGGACTAACATGTGTGCTCATAAACGTGCATATTTGTTGCATCTTTTTGTTCGTGCAAAATAATAAAATAATTATTGTTTTCGTTTTTGTCATTACTAACTGCTGCAAACTTAAAAGAAGCATGTGCTTGTTTTGCTTTTCCTTATCTGTGTGATGTCATTTCTACTATTCTAGGTGCTTATGGGTCTCATAGATAAACGGAGACTGGTAAATATAAACGCTGCTTTATTTGTTTGCAATGGCTAGGTAACATTTTGATTAATCGGGTGGGTTAATTAATTAGTAAAACATGGGGTGGATACAGAATATACTTTATTTCTTACATTAATACTTTTCTTGTGTTTGATTTATACTAGAAACCATAAGTTGCTTGCTTTTGAGGCCTAGCTATTTGAGCCGCAGAAAAAGAGCTGATCCATATTTCTGCAGAAAGTCACGAGACGCCCATTCTGAATTAAAACGTTTATTGAAGCTGCATTCACAAAGCAAAGACTGATGAGCTGACATCATTCTGTCGGACATGGCCAAGGTCGAAAGTGAACTTTTTGTCAGTCCTTAACTTGGCATCCGCGGAAGTTGCACTAAAAGACTATGGAAGCTGCGAGGATGACTTAATACAAAGTTGCAATCGCAGGAAGCCTCTGGCTTCACTTGGAAGAGACAATGGTCTTTGTAAGACATGATTTTGTGGAACTTTTTAAGAATCGGGTGACATGTCACTTGTCACTCTCAGCCAATGGGACGTCGAGTAATTCTGAAAACTTTCCTTTGCTAGTTTAGTTAGCGTAGAAAGGTATAAAAAGTCATGCCCTTAGGGTTGGGCTGGCTGCTGCTTTCTGACTTTCCGATGAGGGTGATGTGCTGCTGGACTTTGCGTGGAGCACGTAAGAATCCTCAAAGATCTTTACTTTAATTTCTGTCTATTTAGCTCAGTTAGGGAAATAGGTTTTAGAAATGCTAAACTTTATATAATTTCTTTAAAATTGATTCAATTGCTTAAATTGTATTTTTCATATTTCTTACTATCATGATTGCTTTATTGCAAATAAATTTCATTTATAAAACTTACAACATATATACCATAATTTAGAAAATAAAATCTTACTTTTGACAAACAAGCTGGTCTTGATTATTTAGAAGTATAGGTTACCTTTAGCTAGATCACGTCGCCTATAGTGGTCGTTTAAATGGTTGAGTTTTATTCTAATGACAATATTCTTTCTGCAAATATATAAATATGTATATAGTGTGTAGATAATGTGTATATAGATTTATTCTGACCACCTGATTCAGTAGGCCCAAAATATATCAGGTTTATAAATGGGTCCATATTTAGTATAGAATTTTGTTTATAGGTTATGAAGTTGGGTAGCGTAGTTTATGATATATTTTCTATAGCCCGCTGGATCAGACCCAACCCACCAAGGACGGTAGCATGTGTTTAATCCCGTCAGTATTGCTCGGTTCAGCAAAAAAGCTGAATCTTATATCCAAATTATTTTCTTCACATATGTCTTTTATTTATATTTTTTTAAAACATTGCAGAAAATTAGCCCACACATTCGCCACAATGATGGTAAATCTATGTATGTGTGAGCGCACAAGTGTGGTCTTAAATGTCAGAATATAGAGCAAAAAAATGTTCTACTACATAAATTTAGTAAAGCGATACCAAAGGGGATGATGGTCGGAGCAATTGACCAAATTAAACACTCACCCCCAGTCAACTGATCTGGGTTTAATTAATCATCATATTTTTTTAGCTCCCTCCACCACCCCAGTTCAGACATGGCCATATGCAAATCAGTCTGACCCTGTGCCTCATGGGAACAGTCCAGCCCGAACTGCCAAGCCATATCTTCCCTGGACTGGAAACAAGCATCCTGGAACCGGTTTCTGGCTAATCAGCCGTCATCAGCCAGGCTAGCGTGAATCCAGTGGCAAAGTGAGCAAGGGGACCACGTCTGGGCATACCCTGCCAACTAAGGGCGAACAAAGAGATACCAAAGGGGATGATGGATGAAGTGTTTGAGCAAATCAAACACTCACCCCCAGTCAACTGATGTGGGTTTAATCAATCATCATTCTTTAGCTCACTCCACCACCACAGTTTAGACATGACCATATACAAATCATTCTGTCCATCAACTGTTGTTTTTACATTTGTCACCCTGAGTGGAATGGGTATGCTCAGACGTGAGTCCCGTGCTCTCCATGCCACTGGAATCAAGCTATCCTGTCTGATGAGGGCTGAAAGCACGAAACCGGTCCTAGGATGCTTGTTTCCAGTCCAGGGAGGACCTGGCTTGGCAGTTCAGGCTGGACTGTTCCCATGGGGCACAGTGTCAACTGATTTGCATATGGCTGGGTTCAAACTGGAATGGCATTATGAGCAAAAAAACGATGGATTTAGGCCCTGAACTCTGTACTGGGGTGAATGTATAACATTGTTCTGCATTCTGTGCATCAACTGTTGTTTTTGCACATAAATATAGTAGGCAAAATATTGACTACCAATCTAAGGCGAAGGTAACTATACAGAAGTAAGTATACATTTAGAATTCTTAACTTTACATCTATGTGACTTGAAGATAGATAAATTATCAAGGTACTTTTATGTCGGGTTAGGTATAGTAAATCAATACTTGCTCACACGTGCCTCCACAATATCTTTTTTTAGTCGATATTATAGCATAATATATTTAAAACTCATCATTCTGGTAGTATGCCCTCTCACTGTGTAGATGTACACTCTCCAGTATCTGTAGTACCAATGTGGCACACCACAAAATGAATTGCATACTTATTCTGCCCATTGTGTGGTCAGTTGATTGGAACACTATAAACTAAACTAGTATGCACTCTCAAAGGTAATTGATGTTGATAGTAAGCAGGCAGACTGCTACCAAAGAACCATGTTTGCACTATGCAGAAACTGAAAATTGAACAGATTCCACTTGCGGTCTGTAGGAGTCTGGCACAGTCTGTGGTGCACACCTATTTAAACAAAGCACCTTGCACTAATCCAAACACTTGTGTTGATTTTAGTGGTCTTAGACAATGGTAGAAAGCCTTCAGGCTTAGTAAAGGAGTGTTAAGCAGCGTGTTTTATCTGTTGTGATCCTGTAGGTAAAAAAGAAAAAGAACCACGCAGTGTAGTTTCAAAAGTATGTCTATTTCTTACACAAGACTCACTAACACATTGGTATATCTCGTACCTGGAGATATCAACACAAATGCGCACAATACCTCAATTGTAAACAGGAAAATAAGAAAAACACACAGTGTTCTCCATGGGGAGAACAGACCATATACTAAACGTGGAATGTGAACGGCGTCCAAAGTCAGGACTTAGAGTAGGAGACTCAGAAGAGCTGGATAACCAAGGAACTACCCAAGGTAAGTAACCAGGAGCCCCACGGAGGCTATGTGCAGAGTGGAAACACAGCCGCCTGCTCAATAGAAGTCAACAGGAAAGTAGCGGTTGCAGCTTTGGAGAAGGACCCTCCCCAGTGGACCAAGAAGAAACCCATTGGAAGATAGGAGATAAGAGTCACCCTAACCCTGGATACCACAGGCACCAGGATACCTACACCAGAGAAGCCGGTTCAATTGGGCACATTGATGTTGGAAACTGCTATAGAACACAATGGAGGACTTCAGTAAAGATGTCCCTGGCAAAGATCATGCAAGAGTCCAGATGAATCCAATGGTGGATTCTTACAGAGTAGAACCGGAAAGCAGGGAGTACAGAGTCTATGCCACTCTGAGCTGACCAGAAGGCACGGAAGAGCAATGCCCACCGATGACGGAAGATGCAGGAGTGAGGACGGTGAAATTGTTGCTGTAGCTGTGAGGTCCAGGTGACATTGAGGGAGACCAGGAGCTGTCCAATAGCTGACCCACATCAAAAGTCGAGAACTAGGGGGTCAGTGTCCAGCGGGAGCACCAACAAGCCTTGGCAGTCGCAACAGATGTAGACAACGATAAAGAAGCAATGTTGGAACTAGCAAGGTCCAAGGGACTCACTAAGTGCAGGAGTGTTTGAGCAGGCCCAAGCAAGCAGGGGAGCCCAGTGAAGCAGGAGAAGGCCCTCAAGGGGACCCACAGGCCGAAGGCACAGAAGTCGCAAGAGTACCTCTATCAGCTCTCTAAAGATGAAGGCCCACAGTGCAGAGGATGCAGTGAGGACCAAGATCCTGGCAGGAAGAGAGGCTAGAGCTTCTTGTAGCCCAAAGATCTCTGGAGCACAGAGGCAGTAAACCTTGGCAACGACAAGTGGATGCCGTGAACAGGGGCTTGGTCCCAGCAGTTCTGACGAGGGATACAGGACTCAAAATTGCAGAGAGGACAGGTCTGGCCTCGAGGGAGTTTCAGAAGCACCACCTGTGTTGTTCAGCCTTTTGAAGATCATGGGACGTCAGGAGCAGCTAACCGGCCAGCTTTGTTTCAATGCCTGCAGATGCAGGAGAGTGAGTCCTTTGTTCCAAGGGAGATTATTCTGGGTGTCATTGATCCCCAAAGGTCAATTGAAGATCCTGGAGGAAGCACAGATTCAGAACACACAGAAGACATGCAGAATAGCGAGACCAGGAGCCGCAGGAGACTTCCTTGATGCAGTCTCGGTTCCAGGTGAAGTCCAGGAAAGTCCAAGTGTCCAGATGGACCAAGAGTGATGTGGTTTCAGGCTTGCGTCTTATCCCATGATGTATCTGAGGACCCACCCACAGGTAAGCCCTTTTTAAACCCTAGGAAAGGTGTTCAGATGACTTAGGGGTCGCTCCCAGAGGATGGGTTCGACAGAGGGAAGGATACTCCCATGTCCTTTGTCCAGTTTCATGCTAGAGTGGAAGCCACGTCCCAGAACTGGTTCTGAGTAGAGTATGTATGCAAGGAGGGCACCACATGTGCCCTTCAAAGCTATCTGGTGGTACTGGCAAGCAACACAACCCCTTCCCAATACACTATATCCTGTCTTGGAGGTGGTCGCACCTCCCTGTGACAGGAAACCTATTGCTCTACCTTCCACTGCTCAAGCTCAGCTCAGCAGCAGGAGGAAAGAACCGTGTCTGGGATCAGCTGCAGAACTGGTTTTCTGGCAGACCCTGGAAGGCTATTACCGGGAGTACTGGGGGCTTCCTGGATTAGCCCTCAGTGCATTAAATCATACCCCAACATCAATACCGGTGTTGGGGTATGAGTCCAATATGTTTAATACCACACAGCCAATATATAGTTAGCAATCACATAATGACGCATGGCCACTATATGTATCCAAATGGCTCACCACACTTGCCTGGAAAATCGACTCTGGGGTTTGTAGGGTTGTCCTGCTCTTGCAGGGGCACCCTTACACTTATAATCAAGCATACTGCCTTCAGGATTGAAAAGCCTGCCTTATGGGAATACTTAAAGGTTTTAAGTGTAGTGACCTCAGATATAAAGTAACTTGTATCTGTCGTAAGTGGTGCTAGTGTCAGCTTACACAGGCTGCAATGGCAGGCCTGTAGTACAGTTTGAGTGCTCCATCAGGAGTGGCATAATACATACTGCAGCCCATGGGAGACCACGGGTGTACCTGTGCCCTGAGTACCTTAGTACCATAAACTAGGGACTTACAGGGGTACACCAGTAGCCAATTGTGGATGTACCATGTCCAATGTAGAGAGTAAAAACAGCGACTGGGTCCTGATTAGCAGAATCCCAGCCAAACTAGTCAGAAAGCACACTGAAACCAGGCAAGAAGTGGGGGTAACCATGCTGGAATGATCCTACCTTCTTAAGGGATCTAGTTACCATCATGACTTATTTATTCCCAATTCTTCCAAATTACTAAGATTCAGTGCGACAAAGGAGATACTAAAGCAAAACAATGTTACTAATTTAATTCTCAATTCACTTTCACTTTCTATATGTATGTTCTATATGGTGCGTTAGTTAATCTACTGATATGAGGGGCACCTCATCACAACTAATATAATCAAGACAAACCAAACTTGAAGATTGGCATAGTAATATTAAGGGTATCACATAAAGAGAACACATTCCTAACACCCCTACATGACACCACCCAGTCCAAACGTACGATGAGCAAAGGAAGATACATCATTCCTTCCTTTTTAAAAATTTACTTTTATCCACTAAGTTTTTGTAATGTAGCAATTGAGTCTCTATTTTGTTTTGCAGCACAGACCCAATTCCAAAAAGCAAAGCAGTGCATATAGAATACGGTTTGTGGTAGGAGCATCTCTGAGAAATCAGGACCTGTTTGCGGTGTACCCCAACTTTTTGCCCCCATTTTGACTACTAGGTGCTGGTTTTCTGACTGATTGTGCCAGGGCCAGTGCTACAATTAAAAGGTATATGGTAATTAGGTATAACTGGTACTGCCAACCTACCTATAAGTCCCTAACATATGGTAGGGCACATAGGTTTAGAGGCCCAGCAGATGTAGTGCACGTAAATGTGCACTGCTGTGTTGCCTGCTATCATATTAAGTCAGCCCTGCTTTGCAAGCTGCTTTCAAATTGAAATTATATGCAAATTTGACTTGGAATTTAAAGATACTTCCAAAGTAGGAATCTACCTTATACATGCAAGTCACTCCTAAGGTCTATCCTAGGTGCCCCTGGGCTAGGATGTCATCTAAAAATAAACAGCGACATTTTAAAAGATGTTTTATATACCCTGGTGTGGGAAAAACAGCCAATTTCATATTTACCCATTGAAGAACTTTAGCTTCATCGACTAACATGGGAATAATTTACTAAAGTATAACAATTATTTATTTTTTTGTCCTCATACGCCATTAAGCGGTACCCGAGATATTCGCTGTCCACTGTGGCCCCCTGACTGATTTGCACCACCGTAAACCCTTTGGTCCAAATGGAAAGCGCTTTACACAGCGCTACTTGTTTTCAGTCTGTCCCATTCTACTAACGGGGAGGCCATCGGGACTAACCTAAGTAGTTAAGTATTTCCATGTATAGGCTTAATCATTGGCCATAGTTCTTAATTGATTACAAATTATGCAGCCAGATCTTACATGCTATCCAGAACTGCTTCTTCTTTCCACTGTTATTTTTCTCCCTGGCTGTGTCCAATTTAACTACATATTTAATAGCATTTACCCAATCTAAAAGGGTAGGAAGTACAGATTTAATTCAACACTTGCAAATTGCTCTCTAAACTAGTATAATAAGGTATAAACACAACTTATTTTTAACCAATGATAATCTCATAATTTGGAAGTAAACCAAAAAATATCAATAAGATGCTCACCTCTATTTCAAAACCAAATATTTCCGCCATACCTCTAATAACTTAACTCCCAAAAGATTTAACGCTGGGCAACTTATGAACATGTGCTCTTCATCTGCTTTAGACCACAAACATTTTGGGCAGCAGGGCACTGCACCTTTTGCAAACTTGGAAAGCTTGTATGTTGACCTGTGGACACAAAAAATTTGATTTCTTCCTAAATTGGCAGCCTATACGGTAGAATATAGTAGGTCATAAGATACTTGCTATAATGTTTCTGTGCTGTAACCCGGCAATTATTCTCCCCACAATTGTGTTGGAAGGGTAAAACCTTCATCTGCCAATTCAATCAAAAGCCAATATAAATTTGCCACTTCTTTCTTGTGCCGTTGATTCTTATTTAAAGTTGACTCAATCTCATTTGTTTTGCCGACTGCAAAACCACTTGATTGTGACCAGCTTTTTATTTGGATATACTTAAATTTGGAAAGTTGCTCATTCGTTCTCTCCTTAAGAACTTCCCATGGTAGCACACTACCTTCAGGTATGAGTTGAGTCCATAAATTGATCCCTGCTGCTTTAAGTCGTACCACTAATGCATCTTCAGTCCATTCGGGAGACCCAGGTGTGTCCCATAAAGGAACAATTGCGCTGAAATAACTTATCTTAAGACGTTTCCTCACTTTGTACCAGGTACTTGCCGAATCTTTTAAAATCTTTAAACAGACCTTCTTTAAAGAACGTGGATCTCCAAATTTATATTAAAAAGCTTGATCTCCACCCTTTACATATTGCAACATTGACTTTAACATCTTACCTATGTCAGAGCTATTTGGTTCCCACAAAAGCATTTTCCCTGCTTTTAATAGGAATACCCATGCATAAAATATCAGATCCGGAGCACATAGGCCTCCCTTGTTTTTCCTCCATCGTAACTAAAAATTGGAGAAAAAAAGTGTCTCTAGATGCAGATGATATGCTGATTTTTACATTCGATTTAGAAACGGCCATACCCTGTATATATAACTTAGCTGAGCAGTTTGGGAAGTTCTCGGGATAAGAGATAAATCAGTTTAAAACTGAATGCATGGCATGGAATGTGGATGTGCAGCTTACCAATTATTCCTTAAAAAAAGAAATAAGATATCTGGGCATCAGGATCACTCAAAATATCAATGATTTAATTGACACAGATTTACACAGAGCGGATAAAGCATTGTTAGAAACTTTGACAAACTGGGCATATCTACCTTTGACTTTAATTGGTAGGGTCAACCTGGTCAAAATGATGCTCCTGCCAAAATGTATTTGTCTTTTTCAAAACCTATCACTAGCTTTTAAAGAATCTGGATTGAAGAAAATTCAGGGAAGGATAAACTCCTTTATTTGGGCTTCTAAAGGAACTAGAATTTTGTATAAAAAGTTACGACGGAGGGAAAAAAGTATAACTATTGACAGGAGTGAGCTAAAATAATACTTCAAGGACGTAAAAGATTGCGAAGGAAAAATCCATCAACTTACCACTGTTGAATTTATCATAACTAATACAGGAAAGAAGTTATAAAACTTTATTTTTTGTGAGTCAAAATCCACCGTTCTAGCAGCCTTTCCTGATTGGACAGTCTTGATGAGGTGATAAGTGACCTGCATAGAGTCAGAGGCTATTTGGTGGTGAGAGATCTGAGCTGAAAGAACAGGCCAGGAAGGGGGCTGGCTAAACACACTGGTCTTCAAAGTGAGCACAACAGTAAGGATCAAAGCCAGGCCTACCCCCTCTTCCTGCATCCCCAGCCTGATTGGAGCCCAAGGAATGGAATTTACAGGAGGTCTAAAAGGGGAGTGTTAAGGGAAATGAGCCATACAAGTAGGTTGGCTGAACCCTTTTCTTAACCTGAAGGAGAAAGTGCTTTGAGGACAATAATATGCCACACTTTAGAGGAAGCTGTCATACTTTTGGGTTGCACCTTGTATCATATTGGTCAGGGGTGCCCCCTGCTTGTGGCCC
Organism: Lissotriton helveticus; assembly: GCF_964261635.1. NCBI lineage: Eukaryota > Metazoa > Chordata > Amphibia > Caudata > Salamandridae > Lissotriton > Lissotriton helveticus. The sequence goes on along the minus strand of NC_136070.1, from coordinate 1,059,272,467 downwards.
CCAGAACACTGTATAACTATGGTACAGCTGCCTAGCAACTCATATCCCTGCCTGAAACTACAAGAAGGACTGCCCTGCGGAAACCCTGATCTGCAGCAAGAGGACTGCACTCTGAAGGACTCAACGCTAAGGAACTACAGTCCTAAGTACTTTGCTTCACTTCAAAAAGAGAGAATGGACTCCCTGAAAGCAGCAGGTTAAATGAGCCCCACCTGCATTATCTCTAACAAGAACCCATGTGACCACATTCAGCTGGACTTTAAAGTATTTACACAGGTGCATTGTGGGAACTGTAGTCCCAACTTTCAAAGAGCAACTCAGACATTGCAGAACTTTGGAATTTGTTTGTGGTCACTTTGAATCCCCAAAAGAAATTTCAAGAGGCACCTCCTGAGGATTGGAGAACTTTTGGTAAAAAAATCCAGTAAGTATACCGACCTGTCGATGAGTCAAGCCACTGCCGACAAAGCACAACTCTACCTGGATTTCAGATTCACCCTGCTGAAAGCTTCAGAGCTCAAGACTTCCATGATTCCACAGAGGCCTCGAGTAAATCCAAGCTACTGCTGTCAATCTGAATCCCGGCATGTCTAAGTGCCCCACTCAACAGAAAAAACTCCAGAAAAACAAAAAAGGGCGAAGATAAGAACTTGACTGGGCCTCACCACTCAGTGTATCTGACCCGCACTCCATCATGGTTGGCTTTAAACTTTGACTTTTTCTCGGTCAGGCATATACAGATGTTCCAAGTTGGCGCTTTTTTGTTTTTAGGCACTATTAAGCATAAATTCTTTAAAACTTCTTATTACCAGTTCCCTACATTGGATTTGATTCATTTTGGTGTCATTTTAATCATTATAAATATTTCCTATTTTTATAAATTGGTTGTGGCTTTTTATTGAGTGTTTCTTGCTCGTAGTCAGCTACCAAGGGATGAGCAAGGGAATAATTTATTGAGACCTTGACTGGGCCTTATATTTTGTAGATGACCTACTTGCTAGTGGTAGGTGCATCCTTACTCCTACTAATAATCCACGTTCCAACACCACCTCTAATAGGATTTGCTGTATATAAATCAAGCCCTTAATTATTGTGGGCTGCGTGAGTGCTTGCACAATGCAACACAATTGAGCACTGCGCCAGAAGGCTTTAAATATGGTTATTCTCAATTTACGCTGCGTTTTGCATTGCATTCTTTCGAGGGAGCACCCACACAAAGCTTGAGTAAAAATGGGCCTGTGTTTGACTTGTGTGGTTCATTTGAGACCAGATTATAGAAACCCAGGTATGATAGCGAGAGAGTAAGAATGTTTTATGAGTGCCATTTGGGACTACATACTGAATAAATTGTTTTTTAACATGTACTTTAAATTAGTGTATATTGGATATTTTAAATGCAAGATGCAGTATTTAGACAATAGTTGTAAACTTTTTTTTAGTCAGGTGCTGAATCCAATCTCTGCAGGCAAAAGACTGTTTAGAAGAGCAAAGGATATAAGGGTTATGAAGAAGGTGGTAATGGTTGTCCAGGTGTCCTTAGGCCTGTTTACTCTGTCTTTGATGACTATATCCGCCAGCGTAAGAAGCAATGGTATTCAAGTGGTTGGCCATGACTGTTCTAGAGAGATTTTCAACACAACATTTACAACCCTGATAGGTATAATCAATTACTATGTTGGATTGCCCATTATGTACCATGTATACAAATCCCCAAAAAACCATTCCCACCCCAAATTATTTGAAACCTAACAATAGAATAGAAAATACAATGCATACACAAACCAAAACCTCATACCTTACCACAAACGTCCTAAATATCACTTACTTCTCACCCCTTACAATTAACAACCCCCACCTAACAGAGTAGTCGTGCTTATGCCAATGAACTGGGATCCTGCATCTGTTGTTCTTGACTTTCACGTCGTGAGGAAATTGAAAAAAGACTTTGAGGTAGACTTTTTTTAAAAGAATTTTGTGGCTTAATTGAAATGAAACTGAGACTACAAATACATCAGTCAATGCAACATTGTTATATTTTTTATTCTTCCTTAAAGACAATATAACTCAAATATTTAATAAATATGTATTCGGTAGATTTAATTTGACAATGTTTTTAAGCAATACACATATTTTAGCTTAAGAGTTTGAAGAAAATTAAACGCTTAAAAATAAATCATTACATTTTAAACAAACATGATGTAATTAGTTTGTATTTAAATGTATATAAATAATGCATACATGTGCTTTTCTAATTTTATTTTCGGGAAAATATTTTGTTTGAATGTATATCTATGCATATTTATTGCTCTCATTAAACATACATATTCTTTTTTGTGGTAATGTATATTACAAATGAATTTCTAACAAAGTAAGAAGGTTGTACTTTATTACTATAATTGTATATAAATATATGTTGTGGTTAATGTTTTAATTTTAATGTAAAATAACATTTACCCTCTGTACGTGTTATTTTTGATGTATATAATGTAAAAACAATTTTCTAACATATACAGCTACAGTATTACAATCAAAATATATAATTTTAAAATATTTTTTAGACCTAGCAGTAATACATGGTGATTTTTAGAAACGTAATATGCCAAAACTTAAAATACCTACACTTCACAACCTTGTAAGAAATATATAATAGTGGGTACCCTTTAGTATTTCAACACCTGCACTTCACAGAAGAAGTACATATATTTAATTAAATCATACTTCCTACTTTTAGTTAAAAACAATCAACCTTTCAGAAAGTACATTTTAGAAGAGGGACATTTCGAACTTCATTCTCACAAACACTGGTGACAGAGCATACATTAGAGGGTGGCAGATCGACTATTTTAGTCCAAACTCTTAAACAATGTGGAATTATCAGATTTTAGAGGGAGCCTAATTTTTGATTGGGTAAGATCCATCTGACATCCATTGGGGAACCCTTTCCCATTGGAGGAGGTAGAATTACTGTTCTAACTCGAATACTACAAACGATAGTTAAAGTAAATTCATTGAAGGGGGCTGTGGATTTACAATTTTAACTCTGATACCTAGCAGCTGAGGTAAGTAAAAATAAAAGAAATTGCATTGAAATGTGTGTGTGCATACTTGCAGATGGAAGTGTCTTTGTGAGAGTGTGTATGTGTGAATGTCTGTGTATGTGTAAATGTGTGTAAATGTGTGTGTGAAAGTCAAAGGGCGTATGATGTCACTTCTGATACTCCTAGAATTTTGGTGAATTGATGGCAATTACACCTGACCAAAAAAGACAAAAATACAATTAGAGAGAGTATTTAAAGAAAATAGCGCCAAAAAGCGTAAAGTGCCAACTGTGGATCTTTGGTCATGCTGGACTGTGACAGTTACAAGTTCAGGTTGATTGTGATGCAGTATGGACTGGCCACCGGGATCGAGCTTGGCTCACTGAACAAAAGTACCTTCAATCCTGGTTTCAGAGTGTTGGGCGTATCTGCACAAAAAATGAGTTGTGTAGCTGAGCCGATGCATTGATTCCAAGTTACGGGGAGGCTCTGATGAGAGATCCTGTTGCATCAACATAGAGGATCCCCCTCGATGGGGCTTGGGATGCGAAGTCGGGCAGTGACACACAGTCAGGGTACTGCATCAATTCCGAAGGGTTGTGATAGGGAGTACGGTGCTATTGTCAAGGCTACCATCGATGAGCGATACGAAGACCTGCACCAAGGATGCCTCCTGCAGCGGTGGTTCCAAAGGCACTGCAGGCTGTGGCAGCAATGCAAGCCTTTGAACAGGTCCAATCCATGCAGTAGCGATGCATCTGTTCTGCTTGGGTTTGCACCACGCAGAAGAGGAGATGCGTTGGTTCTGCTGGACCCACAGCCTGTCAAAGCACCTTGAGCCCACTTCCAAGGTCCGGACCGGAGTGGCAGCACTTTTAACAAATGGCAGAGCGCAGGTGCAGATGCAAGATAGTGTGGAGCCTGTGTCCCTGAGACATCAGATCAGGACGCCAACCAACTGGCCCTTGGAGTCACTCTGGGCTCAAGGGATGCAGGGCCAGCCCTTCTCATCCAGGCAGGGGAGCGGCAGGCAGCCGGTCAGTACAGGTCAGCAAATCAGGATTCCAGCAGAGTGCACTCCAGAAGAGTGGCAGTCATTCAGCAGCACAACATTCCTGGCAGAACATCCACAGGTCCAGAAGTGTACTGAAGTCGTGGTGTCTGAGGTCCATCTTTTATACCCTGGTGCCCTGGTTCTGGAAGGAGGGCAAAACATATAGACAGTGGCCTTAAAGTGCAAGGAATTCCCAGCCTCGTCAATCCTGGCTTTAAGCTGACTGGAGTGACAATGTAGTGTCTTTAGGCCTTATGTGTGGGAACAAGACCCAGCCTATTCTGGTGTAAGGATGGCTGTGTTCAGCTCCTCCCTCCAGATCTCCAATTTAGGGGCGATTCTGATCTCGCTGGGAGAAGGCTCTGTCCAACTCTGATCCGGAGGGCTTTCCGACTGACTTCAAGCTCTGAGCGCCCAAGAATGATGTGAACAAGCGCTGACGGACACGGGTCGCCCGGAGCCCCATTGAAGTCAATTGGAGCCTCTTGTATGATGCGTAGTTAGGCTACCATTGACGAAAAGGGTATGTTGCACACAAGGGGGGCCCCCTGTAGTTGGGACGCGTCTGTGCCACCCGCACTGCACATGCATGTGATTGACTCGTACGACTACTGGTGAAGGGGGGTCTGGCGCGGACCACCGAAGTCCGCTTCCAGGAGCATTTATGTGTCGGAGGCTCCGACTCGATTCGGCTGTCTGAATCTTGCATCAAACTGTCTTGCTCGTAAATCGCCTCCATTGCACGGCACGGTTTGCTTACGGACAAGACGTATGAAGCAGTTCAGACCCAGAAACAATTCGATCGGCGATTCTGTGTTTCTAACATCATACTTGCTCGCTCGTACAGCCGTACGAGTCAGTAGGAAAACACGCATACGGCTTGTACTATTTCCGGACGATTCGCTTTCGGGGCCCTTCCGAGCAAGATCGGAATCGGCCCCTTAGTGTCCTTCCAGTCACACTGACTCTCCCATTGTGTGTGGCCATCTAGGAGGAATACACAAATCCCATCTGTAAACTACAGTTATGTGACCACAGACAGGCTTCTGGCACCAAATGGCTAAAGCAAGAAAATGGCAACTTTCTTAAAATGGCATTTTCAGAACTGTAATTTTAAATCCGACTTTGACATGAGTTAGGATTTCTAAGGACACCAAACACAAACTTGTTATCTCTTCCCATTTGGAAATTACCCTTGTAAAATGTAATAAAGCTACTCCAATTTTATCCAATGGGAGAGCCAGGCCTTGAAAAACACATTTTAGATTTTTTCACCACCAGGACATATAAAACCTAAAAGGACATGTCCTATTTTTTTTTAATACATTGCACCCTGCCCTTTGGGCTGTCAAGCGTCTTCCCTAGGGATGGATTCTATACTACAAGGAAGGTTTGGTCCTGGCAAAGGTTTATTTTGCCAGGTCAAAAAGGGCAGTTTAAAACTGCCCACATAGGCTCTGCAATGACAGGCCTGACACATGTAAAAGGAGCTTCCCAAGTGGGTGGCATAATCTGTGCTTGAGGCTACTAGTAGCATTTAATTGACATGCCCTGGGTACACAGTACCTTTTTGATGTGTCCTAGTCCATGAACATATCGGATAGAGGAGGAAAAAGATGTATTACATTACTAGGGACTTATAAGTAAGCAAACTATGCCAATTGGGGAGAGGCCAATATTACCATATACTGGTATTAGGACTCTGAGTCCTCATACCAGCAAACATGAGGTCAGAAAAAGGTAGAAGAGGAAGGCAAGCAGTTGGGTGGTGGGGTGGGAGAGAGACACCACCCTAAGATTGACCGGTCTAACAGTCAGGATATTTGTTGTATTTCCAATCCTCAAAACACTGGGGAAAAAGAATACATGAGAAGGGGGTCTGATGTACTATGTTAACTCTGATCCCACAAACTTTGGAGAACGTGTATGTTTGAGCATGCCAAATATTCTGTTTAGACTTCAATATCCACAAACATTGGGAAAGTGCATGTATACATATTATAGTACCATTTTCTATTAGAACTCTACTACCACAAACACTAGATAAAAAATAGATACTCCCCTCAGCGCCTTGAGACCCTTGCGGGTGATTAGTGCACTCTACAAATGCTTGATTGGTTGATATTAGAGAGGGTATAATTTTCTATTCTAACTCCAATCCCACAAAGATTAGGAAAGGCCATATACTACAGTGGGTCAAATGTACTATGCTAACAATGTGACAAGCGTTTTTATTGTAAGGAGTTATATTTACTCTCCTAATAAAACACTACCCATGCTAACTACAAAAACAACTTGCGTCCTTCTAATAAAATGCATCACTTAAAACATATTGAACCCCTGTAACATTTTTTATAATTGGTAATATATTTACCATTTATGAAAATTACGTATTTAACATTTTAATTTTAAATTAAATTATGTATATCGATAAATCAAATACAATTCTCAATCATAATTATAAATTTCATTTTAAAAAGAAACAAAACATACACTGCATTAACCAAAATCTGCCAAAAGTATATTACCTTAAATAATTCAATTTAAAAGCAATGTACAAAATATGCAATATATGAATAGAAACCTACCAAAAGTAAATTGCCTAGAATAATTTGATGTAAAAACCCCTACCCAAAACTAAAAAAACAATATACAAACTTAAACTTCACCAAAAACAAAAAAAGAAAATTTCAATGAGGCATAAATTATTAAAAAACACTTTCATATTAATTGAATACTATTTTTAACAGTAATCTTATTTACACCAAAATATAAGCTTATTTTGATTTTATTGCCCATGATATTTCTGCGGGCAATATATTCTGACCATGATAAAAAGGCCAAGTGTTATATTGGAGTAATTATTCATACAATTTATGTAGGTTTTAATTAACAATAAAGAGTTTCTTATCTCCTACTTTAGAATTCTGGTATTACCTGGCATGAAGGGTGAGAGTTAACAAGGCAAAAACATGCATTCTTGTCGGTTGAAGTAACTACCCTCATTCCATACAGGCTGCAGGTGGTGCACACGTTCTCCTATTTGGGGATTCTTTTTGATGAAAAACTAACCTGGAACAGCATGGTAGTTAACAGAGAGAACACAGTGGTGAAAAACTAATAACTAAAACTAGCTACAAGGTAAGCCTAACATAGTTTATTGATGCTGCCTGGTGCTAGGAGTAAAAGCAATAAGTGAGTAGTGTACTGCCGACATTGGAGGCAGTTGCACTAGAAAGTGATCAACATGTTTCAGCTGTATTGACCTATATCAGTGTCATGGCTTTCATCAGGATCTCTTGCAAGCTACTACAACGGGTGTGTGCAAAAAATGAAAAAAGTGAAACGGAAGCATTGGAGTGTAATACAAAACCAGTGATCCGGCTGTTCAGCAGATTCACCTGTACAACCGGCAAAGGTCCGGTATAATATATCATCTGTCCTTGGCTAGTAGCCTTAGGTACAAACGCCCATCCAAGCGCACAGCTCGAGCATGGGATCTGCGGCGCCTGTCCGATTGACAGGATAAAGCATGACATCTCTGGTGTGTGAGGGAAAGTCCTTAAAAGGAATTCTTTCCCCACCCCCCCAGCCTCCGCATAATTTCCTCCTTTTTTTTCCCAATTTGGACTATTGCTAGTTGCGTTCCCGGACCCAAGGGCTCTATGTGTTTTAATTTTACACCCCGAGATATAGGCCAATAGAAGCACCTCAACCTTTCATCTCTCTCCCTTCATCTTCTCCCATGTCTACCCTTGCACTTCATTTTGCTCCCTTGTGCACACCGCCCCTTTCCCCTCCTTATTCCTCCCACCTCCCCATGCATTGTGAAAGGCATACTGCCATTTACATCTCTGTCCCTCTCCAGTAACTGTTGATCATATCTTAAACCCACATTAGTATAGCAAGTACGCTTGTCAAAGTTGGTCCAGAAAGAAATCCGGGTTTAATGGAATTTAGGAACCCCAAGTCTTGAAGTCATCACACCTAATAAAGTGAATAGAAATGCACATTTTGGCAATTATGATAGTAATGCACAATGCTCAAACTATTACCACCATCGCATTATCTAATTTTTGTCCACAGAGTGCACAACCCAAGCTACACCAATTAAAAGATCCAGACTATAAAACACCAGGGTACTGCAACGTGCCATGAGTATGTTGTACATGTGTACATTGTGCTGCTGTCCATGATTACAAAACTGTTGGAGACGGAGTGCCAGAAACTGCTACACAAGGCCTTGCTTTTTGTCCAACATCCAAAAAAGGCTTGAAAGATGCTGAATGAAATCCTAGTCTTCAATAATATGCTAAATGTTTTTATGCAGGCTACTCTACTAGAGTGACCGGGCTGTGTTTCTTACAGGTCACCCACTATGTGAGTGATACAAATCAAGTTACGTCCGTGGATGGGCTATGTAATTTTCAGTCTGGGAAACCTCAACCGAAAATTACAAAGCCCATCCACGGAAGCCATCTTGAAAGTCTTAAAAGCAAAAATAGTGCCCTCAGTCTATTATGGCCACTTAATTTTCCCTGGAGCCCTTACCAACTTTTATATGAGTTTTCAAATTGCCGCATATAAGAAAGTGCTGGGCATTCCACGACAGGCCAGGAGAGCCAGAGTAAGGCTGGAGCTGGGGCTTTCTTGCCCCGACATCTCTTGCCTGGGAGACACAATAAAATATTACATTAGCGCCCTGCGTGCCCCAGCAACGGCATTGAAAGCGCAAATTAAAACAATCTTCGAAGAAAGCGGATCCCCTTGGCAAGTGCAACTGGCAGTAACCAATCAATTGCTGGAAATAGAGGTGCAAAACGTGGCCAACACGAACATCTCAACTGCAGCATGGAAAAGAGCAGTGAACCGACAGGTAAAGCAAAAATCATTCGCAAGAGATCTCGCCAGTCTGCATCATCACCCAAATCTCTCCTCACTGGATGCCTCTTATAAAGTGGGTAAAGCACAGCTATATTTTGAGCAAGCTCTATCCGTTCAAACCCGGAAAAAGATCACTTATATGAGGCTCCTGGCACTACCCATAGTGGAGTTCAACCAAAGCTGGGCCCCTGTGGATAAAACAGTAGCATGCAGACTTTGTAATTATCACCTGGAATCCTGGCATCATTTGCTGTGTTGCTGCCCAAAGTTAGCCAGAGAGAGGCAACGTTTGGTTATTCCAATCTGCAGAGCTCAGGGCCTCCACCGATGCTGCGAAATTTCGGACTTGTGTTTTTCGTCTACAGCAAGTCAAATAGTAGCACGGCTGGGGAAATTCACAGACCTAATTTGCGTCGGACTGTCCGTAAACGCAGAGCCGCAAAAAGAAAACTGTAGGTCTGGAAGGAGGGGAGAAGTGGACATACCACACATTTAAAAACATTAATGCACCTTGTTTTTAAACTGCATAATTAGAATATGACATTTTATGAAGGTTTTACATTGAATTGACTGGAGAAAAAATTTAGGGAATATAACTTATGTTTCTTTTAAGATAACTATTTTTTTTTATATCGTTAGCATATTGTAATGATTTTAAATAATTGAACAAGAAAAGCTTTTTCACTTTCACAAATCAAGTTACCGTTTGCTGAGCTCTGCTTTTCTGCACTTCTGCTTGGCTTGGGAGACGAGACGCAATTTAAAAAGAGTGTTAAGGTGGCACATGTGATTAGAACATTACTACTACATTCTAGAAGACATAGGCAGCAGCCCTGACGTAAAACACGCCTAACTGCTATCGGGAAAAAATATGCATGGCCTGCCCATATTGACAATGCTAGGACATGCAAATGCACAAGCAGAAGCAACACGCTTTGCCAAATGTAGCCACTTAGATTTTTGTTAGTTCGACAACTTTTTTTTTTTTTAACCGCTTCCGTGCGGCGCGTTAGCCGCGCCCTGTGCTGGACATTCCAGAACAGGGCGCGGTCGTGACGGAACCGTTCCGTCATCAGCACAGCTCAGCCGTAACTGATGACGGAACGGTTCCGTCACCAGCATCGAAGGGGTTAATTGAAAGTTCATAGCAATATAATATACACAAAATGCAACAATATAAATAGATGTACATATAAATATACATGATTTAGAAAACAGGGACAATTAATGAGTCAGAGAGAGAGAGCATTATATCGCACATAACAAAGGTTAAAATAGGGATAATCATAACAAAGTCAGAGTCATAAAAGACATTATGAATCCCCACACCTTGACAACCTCCATGTAGCCACTGGCGCCCAGATTCGTGCCCCCATTTCCCTAGAATTTAATCCCTTCAAGGCATTCAGTTCTGACTCGATATTGTGAATCCCTAGCATCCTGCACATCCACATTTGAAAAGTTGGGGCCTCGACATCCTTCCAGGCAGCAGCAATTAGTATTCTAAAAACAGCTACTGATTTAAATATGAGCGCCTCGATCTCTGTACTTAGATCCAAATTTGTATCACAACCAATTATTAAAAGTGTCAGGGATAGGTCAATTCTGACAGCTAGCAGCCCCTCTAAAAACCCTTCAATTTCCTTTTTGATGGGGCCTAATTTTTCACAACTGCAAAACATGTGAACAACATTGGCTGGCCCATTCCCACACCTAGGGCAGTTATTATCAGCCCTCTTACCCCAATCAAATAGTTTAGCTGGTGTGTAGTATAAATTAAAAAGGGTCTTGAAGTGCTGTGCTCTTAGGATCGCAGGAACCTCTTGTCCATTTGAATGGCTCTATCCAGATCGATATCTGGGTCCCCTAGTTTTGAAGCCCAAACTGTCTCTGTCTTGACCATATCATCAGGGAGCACTTCCAAAAATAATCTGTATATTTCCCTGATTCTGCAGCCACCCCCCTTTATATAATCTAGTAATGTGCATCTTTTGGATATATTTATGCCAGGTCTTTTTGATTTTATTGTATTGACCAACTGCATATACTTAAGCTCTTGGCACCCTTGAAGTGAGTATCGTGACTTCAAGAGTTCGAGAGGCCTACATACATCCTGTGTCATTACTTGACCTAATGTAGCAATTCCCTGTTTTTCCCAGTGTCTCCAGGGGCCATCGCTGCTTAAATGCGGGAATAACCCTGAATTCCAAAGTAAAGTATGTTGATTATACCTTGAAATACCCTGGTTGTTCTGTACAGAAGACCATAGCCCCCAGACATCTTCCAATATCTTATAGCCTGATGCTTTAAAATAGCGTTTGTCATATTTCCTCAACAGTACCCCATATGCATCCCTCCCAAGGGCCAGCTGAAAGATAGAGGGGATATCTCCCTGAATATGCGTAGGGTCGTCTGGAAAGAAAAGCAGAGCCATATCTGTGAGCAGACAAGACCAGTTATAAAACCTGAGATTTGGTATTCCCAGCCCACCCCTTTCCTGGGAAAGAGACATGAGTTTACTCGATCTCCTCACCTTGCCGTATTGCCAAACGAAGTTCATAAAAATTGACTCCATTTCCTTAATCAATGTGTCTTCTATTTTAAATGGAATAGACCTACATTTATATAACATTTTCGGGAACATTGTCATTTTAATGACGTTGGCCCTACCTATTATTGACAAGTGGAGCGTATCTATCCTTTTTAAGTCCTGTTTCATCTTTTCCAATAATGGTACAAAATTATCTTTAATGATATCCCTTGGCTGAGCATTAATTATTATACCTAAGTACAATACTGAGTCCACATATCTGTCATCGCGTTTGACTATACTTTCCCAGAACATAATACCTGCGTTTTTGCAACGTTTAAGCGATATCCAGATAGTTTCCCAAAGTCAGAAGTAATGCTAACTATTTCCCTCATGGCACTATCAGGGTCCGTGGTGGTTATAGCTAAATCGTCCGCATATGCAAGGACTTTAGTGTGGAATCCATTGATTGCGATTGGCTTAATTCTGATGTTATTCATTATGAGACTTATTAGGGGGTCTATATATAACGCGAAGAGAATAGGTGAGCACAGGCACCCTTGTCTCGTGCCCCTTGTTATATGAATCTGCCCTGAACTCTCACCCATAAGCTGAATACATGCAGTGGGATTAAAATACATAGCCTGAATTGCCTGCCGGAATCTGGGACCAAATCCTCTATCCTCCATCACTCTCCACAAAAAGCTCCACCTGACACGGTCAAAGGCCTTTTCCGCGTCGAGGAGGACCATTGCGACCCCCCCCCCCGGCAGCATGGATGTCAAACAATGTGATGGCTCTTCTTATGTGGTCAGTCGTACCCCTGCCCGGGACAAAACCATGCTGCCAAGGAGATACCAGAGTCCCAATGATCCTCCCCAATCGTGTTGCCATAATTTTTGCATATAATTTATTATCGCTGTTTATTAACAATATTGGCCTGTAGGAGCCTGGACTTTCTTCAGGTTTGCCTTTCTTGTGGAATACCACAATATTGATTTTGGTCCAAGATTCTGGTATAACTCCGGTGTTCATGACCCCATTGAATAGATCCAAAAGAAGAGGTGACGTTTCTTCCTTCAGATATTTATATACCTCCAAGGGTATAGCGTCGGGCCCTGCTGCCTTGCCAGCTGCTAAGTCTTGTAGTGCCTCTAACAGTTCGTCCATGGTGATGCCCTGTTCCAGGGTTTCCCTTTCACTGGGGGTGAGTTTAATGTCGGTTTCTGGCCAATTTGCACCCGGATCATCAGTACCCAACACTTCCTTATATAAGTCTTGATAATATCTTCTAAAAACATCAAGGATTTCAACTGGTTCATTGAAGGTTCGGTCCCCCTCTTTAATTTCAGTAATAATGTTCTTAGATGTAGCCTGCCTTATCCGTAGAGCCAATTCCCTACCTGCCTTTTCCCCAGTTTCATACATCCTGGCTCTCTGAGTTTGGTATTCTGCTGCAGCTTTCTTAGCCAATTGCCTCTGGATTTCGGCCTTCAAACTATTCAACCGATCCAAACTCTGAATACCCTGATTCCCCCGACATACATCCCTCCTATGTTGTTCCTCTGCCTCTGCCAGCTTTCCCAACAGGCGTTCTCTCTCTTCCTTCACTCCTTTCCACTTACGGGCCGTATAACTAATTGTCTCCCCCCTCAAAGCTGCTTTGAAGCTATCCCAGACAACGACACTGGAGGCACTGTATCTATTCGCATCAAAGAATGACTGAGACCATTCCTTAATGTGAGCTATATAGTTGCTATCGACTAGAAGCTTTCTGTCAAACGTCCAAGGTCTGGCTTTTTTCATTTGTTTATTGATGGCAATTGTTAAAACTAGAGGGTTATGATCTGATATTAGCCTAGGGAGCATTGCTATTTCCACCTTGCGAAGATGAGTAGTCGATATCATAAAGTAATCCAATTTTGTGTGCTTATTGTATGGATGTGAGAAATATGTGGGCCCTGGATCATCTTTCTTTAAACTTCCCCACACATCCCTCAGCCCATGAGATTGGATTATAGAGGATACCGCTCTAAATACCCGGGGCTTGCGTCCTGTGTATGGAGTATTACTAACAAAATTTGCTAAAATGTTAAAATCACCACAGATTACTATAGGGGCTGGCCAGTTAGTTTATTCCCTCTCTATGTAATCCATCACCCCCGGATCATCCAAGTTAGAGCCGTATATTGAACATATAGTAATGCCTAAATTCAATTCACATATTGCCCATCTTCCACATACATCGGCCTTACAGCTTTTTACCCTCCCCAAGCCTACCCTGCCAATGATTGCTACTCCTTTTATCATTGATGTCTGAGAAGAGCAGGACAGAATTTCAAACCCCCTTAAATTTAGCCAATGTTTCTTTTTCCAAGGTAGGTGGGTCTCTGGTAGGCATACGATGTCGGCCCCTATTATTTTGACATATTCCTCAAACCTGCCCCTCTTTTTCCAATTATTCAAGCCCCCTATGTTCAAACTTACTATCTTAAGCCTAGACATAGCCCTGCAAAGATCTTAGCCACCATTCTAACCAGTCGGGTGCCCTCCAAAACTTATCATGAATATACTGGTTTTCCAACATTTCAATTATATTGATGTGCACATTTATTGCATGAACTTTCCTTTCTTTTGCTTCCCCCCCCCGCCCCCTCCTCCCATTCCAAACTTGCCCCCCCCCCCTGAACCCAACCCAGACCCCCACCCTAGTGGAGCGCGCAGACTGAGTCTGTGCGTGTGATGGATGCAGCGAAGCAGTGGACTCACTACATACAATTGATAAACCCCAGCTCATAATCAAACCGTAAACCATCACGTTGTCAACACAGAAAATCAAAAATAAATCTGACCTCAGAAATCATACATTACCCCTAGTAACCAGTACTCTGCCCCCCATGAATTTCATCATTCTTTTGAGACAGATCATTGAGAAACCTAATTAAAGGGGACACTAAAGGCTGTCATGTTGGACTGAGTCTAATTCTATACTGAATCCAGATACTCCTGAGCTTTGATTTCTGAGGAGAAATATAGTGTCTTGCCCAAATGAACTATCTTTAGCTGGGCTGGATTGATAAGATACACCTGTATTCTTTTGTCCTGAAACAGCTTAATTAATTGTCTTAATCTCCAACGCCGTTCAACAGTGGTATGACAAAAGTCGGGCCTTACGAAGAAGAAGCCCCCGTTGAAGGCTCTTTTAGCATCCGGTCTTGCCTTCTCTGCAATGGATTGTCTCAGCAAAAAGTTTCCTATATAAATCAAAATTGCTCTGGGCTTATCTTCTGCTCTTGCGTTCTGCCTCAGTTTGAATGGTGTCCGATGCGCTCTCTGGATTTCAGTGGTCCAGTTCCACCCAGCGACGTCTGGAAAAGCTTTCTCGAAGACTTTAACAATAAAGACTTTAACATCCTGCCCTTCACATCCTTCCGGAATGCCAAGGACTCTGAGATTGTTCCTTCTTAGCCTATTTTCTAAGTCTTCCACTGGACATCCTGTGCTTGTGCACCGAAAAATTCCACTCTGGACGTGGCGGCTGCTGCCTCCACCTCAGTAGCGACTATCCTCTCTTCCAAGTTTGAGACCCTATCTCCTACATTCACGCAGGCCTTTGAGAGCTTTCTGACCACTCCTTTCATTTTCCTCATTGCTGCTTGGGCCTTAAGACTATCTGATCTTGTCTCTTCCCGGTGTGCTGTGATCCCTTGATGAATTGACTCCATCATTGTCATCATTTGCATCATTGAGAGTTGTGTGGTCTCCTGATTCTGTGCCTGGCTTGGCCCCTGGTTTGAGTTTCCTTGTAGCAATGTTGTTGGAGAATGATCCCACGTTAATGTTGCATGATTTTTTTGGGGAACTATAGCTTTGATGGCCGTTGATGGTAGAGCCGCCTCTAAATCACTCTCTGTTTCTGGATTGCTGGCATCAATATCCGAACTTTGCAGGTCCTCATCCTCTGACCAATCAGCCTCCTCTGCTACAGAGAAGAAACATTCACTACGGGTCTTCTCCTTCTCCTTCTCCTTTTCACCCAAAGTCGGACCCCTCTGGTTAGCGTTTATTATCAGCCGTCCTAATTCCCCTGAAGTCGCTATGACCATGACAGACACTTTCACTAGTTCACTCGAAACCGGGAGCATGGAGCCGTCTTTTAATCCACCTGTGGTCTCCTCTCCTTGGCCAACCTGATCACTTTCACAATCAATATTTATGGAGGAGGGACCAGTGAAATGCACTGCCTCACCTTCTGGAGACATGGACACTATTTCATTAACCGGCGTAGGTGCTTGAACCTCCTTACCAACATCTTTATCAGCACACATCGCCACTGTAGTAGACAGCACCGTCTTGCCCTGAGTGCTATTTGAAGTAATGATCTCGTCCCCATCCTCTGGGTTCAGCTGTGACTGTGGCTGTGACTGTGAATGTGAATCTGGTTCTTGCTCTTGCACCAACTCTAACTCCGGGACGGGCGCTTCGTCCTCCTCAGTGACCGATAACGACATGGTTGCTGCTACTGGGGCCATTGCAATAGTTTTGAGTTTTTTTTCCTTTCGATTCAACATTTCCACGATACATATAGTGGCAGTAGTAGTGGCTGAGGCGGCGGCTTGTCTAGTTCTAACAGAAGGGGGTCTCCTCTCTTTAGGGGTACCCTGTCCTTGTGTCGGTCCTTGTGTCAGTAGCCTCGTTCGACCCCCAGACTCGACTTCGCGCAATGCTGCCTCGGTGCTATCACTGTCGTCAACGACACTAACAGCGTTTGCAGGATCACTGGCTGCACCGGCATTTTCGACCAAGTTCTTTTTCTTCGGCGGTAGCTTACCTCCGGTATTGACTTTCGGCACCATCTGAGAGAAAGGCTGCCGCTTCTCTTTGTTCTGCCTCCTGTCTCCGTAGCCCGTGACCGACGCTCTCCCACCTCCGCTGCCACCGCTTGACTCCGTCTGAGCCTCCGCGAAGCTCCGCCTCCTGGCTCCGCGAACTCCTCTGCAAGCTCCACCGGAGAGCCTGCCGGCCAGCCCAATCTTTAGGAGTAGCGCAGCTGCCCTCAACACTCCGAGAGGGAGTAACTTGCGGTAAGAAGCAACCAGAGGCATCCAGACCGCCGTATTGAATCTCGTCTTTTTTCCAAAACAATTGCTCGCTTTTTTTTTTTTGCCTCCCCCGTTTCTTTCTCGTTTTTGTCCTAATCACTAAAAAAAAAAGTCTTCCATTGAGCTCACGATAACCAGAGGAGTGTATTAGCAGAAAATCACGGCATTTAAACAGCAGACAGAGTTGGGATAAACTGTGACCGTGTCCACACTGCCAGCGCTGCTACTCAGCCGTATCTCACGGCCGCCATCTTACAACACGCTTTGCCAAATGCAGCCACTTAGATTTTTGTTAGTTCGACAACTGTGCGTTTGTTGACCCATTTGTTCTACAAAGACAATCCAATAATGAAGAAAAATATTGGTCTACAGCAATATGGAAGCTGGGAGTAGACCACTTTGGTGATCAGGCGAAATTAAAGGACGTCTGTAAAGGACTCCGAATATTTTTATTGAAAGTTGTGAATATAAAAGACAAACATAGTAAAATATTGCACAACAGATACTTTTGACAAATGGCCAATATTTACATTGCTTGTTTTTTTCTAAAACTTATGTGAACTCTTATTTTTAACCACACAAGGCTAACATCCAGTATTGTTTTTATCATGACAGCAATGTAAAACCGATAATTATGCAAGCACAATTGGTAAATAATTAATTCTATGTCTTTATGACAGGCTAAGGTATCCCAACAGCACCACTTCCAGAATAACTCCGTCTACACATCATGTAACGTCTATAGTCTAACAAAATACTACTTAATGATTCATTACTGAAACCTAATGGAAGCACAAATGAGACAAAATAACTATCTACAAAATCACAAGACCTTGATGAACAGCCCTTCCAAAACATGGCAAACTATTAAGAAAACCTATGAAAGCCAGTCTCTGAACAAGGTTGGCCCAAAGCACATTATCTCTTTGTGTTTTTTTTGTTGCAGTTCTAAATATGTGGCTCACATGTGGAGAGCGGGTAACACATGAATGGATATGTTTGAACTTTCTACATTCATGTTTTTGGTGCAGGGCAACTTGTTTGGCAACAGTGGTGCTTTCCAGGGATATGTACGTTTATAGGACTAAAACGTCCTGCATATGTGTGTTTGTAAATATATAAGCATATTACAGATATGATACCTTTACATTCCTCAAGGGATCAGAGTTTTTTTTGTTGAGGTACAGATACTGAAAACGGAAGCTCTGCGGAAGCCACCGCCGGCCCGGAGGATGCGGATTCACCACTGCGTTGTGAGAAATGACCCCCGCCATACTAGGATGGCAGGGGGGGTCATCTGCGGACGTGGAGACCGTCTGCTGCTTTTCCGCCGCTGATAGACACCGCCAGCCATATTAGGATTTGCATTGTGATATGCCTTTCCGCGGCGGCAATGCCGCCACGAAAAGGCATACGGTCTTTTCTTTGGGGGCCCGTTGCGGGCCCCAAGGGTGAAAGGGGGGGGAGTGGGGTGCACATGGGGGGTACCTATGGTACCCCCTGCATTTGCATGCACGAAGCGGCAGGCACCGCACGGTGCCTGCCGCTTTGTGCTTGCAAATGCACTGCTTGCATTTTTAACATTGCGGTGGGTGCTGCTTCAAGCAGCACCTGCCGCAATGTTAAACATACAGCATGTGACCGCCAGGGTGGCGGTCACATCCTAATTGGTACGGAGGGACCGCCGCTGCCCCTGCGGACGGTCCCTCCACCTCCGAGGTGGCAGACGGACGCAGGTCCGTCCGCCATCCTAATAGGGCCCTAAATTTTGTTATAAATAATTGGCTTTGGAAACACAAACGCTTCTGCCCGTGAAATGATCCCAACAAGGTCATGGGCAGGCATTGTGAAAGCTTCCACGTCTGGCTTTAATGCGATAATTCTTTTAAACACCGGCATAGGCAAACCACACTTTTATAAAGTAGCACATTAACGCCAGAAGTGATGGCTTAACTAATGCTTGTTAATATTGTTTGCACTTGTTTATGCAAGTATCTTATTATGGTGTATACAATTGGTGTACACTTGAGATTGTTCGAATTTTTGATTCGTGTATCACTGTGCTGAAATATTTTTCACCTCTGTTCTATTGAACTATTCTTCTGACCTAGACATTAATCACAATAAGCCATTATCTACATTTTGACATGAACACACACACACACGTGCCACTAGCCTCAATCTATGAGTGCTATTCACAAAAGCCATATTGGAGTACCCAAAGTTTCATTAATTTTATGTACTCCAAAATGCAATTCACAAACCTCTGGCCAGAGATCTCCCCCTCTTCCTCTCCTGTCTTTTCTTTATTTAGCTAACGCACAGATGTGGAGATCTGTAGTGGTAAATGTCAGAGGGACAAGTGAGCGTGTTCCGAAAATGTAGGATGATTACTAATAAATGGGTAGGGTTTATGGAAGTTAAGAGGGGTTTAGGGAGGGGCATGCAATTACAAAAACACACCCATAAATGAGTTAGCTACTTGCAAATATTAAAATGCATGCCCTGTTACTAAATATACTCCAGCCAAGATGTGGAGTAAGTGGAGCATCACACATAGCCAACCACCGGTACTGCAAAAGAAAACAGAGGAAGAGAATAACACAACCACTAACAACATATAGGAACAAATATAAACTAAGGGAGTATTAATTATATTGCATTTATTTTTAAACACATTCAATGTTAGATGTGTTTTTACATTAATTTATTTGTATAATTTAAAATATTAATATTTGTAACCATTAAATTACAGTTTAAATTAATTCAATGTAGGTGTCAACTTCAATACAAATTAATTTGTAATGAAATTAACATAAAGCTATCTTGCAATATGCTTGTAATACATCATGTAAGGGGGTAGCGTTAATACAAATCATTTAAAAGTGTAATGTAAAGCATTA
This sequence comes from Lissotriton helveticus, assembly GCF_964261635.1. Taxonomy (NCBI): domain Eukaryota; kingdom Metazoa; phylum Chordata; class Amphibia; order Caudata; family Salamandridae; genus Lissotriton; species Lissotriton helveticus. The sequence goes on along the minus strand of NC_136070.1, from coordinate 1,059,252,956 downwards.
ATCCAAGAGTAGCCCATTAAACCTGTCTCATGGCTGCCTTTGCAGCCTGTTTGTGCAATTTTAAACTGACATTTTGACCTGGCAAAATAAACTTTTTGACAAGCCTAAACTTTCCTTTTTAATACATACACCCCAAGGGTAGGCCCTTACATCCCATGGGGCATGATTCATTGTATTTAAAAAGTTAGTCATGTACTTTTAAGTTTTACATGGCCTGGTAGTGAAAAACAATCAAATTAATTTTTCGCAAGGCCTACCTTTCCATAGGATAACCTTTAATTGGAAATGGGTAGGAAAGTCATGTTTGGTGTCTAAGATTTTTTTTCTTTTAAACCTTCTTTAATGGCAAAGCCAGATTTTAAGTTCCAATTCCGAAACTGTCACTTGTAGAAAGTTGGCATTTTCTTGTCCTATCCATTTGGTGCCTGCAGACTGTTCCTGGGTCACATCACTAGGTGTAATTGGCAGTTGACCTTGATGTAGTCCTCCCAGACAGTATCACAGTAGTGGGTTTGGATGTTGGCAAGATGGGCCATCCCAGACAGGATGGAGGGGATGGAGCTGTTGCCTACCACGTTTGCACTTCAAAGGCACTGGCTCAGCTTGCATGCGAAGGACTTCACACTAACCTATTGAGCACCCAGACAGACTGGCACCAGGGCAAGGTGGCAGGAGAATCCAGATGCCTCTATAGGGGGTGACTAAAGAAGCTCCTCCCACTTCAAAGTGGGTACCAGGTGTAAAATGGGGATCCTCAGACCCACTCTTCAGTACAAGCCGGGACCATTGGTTACTATAGAACGATGCCATGCTGCTTGTTGCCTGCCCTGCCTACTGAGAAGGGATACTGGAGCGGCACGCTTCATCTCACACTGAACTGACTCAGTTGACTCACCTCCTGTTCTGAGCAGCAGGGACATAACAAGCTGCAGAGGTCCCCCTGGAACTGCCCAGCTGATCATCTGCAACTGGGCCTCCCTGAACCCTGCTGGTCTTTGCTGGAGCAAATTCCCTGATCCCCAAGAGGTGCCTCCCAGGTCCTGGATATTTGGTGTGGTTTCAATTGAACTCCCCCTTAAAGAGAAGGAGAATTCTTGACATGTTGTGGTGTTTGTGAATGGGCCCATTCATGCCAAGATCTCGCTGACCACCATCGAAGCTCTGGTGAACCCAACTGTTTGTGGTACAGTGACTGCCAGAGAAGACCGGCAATGCAAGATCTGCATGTCACGCTTCAGCACTGACAGCATGTGGTGATCACCAACACGAATCTTCAGCAACGACCACCAGGATCTCCTTACTACAGCAACGACCGTCCACGACACCCGGCCTGCTCTTTGTGCAACAACGAAGACCATCCGTGGCTCTCTCCCTACTCTTCATGGCCTCCTCCTCCATGAATGGAACTCTTTGTGTTGGACTTATAAGGCAACTTTTTCAGCTGGACTACTTTGGCCTTGTATCCGGCCGGTGCGACATTGTGATCTGTATGAACTTGTGACTTTCACCTGGTCTCACACAGCCAGATTGCATGATTTATCTCTGTGCTTGTTGGAGCTTTATTTACCTAAATCTTTAAAACTGCATATCTCTGGTTCTACTGATTGGGTGTTTGTCATTTTGGTTGTCTAATAATGTATTGACTTTTACTCTATTTTTCTAAATTGGTAGGGACTTTTTCTTGTATTGTGTTGCATATTACTTTTTAAGTGCTGCTTAAATACTTTACATATTGCCTCTAATTTAAGTCTGACTACATTTGTACCAAGCTATCTGAGGGTTAAGATCGTTTGTGGTTCACCCTGAAAAGGATTGTGGCTGTTGCTTGAGAAGGGCCCACACTTCCTCAACCAAGAATCCAATTTCTCACACTATCCTTTAAGACTTTTTTCACTTTGCATGTTTGGTGAATAATACAGCTCTAACGCTAAATTAGAAAAATAAGGAAAAACGATAATGCACATTACACCTCTCTCAAAGAAGTAAGGTTTTGACGCAAAAGCTGTGTCTACGAATGTTTGTAGATTGTGCTTTTAACACCTTCGCTGCGGTGGCTATTCCGCCGCAGCGCTAAGGGGGCGGGGCGCCGCGCGGCACGGCCATGCTGGTGACGGAACCGCTCCGTCACCAGCCTCGGTTGAGCTGTGCTCATGACGGAGCGCCTCCGTCATTGCCCCACCTGCTCAATAGAACGCGTCGCGCAGGCGCGAAATCAGCGCCGCGCAGGCGCGTCGGGCGGGCCATGACAGAACCGCTCCGTCATCAGCACAGCGCCACCGCGGCTGATGACTGAGCGGTTCCGTCATCAGCACGGAAAAGGTTAATTAACACACAGGGGGGTTGCATCAGAACGCCCACATACCACCAATAGAATGCCCTCTTGTCCCAAAGTAGCATATAGCTTAACTTTGTTACTTGGTAAAACTTTCCAATGCAAGTCCTGGTTTACGTTGAATAGTAAATCCCACCCCAACACTGATGTCAAAATCCCTTTACTGACACAAACCCGGAGCAACGCATTAGTAAATCTGGCCATTATTTCTGCTACAAATAAAGATTTTGGAGACACTCATGCTTCATTCTATGGTCAGTTAGCTCAAAGGTTCGAGCAAGCACTGGCAAAAACAATAAGTCTAACTTTATTTTGCTTACTCGTTCAAACTCAGCCATGCAAAAAAAAAGTATGCCTCCACGCAATAGCACACAAAAGCCAGACGTCTTGTCTTTATCAAATGTTACTAGCAATATTTGCACCTAAATTGTGCCTGGGTGTGTTTGGCGTACATTTTACATTAAGGTGTACACCTTGCCCAGACAATCACTTGTGTTTTTATATATTTTGCACCTCCACCCTCTTGGACATTTATCTGACTTGGACATTCCCAATAATATACCAGTATTTTCGGGTTTGACATGAAACGCCCATATGCCTCTTGTCTCTGATTTCATACTCTGAGGAGTAAGCGAGGCAACATTTCCCAAAAGGAAATATGTGATAAAAACTTTTCACAGATGTTCCTCCACTGTGACACATCGTTCTGAAAGCAGACGTGGATTGCTGCGAGGGGTGAATCTCACAGCAGAAATGTAATTACATAAAATGTAGCCTGAGTTTACAGAGCGAACATTAACAACAGAACCAAGCTTCTTGGCGTGACGAGCTGCTGCGCGGCAACCACGGAATCAATCAATTATAACGCGAGGTTATTAAACTCGCCGATTTGGCGTTTCCGCGGCAGGTGAAGGTGATTTGTCTTTGCGTTGCATGGCAATGTGGAAGTGTACCTCGCCTTTTCTGAAAATGTACGTGGATAGCAAGAGGCTGCTGCTGCTGTTCACTCGCTGACGTCTGTGGGTTTAGCATCACCACCAGCAGAGTGCACAGATGGAGCCTAGGAATCACCAGCCAGTACTTCACTGTGCTCGCTGCTCAGAGCACAGCCAGGAAGAGAAAGAGACATTAAAACGCGTGAGGTTATCCAAAGTGTACCTAAACTGATATTTGTGATTATCAAAGGGTGACACTATCAAAACCTGCACCGAAGGAGATTGCGCCCATTCTTCCATCTGCACTCGCTTTGGTGTTTAGGAACTTTCCTGCAATCACAATTTAATAAAATCTTTACGAACATTCAAATTTCTTTAAAAAACAAACCAAACAGCCAAGCACTCCAACTTCAATAAAGTAGGATTGTTTAAAGTGCTATCATTTTTAGAAGACTTTGAAATGCAGAAAGAGGTCAGACAGCAAATCGGAGGTGATAGTTGGAGAAGACTTGTTCTACAATCTCATTCCTCTTATTGCAAAGAAATGGCAACCAATGTAGGAACAAGCATTTGCAATGCAATGGGTCTCGCATTTGTGAAAACTAGAACTCTTGGTGTTGAAATTGACTTTTGTAATCTTTTTTTTTGTATGCAATGGAGTAGTATTTGCAAAGCACTGTTAATGAAAGCAATCATATCACATATCATACAGTACCAATGATTGTGTACATAACAATAGTACAAATGATGGTGCCGGAAGAAGGCACTCGACAAGGGAGCTTGAGTTTTAAGTAGGGGCAGTTGCCTTCAAAGGTGCGCTGAAGCACATTACCATCTGTGTGGGGAAATAGTGCAAACTTTAAACTTTGGCGGAGGGAAGTGGGTGAGAATTCGAAACGTGGAAAGACTCTAACCTACATAAAACGGAGCGGCGGAAAAAAGTTGTCCGATGAGTCAGTCATTGCGGTTCAAGAAGATAATCAGCTTGCCCCATTTGGTATGAATTCCGGTTGGTGAGTTTAAGTGTAACATGGTCAGCGACTAGCTGCCGCCTCCCCCCCAATCCGGCACCCAATACCCAGGAACGTGGACACGAGACGTCTTTACTTTTTGGAAGGCGGGCGCTAGTCGCCCGGCCGTATTTATTAAAGTATGAAATTAAAAAAGGTTTTTAATTGCATAATCAACAATTTATACAAAAATTCAGCAGGACATTTAGGTACATAATCCTTAGCAACAAGTTTGAGAGCCTGACTTTAACAAAACTCTAATACATGTTGTTTTCCTAACTTATACTAAACATCCTCATCTAGAATTTTTGTACATTTCTGGCCATATGGCAGGGTCACTACCGGTGTCAGGTCCTACAAGCTGCGCCTCCCCTCTGGATGTGCGCATGCGCAGTGTTACCCCGGGAATTGCCCGGTCTACGCCCTGAACTCCATTTACCCACTAAAGGAGGGCCCTTACTCTGCGCCGGTGGCGTCGTGAGTCCACGCGCGCGGGGTGGCTACCAGCCTAAGGAAAGCGTGAACTACTCCTACCCGCGCTCCTTTGCTTTGCAGCATCCATTACCTTGCCCCTGGAGTTGTGGGAGTGGCCCGCAGGCCCCTCCCCCTGGGCGGGAACCTCCATAGGATGATGCCCGCCCCCTCAGACCTCAAATATGTGCTCACCGATAATGACCTTACCGCATGCCCCATACCTAATAAATACGACGACCTATGGGAAAAAATTCTAAAGGACAGCTACACTGGCTAATAAAACAGTATCAACGTATAGCTACAAAGGGAAAAAAGACCTAAAGACACATAGCATTAAATACAGTTCACTTCAAACAGTATCAACGTATAGCTACAAAGGGAAAAAAGGCCTAAAGACACATAGCATAAAATACAGTTCACTTCACACATGACTTGCTAAAAGGGGGAAAAAATTCCTAGACAAAAGCATCAACAAAATACACAACAGTTCATCTCTATTACCCTGTGAGACCCGTGGACCGTACATCCAGAACCTACCATTCAACCAGACATAAGAACTGCTACCAAACTTTTTGTTCCAAGGGATGGCGGGTGGGAAAACAAAGAAGACCCGAGCGCGGGGCACACCGTTTCGGCGAGGGAGCGTCCAGGGACAAGGGGGTCTCCTGGGCGCTCCCTATCTCTTTATTCCCGAGGGGCCAGGTGGCCCCTCCTCTAGCCCGCCCCCCCTGACCCGGACCCACTTCCCAGGATCCGGGTCAAGGAGGCCGCCAGCCAATCGGCGGTGGGCCGCGCCCCCCAGGGCACGCCCCCACCGCCGAATGGCAACAAAGGAGACAGTGGGGGCGACGGTCGCCGCACCGCCATGCGTGCGGGGGGGCCGAGGGCCCCCCCTTTTCACATGGTCAGCGACTAGCTGCCGCCTCCCCCCCAATCCGGCACCCAATACCCAGGAACGTGGACACGAGACGTCTTTACTTTTTGGAAGGCGGGCGCTAGTCGCCTGGCCGTATTTATTAAAGTATGAAATTAAAAAAGGTTTTTAATTGCATAATCAACAATTTATACAAAAATTCAGCAGGACATTTAGGTACATAATCCTTAGCAACAAGTTTGAGAGCCTGACTTTAACAAAACTCTAATACATGTTGTTTTCCTAACTTATACTAAACATCCTCATCTAGAATTTTTGTACATTTCTGGCCATATGGCAGGGTCACTACCGGTGTCAGGTCCTACAAGCTGCGCCTCCCCTCTGGATGTGCGCATGCGCAGTGTTACCCCGGGAATTGCCCGGTCTACGCCCTGAACTCCATTTACCCACTAAAGGAGGGCCCTTACTCTGCGCCGGTGGCGTCGTGAGTCCACGCGCGCGGGGTGGCTACCAGCCTAAGGAAAGCGTGAACTACTCCTACCCGCGCTCCTTTGCTTTGCAGCATCCATTACCTTGCCCCTGGAGTTGTGGGAGTGGCCCGCAGGCCCCTCCCCCTGGGCGGGAACCTCCATAGGAAGATGCCCGCCCCCTCAGACCTCAAATATGTGCTCACCGATAATGACCTTACCGCCACAGGCCAGCATTGTTAACCGACGATCTGGCCTCCCCCTGCCTTAACCTACCCTAGCAAAATCTTACTTTAGGGAAAACCTTCCAACCAGGCCCTAACATTACCAGACCCCAGGACCTTCCCTCCCTCCGTCTGGGCAATCCCTCCAACCAGGCCCAGATATTGTCAGACCCCAAGACGTTACGACGTTACCCGCTCCATTCCAGTGCACTCCATCCCCCAAGTAATACAGTCCACCCCTGACACGCCCACGAGGTATCGTCTGCAACAGTGGGGGGGGGGCTCGAAACAGCTTATCCAATTGTGTGTTGATCCTCTTTACCGAGTGATTCAACGCCCTGACCGAATCCCCCGCCCGCCACTGACATTAGAGGTATGAGTTGCAACCATACTACCGTGCAACCCGGGCTGATCCTGGCCCTCCAACCTGCAGTTGAGATAATCCCCTCACTCAGAATGCATCTTCCCAGTTTAGCCACATCATTCTCCCCCCAGGTGAAGTATCACCACTGACGGGGGAACGTGCCAGCGCGCTAACAGCCCTTGGAAGTCATCCCTAAATTGATTGAAACACAAAAACCCCACCTTTCCGACCCACCCGCAGTGGAGATGAGCTCATCACTGAGTATTCGGGTCCCAAGTTTGGCCAGGTCATTCCCCCCTAGGTGAAGTATCACCACTGACGGGAGGGTCGGGCTGCTGCGCTAAGAGTCCCTGAAAGAAGTTCCTGAAGTGACCGAGGCACAGACCCCCAAACCAAATCTTCCCTGTCCCGCGTCCAGCCTGTTGTTTGTGCTGGCTCGTTGTAGCTCCTCCCCTTCCGGTGATGCGCTCCTCCCCTGCGTCACAGGTTTGGGAAAATGCAATAACCAGGGAAAAGAGACCAAGAAAACCTGTGGGACAATTCCCGTTTCCACCATAGGGAATGGGTAGCACTTACACCTGCCAGCAATACTTGGGCCCTTGGTGTCCTCTTTCTCGATGAATGCTTCCCCTTTATCGTCCACCCGCTGCTGATGTTGCGGTGTGGAGCAACCCCTCCGATATCCGCCATGAACCCAGCCATGGCTGACGTAAGCATCCTCTGGGCTGTCCACCTGTTGCAGCTGTTGTGATGTGGAGCACTCCCGGTATCCACCATGGACCCGGCCATACATAAAAATGGAAAGATAAACACACACCATTAGTGTTTCTGGCGATAACTGCTGTCCACGTACTAGTCTTACATTACCCTTAGTTGCTAAGTTTCAGATAAGATTAGCGCCAGATGACTACTCATTAACACGTTGACAGTAAATGTTAAGCATAGCCCCAGTTTGTGCTCCATGTATTGTGATTTAATTAGTGCTACAGAGAGTGCCCTGTAGAACGACCTCTATTAGGAGTAATATCCCGTGTGCCGTACAGTGTCCTGCGGCACTGTCACACTATCCCGTGTGCAGTCCAGTGCCCCCAGTGGCATTGCCACGGCACTTTTCTGGCTCCTAAACCGTTCTGCCGTAGACCAGGACATCACCTTCTGTACCTGGCTTTCCACCTATTTTCCACAGGATCTATGTGTGACACAAGACAGTCTACTTACCAGTGCGGCATCGCAGTCTTTAGCTAAAACAATTAGCACCGCCCTAACTCCGCCAGGCCATAAGCTGGCCCAAGGGCCTTTTTGGCTCGCCACTTTGGCTTCCGGGAAATATCACCCTAGCCAACCGGACATGATCACATGCCTCCCCGGAGCTATGTGATGCCGCAACTATTCCTTCTACAGGCTCTAGGCCCCATCTCTATGCCATTCGTTGTTACCCCTACCACATTATTAATATATGGCTTTGGTACACCCCCAGAGCTCCACGTATATGGTGCTAAATGACTGTATGCTTTTAGCCTCAGGAAGGAACTCAAGGGATGTGTGTGGAACAAATACATATATTTGTTATACCCCTGTTCTTTTTTCATTTGCTCATTCATGAGATTATAGACTGGTAAAACACGCTGCTCTACATTCCCCAGAGCACCACGTATATGATGCTAAATTACTGTGTGCTATATAAGTTTTCATACTGTACTTGTTCGCCTCCAAGCTCATCATAGGCTCCACGTATATTGTGCCAATTTACTTGTGTTTCAAATAAGTTTACTGACTGTAATTTCTTGCTCTTAGCCTCGGACAGGAACTAAAGGGGTGTGTTTAGAACAAATACAGATATTTGTTGTTATACCCCTGTTCTTTCTGCCTTCAATCATTCATGAGATTAAAGACTGGTAAAACAAGCTGGTCCATATTCCTTCAAGACTTAGCCTGAGGCTGCACGCAGTACAGCCAACCCTAGGATAGCTTACTAATGATGTTGACTTTAACCTATCAGCCATGAAAGGTCGTTCGGCCAGGTGCAATGTTTTGACTAGTGCAATTTCCCCCCTTGAATAGTGAACAGCCCTCATATGGTGATTACCTCCCCAATGTAATAAGTCCATAGTTTTGGCTTTCTGTTTCGGTTTGCATAGGAAAAATGGGACCTTGGAAACAGTCTCGTCAAGCCCTACCCCTAGGTGTCGTTACTCCCCAGGATGACCCCCAAGGAAAGGTGGTATACCCTATTCGTGAATGGTTCCGTTATTGTTCTACTATCACCTACAGATACCAATGACGGTCTTCCTAGAGTGTCAAACTTGTTTGACCTATGTCAATGGCTGTTCCTTGCGAAAGAGAAATAATGTAACTCACAACCCATGGTGGGGACCCATCCCATCAGGGAGTTGCGTCTGCCTTGTGAATTCTACCCAAGTACCACCTAAGCATTTTAAAACGCCCAAGCTCCTTGTTGATCGTTCCCCACCCCGCACGTGGATGCGATCCAGTTGATGGTGATCGGTGACTTTGTGTTTCAACGGGTAACAATAAATACCGTGAACACTGCCAGTGTTAGTTTAAGATAGCGTAAGTGCCACGGTTTTGGGGCGACTGAACTCTTAAATGCTCGAAAAGCTGGAAAAAGTGCTATTCTACCCCATTTGTGTTGAAATGGTTACTGGTGAAAGAAACTTTTAAGGTACAAATCTAATTTCGGCCAGGAAAGGCAGCAGCATGCCCCCTAATATCCTTAACGTAAACAATATAACACAATAATATACCCCAAGTAATATTACCAGATACTTAACATACTACAGGGCACAGCATCCCGAAATAGGCAAAACTGAATCCAACCCAACAGCTATAACCACAGTGCAGTATTTATTGCAATAATGAAGTACCCACACTACAACACAAAAATTAGCAGAACACACCACCTTCACCTTAAAAATGCCCGCACAATTCGGTAACAACAAACCCTGCCCCAATCTACTACCAAGGACATAACAATGTTCTGTGATCTGGGACATTCGGTGTGTGTTTACAATTACTTCACGCTGTTTAACAGCTTTATCTTAAACGAAGGTATTGCCTACGCTGTCAATAGCATAGTGCATAGTTCATTACCTGATATTGAAATGCTTTGTGTCAGAAAACAACTGACCTGCTACAGCCTTTCCAGCCCTTTCCTGAACCCCAGCAGGATTGTTAGCTAGAACAATCCTCTCACTTTACAGTAAGAGAATTAAATGCGAGTCACTCAGGCTTCCAATAAGCAGCAATTTGTCAGAAGACAGTCTGATATCTGCCCTCCGTCTTTGAATGCACAGCGAATTTACCAAGATAGACACACCATATAAAAGGCATCTCTTTATTGCTTGTTCCCTTCTGAACTCCAGCAAGATTATTTTGTGAGGGTGCTGCAGTACCCCTACTTTCACCGCCTATTGGTGCGGGGCATCTAAAATTATGTATTTCAAATCAACTTCCGTGGCCACACAGGGCTAGGCTAGTACCTGGTGTATCAATGTTGTGGTACAGTACGATACAAAAGGGGGGGAATACACTACATAGACGCATTTAACACCACGTTGTCTACATACTTAGTTTGCGTGCGTCTTGTAACTGGAAAACGGGCCCCCACCCAAGAGGAACCGTCGGCTTTTATTTTCTACCTATGCCACCGTTTTGCTGAAAATGTGGGAAGTCTAGCCTGCCCTTCCAGTGCCCTCCCAGAGCTCTTTGGCCGCCCCTCACGTTTATTTCATCGAGAATAACATTGCAAAAGGCCTCTGGGGCACCCGGACACAACGTTCCTGCCCTATGATCCCCTTTCACGAAACATAATTTACTGGAACCGAGACTAGCTGTCTCATTAAACACTAGAACTCTAGAACTCCCAGAATGCTCCGATTTATTCAATTAAACCCCGGGACGATAGAGAAGCTGTCCCGGTGACATGTATTCATCAGCTAAACTTCTCCTCCAGCACCCACACCCCTCGCAATAGTAAGAAACAGCGAAATGCCAAACTATCATCCACCTCGGGGCTGCGAATTCAAACACGGTGCATTATGGGGGGGGATGTGGCTAACGGCCAAAGCGGCCGACTTCAAGGAGCTGGGGAATGTATTGCCCTATCACTTACCGGCAACATCATTCAAATTATTTACAGCGCAGCTAAAATATAATCTCACACTGTGAGGACATTGTCTTGTGATCACGCACAACTGCGTTTGCTTGGAACTACAAATTGAGCAGCAGGAGAGAACTCTGTGCTTAGCAGTGATTCCCCTCGCCAGATACCTTGCAATCATGTTAATTAAGGTTGCACCCGACCCGTATCAAAAGATCAATCCGCACTCCAGACCGGCAATCGTTTCTCGGACACGCACTCCACATTGTAGTTTCCCCAGTATCTTACTTAAGCGGGTTTAGGTAGCGGCAAGTGCATTCCTAAAGGTCAAAACGTAACGAAGATAGTAAGCAGGAACTAGCGAGTGTGAGATAAAGGGGCTGTAGTGTGAGGTAGCCGATCAATGAGACATGAGATTAATTACAGAATATGCAGCTTTGGTACAGGCTTCTGAGTAGAGGTTTGAGCACTGCCACTAATTCTTCGACAAATTAAAAATTGACAGGATGAATTTATTCCGCATGTTTTTTGCATCTACTAACATTAATCCTAACAGGTTACCTAATGGAATCTAGGTTCCTGGTGCCTAAACACAAACGCCAATTGTGTTTGCCTCTCTACCTTTATTCTACATAATATCAACCCTGCTTCCTTACTTAGGAAAAATACCATTAATATCATGTTTTCTGAGCTTACAGGTTAGTCAACTTATCTGAGAGGAATTAGTGTATTCTTTCGGAAGCAAAGTTCTAAGCAGAAGATATTCTGCAAAGTGAAAAAATGAAAGAATATTGCATGCTCAGAAAATTAGCCATTACCCTTTCACCTACGGAGCAACAGATGAAGTCCACACTTGAGCAACTGAAGAAACTCTAATGGGGATTGTGAGCTTTCTCGAACCTAACCTCACCGCTCTTTGCCCCCACTTCCCTCCTTCATTTACCGACAAACATTGTGCAGAAAAGCCTGCCATTCCCAGCGCTCCACTACGTGGATCCCCCGGGGTGATCAGCTCCCCCCAATGTGCTTACTTTTCCTGCTGGTCGAAGCCTCTATACTTTCGATGCACGACACGTCCCTGCTGCCTGGCTCTTCCCGCGCTGCGGCGTCCCCCACGAAGTTACGATGCTCGAGTCGCCCTAATCCTGCATCGTCGGCAATGCTCCACCTTCATCCGCAAGCCGGGATTCCAGCGAATTCCTGCAAAACAAACAAGAGGTTTAAGAAAACAAAGAAGCCCCGAGCGCGGGGCACACCGTTTCGGCGAGGGAGCGTCCAGGGACAAGGGGGTCTCCTGGGCGCTCCCTATCTCTTTATTCCCGAGGGGCCAGGTGGCCCCTCCTCTAGCCCGCCCCCCCTGACCCGGACCCACTTCCCAGGATCCGGGTCAAAGGAGGCCGCCAGCCAATCGGCGGTGGGCCGCGCCCCCCAGGGCACGCCCCCACCGCCGAATGGCAACAAAGGAGACAGTGGGGGCGACGGTCGCCGCGCCGCCATGCGTGCGGGGGGGCCGAGGGCCCCCCCTTTTCATTTTATGTGTATAGCACTTACCACCCCTGATGAGGTGTCAAAGTGATTTTCAGCGAGTAGCCTGATACTCCAGAACCCAAGCTGGACTAGTGGTGGATTAGTATAGGGAAATGCAGGTTGTTAGTTGGAGCGGTGGGCATGTTAGTCTCTTAGTAGGACTGAATAGGATAAAGGAGGGACGAGCTTATAAAGGGTTAGTTTGGATATTCTAGTAGTAAAATGAGGTTTGGATTAAATCAAAGGAAAGATAGATGAGGGGAGAATCTAGAAACGGTTATTTGGGAGATTATAGGAGTAACATTAGGTTTGGGATGAGTGGGGAGTAGAGGACATATTGAAAGAGGAAGAGCTGAGATAGAGCATTGAATTGGGGATAGCTTGTTGAAAAAAAAACTATAGTGGGAATAAAGTAATAAATATATAAACTCAGAAAAAGCCCTTTAATGACTGATAGACTGGGCAGCTGGCTATAATGATGTGCTTAAGCAAAAGAGAATTTCCCTCACGGTCAAACAAAAACATCATTCATTCGGAACACGGGCCGGGGGGAGGTGTCACTGACCATGGTCATGAGTGATGTAATATGCGAGGCCATAAGAAGTGCATTGACAGGGTGTAAGTTATTGTTAGCTCAAGTAATTGTAACAGCTGAATTTCACTGGTTTTATAAGAGGGAAATCTGAGCCTAACTATAACGTCCCTGCAAACTTTTTTTTCCCAGTAAATTTCTTCAAAATCTATTTCCTAAGACCAAATAGCATTATGCATTTTGACTCTACACGGATCTTATTCCTATGCAAAGTACATGGATAGCGTGCCTGTTAAGTATTTATACAACTCTATCATGGACAGAAAGGACAGACGTCAAATGCTTTGCTATTTAAAGACCTATTCAGTGTATTTTTGCCACGTTTCTCTTTTGTAATTTAGAGTATAAAAAACGAATAAAATATAAACCGATAAAAAAAATAAAAGGAGAGTATTTACCCTTCACAGGGCTGCCTTTATGCTTTCTTTACTCATGCTTCAAAGTAAGGAGATGTCTACTCTCCCTCCCTCCTTCCATCCACCCTGTCACAACACTGGTGTGCATCAATGATAACATTGTCAGACTACCCTAACATTGGGTCCCTGTGCCAAATGAACTCCTCAGTAAAGGAAAGATCACAAAACAGAGAGCCGACACCTGCTTGTTTTCAGAAGTGATTGATGGATGAAAGAAGAAGAAAGGAGATGGGGCGCTCTCTTGTTAGTGAATGACTGGTGTGCCTGCCTCTGGGCTGGGGTGACGGGTCCCGTGACGCCCAGTGTGACATTGTGTAAATTACTTTGCGTGAGGCCACGCTCATAGCAATGGTATTGCTTTACACTTATTATCTCTGTATATGCTTGTTTCATTTCCCCAGCAATATGTGTGAGTGGGAGGCACAAGAACTGAAAGGCAGAAATGTTTCTGATCCATATGGCTTTTTTCTCTCCTCTTACAAAGAAAACAATGTGGTGCAAGCTCTCTCAAGATAGTTTTCCATAAATAATGTATTTTAGTGCGTTATAATTAGTTCTAGGCTGCCAGAAGAAACAACAAAATCACCCTTTGTAGTTTGGTGCCATGAACTAAAAAGTGGACTATATAGTGCTTTAAGAAATACTTTTCAAATAAATTCCGCCTGTTTGATGCTTCGGCATTAATTAAGAATTATTCATCTAGAAGAAGCACATTCCCCACAAACGAGTAATGCTCTGTGGTCAAGTCTTCGGTGCTCTCTTCTGGCCATACTTCCGAATTGTGACTGATTGCTTTTATAATAGGGACATCTCACAGTCATTTAGTGTGTGCACGGGGCTGTGCATACCAAGTGGCTTGACCTCTTTAACAGCAGCCACCAGTATCCCATATGGAAGCGTGGTTCATCTAGTGAAGTCAGAGGTGAGGACTGCGCGGATGATACCTCTGCACATTGGAAAAGTTATCGCCTCACTACTAACAAATGTCTGATTTAAAGGAAAGCATTTGAAATGAGTAAAAAATCATGGAAATGCAGTGACACAAGTAAGGTGGGAAGGAAATTTGGATGCCTGAATTGTTTGTCGCAGTGTATGACTCTCAGTTCCTAATCTACGGCAAATCAGTCAAAGAACGCCGTATGGAATTGTTTTGCCATCTGTCGGCTGCCACGTGAAATGAGTTGGTGATGTTGGTACACCCACTGCTGTGAGATTGTATGCATGCTTTGGTATTTATACAGCCCAAACATCTCTGGGGAGCAGGGGCGTAACACAGGCCCCTGCAGCCCCCACGGTGAGGGGGACCCTCACCCTCCAGGGGGCCCCGTCAGCACCGCACTTCTGCTGTGGAGCTCTAGATTGAGTCCGGAGTGGGCCCCTTCACGTACCCTGCAGGGTGGCCCCCTCAAGGTTCGTTACGCCACTGCTGGGGAGCAACAACGCAGTTCATTTTAAGGGGCTGTTGGAAGATAGTCCAAGACCATGATAGCGAGTGCCTGCTTTTAGTGGGGTACAAACTGTGTGGTAACACCCCACTAGTACTGTGCAAGTATGAGTTAAATCCCTCAAAGTGGGGAGAAATTGTGCTTGCATTTTTCTGAGTAGAAATTTGCACGGAATTCTGGGGGGGGGGTTCACACTCCCATTTACCACATGCTTTGGGCAGGTGTTAAATGGGAATAGAGGGACTTGTGAGGGTGGAGGGTACTGGAACTAGGGTGGGAAATGTGTGAAAGAGCAAATCAGGCTGTGGTCTGGTAGGAGGGAGCAATCGGTGCACCCTCAAGCCAGAGGATGGGGTCAAGTAGGGTGCGCTTCACCTGCAACCTCTGTCCGATCCCTTACTAATTTTATTAGCCCCTAAATTTATGCCGGTGTTTCCATACCTGGTAAATCCCGGTGCAGAAACACCAAGCCAGACTTGATGGGCATCCCTCCAGCAAGCTGACTCTTAATCATGACCCAAGTGGGGAATCAAAAATACTTATGACTGCATTTCACAAATCCTCATTTCTATGAACAACGAGATAATAAAAACTGCTCAGAATCACATGGTTTTTAGTCAGGGGTTGAGGCCAGATTCGAGTCCAAGTCTCCAGGCCCTACCAGTAGAATCTTGGCCACTGGGTCATAATTCCTTCCAGCCTCGAAGCTTAGTCAAAGCAAAGGTGTTGCACTACTGCTCTCTTCCCAAGTGCTAACACTCTTTCTGGCTGGCTTGTGCCACCCAAACGCCTTTGTGCTATAATGCAAAGGTGTGTGCATGAGTCTGTCATATGTTTTTTTCCTAACAGTATAGTCTTCCAGTACAAAACTCTATGCCTAGACTAAGTTTAAAACGTTTTCCACTTTGTCTGCTGTATAGTGCAGCACACATGAAAATTGGAAAAAGTTTAGAGAAAACAAACATTTCTCCTACTTTGCTTCTGCCTCAAAGAGGTGCATTTTTGTGCAAAGACTTGTTTAACTATGCTACTAGATTGGGCTTTGTGTCGAACATGGGTGGTAGTTTGTCAATGCCATGAACCACGGATGAGATGCCCCCTTTATTCAATGTTTGTAAAGTAGAGGAGAGTGCTACTTTTAACCAACTTTCCAATGCAAAACAAGTTTTGCTCTCGAAAGTAAAACCGAAATCCACACTTCGCATTGGTTTGCGTCACTTCTGATGAATTTGTACCACCACAAAGTGTTGATAAATCTGGCCCATTACATCTCAAATTCATATGCATCTTGCCCAGGGATCATGGCTTTATTTTGTCAGTGTATATTTAGGCAACTGTACTGTAGACCAACTGTACTGTAGACCAAAAAAACTATCATTTGTCATAGTTTGTCTATTGTGCTTCTGTTTGCTCCATCACCTAGCTTCCTCGGGTTATTGTTCAATATAGATCTTGTCTGTATAGTTTTGTCTTCGCATGCATCTTGTTTTTCAGTTCCATAGTTCCATCCGAAATGGTTTCCAGTTCCAAGTCCTGTCTTGTCCTTTCCCAATGTTCAGGTACATGTATTGTGTTTTACTAAACCCCTCCTCCAGAATGACCAAATCCTTGCTTAGATCATACTTTCCTTGCTTGTTAGACCTGTGCTGATATCTGCCAACTTCCTGACAGGTGGCCTTTGCCATTTTCTTGTACCCTTGGTGCAGTGTATTAACTCCACCATCTCACAGATGTACCTTCTCCTTACCTGTAGGCTTCCAGTCATCAAAGAGCAGGCAGCCACCCACCAAGACCAGTCTCCCTGCCTCATTCCTAGTGTCCCGTTCAGATACTCTTCATGTCACAAATACTCCTCAAAACCGGGGTACCTCCAGCAGCAAGCCCCTCAAAAGGGAAATTTCAATCTGGATCTCAGTTGTCTCATGGAACTAAAACATTCTCTGCTACCCACTATTTATGAGCAAGGGTGATCTCTTGAGGGTGCCAATATATTAAAGCCCTGGCTATAACGTATCAGAGGGCAAGTTGGCAGTCTAGGTGGTGACAGGCAAAAGCCTGCTGGAGAAACCACAACTTCCACCTACATCCACTGCCACATTCAGATGCAGGCTTCCAAAAAAGAGCCTTGCAGAGCCCCATCCATGTTCAATTTCCGTCAATGAATTACCCTAATTTGCATTAGAATGCTCAGGCTTTGGTTAGAACTCTATCTGCTTCTCTATCTGGGAGACATTGTAGGAAACTAGTTGCTGGCTGAGGGGGTAAACCCTACTCAAGCAGGAACCACTGTCCTGGTCAGGGTGAAGTCACAAATCCAAAATTATCCTGTGCTGAATCCTATTGTAGCTGGGCACAGATCAATCCGGCTTAAATCAGAGGCAATGTGTAAAGTATTTGTGCAACACTACACACAGTAGCAAAGTGAAAACACACCACAAAAATATTCACACAAACGTTTAGAAAAATAGAGTAAAGTATAATAAATAAAACAAGACCAAAACGACCAAAATCCAATCAGTAGAACCAGAGAAATGCAGCTTTAAAGATCTAGGTGAAAATTGGCTCCACAAAGCGCAAGCTGTGGATATCTGAGCAAACAAATGATGTTCAGAATGCTGAACAAATCATACATTCCCCCCAGTCAAGAGATGTGGATTAATTCCTTTGGTCTTCTGTTCACCTTGCCACTCTAGTTTGAACCCGGCCATATGCAAATCAGTCTTGACACTGCTCCTCCTGGGAATAGTCCAGCCCAAACTGCCAAGCCAGGTCCTCCCTGGACTGGAAACAAGCATCCTGGGACTGGCTTCTGGGTATCACTCTAATCAGCCAGGCTCGCTTTTATCCAGTGGCTTACCGAGCAAGAGACCCACATCTGGGCAGATCCATCCCATTTAAGGTGAAAAATGCTGCACAAACAAATGATGGACGAAATGCAGTAGAACCAGAGAAATGCAGCTTTAAAGATCTAAGTGAAAATTGGCTCCACAAAGCGCAAGCTGTGGATATCTGAGCAAACAAATAATGTTCAGAATGCTGAACAAATCAAACATTCACCCCCAGTTAAGAGGTCTGGGTTAAATCCATTATTCTATCTATATGTGGATATCTGGTCATAGTAGATGGGGTCAAAGTCCCAAGTTCACGTCGACCGCAAGCAAGCACTGCCCAACTATAGGGACCCAGTTAGACCAGCTGAGCAAGAGTACCTTAAATCCTGATTACGGAGTCACACATTGAGGATGTGTTGCACACCCAAGGAGATGCGCAGGTTCTGAGGAACTGTGAGGTGATTTGCCAAGTCCTGTGTCGTTGTTGAGGAGCACATCGCTGAGGGCATGCAAAGTGAAGTTTGGCATAGAGGATGCACAGTCCTGCAAGGCTAAGATGCGAGGTCCAGCATTGTTGCCATGAATCTCGTTGAGGCGAGGCTTGTGAAGAAACATCCTGCATTGGGGACGCATTGCCTAGCACTGGTACCGAAAGTTGCGAGGCTTCGATGCAAATTCCTTGCATCAGGAAACTTTACACAGTAGAGGCAATGCATTAATTCTGCTTTGGTTGCACATTGGAGAAGATGCATCAGTTCAGTTGGATCCACAGATGGGCTGGCAGAGCAACTTCAAGGCTACTCTCAAGAGTCCAGGACAGGGGTGGCACCACTTGGCAGGGTAGGACTCACCATTGCAGAGTACAGGTGGTGGTTGCAAGAGGCTAGCCATTGGAGTCACTCTGGTGGTCCTGGACACAGGTTGCACATCTAGTCCTTCTCACCCAAACAAGAGGTCAACATGTAGCAGGACAGCATAGCAGGCAGTAGTTATTTAGGGTAGTAGTTGTTTCAGTAGCACAGCAGTCCTGCTTCCTGACAGTCTTCCAAAGGTCCAGAGTGTACCGAAGAGTTGGTGTCTGAGGTCCAATTGTTCTATCTGGTGTCACCTTTAAAGTGGGAGAGGCCTCTAGAGGTTTCCCTTTGAAGAGCACAGGATTACTGCCTCCCCTGGCTCCAAACTAATTTGTTCCCATGAGGCACAGGGTCAAGACTGATTTGCACATAGCTGGGTCTGAACAGAGGTGGCAAAGTGAGCTAAAGAACGATGATGGATTCTACCCAGATCTGTGATTGGGAGTGAGTGTCTGAAAAGTTTCAGCGCTCCGTCCATCAACTCCTTGTGATTGCTTTGTTCATCCTTTTTGTGAAGGCAGGACTGTTCTGGAACAATCACCAAGTCCCTCAGGATCAGCTCATTACTCAGTTGGTCCACCCCTTGATAGCCTTAATTCCAATTGTTGTAATAGCGCATAATCTTAAAGTAATCAAGTGAGGGAAGGAAGGGAAAGGAACAGCAAGGAAGGAGACCTGTAAGATAATAAAATCTTTGTTATCAATGTGGTTCTATACACTGACGTACAACATATTAAAAAAAAACATATATATTGCCTGTAAAATAAAATAACCATATGTTGACCTTTGACATTAGAGAGACCAAGTGTTTTCGATATTTAACTACTTTCCTGCTTAGTAATGAAATATAAAAAGATTATCTTTCTAAACTGTATTACCAACCCACTTTTCTCCTCAAGAACAATACCTACCTATATAACCAAGAATTCTAGCCTCACATGGACTTTAACCAAACTCAGGACTCAAAGATATTCTGTTAAAATATTGAGATGAAAGAAGGTAATTAAGCACACTTTTCATCCATTTCCTTCTTTTACAATTTCCAAAGATGATTACAGTCTTCATCAATTATTATAGCTTTATAACCGATAGTTTCTTTTCCATGACATTTTCCAGATTTTCTCTCTCTCTCTCTCTCTCTCTCTCTCTCTCTCTCAATTGGAAGGTCAAAAACATTATCACAGAAATGCTTGCTGTTATTCAGTATTTGTCCCACCGCTTGAGCACAGTAATCCAAACCAATCAACATACCAAAGTATAGTGCCTATTGGGGAGATTTGAGAGGCTCCCCAAAACTATTTTTCTAACTCTTATCATTACTTACCTCAGGGTAGGTACTGGCTAGTGACTTGGAGCAAAAGTACTATTTTAACTCCCACCAAGTACTTACCTAAGAGCAGGTGTTGGACAGTGACTAAGGGGCAACAGGGCTAATTTAACCTAGAGAGCAAATGTAATAGATTAACTCAACCAAATATTTAACTCAAACTAGTTCCTCAAGTTGATAAACTAAATACTTTAAGAAAAATTAACAAAATACATTTTCTTTCCTAATAAAACAGATGCGTCTACCTAAAAAACAACTTGAAATGCATCAAACTGCAGGATGTTCCTACCCACAAAACACAAATATCCATGTAAGAGTTGTCAATTACAACAGTGAATAGTAAGAAAAACCCGATAAGTCTCAAAGTTAATAAGTGATAAATAGCCTTTTTCTTTTTGGAACAGATAACATAATTGGAAAAAAAACAAATTACCTAAAGAACACTTCAAAGTAGAAACACGTAGTACCAATAACCTCCTTCAGAAACAAAGAACTCAACAATTTCCCAGGAGAAACATGTTAACTGCCAATAAGTATTCTCTTTTCAATAGGGTATCTAATATGTTTTCTTTCTCCACAGAAAACATGTTCACATTTTTTTTACAAGGCAAATCTAGAAATTCTAAAACTATAATAAAACGGCAAAAACATGAACTTCTACTTTTTTCTATTTTTTTTTCTATTTTTTAAGAGAACTGACACTAATTGCATCAGCAATTCAAAGCAAGTTAAGTCAAATCCCGGAAAAGTAACTGACAAATTATGCTGGCTACCTTTATTGTAAGGGCAGGTTAACTGAGCCCTGCTGTCATTGGAGGAGTGTGGAGTACTGTGGTATCTTCCACACAATAACCCCCGGCGCCTCGCATGTAATGGAGCTGCCCTCGCGGTGACATCATTTAGAATGTCACCGCGACTGGCATTCCAAGGCGAGCGCCGGGGACTTCGTGAGAGATGAGGCTGTGGCTGAGGTCGCAGGAGATGCAACGCTACGAATAAAGACTCTTGGTTTTAATACCCTTTGAGTCTGTCTTTAATCCATTACCGGTTTCCACACTGGCGACGAGGGTAAACCTGCCTGCGACCTCAACACGCCTGCGAGGAGAAGCCCAGCTGACTGCGTCGCACGGAAGCAAGTGTGACGGCAGACCTGACACAGGGATGCCCAGCTGACCGCCACACACGGAAGCGAGTGTGTCTGTAGGCGTCAGATCAGCAGCGGAAGGGAGTGGTGACTGCTCTGCGGGACATCGGGTGACTGACAGCGGAGAGCAGGCTCAGCGTAGTGAAGGCGCGGACTGCCGGGTCATCGTTGAAAGTAAGGCGATTCCACACACGGCGCGCACCCCAGCAGCACCCTTGCAGGTCGCGTCCAGCGGGCGTTGGCATCTACGCTAGAGGGGACGTGACTTTTCGGCTTTGGCATGTGGGGTAAGACGTACACCCGAAGTTGAGGTACGAGGGCGAGCTCCTTCCAGGAGCGCACAGGAGGTAGCGCGCATGGTTGGCGGTTGCAGTTTAATCCCGCCGCATCTGACTGAAACATAGCGCTGCGGGGAACAGGCTTGGCGGTGTGAATACAGAGCGCAGGACGTTGGAGGGCACGAAGGAGGAGCACGGGGGCGCAGCTAGTCAGCTGATGCACAGCCTGTCAGCTATACCGTATACCACCGTGTCCGAGCGGCAGTGTGGTTGGGAGAAGAAACAGGAATGTGAGGGGAATTAGCCGCGCTCTTGGCAGCAAGAATCTGCGACTGGAAGGTGGTTCACACTGGTAGGGTACAGCCGGATGTGCTTAGAGACCCGAAACTCTTTTGCCTCACGTGACTGGGTTTAAGCCAGGCTTCATTGAACACAAGGACAGCGTTTCAGGGTGCAGCAGGTGCAGTCAGCACCACAGCCACCACAGACACACACCCTGGAGTGTTTGTACCTCAACCCCATACGTAGAAAACTGTGCAAGATTTTCTTTTTGTCTGCCTGTGGTAGTGTCTCTGAGGGGATTTCAGGATAAAGAATGTGTACTCTTTGCTAAACCACCCTCATTTATCTCCTCAGTGTAATTGTGCCTAGCGGGTGGGTGTTTTCTCAGGGCGTTAGCAGGCGATAGTTTACACGCAGCAATGCAGAGTGTGACCCCTCCACCCTTTTTCTTGACCACCCCAGGGGATCCCAATATCCAGTGGAAGAAATGGAAAAAGGTGTTTGTTAATTATGCCACTGTGTGTGGGCCGAACTTGGGTTTGGAGAGGAAGGTTGCGTTATTAGCCTATTATCTTGGTGCAGAGGGTGAGGAAGTCCTAGATCATCTCCCGGAATTAGGGGCACAGGAGTCTAGAGGTCTCAATGAGTTTGAGGTGAGCCTCAAGAAGTTAGACTTGCACTACCTTCCTAAGACTAGCACGATTATGGAGAGGTACCACTTTGGGAAGAGGACACAGAGAGAAGGAGAATCGATAGAGGACTTTGTGTCTGAGTTAAGGAAGTTAGCCGCCACTTGCAAATTTGGTGGAGCAAGCGAAGAAAGAATCAGGGACCAATTTGTTTTGGCATGTAGAGTGGAACGAGTGCGTGAAGAGCTATGGCTCAAGGATGACCCGCCACTCCGGGAGGTGCTCATTGTAGCTAAGCAGGTAGAGCATATGCTTCAGTGCGTCAAAGAAATAAAGCAGGATGCAGGGGAGAAGAGAAATGAGGAAAAGGCCAGTGTCAGTGAGGTAGAGACTGAATGTGAGACTGTGTCAGTAGTCAAGGGCCAGAAGGTAGTGAGTAAAGAATACAAAGAAGGCAGGCCGGGGGGAGCGTTTAGAGGCACATGCTATAGATGTGGCAAGCAGGGGCACCTAGCTAACGACAAGGAGTGTCCTGCTCTCAGGTTCACGTGCAACAAGTGTGGGAAGAAAGGGCATTTCAAGCAGTACTGCAAGAGTGGGCAGGGAGTCGGCAGGCAAGGTAGGGACAGGACGAATGTAGTGTGCGACGAGATCGTTGTAGAGGTACAGGATGTACTAGCCTCCAGTCCCAGCAACCCTGTGTGTGCGGAAATTGTGGTGCAGGTTGAGGGAGGACAGGTCACCAGTCCCAAAGACACCATAAAGGTTGGGGAGGTGGAGATGGAAGCATTGTTTGACTCCTGTTCCAGAATAACTATCATTAATGCCAAAGAGTTCTCACGTGTGTCTAAGGGGAGGATTACCTTGAGAAGAATGGATCTTAGGCCAGGGGGGTACGCTGGTCGCCCCATCTCCATGAAGGGCTATTTCCTTGGGAAAGTAGAATACAGCAACAGAACTACAGTCTCCAAGGTGTATGTGTCCACGGTAGGAGATAACATTTTGGGGTGGCAGGCACAGAAAGAGTTAGGGGTCTATCTGAATCCTAACTGTGATCCTCAGATTCTTATACAAGAGATCACTGAACGCAAAGCAGAGGTGGTGACAGAATTCCAAGAGGTGTTCAGGGAAGAACTAGGGTGCCTAAAGAACTACTGCCACAAAATAGGACTGAAGGAGAACGCCAAGCCCGTCGTAGCCAAAGTCAGGAGGCTCCCCATTGCCATCCAGGAGGAGGTCAAGGCTGAACTGGAGAAACTGTGCAAGGCCGGAGTCATCGAACCAGTGGAAGCAACTGAGTGGTTGGCCCCCATTGTCGCAGCCAAAAAGAAGGATGGGTCGGTCCGGCTCTGCATAGACTTAAGGGCGTTGAATAAGGAGGTCGTGGTTGACCGCTATCCCTTACCCAACATCACCCAGATGATGAGCATGCTCGAAGGTGCCAAGGTATTCTCTACCCTCGACCTCACCTCAGCATACTTCCAAATAAGACTACACGAGGAGTCCCAAGAACTCACAGCATTCGTGACACCCATGGGCGCGTACAAATTCAAAAGAATGCCATTCGGGCTAGTCTCAGCGGCTGCTGTGTTTCAGAGGATCATGGGCAACATGCTGAAGGGCATCCCAGGCGTCATGTGCTACCAGGACGACGTACTCGTATTTGCAAAAAACCACGAGGAGCACGATGGCAGACTGAGATGTGTGCTGGAGAGGTTTCAGTCTCATGGCCTCACAGTGAAAAGAGACAAGTGTGTGTTTGGCTGTGCTGAACTAGACTTCCTGGGACACAAGGTGACGACTGAGGGTATCTGTCCGAAAACTGAATTGCAAAACACCATCGTGAACCTGACACCCCCCAAGGGCAAGGACGAGATTAAGTCATTCATGGGGATGTTGGAGTTTTACGGGAAGTTCATAAAGAACCTGGCGGGGAGAACATATGCCATCAGGTTACTGCTAAAGAAGGAGAATGAATTCCAGTGGAGTCAAGAGTGCCAGAGGGAATTTGAGGACGTAAAGAAGGCACTCGCAGAGGCCCCCAGTTTGAAGTCGTACATACCCAACCGGGCAACCATAGTTACCACCGACGCAAGTGCGAAAGGGTTGGGGGCTGTCCTCACCCAAGTTGGAGATGAAGGAGAAGAAACCATAGCCTTTGCATCAAGGTCACTCCAAAAGTCCGAGAACAACTACTCGGTTATCGAGAAAGAGGCCTTGGCGGTATCCTGGGCGTTGGGAAAATTCAGAGACTTCCTGTGGGGAACTCAGTTCACCCTCCGAACTGACCACAAGCCGTTGGTGGAGGTATTCAGTAGGAAGGGTTTGGATGCCATCTCCAGCAGGATAAGGAGGTGGGTAGTCGGCCTTCAAGAATACACCTTTGACGTTGAGTACGTCCCTGGAACACAAAACCTGGCAGCTGATTGCCTATCCAGGCTCGTTGGTGATGAAGTAATGAGGGAGGAGCAGGAAAAGGCGGATCGAGACGAAGAGGACCTCCAAGTAGAGGATGTCTGCATCATCCAGAAGGCATTGGGAGAAGAGACATGGAGGAAGGCGATAGAAGAAGACAAAACGTTGGAGGAAATTTACGAAAGAGTAAGAGACGGTTGGAAGCACGGGGACAAACAGGATGAAAACTTACGACCATACTTGGCCATTAAAGACGAGTTGTCCATAATAGACGGATGTCTATTCAGGGGTACAAGACTGGTACCTCCTGCAGCCGTGAGGAATAATCTGGTCGAATTAGCCCACGAGGGACATTTGGGCATCACCAAAACCAAACAGAGACTCAGGGAAAGCTACTGGTGGCCGAGCATGGATCTGATCACGGAAAGGAGAATCAGAGAGTGCATCCCGTGCAGCAGCAGCGACAAGGTCCTAAGGCAACAGACGCCACCCATGGTGTGCAGGCCGCCCCCTTCAGGACCGTGGGTCGAGTTGGCACTGGACATCGTAGGCCCCATGTCGGGAGAACAGCGGACACCCTACATTTTGGTGCTAGTAGATTTGTACTCCAGGTGGCCAGAGATGAAGTTTGTCAGCGAAGTCACGACCAAGACAGTCATCAACTTTCTGGAGGAGGTGTTCATCCGAGAAGGCCTACCCAAAAACATTTTGACGGATAACGGTGTACAGCTGTGTTCCAAAGAGATGGAGGACTTCTTGGAGGGAAGAGGCATCAGACACAAGCGTTGCGCTCTGTACCACCCCGAAACGAATGGCATGGTCGAACGCTTTAACAAAACCCTCAAAGAAAGCATTCAATTGGCAAAGGCCAGTGGCATAAGTTGGAAGGAGGAGGCGTGGAGACGGCTAGAGGCATACAGGTTCACGCCACATCAGACAACAGGAGTCACCCCGTTTGAATTGCTCCGCGCCAGGATACCCAACACTAAGTTGACCCCGGGATGGATGGAGTGGCACAAGGGGTGGTCGGACCGATCTAAAGAAGCTGAGAGTTTGGAGAAACAGAAGGAGGCCATGGAAAAGAGAAAAGAAGGTTATGACCGACACAAAGCCGTGCAGGATGTGAGATTCAAGGTGGGAGACAGCATCAAAATCAGGGCTCCAACAGGGAAGGCAAGTTGGTCGGAATACACCAGCCCAACCAAGATCACCAAATTATTCAAAAATGCGGTCAAGACTCAAGAAGGGAAAATATGGAACCTGGGAAGGGTTGTGAGGTACCATCCACCCGAGAATCCAAGGGGAAGGGAGGGGGAGGGAGACCATAGGCAGGACCCCAGTCCCACCGCTAAGAGGCAAACCTTGGCTTCCCCCACAACCGGCAGGCCTGTCAAGAGGGTGACCAGACCCCCTAGATTTTTTGATCAATATGTAATGATGTAACTTTTGGCATATTTTCAGTGGTGCCAGCCTCTTATCAGATGTAGTAAAATGTTGACTGTCTCACACCACTTTTGGTGTCACTGTACCACCAAGCACGTTCTACTGTTTGCATTACACTTGTGTTTTACTCTCCACAGGGAAGGGGGATGTGTGGTATCTTCCACACAATAACCCCCGGCGCCTCGCATGTAATGGAGCTGCCCTCGCGGTGACATCATTTAGAATGTCACCGCGACTGGCATTCCAAGGCGAGCGCCGGGGACTTCGTGAGAGATGAGGCTGTGGCTGAGGTCGCAGGAGATGCAACGCTACGAATAAAGACTCTTGGTTTTAATACCCTTTGAGTCTGTCTTTAATCCATTACCGGTTTCCACAAGTACTTTTTATCCCTTTGCACAGGCAGAGTGGTTACTCTGGAAGACACCGTAGTTAGGACAACTGAGCACAACCACTCTGCCTCTGCAAATGAGATGGACGTACATGGCAGCGTACACAAAATTAAAGAACTTGCATCTACCTCTATTGAGCCCAGTGGCTCAATTATGGGACTAGTATCTAAAACCATTCCATGCATATAGCTAGTATCATGCCCACAACTGCCAATATGAGGAGAATCGTACAAGGACAGAAACAGCCAAATAATCCCCAACGCTTATTGTGACATAAGCATCCTCCCTAGATTAACTATCCCTTTCTCTGAAGAATCTTTCCTACTGCATGAAAACGAAAACCATCAAAAAATAATACTAATATTTAGCACAACCCATAAACTTTTAAAATGTGAAAATAGTGAAATTTGGATGATACTTTTAAATCAACACCCCATCAATTCACCTAAATGTGCACTATTCACACTAAAATAAATATTACAACTATCCCTTTAGTGTATAGTTTATTCCCTGACAAGCAAGCCTCAACATACACCGACTTGTTAACAGTTGTAAAATCCAAAACAATGAATAAAAGTCTTTGGAAAGTAATAATTGACTTCTAATTATCAATGATTAATGCAATTACAAAAATGTACCCTACTAACCAAATTCAAGGATTTTGTTATCACTTTTCACAGGCATATTGACTAAAAATCCCAAAATCATTCTTACTTGAGGATTACACATCAAACAAACTTCCTTTTGAATTTTGTTTTTAAAACTACCTGCCTAATGCTTTGTACCCCCTGACAGTGTAGATGAGTACTACACAGCAATTTCTGAATCAGAATACTTTACACAAAATAAAGAGAAATTGACCCCACTACTAAATTATTTTTAAGATACATGGATTGGCAATCTAAGCAGTTTGGGTAACAGGAGGAAGCCAAGGTTTCCCATTGAATAGTGGAAATGTTACACAACCTGCTTAGAGGGCGGTGCAAAGACTAACAATACCATTGAGGGATGGCATAATTGCTTCAGTAAATCAACCGGCAGACTTCATCCAAACCTATATAATGTTTTGGAAATTATGAAGAAGGGACAACGTTTCCAAGAAATGAGACTTGCATAATCACTGTCAGGCAGCCTGAACCCATGTAAATCAAAAAAGACTAAAGAAATGTCTGAGAGACTATTGGGTCAACTGTAACAATGTTTATGGATAGTGGCTTCAGACTACCTGGACAGTATTGCATACATTTCAAATTACTAATGCTCACTAAAATTTTCCTAAATTACTTGCCTGTTTTAACAATTCTATACAATTTAATTGGCATTTTGCAATGTTTTTACCAAATTAAAATAATTTGCAGTTCCTACCTGTAGTTGTCTTCGTTCTTCAACTCTCGGTGACTTTTTCAAACAACATGTCACCAAGAGTCAATAGTACTCCAATAATCTGAACATATATAAATTTCCATCCTCAGAAAAAAAAGTAAGGGCCTAATTACGACTTTGGCAGTCCTGGGAAACCTGTTGTTTGGCAGTCAGACTGCCTGTTACCCTGGAGGTCTAACCATCTAATTACAATGGAAGCAGGTGAACCGCCGCAAAACTGAATCCAGTCTGATGGCACCTCCAAGACCTCTTGTCCAGCCGCAATGTGGGCAGCGGTGGTCAATGGTGGTGGTGGCAGTACTGGCATCATTATTTATGTGGGTATTACAATCTACCGTTCCATAGATATTTTCATGGAGGGGAGACTGCCATGAAAAGGTCGGTGGAAAGACCGGTAAAGGGCCACAGAAATGGGCTCCAGGGCAAACACGCCCAAGTGGCGTGCGGCCATGGCACATTTTGGGCCCCCCATGCCTCCCATGTTGGTGCATGCACTGTTTGCCGTGCACAACATGGAGCAGGGCAACAGTGCACCTGACTAGCAGGTGGTTCAGCAGTGCAGCTGGCATTGGCTTCAGGCTCTCTCCTAGAGCAAATGTATGCCGCCAACTTGGTGGTGCCACTGCACCAGCACAGTGGTAAAGTTATAATGAGGGAGGTGGGATGCAGCTGGCTTGGTGGTGTCATCCCGACCACCGTCGCTGTGGGCTGGCAGTGTTCCAGCCAGCCCCAAGCCCCCCAAAAATGTGTTTTTAACTGTAAAATCATCACCTACAACTCAATTATTACAAATATATGTATTTAAAGTATTGAAAAAAATGTTTTTGATCCAATAGCCAGAAAAAAATCCATTCTCCAAAAATAATATCCCAAAAATGCCGGTGATAATTCATAAATGTGGATTAAAGCAAAAAAAAGCAACATCCATATCAGAAACTCTGTTAATAAAAACATAAACATAAAAATTAACATTGTTTCCAACTAGAAAAGTCCCAAAAATAACGCTTTAGCACTGGATTAACATCCATCTTCCTCCTGCAGCCACATGATCTTCATTCTGAAAACACTCCAAACAATATAAAAACATACAGCCCAAAAAGCAAAACTTTTGCTTTTGTGTCAAATAAGTTTAAAAAAGATTTAAAATCTTATCTTTCTACTTTTCTAACCTTACTTTGAAATAAAAACAACTGTCATCACGTGAGCATATGACCACAACCTACATGAGAATGGAAAACTGATAAAAACACAAACATACCAGGTATTTCTATTTACCATCCGCCTACCTTTCCCCTGCCCCTTACAATAGACGGAGCCACCTATACACTTAGGGGCCGATTCCGATCTCGCTCGGAGTGTCCCCGAACGCGATCCGGACGTAAAAAGTATGAGCCGTAAGCAAGTTCTCTTCCCGACTCGTACAGCTGTATGAGTGAGCAAGTACAATGCGAGAAATACAAAATCTCCGACCAAATCGTTTCCGGTTCCGAACTGCTTCGTATGCCTCGTCCGTAAGCATGCCGTGCAATGGAGGCGAATTCCGACCAAGCCAATACAATGCACGCGCCGGACAGCCGGATCGAGCCGAAGTTTCCGGCTCGCAAAACGTCCTGGAAGCTGCCTTTGGGGGTCCGCGTCCGCCCCCCAGATCGGAATCGGACCCTTAGTAGTGTAAAAGAAATGCTTCTTACCTAACCGCAATTCTTCCTTGCTTCTGATCTTGACAGCAACACTCCACTGACTGTAGAAACACACATACAACAACAAACATGTTCTTCCTTTGGTATTAATAAAATACACCAATTTCTCTCTTCTTATTCCAAAATATTATTCCTTCTATTGGGAATTAATTCTGAAGGAAAATACTTCATAGTCAAGAAGGGAATTATCAATAATATTCATGATGCAATTATGTAATATATAAGTGAGGAACCCTTACTGCAACAATACATTTAATATGCAGACATATAATTTTCTAATCTTCCATTTATTGTAAGACACTTGTGATCCCTCAAAAACTCTAAAATTACTAAACCATGTTTATCTGCTTTATTTGTAATTGAAAGTAATGGAGAGGGAATATTTAGAGCCTCTTCTCATTCTATATCTGCACAGACCCATTTTGCATGAGTTAACCCTTTGGTATTAAGGTCAACTAGCATATTTGTAAATCAGCATTTCTCTGTATCACCATTTAGAGAAATGAATGATGGCCATTATTTAATCACAATGAAATTCTTGGAAGAAGGGTAGGAAGTATAGATTTACTAAAAACAATAAATTACCTTCTCACTTAACAACAACATTCCTTGTAATTTTCATTCAGTGGGCTAAATTTCCTGAGTGGATAAGGCCACAATAACATTGAGTAATTAGTGCTCGAGAAAATCGATATACACCCGCTCGAGTGTCTCTTTCTAGATGCTTTGGCTGGGTGACTAAACATGTAGTAAATGTTAAGTTGAATACCTCTAGTGGACCATGTTTCCTGGAAGCATATACCATCTACATTTAAACTATTTAAAAACAGTTTTTTAGAATTAACTGAATATCCTGCCATATTCCTGGAATGGGCTCATTATAGTGTTAAATTTGATGAGATATCTCCTATTCGGAAGAATGTTTGCAATTGTGTGCTAGCAAACCACTTCCTGTGTGATAGATCATCATCTTTAGATGGGGTACCAATTACTTTTTTTTGCTCTAAAATCGAAACCGCTCTGCACCCACTCCTAAGGTCACAGCTGTTGCTTTCACCTTTTTGTTTTTTAACAAACCTGCTTGACAGAGTATTTCTCATCTCTATAGAATTGAGACCATGGATATATCTTTTTTGTTTCTTTAAGCAGGATAGAAAGGGAGAACATTAATTATTTTTCTAAGGAAATAGTCCCAGCTTTCTCAAATTAGGTTTACAATCCCTTCGGAGTTAAAGGTAGCTCTAGGTCTCATCATGAAAAAAATATAAAATATTTGCTGCGTGTATGTCTTTACTCCTAACCATTTACAATGCATGTATATCAAATAAACAGTTCAATAGAAAAGATGTATACAGCGTAATAGTCTACTCATCAAAAAGAATAAAGTCTAATATGGGAGGAATTTTGATGAAATTATCGTTATTTGATGTGGGGAGATGATTTTAAGGTTTCAGACAACTCTAGAACTAAAGGAGGTTTAAAAGCTTATGGTTATGGATTAGAGTCAAAATAGATCTTGGCAGTGTTTTCCTCAATGCTCATAATTGTTTGTTACGTATTAGAGAGAGACTCATTATAATCCTGTTGTATTTGTCCGTTGGTCAGAACAGGATTAACAGATGATGAAGATGAATTATTGTGGTCGCTTTCTGTCACATCCAGAAGAAAAACATTGCCAGTCACTGGTGCAAATATGATTTTCCTCAGCCCCATCTTTTATCCATCCTCTGTTGTTTTCTTTTAATTTTTCTCCTATTTCATGCTTTTTTATGGGAATTTTTCCCACTAGGGACAATTCTATATTGCTTCTCCTTTCTTTGAAAAATAGGAAAGGGATTACCTGATATCCCTGGACTCCATATTACCACCTTCTATGGGCTCTTCAAATAAAATTATAAAGAATAAATATGCAACTTGCTACTTGTGTTCCCAGACTAGTGCTTACTTGCTTGAACACAAACATCAAGGGCCTGAATCCGATGTCGGGCCCGACATCGCCACGTTACAGGTAAGAGTGGTGGGGCGGTGGGGGGGAGACGACTGACGACAGAATAGGGAAAATAAAATGTAAAAAAAAGAAAAACACTCCCCTTACACTCATTGCATCGGTGACTCACAATGCAGTGAGTGCAAGGTAATTGTTTTTATTTATGTATTACATTTTGTTTTCTATTCTCCAATTGTTTCATTCATTTAGGACGACCCGAGTTCAATTAAATTGATGTCAACAGTGCTGTCGAATCAAGGATTAGACAGTAGTCGGGTCTTTATTTACAAATGGGTACAAAGATACTGTTTTGCCACGCGGTAGGGAAAGACGGATTGGCTTCAAAGACAGGGAAGCATGCTTTTAGATTTGGAATCCATCTATGACCGTATTAGTCTTAGGAACATAGAACCTATAATACTAGTTTACTTCTAGCTCTTTTTAGTATCAAATGACTACATTTCCCTGGAAATCCATTCATTTAGTGAGCCTAATCGACCGTAACTGAAATCAGAATTTCATCACAGTGACCCCCGACTGGGATTTTCGTCCAAAGTTTATTTTCACAGGTTGTGGACTTAAGCAGTTATTTTACATGTGGTGAACTAGCCAGCAAACAGTCAGTGTAGCACCTGCTTTGTGGAAGCTGCAACATAGGTGTACGCCAGTGGCAGAAGTTCGCCATACTACGACAGCATGCTGGAACTGCCAACAGACTTGGAGATCCTAGAAATTACCTTCCTTGGCAAGGGGGCTATTTGAGGAACCTATATTGGAAATCACAGGCTGGGAGTTTTTTCACATGGCATTTAAAATAATATTGCAATGTTCTTGGTATCGCAGTGATAGTTATCAATGCAGTCCCTCCCAGCAGGAATGCTGTTTCAGCTCGCATTACATTTACTAACTGGTTGGCCCAATGGTAAAGCCTGTTGTTGCACTGAAATGGGAACGTCCGCTTTTACCACACTGAATATAGGGTGAAAGAATGCTGGGTCCCACCCTCTGGAACAAACTGCCTTTCACCCTCAGACAGTTTACCAATCATTTAGCCTTTAGAAAAATGCTGACGACTTTTCTGTTTTGATTATTTCCCTTGTCTTGATATGGTGAGCACCATACCTTTACCTGCTAGGCGAGCAAAGAGCAGAGATACTCCTTCGGGAGTCGAGTCCAGCGCAATATAGGCCTAAAATTAAATACAAATAAAATAAAAGGAAGGTAAATACATCTACTATTTTGGCAGATATCTCATTACTGGGCTCACCTACATAGGCCCTACCTTCAACCCAAATGTGCAAGTAGAGTGAAACATCTTGGCGATTCTGGTTACTCATTTTGGAGCCTTGTTAATGCCAACACATTGTGCTGGTCAGTATTTCATCACCACCCCCTTTTCTGAATCGTTTTTGGCCATTATAGGTGTGGCAGGGTATACTCAGACATGAGTCCCTTGCTCACTGCTCCATCAGGATTCAAGCAAGCCGTGCCGACGAGGCTGAAATGCCAGAAACCGGTCCCCGGTAGCTTGTCTCCTTTCTGGTGAAGAATTGGCTTGGTAGTTTGGTCTGCCCTGTTCCCATAATGCACTGGGCCAGGGACAGACTAATTTGCATATAGCCAGGTTCTGAGCTGGGTAAGAGTGGTCTGCTTAATTCAGACACTCTGTTCATCACCACCCCCTTTTCTGAATCGTCAGTATTTCCACAACATCATTAAGGGGAGGCTAGGAGAAAAATATTAGACCACCAAATGTAATCTCTGAAAGATATTCAAAATATAATAGAGGCATGTGGTCTAAAGAGATGTGGGCCATCTGGAACAGTATCCTCTATCTGAGTGCTGCTCTTTCTCACAAAGGATTGTAGCGCACATTTCAGGCAGCTGTGCAAAGATAGGTCCTATGATGAAAAGTGGCTTAATTTGTAAAAAGAAAAAAAAACAATAACTTGTCAGGAGGCATCTGCAGTTTGTGCCACCCCTTGTCCCTTCCGGGGCTGCCATAACTACTATCCATCACTCTTACAAGTGTGACAATTAGGACTATTTCAGGCCCACAAAGCTATAAGAATGGCTTAAGTCATTTTTTTACTGACCATATACTAAATAAATAACTATGGTTGTCCTACTCTCTAAATTAAATAGACAACGCCACCATTTGACACTGTCATAAGTGCCCATATTCATAATTACGTGCGGGTGCCGAGCACCGCATCAAATTAAGCACTGCACTTCAGGCTTGGTGAGGGCTTTCATCCTTTTACACACAGCATGGTCATAGGCACATTAGAATTAAAACCAATGATGTTCTGAAATTCCTATATCACTGTAGACCACTAGCATCTTTTGTTTGTGTTCGACATTTAGCATCCTTAAAAATGAAGAACATTTACATATTTATCATACACATTTATGCATTATTGTTGCTTACTTTCTGAACTTTTTTTACCCACAAAAAATATTCTAATAAATTGATTTTCTTCTCTGACCTAGTGATTTTTTTTTGTTTATTTCCTAAGAGTCAAACAACTCTAGTTATACTTTTAATATAAAAGTTTGAAAATTCGCAGCAAACAGGCTGAGGTAAATTTCTGCCACGTCGTTCACTTGGGCCACTCTGGTTGTAAGAAATCCACTAACTTTTATGAAAATATGGGAATATTTAAACATGAATATAAAAATAATTTTGACAGATTATGCGATGATTACAATTATGGTGTGTTGTCGTTATTTCGGTTTCTTCCAAAACTTTATAGCATCTGGTTAATGCCCGTATTAGGAGCCAAAAGTGCGTACCTGTGCTCTGGTTCTCACCTGGCCTAAAAAGTCAAACTATGGAGCGGATTAAGATGGTAGACAGACTTCAGTCAGTCCGCTATCGTTTCTGGATTGGGACCACCCGCCTACAAGGCGGCGGTCCCACAGGGCTAATTATAATGTGACAGCCACTGTGGTGGTCACATTGACCATGTTTTGTATTACAGCTGGTACTGCGCTCTGCAGCACTGGCCAAAACACAAAACAGAGACCCCACACATATCCCTGCATTACGTGGCAGGCACCATGTGGTGCCTTCCACAAGGTGCAGGGATGTGTAGGGGGCACCATAGGTGCCCTCGAGGTCCTGTGTCTGTGGGCCAGGTTACCTACCATGGAAAAGCTGGTGGGTAAGGGACATCGTAATCCCTACAGCGGTGCCTGGTAGGCAGAGTTAGCATTGTAGGGACTATGAGCCCCTCCGATGGACCAATGGGCTCCTTCAGCCTGTCGGATCCGTGGCAGTCTGTCTTTCCGACCGCCACACAGCTGCCTTCCATCCAAATGTGGCAGGCTGTAAACTTGATGAAAATGTCGGGAATACTGTATGGGTGTCTCCCAGTCTGGTATTGTAGTCTGCATGACAGAAGTGGACCATATGGGAGTTGAATTCCTCAGGAATTATGCTTTCCCATGTAATCCTGCAGCCCTGAATCCTGGGCTTAGTGAGGGCTAGATAGTGGTCTTTGTTCTCCTCCAGCCATAAAGCAGTGGATCCATTTTAGGGCTATGCCAAATGGGCTCAATCAGTGGTATTCCCTTCTTTTTCATTTAAATGATGGGTTTTGTGCTGCTGTGTTCAGCAAGGTTCCATAATTTTCCCACTTTTATTTAATATGCCCATACGTTCTGTTGCTCGTCTGTATTGTGGTTGTTCAGCTCTAATTATATCCAGTGATTTCACAGTCTATTGTAAATTGTTTGAATGATACCAATGAGAATCACAGTAGGCATAGCTCAGTAACAATGCGCCATGGTTGGCCCTCCACAGAGCTGAAAAAATTTGGGGTATGGTCTATTTAATGAAGAGTGTAATTCTCATAGTGCGTCACCAAACCAGTATCATGGTTTATCTCTAAACATTCTATTAATGCATTCAGATATGTAAAACAGATGGCCTACAATGACATACCGAAAGAAAGACCGGACTGTAGGCTTTATCAATGGTTGTTAGCTGTCTGTTAAGGATAACTTCGTACCAACTATGATCTTATTGTAAATATTATAGAAAATGTTTCAATTCTGAAATTGAGACCGTGAGTTAAACAGTTTACTGACGCCTATGGAAGGAACAGTGATCATTAGAATGTTTCAGTCAATCCTATTATGTTCACTCTGTGTTAGACATATATACAATTTTTCTCTCCACATCTTCTCCATCTTCAATACATTATCTTAAACCTCATCTCTTTCCTCTTCAGCACCCTCTTTTCACTCTCTCCTGAATGCACTTAGCAAATCTTTCCCTTCACCACCCTCAAACACTGAATGCACTCACCCACCTGTAAGCACTGCATTTTCTCTTCATTTGCCCGTGTCAATATTTTGACAATGGTGTACCTCCTTCACATACATGTGCCCAGAATCACAAGTATAACTGCAAGTTGTGACCATTGCTCTGCAAAATGGCCAAGGATTCGATGTTCATGCATTTAGAGAAACTCGTGCTGCCTTCTGCCTCCATTCTAGAGCTCTCAATTGAGGCCCATTATAAACACCTGGAAGTGACTCCATTCAAAGTATGCACTACACAAGAGTAATCTACTGCACACACAAATACAGAAATGCAACATTGTGAAAACAGTAAACCTCTTATGGAATGCTGATTAAGTAAAATGTAAAATATGAACAGGAATACAATCACTGATATGGACTGCCTTAACGTTTTTACATTTATTATTCAGAAATGTATCCACATTTGTGCCAGTAAAGTTAAGGACATGTCTATAGGGCCCAGTAGGGACCGGTTTCAATGCAGTTTTTAATTACTATGAGGTCTGAGACCCATGGGGACCTGTCTTACTTAAAGTCCTGCCTCTCCATTTTTTTCATCTTTGCTGTCCTGTGTTCTTACTTGCAGTATTACCAAGTTAGCAAATGCCCAGCCAAAAGTGTGTTTTTACAAAAAAGACACATTGTTCTGTCATGCGTTTATGTGCAATCATTAAAGGTGTTTGATATAGCCTCAGATATCACCCAGTCAAGAGTTCAATTTTGTGTGAACTGGAAATTATGAATTCTAAAAGTGATTGAGAGTCAGTTAACTGTTATATGAAAACTTTTCCTGACTACCTGATGAGCTATTTATAGAGATTAAATTGTCTTAACTCCCAGCTCTTAGACTCGGCTCAATTAAATGGTGCTGTCGGCAGTGTCACCCGTTATTATATCAATGTTCTGTGATTTGATATCTAAACCACACCCCTTACTGTGCACACCAAGGGTCAAAGTAAGAATGAAACCACACCCAAATTAAAAGGAGCATTCCAGGAGTGTGAATCTGAAGTCAATCTCTTGATAAAGGTGTAAGAGGTAAAAGCATCTGCTGGTCGGTTTAATACATAGGGCAGCATGAGGTTGTGTTAAGGGGGAGACAGCAGTGCAGAGCCATATTGTTAGACTTGTCAGCATTAGGATAGTCTTCCCTTAATCTTTTTCCTTCACCCTCCTATTTTGCTGAATATGTGTTGTTGGCCTTCGGATTTGGTGCACTGTATTAATGCTAACCAGTGCTAAAGTACTTGTGCTCTCGCCTGAAAACATGGTACAATTGTCTTACACCTGGTTGTACATATAATTTACATATAAGTCCCTTGTCTAGTGGTATACCATAGATCCAGGGACTGTAAATTAAATGCTACTAATTCGTTTGCAGCACTTATTGAGCCACCCTCTTAAGTACCCCCTTAAAACATGACCCAGGTTTGCCATTGCAGCCTGAATGCAGCTGTAAACTGCCAATTTGACTCTGCAAAATAACCCCTATGCCAAGCTCGAAACTCACCTTTAGCTACATATGTCAACCCTAAAGCAGGCCCTATGTAGCCCATAGGGCAGGGTGTAATGTAATTAAAAGGTGGGGCATGTACTTTTAGGTTTTACATGTCCTGGTAGTGAAAAACTTCCAAATTCGTTTTTCACTCCTGTGAGGTCTGCCTCTCCATAGGATAGCATTGGGTTGTCTTCTAACATTTAATAAGTGCTAACCTTTGATTGGGAACAAGCAAGGATTTCTTGTAGGGTGCCTGAGGAATTGTAATTTGACTATTCTTTAACCCCTTGCCTGTGGGGCTAATTCCCCCGCTGTGCTGGGGGGCGCGCACAGCGCCCTGGTGCTCATGACGAGTTCAGCTCGTCATGAGCCACGGTGGCCGTGTGCTCATGACCCGTTTCTTTAGAACGCTCAGCACAGCGGGGGAATTAGCCCCGCGTGCGAGTGTTGCGGCCGTTATGACGAGCTCAGCTCGTCATGAGCACACGGCCACCAGGGCTCAGGACGAGCTGAGCTCGTCATGAGTATGGGAGGGGTTAATGGTAAGGGTGAATTTTAAGTTACAGTTTTGAAAATGCCACCTTTTGAAACCCTGAAACCGGTCCTAGGATCCTTGTTTCCAGTCCAGGAAGGACCTGGCCTGACAGTTCCAGCTGGACAGTTCCCATTGTGTGCAAGGTCCAGACTGATTTCCATATGGCTGGATTCAAACTGGAATGGCATGTGGATCACAAAACGATGGATTTAGGCCCAGATCTCTGTACTGGGGTGAATGTATGACATTGTTCTGCATTCTGTCTATCAATTGTTCTTTTTGGATTTGTCACCCCGAGTGGGACGGATATGCCCAGATGTGGGTCCCGTGCTCTCCATGCCACTGGAGTCAAGCTATCCTGGCTGTTGAGGGCTGAAACCCCGAAACGGGTCCTAGGACGCTTGTTTCTAGTCCAGGGAGGACCTGGCCTGACACCTCCAGCTGGACAGTTCCCATTGTGTGCAAGGTCACGACTGATTTCCATATGGCTGGATTCAAACTGGAATGACATGTGGATCACAAAACAATGGATTTAGGCCCAGATCTCTGTACTGGGGTGAATGTACGACATTGTTCTGCATTCTGTCCATCAATTGTTCTTTTTGCACTTGCCATTTTCCTTCTCTTACCATTTAGTGCATACAGCATATTCCTGGGTCATATGGCTTGGTGAAGTTGGCAGTTGGACTTTGTTTGTTGCTCCCAGACTGCCACACAGTACAGAGATTAGGTATGCCTGGATGGGCCATCACTGGCAGGATGAGGGGTGGACCTGGGCCCAGCCCCACTTTCAAATCAACAGGCTGTGCCCTACATTCACACAGTTGACTTGACACCTCTTCACTGTACCTGGAGCCAGGGCAGGTGAGGCAGAAAACTCCAAGCACTTCAGAGGGAATTATCTAGCAACTTCTAACTCAAAGAAGTAACCAGATATAAACATTAGAGACTCAGACTCACTCTTCAGGTCACTTTCTTGACCTGTGGAAGGACTCGGAAGACTGTCTGCTGCTGTGGCCTGCTGTTTACTTCAGAAGACTGCTGCTTAGGCCCGTGTTCCACTGCTTGAACTCAGGGCTACCAGAGTGACTCCAAAGGCTAGCTGGCTGGCCTCCTGGCCAGATCTTTAGGGACAGAAAAGGTTACAACTATCTTGAACCCACACCTGGACCCAACCAGATGAGACCCAACCCTTCAAGTTGTACCTCCCAAGTGGTGGACCCTTGTGAGTACTGCTAAAGGTGCCAAGATAGCTAAACTCCAAAACTTGTGACTTAAAAAATATTTGTCTAAAGACTGCCCTGAGAACCGAGGGATGATCAGTACCAACCTGCTCGTTCACTTCTCAGAGGTCCATCACCTGTCGTCAGCCTGACTGTGCGGCACCCCCCTCTGTTCTTCTCCACAACAACAAATCCTGTTCAGCTGTCCTTGGTCAAAGAGAGGAACTCTCGTCGGCCACAGCCTCATGCCGCAACCTTTTAGACTTCTAAAAAGTGACCAAGTCAGAACATAGAAATCGTCACTGCGACTTTGTTCAACAGCTCTCTGACATTAACCACCTGCAGACTTGCCCCGCGGAACTTTATCTTTTCAGAAGATTTTCTTCAAAATTTCTCCTTAGTCCAATGGTAAGCGCGGACTGGGCCGAATCCAATTCTTGTATCCAACCTGTGATCCATTGCAGTCTGATATATTTTTAAACTTTGACCCAGTCTCTTGCGACAAGATGTTCACGGATGGAACTGGTGGAGCAGGACTTAACCCCTTGACCGTAGCACAAATTCGGCCGAGTGCTGGGGAAAGAGTGGGTGGAGTTCTTGCGGCCCACTAGCCGTCCTCTGCACACACACACACCCACTGTGATGTCTGACGACCGGGGGCTGTCAGACGCATGCAAGGGGTTACATTATTTGGTTTATGTGATCAATTTTACTACTCATCTAGAGAAAAGTCCCCCCTCTTGCTGGCCCCAAGGCCAAAGGACCTTGGTCGTAAGTAAAAATTAATTGGAAGCTGCAGATCAAGATCAATCTATGTATGACAAGCCAATTATGATTACTTGGGAGGCAATGATATTTATTGTGAGTTTTCAAAGTTTTATTGCGTCTTTTAGTAGGTATCTCTTTAATAATATGTTCTCAAAATAGCTAATCAATTTATCAGTAATACAATAGAGAACAATTGCATAAAGTGCGTTCCATACAAACAATCTCTATTCCAAGTTTAGGGAATGCAAGGTTTGTATCTTTAAAACCCATAAAGAGTTTCAAATCGAAAGGTAAAAGTATAAAGCCTGAAGCAATTCCTAATCAGTTATCATTTCCCATAAGGAGAAGTTCACGAAATTCAGCAGAGTTTCAGAGCAGCAGAGATTCAGGCAGGGGAAAAGAATAAGCCTCTCGAAGAAAGTCAGAGAAAATCTCAGCAAATGGCTCTACAGAGAGTCTCAAAATATACATTGAGTAAGTAGAGTTTGGTTCACACTATTAATTTTTACTGCAAGACAAAACAGTTCATGGTTACGTCTCTACATCACACAGATGAACTCATGCAATTCTCGAACATTCTAACTGTCAAATTGTATTCATGAAGAAATATTAAACGGAAATTAAACTGCACAATTTATTACATTATTATATCCTATGAAACTATGCATACAGCAAGGTCAAAATCTAATGTTTCTTATTAGTGCATGTTCAGTTCAGCATATTTGTATCATTGAAAGTCTCCCATCATTAATTACTAACATTCCTGACCCCAGAGCAGAGAAATTGAAAAGGAAAAAATGCATTCAGAAGTCTTTCTAACTTAATTTATGCACCTATGAAAGCCTAGTGCTCTCACTTGCATTTTATGTGTGACTTTTTGCTTTAAGGCCCACACATTAGTTCTACATGTTAATTGCATTCATTTTTATTTATTAAAAACGCTTTAGCAGCACACTGGTTTTGTATTTTTTTTTTAGGTGCTAGATGTTTATTTCAACTTTAAAATCCATAACTCTGGTTCTACTGATTGGATTTTTGTCATTTTTATGTAAAAATAATGTATTACATGTGACTATATTTTCCTAAATTGGTGTGGGATTTTAATTGTGTGCTGCATAATCACTTTAGACATTGCCTCTCAGTTAATTCTTACAGCTTTTGTGCCAAGCCACAAGAGAGTTAAGCACAGTTTAATTTTGTGGTTCACCCTGACAACAAGTTTGGCATTTGCTTGAAGAGGCGTCACCTCCTTTCAACCAAAACCCAACTTCTCACACTTGATAGCGCGGGAATGGCCATCTACCATCCCTGTAATGCCCCTCTGATACACAGCAACATAAAGCAGTACTTTGCACTACTTGTAGGCAACTTTCCAGTACAAAATAAGTTTCACACTGGAAAATAAATTCAACAAAAAGCTTTTTTGGGAAAGCTGTGGTAATTTTCTACTGTAAACCCAGCACAAACGTTTGCAAATCCTGCCCTTAATCTCATTGTGTAATTGATATGTGTCAATGCCTATTTTATGTTCTCTTGTATCCTTTCCCCCCACATCTCAATAAGGTACAAGTGTCAGCTGTTACAGTTAGATTTGAGGTCTCATAAACAACAATACAGAAGTCCTCAAAATAAACATAAAGAAACGATGCACTTCTAGAAATTAGAACATCTTTTGAAGTTTAAAAATAAGCGGAAAATCAGATAGGGAGCGCAACTTAGATTGGAACCTTCAGAGATTGCTGGCAGACTTCCACCGAGAAGTAGATCGATGGAGGCCATTACCCCTAATGCTGCTAGGGGGGGGCGTCTTTGCTTATAATAATAACTCTGCCAAAACTATTATATGTCCTCCAGAAGGAATATCATAAGATCCTAGTTGAGATTTTTACCAAAATAGAGAGTGTGGTCCAGAAGCTACTGTGGAATGGGGGACACCCTAGAGTGGCATTGCACACGCTACAGTGCAACCAACGTAATGGTGGCATTGCTCTCCCAGACATCAGGGTATACTAATGGGCAGCACACTTAATAGTAGTCCATGACTGGGGCCACACACCCAGAGATGCCTACGTACTGGAGAGAAGGTAATTTCATTCCTGACCCTACATACGCAACTTATGTGTGGGTAAGGGAATTAGAAAAATGCTACTGGCAACCCAGATCACAATAGAGACCTGAACAAAGGTAGGGAAATGCATAGGTTGGGAAAGAAAGATAACCTGTAAAAACCCCAGTATGGCTTGGGTTTGAGAGTAAAAGAAATCAGGAAATTAGGAAGCTGTGGAGAATCGGACCTTATTGGATCTCCAAGCTGGGATATCTCTTGGAAGATGGAGACCTGGTTCCTTTTAGCTCCCTTCAGCGAGACTACCAGCTTAATGCAATACAATATTTTTAATACTGCCTACACAGATATGCTTGGACAGCAGAAGGGATAGACTGACCCAACACCTCTACAGGGTGGATTACTGCAAAGGGAACTGGAGGTGAAAGCAATCCCCTGGACCTATAAAATCATTAATAACATCATGCCTGACTCCTGAAAGAACCTAGAGAGAAATATGGGGCAGCGAGGTGGGTGAACTAGATGACTTACTGGGAGGTGAACCTGATGCACAACTGGGGTGGCAATTACCTCGAGGCTAACACTCATCCAACTTAAAATCCTCCATAGGGTCTGCTATAACTGGGTCCGCTTACATAAAGTTGGAAGAGTTTAATCGCCCCCACTGCCTGAGGTGTAGAAAAGACAGGGGTACGTTCCTACACACACTTTGGGATTGTCCTAACATGCAATCGTACTGGAGTGAAATATTAAGGGAGTTGGGTAAGATTCTGGGGGAGTCCCTTTCAGTTGACTCGAGATATGCCCTTCTGGGCATATTCATAGACCAAGACATCCCACAAGCCCAGCTCCTCTTCAGCAGCCTGGGCCTGGTGGTGGCAACAAGAGACATAGCCCAACACTGGGGAGCACCAGAGAGGTGTCAACCATACTGGAATGGAAAACAGGAATGGACATGTATATGGCAGCAGAAAAGGGTACATATAAACCAAGGGGATGCCCGAAGAAATACCATAAGTCCTGGGGTCCTTGGATCAAGAACTATGGCATAGATGATGGTGATAGTGAGGCTGCTTCCCAGCCAATACAGTCCCAATCATGAAGAGGGAAGAGGTGTGGTGCAGCGGCCAGGGTGGCTGACTCCGGAACACAGGGGCTCATGGTTCGATCGCCGGTGGTGGGTTAGCCCAGCACCTTGTGACTCTGGGCAATAGCTTGCTGAATCTTCCTGATGGCCCCCAGCGCCGGGACACCTCTCCGGAGGTAGCTGTGCGCTTTACAAATGCTGGTATTTCATTATTTATTTCATATTTATTGTGTATGCGGGCTTTAATGATAACCTATTTGATAATGGCTTGAACGAGATGCACTGACTGTTTTTATTATATGGCACTGTAGAATTGAGAAAATGCCTTTTCATTTAAACAGTGTTTCTGTTATAGGTGTGCTGTTGGGTACCATGTGTTGCTTGCTGGAAAAAACAAATACAGATGTTTAACATTTTTAAAAAAAGAATTCGCTGAAAAAAACCTATGACCAGGAGGCACCACTTAACATATTTCCATTCAAATGTTGCGCCCCATCCCTTTGCTACATTGCAATACAGCTTAAATTCACTGTCTCAGGGAACCTACGTCACTGCCTCCTCATTAATTTACCAATTACATAACTCACAGGTAAACAATAAAGAATTAGGTTGTTGGCTACAATCCTAGCGTGTTCAGATAATAGTGTATCATTTTAATGACAACTTATGGTTGCTTGGTGACCTTTTGCTTTGCCAGCTCCTCCACGCACTCTATCCTGTTTATCAAAGTGACAGAAGGCAGAACCATCACTGTAACGAGGAAGATGCTATTTTTGGAATAGGGTTAAGTGTTGCTTTCCAAAGCAGCACTGCTGTGTCATTCCTTGATTTCCTCTGCGGTTTGGCACAGACAGAACTTCTGCTTTTCATTTTTTTCACCTATATTTTTTTAATGATTCTAACCGAAGTAATCATTACCTTTTAGAGAAGATTGCGGTCTTTAAAAAAGAAATCTAAACTTTTCTGTTGAAGTCTAAATCCCCCTCCTTTAGAAAAGTTTTCAAACTAGAATGCTAAAAGGGGAGTGAAAACTATTGGGGTTTCGAATGTCGTGCCCCATGCCTTCCCCTCCACATCCTATTCCCTTGGATTTTAAGTCTTCTGTATACCTTGCACATCCCAGTCACCAGTAAAAAACAAGAATGCTCACATCCCATCTGGGGTGATTGCCACTGAGTCATTTGAAAGTACCAACTACCACAGCAGTTTAAAAAGGCATTTCCTGCAGTTTAAGTCCCTAACAGGAATCAGTACGTACCTGTTTAAAAAATGTCATTAGTCCTCTAAAATGAATATATGCATAATTGTAATATTACTCCAGTACTGTAAAAATATCAAGGCCCTGGTTCAGAGTACGGCATAACAAAATAATCATATGGAGTTCCCCTGCACCTGATTTTGAGTGTACCAGTGTTCCCACAAATGGTTTTCCACCCAGTGAAATTTCACAAGGTTTTGCCTCCCCCACCAGAATGCAGCTTCCCCTTTCTTTATCTACTCTACTCACAACATCCCCCCTTTCTTCCA
Source organism: Lissotriton helveticus (assembly GCF_964261635.1). NCBI lineage: Eukaryota > Metazoa > Chordata > Amphibia > Caudata > Salamandridae > Lissotriton > Lissotriton helveticus. Next base: position 1,059,208,500 of record NC_136070.1, on the reverse strand, counting down.
TTCCTACCCCACATGGTACATACATTGCTGGTTCTCTATGTACTGGTTAATTCTCACCAGACTGGGAATTTCATGTGCTTTTGCAACTGGTAAATCTGGCCCCACATGTGTATTCCCAATTGTATGGGAATTGCGATTGCACAATACTGGTGATGATTTTTGTAAAGATATTTTCCATGGTGCAATTTTAGAATCTCATCTTTCTCATCAATTTGAAATGCTGATTTTTAAACGTGATGCTCTGAAGTGGAACAGTCTGAAAGGGACATGGAAAAAAGGACTTCTATACTTCTATCTAAAACTACCTGAGGTCCTCATCTCACAAAGTGCAAGCTGCACACTTCCTTCTGAGGGGAGATTTAAATTTACACTGGGAACATGTGGTGGACATAGATGATGAGCAGCTGAAAAATTGCCTAGAAGCTTTAAAGCTGTGGCATTGTGTTACAAGCCCTACGCATATTGCAGACCAGACTTTATATTTAATGCTTTATAATTCCAATAATTTCATGATTCACACTCCGGTCTGTTTTACGCAGACAGACCGTTACCTCACCCTTTAAAGTGTGGACTGAGGCCCAATCCTACCTTCCCATTGTCTTTTATACTATCCGCTTCTGGAAACGACTAACAGGTAGACTCTAGGAACCTCCTAGGATCCCAGGGTTAATCCATGAGGTGGATGTAGACACTGCACCTATTGTATATAATAACTGCTGAACCATGACTTTTTATAAACTAGTACCCCCAAACCATTCAGCATAAAACACCTCCAGCCTAATGCTATTCAGTTGAATAAAGAAAGGCAAAGCAGAGGTATAAGAGGCTGGAGCACATTTGGAGGCACTTCGAGACACTGGAGGCATAATCTATGTACGATCACTCATTGAAGACATTCCACAAGCAACTGTGCACAGCTCCAACAAATATCCTTGTAGAGAGGATTGATAATAGTCCTTCCTCTAATAAAGAACTCTGTGGCATACTTAAAGGGTTTACAAATCCAGAGGCCTGTGCATCCCATATACTCCTTAACTGAGATTTGTGAAGTTCTGGTATTTCTGCACACAATTGTCAGGAAAATGTATGAAATAAACAACCATATCCCTGAGCCCACCTCTTGCTCACAATGCTAGATCCATTCCAACTTCTGGAAGACTGAGGATATTCACTGAAATTATGATACAAAACATCATACATCTGATTTACTATTCATACAGGTTCTCTAGAAGGTTACTCCCCGCTCATGTGGTTTCCATATTTCCCTCTGTGTTTGCACCTGTGCAATATATCACTAAACATGGGTAGGGTTCCTACAACTTGGAAACGGGTGAATGTACTGTCTCTCCTTAAGAACCCCTCTACAGATATCTCCAATCTTACTAACAATCCACCCAATTTTCTTTCGGCCTGCCCCAGAGAAGTTACTGTTGAAAAACGCTAACAGTTGTCTCGTTATTTGAAGTACAACGAAATTCTGGGTGCCTCTCAATCAAGGTTTAGGGCAGGGCATAGTATGGAGACGACCCAGTTGCCTGTCTCAGATCGGATCACAACTACTATGGATGAGGGTCAACCTGTTGTCCTTATCCTACTGGATCTGCCTGTGACTTTTGACATGGTCTCTAGCATGTAGTCCTGGTGCAGCAGCTTTATGAAATCGACATCCAATCTCTGGCTCTTTAATAGTTAACAGATATTTTGGCTCACAGAACACAAACTGTTCTCCTTCCACTTTTCAAATCTAGAGCCAACCTGAACACCTGGAAGGTGCCACTGGGGTCTTCTCTGATCCCCGGCATTTTGAATACCCATGTGGCATATTTAGCCAAGATTGTAAAGAGTTTTAGGTGTAAAATATTGTCCTATGCTGATGATACTCAGTTTTTGTATCCATTGCGGACAATCCAGAAGTTACAGACTAACGTTCTGTGACTGCATGTGCAATGGCCCAGAGAATGCGCCAGAACTGTCTCCAACCAAACAGCGGGAAATCTGAAACAGTCCTATTTGGCGGGAATAAGGAGGCCAGGACAGCAAATTGGTGGCCTTGCAAACACTGCCCCGATCCCACTGTAGAAAAAGTAGCAAAGAATTTTGGTGTTAAAATTGATGATACGCTCTGCATGAGATATCAGGTAGATGTTGTTTGTATGGGTCCTGTTACAGAATTCTTTGTGTGCTGTAAAGAATATGAGAATTGGATTATCCTGCACTATTGCAAGACAATTACAAAGGCTCTAGTAGCCCGCTGGTTATACAAAAAGAAATGCGCTATATGTTGCCATAAACCAGGCCCTATTTGCCGCCTTCAGATTGTGCAGAAATCAACAGCTAGGATGGTCTGGATTATGCTTCCTCATATTCCCCAAGGACCACCCCTTAAAACTCTCCATTGGCTTCCGGTGAGGAAATGCAATCTGTTCAAACTGATTTGACACACTCAAGAGTCTTGCATGGTGAGGGCCCTCGTTATTTTTAAACATGTGTCAGCTTCTGCCAACCTCCTAGAAACTTACAATCCATGGACATGACTTTGGCTTCTCCATGACATATTCATAAGATTATCGGTGGGGTACGCTCCTTTGCTTATCTGGTCCCACATCATTTGAATACTCTTCCATTGTGTATCTGTTTGTGCAAGAGTTTGTCCATCTTCTAGAAAGGGCTGGAGACATTGTTCTGTATTCTTCTCTGTCCCTCCTCCCTTGTCCTCTCTGAGCAGTAATATCCTTTTAGCACAAGAGTGCTCTTTTGAGGTGGAGAGGGTGAGGTTTACCAAGAACATGACAAAACTCTGATGTGTGACAAAGGAGGTTGCACTAACAGTAAGCAGTCAACTAGTTCTAATATGTTGTGTTACAAGGCAAGTCTTCAATGTGTTTTACAAAACCAGTTCATTTTCTGGTCATCCCACAATTTAATATATTCATTGCACACTCTGATAAAGCTGATGTACAACATTTTAATAAACATTCTCTTTGATGGACAAACATCCAACTGTGTGATTTGGATACAATATCTGTCGTTTCTAAGTACATTATGGGCGCATAATTATAATGAATGAATGGTAAATTAATTAATGAGTCTAAAGTTTGCGAAGATTACTGGGTTGCTTGCTCAATAAAGACACCAGCACCTGTAATCCCTGAAGAAGAAAGCATGCTAAATCTGAAAATAGTTGTACTGGTAAGGTGAACAAATCATTTGAGATGATTGCTACCTTTTACTAGAACATTTTTCATTTTGACCATTTATCTAGGAATTCGTAGAATGCGCAAAGTATAGATTTATGTAAAAAGAACTGCTTTCCAAAAAAACCATTCAAGATTTTATTTTATTAGGGTAAACACATTTTTGGAACATGTGTTGGTCTCCAGAAGGGGAAGATATGGGCTCTGAAGGGAATTTCCCCCTGATTTGTCCCTCATCTTAATGGTTCCTCTGATTCTCAACAATGTTATCCATGTCCTGACCCATATGCCTACCTGCCTTGCAATAATACCAGCCCCCTATAGGACTGACTGCTACTATGGACTGAGAAATAGGCTGTTAGTTCTTATATCTGGTGTGCGATTGTGGGGATACATTTTCAAAATCAAGAAGTGGGACAGGCCATTTATCTACAAATGGGACTAAATGTTTAGCCCAAATATGAGCATGGGAGGACCAGTGAGAGAAAAACACTAATGCAGAACAACATCACACATCCACAGTCATCTAAAGAAATGTACACTTAAAAAAGACGAACATAACCTTTGATTTAGAGGCTGTACACTTTCCTAAATCTCGGAAGGTTTAGGAAGCCCAAAGAATAATATAATTGGGATCTCCTATGTAACACATAAAATATCCGACATGAATTATTGATTTGGTTTTTACAATTATATTTTCTGTTAGCAATTTAATATTTTGCAATTGAATTGTTCATATGTTTTAAATGTTTTATATTTTGTGTGTGTGTGTGTGTGTGTGTATAGATATAATATACACACATATATGCTTTTTATGGTAAATGTAAAATACCAAAGCATACATTTGATATGTAAAATATGTTTTTAATGGTTACTATATATATATATATATATATATATATATATATATATATATATATATATTTAGACTAGAGATTTATACCCGGTTCATTTGAGGCTATAATCACAAGATTGAACATTCAGGTAGCAGTCTATTGATTTTTTTTGCTTTTGTGCATAGAATTGCTTTTGAGCTTATGTTTAATTACATTTAAGCTATTTTGCCTCCGGTGTTAATAAAGTATAGCATCTAGTTAACCATTTAATAATACCATTATTATGACTGTTATTATTATTTTGGTTTACCCCACAGCCAGATTGTAATTGTATGTGCACAGGAAAAAAACATTCTACCTCTAAATCTACATGAAGTTCAAAAACAAGATGAGCTTTTAATGTCTATGGCATTCAAATCTACAATGTAACAGAAAAAACGTTCATTTGTAGTTTTTTACAAGCAGTATGTTTTCACTTTTCATTGTATGTGTAGTCTCTTTAATCACTTGATCACCTACACCAATGTATTTAAATGTAGTTGTTTGAGCAGTTAAGGTATGTGAGCAAGGCTACACGTAAAACGCGTCATCCTGTCTGACAACATCCCGCACCTGGTTTAATAAAAGTCCCTGCAGCCAGCAGTGAGCAAGTTATTCTGGAGTCCGTGTTTTTCTCCTTGGGGTGGATCGCAGCACCGGAGCGGTAATTGGAGATATATATATATATATATATATATATATATATATATATATATATATATATATATATATATATATATATATATAGGACACAGTGAGACGCGCATTGTTATTTGCATGCGAGTAAGCTGCTTCGTGGGAGAGTGCGGGTAAAACTGTGTGCTAACTCGGTAGGGTGTTACCAGTCACAATATGAGTGACAAAGAATGTGCTGCTAGGGAACAAGAGCCCCTAAAACCTTTTGAAGAAAAAATCACGACCTATTTAGAAGGAAAGAGGGGCGGCTGCCCCAATTGGCATCAATGAGTTAAATAAACAACTGCAAAACTATGAAAAATTAAAAAAGAGAAGTCTCACGATGGTGGGAAGTGGCATCCTTACGCAATTATCTACAAGTGGGACGTGTCCCACGTGGACAGAATAATGAATACACCCTCCTACGAAAACCCAGATTTAGAAATGCTCGGAGAGTGGGCGGAAAACAGTGCGGCCAGTTCCACCAATATGATACGCATTTTGGTAAAATATGCGGAGAAAGAACGTCTGGAAGTGGTGGCGAAAATCAAAGAATTAAATGACATCCTGGACAAAAATGATAATAAAGTTAGAATCAACAAGTTCAAAAGTGATTTAAAAGGCAGGCTGGAGAAATATGAGAAACACATAAAGGATAGAAAAGCCACAAAATTTACAAGGGATCGTATGGATTACGAGTCCGGACGAATCTACACCTTTGCGAAGAAATTCGACATGGTAAGGCGACAAAAAATACACAGTGGCCAAGTAGACCAGCAGACTGCCTCACAAAGTGAAGTCAGCTCAGACACTGGTTCTGAGCAGGAATCAGATGAATCTAATAGCAGAGGATCTAGGGATGTGAGATTGGCTGTAACAGAGGAATTCCATTTTATGCTGATGGAACAACAGTCCAACTATCGCATGGGAAGAGGAAGGGATTGGGGAAGAGACCGAGGAAGAGAAGACAAAGAAGAGGAGGCAAGGGATACAGGAGGAGCGCAAGGCTGGCAAGCAAAAAGATCTTTGCGCTCCAACACAAAGAGGCAATTCAAAAATTGACAGACAATGCAACAATTATTAACTTGAGCACTGTAGAGTTATCAGAGGATGAAGAAACTGTATTGAAATTAGGATTATCTTTCTGTGATAATAATGAGTATAATTATCCTAATAGTAGAATGGATCTATATCGTTACATTCGGAAGCTCAAGTTATCAAAGTTGCATGCAGCTCAATATAGAACTAATCTTCAAGTACAAGAACAGACTCCTATATCCACCAACAATACAGCCTTCCTCTGCGTCAATGATATACCGGCCTTAAGAGACCTGATTTCTTTGTTCAATGATGATAGTCGGATTGAAAATGAGGAGTTGACTGGAATGGGAACTGCTTTGGATAAAAGTGATCATACATAGTTTCGCGCACCATCCAGATTTTTACCCCAAACTGTGAGAGACAATTTGGATATTTTTGGGGAAAATGTAACCAGAGATTTTAAAAATCTATATTTTGTGGGGAATCAAAGTAAACAGAAAATGGATCCTAAGAAAGCACTATTCCACAAAACTGTGAAAAGACTACAAGAAGAAGATGGACTCCCAATAAAGGCCTTGGACAAAGGAGGGAATATCGTACTGTGGGGAAGGGAACAGTATAAGAAAGAAGCACTCAGTCAATTGCAGGATGGTAATTGCTATAGCAGGATCAGTCTTAAGGAATATGAAAAGGTAACAGAGCAATTCTTTGTGAGACTGGCAAATTGGAAAGATGAAGGATTGTTAAGCTGGGATGAATATAAATTCATTAAAGGAGAGAAATCAGTAATCCCAGTATTTTACATGCTCCCAAAAATACACAAGAACCCCACTAGTCCACCAGGGAGACCTATTATTTCTTCATATGGTAGTTTGTTTGAAAATGCCTCATGTTATATTGATTATTTTCTCAATCCGATAGTGAGATCACTGCCCTCATACATTAAGGACTCAACTGACTTTTTAAAATGTATTTTTGATATTCGCTGGAATGAAGAGACCATGGTATTGTTGACATTAGATATATCAACATTATACACTAGTATAAGACGGTCTGAGAGCATTTTCTAAATAGAAGACCAGTACGATTTGCCTCCCAGAATAGAATGATCCTAGAGCTAATGGAATGGTGCCTTACAAAAAACATTTTCCTCTTTGGTGATGATTTCTATCTGCAGGAACGGGGGACTGCGATGGGCACCTGTTTTGCCCCCAGTTACGCGAATTTACATCTTGGCTGGTGGGAGGAACGGGTGCTCGGGGGCGGTACCCTGGACCAGTGGACTGAACATGTCCTATTGCGGGTTCGGTTTATAGATGATGTCTTCGTGCTGTGGCAGGGCACGGAGAACAGAGATCGAGCTGTTTATTAATTACTCCAACCAAAATTCTTTAAATCTAAAATTTGTGGGGAATTACAGCTAAACCACAATAGATTTTCTGGATATTCGAATTAAACCTTTTGATGGAAAATTGGAGACAACTGTATTCCGCAAGGCTACTGCTGGAAATTCAATTCTCCACACAGAAAGTGCCCAACCTGCTGCGTTAATTAGAAGTATCCCCTTTGGGGAGTACTATAGAGCTAGGAGAACTTGCAGCAATGAGGAAGAGTATGACCGAATAGAAAAGAAATGTCTCAGAGATTTATCCAAAGTGGATACCGTCAAGATGCTTTGAAAGGAGCATCTAGAAAGGCAAAAAATCTGGAGAGACATAAGATACTATTTGAACCTTCTAGAACAAAATGACAGCAGGAACAGAGAGAGAAATTGAGAGCTCAAAATAACTCTAGATTTATAACCACCTTTAACGTAAAACATAGAGAAATGAGATCTATCCTGAATAAACACTGGCACCTGGTAAACGATCCAGTGTTGGGTGCCAGAGTTAATAGAAATCCAGAAATCACATATAAAAAATCGGAATCTCTAAAGGACCTGATTGTCAAGAGCGAATTCATTGAAAAAAGGAAGGGGGCCCCCACGTGGCTACATCAGAAACCAGGTTTTAAAAAATGCACTAAATGTAAGGCATGGCATGAACCGTAATGATTTTAGAACATTTTTTAACACAACAGTAACCATTAGAAGTTTTCTGACTTGTAGAACTAGTTTTGTTGTTTGCTTGTTACAGTGCTCCTGTCCAAAAATATATATAGGAAGTACTACTCTGCCCGTTTACCAACGAATCGTTCAACACAGGCGAGCGATTGTAAACAAAGACATAACATATCCTATTGCCAGGCATTTTGAGTCCCATCAAGCACTAGTCGTCTCCATCAACCAATCCGACCAGTCCATGGAGAATCTGATCTCCTGCCTGCAGAGCATATCCAAATGGTTGGGCTACTCCTGCCTCAAAGTCAACAGTGAGAAGTCGGAGATCATGCTCCTAGGTGGCCCGTACAAACTCCCCAAGTCTCCCGCCTGGCCACCCAGCATGGGCGCCCCCCCTATACCAAAAAAAGAAATCAAGAGCCTAGGCATCTGGCCAGACCAGGACCTTAACTTCAGAGCCCAAGCGAGAAAGACAGCCGGCACATGCTTTGGTCTCATGCGTACTGCCCGGAAGATCCTCCCTCTTATCCCCCCCCCAGTCTAGAAAATTCTTATCCAGGGCCTCATCATCTCTAGATTGGATTACGGGAACGCCCTGTACCTTGGCGCCCCAGTAGCTGTCATCAAAAAACTCCAGCACGTTCAGAATGCCGCAGCAAGACTCCTCACGGGGACGAAATCCAGATGCTCTGCTAAACCCTCCCTCAAAGCTCTCCACTGGCTCCCCATTCAGGAGCGCATCGCCTTTAAAACCCTGTGCATCTCTCACAAAATCCTCCAGGGCAAAGTCCCCTCCATACTAAAACCACTTATCAAACCCCGCAAATCCACCAGACAGCTTAGGTCAGACTCCCTCTTCCTTGCCAGCATCCCTAGAATAAAAAGAGTGTGTACGGGTGGGCGCCGCTTCGCACACAATGCCCCCAAGCTCTGGAACAGCCTCCCCCTCAGCATCCGTAAAGAAACTAACCTGCTGCTATTCCGCAGGCTACTAAAGACCTGGCTCTTCCCCCAATAACTCCCCCTCAGGAGCATTTCAAGCTGACACGACAGCGCTGGGACGCCCTTGGGTAGCTACGCGCTTTACAAATCCAAAATCAAATCAAATCAATCAAATCATCACCAAAGTAACTGTACTGCTCGCGTATAGTTGTCTCAGAAGTGTCGTGGAAGCTCGTAGATAATTACCCAACTTCCCCCTATCACCGCCTGATGTCAGGATGTAACTCTAACACCAAGAAGGTAACCAGGGGGAAAGGGGGCAAACAAAACAAGGATAGAAGGGAAGACACTGCACTCTTCAATCGTCACAGGACCGGATTCTGTAATCTTCAAAATACCAGGAACTAATGTAAAAGAAAGCAGAACATTAATAAAAGTCCCCTGCCTGTTGTCTTTCTTAATATGTGTATCTGGGAAGATGGCTATACCTTTGGTAGGCTGTGTATTGGCTTGAAACAGTAACTGGAACTTGTAACGTGTGTGCTGTCTTTCTATAGGTGCACAGGAAGCCAAGTGTAACAGGAAACGATATGCTCTAACCCTTAAAAGCCAGAAGGAATAATTAGGTAGGTTAAGGAAAGGTAGAGCATATAACATAAAGACCTCTTTTTCTAGGCTCACCTATTAGAACAGGTTCAAGTGCCTATAAACTGGAACATGAAAGAAATAAGACCAGATGGTAGTGAAACCTTGTTAGAATTCACAAGGCCACTCCGATCAGATATAGAATACTGAGAGGGGACTTGTTTTCCCCTTACTCGAAAACACCGGGTGCACTCTAAAGGATACTAGATCCAGGATGTGGAATCACAATAACACGGCACAACTATCTACTCTACAAAAGAAGCAACAAAAACGGCCCAAAAGCACAAAGGAAAGATCATAAATAACACAAAGGAGAATACGTGAGAAACACTACAGATGTACTCACGACCCACGGAAAACCGCCGAGCTCGAGACGCCAAAGCCCCTGACTCCTCGGACGAACACCACACCGTGACCCGGAACGAAGGCTCTGTCACTGGCTAAACGCGAAGCACTTCCGGGAACTCAGGGAGGGCTTAAATACGGTAGTAAGTGTACTGCGCATGTGCTAATAGTTGCGCATGCGTCTTAGAAACATTTTGGGACTTTGCCAACCAAGACTTTGCCAACCCCGTTTTTCGCGTTGGCTAACAAGCAGGCACGACAGTAACCCTGTGAGCCTGCAATATACCTGCATAGCAGAGGTCCCAAAGAAAAGGAGAGGGGGGACAGAGAAAGAGAAGTCCTGAAATTAGAAACATACTTTATTCTGGAATTCAATTGTAGGAGCCATATGGGCTGAATGTAGATGAGGACCTATATACCTGTCTGTCTTGAAAAATATGATGAAGAGTTATGATAAGAGAATCTGCACATAAGATTATGAATTGATTGTTTTTTAAAAATTATTTTTCTTTTGTTTCTGCACAGGTGGTTATCAAGATACGTGAAACATAGGATTTGTTTCATTAAGTTAAGTTGGGTAGCTCATTCCATTTCTTGATTATTTTGCACTTGCACTTTTTGAGATTATTGCAGTGTATTTAAATAGGTTTTAAAATTGAGAAGAGTGAAATGTTTACATGGAGAAATGTTATCCAGTTTACATATGCACTTGCACTTTATTTATATCATTGTACTGTATTGAAGTATGTTTACATTGAGAAGAGTGATGTGTTTACATGGAGAAGTTATCTCTAGTTTACATAAGCACCAGCACTTTAAAGGTGCTAGGAAACACTATAAGTTAAAGGCTAAAATTGGATATGTCTTTGGTCTCTGGAAACATACCTTTAGATGGATATAAATAATGTTCTGTTTTTAAATTATATATAGGTCATGAAGAATTATATCCATTTGAGTTTGCACTTTACAGTGAATTAACTTGAAGTCTAAGTATCAATGATTGAACAATGCCTATTTGCACTATAGCACTTGCACTTTAAATCTGTTGGAATTTGCACCCAACATGAACAGGCACTTGTCGCTATATTTTGGTAAAAGCTAACATTTCTTATAGCTCCATGCACTTGCACTTTTGTTATTGTGTAATGCACGATTTGTAATTTAAATAGTTTGTGTTTTAATACGAATGTGCAAAAGATTGAAAACATTGAGGAATTAATATTCGTAAATAATAATGAATTATGGCTACAAATATCCATGAAGTCTGATTTAAAATTGGATAAATTGAGAGCAAATGGAAAGGTAGCTGAACCGACATGTCTCTGAATACTAAGAGGAGCATATTGAAATATGGCCGCCGCATTATGTTAGGCAGAGTCCTACTGGTGGAATGTTGTGTCCTTTGTTAGTTTTTACCACCACTGCAGTATGTATTTTAATCTGAAAAAAATGGTGGTTCAACGTCGTGAACAAGGAAGCAGGAGACTTCCGAAACGCGTTGATGTGAATTCGTCGAAATATAAATAAACTGAGTACTTTTACCCTACCTTGGAGTGCCGGATGATTATCTTTTCTACATTTGGATGATCCTATACTATATATATATGGAGCATGACCCAGTGGTAATTAGTGTCCGTTGATCTATTGATCACTCTCCTTCTTTTTGATAAATAGTGAGTGATTATCCCACTTCAAGATGTAACTTGCACTGTAAATAACTGGACACCTGAAATGTAAAAACGATCTATTAAGATGTTATTAGAACGTAAACTATCAGTGCAGATGCATCATGGGACTTGTATTTCTTGATGTCTGTCACATGACCTTAGGAGTTTTAAAAGCGCGCCAAACTGCACTATGCTAATGACTCTCTCCCCCTGTGACCAAGGCTGACGCCGAAACGCGTAAGGGAAATGGAGAAATATTGCGTTGCTGAGCCTGTCAAATAAATGCTTCTTACCCGGTATTGGGCCTCTTGTTGTGCTTTGCCTGATGGAAAATGGACCGGGCTGCTCCGTGCCCGGTATTTTGAGGCCGCCCTGTAGGGTGTGATGTTCCTTTGCTCGGAGACTTTGCTGGAAATATTTGACCTGGAGCATGACCCACTCGATGCTGTGATCCTTAGGAAGGAATGCTATTTTGCTAAAACGCAGCGTTTTGAAGGAAGGGATTCAGAGAGAGGGGGACTCTCTCACTCTGATCGTGCCGGAGCGGAGGCATCTTGGCAGGCAACCATGGAACACAAGCACCTTGCTAAGAGACAATTTTCACGTGACATAGTGAGTGATTATCCCACTTCAAGATGTAACTTGCACTGTAAATAACTGGACACCTGAAATGTAAAAACGATCTATTAAGATGTGATTAGAACGTAAACTATCAGTGCAGATGCATCATGGGACTTGTATTTCTTGATGTCTGTCACGTGACCTTAGGAGTTTTAAAAGCGCGCCAAACTGCACTATGCTAATGACTCTCTCCCCCTGTGACCAAGGCTGACGCCGAAACGCGTAAGGGAAATGGAGAAATATTGCGTTGCTGAGCCTGTCAAATAAATGCTTCTTACCCGGTATTGGGCCTCTTGTTGTGCTTTGCCTGATGGAAAATGGACCGGGCTGCTCCGTGCCCGGTATTTTGAGGCCGCCCTGTAGGGTGTGATGTTCCTTTGCTCGGAGACTTTGCTGGAAATATTTGACCTGGAGCATGACCCACTCGACGCTGTGATCCTTAGGAAGGAATGCTATTTTGCTAAAACGCAGCGTTTTGAAGGAAGGGATTCAGAGAGAGGGGGACTCTCTCACTCTGATCGTGCCGGAGCGGAGGCATCTTGGCAGGCAACCATGGAACACAAGCACCTTGCTAAGAGACAATTTTCACGTGACATAGTGAGTGATTATCCCACTTCAAGATGTAACTTGCACTGTAAATAACTGGACACCTGAAATGTAAAAACGATCTATTAAGATGTGATTAGAACGTAAACTATCAGTGCAGATGCATCATGGGACTTGTATTTCTTGATGTCTGTCACGTGACCTTAGGAGTTTTAAAAGCGCGCCAAACTGCACTATGCTAATGACTCTCTCCCCCTGTGACCAAGGCTGACGCCGAAACGCGTAAGGGAAATGGAGAAATATTGCGTTGCTGAGCCTGTCTTACCCGGTATTGGGCCTCTTGTTGTGCTTTGCCTGATGGAAAATGGACCGGGCTGCTCCGTGCCCGGTATTTTGAGGCCGCCCTGTAGGGTGTGATGTTCCTTTGCTCGGAGACTTTGCTGGAAATATATATATATATATAATCACAGAGAAACTCCTTACTGCTGCTTCTTTCCCTCGCAGGATGCAGACAAAAGAGCACGAACCACCAAGCTTTAAAATGCCTTTAGTTTATTCGCCGGTTCAGTTTTACAAGCAAACGCTGGCAGCCATGACGCGTTTCGTCCCTACTAGGGGGACTTGATCACATTTGGATGATCCTATACTCTATATATATATCTATAGACATACGTTCAATGCATAAAATAGCTAGTATGCCAACAAAACAATAAGCAACAATGGGTCATTTCAATGGACCAGAGCATCTGCCTATTAACTAGTTTGGACATATAATGCTACAATCAATGTTTTATTCTTTCATACCATTTTTCCTAATATAAGTCAATGGAAACATAAATGCATGCCGCTCGCCAAGGAGATTGTAATCCCGTGCTGTTTGCCTGCCTGCCTGGAGCCCCGTTGGGCATTGGAAGCTGCGTGGGGGAGAGTTGCTGCTGCAGGAGGACGGGACTGCGAGGCCCACCAGGCTGTGCGTGACCCATCGAGCACACCTGCCGCCTCTTCCCGTGTCTCCGCCCCCTGACCTGTGCTGCTGATAACTCCTCGCGGCCCCCGCTTAGCGGGAGCCGCTCGCCAAGGAGATTGTAATCCCGTGCTGTTTGCCTGCCTGCCTGGAGCCCCGTTGGGCATTGGAAGCTGCGTGGGGGAGAGTTGCTGCTGCAGGAAGACGGGACTGCGAGGCCCACCAGGCTGTGCGTGACCCATCGAGCACACCTGCCGCCTCTTCCCGTGACTCCGCCCCCTCTTTTCACAGAACGTATAAGACCTGGTGTAACTACGCGTTAGCGGGACGCGTGTGCGGGACATATCCCGGGACAAAGCCCGGACTAAGGGCGGACCCTCTGAGACCCTCCGAGAACCACTGAGACCGGACTGGACATTATTCCCTGGTATTTATTATCGTGATTCTTTGTTATTACACCTTTGTGCTTTCGCGCCCTTGTAACCCATCGTTTGTGGTTGTTTACATTTACCTATTATGTCTGAGAAGCAGGGAGCGTTGTTAAACAAAACCCTTGATGATTACTTTACCAAAGCTTCTCCAGACATTCCATTGGAAACTGTCTTGGCAGAGCGTCGTGCTGATCGCCGCCGCTCTGTGGAAAGTTTAAAAAATCGGCGCTTGTCGCCATTATCCTTACCTCCCCTGAACACTAGTGTAAGTTCCCAGCTAGCTGATGTCATCCTTCACATAACTGATAGCCAACCTGTGGAACCAGCTGTTATTACTCCCTGTATAACTAACTCCCCTCAACTGGACACGATTGGTTCTGATGTTATTATACATACGAGCACTCCCATTGTTTTAAAATCTCCCACTCCTATACCATCAAAAATAGTGTGCAGTAGAATAAAGAAACCTATGGTAGCCCTAAGGGTACATGGGCCACCTCCATGTAAAAAAGGCGAAAAGGGGGGGTTCCACCACAATCAAAAATAAGTCATTCAGACTTTGGAAAAAAGATGAAGACTCTTGTAGCTAGCACTGACATTATTTCAGTTGCTACCGAAGGGCCTATTACCATTGCATCCCCGCCACCGCCTGTTATGCCCATAGACATGGAGGATATTGCGGAAGTTTCTGTGATGTCTAAAGCGCCCCCTATAGTTCTCGATTCTGTCACTTTAGACTCCATAGAAAGCTTAATTAACACCTATTCTGCATCGATCCTGGAGAGGTTGATTGAAGTAGAATTAAGACTAAGCTCACTTGAGCGTGCACTGGGAAATAAGGGCGAAGCGAATCCAAAAATATTGAACCCAGTAACGCATAAAACATCTAGCGTGACTAAGCCTAGCCCAGCCGCTCTAGCTCCACCAGCTAATTCTACTCTGTTGATGAATCCTTCTATTTCGGCGCCTAAAGGGAACACTATAACAACTGTTCAACCAATTCCACCTCCAAAAAATCCACAAAACAAAACGGCTTCTACGCCACTTGCTGTTATAACTAAACCATCCAATGATATAGTTAACATTCCAAACGAAAGCCAATCGACGGAGGTGAGGGGACAAAAGCCAAGATGGGGAAGGCCCAAACCGGTCCCAAACCCAGAATTACCACCAGAGGCAGTGCCCTTTGTGGTAGTCTTAACAGGGGTCCCGGTGTTACAAACTAGTAAGCGGGAGGGTTTTGTACAATTAAAAAACAAGATCATGCATTGGCTATGTCTATACAGGCCAATAGCACCCCATATAAATGGTGAAATTGTCCATGTCCGACGCCTCCAATGGTTGGAAAGCAGACCAAAAAATATTGAGGGCGATGTGGTGGTTGTAAACTTTAGGGATCCTAATGCAGTTCAATTTGTATTAAATTGGCCCCTAGGCATTACAAGTAGCTGCATAATACCCAGACCGTTGACATATTTTTATCCTAGGTCCGTGGTTTTTCCCTTCCAGCAACAACCAGCCGCGCATATAACATCCCAAACTATACCCTGTTCCTATCCATCAGTTATGCAGAGGGCTGGTAATACACATCAAATGATGCAACTACTTATTAGATCCAATCCTATGGAGCCCTTTTACCCCCTAAACCCCGTACCTGCACCTGATGTTTTTGGTTGGAATTGTGTCCCATATAGGCAAACCAACCCCAACAATAGAAGAATGGACCACCTAAAGCCCTTTACCCCTTTAGAAACTTTTAATAGATTTTACATCTTCAGCGGCCTAGACGACTGTGATTGATGCCAAATGTCTAAGGGGCTTGATGGAAATGAGTTGGAGAATGGCAATTTGTTGGGGGGGGGGAAGTAGGAAGTGAACTTTGTTTACAAAGAGCTGGTGTTAATATTAATGAAACTAAACTTTTGGGGAATGTAAGTCTATTGCCTGTGTTGGTACCAATAACTGGGGATAGTCCAATACTGAGGGAAAGCGCTGAACTCCAAAATGATTCGATGTCTCTAGAATCCGATGCAACTAGCCCAGAATGCCATACTATAGTGCCTGGGGAGGTGGGAAATGTACTGATGCATAAAATTTCGGAAGCATGTCAGCCCATAAAACTGGTTTCCTGGAATATAGCTGGGGTATCAAAAAATTTAAGGGACCCGGAATGGGCAAGCTTCATTGACACCTTTGATTTTTGTATGTTGCAAGAGACCTGGTCAGTTGAAATTATACATAGGCTAGGATACAAATATTATGGCATTAGTGCGATTCCCTCTAGGAGTGGAAGACCCTCGGGAGGGTTGTTGATCTGGGTAAAAGTTAACCTAAGAGTGGACATAGAAGTACTGGACACCAACTCCTCTGACATACTGATTTTGAAAATCACTGTTTGTAAAGGGAAAAAACTCTACTTAGTGAATGTTTACAACAGACCAACACCCATCACAAGAGAATCTCCTTTACTAACCCATTTAGATCTTCTATTGGGTAACTTGGATACTAGAGAGAATTATGTTATCATGGCAGGTGATTTTAATTGCAATTTTGAGCCCATTGTGGGGTTTAGTGACATCTTCCTAGAAGAAGACGAGGCAAATGGGATCCCTGTTTTAGATAATATAAAACCAGTTAAATGTTCGCCCCTGGCCCTCCAAATGACGAAACTATGTGCAGAATACTGCATTAGGGCATGCAATGGACGGCTACCATCAGATATTGTGAAGAAGCCTACCTTTTATAGAGGGAAATACAAAAGTAACATAGATTATATTATTGCCTCGGTGTCATCATGGGAATTCCTTCTTGACATGGAGGTAACAGAAAGATTAGAAAGTGACCATTTCCCCCTAGTCCTTCAGATTGAGGATTCCCTATTTGGAGACATAGTTTCCTTTTCGATTGGAGAAGCAACTAACGGTGACCAAAATGAGATTCATATTAGTAATAATAGACGTTCTCTTAAATGGCCACTAATACTGGGCAACGGGGAAATTATATCAGAAATTTATAAGCTCTTTGCTAGCATCTTTGGAGCATACCTAAATGACACCCCAAAGGAGGACAATGACAGTCATTTTATGAAGTTACATCAAAAAATTTTTGATGCCTTAAAGCTCTTAGTCACCAAGATGCCGAGGAAAGGGCAGCAGAAGACACATAATTTGCCCCATAGCAAACCCTGGTACAATAAAGACTGCAGGGAGTCCAAGAGGGCACTTTTAACTGCGATTAAATCAAAGGCACAACCAGATATTATGTCAGCCAGGAATAATTATAAACTGATCCAAAAGACATGCAAAATGGCATGGGAGGAAGCAAAATGGGCAGATCTGCTGCACGCAGCAAAAACACTTGATAACATAGCCTTCTGGAGGTTGATAGCGAATGGGAACCACCAAGGTAGAGTGGTCAAGGACGTCTATTTAGACGAACAGACCTGGGTAAACCATTTTTCTAACCTTTATAAGGAATATGAGGAACCCATTACAGATAGAACTCCAAGCTACGCCATCCTGAGGGATACCTTGGGTTTTACTCTAGGAGAAACAGAATTGGCAATAACGCAGATCAAGTCTGGTAAAGCCCCTGGGCTAGACAAGATTCCGGGAGACTTGTATAAACACGAATTAAAAATATGGGCTCCCTATATCAACCATCTGTGTAACGAGTTATCCCGGAATCTAGACTTCCCAGAGAGCTGGAAGGGGGCTGAAATTGTTTTAATTTATAAGAAAGGTGATAGGATGGACCCCTCAAATTATCGTCCAATAAGCCTAATGGATATATTACAAAAAATCTACACAAAACATATCCTATTTCGTGTTAATGATTGGCTGGATGAAAAGGCAATTTTGTCTAGATACCAAGCGGGATTTAGACCCAAAGTTAGTACAATTGATCAAATCTTTCGCTTTTGTTGCCTCTATTGGAAATACATTAAGATTAAAAAGGGCCAGCTACATGTCGCGTTTGTCGACTTAAGGGCGGCGTTCCATTTAGTCCCACGTAATTTACTGTGGGAAACATTGAGTTTAGTAGGGATGCCACCCACCCTGATAGCCCAAATAAAAGAGCTCCATAGAGGTAACTTCGCGAGAGTACGATGGGGCCCAAAAGGTGAACTAACCCCTAAAATCCCTATCGAACGTGGTGTGCGCCAGGGGTGTGTACTGGCCCCCACATTGTTTTCGCTATTTGTGAATGACATTCCTCTATATTTGGAGGGATGCAAAAACGACTCTCCCAAGTTGAATGGCGAAAAAGTTACTTCCCTATTGTTTGCGGACGATACCATTTTGATTTCCCAGACAAAAAAAGGTCTCCAAGCTCCCTTAAATTCTTTTAACGATTACTGCAACAAGAAAGGATTGGAGATAAATGGGAAAAAGACAAAGTGTATGGTCCTAAATCCAATCAAAATTGACAAGGGCTGTCTAACTTAAAATGGATTAAGACTGGAATCAGTTCCGTATTTTGGTTATCTGGGGGTAACATTGGACTCCAATTTTACATGGAAAGCCCAATTGGAAAAATGTAAGATGATGTTTAGTCAGAACACAAAACCCATTCTTAGAGAGCAAGGCCAAAGTACCAGTAAGGCCGTGTCCCCTGCAGTTGAGCTTTTCAAATTTAAGGTTCAACCTGCAGTGCTATACGGTTCAGAAATCTGGGGCCCAGGGTCTAAAGATACTTTCAGGGTCTTGGATAATAACTTTTTGAGAAGTTTGGTCAGAGTCCCTAGAAGTACTCCTCTGGTCCCACTTCAGCTTGATTTAAATTTTCGTAGAACGGACCATCATATTATTCTACGTCCTTTACTGTTATAGATCAGGCTGTGGCGTGTACCCGAGCTGCAAGCATATAGAGATGGGCTCATAGAAATCATGGAGCTTGATAGCTTCAAGGTGATATCCTGGTTTAAACATGTTAAATTTTGGCTTACCTTACTAGATCTGACGCATTACTGGGAACATCCAGATTTACTTCCACCCCATTCAAAAACTATGGTAAAAGAGTGCTTTTGGTCGTACATTACGGATATGACCAAAAACGCTTCATCTAGTGGGTCACTTGTAACAAGGTTTCTTACCTTCAAAGATGATCCATTCTTCGAGACCTTTTTGGATGAAATAGAACCACCTTTAGCAAAGACCTTATTCTTGAAATTCAGATATGGTAATCTCCAAATCGGTTCAACATTGGCTCGTTGGTCTGGCGGTGTAAACTCGACAAACCATGTAGAAGATGAATCATGTACCATGTGTGGATGTAATCAAAAAGAAAATGAGTCACATATCCTCTTCTTCTGCCTAGCATATGCTCAGGCTAGAAAAAGATGGATTAAACCTATATGCTTAACATTAGGTGTAAGATCATGTTCCCAGGCTTTAAGGATTCTTTTGTCTAACACTAGCCAACCTATTGTATTTAGTGTCAGCAGATTCTTGCATAGTATTTTTTTCCAAAGAAGAAAAATGGGCTATAAATTGTAAAAGGCCGATATGTCAAAATTACTGCTTACTAATAACAGAGGGATAATTGATGAAATTTCATTCCTGTCGTCCATAACTGTTTCCACTAGATTGAATAGTTATTATGAATGTTTCAACTTTTTGGTCTTTATTTTAGAATCGACATGAAAATTGAATGAATTTATACAGCAAGTTGTGTATTTTAAAAGAAAAGTTTTATTGTATCTATGTAATCGTTCTTTTATGGTATTCATGCCGAAATAAAGATTTAAATGATTAAAATGATTAAATGCATGGTAGAAACTTATTTTGAAACTATCGAGCAGAAGGTAGGATCTTCTCAAAGACATTGGAAGTCTTCTTAAAGACAAGCTATTTAAAATTAAACCAGTTTTGATTCTACTACTTTTCTAAGTTTCGCGCTTCATTATGCCAATCCTAAAAACACGTCTACTCTAACTACACAATAGAAGTTGTACAGCACTGAATAAAGTGTCTACTAAGCCTCAGATATTCATGAAACTTTGCAGATGTTTTAAAGTTAATGGGCACCTCATATAAATATAAATCAATATTGCGATTCAGTCATGAAACCTGTTAAGGCGCACATGAGCTTTTTCATAATAAAGTGCTCTGGTCATTTATCATTTCCATAATAAAGTGCTCTGGTCATTTATCTTCGTTTTTACAAACTCTGTTGTACAATAAAAATTTGGACTTGAGAAGCGGGGATATGTCGGAGATCCAGGCACATTATTGGGCACATTACAGTATAAGACACTATAGTAAATATATTGTAGACAATTAAGATGACAGCATTTGACAAAAATTACCTGAATGAATACCCTATGGTTCAAAAAGGACATCAACTGTATTTTCTTTATTTTTTTTAATTGAGTTCCACTATTTCTTTCACAGATGCTGTAGCGGGCACTTATGTTAATTTTAATTGTCAAGATCGAAAATGTTGACCTTCCCTTAGTACAAAGCATCCTAAAATAATGCCAAGCACAATATATAGAAATAATATTCATGGAATGCAACAATTGAGTCGTCATTCATACCCTGCTGGGGGTTACACGGAGATTTTCCTTTGTGCATTGCTATCAGTAAATTGCAGTGTCCAGAGAAAGAAGAAACGGAACTATGAGCGAGAACCCTCTGACAGACACCTGCCAACTTAAGGAAATGTCATTGTGAAAATGAGAGCTAAAAGTAAAGCACTGAAATAAAATGTCTTTTTTTCGCCCTGTAAGGTTTTATCTATCATCTTTCCAACGGTAACCAATCATATTCTTTCACCTTCATAACCTTCATTTTCGCCAACAAACGATTAGCATTTTTAAAAGGGATATTGGAGCAGTGCCAACATTTTTTTGTTAAAGGTTATTTTAAAAATCAAATTTCCATCCCACTCAATTTCTTTATGGATTAAGTTTGGTTCCATGCAAGAAGCTACTTTCTTTAATAAGATATTCGTCTTATTTCGTGAGACATGCAGCTCTAATACATGTGCATTTTGAATGGCTCTGTGTACTCAAAAGAAGCCCTCACCCAATGTTCTCTTTAGAGGTGTAACGCTTGTCTTTAGAATTAATTCACTGTAAAATGGCGCAGAGAGACCGCTTCTATATGTGTCACAGACTTGCAACAATTCACTCCACTTTTAACAAAGGCTCTGTTTAGAGTCCATGCAGTAACTCGACAAGGCACATAAGGGAATCTTCCTCTCCTAGGCGGAGGTGACACGGACTTTGCAGAGGTGCGTAAAAGTAGTGAATATTTTGCACCTATCTTGCAGTTTGCTTGTTGTGGAAGCCAGCAAACCGCTTTTGCGCCATTCACTATTGGATAGTACATTTTGTACAAGGGCAGGGATGTGACTTGGGCAGCCAAGATGGCGGACGCTTCTGGATAGAACTCCACTCCATCCCAGTCTATCTGTCTTTTATCCTATCCTTCATTAACCTGCCACCACTACCGCACATTTTGGATTCCCTCCTCTCATGAAGCTGCTTGTAGACATTACGGGGGTCACCTCTCCTTGGAAGCAATGAGGACGCTATGCGCCGGCGGCCCCCTGCTGTGGACTCTAACTCAACCCATGGCCTGCAGGGCATGTGCGCTGTGCAGCCGGTCCCGAAAGGGCTGCATGGCCTGCGCTTGCTCCTGTATCATGCTGGTGATCAACCAATGTTAGAAAGTGGGTTATTATTAGTGGTAAATATGCATCTACTTCAGTCAATAAGGCTGCTAACACAGACTAGGGCTCAGTATAGGTCTCAATAGATTATTCCCCTGCTCAACCGTGGGTAGCATGGCTGCCAGCAGGTAGGCTCAACTTAGCAGACCGGCATGTAAAGCATTTAAAAACATGAATACAGTAAATAATTAAGGCACAACACACAAAATAAATCTCACATCAATTCCTATAAATAAGATCTATATTTATCTTTCAAATGACAAAAATCCAATCTAGGGAACTGGAGATATCAATTTGGAAAGAATTACCACTTTGTAGTATAAAAGTATATAAAAGCCTAGAGCACCACTCTGGGACATCTGGTCGCGCTTGACTAGGCTAAGCCCTGCTTGGATAACCCTCGCAGTTGGCCTCTGTTAAAATGTTACCTTCGGACTTAGAAACAGCTTTCTCTGCTGTGGTCCCACAATGCTTTTCACCAGGCTGGATTTGGTGAGGGTTCACTGGCTTGCTTTTCAGTGAGCTCCCAGACAAACTCTGGACGTCGGAGCTCCGGATCATTTCAGTGGGACAAACCAACAGGTCAGGCCGGCTTGTGGTTGAAGGTGACCAGCTTGGCTCTCGTGGTTGAGTTGGTACCCTTATGGAGCTTTTTCCAAAGTAGCTCCAAACTTCTGGAAATTCTTCCTGAAGTTCTTCCTGGAGTGTCCAAAGTGTCCAAAACACAATCCAAGGGTCTGGAAGCTCCAAGATGGTCCTTAAAAGGTTGGAACAACAATTCCCACAATGCACCCGGACAAAGCCCTTACAAATCCGTTGGATGCACTCCAGGCAGGGTGTTCTTGGAGGTGATGGTCCAGGTGAGCTCTGTTAACCTATAGCTTGCAGGGAATTCACTTTTTATTCCTCTTTAAGCAAGGTACCTCCACAGGGTTGTAGTTCCAGATAATGCATCAGGCACAGTCAGTCAGAATGCAGGGCCTGGAGGTGCAAATTGAATTTCCAGCTTGGCAATCCTTCTTCTCTTAGTTTCAAGCAGCAGATCTGAGAGGCTCTGCTCTTCTCACATATTTTTTCAGTGTTCTCTGGATTCAAGCAGGAGAGCACTCCTGTCCAATGAAGTGCAGGACAACAGCCCAGAGCATGACCACTTCCTCCACAGTGTGGCATAATCTTCTCCCAGAAGCACTATTCCTCCAAACTTCAGTATGGCTGAAATCTAAGCAGAGGAGCAAGATCTAGCTAAACTAATCTCCAGTATGGCTCATTTCCATAGCTCTCCTCCCGCTACCATCTGCAAATTCCTGCCTTAAGCCTGCAATCTTGCTGGGTCAGAGGGGATGGTGGGTAGATGGACCTGACACACTCTGCCTATCATATCCCACCTTTTGAAGCTTCATGCTTTTTTTTTAACCCCTCCCCTGGTTCGGGCATTCCTCTGTGGCAGAGCTAACTCCAACAGCTAGCTTTTCTCTGGGTCACTTCATCAAAGCAGCATGGATAATCCTGTAAACTCTGACATCAGGGAGGACTGAATTTTGGCTTCCAGACAAGAAGGTCTTAACTTCTCTTCTGTACAATTTAGGCTAAGATTTATCAATACCATTCTCCTAAGTTCTTGAATAAAATCATTATTCAATTCATAGCGATAGTTACGCATTCATAAATGGTATCCTATGGGACTAGGTATCTACATTTGGGAAAATTAAATGTGCGTTTTCTCAAACACCAAGGCACACAAAACATCTTTTATAAAGGCCCTGCTTATAGTTACATGACCCCCTCAACACCCAGTACGCCTTGTGGAGACTTTAGGGGTCCTGAATCTGAAAGAATAGTGTAGATCCTTACTCCATAGCAGGAAATTCGATTTTGGGAAGCACTTTACAACAATGTGGGAAGTGAAATGTGCAAGTTCTCCATCCCCAGGGCATATGAAACATCTTTTATAAGGACCCTCCTTATAAATTCATACCCCAAACACACCCCTGGGACACCTAGGGGAGAACCTTGGGGTACTTAATATGCCAAACGTTTGTAGATTATCACTTTGTAAGTGCCACTACCACCAAAGTAGAGTTTGGGCACAATATACATTTAAAATCAGTGCTACAAAACAGGGCTGCTTTTAAAATGACCTCCGGTTCCCAGCAGTGCACTCATGCAAATGCAACAAAGGCTGCCGGCCTCTAAACTACCCCCCCCCCCCTATTGTATCATGGGGGTTAAAGTTAGTTGTAAGCCCTCTGTCCTATTTTCTAATAGGGACTTATAGGGTAGGTCATGCATACAATAGGTGTACCCTACACATAGTGTACCCTAATGCATGTGTGTGTTTTTACTGTATTTTCAACATTGCACAGGCCCTTGTTAGAAAGAGCCCAGTGACAGCCTGGACACCAGTCAGCAACAAATGGGTTGGGCAAGACACACAAGATCACTTTGCAACAACCGTTGTTTGCTTGCCCTGCCTAGAGGGAGGCTGCTAGCGTTCCGGTGATGCGGGGCATACAGAAAGACCTGCCATGTGCATGCGGTGCTAACTTGAGCTGGCCAGTGGCCTGCAGTTGCCACACGCTGCTGTGTTAATACTTCTTCCTCTACTGATCTGCTGGGGAGGCTGGCCCAGCCAGGAGTGTAGCTACCCACCTAGAATAGAATATTGACAGGGCCTTGTTGAAGGCGGCTTTTCCCCCCTGATCAGTCCTACCTGACAGCGGCAACTTGGGCCCTCTTGTGTGCCCTGCTGAGTGGTTTCCATGGAGTCCCACTTCTGTGGAGGCTTTGAACTCCCCCTCCCCCTCCCCCTGCACTGGCCCAGATGTGATGCTGCATGGCTGTTAGCTCAGGGTTTCCCACAGACATTGAGGTATGTGCTCTGTTGCATTGAGCAGTGTGGGGAGGTAATGAATTTCTGAGAGGCCTAGGCTGCCCTAGAGGCTACTGACCGATGTTTCATGGTGATTGCAGGCACATTGATGCCTTGGCGGGCAGATTGCTGCTGGGGATTCCTCCAGAGAACATTATTGCGCTATTTGGGCCTGTCCTTGTTGCTTGGATCCTTCTCACGGACAGAACTATGTCTGGCACCCTAAAACATCAGCATGTTGGGACTGTCACCATACCATCTCAGTATCTATGAGCCAGAGTCCAACCAGCTATAGTGCCTGTACTTGCCCTTCCACCCCAGAGCACAACACTCTCATTCCTCTCAGGGATCACTGTAACACTCGTACTTGTCCACAATAAAATAAACAAGAGACACAAAGGAAGTTTATAATATTTATTTAAACTATTGTGCTCTAGGATGCAGCATTATGTCACAATCCGAAAACAAATGCATACCAAAAATATCCTTAGCATGGTTAACAAACTGTATACCATAAAAAGCCGGTCATGCTATAAAACAGATTAGATTACCCCCCCCCCCCCCCCTTCCTACGGAAGCTAAATGATTATATATCAAAGATCTCTGGGATTAGTGACGGACCCCGTTCCTTAGCATTTATAAAGCACATTCTACATCTCAGCTGACTCAGTAATCTTGCCTCAGGACCTGTGTTCAGTGTGTGTTTTAAGAATTCCTGTCCTTAGATATGACACGTGTGCTCACAAACAGCAACTGCATTCTTGAGTTATAGACCTGACCAGAGAGTACACCAAGGAGCATTGTTTGACTTTTCTTATGGTGCTCAGATTAAATCTGAGGAAAAGAACAGAACATGAAGATCTATACAAGTTGTGTGTGAAAATATAATGTGGCACAAAAGCGAGCATGCTTATGTAGTAACATGTGCAAAAGAAATGCAGTCTACAAAATGTACAATTAGGCTAACATAGAGAAAATGGCAATAGGCCATGCAGGAAACACACAAGTTCCTTAATACCATGTTGACTGCACATCCCCCTCAGCCGCTTAACATAACGTGTGTATTTGTAAAGCGCACTTAACACCTGTGGGTCTCAAGGTGCTGAATAACAGATTTTTATTGTTACCAAACTCAATGGTACTCATTTTGTCGACCTCAGATAGATGAAAGGCTGAGTGACCTGCTGGGATTTGAACCTGTGACCGTGAGGTCGAACACAGGCTCTTGCATTGGCTGCATTAGTCCACTAAGCCACCAGACCCATCTTACAGTTATGGGCATGGTAATGGAAGGATGGGCATCCAGATACCTACAGCAATGCAGGTGTCCCAGGGACTCAGGAAGAAGGCAGCTGCGACATGGGAAGTCTGGTTACCCTAGATGTGGTATTCTAACATATAACACGTTGCAGCTGCTCACATGGCGCATTTCCCGCTTGGGACCCGACACCCCTGTGTACCTTTACACCCTGACTGGGCCCTCCAGTATAGAGGACATCGCTGTGACAATTGAGTGGGCCTCTACTGTGGAACAAAGTGCTCCTATATGTGCCTCTTATACTGTGGCCTAGTCCTGCCTGTTTCTGACTGCAGACATAGGGCTGCTCGTGCTGCCACACACTAAGGGGCTTTGAGGTGCGTGCAAGCAAGCCCTTCTTGCACTGAATGATTATCTTTGGCCAGGCATTTACCCACGCACACTGAAGTTGCTTGAGGACACGGCCTGGGGACACCGAGACTCGGCTGCATCAATTGTGATGCCTGCTGCCCGTGCCTCTCACCTGGAGTGCATGGACTCTGCCTGATCCCTGCTGACCTCAAGGGCCTGCTCATGCTTCCACAACATTGGTAGTGGCAAGGTGCTGGTAAGTGGGCTCTGAGTGCAGCACTGACTGCTCCCCCACTTAGCAAGAACCCTTGATGCAAGTCACTATATGTTGTCTACACACCAGTACCCAGGACACATCCTCGTGACTTTCCACGGTCACTGTGAAAATGGCCGGCAGTTCAGATCCACTAGAGACTCCCTCTCCTCCTGTTTGACTTGGAAACAAGTTGGACACTGTTCTGACAGAAGATGAATAAATCAGAGCTTCCCTGAAGAGAACATGTGTGCATCTTTAGAAAGTAAAATAGGCACTGTGACTGCAGAACGTACGCAGACACGTGGACCATCGCAAGTTGACTGATAAAATTCATGCTGCTGAACAGATCCTCACTGACCTCCAACTGAAGGCGTGTGAGATGGTCCTCCCTGCAAAGCGAGTGAGCATCCTGGAACAACGTGCTGAGGACGAGTAGGGCTGCTCACAACGGAATTCACTACCTCACACTATCACATCCTATATTCCCCTTCTTTTCCCTTCATGCAACCTATTACCATTGTAAAAACCATATTTTGAGTTTAATTGAAAATGAAATGTTTCGCAAATGAGGCTTCTCTAGCGCATCTGTATTTTTTCATTGTCTGATTTAGCACCTGCATTTCATAATGTTTTTTGATTGCGAATATGTGAGTGGCTGTCCTAGGCCCTCTTAGGTGTTTAATACCAGTGTTGGAGTTTTTCACACAACACGGATTCTTTAGATCCTTATTTAGTTTATGCTGAATGAGTCACGGACCATTCGTTATATTCCCATATTATACCCAGGTCCGGTGACGATTTTTGGGTTACCCCATTATTTATAGTGGCACAACGGAATAATGTCTGGATAGTTAGACTTCCGGAAGGAGCGGAGGTGTCAGATGTCATTGCTTATATAGAAATCTGGCTGAAGGAACTGCTGCCTTTGGGGACCCTCACAGTTGTTCTCCGTGGAACGCAACCAACACATTCCGACATGGCATCCCCGTCCTGGATCCAACCCTCAACTATTCCTGGTCTGATTACTCCACTACAGAGACTTGATAGTATGTGAAATGCGAAAGATTTGAGATAATACAGTCGACAATATGCACATTATGTTTTCCCCAGACTACAATGGGGCAGTGCAGAAACACAAACTCCTTCCTTGTGATGAAGTGCCATCTGCAGGAGTTGGTATTTGTTACTCACTCCTAATCTCGCTGTGTCTACGATCTGTCCCCGTTGGCAAAACAGTTATTTTACTCTCCTGAAGATGCTTGGGTCTGGCTGGAGTCCTCTGGATTGCTGACTGCTTGCACCGCTCGGCTCACTCAGAGAAACCTATAGTGATAATAGCTCCTCAACCACCTGGTCCTCTGGGATGGGCTCCACTCCCCCCTGAGCTGACCTCACAGACAGCTGAAGAGATTATCTGACAACAGTACTGTGCTACTAATTGTGCCCGATGCATTGTTGTGATTAATTGTTACATTATGTTCATATAACATATTGTCTCTAACCACTTTTTCTCTGCAGCCATACTGTTGGTTACAATGTTGTAATTGGAAGGACCTCCCCTGTTAGTTACCATTATGACGTGTTGACTTCCCTCTACGCAGCCACTGCACAGGGTTCTGGGTTACTACACTTCCATGGGTTAACCCATGCTCTTATTACCTTTGCGAGACACATATTCATTGGCTGCCGTGACAATCCCTTCTGCTTTTTTTTGGCCCCTTAGCCTGTTTTTTACTCAACCAACCTTTGTTGTTCTGTAGTTTGGGTGGTTATATGTTGTTCCTCCTCTCCTATGGTATTTTCAGTTCCATGTTCATGGATCATTTTGTTATTTTTTGTTATGACTGTACACGTCCCAACCATACATATTGTAGACTTACTCTCCTAATACTGCACAAGACCACCCACATTGCAGCACAGGCAATGGTACTCTGCTGTGCCCTTTTGTACTGTACACATGACACACTTCACCTTAATTACCTGGAACATGCGAGGAATGCACCCCGCCATGTTGCTATGCAGTTTATCCCACCTGAAGTATCGCTCAACACACATTGCGCTATTGCAGGAAACACATTTAACTAATATGGAAGTGATTAGGCTGCAAAGGTGATGACAGGGACAAGTATTCACCACTAAATTCTCCTCTTATGCTAGAGGTGTGCTATTATGGGTAAAGCCAGGTACCCCTTTTGTGGTTGATGACACTGTTATAGATGCAGTGGGTCGATACGTGTTTGTGTTGGGTCACCTTGATGGCTGTGAACTCCTGGGCTCCGTTTACACCCTGCAATAGACGGTGTCTCGCTGGAGTGGGTTGCTGTGGCTTATAGGAGGTGATTTCAATTGCTTCTTTAATAGGGCCCTTGACCATCTTTTTCCCCACCACCTCTCATCATGTACACCTGCAACATTTAATGCCCAGGCATTGCATGAGTTTCTCTTTTCCACATCAACTGCACGTCCGCATAGATAGATTTGTGGGAACGGCCTCTTTGCTTCCCTCTGTCTTGCACATCAACTATTAAGGAGGCACAGATTCTGATCACCATCCTCAATACATATATATTGTGTGGGACATTAACCCTCCCCCTATACGTTCCTGGCGCTTGCAAACGGTGCATTGGAGGAACTCCCTTTCGCACCCCTCTCCATTGTGTACTATTTTGAACACAACACTGACACTGCCTCCACCAAATTAATAGAATGGGATGTACTTAAAGTATTTATTTGTGATCACTGCTTGGGGAGGCAATGGAACATTTGAAGGACGCTCACTAGGGATATTTCTAGTATTGAACATCCGCTTTTAGATTATGAGCAGAAAGTGGTACACAACCCCACCACTACTCAACAGCTGGTGGGCATGCATCGTTAACATGCTGGTTTGCTGGTGAGATTGTGCTGCCTCACCTATGACACACATTCTACCCGGACGATGCAGCAGTTGACGGAACTGGCAGGCCATTGCCTGGCTTATCCAACAAGATCAGCCCAAACACCCAAAAGTGGCTCTCTGGTCAGCTACAGATACACTCCTATACACCCCTCAAGCCATACATGATGAACTAACACACCACTAGACTCTCAGGTGCACACTATGAAGAATTTAACTTTTTTTTCTACAATATTGATACCCAGCATTATCCCTGATCAACGTATATGCAATTAGACAAACCTATTACACAGCTTGAGGTCCAGGAGGCGATAACAGTATTAGCAACAGGCAAGATCCCAGGCCCGACTGGCCAGCTTGCTGAATTTTATAAAGTCTATGCACCCTTACTTGCTATACGCCTTTTGGTGATGTATTAAGAAGCCCTCTCTGCCTCCCAGAGAGATGCAACCCTCATATCCCTCCCTAAACCAACGAAAGATCCTTTTTTTGCTGGGATCGTACAGACCTCTAGCCCTACCCAACACTGATTACAAGATCTGAGCCGAGATCCTTGCAGACTGGTTGGCGTTGTTGGTCCTGACTCCAGTGCACTCAGATAAGAATGAGTTAATTATGGCCCCAAACACTACTTTTAATTTGCATCGCTTTTTTTGAGTCATGACTTACTCTTGACCAAGCTGGCCACGTGCCGGATGCATGGGTTTAAATCCGGAAAAGGCCTTGACTCGCTGGAGTGGTCTTACCATTTTAAGGTATTGCCTCGCTATGGATTCAGACTCTGATTTCTCTACCTGGTGAGACTACTATACACCCAACTGCTGATCAGGGTCAAAACGGGGTCACTTATATCGGCACGACTAACATATATAAAGGCACTAGACAGGACTGCCAACAACCCCATTACGTTAGCGATCGAACCTTTTGAGGTGTCCCTTCGAGAAGGCACATGGGGCATACCTTTAGGGCTTAGTACACACGTTATATCACTCTATGCCGATAATATATTACTGTTGGACTTGGCCCTTTTTGCATGGTCATCCATGAACTTTTTGCCTTCCTCCTAGTCTTTTTTTCTGACTGGTGTTGGTGGTTTTAGGACTCTGGGCACTTTAGCACTGCTGTCCAGTGTAAAGTGTTTGAGCTCTATGTAGCAAACATGGTAAGATTGGTCTACACCTGTTTGGCATATTTAATTTACCTGTCAGTCCCCAGTAATGTGGTATCTAATATACCCGGCCAGTAAATTAAATGCTACTGGTGGGCTTGCAGCGCTGTTTGCGCCACCCACCAAAGTAACCTTTCAAACCTGTCTCAGGCCTCTGCTATTGCAGGGCCTGTGTGCACAGTGTTACTGCCCCGGTGATGTGGCGCCTAAAGTGTGTGCCACGCCTGTGACCCCCTCCTGTACTGCATATCGGTCACCCCTAAGGTAGGTCCTAGCTAGCCCTATGGGCATGGTGCATTGTAGGTAAAAGGTAGGATATGTACCTTAAGTGTGCATCATGTCCTGGTAGTGACAAATGGCCATTTTGGTTTCTTACTGCTGTGAGGCTGCCCCCTCTCAGGAATGCATTGGGTATTCCCTGATGAGTGTTTCAGTGGTAATTCCTGATATGAGAGGAGCAGCATGGTCAAGTTTGGTATGTTTGGAATAGTAATAATAAATGCTGGGTAATGGTGTGCGCAGATTTATTATCACTATTTTAGAAATGCCACTTTTAGAAATTGGCATTTATGTGTGCTATGTGTCTGACTGCCTGATGTGTATTGCATGTCTGGCTCTGGAGTGACCTGGGCTGGTGAGGTGTGTGGCTCCAGGGAGGGCAGGGTGAATCTGCGCTAGGCTGAATAGGAGATCTGCATTTGGAGTATTGGGAGGAGTAGTCCTCTGACCCTGAATAGGTCTGCGTCTACCTGGGTGAATGCTGGCTCTTCCTCCCTGTGGTGTGTCTGATGACAGAGCCCAACCTGACAAAGGAGGGTGGGAGCACTGTACACAAAGTGCTCCAGTACCCCCCAGAACCAGTTGAAACTGGTTCCCTAAGCCCTGTGCCATGGCAGAACAAAGGAAAATGTAGTATGTATACTGGGGCTGTGACCCCATGTAGCGTGTGCTGTTTGGGTGCTTACTTGCGGCTGGCAGGCTGCCAGCCTGTCAGGAGGAACCACTGCTGGGGATGGACTTGCTGCCCTCCCAGGCAGCTGAGGGTTCTGCTGGCCTTAGAGCCCTAGCGTGCTGGCCTGCCTGTTGCTTTCTTTGCCCAGCTTTTGTCCTTGAACTCTGGGATTCTAGTGCCTCGTTAGTGCTGCACCTTTCTCCTTGCTGCTGCAGGACGAGAGGATCATTGGTGCCTTGCAGCTCTAAGCTGCACATCGTCCCGAGGGAATCCCGGTGTGGGGATCCCCCACACTGCATCAGAACTGAGCATGAGTCAACCCCGCATGTTGTGCCTTCCATGGTGAAGCGGGAGCCTACCCTGCATTTTTGGTGAAGCAGGAGCCCACTCCGCATTTATGCTCATTTGAAGGCGGGGGCCTACCCACACTTCTGGGCCAAAGAGAGGAGCCGCCGAAACGAAAGTCAGGCACCCGTGCCTGACTACGGGTGGGGCCTGCTGCAACTACAGAGAGGGAGTCTTGCGGGCTCCATTTCCGCCTCCCTCTGCTTCGAAGAAGCGGTCTAGCGGCTGCAGCCTGATCGGGGAGCAGAGCCTGATGGTGGGCTGGAGCCTACCCTGCAGTAGTGATCCAGAGAGGGACCGCAGCCTCGCGGGCTCCATGTTGAAGCCCTGTGTTCAGCTTGAGACCAGAGGAGTCCACGGAGAGCCTCGGTGAGTGGGGTGAAATCAGGCACTGGTTCTTTACAGCTGCACCGCTGATTGTGGGCAGCTGCGACATGGTCACATGGCAGTTTGGGGTCCTGGTGAGAGGGCTGAAATTGTTATTTTTTGGTGCCAGTGCAGACTTCCTTTTGGCCGTATTGGGGTGCCGAGAGCGGAATTGGAATGGCCCCATTGAAGGGCCAGTACGTGGTGATCTTCACAGCTGCACCGCGAGAGTGCTGGCAGCTGCAACAATGGGGGCATGTTTATTTTGACAGTAAGGAAGGAGTGAGAAACATTCCCCCACCTCCAGTGCAATGCGCACATTGATTTCGCTGCCAAGGCAGCTGGAGGGCCAGTGGGAAGGCCCTATAATTTAGAGGACTAACTTTTGGACAGAGGGTATTTGGGCCCCGAGGAAGGTCAGTTGGCCTGTGTTCATTTGGTATCCTGGTGTGGTGGAAGACCCCCAGGAGATGTGTACACCTCTCTAGTGCTACTGGGGTGCACTGCTGGGCATTATGATGTATGCCTAATGTGATGCCTAATGCAAAAATCATGCCATGATGTTTATGCCTAATGAGATTGCATAGTGTGTTTATGCCTAATGTGATAATGCTGAGTTAATTATTTTACCACTAATTACTTGTTGTGTTATTACTTGTGCTTTCTGATGGTTCTGACCGTAGCCCGGCCACGTATATAATCCCCTGTGAATTACTACCTAGTGCCAGGTGGCACACTGTACATTTGTGATTGATTCTAAAGCTTTTTTTTTATAACATTGTGTGGAGTTTCTTTTGTGGTGTGCCTAGTGTGTCGCTGCTGTGTGTGTGTGTATATGTGTTGCGCAAACGCTTTACACATTGCCTCAGGGATAAGCCGGCCTGCTCGTGCCAAGCTTCCAAGGGGGTGAGCTGGGGTAATCTGGAGCGTGTAACTCCCTTGACCTGAGTAAAGTGGTGGTTTCTGCCTGGCTTAGGCGCTAGCCCTGGCCAACCAGAAATCCCATTTCTAACAATTACTTTATCTTAAAAACACATATACTATCCCTGTGGCAATAAGCTTGACACAACGCATGTGCTGCCCTTTCATGGTTGAGGGTTAATTGGACTAAGTTCTGTTTGTTCCCTTTCATGTCGGATATTCCTATCCCATATTTGCTTCTGAATGGCATACAGGTGGATTGTCAGCCTAGTATGTTGCGTTAGAGTGCGTGTATATAATTGCCAGGCAGACATCTTTGATAGTAATGTCTCTTATGCTGTAAATGTCCAGGCTTTTGCAGATGTCCTTCGGGTGCACGCTGCCTTTGTCTGTAATGGGTCAAATGGCACTCCTAAAAATGGTGGTCCTGCACAATTTTTGTACTTTACTGAACTCCCCTATACATTCCTGCAGCGTTCTTCCGTGCATTTACTAGTCAGGTGAAGGAATTCCTTCGCAATAAGTCCAGATCTATGGTGGCAGTTCCAAAGTTATATCTACCAGCAGACCAGGGTGGACTTGCTTTTCCACAATTTGAGTAGTATTAACCTGCCTCACAAATCCAGTGGATTGCCTGGTTGTTGGCAGGCTTGCACTTAGAAGATACAGCATCGACACTGCCTGCGTGGGGGTTGCCCTTTGTCATGCAAATGTTCTAACCCAGTATGCAAGCAAAAACACCCAATTCCTTGTTGCTTGGAGTGGTATATCACGGATTCCACCGGTGTCTCCTTCTCACCCTCCCTGTGATCCCTTACGCACCAGCATTGATGATGCTCCGAATAACCAACAGGGGTAGATTCACTTTGATGGCACAAGTGACGACATGGCATGATGCTGGTATACACACCCTAGGCAATCTATATCGGGCGTGCGCCCTAGTTTTGTCTCATATGAGCCATTGAAAGAAGAGGATGGGTTAACCCCTGGTCAATTTATGTTATGTAACTCTGTGATTGCAACCTTGGGTCATTGGTCGATGAACACCCAGCCCATCTCATAATAACATTTCTCCATCCAATAGGGTCTAGCAAGCACCTAGTCTGCTGGTTTGCGGACTTCTGCAGACTCGCACTGCCCCACAGCTGATCATTTTACGTCAGTGCTGGGAGGCTAACTTGCAACGCCTTCACGGATTAGAAATGGGCCTTCTTGTTGGAATGCCCTGCGCATGTACCACAATATTCTGTTTTAAACTCATTCAGCTTTATATCATGTATAGGGCTTACCTTAACCTAACAAAATTAACCGCTATTCTAATATAACAGATGCTGCTTCACCTAGATGTCGGCAGATGGATGCTGACATGCTTCATATGTTTTAAGCTTGCCCAAGGTTACACAGTTATTAGTTAGGTTTCATATCCCACTTATCCACATGCACTGGGTACCAGGACCTACACACATTCGAGATAGGTCTTTTGGGTCTCTATGCAGGCATAAGAAGTATAAACGTACCTCTCGTTTCTTGTATTTGGGTTCCATAGTGGCCAAATGCCTTATTACTCTTTGGTGGAAATCAACTGAACCCGCTCCATTGATTGCTTGGACATGCTTGCCGCTCACAAGGATGCAAGCTGAAAGTGTTGCCCTGCATAGAAAGAATATCCTTGGTCTAGGTAAGTACCCTATTGCTACCTACTGGGACACTATTCTGCCTGAACTCGAGACAGACACTAATGCCAACACTGCCAGGTAGCATGGAATTACCTTAGGAGGACACCTATCACTACTTCATCATTACTGACATTTCACTGTCAGATACTAATGACTGTCAGACTCTCCTCGCAGGTGCATTACTAGCGGTTCACATTTGTTTGCAAACAGGCATTGGGTCATATACACTGCTTAAATGATATATTAGTTATGAGAATGGTCTGGGTCTTTTAGCTTGGGGTCTCTTCGCTGTTGGTTTGTTGTTTTTGTTTCGCTTGCTGTTGTGTATTGCTTACCAATACAACCTATACCTATACCTATACCAATGCAACCTATACCTATTTCCTGTTGACCGATTTACTACTTGGTTTACTGTGCAGATCTCCTCTATTTGTCAGTAGAAAACTGCGGGGCTGTTTGCATCCACAGGGAATTAATATTTAGGCCTACTTTTATTCTTCTGTAACCTAGGACTTTTACCCCATGTTGGTATTCTGAGCCAATTGTGTGTCGTGCTGCCAGGCACTATATATTGTACTACTTATTTTGTGCGTTTTACTCGTATTGTAAAATGGAAAACTAATAAACGCATTCAAACAAAAAAATGATTTTGCGCAAGAGCAACATTAGATGAAGCACAGTATGAAATACTTGCAAAAATGTGATATGCCTAACATTTTTAAGTCCTTGCATGTTTGTGATACAGTTTTACTGCGTGAAAACCTGGCTTATTGTTCAGCTTTGTTGGGAAAATGAAATAATCTGATTTTCCATTATGTATTGTGTATTCATGTGAGAAACAAAAGTGTCTTTGCTTCCAACTCCGATGTTCTGAAAGTGGAGGGAAAAAAAGATGCTTGCTCCAGTCCATATAATGTAAACCAGGGGTCTCTAACGGGTAACTCGGGAGCTACATTTAGCTCTCCAGTACCCTAGAAGTGGCTCCATGGTTGCAGCTCAGTGCATTCGGTAATTCAGAGGGTCTAATCCCATTGAAGAAGGCATCCTCACACATTCCCGACTCATTAGTGGGCAGCCAGCCAAATCAATGACAGGGCCACAAGCATACACAGAAACATATTCTGTGACAGCCTAGGGACTAGCAAGCAACATGACCTGTCTCCACTCTCAATTTAGCAAAGGCGCATGGAGGTTTGTCACTTTTCAAAACCGACTCTATCAGTCATACAGTGTATGCGAAAAATACACATTTTCTGGGAGTAAACTCAAACCTCTCCCAAATATGGCAAAAAAAACTGCGTACACTTGTTTCTAAGCAAAACGTGTTGTGTATCTGGTCATAGAAAATAACTTGAGAGCACTGGTCTTCTGGCTAGGGTTTGCTGTCTTTCTTTGTTTTATAGATACCTGTGTTGTGTATTATTGTATTTTGGCGGTTTGTAAAGCGAAAGTACAACTAACTGATTCTTCAAACAACTAGGAACTGAGTGACGGTAACATACATGCAGAACGGAAAAGGTTAGAAGTTCACAGGCTTGTCAGACTAGGTAGGTCTTCAAATGTTTAAAGCATATTCTTGTAGGTGCAGACACCTACCCCAAAACAGTTTAAACTTCTTCTGGGAGATTGTGACATAGAATTGGAAATCAAACTTTCAGCGTTTGGTAGCTTACAATGGTTTACAATATTGGAACGCTTTAGCATCCGACTGAGTTTGAAAACCATTAATTCGTTTAATTGTCAAAGGAGACTCTTGCTACCGGATAGGAAGTAATCAGGTCTCATAAGTCGAAGAATGAGAGGGGCAGTTAGCTTTTGCAACACTTTGATATTTACAAGGGCAATGAGCTGGAATGCTACCATACACTCCCTTGGAGTATTTATCAGTGGTAAGACCCACAGCAACGACTGTGGTACTTTGGTCACATGTGTGCATCTAAGAGCAGAGCAGAAGAGCTAGGGGCCATATGTATCAACATTCCGTTTTGCGATTCCTAAATAGCGATTTTTAAGGAATCGCTATTTAGAAATCGCAAAATGGTATGTATGTAGAAATGCGCTTCTTTTTAACGATTTCTTAAAATTCCTTAATTGCGATTAGCAAATTGCTAATCGCAATTAAGGAATAATTTCCCATTCATTTCTATGGGCCAGGAGGCCCATAGGAATGAAGGGGAAATGTGCGATTCGCAATTTGCTAATCGCACATTGAGAATATTTTCAAGGGTGCAGGGGTGTCCAAAGGACACCCTGTTGCACCCCTGAAATCTGCATGGGTGCACATGTGGCGCACATACATGTGCGTCACATGGCACTTAGAAAAATGAACCAATATGCATTTTGAAATGAATTCGCAACTTACTACCAACTAGAAGTTGGTGGTAATTTGCGATTCCTTAAGGCCAATTTGCTAATTTTTTTAGCTTCGTACATTGCATTTAAGGAATCACAAAATTTGCGATTCCTTAAATGCAATCGCAAGATAAGGAATCGCATATATTGCGATTCCTTATTTTTAAAGCAGATTTCCTTGATGCATACCATTTGTCCAAATTGCATTCGCAAACGCCAAAATTCTGCGAATTTCGGCGTTTGCGAACTCAATTTGGCTTGATACATATGGCCCTAAATCACTTAAACTGAGCTCTGGACTCGGTAATTTAAGACCGTCCCTGCCACGGTTTGCTGTGTTAAATAATTGAATTCGAGCTTCGCTATATTACACTGTGAATGTTTGTATTTGGTTGTAAAAATGTACCAGCGTTTGCTGATATAACTAAAGCAAACAACAGAATATAACACAGTAACATGCACAAAAGCCACATAGTAGCAGAATTAAACCATAACCGGCACAACACAACAACGTGAATGCAACACTACAACCACAGTACATGGAGGCAACATCGCATTGCAATATTGCAGCACAACACAAAAAGAATACAAGGCTTTACCAGCTCAACAAAATGTAATGCATCAAATTTACACAAACCTTCTTGCCACACATTACCACTTCCTGGATTCTGCTTTCATAGTATGGTTGTAAAAGATGTCAGCAAGTAGCGCTGCCAGAGTGCCATTCAAAAATGTTTTATCATTTTCCGAACAGTCGAGGACCTATGCATTTCTCATTGCACAGCTCGGACGCTGTCTTCTGCGTTGACAGTTTTTTTCGGATATTAGTCTTGGAATGTTTCGTTTTTATTTCGTACTGGTTGTGTAGGAAGATCATAAACCATGTATAGCAGAAAATAAGACCTCAAATGATAATGCTTAGGCAGTGTGTGTGCATTAAGTGGTCAGATGTTTAGACGTGTTGGACAAATAAGAGTGCAACTGGACTGTTTGTGAAAAGATGGTGCTTCCACAATAAGTAATGGGCCTTGTCGGACTGATCCGCTTTCCTTACTACTCAAACAAATACCCCCTTTTAAGTATTTTTAAATAACCTTTAAAATGCACTCAGCTGCATAATGCATCAAACACATTTAGACAAATGGTTACTTTGTCATTTCGAAAGTCCCCTTTTCTACAGTTTTGTTTGAACAGAGGGTATCTTTAGTACTTTTGAGACGTTCTCCTATGTTTCCTGTTAACAAGTTGATGTCAGTCCTCTCTGTGCCTATAATGGGTCTGCTTCCAGCAGTGACTGGAAGTCAATGCTCGCGGAAGTGAGAAATAGGACAGGCCTTCAACCTGACCTCATCTAGGTAGCCTCTCTGGGTGGGCTGAACTCAATCACAGAGTTCAACATTTGAAAGAGAAACTACAGTTGGTGGGGATTTTTTGTTATTTTTTTTAAGAACACATTGAATGCAGGGTTTAGACTTTAATTGGCGGAACACTGGTAGCTGACCACACCGCAGC
This sequence comes from Lissotriton helveticus, assembly GCF_964261635.1. Classification (NCBI taxonomy): domain Eukaryota; kingdom Metazoa; phylum Chordata; class Amphibia; order Caudata; family Salamandridae; genus Lissotriton; species Lissotriton helveticus. Next base: position 1,059,169,893 of record NC_136070.1, on the reverse strand, counting down.
CATTCCTCTTTTCTGGGTGCCTATAACTATATGGGGTCGACATTAGCTAGCCACCCTTCCAGACCGAATCACAGTACATCTGTGTATAAGGCTATCATTTCCACTTCCTACAGATACATTGCCTGTGCCTCCATAAAGTAGTCTTGCACCAAAATAACTTCCACCATGTGCAGGTCTGAAGACCTTTGCAATATGAATTGCGCTACAATGGAAACACAGACATACTTTTGGCACATTTTTCTACTTAGTTAGGGCTAGGGGTAAAGAAAGTTTAAATGACGCCTGTGAACTTGGGTGAGGTTAAGAAACTTTGTACTGCTGAAGTTTCCAAAGTTCTCCTGAAGTGAGGTTGAGATTTACCCCCGTCCCCCCCATTCACCCACAGCTAGATATTGTACCATCTGACTGCTCGACTTGGGTATTCAATTGAGAGTTTTACCCCCTACCATGCAGAACTAGCTGTAGCCCTGAGTTGCAGTGGGTGTAATAATGCAATAGTGGCCACACAACAGCCATTCATTGATCATTGACCCATCACCAGAAGTGCTGCCTCTTGCTGAACTATCAGCTGCCCTAGAATGGATCCTCTTCAGCTTCCGAAGAGCAGAAGCCCAGTCATATCCCTGAGTTTCAGCAGTAACAATGTCCTGCTGCACTCCGGACATTTTTATTTCCAACTCGCAAGGGGCTTTGCCCTGCAGGATAAGGAAAAGCATTTGTAATGCAATAGGTCTCACATTTGCGAGAGTTGAGCTATTGGCATTGTAAATAACAAAGCCTTTAATGTATATGTTTTGAAAGCCTGCAAGCAGTGCGTAACAATACCCACTTTGTACTTAGTCGTTGCTTACGAGAAGCAAGGCGCAGTTACTGCCAGCCTTGGTTCTCGCAAGCATCGACTATAAGTACAAAGTGCGTGTTTACGCACCACTTGCAGTTTTTCAAATCACATAAATAAAACGCATTGTTATTTACAATGCCAATAGATCAAACTCCCACAAATGTGAGACCTATTGTGTTGCAAGTGCTTGTTTTAATGTTTGTGTGCCCGTTTACTATCCTTGCTTTCTGCCCACACACCAGGGTGATTTTACATAACTCTGCATTTCGACAGTGTATACTGCTGTTTTCATATTTCTAATTTAAAAGTAAATAAAATATTTTTTCAAACTCTCTACATGGAAACACATCAATGCAATATTTTTGCCTGTCTTGATCATTTGCGTACAGTAGCAGAAAAGACATTAGTCTAAGTCATAATTTATATTAGCACTGACATTTTTCCTCCATAAATCAAAATAATTGCTAGCATTAGAAGAGGTATCCTAAAAGGAACCTTGAAATACCATTCTGTGCATAGTTCCAGTCTAGACGAACTGCAAATCTGCAAGGCTTTATCGCCCAAGCTTTGCGTATGCAAATGAGCAATCTTTCAGACCAGTTGCATGCAAATCGCCCTTGTGCATTAGTTTGGCGGGTACTTCGAACCCCTAACTGGTTAGCAGACTGCAAGAGATTGAGCTTTATTTTCTTAATCCAAAATGGCTTTTATAATGGAAAGATTTCTCAACTCTCATTAATTAAGGTAAAAGTCTGTTCGGACTCTAGATCCACACACAGCACCACATTGTATTTAAACCTTTAGTTTTAAACTTTCTAGAAAGTACAGTTGAGCCACTAACGTGTGTGTCAAATCAGTATCCTGCTTTGATCATTAGACACCTTTTTACAAGTTTGTATAGTCAAACTATCCTGAGGGCATTGGAGAAAACCAGATTATATCAAAGAAGGTCACATTAATTTTTATTTTTTTAACGCACTGGGAGATGAAGCGACTTGCCCAGATCACAGGATGTTGAGCTGATGCTGAGACTCAAAGCTTTAGACCACATTCCCTCTCACAATAGCTAATTAATATAGTAAAACTCTTGCACTCTAAAGCAGCTAATATTCTTTTACCAACCTGCAGGCTTTAAATTTGACTGTTATTCTTGTAAATATTTGGTAAATTATTGCTTATTTTGAGCTGCTGCAGGCCTGTCTTTGTGTTTAATAGTGAGTTTTCAACAAAGATTGTTGAAAACAAGTGCAAGAGCGTAGCTACACTGACCTTTTTGACCTCCACCTGCCTCCCTGCCGCCTTTGCCAATCACTGTGGGGGTTGTTGTGCAGCTAGTGGCCATAAGGGTATGCAGGGAGGACTTTGTTCCACATGTTGGTGCCTGAAACCGAGATGAGAAATGCTGAGCTTCGGAGGAGTTTTTGCATGCAACAAAATGCCAGGGTGCAGAGGGAGCCACAAGCAAAAGTATAGGTTTTAACACGAGCCTTCCCTCAAGCTGAACAAAAGCTATTGACGTTGTAAGTATAAAAGCGAGCACCGTGCTAAACATCAAGTGCCCCACCTGTGTTGTAATTATGAAAGCGGGCGCTGTGCTAAACATAAAGGGTGGCGCCCGCGTTATTATGAAAGCGAGTGATGTGCTAAACATAATGCACAGCTCCCATGCATATTAAACCTATGAAGCATCTGCTGTGGCTAATTATTACCATGAAATAAAATATGCATTCCCCAAATGAACTGATAAACAAGTACAGTGTAAGTAAACTGTACTTAGTTGGTGCTGACTCAGCAGAAAATCGGAATGCTGTATGGAACCACCAACCAATAAGGAGCCAGGACAGAAGTGCAACGCAGGAGTGAACCAATCCCAAGCAGCAGGCGAATTACACAACGTACAGTGATTACAGGTCTTCCAGACAGCGCATGTGTGCTGTCTACGTTCAACCTAAAAAACTAAAGATGTAAAGAACCTTAGACTGTAAATGCTGCAGGAAGAACAGGCTGACCTTTAAGGTGAGAAAACTGAAAGTGGAAAAAAGTTACTTTCAAAGACATCGCAAATGCAAAATCAGACATCATACTAGTCTTTGCCCCTGTATAGCGCTCCACTGCCTTTTGGTTAAGTTTGTGCTATCAAAATAGCCAGTGGTTCATTTGTAAAAAAAAAATGAGTGCCAAGGATCGAAGCCTTGCTCGAAGCTGGCAGCTGGTGCAATTAAAGGTGGGGCCCCAGCTACAAGGGCTGACTAGTCTTAACCCCTTCGCTGCGGGGGTTAATCCCCCGCTATGCTGGGGGGGAGGGGGGCGCGCACAGGCTCAGCTCGTCTCGCTCAGCTCGTCATGAGGCACGGCGCTCCTGTGCTCATGACGAGCTCAGCTCGTCACAGGTGCATTACCTGCCGTGGAACGCTCAGCACAGCAGGGGAATTATCCCCGCATGCGAGCGTTCCACGGCTCATGACGGAGCGCCGTGGCTCATGACGAGCTCAGCTTGTCATGAGCCTCGAAGAGGCTAAATCCACCTCAAGCCTCTTTAATCCACTTCCCAACACCCCCTGCCACATTATCGCTCTCTTGTTGGTTCCTCCCTTTGTGACGGTTTTTCAATCTTTCTCTACTTCCCTGTGTGTGTTTCCCTCTATTTCTCTTGGTAAACCTTTGATGAGGAAAAATAAGTGCCAGTCCCCAAAAATGAGTGCTGGTGGACCCCACTGGCCTAAATTAAGCCCTGCATACTACATGTACATGAACTCAGGAGAAGGCATCTGAAAGTCAGAAGGACCTCAAGCACAGGCTGAAATGAGATCACTTAGCTTATGCACGTTTTTACGCTCGCTCTCGCGATAACCACATCAATCCAAACTTAAATATACAGTTCCGTAAAAATCCGAACAATCTCGAAGTAAAAGGACAATAGGTAAACACCATCACACTTGCGCAAACTGAACGCTCTCATTTGAAAAGTCATATTAACAAATAAAAAATGCTGTCCCAGTCAACGACACGATGACTCACGGTATAAAATCCTAAACTAAAACTAACTAGTTGCCTGTATGAAACCGCAATTTTTTTCAGCAATAATACCATAAATTATTGTGACATGAGCAGCCGAGAATTGAGAAATCGGGGACCACCTGCAGGTGGAATTTTGGAAATAACAAATGAAACCTTTTTTTATTGAGTTTTTTTTTTAATAACATTGCCTCTCGGCTTGTTCTTTCTGTACTCCTAAAACACCCTATGGCTGCATCACAAAGGGAGCACTGGAATTGCTAATTTAAAGCATGGTCTCAGTCAATATTTTCGGCTGACATACATACCTTGGATAGTTGAAGTGAAGAGCTGCAGCAGCGTACTTTACCACTTTAGTTGGAAATATTCCTTTGTCCCTGTAACTTTAAAGGAATGTGCTGCTTTTGAGTGGCAATCTAGAGCATTTGTTGATATATCTAAAGAAATTTCTCGGTACAACCGAACATAAGGGCTCATTAGGATCGCGGATTTCCCGCATCCTCCGGGCCGGCGGAAGCCACCGCCGGCCCGGAGGATGCGGGAAATCCTCCGCGGATGCTTTAAAGACCCAGTGCCAAATTAGGATGGCTGGTGGGTCTTTGAATCTGTCCGCCGCTTTTCCGCCGCGGTCGCCTTCCGACCGCGGCGGAAAAGCATTAAAATGGCTGGCGGTGTCTATCAGACACCGCCAGCCATATTATGATGGAGTGAAAAGTATGCTTTTCCACGGCGGCTTTTCCGCCGTGGAAAAGCATACGGACCTTCACTTCGAGGGCCCGTTGCGGGCCCCCTGGGTGAAGGGGGGGTGGAGGGTGCACATGGGGGGTACCTATGGTACCCCCTGCATTTGCGTGAACAAAGCGGCAGGCACCACGCGGTGCCTGCCTCTTTGTGCACGCAAATGCCGTGCGTGTATTTTTAACATTGCGGCGGGTGCAGCTTGAAGCTGCACCCGCCGCAATGTTAAAAATAGAGGATGTGACCGCCACCCTGCGGTCACATCCTAATCTGTATGGAGAGACCGCTGCTGCCCCTGCGGACGGCCCCTCCTACTCTATGGTGGCGGACGGACTCAGGTCCGTCCGCCATCATAATCTGCCCCTTAATACAGTAATGCAACACAAAGCAAAATAATAACTTGGTTAAAAAAAATAACAGGACACAATATATCAGTCAAAACAATATACAGTGCAATGGAATATTGCTGCACAAACACATAAAACAGCACACACAAAAAAAAAACCCTACCATAACAAAACGCAGCAAAATAAATTTCAGCACATATACGTGTGCACATAACAGCTTCCACAAATCTGCTCTCTTAACACGGTGGAAGAAAGTGTTAGCACCAAGTACCCCCTCACTTCCTAGCAAGAACTTGAAATGGCGCCAGTCAAAACATTTTGTGATCCATCACCTAGGGTTGAACATTGTGCTGCAGGCCGAACATATTTTGTGTAGATTATATTTTAACCAGTTTAAACATATTTGGCTCGTAGTTATATGTACATTTATACAAGGTATGTGTTCGACACATAATTTGAATACATTTACGTATAACTGTGGGCGTAAAGGTTTAGTCTGTATAAAAAAAATTCTACCCAAAATGTGTCTAGCTTGCAGCTTGGAATTATGCAAAATATGATCTGAAGTCAAGGCTCATAATTTTGCATTACACTGTTTTGAGGCGAAAAACGAAATAAACAAACCACTTCGATTGCCAAAAGTTTTTGGATGGCTTGTATCCGAGTGTCATGTTTCACAGCTTGGGAGCAAGACAGAGGAATTTAGTTTCTGAGCTGCACAAATTCTGTGGCTAACTACAAAGCAGAACATCTTGAAGCAGTCACCTTGAAGTGATGGCCTCCTTGCTGTACTACAAAGTGAGAGCAGCGAAAGAGGAATTCATTAGCTGGGCTCATCCCGAGCATTTAGGCCGCTCAGTTGAAGGATCAAAAATAAAACCCTGGGAGCGTGTCTTGCTCTTTCGTTCCTCACTGATGCAGCCCTCCCACTGCTCTCTCTCAAATTAGGCGCCATAGGAGGTGCTGTGAATGGGAAGTGTGTGCAAAGACATAAACAACAGACTATTTCCAAATGTGTTCTACTTCAGATAAAAAGCATTGCTTAATCTGTGCTGATGCCTGCAACTGTTGGGCACTGGAAACGAAGAGAGCCAGAGAAAGAAATGCAGAAAAGGAAGGACAAAGGCAGAAAGCAGGACAGAAAAAGACCCTCCAAGGGTGGCAAAAAGAGAAAGGAGGTGTATACTGGTGAAAGAAAGAGGCATGAGGTGGAATTAAGAGTGGACAGCATTGGTATTAAGAAGCCCCAGCATTTAGCAGTGCTGTGGCGGACTTCTGAGAAAAAATTAGAAGCCCTGCACTTATTCTTGTACAAATTAACTACTAAATATTACTCTGTATTTGTCTGAGTTCTCATAGGGCTAGGACTTGAAATGTGGAAGACCTTCCATTTTACCGGGGCACTTAACATGACACTGTGTTTAACCAGAGGTGCTATATCAAAAGACGGACCATGACCGGGCTCAGAATATACATGGCTCGTTTCTACAAGAGCTTTGATTACAAGTGGGGTTTGAGCTATGCCAGAATCCTGTTTATTTAAGATTTGTATAAATTCTCTACATTGTCACCATGAGGTCACAAGGTAGTGCTTGGTGTAAAGTAGGAATGATGCAAGGCTAACTGTATACAAGAGGGTACAGCCTGTCTGGTAATCTCCAATTGCCTCCCCTTGAGCGGGAGGCTCCTAATCAAACTCCAGACTAAACCGTTCCATTTTTATATTTTCCCTGAATTGGATGTAGCGGAATTCAGCCGACAACTTTGGGTTCAAATAATCCAATCGTCTGTTCACCTGTAGTGTTAGAGGCCCACCACTAAAATGAATTGTTTCGACCCTTGTTGCCGAATCAAATGAGAAGTGCTCTGGCAAAAATGTACGAGGTGTCATTTTTGTATGTTGTCTGGGTTATTGGCACACTTTGACCGCAGGAATCACAGTAATGACTCTATCAAGAGTTCATGGTCCTCCTCTCTCAGCACAACTCTGATTATATTAGGATTAGCACTATATTGATGAACATGTAATTCCACAATGTTGCCTATGGTACTGTATGGTAGTGTACCCTACAATTATGATAATAACAGAGTTTTAAATATGAGCGGATTTAGATAGTAGCAAAACCCGATTGTACCATGCTTAGGGTCCAGTTTATGGTATGTAGATATGTGCAAGTCAAAAATCCAATTGGATTGGCTTGTAAATTTGTGCACCGGAAAACACTTAATGGCTACAAACACACTGCTCATTTTCCCCTAAACAAAAAGTTGGAAAGTTTTAAAATGAAGAAGTCTAGCTCCAAGTATTCCAAAAGAAAAAATATATGCAATCTAAACCAAAAGAAAATACTATGCCGCCGTTAATTGAGGGGTTTAACATTGGATTCAAGGCAGACACATGGGAAGGATGACATTTGCTTTGATGAGGCAACAACCAGAGAAATAAAGTTTAACTTAAAAAATTAGACGGATGGAAATTATGCTCTGGGTGGCAGTTTAGAAACAGTGCTGATATGGCTTATTAAGAACGAGACCGTGAGTAATCCTAGGCCAAAGGGAAGCACAGCTGTACTCTAAGGCAGCCCTCCCATAGCTATATAATGGAGTGACCCAGCAGATGACAGTAAACCACACTGACTTTCACTATGTGGAAGAGGTGTGGTGCCGCGGCTAGGGTGACTGACTCCAGATTCTGGGGATCACGGTTCGATCCCCGGCGGCAGATTAGCCCAGCACCATGTGACTCTGGGCAATAGCTTGCTTAATCTTCCCGACGGCCCCCAGCGCCTAGAGACCCTAACGGGTGATTGTGCGCTTTACAAATGTGGATTATTATTATTATTATTATTATGAGTGTACACTAACATTATGAGTCCTATCCCAGATCAATATCCAACACTGCGGACACCCCCTCTGAGCTAGTGCAGTTACCAGGCTGGGCACGACAGGAGTCTCCCACATGCAGCCCTTACACTTTTGCACATATGTTCACCTGTAACCAGCCAAGTGCTCCATACCCTTTCTGAGTCACAGCGGTCTTAAATGGGGTAGGCACTTGTAGTAAACACGCACAGTCTATTCACCATGAGTTTACCGTGAGTGAGTCACAGGTTATGAGGCTTCCCCAAGGTAAAAGGTAAAAAAGCAGGTGATCATGAAGCAAAAAATCTGGGCGAATTAGATGGGCAAAACCCATTGTCTCACAAAATGTACATACTGTTTGACTTTCCAGGCTTTCAGAATGAGTCTAGCATTTGCATCAATCAATGTTATACAGTTAAGATCCATTGGTGGTACAGTTGTGCCTAAATGTGGCTCTCAAGCTAGCTTTGCCCAAGAAAGTGAAGCTGCACCTCACAAATGAGGGGGGAGGCTGAACACAAAATGAACTATTTCTCTTACAATTCATATTGGCTGCAGCCTAGATTGTTGGTCTGCATTGTAGGTTTGGGGCCAGGCAAAGACTGATTTGCAAATGGTTGGCCCCTCTTTTAATGGCACAGATAAATGTAAAAACTGTGAATAGCAAGTCACCCAGAATAATTACCAGTGCGTCATTGTGATTCCAAACTGCTAGGTCTCTGAACGAGAATACACAAAACATAGATTTTCCTAGCTAGAATGCTGAAGTAAAATATGCTTTCCCTACCTCCTACTTTTATTATAAAAGCCATTAATCACAGAAGATTAGACATTGCAGCAAACCATGGGTCACAAACTACAGGTTGGGGGAAAATGAAGCCACCATTCATTTAAGAGACTACTCTTTATATAGAAGTCACCACTGAGTAATAGTCTCTTTTCAGGACAAGAATAAAAAAATAAAAATAAAACTCAATGAATGAGATGGAAGAATATTAGAAGAAACCCATTAAAACTAACAGAACTTCTTTGGAATATCCAGGACCACTCAACAGGAATATTCAAGAATCTGGATTCCTGAGCTTCATATGTTTTCTGTCCAGACAAAACATTAGGAAGAAAAAGGAGTTTTCTCAGAGCTGAGAGACCATTTGTAGTATGGAGACTTTAAGGGAGGGCAAAATAATGGACAAGCTCTGAACAGTGAATGGATAATATTCCCCTCTATCTCTTCAACAAAATTAAGACTTGCCTTCACTATTCTAGTTGGGAAAATCTGCATTTCATGACCAGGTCAGAGGCGCCACTATCACTTATTCAAGGCATCTCCAAATAGGCATTAGCCACCAGTTCACAACACAACCACAATACATTGAGTGATGAGGGCTGTCTGAAAACCCCTATCAGTATTATGTGTATATATGTATATATTCACTTAAAAAAACAAAGGTTACATGGCTGTTATAGTTAGGAAATAAAATTAAAAATCCTTAGATATTCACTCAAAAAATCAAAGTTATAGGGTAGTGATAGCTAGGCTGATATTTCATTTGTACAAAACCTGAGAAATTCAGCAGATATAGTTATCTGAGCTAACTATTACTCGCAACCCTGCAATGCACTGCTTATAACCTCCCATATTACATCACTCATGACATGGTCTGGGACAATATTCATGACATCACTCATGACATCATCCACAGAATCTGACGCAGCCACTCACACCCCATGTAACCTTTCATACACCAACTGCAACTTCCACATTACCATTCTAGAAACCATTGACACACCCATACCAGTATTTACATACCCTTTCACTGATTCATAAGTCTACACACATATCCACTCAGTCACCCATACAGCCTCTCATGCACCAACTCACTCACTAATACAGCCCCTGATATATCTACTGATACAGATACTCACACAGTCAGTCACTCATAGACCTATTCACACACATACTCACTCACCTATAGAATTAATTTGACAGCCATTTATGCACATATAAAGTTATATACACACCCACTCACTTTTTCATACAGATACTAACATATAATCACTCACCCATACAGCCCCTCACACACTTACTCACTGACCCATAAAGCCGCTATCACAATCCCTCACTCATACATACATCCACTGATAAACTCCAACACTCACCTATACTGCCTTTCACATATCCGCTTACTCACCCATATACCACTGACACATCTCTTCATTCACTGACATAGACATAAACATACTCAGTCACTAATAAAACCTTCTCTTAAACTCACTAACCCATACACCCACTGACGCACACACTCACTCATCCATGTAGGCAGTCACACACCCTCTCACACACCCACACAGACACTCATACCCCCCATAGAGGTACTCCGACAACCGATCAATCACCCATATACCCACACATGTACCCACTCACCAACAAATACAGCCACTCCAACAGCAATCAACAGACTAATACAGACATTCAGACAACCTAGTCAGTGACCCATACATTCACTGAGACACCTAATCACTCATTCATACAGTCAGTCACCCACTAAATCATCCGTACAGGGACTCGTACACCCACTGATTCATCAATACGCCTTGGTGTGTATATATAACACTCTTAAGCATTTTAGGAACACTAATTTACCGGATGATGTCATTAGTGAATATCTAAGTTTTTTTTCTTATATTTCCTATCTAGAACAGCCCTGTAACCTTTGTTTTTTCAGTGAATTTCTAAGGTTTTGTAAATGCTAATTGCGAACTGTAACTTACCCGAAACTTTTTTTTTGTGTGAATTTCCATGGTTTTTTAAGTAGCAATGGTGTTTGCAGAATGGTGTGGAAAGGGTGTGGATGGCCTGTGACTATCTCTCAGGAATCTCGCTGTGTAGGACTTACACAAAGTACAAGGAGGGATTATTGGTCCCCGAGGTCCTTTAGCATCCAACAGGAGGGATAGTTGACCCCCAAATACGCTCAAGAGCCAAGGGGACTTCATCCCCAACTAGTACTATACACAGAGGCGCGTTTGCAGAGTGGTGGAGAAAGGACGTCCTTGATGATTGCACAGGGAGTGCAATTGCCAAGGACAGACTGCGAATACCAGGTGTTTTTAACAAAGTGTAAAACACATATATAGATATATTTTACATAAGGTTTCAGTGTAGCTATTTAGTAAGATGCTAATTTAACTTTGCCTTTTGTATTCATTTGTCAAAATAACTAAATCAAAAATGCATTTTCCTTCATAGCAACACTGGAAGTTGCAATGACTTCAGTAGTCACAAATACAAATGACAAAGTGAAAACAGATATATAGACATATTTTACACAAAGTTTGAGTCTAGCTGTTAAGTATCGAATTGGTTTAACTCATAGAACATAACTACAACCTATCAAACTACCCATTACTACCCAACCTCATGGAGAATCACAAGTTGTTGCCAAACTAGTGCAATGCACAATCTGAAAACATCACACTAATGACCGTGAAAGTAAGGCATATCATTGGATAATATACTGTTCAATGCTTTTATGATTGTCTAATATAGCAATCAAATAAAGCTTCTACTGTTCAATAAAATGAACAGGAAGTATACACCCAGTCGTCCTTCTTGAATCTTCTTTTCCAGACGTTTGTGAGCTGGTGGTAGATTTTGGCTGGAGTCTTTTTTGGACTCATGTGGGACGATGTTTGTTTTATATATGGAAAGATATGTAGGAATTATCTTAATATATTATTGGATTGCTGTCTAGTACTAGAAACACTACTACAATTCCCTGTGTATACAGTACCCTGACTACGCCTTCCTTCTACCTCTTCTGCAATAATTTCTTCTACATTTCGAGGTATCATCACCTCTTTTGCTATAGGACTACCATTCTCTATTTCCTAACATCATTCTCTTTAATAAATAGCATGAACTAATCTGTTATCCTGGAGATACCTTTCTTCATTAAAGAAAGCCTCTGTACAAGAAGTATGTATCTATTTTCCACTAAAACCTGTACAACAGTTACATCTATTCACTAACCTTTTTTTCTGGTTTTGTCTCCTCATGCACAGCACTATTTTGTCAAGAGTCTTCATTCTGTTTAGAATCAAAAGGAAAAGCTTCCTCTTCAAAGCAAAAGCCGTATCAACTACGCTCTTATTTATTTATTTTTATTTATTTGTGTATTTTATAAAGCGCACAGCTGCCCCAGCGGGGCGTCCCGGCGCTAATGAATCTGGAAGCAGTGGGCGGATATAGAACATATTATAGGTCAAAAAGATGAGCTTTAAGGGTGCTACGGAATAGAGATTCTGATTGACATGCTCGGAGGGACAGAGGGAGCTTATTCCATAGCTGAGAAGCAGAAACTTGGAAAGTTTTTCCTCCCTTCCGGGTTCTCTTAAACCTAGGAATGACTAAGAGAAACTGAGAGTTTGAACGTAGTGATCTGGTATTATGATAGGGACGTAGGCAAGTTTTGAAATAGGCCGAGCCTTTGCCCTGCGTAGCCCTATGGGCCAGTGTCATTGCTTTAAATTGACATCTTTTACTTACTCTCAACTCGTTATTTCAGTTTCACTGCATTTCTGCTTCTACACTTTTTTTAATGTATAACTACATTTACAAGGCTGTAACTATTCAATCATTACAACATTTGCACAGAACCTATGCAGCCATCTACACACCCACTTACAAACCATGCAGTCATTGAAATACAGAGGTATACATGGGCACTGATGAAATACTCAGGCTCTAGTCATGCACTCATCTAATTACGTAGAGAGTACCATTGTAGTAAACTATCACCCAAATTGTCTAAAGACTACATATTCCTCAGTAAAACTTGTAAATACCTAGGTTTGTGGTTGAATACATCTAAACTCCCTGGATGACTGAATGAGTGCATAGGTAGTGCTTGGGTGATTCCCTGAGTATTCAAGTAGTATCCACATACTTAGTGTCTGCACATTTGCATGGGTATGCCACTGGTATCTGGGTGCTTGGATGAGTACAAGAGTAGAGCATGAATGATTAGACAAGTTTGTGATTAATGCTTCAATAATTCAATACTTGCATAGATACTGCTGGGGTGATTAAATGAGTGAAATTCTAGTGCCTGGATGATTGCAAGAGTGCATATCCAGGTGATTTATGCAGTGCATGGATAGTGCATATATGATTCTTTAAGCCAATGTTTAGCACCTTGCCTATTGGATTAGTGGATGAATAGTGTTTTTCAGCGATTAGATGCTGCCCATTTCTTTTTGGTTGAGTGAACAGGTAGTGTCTAGATGCTTAGAGAACTACACGGGTATTGTCTGGAGAATTGAATAAGTGCATCAATAGTGCCTGACTTATTAGATGAGTGCATGACTAGTGCCTGAGTGACTGCATGATTCCATTGTTAAAGCTTCAGAGATTGAATGAAAGGAAGTGTACTGCCGGGGTGATTGCATTAGTGCAAGCCTATTGCCTCAGTAATTTAATGACTGCATAGGTACTGGATAGGTGAGAGGTTTACTACAATGCACTCATCTACGTATTTCATCAGTGCTCGTGTTTGCCTCAGTATTTCAATGACTGCATGGGTTGTAAGTGGGTGTTTAGATGGATGCATAGGTTTTGCATAAATGGTATAATGACTGCATAGTTACAGCCTTGTTTGTTACATATGTCCATAGTTAGTACCTAGTTGATTAGATGAATGTATGGGTAGTGCCTTATAAACAACAGTGGTCCCAAGGAACATGTAGATATAGATTTAGTAGATAAAATACAGTCCACGATAGGACTTATATTGGCCACTGTCCAGCCGGACAGGGTATTTTTTATTTTCCAATGAAATATATAATGGAGTAAACAAAGGCACAATCCTGTACCTTTTTGTGAACACACAGAGAGGGTTTTTAGGCAAGAAAGAGCATAGTTGGCCACTTGTAATTCAGTAAGGTTTTTAAGTAGTGCCAAGTAAGTGCTAGACACAGCATCAATCAAACATAATAGTTAGGCTGTCAAAACACTTTAAACAAGTCGACGTTTCGATCCCTTATGCTCAATATTACGGGATCATCATCAGGACTAACAATCCATATATTTGCTTGCCTGGTAAAAACATTTTAACACACAACCGCCTAATCGAAACAGAAATACAAAATGAAAAATAAAAATAATAAACAATGGGGAAATAAAGAAGAGAGAGAGAGAGAGAAGGGGGGGTTACCCACTGCGTTAAGCACTGAATATCACTGACATTGCACTGTATTCGGAACCGACTTAGCGTGCCTAGTAATTTCGTGCAAGTGATATCTGTAGCCTTGATTCGCGCTGGTGGTGAGGAGGGTGACAGACGATATGGTTAATAAAAATTATTAATGAAATAAAATATATTGATAATGGACCAATAGCACTTTTCTGTCGGAATACGAGGTGGGAATATCCTTATTACAATTGTCAATATTCTTTTGCAGGATCAATAGTTTTTATTACAGAATCCGCGTGGGTGCATCAATCACGGGCATTCGTGTCTACTCATACATCATGCACATACGTGCTCATCCATTCCGTGTCTTATCCAGGGACGGGGGGGGCGCTTACCCATTGGGGGTCGGAAGGGTTCAGGGAAGGTTTGAAAGGGTGGACGAGGCTTTTGGATAAACCTAGAGTGAGGAAGAGAAACCAATAAATGGGGAATTGCCAGTAAGTAGTTGTACTACTGGTGGTGGATCGCGGTTGCCAGTAAATACCTGGTAAATGCCGGTAATCAGTCTCGTCTTCAGTTAATTAAGAAGTCTGTGGGGTAGAGGACTTGGTTTAGTAACAGGGTGGTAGAAAGGGCTCTATACTTCTTACCGCGGGTGAGGGGGCTTACCTTGATTGTAATGAGTGGCCGCATGGTCAGTTGATTGCTCAAAAACGAGTCGAGTCTGAAAAAAGAGAAACCGCGTTTGAGTAACCGGGTCTCGATGACCTCGTGGGGGGGGTACGGGGAGCGTCTTAATTCTATCAGCTTTGGCTTACCTTGGGAGGAGAGAGCCTCCTCGGTGTCCGTTTCCCTGGGTGTACTGTAGAATCACAGTCACTCCGGAGCTCTGGAGGGAACGCTAGATAAGCGTGGTCTGCCCGACAGAGACAAAGGACTAGGCGCGCATGGGCGCCATCTTGGAGTGGGGTGTTTTGTTACTACATGAGATAGAGTGCATTGGTGAGGTGCTGTGGTGAATTCCGGCGATGCAGTGACATTAAATATTTTGATAACGGCGCAGTGCTAGTGAGGCTGTGACTGTGATTAAAACCAAGATGAAAAATGGTAAAAATGGAGAATAATTACAATTATGTACAAAATGTTAATTTAACATATGCTTGTTCAGAAAAAACGAACAGGAGGGTCAAGTCTCTCAGAGGTATATGCAATGTTTAGAGTTCCATTGAAATGTTCCAGACTGGTTCCTTTTCCTTCCTTTATAACAATGTGGTCCAATCCTCAGCAGTGGATTGCTGAGGATTGGACCACATTGTTATAAAGGAAGGAAAAGGAACCAGTCTGGAACATTTCAATGGAACTCTAAACATTGCATATACCTCTGCGAGATTTGACCCTCCTGTTCGTTTTTTCTGAACAAGCATATGTTAAATTAACATTTTGTACATAATTGTAATTATTCTCAATTTTTACCATTTTTCATCTTGGTTTTAATCACAGTCACAGCCTCACTAGCACTGCGCCGTTATCAAAATATTTAATGTCACTGCATCGCCGGAATTCACCACAGCACCTCACCAATGCACTCTATCTCATGTAGTAACAAAACACCCCACTCCAAGATGGCGCCCATGCGCGCCTAGTCCTTTGTCTCTGTCGGGCAGACCACGCTTATCTAGCGTTCCCTCCAGAGCTCCGGAGTGACTGTGATTCTACAGTACACCCAGGGAAACGGACACCGAGGAGGCTCTCTCCTCCCAAGGTAAGCCAAAGCTGATAGAATTAAGACGCTCCCCGTACCCCCCCCACGAGGTCATCGAGACCCGGTTACTCAAACGCGGTTTCTCTTTTTTCAGACTCGACTCGTTTTCGAGCAATCAACTGACCATGCGGCCACTCATTACAATCAAGGTAAGCCCCCTCACCCGCGGTAAGAAGTATAGAGCCCTTTCTACCACCCTGTTACTAAACCAAGTCCTCTACCCCACAGACTTCTTAATTAACTGAAGACGAGACTGATTACCGGCATTTACCAGGTATTTACTGGCAACCGCGATCCACCACCAGTAGTACAACTACTTACTGGCAATTCCCCATTTATTGGTTTCTCTTCCTCACTCTAGGTTTATCCAAAAGCCTCGTCCACCCTTTCAAACCTTCCCTGAACCCTTCCGACCCCCAATGGGTAAGCGCCCCCCCCCCGTCCCTGGATAAGACACGGAATGGATGAGCACGTATGTGCATGATGTATGAGTAGACACGAATGCCCGTGATTGATGCACCCACGCGGATTCTGTAATAAAAACTATTGATCCTGCAAAAGAATATTGACAATTGTAATAAGGATATTCCCACCTCGTATTCCGACAGAAAAGTGCTATTGGTCCATTATCAATATATTTTATTTCATTAATAATTTTTATTAACCATATCGTCTGTCACCCTCCTCACCACCAGCGCGAATCAAGGCTACAGATATCACTTGCACGAAATTACTAGGCACGCTAAGTCGGTTCCGAATACAGTGCAATGTCAGTGATATTCAGTGCTTAACGCAGTGGGTAACCCCCCCTTCTCTCTCTCTCTCTCTTCTTTATTTCCCCATTGTTTATTATTTTTCTTTTTCATTTTGTATTTCTGTTTCGATTAGGCGGTTGTGTGTTAAAATGTTTTTACCAGGCAAGCAAATATATGGATTGTTAGTCCTGATGATGATCCCGTAATATTGAGCATAAGGGATCGAAACGTCGACTTGTTTAAAGTGTTTTGACAGCCTAACTATTATGTTTGATTGATGCTGTGTCTAGCACTTACTTGGCACTACTTAAAAACCTTACTGAATTACAAGTGGCCAACTATGCTCTTTCTTGCCTAAAAACCCTCTCTGTGTGTTCACAAAAAGGTACAGGATTGTGCCTTTGTTTACTCCATTATATATTTCATTGGAAAATAAAAAATACCCTGTCCGGCTGGACAGTGGCCAATATAGCTCCTATCGTGGACTGTATTTTATCTACTAAATCTATATCTACATGTTCCTTGGGACCACTGTTGTTTATAAAGTATAGCCACCCACGGTCCCTGGATAACCGTATGGGTTCCCTTGTTGTTTAAAATAGATGTATGGGTAGTGCCAGCATAGTTTAATGACTACATAATTTTGGCCTGCCTGATTACAACGGTACATGTATAGTGTCTGGGTAATTAAATAACTCCATGCATAGTGCATCACTGATTTGATGACTGCCTGAGTAGTGGCTTGGTGATTGCATGAGTGCCTGAGTACTGCCTGACTGACTTTGAAAGTACCTTCATTGCTGTTAGATACTTAACACTTGTCACTATATCTCTGACTCATTGGTTATCTCCTTCTGTCAGTATAAAACTACCTGTTTTACTGCATATATAATTTTCTTCCGAGCTATGTGTGAGTGAAATCTAGGTATCACACTTAATATATAATTGCATACATGGCTCTCTAGAAACATGCAATGCTTTGTTACTGATCATGCACATGATCAGTAAGTTTCAAAAACAGAAAACATTTTGAAATTTTTCAAGCATAAAACCTTTTGCGAATGGCATACTAAATATATTCAGCATCTCAAACAAAAGTTACACTCGAAATGAATCTAGCATAGGAACTCTCAAAGCATTCTGCACTATTAAACCTTCTCAATTTTAAACAAACCACGTTTAAGGAAAAACACTGCAAACACAAGGAGATGTTGGACGGAGCGCTGAAACTTTTCAGACACTCATCCCCAGTCACAGATCAGGGTTAAATCCATCATGATTCTTTAGCTCACTTCACCAACTCAGTTCAGACACAGCTATATGCAAATCAGTCTTGGCCCTGGACCTCATGGGAACAGTCCAGCCCAAACTTCCAAGCCATGTCTTCCCTGGACCAGAAACAAGCATCCTGGGACCGGATGATTATGGCTTCAACCCAGATCTGTGACAGGGGGTAAGTGTCTGAAAAGTTTCAGAACTCCGTCCATCATCTAAAAGCAGGATGCCTATTGCACACAACAAGAGAGTAATTCCTTCTCTATTTTGCTAGTCCGTGTCTCAATGGACACATTTTCAAAGATATACACAACTATTGCTGTCAGAGATAACACAATATCTTGAACAAAATATTTAAAGAACGTCTTCTTTAATATCTTTTGCAGCCAGCCGACACGTGTTTCTTCACATAATAGTGCGACTCCTCAGGGCTGTATGTTTCAATTGAAAGAAAAAAGGTCACTTGGCCGGTGATGTGTCCATTGAGACACGGACTAGCAAAATAGAGAAGGAATTACTCTCTTGTTTTGTGCAATAGTCATCCTGCTTTTATGTTTACAAACGCATGTTCTTTGAACAGACGTTTTGGAGGAGATATAGGGCTTATCCCCTCGCTTATATGCACCAACGCCTACTTCTGAGAATCTGACTTATCTGACCTATTTGGCGTCAACAGCAGCTGAGCGCCCTTTCCCTTTACTCAAAAAACCCTTTTTGTTGTTGTCTGTCCATCATCTCCTTGATTGCTTTGTTTGCCCTAAGTTGGCAGGGTATGCCCAGACGTGGGTCCCTTGCTCACTTTGCCACTGGATTCAAGCTAGCCTAGCAGGTGAGCGGTGTTACCCAGATACCTGTCCCAGGATGATTGTTTCCGGTTCAGGGAAGACCTGGCTTGGCAGTTTGGGCTGGACTGTTCCCATGAGGGACAGGGTCAAAACTGATTTGCATATAGCTAGGTCTGAACTGAGGTGGCAAAGTGAGCTAAAGAATGATGATTGATTCAACCCAGATCTGTGACTGGGGTTGAGTGTCTGAAAAGTTTCAGTGCTCCGTCCATCATCTTCGTGTGTTCACTTTTAGAAAGTGGGCATTTTCTTACTTTACCATTCTCTGTCCCTCTGGCTGTTTGTGTTTTTAGCGTCTGGTGTTTTTTATATAGTTATTTATATATTGAGTTATGTACGGTGATGGTTAAAATTAATAATATACTTATAATTTTTTTATTTGGTGGCAGGTATTGAATTCCTGCTTTTGCTTTCTGCTTTTGTGACGTAACCATGGGGATCACGATTACCAACATCATCGTGATCTCACTGCGAGAACGGAAAATAGGTTTTAGAGATGGTTGTTCTCGAAATTACACTAGAAAAACATGAGTTTGAAGTGTACAGTTATAAACCTCTGGTGTGTAAAGTACTGTAATGTGTGTGCATATATGTGTTTTCACTTCATGGAAAAGGCACGGTCGTCGTAGTTAACAACGTAATCGTGACGTCTCGATTGACGGTGAAAAACTGAAAATAGGACTGAAAGAGGGTTTTTAAAGAAACTTAGTACAAAAATATGAGTTTAAACATGCTTTGAAAGAAGTATGAATATAGTAATATGTGTAGGGCAATGTTCAGAATAGAAATCTGTACATGTTCGTTTTGGTGGCCATTAGATGTCTGCTTTTGTTTACCATTTTTGTGATGTGTCCAGGGGGATCACGATTATGGAAGTCATTGCGGTCTCCGGAGCCGCAGTGAAAAAATAAAATAGGTTTTACAGACGGTTTTTATAGAAACTCTCTACAAATACATGACTTTAGAGAATACTGTAAGAAATCCCTAGTGTGTAAAATACTGTAGTGTGTGGATATATATGTTTTGACTTTATGGAAAAGGTGCGATCGTCGCGGTTAACGTCATCGCAATGTCCCGAATAACAGCAAAAACACAAAATAGGTCTGAAGGAAGGTTTCTAGAGAAACCTAGTACAAAAATATAAGTTTAAACATGCTTTGAAAGAAGTAGGAATATAGTAATATGGGTAGGGTAGTGTTCAGAATGGTTTTGTTTGCATATTATTTTTGGGTGTGTTGGCAGTCATTGAAAGTATGCTTTTGTTTTCCATTTGCACGATGTGTCTATGAGGATCAAGACATCATGGCAAAGATTCCCAAAAACTCAAGAAAATAAAAACCTTTTGTAAAACTTCACAATATTTTGGTTACTAGGGTGGCTCTAAGACTGGATGCAGAGTTGCGAGTTACTTAGTATCACACTATTGCCTTCCTCTTTAAAGTGCACTCCACGATTTCCATAAATTCCATGCATGTCAAAACGCAGATTGTTGTTATAGATACAGCCCATGCGATGGTCTATGAGGAATGCAGAAACCGTTTTATTAACAGTTTTTCCTGGGTTTGTAAATCTGTGGATAGAATTGATTTGCCCACTTCCATTTCTGTCATTGGCATATGTTAGAGTACACCTAGACAGTGTGAGGGAAAAGCGACATCAGTTCTGCAAAGGTTTCTTTCATTAGGATTTCCAGCCCTCCCCCATTCAATGTGCCTAGGTCATTGCCATCACAGTGCACAATCAGGAGGTGAGAAGCTTGGGAGCAGGTAAAACTGAGGTGTTTTATAAAAAAATTTAAAAATATATATTTCGTTGGATGCTGTTAGCATGAAAGTGAATAAAATTAGGTAGTGTGTTGGATGCCTTAGCAAGAAGTCTTATTTTTGGCTGTTTAAGAAAAGAACATGTTATACAGACATGGATATGCTTTTGAATCCGTGTAATAAAGCATACTTGCTGACTATGTTCCGTATGCTGCACTCTCTCATATACTGCATAGCACAGGTGTTGATTTTAGTAAATAAACTGTATTTCTGATTTTATTTGCGAACAACCATACCTCCAGCACAAGTAAAACGTCCTCGAATGCAGTTTGTTTCAATTTAGATGTCAGCAATTGGCAGCATTTCTATTAGCACTACACATGTAGATTATGTGACCCTGCAGAAGAAGATTTTGTGCATTTGGTTTGCATATGCCCCGAAATGATGAATGCACGCCGATTACTTTTAAAGTTTTCATCTAATGAGCGAGGGCTCCATACATGTAAAACAGCAATCATGAGAAGCTTGGACTCTACCGATCCTCGCCTAAATTGTAAGTTGTTGAAGTATTTGCAAATCCATGACAAAGCAGTAAAACTGGTAGCAGGAAGTATCCATAAAAGGCAAGCTATAATATTGTATGATATTGATAAGGAAGCTAAAGTTGTGGTAACCGATGACATCATGAACCACAGAATCATGCTAGCCATATCTCCTATGTACCCCCATACAAATAGCCTGTTGAAAACTGTAAAGTACTTATAACTATGCTCTGAATATATTTTATAAAATTGTAATATAACTCTGTTATTTGATGTATTAATATATATAACGTTTTAATGAAGATGGAGCGACATCCTTTAAAAAAATGTATTTAAACTATATTTTGTATTGTGATGGTTGTTATGAACTAAAAACAATAAACAACATCTATTAGCACTACACACACCATTTAATTCCCACCACAACAAGATATGACGCAACCTATGCGCAACTATCTACCTGTAAACAAAAGGCTAATCTTGAAATTAGCCCCATGGCTACATACAGAGTTGCAGAGTAATTTTAATCTTGATCTTGTCCTATTATCCTAATTTTTCAGCTTTGTGTTCACACTTGCAAAAAGAATACCCAAGCTTGTTCGTTAACTATTTGTTTTCACTTCCATTATCTGTGTGTTTTTTGTGGGTGTTTTTATTAACCTTGAAAGAAGGTCCACGTTTCTATTTGTTTTCCCCATGAAATATCCATACTTACTACAGACACTCAAGGTCACCAGGAAATCCCTTCAAAAATTTTTTTGAATACCCTTTGAGTGTTAGAGGGAAACATTGAGTGAGGATCACAGGTTTTACGTAGTTTCCCATCTATTATATGAATACCATGGAGGATGCAGGAGACCAGGGGAGGAAGCAGACACCTGCTCGCACTAGCCTGTGTAGAGCCGGAGGGAGGGAGGGGGGGGAGATGATGCTGTTATGGTAAACGGAGCCCATGCCAGTATTGTTTTGTCAATTAGGCAAACTTTCTGAAGTCGGCAGAGGATTCCAGCTGGTACGTCAGACAGGGAAAAGTGAGAGCCGGCGTGTAATTCTGTAACAGCATCACATTAGCAGTTCAGTCGGGACCAGGGTCAGCAATACACGGCCGTTAGGCAGAGGATCGCAGGAGTCCGGTCATTTGGAATCGCTGGAGGATGGACCTTGCCAACTAAAAAAGGTTTAGACAAATAAATCTGGGCTTGAGAATTATGCTGAAGTCCCGCAGGATCTGCTGGACCAAGATGAAGGAATTCATGGAAGATGCAGAGTCTTCTGAGAGAGTTAGAAGAATGTGCAGGACCGGCTTTAGCGCTGGTGGTGCCCCCCCCCCCATCCATGGGAGAGGTGGTGACCACCTCAACCACGGATTCCCTCATTACCACCTTTTAACAGTGCCCCCTCAAGTCTCCATAACCCCTATGTTAATTAGTTATATAGCGCCACTCATATTAGTGAAGGGTGTCAGAACTTTGCATCACCCACACACATTACAAAGAGACAATCCGTCATAAGTGTGTAACTCAGCGAATAGGAAATGTTACACAAACCAGACGGTATAGGAGTGACATGTCATCCATACTTGCAGGCAGTATAGTTGGAGTGCTTCATCTGGAGAAGCACAAACTCAGAATTGAAAAGGGAACACCATCGTTGCCTTTAATAATAATAATCTATGTCTACCCAAATGAACCCTATCTGCAAAATTAATCTATACTTTGAATTGTGCATGCAGTTCTTTAATGACAGTGAATAATTCACAGTTCTGTATTAGGATTTCAACTTGTAAACTGCAAGTAACAAAAGGATGTCTCTTAGAAAAGCAATACCCCCCTGACCTATTTACATTTTATGCAATTTGTAATCTACATGGTACATGATATTTAGGCCACAACAGTTGTCAGAAAACCTTTTTTTTAACAATTTTCTAACGTACAAACTCTAGCCGAATTCAGGAAGCCTGACGTGCCGCAGTGATTGCGCTACCGTAGGACGAAGTGGGCTTGCTTACTTCTTCCACCAATACGTCTGATTTTTCATTCAGTGAAACTAGGCCCCAACTCGATTCGGCAACAATGTCTTCAGCAGTACTGACTTGCTGTGCTTCAGGGCTTCCGGAGCACGTGGCCCTAAAGTAATTTCAGCACATGTATTAAAAGTGCACAATATTGCAACTGGGTTTTCTTGTTGTTACCAATAAATTCTATTGCACGCAATAATCATATTCAAGAGAAACTGCAAGATTGATTCGTGTATCTGTTTCTTTTCACTACGATAAAGAGATGAGGGGAGGTCAATAGGTGTTCTTGATGCCTGAAGTCTGGTTTAGAGCAGAGCGTCCTTTCCTAGGCTAAACAGGTTGACTTTACCTGCAGGTTTGCATGGAAATGTGGATTCAAAAGTGATGCGATTTCGAAATGTATTTATCTTCTCTCAAATGTTTTTCATTTTGTCTGGAACGCTTTAGGGATTACAGTAATGGGTCTATCGTGAAACAAATACATGCAGCATGTAATCAGAGGTGGGAATGAAAAAGCCCATGAGTACACTAATGAAAGACTACCTGTTATGAATGCTATGCTGTGGTACGGGCAACAGACATTCTTTGTGTAAAGACCATTGAAGGAAGTATACTAGACAAAGGTGAGCAAGTGAGTAAGGTCATCTATATGGAGAAGGAAGCTTGTTTTCTTGAAGACAGTGTTGATCTCTTCACCACAATCCAGGCTCCAGTGAGTAGTGGCATACTCTTCTTCCTTATTCTTATTCCTAACAATGCTGGGGCTCACTCTAGACTCGACCCTCCAAAACATATTTTCTACCTGGTTTACTCACCATTGACAGGTTAGACATACAGCCATGTGGTTTAATAATTTAATGAGCTTGAGGGCTGAACAAATACAAATTGTAATTACTTCTAAATCTCCAGATCCTCATGATCTATTCCGGTGTTCTTTAAAGCCATTAGGAGACTGTTGATCATAGTAACCTCCACTCTCTTCAACGTGGACATGATGTTTAAATTGTTCTCTGTTGTCATCTAGATAATGCGAATCCAAAGCTTAATTCGCAGCAGTCTACTCAGTCATCCATAAAGTTCACCCTGTCCCCAGTCAATAAACTGTGCCTCCTTTCCCGATAACTTCACTGCATTTATGAAAACATGGCGTCTCCTTTTCTTCAGGTTTATTAGTTTTATTTAGGTGACAAGAGTTTGTTCGGATTTCTCATGGACTCTTGCATCATCTCTTTGAAGTGTCATATGAAAAAGTAATTACAAAAGCTGTTCTTTTTAAACAAGTCATAGCATGACATTTAAGCGCAGAGATACTCCCCGGAGTCGATTCTGGCGCTATATAAAACCTAAAATAAAATAAATAAAAGTACTTGATACAGTTCCATAGGTTTAGAATTCTTTTTATGTGCATGTTGCTGCGCTTATTAAACACAAGGGGCCTGCTCATTACCATCTTTCATCAAGTTTGCACAAATGCAAACCAGTAGTCTCCAAACGCATTTGTTTGTTAGACTTGCAGGTGTAAGGTCTGTCAAGGGTGTGTAGGGTAGAAGCAGGTTTTAGGAGACATAGAAATTTAATGTAAGGAAGTGGCAACTGGGAGGAGCAAAATGGCTTATGTTACAATACATTATTTGATACTTAACATTGGGATACAATGAAGGAGGAGTCAAGAAACAACAGGGACAAATGAGAATGGCAGCAAGCACAGACATAGATTAGGACAAAAATAACGAAAGTACTGGAATTATCACATGCTTGCTATAGTCTTTAAAATTCCTTGGACAATGTTCACGTATTTCACGTTCGAACTGCGAAGCCAGGGATTCATTGGAAGTGAACCCTCAAAGTGAATGTTGTGAGTTTCAGCGTTTTTAAAGAGAGCTAAGCAAATATATAAAAACTGAGCCTGGTCCTTTTAGGCTTGGCTTGCACAAAACAGAAGTTTCCTTTTTTGTGAATGGAGCGAAGTCCACGAGGTTTGATATTTTTTTTTGCCCAATAAAAGTCTGAACAACTGCGAGACCTTTGGTTAAATGGAGCCTGAATGTGAAAATGGATCAGACAATTATATGAAATCATGAAAGCAAAGAGCAGAGGTACTCCACTAAGACCAAGAGAAGCACAGAATGCACTCTGGCAAATAGAGCCGTCCACCAAGAAGCTTGAAATAATATAGGAATCTTTGAACACTATAATGTAGTATAAAGTTAATACACACAAGGAAACAATAAGCCTTTACAATTAAAAACTAAAGATGACTTTAGTTTACTATTGCCACTCAAATTAAAGGAATGGACTCTAAGTCCATAATAGTTTCAGGAGAGTGCAATAATTGTACTCTAAAAAGTAGTCTTGAACCAGTTAAATTAAGAAAAGAAAGAAAGCGAAGAACCCCACAATATGTCTAAACTTCACAAAACATGTAAACTTGAGTGCATTGGAACTACAGTCGAAATCATACATTACTGTTTAATGCTGAAAAATAAAACACGTCTTAAAACCAATCTTGGAAAAATAAGGAGTACATTCAGAAAGAAAATAATAAAAATGCAAAATCTCAATTTCCTCCCAGAACACAAGATGCCTTGCCCTTAAATGAACTATTTAAAATGTAACTCAACTAGGAGAACTTGTGCTGTTGAAAGAGCTGTATAAACTATTGAATGAAGAAGAAAACCCTTTAACTCCATACAAAAAGGATTTCTGAGATAATGAATAATTAGTTGGGTTAAGGTGACAACCAGAATAGGAATCAGTGTCATGAAAAGTAAAACAGAGTTTCAAAGAGAAATCCTATGTTTAGCTCCTGGCAGCAATGACACGTAGCAGTATGCATTTATCATGAGAAGTATGTGTTAAGTACGTAAGGAGCACAAAACAGCATTAACGTAGAAAAAAATGCTAAGAACATATAACTAATTTAGGAAGGTATATTAAAGAGAAAAGTCCATTTAAAAAGTACAATGAGATGAAAATTACAGAAAAATAGATGAAGGGAACGTGAGATATGCATTCTTGAAGAGGCCACACTTGCACCAAAATGGAAAACAATTGTCAGCACTATTTTGACTTACATATTTGAGGAAGGCAGCAATAAGATCAGTTACCTGCGAGGCTGTTCTTTTCCGATGCTTCCAATATTCCTTGCACTCTTCTGGGAAGACTGTACATAGATGGAAGGGGTACTCAGAACTCTCTACCCCCCTTTCCTACTACAGTCAAGAGACGCACCTTCTTCTTAAATTAAAATATTTGTATTGATTTTACAGAACAATCATTAATAGACACTTGAGTGCACACATAGTTCCATGTAATTGTTCCCCATTTCCCTGCCTCTGCCAAGACCGCATTCAGCACCCAAGTAAACAACCCCATCGTCTCTTGTCATGCGCCAATGAATTGCCCTGCTTGCGGGTAATGACAATCTGTTGGGGTCTCAACTTCTGCTGGGTCGCCAGGGTGCTCTGTTAGTCCATGGTATGTCCTCTATTTCCCCCAAACCTTTTCAAACGCTCTGGGGCAGGCTCTGCCTTTCATAAACCACTCTCTCCCCAATGCAACAATGAATTCCCTTCCTCCATTGGTCCTTCATGGCCACGTTACCCCCTAACCCCCAAATCTGGCCTAATTACTCTTGGCTCCGACAAAGCCCAGCATGCAAAACAGTAAGTGTTTCCTTGAGATATCAACATTATTGGGATCATATGAAGGAAAGTGGCCTTTTCTAAGTTGCAGCTGAGGCACATTGGACTCTCCACCCTCCCAATGCTACACAGTCGTAGGACCTATGAATGATGTAGAATTGGACCAGGTGTGTCCTGGCCATTATGGCGACTTCCCTATGGTGCTCAAGGCTGCTTATTTAGTATAGTCCGGTACAACCTAGAGACCACTTTGTAGGTAGGAGTGTCACCCAGGACTCAACTTTCCAGTGGGGTATGTTCAGGGAGATCAAGGCCCAGCTCCAGTATCCAGTCTCTGTTCAGGCACTTGTATCAATTGTAGGTATCTAAACTATTGAATCTCGGCCAGGGCGTTTCTAGTTGTAGTGTCTCAAATAGTATGAAGCTGCCACCCGTGAGTATGTCCCCTAGTGTTTGAGTCCCAATGTGCTCCCAACCATGAAATCCTGCAAATTTCCCTCTTTTCCCTCTTTTCACCAGCATTGTGCCTTTCCAAAGTAGAGGGGCCGGGTGAGTTTCCCCGTCCAGCCCATGTGGCTTTGGCTTTGTCCCATGCCTGCAAGGCCGTCCTGGTCAGCTCAGGCAATCGACCCCTTCCCCCTTGTAGATGAAATAAACATGGGTTGCCACTGTCATGGTCATCCATTCTATTATATAGGTGGGGTCTGTGTATGGGCTCTGTCCCCATTCATTAATTATATGTATTTGTGTATCAGTAGCGCAAGACCTCTGTTCTACACAGACCTGAACAAGGACTGCAGAGCTATTCTCAGAGTGCCCCATCCCATAGCAGGGTGCAGAGCGTCTTATCTAACATCTCAAAGTAGTTATGTGGAATAATAAATGGAGTATTCTGTAATATGTAGAGCAGTTTGGGAGGAGTATTCATTTTCTACAGGGCTGCCATAGCCCATAATCATCAAGGGTAGTTTGCGCAATCTGTCAGCGTCCTCGCGAAACTCCGTCAGTACTCTGTCTAGGTTCAGCTCCAGTAACCTTGCCACAGTCCATTGTAATATCAATGCTTAAGTATTTGAAGCTTGTTGTTATCAAACAGATGTCTCCTGCCACACCCTCTAGTCCCTCCAAGTGTCACATTTGGAGAATAACGGACTTCTCCTAGTTAATTCAGAATCCCGAGTAGTTCTTGAAGGCACAAAGCACTGAAAATATAGCCGAGATCAACAGTTCTGGTTCTGGTAGCTGGGCCAATGTGTCATCCACGTATAGCAAATTGTCTCTGGCTCCGGCGAGACCTGGGGAAAGCCTGCAATGTCTGCCCTACAGTGCACCCAGCACGTCAGAGCCTGTAGGCAAAGGCAAACAGGAGAGGAAACAGCGGGCATTCCTGTTTCGTTCCCCTCCCCAGGAAAAAAGTTTCAGAGACTGCCCTATTGACACTCACTGCCACAGTGGGCTTTTTATGCAGGAGGGCCTCCAGGCTGCACACTGGGGCCCAAAGCCAAGTCCCTTTAGGGTCTCATATAGGCCGCTCCAATCTATAGAAACTAACGCTTTCTCAACGTTAAGCAACTTCATTGCCCTAGGTTATTCACCTGCCTTTAGTCTGTCCAGCCATAAGTTCAGGCGTTAGATGTTCTGTCACATGACTTGCCTTGGAAGAAAACCAGTTTGGTCAGTGTGTATGAGATCTGATAACACTCACGCTAGTCTAGTTGCTATGATTTTGGGCCAGGGTTTTCCTTTCAGTATTCAACAGGGAGATGGGTATGTTCGATGAGCATAAGTTAGGTGGCTTACCTTTCTTTGGGAAAACCACACGTTTGACATGAGTAAGGTCCAGCTGCAGGTACCCCTCCTCATTTGTCGCTCTGAACAAGTTCAACAGTTGTGAGTGGAGAAGCACCACAAAGCGCTTGTATAGCTCTATTGGTAGGCCATTGGCTCCTGGTGATGTTAGAAATGGGGTCTCTAGTTGACAGAGGTATGCACCCTGTTCAAGTAGGGACCACCCCTCTAGTCAGGGTACGCTAGATACCCAGTAAAAGATAACTTGTGCTTATCCTCTGGTAGCTTGGCACAGAGCAGTCAGGCTTGTCTAAAGAGACAATGTGTAAAGTATATGTGCAATACACACACACACACTAACACAATGAAAACGCCACAAAAACACTGCACACTGGTTTTGAAAAAAATACCATTTTATAAATAAATCGAGACCAAAATGATAAAAATCCAATAAGTTGAAGTTCTGGTTTTAAAGAATAATAAAAAATGTTAAATAACCAACAACATGAAATGACGGCTGACTAAAGAGACAGCACCTCACTCAAAGTTCCAACAAATTATTGTCCTTGCACTTCTTTTCCAGTACTCACTGTTGTTTGGTACCACTGTACAGCAGAATTAGGTTAAAATTATAAATGAAAAGGTGCACCCAGAAAAACGTGTAGTCCATAAAGATCGCGTATATGATTCAAGATGTATATTTTATTACTTTTTTGCTTTTTATCCATCTATATATTTTTTGACAAAGAACTCTGTTTTTTTTCTGTTTTTTTTAAATATATTTTTATTTACCAAGTTATGCACACTTTACATTACATTATTCAAATTCATCATATATTTCATCATTTCATAGCCTTTATACTTATACAGTACATGTATACAATTTCATTACAAGGGTATATACATTTTATCAAGTTCTGTGGAGACTCAGTGCCTCCTTCCATTTGTTTACTGGCTCCCAAATTCTCACCCCTAGGATCCTTCCTCTCCTGCCCTTCCGTGCATAAATATTCTTCTCCAAATTGTATGCAGCCAGCAGGTTAGCCAGCCAAGTTTGCATACCTGGAGGATTTTTATCAAGCCAAGCCCTAGCTATTGTCAATCTATACACTGCCATTGCTACAAACATGATTTATCGCAGTGCGTCATCCCCATCTGAACCTATCCCAAGAGGGATCCAAGGTGGCGTAAGCGTTATTTGGATGCCTAATGACCTCCCGAAGAAGACCTCTATATCTCTCAGGAGTGTATGCAGTTGGGGACAGGTGGCAAAAATGTGGACACTATCTGCTTCTAGGGAATTACAACGGGGACAAGAGATACCCGAGGTGCCACCCCACTTTGCAATCCTGGCTGGCGTAAAATACAATGAATATAGAGTTTTATAGTG
This sequence comes from Lissotriton helveticus, assembly GCF_964261635.1. NCBI lineage: Eukaryota > Metazoa > Chordata > Amphibia > Caudata > Salamandridae > Lissotriton > Lissotriton helveticus. The sequence continues at coordinate 1,059,140,115 of NC_136070.1, read as the reverse complement.
TTGGGACTGCAGAGGAGATGAACACAGAACTGTTCGACCCAATTCCAATGATTCCTGAAACCAATCTGGATCACCACCCAATTTCTCCATCCATTTGTTACAGTATTTTTCCAAATCGTCCGTTTTCCCTTTAGCCAAGCTTGAATAAAAGAATTGGATCGTACAGTCCCCGGCGAGTTTTATTTCCTCAAGAATCTCATTCCTACCAAATCCAGCTGGCCCTCCCTGCATACTACCTAAGAAACTCCTAATCTGGAGATACTTAAAAAAGCCTCTATTATCAATGCCATACTTGTTTCTTAAATCAGCAAACTGAAACACCCCCTCTGAGGTAAAAAAAAAATCCCCAATCTGTGTGATCCCCTGCCATTGTTAGGTCTGCAAATATTGCTGGAGGGAATGACCTGTTTTTAAAGAGCCTAGTATATCTATTGTATCTCCCCATTCTTGACTTCTTCAAAAAGGCATTCCAGATCTTGACGGCTGTGGCAATCGTCTTGAACCTTGTTCTTTTAAAATATCCAAAATCGATGCAGTTTAGAAAGCAGTTTCCCGCTTCCGCCCCTAGAACTACTGAGTACACATCCGTAGAGAAGCTGGTAACCCTTCGGTCAAGATTCGCACCTCCAATTAGCCCCTGCATATATTGTAAGGCTGCCGCCATATAATAAAGTCTAAAGTCTGGGGCTCCTCATCCGCCTCTTTCTCTCGGTAGAGAGTTAAACCTATAAGCCCTACGCGTTTTACCCTGCGCCCAGATAAAACTATTCAAGATTGCCTCTAATACGTTGAACCAGCTAACTTAAAAAAATAAAGGGATAGATCTAAAAAGGTAAAGAAACTTTGGAAGAATCAACATCTTAATTACATTGGTGCAGCCCACTAGTGACAAATGTAGATTATTCATCCTTTCTAAATCTACTTTTACCCGCGACATTAGTGGAGCCATATTATTTTCTACCACAGCATCCAGATTTGCCGATATTGCCACTCCCAGGTATACCGCTGAACCAACAACCCTAGTATCATTGCATCTAGAGTACCTATTTTCTACAATCTGCATTTTCGGGCTAATCTGACTATATCCCGAGACCTGTCCAAATCTTTGCGCCTCCTGTTCATCAGCGTAAGCCAGTGTTTTTATCAAGCAGCCATTTATAGCCATTGCTGGAATCTCTGTGTTTCTTTCTAATCTGCGCAGGAACGGGTCCAGATAAAGCGCAAATAGCAGAGGAGACGAAGGACAACCCTGCCTGGTCCCTCTGCTGATCTTAACCACTGCCGAGTGCCCCCTATTTACCCTAATCTTGGCCGTTGGATCTTTATATAAAGTCTGTATGGCCTTTATAAATCCCTCACCTATGCCATGCCACCTCATGACAGACCATAGGTAGCCCCAGGAGACCCTATCAAACGCTTTCTCTGCGTCTAAAAAGAGTGCTGCCATAGGGTCTCCCAGGGTACCTGCTGCATCAAACATCGTGACTACTTGCCTAACATGTTGTGTCGTACTTTTCCCTGGAATAAACCCGTGTTGGGAGGGGCATACCAGACCCTCAACAACCTGTGATAATCTTTTGGCCAGCATTTTAGAATAAACTTTTACATCGGCATTCATTAATGTAATCGGCCGATATGAGCCTGGAGCCGTTGGAGGTTTACCTTTTTTTGCTATCACGATGATGTCTGCCCCTCCCCAGGACTCAGGAACAGAATCCCCCTTCTGTGCCAGCAGCATAATATTAAACATCTCTACTAATAGTGCTGTTTGAAATACTTAAACAAATTACACCGGGATCTGGTCCGGACCTGCTGCCTTCCCCGACGGTAGACTACCAAGAGCCGAAACAAATTCCTCCAATTGAAATGTAGCTTCTAGCTCCTCTTTATCATCCATAGAGAGCTCCGGGGGGAGTACATCCCTCAGACACCCTTCTATCTCTACCGCGCCCCCTGTGTTATCTGAGGCATAAAGATCTGTATAAAATTGTCTAAAAACTTCTCTGACCTGGTCTGCCTCTGTTACGGAGTTGCCCTGCACATCTATAATCTCCTTAATATCGGATGTAGCTACTCTCTGCCTAGTTCGAATGACTAAGATATGGCCCACTCTTTCACTTAGTTTGTATGCGTTCTCCTTTTTAACTAGATATTTCTCAGCTATATTTTTGGCCATTCCTTCGAGGGCTTCTGCTCTAAGTGCAATAATATTAAGCAGGTGCCGGTCCAGCTGGGAGTTCTGGGTTATAGCTACTGCTAGATCTGCTTCCTCTTTCAAAAGGTTTTGACATAACTCTTCTAGCTTTAATTTTTCCTTCTTTTGGGCAGACAATACAAAGCTCATTGTCTCTCCCCTGACTCCAGCCTTAAACGAATCCCATACCACCCCCGGAGGTGCTGTCCCTCTATTTATATCCGAAAAATCCTTAATCCATGTTTCCATTTATGTCGGATATGCCTGATCTTGCAATAGCGCTTGTTCAAAAGTCCACTGTATAACTTTCCTTTGGACCTGGCCCAACCTTAGTGTCAAAACTAGCGGGCTGTGATCTGATATAATCCGGGGTTGTCTTTCAATTTTTGAACCGGAAATCAAACTATTTTAAATTAAAAAATAATCCAATCTAACTATCACTTTATGGGGGGCTGAGAAAAAAGTACTACCATCTAGTTGTGGGTGCCACTTCATCCAGGGGTCTTCCAGGGAATTATGAAAGATCAGATCTGACAATGCTCTGTACGTCCTCTTTTTCCTCCCTAGGTATTGTCTCCCAGGTTGCAGAAATGAACTACAGGGGTCATGCAGATTAAGATCTCCGCAACACACAATTGGTTTGAGCCACTGCGCCAGTTCAACATCCAGAAACTGAAAAACATCTGGATCATCCTCTGTTGACCCGTAGATTGTGACCAGCGTGATAGTCTCCCCTTTAAAAATGAATTCCACAATTACCCACCACCCCCATTGATCTTCCTTCTTCCTTTTCACTGTTACATCCTCTTTTCTCCCTTGTACTGCCACCCTCTAGTTTTGGTCCCTTGTTTGGAGTTAGCTAATACAGTAAAACCCAGTTGCTCCAGAAGGAATATTTTTACACCCTCTATGTGGGTCTCCTGCAGACAAACCAAATGAAGAATGAGCGTTTTAAGAAAGGCAGCCACTCTAAGCCTCTTGTTTACTTCATTAAGCCCACACACATTTATCGAGGCAATTCTACATGCCATACCAATACATCACTTGACCTACAAATAAAGCTGTTGGATCATTGAGAAAAATCTGCATCTGTTGTTGCAATGTATTATCTTTCATGTACTGTACACCTTGTATTTTATTCCATGCAAAAGTGTGTCGTGACAACCAAAAAATACCATAACTTTGTGTACCTGTTTCACCCCTGTTCCCCCCTGAGCCCTCCCAAGCCTCCCCCCCCCCTAGCTCCCCCCTCTCCCTTGCCCCCCATTACAGGCAAATAGGTCAAGAGACCTATGTGTGGTCGCCTTGAGTTGTGTGAATCGCATCCCTCTCCCACCTTCCACCAACCTATGCTGTGCTACCCCAAATTCTTGTATCTATAATCAGCAAGATATCCCATACAGACTTCAAAGCCTCCGTAAAGCCCGCCCCTAACCCCCTTTCTGCTTTTTAATCTCTTCCAAAAATTGCTGAGCTTTAATCTCCGAGGAGAACATCCATGTTTTCCCCTTTACAACTACCTTGAGTCTAGCAGGGAAGAGGAGGTACGCCTCTGAGCCCAGAGCCTGAAAGGGTGCAATCATCTGTCTGAGCTTCCACCTCCTCTCTACAGTGACGTGGCAGAAATCAGGTCTAGCGAAGAATGTGGTGCCTTCGAATGTCCTCCTGCTGTCTGGTCTTGCCTTGTCTATGATCTCGTGTCTCAACAGAAAATTCCCAATGTTAACAAGAATTGCCCTAGGCAGGGTCCCCTGACCATCACCCCTTGTGCCTCCAGTGCCTCGACCCTTCTTTAGCACAAATGGGAACCTGTTTGCCCTCTGTACCTCTCTATCCCACTGTCACTGAGATTCTGGAAAGGCCCCTTTTAACAGATTTACCACAAACTGCCTAGTATCCTGCCCTTCTGACCCTTCTGCCACACCCAGCAGTCTAACATTGTTTCGTCTCTGCCTGTTTTCAAAATCTTCCATCTTCCAGCGCATGTCCTCTGCCAATTTCTCCTGCTCTGACTTAAATGACTGCCAGTCCCCAACTTCATCCTCCAGTTTGCCTGTCCGTTCCTCGACCTCCGTTACTCTGACCGCAATTTCATCATACAGTTTGTTCACCTTCCTAAGGGTGTTCTGAATCTTCTTTGAGGCCTGCCTTGCTCTACGGCTTTCTGTTCTTGCCTCGCCTTGCATCTGCTTGAGAGTGCTGAACAAAATCTCAAAGGAGTCTCGGAGAGGGGAGGCCTCAGGTAAAGTACCCCCAGCACTGGTGTCATCCTGATAAACCTGTGAAGTGGCAGAGTAGTCCCAGTCTAACCGCTTTTTGGGGTGTAGGGGAGACCCAGACGCACGTCTCCTTGATTTTGAATGCCTTTTCTTCTGTGTAGACTCTTTACCTGAGGTGCTAGACCCTGAATTGGTCTCCTCCACCTCCTCCTCCTCTGAACTCCCCTCAGATGAAGGTACAGATTCTGAGTCTTCATTCACAGAGTAAAAACACTCCCCCTCTATTGAGCCGCCGACGCCCTTCTCTGGCGCTAACTTGCTTATGCTTTTTGTGGGGTTGTCTTTAGTAGCCAAGCTAACACTGCTGCCCCAGGTGCTGACTGAGTGTCTTGAGGCGTTAATTTCTGCCTCCATCGATAGTAAGGCCCCCAACATATCCGCACTCCTGTAGATAGGTGCCCCCCGTGTCCCCCACTGGCTCCACCTGCCATACCTTGCATCGGCTCTCCTCTGCCGTGAGTCAGTCCTGCAGCGTGAACCTCCACCACGTCTGTGCCTGGTTCTAAGCCGAGATCGGGCCATTGCCTGGCAACCATACTCTCCGTGCTTGCTGCGTCCGTGCTTGCTGCGTTCTCGAGGACGTTCTTTTCCAGATCCAGCTGATCGTCTGTGTCATCAGTGGAGAGACCTTCATGGAGAAAACTTCTGTCAGAATAGGTTGCCGCATTCCTGTATCCTTGTTTTTGCTTTTGCCATCTCCTTTAGCTGTTAGGTTCGAAATCGTGCTCCGCGGCTCCGCAGGGCCATCAGCAGAGCCTCTAGCGTCTGCACTCGCCTTTCACTGCGTCTCCGTTTTTTCCTTTCAGTGGAGGGTAATGCCTTAAGAATCGCCCCAGGAGCTCTCCCGGCACCAGTATCCTCCTTTGATGTTACAGCTGCCATTGCTTTAGTCATCGGGGGATCTGGCAGATCTTTCGCCTTCTCCCGTCCTTTCTCCTGTCTTGCTGGCCGTGTGGGCATCTTGGGCGCCAGACCCTGCTTTTTTTTTATTCCGACCCCGCTCATCAGGCTTGCAGCTTTTCTTTTGATCCAGACCCAAGCCGGTCTAAACCAGGGTATTTGCTTCCTGATTTTATTATATTCCTGCAGTCCTCGTATTCACCAGTGATCAAAGGCCATCAGGGATACACAGCATCCTGGTCCTAGATTAGTCCATTACTAGGCAGGAGAGGGAATAGGTGCGACTGCTCAGCACAGCTCTACAGCGGCCATCTTGCCTCCCTCCGAGAACTCTATGTTTCTAATGATTTGTCTAACTAGGTGCACCTTTTACTGATGGTGTTTGTTCACTTTTACCGAATTCGAGTATGTTGTATGTATGAGTTCACCGATTATGACCAAGGGGGCACAGACTGTTTATTCCTACGTAATGTTGCCTTTGCATTGTGGTTTGCACTATCCTGGTACACTGAAAGTGTGGATTGATGTGTATTATTTTCACACAGACTGTACTCATGGGGACCTTATTATTGGGCACTCCTGCTCCCATAACATTGAGTTGTGTATGTGCCTATGAAGTATGAATTTTCGGAGTTACATTTGGGTTGCCGCATGCAGGTTTCCGTGACAGAAAGGTTGTATTCTTTACTTGGATTATCCATTCTTGATATTTTACATACCATGTGCAGATTGATTACGTTTTTGTGTATTTTATTATATATTCATATCATCTCTAGGTATCGTCCTTAGAGGTATCCCTCCCTGAATACATATTTCCTGATACCACTGATAAGTTTGCTTGGATGGATCGTTTCCGTGTCCATACAGGATACTTTTTATATTAGAAACTTAGTTAACATACTCGGAAGGATTTCATAAACGAAGATTAAGTAATTCTCCACATTAGGAGTTGAAAGTAATGAAACTATATATGAGATGTTCCGTTTAAACATTTTATGGGGATACATTTGTATAATGTTTGTAATTATTCTGTGGCCATGAACTTTGTTTTTGTTGTCATGTTGGATTTTGTGTTTATATACAATTTGTAGACATTGTTTGGATGAAGTACTGTACGTTAGTGAATTTATTCTAAGTTGTGTTTTTCTCTATGTACTTGTACCTAGTATTGTATTGTCTTAATGTGCCAGTTAGAAGTATTTTATTCTTGTTTGTATGTTATTTACAACTCTGATGAAGGTAAAAATTCTGTTTGAACGAAATGCTTTGGCTGGATGTTCTTTGTATCAATATATATTTTTTCTTTTGTACAAAGGGAAGAAGGAATAAAGCATACATCTTGAAACTTACGTGATCTTTATGGACTACTAGTTTTTCTGGGTGCACCTTTCCATTTGTAATTTCCATTAAAAAAAGTTCTAGTGCTTAGAAGTAATAAGCACCTATGGGGGTTATTTGGTTGCACTGGACCTTGTCAAAGTCAACAGTTCCGGTTGACTGTGATAGAATGCAGGCCGGAGACAAAAGCCACACAGCCTCGGTGAACAGGGTACCTTGATCATGGTCGTAATAGTGAGGTGCAGATGAGCAAAGCATTGATGTTGGGCTCCAACCGAGGTGATGTATTAATTTTCTTCACACCGTGGTGGCCATGCGATGGGTCCATTGAGCCCGGGGTCCGAGTGCGGTGGTTCAAAAGACAATGCGCCAGGTTAATCCACGCTGGGGAGACGATGTGTCGATCTTCTTCATGCAGGGGTGGCGATGCGTTAGTTCCAAAGAGGTTCTTACAGACGTGATTCGGTGATTCCAAGTGCGATGTGCCAGGGTCTACTCCCACAACAGGGATGATGCACAACTTTAGGCCACTAGAGATGTGTCAATTACTCCAGTGCAAGTGCCTGGGTCCACTTACGGGGAAACAGGCGCAGGGATAGAGACTTTGAAAGCCCTGAGTCTCAAAGAGGAGGCAAACCAGCAAGCCCATGGAGATCACTTAAGTTAAGGGGAGAGGTGTGGCGCCGCGGCCAGGGCAACTGACGCTGGAATCTGGAGATCAGGGTTCGATCTCGGCTCCGGCGGCAGGTTAGCCCAGCACCATGTGACTCTGGGCAATAGCTCGCTTAATCTCCCCGACGGCCCCCAGCGCCTAGAGACCCTTACGGGTGATTGTGCGCTTTACAAATGTGGATTATTATTATTATTAAGTTGCAAGACACAGTCCAGCTCTCCTCAGCAGGGTCAGGGAGGAGCAGGTAGCAGGGAGGCACAACAGAAAAGCAAGCCTTTCAGGTCAGCAGTCCAGCAGAGTGACCGTCCTCGATGTAGCATAGCAGTTTTCTGACAGAGTTCAGTGATGGGTCCAGACGTGTCTGATTTGGTGGGGTCAGAGACCCAGTACTTACACCCAGTTGCCCCTTTGAAGTTGAGGTGAATTCAAAGAAGGGTCTTCGTGGTGCACAAAGGTCCTTTCTTCACAGCCCTAGCTCCAGACTATCAGTAAGGGGTAATCAGCCCTTTGTGTGGGGACAGGGCACTGCCTATTCAGGTGTAAGTGTCAGCCCCTCCCTCCCTTCACAGGAAGAGCCATCAGAATGCAGATGAGTGCTCAGATACACCTAATCTTCGTGTGTTTGTAGCTGCCTAGAGGGAATGCACAAAGTGTAGTGTAGCTGTAAGCCACCCGAGATATGTATTTGAGACGGCTGCCAGCACACAGACCTGAAAGAGTAGAGAAATGCCAACTTTCTAAAAGTTTATAACCATGTGGGGTTGGGTTCTTAACTACAGCCATTTTGGGCCTCTCATAAAGTACAAACAATGAAATGGGAGGTGTCTGCATTGATTCAAGTCACTTTACTCAAGGGCTAGTGTGAGTTATTTAATAAACTGGCTTTGTGTAATTATTTCACAAATTATTAAACCTGATTGTTGCATTTTTAACAAGACATGAAAAGGGGAAACACTCTTCTTTACCATAAATCTAACATTCCTCACAAAAAGGGAAAAAATATGACATTACATTCCTACACTAAATGGTAACTTTGGTGCAAACAATATAGTGCAAAACATGTTTTGGGTTGAACAAAATAAGTGTTAAAAAGTGGTGGTGTATTTATAGACACACATTAGAAATCAATTGTTTTAAACAGTCCAATACATTTTGACCACAGGGTTATAGCATTACTTCTCTGATATATTATGAAGCTCTTGGTGTTTTCATTGGGGTTCCAAGGTCATCTAATATGGATGGGTTGATAGTTATTAAACTCTTTTCGCTGTCTATACTGATGCAAAGTGAATGGGATTTCCGATGGTTGTCGTCATCGCGTTTCAAACCACTGGTGGCTGGGGGTTCTCAAGACGACTTGGGGCTTTATTTTGTTCTTTGTAACTTTCTAAAAGTGGCATTTCTAAAATAGTAATGTTAAATCCAGCTTCACTAGTGAAGAGGTTTTATCATTATCATTCCAAAGATGTGAAACATGATAGAGCAACTCCTTTCTAATCAGGAATTACAGCTTAAAGGTGTATTAAGGAATTCCCAATGTTAACCTATGAGAGGAGTAGGCCTCACAGCAGAGAAAAGCGAATGTAGGGGTTTCTCCCTACCAGGATATGCAAATCTTAAAAGTACATGTCCTACCTTTTACTTACATAGCACCATGCCCCATAGGCTACATAGGACCTACCTTAGGGGTGACTTATGTGTAATAAAACATGAGTTTAAGGTTTGGTAAAGGGTTTTAAATGCCAAGTCGAAGTGGCAGTGATACTGCATGCAAAGGATGTGCTGTAGCACGCCTGAGACACGTTTAAGGGGCTACCTGTGTGGGTGGCACAACCAGTGCTACTGGCCTACTTGTAGCATTTAATTTACAGGCCCTGGATATAAGGTATACCACTTTACAAGGGACGTGCAAGCAAATTAAATGTGTCAATTGTGGATGTGCCAATATTACCACATTGTAGGGGGAGAGCACATGTACTTTAGCACTGGTTAGCAGGGGTAAAGTGCCCTGAGTCCTAAGACCAACAAAAAGAATTCAGCATAAATAGGAGGAGGGAGGAAAAAGGTTTGGGGTGACTCTTCAGAGAGGACCATTTTCCAGTAATTGAGTTATAGGTACCCCCTCACAATCTACACTCCTCTCCCTTCCAACTGCTCCTTAAGGCCCCCGTCCTACCCTGCTTCTCGAATAAAGTATTTTAAATGGCATGATTAATGGGATGTTTGAAGCTCAACCCCCAACACCGGGTCCTGTTTCACAAAGGTTAGTTTACACCGCAGTTGCAGCGGAGAACTCTGCACATAAATAGAAGGAACAGGCCTGTTTTTTTATGTGTGGAGTTCACCGCACCGACTGGAGAGTCTCGGCACTCATAAAGTTACTATTAAATTGTAGTTTGGGTATAAGGAAAAAGAGTAGACTTACACAAAAGTGTAAGTTTTCTTTTGTGAATCAGGCCCTCAGGTTAATTGTAAGGTCTGTAGACTTTCAAAAACTTGAGGCAGTGGGCTATGGATCATTGAGGACGTGTTCAGGTGTTTCGGGTTTAGGAGGTATGAATAGCACTTTATTTATCAAAAGATTGATTGATCTATTTTTAAGGTGACGGAGCAAGGGTTCTGTGATTTGAAGAGTTGGTCCTTTTTAAGAAGTTTTGTGACCATTTTTCCTATCTGTACCTTGTGTGCCTTTGTGCTGCAATTCTATATTTCTCCTTTTAGAATTCAACATATAAGAAATAATGAAATTGCTAAGTTGTGTGGCAGCAGTACAGAGCTGACAGTCAACTATCACAACAAGATCTACTTTAGTCTTAACTTGAAGCCGCGTAACACTTTTTGAGCTTGCTGTTACTTTCGCTTCAATTTGTACAGTGCCCTTCAATTAATGACAGACGTACAATATTGTGACATGGTACCGATCTTATGTGAGCAGAAAAGTTGTCACAACATTGTTTGCTTTTCATTCAGCATTCATCGAGTGACAAAGAAAGCTTACTCTTTGCTTGATGTTGGAAACGTTTTTCTCATAAACGCTCCTGCAGTCAGAACATGCACGTATTCGATAATTGTTTTTCCAAAATTTGACACATGAACAGTGCTGTGGGAGAAGAAATAATGAGCAATTTATTTCTATGTGGGCACAGTTACTCAAAGCAGAGTGTTCTTTTACTTTGGCCTTACAGATAACATTTCAAAAAGCAAGCAATCACAGGTGGACATTTTTCTCACTAAACAGATTGTTGTAATTAAAATGACCAAATTGCTGATTTTCCTTATTAAACTTTGGCCAACCTAAAAGTTGTATGACATTACAACAAATGCCTTTAGAGTTTGGCAGGGGCAGCCAGAATAAGCAATAGTCCATGAGTACAATTGGGATGTTGTGAGATTTGAGTACTATGCACACTTAACGCCTTGTTCTGGTGGTGTTAGCCCATGCTACACAGCTGGATAACTCATCAAGGGCGTCTACGTCTTTTGAACATGATGACACTGTGCCTGCCCAGGTACCCCGGCTAAAGCAAATAATGAGTCTGCTTATATGAACAAAACCCTTTTTTGCTGATTATGCAAGGAGATCATTTTTCAGAGACAAGGAGGGGTGCACAGGATAGACTTGTCCATGATCATAAATGCCCACCTACCTTGCATTAGCTTTTGTATTTATTAACTTTTCCTAAATTTTCCCACTTCGTTATGAAGGAGATGTTGTTGTTTTTTTCCCAAGTTATTGTTTTTGTTCTATAGCTTTAAAAAAAAGTTACAAAAATATACGTTTTTGAGATTGTTCCTTGGAAAAGCTCTTTTCAGAACTGTCCTATACTTTCATTATGTATGTCTTTTGTACTATGTACCACTTTTTTTCCTTCTTGATGACTCATGTGAGGCACTAGCGAGAGCCCTGTGGCTCCCATTCGTAGCATGAGTGTATCGTGAGGCTATCGCATGAATCAGACACACAGTGTTCAGCATCCACACCTAGAGGGCAGTGTTTGTTGCTTTATGCTCATAAGCCTCTCATTTGAGCATAATTTCATAATGGAATTAGCATTTTCATTGATCATATCCCTGTTGTGATGGGCATCATTTTCATGCACCAGATTTTCACCTTTTTTATATGATCCTACAAGACTGTCGCGAGATTGTTAAAATACTTTAGAGTTAGAATTTACATTTTCTTTCATTGCAGTAAATACCTCTTGCAATCCCCACTACTAAACTATGGGGAGATGCAGCCCTCTCCACTGAAACCCTGCATTATGATTACTAGTGTTTAGAGTACGGGGAAGGAGACACTTCCTGTCCATTCACACCTTTCCAAGGCTGAGGAGGGCTCACTGCCATAATATCGACCACAACAATATCATGATACATAAATATTGTGTCAAAAATATTGATTGCAAAAATATCATTTTCCTACACTTAAAAAGGTAAGTACAGAGATATCGGTTTACCCTAATATTGTTAAAAACACAAACATATTGTTTTTAATATATAAATGGTTCAAAATTGTAAATCTTAAATATTGTAAGATATAACAATAATGTATTGTAAATTTAAGTAACATGTAATACTATTTATAGATCTAAACTTCTATGAACATACACTCCTAAATTAATGTGAAGCTATGTTTATATAAACATACATTTATTAAGAAAATATATTTAGATCATGTTAAATTTCTTGTGTGTTTTTTATTCACTGCTATAAAAAGCAAATATATTGATTTAGCATTTGTGTGATCCAGGCAGTCAGCGGGAGCCAAAACATGTTATGGCGCATATGTCAAAGTAAAATTTCTATAGAGCAAAGTCAAAGTGTCTGCATCATTTCTGTGGGAGGAATTGTGGTTGGAGGATTGACAGCGATACATATTCCCTGAAAAAAACATAGGTTTTACTGGCGTTATAGTTAGGAGTTAGCATTTAAAAAACCTTATAGATTCACTGAAAAAAACATAGGTTTCAGGGACGTTCTAGTTAGTGGGACATTTGACTCATATAAAATATAAATTCGCCAGTTATAGTTAGTTGAGCTAACTAGAACTCGCGCGCCCACAATGCACTGCTGATGATGTCAAATATTACATCACTCATGACATGGTCAGTGACATCACTGATGACATCTCAAATGACATCACTGATGACATCACTGATATCATCCACGTGATAATCTGATGCACATACTGATGCCCTAAAATAAACTATGATACACGCACTCTAAAATACAGACTACTACTATTTTTGGCAACCATCATTTTCATCAATATTCATGCTCTGTAAAGTAGCCTTCCACCTGTGATAGCCATACACCTAAAAGTTACATTATCGAATTTTTCTACAGTACCAGAGGTAACATGGTTGCATACGCTGTCCACAGCACAACATAAGATAGTACGGCCCAGAGACTGTATCATGCATAGATAATGAACACACAGACATAGATAGTTAGTGGAAGTGGGTACGGGCACGTGCGCTCGACTCCTTTTTATTACCAAGGTCACATATCCATATCCAGTGACGTCTGTGCTGGATGTGTGTGGGGTGAGTGTAAACCAGCCCTCAGGGAATGGTAGCTGCTAGCATCACCTACAACAGTAATCATTGCATCACACACAGGGATTCAATATTAAAAGAATCAATATTTTGTGCTGCAGTAAGGTAGGGACAGAAATAATTCTATTGTAAAAGAACCACAACTTTTGGTATACTGACACACAATCAATAGATCTGAAATAATACACAAAAAGATTATATCATAAATGCTCCATCAGTTCTAGTGCACTCACATAGCCACATCAAAAGCATTCAGCATGTGCACAGTCCACAATAATGCGCACTGTAGACAGGCCGTACTAGGAGCAATATCTGTTGCCACCAACACTGCATCATCTGCAATAGCAACGCAATCAGAATTGTGAACACTGCTGTCTGCAGTGTTGGCCGCAGAGAGCGGTCAGCAACGACCCACACCTACATAAAGTGATTTGAGCTGCCCAGTGTGTCGTAAGTGAAGCAACCAAAAAGCGTGTGCTGAGCCTGTGCAATGATACATATGCATAGTGCAGACAGAACGCACTGGAGCAATGTCTTTTCCTACAGTACTACCCTATATACAATAGCGACTCGATCTCAATTGTGAACACTGCTGTCTGCAGTTTAGGCCAGGGTGAGAGATCAGCAAGGGCCCACAGCCACGTGGCATTGACTTGAGCTCTACAGTTTGCAATACGCGAAGCAAAAAAAGTGTGCAGAGCCTGCAATGATGCGTATGAGTGGTGCAGACTAAGCGCACTGGAGCAATGTCTTTTCCTACAGCACTGCATCATCTACAATACCGACTCCATTGCAAATGTGAATGCTGTATTCTGCAGTACAGGGCAGAGAGAGCATTCAGCAAGGGTCCACAGCCAGGTGGCATTGACTTTAGCTCTACAGTTTGCAATACATGAAGCAAACAAAACGTGTGCAGAGCTTGCAACGATGCGTATAAGTGGTGCAGACAGAGCAAACTACAGCCATCTCTTCTCTTACAGGACTGCATCATCTATAATAGTGACTCAAACTGAATTGTGAACACTACTGTCTGCATTGTTAATTGAAGGCACTACTCACACACACAACCATCAATACTTTTTCTCACTCTCTCTTTAAAAAAATACGACATAAATTACATAAAACTCTACTATAAATAAATCTAAACAATTTGAATTGGGATTTCATCTGTCCACAGTCCACACTATTCACTGTTCCTTTCGACTTGTAAGATGAATTTGGTTATTGTACAAAACCTATAACTCATCGAAAAAAACTTCATCAAACAAGTATACTATAGCCTTATTGCCCGCCGTAGCAGGCTATGCCGGAAATTAAAGGCCCTTTCCAGCATTAAAGGCCCAAGCCGAAGGTGAGGGCCTTTAACAAGGGACAGGGATTTTAATAGCCACTAAATCCCAGCTACAAAGGGCTATAAGGCTATTTGAACATTCTGCCACTAGAGGATAGAATGTTCTAACAAATAAAGCAAAGCCTTAAGAGAGCACAAGGGGATTGGAATACCTTCAGGCTCCCTGAAGCATTTGTTCACAGGCAGAGCTGTGAACAAAAAAACTTTGCAAAGTTGCAGCTCCAGGCTTATACAAGACATTATAAGAACTGAGCTGCTCCATTGTTTTCAATGGAGCTCCCAACATTCCAATGTTCTAATGAAACAATATTGTGTATGTTTCAATAGACGTTCTAATTACTTAACTACTGGATTCTGTAATTAAACAATCACCACTCAATCTAAATTGTGAACCCTGCGAACCACAGACTAGAACAGATGCAGTGGTCATTAACACCTCACATCCACATGCTGTTCAATTCAAAAGCACGGAATTGGTTGCACCTGATCACAGAGGGTACACAGAAATCATCACAAACTTTAACTTATGACATCCTCAATCCTACAATCAAGACCCCATTTCACTGTTCGCACCTGCTGTACCACAGTATACTTCACCAACTACTGTCAACCAAGCCTAATAATATTGTGCTGCAGCAGTTAGCTATGGAAGCACAGAGTGTGATGCACCTCAACACATGAACTTCTGAGAAAAGCAAGCAGCAGGTAATATTGGACATCGTCCATTGTGGGATCAAGACACCGTTCGACTGTTGGGACCTAGAGTTGGTTGCAGCTGGTCGAAAGGAGTACCTCCAACTCCACTCTCAGATACAGTGCTAACATCATCCATTGTGGGATAAAGACACCGTTCCACTGTTGGGACCTAGAGTTGCTTGCTCCTCATCGGAGAGAGTACACAGAAATCATCACAAACTTTAACTTCTGACCTCCTCAATCATAGAATTAAGACCCTGTTTTACTGTTTGGACCTGCTGTACGGCGGTGTATTCCAGCGATAGCAGTCAACTTGTAGTGTAGTTCCTATATTCCCAATAAGCTCTGCGCATTGGAATAATATATCCTGCAGCTTAGACGTAGGACTTAAGTCGACAATAATCTCTGCCAAATATATTAGACTTAATTGTGAGTGCCAGCTACCTCAGCGGTCACTAGAAATGTTCTCGAAAATACAAGAAGGGATTAGTCTCTGACAACCATATAACATGACAACTTTATTTCCCCAAGAATTAAACGTATCTCTAGAGTCGCGGAAACAATAGACGGTTATTTCACTCAGTCAGATGTGCATACTTCGTTTCACCAGAGGTGCTTAGAAATAGAGAGACGAGCGTTTTCAATAAAAGTATTTATTGAACAGTCTTATTTCTTAAGCATAAGAAATGCACTGCTACAATTGAAATGCTAGTTAAGAAGTACATGCATATAATACGAATAGTATTATAAAATAGTACGGTAAGAGCATGATATGGTTTCTAAGCCATAAACATAGAATACATAAAATGTATAAAATACATACAGTGATAAAATAGTGGCTAAAAGTACTCAACTGGTGCTTCTAAAATATGCCTACCCCGGTGTACCTAACCTAAGCCTAGTACGAGGGATGAAGTAAGTGAGGAGTAGTTTAAGTTTTAGTATTTCTCTGCCAAGAATCTGTTCAAGAATTCTCTAGGGATCTAATCCGCTCCGTACCTTGGTTTTAGAATGATAGAGGTCTTGTATCTCTCTCTCAGGACTCGATCTCCCAGCAACCCGCAAGGGTAGCCTGGAAACAACGGAGCTGGATTTCTCGGCAACAGAAAAGACAGCGTCTTCTCAGTGCGTCAGTTTGAGGGTCGGCTTCCTTCGGCACTTGCAGCAGCAGGGCGTCGGACAAGTAGTTAGTCGATCTGCTCCTAAACCACCGTGTGTTTGACTGGGCAAATGTAGGCATATTTATACTTTGAAGGTGCCGAGTTTGACGTAAGATTGGACATAATATCGTCACTAGTGCCTCAATTCCTTGAAAACGCCAGGAGTTCTTGGATAAATTAGTATTCAAGCAGGGGGAAGTCCCTGACTGCTGAAGGCTGGTTTTTCCAAGAAATCATTGTGGATTCTCGGAGTTTAGTGGAAGTAGCCATGCCGTATTTGGGCTGCACAGGCTAAGGCTAAATAAGGCAATGATTTCTATGCCTATATAAGGACTGGGTGAATTATACCTATATATGGGCGTGAATCGGGAAAATTACACTAGAGTCCTAGATTCCCACATAACACCCACTCCACGAATATTAAGTTCAATAACAGCTAAGTGTTAGACCTGACACCCTTGGCGTGGTTTTCCCCTATCTTTTTGCCTCTGCCTCCTGTATTTTTGATGCTGTGCTGGATTTAGTTTTTGCTGGTTTAGATGCTTTGGACACTCTGCCACTGCTGATCAGTGCCAGTGTGTAAGTGCTCCCTATGTAAATTATCATATTGATTGGGTATACCTGATTGGCATATTTGTATCACCATGAAGTCCCTAGTAAAGTGCACTGTGTGTGCCAGGGCTGGTGATGACAGATGCTACTAGTGGGCCTGCAGTGCTGATTGCGCCACCCACATAAGTAGCCCTAAAATGGTGTCTCAGGCCTGCCACCGCAGTGCCTGTGTGCAGTCAGTGAACTGCCATGTCCTCCTGGCCAGTGTCCCCACTGGCTGGGCCTAACCCTTCCCTTTATGTACACATTGGTCACCCCTATGGAAGGCTCAAGGTACCCCCCTGGGCAGGGTGCAGTGTATAGGAAAGGTAGAGCATGTACTAGTGCAGGTAACATGCTCTGGTAGTGAGCAGCAGCCATTTTGTGTGCTCACTTAATAACACATCTTTTAGGAAAGGTTGTTTTTAAATTCTGTGTTTGAGAACAGTACTTTTAGAAAGTGGCTGTTCTCTTGTCTAACCCTTCTGTGTGCCTGGGCCTGCTTGTGGATTGACTGTCAGGTTTGAGGGTGACAGGGGCTGGGGAGCCCCCAGGAGGTTGTCTGAGTCAGCCCGTGCTTGAATAACTGCATCTGCAACTAGGGTGGTGGGAGTAGATAGCACCTGGGAGTGAATAGGGCTGTGCCTGCCTGCCACAATGCTGGCTCCACCTCCCGCTGGGCGACTGTCACCTCTGCCCCTCACACTGAAAGGAAGAAGGAAGCCAGGAAGCCCAAGTGCTCCAGCAACACCCAGAACTGGTTTAGACCGGGCTCAGGGCCCACTTGCACAAAGACTTCAAAGACTTTTAGGGGTATAAGAGAAGGACCCCTGACAACAGAAAATCTGATCCTACAATCAAGAGGAACCTCTGCCAGAAGAAGGACTGCTGAAGGAACTGAAGGAAGACTGCCTTGCTGTGTGCTCTAAGGGCTGACATATCCTGCTATCCAACTGAAGGAGAGAAGAAGAAGGGCTTGCTGTGTGCTGTGCCCCTACCTGCTTGAACTATTAAGACTTTGCTGTGTGCTGTGTCTCTGCAAGAATCTCCAAGAGCCTGAGAAGATCTGGCCTCCTGTCCTGGAACCCAGGGTTAAAAGGTTCCCAAGCATTGCCAAATTGCTGTGAAGATCGCGCTGTGTTTTGCCCTCAGCGTGTGTTCCTAACTGCTGGCTGTGTGAGAAGATCGATGTGCTCATCGGCACATATTCAAGGGTGATTGGGGGATCGTGGTGCCTCCCTGCGTCAAGAATCATCCCCAGCGAACTGGTGGCCTTGTGGGCGGTCTAGTCACGACCTGTGGCCCAAAAATCACTTGCCGCCGTTTCATCGCCGCTGCCCGGGGTCAGAAGCACCCTGAGAAGTTCGCCGTCCCTGACCGGAGCCGCGGCGACGGAGATCGGAGCCTCCGCTCTCACATTGGCTAAAGGAAACGAGCCCCCCTCAGTGAACGCCATGCTGGGATTGGCCCAGCGCCGCCGCGTCATCTCCGAGGCCGCGCACTGATTGGCTGCCGGCTCAGCATCATCAGGGGCTTGTCCCGGGAGCCGCGCTGTCATTGGCTGACTCCCGGGTGTATGCAGAGGCTCGTCTGTGGAGCCGCAACCTCATTGGTCTGACCCGAGGAAGGCTTGTCGACGAACGCCAGAGCCGCGCTCAAAGCGGAAGGGAGGCCCGTCCTCACCGAGGGAGCAATGCGTGTGTGTTCCTCGCCCCCGGCCTGTCGTCCCAATAAAGAAGTGGTGCATTAGCTCCCTGCCGCTCGCTGGATTGTCGAGAGCGGGCGGGAGAGCTGACGGGACCGGCCGGGGCTGTGCTCAAGCTGTCTACTACGCTGAGGCTTCAGAGGAAGCGCCACGGTGTGGGTAACCTGGTTAAATACTGCTAGAGTTAGCGAAGTGCTGACTTTGGCCCCACGGCACAGCTGAGTTATTCCTGTGAGAGTTTTCAAGAGACTTGAGACTATTTTTTAATAAGAACTTCCTAGAAGTGAGATAAATATCAGAGAGATACTAAGAGAAACCAAGAGAACGTGCAATCATACTGTAACTGCCTTTTTATTGCTGAAACTAGATAAAGTTATATTTTTACATAAACTTACCTGTGTGGTCTATATTTGTGGTGTACTGGGGGGTCATTGTGGGGATTGAGTGCAAATACTTGAACATTGCCTTGGGTATAAGCCTGTCTGCTCGTTCCAAGCTACCTAGGGGGTGAGCAGGGGTTATCTACTGTGTATATCCTTTTACCCTGACTAGAAGTGAGGGTCCCTACTTGGTCAAAGGTACTTACTTCTGCCAATTAGAGACCCCCAGTTCTAACATTGTTGGACAGAGGTGAGGATTTTGAACTAAGTATTTGCACTTGACCTGCAGTGATTTTGTGTACACCACTAGTCTAGTTTAGCAGCCACAGTTTGCACCTAATTTTTTTTCTGGTGAAACCTATTTTTGGAAAGCAGCAAGCGAAGGAGTAGAATTGGAATTTGAACTTTCAGGAGTTGCTCACATATAAAAAGGAGCAGCTGAAGAAATTCTGCAAACAGCTTGGATGCCCAGTGAAGGGCAGCGCAAACAAGGAAGAGCTACAGAAAGCTCTAAGGGCCTGGTGGGAAGCCAAACATGTTGATTCAGAGGATGTTACTGGAGAGAGGGATGCACAGATGATGGGTTTTGAATCCCAGGGTTTACCAGTGATTAGGTCAGCTTCTAGGGCTGGCAGCAACCATTCCAGTAGGGGTCTTTCTCCAGAGGAGATGGAGGAAAATCAGAGGGCTAGGGCCCATGATATTGAGCTTTTTAAACTCAAGGCTCAAGCAGAAGAGAGAAAGTTTCGCCTTGACTGTGAAAAGAAGGCGGAGGAGAGAAGAAATGCTCTCGCTTTGGAAGAGAAGAAACTCCAGTTGACTCATGAGTGGAGTCTGAGGGAGCTGGACCTTAAAGCTAAACAAGGGGAGTCCAGTTCTAATGGTGGCAGCGCACAGCCAGTGCAGGCGGGTAAGGTATACATACCCAAAGATTTGGTGCAGAATTATCAGAGGGGTGTGGATATCTATGCATGGTTTAGATCCTATGAGCTTGCCTTGAAGATGAATGAAGTGCCTGAGAAGAGTTGGGGGGCAGGTTTGTGGAAGCATTTTGAGGCCTCTGGGAGGGATGTCTTGGCACCCTTAGAAGCAGCAGGTACCTTAACCTACCCCGCTATGAAGGAGGCTTTATGCCTCAGGTATGGGCTTACTCCAGAACAGTACCGCCAGAAGTTTAGGAACTTCAAGAAACTTGATTCTAGTACCTGGGTGGAGTGTGTGAGTATGTACACGCGTACACTGGAAGGTTGGATAAAGGGCAGCAAAGTAACTGATTATGTGGGGTTGTGTCACTTGATAGGTTGGGAGCACTTGAGTAGTTTGTGTGTTCCAGAGCTGCGCCAGCATCTTTTCGACAGCAAGTTAACTGATCCCAGTGAGCTTGCTAAGGAGGCGGACCGCTGGACTAACACCAGTGTCCACAAGGGGGTGGTAAGTACCCCAGCCAAGGGTGGACAGGGTCCCCAGCAGAAGGGTGGGGAGGACAAGGGTAACAGTAAGGAGTTCTCTAAAGGGCCCCAAACTAGTTACAAGGAGAAGGAGTCCCAACCCCCCAAGCCTAAGAGGCCTTGGCCCCATAAGGGCAGGCAGGACATCAGAGCTCAGCCTACTTGCTATGCATGTAGAGAGGTGGGGCACATTGCCCCTAAATGTCCCAACAAACCTCCAGCACCCACTGGTGCTCCAACCCCAGGGTTAGCCAGTGTAGTTTTGGGAGGTGATTTGGTTTCCAGTGGGGAGGAGGGGTTAGCAGTGATGACCCTTGTCTCTTTAGGAGACCAAGAGATGGTCCAGGAAACCTTGCTGCCCGCTAACACTATAAAATAAGGGCAGAAGGTGACCATCAATGGAAAAGAGAGAGAGGCTCTGAGAGACACAGGGGCCAGCGTGACATCTGTCAGGTGTCAGTGGGTGTCTGAAGAGCAGATCATTCCCAATGTACTCCGTCCTGTGGTGGCAGCTGACAGTTCAGTGCGCCTCTGCAAGTTGAGACGTGATCCCTTTGAATGGGGGGGGGGGGAGTCTCTGGTCTTTTGGAAGTTGTTGTCAGCGATGCCTTGCCTGTAGACTGTCTATCAGGTAACGACCTGGAGAGTTCTCCATGGATGGATGTGGAGCACAGAACTCATTTGGAAATGTTGGGCTTGCCTGCGTGGATCTGTGTGACCACACGTGCTATGGCAGCCAGTAGGGGTGAATCAGCAGAACTGGAGCCTGGAACAATGGCCCAGGGACCTGCCAAGAGAGGAAGGGGCAGAGGGCGCAGGAAACCAGCCCCCACCGTTCCCACGGTCCAGGAGGAAGCAGAACCTGTGGGGGATGCCCTGGAACCTACAGGGGAACAGGTGGCCGAACTGGGGGAATTGCCTGAGCTGACCCATTGGCAGCAAGAGGGTGGTCCCTCCAGGGAGGAGTTCTGCCAGGCTCAGAAGGAGTGCCCTTCTCTCATTGGTGTGCGGCAACAGGCTGCAGACCAGGCAGCAGGCCTAGGGTCCAAGGAACATTTGATTTACTGGGAGGATGATCTGCTTTATAGTGAGCCTAAGTTCGCTGAGCCCGTGCAACCCGTGTGCTGGTGGTACCTGAGCGCTTCAGGAACTTCCTACTTGGTCTGGCTCGTGCCTCTCGCAGGACATCTGGGGCAAGACAAGACGTATCAAAGGCTTGTCACCCACTTTTACTGGCCCCAGATGAAGAAGCACGTCGGTGCCTTTTGTAAGTCTTGCCAAACTTGTCAGGCCAGTGGCAAGAGCGGAGGGAAGTGCGTGGCACCCCTCCAACCCTTTCCTGTGGTGAGCACCCCTTTTGAGCGGGTGGGCATCGACATCGTGGGGCCCCTGGACCCCAAGACCGCCTTAGGCCACAGGTTTATCCTGGTCTTGGTGGACCATGCCACCCGGTACCCGGAAGCAGTCCCTCTCAGGACAATCACAGCCCCGTGGTGGGCCGTGCATTGATGGGGATCTTTTCCGGAGTGGGATTCCCCAGAGAGGTGGTCTCCGACCGGGGTACAAACTTCATCTCTAGGTACATGAAGTCTCTGTGGGAAGAGTGTGGGGTGACATACAAGTTCACCACTCCTTACCACCCTCAAGGAAATGGGTTGGTTGAAAGGTTCAACCGCACCCTTAAAGGCATGATTATGGGCCTAGAAGAACCCATGAGACGGAAGTGGGACGTCTTGTTACCATGCCTGTTGTTTGCCTACAGGGAGGTTCCTCAGAAATCCTTAGGGTTCAGTCCCTCTGAATTACTGTATGGCCACCCTGTCAGAGGACCTCTCACTCTGGTGAAGGAGGGGTGGGAGAAATCCCGTGGGAAAACCCCCCAGGATGTGTTTAGCTATGTGCTGGCCATCCGCAACCAGATAAAGAGCTTCAGGAAGCTCGCTCAGGAGAACCTGGAGGCTAGCCAAGAGGAAATGAAAAGATGGTACGACCAGAATACCAATCTGGTTGAGTTCCACCCTGGTCAGAAAGTGTGGGGGATGGTGCCGGTGGAGCCTTGTGCGCTCCGTGACAAGTGGACCGGGCCATATGCACTCACGTAGCTAGGGGGGGCGGACCGCCCCAGGCGGCACTGTTTTGGGGGCGGCGGTCCCGCGGCACTGGTGGTCAGTTGCGTCGGCCTTTATCATTTATTTGGGGACACTCACTGTCCCCAAATAAATAATAAAGGCCGCCGCAACGGACCACCAGTGCCGCGCGGCCCATTTGAAGTTCAAGAAAGCTCACCTGCTTACGCACGCTGCACGCACGCGCACACAAGCTGCACGCACTGGTCTGGTGAGAGCGCAAATCGCGCCTGGGTCACTATGGTCAGGACATGCAGTCTCCTGGGCAATGCCAAGCTCCCATGCACTGCCGGGCGGCATGCTGCCTCTTCTGACGCCCTGCCCCTCGTGCGCGGTAGGAGCGGGGCCGGTCTGACTATGCAGCATATGAATTCAATGGCTGTACAGCCGAGACAGGACACATGAAGGCGGGCGGCAGGAGGCACAAGCTAGCGGCCGTTATGCTCAGAAGGCAAATCCCGCCACAGTAGTTGAAGTTCCCGAGGCACCCCTAGTGTGCTATGTAGCGCTGAGGTGCCAGTAATGTATGCAGCCTCCTCAGCCGATCACGCCACACGAGAGAATTCCTGCAGCTGAGCCTCAAGAATTCTGTGCGAGTCCTGATTAGACCGCGGCCGCGCTGTGTGAGTAGTAGTGTCAAGGTAATTAGCTTCATTTAACTTCCCTCACCCGCCCACCATCCTTAGCTCTCTCGTAACAATCCTCACCATTAGAAAGAAAAATTAAGTAGCTTCGGTTTACAGCCATCTGAGATTAACACTGTCTTTCAAGCCGAGATGACTTACTTCACAGTACTTCGTTTATTCTGAAAAATGTAATCATGTTTTGCTTTGTTTCTTAGCATTTATTTTCTTTGCCGACTTCCTCTTTGTTTTTCATAATTACGTAATTATTACATTTTATTTATTTGGAAATGGGCAACTATGGATTTTATTTTATCCTCAGTAAAATAGAACGCACACAGGAAGCGTGATGCTACCTGGATCGTATTA
Source organism: Lissotriton helveticus (assembly GCF_964261635.1). Taxonomy (NCBI): domain Eukaryota; kingdom Metazoa; phylum Chordata; class Amphibia; order Caudata; family Salamandridae; genus Lissotriton; species Lissotriton helveticus. The sequence goes on along the minus strand of NC_136070.1, from coordinate 1,059,116,724 downwards.
AAGCGCTATAAAGTCTGCATGCTCATTTCAAATCCATTATTTGAAAAAAATATCCTAAATGGAGTTGCCATTATGTTGAAAATAAGGCTCTACAAAAGAAGGCATCCTTCTTACATTTTACTAAAATGTTTATAGCAGATGAAACGTACTGTATATTTATGTTTACTGAGATACAGATTGGGAATGGCAGACTGCAGACTAGTGAAGGGACTCTTGAATAACAACTGAAGTTGTTATATTATCATGCTTTTCTCTACCCCATCAGGGATATGTAAATGAGTGGATGCTGTTCGTGAAGGTTTAAATACTGTGTGTGTGTGTGTGTGTGTGTTCGTGTGTGTGTGTTTGTTCTTCCTTACTTCTGGATTAACTATTTAGTCCATGTAGTGCCCTTATATAGAGGTAGCACAGCGGACGGAAGAGTCAAAGCACTCCAAGTGGAAAGTTAAGCGAGGAGGAAAAAATATGTGGCACGTATCATTTTCAGCAGTGTGTCTTCTGATGGAGGAGCACTGTGCAAAGGATCCTTGTCATTCCAGGAGGCTGTTACTCAGAAAGATATTTTCTGAGAATCCGTCACAATGAGACTCCAAACAGATGTTTAAATTAGCACTATTTTACCCACCATGGTGGACTATGTACAACTGAGTCTTCTGTAGCAAAAATATTTTTTATCACCCTTAGTAAACACAACCAAATTCAAACCCTAACCACACATAACTGTTAATCCTTACACTACGCCTTGCCCACACTCTAATATGTACAGTGTCAGCAACACTTTATTTGTTTTAACCCTAGACATCATCCTATAACGTACCTTAATAGTACTACTCCCCACCCCTTGTAGATCTGTGATGGACTGCTGCTTACTGCTCTGCCTACATTGCTGATTTTCCTGCAAGGTGCCTGCTCCACTGTCAGTGGGTAGCGAAGTGGGCATGGTACAGGATCCTGGCTGATTTTGTTTTTGTTGTAGCCGGCACCACAGGGAAGTCAGGTGAGAGCACATCTTTAATATGGCTCTCATGCTCCTAGCCCCCCTACCCCCAGACAGCATAATGACTGTCTTTCACTGACGCTGCAGGCCGCCCTTATAATATGTTGTTCACACTCAAGGAGCTGAGAGGCCCCAAGTACCTACCGCTTACTGGCTACCATATTTCTTATATGAACAATTCCTATACTGCAGCACTTCAGCTTGACACTGAGGAAGCGCTATAATGTGTGATAATTATATTTAATGTGGTGAGTTGGAGACTTGGCTTACCCTTGAAATGTGGCACTATAGGCTGCTGTAAAAGGCAAACTTCACCCAGACTTGAGCACCTTGGATTGTGACTTGATTTTGCTTGCGAGGAAGTGTCACTCATAGTCGTTGAAACGTCACTCATAATTACATTGAAATTATGAAAATGTCACACATAGCAATCTGAAACCTTGGCAGCTATGAAGGTTATGCTGAATACCTGAATGCTATTTCCACGACCACCGAAATTACGCATTACCTCCTCACCCGTCTTACTCCTCCCAATCCTTACCCATATGAGTGATTATTTTGCGCATGCAGGCTTTGTTTACCAATCTCAGCAATAGCATTAAAAAAACTTACCCAATATAACTTCATCCTATGACTTCACTGTTCCCTCCTCTAGAAAAGGAGGAAGTACACCTCCGAACTTCTTGTATTATCAAGGGTATCTAAAAATGAAGCTGTACAGTCGGTTTGTGTGTGTATGAAGAGGGAGGGTCGCTAACTAGAACTGTGACAAGTAATAAAGATTACTAGTAATTAAACGGATCGTTACCTCCTCGCCCATCGTCCTCGCTCCATTTCCCACATATATGCGATATTACCCAAGAACATTAAACAGCTGGTGTACCAGTTAAAATTAAAACTCTTTAGTCATATATTCAGCAACACCAGTGATTTATTCACATTTATAATTTTATCTATTCTCATGTATGCTGCTGATGAGGTATGTTAATCGAATAACCATGTTTTTAGGCCCTTCTTGAAATCCTGCAGGGTGGCAGTCTGTGTGTTCTCCTTTGTACTGCCGGTCACTTGTGTATTCAACTGTGTAGCCTTGGACCGTGTCATGTATGTGCATGTAACTTGCATGATCGAGGTAACTATTAGTGGCAATACTATGTGTCTCTTGGTCCTTTTTCCCTAGTACCCTTCCGCCTCCTCATTAGGGGCGGCAATCTGAGGGATAGCCCTGGGCGCCACAAGGTCTAGCTACGCCCCTGGCCATATGAGGTGGTAGAGCGCAAGAGCGAAGTTACCTACCTGGTTAACATGAAGACTCCCAGGCAGCCCCTGAGAGTGTTGCACGTGAACCGCCTCAAACCCCACTTTGAGAGGTCTGAAGTGACTATGCTCATGGCTACAGATGCTGGAGGGGAAGAGGATAGTGATCCTCTCCCTGACCTCCTGGCAGCCAAGGAGCAAGACGGGTCAGTGGATGGTGTGGTCCTCTCGCCCACCCTGACCCCAGAGCAGCAGAGGGACTGTCGCCAGGTCTTGGTTCAGTTCGCCTCCCTGTTCTCCCTGACCCCAGGTGTCACCAACTGGTGCGTCCACGATGTGGACACTGGAGATAGTCTGCCTGTGAAGCAAAAGTTTTACAGGGTGGCTGACAAGGTCAGAGCCAGCATCAAGGAAGAAGTTTCCAAGATGTTTGCGCTAGGGGTAATTGAGCCCTCCAGCAGCCCCTGAGCTAGCCCAGTGGTCTTAGTGCCTAAGAAAGCTGCTACCCCCGGTGGCCCCCCAGGACTCTGGTTCTGCGTGGACTACCGTGGGCTCAATGCGGTCACCAAAACTGACGCACAGCCCATCCCCAGAGCTGATGAGCTTGTGGATCGGTTGGGAGCTGCCCAGTACCTCAGCACCTTTGATTTGACTTCAGGGTACTGGCAGATTGCCTTAACTGAAGGGGCCAAGGAGAGGTCACCATTTTCAACGCCAGAGGGGCACTTCCAGTTCCGCGTCATGCCCTTTGGGTTGAAAAAGGGTCCTGCCACATTTCAAAGACTGGTCAACCAGGTACTAGCCGGGCTGGAGCAATTCAGCGCTGCTTACCTGGATGACATTGCTGTGTTCAGCTCCACTTGGGAGGAACACCTGCAACACCTCTGTGAAGTGTTGAAGGCCCTTCAGAAGGCAGGCCTCACTATCAAGGCCAGTAAGTGCCAGATAGGGCAGGGATCAGTAGTGTACTTGGGACACCAGGTGGGGAGCGGCCAGGTGGCGCCCCTACAGGCAAAGATTGATACCATTCTGGCTTGGGAACCCCCCAAGACCCAGGCAGAGGTGAGGGCCTTTCTAGGCCTCACCGGGTATTACAGACGGTTCGTCAAAGGATACGTCACCATTGTTGCCCCTCTGACAGAACTAACCTCTAGAAATCAGCCCAAGAAAGGGAATTGGACCGAGGCCTGTCAAACTGCTTTTGATGCCCTAAAAACTGCCATGTGCACAGCACCGGTGCTTAAGGCACCTGACTTTTGCAGTGAGTTCATTGTGCAGACAGACGCTTCAGAGCAAGGCATGGGACCAGTACTCTCACAGATCAACGACGAGGGCGGAGACCAACCTGTAGCTTTCATTAGTAGGAGGCTACTCCCCAGGGAACCGAGATGGAGTGCAATTGAAAGGGAAGCTTTTGCTGTGGTCTGGGCTCTGAAGAAGCTGAGGCCCTACCTGTTTGGAACTCACTTCCTTGTTCAGACCGACCACAGACCCCTCAGATGGTTAATGCAGATGAGGGGTGAGAACCCAAAACTGTTGAGGTGGTCCATCTCCCTACAGGGAATGGACTTTACGGTGGAACACCGCCCTGGCACAGAACATGCCAACGCTGATGGTCTGTCCAGATTCTTCCACCTTAGTGAAGAGGACTCCCAAGAGGTTGGGTAGTTCTCCCCACTTTCAGCTGGAGGGGACACGTGTAAGACCTGACACCCTTGGCTTGGTTTTCCCCTATCTTTTTGCCTCTGCCTCCTGTATTTTTGATGCTGTGCTGGATTTCGTTTTTGCTGGTTTAGATGCTTTGGACACTCTGCCACTGCTGATCAGTGCCAGAGTGTAAGTGCTCCCTATGTAAATTATCATATTGATTGGGTATACCTGATTGGCATATTTGTATCACCATGAAGTCCCTAGTAAAGTGCACTGTGTGTGCCAGGGCTGGTGATGACAGATGCTACTAGTGGGCCTGCAGCGCTGATTGCGCCACCCACATAAGTAGCCCTAAAATGGTGTCTTAGGCCTGCCACCGCAGTGCCTGTGTGCAGTCAGTGAACTGCCATGTCCTCCTGGACAGTGTCCCCACTGGCTGGGCCTAACCCTTCCCTTTATGTACACATTGGTCACCCCTATGGAAGGCTCAAGGTACCCCCCTGGGCAGGGTGCAGTGTATAGGAAAGGTAGAGCATGTACTAGTGCAGGTAACATGCTCTGGTAGTGAGCAGCAGCCATTTTGTGTGCTCACTGCTGAAAGGTTATCTTGCTCCATAGACTAAAATGGGGGAGGCTGGTCCCAATGGATACCAGCCTATCTTCTCATAGGAACAAGATGGTACATAAGTGATTGATATCCCTGAACTCAGAATTTAATAACACATATCTTAGGAAAGGTTGTTTTTAAATTCTGTGTTTGAGAACAGTACTTTTAGAAAGTGGCTGTTCTCTTGTCTAACCCCTCTGTGTGCCTGGGCCTGCTTGTGGATTGACTGTCTGGTTTGAGGGTGACAGGGGCTGGGGAGCCCCCAGGAGGTTGTCGGAGTCAGCCCGTGCTTGAATGACTGCATCTGCAACTAGAGTTGTGGGAGGAGATAGCACCTAGGAGTGAATAGGGCTGTGCCTGCCTGCCACAATGCTGGCTCCACCTCCCGCTGGGCGATTGTCACCTCTGCCCCTCACACTGAAAGGAAGAAGGAAGCCAGGAAGCCCAAGTGCTCCAGCAACACCCAGAACTGGTTTAGGCGGGCTCAGGGCCCACTTGCACAAAGACTTCAAAGACTTTTAGGGGTATAAGAGAAGGACCCCTGACAACAGAAAATCTGATTCTACAATCAAGAGGAACCTCTGCCAGAAGAAGGACTGCTGAAGGAACTGAAGGAAGACTGCCTTGCTGTGTGCTCTAAGGGCTGACCTATCCTGCTATCCAACTGAAGGAGAGAAAAAGAAGGGCTTGCTGTGTGCTGTGGCCCTACCTGCTTGAACTACCAAGACTTTGCTGTGTGCTGTGTCTCTGCAAGAATCTCCAAGGGCCTGAGAAGAGCTGGCCTCCTGTCCTGGAACCCAGGGTTAAAAGGTTCCCAAGCATTGCCAAATTGCTGTGAAGATCGCGCTGTGTTTTGCCCTCAGCGCGTGTTCCTAACTGCTGGCCGTGGGAGAAGATCGATGTGCTCATCGGCACATATTCGAGGGTGATCGGGGGATCGTGGTGCCTCCCTGCATCAAGAATCCTCCCCAGCGAACTGGTGGCCTTGTGGGCGGTCTAGTCACGACCTGTGGCCCAAAAATCACTTGCCGCCTTTTCATCGCCGCTGCCCGGGGCCAGAAACACCCTGAGAAGTTCGCCGTCCCTGACCGGAGCCGCGGCGACGGAGATCGAAGCCGCCGCGCTCCCATTGGCTAAAGGAAACGAGCCCCCCTCAGTGAACGCCATGCTGGGATTGGCCCAGCGCCGCCGCGTCATCTCCGAGGCTGCGCACTGATTGGCTGCCGGCTCAGCATCATCAGGGGCTTGTCCCGGGACCCGCGCTGTCATTGGCTGACTCCCGGGTGTATGCAGAGGCTCGTCTGTGGAGCCGCGACCTCATTGGTTCGACCCGAGGAAGCCTTGTCGACGAACGCCGGAGCCGCGCTCGAAGCGGAAGGGAGACCCGTCCTCGCCGAGGGAGCAACGCGTGTGTGTTCCTCGCCCCCGGCCTGTCGTCCCAATAAAGAAGTGCCACATTAGCTCCCCGCCTCTCACTGGATTGTCGAGAGCAGGCGGGAGAGCTGACGGGACCGGCAGGGGCTGTGCTCGAGCTGTTTACTACGCTGAGGCTTCAGAGGAAGCGCCACGGTGAGGGTAACCTGGTTAAATACTGCTAGAGTTAGCGAAGAGCTGATTTTGGCCCCATGGCACAGCTGAGTTATTCCTGTGAGAGTTTTCAAGAGACTTGAGACTATTTTTTAATAAGAAATAAGAACTTCCTAGAAGTGAGATAAATATCAGAGAGATACTAAGAGAAACCAAGAGAACGTGCAATCCTACTGTAACTGCCTTTTTATTGCTGAAACTAGATAAAGTTATATTTTTACATATACTTACCTGTGTGGTCTACATTTGTGGTGTACTGGGGGGTCATTGTGGGCATTGAGTGCAAATACTTTAACATTGCCTTGGGGATAAGCCTGTCTGCTCGTGCCAAGCTACCTAGGGGGTGAGCAGGGGTTATCTACTGTGTATATCCTTTTACCCTGACTAGAAGTGAGGGTCCCTACTTGGACAAAGGTACTTACCTCTGCCAATTAGAGACCCCCAGTTCTAACACTAAGCATTGAACATATCTAAAGCAAAGTGTTCACAATCCCACCCCAAAATACAAAAATTAATTTGAATAGGTTTGTTCACATGAAATGAGTATATACTGTAAGCAAACAGTTATAGGCGTCATCTGAAATCAAGCATAAATCATGAGCATATATTCTCTTATTAAAAAACGAAAGTACATTCATCAAATGATACCTGAAATCTGTCCCATAGCATACGTTTTTAACTGTTTGTTTTCGAGGTTGAAGCCAAATATTGGTATTTAGGAAGCTCAAACACGAAATCTTGTTCTCTAAGAATAGTTCTACTTTAAGCAGATTACTCTGTGCCAAGTTCTATTCTGGAAAAAGTTCAAATTAGTGGATTGTTTTGAAAAATGAAGGCCGAATTGTAGAGTTCAGGGAACGCTGTGTGAAATAATCAAAAGTTATTCTTAGGAGTTTCAGGAGAAAACATCAGATTATCTAGGCTCGCAAAGAAACCGTCTACCGTGGTAGGCGAAAGTGGAACCACTTCAGTTAGCAGATCAAAAGTGCAGAAGTGTGGATCATCGCCGTCAGCGTTTGATGCATTAGCAATGTCCGTAGTAGATGGTACCTGTATGCCTGTAGTTTCTTGTATCTCACCCTCAGTTAGACTTGCCGGTGAGACCTCAATGAATGCCGTCGTCCGAATAGGCAGCCGTTGGGGACAACATGATGCATGAGCCGTTACTGGACCTAGCAAAGTGTCAACATCCGATGGCAGTACTGATGGAAGTGTAAGACAAATGTCCAACACGCATTCCTGTCCGCAAAGGAGGCATTGAAGAACAGGTAAGATGCAATCTTGCTAGATTGGACTGAACGATAGAAACCACGTTGTGTTCAGCTCTTAAACGAGCCAAGCCAAGAATCTGTGAAATCCTCACACGATACCTCATGGCAAGGAGGCATTGTTCCATGGTAGTTTCGGTGTTGCTGGTGACCGGACTTGCCATATCGGAGCAGAAGGAATACAAATAGAATTCCTGCTACTAGTCCCAAGATGAGAGGCAGGCCGCCGAACACAGAGTGCATGAAATTTGGATAAATGCCGAGGACTGCTTCAAATGGTGTTAACAGTCCCGAAAAAATCGTCTTAAATACATGTGTGATGCTGCTGGTATCAGACATGTTTAAGATTTGACTTAACATTACTGCGAAATGTACTGGGCAGTTTGTTGATAATAAGGCATGTATCTCTGCAGAAGACCTTGCTACTTGCAGATCATACGTTTCTCTAGACGAGGTCAGTGGCACATTTTTATGTAAAAGAATGACTTTCATTCTGCTTAAAGTATCAATTTGTATAGAAGAGATATTCAGTGAAGGCCATAAAGCCGTCTCCCTTCCTGTCTCACTTTTTGGATACAATACTTGCATACAACAAGTGACCGTGGATGACACAGTTACGAGATAACTTTTTCCTGGCAACATGCCACAACAGCTGTGATTGTTGAGCATAACGTAGCTGCCCTTGGATAGCTGCCTGAAAATCGGTACTATCGCTGTGGAGGGCGAACCGTGCAGGTGGCAAGAGAGGTTATTTGCAGAACCGTCTCCGTGCAATTTAATACCCTTGCACAAAAGTGTGCCACTCAGTGAGTTTTTACAATTCTTACCACTAAGGAATACTTCATGTCCCCATTCCAACATCTGTGTGTGTATGGTAAAACCCAGGTCGACTTAATGTATTCTTTATCCAACCTTTCATACAGGCCCGCTGGTATATGCTCCAGACAATACTGAAACAGGAAAGACGTCACTGGTATCTAATGGTGCCATGAATTATCCTTTCAATGACCGGTTTCTCAGAAACTGTTAATTGTAATCTTTCGAGTTTTTCAATGATCAGCACGGTATAGTCTGCTCCTCTTTGTGCCAAAGAGATTTGTTTATCTGTAAGGTTAAATACAGCAAACAATGACGTGGTATTGATTAGATGCCATGGCACATAGCCTGAATGCAGATTTTGCAACGTCCAGCCCAGCAGCATGATAGAACGTAATTGAGACTGGCCATGTTGTAACATTAACAAGTCTTGTTCTATTATGTCAATGGCAGATGACACGATGCTGTCCAAAGAATAAATTCTGGAGGACAGATTCGTTAACTCATTGTCCACTACAGAGAGGCTTTTTTCTAAATGTATACGATCAATTTCTCATATTCTTTCTGCAGTTTCCATTTGCGTCACTTTCCATATTTCATTGTATGCCACATATATTCCGGCGTATATGAAACGTTTGTGCCGTGGTTTGCGAGGCCCCATTAAGAAATCTCGCAAATCATTGCTTTAAAGTAAAGATACGTGTTGTTTAATTTCTGAAAGTGTAGATTTCTGAAGCCACTTAAGGCACAGCTTCCCTACACTGTAAGTGGTTAATATCTTGGATCTGGCCTATTCACTGTGAACCCTTGTGTCTTGTTCAGGAATCTTTCTTGACAGTTATTAGTGTCTGTTTGCCAGATTAACCATTTTTTCCAATCAGGATCAGTTATGTTCTGTTTAATGATATAGGGTACGTCTACTTCCTCATCTGAAGTGCTATGTCACTTGTGGGTGTAGGTATAGACGGTTTGTTTAACTCTTTAATCTTAGCCAGGCCAAGATAAGACGTCTGTTGAACAGTGTCATTTAAGAACATAATTTGATCTGGTATAATGCAGGATCTGAATAAGGCTTCTATACCTTGTACCTGCCAATATTTAGTGCCCCAGATTGTCTTCGTCTCAATGTTGTCTTTCCAAAAGTTAAAACCTAATGTAGACAGCTGAGCATAAAAATTTGCAGAATAAATTTGTTTAGTATTGGTCAGCATTGTTATCATACCTGTCCTATTTATATTTTTAAAATAAAACGTTTCTGGATCGATAACAATAAAACCTGAGAAGTACGAAAACTTTTCTTGACATGTTTTATAGCTGCCTTTTGGCGGTGTTGGACAATTATCCCATTGATTGTAGTGAAACAAATTTCTAAGGCTTGCAGATTGGTGCAAATATTGGTGACCATAATGATTAAAACAATACATTTGTTCATAATCTGATGACCCTTCTAAGTAGTCATGTTCTGTAAATTTAGCTGACATTTCTAAATCTTTCATCATGTTGTTAACAGTCTTAAAGTCCCAATCATCAGAAAATGTACTGAGTGCGACAAAGTCACTCAAAGAAACCTTAAACTGATGTGAAATTTTCAATAATTCCACCGGACCATAGATGTCATAATCAGTTCTGTCCCATGCTATACCCCCAGGTATAGGAACGGCTGTGATGTTCACTGTTGACAGGCCTCTTCTTTCACAATGAGATGATTTGTAAGGTTTCAGGACCAAGTTGATTTTCTTACTCGCTGTGTCCATAGTACTATATTTTCCATCAATCATCCTTCCCAAGCTTAACACTAGAACGAGCCAGAGCAGGAGGAAAAATATACCTATCCATTCCAAAATTCAACCCATGGTGAAACCAGATACGTTTTTTCCAGTAGATGAAGGAGTTCTGTTATTTTTTTCTTGAAGTTTGTCTTTGCTGGCTCATCCTCAGGTTCACTGGGATCCTCAGAAAAGTTATTGAAGTTGATAAAGAAGCCAGAAGCAGTTCTGCCAATTGTTGGGATTGCATCAGGATTATTGAAATCATTGGAGCTGTTTCTTGTTTCGCCATGTTTGTATAGTCAGATGTCACATCATTGTAGACAGGCGTGTCTTGACAAACTGTTATTTGGGTTTCCAGAGGTACATGTTCCATGGCTTTGTTGCATAGTCCTTCTTTTCGTACTGCAGGTTTATCAAAAGTGATAAGTCTTTCAGTTTGAACCTCTTGGATTGTAGCAAGATTCGGTCATCTGCTACTTCTCGGGAGTCCACTGGGCCTACTACCTATTATCGGCCACTTGATTGTTGTTTGACCAGGTCGATGGATACAACTCTGTTCTCCCTTTTACCAGCAAGGGGCGGTAGTACTACTGATCTTGTTCCTTGGATTACCAAGACAGGTACTGCTTTTCTGTAAGAAGGGCCAAATTCCTTCTTCACCACAATTTTCTCTCTGACCAGAACCCCAATCTTTGTAATACAGACAGGCTTTGCTGGGACAGGTGGTTTGTCTTCAGTGGGCGTTTGCTTCTGAATTGTATTACTCAGACTTCTTCTTGTTTCATTGAAGTCCTGTAAAACAGCCAAACGATCTTTGACATCAAAGGGTTTTTGTTCCATCACTGAAGTCTGACAATCGAGGTCTTCGATTATCATTCTAGTACCAAACATTAGTTCATACTGGGTGACTCCACCCAGAGAATTTCTTGGCAGATTGGACTACGTTGGACACTTATTAGATGTTTGACCCACCCATCACCCGAACCTAATACCTTAGCTGTTATGGATTGCTTTGTCATGTTTTTTTCTTTCCACTACCTCATTACCCTCAGGATGGAAGGGACTAGAATACCACAATGCAACGCCCAAGCTAGCCATGGCCTCCTTGTAAGCTTTAGAGCTAAATGCAGGACCCTGGTCAGAATGTAGCTGCCAATTGCTTATGTGCCGATAAAGACTCGCAAATCCTTTATAACAGTTCTGGTGTCAGCCGAGCGCTGGGGTCATATCCAAATAAATCTTGTCCTAGTAGACGTGGGACTGCATTCGTCCATTATGACGTTTGCAGGTAGATAGCCTAATGCTGTCTAGCATAGGTATCTGAACTGGGCTGGCTACTCTTCAGTCAGGTATCTGGTGGCTTTTGCTGCTGCGATTTCTGTTGCAGTTAGGGCAATAAGTTGCGAAATTGTACACACCAACTCCTAGTCCCGGCCACCAGTACATCTTTTCGAATTCTATTAGAGATTTCAAGGTCCCTTGATGTCTCAGACCCTCTCCCATATGTGCTTTGTGTACCTAAGCAGCTCTCCGATTCCTGTTTGGAATTACTCTGTCCCCCACTCCAGGGATTTGAGCAAAAGGAACGGAGTTTGGATCAATTATGTATGTATTTGTGAGTGGATAGTTTAGAGGTAACGCTGCATAGCTGCCTTCCATTGAGGTTTTTACTACTAGTAGCGTTTCACCATCTATTATTCTTTTCAAACGAGTGATTGTAGCTACGGAAGCCGTTTGCACAGCTGCCTTCGTGGCTTCATCAGCCAATGAATTCCCTGCAACGTGAACGCCATCACGCTGATGACTCAGTGTATGAATCACGTGAGTCTTTTGTAGTTCTTCCTGTAATATAACTACTTGTTCCCAAAGTGTTTTATGCTTAATTGTGCCACCTTTTGAATGTTTGAAACCGTTTCGAACCCAGTTCTGCAAGTTTTTGTTGTAAGATTCAACGCAGAAATACGAATCGCACACTATTAGTGTGGGGAATTTGCTATCGGTATTTTCAAGCGCAATCTTGAAAGCCTGTAGTTCAGCTCGCTGAGCTGTACAGTCTCCGAGTGCTTGAGTTTTAGTGACCATAGGTAGTAATTTACCTTCGCGTCAACAACCTTTAACGACCGCGCACGCAGCACTATAGGCTTGTTTACCCCCAATTGCGGGCTGTACTGATCCGTCTGTATATATTATACAGCCGTAATGTTCTAGAGGCAGAATTTCGGTCAGCAGAGGACATTCGTATTCGTATTGTAGGAATTCTTGTGTCTTCAAATAGGGGTCAAAAACGTATTCAACGTCTGATGCAGCAAGAGAGTTAACCCATTGTATCCATCTCGGATGTAAAGCTTTGGCATTTGGAATGCTCGCTTTCGTCACTGCCTCTAAGGCAGGTAGAGGTGTAACGATCATTATACGTTTACCCTGCGTGAGAGCTCTCTTTTGCTACTGCAGTTTGAACCGCAGTCGTAATTTTTTCTGTTGAAGTAAACGTCATTTCAGCTTGTGTGTACAAGTGTGATTTGAATGCAATTGGTACCTTTTTTCCTTCATTAAAGGTCAGGTATGTGAATTCGCATTTCCCTGGGATGACACGGATCACGAGATTGCGCGCCATGTTGCGTGTATCTAATTGTGTTTTTGCTAACATGTCTGTTTGTACTGAACGCAAAATTTCTGTATGTTTCTGAGTCCAATTGGTTGGTTTGAAATCAGGTTTGATTAGTTTGTAGAGAGGTTTAACCCTTTCTGCGTAATTTAGAACATAAGTTATTCCAAAATTTAGGAAACCTAGAATTGACTGTACGTTTTTCAGCGTCTTTGGAGGTTGAAGCAGCGCACATTTCTCAGAAAGTTTGATGCCAGGCTTTTGCCTTCACTTGGCAACTCGTATCCTAAGAATAGGACGTTGAGGTGGGCAATTCGTGATTTCTTAAAATTGAATTTGTACCCTTCAGAAGCAAACTCAAGTATTATGGTGTTCACTCTTTTCAAGTGCACGTCCAAATCATCATCTGTAAGATAGATGTCATCGACATAAGATAATGCCTCATCATCGTACATTTGTAGTATTTCTGTTACTCTGGCTGAAAATAACCCTGGACTATTCTTGAATCGCTGGGGGAGACGGCAAAATTGTCGCTGTGTCCCCAAGATTGAGAAAGCGGTCAAGTGCCTACTTTCTGGTGCAATGTTTTGACAGAAAAACCCATTTGAAATGTCTAATGTGGTTTTATATTTTTTGCGCACAATGTTATTCATCAGTGCTACACTATGTGAATTTTGTACCGCAAAAGTTTTGCAACAAGAGTTTAGGTGTCTTTAATCCAAAACTAGACGATAGGAATTGTCTGGCTTGGAGACAGGAAATAAAGGATTGTTCATAGATGAGGAGCATGTTTCAATCACCCCTTGATATTCAAGTTGATCTAAGATCTCCCTGACTTGTTTTTTAGCTTCTTGCTAGACTGGATACTGCCTCTGTGCAGTAGGTTGATTTTTTAACTGGATTTTGTGGTGAGGAGAATCCTCATCCCATCCTACATGATTTTTATATAATGCTGGAGCCTGAGCTACTGCCCATTTCCTGGCATATGCATATTGTTTATGAATTGGAATGTGATTTGAGAAGGCTGGCATAATTATCTCTTCGCCGTGTGGGCACTCCCTAAGAACTGCAGGTGGCCAGTCTCTTTCAGCTAAAAGTATGTCATAACCCTTGGAAAGCTTGTCCCAAAAGAGAGCTTTTATTTTTCTAGTTATGTCCCCCTTCATCCGTAGTGTTACTTCATATAACTTGTGGGGTACACTAACCCTGGTGTCGGCAGTTTCAACTTGAATGCATTCATTCAAGTCCACTGTCTCCAGATGATCCTTCAGGATCTTGCGAACTAAGGTTACTTCTGCTGCGCGGTCTAGCATTGTCTGAGCCCATTCCTCATTCTTGAGTTGTGTCCTTGGCATGTCTGATCTTTACACTTGCTACCTTCTTCTTGGTGGATTGAGTTTTCTTATTTTTTGGAACGTGCTGTTCGTCTTTGGACTTCATGCGAACTTCTTTCTGTTCTGACCGTCCTCTTCTTTCTGATTTCTGCGGTGAAGTCTGAAAGGTACGAGAGGAACGTGTATCATTATCTTGATATCTATCAGGTTTTCTTAATGTATCCCTATTTCTGAGGTTGTACCTCTTTTCAGAGGGCTCCCTTTGGGGAGACCTACCTCCTCGTTGAGGAGATCTTCCTCTGGACTAGGAATGCTTCTCTCTAGGAAGCGTTTGTTTAATGTTCTCCCATTTCTTTTTAGGAGTAGTGAGATTATTTTTTATAAAAGTTTTCTCAGGATTCTTTGTTAGAGATAGTTTGGGTGGGAAACCACTAAAACCACAACTACCTAGTTCTTCATAGGATTTTTCAATAATTCTGGCAAGCTCATATGGTTGCTCAGTACTGTCTGTTTTTTTTCATTTCTGGCGGATTGCCACTGATGCTGCTTCACCTCTAATGTTGGCTAATAGTATAGCCGAGACCTGTTTAAAATCTTTCAGTAATTTCATACCTAGGTTTAAAGCCGGTTCTGGACCGTATTCATTTTGAATCTGTCTTAGAACATCTGGTATTACCGCCATGGACGGAATCCCATGTGTTTTAGTGTAGATTGAAGCAAAGACTGTGCCCCAAGTGTCACAATCCTCTATGCGTGGTAAGCAGATTGTCAGAATCCTGTGTTTCTCATGAGGCGTACTATCAGGAAATACTGCCTCTATTTGAGGATTTTTTTGTGCTAACCAGAACTGAATTTGTTCTCGTTTTGCTGGTTTATTTGTGTTACCCTGGTGAGGGGTGTGCTGTTGAATTCTTCCAGCTGGTTGGACTGTTAATGTCCGCATGACATATTGAACCAATTGTCTATTTATTTTAATTAACTGTTTTAGCTGAGCTAACAATTCTGCATCTGACATCCTTTCAATGTCTGGATGTGGTGTATAGCTGGCTAGTACCAGCCATGTTGCTCCTGGTCTACCTAGTGGACCGAGCCTGGTAATGTGATTTTGATGTTTTAGGGCACCTTTAAACCAGAGCTGATGCTCTTGGTAAGTTAATCGAATTTTAACGTTCTCGAAAGGAACGTATTCTCGCTGGAGGTTCCTCTGCTTTGTAGTCGGGGAACTCACGTCTTCCCGCATTAGCTGCTGGAAACTGAATCCATGAATAGAATACCTCTGTCTGCCGATACTCATGTGCCTCGAGGACAAAGATTACCCTGCCACCTTTTGATGATACTCCATTATTTATGAGTCTGTAAGTTATACTTTTCCTTTCGTTTACCGGGAGCAGTATAGTATCCGTTTCATTTTCTAAGATAGCAGCGTCTTCTAAAACCGCTTGAGCTGCTGCTGCAGCTCTCTCTATTTCTGTATCACTATTCAACATTTTAGTCGGCTGAGAGTTTGCAGAACAAGTTTCCAGGAAACAAAGATTAGGTGCACAATATTTTGGAACACTGTATCCTTCAACGTTGAACAAACCAAAAACTAATACATAGGTTTTTTCATCCTACTCAGTTTTGGCGGATGTTATCCTTTCACCCACTCCAGACGTCTTTTGGAGTTTTTACGGGAGAAAAGGGGTCTGTGTGAAAAACACGACTGAGTTACTCTAGTATCTGGCGTTAAATTATTGCCTTAGCAAACGCTGGGCGCCATGTAGTGCAGTTCCTATATTCCCAATAGGCTCTGCGCATTGGAATAATATATCCTGCAGCTTAGACGTAGGACTTAAGTCGACTAGGTCTCTGCCGAATATATTAGACTTAATTGTGAGTGACAGCTAGCTTAGAGGTCACTAGAAACTTTCTTGAAAATACAAGAAGGGATTAGTCTCTGACAACCATATAACATGACAACTTTGTTTCCCCAGAATGAAACGTATCTCTAGAGTCGCAGAAACAATAGACGGCTATTTCACTCACAAGAGGTGCTTAGAAATAGAGAGACGGGCGTTTTCAATAAAAGTATTTATTGAACAGTCTTATTTCTTAAGCATAAGAAATGCACTGCTACAATTGAAATGCTACTTAAGAAGTACACTGCATATAATACGAATAGTATTATAAAATAGTACTGTAAGAGCATGATATGGTTTCTAAGCCATAAACATAGAATACATAAAATGCATAAAATACATACAGTGATAAAATAGTGGCTAAAAGTACTCAACTGGTGCTTCTAAAATACGCCTACCACGGTGTACGTAACCTAAGTCTAGTACGAGGGAGGAGTAAGTGTGGTGTAGCTTAAGTCCAGTAATTTTCTGCCAAGAATCTGTTCCAAGAATTCTCTAAGGGTCTAATCAGCTCCGTACCATGGTTTTAGAATGATATAGGTCTTGTATCTCTCTCTCAGGATTCGATCTCCCAGCAACCCGCCAAGGAAGCCTGGAAACACCGGAGCTGGATTTCTCGGCAAGAGAAAAGACAGCGTCTTCTCAGTGCGTCAGTTGGAGGGTCGGCTTCCTTCGGCACTTGCAGCAGCAGGGCGTTGGGCAAGTAGTTAGTCGATCTGCTCCTAAACCACCGTGTGTTTGACTGGGCAAATGTAGACATAATTATACTCGGTACCGAGTTTGAGGTAAGATTGGACATAAAATTGTCACTAGTGCCTCAATTCCTTGAAAACTCCAGGAGTTATTGGATAAATTAGTATTCAAGCTGAGGGAAGTCCCTGACTGCTGAAGGCTAGTTTTTCCATGAAATCATTGTGGATTCTCGGAGTTTAGTGGAAGTAGCCATGCCGTATTTGGGCTGCACAGGCTAAGACTAAATAAGGCAATGATTCTGTTAGACTTGGGCCTTAGGGCAGGTTCACCCCTAATCTTTTTGCCTTTATTTGTGACCCTGTGTAGTGATTTTTGGGTCTTGGCGCACTTTTTCCCTGTGTCCCAGAGTGAAAGTGCGTGCGTGTAGTATGGCTGGCCTGCCCTCCCATAGGAATGCATGGGGAATGCGTGTGCCCTGGTAGTTCCTGATGTGTGGGGAGTGCAGGCTCGAGTTTAGTATGTATGAACTCGTGAGAGTGAATGCTGCGCAATGGTATGTGCGGCTTGTATGTGTCTAGAAGGGAAGTGCTACTTCTGGACATTGATGTATGTGTGCAGTGAGGATAGTGGAGCGTGATTGGCTGGAGCTGGCTGGCATGCCAGGCTCCAGGAAGTCTGGATGGGTCTGCCCGGTGGTGAGTGTGAGATCAGCATGAGTGATGTGTGGGAGGAGTAGATCTGTGTCCTGGATGGGCTGGGTTTTCCCCACACAATGCTGGCTCCGCCCCCCTGTGGTTTGTCTAATGACCCTAGCCTCCCCAGTGAATGAAAGGGGTGGTTGGGCCATCAAGGGTACTCCCAAGCCAGCTGCAACTGGTTTCCCCCCACCCTGCACCTCCTAACAAAGGAATTCTCTGTATAAATATGGGGCTGTGTCCCCACAGAAATTGTTCTACTTGTGGATCCTTGCCAGAGGGGGCTGTTGCTGCTGCTGGGGCCAGGAGGACCGCCACTTGGCTTGTCTCCCTGCCTGGAGACCCAGTGTGCTGGCTCTGGCCCTGCCCTGCCCCCCTGTCTGCCTCCAGACCCTGCTGGAGCTGTTGCTGTGCCTGGAAGCGCTTCTACTTGATTTATAGCGCTAGGAGCGCTTTCCTGGTGCCCCAGCGCTCATTGGCGCTTTGCTTGTCTTTCCAGCGCTGAGCGCGCTGATCCTGTGCTCCCAGAGCGCTTGGGAGCGCTTTGTCGATATTGCCGGTTTTTGGAGCGAGCGAGTGCCCACCTCGCTTTATTTTTAATTTGAAGGCCGGTGCCACCCGGCATTGCCCCGTTGTGCGGATTTTATTGCGAGCCGGTGCCCACCCGGCATTGCCCCGAGGTCACCGCCGCAGCCCAGGAGCATTGGAATCCGTTGCCGGGCCGCTGCCTGTTGCGACCCGGAAGTCCCGCCTCCTGACCTCCAGGGCCGCGCTGCCATTGGCGGCCCCAGAGGAAGTCAGGCGGATTACAGCGGGACGGCGCCAGGCCAAAGGAGCAGGAAGCGGCCGGCGCGCCTTCCCGAGGCTCCCGATTGAGAGGAGAGCCCCGGAGAGTGAGAGGAGCTCCCCGCACTGCCGACCCGCCGAGGAGACGCATCTGGCCCAGGAGACCCGGTGAGTACGGGGACAGGGTCCTCTGAGTTTATTTAGGGCGGCCCCGGTTGGCAGCGGGCCGCCCCAACGACCCCAGGCATTTGTTCCGAGTCCCCGTGAGGGACTCCCCGACGCCCAGTTGTTTCTTGGAGCCCCGAGAGGCTCCAGGCATTGAGAAGGTGACAGAGCGGCCCCGAAAGGCAGCGGGCCGCTCCAACGTGCTTAGTTGCCCCGAGTCCACGAGGGACTCCAACGCGAGGGGCATTAGTCAGTGCAGAGCCCCGAGGCTCTTGAGCGCCCATCATTGTTTTAGAGCGCAGAAGCTCTTTGGCGCCAGCACCTTTGTTTTGCGAGCCACAGAGGCTCTAGGGGGACACAGGCAGCTAGTTGGCTGTAGCCCCGAGGCTCCCAGGCTGTGTCTCCCCACCATTGTTCTTGAGCCCACCTGGCTCCAACGTCTGCCTACCTGTTATTCACAACTGTCCAGCACTTAGTGGACAGTTGCTACGTTTAGGCTTTTGTGTCTGTGCTGCCTGCGCAGACCTCCCTGACACTGAGACTCAGGGCATTCCGCCCCTTTCGAGGCCAGTTGGCCTGAGGGACATTTTGAGTGTTGTGCTACATGCACCCTGCGCATTGTGATTTCTTTGCTATATGATTCTTGCGCAAAAGTTCTACCTGCACCTCTGAATGTGTTTTAATGTTACATGTGCAATTCTTGTTTGTTATTACCTTTGCTAAAAGTGACCTGCTTAGGTGATTCTTTATGTTTTTATCCCCTTTGCTAAAAGTGACCTGCTTAGAGGATTGTTGGTGTCATTACCTTTGCTAAAAGTGACCTGCTTAGGTAATGCCTTGTTCTTTTATTTCCCTTTGCTAAAAGGGATTGTTGGTGTCATTACCTTTGCTAAAAGTGACCTGCTTAGGTAATGCCTTGTTCTTTTATTTCCCTTTGCTAAAAGTAACCTGCTTAGAGGAATGTTGATGTTTGATTGCCTTTGCTAAATGTTACTTGCCTAGGTGATTATTTTAGGTTTCCTTCCCTTTGCTAAATGTGACTTGCTTAGGTGATAGGTTTTCCTTCCATAGGTCCTGCTGATAAGGTCCTAGCTCCCTGCGTGATTTCCCTACAGAGACTAGGGTGGCGTAGGAGGTGATAGGTTTTCCTTCCATAGGTCCTAGCTCCCTGCGTGATTTCCCTACAGAGACTAGGGTGGCGTAGGAGGTATTTTCCCTTTACCAGTAGTTACTGGTTGTATGCTACATTTTCTATTTCTGTGTTACAGTCATTATATGTTGATGTGCTAAAGTGTTATACCTACAAGTATTATTTCTAACAAGTGCATACCCCTGACAGTGGTCCAAGTGACCCTGTCCTGTACATAATCCCTTGTAAATCTTGCCCGTGCCTGTTGGCACATTGTAAAGTGTGTGTGTTATCTAATGTGTTCTTATTATTATAATACAAAGGCTATTTTTGATATAACCTTGTGTGGAGTTTCCTTTGTGGTGGGCCTTTGGTTGTTGTCGCTGGGGTGCGCGCGCAAACGCTTTACACATCGCCTCTGAGATTAGCCTTGCTGCTCGCGCCACGTTACCTAGAGGGTGAGCGGGGGTTATCTTGGTGTGTGACTCCCTAGCCCTGACCTTAGAAATGGTGATCCCTGACTGACCTCGACGCGAGTCTTGGCCGGCCAGGGTCCCGTTTCTAACAGATTCCTATGCCTATATAAGGACTGGGTGAATTATACCTATATATGGGCATGAATCGGGAAAATTACACTAGAGTCCTAGATTCCCACATAACAAACTAAGCCGAATAACCATGTGCAGCAGTTAACTACTGAAGCACAGAGCTTGGTGCACCTCAACAGAGGGAGTTCTGTTAAAACCAGCAACAGGTAATATCAGACATCGTCCATTGTGTGATCAGCACGCCGTTCCACTGTTGGGGCCGAGAGTTTCTTATACCTAGTTGAAGGGAGTACCTTGATCTCCAGTCTCAGATGCAGTTCTAACATCATCCATTGTGGGATCAAGACAAGGTTCCACTGTTGGGACCTACAGCTGGTTGCACCTGGTCGAAGGAACTACCTCCGTCTCCACTCTCAGATACAGTTCTAACATCGTCCATTGTAGGATCAAGACACCGTTCCACTGTTGGGACCTAGAGTTTCTTACACCTAGTTGAAGGGAGTACCTTCATCTCCACTCTCAGATACAGTTCTAGCATCGTCCACTATGGTATCAAAAACACTGTTCCACTGTTGGTACCTGTCCGACTACTGTGTTAGTAGTATACAGCGCACTCCATGGTGCTGGGCCTCAGGATGGGCGCTGTGTGCCTGTGTCGCGGTACCCAACGTTAATCTCAGGAGCCTTCCGAGCTCGGAGACCTCGGCCCATGAGCTTCCGCCGGCACGTGGTGGGCCCTCTTTCACATAGGGCGGTGTCGAAAGGTGAACTGTGGAGCATATATGCGTTGCACCGGCCATTAAGCTTTCTCGATACCAGCACGCTGAAAGCATCATTCACGCAGCCACCTTTGCTCACGGCGTCAGCCTCGTGGCTGTGTAAGCTGCGCAGACCTGGCAGACTCGTTCGCCAATCCAGAAGAGAACCACACCCAGAGAAACCTGCCTCTTCTTCAAACACCTATGCTAGCCTTGCGTATGCCGAGCCAGCCCACTACATTAAACATTTAGGGGAAGGGGAGGCATGAACGCTCTACCATTGTAATCTTCCCTACTGACTGTACGATCATGGTTGCGGCCACTGTCCACTTCACTCAATAGACCATCAGTGTATGTTGACATGTACATGTATGTGCTCTGCATACTCAACTGTGTCCGGCACATCCCCTCAAGACTTTATATTACATACTTTTATAATCGATAATTACTTACCACATTCGCACATACTTTGCTCCCATCTCTCCCCGCATTCTGCATTGTGAGGCAGAGGTGCCATGCCATGTTTAGTTTGTGTACATGGCTAGCCAGGTTTCCCATGGTATGTAGTGTCGTTGTGTCTGCTAGGTGCACATGTTGTTTTTCATGTTGTATGTGATTATATAAGGTTGCGCGTTTATTCACGAGCAGTGGTTTCTCCCATTTACATATCGCTGTCTTAAAGAGCATACAGAAGTTTTTATCAAAGGTGAAAAGTGCGACCACAGTGACAGTCATTCATTACTATCCAAGAATGTCCAACTACACGGCGCTTCTAAGCTTACAGCCCCCAACCTCGAGTCCTTTCTAAAAAGCACGCCAACACCTAGAATCTGACTAACATTCATGCAGCATTCAAACAGCAGTTATCTACTGCTCAATAACATGCACTCCTATGGAATGTGAGCTGGCACACCGCATGTCCTTACTGTTTCAAACACAGTAACTTCCTGTGGCAATGTCTATTCCCACCCACACAAACTAACTCCCATCTTCAACTTGGCCTTCAATTCTTAGTTTGAAAACAGATTTCAAGAAATAAACCAAACTAAAAGAGCTTTTGTTCAGAACAGTAGTCTCCCTCAGTTCTGCAAAAGAAATGTATCAACTGCAGATACCACAAACTTCAAGTAAAATACACTCCCCTTTTAAATACGAACTGCTAATTACACTTTGTGAATTGTTCACAATTTACAACACGTCACACTGCAGGTCTGGCACACTTTTTAACATGGTCTCCTACAACCTTCTAACACACTTTCAAACTGTTCTTCTTTTAATACCAGACTACATTCATTCGATAGTCTCTGGAATAACAGGAACAGTGCCCATAATTCTCGCTATATTTGCAGCCATCCTACTACTAATTCTACTTCTAGAAATGGCTACGCTCTCTGTGGTAAAAACTATGTCCGACAGAATACATACGTCAAGCTGCATCAATACTGTAAAAAAAACAGAAAACCTTTTCGGCTACCAGCCTCTATCTATTATCGGAGCTAGCTACAGCATAACATTTATCTACACTTATGCAATATGCGCACAACCATCATTTGATTGCGAAACTTTCCCATTTGACTGGCGAATGGATGTATGCCTTTCCAACATCCCAACAATTGCTCCTAATATCCAGAAGGTAATGTATTTTCTTGAAAACCATGAACGTGATAGTTTTGGCAGTGGAGCAATGTCGAATGCAATGCAAAATGGAATCGCAGCAGAATGGGATTTCTGCGCATCCGCGTCAGATCTCCTGCAACTTGCGACCTTTCACAACATCGCAGATTGCCTGCCAATTCAAATTGCCGCTCCAACATTCGAGGAACATTACCTTCCCTTCAAGAATATGAATTGGATCGCTTCGCTTTTCTCAGACAATGGCAACAATAGCCTCTTGGAACATTACGCATCCCAAGCCGCTGAAGAACTTCTGGACTAGAATCTCCAAGACTTGTAAGCAACTAATGTTATTCTTGAATGGATTTTTTTCCTTCTTTTTGACTTTTTCCTTTACATTTTTTCTAATACACGTCAATCCTACTACTTTCATATAACAACTTTTTAAGTATACTCAGACATTTGAACTCTATCGTCAGTATTGCCCCCTACGTCTCCACTTTAACCAGGGATTGGTGATGTAGGGCCTATGCAAATACGCTATTGACTTCCTAAATTAGCCTAAACCCGACACCCATTTTGCAACCACGTCCATTCTTTGTGCACACGCCTCTCTGCCTCCCTGTTATTCACAAAGCCCTTTCACACAAATTTACTCAGTCAACCTCTGCTCAGAACCTCACAATACAAATGAAAAAAGACAACTTTGTTTAGGAACTGGTTGGCACAGTGTGGTAATCGTAAACTACCTTTATTTTCATTATACAATTTATTCATCCATGTCTAATAGCTATTGTGTAGGTCACATAGAACTGTAACATAGAATGTGCAATTTACTGATGCAGAAGCTTCGATTTGACTACAGCAGAAGCGGTTGAAGTTTGTCTCAGCTCGATGCCTTAGCTCTCTACACATAAATGTATTTTTGAAACAGCTGAAGACAATAATGCATGGTTTGACTACAAAGGTACCGAATGTGCTTCTCAGAAGCACAATGTTTGTATTCATCCCCAAAGTTCTAATGTGGGTAGAACTAGTACAGATTCTGACACGCACCGTATTGAATCTACTGTACAACACATTTCTGACTATTCTACTGTTGATAATTTTGTGTTACAAAAAAGCACTGCCAATGTACCTAAAAAGTTTGATGATTACATTTTGCAATTTCTTTTTTTATTTCTTTCTTTTCTTAAAGGATATATGTGGAAATAGTACCCTACCTTTATTTTCCTTATAGAATGTAGAGTCATTCAAGTGTATTAGCTATTGTTTGTCACATGCAACTGTATCATGTAATATGCAATTCACTGATACAGGAGCTTACGTTTGAATACAACAGAAGTGCTTAAACTTTGCATCAGCTGGATGGCCTAGCTCTTGCACCAGTGGGTCCAATTATGGCACTTAAATAAAGACACTTTCTATATAATTTGCAAACTCCATGCCTTTATTACACACAGCCACTTTCTTAGACAGTCCTCATTTCACCGTTTTTCTTCTGTGGCATTTCAACATTCTACATTATATTCTTCATGATTATTTCTTTATTCCTACTTCCTAAAACACTTTATTCGAGTCTACACACCGGTAGGGGTGAGTAGTTCGCTTCCCACTCCCTGTATAGTATAAACGCACACTAACACTACTTACACAGGTATGCTACAGCGGCCAGTATCCTACAGCACATCACTTTACAACAATAAACTCACGACTTACACTCACATTTTCATCCCAGAGTCTCCAGCCCGGTACCAGTGAGTACTTTGCTTCCCACTCCCGCTATACTCTAAACGTATACTAACACCACTTGCACACATATGCTACAAAAGCCAGTATGCTACACCACCCAGAGCACATCAGTTTACAGCACTCAGCTCACAGTTTAAACGCACGGTTTCATACCAGAGTTTAACGGGACCTCACCTCTGCACCATCTCACTCAAGACAAAACCGCACTTTCACACCGGTAACGGTAAATACTTTGGTTCTGACAGTATGCTACAGAGCACTCAGCTCACAGTTTAGGCATACGCTTTCATCCCCAGGTGTACAGGCACCTCACCACCATCTCACAGTAGGCAAAACAGCACTTTCACACCGGTAGGAGTACATACTTCACTTCGGCCAGTATGCTACAGGGCCCACCGCACATCAGTTTACAGCACTCCGCTCACAGTTCAAGCACACACTTTCATCCCCGACTTTACAGATACATTCAACTTAACACAATCTCACTCTAGGCAAAACAGCACTTTCACACCAGTAAGGGTAAATACTTTGCTTCTGCCAGGATGCTACAGAGCACTCACCTCACAGTTTAGGCACACCCTTTCGTCGCAGAGTTTACCGGTCCCTCACCTCCGCACCATCTCACAGTGGGCAAAACAGCACTTTCACACCGGTTGGGGTAAATACCTTGCTTCAGCCAGTATGCCTCAGCGCCCAGAGCACATCAGTTTACAGCCGTCAGCTCACAGTTTACACGCACGCTTTCATCCCGGAGTGTACCGGCACCTCACCTCAGCACCATCTCACAGAGGGTAAAACAGCACTTTCACACCGGTAGGGGTAAATACTTCACTTCACACTCCCTCTACAGCACACCCTAACCACACTACAGACCTCACAGCACTCCTATCCTCCCCTTTCCCACTTTTTTCTGTCCTTTTTCCCCCTACTCACTTCAACAAAATCACAAAATGGCAGCCAACACTTCCTAGTTGCAACCGCTTGCACCGCTTGAGCCAGTAAGCAG
The DNA here is from genome assembly GCF_964261635.1 of Lissotriton helveticus. Classification (NCBI taxonomy): domain Eukaryota; kingdom Metazoa; phylum Chordata; class Amphibia; order Caudata; family Salamandridae; genus Lissotriton; species Lissotriton helveticus. Next base: position 1,059,091,790 of record NC_136070.1, on the reverse strand, counting down.
CAAACTTGTGCTTGTAACGCCTCAGGCAATCAGATAGTAGAATTCCCAACTATCGATATCTGTAAATTTCGATATTTCTCAAAAACTACTGAACGGATTTTACCCAAATAAACAAAAGTGTGCTCTCTAGACCAAGACCCTTCTCCCTGCCAAATTTTGGGTAATTCCGTTCACCCGTTCGAGCTGTAGGCTTGTCTAACATTTCCTATGGAAATTAACATGGAGAAAACATGTTTTGAGACCGCCCTTTTTCTCGGCTCCCCCTTGACCAATCATCCCCAAACCGACAACATAGGAGCTGATATCAACAAAGAATTAGTTTTGAATATTTCGCGAAGATTCTTCAATTGGCGCCAACGTTATTGGGAATCGAATGTTGCCATTTACCTATAGTAACTAGGTCCGCACTATAAATACCTACTGACGACCACCAGTAGGTTATATATATATTACCTACTGGCGGTCGCCAGTAGGTATATATAGTTAGGATTTTTTCTCTATGGGATTTTTGAAAATTCTATGTCTAATAACTTTGGCGTTTGTGGACGGAATTGGCTGAAATTTTCAGGAAAATGGCACATTTTGTTTCTGAGCAGCCCTTGAAAATTTGGGGGGGGTTCGTCAAGGGGGGGCCGAGAAAAAAGGGGGGTCCCAAAACGTGTTTTTAACATTGAGTTTTCCATAGGGCGGTTGGCCTCACTTTTAGCCCGAACGGCTGAATGGATTTGCACGAAACTTGGCAAAATTGTAGGGACTGGTAGCCCGATGTGCCTTTTGTAGGTCTCAATATATGTGCTACAGTGGATTTTAAGAAATTAACGTTTAAAAAAAGATATATATCTGTAAGCGCGCTCTGGGCAGCGCTCCAGGACGCGTACTTTTCGCGCAACGGAGCTTTGTGAAGCGAAGCTGATTGGTTCTCCGGCGTCTGTCAACATTCCAAACAGTCCATAGCGGCCGCCATCTTGTCTCTCGGTAGGATCGAGAGACAAGAGGAGGCGAAAGCGAAGGGGCAAATGACCATAAGGGGGAATAGTAGATCCTCGCTGACCCCCCAGGTTTGATGTGGAGGTTTTAAAAGGGCCCCGCGGGGCAAAAAAAAAAAATAATAATAATAATCGAACGGCTGAATGGATTTGCACGAAACTTGGTAAAATATTAGGGACTGGTAGCCCGATGTGCCTTTGCTAGGTCTCAATATATGTGCTCCAGTGGATTTTGAGAAATTAACGTTCAAAAAAAGATATATATCTGTAACAGCGCTCCGCTTCGCGTAACGGAGGTTTGCGAAGCTGATTGGTCATTCTGTCACTGGGCTATAGTTGGGCTACATCTGGCTGATATTTGGGCTACATTTGTTTTTTTTCGTCTCTGGCGGCCATCTTTGGGCTACATTGGGCTCCATTGGGCTTCATTGGGCTTCATTGGGCTACATTGGGCTACATTTGGGCTCCAACATATATATAGGCCAATGTAGCCCAATATATATTTTTCAAAGTTAATTTTCGTAAAAACCACTGGAGCATATATCTTAAAACATAGCAAAGGCACATCGGGCTACCAGTCCCTACAATTTTGCCAAGTTTCGTGGAAATCCATTCAGCCGTTCGAGCTAAAAGTGAGTCCAACCGCCCTATGGAAATGAAGGAAATGAATGGGTAATTTGTAATTAGCAAATAGCTCATCGCAAACTAGGAATGGTAAAGAATCGCTATTTATTCCTTAAAGTTCGCTATTTAGGAAATGCAAAAAACTTTGATGATACATATGGCGGTTCATCTCTAACAAGATAAGAAGCATAGGGATAGATTTATGATGACTGGCGCATCACCAGGGATGTGTTAGTCATTCTGTGCCGCTGTTCCGTCACCTATGGTGTGCTGCATTTACAATGCGGCGCATCATGGGGCAAAAACAGCACAGATGTGTGATGTATCTGTGCCGTAAAGGTGGCGCATTGCTGGAGTTGTATCGCAAGTGTGATGAAGCTCCAGCAAGGGTCGGGGGTGCCCCTGTCGCAGGGTTTCTGTTCTCACACAGAACTGTGGACAGAGGATTGGAACCTCGGCGAATTAGGGTGTCCCAAAACTCACCTTAGTAATCAAAAACCCCTTAGCAAGCTAGGTACAGTGTCACATTGGATATAACAAACTCTCAATGTTTAGACAATCCAGAATATGAACTTATAGTACCTCAGGATACGTGGAACTCATGAACAGTCGGTCGTTATATATTTCTTAGAAACCAGAACATGGAGTTAAGAAGAACACATGTGTATTTGAAATGTTTATTTACTAATGCCGTCTTCTCAGGCGTAGTATCTTAGATAATACAAGTACACATATTATCAGTAGCAAAATTACCAGTATAGTTACTAGTACATAAAAAGCGAATGGTGATAGTATGTTAACATGCTGTAAATGAATAAGAGTTAGCAACACTTATAAGCAGCCGCGGGCCGTGGAGGGAGTTACGGTGGGGCAGGGAGGCGGGGAGGGGGAGGGGCAGGGTGGAGAGGGCTCCACCCTGCTTCTCCCCCTCCCCGCCTCCCTGCCTCACCGTAACTCCCTCCACGGCCCGCGGCTGCTTATATCTCACCCTCCCTAATACACATATTATATTATTTGCTAAGAAGGTCTCTTTGTGTTGGTTTAGGGCGTGCCCATACTTTAGTGTCTTAGATTTGAAGGAATCACATCAGCATACACCAGCTCTCTCTTCATGTGAACCGCATCAAGTGTTGTGTATGTGTGTTCGGCAAAGCAATATAAAACCCGCCTCATGCCCAGAATTGGCAGAAGTTGCACTTATGTTATGAGTATGAAGTCGTGGAGATCAGACCTCATAACAATTCTGTATCGTGTTGTTCTTGAAACTTCAGCACTCGCTGTACAGATATAGTTTAACAAGCAAAGCAGATAGTAGAGCAATAACATATTATTCTCATGTAAACCACGATGAACTACTAGGTTGAAAGCTAAAGCAACAACTAAGTGTTGTGTGCAGAAGTTGCAAAAAAGGAAAAATGGCGTTTAAACCGGTAATGAGCCCATGCTAATTTAACACGGTGTAAAGATATCCAGGACCTAGATGACACCTCCCCATGATCCGGAAACGAACTGAATAAGATAATAGAAGTGCCATCTCATGAGAGCAGATTGCAAGTTTATATGTGGACGGTCCGCAAGGTAAAGCATTAAAAACTAGGAAAATTTAATGCTAAAGAAAAATAAAACAGCCAAGTACTTTATCGAGTCTTAAGCCAATAGGCAAGGTAAATAATAAAAACTTGACAAATAAGTCAATGAATTGTCAATGAAATGCTAGTACTCAGCATATCAAACATGAAAAAGGTCTATGACATAACTGTGTATGCAAAATAAGCTGCAACAGCCTCCAATAGGAAGTCACCGTCTTCATCCGAAAACAGTTCAGCCATCCAATTTAAAAGCGGAAAAGAACATACGTGCTCTCCCAGCACCGGATCCTCTATCACCATCAGAGGACAGCTCGGTGGGTTTTCAAGAAAGCTCTGTTCCAAGAAAGACTGTGTTGCCGCCAGTAAATTCCAGGGACCAATTAGTCCATGCATCAATGCCACAGCCATAATCCTTTCGCCAGGACAAACCAACTCGTGAGTAATGATAGGAGTCATCAGCTGATTAAAGTCGACGTCAGGAGAAACCGGTCCGCAGAGACACAAATCAATGGCCCAATCGAAATCACAGGTCAGGCAGTGAAATACAGGCTGGACACAGGTGAAGTAGGAGAATCGAAAAGATAATCCATATGCCGTGCTTAATATCGCCAACGGCATTGTGCCATAATATTATAGCATGCGATTGCGGAACAGTGTCAGCAGCTGCAGGTCGGGAGGTTGCATAGGAGGGACATCCATATTTAAAAATGTAAAAAAGCACAAGAGCGTCCGCTGGTAATGCAAGTAAAAATGGCAATTCTCGAAGCAGAGTGGAAAAAATAGAATGAAAGAAAGCAGGGATGACTCCAAAGATTTTCTCAAATGAAGTCACGAGACCACTGGTAACAACTTTAAAAAAGTGCGCCAGGGCCTTTGTGGAGGATGCGTTAAAGATAGTCCGAAACATCTTGCTGAAATTGAAAGGCAAATCTGAATTGAAAAGGGTCTGCACCTCTGTACGGGTGTTCGCTATGTGAAGCACGAAAGTTTCACGGGCCGAACTCAAGGCCACCTCTCTCTGAGACAAAAGAGCTCTTATTCTTGCCATGCCGTTGAAATGTGCTCCCAAGGTTGGTATTTGTGGCCAGATTGAAAACTCCCTATGTTCATGTGTGGGAGGAAATAGAACATTTCTGCAGCAAATAACCCGTTCACTTACTGTTACGATAAAAGGAATACTTTTAATTAACCCAGAACAATCTTCATTATTGAGCATCAAATAACTACCATTTTCCAACAACTTGAACGTGGGGATGATAGCAGGAACTGGCGTGCCTTGCAACACGCAAGCCATATTTGGTCGGTGTTTGTTGCATGAACCGTGTAACTGTATGTGCCTACACATTAGTGAATGATCTGGCGTCTCAGTGCAAGCGGGAACGAAGAAAAAAAAATATTTAAAAAATATATATATTAATAAACATATAAAATATATTTTTGGATTTAAAGAAGAATACATTTTACAGCTACAGATATTAGCTTTTAAAAAACCAATGAAATTCACTGAAAAAACCATAGGTTATAGACCATATATAGTTAGGAATTAGCATTTACAAAACCTTGAAAATTCACTGAAAAAACCATAGGTTATAGACCATATATAGTTAGGAATTAGCATTTAGAAAACCTTATTTTACGCACACAAAACCATTGAAATTCCATATATAGTTAGTTGCACTAACTATATATCGCACACCCGCAATCCACTGCTGATGATGTCACATATTACATCATTCATGACATGGTCAGTGACATCACTGATGACATCACTGATGACATCTCAAATGACATCACTGATGACATCACTGATGACATCTCATTTGACATCAATGACCACATCACTGATGATATCATTCATGTGACAATACAATGCATCTCCTCACATTTTAATATAACCTCTGTTTCACCCAGTGTTAAATACAGAGTATAATTTTTGAAACCATTGACACACCAATACTAGTTACTACATACGCACTCACTGATTCCTATGTCTACACACACATTCACTCATTCACCCATACAATCATTCATACACACAATCACTCATCTTTACAACACTATCATATGCACTCATACACCTATACAGACACTCACAGTCTGCCACTCATCCATGGAGTTACTCACACACCTAGTCAGTCCTGTAAAGAATCAATGACACTTCCATTTTCTTGTCTATACAGTTAAACATAGAGCACCTTACATTTTCAAACATATACTAACACATACTTACCTTCTTATACAATCATTGATACAAGTACACATTGATCTGCACAGAGTCACACACCTCCCAGCTAGCCACACACACACTCAGTCTCCCATACAAATACTTGGGCAATCAATCAATAACCCATATAGTTACTCATATAGCTACTGATCAACACATGCAGCAGTTTACAGAACAACAGACATAATGATGCACAAATTAAGACAGTTTAGTCACTAACCCATGCACTCAGTGAGACACATTTAATCACTCACTCATACAGTCAGTCATGCACCTACTAAATCCTTCGTCCAGACACTTACACATCCACTGATTCTTCAATATGTAAGACATATTTAAACTTTACAGAAACAAAAAATCACTGGATGTTGTTATCAGTGATGTCATCAGTGATGTCATTTGAGATGTCATCAGTGATGTCATCAGTGATGTCACTGACCATGTCATGAATGATGTAATATGTGACATCATCAGCAGTGGATTGCGGGTGCGCGATATATAGTTAGTGCAACTAACTATATGTGGAATTTCAATGGTTTTGTGTGAGTAAAATAAGGTTTTCTAAATGCTAATTCCTAACTATATATGGTCTATAACCTATGGTTTTTTCAGTGAATTTTCAAGGTTTTGTAAATGCTAATTCCTAACTATATATGGTCTATAACCTATGGTTTTTTCAGTGAATATATATATATATATATATATATATATATATATATATCAAAACAAAACCCTTTCAGGCATAGAGTGCCGCATAAATTATGCAAAAAAGGAGAGAACTCTGGGTAGTTCTCAAGTTTAGGTGGAAAGCAGCCCCTTTGTCATTTTCTATCTCGGCGTGTATAGCACTGTGCTAATCCTATGCTTAAAAACTTTGATAGAAAAACAGACATTTGAGGCGAGCAGATCTAGAGTGTCACTGGTGTTGAGAGTGCTCTAACAGGGGCTGCTTTCCACCTAAACTTGAGAACTACCCAGAGTTCTCTCCTTCTTTTTTTGAATAATTTATGCGTCACTCTATGCCTGAAAGGGTTTTGTTTTGACCTAATACTGGGTGCTACCTTGTGTCTGGACAAAGCTATACCTCTCTGAAGAGCTCTAATTAGAGCGAAACACTGTGTCAGGGGTTGCTTTTACTCATTTCAGGTTGGCTTGAGTTGGTATTTCACTAATTCAAAGCTGTAATATTGTGCCCGGAGTTATAAATGGCTTTTGTAATTTTACAGCTCGGCAAGGACAGCCCTGTACTAGTCCTATGCTTAAAAACTTTGCTGTATATATTTCAAAAGACTTTGTCATTTTCTATCTCGGCGTGGATAGCACTGTGCTAATCCTATGCTTAAAAACTTTGATAGAAAAACAGACATTTGAGGTGAGCAGATCTAGAGTGTCGCTGGTGTTGAGAGTGCTCTAACAGGGGCTGCTTTCCACCTAAACTTGAGACCTACCCAGAGTTCTCTCCTTCTTTTTTGCATAATTTATGCGTCACTCTATGCCTGAAAGGGTTTTGTTTTGACTTAATACTAGGTGCTACCTTGTGTCTGGACAAAGCTATACCTCTCTGAAGAGCTCTAATTAGAGCAAAACACTGTGTCAGGGGTTGCTTTTACTCATTTCAGGTTGGCTTCAGTTGGTATTTCACTAATTCAAAGCTGTAATATTGTGCCTGGAGTGATAAATGGCTTTTGTAATTTTACAGCTCAGCAAGGACAGCACTGTACTAGTCCTATGCTTAAAAACTTTGCTGTATAAATTTCAAAAGACTTCGTCATTTTCTATCTCGGCGTGGATAGCACTGTGCTAAACCTATGCTTAAAAACTTTGATAGAAAAACAGACATTTGAGGTGAGCAGATCTAGAGTGTCGCTGGTGTTGAGAGTGCTCTAACAGGGGCTGCTTTCCACCCAAACTTGAGAACTACCCAGAGTTCTCTCCTTCTTTTTTGCATATATATATATATATATATCATCATTTTTTTAAATCAAAAGCAAAACATAATAAACTACCAAATTTCGAAAATGATTTCAAAAAAGGTATAAAACAATTCTATATACAAATAATATAAAATGAAACAAATAAACAATAATATTAAAATAGTTAAGCAATATTAAAAATGTATTGCAGTCTCAGAATAATAGATATGGTAGTCCCACTCCAGTCCATGCAACAGTAGGTAACGCGTGGAAGTTCGGAAGGATAACTTTTACTATACACAATCTAATCTATGCAACTGTAGGAAAAGTATTGGACTCCGGAGGTTTAAAATTTACTGTTCCCACTCCAGTCTTCACAACAGTAGGGAAAGCGTTCTACTTCAGAGGGGTAACATTTACTATTCTGACTCTAGTTTTTTTAACAGTAGGGAAAGCAAAGCACTTCAGAGGGGTTCAATTTATAATTCCCAATCCAATCTGTGCAACAGTAGGGAAAGCATTGGGCTTTGGAGGGTAAAATTTACTGTTTCCACTACAGTCTGTGCAACAGCAGGGAAAGCGTTGGACTACAGAAGGGTAACATTTTCTATTCACACTCCAGTTGCTCTGGTATTATCATAGAAGATGTCATTTTCAGTTGCCTCAGAGCTGTGCATCAATGGATGATATGGAGCAATGTCAGATTGAATGCTTCCAAAATGAAAATACTCATGTGTGGTTATTGGAAAAATTATGACCAACTCGCCACATGGCCTGATGATCTGGGAACACCGCCTAAATTATCAAAGGAGGTAAGAAACCTTGGACTCCAAGCGATCAGTAAATGCCAAGTGAAAAAACTAGCAAGATTAAGCTTTGTTACTATAAATACACTGCAACGCATCTTTCCCTTCCTGGGGTCCAAGCTACCAGCTCTCTTGTTCTGTCCAAACTCTATTACGCCAATAGCCTCTACCACTGATCACCTTTAACAACTATGAAAAGACTTCAACTGATTCAGAACACTGCTGCCAGACTACTGTTACATATAAAACCACAAGCCCAGATCTTGCCTTCTTTGAAAGTGCTATTTTGGGTACCGGTTGCCAGAAGATCCACATTCAAGCTGCTTTGTATCACTCACTAAGCGAAACATGGAACAGGACTGCTCTTTATCAGGAACAAAATCACAAAATACATTCAACAAAAGAACCTCCACTCTAGAGTGGCACTTCACCTCAAAATCCCACCATACAATAAGACAACCATGGGTGGCACATCCTTTTCTTTTCAAGCAGCCAAACTGTGGAACTCTTTACCCCCAAACATAAGATCCACAGAGAACCCCCTTAGAAGACCACTCAAGAATTGGCTCCTCCCCATATTACCAAGATACTCAAACATAAATATAGTGCATATCCCTCTGTATAAAAGCATTTATTTAGACTAGAGATGTGTACCTACATATGTATATTGCTTTGTATAAACATGCATAATAATTATATTTTTAAAGATATTTACATATTTAAAATTAATTATATTGGTTAGTTCTGCTCAACAAATGTACATATTATATATAGTTACGTTATTCTATGCTTAACATATGTATATAGGGACTGCTTAAATAGGTAAATCTTTTGTCATAACTACCTACAATTGCTTCATTATTAAATTACAAACAAAAAATGAAAGTACAGAAACACTTGAAGGTCTGAGTTTATCAAATGTAACTTTAATCTACATATATTACCTTCCTTGTGCATATGTACCTTCAATGTACTTATGATATACCTTTCATGTACCTATGTATCTTCATATGTATTACTTTGTTTCTAATTTAGCATAGCTAATGCTCTACCCTATGTCTCTCTCATAAATCCTCTACCCCCACTCTGATCCATATCGAACCTTATTCCACTACTCTCTCCAATGCACTACCTTATTTCTCACTCTATACCTCTCTCAATATATTCTTTACCTCCACTCTCCCATTCATCCCACGTCCCACACCACTCCTATGATCCCCTTTCTAGACTCTTTCCTCCTCTACCTCTCCTGACTTATCTCATACCTCTTTTACTATTCAGATTTCCCAAACAAGGCTTTCTTAACCCCTTCCTCTTACTCTTCCCCCTCCATTTCCCCTTTACTCATCCCAAACCTCCTCCTCCTGCTATGAACTCCCCCCAGAAAACATTCTAGATGCTTCCTCCTTCTATCCCTCCACTGTTCCTTTTACAATCCAAATAACAGACTAACATGTTCACCACTCAAATCACATTATTTCATATTTCCCTACACTAACTCACCACTATTCCTTTTTGGGTTCCAGAGTAAGTTGCTACTCACTGAAAGGTGCTGCAACACCTCATCAGGGGAGCAAATGCTTTAGAACTGCAAAACTGTCCCTTCTCCATCACTCCACTATCTTTTTCAATCCAAATAACAGACTAACATGTCCACCGCTCAAATTAATTTCATATAACTCCCTAGACTAATTCACCACAAATCCTTTTCTGGTTACAGAGTAGCATGCTACTTGCCAATCCACTGCTCCAATTAATCTCATATTTCCCTATCCTAATTCACCACTAATCTTTTTTGGGTTACGCAGTAGCATGCTACCTGCCAAAAAAGCACTTCAACGCCTCGTCAGGGGTAGTAAGCGCTATATAAATGCAATTACAATCACAATATATGAGGTACTTAGCAGTGCATGGACGAGTTATAGTTATCTTAGGGCACAAGTTATAGTGTCTTGAGAGAACTAGAACTGCTGAATTTCTATGGCTTTTTGTGTATAAAATCTGTGGCAAAGCCCAGTAGCCAACCCATTAAAGGCAGCCAACTCATGCGCCCCCACCCTGGGCTGCTTTTTGACCCTGGTGACCCCAGGACCCGGTGTATTGTTTAAGGGGAAGGGGGGGGTCTTAGTCTTGTGTGGGCCCACCACCATCGCATACGATTTTTGAGCAGTCAAATCCAGATCTTCTATAAAATTGGAAAAGGTAGCCAACAGGGACTGCAACCCCTTAGCTGTGTTTGCCATTTGAACAGCATTGTCTGCATATAAGAGCACCGGCAAACGCTGGGCTCCCACATGTGGGTAGTCTGGTCCTGTATCATTCAGGGCCTGTCCCTATCTATTAATATATTGGTTAAAATGAAAGGGGGCCAAAATGCAGCCCTGGCGGAACCCCTCTCAAGAGAAAAACTGTGTGTACATTTCATGTCAGTAGCGTATCGAACAAAAGGCAGTGGTGTTCCTATATAGGTAACTTACAAAAGGAACAATATTGTGGTCCACCCCCATGAACAACATAAGTCACCAGAAATGTCCTCGATTCACTCCTTCGAATGCTGAGGAAAGGTCCATAAAGCCTAGATGAATAGAGCCTGGGCACGCTATTGTGTGTTTGCTTAAAAACCATATAAAGATTTATACATTAGTCAACTGTTGACCTCCCAATGCGAAAACCATACTGTACTTCTGAATGCCCCCTACTACCTTCACGACAGAGTCAATGAGGGAAATTGGTCTGTAGCATGCCGAGTTGTCCCTGTCTCCCGTCTTAAAGACAGGAATGATAATGGAAGAGTCCCGAGACTATGGCGGACTCTTTATCACCGCTAAGTTAATAATTGATGTTAAAGCTGGGACCCATTCCTCGCCATCGCCAATATACATGTTCAGGGGGGGATGTCATCGGGCCCAAGTGCCTTCCCCCTTGTTAGCCCTGCTATTCATTTCTTCACTTATTCAAGGGAGAAAACAAGATTTGAAGTCCCCTCCACACTTCCCACTGCCCTGTCACTGGTCTTAAAGAATTTATCAAAAAAGGAAACCCAGCTATCATATGTGATATGCGACCCCAGAGAATCTTTGGCATCTGAGGCGAAGAAAGGACAATTTACCATTTTCCTGAACTTAGAGCTATTTTTGGGGTACCGGATTCTAGCGGATCTTCCCATGCCAAATCCCTTAAAACATTCTTTCTCCTTGCGACCTCTCTTTTATATTGAGAACGACTATTCTTCACTAAATGGTTTTAGCGTTCAGGGCAGCATTAAACTGCTTTTGTGCCAGGGTAGAACCTTTGCCAAACCATTTTTGCCCGTCCTTTGTGCCCTGAGGCAATTGAGCCGCCATATGTCTGGATGCCATATTGGCTATGACTTCAAAAGCCCCCAATACTTCCTCAGGCAAACTATTAGCCTGTAACAATACTCTAATTTCCCTATCACATCTTGCATGCAAGGAACTATAAAATGGCTCTATGTCCACCTGGGACCATCTTGGTCTCCTACCCTGCGACACGACAGTGTAAATACCACCTTATCCCACCATGCATTTTTAAAACCAAGGGAGACCAACCTAAACATATATGTACTGGTTTGTGATTGCTAAAAGGCTCATAGGTATGTCAGACTTACAAATAAATGAAGAAGCGAAGCTAAGACACAAATAAAATGAATGAACGTCTCACAAGCTTGCCCAATAAAAGTTGGATGTAAGTCACACATACTAGAGGAAAACTCCTCCAGGGTAAACATTACATTAAACTCCCTCATTAAGGCATTCAATAACAAGCCTTGGGTTGAGTGTTCAAAATGAAGACCCGACAGTAGCATGCAGCCCCGTTCATACTCACCCGCCTCCCTGGGATCCACACATGAGTGGACATTGAAATCTCCTGCCACCATGATATTCACTACAAGAGTATTTGGACCCTGCAGTTTCTTTAGTAGTGTTCCTAATGCCTGAATGTTACTGACATCGTTTGTGTGGTTGGGTAATGTAAACTTCAACAATGTCAGCTTGGAATGACCTCCGGTGACAAATGTTAGACCCTGGATAGTAGAACCCCATGTGTTTTTCACATTCACCCCCTCCCCCCCCTTATCACCAAGGATACAAAGGTAATCAGACCCCCTTTGCTCTTCCAGACCGAGATTCAGTTGCTGGAGTAAAATAAGGTCTTATAACCTTCAATAAAAAAACTTTTAGATAATGCCCAGGTCTCCTGCAAACAGATCAAACCAAAGCCCCTGATAAAATCCACCCACTTAGGATCCTTAAACATTCCCGCAAATTCCGCAATGTTCCAGCTAATGAAGTTAGCAGACTTCTCAACGGAGACAGGTATATCCCCTTCATCACTGTATGACGTCACTTTCAAGTACCCTTCACCTCTGGATGGTCCTTCAAGTCAATCACAGCCATCCAGATTGGCCAGTATCAGGGTCATTTTTTAGAATGTTTATGTTCCTGTAGTTTCTTTATTACCATAGATTGCAGCAAATAATGCATGATGATTTAACATAATTTCGATGTTAAGTGAGGTGTGCCTATTGATTGATTCTCATGAAAACCATAAAATGTGCTTAAAAGTGCACGGTATAAGATTAACAGGAGAAATCATTTCAGCTCAAAATGCTTCAGGAAATAGTGAATGCATGATTCATAACATAGAAACCTTAAAACAAGGTTTGAACATAAACCAACTTCAGTAGAAGAAATCTTAGTGTTCGACATAGTATTAGTATAGTGACATGTTTAAAAATCTTAATTTACGACTATATTCCAAGGTATGATGAAACCGGAATTAAATACAAGGAAAAAGCAATGTTTATTTTGTAATTTTGGTTTTAAAAGATCTACAAAACCTGTATTACAGTACTCGACTGTCCCGCAAAGCTACTCTAAAGAGAATCAATAAAAACATAATTTCTAATGAATGACTGTTTCACTTATTTTGCTGTTCAATAAATATGTTTGACCAAATTGCTGGCAGTTGGGGCAATTCAATCAATCGACCCAGGCTTGAATATTTCCTGCAACTATGAAAAATGGAAACCTGTAAAAGACAGGCTTACCAAAATTAAAGTGAGTTGAAAAACACCTAGATATTTGTGTGGGCTAGCCCTAGGGTATTCTAAACCTGCCTCATGTGTTTAAAAACCCCACACTTAGGAGATGGAACTATTCCTTCTCTGCTTATTCACATAAGTGATTGTCCCATCCTCCCACTTCATTTTCATACTGATCATGTTTTTAATTATCCTCTAAAAATATTCTTATATCATTAAGATATACGGTAACAAATATATGAATGATTTCATGAAAACATCTGACGTGTGTTCCGGTCTTGCTGCATTAAGATTGGTTTAGGGTTGCTTTTGTTCCCTTTCAGAGGGGGCGTGGAGGGGTAGTACGGACAGGACTGTTCCTATTGGAGCACAACAAAGGTTGATTTGCATATGGTTAATTGCCATCAGGACAGACTGTGTGGAAAAAACATATGACTTGGCATGTAGCCCGAGCGATTTGCCAGGGGCTGTGACTTTTGCATGAATTCCATCAAATCACTTTTTATCGATTTAAAGTAACATTTGTGCCATTAATCGGCCCTAAAGAGACATATGTTCTATTATGTTGAATTATTCCTTCCATGATCGACATTCAATTCACCTGGTTTGCCAGGGGCCAGCTTCTCTGGTAATGTGGGAGGTATGTCCTAGGTATTCAGATAGACACTGTATTCATGCTGATTGGCGTGGTGGACCTGGTACACTGACCATGGTGCTTTCTAAGACCGAGGATTCTCGATTTCCTGTCAGGTGTTTCCGGGGAATGCACATTTACTATCTAGCCAGATGGCCCATAGAATGCTCAAACATGGCGGTCCTTCCACCATGAACAGGTGTGCGTGAGCTCCTAGTCCCATTGTGTCTAATGACAGAAGCATATCTAGGTCGTCTGCGAAACATCCCGCATGCATGATCGTGTGTGCCGTGAAACATCCCGCATGCATGATCGTGTGTGCCGTGAACTCCTTTGGGTTGCATTTATGTCATTATTACCCTTCACGTAGACTGTACCTCGACTCCTCTTTCTACTCTCTTGCCATGTCAGTCCTTTCTCAGTTCTCGGGAAGTCTTTCCTTCGCATCTTATAGTGATAACAGAGTATACTATGAATGCTAATGTGAAATTATGTGAAGGGTTATTGTAGGTTGTAGTTGACCAGGAACAAATCCATGTAACCATATGGTGCCAAATATCTATTCCCTTAATGCGGACTGAAGGGATCATTCACCAGAGAAGTCTAATAAGCAAGGTGAATGTGTCCAGGAAAGAAACAGAAACCAAGGAAAGTACAACCAACTGAAGAGAAATAGATGTGATGAGCAAATGAAGAATGGTCTTCTAATGAGAGTTGTAAAAGAGTGCACTCTAGATAATCCATTATGGTGGCACTGATATCCGTGAAGATTAGCCTCACATAGTCAACACTCTGAAGTAATCAATGGGCTAGCAGGATGACTTCTGTAAATGCTTTTGGGTACTATAGCCATTGGCCACTTAGGGCATTTGACATAAAAAGCTGAACATAAGTTGCCACACATTCTCAGGCATCAGTGCATGATCCGCTCCTGCTGCCACCTGGAATGTCCAGAAAAGTTAGCGGCCTCAGAAGATAGAACCAACGTTTTGTGCCCCTACGTTTTACAAGCTTGACTGCAGACTAAAGTAAGAATAAGAGACTGTGACGGGAGGATAATAGAGTGGAAAAGATTGAGCCAGACTTCTCTCAGGTTATGCACTGCCAGTAGATGTGTTAACTAGGCAGTGATGTTGTTTGGGTACTGTATTTATTGGTTTTGCTGTACCCTTTTTCAGTCCCCATTCATCTGGCACAGCCTTTGTGTATTATTCTAAGGGCATTTTGCAGAGGGAGAGAAGCATAGGAGATCTGTATTCTGTTCCATGTTTCACAGAAGTCTTCCGTAATGTGAAAAAAATGACATCCTCAGTTTTGCTCCTGCGACAAGGCAATAGCCATCATTACATAAAAAGAAATTGCACCGGTCATTCGCAATCTAAAAGCTGAAATAAAAAAGTTTACATAATTTGTACTTGTCTAGTGGTGACATGCTTCATCATTGGGCCCCACTAAAGAGGCCGAGTGCCTCTTTAGTGTGCTTCAACGCCAGAGTTACTGCGGAGCTGGTTTTCGTGAATTAGGGCATGAAGTGATACTAAATTATTTGGTAGTGAGGGGATTAAAAAAAAGTCTTGAGTGTATCCAAAAATATTTATTAACAGATCACTTAGGACATATAATTAAAATTATGTATTGGAAATAGTCCACAGTTAATTGCGTGGTTGTTTCCAAATTTTAGTCAGTCAACATGTTTGTTCAGGTTACCAGGCATTCATCAGGACAAAGAAAAGGTGTGTTAAACCCTGGCGGTATGGGCGCGCTAAGGCCCACCCTTACCTAGGGACGTTAAAAGTAAAAAAGTAGTGAAAAAAGTGCACAAAAAGGAAGAGAATTCTCTTCCAGTTACTCCTGGTTTAGGAGGCTTTGGCACTTACATGGTGTGTTCATGGTACACCATGGGTCACGGGAGGGGGTGGTAGCATAATTGGCACACCGCCCTTGACGCTAGGCACCCTCAGTATACCTGCGACACCCTCGAACCGGACCCCGACGATCTCCGGTTCGAGGGTGTCCCAGATATACCGCCCTAATTCACGAAAACCAGCTCCACAGTAACTCTGGCGTTGAAGCACACTAAAGAGGCACTCGGCCTCTTAAGTGGGGCCCAATGATGAAGCATGTCACCACTAGGTGGTGAGTGAGGGCTTTCCTAACTGATCTAAGTGAGCTCAGTTTCTGTTCTTTTGCTCCTGTTTGTGGTCTCTCAGACTTCAGAGGACACTCTTTTTTTGTTTAAACACATGTAACCGGGGAATAAGAGTGGTCCATTACTCTCCCTACCTCTCTTTTTGTTGGTATATAATTTGTACTTGAACATGTGAATAGTGATATTCCTCTGCTGAAAACTCGTTCCATTTGAATTAGATCTCCACAAACAGATAATTCTTCTACATCAGCAGCGACCCTATTACATACAGAGCACACTTTCTTTTTGCGTCCTGGCCCCCCCTAAAACAGGTGCTGTGAGCGCAAACGGTGAGTGCCCTATTAGGTTGAACGCACTGCCCTCAGGGCAGACATGAAGTCACTCTGCCCTGTGGGCAGTGCATTCAAGGGAAATACAGAGCAGCAGCTTCAAAGCCGCTCCATGTTTCACTAAGCAGGCAGCACCCGCTTGCACTTTAAAGAGGAAAGAGATCCTCTTGAAAGCCGGTACAGTGAGTGACTGTACCCACCTGCAAGAGGGTGCCTGGATGACCCCCTTCAGAAGGCTGCCACCAGGGGGAGTCTTGTGACAGCTTCTTTGCCTTTGAACCCACGTATATAATATGACGCGGTCGCAGAGGTAAAGAGATTCCCTTATTTGCATGGGACCATCCCCCCCCATGCACATGAAGGAACAATCTCTTGAGATAACGCTGTCACAACAGGCTATTTGTACTACAGAAGGGGCTGCACAAGCATCTGCAGCCCCATATTTAATACCAAAGTGCCCTGTGGGTGCACAAAGCTGGTGCAAACCGTCCATTGAGCCCCCAGGGCAATTCTGTAAAACCGGCTCAGGCGAAAGCACTTGAGACATTCTCTGGGAATTCCAAGAACGTCCCAGTGTCAAGTGCATTTTTCAAGCTCCACTTTGTAGTTTGCTACTGATACAGACTAAAAGTACTTATTATTTGACCTATTTAACAAAAGGATCTCTTACCTGAACAGCCCTGTTAGTGGTCAAGGATGCTACATGGTTTTTACATTTATAAAATATCTTAAAAACTGGAAATAAGAAAGGAAATTGGGACAGAAAACTCATGCTGAATCCAAGTCTCTGGTCCCTAAGGCTCTGTGACTATTGTTTCTTACTTTAAGAAGTTAGTGATGGAAACCACGTGGACTGATGAATCTGCTGCATTCTATAAAGTTATATGTTAGATGTTCTTAATTTTATTGACTTCAGTGGACCCCCACTAAATCACAAATGGAAGCTGGCCCCCCCCCCACCTAACCAATATCTACAGTTTGAACCTCAAGACAACTCACAAATACAGAAACCAGCGCACTCCCACAAAGGCACACATTTTAATATGTTATTTAAAGGACATACAAACAAATGTGAAAATCTTAATGTTAATTTGAAAGTGAAGGTTGGAGGGTTTAAAAATTTACAACCAGATTTAAAGTTTGGTGGATAGTGTACAGTCCATCAAGGTAGCTAAAGACAATATATTCATCACTGTGAAGGACTACAATACTTCAAATTTAGAGATTACCGCTGGCCCGGAGGGATTCGCTGTATATTGATAGAAACCACCATCATGGTGGTTCCTGTCAAGGTGCAAAAGGATTGGTGGACAGTGTTGGAAATTGGGTCATTGGTTGAGGGGGCTGAAACCCTACTCAAGTAGCAACTGCCAAATCTTGTCTGGGTGAAACGCAAGCACACCCCAAATTAACTGATGCTTAACCCTCTGGTAGCTTGGCACAAAATCAGTCAGGCTTAATATAGATGCAATGTATAAAATATTCATGCAGCACTTCAAACAGTGATAAAGTAGAAACACAATACAAGAAAAATCCCATGCCAATTTAGAAAAATAGAGTAAAATGTAATACATTTATTTGAGATAATGGCAAAAACCCAATCAGTAGAACCTGAGATTTGCAATTTTAAAGATTATGGTGAAAACAGTGCTGTCAAGTACAAAGCGCCATCTGTGGTTATCTGGTCACACTGGACTGGGACAAAGTCACAAGTTGAGGCCGACCACGATGGAGTGCAGGCCGGATACAGATACCAAGGCGGTGATTAGGATGGCCGGCGTACCGCCACCGCTGGCGCTGATCCGTCAGCCAACGTACAGGTACAGTAATGGCGGGGGATATCGCGGCAGGCGCAAAGTGCGTCAGCTGCTTTTCCGCCGATCGGCAATCGTTCCGATTGCTGGCCGGGTGGACTTGGTCACAATATGGTGGTGGCGCCGCCAAGCCGGCCCGCCATCCATATTATGATGAGTGCGGTGGAAGGCCTTTCCATGGCGGCAATGTGCTTTGGTGGCCTGTTGCGGGTCCTCAGGGGGGGTCGAGGGTGGGGGGTGCACTTGGGGGGTACCCCCTCTATTTCCATGCACAAGGTGGCAGGCACTGCACAGTACCTGCCACTTTGCTTGAAATTTCCTGCCTCCCTGCCCTGACCCCAACTTCTCCGGGGCATAAAATACTAGTCTCAAGCCCTTTGTGAGTGTGCTGGGGCAGAAGCTTTGTGATGTACAAGCGTGGTAGGTGACAGATCCACCCCCTATCAATTCAGAGAGGGTCCATCCTGCCAATACCCTTTGCCCCACTGTCTGGGAGGTATAAACAAAGACCATATGTCAGCTACAGCTAGTCATGTGACCCAGGATACAGGCTTCAGGCACCAACTGGTTAGGAGAGGAAAATGCCAACTTCCTAAAAGTGGCATTTTTAGAATTGCAACTTAAAACCCGACCAATAACATTTGATTGGGACCAGGTTAGCATTTCATATTTGGTGTCCATGAAATTCTAATTAAAAATCCTCTTTAATGGTAAAGCCATATTGTAAATTACAATTTTGAAAATTCCAGTTTTAGAAAGTTGGTATTTTCCTAGCCTTTGCTATTTGGTTCCTACAGCCTGTTCCAGGTCACATGACTGCGTATAGTTGGCAGTTGGACTTTGTAAATTCCTCCCACACAGTCACACAATAGAGGGATTAGGTGTGCCTGAATGAGCCGCCTCGTGGAAGGATGTAGATGTGGAGGTGGTGCTGGGTACAACCCCACTTGCAACCGTACAGGCTGTGCTCTGCATTCACACAAAGGTCTTGTCATCACTGCATTGTCGCTGAAGCTAGCTTGGCGCCAGAGCAGAGCAGTCGGGAAATTCCAAGCACTTCAAAGAGAGAAACCTCTAGAAACTTCTACTACTTCAAAAAAAGGGCCCAGGTATAAAAAAGGGACCTTAGACCCACTCTTCAGTTCACTTTCTGGACCTCTGGGAGAATTCTCAGAGGACTGCTTGTTGCTGTGGCCTGCTGTGTACTCAATAACACTGCTTTGGTGAACCTGGAAGAACTGCTTTGCTGCCTGGAACCTGCCTTGCACCCTCAGATGCCTCCTCTGTTGCTTGAGCCCTGTGCCTTCACCTGAACCCAGGACTGCCAGAGTAACTCCAAGGGCTTGTTTGCTTGCCTCCTGTTCAGAGCCACAAGGACATACCAGACTCCCACCATTCTGGAACCACACCTGGACCATGCCTGAGTGAGTCCTAACCACCCAAACCCTCCAGTCCCAGATCCTTGGTGGTAGTGCTAGAGGTGTCCAGATAGTCGCAATCCAAAACTTGAGACTTTGAACACTTTTCTAAATTGGTGTTGAATTTTTCTTGTGTCGTGTTTTCACCTTATTACCGTTTGGGTGCTTCATAAATAGTTCTGAGTTAAGCCTGGCTCCTTTTTATGTGCCACGCTACCCTGGGTCAAACACGGCTCAGTTTAGTGACTTTCTGTGGTTCACCCTGGAAGGGATTGTAGCTTTTGCTTGACCAGGGTTAACAACCCATTCAACCAAGAATTCAGCTTCTCAGACACAGCTTCTCTTCATCCAACCCACTGTGGATCATTACCATGAACAAGTCAATATTAACAGCTGAAAAAGACGTTTACAGGAGAGAAGGCATCTGTCTTTCTTGTGAGAAGGAAGGTCGCTACAGATCAATGAATATTTAAATTTCTGGAAACTCCACTGGTCATCCTTGACTGCAAATAGCATTCTGATCACTTCCCCTCAACTGTAACATATCACAGTCCCCTTTTTTGCTTGGTGATGTTATGGATACTTATTTTGAAGAATCTTGCACAATCACACTGCAGCGAATAAACACAATTGATAACATCAGTCTGTAAAAATAACCAATCTACCATGAAGGAATATGATATACTAACAAGAAGCCCATATCTCGGTCAATCATAGCCACGTGGAAAGGATCATGATTGAAAAATTGATTCACCAATTATCTTCAGAACTCTGTCATTGCACAAAGGTAATCAGTCACACCATGCAATGCTAGTGCAGATAGAAGGAGATTCTAACTCAAAATATCTTCAGCACCATCTTACCACAGCTTCTAGTAAAGGTTAGGTTATTGTAAATAAAATGTAGGGAAATGAGAGAGCATGTATAAAAGTATACATTTATTATGTGTATAAAAATGTATGCCTATATACCTCATAAAGGATTAGTTTCAAAGTTAATTATAACTAATGTTCAATGAAAGTCCATAGGTCGCACTCTACTCCACCCACCAGCGGGTATACCCCATGAGCATCATGGTAAATGCAGTTCTTTGAAGCGTGTGCTCTTTTCATAGATTCTGAAGTGTAAAGGCAAAGTTGCAGGCCAACTCTGGACACCGGGGTTTCAGGATTATTGTCCTTCATCAGCAGAGTATAGGCAGTTTCTCGGGGTTTGCTGTGCAGGCTGCCAAGTATTATTGGGTCTGGTACCTCTCACGGCGCGTAGGTGCGTAACCTGAGCTCGTCAGCTCGGGTGGCTCGAGGGAGCCATATTAAGTGAAAGTCCATAGGTCGCACTCTACTCCACCCACCAGCGGGTATACCGCATGAGCATCATGGTAAATGCAGTTCTTTGAAGCGTGTGCGCTTTTTATAGATTCTGAAGTGTAAAGGCAAAGTTGCAGGCCAACTCTGGACACCGGTGTTTCAAGATTATTGTCCTTCATCAGCAGAGTATAGGCAGTTTCTCGGGGTTTGCTGTGCAGGCTGCCAAGTATTTTCGGGTCTGGTACCTCTCACGGCGCGTAGGTGCGTAACCTGAGCTCGTCCGCTCGTGTGGCTCGAGGGACCCATATTAAGTGAAAGTCCATAGGTCGCACTCCATTCCACCCACCAGCGGGTATACCCCATGAGCATCATGGTAAATGCAGTTCTTTGAAGCGTGTGCGCTTTTCATAGATTCTGAAGTGTAAAGGCAGAGTTGCAGGCCAACTCTGGACACCGTTTTTTCAGGATTATTGTCCTTCATCAGCAGAGTATAGGCAGTTTCTCGGGGTTTGCTGTGCAGGCTGACAAGTATTATCGGGTCTGGTACCTCTCACGGCGCGTAGGTGCGTAACCTGAGCTCGTCAGCTCGTGTGGCTTGAGGGAGCCATATTAAGTGAAAGTCCATAGGTCGCACTCTACTCCACCCACCAGCGGGTATACCCCATGAGCATCATGGTAAATGCAGTTCTTTGAAGCGTGTGCACTTTTCATAGATTCTGAAGTGTAAAGGCAAAGTTGCAGGCCAACTCTGGACACCGGTGTTTCAGGATTATTGTCCTTCATCAGCAGAGTATAGGCAGTTTCTCGGGGTTTGCTGTGCAGGCTGCTAAGTATTATCGGGTCAGGTACCTCTCACGGCGCGTAGGTGCGTAACCTGAGCTCGTCCGCTCGTGTGGCTCGAGGGAGCCATATTAAGTGAAAGTCCATAGGTCGCACTCTACCCAACCCACCAGCGGGTATACCCCATGAGCATCATGGTAAATGCAGTTCTTTGGAACGTGTGCGCTTTTCGTAGATTCTGAAGTGTAAAGCCAAAGTTGCAGGCCAACTCTGGACACCGGAGTTTCAGGATCATTGTCCTTTATCAGCAGAGTATAGGCAGTTTCTCGGGGTTTGCTGTGCAGGCTGCCAAGTATTATCTGGTCTGGTACCTCTCACGGCGCGTAGGTGCGTAACCTGAGCTCGTCAGCTCGTATGGCTCGAGGGAGCCATATTAAGTGAAGGTCCATAGGTCGCACTCTACTCCACCCACCAGCGGGTATACCCCATGAGCATCATGGTAAATGCCGTTCTTTGAAGTTTGTGCGCTTTTCATAGATTCTGAAGTGTAAAGGCAAAGTTGCAGGCCAACTCTGGGCACCGGTGTTTCAGGATTATTGACCTTCATCAGCAGAGTATAGGCAGGTTCTCGGGGTTTGCTGTGCAGGCTGCCAAGTATTATCGGGTCTGGTACCTCTCACGGCGCGTAGGTAGAGTGCGACCTATGGACTTTCACATAACTAATGTTCAAATTAGTGACAATCTTGGTCAAATTCAGTTATATAATCATGCAGCAAAACTCATTTCTGCAAATGTGGATGGCTCACTGTCATACCATCGAAGAGTTGAACATCTAACTACAGGATACATCAAAAATAATTCTGCAAGCGTCTAAGCCAAAAGATCAGACCCCAGCCTTTTTCTAGCTGTGAGAAGCTTTCTCTTTTTTTGCTTGGTCAACCCCATTGTTTACTGACTGATATTGCTAGTCTTTGGCCCCTGCATACTGGGGCACTGCTGTCCAGGCCCCAGTGTATGTTCTTTGACCCATACAACATGGTAATATTGGCCAACTTCTAATTGGCCTCCTTATATTTCCATTAAGGCCATAGTATATATTGTAGGAAAATAACCAATGGCATGAAATGTTAAATGTCACCTGTGGGCTGCAGCACAAATTCGGCCGCCCAGTTGAGTGACAAGGAAAATGTAACTTCAGACACTCCTGTTTAGCCTGGCTATGGCAGCTTTTTAAACACACACACCAGCCTGCCAACAATGCCCTTTTTAGGCAGGGAAGAACCCTACTTTTAAATATTAAAGACGTCATCACTAAGTAGACCTAGTAGCATTTGAAAGTGGTGCATACAATAGTTTAATGTTGGCATGTACTTAGTGACTTACCATTCCCCCCCGCACATAAGTTATTTTCATTGTGAAGGGCTGTATTTATCTTGTAAGAAAAACTAAGGTTCTGAAAAAAAATTATTACTCTGCTATGTTTGGTTGGGGACAAGATACCGGAATAATTCAAAAACCTTTTTTTAATATTTATTAGAAATTCAGTGGCAATGTCAGATTTTAATAAATATTTAAGAAAGTGTTTTTAGAATTGGTCAGCCTGAACCTCCAGTAGGCTAATCGACATTAGCCTACCAGAAGCTGGCCGTCACTACTTGGCCTTAATAAGGTGTGAATATAGCTCCCAGAGCAAAAACAATGGCTTAGACCTTTTGCCAGGAAGACGTGGGTGTGAGGTATGTGAGACATCAACTCAGAAAGGGCAGCTAGGGAGGGTTCAGTAACACTTAATTTGGAAGTGGCGAGGTTGAGGCATGCCCAATCATAAATAAGTGTAACAGGAGACAGGGAAGTCGTTTGTTTCCTGAGCTCTCTGTAGCTCCTTGGCACTAGAGGAACAGCCGGTCCCTGAACCAGTTTGGTGTAGTTGAGTGAGAAGGGGCTGCTTATTTCCCTAAACACACCCCAGACTCGCACACAAGTCACCTTCAATGGCAGAAAGGTTGTAATCTTGGATTTTACTTTGAATAGTGCCTCATCAGCTAGTTTACAGTGTGTGTATAGGTGTATATAAACGGTACATATATATATATATATACACCTATACACACACTGTAAACTAGCTTATGAGGCACTATTCAAAGTAAAATCCAAGATTACAACCTTTTTGCCATTGAAGGTGACTTGTGTGCGAGTCTGGGGTGTGTGTATATATATATACTGCAAACACCTCAACCACAGCATATACAAGCCTTACTAAATAGTTGTGTGGTTGCCTCCAGAAGAAAAAAACAAATTTATAATGAAGTTAAAAAGGTGAAAAAAAATTTTTACATATTAAAATTCAATTTATACAAATCCACTTTATCGAAAAGAGACCTAGTGCCAAATATGCTTCTTTAATTCATTATTTTCATGGTGCTAATTGAGGAGAGAGCTGTTTTTTTCTCCTTTTCTTCTTTTTTCAGTGTTTGTATATAGGAACAAGCGCAATCTGGAGGCAACCACACAACTGTATAGTAAGGCTCGTATATGCTGTGGTTAATGAGGTGTATCATCGCCTAGAGTTGGCAACAATACCGAAATATTTATAAGTGCCCACTGGGGCAGTTTTAGGGGATTGTATAATAAAAGGCTGGCTCCATCTTATAGGCCCTCTAGGGCAGGATGTGAAACCATGCACTGGAATTGACCAACTCTAGTGTTAATTTCAAACAATGTGATCATAATATCATATGAGTACAGAGTAAGATTTTCACGTTATTAGTTGAGCACGAGAACTGTTCGAGAACAAAAGTGTAATATATTACATTCTGTGTAAAATGGACCTAAATAATTTGCACTTGCACTTTAATTCAATACTTCTGGAGCCTTGCGGATACGGGCACACACATTACAAAATGGCGCTCATGAATTTGAAATGTAATGGCCCAGTAACACGCTTGTCCACTTTCACTGTTTATTTACTTTTGTATGTAAAATGAAAGTGAAGAAACGCTTGCCATACTGTGATCAAGCAGAAAGGAGAAACGCTTTGATCGAGGGCTGTTTTCTGCAATAAATTCAATTCAGCATCCGGGAGTGTCCTGGATTTTTCTTAATGGGAGAAAAATTGTGTTTGTGTGTATATGTATATAGATGTATGTATGTATGTATGTATGTGAAATAAATGACTCAAACAAATGGACTCAACAAAAAAATATTTTTTTCTACAACATTTCAGCTTCCACCTTCCTAAGGTAGAACTAGATGGTTTGTTCAGTGTCTGCACAGATGACACTGGATTTTCAAAAAGCATCATGAGTGAAGATACCTTTTGGAATGTGGAATCAATGCAGTCCTGCAGTCCTGCGATCTCTTGAGATATACAGCAAACAGGTGGCATTGTCAGTGATGTTCAGTCCATCTGGGTGCATTGATTTTAAACGGTACATCTAGAAGTTCTCTGGAGTCTATTAGTTCTTACTTTAGGACATGTTCCACAGGGAAAATCCTCAAATCTGATAGTAAATGATCAGCAAGGTTAAAATGATTGGCTACAGGCTGGTCAAGTTTCTTATTAATTATTGCTGATCTGTGGTTTGTTAATAGTGTACGGAGGTAATTCACTGTTTGTCCTACATATTGTTTTTTACAGCTTTGGCACTGAATCACAAAAACAGTGCATGTTGAGCAACATGTAAGATGCAGTCTTTTTCCATAGGTCCTTCTCGTAACAGAACTAGTTACTGATGATGTTTGTAAAAGGTATTCACACGTGATGCATCTTTTAGAGTGACAGCAATGAACCACTGCATTTTTTACAGCTTGCTTGAGTTCAACTGTCACAATAAGAGATCATAAATTGGGAGCTCAGCGGTAAGCAATGACTGGCAGTTTTGGAATAACCTTTTGCAATTTTTCACAAGTGGACAGTAAGGGAAATCTTTTTGTATTATATTTCTGTAGTTGGAAGATGATGGATGATAGTCAACCACAGATGGAAATCTGTCATGTTTGTTTCTGCTGTTGGTATTCCAAATAAGTACTTCCCTGGGTAACTGTAAAGACTTGTCAATTTGTTGCTGGATGATATATTTTTGTTCTTTGGCGAGTCCATCTGTTTGAGTCTCTTCTTTCTTGGATATTTCCTTTCTTTGTGACTCATTGTATGCTTTGGGATCTGGACTTTTGCCCTGGCTGACTGTTGTTTATTTGTGATCATTCATATTCTAACATATATATATATATATATATATATATATATATATATATATATATATATATATATATATATATAAACATTACTCAAAATTAATAAATGACAATTGTATTATTTTAAACATTAATAGACAATGTAATGCAATTCTTTTAAAAATAAACTCTTATTAAAAATCTAAAATTCATTTACATACAACTTTGAATCAAAATGTACTAAATGTTAATTAAAATTCAAAATACTAGTGAGGTTGTTCATTTTATTTTGTTAAATAAATATTTAAAAAATTCATTAAAATTTACATTACCTAATCATTTAATAAACATTTATTGTGAAGAGTTAATGTGTTTTAAATGTTATTTTTAGTCCTCTATTGAAAACAATCATTTTTTTTGCATTTATATTATACATTTGAATATTGTGTTAATTTAAATAATAATACACTTTTCATCTAAGTGAAGGACTAGATTTACACAAGAGAAAATCTACACTTGTAAATTTACCATTATGAATAGGTCACAGAGTGTGAGATTTTTAATTGACTGTTATATGATTGTACCTACAAATGTATTTTATCACACGGGTGCAAATTATGACTATGCAGTCAGAAAACGTTTCCAGGATAGGCCTGAGAAGGTACTCCAGTGGCAGCTTTTTAGGCATAGTTTTGAACATCTAAAACATTTCTGCTAATGCCTACGACTTGTCCTTTCCACTGGTGTAATTACACATGGTGCGCAATTCCAAGGGGGCGTGGCTGAGCACGCAACAATGGCGGACGTGTCTGTGTAGAGCTCCGTAAGAAGCTCCCCTACCGCAGGCCATTTCTCCGACACGATTATCCGATTTGGCTCCGAAACGTCAGAGGAAGAGTCCGAGACACCCGGCTCTCGGCTGCTGCACTTTGGGGACATTTGCTCTTCGCGGTCCGCCCCGGTGGTGTGTGGTCCCGGGTGGCCCACCGGCGGACGCTTCCGGCCGGCGTGAGGAAGCACCTGAGACCGGGGTCTCTGCCGACCTGCTAGGCCCCGGGGCCGTGGTCAGTGGCTCAGGAGTGACGTCGGGCCCTGATCGCCCCCTTTGCTGACGCCGAGGAGCGGGGGCGCTGATGAGGCGGGTGGAGCGGCGTTGCCCCCCCCCCCGCTGGCGGCCTCGAAGAAGAAGACGCGACCGGAGAGCCTCAACTACGACCTGCTGTGGTGCGGTGATCAGTGGACCTTGCCTGCCGCACACAGTGGGAGGTTCTGCAGTGCATCGCCTTTGCCTGTTGGGAACAGTATTCATCCACCTGTCCTGGACGGCTGCGCTGAGCTGTAGCCGCGCCGCCCTCACCTGGGACTACTTCCGGTGGGAGTTGCCGTCCACCTGAGGCCTGGGACACGGCCTACCCACTGGGCCCTGCAGAGGTGAGCTGCGGCGGGAACTGTTGCTCCCTGGGGTGACGCGGCTGGGACCCTTCTGCTTCCAGCGATCGGCGGTGAGTGCCTGCGCTGCCCCCCCCCCCCCCCGGCTGTGGCGGAGTCCTGTGCCGCCTGGGCCCCGGACCGGGAGCGGTGGGGCGAAGACGGTGCCATCCCTGACTCCCCCCCGCCTAGTGGACGGGCGGGGTTGGGCCTGCGGCCCCACGGACTTCGGTGTCGTTACCTGCGGCACTGTTGGGGGGGAGGGATACGGATCCTGTCCCTGCCGCTGACGCTCTCCTGGGACATTACGGACTGCAGCCTCGGACCCAGGCCTGGATCTCCATTGGGGGCTCACCCCTTGCACTGAGCAATGGACACAATCTACGATCTGCGCCCGCCGCCCTGTGACCCCGTGGGGGAGGGGCCGGACCCTGCTGTTGCTGCGAGGCTGTGGTGCTCCTGGCCCAGACACGCTGCAACCCCCCTCCTGTCTGGGGTGCACGCATACCTCTATGGGAGAGGGGCTGAACACTGCACAGAGAAACTACCACGTGGCACACGGTCAGCGGTGATAACAGGTGCGACCCGCTGGCTGATCTCGTTGCTGCGCCGCGGGCGTTCCCTGTGGCGGCACGGTGAGGTGCGCCTTATGGACACGATATCCCTGCCTGGTCTACACCCGCTACGGCGTTTCATCTCTGCACAGGACATTTGCTCATAGCCTAGCTGCAGAATCATCTCCTTCTCGAACCTGAGACTCGCAGCACTCGTGTTGCATTCGTTCCTCCTAACTGGGCTGGCTAACCCCACAATCAGCGTACCAGAGACATTCAGCGGTGCACTGTGGATCTGATTTCCTTGGAGTTGTTCTGCCTTGTCCGGCCAGTGGGCCTCCCTTTGAAGGCGGCGTAGCGAGGCCCTTTGGAACGCACTTCTGTCTGATCACGTCACCGCCTCCCATGCCGGTGGGACCTAAAACGAGAGCTGTAACAAGCAACACGCAGGTGAAGGGGAAAATGGCGAAGCAGGCTGACATGGACCAAACCGCCTCCAAGCTGGACACGATGTTGGCAGCTATGGAAAGACTGGAGGAATCAATGCAGCTGACCCGCGCCTCCCTAGAGACTAAAATTGATAGCATGGCCATAGATATGACGCACCTCCGGGCTGACCACAAAAAGCTCTCTGAGAGAACGACGACACTGGAGACCGCAGTAACGGAGCTGTCTCCCAAACTCACCCAGATGGATAAACACGTGCAAGACCTCCTTAACAGGGTGGAGTTCCTGGAAGATCGTGCGGAAGATGCAGAAGGGCGAGGGAGACGGAACAACATTCGCATCGTGGGCCTGCCGGAACGATGGGAACCCAGAGAAGCACCGGAGCATGTGGAGCGGTGGCTCAGGGATATTCTCCCGGAGGGTACCCTCTCGCAGCACTTTGTTGTGGAGCGCGCTCATCGTGTTACGACCAAACCTCCCCCAGAGGGCTCCAACCCTAGGCCCAGGCTCATCCGCGTATTGAACTATCCCGATCGAGAAACTATTCTGCGTGAGGTCAGAAAGCTGTCAGAGGTCAGGATCGATAATGCAACAATCATGTTCTTTCCAGCCTATACAATACAGGTGCAGCGTCAACGGCACTCCTTTCTGGGAGTCAAGCAGCGACTCCGCCGCCTAGCTCTCAAATACTCATTACTGTTCCCTGCTCGCCTACGAGTTGTGGCCCAGGACAAACCACACTTCTTCAATACTCCGGAGGCCGCTGAATCCTGGCTTGACTCAGGCGTTGACACGGAGCCTGGCGGGATGCCCCGAGGATGCGCCGCGGCGGAGGGGCTCGACGGCACCGACGCAGAAGACCCTCGGCGGCGAGTTCAGTGCACCCGGAAGTGAATGTGGGCCCTACCCCTGAACACCAACATGAGGAGCAGCAGGAGGCTATCCGCAGAGTGGCGGAGATCAGCGGCTCGCTGACGGAAATCCCAGCCCCGGGAGCCAGCCCTGGGGGTCTAGTGAGTGACGACGAATATATATACGGATTGCAGGATTCCCAAGGGTCAGCCGATCTCCCGGATGTTACGCCACAGACGGCTGATTTGCTCCACTGACTTTGTTACAGACTTGCTGGCCAACAGTGAGATTCGCAAAATACCCGCATGCGATCTCTGTGCACCTGCGCTACTGATGGATGAGGGAGCTGCTGATGGTATTTTGTAGGTGCCGTAGCGAGATCTGGACTCGAGAACTATGGCTTTGGGCACTGAGTCTGCCGTTGGTGCCCTGCTGTGGATGGTCCTGTTACTGGTGAGTCCCGGGTTTCTGCGGAGGGTGCAGATGTGCCATCCCCCAGCGGTAAGTGCTTGCCTGCGACCGGTCTGCTGTGGTTGCCGGTCGCCTGCCTCTTGGTCTGCACCTGCTGCCGGGAACTCTTGCTGCTGAAGGGCTATACGACAATGACTGCCTGTGGTGGGGGGAGTGCACCCTCACCCTATCTGCATGAACCGTTTGTACATTGAATACCAAAGCTCAGTGAACCCCCCCCTTGAACTTACGAACAGTTAGTGCTCATTAGAGTGTTTGGACGACGGCATGTTTCGCAGTCGACCTTTTGGCATTGTAGCTCTGTAATTCATAGTTATGGGTCTGGTGCTTATTTCCCTTCCCTCTGATGTGTGCTGGCGAGGTGGTGTGATTATGTGGTCCAAACACTGTGCATATTGCGACAATTTGGTCTGTTGGGATACTGCTCGTGGAGCTGTGGGCGGGCGTTGGGCCTGGGAGGTGGGGATACGATGTCGAAATGACTGCGATTAAATTTTGCACCTGGAACGTGAGTGGTATGCACACCCCCTCACGTCGTTATCAGGTATACTCATATCTCAAGCATCACCAGGTACAGATAGCGCTGTTACAGGAGACACACCTGACAGACATAGAGGTGCATACTCTGCGCCGCCGGTGGAGGGGGCAACTATATGCCACAGGTTTCTCGGCATACGCGTGCGGAGCTCTTATATGGGTTCGTCCGAGGGTCCCTTTTGCTCTCACACACAGCAACATTGACGAAGAAGGCAGATATGTGCTACTTCAGGGCAGACTAGATGGGCAACACATAGTCATAGCCTCTATTTATGCTCCCAACATTGACCAAGGGCGTTTCCTTACTCAATTGTCGACAGCGTTGGCGTCATGGCCGGTAGTGCCACTTTTGCTTGGGGGCGACTATAATTGTGTCCTTGACGTTACACTGGACAGGTCCTTCCCCCCCCCTTTGGCAAATGTGCCAATGCATGGTACATCGAGAGCATTTGCTGATTGGGCGACGCAATGGGATCTCTTTGACGCCTGGCGCAGCCGCAATCCCAACACGAGGACTTATTCATACTACTCGAGCGCTCATGCGTTACATGTCAGACTCGACAGATTCTTGTTAACTAGTGACCTCCTACCCTTAGTCACTGACTCCTGCTATTTGGGTCGCACCCACTCAGATCACAACCCACATAAACTTGACTTTGCCTGGGAACGCCCACACCCACTGATTCCCACGTGGCTCCTTCAGCCGGATGTTTTATTAGATGCTCCATTCGGGGAACTGCTTTCGACTCGTATTTTACAATATTTTGAGGATAACACAGATACTGCATCCACCCCACAAGTTGAGTGGGATGCCTTTAAAGTGGTCATGAGAGGTCATTGTCTGGGAACGCAGGCGGGACTAAGGCGCCAGGTGGACAGGGAACTGACACGGATAGAGTCAGAGCTACTGACAGACGAGCGAGAAACAGTGGAGGGTGACGATACGAGATTACTGGACGCCCGCGGGAAACATACACAGCTTCTTGATAGATTAAAGAACTTAAATTACGCAGCACACTCGGCGCACACACATCACGCTGGGGATAAATCTGGCAGACTGTTGACTTGGCTGAAAAGGAAGGACACCCAAACACTACCGGTGTTGTCGATCCGCAACACGCAAGGCACTGTGGTCTACACGCAGAGGGCTATACATGAGACATTTACGGGTCATTACGGGAACCTGTACTGTTCCCGTTTGAGAGCCACTGGGGCTGATATCACTGAGTACTTATTAGGCCTACCGTTACCGACGATCACTAATGCACAGCGCGAGGAACTGGCCGCACCATTCACAGCGGAAGAACTCCGCGCTGTTATATTCTCTCTCTCAAACGGTAAGACCCCAGGCCCCGACGGACTGCCTGCGGAGTTTTATAAGGCATACGCTACCATTCTCATCCCTGAACTTTTACGGGTGTATGCAGCAGCAGTACAAGATGCTGCCCTCCCTCTGTCCCTGAATGAGGCAAATGTGATCTCACTCTTGAAGCCAGGCAAGGACGCACTAACCATGGGGTCCTATAGGCCTCTTGCCCTGCTTAATACAGACTATAAAATTCTAGTATCCTTTTGGAATACTCTTCCGCTAAATGTACCCAGCCGCATCGCGCTGGCAAAGGCGATCGCTCTGCCCAGGTTGCTGTATTACTATGCAAATCGGCCGGTATACGTCCCGGCCCGCATCTTTCACGAACTGGAAACTCTAACTAGGCGTTTGATCTGGAACAAGGTGCGTCCCAGAGTGGCGTTGAAAACCCTTTATGCTGCGACAGAGAGTGGTGGGCTATCGGTCCCTAACCACGAGCTTTATTACCTAGCTGCACAGTTGCAATGGGTTACTTACTGGCTGAGTGGGAGAAACTTGGGGGATACAGCCACGGCAGAGACAGTCTTGACGGTCCCACAGATACATGCGCTGTTTCATCCCTTGGCTAAGACCCACACTCCGGGCCAGCTACACCTTGCGGTAGCGAGAAAGTGCTACATGAGAAGCTTGAAACTCACCGCAGCGACTAACCCGTATGCGCCCAATCTGCCACTGCTGGGTACGCCTTGGGGTTCCGGAGTGCTCACGACGCCTGTATTAGACAGCTGGGGAGCAGCCGATTTGGAAAGTCTGGGCGATTTGTTTGTAGAGGGCGCATTGCTCCCTTTTGCGACACTAGCGGACAATACGGGACTACCGGCCGGACAATTCCTGCCTCATGCAAAGCTTTCACATACACTGACGCGGACCTGGGTACCGTTAGCAGAGGAACCGCCAACACACCTGCTCATTCAATACATGCATGTGATGGGAAATGGTTCCCACATAATACACTGGCTCGCTCAAGCATTACACACGCACACGCAGTTCTCCCCTCAGCGCCTGCGAGACAAATGGACAGCTGACAAAGGCCGGGACTGGACTGACAGAGAATGGGCACAGATATTAGCTGGGGCATTACATATACCGCGCAATGCACGCTTCAAGATTATACAGTATTATAGTGTACATCGAGCGTATTTGTCTCCAGACAAAATTAACCGATACTTTGGGCTTACTACATCAGCGTGTCCCAGATGCGGACTTGTGGATGCGCAGTTCCTACATGTCCTCTGGACGTGCCCTTCACTACAGACCTACTGGACTGCAGTATCAACTGTCTTGGCAAAAGCGACAGGGGGCACCTTACGGAATACCTGGGAAGCTTGCCTATTGGGCTTATTTAAAAGGACAAAGCAGACGAAAGTCCATGCGAGATTCTGGGATCTGGGGCTGATCACAGCGAAGCGCATCATTACTAGACGCTGGAAGCATAGTATGCCTCCCCAAGCGATACAGTGGCGTAACTCATTGGACAATTGGGCGAGAGCGGAGAGTGTGGCGCTGCATAGAGAAGAGACGGCGGGGCTCCGGGTGTACCCCATAGCGCTGGACTGGGATGGTACCCTGGTGACCTACCACCGGGTGTGCCTGCAGAATGGCATTGTATAAACATTTACACCTCTCTTTCCATCACCGCTACTAATAAAATTTTCCTCCCCCTCCCTCCTTCCCCCCTCACATTTTTTTTCTTTCACACACAAGACGGAGCCTACAACTTGCTCCTTCCCACGGACGTGAGACACTGTGGACCTACTCCCCGCCCACCTCGAGGACACCACACATACACACACGATTGTTGTTAGTCACCACCCAGTCTTTTGTTCCTTGTATATTTTAGAATGTTCTTTATATTTGATTGTTTTAAAATGAAGCTTTGGATATGTGATACACTGTCAATGTGATCAATTCCTTTCGATTTACTGCCATGGCATTGCCTGCGCTCCGAATTGAACAAGTCTAAGATATGCGGTCACGAAACAGATTTTGCTTTCTCCATTGTTGAGCACTGCCACTATTGATCATTCTTCTTTCACACATATGTCTGTATTATACGAATCTGTCATGCTGTTTAATTATGTTACTTTTCTCTTGATCCTTGCTACCATGCCCTCTCGTGTGTATGACTGACTGCAACGACCTGTGGCAAATATTCTGCACTACAGCATAATTTACTATCTCTGTTTACATATGTGTAATGTTGTACAATGACAAAATGCAATAAACATATTCAAACAAAAAAATGGTGCACAATTCCAAGTGCAGTGGCAACATTCTTTTTTTTTTCTCTAAAGGGAATATATTTTCCCCTCGAGAAACTTCTTTACCAACAACAACACAATGTTTGGGAGTGTTACATTCCCCTTCCTACTATGGAAAGAGGTTTTAATTATCCTCGGATAGGAGTAATTCGCCAAAGGTTTTCCGGGCTGAAAGGGGTAGGATTAGAGTCATTCTACCTACAGAAGAGTTTGCGTGAGTTGACAATACCACTCGCCAAATCACTCCCCGGATTGTCCACTTCCTACTGCTGCAGTTTGAATTTACTCATGCCCCATATTATTCAGTCATCCGGTAAAACTGCACATTAAGACCAGGGGCTACTACAATGTCACCTTTTGTGAATTCCATGCAGTCATGAATTTAGCTATTTGCGCTGGTTAGTTACACATACACATGAATCAGTTTTGTGACTCAGTTTCGTTTCCATTACGATCGCCCACTAGGTTAATTTTCCTACAGTGGAAATCTGAAGGCAAGTTGTAGGCCACAAGTTTAAATCACACTGAGTCCAACACCTTTGCATCTTTCTAAAGTTGGCAAAAAAGATAGAATTAATTGCGTAATAAACAGATCGATTATTTGCAAAAATAACAGCACCATGGAGGTACCTGGGTCTGCATGAAGATAAAAAGTACCATTGCAATTGAAAATAGGTGCAAGAACGGTGCTTTGTTTATGTAGCTGATGCTAACACACCATATTTTGCTGTTTATAAAGGAGACGGCCAATTAGTAAATGTTAATATTGTGAATGCCTTCCATTGTGTGTAATTTACTTATAACATGTCAAATGATGTATTGCTTATGGCCCCTAAAAGCGGTGCCATATAAACTGTGAACCACCTTATTCCATGCTGATTTCAATTACTATCTATTTATGAATTTAAGCAAATGAGACTAGTTGCCTAAATGCTTAGTCACATAGATCACACCTGTTATAAAAGACATTTAGGTTTCCTTCTCGGACCCTGCCTCCTTTTAGTGATCGTCATCATTTCCAACCTCTCTTAAAGCCCTGCAATTTCCTTGAGTACCAACTTCAATTTCACGCGAAAGCAATGAGATGGAATAAAGCTAATGTTGCACGTGTATGTATGTTTACTGAATGTCCTTGTGTTCGATACTGCTGGAGAGAGATTGTTGCTGGTTGTAAGTCTGACAGATGCCGGTCTGCAGATGATCCCATCTAGTCTACTCTTGAATGACGTCAGTTCGGTTGACTCTTCGAGCAAATATTCTACTGGATAGCAAACAGTCTATTAATCACTATATGCATTATTCTCTGAAACAAGAAATGGGTCTGGTTGCTGTATGTATCTCAATAGTCTATGGAGCTAACAAAGGGGGCAACAGTAGAGACAATTACAAATAGAAATAGTGATTATAGACACAATGTAAGTCAATCTGACCCACCTTTTCAGATAGGAATCTTCAAAGAAGGGTACAGAAATTACTAAGTTTATATTATTTTAACAAGTGCTTCCTGTATCATTGTATTCTACAACAGTTGGATGTCATTTATACTAACAATAGTAAGTATTTTACCTTCTCAACCCTTATCGGCGCTCAATTTGTTAATATTATTGAAGTAGTTTGTTGTAATGTTGTAATGCTGTTTTAACAGCATTAAATTAGAATGTTGAAATGCACTTTGTACTGCAATTTAATGTGTCCTTTTTACCTATTATTGAAGTATTGTTAGGTGAAAAAACAAATAAAGTAAAAGATAGAGATGTCAACTCACAATTGCTGTCACCCTCGATTCCAATGAGATCCTGTAGTTAGACTCCCAAGCAGTACTAACTTTGTGATAAGACCATGACCATTTTTCCATAGCGCTGCAAAGGTTGAAAAAAAAAACTTTTGTCAGATTACATCCAGGGGAGTATTAGGCAAGCTATTTTTTGAATATGGAGAACAGTACTGCCATCACTATATCACCTTAACAGTTATAATTAGATCAGCACGAGTATGACTATCATGCTAAATCCATGTCAAAACCTTACTTCAAAAACGCACAACTAGCTGTATACACTACCGCAGCCATGTATTGATATATATCTGCATCGCAGCAGACACTACAAACTGAATATAACTGTTCCAACAGGTTATGCCCACTGATGGAGTAACTGTACACATCTATCCATACATCTAAGTTGAAATAATGTTTGCAGAAAAAATCTTCTCTCCAGCGCTCACAGTTCATATCCGTGCTCGGGATAGTGCACCAATGAAAGATGAAGTAGTCAGTTGTAAACTACCGCTTTACATTTAACTGCAGGCTGTACCATTCTGCCTATAAACGGGGTAGAGACACCCCCCTGCAAGGGTCTAAAGTATGTCACTGTTCATCCCCTGTGGGGGTGCGGATATGCCAACTACCCCTAGCATCCTCATGCTTTCTACCATGACTCACTCCTCTGGGGCACAAAGACTGTAAGACACTTTTTAAAAGGTACACGGTGACTCTTGAGACACTCTTTAACCCTCCACCAGTGTCCATGATCTGTATTGTTTGAAAAGGCAAATATGTTCCTTCATTTGCATCGGGCCGTACAAATGAGAATAGGCCCCCTCTGAATTTACAGGGGCACCGAATACACACTTGTACAATGGATGTTACGCAAGGTTCCCTACAATGTGTGGCATGTTCTGGAAGTACCACGGTGGCACAAAACGTCTTTGGCTCTCACTTCTGTCTGCAATCTACACACTCATGCATTTTTTCAGTTCCCCCACTCACCCCCCAAGAATCTCTTCCATCCACACATCCTTGCCTTCTGATGTGCACACACATGCATACAGACACACATCCCTAATTAACATTAAACAGACACAGATATTTTGGTTTTGCCAGTGCTTATTTTTGTTAATGACTAGGATGTTTCACCTGAGACCCTATAATCGGTGTGCCTTACAGCTTTAATTCCTATTCAATTCTCGTTCCTCTCAGTGGAGATGGAATTCGTTTTCCACCCACTGGTTCCCTCTTATCCCAGTGGTGAACAGTTTAACGATTATTTAGGCTTCTGTTCGCTGATTGTTGAGATAATGCGCATTTGTGAAGTAAACACGGTTCTTAAGAGACTTCTTGTTGGCTTGCCTGGAATGCAGCAATAACATCCAGTGAGTTTGTAATGTTGACAGAAAGACAAGAGAGAAATGCTAATAACGGGTGTTGCCTGTCATACATCTGCGTTCATGACAGCAGGTCATCGCTTAGTCTCTTAATGGCTAGGAGGATGTCCGGTCGCGCTCCCACGTTATGTCAAACCTTCAGCATCTGTCTTTAAAGTATCTCTGCTTGTTTTTGACCTATTATGGATGCGCAGACTGAGGCCCTGACACACAGCGCTACAAATAGCCAAGCATGCTGTGGCTATCTAACCCAGCCTGCCGCTTGCAGGCGTTAGCTGAATGGTACTAGCCGATTCTTGTTTAAAATGGCTATCTTCTCTTGTTCTTTGTGTAGATGAAATATCCGTTAGAAAAAAAGTGGCTGCAAGTTCAACAGTACAATGTGAAATAAAATGGGCCCCATATGAGAAATACCGGGTGTATGAGCACCATGTGTAGTTCTGTATTTATGATTAACTTACAGTCTGATTTTATAGATTTTCAGATACTACACACATACAAGTAAAGGGTGAAACAGAAAATGACATACCCTGGTAAGATTCCTTCTTGTGAGTATGAACCATTCGTGAACGTGGCAGTGAAAGGGCATCGTGCATGCAGTTCTTAATTTGTAAAATATTAAGTCCAAGTGCTCAAATTTTTTTAAGGATGCCACACCCGCTTCCCCTGCCTCCACCCACTTCCTCCACTGGCCCCAGCCACATCCTTTTGATAGGTGGTTCCAACCGCCCCTAAGGAAAACTTTTTTTTAAATGAAATCAAAAGTGCATTCAAACCACAATTTTGGAATAAATTGGCTAAAATGATTAATGCATTGAAAAAGGAACAAGGTTGAACATGTACACCAGGATGTATGTCTTCATCCCATATAATGCATGGCCATAACATCACCTTTCGCACAAACCACTTAACCTTGGTGCGTATCGCTTTTATATGATAGAGTGAGCATGCTTGCAATCATGAAGAATACAAATAAAATCTCTAGTGCTGCAAAATTATACATACCAAAAACCTGCTAGATGTGTGTTGCATACAGATATTAGAAACACTTCAATACAAGTCAGTTTTAACCCGTTCCGTGCTCCCGTCAGCCAACGGCCGACGGGAGCACTACCTGGCTGGTGTTGCGAACGACTGTTGGCCGACGCAGCCCCGCCCATTTCTCGGAACGTTCCGCACTGGCGCGGAACGTTCAAAACAGTAAAGGAGTTAAAAAAAAAGCTGGAGTAGTTTGGAACATGCAGAACGTGGAAACACGAAGAAAGAGAGTCTAGTGTTTTCTCTATCTATAAAGTGCCCAAAAAAAACATATTTGACCGCTTGTTCATGTAAACTATTAAAATAAAGCAGAAGAAAGAGACCACGCAGAAGAAAGAGACCACAAAAGCTGTAATCTTCTGCTCTAGATGGACTTGTTGCAGCTAAGCAACAATGCGTTCAACTTCATTTTTACCTGGGAGAGGTGTGAATGAAACACACCTCTGAGACTATCTCAGGGCAATAGAGGTCCTCAGCTTTAGCCCTCTCCTTGTTTACACCAATGAATAAAAGGGAGAGTCAATGAAAGAACATATCAGTCTAGGATCACACAGATTGGCTAAGCTGAGAAGCCAGCAGTGATTCCAAGTATTCAATTTTCACTGCAACTCAGACACCAACTGCGCATGTTTTTCAGACATCAAAGGTTAATGTTTTGTTCTGAGAGACGATATTATAACGAAGGTGACAGGCAGAAATAATTTTCTTTTTGACAGGCATACGAGCTCTTCATGAAGGGGAGAAACTGAATACTAAGTCACCTACTTGCAGCATATGGTACAGCTAGGTTGGTGAGCCAATTGTCCCCATAATGTGTTCCCCTAACCACTGCTACCGTTAGCCAGTACAAGGTTTTCAAGAGTAGAGCACATGAAATGAATAAAAACTTATATAGCGCAACTTAGCCCGGAGGCATCAAGGCGCCTTTCAAGAAAGAATCATAAAAGGCAGATCCCAAAAACTAAGGGTAAGCTTTGGCAAAAAGCCATGTCTTCAGAGCCCTTCTAAAGGCTTGCATTGATGGCAGGGACTTAATTTCACAGGGCAAAGTGTTCCACCATCTCGGAGCAAGACTGGAGAAAGCCCTACCTCCCCACTTAGGTCTTCGAACGCGGGGGACTGATAACAAGAGCTTTTTGGAGGAACAAAGGTTTCTGGAGGGAGCATACGGAACCAGCAAATCTTTTATTCCTCCCGTCCCCTTTCTGGTCAAGGCCCCATAAATCAAACAGAAAACCTTAAAGGAGATCCTAGCTTCAATCGGAAGCCAGTGCAGGGATTTCCTAGCGGCAGTGGCTGACGAGCTCCTGGGCATATCCAGCACAAACTTAGCCGCAGCGTTCTGCACAGTTTGTAGTCACTGTAACAGGCCCTTGTTTATTCCTGCATATAAGGCATTACAGTAATCGAGCTGAGAAGCTATTAATGCGACCACAATTTGCTTGCGGGCTTGCAGGGACAGATAGTGTTTGATCTTCCGCAGGATCTTGATAATACCCCAACAAGTGGAGATTGTCCTATTCACTTGTTGACCCATCGCAAGGGCCGGGTCAATCATGACACCCAGGTTTCGAGCCAGGAGCGTGGGTACAGGGCAAGCCCCCAGAGATGAGGGCCACCATTCCGCGGACCAGATGTCATCCTTCCCACCGAACACTAGGATCTCTGTCTTCTCGCCATTCAGCCTCAATGAATTGTCAATCATCCATTGGGCAACTGCCTCCATACAGTGTCTAAAATTGGAGGCAGAGGAGCTGACAGACTGGGCGAGTGACAACAAGATCTGAGTGTCATCAGCGTAGGAGACTACCTCCATCCCAAACGATCTAATAAGCCCGGCAAGTGAGGTCACATAGATGTTGAACAGGGTCAGACTTAATGCCGACCCCTGTGGGACACCACACTGCACAGGCTTGGATGGAGATAGGAACTCCCCCAGCTTGACTCTCTGTTCCCTCTGGTCAAGGAAGGAGGCCAACAAACTAAGTGCTGTCCCCTCCACCCCTATCTCCCTCAGCCGAAATATTAACACCGAGGGAGACAGTGTATCAAAAGCAGCCGTGAGATCTAACAGGATAAGGAGGGTAGGCAGGCCCTTGTCTACTGTGGTGCGGATGTTATCAAGCACTTTGGTAAGGGCCGATTCTGTACTATGGCCCCTGCGAAATCCATGCTGCGAGCGATCCAAAAGACCAGAGGTTTCCAGAAAAGATGCGAGATGCTGGTAAAGATGAGTTTCTAGCATCTTTGCAGGAGCTGGGAGCAGCGAAATGGGGCGAAAGTTTTTAAGAACCTCCGGGTCTAGGGTAGGCTTTTTCAGAAGGGGCTTAACCACCGCCTTCTTCCACTGAGAGGGAAAAATGCCATCCCGCATTGCCCTGTTCATAATCTCCAGTAGTGGGGGCAAGAGAGTTTCCTTACACTGTTTAAGAAGTTTAAGTGGACAGGGGTCAAGGGGAGATCCCGACCTGGTCTTAGTCAAAAGGACATCCAGTTCCTGAAGGGAAAGAGGGGGAAAACTTGACAAACACACCAGAGTAGGAGCCCCTGCAGATGCTGAAGAGGGGATGGATTGAGAAGGGGAAAAAGATATTGACGCCCTTTGCAACTCTAAGGCCGAAAAAATTTCGACAATTTTTGTATGAAAGTATTGGGCAATATCGTCACAGAGCTGCTGTGTGCAAGTGACTGGGTCCGGGGTCTGCAGGGTAGTCAGCGAGTCCACGATCTTAAACAACTCTTTTGGCGAGATAAGCGCGGTAGTAAGATTCGAAAAATACTCCTGCTTTGCTCTCATGACCTCAGCCTTATATCCCCTCAAAAGAGATTTATGGATTTCCCTGTCCTGCGTAGCCCAGCTGGCCCGCCAGAGTCGTTCCTGCTTCCTACAACCCTGTCTAAGAAGTCTTAATGACTCAGAGAACCAGGGGGCCGACGCTCTTTTTCTTGCGGAGTAACGTAGGGAAGGCTGGGGCCAGTTCATCCATAGCTACTGTAATGGAATTTTCTAACTTAAGCACAGCTGAGCACACATCCTCCTCCATAGAGATAGCCATAATGGGAATTAGGGGAGCAAGTGAGTCATTGGTTATACTCTTAAGATTTCGCCTGGATTCCATTTTACTAGGGCCATTCGGGTTGTTGTTTACAGGAGTAACATCCAATTCCAAGGGGACAGCAAAGTGATCTGACCAGGTGAGCGGGATCGGGACATCGATAGTCAGCCGACTATCATTCGAGAAGTCCCCG
Organism: Lissotriton helveticus; assembly: GCF_964261635.1. Lineage (NCBI taxonomy): Eukaryota > Metazoa > Chordata > Amphibia > Caudata > Salamandridae > Lissotriton > Lissotriton helveticus. The sequence continues at coordinate 1,059,050,614 of NC_136070.1, read as the reverse complement.
TCCAGCGTATGGCCCGCCTGGTGGGTAAAACCCTTGACCAGCTGCTGCAACCCACAAGCAGATAAAGTATCTAGGAGAGAAAGAGTTTCACTAGCCTCTAGATTTTCTAGATGAAAGTTCATATCTCCCAATACCGTTACGTGCTCCCAACCAAAATAAGGTTCTAAAATGCTGAGCATATGCTGTCCAAAATCTGCTCTAGGCCCAGGAGGTCGGTATATAAGAATACCCATAAATGGAGCAGCATATGCTGCATTGATAGAAAAATGGAGAGCCTGAGAGGCATCGTGAGGGGCTGATAATGGGGTGATACGGCAGGAGTGAGAATCCTTATAAAGGATGCCCAACCCTCCACCTGTACGTCCCACTCTATCCTGCCTGACCTGACTAGCGTATAGCCCTCCGGTACCGCCTCCACCAAATCCGGTCCCGAGGAGTCTTTAGCCCACGTTTCCGTAATGAAGACCCAAGAGGGTCTTCTATCCGTGACAAAGTCCTTAAAGGCCACATTGTTCTTTATCAGAATCTCGCATTGATCAGGAATCCGTAATCCCTCCTTGTGCTAAGCATAGGTTTACCACTAGAGCCTGCATTGGTGGGTCCAGATGGCGAGACAACTCCTGTGCAGCTTGTCCTGAAACACCTACAACCGGGAAAGTTTTGGATAGCCTCCGGGGAATTCGAATAGTGACACGGCAGCCGAGAAGGTTTAAGGTTCAACAGGCCATGATGTGAATACCTGATACGACCGTGCCCACCCCCGGTAGGGCCAGTCGCCCATTCGTCCCGCCCGTCCTTAGCACGGACGGGCGCAGACGGCCTGGACTCTGGCGTGACTCCGGCGTTACTACGGCACACACGCCGCGCGCTTGCATACTAAGAATAAATAGGGCTCTAGCCAGTCAGCCTGACTGCTAGAGCGCTGACCACAATGGCGTCCGGCCGATGTCCCCTTCAGACCCCCAAGATGGCGAGGAGACTCCCAGGGAGCGCGCTGGAGAGCCGCTGAAGCCGCGGTGTGGGGCACAATTATGGTGCAAGTATGCGGTGTAAGTTAAAAACAAGGGAAAACGATAAAATTATTTTTAAACTGAAAATAGACAAAACGGGGAATTTAAAATACAAAACAGCGCACATATGCCAAAGCGTAACGCGCAGTAGTAGGTTGCCTTATCCCATTATACATTACCACGTGGGACTTCTACTTTCACTTTATAAGATTTCAAGAATGTGTGCTGATGGCAGAAAAGCAAGACTACCTGAACGTGCCATTTAGAAACGGCTCCTCCCATGTCCCCCTCCCACATGCCCTACCCTGGCCAGTACCCTCAGTATGACCTATGCCCCCAACACCACCTCACACTGCAAGCAGGCCCTTGACACACGTATGCCTCAGATTTGTATTTGCCTCCCTTACACTCCAGTTTGGCCGGTGACCTCCTCGCACAGATGTCTGGCTTCTGTCCCGTCACCCTCCTGTCTTGCTCGTACCACCCCCTTCAGTCCTGCTTGTACCACCCCCTTCAGTCCCAGTGTGCTTGTACCTCCTTAGGCCCCAGTCTAGTTTGTGGCTCCTTACGGTTTAGTCTGGCGTGTGCCCCCTCCCCGTCGTTATGCCCAGTCTGGCTTGTAGCCTCCAGACACTTAAGTCTGGCGGGTCACTGCTCATTAAAGCTTCACTTTCTTTGCCAGTTTGCTAATAATAGCCGTTCCCTAAACATCAGACTGACTGACAACCTGCGACCTCAGGGACCTGGGTTGAGATGGCTTAGTTACCCTCACCTGTCTCCATGCTGTAGCGGAAGAGAGGGGTCTTGCGCTCTGAAAAAAGGCCTTGCCTCATACCGGAGGGAGCACTATTCACAAGTGATAGGGTAATACAACTCCCATTCTAAACAAACCATAATCTATTTCACCAGATTAGTGCAGACTCAGCAGAAGTAAAACATGTTTAAGATAGCTCTGCTTGTTAGAAACTCTTAGTTTCTCATTGCATTGTGGTGGCTGTAGTTCTTGGCATCGCACACATCTGTGATCCCCTAATTTGTGTCTAGTGCAATGACATGGATGTGCAATACTGCAGAGCCAGCAGTCAACCAAACAATTGTGGTGTGTTTGAGAATGCACTGCTCAACTGCACAACGCTGCTCTCATGTGAGAGCAGCGTTGGGTTTGGGTGGGGACGGGAGAAGAGAAGCACCGAGGCGGGATCAGGTAGCAGCAGGTAAATCATTTAATGTTTTTTTAAATATTATTTCCTCCAAACCCCCCACCCCCACCCCACCCTCACTGCCCCACCAAGTGTTTTGACAGTAGCTGTGACTGGTGCTACTCGAGGCAAAATAAATCTTTCTTTAAAGTTAAAAGCCAGCAGCAGTGGAGGAAGAACCCGCACTATAAAACGTTATTTAGCATAAAGAGCCATTTCAATGATTTGTAAACAAATACAGCCCTGAACACTGGTACACAGTTGATGGCAGAAAAAAAAGACCACCTGAACGTGAATTTTGTCTGGAGTGGCACTTTCAGGTGGTCTTGTTTTTCTGCAATCAACTGTGTACCAGTGTTCAGTGCTGTATTTGTTTACAAATAATTGAAATGGCTTTTTATGCTAAATAATGTTTTATAGTGCGGGCCCAGGGGCTGCAGTTCTTCCTCCACTGCTGCTGCTGGCTTTTAACTTTAAAGCAAGATTTATTTTTCCACAAAAGTTAAAAGCTTGCAGCAGTAGAGGAAGAACTGCAGCTGTGGGCCCCCACCATATACGTTATTTAGCATAAAGAGTCATTTCAATGCTTTGTAGACAAATACAGCGCTGAACACTGGTACAAAAAACACTAGTACACGCAAGCATCATTTTTCAAGGTCATTACTTACCGCATGATTTTACACCGAAGGTTTGGCTTTTCATTTGGTGCACCTTATGGGGAGTTGATATCGAGGCCGTAAACGAATTGACGAGTTTATTTGACTATGTATATGCAACAGCTAATGTTTTGGGTGACAAAATCACATTCCTGATTAACAAGAAGTGCAGGTTTACATGCTTTTAGATAGTTGTATGAATATGTGAACTGTGATTTGGCTGTTCGCTAACTTTGGCAAAATTCCTCAATCTGAGTATGTCACCTGCAATTATGTTTTTCCGAGGACTTTGGTTTTAGATCTGAACAGTTTCCACTAAGAGATTGGTAGCTACAGCTGCAATCACGTTACAGATTTCGATTTAAGGCTATGGTGTCGTATATAGCAGACGGACAACTCCACTGTATCGTGGATTTACAATGCAAGTTAATCTAGTCAACAAAGCATAGCTTCTAGGTATATGAGAAGGTGATGGAGAAGTGTGACTCAATGGTTAGAGCGGCAGACCCTGATGCAGAGGTCTATCCCGGGACCAGGGTTCAATTCCCGCCTCGGCGGGTCTTGGGCTCAATTTCCTCGGACCTGATAATTCTCACCTCGGTGCCTATTCTAATCATGGGTCCCACTCTGCAACTCTGGGCAATAGCTTGCTTAATCTCCACAACGGCCCCAGCAACGCTAGGATGCCCGGCTTCACCTTGGGGGTGCCCAGGAGTTAGGGTGACCAACTGGCATTGGTGCAAATTCAGGACGGTGAGTGTAAAAATTCAGGACAAAGAGTCAAAATTCAGGACACAAATTCAGGACAGGAGGTCAAAATTCAGGACAAAACGTCAGGACAATAGGTAAGTTTTACAGACACATCAGAGGTCGCGCAATAGTATATAATTAAGCCCAGTCATTTCCAAACATATTCAACCATTTGCAAACCTATCCATCATGTATCCTTCCATCTATCATTTCACTCATCCATCCCTTCATCCATCCCTTCATCCATCCCTTCATCCATCCTTTCACTCATCCATCCATTATCCATCCTCCCTTTCACCCTATCCATCTGTACACTTATCCATCCACTCTTCATCCCATCCATCCATTAACTCATCCATCCAGCCATTTACCCTTTCACCAATCCAGCCATCCTTTCACTTACTAACCCTACCACCCATCCACTCTTTTAGTCATCCATACATCCTCCCTTTCTCTCTCCATCCATCCTTCCCCTCATCCATCCATCCTTCCCCTTATCCATCCTTCCTTTCATCCATCATCCATCCTTCCCCTCACCCATCTATCCATCCATCCTTCCCCTCCATCCATCATTCCCCTCATCCATCCTTCCCCTCATCCATCCTTCCTTCCCCTCATCCATCCATCCTTGCCCTCCATCCATCCATCCATCCTTCCCCTCATCCATCCATCCTTCCCCTCATCCATCCATCCTTCCCCTCATCCATCCTTCCTTTCATCCATCCATCCATCCTTCCCGTCATCCATCCATCCTTCCCGTCATCCATCCATCCTTCCCCTCATCATCCATCCATCCTTCCCCTCATCATCCATCCATCCTTTCACCCACCCACCCATCCATCCATCCTTCCCCTCCATCCATCCCCCATCCATCCTTTCCCTCATCCATCCTTCCCCTCATCCATCCATCCTTCCTTCCTTCCACTCATCCATACATCCTTCCACTCATCCATCCATCCTTCCCCTCATCCATCCATCCTTCCCCTTATCCATCCTTCCTTGCATCCATCATCCATCCTTCCCCTCACCCATCTATCCATCCATCCTTCCCCTCCATCCATCATTCCCCTCATCCATATCCATCCTTCCTTCCCCTCATCCATCCATCCTTCCTTCCCCTCCATCCATCCATCCATCCTTGCCCTCCATCCATCCTTCCCCTCATCCATCCATCCTTCCCCTCATCTATCCTTCCTTTCATCCATCCATCCATCCTTCCCCTCATCCATCTATCCTTCTACTCATCCATCCATCCTTTCCCTCATCCATCGTTCTCCTGATCCATCATCCAGCTACCCTTCCACCCATACATCCAGCTATTTACATTTTCTCTCATCCATCCTTCCCTTCACTCATCAATCCATCAATCCTCTCATTATCCATTTATTCAATCTTTCATTCATCCATTCACCCTTTCACTAATTCATCCAGCCATCCCTTCACTTACCCACTCGCCCACCTTTCCATATTAATTTGAGCTGAGCCCTTTTGAGAAGAGGCCCATCAGGAACTTCACCCTCTCTGCAGGAGCCATTGCAGGACTGGGACAGAAGCCACCAAGGGCGGAGACAGGATCCACCACAGGGGGGGACAGGAGCCATCACAGGCGGGGGGGGCAGGATTCACCACAGTGGGGGGACAGAAGCCATCACAGGGGGGGGGGGGCAGGAGCCATTACAGGCGGAGGGGAGGGGGGACAGGAGCCATCACAGGAGGGGGAACAGGATCCACCAGGGTGGACACAGGGGTGGGCATGCAGTATTCTAGTATCATCTTGGGCTCCTCGCCCCCTCCTGCACAAGACAACCAGATGACAGGCTCTCTGTCCAAAATGCCATCCCCCACTTTGATGTACAGTACTTCCAGGAGATACTCTAAGAGAACTGGTTTAACTGATTGTCCTCCATACTTTGTTAATCAGTGTGGGTGCGATTGTGCCATTTCTTAATTTTATTACATTATAGACTGCATGTTTGAAGAACCGAGATTTGCTTACAATTTAGTGACAGTAATTAAGCTCTGTGACGAGAGAGAACCACTGCTGCCTCTGTGTAATCAGGGCCGAGTCTAGGATGTTTGGGGCCCTGGGTAGAAATGGAATGTGTGAGGCCCCCTCTAAATTGCAGAGACATGATGCATTCAGGGCTGTTTGCATCTGAATAGATGCCCCTGCTCCTTGAAGCAGCCCCCCTCTGTCACCTTCAAGCACCTCTTAACAGCTCATCAAGGGCTGAAGTCAAGGGCTGAAGGTGTGAGGGTTGCCATCCCGCTGTGCCTCTCTGATGCTGCGGGGTATCTGAGCTTTGGAACAGCATCGGTGTCAAGAAGGGAGGTGGGTGGAAGCTGTGCCTGGTTAAAATTACGGACAAATGGCGTCCGTTAAAGAATCCTTCACGGACAACGGACAGACGGCCAAAATTACGGACTGTCCGTGAAATTTACGGACGGTTGGTCACCCTACCAGGAGTGGGAACCTCACAGGGAAAAGCCAGGAAGGGTTCCACAGCGCTATGCGTACAAGCGCTGAGATACCCTCATGGGTCGATTTGTGCGCTATACAAGTACTACTACATTTACATTTACATGGAGCACAGAGGGGTTCTTGATCTGGACAGGCTTTTCTGGCCTGCAACTCTGTGGTTTTCCTCAGTGCCTCATACTTACTAATGTGATACATGGTGCAAGAGAGCTTAAACTTTGAGGTTTTGTACAGCCCCACCTGTTGAAGTCCTTCTATGGATTTACTGCTAGGGCTATTTACTCAAGATTTAATTCTTTCAGAGAATTACCCTAACAAAGCACTACATAAGCTCAAAATTCATTGGGAAGTGTTTAAAAGGCGTTTGAATGTGAAACGATGAAGAAAGTCTATTATAGAAATATGCAAAACAATTATGTAACAGATGAATAAAACCAGATTTTTTTTTAAAGTGCAGATGCACAAGTCTCTTCCTATTTTGGAAGCTCCCCTTTACAGAAATTTAAGACACACGAGGAGTAACTGAAGCTGGCCAGTTGAATCAAGAACTGAAATGTTGTGACAGGCAGCCAGCAAATGCTACTGGCATTATGGAATAGATAGCCGCAGCTTAGTTTGCTCTCTTAACTAACATGTAACTATTTTAATAACTAGTGCTAAAATAATAATAATTTTAAATATGTCTACCAATATATAAACTGGCAGATACCATATCCGCATTTTTCTGTACAAGGCTATTCTATGCAGTGTAGAATCATGTAAAAACCTACAACACCGCACAACAGAGGGGTTGGAGTGAGGTCCTGTGAGTTACAATATGTTTCTCATCCGCAATAGTACATACACACAACATATGTCAGAGACCTCATGCTTTTCTACAGATTTGTCTCCATTTCAGTCATTTAATGATTCCAGACACTGAGCTCTCTAAGTTTCCTGTGCCCCTCAGATGGCACAGAAATTGAGCTGCACCTGTAGCCTGGTGGGATCAGTGTGCTTGATGTTGGGCAATGCTGATCCTACTGTACACAATGTGTTCATTGTTGCTCTTGTTGGTGTTACAGGATCCTAATTTCCAAGACTCATACAGTCATTCTCAACTACGCATCATTAAAAGACTGCAAACCATGCTGAGGGCAGTATGAGTACCTACTCTTAGTCTGGCTGTGTTTGTGGAACTTCATCACCCTTGTCATCAGTGAGTTGATTAGCATAAAGTTGTTAAGTTGTCATGTGAGGACATATGCATGTCTGTTGACTCCTGTTTGACTGGGCATAAATGAGTCCAATAGATAGATACAACACATAAATTACTTCCGGTCCCAGGATGCTTGTTTCCAGTCCAGGGAAGACATGGCTTGGCAGTTCGGGCTGGACTGTTCCCATGAGGCACAGGGTCAGACTGATTTGCATATGACCATGTCTGAACTGGGGTGGCGTAGTGAGCTAAAGAATGATGGATTACACCCAGATCAGTTGACTGGCGGTGAGTGCTTGCAATGTTCAACACTCCGTCCATCATACCATTTGGTTTTGCTTTGTTCACCCTAAGTTGGCAGGGTATGGCCAGACGTGGTTCCCTTGCTCACTTGGCCACTGGATTCAAGCTAGCCTGGCTGATGATGACTGATTAGCCAGAAACCAGTCCCAGTATGCTTGTTTTCGGTCCCGGGAAGATGTGGCTTGGCAGTTCGGGCTGGACTGTTCCCATGAAACACAGGGTCAGACTGATTTGCAAATGGCCATGCCTGAACTGGGGCGGTGGAGTGAGCTAAAGAATGATGATGGATTAAACCCAGATCAGTTGACTGGGGATGAGTGCTTGCAATGTTCAACACTCCGTCCATCATCCCCTTTGGTTTGGCCTGCAGTTGTCACCATGAGACAAGAAGGCGCTCTATGTGGAGGAGCATGGACAGCGGCTACATTTTTCGCCATGCGCTCAAGGACGAGTGGGTGACTCTTCTGCATTCCTTGTTGTGTGCCGCCCGTCAAATCCCTTTGCTGCCAGTGCTCGATGTGCGTTCAATCTCCCCTGTGCCGCACTTCTACACCACCAGTGAAAAAATAACAGTGCACTCATCGGGTGACTCCGGAATGCTGTGGTGTTTCATGGGTGAATATTTCTTTTCTCTGTTTTCTTCACAGAGGAGGCAGAGTGTGTTATGTGACCCTGGTCACACAAATCGTATTGGCCCAGGTTTCTTTAAGCTTATTGGCTCTGCTTTGGACTCTCAAATAGGATTGGCCCAGGCGCCTTTAAGCTGAGTGGCTTTGCCCTCACCATTAAGAAGGTCTTTCCCTATTGTGTTTGCAATTTTTTATTTCACATGTTTCTCTCGGGTATTAGTTTGAATACTGGTGAGTAAAGTTGACTCCTTTGTTTCTGTGTGTTATTTTGTTTCTGTCTTTTTTAGGTACCATGTTTAGAGACCGGTACTTTTGGTCAACTCACTTTGTGTTTCTGCTTTTGGTTTTATTGTATCCGTTTATGATGCAGGGAGTTGGGAGTTGGTGCTCATTCTTTTTTCTTATCTCCAGGTGAACCAGGCATACAATGGTCCAAAATGGAAAAAGGTTTTCATGCATTACTCGAGTGTATGCAGCATGCAGTTGAGTGTTGAGAGGAAAACATCTCTTTTAATGCATTATTTGAGGCTAGAGGGTCAGGAGATAATTGAGCACTTTCCTGATTTATCTGATAAGGCAGAAAGACTAAACAAATTTGAAATGTGTATTAAAAAGTAAGACGTGCATTATCTTCCTAAGGTGAGTACAGTTTTGGAAAGGTACCATTTTGGGAGGAGGATGCAGAGGGAAGGCGAATTGGTGGAAGAATAAATTTCCTCTTTGTGCAAGCTAGCTTCCCCTTATTATTTTGGTGCATCTTCTGAAGAAAGGCTCTGTGACCAGTTCATGCTGGGGTATTCGATTGTTAAGGTCAAGGAATCGATGCAGAAAGATAACCTTAATTTGAAGGATGTTTTAACAATTGTCAAAATTTGCAAGCATTCAATGGCTTGCATCGAGACAATAAAAAAAGGACAATGTTTTGGTTGAGAAAGGTGAAGGAGATGAGGTTCATATGTTCAAAGTAGTTTTTTTTTTTTTTTGTAAAAACAATTTTTATTGGCAGTCCGGTACGAAATTAGTTCGATACAGTGGATACAACAATGCAGTAATAACCAACAGTCTAGGATAATAATGCATTCCTGACAAGATGCCTTTTATGTAGAACAATCTCCCCAACCGTCCCTCCCTGCGTCCCACCCCCGTTGTCAGTGTGCCAGTGACCTCTCTCAAGCAGCTGTGAACCAACAGTGAGTCACCTCCCCAATAGGAACAGTAGTAAAAGGTAAGTAGTGCGTATCAATGGGGGGTCCGATCCCTCAGAACCCCTGTCTTACTCGTTGTTATTGTGTGCCTCAGTGGAAGTGGGGTACCCCTAGAGATAATATTCCTACGGTGTCGCTGCCCCCTCATCTTCACTCGGTTCGCTCTCAGGCAACTGAAGCGCAATCACCAGGGCCTCCCACGCTCTAGCTACCTCTAGGGCCTTTTCATGGTCTAGTCGCCTGGCCTGTTGCAGCCGCAACGCGCTCTCCACCTTCGTCCAGCGCACCAGAGTGGTTCTCCAACGCAAGTAGCTGGGTCCCTGGCTAGATTTCCAGTGCATGGTGTTCTCTCGTTTGGCCAGTATCAAGCTCAAATCGTAAAATTTACTGGTAACTCGAGTACGGGGGGTGTGAGGGAACCATAACAGTAAGCAAGCGCCCATATCTGCGTCTATCTGCCGGTCCGTGACAGCATTCAGGCAGGCCATCACCGCTTCCCAGTAAACAGTTAGCTCACCACAGGACCAAAGCATGTGTGCGAAGTCCGCTTCCGCCGTCCCGCATCTAGGACAGAGTGAAGAAGCACCCTCAAAATATTGCGAGATCTTAATCGGCGTTAGGTACGCTCGGTGTAGGGTAAAAAACTGGATCAACTGGAACCTGGCATTCCTAGTGCCTTTCCACGCCCGCCGCCTTAGCTGCGGCCATGTCGATTCGGGGATCGGTCGCCCAATATCGCCTTCACACTTGGCTTTCAGCCCATCCATGGGCTGCAGGGCTTCAGTCGACAACCTCCGGTAAAGGCAGGTGACGGCCTTGTAAGTACCAGCTGCCATGACCACGTATTGACAGCACTCTGATGTCGGTGGCTCGGTGAGCCCTCCCTTCCAGTGTCTCCGAATGCAGGCCACCAGCGAGGCGTGCAGCAGGAAGTCACCTCTAGGGAGGTCGTAAGTGTCTCGCAGCTCCTGGAATGTGAGCAGCGATCCGTCTTTGTAAAGGTCACCGAGCATTTGCAATCCGAGCTCCTCCCAGGCCGCCAGCGCGGTCCAGTTGCCTCCGTGTGGAAAGGCCGTGCACATCCCTAGCGGGATCTCAGGGGCATATGGGCGAGCGGTGCCGGAGCGCCTATGGCAATGAAGCCAACAGCTACGAAGCGTACGTTCCTCCAGCGTGAGCTGGGAGAGGTCCAGTTTCTGACCCAGGACTATAAAGGAGATAACATGTCGTGGAAATAGTCTGCCCTCTACCCCCTCCGGACCCTGGAATTCTAAAGCCACTGCCTGGGTAAGCCACTGCAGCTGCGCCGCCAAGTAATACCACTCAAAATCCGAGACCGCAAGTCCCCCATCTGCCCTGGGGCGCATCAACGTGGCCAGCGCAACGCGCCATCTACCCGATCCCCAGATGAACCCGGAGATTAAGGAGCGGAGTCTGTTAAAAACCGACGCCGGGATCCAGATCGCAGCGTGCGAAACAGATATAACAAACAGGGAAGCGCCACCATTTTCAGTAATGCCACTCGTTCCGCGACCGACAGCGGCAGTGTCCGCCAGAAACCCATGCAGCTCCGCAGATTCCGGATCGAAGTTACCCTGCAGGAGGGCCAATGGTGAATGATAGATGTGCGTACCTAGATAAGGGAGGCAATGGTATTCCCATCGCAGCTCGCCCTCTGGTCGGGAGTCATCCGTTCCCGGTGTCAGCGGGAAGAGGCAAGATTTCCCCCAGTTGACTCTCAATCCTGAGAGATGGCCAAAATCTGAGAGCAAGCGCTCGGCCCCACGCAGGGAATCGTCAGCGTCTGCTAAAAACAGCAAACAGTCGTCTGCATAGAGCGAGATGTAGTGGGCATCGCCTCTCAGTTGTAGGCCTGCATACGCTCCGCCCATACGGGCGTGAGCGGCCAAAGGTTCCATGGCGAGTGCGAATAGTAGAGGGGACAAGGAGCATCCCTGCCGAGTCCCCCTACCAACCCTGTATGGGGCAGAGATGGTGGCACCCGTCTTGACTCGGGCAGTGGCCGCGGCATAAAGCAAGGCAGTCCACTTCACAAATCGGTCGCCCAGTCCAAAGGCCCCCAGTACCCGGAGCAGGTACGGCCACTCAACACTGTCGAATGCTTTCTCGATGTCAATCGAAAGGACAGCAGCCCCCGGGAGGCCGGCAACATTGCCCCCCATGACCCGAAGCAACCGACGCACGCAGGTGGCGGTGGTGTGCTGGGGAATAAAGCCCGCCTGATCAGAGTGCACCAAGGCGCGCATGTGCGCCAGGAGCCCCGTCGCAAGAACCTTGCTCAGGATCTTGTAGTCCGTTGTGAGCATGGATAGTGGGCGGTAGGCCGAGCGGGAGCCAGCATCACCACCATGCTTCAGTAAGGGTACCACCAAAGCCTCACGAGTAGTCGCTGGCAAGGCCCCGGCGTCCCAGGCCTCCCGATAAACCGCTTGCAATCGTGGTATCAGTACATCCGCGTAGGCTGCGTAAAATTCAATCGGCAGCCCATCCGTACCGGGGGTTTTGCGGCGAGCCATGTGTTTAATGGCCACGCGGATCTCACCTTCGGAGATATCCCCGCCCAAGTGGTCCACGTGGTCCGGGTCGAGCCGGGGAAGCTGTGCCGCTAAAAGGAAGTCATCTAGCTCCACAGGCGCACTTGCCATCTCGCTCCTATAGAGGTGTGCATAATATGTCAAGAATTGATCGTTGATCCCCGATTGAGTGTAAACCATGTGTCCCTCCGGGGTGGCCAAAGCTACAATCGGAGTGCCTCGGGACCCAGGATTGGCCAGCCAGGCCAGCAGCGAGCCCACCTTGTCACGTTCAGCATGAGCTCTAACTAGAAACTCCTTATAATCAAAGCAGCGTAGCTTCTCCATCGCTGACGCCACTTCCTCCCGCGCAGTCGAAACCGCTCCGAGAGCCTCAGGAGTCGTGTGACTACGACGTTCCTCCTCGCGTAAGCGATCCTCGCTTAGCGCGACATCCTGCAGGAGGGTCTTACGGACCCCCGCGGTAGCCGAAATACAGACACCCCGAACCACCGCCTTAAAGGCGTCCCATTCTAGCGCCCTACTCGATGCTGTACCCTCGTTGGTATCGAAATAGCCTTCCACCCCAGTGCGTACTTCAGCCTTAAACGCCGCATCCTCCAGCGCCAATGGGTTCAACCGCCATGTCGGGATAGCTTGGCATTGCCGCGTCCATTGGACCACTACCAAGCAAGGGTTATGATCGGATATCGTTTTAGCCAGGTATTCGCTGTGGCGGACCAAGCACTGAGCGTCCGGCGAGCAGAGAATGCTGTCAAGGCGAACATGCAGAGCGTGTGGGAGGGAATAAAAGGAAAAATCCCTCTCCGTAGGGTGTTGGGCTCGCCATGCATCGACCAGGCCCCAGCTACTTTGCCACTCTCCCCTACTCTTCGCTAGCCTGTGAGCTGCCGCCTGCGCCAGTGGTGGGTGAGATCTATCTAATTCCACATCCAACACAGAGTTAAAATCCCCCCCTAGTAGGACCGTATTAGCCAGGACTGTCGCCAGTTTCCCGGATAATCGCGCAAAAAAGGCAGGCTGTTCCACATTCGGGGCGTAGACGCTGCAGAGCATCACGTCCCTTCCATCTAGGCGGCCCTGAACAGCCACAAACCTCCCCTCAGGGTCGACCACAGTCACCAAGGGTTGGAAGGGAACCCCCGCCCGTACCCAAATCAAAACTCCCCTTGCAAAGGCCGAGTATACAGTGTAAAACAGCTGTCCCCGCCACCTGCGCTGCAGAGCCTGCCCCTCTGTCTGGTCAATGTGGGTTTCCTGCAGGAAGGCTACCTGGATCCCCCTACGAACAAGATAGGCATGCACCTTGTGACGTTTCAGCATGGAATTCAGTCCCCGCACATTCCAGGTCACACATTTCAGCTCAGGTAAGGTCCCCATTCACAATAGTAAGTACAGTTCTGAGTAAAGAAAGAACCCTAGGCACACTGACAACACCCCAAAACCAGAACCCTAAGATCACCCAACAGTCCCATACCCCACCCATCCCCAGAATAGGCCCCAAACAGTAGAAACCCATCCAAAAGCCAAAATCCCAAAAGAAACTGTCTCTGGTAACTACCAGAGTCTCACAATAGGTGTGAGATAGGGGGGGGGCTTGTCGCTATTTCCAACAGACTGCGAGCTACATACGCCTCCTGATCGGCCAGCCCCAGTGTGACCCAGGTGTCCCACATCCCCACCCCGTCAATGGCAGGATCCACAAAGTGTGCAAGGCAGCCGCCCAACAACAGTACCCTGCCCGCCGGGGTTGCAAGTCTCCACCCCAAACACAGATCCGGAGTACAGCAACATATACAATACCACTACGGGGGGAGCATTAGGATCATTCGTCCAGTAAGTCATCTGCAGTCCCAGGTGTGACATGGGGAGGCCCGGGGTCGCCGCCGCCCGACTCCTCCGATGCCACCTTCTCAGAGCCCCCACGGGAGCGCGACTCCATCGCCGACGTCGATCCCACTGTCTTGGAGATGGTAGAGACCGCTCGGAGGGCCTCTTTGCGTTCCAGCTCAGTTTGCGAGACGGAGGGAGTTCGAGCATTCGGTGGCCGTCTCCGTGGTCTCCTGGTCCGCTTAGGTCTCGGTGCAGACCTCCGCGGCTCCCCAGTTGCCAGATGAGCATCCGCGCCGGTCCTGTATAATTCCAGCCAGTCCCGCACCTCGTCAGGAGAATTGTAGTAGGAGGATTTACCATCCATCATGATCCGCAGGCGGGCTGGGAACAAGAGAGAGTAGCGGATACCCTCCTCCCGAAGAGCCTTCTTGACTGCCAGGAAGGTTGAGCGCTGCCTCTGAACCTCGAGAGAGTAGTCCGGGTAGATGGAGACTTGAGCATTGTCCACCTTATAGGGCCCCAGTGCCCGCGCCTTTTGCAGAATAAGATCTCGGTCCCTGTAGTGCAGTAAGCGCGTCACCGCCGGCCGAGGAGGCCGACCCTCAGCCGGGGGCCGGGCCGGCACTCGGTAGGCGCCTTCCAGAGTGTAGAACGGCGTCAGGCCCTCCGGGACCACCACGTCGCGCCCAACATGTCCGACCCTTCGATTTTTTTCAGGCAGGCCAACCACGCGTACTTCATTGCGGCGGTTGCGACCCTCCGCGTCCTCCGCCCTCTGTTCCAGCAGGTGCACCCGTCGTTGCAGCTCCCCCAAAGAAGCCTCAGATGCCTTGACCGTGGGTTCCAGTGCGTCTATCCGAATTTCGGCCTGCTTGACCCGGTCTGCTAGTTTGCCGTGGTCCGCCCGCAGGAGCCCCAAACTCGTGGATACCTGACCGATGTCGTGGTGCAGGGCCTCCCTGGTGTCGGCGATGGCCTTCAAGATCTGCTCCAGTTGGTCCTGCGGTAGGCCCGTTGTCGATCCAGTGGCCACTGTGGAGTCCTGACTGCTCGCCGCATCCCCCGCTGCGTCCAGAGGAGGTTTCAGGCGCTTCCCCATGGCGGCAGCCGGTCTCAGCGCTCCCCGACAGCAGGTGTCCCCTCACACAGTTCCACCGGTAAATCACGCCGCGCTGGGGGGCCAGCACACAAGCCTGCAATCCCAAGGGACTCTCCCCGTAACGCGCACGTGGCAGCGTCGTGGGTCCCCAAATTCAGCACCCCACTTCCAGCACTGGGCAAGGGAGCCCTGCAGCCCAGGACAGATGCCGCGAGTAGGCCCAAAGGTCTGGCCGCCCCTCCGGGTCGACGGGCAGGGCACCCGGTATGTGGCGGTCAGTGCGTCCTCCGTGGTGCGGCGGTATCCGTGGCGGATGGCCCCGGTCTCGGCCACGGGGAGGCCGTTGTGATACACGCCAGGAGAGAGCCGCCCCCCGGGTTCCGGTCCCACTATATTCTCAGACCCCCCGTCCGAGCCTCGGCACCTCACGCCAGCAGCAGCCGGTAAGGCTCCTCAGGAATTGGCCGCTGCAGGGGCCCACAGTACTGGCCCGCAGGTCTCCCGCCTCCTCAGAACAGTTATTCAGTGCTAGCAAGGCTCTGTCGGTGAGGCGCTGCAGGATCGGGACCGCCCCGATCTCGCGTCCAGCAGGCCCCGGCAGCTACAGGAGACCTCCAGCCCTCTCACCTGCGGGCACTGCGAATCAGGTCCCGCTGCTGGTCCACTTCGAGATGGCCCATCCACCGCCGCCGCCGATCGGCCGCAAATCCGCGGCCCCGACTCCCGCTGCAGCCGGCGGCCGGCCGGCCCCCACCGCCGGTCGGCCCTCTGCGAAATCGACGCCGAGGATGAAGCAGGGTGCACAGGCCGCAAAGATGGCCAGCGCCGTCCGCGAGAGCTCGGGCGCAGCGCGGCTCCACACCACCGTCGGGTCGATCTCTCCGCCCCCGATCAGGCCTCACTGTCTGCAGGTGGGGATGTGGTCAGGCCCAGGTCGGTAGGGTCATCAGGATAAAGGATAGCAGGATAATCAGGGAAGGCCGTCACGGAACTCAGAGCTCACGCATCCTTTGTCTTCGGCGGCCAAGCCACACCCCTCTGTTCAAAGTAGTTGTTAAGAAGGACGCTGTTATGAAAGAGGATACTAAGGTGTTAAAGAAAAGCACTATAAAATGTTTTTGTCACGGGCACGTCGCCTCAAACTTAAACCAGAGGTAAGGTCCATAACGGAGGGGAGAACAGTAAGTGCAACCGACACCAGCTGTGATCGCGATCCTGATCAACTTTCAAGTAAGGTGTCCGGGCATAGAGAAGCCAAAAGTACTACTGAGGATGGGTTCGGCGAAACAAGGGTTATAGCCACTGTAGACACTGCAGACACCATTACTGTCACTGCTACTGATCAAGGGCCGGGTTTTAGCGTAGTGAACGAAGTAGAAGGTATTACTAAGGAGGGTACCCCAGGGTCTTCCATTTTCGTTTTCACTGGCAAACACACCGCCTTTACTCCCCGGGCTTCTGACCGGGCTTCTGACCCTAAGCTTGGGGCAAAAAAAAAACTCAGGAGTACTTACAATAGCGCTGTGCGACTTACCCCCTCGCTTAAGACATTTTTCAAGGTACTGCCACAGGTCTTAGAAGTTACGTGTAGAGCGGGGGAGAGTATCCCTTAAGACAAAGAGATGAGTGGACTAGATAATACCCAAGGGGCCGCGTCCCCAACCCTGGCGGTCTCGGAGTCTGCTGATATTATTTCAGTGGAGCTAGGGTCTTTAAATTTACTTGCTAGAAGGGAGAACGATAACGATGAGCCGGTACCCTCAGTTTGTGAAATTCGGGATGGGGTATCTCTGGAAACACTCCTACATGAGATCAAGAGCGGTTTCGCTGAATCTAAACGTAACCAACATGAGATAAAAGCGGCGTTCGATGCCCTAGACAAGAGAGTAGATCTCCTTTCCGAGAGGACAGATACTCTAGAAAGTACCGTTGGCGAATTAAAAGCCAAACTGGAAGTTGCAGAGGGAAAGATACAATATCTAAGACGTGATGGAGAGGTAACAAAGGAAAGAGTGGAGTCTTTGGAAAACTACTCACGGAGAAACAATATCAGACTCCTGAAAGTCCCGGAAGGAAAGGAGGGGGGAGCAATGAAAAAATTCATTGCTTCATTGCTTAAAGAGACCCTGAATTTGGAGGAATCTGTCGAAGAGTTGGAGAGGGACATTCAACGAGCTCACAGAGACCCATTTCGCCTAAACTCGGGGAGATCAAAACCCAGAAAAATTCTAGTGAATTTTCTAACCTACTCCATTAAGGAGAAAATATTAAACTTGCCGCTTAAAGCTACATCTTTAAAAGCCCCAGATTTCTCCTTCGTTGTCAGGTCCGATCTGTCTAAAACAACCCTCGACAGGCAGTGGGAGCTAGGCCAGAGAATGGAGAAATTCAGGGGTCTGGGGGTCACTGTTCAGATGAGGTTCCCCGCCTTCCTGAGGGTCATGTATTCTAACAAAATGCACAACATTCGTTCCCTCTGGAGGCAGATGAACTCCTAGCCTCTATTAGCGAGCGTGAGCAAGGTGCTCGACAGTGACTAAGAGACTAAGAGACCAAGAGATCAAGAGATTAAGTTCTCTATAATAGCCTGCCCCTTAGTACAGTATAGTTGCTGCCTGTCCGTGTCAACGATAGTATCATCGTTTTAGATTAATGAACTTAATCTTGATAATTCCATTCGATAACTCTATTTGACAGCCTATATAGTAGGAGCATAACCAAAAAAAAACATAACCAAAAAAAAACATTTAATAAAAAATTTTTTTTTAAAAATCACGGGTGGGTGTTTCAAAAGAAAAAAAAAAGAAATAAAGTTTAAACAAAAAAAAAATATATAAAAGAAAGTAATACAAAAACAAAAATAAAATGATAAATGACACGGGTCGGGAAGCGGGGGGGGTGGGACTTACAGGTGAAGCCTTAAAAAAAAAAATGGGAAGAATTCTCTGAGGCCTATTTGCTTCTACTTTCACCTTTATTTCCACCACCTTTGCACTTCTCTATACTGGACTTTTTTTTTTTTCTCCCTCTGAGATTCCCCTAAAGGTATTAACTGTGGCTCTGTCGGTTCTGTCGGATTACACCCTTCATATTAACAACACGTAACAGGGCCGGGCGGTGGGGGGCTCCTCAGAGAGACAAATCTGGCATCACTGGCCAGGTTAAGTAAGGGAGGGTTTTCCAGGGAGGGGGGGGGCAGGGGTAAAATCGCAAAAAAATCTTCATCGGTCAGACATCGTTCTTAACTTACAATTCTCACTAAACGTAATTCAGTCTTGTTTATTTTGCCTTGGGAGTAATGTATTCTTTATTGACCTGTTGAGTTGGTTAAGGGGGAATGACAGATGCCGGAGATAAAATTTTTGTCCTGGAATGTCAATGGCCTGCGTGTAAGGGGGAGGAGGCATAGAATATTACAGTATTTAAGGGACTCCCCAGCGCAGGTCATCGTCATCCAGGAAACACATCTTCTTCAGCAAGAAGTGAAGGATATGTTGAGGAATCTTAGATGGGTTGATAGTTTTATCTGTACCAACCACAACGCTAATATTCGGGGCATCCTTATCATTTTCAAAAAGCAAGTCAGAGCGCAGATTATAGATCATGAGGAAGATCTTAGTGGCAGGTGGCTATCTGCTAAAGTAGGTTTAGTGGGTAGACCGTATAACTTGGTGGGTTATTATGGCCCTAATCAGGACGACCCCTCATATCTCCATAAAATCCAGAGCCACCTCTTAACAACTCATGATCCAATAATTTGGGTGGGAGATTTTAATCTAGTACTAAACCCTAAATTGGACAAATCCCCCAACTCTAGGGCATTAACCTACGAGAAATCCAGGCAAACGCTTAGGGTGATCATGTCAACGCTTGGACTAGCAGACCCGTGGAGGGAGAGAGCGGGTAATGCACTGGGTATATCTTATCATAATTATAAATATAACCATAAATCTAGAATTGATTATGCCCTATTTAGCTACTCATTAAGAGATCCTCTGGAGGAACTAGTTTACTTACCCTCGCATCTATCAGATCATTCGGCCATCTTCTTTTCCCTTAAAGCAGGTCAGCAAATCCCCCTTACGTCTTAGTCGTTCGACCGTACTATTCTTTTAGAGGAAGAGGAGACGGACCTACTTATTCAAGAAACCAAGTTTTTTATGGACACTAACATAAACTCTGCTCAATTAGACATTGTGTGGGAGGCTTATAAAGCAAACTTACGAGGTCACATTACCAACAGGGCCTCTTATCGTGGGAAAGTCTAAAGGGCAAAGATCGCCAACATAGAACAGGAAATCGCTCTCTTGGATCAACGTATCGGTTCTGGAACTGGCACTAATGAAGATCAGAAACTACGGAACGAATTAAAGGGGAAACTAGAAAGTATCCTCCAAGAGAGGGTCGCAAAGAGATGGGCAGCAAGTAAACTTTCAAACTTCGAATACGGAGAATCGTCGGGCAAGGTCCTTGCCTGGAAAATTAAATCCTATCAGGCCAAAAATCACATTAAACTCATTAGCGTAGAAGGGGAGACTAATGAAAGAACTTCCACCATAGACATCGGGGAAGCGTTTCTTGGCTTTTTTCAACAAATATACAAGGAGGAGATCTCAGATGACCCGGTGACTAGGCTCAGTTGGTTAGAGAAGATAATTCTCCCTACTCTCACCCCAGAGCAAAGTGACCGGCTTGACAGACCAATCTCGGAGATAGAGGTGAGCGAAGCTATTAAAAAGGTGAAGCGGGGTAAGGCGGCTGGCCCAGACGGTCTCCCCGGTGAGTTACTTCGGGTTTTGGCTCCCGAAATTGTTTTAGTACTCACTAATCTTTTTAATGACATCTTAATAAAGGGAGCCACCCCACCTAAATCATGGGGGGAGGCAACAATCGTCCTGATCCCAAAACCTGGGAAAGACCCCGCCAAATGTGGCTCGTACAGGCCAATTTCACTCTTGAATAGTGATTACAAGCTCTTTGCAGCGGTGTTGGCGACTCGGCTGGGACGAGAAGTTAGTTCAATTATCCATACTGACCAGAAGGGCTTCATGCGAGGTAGACAGCTCTCAGATCTCACGTATGATTTAATCGGGGCAGTAGACATCGCCTCAACTTTCTCCCTCCCTCTCGCCATTATGACACTCGACGCAACAAAAGCGTTCGATAGGGTAAACTGGTCATATTTAGCTGAAGTTATGAGGAAATTCGCTATAGGGTTCTAATTTCTGTAGGGCCATAGGTCTTTTGTATGCTAATCCTAGTGCGAGTATTTTGGTGAACGGTACATGTACACAGCCTTTTCAGATAAGTAGGGGAATGAGACAGGGTTGTCCTCTATCACCCCTACTTTTTAATATCTATATTGAACCATTTGCACAATCTCTTAGGGATGATCCAAGAATCTCCCCATTTGAATTTGGAGGTTGGGAAAAAAGGGTAGGGCTCTACGCTGACGATATAGTAATTTACACCAGTGACCCAGCAATTGCCTTTCCCACAGTGGTCGAAATGGCCAAAGAATTTGGACATATATCGGGCTATGATATTAACGCCGAGAAGACTGAGCTTATGACGTGGAATATTACTAACCCAAGCGTTGTGGTGACACCTTCAATTCGTTACCTTGGAGTTAAAATCACGCAAGATATCGACACCTTGGTTAAGGCTAACCTAGATCTGGTCTTCCAAGAATGTAGGGCCCTTTTGAAATCCTGGGCGGGTCTTCGACTGTCAATTTTTGGGAAAGTTAATATCGTGAAAATGTCTATCCTCCCGAAACTGACTTTTATCTTTAATTCAATCCCTTTGGCTTTTGATTCTAAGCAACTTCACAAATGTCAGCAGGAAATTAACTCCTTCATTTGGGGCAATAAGGCTACAAGGTTGGCCTGGAAAAAATTAAGGAGGAGGAGGGAAAAAGGAGGGCTTGCGTTGCCAGATGTGCAGTATTATGCATGGGCATTCCAGCTTTCCCACACAAGGATGCTCTTGAAGTCACCAGATAATTCTTCAAATGGGAGACTGTTCAAGGCAATGCTGGTGGGGGCAAACCTTCCGCTAGATGGGTTTCTATTTAAGTTCGGGAAAAGAAAGTTCTTCAAAAAGGTGAGGCTTAAGACTCTTCTAACAATATTGAAGTCCTGGGTGCAAATTAAACTTAGAGTGGGGCTGGCATATTTTTCCAACTATGCTCAGATATGGGACTCTCCTGGGCTCCCACTGTGTTTTCTGGACTGTTTGGCAGCCCCCCTAATTGAAGCTGGGCTTTCAAGATGGGGTGAGTTGGTATTGGGAGGCGTCTTGATAGAATGGGAGGAGCTCAGGGAGAAAGTAGGGCCAACACTGTCAAGATTTAAGTACATCCAAATTAGCAGCTGGGCTAGTGAAATAACTAGGAAAAATTCTAATATTGGGAGATCTAGCCCCCTTGAACAGCACTTAGTCGAAAAACAGACAGGAGGTAAGGAGGTTGCTTTTTGGTATTGGTCCATCCAGGAGGAGATAGATGGAGATTTCAACCTCCCAATGGAGCTATGGGGAAGTGAAATCGTGTTATCGGACGAGGACATGTGGATAAAATCTTTTTCGCTTTTATACAGACTTGTCAAACCAGCCTGGCTGAGACGAAACCACTTGTTCACTCTACACCGGGCATACCTCTCCCCTCTACGTCTCTCTAAATATCAGGAAGGGAAATGCTGTAACAAATGTCAACTTCCAGCAGCCTCAGATATCCACATGTTTTGGGAATGCCCCCACATAATCGCCTATTGGAAAGAGGTTAAAGTCACCCCGGATTCAATTCTCAAAACCAACATTCCCCTTACGCTATCATTAGCTATTTTTGGCCTAGATCAGAACATCATCGGGGTTGTGCGGTCTTTCTTATTCTATGCTATCCTTCTGGCGAGACGGCAGATATGTATACATTGGGTAGATACCATCCCCCCCGCACACTCCGCCTGGTTCACGTCTCTTTACGAAACATCCAAGCTAGATCTGGCCAGATCCTGTACCACCCAGTGCCCATCCTTTTGGAAACCCTTGATAGACTGGAAGTGAATCTTTTTTTTGGGGGGATTTTTTTTTCCCAAAGGTCTGATGATTATGCCCACCTACTCCATGGCTCAGTCTAGTGGTTTGCCCCGATTCCGAGTTTTATTTACTGGCCCTACAGGCATGAAGTTGCCTAGAGGAGTGTCAACAAGGTGCACTACATCTCCTGCCAACCCGCAATAAATTCTGCCTAGTTTGCGAAGCGGCTCAATTATCAGGGCCTTGCTCCCGAAGGCAGTGAGGTGGTTGGTGTGTTTCTTTGCATCTATGGAACGAGTGTCGGGCAGATGAGGATTACAAAAAAAAAATAAACAAAAAATAATAATAAAATGTTTATGTTGTGGGAACACCACTCATGTGGGCAACTTCAAAAACTGCACGGGGTGGAAAGCATGGTGCAGAAAATGTGGGAAGAAGGCTCACTTCACAAACTGTTGTAGAACAAATGTCGCAGTAAAACAGAAGATTAGAGATTTAACTGTTGACTTTGACATCAACACTGGTGAGAATGAAGGCCTAATTGAGGAGGTCTTATTGGAAGGAATGCCTATAAGCATGGTACTTGATTCTGGGGATAAGATCACCTTAATACCCAAATGTTTCTTTGATTATAAATTATGAAACAAGGTGAAATTGTTAAAACCTGATATCAAGCCAAAAGGATATTGGGGGGGGGGGAGACCCATAGAGTTGTTAGGATACTTTCTTGGTTGCTTGGAGTTTTTGGACAGACTTGCAGCAGGGAAAATTTACATAAAGGGAGAGTCTGTTATACGTTTGTTCCATCAGTGGGATTTGAAGGTGTCTTTAGATCCCAATTAATCTCCTTCTGTAAGGCTAAAGGACATTGTTGAGGATCATGTGAGTTAGGTAACAGGAAACCGATGCAGATCTGCTTTGAGAGGTATGCTAAGGATTTTCCTAAGTTGCTTCAACCTGGGATGCTTAAAAAAACTATGTACATCTCATAAAACTCAAACCAAACTATTTACCAAAGGTATGCAACATCAGGAATTTACCGTTAATGGGGAAGGAGGATATGGCTAAAGAATTAAACTAAAAGCAGTATCATAGAAGATAGAGAAGCATCTGAATGGCCGGCTCCGGTGGTGATGGCACACAAGGCGGGGGGTGAAGCAAGGTTATATGTGGACCTCAGGGAGTTAAATAAAAGTGTCCTAGTAGATCATTACCCACTTTCCAACATTAATGAGCTGTTTTGTTCGCTGGGGGATGCCAAGTGTTTTTCCTCGCTAGATCTCACCTCAGGGTACCATCAAGTTAATTTATGCCCTTTGTCGCAGGACTTGACATAGTTTGTAACACTATTTGGCACATTCAAATTTGTAAGGATGCCCTTTGGATTAATATCAGCGGCATCGGTATTCAAAAGGGCAATGGAGAGCATGTTAAAAGGGTTACATAGTGTCAGGATCTATCAGGATGACATATTAGTATACGGAAACACTGCTGAGGAACATGATGCAAGGGGCGAACAATATGGCAGAGAATTAAATCTCGTGGTTTATTTCTGAAAATGGAAATGTGTAAATTCAATGTACACAAGATTGAGTATTTTGGATATTTAGTCTAGGGGGAGGAGAGGAAGACATTCAACCCAATCATGATCTGGTGGAAGATATTATTAACATGCCCAGTCCCTCTAACAAAGAAGAACTTATGACATTTCTGGGCATGACGGAATACTATAGTCAATTAGTTTTTAACTTTGCTAGGAAAAGTGAAAACATGAGGGATCTATTTGAGTTTGTGTGGAGTAAGAGGTGTGAAGAAGAATATTTGGCTCTGAAATCCTGTTTGCGTAAGGTCCTATGTCTAAGCAGCTTTGAACCAGGCCAAAGGACCATTTTGATGACAGATGGTGTACTGTTCCAAGACATTAAAGGTAAAGAGAGTTAGAATACTAATTATTTCCAAAGCACTGAAGGGGGCCTAGCTAAGATAATCAGTAATAAAAAATTAGACTCTGGCCATATATTGGGCCATGAAAAAACTGAGAACGTTTCTTTGGGGAAGCCAATTTGACTGTGATGATCGAGATGACGCACTGAAGGAGGATGATTGGAAAGTGTGTGAGATCAGAAATTCCATTTTACAGGAGGCAATGCATATGGTAAAAAGATGTTGGTGCACGAAAGTGATTGTGAAGAAGAAGTGGAATCATTTTGGGATGTGAAAGATGAATTGTGTGTCAAAGAAGGGTTTTTGTAGCTGACTTGTATCTCCCAAAAGTTTAAGGGAATGGATAATTGAGAAAGCGTTGTGTGTCACTCAGGAATTTCGAAGACTAAAGAAAGAATGCGCGGAGATTATTGGTGGCCGGGAATGGTTCTGATGGTGGAACAAAGGGTGAGAAAACATTGTGCGTGTGTAAGCAGTGACAAGGTGCTAAAGTATCACATGCAACCCATGGTATTGCATTAATTGCTGGTGGGAACTTAGAAGGAGATTACTTTAGATATAGTGAGGCCTATCAAAATATCGAGTGTGGATCGTTATATCCTGAGTTTGATTGATTTGTATTCTAGATGGCCAGAAGTGAAAATAGTAAATTCGGTCTAAACAAGGGATATTATGTTTCTTCTAGAAGAAATGTTTGAGAGAGGGCTATCCTTCTTCGTTGCTTACTGACAATGTTTTTCAGATGCCCTCTCAGCAAATGGAGGATTTTCTTGCTACAGAAGGGAATAACTCACAGGAAATTAGTTCTCTATTATCCCAAAGTGAATGAAATGATAGAGAGAGTTAACAAAGTTTTAAAGGAGACTATTCAACTAGCTGCTGTGTGTGGCAAGTGTTGGATGAAGGAAGCACTGGAAAAGGTGAAGGTGTATAGGCTAACGCCTCACTCCGCAATTGGAAGATCTCTGTTTGAATTATTTAAGGGTAGAAATCCAAACTACTCCATCTGCCCAAGTTGAGTTAATAAAACGAGACGATTGTTAGGTCAGCAGATGTTGGGAAAGAAAGTTGTGGATAGTGAAAGATGCTGAAAAGAAAGTGTGAGTTTGTTGATCGTAAGAATATTAAGGAGACTAGGATGAATGTGAAAAACTGGGTTAAAATCAAACTTCCTAGGATAAGATCAGTTTATTACAAGTTCAGTAGAATAATAAGAGTGGTAAAATTATTTAAAAATGTCATCAAGATGGAAGACAAAAAGATCTGGAACCTGAATAGGTGTTCACATCCATGTGGAGTAATTGAAAAGGCAGATTCCTCTATGACTCATCAGGAGAATAATTATAGTGTTCCTCAGTCCTTGTGTGGAAAGGGTCATCACTGTACAGTACACAGGCCTTCTTATTTGAAGGACTATGGCACCTGATTTGTAAAATCTGAAAATGTTACTTCTGTTTTGCTCACATGTCATTGCAAATATATTGTGGATATATTTTACTTTACCTTGTAAATAGTTTTCACACTTTTGTTTGTTGGGGGAAGGTGTGTGGTATCTAGTTGATGGCATCCCCATGATGTTAAGGGGGAAATGTAGATGACATTCTCATGATATCAGGGTGGAATGTCACGAGGACAGGGGAGAATCTTTTGGAGAGGAGAGAGGCATTTAATCTGGATGGTGGGCTGAGGTAATTACCTTGTATTTGCTTTATTATATAATAAATTATCTCCTTGGATTCAGCTCTTCAGTGTCTTCAACTTCACAAAACCTATCTTTCAATGCTGTAGTTTAGATTTGGTTAGGCTCATCAACACCAACATCTGTGTGGCAATAGATTTGTGTTACTTATTTGCAAGTTTATTTTATATGACCGGAAAGTATTTAAAGACACATGGGGCTATGTTACAAAGAGTGCCCCCCGTTGTGCACTCCTGGGGCACTTTGGTATTCCAGAAGCGACTGCAAATGCTTTTGCGGCCCCTTCTGTAATACAGAAAGCACTGGCACACATGTAGCATCAGCTCTATCATTTGAGGGCATGCCCTCATTTTCATAGTGGAGTGGCCCCTTGCAAATGAGGGAATCACTTTGCCTCTGCGCTCGTGCTGTATAGTGGATGCGGGTGCAGAATATAACATGCCTTTAGGGGCGCACTGACAAAAAGTTGGCACACTTTCAGTGTGCCCCCTAAAGGCAGGCTCTGGACGGGAGAAAGGGGGTCCCATGTACCCCCCAAAAGCCCCCTTGCATGTGGGTGCAGTCCCTCACTGCATCTGCCTGCAAAGGGATCTCTCTCCCCTCTTTAAAGTGCAGTTGGGTGCCGCCTGCACAGTGCTGCACAAAGCGACTTTAAAGCAGTTGCTCCGTATTTCACTTAAATGCCTACCCCCCAGGGCAGCACGAGTTTGTGGGCAGCACTTTCATTGTAATACTTTGCACTTTCCCACTTTCCCTGTTTGTGCATTGCAGACCTATTTAAAGGTGCGCCTACTGCGCAAACAGGGAAAGTGCGCTTCAAATGCAAAACGGCCCCTGGAGTGCAGTGCCTCAGGAGCGGTTTCTGTGGTTACATTTTATGAAGCCTGAAAGTATATAAAAATCACACCGACACATTATGTTCTTTTTAAAATGCTTTATTGAGATAATGTAGACCGTGATTATTGATCAAGGTTGACATGCTTTATTGATATTGAAAGTTGCATTTACACCTGGCTAATATTGAATATTGTGTTTACACAAAAACAATGGAGTTTTTACTTGTAGTTAGTTGTTTTTGTACTATAGAGAACCCTTGATAAAGCTAACAGGCTGGATTTATCTAAAGTGATACATCCCTATATTTTGATTTGCTAAGATGTGGATCGGGTGGAGGCATGCTGTGATTTTGGGGATCATGACCGCTTGGTGGTCATGTGTTATTTCAATGTCATCCAAGGAATTTTCAATCTGTCTTATGTAGATATTTGCAAATTATTGTGTAGTATGTACTTTTCTTTTTCTAAAGAAAAAGCACTGACAAAACAACCATTTACTGAGTGTTATTATTGTATGCAAGTGAATGGTCATTACTAGGCCACACCACCCCACCTGAGTAGTCCTTGGATTGCTTTGTTTCATTACCCTGAGAGAGTCAAGCTCTAGAATGGGGTGCTTGGTTCCCAGTAAGAGGAAATTGTGTACCTATTACCTGCACAACTAGCCGGTCCACATAATTTCAATCAAGATGATCAGTTATCATCTTTGATACTGTATTCCTGATGTTGGCACCTGACGTGTAATACTCAATTGAAAAGACTGGCCTGACTGGACAGAGTACATCCACCTTTTTGACCCATAGTCGCTGGCTGTGGGTCCATTCACGAACCAAAATGGCATTTTCTGGATTATCATCTACAGCCTCTAGTACATTCATCGGTGACATATATACAGGACACCACAGACTGCCTGTTAAAATTGGAGTCATTTTGTCACTTTTTTTATGAAGATATTCTTTTGTGCACCATTGATGTGGTCTCTCCTTATACATCCATAGCCCACAATGAGGGCCTGGAGGCGGTGGAATGGAGACTCTTACAATCATCTATGACCCAAGACAAAAATATTTTTCTTTTGGAACCGTTACATTTTTCTTTATATCACAGTTATTTCACAAGGCAGGACACGTTTTATTTACAGATTATGGGCACATCCATGGGCTTTCCCGGAGCCCCTTCGTATGCTAACACATTCATGGCATATTTTGAGTACCAACACATTCTAAACAACAGGAAATGGAGGGAAAATGCAGCAATCTTTTTAAGGTACATTGACGACATATTGGTCGTATGGAGAGGTTCGAAAAGTCTGCTGGAGGAGTGCATAACAGAACTCAATGGTTGCAATCCCAGAATACAGTTTACTTATGATATACAAACTGAGAGGATACGCTTCCTGGGCATTGAGATCCAAAAGCCAAGTACAGGCTTGAAAACAGCAGTTTACAGGAAACCCACAGATTTAAATAATGCCCTGCATTATTCAAGGTCACACCCATATTTATTGAAGAAACACTTGCCGGTTTCTCAACTAATAAGAATTAAGAGAATAACATCGGATGAGTCCATATGTAAATTTTGCATACTTGCGCAATTGGATAGATATTGAGCACGAGGATATCCTAAAGAGACGCTTGAGGAAGCAGAGTGGACAGTAGCCTTGAAGAAACGTGAAGATCTACTGATTCAACACAAAAAAAAACTAAAGAAAGAGAAGTTTTAGTTTTAAAATATTCTGATCAAGCATCTCAAATTAAGGCTATAATAAGGAAGCGGTGGGATATCATTGAACATGAAGCAGATTTTGCTGGAGTATTCCAAGATGTACTATTATTTGCTCATACATGATCCAAAAATTTGAGGGAGCTTTTGAAACCCGGCCAAATCGCAATAAAAACACACTACAAATGCATGCGAAAGTGTTTCAACCGTGCCCAATGTGGCAATGTAATAGTGGGTGACACCTTCACACACCAGAGGACTGGTCAGCCAATAAAGTTGCGACACACCTCTTATTGCAACACAGAGGGGGTGATATATGCCATCAAATGCCCATGTGGGCTAGTATATGTAGGTAGAACTATTCACAAGATTAGAACTCGGATAGTGGAACATAAGAGCAGGATACGTAACAAAAACAAGAGTTCCTCTCTAGCAGTATATTGGGAAAGTGCAGCTCACACCATTCCTCAGCTTAGATTTACCATTCTGGAGTATGTACAAACAACTCCAGGTGTTGATTTCAATACAGTACTAGCACGCAGGGAAACACGTTGGATCAAAGATTTAGGTACTGTGATTCAGGGGGAATTGAATGAACATTATGAACTACTGTGTTTCCTATAATTGATGGTTGTCAAGTTTCATGTCATCACTCAGCATTTTATTGTAAAGGATTTGCACTCGCCGCTTTTTGAGCACTTCTTAACAATAGGTATGTATCATAGAAAATTAGAGGCATGGGTTCTTTTCTCTTTTTCTTTTTTCCTTTTGGCACCTTAGTTCTCGCACTTTAGCGGTGAGACTAGCACTTTGGATCTCATATCTGAAATGGTAACCATTTTAGGTTGGCAACTTTGACGAGTGCACAAATTTCCAATAAGATTGTTTTGTCTTGTTCCAGTATTGGTAGGTCGAAAGAAGTGTCCTGTACACATGTTCTAATCTATGACACAGTGGTCGCTTAAGATTTCACCCTTTTCAGTATAAGGTGCATTGTTAATATGGGTGACTCGTGATGTAATATCGAACCATACACCTCACAGCGTTAAATAAAGTTGGGTGAATTGAGTATTGAAAAGCGAGAGAACCCTTTTTAATTCTAAGACATGGGTTGTTTAAATTGTGGTAGTAGAGGATTAGAACGTCACGTGCGTACTTCACATACACTACTGACGTCCCTTGTTGAACACGGAAGTCGGCGGCTGCCGGTTTCACATACGGTGAGTTTAATGTGGTGTTTTTTAAGTACTTCTTCACGTAAATGGCACACTAGCGGTAGTTGCCGGCCGTTTTATTTTTTTCACAGGGTTTTGATGATTAACTTTGTGATAAAGTGAGTCAGCTATCACGCTTTGTTAAGGCACTACTCGCATCCCGCAGCAGGAGGTAACAGGAGTTGCTCTTGTGTCTTTTACAGTTGACTTCATTGGTTCCACACAGTTGGTTCCATACCGATATTGTTGGGGTAAGCCGGTTAGATATTTGAGTGTTTTAAGTGGACACTGGTGTGGCAGTAGGATCTGTTTGCACTTGTACCATACGCAGTTACCAGATGGTATTATAAATTTTCTTGGTCATTCTCTCAGCACGTTTGGCAACTATTCACGTCTTCATCCTATTAGTGACTTCTCATTTTTGTCTTGATGATCAACATATTTCTTATTTGATACTCATTTCTTTGATGTAGCGCTGCATGGAGGACGTCAAGAGACATAACATTCGTTAACATCTATTATTTTGCACCCCCTGACGAAGGGTTGAGTTTTAACCCGAAATGCAATGGGGTTTAGTGTCATTTGCATTTTGTAAATAGACAATACACTGTTTCAATTCGCTTTTTGAGATATTAATGAATGATGGCAATGGTTTACCACAATATGATTTGAACTGTTGGGAGTTATTACTAATTCTGTTTCGAGTTTTTTTTCAACAAATGTTTGAATTAAATGACTGTTCTATCATCTGTTACGCAAACAATATTGTTTTGATTCTGATTTCTTAAAGTCTGTTGATATTTAGAGAGGCATTTTCTTGCCTTTAGCTGTGCTTCGCGCAGATTGTGGTTTTCCACAACCTTGCATTTTCTTTGTCACGTGACGTGTGCCATATTCTCTCTCCCTGGGTCTTGTATGTTATCATTTTTATAGCCTCCCCTCGTAACTAAGTTAGGTTATTTTAGTAGGACTATGGTATTAGTACCATCTCTGAAAAAATCTGGCCCCTGATATTCCTGATAAAGTGCTTATACTATTAGTGAATGTGAAGACCTTCGATTTTGATAGAGCGCTTACAGCACTCTGTGTATGGGTGCATCATACTCATGGTTTAAACGCACCCGCATAGGTTTAATTACACAATGTATTATGTTTATTAAATGCATCTGAACCTCAAGGCCACTGGAAGACAAGATTTAATTAAAGAACAAATGGAAATTACCGCAAACCTTTGCAAGTGAAATAATTTGTCATGTGAAACCTTTGGAGGGAGCTGAAGTGTGTTTTTAATATGATGCACCGGGACAGAGAATCAGACTTCTAGAGTTTCGGAGGAGAAGGAGCATCTTAAGAACAAGCTCCATAGCCTTAAGCTATCTTGACACATTTTAACGTGAGTGATTCCAAGGAAGTCTTTACGTGCTGACACCTTTGGGAAGAAGCTAGGATACTCAGCTGGGATCCCTTATGAGAGTAGTGTAGGGACAGAGAATTTATACTTTTCTTTCTAATGAATAAGGAACTTGACTCAGCCTTCATCCTGTGTTGTATATTGATTCTCAAATTTATCACCTTATTTCTTCTGTGCCAAATGAATTATATGCGTAGATTCGGCTCTGTATTGATTTTTATATACCTATATTCATTGATTCTCAGATGCGTATATATACAACTGTTTTTGGCATTATAATAAAATCCATAACTGGAATTCGGAGTCTGTGGTCCTTTAACCTGGAAGTATAATTCTGTAGAGTTTATTCCCCTCGCCATTTTTAGTAGGCAAATAAAAGATCATCAGCGCTAAATTGGGAAGGAAAAGCAAGGGCAAAATTTAGCGTCCCCAGTTTCAACATCAAGAAAAGTTAGCATGTCTGTACTGGTGGCATGCGCCATATCACGAACATGTGCACTTTAACAGGGCAGAGCTATGTGCCTATTTTTATGCAGTTGCACTATTTAATGCACAAACGTTCAATTCGAAATGTCTCTATCTTAGTGCATGAGCTGCAGACCGCACAGTTCGTAAACAGGGAGAAGCAACCCCTGCCCCATTTCTGTGCTGTCTTCAACTCATGCACTACCTGAATCAAGTGTATGCACTTTAGACAGTGCGATGTTTTGAAAACATACATAATCATCCCACCTATCATCTGCATCAGCTCTCATGTTTACCATACCAGCAGCAGGTCTTTGGTTTTGATATCTAGAGAGTGCAAGAAACTCTCACAACAAAGAGCACGAAATAGGAAAAATATCCGACATTGAGCAAAAAAATTATCATGCAGATAAAAAGAAGCATCGGCATGGCAAGAATGAAAATAACCTTTTCAAAAGTATGAAAGCATTTCCTTTTTATAATAATGCATATAGAAGTCACACATTATACAGACATGGGTGTATTTGGAGGCAATATGCATATAGATATTAAGTCCTAAGGCGGAAAAGTAATCAAAGATGGCATTTTATTTCTATTAATGTAGCAAACTCAGATGTTAACACTATACCTGATGCATTATAATATCTGCATGTGTGTGTATTTTTCCAGCTAGTAATGGGAGTAAGAGACTGATATTGGCCCAGCGCAGGAAATGAGGGAGGTCTAGCCGCATACCGAACCCAGCAGCAATTCTTGAACTGAATCAGGGATCAAGGACAGCCCCAGTGAACTATGCTGACTTTGTCCAGATGCAATTTGCCAATGCTGGGACACATTCAGAGTTGCCACCGATGTGTCTTCTTTGGGTACAGAGCAGCAACCTGGAGAGGCTTATTAAGGTCTCTTAGTCTCAGTTTCAGCTGGGCTCAACCAAAATAACTTACTTAACGCCCCATCAGCACAACTTGTTTTGTGTCTAGTGATGTCCTGGAGCTAGCTGGAGTCGATTCCCGTGCCATGGAAAAAACAAAAACACTTAACATGTTGGCATTTCACAAATACTTAAGAGACAAACTGTGATTTGACAGGTTTTGGGCTTTTAAAACCAATGTATGTAAAAATCATGTGTGCACTGTAAGAATGTCTGATTTATTTTTGTAGAGGAGTAATTACACAAATAGTCATTTATATAGAACTGTTAGAAAATGGCCTTCTCTGAAGGGTGACCCCAAACTTGTTTTGCTTCATTTTGTTGGCTTTAGGACTCTGGAACAATATACCATTGCTAACCAGTGCTAAGGTGCATGTGTTGTCTCTCCTCTAAACATGGTAACATCGGTTCATACCCAATTGGCATGTTTCATTTACTTATAGGCCTCTAGTAAAGTGCAATACATGTGCCAGAGTCTATAAATTAAATGCTACTAATGGGACCCCAGCAATGATTGTGCCACCCACACAATTTAGCACTTTAGGTCTCAGGATTCCCACTGCAGTTAGCATTGGTCTACTGATATAGCTTTGACATGTATATGTTTATTTTAATTAACTTTGTTGTTGCATAAAATAAGAGAATATAAATGAGATTTTTCCTCAAATAATCGAATTAGTTTTGTCTTTCTTTCTGGTGTGTTGTGAAGAATATTTTCTCACTTGTATAACAATTATAAAGTGTAAACTTTTCAATGACTTACCCATTTAAGTTGAGAGTTCACAGCCCCCTTTTTTTGTACATCCAAGAAGGGACGTCAGGACCATTTTGTGTCTTTACTACATTGTACTCAGGTCATTTGACGCATCATGGGTTACCCCATTAGTTTGTAATGGTTAACTTTTAAAGAGATGGCATTTTCTGCTCTTGAGGCTGTGTCTGCGTCCTGTCTCCAATACACATCTGGGGTGGGTGACAGCTGGACTTTGCGAATTCCCTCTAGACAGCCACACATAAAGCAAGGTTAGGCTGAGTAGCCATCTGTATCCTGATGGGTCATCCGGGGGAAAATGCGAGGGAGGAAATGACAACTAAATGGGCAGTGTTATGTTCCCACATGAAGGGTTGGTTACACACCCGCTGTACTGAGTTGGGAGCCAGGGCTGGGAAGGGATGGCCTCTGTACACTTTACAAACCCTCTTTGAAGTCAACTCCACTTCAAAGGCACAACTGAGTATAAGTACACTGGGTCTCTGACCCACTAAATCCGACACTTCTGGAGCTGTAAAGAAACACTGTCAAGGAGCAGGACTGCTGAGCTGTTATAAGTACTATCACTCTGCTGGACTGCTGCTCTGGAAGAAAATGTTTTCTTCAATGCTGCCCTGCTGCCTGCTACCCTCTGCTAAGGAAGAACTGAACCCTGTTTGGCCCCAGAGTGATCTCCAACGGCTTGTTGGCTTTCGTCCTGTTTCTGAGTCTCCAAGATATGAAAGTCTCACTATCCTGCTCTTGTGCCTGGAAGTGGACCCTGGTGCTTAGTCCATTCGAAGTGACGCATCTCCTGTCTGCGTGTGGCAGAACCAATGCTTTGTCCCTGTTGTGGAAGCAGAATCAGTGAATAGCACTCTGCACCAGCTTGGTGCATCATCTTTGGAACCTGCTCATCACCACCCCTGCATTAAGATCAAAGACGCATCACCTTAACTCTGCGATGGGCACAGACTCATCGCCCAGCTACGCCCTGCATCTCACTGTTGTGACCAGGATCTAGGTACTTTGTTTAGTGAGCCTTGTATGGCTCCTACACCTGGCCAATGCTCAGTTGGCCTGCACTCTTAACTTTCATCCGGTCCAGTGTGACCAGAGACCCTCATAGAAGCTTATTGCTTCTAAGCACTATTTTTACACTTAATCTTTAGAAATTCATATCTTGACATCTAGTTCTTGGAATTTTGTCATTTTTCACTTGTTTTATTTATAAAATCATAATTGATTATTCTAATCTTGTGTGGGAGTCTTTTTGTGGTGTTTTCACTGTTATTGTGTTGCACAAATACTTTACATATTGACTCTTAAATTAAGCCTTTATTCTTTGTTATTTAATGCTTTTATTATGCCACTTATCCCAATGCAGGGTGTCAGAGTGTTTTACATCACCTGTATAATTTATTGTCATAACTTCATATATTATCTAAGTGTGGAAGTTAATACACAAGAGATGCTACATAAAACTATGATAGTTACAAAGTGTAGGATAAGCATCTAATCCATGTTAATAGGCTTTACACGTTAAGAAGGCATGTTATTTAAATACACTAAGGGGGCAATTACGATGTAGGTTGGAGGCTTTCCGACTGACTCGGTCGGTTTGCGGTCCAACCGACCGATTACGCGGTCGGAACGTAAACCGGACGGTCATTCCAACTCGGTTCTGACTGGCTCTCAGATTGATCTTGTCTGTCAGAACCGCACCACAATGCCCTATGGATGGTGTTTCCGCTGCCAGGATTACGATGTTGGTTTCTCACAGATTCCGTTCTGGCCTTTCCGATATGGAAAGGCTATCAGAAAATAACTTTGGGGACCCCCAGCAGTGGTCTACAGTCGGT
Source organism: Lissotriton helveticus (assembly GCF_964261635.1). Taxonomy (NCBI): domain Eukaryota; kingdom Metazoa; phylum Chordata; class Amphibia; order Caudata; family Salamandridae; genus Lissotriton; species Lissotriton helveticus. Next base: position 1,059,015,828 of record NC_136070.1, on the reverse strand, counting down.
GGTCAAGGGGGTAACTAGGGTATCTCCCTGTAAAACCCTGCACTGTGTCGCAGGCATCATGGGATGCCTGCCGCAGGGTGCAAGGTTTTACACTCACCGCCATTTCTCTACAGGAGCCCGTATTAAGGCCAATTTACAGCCATAGCGTTAGTTCTCATAGAGAACAGTGGGAATCCGACCCGACAGTGTTCAGTCGCATCGTAATCAGGCTGTCGGAACTGCCGGCCTACGGGTTGGTCAGTCTCGAGTCTGAGACGCTGCAGATCTGAGGCAACTCTGACCGACACTGTAATGAGCCCAGAATTAAAAATATATATTGCATGTGAGGTCTACAGGATGCGGCAGTTAGAGTTGTATGTGCTACTAATTATTTCTTAATATCCAAAGAAACCCTTTTATAGCAGCTTTAGAATAGTGAATGATTGAGAAAAAAACAAAAGGTTCTAAATGCATGCCTTACAGTTTGCTTTAAGCTCCTTGATATACATTCATAGCTCCCTTTTCTAAGCTAAATGAATTGTAACTTATGACCTCCAGGGTTAATAAGGATCACAACAACAAAAACAATAACCCGATGAGCTATCTAAAAGACTATACATTAGTGACCGGCATGTTACACCTTGTGCTTTGCAGCAGTCAAAATAATGTTCCATACTATTTTGTAATGAATCAAACCTGTGACAAGTGCATTAATCAACAGAATTATCTTACCGTTTATGTACTTAAGAAATTGCTGGGTGCACAAAGATCTCTGCAGCAGGTGTCTTAACACCCATAAGATGTTTTAAAAGGCAGCTCCTTTATGATGAATAATGTAATCCAGACCTGATTTACTCTCCGATATTTTCTTGTTGTCAATTTTCTTTGAGGCAGAGTGTTTTTTTACAAGTAAATGTTTAAGTTGGCTTTTAGATTCCCCTTCTCATGACTCCTGCCCATTTCTGTCCCCACACTTTGACCCCCAATTTGTGATCCCGGAGTAAATGTTTTTCATTTCCAGCACTGTATTTGCCACTGCTGACTTGGCAATAGGCTGCAGATCTCGGTCATTAACTGTGATCGATGTTAAAAAAATATGTGATTCAATGTTAAGGTGGTTCTATTTCTTTAACTGTATTGGTAAAACTATTAACATTGGCAGCTAATTTAAAAACTGCTCTTTGACATTTTAACTTTTTTGTATTTTATAAAGCCTGTTTGTGGCAGGGAATGCCTGTGTGCTGATGGTTAATCTGACATGAAATATGTCCAGAATCCCACATGAATTACTGTTTCATGAGACACGCTGATGGATGCCCCCCAGACTATTGATAGGCAGGTCTGATGAGCCCTCAATCAGGGCAAAACAGGTCTCGAATTGATTGTGTTGTGGCACTGGCGTAACGAAACTTGAGTGGGGCCCCCTTGCAAGGTACATGGAGGCCCCCCTCCGGACTCAGTCGAGCGGTCTACGGTCAGAGATCTGTGCCAAGGGAAGCCCCCTGAAGATTAGGGCCACCCGCACCACGGGGGCTGTGGGGGCCTCTGTTAGGCCACTGTGTTGTGGTTCAGCGGTGACTTGACCTGAACGTTTGGGCTGGGCTTTTCCTGTTGGAGTATGGGTAAGATTAGTGTGCATATGGTTAGTTTCAAACTGAGGTGGCGGGTAGGCAAATGAAAAATGGGTTGGAATGCTACCCCGAGTGATTGCCAGTGGATAGAGTTATTGCAAGAGTTCATCACCTTCTGTGTGTGTGATGTTATACCATAAGTGGCAAGGGTATGCCCCGATGTGGCTCCTGTGCTGACTATCCCAGTGAAGAAAGGCTGCACCCAACTGATTAACCCCAATCAGGGCAAACGCTGGCTTGTGTTGTTTGTGTTCTGGTTCAAGGAAGACCTGGCCTGGCAGTTTGAGCTGGACTTTTCCTGTTCAAGCAGTGTCAAGACAGCTTTGCATGTAGCTGGATCTAAACTAAGGTGGCATGGTGGGTAAAAAAACAGTAGGTTGGAATGCTACTCTGAGAGACTTCCAGTGTTTAGACTTACTGCACACATTCCATCCATCACATTATGTGTGTTCAATGTGTTCCTTCAGCATCAAGAAATCCGTTGGTGATAATTAAAATCAATTCAGTCAATTAAGTTAAGCAAAATAACCTTCTCACCCAGAGCCTCTGACAGGTTAAGAGAAATAGGGAGTTTGTTGAATAGGTTAGTATTCCCTTCCCCACTTTGCATCCTTGCTAAAATCATCTTTGCATTAAAGGGTTGACAGTAGCACACATTGAGCATGCCAGCCTCTGAACACTACTTTATTGCTAGAGCAATTCAGCACCAATGTAGAGCTTGCCACTTGTTTTGTTTCTACAATACCCCCATCTGAATAAAAATGAACCCAAAGTTGTTGATGCTGCTGGTAAATTGGCATTAGATGAGGCTGGCCTGGATACATCCGCCAACAGCTCAGACTCTCAGCATCCTGATGAGGCTCCTCGGAAATGGAAATACAGCTATCTTGCCTCTATATTCAAATACATTCAGCTGCATAACTAGTTCGGATATTTACTACAGGTGTTGGGGCATTTGATGATCAAAAATAATGCAAAAAGAGGATCTGAAACACCAAACAAGGGCCACCTATAATATTTTTCAGTTGCACTATATATAACAGCTTTCACAACTGTTAATCTTCCATAACAATGTGCAGCATCGTATTCCTAGTTAAAGCAATGTGGCATTCCCGAGGGAAAATTCCCAGTTCATTGCAAGAGTGTGCGGTTCACCTGAAATGTATTGAACACCTGGCTGGTCAGAGATAGTAGTGTTTGGTATGATTTCAAGTGGCCATCTATCTAATTAAAGAAAAGGTCTATCTCTAGCGTCCAGATTTCATTGATGGATTATATAGATGAATGTTTGTGCCTGGCCAATTTTCCAACAACATTTGGGCAATCAGTACAAACCTTTTCGTAAAATATAATTACAGCAAGTGCAATCTGGGTAATATGGAAAAGTTGGCACATTCTTTCGCTAGTTGGGGTGCTATCTAGTGCAATATGACCACAGGAGAGCGAACCTTTGATTGTACTTATTTTTAAATTGTATATGCAAAAATCAACATGCACGACATTTACACCAACTATTTTACACACACCACAATCCACATACTTACAATGTCCACACACATCATTCGTGCTCACACTTATCACATCTATAAACACATATCACTCATAAACATATCATACTACCTTGAAACTGTGTAACATACTAACCATACACATACACATACACATACACATACACATACACACACACACACACACACCTGGGCAGATTTGTTTTAAAAACACTCCATAATACTTGCACAAAATATCTTCAATAAATGTATCAATTACTAAATGAGCTCGTTCATTCAGAAAATAGCACAACCAATTGGCTTTGTCATGCCTCACTGAGTCACGAAATCAGGATGGCACAGGTCTTTCTCTTAGAGAAGGATCACTCATTGGAGAGAGAACACACATCCCTACATTACAAAGGAATTCTACACCTCTATGCTAAAACAAATATATGTTGTTGCCAATGACTGCAAGGTTAATGGCCTGGGAGATGGCTCCACTGAACAGCTGGGTACTGATAAAGCAAGTGATGATTGGTGCAAGTGCTAGGAGGTTTAGTTTGAGAAATTGAATTTATGACAGATTTGAAGACCGGTTCAAAGTCACAGACAAGGCGTGTACAAGAGGCTATCACAGCACAAAGGCGAGAAGCCGTGGTCCATGAAGTAATGGTGACAATGTGAGCACTTTACATTGTAACGTTTGACTGGCCTAAGATGTTCTGTAACAGCCAAATTATTGGGTTCACACTCAGTAGATTTGCTAAGTGCCAAAAGGAAACAGTGACTTGTTTCAGAGAAACCTCCTTCCCACTGTGTTAAGGCTTGTATGGGCAGAAGTGTTGGGTATCAAACAAAACGTGCCGTACCATGTGGAGGTGGTATTAGCAGAGGTCCACACTAATCCCTAATATTTTATACACATAAATACATACACACACACTGATAATCCTTACTAGATAACTATTTGTACACACTATTGGTTTACATTTGATGTGAATAAGAAGAATTGTAAATATTATGTACAACTAAGAAAGCAATATTTGCTTTAAAGCAAAGGTCAAATATGCCCAAACGCTATTTCATCCCTCATTCCCTAATCAATGAATCGACTACTTATCTAAATTATCACCAAGTGATTGAGAGCATGGTTATTTTAGTTATGGGTATATGCTAAGCCCTGGAGAGCTTCTTGCATACCTTAATGTACCATCAGGAGTAAATTCAGAACTCCATGCTTCATCATCCCTCCAGCCGCTGCTCCATGAGTCTACCCTCACTCCGACCACGGGTGTCTTCTATACTTTTCTTATACATTGTGCTCTAGGTGGTGAGGAAGGATTGGCTCTCGCTCGGCTACTGCTTTACTGAACTGGATAGTGAACAAGGCTCTTGTTCAAATCATGGGAAGTACCCAGACGCTTACTACTACTTTGTCTCCTCTTCTTTCTTCACGATAGATCTTGTAAGGTCATCTTTTGGTTACCCTGTTTGTGAAATCCTCTTGAGATAATTTTCCTTTCTCTCCTTGCTAATGAGATCTATGGAAAATGTGACAATCCAGAACACATATTGTTAGCTACATCTTTGAACAGCTCTTTTAGAAAGCAAGCAAGCAAGCCTGTCTTCTAGGCCTTACTTCATTACACTCTACTGCACTCAAGGCACAAAAAAGTGACCATGTTAACACACAAAAAGTCGTTGTCGTATTTGTTATTATACCATATGTTAAAAGGCTAGGCCACACATGCCAGGGCACGGCAACACACTTATAGTACAGTGATAGAAATCTGTGACATCAATCTCCCTCACAAACTATTTGTTTCTGCTCTCGAACAGGAGACCAATAACTCAAGTGTAAAAATTAAGGCAACAACTAAATCCAGCATCACACAGCAGGTCTAGTAACCCACTGAGATGTCCTACGGGCTGCTTAACTGTACTGTGCCTGCTCATTTCTCTCTAGTATTGGGATTCAGTATTGCTTTCCATTTACACTTGGTTTGATGGTGAAGGAGCCGGGTTCCATATTCTAGATCTACTCTGGAACTCCAGGCGATGACTCTTTTTATCGCGTGGAGGAGGGAAAATTGTTATCCAATCAATGATATGGCTTCAATGAACTATGACTCTGAAGAATCACAGATTCTACGTTGAATTTAGTTTGTTTATTACAAAGCCAAGAACAGTTGGACACACAAGTACTTCAAGATAAGGGAGTAGAAATACATTGGAACTAATACAAAACCGAACATACAAGCGAAGTTAAGGTGATACAACATACACAAAATAATCCGTTTGAGAACCAGAATACAGAGGATAACGGCGCAGAGATCGAGATTCCCCTTCATTGGAAGTTTGTGGGCATAATGCATTAGTCTGTCCCTGCACTTCCGCTAGCGTGACATCCCTACCTTACATGTCCCAAGGCAAGGTCAATTAAGGTTATTCTAGCTAACAAGGATGAATTCTCCACCTGCAGCAGAAAACGTGAGAAAGAACAAATCCAAAATGTACATGAAATTCTCTTGTAAGTCTAATGCGAGAGCGTCCAGGGGAAAGATACGTTCAGGCCTACAAAAATTGGTCAACATAAGAAATGGAACAAGTCTTTGTGTAATTACACATAAAGTGAACACTATTTACTGAGCTCTTCTAAATTAACACTTTACATAAGCACTTCAAATACGTGAATAGTTGTCAGAAGGATGTACGAATTCTACACAATAGTGTTTTCCGCTCAACACATTTAATTGCAACATTAAATTCTTCACATTTACATTGAAATTATCCCTAACATTTCACCTTTCCCTTTATTACAGTTCACGTTCTAATGGCCTAAATTAACACAGTAAAGGTTTACATGCAGGTGCAGACTATCCATGATTATATGCACCCCTGCAAATGAAAGAGCAACATTTGTGCTCTAACAATGGGCAGCATTCTCCAGCATACTGCTGGGCATGTTTAATCACTGAGACAACAGTCATTCTGATGTTTGGACACATCATGAACTACTTTGGGCAAGTCTTGCCATTTTACTGTGTGGGAGTGATAGTTATCTTAAGGCAGACTGCATACTGCACTGGCTTATGGCGTTCCGAATTTATGGATACATAGAACTAAATCTTGTCGTATATTCTAGTCATATTCTACGTTAACATGGTTTTATACACTTTTAAACAAATGTTTGTTATGATTAGTGTAGATATAATCTTTCAATGGATGTTTCATGTTAAAATATATCAAACAGCACAAATAAGGCCACTCACATAATTACATGTCCTGCCTCAGTTGGTATTTTTCTTATACTGCACCCCCAAATACATATTCTTTCATGAAATGTAGGACAATCCTCACTTTTTAATCCATTGTAAATCGACCACCTTCGCATTTCAAAGTTAAAGTATAAAAAACATTTTTTTCAGGCAGAATGGTGGGACACAACCAAGTTCCGATTAATATGGATTTAGATGAAAACTGCGCTCACATGTTCACCTATGTCATGTGTTATACATTCAGCCTGTTCTCTCTTCTTTTCCTAGCCAATATCAATTCGCACTCTGAGGTTTGCATCTTTACCTTTCCTAATATAATCAGGGGTTATTAAGTCACAGCATGCAAAGCAAAGCTGCTTCCACGTTCCCTTAGTCATGATTTTGAGGCCCTTGCCCCATTATTCATGTCTGCTCATGTATGAATAAAGATATAAAAACATGTAAATCCACCACATACCCCAACTTCATATGTGACATTGATAGACAACTGCCCTCGATTACAGTAGAAAATGCATTTTAGAAAACGTCAGACCCTCATTACGAGTTGGTGCCTTAATGTCGTGTCATTGTAGTGTTTGTTACAGACCCCATCAGAATTACATGGTTAGTGGTAATTCCACAGACCGGGTGAATTCCACCCAGAGACTTCGTCTGCTGAGAACAGATGACATTCCTTGGTGAAGCTTCATATCAGAATGAGGACTTTCCTAAGGAATCAATTATGCATTTCCAATTCCCCTATTGATTTTTAATTTCTTAGTGGCCCCACATTGTCCAACTCGCAATGGGCAGAATTTTTCCTGCCTCTTAAATAACCCATAACCCAGGATCGCTAACACCATAGATGGGGGATACCAGTCCTTTCCAAGATCACTCATAATGTGTGCCTAGTTAGAGGGCAAAGCCGAGCAAGCTATTTGATGGTCACATACACATGAACTCCTCTTTCCATTATTCTTGTTTTTATTTGAGGTTCAGCAGGCTCAAGCAGGAAGATGGTAATGGAGAAATACCAGCAGCTGCATGCTTGAAAGAGCACCATCTCATACAGAACACATGCCCAGAGAGCCTCCAGAATATTGCATGCCTACAGTGGCATAGCTAGACCTACTGCCACCCGGGGTGGACCCTAAGTTTGCCACCCGGTGCAGGTAAGGGGTGGGGCAACTGGTGACTTTTTCCAAGGGGAGAGAGGTCTGGTGGCAGACAGAAGACTTGTTCTGGGGGGTGGCGGGAATGGTGGTAGTTGACAGACACAACTTGGTCACCTCTGCTGCCCCTAAAAATAGTGCTGACCGGGGCAGACCTACTACCCAACTCATCGTCACTCACCCCCCCCCACACACACACACACACCCCATTCCCGCTATGCCACTGCACGTCTAACTGTTCTGGTGCGGTTGAATGGACCCTCCGTCTCAGAGGTAAAGCAGCCACAGGAACAAAAGGTTAATGGACGGAATACCGGTCTCTCTTGGTGTACCAGATATTCGAGAAAGAAGGTGTGCTGGTGCAGCATAGCAGGAAAAAGAAAACCTTTTAACCACATGCCAAGATTTCAATCCAAGGTTCCTTGGAATCCTGCCATTGACTGTATAGTTGTGGATCTCTCCAGCATTTTGGTTGTGTTGGAGTTTCTCCGGTAGACCAGGTTTTTCTTTGTATTCTGGTTCTTGGAGACTCGAAATTAGAATGCCCCCATACAGCAAATCTCTCAAAAGCTGAGAAAGTATTGCTGACCCCTTTAGAGACGCTCTTAAAAAGGCAAAATTGCATGACAGTGTTAGTGTAGTAAAAAACTAACAGCAGTGACACAGCACAGCATGATGGTGTCTCTCCCCCCCCCCCCGCCATCCCCCCCTGTGGAATGTGATGAATGGCTCATGGGTTCCTCATATCTCAGTTAATCATTTACCTTTGGCTGAATGGGATCCCTTAATACGGATGGATGCCCCCTAGCGGGTAACCCCTAGCACCACAAGGCCTGCAGGGACCTGCATTGCACCTCTACTCGACGATTCTCAAAGCAAGAATTGCTTTATCAAAAATGACCCCAAAAAACAAGGAGCTCAAAGCACTCATTAAGGAACTGAAGAGGAATCTTGTGCGAATGTTTAAAGAGAACTTCCACGTTTTCAAAAGTGTGTGCCAGCCCCCGCTTACAGTTATGTAGCAAACTAGCCCAACTGGGAGAGAGAAAAGGGGAGGTGAACATAGAAGCCTAGCAACGGCTGGTGAGTAGAATTTTTTCTCTCTAAAAGAGGCAATTTCGTCTTTGTACTTTTGATTGGTGCTGCAATGCTCTACAAATGAACGTCACTCCTACTGGAAACTTCTCTTGCACAGATGGTGTCTGTTACAATAAAGAGTGTGTGCAGATAATGCTGATTTGGTTTAATTGACCACAAAATATCTTGAATTTCAGTTTCACTATCTGTATGTGAAAAATATCTCCTTCATAATAAATATAATAGTATAAAGTCAATGGGGCTAAGAACGTGACTACATATATATGGTCAGTTAATGGATGATGTCATAGGAAGAGGATCTGAGCTTTGCTACTTAGGGTACTAAATTCACCTAGTAATTGAAATGCACATCAGGCGTATGGAGGTTTAGTAGTATAGCCCATAGTGCCATCAGTGCAAATCACAGATCTCACTGTCTTTACGGGCCAATAGATTACATTTATCTATCACATATTGCAAAAAATGTCTTCCTCTGCCATTTGTGACGCTCATGCCTTTTGCTTGGGCGTCTCAAAATCCAGAAGTGAATAGTGAAGAATATGGAATCCGTGCCAGGAATTACCAACGGATGTCTTAATATGCATCATTAGTAGAAAACATGATCTGATTGCCTCAAGTTTATTGCCAACGAAAGCAATTATAATGTGTTCTTTTACGCTTCAAAGCACATCTAATCTCTGTCCAGCTGGCAAGGCATTTAGATTTGGAGAAACTCTCTTGTGTTCTGCCACTCGTTGCTCGTTACGTTTCAGTATTAATTTACAAATTAATCCGTCAAATTCTGGAACATTTGTTTTCGTTAACAAATTTTACATTGTAAATCTCCAAAAACGTATTGTAAAATTAGTTTATGATATAAAATGGACATTTATTGAAGATGTTCTTTTTAGCAGTAGAATAACTTCACATTATGGAATAATGTATCAAAGCTCAGTTACTCAGCCTTATTTGCTATGTTGAGACTTTCCATTTTAATTTAGAGGCGCATGTGCAATTAGTCTGTTTTCTGCTGTGAAAGCATGAACACCGGGATCACATTTTGCGATCTATTTAAATTATGCATAATTCTGTATACCCATGTATTTTTCATTCAAGCCCACAAAAACATAAATTTGTTAGCTTAGTTCTTCCGCGCCATAGTTTGCATTCAAGTGAAAATGGTTTTGGCCACAGAGATAATTTGGCCATATTTCGGTATTATCTTAAACAATGTCCTGGGTAGGCCTGAGAGTAATTTCTCTACAGCAGAGTTATCCGTGTCATTTCAGTAATTCCGTGAAGCGTAATTACCGTTTATAACACAATGATCCCTACCCCCCCTTACTGAAGAGTAATTTGGGGTGGGGGGAAGCTTCGACTGTGAGCACGTCTAACAAGCCCATTCGATTGCTCACGCTGCTGTTTGTTTTGTTGCATTTAGCTTGGTTAGTACAAAATGCATCCTCATGTCCATTTAAGATGCAAGAGTGCTCAAAGTCAAAAGGTTTTATTTGCATAATTTGTTAAAATTGTTACAAAATTCACATAATAAATAACAGTACAATTTTATTATTAAAATGCTAAAATTATTGTCCCTCGGCCTCTGTTTTGTTTGTGGCAGCGTTCATGAAATCCGAGGGTTGGAATTACCCTTTTTGTCCGCCAACTGGGAGTCCTCCTGTTCTGTTAGTTCTAAAAGTTTTCTTGCTTCTGCCAAGAATTTAACTCCACGGCATGCCAGAATTATGGAGGTACCTCCGAGCCAGCTTGTGACTGCGTGTCTGCAAGATCGAATGTTTAACGCATTGAAGATGGATTTCAATAACAGTCGTCTCTGGCTTGTCAGGGCCGGACATATACAGAAAAGGTGGACAAGGGGTTCGTTTTTTATACCCGCAAAGGCGACATTGGGTCATCTGGTGTGTTGCTTTCCACGCCGGTAGTAAATCCTTTGTAACATGCATCCCCATCCGATAATCTATAAAAGCCTTTTTTAGATGACCACTGAAGTGGGATGTTAAATATGAGTTTATTTTTGGGGTTGTAAAAGAGTTCATGATGGTCCAAGCATGCCGACGCTTTGACAATAACTCTTTGTCTTCCAAAAAGGATTTCCATTTTGCTGCCGAGTTAACTAATTTTTTTAGACTTGCCTTATCGGTCCCAGATTTCCAGACGGCTTCCAGTTCTAACTTTTCCACGCAGAGTATCAGATACTTTCCCCAATTGTTCACAGATTCAGATTCCCCCCGTTTTTTAATTTCCTCCCAGCTTAGCCAGTCCAATGTATCTGGATCTGCAGATCTAAGTTTGCAACAGAATTTCACGAAACCGCTCATGCTCCGGAACTTCTGGTTTTGCAAACCAAATTCTAGCCTTACTTGGGAGGCTGAGGCGGATTTTGGCAGGTTGAAAACCGCTTTGTAAATTTTTTTTTTCACAACAAGTTTATTGACAAAGATGAGCATATGTAACAAGACGGACCCCCACAATCGGGAAGGCACCATCAGACATTCCGATACAATCAAGAAAATAGAATTGAGTATTCAGTCAACAATCATTGCAGCACAAGGTCATAAGAAACGATCATCTCTGTCTTTATCACTAAATTATCCACTCATCCCCAACTCCCGGATCCCTCCCCTGAATCCCACCCTAACCCTATGCATGTGTGTATGGACGGTGTCGATGAAAATTCTCAAAGTGGTAAGTGTGTGTGTGGGGGGGGGGAACGGGGCCGTCCGGCCACAGGGAGTTAAAGATCTTCCTCTGGTTCCACTGGGGGGTCCAGCAACAGGCCCCTGTAGTCCGCCCATCTCTTCCATACCTTAAAGTGCTTACGGGGGCACCCTCGGGCCTCAAAGATCGGTCGTTCCAGACCCATGCAGAAGTCTATGCCAGCCTTCCACGCACACAGGGGGGGGGGTCTCACATCCTTCCATACTCGGGCTAGGTCTCTCTTGGCCACCACCAGCCCCAGGAGGAGCAGGTGTCTCTTGTACATATTGCCACCAACCCCCTCTAGAATATGTAGCAGACCCAGACGGTGGGTACGAGGGAGGGTCCATCCCAACACTTCCGACAAGCAGTCCCATACACCTCTCCAGAAGCCAACTAATCTAGGACACGACCACAACGTGTGGAGCAACGTACCCCTCTCCAGCCCGCATCTCAGACAGTCCGGGGACTCTATCAGTCCCGCCTTCCACAAACGCTCGCGGGTATAGTAGGCTCTGTGCAGGATTTTGAATTGGATTAATCGGAATCGGACGGCAATGGCCGCACCCCTCGGGGATACCAAGGCCTCACGCCAATCATCCTCATCCAGCTGACCCACGTCCATCTCCCAGGCCGCCTTCAGTGGAAGGAGGGTGGAGGAGCAATGGATGACCATTGTCTGGTAAATGCGTGAAACTTTTTTATCTCCCAGATCGCCCATGAATACCTTAGCTTCAATCGGGCTGAAGTCAGGAAGGGAGTCAATGCCGGTGAGACTGGGCAGCAGCGCATGCCGGAATTGCAAATATCGAAAAAATTGAGATTGGGGCATGTCAAACTCGGTGCGAAGGGCCTGAAAGGATTTGAGGGCTGTGCCAGACATCACTTGGCCTAATTGCGAAATACCAATTGCGTCCCAGCCATCAAAACCTGATAGCTTAGACAGTTCCGGTAGCAAGCCGTTACGCCACAAGGGCGTCTCCGCGGTCAGTCTGCCCCACCAGCCCATGCGTCGCAGGGCCTGCCGCCACACTGCAAAGACAAGTTGTGTAACCCTCGGCAGAGATCGACGCAACCGGGGTGAATAGAGGATGGTGTGGAGCGAGTTGTCGCCCATCAAGGCACGTTCCAGGGCGTAGGCTGGGTCTTCGCCATTGCTATACCACCAGTCGTTTAGAATGAGGAGGTGTGCGGCTTGATAGTAGGACTGCAGATCCGACGTGGCCAAGCCCCCACCGTAGGTGGACAAAAAGCACGTACGTAGCGCAACCCTGGCGGCCCCTCCGGCCCACAGGAAGCGGCCCAGCAGAGAATTGACCTGTCGAAACCACTGAGGTGGGACAGGATATGGGTGGTTCTGTAGCTGATACAAGAGGCGTGGTAGCGCCACCATCTTAAAAATGGCAGAGCGGCCAAAGATGGACAGGGGCATCCGAGACCAAGTCTTAACGTCCGACTGTACCCTCTCCCAGACTGGTATGAGATTATGATCCCAAGCAGTGGCTGCCGAGGTCGATAGAAATACGCCGAGATATTTCAGCCCGGTCGTAGCCACCCGCAGCCCTGAGGCCCAGGGGTCCGCCAAGGCGCCCCCTCCTAGCACCCACAATGTGGATTTATGAAGGTTCAGATATAGGCCCGAGGCCTCCCCAAATTGTTGCATCACCTCCAGGACACGCGGGCCCGAGTGCTGCAAGTCGGTAAGGAAAAAGAGGACGTCATCCGCATACAGGGCTATTTTGTCAGACAGAGTGGCAGTCCATTGAAAGCCCTGTATCAGCGCATCCTGGCGCACTCTGGCAGCTAGGGGCTCCATGGCCAGTGCGAACAGGTAGGGGGAAAGAGGGCAACCCTGTCTGGTCCCGCGGCCGATATGGAACGTTTCGGACACAGCCCCGGCGACCCGCACCGAGGCCGTGATGTCGGTGTAGAGGAGCCGGACGTATGACAGAAAGACCGGGCCCAAGTTAAGGCCGCGCAGCAAGGCAAACAGGTACGACCAGCTGACAGAGTCAAAGGCCTTGTTAATGTCGGCCAGCAACAGCGCCGCCCGGTCCCCCAGAGTCTCAACCGCGTCAATCGCCGCCTGAGCGCGACGGATATTATGTCGCGTTGCCCTGTGTGGCATGAAACCTGCCTGATCAGGATGGACCAGGTCGGTGATAAGAGGAGCTAGGCGGTTCGCCAGGGCCTTGGCCAAAATCTTGGCCTCCACATTAATCAAAGAGATGGGCCTATATGAGTCATGACTGTCTGGGGGTCTGCCCGGCTTCAGGAAGACCACTATTTCGGCATGTCGCCAATCTGGGGGCAACACCCCTCTGGTACGCGCCGCTTCCAGCGCCCGGCGATAATAAGATCCAAGCTGAACATGGAATTTCTTGAAAAATTCGCTAGGATAGCCATTTGGGCCGGGGGCCTTGCCAGTGTTAAGTTGCCCCAAAGCATCTCCCAACTCCTCAGCTGTGAGGGGAGCATCCAGGGCCGTCTTAGTCTCATCAGATATCGGCACGGGCGGCAGCTCCTCAAGGAATCGGGCCAAGTCGCCATCCGACAACCGGTCACGCGGGGCATACTGGGTGGAGTAGTACATGGCAAAACTCGTAGCCAATTCATGTGGATCGGTCATAACCTCCCCACCACCATTCGTGAGACCGGGCAGTAGGAGGGGTTGAAAGTGTTGTTGGCACAATCTATGCAGCATGGAGCAGGACTTGTCCCCCCATTGATATATCCTACTTCTGGTGGCCAGCCACGCCTGCTTGGCCTCATCCATCAGGAGGGACCCGTAGGTTTGCTGTGCTTGTAGAAGCAGGCGTAGCCCGATGACATCACCACCCTCACGACTTTCTCGCTCCAGAGCCGTTACCCGTACAGCCGCCTCTGCAACCTGCTCTCGACGCTTCCGACGGGCCGCCGAGCACCATGCAATATCTGCTCCCCGTATGGTAGGCTTCATGGCCTCCCACACCATCCCCACATCAGCGCCCTCCACTAGATTTTCCCGCCAGAAATGGTCAATCGTTTTACGTAAATGGTTAGCATATGTCGGCTGAAGGAGATGCCACGAGGACATCCTCCATCGAAACGGCTGTCTTTTCCGAAGGAGTTCCAGTCCAATCGAGACGGGGGAATGGTCGGACAGGCCCCTCGGTAAGATGTCCGCGCTCTTCACCCTGCACAAATAGTCCCGAGGCACAAACACACAGTCGAGCCTCGAAAAGGAGCCGTGTACAGCCGAGACATAAGTATAGTCCCGGGCCGTGGGGTGCATATGTCGCTACACATCAACCCAGCCCAACCCCTCACTCATTGCACGCAGTCTGGAGGGCGAAGGGGAGGGGGGCGGGAGCTCAGATCCCCCTAGGCGCCTCTGGCGATCCACGCTTACATTCATCACATCATTCCAATCTCCCCCAATCACTGCTAAGGGTCCCGAGATGTCCTCCCATACAGCAAACAGCCTCTCGGCTAAGGCCCACTGGAGTGGGGGGGGGGCGTAAACACTGCCAAACACCACCGACTCCGCACCCACCCTGCCCTTAATAAACAGGTAACGACCCTGAGGATCTACCCACTGCTTCTCGTGGATATAAGCCACCCTGCGGTGAAGCAATATGGCGACTCCCCTGGACCCCCTGGAGAACCCGGCATGGAAGACCTGTTGATATCCAAATCTCTGTAGGCCCAGAGCCTTTGTACCCATCATGTGTGTTTCTTGAAGTAAAAGGACATCTGCAGCTTCATTCTTCCCCCAGCGTAACACAGCCCCACGTTTGATTTTATCTAAAAGCCCCCTGACATTCCACGTAATCACTCGTATAGTATCTACAGGAAGTCTACGAACCGGTTCAGCCATGGTCCATTAAGATCCAACACCCGAGCCCTCCACTCCCGCGCCACCCACCACACGTCATATGGAACATCGTAGCAACACACACATGCATAGCCCTGTCAACCCCAAGGACAACGGTCCCCAACCCCACGGTCCCGCAACCCCAAACAGTCCCCGTCCCCAACTCAGCGGCCCTAACCCCGACCGCCCTCATCCCGCCACCCCCAACCCTATACCTCAAAGAACCTTGAAGTACCTGTCGCGGCATGGGTGGTCCCGAGACCAGAACATAGGGCCCGGGCCCACCCATACCAATGGATCCCAACATTCCCATACGGAACAAGAAGCTTACTCCCCCTCCCACAGAGTCTCTCTCTCTAGAGGGAGAGTGGTAGCCACCATCACGCAGTCCCCGACCCCCCACCCCACAGCCCCATTCTCAATTAGAGGACAGACAAAGTACTGCCCCATGGCGGCAACAGTGCCGGGCAGTCATCAAGGCCCAGACGACTCGATGAGTCCAACCAGAAGTCACAGCCGTGACAGTAGAGATGGAAAGGCAGGGCCTTGGAATGTTTTAGTGGTCTGTCCCAGATTGTTCGGAGTCTTCGGTCCTGCCACTGGTCTGTGTGCCATCAACCGAGGCCGCACGTCTGCGCGATTTGGATCGCTTGGTTCGGCCCCTCCTCCTCGACGTCCGGTCTTGCTGAGCCCGTGGTGAGCCCTCTGGAGAGCCCGGATTGAGCCCCGGTTGCGAGTTCGGTCTAACCCGCACCGTTTCATCCGTCCATTTGAAGAGGTCTTCCGGCGTATCAAAAAACAATGTCCGCGATTGAAAAATCACCCTCAGGCGTGCCGGATACAACAGGGAATATTGGAGCTTAAGACCCCTCAATTTTGCCTTGGCGGCCATGAAGGAATGACGCTGCTGTTGCACCATTTTGGTATAGTCAGGGAAAATCATTATCTTATGATTTTCATAGAGGAGGGCGTCCCTGATTCTAGCTTCCCTCAACACAGCATCTCTGTCATGGTAATTTAGTAGTCTGGCGATCACCGCCCTAGGCCGCTCGCCCTCAGGTGGCCTTTGCGTCAGGGCGCGATGAGCTCTCTCGATGATGAAGCAAGTGGACAGCGTCCCTGGGGGCATCCACGATTCCAGCCACTGTGTGAGGAAGAGCTCCATGTTGCCCTTCTCACAGCGCTCCGGAAAGCCAACAAAGCGGAGGTTGTTGCGGCGCGCCCGCCCTTCGGCATCTTCCACCCGGAGCGCCGTGATCCGCTGCGCTGATTCCATCGCCGCCATTCTCTTTTTAAGGGTAGTTACATCTTCCTCCACTACCGTTACCCTGGATTCGGTTTCTGTGATGCGCGCCACTGCGTTCCTCAGGTCTTGGCGTAATAGGGTTACATCCGCGCCCACTGCCCCGATCTTGGCGTCTAGCATGTCCCTCGAGTGAGTAATGGCCGCCATAAGGGCTGCATTGTCTGGCCCCCCTCCAGGCGGAGCACCCCCGGATGAGCCAGCGCCCCCACTGGGCCCGGTGAATTTGTCGATAGTCACTTGCTTGGCGGGGCCACCACCTCCCCTGGTCATGGCTGCGGAGGGCCAAAAAGCAAAAGGAAAAAAAAAAAAAAAGGGGGGGGGGGCCCCTCACGATGGAAGGAGGCGCCGAGCCACGACCGCTCCTGCCAAGGTCTATGGAGGGCAAGGGAGGACAACGTCCGGCCCCGGGGCAGGTCTTGGCGGATCCGTCTCAAAGCGGCCCAATGACTCGGTCAGGACGCGGCCGGCCCCAGTGACCGCCAAGGAGCAGGGTCGCCTCCGAGCCGCAGCCCCCCCCAGAAGGGTGGACAATTATGGAGGGCAAGGGAGGACAGTGTCCGGCCCCGAGGCAGGTCCCGGTTGGTCCGTCTCGAAGCAACCCAATGACCTGGTCAGGACGCGGCCGGCCCCAGTGACCGCCAAGGAGCAGGGTCACCTCTGAGCAGCAGCCCCCCCCAGAAGGGTGGATAGTTATTGCGTATGTCGCGCCAGAGCGCTGGCGTCTCCCTCGGCCTGGGGGGGGGGGGGGGGGCACTACTCACGGCTGCTGCCAGCTTCTCCACTGTCCGCCCACGTCGAGGGTCAATCACCGCCGTTCAGGAGTATCAGGGCGCCCGACCTCCGCCTCGTCTGCAGGACCCGGCCAGTACTGGGCCGCGAAAACCGGGGCCCCGGTTGCGCCTGGGCCACCAGGCCTCTCCAGCCGATCTCGGTCGACCGCTGCCCCGGCTCCTCCTCCGTGTAGGTCTGGGCCCCGGCAGAGGGAGCACAGAGACTCTCCCGCGTTCCCAGCCCCTCGGGTCTCCGGGCGTCGCGGCCGTCACCAGGCCCGGCGATGCACCGCTCCCCGGCCGGGGAGCGCCAAAATCGAGGTCCCGGCTGCACCTCCGCCCACCAGGCCGCACTTTGCACCTCGGGGCTCCGTCCCGTTCCGGGACGCCGGACCTCCGCTGGGCACACCGGAGGAGTCCAGGTGTTCTCGGCAATCACCGCCCCGTTGTGGCTGTGGGTTCTGGGGTCGGGGACCAGGATATCAGGAAGGATTAATGGCGGGCCGGCGGGAGCTCTAACAAGCTGCGACCGCCATCTCCGCTTGCGTAGCCACGCCCCCGCTTTGTAAATTTTGATCTGTAAATCATTTAAAAGTTCCACCTCCTTGCCACACCACGTGACTAGGCCGTAAGATAAAGTAGGCATAATCTGCGCTGCCATCGCTTTTAAAAGATGGTTATGGTTAGGGCAATCCGTTTTTTCTTTTAGAGAGCGATACGCAAAGATTAAAGATTGTGGTTTTGCTTTTAGTGCTGTTTTGTGGTCCTTGTTGTTTGCTCCTCTTGTTATTGTAATTCCCAAGTACTTATAGTGCTCTTGTTCTTTCACTTGTGCCCCTTGGGCCATCCATTTGTACTTTGGTTTTCTCCTTGTTGAGTTCTAAGCTTTCCCGTTCTAAATACAAGGTTAATTTATTGATGGCTCTTTGTAAGCCGATTGGAGTCTTACTCAATAATACAATATCATCTGCATATTGTAGGTAATGTATTGGATTATTTGCCAATGATGGTGGATGGCTATCTGCAGATTCGATCGCATTTGTTAGGTCGGAGAGAAAAAGGTTAAAAATGGTGGGAGCTAATACGCAGCCTTGCTTTAGGCCTTGGTGCGTTTGGATGCTGCTGGTTGTACTGCCACCATTTCCCAGCTTCACTCTTACCCAAGTACAGTGGTGTAGGGCTTTAACGGCTCTTAAAAGTTGGTGTGGCATCCCCCAGCTCTCTAATTTGCTCCACAAGCGCTCTCTGTTCACCCGATCGAATGCGGACTTGATGTCTATGAAACATGCATACAAACGGGTGCCCTTTGCTATTGCTTGGTCCGTTAGGATAGACAGGCAAAATAGGTTGGTTGTTGTTCCCATTCCTTGCCTGAATCCTGTTTGGAATTTTGGCATAATCTTTATTTCTGATATCCAGGCTTGTAATTTGGATAGGATGCAGGAGCCGTAGAGTTTGGCCTCTATGTCTATTAGTGATATCAGTCTAAAATTTGAGGGGTTGCTGTGATCGCCATGCTTAAAAATTGGGTGTATAATGCTTCCTTTCCAGGAGGCTGGTAATTCTGCTCGGTTGTAAATTTGGTTGAACAGGGGCGTTAGGGTCTCTGCCCACAGGTCCGGGTCGTACTTGAAGATCGCATTCGGCAGCCCGTTTGGTCCTGCTGCACCCTCGGACTTTATTCTTGAAATTATTGACCTCAATTTGTTTTTGGTGGTTAGGTCAACTAGGTCTGTAGGTCCCTTCTGAGGAAGTTCCTGCTCGGCTTCCCTAAATTCCCTGTTCATAACTCCTTTTGGGTGCTCCATGTTAAGCTTCGCTGCCCCTGAATCTTTAACATGACCTGTATCTTTGTTGCTGTATAGATTTTGCACGTGTCTGATCCAGGTTTCTGCTCCGACCCCAGCTTCTTGTTGGAGTTTTGCCCCTTGGTTAAGCTTGTTTATGATACCCCAAAAAACCCGGCTGTTAGGATGTTTCCCCGCAATTAACAGTTTGTTCCATATTGTTTCTTTATATGAGTACTTTGCGGCCCTGAGTGCCTTCCTGTAAGAGTGCATTTTGCACTAATAAATCAGTGCTACATGCTGGGAGTATATTGGAAGAAAATCCAACACCGAGTGCCCATTTAGTGCTCGCTATTCATGTTCATGTAGTGCAAAATGCATCCTCAAGTCCATTTCGGACATGAGGGCATTTATGTTCTTCGAAAATAGCGCTAAATGCAGAATTACTCTTCTAGCGTAACTTGCACATTCTTGATCCATTTTTAGGGAATTCCGCGTGAATATATTGCACGGAATTACGTGGGTTACATCCATCCCTAGTCGTGGGTGTCATGCTTGGACATGTGGTGTTATTTGTTGTTATTCCTACTGATGCAGCAGTCATGAAGGTGGTGAAAGCAGCTTTCATGGTATTAGTGATTCCCCAGATGTGGTGGGCGCTTTATATTGTACCCATCCGTGTGAGCAGATTTTCTGCAACAGAAAGCGATCTACTACCTGAACGTGCAGATATTCCGTGCAGCTGATGACAAACATCACTATGCTCATTTCCCATATTTGATGCACAATACATTTATATTGTGCAGTTGAAGCCTTCCGGGCATCATGGCTGAATACTACAGTACTGTTAATAGTTGTTCTTTAAGTACCATCCTCTATATGGTTATATTGCATATTAGTGCACGGTGTTTCTGAACGTTTTGTTGCCGGAGGAGGGAAGAAAACTCACTTTATTTCTGACCGATCAGTGTAGATGCATTATATGCAGTGGGGTACACCTGTTTCTGTTTGTAGAACCTCTTTCATAACGTGTTGCCTTAGGATGTACTCACTGAGTGGGCTATCTCATAGTAATTCATTTAGTAAAGGTTAATATTTCACTGTGCACCTTTATATCCTTCCAGAAATGTAAGTTTATTTGTTTTTGTTTTGTTCCCAGTTAACAGTAGCTACTCTTTGACTCCCGGAGTGGCTCAAAGGGCTAGCCTGCTGGCCTCCTGGTAAGAGCCACCAAGACAAAACAGGCTTAAAACAACCTGTGCCAGCATCCAGATCCAGCTAGAGCGAGCCCCTAACTCACAAGTGGTACCCCTCTGGTCCTAGACCCTTGGTGTGGCCTCAGTAGGCTTAATTGTAGTTGTTTGGACTGTTTCTGACCGTGAACAGGCCCATTCGTGCCAAAACTGTATCGCTTGCACAGCCCGCCAATGCGAAGTTCCATCAACTCCACTCTTCACGCTGCATTGCTGACTAACGGGGAGCACCACCTGGGAAGCTACGGCGTACCCATTTGCGAGAACAGGTTCTTTGCGCTACAGCGATGACCATCTTCAATGCCAGGCCTTCTCTTTGCATTATATCGGCAGCTGTCTGTGACACCGTTCTACTCCTCGCGGCCCCCTCCACCATGAATGGTTCTTTATGCTGGACTAAGAAGGTAACTTTTCAACTGGACTAACCTAGTCCCCGTATCCAACCCGTACTCCATCACTATAGCCCTGAACTTGTGACTTTCTCCTGGTCTCGCATGACAAGTTAGCCACAAGAGGCAGTTTGCGCTTTTGGCACTATTTTCACTTACATCTTTAAAATTGCATATCTCCAGTTCTACTGATTTTTTGTCATTGTGGTCTTGTTTAATGTATTAAAATCTATTCTACTCTTCTATTCCAGTGTAGGATCCCTTTAGTAGTGTGTCTTAATGTTATTATTGTTTGAAGTGTTGCACAAATACTTTACACATTGCCTTGAAGTTAAGCCTGACTGTTCCGAGCCAAGCTACCAGCGGATTGAGCACAGATTAGTTTGGGATTTGCTTTTGCAACTCACCCTGACAACGATTGTAGTTGCTGCTTGAACCCTCGTCCAGTAACCCAATTTCTTGCACAGCCCAAATTACTGCAATAAGTTTTTAATCCTGACATTGTGTTTCTCCAAAACAAGCACTCTTAACAGACAAAACCTACTAGTATGG
The DNA here is from genome assembly GCF_964261635.1 of Lissotriton helveticus. Lineage (NCBI taxonomy): Eukaryota > Metazoa > Chordata > Amphibia > Caudata > Salamandridae > Lissotriton > Lissotriton helveticus. The sequence continues at coordinate 1,058,994,591 of NC_136070.1, read as the reverse complement.
GTGATATGTTGCTCCTACAACTTGTAACACTCATTGTCCGGTGTAACATTTCCTTTTCTTTGAATTACACCCTTGTGTGATTTATTGTCTCAGTGTAATATGTGAGTGTGATGTAAAAGGCTCTGACACCCAACATTGGGATGTTTACCCATGGGAAACATCCTTTACGACAAAACTTTTACAACGCGGTACCATTACCACGCAGGTTTTACAACGCAAGTCGTTACAACGACTTGCGCTGGAGGGCGCTGTAGGATAGGGAATAGTTTAATTTACTATCCAACACCTTCCCTACTATCCACGGGGACTGGAGTTGGAATAGTAAATTAAACTATTCCACTATCCAGTGCCCCCCAACCCAAGTCGTTGTAACGACTTGCGTTGTAAAACCTGCGTGGTAACAGTGCGCGTTGTAAAAAGCACGCGTTGTACCGTCTAACATCCTTTACCCATATAGAAGAAAAAAAATTGTAAGTGCTATTTACACCGTTATTAATAGAATTACTCATGCAGACAGATATATCCTGCATTCTTACAGTGCAAGCATATTTCTAACAAACTGGAGTTGAAGTCAAAAACCTGTCTCCAAATCATAGTTTCTCTGGAGCACTTCTGAGTGATAAGAAGCTGGGTGCCTTTGTTTCCCTCCATTGCATTGGCATCTAGGCGTTAGGCTTCAGATGGCTCCTGACCAAGATGAAACTCCTAAAGAAGGAGGGCTGATAGCACTTTAAGTGAGGCCATTGTGTTGGGCCCAGCTAAAAATAAACCTTTACAAACCACTCTCACCCCCTTTAGGATACTGCTCCAACCTGAAAGCAGACAGCATATGGGCACTGCTGAATGTATTTTGGTGTCTGCAAATTACATTGCAACAAAGTCAGCATATTTCAGTAGGGGTGCCCTGGATCCCAGGTGTTAGAAATGGGGGTCTCTCATTGGCAATGGTTTGCACCTTTGTCCAAGTAAGGACCCTTTTTCCTAGTCTGGGTAAGGGGGAATAATTTCTAAAATAACCCCTGCTCGCCCCCTTGGTAGCTTGGCACGAGCAGAGAGGCTTATCTCAGAGGTAGTGTGTAAAGCATTTTTGCACACATACACTAATACAGCGAAAACACTACAAATGGACACCACAAGTTTAGAGAAAAATAAGAAATTTTTATCTAAACCAAACGCGACCAAAACAACAACAATTCACAATACAGTTATGAAGATATGGCTTTTAAAAGATAAACAGGTTTGTCCATAGCAAACTATAGATGCAACACTTTCATCACAAAGTACCTTGGATGCATCGAAATCATAAATAAAAACAGATGCAGGTAAGGTGATGCGTTGGTTCCTTACGCCCAAGGAAGTTGATGTGTCAGTTCCTTACTCCAGGGGATGTGATGCGGTGGTTCCTTATGCCCAGGGAAGGTGATGTGTCAGTTCCTTACTCCAGGGGATGTGATGGGTTGGTTCCTTACTGCCACGCAGGGGAGGTGATACGTTGGTTCTTTACTGAAGAGGAGGTGATGCACCAATGTCTTACTGTGCGGGGGAGGTGATGCGTTGGATTTTTAGTGCGGCCCGACGTTGTTGTAGACTTGGCGCCCCGGTACAATGAGTGGGGATCAGGGATGTGATGGGTCTCGTTGTGGCAGCAACGGCGCTGCATTGTTCTCTCCAGCCTAGGTCCCATGATGCATCAGTTCTTGCAGCCACACAGCAGGGCCTACGTTGGAATCAGTGAGGTAATCTCGGACTTCAGAGACTGGTGCACAGGATTCAGCGAGCGGCGATTTCTCCAGCCGCGGGCAGCGCTGCGTCAGTTTCTTCGGCGGCACGATGGCGATGCATGGAAATTCTTCCCGGAAGGCAGCAATGCCTTGAAACGGGTGCAGATGCGTCAAGCTTCTCCTTTCCCAGCTCCCAGCAGCAGAACAACTTCCAGAGGCCCAACACAAGGATGGTCACCTCTTGGCAGGTCAGAACTCCCAGCAAGAGGGTTCAGGGGAGATGGCGGCGAAGTCTTTGTGTCCCTGAGACTTCAGAACAGGAAGCAAGCTCTACTTCAAGCCCTTGGAGGTCTTCAAGCAGGATACACAGCATTATTTGTCTTCTCCTTGGCAAAAACAGCCACTGCAGGCCAACCCCAGACAGCACACAGCACAGGGTCAGTACTTCTCCTTCAGCTCTCCCAGTGTTTCTCCTTGGCAGAGGTTCCTCTTGAGTCCAGAGTATTCTAAAGTTCTGGGGTCTGGGCCCCAATATTTATACAACATTTCTTTTTGTTCTCCTGTGGCAGAGAGGTTCTGTGCTCAGTCAAAACCAGTTCTGTCCTCTATGGTCCTCCGGCAGGAGGTGGAGACAGCATTGTGTGAGGAAGACCAGACCCATTCAGGTGAAAGGAAATCTTCTCCCCCTACTCCAAATGCAGCCCAGATCTATTCAGCCCAGCTCTGACTCATCTAGGAGAGGCAGGACACACCTCAACCCCCTACTGGTCAAGGTCAAAAGGTAAGTTTATTTAGATCATAATCTTTAAACCAATATACCATATACAGTACTATATGCATTAAAAATATTATCTATTGACAACAGTTCAAACAAGCTCTCATTAAAATCTAATTTCTTAAAAGAAGGGTGTAAATGGTGTTCTCACAACGTATGACATTAGGAGAAGGGTGCACGTATTGACAATTACTCCAAATGTTTTTTGTCCTAATAAAATTCTTAAAACAGGTTTTCTCTAGACATATTTCTATCTAAAACATTAAAACCTGATCCTAGCTTTTTATAAAAATCTGTACATCCTTTATAAATTTCCCAAGTGCAATTGCAATATCAAGGTTTGGGAGTTCGGTAATTAGCTCGAGTGCTTGACTCCTATTGCTTATCTCATATTTTATAAATATTGGACGCAGCCAAAGTTTACGTTGATCTAAAATATTTAAACAGTCCAACAACTACTGGCTGTCTACAGTGAATTCACATCCCCAGCCCCTGTCACTCCAAAGCCAAACAGTCAGTCTACAACTCAGCAGAGGCACACAGGATGGATAAGTAAGAAAATACCTACTTTCTAAAAGTGATATTTTCAAACACATATTAATAAAATCATGATTACTAAAAGATGCATTTTTATATGAACTTCACCTTTCCACCTTGTCCCTATGGGAAGCTATACGTTATACGGAGTTATAAATAAACTCCCATTCTATCCCATGGGACAGATAGCCTTTTATTAGTAAAAAAGGAAATGCACTGTATTTCACTATCAGGACATGTCACACACATCAATACGTGTCCTACCTTTCACATACACTCCACCCTGCCTACAGGGGTACCTTGCCTTAGAGGTGACTCGCATGTAATATCGGGGAAGGTTAGGGCCTGGTAAGTGGGTGCACTGCCAGGTCGACATAGCAGTAGAGACTGTGTGCAGGCACTGCAGTAGCAGGTCTGAGAACAATTTGAAAGGCTGCTTGTGTGGGTGGCACAGTCAGTGCTGCTGGCACACTAGTAACAATTGACTTACATGCTCTGAGCGCACACAGTGCACTGTATTGGGGACTTAGTAGTAAGTCAAACAAACCAATCCTGGAAACACCAATCCATAATAACAATTTACACAGAGAGCATATGCACTTTAGCCATGATAAGCATTGATAGAGTGCCCCGAGTCCTAAAGCCAACAAAAACAGGGTCAAAAACAGGAGGCCAACAAGCAAAATGTCTGGGGATAAACCTGCTGGAGAAGCCAAGTTTAACTCCAGGTTTGACTCATTAATGGGTGTCAGATACAGTACCTAGCTGGATTCCCCCTCATTACCTGCACTGGCCATAACAAATTGAAAGGAATGCCTGTGAACACTATCAAATGCGAAGTTGCTGGAACTGATACCAGCCAAGTACGAACTTAACATGAATTTCTTACAAAATCTGTTCCCAGTGTGACTCTTTCATATTAATCAGAAGGAACAAGGAGTAAGAAGTATTGCACCTTAATTGACACAGCAATTATCCCAAATGGCCATCAGGGTTAAAATGGAATATATGGGTCCTCTGGACAAGCACCCCAGAAATAACCTTGGAGTTAAACACAATTTTAGGATCAGCATTACAATTAAAATGCACAGCATTCGTTTCCAATGTGGTGTTATCAAAGTTCAACTTAAGGGGAAGAGGACTGCTGAGAGGCCACAGCTCAAAACAGAGAAACAGACATTAAGTTAATGATAAAGTTATGTTCAGTAGACGAGCAAGGGATCAGTGGTGAATTTTGCAACAGCTTACTAGGAAAATGTTATTTCCAACTTGAAGAGAGGCTATAGGTAGCCTTCTGAAAGAATGTAATGGATGCTAATCAAGACAATACCCACATTGGCAGACAGTTGCTGCAATGCACGAGTGCCAGGCCCTTCGCTCTCATTAATAAAGATCTTGGCAAGGGCACTGGTACGTTGTCTGAAGAGAGTAATTCCCTGTATGTTGCTGGCAATCTTCCAGCCAAACATCAAAAATCAATGAGACTCTGTAGTCTACAACCACAGGGATCAGCCATGAAATATTAAAAGAAAAAGCAGCAGCTACACATTGATTAGAGGATCATGATGTCTACAATTCAAATTGGATTTATGTATCCCCTTATCAGGCTGAGTATTGACCTAAAAAATGACAATGAAAGAGACGAGACACTGAGGGCAGAATCAAATGCGTGTTACGTCATGCCTTATGACAACACTGATAGAAATTAGAGAAAGCTTGAACCAGGCTCATAGAAGCGATGATAGGAGATGATAGCCAAGCAGCTGCATCACGGAATCGGTTGGTTTAGCCTTTCCTATATAATATTTTTTCCAATGCACTTCTATGACTCTGTCCTTCAAATAGTCATATGATATTGCTCTTTTCCTACATATTTTATATATTATTATGACAATAGAAATAATAAAAAATGACAGGAAGTTCTTAAATAAATAGTAACTTCCACAAGACCAGACGTGAACTAGCAAAATACTGTAATTCATCCTTTAATGTAAAAGGACCAGATACTCACATCTAACCCCCCCCCCTTCCTTCTGTATTACAAAATTGGGTGCAAACGCTTGTAAAATCCCTTCTGTATAAATGCAAATTTCCCAGGCAGGCAGTGTTAGAGGATTATTCCTTCATTTGCATTTTTGTGTCTTCTCATGCAAATAAGTGACCATTGTTGTCCATGCACCTGCTCCGCACCACTGATCCAGCCATAAAGAGAATTCTCAGGAGGTCCACTAGCAATTCGTAACCTACTAAGTGGTGCCCAGTTAGCGCCCCGGGCTCGCAAGGAGACCTTTGCGAGATAGCATGGAGCATCCTCTAGCCCTGACCTTGCAGACTGCACCCCCCTCCTCCTGGGACTGATATCACTCCACCCCTTTAAAGGCAGGCACGTTCATTTCCCTGCAGTGGAGGTTGGAGCTGGGAATGCAGATCAACTGCTCTACCTTGAACTGGTGCTCTCTCCTGTAGTAAGACTTTATCTATTGTACTTTGCATTTTTGCATTAACTAGAACTGTGCCTGTGGCGTAGCCACCATTGGTACAGAGGCATAAGGGCCCAGAGCACTGATGGGCCCATTGAACACTGATAATTGCTATATTTGACTACACGAACAGCAGGCAAAGAGGGTCATTTTCCAGGGCCCGTGGTATCTTTGCTAAGCTACTGAACTGAGCACGTCACTTCCAATCCGTTTTTAGCATCAAAAAAGACATAGCGAAACTCGCATGAATAAAATATATCAAGTACGCACTCATGGCTTATAGATTCGAAAAGTGTGCCAATTTAAAGACAATAACCACGAAGACCGCTGCGCAAGTCCTCAGGAAGACCTCGAATTCAACTACCTAATAAATAAGGCAGTCTTCCATCCAATCGCTTGCCAAGTGCACTCGGCTCCATCAGCCATGCACGCTCTTGAATTGTATATTTTCTCTGGAAGGGCTTCAGTATTTATTGTAAAGACGCCTTTCATTTTATCTAAGCAACACCGTCTCCAGGCTATAAATGCTGCTGGCCCCTAACACACAGGCAGCGCGTCACCTTTTCCACTTTTCACGGGCGTCGAGAAGTTCCTCTGGGGGACATCCTGGGTCAGTCAGCAGCGACAATTACCTCACCCCCGTGTGCGCCACCCGGCCCGCTTTGAAGCATTTCAGAGCGTTCTTTCTCAATTGGCTGTAATCGTTATTTTGAATTATTCTCTGACAGCGCGAGTCTTTGATTCTCTTGCATACGTCACTGCAGAGATTCCACTGTCGACAATCACGTGCCCGCAGGGCAATTTATATAAATAGTGAAGCATAACCCCTTCTTGACAGGGGAATAATGTGTGAGAAGGACCTAATGCGACCCAGGTCCTGATGCGACAGGGCTGACCGACGTCAGAGTACAAGAGCGAGAAAATGATGCATCTCTTGGCAGAAATGAGAGAGGGGAAGGATCTTCATAATGAATACTAAAATGAATATCCCATGACGTTTTACTGCTCGTTTATAAGAAAATGCTGAAAAATGGGGGCATAAAAACAAGCCTCTCCAAATTACATTTGCGTGTGGTTTTTGTTGCCTTTTTCCGCGGATTGATTTTGCAGGCAAAATGGGGATTAATGGGTGCACGTAGTTCTTCTTCAAAATGTTGTTCGCAAGTTACCAGTAATGTTCCTCCTCCAGATAAATATGCACATTAATAGAACGTTCCAGAAATGCGCATTAACACTTCACACCGCCCGCTGATTTCTGCAAATGTCTCTCCAACAGTCTTTTGCGGATTTTTGCCGTTTTAGCTCAAATTTGCGCCACAAGTAAATATAGAAAATGAATGGATTTTGCCCTTCTCGTAATTCTGAGAATTTGTCCATCCTCTAGTAATCTCTAGATGCATCTCGAGCAATACATTTTATCTAGTTATGCTATCCCCCATCTCTCTAGACTTGCCATTTCTAAGCTAACTGTGAATTACAAATTACTATATGCAAAAATTGTATTTATAGCTGTTCTGCCATAAGGCTTTCTGGTGCGACATATGCAAACAGAGCAATTGATGGACATAATGCAGAACAATGTAATACATTCACCCCAGTACAGAGAGCTGGGCCTAAATCCATCGTTTTTTTGCTCGCAATTCCAGTTTGGACTCCGCCATATGCAAATCAGTCTTGACCCTGTGTTCAATGGGAACAGTCCAGCCCGAACTGCCAGGCCAGGTCCTCCCTGGACTGGAAAAAGGCATCTTAGGACAGTTTTCGGGCTTTCAGCCCTCATCAGCCAGGATAGCTTGACTCCAGTGCCATAGAGAGCATGGGACTCACGTCTGGGCATACCCGTCCCACTTGGGGTGACAAATGCAAAAAGAACAATTGATGGACAGAATGCAGAACAATGTCATATATTCACCCCAGTATAGAGATCTGGGTCTAAATCCATCGTTTTTTTGCTCACCATGCCATTCCAGTTTGGACCCAGCCATATGCAAATCAGTCTTGACACTGCGCCCAATGGAAAGAGTCCAGCCCGAACTGCCAGGCCCTCCCTGGACTGGAAACAAGTATCCTAGGACGGGTTTAGAACGTGGGTCCCTTGCTCACTGTGCCAGTGGATTCAAGCTAGCCTGGTTGAAGAAGGGTGACATACCCTGTAACCGGGACCAGGATGCTTGTTTCCAGTCCAGGGAGGACCTGGCCTGGCAGTTCAGTCTGGACTGTTTCCATTGGGGCACAGGGTCAAGATTGATTTGCATATGGCTGGGTCCAAACTGGGTTGGCGTAGTGGGCAAAAGAACAATGGATTTAACCCAGATATTTTGACTAGGGGAGAATGTTTGCATTGTCATCATTCCTTCCATCATTTGTTTGCTGTTAGACCTGGCATCATTGGCGTGAGTCTTCCTTCCATTTTTGATGGATTGCCTCCTCTGTTTTGATATGTTTTTGCTGGTTTTATGCTTTGGACACTGTGCCACTGCCATTCAGTGCCACAGTGCAAGTGTTCCCTATGTTAAATTGATGTATTAATTAGTGATTCCATGAATGGGTTATTTGATTTACTTGTCAGACCCTAGTACAGTGCACCATGTGTGACTAGGGCTTGTACATCAAATGTTGCTGGTGGGATTGCAGCACTGGTTGTGCCACCCACAGAAGCAGCTAGTACAGTGTGTCTCAGGCCTGCCATTGCAAGGCCTGTGTGCAGTCTAGTGCTACCATGTCGACTTGGCCAGTGTGTAAAAAGTTCAATCGGGTCGGGGACAATCGATATTTGCCCGGCGGTATTGCCTCTGTGACCCTCTAGTTATTTAAATCAATGAAGAGGCAGGCGCTGGAGACTGGAAAGCAGGAAACAAGGTTTTTTTATTCTCTCCGGAGGAGAACACAACGAAACGGACAGAAGGTATCGTTCTGAGGTGCTCTAACTGTATTTCTGAGGCCTGGCCTCTTATATCCACATTTATGACTTTATTGCAGATTACACATACATGTTTAAAGCTTTGATGTGCGGAAAAGACATTCTCGGAACTCCCCTTTGGGCCCGTTCCCACACATTTACAGTTAAAGTCCCCACCCTAGTCACAACAGGTGATGAGCATCGCGCAGCTGGATAATCCGCCGATTCACGGAATGAGGGGAGTCTGATCGGATCTCATGGGGTGGGGGGGGCTTTGATCAACCCGGGGATTCTTTGATGGGGGAAGCTTTCTATTGTACGGGGAGGGGCAAGGATGGTATTGGCAGAGCTGGGTGTCGGCTTGGGAACGGGGAGGACAAAACGGGCACACGGGGAAAAAAGGGGGTTTGCATCTAAGGGCCGGAGATCATGAAAGGAAAGCAGGGAGGTGTCGCGCTGGGAACAGGATGAGGGCCGGGGGCAGAGCAGCGCCGAAGAGGGGTTTATGACTCAAGGCAGGTGCAAGCAGGGGGTGGTCAGCGTGCAGGCTTAGTGAAGGCAAAGGGCTATGTCAGGGGCCAGCGGCATGCAAAAGGGTTTGTTCTGATCGGGGCATCTTAAAATGGCGGGCGCGCACGACAAAAGTGTGGCATCAGGGGAAGAGGCAAGATGGCGCAGATAATGTTCACCAAAACGCACTAATTTTCCACAGTCCCCCCTTTAACATATTCAAGACATCTTGCTGGTTCATTTTCTACTCGGGTCTATTGTGGTGGGCATGAGAAAGAAACCGGTAGGAACCCTAGAAAAAGAGTTGTAAACAATACATTTTGAGGTTTCTAGTTTTTAGGAGGTGCACCTATTTGATAAACTTTGATAAATTTGTTCAGCAGGAAAGTCATAGGAATGAAATACAAAAAAACGGCGAGCAGCAAGTACATATCATAACGTGAACTGGCAGGTTAATACATATTTCAGATTCGGTTTGGAGCAGGATCAATACAATGGCGGCTGGGAGAGAAATGAGGCAAAAAAAACGGTGATTGAGGATGTCAAATGTTCGAAGTTTACGAGTTCTCATTGTTCTTTGTGGTCTTTCGTTGGCGCTGTTGAGCACCGGCGGTGGAGCTACAAGTCCAGCTCTGTTCTAAGTTCTGCGTTGCAGGGCACGACCCTTTCCTCGCGTTTCTGGTCGGGAAGGTCCTTTCCGCCCTGTGTCCTTTGAGGTGATTGTCAGAAAGTTCCGATGGAAGAAGAGCGTTCAAAACAGTCCATAGGGTAGGTCAGAGGAAAAAGGGGGATGGAGCAAGGCCAAATTAGGAACAAACTAGGGGAACGAGAGACTTCAAATAGGCGGGCGTGTGACGGAATTCAGAGAGCGGGGACTTGTCAACAGGCACTGGACGTCGAGCAGGGGCATCAGGTCGACCCTTTCTTTTCATGCTGTCGAAAACAGTGCCTCGTCCTGCAGCTCTTTTCAGTCGTGGTCTCGCCTTGGCTAATGTCGCAGGTGTTCCTTAGTCTGCAGTCGGGCCTCGTGCTCCCACATCCGGTCCTTCTCTCCTCCAACAGCAGTACCCTTAAACAAGTTTGAAAAGACAGTCTTTAGAAAATTTGCAGATGAAGATAATCAAAAAGTCTATTTCTCTCCCAGCTCCAGGCAAAGAATGAAAATGTCCGTTATATTTAACGTTCACAACTGGCATATGAATGACCGGTGGCGGACCTGCTGGATTTACTATGACTTTCCTTCATAATCATTTATTACAGGCATGACGGTTCATCTGATGGTAACCCACCTTCGGGAGACAAATCTGGCAAAGATATGCTGTTCTCTAGAGTTTCACATTTACAAAAGGGTACAGTGAGTCGTCAACATGGTACTACACAGGTATTTTGCTGAGAGACGAATATGGCTAAACATTTCCTTTCTATCGGTGCATCCTGTTTTTCAACTACTGCGGGGTTCATTTTGATGATTTCTTTACCTTGGTCTAGTCTGTTAACCTTGTAAAACATCATTCTGGGTCCTACGTAACCTTTTACAGCCCGGTTACTTTAACTAGGAAGGACAGGGGTTTTATGGGAAACAACCAGGGACATAGACAGGGGAGGTAACGGGGTGATCGTTCTTCTGGTTTGGGTATTGCGACGATTCGGGGAGGGGAGGGTCGCGTATTCTGAGGTCCTTGTTTTATACTATAGGAGCCGTTGACATGTAGTTCCCTTATTTCGGGCCAGATTAGGGAACCTCTGTCGTCTTACCTGTCCTTTCCCTTACGGCCCAACCTGGGTTCATTGACTTCTAGCGGAAAAGGAGAGGTAATGACGCGGCCTCAGGGTGATTGTATTTAAAGACAAATGTTTGTGCAAATACTGACGGTATTTGAAGCCAATTAGGTGGTGTGCTAGGGGTGGCAATCTGCCAATTTCGGGGCTAACCACTCGGAAGAGTGGTAGTGCAAAAAATAGAGAGAGAGAGAGAGAGAGAGAGAGAGAGAGAGAGAGAGAGGAGAGAGAGAAGAGAGAGAGAGAGAGAGAGAGAGAGAGAGAGAGAGAGAGAGGAGAGAGAGAGAGAGAGAGAGAGAGAGAGAGAGAGAAAAAAAGAGTGCAACGGCAGGCTAAATAGTACACGTGCAACAGAGAGGGCGGCAGTGCATTCAAGAAAGGCTATTTAGTGCATTACAGAGTAAAGGGTATTCACGAGTCCGCGTTAGAATCTTGTAATCATGCAGTTTGAGCATTAGACAGGGTAGAGGGGACGTGCTTTGAGAAAAGGAAAGAAGAAAAAGGAGGTACCATTTTGTCGCACTTTCTCGCATTCTCGGTCCTTTGACCAGTTGGGTCAACGCCTCGGTCACACACACACACACACACATTCCCTCACAGTTTCGCATCATACGTGACATGGGTTCATTCTTCCGGTCTGGTTTAAGGGTGGTCACTTTTTGTCAGGTTGTGCTAATTTTTCGGGTTTGTTCGATACGTGAGTAGTTTGCAGGCGTGCTTAGACACCACCCTGCGGCGCTAGTCCGTTTCGCGTATTTAGACATGGCAAGGTCTCAGATCTTCGCCACACCTCGGCTGTAATTTCTGACGTAACCTGCAGAGGGAGGAAAAGAGGGGGGGGGGGGGGGGGTGGGGGAGACAGCATTCGCGCGCATTCAAATACATGGATTCATAAGTCCTTTACTTACCTCTTACTCGTCTTTCCTCCTTGGGGCGGGGTCCCCGGGGATATAGTTTTCGGAGTCGGGGGGGGTAGTGTGTTCATGTAGGGCGTGTGTGGGGAAACATAAAAAGGAAACCAGAGGGGCCTAGTGCGAGGTATCTAGTCAAAGGATATATCTCACTATCGGGATCCTTAAACCTCTTTCAACGCCGTGGCGTTCTAAAGTTCTTCGGTTCTTGGGTCCCTGCTACTTTGGAACGTTGTACTTTACAATATTTACATTATTTCATTTCACCCTCCTTTTACATTCCCTCATTTACACCATTCGTTTTACCCATCCTTGGAAGTCACGGCCTTCCTCTACGCGAGAGTTCATGAGTCAGTCGCGTACTTTTAAGACGGAGTGTCGTGTTGTCGATCCGATCCGTCCTCCAGGGCTGGGCAACCATCTTCCTTTAACCTTAAAGAGAGAGCAGAGTAGGGTGCACAGAAAAAGAACTTTCCTACCCATCCCATATTGTTTTAAAATAAAGCATGCAATACCCGTCCATAGTCTCAAAGACTTTATTTTGCAAATTCATTTCAGCATATGGTTTAGGAGGGTGTGGTCGTATTTGGTCGGTCGTGGCAATGGCTAAAGTGCGTACAGTGGGGGGGGTGTCGTTTGCAACAATAAAAACATCGGAAAGTTTTACTCATTCATTTGTAAGAGACTAAAACGTCTATTAATTGGCTGGGGGTTCGGGGGCATATATTTTCATAATTTAGAAACATAATCATAACAGTTGTAATCAGATTTCCTATATGCATACCGTACGTGTGCATCGTAAATGAGGGTTACATCAGTTATAAAAATATAATACATTGTACGTTTGTAATCAACATTTGTAATGGGGATTCTTTCATACTGTTCGTCGAGTGAGCTCTCCTTGTCTTTTCTAGCCAAGTGTACAAAGGATCACAAAAATCTCAGAACATCAAGTTTATATTAGTGCGAAGGAACACCACGAGGTGTTCGTAAGTTCCGATTGATACCAGCGCCATTTTGGGCGGGGCCGGCACAGTCCGGAAGCAGCATCAGGGGGAAATGTTTCCATTACTGGCAGTTTGGACCAGAGTCCTTTTCGGCAGTTCTAGAATTCACGCTAACAGAAGGTGTGGCAATGTCATGTTTGTTTCGTTGGCGATCGAAGCAGCCGTCCCTTACCGGAAACCTGCAAAGGCCGAAGGCTCCGCCGGGGACCTTTGTATGATCTTCAAGGCTGCGGAGATGCTGTCGGAGATGGGGGCTCGTGCTCCATGGGACAAATGTTCGAGTTGTATGGCTGGCCAAAGTTACTCTAGTGGCCGGGGCCCGCCTTCCAGCGGATCCAGACGCCATCTTGAGGCCCTACAGGGGCCACTCTCGTCGAGTTTGCAAGAATGGAAGAGACCCTTCGGAGTGAAAGGAAGAGGTCCCTGTTTTGTGAGAGCGGGACGTTCAGCTGGGGTGCAGCTGTGATGCCCCCACCTGGGGGGCGAGGGAGACTCGTTCACATCGTCTCCTTCTCCCGGTGCACTCCATGCCGCTCCTTTTCATCGCCCCGCATGAAGGCCTCTCCACATCCGGTGTTCCCCAAGTGCCACCATTGTACGTTCGGTGCTGCGCAAATACTGGGGTGCCACCATTGTGTGTTCGGTGCTGCGCAAGTACTGGGGTGCCACCATGGTGTGTCCGGTGCTGTGGAAGTATGGGCACCATCGCCTGACTGGGGGTGTTCGGCGCCGGGCTGGGGGCTGGGAAACCTCCTACCGGTGGAGGTGGGAGAGGCTCGTCCGCGTCGCCTCTCCCTCCCAGCCCAACTTGGACAAATTGTTGTGGAGGTACGTGCAGGACATCCCGCCGTCCAGGACTGCTGCGGCTGTGACGGAAGAGAAAAGGAAGAGGTGCCTCGCTCTCCTCTTGACATGTGGCGGGACTACCTTAGTCTTTCCAGGCCCGTTGCGGCCGGCCAAGGAGACACGTGGCGGGACTACCTGCAAATGCCCAGGCTGCGGGCTCCTGTCTCTCCTCCGGCTCCCCCATACGTTAAGATTTCCTGACCAAGAGTTGGCGGCGGGGCTCGCCTTATATGGGTTGCCGTTGGTTGGGCGTAGCCGTAACCCTGCCCTACTTTGGAAGGTTCCAGAATGGGGGGGGCGAATGTTCTGTTTGACTTTCATTTTCTACAGTTTATCGTTATTATTCCTTGTTTGTTGTGTTAAATTAAAAGTTCAAGTTTATTAATGGTCTACGGATTTTGTTTTATCATTTCTTTATTTCCAGGTTGCTTTTATGCTAAGTTTCTGCTAACAGGGGTCGAGTAACACGGAAACACGTGTAGAGGGATGACGCAGATTTGTTCATTACATACACACGAACTCAGACGGGGGACAGTACAAGTACGACATACAAAGACCCAAGACAAATATAAAAACAGTTATTGGTCATAATTATCTCTTTCCGTCTGTGAATTTTAAACGAGGCTGGGTTCCCGTCTTGACATTGCCCGACCTAGGAGAACTTGATCATGCCGCTGAGATTTTCCTGGCGAAATCTGTGCCATCGGGCATAATCAAACGTGGTGGTTCTGTCTGGTCTGTCTATGTAAGTCGGGTTCTTCTCTGTCTCGCGCCTTTTCTCGTACTGTCGGTCTGTCGTTCTTGTCGGCCCTTTGCCTTTACTCACGCTCAGTAGAGTCGGGCATTGGGCTTTCCAGTGTCCGACATACCTACAAAAAGCGCATTGGTCTGACCCTAAGTCTGGTCGTCCTTTGTATAGTGTCGGGGGATAAGTTGTGGGTAGCGGTGTCCTGGGGTTGTCCTGTCGGTATATTTCCCTATTTGGTTTATCCTCGTCTTTTCTCTGTCGTTTCGTAGCCTCTCTGCGCCACATACCGAGACTGTCGAGCATAATTGGCGTTGTCTTATTATTTCGAAGGGCTATTTCTAACGTGTCTATTTTATCAAGGTCAAAGGATCCTGCCAGTGGCCACTGTTTGTCTTGGCTATCTTCGGTATACCTGTGCCATAATTTATTATAAGCTATGGTGACTAACCCATAGTTTATGAACATGTCCTTATTAGGGGTGCCTTCTAGTGGAGCCATATGGTCCACCTCTAACACCCGGTCCGGGCTAAACAGGCTATTTATCAATGGGGAGAAGACAGACATGACGGCTCGTAACGAGGGACTAAAAAGTCAGCACTGCCTATCTTATCACTAGGTGCAAAGACTAGACAGAATATTTCTATTCTACGTTGTTTGCAGGTAGTGAATACCTCATGGATCCAAAAAAACCAAAAGACCAACAAAATAACAATGGGGAGAATGAGTAGGACCGCAAAGATCTGCGTTACCTACCCTTTTCACTATCTGCAAAAAGGATGGTCTCTTCCCTGCTTGCAGACAGAGAATCTCCAGGAAACAATAGTTTGTGAACAACAGTTCAGTTTCAAGCAATTATTGAGTGGGGGAGAAAAAGAACAAGCACGGCTGCTACCCTACTTATCCTCCACTGCTTGCAAAGGGAGAGAGAGCCTGTTGCTTCTCCGTTTGCAGACAGTGAATCTCTAAATAAAAATAAACAAGGCAATACTAGTATTTTTGAACAATCAAGCAATCAAAACAAATTCTTTCGCAACTTGTCGTGGCAACACGACCTTACCCGGACCATGTGGACAGTTTCTTGTCTTCCGAATCCAGCGCCCGATCGTCCTCTTTTTCTCGTATTTCTCACGGCACTCCTGATGGTTCCCAGTCAGGACCGTAGATCACTCGAGAGAGGTCTGTTCGGAACTAGTGAAGTTCGGATGATCGGCTGCCAGACGAGGGTCTATTGGGCAAGAGCTCTCCCGATCGTTGCAGTCGTTCACTCTGTCGTCGGGACCTCTCCCACTGGATCCACGAGTCGCTGATGGGCCCCACGCTTGGGACGCCAATTGTAAAAAGTTCAATCGGGTCGGGGACAATCGATATTTGCCCGGCGGTATTGCCTCTGTGACCCTCTAGTTATTTAAATCAATGAAGAGGCAGGCGCTGGAGACTGGAAAGCAGGAAACAAGGTTTTTTTATTCTCTCCGGAGGAGAACACAACGAAACGGACAGAAGGTATCGTTCTGAGGTGCTCTAACTGTATTTCTGAGGCCTGGCCTCTTATATCCACATTTATGACTTTATTGCAGATTACACATACATGTTTAAAGCTTTGATGTGCGGAAAAGACATTCTCGGAACTCCCCTTTGGGCCCGTTCCCACACATTTACAGTTAAAGTCCCCACCCTAGTCACAACAGGTGATGAGCATCGCGCAGCTGGATAATCCGCCGATTCACGGAATGAGGGGAGTCTGATCGGATCTCATGGGGTGGGGGGGGGCTTTGATCAACCCGGGGATTCTTTGATGGGGGAAGCTTTCTATTGTACGGGGAGGGGCAAGGATGGTATTGGCAGAGCTGGGTGTCGGCTTGGGAACGGGGAGGACAAAACGGGCACACGGGGAAAAAAGGGGGTTTGCATCTAAGGGCCGGAGATCATGAAAGGAAAGCAGGGAGGTGTCGCGCTGGGAACAGGATGAGGGCCGGGGGCAGAGCAGCGCCGAAGAGGGGTTTATGACTCAAGGCAGGTGCAAGCAGGGGGTGGTCAGCGTGCAGGCTTAGTGAAGGCAAAGGGCTATGTCAGGGGCCAGCGGCATGCAAAAGGGTTTGTTCTGATCGGGGCATCTTAAAATGGCGGGCGCGCACGACAAAAGTGTGGCATCAGGGGAAGAGGCAAGATGGCGCAGATAATGTTCACCAAAACGCACTAATTTTCCACAAGTGCACCCACTTGCCAGTCCCTAAACCTTACCTTTGCTTCATTTTATTCACCCCTATGGTAGGCCCAATGGCAGGGTGCATTGTAAGTATAAGGTAGGACATCCTCTGGTGTGTGTAGCATGTCCTAATAGTGAATTACAGCCATTTTCGTTTTTCACTATTGAAGGCTACCTGTTCTCCATAGGCCAGAATAGGCAGTTTGATTAATACATTCTTATAATCCTAACTGACTCAGGGAACATGGTAGAAATTCGAATTTAGTATGCCTGAACTCAGAATGATAAAATACATCTTTTAGTAAAGTTGGTTTTAACATTCTGTGTTTGAAAATGCCATTTTTAGAAAGTAGTTTTTTTTTTTTGCCTAACTGTCCAGGCCTGCCTCTGCTCGGCTGTGTATTCCTTGTCTGGGTTTGTGAGTGACAGGGCTGGGGAATTCCAGCAGACAGGCTGGGGCAGCCCACTGGTGAATAGAGAGATCTGCATCTAGATGGGAGGGAGGAGTTGCACCTGGGACCTGAATAGGGCTGGGCCTTCCCTCTACAATGCTGGCTCCACCTCCTGTGGTGTGTCTGATGTCTCTGCCCTGCACTGTGAATGGAAGGAAAGAGTCAGGTAACCAATTGCTCAGGAGCTGGTTTGGACTAGGCAGAGGCCTCTCCGCCTTCAGAGAACAAAGGATTTTGGGGTATAAATATTGGGACCATGATCCCAAGAAATTAAATCACTACTGGAACAAGAAACCTTTTGCCAAGGAGAAGAACCAAGGAAGCTGCAGGAGCTTGGACTGCCCCTCTGCCAGTGTGCTGTTTGCTGGGTTGCCTGCAGTGGTTGCTTCATTGCCAAGGAAAGGAGAAGGAACTTTTTAAGGACTTTCATCATCTTCAGAATATTCTCCAAGGGCTTGCACTGTGCTTGCTTCCTGCTGAAGTCTCAGGGACAAAAGACTTCACCTCCAGCTTCCCCTGTGAATTTCCTTGCTGGGAATTCCATCTACAGACATCTGCGTGTCGCTGGGAGCGCGACGCACCGAGAGGAAGCGTGTTGCCGCCGCAGCTGAAATCGTCGCATCGCCGGAGAAGCGAGCCTTCAACGCATCTCCCTGGAAGCGTGTGTTCATCATAAGCTGCCTGCTGTCGTATCACCGGAGAATCGTGACGCCATCGAGAGAGTCGCCATCGCATCACCGGAGAAGCGTGTCGCAGGACCGGTCGCGGCTCCAAAGTACAGAGTCATCGCAAGGCTGCCGGGGCGTCTACACATTGTCATCGCAACGCCGCGTCAAAGGCACCATCTACTCGCATCGCGACCGGTTCATCGCATCGCATCAAGGCGCCATCTTGCGCACCGCAACGGGCCCACAGGCCGAGAATCTACGCTTCACCTCCGCACCGGTAAGGATCACGATGCATCCCCTACTCTGCGCAAGCATTGAGGCACGACGCATCATCTCCCCCGGATCATGGAACTGACGCATCTCCACTTTTGCAAGCCTTTTGTTCACTTTGCGTTACGCATCCAGGTACTTTGTTGAGAACTTTGTCACATTGATCATTAACTTGAACTAACAATATTTTATCATCTTTAAGTAATCTTAAGTGTAGTATTGTGGATTTTTGCCGTTTGTGGTCTTGTGTTAAGTCTATAAAAAAATACTTATTTTTATAAAACCTGTGTTGTGTCCATCTGTAGTGTATTACTGTGTATATTCACAAATGCTTAA
This sequence comes from Lissotriton helveticus, assembly GCF_964261635.1. Taxonomy (NCBI): domain Eukaryota; kingdom Metazoa; phylum Chordata; class Amphibia; order Caudata; family Salamandridae; genus Lissotriton; species Lissotriton helveticus. The sequence goes on along the minus strand of NC_136070.1, from coordinate 1,058,976,449 downwards.
CATACTGCCTCTGAGATAAGCCTGTCTGGTCGTGCCTAGCTACCCAGGGGATGAGCAGGGATTATTAAGGAGTGTAATCCCCTTATACTGACTTAGAACTAAGGGTCCCTATTTGGACAAAGGTGAATACCATTGCCAAATAGAGACCCCCAGATCTAACATTTGCTGTAACACTTTTCGCCCTAAGTGGGATGGGTATGTCCAGACGTGGGTCCCTTGCTCACTGTGCCACTGGATTCAAGCTAGCCTGGCTGAAGAAGGGTGACATACCCTGAAATCAGTCCCAGGATGTTTTTTTCAGGTCCAGGGAGGACCTGGCCTGGCAGTTGACCACCTAACTAATTTATATCCGCATTTAAGGCAAGCATATACATATTAGATGTAAGAGAGGAGTATGTTATATGTAGTATAGTTATGTCACCATTCACCTATTCTTCCACAAATTAGCCACTGCAGATGGAGTATTAGGAAGAGTTTTCTCAATGAAAAAAAGGTTTTAGGAGGAGAGGTGCAGGCAAAGAGGATGTAGCACTGAGGTCACATATTGGAGAGAAGCAGAAGAGGTGACCATCATCATTGTGTTTCCCAGAGAAAGAAGGGCCACAAAGTATGAGTGCACTAGAACTTAGCAAATGGCTTTGCTTGTACTGTAGGAGTGTGCCACCCAAAGATAAATCGTACACACCAGACAGGAATTCTTTCCATAGTGAGACTGTTGCACTAAAGATACAGGTGATTCAGAAGACATTGCCATCAGTATCACCATCTTCAAAAACGATCTCAGGGTAGGATGGAATTGCCCCAAGATTTCTATGGATGCGTGGGCCCAAATCACAGAGTGGTATCTTAGCTTACAGACCTTTAGCAGGAAATGGAGGTAGGTAAATAGACAACCTCCCCTCAAAAGACAAAAAAGTATGCTTGAAGGGAAAGTGACAGAAAGAGAAAAGTTCTTATGTAAATTAAGTTGACTCAGTCAAAGTCATAGGAATTTCCAGAATGTGTAATGAATTGAATTAGCCAGCTTTAATTCAGGCGGGAAACTCCAGAGTACAGAAGAGACTAACTTACAAACACTGAGGATGATTGAAGAGAAGAGCTAGGAAGACTTCAACACCTCTCTTGATCCTCACTGTGACAACAACTCAATCATGACAAGAAGGTGTCCTAAATGTGATAACAAAAGCACCAATAATGACTTCTTGGAGCCATATACACTGAACAGCAAAATCTGGCACTATATTGGTGATACTTTTCTTTATGGATCTGTGTGTTGAGGTCTACAAGAAAGAAATATATGTTAGTGAAAAACACTAAAGCCCTCATTATGAGTGGCCTGTAAAAATCTCTGGTATTTCACAGTACCATGTTTATGGTTACTGGGGATCCTGGTAATTTCAGAGTCAGAGAGTAAGAAATTATAGAGATTATACATTTTATTGGAGCAACATTTTGAAATCTGGTTTACCATGGTCATTTTGCATATTATTCTCCACTGTACACTTTGCCTGTTCGAAGCAGGTGAAATCTCTGAGTCTAATGCAACTTTCCAACAGTGTTCCAGCTAACGTCCTAATATTTCCAACTGGCCTGGTAACTTCCAAATATGCACATCACAAAAGTAAAACAAGCATTTACAATGCAATAGGTCTCACATTTGGGAGAGTTAGAGAGCTATTGGCATTAAACATGATAATGTATTTTACCTATGTGTTTGCCTTTAGGACGTTTATGAGTGTTTAGCCATGCAGCATATTATCCATAACATTTGCACACATCCACAGGTCTGGAAGTGCACTGGAGACTGGAGTTTTTTAGTCCTCGCAATGCTGGGAACTTCTTCCTGCCTGTTCTAATGCTTGTTTGTTATACCTTTTTTTTGTTTTGTTTATGGGCGGATATAAACAATGGGAGGGTGGAAGTTGGGAAATAGTACCTGAATTACAACATGAGCAGCAGACGGTTCAGTTAAAAATCTTTATTCGGTTACCATAATTGTTAAAAAACCATAAAAGTTCATAAAATCATTTCAAACATATTTCATACTTTGATTCATTATTGATTACAGTTGATTACAAGTTCATCAGTTAAAAAGAGGCTTCACTATCATTGTTTATGCCAGATTGGTTCGGTGATGGGCACAACATTTCAAAAAGCATGCTATCGCTTTTGGTATGTTTCGTTGTCAAGATACTGTATTGCTATAAAAGCTGGACGACAGCGACGAATGCCCATCAATCTCAATAAAGGAACAATCCAACGTTTACGGGGTACAATATAAAATTTACAAAAGAACTATATGTGAATTGACAATTGAGAAGAAACATCATCGCATGGACACAAAATTAAGTTTGTGGACCAATCATTTTGCTCTGGAAAATAAACGAGCCTATGAAAAATATTGAATCTAAGACGGGTCAATAAAAACTTTTCGTGCAAATTCAGACTATATGTTAAATACGGTTGTAATGTAGGGACAGTAAGAATAGACAATAAATGCTGCACTGAGCTTTTTCCTATTTCTTTTGAGAGACGGAGCTAACCTAGGTGTGCTAGTGATGTCTTTTTTAATTCTTTTCTAGGCAGCTCAAATATAAGTGATGGATTAATAAAATATCTCTCAAGGCCCAGATCTCTAAGAACATTTTTTACGTACATTAGCCATTTAATTTTATCCATGTTATCAAGGGACATGCAGTCGTGAACTAGTGATCGAGTTAGTTCACACTGGTCTATAGTGCAGATTTTATGCCATAACATAATGGGTTGGATTCGCATGATGTCTGTTATATAATCCAGCCCTAGCTCTAAGTGACACCCATAGGTAGAAGTGCTCCTAGGGACTGCAAGAAGATATCTCAAAAAGCGTTCTCGATTTTCTGTAAGTTTTCCACTTTAGCATATCCCCACACCCCTGAACAATAGAGTGCAACACTGGTACATTTGGCCTTATAGATCTTCAACATTTCTAGAGGGGCTCTCTTGCCTATTTTCTGTGCAAATGCCACTAGGGCAGTAGGTGTCCTCAGAAATAATAAGTTCCTGGAGTTAATGGCCTGTGTCCATTTAGCTTGATTGTCTATCAAAATTCCTAGATAAGGATAGGATGCGGTAGTTTCTAATATGGTATTATTTATGTGTATATCCTTTGCTTTCCTTGGTCTGGGCCCTGCTTGCATGGTATATGTTTTCTTTATATTTACCTTAAGGTTTAAGCTCTTCATAAAATTACAGTATTTATTTAAGGTGCGCTGTAGCTGTATAGGAGTTCTGGCTAGGATCACCGCGTCGTCGGCATATAATAGCGCTAAGATTGGCCGACGACGGATTGCTGGGAGATCTTTTGAACCTTCCAGCATGGCTAGTTCTAGTCCATTGGTATAAAGTGTAAATAGGAAGGGGGCCAGAACACATCCCTGTCTGACCCCCCTCTCTATCCGGAAGGATTCAGTAAGTTCTCCCTCTTTCCCATATCTGACTTTAGCAGTTGCTCCTGAATACAACTCGCGCAAAAAGTTAACCAGTAAAGGGTCCACTCCCATTTCTAGGATGATTGACCAGAGATTTGTGTGACTAACACAGTCAAAAGCTGCAGTCAAATCAACGTATAGCATGTGGAGGTACCCCCGCTTTGCTTGCACGTATTTTCCCATTAGGAGTGTTAGATTCAGTACCTGGTCAACTGTGCCCAGCCCTTCACGAAACCCGTATTGTAGGTCTGAAATTATTTTGTGCTCAGCAGACCAATCGTGTAATCGCTCTAATAATATACGACCCACTATCTTACCAAATGAATCTAAAAGCGAAATTGGACGGTAGCATACCGTGCTTTGTCTATTGCCTTTTTTAAAAATCGGGACTAAAATTGAGGTGGACCAAGAGTCAATTAGTCCCACATTTTTTGCTGCTTCAAGAACTATTGTAAGGACAGGGGACCACAAATCAAGGTTATGCTTAAAGAGGTCCATGGGAACCCCATCGGGGCCCAGTGCTTTTCCTGATTTTGAAGCTTTTATTGCATTTATTATCTCTATGTGGGTAAAAGTTAACTGGAAAGGGTAAATCGCTTCTCGAGGGGACTCCCTCGTAGTGTGGTAAATAAATAAATAATACCCTATTTTTGAATGAATAAATGAATAACAGATAGCTCAATAAATAAGAGTCAAGATTCGAGGTAGTAGGAGTTTTGCAGGTTTAATACAGCATAAGGACAGGAACAGGACGACCTGCACGGGAATAGGATGGCAGCTGCCGGGGACAGGATCGGGAATGACGGCGTAACTTTTAATAACAGTACATGAGCATATATACATAACGCAAACACATAGCATTACATTGCAATAGGCGTAGCGGTGGGTGGAGCAATAGGCGTGACGCGTAGCAGTCGCGAAAGATAAGGGTGAAAAGAGGTGTAACAGGGCGTATACATAGACATGTGATGCAAACGTAACAGAATATGTCATGAATGGGGCGGAAACCATGGAGGGGGCTACCTGAGGAGCCGGGACCTCTAACCTGATGGTGCGCGCAAGCTGGCAATGACGTATCACTAGGAGAAGCTGGGGGCTTCGAACTCTGTGCTAGGAGCAGAGACTGAAGTCTGGAGAGTCAGGGCGACATGTACCTAAACAGTATCTAGTATCTGATGTTTAGGGAACATGTTGATATAAACTAGAAGTCAGGAGGGGAAAGGCTAACAGACACTAAGACTGGACCATGCATTATTCTACATGTAGTGCGTGATGAAGAATATTAAATGACCATTAATACAGTATTTCTCTAACGTGGGGCCGTAAAAGCTAGACAATGACGGAAACTATTGATGCGATTCAGTAGCTTAGGAATGCAGGGAAGGAGGGCTGAACTGATAACTGGAATCATAACATAGTCTTGGCAGACTCAGAGGCAGAGCCAGGCTGGACCGGGCACTGCGAGGCAGGAAGTAAGTGAAGGGTCGAAGATACAGGTGGGGGCCGTGTCGCTCCTCAGCGAGGGCTTCAGGAGACAGGAGCTGAATCTGGTGTCCGGGCCCTTTTGAGGCCTAGAAACGGGGACTTTACAATGAAATAACGTGCTCACTGAGAAACGTGGCAACGTAGCTTTACATAGGCCTGATATTCGTGGTATTCACGAGAACTGGAAACTGGCATACTAGAGATGGACACAACTGTAATTGCGTCTTTAATCAAACATGGGGAATACATATGCATATTAATCATGCACACATAACATATGATGGATGACACGTAGGGACACAGAACATGGCAAAATTTACTTTTCCACATTCCCTCCTTGTCACTACGTTTCCTTCAGGAAACATCAATATTCATGATACCATCTATCATTTCATACAGTATCATTTGCTCGTCTCGAATTCTTTTTGAACGGGATTTAGAACGGGGCTTGGGACTGGGAATACAAGAGGTAGCACAAATGCCGCAAATCGCAGGGCCACATTGTATACAGAGGCAGCAGCTGAATATAATCGCTACTGCAATACCTAGAAAGGACAAGACTTTCCATCCCCAGGCGGAAATTATATTCCAGAACCAACCGGACCATGTCCAGGTGCCTGGATCTTGGTGTAACAGATGGGCAATTTTATGGAGTCTGGTTATAGCTGAATAAACAGACGGCGCGTTATTTGGAATGAAAATGCAGCAACTAGATCCGATGACTCTACAGGCCCCGCCCCTATCGGCCAATATGACGTCAAGGACGAGACGATTTTGCAAAACGACAAATCTCATAGCAGATTGCTCTTCAGTTAAGTTACCCAGAGCAGAGGCAGTCTCATTTACTACAGCTTCAAGGGTTCTGGTTAACCTGCGGATTAGTTTACTATTCTGGATAGGTCCTATAAAGAAAAAGAAACCTCTATTGAAATCTGTATACTGTTCTAGAGCAGTTTCAGTATAATCGACAATTGGGGACTCCCTTCTATGTCTAATGTGTACTAGATGTGTGTTTCTATGATAATCAGATGGGGCTAGGAAAACTGGTGGCAGTAGGAAGGCAATGTAACAGGTTCCCTCCCAATCGAGGGGCAGACGAACATATGCAGTTTGACCACAAATAAAATAAGAATGACGTGAAGCTTTGAAGATAGATTTCCCACTGTCACTATACTTGACAATAGTAGTACAATCACTGTGTCCTACATGTACGGAACCATTATTTCGGACACATAATTCGCCTTTGACTGGTAGTACTGAAATTGCAGGTAAATCTGGAGTGGAATCAGACTGAACATTCAGGACCATGAAATTCGAAGAATAATTACCTAAATTGTAAACTTCATTTTCTAGATCTAACCCGATTCTGTGGGGGAGACCTTGCTTGTCTGGAAAACATGTACTGTTAAGAAAAGACATATCTGTTGAGGATGACGTTAACGTGGACCATGCTCCACACGAACCATTATGTGAAAAAGGATAAGGAAAGAGTGGCAGAACTCCCTTCGGTGTCTGGAAAGGGGGGAGTCGACCACACACCCAACAATTAGTGGCATTGCTGGTTTGGTGTGAGTAATGTAGCATGCGGATAAAAGAATTATTTCGCATAGCGAGGCGGTAAGAGAGTTCATGAGGAGGCAGATCACTAAACGTGTGTTCTACTGTAGCATTAGAAGACGTACTTACATGAGAAACTGGGAAACACAGGTAAAATGCATAACTGGTGCAGGAAATCATAATGCTGAGAAATAATACGAAACATAGAAAAATGATACATCGGATTGAGTTTTGACTAACTCTCTCACTATGGGGGTCTATTTTATACATGTCAGAAACAGTCTAACCGTTTCACCTAGGGGAGGACTTAGACAATCAAACTGGCTGACTTATTTTACTAGACCGGAGTTTCAACTTATACTCCTGCTGCGGAGTTTTCTCTAACAGGGGAGGGTTTGTAGCAATGTCTTTTGCGGGACAGTCCTTGAGAATAATATTTTGGCAATCCTTCAAATCCTGGGAAATGTTCTTTGAGACGGGTTTCAGTCCATAAAACTTCTTCACGTGCGAAAGGTGCACCCAGCCTTTGCGACCTTCCAACTTCACGGCTGTACGGGTGGCGAGGAGGACCTGTCGGGGCTCCTTCCAGCGTGGCTCCAGCGGACTTGAGCGGTCAAAATTCCGGACAAGGACCATGGATCCTGGAACGATTTCATGCGGTGCCACCTCGGTATTGTCTGGAAATGCGGCGGCAACCTGTGAACGACAAGAGTTGAGGGCAGACATCAAGGAAGCTAGGTAATCTGTCAGCATATTACTTGAAACATCGGTAATACTTCGGGGTCTAGGAGTACCCCACATGTTAGGGGGGCGGCCGAAAACGACCTCATACGGGGACAGACCTGATCTGGAATGTGCGACCATGCGCATATAGAACAAGGCAACTGGCAGAGCTACTAGCCAGTCCACACCTTTCTCTTTACAAATTTTTGCGATGCGAATTTTCAGGGTCTGGTTATGTCTCTCTACGAGACCGGCTGCTTCAGGATGGCGTACACAATGGATCTTCCACTGGTACCCTAACAATAGGGAAACGTGTTTCATTAACTCTGATGAGAATGGCTGGCCGTTATCAGAATATACGACCCTAGGGAGTCCATAACGGGGGAAGAACTCACGAACCAACTGCTTGGCAGTGGTCGCAGCTGTGTAATCTGGGACTGGATATGCTTCTGTCCACCTGGACAAAGCGCATACAACTACAAGGACATACTTGAAACCTCGACATCGCTCCATCTGAATATAATCCATCTGGAGGACTTCAAAAGGGTGGTCAGGAGGTTGGAATCCACCTTGTTCCACCGGGACACTTTTACCTGGATTAAACTGACAACATATCATACAGGTACGGACTTTCTGCTTGGCTGCATCTCGTAAATGCTTGTTGAACCAAATGTTCTGGATACTGTCTAACATAGCTTTTTCTCCTAAATGTGCTGGACTATGTGCGGTATTGATAATGACTTGAACCATAGAGTCGGGGAGAAACCATGTGGCTCTACCCTTCGTTAACCATCCTTGATCTGTCTGGACCCCTCCTTGTTCGGACCATTTCTTGATTTCTTCAGGAGTAGCATGTAGCTGGATATCTATGACATCTTGTGTAGGGTCCTTAACTGTCATGCATGTAGTCGGATCTGGAGTGTGTGTCATGTTAACTGGAATGTCTGGAGTCTGTGCTGTAAGCTTGGCTGTGCGATCTGCTAGATCGTTACCCTGGGAAATAATGTCAGTAACTTTCGTATGTGCTTTGCACTTCATGATAGCAATGGATGTCGGTAAATGTATGGCATCTAACAGAGCTTGAATAAGGAGACCATGCTGAATCTTGGTTCCATGAGAAGTCATGAAACCTCTCTCCTGCCAGAGCACTCCAAAGTCGTGTACAACTCCGAATGCGTAGCGTGAATCTGTGTAAACATTAACTTTCAGGTTCTTGGCGTGTATGCAGGCTTGTGTCAGAGCAACTAGCTCTGCTGCTTGAGCGGACAGAGTGTCAATACGGTGTGTCTCAATGACTTCGGTGTCAGTAGTCACTGCATACGCGGCGACTAGTTCTCCTGTACTTGTTCTCATGCATGAACCATCCACATAAAGTGTCAGGTCGGGATCTGGTAACGGAATATCTGTCAGATCTTGTCTTGGCTTTGTCGTAATGTTAACTACTTCCACACAGTCATGTGTGTCCGGACTTAAAGTAACTGATGGTAACAATGTAGCAGGATTTAAAACGTTGCAGCGTCTGATTTCTATGTGTGGCTGGAACAGTGTCAATTCATAACCTGCTAAACGTGCAATTGTCAAATGCTGAGTCTGTGTTCGGTTTAAAAGAACTTCCACGGAGTGTGGAACTTGTACTGTCAGGGAGTGTCCTAATACTATGGAATCACTTTGTCTGATAGCTAGTGCTGTGGCTGCAACTGACTTGAGGCACGCAGGCAGAGCCTGGGCTACTGGATCTAATGTGCTCGAAAAATAAGCACATGGCTTGTATTGTCCTGTTTGATCTTGTGTGAGAACAGATAATGCTGTACCTTCACGTTCTGTGACGAAAAGTGTAAAAGGCTTACTGTAGTTTGGTGTAGCTAGAACTGGAGCTTGACATAGGGCTTTCTTTAACTCATTGAAACTGAGTGTATGTTCAGATGTCCAAGGGAGGACAGTCGGTGCGGCTGCCTCCTGTGTCGTTAACTGTATCAGTGGTTTGGCTAGAAATGCATACTGAGGAATCCATTGTCGGCAATAAGAAGTGAGGCCGATAAAAGCACGTACCTCCTTCTGGGTCTTGGGCTGAGGAAGACTCGCTATTAACTGGATACGGTCTGGTGTCAACTGCCTACCCCTCTTGGACAGTAAGTGTCCTAAGTATACCACTTGCTGGACACAGAATTGAAGCTTAGAAGGGGACACCTTGTGCCCCATCTCGGCTAGAAAATACAGAACCGTCAGTGACGCTCGCTCGCAGTCACGTTCAGAACGGGCTGTGATCAGTAGATCATCGACATACTGGAGCAGGGCAGTGTCAGTTGGCATGTGAATGTTGTCTAGTTGTCTCTTGAGTGCTTGACTGTAAATACTAGGACTTTCTGTGAAACCTTGAGGAGCTCGTGTGAACATATAGCTCCTTCCATTTAAACAGAATCCGAAAAGGAACTGGCTGTCTGGATGAATGGGAACGCTGAAAAATGCATTCTTGAGGTCTATGACAGTGAAAAATGAAGCTTCGGAATCAATGGCTGTTAATAGGGAAGAGATATCTGGGACTACTGGGTACTGAGGAATAATACATTTATTAAGTTCCCGTAGGTCAATCACTAATCGATATACTGGGGGTGCATTTGGATCAGTACGTTTCATGACTGGAATGATCGGAGAATTGCATACATTGGAGTCAGTTTCTACAACTACTCCTTGAGCGATGAGCTCGTCAATAATTTTGGATAAGGCTGCTACAGCCTCAGGTGGCAATCTGTACTGTCTGATTCGTGGTAACACTACACCTGGCTTGAGAGTCACACGATGGGGTGTGATTTGCATGTAACCTACATCAGTTGGACCTTGCGCCCATAAATGCTGCGGAACATTGGACAATCTGGGATCAAAATCTCGTAATACATAGTGACCCTTGAAGTCACGTAGGAACAATCGTATTCCCTCTGGGGAACAGCATATAACTGCACCTAATTCTTTCAGTGTTTTAATGCCTAACAGATTTTCTGGACATGACTTAGTAAGTAACAGATCAGTGGTACGGGACAATGGACCTACTTCTAGAGTAACTGGCTTTGATATTTCATTTACGATAGGTTTTCCTGAAAATCCAAGGGAAACATTTCTTGAGCCTGAGAGCGGAGCCCCTGGAACTTCGGCGTGACTAATTGTGGTCCTACTTGCCCCTGTATCAATCAAAAACTTTCTGTCTTTCCCTAATACTTGACTGTGAACATAGGGACCTTCTTGATCTACAGGTATCTCGATGAGAGGCAAGCCTACCTCCCTCTCTAGGCTGTTTCATGAGTACTGCTGGTATTCTGGATACTCAGACTGTGCATACTGGTACATCTGCTGTGTAACATGCTGTGTTGCAGCGATGGGCTGCGGTGCTGTAACTGTCTGTGGTGCATTCTGTGGCTGAGGAGTCTGTGAAACTTGTTCTTGTCTAGGCGGACGTGGTCTTTCTTTAGTCTTACCGGTAGCTATGTTATGTTTCAGAACTGCACACTCGTTTATAAAATGACCTGGCTGTTTACAATAATTGCAGTTCCCTTTAACGGGAGCTGCAGGATGACTGGCTTGATTTGGACCCCTCTTCTGACTGTCTTGAGGAACAGATTGTGCAACTAGTACTTTCATTTTCGTGTCTTTCATACGCTTCCTTTCGTGGTCTTGCTCTTCCCTGATTCTATTCTGGTGGTATTGGAGCATCTGTAACATCTGGGACGGGGTATTAGCTTGCCAGGTACTTTCGACTTTCAAAACTCGATTCTTAATTTGTGGACTTGAATTCTCGACTAATTTAGTAACAAAAAGATGAGGGTATGACTCACTACTTGTCTTGAGGCCACTGTTGATGCTAAAACATTTCTCAAATCTAGAATAAAAATCACTAATGTCTTCATCTTGTTTCTGTTTACAGGCTGAGATTGCATCCCAGTCTTCTTTTCTAGTTGTCAATAATCTGGGTAAAACTTGTATTAATAATTCTGGTAATTCTTTACATTTCGCTCCAAGACCGGTACCTGGTACTCGTGCCTTATCTTCAGCTTCTAGAACTGCCCAATCGATCTTTTTCTCTCCCACCTCCCATTCTTTTTCCTTGAGCTTTTCATACACCCCTGCGGGCAGCAGAACCTTTAACATTTTAATTATATCTGGATACGTGTATTCTCCCATACGGAGCATGTCTTTTAATTCTCGGTGGAACCCTGCTGGATCTTTATCATGACAGGGAATTAATTTCTTCATCTCTAGGAGTTCCATCTTTGTAATCGGAGTGTAAACAAACACTCGTTCTAGTTCGCCACCCGTTCCTCTAACTGGGTGGACTTCTCGTAACGGATTCTGTCTTTCCATATAAAATGGTTTACTTTCTGGGGGTGAGACATGAACAAAATGCGGGTTCAGAAACGTTCTATATTTGTGACGTTGTTCTAGAACGACACTAATTAAATCGGTACCTAAACCTTTCCATCTATACTGGAGTAGCTCGTTCAGGATATCATGTAACGGACCTGGATCAGAGTGTTGACCCTCATACAATGTAATGAGGTGCTGGATCATATACATACCCACCAGTCGCTGCTCGGCTGGGGGCAGTTTCAGAAACATTTGTGCCACTATTTCGTCTGGAAAAGTGGTAGAATCAGTAATCCATCGGACTGCTGATCGGACTAGTTCTTGTTCATGCATAGTACTTAACTCACTGTAACCGATTCGTGATTTCAGAATGTGATCGGTAGCTTGGAATACTTGTTCTAGAGAACCTTGTTCTGGTGCTGGATGATGGAAAGTAGACTTGTGTTCTAGGCGTAAATGACGATCTGGAAATCTAGATTTTCCTACATACGCTATTCTGTCGGGATTCTCGTCCTCTACCTCTTCAGTATCAGAGTTACTTTCTTTCTCGCTTACTTGTACTGCTTTACGTTGATCGTGTAACCTTATTATTTCTTTACGAATTTTCTTGTACATACTGTCCATAGCACTCATGGTTCTGTGCTTACCCTCGCCTATATTATCACTCCACTTTGTCAGGGTTCTCATTTCGGCTTGATCTTTGGACGGGTAATCTTGTTCTCTTATTAGACAATTGATCAGAAACTTTAATATCATGAGCTGGGTCTCAGCTTTCCTTTGAGACATGGCCTCGCCAATGCTTTCTGGATCATCCCCTGTACGGATGAAACGATATATTCTGTCTAGGTCTTCTTTCATATTCGGTAGGGTGACTAGATACTCGGCCACCCTTCTTACACGTAATGAATATAAAACCATATTATCCTCGCCTGGGACTGGATCATAGCCGCATTCATTAAGGGCTTTTCTTATTTCTGCTACAGACTGATGTCTGGGCGTACGCTGTGACGCTTGCATATGTAATTCGGCTGTCGTTAAACGCTTATGTGGCGGCGGGGTTTGAGGAGGACCTCCTCCTGCGGCCCCTAAACTAGAATCGTCTACTGATCCTCTTCGTACTAGTGTGGCAGGAAATTGAAATGCGGGCTGAACTGGTATGGCGGGCTGGACCGGGGGTACCGTAACAGGTACTCCGGTGTCTGGAGGAGCGGGAAGTGCCTGATTTACAGGGACTGGCGGAGCGCGAACAGGATTTGCATATTCTGGGACTGTGTCGTCCAAATAGGACGAAATAAAAATATCAGCTGCGGTCGGTTTGTGACGTAGCTTAGTCGGAACTAATGGTGGCGGAAAGTTACTGGATGCCTCCGGGGTCGCTTTTGGCAAGCCCTCGGCAAGAAGAGGATACATACCCTTAATAAGAGCATGCCTCTGTCTGTCTGACTGTTCGGTTTTAACTCGTTCACCAATCTCGATTAATTCCCTTTCTTGGGCTCGTTCCAAGGATTCTCTACTTAATTCTGACTTTCGGATTTCTTTTTCGGTTCTTTTATGAGCTTCTTTGCGCCATAACTCGATGGCATCTTTCTGTGACTGTCTGGCTTTCTTTTTCCATAATGCTTCTTCTACTCGCATGATGCACTCGGCATCCCATGTACCCGATACGGGCCATCTATACTTTTCTTCCAACTGTTTGGTATACTCTACCCATAAATCTAGATATAGTATGGCACTTATGCCATGCTTCTGATACATAAAATGACCTGGACTGTCCCTAGGCGGGACGGGAACTGCTGCTTCCAGCAGACCCTTTCTAGTTTTTAACTGACGTAACTTGGAAAACAGGGGCATGACTGAACTGTAATCTAGACACAATACAATACACAATGAACACGATACTTATTCCCCATTCATACCACGACATTAAAATACATGAAGAACATTTAAAATAACAGTTCGAACAGAATACTACCTGGAATGCTGAGAACAGAACACATGAATTTTCTCGAGAACAGAACTGACTAGAACAGAGACTAGATGCACTGCTGAAACAGTACGAAACTTACCGGTCTCATAAAGAGACACGTTCAGGACCCGCATCCACCGGAGTGGACACTTCGTTTGTGGGCTTGTGTACCACCAACCCACGGACCAGAGTCAATTAAATTGACCCTGTCTAGATACTACCCCAGTAATGGTACTCACCGGGCAGTAAGAACGGAAGGCCTCAGACTGGACGGGACTACTTGGACGCCGGACAGACGAACTTCGGACTTCTGTTACGGGTGGACCTCCGGATACCTCGGACCTTGGACTCTCGGCTTGGGCTCTGGTCGGGACTCGCCGCGTTCCTCCACCGTCTCGTCTGGATGCTGGACCGCCTCCTCCGTCTCCTCCGTGGGCCTGAGGGATACTTGAAGCAGAAATATCTGCCGGTGCGCAGAAGAGTTCCGTCACGACTGCAGAGGGTCAGGGGGTCGGCGTGGCTTCACCGACGCGTGGGGAAAGGGCAAGTCCCTATTCGGGCGCCATTATGTGGTAAATAAATAAATAATACCCTATTTTTGAATGAATAAATGAATAACAGATAGCTCAATAAATAAGAGTCAAGATTCGAGGTAGTAGGAGTTTTGCAGGTTTAATACAGCATAAGGACAGGAACAGGACGACCTGCACGGGAATAGGATGGCAGCTGCCGGGGACAGGATCGGGAATGACGGCGTAACTTTTAATAACAGTACATGAGCATATATACATAACGCAAACACATAGCATTACATTGCAATAGGCGTAGCGGTGGGTGGAGCAATAGGCGTGACGCGTAGCAGTCGCGAAAGATAAGGGTGAAAAGAGGTGTAACAGGGCGTATACATAGACATGTGATGCAAACGTAACAGAATATGTCATGAATGGGGCGGAAACCATGGAGGGGGCTACCTGAGGAGCCGGGACCTCTAACCTGATGGTGCGCGCAAGCTGGCAATGACGTATCACTAGGAGAAGCTGGGGGCTTCGAACTCTGTGCTAGGAGCAGAGACTGAAGTCTGGAGAGTCAGGGCGACATGTACCTAAACAGTATCTAGTATCTGATGTTTAGGGAACATGTTGATATAAACTAGAAGTCAGGAGGGGAAAGGCTAACAGACACTAAGACTGGACCATGCATTATTCTACATGTAGTGCGTGATGAAGAATATTAAATGACCATTAATACAGTATTTCTCTAACGTGGGGCCGTAAAAGCTAGACAATGACGGAAACTATTGATGCGATTCAGTAGCTTAGGAATGCAGGGAAGGAGGGCTGAACTGATAACTGGAATCATAACATAGTCTTGGCAGACTCAGAGGCAGAGCCAGGCTGGACCGGGCACTGCGAGGCAGGAAGTAAGTGAAGGGTCGAAGATACAGGTGGGGGCCGTGTCGCTCCTCAGCGAGGGCTTCAGGAGACAGGAGCTGAATCTGGTGTCCGGGCCCTTTTGAGGCCTAGAAACGGGGACTTTACAATGAAATAACGTGCTCACTGAGAAACGTGGCAACGTAGCTTTACATAGGCCTGATATTCGTGGTATTCACGAGAACTGGAAACTGGCATACTAGAGATGGACACAACTGTAATTGCGTCTTTAATCAAACATGGGGAATACATATGCATATTAATCATGCACACATAACATATGATGGATGACACGTAGGGACACAGAACATGGCAAAATTTACTTTTCCACAGTAGGACACTCTGAATTCTCTGTGTTCACTTCCGGGTCCTGAGTAAATATCTTTGAGAAGTGATTGACCCATGTTTTAGCATCTATGGCAACTTCCAGCTTTGGTATATTATTTTGTTGTGCTAAAAAAGGGGATTTAACTACTTGCCAAAAGATGGAACTATCTTTCGTTGTACAGCTATTATGTAGCTGAGTCCATAAGTCATTCTTAAACTCTTTTTTCCGTTTTTTTAGTGCTACGTCATAAGCTTTTCTTAAATTGACGATCTCTTTTTTTCCCTATTGCGATAACTTAGTGCGATTTTCAATGCTGAATAAGCTTTAGTACATTCTTGTCTACCTATGCTCAAGTTTTAATAGAACAACTGCATGCGTATTTCCATATGCTGTCAGGAGAATTACTGTTGAATTCTTCCATGTTACATTTTCAATTCTACGTACTAAGAACAGTCTAGGACTACGATGCACCTTTAACTGAATCCTCTATATCTGTCCCTTCACTTATAAACAGGAGGACACTCTTGGAATTCATTCCATCTTGCATTTCTATTTCCATAACGCTGCACACCAAGCTGATCTCCTCGTACCTGTGTTTACTCTGCATATCAAACTGATCTCCTCGTACCTGTGTTTACATCATCTACAGATATGCTTCGTCAGCCCTAAATAGAGAATGTGAATAAAAACCTACACTGATTATGATTTACCAAATTGGATCTTAAGGACCGCACAGATCTCTGGATTGAACATATGCGCCCTGATGAAGGACTTTCTTAAATTATTCTTTACTTCCGAAACGCGCGTCGGCGCTCCCCCCCCCCACTGTATTATGTTCTGATGTTTTGATTGAGTATGACTATATGGTTTGTTTGATAGCGATTTGTGTGGATGAATGATTAGAATGACTGAACTGTGTGATATGTTTTTAATGTTTTATTAATCTTTGGGCTGATGTCTTTTCTATGACCGTATAACTTTATGAACTTTCATGTACTAGAAGTTGACCCAAATTTATTTTGGTTCTGAGAATCTTATCAAAGAAATGATTATCTAAAAAATAAATACATTTTTCTAAAAATATTCCAGCTACTCTGTGGGTGACTTTGGTTGATCTCATTCATATGGTGCTTAATGCAATGGGAACGCTCCTTTTCATGTTTTTGTGGTACATTCGTGGTTAAACCATCCCTTTGAGAAATTTTTGTTCTTAGAAGATTTACAATATAGCTCTTCTTCAATAATTTTAGTGATTTTTTATAGCTAGTCAAAATTACTTCAGATGGGAATTCTGGGTCTAAACAAATTTCCAGTAAGGGTAAGGCATGTTTGACTATTTTAGCAGTCATTAATTCTTGATCTGTTTTTCCCCACTTTAATGCATAACCATTAAGCCTATCTAATTTCAAATTTTCTTGGTCCAATATACTTAGATAGACAGGCTCCACTATTTTATGTGGGTTTTTTATGGTTATACTAATTGGAGAGTGATCACTTATTGCGTTGTTGAGTGTTTCGAACGTTTGTAGTGTTGGTGCTAGGGTATGTGAAAAGAGTATAAAATCAATTGTACTTTCTAAACCCCTCCCATGAAAGGTGGGTAAAAAATTTGCTGATGGAGTTGCCAACTCGTTTGCAAACCCTAACTCCATTCCAAATATAATTTCATTCATGCGATTTCCGATTTTATTGTGTACGAAATGCGTTAAATTTGTTCCCTCATCATCCTGAACTCCACATATTTTTGTGGAGTTTTTTTTACAAAGAAATACGTTGAAATCACCGCCCCAAATCAATTCAACTGAATTATTTATATGTTTTGAGCGTAGTTCCTGCAATAAAAAGGAAACCTTGTTAAGAAGCTCAATTAAATCGTTTGAGTTGAAATTATTATAAAAATTTACTAAAAAATAACAGGTTGATTTACTTATTTTTAACTTCAAAATTTGAATATTGTTTTCCAAGGTCAGAGTGACTATTTCTTTTAGAACCAGGGTGTTGGACACGTATGTCGTTAAGCCCCCTTCCTTCTCCCAGAAGATGATGGAATAGCCTGTGAGAATTAAGTCTTGAAACCCTCCAAATGAATTGGGGTACTGAGCCAGGTCTCTTGGAGACATATGATGTTGTGTGCCCTCACCTCATTCAGCCATTTATCGTTCGTACTCTTTGAAAGTTGACCGGCTATATTCCAGAATACCATATTAAGTTTCTGGTGTTTCGGGGATTTCAGTTCATGGCTGTTTATAGTTGATCGTAAAGGTACTTCGTAATTAAGTGGGTGAATTGGTTGGGCAACCCTTGACAAATTTAAATATGGCTGGGAGACCTCCAGATCTGGTATTGGTATAGTGTCTACGCTAGCTGGGTGATGTCCAGCAAGTTCGGATAGCTGTGTCTGATGATAGTTCACAGTCTCATCGTTCTGCTTTTCCAATTGTTCTATCTTTTTGCTATTACCTAATCCCTTCTCCAGTCATTCATTGTCGTCAAGTCCAGAGAGAATATTAAATCTATTGTAAGTAGGTATGTGATTGAGTACCCATTGATCTTTGCACGGGTTTCTCCAGATAAAGTGGGGGTTACTACTTCTTTTAGGAGGGTAGAAAAATCCTAATGGTAGTATAATTATCCCTATAGCATCCACTGTTCTATTAGCCCCGCCCTCAATATGTCATTGACCAGTGCTGGTGAGCTAAATGTCAAGACTATACAGTCTCCTGTCAGAACCTTTTCTCGAGACCCCAGCCAGCGTACACGCCTTACCATCTTAAAGTTCTGGAATAATTCTCTATGGAGTCCCACCCTACTACTCAGCGAGTTTAGTGACTTGTTCTTAAGTGAAATCCATGTTTTTTCCGAGGGTGATTCATAGTTGGGAACATTACCCAAAACGATGATATAAGGGGTAGCTTGTGGGGGCAGATCTAGATGTGTGCCCGGTATCGATATATCATCCTCTGGGGCCTTCAAGATGTGTGGTCATTTGGGCTGAGGGGGAATATGTGGAGATTTGGGTATTTAATTGTGGGGAGACTATCTTTTTACTAGTAGTACTTTTCGCTGTTTCTGAAATAGATTGGGTCTTATTTCCTACTAGAGATTTATTTACTGGAGTGGTCTGTGAAATAGTATCTGGGTGAGAAGGTCTGATTTTAGTTCTTCCTTTTCTAAGTAGGGGATCTGCAACTTCTATATATGTTGACAAGTTAGTAGGATGCTCAATATTATTTATGTTTGGGGCCAGTGTTTTGTGTGCTATACTCAGAGTACTTTCTATGTTTTCCATTCTTGATGTTAACTGATCCAGCCTCAGTCTTATATACATATCTAGTCGCTCCACTAGGGATGTCAAGATTTGGATGTCAGGCTTACAATCACAGTGGTGTGTTATCCTCTCCTTCTGCTTTGCTTGTGTTTTTTGGCGGACTACCCGTTTTTTCCCTTGGTTCAAAGATTTTGTTTGTTTCTTCTGTTTTGGGGGAGAATGTATTGTGATTGGGATGACATCATTCTGGACGTCAATTGTTTCATTGCCACTTGGTTTCTTCTGCTTTTTTTTGGGGGGGTGGTGTGGGGGAATCATTTGTGATTAGTTCTAGATCATCAGAGTCAAGTTGGATACAGCCATTAGTTTGGAGTGGGTTTTTCCCCCCTGAGATCGATAAGTGAATTGCCTCATTTGTAGGCGACTCTTGAGTGGATCTAGATGATGCTCCTCCAATTGATTCTTCTACAGATAAAATCTGTTTGTCTAAGGCGCCTACAGTGCCTGTTGGGTAGTCTAATATTTATTTATTTATTTATTTATTTTTGAGATTTATACAGCGCGTACAATTGCATGTAGGCGTCTCGGCGCTAGAAACTGTGAATGTATTCCCAAGGTTAGGCCTGTAACTATTCTTGATCAAACAGCCAGGTCTTTATCTTTCTGTGGAAATGCATCAAGGATGGGCTGTCTTTGATGGAAGCTGGCAGGGAATTCCATAATCTGGGAGCTGCCACTAGGAAGCGTCTATCGCCCCAGTTGACTGTTTTTGTTCGTGGTATTTGTAGGATTTTAAGTTTGTTAGATCGGAGCGATCTTATGGAGGACTGGTATCTGAGTTGGAATTTCAGGAAATGTGGACCACAGTTGTGCAGTGCTTTATAAAGTATTCACAGCGCTTTAAACTTGATCCTGTTTCGAATCTTGAGCCAATGCAGGTCCCTTATAGTCTCAGAGATTGGTGAGAACTTTGGGATTCCAGACAGGAGACGGGCTGCAGCATTCTGGATGGTCTGCATTTTGTTGGTCACTCTTGCTTGGGCGTTGATGAATAAGCCGTTACAATAGTCAAGAGATGACAACACGAGGGCGCTTACCAGCGTCTTACCTGCTGAGGTTGGTAGAAACGGCATGATTTTCTTGATCAGCCTAAGTTTATGATGGGCTGTTGCTGCTATTTTATTTGAGTGGGCCATAAAATTTAATTTATCGTCAAAAATCACCCCCAGATTTCTGACGGTGATGGCTGGTGTAGGTGGTGTTCCGTGCGTCGGGGGCCACCAGGTGTTTGACCATCCGGGGGAGAGATGTCCAAATATGACGACCTCTGTTTTTTCAGCATTTAACTTTAGGCAGTTAGAGGCCATCCACTCACCAATCGCCCGCATGCCCTCTTGGAAGTTTTCAGCTACCTTGTCTCCATTCCCGTTGATGGCCAACACAAGCTGAGTGTCATCTGCGTATGAGGTAAGGCTCATCCCATAAGCCTTGATGACAGAGGCCAGGTCCGACACATAGATATTGAATAGTGTCGGACTGAGGGATGAGCCTTGAGGAACCCCACACGGTAATGACAGCTTGTGCGATTGGAAGGGCCCTAATGTGACCACCTGTGATCTACCGGCCAGGAAGGAGGAAAGCAGATTTTTAGCCATGTGGCGGATGCCCAGGTTTTCGGCACGGTCGACCAAGATCTTGTGGTCGACCGTGTCGAAGGCTGCAGACAGATCGAGCAATATGAGTATTGCTGTACCTCCCTGGTCCTGGATCACTCCTATGTCCTCTGTAGCTTTTATTAAGGCAGTTTCG
Organism: Lissotriton helveticus; assembly: GCF_964261635.1. Lineage (NCBI taxonomy): Eukaryota > Metazoa > Chordata > Amphibia > Caudata > Salamandridae > Lissotriton > Lissotriton helveticus. The sequence goes on along the minus strand of NC_136070.1, from coordinate 1,058,956,060 downwards.
GTTCCATGGAACTTGCGGAAACCAAATTGAGTGTTGTCCAGTAGTTGATGTTTTTCTATGAACTCTGAGAGTTGTAAGTTCATAGCCTTTTCCGCTACCTTGGCTAAAAAGGGAAGACTGGCTATGGGGCGGTTGTTTTTTGGTTGGTCCTTGTCCAGATTAGCTTTCTTAAGTAAGGGTTTGACCAAGGTGTTTTTAAGGGAATCTGGGTATATCCCAGTTCTGAACATTGTGTTGCAGATTGATACAATGTCAGGGGAGAGATAGTCCATGATCGGACGAATGACTTTTAGAGGACAAGGATCTAATGCTGAGCCTGATTTAATTGTGGCCGTTATTTCCTTGATTTGTGTTTCTCCAAGGTCTAGGAACTGAAATAGTTCGATATTATTAGTCCCGTTGTTAGATGTGGGGGCGCTGATTACTGTTTTCGTGGAGAATGCTTGATATATATCATTCACCTTTGTGAAGAAGAAATCGGCCAGAGAATCACAAAAGACTTGGGATTGTGGAGGATTCAGGTCCGGTGCGTTTCCCGCTAAGATCTTAGTTATCTCAAAGTTTTTTACTTGAGTTTTTTGCAGAATTGATTTGTTCAGTGAAATAGGATTTTTTTGTCTCGACAATAAGAGCTTTGTATTGTCCGAGTGCTTCCTTATAACTGGTCTTGCTTTCAGCGCAGTAGGATCTGCGCCAGTGTCTCTCCCTGTTTCTACAGAATTGCCTCTTAATACGTAGCTCCTCTGTAAACCACGGGGCTGATGGTGTTGCTCTATTTCTAGAGAGTTTTTTAGTTGGGGCTAAGGAGTTGGTGGCGGTACCTATCCACTCCTGAAATTGTCGGGAGGCCAAGTTTGGTTCAAATGTTGAATCAGGACGGGTTTTTTCGAGTAAGGTCGTTAGCTCAGCGTGATCGATGTCCTTCCAAACTTTGATGGTTTGTGGTTTCAATACAGAGTGGAGTCTGAGTCTATTTAATGTAACTGATATTTTTATTAAAATGGCGAAGTGGTCGGTCCATGGCATTGGTAAGGTATCTATTATATTAACGCCTTGCATATTAGTAAAGATGCCGTCTAACGTGTGACCGGCTATATGGGTGGGGGTGGTTACCAGTTGCCGAAGACTCATAGTGTGCATGTCTGATATCAAGGAACGGGTGTCCTTGTCAGATGCATTCTCAAGATGGAAGTTCAAGTCGCCCAATAATGTAAATGAGTCTTCCAGCGATGGAGCTTCTAGTATTGCACCCAGATTTGCTAGAAAGTTGGTGCGAGAGCCTGGTGGTCGATATAGGAGGATGCCTTTAAAATGAAACGATGGGGTGAGTTTAAGATCGAAAAGAAGGGCTTCGCAGGAGGTGGAGGGGATGTGAGATATTCTGACCGTTATATGGTCGCGGGCGATGATGGCTAGTCCTCCTCCGCGCTGCCCTACTCTATCTAGGCGATAGGCGTTATAGGCTGGGGGGGGTCGCAACTGCCATGTCAGGATCGGATGCTCCATCGGTCCATGTCTCCGTGAGAAAGAGACAATCAAGGTTGTTGTTGATAATGAGATTGTGTATTTCTTGCCGGTGCTTGACAAGGGATCGTGCGTTGATTAGTGCAGCGGTGATGTCGGTAAACATAGATGCAGTGACAGCATGCGTTTTGATTTTATCATTGGTTATCTGTAACTTGACGTTGCAGTGAGGACATTTTAAATTTGTGGTATCTGACCAAAGGTGTGGATTATATTGAGCGCAGTCGATGTTAGGCGTGCGCAGTGCCATCAATGTGGATTTGGGGTAGATGTGGGGAGCCAGTCGCTGGGATTGATCAGGGGTTCTAGCCCTTGGCCCGGTCTCGGCACGGATAAGCACAGACGAGCTTGCCTTATGCGCGGTTTGTTTGTTGGGTATCTATAGTGGTCTTTGTGCCCTTGTGCCCTTTGGGCTTACTAGTTTTCTTTTACCCATGTTTTTTATAGGTTATACTAGCTTTCAGTGGTAAATAAACACACATATACAATGACAAACTCACGATGTGCTATGTTGCTGAGTGGGAGACCAAGGGGGTGGGCCCAGCCCAGCCTCCTCCGGGCTGCGACTGGCGCGGACGGGCCCGCCCTTGGCCCGGGCAAGCCCGCGCGCATCCCGCGCCGCGGTGGGTGCGGCTGATTATGTAGTGCCGGGGGCAGGGGGCGTGTCTCTGGCCTCTCGCGAGACCGCGCTGCCCGCTGGGATGGAGAGTCCTGGGCAGCGCGCGGCCAGGTCAGCCAAAGTTCCTCAGGGCTTCAAAGGGCAACGAAATCGCCTCCTGCAATATTCAATGTTTTTTGCGTCCCGCGCCGCAGTGGGTGTGGCTGGTTATGTAGGGCCGGGGTCGGGGGGCGTGTGTCTGGCCTCTCGCTAGACCGCGCTGGCAGCTGGGATGGAGAGTCCTGGGCAGCGCGCGGTCCGCGGGGCAGATGGAACGAGACACGAAGGATTGAACAGCATCGCAGGCCCCAACACAGTCCCAAAACCAGGTCAGCCAAAGTTCCTCAGGGCTTCAAAGGGCAACGAAATCACCTCCCAGTGGAGCTGGGGCAGATACTTGCATTGAATGCAACAGTGTAAATAGCCAGGAGATTATGGCCTTAACGTGGGCTGGTTCCCTAGGTGCACGAAGGACTGGAAATGATGATTGCGAATACGTCTTCACAGGCGGCTCTTCAGTTCAGCAGATGGATACTAGGGGGGAATCAACAGATGCCAGATTCTTAGTGCTGACGTCACTTATGGCAATGGGGCACGTTAGAATCTATGTCGATAGTCTGAAATCTGTATACAATAATATACATAGAAGTGTTTGGGCCAGAGATAGAGAATGAAACATTGAGGTAAGAAGGTCAATCAATCAGGGATTTATAAAGCGTGCTACTCACCCGTGAGGGTCTCATTGCGCTGGGGGGGGGGAGCAGCCCCGGATCAGTCGAAGAGCCAGGTCTTGAGGTCCTTCCTGAATGTGTGCAGGGTCAGGGAGTGTCTGATGTTCACAGGGAGCATGTTCCAGGTCTTGACTGTGATGTAGGAGAAGGCTCTCCAACCTGTTCTGGTTCTGCGGATGCAGGGGACCTCTGCCAGGTCGAGGTCGGAGGAGTGGAGGTTCCTCTTGGGTACGTAGAAGAATATTCTGTTGAGGTATTTGAGTCTGATGTTGTTGAGGGATTTGTAGGCGTGGGGAGGAGTTTGAAGGTGACCCTCTTCTCGACACGGAGCCAGTGGAGGTCTCGTAGCTGGTGGGTCATGTGTTTGTGACGCGGTGTCCCGAGGATGAGTCTGGCTGCTGCGTTCTGAATGGTTTGGAGTTTGTGTAGAAGGGTTCTGTTGATTCTGGCGTATAGTGCATTGCCGTATTCCAGTCTGCTGGTTACAAGTGCGTGAGTGATGTTCCTTCTGCAGTCAGAGGGGATTCACTTGAAGGTCTTGCGGAGGATGCACAGGCAGTTGAAACTGGTGGAGGCAACTGCGTTGATCTGGTGGTTCACGGAGAGGGAGGAGTGGAGGATGATGCCGACGTTTTGTGTGTGGTCTGTAGGGATGGGTGTATTCCCGAGGGCCACCAGGTGTTGTCCCAGTCAGAGGTGCAGGGTCCGAGGATGAGGACTTCGGTTTTCTCAGAGTTACCTTTCAAACAGCTGTCCATCATCCAGGCTGCCACGTTCTTCATTCCTTCCTGGAAACAGAGTCTGGTGTCTTCGGGATTCTTCGTGAGTGAGAGGAGGAGCCGGGTGTCATCGGTACAATGCTGAGCCCATGCTGTCTGACGATGGCAGCGAGGGGGGCCATGTAGATGTTGAAGAGTGTGGGGCTGAGCGATGATCCTTGGGGTGCTCTGCAGTTAATATCGGTGGGTTCGGAGAGGAAGGGAGGGAGTCTGATCCTCTGGGTTGGGCCGGAGAGAAAGGATTGGATCCAGTGGAGGGCGGCACCTTGTATCTCCGCATCGTGAAGTCTGGCTGTGAGCGTGCGATGTGAAACGGTGTCAAAGGCTGCGGAGAGGTCCAGAAGGATGAGTGCCTCAGTGTGTCCCTGGTCGAGTAGCATGCGGATGTCGTCATTGGCGGCGAGGAGGGTGGTCTCGGTGCTGTGGTTGTGGCGGAATCCAGACTGGGAGGTGTCCAGGATGGAGTTCTCATCGATGAAGGTGGTCAGTTGGGCGTTTACTAGTCTTTCGGTGACTTTGGCCGTGAAGGGGAGGAGAGAGATGGGCCGGTAGTTTTTCAGGTCTGTTGGGTCTGCCATCGGTTTCTTGAGGAGCGGTTTAACCTCCGCCTGCTTCCAGCCATCTGGGAAGATGCCGGACAAGGAGGCGTTGATGGTCTATCCTAGTTTGGGTGAGATGGCGACGGAGGCCCTGTGGAATATGTGCAGGGGCAGGGGTCCGTAGGGGCTCCTGAGTGGGTTTTATTCATGGTTGCGGTGATGTGTTCGACGGTGGCAGGGTTCCAGGTCATGATGGTTGGCTTATCGGCGGCGTAGGGGGTGGTGTGCGGCATCTGTTTGCTGAAGTTGTTATAGAGGACCTTGATCTTCAGGTGGAAGTAGGAGCTGAGCTTGTCGCAGAGTTCCTGGGAAGGTGTGACGTCCGTGGCTATGCTGGGGGGTTTTGTGAATTGCTGTATGACGTTGAACAGTTCCTTGGCGTTGGTCGTGTTGGTCTGGATTTTGTCTCTTATGAAGGTCCGTTTGGTGTATCTTATGTGCTGGTGGGATTCCTTTAGGGCGTTCCTGTGGTTGATCCGTGCTTCAGTCGTTTTCTGGTTTTGGCAGGTTATCTCTAGGCGTCTGCAGGAGCGTCTGGCTTCTTGTGGTTCTGTAGTGAACCAGGAAGCCTTCAGAGGGTGTTGCTTGGTGGGGTGGCGGAGGGGTGCAAGTTTGTGGGTGCAGCGGGAGATTCAGAGGTTAAATTCTATGGCTGCGGAGTTGGTGTTGGTCGTGGTGCTGGGGGGGTCGTGGAAGAGGGTGGTGTTGAGGTGTTCCTCTGTAACCTCGCTCCAGTTCCTTCATGGTGGGCGCGGGGCGGGCTTGAGTGCAGTGGCGGTGTTGAAGGTGAAGTGGACGCAGCGGTAGTCTGTCCAGGGGGGCTAAGTGGTGTGGCTGAAGATTGGGTCGAGGGTGTGTCCGGCTTTGTGACTCCACCACTCTCCTCGACAACCTCGGTCTAAACCAGCTGCTTTAGACGAAGGTTGTCGAGGAGAGTGGTGGAGTCGGGGTCGTAGCTGTTGTTGAGGTGGAAATTCAGGTCCCCGAGTACGATGTAGTCCATGGAGGTGATGGCGTGGGGTGCGTCTAGCTCAGCGATGGTAGTTGCGGACTGGGTGCAAGGGCCCGCGGTCTGTAGATGAGCGTACCGCCTAGCGTGGAGGTGTTCTGTGTTGGAGTGGGGGGTCGATCGTGCTGGATGTGGAGTCAGAGGGTGTCTTGTGTGCGATGGCGAGTCCTACTAGGCAGTGGGGGCGGTCCTTTCTCTGGATCTTGTAGCCATCAAGGATGGTTGTGGCGATGTCTGGGCCGGAGGTGGCGTTGGTCTAGGTTTCCGTGAAAAAGGCGACATCGGGCGCCGATCAGGTCCCAGATCTCTACGGCGTGTCGGTGCAGGGATCGCACGTTGAGGAGAATGCATGTCAGGCGGAGCGTCGGCAGTTGTGGGGGTTTGGTCGATGGTGAAGGATCTGCAGCAGAGTCTGCACGAGAACTGTCCATGGGTGGTGTTGGGTGTGGATCTTTCGCAGTCGGTGTGTCTTCTGGCGTTGAGTGCGTGGAGTGTGGCGGAGTTGTATCGCAGGGGTCCGGGAGATCCAGGGTTCCTGGTGCTAGCCGCGGTGCAGACGGGCTTGTCTTAGGCGCACCTTCGGCGCACCAGCGGCGCGACCGCGCATCGGCTGCCCGTGTGTAGGGGAGGGGGGAGGGACGTGCAGCTGGGAGGCGGGCGGTCAGGGGGAGGGGTCACGGGGGGATGCGGCAGCAGGAAGAACGAAGGGAAAACCAAACCGCACCCAAAAATACAATAGAATAATAAGGCACAATGACAAAAAACAGAAGAACCGCAGAGCAACAATAAGGGCTGAGCAAAGGAATAAACCAGACTCAGAATACCAGATTCAGCCTGGAGGGCAGGAGGCGCCGGGCAGTCTTGAACCCTGCAACGGGAGGGGCTTCCAGGCAGTGCAGGGGCTTCCAGGCAGCGCTGAGCACAGCGGAGCTACAGGGGAGAGTGCGAGGCTAGGACCGAGGTCGGAGGGTGTTTGTAGGGGGAAAGAAATAAACAGGTAACAAAGACAGATTGAATTATTATGAGAGGAGAGTAATAGAATAGAAAGAATGATACCCACAAGAAGGACAAAGGTTGACAGAGAAAGAGAAATGAGAGAGTGAGAGAGAGAGAACAAGTAATTGTGTGTGTGTGTGTAGGTGCTTGAGAGAGAGATAGAGGTGGTGCTGCCCTGGTGCTGAGGTGCTCCTGCAGTGGGGTTGATTGATGCTGAGGTGGTGCTGTGCTGCTGTTGTGGTGGTGTTCCGGTGCTGCAGTGGTACTGAAGTGGTGCTGAGGTGATATTCACTGGTGCTGAGGTGGCCCTAAAGTGGTGCTGTGCTGTTGCTATGTAACGGTGAGGTGGTGCTGAGTGTTTAAGTTGTGCTGCGCTGATGCTGAGGTGGTGATGCGGTGGTTCTGAGGTGGTGTTACACTAATGCACTGGTGCTGAGGTGGTGCTGTGGTGGTTCTTAGTGGGTGCTAGAGTGGTGCTGTGCTGAGTGATGTTGAGGTGGTGCTCAGGTGGAGCTGCACTGGCGCTGAGTGATACTGAGGTGGTGCTCCCAATTTTAACAAAATTACTTTGTAGAACTCCTAACCGTATCCCTTTTGACAAGGTTGCGCCTCTGAGTCTAAGTGAGGCACCTCCGTTCAGATGGCCACACCAGCTCAGACTTTCTGGGATAAAAAAGAAATTATGCAGCATCTCTTATGCATCACCTGCCACAAGCACTTCAGTAGGCGCCAGATGTGGACAATGATGTCAACGTGCACAGTGCGCTGAAAGGATCTAAATGCCCAGCTTCCAGAGATTAGCTGGTTAACCAGGGACCATTCTATCCAGCTCAAAAAAGGCAGCATTAGGCAACCGTAATCTTGCTCAAGTAAAATGTAGACTCTGGACTACACACATTAAACAGGCTGGTAGTTGTGAACAACTAGTGTGGCTGCTATTCAGTATGGCTAAACGTTATTGGTGTAAAGGGAAATAGAGTGAAGTGTTCTAAAGTTGAGTGTTGTGTTATGGAGTGGTGAACAGTGTTGTGGTATAGAGTGGCATTGCCTAGATTGGAGTGGTGTTGCGTACAGTGGCATTGCGTAGAGTGGGGTGGCGTAAAGTGGAGTGCGGTGTGGTGGAGTGGAGTGGCGTTGTGTAGAGTGGATGGTGTTGTGTAGAGTGGATGGTGTTACGTATAGTGGAGTGGAGTGGTGTTGCATAGAGTGGAGTGGTGTTTTGAGGAGTGGTGTTGCATAGAGGGCGTAGAGCGGCATGGTGTGGCATGGGGTAGTATGCAGCTGTGTGGAGAGGCATTGTGTAGAGTGGGGTGGCTTTGATTGGAGGGCAGTTGTATCTAGAGGAGTGGTGTAGACTGGAGTGCCATTGCGTAAAGTAGCATTGCGTAAAGCGGAGTGGTATTGCGTGGAGCGGAGTGGCATTGCGTTGTGTAAGGTGGAGTTGTGTTGCATAGAGCGGCGTACAACGTGTGCATTGGTGGCTATTTCTACTAACAATAATATTGCACCAAAAACTCAAAGCAGAATGTCCAAGATTCTATATAATCTCTAGGGGATAAATGCACTCCAAAGTCTGCTATGCAAAAAAATGATGTGCACATGGAAAAGAACATCAAATGCCCAAGACCACACCGTTTTAAAGAGGTGAGAAGTAATGGCAGAAAACCATGCAGTGGAAACAAGACTTTTCCAGGTATTTGTCAACCTCAGCATTCAATTAGGGACCGGATAAATCTACAAATCAAAATATTACCAAGTGGTGAAAATTGTATTACATTGTTAAATTGTCACCACATCATTGTTGCCCCAACACAACCGAGAAATCTAAACTCAACAGAACATTTATTAAAATGCAGAGCTACCAATTTGCTTCAAACCACAGTCACCACTTGTTGCACCAATTACATGCAAACTGTAGTTGGGAAAGTAAAGAGGCATGCCCATGAAAGTTAATTAAATATTTAGCACCACCCGATCTTAAGCTAACGAGACCTATCGGCAGTTTATTATGCAACACAAATAACACCACTGCATAAAAGCAAGACGTGAAAGAAATAAAGAAGGTTACCTTCTTCAATCATGGTCAAGCATGTAATATTGAAAATGTATAACCCTTGGGGTAGGATTAGCTAGGAGAACTATGCAAGGTTCTGGTTAAAACAAAGTGGCCAACCCCCCCCCCCCCCCCCCCCCCCCCCCCCAGCATCCGCCAAAAAAACCGACATTACGGACAGCGCTAGAATATGCATTGAGATGTAGCCACAATGATATTTTGCCAACACTGCTGTGGCAGGACATTATGATGCTTGGCAAAGCCAATAGGTCGTGACACATTAAAGAAGATTCCTCAACATTAGCTAATGCGGATAACTGCCTTCCAACTGTATGAAAAAAAGAAGTCTAGGCAAAACACTCTTTTCGTTTTTTTTTTTATATATGTAGCTGCTCAGAGATGAGCCATTCTGAAATGGAACTTATAGATGCTGGTCCGAGACGAGTTCCCCATCAGCTGCATGCCCTCTTCTGTCTGCACCCAAAAGAAGCAGAGATCTTGTGGCGTGTCCAACAATTACACTGACACCAGAAACCGGAACCTCAATCAGAGCACCACAAACGTGTCTCGTTACAAACCGGAACCTCAATCAGAGCATCACAAAACTGTCTCATTACAAAAAGTCAAACGACTCCGCATTAACAACCTCTTCCCAGCCATGCATGCGCTTAAACGCAGTTTAAATAAAAATGTGTGTATACAACACTCTATTTTGAGAATTATTAGTTTAACAGTGGGTATGAGGAGCAGAATGTCACCTTTGGGTTTGCATCATGTACTACAGCTTGGTATGAGTTTTCCATGCACATCTGGTAGCTGATTTAAAACTGTATATATGTTCAAGAATGGGAAAATAAACTCAGAAGTAAGTATTAACTAATAAGAAAGCAACAGCACGTGTTATCAGACAGAAAACATTAGTTTGAGGATTGCACAACACCATCCTCGTTTGCAGAGATTAGAGGCGCTAGCAAGGTGGTATAACGCGCTATACAGCTAACCAGCAGCTGATGACGTCCTACCCTATTGAGGGAAAGGGTAAATTTCCCCAGAGCGTGCTTTAATTATATATAGTGTAGTTCTCTTTTTAAAGTCTCGGATGTTTGGTTGGATGTGTGATTTGTGCACTCTCTTTAAAATGGCACACATAAAATCAGTATTCTTCTCAAATATGTGCCACGCATATCACATGTCTAGTGACAGGTTTGAAGAGGCTCTGCAGACCCAGCTTTTCCTTGGTAGGATTTCACCACTCCGAGAGATAACAGTACCAGGGCGGGGGTAGCTTCAGGTATGGAGAGAATGTCCCAATATGAATTGAAGTCTATGGATCCATTGAGAAATGGGAAGTTCTGGGTAGATCTGTAATTAGAGTGTGATTCGTCCATAATTTTTCATTTTGCCCCTGACTTTTAACAGAAGATTTTAGCTGCTTTTAGCAGCCAAAATCTTTTAATAAAAGTAAAACAGTTCCACAGTGCTCCTGCAAATTACATAATTCCCATAGGTCCCTTATGAGACTTATCAACATAGGATGGCCACTCGTAAAGGGGACATAACTGCTTCTGAGAAAAAAGTCTGCAGAACCACTTTGTTGGAGTTAAGTAAGTACATTTGTAGCATAAATTGACACATTTTTCACACTTCTGAAAGCGAAAAACTTCACAACCTTTGGGTTTCCATAAAACTTTGCATTTCCAAACTAATTCTAGAAATGTTCAACCTAGGAAAGAAAAAGTGAGCTTTCTCCTCCTGGCTACTTGAAACACAAGTTGATTATTATATGGATTCCTTCTAGCTCTGAATTTTCTATTATCATTCTCTGCTATTGCTTTCTGATGCATCAGTATCCAATCTGTCATTTTTAAGTGTAATCATCACATGAAGTACACCAATGTTTTTTTGCCAAAATTTCAGTACAATTTTAGTTCTAGAAACAGAATTTTTCAAATTGTTGTAATCACGTTGTAGCTTTTCTACCCCTGTCCAGAAACTAATGCAGCAAAATGAAAAAGATGCTTGTGGTCTGGAGTCAATGTGAGGGTGCTAAGTGTGGAGGCAAACGGAAGGGCTGTGTAGTTGGGAAATTCTATTGAAGGCCCTCACCCATCCCAGGGAGGCATGCTTCACAGAAGGGCCCCTTCTCCCACCACTATTAAAGAAGAAAGTGATGTGGGCTACAATCCTCTGTGAAATAGAGGGGAGCACTAATGAAGATGGTGTTATTAGGAGGGGTTCGTAGAAAGTGTAGCCTCACTTCCGGCATCCTCACTTCCGGCCACAGAGTGTGCTGTGCTGGAGGAGCGGTCTACTGCTACCAGGACACACACTATATAATCCCATGCAAAACAGGCGAGCGCGCCAAAGGTGTGCCAAAGGCAAGCCTGTCTGCGCCAGTCCAGGCCTGGACGGTGCCAGGGGCCAGGACCCCTAGTTCTCTCATAGGGTACACAGGCTGCTACTCCTCAGCAGAGATTCTGGCCCTCAAACACAGTTGAGAGCAATTGCTTACACTCCATCTTGGTGGGTTCAGGAAGGAAGGGCTGTAGGAATTGTAACTTTGTGCTAACGTCAGCTACAGAGGAAAGGAAGAAGGGGTGACATTAGAATCAGTGAAAGACTTCTTACTTTCCTTGTCTCTTAGTAAACATAGCCATGAAATTCATGACTTATTAGTGCATCAAAAGCCAGCAGGGCTATTTTTTGTGGAAACATGGCTTCATGAGCAATCCGCGCCGGATATACTGGAAGCATTGCCCTAGGGCTATGCTATTCTGAGGGTCGACAGATCCGGGCAGAGTGGGGGGGGGGGGAGGGCTTGCTGTGATTTTGAACAAAGAATACCAGATTAAGTTGTCCAAACTGCTGTTGTCTGGCTACGAAGCGGCCATTTTTAACATGTCCCTTCATAGCGAATGGTCAATTGTGGGGCCAGACCCCCAGGCCCGGCAAGAGCATTTATTAACGCATTGGCTGAGACACTGCCCCCTTATACCATAAGCTACCCAATTTAGTAATTTTTGGGGATCTGAATTTACATTTGGACGATAAAGATAATCAGGAAATTGGTGAGATGACAAGGTGACTACAAGCCATGGGCTTAGAACAGCTGATCCATACCTCCACGCACATTAAGGGCCTTATTTTAGACAATATTTTTTCTTTTCTAACAGTGCACAAGTAGAAGCGCTTTCACCTGTGCCTGTAGTGTGATCTGACCATTCGATTCTCCCATTTAGGATTGTGAAAGGTCCCCAGCAATCTGGAAAATCGACCAGAGCCCATAATGACACGGAAATGGGCCCTACTTACCCACAATTCATTTAGGGATAAGTTGGCCCCAAGTGCTCCAAAATTAAAGGCTGACACCCAGATAGCAGAGAATCCGGTCTCTCTGTGGATTAAGGCGGTAGTGGACTCCTTAATACATCTGAAACCCTGTAAGAGTGCCCGTCTAACTCCATCAGCGAAATGGTTCTCAGAGGAACTGGCATTGCTGAGAACTGAATGCAAACGCCTCGAACGCCGTCTGAGGATGAACTATCAGAACACAAATAAGCTGAAATACTTAGAAGCACTCAAGCTCTATTATCAACAAATTAGGAGAGCATGAAGGGAGTTCTATGTTGAGTAAATCGAATCAGTTAAAAACTCCTCTAATAAAATATTTAGTGTTGTTAAACAACATACTTACTTAGAACATGTCACAGCAATACTGCCTGCTTCTGCAGACTACTGTAATAAAGTAACAGTTTTTTTCTTGGGAAGATAGAGAATATATATGCTACCTTCCCTGATAGTAGCAGGAATTATATCTTTGCTCCAGCTGAAAAGGATTCACGGGTTGAGGATAGGTTTATTTTTCATCCTCCTGGGGAAAGTGACGTTCTAAAACTTATGGAAGTAGTGAAATCCGGGTCTCCCCTGAATCTGACCACCCCCCCCACCCCCAAGATTATTACTGCGAGGGAAAGAAACCATTGTGCCGGTTCTTAGCAAACTGTTGAAGAGGTCCTTTGGCTCAGGGCAGGTTCCTAGCAATTGTAAACACGCTATGGTGGTGCCACTGCTAAAGAAACCATCTATAGATCCAGCGCTCCCAGTAAATTTGAGACCTATATCCTTGCTTTCCTATTTTGCTAAAATTGAGGAGAAACATCTGAATATTCAACTGACTCTGTTAATGGAAGGAAAACAGGTTCTCCATGAAACCCTGTCTGGTTTCAGGCTGCTTCATAGCACTGAATTGCTTCTGGGGCCTTAAAAATTGCAGCTGACGAGGGAAGGACAACAGCATTGATTTTACAGGACCGGAGTGCGGCGTTTGATACGGTCTCCCATGGCCTTCTGTTGGAACGCCTGTGGGAGGCCGGTGTCGGAGGCGGCACATGGAAATGGATCAAGCACTTCTTGCAGAATAGATCCTTCCAGGTCTTACAACATCCTTTTAAGTCCGAGGTATGTCCTTTGTCTCAAGGGTTGCCACAGAGCTCGGCCCTCAACCCAACTCTATTTAATGTGTACATGTGCCCTCTGGCAGACGTGCTAAATTATGGAGTGAAACTGGTGTCATATGCTGATGACACCCAGTTGATTGTCACATTGGAGCAAAAGGAGGCAGAAGCAGCACCTAATTTCAAGGCCTACATGAGTGATTTTGCCAACTGGATGAAGTTCAGCTGCTTGCAATTAAATTCAGGAAAGACGGAGGTGATAGTGGTTGGCAAAAAGCCCTCCTTGTGGTCACACTTGTGGTGGCTGGAGGAATTAAGACCAACACCGACTCCCAAAGCCAAGGTTAAAAATTTGGGAGTCTGGTTCTACAACACCTATCGTTTACAGAGCAGATATCAGTTGTGGTTAGAACATGTTTTGGCATTCTAAGAATGTTGCGCACAATCTTGGCTATACTACCATTAGATGCCAAAAGGACCATGGTGCAGGCCACTGTCACCTCCCGTTTGGATTACTCTAACGTCCTCTATCTTGGGGTTACTAAAAGAAATTTGAGCATCTCACAGAAGGTCCAAAATGCAGCTGGCCGGTTGATATTGAATATCCGTAGGCGCGTATCGGTGGGGGCAGCTTCAAGTAAACTACATCGGCTCCCTGTACCAGCTAGAATCACTTTTAAGGCTTTGTGCTTCTGCCATAGGATCCTCAATGAGAAAGGGCCGAGGTATCTGCGCCCACTACTCACTGCTTATAGACCTACCCGGAATATGAGATCTTTGGGCACTACTAAGTTGGTAGTGCTTAAGGTTCGTAAAGTATGGTCAAGAGGTAGATCCTTTGGTTTTATTGCGGCTAAGCCCTGGTATAACCTGCCTATGGAATTGAGGACCTATCCATCGGAAACAATGCTTCGTAAATAACTGAATACCTGGCTCCTTCTATCTCCTCCTGGGTATTGGTGCTAGTTTTCTGATGGCATCTTAAGGGATGGGGACTTCGAGGGAGGGGGGGGTAGGGCTTGTGGTCTGTGATGTCCTAGCATGGGAACACTCCATTGGAGTAACCAGGTGCTTTATAAGCTCACCGATAATAATAATAATATAATAGTAGAGAACGAAGAGAGAATATAATTCAAACAGTCTCTTGTTAGACCTTATTCAGTGTTTATTATTGCCCCCAAAGGGCAGGGGTTAAAAGAAAGAGGTATAATTCAACATGGAAGGGAATGTGATAGCCTCCAAAAATACCAACACGAGGTTGAAGAGAAGCTTTACAGGATGAATGCTAGAATAAACCTTTTTATCAGTGGCGGGAGGTTAAGTAACCATTCAATGTTAAGAGGTGAGCTCAGAGAACGGAAGCTCGAGTGCATAGGCAAAACAGAAAAATCCTGTGCCCCCGGTTAGTGCATCTGTTTCTACCTTGATCCGCGGGCCTCTTGGGTAAGGGTCAGGACACGTGGTGAGGGAATTGATTTGTTGGGATGGGGATGTGGTGGCATCCGAAACGCATCAATGTATTAGTGCAATGGGGGGGGGGGGTCCAATGTGTTTACGTTATATTGTATTTCATGACTATGATGATGATAATGTATAAACTAATTTTCAAAGACAATCTGCAATGTCTGATGTGGCAGGTGTTTCCTGGGTTAAGGAGCACCGCACTGTATGACTTTTTACATTATAAAAAATTGTTTAAACTAAAAAAAAAATCCAGCTGCAAAGATACAGTACTTCTCAGCACCTTAATATTGACTGTATTTCATAGGCATCTTTTGTGTTTTGCTGTAATTTTGAGGATTAGGCCCCCTCCTCCTCTTCGCCCTCCTCCCTCTCCCCATCCCTCTCCCCCTGCTCCTCCTTCTCTTCCGCTGTATCTCCCTCTTCCTCCTCCACATCTTCATCCTCTTCCTCGGTCTTCCTCTTTTTTGCTTCTTCTTCCTCCTCCTCTTCTCCCTCAATCCAGTCCGAAACTGGTCTGGGTTTGGATATGGAGGTTTTTTTGTTTTCCTTCAGAGGAGACCAGCACTGGCAGTTCAAGATGAACTGGTACGAGTGGAGCAGGACCTAGACTAATTTGTATATGGCTGCTTCCTGGCTGAAGAGGCATGTTGGGCAAACAACAATGTACTGGGATCCAGCTTGCGTAACTACCAGTGGCTGAAATTCATTCAAGCATTGCACTAAGCATTTTTTTCCTACAATGCGCGGTATGTCCAGACTTGTGTTCCGTACACACTGTACTGCAGGAACCTGACTTGGCCGAAACTGTCTTGAGTTGCTTGTTTTTCCATTCAGAGTGGACCAAGTCTGGCAGTTTGGGCTGACTGTTCCTATTGGAGCAGGACCTATGGTTATCTGCATAAGACTGGTTCGCATCTGAAGTGACATAGTGGGCAAAATAAAAGATGACCTGGTATGCAGCCCAATTTATTCCCAGTGGCTGAGATTTATTTAAGCATTCCCACTATTACGTTTTGTTTCCCTCTGGTTCCTTTTTGTAATGAGGGCGTAACTGTTTTCTGCAAAAACAGGTTGTCAGAGTTAAGTTATATATATATGCAACAAAAATGGTCATGATTTTTATTCAGATGTGGCAAAACAAAAAAAAACGTCATGACCTTTGCAAAATGGTTTCCACAGAACTTTCCAAAGCTCCCAAACCAATGAATCGATTTTGCAGACTTCTAAATGTGAGGTAGCCACAGCAATCAATCAGTTTTCACTATAATTCAGGGAAATTGTTGAGCAATTCTTGAAAAATGTGTCTCTCTACAAACCATGTTCATGCAAATGTTTGTCACGTCTAATATTTCCAGTATAATATTTCTCCTGCAAATTATGTTTTGAGTGTGAATGGTCATCTGTTTTATACAGCTTGGAAACAGTTAACAGAAAATGAAAGAATCTAAGTGATCAGTGGAAATGTATTACCAATAAATATCAATTCCTTCTCATCAAGCAGGTTTTTAATTTATTTCGGCAAAATACAGTAAGATTTGTCATGATATGATCAGTGGGTTCTTCAGCCAATTGTTTACTGCTTTCTGTGGTTCTTCTCCCTCATGACCCTCCATGTGTAATATAACCATATATAAAAAATTAATGGGTTGTACGTCAGAATATCAACAGCAAACCTATTGTGGCGCCGTAATATATTTTTCTCCAAATATATCATGTAAATTGGTGTAGATTTTGTACTATGAACTCCAGTGTGGTGACATTTCTGTAAACAATGTTTGAGACAATATATTGGATATGATATTCTGCTACCATTCCAGTGGCCGTGTCTACCATTTGTTTTGAGCAACCTTAAAACATCTCAAATGTCAGTTTGGCTATAGTTCATGAAAGATTAGACTCTTATCCTAAATGTGGAAGTTGTATTTCCTTTATTTTTCTGATCATTAATTCCTGCATTGTTTTGGGGGTTAAAATGCCACGTGACATAAATACATTCTTCTTACAGTTTATACAGGTAGGGATTCCTACGGTTCGTGCATGCTTCTAGATTGTATCCTACATCCTGGAGATTGTTCTACAGTTTCAACACAATATCCAGATCACCTGCTTCCTGACACAAGTATTTTATAAATAGCCACTGACTTGACTCCTGTAAGCAAAGGTTTTCTTCTCCTACATGTCCTTCACCAGTACCTTGAGGGATATGTCTTCACCGGTGCTATCCATCCAGGGGCATTTCACAAAGTGTGTGGAACAATCATAGCTCTGAAATAAATGGTGTCCAGTTATTTATATGGACAATAATGAGTTCATCTTAAGTAATGAGGAATTTCATTTCTTCTCAGGTGGTTTCCTCAATAAACCCCTTTGTAGATAACAAATATGGTCAACAACAAGCTTTTTTATGTTGAAGGGCCCATGTGCTTTGGACAGCCAAAGAGAATGCCATGTCTATTACATTAACATTTCAGATCAAACCATCTTTGTTTACATGAGCTCTTTCACACCCATTCTTGACCAACGTTTGGCTGCAGTATTCTTTTTATGTTTTTACATCCCCTATCACCAAATAGAAGTCTAGCTCTTCCAGCCATTTCAGAAAACAAGTAGCTTTGGTTTCCTCACAAATTGATCATTAAATACTGCTGCTGTCCATAGCTCTGTCCCATTAAAAGCCTTGCTTGACTCCATCAGCCCATCTAAGAGCCAGCGCAGGAAAATAACCCTCGAGTAATATCACACTAGGGGGTCTATTCCAATGTCGGTCGGAAGGGCTCCGAATCGGATTCGGGTTTGCCAAATCCAATCCGGAGCCCTTTTTTTCGACCTGCCCGTTCCCAGTTCCGAACGACCAAGTACATAACCTGGAAACCTTTAGGGCTGACCGAAACGGTTTTGAAAGGCCTTGGACAGTTTGAGCCTTTCCGGCATCGATTCGTACAGCTCTATGGACTTGGTTTCCGAACAAGCAAGTGCGATGATCTATTCGGACAGCCTTTCAGAATCGGTTTAGCCAGATGAAATGCCTGCCAGAATCGGTCCTTAGGGGCCCATAGCAGGCCACCCTTCACCCGGGAACTCTAAAATGGGCCTGTAGGGGTATGCATATGTCCCCTTTCCAACCATGCACAGTGTGGCAGGCACCATGGGGTGCCCGCCACAGGGTGCAAGGTTTTCCCCACCCACCCCTTTCTTCAATGGGAGCCTCTGTTCACGTTCGGAACACAGGCTCCCATTGAAGTCAATGGGAGTCTAACCAAATCCTATCCGGATGCATCGTACTTGTTCGGTCGGACTCCCCCAATCCGAGTAGTAGGGAAAGCATTCCTGAACCGATTCGGTAGGTATACTTTCCGAACGAGATCAGAATTGGGCCCTATGTGTCAAATCCATGTTCTTACTATCAGAAGGACACATGGCAACTCATTATTGTAGGTTTTTTTGAGTATACATAACTGTTGGTTTTAATAAATCTTTTTAAAGAAATGTTCGTCCATGATAAAAGGTATTACTACGGACAAAGTGATACAAAAGGGGATGATGGACGGAGCGTTTGAGCAAATCAAACACTCACCCCCAGTCAAATGATCTGGGTTTAATCTATCACCATTCTTTAGCTCTCTCCGCAACCCAGTTCAGACATAGCCATATGCAAATCAGTCTGACCCTGTGCCTCGTGGGAACAGCCCAGCCCAAACTGCCAAAGCCATGTCTTCCCAGGACCGGAAACAAGCAGCCTAGGACTGGTTTCTGGCATTGCAGCCGTCATCAGCCAGGCTAGCTTGAATCCAGTGGCAAAGTGAGCAAGGAAATCACGTCTGAGCATACCCTGCCAACTTAGGGCGAACAAAGCGATACAAAAGGGGATGATGGAAGGAGCGTTTGAGCAAATCAAACCCTCACCCCCAGTCAAATGGTCTGGGTTTAATCGATCACCATTCTTTAGCTCACTCCGCCACCCCAGTTCAGACATGGCCATATGCAAATCAGTCTGACCCTGTGCCTCATGGTAACAGTCCAGCCCGAACTGCCAAAGCCATGTCTTCCCTGGACCGGAAACAAGCAGCCTGGGACCGGTTTCTGACATTGCAGCCGTCATCAGCCAGGCTAGCTAGAATCCAGTGGCAAAGTCAGCAGGGGGCTCACGTCTGAGCATACCCTGTCAACTTAGGGCGAACAAAGCGATACAAAAGGGGATGATGGACGGAGCGTTTGAGCAAATCAAACACTCACCCCCAGTCAAATTATCTGGGTTTAATCCATCACCATTCTTTAGCTCACTCCGCCACCCCAGTTCAGACATGGCCATATGCAAATCAGGCTGACCCTGTGCCTCATGGGAACTGTCCAGCCCGAACTGCTAAACCATGTCTTCCCTGGACCGGAAACAAGCAGCCTGGGACCGGTCAGTCATAGTTAGTGCTTCCATACCCAGATATTGACCTGCATCACAAGAATAATTTGCAGAACTGTAAAGACTAGCTCTAGTGTTTTGGGAAGTGTTCGACTTAGCCCTTTCTGCAGGGTCACCCCAAACTTTTTTGCCACACCCCCTTCTGGTTTCTGAACCTGTTTTTGCTAGCATTTAGGACTCTGCGCACTTTACCACTGCTGACCAGTTCTAAAGTGCTTGGTATCTCTCCCTTAACCATGGTAGAATTGGCTTTTACCCAATTCGCATATTTAATTTACTTGTAAGTCCCTGGTAAGGGGGCACAACCTGTGCCCAGGGCCTGTAAATTAAATGGCACTATGGGCCTGCAGCACTGATTGTGCCACCCACTTAAGTAGCACTTTAAACATGTATCAGGCCTGCCATTGCTGCTGGTTTCAGCAGTTTCTTAAGCTACCATTTCGACCTGGCGAAATAACTTATTTGCTGGGGACACACCTTCTTTTTTAACACATATTAGTCTCCCCTAGATTAATCCCTGGACAGCCCAGTGGGCAGTGTATTTATAAATTTAGACTTGTAATTTAAATTGTACATGTCTTGGTAGTGACAAATTCTTAAAATCGATTTTTTGCTACTGCAAGACCTACCTCTCCCATAGAATAACATTGGAGTTACCTTATTACATTTAATGAACTTGAGGTTCCATAAAAATTATTACGGCGTTCTGGGTATTACCGAATATGGACGAGTTTGGTATCTACGAACCGTAAATGGCGAGTTCGGCAAGTGTGTGTATTTTCGTTACACTACCTGGTAGGGTTCGCCTAATATCACGTGTTCTTCATCTGAACCCTCGGGTTCCATTTTAGATACGGCATCCATTTTGTTTCTTGCCCTCACGTAGTCAGCGAGCAGGTAACTGTTCGCTCCCTGACCTTCTAGTTCCCAAGCCTGGCGGAAGACGCATATTCCTTTCATGCGTCTTTATGGCCGGAGGAATGACACAGCGAAGGCAGATGGCCCAGCTTGAGGGTAATCTGGTTGTACTGGTCTATTGTGACAGCCATGCAGGCGATGGATCCAGCTCTTTGATCCCACGATCATGCTTCCGATATTACCCCCACACTCTTTTCTCTACACGTGTCTGACTTCCTTGCAGCTGTCCTTGTCTCTTTCTCCTGGTCATTTACAACTCTAATGAGTGTGCCTAATGGTGGGAAGATGTACTTTTACAGTTGGGAACCGGCATTGCTATTGTAATTATGTTCCGGGATTCTGAACACATGAAAGCGACCTCTTTGAAGTTTACTGTGGGAACCGGATTGTAATCTTTTGTCCACATGTTATGCAATGGCAACATTCTGTATAAAAGAGAGCGACCCACATATGCAATTCGAAGCAGACTCGCAGAACCTACATGTCAATGTACTTCTTTTGACTCCTGTTTCCCTGCAGTAATAAAAGCTGATCTTTGACGCCGAAGGAAGTGTCCCGTGTCTCTGTAGTTTGTGCGCCGAAACAGGTATCCCATGAAGGTTATAGGTGTTGTTCCCTGGCACCGCTGGTACTGTTAAAAGTCCAGTCCTTCAGTTGGCGCCCAACGTGGGGCTCGACTTCAGCGGTACCGGTCCAAAGCCTGATGATCGTGAGGAACTTCGTGTGAAATCTCCGAGGGAAGGTGCACCCCGCTTCATCGATCCTGTTGTCGAAATAAGTGGCCCGAAGTTTTTCCCTGCGAAGATTCCCGCCTCCTGACGGCTGCGACGGACCGATGCCCTGACTGTCGACCTGTCTTCGACGCCCGGCGCAGACCTTACGTACAAGCGAGACGATAGACGGGCCTTCCTGGTGACGCCATTGAAGTTCTGAGTTAAGTATTTGTGGGTCGCTCCCAGTCCTTAGTGGTTGTTCTAGCTTCTCGAAAGCTTTGTTGTAGCCTTTAAGGCTTTGTTGTAATAGCTCACTGAGCTTTGTTATAGCCTCCTCAGGCTTTGTTGTTAGCTCTCCGAGCTTTGTGGTAGCCTTAAGGCTTTGTTGTATTGCATGGTTCCATTGCATTTGTGGTTCTTAGTATTGGTTCTTAGTATTATTTGACAGTTGCAATTGCCAAAAACCGAGGGTTTTGACTTACACGAGGTTTTATTGCTTCGGTAATCCTTGAAGTTTGATACTAGGTTAGTGTGCACGATGCCTAGCCATAGTGGTTTGTTTCGTATTTTCCAATGTTGCGCAATGGATCCCCGGTTGGAGGACTCGTGTCCGATACCTCCAGTTGGAACTCCGATACATGATCTTTATAGTCGACATGGGGTGGGTCCTATAATATATAATGATTACTGGGTCCGCTATACAAAGAAAGACGGTGACCTTAGATGGCCACCACATGGAACTTTTGAACTTTCGATTTTAGATAATCTTGAGGCTAAATTATTTTTAAAGAAAGCTAGGCCAGCTATGTTTGATTCCTTTCGGATATGGCGTAAAGAGGCCAAGCAGAAAGAAATCAAACAACTTAAAAAGGATCAAAAGCAAGGGTTCGTTCCGATAATGCAAACTATACGAGAATGTAAACAGGAAAAAGAAGAAAAGGAAATGGAAATCTCTACTAGATTGCATCACATGAAAATAGATAAATGTTATCCGGTTTTACCGAATAATCTAGAAAGGAAAGAAGAAGATTTGAAGGAGGATTCCTTGTTGTCATATTTGATGAAATCACCACCTCCTTATGTACAGGGTGCTACTGCTCCTGTAGCTGCTCCTGTTGTTCCTCCTGTAGCTCCCCTTGTTGCTTCAGCGGCTGCGGGTCAGCCCGTTGTTAACCCTACGTTTGTTCCACCACCTGTCCTTGTTCCTACTGCCCCTGTACCTGTACCTTCGCAGACTGTTGTTTCTGCTACTCCGACTACCTTGTCCGTTCCTACTATGCCTTCCTTCACCTCCAGTGTTGTTGCCCCTGTTTTTCTTTCTCCTTCTGTTCGTAAGCGTGTTCCTAACTCTGTTGCTACCCTTTATTCACCTCTTTCTGGTCCATTATTTTCGTCTAATTTATCTGAAACTCCTCAAAGACGGAGTCAGATCCCTAGTGGTAGGGAGAAAGAGACGTTAGTAACCATGGCACATAGGTGGATAAGACATCCTGCCAACTACACTCCTCGTGTGGTCTTTGACACGTTTTCTCAGTTTAATGAACCTACGCAGAGATTCGTGTTTGAGGAGATGTGTAACTTTTTGAGGGAAGAATGGTATAACGATGATGTAGATAATGTACCGCCCGACATAATTGAACTCCAGAGTCACTTTTCGAATGGTATGATTATAGGAGAAGATGTACGACGTGCCGTGGAACGCTTATTAGCGTTCAGATCCACAGCACATTCTCGGGTATCATTTGATGATACCACTGAGAGTTGGAAAGCGGTTCCTGGTCAGTATCCTATGAGAGAGGTTCCGCCACTTTGGGTGCCTGGTGACCCTGCTGCTAACCCTGCGGTTTTACCGCATTTTCGAAGAGTGTGGATACATCTTCCATGGAAACGATCGGAGGTTTTGCAAGTGAAGCAATCCTTACCCGATCCGCGTAAAAATCCGGCTGGTTATTATAAGGAGTTATCACAACTGGTGGAAGCTTCTATTATGAACCTTGCCGATATCGACATGTTGTTCGGTAATGTTGTACCGCAACCAGTTTGGGCTAAAATTCGTCAAGCCGATCACGCAGTCGAATTAGGGGGTGATTGGGCTGCATTGATAACGGCTGATGGACTACAAGTTGGTGGGGCTAAGCCTGACCAGCTAATCTTAGATTTGCCTCAGAAAATCATTACGCTCATGAAAACTCTCATGCCAGCGATGAAGGTGAACTGGGATAAGTTATCAGCTTGTAAGCAAAAGAAAGACGAGAGTGTCTCGGATTTCTTTACAAGGTTTGAGGAAGCGTTTGTCGACCACAGCGGCCAGGACATGGGCGCTGAGGGAGGCCAGAGGTTATTCGTTGACAAGTTCGTATCGAATTTGTTGCCTGAACTAAGCAACAAATTAAAGAATTCAGAGAGTGTGTGGGCAGTTTCAACCCCTGCGCAAATACTAGCAACGGCCCAGTATTATGAGAATAGGGAAAAGGAAGAAAGTGATCGTGTAGAAAAGAAAACGAAGGAGCTCAAAACGAAGGTTTTGTTGCAGCAAGCATACCCTCCACGATCAAACCAAAATGATTCACAACAGCAGTATCGACCACGAGCACAGTCTGATAGGTTGCAGCCGCGCTCTGACAACTTTGATTATAGATCTTCACTTGGGTATAATCAGTGCGCATATTGTAGGAAAGAGGGACACCTAAAATATGATTGTCTTGCCTTACGGGACCGCCTGAATGGTGTGTCGACACGAGGAAACCGTGGTGGTGGTCCTCAACAAGCATCACGAGGTAGAGGTCGTGGTTCATCCCACAATCAGATTGATCGTCATCAAAATCAATCGGATGCGAATAATTATTTTGACCAGCGAAATGCGGGGTCAGTTCGATCTGCACAGTATAATGTGGATGATTATTACGTAGAGCATGAGACTGTTGTAAATGACCATTACTAGGACAGCCAACGACAAAGAGAGGGAGTAGTGTCAGTTCCGGTCGATCAGAGTGGCCTTACGTTGCAGTGGCTACATCGGGTGTAGTTGAGCCTTTTCTGTTAGACACTGGTGTGACAAAAAGTTCCATCATGCATTCGAAACTCCCTGGCGCACCTTTGTCTGGCTTAACGAACGTTTCCGTTGGATTCTCTGGCGCCCCTGTTAGTAACCCAGTCTCTAATCCTTTGCCTCTTATGATTGGACCTCGTGAGCTAACGGCTCCACTGATTCTATCTACAGGTTGTGGTGAGAATCTTTTGGGCCTGGATTTGTTGAAACGACTATATGCAACATTGTATTGTTCCCCCGAAGGAGTGGAGCTTACATTGGGACGGAGAGTGATCTCTCCCATGTATTTGTCGGTCGATAAATTCCCACCGGAATTGAGTTCCCTCCCTGCGTCCCTATGGGCCACAGGTCCCAACGATGTGGGCCTGTTAGACATTCCACCCTATGTGATTCAATTGAAACCAAATGCGCGATTACCACGTTTACCTCAATATCGTATTTCTCTTGAGGGCGAACGAGCGCTGTTAGCAATCGTTCATGATCTCATTGGAAAAGGTGTTGTTGAAGAAACTCGTGGAAACGTGTGTAATAGCCCTGTATTGCCAATTCTGAAACGAACTGACCCAACTAAACCTCCTGTGTATCGTTTCGTAATAGATTTAAGAGAGGTGAACAAAATAGTGGTTCCACAATTTCCTGTGGTTCCCGACATTACGGCCTTACTAACAATGATTCCGGCATCTGCCTCCTGGTTCACGGTGATCGATCTAAAGAATGCTTTCTTTAGCATTCCGATTGCAGAGGAAAGCAGAGACCTATTCGGATTTTCATTAGGTGGTCGCAGTTTTAGGCTAAAACGCGCTCCACAGGGCTACTGTGAGAGTCCGTCAATCTACAGCCAAGCACTTAAAGGTCAGCTTGATGCCTTTGTTTTACCGACGGGCGCGGCTTTGATACAATACGTTGACGATCTTTTAGTGGCAGCTGATACAGAAGCTATTTGCAAAACGGCTACAGTATCATTATTGCATTATCTACATGACTTACATCACAAGGTATCGCCTTCAAAGCTACAGTATTGTTGTCAAGAAGTCACCTATTTAGGTCACTCATTGTCAAGAGAAGGGAGAAGGTTGACCCCAGAGAGAATTGCAGCGATTACCCGAATGACTGTGCCAAAAACCCAGAGAGATGTTCGCGCCTTTTTAGGTATTACGTCCTATTGTAGACAATGGATTCCAAATTTTTCATTGTTGGCGAAACCATTGATAGCTCTTACGTGCAAAGATATTCCATCCCCATTGCCTTGGTCTAAAGAGTGTCAGAAAAGTTTTTCGGAATTGCGTGATGCGTTGTGTTCGGCTCCTGTGTTGGGTACTCCTGACTACAGCAAGCCGTTTACACTATACGTTCACGAGAGGGATGGTTGTGCGTTGAGTGTTCTGACACAACCTTTTGGCGGCAAACAACGCCCATGTGCCTATTTTTCTTCGACTTTAGACCCAGTAGCAAGAGCCTTGCCGAGTTGTTTAAGGTCTACAGCGGCAGCTGCGGCGTCCATTCGACAGTCAGCAGGTCTAGTCATGGATAATATGCTTACGGTAATGGTTCCGCATGCAGTTGACACTCTATTGAATCGAACGAAAACTCAACATCTGACGAGCGCAAGATTGTCTGGATATGAGTTGACGTTGCTGGCCAGTCACATACGAATAAAACGATGTAATGTGTTGAATCCAGCAACATTGCTGCCGATCGACACAGAATCAAGTGGTGAAGCAGTACATGACTGCTATCTCAGAACTGAGGAGGAAACTAAGGGTCGTATTGACCTAAAAGATACTCCATTGACAGATCCCGATGGTACTTTGTATGTGGATGGTTCCTGTTTTAAGTTGCCGAACGGTGATGTGACGACTGCGTATGCTGTAGTAACATTGAGAACGATTGTGGAAAGCGCAAGATTAAGTCAGAATTCGGCTCAGGCTGCCGAGTTAATCGCATTGACGAGAGCGTGTGTGTTGTCTAAAGATAAACGGGTGAATGTGTTTACAGATAGCCAGTATGCGTTTGGCGTGGCACATAGTTTTGGACGACTGTGGAGAGAGAGAGGATTCCTTACGTCGCATGGCACGAAGATTCAACATGGTCAGCTTGTAAATTATCTTTTAGATGCACTCACATTGCCTAAACAAGTGGCCATAGTCAAATGTAGCGCACATCAGAAAGTAACAGATGATGTGGGTCGTGGAAATGCGTTTGCGGATGAAACGGCTAAAGAGACGGCTAAAGATTTGACGAACAGAATGTATGTTACGAGCTCAGTGAGATGGCCAACAGAGACTGGTATGTGTGAAGACACATTTGAAAGTGTGAAAGGAATACAGAATGAAGCCACTGAGACGGAAAGGACTAAATGGAGAGAGAGCACGGGAAGATTGGATGAGAATGGATGTTGGGTTGATTTATCAGAGAAGCAGAGATGGATGTTACCGGATGCGTATGTGCTCGCTGTTGTTACAATGGCTCATGGTATGGCGCACATCAACACTAAAGGCATATGCAAGTTGTTGTCTCATGTATGGAAGAATGATGGGATTACTAAGTGTGCCGAGAGAGTGGTTAAGAATTGTATGGTGTGTTTGATGCACAATCCTGGTAAGGGCACCCCCACTCCACCTGGCCATTTTGCCCCTCCTACATACCCTTTCGAAGTCATCCAGTTGGACTTTATCCACATGGACCGATGTAATAACTTGAAGTATGTGTTGGTTGTGGTGTGTGCATTCTCTAGGTGGATTGAGGCCTACCCCCTTAAGGATAATACGGCTTTATCCACGGCAAAAATTTTGCTCAAAGAGTATTTTCCCCGCTACGGAATGCCTCGGGTCGTATGGTCGGACAACGGAAGTGAGTTTGTTGGGAGTGTGATGAAGAGTGTGTGTCGCGGTTTAGGGATAGTACAAAAATTTCATAGTGCAAATCATCCACAATCAGCAGGCTTGGTGGAAGGATATAATGGCACTCTAAAACTGAAATTGGCAAAGATTCAGGCAACAACTGGTTTATCATGGCCCGACGCTTTGCCTCTGGCTCTCCTGTCGACCAGGGCAACTGTACACTCTCGAGTAGGGCTCAGCCCATATGAGATTGTGTTCGGCCGTCCTGCTAATGTATGGGGAGTCCCAAGACCTAAAGAATTTGATAGAATCGAATACCCTATGTTGATTGATTATCTCTATGATCTGACTGCTAAATTAAGTTTGATTCATCAACAGGTCTTTGAGTCTCTGCCGTCACAAACAGAGGGTCCTGGTCATCGGCTCCAACCAGGGGACTGGATCCTCGTCCGAAACTACGGACGAAAACGAAACCTTGAACCAAGATTTGTGGGCCCGTTTCAGGTACAACTAGCTACGAGGACGGCGGTTCGACTACACGGACGCCGGAACTGGGTACACGCTACCCATACTAAAAAAGTCCCGCTTCCTTTACCGTCGGACACCTGGATGAGAAGAGGTCTTTCTTCATCTGAGACCGACACTCCACAACGTTTCGTTCTATTCAGCGAAGCTCGGCTTGTATCTGACACCATTGTTGATTCCCCTCAAACAATTTCCTCCACGTCAACCTTGGAAAATTTGACTGTTGAACAATCACCTGAACAATTGAACACTCCTTTGCCGTCCAATCCACTGTTTGAAGATCAGACTCACCCTGGAAGTAGCCGATATTTTCTTCGTCCACGAACAAGCCACAAATAAAAAGATTTTTTTGTTTCTAGGTTCTACATTGCTCTGAAAACAGTGGACATTATATATTGTGTATCTTTTTCTTTTTTCGTACAGCCAAGAACATTATTTAGCTAGAACCTACCATCCAGGTTGACCGTAAGGCCGTGCGGGTACTTCCTTCTGTTTAGCAGCTATCGACACAAGGTCGGTTTCTATTATCAATTTCTGGGAACTCCTGGGAATTGATAACCACTACTCAGAACGAAGTGCGTCAAGAACGTCGCGGACGGTCGTTAGGGGATGGAATCATCATTGTCTGAGCTGTCGAAAAGAGAGGAAATTTTGGCGCAAAGATCTGCATTGCATAAAATATTTCATACGAAATGGTTTTTCTTACAGGTGGTCATACTGTTCCTCACCATATCTATGTTGCTGGTGGGGGGAGTATATTATGGGTCCCAATTCTTATTGTCTTCTGCTACATCTACTCTCCCATCTCGTGATCTATATTTCGTTTCTACTGTCTCTCCACATTCCTTTTATCTTCTGCCTCAACACGAACAAGTCAGACGTGCGGAATTCAGAAACAACTCTTTTATTCAACTCTTGCATCAGCATCAGTTAGTGGTAAACACTACCAACTGTTGGGTGTGTGGGTTAATGCCACATACCATGGATAAGGGTATTCCGTACTTAGTTCTGCCTTATAGTGCACAAGGGTCAGCTCGAGCATTACAAACTATGTTCCGTAGCGCACTAGATTCCTACCCCCATCGAGAACCACGCTCAGCAAACTCTGGTCCTGGTCCGTACCACAAGACTCTGGCGAGAGCTATTGCAGACTTAGATAGAGATATTTTTGACGCATCGCTCATCCCAGAGGAAGAGGTGCGAGCATATAAGGAACTAAGTGAGGCTGAGTACAGCTTATCAGTGGGTGAGAGGCAGCTTAAAAGCTCGCCACCGATATGGATTGTACCTCACCTTGGTAATTTCTGCTTGAAAGGTCTTGGTCGAAATCCGAGAGCTCAGTTCGGGGAGAGTGCTTGTACCGAGACGTATGTCTTACCGACGCTCTCCTCCCCTGTCTTCCTGCCTGCCAAGGGTACTTACTTTATGATCGAGCCTATACGTGGTTACCTCATGACTTCTCGGGTACCTGCTATATTGCGAATCTTTTGCCTCCGACTTTCACTGTGGCCTCTGATTACCACAGAACTAGAATTGCGAGAGGTGTGGTTAGCAAAGAAGATACTTCCGGACAAGAAGCGGGAGACTTCTTTAAGGGTTTCCTACCGTTCTGGGGACCGATGGTTAATAGCAGGAACTTGAGGCAGTTAACTCGTGTAGTAGAATCAACTGCCAACATAACTGCAAATGCCCTTGGTAATTTGACAGCCGAACTCCAGGCGGATAGACTAATGACGTTGCAGAACCGTATGGTTCTAGATATCGTTCTAGCAGATAGAGGTGGGGTTTGTAAAGTCATCCATTCGAGCTGCTGCGTATTCATACCTGATAACGCTCCAACGGTTTATCAAGCCATCTCTAAGTTGCACAAAATTTCGGAGTCCATACACGTGGACGAAGGAAATTGGACGCTTCTGGGATGGTTTTGGGGTCTGATATCGACTTGGGGTTGGAAGATTCTGATGATCATAGGGGTTGTTGTGACATTTCTGTTCTCATGTTGTCTTTGTGTGCAATGTGGTCCTGCCTTATGTGGCCTTTGTGCTACGACGTGTATAAGACAGTCCGTTGTCACCAAAGAGGCATTGAAGGATAGAATAATGTATCAGCAACATCTGGATGATCTGATGAGTATCGAAATCGATTATGATTCCGACTAGTGCGTGCCTACATGAGGGCAAAAGGACCGTCTGAGGTTCCATAAAAATTATTACGGCGTTCTGGGTATTACCGAATATGGACGAGTTTGGTATCTACGAACCGTAAATGGCGAGTTCGGCAAGTGTGTGTATTTTCGTTACACTACCTGGTAGGGTTCGCCTAATATTACGTGTTCTTCATCTGAACCCTCGGGTTCCATTTTAGATACGGCATCCATTTTGTTTCTTGCCCTCACGTAGTCAGCGAGCAGGTAACTGTTCGCTCCCTGACCTTCTAGTTCCCAAGCCTGGCGGAAGACGCATATTCCTTTCATGCGTCTTTATGGCCGGAGGAATGACACAGCGAAGGCAGATGGCCCAGCTTGAGGGTAATCTGGTTGTACTGGTCTATTGTGACAGCCATGCAGGCGATGGATCCAGCTCTTTGATCCCACGATCATGCTTCCGATATTACCCCCACACTCTTTTCTCTACACGTGTCTGACTTCCTTGCAGCTGTCCTTGTCTCTTTCTCCTGGTCATTTACAACTCTAATGAGTGTGCCTAATGGTGGGAAGATGTACTTTTACAGTTGGGAACCGGCATTGCTATTGTAATTATGTTCCGGGATTCTGAACACATGAAAGCGACCTCTTTGAAGTTTACTGTGGGAACCGGATTGTAATCTTTTGTCCACATGTTATGCAATGGCAACATTCTGTATAAAAGAGAGCGACCCACATATGCAATTCGAAGCAGACTCGCAGAACCTACATGTCAATGTACTTCTTTTGACTCCTGTTTCCCTGCAGTAATAAAAGCTGATCTTTGACGCCGAAGGAAGTGTCCCGTGTCTCTGTAGTTTGTGCGCCGAAACAGGTATCCCATGAAGGTTATAGGTGTTGTTCCCTGGCACCGCTGGTACTGTTAAAAGTCCAGTCCTTCAAACTGTAATTTCCAAATAGAAAATAAATATGATACCAGTTCATGTTTTGTGTCTCTGGGTCATATGAGTGAGTGTAGTTGACAGTTAAGCTTTGTGTATTCCTCCTAGACAGCCACACACAATAAGGAGCTTAGGTGTGCCAGGATGGGTCACGACTGTCAGGATGGGAGGGAGAAGCTGGGCCTAGCCCCACTTAAACTTAAATAGGCTGTGTTCTGCCTCCACACAAATGGCTGCAAAACCCCTGTTTTTAGTCTGGAACCAGGGCCAGGAAGGCAGGGCACCTGTGCACTTAAATGACATGTCTCTAAAAACTTCTCCACACTTCAAAGGCACAATTGGGTATAAATACTGGACCTCAGAAACCAATTCTTTAGTACACCTCTGTTGGACTGCTGCTCTGAGGGGCTGTTGTCCTGCTTGCCTGGGTGAAAAAGACTGGACTTGAATCTCTTGAACCCAGAACCCTAGAGTGACTCTGCCATCTGTGAGTCTACACTACCAATTGATCCTGTCCATGCCCTGGACCCTTGGAAGAGGATTTAAGGAGCTCTGCCAGCCTCTGTGGATCCAGTGGAACTAACTCATCTTCTCAGCTGCACAGTGCAACCCTTCGAAAAACCAACACATCACCACTGCTGTGTGGATTGGACTCGTCGCAAAGACTTTCATTGCCTCCACAGCCTCTTTGGAACTGCCACTGCATGACACAGTCTCAGCACAGGCCCTTGCATCCCTCGTCTATGGCAGCCTCAACTAATGCAGGACCTCGCCTCACCTCACCTCAGGACCAGCGCATCCCTTCGTCTGCACAGTACATTTTTGGCACGGATCCTCGCAAGCCTCCGCAAATCAGGATTTACGGTACTTTGGTCAGTGGGCCTAACAGAGTCCCTGTAGCTGGCCCGTGCTCCATCGCAGGCAACCTGAACTTCTGACTTTGTCCCTGTCCGTCGCCACCAGATATCCACAGTTGGCACTTTGTGTTCTTTAGTGCTATTATCAAAATGTTTAAAGTTGCATATCTCCGGTTCTACTAATTGGATTTTTGTCCTTTTGGTCTTGTTTTATTTATTAAAGACCATTCTATTTTCCTAACTTGGTGTGGTATCCTTTTTGTGTGGTGTTTCACGGAATTACTCTTTGGAGTTTTGCGCAAATTAGAAATTGCTTCTAAATTAAACCTGCCTTCTCAGTGCTAAGCACAGGTTAATTTAGGGTTTCTTGTGCCTCGCCTTGAAAAGGATCACTATCGCTGCTTGCCTAGGGCTCGCACCCCAGTCATCCAAAAACTAAATTTCTTACAGGAAGCATCTGAAATCAGTAGAATCGTCCTTCCTTTCAGGTTATTTCTACAGTTTTCAGTATCTGCAAACCTGGAAAAAAGGATTGCTCCTACAAGCACCTTTTGAAGTGGGGATTCACATCAGGGCACCAGCGAATACTTCCTGCCCTACTGTAACAAACATGTTGAACGAAATAGTTATAGCAGCAAACTTTCTATAGATATGAAGAAGTACTATTTCTTAAGACACAAAGTATCTCCTAATCTGAAAAAATCATAAAAATCAAATCAGGTGGTAGAATACTTTTCTGAGTAGGCAGAGAAAGAACAACACTAAGGTTTCGAAGTTCACGGTCATATAAAATCCGTTTCCGTAAACAAGGTCTGTCATTTTGGTCTATTACTATGCGTTACTCAAACACTTTACAATACAGAATTGCTCACTGCATTCACAGTAGTAGGTGATTGAGACATGATCAGGAAGAGAATTAATATCACACTAAAAGTAATCCCTCAATGATTCAAGAGAGGATGTGACCTATGGCGGAAAGATCGTGCGAGCCTTTCACATCCTGAGTGGCATATTTAATCTGCAGCGCACAAAATGGATAAATACTTATGATTCATGAAAATATTGTAGTTTTACGGGAACTGAGTTCTTGCCTGGATGGAACATTGAGTGGTGGGGGAGGGGAGGGGGGGTTGGGGGCGGACTGACTCACTGAAAAATGCTTAAGCGTTAGTTTCTGTCTCAAGCAAATGCCATGAAGTCTCATAATGTCGTTTCGGTAACAAATCTACATTCCCTGCATAGTGGGCACTTAGAATGGAGGCGGACTGTAATCTCAGATGGTGCAGCGGTCGATAAAATGACAAGGTGCATCGGCTTTTGAACACGTACAGCCCCTGCGGAAGGCAAACACTGAATTATATTAGAAAGGATTTTTTTTTCTTTCTGAAGTAAAGGACTTTTGCACGAACAGCTGAATCACACGATGTTTATTTTACTAGTATGCACCCACAAGCAAGACAAAAATGTTGCTTCAATCTTTTATTTGTGTTATTGTTGTAGTGATGTCAATCAGTAATTACGTATTACAGTGAATAATGCTGTAACATTATTGTATATCATTTCATATCCATGCTCTAGTTCAAACCTGGCAAGTTAACAAAATACAGGCCTGATTTAGAGCTTGGCGGATGGGATTTACTCTGTCAGGGAAACAGAATTAACTACTCCTTCTCCCTGAGGGAGTACCCGCTCACCGAATTTAGAGACAAAAGACCTGACTTGGCATTTCCGGTTGGACTGTTGCCATGAGGAGCAGAGTGAAGACTAATTTGCATATGGCTGAGTCAAAACTGAGGTGGCATGGTGAGCAAAAGAATGATGGGTTGGAGTGCTACCCCACGGACATACTGCAAGCATCCTCCCCTCAACTTTTGTGTGTTTCATGTACCATCCTAAGTGGCATAAGGGTGCCCAGACGTGGGTCCCATGATCACTCTGCCAGCTGTACCCAGCTGATGAGCCTATAACTAGGGCAAAACTAGTCCTGGGTTGTTTGTGTTCCATTTCAGGAATGACCTGGCTTGGCAGTTCAGGCTGGACTGTTCCCATGAAGAGCAGGATCAGGTTTGATTTATATATGGTCCAAGCTGAGGTGGCATGGTTAGCAAAAGAACAACTAGTTGGAGTGCTACTTACTTCAAGCAACCTCCTATCACCTTTTGTGTGTTTGATTCCATTCCAGATATTAATATAGTAATTATTTGTATGGCTTGTGATATAAACATAATAATTTCGAATAACTTCTTAATGAAAACAAAAGATAAACAAGCATTAGAAATGCAATCGGGCTCGGATTTATTTGAGTTTGAGCTAATGGCATTATAAATGCCAATGTATTGTTGCTATGTGTTGTGGAGTGTGTTCATGTGGTGTGTACTGCCAGTGATCTCCTTGTGAGTGTGAGAATATTGCACTGTTACTGCCTGTGATGTCCTTCTTGTGAGTGTGAGAATCTTGCACCTCTGCTAGCTGTCGTCTCCTTGTGAGGGTAAGAACTTTGCACTGGTGCTGCCTGTGATGTCCTTCTTGTGAGTGTAAGCAGCTTGCACTGCTGCTGCCTGTGATGTCGTTCTTGTGAGTGTGAGAAGCTTGCACCACTACAGTTTGTAATGTCCTTCTTGTGAGTGGGAGAAGTTTGCACCTCACCTGCCTGTGGTCTCCTTGTGAGTGTAAGATGCTTGCACAGCTGCTGGCTGTGATGTCCTTCTTATAAGTGTGAGAAGCTTGCACAGCTGCTGCCTGTGGTCTCCTTGTGAGTGTAAGAACCTTGCACAGCTGGTTCCTGTGATGTCCTACTCACTACTCTACTCTACTCACTACTCTACTCACTACTCACTACTCTACTCACTACTCCACTCACTACTCTGCACTCACTACTCACTACTCTACTCACTACTCTACTCACTACTCTGCACTCACTACTCTGCACTCACTACTCACTACTCTACTCACTACTCACTACTCTGCACTTACTACTCACTACTCTACTCACTACTCACTACTCTACTCACTACTCACTACTCTACTCACTACTCTACTCACTACTCACTACTCTACTCACTACTCACTACTCTACTCACTACTCACTACTCTGCACTCACTACTCACTACTCTGCACTCACTACTCTACTCACTACTCACTACTCTCCACTCACTACTCTACTCACTACTCACTACTCTACTTTCTACTCACTACTCTACTCACTACTCACTACTCTACTCACTACTCACTACTCTACTCACTACTGGGTGTATTGTTTTGACACAAGTGCGGTGGCCGAAGGAATGTCTGGACTTCGAATAGCAAACAACATGGCTGTGACGTTTGCCATAAAAAGTCGCCAAACTGCATAACTATAAAAATAACCGGACTGTGTTTGCGTCGGTCGTTCCCTCGCAGGGCGAGCTGTGTGCAGGAGGCACTCATGGAGTACTGGGTGTGCCCAGTCAATCAATACAGGGTGTGCTGGTGAGATGCCAGGTCGCTTATTGCAGAATTCGACCAATACCAGCAGAGTCACTGTCAGGCACCGTGAGGGTTTCCGTGAAAAGGTGGCTGGCTTTCACAGGTACGACTGACCCCTTTAATCTGACATTGCAGGCGCATTCTTTCACAACAAATGGCATAGAGGATGATGGTCACAGGCATAGTTAGCTGTGCACCCAGCACGGCGAAGGTCGGACTGGCCTAGAGGAGAGCCTGGCAGTGCTAGGAGGGCTTTTTTGGTAGTTAAGTGTGTGTTGGTTTTTGTGTGTTTGTAGGCCTGTTTTTTTGGTGCGAGGGTCAGGCCAGACTGCCCAGTGACTGTGATGTGGAAGATGATGGTGCACAAAGACCCTGCTCTGAGCGGCGATAAAAAGCGCTGTTAGCCGGTGGGTGTAATTGTATGCGCCGGCGGCTCACGTGCTGGTGCCCATGTGGTGTGGGTTTATGTGGGGAGTCCACAGTCCGCAGCAGACTGCCTTCTCTGGAGACAATCAGCCCAGGCTGTAAATATTCAACATTCCTGCGCGTCAGCCAGACCGGGAGACTTAAATGTTAAACGCGCGCATGATACATGCAATGCAATGGTGAACGCGCTCGCACCATCTGGATTGCATTACACGGGCACTCTGACAGCTCCTAATTAAGATTAATCACTCTGCCGTGCTCGTTCTCGCACAGAATATGCCATACAACTGCAATAAATGACGGACGAAAAGTAAAAATACCCTATCACGTCAAGGCTACTAAATAGACAGCACAGCGAAGACGAATCACTAGGCAGATGCCATAAACAATGCAGGCGCGCACTAAAGAATGTGCCAGCCAGACCCCTTTCAGAATTCTTTTTTTTCTAAATACATAAGAGCTCGGAAGCTCCACCCCCCACTTCGTGGTGGCGTAGGCCCGAGCCCTAAAAAGGGCATGCATGCCTTCACAAAGCAGTTTAGTTGTTACATTACTTTATCAACACTGATGTAGTATAGTCTGGGAAGTGGGAGGGAAGTGGTCCCATGATGAAATTGGCAGCAGTCACTGTTCAGATGTTAATAAGCTATTCATCAACATTTTGCTTAAAGGACAGCAGTGTGGGTAGTGCTTTGTAGTCCATGAAAGGGATTTCTAGAGCTTGGTATCCAAAAAGGTGAAGATCTCCTCTTTAATTTAGGAAGGAATGCCTAGCATTATGGAGTTGTGCTCTTAGATGCTCGAGGATGGCTGTGCTTTAGTTCGGGTCCTTTGGCCGTAATATCAATCCAGCATCATAATCGGCCAGGCAACCCTGTTTGAGCCCGAAAATGTGCAAAAACAGCAGTGCCCAGCTTTATAAATTGTAGTTGACCCTGACTAGCATGGCAGAAGAGTGGAGGCCGATCCGGTGAGCTGGCTTTGGGTACAGCCAGATTGGGATCCGCTCTGGCAGATGGCAGGCTCCAAATCTGATCCCACGTGTAGAGCCCTGCTGCTGCATGGCTGGAGGCACCTGTGAGGAGCTAATGTTTTTCAGTACTGCCGGGTTCTTGTCGTCCGCGAAAGAGTGGTATGCCCAAAGCAAATTGGGAGCTGAGATTTACCAAGCACTCCCTCTGGAACAATGGCCCTGGGATTGAGTTTTGCTCAGTATGCTGCCATTAGGGGGGCCTGATGTTACTTTAAGGCCTGATAGGGCTACTGTACTTGTGCTGCAATGATGTATATGGCCCATGAGATGGACAGAAGACTCATTTCCTGTTACACATTGCAATAGTAGGTGACCACTGTTCGCTGCTGGTGTATGTTCAAACAGGTTTATGGGTTTGAACTGGATGACCTGTGGATGCATTTTGGGTTCCAAGTTGACATATCTTTCTGCCTGACCCGAGGGAGTATATTTGATCCTATTAAGGGTTGTGGACCTCCTTGCACATTTATTGAAAATCGTCTTCTTTGATTGACCCTAAGCAGTTCTCCTTATTTGACATTGCTACCCTGCCTTCAGCATAAAATAAAGAGCGCTTCAAGCAGATGCTACTACCTGCTGTGTATTTGATGTCCAAAAGGTCTCTCAAAATGCGTAAAACAGACCATTCGTTTAACTCTAAGAGTGCGACATGACATGAGATGATGAGGTTTGAAAGGACTCTCTGGGAAACATGGCTAGCAGCTATATTGTTTTGCAAATTGTATTAAATTTTTAGATGCCATTACCTAAAACCACATCTACTTGCACAAGGTATCAGATCGCATATTGCTGCTCTAAAATACATGCTTGAGTTAAATGATTTTAAGGTCTGACTTAATGTTGCACTTTTTATTACAAATGTAATTAATATACGCAAAAGTATTGTAGTACCGACATAGCCATGCTTTTATGGAATTTAGATGGAAACCTAATCTATTTAAATATTTTTATTATGCGCCTTGATTAATTGTGATATTATTATGTACACTGGGTGTAATCTTATTTTTCTTAAATTCTCCACAATAATTATGTGTCTTTTATCCTTTTTTTAACAATTTTAGGGTTATTTTATACATACCGAATAAAGTTTCTTGAATTGAGGGGTACGAGGCAGGGGTGCCCACTCTCGCCCTTATTATTTGCCTTAGTTCTAGAACCCCTGGCCTGTATTTTGCGGCAGCGACATGCTGCATCTGCGTTGCGGTTTCCTCTCCGATCACTGGCGGTATCCATGTACGCTGATGACATGGTCATGTATATACGGGAGCCTAGTAGGTACCTGGAGGGGGTGATTCAGGAGTATATCCGGTTCGAAAGCTTTTCTGGGTTGTCGATAAATTGGGATAAATCCATCATATTACCCTTGACTGACATTACACAGACATGTCCACTGGAATTCCCATTAGCATGGGCCACCGAACCCGTTCGTTATCTTGGGGTCTGGGTGCACAGAGATCCACAAGAAATGATCCGAGCTAATTATGGAGTAGCGATCTCGAAATTGGAGGATCAGGTAACTCGCTGGAAGCGGCTACCACCGTTGTTTGCTGATCGTGTGGCCCTGATTAAAATGGTGGTGCTACCGCGATTTTTGTATTTCTTTGTTAATATCCCCCTGACTCTGACTCATTTTTTTGCTAAGCTGCAGTCGTTAATAACCACTTTGGCCGGGGATGGTAAGAAGCCCCGGGTGAAATGGGATATCCTGATCAAGCCATATGAACTGGGAGGGTTTGCTATACCGGATATGCGCTTGTACTATCTGTGTGCCCAGGCGCATTTCGCCTCTTACTGGATCTCGGCGCCGCCATATACCCCTCACGTGGCGATTGAGGCGGGAGCAGTATATCCATTGCCCTTACAAGCGATGATTGTAAATCCTCATTCGGTATATGAGAAGGGCGAGGTAGACACGGTGCAATGTGCTGCTAGCGCCTGGGGGGAATTAGGGAAACGCTCAAATCGTATGCCGCTATATGCGCCGGCCATGCCGTTATTACATCACGCTAAAATATCGGTGTCATGTGAAACGGGAACTCTTCAGCTGTTACGCGGTGCAGGGATTCAGACCATGGGTGATGCATTTCCGTCGGGTTAATTTCTCTCTCTACAAAGCTTCCTGGCGCACGAGACTAACGAAACAATGGCTACCTTTACTTATGTTAGGTTACGTGCCGCGGTGCGTGATCTATACCCATCTTTCCCTGCGGAACCGCCAGTGCTGGGCGCCTTACAGTTGCTTTATACTGCAAATAGTCGTGTGAAATTGGTTTCGCGCTTGTATCGAGCGTCGCAGGAGGATGAGGGGGAAGCGACTCTGGCTGCTAGAGCTAGATGGGATGCTTGTTTACTGGAGCCCCTGACGGATGACGACTGGTTGGAATGCTGTGGTATGACTGGTAAATTTGCAGCTAACGGTAATTTTAGACTTGTGCACTACAAATTTCTACAGCAATAGTATTACACACCTGCGCAGTTAGCTAAATATGGGCTGCGTGACTCTGCTATGTGCGTGCGCTGGGGGATGGATGACGCAGACTTTATGCATTTGGCCTGGGTATGCTCCCGGGTGTCTACGTTTTGGTTGGATGTGACGGAGACGCTGTCTGACATGACGACAGTGAAAATAGCTATGGATCCACGTGTCTGTTTGCTTGGCATTGTTTCTACTGTAGTTCAAGTTCAAGTTCGGGCATTTGTATAGCGCACTACTCACCCAGAGGGTCTCAAGGCGCTAACCTGTACCTGCTGGTGTGCGGCGTGCGGCGATTGGTGATATTGGTGATATTGGTGCGGCGATTGGTGATATTGGCCTTACAGATGGCCAAGCGCAGAGTGGCGATTTGTTGGGGGGGGAGGAGAGCGCCTGAAGTTAAGACATGGTTGCAAGAGTTGGCGTACTGCCGCGACCAACTGACATGCTATTATGAGGAACTGCCCACTGCTTCCCGCCCAAGAGACATTTGGGGTCCTTACACGACCTATATGCTGTCCAAGCTTCCTGATGACTGATGTACTCCTGTATATATTGCTGCAATGATCTGTTGTGACCTTCTTCCAATCATAGACTTATGTGCAGGCCTATGCCCTGCTGGGAAGGTGGACCTGCACAGGTATTCATTAATTTGTGCTTTGGTGCCGTGCATCAGCGCCTCTCATTGTATGACTCGCTAGCTACTGATGCCTGGTATTGGCAACAGCCTACACTTCTGGTCTGTCACGCCCTTTCTCAGTTCGTGTAGCATATACTACAGGACGTGCGCAATGTACAAGCTCCGCTGGGGATTGAGAACAATTTGCTTCAACCCTATTATGCTCTATGCTCTACTTGACTACTGATTGCTACCCTACTGGACTCCGAGGATGATTGGGAGGGGGGGGGGGGGATGGTTGGTTCTTCAGTTTGGTTATTTCCATATATAAATGAAAGGTCGATTATATATTCTGACTTACAGTTGCCAATTTTGCATAATCCATTTTTTTTTATATTGCGATGTCGCCGGACCGCTGGTTGTCGGCTGATGGGCTGTGCTATTTGAATTGTACTCTATGCATATTGGATCGTTGGAGCCGGCCCTGTTACGGTTGTAGGCCGCCCGCTATGTTTTTTGTTTTGCACAATAGAACAATAAAGGTCTTTTAAAAATAAAAAATAAAAAAATAAAAAAAATTTAAAAAGTTTCTTGAATTGAATTGGCTAGCAGCAACCTTACAGCAGATGATCTATACCTAATCCTGCAGGAATTGGGACATAGCCTTCAAACAATTGCTGAGAAAATGGATGCAATTATTTATCATATTGATCATAAGATGGACAGCTTGACAAGCATTCCACAAGGCTGGATAGGGTAGAGAAATGTGAGACGGAAGCTAAAGATGATGGTACTGCAGCAAAAGCAACACACTTTAAGATCTAGAGGGAGCTAGCATTGATAAAGTAAACAAAAATTAAAAGAGCCAGGTCAAGATAGATCAATATTAGAATGGTGGGAATTCTGAAAACCCTGTCCTCCGTTATTATGGACTTATTTGTGGAACAACTTCTCATTGACCTACTGCATTGTTACACTTTCTTTGCCCTTTTTGTGAATGAGCAGCACATCTGTTAGTGGTACCAAGACCGATCCCAACCCAGGCTGATCATTGCTAGACTGTTTGACTATAGAGACCGCTATGCAGCCCCATGAAATACAAGTGAACTGTGCAATCCACACTACTCCGACCTTGATGTTTTGCTATTCCCAGATTTTACTTTATAACTGCAGGAGGATTAAAAACTATTTCTGCCAGTCAAGAAGAAATTAAAGACCTTGACATGGACTACAGCATGCTGTACCCAGTCTGACTCAGGCTGAGCCACAAGGCCTGTATATTTTCGGATGCACGGAAGATAAAGGCACTAAAAAGAGGCACCCTAATTAATACTGAGATTAAAATCTATGCCAAAATTCTTGCCACCTGCCTGAACGAGTGATTCACACTCATTTATACACCCTGACCAATGTGGCTTTATGCCGCTTCACAGTACACAACACTGCCTGAGACGCCTTCAGGTGGCTCTCGCTCACTGCCATCTCCTCACTCCTTACTTGGCCTTAATGCTCCTTGATTTTGAAAAGGCCTTTGATACGGTTGACTGGCGTTAATTGAGGTGTGTACTGGAGTGTGCAGGCCTTGGCCACCACTTTCGGAAACTGGTGGCAGTCCTCTACCTAAACCCGTCTGCAAGGATCCTTGTAAATGGGGCACCTTCACAAGCCTTCCCCATTAGGAGGGGCACCCGGCAGGGATGTCCACTCTCCCTTCCTATTCACTCTCGCGAAGCCTTT
Organism: Lissotriton helveticus; assembly: GCF_964261635.1. Classification (NCBI taxonomy): domain Eukaryota; kingdom Metazoa; phylum Chordata; class Amphibia; order Caudata; family Salamandridae; genus Lissotriton; species Lissotriton helveticus. The sequence goes on along the minus strand of NC_136070.1, from coordinate 1,058,915,639 downwards.
GGCTTACCTTATATGGACTGAAGAGCGGATACGGAAGTGGCATTGGCAGGACTCCCATGAGGACTGAATCGCCCTATAAGCCGATGATGTCCGAGTCCGTTCTAGCTGACGCGGCAACTCTGGACCGAGATGACTCCACTTTCACCAGTCCTTTGAGAGAACATCGGGCCTGCGTTTGAACCCTACAAATTCCAATATAGTGCCTTTGCACCCCTCTCGGGTGTGTGTAGATTGGCAGACCACATTCTCCTTCGGAGACTCTCTTTCAAGTACCTTGGTTTTTGGGTTGTCCTTCTCCCAGAATTGACCTGGTCTCTTAATGTTAACCCATTGTTCAAACGTACAAAAGATGATCTTAAGCGTTGGTAATCCTTTCCACTTAACCCCCTCGGTAGGATAGCCCTATTTAAAATGATGGTTCTACCTAGCCTCCTCTACGTACTTTAGAACCTCCCGCTGCATCTCCCCCGCAGCTGGGTCAGTGGATTGGACGCTCTGATCACAACTTTCCTCTGGGGTGACTCAAGGTCGCAACTGGCTCTTGCACACTGTCATTGGCCCCCCTACGATGGTGTCATGAGGATGACAAATCTCTTTCTGTACTATCTGGCCATTTGTCTGTTGGCTATCCATGACTGGTTTAATGGGGCTTGGGCAGACCCGGCCTACCAGCTGGAGCTGGAGAGCCTCTGATTCTCCCGGATCCAGGCCATGCTATATGGGGCTCCTATTCCTCACGCCCTACCTGCAGCCACCTGGATGGCCCTTCTGGCATAGAGATATGCGATGCGACACACCCGGTGGGATGCCAGGATTACACTACAAACACTCTTCTGGCACGGCACTCGCCTGCGGAAGGTGGGGTCATTAACAGGCTTCCCGAAGTGGGATCTGATTGGTATCACCCGGGTGGGAGATGTATGGAGAGTGGATCACTTGTCCTCAGTCCAGCAGTTGAAGCAAACATACTCTCTGAAGCCTACTCAATTCTACAAATATATCTCCTGTTGCGACATGCCCTGGCCCTAGTCATTCCAGAACACACAACAATACCTGAATTTTTATTTTCCTTTGTTCTATGGCCCTTTTGTATCCCTTTATAGGAGCGCCGCGGCTGTCCCCGCCTCCCGTGGTATTATAGGGATGGGGTCTGGATTGCTGCTTCTCTCCTTTTGTGGCTATGCTGCGTTTCAGTGCCGACTCCCATCCCTTCCTTGTTGCTAATACTCCTGCTCTTTCTGTGTCCTTACTACGGGATGCTTGTCTCGGCGCGGCGCTCTTCTCTTTCAGTCTGTAATTTTTTCTTTTTCCCCCTTTTCTTTCCCCTCCCCTTCTCTTCCTCTCTTTCCCTAGGGTTAGTATGACGGGTTGGCTTTAGTGATGTTAGTGTTCCGGTTCCATCGTCCTATCTCTGCTGTGCTATTGGGTGGTAGAGGTGCACACGTTGAGTCTACTTGTATGTTGATTTGAATTAACCGCATCTGCTTTCGGACTGATGTAGACTGTAGTGATAATTTTCCGCATTGCTGCCCCTTTAGTTTTCGTATGGCCAACAATTTGCTCTGGGAACCTGGATTCATTTATACTGTATCCGAGCCTGTTATACTCCTTATTGTAATATTATAAAAATTAACCTTCCTTCTTCCTGTTTGTGGGCCGTCCAGATTCCCCTCCCCACCCTTCCTTTTTCGAACTGTATTGCTTGCATATTATCCTGATTGTCTCTGTATATTTTTCTTCTGTATATTTTGGATTGCTCTATTGTATCGTGGCCGGCCGGTCTGGTTGCAGGCCCAGATTTGTATTTCCTTTTTGTACAAATAAAGGTTTACAAAAAAAAAACAATACCTGAATTCAGTCCAATGGAAGCTAAGCTCCTCATGGGAAATCTGGGAAAGGGAGAATATCCCAAATTCACCAATCCCTGATAAACAACCCATCCATGCTAGATTCCCTCAAGACCCGATGGCTTGGTCCACTGGAGGAGGACTGGAGGTATGCATTAATGGCCCCAGTGTACTCACAATATTAGCAGGCTTCGCCTCATCCAAATTTACTATCTTCACTGCTCATATCTTATGCCTGTGTGGTTGTATAGGTCCGGGTTCCTCCTATCCCCAAAATGCCCTCGGTGCGAGGTGGAGCCAGCTAAGTTCTACCTTATGATTTAGTCCTGCACCGTCCTTTCTAAGTATTACGAATCAATCGATTATGAGGCACAAGGGTGCCCGGCTAAGCAGCAGCGGGTGTGGGGCAAATGGCTGGGGCTGCTAGAATGAACTGCCTTGGGGGGACTGGGCAGTCTGGGGTGGGGACTGAATATTCTCCATCGCTGGGCTGGTCAGGGGAATTGCTCTGTGAGTGTAAAGGTATATATGTTTTGTCGCAGAAATGTTTTGTTTCTTTTGTTGAACATTAAAAAACAAATAAAATTGCTTAATGATAAAAGACACATATCCCTGTTTTTCGGAGAACGAGGAGAGGGGTGCTGAACCAGCACCCCAGGTTTTCAGAAGATGACCACTAGTGGCCTCTAATATTAGTTAATTGTCCTGCTTCCTCTTAGTATACTTTTACAGATCACTCAGTTCAAAAATTCTTTATTTGTTTACATAACCATAAAAGGTACAGAACATCTATGTAGTACATGCAACAGTTTTGCTTCATTCGGTATTCATAATACATAGATCTACTCTCAGAAAACATTAAACGTAATTATAAACACCACAGCAGCCCAAGGGCTGTGCCATTACAATACAGTTGATTTTGTCGGGATATCAAGAGTACCTCAAATTAATAGTCCTATCTCTACATATCTAATTTATTAATTAAAACTAATCCTACTTTCCAAAAATGTATACAATTCATGATAATTTATAAAATATAATCTTGTAAAAGGAGCATTAAAATTGAACTGGTCAACTGAGGATAACTGTATAAAACACAGTGGTGATAATTTAGCAAACCCCTACGTTGTGCGCAGTTCTTGCAAGACGTACAATGTAGGGGTTTGCTAAATTACCACCAGCGAGGACGGCAAGGAGACTACGGTGAGGAGGAGGGCAGCCCGGGCATGGCGGAGAACGCCAGACCAGGTAAGTGCTCACTCACCATGTAGGGTGGAGGGGAGCTGCGTTCCACAGAGTTTTTAGGCACCTCTGTGGGCCGCTTAGTGGCACTCCACCAGCTCTGCCCTCCCTTAACTTGTAGTCCCTTCAGGCTGTGTTAATTTCAAGTTGATTGTGGTCCCTAATAGCACTTCTCAGCGCTTCCTTGACCTGCTCACATTCGGGCGCATACCATTTTGGGTCTTTGGGAGGGGCTAATATGTTACCATTAGATTTTTATAAAAAATACTTTGTAATTTGTTTTAAAAAAATGCTATGAATATCTAGAATTTGTATAGCCTCCGCAGGGGAATTCCCATAATTAGATACAAAATGTGTGAACCACTGATCTATCTCAGCAAGAAAGTTCTCATTGGCCATACCCTAGGCGAAGAAACTCAGCTATTGTTATTGGCCACAACTGGTTCAGGAACCATTGTGCTCTGGATAGATCGCAATCTTGAAAGGTCATTCCCTACAAATTTAACAATCGGGTCATTGTGGTAACTATCTGCACGTGGTAAAACCACCATGTCATAGAGCAGTGGCCAGAGACTGACCTCCAGAAGAATGTAGTCAATCACACTAGTAAAGGCTCCTCTCTCGAATATAGCAGCTCTCATTTGGTCAGAGTGAGTTCTCCCATTACATGCTCTCAGACTTGACCCCACTGTCAGTATTGCAATTGGTAGAGCAACATTGGAGAGACAGTGTTAAGATTTACCCTCAAGGCTAGGGATGCCCCATTGCTTATCCTCCTTTTCTGTTATCATACTAAGAGAATGAGAGGGTTCAAATGAAGAATTAGGATCACCAGCTACAATCACGTTTGCATTCTGTTGAAACTGAACAATCAAAACATCTAAAAGAGATATAATTGGTGGTTTGATAGTTGAGGGCATAGACCTAATATATATATATATATATATATATATATATAAAAAAGCTCCTAGGTCCCCCTCTCGTCCCAGAAAGAGAGTTAAAGCACTCCAGGTTAGGCAAAGTGTCTTTATTCAGCACACAGCACAGATGACAGACGCGTTTCGAACTTTTAGTCCTTCTTCAGTGTCACCGACCTAAAGTCTATGACGCTTATTTGTACCGTGTAACACAGAAACAGAAAGCGGACTTGGCGAAAATGTGTGAATGCAAATTTAAACGCAAGGATTGGGTAGTTGTGGCAGCCATATTTACACAGGGGAAAACAAGATTTACTAACAACATATGTACAAATAATATACAATTAATCTATCATGATTGTATTCATATATACAGAGTCTTTAGCTATAATTCACTAGTACTCGTTTTTATACCTATGTGCCCATATTGCTTATGCCACTGCCAGAGAACATAAAATATTGCCGTGTATCGGCATTGATCTGGCATGTCTACCCCGTGAACAAAGGTCACAATTTTATTAAATGGCAACACGCTGTGTGGAAAACATAGAGACAAAACATATACTAGCCGTGGATCGGCAAAGCTCCCATAACATTCAACTTATTCTCAATTGAAAATTACCCCGCGGAGATAGCAAGGCACAATATTTACAAGATTTACAAGAAATGATCTCGAAATTGCAAAACCACAATATTTTAAACATTACCTCAGGTCAATCAATTAAATTGACTTAATTATCATATTCTATTTCTAATACAACTTAAATATCCTAAGGGCTGGGTCGCAAAAAGAAGAAAATTTCTCTATATATCTTATGAGAATAGAATGGTAGGGGAGAATATAGATTTCATGAGAAATAGGAGAACAGAGGATGGGAGGGAGGGAAAGACGCAAAGGAGGGAGGGGAAAACATTTGAGAAGGAAAAGAAGCCTCAACCCAATTATGCGTGCATTTCAAAGTGAAGATATTATAATTCATTACAGTTTCAACATAATTGTGGGAAGCTACGATGGCTATCATAATTTATCTTCCGAGGTGTACTGTCATTTCTTCTCCTATATTCAGTCCCTGAGGCTGTTTGGTTTGCAGATCTATTATGAATCTAGATTCAAGTCTGCGGAGACGGAGTACTCTGTCTCCACCTCTGGGATTCTGAGGCACATGATCAATCCCGAAAAAACGGAGCAATTCCCTGTTGCTTCCGTGTTTCTCGGCAAAGTGTCGTGCAACGGGGTAGTTTGGATCTTTATTCATAATTGCCCTTTGGTGTTCCAGTATCCGAAGTTTCACGTTGTTCATGGTACTCCCAATATACTGGAGACCGCACGGGCAAACTAGACAGTACACCACAGAAGGGGTTGTACATGTGATGAATTTGTTTATACGTCTAGGTTGACTGAGTCCTGGAACCTTATAGGTTAATGTTCTTCTGCTACTTTCACAGGCTTTACATTTTCCACAAGGATAGAATCCCTGCATTTCTTTGAGAGTTCTTGTGGATTTAGATGGTAACGGCAATAGATGGCTTTGCACTACCGTATCTTTAATTGACTTCGACCTTCTAAAGGTTATGAGTGGTTTAATTGGAACATCACTCCCTATAATAGGGTCGGTTTGTAAGATGTGCCAGTTCCTCATAAGAATATGTCTCAGTTGAGGAACCTCATCCGAAAAAGTTGTTATCAGGCGGAATTTAGTTCTGGAATCCGTATCTTCCACAGAGGGGGGCTTTGGGGAAAAAAGATTTTTTCTTGGGATCTTTAAAACTCTCTTGTAGGTGCTGTCAAGGAGAGATTGTGCGTAGCCCCTAGCTCGAAATCTAGCAATGCTATCATGTGCAGCTCTGACGAATTCGGACTCCAGAGAACAATTCCGTCTTAATCTAAGTAGCTCCCCGTAGGGGATGCTACGGATCAAGCTCGAAGGATGGCCACTCTCGTAGTGCAAGATACTATTGCCAGCTGTTGGCTTACGATAGAGACTTGTCTCTAGTTTGCCCTGGTGTACATAGACTCTTAAGTCAAGATAGTGCACTTCATTTATACTGATTTCTGATGTAAATCTCAAGTTTAGATTATTGGTATTGAGTGCTTCAACAAATTCCTCAGCTTGTGTGGAGGAGCCCCTCCACACCAAGAAGAGGTCGTCGATATATCGACGCCAGACAACAATCTGGTTTGCCCATTTGAGGTTTCCACCTACTAGGGCAACCTGCTCCTCCCACCAGCCAACGAAAAGATTCGCGTAGCTGGGGGCGAAGCAGGTTCCCATCGCTGTACCATTGAGTTGTCTAAACAGTTCATTCTGAAACAAGAAGATGTTATTAGTTAGACAAAAACTTAGACATTCGATCAAAAATTGCCCGTGCAGGGCATATTTAGCTGGTCTCTTATCGAGAAAGTACTTGACAGCCTCTATGCCTTGATCATGTTGAATACATGTATAGAGGCTGGCTATGTCTAAAGTAATTAGTAGGTAAGATGGGTCCCATGCAATCTGGTCAATTTGTTGGATGAAGTCTTTGGTGTCTTTCACAAAAGATGGTAAGGAAACAACCAATGTTGAGAGGAATGAGTCTATATAGATGGATACGTTTTCGGTTAGACTCCCCTTGGAGGAGACGATAGGTCGTCCCGGAGGGTTCTTGGAGTCTTTGTGAACCTTCGGTAATTGATAGAAGGTTGGCAGTATAGGTTCCGGATTTCGTACAAACAAAAACTCATCTGTATCCAATATGGATTTGTTCCGCCATTTGGTCAACAAAGTATGGTATGAACGAATGCTTTCTTTATATTGTTCCATAGAGGTTCTTTGATAGTCACCAGGTACCTCAAGTTGTCTTAGGGATTCCTTACAATATTGGTTACGAGTTAATAAAACTACATTCCCACCCTTATCTGAGGGTTTTACCACTACTTCCTTGTTGTCTTTGAATGTGGAAAGAATATTCAATTGTTCTTGCGTTAAATTGTTCTTTTTGCAGGCTCTATTGGCACTCGACTGTCTATGTAATATGAGATCACGTGTTACAGCATCCGCAAAGGTGTCGATTGCGTCATATGGCATTTGCGGATTGAACTGTGAGGGTGCCTTAAAATTGGTAATGGGAGATTGTTGTTCAATGTCCATTGCTACTGTGCTGGTATTGGTATCATTATTTACATCATGATGTTCAGCTTGCAAATCTTCCAGCACCCGTGTTGTTTGTAGATCTTTGATAGATAATATGTCAGTCGGATACATGGTGGTTTTCTTGCGTGTTTTCTTTAAACCCTCCGTATGAGGTTTAAGTTTGTGGAATTTGTGTAGTTTTATCTTTCTGGTCAAGTTGAACAGGTCAATACGAGTTTGTGTATATTCTAGTCTCTTGTTGGGACAGAAACTCAGCCCTAGTTTTAGAGTTTCTTCTTCGGCTGTTGTTAAGGGATTGTCAGTGAGGTTAATTATGGTCAGACCCGCGTCTACCACTTTTTGCCTCTTCTCTTGTGAATCTGTTGTCCCGCGCCTCTGCTCCTTCCTCTTCCTCTGCCAGCCACCTCGTCTTGTTCTGCGTCCTTTTCGGGTGGTTTCAACTTCCCTCCTCTCAACCAAGTGCTGCGGATAAGATCGAACTCCAAATGAAAAGAAGTCTTCTTTCCTACATTGCTCGTGGTTGGTCTCTCATCTTCGGAAGGTTCTTCCTCTGTTGCTGAGGATTCTGAGGTGGGAGGTTCCTCCACTGGTCCAGCACTAGAGCTTTTTTTGAGGGCTTTTCTCGGTCCATCAAATTTTTTTGAGAATGTTAAAATTCTTCCCTGGGCGGAATCATGCTCGTCCCTTTCAAACTTCTCCTGTTTGCGTTGACGTATTTTCATTTCATATCGAACCAGGCGTTTCTTCATCTCATCACGTGTATATATATATATATCCAATTTCAGACCCATTCGGAATTTTAGAATAACCCCCATTAAATCAGATGAGTCTACTTTCCGCAATTCATGGGTAAACAAAATGTTGGTCTTTACCAATATCAGTATGGTCCCCAACCCACACCATGAATTTCTTGGTGGTAAAGCTTCCACGCTGTATGAAACACATCAATTGATGAAAATGTTGTTCAGTGCCCAGGTCTCCTGAAATAAACAAACATAATAATTTCTAATAAACGAGTACCACTCTTGATTGTCAATTTGAGTCCAGCCAGTTTCCAAGAAATCAATCAGAGATCTTCCTTACAGAAAACATTCTGATAATGCCTTCTGTACCTTCCGCCACCCATCATGGTAGATTTTACTGAAAAGGGGGTAGGTGCATTATGAATAATTATGGCGTGTGAACTAATAAGTGGTTGACTCAGTACCAGCCCATCCGGGAAGAAGTGCTCTTGCACTGGGTGGCAATACATTGGTCTCATGTGTGTCTCCCTGGGTGCTTGTCCAAGTCAATCTATAAGGCTGAGGTGTGAAGCAAGGCAAGGCCTGTATATTTTCTGATTCACAATCGGTGATCAAGGCTCTAATAAGACACACATCGCCATTCCTTGCAGGAGGAGAGGGGTGCTGACCCATCACCTCAGGTTTCAGAAGACGATTGCTAGCGGCCTCTGATATTGGTTGATTGCCCTGTTTCCTCTTAGTATACTTCTACAAATCACTCTATATTGCATAAGATGATAGTTGATATTCCCCTGCCACGTGTATACATGCAGGTATGCAGGTAATGTGCATCATATCCAAGATATGCTCCTAATGATAATTGGATGCATTCACCCTTTGCTGTTTTAATCTATAATGTTTCACATTAAGTTCTGTTAGGACTTGCCCCAAGAACACCACTTTCACTACAGATGTCTGCCTTCAATTCTTGCAGTCCTCAAATTGAATGTTTTGGACAGTAAATAATAAGGCTTTGTGGATGTTGCTGTCTATATAATTGTGGCGAACACTGCGTTTAGTAGTGAGAGCCGGGCTTGTGATGCTCTGTCTTCTGTACACCACCATACCTGTTATATCAATATGTTTTTTTGTTGTTCTCATTATGATGGAGAGTGGGGTTTATCTTTACTGTTAGCTGGGGTCTACAGTGTGGTGGGTGGAATGGGTTGAGGGGTTAATGCAAGTTAGGGGACCCATGGTAGCATGGCTGTACAGGCAGGTCTACAAAAAGTTAACATTGTATGAGCAGTTAATACGCCACATCATTTGATTGAGATATATATGTAGATATATATCCAAAAGAAAGCACCGTACATCAGGGTAAGAGTTCATCAGGCACTTTATTGAATTATGATAGAATGTGGCAGCTAACTCTTCCTGATGCGTTGCAGCATTGTTCCGCCCTGTTCACAGGTGGGAAGTTTCTAATGACAGAATAACTGGGTCTGTCAGTAGCTGTATGGGTGAGTGTGTGGCTGTATGGGTGCGTGACCGGTTGTATGATAAGGCTCTATCAGTGAGTGGCTCAATGGATAAGCGAGTGGTTGTGCAAGTACTTATATGGGTCTGTGAATGGGTATGTGAGTGGCTGTGTGAATGGGCATATGAGAGATTGTAAGGGAGTGTGAGTGGGTGTGCGAGTGGTTCTGTGGATATGTAATCAGTGATATCATTGATGTAATTTGAGATGTCATCAGTGATATTATCAGCGATGTCACTGACCATGTCATGAGTGATGCAATATGTGAGGTCATAAGTAGTACAATGCGGCAGCGTAAATTATAGTTAACTCAGGTAGTTATAACTGCTGAATTTCACTGGTTTTCTACGAGTGGAATCTGAGAGTAACTATAACGTCCCTGCAACCTTTGTTTTTTTAGTGTGTGTGTGTGTGTGTGTGTGTGTGTGTGTGTATATATATATACTAAAAAAAGAAGGCTGAAGGGATGTTATAGTGTGTGTATATATATATATATATATATATATATATATATATATATATATATATATATATATATATATATAAATATATATATATATATATTTCATGTTACTTGCTTGAGTGAAGTGTTACTATTTCTCCAGATATATATTTGTTGGTCTTAGGCAATTTATTTTTTAAGTAGGCTAAGACATTCCGAATTTAGCCATGATCATTTATGCCTCTGATGTTCCAAGTCAATAGTTTGACAGAGGATTTTCTATTCTCATGGGTTATATATAATATCCACCTTCCACAAATACACACCCAGTGGTATTAACAAGCACCTAACCAGTATCTAACTAGTCATGCCACAGCAGTTAACAGATTTAATGACTTCATTTATGTGTTCAACATTGTGCCCTACTCAATGGTCATCAGTCAAGCTACTGAGTAGCTGAAGGAGCAATCACTACACTTGCCAACGTAAAAAGCTTGAACATCCTGGGTGAATATCACCTGATAGCCAGAGTCCCTCTCAGATGTTTTTCTGCTTACATTTAAAAGCATTCCATGTTGAATAAGCATCCCAAAGAGTAGGTGGGGAATGTTAGCTTTTATCCACAACTTTATTCGTTCACTCCTGTAGAGTTACAAATAACGAATTACAACTCAGTTCCCCAAATAGTCTAAGCAACAGATGCCAATTCCCATACCTAATAGCTATGAAGCATATGTATCAAGGAATGAAGTGCATTTTGGAGAATTTGATGTTATCACTGGCTTACACATTGAAAGATGAGGATTGCCTGCAGGAGTAACTCACCTAACACATCGAGGGCCAGATGTAGGTAGGCTTTTACCGGTCGGTAACGGCCGAATTCGGCCGTTACCGACCTGTAAATGGAATTTGAGATGTAGGGGGCATATTTTTACAGAATCGGTAAATTTACCGATCGGTAAATTTACCGATTCTGTAAAATACCGAATCGGTATTTTTACCGATTCGGTAAATTTGATATGTAGGTGGGACTCTTCTGAGTCTCACAAGCCTTATCCAATCGGTATTTTACCATCAAATTCAATTTGATGGTAAAATACCGATTCCGGTGTGCATGCACATGTGTGCATGCACACCTGTGCCATATGACAGACAGACCTGCCCTTAGGGCATGTATGCCTGCCACATGGCACCCGAACCTGTTTTGGGGGTGCTAGAGGGTGTCAAAGTGACACCCCCTGCACCCTTGTGAAATTCGGTAATTACCGAATCGGTAATGCCCATTCATTCCTATGGGCTTCAAAGCCCATAGGAATGAATGGGCATTACCGATTCGGTATTTACCGAATCGGTAATTACCGAATATTACCGATTCGGTAAATGCACATCTGGATTTACCTACATCTCAGTACTTCTATTTTACCACTTCTTAAATACCGAATCGGTATGATTCGGTATTTAAGAGGTGGTAAAATAAAATTACCTACATCTGGCCCCTAAACACAAGCACACCAACCACGAGGGTCAGTCTGTCATGACACCCGTTTTAAAAAAGGCTGCTCAATGAGTCACTTTTTATCTTAGGTCCTTTTTCGGAGAGGGTATATTCTAATTCCTTTGATAATTCTTCACATGTACCCGGGCATTATATGAGGTTTATCCGTGCCTGGGTGGGGTTTATTTAAATATCTATGCCGACATTACAAGTAGCGGGGGCCCTAATGGAGCCTGTAGCAAGAGTTACTGCCACATCAGGATTACAAGACTCCGAGGGGCACCGTGGTTCAGTAATGTTTAACTCAGACGCCTCTCCTGCTGAAAGAAATTGCAATCGCTGGGTCAAATGAAAAGATAAACGAGGAATAACTTTGGGAACCTGGTGTGGCATGTATACGTCCTTTGGTAACTCTCCATTCCTGAGGGCACCCACAGAAACCATCTTGAGATCATACAGTATTCCCCCATCGGGATTGCCAATGCACTTTGTGTCAGTAACTTTGAGAGGGGTTGGGTGGGGGGGGGGTTCCAGGCCAAATTCTATTAGCTCACTTTGAAATAGGCTGCTCACAGGGCCGGACTGGGAACAAAAACCGGCACCCTCTCCCCACTCGGGGGGAGGTTGGAGGTGCCACCGAGCTCTTTGCCGGGACTGGTTTTCGGCCGATTTTGGTACAGGGCCGATTTTGCAGATAACGGCCCTGTAACAAAAACGGCCCTCAGGGGCCCAAAACCAGCCCCCACCCGTGAGGCGTCCCGGGGGATTGCCAGGTGCCCGCTATTGCCAGTCCGGACCTGGCTGCTCAGTGTGTGGATCCACTAGTACCCGGATATTTATTCAGTCTGATTGAGGGACTTTGTTTGCCGATGTTAACAGCAGAGAAGGGAAAAACTAATCTTACAGTGGGAAGAATTACAAACACCTCAGTGAGCTCACAACAGCCTGCCTCATACAAGACGGGTCCTTCCCCTTTCCCTTCTTGTGTGGTAGGGGCACAAACCTTCAAAATAACTGTTACTTTGTAAGTTTCTTCCCAATCAGATTTATAAATATTATTTTCGTAGTGATGACTAACAGTGACACAGTCGAATCTGTCCACAATTGGACCTACTCACATCATCCCACTCATTGATTCACTGCTAACCGCTATGCACTTGTGGTACATTTAAAATACGAATAGATATCCCCTCCTCCCCTCTACTCTCCATCCGCTTTTGCCCTTTTATTACATTCATTGTTTGTGTGACAAGGTCGGGTACTGCACCTTGCTACATTCCTTGCCATCTTTAGACATGTTCTCAGATTCTCTCTTGTCTTACTTCAATAAGCTATATTATAGGGAATTCATTACGGCACACAACCCTATACCTTATTATTTTACCAGATTTCTTTATAATTTTTTTCTGTGCCACTTATGTCTGTCTCCCATGTTTTCCACATTATGTTGTCCTTTGGTAAGATGATGTACTATCACACATATGTTATTCTATGTACTGTAATACAATTAATTATTTTGTTCTATGACTACTTCTTGCTTGACAAGGTCTATGCATATTTGTACTATACTTTGGCTAATTAAATGGCAATAAAATTATTGAACATTATAAAAAAAAGACGTAGAGTTATAAAAACCTATAAATGTTGCACTAGGGGCTCCTGCAGCCTCTGTAGAGCAGAAAGCCAGCACCACTGAGCAAGTTTCCAACTGGCCCAAGGACTTTGTCTATCTATGCGGTGGCTTTATATTCCTGGGACAGCCCCTGATCCGACTCCACATGCCATGTTTTTTTTCTGGTGACACATGTATGTATTTTCGTCACACCCAGGTACCACAAATTGGAAGTATTTACTCACGCTGTTGTGTAATTCTCATTTGATGTGGCTAGCCATGTTTGTATAAATTAATTGTCGGTCCTCAGTGCTCTGTTGTCAACGTAGAGAAAATAAATACCACCTCGGGAATTAGTACAACTCTGATATAACTTTAATTAGCTTCTTTCTAATTTGTGGCTTTTTAATTCGAACGTCTCTCCAGGATTACGTTTGCTGCTTGAATTCCAATCACTTAAAGTGAAATGGTAATGAGGAAGAAACGTTTGATGAAAATACCTTCAGTTCCGTCAATCATACATAAACATTTCTGGGTTGTCTTTGGAGGGCACCTCTACTTCTGTAACACAATTAATAACATGCGGGAAATGTTCCATTATTCTCCAAAGTGCAGTTTTCTGCCACATTAGGAGCAACAATGAAAACAGAGTACATCACAGTGGTAATTTGGGGATCCGGAATAATAGCAAAGCTAGTACGGTCAAGAACAAAGGGAGAAGATTAAATTAAAACCACTTTTAAATGTATGTGCCATGCATACTAAATAAAAGGCGAAGTAAAATTAAAAATCATAGAAATGTCATTCGATCATTTTGCAATATTCACTTTGAATTTCCTAACTTGCCTTTCGCAGTATATATGGCGCTGTCTGTGATATAGAAGTGTGGTCGTCTCCACTATTGAGATGGTGGCCCAGACAATACCCTCTCACTTATAATCTTTAAAATGGCATAAAGTTCCTTAACTTTGTCAGCATTGGAAGGGTAAGCAAAGTAAAATACTCGCAAGGCCATTCGACAAACATTTTGCATTCTATATTCCGTGCATCATGACTGATTTAAATTATTCACTCTGTTCCCCTTCCCCGCGTCGTATTATTACGAAATGTGCTCTGCGATCGCAATAGGAGTGTTCATTTTATTTTCCACTCATGGTTAATTTAGTGCTGCACAGCTTTTAGGCCAAAAAATGCAATGTGGGTGAGTAATGCTAGTGCCCGTCCAATGTATAATTTGCATACAATTGAGGGAATGCTTTTGCACGTGCGTGTGTGCTACATTTTGGATGTAGGTGCAGCGGTATACATGCCAACAGGCATATGCTAATTGTAAATTAACCAGGAAGTGGTGAATAGATACACTGCCTGACTGTACCCTACGGGAAGGTGCACAGTGATTACCAAGAATCCTGCAAGGGCCCTCACTCATGAGAAAATCAGTCACACTGGGCATCCAGCCGGTGGGCAGAATCCTGATCCACCTTTTAAAGGGAAGACATGGGTCCCTTGCTCACTTTGCCACTGGATTCAAGCTAGCCTGGCCGATGAGGGTTATTTCTGGTCCAGAGAAGACATCGTTTGGCGGTACAGGCTGGACTGTTCCCATGAGGCACATGGTCAAGACTGATTTGCATTTAGCTGTGTCTAAACTGGGGGGCGAAGTGAGCTAAAGAATGATGATGGATTCAACCCAGATCTGTTGCTGGGGGTGAGTGCCTGAAAAGTTTTGGCGCTCCGTCCATCATCTCCTTGTGTTTGCCTTGTTCTCCCTAAGTAGGCAGGGCATGCCCAGACGTGGGTCCATTGCTCACTTTGCCACTGGATTCAAGCTAGCTTGGCTGATGAGGGCTGTTAGCCGAAACCAGTTCCAGGATGCTTGTTTCCGGTCCAGGGAAGACACGGCTTGGCAGTTCCGGCTGGACTGTTTCCATGAGGCACAGGGTCAAGACTGATTTGCATATAGATGTGTCTGAACTGGGGTGGGGAAGTGAGGTAAAGAACGATGATGGATTCAACACAGATCTGTGACTGGGGGGTGAATGTCTGAAAACAGTGTCTGAATAGTTTCAGCGCTCTGTCCATCATCTCCATGTGTTAAAGCTGTGTGTGAACCCTACATGGACACTGGAAGAGTGTCATGCTCAGGGCCGTTTCTAGGTGTTTTGCCACCCTAGGCGAGAATTGAAAAATGTCGCCCCCTCCCTTTTACTACCATCACTCTCTCCCCCTGTCATCCAGGCTATTCAATATAAAAGTAAATATTTAAATAGCATATTTTGGGGTGAAAATGAATTAACACAGAGCTGATAATGGCCTGGGAGCTCAGGGCTGGAGCTCTGTGAGGACTGAGGCTGCAAGGGAACGGGGCTCTGACTGCTAGAGAAAGAGAGTTGAAGGTTCCGAGGCTGCTAGTGGATGAGAGGTCTGAGGGACCGGAAGCTCTGGGACAGGAGCTAAGAATGCCGAGGGTTCCGGGGAAGGCCCGGGCTGCCAGAGGGTAGGGAGTTCTGATACAACTGGAGCTGTTAGAGTGTGGGACCTTTGACGGCCAGGACAGGAGCTGTACAGACAACAAGGGTCTAGAGAAGACCAGGACTGCTTGAGGACGGAAACTAAGAGGACGGGCTGCAAGGAGACATAGGCTCTGGGAGGACTGGGGGGCGCAGCAGCTAGAGGAAGGGGTCTGTGAGAGTGCTGGTGGTAGCTCCAAGAGACTCCCCTGGGGCACTGGATTGTCCAAAGTGCAAGAGGCTACTAGAGGCAGCGAGCTCCTAGAAGGCCAGATCCACGAGGCGATGGGAGGTCTGAGAACACAGGCTGGGTGTTAAGGAGAGTCTCCAAATGTACTGTGTCTCTGCCTCCCATGGGCTGAGATTTGAACTCTCAGTGTGGCCTAAGCCCTGTTATGGTTTTGAGAGTGCTTGTTCTCCAAGGAACCTGTCCCTACCTTCAAGGCCCTACTGCCGAGATAATGGACGGAATGCTGAATAAATTAAAACATTCAACCCAGTCAAGAGATCTGGATAAAATTTGACGTTCCTTGGGTCACCGTGCCCCCCCACTTTAGACCCACCCATATGCAAATCTGTCTTGCCCCTGTTGGGAGCAGTCCAGCCCGAACTGCCAGGCCAGGTCCTCTATGGACCAGAAACGTGAACCCTGGGACCGGTTTCGGGGTTTCACCCCTCATCAGCCAGGCTAGCTTGAATCCTGATCTGTGACTGGGGTGAATGTTTGCATTGTCCAGCATTCAATCCATCATGTTCTTTTTGCAATTGTCACCCTAAGTGGGAAGGGTATGCCCAGACATGGGTCGCATGCTCGCTACGCCACCAGATTTAAGCTATCCTGGCTAATGAGGGGTGATGCCCCGAAACAGGTCCCAGGATGCTTGCTTCTGGTCCAGGGAGGACCTGGCCAGACAGTTCGGGCTGGACTGTTCCCATGAGGCACAGGGTCAAGACTGATTTGCATGTGGCTGTGTCTAAATTGGAATGGCGTGGCACGCAAAAAAATGATGAATTTAACCCAGATCTGTGACTGACTGGGGCAATGTTTGATTGGCTCAGCAGTCTGTCCATCTTCTGTTCTTTTTGCAGTTGTTACCTTAGGTGGCAAAGAGTGTGTGTACCTACAACATCCGAAGCCACATCCCACTGGCATGCTTTCACTCGCCCAACTCCCTCCCTCCTCCTCGGCCCACCGACTGGGCCCAGATCACACAGAGCGCACTCCATGCGACGGGGACTGTGCTTTTTGACAACCCTACCCTATCTGAAACAACAACAGTAGGAAGCAAAACCTGTCTTTGTCTGAAAAATTCATGAAGCTCCTACATAAAAGGTTACAGTTAAAGTTCACTGACTCGAAAGAATTGGTGGTGTTTTACAGATGATAAAGAATGTAATTACATATTATAGAACGTCATATAACAATGTTGGAGGTAACTCAGGTTTTAAGGTAGTAGGAGAACTGGAATTCTATTACTAAAGAGAGTTAAAGAACGAAGGGGGACAATATTCCTTCTATAAGAATGTGCAAAGGTTTCCTCGGCGACCAAAGTTAGCATTTCTGCTTCGTAATGTGACAAAGGTAAACAAACATTCTTGTCTGGAGTGTTGATAAAACATGTCATTTTAAGCATGTTTTGTGGTATCTGTTAACTAAGGATGTGTGTATGAGGGCTGGGAGTTCAGCTGAGGGCAATGTGGGTGACTGTGTGTGAGGAATATGTGGGCAGTAGAAAAACAAAAAGAAACTGGTAAATAAGCAAAAGGCGAACTGATGGGGTAACAGTCAGGGACACTCAGGAAAGGTAAGGGGTAGATATGAAACCCAGAGCACAGGCCAAGGAGGCAGGACATAGGCACAGATGGCCGTGGTGGGCTGTGGTGAAGGGGCGGGAGGTGTGCGCGAGCACCCCTTCTGTAGCAAACATTCATGGCAAATTCAACTAGAGGGTGACAAATGTTATTGAAGAGAGATAGGATCAGACTTTTAAAATCCTACCACTAACTTTGGGGGAAATAGGACGGTGACAATAAAATAATTACCAGGGAGTCCGTGTTTAGTTCTGGCTTGTCGACACAGCTGTCTCCGCAACCATTGATAGTCATTCTTTAAATTACCCATACAGTAAGCTTCAGTCAGAGAAGTCTTTCTCTCAACTCATGCTATTGGCTCTATCCTTTCCCCCCTATGTCATGTTTGCTTGGCAATCCATAAGGGACTATTTCAGACCTCTGAATCATGTTGCATTACATTTTTTTACTCCTAAATGCATTGTATAGGAAAAGCAATCGTTTTATCTTTGTTTTGCACTACTATAGGCATTTTAAAAATACACCAGTCAGGTTTCAAAATGCAAGCCACACCTATTGGCGTTACCAATGCTTGCTTTCTTAAGTAGGGTGGGGACTATCTGTGATTCAAGGTAAGGCTTTGGCGAAGTGGATGATTGAGTGAAACTCTGCTGGGCTGCTATGTAGGGCTCGCATCTCAGGAGGATTAGAGATTGTAGGGAAACGAGGGAGACTGACAATGACAAAGTTGTGTGAGTTGAAAGGGGAGAAATGATTCTGAAGACTCGACAGAAGAGAATAAATTATGCTAACGAGGGGGGTAGTAGTGGTGAAGGATTTTAACTTTAAAGAGAAGCCAGAATAATTTGTTTCTGATTATGTGAATTAGACTCTGGCTCATTGTGGGGGGTGGGGGCTTGGGGGCACTGAGAGAATGATGGGACTGACTGCAAGTTAGGATGAGTGCCCGAAGAGGAGCTCAGTCAGTAAGTGAGATCTATCTTGCTGGCTTGAGAGCTGCTGTGAAGCTGAGAAAAATAAACCAGAAGGCTGAAGAAGTCTGTGGTGCCGTGTTGTCATGACTTGCGAAGGAGTGAGTGAACTGATGTTTAGATGGCAATAGTAATCTCAGAGGCGAAGAGTGAGGGGAGTAAAGAGTGAAGCGGTGAAGAAGGAGCAGGGGGATGGGGAGGTTGGCACAGTTATGAGACGGTTGCCTAAATTAAGTATCCACTGCAAATATTACATCAATATCACGGCAATGACAACGTTTGCCGCCTACTGTGTGCCTGAACTGCATGTTAGGATTTACGAGTGCAGGAAAAGGCAGCTGGCCTTGCGGTCTTTTATTAAATGTCAGCTGGTCCAATACGGCAGATTTGAATACCGCTTTTGCCAATGAACATCATCCCCCTGCTCCTGCGCACAGGCTTCATGCACAGGCCCTTTCAGGCACCAATATTTTATAGCTGTTGGACAGAGGCACACAGGCCGAGGCGCTTTGCCAGCCTTTGTGCCGGCTGTAAGAGAGGCCTGGGCAGCGCACACCCTTCTGGGAACAGCTTGGCCCCTCTGGGCGCTGGGAAGAAGCATGCGGTGACAAGCTGCTCTGCCACCCTCCATTCTCCCTCCCCTGATCCAGGGCTCCCATTCATGCCCATCTCTTCCTCCAGGTGATAAATCACTGACTGTCTCATAGGAGCAGTGTGGGGGCGTCTCAGCCGTGAACCCCATGCACTGGGATCTGCTGCTGTGTTTCATTCTGGCACGAACGTCACTGGCCCCCAATTAAGTCCCTCATTTGGGCCATTCAAAGAAGGTGCTGCTTTGTTTTACACTCTCTTGGAGGAAGATCACACAACAAGCAGTCACGGCAGAAATCAGAAATGTCTCTGTGACCCCAGACCCTCTGGAGTCAAGGGCCAAATTCATGTTTTTTGCCGCCCTCCCCCTTTAGCCGCCCTAGGCGGCTGCCTAGGCTTGCCTAATGGAAGAAACGGCCCTGGTCATGCTCTATACTGAGGTGAGCCCTGAAGGCTGGAACGGGGATGGCTGCAGACAACGAATGCAGTCACGCTTGTGGAAACATGCAATACCTTAGCAGCATGCTGCATGCAAAAAAACTAAAAAAAAGGCTACATTTCAATCTCTGTGCAAACTTCGATTTACAAGTTGAATAATAACGGTGTACAACCAGTGTGCTAAATGCCTCACTCTATTCTTCAAAACTCATGATCAGGGCCATAGTATCTTGTGACATTTCACTCTATTTATGTTCAGTGTTTTCCCTCCAGCATGTACTAACTGGCTGATTTAGCACATGCACTAGAACCAGCACTTCTTTTTGTTAATGAGTTCTTTGCTCAATCTATGGCAGGTTCATCTATTGTGGTTGGAAGCCAAATCAAAATTTGTTGTGCCCCCTGCTGTAATCTAGCCGGGCTGCATCTAACTGAACACCACCATTTAAAGCAACTTCAGCTACAACCAGACATGACAGACCTCGCCAAAAGCCTCCCAATCTTATCCAAAGAAGCAATGCTAACCACATGGCCCATAAACACCCTAAAAGAAACTGCCACCACCATGAAGTTGATCCACTTTAGGGCCTCATCGGACCCCAGCCATCACCACGCCTACTCCAGAGAAATGCAAATCATCAGCAACATACTCACACCCATTTTGAATGCTTCCACCTCTTCTACAACCCTCCCAGATGCGTGGAAATATGTAACCGTCCTCTCATTGGTGAAGTAACCCTTGGTGGACCCCTTAATGCTCACCAACTACAGACCAATCTCTGTGCACATATTTGCAATCAAGGTCTTAGAGAACTACATCAACAGACTGCTCACTGAATACCTTGAAGATGCTGAAGAAGATTTTCAAATGTCTCCCTATCAGCACCCCGGAAACCGCCAAGCACAGCCTGGTCACAAGCAAGCTGGACTATGAGAGAGCCTTCTATGCCAGGATCACCAAGAGCTCACCTGATAGCTACAGGATATTCAGAACGCAGTGGCCATAATCCCTCTCAACCTTCTATACTGCACTCACATCACACCACACATGAAGGAGCTACACTGCTCCCTAGTCACAAACAATCACAATTCAAACTCCTCACCCAAACTTTCAAGATACTACATAGGTGTCCCTACATACCTCAACAATTGCAACTACTTTCACAAACCTTCCAGACACCTTCCCACATCCATACTCCTACTTACACACGTCATACATACAGTAAACTAGATCCAGCTGTGAAGCCTTCTCCTACATTGCTACTAAAGGATGGAATGACCTGCCACTACACATAAGAACCTCCTCCTCACTTCTTGAATTCGGCAAGAAGCTGAATACTGGGCTTTTCGAGTAGTCCCACAAGTCCCTAGGTGTGGCTAAACTCACACCTCCTATGCGCCTGGATACCTTCCCGGGTGACAGTGCGCTCTACAAATATGCCTAACATACCATACAGATTTTGCCTGCATGCCTGTTAAAAAAAAAAAAATGTAAAGGAAGTTTTCATTCATACTCAGACAATGGTTCACGTATGCTCATCTAGCAGAAATCCAGTGCTCTCTCTGTCTCAAATCCACCAATGCCCTTGAGGATGGCAGTTGATTGATGGTATCCTCACAAAGGGCCCGATTATGAGTTTTCCTGTGAGTTGCCAGGTCCACCCACCACCGCACCACCAAACCCGTAGAACGACCGGTGGAGGATGGACGGCTGACCCACGCAAGCCGTCGTTGTGCTCCCGGACGTGCTGAGGCCCCGCCCACGAAGGCAGCACGATCGAAAAATGCTGGCGTTCTGCTGCTGCTGCCTTCCTGCTCCCTCTCCCACTGCTTTGTGTCCTATGGCCGAAAACTGCAGAAACGGCAGAAATTGCTAAGGATCGCCACGAATGTTTGGTGAGGACCTAGCTGCCGTGTAATGACCGCTCGCTGAAGCTTGACATTGTGCTTGGTGATTTTGCTCGGCGTTTCTTCAGAGCAAACCCGGATCTTCGCCGCTGGTTGCCTACCGGCTTTTGCTGTCGCTTCACCGCTCTTCCCCTGCCCCTCCTCCCTGCTCCCTCTCATTTCTGTTACGCGGTGGTGTTGCCTGGGCCGAGCAAAAACACTGACGTTGGAGAGTGGATGAAAGGGAAGGCGAGATACCGCCTTGCAGCTTCTGTTGCTTCTGTTGCTCGCTACGCCTACGCCAACACAAAAAAAAACGCCAACATTAAAAAGTCATCAGGAACAAGACGGTGACCACACGTTTTTGTTGCTACTGCCATAAAATCGCCGCAATTGCCGCAAATTGAGTATTGCGAACTCCCTCAAAACTGCCTCAAACCTCCTCAGCGTGAGTACCGCGTATAAGCAGTAAGCACCTGAAGTTCTGCTATGGGGGGGTTTCAGTAATCAGGTTCATTATTGAACTCATTAACCTGTTTCCAACAGTCTCCAACTGCTACCAGTGCTACCAATTTCTTTTGTCAGTGAGTGAACGTGTGTGTTTCTGCCAGCTTGCCAATTGCCAATTGCTACTGCTCAGCCCTGCCATTGCTAAGGGTCTGCCCTCTGTGTTTGTCTGTGTCTGTGTCTGTGTCCCGCCGCCATGGCAGCAAGAATAAAGGGCAAGCAGGCCAAGCAGGAACACGCAAGGGAGTTGTTGAAGTCGATTGCTAAAACCCCACCCGTAGTCAAGGGGGAAAGAAAAAATAAACGAAAAACTCAGCAAAAAAACGCCCTGCGACAAAAGGCTACAGTGACACAAGCAGGCAGAAATAAATACAATGCTTTAAGAGAACCAGATGAAGAAGACGACGAGTACAATGATGATGACCAAGAGGAGGGCGAAGGAGGCGAGGGAGACGAGGACGCCGAAAATCAGTCCCCCCTCGACCAGTCAACAGGGCCAAGTCCACAAGATGATGCGGAGAAAGGTACTGAGAAAAGCGAGAAAGGCGAGACGGATATGGAAGGGATGAATAAGGGACCCAAGAAGGACCAAGCAGACACAGCAGCCGATAAAACACCTTTAGCTCAAGGATCCGGGCACAAATTAAAACAGTACCCTCTTTTCTCTAAACCCCTCCTTCAGCAGGGGCAACTTTCGAGCACTCCCCTGCGAGGTGGGATGAATCTGGGAGGGAAAAACGACATGCCAGTGCAAGATGATTTGAGCGCTGGAGGAGTGCTAACCAGCTGTATAACGTCTGAGCTACCAGAGGCAGCATTACTGGCAGTGGGAGATCAGGAGGGCCTTAAAGAAATGACTCTCACACCACCTCCAGCACCTACAACATCGGCCCCAGACAACAGCCTAAGTCATGAGTGCACCATGAAAACCTACAGCCAAGAGTTAAGCCAACAGACATCCCAGGCGTCCCAGATATCTCAAGAAGAGGGGTTATTTTTACTTCCGAATACCACAAAAACGAACTCAATCGAAACTATGCTTGGTACCATCCTTCAGGAGCTAAGAGATTTTAAACATTCCCAGGCCCAGGAGATTTCACAACTGCACAGTAGGCTCACGAAAATGGAAGAGCGCTTGGGAAATATTCCTTTAAAGATTACCGAAGCTGAAACTCGGATTTCTTCCCTAGAGGATTCTTTATCAGCAATTCAGAAAGACCTGCTGGTGGCCAATAAAGAAAGAGCCCTGCTAGCAGAAAAAATGCAGGACCTTGAAAATTATAACAGGAGGTCGAATTTACGCCTGGTAGGCATACCTGAGGGACTTGAAGATAAGGATGTAGTCAAGTGGTCAGAGTCTCTCCTGAAAAAAGCTATACCCGAACTTCAAGGGCATTTAACAATTACAAGGGCACACAGTCCCGGCATACAAACCTAACAACTTGAAATATCCGCGTACGATCTTGCTTAATTTTTCTAATTTCAGAGTGAAGGAGAGAATTTTAAACACTGCATACTCTAAGATATCATTTAACTCGGAAGGTGTAAATAATTTCCGGATATTTTCAGATATTTCGGCGGCCTCTGCACACAGACGAAGGGACTTTGTGAAACTCATTGACTCATTCAAAAGCAAGGGAGCACAAGCAATGATCGTGCAGCAGTCGAAACTCAAAGTATTGGCCAAAGGGAAGTTTTTTATTTCTACAATCGTTCATGAAGCGCAGGCCTTTCTAGAAAGTTTAGGAGCTTAGCTCACAACTGATTCAGTTTTGTTTGTCGGGCGGGCGGGGCTAAGGCAATGCCAGGAAGCACACAAGGATGCAATGTAATGGCATCCAAAAAGAAGAAACATCAGAGAAGGACGGAAGTGGGACACGGGGGGGGGTACCGTCCACTCTAAGGGGGGTGAGGGGGGGTTGGAGTGGTGAGGGGAGGTGTTGCAGGGGAAAAAAAGAGAGTTCATATATTGAAGAGTTTTTTTGTTCTACTATCTAGTTCTGCACAGTCATGGAATGACTAAGATTAATAATCTTTAATACAGCTTTGATGTTTGCGTTTTTGCACAGGGGAGGATTTAAATTGCTGCGTACAGATGTACGGGTTATTTGCCTATTTTGCACAAAGCGAGGGGTCTGTTATTATAAATATATGCACTGCTCATCTGCCTATTTTTGCACAAAGAAATGGTCTGCTGCTAGTATTATTTGCACTGTTTACCTGTTTATCTCGCACAAAGAAAGGATTTGCTGCTATTTATTTGCTGCTATTTGTATTTGCACTGCTCATTCGCTTATGGCTGCGCATAGAGTTGTTGTACTATTGCACAACCCATTCGACTCATTTGCACAGAGAGTGTGTGCTTGCCTATTTTGCACAATGAAATGATTTGTTGCTATCTATTTCTGCTGCTATTTGTATTTGCACTGCCCTTCTGCCTATTGCTGCATATAGAGTGTTTGCCTATTTTCCTATTTGCCTATTTGCACGAAGAGAGGTCTTTAGATATCTATTGTGCTATTACTCTGCTCATTCGCCCCATTTACACAGAGAGTGTTTGTCTGCTCGCTCCCTGCATTATTTGCACAAATGCTACCTTTCAATATTGTTGTAGAATGACTGTATTTACGGGTTTACGCATAGGGAAAGGGTTGGCTAGGGTTTATAATTGCGCTGCCTATTTGCTCATTTTCACAGAAAGAGACTTGTTTTTGCCTCCTATTTTGAACTTCCTTAATGCCAATATGTATAGTCTGAATCTTAAAAATCTTTTCAGAATACATATTCACTATGGGCGTTTCTGAGTATGTCTCTAATTATCACCCTTTAAAAACCCAAACAAAATGCTGAAGTTTATCTCCTTTAATGCAAATGGTCTGAATAATGTTCGCAAAAAAAATGCCATCGAATGTTGGTTAAAAAATTTAAATCCTGACATTATCTATCTACAAGAGACCCATTACAAAGACCAGGCGGATGCAGATAAAATATTCAAGAGCTGGGCCGGTTATACAATATCAGCTTCAGCCGGATTGGCGCAGAGAGGAACATGTATATTGATAGGAAAACATCTAGACTTCACTCTGGCAGGTACAGCCACAGACCCCAGAGGTAGATGGGCTGTGGCATATGGGAAAATAAACAATGTGAATATTATTTTAGCTTCAATTTATGCCCCTTTCCTAGATGATTCTCAGCCAATCTTGGGACTAAAGAATGTCTTAACAGGCCTTCCCGGATTAATAGTATGGGGGGGTGATTTTAATTTGTTGCAAAATCCTTTACTAGACTCATCCAAAAAAGATCGCCGTCAAAACAAACCGCAATCAGCGTTGGCGATTCAAAGTTGTAAATTAGACCTCGATATTAGGGATCATTGGCGAATTAACAACCCTCTCAAACGAGAATATTCATACTTTTCGGCTAAATATAACTCAGCTTCAAGATTGGATTTTTTCCTAACCTCCCATGAGCCAGAGCTATATAACTATGTACATTTATCCAATGCTTTTTCAGATCACGCAGTGCTCTCTATGGAGGTAAAACTGGGACCACAAGATATAAGCGCTCCGAAACGATGGTTTTTTAACAAAGCCAATCTCCTAGATCCGCAATGGTGTATAGAAATCGAAGAATTTATAGACCAGTTCTTTGCACAAAATAGAGGGACAGCCCCATTAAATACGACTTGGGATGCATTTAAAGCCACTCTATGGGGTTTAATTACATCTAAAGAAATCCCAAAATATAAGACAATAAGGGAGGAGAGAAGCAAATTACAAATTGATCTTACAGAGGCAACCCAATACCACTACAGGGTGAGAACATCGCACTCTAGGCAAAAACTCTCCGAGGCTAAGGGTAGGATGAGGGATTTTTATTACGCCCTGGGTGAAACTAATAGTAATTTTTACGCCCAGAGGATATATGAAGAGAGCGAGTACACCGGGAAGCTCCTGGCATGGCAAGCCAAGGAAAAACAGGCTCGCAATAGAATAAATCAATTAACCGACCCCATTACTAAACTACACGTTAAAACTACAGACTCAATCGGCGAGTGGTTTTTGAAACATTATGAGGGAGTCTATCAAACAACTGAAGAGGCCTCATCTGATTCAATAGGGGAGTTTTTATCCCATCTTACAATTCCCAAGTTAGAGGCTTTCTCAGAGTCTGAACTAGATGAGGTGATCGGTTCCTTCCCTAATGGTAAGGCTAACGGAGACAATGGTCTCCCGATCAAATTTTTTTAAAAATTTGGAGGAACTTTGCGTAAAGAACTTTTAATCTTAGTTAATGATCTACTCCAAGGAGGGACCCCCCCCCGGACTCTTTTCACTCCGCTGTAGTGGTAAGTATTTTAAAAAAAGGAAAGGACAGGGAGAATATAAATTCGTACCGACCCATAAGTCTATTAAATACAGACTACAAATTATTTACGAAGCTTTTAGCCAATCGATTGAATAAAATAGTGGGACGCCTGGTAGTTAATGATCAGTGTGGTTTTATTGCAGGCAGACATCTCCACTCAAATACAAAGTTTGTATTGGAGGCACTAGATTTTTTTAAAATTAAAATTAATAAAGTGAAAGCCCAAATATGGTTTTTAGACGCAGAAAAAGCGTTCGATCTAGTGTCATGGAACTGCCTTTTTGCTATTTTGCACAGTTTTAGTTTCCCGAAAGTTTTTATTTCTCTTTTAAAACAACTATATACGAATTCTAGGGCACAGATTATTATTAACAATTCTCATATTGGGACATGCCAAGTCACTAGAGGTACCCGACAAGGTTGCCCTCTGTCGCCAATATTATTTGCATTATTTATTGAACCTTTGGCGATTGCGATTAGAAATATACGAACTGACACAGTCCCGGTAGTCGGCATGACTAACATAAAACTCTATGCCAATGATATTGCCCTTTTTTTGGATTCTAACCCCTTAAGTCAAGCGAAAATTTTAAAAATATTCTCTGACTTTCAAAAATTAGGAGGTTACAAGATTAATGTTAACAAGACGGAAATTATTCTACTAAATTGCACTGTAGACACTTTAATCCCAGAATTTAGGCAAATATACAATCGTTTGCCGAAGAGATATCTGGGAATATTTATATTGGATAACTTAGATGATTTGTTCTCACTTAATTATTCACCATTGCTAAAAAAAAGTTGGATCTCTTCTGGAACGCTGGAATTTATTACCCCTGTCTTTAATAGGCCGAGCAGCACTTATACAAATGTCAATTCTACCTCTTTTTAATTTTTTATTTCATGCAGCCCCCTGTGTTATCCAGGTCTCCTTCTTTAAAAAAGTGGATGCCTTGATTTCTTCTTTTCTTTGGGCCCAAAAGACCCCCAGGCTTGCACTTAGCACTTTATATTTCTCATCTGCACAAGGAGGGTTGTCCCTCCCAAATATTAGAGAATATTATTCCGCGTCATTTGCACACCATAGTTTTAGGTTTTTCTTCTTAGATGCTAATGAGGCAGACAATTCTTTTATGAAGAAGATGTTGTCAGAAGTAAAAATAACTGATCCAATTAGAACCACGAAGGATCCAAAGAAAATTCGCTACAAGTCCCTCCAGTGGATTTTCAGACAGAAAATCCAGTTTCTGAGGTTCCATTGTATTCCCAGAATATGTAACACAACGGACTTGAATAATTTTAACCTTGGGGAAGAGGGGTGTCTGGATAGTAAAATAATAAATCTCTGGAAAGATAATGGCTTTGAGAAAATTGAGGACTTCCTTGTTGGTAACAGGTGGAAGTCATGGGAACAAATTGCCAGACAGGTACAGCATTCTCATTCCATTTTAAACTGGTCTTTTTTTATGCTCAATCCAATACTCAGAGAGCTGGATATTGTAAATCTTTATTATAACGAAACTATTTCAACAGCATTGAATAATAAAATAAAAAAAAATATGAGTACTTGGATTAAAATATTGAAGGAGAATAAGGAGCAGGAATTGTCTGGTAAGAGTATTGAGAGGTGGAAAAAAAGGGAAGATATTCAAATCAACCAACAAGTATGGGATAAAATAAATAAATTTAACAAAACTATCTTTCGCGGCGCTAATTTTAAACGCATGCAATTTTATAACAAATGGTTGATCTACAGAACTCCTTCTTATCTCCATAATATCTTCCCCCTAGTTCCGGATAAATGTTTCCGCTGTGAAGAAAAAGGAAACTGGAAACATATTGTTTGGGAATGTCCTAAAATTCAGCCACTCTGGAAGGAAATTGAAAAATACCTCTCCCTCGAGCTTAAAACCTCTATAATATTTGACGATTTAGTCGCTGTTTTAGGTTGTTCAGCGATTCACACTCAGTATGATGAATTCTTTTTTATTGCTTCTTTAATAGCTAAATCGCTTATTCTACAGTCCTGGAAAACCAACCAAGTACCGACATTTCAGGCTTGGAAGGCTAAATTATTACGAATCCAGGGCAGGGAAAGAAAATATGCGTTAAGATCTGGGGCACTAAAGAAATATGAAAAGTTCTGGAGTGTGTTCGAACAATACATTTTTTTTTTTTTTCTTCTACTTTTTACTGTCTGATAACATCCAAATCTTTGGAGTATTCCCAGATTCATTAGTCTGCTTTTATGCACTTTGCACTTTATAATTAAGCACTGAATGGTTTAAAATGTATTATGGTTTTTCTATTCAACTTTGCACTTTATAATCTAGCTGTTGACAATCAAACGCTAGTATTGATTTGTATTTATATTTGTATGCCATGTACTGTACTAAATTTCTTAACAATTGCATTTTGTAATATTGATATTGTGTGTATGAACTCTCAATAAAAAAAAATATAAACATTTTTTTTTTTTAAAAACCCGTAGTGAGGCCTCCCGCCAGATTAGGAGTTCCCGCCTGTCTGGCAGGCTTTTTTCAGGGAGTTCCCACAAAGGAGCCGCTAAAACACCAAAAACAGTTCATGCAAGACATGCACACAGGGGGGCACATCTTGTGTCCCCCTGTGTGCATCCTCAGGGTACAGAGGCACCAGGCGGCCCTGTAGGCCCCCCTTTGTTTCTTTTCTGCCAGGGTTTACAAAGAGAAGGAACCGCCATGTAAACCCTGGTGGAGAGGTAATTCCTAATATGTTTAGCAGGACAGCGGTGGTCCCGCCAAGCATATGGAAGCTTCTTCACTGCCAGGGAATGGCAGTTCCCTTTTGCCTGCGACAGGGCTGTGATGGTCCCACTGCTCATCTCGATTTGGGCGATTCAGGCGGACCATGGACCACCGGACTCGTAGTAAGCCCCTAAGTGCCAGAGGAGGTAGATCTTTGTTTTAAGTCCGGACCCTTTGTGTCTTTTAGGTCTGCTCTGATCC
Organism: Lissotriton helveticus; assembly: GCF_964261635.1. Lineage (NCBI taxonomy): Eukaryota > Metazoa > Chordata > Amphibia > Caudata > Salamandridae > Lissotriton > Lissotriton helveticus. The sequence continues at coordinate 1,058,886,614 of NC_136070.1, read as the reverse complement.
TTGATTTGTCAGACACAATATTTCCATCAGCTGCACAATGGGCATAAAAGATTGTGAGACATCTGTAAATGCAGTATTTAGTGGCTGATTTTCCTTAGCCAGATTTTGTAATGCAGCAGTAGAGAGTAAAACATTGCGGGCTATCCACTGGCTTTCACAACAAATACTCAAATAGCTGGGTTTTACACACAAACATACACCCAATGAATTAATAGATTTAATCATCCTTAGTCAGGGCCGTTTCTTCCATTAGGCAAGCCTAGGCAGCCGCCTAGGGCGGCTAAAGGGGGAGGGCGGCAAAAAACATGAATTTGGCCCTTGACTCCAGAGGGTCTGGGGTCACAGAGACATTTCTGATTTCTGCCGTGACTGCTTGTTGTGTGATCTTCCTCCAAGAGAGTGTAAAACAAAGCAGCACCTTCTTTGAATGGCCCAAATGAGGGACTTAATTGGGGGCCAGTGACGTTCGTGCCAGAATGAAACACAGCAGCAGATCCCAGTGCATGGGGTTCACGGCTGAGACGCCCCCACACTGCTCCTATGAGACAGTCAGTGATTTATCACCTGGAGGAAGAGATGGGCATGAATGGGAGCCCTGGATCAGGGGAGGGAGAATGGAGGGTGGCAGAGCAGCTTGTCACCGCATGCTTCTTCCCAGCGCCCAGAGGGGCCAAGCTGTTCCCAGAAGGGTGTGCGCTGCCCAGGCCTCTCTTACAGCCGGCACAAAGGCTGGCAAAGCGCCTCGGCCTGTGTGCCTCTGTCCAACAGCTATAAAATATTGGTGCCTGAAAGGGCCTGTGCATGAAGCCTGTGCGCAGGAGCAGGGGGATGATGTTCATTGGCAAAAGCGGTATTCAAATCTGCCGTATTGGACCAGCTGACATTTAATAAAAGACCGCAAGGCCAGCTGCCTTTTCCTGCACTCGTAAATCCTAACATGCAGTTCAGGCACACAGTAGGCGGCAAACGTTGTCATTGCCGTGATATTGATGTAATATTTGCAGTGGATACTTAATTTAGGCAACCGTCTCATAACTGTGCCAACCTCCCCATCCCCCTGCTCCTTCTTCACCGCTTCACTCTTTACTCCCCTCACTCTTCGCCTCTGAGATTACTATTGCCATCTAAACATCAGTTCACTCACTCCTTCGCAAGTCATGACAACACGGCACCACAGACTTCTTCAGCCTTCTGGTTTATTTTTCTCAGCTTCACAGCAGCTCTCAAGCCAGCAAGATAGATCTCACTTACTGACTGAGCTCCTCTTCGGGCACTCATCCTAACTTGCAGTCAGTCCCATCATTCTCTCAGTGCCCCCAAGCCCCCACCCCCCACAATGAGCCAGAGTCTAATTCACATAATCAGAAACAAATTATTCTGGCTTCTCTTTAAAGTTAAAATCCTTCACCACTACTACCCCCCTCGTTAGCATAATTTATTCTCTTCTGTCGAGTCTTCAGAATCATTTCTCCCCTTTCAACTCACACAACCTTTGTCATTGTCAGTCTCCCTCGTTTCCCTACAATCTCTAATCCTCCTGAGATGCGAGCCCTACATAGCAGCCCAGCAGAGTTTCACTCAATCATCCACTTCGCCAAAGCCTTACCTTGAATCACAGATAGTCCCCACCCTACTTAAGAAAGCAAGCATTGGTAACGCCAATAGGTGTGGCTTGCATTTTGAAACCTGACTGGTGTATTTTTAAAATGCCTATAGTAGTGCAAAACAAAGATAAAACGATTGCTTTTCCTATACAATGCATTTAGGAGTAAAAAAATGTAATGCAACATGATTCAGAGGTCTGAAATAGTCCCTTATGGATTGCCAAGCAAACATGACATAGGGGGGGAAAGGATAGAGCCAATAGCATGAGTTGAGAGAAAGACTTCTCTGACTGAAGCTTACTGTATGGGTAATTTAAAGAATGACTATCAATGGTTGCGGAGACAGCTGTGTCGACAAGCCAGAACTAAACACGGACTCCCTGGTAATTATTTTATTGTCACCGTCCTATTTCCCCCAAAGTTAGTGGTAGGATTTTAAAAGTCTGATCCTATCTCTCTTCAATAACATTTGTCACCCTCTAGTTGAATTTGCCATGAATGTTTGCTACAGAAGGGGTGCTCGCGCACACCTCCCGCCCCTTCACCACAGCCCACCACGGCCATCTGTGCCTATGTCCTGCCTCCTTGGCCTGTGCTCTGGGTTTCATATCTACCCCTTACCTTTCCTGAGTGTCCCTGACTGTTACCCCATCAGTTCGCCTTTTGCTTATTTACCAGTTTCTTTTTGTTTTTCTACTGCCCACATATTCCTCACACACAGTCACCCACATTGCCCTCAGCTGAACTCCCAGCCCTCATACACACATCCTTAGTTAACAGATACCACAAAACATGCTTAAAATGACATGTTTTATCAACACTCCAGACAAGAATGTTTGTTTACCTTTGTCACATTACGAAGCAGAAATGCTAACTTTGGTCGCCGAGGAAACCTTTGCACATTCTTATAGAAGGAATATTGTCCCCCTTCGTTCTTTAACTCTCTTTAGTAATAGAATTCCAGTTCTCCTACTACCTTAAAACCTGAGTTACCTCCAACATTGTTATATGACGTTCTATAATATGTAATTACATTCTTTATCATCTGTAAAACACCACCAATTCTTTCGAGTCAGTGAACTTTAACTGTAACCTTTTATGTAGGAGCTTCATGAATTTTTCAGACAAAGACAGGTTTTGCTTCCTACTGTTGTTGTTTCAGATAGGGTAGGGTTGTCAAAAAGCACAGTCCCTGTCGCATGGAGTGCGCTCTGTGTGATCTGGGCCCAGTCGGTGGGCCGAGGAGGAGGGAGGGAGTTGGGCGAGTGAAAGCATGCCAGTGGGATGTGGCTTCGAATGTTGTAGGTACACACACTCTTTGCCACCTAAGGTAACAACTGCAAAAAGAACAGAAGATGGACAGACTGCTGAGCCAATCAAACATTGCCCCAGTCAGTCACAGATCTGGGTTAAATTCATCATTTTTTTGCGTGCCACGCCATTCCAATTTAGACACAGCCACATGCAAATCAGTCTTGACCCTGTGCCTCATGGGAACAGTCCAGCCCGAACTGTCTGGCCAGGTCCTCCCTGGACCAGAAGCAAGCATCCTGGGACCTGTTTCGGGGCATCACCCCTCATTAGCCAGGATAGCTTAAATCTGGTGGCGTAGCGAGCATGCGACCCATGTCTGGGCATACCCTTCCCACTTAGGGTGACAATTGCAAAAAGAACATGATGGATTGAATGCTGGACAATGCAAACATTCACCCCAGTCACAGATCAGGATTCAAGCTAGCCTGGCTGATGAGGGGTGAAACCCCGAAACCGGTCCCAGGGTTCACGTTTCTGGTCCATAGAGGACCTGGCCTGGCAGTTCGGGCTGGACTGCTCCCAACAGGGGCAAGACAGATTTGCATATGGGTGGGTCTAAAGTGGGGGGGCACGGTGACCCAAGGAACGTCAAATTTTATCCAGATCTCTTGACTGGGTTGAATGTTTTAATTTATTCAGCATTCCGTCCATTATCTCGGCAGTAGGGCCTTGAAGGTAGGGACAGGTTCCTTGGAGAACAAGCACTCTCAAAACCATAACAGGGCTTAGGCCACACTGAGAGTTCAAATCTCAGCCCATGGGAGGCAGAGACACAGTACATTTGGAGACTCTCCTTAACACCCAGCCTGTGTTCTCAGACCTCCCATCGCCTCGTGGATCTGGCCTTCTAGGAGCTCGCTGCCTCTAGTAGCCTCTTGCACTTTGGACAATCCAGTGCCCCAGGGGAGTCTCTTGGAGCTACCACCAGCACTCTCACAGACCCCTTCCTCTAGCTGCTGCGCCCCCCAGTCCTCCCAGAGCCTATGTCTCCTTGCAGCCCGTCCTCTTAGTTTCCGTCCTCAAGCAGTCCTGGTCTTCTCTAGACCCTTGTTGTCTGTACAGCTCCTGTCCTGGCCGTCAAAGGTCTCACACTCTAACAGCTCCAGTTGTATCAGAACTCCCTACCCTCTGGCAGCCCGGGCCTTCCCCGGAACCCTCGGCATTCTTAGCTCCTGTCCCAGAGCTTCCGGTCCCTCAGACCTCTCATCCACTAGCAGCCTCGGAACCTTCAACTCTCTTTCTCTAGCAGTCAGAGCCCCGTTCCCTTGCAGCCTCAGTCCTCACAGAGCTCCAGCCCTGAGCTCCCAGGCCATTATCAGCTCTGTGTTAATTCATTTTCACCCCAAAATATGCTATTTAAATATTTACTTTTATATTGAATAGCCTGGATGACAGGGGGAGAGAGTGATGGTAGTAAAAGGGAGGGGGCGACATTTTTCAATTCTCGCCTAGGGTGGCAAAACACCTAGAAACGGCCCTGTCCTTAGTGTTTCTTTTTACATCAATTAATCTGTTTATTGATCTCCTAAAGGGAGCCCTGGCACCCCTGACATCCTAAAGGGATGTCAGGGGTGCCAAACCTCAATTTGCAGTGTCTCAACGTTCGGTATGTTAGTGGCTTTTAAATACTTTTAAAATCACACTTTTTACTTGGTTTTAAAAAAGATAAAATTGAAATTGAATATGCTGCTAGATCGGAATTTGAATCTGTTGTATTACTTGTTGCACCTTCCTTTTACACCATATCTCTGACTCGCCGCCTGATTGTACCCTCCCAGATCACCAGCACTTCTGCTTTGCAACTGTGGTCTAGTGCTCAAGGGGGAGATCAGCTGCTGCACAGCAGGGCTGGTTGGTGGGTGGGCAGAAGGGAACACCATAATTTCTGCGCTGCAGCGGACGCGCCAAATGGGCACCTAAGGCAAGCCCATCTGTGCCCGTCTGGGTCCAGGGGCCAGGACCCCTGGTCATTTTTTGACCTACTCAGCAGAAAGCTTAAAGGACTCTAGCCTCTGAGAACCACGCCATGGACAAGAGGGTAGAAGATATACTGAGGTCAGAGACCATATTGAGAAACAAAGGGGGCGGCGGGTGCATGACCCCTCAACAACCTCCCTACATAAACACAGAGCGTGGGAAACCGCTAGGACTTAAGGTGGCAGTTCTAAATACGCGTTCACTGCAGAAGCACAGCCTTGAAATCTTCTCACTCCTCTAGGGTGGAGCTACAGACATCCTGGCGGTCACAGAAACTTGGCTTGTGGACACCTCAATCCCGGATATGGTGGCAGCCCTACCCAGGAATTTCAATGTCCTATGGCACGACAGACAAGAAAAAACAGATAGGGGGACTAGCAATATTTTATAACAAACGGCTAGTGGTAGATAAGATAGCGGCAGAGAGCCCTGAAAGCGTGGACATTTTGTGGGTAAAAATCTTTTCCAAATCCTCCTGCCTGACACTCATGGTGGCGTATGCCCCCCCCCCCCAAGATCAACACCCAGGTTCAATGATCTTTTCATGGAAATCGTCAGAGACCTCTGCTCACGGTAGCAACAAATCCTGGTAGTGGGGGACTTCAATTACTACTGGGACAAAACACAGAGAGAGTTGCTTGCCAGTCAATTTGAGGAAGCTATGAGCTTGATGGGGCTCCATCAGCTGGTTGACTCCCCAACCCACGTCAAGGGGCGTATTTGGACCACTCAGCCACTGGCCAGCCTAATAGATATTAGCCCCTGTGCCTGGTCAGACCATTCACTAATCAGTTGCTGTGTTCCGTTGGACAGCCAACTCATGCGACTACCTCCGGAGTGGAGAGTGGTGCAAGGCTGGAAAAAAATCAAGGCAGGCAAGCTAGTGGGTACCCTGCTTAGTATCTCACCTAAAAACTACACAAAAGGTAACCTCGACCAGGAGAGTGCGGCCCTTACCGGCATCTTGAGATCGGCCATAGATCAGGTGGCACCTGCCCGGAGGGAAAGAGTCAGGAATAAGGGCAAGGGGGTTCCCTGGTTCAATGAGGACCTGAGGAGATGGAAGCATACCCTCCGCCAATCTGAGACATATAAAAAAGCCATCATGACCAGGAAGGCTGAATACTATGATGCAAGAATTACGGACGCTGCTAACTAACAGAAAGAAACTTTCAGAATCCTGATAGAACTCAGCCAGAAATCAGAGCAGAAATCCTCACCCGAGCTGGCAGACTGTAATAAGTTTCAGGCCTTCTTTCTTCATAAAGTCAGGGACATTCTAACTGATATTGACAACACACCAACTAACCAGTGCCCCCTGGATCGGGATCCAGTCCCCCGTACCCCCAGCAAGCAACTTACCTCCCTCCCTAGTTTAGAGCTAGCCTCCAATGTCACTCCTGATGAACAGTGTCAAATCAGGCTCTCCAGCGGACCCCTGCCCTCCAAGGATATTTTGAATGACCCTTCCCGGGTTAGAGAGGGAGATCCTTGATCTACTTGTTCGCTCTCTGTAGACAGGTTACTTGTCCGCCAGCCTGAAGGAAGGCAGGGTTACCCACTACTGAAAAAACCTGGGGCAGATGTAGCCAATCTTAAGAACTATAGGCCCAGCTCCCGTTCCTGGCGAAAGTAGTAGAACAACGTCCTCAAAACACTCTTGTTGTTTATTGAGGAACAACAGCTACTCCAGGTGCAGCAGGCTGGTTTTAAGGTCCACCATAGCACTGAACTGGTGATGTTGTCAGTGCTGGATGAACTTAGACTCATGGCTGACAACATAAAATCGAACACCCTGGTCCTGTTAGATCTGTCAGTGGCATTTGATACGGTCAATCATGCACAGTTTCTGGCTCGGACAGACGATTTGGGCATTCGTGGGTTGGCACACCAATGGCTTGAGTCCTTCTTGTCAGGACGGTCCCAAAGGGTCCAACTGGGCGAGCAGGTGTCGAATATTGGCACACTCACCTGTGGCATCTCCCAGGGCTCAGCAATGCCCCCTCTTCTTTTCAACATCTGCCTCCAGCCAATAGTGGCCGCTCTGGTCAACATGGACTGCCAAGTTTTTAACTACGTGGAGGACACACAATTAATTCTCCAGATTGGTAACTGCCCTCAAGCCCACGCCTGTGTGCAAAAAATACTCAAACATACTGTGAACTGGATGACAGCAAATTCATTAAAAATCAATCCTGATAAAACTGAGGTCCTTGTCATCCCCTCCAAAAACAATCCCTGGAATTACCTCTTCAGGCCACAAGAGCTTGACACCACCCCAACGCCAGTTCTGGTCATAAAAAGCTTGGGCATCAAGATTGATACCAATCTTGCCATGGCAAATCAAGTCTCTCCCATGGTCGGAACCTGTACAGGTTTAATGAGACAGCTGTGGAGACTTGCCCCCCTCTTCTCATCTGCCACGCTACAGATGGTAGTGTCGCCTATGATCGTGTCCAGATTGAATTATGGTAATGCCTTATATATTGGTCTTCCCGAGATACTTATCAGTATGTTACAGGTGACAATGAATGATGCAGTTAGATTGATTTTTAGGCTTCCCAGATGGGCCCACGCTACCCTCCTGTTGCAGCAGCTGCACTGGCTCCCCATTAAACAGAGAGCAAAATTCAAAGTTCTCTGCATCGCTAATAAAGCCATTTATGGCCAGGCCCCAGCCTATATCAAGACACGCCTATGGAACTATGTGCCGAGCGGTACACTTCGATTGTACGAGGCAGGCCTTTTGGCATACCCACGGTTCAAAACTGCATCTAAAGGCGGCAGAGTCTTCTCTGCCCTATTTCCTCAACTTTGGAATCGACTGCCCAAGAATCTACACAAGGAACCTGCACTCCTCCCTTTCAGGAAGCAACTCCTGTTTAGGGAGGCCCTGGACACAGCCTAAAACCCCTCCAAGTGTTGTATTTGTGATTGCTGGTGGGGTTTGGCCACCCTCTCAAAGCGCTAAGAGACCTGTGGGTGATTATGGGCTCCTCAAATCTCAGTTAACATAACATAGTGTCACCAAATATTTTATTCGCACAATTATTACTTTAAACATGACCGTATTCATTTCAACTTTCAAACTCAAAACATCCTGGTTAATTAAATATTCTATTCCTATCAGGAGAGTAAACACCTGCTTCACAACTTGCTCTAACATTGAAAGAATAGTACAAGCTTTACGCTTTTAGCATAAATCAAAATAGTGTCTGTTTGTAATTAGCTTTTCGTGTTTACATGGTTCACCGGGAAACAGAAGCATGTCTCATACATCAGCATTTGGTTCCCATTGTTTTAAAATATACATTAGCAATTTTAATCCCGTAATGCCCACCTCAAAGAAATGTCATTCTTTCTTTCAACCCACCGGTGGTTCACAAACAGTATTTCATGTTCTAGCATTTATTCAAAACGTGAGGGTTAATAATATCCAAACCGTGTATCAAAACGGTCTCTCTTCTGAGCAACATATTGCTTCCATCACCCTCTTTCTCAGGATTCTCTATAGGCTTGATGACTTGAAAGTCAATACACATTATGATCCATTATTTTCAACTGATTTGCCACAGAGCACTTCAGTAAACCTGCCTGTACTTATTTTGGATTCATGCTCAGTAACACGTTTTGATTTTTTTGTTCAGTTTTCACAATATTACAATAATCTATAGAGTAACTTTAGAGCAAGTATACAAAAATATGTATTGTGTGCCACATAGATTTTTTTGAGGACTTTTTGATCTGTGCATGAATGTCATTTAGTGTGTTTTTATCTTATTTGTGGAGTGCCAGCATAGTACACATGTATATGATACATGCTATTTATTTGTAATGTTCTTTGTGAATGTACTTTATTTGTGCATGGTTCAGTAAGATCAAATTTAAAACAATGACTATCACACTTTATTCGCAACTCTTCTGGGTTCATCAATAATGACTTTAGTTAAATTTAGAAGATGATGACTCCCAAGACAGTATGGGCCTGATTATGTGTCTGGGGGGTCCGAGAACTGGCAGACTCTCAGGGGCACGGCCGCCCAGCCACCACTGTACCAGCGGTCAGACTGCCATATTACAACTTTGCCCATCTGACCACAATCGCACCCCTGCAACTGCCAGAGAACCGCGATCCCTATGGGTCTTGCAGCAGTCAGGGGCTCACAATATGCTGACAGTGCCACTGTGGCACTGCCATGCATATTACGAGTTTCAGGGCGGCCAGTGGTGACATGGAGGTTCTTCCGCCATGAAACTGCTGGCAGTCATGAAGTGTGCCCCATGCATGGAGGAGCATTAAGGGTGGCACATGTTGTACCCCCCCTGTGTGCATGCACCCAGAGTTCTGTTAACGCGGGATTTCTGGTCTATAGTTGTTAATCCAGATCCCAAATCAAGTCGAATGAATCGTTGGTACCTGTCATTGAGTAAAAGGCAATCCATTACTAGATTAATCAATTAAGGACTTAAACCACTCTAAAGAACCACTTACCATGAAAAGTTTTAAAAGTTTATTGTAAAGCCAAAAACAGCTGGAGATACAATATTCTCAGCATAAGATTCAAAAGATACACAGGTACTAATATAAACAAATATTCTCTAAATGCTCTTAGTCTACCGAAGAATATTACTAAAGCCAATTCAAAAGTCAGCAATGTTGCAAGAACAGCTATGATCTGCAACTTGAGAGTCATTTACAGAAAGGAAAAATTCAGGTTAGACTGTCCCTACACTAGACTAAGTGACATCCCTACTTAACAAGATCTTAACCTAAAAGGTGTCAGCAGTGGTGACTTCCAAAGAAGATCACACACTTCCCTTAGTCTCTGACAAGTTGGTTTCTTGCAATTCCCCTATCTGCCTACCCATCCGCTTTCTTAGGCTTCTCAGACCCTCTGTTCTATCTCCTCCCCGGGCTGCTTTCCCTAATACAAAATCACATTTCCAATAGGAACGCCCCTTGAGACGCCCCTCACGTGGTATCGATTCTGGCAGCAAATTCCAGTCCGATCCTCCTCTGGGCCCTTCATTAAAGTTGACCTTGCTTCCCAGGCTTCTTCTCCATCGAGACGGTACCCCCTAAAATTCCTGAAGACTCCTACAGGCCTGTGCCTGGCTCTCTTGAACAAAGGACCGTTCATCATAGTACTGATTAGGGCTCCTCGCACCTGCAACGGACACATGTACTGTGGGCCTCAAATTCCGACCTCCACCGTCTCTTTGGTCATAAAACATGTAAAAGGATTTACAGTTAGTGTCTAGCACGACTTTCCCCTAACGAGCACATTTAGTTTAAAGGAAATGACTTTATCTGTTCAGGCCTACTTAAACCACATGGAACGGCTTCTGCTTCTCTGAAAACATTTAATTTCTTCACTTAAACGGTATTTTAACTAACACACTTTACTATAATGCAACACATCTATATAAAACATATATTTAAATTCTAGGATTAAAAATGCTTTGGATTATAACAATATCAAAGTCCACATCTTCATGATAATGTAGCAGCACTTATTCATTTCTTGTGAATTGCCATGTGGCCTACACATTTCAATGGTTTGCGGAATTACATTTCCTTTACACTCTGCTGCATAACGTGAGACTTTCAATGTTATTCTAACATCACTACAAGATTCTATATTAATTTTTCACACAAATATATGCATTCTTAGCCTAATTAAACATTCTTATATATTTTCATTCTATATAGGTGACACTCATATATATCATTTGCTAGACTAATGTAACGTGCTTGTAAATATGGCGCAGTTCTACATTTTTTTCTTGGTTTGCGCTCTCTGTTCTAACACGGCCATGCTGAAACGCGCTGTGGCAGTCCTGCTTTTTTAAGGCATTTATGGGTGCCTTTCAAAGGCACCGCCACGCCTCCCTCCATCAGACCACGAAAAAACTCAGAATCTGGCGGGCCGATGGTGGGTCAGTTTGGCAGTCTTGGAGCGGGCTGCAGCGTGGCGGCTTGCTCCAGGACCACAAAACGTGGAATCGGGCCCTATATACTCACATCAACTGGTCTCACTTTTGATGCCCTGTTTTGTCTTAAATGATTATTTCCTGTGCAGATATGATGTCATAATAAACACTGGCTAGGGAGAGATTACCATCTCTGCGGTGTAAATGTTGCCAAGTGGCACAATAGCCATTCATGCTCCTACTAGTAATCAGGATGATAGTATTGCAAATTTTTATTGGACTTTACACGTACGCTAAGGCATTTGTCTTCTAGTTAGTCTCTCATTTGGTTTCTATAAGTTACGCACATTATCATTGCCTTTCCATGAGCCTGAAAAAGATAAATAACTAACTGGTGTAATGCCTATAAGGAAAGACAAAGATGATGATTGGTATGTTTGAATTAATATCGGGCACTGATATTAATTCATGCTCATGCCTACTCATCTTCTATATTTACCACTATTCCACTTTAGACGGAGATCGGATCTAGTGACAGTTGTTGCCAGCCAATTGGTGTTCTTCGCCATTTCCTTGCCAAGGAGACAACTGTTTTGGGCTAGCCTTTGGTGAGCTTTCTAGAAAAACCTTTACATTATTCCCCAATAACCGTGCTGGTGTAGTGTTCACATCATTTCTAGCAGAATAACTTCTGAGTAGAACTAAGGTGATGTCATGCATCTCTTTCGATCACTAGCATAGCACTTTTATTCCTTTCTAAGGCTGGCACTTGAAATTCACTTCAATATTCTTCCTAGGAGTACAGTACAGCTGCAGGGTGGTAAACATGTTCCACAGTGTAGGCAAACGTGTATTGCGTTGGAGACCTTTTCAATTCAGGAGTGAACTCTGATTTCACAACTGTTATATGTATACTCAATTCTAACTTTCTGATTGATGCCTGTTCTTAATCTAAGAAGTCTAAATATCACAAATATGAATGTGTCCCCACTAGGAAGCAAAATATGGATTTCCAAAATGTACCTCGCGCCAAGAAGGCGCTTTCACCTAGCATACTCTCTGGCAAGTGTTTTACTTGTCCTGCGAGCCTCTCGGCAAGTATTGTTATGCTCACCTACATTTTTTCTTGACTGGAAAAATAATTTCCCTCCACAAGACTGATTTGTATCGTTTATTTAAGACAGTATCACTGTGTATAAGGCCATGCAACAATATGGTGGCATGCATGTAGCTTTCTGGGTGTAATTTCTTCCAGATCTTCAAATAGGCGATTGGCACAATTCCTGTTTTCTGAGCAAAATCTGTTGCTCCCTCTTCAGCTGGAACTTGAATTTGGCTTCTCCTTCATTGCACATAGCCAACCCAACATTCTTGTTGCCTTGTACCAAACCAGAGGTACAGATGGAATGCAAACTGTACCCCACGCAATTAATGTGTGGTGTGTCATTGTGACATTAGCATATTCAGCCTGCTAAATATTTATTTTTATCTCGGGATCTAAAAATTAAAGAATTTTGATGGCACAGTTCGCAAAGGTATTGGGCCACATATGCAGGAAAATGCTACAGCAAAGGCCATAAATTGGTGTCAGAAAAACATGCAACAACACATGATCAAGCCAAAATGATCGAGTGTCTAGATTTACTATAACTAATTTGTAAGTCTATATTAAGCTGGGCTGGCCCTCAAATGTGTTATAATCTTATTTGAATGTCCTGTTTCCTGACTTCTGGAGAGCCTTCTTATAAGTAGCTGAACTATGGAACCCCTACCTGCAAATACAAAATATGTCTAAGAGAACCTCAAATTCATCAAGGAGATTCAAATCTGCCTCTCCGCAACAGAGGAATGAGGACCATAACCATCCAAGAAGCAGAACCAATTTCACACAAAAGGAGATGGGAAAGAACCTCTCTCACTCCCTTTCACATCACTCCATGCATAAAGTCAGGTACATGATCACAGATCCACTGACCATCACACAACACAAAAATACTTATCAGATTTTCAATCTCCAGCCCTCCAACCCGTAATGTTACCTTAATCATTCCATCTCTCATCCCTCTTTAGCACCACTCAGGTCACCATACAGAACACAAAGCACTTCCTACATAGTCCACCCTACAAACCAGTACGCTTTCACCAAAGCGCAACTTACAAAGTACTTTGCTATCAATTCAATGAAAGTGCCTCAGCGTTGCCTCATGGTAATGAAACACTACTTGAAAGCAATTTTTGTACAGTAAAACACAATTATGAGGTAGCCTATCTATGTAGCATTATCTATATATATATATATAAAAACGAATGTATGTCTGTCTGTCTGTTTGTCTTTTATGCATTACTACACCATTCATCCGATCGCCATGAAACTTTGGGAAGTTGTTGAGTACACTCCTGTGAAGGTTTCTGGCATAAAATCTTTTTAAATATCGGCCCCCCAGGGCCCTCATAATCTTTCTAATAGAGCGCGGAATTACAAAAATCATCAGTGGCTCAGTGCACGTGCTATATTAGCAGCTACGAACAACGATGTAAATGCCATCAATTTCAGCAATCAAAACGGAATACAAAGCGAAGCGACAACGTATAAGTCCATTGATACTGTGATGAATCAAGATGAAGTTGTCAATTACCCAACGGAATTCTAGAATTCACTGGATTTGCCCGGTATGCCACCGCACATTTTGACATTGAAAATTGGCGTGCCTATCATTCTTCTCCGAAACATCAATCCACCACGACTTTGAAACGTACAAGACTTTCGGTGAAAAAGATGATTAACAATGTCATCGAAGCTACAATTTTGAATGGGAAATTCAAGGGGGAAGTTGTACTGTCGCCACGTATTCCAATGATCCCAACAGATATGCCATTTGAATTCAAACGTTTACAGTTTCTGGTGCGACTCGCTTTTGCAATGACCATCAACAAAGCACAAGGACAATCGCTGCAAGTGTGTGGACTCCATTTGGAGAATCCGTGCTTCTCACATGGACAACTGTATGTGGCCAGCTCACGCGTCGGAAAACCTTCTGATTTATTCGTGTACGCACCAGACAGAAAAACAAAAAATATTGTGTATCCACAAAATAAATAGAATTAAAACGACACTTTGAAATGTTTTTCATATTAAAATGAATACGTTTCAATAAAAATTACACAATGTAAATTGAATGTTATCATAACAAGTTACCTTGAATTTCCCTTCTTCTGAGATCGCAGCAACGCGCGACGGGTAAGCTAGTTCCTAATAAAGCATCTCAATTTCCTTTGGTGTTGCAAGCTGTCACTTAAAATATTGAAAACTGATTAGAAGAGATGATTATGGAGCTCTTGTGTTGCTCAGGTATCAGGCATTATCAAAAGAGAAACTACAATTCCAGATGATCATTTTCCTATTAACTTCTCAGCCGCATGATGGGCACAGCATGAACATAAGCATAACATTTGAACAACATCAGATGCTAAAAGCATTCGGAGCACAGCACAGGTATTTTTATGTGAACACAAAAGCAAATTGATCAAAGTGCAATGGTGTTGAAGATCAGAGCATGTGGATAGTCCCTGCAAATAAACCCAAATCAAGATGGTACTTTAATGAGTATATTTAAGTAATATACTCTGAACATGGCATGGTTTCTAAGCTATATCTGTGGCAAAGACTTTCTTACTACTACTGAAAATGTAATCAGAAAAAAGGGAAAGAGCACTTGCGTGAAGAAGAAGCAGCTGAAAACAGGTGCAATACATTAACATTGGGAAATGGAAAAACAACATACATTTTAAATTAACACTAGAAAAGGAAGTCAAATTATAACTGTTCATAAGTATATTGCTTGCATCTAGATTCATACTTGAAGGAGACACTGAAAAACCAGGCATATGTCAAAGTTTTAACATAGAAAATCTTATATAAAAGAATAGACAAAAAAATAGTGAACTAAACAAATATCTACAAAAATATCAATAATATTCATACCACGACCCTATACTTAAAAAATGAAATCACTGATATTGACTACAAAAATATCACCGTAAAAAGCCTAACTATAGGAAACAATAAAGATACACTAAGGGGCCTATTACAAGTAAAGTGGTCCTGGGACCGCCGTACTCGCTGTCCGACTGCCACCACCCAGGTGGTCCGATTGGTGCATTATGATGGTGGCAGTGGGGCAGATTACGACTTGGATTTCCACTGCCCATTTCATGGTAGGGTCCCTGCCATGGAAAGGTTGGTGGAAATGCAGGTAAGAAGGTCCTAACAGGGGGATGCGTGTGGGGGGGCACATGTCGTGCCCCCCTAGAATTGCACCTTAGTTCATGCATGGTGTGGCGTGCACAACATAGTCCATGTCACACTGTCCACAAACATGCTGTAGGTGCGGTCACAGAGGTAGTATGCTATTTAGGCTCTCCTATGAGCCTCTGCCGTGACATCACCCCGGCACTGCCCACCCACCCGGGATTCAACTTGCAATCTGGCAGACGACTTCACCACGGGCTTGGCGGTCTTCCTAGGACCTCCACGGTGGTGGTCCAACTGGGAAACCGTAAAACTCATAATAAGGCCATAAATATTGAAACCATTGTTACTACTGTTACTATTAAACAACAACAAAATTAAAAACTAGATTCATATTTAAAAAAATAATAAATATAAGAAAACACATTTAAAACTATAGCAAGAGGTGTCTGGGCAAGATGGTGGCTGCTCGCGCGGTCGAGTAAGCTGGCTGGCACCCCTTGAGTGACTTTCCCGAGCCCCCCCAACCTTGGTCTGGATTGTGTTTTTCTTATCTGTCAGGCATGATCTGGAGGCTCTGGCTGCAGGGCTGTGAGTTCCCGGCACCCTCACAACTCGCCAACGCTGGTCCTCTTTTCTCTTGGGTTCGGTCAATCTGCATAGCATGTCGGATGCCTCCAAAGATGGTGAAAGGCACAAAGAGCCATGGACCGGCCATAGGAGAAAATCCAGTGAGTTCTGTGAAGATGGCTGACGATGGGAGCGGAACAACAACAGAAGGTCGGAGTGCGGCCGTGGTGTGTCTACTGACGTTGGGGAGTCAACTCCGAAAGTGGGCGCCCCACCCCCGCCCGCTGCAAGCAAACGGTGCCTGCATTATTCGAAGCACAGTCAGCAAAAACAAAGCAGGCCAGTGAAATGGCGGCTGACGATGGGACTGCAGCCAAAACTTCCTTGACAGAATTCCTCGCTGCATCAGGAAGCAACAGCTCAGGCCACCTCTCCTAATTCTGTTCATGGAACAGAGGTGAGTGTTGGGGGCATTGGCAGGGGGAGTCTAGAGAGTGGGGAAAGCCCTGACACAAGTGTGGAAACCCCGGCTGGAGGGGGTATAATGCCAACGATCCCCCACAACACCTCTAAGGAAGATAAATGCCCGCAAAATTACCGGCGAGAAAAGGAGCTACGTGACAGATCTCAAGGTGGTGGATCTAGGGGGAGAGTTAAAACAGGGGGCAGGAATACTGTTGGGGGAAATGGAGGCTGGGACACCTCAGACCTACAAAGGTGGGGGACACCGGGGACAAGTTCTTCTTGATGTCGGACCCTTCTAATTCCTCTGGGGATGAGAGTTTGGGGATGGACTGTGCTTAAGAATTTAGTCATTGCGATGAGAGCGATACAAGCAGCTTACATGTGGATGTAGGGGGTAATTCTACAGATGCTCCATTAACGATTTGTAAGCTGAAAGAGCACAGGGAGGTCCCTGTAACAAAGACTAAGGAGCTTGTTGGGTTATTAGTATTGGATTATTCTTTTTCCCCCAATCTGGAAGAAAGTAAGGATGAGGCTACTAGAGGTATAGCCACCGGGACCACGGTGCTGGAAAACCCGGCAGAAATTTCACGCTCTATTATCTATCAGAGTATCATGGCCCACTGGGAGGAGACTCACACAGAGAGCTTAAGGTCTCAAGGTGCCTGTCGGAAATTACAGAATTCTATTCGCAGATTTGCGAAGTCCTGCTTGGAGTTCGCAGTAACGATTGGGGAGGCATTTCAACACTGGAGGATGAACTCGTCACTCAAAAAACCCACACGGATTCCCTTGAAGCACAAAAAGATGACACTATCTGGAAGCTAAGCAACTTGGAAAATCACGCAAGAAGGAAAAGGGCTGTTAGTCCTGGGTTTTCCTGAAGGTGTGAAGGGAAAGGATGTCCGGAACTTTTTGATAAAACTTGTTAACGAAGCATTCCTGGAACTCACGCAGTGGGACTGGAAGGTGGAAATACAGAGAGCCCACAGATTCCCCTTCAATCAACATAAAAGACCAGGACAGACTACAGCTCAACCCAGAGCCATTTTGATAAGTTTGGAATCATTTTCTTGCCCGAGAGGCGATTTATGATTTAGCCAGACCAGATCAGAAAAGAACAGGAAAGGGAGTTGAATTTTTTTGTAGGGCCTGATTTCTGTCATTTGACAGTGGAGAAAATATGACAGTTGCGGCAGCTGATCCCAGTGTTGTAGACAAAGGAAGCGCAGGTTTTTTTTGCTCAACCCAGCCAAACTTAAGGTTATTTGCAAGGGCCAGATGCAGTTTTTCACTTCCGAAATTTTAGCAAAATAATTTTTGCAGTCAATTTAGAACATATAGGAAATATTTATATAATGTTGGGCTAGTATATGGAATAGGATTGACTGGTTGACGTGTATTTTGGAGGATCGAGTATTTATTTCTTCTCTTTTCTGCCTTTGCTGGGGGGGGGGGTTGTGCACCAGGGGGTGGGGGACCTGCCAGCTTTTCATCACTGAGGGCCTTGGTTCTTTTGCCTCATTTAGCGGGGGGAAGGGTTGGGTGGAACAGGGGGCGTGGGGTCGAGGGTAGGAGAGGGAAGAGACAGGAGGGTGGGATCTGGGGATGGAGTGGGGGGGACAAACATTTTTTTTTTATATTTTGGAAAAAGGAGCATCACAAAATGATTGAGTATGGAGAGAGGAGGGAACATTTAGAGGAATGTTGCTGTATGGTGGCTGAGAAGGTTCAGATGGAGAGGGGACTAGAGAGAACTTGGAGGGACAGTCTCTGTTTTGGGAATTGGGAAGTTAAATATAGGAACTATCAATGTCAGGGGCCTGAATGATAGGGTTAAACGAGCAAGGGTTGCTGCAGCCCTGAGATTGCAAGGGCCTGACATAGTTTGTCAGCAGGAGACACACATCCCTTCAGGGAAGAGGAATAGTTTATTAATCAGCGGTTATACTTTGGTTGCATGCTCTACCCAAACTTCCAATATAAGGGGAGTTGCTATTCATGTTAGAAATAGCCTGGGCCCTGCTATTCGGGTATAGGAAGATAAGAGGGGCAGATGGGCGATAACGGTATTACCGATGGGATTGACAATCTGTACTATTTATGGATTGAACCAGGATGACCCAAAAATCTTGAAAAACCTTGAAGTTGAGCTGGCACCTGGCCAGAACCATTGGTTATCTGTGGGGATTGGAACATCCATCTGGATGTGCGCTGGGACATTAGATCAAAATATAATGGAAGGAAGCCACTAGTATATAAAGCCCTGGATGCACTGAAAACAAGTCATGTTTTAGTGGATGTGTGGGTTGAGAAGTGCTTCTCAGATCCAGGCTATACGTATTTTTCATATCCCCACAGTAAATATGTCAGACTAGATTATTTTTTTTGTATTGTCATCTATGGGTAATGATGTAAGAATTAAGAATTTACCTAAAGTACTATCTGATCATAACCCATTAATTGTGCAATGCGCAATACAGTCGGGTGCATGAGTACGGTCCAAGTGGACATTCGATAGGAAGCTTATTTATAATACCTCCTTTATACAACATATCAGGCAATGGATTCTACAGGATTTTGATGGGAACTGTTATAGTACCTCTCGAAGTATGGTCTGGGACAACTTTAAGGCCTGTCTACGAGGGGACGTTATTAGCTTTGTTGGGACAATAGACATCTGGTAAAGGAGGAAATAGATGGTCTGACAAGTAGAATAATGGTTTTAGAAAAGGACCACATCTTAGCAATCAGTCAAAAGCAACAGGCGACAGTATTATCCCTGCAGCAAGAAATTGCAATGATTAAAGCTGAAATTACTAGCTATTATAACAAGAGGTGTGCAGCAGAGTACCAGGCACATAAAGAGGATAACTATGAATATGGAGAATCAGTGGACAAATTACTGGCTCTCCATACTAAATAAAAGATTGTAAGGAATAATATCCAGGGAATTAAAGTCCAGGATGGGCGACACGCTACAGGTTTAAAAGACATAATTAAAGTATTTGAATGTTTTTATCAGGTTCTATTCCAACAGGAGGATATATCCACCTTCTCCCCTAATGGGATTGATAGTAGGGGATGACCTCAAGGGATTGAAGATGAGACGCAACAGGAGTTAGAGGCATAAATTACAACGGGGGGAAGTGATAAATGTTCGTGATGCTCCAATGATTGGTTTGCAGCTAATCAATAAAAAAAGCCAAAAATCGCTAAATATTGAACACACAAACACACTCATAAGATATCCTTTCATTATACATTCCTGATTAGACTGCTAATTTATGTTTTTGACAAATTCCTTTTTTAGATTGTCCTAGAGACCGCTTCAGCTGTTCTACAAGCGTCATGTTTTTCAAAACGTAATAATAAAAATGCATACATTTAAAAACAAACTATATTAAGGCATGGAGCTGACGTGGTAATGTTACAGGAGACACACATATCACCACACACAAACCCATCTTTTGCCAATAGATGGGCGGGACTCAGGGTGTTTTCCAATTACTCCTTCTACGCTAGAGGAACAGCCATCCTGGTGCGCCGAACGGTCCCTTTCACACAATTGGGTCAGCTGGTAGACAATGCCGGACGCTACGTAATGATATGGGGGAGATTGGGTACTAATATAGTCACCATAGTTAATTGCTATGCACCGAATACAGACACACCAGAATTCTTTACGATACTCTGGGGGAAGATACTAGATATTGGATCCAGAAAACTTATTTGGGGTGTTGACTTCAATGTAGCAGTGGCAACAGTAGTAGACAGGGCGGATGGTCAAGCGCATTATCACCCTAAGATGAGAGAGGCGCTGAAGGGAATCCTGGAGGAGGGAGAGTTGATAGACAGCTGGAGGCACTTACACCCTACAGGGCAGGAGGGCACACATTTCACTTCTTATACGGGCACATGGGCGCGACTAGATTACTGTTTTGTGTCCAAAGAAATGGCTCCTGACATAACTGTGGCTATACATTTGGCTAGAACCCAATCAGATCACTGTCCTGTATTGATTAAGTTGGATGTGCCCGGCTATAGTCGTCCTAGAAGTGCTTGGCGCCTGCATCCTACTGCCCTCCTGGACCATGTATTTCAGACAGAACTTGAAGCTGACATAACAGACTTTTTTCCTAGGAACAAAGATACGGTTGATGATGTGACGACAGTGTGGGAGGCCTTCAAGGTCACAGTGAGGGGATGGTGCATGGCGAAGAGTTTTGGGGTATTGCGTGATATACAGCGCACAATCCACAAACTGGAGGATGAGATGAGGGAGTTAGAGGGCCAAATGCTGGACACAGACTGGGGAGAGGCGCACAAGCGATTCATTGTCAAGCTAACGAAATTTGAGGAGGAGGCGTTACGTGAAACCAAATTCCGAAGCAAGTATTGGACTGCCCGCAGATATGGGGAAGGAGAAAGGCCAGAAAGGGCTTTAGCGGAAGTAATACGCAAGACACGAGGCACTAACACTATTATGGAAATTGAAACTTGTGATGGAGAGGTCCGTAGGGACAATGACAGTATTGCTGATGAGTTCAAAGCACACTATGAGCATCTTTACACCACACAATACACGGGGGAGGTAGATTTAGACGGATTCCTTGGAGACGTGGCATTATGCTGGCTAAGTGACATACACAGGAAATTTCTGAGTGCTCCCCTGGAATTAGACGAAATTAGGGATGCCATCATGTCGCTGAGCAATGGGAAGGCCCCGGGCCAAGACGGTATACCGGCGGAATTTTATAAGTGTTATATAAATATTATGGCACCGGTACTTAAGGAAGTATTCGAGGATTCCTTAGAGGTGGGAATACTACCCAGATCAATGTGCGAAGTGGTAATCACGTCCCTCCTGAAGCCAGGTAAGGACTCTAGATGGTGTGACTCCTATAGACCGTTGTCACTAATAAAATGTGATGCGAAAATCTTGGCCAGAGTGCTTGCTACGCGGCTCTCCCTGTTAATGACAAAGATCATACTCCCGGATCAATCGGGTTTTGTCCCGACCAGAGCGACATCACACAATCTGCGCACTCTATTTTCACTTATACAAACAGTAGCTCCCCAGTTTCCTCTTGCTGCGTTTTTTTTAGATGCCTCCAAGGCATTTGACTCTGTGGAGTGGCGATATCTCTTTACTGTGTTACGGAAGATGGGGTTTCCGCAGATATTCCTGGCCTGGGTGCAACTGTTATACACAGAGCCCACGGTGAAAATTCTAATTAATATGCACCTGTCGGACCCACTAGCCATAACACGGGGTACACGGCAGGGATGTCCGTTGTCCCCACTCCTCTTCGCCATTGCGATAGAGCCCCTGGGATGTCTAATACGACAGTTACATCGGGATAGCGCTTTTCGCTGTCTGCAACGCCAAATATCAGTGTCGCTTTATGCTGAAGATGTCACAGTATATGTAACTGACCCTCAGAATAAATTAAATGCCCTATTGCGATTATTTGTGATCTTTGGCGGACTATCAGGAGTCACGATAAACTGGGGAAAATCGCAGTTCTATCCCCTAACTCCTACCGTGCCAGACTTTCTTTTAGACTTCCCCTTGGAATGGTGTCGCACTGACCTGAGATATTTAGTCATACAAATCTCCAGAGATAGGGAGGAGACGCTGCAGCTAAATTATGGTAAGGCTATCATGCAATTGGGAGATACTGTTACGAGATGGTTAGCTCTTCCACTATCGATGGATGGCAGAGTGTCACTCATCAAAATGGTCATTCTACCCCGCTTTTTATATTATTTCCTCAACATACCGTACTACCCAGGGGCTTACTTCTTTAAGACACTGAGAACAGAATTGATCAGATTGGTGTGGGGTGGCCGACAGCCGCGTTTAAAATGGGCCGTTATGACACAACCATATAACAAGGGTGGATTTGACATACCGGATTTTGAAGCATATTATATTGGTGCGCAAGCCCATTATCTATACCACTGGATAAAGCCCACCCCATTTATGCCCCAAATTGCTGCCGAAGTCTGGATTGCTAGACCTCTACCCCTGAATGGGGTTGTATGTGCCCCAATCCATGCATGGGGCACTCCTTTAAATACAGTGACCACTACAATAGATGCATGGCAGAGAATCTCACGAACCTTGGGTGTCACATTCCTATATGCACCACGTATGCCCCTTACTTGTCATCCCAGGGTGGAATTATTGTGCGAAAATGGGTTGCAGACTATGTGTCGACGGCTACAAATAACCACATGGGGAGATCTATTTATGAATGGCGAATTTCGCTCAAGGACCTGGGAAAACTGGGATTGGTTTGAGGAGTGGAATGTTGGTGTATATGGAGATTGCTACCCCTCTGCAATCCGCCGCATGCAAGCAGCTCGGGAAGATAGGTTCTGTCTCAGATGAGCTTAGGGAGAGAGGCAGGGCATTCCAAAGTTTGGAGGTAATGACCACAAAGGACTTGCCACCCATTCTAGATCTACGAAACCGGGTGATGGCCAAGAGACAGTGGTGGTTAGATCTGAGGTTCTGGTTGTGATGATAGTGCTTAAGTCTGGCTCTCAGGTATGCTGGCACTTGTCCCCTAAAGGCTCTGAACGCCAGAGTGAGGGCCTTGAATTTAGTGCGTTTAATCACTGGTGTCAATTGGCATTTAAGGGTAGATTGTTGTTTCTCTATATTAAAGCCTACATGTAGGTATATTCTTACATGGAATCTCACATATACCTGTAGCATGCAAGGACTTTGGCACTACCCGCCCATACTGTATTTATCTACATATTTGTAATTTGAAAACGGTATCCATGGTGTTTGCCAGTTTAAGTACACTTGATTAGACCTGTGTTGGTTAGGGTCTAAAGACAATGGTAAAGGTCATATGCTTTATTTCTTCATTTGGAAAAGTTATGCTGATCCCATAGGCTCGAGCTGTTTATTATGAAATGGTATGAGAATTACTTGATATAGTTATTGTGAAAATCATCTGTTAAAGGAAACAGGGTTTTAAGTATGCATTCTTACTGACCTGTAGGCATGGATTTGGTGTTGGGGACTCACCCAAACAAACTGAGGGGATAGAACATATACACTAGAATATTCCTCTTTAGGCTCTGTTAGGATAGAATGTTGCTTTGCAAACAGTAATTTTGTATACATTTGAAATTTTAAAACCATATGCCTGATGGTTGCCTTGTGGAAGTGTTTACTCTCAGCACAGTATGCCTGAGTTGGTTATGGGTTTGTGACAAGCCATCGATAGCAGCTATAGGCCTGATTGATGCACCGGGAAATGTTATGGAAGAAGCCGTAAGTCTGGTCTGTTTATTATGAAACGATACGACAAAGGCAGTAGGCCTGGTGCTTTTATGTGATAAAACCAATAGGCCTCTAATAATGAATTGTTATCACACTTTGGACAGGCTTTAGACAGACAGTTTGTTACATGTAATCTCACAGATTATGATAGAAAACAAGGATTTTGGTGTTGGTCACCAACTCTCGAAAATCCTGTCAGTATAACTAAACTGTGTTGCTTATAGTTAGACTCGATTGAGAGGGGTTGTTTATTGTTTTGCCAACTGTAATTTTGTACGTCATTGTAATTTATAACTGTATGACTGATGATTAGCAGTTTATGCACATTTCAGTAGGCCAGTGTTGGATATAGTGTCAAGCCAGTGGTACAGGCTAGATGCCTTATTGGGTCACTGGGAAAAGTTATGTCTGATTCCTTAGGTATGATCTAGTTATGATGAAAGGGTATGACAAAACAAGTGCGCCTGACGTACTTATTGTGAAAATTGTGTGTTACGGGCAATAGGCTTGCAAGGGTGGATTGATGTTACACTCTGCTAAAAGCTGGTTATTTTTTACATGGAATCTCGCCAAAGTAGTATACAAGGGTTTAGGTGTTGTTGGTGACCCACCCAAAACAAACTATGGGAACAGAAGATTTGCACTATGATATTAGTTATTAGGTTCTATTAGTAGGATTTTATAATGATTTGACAACTGTTATGTTGTTCATACTTGTATTTTATTGCCATATACCTGATGGTTGCCTTGTAGGAGTTTTAAGACCTACACAGCAGGTCTGAGTTGCTTATGATGACAACCCAATGATAAAGGTTTTACGCCTGAATTATTACAATGAAAGTTAAGATAAAGGCAGTAGGCCCGACATATTGAGTGTAACAAGCATATGTTAAAGTCAAAAGGCATTTGAGGTCAAATTATGACTACTTTTTATTAAAGCCAACATATAAGTATTTTGTTACGTGGAAGCTCACAGATTACTGTAGTAGGCAGGAGTTTTGGTGCTGCTTAACCACTCCGATGAACTGCGGGTATAGAAGCTTTGCACTGTGTGAATCATTGTTGAGCCTTTTCAGGAGAAATAGTATTTTGCTTTGCCCACAGTAATTTTGTATACATTTGTAATTTTTTGTATGTATGCCAGTACGTCTTCAGCTCAATACAGGAGGTCTGAGTTGATCACGGTGATATGCCATTGATAACAGTTTTAGGCCTGATTAGTTCACCATGAAAAATATTTCAATGGCATAGGTCTGGTATGTATATTATGAAACGTTACAATAGAGGCAGTAAGCCTGCCATATTGATTGTGAAAATCATATTTTAAAGTCAATAGTCAGTTAAGGGCAGATTGTATTAACGCTGAAAGCCTAGGGTAAAGGTATTTTGTTACATGAAATCTCAGATTACCTTTGTAGGGAAGAACAAATCATATGGTACAAGAATTGCACTGTAATAATTCTTGCCAAAATCTCTTCAGAATAACTGGCAGGCATAGTTGTCTGTAAGATCATCTGATAAAAACATGTTTAATAATACATTCATATATAAATAAATCATAATCGAAACAAATAGGGCCTTTGGTTCAGCCATCATCTGCCATTGGTCTGTCTGAGGATCATTTACACTCTTCCATTCATGACAGTGGACTGCATGGAGTAATGGTTCAGTCCACATCAGTCATTGGCTCTCTTGCCCTGTGAATAATGTAATGCTGATCATATTCACACATCAACCTGTTAGTGAGTGTACTTCAGTGTCAGGGCTGGTTGGCCAGTCCTTTAGTTTTCAGTTTTCTTCTTTTATAGTTTCTAAATTATTTGCTTCTCCTTTTTTTTTTTCTTTTTTTTTAATAGTTTTATTTATTGCAAGAATAAGCAAAAAAGGAAAGTAGAAATAAAAAATGAAAAGAAAAAAAAAAGAAAAGAGAAATCATATTTGATTATGTATACATCATTGCATAAGTATCTATACCTAAAATTAACATTGAAGTACAAGCAAAGAATTGCAGTATAAATATTCACAAGTATCTAAATCATAACAGTAATGCAAGTATGCTGGTCTTGAAAAGCATTTGCAGATTTAACTCATAAACGTTCCCCAAATTTTTTCCCTCCCTTTTAATGCCTGAAGGCCCCTAAGTTTAGCCAGTGATATCTCCATTGTATATATTTCATGAATAAGATGCCACCATTCCATAACACTGGGAGGTTCCTTCGAGATCCAAGTCCGAGCAATGACCAGCCTAGCGTAAGCAAAAACAATAGATATCAGGTCTTTATAGTTACAATTAATATCTTGTATATCCAGCAGTATCAAGTGTGCCGAGAGAGCGGGTGTTAATATGTGTCTACTATTTAGAGCCTCTGTTATTCCTTGCCAGAATGTCATGAGCTTCGGGCACTGGTAAAGCATATGTTCTATACCAGCAGCTTCCATATTGCATTTTAGACATTTAGTACGCTCATTAGAGATATTTCCGGAGGTCCAGCTAGCAATTCTTTGAGGTGTATAGTATATTTGAGTAACCGTTCTATAGAACTGTAACCTCAAATTTGAAGATTGGACCACTCGATTTATTTGTGTGAGTAGCGTAGCGGTAGCGGTAGAGTAGCGGCACCCCCCCCCCTCCCAGCGCCTTGAGACCCTACGGGTGAGTAGTGCGCTCTACAAATGACCTGATTGATTGATTGATTGATTGAGTGATCCAGCAATTTGGTTGGAGCTGATATTAACTCCTAACCTTTTGGTCCATTTATCCGCCATTTTTGCGCAATCCCCTGTTCGGCATTTATTAAGACAAGCGTAGCTCTTACTAATAAGTGATTTAGTATAACTAGAGTAAATACATTGTAAAGTATCTGAATGTTCTACTCTCCTAATTTTCATTCTATTAACCAAAATGTCTTGTATCTGTATATATTTAAAATACATAGCATCATTAATTTTATACAGCATTTTTAATATACTAAATCTCAAGAGGCCATCCGGTCCGTGTAAATCGCCTAAAGTATTTATACCATAGTCTATCCATTGTGCGCAGGCGCCATCAGAAAATATATCTGGCATCCCTGGATTCCCCCAGATTTATAGCTCGGCATTAAAAATTGAATTTTATCAATACTCATAATTTGATCCCAAATTCTTTTAATATCACCGACGGTCTTAAATTTGCGTCTCCTTTTTTCAGTTTAATGTTTCTTTTCTTAAGAGCATACTTCCGCTCCCCAGGCACTGCTAACAGATACTTGATTGCTCTTCATTTCATCTGCAGTAAGCAGCATCCCTCAAGGCCACTGCCTCTAAACCATGCAACCATTATGGGATGTGGTTGTCACAGTGTATAACTGTTTTATTATTCCAGAATGTACAAGAGGTTGGTTCTTAACATTTCAGTCCTGCTGGAACTGTAAAACAACAATAAGATTTGTATAATAGCTCTACAAGGCGTACACCAGCTACTATGTTCAGTTTCATTATTGCAAATATATGCCCTCCATGTTTTAACAGCAGCATCTTTTCTTTTATCCACTTTTATCCTTTTAATGTTTGTCACAAATGCTGCTGAGTTTGTATGTGTTTTATTAACGTTGTATAAGAGGGTGAATGCTAGAATGAGTCAATGGACAGATGAATTGATGCATGAGTGCAAAGATGAGTGGCAGAGTGCATTAATGATGTGCTATTGAGTGCCTAAACTCATTAATGACTCATCAAACACTTTCATTCTTAAGCCAGCTCCATTGGCATTGCCAATGCTCGTCACAATGTTTTACTTGCACTTTGGAACAGGTGTCACAATAATGGCATTTTGTAAATGCAAATTCAGGGACTAAGGTAACCTATTATGGGCTGGCTTCGATCTCTGCAACAGCAGCTTTTTACACGCATTATAGAATTCCTTCTGACTCAAGAACAGTAATAATGTATGATTTCCGCAACTGTTTGCGAGTAACCACTTTACATTGTGCCAGATTAATAGGTCCATGTTTAACATAAGCGGCATTAAAACATGGCTGGGCCGAAATGCAGATGCTGCGTAAACATAGGCCTGCTGTGACTTGGCAAACAATGCATCTAAACTGTACCCCAAGGACTGTCTGCATGATGCAGAAATGTTGGTTATTTGGAATAAGCAAATATATTTTGAACTTTTGTCACTATGGTTGAAGGAAACTTAGAAATGCATGTCAGGACCCACAATTTACAATGTGCTTCTTTGATTTCAGTGTTCTCTTAGGAAATGGATTTAGTAAAAGGATCCCAACTTCATGGGGCTGTCGACACAACATCTTGACTGTGAACTCAGACATGGATGGATTCATCTGGTAAGTACTTAAAGATTGTACTCATTTACATTTCTCTCATGATATGGAATATATTGCATTGTACCACCACCAAGTTGCTTAGTACTGTTAGGCTAGTGTTTTCAGAACAGTTCATGAAGTGTGTGCATTATATTGCACAATATTTAGTTTTTTTCTGATTGCAAGGGTGGAAAGCAATTTTGATGTCAACTGAAATATCATTCCAGATCCAGGGTACATAGATTGAGAATGCATGTATTCTAATCTGTAGGTCTCTCCTGACAGCTAGCTGTCTAGGAGACTTCATGTTACTAATCCTTAAAAAATGTTAAAGTAATAAATGATATATAGAGAATGTGTTTCAGTCAGCAACTTCAGCCATTAACTTTCAAGGTTTTTTCATGGCTTGTCATTGCTTGGATGGGCTCTCCATGATGGCCCTGACATTTCTTTTCCCATTTATGTTCTCATGGTTGAAGGTGCTGAAGGAGTTCTTTTGTTAGTTTGTAGAAGACCATGAAATAGGTTGTAATAGTCAATGTGCATACACTGACATATATATTTTACTGACATGATGAAATTTCAGTTGCTGGTTTCTTTTACTGTTTAGGAAGTTTGTAGTGTTTGTCTTTATGGCAGGGTTTTGACTAATTACCCGTGCAAGTTTATTTGTCTATCTTTGTTGTCTTATTGACATGGTGTTGGATGTGCAGCGTTTTATTCACAAATGAAAGACACGCATACACATAACCTTTTATTACACCTGCACCGAAAACACCGGCCCAATGTCAAAAGTACTTTAAGTGCGAACTTCATGTTCTGACTCCTTTTTATAACACTGCTCTTTGAAGGTAAACCTTAGCTCTCCGAATGCAGTCTGTTAAAAAACGGAATCCTACTCACAGGTTCCTTATTTTTTTGTCAATGCATTTTTAAGAAAAGCAAGACTTATTGGCTTTATCAATGCTTGTTTTCAATCATACATCTTTTGGTCTGCTGTCTGGTGATGTCTTTCAATGGTGGTGTCCACTCAAGGTGGTTGCTTTCTTACTGTCTAATGCCGAGCAATGGGATCTAAAAAACATTAGCACCAAAACTTTCAGCAGCTCCATCTATTTCACAATGGTGGTCGAAGCCACCTGGAGAATCAAACCACTCAGAAGGCAGACTCTAATGCGGAGGTTCCCTTTCCTCAAAATTGCTGACAAAAATGCTCAACTGTTTTAAATGGAGTGTTATGTTTGTTATGTTATGGAAACTATATAGAGTGCACGTATACCCTGGGGTTCTTGGCACTGAAACAACCAGGAGGGAAAGAAGAGAGGGCTCAGGTTAATAAAAAAGTATGCTTAAATAGCCAGGGCTTCAAAAGCTTTCTGATTTTCAAGTATTTGGATTCTAGTCTTACTGAGGAACGGAGAGGTTTCCAGAAGATGGTATCCAGAAGAGAGAGGCTCCTGCCCCCTGCTCTTTGTCACTTGAACTGATTAATCCTCAACTGGTTAGCAAGAGAGGATGTAAGAGCTCAAGTGATATCATAATTCTTCTTGTTACAATGGCTAGAACCTAGTCATGAATGAATTTCTAAATAATGCAAGCCATTTTAAAAATAGCTCTTTATTTGATGGGGAGCCTTTGAAGCTTCATTAAGGCAGGAGAGATATGCACATGTCTATATGAAGTTTACAGATTATAAAAGCTGGTGTATTTTTAATGATTTCTACTTTGTGTCAAGAATTTGCAAGAAGATATTAATACAAAGTTTGCATAGTTGAAGTGGGGCCCAATTGCTGCTGCAATAGTCGCTACAATGTGACTAGCATGATCAGGTGGATCATGGACAGTTGATTGTCTACCATGCCGCCCAGGCTCTTGAGAGAGGCCACTGGGTCAGGAGGGACACCGGGCTCGGAGGCTAGTAGATGCTGGCCCAGGGATCCGCCCTGTGATTGAGAATAACCATCTCAGTCTTATCAACATTTAGCTTGAGGAAGTTAGTACCCATCAAGTTCCAAATTAACTTGAGGGCAGATTGGAATCCCTAATGAGATTGGGCAGTACTCTCAAGCCAGAACATGAGCTGAGGGCCGTCAGCATAGTTGTGGAATCTACAACCACTGTTAGCCAGGGCTGAGATCAACAGGCAGATGTAAACATTAAACAGCAAAGAAGGTAATGCTAAGCCCCGGGGGACCCCACAGGCGTTATGGGTCTTAGAAAATAAAAACAGGTCGAACTGCACTTGCTATGTGCGGCCTCCAAGTAAGGAGGATATCCAACACAGGGCCTGATCTGATAGAGTAACTGCTCTCAGATGATTCGGCAGAATTGCATTGTAAACAATATCAGAGGTGGTAATAGAGCCAAGACAACTTGTGAGGACTCGTGTCTCAAACCCAACTCCCATTGTTGATCATAGGGACAGAAGCATCCCTGCTTCTGTACTTTGGGCTGGGTGAAAACCAGCCTGCAATGGATGAAAACATTTGGATGAATTCAAGAAGCTACTTAGAACCTAAATAACAAAACTTTCTTAACGTTTGGCAGCATAGTGGAGAAATAAAAAGAGGTGAACATTTTTCAGCAGTTTAGGATTGTCTCTCGGTTTCTTCAGCAACCAAGCTGGTATTCTGCTTCCAGTTCACCATGGGCAGAGCAATGGTGAAGAAGACTTCCTCTGTCAGCCTGTGCCTGGCAACAAGCTTTATTAGTGGGTTATGTCTGACTCACTTCGCATCGGGCGTTCCCCTCTGCCTCTACCCTTGTTTTGTTCTTGAATTTGTGGCACTCGCAACACCACTTCCTTTGGAATTCCTCCGTTTTGTGAAGAAAGTGCTAAATACTCCATTGGATGCCTCTCCTCCAGTAGAGAGTATTATGGTAAAATTACCTCTGCCATGCAAGGACAAGAACAGAAGTAATCCCTTCCATCTGCGTATTTAAGACATTTTCCACAAATTGGAGTGTTTTACAGTACGCTAAATTACAGCCAGCATGTTTTGTTTCTAGTTTCCAGCGGTGGTGTTGAATTAGTGTAAAAAGTCCCAGAACATTGACTTTTGCTGTGCCTACAAAGTAGTGCAGTAGGCAACATCCAATTTTTACCGGAGCTCCGAATAACTTGAAACATTTCTGTTTGTAGAAAGAGTTCTGTAGTGACGGTCTAGTCTACGCACGTCACGTCGGCGACGTGACGTGCTGGCGGCCATCATTGGCTGCGCGCGCATCAGTGCGAGTGGCGCGAACAGCGCGAAGTGCGAGAGCAGAGCCGGTAGGCAGCAGAGGCTCGGCGCTCTTTAGGAGTATCAGAGAAATGAACGTGTTAACCGTAAACTGGCTCCTGCGTCCTTATTGGTGGCAGCTCCATCTCTACAATGGCGACGAGGATGGAATGAAGACCCCCCAGCAAGGCAGAACCACCAAAACGACAACAAGACAACAAGGAGAGCCCCAGTGGCACCAGGACCACCAAACAAAGAACACAAGGGACAGAAGGCCAAGAATACCTTCGAGCACAACAACGGGTACCCTAAAGAGCGCGGCAGAGCCCAGGAACACCCGAGGGGGCAGCACAGAGAAGCGAAAAAAGGAGGGACAGACCCCAGGGACAAGCAGGAAGTGCGCCGATCCATACTGCGGCCCGCAAGACAGGGAAAACCGCACTGGATAACTCACTGGGGACCGAGGGGGCTGACGCAGATAGTCCCCACGCCCAAGCAAGCGAGGAAGAGCAGGACGACGCACCAGGGAGTCCCAGTGTGGAAAAGTAAATTTTGCCATGTTGTATGTGCCTACGTGTTCCCCATATTTTGTTATATGTGCATGATCGATATGCATGTATTCCCCTCTGATCGATTAAAGACGCAATTACAGTTGTGTCCATCTCTAGTACACCAGTTTCCAGTCTTCGTGAAAACAACGAATATTAGGCCTATGTAAACTTACGTTGCCACATTTCACAGTGTGCACGTTAATTCATTGAATTGTCCCCGTTTCTAGGCCTCAAAAGGGCCCGGACTCAGATTCAGCTCCTGTCTCCTGAACCCTCTCCGGGGAGCGATACAGCCCCCACCTGTATCCCTGACCCTTAGCTTACTTCCTGCCTCGCAGTGCCCGGCCCGGCCTGGCTCTGCCTCCCAGTCTGCCAAGAGTATGTTATGTTTCTAGTTATCAGTCCAGCCCTCCTTCTCTGCATTCCTAAGCTACTGAATCGCATCAATAGTTTCCGTCATGGTCTAGCCTCTATGTCTCCATGTAAGAGAAATACTGTATTAATATTCATAGAATATTCCTCGCACACGCAATACATATAGAATTATGCATGCACCAGTCTTAGTGTCCATTAGCCTTTGCCCTGATAACTTTTGGATTCTATCAACATGTACTCTAAACACCAGATACTAGATATGCCTTGGGTAAATGTCGCTCTGACACTCCAGACTTTAGTCTCCTCTTCTAGCGCAGAAGTCGTAGCCCCCAGTTCTCCCTGGTAACACGTCATTGCCCGTTTGCGCGCACCACTAGGTTAGAAGTCCCAGCTGCTCAGGTAGCCCCCTCCATGTTTCCGCCCCGTATATGACACTTCTGTTACGTTTACATCACATGTCTATGTATACGCCCTGTACACGCCTTCTTGTTACATCATTTTGCCCTTATCTTTCGCGACTGCTACGAGTCACGTCTACTGCTACGCCTACTGTATTGAATGTAATGCATTTGTTTAAAGTATATATATTGTACACCGATATTAAAGTTTGCTAGCCAATTCCCAGTCCCGCATTATTCCCTTATCCCCCGGCAGCTGCCTTCATTCCCTTCCTGTGCAGGCTGTCCTGTTCCTGCCCTTTATGCCTGATTAAAGCCTGACGACTCAAGATACCTCGAATCCTGACTCTTATTTATTGAGCTACCTGTTTTATTGATTATATGAAAAATAGTACCGGTAATTAATTATTTATTTACCACATAATGGCGCCCGAATAGGGACTTGCCCTTTCCCCACGCGCCGGAGAAGCCACGCAGGCCCCCTGATCCTCTGCAGCCGTGACGGAACCATACCGTGCACGTGCAGATATTTCTGCTTCAAGTATCCCTCAGGCCCACGGAGGAGACGGAGGTTGCGGTCCAGCGTCCAGACGAGGCGGTGAGGAACGCGGCGAGTCCCGACCAGAGCCCAAGCCGAGAGTCCAAGGTCCGAGGTATCCGGAGGCCCACCTGTAACTGAAGTCCGAAGTTCGTAGTCCGTCGTCGTAGCAGTCCAGTCCAGTCCGAGGCCTTCCGTTCTTGCTGCCCGGTGAGTACCGTTGCTGGGGTAGTATCTAGACAGGGTCAAATTAATTTGTCTCTGGTCCGTGGGTTTGGGTACGCAAATCCAACACGAAGTGTTCACCTAGGTGGACGCGGGTCCTGAAGTGTCTCTTTATGGGACCGGTAAGTTTCGTGCTGTTTTAGCAGTACATCTAGTCATTCCAGTAAGTTCTGTTCTCAAGAAATCCATGTATTCTGTCCGAACTGTTATTTTAAATGTCATTTCATGTGTTTTCAATGTCGTGGTATGAGTGATTTGTTTTTTCAGTTATTATTGTGTTTATCGTGTATTGTATTGTGTCCAGACTCCAGCCTAAATTATGCCTTTATTCTCGAAGTTACGTCAGTTAAAAACCAGAAAAGGTCTGCTAGAGGAAGCAGTTCCTGTCCCGCCTAGGGACAGTCCAGGACATTTTATGTATCATAAGCATGGCTTAAGTGCCATATTATATCTAGACTTATGGGTGGAGTACACCAAGGAATTAGAAGAGAAATATAGATGGCCCGTGTCAGGTACATGGGATGCCGAGTGCATCATGCGAGTAGAAGAAGCATTATGGAAAAGGAAATCTAGACAGTCCCAGAAAGATGCCATCGAGTTATGGCGCAAAGAATCTCATAGAAGAACGGAAAAAGAAATCAGAAAAACAGAATTAAGTAGGGAATCCTCAAAAAGAGCCCAAGAAAGGGAATTAATCGAAGTAGGTGAACGAGTTAAAGCCGAACAGTCAGACAGACAGAGAAATGCCCTCATTAAGGGTATGTATCCTCTTCTTGCCGAGGGCTTGCCGAAAGCAACCCCGGAAGCACCATGTAATTTTCCGCAGCCATTAGTTCCGATTAAGCTACGTCACAAACCAACCGCAGCTGATATTTTTCTCTCGTCCTATTTTGATGACACAGTCCCAGAATATACAAATCCTGTTCCGCCAGCTCCCGTAAATAATGTAATTCCTGTTCCTCCAGCCACCGGGGCACCCGTTACAGCACCCGTTACGGTACCCCCGGTCCAGCCTACAGTACATGTACCTGCTATATCAGTCACTCTCCCAGCACGTACAATATCCGTCGACGATTCTAGTCTAGGAGCCGCGGGGGGAAGTCCTCCTGGAACCCCGCCTCAACACAGACGTGTGACATTACTCGAGCTACATGCCCGAGCGTTACAGCGTTCGCCCAAGCATCAGTCAGTTGCAGATATCAAGCGAGCCCTTACCGAATGCCGTTATGATCCAGTCCCAGGCGATGATGATATGGTTATATATTCATTGCGTGTAAGACGGGTGACCGAATATTTGGACACCCTACCGAATATGAAAGGTTATCTAGACAGAATATATCGTTTTATCCGTACAGGAGCAGATCCAGGAAGTATTGGCGAGGCCATGGCTCAAAGAAAAGTCGAGATTTAGCTCATGCTTTTAAAGTTTCTAATTAATTGTTTAATAAGGGAACAAGATTATCCGGATAAAGATCCGGAAGAAATGAAAGTCCTGACCAGGTGGAGTGACCATATAGCCGAGGGAAGACACAAGACACAGAACTGTATAGACAGTATGTACAAGAAAATCCGTAAGGAAATAATAAAGTTACACGAGAAACAAGAAGCAGTACGAGTAAACGAGAAAGAAGACAACTCTGATACCGAAGAGGTAGACGACGAGAATCCCTCCAGAATAGCGTATGTAGGTAGAACTAGACTTCCCGACCGACATTCACGCCTAGAACACAAGAAAGTTTTCCCTCCTCCAGCACCAGAACAAGGTTCTCTTGAGCAAGTATTTCAAGCTACCGATCACATTCTGAAATCACGAATCGGTTATAGTGAACTTAGTACCATTTATTTTAAAATATATTTTTATTGCAGGAATTAGTAAATCGGTACAAAATCGACCAGCATAATAACACAAGCAATATCAGCGAAATACAACCCTCTGTCCCCGCACCGTAAGTTCCGTACACAGCCTTCCGGCCCACAACCCTGGGGTCGGGCGGCGAAATTCAATGGGGGCTCAGAAGGATGTCAGAGCTGGTCCGGATGATCCACTGTCCGTCATCTGCTTTTCCAAACAAGCCTATAAACCCAAAAGAAAAACCCCCCACCCTCAAAATACTACTAACCAAAGTAAATCCCACCCAACCCCGCCATCAGCGCCTGAGAACAACCGCAACAGGATCTACTATGGGACCCACGGGGAAAGCAACAGGAATAATAGTGCAAACGTTTTAATGGGACTCGGGGCGAGTCGCTTCTTCACCTTCAGAGTCGCTGGGGGCGCAATAATCCCTGAGGGCCTGCACTAACATTTCCCACTCCAACGCTGCCTCCTGCGCCTTCTCATTACGCTGCCTCCCAGCCAGTTGGTATCTCAGGGTGCTCTCCCCCGCCGCCCACTTCAAGAGCTCGCTGTGCCATCGACTTCCTGTCGGACCCACTCGTGCCTTCCAGTTCCTGGTCACCTCTCGCTTAGCAAGAAGGAGCCCTAGGTCGATAAATTTGCTGGAGATTTTATTCTTAGGGGTATGAGGGAACCAGTGTAGGAGTCCCACCGCCGCATCAAATGATAAGGATCTCCCCGTCACCTCCTCCAGGGTCCTCCCCACTTCCACCCAGTAGGATGATAATCCCGGGCAGGCCCATAACATGTGGAGGAGGTCCGCCTCCTGAGCGGGGCACCTAGGGCAATCCGCCGAATTCGTGGCAAAATATCGTTTAATTTTCACTGGGGTCAGATATGCTCTATGGAGAACGTAATAGTGGACCAGCTGAAAACGGGCGTGGCGTGTGCCCTTCCAGGCTCGCCGCACCAACTGGGACCAGGTCGTCTCCGGGATCTCCCTGCCAATGTCCTCCTCCCAGCGGTTTCTCAAAGTAGTGAGAGGAGCCAACCCCTCGTTGATCAATCTGCCGTAAAGGCAAGTGACCGCCTTCACCGTGCCCGCAGACATCATCACGTATTGGCACACCGGAGATAAGGTGGGTTCCTCCTGCCCGCTCTTCCAGTGCGCCTGGATCGCTCGAACAATGGCCGAGTGCAACAGAAAGTCACCACGGGGGATCTCGAAGCGGTCGATAAGATCCTGGAAGTGCAAGAGCGCCCCGTCCTCATACAGATCCCCAACCAGCTGTAAGCCAGCGTCCTCCCAGGCCGCCAATCGCGACCAATCGCCTCCATGGGGGAGGGCCGTCAGCATCCCCAAAGGTATTTCGGGCGCATATGGTGTTCTCAGATGGCCTCGGGCGTGAGCCCGATTCCAACATAGGCGGACGGTCCGCTCCTCCAACGACAAATCCCGCAGGGCCAAACGTTGCCGCAGCACTATGAAGGAGAGAACATGCCTGGCCATGCCCGTCCCCCGTCTGTCTTCCGGGCCTCGAAATTCCCGGGCGATCGCCTGGGTGAAGGTCTGGAGCTGCGCCGCCAGATAATACTTTTCGAAGTCCGGCACCGCAAGCCCCCCCTCATCCTTCGGCCTCATCAGGGTCTTGAGGGCCACCCGACGGCGGCCCGAGCCCCAGAGGAATCCGACCACCATAGATCGTAATAGTCGAAACGTGGCCGGTGGGACCCAGATCGGTAGTGTCCGGAAATAATATAAGAGCCTGGGAAGCGCCACCATTTTAAGCAGAGCGATCCGTCCCGCCACCGAGAGCGGCAGCGTGGCCCAGAAGTCCATGCAGCCTCGAAGTGCTCGAGTGCTGCGGGCAATGTTCCCATCTAGGAGGTCGGATGGGTCGTGATAGACGAATACCCCCAGGTACTTAAAGCAGTCGGGCTCCCATCTAATCTCCCTACTTGGAGTAGGGGCGGGGGCACCCTTACGAACCGGGAAAAGACAGGTCTTGGACCAATTCACCCGGAGGCCCGAAACCTCCCCAAACTCCGTGAGCGCCGTCGCCGCTCCATGTAAAGCGTCGAGGGGGTCCTCTAGGAAGAGCAACAGATCGTCTGCATACAGCGAAACGTAGTGCGGGCCCGAAGGCGTCCACAGGCCCATATAGTGGGCTCCCGATCGAAGATGCAGCGCGAGAGGTTCCACCGCCAGTGCAAAGAGAAGTGGGGACAACGAACACCCCTGCCTCGTGCCTCGTTCTACCGGATATTGCGAGGAAATCAGTGGTCCCGCCCGGACCCTGGCCGATGCAGAGGCATAGAGAACCGCGGTCCATCTGATGAAGCCCTCTCCGAGGCCGAATCTCCGCAGCACCGTGCAAAGGTAGTCCCACTCCAGGCTATCAAAAGCCTTCTCTAGGTCCACCGATAAGACAACCGGGGACGGGGCATCCACAAACGGTTCCCCCAGCAAACGGAACAACCTGCGAATGTTCATAGTCGTGTTACGCCTTGGGATAAAACCTGCTTGGTCCTCATGCACCAGGGAACTCATGTGTCCTAGCAGCCTCGAGGCCAAGATACTGCTCAGTATCTTATAGTCCACCGTCAGCATCGATAAGGGACGGTAAGACCCCGGGTCTGACGAGTCCCTTCCTGGTTTGAGGAGAGGAACCACCAACGCCTCACACATCGAGCTCGGGAGCCGCCCCAGCCTCTTCGCCTCTCTGTAGACCACCAATAACCTAGGGGCCAGGAGGTCAGCATAAGCTGCATAAAACTCCACGGGCAGGCCGTCCAGGCCCGGGGTCTTATTTCTCGCCATCCGTTTAATGGCACCGCGGATCTCCCCCAATTCTATGTCGGACCCCAGGGCTTTCGCCACTTCGCGCTCCACTGTTTGGAGCTCCAGTGGGCGCAGATAATTATCGAGCCGGTCAGGGTCTCGGGCGGAGCGACTGCGGTATAAACTTTCGTAATAATGCCGGAAGCAGCTGAGAATCTCCGGTTGGGTGTATACCTCGGTTCCGTCCGCCTTACGCATACTTGTCGTCAATGAGGACTGACGCGTAGGGTTGGCCAGCCATGCCAACAACGCGCTCGATCTGTCCCCCTCCGCGATGGACCGGACCGTGTAGGCCTTGTAGTCAAAACAGCGAAGCCGTTCGACCTCCGCCGCCACCTTCTCCCTCGCCCCCGCCGTGTGTACCTGTAACTCCGGGCACCCGGGGCGGCGAACTTCCAGCTCGCGGAGTTTCCGGTCCGCTGCGTCTAAGTCAGCTAGGATAACTCGCCTCATGCCCACCTTTTTAGAGATGCAGTAACCCCTCACCACTACCTTAAAAGCGTCCCACTCTAACGCTCTTGTACTCGCGGTGCCGCTGTTGGACGCAAAATATTCCGATACCTTATCCCCCAGGTCCGCCCTGAAAACACTGTCCTCAAGAATCTCGGGTCGTAACTTCCAGGTGGGCACCGCCGGCGCCCCGGGGAGCCAGCGAAGGTCCAGCAGGAGGGGGTTATGGTCTGAAATGGTCCTGGACAGGTACTCAGATCGGACCGCTGCCGAAACCAGTTCGGGCGAGCCAAGAAATCCATCCAGTCTGACATGCAACTCATGTAGGCTCGAGAAGTATGAATAGTCCCTAGAAGTGGGGTGATGCGCCCTCCAGATATCCGTCAGACCCCAGTGGGTCTGCCAATCCTTACGACCCTTAGCCGTGCGACGAGCCGGAGAATCGGGAAGGGGTGGATGTGAGCGGTCAGTGTCTACGTCCACTACTGAGTTGAAATCTCCT
This sequence comes from Lissotriton helveticus, assembly GCF_964261635.1. Lineage (NCBI taxonomy): Eukaryota > Metazoa > Chordata > Amphibia > Caudata > Salamandridae > Lissotriton > Lissotriton helveticus. The sequence goes on along the minus strand of NC_136070.1, from coordinate 1,058,847,946 downwards.
CCTAGCAAAAGGGGCCCGGAAAAGAAGTGGGCCAACGAGCCCGATAACCTGGAAAGGAAGGCAGTCTGGTCTATATTAGGAGCGTACATACAGCAAACGTTCAAGTCCCTCCCTCCTAAAGTGCCCGAAATGGCCACGTAACGCCCCTCTGGATCTATCACTGTGTTCGTGACCTGGAAGGGGACCCCAGCTCTAACCCAAATTAGCGCCCCCCTGGCATACGCGGAGTACGATGTGTAGAAGACCTGCCCCCTCCATCTACGCTGTAGCGCCGCCCCTTCCGCCTTGTTCAGATGAGTTTCCTGCAGCAGCGCCATTTGCACTCCCCTACGCACTAAATAAGCGTGGACTTTGTGGCGCCTGGACATAGTATGAAGCCCCCGCACGTTCCAAGTAACACATTTCAAATTAGCAACATCAGCCATTGTCCCATATTGTCCTCGCACAGTCTCCTCATCCGGGTCCCCACAAAAAAAGTACATCATACCTCCCAGCACTGATGGCGGCCATTTTCCCCAACCAAGGCCAAACAACCCAAGAACGAACCAAACCCCCACCCACCCACCCTCCCCAGAACAGGACCCAAACAGCACCATCCAGATCCCATCCAAACCTTGCCCTCTAACAACCCAATAACCCCTACTAATCCTGCGGTCGCCACCGTAGGAAGGCCTTAAGGGCCAGGTGCGGGCCGGGCGGAGGCAGTGGGCCCTCGACGCTCAGGCTACCAGGACTAAAACAAGCCCAAAACAGTACCAAAGACCCTCGGGGCAAAAACAGGGGCACCCCACCCTCCCCGCCCTCGTTGTCAGCATCAAGTGACGGCAACCGCCTCCCCCCTGCCGGGCCCCCTCCCAAAATGAGGTAGCTTAACCCGTTACCCCTGTCCATCCAGAAGGTCTTCCGCCGACTTCGGTGTGATCACCGGTGTATGGGCGCTATCGGTCACCGAGTCCTCGGAGTCCGACTGTGCCCCCCCGTCACCCGGGTCCGCTTCCTCTTCAATGGCATCGTCCCGTGCGCCAGACAACTCAGATAACACCTCCAGCACTCCCCTCCGCTCCGTCGACATCTCTGCAGTTGAGGGCCCCCCTGAGCGGCCACGGCGATTCCTAATCCTCCTGGATCGCCGTCTCTGTTCCGGCCCCTCCGCCTGTTGGGATGAGGAGCCGAAGCCATCTTTCCCTGCTCTGTAAAGCTCGAGCCAGGCACAGACATCCTCCGGGGTGTCGAAGAATTGAGTCTTGTCATCGACAATAATGCGGAGCCTAGCAGGATAGAGTAGCGAGTACTGGATGCCCTCGCTCCTGAGCTCGCGCTTGACCGCCAGGAAGGAGAACCGCCTGCGTTGAGTTTCGTAGGTGTAATCCGGGAAGATGTTCACCTGACTGTTCGCCACTTTGAATGGGCCATTATGCCTGGCGGCATTGAGGATGAAGTCTCTGTCCCGAAAGTGTAATAACCGCGCCACCACTGGTCTCGGGGCACGCCCCTGCTGCGGTGGCCGCGCCGGGACTCTGTGGGCACGCTCCAAGGTGTAGAAGGAGGACAGCCCCTCCGGGGCCACCGTGTCACGGAGCCAGGCCTCCAAGTACGCCACCATGTCGCCATCCTCGATCTTTTCCGGAAGGCCCACCACGCGGATGTTGTTCCTCCTGTTGCGGCCTTCCGCATCCTCCGCTCTCTGCTCTAGGGTCGCAATCCGGGATAAGGCATCCTTCATAGACGCAGCCAAGGTTCGCTGTGCCGGCTCCAAGGTTTTCACCGAGCTCTCCACCTCCTTGACCCGGTCCGACAGTTTGCCGTGGTCCGCTCTAAGGAGACCAAGGCTCGTCGCCACCTGGGCAATGTCTTGTTGGAGGGCCGATCGCGTGGTCGCTATCGCCTCCAGGACGCGGTCGAACTGCTGTTGCATCGACGCACCACCAGAACTCTTTGGGTCCCCATGTTCCTCTCTGTCCTGGGTCTCCGAGTCTGAGGCGGTTGGGGTAGCCCCCTTGGCTCCTCTAGGTTTCCCCATGTCGCCGGGGGTACTCCGTGATGGTCCAGGAGCATGCGTCTCCGGGGGCAGATGCCGACCGCGACCCTCCCGGTCACTGGATCTTAAGTCGAGTATCGGAGACCTCCTTCTCCAGGGCCTGCGGGAACTTCTCCACTTCGGCTCGCGCCACCACCACGGCGTCCGAGGGCACCGATAAGGGGGCGGAGACAACCGCCGCCAGGTCGGGCAGGCCCGCACAGCCGCTAAAGTCCCGGGGTGAGGGTCACCAACTCCACCGGACGATTTGTGGCGCCAGAGTGTCGCGCCTCCCATGGGAGTGGACAGGCCAGGAAACTGTAGCTAGGTGCGGCGTCGTGAGCGCGGCCACCGCCTGGTTCACCAGACGTCCGCTCACGGGATCCACTATAACGTGGGCATCCGCCCGGTTACCCAACCGAGTGCATTCTCGTTGTGGAAAGTCCGATCCGACCGATATCTAGTGCACAAATCAGCCGGGGATGGCAAAGCCGGGGGCGAGACGCCGCCGGCGGCGCTCCTCCAGTTCAATGGATCTGGCTAGGGGGACAATGAAGTCCGGGCGCCATGTTGGATCCGCAAACTTCGGTTTTACGCCGGATCACCACTCGTCCGAGCCACAGCAAGGGCCCTGGCAGGTCGCCGTCGGTCCGTCCAGCAGAATGCGGGGTTCGGGGTGCCCCGCAGCCTCCGATTTACAGGATAATCACGGGCTCAGTCCCGGAGCCGAGCTCTCAGGCGACCATCACCATCGGCGCCCAAGCCACGCCCCCCTAGTGAACTTAGTACCATGCATGAACAAGAACTAGTCCGATCAGCGGTCCGATGGACTACTGATTCTACCACTTTTCCAGACGAAATAGTAGCACAAATGTTTCTGAAACTGCCCCCAGCCGAGCAGCGACTGGTGGGTATGTATATGATCCAGCACCTCATTACACTGTATGAGGGACAGCATTCTGATCCAGGTCCGTTACATGATGTTCTGAACGAGTTACTCCAGTATAGATGGAAAGGTCTAGGTACTGATTTAATTAGTATCATTCTAGAACAGCGCCACAAATATCGAACGTTTCTGAATCCGCATTTTGTTCATGTCTCACCTCCAGAAGGTAAATCATTTTACATAGATAGACAGCATCCGTTACGAGAAGTACACCCAGTTAGGACAACGGGTGGTGATCTAGAACGAGTATTTGTTTACACCCCTATCACAAAGATGGAACTCTTAGAGATGAAAAAGTTAATTCCCTGTCACGACAAAGATCCAGCAGGGTTCCATCGAGAATTAAAAGACATGCTCCGTATGGGAGAATACACGTATCCTGATATCATTAAAATGTTAAAGGTCCTGTTGCCCGCAGGGGTATATGAAAAACTCAAGGAAAAAGAATGGGAGGTGGGAGAGAAAAAGATAGATTGGACAGCTCTAGAAGCTGAAGATACTTCACGAGTACCAGGTACCGGTCTTGGGGGTAAAGTTAAAGAATTGCCCGAGTTATTGATACAGGTTTTGCCAAGGTTACTAGCCACGAAAAAGGAAGATTGGGATGCAATCTCAGCTTGTAAACAGAAACAGGATGAAGACACTAGTGATTTTTATTCTAGATTTGAAAAATGTTTTATTATTAACAGTGGTCTGAAGACGAGTAGTGAATCGTACCCTCATCTTTTTGTTAGCAAACTAGTCGAGAATTCAAGTCCACAAGTTAAAAATCGAGTTTTGAAAGTCGAAAGTAGTTGGCAAGCTAATACTCCGTCACAAATGCTACAAATGCTCCAGTATCACCAGAATAGAATCAGGGAAGAGCAAGAACACGAAAGGAGACGTATGAAAGACACGAAAATGAAAGTATTAGTTGCACAATCTGTTCCACAAGACAGTCAGAAGAGGGGTCCGAATCAAGCCAGTCATCCTGCAGCTCCCGTTAAAGGGACTTGCAATTACTGTAAACAGTCAGGTCATTTTATAAACGAGTGTGCAGTTCTGAAACACAACATAGCTACTGGTAAAACTAAAGAAAGACCACGTCCGCCTAGACAAGAACAAGTTTCACAGGCTTCTCAGCCACCACAGAATGCACAACAGACAGTTCTAGCACCGCAGCCTATCGCTGCAACACAGCATGTTACACAGCAAATGTACCAGTATGCTCAGTCAGAGTATCCAGATTATCAACAGTATTCATGAAACAGCCTAGAGAGGGAGGTAGGCTTGCCTCTCATCGAGATACCTGTAGATCAAGAGGGTCCCTATGTGCACAGTCAAGTATTAGGGAAAGACAGAAAGTTTTTGATTGATACAGGGGCAAGTAGGACTACTATCAGTCATGACGAGGTTCCAGGGGCTCCGCTCTCAGGCTCCAAAAATGTTTCCCTTGGATTTTCAGGAAAGCCGATTGTTAATGAAATTTCGAAACCAGTTTCCCTAGAAGTTGGTCCGTTGTCCCGAACTACTGATTTGTTACTTACGAAGTCATGTCCAGAAAATTTGTTAGGCATTAAAACGTTAAAGGAATTAGGTGCAGTAATTTGTTGCTCCCCAGAGGGTGTACGATTGTTTTTACGCGACTTTAAAGGTCACTATGTATTACGTGATTTTGATCCAAGATTATTAAATGTACCACAGCATTTATGGGCGCAAGGTCCAACTGATGTAGGTTGTATGCACATCACACCCCATCATGTGACTCTCAAACAAGGTATAGTTTTGCCACGAATCAGACAGTACAGATTGCCACCTGAGGCTGTAGCAGCCTTATCCAAAATTATTGACGAGCTCATTGCTCAAGGAGTAGTTGTAGAAACTGACTCCAATGTATGTAATTCTCCTATCATTCCAGTCCTGAAACGTACTGATCCAAATGCACCTCCAGTATATCGATTAGTGATTGACCTTCGAGAGCTTAACAAATGTATCATACCCCAGTATCCAGTAGTCCCAGATATTTCATCCCTATTGACAGCCATTGATTCTGAAGCTACATTTTTCACAGTTATCGATCTCAAGAACGCATTTTTCAGTGTCCCCATTCATCCAGACAGCCAGTACCTTTTTGGTTTTTGTTTAAATGGAAGGAGCTATAAATTCACACGAGCTCCTCAAGGTTTCACAGAAAGCCCTAGTATTTACAGTCAAGCACTTAAGAGACAACTAGACAATATTCACATGCCAACTGATACTGCCCTGCTCCAGTATGTCGATGATCTACTGATCACAGCCCGTTCTGAACGTAACTGCGAGCGTGCGTCACTTACCGTTCTGTATTTTCTGGCCGAGCAGGGGCACAAGGTGTCCCCTTCCAAATTACAATTCTGTGTCCAGCAAGTGATCTACTTAGGCCACTTACTGTCCAAGTGGGGTAGGCAGTTGACACCAGACCGTATCCAGTTAATAGCGAGTCTTCCACAGCCCAAGACACAGAAGGAGGTACGAGCTTTTATTGGCCTTACTTCTTATTGCAGACAATGGATTCCTCAGTACGCATTTCTAGCCAAGCCACTGATACAGTTAACGACACAGGAGGCAGCCGTATCGACTGTCCTCCCTTGGACCCAGGAACATACACTTGTTTTTAATGAATTAAAGAAAGCCTTATGCCAAGCACCTGTTCTAGCAACACCGAACTACAGTAAGCCTTTTACACTTTTTGTCACAGAACGTGATGGTACTGCATTATCTGTTCTCACACAAGATCAAGCAGGACAATACAAGCCCTGTGCTTATTTCTCGAGCACATTAGATCCAGTAGCCCAGGCTCTGCCTGCGTGCCTCAAGTCAGTTGCAGCCACAGCTCTAGCAATCAGACAGAGTGATTCCATAGTGTTAGGACACTCCCTGGCAGTACAAGTCCCACATTCCGTGGAAGTTCTATTAAACCGAACACAGACTCAGCACTTGACCATTGCACGTTTAACAGGTTATGAACTGACACTGTTCCAGCCACACATAGAAATCAGACGCTGCAACATTCGAAATCCTGCTACACTGTTACCGTCAGTTACTTCAAATCCGACCACACATGACTGTGTGGAAGTTGTTAACACTATGACAAAGCCAAGACAAGACCTGACAGACATTGCATTACCTAATCCCGACCTGACACTTTATGTGGATGGTTCATGTATGAGAACAAGTACAGGAGAACTAGTAGCCGCGTATGCAGTGACTACTGAAACTAAAGTTATAGAAACACATCGTATTGACACCCTGTCTGCTCAAGCAGCAGAGCTAGTTGCTCTGACCCAAGCCTGCATACGTGCCAAGAACCTGAAAGTAAACATATATACAGATTCACGTTACGCATTCGGAGTCGTACACGACTTTGGAGTGCTCTGGCAGGAGAGAGGTTTCATGACTTCTCATGGAACCAAGATTCAGCATGGTCTCCTCATTCAAGCTCTGTTAGATTCAATACATTTACCGACAGCTATCGCTATCATGAAGTGCAAAGCACATACGAAAATTACTAACATCATTTCCCAAGGTAACGATCTAGCAGATCGAACAGCCAAGCTTACAGCTCAGACCCCAGACATTCCAGTTAATACGACACAGACATTCACTCCAGATCCGACTACTTGTATGACAGTCAAGGACCCTACACAAGATGTCATAGACATACAGTTACATGCTACTCCCGAAGAAATCAAGAAATGGTCCGAACAAGGAGGGGTCCAGACAGATCAAGGATGGTTGACGAAGGGAAAAGCCACATGGTTTCTCCCCGACTCTATGGTTCAAGTCATTATTAATACCGCACATAGTCCAGCACATCTAGGAGAAAAAGCTATGTTAGACAGTATTCAGAACCTTTGGTTCAACAAGCACTTACGAGCTGCAGCCAAACAGAAAGTCCGTACCTGTATGATATGTTGTCAGTTCAATCCAGGTAAAAGTGTCCCGGTGGAACAAGGTGGATTCCAACCTCCTGACCACCCTTTTGAAGTCCTCCAGATGGATTATATTCAGATGGAGCGATGTCGAGGTTTCAAGTATGTCCTCGTAGTTGTATGCGCTTTGTCCAGGTGGACAGAAGCATATCCTGTTCCAGATTACACAGCCGCGACCACTGCCAGACAGTTGGTTCGTGAATTCTTTCCCCGCTATGGACTCCCTAGGGTCGTGTATTCTGATAACGGCCAGCCATTCTCATCCGAGCTTATGAAACATGTTTCCCTTCTGTTAGGGTACCAGTGGAAGTTCCATTGTGTGCGCCATCCTGAAGCAGCCGGTCTCGTAGAGAGACATAATCAGACGTTGAAAATTCGCATTGCGAAAATATGTAAAGAGAAAGGTGTAGACTGGCTAGTTGCCCTGCCAGTTGCTTTATTTTTTATGAGGATGGTTGCACATTCCAGATCAGGTCTGTCCCCGTATGAGGTCGTATTCGGCCGCCCCCCAAACATGTGGGGTACACCTAGACCCCGCAGTATTACAGATGTTTCCAGTAATATGCTGACAGATTACCTAGCTTCCTTGATGTCTGCCCTACACTCTTGTCGTTCAAAGGTTGCCGCCGCATTTCCAGACAACACCGAGGTGAAACCGCATGAAGTCATTCCAGGCGATCTGGTGTTGGTGCGGAATTTTGATCGTTCAAGTTCGCTGGAGCCCCGCCTCGTCTTGCTTACAACAAGGACCGCCGTGAAACTCGAGGGGAGAAAAGGATGGGTCCACCTGACTCACATAAAGAAATTCCATGGAGTACCAGAAAATACTTTTCCTAAAGACTGCCTAAAAACAGACTCTGAACTCAAAGTTCCCCTGTTAGAGAAAACTCCGCAACAGGAGTATAAAGAGAAACTTCGGTCTAGTAAAATAAGTCAGCCAGTTTAATTGTCTAAGTCCCTCTCGGGTGAAACGGTTAGACAGGTTTCTGACATGTATGAGATAGACCCCCATAGTGAGAGAGTTAGTCAAAACTCTAAACGATGTATCAGTGTTCTAAGTTTTTTGTCATTTTTGAGTCTTATGGTTACCTGCACAAGTTATGCTTTACATTTATGTTTTCCAGTTTCACATGTAAAAATGTTTTCTAATGCCACAGTAGAGCACACATTTATTGATCTGCCTCCTCACGAGCTATCCTATCGTCTTGCTATGCGAAATAATACATTCATTAGAATGTTACACTATTCACACCAGACCAGCAATGCCACTAATTGTTGGGTGTGTGGTCGACTCCCCCCTTTCCAGACACCGAAGGGAGTTCTGCCACTCTTTCCTTATCCATTTTCACATAATGGTTCGTGTGGAGCATGGTCCACGTTAACGTCATCCTCCAATGATATGTCCCTTCTGAATAGAACATGTTTTCCAGACAAGCAAGGTCTTTCCCATAGAACAGGGTTAGATCTAGAAAATGAAGTATATGATTTAGGTAATTATTCTTCGAATTTCATGGTCCTGAATGTTCAGTCTGATACTACTCCAGATTTGCCTGCTATTTCAGTACTACCAGTCAAAGGCGAATTATGTGTCAGAAAGAATGGTTCCGCACATGTAGGACATAGTGATTGTACTACTACTGTCGAGTATAGTGACAGTGGGAAATCTATTTTCAAAGCCTCACGTCATTCTTATTTTGTTTGTGGTCAGACCGCATATGTTCGTCTGCCCCTCGATTGGGATGGAACATGTTACATTGCCTTCCTACTGCCACCAGTTTTCCTAGCCCCATCTGATTATCATAGAAACACACATCTAGTACACGTCAGACCTAGAAGGGAGATCGAGTCCCCAATTGTCGATCAAACTGAAACTACTCTAGAACAGTATCAAGACTTTAATAAAGGATTCTTCTTCTTTATAGGACCTGTCCAGAATAGTAAGTTAATACGTAGGTTAACCAGAACCCTTGAAGCAGTAGTGAATGAGACTACTTCTGCTCTAGGTAACTTAACTGAAGAGCAATCTGCTATGAGATTTGTCGTGCTCCAAAATCGTCTCGTTCTTGACGTCATACTGGCCGATAGAGGAGGAGCATGTAGAGTCATCGGATCTAGTTGCTGCATTTTCATTCCTAATAACGCGCCGTCTGTTTATTCAGCTATAACCAGACTTCATAAAATTGCCCATCAGTTACACCAGAATCCAGGCACCTGGACATGGTCCGGTTGGCTCTGGAGTATTATATCTGCCTGGGGATGGAAAGTATTGTCATTCCTAGGTATTGCAGTAATGATTATATTCAGTTGCTGCCTCTGTATACAATGTGGCCCTGCGATTTGCGGCATGTGTGCTACCTCTTGTATTCCTAAATCCCGTTCCAAGACAATTCGAGACGAGCAAATGATGCTATATGAAATGATAGATGGTATCATGAATATTGATGTTTCCTGATGGAAACGTAGGGCACAAGGAGGGAATGTGGAAAAGTAAATTTTGCCATGTTGTATGTGCCTACGTGTTCCCCATATTTTGTTATATGTGCATGATCGATATGCATGTATTCCCCTCTGATCGATTAAAGACGCAATTACAGTTGTGTCCATCTCTAGTACACCAGTTTCCAGTCTTCGTGAAAACAACGAATATTAGGCCTATGTAAACCTACGTTGCCACATTTCACAGTGTGCACGTTAATTCATTGAATTGTCCCCGTTTCTAGGCCTCAAAAGGGCCCGGACTCAGATTCAGCTCCTGTCTCCTGAACCCTCTCCGGGGAGCGATACAGCCCCCACCTGTATCCCTGACCCTTAGCTTACTTCCTGCCTCGCAGTGCCCGGCCCGGCCTGGCTCTGCCTCCCAGTCTGCCAAGAGTATGTTATGTTTCTAGTTATCAGTCCAGCCCTCCTTCTCTGCATTCCTAAGCTACTGAATCGCATCAATAGTTTCCGTCATGGTCTAGCCTCTATGTCTCCATGTAAGAGAAATACTGTATTAATATTCATAGAATATTCCTCGCACACGCAATACATATAGAATTATGCATGCACCAGTCTTAGTGTCCATTAGCCTTTGCCCTGATAACTTTTGGATTCTATCAACATGTACTCTAAACACCAGATACTAGATATGCCTTGGGTACATGTCGCTCTGACACTCCAGACTTTAGTCTCCTCTTCTAGCGCAGAAGTCGTAGCCCCCAGTTCTCCCTGGTAACACGTCATTGCCCGTTTGCGCGCACCACTAGGTTAGAGGTCCCAGCTGCTCAGGTAGCCCCCTCCATGTTTCCGCCCCGTTTATGACACTTCTGTTACGTTTACATCACATGTCTATGTATACGCCCTGTACACGCCTTCTTGTTACATCATTTTGCCCTTATCTTTCGCGACTGCTACGAGTCACGCCTACTGCTACGCCTACTGTATTGAATCTAATGCATTTGTTTAAAGTATATATATTGTACACCGATATTAAAGTTTGCTAGCCAATTCCCAGTCCCGCATTATTCCCTTATCCCCCGGCAGCTGCCTTCATTCCCTTCCTGTGCAGGCTGTCCTGTTCCTGTCCTTTATGCCTGATTAAAGCCTGACGACTCAAGATACCTCGAATCCTGACTCTTATTTATTGAGCTACCTGTTTTATTGATTATATGAAAAATAGTACCGGTAATTAATTATTTATTTACCACAAGCCAAGGGAGTGTGCCACCCAAGGTCAAGAGAGAGAAAATGAGTATGCAAACAGGGTATGCGACGGCGCCGGTACAGTTTTTGCCTCGCCCCGGAGAACCCCTCATGAAGTGGGAGGACTGGAGGGAATATATAGACAATTTCATAGGAGTCCTGGAAGATGAGAACGAGGAAGTGTTTAAACCCCAGAGAAAGAAACGCATCCTACTGCTGAACCTTGGCCCGGAAGGTCACAGGATTTACAAGAGCCTAGTCCCGAAACAGAGAACAGCTACGGACGATGATGTATATGCGCACACACTCGATGACCTAAACGAACACTTCAGACCGGCCGTGTGTGTGTCGGTGGACAGGTTCAATTTCCAACAGAGGAAGCAGCGCCAAGGAGAAACGGTGGAGGAATACGTGGCGGCACTGAAGAGATTGGCGTCCACGTGTAAGTACGACAACTGGGAAGAGGAGTTCATCAAAGACCAGGTGGTGATGCACACCACATGCACGACAGTGCAGGACAAACTATGGGCCAGCGGAGACACTACACTGAAAGAGGTGTTGGTCATCGTCAAAAGGGCCGAATTAGCACGACGATGTGCTGACGTGACGAGGAAGGAAACAGCGTCCAACGCTATGGTGAACAAGGTAGACGATGAAGGACCTCGCAGAGACTACCAGAACAAGAAGCCAACGGAGAGGGGACCCAACAAGTGGCAAAGCAACGCAAGTACATCAGGGAAACAAGCAGGGAGTAACAAGAAGCCATGCTACAGGTGCGGGAGCTGGTCGCATGAAGCGCACGACAGGAAGTGCCCCGCATTTCGCACCAAGTGCATGTACTGTGGAATAATTGGCCACTACGAGAAGGTCTGTCGGAAGAAGGCCTCCAAAGGCATAGTGAGATACGTGGGTCAAGCGAACAAAGACCAAGACGGCGACACAGAGGAGGAGGTCGTCACGGTGATCTACATCGAAGACCAGGTGCTTAGCACAGACGGCCAAGTCCTGGGCAGAGACGGAAGAAGGACAATGAAACCTGTCCTAGAAATGGCAATAGGAGGAGTCTTGATCAGCGTGGTGGCAGACACAGGATCGCCCTTCACAATCATCCAGAGAGCGGTATGGGAGGAGAAATTCGCACCACGATTAGGCCCAAAGCTAGAAAAATTAGACATCCGCCAGTCACATACAATGGAGACCGCATACCTATGGCGGGATACAGACCTCTGAACTTTGAATTTCGAGGCCGGTCAGCATACTGCAAGCTCTATGTATCGGAGAAAGGCCCGTCGGTCTTGGGATGGCTAGATCAAGGCGACCTGGGCATCAAGCTGGATCCGGGAGGCAAGGAACAGATACTACTGACAGACCAGGAAGCATTGCCCAATCTTGACAAATGGAGGAGTGAATACCCCAAGGTGTTCGGGGCACAGTAGGAAGACTGGAAAAGTTCGCCCACAAGATCGTCCTAAAGGAAGACGCCGTACCAGTGGCCCATAAAGCAAGACACGTCCCGCTAGCAGTGAAGGAAGCAGTGCGGGAGGAACTCCAAGACTTGGAAAGGAAGGGGATCATCGAGCCCATCACATGCGCCGAGTGGCTGGCGCCCTTGGTGGTAGTTAAGAAACCCAATGGTAAGGTCAGGCTGTGCGTTGATCTGCGGGAACTAAATAAGAACATTGTGGTGGAAAGGTTCCCCTTACCCAGAATAGAGGAGATGCTGGCTAGCACCAGGGGAATTAAGTGGTACTCCACTATAGACTTGACATCTGCTTACCATCAAATAGCACTGCACCCGGAGAGCCGAAAACTAACATCGTTCATCACCCCGTTTGGATGCTATCAGTTCCGCCGGATGCCATTCGGACTGGCCTCGGCAGCGGCGGTGTTTCAGAAACTGATGCACCAGTTGTTCAAGGATATCACCGACGTTCAATACTTCCAAGACGACATCCTGGTGATGGGGAGAGACAGACCAGACCACGACGTGAAGCTTGGGAAAGTGTTGAAGATCTTGGAAGGGAAAGGACTCACGGCAGAATGGTCCAAATGCCGGATAGGGATGAACTCGGTGACCTACCTAGGGCATGAGATAGGAGTGCAAGGCGTAACTCCAAAAGCAGAAAACGTAAGGGCCATCTGTGAAGCACCGCCCCCCACCAACAAGGAGGAGGTCAGATCATTCCTGGGAATGGCAGAGTACTATGGGAAGTTTGTGCAGCACTTTGCCTCCAAGACCCATCACATGAGACAGCTGACAAAAGAGAACACGGAATTCCGCTGGTCAGAGGATACACAGAGGGAATTTGAAGTCATCAAAAAGGAGGTGGCCGGAGCAATACCGCTCCAAGGGTACGACCCTCAAGGAAAGGCCGTACTAACCACTGATGCCAGTGATAAAGGATTGGGTGCCGTCCTCATGCAAGACCGAGGGCAGGGAAGACTGGAAACATTAAGCTTCGCTTCACGCACACTGAGCGAAACAGAAAAAAAGTATAGTGTGATAGAGAAAGAAATGCTGGCAGTGGTGTGGGCCACCATGAGATTCAGACAATTCCTGTGGGGCACACGGTTCCAATTGCGGACGGATCACAAACCGTTACTGAAGGTACTCACATCGAGCGGGCACGCGGATGCCACGCCCCGAATATCCAAAATGTCACTGAAACTACTGGAATTCAGGTATGATGTGGAACATATATCAGGCAGCAAGTACAAAGTTGCAGACTACTTGAGCAGAGCGGCGGCTATGGAACCCAGTGAGGAAGACAAGGCGGGAACAGAAGAATGGGTAGCACTTATGGAGGATCACGAAAAGGTCATCAGCCTGCAAGAGTGGGAACAGGCGTATGCGGAAGACCAGACCTTAGAAGAGGTGAAGGTATACATCACCCAAGGTTGGCCTGATAAGAGACACACCCGTGGGGAACTCAACCCCTACTTCGAAGTCAGGGAAGAACTGTCCATGGATGACCAAGGAATATTCATGTACCGAGGTGAGAAGGTCATTCCCCCAACAAGCATCATCCCCAGACTGCTGGACATCCTACACGAAGGGCACCTGGGTATTGGAAAACTCAAGCTGAGGTCCAAGCAAGACTATTGGTGGCCAGGAATGGATATAAGGGCAGAACGGCATGTAAGAGATTGTGCAAGGTGCCAAGGTGCTGACAAGACACTCAAACCACTACGCCCAGCACTGGGTACATTCGAACCGCCGAAAAATCCGTGGGAAGAGCTGTCAATTGACATCCTAGGCCCGATCCTAGACACACATGGAGTCCAAAAGTATGTGTGTGTCCTAGTAGACAAATATTCGAAGTGGCCAGAAGTGAAGATAGAGGAAACAATGGATACAGAAACTATAGTAAAATTTTTGGCTGACACCTTTGTGAGGGAGGGCATCCCGAAGTCCATCCTCAGCGACAATGGGCCCCAGTTCAGATCGGAAAAATTGAACAACTTCATGCAAAGAAATGGCATCATAGCGAAGCACACAGCCATATACCACCCAGCGGCGAATGGCCAAGTAGAACGCTTCAACAGGGTAGTGATGGGGTCAATCCAAGCAGCCATCTCGGACAACAAAGATTGGGAGAAGGACATTTGGCACATGTTGTGGGCATACAGGATCACTCCCACAGGCACCGGCTATAGCCCCTTCCAGGTATTGCGCGGCCGGGAACCATTCACCCAAGACAATCGGGTGTGGAAAGAAAAGACAATAGTAAGCAAATGGTCCCCTGCAGTGGTGCGTGCTAACATAGAAAAAGCACAAGCGGTCTACACAAAACATTACAATGAGCGGAAGAACGTGAAAGACACTGAACTCAAAGAAGGGGAATGGGTGAGAGTAAAGTTGGCCATACTACAAAGGAAGGGAGAGAGCAAATACAGCAAGCCTATGCAGGTGAAGGAAATTAAGGGCAGAGCGGCCAGATTGAGTGACTGAAATATATGGTCACAAGACCGCATGGCAAGATGCAATAAGATCCTAACGTGGGACTATGGAGGAGTAGACGAAGAGGAAGGAGAGAATGAGCTCGGCCAACAAGAACATCAGGAGGATGAACCTGCAACGAGAAGAGAAGAACAGCGACAGGTGGAAGTGAGAAGCATCGAGCAAGAGCAGAGGGCTGGTGAGAACCGGAGTGATATGAATGGACAAGGAGAGGCACGAAGAAGCAGAAGGAGTGGCGAGGAAGAGAACCACACCTCCCTGGTAAGACTGAATCGGAGCGGCAGGGCGGTGATAAAGCCCACAAGGTTCAGAGACTATGATCTGAGCGACGGACTGTAAGTTACAAATGTTATGTGTTGGAAAAAGGGGAGATATGTAGTGACGGTCTAGTCTACGCACGTCACGTCGGTGCGCGCGCATCAGTGCGAGTGGCGCAAACAGCGCGAAGTGCGAGAGCAGAGCCGGTAGGCAGCAGAGGCTCGGCGCTCTTTAGGAGTATCAGAGAAATAAACGTGTTAACCGTAAACTGGCTCCTGCGTCCTTATTGGTGGCAGCTCCATCTCTACAAGTTCAGCAAATGATTTAAGGCTGTTATGTAAATATAAGACATGCTCAGACTTCTAGGAAGCTTAACTTCTATTGCTTCAAACGTGGTCAGTGGTTTTAAGATAAACAACCTAAATAAGCACAGGAATAGACATGGAAGTTATTGTGACCATTTGTTTGAGCTGGAAGGCTGTCGGAGAAACAAATAATGAACGTGTTTTGAAAAAAGCATCATGTAGTTCCATCAATATATATATTTTAATGAAGAAGCCTCAGTATGGTTGTCCGTTTTACATACTCCGTGAGATAATAATAAAGTGCCTTGATTGTGTTCTCCTGTAATGTTCAATCCAGCACCCACCCTGCCTTGAATCTTCCTTATTTGCTTTTGTGCAGCACCCAAAAATAATCTGTAGATTCTATGTGGACTTAAAAGCTTTAACGGGAAGTACTTTAAATTATATGGTAATAATATATGTTTGACCTGGCTCTTTCAGCTGGTTTATCCCCAGACGTTTTGCTTTTTGGCCTCCTGTTTTTGATCCTGTTTTGTTGGATTTATGACTCTGGGCACTTTACCACTGCTATTCAGTGCTAAAGTGTATATGCTTTCCATGTAAATTGTGTTTATGGATAGGTGTTTCCATGATTGGCTTATTTGATTTACTACTAAGTCCGTAGTACCATGCACTGTGTGTGCCCAGGGCCTGTAAGTCAAATGCTGCTAGTGGGCCTGCAGCACTGATTGTGCCACCCATCCAAGCAGCCTTTCAAAGTGGTCTCAGACCTGCCACTGCAGTGTCTGAGCGCAGTTTCTATTGCCATGTTGACCTGGCAAGTGCACCCACTTGCCAGGCCCTAACCTTCCCTTTTCTTACACTCACCCCTAAGGTTGGCCCAAGGTACCTCCGTGGGCAAGGTGCAGTGTATGTGAAAGGTAGGACATGTCCTGATGTGTGTAACATGTCCTGATAGTGAACTACAGTGAATTTCGTTTTTCACTATTGAAAAGCTGTCTGTCCAATAGGATAGAACATCTTATAAGTATAACTTTCCATTGGGACAAGATGGAAAGATGGACTTTAGTATGCCTGAACTCAGAATATATAAATGCATCTTTTAGTAAAGATGATTTTTATATTGTGTTTAAAAATACCACTTTTAGAAAGTGGGTATTTTCTTGCCTAGCCATCCTATGTGCCTCTGCTGGTTTGTGGATTGACTGTCTGGCTTTGGAGTGACAGGTGCTGGGGTTGTACTGTTTTCTTCAGACAGTCACTGTGAGGGTTGAGGTGTGACCAGAGAGAACAGAACTGGTTTAGACTAAGCACAGGGACTCTCTACCACCAGAGAACAAAGGAAAATGCTGTATAAATATTGGGGTCCACACCCCAGTACTTCAGAATACCTCTTGAGTCAAGAGGAACCTCTGACAAGGAGAAGAGCTGGGAAAGCTGAAGGAGAAGTACTGCCCCTTTGCTGTGTGCTGTCTAGGATTGGCCAGCAGTGGAGAGGATAAAGACTTTGCTGTGTGCGATGTATACTGCTTGAGGAAGATCTCCAAGGACTTGAAGTAGAGCTTGCTTCCTGTTCTGAAGTCTCAGTGACCCAAAGACTTCACCACCAGCTCCCCCGAACTTCCTTACTGGGAGGTCTTACCTGTCAAGAGGTGCCTGTTGCTGTGTTGGGCCTCTGGATGTTGTTCCTGCTGTTGTGCTCTGGAAAAGAGCCACAACTAAGAGCAGCACAATGCATCCTCACCCGTTTTTGTTGCATCACTGCTGTGACGCTGAAGAAACCAACACAGTGCCTGCCCACGGCAGGAAAAATCTTTGCATGCTGAATTCCGTGCACCAATCTCTGATGTCCGAGATCACAGCACCAATTCCGACGCAGGCCTTGCTGTGCAGCTGCAAGAACCAACTCATTGTGGGACCGCCGCTGGACAGACCAACGCAGCGCCGTTGCTGCTGCTTTGAGAACCGGGGTATCCCCGATCCCCACGCATCACACCAGGGTGCCAAGTTGACAAGAACATTAGGGCCGCAGTAAGAAACTGACGCATCACCTACCCACACAGTAAGAAACTGATGCATCACCTCCCCATCAGTAAGGAACGGAAGCATCCCCTCCCCTGCTTGACAGTAAGGAACGGACGTATCACCTTACCTGGGCGTAAGGAATCGACCTTCCCTGTGGCTGTTTTTATTCATGATTGTGACGCATCCAAGGCACTTTGTGTTGAAAGTGTTGCATCTATAATTTGCTATGGACAGAACGGTTATTGCTTTCTAATGATTACATTTCGATTACTGTATTGTGGAGTTTTGTCATTTTGGACTTGTTTGGTTTAGATAGAGATTACTTATTTTCCTAAACTGGTGTGCTGTCCTTTGGTAGTGTTTTCACTGTATTACTGTATGTGTGCACCAATGCTTTACACACTGTCTCTGAGATAAGCCTGCCTGCTCGTGCCAAGCTACCAAGGGGGTGAGCAGGTGTTATTTTAGAAGTGTATCCCCCTTACCCTGAAGAGGAATAAGGGTCCCTACTTGGACTAAGGTGCAAACCATTGACAACTAAAGACCCCCATTTCTAACAATATGTCTTACTTTTTCCTCAACCGTAAGGGACAAAATGTGTGCCTCTGATACCCACGTGCTTGCTCGTCCAATTAGTATGATTTAGAGTTAAACAAGGAGTGCTGGAAATAATCATCATATCCAGATGATAATTTACATTATTGAAACAAACAAATTCATGTAAAACGCCCGAGACATGATTATAAAAAAAACTGGCCATCTCTAAATGAAAATAATTGTCCCTAAATAACAATAATGAATACTATACAGAGAGGAGTCTTACTTTTTCCCATTAGTTCTATAGCTAGTTTGTATCCAGAGATAGGAATCCGTTTTGACCCTTTAATCATTAAAACCAGCAATACAGTTCTAAACAAACTAGAACAAATGTTTGGTACATTGTACATCATTATAATCCTTCACGTTCTGCTGCATGGGCACTTTCACCATCATGGTGCAATAAAGAAAGAGGTTGGGTTAATGATCATCCTGATGTGAAAACTGCTATTGCTGAGCTGCAAACACACTGATTAAACAGACGGCTACTTGCACTCTGCTGACATTGCACCCGTGCAGATTACTATCACATCAATGCCAACCTGGCACCATATTACATAAAGTACTCTTGCGGTACAACAGGCATGTGCGCCCATTTATGCACTCCTGGTGCACTTTGGTATTACAGAATGTCCCCGTCTAAATCACAGATCACACCTGCACACATATAGCACCGTCACGTTTGTGAGAGACACTCACTAGTTTGGAGTTCTGGCCCCATGCAAATGAGGAAAACAGTTTGCCTCTGTGCCTATGCTATATTATGGATGCGGGCGCAAAGGCAAAAATGAAGCAAGGATGTGCACTGACTATGTGCCACAAAGGTCGAGAGCACAGTCAGTGCACCCCTGAGTGTGTCCGATGAAAGACGGGAGAGGGGAATCCTGGGACTCCCCCACATATCTACCTTCAGGCAAATGCAGTCACTCACTGAACCCCGCTTGCTGGGGGTTCTCTGTCCCCCTTTGTGAAGATAGTCATGTTGTTGCCTGTACTGTGAAAGATGCAGCTGCTGCTTCCAACGGCCTGTCTGTCTTTTACTAATGTGCTGCCTCTGGGTAGTCATGAGTTTGTGGCTGCCCTGGGACATTATCTGTAATAGACACACATTCCCTGTTTGTGCCCCATACATCTAAGATAAAGGTGCTCCACAGAGCTAACAGAGACAGTGCACACCACTTTTAATACATCCTCAGGTATTCTAAACATGCAGTTATGTGCTTGACACTGAGATGGTGCACATAGCATATATAAAATTATAGATGAGTTCCCATCATTGCTTTTGGAATTGTCCCCTTAATAGGCATATGTTGCTTTAAAAAATATTCTCATAATTTAGAAAGGCAAATTTGGGATAAAGTTTTATTATACTTTGCATGTCTACATCCCAGTCACAAATTGCACCCTGCCTAACTAATATTCAGTAGGTTGGTCATTTTGCCACTCCTGTGAATATAAAAATTGCTATGCAATAGGTTTGTACATACGTCGAGTTGAGCATTTCACACACCTTCAAAACCAGTTGGTGAGAAAATTCTACATCTTGGTTTATCAATAGGTATTAGTACATCTGGACTCCGTGCTTTTTAATCTTTTTCTCTGTGTCAGTGTTACCCCCATGAATAGTAAGAAAGTGACAGGCAGGAGAGTGAATGCCATAGCAACAGTAGGTATACCATCATTTTTCTGATGCTATACCTGTCTTCCAATTATTCCCCTGTGTTGGCATTAAGGCTAGTTTTTGGCTAAAGCTAATTCACGGTTTTTTACATTTACAATTATTTTACCCATACTAGAGAAAACTGGTCAATTTAATAAATACTATAGTAGTTGGCCCCACAAAATATTGCACTTTGTGGAGGAACTGACTGCCATTGATAGAGTTTAACATTTGTGTTGTTAACTACAGACCAAAGCTCCTCTACACTTCACACTCTACAATAATATGCATGTGAGAAGATTGGATTCTGCAAGCCCAAAGGCAGAGTCCAGGACCTGAAACTGATTAGCAACCAGCAAACGTAACAGCCATTTAACATCTCCAGAGCCTCCTCCACAAAGACCCCTGGAAGGATTCATGGCCTATCGGGCATAAGTAAAAGCCTAACATAATTATCAGCAATTACACTCAAGAGGAACGCCCAACAATCTCTGAAAACAAATTTTGCCAATATTTGGAATCTTTTCAATAACCAGTCCATAGGCAGACAATTGTTATTCCAAAATAAATGTTCTTCTTTAATCCAACAAAATCACAGTTCTTTTTAACAAGTTCTTGTTCAACAAGTCCTTATCTTTTACTTTAAAGGTCACAGTTCATTTCCACATATATTTTAGACCAGCACATTCACATGTTCAAATCAGCCGACGCGTTTCGTCCTATGCGGACATCATCAGGGCTCCGGTATTTGATATCTAATACTGTGTTCTCAATCCACTGTAATATTACTTTCAGTATTCCTATGATGCCAATAGGTTCATTCTAAGTTTGGTGTACAGACATCTGTAGACCATAATTTTTTATGTTCTCTACTTTAAAAAAAAAATGTTGGTAGAGCCAAATACCTCGTGATAATAATCTCTGTGACAAGATTCTAATATTTTTTGTTGAGTCCCAGTCCATGTTCTACGTTTCACTTCTGAGGTCGCTTTTTATCTCCATTCTTATTCGTATTATTATTATAGTGCTTCCTTCTCCTCCGGCCTGGCCCGATAAATTCTGCAGAAAGTAGAGAACATAAAAATGAAGGTCCACAGATGTCTGTACACCAAACTTAGAATGAGTCATATGGAAATTAGGGGCTGATTACTTTGGCGGTGAACCTGTCACTGACAGGCTGTCGGTGCCGGGTTCACCGCCATTGTGAGCCCATTTACCCACCCACCATATTATAATGGCGGGCGGTACCGTTGCAGTCTGAAAGTCCAACTGCCACGCATCCGAAGTGCTTCTTGAGCCTGCCGGTATTGCGGAGGCCCTCATATTCTCTGAAATGGCGGCGGGGCCTACTGGGCACCACTGTTAGAATTACAATGAACTATCTCCACCAGCCTTTCCGTGGCGATCCACCCACCATGGAAAGGCCGGTGGAGATGGACATTGGGGGCCCGTAGTGGTCCACCCTTCATCCAGGGCCCTTTATTTTGGGGTTGGGGGCCCCCTACATTTCCCTGCACCGTGTAGCAGGCACCGCATGGAGCTTGCCAGGTAGTGCAGGGAAATGTAATACATGCCTTTTTAACATGCAGCGGGTGCTGCAGCCAGCAGCACCCGCCACAATGTTCACTATGGCAGGTGCAACCGCCGTGGTGGCGGTTGCATCGTAATTCCCCCTGTGGGACCACCACCTTGTAAGTGGGCGGTTCTACTCCTCGAGATGATGGCGGACGGACTAAAGTCAGTCTGCCATCGTAATCAGCCCCTTAGTCTTGACCCTGTTTCCCATAGGAACCATCCAGCATGAACTGCCAGGGCAGGTCCTCGCTGGACTGGAAACGAGCACCCTCCGACCAGAATCATCCCTCATCAGCCAGGCTAGCTTGACTCTAGTGACATGGTGAGCACGGGAACCATGTTTGGCATACCATTCCCACTTTGGGCAACAAATGCAAAAAGAACAATTGATGGACGGAATGCTGATACTGTAGTGAAGGCAGAGCCTTGCTTGCACACATTGCTATGTTATCATATGCTTATTAGAAGCTTAAACAGCATTTTGCCATTTTGCAGCTTTTGCACAAGACACTCCATGTAACTATTGTTATAAGTTAGACTGCTTGAATTTCTTCATATGAAAATGGCTTGTTTTTAACATCCCTAGACCTACATTGCGACCTTAGTCAGTACAGTGCGTGCACCTGAATACGGCTGTGCCTGTCTACACACAAACAGCTGCATATTCCTCTGTAGTGTGTCTGGAGCCAGGGCCAGGTTGGCAGGGTCTGTGCACTACAAAGACCTTTCTTTGAAGTCTCCCTACTTCAAAGGCTGTAATGGGTATGAGTACTGGACCTCTGACACCATATACTCGGAACACTTCTGGACTGAAACATTCTGCCAGAAGGTAGAGCTGTTGTGCTGCCAGGAGAGACTGGCACTTTGCGCCTTGCTTTGCTCTGTTGGCTTTTTGCTTCTTGCCTGGGAGTAAGAGGACTGAACTTTACTCTCTCCGAGGGCTTTTTTGGGCTTGTCTGCCATTGCTGAAGCCTCAGGGAAACAAAGATTTGCCTGCATCTTACTACCAACACTTGGGCTCCTCTATTGTGAGTCCTGCTCTGCCAAGTGGAGCCAAATACAGTCGACTCCAAGATGTCATTTCAGAACCTGTGCATCCCTGCAAAATCAATACATCACTGCTGCTTGCACCGAAGCCGTGGACACCCCTCAACTTTCAATGTAGCCTCCATTTTGCCTCACTGCCTCCAAAAAACTGTTGCTTCATGAGTCTCAGGCACCACATCACCGACGTCTGTGGTGCACCACCCCAACTCTGACAAAGTTCCGGCCCAGGTGGCTTTCAACTGACGCATTGCCTTCAGCCCAACGGATTAACTTTGATGCTAGGAATTGATGCACTATTCTCTTGACATTGATGTATCCTCGACATCGCACCTCCTTCTCGAACCGAGGCCTTGCACCCGAAATCAACGTACCATCTCCTTCGTGCACCATATCCTCCCCGAGCAACAAAAGCCTCAACGACCTTGATCACATCCAGGAGCCATTGCATCACCTGCATCCGTGACACCTCATCTCCTCTGCATAGTACATTGTCTACGATTATCAAAGCATCCAAGGTACTGTCAGCGTGTCTGTGTGACAACTGTATATGGCCTGTGCTCCATCGTCGTCGGACTGAACTTTTGGATTTGTCCTGGTCAAGTACAACCAGCTAGCCCCAGCGGGAACTGTTGATTTCTAAGCACTGCATTTTGATTTAATCTTGCAAAATTCATATCTTGATTTGTGCTTGTTGGATTTTGTCATTTTGGTCTTGTATTACTCAGATACATATTGGCTATTTTTCTAAACTGGTGTAGAATACTTTGTGGTGTTTTCACTGTGTGTGTGCAAAAATACTTTACAGGTTGCCTCTTTAATTTTACTTAACTGCTCTGTGCCAATCTACCAGAGGGTGAGCACAGGTAAACCTTCAGTGTGTACCACACTTACCCTGACTAGAGTGGTGGACCCTACTTAGGGCCCGATTCCGATGTCATTCGGAAAGCATTCCAAGTAACTCAGTCCTGGAATGCTTTCTGAACGGCTCGGGGAAGACCGGCCAAGTGATTGGGATGCATCCAGATGCTTCCGGATATGCGTTGGTAGAACTCCCATTGACTTCTATGGGTGTCAAGATTCCTCCGTGGCACGGTTCACAAGTGGGTAGGTAGGGAAGAACTAAAACACCCAGCATGCATCAGGACAGGCAGCCGGGTCTTATTGGGAGGTAGAGACGATATATAACGCCATCCTCCAGGGGAATCCGGTGCTTGTCAACTGCTGCAGTATCTGGAGTTTGGAGAGCATAAAGACCGTATCGCTGAAAGGCGGATTTCCTGCTGATGCGAGGAGAACACCGCAGAAGCCCCAGGAGGATTGTTCCGAACACAGAATTTTCAGGAGCAGCTGGGAAGCTGCTTACATTGCTGCCTTCATTTCCCAATGGGTTTGCTGGGACAAAGGAGATTCCAGAGGGGGACTGGAGTCCTGCAAGTATGAGGTAAGCGTTTTGGGTCCCCGTGACTATTTTCCACTGACCTTGTTGCCCCAGCATGGAGCTCTCAAAGCCCGTGCTCATTCATTTATCCCATGGAAGGAACCATTTTGGTTCCTATTTCGGAAAGAGGATTGTTTCGTGTGACTGTGTTTAAAGGGGAACACACCAAGGAGTCACTCAGCAGCTCAGCTCAGTTTATGTTGGTGGCACACATGTGTGAGACGTATCACACCAACGTTTAGCTTGTGTACTTTGCCGTTGACTTTAGCGCAGGCTCTCAGGGAGAGAGTCTTTCCGCACTAGACAAGAACTTTCCTTTTGTTTGGGATTATATCCATGAAGCTGCCTACTACCTGAGGGCTAGCATGAAGGGTTGCCTGTAAGTACCTCAGAAAACAAGGAGGGAGGGCAGTGATGACCCACCAACAGAGTAGGAATGAGTGATTACGGTATTATTGTTTATTCTTTCTTTCCTATACAGTGAGCTGTGAGCTGTTGACAGAAACTCTCTTGTGTGAGCATATTCCAGTATCCCCGATGTAGGAGAGTCGTTAGGAAGAGTGCAGCAGAGTTTTTAGTTATCCCTTATTTTCCCCTTTACCTTGCGCACTGCAGTGCAGGGTGGAGTGTATTCCATCCCTCTGTGGGGTAGTGCAAAGGGGATATGGGATATGCCCATTGCCCCTGCTGGATTTGTCTCTGGAGGTTAGTGTACACCAGTAACCGTGAGCCGACAATGGGAGGCTCCCATTGAAGAAAGGGGTGGCTAAGGAAAACCTTGCACCCTGTGGTGAGCACCTCATGGTGCGTGACACACTGTGCATGGCTGGGAAGGGGGGGGGTCACATGGGTACCTCCATGGGCCCAATTCGGAGGGCCCCAGGTAAATGGGGCCTGCTATGGGCCCCCAATGACCCATTCCAGCAGCCAATTCGTTCAGGAGAAACTGTTTCGGAATGGATGTCTGATCGGTCATCGTACACGCTCCCTCAGAACACAAAGTCCATAGAACAGTATGATTTTGCAGCGAAAGATGCGAACTGCCTGAATGCCTTTCGGAACTGATTCGGTCAGCCCTAACAGTTTCCAGTCATCGGAATTGGTCATTTGGAAGTGTGTCCGATTCTTTTGGAAACAAGGGTTCCGGATCAGATTTGGCAAACATGAATCTGATTTGGAGCCCTTCCGAACGACATCGGAATCAGGCCTTAAGATGTTTGATAGTGGCCTCCAAGCGGGTTGGACATATGATTGTCTAGGCCTTGGTATGCCAGTGATAAGGGTGACCTCTTCCAGTAGCTACGTTGCCGCCGACACTTGTGAGCACCCAACAGAAAAGTGACCTCCAGAGCCCCAGGGAAGGAAAAAACAGCAGGCGCAAAAAACCTCCTAAGAAGATGGAGCTTCCAGAAGTTGCTGTCACAAGTCAAAGGGCAAGATGACACAACTAGACTGCGAAACGCTGTTTTCCAAGTGAAGGCCAGGCACTAGAAATAAGGAAGTACAAAGAACTGGAAAATCTGGAGCCTGAAGAACAGCAAAAGCTGAATCCAAGGGTGAGAAACACCATGAAAACACTCAGTGTTGCGAATTATTGGAAGTCAGAAAGAGCCTCCCTTAAATAGGCCTAACACAGGAAAAGGAAACAGAATCAGAAGAGTCCCCCATTACTGTTAAAAATGGGGTCTCTAGTTGGCAGAGGTATGCACCTTGTCCAAGTAGGGGCCCTTCCTTCTACTAAGGGTAAGCGGGTTACATTTCTAAATTAACCACTGCTCACCATCTTGGTAGCTTGGCACAAGCAGTAAGGCTTCCTTGAAGCCGATAGTTCTGCCCAGGGTTATCTCAGCACTGTGAACAAACAAATCCAGCAGTACAGGCAGACCGTAGCATCACGGGCCAGCTACGGTATCAGAAATGCCCGTAAAATAATACCTTGGAAATACTGGGTGTCGTGGACATTGCGATGAAGTCCGAAGAGGCAGTGACGGCAGGCATCTGTCTCGGAGGTGGGTGCAGGAGTTGTCGGGCACTTGAAGTCACACACTTTTCAGATCAAACTCTGCGATATAGGAGCACCAGCATCAGCGGGTGTCGAGCCCGCAATGCGAAGTACAGCAATGCGATGTGCGGTGCCCTCAGGTGGCGGTGCAGGCAATGGCGTCGGATTTCCTAAAGCGCTGTCGTCGGGAGACGATCTGAAGTCGATGGTGCCTGCATTGGTCAGCCAAGACTTCGGGGTGGGACTGGGCGGTGTGTTGAGTAACTTAGGAGAGGGGCCCCCAGACAGTGGCGTCGATGTCCATGTGGAGCAGCATCTCTGGTGAAACCAGAGCGGCTATGTGAAGCAAGGCAGTGCAAAAGTGCGAAGCCCTAAGGTCATGGTGCAGAAGGCAGCTCAGTGGCGGCGGCAGGCGACATCTTCGGTGAGACAAGGTTTGCAGTGCAAAGTAAGTCGGTTCTCTCTGCGGCGCCAACACATCACGGAGCCAGCAGCAGCGTCATTGACGGCGTAAGATTGCTTTTTTCTCTGAGGCAGCTGAAACACACAGTTCCAGATGCAGGTACCCAGAGAATGGTGACTTCTTTGGTGTGCCTAAGACTTCCAACACGAGGCTAGCTCTGCTTCAAGCCCTTTAAGAAACTTCCAACAGCAAGATTCATGAAAGTTCAGAACAGTCCTTTCACTGCCCAATACAGAAGCAGCATCTGCACACCAACCCAACAAAGGGACAGAACACCTTCTGGCCGCTCTTCCAGTCCTTCTTCTTGGTAGGGTCCTTAGTCCACAAGTGTTCGAAAGTTCTGGCGTTTAAGGTCTACTACTTCTATCCCATTTTCTCTTTGTAGCCTTTGTTTCAAGAGTCTCTGAGCTCAGTAAAAAACAGTTCTGTCCTCCCTGATCCAACTTCACTACATGAGGTGGAGACAGCATTGTGTAGAGCAGGCACAGCCTATTTAGGTGTTTGTTAAAGCACCTCCCGCCACTCTAAATGCAGAAAGCTCTTTTCAGCCATGCTATGAATCACCCAGTAAAGGCAGAACAGAGGTTAACCCCCCCCACCTTGTAACTGTCTAGAGTAAATACCCATTCCCAACTCCTGTCACTCAAAACCAGACGGTGAATACACAAACCGCCAGCGGTACACAGGATGGTTAAACAAGAAAATGCCCACTTTTAAAAGTAGCATTTTCAAACACACAATTAAAAAAAAAGACCTTTATTAAAAGATGTTATTAAATTCTGAGCTCAGGGAACCTGAATTCAATTTCACAAGCTTTTCCCAATTGAAAGATGCACTTGTAAAATGTTACAAGGCAGGGCCAATGATCACCAATAGTGAAAAATGAAATGCACAGTATTTCACTATCAGGACATGTAAAGCACATTACTACAAGTCCTCTCTTTCACATACACTGTACCCCACTCATGGAGCACCCTAGGGGGTAACTTGCATGTAGGGCAATAGAAAGTTGGGCCTGGCAAGTGGGTGCACTTTCCAGGTCGACATGGAAGAAAAAATTGCACTCAGACACTGCGGCGGCAGTTCTGAAACACCTTTGAAAGGCTTTGTGTTGGGGTGGCACAACCAGTGCTGCAGGCCCACTCGTAGTGTTTGATTTACAGGCCCTGGGTTCACACAGTGCACTGTACTAGGGACTTAATAGTACATTGAATATACCATCCATGGAACACTAATCATAATACAATTTACAGTAGGAGCACTTGCACTTTAGCAGTGAAAAAGTGAGCAGAGACACTAAACCAGCAAAAACGAAGTCCAGCATACCTTCAAAACAGTAGGTCAGAAAGCAGAAAGACAGGTGAAACCCGCCAAAAGACGCCAGGTCTAACAATAACTGTTTGAGATAGTATGTGAGCTGGAATGATGGCACCCATCTTGGATTGGGCTGATTCATAGGTTTCCAGAATCCCTTCAGTGGAGTTCTGGGAAGAAAACTGGGCTGGAAGATGGCCCATAGTGAACTGCCTGGTCCTCCTGTGGCTATGAAAAATCCCTAACAGGCAGGCACCAACAGATCAAGCATGAGGTGAGTGAGGAGAGGGGAAGCCCTGGCCCACTGGTGCTGCTGTGTGAGTGCCGCGGATTGTGCTGCAAGAAGGCTGTGTGTGTCATTCACCTGCTTCGATCGGGTGAAGCGAGCACAGCTGGAGCGGTGTGACTACCAAATGGCAGCGCTCAGGAAGAACTAATAGGCAGCACCTTTCTAACTAAGTCTCCAAGAAATTTCTAAGTAGCCCTGTCTGTCTCCATCTTCCTCATTTCATTGTCGGCATCTCCACACCAAAGGAATCCAATCTCAATTCACTTTCACTCTCTGTAGAGGCTGCCCTTATCCTCTATCTTCTTCCGTGCTAAACCAGAGACAGACTCCATGGGTGAAGCACCAGGATCGGACGGAATTAATCTGAACTTTGTAATACGTTTACAGAAATCCTAGCCCCCCACCATTTATAAGCGGTATTCAAACAGATTCATACGTGTGGCAGTTTTCCTCCATTCTTGTGAGAAGCGGTAAATGCAGTTCTTTTGAAGCTCTGTAAGCCCCCTATTGTCTGTGCCTCTTACAGGCCCGTCTCTATGATTAATTTTGGCACTAAAGGTTTGGCTAAATGATTGCCAACCACCTACATCCATATATGCATGCCCTGGTATCCTCTGAACGATATGGTATTATTCCCAAATGAATGACTACAGAGTGGTGCCGGTGCAGAAAAGAACCTCATATGATTCTCTAGATTGGAGAACCATGCCTGCTTCAGGCACTACCTGATTTGACCCACATTGCTGTCTCCAACCTCACAGCTGTGCTGCACACTCAAGTTCCCAGCTTCCCTAGAGGGCTAGTGTGTGGGCACTGGGGTATCTTGCCTATCACCACTACTAAATGTAAAACTGCACAATACTTCGGTAGGCTGATACAAAGCCCATTTTGTGTAGTGTGCATGATAAACCCTCTTGGCTGCACGAATCCTAAGAACCTATTGTGCTATGCTAATGGTTAGAATTTTTAAAGCTAAGAAGTTTTTATATTATCCAAATGTCACAGGCTAAGAAATGCATAAAGTTTTCTTCCTGAATTCCTACTCACTTATTGTAGGTGTAATTATTATGTGAATTGTGGACGTTTGAGCTATATCTTATAGACATACACCTGCATTGTAAATCAAGGTCAAACTTTACTAATATGTATGTACCTTGGCTTTCTCATTTGTACACATATAAAAAATATAAAACATATTAATTAGACGCCCTAGCCAATATTCCTGTGCTATGGACACGGTCCTAATCCTCAACAAAACGCATGTCTTTCCTCTTGTTTCGATTAATGGCTCTGCTTGGTCTAAAGATATAGGTAATCCTAGGTTACTAAATCGTCTTTACTGGTATTATCCTGGGTCCTATTGAAATATATTTAACAGTACAAAATGTCCAAAAATAATAACAGCAGCGATTCACACTACCAAAGGCCGTATTCTCAAATCTAATTTTCAGAACAGCGTGCAGTGATTATGCGAATCGGGGTTGAATTAAATCAAAAGAAAATAATGGAGTATTGGAGTAATGAAGTTTTAAAAAACCTTGGCCACAAACCGCAGCGTGTTGGACACCTGCCAACAGTTTCTCAGTAAACAATGTGAGCGTGGAGTCAAGTACAAGATTTACTGCGTAAGGATTACAAGCGAGCAAAAGGACAAGGCGCGTGCAGATACATTTTGTAGGTTTTCCCAAGAACAAGCTGAGGTTTCTTTTCCCTTGTTTGAATTTGAATTATCTCTATCTGTAATACGTATTTGTCTGAATGCACAGGAGAGCTATCACTCCATTTGGACTGCTTATCGCTCCCACTGCGAGCAGAAGATAGCAATGTTTTATTATGTTATATGGATTTGTATAGCACGAGGTATCACCCTAAGGGTATCCTGGCGCTACATGAGGTGAGAAGGTCATCTGCTGGGGTTAGTTGAGTTAGTTGAAGAGCCAGGTCTTCATCCTCTTGCGGAATTCAGGAAACGAGGCTCATGCCACTGAGGCCAACTTACTAGAATGTGTTCTATTGAGGAATAATAAGTGGAAGGGTACACTGAATTCCTAGGGCCACATTATGAGAGGGTTGGTGATCCCAGTGAGGTAGTAACTTGAGTAATTGGCCACATTGGGTTTACAAGAATCGCACAACATTGTGGTCCAGAGGTTTTCAACCAAACATGTTGCCTGATGAAGAAGGAGAAACGTCTAAGTGAAACTCAAGTAAAAAATGGTGGGAAACAACTTATATGGGAAAATGTTTGCACATTTTTGGGAGGGGTGGCCGGGTGCCTGTGTTTAAAGTACTTTTTCTTCATTTTTCTGCGTGTTGTTTGTGATTTTTTGCACTATCTTGCTCATTTACTGTCTCTAGCATAGTCTGCCCACGAGCCAAAGCCAGCCAGCATCAGGCATTGGGTGTTTTCCCAAAAATCTTTTCTTTTTTTTTTTTGTTTAATAAATTTTTATTGATAAGTTTTCAGGTAAAAACAAGGTACATGCCATACATTAGAACATATGAACGAAAATAGGTGGATATTATCGGGCATAACAGTAAGTGATGAAATACAATAAAAACAAGGGATGCAAAGGAAGGGAAGGGGAAAATAGAAGGCAAGAAAGAAAGAAGAAAAGGAAGAAAGGAAAAAGAGAAAGGAAAAAAGAAGAGAAGAGAAAAGACGAGAAAAGACAGATAGTGGTCAGTGAAATATAGCATTAGAGGAAAGGTAAGAAACAAAGGGTAACCAGATAGAATCAGATTAAATTTTTTGAGGGATAGAGGAGGAGGATACATTGGCAATTCTGTGTTCATCACAAATAAAATTCCACCACATGGATATAGATATTTTGGAATTATCTTTCCAGGACGATAGAATAACCTTAATAGCTAGAGCAATAAATAGGTCAAATAACTTAGAGGCAGAAGGGATCATATCAATATCAGGGGAAAGGGAACCTAGAAAAACATGCGGGAACGATACAGCATTTTTGAATTTAAAAATTGACATGCAAACCTTCCAAACTGAACTCCAAAAGGAATAAACCTTAGGGCATTCAAATAACAAGTGTATTAATGTACCTGGGGCACTAGCACAAGACCAACATAGGGAAGAGGAAGTGGGAGAAAATTTACAAATGCTAACAGGAATAATAACCGCTCTACAATATACAAAATATAGAGATTGAGTCACACGGGCCGCTGCGGAGACTTTAAATAACTTTGCCCAAACTTTCTCCCATAAATTAATGGGAAAGGAGACAGATAAGTCATTTTCCCAAGAAAGTTCAACAGGATTTTTAGGACGGGGTTGGGTATTAGATAACAACATGCTGTAAACCAGGGCAGCTTTGGGGATTTGGGTAGAGAACAAAGGATATAAAGGAGATGGTGGGGTAACAACAGGAAATTCAGTTGGGAGTGTAAAAGTAGCTAGATGTGATGAAATAGCTGTAACAATAATGGTATATTCACATAAAAGGGTATCAGGTAAATGATATCGCAGTTGCAACTCTTGAAAAGGGATAATATTAAAGTCATGAAGAAATTGATATACAAAGGAAACATTCTTCTCTTTCCAATATTTGTAGTAAAAGGATTTACCCTTGTATTTGAGAAATTGATTGTACCAAACAAGAGAAGACAAAAAACAGTGCAGGGGGTTAACATCTTTAGAAAAAGTGTCATTAATAAGAGTTTGCGAGTACTTCAAAATGGGGTATTTGGATATAAATGAGCAATTGGACATAAAAGCAATATGAGCAAAAGGAAAATCCTTCAAAAGCGAACGTTCAAAAATAACCCATTTGGGAACTGGTCTTGCTTGAAAATCATAAGCTAAGGAAAATGATTGTTTAAGTAGAAAAGCAGAATGGTAAGATTTAAACAAAGGGAAACGAACACCTCCTTCATTCTTTGGTCTAGTAAGTTTGAGTAATCCAATACGAGGGTGTTTATTATTCCATAGGAATTTTGTGCATAGAGAGTTTATACGTGAGAAGTATAAATTAGGAATTCTGAAAGGTAGCATAGAGACTGTATATAAGACATGAGGAGTAACCATCATTTTAATAGTGTCAAGCCTACCCCACCAGGAAAGAAATAGCGGGGACCATAGGAGAAGCAGAGCTTGTAATTTCTGGACCAAATTATTAAAGGTATATTTAAGGGTGTCTTTTAGCGAAGACGAAAACCAAATACCTAGATATTTAAGTTTAGTGGGACACCATGTAAATTCAGTATCACTAAACATGTATTGGGAGCAAGCAGGATTTAAGGGCAGGACTTCAGTCTTGGATAAATTGAGTTTAGAACCAGAAACAGATGAGTATAAATGGACTTCGGACATAAAATGGGGTAGTGAGGCAACAGGGTTGGACATGTAGACAAGGATATCATCCGCATAAGTAGAGAGTTTGGTATGAACAGAGGAGAACTTAAAACCTGTAATCAAATCGTTATTACGAATACGCTCAAGGAAAGGTTCAAGGCAGAGAATAAATAATAGGGGAGACAATGGGCAGCCTTGTCTCGTTCCACGGGATAAGGGGAAATATTTAGAAAATTGATTATTTACAAAAATGCTGGCACGGGGACAAGAATATAACAATTTCACAAAAGAAATAAACGAAGGCCCAAAACCAAACCATTGGAGAGTCTTAAACATAAATTGCCAATTGATGCGGTCAAAGGCCTTTTCCGCGTCTAGAGAAAGGGCGGCAAGGGGGTCCTTATATTTTTTACTCATAGAGATAATATTAGCAAACATACGGGCGTTATCTGAAGCAAGCCTACCCTTAACAAATCCAACTTGATCTGTTTTAATCAAAAGGGGAATAATATTATCAAGACGTGTGGCGATGAGTTTGGCAAAAATTTTACAATCATAGTTAATCAGGGATATAGGGCGGAAATTTTTACATTGGGAGTGGTCTTTATCTGGCTTGGGAATAATAATAATTAACGCATCCATGAAGGAGCCGGAGGCCCTGGCTTGAGCAATAAAGGAATTAAAAAGTTGTAACAACTTAGGGACAAAAATCGAGGAGAACGTGGAATAAAATTCGACAGGGAGGCCATCTGGGCCAGGGGCTTTAGAGCGTTTCAGTGCATGGATGGCAGAGATCACTTCCTGGAGGGTAATATCCTTCTCTAAAGAGGCAAACTCATCTGAGAGATTGGGAGGGGGAGGGAGGCCTGAAAAAAAAGAGTCAAGGTTCTGAGTGGAGGGTAAAGTATCATCTGAGTAAAGGGATTGATAATAATTATGGAAGACATCAGCAAT
Source organism: Lissotriton helveticus (assembly GCF_964261635.1). Classification (NCBI taxonomy): domain Eukaryota; kingdom Metazoa; phylum Chordata; class Amphibia; order Caudata; family Salamandridae; genus Lissotriton; species Lissotriton helveticus. The sequence goes on along the minus strand of NC_136070.1, from coordinate 1,058,815,155 downwards.
ATCTTCATCAGAGGATACCAGTTTGTTCGTGGAATCATTAAGAATGGGTCCGATGGTTTTACGCTCTGCTTTAATTTTCAGGTAATTGGCCAGCATCTTACCCGCTTTGTTTTGACCACCATGGTATTTGGATTTGATTTTAAGTAGGACGTTACAGGCTTCAACAGTGGCTAACTTATTGAGTTCTGTCTTTGCTGCAATAAGGGCGGTAAGAGCAGCGGAGTCCTTAGATGTAAAATACGTGTGTTCTAAGTGTTTGAGATCACGTAATTGAGCCTCATATTTAGCTTTAGCAACTCTCTTCTTTTGTGAGACAAAGGATACAACAAAAGCACGCAGGGCAGCTTTAAAAGCATCCCACGTGTTGGGAATGGAGGTATCCGAGGGATCATTAAAGGTAAAGAATTCATTAATGAAGGCAGTAACATTTTTGACAAAAAGAGGGTCGGACAAAAGAAAGGTATTAAATTTCCATCGACTAAAAGACGTGGAGGTGAGTGACAAATCAAGGGGCCGATTAGGATGGCGGTTTTTCCGCATCCTCCGGGCCGGCGGAAGTGTCCGCCGGCCTGGAGGATGCGGAAAAACCGCGGCGGAGACTCCAAAGACCCACCGCCAAATTAGGATGGCTGGTGGGTCTGGAATTCCGTCCGCCGCTTTTCCGCCGCGGTCGGAGCCGACCGCGGCGGAAAAGCCATAACATGGCAGGCGGTGTCTATGAGACACCGTCCGCCATATTATGATGTGTGTGTAAATATGCTTTTCCACGGCGGCATTGCCGCCATGGAAAAGCATACGGACCTTCACTTCGGGGGCCCGTTGCGGGCCCCCTGGGTGAAGGGGTGGTGGTGGGTGCACATGGGGGGTACCTATGGTACCCCCCTGCATTTGCGTGCACAATGCAGCAGGCACCGCGCGGTGCCTGCCGCTTTGTGCACGGAAATGCTGTGCATGCATTTTTTACATTGGGGCGGGTGCAGCTTGAAGCTGCACCCGCCGCAATGTTAGAGATAGAGGATGTGACCGCCACCCTGGCGGTCACATCCTAATCAGATCGGAGGGAACGCCGCAGCCCATGCGGACGTTCCCTCCTCCTCAGGGGTCGCGGACGGACTCAAGTCCGTCCGCGATCCTAATCGACCCCCAAGTGTGGCAAACACAGGGGCATGGTCAGAAATAAAAATGGAGCCAATTTCCGATTTCAGCATAGAGGGGAGCAAGGATTTCCTGACCAAAATGTAATCTATCCTAGAACGAGTCTGATGCATGTTAGAAAAAAAAGTATATTCAAAGGAGTCAGGGTTACAAGTTTTCCATACATCATAGAATGGACGACAGGCAATGGCTGATTGAAAAGCTTTGTGAGTTTTGTCAGGTTGAAATTTACATTTGGAAAGTCTGTCAGAGTAAGGGTCCAACCATTGGTTAAAATCCCCGGCAACCACCAGGTTAGGACAATCAGTAGAGGACAAGAGAGTTTTAATATCAGACCAAAACTTGGGGTCAGGACGAACAGGGCCATAGATATTCAACAAGACTAATGTCTTGTTCTGAACTATAATTTTCGCCATTACCCATCGTCCATCAGCATCATGTTCAGTGGATACAATTTGAACTGACAAAGCCTTATGAAATAATATAGCAACACCACCTTTCTTATCAGGAGCAGGTGAAAAGACAACTTGACCCACCCAATGACGTTTCAGCTTTAACGATTCCACCTCAGAACAATGAGTTTCTTGTAAAAATGCAATTTGAGATTGATGTTTAGACAAATGGGACAGTACCTTTTGACGTTTAACAGGATTTCCAAGACCACGGACATTCCACGACACGAAATTACACATGATGAGGGAGATGAGGAACGGGAGACGAATGAAGGGTAAACACTGCAGGCAAGGGGACATAAATAAAAACACAGTGATCATGAGTATTGGAAACGGGTAAAACCACATAAGGAAATACATGAGAAGAACAAGCAAACTGCGACAGCATCATCAATATCAACAAGAAATATTCAAAAGACGAAAAAGACCGGAGAGAAGGAGAACAAAAAGAGAGAAAGGAAGAGAGAGAGGGAAAGGAGAGAAACAAAAAGAGAGTAAGAAAGTACAGAAACGGAAACAAATCATGGCAAACAAGCCAGATCTGTAAGAAAGCAGAAAAGCGATGTAGATGGAGCATGGTGACAAGCGACAAGGCAGAGCACAGGCAGTGAAGAACGATAAATGATTAGCGTAGGGTAGACAGAAAAGAGAAAAGAATGATTCAAGGATGAAGTTGCCAAAGTATTAGGCTACATACGATAGGAGACAGCAAAAGAACATAATGAACAATAAGTGGATACTAAAGATAAGATAGAAAACAATTCAAGGAGGAGACAGTGTAAGGAATCAGAAGAAAAAAAAAATGAAACATGAAAGTAACAGTTAAACTGAAGTATCCATTCCTGTAGAGGGAAAACTTTGTAAAAATGTCTTCAGCTTCACTGGATCGTCGAAAGTACGGGAGCGACCATCATGGGTAATCTTGCAAAGGCAAGGATGGAGGATTCCATATTGAAGATGAAGGTGTCTCATGAGAGGACGAAGCTCCAGGAATTCCTTACGTCTAGCATTCGTTGCATTGGAAACGTCCTGAGAAATGAAAATGTTATGACCCGACCAAGTAAGACGTCGTTTGAGTTTTGCAGCTTTAAGGACAGACATAAGCTCGGTAAACTCCAAAAAGAGCATGATGACGCCTCTGGGCCTAGCAGAGTTAGAGGCAATTCGGCCCAAACGATGTGCTCTTTGAATGTTTAGGGGAGTAGGAGATGGCGGAAGTCCTAGGAGCTCTGGTAGAAATTTTTGTAGAAAGACAACCATGTTAGGCCCCTCAACATTTTCCGGCAGGCCAAAAAGGCGTAGGTTGTTTCTACAATTCCTATTTTCAAGGTCCTCAGTGTGTAATTTCAGCTTATGAATTTCCTGTTCAAGTAATGGAATTTTAGTAGTAACATCCTGAAGAGAGCCAACACGTTGTTCTAGATCCAGGACCTTGCTCTCCATAGTGATCCAACGCTCCTCCATCTGCTCCAACTTCTCATTAGTTGAAGACATAAATGGTTGCAGACCACGAACTTCCTCCAAAATAGAGTCTAGAACAGGGTTTGGTGAGGCATGTATAGGTGAAGGAGGGTCATTTTTCAGTCTCTTGGGTGTGGTGCCGGTGACAGAGGAACGGGCAGAGTGGGCAGCATTAGCCATTGCAAGCGCTAGCCAAGAAACTCTCAATGCAGAGAAATAATTGCTGAAGAGAATCCACACAGAAAAATGAAGTAATCCGTCAAAATAAGAGCATTGCCAGCATGAAGAGACTACGCACTCAACGGTTGAAGAAAACGCGGACCTACACAGATCCAGTCAATGAGACAGGTGAATTGTAGATGACGATGATCCCCACATCCAACAGCCACTGTGGTGAAGAGCCATGAGCGTGAAACAGCATAGGAGAAGACCATCGACGACGTATGAGACACCAAAAATAGTTATAGTACTGCAGTAGATGCAGGCGGCACAAGAAGGATAAAAAGGGCGCGAAAAACCAAGAACATCAAATACCTCATTGAAAATATACGAGGTGCGCACCTTTTAAGAAAAATAAAATGAAACAGAAAAAAAAAAGAATGGTAGGTGAAGAAAGTCTATCATAGCGCTGCTGAGATGGCATATGACATTAAGCAGTGGATGCACGCTAAAAGCGAGCGAGCAGCAGGCTTACCGACAGGCAGAGGCAGCCTAAAATGGCGGCCGTTCTCACTCGCGCTGAGGAGGAGACGTAAGCAGCACGAACTCTCTCACCAGCAGGAGAAACGTCAAGAAAATGCTGTCCTTCAGATCACCGCATGTTCCGATAGCGGTACCACCGGAGAAAGCAGAAGCAGCGGTTCAGAAACGGCATTTCGGAAAAGAAACGCTCCGCCGTTGCACGGAGCTCACGCCAGGTCCGCCATGTTGTCGCGGCGTCCAAGCCACGCCCCCCAAAAATCTTTTCTGTGCAATGATTTTTGAAAAATTTATTGAATTATGGATGGCATTGGATTACATTTTAAAAAATTGTTTACGTTTTTCTGCAAAATGTTAAACTGTATTTTGGTAGGGTACTTTCTGATGCCATGGGACGTTTGTGGTTGAGGGATTTTTAAAGATGGCTTTATGATTTTGGCATTGCTGAATAGGTTTTCTTCTATGTTTACCATGCTGCCTTCTTTGCTGGCCAAGTGGCCATTTTTGTGTGGTCAGCGTGTGTATGTGTTTGCCATAGGCTCCATTATGTCTTTGTTCTCCATGCCATGTGGCAAGGTGACCATTTTGTGTAGCAAGTGTGCTTTTGACTTAGGCCTTCATGAGTTCTTTGTTGTCCATGCCTTCTTGCTTGTAGTTGTGAACATGTGGCAGTGGCCATTTTAGTGCAGTGTAAGTGGTAAGCTAGGCAGCAGCCTGAATAAAACAAAATGGCTGCGCACTTGCGCACCACGTCGTGCTGTTAGTGCTGAATTTGTTTCTGTGCAAATGTACTACTTATGCAAAAATCGAAGGGCGAGCAGCATGAGGTGCATTTTCTACCCATTGGCAGAACTCTGCAATATCTTGCCGAGTTTTTATGTAACTCCACGTGATTCCGCAAAGTGAAACTCCTCGAGTACCGACAAGGCCTACAAACAAGTAGGAATTGATGCGGAAACACCAATCCTTGCATTTCAATCGCCAAAACTATATAATCAGGTTTTTTTCTTCTTCATCCCTGAATTAAAAATGTCTGTGGTAGTAGTGCCTGGGGGATAGGTGAGGGGATACTGGGACATTTTCAAGCCAAACCGTAATAGGCCCCAACAGAGACAGAAAAAACTAAGTAGGTTTCCAGCAACTAAGATGAGGTGTGCAGTCATGTCTAAAATTAGTATTTAAACCTCCCTGGACATCATTGGCAGCCTCCAAAGTTTTTGTATTTTTTTTATTTTATTTGGAGAGTGCTTGGGATGGCGGGTCTAAATCCTTTTTAGGCAATGTTCCCCACAATATGTTATCCCTCCAAGTTTCCTGTTATGGCATTGTGTTTGCTGTTTAATTAACATTGCTATTTTATGCAGCCCTGTCCAAATGTGCTCACACGGATAGTGTGATAATAGTCCGTTAATTCAAAAGGGAATAACAGTCCACATTGACCACAATATTGACACCCAAGAAACTAAAGCAGAATTTGCAGCTAATAAAACCACCAACAAGTTGGCCACATTAGACCAGTGGTCACACATTCACAATGCGATTGACAGTGTTAGTTTGCCACCATCTGCCAGCAAGGTAGTCTACATTATTATACTAAGTTATCAAAGGCAATGTGCATGTAACAATGTATGGCCTCTGTTTAGCTAAGCACGTTTTGTGCATGTATTGCAAGGTTTCATCCTCTTTTATAATCACCACATCCCTAGATGAGCAATATTGTGCCATGATGTTGTCTCAATGGAATTCCAGCACCACTTTTGCCATGGGCAATACAAAACAAAAATTCCTTTAATTTGCAGAACATGCTTACCATCCTGAATGTCATTATTACTGTCTTTGTCAGTTCTGAAATTTGATTTTAAATTAGGGATTAGCTCATTTCTATTGACTTCTCAGAAGTGCCTTCTCCATACTCATACACACAGCCAGCGTTTATGAATAGAGACGCATTTTTCACAAAGGCCTCACTCAATTGCAGTGCAGCCCTGCATATTTCCTGATAGCAGTTAGATAAATCTTCAATCCCTCTCCTGAGGGAGTCTTATTCACTAAGCTCCTTAGGTGAGTCTTTTTACAGTACTTGCGGCTCCACTAAAGTTTTCATTGAAGAGAATTGTGGAAATTATCCAAACACAAATAAAGCACAAAAGTAAGATCTATAAAATATATTAATGATATTCGTTTTTCAGTGTAACATGGGCCTTCTTTACTGTGAAATTGTAATTTTGCTGAGCAGTTCTATCAACAAGATGGAAATGTACAGGAACCTTACCACATTTTTTTATTTAAAAAAAGAAGAGTCTGCACCAGAGTTTTATTTTGAAAATAAAAAAAAAGACACTGCCCCCTGGATTGTTGTGTGAGTTCGCAATGCCGGAACCCTTGTGCCTCCTGAGGGTCTCTGCAGAACTGTGACGTAAGCATTTGAGCGGGGTGAAGTGAATGCAGGTTTAGAATGTCGTGTTCACGGTTACCCACAGAAGAGAAAAGATGTGCTATGCTAACCTTCGTGAATGGCATAGTCATTGGCAAGTACCAAAGCTGCGAACAGAAGCGCTGCATGGCAGAGATCCGTCCGGTGTCAAACAGCACAAAGAGACGCCTAAAGTCAGAGTGATACAGATACAAGAAACGGTCATCTGCTTACCATTACTGATTAAAGAGAGACATAATTCCACAGCACTGGAGGGATTGACCCCAGAGAAAGCACCTGGGGTTGTGCATGCAGGGCCATCATACCTGAAGCGGCACACCACCAAAGCTGCTAAGTGAATTCCAGAGATCTCTGAAGTTCAGAAAGCCGATAGAGGCGATCGTAATCGTAAAAGTTTGCTTTATCTATGAAGATCAAGAAAGAAGTCACATTTCCTGTCATTATCAAAGATGACCCATGGGCCAGCACATCGAAAGGCTTCAGATGGGGTTTGCATAAACAAGATCAACATGCAGCATTGGAAAGAACACTACTCTCCATGCCAGTAAATTCCACCAATGGTTACAATGCCACCGCTTTCTTGATACCCCACCTCCATTCAATAGTGCCAAAAAGCTAAATATTGGTGACAGATGGACTGCCTTGATAGAGACATTTGATGATTTTTTAGATTTTTTGATTTTGTTGATGCAAGAGAAGAAGCAGGTTAAATCAAAAAGGGATAGATCAAAACCCTGCAGACTACTTCTCATGAGTGCTTCTACAGTATTCTGGCAATCCTTCCAAGACCCCTGAAACACATACATTTCATTGTGAAATCAAGCACCCGAGCTGCCATTTCGTTAGAACAACTTGTCACTGCCATTAGTCAAGACAGCGACATGCTAAAAGTGAAAGACATTATTACACATAAGTCTTGGTACCTGCACTCTCGACCTCTTTATCAGTGACAGTGAATACCAGAAGTTTAAAAATGTTAACGATAAACTGTTTGTTACTCAAGAATGCATTATTCTAAGAGGTTCGATAATTGTCTTTCTGGAGAATCTGCAACAACAGAAAATTGAAGTGGCCCATTAAGGGCATTGCGAAATAGCCGCCACCAAATGACCTCTCTGCCTCCGACTCTGGTTTCCACATCTCAACGAGAGAATTGAAAGAGAATTGAAGGCCTGCAATCTATGCAATCTGCCTGGCATCAAAAACCACTCAACACACCTTAAACATGTCCGAGTTTCCAGTGTATGCATGGGAAAGAATTGCTGTTTACTTTTTCGGTCCTCTTGACAACAGACATCACCGGATGGTGATTGTGGCTGAATACTCCTGTTTTCCATGCATAGAAGATCTCTCATCTATCACTCCAGAGAGAGTCATCGACAGATTGGACTGCATCTTCTTGACATGGGGTGTACCTGCCAACTTAAAATCTGACATTGACCCACATTTCAACAATCAAGATTTCACAGACTTTCTCAGTCAGTCAAAGTCAAAATCACCTTTATTTGGCTGATTAGAGCCATAAAAGTGCAACATAAGACAGCAAATCAGTATAAAACATCATATAATTCGAATAGCAATTCATGTCTTGAAGTGAATAAAACCCATTAAAATATTATACAAAACAAAGGATAAAAACAACATTTATGACTGTAATGTTACATTGAGTGGTAATAGACATAGACAAACTACCAACTTATTCAGAGGGGTTAACTCTGCGTCATCCTATTCCTATGTCTGATTGCCCCAATTAAGAAGTTTGCTACCCCAACACAGATTATAGGTGAGCCTAACATTTGTAAATAAACTAGTGCTGGCCTTATTTTCAAAAAATGTTGGCCCCTTAATAGGGGAAGAATGTGCTTTCTGTGCAGGGGGTCATAGTGAGTGCAAAAGAACATCATATGTAAAGTGTCTTGCTCTGAGAAGTTGTCACATGTGCACAAATTTGCTGAGTCCGGTTTAAAATAACCTTTAGGAAAGTCCAGTAACCAATGAACAATGTTCAATCGAAATCTCGTTAAAACAAAAAGATGGTAAACTTTGTTTATATATGTTAAATATGGTTGCATCTGCTGGCCCAGGCTCAATATGACATACTTTCTCACCAAGGTCATAATTAGTTCTTTTTCCTCCCTGAAACATTGACATTTATCTAAAAACTTAAATTTAACCGCTCTAACAGCAGATTTAGTCAGGGGAGTAGGGAACAAAAACAAGTCGGGCATCCAAGGTTCTCAGTCTGGGTTTTAATGTATTTGAGCCATGGAATATTTAATGCCTTCTCCGAGGCTAAGCAATCCTGAATAATCAGTTGGTTTAAGTTTGGAGTTGGTTGAGCCCAAATTCTCAGCCAGCAGAGAAGTGGACCAACCGCGATCTTGTCTGAAATATAGCCCGCTCCCGACTCCTCCTGTAAATTAAAAATTGGGCTGGATGCCGGTACGGAAAGAAGTTTACGCATAAAATTATTTTCTGCTCCTTGCATTTCTTTCACATCCTCACATCCTTATAGCCCCTGATATCGCTGGCATAAGTGGTCATGGGGATGCACTTTTAAAATCACAGGGAACAGTTTAGAGCCTATTCTTTTAGCGAAATCTAGGGTTGCCCCTGCTGCTCTAGCTAAGACATTCTTTTTAAGTGTGCGTTGTGCACACCACGAGCGCTGGTCATCAAAGAGCACCCCTAGGTATGGAAAGGTAGACACTTTGATTAGCTCAGTCCCCTTACAGTAGAATTTTGCATATGCTGCCCTCCTAGAACCTATTGTCATAGCGTGTGTTTTTTTAAAATTTGTAATGAAATCCAAGTAATCCATAAAATCTATAAAACAATTTAAAAGCAGTTGCAGCCCCAAGGCGGTTCTGGACACTAGGACTGCGTCGTCTGCATACAGGAGTGCTGGAATCATTTTGGTGCTGGCTCGTGGTATGTCTTTGCAGCAAGCTGTTAAGCGATCCCCTAATTTATTAATATAGAGGGTGAAGAGCAGAGGGGCCAATATGCATCCCTGCCTCACCCCTGTTTTTACCGCCTAAGAGTCAGACAGGCTGCCATCTTCATTGAAGCATACTGCAGCCGTGGTGTCATGGGCAGTTGCCAGGAAGGAGATCCGCATCTAGCTCCATTTCCTGAAGAACCAGCCACAGCTTGGACCTGTTAACAAGATTAAAATCTGAGGAGAGGTCCATGAAGGCCCCCCTACCCCCGGAGATAGTATACTTCCCGATCACCAGGTGAAGGTTAAGGCACTGGTACAAAGTTCCCCTCCCCGGCCTAAAACCATACTGGAGGTCCGAAACCATGGTGACGCTGTCAAGCCAGGCTCTCATGCGCTCCAGGACTACTTCCCCATGATTTTGGCAGAGGAATCAAGAAGCAAAATGGGCCTATAGCATGCTGGGTCCTCCCTGGCACCTTTTTAAAAAATGGGGATGATCACTGCCTTTGCCCAAGACAAGGGAAAACCAAACATACAGGCTGCATTAAAAACATGTGTTAAAATAATGGCCCAAACATTTGGATCTGCCTTT